>NW_027173070.1:0-10000000 GCF_018151085.1 Drosophila tropicalis
TCCGCTCATTTTCCACAAATAACAAGAATAAGCAACTAGTTCATCATAAGTATTTTTAATAGTTGTTTTTCTACAAACTATGAGTCCTCCGAAGACATTTTGACTTTATTTGCAATTTAACGTGCATCAAAGACCACAACTGCAAGAGAATAGTAAAAGTCACACAACAGTTTGAGAGTGATTGGAGCTCCTCTTTCAAACAATGATTACTTACGACGCTTTCGGTGCGCTTGTACATGATGCGGTAGCCACATTCACGGCAAACGTATGGGATCACGTGCTCTCATCTCATTCGTGATGGGTATCTCTAAATGTAATAGGTAATATTTGTAAAACGTGGGGTACCTAAACACAGATTGCAGTTTTTGTTTTTAAGTTGGTTCCAAAGCCATGTGCAGAACAACTATTCGCCTAAATCTGTGAGTTTTAATGAAGACCAAGCTTACCTCCGCAAATGTAAGTCATGGCGGTTTTCCCATTGTCTTTGGTGCTGGGCTCCGACATATTCAAATGTGTTTATTCACAAAACTGGTTTTGGTTTAAACGTTTTGTACGAAAAATGAGAAAATTTAATTACGTTTTTGTTGTTGAGACGCCAAAACCAGACAATATAAGATCCCACTATAAGGTAAAGAAATCCCAGTATAACGTATAGGAATCCCAGTATAACGTAAAGAAGTCTCGATATACGTATAAAAATCCTTGTATCAAAGGTTGAAGGTGATAACAGCTGTTGCACAAAGCCAACAGCTGTTCAAAAAGTGGCGGACGAGATCACGATTTTTTTATGAAGGAAATGGCTTAAATATATGTAACAAAACCATTTTTAAGGACTTTAAGATAAAACACACTCCCTGAACATCATCAGTAATGGATAGATCTAAGAAAAATCAAATGCACCACCGTAATGTGCTGCGCTCACCACCTGACTATACAAAATTGGCAATAAAATACAATGACTTTCGAAACGTTTGCGCATTGGTATGTGTTTCAAATAAAATACTATTAATTTACCTCCATACTTAATCAATGTTTCTTCAAGGAATTGACGGGAAAGGTAACAGTAAATTTTATGCAGGAACGCACATTACGTGAACTAGCAACTTGTTCATCATAAGTATATTTAATATTAGTTGTTTTTCTACAAACTATGTGTCCTCCGAAGCCATTTTGATTTTATTTGCAATTTAACGTGCATCAAAGACCACAACTGCAAGAGAATAGTAAAGTTTTTGACACAACAGTTTTAGAGTGATTGGAGCTCCCTCTTTCAAACAATGATTACTTACGACGCTTGGTGCGCTTCTTGTACATGATGCGGTAGCCACATTCACGGCAACGTATGGGATCACGTGCTCTCATCTCATTCTCGTGATGGCATTCTAAATGTAATAGGTAATATTTGTAAAACGTGGGGTACCTAAACACAGAGTGCAGTTGTTGTTTTTAAGTTGGTTCCAAAGCCATGTGCAGAACAACTACCCGCCTAAATCTGTGAGTTTTAATGAAGACCAAGCTTACCTCCGCAAATGTAAGTCATGGCGGTTTTCACATTGTCTTTGGTGCTGGGCTCCGACATATTCAAATGTGTTTATTCACAAAACTGGTTTGGTTTAAACGTTTTGTACGAAAAATGAGAAAATTTAATTACGTTTTTGTTGTTGAGACGCCAAAACCAGACAATATAAGATCCCACTATAAGGTAAAAGAAATCCCAGTATAACGTATAGGAATCCCAGTATAACGTAAAGAAGTCTCGATATACGTATAAAAATCCCTGTATCAAAGGTATACGTGATAACAGCTGTTGCACAAAGCCAACAGCTGTTCAAAAGTGGCGGACGAGATCACGATTTCTTTTATGAAGGAAATGTCTTAAATATATGTAACAAAACCATTTTTAAAGACTTTAAGATAAAACACACTCCTGAACATCATCAGTAATGGTTAGATCTAAGAAAAATCAAATGCACCCTCGTAATGTGCTGCGCTCACCACCTGACTATACAAAATTGGCCATAAAATACAAAGACTTTCGAAACGTTTGCGCATTGGTATGTGTTTCAAATAAAATACTATTAATTTACCTCCATACTTAATCAATGTTTCTTCAAGGAATTGACGGGAAAGGTTACAGTAAACTTTCGGCAGGAACGCACATTACGTGAACTAACCAAAGTCCTTTAAAAGAATATTTTCAATTGGATGTGGATTTTGCTCCTGGCAGTTTAGTGCCCACATTGGCTTTACGTTTAAATTATATTTTATGGTTGGAGGATTTGCTAGCGGCACAAAAAGGAAACTCTAAAGTGCGGGGCATTGATATAGGATGTGGTTCATCATGTATATATTCCTGCTGGCAGCCAAGAAGAATCAATGGGAAATGTTAGCCCTGGAATCAAAACCCCAGAATATTGAATATGCTAGAGAAAATGTTAAACGCAATCAATTGGATGACCTTATCGAAGTCTATGCCCAACCGGATAAGACAAATATATTTAAAACTTATTTCGAGACGGCCATGGATGAGCAAGTCTATTGTTTTTGTCTATGTAATCCTCCGTTTTTTGACTCGAACTCGGCTAATCCTATGGGTGGAGCTTCACGTAATCCTGAGAGACGTCCGGCTCCGAATAACGCAAGAACGGGCAGCGCTGAAGAACTAAGTTGTGCCGGTGGCGAAGTGCAGTTTGTGCAACGCATCATAGAAGAGAGTGAAATCTATAAAGAACGCATATCGTAAGCTTTATCATCTTTCTTAACCCTAAATTAAGTTTAATTCATTTAAAACTGTTCTTTGTAGGATATTCACCAGCATGTTGGGAGTCAAAGCCAATGTACCCAAAATATTGGTCATATTGAAAGAGCGAGGCATTGAGCATGTCGCCACAACAGAATTCCATCAAGGACACACCATGCGCTGGGCAATAGCATGGAGCTATCAACAGTTTGCTTAATTTCAGCGTTCACCTTTTATTTTTTTCTACCTTTAAATGAAAATTTGCATGTCCTTGCTCACTTTTTTCGGTTCAAAACGGAAATTATCGTATTCATTTTTTATCATCTGCACAACATAAACACGCACAGCTGGTGAACATGGGCAGGGGCTAGCAGCTTGAAGGCGTGGTCATCGCCGCCCTTTCTTCGTCACGTTGTACTCCCACACACCTTAGGGTTTACAAAATATGAGGACTTTCTTTTATTTTTAATTAGTACTTAGCCATTCGGCTAAGAGTGCATATTTTGTATACTCTTTTTAAAGCATTTTAGATGTTTTTGATTACTATGTAAACTAATCTTTTAAAATTAATATCGCAACTAGGTAATTAAACTGTATTACAGATTATTACAATTTAATTCTGAAATGAAATCGAACTTAGAGCTTATAAAAGGGTTTCACCTAGGAATATCTTAAATGTATCTTTGAATATTCCTATCAACAATACAGTTTTTATCAATATAAATAAGGCAATGTGTATTTTAATGATATGTATAGAGAGAAACGTCACATATTGTATATATGTATCAGTAGGCAATATTTTATGTTGGAATTTTAATTTTTAGTCCTACGATAATTAAAAAGGATTATACCTTTGAATGTACCTAAAAGTTGAAAGACATACTTAAAAATTCATTGATTAATGATTAATGATCTCCGCTTGATTGAATTGAATATGGAATACCAAATTTAGATATTTCGTATGTATAAAATTTTAAAAAAAAATTAAGAAAAAAAAATATAATATAAATAATTGAAATGTTTAAAAATAAGGATTTTCCCTTCTACATTATACATAAAAAGCAATTTCAGTTATTTTTAGAGAACTCATGTGTGTGCCCCTTGCAGATTTTATGCCTGTGGAATTTTGTTCCTCCTTCCTTTCCCTTATTTTATGATTTTTTAGTCGAGCCTTAAATTCCTTTACGCGACTGTAAGTGTATATGGAACTTCGCATTTTCCGCACTCGGTTCGTGTTTGGCTTCTTGTGTTGTCTTTTTATACCATACACCCATAGGGTGAAATGGTATATTAAAGTCGCCAAAATGTATGTAACAGGCAGAAGGAAGCTTCTCCGACCCTATAAAGTATATATATTCTTGATCAGGATCAACAGCCGAGTCGATCTAGCCATGTCCGTCTGTCTGTCCGTCCGTCCGTCCGTCCGTCTGTATGAACACGCAGATCTCGGAGACTATAAGAGCTAGAGCCACTAAATTTGGTATGTATACTCGTGTATTATGCACATGTACAGAGTTAATTGGAATTTCGGCCACGCCCCCTACGCCCCCAGGAATCACATAAAACTGTTTTTCTTAAAAAGTATGACAGCTAGAGACATCAAATTTCGTTTGTATACCCGATTAGTTAGCGCGCTGAAATTAATTGTTCAAACTTTTGCCACGCCCCCTTACGCCCCCGGAATCACACAAAACTGCGTTTCTTAAAAATTATAATAGCTAGAGACATCAAATTTGGTTTATATGCTCGTTTAGTTAACGCGCAGAAACTAATTGTTTAAACTTTTTGCCACGCCCCCTTCCGCCCCCGGAATTTACATAAAAGTGGTTTTCTTCAAAACTATGATAGCTACCGAAATTAAATTTGGTATGTAGACTAGCTTAATAGACGCGCAGATATCGGCTATTTAAACATATTGCCACGCCCACTTCCGCCCCCGCAAATTAAACAGAACTGATTTTATCAAAAACTAACAAAGCTAAAGTCACCAAATTTAGTATGTATACTGGCATAGTATGCGCGGAGAATTTATATATTTTCACATTTTGCCACGCCCACTTCCGCCTCCATAATTTAGAAAAAACCGATTTCCTCCTGTATTTTTTTGACTATCGCATTCAAATTCGGCAGACTAATTATTCTTATCTATTTCTATCAAACTACCAAATTTTATTGAAATCGGACTAGAAACATGCAAAATATGAGTATGAACGTATTTTACTAAGCGGTCCACAAGGCCAGAATTGGCCGTTGGCTAGTGGCGGCGCTAGAGTGCTCGTGTGTTCGTAAATGAGCGAGATAGCACATAGTATAAGACATGTAAAAACAATTTAATAGACAAACATTTGGTTTTCGAAATTTGAAATATTTGTTTCACCTGGTGTATGGTATACCCAAGTCGACGAGTCGACTTACTTGCTTCATTAGGTTTGCGTTTGCTTTTGTTTTTATGGCATTTCCACACGTTAAGGTGTAAAAACAACGTAATTTAAATGCAAGAATTGTGGCTTTAAAGTTCACAAAGCAAATGATTTGAAAAGGCTGTCGTCATATACTACTCTAAGGGAAATTCATTCAGCAGGTGTGGCCAGAAAAATGGTGGATTCATTTCAGGGAATCTCTGCTCTGCCTTACATTCTGATTTTTCAGGCTATTGCCTCAATTTGGCAGGCATGTACACATGCTGCTTTATCCTGTTTCTGTTTGTTTATTCGTTTAATTGTCTGCGCTTGGCTTGTATGTAAGTGCTAATTACTAAACACGGTCAGGATCACGTAGGGTACTTATTGTTTATACCGAACTACCATGAAAATGAGAATGAATAACGGTCAAATTGAATTGGTTCGCTTTCATCGTTGCCCTCGTGATCTTTGTAGGTGAGTTAATTTCAATTTTGATTTTACCATTACACTCGACTTGTCTATGGTTTGTTTGTTTGGTTGCCTTTTTTATGGTCAAATCGTAAAAAAAATTTAGAGCAGCGCAGAAAAATTATGTTTGTAATACATTTTTAATGGCATTCAACCAACTAGGCAGGGCAAGGCGAGGAAAATCGGTTCGTAGCCAGGTGTTTGCTCTAAGTAATTGGTTACGAATTGGGGCGTTGGTCTCGTGTCTTTTTTTTTTTTTTTTTTTTGGCTATTCATAATTAACTAAGCGAACAACAATAAAATAGACTGATGGAGGGCACTTGGAATAAAGGGATGAAGGATTTTAGTAAAGATTTTTAAAGTCACCTTAGGTTGATCCAATGCATCGAAAGGAAATCAATTTTCAATAATGAAAAACCAAAATAAACATTAATACCTTTAATTTTTGTAATATTCGTAATTAACTGTTCCAAAACGGAGAGAAAAAGTCATTGGGGCTGAAATTAAAAGTTCTAGAATGGGAAATTGGTTGTATATTTCGAAAGATTTCATTTCCTCATTGCCCACAGACATCAATCACATTTTTTTAGCCTAAGCAAAAATAATAATCATCATCATTCTAATTCGCATCATCATCATCAATCAGGATCATGGTTGAATGCTATTTTCTAAGAGGGTCAATGGCCTACGACAAACTCAAATGGCAATGCGTGGAGAGGGAACGGGAAAATGTCACCCTTGTCTATGACTAGGCATTAATGCTTATGCCTTTGCTTGTCACATGGCCAAATTGAAAAAATCCATTTTAATGCAAGAGTTAAAGTTGTGGCAGACAGAAAATTCACTCCGTCTTGTTTGTCGCTTGTCAATTCGTGCGCCTAACTCTTTATGTGGCTATAGGCATGCCACAGTCACATCACATCACATCAGAATCACGGTAGATACAACATACACGTAATGCAAAACGCAAAAACCAAATTGTTGGGTAGGAAATGCAAATAGTATCCTTCTCTCTAGGAATATTCAGCTTTTCCTGTGGCGTGTCTCCCTCTGTCCGTGTCATTCATGTAACCTTTCAATAAGCGCATGTGTTCGTGTTGTTCCTTTACATGTGTGTACGAGTGAGTGTGCGTGGGAGAGGAAGGCAGGCAGGCAGGCAGGAATGGCATTGTGTTCGTCGGGCTACTCTTGAATCCGATTTTAAAGTCATCATTGAGCAGTTTTGACATACGAACTGTCATTTTTTGGTTTCGACCAACTCTCCTTCTCCCTATTGGCTGGTTAATATTGATAGCTTGGCAGATAGCCAACCAGTCAGCCAGACAGACAGCTAGCTAACGAGCTAGGGAGGCAGCTCGGCAGGCGGATGAACAGGATATAAATGCAGACAGCCATGCAATATGCGCAACACTTGATCGCTTTAAAAAAAAATGTTCTTTGCTTTTTATTAAAGCCAAAGAGCATTTCAGGTTAAAAGGTTTAGTTTCATTAGAACGCAAAATTTAAGTGTTTCATCTCAAATTAATTCCATAAATATTAAAATGGCATAAGATATTGAATTTAATTTATAATTTTTGTAAACTATAATTGTTATGGTTAATGCAAGCGAGAAACCTTAACCATAACCTCGCGACAAATAAACCAAGGTATATACATAATAAATATGTATAAGAAGAATTTAAATTCAAGGAATGTTGACTTAAATTTGATCACTAAAAGAAAAACTTTTATTTGTTTTACTTGAAGCCAACTGGGCGTATGATTAATTGTATTAATTCAAAACACATTAGGAAAAAACCAGAGGGCCGGGGCTAACTTCGACCGCGTCAAAGTTTGTATACCCTTGCAACTTTTTTGGTAACTCTTTCCTTACCTATTAGCCATCAATGTGGAAGAACGTTTTATCTAAAAAGGCTTAAGCTTGAGAAAGAAAGGCCTACAATCATAGGAAATAACGAAGATCTTGATCAAAGTCAATGTTTTCCACCGATCGTTCCTATGGGAGCTATATGATATAGTCACCCGATCTTTATCAAATTCGGCACAGTCATTAACATATAACAGCTATATGATATAGTCATCTGATCTTGATCAAATTTGGCATAGTCGCTTATAGGCGTAGTAAACTCTCTAATATTAAGTTTCACGACAATAGCTCAGAAAATAACGAAGGTATTGAGAAAGTCACTGTTCGTGACTTGGCCGTTTGTATGGGAGCTATATTATATAGTCACCCGATCTTGATCAAATTTGGCATAGTCGCTTATAGGCGTAGTAAACTCTCTAATATTAAGTTACACGACAATAGCTCAGAAAATAACGAAGTTATTGAGAAAGTCACTGTTTGTGACTTGGCCGTTTGTATGGGAGCTATATGATATAGTCGGGCTATGGTATAGCCCGATCTTGATCAAATTTGGCATAGTCGCTTATAGGCGTAGTAAACTCTCTAATATTAAGTTTCACGATAATAGCATAGAAAATAACGAAGTTATTGAGAAAAGTCACTGTTCGTGACTTTGGGGTTTGTATGGGAGCTATATGATATAGTGGTCCGATCCGGCTGAATCCGAGATATACAACGCCTGCAGTATATACAAGCCTACGTGCAAAATTTCAGCTCTGTAGCTCTTACGGTCTAGGAGGAGTTTGCGTTGATCCAGACGGACGGACGGACGGACGGACGGACGGACGGACGGACGGACATGGCTAGTTGTACTCGTCTCGTCGTGCTGATCAAGAATATATATACTTTGTATGGTCGGAGATGCTTCGTTCTATGCGTTGCACACTTCTGACCAAAATTAATATACCCTTTTTGCAAGGGTATAAAAAGAAGACAAGGTATTTCTATATATACAAATATATCTTTTAGCTACCATATATTATGTCAGCGCTTATTCAATTAGTTTATCCGACTTTCGCTGTAGTCCATCCCCTAACAAAAAAAAAAAAAACAGAGACAGACAATAAATGAAGGTGCCACAAAAAGAAATTTGGCAAATTTTTGTCGACGATGATGTTGTTGCTGTTATTTCTTGTTATCGCGTAGCTAAAATGACATCAGATATGGCAGGCGTTACATTCTACAAAAATACATATACATATGTATCTGAACGATGAAGGAAAAATGGAGGAAAAATAAGTAAGTTTTGGCACAGTAAAAAGTGAATAAGATACAACTCAAAGAAAATCCTACGGGAATTGCCGTTGGTAAAAGCAAAAGGTTATACGAAAACTCAACACAAATTTGCCTTTAAAATTTATTATGTTTTATTGTCAATACTTTAAAAATTGTTGCGCTCTACTGGCTCTTAAAAGGACACCAAGCTGAAAAAAAGGACACGAAAACTTTCTTCAGTTCTGGCATTTGTCCCAGGGGTAAAAGTTAGTAGGCGGCAAATGACACAGGGCGAAAGAAGCAAAACGAGCAGCCAAGGGCAGGTCGAAAGTCAAAGAGGAAAGATTCAAGAGCAACGTGCCGTATACGTAATTTTGCGACGTTTTGTTTGCCACACAAAACGAATCGAAGACACAAAGGCTATTTATATTGTTTCCCTTTTTTGACGCTCATTTCCCTTTCTGTCTTGTACCCTATTTTTTCTCGCTCTTCTCTTCTTTGTGTTTGGGTTGATAAAAATAATGACTTTGCATTTGCGCGTTGGCAAATGATGCGAAATGATGGCCAAGTCAGCCTTGAGAGAAACTTGTCAGTCATTTTATCAACCTCAAAAACAAACCCAAACAAAAGCCCAAAATGAACGGGCTTTAACTTTAAGAATTGGTCCATAACGAGGAGGACAAACTTTTCAAATGCTCGCATACTCTTGCCTTCTGACGCTCAAGCATTTTTGGAATTTTACAGAAATTTCCAGTGAGTTTTCACACGCCGTGACAGCCAAAAGGAGGTCCTTGTTGTTGTAGCTGGTGCCACTCTGATGCTGCTGACGCTGACGCTGCTGCTGCTTCTGTTGTTGAATTTCTGGTTTGTACAAATTCGCGCATTACGTTCCCATTCACGCTTGAAAAATTGTCTGCCAGATCATGAACACATCTTCCGACGGGGGGGATTATGGGAGCATTTCCTTTTAAAATAAAGGTCTGATCTTTCTGAATACAATATGGAATAAAATATATCCGCCAACTGATTTTGATATTTAAGATTCAGGTTACAGGTACATATATTGTTAAACTGATTATATTGTATTTTTAGAGTATTTAATAACATTATACTCGGACTTCTATTTCATTCATTTCATATTATGTTTTACATATGCAATAATTGGTCAAATTACTAATTCACTTATTTATTTTCTTGAGGTAACGTATTAAACAAATTTAATTAATATCCGCATCCACTGGTCATGCCATATTTTTCAGTTAGCCTATCATCTGATGCTTGATCCTTTCATTTTATTTTAACCCTTTTTAAACTCTCATTGTTTTATACAAATTTTAAAATTCAGTCAGTAAGTCAGTTGCAGTGCTAACACATCGTTTTTAAAAGTTTATGTAATCTATTGAATCTGTTTTGTGGTGATAAAGTTGTAAGTCAATGAATAATAATGATTCCTTTGAAAAGTCAAATTTTATGTAATTTGCTGTGTCATTTCTTCACTTTTCTCAAGCACCGTTAAGACCTTCTGTAACTCTTCAATTTATATCTTGAGCGTAAATTGAGTCATGCAAATTTTCCATTCAAAATGAAGCGCTTCAGCGATGCTGGCCTTTGTTCGCCCCTCTTCAATGAAATGTGTTATGTCCATGTGTGTTGAAATAATGTGGTTGGCAGCTATGTAGTATAGTAGTTTTTGTGTACTGTGTGTTGGAAGGGTTCCAAAAAAAAAACCCAACAAAAGTGCAGAGAGAGAGCTCTACAGATTTTGGTTTATTTTTTCTCCCTTTAAAGTCAGTTCTAAATCCAATTTAAAGTTATTTTTGTGAAATTATTATTTTATTTCTTTCTGGTATTGCTTTCAAGTTAGCTAAAAGCAATTTTCCACACACAGGGATTAGTCATATTTAATAAACACGCAGGGAAAACCTGCATTTAGTCATGTGCACTTGAAATATACTTTTGAGTAGTAATTGCTAAATATTTGCACAATTTGTCCTATTATACAGGGTGTTGTATTTCATTTAATATTAATCAGGGAATTTGCATAATACGTATATATAATTTTGTTGATTAAAAATTACGCCTTAAAATATGCCACGTTTTTATTGAAGGACAATGATGATGATGGTGTGCCTGAATTAGTATAAACAGCGCACCCTGTGCAGAGCGGGAGAGAGTAAGAGTGAGGGGAGGAAAAGCAGGGACAGCAAGTAAATGAACAAATACAATAAAAGCGTACCAATTTATTTGAGTGTGTGTGTGTGTGTGTGTGTGTATGCTCTTTTATGTGAGTGTATGTAAATGAAATATATAAAAAATGCCAACCAACTCCAAAAAGGCCAACGCCGCAGACAAAGCCAAGAAAAAAAACAAAGAATAAAAATAAAAACACTAGAAAAAATATTAAACCTAAATTAATTTAAGCCGCCACGAAGTTTTAATACTCTTGGAAACCGTTATACTTTAGTTCTCTTCAGGACAAAGGCATTAAAAAAGATTATATCATTAATTTTCAAATATGGATATCGGGGGTTTCTTTAAAGGAGCTCGTTCAAAGGCTGTCAAAAATTAAAAAAAATGTTTTGTATTCATTTTACCAAACCAATAAAAAATGTTGATATTTCGAAGTTGATAAATTGGATATCGATGAGGTAAGGTAATTGGCAATCAGGATAAACAAAATTGCGACAAACAATCACTTATTAAACGCTAAGTTAATATCGAGGATTTACTCCATGCAACTAAAAGTTATAGCTGAAAAATTATGGTTTATCCTTTTCCAAAACCATGTTTACCTCTAAAACATGCAGGTAATAGAAAAAGTTATTATATAATAGTATTTTACTCAAAAGTGTTCAATTGTTAAGTACCCTATCACTAAAAAGAGCATCGAAATGTGAAAAAAACAGCCTGTGGGGCGGATGCGGCGGCTGCGACAAGCCTTTGCTGCTGCGTCAACATTGTGTAGCATACTTATAGGCAACTAGTTTCAAGTCCATAAGAATCGTAGTATCCTCGAAACATACTAAACAAAGATACAAATAAAAACAAAATTTTCATTGATATTTTTTTATGGACAATACTTCCTTTTCTTTCTTCTTTTTTTCTGTATGTGTGTGTGGCTTTTGGTTGTATTATTTTATTTTGTTTCAGCTGTTTACAGCTGGCTACACTTCAGGAGATATGTATGCGAGTGTGTGTATATGAGTGTGTGTATGATGATGATGCCATTGCCTTGGAAAAGTTGTGAGGCTGCTGCCTCTGCTGCTTTGCTGTTGCTCCTTCTGCCAACTGCGGCAGCTTACTCTCTCTCACTAATTGTTCTCTCTTTCTTTTTGCACATTGGTGCGTCAAGTAACAAAAAAGTATAAATTATTTTTCATGCAAAATATACACTATATACTGCCTGTTACAGTTTTATAAACTCTTCTCATTGCAGTTTAGCGCAAATGAATGGTAACATAATTTAAACGTGAGCTAATATTTAATAAACTATTTATGTAACTAATATACATACATACATATGTATACTAGATCTTGTCAGTTCACAATACCCTCCGGTGAAGCCGTAATCGAAAAATGGTAATTTTCATAAGACGCTTTTTTTGTTAACATTTTTGTACAACTTTTGCTCTAGTGTGGCCTCTTTTTTTGCAACCCACGCTTGCTTACTCTCTCTCTCTCTCTCTTCGTGTTAGTTGTGTTGTGTTAAATTCTCTCTCTTTTGCTGCCTTGGTGTGTCGTTGACTGCCGGCGAACGCTGACGCAGACGTTGACGCAGCGCTGCCTCTGACTGTTGTGCTGTGCTTGTGGGTCCTGCAGGATAACAAAGTCAAATCGAGTCAGAGTCAGAGTCACATTCAACTGTGTATTGTCCACTTCGGTTGGGAACCGTTCCGTTTAGTTTAGTTTTCGGTTCCGTTGCGTGTTCAGTGTTGACGCGACTCTGGCTCAAGTCAGTTGTGTGTGTAGTGTGTGAGTGCCTCAGAGAGACAGGGTTTTCTTTGCATTAGGGTAAAACATTAAAGAGTTTTTGTCGGGCTGCCTCCTCTATGAACTGTTTGGTTGTGCGCATCAAATATTTTTTATATATGAATGAAAACATTTTTCTATACTAAATTTAAAATAAACAATAAGAAAAAAAATATTTTTCGAATATTTTTAAGCAACAAATAGAAAAACAACAATAAATTAAAGGTTTCTCCCAAACAACAACAACAACAACCAAAAGGTTCAAAGTTCACGAACAACAAGTGAGAGCTTATACACACGTGTAAGTGATTGCCAGTGAATGCGATATACATATGTATGTATGTATCTGCAATTGTGTGTGTGAGTGATTGTGAGTATAGAATTGATTAAACAACAGTCAAAGCTTTAACTGGTTACCTAGGCCAACAGAAAAAGAAAAGTTCGAGAGAGATAGACACGAAATTAAATTGTACTAAAATGGGTTGCAATACAAGTCAAGAGCTCAAGACCAAGGATGGCTCTGCCTTGGATGCAGTCAGTAATGGCGGTGGAGCCGATGTGGAGCCCAGTGCCCCACAATTGGAGCAAAGCGAACTCAATGAATTGACAAATAAATCATCAGCTACGACAACTGCGAATCATCATCATGCCAAAACGAATTCCCTTATATCGAATGGAGAAGCAGCCAAAACAAAAGGTGTAGGAGTTGGATCAGTAGGAGGAGAAGGAGGTGGAGCAACAAATGGTCTTTGTGATAAGGCTGAGATAACAGAACTCAATGATGAAGAGGATGAAGGTAACTTGCATATAGCAGAACATGATGATTTAGCCTCATTCTCATGTTTTCGCACATTTTGTCAGTATAAGTGTGTGTGTGTGTGTGTGTGTGTTGAAGTGTGAAGGAAGCCTTTTTGTGTATGCCTTTTTCGCACTTTTTCTTCCGTTTTTTTGGATTGTTCAATGGTCTCGCAAATATAAATTGTTTCATCTTCTTTCGCCGCCCCACTGCATACATATATCTCTCTTTGTCTGTTTAGTTATAAGCACATTTTTATTATATGACCATAAGCAAACAGCAAAATTTGTGCAGATTCTTAACATTGTTAAGTAGCTGCCCTAAGGCAAATGGGATAAATGGCAACGGAAATGGCCTTTTCGACTTTAGTCACAAAAAAAAAAAATACTTTGCCTAATGGATATGTGTCCTGTTAAGCCCTACTGCTCGTTCATTCTTTTTTTATGTGATCTAATAAGGCCATGAATATTACTAATACAACACTGACTTTTCTTAGTAACCTGACGATATTCTTTAGCTAAATATGTTTGTCATTAGGGTGGACCATTACAAAAGAATATGACTTAATCTTAGCTCTGTGGTGGGCGTTTAATATTATTCATACGACATGTTTTCTGCAAATAAGGCCACTCAACACACCAACATAACAGGCTGTTTCATTATTCCAAGTTAAACGTATGCTTTAAGAATTCGATAACTTACAAAACATAGTCAATTTCTTTAGTATCAAATCTAGCCATAGATATTACAGAATATAGAATATTGAAGAATATAGAACAATCTTTATTAGATTGTTAGCCAACTAAAATTTGGAAATTCAACATGCTTTAACATTGAACCTACTAAGTAGATGACCCATTTGTCCTCCACTGCTCCAAAATATGACTGATTAACTTTTCCTTTCGTTCTCTTTATTGGACCATTGGATTACAATCTGTTTTAGTTAAATTTTTATAATATTAGTTACATTAACTGTTGTACAAATCACAGTTAAACGTTTTTATCGTGGACTTCTTTTTAAGTACTTACCGAAAAACTGTTTTTGTTAGTGACCAAAATTTGAAAACAAATCATCTCATTGATTGTAAATTATACATAGATATTTTGGTTGTAAAAACATTTATTTCTACCACATGCCGTACAAGTAATATGATCTTCAACTTCTATGAACCACGTGTCGTATGAGTAATAGATTTCTAAAAGTATGAGTTCCAATTTCCAATTTCGGGTAAGATCAAAATATACCCTTATAATGATGATTGATACATACATTTTTTACTCTGGAACCAATTGTTTTTACAATATAATGCAGCACTCTTAAAAATAAACATAATTTGCGTTTTTAGGTTCGAAAAGGTTGTTATAAATGGTTTTTGCTTGAGGTCAGAGTTAAACACGAAACCACGAAATATTTTTTTTTATAATTTCTCTTTGAGACAAACTTTTGCAGTTTGTTTGCCCAGGCAAATAATAGAATTCCAAAAGAAAGGGAAAAAAAGCGACCAAGAAAGAAAAAATGGCGTAGGCAAGGATGGTGAGGTGGCGGAGGAGTGAATGGAAAACTGTGAGCCACATCATGACTCATAAATTAACAAAACGTGTTCTCCCTAAAGGCAGGTGCAGCATTTTCTGTTCCACCAGCTTCCCACACCCTTGATTCATTCCAGGGACGGATCCAGGGTGTCCGAAATTTTTAACTTCAGGACACGGCGTTTTGCAAAACTTTAAAACATGGCCAATTTGGACTTTGTTTAGTACGTTTTCCTCGATAGGACGCTCCCCCCAGAAAGTTTTTCTAGATCCGTCCCTGCCCCATTCCCTTAGCAACTCTCCTCGCGTCAGATGTTCCAACCTAAAAGCGATTCCCCAAGGTATGTGAACTGCGCTGATAAATTGCACAGGCGACACTTTATCAGCAAAATAAAAACGGATGGGAAATAACGGAAGGGGGAGAAAGCGATGCGATGTGTGTGTGTGTGTGTGGGGGGGAGGGAGAGAATAAGTTAATGCCACAAATTATGATTATTGCTAAGCAATTTCTGTTTCATTTTAATGTTAACACATATATGTATAATCAGAATTTATGCAAGACCTCGCTTCGCTTTAGTTGGAAAAATGAAACGACGCAAGTGCCAAATTTTTGGTGGAAAAGTAAAAAAAAAATAAACAAGGGAAAGCGTGTGAGCGAAGGCCAATTAGCACTTGATGAATGCTTTCTTTTTCCGTTTAATTTTAATGATGTGCAGGTGGATAAAAGGAAACCTTTACCTAATTATACCAAACAAGCCAAAAAATATTTATTCTAACGACAAAGAACATTTTCAAACAAACTTTTTTGTGTTCTAAGCTGGTATTAAATTTACGACAACTTGAAAAAATGCTCTGCTCTATCGTGATCTTCAACAAAGTTTGGTACTTTAGAGAAAGTAATGATCTCTTGGCCAGCTGCTTTACAAATTTTTAATAACACCAAAACGATTTTTCTGTTGTAAAATTTTTCATTTTTGGGACTCCAAAGTGGTAGTTTAAGCCAGAGTTGTGCCGTTAAGCATTAGCATTACTTTTTGTAATGAAATCTGCTGTCATTGGCATTGAAAATGAAAAGTAATGAACATTTTTTGTTTGCATTGAATAATGCTAATGAAAACACAATTTCATTATAAAAACACAATTTTATTAATTTTAATTTTAATTTTTTTGAATTTTTTGAATTTTTTTCCAAATTTTTGTAAATTTTTTGGTAATTTGCGTAAATTTTTCGCAGTTTTTTAAATTTTTTTTTAAAATTATTTTTATTTTTGCATATTTTTATTTAATTTTTTTTATTTTTAAAAAACAAATTTTAATTTTTCTTGGTTTGAAAATTTTTAATTTTAATGCTAATGAAATGCATTATAAAAGAAATGCATTAGCTTATTTTTTTCCATAAAAAAAAAAAACATTCAATTACAGATTCAAAATTGTGAATAAAAATTAGACAATTATTTAAAATAATAATGCAATCACTTGATATGCTGTTGCGCAGATTTTTATAACAGTAAAAATTATAATTTACTCACCTGATGACTTTCGACCATTTGACCTCACTGTGCAATGCAGCTCCAACAACTGATGCGCACCCCCTCAATTGCAGATTCTTATATAGGCCTAGCGATTGCAAAGAGCCAGAAAAGTGCTCTCCCACAGAACTGCACTGTCACTCCCACACATAGTTGCTGATCGGGAGAACTGCTCTCGCTCACTTACATTTGCAGTCGCCCTCTCGCTGACGTTAGCTAAGTGTGTGTGCATATGAGCGGGCAAATGGAGAGCGGTGTGCGTGCATATGAGTGGGCATATGAGCGGTGCATATGAGAGGGCAAATGGAGAACGGTGCTACTGTATGTGTGTGTGTCGATCACTTGCTGAGCACCTCTTGTGTTCTGTCATTATCCACGCAATAGACACACACATATCCACTAGCACTGCTTTCCATTTGCCCGGTCTTTTGCATACACACATATGCACGCTCATATGCCCACTCATATGCACGCACACCGCTCTCCATTTGCCCGCTCATTTGCATACACACTCGCACTCCTCCCACGCAATACACAAACACACACACATACACTAGCACCGCTCTCCATTTGCACGCTCATACGCCCACTCATATGAACGCACACTTAGCTAACGTCAGCGAGAGGGCGATTGCATATGTAAGTGAACGAGAGCAGTTCTCCCGATCAGCAACTATGTGTGGGAGTGACAGTGCAGTTCAGTGGGAGAGCACTGTTCTCGCTCTTTCCTATCGCTAGGCCTATATAAGAATCTGCAATTGAGGGGGTGCGCCTCAGTTGATAGCTGCATTGCTCAGTGAGGTCATCAATTGAGTGAATTATAATTTTTAAAAAATTGGAAAAAATTAAGAAAACTTTAAAAAAATTCGAAAAATTAGGAAAAAATCAAAAAAATTTGAAAAAATTATGAATAATTAAAAAAAATTAACAAAAGTTAGGAAAGTTTTTAAAAATTAGGAAAATTTTTTTTTAAATTAGGAAAAATTTTAAAAAATAAGCAAAAAATTAACAAAAAGTTAGAAAAACTTTAAAAAATTAGGAAAAAATTAGAATAATTAAAAAAAAATAGCAAAAAATTAACAAAAATTAGCAAAAAATTAACAAAAATTAGAAAAAAAAAATTAGGAATGATTAAAAAATTTACAAAAATTATGAAAAAAATCAAGGAAAAATTTTAAGAAATTAGGAAAAATTAAGAATAATTTTAAAAAATTAACAAAAATTAGGAAAAATGCAAGCTCATATGCACACACACTTAGCTAACGTCAGCGAGAGGGCGACTGCATATGTAAGTGAGCGAGAGCAGTTCTCCCGATCAGCATTTATGTGTGGGAGTGACAGTGCAGTTCAGTGGGAGAGCACTGTTCTCGCTCTTTCCTATCGCTAGGCCTATATAAGAATCTGCAATTGAGGGGGTGCGCATCAGTTGTTGGAGCTGCATTGCACAGTGAGGTCAAATGGTCGAAAGTCATCAGGTGAGTAAATTATAATTTTTACTGTTATAAAAATCTGCGCAACAGCATATCAAGTGATTGCATTATTATTTTAAATAATAGTCTAATTTTCATTCACAATTTTGAATCTGTAATTGAATATTTTTTTTTTTTTTTATTGAAAAATATAAGCTATAAACTTGCAGGGTCTTTCCTAATGCATTGGTCCCACAATTTCATTAGCATGAAAATTAAAAATTTTCAAATCAAGAAAAATTTTAATTTGTTTTTTAAAAAAGAAAATATACAAAAATAAGAATAAATTAGGAAAAGTTCAAAAAATTACGAAAAATTAAAAAAAAAAAATGACAAAAAATAGGAAAAAATTCAAATAAAATAACAAATTGGGAAAAATTAAGGTTATCAAGTTTTAAGGTAATTTTTTGTTAGTTTTTTTTTTTTAAATTTTTCCTAATGTTTTGTTGGTTAGTTAGGAAAATACGTATCAAAGTTGGATATTTTTCATAGCAACATTTGAGTGTGACTTAAATTTATATGGCAAACACGTAGCCACACAGACGTTGGGTGTGTGTGTCACCCTCTGTCTGTGTGGGCCTTTGTGTCTCTCAAAATAAATTGAATATTCTGTGTCTTTTCGTCTGTCTCTTTCAGCTAATTAAGAAATGCTGATGACAACTCATCACATAAACCATAGCCCGAACACAAAGGACACACTCAAACAGAAATATATATGTATGTAAATGATGCATACATACATACATATGTCTTGCGACCACGCCTTGAAATTACCTTGCAAATTAGCCATAAAACTGTCAACTTTATCCGTAATAAATCTAAACAAAAATATGCAAAAAAATCCAAAATAAAGTCCTGAAATAATAAAAAAAAAACAGTCGTAGCTGAAGATGATAAGCAAATAAATAAAACAAGGGAGGTTTGAGGCAAATAAGAAATAGAGATAAGCAATTAAGACTTGAATTAGGGCAGGGAGGTTTTCTCCTGATGCAAATTTCTGCAGTCCGAGCTTGATATTAATTTCTAATTGAATTCATTTCTGTTTGGTTTTATATTTTGAATAAATTGTAATCAATAATTACTTGGATGGGGAAGAATTTACGTTTAGGTGAGGCTTGTTCTCTGTTGCATGTAATTTTATCTTGATTTTTTCGTTCTTGTTGGTCTCGTGTTTCTAGTTAATTGTCCATTGCTAATGTTGTCTTAATTGAGTGCAAATAAGGTGTTTTACTTTGACAGGCATTCGGTTTATTGAACTAATGATTTCCTCCAACTTCACTACCGTATTTTCTGTTATAGGGTTTACCTTGCTTAATTTGCTTTTAAGGTGTGGCAAATCCAGCTAGCCAATCGTCCATTTTGGCTTCTTGTGACTGGTAAAATCGACAAGTTGGTCATGTTTCGCTAGATTTTGTTTACAATGAGGTTAAGTTTGAAAAGGGAAAGGAAACTAAAACTTTCTTATCTCAATGTTCGTTAAATAATTGAGAAACTTAATAAAAAAAATTATATTTAATGTGTTTAATATCATTTAGTATCCACAGAAAGTGCATACAAAGTTATATTTTAACTTTTTAGTTGCTGTTTCCCCATATCGCATAACAAATTCGCATGACAAAATAATTTAAAACTTAAGACAAATTCACAATTTTTGCTGTTAATTTTTCCCCCTTGTTACACTTCCAATCGGATGAAATAACATGCCACCGAGGGGAAATTAATAACTTTAAAAAGAACATACATTTTTTACAAGGAACATTAAAATTCAAATTTGGGAGCACTAGCAAAAGTCGCAGCAGGTCTGCAAAACGTTCACAGCTCATTTGACCGCCGTCTCAATAACACGTATACGCCTTGGTGAACCCTCCCATTCATTTTAATTTTGCTGACTGATGGAACAACCAAATGAAATGAAATGGTCTGGCTTAAAAATACATTTTTGGCCTTGCCCAAAAAAAAAACAAAAAAGAAAAAGAAAAAAAATTATGAAAATAGGCTTGTGCTGGGAAATAGAGATTGAAGAGTTTGAGGTCGTAGGGAGTTGGATGGTTTTTTTTTGGGCTTGGTCAGTTTTTTTTTTTCATTTGGGACTGGACTATTGTGTTTGGCATATTTACACGAAAGAAATGCATAAAAGTTGTACTCATTTTTGTTGTTGTTGCTGTTGTAGCTGTCCGAAATGCGTGCGCAAATGTTATTTGATTATTTAACCAACAACAATTCCGGCCATCCGAAAAGAGAGACTAGCGGCGCCTAAGCGATATATTATGATAAAATTCCACATTTAAATGGCCCACACGAGCATTTTGTCGTTGTCGCACCAAAATGGAAATGATAAATTTTGACAGTTGTTCGCTGGGTTTGAGTCTTGGAGAGTTGGAGTTGGAGGGGAAGGTTCAGTTCAGAATACTCTTTTTAAAAGGTTATATTAACTTTGGTCTGAAGTGTGCATAGAAGGAAGTATGGATCGGACTTCTATGTCATAAATTAATATTTGTATTATTACGATATTTCCAAATTAATTAAAGCTTGGATTTCGAAGTAGGTCAGATTTTCTTCTAATAAGATGTCATTTAGTTTTTTTGCATTCTATTTTCTATTATTAATGCATTCATTTTGGGCAAACACTGCCTACTGATTCTGGAAAGATCTAAGAAAAATTTGTGCAGATGGAAAGATGGAGAAATTTCAAAATATATAAAAAAATTGATATTCCTTTCTATCTCTTCCGTTTCTTGTTTATCTCTCTGTATACACTTTTTCTGCTTCTCACGACGACTTCCTCTTTTCTTTTTTCTCTTGACTAAATTCTTTTCAATAACAAATTTCTTTCACAAATAGGCTTACTCCTCTCTTCTTAGGTTTTGCCTTACTTCTCGCTTTATGAATTTATTATACGATGGCAATTGATATGGGGTACGCCAAAATAATTTATGACGTCTATCAAGCAGAACAATACTAGTCAAACACATACAGACACCCACAAACTTCCTCACACTCACACACATACATACGCTCACTTGGACACATTTGCTGTGTTTTCTTTCGTTTCGCAGTTGTCACTGGTAAAAAATATGCACAATATATTCGCATGATATCTCGTTTTGGGTATTAATCTGAATGGATCCTTTCCTTTTTTTCACCAGATGTGAATAATTGACTGTGATTATTTATTACATTTATAGACATAAAATATTGAAAAGGATATTTACTGGCGTTGAATGAGAAATAGAATTGCTTTAATTTTTAATTTTGGGGCTTAACTGAAAGTCACACAGATTATTAAAAGAACGTGAGGCGGCGCCTTATCTGATTAGTTTTAGACTATGTACTGCACATGTACTTTCTCCCTGCAACCTCTATCTTGTTGTCTAACAAATATAAATAAAAAAATTATGCAAGTAAGTCGTCTTGGCGACTTCGTTATACCATGCACCAAGTAAAGCAAATGTTTTAAATTTATAATGCATTCAATTTAAATGTATGTATCTATCGCTAACTCTTCCAAGCACAGGAGCAGTTTAGGGTAGGTTATTCTATTGGCCCGGAGTATACTTTCTAGGTGACCATCTGCTCAACGTCTTATTTCAATGGGGTATACATAAAATACAAAATTGTGTCCTCGATAAGTCCAATTAAAGTTTCACTTATAACTTAATTATTTTTATACCATACACCCATAGGGTGAAATGGTATATTAAAGTCGCCAAAATGTATGTAACAGGCAGAAGGAAGCTTCTCCGACCCTATAAAGTATATATATTCTTGATCAGGATCAACAGCCGAGTCGATCTAGCCATGTCCGTCTGTCCGTCCGTCCGTCCGTCCGTCCGTCCGTCCGTCCGTCCGTCCGTCCGTCCGTCCGTCCGTCCGTCTGTATGAACACGCAGATCTCGGAGACTATAAGAGCTAGAGCCACCAAATTTGGTATGTATACTCGTGTAGTATGCACATGTTCAGCATTAATTGGAATTTCGGCCACGCCCCCTTACGCCCCCAGGAATCACATAAAACTGTTTTTCTTAAAAAGTATGACAGCTAGAGACATCAAATTTAGTTTGTATACCCGATTAGTTAGTGCGCAGAAATTAACTGTTCAAACTTTTGCCACGCCCCCTTACGCCCCCAGGAATCACACAAAACTGTTTTTCTTAAAAAGTATAATAGCTAGAGACATCAAATTTGGTTTATATGCTCAGTTAGTTAGCGCGCAGAAACTAATTGTTTAAACTTTTTGCCACGCCCCCTTCCGCCCCCGGAATTAACATAAAAGTGATTTCCTTAAAAACTATGATAGCTACCGACATCAAATTTAGTATGTAGACTAGCTTAATAGACGCGCAGATATTGGCTATTTAAACATTTTGCCACGCCCACTTCCGCCCCCGCAAATTAAACAAAACTGATTTTATCAAAAACTAACAAAGCTAAAGTCACCAAATTTAGTATGTATACTGGCATAGTATGCGCGGAGAATTTATATATTTTCACATTTCGCCACGCCCACTTCCGCCTCCATAATTTAAAAAAAACCGATTTCCTCCTGTAGTTTTTTGACTATCGCATTTAAATTTAGCAGACTAATTTATCTTATCTATTTCTACAAAACTACCAAATTTTATTGAAATCGGACTAGAAACATGCAAAATATGCGTATGAACGTATTTTACTAAGCGGTCCACAAGGCCAGAATTGGCCGTTGGCTAGTGGCGGCGCTAGAGTGCTCGTGTGTTTGTAGAGTGAGCGAGATAGCACATACTATGAAACATGTAAAAACAATTTAATAGACATACATTTGGTTTTCGAAATTTGAAATATTTGTTTCACCTGGTGTATGGTATACCCAAGTCGACGAGTCGACTTACTTGCTTCATTTTGTATTCCTGTTTTGTTTTTGGGTAAGTCAACAAACTTTTTGGTTCTACTTGACAAATCGGGTCGAGGCAAATCTATTTTTCCCAAAATAGAATTTCATTTTGACATTAATTTTGTGGCACGACAAAACAGGAAATTTTCTCGATATTCTTCTATCTAGACGTAGCCTACTTTAAGGCGGTTCTAGATATGGGCGGGGGCATCAGCTTTATGTTTCTTGCCCTACACACACAAACACATAATTAGACAAAAGCCGATTGTCCCTGGGGCAAATTGGTATGGAGCCATTGTGTGTCTTATCGCCTTAGAACAAGCTAATAATTATGATCATTTTCGAAAATTTAATTAAAAAATTTTGTGTACTTTGGTAATGTTTGGTTAAGGTCTGAGGAAGGTTGCAGGAATATTAAGTATACGCTATATTAGTAGCTGTTGCTTCCGTTTTATGCCAATAACGAAGAAAAAAATAAAGCATACACCGAAGGAAAACACTTTATGGTGGGGTATCCTCGCCCTCTGTTGGCATTCAACTTTTTCTTGACAACAAACAAAGCGGAAATTGATTGTATTATACCCAGTATTAAGAACAACAAACAGTAACAGCAACAGCGCAGCAGCAGAGCCAACATAAAATACAAAACACCATTCAAGAGCAAGAGAGTGAAACGGAATCAGGACAAAAAAAAAAATGAAGAAAATTGGTAGCATTATGTATTGCGACGCCATGACAATAAACTTGGCGCCACTTCTCGCCTTTATGCATATCCTCATATAAAGATATGGCAATGAATTGGCCATATATGTTTCGCCTAGAACGCAAATTGGTTTCTATACTTAACCATTATAATGGGTAATATTATAGTCTTCGATTGGTTGGTTTTTCACTCGCCTTGTTAGCGTGACGAATACGGAATGGATGTGAAGGCTTCTTTGCCGACACCCTTCTTTCGTTTTCTCCTCTTGCTATATGTGTTTCACTTTGTTTGAGCATAACATTCTTCATGCAATTAACTTGATTATGTTTTTCTGTGTGTGTATCTGTGAGTGTGTGTGTGTCAGGAAATTTGGCAATAATTGTTCCCACCCCAGCTAAACAAAACAAAAAAAAAAGAGAGAACAAAAAAGACGTAACTGATTAAAAAGTTTAGCAAGTCAAGCGAACTGCCGTTGAGGCAGGCAAACCAGCAGACAGGGCACAGTGGGCTAACGAAAACTGTAAGTCTCAGAGACGTCTAACTTTTAGCAGACTTTACTTGTGTGTGTGTGTGTGTTTTTTTCTGTAGTTCACTGCAGGCGCTTTATTGCCTGCCCAACCATAAGAAAGCCCAGAAAATGGAAATTATATATAGATATAACTATATAAGCAGTATAAATGTACGTGTATGTATGTATATATATGTATATATGTATGTATATATACATACATACATATATATGAATATTCCTTGGCTAATTTGGTAATGAAATTCTGAGCTAAAGCTAAGGCTCTTTGTATATGAAGCAACGTTTAGCGGGAGATCGACAGGGAAGAGAAAGGAAAATACACTAATCTTTGTTGAAAGCGCATAAAACTTTTGCACTTTAAGTGGTAAATGTGTTAGGAACTAAGGGCTTTGGTAGAATTTTCATTTCTTTTCTTTCTTTAAGGCATATAGTCAATTGGCTAACGAACAACTTCACCAACTCCCAACTAACTTTAGCAATTCCACTTCACTTTAGTGCTATATAATAAATACTTATAACATCAAGAGAAAACTCCGCACAGCCAGACAAAACAACAAAGGGAGAAACTTATTTTTCTCCAATTGCGAGAGGTGGATGAAAGCTTTTCTACTTGGGCAAAAAAAAAAACTTTGGCAATAGGTATTTTCCCATTAAAAACTTTTTCAAAGTATCAATTTAATATTGAGATCGAAAAATCTACCAATTTTTCACACAAAATCGAAATAAAACACAATTTAATGTAAGTTCATTGACATCTTATTGTAAGAAGAAAAAATGTTTGAGTTTCGTTATTAAGAAACTTAATTAATTCTAAAGCAAAATCTAAAATAAAAACAAAACACTAGAATCAATATTATTTCCATAGAAGTATATTTATTTCGTACATAACTTTCTCATTAAATTCACTTCTTGGAAAACTTTTTGACCGCTCCTCGTTAATGTATGGATTTGTATGATTAAAAAGTTTGCCTTTTGTTTTCGTTTGAAATGTGTGCGCAAATTAGCTGAAAATTTATGTGAGCAAAAAACTTTATATTCACACCACTCATGCACACACACACAGAAGAGTCGCAAGATTATAAGAGGGGAACAAAATGCGGAAAAAGTGTTTGCGTGTTGTGGATAAATTGAATTGTTCTTTTTTTTTGAGTGCTTAATTTTTTTTGGGTGTCCTCATTGCGTGTTTGGGTGAATGTGTATATGAATGTGAATGCCATAACTATCTCGTATATCATTGCTTTCATCACATATTTTTTTTATCCATATATATCGATAACAATAATTGTTGGCCACATATATCAATAGGGTTTTAACTCTTGAATCGAACAAAATTGTATTTATTATTGTGCTTTTTGTTGTTGTTTGTTTCTTTTCCTTTTTATCTTTTGGGTTCTCTCTTATTCTTTGAAAAAAATCTAAAGAGCCGGAAGTGGAGATCCACATACCACATCACCATCACCATCATGGCAGCAAGAAAATTCGACGAAATCCTTTGAAAAATTTGGATCTTGATTTTAAATTTGATGTTAATTCGTTTTAACCAAATCGAAATCAAAATTACAACAACAATTACAACAACTGGTGTGTGTACTCTATGGCCAAAATTTCAGTAATAGTTGATAAAAAACAAATGGCCTAGTTTTCATTTGTGCCTCTACGTGTGTGTACATTAAGTGTTGGTGTTGATGTTGGTGTTAATTTTGTTGTTATACCTTTATATTGCTGCTGCTGTTGTTATTGTTGTTGTTGTTCTACTAATAAACCTTCCTATAATCTAAATAAAATTAAAAGTAGCTTAAACTTTTTACTAGCACGTTCTTGTTTTTTCTCAAGTAGTACTTAACTCAATTGGCATGTTTCTTTCTAAAAACAATTTAAAAAATCTGTAAATAAATGAAATCTCTACCTTTTCTCTCTTACTTAATGGTTAGGAAAATCTCTGTTTCTTATTAACCTAACACAGCTTGCTATAAAAAAGAATATCCTTCTGTATAACTAACACAGCTTGCTATAAAAACGAATATCCTTCTGTATAACTAACACAAATTGCTATAAAAAAGGATAATTCCTCTGTTGAAAACTTTTTTATTGTGTTTCAATGTTTGTTTGAATAAATTTTTGTATCCACAAATTTGAAATTGAATTTTGTTCTTAATTTATTTACAGGTAAATACATTTCATCCATATGTAGATGACTTTTAAACTTTTAGACCTTTGCAAGGATCAAGTGATTTAACTAAACCAAAAGGAAGAACGAGGGTTTGCGTCTTTCATTCAAATTATTTGTAGAAAATCGTTGCTTATTTCTTTCATATCAAGTTCAAACAGAACATAAAATCGTTATACTGGTATTTCAAGCTTAACGTATAGTAATAGGGGGAAATTCCCCAAATTTATGGTTGAAAGCTTTGAAAATCTGAAGCTTATATTTGAGCCTTGCCTTGCCTGGTCTCGTTGTACTCAATGTGTACACTCAACTCATGTTCCGTTCCTCTGGAACAAGAAGACCTACTTTTAATTCACTTCAAATCCCATTACGTTCCAAAGTCAATGTGATAGTTAACAGTGGCCAAAACATCCGTTGGGAAGAGACGGTTTTTAACCTAAACACAACAGAATAAACGAGGCCAGTTTCACAAATCAAGCGAGGTGTATGGTTCGATAGGTTCTTCCTCCATAAGGAAACAAAGCAAAAAAGTATATAAAACGGAACACTAAAAAAAGAAAGTGCGCGTTTAAAGAAAAAATAAAAAAGTGTAGCCTACATTTGTGCTGAGAGTGGCAAAAGGCAACAACACAAAAAAAAACAGAACAAAAAAGACGCGCATCGTACGCCAAAAGGTAATTTCTCAAATATTTGTATTTATTTCCAAATTATTTTTCTAGAAACAGTAATAAATAAATTTATATTCGTTGTGTGGGTGTGTTATATTCCGCCCTTAGTTTTAAGCATAAAAATAACATAAAAATCTCGGCTCTTCTCTTCGATGTGTGGGTGTGAGTGTTTGTATGTAGTTTGATTTTGCTTTTCTGTTACTTTTTTATCACCGTCATTTGCATCTAATCAGCTTAAAAATTGGCATATTTGATTTTATTATTATGTTCTTTCCTACATATCTGTATATATATTGATATACAATGGCAATCAGGAGAACTTTTTTCTCTTCTTTTCTTGTGATGATTGAATTAAAAGGCTACTGAGAGCCCAATTTAATAAAGTGTCATTCGAATAGGCGCCACACTGATGATGAGCATAGGGATTAAAACGAATTATGAATGGGTCCACTCAAAACACGATAAACAATGTGAAGAAGGGTCGTGAGAAAAACAAATTAACGTTTTCAGTTGATAGAAAAATGTTTCGCCTTTTTTGAGTGCAGATTGGGCAGATTTTTTGAGAGAGTTAAAGGAACTTTTTTAAGAAAGCTTAACAAGTTTTAATCCGGGAACTGGAAGGAAAGAATACCCTTCCTTTATAGGTATCCAAGTATATATAAGAGTTAAATTTTGAAATGGAATTATTGAACTTTAATTATTAAACTATGAAGGGAATTGAATTAAATGTCAAGAATTCACTTAAAACATAACATTTCTTTTTCGCGAGTAGAGAAATCACACCTTCCAAATAACCAAAGATGATATTTAGTTTGTTTTTCTTTTTCTTGATGACTTAGGCTAAAAAAGTTGGTTAGTTGGTTTTCCGTTTAGTATTAACAAAGTGAGCAAAGTTGCGAAGCATGACATAAGAAAGCGGCATCATGTTGGGAAACTGATAAAAGATGCAAATTGGAAGGCTGTATAACTAAATATTATTATCATAAATACATAGTGCAAATCGAAAGAGTTTAAAAACTTCTTTAGTCATGAAATGAACATTCACTTCATCAATGACTTCTCTTTCGCATAAACAGACAAGTAACATATCAAATTGTCGACTCATGATGGCTTACCATTAGAATCTCTGAGACTTCTTTAGCACGTTTCCAAAACGAGCAAAAAAAAAATGTATAGAAAAATGTTGTACAGATTATTTGATGGAACAGTGGGATGATTTTGGTAATGTACTTTAATGGATAAACATGCTTGCGTAAACAAACATGGGATTTTAACAACTCACTTTGTTAAACACATCAACTTGAGGAGCAAGCGCACCACGCGTCGAACTATGTAGGTGACTATTAAATAAAGATGACCTTATCTACTTTCCCTCCTCTGTTTTTTCATTCACTCTTTTTTCTGGTTTTTATTTCAAAGAATTGCTGACTTAAGAAAACTATCCGCTTACAATTATCTAATTTCATTTTCCTTTTCCATCCACCCACCCAAACACGGAAAAGCGATTTAAAAGGAGCTTCTCGCTTTTCATGAGCAAATTTTTTCGATTGCGTGTTAAAAATACATTTTTTTGTTTGCCTCCTTCTTATTTATTTTGTGCAAATTATGCGCTAAACGTAGTTGGCAATGATTGATTGGGCAAAGGCAGATGCCTCTTCCCATTCCTGCCCCGCCCCCACAAACACGAGCCATCGTCTTTGGCCTTCTCCAACCTCGTTTGACATGTTTGCAGGGACTTGTAAAAGCAAGTCATAAAAATTTTTCACCAACGATGAAAGTGTGAGAGGAAAAGGAAACAAAATGCTGTAGGTCATGTGTCATTCGTTTCGCTTCGTCAACCATGTTGCATGTTACTTATTTTGTTTGCACTTTGTTTGTGCCAACGAAACAAAGCAAAAAAAAAAAAAAAAACAAAAACACGAAAGTTTAACAAAATTTCATAACAACAACCAAGAACGGGGAGAACAAAAAAAACACCGAAAATATTTTGTGTCGAGGCTTCTGAAATTGAATATCTTTTTTGACATTAATGAAATTCCTGATAAGTTTTTGGCAAGACTGAACAGGGAAAAATGTCGCATGGAGACGAAAATAGGGGGAGTGTCAAATGGACCTTTGGATACCCAGGAAGTAAATGGGTCTGCAATTTTAATCATTCGTTGGAGTAATTTTTCGATTCTTTTTCTTTCTTCCTTCATGTTTCTTTTATCTTAAGGTTGATTAGACACATGTCATTGGCAGATTTCAAAGTTTATGTTCAGTTTTGTCTTATGCTGACATAAAAAAAAAATTGGAACTACAATAAAAATAAAAATTATAATTCGAATAAAAAGAAATAATAGGAAAATTTGGAAAGCAGATATAATTGTAGTTATTATTGTAGTCCTGATTCAAAAGAAATCTGTATACCATATTTTTCTCAAGTCTTCGTCTCAAAGTTTAAATTGCGCAAAGCAAAGTTCAAATCGTTTTTACTGTTCATTTTAACTTTTTAACTCAGTGCCTCAGTTCTGTGACTAACCCTTAACTTGATAAACCCTTAATTGTTACAGGACATGCAAAAAGAGATGCCTTCGAGTTATGCAATGTGTTTAGAAAGTGTTTTGTGTGTGTTGTCGCACATAAAAGGTTTCAGTTTAATAATTAAAATGAAAGCGTTATTGTTTATTTTCACAATGAAAGTATAAAGTGTTCTTCTTATCTTATCTCTTGCCGCCTGACTGCTCAAAAGGCTCAATGACAAACCAAAAAACAAAATATTCCAAAAAAATAGGGAGAAACAGCCCACAGTCGCAAAGGAAGCAAGAATATTCCTTGTGAAATTTGTGAATTTGTTGTCACTGTGACTAGGAAGGCGGCTGACACATCTTTAATTTGTCATAAGTCTGAGGACTGAGCAAAAACAATTTAAACACATGACACTCTTTTACAAACAAACACACATACACACACAGCAGCCACACACAGAGAGTTATCAATTTCAGCAAAAAAAAAAAACAAATCGTTCGGGCGTATAACAAACAAAACCCAAGTACAGCACCAGGACAGGATAATATGAAGAGAGGATATATCCTTTGTTTCCTTCTCGTTTTTAATGTTTATACAAATGTCAAGCGGCAGACAAGAGCCCTTTCGCACACACACTAAGACAGGGAGAATAGTACCCTTCAGTACCGGTCCCCGGGGAATCCCCGGGGACATGTCGCTTGTCCCCTGGGACAAAGCGGCGACACTCCCATTTAAATTGCGGCGACATTTAACATTGCATGTCCTAGCTTTTAAGACTGGAACGACAACCCGGCGACAGTTGTCGCTCCAGTCGCCAAGACAAATGTCGAAATGTCTTGCCGAACGCCGGGACAAACAAGCATTGTGTCGCCGCTTTGTCGCTTTCGTCCCTCTAGTCGCGGTGACAAGAGGGACAATTGTCGCCCAATCGTCCCGTGCACAAGACCATTGAGCGACATTTGTCCCTCCAGTCGCCGCCGACCAGAGCGACTAGTAGACAGCCCGGCGACCAGAGGGACAAATGTCGCTCAATGGTCTTGTGCACGGGACGATTGAGCGACAATTGTCCCTCTAGTCGCCGGTACTGTGAAATTTTTCGCTCTGGTCGCCGGCGACTGGAGAGACAATGTCGCTAGGTTGTCTTAGGGACCACAGGGACAAAATAGATAGATTGTCGTAGGGACGATAGGGACAATATCGATAGTTCGTCCTAGGGACTAGAAGGACAATTTCCATAGTTTGTCCTAGGGACTAGAGGGACATAAATTACATTAAAAAAAAAAATTCAATTAATATTTTTTAATTTATTTTTTATTTAGATAATTTGGCAGTTGCTGCTTCAATTTTCTGCTTTTTGGGTTGTTGTCCTTATTTTTCACTCAGGCCATCGAATTCTAAAGCCGACTCTGGCTGCCCCGAGGAAGTGTTTTAAACTGCTTCTGGAATAGAAAAGTGCAGATATTATTAGAAATGAAATGAATTATAATATAAAAGCTAACGCTTTAGCTCTCAACAATTAATCTACTTACCGAGTAAAACCTTTAGATAGGTTCTAAGGCTCAACTTTTGGTTTTTCGTATCCGGGTTGTGGCTCTTCAGAAGAGAGGGTTATTCGTTATCCACAATCGTTTCCACTATATCCCCGACGGAACTACCTTTCAGTATTGCTTCATCGGGGAGAAAAACTCCACCTATGTCAGGGTTCGAACTCGAGCACAACAGAATTGTAGTTTTAGTAGGTCACCATTGAGCCACCGACTAGGCTATCAGAAGAGAGAGCCATTTGAGCCATTTGAGATGTCTGTAAATATAAAAAAAAGTATTAAAATTTTTTTTGATTTTCATATAACAGTTGAATACTTACATGGCTTTTTTGACTTTCCCGACGTAATGCTGTTCTTCAAGTCAATTATATCCCAATCAGTTGTTAATGGTTTTTTATTTAAAAAAAAAAAAAAATTAAATTATTACAAAATAAAAAAAAAAATATTCTTTTGGCACGGCCCGGGGTCGAACTCGCATTTAATTTTGTTGGCAAAATACTTTGTTTTCCTTTCACTCTATGTTCTCATATGTTTTACTCATTTTCTCGAGTGAGAGTTATTTACTTGCATTCAATTGCACTTTGCCAACAAAATTAATATTCACTATTTGGTATTTTAAACATCATATTAAATAGCACTTACCTTTAATTGTATCTAAAATTAATCAAAAAACACTAATATAATATATTATCACTGCGTGCTTCGAAAAACGCAAATTATAAAACGACTCGAACAGAAATATAAAACAACAACACAGCCTCGAATGAGAAATATTTCTTTTCGGCAGCCGATTGAGTTTCGAAAAACGAAATTATTCCGTTCGGGTGCCCTCGGCTAGCCTCAGTATAAAAACGCCGGCAGAATTTTTTCTGCCGACGTCGGTGGCTCGGACAATGCGTCGACATTGTCGGCGGCGACAATCTGGTACTGAAGGGTAGAGACAGAAGGGACGTATTGCACATACATATATTCTCATCTAACAAATTGGCTACGTGTTTTGATTCCGACTGTAACTTTTGTGTAGTTCTGATTCAATTTTAAAATATATTCCATGCTCTCTCAACTGTCAAAACAACTCAAAGAATTTTCTGGTAAAAATGCATATGTTAAAAAAGTGGCAACGACTTGGGGATACACTCAAGTGGGGGGGCGGAAAAACGCAAAATTTCCCCTATCGCCGCACCTACCAATTCAAATACTTTACACCTAAACTCGGCTATTATTTGATTTAGAAGTCTTATAGTCTTTTATATATGTATAATGAAGAAGGAATTTGTTCACGAACACGGGGCATGATATTAACTTCAAATCAATTCGATTGCTCTACGACCGGCCGGACGAATCACAATAATACATTTTTCTAACAAATGTCTAATAAATACCGAAATTTCAACTGTTAGACTCTTATATATAGACAACTCGAAATTGCTTAAAAAGACAAAATAACCTAATAATTTTTACATACTTTGTGACGAATTTGATGTGTCGCTTTTGTGGCTGTTCGTGCAGCGTACGGCAAATATTTTCCCCTTGATATTTGTGGGCGCATACACACACACACACACTCCCAATCACATACACGCACATAACTAGACAGCCATAATTAAACAGTTATTTTCCTGTTTGTCCGTTCATTTAGTCAATCAGGGTGTAAAATTGTTGCACAACCCTCCATCACTTCTACATCACTTCCTTCTTTACTAAGTTACTCATACGTCCTGTTGTGTCTGTGTATAAAAACTTTTGCCTCGGTGTTGACTTTGCATATCTAATGGTTTAGGGCTCTGGGCCCTCTTGGAAAATATTACTTTGAATAGCTTGTGACATGGCCGCCGCCACACATAGTTTTACAACACGACAGCTTTTGCCTTATGGTTGTGGCGCTATGCAGCAGAAGCAGATGTAGCAGCTAGTTGACTTTTGCTGGTTACACATTTATGTGGGCAACAAACTTTTAGTCATGAGTTGTTATCCCTTCCTCAAGAGAATCAACATCATCACCAAACAGTATATTTTGGTCACAGTAATATCTATAACAGATAACAGAATTCAGGAGACTGTAAAGTAAACTTGCTACCATACAATATATACAAATTTAGACCAAATTAGAGCGAACTTAACTTGAGACTTTAACTTTAATTGAGAACGTTTGAATATAATTTTATAAATTAATTACGGGCTTATTGCAGACCAGCTTTTTTGCACTTTTCGATAAATCATGGGAAACCTTTCCCTGTTTTCCCTTAATTTTTTTTTTTTTTTTTTTGATTTGGGCCACCGCAAACAACAGTATAAATTTCAAATTTAACATTATCTTTTTGCTTTTTGTGGATCTACACGTCGCACAAATTATCTTGCCATCCGTTTTGTTTCACTTTCAATTTCCTGGCTGAATGAATTAATGACGCCCAAAAAGAAAGGAATCTTCCTCTTCGCATCAAAAACTCTCACAAACAAATCCATTTAAGCTCGTCAAGTAATGACCGAAAATCCGTAAGTGAAATAAATCTGATTTTATTGACTGCGAACCAGAAACGGAATGGTTTTGCATTTGCCAGACAATGGATGGAACGGAAATGACTGAAGGGCAAGATGAGGGGAAATTACATTTTCTCGTTTGGCATTGTTAAGACCTTTTGTTATTAAATATTTAGGTAATTTGTAGATCTAAACAACACGATTTGGGCCCTAATGTAACTAGCCATATTTATGGGCCATCTTCTGCCCGCTTCTCTGGCCCTCCATTCCTTCATTAGGGTAACATCTACACCTCCAGTGACCATTGTTGTAATTTATTGGCATCGGGTTTCCATATTTAATTGAATACGGTGTAGCTCCTAGGAATTGACAAATGGCCGAAAATTTTAGTGGCCCACTTTTAACAGAAAAGAGAAAATGCACAGATAAAGAAATACAGGGAATCGTAAATTGAGAAAGTGTCTATATGGCCGAGATGATGGCGTTTCTGTTGTTTATTAATAGCCAGACAGTTTGATTAAGTGCTTTTAGGATAGGAGGGCGACAAAGAGAGTTGGGCAAAAATGACCACCAACCTTGAGAGAGAGTGAGAGCAAAAACTAAATATAGATTTGAACTTTAGCTTCGGTTCATTGAGTATGCTCCTGCTGGTGGCTTCTACTTTCAGGTGTCGTTTCTCTCTGCATTTGTCTTCCTCTGATGGCCAATGACTCGAGCATAAATCTTAGCATAAATTAATGAACAAAATGGTGTTCAAATGTGTCGACGGGGGGCAATAAAATATCGATAAGATGTATTAACATTTAAGTCTTTGCATTGCCATTTCTATAAACACTACAAATCTTTCACCATTTCTCATCAAGAACTAGAATACTAACCAACATCATCTGCTGGAAAGATGGTTGACTTATCTAAATGCTAAATCAATCGATCTAAGAAGATTGGCGGACTTAAGTTTTGGATTCGTGGGGCAAATTAAGCCTAGGAAATCAAAATTTTGGCGGTTCCATATTTTGCATCCGATAAAAAATTTGAATTTGACTGTTTGAGTCACAGGGTGCGCAGCATTTTCGATGTCTCTTTAATTCATCTTTCATTGAATAATCCATAGTTCTTTTTTAAATACTCATGGTAATCCATAATGATTTTTTCAAGTCATCTACCTTACTTTGCTTAATATTGCTTTCTCTGTCACGCACAATAACCGCATGTTGCTATTGGTTGCACAATCACTGTTGATTTATTGTTCGGCAAACGATCGGTTGTATAAAATAAAAAAATTAAAATGTTCTTTGTTTTTCATTCAAGATACGGATAAATATAGCACAAATCTTTTACGTTGTGCTTCTATTTGTAAACTTCTCTCCCATGTCCATTCGCCATAATATACTTGACCCTTAAAAGTCTATACATAAAGAAACTACTTTATACTTGTTTCTCCTCTTTTATAATTTATCAAAATCTGTCTGTCTACCAATCTTCCCTTCATCTCCCTTTCTCTTTCCTGCTTTATTTTATTGCCTATGCCAAAACCAAAGGCACAAGTCAACAGAGAGGACAACAAACAGTATCCTTCTTTTTTCTCATAGTGGCAGCCTTGTCAACGGGAAAAACTTTAATACTTATAATGTATTGGCAAAGTTCAAAGTATGCAAAAAGTCGTCAGAACAGGCAGAACGAAAAGAGAGAAAGTTAAGGGGAAACTGACAGGCAAGGCAGGGTAGGGACAGGGCCACCGCATGAAACTCAGCCACAACCCAACAACTGAGTATAAAGTGCCACCATAAGTATTTCTTAAGGCTTAAAAGGGAGATGGGCATGCACATCTCCTGGTAATGCTTGTATTTGATACACTTACTTTGCTTTTGCCCCTGTCCAAACAGCCTCGGTGGTTGGACCCTTAGTCAGTTTGTTAGTCACTCAGTCAGTGAGGCATTCTGTCAGCCAGTCGAGCATGTATTTCCTTCCTTTTCTGCGCTGCAGCGCAGAATTTCCGTTTCAATGCCCTCTGATTGAAAGACTTACGTGCTGAAGGACCTCCAACCTTGCAATGTTGGCCACCCACACCCACTTAACTGTGTCGCCTGTGCAATTTTAATGTGCAATGACGTCGATATGTGAACGCTGATAATGTACATAGAGCCGAATCAGCGAGGCAGCCTGGCGGCCCAATTTCTATCGATAGGACGGGCGAGAAACTCAATTCAAACAAGTTATAAAAGAAGAAATGTTCAATTTTCTTTCATTGCTCAAGACGAACTAAAGATGTTCTATATACGAAGCTATTAAATAATGTCTCATGGCCAGTGCCAGATATAAGTATAGATTTTTGGGGGATGAAATCGGTTATATTAGAAGAAAGATCGGGATTGGTAAAATATCGTTGTAGGGGGAAAGAATTGCCTTTTTTCCCGACCCAGTGGATGTGCCACTATTTCCAGACTTCTAATCTTATTTAAGTCTTAAAGCCACTGGTTTTTAGCTATTCTTGGTCTACTAAAACTATCTTGCTTCTCTTTCGATATTTCAAAATTTGTCCACTAACAAATGAAGACTACAACTAAAATTTACCTTGTGCTCAAAAATATTATCATCTTATACTTGGAACGTAAGGAAATCTTTCATCACTGTTCGTAAAGGCTTTCAGTTTTTAACAGTTATCCTCTTTGCTTGTATCCTTTACATCAAGAGTATCGCACACTCACACACGAAATATGTGTTATTATCCTTTGCCTGTGGTGTGCATATTACATGCTGCTGCTGCTGACAATGCAATTGTTCAATGGACTAAAGGTTGGTGGTTTGGTCGAACATCTTCGACAAAAAACTCTTCAGTTCATTGACAATGCGACAAAGGCGATTGATTTCCATCTTTGTTAACCGTTTACCCCCACCACTCACCAGCTCACCACTTATCGCTTTCTTAGGTATGTATTTACCCCAAGTATCCTTTTAAATTGGGCGTTCTACTTACTCAACTTAGATGATATCAAGGAAACGATCGAAGAAAACTCAAGGCCACAATTTGCTTTACCTTTAATTGGATTCGCAGAGTGGCGAGTCTTGGGCGTGTTCTATATTTATTTTGCACTTTTATTTTAACGGATTTTTGCTCGCTGGCTCGACACATTTATTTGCTTTACGGCTCTGAGGATAGGGCTTTGTTGGGGTCACGGTTGATGTCTCTCGGTCTCTTTCTCTCTCTGTCTCTCTCTCTCGCTCTCCCTCTGTGTGTTTGTACTCATAACTGTAAATCCGTTTTTATTATCCGCTTTTAAATTGCCACCAGCGCGAGCAAAAAAGAGACGCAGTCCTCAGTACAACTGTAAGTCCGAGTCCGTGTTTCCTGTTTTTTCTTTTTCTCTCTTTGCTCACTTCTTGCTGTGAGAAAATGAGGAGAATACCAAGAGCAAAAGCAAAAAGTATCCATAAGAATTTCAAATATTTTCTGTTTTCGTTGCGAATTGTATGAATTATGACCCTAATTGGCTGATATTTTATACGAATTAGTTTGCTTCCTTCCTTTTATGGTAGAATTTTGTGAAAATTCGGCTGCGGGTTATTTTAAGCTTAAGCATTCCAGGCTTTAAGTTTACGGCAGTTACCTTAAAAATATTTGGCACCTTTATTGTTTATCCGAATTTCAAGAAATGCCTGAACATAACAAGAAACTGCATGTAGGGATTGCAGTACTAAAACTCTAATTAGAATTTAAGTATGCACTTACGAATTCGTAGGACCTTTCTGCCTTATGAAAACCTCGTCCTCGTTTGTAGTATCTTATAAAGTAGTAATTAAAGTAGTTCGCATTCACGGTTCAAAGGCTAATTAGGACAGATATCTCATCGGCAAGGTTGCAGCATTTCGCCCAAATCATGAATTCATATGCTTTGGGGGCTAAACATCATTCGGATTTTTGGGGACATATTTTAATATATTCGTTCACCCTCCTCTAGGGCTATAACAAATGTAAATACATAACGAAAATTTCGATTCACTTATTAAGCTTACAGCTGCCTCAACTCTAATGCTTTACTCACATATTTGTTGTTTGCTTTTTGCATTTATAATTTAATCATTCGGCTCAGTCGTCGCTGCTGCAAGCTGCAATTTCTCATTACACAGAGCGAAATTCCCCACAGAAACAGAATAAAACACGCACAAAAACAAAACGCAACCCAGCCAAAAAGAATAAGACCCCAAAATAAACAGAATCCGTGTTGACTCAGTCAGGATGAGGACGAGGATGAGATGGATGGAGGAGCAGGATGTTAGGTTGGATTGCTGGTTGGTTGACTGGTTGTTTGGATGGATGTATTTGTTGGATGATGTTTCATTTTTGTCACAGGTTGAAAGTTTTTGCTGTATGTATTTTAAGCTCTAGGGCTTTAATTGATTTTAATATTTAATTTGACGACAACAACAACAAGAACATCATGGGGGAATGAGAAATGGGAATGAAAATGTAAATTGCAAAAGGTAAAGAGAGATTTTTGAGCATGAAATCAATTTGATAGAAAATGCAACCAAATGGAATGCACAAAGATTCAGGAAAAGTTTGTGTATGTGTTGTCTGGGGGTTGTCGAGGCGGGAAATTTGAAAATGGAATGAAACATACCACTGGCCAACTGAATACCAGAAAAGTATTACGGCTGTTTATTTCCATAAATAATTACGTATAATTCTTTTACAGTATCATTTTCAATCCTTTTTGTTATATTTTTTTGTTAATAGGATGATTTAAATAACTTTTTTATATTTTGTTCGAGATATCCTGTTTTTGGATTTTTGTCATTTACACTAGGTTTTTCTGTCCGACTAATGAAGTTTTCTGTGAAAAGATATTTTACTTAAAATAAGACCATGATACGCATGGGAGACACGATGTGCCTCCACACTATATGCGGCCAGCTTCAGATTCATACGGAACCCATTTCCGGATACGTCTTGAATAAGTTTTCAATGTTTCATTGTGTCTTTGCATTTATAAATTAAAGGTACAGGAGTATTCTAAATGGCATACTGAAAAGTTTGCAATATGAATGATTCTCCGAGTTACGTTGGGATTAGTAGTAAAATAAGTGATGTTGGAATTCTTGAGGTATTTTAGGGTTACTTATGGATAGAATTCTACCTATTTTGCAATCGAATTTCCATAAGTTAGATTGCAAAATCTAATATTAACTGACACGCACAACAATTTGCAGTGAGTGAAATGCTCAGTTCCTACTCTTGACTCCCACACTCAAATACAAATGTAAACACAACAACTGCGGAATGCTGTTGAGATTAATTCACATTTTGACACATCTGAGCAACTTTATGATCTACAATAAGAGTTTTATGAAACAAAAAATAACAGAAATGTAGTAAGAGATAATAGTTAATCCTATTTAGTCTCTCCATTTTAATGTTCTGCGTGTTTTCCCTTTGATCATTACGGTATCGTAGGACTTTATGCCCGTCTTGGTCTATTGATAAGGCTGACTGGTAGTTAGCCGCTTGTTATTGTTAATCTGTCATTCTCACTTGAGACTTGAAGTTGCCTTCGCCTCATTTGTTTGCATTTGCATGTTTGCTGTACACAACCCAACTAAAATGGTTAAGGAAGAGGGGGAGGCCCAAATGGGGCCACAAGGAAATGGCCATCAGGAACATGAGGAGGAGAAGCAGGACCATATTATGACTCTTTTGGGGCTACCGACCAGTTAATTTAATTCTGTGTTCAGTGTCTTAATTGAGTGAGTGTTGGCAGAGTGCTGTGGTCAAGCGTTTTGACTAAATGGAAAAGAAAAGTTGACCGACTTTTCCTTGTTTATTTTTTTTTTTTTATGGGTCTAATGATACTTATTTTTGGTCAGCATGATATTGGCTTTTTACACCCACATCTTCTAATGGTTATTATAATTTTACTACTATAGTTAAACCTTTCCAATTTGGATATTACTTTTTGTAGGTCATCTTAAAGAGATAACAGATTTGAAACCTTTGAATAATTTTGCAAACTCGAACGTTCAACTAAAGTTCTTACTTTTTATGCACTTTTACATTTGCTTTTAGAAATAAACTTTTATAAACCCTTAATTCTAATATATGCATTAATTTTCTTATTAATTTCTTGAAAATGGTTCCAAATTATACATATTTTTCCATTTTGATACCCTTGCAAAAGGTTTTCTTATTGGCAGTTTCAAGGCAAAGTTGTTCTTATTTTTCTTAAAATTGTCTTCATTAAAAGGACTTAAACAATTATTTATTCTATATTTAGATTGCAATTTATATTCTCACCCTTATTAACAAAAAATTTTCACTTTTAATCACCTGTTTTGTCAGTCATTCCGTACTTATGAGTTGGCTCATTTTACCCGTATCAACAATATACACTCAGCTCCCTACATAACAATAACCTATCTCAAACATTAAGCGCAAACAATAAACAAAGCACAACTATAAATAATAAGCAGAGCAACAAAAGGGGGAACAAAAAACAAACAGCGAAAAACAAAGATTTTTCGAGTAAGCATGACTCTCTTTTTGTTTAGGTTTCCTTGATTTTCATTTTTCTTTCTTTTGTACTCACAATAAGAAAATTAAATTTTCGCATGTCGCCGAGCAATTAATTTGGCGAGTTCATGCGAGACCGAAGGCAATAATGGAAAGAGTTTGCAACTTTCTGAGAATGAGTGAAAATGATTTTTTTTTTTTTGGTGTCAAAATCAATAGAATGAAGTAATCGATAGAAAGGAAAAAAGTGGAAAGTGGCTAAATGATGAATTGTCAGTTGCTCCAAGTAAGTTTCAGATAGTAAGACACGATATTAACTTTAAAAATAAACTCAACCGTTAATAGGGTTTATGAAAAAGTTGGTTTCTTGTATGAAAAAAAAAAACAGGAAATCAATGGACGGTTCAAGTCAGTTGCTACTTTGTTGTTACAAAAGTCGATATTAGCTCAATCTTATAAGATTAATAGAAAAGTTGAATTCTCTGCGGAAATCAGCCTGAAAATGAAATGATTAAGCCATTGGCTGCTCTCTGGTGGAAAAACTATGAAGAAAATATAGTTTTTTTTTTTTTTTTTTTTGGTATAAAAAGAAAAAGAATTCAGTTCATGGCGCCAGTTGCTGCCTGCAAATGAATTAGCCAATTTTCTTCTCCACACATACATTTTTAGAAAAATATGAGTAGGATGCACTCAGGTTATGAAATAATCAATAAAACCCAAAGAAATATAAATGGTCAAATTCTATATATATATAATGGCAACCAGTTTCAATAAACCTATCCACACTCTCCAACGATAAAAAGACAGAAAATTGTTTGACCTTCTGGTCAAAGGCAATGCGTGTGAGGCGGAGAGGTTAAATATTGCATTTCAACCTTCCAAGCTGCCACCTGAACTTTGGCCTTTAGATCCCCTTCCATCCTTTAACCCCGTTCTTCAACTAAACCAAAGTAATGTGAGGCACAAGGAGTCTGTGTTCCATATCTCGTGGATGTTTTATGCAATTGTCATGGTACTTTGCTTTCATGTTTTACTTGCCCCTCTAATATTACAGTCGTCGTTGTTAAATCATCATCATATCTTGTTATGAAATTTCAATTTCAATTGTCCTTAACTGTGTAAATGGGGCAAAGTAGACTCTCACAGTGAATTCTTTATTAATAACCAGTTGCCTTTGCCACATAACTCTCGTCGAGTTTGCCACATAGTTTTCTGCATGCCACACTAAAGTACAAACAGAGAACAAAAAAACATCTAAAAAAAGTTAAACAAAAAATACTATTTTCATTTTTGTTGAATAAACTTTTGTGCTGCGTTGGCTCCTGTTCTCCCCCTCACTTATCCTTCTGCTCCCCTCCACCCTACTATGCTGGTTGCTCGCGGGCTGTTTTAATTTTTTCGTGTTGCCAAAAAAAGGGAAAAAGTTGGAGGCAAGTTTTGAGTAGCATTTTAATAATAAATATAGCAAAAGCGAGCAACTTTCCTTATGGGTAAAATAGAAGCCTGGAAAGAGAGAGAGAGAGAAAGAATATGAGGAAGAGAAAGAGTCCGCCATAAATAGACCGGAAATATGGCAGAAGAAGCGTAACTAAGAGCAAAAGATAAAAACCCCTTAGGTTGTGCTTTAAATAATATTAAAATATTGAACTTTTTTAAGTTGCAAAAACTTTATGAATATTTGCAGAATTGTGGCCTCAGTTAAATAACTTTGAACCTTATCAATTTGCAAAAAAAAAAAAACACATTTTAGAATACACCCAAAAGGCTTGTATTTAAATTAGGTTAAGAAATTAATCGTGCTTGGAATTTTTAATAAAGCAAATATAATCAATAAAGACAAGATTTTCAAAAAATTTTTAGCCCTCTCTCCCTCAATCCGATTTTGTGTGAATACTGGATTGACCAGCGATTCGTAGGATCTTTGTATGTTCTTATCGCCTTTTCAACTTTCAAAACTTTTAAATATTAGGGCAGCTAATAAAAGCGATTTAAGTTTATCTGTCAACGCAGTTTTGTAAAAAATAAATATATATGTCTATCCTAACTCTTTTGATTCGGAATAAGTTTTTAATCTTGTGTTAAACAACTAAATTAAGCGCTGAAAGTTTCTTCTCTCTGCCAACACTACAGCTGCACTTAAGTGTCGCACTTTGCAAATGGTAAAAGATTTTCAAACACTTACTAATATTTAGAAAATGTCTTGCGCTGTTCTCGATACTCTTACTTCAAACCTTTTTGCAAACCTAGTTATTTAGAAACTATATTTGAGATTTTAGCGAATTTGATTGAAACATTTGTGGCATTTTAAAATATGTGAACTTCAACATTGGGCGTAAAAGAAATTTTGGCTGTCCTTAAGTCTTTTAGTCAAAACACGTAAACAAATTGTCAACAAATGGGATTTTTGGGATTTCTTTCTCCTGTTAGCAGTTTGCTACGTGACTAGCAAAAAGAAGGCTCTGAATCCTTGAGGGAATTCCCTTGGCTGCTGCAGTCACATTATTGCTGTAAAGCCTCCACTCATACAAAAACTCTCTACATCATCAACATATTTTCATCTTACATTTGCGGCAATTGAGTTTGAAATACTTATGCAGAGAATATAAACATAAATTCAAAATATATTTTTTGTATTTATTATAGTTTAGACTATTTCGAATGTCAATCAAATCAATCGATCGTGTTTCGACTGTCGAATTAAGTGCTCAATGTGCTAACTAATTGAAATTGATTGTGTGGGCATGTCAATGTATGTATGTGTGTGTCTGCAAAAAAAGCTTATATATTTACAAAATCATGTATGTTTGTTGGTATATCCGGCACTGAGTTGCTATATTTATGCAAATAGAACAAAATTTCCATTTATTGCTGTCAATCAAAGTGCAAACGGGCCTGGGGGAAGAGCAAAAACTTTGTTAAATTGAAAATTTTTTATTGCTGCCTGACAATTGATAAAATTGACAATGATTAAGGCTTAAAGCAGAAGGTCGGGGGCAACTTTAGGCCATGACGAAGTTTTCATGCTCTTGGGTTTTCTTCTACCATGCATCGAAAGAGTAGAAATAATTCTAAAACTTTTGACCATAAAATATACATAAAGAACTAGCCAAATAAAAAGTTTTTTTTTTACCAAAAACTTTATAATAAAACTAAATCTTTGAAGTAAAACCTCGAATGTTTCTAGTTTTGCTGATTTTAGGGCAAACATTTTCAAATCATTTTTTAAAATCTATTCAACCAACCTTCAGGATATTTATGATAAAACTTTGTGAATATCATAATTAATCATAATACTTACACGTCAGTGATTGGTTTTATTTTATTTATTTAGAATATTAGAATTTCATATTAAGTTCAATTATCGTCGTTGGTATTTGTTTATTAACATCCGACCATTACATAGCTTTATTGTGGCAGAGTAGGAGCAGGCAAATGAAGGCATGAAATGGCAGGGAATTAAACAAATTGTGGTTATGTCTGACTTTTATTATGCAAAGCTACATCATTAGGATCTGACCAACGACTGTATCCCTTTGATTGTGTGTGTAGGTTTGTGTAATTTTTGAATATGTTTGACTTTTGGACTGCATTTAATTTGAACGGGGCGTAACAATTAAGAAAAGTCTACTTAAATAAATTACCCAACATAAATTCCATACCATTCCATCCCATTTTCTGTTCTAGCTGGTTCAAGATACATTAATTGAACATCATATTCCTTTGCTACAGATTAATAGAACAAACGTGTAACAAAATTTCACCAAAACAATCATTAAGCCATTTCGTTAGTTGCAACCATTAGCCTATTTGTGTAGGCTAAATATAGTAGATACCTTTTTTTCTTTGGTAAACTTTGCTTTCGCGACTCGCAGCCAAAATGAAGCAAGTAAGTCGACTCGTCGACTTGGGTATACCATACACCTGGTGAAACAAATATTTCAAATTTCGAAGACCAAATGTACATATGTCTATTAAATTGTTTTTACATGTCTTATACTATGTGCTATCTCGCTCACTCTACAAACCCACGAGCACTCTAGCGCCGCTACTAGCCAACGTCCAATTCTGGCCTTGTGGACCGATTTCAATAAAATTTGATAGTTTGGTAGAAATAGATAAGATAAATTAGTCTGCCAAATTTAAATGCGATAGTCAAAAAACTAAAGGAGGAAATCGTTTTTTTCTAAATTATGGAGGCGGAAGTGGGCGTGGCAAAATTTGAAAATATCTAAATTCTCTGCGCATACTATGCCAGTATACATACTAAATTTGGTGACTTAAGCTTTGTTAGTTTATGATAAAATCAGTTTTGTTTAATTTACGGGGGCGGAAGTGGGCGTGGCAAAATGTTTAAATAGCCAATATCTGCGCGTCTATTAAGCTAGTCTACATACTAAATTTGATGTCGGTAGCTATCATAGTTTTTAAGGAAATCACTTTTATGTAAATTCCGGGGGCGGAAGGGGGCGTGGCAAAAAGTTTAAACAATTAGTTTCTGCGCGCTAACTAACCGAGCATATAAACCAAATTTGATGTCTCTAGCTATTATACCTCTTAAGAAAAACAGTTTTGTGTGATTCCTGGGGGCGTGGCAAAAAGTTTGAACAGTTAATTTCTGCGCACTAACTAATCGGGTATACAAACTAAATTTGATGTCTCTAGCTGTCATACTTTTTAAGAAAAACAGTTTTATGTGATTCCTGGGGGCGTAAGGGGGCGTGGCCGAAATTCCAATTAATGCTGAACATGTGCATACTACACGAGTATACATACCAAATTTGGTGGCTCTAGCTCTTATAGTCTCCGAGATCTGCGTGTTCATACAGACGGACGGACGGACGGACGGACGGACGGACAGACGGACATGGCTAGATCGACTCGGCTGTTGATCCTGATCAAGAATATATATACTTTATAGGGTCGGAGAAGCTTCCTTCTGCCTGTTACATACATTTTGCCGACTTTAATATACCATTTCACCCTATGGGTGTATGGTATAAAAACAACAAATCAATATGCAAAAAAAATAACATCCTGACAAACCAATTGATCAATGTTGTTGTTTTTGAATATGCGCACGTGCCAACATTTACACTTCATATTATTTTGTCATTCATTTTGGATAGTTGAATCAGACAACGCACAAACGCACTGTAAACTAGTATATAGCATACATAAACATTTGCGTTTTACAAACTTGATATCGATTGCATTTAGCTACATGCTGACAATGAAGGTCGTTTTGGCTATAAGTATACACATGCATGTATATGTACCTATGTATGTATGTATGTACATACAAACATTTAATACATAGTCATCTAACCTGACACGCATTACGGGCCAAAGTCAGAAACAGCCAAAACACAATCAACGCAACAACTAGGCGACTTTGGGAATACACTACATTATCAAATAGGCTTGGTTTGGTATATTTTTTAAGCAACTTTTCGAACAAGTTTCGTATGTACTGTAAGAAACTACTAACAAAGCAACGGACACAATTTTATTGTTGTCATGATTGTGGAAAAACAGAAGAATAAATAAAAAAAAAAAAAAAAAACCAACAACAAAACGTGTTACAAAATGAATTATTAATATGTCGTCGGCTCGCAAATTATCACAATCATAAATAAATCACTTTGCCAGAGAAATAGAGAGTGAGCAAAACAAGCCAACAACTAACTTGATGGACCCAAGTGGTTAGATAAGTGAAACAAAATGGCCAAAAATTTTTGCCTTTTTCAGTTAACGTGCATAATAATCATAATAACAAGAAAAACCTTATGATTATATGAGCATTAAACAGACCTTTGAGAGATGCAACAATATTCATGCATTCCAAAAATATTTCGTTTGACGAAAAAAGTATGCTATGATAAATGAACTATGGTTTTATAAAAGAAACTCCTTTAGATTAACTCGCCTCAAGGGCACTTTAACTTAAGGTGTAAAGTAAAATTATATAATTAACTACAATTGATTTCAAATAATACATCAATTGCACTCTAAACCGTTGTTGAGAAAACTTGGTTGAGAAACTTTCTCAAAGGCAACCGTTCTCAAGGGAAAAATAATATTATGTACAGCTGTCGGGCAATTGAGTATTGTGGTTTCAAGTAATTATATAGTGTAATGCTGCAATCGTTTGTATGTAATTTACACTATATTGTCCATCTGGCGAATTCAGCAACAGTACAGTACATACATAGATATAGGATCTTTTAAGATTTTGTAGTCAGGCGGACAGACAGACTGACAGAATTTACCTAAAATAAAAAGGAATATGAAGACTTATATTCGGAGATTAAAGATGAAAAAAAGTAATTCAGTCAAATTCATTTTTATTGAGAGTATTATTCTAGTCGTTATATGAATTGAATTTATATTGAATTTAATTTGACACTCTTAATTTCTTGATAAACCACAATAAAACAATTAAAACATAAAAGTAATGCTAACTACATTTTTTAATTTAATTAGGGGAAAAAACAGTAATCTCAAAGTAAATGCAAGTAATGTTTAAGCAATTTCAAACTTTTTTTTGCTGTTTTTTATTTGTGCTTCTTTTAAACTCTTGAAGAAAAACATAGAAATCCTAAGAAAGTATGTGTCCTGGGCATTTCTTACTTATTCAGGACAACGGGGCTACTTTCACTTTTTGCTTGTAGTAGGAACGGAGACTGAGGCGCAGCTGCAGTTTGTTTCTTGGGAAAATTCTCCCCTTGCCATCTTATATTGTTCCTGCTGCACAACGCATTCGTTATAATATTCCTCTGACATTATTGTTGTACATAGCTCTATAGTTGAGGCACCTAACGAACTCAAAAAAAATGAACTAGGCCAGCGCCTTTTGGGTATTAAGAAATTTACCAAACGTGTGAAATACAGTGGAGGAATTTCCGTTTTCATAATTTTTATTTTTTAAGATAAAGAAAATGCTGATCGCATTAGAAGCCAAGTAAATTAAAGGAAGATGTCTGTTTAAGTTCATCGTTCTCCAGCAGTTTGAAAGCTATACAGATCACCATAACATTAAATTGAAGAAACCCGTTCTTGGGAAAACTTTTCTGGTAGTTATACCATTAATAATTTTTGCAAGAGTATATAAACTTCTAAGGTTGAAACGGCTTTCAACTTTTCGGGCCAATTGTGCGGCCTGTTTAATTAACCTAAAAAATGTTTCCTCGGTTAAATGAAGTTTAGTGAAATGGCAAACCAAAAGAAAGCAAAAGTTAGCTTCAGAATTTTAATTAATTATATAGCTTAGCCTGGTCATGTAGACAGGGATAGGAAGAAAAGCGAGTTAAACGAGTTGAAGTCAGGTCCACTAAGAAGCAGCTAAAGGCAGCTAAACGAAGAAAACGAAGGCAAAAGATTGCTTGCCCTGGAAATGGTTTATTATATATATTTAATAAATATATAAAGATGCGTTTTGTTTGTTTTCTTTATTTTCATTCGCCTTGTGCGTTAAGATCCTGTGCTTCTTCCGGCGTTCTACCGCTATTATTTTTGTCTTCTTTTCCGTTGGTTGGTTGGTTGGTATCCTGGCACCGTAATATTCTGTGTGTAATTGAGTGCCAGGCTCCCTGTTCTCAAACTTGTGTTTGCATGTCAATGTGTGCGTGTGTCTTCTGTCTCCTCCTCTAGCTATCGCATTCTGCCTCTCTTTCGCTCCCCCTCGATCTGGCAGCTCCTTGTGGTTATGATTTTATTTGGCACTTGCCATTTTCCTTCAGCTGTCAAATTTAATGAGCCACATGCAAAATTTATTTAATAACTTTGCCACGTTTTTAGTATGCGAGCTGAGACAGGACAGATTCCTGTGAGGGGAACAGAAAATGTTGCTGGCTATCAAGTGCCATCCCATATAAATTTTAATTTGCACTTTAATTTTTTGTTATTTGTCCTGTTGTTGGTTTTGGTTTACAAATTATCAAGTAAGTAATAGCTTGCATAAATGAATATTCATTAATAATGCAGTATATATGAGAATTTAAGTTTTAGTATGTGTGGAGAACTGAAAAAGAAATGGCTCATGACCATGCCGGTTCACCCGCAGGCAATATAAAATTTAATTTACCATAAAATGGGCACACAAAAGGTTTTTTGTATTTTTTTTAAATATTTTTTTACACGAATAAACCAAAAGGAAAACATTTATGTTTATGTCGAGCGATAAAAATTCAGAAAAAAATGAAGAAAAACAAAAAATAAACAAAATGGCAAAAATTTTGCATACATACAACAAGTGTGAAATTTATACTGCAATTCATTATTTTCTGCATATTTCAATTCAATTGGCACAGATGTATGTATGTAAGTACTCTCTGAGTAATACATACCCGTAATGGTTAATAGATATAGTGTTTGTGAACCAAAAACCAGAATATATTTATATATTGACGAGGTATAAAAATTCTTGAAAAATGAGAAATCTTATCTTTAGTAATTAATGTAAAATGCTATAAGATTCATTGAATGCGATTAGTTTTACTTTGAATCCGCATAGCCCTATGTATATAATGATATAGAATTTCTATTAAATGATTAAATGCTGACCGCCAGACACTTGACAGTTGACAGGCCATAGTACGTATGTATATGTACTCTGAGAGTCAGAGTACACAGGCCAAGCCATCAACAAATTTGTGGCCAACCTTGCGACTACTGCCACTGGCGCTGGCACTGGCACACCTGCTACCACCTGAATACCTACCACAACCTTGTGGCAGAAGCCATTTTTCACAGCCACAAAAAGTAAAACTGTTTTTTCTCCCGCCACCCAACAGCGCACAATGCTTCGCTTTTCGGGGTCGCTTTTCTTTTGCGTTCTCCCATCTGTCCCTCTGCTCTTTATGCCTTTTCTGTTTTTTATTGATAGTGGGTCTTTTTTTTTGTTTTTTCCTTTTTTGGGATAGAGAGAAATAATAGCCTTACGTGCCAATTTATTATAACTTCTTTCAAGGCCAGGCGTCTACTCATATCAACCGATAGCAGCGTGAAAAATGCCATAAAATATTGGAAAAGACAAAAAAAGAAACTTTCTGAACTTGACGAGCCCATGTCAATTGATTGAATTCTTTCGCAAACCGAAAAAACCAACGCACTCAGACAGTTTTTAAGCTGATTAAATAAAAATCTCTGTAACTGTTTTCGTTAACTTTCTTACTTGCTTCTGGCTTTTCTACTTTTAATTACAGCAAAAGCCGCAACAAAAATTCAAGCCGTCTTTCGAGGCCACAAAGTGAGAGAGACCATGAAAAAATCGGAAATCAAAACTACAACAACCAATAATGGAAGCAATGGCGCTTCAGCTCCAGAAGCCGAGGCAGCCTCATCCTCTGCAGAGCCAACCAAAGCAGAGCTTGAGGCTGAATTCGATCCCAATGACAAAGGTAAGTATTTTTAGTTAAAAGGCAAAAAATTGTCGAATAAAGTTGGAGTCATGGAATTGAGCTTAATATTTAGATTCAAGGAATCAATTCACTTGTAACGTTTCTGTTACATCTAAAGCCACAACCTGACAAAAAAACGTTTTTTTTTTTTATTTTAAGTAACTACACAGAGAATGTATTCTCATCCTGAGTCTGTCCGCTTCGATTATATTCTCCTCTTTTTCTTTAAAGACCTCGAAATATCAGTATTTATATGCCAAACAATCGACTTTTCATGATGATTCTGAAATTAAGGACGGAAATACTTCCAAATAACTGGTACATACATTTTGGCGGTCCTCAAATATTTATATATTGCGTCATTTATTTGCAGTACAAGAAAACCTAAAAAATTTGCCAAACTGAAAGTTTTGCCTTGGCTTAAAATTGCCTGCTGCAAATGACAAGGGAGTGTCGCAGAGGGCTTTGTAAAACTTTGCAACCAGCAAGCACCAAAACAAGCAGCAGCGGAAATAGAAATGGGTGAACAATCCCCAAATACCCTTGGTTATAGGTGCTTACCATGGGGTATTTAATCGCTCACAATGCTCATAAATAGCTTGCCAGCCCTCACACCCCTCACACTCTTTACCACCTATCGCTTAACCATATTAAGATGTTACAACCACTGACAAATTTTAGCTACAACTTTTACGAAAAAAACGAAATAAGAAAAAGTCAAAAGGAAAAGCAGAGGCAGCAGCTACAGTGGTAGCCTGGCTCATTAAAAACTTAGTCGGGGCTGTCATCCAAAGCATCAGTGTCAACCTTCCACTACTTCTTGTTTCTGTTCTTGTTCTAGGCTTAATTATAGTGCACACGGTGTGCATAAACACACACATACTCAACCACATCTTGAAAGCGGTGTTTCTGTGACAATGTGGGTGGAACGGCTAATTAGACCCGCTTGAGGAGTCAAAGCAAGAACTAGGATAAGCGTACGCAAACTGTTGAGGCAACATACTCAATTAAGGCTTCACAAGTGTTCATGTACATATGTATATGCGAACATATAAATTTATAGAAATTTAGCTAATACAGAATGGGATTAACAAAATGAAACATATGTACAACATACCGTCAATTTACTAGGCTCCAAGAAAAAGGGACTTAACAAGCCTAAGAACACACTTTTTGGATAAAACAGTTAATAATGTACAGATTGATAGATAATAAACTAAAATTTCTTCTTTAAATTTCTTTTAATCTTATTAAAAAATTAAAAAAACGAATCTCTACATTCTAATGTAGTTTTGCTTTACTCCAGATGGGACTCGAACCCACAATCCCCGGCTTAGGAGGCCGGTGCGTTTCCATTACGCCACTGGAGCTTGTTGAATATTAAAACCAAAAGACATTCTTGGTCTAAAGAACACTCTCAATATAACGAAAGACCAAAAGGTAAATCAACCAAAAAATATGTGTGGACCAACATCTGTTTAAATAATAAACAAAACAAATAAAGTTCTGGTTAAAGAATATAAGAAACATTGAAATAATTGTTTATACAATTTATAAGTTGCTTAAGTCGTCTCGCCGACTTTGGTACACCATGCACCATGTGAAGAAATATTTTAAATTTTGAAGATCAAATTTACATCTATTTAATTATTTTCTCACGTCTCCATGTAAAAAAATCATTGAAAAGAACTTATTATTATAAGAATCATTACGAATTTACATCTATTTAATTATTTTCTCACGCCTCCATGTAAAAAATCATTGAAAAGAACTTATTATTATAAGACAAAAATGTTTATGTTAGTGTCATTACGAATGACTTCAAAACCTGCTTTCCTTTGTCTGCACAAATACCTTTTGGTCTCGCGGCTACCACGTGAAATTACGAATCGAGAGACTTCGTTTTCAACCCGTTAAGGATTATAATTCAGCAAACCTTTTACTCCTCCTCCACATTCGAGTTGCCCAATAGAACAAAAACGAAAAGTATAAAAGTTGAGTGGGGGCGTTATCAACGTTTTTGTGGAATAAATTCAAAGGCAGATGGCCTAGTTGAAAATTTTTGTGCGTGTGTGATTGTGTGTATGTGCCACACTTTTTCAACAACAACAAAAAGAATAACAAATTTTGTAACATTTGTAAAGTAACAACGAAAAACAACAAGAGAAAAAGAACGAAGAGGAGAGGAGAAGCCCGCATATGACCAAGCTGCAAAACCAAACAATAGGCCAGAAAAAAAGGTAAATTCCAGTCGCAGCAATTTAAGCCATTTTAAATGCAAATGGTAAAAATCGAAGCCAAAAAGCCATTAAAGGATATTTTCTTGTTGCAAACGTTTTGCGGCTTGGATTTGGCAGGTTTGCTGGTGGTTTATGTTTTTTCTTGTTGTCATTTTGGTATTTGCTTTGTGCATAAAGCACACTAATTTACCCAACACACACACAACCAACAAAGTTTGCACACACGTACATACATACAGAGAGAGGAAAACTGAGAGTCCCGCATTTGGCCTTTAACATCTTTTGGGTCGCCTAGTTGTCTGGCTCTGCCCATGGCAATCCCCTCCAAACATTTGGGCTCCTTGTCTGGCATAATCTTTGCTTACTAATTGTTCCTTATGGAAGACATATGTATACAGTATCATAGAGAAAGAGATAGATATACAAATAGAGATAGAGCAGAACTGTGTTTAAATTACCTTTACAATTATAAACCTAAATAGCAACTCAAATATGGAAACCTCAAGACCAAAAGCCATTAAATGTTCCAACAATTGTTGATGCAGATTTATTGAAATAATTATATTTGTATTTAATAGAGATAGAGAGGGGGAGAGGGAGTGTCAGCCTATTACTATTAAATGCAAATAAAATAACAAAATTTATTTTCAACTTGCAAATTCCAATTAAAAACAAACACAAAATTTGTTTGATGTGTTAATCGATTCGAGCAAAGTTATAACTTATTGAAATTATATAAGTTTACACTGCCAGACATTTGGGGTTAGCTGGAAATATGCCAGTTCTCGATATCTATCTCTGCATGAGACTTGGTTTTACATGAAGAAACAAAATTCTTAACAAACTCTAAAAAATGCGAAAGTTATAAAGTGTTATTTTCAAACGTTACAAAGCGAAAAATGGCAAACAAATTTGGAGAATTTTTTTCATGTAAATTGTTATGACGGTTTAAAGAAAAGGAGAGTTTTGCTTGTTATTAAGGTTATAGAAGGCTTTAAGTGGATTAAAAACTCCTTTATGTTGGTGCTCGGTGCGTGTTTTCCGCTTTTTTCTTTTATTATTTTGTTCTTTTTCGCTGTTGTCCCGCATGTTAACTGCAGAAATAACAAGAACAACAAGAGCAGTGAACAACTGCGATAATACAGGAGAGCCACGCGTTTTCCTAATTGGATTTTTGGTTTTAAGCAAGCTTGTAATTTCATTTACACCACCCCATACAGAGACAGGGAGGGTGCTATAGAGTAGGACGTAGGTTAAACAGAGAGAGAGTGAGAGCGAGCGACAGGGCCAAGCCATTTAAGTACCATGTTAAGTGTTGTTGTCCGCCACAACAAACAAGACGAAAACAAGAACAAAATTTTGCAGCAGGATGAGTAGGGTGAGAAGGAGGAGGAGGCAGAGGGGAAGAACGATGAAGGGGATGAATAGGCCGAGTGGGTGGGGAACAAATACACGCAATAAGCAGCACGAACTAAAAACATTGTATCCGTATTTGTATTGTTGAGGGCGCTGAATTGGCGTTTTTTTTCCTGTGTGACCCGAAGACATAAAAAAATATCAAAGAAGCCATCATTAGCCATGCCGAAGTTTATATACCCTTGCAATCCTTGGCCGTGATATTTTTACATGCTCCTAACCCATCTTCAAAGTATCACTCTGTCCCTCTTTATTTCTTGTGCTCTGCTGCTCTGTTGATTTCGAGCAATGATCTAGTAGGCTGATCGGGTTTTCTCTGTTTATTTATCTGATCTTATTGACATTTTGGGATATGATATTTTTATGCAAAACTATCTGATTAGTACGTTTGTTAAAGACATTCATGGGAAGGAGGGGCCTTCACCGATAGTTCATATGGCATTTAGTGATATAGTGGTCCGATCCGGATGATTTTCGTACTAAATCTCACCTAGGTTATTAATTGTTGAAATGCCAAGCTGACCAAGAACATATATACATATACAGCTTGCAAAAGATTGGTTTGCATCCAAAAAGATCGATGTTATGCCATGGCCACCTCGGTCCCCAGATCTTAATTTGATCGAGGACTTATAGGGAGATGTTCAGCGGGTTGTGGCAACATCAAATCCATCAAAAAAAGCTGAGCTTTGGCAAATAGTTTAGAAAGCAGGGTCGCAAATCCCCTTGAAGCGTTGACAGGACCTCATCGAGTCGATTTTGAATTAAATTAAACTGTTTTTTTTTACTCCTTTGTAGCCACTACTATTATTTTGAACAGGCACTTTTTGGTGTACTTCGCAAAAGACATTAAAATATTATAAAAACCAATGTAAAACAAACGGAATCTAGTCATATTCTCATCTTTATATCCTATTCTTTAAAAAATAAAAAAAAAAAATTTTAATTTTTAATGTTGCGCTACTATATTTTTGAACACAGCTGTATACTCCTTTGCGGTACAAACATCTGACCTATTTCATAACACCCTCTGCAAGGGTATACAAATTGGCCAACCCGAAAGTACATAAAACAGACGACAAAAATGTTGAGCACCTTCTTCGTCTGGCCTTTTTCAGATAGACCTTTAATTTATAATGCATTAGTGTATAAAGAGGAAGATGGAGAGGGGGAAGTGGGTCTTGACAAGAAGAAAGCCTTTAGAAAAGGTGCGCCTCCTGTTTATTTGTTCAGCTTACGGCTTAAACGTTCTTTCTACCCAAGTTTCGTCTTGTACTATTTAATTAGAATGTTAACAAAAGTATATAAGACTTTTGCTAAGTTAATTTAATGACGTTTTTTACCACACCATTTTACATTGAAGTTCTAATGTCGTAGTAAAATAGAATTTAGTACGTCTCTCAGTGGAAAAAAAATTGTCTGAAACAAGGAAAAAAGCAAATTAAAAATGCATTTCGATGCCACTTTCCACCACTCTTTTTCATTGGCGTTCTTTTTACACTAAAAGAGAAAAGAAATAAAAACAAAGTTCTTTTAGTCGGGTTGCTTTATGCTTTATTATACCCATGCAGAGGGTATAATAAAATTTGTCAGATGTTTGTGGCGCAAAGAAAGAGATGTTTCAGAGTCCATAAAATATATAAGTTCTTTATCAGCGTGAGAAGCTCAGTTCCCACTCTTTATCAAAATGTTTCTTAAATAGAGAATATTTAAATGAATTTTAATCAATGTAAAAACTTCCAAGACAAGTTAGCTTCATTTCAAGAATAGAGGATGCCACAAAGTCGTCTTTGTAAGTGTTAGCTTAAATATTTCAAAGCTTTAGCACCTTTTTTTGCCATGTTGGCAACATGTGGCCACGAAAATATATTTGCATAAATATTTAATTACAATTTGAATTCATAATTTTTGCTGTCCTCGAATGGCTTTAAATAAGATATTCGTGTGTCAAAGCAAAAAATTGAAAGCCAAATTCACGTGTAAAGCCTTTAACTATGAACTGTAGTTAATTATGCATAATGTATAGAAGGATTTGCTGAAAGCCTCACTGACTTTTAATAACGTAGCTTCAGTTCCGGGAAATGCCACCTAACAATTCCCCACCCAAGCTCCCAAATGCCATAATCTGGCTTTATATTAATGAAAGTTTTCTGTGTGTTTTGTCTGATTTGTAGTTTAATTACAGCCAACATCAATTTCGTTGCTTACTGGTAAAGAAAGAGGTTGAGGCTAAAAAAAAGTTACTATTATCAAAAGGTTCAGTTTGGTCCACTTGCCTCCACTTGAAGACAATTTAAATTGGCTAACCACAAGACTGAGCCAGAGTTCTTGCGTTCCGGAAATTGAAAAATGGCCTCTATGAATGGAGAGCAAAGATCCTTGGCAACCGCATTTTGGGCAAAAATACTTTTGGTTTTCTGAGTCTCTTTTTTTGTGGCCCCTGGCAAGAACTTGGCAAACACATGCCATTTTCTGCTTATTATCGGAGCACATTTTTTAAAACCTACAACCCCATAAAAAGAAAAGAAATGAAATGAAATAACGAGAAAGTGCAAATTAAGTGCCAGCTTGACGGCAATTTTTCGGGTAAATCAAAATAGAATATCTCTCCTACTCCTTCTTTTCTCTCATATAGTGTTGTTGTAAATGGTGTGCATTGTGTGTGGGTAGTTTTTTTTTTTTTTTTTTTTGTGAGTGGAAGAACAGAGAACTCAAGTAATTAAAATGTAGATTTATGGCAAAGACTTAACAACGCAATTATGACAGCCTGACAATGACAAAACGCCAAAATCCGACGGTGAAACACAACTGAAACACGTCACGACACGGCCTCGGCCATGGTGTGAAGGAAAGGAAAGTTGGGAGTGCGTTTGGGAGGCTAGGAGGGGCTTAATGAAAGATTGTGGCCATAAACAAATAATGAACCACCCCATACAGTGATGAAATTTGTCAGAGTTTTAAAACAAAGGTGCCATCAGCTGTCCCGACGGCTGTGTGCGAAATGTAAATTGTAGTGAGAGTTATAAAAGATAATGGAAAAGTCTACGTCCATGTAGTGATACCATTTTGAAAGAAGTTTATGTATTCTGTTTTGAAGCTATTTTCGGTAGATTTTCTTTAAAAAATTGTAGAATAACGATAAGGTAAGAACATATAAGAAAGAAGACATAATATTGCAGAGTAACTGATATGATTTATATTTAGCTACAATTCAAGTTGCTTAAAACCATTTTCAAGTTCCTTAGATTTTTCCTTTTCGATGCTTACAAACGAAAAGAATAACAATATTTTGGGCACTATTTGGACCACCTCAAATGCGAAAAAAGTGCGGGGAAACATTATGTCAATGTCTGATTAAACCCAAGCCCGTTTTAGACTCATTTTCTAAATCTCAAAGGGTATTCTTCTATACTACTTTATGATAATGAAATAATTTTCTTATATTTGTTCACACTCACCATCTCTTGCGCATTCTGCGCGCGTGCTGTGAAGCTTCATCATGTTTTTCTCTGGGTTGTAGTACCAACATTTATGACACAATTACTTAACACATATGTGTATCACAGATTGCACTGTTGCTAATGGCATTCAAACTCACCTACACAGCCCCACCTGAACAGGAGAGGAGGGAGGAGGAAGGAGGAAGTATATGTGTAAACCAAGTGCAGTCGCGTTTATCAGTCGCTCCGCAAAATAAAAGGACACAATTGACGTACAATACCTGGAATATAGAGGGGAAGGATTAGGAAGGGTCGCCAAGAGACTGGCCACTCACCTGGACTGCAATCGGCTGCCCAGCTGGCTGCATCTGTTGTGTTGGAGAAATTATTTATTTCCCATCAGTCTTAGGGGCGTCAGGAGGGGCGGCGGGGGTGTTAACCATATACCGCGCTTTCTCCTGTGGTGGGAAAAGTGCATTTTTTGCACTTTTTTTATCTTTCTTATCGTTTGACTTTTTAGCGCTTTTTACTTTGCCGATTGCAATTAATCAGCTGGTAACTAGTGTTGTGAACCGTCGATCGATAACATAGCCGATAAACCAGCTGACGGCTTAACATAAGCTCACAACATTAGCCTCCATAGTGCTGCGTGCTTTTGGGCGCTCGCTTAGGCGCGATTTTTTAAAAATCCCTTATAGACTGAGTAAGTCTTAAGTTACCGACTAGCAATCTTTTCAGGTTACAAGAAGAGGACCAACAAACCCACAGGGCCTTTGAGACACGAAGAGGAGGTGCACGGATTCTGGAGGCCCCAACAACCGTCATAACCACCACTACTGCACCGGTGGCAAACTTGGCCGATGCAGCGGACATAGCTACAAGCAGCAGCAGCAGCAGCAAAAAGCACGGACTGTGCACAAACGGTGCCAATCCTTTCGCGAAAGGAAGCAAGATCGCCAGGACACCGCCGCAGGCTTTTCACTCGGCCCCGCCAGCCATTCGAAGAGTATTCGTCTTAGCTGGATGCGAAGAAGAGACACCCAAACGGGCAAGGGAAGCAAGCCCTTGCAACACCGAAAGTGGAACCTCACCGAAGAAGTTAAAAGGACCGCCGCAGGCACCGAACATGTTGATGGCCGAACTGGGCAGGATCTTAGACGAGGTCATAGATGGCTCGGTTAATAAAAAGGCTCCCCCGACGCGCAACACAACCCAATGTATCTGACACAGTTACTGACGGGACATGGATGCTTTAAATCCTACTTGCATAGGTTTAAACATGAGACAGATCCCTTTTGCACACACTGTGCGGGTAATATAGAAGACGCAGAACACGTCCCTACGCTGAACGTCAGCGTAACCAAAACTTCAGTTCTAGGTAAACTCTAGACGAGGCATACGTGCCATCTCCCCCTCGTGAAGTAGTACTTCAGCGTTGGTTCCGCGAGAGGGATACGGAGCATAGGGTAGATTTTAGTGCGGTGCGGTGACCACTAACCAAGGTCGATACCAAGTCCCACACTTCGGCTTTCAATGCTTTCCCCCCTATTTATAACAAAAAAAAAAAAAAAACCCCACCTGAACACACACACCTACTTTACCCATTGTCTGCGAATTTTCATTTTAAAATATAAATTTGCATTGTTTGTTTAAGCGTTTTTTTTAGCTTTTTTGCCCGTGTCTGTAACTGTAGATCTGCGAGTGTGCGTGAAGAATGTGGGTCAAGAACATGGATGGTAACACATGCGCCACACCTATTCTCTTCTCTCCCGTTTCGCTCCATCTATCTCACTTGCTCAATACGGCCAATAATACCAAAAAAAGTGCTGAAGTAGGTGAACAACAATTTACTAAAAAAAAATTGGAAATATTTCTAAGGAAATCCAATGATTGATTGCATCTTGTGTGAAATGGAGTTATGGCAAAGGGAAAAATCTAATAAATAAATCAACATTAGCTATTATTGAAACCTGAGTTAAACGAATAAAAACTGTTGGCAGGACGATAACAAAAAAGATAACTATTTTGGCAAATTACCAGCAAAAAATGAGGCTTAGTCAGTGATTAGCTTGGGCGTTAGAACTATTCTCTTTCCTTCTACCTCTAACTTGCTGGCAAGTTTCACATGCAAATCACTTGACACACATCAACTAGGCGCCAATGTCCGTGTGCCTATCCAGCACAGCTGCCACTCCCAAATGTTGAGCCTTCTAACAACTCCAGGCTCCCAGCCTAGGTGCAAAAACTACTGCTGGTGAAGGAAACTCAATTTGTATGCCTGATAAAGGCCAAAAGCAAAGGCTAACATGTACGATGGTGGCAAGCTTGCCGAGCTTCTATCTTGTTTCTTTTTTCTGCTTTTTCGTATGGTCCTGTGACAGGACACGGCTGTGTACGTGAGCAGCTTGTGGCCATGTGTAGAGTGTTACATGACCGTCGAAAGCAAAGTTTTGTTAACTGAGAAGAGAGGGCCAAAAGGGCGGGAGTGTTTGCAGGGTGGGTGCATACATTTCAGTTTGTCAGTGAAATTCCAAATTGTTCCTTTTTTCTTCTTTTTGCCCTATAAATGTCATGGGCCAGGTTCTGGCTTAAGGCTCAGCTATTTGCACGTCTTGTAGTTATTTTAAATATTTTATAAATAAACATGAATGCATTGGTACGTGCTTGGAGCCTGGGTCACGTTGCGTATACTTGATAAAAATGTCCGACCAATTAGTTGTGTGTGTGTGTGTGTGTGTGTGGGCGGAGACATCAGCTTAACGAATTAACACTCAAAAAAATCTGCACCCAAATGCTATGTAAATTCAATCTTCAACAAACTCAACTCGCGCGGCCAATTTACTTTTATTTCAAGCACAAAAAAGTTTGCACTTTCCACTTTTCTTTCTACTTGCGTTCTCTAACCGAAATCCTCATACAAAGTCAATAAAAAAGTAATCACTACAGTGGAGAATTTATATGATAATTTCTTAGCCATTTACTCAAAGCATAATATAAAATAAACAAATCCTCAAGCAATTTTACGCCAGACTAAAACTCGTGTTTCAGCTAAAAAAAGTAAAAATTCATGAATTTCAGTTATTAAAATCAAAATGATCTCTTTCCATGTGTTTTAATGTTTTTATATTTTTGATTTTGTGATCAAACCTTTTCCACTACTTATTGATCATGATGTCGAATATAAAAAATTAGCACCATTATTATGCTGGGACACTAAAAGTATTTCAAATCAAGTATATATAAGTAACTAAACGCCTTTGGCCTTTGGATAAAAACAAACATTACCGATTTTAGAGAGTTGGCATGTGACATTTGATATAAGATATTTATCTGAAATTCATTGGCAGATGGGAAATGTGGGCATAAATTTGATCGTTAAAGTCGTAATCAAATCATTCCCTAACACTCTTCAAAACCCAGCTCAGCTGGCCGTAAGGCTCAAAGGACTTGAGCAGGCTAAGCATATTACGCATACGTAACATTGTGTATGGACCACCATCATTTCTTGCATATTAAATGTGTCACATGCCACTGCCAATTTAAAACAGCAAAAAGAAAAGGAATGGTTTAAGTGAGAGAGAGATAGAGAAAGAGAGAGAGAGAGAGAGAGAGAGAGAGAGAGAGATAGAGATAGAGAGTAAAGAGAAGTAGACAACAAAATTAAGCTTCATTTATAATGCCTCAGTCATGGCAGATGCATGTAGATGTGGTCAAGTCACGCGTCATTGAAACGTGCCTCAATGGCAACTTCATTCAATTGAGAGAGTCAAGAGTACTGTGGCCTTAGAAATGAGAGAGAGAGTTAGATGCGCTTGTGGCATGGCAAGTGCCTTAATGAGCTTTTTGAATTGACGCTCAAATCCAATTAGTTATTAATTGTGTAATCAAGATAAACTAATCGAATTGGTTTATGCAAAAATTAACTTTAAATATTTGTTCTCGTTTTTTAGAGCTTTGTCACGCGGCCTTAAAGATTCAGTCCACATTCCGTGGCCATTTGGCCCGTAAATTGGTCAATAAGGATGCGCCTGAGGATGAGGATATCAAGGGAGATAACCAAAAAAGTTGCCGAAGAACTGGATATTGATCTAACTGATCCAGAATTGAATAAAGCCGCAACTAAAATACAAGCCTCATTCCGTGGCCATAAGACCCGCAGAGAGACTCAACCCGAATAAGTTTTGGCCGAGTTAGACAAAGTTGGAATTATTGTTGGCAGCAGCAACAAAAATGCAATTAAACCAATTAAAAAATAAATTTGGTAAAATGTAAACGACAACACTCACACAATACACACCAAAACCAATTGTAAACTTTTTACTAAAAAAGGGCTAAATTCCCATAATAATTATAAATATTTATAAAAAATTTGGCATGAAACATTCGTTTTGTTTCTCTTTTTTTTTAGTTTTTGTCGAATTCTAATTGTTAATCAAGAGTCCAAGAAAAGCAAATGATATCTTGAACCTTTTCTACTAATTTCAGTTGATTTATTTCTAAACTTAAATGAATAAAGTTAAATTTTTGCAAAGTTATAATGAAACCAAATGGCACGATGTTCCAAATAAATAAAAAAGAATAACAAATTGATTTGTATTTGTAGGACAAAGAAAGGGTATTCTTCTAGAACATTGAGAGAACCAAAAAAAATGCTGAAACATTTTTTGGAAGACATTTTCACGGTTTGTCAAAAAGTTTTGCGAAGGTCAAGAAAAAACTTTATAAAATATATTTAAAAAAGAAAAACACACAGACACACAAAAAACTAAAATTATAAGAAAATTGTACCTACAAAATGGATGAATTGCATTAACTAAACTCAATGTTGTATGGATTTTAAGAAATAACAAAAAATTATATTAAGGGGGTTCACCAGCAGCAGCTACATTAAAAACAAAAACAGAAAAGAAAAAGGAATCGTCAACAAAAAACAAAAAAAAAAAAAAAAGATTTATGAGAAAATAGTTTTCAAAATAAAAACATGAACTAAAAAATAAATAATCTGGTGGCACAATTTTTCTGTTTTTCTACCAAACAAAACAAACCAAATACAAAAAAAAAAAAAAACAAAAATTAAATGAAATATATAAAATATTAACAAATATATTATACCTATACAAAAAAAATTAAAACGAAAAAATATTAAGAGTATTAGAAACAAGCTAAAATGCAAATTGTTACTAACAAAGAAACCTATAAAACTAATGATTAATGTTTAAACAATTCATTAAATTAAACTACCAAACTGGCTACATGAGAAACAAAAAGAAATTAAACTGAAAATTCTATTAGAGAGATTCAAGTAAATACAAAAAAAAAAAAAAAAAATTAAAAAAGGAAAAAAGAAAACAAATTCAACTAAAACGCATATAAAACCCAATTATATATAAACAAAACGAAAGCAAATCCAATTAAAAGCCAGAAAAAGAAAGAAAAGTAAAGTAAAGAAGAGTAAAATTAACAGCAGCAAAATGTCCCAACTAAATTTTAATTGAGTAAATACAAATAAATAAAATCTTCAGAAAAATGCTAAAGAAATAATTGTACTTTCTTTTCTTGGAGATTAGGTAGCTTAAATGGGATTGAGATTTGTATCCATTTGATGAGTGAAAATAAATATAATAAATAGATTTATGTTACGAATGCAGCGAGGCTATGGAAACAGGAGGAAGTCATTCTGCTGCCATCTGAGAAGTCCAATCCATTCCAATTACTAACCTACTGATTGAATGGTGTAGACCACGTCTGAGCACATGAGCTCTCTTTTCTTAAGTCTAAGCCGTTTAGTCAAAAAGAAGCACTTAGTCAGAATTTAATTGCAATACCCAAATAAACTTTCTAAGTCTAGTTCTAAAAAGGCTTGAAACTGAAAATAAAAACACTTCAGCTCCGAGTTGCAAGTTATATTCAAGATAGAAAGAAGTTTTCTTATTAGGTCTGCATTTTTATCGAACGAGTTTTAAAAGTAAATAACTTGTATTTTTGAATCAGTTTGTAAGGAAAAGAAAGTGCTTCCTATTCCAAAGGTATATTTACTTAGAAATCGTATAGAAGCAGCTTTTCTTAAAACCTTTTGTGAATTCAACCAACAAGTCGGATAGTTAAATAAGAGTTGGCGAATATTACTTATATTTGCATTTTTTAAGCATTCTTGACTATTTTCTTTTATTTTTTTGGTTGTGTGTTCCATTTGCTCTCGCTGCCTCAAGCTGATGATGCTACTGTCGCGGCTGACGCTGTCATGCAACTGCCATTGCTGTTTTCCTCAGTTCTCAAGGACTTTGCATTTGACATTTCAACACTTCTTAAAGTATACCTCGCCGAAGATTGTGGTTGAAAAGTCAAAAAGGATAACAAATCTGCTGGAACTCTAAAAACACATCCTGTTGATAACTTACAAAGTTCATTTAATAAGGTTATCAATAAAGTTATCCAAGTTAATTAAAGAAAATATACAAATCCTATATAAACCAGTTCTCTATAGAGCCAAAAAGCTTCCTGTCTATATATACATCCCAAACTTCAGGTAATCAAAATTTTAACAATTGGGAAAGTGCACAAAAACCTCTTTAACCTATATGTATGTACATTTGTTTATAAGTAACTCATCATTTCTCTCAATTTTATATATTTTTGACACATTTTAAGCATACATACATTTGTCTCCTACCATCTGGGAACTGTACGAAGGAGAAAGAACGAGACAGATAGAGAATGACATGAACTTCACTGACAGTTTTAGCACATGAAATTCTCATGACAATGACGGTGTGACTGAGTATGTGTATGATGAGACTGACAATGCTTGACCTACAAAAGCACAGAGCAAAAAAAGAAAAGAATAAAATAAAAATAAGGAAAAGAATAAGAGAAAAATTCTCCTGACTTCAGGTGTTCTGGCCTCGAACACTTGAGACATCAAAGCGAATAAGAATGCTTTCACGGCATTATCCTTTTTAAAGCGGAATGTTGAACCAACAAATATTGGCATTACCAGAGAAATACTCAAGAGGAAACTTGCGCACGAAAAACTTCGCGAATCCCAAACCCACAGTTGCATTGTGAAAATTTAAGAAAGGTGCAAAGGTGCAACTGACAAAATTGCACTCGCCGCAAAAAGAAGAAAAAAAAGAACAGAAAGAGAACTCGAATAAAATCTAGACTGCTAGTGCAATTTGCATACCAATGCCTAGTGGATGTCAATTTGGATTCCCCTATGCAGATGCTGCTTGCAGTCCAAATACATTCAAGGAACGTCTAAAGTGCTACCACGACCGACAGTTAACTTTCATCCATTTTTTTTTTTGTTTTGTTTTGTAGCTCACTTATATTTTTTTTAAAACTCACAAAGATTTCAAGCAGAAAATTTATGCGTTTCCACCTAAAAAGAAAAACATCATCGGTTGACATTTCTCCCTCTCTCTCTCTCTCTCTTTCTCTTTATCTCTCTCTCTCTCTCTCTCTTTGTGCAGAGGTTCGCAACAGGCGTATGCGCAATTTATGAGGCATTCCAAACAAAGCGCTTTTTGAGAAAACTGTATAATGGTAAGTAAAGTGAGCAATGTATAAGTTAAAGAGAGAGAGGATGCAGTGATAGACGCACCCGGAGCTGGAGGTGTTGATGTAGGCAACGAGCAGTGGTTTCAGATTAGAGTGGAGTGTAAAGTCGTGGGAAGAAAAGGTACATATAGGGGTTTGACGGGGCGTCAAGTGGGATAAAAATTTATACTAAAGTGATTGGAGATAAAAATTTGTTTTGTTTTAAAAGGCCATGAAAAGAAGTGGCACAAGTTCTAAAGTTCTATTTAAATGCAGCTTCTCTTTACAAACAGAGAAGCTCAGTTAATGCATGCTTAACGGAGACAATAACTTGCTGTTTTTTAGTGAGTATTTCAAGTATTCAATGTTGTAATCAAAAGCATTCTCGTACACATTTTCCCACATGTACCAAAATGCACATGATAAAATTGTGTACACGTTCATCTTTCCATGTTCTTAAGCATCTTTTCCCAAAGATTTTCTTCCTTTAGAATCTCAAATAATTTGATGTTTGGTATTTTTACACAATCTTGAAGCACACAGTAAAAATTTAAAACAATGATGACTATTTTGTTTTTTGTTTATTCTTTAGGAACCGAAATATCTTTAAAGGCTTTTCAAATAGAAACTGCGACTGTATAAGATTATCCTGCACACTCATTGTGGATTCTGCGAACCATGGAGATAAATTTCACAATGTTTTCCTCCCTTTTAACCCAACTAAGTGATTAACTACTGTAAGTTACAAAACTAACCAAGTCGAAAACAAGTTTAATGACTTATTTGATACGATTTGACGAAGTCATTTCCACTTCAATTCACATTTCATTTTTCCCAATTGGATCTTGGCAATTTCCCTCATTTGGTCGCTATTAACCTTTAGCTCTGGCACTTCAGGCTCATTAAACCACAACATGAATTGGACGTTCGAGTCCAGCTAACTAATTAAGTTCCACCTCCTGGCTTCAGGGCATCATCATCAACATCGACATCCACGTGCTCTGGACTCATTAGCGAAGGTTACACATAATTAGAGAAACTCGCAATGCAAAAAAAAAGAAAGAATCAAAAAAAAATTGTGTAAATGGAAAGCAATCAAAGTGTTTTTTGCAATTATTACATTGATTACTTTCCAGATGAAATCAAAACCATAAATGCCCCAAGGGAAATGAAGGCTTTAAAATATATCCATCTATTAATTTTTGCCAGTCTTTAAAGCAGAGATTGAAAATGAGGGAGAGAAAGAGAGACAGGGCGCATACACAACTTTTCAATGCCGGTTTCCAATCAAATTATTTGCTATATCAAATATTTAAAAGGCTGCTTTTGCTGCAGAATATCAGGGGAATCATTGGCTAGCTAGCTGGTCAATGCCTCAATACAGGGTAATAAAATGGTAGAATGACCACCAATCTAGATATGTATGTATGTATGTATGTACACATGCAACATGGTTACCCTGTATATATCAATATGTGTATGTGATGTGTAGGTGACTTCACCTTTTTTATACAATTCCAGATGGTGCGTCCGTTTCTCTGCAAACTTGGCTCTCTTTTGTTCAGATCAAACCACTTTGGTATAACGTAGAAACTCAACCTAATATATTGCAAATATTAATTTATATATCAAAAAAGAAAAATAAAGGGAATAAAGATAGTTCGAAATAGTCTCCTAAAGTATATATTTGAAAGAGTATAATGAGAACTTCTTCTAGTGGTTCTACTCACTAGAAATGTAAATTTTACATTTCTAAATGTAAATGTAAATTTTAAATGTAAATTTTAAAAGATAAAAACGGTACTTTTATTTACAGAGGATAGGCCACTGTTTTTACTTTTTAATACCCTTGCAAAAAGTCTACATACATATGTATATTAATTTTGGTTAGATAGAAGGAAGCATTCTTGACCATATAAAGTATATATGTATGTACTATGTATATGTAACGTTGATCAGCATGAAGAGACCAGTTCATTTAGCCATATCCATCCATCCTAGAGCTGCCAAATTATCGATGGTGGCTCCATGCGAAATTCTCGATATTTCTTGGAGACTATCGCTGAATTTTAGTTTTAATTTTTGGGAAAGAAATTCAAATACTTTAAGAGCCTACGGTTAATTACCTCAAGGCAAACAAAATATAGTTAAATAAAATAAATAAAAAAAATTATAATTGATTAACATTTTATTCATTCGATTGAACTACAGTGAAAGCTCTAGTCGGGGACACCGCTCGCAGGCGGACGAATTTTACACTTCTAGCATGATTTTAGCGTAAAGAAATCTTTTTTATTTTTATAATTCAGATCCATTAGATTTATATTTAAAGGGCCAATATAATGGACTAAAACTATATATTATGTGCGGTCAGATGTATATACATGCATCGGAGGTCAGGGTATACACACTTTGGCTTAGCTTAAGATAATGTTTTTGTTCAATTTTTTCATTGTGCTGGCCTTGGTATACATATATAAATTTATGTATAAACACTTTCCCAAAAGGCCTCAGCTGTGTCCAATCATTGTTGTTAATAATGTCAGTAGATGGGGATGGAGCATCAGAGGACAAGCCAGGTAAGGCCATAGAATGAGGCTGTAGAGTAAATTGCAAAAGGCATCAGGATCAATATGTAAACTCAATAATTTATCTGACATTTAAGGAGCAATTCAAAAACATGCATGGCCAGCCCAACAGCAACAACAACAAAAGGAAGCAACAAATGAAGGTCAGTCATAATATAGTTAGGCAGGCTTTTAGGCCCTGGTCCAACACAGAACCAACTCCCCATCCCCGTCTCTCTATACCCATCCCCATTCCCTTTAGGCCGACTGTGCCAAGAATATTGCACGATTTTGCGCTTCAATGATTTTTCTCCTCCTGCTGAGAGAGTCTCATAAAAGTGTCATAAATGTTGATAAGACAGATTCCCACCTAACGCCACTCCCCAAACCAGCAACCAGGTGAGTGACTATACACACCTGGCCAACAGGGAAACAAGATTGAGTAGAGCAAAAGAAATGGGCGAGAAAGCTAAATTAAGTTAAAAAGATAGGAGGAGACCGATGGGAAGTAGCTAAAGGCGTCTTAATATCACGCTCTTTGTCTTGGTGATAAATGCACTGGTTGATAATCCAAACAGATTGTTTTATTACCTTCAGACTCAGACACAATCACAATCAGGGCAATCTTAAATGTACAATGTTTGGCTTAAATTTACGATTTCCATAACAATTTGTAAGCATTTAAAACAAATACTGTACACAATCTTGTCTGTCTCTGTACTTCATCAAAATGAACATTGTGGATATTGCACATACATAAGTAAGAAAAATCTGTCTTAAGCCGATTTGTATATTTGCCTATCAAAATCTTACATATGGACTCAACAATTAGTTAGTTCAACTAGGCTTAACCACACCTCTTTTTAATATATTTCGATTTAGTTTGTTTTGTTTATCTTAACAGCGAGTTAATTAGTTTCAATCGGTGTGTTCTTTCAAAGTGATTTCATTGTTTGTAGTTGTTTATGAAGACTTAAAGAGGTTTTTTACATTTTTTAAGGCTTTTCCAGATAACGTAAATAAAATGTTTTATTATTTTTTTAAACAAAATGGCCATAAAGGGCTTAGATTGGGTAAATCAGATCGGCAAAGTTCACCTCATTTGACAGCCCACTCAATATATTTCAATTGCAGTCAGTTGTGATTGTAGGACAGTGAACATTACGATAACATGATTTCTTCGATTTTAAATGGATCGTTAAATGTGTCTCCATGATGAACATTATATATGTCAAGCAGTTGCTTATTAGGGATATACCCTAATTTATCAGATGTGAGCTTTCTAATAACAACTTCTCCTGACTAGAACTATTTCAAAAATTTTTTAATCCTGAAATGCCAATTTGTTGTTAATAATCCCAACAACTGGAATAACCACAATCATTTTCTATAACACACGGCTTTTTCAGTAGCGGAAGAAAAGTCAATTTCATTTGCATAATTTCCGTATTAATGACACTTGATGGCCTCACAAATGCGATGGGGTAAAACGAGGAGCCAGGAAGACCAAATGAAAGAATTGGAGGTTGAGGGTTGTAGGAAGAGAAGGAAGGCTTTACCATTTGCATGGCGCGCACTAACTGTCGGCGATGTCGCTGTTTATGACAGCTCTGATTGAGGCCATCATTGACAGTGTCAGCAGCAAAGGCAAAAGCCCAGAGACCTACAGTGACACTATGGATAGGGGAGGCTGTAACAAGGAGGTGGGGAAGAAGAGATTCATGACCATGGCTAGATACATATGTATACACAGGCCATGTCTGTATAAGCGGACAGTTTGTCCATACAATTGCTTGGCTGGTGGTGGCACCTTGTGATTTTCATTTTGAATGAATGAAGACAATGGCAGTTTGCTGTCTGTCTGGTTGAGGGAATGCTGTCTAATTGATGACTCTCTATCTTGGCCTGAGTTTACTGAGACTTTAAATGCACAAGGTTTTTAAAGTGGAATCATATCTAAAAAAGCTTTCAAAAAAAACTTGCAAGTGTTTTGAAACTGCCTGTTACATACCATTTGACTTCATATATAAATAAACCAAATAAGCTATCCACTGAAAAGCATCAATTAAGAGAATATGTGGTTTTCATCGATATCGTAACGAGGTGGTTGTCCGATCTGTACGATTCCGATCATTGTATTGCGTGCCTTGCAAAGAATTTTAAATACGAAGACAAAAACTTCAGATTCTTAGCTTTTACCCCTTATATTCAGGAACACTGGCTACAGCTTAGAAAGATAGTCTACGATCATTCAAATAAGACGACTGGATTTTATGAGCTAAAAGGACAGCATTGTTAAACTTGTCAAACTTTAACTCATATACTCAGTGATTATTGTTAGAAATACTTTGAGAAATTGTACGCCAAACTTATAGGAAAGGAATTTAATCAAATTATATTTGCTTTAGCCGTTTCAGGGAAAAGTTGCCAATTCCTTGAAAATCCTTTAGTTGATATTCCACTTTTTGGCTACGTAAAACCCTCCCCAATTTAATGGAAATGCCTGGCGAATATAAAAGTCATGTCATCACAGAGTTTTTCATGGTGCTGGTCAAATGCTTGTGGTCGTCTTTATATTTGTGGCTGCTGGTGCATGCAGCTTCAATGTGTCCCAAAATTGATGCGGTTTGGATATCGGAATTTTGGTCTGGCCATTTGAAATACTTGATTTCATACAAAACGCTGCTGGGCAAGGAATGGATCAACGAATTGGGTATTCTGGCCATAGTAATCTCATGTCTATACGGACTCTTTCGCTATTCACGCTGCTCGTTTCATAGTTCTTTTTTAAGAGTTCAATACGACAGCAAATTGAAGATCAATTGGATGACACTGATTTATTTTCTACCCTACTTGTTGACATTTATTTGCTGTTGGTTGAACAGCATGATAGTTATAATAACGGAAATTATAATAATGAACGATTCGGATGCAAATGCAGATCGTCAGAATATATACAGTCAGTTGGCTATATCTGTTTGCTTCAAAATTCTAGTGGCTTGCAATCTATTATCGGTATGTCTACGCATTTGGGCCATTTTGAAGATATTTTCAACTGAACCCGAAGGACATCTAATCAATCTACAGAATTTTGGAGATCATTTGAATATTTTTTTCCGTGTTTAATTGGCCGGAAAAATGCATATATATATGTATATATATATATTTTTTTGTTTTATTTTTCTTCAAAATCAATGAGAAATTGTATGTAATTAATTTTTCGGTGAAAATTTAAATTTTTTACCCGAAACATTGACTAATAAATGTTGTAAAGGTTTATGGGAAATAATAATTTTTTAACTAGTTTTATTTAAAATTCATATTTATCAACTATTAACTATATTTATTCTCATAAAGGTGATAACCAAATTAAATATCTACAAAATATCGGTTGAATACAAATTTGGTTTATAATAACTATTAAATCTAATAATGACTAATTTTTTTGTCGAATAACGTCCACAACAACCAACAAATTTTGTACAAAGCGAAATATCTTTAAAGGAGATGAAAAATTAAATGCCATTTTGTGGTTTTATGTTTCTATGGAGCGAACACACCAAACAAATTGACGAACCGAGATTCGTACACCCTTTCAAGTTAAGCCTAGTGATTGGTTTTTATGGAACCAAACGTACCTCCATTTAAGATATTCAAGTAAAAGCTTTAGAAATAAGTAGCACCCAATATGAACTATGCAGAAAGCATGAAAATAGTTATATAGATTTTTTGGGGAAAAGGGAAATGAAGGTCATTTACTTTTAATTCAGGAGTAGGTACTATGGTTTTTACAATATGTTAATATTATATACAATGTTATACAATATGTATGACACAATTTGTCTGTACCTGATCAAGAATATAAATACAGGTATAGTATTGGAGAGTGTGCGTTGCACACTATTAGTCAAAATTCATCAACCCTGTTTTGGTAAGAAACTAAGTAGGGTAAGCCACAACAAAAAAAGGTTTATTAAAGTTGAAAGTATCGTTCGATAGATTGGGGTGGGACAGACATATTGTAGGTCGGGTGGTATTTTGGGATTGGGGAGTAGCTAACCCAAGCCAAGTGATAAAAAATAAAGTGTTCAATCTGTCCTAAAAATACAAATGGCGTGTTCACTGTCTGGCCTATCTATAGATAAACCCACCTCAATCAGAAAGTTGGGTCACACAATTTGTTTGAGGAATTTTGATTACTGCCACCCATCCCCTGCTTTATTCTTCTGAACAGAACACTCGGATGAAATATTTCAAATTCTATATAAATAAGTGTATGAATTTGTATTTTTTTTTTTTTTTATTTTAGCCAATTGTTTATTGTTTGTCATGAATAATAAATTGAAAAACAACCGCAGGCTGTCAAAATATCTGCAAAATTTTGCAACGCAAAAAGTCGGTTTTTTGGTAGTTTTATTTAAATTATCTGTATAGTTCCGTTTTACGGTGTGCAAATTGAATAATGGAACGGGAAATGGCTTATAAGAGCCCTACCACTCTTCCTTTCACCCTTCATAGAGCGACCACTACCTTGTAGCCCTTCCTTTCCACATGTAAACCGAATAATTCCACCCCCACTCATGACCCCACATGGAAAACATTGCTGGAAGTTGGGAGTAAATGTAATTACAGACAGGTGGATGGAATCCCCTCATATATACATATGTAAGTAATAATAGGTCACCATATATGACAACACAGTGGACAAAGGTGCCTCCACATGATTATTAAATGAAATGACATTCATTTGTGCGGTGGTCGGAGTGGAAAATATATGTGGACAAAAACCTATTATTAGTTAGCGCATTTTGATGGGCTAACACAACAATGTTTGAAGGGCACTGCAAGGGAAAGGGAAATGCAAGGGAAATCTGGGGCACTTAGAGACAGCAACTTTACAAATTGAAGTTGATAAAAAAGGAATCTTTTCTGAAAATATACGATCAAGATCTTTGAATCACTTTAATGAATGGTCACTTAGGGTCCACGAGTTACATTAAAACCATGACTTCCTTTCCGACGTCGGTTTGATTTCAAAACTTAAAATTGCCTATTAGCTACACCAACAGAGAGTATGTAAATTTTCTTACGTACATATATGAAGCGTCAAGAGTAAAAGAGGATCTGGGAATATAAAAAGAGCTGCGTTTAGCCTCTAAAGTGTGCAATAAAAAGAAGACTCAAAGAAGTCGCTTTATGAAATCCAAAAGGATTTTTTTTTCAAATTCCGTACGTCAAATGTTAAAAAAAAAATTTTATTATTTTGAAATCAGTGAGTACTTTGGCAGACTATTGGGAATTTCTTGACCGAATGGCATTACAAACAAAGCAAAGCATATATTTTGTACCATAAAAATTTCAATTTAATTCATAATTATTATTTCCAGTTAGTTGATTTTCTATGGTTATATAATATATATTTTTAGTAGGATAAATTACTTTGGCATTGTTTTGTATTCGTTACAATATACAATGTATTATTACATAATACTATTTTTATTCTTGTTGCTTCTAGACCAAGGCCAGGGGAAAAAAAATCAATGTAGTGTTGGATTCATTTGGCATACAAAGGCTAAGAAGTGCGTTTTTCGAAGTTCACCAGAGAAAAACTGTGGAAGTTAGTTTAACAAAATTCAACAAAGTCGTTGCTCAAAATATTTTAATATTTCAGATTTTTATCAAGGGGATAATAAGCATAATATCAAAAGAAATTCTAACATTTGCCCTCAAAACTATCATTGGATCAAAAAGCATAAAATATGTGCAAAATCGACTACCAATAAAAACAATAAAACAATCACAGACACATCAGCACAATGAAAAGTAATATAATATGTGTATAATTCCTCTGGGATGAATTTTCAATAAATTGATGAATGCACAGATGATGGCACAATAAAGAAAAGACTAAGAAATACATATTCGAGAGTCTATGGGGAATGGGTCGGAAACACTTCTTTTTTTTAGATATAGAAAACTGGGAAAAATTTGAAAACTTGAAAAAATACGCAGGCGAAAGGATATATACAGAAAGTTCTCCAGTTCGTCACCCTGCTCAGTGTAACAGTATTCTCTTCGTGGAAAGATCCTACGTCTCCCTACTATTTACCCGGTGGTGTGAAGCTTTCATTTTTATTGTTGTATTTTTGAATATATTCAAGTCTTGTCTATTAAGATGCTTAGGACCATTACCAAAAATATTTACTGCAGAATTTTACTTGTGAAATAGATAATCAAAGAGAAACAGAGAGTAAAAGGGAAACAGATGTTACAGAAAACGTGTAGTGTATAAAAACCTGATGTATTTATAAAACAGAGCCTTAGGCAAAGTTGTGTCATAATAAAGATACAGAGAAAGAAAAAATAGAGAAAAAGCAATATAGCAAAGTTGTTTGCGACAAAATGTGGGTGGGCAGGGGCGGCATAACAGAGAAGGGCGGAGGCATTGGGTAGTTGGCATTCGGCCAGAAAATTTCAAACACATACACATTGGTCAGACGAAAGGGGACACGCTGTCCATTCAGTTGAAAGACAATTGCTGAACCAACCATCTTAATCCTTCTCTTTCAGGGTTCAAATTGCAATTGTCTATGGCGATTGATTAAAAGAGACACGGAAAAGACAGTAGAAAATAAAAAGGGGTAAAAAGAGAACTAAGAAAAAACCCATGCAATTTTCTATAAAAATGCAATGGAACACTTATTACCCTATTCTATATTCTATAAAAGATTTAACTGTATTCAATCGCATGAAGACATCCCATGTCAATTGAAGGTGGAAGGTCAATTGGTCTTTTAATATCAGAGCACTTGTTTATTGAAGCAATTTCTTTGATAAACTTGAAAACAAAGAAATATTATTACATATTATGACTTAGTTAACAAATTGATTATTATTTTAACCATCAGTATATGGAACATCTTCAACTTTTTCCCTTAGCTCATGGCCAAATAAATTATGTTCACTAAAAAGGATTGTCAATTCCATTTAATAAATGTGAAAGAAACAGTTTAACAATTTTTAAAGGTATTTTCGGTTAAACAAAGTTATAGAATATAGAAGAGTATTGATTTAAAAAAAAAAATACTAATTTATAATGTCAAAAATTATACCGCTGCGCTGAAAAGTAGGCAAAAAAATGAACTTGAATTTGTGAAGTAACAGTTTTTGTTTAACGAAGACAGTTAGTACCTATTTGATGTGTCTAAAAAGGGAATCGTAGAGAAGGTGCAAAAAAATGTGAGAAACCCCCGCAGAATCGTTGGCACATTTTGCGGTTGAAATGCATCCAGGCAACAAAACGCAAAAAAAAGGTGTGAGTCAACATGGTCAGAGTAGCACCAGTTTTACCTACTGTTTGATATGGCGACTCTTTAACTGTCGCCTTTTTGATGGTATAGCTTAGTTGGCACGGATTTCATTTGCCACACTCATACCCTACGCCAAACTCGATTCTCATTCCACAGAAGCGGTTTTTAGAAATTGAAAGTTATGTGTAGTGTAGGCGATGGCAGGCAGCCTGCAAATGTGCGATAAACGTGTGTGTGTGTGTGGAAATGACAGCGGTTTTCCAATTCTGACATTTTAACAGAGAAGGAGAGTGAAAATTGGCCACTTAAAGACAGCTGAAATGTTAATGAGAATGGAGAAAAATTTGAGCATATGTATTTACTTTTACCTAACTTTGAAAATATCTCTGTTTAGCTGTTCATTGGTAACCAGTGAAAGTGCTTTACACTTCCTGTTATTTTGGTCCTCTTTTAGTCTCATTTACTTTATCGATTTAATCGATTACTGGTTGATAATACATATGTTTGGCCTGGTTCTAGCCAGGTTTTTTACCCCAGTGGGTAACTTCATGGTCATTATGTAAATTGGCCAAGCCAATTGATTGGACTTTCTTTGTATGCTGTTTATGCCATACACACACAGACACACAAATAATTAAGGTCTGGTTCCAAGCCACATCACTGCGGGTTAATTAGCATAAATTCAATTAGTTTTACTTGTCGACAGTCTCCTACTACCTTTCTGCTCTTGCTCCGGCAAGCTAGATAAAGGCAAGTCACCTCATCTGATTGACAGAAATTTCAGGTCAAGTCATAGTAAAATTTTGAATGTGGTTGTGTGCCTTCTCACACACATACATATTTAGCATATTTTCCTGCTTTGACATTTAACCTTTTGTTATGCATTCATGGGCAGAACGTGAAGCTGTGCGTCAGATTCGCGCCAAGTCTTAAGGTGACACTTTCAGACATACCACATCATGCGATTTCTTTTTGTTTGTTTTTTTTTTTTACCGAAATCTTTTTTCTGGCCTTGAGGCTAAGACATAGGCATTAGCATAAGTAGAAGGACCCAGATCGCTTTCATTCAGCAAAAATTTGTACAACATGAATTTGAATTGACTTAAAGAGACAAGCAAGATGAGTTTTTCATTTAGAGAGAAAGTGAGTTTTTATTTTTTTTGTCCATGATTAATTTGTCAAGTTTTTTCCTGAAATGCATCATTCTACATTTGGCTAACCTTCAATAATTTTTTTCCTTTTGTTTCATGATTTATTCATCTAGACACTCAAATGCTTTTCCACCCAGTTGGATCTTTGCGGCAGCCGCAACATTTTAATGGCATTTTTGCCCGCACATGGAATAGGGCCATTAAGTTGTTTGGGATCCGTTCAGAATTGCGATTGGTATATATACATGTATAGCAAAAAATGAAAATTGCGAAAATAAAAATATACACATACATATAGCCCATTTTATATCATTTGATTCAATTGACAAATTTATTTTCAGCCCTTAACCTAACTTAAAATACTTAAAGAAGAGACTAAAAAAACACATTGAACAAAAAATATTTCTGTTTTATTACACAAAAATTTAAGTTCATTATATTTCCTAGACATCTTCTTGAGTTATTCAACAATCAGCCTCAAGTAGGGTAATGTTAAGACCAAAGAGTATAAACTTGAATTGCAATCAAACAGAAACTTAAGTAAATGACTCACTCAATTTTTGAGTCCTGTAAAATAAAAGCTACCAAAAAAGCTTCCATAAACTTAAGTAATACTGGGAACTTTATGAAAAAACATTGCAGTTTAAGCTCCCTGAAATTAAAATTGTCATGTCGGTTATAATTTTGAGGTAAAATGGTTAACGTAATATTAAACTAGTTTTTGATTGGGACGTACTTTAAACAAGACTATGGATTGCAATGGAGACCTTTATCCATGGTTGTTAACAATTCTATTGCAGTTTCATTCATCTATTTTACTCCGTTTTAAAGCCCGTAAAAAGGCTTTTTGTATCTCCTAATCAGCAATATCTTCTGTATCATCTATATGCACGTGACCACACCATTCTGATCTCATTTGGAGTTCTTATAACTCTCAAAAATGTTTAAATTTAATTTCAACTTATATGACTTTAATTCGTTTTTGTGCATTTGGTTAAACCCTACTCACATAATAAATACATACATAATACACACACTTTTGGCATATTCATGCATACATACATATATGTATATGTATATAATTAATTCTTAAGTATTTATCTTATAAAAAACATAATTCCTGTTGTTCAGTTCAAATCGGAATCATCTGTGCGTACAGCCTTACGGGATATATACAGGACAATAATTGTGGTCAAGGCACTGACCAGGAATATAACATCGAACCAACGATGATAGAAATTAAAATGTAAATTGCCAAGAACTTCGGTGATAATCACTCGATACTCGGCTGGCATATTCATGCGCATCAATAGCACCGACGAACAGAAATACATGCCCATTATTTGACCCAAAATAAGGACAATAATATTGCTTGATTTACTCGATGAGACGCGATAGAAAAACTGCAAATAAAAAGCATTATAGAGTTAAGCAAATGAATAAATTTAAAGAACAAACCTTGGTGAGTGTCAGCAGAAGACCCCTTATGGAAGTCACCACAATACAACCCACTAGCAGAAAGGAAACATGCTGATTCCAAAATGCCAGATCTATATCAAATCCGCACCAATGTACAGCTATTTCCAGGCCTCGTGTCACCGGATCTTTACGGCCTACACGATCAAATATGATATTAATGCAGCACTACAAAAATTAGTTTTTAATATTAAACAGCAAAGCAATTTGTTATATCTTTACCATAAATATTTTATATACACAATAGACACTAAAAAAATGTCCCAATACATTAAAATATTTGCCTTGCAGGGTTTGTGACCAACGTTGACGTTCTTCCATATTTTTCAAAGAATTTAACTCCAGAAAAACTGAACGTAAAAGCTCCTCTAGACCATAGACTTCCTGTTTTAGCTGATTAATGTCTGGGAAAAAAAATACATGTAATTAAATAGTTGAAACTAAGTATAAGCCTCACCATCCCCATTGTTTGTAGTGCGATGGACTGCAGAGGCCAACATTTCCCATATTCGTGGTTTGGTATGATGCTGCTTATTATAATTATAGGCAGCCATGGCTATACGTCGTTTTTTGGCCGTCAACATGTCCACAGTTAAGGCCAATCTCCTTTCCAAACAGACAACGTCACTACGCGAAACGGGTCTAAAATTTACATCAAATTTAAAAAACTATTTTCTTAAATTCTGTAGATATTACTTAATGAAATATGTCATGCTGGTGTAAGGATAATTAACAGCACCAAAGCCCGAGAGTATAGCCATTACGGTGACACCAATAACACTAATTCTAGAGACGCCCTGCTCTATGGTAAATATGCCATGAGAAGCGCTTAGCAAAGGGAATGGTTCACCTATGCGCCAAAGGCCATAGAGAAATACAAACCAACAGAAGGTGGTAAGTATTTTCACCCATCTATCGGAAACTAATTAGAAAGAAATGAATTAATTTATAATTTATATACGTTTGGAAGCCACAGTGGACTTACAAAAGAAATGCTATGTATCACAGAATAGCATATATAAAGTGGAATCACAGCCGTGACCATAAATAGTAATAATGTCAGACCCAAACGCCAGTGGAAATACCGTGAACTGGACTCCAATACGCCAATAATTTCAAATATAATCAATTCGAACATGGTCACAGATAAGGCAAATGTTGCTGAGAATATTAATTGAACGGATATGTGTCGTATCTCATAGTGTTTGAATAACTGCTTATTGAAGAATAACCAGCCGCCGGCAAAGAACAGCATCTGTTAAATAAATTATATGGTTAATTTAATAAAAATAAATTTATGTTTGCTTTAACCTGTGATAGAAACACAATGCAGCAATCGCCAAGGAATGCCATTCTGATGGACTTTGCTAACGAACAGACTATATTTTATGGTCTTAAACTATTTATAAAAAACTAAACGAAGTTCTCTTGGAATATTGTAAACAAAAAGTGCCATATGATTTGTTATCGATAATTGATTGGGAGTCACAGCGGATTCGATTATCCATTCGATAACAGGCCGTAGGCTCCATTATCGATACTTTCAACAGCTGTTGACCAGCAAATTAGAAATTTTTTTATTTATAGAACCAAGATTTGATAAATAGCGTTCAAATTATGCAAATCTAACTATCTAAATAATTTGTTAAATGCGTTATCAACAACAGCAACAACAATGGCTTGCTATTATCGCCAACACGAGGAATCCGCGGTGACAATACCCAAATATAATGAAACATCCAGCGGGGGCGTTATTTTCTATGCGATTCTTGTGCGTGTAGGAAAAGTGGAATGGATGGTGGAGAGACGCTATAGAGATTTCTCTCAATTTAATGATAAGCTAGTTGAAGAGACATCAATAAGTAAAAACTTTTACCCCCAAAGAAGGTATGAAAGTGATGCGAAAACTATCATTACCAAAACTTAAATTCTCAATTCCATTTTTTTATTTTTATTTTTAGCTAGTGGGCAACCGTCAGCCCGCCTTTCTGGAGCAGCGACGTGAGCAACTGGAGACATATTTGCAGGAGCTTCTTGTCTATTTTCGCAATGAACTACCACGTACCTTGGCCGAATTTTTGGATTTTAATAAATATGATATAATCTATTTGCTGCAGGATCTGGCTCAATTGTTTCACGGACATGGCGATGCCTTGTTGAGTGCCAAAAAAGAATACAATCTATCTGCTCTGGAGAGGTAAACTTCTAATTTTATTTTGTTATTTATTTTATAGTTCATTGCTCATTTAATATTTTGTTAATTTACACAATGTCCAAATCATTAGTCATTCTTCTAGTTCAATCTGAGTGGTTTTTAGTTTCAAAACACGAACTCATTTCCTTCCGCCGTTGCATAAGCCACACCCTGGGTGTACTCCACAAGCCCCGATCTTCCAAACAGTTTTCCCCTGAACTTTGGAGCAGACTTTCATATCCGAAAAGAATTATAACAATATTAAGAAATTTACCAAATATGAGATAAAGCATAGAAATTGGCATGCCGCAAATAATGATAAGAAGCAAACTCCACGAATTTATTTCAATTATTTGATGCTGGATTCACGCATAACCTATAACCTTAAGAAAAGAGCTCTAAGAATGCATCAAATTGATGTATGGTTGACATTCTTACGTTCCGTCTTTTTATGTGGGGAAAGGCAAAGCATTGCGACCTTATGTCCATTTGCAGCATGCCTAGAAATTACTCAAGAGCCGGATCAGCTTAAATTGGTCAAAGATCCCAAATTGGCATTAATTGTCAAAATATGGCACGATAAACGTGGAGTTTTGTTACTTCATGGATTTAGGGGCATCTCTTCGTATGATGCCCATTCCCGGGAGGCCGCCAGTGATAGATGCTCTCGGCTTGAATCATTTAACCAATCGACGAGTTGGTCTTTACTTTGGTGTGAACAAAAATCATTTTACAATAGGTCAGCGCAGATTATTGGGTATTGCTTTGCTTCATAAGTTATTAACTAAGTTTATGGCGGGGAAAGACAGAATTAGCTTCCACAATTATCACACATGGGCACATCCAGGCAGCTCGAATATAATCATATTCTTTTTACACATTTGTTGTTTTTTGTTTTCTTGCCATTTGAGGTCTTTGCCATCAGTGAGCGTCTAAGTTTACCTTGTCCACCCCCTACCGAGCCTGCCCCTTGGGGGCAAATCCATTCTCTCAGTCTCGCGTTTCCCGTTTCCACCACTCGTAGCCTTGGTGGTTACTCCCGTAAAGGATTCGAGCTGCTTTGCCCATGATTATAACACTGTAGATGTGCCCATTGGTCTTAGTAATATCTTCCCAATCGTTTAGTTTCAATTTGAATGCCTTCCGAAATCTCAAAGCGTTAAAATTCTCTGCTCTATCAACGGAGAATATTGTGGACATTGAATTGTTAAAACCAACTCTAAAGACAATTTGTGTCCACAATACGACAATCACTCACATTAATCAAGTGCTGTTGTGTGACAATTTGCATAAGGTTGTGAGTCCAGCATTTTGCCGGAAGCCTTAGCCTCTTCCTCCTTCAAATGGCTGTGGTATGGCGTCTCGCCCAAGACAGATGCCTGGCTGGAACTTCATGAACTTGATTTGACTGGTAATCTACTAACCCAAATCGATGGCAGTGTACGAACTGCTCCAAAATTACGGCACCTAGTACTCGAACAAAATCGCATACGTATGGTGCAGAACCTCGCCGAATTGCCCCATTTGCAATTGCTTTCGCTATCTGGTAATCTTATATCCGATTGCATAGACTGGCATCTGACCATGGGTAATCTGGTGACACTCAATTTAGCTCAGAATAAACTTAAAAATTTGAGTGGCCTACTCAAATTACTTTCGTTGGTTAATTTGGATTTAAGTTCGAACCAAATAGACAATCTAGACGAAGTGGATTATGTTGCCAATTTGCCATTACTTGAAACTCTGCGTCTCACTGGCAATCCACTGGCTAGCAGTGTCGACTACAGACCACGTGTTTTGGCCCGTTTTCATGAGCGCGCCGGGAAATGTTTCTGGACAATGAACGTGGGACTCAACGAGGAATTGGACACAGCTCTGGTTTTGTCTGCTTTGCTGCAATCCCAGCAACAGAAGCAACTGAAATGACATGCAATAAACTTTAAAGTATTCCAGAAAAGCTCACATTTCTAGGGTCAAGGCAGTTGCAGAAGTCTGTTCCCAAAGGTTGATGTTGTAATCGTACTTTAGTTTGTTAGTAATTCCTTCTGCTGAATTCCATCCAAAAGACTTGACCAGATCAAAGTACTCAAAAACTTTCAAATTTTTTATGTCCTGTAATTAAGTCAAATAATTGTAAATTTATTTAATAATTTGTTTGTGTCAGTCCTTATCTTTTGTCGATTGAAAGTGCAATATTTTTAATGCTCACAAAAAATTAAGAAAAAAAACAAATGTTTATATATTGTTTAATAAAGCGAAATCTCAAAATGCAGCTAAAAAGAATGTAGAATTTGTCGAGAAAATTCCAAAATATTCGGCAGGTTTTTCGAGAGGATAGTCATAAATTTGAGTCTTACCATGAAAGTTGCTAAATTAGTTTTCATAGCTTTTTCTTAAGTTGGTTGAAGAAAATATCGTAAAAATTGTATATTAATGCCTCCAAAGTAAACTATACTTATACATATATTGGTCAGATTTAACAGACGAGTCGGACAGAGTGCAGGCAGATCAAGTTCGTTTCGATTTTTTCCCACGCCCTCGTTATTATAGCTCGAGGCTTCAAAATCAACTTTCTTTTTTTTAATTGAATTAAAGATTTTTAAAATAAACTTAAATTTACCAAGCTCACTAAAAATGATACTTAATAATGTCCTCTAAATTTCCAAAGGTGATAAATAAAATTTTGTCACACTGTGTTAATATTTAGATATTAGTGACGTGATAAAAACAAAATTAAATCAATTAGATACCAAGTCCTTTATAAGAAACCTACCTAACTTAAATTTACCAAGCTCACTAAAAATGATACTTAATAATGTCCTCTAAATTTCCAAAGGTGATAAATAAAATTTTGTCACACTGTGTTAATATTTAGATATTAGTGACGTGATAAAAACAAAATTAAATCAATTAGATACCAAGTCCTTTATAAGAAACCTACCTGAGTTAAGGTTAACTTATTCTAGTCATGACTTCGTTCGGGTTTATTTGTCTATTACTATGTTTCTTCGCCACTTGTTTACCCGGTTCTCACTTCTCCACGCATAATATAAGTTTTTTACGAACAATTTTAACAGTCATTGCCGAAGAGACCAATGAGCCATGGACTAATACGCCCATATTTATGGGTCACTATGTCAATACTAAGGACTTATCGCTACTTATACAATGGCTACATCGTGATGTTAAAGTTTCTACATATATTTTCACCACCACTCAAGAGGTTGATGAACGAAATTTATTGGTGAATCAAATGAACAAGAACAATCTACTAACTCTGCTCTTCTGTGATAACTCCGAGGAATTCATTTGGCAACATTTGGATACAAGTTTATGGCATTTACGTCAAAGTCGGCTAATTGTTTCTCTGCCAGCGGAGAGAAGTAATGCCTATGGAGATTTAATGAGAATCTTTGAAAAACTTTGGTATCTACAATTTGTCAATGTTCTGGTGGTGCATAGAGAGAGAATCTATGCTTACTCACCATATCCAGTGATTAATTATTACGAGTTACATCTAAGGGATCATCTATTTCCACCAGTTAAGAGAGATCTTTGCGGTTATATAGTCTCTACACCCATGAAAAATGATTTACCAAGGACATTTTATGTAAAAGATGAGCAGACTGGTCGGCGACTAATTCGAGGATTTGCTTATCGTGTACTGATGGAGTTTCTGCGCCATCACAATGCCACTCTTCATGTGAGTAATGCGGAGGAAGAGATCGCTCTGACAAGTGGTGTGGATATGACGAGGATTATGAAGCTGATTCAACAACATAAAATGGAAATATCATTACATCCGTATCCGGAAATCGACTGGCATGTGGGCGATAGTAGTTATCCATTGCTGATCAATAAGGTTTGCCTAATGACACCGGTGCGAAATGAGATACCACGTTATATGTATCTACTAAGACCCTTTCAATGGAGCAGTTGGCTAGTCTTGCTCGGTGCAGTTATCTACATAACATTTATTCTGTATGGTGCCTGTCCCGTGAATCGGCATAAAAATCTAAGTTATTGTTTTCTGCTTAGTATTAGTCAACTGCTGTTCATCAGTTGTCCATCGAGACTCTATCAACCCTCGGTGCGTTATTTTTCCATTGCCCTGCAATTAGCCATTCTGGGTTTTTTGGTGACCAACTGGTATTGTAATGAATTGAGTAGTTTTTTAACTACTCTTCTGGTGGATAAACAAATGGACAGCATGGAACAATTGATTGAGCAGAGGCAAAAGTTACTTGTACGGACATATGAGTTTAATATGGTCTTAAGGCATGTGAAACCTCATTTAATAGATCAAGTCTCTCGTCTAATGGTTGGTGTGAATGATAGTGAACTTTTCTCAGCTGTTTTGGGTTTCAATCGAAGTTATGCCTATCCCTCGGCAGAAGATCGTTGGGGGTTTCTCTCGTTGCAGCAGCAATATGTTTTAAAGCCGATTTTCCGTTACTCTTCAGCTTGTTTGGGTTCCACTGGCATTGGTTATCCTATGCTAAGGAATTCCCATTTGTCAGGGCATTTAAAATTGTTCATTATGCGTATCCAGGCAGTGGGTTTACTCAAACATTGGCTCGTCTCGGATTTTAATGATGCTTTAAGAGCTGGTTATGTGCGACTCTTTGAAAATGATCTTCCGTTCAAGGCTCTTGATATGGATACCACTCGCTTAGCTTGGTTTATACTCATCTTTGGTTGGCTTCTATCTAGTATTGGTTTTATGGTGGAACTTTTTCTCAGGTAATTGAGGAAACAGCTTAGTCTAGTTTACACTAAATACTTATGTATGGATTTGTGTTTTATTGATTAAAAATGATTTTTAAAAATTACAATTCTGTTTTTTTTTTTGATTAGCATCTTAAAACCTATATATAGTTCGCTTTTTGTTTGTTAATTTTTAATAATATAAACAAAACACAACTAAAACATTTATTTGTGAGTATAGAATTAAAAAAGATTCAAGTAGACGAATCTTTAGTGAGATGGGGACCATATGCGTATCTGGCGAAGAAAAATGAAGGAACTCTGCAAAAGGCAGCAAATGATTTCAAATTTATAAACTTGTTGTATCCCATGCAACATAAAAACTGTCTTTACGGAGTATTGCATTTAAGGATTATACTTTATCGTAGGAAAATATCCTTTTATGTTTTAAAAAGCAAATTCTTAAACCGTTTAGTTCATGTTTTAGGAAATAATGTTACACACCCATTTCACAACCCTAGATCCGCCAATGTATGAGACTCGTACTTAATTAATTAAGTAAAAGCAAATTGCATGAGAAAGAAAGATAGAGAAGTTGGGTTTAATAATTTTGCCAGGGTAAACTGAAATCGCGTGGTTTCAGCTAAGGTCTATATCATTGGGGATGATGTTGCTGCTGTTGCTGGGCATGATAATGTTGCTGTTCGGCAGCGGCAACAGCATCAAACATGGGTGTATGCACTTCCCCCAAGAATTGCGGAGTTGGCGGTGGATTTGGATCGGCAAGTTCACCAATCAATGGCATATCAATGTCCGTTGAGATGCCACTCTGACCATAACCACCCAAGCCATACGTTGCCTGAGGCGGTGGCTGCTGCTGCTGCTGTTGTTGTTGTTGTTGTTGTTGTTGCTGTTGTTGTTGCTGCTGTTGCTGCACCGCCTGCTGTGCATAGTCTGAGGGTCCGCCTTGCACCAGCATAACAGGTGCTGCCTCCAATTCACCAAATTGTATGGGTCCAGTTTGTGGCTCTGGCAAGGCTTGTGGCGATAGATCTGGCACAGAATCACTTTCCATATAATCCTGTTGTAAATCGGTTGGATTTGGTGGCTCTACTAGACCCACTCCATCACCAACTGCGCCTCCAAGCGGTTGTCGTTCCTGGGCATGGGAATGCTCTTGATCTACTTGTTGATCCTCGCCTGATGGCGGCAGCATATCATTATTATCATCCATATCGGCTCCTTCTCCTGATGTTTCACCGTCCCGACGCACTAGACCCAACATATCAAGCATATTCCTCTTTACAGCATTCTCATTAGCCGCCTCCAGACTGGAATAGCGAGTGCTAAGGCCCCAAATAGCCAAATGTTGTGCCCCTTAGTTGTTTACATTTACTCAGTAGGTCGTTTACTCACTCACATTGCTCGATTGCTCGTTTTGTTGCTCAAATTGCTCACATTACTCACTTGCTCGCTCACATTTCTCAGATGTTTACTCGTTTGCTCATTTATATTGCTCAATTGCTCGTTTTCTTGCTCAAATTGCTCACATTACTCACGTGCTCGCTCAAATTTTCTCAGATGTTTACTCGTTTGCTCACTTACGTTGCTCAATTGCTCGTTTACTGACTCACATTTCTCAATAGTTCGTTTTCTCACTGACACTGCTCAATTGCTCACTTACTCGTTTGCTCACTTACGGTACTCAGTGGCTCACTTGCTCAATTACTGTACTAAGTTGCTTACTCGTTTTCTCATTTATATTACTCAGTGGCTCACTTGCTCGCTCAGTTTACTTAGATGCTTACTCGTTTGCTCACCTGCTTTACTCATTGGCTTACTCGCTTCCTCAAATTACTCAGTTGCTTACTCGTTTGCTCACTTGCATTACTCAGTGGCTCACTTGCTCGCTCAAATTGCTCAGATGCTTACTCGTTTGCTCATTTGCGTTACTCAGTGGCTCACTTGCTCGCTCAAATTACTCAATTGCTTACTCGTTTGCTCTTATGCATTGCTCAGTGGCTCACTTGCTTACTCGCATTACTCAGTGGCTCCCTTGCTCATTTGTTCGCTAACTTTGCTCAGTTGCACACGTGGTCATTTGCTCAAGTATATTACTCAGTTACGCGTTTACTCACTCACACTGCTCGATTGCTCGTTTTTTTGCTCAAATTGCTCACATTACTCAGTTGCTCGCTCAGTTTACTTAGATGCTTACTCGTTTGCTCACCTGCTTTACTCATTGGCTTACTCGCTTCCTCAAATTACTCAGTTGCTTACTCGTTTGCTCACTTGCATTACTCAGTGGCTCACTTGCTCGCTCAAATTGCTCAGATGCTTACTCGTTTGCTCATTTGCGTTACTCAGTGGCTCACTTGCTCGCTCAAATTACTCAATTGCTTACTCGTTTGCTCTTATGCATTGCTCAGTGGCTCACTTGCTTACTCGCATTACTCAGTGGCTCCCTTGCTCATTTGTTCGCTAACATTGCTCAGTTGCACACGTGGTCATTTGCTCAAGTATATTACTCAGTTACGCGTTTACTGACTCACATGCTTGTTTGCTCGCTAATGTTGCTCAGTTACACAAACGAATTTGACTTAAAGGGGCGAATTTAATTGTGGCAAATTTATATAACTGCGGCAAATATTACAAAATAGGCAAAGTGAGTCATCTTGCTTGGTTTGCTTACTAAGAATGCTCCTTTCTCACTTACTTATAAGTAACTCAACTACAAATAAGGTTAATTTGTACACGTGGTTGCGTCATTTCGGTAATAACTTTGGTGGCGACAACATGTATTCTCGCATTCACATTAATAAAAATAAGGAAGTAGTCAATCGGAGTGATGCGTGATACAAGGGACAATTTTTCCAATTGGTTTTGCGTAGTAAAATATAGCCTTTTTCCTATATTTCTCTTCGCGTTTAGATTTTTGTATGGGCAAGAAGCTGTCTTTATGAGTGACCACGTGGGTTTGGAGTCACAGGCGAATTTGACATAGAGAGCGAATTTGCTTGTGGCGAATTCCTATAAATCTGGCAAATTAGACAAAGTTGGCGAAATGAGTCAAATCGCCATTAACTCACTGAGTTGCTCATGCACATTACTCCGTTGCTCAATTACGCGTTTACTTACTCACGTGCTGGTTGCGTCATTTCGGTAATAACTTTGGTGGCGACAACATGTATTCTCGCATTCACATTAATAAAAATAAGGAAGTAATCAATCAGAGTGATGCGTGATACAAGGGACAATTTTTCCAATTGGTTTTGCGTAGTAAAATATAGCCTTTTACCTATATTTTTCTTCGCGTTTAGATTTTTGTATGGGCAAGAAGCTGTCTTTATGAATGACCACGTGGGTTTGGAGTCACAGGCGAATTTGACATAGAGAGCGAATTTGCTTGTGGCGAATTCTTATAAGTCTGGCAAATTAGACAAAGTAGGCGAAATGAGTCAAATCGCTATTAACTCACTGAGTTGCTCATTCACATTATTCCGTTGCTTAATTACGCGTTTACTTACTCACGTGCTCGTTGCTCGATCACATTGATCTATTACTCAGGCGAATTTCACAAAAAAGGAACGAATTTTGCATAAGGCGATTTTAAATAAGTGTGGCGAATTTAACAAATAAGGCGAAATAACTCAACTTGCTTTTTTTGCTTATTCAATTGCTCACTAACATTACTCGTTGCTCAATTGTTTACTCACATTACTCAATTGCTCACTCAATAACTCAGGCGAACTTGACATAGAGGGCGAATTTGCTTGTGCCGAAATAGACAAAGTAGGCGAAATGAGTCAAATAGCTCTTTTTTCTCATTTACTTACTGAATTGCTCACTTACATTACTCAGTTGCTCAGTTACGCGTTTACTCACTCACATGCTCGTTGTTTGCTCACATTGCTCAATTACTCGGGCGAATTTGACAGAAAAGGGGCGAATTTTGCATAAGGCGAGTTTGAATAGGTGTGGCGAATTTAACAAATAGGGCGAAATAACTCAATTTGTTCATTTTGCTCATTCAATTGCTCACTCAAATTACTCGTTGCTCAATTGTTTACTCACATTACTCAATTGCTCACTTAATAACTCAGGCGAATTTGACATACAGGGCGAATTTGCTTGTGGCGAATTCTTTTAAAAGTGGCAAATTAAATCAATTGGCTAAGTGAGTCGACTCGCTCATTTTGCTTACTTAGCCTGCTCAGTTGCTGGTTGCTCACTCATCTATGAGCAAACCAACTCAAAATGAGTTCAAGTTGTACACGTGGTAGCGTCATTTCGTTTTTAGTTTTGAAAGCGTCAACATTTTTTTCCGCAATAACATATATCAAAAAAAGAAAAGGATTAAACGGAGTGATGCGGCATAGACAACAAAATTTGATTCAATTGTTTTTGCGCAGCAACAAAGCCTTTTGCTTATTTCTCTCCAGGGTATGTGCTTTTGTATAGGCAACGGTGTGTCATTATCAATGACCATAATGAAAATAAAATTGCAATATGTATTGTTTGGACAAAGTGGACGCTGTGATGACGCACACACTATCGACCAATCACAAGCGTTTAGGTAACCAATAACAGCAGTTTACAAAGTACATTTTGAGTAGCAAATTTGAGCTACACTGGCGAATTTATGTTAAAGTGGCGAATTAACTTTTAGCTGCGAATTCATTTAAACGCGGCAAATTAAATATGTTTTTTTTTTATTTTTATAATAATATCATTTTATTGATAAAATATGTAATATCGAAGTTCGAAAAATTTGCAGATTATATTTGTTATCGATTATTACAATATTATCCGTTTATCGATAAATTAAGTACATTTACTTTTATCGATTATTGCAAAATATCCGTTTATCGATAAATTGGATATTATCGATATATGGATAATTTCAAATTAAATTTGTTATCGATTGTCGCAGTTTATCGGTTTATCGATACATTGGGTTAATCGATATTCGGATAATTTCAGTTTTTGTTATCGATTTTTTATTATCCAGTTATCGATAAGATTTAAAAAAATCGATAGTCGGATAATTTAGAACAACTGTTCAGTATTGACATTAGCTTTGCCTACTTTTAGGCTGGCATAATAATGTATTCAGTCAAAACTTTGCGACTATCGGTATTCGGAAAATTTACTGTCAGTTCAGCAAACTTATATGCTGTGCCTATTTTTAGGCTGTTGCAATAATTTACTATAAATATTATTGCAGTCAAATTAGATAATTGGATTTTTTATAAGAAATTTAGATGTATAGGAACAATTGCTTCAATTTATTAACTCAAGCTTAAACTGGTTTATTATTTCAAACTATAAAACTGATTGGTATGTGTATATGTTGTGATAGACTCAATTCATAGGAATAGAAATAAGCTTTGCTATGATTAATTTAATGACAATTTATTCGCCGATTTTTTTTTATGCAGCAAATTTTATTATAAACGACGAATTTTTATTGTGCAGCGAATTTAATTGTGTGCGGCAATTTTTTAATTGTACAGCAAAAATAATTTTCTGCCGCAAAACCTAAATGACGCAGCAAATTTAATTTTATGCGGCAAATAATCAATTGTTGGGCGAATTAAAAAAAATTGCAGCGAATCTTATGTTAAGCGGCGAATTTTAGCTACAGCAGCGACTTTATTTATTTTAGATCGGCGAATACTTTTTAATGCAGCAAATTTAATTGTGATGGGCGAATTCCGTGCGGAGCAGCAAAACTTGAATGCTTAATATCGATTAATTCAAAATGATATATATCGATAAAACAAAATACTGCAATTATGGATTGTTAACCAAATTTGCTCTTATCGATAATTAAAATTGTTTTTTAATAATGTTAGGCAGCTGTAAATTTATAATAAATAAAAGTAATATTCAGAATAGATAATTTGAAAATATTGTACGTTAACTTGATACGTAATGCAAACTTTATTGTAAAGTCAATTAGATGTTTGGCAAGTTTTACAAAAACGATAGAATCTATATTGACCCAATTTGTTCAAGTTGACACTAAATACCCATTTAATATTCATGTGTGAAACAAAATATAATATTGCAGCATACAAAAATTATGGCCAATCATAGTGATAGCTTTAGCAACAACCAGCAAACGTATTGAGTTGATATATATATTTTCTTTTTAAAAAAAGTTTATAGGTTGAGTACAATAATTGATTTATATAATTTGTATTCTGTGCAACGCAAATGTTTATGCAGTCCAATTTAAATATATACACATTAAATAAAAAAAAATATTCTGTATTGTAATTTTGATTAGCGAATATTTTATCAATATTTTAGAACACACGCTTGAAATACCATTTGATTTCAAAACTTTAATCGAGTTGCTTGATTGCTAGCTACTGCTTTGTAAGTCGACGTTTATGTTTTGTTTTCAATTCACTTACATGTTTTCGCTAGTCTGCAATATAATCAATCATTGAAGACGTTAATGCCTGTTCACAAAAAATAAGAAAATTAGTTAAGACTTCATTTTAGGCAGCAAAAATTTTACTCACGGCATCTAATATGTAGCGGGGGGGTATAGCCCTTCAGGTCTAGACAAAGCATCCATTCCAATATACAATTATTTGATTTTCCAATGATTTCTCAAAAAGCAAAGACGGAAACAATATTATCCTCTCTGTATGAAATTCCAATGTAATAATGCAATTAGCTGTATAATTTTGACAAATTGTTTAAAAATATTACCTTGTCTATTTTGATCTAGGCGGCTCTGAAGCATACTGAACACTTATTGCAGCGCTTACCCATACTTTGTCTTTCGATTTTCCAACGCCGACGGGAAAAGTAGTTTCCGAATTAATTTCTTCATCCTTAGCGTCTTCAAAGTGATGTAGCACATTTTATTTTATGCGGCGAAATATCAATTGCGGGGCGAATTTTAATGAAAGTGGCGAATTTAGAAAATTGCAGCGAATCTAATTTTTAGCGGCGAATTTTTGCTACAGCAGCGAATTTAACTTAGAGCGGCGAATACTTTTTAATGCAGCAAATTTAATTGTGATGGGCGAATTCAGTGCGGAGAAGCGAAACTTGAATGCTTAATATCGATTAATTGAAATTGATATATATCGATAAAATAAAATACTGCAATTATCGATTGTTAACCAACTTTGCGCTTATCGACAATTTAAATATTTTTTTAATCTATGTTGAGCAGGTGTAAGATTGAAATAAATAAAAGAGAGATTTAGATTAGATAATTTAAAAATGTGGCACGTCAATTTAAAACTTAATGCAAAGTTTACTGTAAAATCAATTAGCTGTTTTGGCAAAACTTTCACAAAAATTAAACAATATATATAGCACCAATGGTTCAAGTTGACACTAAATAACAATTAATATACATGTATGCAACAGGATATAATAATGCAGCATAAAAACATTATGGCTAATCATAGTGATAGCTATAGCAACCGATAACAAACGACTTAAGTTGATATATGTATTTTCTTTTTTAAAACAGTTTATAAATGCAGTACAATAATTCATTTATATTAATCGTATTTTGTGCAACGCAAATGTTTATGCAGTCCAATTTAAATATATACACATTAAATAAAAAAAAAATATTCTGTATTGTAATTTTGATTAGCGAATATTTTATCAATATTTTAGAACACACGCTTGAAATACCATTTGATTTCAAAACTTTAATCGAGTTGCTTGATTGCTAGCTACTGCTTTGTAAGTCGACGTTTATGTTTTGTTTTCAATTCACTTACATGTTTTCGCTAGTCTGCAATATAATCAATCATTGAAGACGTTAATGCCTGTTCACAAAAAATAAGAAAATTAGTTAAGACTTCATTTTAGGCAGCAAAAATTTTACTCACGGCATCTAATATGTAGCGGGGGGTATAGCCCTTCAGGTCTAGACAAAGCATCTATTCCAATATACAATTATTTGATTTTCCAATGATTTCTCAAAAAGCAAAGACGGAAACAATATTATCCTCTCTGTATGAAATTCCAATGTAATAATGCAATTAGCTGTATAATTTTGACAAATTGTTTAAAAATATTACCTTGTCTATTTTGATCTAGGCGGCTCTGAAGCATACTGAACACTTATTGCAGCGCTTACCCATACTTTGTCTTTCGATTTTCCAACGCCGACGGGAAAAGTAGTTTCCGAATTAATTTCTTCATCCTTAGCGTCTTCAAAGTGATGTAGCACATTTTATTTTATGCGGCGAAATATCAATTGCGGGGCGAATTTTAATGAAAGTGGCGAATTTAGAAAATTGCAGCGAATCTAATTTTTAGCGGCGAATTTTTGCTACAGCAGCGAATTTAACTTAGAGCGGCGAATACTTTATAATGCAGCAAATTTAATTGTGATGGGCGAATTCAGTGCGGAGAAGCGAAACTTGAATGCTTAATATCGATTAATTGAAATTGATATATATCGATAAAATAAAATACTGCAATTATCGATTGTTAACCAACTTTGCGCTTATCGACAATTTAAATATTTTTTTAATCTATGTTGAGCAGGTGTAAGATTGAAATAAATAAAAGAGAGATTTAGATTAGATAATTTAAAAATGTGGCACGTCAATTTAAAACTTAATGAAAAGTTTACTGTAAAATCAATTAGCTGTTTTGGCAAAACTTTCACAAAAATTAAACAATATATATAGCACCAATGGTTCAAGTTGACACTAAATAACGATTCAATATACATGTATGCAACAGGATATAATAATGCAGCATAAAAACATTATGGCTAATCATAGTGATAGCTATAGCAACCGATAACAAACGACTTAAGTTGATATATGTATTTTCTTTTTTAAAACAGTTTATAAATGCAGTACAATAATTCATTTATATTAATCGTATTTTGTGCAACGCAAATACTTACGCAGTTCATTTTAGATAAATATACATTAAATTACAAAAAATATTCTGTATTGTAATCTTGATTAGCAAATATTTTTACAATATTTTAGAGCACACGCTTGAGATACCATTTGGTTTCAAAACTTAAATCTAGTTGCTTGATTGGTAGCTACTGCTTTGTAGCTCGACGTTTATGTTTCGTTTTTAATTCACTTACATGCTTTCGCAAGTTTGCAATATAATCAATCATTGAAGACGTTAGTGCCTGTTCACAAATTATAAGAAAATTAGTTGAGACTTCATTTTAGGCAGCAAAAATTTGACTTACAGCATCTAATACATAGCGGGGGATATAACCCTTCAGGTCTAGACAAAGCACCCATTCCAATATACAATTATCTGATTTTCCTATTATTTCTCGAAAAGCAAAGCCGGAAACAATATTCTCCCCTCTGTATAAAATTCCAATGTAATATTGCAATTAGCTGTGTAATTTTCACAAATTGTTTAAAATATTACCTTGTGTATTTTGGTCTAGGCGGCTCTGAAGCATACTGAACACTTATTGCAGCGCTTACCCATACTTTGTCTTTCGTTTTTCCAACGCCTTCGGGCAGAGTAGTTTCCGGATTAATTTCTGCATCCTTAGCGTCTTCAAATTCATCAAATGGTGGCGGCTCGACGTCAAACGGTAATCCTGCTCCTAAACTCTTTGCTCCAAGGCTTTTGCTTAGTGTGTCGTATTGTGCAGCAGCATTTGACGAAGATTGACCGCTGGGAAATTTTGCTCGACAGCTGCCTACGCTGCCTTGAACAGGTGTATCTTGAGATTCACCATCAGATATGGTGCTAACACTGCCTTCACAGGAACGATTTAGAGAGCTATCTTGATCGAATTCATTATCATCGCCACTCAACCTAGAATTTTCGTCTTCGCAAATTTTACCATTGTAAAACACGCGCCACGCACGTAAATTAACAAAGTCTCTACTCTTGACCATGCCGCCGCCGCCTCCAATAGAGACTTGATAGGTAATGTCTGTGTACGAGTTTATTTTCTAATAAAAAATAAAAAATCAATAAACAAGATATAAAAGGGTCACAAATATAAAGCAGCAATTGGCATACAAACTTACGCGCACTATTCGACTCTCTAATAGAGCAGGATTCCATTTTGGGCAATCCTCAATCCGATAAAAGAGATCTTCCATTAGCTCCTTTGCAGGATATTTAATACGAGCCTTAAAAAGTAATTAAATACTGTCAAGTTAAATTAAAAATGACTGTTGTTACTAAGCACATACTGTTAATTTATAAACTTTGCCAATTTTTTTCACGTTGAGTGCTGTGTATAGTATCTCCTTTATGGGTGACCTTTTCTACCTTCCAATCGCCGGCTTCGATGAGCTCAAATGCCTTGCGTAGGCAATCTAAACCCATTTGCTGGTACTCGGCGTCCTGAAAAATATTTGATAAGAAACTTACACTTGTAAAATACGTCGACAATAGCTAACGCTTTTTAAAAATACCCGTGACATGAAAAAATTTATAATAATTCCTGATTGGTTCTTTGCATTGCCTTTTATAGGTATCACCAGACGACAATGGAAAAGTGTTTTATGCAAAACATTTCTTTGAATGCGCATATATGTATAAATCAAAATGCTAAACTAACCTGCTCTTCTTCGTCGTCATCTGATTGGTGAGCAGTATCCAAGGGTGAATAAAACATACTTGATGGTGGCTGATGCTCATTCACGCTCAAGATGGCAGGCTGTGTTAAAAAAGAACGATCGCTGGTGTTGGTGTCAAGTGCTGTTTAGAAAATACACGGCAATGATATAAAAGTAATGTTATGAGTAAGGTTTTTAATGCAGTAAATACTTACACCTAAAATAGTGACGGGCGTGGCGCTCTTGAGGTATGACCCTACAATCCAAAAACCAGGCTTCGCCCCATGCCAGAATAAATGAAGTTATAATGAGGATCACATCGAATACTTGTTGTTTTGAATCCACCCACTAAAACATAAATAAATATTTAGTAAATACATTGCAATTTCAATAGAACAATATTTCTTACATCAAACACAAACACTTTTGCAATAAGAAAGAGACACGATCCGCTTGTTGACAGCTGCGACAAAAGAAATTTTAGTAGGAATAATAATTTCAGGGTATATAACTTACTGCTATAATGGACCAATGATTTATATACAACATGGCGTAAAAAAATATTAATACAATAAATCGACAAAGAGCCGTAGCAACGACATCGAAAAGCGACGTGTAGATGGTATACTGCATGACCTGCTTTTGGAATGCCTGGAATATATTGTCGCCATCAATCTGTAAGATAACGATTAAAAAAACATTATTTGGTATCCACCTGAAATTGCATATGTTGTGCGAAACCTTACCACAATACAAATTAACCAAAGCAAAGATACAAATACCAGGTCAAATGTAACAAATAAACAAAAGAACCGTCGCACTACTGACATGCGTCCATCTTGCATATAACCAGCAAGAAAGTCTTCCGTAATTAAATTAATGGAATGAGGTCGCGCTGTAAATGAAATTAAATTTGTTTAAATTTCCTACATTTCAGCAAGCAAAATTTACTACTTATTTTATGCTTACACATATCATGAAACGCAGCGGTAGAACTGTTTCGTGCATTCGACCAGATTAGATGAGCAGCGCTGCGCACTTCATCCGAGTCATTGTGGGCTATGGCGCTCATATTTTGTGCATTTTTCTTTCATCTAGGACAGGACTTCTATTAATAATATTAATAAAACATTAATTTGAACATATTTTTCTTATTTATGTTTAAATTTTATTCCGCTAAGGTCCCCGCCATTGCTCTAGGTAAAATTGGAGTACTAGGTTTCTTTGTTTTGACTGGTACAAAGCATTTTGCTAGCGTGTTTGATAAGTAAAAGACACCCCGCGATTATGATGTGCCAATGGTCCACTTATTACTTTAAAACCCCATAAAGGCACACAGGGTATAGGTTCTTGTATTACGATCTTTAAGAAATTTTATTTACATTTTATTTTATTTGCAAATATGTTGTATAAAATGAATCAGCTGGACTTAGTGACGGTAACAACATTGAAGTTTAATAAATACGCCGATAATATATAGTTATCGATAAACACTGTGGTGAATTCATGTTTCGATTGTTTGTGGAATTTAATTATTTTGTGAAATTTAAAGCATATGTAACTTTATTATTCATGATATTGCCAAAATCTGTATATCTCAAATTCCAAAAAAAGCGAATCGTATAATCAAGAAGTCTTCATAGTAATGCTATTTACCTGTAGTTAATTTGGAGGTGAGTTTAGCAGTCGCCATAGTGTCATCAGCTGTCAATGCAAGGCTAAAAAAAAATATTTTATGCAGTGTCACATTCTCGCAAACGGAGTTAAAAAAAAAAAAAAAAATAAATACAATAATTTAAGTAAGGAAAATGCACAAACCAAGTCAGGAAGAGCATTCACAAACTGGCCAGAGCACTATCAGCTTAGACAGTGATAAAGTTGGTGGAGGGATCATTGCCGGCTCCGAAAGATGTGAGAGCGGCAAGAGCAATAGCGGCATTGTTATTGTTTTGGACACACGGTGTATAAGAATCAATAAGTGGCGCGTCCGTGAGGGTCAACATGTTTCGCCCGCGCAGATTCTATTTCTTTACCAAGAAGTTAACGACGGTGAAATCTGCGAAAAGAACCAAAAAAAGGCAGGTGATATACAAAAATACAAATCAAATCGCGCTGGAGTGGTCAGTAAGCGGCTACGTAAAGAAGGGGATCTTGTACTCAAGGGGTAAGAATACATCATTTATGTTTTGAACAAGGCCTACTAAGGTTTCAACGATTTACAGGGATACTCTACTTGAATTGACCGAATGTATACACACGACTGTTATCAAGGACATGTGCGCGGACTGTGGAGCTGATCTTAGACAAAATGAAAATGTAAGTGTACGGAGGAATATATACAATATTTTATATATATTTTTTTTTTGTAAATCGCTGCAGGGTCAGGCATCAGAAGCTTCGGTACCCATTGTTCACACTATGCCCGACTTAAAGGTTACTCAAAAGTTGGCACAAAAGCTTGGCCATGATGATACAAGACGTCTGCTTGCTGATCGCAAACTTGTTTTGCTTGTTGATCTTGACCAGACCGTCATACATACTACAAACGATTCCGTGCCGGATAATATTAAAGGAATCTATCATTTTCAACTTTATGGCCCACAATCACCGTGGTATCACACACGCCTGCGCCCAGGCACCGCAGAGTTTTTAGATCGCATGTCCCATTTGTATGAGCTACACATCTGTACTTTTGGCGCGCGGAACTATGCACATATGATTGCTCAACTTCTTGATCCAGAGGGAAAGTTTTTTTCCCATCGAATTCTGTCTCGAGATGAGTGCTTTAATGCCACAAGCAAAACAGATAACCTAAAGTAAATTAATTTAAGATGGCGGGTAAAATGATTAAATAACATAAAATTAATTTTTTGTAGGGCTCTTTTTCCAAATGGCGATTCAATGGTTTGCATTATTGATGATCGTGAAGACGTGTGGAATATGGCCTCAAATTTAATCCAAGTGAAGCCTTATCACTTTTTTCAGCATACAGGAGACATAAATGCTCCGCCTGGCTTGTCCAAACATGAACTCGATGGCGAGGGAGTCGACTTCAAAGGTTGGAACAATTAAAAAATATGCGATGGCGGTTGCTCGGTATTCTACAAAATTTTCATTTACAGAAATCGACAAGATCCCAGAAAAAAAGGAAGAGCAGGATACGAATAAAGAAAATGACGATAAACTTATTGATAGTACTGTTTCCAGCACAAGCAAAGACAATGAGGCAGAGAACGAAAACGAATCAGTGGATGTTTTTGAGTTGGATAAACAAAGTGATACAAAGAATTCCACAAAAATTTGTGAAAAATTAAACGGTCAACTTGAAAGCCCAAATGATGATCTTAACGAGGAAAAAACTAAGCAACCTTTAACTAGCGATATTGAAGACATTGTTGTCATTGATGATAAGGAGGAAATGGCTGCGATATCAATAAATGTTAAAAGACCAGTTGAATCTGAAACTGTGGATCCTTCCTGCAGCAGTTCCACTAACAACATCGATGGACAAAAACATCAAATTGAAATTGAGGATCCCGATGACTATTTACTTTATCTGGAGGTCATTTTGCGAAATATTCATAAGCGATTTTACGCAATCTATGATGAGACCAGAGAAATACCTGATTTGAAAATCATCGTGCCGAAAATTCGTTGCGAAGTGCTGCGCGGTCAAAATCTGGTCTTTTCCGGTTTGGTACCAACACAGATGCAACTGGAACAATCGCGGGCGTATTTCATAGCCAAAAGTCTAGGAGCAGAAGTACAATCTAATATTGGAAAGGATATAACACATTTAGTAGCTGTTAATGCTGGCACATACAAAGTAAATGCGGCCAAAAAAGATGAACACATTAAAGTTGTCAATGCCAACTGGTTATGGGCTTGTGCTGAACGCTGGGAGCATGTGGAAGAAAAACTCTTCCCCCTAGATCGCAAAGTACGCAATAAAGGCCGCCAACCTCCTGCCCATTGTCATAGTCCGGAGCATGTAGTTAACTATAGCGAAAGATCAGAGATTTCGCCATCCAGCAGCAAGCAGCAAGAAGAGCAAGGGGTCAATTTTCGTGAAACTCTCAATCCTTTGCTTGTATTCACCAATGCAGACATTGAGAGTATGAATAAGGATTATGAAACCTTTTTCGAGTCTGACTCTTCGAGTGACGAGGGACCTGTAAACTTTGGTAAGATTTAAATTTAACGCGGAACTTTTAATTAAAGCTTAAATCAATTGACATTTACCAAAACAGAAAATCCTCCAATGGACAAAAAGCTGCGTAAGCGAAAACGGGAAGACGACAACTCTAATCGAGCGCATGATTTTTTTACGCGCATCACCGATGATGTTATAATTGGAACAACAAGCAGTAACTTGACAACTGAGTTTGACAAGAGTTCTAACGACGACGACGATGACAATGCAAATGAAGATGATGACGATGACATGCCTAGCGCAAAGTTTCGTCGGGGTAAATTAATGCATCTTTTTGTTATTTATTTTTTTACAACTGTTTTTTTGTTAAGCAGGTGAGAAATTATCTTCTGACTTAGAAATGGGATCCGACTCAAACAGTGAAAACAATCAGGAAGACGAGGACGATGGCGAATGGAATATGATGGGCGCCGCTCTCGAACGTGAATTCCTTGGCTTAGAGGACTAGGATTATTATCTTTGACTGTGTCTTCTAAAATTCATAAAGGTTAACAAAATGAAGCCCTAAATGATGACCTATTTGAAGTTCCATCAAAAAGGAGGAACAGTGGTTGCGCAATCTACGTTCAAAATATCAAAGAGCAGGTATAACATAGAATGCCTAAGAACTACAATGTATGTACTAGTATTTAATTAGTAGTCTTAGTTTAATATTTAAGATCAACCGCACACATTTTTCCTTTTCAATTTATTTTCTACGGTGTAAATTTAATCAAAATGTACATGTCCTACAAGAATAAATTCCGTTAAAATTGTCTCCTTAGCATTTTTTATAGGTATATTTAAACTTTATCGTCGGCACAATAGTTTACTCGTTTATACAAATTAACAAAAACATTATATGTTTTTACCAAAAGACAGCAGGCTATACGCTTGCATTAACCTATATCGTTTTCCGTTTAATTTTCTTGCTCGCTCGTTTGGATTTGACCATTTCAGGTTTTTTTTTTTTAATTTTGTATTTATTTAAAAGAAATCGGGCTTTAAATTTTGAATGCTTTACACTTTTTCTAGTTTGGAAACCTGTATTATCATTGTGCACTCTAAGAATCATGGAGCTGTTTTAAAATCACATCAAAAAAGTTTTTGCTTACCTAACTATCTGAGCATACACAAGCCCAGATATATAACTAGGCAATCTTCACATCTGAGTTCGAATTATATAACACACGGAGCAGCAGGAGAAAAAATATTCACATACATTAAAAAATATAGATGGTTAAAGCTTTTTCATTTTGTTCATCACTGCAATTGCCATCAAATCGCTTGCCATTTCTGTTTTACTCGTGTTGTATATTGGAAAAGGATCCACCTGCGCTCAAGCTGGGAAAATTCTTGGAGAGCTCGTGCACTTCCTGATGGCTTTCTAAGTCCTTGGGTAAGACAATTTGCTTACAAACGCCACAGACTTCAAGGCACGTGAGGGATTTTCGTTGGGACACAGATAGAGAGTTTAATTGTTGCTTATGGACAAGATAAAGCTCCTGGAAGAGAAATTGTAAATTTAAGTTTTAGAAATTATTTGTATACAGTTGCCATACCTGTTGCTTGCTGATATCGGGAAGCATAACCAAAAGTTCCGGAAAAAGATTGGAAAAAGAATCTAATAAAGCACTTTGACAGTGCTCATAATAAGCCTGGCCTGTACAAGAGCCGTCACGGAATTTCAGTGACAGCAATCGAAAATTTTCTAAGTTCTCAGGTGTTTTAAGTATCTTCATAATTTGTGTTACTAATACCTGCGAAAAGTTTTTTTTTATTAGATGGAAAATAACCAAAGACGTTACATACCTGATTTCTGGAATCGGATTCAGGTGGATCGCTATATGTATAGGGACTCGGCACGATGCTATAACTTTCGCCCAAGGAACTGGTGAAGGTCAAATCGTTTTGCAACTTAGCCACTGAATTAACTGATACATTGGATAGAAAACCAGGCGGCGGCTTTACTGCTGAAGCTGTCGCTCCGAGACCAGGCGGAGTACGAATAGTCGAGTGTCCATTGGCTTTAATTAAATTTGGAGTTTCGTTTGACTGGTTTTGTTCGTTGTTGTTCTTTTCCTTTTGTTTTGGCTTGGTAACAATCTCTTCATTATTGTTTGTATTCTTTTTCTTCTCTTTGGTTTTCTTTTCCTTAGTGTTTTTGCCTGGCTGTTGGATTTGGTAGTTATTGTTGTTCATCTTACCGGTTGAAGTAGGCAGCACCGGAGCAGGCGCAACTTTGGCCTTCCGATTTTCTAACTCCCGTTGTCTCTTCTCATTTATGGGCTTGGCCCAATTGTTTTGTGATGATTTGGCAACGGAAACCAGAGGAACAGCTTTGCTTGAGCTGGTGGGACCAAGGGTAGGAAACTCGGCTGCCGTTAACTTGGGAGCGCTTTTTTTCATGGCCTCCTGTCGTGCCTTGGCTTCGGACTCCTCCTTTTGTACCATTTGTATTTTTTGGTACGTGCTGGGGTTGGCAACCGACACATAATCATCGACGAGAGTTCTATGTTTCGCCGAAACGTTTGTTGTAAAAGGTGACGAACCACTGGGCAACATATCCTCCTCCAGATTGCGAGCTGAGGTAACCCTTTTTTTTACTCTTACTTCCAGCTGGCAGCGCAGGAAAATCCATTTCTGTGGCAGCACCCGTTTTTTTGGCGGCTGGTCGATTTGAAACATGTAATAACATAGCATTCGCATTACCACCACCACCTTGTGCAGAACTGCTTGCATTGGACTTCTTAAATACAGCAGAAACAGGCTTTTGCTGAAATTGGTCTACCCTGACGGCGGAAACTATATTAGTTGCGCCACCAAGAGCCGGAAAATTCTCTTTGGTTCGGGCTAATCCCGAAGTGCCGCTTAGATTACGCATAGAAGGGGGCGGCGGCCTTACCAACGAAACGTTGGGTGCAGCTGTAACTCCACCCAAAGTTGGAAATTCCTCCTCGTTGCCTGCATCAATGTTCACTGGCCCGTGATGTGTACTTGTCGAGGGCAAATCGTCAAAGTGTTCATCGTTGCTAAAATTTGTAAGAATTTATATCAAGTATTTGTTGTATTATATATTCTTTTAACTCACCGCGATCTCATGTTGGCTATGCCTTGTTCCATGGGTCCACTACGACCTCGTCGACCCAATGTAATTTCTAGCTGCAAAGTACGCGTTTGTTTGGCTTGCATCTTGTTTAATGACTTGCCATGGATATTTGCCACATGCGCTTTGTACTCGATTTCATTGCGAAACGCTCCAACAAACTGTTCCGTGGCACATTTGCCCTCTTCGCAGAGAAAGTGCTCACTCCGGAAGTGATCAGCCAAGTCAGAATATTTGTTATAAAACTCGTTGCAGCCATCGGCATCACAAAAGTGGCAAAAATAGTGCTCCCGTCTAAGATGCCGGAACAACTCGTCTCTGTCTACATAGCGGCTTTTACAGTACTCGCACATTGGATGTCCACGATGTGACCGGTTATCTGCATCTCCTTTGGTGTTGTGTATATGTAGTTCGGTTTGGGTGTAGCAACGACGCTCGAAAGTAAATATTTTTAGCGTCTCAACGCATAAATCGCAATAGTACAAGTTGTGTTCATTGCGTACATGATTACGTAGCCCCGAGAAAGTTCTGTATGGTGGCACGGCGCACTTTTGACACGGGTGATCAAGTAGTTGAAAAAATTTCTGCTGGATATCGGCACTACAAAATCCGATGCGATACTTTTTGCTATAAAAATCGGATCGGTTTCCTGCTTCTAGTTCGCGATAAGGCAACTTTTCCAATGTAAATAAAACCTGTAGTAAAATAGTAATCGTTAACGTGGCTCACAGCAAAATTGATGATTTGACTAACCTTCGCCAAAACATGACGGCAAATTGGGCATTCGTTTTGCTGGCACAAAACCCGCATACGAGTTGAGCACTCGTAGCAAACCGGATGATCACAATCTCCTATGGAGTATATGTCTACAGTTTTGAAACAGACCACACAGGCATTATCATCAGGGCCTTCGGAACTTGCTGCAGTGGGAGTAGCGTTAGAGCCACCTGTCTCCCTGGAGGGTCTTGTTCCCGGCCGTTGTCGGTGAGGCTGTTGCTTGGCCGAGGCTGGGGCTTTTGTTTTTCCGTTCATTTTTGCAAACGAGAGAAGCGAGAAAAAGGAGCAAAATTGGTACTGTGGTTGCTGATGACTTGCTATTTTGATTGGCCTTTATTTTGTCAAGGTGTTTTCAATGCTGACTGAAATACAATTGCCTTGGAATATCTGTTATTTGGCTAATATGGGCCTAAAATATTTTATCTTTTTTTAACACGAGGCAAACTAGAGCTGGGAGTCCACTAAAAGTGGCTCGACTCGATAAAAGCGATATATTTGCAAGGAATCGATTCTTTTCTATACACAAAAAGTAATCGATTGTTTGCAAAACTATCGCATTTGTCGAGTGACGATATTCGATTCCTTCCAATATATCAAGAGCTATCGGTTGTTAACGAAACTATCGCATTTGTCGATTGGCGAGAATCGATTCCTTATCGGTTGTTGCCGAAACTATCGCATTTATCGAGTGGAGGCGATATAAGTGGACCGCCACCTCTATTGTTTTTATTTTCAAAGAGCGGGTGAGTTTCACGGTTGTCAAATTGTGAGTTACTCTCGATAAAAGCGATATATTTGCAAGTAATCGATTCTTTTCTATACACAAAAAATTATCGATTGTTTGCAAAACTATCACATTTATCGAGTGACGATATTCGATTCCTTCCGATATATCGAAAATCATCGGTTGTTAACAAAACTATCGCATTTATCGAGTGATGGTATTCGATTCCTTCCGATATATCGAAAGTCATCGGTTGTTAACAAAACTATCGCATTTATCGAGTGACGATATTCGATTCCTTCCGATATATCGAAAGTCATCGGTTGTTAACAAAACTATCGCATTTATCGAGTGACGATATTCGATTCCTTCCGATATATCGAAAGTCATCGGTTGTTAACGAAACTATCGCATTTGTCGATTGGCGAAAATCGATTCCTTATCGGTTGTTGCCGAAACTATCGCATTTATCGAGTGGAGGCGATATTAGTGGACTGCCACCTCTATTGTTTTTATATTCAAAGAGCGGGTGAGTTTCGCGGTTGTCAAATTGTGAGTTAACAACAAAAGTGATGGAAAGTTATGAAATTAACGGATAAAAGTTAGAACAGTGAAGTCTGACTATAAACTGTTTGGCCTTTTGTTGAATATAAGCGAAATCTTTTATCATAAAATGATATTGTGAGTTAACAATTTTACTGAATTTTCTCTATTTTGCCCTAATGTAAGCGGTTACAAAAAGAAAAAAAATCAAAATTCTATTTTAGTTCTATATTTTTATGGAGTTTTTGGCAAAAATATGTGAATCAATACTATAAATTATAAGTGATATGATAAAGGTACTGCACTTAGTTTAGGGAGTTTTTAAAATATTCTATTGATTTTGGAATTTAAAATTATAAATTGGTATAGATTAACGCGATTTGATGATTATTCTAGGTCTTGTCTAATTCAAGATTTTCCATATTGCTAATGTGTCAAAAATTGATACTTTTGAAATAAAAACTGAAGTTTTTTTTATAAGATATTTGAGAAATTTGCAAAGTCTTTTATAATTTTCATTATTATACGCTAAAACGTAAATTCTCTTGTTATAAAGATTCTAGAGAAATACACTTAATTGTGTTCTATGCTGAATGGATAAAACTACTTTTTATTGATATTCAAGTTCAAGCTTTATTTCTTATCACCAGACAACTTTGAAATGTAAGCAAGCAAGTTTCCTTTTCCTGAGATAGATTTCATTCGCGTTTTTATTGTGAAAGTGTTCTGATGGAATATGCCTAATTATTTAAATATATTCTTGATTCTATTAATAGTCCCATGGACACATGAGGCTCTAACGAAAGTGAAGCCCAGCAAGATGCCTTTGAAGGATGCTAAAATTAAAACTGACTTAAACTTGGGAAATTCTACCCAATTTGTAAATGGAACAACTACGCCGGTGCCACCTGATGAGAAGTTAACAGAGGTGCATATAGATCAACACAAGACTATACGTATAACCAAGGAGGACTTAAATGAACTCCTAGATGTCTATATGGGTAAAATAGTACAAAATGCAGTGACCATCAAAAATCAGGAGAATGAAATAAATCAACTTCAAAGCAAGGATCAAGGCGAAGACGAACTTTTAAAGAGATTTCAGAATTTAACGGAAGTATGCCGAAATCAAACTGTGATATTTGCAAAAAATTTAACCGATAAGAGTGCAAAAATCACTTCACTCGAATTGAAATTAAAAATCTATGAAGCGAGATTGCGTCGAAAACAACATGCACTCAGTGAACTAAGAAAACAAAATGAATCCCACACGCTATTAATAGAGCATTTACAATTAAAACTTATACACTTGGAACGAAAATTTCGTGAGAAAAAAGATGATTTATTGGCCGATTGGGAATCAACAACGACCACATGTATACCCTATGGAAAAACTTCGGGTATACATTTAATACAGCTCCCAAGTTATTTGCCCTTTCTGGTGCACTGTGAGGGCCTTACTCCGGCTGGTCCTGGCTGGACCGTTATACAAAGGCGTTACGATGGTTCGGTTGATTTCTATCGCAATTGGCAACAATATGCCAAAGGATTTGGTAAACTAAATCGAGAATTCTTTATGGGTCTGGAGAAATTGCATTGGTTAACCAACTCACAGCCACATGAATTATATATAATAATCAAAAGATTCAATGGCGACTGGAGCTATGCACATTATGATAATTTTCTAATTGGCAATGAGACAGAGGGATTTAAGCTACAATTACTGGGTCACTACGAAGGTAATGCCAGTGATGCCCTGAGAACGCATGATAAAATGAAATTCTCTACATTTGATCGAGATAATGATGAATTTATCCACATAAATTGCGCGGTTCATCACCATGGTGCTTGGTGGTACGATTTTTGCTCAAGAAGGTATGACAATAATTATCTAATTTGTAGATTCGCTAGATTTTATTTATAAAATGTTTTCTTTTTCCAGTAATCTGAATGGCAAATATTTTAAAGAGGAAGTGGATAATGCCCAAAGTATCTATTGGGAACCATGGTATAGTTTTAAGTCCCTAAAATCTGTACAAATGCAAATACGGCCCAAAAGTCTAAAGGAATTGGAGATTAAATAACATAAAAACTATAAACCAAAACAAGTAAAACAAGCAAAAAAAAAAAAAAAAAAACCATTCAAACATGTTACGCCTTTTGGTTTTTTTTTTTTAATATAATTGCTTTGTCGTAGTTCATTGCATTTTTTGTTTATATAATATATAGTAAGTTTATATGTATGAATGTATGTAGATCTGTTGCCTTAGACACAAATCATTAGTGCAATTAATTAAAAAAATGTTCAGTTGTTTATGAAAAGAAATTAATGAAATCTAGGGAGGAGTATAAAGAGAAAAGGAAGGAGGAGGGGAGGACAGTAGGCCAACTTGTCACTTGCACTTTCGTAGAGTAGCTGCAGACGGAGAGGGAGTGAGTCATAAGTGAAGGTGCCCGTCAAGTGGAGTCAATAAAACGTATGTACATATTGATAAATTAGCCGAATGACAACGGCGCCGACATAAAATATAAATAAATGGCCAGACAATTTGTAAGACCGGAATAATCTGAGTGATATATATTCGAAGTTTGATCAGGCCTGTTTGTATGTATGTGCGTTGAATCGGTTTGAACCGGTTAGACAAAACTGTTTCTCACAAATTAATTGACAATTATTTATAACATGTTGCTAGTTTTGATCATCTGGCTTAAGTTATTTTTAAATTTGAAAATATTTTAATCATGCTTTAATTAATATTATCAGGTTTTACAGGTAAATGGGTAGGTATTTGTATATGCATAGGTACTTTGTGTTTGGTTTCAATTTCATTGCTCTTTGTGCTAATCATCAGTTGATTAGCTTCTCTAGATTACATTTACAATACACTTAATATGAAAGGTAAAAGCTTAAAAAAAAATAAATAGATTACTTAAATGTTGTCTTAGTATGATATGATAAGAAGGTTCCAGCACTTTTGGGAGTAACATCTTAAAGCTGCCTGGTAAACATGCCATGGCAAACTCAAATGCAATCTTAAGTGGTCTTGTCCTCCTCTTCCTCTTCCTCCTCCTCATGGGCATGGGCACGTTTTTTATGCCACCGTAGACTGGCAAACTGAGCGAATCGTTTGCCACATTCATTGCACTTGTATTTCTTTACAGCCAAATGGAGTTCGGTGTGTTTCTTTAAATTGCCATATGTGGTAAAGGTTTTACCACAAACAGTGCACAAATGTTTCCGGATGGCCCAATGGGAATTCATGTGATCGGTAAAACGATTCTTCTCATAAAAACCCTTCGGACAGATGGGACAATGAAAGGTACTCTGATTGAGATGTCTGCGTCGATGAATATCAAAGAAAGACCAAGTTTTAAAAGATTTGCCACACAAATCACAAATGTAAGGACGCTCGCCCGTATGACTACGCATATGAATGGCCACCTCAGTGGATGTTGCAAATCTTTTATCACATCTTTCGCAGGCATATGGGAAATCCCGACGATGTCTGCGTATATGTACAGTCAGATTGCAAGGCATTTGAAAGCCTTTGCCACATAGTGTACAAATAAATGGCTGCGTATTATCATGACCCGAACGATGAACCTTGAATTGATCACAGGTCTTAATCAGCTCCGAACAAACATCACAACGAAATGGTCCCAGATTCTGTTCCAAAAACTGTGATAGCTTGGCATGTAATAAGGAAATACTACTACAAGCATTTGGTGGTTGCGTTAAGATTTTTCTCTTCTGTGCCGAAAACTGTTTACGCATTTCAAACAGAGTCTTTTCCAATTGCTCGGCAGTGAAGCAGTTTGGCCCATTCAGTGTTGTATTCAATTCATCCAACATTTGACCCAAAGCCTGACTGCGATAGGCATTTGATCGAAAATCTGGATGATCGACATCCCATAGGGCTGGGTAGTTTCTGTAAATATCTGCGAATTGTAGTTGATGTTCGGCTGTGGCAAATTCTATGGCATTGGCATTAATAAATTTTGTTTTTTGGTTTGTTTCAACTACTCCTACTTTCTGCAAAACAAAATTACATGACATTAGTTTTTTCTTGGAGTTCGTAGATATTCATTTTTAGTTACTTTGCTTATTTTATTGAAGATTTGCTCTTGCAGGATATGTTGTAGAAATTCCATTTCATCAAAACACCAAAGTTTTGGTAAATATAAACCTTTATGTTTTATAACCATACGTAATTCTTTGCGATAGCGTGTCCTTAGCTTTTGTATTTCCTTATAACATTCGTCACCGCTCATCTCATAGTTGAGATCCTCATGCAATTGTGAGGATATTTCATGATATAATTCCTGTTTACAGCAGCTAGCAAAATCATAATGTTGGGGATTCCACAAGCATTCTTGACGCTTAAAGGCATCGAGTATATAGCTTAATACCTCACGAAATGTAGTGGATTTTGTTGAGGATTCTGTATCAGTCTCGCAAGCATTTTCACTTTCGACAATTTCAATTGAGATCTGCAAAAAAAAAGAAACCATTCAGTTTCATTGCCTTCTTCCTGCTTTTATTTCAAATCTCTTACCTTAGCTTCCTTTTCGGCTCGTTTGTCCTCGATAACAGTTCTTAGGAAATTCATTTGACTAAAATACCATAATCTGGATTTATATTTGGTACCCAATGCGTTTAATTTACTTAATTCACGTCTATAGCGGCCACGCAGTTCTTTGAGCACGGCAAATATTTCTGCTCCGGTCAATTGCAGATTGAATGCATTCTCTAATGGTGCAGCCAATTCACTATATACACTACGTTTGGCATTATATTTATAGTCTGGATGCTTGGGATTCCATAATTTTTCTAATCGTTCATAGGCCACTAGAAGACAGCTAACAAATTCACGATTTCGTTCTAATTCACGCCGTGAGCTCTAAAAAAGGCACATTTATTCAATAAGAGTTATTTCTTTTGGGTTTTCAAAATGTTTTCTTACCGATTTTAAGTTACTGGTGGGTGTATTTGTTTGATTTCTTGTGGGTGGTGTAGCTGGCGGTGTTAGTTGCAATGCAATATCAACTGAATGCTGTGCATTCTGTTCCTCTTCGTGCTCCAATTGTTCTTGCTGTTGTTGTTGTTGTCGTTCCTCTTGTTGCTGTTGTTTTCGTTGCATGGCCTACAAATGAATAGAAATTTTACATTATTCTCTTAAGTCTTCTCTGTAAGCAAAAGGTCTTATGATCATTCTACTCCAGTCAAGTGTTTATCGCTTGCAGAAAAACAGACAAAAACAATACAGTACAATAGTTCGGGGTCAAAACTGGTTACACTTTGCAAAAAAAGCACTCTTTTTTTCAACCAATTTGTGCCATATTTTATTTAATTAATAAATTTCGTTGTAGCCGAAATTAGCTTCCAAACGATTATCTTATTAACTCGCTTTCTTTCTTAATTTTAAAGGTTTTTAATCAATCACCTCAAATTTTTTGTAATTTCATCACCGTTTACAAATATTGCAAACTTAATTTTTTTACTTGCACAAAACTGTTTAACTATAATGTTTATTATTTGCTAGTTTGCCACTTTCTTTGATCCAAACTTTCAGTCTTTTACACTAGCATAGTCTCTTATGAAATCTCAAGAATTATGAAAGCCACATTAGCTTATCTGACATCGGGACATTCATATATGTAATTGTTATAAATAGTTCTGAAATTTCTCAAATTATATTCGAGTTATTACTGAGCCGATAATAAATTATCTAATAATATCTAGGCTCATCGTAGATAACAAAATACATAGGTATGTATGTAAGTATGTATAAATATATTTTTTATAATTTTATAAAAATTCATTAATGTCAATATATTTTTACTCAAAGCGTTATTGGAATATAAATATATTTTTTTTTTGTAAAGTGTGTAAAAGTGCAAAATGAAAAAAAGGGAAAGTCCCCCCAGCACCCGCAGGCAGACGCGTCACTGTATACAGAGACCTGAATACGTATGGAAGCGGCTATTGGCCTTTTGTTTGTCATCACATTGTTCCTTATCGCAAACTTGCATATGGGGCGACTATATGGAGGGCCTGACATATGCCTGTATGTCAATTTATACATACAAACATGTATTCATCTGTATATATCTATTGGTTTTGATTGTTTTGGTTTGAATTACAGACGGTAGTGGGAAACCCTCTGATACTTATTCAGTACGGGTGTCGTATTTTTTTCTGTTTGAATAAAAAAAAAAAATGTATATGAATAATTCAAGGGCAATGGGATCAGCAAGTAATGTCGCAATGCCCTTTATCAGAGTTTGGCTGGAATGCAAAAGAAAACAAAAGATATTTGTCATGTAGAAGACAAAAGTCGAGATATCAAACAATATATAAATATAGGGGCATTTGCTTTTTAAAGTTATGCTAAAAGTCAGTGGGGTCTCCGGACCCAGAACTTTCTGTAATTCAAATATATTCTTCTAAGGCAGTATTAACCAGTTTCTACTCGTTTTTCTGTATATGAGGCTAAAGCAATATACATACATACATATCTTACTTTACTTTTCCCCTTATTGCTTTCATTTCGATTTGGTAATAATAACTAATTAAAGTTGTCGCCCGATTGTCTCAAATTAAGGCAAACAAATGCTACAACTGTTGTGGCTCATTCTGTTCTTCGATATTTATACTCTATAACCTAAGGCGTTGCAATTAGGGTATGGTGAAATAAAGTAATGTTTACTTAAAAATTAAAGTGAGAGGGGAAAGGTTTATTTAGGTAGACTCCAGAAAAAAGTATTGATATAAAATTAAGATTAGAAGAATATTTAAACCAGAACTACCCCTCATCCCAAGTTTGACAATTCTTAGAGTTTTACTGGTTTGTGCAAAGATCCAAAAACCCTATTAATTTTCCTTCCTTAGTGTAAAAATAAAACCTAACACTGGCACAAGCAATCTATGGCAATAGGATTGTATCTCTGTGCAAAAAACGACCCTTTGTTTTACTGGCACATCTCGTGAAAAGAACTGCTAACGGATAAGCTAATCAAGCCAATCAAAGATCATTAGTTTTAAGAAAAAGTCGTCTAGTTAAAAATATTTAAGAGACTATTCATTTGAATTCGTACTTCAGTTAACCAAGTCTGTTACTAAGAATGCTTTTAAAAGATCAATTTAAAAAGGGTAAACGAATTAATGATCGAAGGTTCTGGTGTTCCAGACAATATGAGCCTTAGAGAGTTGTTGAAAAACTGGCCTAAAAAGATGACGCAACTTGGAAAAGTGTTATGCCCAGTCAAAAACCTTCTAGAGTTTTATTACATTAAGTACGGTCCCCCGTACATAAATCTTTGTAGAAAGTAATTTATTTGACAGTCAGTGTCGAAATCACTTAAGATTCAATTAGTTTTTTTTTATCATGATATCCATCTATTTTTTCAAATTGTTAAAAATGCAAAATAAAATTTTTTTTTAATTTAACTTAAGAGAGCCAACAAAGGGAAGTGAGTTACAAGTTTGTACATACTTAATCCGAAATTAAAAAGGCTTTTGCAAAACCCTAAATATAATTTATTGGCCAACCGGTTAATGTGCTTCACATCGCAAAACCTTGACCTTACCCAAATTACAGAGAAAAGCGCATAAATTATTTACCTTTCGTTTTTTCTTTGTTTTACCCCTTTTTTCCTTTTTGGAAATTGCTAAGCTAATTGAATAACCGAAGCATGTCAAACCTTGGCCCCAATTAAAAGTGCAATTTAAAACGTCATTCGAAGTGCTACTAAAAATAATTTCACTTCAAACTACTACGAAGACTAGAGACCAGCCCAGGCCACAAATAAAAAAAAAAATAAATAAATAAACACACACACAAATTTGAAAAGTAAAACTAAACTAATAAAAAGTGGGAGGCAAACACGCCTTCAAAAACCCAGCAAAATAAACCTAACGGCTATTAGCATTGGGTGGGGTTTTCACCCCTTTACACACACTCCCTACCCCTCCCGGTCCCTTTCAGTTTTTGGGCTTGGACGTAGCCTGACTTGGCAACAGGAAATTGGCTAGAGTTCTAGCCAGAGAGCAAAAAATGACATATGTATGTCAGAATTTGGCTCGACTTATCCTATAATCACGGGGCTTAAAAACAAACTTAACTAGAAGCTTGACTTATGTTGCCTCTATAATCCCGAATAGGAGACTGGTGAGTCTTGTTGATAGCTTCTCAGAGATTCCATCAAAACGAATTTTTGGCAAACATTCGCAGTATCTACACGGTATATGAGCTGCACCACTTATAGGAAATAGTTTGACTAATCTTAGCATTATCTTGAATGCTGATCCCAAAAACTCCGTAATTATTAAAATCTTTGAAATTTTAGACTACAAATATATAGTCAGCATAAAAAGCTGAGTCGATATAGCCGTGTCCGTCGGTGCGTATGAGTTACCCAGCCAACTTTTTTAGCTTTTTATTAATCAAGTACGAAAATCGACCCGTTGTCGATGAATTGAGTTACAGAAGAAGAATTTTGAACATGTACAAATATTATTGCCAAGAGCATTTAAGCTTCGCCATAGCCCAAGTTTCCTTTTTTGATATTTTTCAATGTATTGGTCAATATAAAAGGCAATATTATGGGGTGGGACCCGACAACTACAAATGCAGAGCAATTCGTACTAGAGCCGCCAAAACAAAGGGAATTCGTAAGGCATGGGTGTGGTTATTCTACCATGGACAACGCAAGACGCTCCACCTCACCCTCATACATCTCCGTCTTCTTCTTGTTCCTCCCCCCTTGTCCTTTAATTCCACCGGCAGTGAACTTCTCTCTGCGTCATTTGGCCCAAGCACAACTGAAACTGGGAGGCAGGCGCAACTGTGTTTATCAAACACGCAATTGAAATAATTGATCTAGTTAACAAAATTGCATAAAAATTCAACAAACAAGAACAAAATCAACAGCAAATGAAATGTTTAGTTTACTTGGAGTATATTGAAACCCGATCGCAGACCCATCTCAATTATTGAATTAGTTTTGTTCTGCTTGTCTTTGTTTTTTTTGCTGTTCTATATTTATTTATGCATATATGTTCTTTTTTAATAAAAAGGGGTCGAAACTTGTTAGAACTTTTGGGGGAAGCTATTGACAAACAAGTAAATATGAAAAGAGGGGTGGCTAGCGGGGGAGATTAAATGCATGTTGGAATGCAAAGTCTTAAAAAAATTTAACAAAAATGGAACAGTTTGTATACCATTTTCAATGAAAAGCCTTGTTTCAGCTAATAATTTATAATGATATCCGTCTGTTTGTACACCTAGATCTTAGAGACCATAAGAGACAGACCCACGTAGACTCGTGTACTATGTAAACATATAGAGTTCAATTAAATTTTTGCCACGCCCCTGAAATTTAATAACATAATGTTTTAGCTGCAAACATTTTGGTGTTACCCAAAGCATCTATTAAGACTGAAAACGCAAAACCAATGAAAAGAAGCCTACTTCATTTTTGACTTGAGCTCAATAATTAATTCAATCCATAAGTAGAAATCAAACGAAAATACCAGATGCCCATGTAATTAAGTCAAACTATAAACCTGACCCCCACCACCTACTTTTAATACATTTTCGTTTATAGTGGTGTTTAGTGTGTATTATAGCATTTGCCAGGAAACTTAGTTTTCGCCTTTTGTTTTATGTGTTTATAGCCCACAGCTGAGCTTAGGGCTTAGTTTAAAATTGACTTAGTGTCGGCGCCTGAATGACTTTTTCTGTTAATTAATTTGTATGCCGCTATAGAATTGTATTGTATGGGGAGAAGTAATCATTCATATCGCATTCGTAATGACAAAAAGAATTTGATGGCATGGCCCGCATTTTTGTCTGGGTTGTCGCTTTTTAGTGACAAATGCAATAAACAATCATTCGTCGCCCGTTTTTATTGAGCTAAACGAGTGCAAACCGAACTGACATGAATTGCCCAATTGGATGTTAGCTCTTTGATATACTGCCGCTATGACGTCGCCTTTTCTATTTGGATTGATCACTAATTGACAATTAAAGGAAGATATAACAAGATGGTCCAGAATGTGTCATAAATTATAAGGTTTCAAAACTCGAAATAATTATCTAAAGGAAAGATTTTGAACTTCTCTGAGCTTGTGATTTAACTATATGTACCTACATATATAACACTCAATTATTTGGAAAATAAGCTTTAAGTTATAGAAACATGAATAACTCCAAAAAAAAACTCTTGTTAATAAAATTTAAAAGTTTCCAAATCTGTTTTAATTTTGCAAATCCTGAAAAATTATGATTTCTTAATTTTTGAATTTGTAACTTTGTAGACCATTAGAAATCTTTTAGAAACTCCAAAAAGCTTTGATTGCACAATTGGATTCTAGGCCAACAATAGGATAAAAGCAAACGGACTGAATCCATGTTATACATTTCCACATACACATGTGTGTTTATTATAATAATATGCAATCTTAATGGCGTACTAACTTCCTAATATTCCCAAAAAAATGTACAACACGCCAACCTGAGGTCGCTCGTAAAATGGCTTATACATAAACATTTGTATAGGTCTACCCGTTGATGATGATAATAAACGACATGCTAATCCAAGAACAACACACTCCCTTAAATATTGCGAAAAAAGAGAAACCCAATGTAGCGGACTAATAAATTATGAAAATATATTACAAGACAAAAAAAAAAAAAAAAGGGGAAAAAACACGTAAGCCAACAGAAGCCCCTGAACAATACTTAAACATGGAAACCTTATATAAAGGGTAGGGGCGAAAGCAAAATCCAGAAAGAAAAACAAAGCTCAAAATCAAAGATAGCACCAAAAGGAATCAAATGCAATCAATTCATCGCAACAAAAGCAGAAAAACTTTAAACAAATAATAATTGTTAATGCTAAAGTCAGTCAAGCCAGTCACAAGACGAACTCGAACAAATAAATAATAATTTAATTAGACTGCTTATAAAAAAAACCTCCTCAGCTGATTGATATGTTCTACGTGGGTGAAATCGGACCTTGCTAAACAAATGTTGAATTAAACTTGTTAATTAATTAACAACTGATAAAAATTGAGTCAAATTCAGTCAGCTTGAAAAGCTTGTGGTTTTCCTTAAGCAATCGAAAATCGAAGAAACAAATTATCACCTGTTGTTTAAACAATATAAAAACCGAGTAAGATTAGATTATTAGAAGCATATTTATATAGGCCATTCATATGTAAGACTATAAAACAGACGGGACTTGATTGCGGGGATGATATAAAGAGAGCAAAACTTTGATTTTCGTTTAATTGATGAGTTCGATTTTATGATAAGATTTTAACTTTCGGCTAAACCAGAGACCTTAGTCCAGAATTAGACCATTTCGATAAGATTTAGAAATGATGATTTATGTCTGTAGAGGTGAAAGTTCTGATTTAAGGATGTTGTAAATAGTTGTCAAGATTTCTAGTTATTAATAAGCTGAGATTGAGTTTACTTTTCATTCTACGAAAATAATGATTTGCAAATTTTGCGTCGAGTGAACTTACGAAAAGGCCCAAACTTAACGTACACTTCCAATCAGCACCTAATGTATATTTAATCAAGAATAGTATAACATTATAACGTGGTCTCAATTTATTATTTTATTTTGCGGAGTAAATGTTTTTTGTGTATGTACATATGTACAAATGTGTATATTTTCGGCATTAAGAACCATTCCTTCGGCAATTTATTACACTTTCTTTTTTTCCTTTACTTATCTTTAACAATTGAAAGTCTATTTGTTGCGCAAAAATACTTTTAAAAATGCTTTCATTTTGGAGTACCCACTTTTAAATTTCACCATGATTTTTCCTGTTATAGTGTTGTAAATATTTGTATACATTTATATATTACCTACTGACGTATGAATTTTACTAAAAATTGCATTCCCAACTGGCAGTTTCTTGTCAATTGATAATCCAATTACAGTAATTAGCTTTTTGCTAGTGATAGTGCTTCTCATCCCCGGTTTAAGTAGTCATCAATATGTCAAATAGCCGCATACTCGTAATGCCTCGATTCGGACAATGATTTATAATACATGGCAATTGATTTTATGGCAGGTGCTCTAAAAATTCCAATTTACTGGTGTTTAAATGTACATTATATTTACCTTAGTTAGTGCAATCGGTCTACATTAAGTAATCTCTCTCTCTATGTGCCTCTCTTTCTCCATGCCCCGACTTGCCACTTACTTGCCTTTTAAGCCATTTTCAGCGACTAAAATCTACAAATTATTTTATTACCCACCCAAGACTCTCCAAGTGCTAGCGGCTGATAAAGGAGCCCCCCCAACCGCCAGTAGGTGTTGGAGGTGGAGGGCGATTGACGGCTTTATTTGTGTCTGGGACAATGATAAACGTTCCGATTGATCGATCGTCTGGTGAAAACTGACTTGAAGTGGCGCGTCATTTGTTTAATTTTGGTGTAAATCTAAACCATCAAAATATCTTTTAAATATGCCCTCATGGCGAAGTTGGGGTCGGGGCTGGAGGACAAACTTTAGATATTGATTTTCAACTTTGTTTTCTTGTACAAAAATGTTCATGTCTTTCCTAGTCGCACTGTAATGACTCGTAGAGTCTGGCAAAAAAAAAGGTCTACCTAATCGAAGCTTAGATAATTTTTTCCTGTTTGTTTACACTTTTTTGTGTTCTAGATAATGGCCAGACTGCGTGTTGGTGGGACACAACACATAGAGACCAAAAACTACAAAGAAAAAACGATAATAAAAGTAGGAAACAGAAAAAAAATAAAATTTGACCGATAATTTTATATAGAAAGTTCTAAACATTCTTTACTTACCTTTTATTTTTGGCCATATATTGATAAAAATACAAACCCAAAATAAACCCCATCATTAATGGTATGTGCCTTACGATCTCATAGTATCTACTTGTACATATGTGTATACTATATTTGGTATTTATATTCCATCGTTTATATGTATACATATATGTAAATATGTGCAAATGTATGTTCATACATACATACATATGTACATATGCATTTTCAGGCATATTATTTATTGACATTTACATTGAACGTTTCTAGGAAATATTTTGGCATTCTATTTATAATTTTCTTCCCCTACCATGTTCAAAAACAATTTTAATAGAAAAAGTAATAATTGAGCAAATTCATTTCCTTTTGGGAAGTGTGTGAATTCTGATTTATTTCTAATAATATTATCACTTTTGACAATTTGCGAGACGTCAACGGCACACAAAAGTGAACAGCACAAAAAAGCTGATAAATTTTTTTTGCAAACATCAATGAAATACTAAGATTTTGCTAGTGACGTAGTTTTTGGGAACCTCACAAAACCATCAAGCATTGAAACTATGTCATTAAGTGGTGGAAATTTCGTACAAATTTGCAAGAGTATAAAATTCTCTGGAATTGCTTGAAACTGATAAGGAGTCATACATAAGTACGCCAAAATGTAACTGTGAATTTATGGACTAAACATTGCTTAAAAATTTGATGTCATTTGAAATAACATATAAATGGGAAAACTGGGTAATCGGGTTGTTAAGATTAAACAAAATTTTTGCAATCGTTAAAGTTTTAAAAGAAAAGGTAAATATAATTAAAAAGAAAAGATAATGGTTTTTTTAACACGATTAGCGGGCATTTCAAATTTACTATTCAAAATACAACTAAAATCTTTCTAAAATAAGCATTTCGCAGTATTTTCAAAGCAGTTGTAGTATTCTAAAAAAAGATATAGTATTTCCAAAGTAGTTAAAGTATTTTCAACAAAGTTGATGCATTTACAAAGTAGTTAAAAGCTATAACGTTTTTCCCAGAACATTTTTTTAAAAGACCCTAATTAAATATGTTAAGTATGATTTTATAAATTTATATATATTTTAAATATTTATGTTTTGGATTTTGGTGTCAAATTTTGGGATTTTACGGTACAATTTACAAAAATTTATTTTTGAAAACAAAAGACTAAATAACGAAAGTGAAAAGGCAATTGTCCGATCTGGAATGCTAACAATGTTCATATACAATAAACATATGTATAATTTATTTATATAGAATGATCTGTGCAAAATATTAAACGCTCTCCAAGATGTGAAAATTACTTGTACTATGTACACATATAGACAGACCTACAGAAGGTCATAATACTGACTGCATTTACATATACATACATATAGAAAGTTTGATTTTTATGGTGATCATTAAATGCATATATGTACAGTCGTACATACATATGTACATATCTATAAGATACGTAAATATTTTTTATCCCACAGGCCAAGCTTTATCAGAAAATTCAAAAACTTATTTTTTGGCCACAAATGTGTTTCAAAAACACTTAAAATTTGTTGTGTCCCAAATTTTGTTGCTGTTCTTGTTAGCACATTTAATTGCCCCAAGATGAAATGCACAACGATGACAACAAGACTACTTATTGTTTTTTTTTTCCATTTCCACCACAAAAACGAACCAGGAGAAAAACAAAATTATAAAAATAAATAAATGTACATATTGGAAAAAAAAATCCAAACAAAAAAGTGGAAAAACTGCGTCGCATGGGCTGACAAAAATCATAAAAAAAACGAAACGCGAAAGAAAAATAAAACAAAAATAGCCGAAGCTTTGCTGTACGATATACGGGTGGAAGTCCCTGACAAACTGATGGACTGTCTCGCTCATACGCCCCTAACCAAAACAACAATAACAACAAAGCAAAATAGCAACAAGAAAAAGTGGACTACAACGGGATTAAAAGGGAAACGCACCCACACAGCAAACAACTAACTAAAACAAAAACAAAACAGCGAAGCGACACACTTTTATTTTATGTGTGTATTTATACATGTGTACGTGTATTTATGTATGTTCCGTTATTTTGAAGGTCAAGTGACCAGCTGAAAGCAAGTGAAGCCCTTTTCCGGAACTACCTTATGACTCGGAAGACCAACTTTTTACATTTTTTTTTGCATTAAAAAAGCCAAAAGCAACAAGAACAACAATAACTAAGGCAAAAGCGGGGCAAACCAATTATACAGTAACTACAAATAGAAGAAGAACGTGATGAATAATAAAGAAGACAACAATTGGAAATAACAGAAATTATTGTTTTAAGTTATTTTGAATATTGACTTTTTGATAGACAAACAATATTTCTAAAATTTTGTAACTTTTGTATTGACCTTGTTATCCAAAAAATGTACATATATTTAGCTAACCTATGAATAAAAATAAATATTTCTTACATTCTCGTTCCAAAAACTAATCGTGAAAAAAAAATTGGCTTTAATTACACCAACTAGGCCATTAAAAATTAATTAATTTATAAAACTTTATGAAAAATATGAATATTATAATGTGTTTTTCAAAATTGCAGAACAGTGTGTCGCAGATAGGCGATGTAGACTTTAACAAAAGTGTATCAGCAGCGATTAACTTACCACGCGTCGTGTCTCATATCGTGGCAAAGGAGTTGGCGTCATATCCTCAGCCAAATCATGACTAAGTGTGGGCGTACCACCCATGCCCGCCTGTAATACTTTAAATGGAGCCAAAGGCGGCAACGAACAACTCGGACTTGGACTTGGACTTTGCTGTTGCCGTTGCTGTCCGTCACTGGAAAGAGGCGGTGAGGGTGGCAATGGCAATGGTACTGGATTTGACATGACATAAACCAAATCTATTCCTGCAGCCAATGACGTACCCTGCTGCTGCACTGGTGGGTGGTTCGTTGGGGTCGTTTGGGATATGTTAACCAACTGAAGACCCACACCCAAAGATTGCGTGTCAAACACCTTGGCGGTACTTGTATATTTATTTGCTGGTGTTGTTGTTATTGTAGTCTGATGGTCTAGGTCCGTATAGATATCGGGGCAAGGGTAGGTGCCGTTGGCGCTGATGACGCCGCCGCCGTCCATTTCCATTATCATTAAATCCGTTTGAGTTGTTTGTTCGATTTTCTCATCAGCTCCCCCCTCTTCGTAGCGTTGTTGCACCTCCTGCAGGTGTTCACGTATATGATCCATAAAGACAGTAAATTGCAGACAAATGGCTGGGCAGAAGGCGCAATTAAAGCCAAAGCATTGTACATCCGGTGATGTTGTGATTTCGCCACATTTACGAAAATAAGCATAGTCCTCCAGTTGCCAATTGAATGTTGGAGGATGCACTTGCTCTGGCTGTTGCTGCTGTTGAAGTGGCATCATGGTGGTGGTTTATATTTATTATTTCCTTTTTTTGACAAAATTCGTAGAGCTTCGCTTGTGGTGGGGTGATGTGGGTGAGAGGAATAAACACAGAAAAAAAGCACCCAGAAGTGCAAAACGTTACGGGAAATTTTTAAAACGCGCTATAAACAACCGGCACATGCAGCAACAAGAAACAAAAGTTTTTGTGCCACAAAACAATCAAAATCTCCCGTCGTTTAAGGTAAAAGAAAAAACCTGTCAATTTAAAGAAAAGTTTAGAAAACTTCTTATTTATTTCTTTGAAATCTCCGAGTTTTCAAATTTTCGACAACCCGGCGAAACACACAACAACCGCCCGCGTTAAAAACAAAAACAATACTGCACAACAAAAATAAATTATCACAGCAAGCATTTCGAATGAATGCTAGAGGACATATCGCATATCGATAATAGAATACCCAATAAGCACTTTTTATTTTGAAACTTCTCTAAATTTATTCAAATTATTGATTTAAGCCTAAATCCTTTTATAATATAATAAAAAGAGAGCAACCATATTTGGCGTATCAGTATTTCTTTAGAAATATAGGAGCCCTTTAAGCCTCTGTATATATTCTATTGATAACATCTGAAGAACGACATATAATTGATAGACACAAACTTAAACAGAATAAAAATGCTTTATAACTAACTTGTTTATTCAATTTATCTATTTTTCGTTTAAAAAATATGCCACTCCCTGCTAGGATTTTAAAGGAACGAGCTGAACGTCAAGCTCTTCTGTGGCATTCATACATTTCTCTTCTGTTTTTGTTATTTGACTGTTTTTGGACCGAAGAAAAGCGAGCATTTCAGTCTTATTCAAGCACTCTTGTGGTTGTCGTGCTAATAGACGGTAACTGCGATCACGAGCATCCTGTTTGCGCTTCTTTTCCTTGACATTTTCCTCTTCTTGCTTTTGTCGAAAAGATTCAAACTCCTTTTGCTTTTGATTTTGGATTCGACGCTTTTGTTCAGCTATCCTGGTTCGTTCATTCTGCTTCTGCTCATACTTTTCATTAGCATTCGCGTCTAACCACTCAGCATATTCAGGACCTTTTCGTGCAATTGCGCGGGCTCTTGTATTTCTTTGGCGTTCTCGGACTCTAAATTGTTTATTTTTTCGCCGCTTTGCTTTGGACAGTGCATCTCGTTGACGTTCATGTTCCCTTGCCTCCTGATCGTTTTTGCGTTTATACGCCAAGTTTGTTCTGTTAATTTCTCTAAGCTCGGTTTTATTTCTTTCATAATACTCTGCAGATTTTTTTGCTCTTTCTCGCCGAATTTGATCAGCAGATTTTCTCTTTAACCGAGGCATTTGAAAATTTTTGTAAATGTTTTGTTTGCGTACACCTGATGTATTTAGTGTTGAATAGCTGATGGATTCGAAACCCAGTGTTGGTAATATATTGGTGTTGCCAGAATAACGATAAGCTATTATTCGATAATATTGGCCTTGCCAGAATAACGATAACTTATTATTCGATAAAATTTCCCAACTATCGAGGTGAACAGCTGTTTGCAATTGTTATTTAACAAAAAGTTGAATTTGATTTTTGTATATTTTTCACAGAAAAATCATGCAAAACTGGCTTAAATTAGTGCCCGTGGCTCTAAAATGTCAGCGTGGCATCAGCACTTCACTCCCCTTGAGCGGCAAGCGTAATTTCCGTAAATTCAATGTGTACGGCAAACGAGGTACCCGCGTTGTCAAGGAGGCCCAAAGGACTCAACTAAATCCGCCGGTACCGATACATAAGCGTGGTGTTCGTGACACTGGCATGATAGTCAATGGACAATTTGTCGAAATACCGGAAAAGATACCTGAGATTATTGTGCCGGATCTAACAGGATGCAAACTGAAGCCCTATGTCTCCTACAAGGCGCCCGATGTCGTTCAATCTGAGTTCACCAGCCTGGATTTGTTTAATGCGGTATATTCACGAAAAATTATCGATGATTTCAAAGCGGACAAACTTCAGAGCGATGGCCAGGCACTGGAGCCTTCCGAAAATGAGAGACTGCAGCCAGATGAAGCTTTAATAAATGCCAGAAAAACGGGCAGTGATATATTCTAGATCTACGATTTTGTTTTTATTGTTTAAAATATATTACGAGAAATTGGAAAACGTCTACTCTTCCATATACTTTTGCCGGTAGTTGTAGAGCTTTCGTAGCCATTTCTCTGCCTTGAGATCAGGATTGCTCAGAAACTGCAAAGATTTTTAAGGTACATTTTAATAACATGCAAGGATAAAATTTGTTGGGGTGACCAAATAACCAACTCACATTAGGATGAAATATTACATCTTCATCGCTAGCAGGACCGCCTCCACTGGCCAGCTTGGTAACTAAAACTGTCTCGCTGTTCAGATCTATGAGGACCTTTTCCTTCTCTACAGTCTCTCGGTCTCGAGAACTTAAGAAAGCAGTCGGTTTAAACGCATCTTCTTCGATTGTTTCCAGTGCTTTTTGCACCTTAGCATCAAAGAGATCAATGGCCTTCACATTTCCTGTCGTCGTAGATGTGGATATGGAGGCGCCTGAACGGGAATTGCTCTCAGAACTGGGAGGCCTTGTTGTCCTTTGGGACTTTTGGCTGTAGTCGCGACTTCTGCTTCTTGATCGGCTACGTGAACTGCTACTTCTTGATGAATGGCTACTGCTGCGGCTTCGTTTGTAGTATTTTTTAGATTTCTTTGATTTCTTCTTCCTTGATTTGGAGCTCCTCGAAATTGATTGGGAAGGAGACTTGGAGCGATGATGTCGTCGATCTCGTTCTCTATCGCGGTCTCTATCTCTATCCCGATGTCTATCCCTATCACGTTCTCTGTCGCGTTCTCTTTCTTTATCTCGCATTATGAACAAATGTTTTATTTATTTTAATGTTTTTTTTACCGACCAACTGAAATGGTTCTTTAAGTGAACCAGTTCTGTATTAGAGATGTGAGTTGGCTGTATTTGAAATACGTTTTAGATATCGCTAAAACTAAATAAGATATTTTTTGACATTAGACTTATACTTTTCCCTTTTCCGATTTGCATTCGTCAGAGAAGTTCAAGGAGTAGGGGGAATTCCTTAGCGATGCTGTTCTACTCGATGACATGCAAAATTATATATAGAGGTGGGTCACTGGAATTATAAAATGTATAAAAAAATCTAAGACGAAGTACTTATGTATGTACATGTATATTATATACATACATACATATATGTACATATTTTTAATATTTCAAATACATGTGTAGTAGAGAAAACTGATACAGATACTGATATTTAACTGTAGACCTTAAGCCGGGTAATTCGATCATTTTTATTTTTGGCAAAGTGAAATTAGTATTTTAATAGTTAGCTAGGATGCTGTACATATGTATGTACATACAAATACAAATCTGAACCTAACTTATTGTTAGATATTTTTATAAGGTTTAGTATTGAAGAGAAATGTAATTTTGTTTTTCTTATAGACAAATCACACAGGTACTTAAAATATTAAACCAAGATACTTCCGGACATGTATATTTTTCTGTTATAAAGACAACTTGCAATCTTATCGTCCAATCTTATCAAGGTTCAAGTATCTATAATCGATACATAGTCGACCAAAGTTTGGTCAACACGGATTGGATTTTAATTCTTACAAAATCATTTTTGAATTGCTTGTCTTACAAACCAATTTATTATTTTGGCAATCAGAAAGAAAATATTGTGTTGGACCCCTCATTCATAACCAATTAAAAAAAAATCGGCTTTATCATCATTGTTCGACGATGTTAGGGTAAACCTGCAGTGCAAAGCAGCAGACTGTTATCATTCTAAATCAATTCGTATTAAATTTTCAAAAGTTATAGGTGGCTACTGATTGTGTGTTGTGCAAAAAATAAACCATAATAAATTTTGTCTTGACGGAAAATCTAAACCCTAGTGCTTATCAGTCATAAATATTAGATGATTAAATTTCAACCGCGGGGGGTATAAAAAGCAATGGAATGGCCAAAACGATTGTCAAATTACCTTCAGTTTGCGCAATATGTGGAAGGTAGCCCAGGTTTTTTTCGGACTTTTATGTCTTGGCTATATGGTGCAGTCCCTGCCAGCCGATGCGGGTCGTTCTAGTTCAGTGACCACGGTAATTACTTTGAAAAATGGCAAAACCCACGAAAGAAATTTCTAAATCAACTTTTTTCCAACAGGTATCGATTGTGAAAGGACATGGCTTTGACATCGAGGAGCATGAAGTGCAAACTTCCGATGGTTATATTTTGACTATGCATCGCATACCAAATCACAAAGATCATGAGAAACAACTCAATCGACCGGTGGCCTTTTTAATGCACGGGCTCTTGTGCTCGTCTTCGGATTGGGTCTTGGGTGGTCCAGAAAATGGTCTGGCTTTTCTACTCTCCGCCCAGGGTTATGACGTATGGATGGGCAATGCACGTGGCAATACATACTCCAAGAGGCATGCAACTAAGTCGGTTTATTTGCAACCTTTCTGGAACTTTGAGTGGCATGAGATTGGCATCTATGACTTGCCAGCCATGATGGACTATGTGTTGTATGTTACGGGACAGGAAACTCTTTCTTATGTCGGTCATTCTCAGGGTACTACTTCGTTCTTTGTCCTGAGCACTATGATTCCACGATTCAAGAGTCGCATCCGTTCTGCGCATCTTTTGGCTCCAGTTGTTTGGATGGATCACATGGAGAGTCCTTTGGCCACAGTTGGAGGTCCCCTATTGGGTCAACCTAATGCGTTTGTGGAACTTTTTGGCAGTGCCGAATTTTTGCCAAGCAGCAGGGCCATGGAATTGATGGGTCTTGTTATGTGCCAGGATGCAGCTTTCTCTCAAATCATTTGCACAAATTTCCTATTTCTTTTGGGTGGTTGGGATTCCCCATATTTGAATGAGACAATGATTCCAGACATTATGTCCACCACACCAGCGGGTTGTTCCATCAATCAAATATTCCATTACCTTCAAGAATATAATTCGGGCTATTATCGCCAATTTGATTATGGAAAGACGCGCAATAAGAAAGAGTACGGCAGCAAGACCCCCACAGAATATGACATTGAAAGCGTTGATGTGCCAATCTATCTCTACTATAGTGACAATGATTATTTCGCAAGTATTATTGATGTGGATCGTCTCAGATATACTCTCAATCCAAACACTTTGAAAAAGGCTTACCGTTTGCCGGAAACAAAGTGGAATCATTTGGATTTCCTATGGGGTATAAATATTAGGGAAATACTTTACGATCAGGTCATCGATGATATTAAAAATGCGTAATACACTGACTAATAAAACAACAACAAAAATTAAATACAAATGTACAAATAAGATTGTGATAGGTAAGATTTCGTTTATAGGGAAAACGGTCTACTCAAAAAATACAAAGAAAAACAATAAAAAAAAATACATAATTCCATTTTATTGATCTTTGCGCGTGGGGTTTATATTTTGGTAGCTAATCAGTGAGGTTGTAAATTTAACGTTTTGCATTTGAAATGACATTGAAATTTGCAAAGAGTCGAATTAAGGAAACTTTGGCGGTCAATTTCGTCATGATGATAATCATGTGCTGGACACGTGATAAAAAAGTTTGAAAAAAAGTAATAACTATTTTCATTATAGTGTATTTAAATTTAAAGCTGCAGTTCAATTTTTTTTAGGTGTATCCACTTGAATTATTTATCGACTAGCCGATTACTCGATTTTAATAACGCCCCCCTGGCGATAATCGGTGGAAATGCTATATACAAGTACAGTACAACCGCATTGATTTTGAGTGAAAAATTGGGATACATTTAATTTTAAGACTTTTACTTTGTCCGGTGTGAAAGGAATCGCAGTGTGCGGGATGACTCGCGTTACGAGAAGTGATATATCCCTTGATATGGAGTTCTGGGTGGAAGAACTCTCGCCGGCCCAGTTGGCTTACTATGAGAAAATCACCAGTGAGCACAATGCAGTGAAAAATGCTCTCAAGTCGGCCGTAAATGCAAACGATGGCAAGGAGCTCTTCAATGGTCAGGTGTTTCAGGCATATTCATTTAAGGGCAAAGTGCTGCAAGAGTTGAAAGAGGCTACGCTGCCCAAAAAACCTCCCAAACCGGCAGAGCCACCATCCGCTAATAGTGGAGGCGGCGGCAGTGGGACGCCATCGTCGGGTCCGGGACGTCCCCGTGGTCGACCGCGAGTCGCATCAAATATTGCATACTTGGAGTCGTCCGATGAGGGTGACGATGATGTACCGCTGGCGAAACGTTTGGCTCTGTCAGCGGGCAAAAAGGCGGTAGCAGCTGCGGCAACATCATCACCCTCGCTCGCACCTAAGGCTGGCAAGAAGGGCAGTGCCTCTGGCGGTTCCACAGGCAAGTCATCGCCCCAACTCAAGGGTGGCAAACATGGCTCAAAACTGAAAGATTTCGGCAAAGATACTATTGATCCACCACCCAAAAACTATCGCCCTGCCGAGGTGAATTCTGTTGGTGGTCTTGTTGTGGGCAGCAACGATGATGCTAAAGATGGCAAGGACAGCAATAGCAAGGACGGCAAGGATACCAAAATGCAGGGCAAAACATATCCATCGCTGGTGGTATTGGCCAAACCATTCCTTAAGATTAAGGATATGGCCGCAACACGCAGTAAATTAGACTCTAAAGTTAAATTGGTTTTAATGTTGACCCCTAATAAGTTTTGCGAGTGGCTTCTTCAAGAGGGTCTACTTAGGGCCCAGCAGCACTGCATTAATCATCGCTCCAATGAATTAAAATTGGGTAAGTTCTTACAAAACATTTGAAATTTATTCCATACTAAGGTTTCGTTTCTTTTTAGGTGTCTATTCGGATGTTACCAAATTCCCATATACTGGAGGCTACGTATGGATCAGTGAATGTTGTCCATATCGTTTTGTTTCCGTATTCAATAATTCCATATTTGAAGGTGCCCAACATCCGCCTACATTTCTGCTGAAACTCATTTATCATTGGGCCTGTCAGACCAGTATACAGAATGTGGTGCAATGGGTTAAAGTGGACAGTGTATATATCAAAGGAATTTACACTTGGCTAAGAGCCATCTGCACTTTAGCTGTGCATCAGAAATGCAAGAAACTTGGCGGTCCTGGTAAATTTGTAGAGGTTAGTTGTAAAATTTGACATTGATCTCGACTAGAACTCAACTATTGTTTTTCTTTATGTTTAGGTGGGGGTAATCTCTTTGGGCACTACCTCCCAGGATGGAGCACAAAGACAAGTTAAAGTGGAGGTACTCGGCGTTTATGATTATTCAGATAAATCCATAAGATTGCGAGCCGTTGAACCAATCACAGATGGTGATCGTAACTATAAGAAACGATTCCAGGCCATTCTCGAGCCGCTCTCGCGTTGGGTTCACAAAGACAGCACCATTTGCATTGATCTGACAGTTGATAAGATTACCCTTTTTAGCATGGGCTTTAAGAATATTGTGCAGGCAGCGGCTACAGATAACACCGCCAAGCATAATAACTCCGCTGTTATGGAATATTTAAGAAGAATTGTACCACGAATGTTCCAAAATACGTTATCCTTGCTGTCGCGTCAGATGATTCAACAGTTTCTCGATGAACTGGTGTGGCGAGAATCTTTTGGCACATACGCATTACAGGCATTTAATAACATTATAATACATATAGCCGAGCAGACCAGAGTGACCACCAATGAGACCATTACCCAAAGGCTCTATCAGGTCAGTGACGAGACTTATTTTGTTTTAATTTCGATTTATTAATCTACGTATGCATATTTTTCTAGGTGGCCACCAATCCCTTCAAGGACTGGAGTATTTTACCGTCCACCTACAAGGAGACACCGGCAAATGCTGCACCCAAACGGCTTAAGAAACGTTAGTAATTAGTCAGCCGAGAATCCTTTAACCTCTTAACCCTATATATAATTTTAAGTTTGTGATGAAAATGGCTTATTTTTTTTACCAGCTAATTTGCCTGCGTTTTGTTACTCCAAAAAAAAAAAAAAAAAACAAACGTTTCTGAAATTTCTTTTTCTGAATTTTGATTAGTTTCGTGTAAATATAAAATATCAGCTTGAAATTATCTGTCCTCATTAGTTATCTAATTTTGTTAGTTAACTTGTTTTAAATAGCAACAACAAAAAGAAAACCAAACTAAAAATGATTTACAAAATAAGAAAGATTTAGAAAAATATACATATATTTACGTTATCAAAGAAAAGTTTTGATTTTTTATTTTTTCCCTTTTTTGGAGTGATCAAACGCACAAGGCATGATATTACATATACATAGATGTACAATTATATATTTTTTCTCTTTGTTTTGCTAGCCATTAACGATGCAGATTATACAAATCCTAGCAAAGATACGGCTACCAAGGTCCCCAAAAAGGAAAAAGATCGTGAACGTGAAAAAGATATATTGCCAGCGGGAACAAAACGACGTGGTGTCAATACTCCACCACCAGCAGCACCGGCAGGTCCAGTGCACAAAGGACCCGGTAGACCACCAGGAAGTGTGAATAAAAATTCCAATAAGGCACAAAATCAAGCAAAGGCTTACCCATCAACTGCTGCAGCAGCAGCTACAGCCGCTGCCATACCCACAGTTTCGACAGCTGCTCGTGGACCTGTAAAAAAAATAAAGGAAAAGGAAGAGAAAGTGCCAGTGGTCATTAAAAAGGAGGAAGATGAACTGCGTGGCCTGGAAGAATTGTATTATGGCATTAGTGATGGCACCGAAGAGAATTATGAACACTTTCCATATACCTCACCACGTGCCAATCCGGCTGATATCACAAGATCTGTCGAATGTCCCATCTGTTTGGGCAATGAATCGTCTTTCGATTCAAATGAGAAATTACAAACTCATCTTGTATCACATATATCACCCGAGGGCAAACAACATCAGTTCCAATGTTTGTTTTGCCTGGAGAAACACCCCACAGAATCGGTGCTGGCCAAGCACAATCAAATAATGCATCCCACTGAAACTAAAACAGACGGTTCACCCTCATACTATTGCCTCATCTGTCAACAACGTTATAATTCATTGAACTTGCTCACATCTCATATGCAAAAGGTTCACAGTACATTGGAATTGCCGTATTGGTGTCATACCTGCGGGTATCGTTCGTCTTCCCATCGAGATTTGGTTCGACATTTTTATGATGATCATAAAAATCAAAATTTCCTTCAATGCCCCTATTGTCTGGATGTAAGTAAATTAAATTGTTTCCTAATCCTTAAATAATCAAGTTTATTCAATTTGTTAGATCTTTTATTTTTCGCATCGTGGAAATATCAATCAATTGCGCATTGAGCATTATTTCCTTCATCTGGATGAGCATGTCAATAAACGTGATCCATCGCTACGTTGCTCGAAATGTTCGCTTAGTTTTATTGAGAAGGGCGATTTGAAGCAACATATTGTCCAACATCATGTCAGCATGACCAAGACAAATAAGCCAGTGCGTCTGTTGCTAAATAATTCTTTACTTATTCCACGACCTAAGGTGCGCACTCATCACAGGGAGCAACCGCCATTTTCGACATATAAAAGGCCGGCGTTCTTTGCCTTTCTGGAGGGCAGAACATGCGCCGAATGCAATGCAGATTTTTCCAGCGAGGAAACGCATTATACGTAAGTGCATATCAAGGAAAGACATAAATAAGTATTATTAAAAATTTGTTCAGAAAAGTTTTTGTCTTCGAACTCTGTTCCATTTTCGAATTATTTTACTATTCGAAGCCAAGTTCGAAATATCTATGTTTCAAAAGCTCCTCTTTTTCATGCATACGACATCCCCTACACAAAATTCATTCAGGAATATCATACAAGTGCCTTGAAGTTTTCCTGGGGGTTTTGGATAAGGTTAAATTTTTTTTATTGAAGAATAATTCTTATACAAATATGTATTTGAAAGGTGTAAACTAAGTGTATTATATAAAAAGCTGGCAATTATATATCATTCAACTGACTACTACACAAACGAATTGAGTCCCAGTAAATGGGCTTGGAAACAAAAGCACGATACCGGGTTTCCAATTTGGTTCCAGGTAGACCTAATTTACCCGAACATTTTGATAACAAATGAACAAAAAGTTTTAGGGGAAAGTAATTTTCATCGTTCGTTACGTATAGCTCGAAAATCAAGTTGAAAATCAATCAAAAGCTCACTGTAAACCAGACCAGAGAGTGTTTTATCTTATCTTATTGATACAATTAAATCTAATTGGTTGGTTGTTTAGGTCCTATTAGGATAATCAAAAGGCAAAGGTGATTGTTACAAAATTTGAACACATTTTGTTGTTTTTTTTATTCTTTCTAGTGGCTGGCTGCATTGCGTCAAATGCAATTATCAGACCTGTTGTGAACGTGCGCAGTTTCGTCATGGAGTTCATTGTAATGGCAACTTTGTGGATGCCATGGAAGTGAATATGCCGCAGGAGATGCACTGCATTTGTGGTTTTGCCACCAGTAATGGCAATAAAATGGCACAACATTTGGCTGGTTGTGGTCTTAGCACTTGCTATTCCAGTCTGGAGGCGGCTAATGAGAATGCTGTAAAGAGGAATATGCTTGATATGTTGGGTCTAGTGCGTCGGGACGGTGAAACATCAGGAGAAGGAGCCGATATGGATGATAATAATGATATGCTGCCGCCATCAGGCGAGGATCAACAAGTAGATCAAGAGCATTCCCATGCCCAGGAACGACAACCGCTTGGAGGCGCAGTTGGTGATGGAGTGGGTCTAGTAGAGCCACCAAATCCAACCGATTTACAACAGGATTATATGGAAAGTGATTCTGTGCCAGATCTATCGCCACAAGCCTTGCCAGAGCCACAAACTGGACCCATACAATTTGGTGAATTGGAGGCAGCACCTGTTATGCTGGTGCAAGGCGGACCCTCAGACTATGCACAGCAGGCGGTGCAGCAACAGCAGCAACAACAACAGCAACAACAACAACAACAACAACAACAGCAGCAGCAGCAGCCACCGCCTCAGGCAACGTATGGCTTGGGTGGTTATGGTCAGAGTGGCATCTCAACGGACATTGATATGCCATTGATTGGTGAACTTGCCGATCCAAATCCACCGCCAACTCCGCAATTCTTGGGGGAAGTGCATACACCCATGTTTGATGCTGTTGCCGCTGCCGAACAGCAACATTATCATGCCCAGCAACAGCAGCAACATCATCCCCAATGATATAGACCTTAGCTGAAACCACGCGATTTCAGTTTACCCTGGCAAAATTATTAAACCCAACTTCTCTATCTTTCTTTCTCATGCAATTTGCTTTTACTTAATTAATTAAGTACGAGTCTCATACATTGGCGGATCTAGGGTTGTGAAATGGGTGTGTAACATTATTTCCTAAAACATGAACTAAACGGTTTAAGAATTTGCTTTTTAAAACATAAAAGGATATTTTCCTACGATAAAGTATAATCCTTAAATGCAATACTCCGTAAAGACAGTTTTTATGTTGCATGGGATACAACAAGTTTATAAATTTGAAATCATTTGCTGCCTTTTGCAGAGTTCCTTCATTTTTCTTCGCCAGATACGCATATGGTCCCCATCTCACTAAAGATTCGTCTACTTGAATCTTTTTTAATTCTATACTCACAAATAAATGTTTTAGTTGTGTTTTGTTTATATTATTAAAAATTAACAAACAAAAAGCGAACTATATATAGGTTTTAAGATGCTAATCAAAAAAAAAACAGAATTGTAATTTTTAAAAATCATTTTTAATCAATAAAACACAAATCCATACATAAGTATTTAGTGTAAACTAGACTAAGCTGTTTCCTCAATTACCTGAGAAAAAGTTCCACCATAAAACCAATACTAGATAGAAGCCAACCAAAGATGAGTATAAACCAAGCTAAGCGAGTGGTATCCATATCAAGAGCCTTGAACGGAAGATCATTTTCAAAGAGTCGCACATAACCAGCTCTTAAAGCATCATTAAAATCCGAGACGAGCCAATGTTTGAGTAAACCCACTGCCTGGATACGCATAATGAACAATTTTAAATGCCCTGACAAATGGGAATTCCTTAGCATAGGATAACCAATGCCAGTGGAACCCAAACAAGCTGAAGAGTAACGGAAAATCGGCTTTAAAACATATTGCTGCTGCAACGAGAGAAACCCCCAACGATCTTCTGCCGAGGGATAGGCATAACTTCGATTGAAACCCAAAACAGCTGAGAAAAGTTCACTATCATTCACACCAACCATTAGACGAGAGACTTGATCTATTAAATGAGGTTTCACATGCCTTAAGACCATATTAAACTCATATGTCCGTACAAGTAACTTTTGCCTCTGCTCAATCAATTGTTCCATGCTGTCCATTTGTTTATCCACCAGAAGAGTAGTTAAAAAACTACTCAATTCATTACAATACCAGTTGGTCACCAAAAAACCCAGAATGGCTAATTGCAGGGCAATGGAAAAATAACGCACCGAGGGTTGATAGAGTCTCGATGGACAACTGATGAACAGCAGTTGACTAATACTAAGCAGAAAACAATAACTTAGATTTTTATGCCGATTCACGGGACAGGCACCATACAGAATAAATGTTATGTAGATAACTGCACCGAGCAAGACTAGCCAACTGCTCCATTGAAAGGGTCTTAGTAGATACATATAACGTGGTATCTCATTTCGCACCGGTGTCATTAGGCAAACCTTATTGATCAGCAATGGATAACTACTATCGCCCACATGCCAGTCGATTTCCGGATACGGATGTAATGATATTTCCATTTTATGTTGTTGAATCAGCTTCATAATCCTCGTCATATCCACACCACTTGTCAGAGCGATCTCTTCCTCCGCATTACTCACATGAAGAGTGGCATTGTGATGGCGCAGAAACTCCATCAGTACACGATAAGCAAATCCTCGAATTAGTCGCCGACCAGTCTGCTCATCTTTTACATAAAATGTCCTTGGTAAATCATTTTTCATGGGTGTAGAGACTATATAACCGCAAAGATCTCTCTTAACTGGTGGAAATAGATGATCCCTTAGATGTAACTCGTAATAATTAATCACTGGATATGGTGAGTAAGCATAGATTCTCTCTCTATGCACCACCAGAACATTGACAAATTGTAGATACCAAAGTTTTTCAAAGATTCTCATTAAATCTCCATAGGCATTACTTCTCTCCGCTGGCAGAGAAACAATTAGCCGACTTTGACGTAAATGCCATAAACTTGTATCCAAATGTTGCCAAATGAATTCCTCGGAGTTATCACAGAAGAGCAGAGTTAGTAGATTGTTCTTGTTCATTTGATTCACCAATAAATTTCGTTCATCAACCTCTTGAGTGGTGGTGAAAATATATGTAGAAACTTTAACATCACGATGTAGCCATTGTATAAGTAGCGATAAGTCCTTAGTATTGACATAGTGACCCATAAATATGGGCGTATTAGTCCATGGCTCATTGGTCTCTTCGGCAATGACTGTTAAAATTGTTCGTAAAAAACTTATATTATGCGTGGAGAAGTGAGAACCGGGTAAACAAGTGGCGAAGAAACATAGTAATAGACAAATAAACCCGAACGAAGTCATGACTAGAATAAGTTAACCTTAACTCAGGTAGGTTTCTTATAAAGGACTTGGTATCTAATTGATTTAATTTTGTTTTTATCACGTCACTAATATCTAAATATTAACACAGTGTGACAAAATTTTATTTATCACCTTTGGAAATTTAGAGGACATTATTAAGTATCATTTTTAGTGAGCTTGGTAAATTTAAGTTAGGTAGGTTTCTTATAAAGGACTTGGTATCTAATTGATTTAATTTTGTTTTTATCACGTCACTAATATCTAAATATTAACACAGTGTGACAAAATTTTATTTATCACCTTTGGAAATTTAGAGGACATTATTAAGTATCATTTTTAGTGAGCTTGGTAAATTTAAGTTTATTTTAAAAATCTTTAATTCAATTAAAAAAAAAGAAAGTTGATTTTGAAGCCTCGAGCTATAATAACGAGGGCGTGGGAAAAAATCGAAACGAACTTGATCTGCCTGCACTCTGTCCGACTCGTCTGTTAAATCTGACCAATATATGTATAAGTATAGTTTACTTTGGAGGCATTAATATACAATTTTTACGATATTTTCTTCAACCAACTTAAGAAAAAGCTATGAAAACTAATTTAGCAACTTTCATGGTAAGACTCAAATTTATGACTATCCTCTCGAAAAACCTGCCGAATATTTTGGAATTTTCTGACAAATTCTACATCTGTTTTAGCTGCATTTTGAGATTTCGCTTTATTAAACAATATATAAACATTTGTTTTTTTTCTTAATTTTTTGTGAGCATTAAAAATATTGCACTTTCAATCGACAAAAGATAAGGACTGACACAAACAAATTATTAAATAAATTTACAATTATTTGACTTAATTACAGGACATAAAAAATTTGAAAGTTTTTGAGTACTTTGATCTGGTCAAGTCTTTTGGATGGAATTCAGCAGAAGGAATTACTAACAAACTAAAAGTACGATTACAACATCAACTTTTAGAAACAATCTTCTGCAACTGCCTTGACCCTAGAAATGTGAGCTTTTTCTGGAATACTTTAAAGTTTATTGCATGTCATTTCAGTTGCTTCTGTTGCTGGGATTGCAGCAAAGCAGACAAAACCAGAGCTGTGTCCAATTCCTGTTGAGTCCCACGTTCATTGTCCAGAAACATTTCCCCGGCGCGCTCATGAAAACGGGCCAAAACACGTGGTCTGTAGTCGACACTGCTAGCCAGTGGATTGCCAGTGAGACGCAGAGTTTCAAGTAATGGCAAATTGGCAACATAATCCACTTCGTCTAGATTGTCTATTTGGTTCGAACTTAAATCCAAATTAACCAACGAAAGTAATTTGCGCAGGCCACTCAAATTTTTAAGTTTATTCTGAGCTAAATTGAGTGTCACCAGATTACCCATGGTCAGATGCCAGTCTATGCAATCGGATATAAGATTACCAGATAGCGAAAGCAATTGCAAATGGGGCAATTCGGCGAGGTTCTGCACCATACGTATGCGATTTTGTTCGAGTACTAGGTGCCGTAATTTTGGAGCAGTTCGTACACTGCCATCGATTTGGGTTAGTAGATTACCAGTCAAATCAAGTTCATGAAGTTCCAGCCAGGCATCTGTCTTAAGCAGATTACAATTGCCATTTGAAGAGGAAGAGGCTAAGGCTTCTGGCAAAATGCTGGGGACTTCACAATCCTTATGCAAATTGTCACACAACAGCACTTGATTAATGTGAGTGATTGTCGTATTGTGGACACAAATTGTCTTTAGAGTTGGTTTTAACAATTCAATGTCCACAATATTCTCCGTTGATAGAGCAGAGAATTTTAATGCTTTGAGATTTCGGAAGGCATTCAAATTGAAACTTAAACGATTGGGAATGATATTACTAAGACCAATGGGCACATCTACAGTGTTATAATCATGGGCAAAGCAGCTCGAATCCTTTACGGGAGTAACCACCAAGGCTACGAGTTGTGAACAGAAATCCAAGACATGAGAGAAATCGAATTTGCCCCCAAGTACCAGGCTGGTAGGGGGTGGACAAGGTAAACTTAGACGCTCACTGATGGCAAAGACCTGCAATGGCAAGAAAACATAAAAACAACAAATTTGTAAAAAGAATATGATTATATTTAAGCCGCCTGGATGTGCCCATGTGTCGATAATTGTGGAAGTAATTCATGTTCTTTCCCCGCCATAAACTTAGTTAATAACTTATGAAGCAAAGCAATACCCAATAATCTGCGCTGACCTATTGTAAAATGATTTTTGTTCACACCAAAGTAAAGACCAACTCGTCGATTGGTTAAATGATTCAAGCCGAGAGCATCTATCATGGCGGCCTCCCGGGAATGGGCATCATACGAAGAGATGCCCCTAAATCCATGAAGTAACAAAACTCCACGTTTATCTTGCCATATTTTGACAATTAATGCCAATTTGGGATCTTTGGCCAATTTAAGCTGATCCGGCTCTTGGAGTAATTTCTGGGCATGCTGCAAATGGACATAAGGTCGCAATGCTTTGCCTTTCCCCACATAAAAGACGGAACGTAAGAATGTCAACCATACATCAATTTGATGCATTCTTAGAGCTCTTTTCTTAAGGTTATTGGTTATGCGTGAATCCAGCATCAAATAATTGAAATAAATTCGTGGAGTTTGCTTCTTATCATTATTTGCGGCATGCCAATTTCTATGCTTTATCTCATATTTGGTAAATTTCTTAATATTGTTATAATTCTTTTCGGATATGAAAGTCTGCTCCAGTTCAGGGGAAAACTGTTTGGAAGATCGGGGCTTGTGGAGTACACCCAGGGTGTGGCTTATGCAACGGCGGAAGGAAATGAGTTCGTGTTTTGAAACTAAAAACCACTCAGATTGAACTAGAAGAATGACTAATGATTTGGACATTGTGTAAATTAACAAAATATTAAATGAGCAATGAACTATAAAATAAATAACAAAATAAAATTAGAAGTTTACCTCTAGAGCAGATAGATTGTATTCTTTTTTGGCACTCAACAAGGCATCGCCATGTTCGTGAAACAATTGAGCCAGATCCTGCAGCAAATAGATTATATCATATTTATTAAAATCCAAAAATTCGGCCAAGGTACGTGGTAGTTCATTGCGAAAATAGACAAGAAGCTCCTGCAAATATGTCTCCAGTTGCTCACGTCGCTGCTCCAGAAAGGCGGGCTGACGGTTGCCCACTAGCTAAAAATAAAAATAAAAAAATGGAATTGAAATTTAAGTTTTGGTAATGATAGTTTTCGCATCACTTTCATACCTTCTTTGGGGGTAAAAGTTTTTTACTTATTGATGTCTCTTCAACTAGCTTATCATTAAATTGAGAGAAATCTCTATAGCGTCTCTCCACCATCCATTCCACTTTTCCTACACGCACAAGAATCGCATAGAAAATAACGCCCCCGCTGGATGTTTCATTATATTTGGGTATTGTCACCGCGGATTCCTCGTGTTGGCGATAATAGCAAGCCATTGTTGTTGCTGTTGTTGATAACGCATTTAACAAATTATTTAGATAGTTAGATTTGCATAATTTGAACGCTATTTATCAAATCTTGGTTCTATAAATAAAAAAATTTCTAATTTGCTGGTCAACAGCTGTTGAAAGTATCGATAATGGAGCCTACGGCCTGTTATCGAATGGATAATCGAATCCGCTGTGACTCCCAATCAATTATCGATAACAAATCATATGGCACTTTTTGTTTACAATATTCCAAGAGAACTTCGTTTAGTTTTTTATAAATAGTTTAAGACCATAAAATATAGTCTGTTCGTTAGCAAAGTCCATCAGAATGGCATTCCTTGGCGATTGCTGCATTGTGTTTCTATCACAGGTTAAAGCAAACATAAATTTATTTTTATTAAATTAACCATATAATTTATTTAACAGATGCTGTTCTTTGCCGGCGGCTGGTTATTCTTCAATAAGCAGTTATTCAAACACTATGAGATACGACACATATCCGTTCAATTAATATTCTCAGCAACATTTGCCTTATCTGTGACCATGTTCGAATTGATTATATTTGAAATTATTGGCGTATTGGAGTCCAGTTCACGGTATTTCCACTGGCGTTTGGGTCTGACATTATTACTATTTATGGTCACGGCTGTGATTCCACTTTATATATGCTATTCTGTGATACATAGCATTTCTTTTTGTAAGTCCACTGTGGCTTCCAAACGTATATAAATTATAAATTAATTCATTTCTTTCTAATTAGTTTCCGATAGATGGGTGAAAATACTTACCACCTTCTGTTGGTTTGTATTTCTCTATGGCCTTTGGCGCATAGGTGAACCATTCCCTTTGCTAAGCGCTTCTCATGGCATATTTACCATAGAGCAGGGCGTCTCTAGAATTAGTGTTATTGGTGTCACCGTAATGGCTATACTCTCGGGCTTTGGTGCTGTTAATTATCCTTACACCAGCATGACATATTTCATTAAGTAATATCTACAGAATTTAAGAAAATAGTTTTTTAAATTTGATGTAAATTTTTAGACCCGTTTCGCGTAGTGACGTTGTCTGTTTGGAAAGGAGATTGGCCTTAACTGTGGACATGTTGACGGCCAAAAAACGACGTATAGCCATGGCTGCCTATAATTATAATAAGCAGCATCATACCAAACCACGAATATGGGAAATGTTGGCCTCTGCAGTCCATCGCACTACAAACAATGGGGATGGTGAGGCTTATACTTAGTTTCAACTATTTAATTACATGTATTTTTTTTTTCCCAGACATTAATCAGCTAAAACAGGAAGTCTATGGTCTAGAGGAGCTTTTACGTTCAGTTTTTCTGGAGTTAAATTCTTTGAAAAATATGGAAGAACGTCAACGTTGGTCACAAACCCTGCAAGGCAAATATTTTAATGTATTGGGACATTTTTTTAGTGTCTATTGTGTATATAAAATATTTATGGTAAAGATATAACAAATTGCTTTGCTGTTTAATATTAAAAACTAATTTTTGTAGTGCTGCATTAATATCATATTTGATCGTGTAGGCCGTAAAGATCCGGTGACACGAGGCCTGGAAATAGCTGTACATTGGTGCGGATTTGATATAGATCTGGCATTTTGGAATCAGCATGTTTCCTTTCTGCTAGTGGGTTGTATTGTGGTGACTTCCATAAGGGGTCTTCTGCTGACACTCACCAAGGTTTGTTCTTTAAATTTATTCATTTGCTTAACTCTATAATGCTTTTTATTTGCAGTTTTTCTATCGCGTCTCATCGAGTAAATCAAGCAATATTATTGTCCTTATTTTGGGTCAAATAATGGGCATGTATTTCTGTTCGTCGGTGCTATTGATGCGCATGAATATGCCAGCCGAGTATCGAGTGATTATCACCGAAGTTCTTGGCAATTTACATTTTAATTTCTATCATCGTTGGTTCGATGTTATATTCCTGGTCAGTGCCTTGACCACAATTATTGTCCTGTATATATCCCGTAAGGCTGTACGCACAGATGATTCCGATTTGAACTGAACAACAGGAATTATGTTTTTTATAAGATAAATACTTAAGAATTAATTATATACATATACATATATGTATGTATGCATGAATATGCCAAAAGTGTGTGTATTATGTATGTATTTATTATGTGAGTAGGGTTTAACCAAATGCACAAAAACGAATTAAAGTCATATAAGTTGAAATTAAATTTAAACATTTTTGAGAGTTATAAGAACTCCAAATGAGATCAGAATGGTGTGGTCACGTGCATATAGATGATACAGAAGATATTGCTGATTAGGAGATACAAAAAGCCTTTTTACGGGCTTTAAAACGGAGTAAAATAGATGAATGAAACTGCAATAGAATTGTTAACAACCATGGATAAAGGTCTCCATTGCAATCCATAGTCTTGTTTAAAGTACGTCCCAATCAAAAACTAGTTTAATATTACGTTAACCATTTTACCTCAAAATTATAACCGACATGACAATTTTAATTTCAGGGAGCTTAAACTGCAATGTTTTTTCATAAAGTTCCCAGTATTACTTAAGTTTATGGAAGCTTTTTTGGTAGCTTTTATTTTACAGGACTCAAAAATTGAGTGAGTCATTTACTTAAGTTTCTGTTTGATTGCAATTCAAGTTTATACTCTTTGGTCTTAACATTACCCTACTTGAGGCTGATTGTTGAATAACTCAAGAAGATGTCTAGGAAATATAATGAACTTAAATTTTTTGTGTAATAAAACAGAAATATTTTTTGTTCAATGTGTTTTTTTAGTCTCTTCTTTAAGTATTTTAAGTTAGGTTAAGGGCTGAAAATAAATTTGTCAATTGAATCAAATGATATAAAATGGGCTATATGTATGTGTATATTTTTATTTTCGCAATTTTCATTTTTTGCTATACATGTATATATACCAATCGCAATTCTGAACGGATCCCAAACAACTTAATGGCCCTATTCCATGTGCGGGCAAAAATGCCATTAAAATGTTGCGGCTGCCGCAAAGATCCAACTGGGTGGAAAAGCATTTGAGTGTCTAGATGAATAAATCATGAAACAAAAGGAAAAAAAAATTATTGAAGGTTAGCCAAATGTAGAATGATGCATTTCAGGAAAAAACTTGACAAATTAATCATGGACAAAAAAAAATAAAAACTCACTTTCTCTCTAAATGAAAAACTCATCTTGCTTGTCTCTTTAAGTCAATTCAAATTCATGTTGTACAAATTTTTGCTGAATGAAAGCGATCTGGGTCCTTCTACTTATGCTAATGCCTATGTCTTAGCCTCAAGGCCAGAAAAAAGATTTCGGTAAAAAAAAAAACAAACAAAAAAGAAATCGCATGATGTGGTATGTCTGAAAGTGTCACCTTAAGACTTGGCGCGAATCTGACGCACAGCTTCACGTTCTGCCCATGAATGCATAACAAAAGGTTAAATGTCAAAGCAGGAAAATATGCTAAATATGTATGTGTGTGAGAAGGCACACAACCACATTCAAAATTTTACTATGACTTGACCTGAAATTTCTGTCAATCAGATGAGGTGACTTGCCTTTATCTAGCTTGCCGGAGCAAGAGCAGAAAGGTAGTAGGAGACTGTCGACAAGTAAAACTAATTGAATTTATGCTAATTAACCCGCAGTGATGTGGCTTGGAACCAGACCTTAATTATTTGTGTGTCTGTGTGTGTATGGCATAAACAGCATACAAAGAAAGTCCAATCAATTGGCTTGGCCAATTTACATAATGACCATGAAGTTACCCACTGGGGTAAAAAACCTGGCTAGAACCAGGCCAAACATATGTATTATCAACCAGTAATCGATTAAATCGATAAAGTAAATGAGACTAAAAGAGGACCAAAATAACAGGAAGTGTAAAGCACTTTCACTGGTTACCAATGAACAGCTAAACAGAGATATTTTCAAAGTTAGGTAAAAGTAAATACATATGCTCAAATTTTTTCTCCATTCTCATTAACATTTCAGCTGTCTTTAAGTGGCCAATTTTCACTCTCCTTCTCTGTTAAAATGTCAGAATTGGAAAACCGCTGTCATTTCCACACACACACACACGTTTATCGCACATTTGCAGGCTGCCTGCCATCGCCTACACTACACATAACTTTCAATTTCTAAAAACCGCTTCTGTGGAATGAGAATCGAGTTTGGCGTAGGGTATGAGTGTGGCAAATGAAATCCGTGCCAACTAAGCTATACCATCAAAAAGGCGACAGTTAAAGAGTCGCCATATCAAACAGTAGGTAAAACTGGTGCTACTCTGACCATGTTGACTCACACCTTTTTTTTTGCGTTTTGTTGCCTGGATGCATTTCAACCGCAAAATGTGCCAACGATTCTGCGGGGGTTTCTCACATTTTTTTGCACCTTCTCTACGATTCCCTTTTTAGACACATCAAATAGGTACTAACTGTCTTCGTTAAACAAAAACTGTTACTTCACAAATTCAAGTTCATTTTTTTGCCTACTTTTCAGCGCAGCGGTATAATTTTTGACATTATAAATTAGTATTTTTTTTTTTAAATCAATACTCTTCTATATTCTATAACTTTGTTTAACCGAAAATACCTTTAAAAATTGTTAAACTGTTTCTTTCACATTTATTAAATGGAATTGACAATCCTTTTTAGTGAACATAATTTATTTGGCCATGAGCTAAGGGAAAAAGTTGAAGATGTTCCATATACTGATGGTTAAAATAATAATCAATTTGTTAACTAAGTCATAATATGTAATAATATTTCTTTGTTTTCAAGTTTATCAAAGAAATTGCTTCAATAAACAAGTGCTCTGATATTAAAAGACCAATTGACCTTCCACCTTCAATTGACATGGGATGTCTTCATGCGATTGAATACAGTTAAATCTTTTATAGAATATAGAATAGGGTAATAAGTGTTCCATTGCATTTTTATAGAAAATTGCATGGGTTTTTTCTTAGTTCTCTTTTTACCCCTTTTTATTTTCTACTGTCTTTTCCGTGTCTCTTTTAATCAATCGCCATAGACAATTGCAATTTGAACCCTGAAAGAGAAGGATTAAGATGGTTGGTTCAGCAATTGTCTTTCAACTGAATGGACAGCGTGTCCCCTTTCGTCTGACCAATGTGTATGTGTTTGAAATTTTCTGGCCGAATGCCAACTACCCAATGCCTCCGCCCTTCTCTGTTATGCCGCCCCTGCCCACCCACATTTTGTCGCAAACAACTTTGCTATATTGCTTTTTCTCTATTTTTTCTTTCTCTGTATCTTTATTATGACACAACTTTGCCTAAGGCTCTGTTTTATAAATACATCAGGTTTTTTATACACTACACGTTTTCTGTAACATCTGTTTCCCTTTTACTCTCTGTTTCTCTTTGATTATCTATTTCACAAGTAAAATTCTGCAGTAAATATTTTTGGTAATGGTCCTAAGCATCTTAATAGACAAGACTTGAATATATTCAAAAATACAACAATAAAAATGAAAGCTTCACACCACCGGGTAAATAGTAGGGAGACGTAGGATCTTTCCACGAAGAGAATACTGTTACACTGAGCAGGGTGACGAACTGGAGAACTTTCTGTATATATCCTTTCGCCTGCGTATTTTTTTTCAAGTTTTCAAATTTTTCCCAGTTTTCTATATCTAAAAAAAAGAAGTGTTTCCGACCCATTCCCCATAGACTCTCGAATATGTATTTCTTAGTCTTTTCTTTATTGTGCCATCATCTGTGCATTCATCAATTTATTGAAAATTCATCCCAGAGGAATTATACACATATTATATTACTTTTCATTGTGCTGATGTGTCTGTGATTGTTTTATTGTTTTTATTGGTAGTCGATTTTGCACATATTTTATGCTTTTTGATCCAATGATAGTTTTGAGGGCAAATGTTAGAATTTCTTTTGATATTATGCTTATTATCCCCTTGATAAAAATCTGAAATATTAAAATATTTTGAGCAACGACTTTGTTGAATTTTGTTAAACTAACTTCCACAGTTTTTCTCTGGTGAACTTCGAAAAACGCACTTCTTAGCCTTTGTATGCCAAATGAATCCAACACTACATTGATTTTTTTTCCCCTGGCCTTGGTCTAGAAGCAACAAGAATAAAAATAGTATTATGTAATAATACATTGTATATTGTAACGAATACAAAACAATGCCAAAGTAATTTATCCTACTAAAAATATATATTATATAACCATAGAAAATCAACTAACTGGAAATAATAATTATGAATTAAATTGAAATTTTTATGGTACAAAATATATGCTTTGCTTTGTTTGTAATGCCATTCGGTCAAGAAATTCCCAATAGTCTGCCAAAGTACTCACTGATTTCAAAATAATAAAATTTTTTTTTTTTAACATTTGACGTACGGAATTTGAAAAAAAAAAATCCTTTTGGATTTCATAAAGCGACTTCTTTGAGTCTTCTTTTTATTGCACACTTTAGAGGCTAAACGCAGCTCTTTTTATATTCCCAGATCCTCTTTTACTCTTGACGCTTCATATATGTACGTAAGAAAATTTACATACTCTCTGTTGGTGTAGCTAATAGGCAATTTTAAGTTTTGAAATCAAACCGACGTCGGAAAGGAAGTCATGGTTTTAATGTAACTCGTGGACCCTAAGTGACCATTCATTAAAGTGATTCAAAGATCTTGATCGTATATTTTCAGAAAAGATTCCTTTTTTATCAACTTCAATTTGTAAAGTTGCTGTCTCTAAGTGCCCCAGATTTCCCTTGCATTTCCCTTTCCCTTGCAGTGCCCTTCAAACATTGTTGTGTTAGCCCATCAAAATGCGCTAACTAATAATAGGTTTTTGTCCACATATATTTTCCACTCCGACCACCGCACAAATGAATGTCATTTCATTTAATAATCATGTGGAGGCACCTTTGTCCACTGTGTTGTCATATATGGTGACCTATTATTACTTACATATGTATATATGAGGGGATTCCATCCACCTGTCTGTAATTACATTTACTCCCAACTTCCAGCAATGTTTTCCATGTGGGGTCATGAGTGGGGGTGGAATTATTCGGTTTACATGTGGAAAGGAAGGGCTACAAGGTAGTGGTCGCTCTATGAAGGGTGAAAGGAAGAGTGGTAGGGCTCTTATAAGCCATTTCCCGTTCCATTATTCAATTTGCACACCGTAAAACGGAACTATACAGATAATTTAAATAAAACTACCAAAAAACCGACTTTTTGCGTTGCAAAATTTTGCAGATATTTTGACAGCCTGCGGTTGTTTTTCAATTTATTATTCATGACAAACAATAAACAATTGGCTAAAAAAAAAAAAAAAAATACAAATTCATACACTTATTTATATAGAATTTGAAATATTTCATCCGAGTGTTCTGTTCAGAAGAATAAAGCAGGGGATGGGTGGCAGTAATCAAAATTCCTCAAACAAATTGTGTGACCCAACTTTCTGATTGAGGTGGGTTTATCTATAGATAGGCCAGACAGTGAACACGCCATTTGTATTTTTAGGACAGATTGAACACTTTATTTTTTTATCACTTGGCTTGGGTTAGCTACTCCCCAATCCCAAAATACCACCCGACCTACAATATGTCTGTCCCACCCCAATCTATCGAACGATACTTTCAACTTTAATAAACCTTTTTTTTTGTGCTTACCCTACTTAGTTTCTTACCAAAACAGGGTTGATGAATTTTGACTAATAGTGTGCAACGCACACTCTCCAATACTATACCTGTATTTATATTCTTGATCAGGTACAGACAAATTGTGTCATACATATTGTATAACATTGTATATAATATTAACATATTGTAAAAACCATAGTACCTACTCCTGAATTAAAAGTAAATGACCTTCATTTCCTTTTCCCCAAAAATCTATATAACTATTTTCATGCTTTCTGCATAGTTCATATTGGGTGCTACTTATTTCTAAAGCTTTTACTTGAATATCTTAAATGGAGGTACGTTTGGTTCCATAAAAACCAATCACTAGGCTTAACTTGAAAGGGTGTACGAATCTCGGTTCGTCAATTTGTTTGGTGTGTTCGCTCCATAGAAACATAAAACCACAAAATGGCATTTAATTTTTCATCTCCTTTAAAGATATTTCGCTTTGTACAAAATTTGTTGGTTGTTGTGGACGTTATTCGACAAAAAAATTAGTCATTATTAGATTTAATAGTTATTATAAACCAAATTTGTATTCAACCGATATTTTGTAGATATTTAATTTGGTTATCACCTTTATGAGAATAAATATAGTTAATAGTTGATAAATATGAATTTTAAATAAAACTAGTTAAAAAATTATTATTTCCCATAAACCTTTACAACATTTATTAGTCAATGTTTCGGGTAAAAAAATTTAAATTTTCACCGAAAAATTAATTACATACAATTTCTCATTGATTTTGAAGAAAAATAAAACAAAAAATATATATATATACATATATATATGCATTTTTCCGGCCAATTAAACACGGAAAAAAATATTCAAATGATCTCCAAAATTCTGTAGATTGATTAGATGTCCTTCGGGTTCAGTTGAAAATATCTTCAAAATGGCCCAAATGCGTAGACATACCGATAATAGATTGCAAGCCACTAGAATTTTGAAGCAAACAGATATAGCCAACTGACTGTATATATTCTGACGATCTGCATTTGCATCCGAATCGTTCATTATTATAATTTCCGTTATTATAACTATCATGCTGTTCAACCAACAGCAAATAAATGTCAACAAGTAGGGTAGAAAATAAATCAGTGTCATCCAATTGATCTTCAATTTGCTGTCGTATTGAACTCTTAAAAAAGAACTATGAAACGAGCAGCGTGAATAGCGAAAGAGTCCGTATAGACATGAGATTACTATGGCCAGAATACCCAATTCGTTGATCCATTCCTTGCCCAGCAGCGTTTTGTATGAAATCAAGTATTTCAAATGGCCAGACCAAAATTCCGATATCCAAACCGCATCAATTTTGGGACACATTGAAGCTGCATGCACCAGCAGCCACAAATATAAAGACGACCACAAGCATTTGACCAGCACCATGAAAAACTCTGTGATGACATGACTTTTATATTCGCCAGGCATTTCCATTAAATTGGGGAGGGTTTTACGTAGCCAAAAAGTGGAATATCAACTAAAGGATTTTCAAGGAATTGGCAACTTTTCCCTGAAACGGCTAAAGCAAATATAATTTGATTAAATTCCTTTCCTATAAGTTTGGCGTACAATTTCTCAAAGTATTTCTAACAATAATCACTGAGTATATGAGTTAAAGTTTGACAAGTTTAACAATGCTGTCCTTTTAGCTCATAAAATCCAGTCGTCTTATTTGAATGATCGTAGACTATCTTTCTAAGCTGTAGCCAGTGTTCCTGAATATAAGGGGTAAAAGCTAAGAATCTGAAGTTTTTGTCTTCGTATTTAAAATTCTTTGCAAGGCACGCAATACAATGATCGGAATCGTACAGATCGGACAACCACCTCGTTACGATATCGATGAAAACCACATATTCTCTTAATTGATGCTTTTCAGTGGATAGCTTATTTGGTTTATTTATATATGAAGTCAAATGGTATGTAACAGGCAGTTTCAAAACACTTGCAAGTTTTTTTGGAAAGCTTTTTTAGATATGATTCCACTTTAAAAACCTTGTGCATTTAAAGTCTCAGTAAACTCAGGCCAAGATAGAGAGTCATCAATTAGACAGCATTCCCTCAACCAGACAGACAGCAAACTGCCATTGTCTTCATTCATTCAAAATGAAAATCACAAGGTGCCACCACCAGCCAAGCAATTGTATGGACAAACTGTCCGCTTATACAGACATGGCCTGTGTATACATATGTATCTAGCCATGGTCATGAATCTCTTCTTCCCCACCTCCTTGTTACAGCCTCCCCTATCCATAGTGTCACTGTAGGTCTCTGGGCTTTTGCCTTTGCTGCTGACACTGTCAATGATGGCCTCAATCAGAGCTGTCATAAACAGCGACATCGCCGACAGTTAGTGCGCGCCATGCAAATGGTAAAGCCTTCCTTCTCTTCCTACAACCCTCAACCTCCAATTCTTTCATTTGGTCTTCCTGGCTCCTCGTTTTACCCCATCGCATTTGTGAGGCCATCAAGTGTCATTAATACGGAAATTATGCAAATGAAATTGACTTTTTCTTCCGCTACTGAAAAAGCCGTGTGTTATAGAAAATGATTGTGGTTATTCCAGTTGTTGGGATTATTAACAACAAATTGGCATTTCAGGATTAAAAAATTTTTGAAATAGTTCTAGTCAGGAGAAGTTGTTATTAGAAAGCTCACATCTGATAAATTAGGGTATATCCCTAATAAGCAACTGCTTGACATATATAATGTTCATCATGGAGACACATTTAACGATCCATTTAAAATCGAAGAAATCATGTTATCGTAATGTTCACTGTCCTACAATCACAACTGACTGCAATTGAAATATATTGAGTGGGCTGTCAAATGAGGTGAACTTTGCCGATCTGATTTACCCAATCTAAGCCCTTTATGGCCATTTTGTTTAAAAAAATAATAAAACATTTTATTTACGTTATCTGGAAAAGCCTTAAAAAATGTAAAAAACCTCTTTAAGTCTTCATAAACAACTACAAACAATGAAATCACTTTGAAAGAACACACCGATTGAAACTAATTAACTCGCTGTTAAGATAAACAAAACAAACTAAATCGAAATATATTAAAAAGAGGTGTGGTTAAGCCTAGTTGAACTAACTAATTGTTGAGTCCATATGTAAGATTTTGATAGGCAAATATACAAATCGGCTTAAGACAGATTTTTCTTACTTATGTATGTGCAATATCCACAATGTTCATTTTGATGAAGTACAGAGACAGACAAGATTGTGTACAGTATTTGTTTTAAATGCTTACAAATTGTTATGGAAATCGTAAATTTAAGCCAAACATTGTACATTTAAGATTGCCCTGATTGTGATTGTGTCTGAGTCTGAAGGTAATAAAACAATCTGTTTGGATTATCAACCAGTGCATTTATCACCAAGACAAAGAGCGTGATATTAAGACGCCTTTAGCTACTTCCCATCGGTCTCCTCCTATCTTTTTAACTTAATTTAGCTTTCTCGCCCATTTCTTTTGCTCTACTCAATCTTGTTTCCCTGTTGGCCAGGTGTGTATAGTCACTCACCTGGTTGCTGGTTTGGGGAGTGGCGTTAGGTGGGAATCTGTCTTATCAACATTTATGACACTTTTATGAGACTCTCTCAGCAGGAGGAGAAAAATCATTGAAGCGCAAAATCGTGCAATATTCTTGGCACAGTCGGCCTAAAGGGAATGGGGATGGGTATAGAGAGACGGGGATGGGGAGTTGGTTCTGTGTTGGACCAGGGCCTAAAAGCCTGCCTAACTATATTATGACTGACCTTCATTTGTTGCTTCCTTTTGTTGTTGTTGCTGTTGGGCTGGCCATGCATGTTTTTGAATTGCTCCTTAAATGTCAGATAAATTATTGAGTTTACATATTGATCCTGATGCCTTTTGCAATTTACTCTACAGCCTCATTCTATGGCCTTACCTGGCTTGTCCTCTGATGCTCCATCCCCATCTACTGACATTATTAACAACAATGATTGGACACAGCTGAGGCCTTTTGGGAAAGTGTTTATACATAAATTTATATATGTATACCAAGGCCAGCACAATGAAAAAATTGAACAAAAACATTATCTTAAGCTAAGCCAAAGTGTGTATACCCTGACCTCCGATGCATGTATATACATCTGACCGCACATAATATATAGTTTTAGTCCATTATATTGGCCCTTTAAATATAAATCTAATGGATCTGAATTATAAAAATAAAAAAGATTTCTTTACGCTAAAATCATGCTAGAAGTGTAAAATTCGTCCGCCTGCGAGCGGTGTCCCCGACTAGAGCTTTCACTGTAGTTCAATCGAATGAATAAAATGTTAATCAATTATAATTTTTTTATTTATTTTATTTAACTATATTTTGTTTGCCTTGAGGTAATTAACCGTAGGCTCTTAAAGTATTTGAATTTCTTTCCCAAAAATTAAAACTAAAATTCAGCGATAGTCTCCAAGAAATATCGAGAATTTCGCATGGAGCCACCATCGATAATTTGGCAGCTCTAGGATGGATGGATATGGCTAAATGAACTGGTCTCTTCATGCTGATCAACGTTACATATACATAGTACATACATATATACTTTATATGGTCAAGAATGCTTCCTTCTATCTAACCAAAATTAATATACATATGTATGTAGACTTTTTGCAAGGGTATTAAAAAGTAAAAACAGTGGCCTATCCTCTGTAAATAAAAGTACCGTTTTTATCTTTTAAAATTTACATTTAAAATTTACATTTACATTTAGAAATGTAAAATTTACATTTCTAGTGAGTAGAACCACTAGAAGAAGTTCTCATTATACTCTTTCAAATATATACTTTAGGAGACTATTTCGAACTATCTTTATTCCCTTTATTTTTCTTTTTGATATATAAATTAATATTTGCAATATATTAGGTTGAGTTTCTACGTTATACCAAAGTGGTTTGATCTGAACAAAAGAGAGCCAAGTTTGCAGAGAAACGGACGCACCATCTGGAATTGTATAAAAAAGGTGAAGTCACCTACACATCACATACACATATTGATATATACAGGGTAACCATGTTGCATGTGTACATACATACATACATACATATCTAGATTGGTGGTCATTCTACCATTTTATTACCCTGTATTGAGGCATTGACCAGCTAGCTAGCCAATGATTCCCCTGATATTCTGCAGCAAAAGCAGCCTTTTAAATATTTGATATAGCAAATAATTTGATTGGAAACCGGCATTGAAAAGTTGTGTATGCGCCCTGTCTCTCTTTCTCTCCCTCATTTTCAATCTCTGCTTTAAAGACTGGCAAAAATTAATAGATGGATATATTTTAAAGCCTTCATTTCCCTTGGGGCATTTATGGTTTTGATTTCATCTGGAAAGTAATCAATGTAATAATTGCAAAAAACACTTTGATTGCTTTCCATTTACACAATTTTTTTTTGATTCTTTCTTTTTTTGCATTGCGAGTTTCTCTAATTATGTGTAACCTTCGCTAATGAGTCCAGAGCACGTGGATGTCGATGTTGATGATGATGCCCTGAAGCCAGGAGGTGGAACTTAATTAGTTAGCTGGACTCGAACGTCCAATTCATGTTGTGGTTTAATGAGCCTGAAGTGCCAGAGCTAAAGGTTAATAGCGACCAAATGAGGGAAATTGCCAAGATCCAATTGGGAAAAATGAAATGTGAATTGAAGTGGAAATGACTTCGTCAAATCGTATCAAATAAGTCATTAAACTTGTTTTCGACTTGGTTAGTTTTGTAACTTACAGTAGTTAATCACTTAGTTGGGTTAAAAGGGAGGAAAACATTGTGAAATTTATCTCCATGGTTCGCAGAATCCACAATGAGTGTGCAGGATAATCTTATACAGTCGCAGTTTCTATTTGAAAAGCCTTTAAAGATATTTCGGTTCCTAAAGAATAAACAAAAAACAAAATAGTCATCATTGTTTTAAATTTTTACTGTGTGCTTCAAGATTGTGTAAAAATACCAAACATCAAATTATTTGAGATTCTAAAGGAAGAAAATCTTTGGGAAAAGATGCTTAAGAACATGGAAAGATGAACGTGTACACAATTTTATCATGTGCATTTTGGTACATGTGGGAAAATGTGTACGAGAATGCTTTTTGATTACAACATTGAATACTTGAAATACTCACTAAAAAACAGCAAGTTATTGTCTCCGTTAAGCATGCATTAACTGAGCTTCTCTGTTTGTAAAGAGAAGCTGCATTTAAATAGAACTTTAGAACTTGTGCCACTTCTTTTCATGGCCTTTTAAAACAAAACAAATTTTTATCTCCAATCACTTTAGTATAAATTTTTATCCCACTTGACGCCCCGTCAAACCCCTATATGTACCTTTTCTTCCCACGACTTTACACTCCACTCTAATCTGAAACCACTGCTCGTTGCCTACATCAACACCTCCAGCTCCGGGTGCGTCTATCACTGCATCCTCTCTCTCTTTAACTTATACATTGCTCACTTTACTTACCATTATACAGTTTTCTCAAAAAGCGCTTTGTTTGGAATGCCTCATAAATTGCGCATACGCCTGTTGCGAACCTCTGCACAAAAGAGAGAGAGAGAGAGAGAGATAAAGAGAAAGAGAGAGAGAGAGAGAGAGGGAGAAATGTCAACCGATGATGTTTTTCTTTTTTTAGGTGGAAACGCATAAATTTTCTGCTTGAAATCTTTGTGAGTTTTAAAAAAAATATAAGTGAGCTACAAAACAAAACAAAAAAAAAATGGATGAAAGTTAACTGTCGGTCGTGGTAGCACTTTAGACGTTCCTTGAATGTATTTGGACTGCAAGCAGCATCTGCATAGGGGAATCCAAATTGACATCCACTAGGCATTGGTATGCAAATTGCACTAGCAGTCTAGATTTTATTCGAGTTCTCTTTCTGTTCTTTTTTTTTTTTTTTGCGGCGAGTGCAATTTTGTCAGTTGCACCTTTGCACCTTTCTTAAATTTTCACAATGCAACTGTGGGTTTGGGATTCGCGAAGTTTTTCGTGCGCAAGTTTCCTCTTGAGTATTTCTCTGGTAATGCCAATATTTGTTGGTTCAACATTCCGCTTTAAAAAGGATAATGCCGTGAAAGCATTCTTATTCGCTTTGATGTCTCAAGTGTTCGAGGCCAGAACACCTGAAGTCAGGAGAATTTTTCTCTTATTCTTTTCCTTATTTTTATTTTATTCTTTTCTTTTTTTGCTCTGTGCTTTTGTAGGTCAAGCATTGTCAGTCTCATCATACACATACTCAGTCACACCGTCATTGTCATGAGAATTTCATGTGCTAAAACTGTCAGTGAAGTTCATGTCATTCTCTATCTGTCTCGTTCTTTCTCCTTCGTACAGTTCCCAGATGGTAGGAGACAAATGTATGTATGCTTAAAATGTGTCAAAAATATATAAAATTGAGAGAAATGATGAGTTACTTATAAACAAATGTACATACATATAGGTTAAAGAGGTTTTTTGTGCACTTTCCCAATTGTTAAAATTTTGATTACCTGAAGTTTGGGATGTATATATAGACAGGAAGCTTTTTGGCTCTATAGAGAACTGGTTTATATAGGATTTGTATATTTTCTTTAATTAACTTGGATAACTTTATTGATAACCTTATTAAATGAACTTTGTAAGTTATCAACAGGATGTGTTTTTAGAGTTCCAGCAGATTTGTTATCCTTTTTGACTTTTCAACCACAATCTTCGGCGAGGTATACTTTAAGAAGTGTTGAAATGTCAAATGCAAAGTCCTTGAGAACTGAGGAAAACAGCAATGGCAGTTGCATGACAGCGTCAGCCGCGACAGTAGCATCATCAGCTTGAGGCAGCGAGAGCAAATGGAACACACAACCAAAAAAATAAAAGAAAATAGTCAAGAATGCTTAAAAAAATGCAAATATAAGTAATATTCGCCAACTCTTATTTAACTATCCGACTTGTTGGTTGAATTCACAAAAGGTTTTAAGAAAAGCTGCTTCTATACGATTTCTAAGTAAATATACCTTTGGAATAGGAAGCACTTTCTTTTCCTTACAAACTGATTCAAAAATACAAGTTATTTACTTTTAAAACTCGTTCGATAAAAATGCAGACCTAATAAGAAAACTTCTTTCTATCTTGAATATAACTTGCAACTCGGAGCTGAAGTGTTTTTATTTTCAGTTTCAAGCCTTTTTTAGAACTAGACTTAGAAAGTTTATTTGGGTATTGCAATTAAATTCTGACTAAGTGCTTCTTTTTGACTAAACGGCTTAGACTTAAGAAAAGAGAGCTCATGTGCTCAGACGTGGTCTACACCATTCAATCAGTAGGTTAGTAATTGGAATGGATTGGACTTCTCAGATGGCAGCAGAATGACTTCCTCCTGTTTCCATAGCCTCGCTGCATTCGTAACATAAATCTATTTATTATATTTATTTTCACTCATCAAATGGATACAAATCTCAATCCCATTTAAGCTACCTAATCTCCAAGAAAAGAAAGTACAATTATTTCTTTAGCATTTTTCTGAAGATTTTATTTATTTGTATTTACTCAATTAAAATTTAGTTGGGACATTTTGCTGCTGTTAATTTTACTCTTCTTTACTTTACTTTTCTTTCTTTTTCTGGCTTTTAATTGGATTTGCTTTCGTTTTGTTTATATATAATTGGGTTTTATATGCGTTTTAGTTGAATTTGTTTTTTTTTTTCCTTTTTTTTTTTATTTTTTTTTTTTTTTGTATTTACTTGAATCTCTCTAATAGAATTTTCAGTTTAATTTCTTTTTTGTTTCTCATGTAGCCAGTTTGGTAGTTTAATTTAATGAATTGTTTAAACATTAATCATTAGTTTTATAGGTTTCTTTGTTAGTAACAATTTGCATTTTAGCTTGTTTCTAATACTCTTAATATTTTTTCGTTTTAATTTTTTTGTATAGGTATAATATATTTGTTAATATTTTATATATTTCATTTAATTTTTTTTTTTTTTTTTTTTTTGTATTTGGTTTGTTTTGTTTGGTAGAAAAACAGAAAAATTGTGCCACCAGATTATTTATTTTTTAGTTCATGTTTTTATTTTGAAAACTATTTTCTCATAAATCTTTTTTTTTTTTTTTGTTTTTTGTTGACGATTCCTTTTTCTTTTCTGTTTTTGTTTTTAATGTAGCTGCTGCTGGTGAACCCCCTTAATATAATTTTTTGTTATTTCTTAAAATCCATACAACATTGAGTTTAGTTAATGCAATTCATCCATTTTGTAGGTACAATTTTCTTATAATTTTAGTTTTTTGTGTGTCTGTGTGTTTTTCTTTTTAAATATATTTTATAAAGTTTTTTCTTGACCTTCGCAAAACTTTTTGACAAACCGTGAAAAATGTCTTCCAAAAAATGTTTCAGCATTTTTTTTGGTTCTCTCAATGTTCTAGAAGAATACCCTTTCTTTGTCCTACAAATACAAATCAATTTGTTATTCTTTTTTATTTATTTGGAACATCGTGCCATTTGGTTTCATTATAACTTTGCAAAAATTTAACTTTATTCATTTAAGTTTAGAAATAAATCAACTGAAATTAGTAGAAAAGGTTCAAGATATCATTTGCTTTTCTTGGACTCTTGATTAACAATTAGAATTCGACAAAAACTAAAAAAAAGAGAAACAAAACGAATGTTTCATGCCAAATTTTTTATAAATATTTATAATTATTATGGGAATTTAGCCCTTTTTTAGTAAAAAGTTTACAATTGGTTTTGGTGTGTATTGTGTGAGTGTTGTCGTTTACATTTTACCAAATTTATTTTTTAATTGGTTTAATTGCATTTTTGTTGCTGCTGCCAACAATAATTCCAACTTTGTCTAACTCGGCCAAAACTTATTCGGGTTGAGTCTCTCTGCGGGTCTTATGGCCACGGAATGAGGCTTGTATTTTAGTTGCGGCTTTATTCAATTCTGGATCAGTTAGATCAATATCCAGTTCTTCGGCAACTTTTTTGGTTATCTCCTTGATATCCTCATCCTCAGGCGCATCCTTATTGACCAATTTACGGGCCAAATGGCCACGGAATGTGGACTGAATCTTTAAGGCCGCGTGACAAAGCTCTAAAAACGAGAACAAATATTTAAAGTTAATTTTTGCATAAACCAATTCGATTAGTTTATCTTGATTACACAATTAATAACTAATTGGATTTGAGCGTCAATTCAAAAAGCTCATTAAGGCACTTGCCATGCCACAAGCGCATCTAACTCTCTCTCTCTCATTTCTAAGGCCACAGTACTCTTGACTCTCTCAATTGAATGAAGTTGCCATTGAGGCACGTTTCAATGACGCGTGACTTGACCACATCTACATGCATCTGCCATGACTGAGGCATTATAAATGAAGCTTAATTTTGTTGTCTACTTCTCTTTACTCTCTATCTCTATCTCTCTCTCTCTCTCTCTCTCTCTCTTTCTCTCTCTTTCTCTATCTCTCTCTCACTTAAACCATTCCTTTTCTTTTTGCTGTTTTAAATTGGCAGTGGCATGTGACACATTTAATATGCAAGAAATGATGGTGGTCCATACACAATGTTACGTATGCGTAATATGCTTAGCCTGCTCAAGTCCTTTGAGCCTTACGGCCAGCTGAGCTGGGTTTTGAAGAGTGTTAGGGGAATGATTTGATTACGACTTTAACGATCAAATTTATGCCCACATTTCCCATCTGCCAATGAATTTCAGATAAATATCTTATATCAAATGTCACATGCCAACTCTCTAAAATCGGTAATGTTTGTTTTTATCCAAAGGCCAAAGGCGTTTAGTTACTTATATATACTTGATTTGAAATACTTTTAGTGTCCCAGCATAATAATGGTGCTAATTTTTTATATTCGACATCATGATCAATAAGTAGTGGAAAAGGTTTGATCACAAAATCAAAAATATAAAAACATTAAAACACATGGAAAGAGATCATTTTGATTTTAATAACTGAAATTCATGAATTTTTACTTTTTTTAGCTGAAACACGAGTTTTAGTCTGGCGTAAAATTGCTTGAGGATTTGTTTATTTTATATTATGCTTTGAGTAAATGGCTAAGAAATTATCATATAAATTCTCCACTGTAGTGATTACTTTTTTATTGACTTTGTATGAGGATTTCGGTTAGAGAACGCAAGTAGAAAGAAAAGTGGAAAGTGCAAACTTTTTGTGCTTGAAATAAAAGTAAATTGGCCGCGCGAGTTGAGTTTGTTGAAGATTGAATTTACATAGCATTTGGGTGCAGATTTTTTTGAGTGTTAATTCGTTAAGCTGATGTCTCCGCCCACACACACACACACACACACACACAACTAATTGGTCGGACATTTTTATCAAGTATACGCAACGTGACCCAGGCTCCAAGCACGTACCAATGCATTCATGTTTATTTATAAAATATTTAAAATAACTACAAGACGTGCAAATAGCTGAGCCTTAAGCCAGAACCTGGCCCATGACATTTATAGGGCAAAAAGAAGAAAAAAGGAACAATTTGGAATTTCACTGACAAACTGAAATGTATGCACCCACCCTGCAAACACTCCCGCCCTTTTGGCCCTCTCTTCTCAGTTAACAAAACTTTGCTTTCGACGGTCATGTAACACTCTACACATGGCCACAAGCTGCTCACGTACACAGCCGTGTCCTGTCACAGGACCATACGAAAAAGCAGAAAAAAGAAACAAGATAGAAGCTCGGCAAGCTTGCCACCATCGTACATGTTAGCCTTTGCTTTTGGCCTTTATCAGGCATACAAATTGAGTTTCCTTCACCAGCAGTAGTTTTTGCACCTAGGCTGGGAGCCTGGAGTTGTTAGAAGGCTCAACATTTGGGAGTGGCAGCTGTGCTGGATAGGCACACGGACATTGGCGCCTAGTTGATGTGTGTCAAGTGATTTGCATGTGAAACTTGCCAGCAAGTTAGAGGTAGAAGGAAAGAGAATAGTTCTAACGCCCAAGCTAATCACTGACTAAGCCTCATTTTTTGCTGGTAATTTGCCAAAATAGTTATCTTTTTTGTTATCGTCCTGCCAACAGTTTTTATTCGTTTAACTCAGGTTTCAATAATAGCTAATGTTGATTTATTTATTAGATTTTTCCCTTTGCCATAACTCCATTTCACACAAGATGCAATCAATCATTGGATTTCCTTAGAAATATTTCCAATTTTTTTTTAGTAAATTGTTGTTCACCTACTTCAGCACTTTTTTTGGTATTATTGGCCGTATTGAGCAAGTGAGATAGATGGAGCGAAACGGGAGAGAAGAGAATAGGTGTGGCGCATGTGTTACCATCCATGTTCTTGACCCACATTCTTCACGCACACTCGCAGATCTACAGTTACAGACACGGGCAAAAAAGCTAAAAAAAACGCTTAAACAAACAATGCAAATTTATATTTTAAAATGAAAATTCGCAGACAATGGGTAAAGTAGGTGTGTGTGTTCAGGTGGGGTTTTTTTTTTTTTTTTTGTTATAAATAGGGGGGAAAGCATTGAAAGCCGAAGTGTGGGACTTGGTATCGACCTTGGTTAGTGGTCACCGCACCGCACTAAAATCTACCCTATGCTCCGTATCCCTCTCGCGGAACCAACGCTGAAGTACTACTTCACGAGGGGGAGATGGCACGTATGCCTCGTCTAGAGTTTACCTAGAACTGAAGTTTTGGTTACGCTGACGTTCAGCGTAGGGACGTGTTCTGCGTCTTCTATATTACCCGCACAGTGTGTGCAAAAGGGATCTGTCTCATGTTTAAACCTATGCAAGTAGGATTTAAAGCATCCATGTCCCGTCAGTAACTGTGTCAGATACATTGGGTTGTGTTGCGCGTCGGGGGAGCCTTTTTATTAACCGAGCCATCTATGACCTCGTCTAAGATCCTGCCCAGTTCGGCCATCAACATGTTCGGTGCCTGCGGCGGTCCTTTTAACTTCTTCGGTGAGGTTCCACTTTCGGTGTTGCAAGGGCTTGCTTCCCTTGCCCGTTTGGGTGTCTCTTCTTCGCATCCAGCTAAGACGAATACTCTTCGAATGGCTGGCGGGGCCGAGTGAAAAGCCTGCGGCGGTGTCCTGGCGATCTTGCTTCCTTTCGCGAAAGGATTGGCACCGTTTGTGCACAGTCCGTGCTTTTTGCTGCTGCTGCTGCTGCTTGTAGCTATGTCCGCTGCATCGGCCAAGTTTGCCACCGGTGCAGTAGTGGTGGTTATGACGGTTGTTGGGGCCTCCAGAATCCGTGCACCTCCTCTTCGTGTCTCAAAGGCCCTGTGGGTTTGTTGGTCCTCTTCTTGTAACCTGAAAAGATTGCTAGTCGGTAACTTAAGACTTACTCAGTCTATAAGGGATTTTTTAAAAATCGCGCCTAAGCGAGCGCCCAAAAGCACGCAGCACTATGGAGGCTAATGTTGTGAGCTTATGTTAAGCCGTCAGCTGGTTTATCGGCTATGTTATCGATCGACGGTTCACAACACTAGTTACCAGCTGATTAATTGCAATCGGCAAAGTAAAAAGCGCTAAAAAGTCAAACGATAAGAAAGATAAAAAAAGTGCAAAAAATGCACTTTTCCCACCACAGGAGAAAGCGCGGTATATGGTTAACACCCCCGCCGCCCCTCCTGACGCCCCTAAGACTGATGGGAAATAAATAATTTCTCCAACACAACAGATGCAGCCAGCTGGGCAGCCGATTGCAGTCCAGGTGAGTGGCCAGTCTCTTGGCGACCCTTCCTAATCCTTCCCCTCTATATTCCAGGTATTGTACGTCAATTGTGTCCTTTTATTTTGCGGAGCGACTGATAAACGCGACTGCACTTGGTTTACACATATACTTCCTCCTTCCTCCTCCCTCCTCTCCTGTTCAGGTGGGGCTGTGTAGGTGAGTTTGAATGCCATTAGCAACAGTGCAATCTGTGATACACATATGTGTTAAGTAATTGTGTCATAAATGTTGGTACTACAACCCAGAGAAAAACATGATGAAGCTTCACAGCACGCGCGCAGAATGCGCAAGAGATGGTGAGTGTGAACAAATATAAGAAAATTATTTCATTATCATAAAGTAGTATAGAAGAATACCCTTTGAGATTTAGAAAATGAGTCTAAAACGGGCTTGGGTTTAATCAGACATTGACATAATGTTTCCCCGCACTTTTTTCGCATTTGAGGTGGTCCAAATAGTGCCCAAAATATTGTTATTCTTTTCGTTTGTAAGCATCGAAAAGGAAAAATCTAAGGAACTTGAAAATGGTTTTAAGCAACTTGAATTGTAGCTAAATATAAATCATATCAGTTACTCTGCAATATTATGTCTTCTTTCTTATATGTTCTTACCTTATCGTTATTCTACAATTTTTTAAAGAAAATCTACCGAAAATAGCTTCAAAACAGAATACATAAACTTCTTTCAAAATGGTATCACTACATGGACGTAGACTTTTCCATTATCTTTTATAACTCTCACTACAATTTACATTTCGCACACAGCCGTCGGGACAGCTGATGGCACCTTTGTTTTAAAACTCTGACAAATTTCATCACTGTATGGGGTGGTTCATTATTTGTTTATGGCCACAATCTTTCATTAAGCCCCTCCTAGCCTCCCAAACGCACTCCCAACTTTCCTTTCCTTCACACCATGGCCGAGGCCGTGTCGTGACGTGTTTCAGTTGTGTTTCACCGTCGGATTTTGGCGTTTTGTCATTGTCAGGCTGTCATAATTGCGTTGTTAAGTCTTTGCCATAAATCTACATTTTAATTACTTGAGTTCTCTGTTCTTCCACTCACAAAAAAAAACAAAAAAAAACTACCCACACACAATGCACACCATTTACAACAACACTATATGAGAGAAAAGAAGGAGTAGGAGAGATATTCTATTTTGATTTACCCGAAAAATTGCCGTCAAGCTGGCACTTAATTTGCACTTTCTCGTTATTTCATTTCATTTCTTTTCTTTTTATGGGGTTGTAGGTTTTAAAAAAATGTGCTCCGATAATAAGCAGAAAATGGCATGTGTTTGCCAAGTTCTTGCCAGGGGCCACAAAAAAGAGACTCAGAAAACCAAAAGTATTTTTGCCCAAAATGCGGTTGCCAAGGATCTTTGCTCTCCATTCATAGAGGCCATTTTTCAATTTCCGGAACGCAAGAACTCTGGCTCAGTCTTGTGGTTAGCCAATTTAAATTGTCTTCAAGTGGAGGCAAGTGGACCAAACTGAACCTTTTGATAATAGTAACTTTTTTTTAGCCTCAACCTCTTTCTTTACCAGTAAGCAACGAAATTGATGTTGGCTGTAATTAAACTACAAATCAGACAAAACACACAGAAAACTTTCATTAATATAAAGCCAGATTATGGCATTTGGGAGCTTGGGTGGGGAATTGTTAGGTGGCATTTCCCGGAACTGAAGCTACGTTATTAAAAGTCAGTGAGGCTTTCAGCAAATCCTTCTATACATTATGCATAATTAACTACAGTTCATAGTTAAAGGCTTTACACGTGAATTTGGCTTTCAATTTTTTGCTTTGACACACGAATATCTTATTTAAAGCCATTCGAGGACAGCAAAAATTATGAATTCAAATTGTAATTAAATATTTATGCAAATATATTTTCGTGGCCACATGTTGCCAACATGGCAAAAAAGGTGCTAAAGCTTTGAAATATTTAAGCTAACACTTACAAAGACGACTTTGTGGCATCCTCTATTCTTGAAATGAAGCTAACTTGTCTTGGAAGTTTTTACATTGATTAAAATTCATTTAAATATTCTCTATTTAAGAAACATTTTGATAAAGAGTGGGAACTGAGCTTCTCACGCTGATAAAGAACTTATATATTTTATGGACTCTGAAACATCTCTTTCTTTGCGCCACAAACATCTGACAAATTTTATTATACCCTCTGCATGGGTATAATAAAGCATAAAGCAACCCGACTAAAAGAACTTTGTTTTTATTTCTTTTCTCTTTTTAGTGTAAAAGAACGCCAATGAAAAAGAGTGGTGGAAAGTGGCATCGAAATGCATTTTTTAATTTGCTTTTTTTCCTTGTTTCAGACAATTTTTTTCCACTGAGAGACGTACTAAATTCTATTTTACTACGACATTAGAACTTCAATGTAAAATGGTGTGGTAAAAAACGTCATTAAATTAACTTAGCAAAAGTCTTATATACTTTTGTTAACATTCTAATTAAATAGTACAAGACGAAACTTGGGTAGAAAGAACGTTTAAGCCGTAAGCTGAACAAATAAACAGGAGGCGCACCTTTTCTAAAGGCTTTCTTCTTGTCAAGACCCACTTCCCCCCTCTCCATCTTCCTCTTTATACACTAATGCATTATAAATTAAAGGTCTATCTGAAAAAAGGCCAGACGAAGAAGGTGCTCAACATTTTTGTCGTCTGTTTTATGTACTTTCGGGTTGGCCAATTTGTATACCCTTGCAGAGGGTGTTATGAAATAGGTCAGATGTTTGTACCGCAAAGGAGTATACAGCTGTGTTCAAAAATATAGTAGCGCAACATTAAAAATTAAAATTTTTTTTTTTTATTTTTTAAAGAATAGGATATAAAGATGAGAATATGACTAGATTCCGTTTGTTTTACATTGGTTTTTATAATATTTTAATGTCTTTTGCGAAGTACACCAAAAAGTGCCTGTTCAAAATAATAGTAGTGGCTACAAAGGAGTAAAAAAAAAACAGTTTAATTTAATTCAAAATCGACTCGATGAGGTCCTGTCAACGCTTCAAGGGGATTTGCGACCCTGCTTTCTAAACTATTTGCCAAAGCTCAGCTTTTTTTGATGGATTTGATGTTGCCACAACCCGCTGAACATCTCCCTATAAGTCCTCGATCAAATTAAGATCTGGGGACCGAGGTGGCCATGGCATAACATCGATCTTTTTGGATGCAAACCAATCTTTTGCAAGCTGTATATGTATATATGTTCTTGGTCAGCTTGGCATTTCAACAATTAATAACCTAGGTGAGATTTAGTACGAAAATCATCCGGATCGGACCACTATATCACTAAATGCCATATGAACTATCGGTGAAGGCCCCTCCTTCCCATGAATGTCTTTAACAAACGTACTAATCAGATAGTTTTGCATAAAAATATCATATCCCAAAATGTCAATAAGATCAGATAAATAAACAGAGAAAACCCGATCAGCCTACTAGATCATTGCTCGAAATCAACAGAGCAGCAGAGCACAAGAAATAAAGAGGGACAGAGTGATACTTTGAAGATGGGTTAGGAGCATGTAAAAATATCACGGCCAAGGATTGCAAGGGTATATAAACTTCGGCATGGCTAATGATGGCTTCTTTGATATTTTTTTATGTCTTCGGGTCACACAGGAAAAAAAACGCCAATTCAGCGCCCTCAACAATACAAATACGGATACAATGTTTTTAGTTCGTGCTGCTTATTGCGTGTATTTGTTCCCCACCCACTCGGCCTATTCATCCCCTTCATCGTTCTTCCCCTCTGCCTCCTCCTCCTTCTCACCCTACTCATCCTGCTGCAAAATTTTGTTCTTGTTTTCGTCTTGTTTGTTGTGGCGGACAACAACACTTAACATGGTACTTAAATGGCTTGGCCCTGTCGCTCGCTCTCACTCTCTCTCTGTTTAACCTACGTCCTACTCTATAGCACCCTCCCTGTCTCTGTATGGGGTGGTGTAAATGAAATTACAAGCTTGCTTAAAACCAAAAATCCAATTAGGAAAACGCGTGGCTCTCCTGTATTATCGCAGTTGTTCACTGCTCTTGTTGTTCTTGTTATTTCTGCAGTTAACATGCGGGACAACAGCGAAAAAGAACAAAATAATAAAAGAAAAAAGCGGAAAACACGCACCGAGCACCAACATAAAGGAGTTTTTAATCCACTTAAAGCCTTCTATAACCTTAATAACAAGCAAAACTCTCCTTTTCTTTAAACCGTCATAACAATTTACATGAAAAAAATTCTCCAAATTTGTTTGCCATTTTTCGCTTTGTAACGTTTGAAAATAACACTTTATAACTTTCGCATTTTTTAGAGTTTGTTAAGAATTTTGTTTCTTCATGTAAAACCAAGTCTCATGCAGAGATAGATATCGAGAACTGGCATATTTCCAGCTAACCCCAAATGTCTGGCAGTGTAAACTTATATAATTTCAATAAGTTATAACTTTGCTCGAATCGATTAACACATCAAACAAATTTTGTGTTTGTTTTTAATTGGAATTTGCAAGTTGAAAATAAATTTTGTTATTTTATTTGCATTTAATAGTAATAGGCTGACACTCCCTCTCCCCCTCTCTATCTCTATTAAATACAAATATAATTATTTCAATAAATCTGCATCAACAATTGTTGGAACATTTAATGGCTTTTGGTCTTGAGGTTTCCATATTTGAGTTGCTATTTAGGTTTATAATTGTAAAGGTAATTTAAACACAGTTCTGCTCTATCTCTATTTGTATATCTATCTCTTTCTCTATGATACTGTATACATATGTCTTCCATAAGGAACAATTAGTAAGCAAAGATTATGCCAGACAAGGAGCCCAAATGTTTGGAGGGGATTGCCATGGGCAGAGCCAGACAACTAGGCGACCCAAAAGATGTTAAAGGCCAAATGCGGGACTCTCAGTTTTCCTCTCTCTGTATGTATGTACGTGTGTGCAAACTTTGTTGGTTGTGTGTGTGTTGGGTAAATTAGTGTGCTTTATGCACAAAGCAAATACCAAAATGACAACAAGAAAAAACATAAACCACCAGCAAACCTGCCAAATCCAAGCCGCAAAACGTTTGCAACAAGAAAATATCCTTTAATGGCTTTTTGGCTTCGATTTTTACCATTTGCATTTAAAATGGCTTAAATTGCTGCGACTGGAATTTACCTTTTTTTCTGGCCTATTGTTTGGTTTTGCAGCTTGGTCATATGCGGGCTTCTCCTCTCCTCTTCGTTCTTTTCTCTTGTTGTTTTTCGTTGTTACTTTACAAATGTTACAAAATTTGTTATTCTTTTTGTTGTTGTTGAAAAAGTGTGGCACATACACACAATCACACACGCACAAAAATTTTCAACTAGGCCATCTGCCTTTGAATTTATTCCACAAAAACGTTGATAACGCCCCCCACTCAACTTTTATACTTTTCGTTTTTGTTCTATTGGGCAACTCGAATGTGGAGGAGGAGTAAAAGGTTTGCTGAATTATAATCCTTAACGGGTTGAAAACGAAGTCTCTCGATTCGTAATTTCACGTGGTAGCCGCGAGACCAAAAGGTATTTGTGCAGACAAAGGAAAGCAGGTTTTGAAGTCATTCGTAATGACACTAACATAAACATTTTTGTCTTATAATAATAAGTTCTTTTCAATGATTTTTTACATGGAGGCGTGAGAAAATAATTAAATAGATGTAAATTCGTAATGATTCTTATAATAATAAGTTCTTTTCAATGATTTTTTTACATGGAGACGTGAGAAAATAATTAAATAGATGTAAATTTGATCTTCAAAATTTAAAATATTTCTTCACATGGTGCATGGTGTACCAAAGTCGGCGAGACGACTTAAGCAACTTATAAATTGTATAAACAATTATTTCAATGTTTCTTATATTCTTTAACCAGAACTTTATTTGTTTTGTTTATTATTTAAACAGATGTTGGTCCACACATATTTTTTGGTTGATTTACCTTTTGGTCTTTCGTTATATTGAGAGTGTTCTTTAGACCAAGAATGTCTTTTGGTTTTAATATTCAACAAGCTCCAGTGGCGTAATGGAAACGCACCGGCCTCCTAAGCCGGGGATTGTGGGTTCGAGTCCCATCTGGAGTAAAGCAAAACTACATTAGAATGTAGAGATTCGTTTTTTTAATTTTTTAATAAGATTAAAAGAAATTTAAAGAAGAAATTTTAGTTTATTATCTATCAATCTGTACATTATTAACTGTTTTATCCAAAAAGTGTGTTCTTAGGCTTGTTAAGTCCCTTTTTCTTGGAGCCTAGTAAATTGACGGTATGTTGTACATATGTTTCATTTTGTTAATCCCATTCTGTATTAGCTAAATTTCTATAAATTTATATGTTCGCATATACATATGTACATGAACACTTGTGAAGCCTTAATTGAGTATGTTGCCTCAACAGTTTGCGTACGCTTATCCTAGTTCTTGCTTTGACTCCTCAAGCGGGTCTAATTAGCCGTTCCACCCACATTGTCACAGAAACACCGCTTTCAAGATGTGGTTGAGTATGTGTGTGTTTATGCACACCGTGTGCACTATAATTAAGCCTAGAACAAGAACAGAAACAAGAAGTAGTGGAAGGTTGACACTGATGCTTTGGATGACAGCCCCGACTAAGTTTTTAATGAGCCAGGCTACCACTGTAGCTGCTGCCTCTGCTTTTCCTTTTGACTTTTTCTTATTTCGTTTTTTTCGTAAAAGTTGTAGCTAAAATTTGTCAGTGGTTGTAACATCTTAATATGGTTAAGCGATAGGTGGTAAAGAGTGTGAGGGGTGTGAGGGCTGGCAAGCTATTTATGAGCATTGTGAGCGATTAAATACCCCATGGTAAGCACCTATAACCAAGGGTATTTGGGGATTGTTCACCCATTTCTATTTCCGCTGCTGCTTGTTTTGGTGCTTGCTGGTTGCAAAGTTTTACAAAGCCCTCTGCGACACTCCCTTGTCATTTGCAGCAGGCAATTTTAAGCCAAGGCAAAACTTTCAGTTTGGCAAATTTTTTAGGTTTTCTTGTACTGCAAATAAATGACGCAATATATAAATATTTGAGGACCGCCAAAATGTATGTACCAGTTATTTGGAAGTATTTCCGTCCTTAATTTCAGAATCATCATGAAAAGTCGATTGTTTGGCATATAAATACTGATATTTCGAGGTCTTTAAAGAAAAAGAGGAGAATATAATCGAAGCGGACAGACTCAGGATGAGAATACATTCTCTGTGTAGTTACTTAAAAAAAAAAAAAAAAACGTTTTTTTGTCAGGTTGTGGCTTTAGATGTAACAGAAACGTTACAAGTGAATTGATTCCTTGAATCTAAATATTAAGCTCAATTCCATGACTCCAACTTTATTCGACAATTTTTTGCCTTTTAACTAAAAATACTTACCTTTGTCATTGGGATCGAATTCAGCCTCAAGCTCTGCTTTGGTTGGCTCTGCAGAGGATGAGGCTGCCTCGGCTTCTGGAGCTGAAGCGCCATTGCTTCCATTATTGGTTGTTGTAGTTTTGATTTCCGATTTTTTCATGGTCTCTCTCACTTTGTGGCCTCGAAAGACGGCTTGAATTTTTGTTGCGGCTTTTGCTGTAATTAAAAGTAGAAAAGCCAGAAGCAAGTAAGAAAGTTAACGAAAACAGTTACAGAGATTTTTATTTAATCAGCTTAAAAACTGTCTGAGTGCGTTGGTTTTTTCGGTTTGCGAAAGAATTCAATCAATTGACATGGGCTCGTCAAGTTCAGAAAGTTTCTTTTTTGTCTTTTCCAATATTTTATGGCATTTTTCACGCTGCTATCGGTTGATATGAGTAGACGCCTGGCCTTGAAAGAAGTTATAATAAATTGGCACGTAAGGCTATTATTTCTCTCTATCCCAAAAAAGGAAAAAACAAAAAAAAAAGACCCACTATCAATAAAAAACAGAAAAGGCATAAAGAGCAGAGGGACAGATGGGAGAACGCAAAAGAAAAGCGACCCCGAAAAGCGAAGCATTGTGCGCTGTTGGGTGGCGGGAGAAAAAACAGTTTTACTTTTTGTGGCTGTGAAAAATGGCTTCTGCCACAAGGTTGTGGTAGGTATTCAGGTGGTAGCAGGTGTGCCAGTGCCAGCGCCAGTGGCAGTAGTCGCAAGGTTGGCCACAAATTTGTTGATGGCTTGGCCTGTGTACTCTGACTCTCAGAGTACATATACATACGTACTATGGCCTGTCAACTGTCAAGTGTCTGGCGGTCAGCATTTAATCATTTAATAGAAATTCTATATCATTATATACATAGGGCTATGCGGATTCAAAGTAAAACTAATCGCATTCAATGAATCTTATAGCATTTTACATTAATTACTAAAGATAAGATTTCTCATTTTTCAAGAATTTTTATACCTCGTCAATATATAAATATATTCTGGTTTTTGGTTCACAAACACTATATCTATTAACCATTACGGGTATGTATTACTCAGAGAGTACTTACATACATACATCTGTGCCAATTGAATTGAAATATGCAGAAAATAATGAATTGCAGTATAAATTTCACACTTGTTGTATGTATGCAAAATTTTTGCCATTTTGTTTATTTTTTGTTTTTCTTCATTTTTTTCTGAATTTTTATCGCTCGACATAAACATAAATGTTTTCCTTTTGGTTTATTCGTGTAAAAAAATATTTAAAAAAATACAAAAAACCTTTTGTGTGCCCATTTTATGGTAAATTAAATTTTATATTGCCTGCGGGTGAACCGGCATGGTCATGAGCCATTTCTTTTTCAGTTCTCCACACATACTAAAACTTAAATTCTCATATATACTGCATTATTAATGAATATTCATTTATGCAAGCTATTACTTACTTGATAATTTGTAAACCAAAACCAACAACAGGACAAATAACAAAAAATTAAAGTGCAAATTAAAATTTATATGGGATGGCACTTGATAGCCAGCAACATTTTCTGTTCCCCTCACAGGAATCTGTCCTGTCTCAGCTCGCATACTAAAAACGTGGCAAAGTTATTAAATAAATTTTGCATGTGGCTCATTAAATTTGACAGCTGAAGGAAAATGGCAAGTGCCAAATAAAATCATAACCACAAGGAGCTGCCAGATCGAGGGGGAGCGAAAGAGAGGCAGAATGCGATAGCTAGAGGAGGAGACAGAAGACACACGCACACATTGACATGCAAACACAAGTTTGAGAACAGGGAGCCTGGCACTCAATTACACACAGAATATTACGGTGCCAGGATACCAACCAACCAACCAACGGAAAAGAAGACAAAAATAATAGCGGTAGAACGCCGGAAGAAGCACAGGATCTTAACGCACAAGGCGAATGAAAATAAAGAAAACAAACAAAACGCATCTTTATATATTTATTAAATATATATAATAAACCATTTCCAGGGCAAGCAATCTTTTGCCTTCGTTTTCTTCGTTTAGCTGCCTTTAGCTGCTTCTTAGTGGACCTGACTTCAACTCGTTTAACTCGCTTTTCTTCCTATCCCTGTCTACATGACCAGGCTAAGCTATATAATTAATTAAAATTCTGAAGCTAACTTTTGCTTTCTTTTGGTTTGCCATTTCACTAAACTTCATTTAACCGAGGAAACATTTTTTAGGTTAATTAAACAGGCCGCACAATTGGCCCGAAAAGTTGAAAGCCGTTTCAACCTTAGAAGTTTATATACTCTTGCAAAAATTATTAATGGTATAACTACCAGAAAAGTTTTCCCAAGAACGGGTTTCTTCAATTTAATGTTATGGTGATCTGTATAGCTTTCAAACTGCTGGAGAACGATGAACTTAAACAGACATCTTCCTTTAATTTACTTGGCTTCTAATGCGATCAGCATTTTCTTTATCTTAAAAAATAAAAATTATGAAAACGGAAATTCCTCCACTGTATTTCACACGTTTGGTAAATTTCTTAATACCCAAAAGGCGCTGGCCTAGTTCATTTTTTTTGGAGTTCGTTAGGTGCCTCAACTATAGAGCTATGTACAACAATAATGTCAGAGGAATATTATAACGAATGCGTTGTGCAGCAGGAACAATATAAGATGGCAAGGGGAGAATTTTCCCAAGAAACAAACTGCAGCTGCGCCTCAGTCTCCGTTCCTACTACAAGCAAAAAGTGAAAGTAGCCCCGTTGTCCTGAATAAGTAAGAAATGCCCAGGACACATACTTTCTTAGGATTTCTATGTTTTTCTTCAAGAGTTTAAAAGAAGCACAAATAAAAAACAGCAAAAAAAGTTTGAAATTGCTTAAACATTACTTGCATTTACTTTGAGATTACTGTTTTTTCCCCTAATTAAATTAAAAAATGTAGTTAGCATTACTTTTATGTTTTAATTGTTTTATTGTGGTTTATCAAGAAATTAAGAGTGTCAAATTAAATTCAATATAAATTCAATTCATATAACGACTAGAATAATACTCTCAATAAAAATGAATTTGACTGAATTACTTTTTTCATCTTTAATCTCCGAATATAAGTCTTCATATTCCTTTTTATTTTAGGTAAATTCTGTCAGTCTGTCTGTCCGCCTGACTACAAAATCTTAAAAGATCCTATATCTATGTATGTACTGTACTGTTGCTGAATTCGCCAGATGGACAATATAGTGTAAATTACATACAAACGATTGCAGCATTACACTATATAATTACTTGAAACCACAATACTCAATTGCCCGACAGCTGTACATAATATTATTTTTCCCTTGAGAACGGTTGCCTTTGAGAAAGTTTCTCAACCAAGTTTTCTCAACAACGGTTTAGAGTGCAATTGATGTATTATTTGAAATCAATTGTAGTTAATTATATAATTTTACTTTACACCTTAAGTTAAAGTGCCCTTGAGGCGAGTTAATCTAAAGGAGTTTCTTTTATAAAACCATAGTTCATTTATCATAGCATACTTTTTTCGTCAAACGAAATATTTTTGGAATGCATGAATATTGTTGCATCTCTCAAAGGTCTGTTTAATGCTCATATAATCATAAGGTTTTTCTTGTTATTATGATTATTATGCACGTTAACTGAAAAAGGCAAAAATTTTTGGCCATTTTGTTTCACTTATCTAACCACTTGGGTCCATCAAGTTAGTTGTTGGCTTGTTTTGCTCACTCTCTATTTCTCTGGCAAAGTGATTTATTTATGATTGTGATAATTTGCGAGCCGACGACATATTAATAATTCATTTTGTAACACGTTTTGTTGTTGGTTTTTTCTTTTTTTTTTTATTTATTCTTCTGTTTTTCCACAATCATGACAACAATAAAATTGTGTCCGTTGCTTTGTTAGTAGTTTCTTACAGTACATACGAAACTTGTTCGAAAAGTTGCTTAAAAAATATACCAAACCAAGCCTATTTGATAATGTAGTGTATTCCCAAAGTCGCCTAGTTGTTGCGTTGATTGTGTTTTGGCTGTTTCTGACTTTGGCCCGTAATGCGTGTCAGGTTAGATGACTATGTATTAAATGTTTGTATGTACATACATACATACATAGGTACATATACATGCATGTGTATACTTATAGCCAAAACGACCTTCATTGTCAGCATGTAGCTAAATGCAATCGATATCAAGTTTGTAAAACGCAAATGTTTATGTATGCTATATACTAGTTTACAGTGCGTTTGTGCGTTGTCTGATTCAACTATCCAAAATGAATGACAAAATAATATGAAGTGTAAATGTTGGCACGTGCGCATATTCAAAAACAACAACATTGATCAATTGGTTTGTCAGGATGTTATTTTTTTTGCATATTGATTTGTTGTTTTTATACCATACACCCATAGGGTGAAATGGTATATTAAAGTCGGCAAAATGTATGTAACAGGCAGAAGGAAGCTTCTCCGACCCTATAAAGTATATATATTCTTGATCAGGATCAACAGCCGAGTCGATCTAGCCATGTCCGTCTGTCCGTCCGTCCGTCCGTCCGTCCGTCCGTCTGTATGAACACGCAGATCTCGGAGACTATAAGAGCTAGAGCCACCAAATTTGGTATGTATACTCGTGTAGTATGCACATGTTCAGCATTAATTGGAATTTCGGCCACGCCCCCTTACGCCCCCAGGAATCACATAAAACTGTTTTTCTTAAAAAGTATGACAGCTAGAGACATCAAATTTAGTTTGTATACCCGATTAGTTAGTGCGCAGAAATTAACTGTTCAAACTTTTTGCCACGCCCCCAGGAATCACACAAAACTGTTTTTCTTAAGAGGTATAATAGCTAGAGACATCAAATTTGGTTTATATGCTCGGTTAGTTAGCGCGCAGAAACTAATTGTTTAAACTTTTTGCCACGCCCCCCTTCCGCCCCCGGAATTTACATAAAAGTGATTTCCTTAAAAACTATGATAGCTACCGACATCAAATTTAGTATGTAGACTAGCTTAATAGACGCGCAGATATTGGCTATTTAAACATTTTGCCACGCCCACTTCCGCCCCCGTAAATTAAACAAAACTGATTTTATCATAAACTAACAAAGCTTAAGTCACCAAATTTAGTATGTATACTGGCATAGTATGCGCAGAGAATTTAGATATTTTCAAATTTTGCCACGCCCACTTCCGCCTCCATAATTTAGAAAAAAACGATTTCCTCCTTTAGTTTTTTGACTATCGCATTTAAATTTGGCAGACTAATTTATCTTATCTATTTCTACCAAACTATCAAATTTTATTGAAATCGGTCCACAAGGCCAGAATTGGACGTTGGCTAGTAGCGGCGCTAGAGTGCTCGTGGGTTTGTAGAGTGAGCGAGATAGCACATAGTATAAGACATGTAAAAACAATTTAATAGACATATGTACATTTGGTCTTCGAAATTTGAAATATTTGTTTCACCAGGTGTATGGTATACCCAAGTCGACGAGTCGACTTACTTGCTTCATTTTGGCTGCGAGTCGCGAAAGCAAAGTTTACCAAAGAAAAAAAGGTATCTACTATATTTAGCCTACACAAATAGGCTAATGGTTGCAACTAACGAAATGGCTTAATGATTGTTTTGGTGAAATTTTGTTACACGTTTGTTCTATTAATCTGTAGCAAAGGAATATGATGTTCAATTAATGTATCTTGAACCAGCTAGAACAGAAAATGGGATGGAATGGTATGGAATTTATGTTGGGTAATTTATTTAAGTAGACTTTTCTTAATTGTTACGCCCCGTTCAAATTAAATGCAGTCCAAAAGTCAAACATATTCAAAAATTACACAAACCTACACACACAATCAAAGGGATACAGTCGTTGGTCAGATCCTAATGATGTAGCTTTGCATAATAAAAGTCAGACATAACCACAATTTGTTTAATTCCCTGCCATTTCATGCCTTCATTTGCCTGCTCCTACTCTGCCACAATAAAGCTATGTAATGGTCGGATGTTAATAAACAAATACCAACGACGATAATTGAACTTAATATGAAATTCTAATATTCTAAATAAATAAAATAAAACCAATCACTGACGTGTAAGTATTATGATTAATTATGATATTCACAAAGTTTTATCATAAATATCCTGAAGGTTGGTTGAATAGATTTTAAAAAATGATTTGAAAATGTTTGCCCTAAAATCAGCAAAACTAGAAACATTCGAGGTTTTACTTCAAAGATTTAGTTTTATTATAAAGTTTTTGGTAAAAAAAAAAACTTTTTATTTGGCTAGTTCTTTATGTATATTTTATGGTCAAAAGTTTTAGAATTATTTCTACTCTTTCGATGCATGGTAGAAGAAAACCCAAGAGCATGAAAACTTCGTCATGGCCTAAAGTTGCCCCCGACCTTCTGCTTTAAGCCTTAATCATTGTCAATTTTATCAATTGTCAGGCAGCAATAAAAAATTTTCAATTTAACAAAGTTTTTGCTCTTCCCCCAGGCCCGTTTGCACTTTGATTGACAGCAATAAATGGAAATTTTGTTCTATTTGCATAAATATAGCAACTCAGTGCCGGATATACCAACAAACATACATGATTTTGTAAATATATAAGCTTTTTGCAGACACACACATACATACATTGACATGCCCACACAATCAATTTCAATTAGTTAGCACATTGAGCACTTAATTCGACAGTCGAAACACGATCGATTGATTTGATTGACATTCGAAATAGTCTAAACTATAATAAATACAAAAAATATATTTTGAATTTATGTTTATATTCTCTGCATAAGTATTTCAAACTCAATTGCCGCAAATGTAAGATGAAAATATGTTGATGATGTAGAGAGTTTTTGTATGAGTGGAGGCTTTACAGCAATAATGTGACTGCAGCAGCCAAGGGAATTCCCTCAAGGATTCAGAGCCTTCTTTTTGCTAGTCACGTAGCAAACTGCTAACAGGAGAAAGAAATCCCAAAAATCCCATTTGTTGACAATTTGTTTACGTGTTTTGACTAAAAGACTTAAGGACAGCCAAAATTTCTTTTACGCCCAATGTTGAAGTTCACATATTTTAAAATGCCACAAATGTTTCAATCAAATTCGCTAAAATCTCAAATATAGTTTCTAAATAACTAGGTTTGCAAAAAGGTTTGAAGTAAGAGTATCGAGAACAGCGCAAGACATTTTCTAAATATTAGTAAGTGTTTGAAAATCTTTTACCATTTGCAAAGTGCGACACTTAAGTGCAGCTGTAGTGTTGGCAGAGAGAAGAAACTTTCAGCGCTTAATTTAGTTGTTTAACACAAGATTAAAAACTTATTCCGAATCAAAAGAGTTAGGATAGACATATATATTTATTTTTTACAAAACTGCGTTGACAGATAAACTTAAATCGCTTTTATTAGCTGCCCTAATATTTAAAAGTTTTGAAAGTTGAAAAGGCGATAAGAACATACAAAGATCCTACGAATCGCTGGTCAATCCAGTATTCACACAAAATCGGATTGAGGGAGAGAGGGCTAAAAATTTTTTGAAAATCTTGTCTTTATTGATTATATTTGCTTTATTAAAAATTCCAAGCACGATTAATTTCTTAACCTAATTTAAATACAAGCCTTTTGGGTGTATTCTAAAATGTGTTTTTTTTTTTTTGCAAATTGATAAGGTTCAAAGTTATTTAACTGAGGCCACAATTCTGCAAATATTCATAAAGTTTTTGCAACTTAAAAAAGTTCAATATTTTAATATTATTTAAAGCACAACCTAAGGGGTTTTTATCTTTTGCTCTTAGTTACGCTTCTTCTGCCATATTTCCGGTCTATTTATGGCGGACTCTTTCTCTTCCTCATATTCTTTCTCTCTCTCTCTCTTTCCAGGCTTCTATTTTACCCATAAGGAAAGTTGCTCGCTTTTGCTATATTTATTATTAAAATGCTACTCAAAACTTGCCTCCAACTTTTTTCCCTTTTTTTGGCAACACGAAAAAATTAAAACAGCCCGCGAGCAACCAGCATAGTAGGGTGGAGGGGAGCAGAAGGATAAGTGAGGGGGAGAACAGGAGCCAACGCAGCACAAAAGTTTATTCAACAAAAATGAAAATAGTATTTTTTGTTTAACTTTTTTTTAGATGTTTTTTTGTTCTCTGTTTGTACTTTAGTGTGGCATGCAGAAAACTATGTGGCAAACTCGACGAGAGTTATGTGGCAAAGGCAACTGGTTATTAATAAAGAATTCACTGTGAGAGTCTACTTTGCCCCATTTACACAGTTAAGGACAATTGAAATTGAAATTTCATAACAAGATATGATGATGATTTAACAACGACGACTGTAATATTAGAGGGGCAAGTAAAACATGAAAGCAAAGTACCATGACAATTGCATAAAACATCCACGAGATATGGAACACAGACTCCTTGTGCCTCACATTACTTTGGTTTAGTTGAAGAACGGGGTTAAAGGATGGAAGGGGATCTAAAGGCCAAAGTTCAGGTGGCAGCTTGGAAGGTTGAAATGCAATATTTAACCTCTCCGCCTCACACGCATTGCCTTTGACCAGAAGGTCAAACAATTTTCTGTCTTTTTATCGTTGGAGAGTGTGGATAGGTTTATTGAAACTGGTTGCCATTATATATATATAGAATTTGACCATTTATATTTCTTTGGGTTTTATTGATTATTTCATAACCTGAGTGCATCCTACTCATATTTTTCTAAAAATGTATGTGTGGAGAAGAAAATTGGCTAATTCATTTGCAGGCAGCAACTGGCGCCATGAACTGAATTCTTTTTCTTTTTATACCAAAAAAAAAAAAAAAAAAACTATATTTTCTTCATAGTTTTTCCACCAGAGAGCAGCCAATGGCTTAATCATTTCATTTTCAGGCTGATTTCCGCAGAGAATTCAACTTTTCTATTAATCTTATAAGATTGAGCTAATATCGACTTTTGTAACAACAAAGTAGCAACTGACTTGAACCGTCCATTGATTTCCTGTTTTTTTTTTCATACAAGAAACCAACTTTTTCATAAACCCTATTAACGGTTGAGTTTATTTTTAAAGTTAATATCGTGTCTTACTATCTGAAACTTACTTGGAGCAACTGACAATTCATCATTTAGCCACTTTCCACTTTTTTCCTTTCTATCGATTACTTCATTCTATTGATTTTGACACCAAAAAAAAAAAATCATTTTCACTCATTCTCAGAAAGTTGCAAACTCTTTCCATTATTGCCTTCGGTCTCGCATGAACTCGCCAAATTAATTGCTCGGCGACATGCGAAAATTTAATTTTCTTATTGTGAGTACAAAAGAAAGAAAAATGAAAATCAAGGAAACCTAAACAAAAAGAGAGTCATGCTTACTCGAAAAATCTTTGTTTTTCGCTGTTTGTTTTTTGTTCCCCCTTTTGTTGCTCTGCTTATTATTTATAGTTGTGCTTTGTTTATTGTTTGCGCTTAATGTTTGAGATAGGTTATTGTTATGTAGGGAGCTGAGTGTATATTGTTGATACGGGTAAAATGAGCCAACTCATAAGTACGGAATGACTGACAAAACAGGTGATTAAAAGTGAAAATTTTTGTTAATAAGGGTGAGAATATAAATTGCAATCTAAATATAGAATAAATAATTGTTTAAGTCCTTTTAATGAAGACAATTTTAAGAAAAATAAGAACAACTTTGCCTTGAAACTGCCAATAAGAAAACCTTTTGCAAGGGTATCAAAATGGAAAAATATGTATAATTTGGAACCATTTTCAAGAAATTAATAAGAAAATTAATGCATATATTAGAATTAAGGGTTTATAAAAGTTTATTTCTAAAAGCAAATGTAAAAGTGCATAAAAAGTAAGAACTTTAGTTGAACGTTCGAGTTTGCAAAATTATTCAAAGGTTTCAAATCTGTTATCTCTTTAAGATGACCTACAAAAAGTAATATCCAAATTGGAAAGGTTTAACTATAGTAGTAAAATTATAATAACCATTAGAAGATGTGGGTGTAAAAAGCCAATATCATGCTGACCAAAAATAAGTATCATTAGACCCATAAAAAAAAAAAATAAACAAGGAAAAGTCGGTCAACTTTTCTTTTCCATTTAGTCAAAACGCTTGACCACAGCACTCTGCCAACACTCACTCAATTAAGACACTGAACACAGAATTAAATTAACTGGTCGGTAGCCCCAAAAGAGTCATAATATGGTCCTGCTTCTCCTCCTCATGTTCCTGATGGCCATTTCCTTGTGGCCCCATTTGGGCCTCCCCCTCTTCCTTAACCATTTTAGTTGGGTTGTGTACAGCAAACATGCAAATGCAAACAAATGAGGCGAAGGCAACTTCAAGTCTCAAGTGAGAATGACAGATTAACAATAACAAGCGGCTAACTACCAGTCAGCCTTATCAATAGACCAAGACGGGCATAAAGTCCTACGATACCGTAATGATCAAAGGGAAAACACGCAGAACATTAAAATGGAGAGACTAAATAGGATTAACTATTATCTCTTACTACATTTCTGTTATTTTTTGTTTCATAAAACTCTTATTGTAGATCATAAAGTTGCTCAGATGTGTCAAAATGTGAATTAATCTCAACAGCATTCCGCAGTTGTTGTGTTTACATTTGTATTTGAGTGTGGGAGTCAAGAGTAGGAACTGAGCATTTCACTCACTGCAAATTGTTGTGCGTGTCAGTTAATATTAGATTTTGCAATCTAACTTATGGAAATTCGATTGCAAAATAGGTAGAATTCTATCCATAAGTAACCCTAAAATACCTCAAGAATTCCAACATCACTTATTTTACTACTAATCCCAACGTAACTCGGAGAATCATTCATATTGCAAACTTTTCAGTATGCCATTTAGAATACTCCTGTACCTTTAATTTATAAATGCAAAGACACAATGAAACATTGAAAACTTATTCAAGACGTATCCGGAAATGGGTTCCGTATGAATCTGAAGCTGGCCGCATATAGTGTGGAGGCACATCGTGTCTCCCATGCGTATCATGGTCTTATTTTAAGTAAAATATCTTTTCACAGAAAACTTCATTAGTCGGACAGAAAAACCTAGTGTAAATGACAAAAATCCAAAAACAGGATATCTCGAACAAAATATAAAAAAGTTATTTAAATCATCCTATTAACAAAAAAATATAACAAAAGGATTGAAAATGATACTGTAAAAGAATTATACGTAATTATTTATGGAAATAAACAGCCGTAATACTTTTCTGGTATTCAGTTGGCCAGTGGTATGTTTCATTCCATTTTCAAATTTCCCGCCTCGACAACCCCCAGACAACACATACACAAACTTTTCCTGAATCTTTGTGCATTCCATTTGGTTGCATTTTCTATCAAATTGATTTCATGCTCAAAAATCTCTCTTTACCTTTTGCAATTTACATTTTCATTCCCATTTCTCATTCCCCCATGATGTTCTTGTTGTTGTTGTCGTCAAATTAAATATTAAAATCAATTAAAGCCCTAGAGCTTAAAATACATACAGCAAAAACTTTCAACCTGTGACAAAAATGAAACATCATCCAACAAATACATCCATCCAAACAACCAGTCAACCAACCAGCAATCCAACCTAACATCCTGCTCCTCCATCCATCTCATCCTCGTCCTCATCCTGACTGAGTCAACACGGATTCTGTTTATTTTGGGGTCTTATTCTTTTTGGCTGGGTTGCGTTTTGTTTTTGTGCGTGTTTTATTCTGTTTCTGTGGGGAATTTCGCTCTGTGTAATGAGAAATTGCAGCTTGCAGCAGCGACGACTGAGCCGAATGATTAAATTATAAATGCAAAAAGCAAACAACAAATATGTGAGTAAAGCATTAGAGTTGAGGCAGCTGTAAGCTTAATAAGTGAATCGAAATTTTCGTTATGTATTTACATTTGTTATAGCCCTAGAGGAGGGTGAACGAATATATTAAAATATGTCCCCAAAAATCCGAATGATGTTTAGCCCCCAAAGCATATGAATTCATGATTTGGGCGAAATGCTGCAACCTTGCCGATGAGATATCTGTCCTAATTAGCCTTTGAACCGTGAATGCGAACTACTTTAATTACTACTTTATAAGATACTACAAACGAGGACGAGGTTTTCATAAGGCAGAAAGGTCCTACGAATTCGTAAGTGCATACTTAAATTCTAATTAGAGTTTTAGTACTGCAATCCCTACATGCAGTTTCTTGTTATGTTCAGGCATTTCTTGAAATTCGGATAAACAATAAAGGTGCCAAATATTTTTAAGGTAACTGCCGTAAACTTAAAGCCTGGAATGCTTAAGCTTAAAATAACCCGCAGCCGAATTTTCACAAAATTCTACCATAAAAGGAAGGAAGCAAACTAATTCGTATAAAATATCAGCCAATTAGGGTCATAATTCATACAATTCGCAACGAAAACAGAAAATATTTGAAATTCTTATGGATACTTTTTGCTTTTGCTCTTGGTATTCTCCTCATTTTCTCACAGCAAGAAGTGAGCAAAGAGAGAAAAAGAAAAAACAGGAAACACGGACTCGGACTTACAGTTGTACTGAGGACTGCGTCTCTTTTTTTGCTCGCGCTGGTGGCAATTTAAAAGCGGATAATAAAAACGGATTTACAGTTATGAGTACAAACACACAGAGGGAGAGCGAGAGAGAGAGACAGAGAGAGAAAGAGACCGAGAGACATCAACCGTGACCCCAACAAAGCCCTATCCTCAGAGCCGTAAAGCAAATAAATGTGTCGAGCCAGCGAGCAAAAATCCGTTAAAATAAAAGTGCAAAATAAATATAGAACACGCCCAAGACTCGCCACTCTGCGAATCCAATTAAAGGTAAAGCAAATTGTGGCCTTGAGTTTTCTTCGATCGTTTCCTTGATATCATCTAAGTTGAGTAAGTAGAACGCCCAATTTAAAAGGATACTTGGGGTAAATACATACCTAAGAAAGCGATAAGTGGTGAGCTGGTGAGTGGTGGGGGTAAACGGTTAACAAAGATGGAAATCAATCGCCTTTGTCGCATTGTCAATGAACTGAAGAGTTTTTTGTCGAAGATGTTCGACCAAACCACCAACCTTTAGTCCATTGAACAATTGCATTGTCAGCAGCAGCAGCATGTAATATGCACACCACAGGCAAAGGATAATAACACATATTTCGTGTGTGAGTGTGCGATACTCTTGATGTAAAGGATACAAGCAAAGAGGATAACTGTTAAAAACTGAAAGCCTTTACGAACAGTGATGAAAGATTTCCTTACGTTCCAAGTATAAGATGATAATATTTTTGAGCACAAGGTAAATTTTAGTTGTAGTCTTCATTTGTTAGTGGACAAATTTTGAAATATCGAAAGAGAAGCAAGATAGTTTTAGTAGACCAAGAATAGCTAAAAACCAGTGGCTTTAAGACTTAAATAAGATTAGAAGTCTGGAAATAGTGGCACATCCACTGGGTCGGGAAAAAAGGCAATTCTTTCCCCCTACAACGATATTTTACCAATCCCGATCTTTCTTCTAATATAACCGATTTCATCCCCCAAAAATCTATACTTATATCTGGCACTGGCCATGAGACATTATTTAATAGCTTCGTATATAGAACATCTTTAGTTCGTCTTGAGCAATGAAAGAAAATTGAACATTTCTTCTTTTATAACTTGTTTGAATTGAGTTTCTCGCCCGTCCTATCGATAGAAATTGGGCCGCCAGGCTGCCTCGCTGATTCGGCTCTATGTACATTATCAGCGTTCACATATCGACGTCATTGCACATTAAAATTGCACAGGCGACACAGTTAAGTGGGTGTGGGTGGCCAACATTGCAAGGTTGGAGGTCCTTCAGCACGTAAGTCTTTCAATCAGAGGGCATTGAAACGGAAATTCTGCGCTGCAGCGCAGAAAAGGAAGGAAATACATGCTCGACTGGCTGACAGAATGCCTCACTGACTGAGTGACTAACAAACTGACTAAGGGTCCAACCACCGAGGCTGTTTGGACAGGGGCAAAAGCAAAGTAAGTGTATCAAATACAAGCATTACCAGGAGATGTGCATGCCCATCTCCCTTTTAAGCCTTAAGAAATACTTATGGTGGCACTTTATACTCAGTTGTTGGGTTGTGGCTGAGTTTCATGCGGTGGCCCTGTCCCTACCCTGCCTTGCCTGTCAGTTTCCCCTTAACTTTCTCTCTTTTCGTTCTGCCTGTTCTGACGACTTTTTGCATACTTTGAACTTTGCCAATACATTATAAGTATTAAAGTTTTTCCCGTTGACAAGGCTGCCACTATGAGAAAAAGAAGGATACTGTTTGTTGTCCTCTCTGTTGACTTGTGCCTTTGGTTTTGGCATAGGCAATAAAATAAAGCAGGAAAGAGAAAGGGAGATGAAGGGAAGATTGGTAGACAGACAGATTTTGATAAATTATAAAAGAGGAGAAACAAGTATAAAGTAGTTTCTTTATGTATAGACTTTTAAGGGTCAAGTATATTATGGCGAATGGACATGGGAGAGAAGTTTACAAATAGAAGCACAACGTAAAAGATTTGTGCTATATTTATCCGTATCTTGAATGAAAAACAAAGAACATTTTAATTTTTTTATTTTATACAACCGATCGTTTGCCGAACAATAAATCAACAGTGATTGTGCAACCAATAGCAACATGCGGTTATTGTGCGTGACAGAGAAAGCAATATTAAGCAAAGTAAGGTAGATGACTTGAAAAAATCATTATGGATTACCATGAGTATTTAAAAAAGAACTATGGATTATTCAATGAAAGATGAATTAAAGAGACATCGAAAATGCTGCGCACCCTGTGACTCAAACAGTCAAATTCAAATTTTTTATCGGATGCAAAATATGGAACCGCCAAAATTTTGATTTCCTAGGCTTAATTTGCCCCACGAATCCAAAACTTAAGTCCGCCAATCTTCTTAGATCGATTGATTTAGCATTTAGATAAGTCAACCATCTTTCCAGCAGATGATGTTGGTTAGTATTCTAGTTCTTGATGAGAAATGGTGAAAGATTTGTAGTGTTTATAGAAATGGCAATGCAAAGACTTAAATGTTAATACATCTTATCGATATTTTATTGCCCCCGTCGACACATTTGAACACCATTTTGTTCATTAATTTATGCTAAGATTTATGCTCGAGTCATTGGCCATCAGAGGAAGACAAATGCAGAGAGAAACGACACCTGAAAGTAGAAGCCACCAGCAGGAGCATACTCAATGAACCGAAGCTAAAGTTCAAATCTATATTTAGTTTTTGCTCTCACTCTCTCTCAAGGTTGGTGGTCATTTTTGCCCAACTCTCTTTGTCGCCCTCCTATCCTAAAAGCACTTAATCAAACTGTCTGGCTATTAATAAACAACAGAAACGCCATCATCTCGGCCATATAGACACTTTCTCAATTTACGATTCCCTGTATTTCTTTATCTGTGCATTTTCTCTTTTCTGTTAAAAGTGGGCCACTAAAATTTTCGGCCATTTGTCAATTCCTAGGAGCTACACCGTATTCAATTAAATATGGAAACCCGATGCCAATAAATTACAACAATGGTCACTGGAGGTGTAGATGTTACCCTAATGAAGGAATGGAGGGCCAGAGAAGCGGGCAGAAGATGGCCCATAAATATGGCTAGTTACATTAGGGCCCAAATCGTGTTGTTTAGATCTACAAATTACCTAAATATTTAATAACAAAAGGTCTTAACAATGCCAAACGAGAAAATGTAATTTCCCCTCATCTTGCCCTTCAGTCATTTCCGTTCCATCCATTGTCTGGCAAATGCAAAACCATTCCGTTTCTGGTTCGCAGTCAATAAAATCAGATTTATTTCACTTACGGATTTTCGGTCATTACTTGACGAGCTTAAATGGATTTGTTTGTGAGAGTTTTTGATGCGAAGAGGAAGATTCCTTTCTTTTTGGGCGTCATTAATTCATTCAGCCAGGAAATTGAAAGTGAAACAAAACGGATGGCAAGATAATTTGTGCGACGTGTAGATCCACAAAAAGCAAAAAAGATAATGTTAAATTTGAAATTTATACTGTTGTTTGCGGTGGCCCAAATCAAAAAAAAAAAAATATAAGGGAAAACAGGGAAAGGTTTCCCATGATTTATCGAAAAGTGCAAAAAAGCTGGTCTGCAATAAGCCCGTAATTAATTTATAAAATTATATTCAAACGTTCTCAATTAAAGTTAAAGTCTCAAGTTAAGTTCGCTCTAATTTGGTCTAAATTTGTATATATTGTATGGTAGCAAGTTTACTTTACAGTCTCCTGAATTCTGTTATCTGTTATAGATATTACTGTGACCAAAATATACTGTTTGGTGATGATGTTGATTCTCTTGAGGAAGGGATAACAACTCATGACTAAAAGTTTGTTGCCCACATAAATGTGTAACCAGCAAAAGTCAACTAGCTGCTACATCTGCTTCTGCTGCATAGCGCCACAACCATAAGGCAAAAGCTGTCGTGTTGTAAAACTATGTGTGGCGGCGGCCATGTCACAAGCTATTCAAAGTAATATTTTCCAAGAGGGCCCAGAGCCCTAAACCATTAGATATGCAAAGTCAACACCGAGGCAAAAGTTTTTATACACAGACACAACAGGACGTATGAGTAACTTAGTAAAGAAGGAAGTGATGTAGAAGTGATGGAGGGTTGTGCAACAATTTTACACCCTGATTGACTAAATGAACGGACAAACAGGAAAATAACTGTTTAATTATGGCTGTCTAGTTATGTGCGTGTATGTGATTGGGAGTGTGTGTGTGTGTGTATGCGCCCACAAATATCAAGGGGAAAATATTTGCCGTACGCTGCACGAACAGCCACAAAAGCGACACATCAAATTCGTCACAAAGTATGTAAAAATTATTAGGTTATTTTGTCTTTTTAAGCAATTTCGAGTTGTCTATATATAAGAGTCTAACAGTTGAAATTTCGGTATTTATTAGACATTTGTTAGAAAAATGTATTATTGTGATTCGTCCGGCCGGTCGTAGAGCAATCGAATTGATTTGAAGTTAATATCATGCCCCGTGTTCGTGAACAAATTCCTTCTTCATTATACATATATAAAAGACTATAAGACTTCTAAATCAAATAATAGCCGAGTTTAGGTGTAAAGTATTTGAATTGGTAGGTGCGGCGATAGGGGAAATTTTGCGTTTTTCCGCCCCCCACTTGAGTGTATCCCCAAGTCGTTGCCACTTTTTTAACATATGCATTTTTACCAGAAAATTCTTTGAGTTGTTTTGACAGTTGAGAGAGCATGGAATATATTTTAAAATTGAATCAGAACTACACAAAAGTTACAGTCGGAATCAAAACACGTAGCCAATTTGTTAGATGAGAATATATGTATGTGCAATACGTCCCTTCTGTCTCTACCCTTCAGTACCAGATTGTCGCCGCCGACAATGTCGACGCATTGTCCGAGCCACCGACGTCGGCAGAAAAATTCTGCCGGCGTTTTTATACTGAGGCTAGCCGAGGGCACCCGAACGGAATAATTTCGTTTTTCGAAACTCAATCGGCTGCCGAAAAGAAATATTTCTCATTCGAGGCTGTGTTGTTGTTTTATATTTCTGTTCGAGTCGTTTTATAATTTGCGTTTTTCGAAGCACGCAGTGATAATATATTATATTAGTGTTTTTTGATTAATTTTAGATACAATTAAAGGTAAGTGCTATTTAATATGATGTTTAAAATACCAAATAGTGAATATTAATTTTGTTGGCAAAGTGCAATTGAATGCAAGTAAATAACTCTCACTCGAGAAAATGAGTAAAACATATGAGAACATAGAGTGAAAGGAAAACAAAGTATTTTGCCAACAAAATTAAATGCGAGTTCGACCCCGGGCCGTGCCAAAAGAATATTTTTTTTTTTATTTTGTAATAATTTATTTTTTTTTTTTTTTAAATAAAAAACCATTAACAACTGATTGGGATATAATTGACTTGAAGAACAGCATTACGTCGGGAAAGTCAAAAAAAGCCATGTAAGTATTCAACTGTTATATGAAAATCAAAAAAAATTTTAATACTTTTTTATATTTACAGACATCTCAAATGGCTCAAATGGCTCTCTCTTCTGATAGCCTAGTCGGTGGCTCAATGGTGACCTACTAAAACTACAATTCTGTTGTGCTCGAGTTCGAACCCTGACATAGGTGGAGTTTTTCTCCCCGATGAAGCAATACTGAAAGGTAGTTCCGTCGGGGATATAGTGGAAACGATTGTGGATAACGAATAACCCTCTCTTCTGAAGAGCCACAACCCGGATACGAAAAACCAAAAGTTGAGCCTTAGAACCTATCTAAAGGTTTTACTCGGTAAGTAGATTAATTGTTGAGAGCTAAAGCGTTAGCTTTTATATTATAATTCATTTCATTTCTAATAATATCTGCACTTTTCTATTCCAGAAGCAGTTTAAAACACTTCCTCGGGGCAGCCAGAGTCGGCTTTAGAATTCGATGGCCTGAGTGAAAAATAAGGACAACAACCCAAAAAGCAGAAAATTGAAGCAGCAACTGCCAAATTATCTAAATAAAAAATAAATTAAAAAATATTAATTGAATTTTTTTTTTTTAATGTAATTTATGTCCCTCTAGTCCCTAGGACAAACTATGGAAATTGTCCTTCTAGTCCCTAGGACGAACTATCGATATTGTCCCTATCGTCCCTACGACAATCTATCTATTTTGTCCCTGTGGTCCCTAAGACAACCTAGCGACATTGTCTCTCCAGTCGCCGGCGACCAGAGCGAAAAATTTCACAGTACCGGCGACTAGAGGGACAATTGTCGCTCAATCGTCCCGTGCACAAGACCATTGAGCGACATTTGTCCCTCTGGTCGCCGGGCTGTCTACTAGTCGCTCTGGTCGGCGGCGACTGGAGGGACAAATGTCGCTCAATGGTCTTGTGCACGGGACGATTGGGCGACAATTGTCCCTCTTGTCACCGCGACTAGAGGGACGAAAGCGACAAAGCGGCGACACAATGCTTGTTTGTCCCGGCGTTCGGCAAGACATTTCGACATTTGTCTTGGCGACTGGAGCGACAACTGTCGCCGGGTTGTCGTTCCAGTCTTAAAAGCTAGGACATGCAATGTTAAATGTCGCCGCAATTTAAATGGGAGTGTCGCCGCTTTGTCCCAGGGGACAAGCGACATGTCCCCGGGGATTCCCCGGGGACCGGTACTGAAGGGTACTATTCTCCCTGTCTTAGTGTGTGTGCGAAAGGGCTCTTGTCTGCCGCTTGACATTTGTATAAACATTAAAAACGAGAAGGAAACAAAGGATATATCCTCTCTTCATATTATCCTGTCCTGGTGCTGTACTTGGGTTTTGTTTGTTATACGCCCGAACGATTTGTTTTTTTTTTTGCTGAAATTGATAACTCTCTGTGTGTGGCTGCTGTGTGTGTATGTGTGTTTGTTTGTAAAAGAGTGTCATGTGTTTAAATTGTTTTTGCTCAGTCCTCAGACTTATGACAAATTAAAGATGTGTCAGCCGCCTTCCTAGTCACAGTGACAACAAATTCACAAATTTCACAAGGAATATTCTTGCTTCCTTTGCGACTGTGGGCTGTTTCTCCCTATTTTTTTGGAATATTTTGTTTTTTGGTTTGTCATTGAGCCTTTTGAGCAGTCAGGCGGCAAGAGATAAGATAAGAAGAACACTTTATACTTTCATTGTGAAAATAAACAATAACGCTTTCATTTTAATTATTAAACTGAAACCTTTTATGTGCGACAACACACACAAAACACTTTCTAAACACATTGCATAACTCGAAGGCATCTCTTTTTGCATGTCCTGTAACAATTAAGGGTTTATCAAGTTAAGGGTTAGTCACAGAACTGAGGCACTGAGTTAAAAAGTTAAAATGAACAGTAAAAACGATTTGAACTTTGCTTTGCGCAATTTAAACTTTGAGACGAAGACTTGAGAAAAATATGGTATACAGATTTCTTTTGAATCAGGACTACAATAATAACTACAATTATATCTGCTTTCCAAATTTTCCTATTATTTCTTTTTATTCGAATTATAATTTTTATTTTTATTGTAGTTCCAATTTTTTTTTTATGTCAGCATAAGACAAAACTGAACATAAACTTTGAAATCTGCCAATGACATGTGTCTAATCAACCTTAAGATAAAAGAAACATGAAGGAAGAAAGAAAAAGAATCGAAAAATTACTCCAACGAATGATTAAAATTGCAGACCCATTTACTTCCTGGGTATCCAAAGGTCCATTTGACACTCCCCCTATTTTCGTCTCCATGCGACATTTTTCCCTGTTCAGTCTTGCCAAAAACTTATCAGGAATTTCATTAATGTCAAAAAAGATATTCAATTTCAGAAGCCTCGACACAAAATATTTTCGGTGTTTTTTTTGTTCTCCCCGTTCTTGGTTGTTGTTATGAAATTTTGTTAAACTTTCGTGTTTTTGTTTTTTTTTTTTTTTTTGCTTTGTTTCGTTGGCACAAACAAAGTGCAAACAAAATAAGTAACATGCAACATGGTTGACGAAGCGAAACGAATGACACATGACCTACAGCATTTTGTTTCCTTTTCCTCTCACACTTTCATCGTTGGTGAAAAATTTTTATGACTTGCTTTTACAAGTCCCTGCAAACATGTCAAACGAGGTTGGAGAAGGCCAAAGACGATGGCTCGTGTTTGTGGGGGCGGGGCAGGAATGGGAAGAGGCATCTGCCTTTGCCCAATCAATCATTGCCAACTACGTTTAGCGCATAATTTGCACAAAATAAATAAGAAGGAGGCAAACAAAAAAATGTATTTTTAACACGCAATCGAAAAAATTTGCTCATGAAAAGCGAGAAGCTCCTTTTAAATCGCTTTTCCGTGTTTGGGTGGGTGGATGGAAAAGGAAAATGAAATTAGATAATTGTAAGCGGATAGTTTTCTTAAGTCAGCAATTCTTTGAAATAAAAACCAGAAAAAAGAGTGAATGAAAAAACAGAGGAGGGAAAGTAGATAAGGTCATCTTTATTTAATAGTCACCTACATAGTTCGACGCGTGGTGCGCTTGCTCCTCAAGTTGATGTGTTTAACAAAGTGAGTTGTTAAAATCCCATGTTTGTTTACGCAAGCATGTTTATCCATTAAAGTACATTACCAAAATCATCCCACTGTTCCATCAAATAATCTGTACAACATTTTTCTATACATTTTTTTTTGTGCTCGTTTTGGAAACGTGCTAAAGAAGTCTCAGAGATTCTAATGGTAAGCCATCATGAGTCGACAATTTGATATGTTACTTGTCTGTTTATGCGAAAGAGAAGTCATTGATGAAGTGAATGTTCATTTCATGACTAAAGAAGTTTTTAAACTCTTTCGATTTGCACTATGTATTTATGATAATAATATTTAGTTATACAGCCTTCCAATTTGCATCTTTTATCAGTTTCCCAACATGATGCCGCTTTCTTATGTCATGCTTCGCAACTTTGCTCACTTTGTTAATACTAAACGGAAAACCAACTAACCAACTTTTTTAGCCTAAGTCATCAAGAAAAAGAAAAACAAACTAAATATCATCTTTGGTTATTTGGAAGGTGTGATTTCTCTACTCGCGAAAAAGAAATGTTATGTTTTAAGTGAATTCTTGACATTTAATTCAATTCCCTTCATAGTTTAATAATTAAAGTTCAATAATTCCATTTCAAAATTTAACTCTTATATATACTTGGATACCTATAAAGGAAGGGTATTCTTTCCTTCCAGTTCCCGGATTAAAACTTGTTAAGCTTTCTTAAAAAAGTTCCTTTAACTCTCTCAAAAAATCTGCCCAATCTGCACTCAAAAAAGGCGAAACATTTTTCTATCAACTGAAAACGTTAATTTGTTTTTCTCACGACCCTTCTTCACATTGTTTATCGTGTTTTGAGTGGACCCATTCATAATTCGTTTTAATCCCTATGCTCATCATCAGTGTGGCGCCTATTCGAATGACACTTTATTAAATTGGGCTCTCAGTAGCCTTTTAATTCAATCATCACAAGAAAAGAAGAGAAAAAAGTTCTCCTGATTGCCATTGTATATCAATATATATACAGATATGTAGGAAAGAACATAATAATAAAATCAAATATGCCAATTTTTAAGCTGATTAGATGCAAATGACGGTGATAAAAAAGTAACAGAAAAGCAAAATCAAACTACATACAAACACTCACACCCACACATCGAAGAGAAGAGCCGAGATTTTTATGTTATTTTTATGCTTAAAACTAAGGGCGGAATATAACACACCCACACAACGAATATAAATTTATTTATTACTGTTTCTAGAAAAATAATTTGGAAATAAATACAAATATTTGAGAAATTACCTTTTGGCGTACGATGCGCGTCTTTTTGTTCTGTTTTTTTTGTGTTGTTGCCTTTTGCCACTCTCAGCACAAATGTAGGCTACACTTTTTTATTTTTTCTTTAAACGCGCACTTTCTTTTTTTTAGTGTTCCGTTTTATATACTTTTTTGCTTTGTTTCCTTATGGAGGAAGAACCTATCGAACCATACACCTCGCTTGATTTGTGAAACTGGCCTCGTTTATTCTGTTGTGTTTAGGTTAAAAACCGTCTCTTCCCAACGGATGTTTTGGCCACTGTTAACTATCACATTGACTTTGGAACGTAATGGGATTTGAAGTGAATTAAAAGTAGGTCTTCTTGTTCCAGAGGAACGGAACATGAGTTGAGTGTACACATTGAGTACAACGAGACCAGGCAAGGCAAGGCTCAAATATAAGCTTCAGATTTTCAAAGCTTTCAACCATAAATTTGGGGAATTTCCCCCTATTACTATACGTTAAGCTTGAAATACCAGTATAACGATTTTATGTTCTGTTTGAACTTGATATGAAAGAAATAAGCAACGATTTTCTACAAATAATTTGAATGAAAGACGCAAACCCTCGTTCTTCCTTTTGGTTTAGTTAAATCACTTGATCCTTGCAAAGGTCTAAAAGTTTAAAAGTCATCTACATATGGATGAAATGTATTTACCTGTAAATAAATTAAGAACAAAATTCAATTTCAAATTTGTGGATACAAAAATTTATTCAAACAAACATTGAAACACAATAAAAAAGTTTTCAACAGAGGAATTATCCTTTTTTATAGCAATTTGTGTTAGTTATACAGAAGGATATTCGTTTTTATAGCAAGCTGTGTTAGTTATACAGAAGGATATTCTTTTTATAGCAAGCTGTGTTAGGTTAATAAGAAACAGAGATTTTCCTAACCATTAAGTAAGAGAGAAAAGGTAGAGATTTCATTTATTTACAGATTTTTTAAATTGTTTTTAGAAAGAAACATGCCAATTGAGTTAAGTACTACTTGAGAAAAAACAAGAACGTGCTAGTAAAAAGTTTAAGCTACTTTTAATTTTATTTAGATTATAGGAAGGTTTATTAGTAGAACAACAACAACAATAACAACAGCAGCAGCAATATAAAGGTATAACAACAAAATTAACACCAACATCAACACCAACACTTAATGTACACACACGTAGAGGCACAAATGAAAACTAGGCCATTTGTTTTTTATCAACTATTACTGAAATTTTGGCCATAGAGTACACACACCAGTTGTTGTAATTGTTGTTGTAATTTTGATTTCGATTTGGTTAAAACGAATTAACATCAAATTTAAAATCAAGATCCAAATTTTTCAAAGGATTTCGTCGAATTTTCTTGCTGCCATGATGGTGATGGTGATGTGGTATGTGGATCTCCACTTCCGGCTCTTTAGATTTTTTTCAAAGAATAAGAGAGAACCCAAAAGATAAAAAGGAAAAGAAACAAACAACAACAAAAAGCACAATAATAAATACAATTTTGTTCGATTCAAGAGTTAAAACCCTATTGATATATGTGGCCAACAATTATTGTTATCGATATATATGGATAAAAAAAATATGTGATGAAAGCAATGATATACGAGATAGTTATGGCATTCACATTCATATACACATTCACCCAAACACGCAATGAGGACACCCAAAAAAAATTAAGCACTCAAAAAAAAAAGAACAATTCAATTTATCCACAACACGCAAACACTTTTTCCGCATTTTGTTCCCCTCTTATAATCTTGCGACTCTTCTGTGTGTGTGTGCATGAGTGGTGTGAATATAAAGTTTTTTGCTCACATAAATTTTCAGCTAATTTGCGCACACATTTCAAACGAAAACAAAAGGCAAACTTTTTAATCATACAAATCCATACATTAACGAGGAGCGGTCAAAAAGTTTTCCAAGAAGTGAATTTAATGAGAAAGTTATGTACGAAATAAATATACTTCTATGGAAATAATATTGATTCTAGTGTTTTGTTTTTATTTTAGATTTTGCTTTAGAATTAATTAAGTTTCTTAATAACGAAACTCAAACATTTTTCTTCTTACAATAAGATGTCAATGAACTTACATTAAATTGTGTTTTATTTCGATTTTGTGTGAAAAATTGGTAGATTTTTCGATCTCAATATTAAATTGATACTTTGAAAAAGTTTTTAATGGGAAAATACCTATTGCCAAAGTTTTTTTTTTTTGCCCAAGTAGAAAAGCTTTCATCCACCTCTCGCAATTGGAGAAAAATAAGTTTCTCCCTTTGTTGTTTTGTCTGGCTGTGCGGAGTTTTCTCTTGATGTTATAAGTATTTATTATATAGCACTAAAGTGAAGTGGAATTGCTAAAGTTAGTTGGGAGTTGGTGAAGTTGTTCGTTAGCCAATTGACTATATGCCTTAAAGAAAGAAAAGAAATGAAAATTCTACCAAAGCCCTTAGTTCCTAACACATTTACCACTTAAAGTGCAAAAGTTTTATGCGCTTTCAACAAAGATTAGTGTATTTTCCTTTCTCTTCCCTGTCGATCTCCCGCTAAACGTTGCTTCATATACAAAGAGCCTTAGCTTTAGCTCAGAATTTCATTACCAAATTAGCCAAGGAATATTCATATATATGTATGTATGTATATATACATACATATATACATATATATACATACATACACGTACATTTATACTGCTTATATAGTTATATCTATATATAATTTCCATTTTCTGGGCTTTCTTATGGTTGGGCAGGCAATAAAGCGCCTGCAGTGAACTACAGAAAAAAACACACACACACACACAAGTAAAGTCTGCTAAAAGTTAGACGTCTCTGAGACTTACAGTTTTCGTTAGCCCACTGTGCCCTGTCTGCTGGTTTGCCTGCCTCAACGGCAGTTCGCTTGACTTGCTAAACTTTTAATCAGTTACGTCTTTTTTGTTCTCTCTTTTTTTTTGTTTTGTTTAGCTGGGGTGGGAACAATTATTGCCAAATTTCCTGACACACACACACTCACAGATACACACACAGAAAAACATAATCAAGTTAATTGCATGAAGAATGTTATGCTCAAACAAAGTGAAACACATATAGCAAGAGGAGAAAACGAAAGAAGGGTGTCGGCAAAGAAGCCTTCACATCCATTCCGTATTCGTCACGCTAACAAGGCGAGTGAAAAACCAACCAATCGAAGACTATAATATTACCCATTATAATGGTTAAGTATAGAAACCAATTTGCGTTCTAGGCGAAACATATATGGCCAATTCATTGCCATATCTTTATATGAGGATATGCATAAAGGCGAGAAGTGGCGCCAAGTTTATTGTCATGGCGTCGCAATACATAATGCTACCAATTTTCTTCATTTTTTTTTTTTGTCCTGATTCCGTTTCACTCTCTTGCTCTTGAATGGTGTTTTGTATTTTATGTTGGCTCTGCTGCTGCGCTGTTGCTGTTACTGTTTGTTGTTCTTAATACTGGGTATAATACAATCAATTTCCGCTTTGTTTGTTGTCAAGAAAAAGTTGAATGCCAACAGAGGGCGAGGATACCCCACCATAAAGTGTTTTCCTTCGGTGTATGCTTTATTTTTTTCTTCGTTATTGGCATAAAACGGAAGCAACAGCTACTAATATAGCGTATACTTAATATTCCTGCAACCTTCCTCAGACCTTAACCAAACATTACCAAAGTACACAAAATTTTTTAATTAAATTTTCGAAAATGATCATAATTATTAGCTTGTTCTAAGGCGATAAGACACACAATGGCTCCATACCAATTTGCCCCAGGGACAATCGGCTTTTGTCTAATTATGTGTTTGTGTGTGTAGGGCAAGAAACATAAAGCTGATGCCCCCGCCCATATCTAGAACCGCCTTAAAGTAGGCTACGTCTAGATAGAAGAATATCGAGAAAATTTCCTGTTTTGTCGTGCCACAAAATTAATGTCAAAATGAAATTCTATTTTGGGAAAAATAGATTTGCCTCGACCCGATTTGTCAAGTAGAACCAAAAAGTTTGTTGACTTACCCAAAAACAAAACAGGAATACAAAATGAAGCAAGTAAGTCGACTCGTCGACTTGGGTATACCATACACCAGGTGAAACAAATATTTCAAATTTCGAAAACCAAATGTATGTCTATTAAATTGTTTTTACATGTTTCATAGTATGTGCTATCTCGCTCACTCTACAAACACACGAGCACTCTAGCGCCGCCACTAGCCAACGGCCAATTCTGGCCTTGTGGACCGCTTAGTAAAATACGTTCATACGCATATTTTGCATGTTTCTAGTCCGATTTCAATAAAATTTGGTAGTTTTGTAGAAATAGATAAGATAAATTAGTCTGCTAAATTTAAATGCGATAGTCAAAAAACTACAGGAGGAAATCGGTTTTTTTTAAATTATGGAGGCGGAAGTGGGCGTGGCGAAATGTGAAAATATATAAATTCTCCGCGCATACTATGCCAGTATACATACTAAATTTGGTGACTTTAGCTTTGTTAGTTTTTGATAAAATCAGTTTTGTTTAATTTGCGGGGGCGGAAGTGGGCGTGGCAAAATGTTTAAATAGCCAATATCTGCGCGTCTATTAAGCTAGTCTACATACTAAATTTGATGTCGGTAGCTATCATAGTTTTTAAGGAAATCACTTTTATGTTAATTCCGGGGGCGGAAGGGGGCGTGGCAAAAAGTTTAAACAATTAGTTTCTGCGCGCTAACTAACTGAGCATATAAACCAAATTTGATGTCTCTAGCTATTATACTTTTTAAGAAAAACAGTTTTGTGTGATTCCTGGGGGCGTAAGGGGGCGTGGCAAAAAGTTTGAACAGTTAATTTCTGCGCACTAACTAATCGGGTATACAAACTAAATTTGATGTCTCTAGCTGTCATACTTTTTAAGAAAAACAGTTTTATGTGATTCCTGGGGGCGTAAGGGGGCGTGGCCGAAATTCCAATTAATGCTGAACATGTGCATACTACACGAGTATACATACCAAATTTGGTGGCTCTAGCTCTTATAGTCTCCGAGATCTGCGTGTTCATACAGACGGACGGACGGACGGACGGACGGACGGACGGACGGACGGACGGACGGACGGACGGACGGACGGACGGACAGACGGACATGGCTAGATCGACTCGGCTGTTGATCCTGATCAAGAATATATATACTTTATAGGGTCGGAGAAGCTTCCTTCTGCCTGTTACATACATTTTGGCGACTTTAATATACCATTTCACCCTATGGGTGTATGGTATAAAAATAATTAAGTTATAAGTGAAACTTTAATTGGACTTATCGAGGACACAATTTTGTATTTTATGTATACCCCATTGAAATAAGACGTTGAGCAGATGGTCACCTAGAAAGTATACTCCGGGCCAATAGAATAACCTACCCTAAACTGCTCCTGTGCTTGGAAGAGTTAGCGATAGATACATACATTTAAATTGAATGCATTATAAATTTAAAACATTTGCTTTACTTGGTGCATGGTATAACGAAGTCGCCAAGACGACTTACTTGCATAATTTTTTTATTTATATTTGTTAGACAACAAGATAGAGGTTGCAGGGAGAAAGTACATGTGCAGTACATAGTCTAAAACTAATCAGATAAGGCGCCGCCTCACGTTCTTTTAATAATCTGTGTGACTTTCAGTTAAGCCCCAAAATTAAAAATTAAAGCAATTCTATTTCTCATTCAACGCCAGTAAATATCCTTTTCAATATTTTATGTCTATAAATGTAATAAATAATCACAGTCAATTATTCACATCTGGTGAAAAAAAGGGAAAGGATCCATTCAGATTAATACCCAAAACGAGATATCATGCGAATATATTGTGCATATTTTTTACCAGTGACAACTGCGAAACGAAAGAAAACACAGCAAATGTGTCCAAGTGAGCGTATGTATGTGTGTGAGTGTGAGGAAGTTTGTGGGTGTCTGTATGTGTTTGACTAGTATTGTTCTGCTTGATAGACGTCATAAATTATTTTGGCGTACCCCATATCAATTGCCATCGTATAATAAATTCATAAAGCGAGAAGTAAGGCAAAACCTAAGAAGAGAGGAGTAAGCCTATTTGTGAAAGAAATTTGTTATTGAAAAGAATTTAGTCAAGAGAAAAAAGAAAAGAGGAAGTCGTCGTGAGAAGCAGAAAAAGTGTATACAGAGAGATAAACAAGAAACGGAAGAGATAGAAAGGAATATCAATTTTTTTATATATTTTGAAATTTCTCCATCTTTCCATCTGCACAAATTTTTCTTAGATCTTTCCAGAATCAGTAGGCAGTGTTTGCCCAAAATGAATGCATTAATAATAGAAAATAGAATGCAAAAAAACTAAATGACATCTTATTAGAAGAAAATCTGACCTACTTCGAAATCCAAGCTTTAATTAATTTGGAAATATCGTAATAATACAAATATTAATTTATGACATAGAAGTCCGATCCATACTTCCTTCTATGCACACTTCAGACCAAAGTTAATATAACCTTTTTAAAAGAGTATTCTGAACTGAACCTTCCCCTCCAACTCCAACTCTCCAAGACTCAAACCCAGCGAACAACTGTCAAAATTTATCATTTCCATTTTGGTGCGACAACGACAAAATGCTCGTGTGTGGGCCATTTAAATGTGGAATTTTATCATAATATATCGCTTAGGCGCCGCTAGTCTCTCTTTTCGGATGGCCGGAATTGTTGTTGGTTAAATAATCAAATAACATTTGCGCACGCATTTCGGACAGCTACAACAGCAACAACAACAAAAATGAGTACAACTTTTATGCATTTCTTTCGTGTAAATATGCCAAACACAATAGTCCAGTCCCAAATGAAAAAAAAAAAACTGACCAAGCCCAAAAAAAAACCATCCAACTCCCTACGACCTCAAACTCTTCAATCTCTATTTCCCAGCACAAGCCTATTTTCATAATTTTTTTTCCTTTTTTTTTTTTTTTTTTTTTTGGGCAAGGCCAAAAATGTATTTTTAAGCCAGACCATTTCATTTCATTTGGTTGTTCCATCAGTCAGCAAAATTAAAATGAATGGGAGGGTTCACCAAGGCGTATACGTGTTATTGAGACGGCGGTCAAATGAGCTGTGAACGTTTTGCAGACCTGCTGCGACTTTTGCTAGTGCTCCCAAATTTGAATTTTAATGTTCCTTGTAAAAAATGTATGTTCTTTTTTAAAGTTATTAATTTCCCCTCGGTGGCATGTTATTTCATCCGATTGGAAGTGTAACAAGGGGGAAAAATTAACAGCAAAAATTGTGAATTTGTCTTAAGTTTTAAATTATTTTGTCATGCGAATTTGTTATGCGATATGGGGAAACAGCAACTAAAAAGTTAAAATATAACTTTGTATGCACTTTCTGTGGATACTAAATGATATTAAACACATTAAATATAATTTTTTTTTATTAAGTTTCTCAATTATTTAACGAACATTGAGATAAGAAAGTTTTAGTTTCCTTTCCCTTTTCAAACTTAACCTCATTGTAAACAAAATCTAGCGAAACATGACCAACTTGTCGATTTTACCAGTCACAAGAAGCCAAAATGGACGATTGGCTAGCTGGATTTGCCACACCTTAAAAGCAAATTAAGCAAGGTAAACCCTATAACAGAAAATACGGTAGTGAAGTTGGAGGAAATCATTAGTTCAATAAACCGAATGCCTGTCAAAGTAAAACACCTTATTTGCACTCAATTAAGACAACATTAGCAATGGACAATTAACTAGAAACACGAGACCAACAAGAACGAAAAAATCAAGATAAAATTACATGCAACAGAGAACAAGCCTCACCTAAACGTAAATTCTTCCCCATCCAAGTAATTATTGATTACAATTTATTCAAAATATAAAACCAAACAGAAATGAATTCAATTAGAAATTAATATCAAGCTCGGACTGCAGAAATTTGCATCAGGAGAAAACCTCCCTGCCCTAATTCAAGTCTTAATTGCTTATCTCTATTTCTTATTTGCCTCAAACCTCCCTTGTTTTATTTATTTGCTTATCATCTTCAGCTACGACTGTTTTTTTTTTATTATTTCAGGACTTTATTTTGGATTTTTTGCATATTTTTGTTTAGATTTATTACGGATAAAGTTGACAGTTTTATGGCTAATTTGCAAGGTAATTTCAAGGCGTGGTCGCAAGACATATGTATGTATGTATGCATCATTTACATACATATATATTTCTGTTTGAGTGTGTCCTTTGTGTTCGGGCTATGGTTTATGTGATGAGTTGTCATCAGCATTTCTTAATTAGCTGAAAGAGACAGACGAAAAGACACAGAATATTCAATTTATTTTGAGAGACACAAAGGCCCACACAGACAGAGGGTGACACACACACCCAACGTCTGTGTGGCTACGTGTTTGCCATATAAATTTAAGTCACACTCAAATGTTGCTATGAAAAATATCCAACTTTGATACGTATTTTCCTAACTAACCAACAAAACATTAGGAAAAATTTAAAAAAAAAAAAACTAACAAAAAATTACCTTAAAACTTGATAACCTTAATTTTTCCCAATTTGTTATTTTATTTGAATTTTTTCCTATTTTTTGTCATTTTTTTTTTTTAATTTTTCGTAATTTTTTGAACTTTTCCTAATTTATTCTTATTTTTGTATATTTTCTTTTTTAAAAAACAAATTAAAATTTTTCTTGATTTGAAAATTTTTAATTTTCATGCTAATGAAATTGTGGGACCAATGCATTAGGAAAGACCCTGCAAGTTTATAGCTTATATTTTTCAATAAAAAAAAAAAAAAATATTCAATTACAGATTCAAAATTGTGAATGAAAATTAGACTATTATTTAAAATAATAATGCAATCACTTGATATGCTGTTGCGCAGATTTTTATAACAGTAAAAATTATAATTTACTCACCTGATGACTTTCGACCATTTGACCTCACTGTGCAATGCAGCTCCAACAACTGATGCGCACCCCCTCAATTGCAGATTCTTATATAGGCCTAGCGATAGGAAAGAGCGAGAACAGTGCTCTCCCACTGAACTGCACTGTCACTCCCACACATAAATGCTGATCGGGAGAACTGCTCTCGCTCACTTACATATGCAGTCGCCCTCTCGCTGACGTTAGCTAAGTGTGTGTGCATATGAGCTTGCATTTTTCCTAATTTTTGTTAATTTTTTAAAATTATTCTTAATTTTTCCTAATTTCTTAAAATTTTTCCTTGATTTTTTCATAATTTTTGTAAATTTTTTAATCATTCCTAATTTTTTTTTTCTAATTTTTGTTAATTTTTTGCTAATTTTTGTTAATTTTTTGCTATTTTTTTTTAATTATTCTAATTTTTTCCTAATTTTTTTAAAGTTTTTCTAACTTTTTGTTAATTTTTTGCTTATTTTTTAAAATTTTTCCTAATTTAAAAAAAAATTTTCCTAATTTTTAAAAACTTTCCTAACTTTTGTTAATTTTTTTTAATTATTCATAATTTTTTCAAATTTTTTGATTTTTTCCTAATTTTTCGAATTTTTTTAAAGTTTTCTTAATTTTTTCCAATTTTTTAAAAATTATAATTCACTCAATTGATGACCTCACTGAGCAATGCAGCTATCAACTGAGGCGCACCCCCTCAATTGCAGATTCTTATATAGGCCTAGCGATAGGAAAGAGCGAGAACAGTGCTCTCCCACTGAACTGCACTGTCACTCCCACACATAGTTGCTGATCGGGAGAACTGCTCTCGTTCACTTACATATGCAATCGCCCTCTCGCTGACGTTAGCTAAGTGTGCGTTCATATGAGTGGGCGTATGAGCGTGCAAATGGAGAGCGGTGCTAGTGTATGTGTGTGTGTTTGTGTATTGCGTGGGAGGAGTGCGAGTGTGTATGCAAATGAGCGGGCAAATGGAGAGCGGTGTGCGTGCATATGAGTGGGCATATGAGCGTGCATATGTGTGTATGCAAAAGACCGGGCAAATGGAAAGCAGTGCTAGTGGATATGTGTGTGTCTATTGCGTGGATAATGACAGAACACAAGAGGTGCTCAGCAAGTGATCGACACACACACATACAGTAGCACCGTTCTCCATTTGCCCTCTCATATGCACCGCTCATATGCCCACTCATATGCACGCACACCGCTCTCCATTTGCCCGCTCATATGCACACACACTTAGCTAACGTCAGCGAGAGGGCGACTGCAAATGTAAGTGAGCGAGAGCAGTTCTCCCGATCAGCAACTATGTGTGGGAGTGACAGTGCAGTTCTGTGGGAGAGCACTTTTCTGGCTCTTTGCAATCGCTAGGCCTATATAAGAATCTGCAATTGAGGGGGTGCGCATCAGTTGTTGGAGCTGCATTGCACAGTGAGGTCAAATGGTCGAAAGTCATCAGGTGAGTAAATTATAATTTTTACTGTTATAAAAATCTGCGCAACAGCATATCAAGTGATTGCATTATTATTTTAAATAATTGTCTAATTTTTATTCACAATTTTGAATCTGTAATTGAATGTTTTTTTTTTTTATGGAAAAAAATAAGCTAATGCATTTCTTTTATAATGCATTTCATTAGCATTAAAATTAAAAATTTTCAAACCAAGAAAAATTAAAATTTGTTTTTTAAAAATAAAAAAAATTAAATAAAAATATGCAAAAATAAAAATAATTTTAAAAAAAATTTAAAAAACTGCGAAAAATTTACGCAAATTACCAAAAAATTTACAAAAATTTGGAAAAAAAATTCAAAAAATTCAAAAAAATTAAAATTAAAATTAATAAAATTGTGTTTTTATAATGAAATTGTGTTTTCATTAGCATTATTCAATGCAAACAAAAAATGTTCATTACTTTTCATTTTCAATGCCAATGACAGCAGATTTCATTACAAAAAGTAATGCTAATGCTTAACGGCACAACTCTGGCTTAAACTACCACTTTGGAGTCCCAAAAATGAAAAATTTTACAACAGAAAAATCGTTTTGGTGTTATTAAAAATTTGTAAAGCAGCTGGCCAAGAGATCATTACTTTCTCTAAAGTACCAAACTTTGTTGAAGATCACGATAGAGCAGAGCATTTTTCAAGTTGTCGTAAATTTAATACCAGCTTAGAACACAAAAAAGTTTGTTTGAAAATGTTCTTTGTCGTTAGAATAAATATTTTTTGGCTTGTTTGGTATAATTAGGTAAAGGTTTCCTTTTATCCACCTGCACATCATTAAAATTAAACGGAAAAAGAAAGCATTCATCAAGTGCTAATTGGCCTTCGCTCACACGCTTTCCCTTGTTTTTTATATTTTTTTTTACTTTTCCACCAAAAATTTGGCACTTGCGTCGTTTCATTTTTCCAACTAAAGCGAAGCGAGGTCTTGCATAAATTCTGATTATACATATATGTGTTAACATTAAAATGAAACAGAAATTGCTTAGCAATAATCATAATTTGTGGCATTAACTTATTCTCTCCCTCCCCCCACACACACACACACACACATCGCATCGCTTTCTCCCCCTTCCGTTATTTCCCATCCGTTTTTATTTTGCTGATAAAGTGTCGCCTGTGCAATTTATCAGCGCAGTTCACATACCTTGGGGAATCGCTTTTAGGTTGGAACATCTGACGCGAGGAGAGTTGCTAAGGGAATGGGGCAGGGACGGATCTAGAAAAACTTTCTGGGGGGAGCGTCCTATCGAGGAAAACGTACTAAACAAAGTCCAAATTGGCCATGTTTTAAAGTTTTGCAAAACGCCGTGTCCTGAAGTTAAAAATTTCGGACACCCTGGATCCGTCCCTGGAATGAATCAAGGGTGTGGGAAGCTGGTGGAACAGAAAATGCTGCACCTGCCTTTAGGGAGAACACGTTTTGTTAATTTATGAGTCATGATGTGGCTCACAGTTTTCCATTCACTCCTCCGCCACCTCACCATCCTTGCCTACGCCATTTTTTCTTTCTTGGTCGCTTTTTTCCCTTTCTTTTGGAATTCTATTATTTGCCTGGGCAAACAAACTGCAAAAGTTTGTCTCAAAGAGAAATTATAAAAAAAAATATTTCGTGGTTTCGTGTTTAACTCTGACCTCAAGCAAAAACCATTTATAACAACCTTTTCGAACCTAAAAACGCAAATTATGTTTATTTTTAAGAGTGCTGCATTATATTGTAAAAACAATTGGTTCCAGAGTAAAAAATGTATGTATCAATCATCATTATAAGGGTATATTTTGATCTTACCCGAAATTGGAAATTGGAACTCATACTTTTAGAAATCTATTACTCATACGACACGTGGTTCATAGAAGTTGAAGATCATATTACTTGTACGGCATGTGGTAGAAATAAATGTTTTTACAACCAAAATATCTATGTATAATTTACAATCAATGAGATGATTTGTTTTCAAATTTTGGTCACTAACAAAAACAGTTTTTCGGTAAGTACTTAAAAAGAAGTCCACGATAAAAACGTTTAACTGTGATTTGTACAACAGTTAATGTAACTAATATTATAAAAATTTAACTAAAACAGATTGTAATCCAATGGTCCAATAAAGAGAACGAAAGGAAAAGTTAATCAGTCATATTTTGGAGCAGTGGAGGACAAATGGGTCATCTACTTAGTAGGTTCAATGTTAAAGCATGTTGAATTTCCAAATTTTAGTTGGCTAACAATCTAATAAAGATTGTTCTATATTCTTCAATATTCTATATTCTGTAATATCTATGGCTAGATTTGATACTAAAGAAATTGACTATGTTTTGTAAGTTATCGAATTCTTAAAGCATACGTTTAACTTGGAATAATGAAACAGCCTGTTATGTTGGTGTGTTGAGTGGCCTTATTTGCAGAAAACATGTCGTATGAATAATATTAAACGCCCACCACAGAGCTAAGATTAAGTCATATTCTTTTGTAATGGTCCACCCTAATGACAAACATATTTAGCTAAAGAATATCGTCAGGTTACTAAGAAAAGTCAGTGTTGTATTAGTAATATTCATGGCCTTATTAGATCACATAAAAAAGAATGAACGAGCAGTAGGGCTTAACAGGACACATATCCATTAGGCAAAGTATTTTTTTTTTTGTGACTAAAGTCGAAAAGGCCATTTCCGTTGCCATTTATCCCATTTGCCTTAGGGCAGCTACTTAACAATGTTAAGAATCTGCACAAATTTTGCTGTTTGCTTATGGTCATATAATAAAAATGTGCTTATAACTAAACAGACAAAGAGAGATATATGTATGCAGTGGGGCGGCGAAAGAAGATGAAACAATTTATATTTGCGAGACCATTGAACAATCCAAAAAAACGGAAGAAAAAGTGCGAAAAAGGCATACACAAAAAGGCTTCCTTCACACTTCAACACACACACACACACACACACACTTATACTGACAAAATGTGCGAAAACATGAGAATGAGGCTAAATCATCATGTTCTGCTATATGCAAGTTACCTTCATCCTCTTCATCATTGAGTTCTGTTATCTCAGCCTTATCACAAAGACCATTTGTTGCTCCACCTCCTTCTCCTCCTACTGATCCAACTCCTACACCTTTTGTTTTGGCTGCTTCTCCATTCGATATAAGGGAATTCGTTTTGGCATGATGATGATTCGCAGTTGTCGTAGCTGATGATTTATTTGTCAATTCATTGAGTTCGCTTTGCTCCAATTGTGGGGCACTGGGCTCCACATCGGCTCCACCGCCATTACTGACTGCATCCAAGGCAGAGCCATCCTTGGTCTTGAGCTCTTGACTTGTATTGCAACCCATTTTAGTACAATTTAATTTCGTGTCTATCTCTCTCGAACTTTTCTTTTTCTGTTGGCCTAGGTAACCAGTTAAAGCTTTGACTGTTGTTTAATCAATTCTATACTCACAATCACTCACACACACAATTGCAGATACATACATACATATGTATATCGCATTCACTGGCAATCACTTACACGTGTGTATAAGCTCTCACTTGTTGTTCGTGAACTTTGAACCTTTTGGTTGTTGTTGTTGTTGTTTGGGAGAAACCTTTAATTTATTGTTGTTTTTCTATTTGTTGCTTAAAAATATTCGAAAAATATTTTTTTTCTTATTGTTTATTTTAAATTTAGTATAGAAAAATGTTTTCATTCATATATAAAAAATATTTGATGCGCACAACCAAACAGTTCATAGAGGAGGCAGCCCGACAAAAACTCTTTAATGTTTTACCCTAATGCAAAGAAAACCCTGTCTCTCTGAGGCACTCACACACTACACACACAACTGACTTGAGCCAGAGTCGCGTCAACACTGAACACGCAACGGAACCGAAAACTAAACTAAACGGAACGGTTCCCAACCGAAGTGGACAATACACAGTTGAATGTGACTCTGACTCTGACTCGATTTGACTTTGTTATCCTGCAGGACCCACAAGCACAGCACAACAGTCAGAGGCAGCGCTGCGTCAACGTCTGCGTCAGCGTTCGCCGGCAGTCAACGACACACCAAGGCAGCAAAAGAGAGAGAATTTAACACAACACAACTAACACGAAGAGAGAGAGAGAGAGTAAGCAAGCGTGGGTTGCAAAAAAGAGGCCACACTAGAGCAAAAGTTGTACAAAAATGTTAACAAAAAAAGCGTCTTATGAAAATTACCATTTTTCGATTACGGCTTCACCGGAGGGTATTGTGAACTGACAAGATCTAGTATACATATGTATGTATGTATATTAGTTACATAAATAGTTTATTAAATATTAGCTCACGTTTAAATTATGTTACCATTCATTTGCGCTAAACTGCAATGAGAAGAGTTTATAAAACTGTAACAGGCAGTATATAGTGTATATTTTGCATGAAAAATAATTTATACTTTTTTGTTACTTGACGCACCAATGTGCAAAAAGAAAGAGAGAACAATTAGTGAGAGAGAGTAAGCTGCCGCAGTTGGCAGAAGGAGCAACAGCAAAGCAGCAGAGGCAGCAGCCTCACAACTTTTCCAAGGCAATGGCATCATCATCATACACACACTCATATACACACACTCGCATACATATCTCCTGAAGTGTAGCCAGCTGTAAACAGCTGAAACAAAATAAAATAATACAACCAAAAGCCACACACACATACAGAAAAAAAGAAGAAAGAAAAGGAAGTATTGTCCATAAAAAATATCAATGAAAATTTTGTTTTTATTTGTATCTTTGTTTAGTATGTTTCGAGGATACTACGATTCTTATGGACTTGAAACTAGTTGCCTATAAGTATGCTACACAATGTTGACGCAGCAGCAAAGGCTTGTCGCAGCCGCCGCATCCGCCCCACAGGCTGTTTTTTTCACATTTCGATGCTCTTTTTAGTGATAGGGTACTTAACAATTGAACACTTTTGAGTAAAATACTATTATATAATAACTTTTTCTATTACCTGCATGTTTTAGAGGTAAACATGGTTTTGGAAAAGGATAAACCATAATTTTTCAGCTATAACTTTTAGTTGCATGGAGTAAATCCTCGATATTAACTTAGCGTTTAATAAGTGATTGTTTGTCGCAATTTTGTTTATCCTGATTGCCAATTACCTTACCTCATCGATATCCAATTTATCAACTTCGAAATATCAACATTTTTTATTGGTTTGGTAAAATGAATACAAAACATTTTTTTAATTTTTGACAGCCTTTGAACGAGCTCCTTTAAAGAAACCCCGATATCCATATTTGAAAATTAATGATATAATCTTTTTTAATGCCTTTGTCCTGAAGAGAACTAAAGTATAACGGTTTCCAAGAGTATTAAAACTTCGTGGCGGCTTAAATTAATTTAGGTTTAATATTTTTCTAGTGTTTTTATTTTTATTCTTTGTTTTTTTTCTTGGCTTTGTCTGCGGCGTTGGCCTTTTTGGAGTTGGTTGGCATTTTTTATATATTTCATTTACATACACTCACATAAAAGAGCATACACACACACACACACACACACACTCAAATAAATTGGTACGCTTTTATTGTATTTGTTCATTTACTTGCTGTCCCTGCTTTTCCTCCCCTCACTCTTACTCTCTCCCGCTCTGCACAGGGTGCGCTGTTTATACTAATTCAGGCACACCATCATCATCATTGTCCTTCAATAAAAACGTGGCATATTTTAAGGCGTAATTTTTAATCAACAAAATTATATATACGTATTATGCAAATTCCCTGATTAATATTAAATGAAATACAACACCCTGTATAATAGGACAAATTGTGCAAATATTTAGCAATTACTACTCAAAAGTATATTTCAAGTGCACATGACTAAATGCAGGTTTTCCCTGCGTGTTTATTAAATATGACTAATCCCTGTGTGTGGAAAATTGCTTTTAGCTAACTTGAAAGCAATACCAGAAAGAAATAAAATAATAATTTCACAAAAATAACTTTAAATTGGATTTAGAACTGACTTTAAAGGGAGAAAAAATAAACCAAAATCTGTAGAGCTCTCTCTCTGCACTTTTGTTGGGTTTTTTTTTTTTGGAACCCTTCCAACACACAGTACACAAAAACTACTATACTACATAGCTGCCAACCACATTATTTCAACACACATGGACATAACACATTTCATTGAAGAGGGGCGAACAAAGGCCAGCATCGCTGAAGCGCTTCATTTTGAATGGAAAATTTGCATGACTCAATTTACGCTCAAGATATAAATTGAAGAGTTACAGAAGGTCTTAACGGTGCTTGAGAAAAGTGAAGAAATGACACAGCAAATTACATAAAATTTGACTTTTCAAAGGAATCATTATTATTCATTGACTTACAACTTTATCACCACAAAACAGATTCAATAGATTACATAAACTTTTAAAAACGATGTGTTAGCACTGCAACTGACTTACTGACTGAATTTTAAAATTTGTATAAAACAATGAGAGTTTAAAAAGGGTTAAAATAAAATGAAAGGATCAAGCATCAGATGATAGGCTAACTGAAAAATATGGCATGACCAGTGGATGCGGATATTAATTAAATTTGTTTAATACGTTACCTCAAGAAAATAAATAAGTGAATTAGTAATTTGACCAATTATTGCATATGTAAAACATAATATGAAATGAATGAAATAGAAGTCCGAGTATAATGTTATTAAATACTCTAAAAATACAATATAATCAGTTTAACAATATATGTACCTGTAACCTGAATCTTAAATATCAAAATCAGTTGGCGGATATATTTTATTCCATATTGTATTCAGAAAGATCAGACCTTTATTTTAAAAGGAAATGCTCCCATAATCCCCCCCGTCGGAAGATGTGTTCATGATCTGGCAGACAATTTTTCAAGCGTGAATGGGAACGTAATGCGCGAATTTGTACAAACCAGAAATTCAACAACAGAAGCAGCAGCAGCGTCAGCGTCAGCAGCATCAGAGTGGCACCAGCTACAACAACAAGGACCTCCTTTTGGCTGTCACGGCGTGTGAAAACTCACTGGAAATTTCTGTAAAATTCCAAAAATGCTTGAGCGTCAGAAGGCAAGAGTATGCGAGCATTTGAAAAGTTTGTCCTCCTCGTTATGGACCAATTCTTAAAGTTAAAGCCCGTTCATTTTGGGCTTTTGTTTGGGTTTGTTTTTGAGGTTGATAAAATGACTGACAAGTTTCTCTCAAGGCTGACTTGGCCATCATTTCGCATCATTTGCCAACGCGCAAATGCAAAGTCATTATTTTTATCAACCCAAACACAAAGAAGAGAAGAGCGAGAAAAAATAGGGTACAAGACAGAAAGGGAAATGAGCGTCAAAAAAGGGAAACAATATAAATAGCCTTTGTGTCTTCGATTCGTTTTGTGTGGCAAACAAAACGTCGCAAAATTACGTATACGGCACGTTGCTCTTGAATCTTTCCTCTTTGACTTTCGACCTGCCCTTGGCTGCTCGTTTTGCTTCTTTCGCCCTGTGTCATTTGCCGCCTACTAACTTTTACCCCTGGGACAAATGCCAGAACTGAAGAAAGTTTTCGTGTCCTTTTTTTCAGCTTGGTGTCCTTTTAAGAGCCAGTAGAGCGCAACAATTTTTAAAGTATTGACAATAAAACATAATAAATTTTAAAGGCAAATTTGTGTTGAGTTTTCGTATAACCTTTTGCTTTTACCAACGGCAATTCCCGTAGGATTTTCTTTGAGTTGTATCTTATTCACTTTTTACTGTGCCAAAACTTACTTATTTTTCCTCCATTTTTCCTTCATCGTTCAGATACATATGTATATGTATTTTTGTAGAATGTAACGCCTGCCATATCTGATGTCATTTTAGCTACGCGATAACAAGAAATAACAGCAACAACATCATCGTCGACAAAAATTTGCCAAATTTCTTTTTGTGGCACCTTCATTTATTGTCTGTCTCTGTTTTTTTTTTTTTTGTTAGGGGATGGACTACAGCGAAAGTCGGATAAACTAATTGAATAAGCGCTGACATAATATATGGTAGCTAAAAGATATATTTGTATATATAGAAATACCTTGTCTTCTTTTTATACCCTTGCAAAAAGGGTATATTAATTTTGGTCAGAAGTGTGCAACGCATAGAACGAAGCATCTCCGACCATACAAAGTATATATATTCTTGATCAGCACGACGAGACGAGTACAACTAGCCATGTCCGTCCGTCCGTCCGTCCGTCCGTCCGTCCGTCCGTCCGTCTGGATCAACGCAAACTCCTCCTAGACCGTAAGAGCTACAGAGCTGAAATTTTGCACGTAGGCTTGTATATACTGCAGGCGTTGTATATCTCGGATTCAGCCGGATCGGACCACTATATCATATAGCTCCCATACAAACCCCAAAGTCACGAACAGTGACTTTTCTCAATAACTTCGTTATTTTCTATGCTATTATCGTGAAACTTAATATTAGAGAGTTTACTACGCCTATAAGCGACTATGCCAAATTTGATCAAGATCGGGCTATACCATAGCCCGACTATATCATATAGCTCCCATACAAACGGCCAAGTCACAAACAGTGACTTTCTCAATAACTTCGTTATTTTCTGAGCTATTGTCGTGTAACTTAATATTAGAGAGTTTACTACGCCTATAAGCGACTATGCCAAATTTGATCAAGATCGGGTGACTATATAATATAGCTCCCATACAAACGGCCAAGTCACGAACAGTGACTTTCTCAATACCTTCGTTATTTTCTGAGCTATTGTCGTGAAACTTAATATTAGAGAGTTTACTACGCCTATAAGCGACTATGCCAAATTTGATCAAGATCAGATGACTATATCATATAGCTGTTATATGTTAATGACTGTGCCGAATTTGATAAAGATCGGGTGACTATATCATATAGCTCCCATAGGAACGATCGGTGGAAAACATTGACTTTGATCAAGATCTTCGTTATTTCCTATGATTGTAGGCCTTTCTTTCTCAAGCTTAAGCCTTTTTAGATAAAACGTTCTTCCACATTGATGGCTAATAGGTAAGGAAAGAGTTACCAAAAAAGTTGCAAGGGTATACAAACTTTGACGCGGTCGAAGTTAGCCCCGGCCCTCTGGTTTTTTCCTAATGTGTTTTGAATTAATACAATTAATCATACGCCCAGTTGGCTTCAAGTAAAACAAATAAAAGTTTTTCTTTTAGTGATCAAATTTAAGTCAACATTCCTTGAATTTAAATTCTTCTTATACATATTTATTATGTATATACCTTGGTTTATTTGTCGCGAGGTTATGGTTAAGGTTTCTCGCTTGCATTAACCATAACAATTATAGTTTACAAAAATTATAAATTAAATTCAATATCTTATGCCATTTTAATATTTATGGAATTAATTTGAGATGAAACACTTAAATTTTGCGTTCTAATGAAACTAAACCTTTTAACCTGAAATGCTCTTTGGCTTTAATAAAAAGCAAAGAACATTTTTTTTTAAAGCGATCAAGTGTTGCGCATATTGCATGGCTGTCTGCATTTATATCCTGTTCATCCGCCTGCCGAGCTGCCTCCCTAGCTCGTTAGCTAGCTGTCTGTCTGGCTGACTGGTTGGCTATCTGCCAAGCTATCAATATTAACCAGCCAATAGGGAGAAGGAGAGTTGGTCGAAACCAAAAAATGACAGTTCGTATGTCAAAACTGCTCAATGATGACTTTAAAATCGGATTCAAGAGTAGCCCGACGAACACAATGCCATTCCTGCCTGCCTGCCTGCCTTCCTCTCCCACGCACACTCACTCGTACACACATGTAAAGGAACAACACGAACACATGCGCTTATTGAAAGGTTACATGAATGACACGGACAGAGGGAGACACGCCACAGGAAAAGCTGAATATTCCTAGAGAGAAGGATACTATTTGCATTTCCTACCCAACAATTTGGTTTTTGCGTTTTGCATTACGTGTATGTTGTATCTACCGTGATTCTGATGTGATGTGATGTGACTGTGGCATGCCTATAGCCACATAAAGAGTTAGGCGCACGAATTGACAAGCGACAAACAAGACGGAGTGAATTTTCTGTCTGCCACAACTTTAACTCTTGCATTAAAATGGATTTTTCAATTTGGCCATGTGACAAGCAAAGGCATAAGCATTAATGCCTAGTCATAGACAAGGGTGACATTTTCCCGTTCCCTCTCCACGCATTGCCATTTGAGTTTGTCGTAGGCCATTGACCCTCTTAGAAAATAGCATTCAACCATGATCCTGATTGATGATGATGATGCGAATTAGAATGATGATGATTATTATTTTTGCTTAGGCTAAAAAAATGTGATTGATGTCTGTGGGCAATGAGGAAATGAAATCTTTCGAAATATACAACCAATTTCCCATTCTAGAACTTTTAATTTCAGCCCCAATGACTTTTTCTCTCCGTTTTGGAACAGTTAATTACGAATATTACAAAAATTAAAGGTATTAATGTTTATTTTGGTTTTTCATTATTGAAAATTGATTTCCTTTCGATGCATTGGATCAACCTAAGGTGACTTTAAAAATCTTTACTAAAATCCTTCATCCCTTTATTCCAAGTGCCCTCCATCAGTCTATTTTATTGTTGTTCGCTTAGTTAATTATGAATAGCCAAAAAAAAAAAAAAAAAAAGACACGAGACCAACGCCCCAATTCGTAACCAATTACTTAGAGCAAACACCTGGCTACGAACCGATTTTCCTCGCCTTGCCCTGCCTAGTTGGTTGAATGCCATTAAAAATGTATTACAAACATAATTTTTCTGCGCTGCTCTAAATTTTTTTTACGATTTGACCATAAAAAAAGGCAACCAAACAAACAAACCATAGACAAGTCGAGTGTAATGGTAAAATCAAAATTGAAATTAACTCACCTACAAAGATCACGAGGGCAACGATGAAAGCGAACCAATTCAATTTGACCGTTATTCATTCTCATTTTCATGGTAGTTCGGTATAAACAATAAGTACCCTACGTGATCCTGACCGTGTTTAGTAATTAGCACTTACATACAAGCCAAGCGCAGACAATTAAACGAATAAACAAACAGAAACAGGATAAAGCAGCATGTGTACATGCCTGCCAAATTGAGGCAATAGCCTGAAAAATCAGAATGTAAGGCAGAGCAGAGATTCCCTGAAATGAATCCACCATTTTTCTGGCCACACCTGCTGAATGAATTTCCCTTAGAGTAGTATATGACGACAGCCTTTTCAAATCATTTGCTTTGTGAACTTTAAAGCCACAATTCTTGCATTTAAATTACGTTGTTTTTACACCTTAACGTGTGGAAATGCCATAAAAACAAAAGCAAACGCAAACCTAATGAAGCAAGTAAGTCGACTCGTCGACTTGGGTATACCATACACCAGGTGAAACAAATATTTCAAATTTCGAAAACCAAATGTTTGTCTATTAAATTGTTTTTACATGTCTTATACTATGTGCTATCTCGCTCATTTACGAACACACGAGCACTCTAGCGCCGCCACTAGCCAACGGCCAATTCTGGCCTTGTGGACCGCTTAGTAAAATACGTTCATACTCATATTTTGCATGTTTCTAGTCCGATTTCAATAAAATTTGGTAGTTTGATAGAAATAGATAAGAATAATTAGTCTGCCGAATTTGAATGCGATAGTCAAAAAAATACAGGAGGAAATCGGTTTTTTCTAAATTATGGAGGCGGAAGTGGGCGTGGCAAAATGTGAAAATATATAAATTCTCCGCGCATACTATGCCAGTATACATACTAAATTTGGTGACTTTAGCTTTGTTAGTTTTTGATAAAATCAGTTCTGTTTAATTTGCGGGGGCGGAAGTGGGCGTGGCAATATGTTTAAATAGCCGATATCTGCGCGTCTATTAAGCTAGTCTACATACCAAATTTAATTTCGGTAGCTATCATAGTTTTGAAGAAAACCACTTTTATGTAAATTCCGGGGGCGGAAGGGGGCGTGGCAAAAAGTTTAAACAATTAGTTTCTGCGCGTTAACTAAACGAGCATATAAACCAAATTTGATGTCTCTAGCTATTATAATTTTTAAGAAACGCAGTTTTGTGTGATTCCGGGGGGCGTAAGGGGGCGTGGCAAAAAGTTTGAACAATTAATTTCAGCGCGCTAACTAATCGGGTATACAAACGAAATTTGATGTCTCTAGCTGTCATACTTTTTAAGAAAAACAGTTTTATGTGATTCCTGGGGGCGTAGGGGGGCGTGGCCGAAATTCCAATTAACTCTGTACATGTGCATAATACACGAGTATACATACCAAATTTAGTGGCTCTAGCTCTTATAGTCTCCGAGATCTGCGTGTTCATACAGACGGACGGACGGACGGACGGACAGACAGACGGACATGGCTAGATCGACTCGGCTGTTGATCCTGATCAAGAATATATATACTTTATAGGGTCGGAGAAGCTTCCTTCTGCCTGTTACATACATTTTGGCGACTTTAATATACCATTTCACCCTATGGGTGTATGGTATAAAAAGACAACACAAGAAGCCAAACACGAACCGAGTGCGGAAAATGCGAAGTTCCATATACACTTACAGTCGCGTAAAGGAATTTAAGGCTCGACTAAAAAATCATAAAATAAGGGAAAGGAAGGAGGAACAAAATTCCACAGGCATAAAATCTGCAAGGGGCACACACATGAGTTCTCTAAAAATAACTGAAATTGCTTTTTATGTATAATGTAGAAGGGAAAATCCTTATTTTTAAACATTTCAATTATTTATATTATATTTTTTTTTCTTAATTTTTTTTTTAAAATTTTATACATACGAAATATCTAAATTTGGTATTCCATATTCAATTCAATCAAGCGGAGATCATTAATCATTAATCAATGAATTTTTAAGTATGTCTTTCAACTTTTAGGTACATTCAAAGGTATAATCCTTTTTAATTATCGTAGGACTAAAAATTAAAATTCCAACATAAAATATTGCCTACTGATACATATATACAATATGTGACGTTTCTCTCTATACATATCATTAAAATACACATTGCCTTATTTATATTGATAAAAACTGTATTGTTGATAGGAATATTCAAAGATACATTTAAGATATTCCTAGGTGAAACCCTTTTATAAGCTCTAAGTTCGATTTCATTTCAGAATTAAATTGTAATAATCTGTAATACAGTTTAATTACCTAGTTGCGATATTAATTTTAAAAGATTAGTTTACATAGTAATCAAAAACATCTAAAATGCTTTAAAAAGAGTATACAAAATATGCACTCTTAGCCGAATGGCTAAGTACTAATTAAAAATAAAAGAAAGTCCTCATATTTTGTAAACCCTAAGGTGTGTGGGAGTACAACGTGACGAAGAAAGGGCGGCGATGACCACGCCTTCAAGCTGCTAGCCCCTGCCCATGTTCACCAGCTGTGCGTGTTTATGTTGTGCAGATGATAAAAAATGAATACGATAATTTCCGTTTTGAACCGAAAAAAGTGAGCAAGGACATGCAAATTTTCATTTAAAGGTAGAAAAAAATAAAAGGTGAACGCTGAAATTAAGCAAACTGTTGATAGCTCCATGCTATTGCCCAGCGCATGGTGTGTCCTTGATGGAATTCTGTTGTGGCGACATGCTCAATGCCTCGCTCTTTCAATATGACCAATATTTTGGGTACATTGGCTTTGACTCCCAACATGCTGGTGAATATCCTACAAAGAACAGTTTTAAATGAATTAAACTTAATTTAGGGTTAAGAAAGATGATAAAGCTTACGATATGCGTTCTTTATAGATTTCACTCTCTTCTATGATGCGTTGCACAAACTGCACTTCGCCACCGGCACAACTTAGTTCTTCAGCGCTGCCCGTTCTTGCGTTATTCGGAGCCGGACGTCTCTCAGGATTACGTGAAGCTCCACCCATAGGATTAGCCGAGTTCGAGTCAAAAAACGGAGGATTACATAGACAAAAACAATAGACTTGCTCATCCATGGCCGTCTCGAAATAAGTTTTAAATATATTTGTCTTATCCGGTTGGGCATAGACTTCGATAAGGTCATCCAATTGATTGCGTTTAACATTTTCTCTAGCATATTCAATATTCTGGGGTTTTGATTCCAGGGCTAACATTTCCCATTGATTCTTCTTGGCTGCCAGCAGGGAATATATACATGATGAACCACATCCTATATCAATGCCCCGCACTTTAGAGTTTCCTTTTTGTGCCGCTAGCAAATCCTCCAACCATAAAATATAATTTAAACGTAAAGCCAATGTGGGCACTAAACTGCCAGGAGCAAAATCCACATCCAATTGAAAATATTCTTTTAAAAGGACTTTGGTTAGTTCACGTAATGTGCGTTCCTGCCGAAAGTTTACTGTAACCTTTCCCGTCAATTCCTTGAAGAAACATTGATTAAGTATGGAGGTAAATTAATAGTATTTTATTTGAAACACATACCAATGCGCAAACGTTTCGAAAGTCTTTGTATTTTATGGCCAATTTTGTATAGTCAGGTGGTGAGCGCAGCACATTACGAGGGTGCATTTGATTTTTCTTAGATCTAACCATTACTGATGATGTTCAGGAGTGTGTTTTATCTTAAAGTCTTTAAAAATGGTTTTGTTACATATATTTAAGACATTTCCTTCATAAAAGAAATCGTGATCTCGTCCGCCACTTTTTGAACAGCTGTTGGCTTTGTGCAACAGCTGTTATCACGTATACCTTTGATACAGGGATTTTTATACGTATATCGAGACTTCTTTACGTTATACTGGGATTCCTATACGTTATACTGGGATTTCTTTTACCTTATAGTGGGATCTTATATTGTCTGGTTTTGGCGTCTCAACAACAAAAACGTAATTAAATTTTCTCATTTTTCGTACAAAACGTTTAAACCAAACCAGTTTTGTGAATAAACACATTTGAATATGTCGGAGCCCAGCACCAAAGACAATGTGAAAACCGCCATGACTTACATTTGCGGAGGTAAGCTTGGTCTTCATTAAAACTCACAGATTTAGGCGGGTAGTTGTTCTGCACATGGCTTTGGAACCAACTTAAAAACAACAACTGCACTCTGTGTTTAGGTACCCCACGTTTTACAAATATTACCTATTACATTTAGAATGCCATCACGAGAATGAGATGAGAGCACGTGATCCCATACGTTGCCGTGAATGTGGCTACCGCATCATGTACAAGAAGCGCACCAAGCGTCGTAAGTAATCATTGTTTGAAAGAGGAGCTCCAATCACTCTAAAACTGTTGTGTCAAAAACTTTACTATTCTCTTGCAGTTGTGGTCTTTGATGCACGTTAAATTGCAAATAAAATCAAAATGGCTTCGGAGGACACATAGTTTGTAGAAAAACAACTAATATTAAATATACTTATGATGAACAAGTTGCTAGTTCACGTAATGTGCGTTCCTGCATAAAATTTACTGTTACCTTTCCCGTCAATTCCTTGAAGAAACATTGATTAAGTATGGAGGTAAATTAATAGTATTTTATTTGAAACACATACCAATGCGCAAACGTTTCGAAAGTCATTGTATTTTATTGCCAATTTTGTATAGTCAGGTGGTGAGCGCAGCACATTACGGTGGTGCATTTGATTTTTCTTAGATCTATCCATTACTGATGATGTTCAGGAGTGTGTTTTATCTTAAAGTCCTTAAAAATGGTTTTGTTACATATATTTAAGCCATTTCCTTCATAAAAAAATCGTGATCTCGTCCGCCACTTTTTGAACAGCTGTTGGCTTTGTGCAACAGCTGTTATCACGTATACCTTTGATACAGGGATTTTTATACGTATATCGAGACTTCTTTACGTTATACTGGGATTCCTATACGTTATACTGGGATTTCTTTTACCTTATAGTGGGATCTTATATTGTCTGGTTTTGGCGTCTCAACAACAAAAACGTAATTAAATTTTCTCATTTTTCGTACAAAACGTTTAAACCAAACCAGTTTTGTGAATAAACACATTTGAATATGTCGGAGCCCAGCACCAAAGACAATGTGAAAACCGCCATGACTTACATTTGCGGAGGTAAGCTTGGTCTTCATTAAAACTCACAGATTTAGGCGGGTAGTTGTTCTGCACATGGCTTTGGAACCAACTTAAAAACAAAAACTGCAATCTGTGTTTAGGTACCCCACGTTTTACAAATATTACCTATTACATTTAGAATGCCATCACGAGAATGAGATGAGAGCACGTGATCCCATACGTTGCCGTGAATGTGGCTACCGCATCATGTACAAGAAGCGCACCAAGCGTCGTAAGTAATCATTGTTTGAAAGAGGAGCTCCAATCACTCTCAAACTGTTGTGTCAAAAACTTTACTATTCTCTTGCAGTTGTGGTCTTTGATGCACGTTAAATTGCAAATAAAGTCAAAATGTCTTCGGAGGACTCATAGTTTGTAGAAAAACAACTATTATTAAAAATACTTATGATGAACTAGTTGCTTATTCTTGTTATTTGTGGAAAATGAGCGGAAAGTCTAATGTACTTAGTAACCGATTTCTATGGAGTTATTCATCGCTAGCCGACAGATTTATCATCGCCTTCATTAGTTCCAAAAAACAACGCTCATCCAACGCATGTTGAGAGATATGTCCTTTTGACCCTTCATAGAACGAACAATCAAATTTTTGTCACAATGCTGCTTAGGATTATAAGTGACGCACATTCTGCCGTTTGACAGTAATTGTCCAGCAGTCATGCGATGCAGAATAGATGTTAATGGTTCTTCTCAAGAGGACAGATTGCAATATCGTTAAAAAAAGCTCTAGAATGGTTCGACATTTCCGGCAGCAAAAAGCAACTGGAAATAAATCCTGTGAACTATGAATTGATTGATTGATTGTCACAATCTTTGAGATAAGGAATATTACGAAACAGCAATTGAAAAGTGGCAAAATCTGCACCAAAGTGCTTCTTTGTGAAGACAATATTTCGAATCAGAAAAAACTTGTGGGATTTGGATTAGAATATTTCGAGAATATAAGGATGGCCTTCTAATTTTCAAAATACTAACTAAAGGATCATCCCACAGCATTTTAGAGATAAATGAGCTCATTTTCTGATCACAAATGACTCCTAGGTTGCGAGAAAACGGGACCCTAGTCAGGACGCCTCTTGTAAGTTTTTGACTTCTGTTTTATTCAATTTAAGATTTATATTTTTATCATGCACGGAATTTGCGTTCGATTTTCTTATAATATTTCCTGATTCTATAAGTTTACAGAATTTTTTTTTTTTAATTTTTTTTTTTTATTTATAAACTGTCCTTGGACAATCAGTAAATTTGGAGATACATAAAACATAACAGGAATAGTCGGCTCCACTGAGTCAACTATTATATATAAACTCTAACTTGTACAGATGAGTAATAAAATCTACTTAAGTATTTATTTGGTTTATATATTTATATTTATGTATGTATATGTACATATATAAAACAAAAGTTTAATTCTATTAGGAAGCGCTACTATACATATGTAATCTTTTTAGTCTTCTTGTTGTTATATTATCAACTAGACTTAGAGCCAATGAGTTGGGGTGGTTGTGCAGTCTGTCAATATATCTAACACTAAACTCTGCTATTTCATCCTTTACAAATGGTATATTAAGGTCCTTATGAATTTCAGCATCGGAAACATATCAAGGTGCGTTAACAATTGTGCGTAGGGTTTTCGATTGATAACGTTGCATAATTTCAATATTTGATTGGCTCTGTCTCCTTGTTGTCGAACATAGAAATGTCTGTTGCCAAGATCAGACTTTAATAATAGATAGTAAAGAGTAGGAAGCCACATTTCTTTATTTTATACAGAATGCCATCGGGCCATACTCGGTCAAACGCTTGCTGCACATCAAGGAAAACTACGGAGCAGTATTTCTTATTTCCATGCTGCTTTCTGAACCCAAACTGATGTTCGGGTATGATGGTAAGATCGTCCAACACTGGCAACATTCTTCTCAGCAGTATTTTTCAAATAATTTGGAAAAAGTAGCCAGCAGACTAACGGACTGTATGACGAAACGCAGTTTTCTGGTTTATTCAGCTTGGCTATCATTATTATTTCAGCACATTTCCACTTACTAGGGTGGTGTTCAAGACGAAGGATGGTCTTATAAATAAAGGTCAGGAATTTAATCGACTTACGAGACAGTTCTTTGCAGTGATACCATCAATCTGATCATACCCGGGAGACTTTTTAGTATTAATTCTCCGCCGACTTCTTTAAAGCTGGTTTTTCGAATTGGTGACTCATTTGATTTGGAGTGTCAAGGAATAATTTTATTTCTGCTTCTATACCAGCGTCATGAATATCGTTTGGCTGAAAGACTGCATACAGATGTTGAGCAAAAGCGTTCACTTTTTCTTTTTCAGATTTGCACCATGCTTTGTTAATATCCTTGATAGGAACTTTCCTGATTGTTGGGCGTTTCAGATACTTAGTAGCTCTCCAGAGATTGTGTTCTTGATTCGGCGAATGTGGATCTAAGCTCTTTAGATACTCTGTTAGAGATTCTTGTTTTATCTTCAGTAATTTCTTTTTATTAAACAATGCTTTATCTATTGGACTTCTTGTCTCTTGCCATTTTTCCTAAGCTTTCTTTTTTGTTTTATTTGACGTCCTCTTTCATTTGGTACAGTAAAATTGTTATTTTGAGTATCATCGCTTGGGGGTGTACTCCAATAGCTGGCCTCATGAATCGCGTTTGTAAAATTTTCTACAGCAGTATGTATCTCGGATCCAGTTTTTAAAGAAATGTTTACGTAAATTTTTGATCTAACAAATATCTGAACTCAGCAACATCAGTTTTGCTTGTAATAACCTGGAAGGGGTTGTCGAATTTTTTTTGGATTCGCGTACTATAAGCCATTATTATAGGCGAGTGATCAGAATTGAGGTCCAAGCTCTCTGAGATAGCAAGATATTGCTGTAGGATTCCATTATAAACGACAAAATCTATTAGGTCAGGAATTTTACTGGGATCAGTGGGCCAATATGTAGGTTTACTGGTTAATAGCACACTAAGGCTATTATTTCTGAAGCATTTATTGAGCTCCTTGCCTTTAGGGTTTGTATCATTGCCAGTCTCGAGCCCCAAAAAGGAAGCTTCACATTATAGTCTCCAACAGCAATAAACTTTGTTCCAAGATTTATGAAGAATTGCTTGTAATCTATCTCTTTAACAGTAAACCTTGGAGGGAAATAGATGGCAGTAACAATAAAGTCAGTATGCATACATTTATCTTTGATACTGGCAGCTTGCGTTTCATAAATTATTCCATTTTTAACAATCACTGCAGCCCCGCCTTGGGTTCTTCCAGATATATGATTTGCACAGTAAATCTCATATTCTCTCAGTTTAAAAAAGGATTTGTTTGTAAAGTGAGTATCACGCGTTAACGCGTGTTGTTACTTTATTTTTAAGAAGTTCTTGGTATACCTTACAGCCTTTATAATTGGTAGTATGATTTTCATGAAAGTGTACACATTTTGGAGGGGTTTCCTTATCCTTGGGACATTTTTTGGACTCATGTTTTTTGCCACATTCGACGCATCTACATATACGCTTTGCCGCAATATGTCTGCGTGTGACCATATCTCTGACATCTGTGCCATTGGAGGACATCGCTTGTCTTTCTTTGAGGTTCTATTGTAACTATCGCGTTGCCAATATTATTTAACTTGTAGATTTCCGAGTTTTTGTTACTTGACTCTAGATCTACATAAAACATATTTAAAGGGGCTTTGGTGATATGGCTTTTTATATTAGCAACGTCTTTCACAGTTTGACCAGTTGCCTCAACACAGTTTTTGATTATTTCATGCACGGAAATTGCGTTCGATTTTGTAATATAATATTTCCTGATTCTATAAGTTACAGAATTTTAAACAGACACCTGAAAATCCCTTTTAAATTCGGAAAAAAAGACACTGAATATTCTATATTTAAACTAATTGTATCATTTATTTTTTTGACATTATTTTGGAAATATATATGTATATATATATATAGTTTTTAAACTAAAAAACACTCACATTACAGTTATTGTAATAATCTTTTTTGTTTCTTCTTCTTTTTTAACTCCTCCTCTACTGTTCATTTTGCTTAAATAAAAGATTTTTTAAAGTAATTTGTTGTTCATTTTCATTTGTCTTTCTTTGTTTTTGTTTTGTTTGTTTCGTACTCTTATTTTGTTTTCGTTTCTCTTCTTAAATGTCTTTTTTCGTCTCAAAAATTTTGTCTAAATGGCTTTATTATCCAAAAATTTTGTTTATTTAAGATTTTTTTTGTTTCTTTTCTTATTTTTGTGTTGTAATAAATTTACTTTTTTTTTTTTATTAAATTTTAGTTTACCACATTTAGCAAAAACATACACACATACTCATTTTACACTAAAAATTGTTTACATATCTTTTGTTGTAGTTTGCATTAAGTTTCCATCATTTTAATGTTAATAATAATATTATAATTATTATTATTAATATTTTCCCGACACTTTTCAGTCAAATTGTTTTGCATTTTGTTTCAGTGTGGCTTTTCATTTTTTCTCTTCTTTTTGAGTATTTTTTTAGTTTTTGTTTTTTAAAATCATAAATACAACTACACGTAAGTTTTGTGTTTTATGTGTTTTTTTTTTTTTTATATTAATAATATTGTGTTCCTTTCGTTTTTGTTTGTTTACTTCTTGGTTTGTTTTTTTTTTTTTTTGCGTTTTTAATTTTTATAAGTGTATAATAAATTGTTCTTCTTATGCAAAAAGTTTTCATTTGAGAATGATTTATGTTTCTGTTTTGTGGCTTGACTGCTGCTCGATGAGATAAGAAAACTAAAACTAAATTGTGTTTCTTTAAAAATAAATTTAAATAATAAGGCAAATATGTGTTATGAGGTTGGGTTTCCTTTTCTTCCATAAATTATTTAAAACAAAAATGGCAAAAAATTCAGCTTTGTAAATGGCAAATTAAAGCTTTTTTATATACTTCACAATGTTATTTTAATTATAATATTAAATTTAATAATAATTGTAATAAGTAATTGGAAGGGGTGTGTAGCATTAGAAAAAACTTTCATAATTATGTATTTAATGATTGCTCAGTGTCAAAAAAGTAGCATTAGGTTCAATATAGGGAGTTTTGATCTAAATTTTCGAAACGTAATTCCAATAATTGAATAATGGATTATGAATGTTTAAACAATCAATTTAAATGAGAACCATTACTTTCAAATTGATCTATAAAATGGCGTTGAATTTTTGATATAAGGATTTTTTATCGAATTTTGACAAGCTGAATGGAATATTTATACAGTTTTAGTAGAAAACGGTTAAACAGATCAATTTATGGACTTAGCATTGAGTTTCAAGAAGACCTTCTGATTTATATGCTTCAAAACTTGATGAACTAATTTTAGCGAAAAGTAACTTAATTTTAGAACAATCCCCGATCAATAAGTAAATTATAAAGAATTAGCATTAATCGTTTTGACTGTGACTTTTTGCTGTTTTCATGTTTTTTGTGGTTTTTGTTTTTCATTTTTTTTTTTTTTTTTTGTCGTTTAAAGAGAAATCATATTTCAGGTACATCACAACTTAAAATTTAAAAAATAAATGCATATTAATTTTTTTTTTTAATTTTTGTTTTTGCTTCTTTGTTTTTCTAAGAGAAAACTATTTTTAATTATGGCAAAATAGAATTTTTGTTCGAGACTTTAGTTTTTGTAAAATAATATTTTTTGTTCAATTGTAGTCTCTGGGCAAGCAAAGAGAATTTGAGTGAGTTTTTTTAGTGAGTCAATTCAGTCAACATTCATGATTTTGTGTGTTTGGGTTTAGGTTTTCAGCCTTTATGCTTGAGACGCCTGTGAAGGGCAAGACTGTAGCGCTGTTTAAATTGAATGCCGCCACAAGGCTCACACTTAATAGAGCTTCCTTTTAGACTTCCACGATGTCGCCAATGTTGATGGAGAGCCAATGATCCAAGTGTGTGATAGTTGAAGCTAATAGAACGACTTTTTCTGCCCATTTGATTGCATTTAAGGCAACCCAAACGATGATGAACCATGCGATTGAGGTACTTGTCTCGCAGCATAGCTATCACGGCCTCCGGGGTAAGGCGTATCTTTTTGGGTTGTGCCTGTTTGCGTGAACTACGTGCCGACTCCATATCCGATGACTTTTTGCTAAAGTCCAAGGGGGCAGCTAGATATTCCTGCTTACTGGCTGCATCCGCTAAGAGTGGTAGCAGAGTGGCCAATTGGTTGAGAGATTTACGGGAATGTGCGGTGTTGCTGCTGCTGTTGTTTGTGGTGCTTGCGGGCGAGGAGTTGGTAGTGCTTAGTGGGGCATTCTTTTTAGGACTTTTGCGGGGCGCAGACAAATCCAGTTGTCGTTTCAGCAGAGAGCTCGCTCCTGATGATGTCTGTGGTGGATGAGGAGGAAGAGCAGAAGGTATTGGCGCTGTAGGCGATGTCTTCATGGGCAGACCTGACAATTTGGGCGTGATGGTCAAAGTGATATCCTCTTTGTTTCGCAAATATTCTATATACTCCTCCGTTTCGCTAAGCAATCGACGGCGCTTTTGCGGCGATGGTTCTACCTCCTCCTGTTGGCCAGTTGTCGTGGCTGTGGGTAAAGCAGCCGCTGCTGCTGCCATCAACAGTGGAGTCTCGGCTGCATAATATTTATTGATAATATCTTTAACATAATTTTGAAATTGTGTGCCAATGCGATTGAGATTCTGATATTCCATTTGTGTTAAAAATGGCGTTTGATTCGGTGGACTACCATTGATTGATGATGGTGTGCCATTTGTTGTGTTGGGCGATGCAAGCGTGGTTGACCCACTACCTCCATCCATCATAGATGAATTCTCCTTATTATCCTGATGGCGTACGGCATTTCTATGCAACGACTTTTCTTTATAGTAATTGCTATAATTGTTGTTATTACTGTGATTATTATTATTTAATTTATACGCGGGAGACGATTTAATAAGCTGCACTCGATTCTCTTGATCCTCTTGATCGAGGTCATGTTGATGATGATGATGGTGATCCTCTTGATTTTCTATTTTAACTTTACGCTTACTGGCGAGCAGCTCGATGGCCTGCTGCTCGTAAGCCGCTGCTTCTAGAAATGCCGTTGCCATCAATGACTTCTCCTTCATCAACTTGATATTTGGTTTAACATCATTAACATCATCGTCATCTAATTTCACCATTAGCTTCAATGGTGAATTACCCGATAGGTTATACTCATCGCTGGATGATGAAGATGCCGATGATGGGGTATTTTCATCATCTTCGCCCGTGGATAGTTGACGGGTACGGATGCCAAATTTCTTGTTGCTATTGCTGTTATTAATGGAGTGTTGGAGTTGTTGAGTGTTATGGTTGTTGTTGTTGCCCATATTGCTTAGGCTATGCAGCAGGGCTGCCGCCTCTCGAGTCGTCCATTGTGAAGGCAGTTTATTATTGAACAGGAGTTGATGATTTGCTGGTAGTTTCAACTCGTGCACGCCTCCCGCTTTATGAAAATCCTGAGCGACCGAAGCGGTATTACGACTAATTGCATCCATTTTCAGTAGACTGTAAAAAGGAAACAAATTATAAATAAATAACTAGTCATTATAACAAAAAGCATACAAATACATATATCAAAACAAACTAAAATGAAAAAACATCCCAACAGCAGAAAAATTATTTCTTTGACAAAAATAAGAAATTAACATTTCAAAAAATGTTAAAATTATATTTACATATTTTTTTAAAGTTTTTTTATACATGTGAAAATTTTTTTCTTTTAATTTATTCATATGAACTTAAAGAGAGAATTCAGAATAGATGAAATAAGACAAATTTATCTTTTGAGTTTAGGAACAAACAAATCAAAAAATAATTTCGTTTTTTAAAGATTCGTCAAAAAATGAAATTAATGTAAATGCTGTCAGGATAATGATTATTCCTTAAAAAACCAAAACTGAACAATTTAAAAAAAAATTGATTAAAACAACAAAATGGGCCAAAGTATAGAAAATTAAGAACGAAATTATGGCAACAATGCTAAAACAAAACAGAAAGAAACAATGGCTAGTTATTAGCAACAAATAAAACAATTCAGAATGATTTGGCTAAGAGATTAGGCAACAAAATTCAACAAAAATTAAATGTGTGCGAAAAGCAAAAGTAGGGTTTCAAAGTCCAAACAAATACCGCGCATAGTCCTCCGGATCGCTGCCCTCGGCCTCCAAATATTGAAATAAACGTTCCGAGCCGCGTTTTTGTGTTGCGGCATTTGGTAGACCGCCAGTTAATAGATCATGCGGTGGTATCAATGAACCATTGGCACTTAAGCGCCACCCGACCATGGATGTAGGATTCACAATTATCTCCTGTAGGGGTCCGCCAGAGATGTTATTACCACCGCCACCGCCAGAAACGCCTGTATCATTGGTTGTTGTCGTATAAATGGTAACAGCTCCGCCATTGGAATTACCAATATTTTGGCCACTATTTGGGATGCAGATGATGATGATGGGCAGCGAATGAAGAGAACGAGGGGAGAAGGTGGGAGAGTAGAGTAACACTTGAGTTAGGAACGTTGTGCGCGCTTGGGGATGCTTTGCTGTGAGAATGTTACCCAAAAGCGTTGCCAGCATTGTGGAACGTATTCAGTTGATTATTATGGGCCACCAAGGTATTGCCAATCGTACGCAAGACATTCAAATTTTGATTATGTGTTGCATTGTTGTTGTTGCCATTGGCATTGTTGCCATTGCTATTGCCATTTCCTGCTGAATTGCTGCTTGGATTATTACTTCTCGCTGGTCGATTATCATGCGGACTGATTGAAAGATTAAGAGAGTGAGAGAGAAAGAGAGGGGGAGAGAATACGGGGGAATTGGGTGCATGTTTTGTTTGTACGTGTCGCGTGTGTTTATCAGAGAGAGTATAGTGTAAGAAGATTGCTGTTAAAAATTCATTTTTTGCAAATATTCAATAGACTATCTTTGGGGAAACTGCAATTCCTTCAACAACGCCAATCAGTTAATTCACTATTTAATGTGAAACTTCTTGAGAATTGTTGTGAAGTTTTATCAAATGAAAAGGAAGGGCCTAAAAAACGCAATCGCCTCTTCGAGTAAAGTCACTTAAAGACCCAAAAAAAGGTTATTACAGTTCCCCGTGAAGAATCAAAATATTAGAAGGATAACTTACTGAACATCACTCATATGAGCCTGGAATTCCTCCTGTGTATCCGCCAGATAGGAGCACTTGCTGCATGCCCGTTTATTATGAACCTTAAGTACATGTGTGGCCAAACGTTCCGAACGGGCAGCCTTATAATCACAAAGCAGGCAAACAAACGGCTTTGTATGCGTGTTTAAATGACGCTTAAGTCCCCATTTGTCAGCCCCGGACCAGGGGCAGTAGCAGCAGGTAAAACGTTTCTCACGTTTGGGTTTTAGGAGACCAGATGAGCTACTGCCACCGTTACCGCCACCGCCGCCACTCGAACCAGAGCTAGAGCTAGCCACTGGCTGTTGGGCATTGTTCATAACAGCTGCCACATGGAGGGGTAACACTGAACCATCATCAAGTTTCTCTTGCTTCAGTTGAGCTAACGGCATATCAGCTGCCGAAGCCACCGCTTCAATGGTCTCCACGATGCTCATACTGGTCGAGGTGGGATGACGTTGGGCCTCTAAAAAGGCATTATCAATATTAACACCAGCGGCATTTATAGTGACATTTCCTCGACCGCCCGAATGATGATGAGATTGGCCGCCAGAACCACTAATCGAACTGCTGCCAGACGAAACATGACGCCGAGTCTTATTGATATCATACTGGAGTTCTCTATGCATTCGAAGGAAATGTTTTTTCACATGATCCGCACGATTGAATTGCTTCAAGCAGGCGTAACATTGAAAAGGCTTCTCATCCTTGTGGATATTCTCGTGACGTGTGTAAAGATCACGACGATCTGTCGAGTAAGGACAATGGGTGCAGGCATACCGTTTCACTATATGCACTCCATTAGCGGCAGCTGCCTGAGCCTGCGCCGAGGATTTTTTGCGACTACCGCCAGAGGAGCTGCCGCCACTGCTGCTTGTGGTCGCTGAGGTGGGAGTCGATTGGGCTAGATTCTGTGCACCGGCTGCATTGGTCGATGTGGAGGGACTGGCATAGACTAGTTCAGCAGCATGCTCTTGACGATGTTTTCTGTAAATAATTTGTAAGAGAAATAGAGTTAGAAATTAGTGTTTAGGCTAATCAAAGAGTAGGAACTTAAATGCACGGTTTTAGAAATGGTTATCCATCTTAGCGACTCCCTTTCTTTTTCTGAGACAGAGATTGAGGAACATTTAAGGAAGGTCCAAGTGAAGGATTTTTGTAAAGTCTCGCAATCTGAGTTCTAAGCTAACTAAGCCCCACGCACATTTACTTCTCTCTTCACATAGAACCTTCAAGTTTCAAGATTTGAATTTGAATTGCCTAACTTAGCTCTTATGCATTTGATAGTTTGGGTACTTTTTTGATGTCTTACTCACTTGGACTTGGGCGTACTCTGATGTTGCTGCTGCTGTTGTTGCTGCTGCTGTTGCTGCTGTTGTTGCTGTTGTTGCTGCTGTTGCTGTTGCTGCTGCTGACTAACTTGGGCATAACTTTGTAGCTTCCCACCCGTTGTCCATTGAACCAATTGTGGTTGCTGTTGGTCTGCTGTGGCTACTGCCGCTGCACCATCTTGTGCCCAACGTTGCTGCTCTGTAGCCTTCAGCAGACCAGCTGGACCAGCAGCAAAGCCGTTTTGCATTAGAGCAGCCAGACCAAAGGCTGTGCTAAGATGATCCTCGGATTTGAAACCGCTGGATGCCGGCACCACAGCAACGCCAGCACCACTGTTACTGCTACTGTCTGTGACTACCACAGAGTTGCCGGACTCTGTTTGTTGTTGCTGTTGGATTACATTTGTGGCCTGAGTAGAGGCCACGTTATTACTGCTATTACTTGGATTTGAGCCACCGGCACCAGCCTGGGCTTCGTATTCAATGCTAGGCGCTGCCGAGCGATCGAGTTGTTGCTAATACAGAGAGAAAGAGAGACAGATATTATTCAAAAGTTCTTTGCCGTTGTAGCCGTTATACTTACCAAATTCGTAAAGGAACGCTGTTCCCCCTCCGGAACTGCTGTGGGGCCACTAGTGGCCACTTGTGCCACTGGTGTGCCAAGCGTATGTAAACCGTTTCCGGTCTCTTCGCCGTATAACTTTCGTGTGATTTCCTTAAACATATCTTCATAGGTTGCCTCAACATTTGAGGACTGTGTGCCGCTGCCGCTGCTCGCTGCTGGTGGAGGATGACCGCCGCTGCTGCTGCTTATTGGTATTAGTGTTGCCATGGTTTGGCCTTGATTAGCGGGCGTAGCGCTACTCGGTTAACACGGCGACGACAACAACTACAGCTGCTTCTCTTGCTCAACTCGCCGCACGTTGCACACTTTGAAAACTGCAAGAGAAGAAGATGAAAAGAGAAAAAGAGTTTTTTAGTCAATCTCTGTCTAAGTTGAGGCCCAGCAGCACATCCGGTATTCAGTTCTGGGAATTGCTAAACTCTCTGACACATCAATGTTGCTTTTGCTGTTAATGTGTGTGATGGCCCGGTATGAAGTTGAGGCTAGGCGGAGGCGAGAGTGCGCGTGTGGGTGCGGGTTATAGGGAGTGGGGGCGCGTAGGGAACTTGTCTGCCTTGGAGGCGCTTGCGTGGGGGTTTCGGGTGCTTTTTTTGTGGTTGATGGCGTCGTCCCAGCATCAGCATCAACTGAGTCAGCATTTGAGCGCTTTTGTTTTTTTTTCTTCATACGATTCTTTTTTTACTCTTATGATATGATTAAAGGCGACAAAAGTTTCAAAAGCCTCTTGAACACAACTTATGTGAGGCACAAAGGATTGCTATTAACCTGAGTAGCAAACATGAGTTAAAAACATTAATGATTTGTTTCGCTTACTTAAGGTTTGGATAAAAAATATTCGATTAAAGAAGTAAGAAAACCAAAGATACGTCATTTCTACAATTGGTTTGACGTATTTGAGTTTCGGCTGTTTAAGCGAAGTGTTGAAAAAATATACCAAGCTGTGATTTTTTAAGGGTATATCTTATCTCTTTTGATCACACTTAACAAAATTTTAAAGAACTTTAATCCGTCAGGTGGTTAGTCACATAAAATGTTTAAGACACATTTGCCACCTGTACTCATCATTTGAGTTAAAGCGACCTCACCTCCAAACAACAACTCTGGAGCTCAGGCTTGGCGGCACAAGAGTGAAAAAAAGTTAAATTGTCTTTTTATTTTGCTTTTTTGGTTGCATATATTAATAAATTTACCACCTTGACGTGCCCACTGACTGAATGGCGGGTGGAACCAACCCAAAAAAAAATGAAGCAAGTAAGTCGACTCGTCGACTCGGGTATACCATACACCAGGTGAAACAAATTTTTTTAAATTTCGAAAACCAAATGTACATATGTATGTCTATTAAATTGTTTTTACATGTTTCATAGTATGTGCTATCTCGCTCACTCTACGAACACACGAGCACTCTAGCGCCGCTACTAGCCAACGGCCAATTCTGGCCTTGTGGACCGCGTAGTAAAATACGTTCATACGCATATTTTGCATGTTTCTAGTCCGATTTCAAAAAAATTTGGTAGTTTTGTAGAAATAGATAAGATTAATTAGTCTGCCGAATTTGAATGCGATAGTCAAAAAACTACAGGAGAAAATCGGTTTTTTCTTAATTATGAAGGCGGAAGTGGGCGTGGCAAAATATGAAAATATATATACTCTGCGCGAATACTAAGCCAGTATACATACTAAATTTGGTGACTTTAGCTTTGTTTGTTTTTGATAAAATCAGTTTTGTTTGATTTGCGGGGGCGGAAGTGGGCGTGGCAAAATTTTTAAATAGCCAGTTTCTGCGCGTCTATTAAACTAGTCTGCACACCAAATTTGATGTCGGTAGCTGTCATAGTTTTTAAGAAAATCAGTTTTATGTAAATTCCGGGGGCGGAAGGGGGCGTGGCAAAAAGTTTAAACAATTAGTTTCTGCGCGCCAACTAAACGAGTATATAAACCAAATTTGATGTCTCTAGCTGTTATACTTTTTAAGAAAAACAGTTTTATGTGATTCCTGGGGGCGTAAGGGGGCGTGGCCGAAATTCCAATTAACTCTGAACATGTGCATACTACACGAGTATACATACCAAATTTGGTGGCTCTAGCTCTTATAGTCTCCGAGATCTGCGTGTTCATACGGACGGACGGACGGACGGACGGACGGACGGACGGACGGACAGACGGACATGGCTAGATCGACTCGGCTATTCATCCTGATCAAGAATATATATACTTTATAGGGTCGGAGAAGCTTCCTTCTGCCTGTTACATACATTTTGGCGACTTTAATATACCATTTCACCCTATGGGTGTATGGTATAAAAAACCCATTGAGAGCAGAGCACATACACACACAGTGACACAACAAAAGCACCGACAAGATGATTTCGTGTTTCATACAGAGGGTAAAGAGTGGCTAGGTCTGGTGGCTAGGTGAGGATGTGGGTGGGTGGCTGATTGTTAGATTTCCTTCATTCTGCCCCTCTGTGGGCCACATGTTGCTGCTGCGCCTTATTTTTGGACTCTGGCGACAATATTTTGTTGTTGCTTTTTTTGCTGGGAACGTTCTATGGCCCCGAGCCAACAACTGACGGAGCCACCCACGCCCGGTTGCTCCTCATCACCCTTCTCCACCCCACAGCAGACACTTTGTTCCTGATCTCACTCATTGGCCCACCCCCACTCCTGTTTCTCTATAGTTTCGTTTCGAGTTCATTTTTCTTATTTGTGAGTTGATTTTTTGTTTGGTTTTGTTTTTATTTTTTGCATATTTGATATTTATGCTTCGTGTGCTTTTTACAGTTGGGTGTTGTTTGGTTGCCTCCATGGGGGCGTTCGTTGTTGCTGTTGTTGTTATTGTGGTTGTCGTTGTTATTCAGGTCTCTCCCCCTAATCTGACTGTGACTCTGGCTCTGGCTTTACTTTGAGTTCAACTTCTCTGCGTGTGGCTTTTGCAAGCCAAGGGCATTAATTTTTTTCTTTCCTTTCTTGTATTCACATTTGTTGTTGTTGGCTTGACTTTGGCTATGCTCAAGATCATGACTCCATTTTCTTTCATTTCTGTGTGTGAGTGTGTGCACAGCAGGAAAGTGTAAGTGTTTGTTTATAAAAATGGTACACAATTAATCTCAACTTAAGATTTTGTTTCCACTTAATGGCCTATAACTCTAAATTCTGTAAACTGATGACTCTACAAGCTGTAAGCCGAGTTCATAACACTGTAAACAAAATAAAAAATAATAAAACTAAACTTCTTGAATAATGTTGTGTACTCAACAGCAATTATATTAAATAGAGTGAAGTATTTAGGTCTGATTACATAAATACATTAGACCAATCTGCAAATAAATATTTCTACATATGATCGTTTTAGACACTGACTCATAGAGTGACTTACTTAAACCCTGGCTAATTAGTTTGAGTGACGAAATTAATGATGGGGTATTCCATTCCATATTTTAAAAGAGGTAGTAAGTTTTATCTGCATAATAAGGAGGTGTTAATTTCATTTGTAAATCTCTCTTGATGTTTTATTGTAAATACACCTGTATTTTGCTGTATTTCGTACAATACATTTTTTTAAAGAAATCTAATAGGCGGAAGAGACCTCATCTTTTGACTTCTTTACAGATAAATATTTTACATCATCTTACCCAACGAGGATTTCGGCAAAGAAAGAAAGAATTAAAATTCTACAAAAAAAAAAGAGAAAAATGTGATACGATAGCCAATATCTGGCGTCAACTGTGCAGTTTTTTTTTTTTGTTTTTGTGTGGGTGGAAAGGGGGAGAAACATCAGTCGGGATACAGACGATAGACGGTCAGACGACATGCGTTTGCCAACGGCAACAACAACTGAAACGCGCGTGTGGGAGGCAGGGCAAGGCAATAGCAACAACATCCGCTTTGCTTATAACAACCAAGCAGCAGAAAAAAAACCCAGCCACCGACAACCGGGAGTGGGCTGAAAATGGGCGCAACAACAAAGAGAACCAACGTCGATCAGGCGACGACGACGACGCCAATTTGGGGGAGTTTTGTTGGGGGAGAGCAAGAAAGAGAGAGTAACCAAGAGAGCGATCGCTTTAGATAGAGCGCGATGCTTACACAAGAGAGCAAGAGAGTGCAAAAACCGGTTGGCAGCTGAAAAATGCCGGTTGGGGCTTTTTTGTTGTCATGTTCGAACGCACGTCGCTCTCCCACTCCCAAAAAGCCCTGTCTCCCCCACTCATACCACCGCATCTCTCAACTTAAACCACCAAAATGTAGCGATGGCACTTGGCTTCATCTTATGCAGATGCTGTTAACGGTAACTTAAAAAGTATTACAGAACACAACATTCTATATACTTATATAAAAATGTACATGCAGACACATACATATATATTGGGTGGTTGAGGTGAATGATTTGATGAACTGTTTTTGTTTTTCTTTTACATTTGTATGTACATACATACATACATATATCTTACACTTTTCGGGGGCGTTCATCAGAAGTGCAAATTACATGCAAACACAGTCACCTACATAACGCATACCGCAAGTTTATATGTGTACACAATTGTATGAATGTATGTGATTGTGAGTGTGAATGTGTATATATAAACTTTTTAACACCCGTGGGCTGGGCCAGCATCGACCGCTGCTGCGACCTGGCAGCTCAGGGTGAGCCACAACATTTACTTGCGGTGAAAGGCCAACGCCAAAAGGGGGAGTGTAAGATGGTGAGGACAAGGCGGAAAAGGAGGGGCACGCAAATTGCCAGCCAGACAGACATAGAGACAACAGCAGACGACGCCACCAGCTAATGACATGTTAACGCCATAGCCACAAGTTCCAACCATCTACATGAATGACCATCCTCACCCCCTAAGCCTCCTCATCAACATCACAGCGACTATTCCACACGCAGTTATTAAAAAACGCTTTAGCTTCACAGCTGGCACAGTGGATCAAAACTAATTATATGCAAGAGAATTGGCGAAAGTTTTTTCCGAAGTATTTCCTAAATGAGGTAAAGATGTTTTTACAATTATAGGGTAACTTAAAACAAGCGTAAAAGGGGGTGCCAAAAACCGAAAGGATCAATATGAAAATAAAACTTTAAACTCAGGATCATCTTCATCTTCCGAGAACTGTTTTCCAAATTTTCGAAAGAGAAAAGAATTTGCCTGTTAACAAATCAATAAACCGCAATAATAATTATTTTTTATGATTGATATAAGAATATTTATATTGTAAATTTCTAACCCTGTACCTAGACGGTAAAATGGTTAAAAATCATTAAACAATTTTACATTTTATAATTCTTAAATATTTCGTTTATAGTTTTGAAAAACTATTTACAATTTTCTTCATCGGACTAATCTAGGATATTTTTGAATTTTAAACTAGCCTTTTTGCCTATTAAAAGTAAAATTATAAAGACTTGAAGATTATTTTAAATTCATTAAAAAAGCTTCTAATCTAACCACTGTACCGCTGTGTCCCACCACTCTAAAATCATTAATGGGCAACAACTAATCATCAAAGTGGGTGGGTGTCTAACAGCGCCGTCAACTGACCACGAGCATAAGCAACACTCAGAGAGTCTCACACACACTAATATATACATGCCGTTCGTCCCAATGATCCAACATCGAAATAAAATCTTCGATTTTATATGCGGAGCCAAATTCACAATCAACAAACAACACACACAGAAATTCTCTCGCGGACGCCCACTCTTAACTGCGGCGCAGGCGCAAGCGCAGCTGGGCTAAACAAACTGTGCAGAAGGGGGACAAGTGGGAGGTGACCGAGGGTGGCTGTTTATGTGTGGGCCGACCACGGACTATGTCATCGATTGCATTTTATAAGAAGAAATAAGAAAAATAATTTTAAAGGCGCACACTAAAAGTTTTCACTCTAAGTGTATTAATTTTTCTTTTTACTGTTTAGAACTTTTAATTGGTGAAAATCAGATTTTCCAAAAAATTATGGAGAGTTTTTATGATGGAGTAAATTGAAGGAAAAGTTCTTGAAAGATAAGATTCCTGAATTTCCAAAAGGTTTATATCTAAAATTTATATAATATATATTCATCTGTAAGTTTTAAACTTTTTTCAAAGCTGCTCGTATTTAGTAGAATGTCAAAACATTAGAGCTAATAAAGCATATATTTGTCAGTTTAAACCTTTTTGCAAAGTTCTAAATTTGTCGTTGAAAAGTTGCCAAAAGAGTTTATATATTGGGTCAAATTCATCTTTTAGATCAATTAAGAATCCTTAAAATTATACTGTTAAATATATTCAAGTTCTTTAATTATAACTGTAACGGTCGTGGTTCCTAACAACAGGATTAAAATACCTTTTCATTTGTCACACACTTGCTAAGAATTTTAGTAAACTGTTTTCATCGACTATACATGTAAATATATGTATGTATGTATATATTTTTGATTGGTCACGTTGTCTGGACCAAAAAAGCAGCTGTTCCTGCTTGGCCAGGCTTTAATAGCGGCTTGAAAAAGGAAACAGAGAGCTGGTGCTGAGGGCCGAAATATATATGGGCGGCAGGTGGTAAAATTTCTGTCTTTGGGTTTTTGTGGCTGGACAAAGCAGCTGCTGTGGCTCATCGTTTTTGTCTCTCTCTTTTCTCTGTTTCTCTCGGTTGTATGTTGTTTAGTTTTTTTTTATTTTTGGCGTCTTCTTTTTTAAGTAGCGGACAAAAGCAATTTGGTTTGTTGCTTTTAGTCCAACACTTAAAGCTGGTTTTCTTTTGTTACAAATATCTATAGACTTATATATTTAATAGTATCGTATATATGTATATAATTTTTTTTTTTTGGGTGGCTGTTTTTCTAAACACAGAAACGCTGCCTCTCTCTCTCTACCTTGTAGGCGTTTAAGTGCAGAGTGAGTCCCCAGACAATGTCTTTGACTTTAGCTTTTGGCAGCTGTTGGCAGGTGCGCGCCCTCATAAAATTGTACGGCATCGAAAGGAGAACGACAATGACGATGATGATGATTGTGATGAAGGAAGAAAAAATGCAGGCCGTCCTGCACGAAAAAAAAAGATACACCACTCGTTGTGTTTAGTGTCAGTTGCACCATGCGCGTTTGCACCCTCCAATTTCTTCTTATGGTTCGTCTTCTTGGACTTCGGGCCTGGGTTGGGTTCTTTTTTCTTGTGAAATCTTTGCGGCAACATGTGCTCTTCTGCTTCGACTCTATATATCCTTATCCTTGTATCCTTACCCTTACTCCTCCCGTTAGTGGCAATTTATGCAGTTCTTTCAGGTTTTTATTTTTAGGGGTGGTTTCTCAACCAACAACCTGCAGATCCTTTTAGGGTAGACAAGTTGCAGGTTGCATCTGCCATTTTGTGAGATCCTTCTTCTCCTCCTGCTCATTCCCATTTTAGCCTGTTGCTCTTTGTTTAGGGAGTGAGTTTAGATATACACTTACAACTGAGCTGAAGTGGAAAGGGTCGGTCTGTAAAATGTCTCCAATTCATTTCTGGTGAGAGTGTTATGCTTGATTATGGCTATGGGCAAAGATCTTTATAATGGATTAGGCAGGAAGAGAGAGTCATGAATGAGTGAGCACTTCAATCATGATAGTTTTTTAAAGGCAATTGTAGGTGTTATATTTTTAATAATCAATTTTAAATTAAAGGGGTGTCAAAATTTTGAACTTCCTATCTAACTGTGACTAAGTTTATTTTGCTTATTTCCCCTTAAATTCTTATCTAACTGGGACCAAACTTATTTTGCTTTGTTAGTTGAGTTTTTCTGATGTGAATGTTGCCGTATGATCTCATTTCATTCATAAAAGTTGCGGCCCACGCAATGCGACAAAATACCTAAAAACATGGCGAAAATGTAGTGAGAGAGGAGGTATCGGGTGTGGGTTATAGGGCGGAGAACGGGAATATCTCCCACATCCCATCATGGCATGGAGTTTTGCCAGCATTGTCAGCAAAATGTAGCGTCTCCCAGCAGCAGTATATATATTTTTGTTTGTGGGTTATCATATGTACAAATGGATTTCCAAGAAAACCACCTACCTACACATGAGAAATGCCACGCCAAGAAAAGGCAGAGCCAAGCCAAGCCAAACGAAGCTGAGCCAAGCCAAAAACCAAATCCGAAAACCATCATCATCCCATGACGACGACGACGGAGACGAGGCCAGCCTACCCTAGCTACCACCACATTCACATAAAGAGCCATTTATATATAAATGAATATATACATGTACAGACGATATATGTATACCCAACCCAAAACTAAAAACCCAACGTTGAAATGTTGACGCTGGACGCCTCTTAAAAATAACAACAACAGCAAGCAGCAGCAGGCAATCAGAAGAGTAGGTGGCGAAGGTGGAGAAGGAGGACAAGGCTGAGGAGGAGGAGGAAGAAGAGAAGTCGAAGAAGAGGAGACCAGACCCAGACCCATAATGAAATTTCACAACAACCTTCGCTGCTGTCTTCGTTGAATATTGAAAAACGGTTGAGGTTTTAGGCAAATTGTTGTTGTTGTAGTAGGAGGAGGCAAAATGCGGCGGTGGTTGGCCCATAGAATGAGGCAGCGAAACGCAGATGATGATCGTCACAAAAAAACTGAAGAAACGACCAATATATGTGAAGACGAACAAAAAACGAATGATAATAATGAAGTGGTGGGTATGAGGTTCCCTACCCCTTCCCCCATCTCAAAATATTAAAAAAAAACTCGAAAAAAAACTCTGAAATGAATCCTACGCAATGGGGTGGCTGCTGCTGCAGAAAGGGGAAGCCAACAGGTAAAAGGTAGTGTGGAACCTTGAAAGCCGCAAAACAAACAGCTGCTGCTGTCTCTGCTGAAACAGGTAAAACGGAGCTCTAAGAAAAAGAGACAGGGGCAGAGTAAGGGAGGGCAGGGCACAGGTAAGTTTCATTTAGACCCAGATCGGGCGGCGGTGTAACACAGGAAATTCCTATGTGATTTTTGGTGAGATTGTTCAGTGACTGGGGTCGGAGACAGTCCACCAACCAATGGATGGTTGGTCGGTGCAGCAACAACCCTCATGGATTTTATCAGGGGCTCAGTGACAGGCAGCAGCAGGTATATAGACCGACCGATCGTCCCGTTTCGTTTTCTTTGCCAAAAACACCCTCCCCACATACAACACATACATACATACTATTCCCTACAAAATTTCTTTACATTCGTGTGACACGACGGGAAGTGCGTAATTTAGTTTTGTGAAGTTGAATAGTTTTCATTTTGTTTTGGGCTTGCTGTTCATCATGGGAACTTAAACTTTTGGCGGGTGGAAGATGGCGTGCCTTAAGCACATATACATATGTACATACAAATGCACCTTAGTTACAAGTGCATTGATGGAACTCGTTTGTGAAAGTTGAAGAAGAAGAACGAAGGGTAGTAATTAGGATGACGGCGTATATCACAAAGGATCACAAAATATCTCTTAAAAGATTCTCTATCTTTTTCATTATAATTATTAAATACAATGTGTTCAGCAGCTAATATGGCAAAAATAGCGGACTCCCTTTTTGCACTCCTTCCCCAATGTCCCTAGTCTAACGATCGTCTCCATTAACAATTCTGGGGTCTTTTTATTACTTTTTTCTTCAGCTCTATAAACAGCAAAAAATTGTGAAAGAGGGTAATTGTTTGTGGGGGCGGCAACAGACAACGAACATGCTATATAAGCGAAAAGGGGAGGTAGTTGATGCAGTTGCTGTAGGAGGGGAAAGAATGCAAAACTTTTGCTATCGATGGTGGGTGGGTTGGGTATATAAAATATGCAACAGAATGCAGACAAACAAGGAAGAACTGACTAACTGACTCACTGACTGAGTGGCAAAGTGACGGTTTGATGGGAGGACAAAAAAAGAACCTACAAAATCAAAAAAAAAATTAGGAACAGCAGGCGGGCGGCGGGTCGGTTCGGGTGACCCGACGGTCAGTCGCCATGCAAGCAGGCGGCAATTAAAAAGAGGGAGAGCTACACGAATGAAGCGAGGAAAAGACAGCCCGAGTAAACCATGTGACAAAGCAGAATAGGGCTAGTCCCAACAACACACACACACAGATACAGATTCACCCACTCACTCACATGTTGGGAAGTAGAAGAAACAGGCGAGCAAAAGAAAGTAGGATAAGTGCAAGAGGGAGTAGAGTAGGTAGATTAGGGGGAGGGTAGGGTACAGTGTAGAGAGTGGGAGAAGAAGAGAGAGGAAAGAGGACACCACACGCAAGCTGCCAAGGATTGATGGTAGGTTGTATTGGTGGTGGGTTTCATCATCAGTGTTTTTTTCTTTCGGTGTGCTTATGCCCCTTGCGGCGTAGCATTTGCGCCAAGCGAGGGAGGGACAACAACTATGGCGACTTGTTTTTGTATGTGTGTGTTAGTGTGTTGGCATCTTTTATTGTTTGGGCTCCGCTTCGTTTCGATCCCAGCTCTGAAAAGGGGTGCCCTACAGTATTTTTTTCTTGTCTTTTTTGGGCGTTGGAGTGGCAGAGTTTTTTCTCGTGTATAATTGGAAATTGGTTAACCGGTTCTGGTGAACGGCTAGCGCTACCTGTGGGTTGATGGGCCCTCTCTGCACATGGCCTTCGGTATGATTTTTCGATGGGTCGAAAAATTGTTTAGAGAAAAAAAGCAGACATATATATGTATAAGATGGGAGTGTATACACATCTCGCTTGTAGGTGCGTATGTGGGGGAGGATTTGGTAGGGGAACATGTGTCACTAAAGATGGTACGCAACTTGGATGTAGAGAAAACCACAAGGGATAGACTCTTATTAGAGTCTATTAACCTTTAATAATAATAATTACCTTTGCTCAACTGTTGCAGTTGTATTAACATTTGGCCCTTTGGGCCATTTTATTTTATTTTTGCCGGCAGAATATTATTCCTTGTACAATGACTTTGTGTACTTTTTGCAATTAAATATTGATATAATTTCCCTCACACACACTCACACGCACTTAAAGACACTTGAGGCACAAATTAATCAAAAAGTTTTTGGATAAATTAATTAAGCAATTGCCAAAATAAAGAACGCGTTGCAATTGTATTTCATATGGATGTGTTTAATGTTTTTCCCTCGCGCCAAAGAGTTTTCAAAACAATTTTAAATCGGTTTGTTTTTTAAGCGAGAACGAACCGCACACCACGAAAAATTCCAACAGACTGAGACTAACGATGACGCAGACAGCTGCTGCTGCTGGCGAAGCCGCCGACGACGACGACGAGACAAACGCACAAAGCAGCACGCCGCCGCACAACAACACTGAACACAGTGGGACAACACACATAGGTATGCAGGACCCCTCAGTAAATGACACAGATAATAAAAAAATTTCCAAAGATCCTAAAGTCGATATTAAATATTCGATAACAAGAGGCGTCCAATCGCTCACGTAAATGGCTAAGTCGGTTAGGAGTATTAATATTTTAGCAGGTTACGAACTATGACATTTATTCTCAAACTACGGCACACTGTGCAAGCGGCCACCTTACAAGCGAATGATCGTCTAAAAGAGAAATTGCAACAAACAAGCGACGGCATGGCATGGCAAGGCAGGCAAGCAAGGCAAGCCACCCGCTCATTCACGTTTATATTTTGTGTGGGCTGGCCCCGTAAGTGAGAGCGAGAGCAGAGAGCGAGAGTGGGAGAGACCCAAGCGGACGTTGTTGTTGGTGCTGTTCCCCGCCTGCGTAGGGCGGTTCGGATTGAGCTGAGTAGAATTTTGGACAGTCGAAGCAGGTCAGTTTGGGTTTCTGTGTTCATGTGAGCGTATTCATGTTTGTGTGTGTGTGTGCGGCGCAACTTGATTTTGTTGTTGGTTGGTAATGATCTTCGTGCATGTGGGTTGCTGTTGCTCTTGTTGTTGTTGCTGGCGGCGTCGGCGGCGGCTGTGGAGGAGACAGTGACTCTGTTGCGTTCATTAGCGGGGCCGAGGCTTTTATTTTTTGTTCGTTTATATGGCCAGAAGGAGGGCGTGCTGGTACATGGTTTTCAGGTAGATACATATGTATTTATGTACATAGGTTATATATATAAGGTTGGGCAGTCAGGTAAGTCAATTGGGTGGTTTTTGGTATCGCGTGGGTTTCATTTTTAGTAAAACAAAATTTTTGGTTCTTTTTGATTTTCAGCCTACTCTGGCACTAACCTTTAACCTTTTTATGTGTACTACACAATTACTATGCAAATTTTATGACTCACAAACTAAATGGGAAACACCTTGCCGCAAAAACAAACCGGTGCTGCGACAACAAATCAATGAAATTGAAAGTCGAACGCATTCAATGGACCATGCAACCGCTGCCGTAGCTGCTAGTGCATCATCATCGTCATCCGTTGTACGTTGTAGTCTTGCATTTTTCATCATCAGCCAACTGCCGTTGCCACAAAAGGAAGCAATGGTGTGGGATGGCGGCGAAGACGACAACAACGACGACTACGGGCAGCAATAAATGCATCATGTCCAATAAGCACACAGAATGTGGTGAGATCAGAGGCAATGGCCACAAAGACTTTAGCGGGCGCTACTTTATGAAAAACTTCAAAAATAAAGAAGACCCGAAGGCGTTTCTTTCCCAAAAATGGTTTGAATTTTTAGTTCAGGTAAGTCTATCCACCAAAATTTCAAACATATTACCTATAAATAAGTTCTAAAGAGGGAAAATGGCCAACTAGTTTCGAAAATCATAAAAGGGCCATTCATATGTACATAAAAAAATGATGTCAAGAAATGCCTTTGTAAAAATTTCATCAACAAATCGAAATGAATTTAAATATTTGATTACTTTTGACATTGAAACTCGGAAAATATTGAAGATCCGCAAGTCGTAACGAGTGTCACAAAAACGATATCCCAAACATCGTGTTTATCAACCGCTCTCTCTCTCTAAGTAGCGCATCAACAAAAGCAGGCTAGCCATCTTAAATGGAGCACCTGAAAGGAGCATCCTACTACTACTATACCTTAATTTTTACTCAAAAGTGGAAGAGGATGACGATGTCGACGTCGACGAAGATGCCGTCGAAGTGATGGGCCAGCCATAAGGAGCAGCAGGCAGCAATCAATTTGTTAGTAGTAAACCGGTTCTAAGTTCGGTTTTTCAACATGTGGACCAAAAACTGCAAACGGGCCAATTTTTACTTGAAGTGCACCTTCAACTGTCCATCCTTGGATGTTGTGATATAACCCAAGAAGATGAAATAAAAAAAAAAAAACAAAGAAGAAGCAGCGTAATGACCAAAAGTCAATTACAAAACGGCAGTAACAGTAATACAACACATGGCTTCCTTCTTTACGGTGTTTTTTATCCCTCTCTCTCTCTCTCGCTGTGTTTTTGTTTTCTTTAGCAGGCTGCAAAAAACCTGTTGCCCTGTAGAAGAAGCCCTTCCTATGGTGGGAGAAAGTCTAAAGCTGAGAGTCTGAGGCAACTTCGCATAAATAGGGCTTCATATTGGGCGCCAGTTAAATTAAGAAGGGGCGCATTAGTTGCTCTTTGTCACGTCTCATTTAACAAAAGACAAAGGAAGGGATCGCGTTTGAGATCGCAGCGAATCGTTTGGGTTGGACAAGACTACCCTGGGGTTGCTTACAAACGGTTGGCGTTCTCACACTCGGACACACAACATGGCGTCACCCCTAAGGCAGAAGCGTGGGACGGCGGCCACGCATGCGCAATTCTTTCTTAAAACATTTGACACGGTGTAGGAGAGGAGGGAGTATGTGTGGCCTGGTGGGTGGGACTGGTGTGCCTGCATTGCGTAAAGTCTCCTTTTTGACTTAGTTTCCATACGTGGTAGTGGTGGTGATTCATTGATTTTGAATTAATCGACAAATAGTTTGGAAAAACATGATCGTTTTGGGGAATTAATAATCTTGTAAATTTGTACAAAAAAAATTATTTTTACCATCTTCTTTTAACTTTCTTTTAACTTTGTGATATATTAAACAAAGTTTCAATTGCTAGAGAAACATATTTATATAAAGTGCACCCACAGGATAATATCGTATATAGAAGGCGCTATAATGTTTGCAACAGACAAAAGGAAGCTTTTGCGCGTCTTTCCGTAGGATCCGGTTAATTAAACATTTTCGCCACGTTCCTTTCAACCCCAATATTTCATAAATTACCATCAAACTTGGCACATTTATTTTATGTTAATATCCATCGGCTTATCGAATTTGATTATAAACATTTCCACCTTTTTTGACCATAATACAATTGAAAGACTTGTTTCACTTGGTGCACGATATATAGGACACGGCTAGTCGACTTTCTCCCTTTATTTTATTTACTGCAATTTGCTTATTGTCGCGTAAACTTTCGTAGAGAATAACAAAGGGTTATACTAATTTTGGTCAGAGTTTTACAACTCATGGAAGAAAGCATTTAGGTAGGACCATATATGTATACACATATGTACATATATATTTTTGATCAGCACGACGAGACAAGCAAACTCCTTATGGACTGTTAAAGATACAGAGTTGAAATTTCGCAAATAGGCTTGTATAGGTTGAATTTCTCAGATTCAGTCGAACCAGATCACTTTATACTGATATAGCTCCCATGCAAATGGCTCAGGTAGGAACTGAGAAATTTTTCAATAGCTTCGTTATTTTATGAGCTATTGTCACAAAAATAAATTTTTATGTTCCTACAAATGACTTTATTAAATTTGATTAAAACTGGATGACTATATCATAACTATATCATATAACTTTTAACAAAAATTTCGTTACTCTTAACACTCCTTATTTTGTCATATTTGTTGGTCTAGCAAAGTTAACAATGACAGTGCTAAACTTGATTTGATCAGGGTGATATATAAGAATGACAGGTTGAAAACCTATGTTTGCGTCCTATTAAAAAAATTTGTTAGATATGTATTCTAATTGAATAAATGTATGTATGTATGTACATGTATTTTTTGCGTTTTTGCAGACACAAACGTCAGCCATTACAAATATGCATAACTAAAAACCACTTATTCGAAATGAACTTTTATTTGATGGATGGACAGAGACAAATCCAAAGCCGGCATTATATAAATACATACATATGTATGTGCTAAATGTGTGTATCTATTTATCCCAGAATGCAATTGCATTTCTCTATATATGGTAAAGATCTAATGAAATATGTAGACATTTATTATATGTACATACATATGTATGTACATAAGTACATATAATATACATATGTACATATACATACATAGCCGACACTCACACACAATTAGTCGTTTGCCTAGCAACGAAACAAACGCACAAAAAACTCCCCAAAAAATCTATGAAAATTCATCAGAAGCAAAAATAATCAAATAGAAATTATATAATAAAAACATATACACACAAATACATAAAACTTATACATTTGTGTATACACATATGTAATCCTTTCCTACACACACACAAACATATGTTGCATAAAAACCATATGCAAATATATACCCTTCCCTACCCCCTCTTACACCTACGAACCGCATCAAAAATCGAAATGCAAAGCAAAGTAGATGAAACGAGAGAGAGAGAGAGAGAGGGGACTTAAAACTAGCAAGTAAAGCAAGATAGAAATATTGCAATGAATGTACATATGTGCCGTTATGTGTGTTTGTGTGGAAAACTGCAACAATTCCCGTGCAGTTTTTTGAACCAACGTACTTTTTGGGGGAGGCGAAAAATTGTTATAGACACGAAAATTTATGATAGGAAAAACAACCACCCACCCATCCAACCACTTGGGGGCGGAGGTGGGTTTAGTTTTTCAAATGCCAGCACGCTATTGTTATGACAGAGTCAGTGAGAGAAAGAGAGAGAGAGAGAGGGAGAAATTGTGAGAGAGTGAGGGAGTGCATTTTGTGTCTATGTTTGTGTGTTTTGTTGTAGGGGGTTGTTAATGCTTGCATAGAACAAGGACTTACTGAGAACGAAAGACAGAGAGAGAGAAAGAGAAAGAGATAGTGTGGAGGGGAGAGAGCGCCTGCTCCATACCAATACCATCTCGCATACTGAATATATTTTCAAAGTATTGATATGTATGGGAAAAATAGAAGTTGGCGCTTTTTAGTTTTTCTCTCTCACTCTCTTTTTCTTTATGTGTGTTTGTTGGGATTACTTGGGGGTGTCTGTCTGTGTGTGTGTTTTTCAGTTAAGGGGAAAAAGTGCATACTGAAAAAAGTCATTGCTCGAAAAATCAATAAATCATTATTACTAGTTTTAAAACGCGTTTTTTACACTCCATATTAAACGAAAATTCTTTCACTTGACTTACCATTTTGCTGGAAATGATTTTCAGCTATCAGCCTCAAAGTATGCAGCACCACACACACAATTCCTTCTTCCTCCACTCACTTAGAGCACAAAACTGTGCTTTTCCTTTATATATAAAGGAATTTTATCCTTTTCGTTGCTTTTCACTTCCTCAACACTTTTATTGGGTTTGCTTAAAATATTTTCTTTCTTGAATTAATTTTTACCGATGCGTGCTATCGTTATTTTTATTTTTTGTTGTTTCCACAACTAACCTCATCAACACTCACACACTGAATGGAAATCTAAACTTGTAACTGCTGTGAATGAATGGAAAATTGTGAATGCTCCTCCAAACACGGCGACCAAACGAGAACTAAACTGGCTGAAAACGCAACGCAAAACACAGAGTCGGCGAAAGAAAAACTCGTATCGGGGGCTATTTAGTAGGGGCCCCCAAACCCCCCTTTGGTTTTAGACACGTTTGCGTTGGTGTGTGCACATTTTTAGCTGTTTTTCTTTTTATGCCTTTTAAAAGTTTTGTTTTTGTATTTTCCGTTTTTCTTCTAGATGTCCGTTTTGATTATTGTATGTGTTGTTGTCGCCTCGATTGCCAGTCGCGTAATAATAATTGTACTCAGTCTTTCTGTCTCTCAGAGTTAACTCCAGTTGTGCAATTGTAGGGAAAAGCTTCCTGTCCGAGTTTGCCTAGCTAGTTTTGCAGTTGTTGTTGTTAGTGTGGGGGGTTTTTTGTCCGTGTTATCACACAAAAAAGCGCGCGCATTCCACAACATACTCCCACGCATAACAAGTACGCACTCTCCGCTCCCGCTCACTTGCCTCTCTTGTCTATCGCTATCTCACTTGCTTTATTTCATTCTCTTTATATATGTCTCTCCTTCACACTTGCTCTCTCGATTGAGAGGGCCCATACCCTGGCCGCCATGTTTATTTACAAAAAGTTTACCGTTATTTTGTGATGCGCTACAAATTTAAAAATTAAGGGCTCTATTGACACTGCAACGTCCTGTTATAGATTCAATATTAATTTTTCGCATCAAAATTAGTCAAATTATAGTCAAGTCTCACTTGTTAAAAAGTTGGAACTAGAGAGAAACTGAAATTTTATAGCATATAAAGATATGTTTTTCTTTACTAACTCTTTATTTATGAAATATCGTATTATCGTCTGAAATACTGGGACGAAACTTAGTAATAATAAACTAAATAAATAACTAATTAATTAATTAAGATTGTGAGATTAACTTGTTTATCATAGGGCAAATCAATGTCTATACATAATCGCTAACATTAAACATTAGTTGACCTTAAAGTTTCCTGACAACTGTGAAATGCTGCTGCTGGAAAGCATGTTAAATAGTAGGAATGCTATAAAGTCCGAAAGGATCCTCCTCTATAGTTGAAAAGATATAGTGAAATGTTGCATGTCAGTGCCACGATTTTTCGTCATTATTTCGTAAAAAATTCAAATATCTGCACTACAAGGCGGTAACATTTTAAATTTTGAAAAGATTTTATATCAATAAAACAACTTTAAATGAAATTTAAAAAAGTGCACAAATTCAAATTCGATTTTCGATAGGTTTTGCTCCGAAATGTCGATTTTCGATAGGCGTGCTCCGAAATGTCGATTAACCGATACATTTTTCATGGCGGGTGCATTTCGCTTAGCCGAGACACAACCCGGCCTGAGTAACTGAGTAAAAACGAAAAATATTTAAACTGTGCGAGTGTGAAAAAAACTGTTTGACTCTTTGCTAGTCGTTGTGGCGGGGAGAGGAAAACAAAATGGGTCGTGTTGCAGGAATTGATGTGGATGGCTTTTTGGGTGTTTCTCCATCCAAAACAACGTACATTCATACATACATATACATATAAGGTTTGGTTTTTTTGCGATAGGCTGGCCATCATTTCTGCTCTTTTTTGGTGGCAATACGAACTTTGCTTAACCTTGGAGCGGCACCTTACACCATGGATCACAAGTCGATACAATGGTTAATACTCTGGTAAGCACTCACACACATACACAGATCGATATCTTGCCGTAAATCTTACTTTTGGTCTCTGAAAGGGCTTTAATCAACCTGGTCTCTATATGCTGGAAACACTCTCCCTCTGGTGGTCATTGCCTGGAACGGTCTTTGGGGCATATTTCATCTAACTCTATTTCCCATCAACAAGGTAAAATCAGCTTGGTAAGTGAAATGACCCATGAGCCACCTGAAAACTTTGTCAAACTCCATCAGCTCATTGGCTATCTGACTGTTTTCGTGAAGCCTCCGTCCTTGGTACTTGCGCCTCTTCTTCTTCCACACAAGGATTTCCTGGCACCTGTGCTATCTCCGTCCGCTACGGAGGCTTTCCCGGTGCCTCTTTCGGTACCAAAGGCCCCTCCTTTCTTGGTTTCTGCGCCTTCTCAGTCCTCTCCTGAGGCACAATTCGCGCCTCTCATCTTTTTTGTGAGTTAAAAAATATTTGAAAAATTTTACATTATATGAAAATGTCTGTGTATCCCTAGCTAGGAAATGATCTCGCACTTTCGCATTCGAAACAACCCAAATTAGTGGATACTGTTGCTCTTACCATGAGCTGCATGGGCTTATTCACGACTTCTATGATCGTGTCAACACACATAAACTGAATTCTCGTAATCATAAGTTTTGTGTAAATTATACTCCTGGAGCCATGCAGCGTTACCGCCATCAAACTGAGCAGTTTCACTATATTCCCAGTCCTTTTTTTTTTTTTTGAAAGGCCGGTTTCCTCGGTATCCTTTCCCAAATTCCGTGAATCTGCAAGTTGAAATGATGTTTAAGTATTTTTGTAAAGTTATTTTAGTTTCTTAAACCTACCAATGAGGGTAAAAAGAGCTAATTGATGCTCACGAAGAAATGCTGCCTTGCAAACTCTTCCAGCGAATTGGTTCTCCAGAATACGACTATCTTCATTCGCCTTCGAGTTATTGCAGTATTCCTTATGCTTCGAAATTCCCTCGCGCATCTTGTTCGCCTCGATTCTCTTCAAAACCGAAATTTTAGTTGGAGCAACGGTATTGAGAAGGATTGCCATTCTTCTTTTTTTTTAATCTTTATTCCTTATCATATTTATCGATTTCAATACTGTAATAAAATATTATTCTAAAAGATTATTTTGAGAAGAAAGGGTAATTGAAAATGGTCTCTTAAAGACTATTGAAACTAAATCAAAAATTGAATAAATCTATAAAATAGAATTAATAATTGAATTAATATATTTGGCAGCAAATGTTTTTAAACTTAAACTTTGCTTGTAGTTTTAGTTTTTAGATTTTTAGTTATGAATTCTTTAAAAATCTTAAGAAAAAAAAACAAAAAATTTACTATCTTCAATATAATATTTAAATAATTTGAATATTTAATGCACTTACTATTACATTACAAGAACCTTGCAATAAAAAAAATAACAAAAAACTTTCAAGTGCCGTAAGTTTACGCTCTTTTCAACCGCGTCGATGCTTCCTTCTAACTATTTCAATTAGCTATTAAGAAAAAGTACAAAATAAAAAAAATACTCCTGCTTATTTTTTTCCAATTCCATTTGGACGCAGTTCGTTGGCCAAATGATTGCCAACTTGGGTTTCTCCACTTAAAGCCGTAGCCATGACGATGCTCCTTTCTTCTTTTTTTATGTTTTAACTATTTGCCAAGTTTTAATCAAATTGCACATGTGACCACATAGGCAACCGTTAGCTAACCACTCAACCACCAACATAGCATACCCACAAACCACCCAATTTCCCTCTTATCCCTATCCCAACCACTACGGGTCTACTAACCTAATTTGCCAGTAGCCTCTTGTTCTCCTTTTTCACATATTTTCGTCGTTTTTATTTTGTATTTTTTTGAGCATTTTTCTGCAACGTCAACTGTCTCGAAAAGTTTTTAATCATCGTCACCAACGGCAAACATTTTGGTTGCTATTTTTTTCCCAATGCCCTCGCATACAAGAAGGGTATATTCATTTCGAAATCAATTAAATTATAGACCTTAAAAAAGTTACTCTTACTTTGCTTGCAATCCCAATCTTAATAAAACTTTAGAATCTAAAATATTACTAAAATACTAAAAAATCTTACGAATAAAATTTGGCAAACTGTAATTAAAATGGGACTGCATCTTTTTGGCACCTCAATTTCACTTCCAACTCCCAAGAGTATAGAAATTACAACTTCGTTTAAGTTGTCGACTTTTCTTTGTTGCCTCGATTTTCACAAGGCGTTTTGGGTGGTGCAATTTTCCAGCAACCAAATTCAATGCAATTAAAAACAATTTATAATGAGAGGGAGTGTAGGAAAAACTGCTTGAGCCTACATTTTCCGAGAGTTTTCCCTGACCACCCCCTACCCACGGCCACCGCCCAACTGTTCAGTTATACTCGTGTATATTGCTCTCGCTCTGTAATTTGTCTCTCTATTTTGGAAGATTTTTTGTTGCTTTGTGTGATGGATGGATGATCATCATAACACTTTTTCTTGTTTGTTTTCAACAAAATGATTTTTAATATAACATTTTAAGGCAAACGAATTTGTTGTTGTTCCTGTTGGAGTTTTTTGACTTTAGTTTTTTGGTTTGGTTTATGCATTTAATTAAAAAAGAGGAAGACCCCAAAGCCAAAATGAAAATACAAGCACACACACACACAGTCAATGCTATGAAAACGAATAAATATGGCTAGGGACTGTAGTGGAGAAAGGGAAGAAGAAGATAGAACAAAGTGTGACTGAGAAAGAGAGGGCGATAGAAAGAGATGGACCCACAAATGTTGGTTTTCTTTCATTTTTTCTCTTTTTGGTTAAAATATGCAAACAAGAAACGGAAAAACTTATTTAGATGCCGCACCGGGCTAGACAAAAACAAAAAAAGTATATACATACATATGTACATGCATATACCTATAAAGAGAAAAAAGCGCAACATCCTACACACATATGCATAGACAAATGCAGTTGCGGCTTCTTATGAAAATGGCGTCACAAACGGAAAAACCTCATGCATACATATGTACATATACATATGTATGTACATACACAGATGCAACAGAAAATCCCACGCGTATTCCATCTACATAAAAATGTATGGCTTGATGTGTGTGTGTGAGTTTGTGAATGGCAACAGCTCGTCTTTATTGTACCACAAAATGCAGCACAATGGGCAAAAAGCAAATAGACAATAAACATGGTAAAAGTTAATAAGCTCAAGTCTATGTTCGGATAGATCAGAAATCTTCTTAAGACATAGCAGCCATAAACTACGACAATCAAAGGCTAAAGCATAAAAACCCACATAAAATATTTTTGTTATAATTTTAAAAATATTTATGGTGATATTTGAAATTATTGATTAATCTATCATAATTAATTGAGAACAGTCCTCGGTAGATGAGTTGTCTAACTGGTCCAGTCATTTAAAAAACTGAGCAACGAGGACCCAGGTTCGAATCCCAGGCACTAGCCTGGATATAGTTTTCGTCTAAGCCGAAGGCCTTAGTTGCCAGTGCTTGTAAAATGTAGTTAGGTTAATAGTTTTTGTAAGCTACATAGTTGTCTTATATCCTATACTAATAATAATAATACTAATTTAATTGAGATGGTTTAATAAAAATTTAACTATTCTTAATTTTAATCGTTAAACACCTCAGATGAGACTTACAAAGATCACTAAATTGAAATTTGGAAAACATTAAATTGTACATACATACATACATATATTATGAATATAAACATCGAACAAGTTTTTCCGTTCCTAAACTCGGCAAACACTTTCAAAAATTTTATATATTATGAAAAGGAAATTGTAATTTTTCATTACTAAATATTAATAAAAGAAAACTAAAATTCAGAACAGTCAAAGCTATGAAGCTTTTAACCATTAACCATATTGTCATGTTTACAATAAAGGTTTTTAAATCTGCTTTCTACTTACAATAAGTCATAAAACAATTTCACCACAGTAAACGATTCTATATCCAGATCTATGACAATTTACAGATTGCAAAAAGTTTCCCAAGGGTTAAGATGTGGTAAGATAAATTTGTGACCCACTGTTCCCTGGCCCAGTATCGATATCTCGACCTGGTGCTGCTGCTGTTGTTGGCTCTAAGCTTCTTGCATGTGGCAAAAGGTAGTGTTTTTTTTTTTTCACTGTGTGTATTTTCGCTCAACCTCCCCCATTTTGATTGTTGGACTATAGTCTTCAGAGCCTCTCAGTATTACCAATGCCTGGAAAAATGTATTCTCTCACTATTGTTCACAGCGGCTCGTGGGAAGCATTTCTATGTTTTGTTATATTTGGAAGCAAAAAAAAAACAACAAAAATAAGAAAAAACTTTATATCATGCCAAGCTGAATCACTCCCTTGAGGTAAGGAAATTATTAATACATAATTCATGTTTAATTGTTTGCAATCTTTTTTTTTTTGTTAGTTGTTGTTGTAGTTAGTTGCTGTGTTATGTTCCCTCTCACCTTTTTGCATTTACTATTTCCATTTTGTCTACATTGTCTTCTAATGGGATCTCGAAATGAAGTTGATTGAGTTGAAACTTTCCCTGATTGAGTTGCATTATTTCTATTGATAGACATTTCAATTAGCACAAATTGCGGCAGGTTAAGTTGCAAAAAGACGAAGAAGTTGCACTATTTTGTCGTTTTTGTTGTTTTATTTCGGAACTTTTCGATATAAATTTAAAACCCCTGAGGCCTCAATGAATGGAAATTAGATGAAGCGTTGACGAGCTCAACGAGTTGCAGCCAGTTCAACGTTTGAATACCCCAGAGAGAGAGAGAGAGAGAGCGAGAGATAGAGTGTGAGAGGGGAAGGAAAAAAGACATTTTCATTACCGCTCTGCGGGTTTTTCCAAATAGTTGCGGGTGGTCAGACAAACTGTTTCCATCCACTGAATTTTCTACATACATATATTTTTACATATATACAATTTTTTTTAGTTTCTGTTTGGTTAATTTAAAATCCAAAAAGTTTCAAGTGCAACAAAGTAAAATTCACTGTTGTTGAAGTTATTGCCCTCGCGCAGTGCCAACCAACCCTCTCCGCGAACTCACCTCCATACCCCGATTCATTTCGCTTGTTTTTTTCTCGCTTTTTGTGGAACAATATTTCAGTTTACTTTTCGAATTATTTTAATTTTGTTCAGGGATTCCTTTGTTTAAGTGTGTGTACTTTTTGGTGGTTATTTCAATTGAAATAGCACGATCCATTAGCATTGTTAGTCTCTGATGGGCAAGGCAAGGGCATTTTACACTCTTTGCACCAACTTTACTGCTTTTGTAATCGAAATCAAATAATTTCAATAAGGCAGCAATCGAAGCAGTTTCCTATAACGATATAATATAAGGTTCCTTACCGTTTCTATACCGTTGCACAAAGAATTTTATAATTTCGGTGAGAAATGTGCAACGCATAGAAGGAAGCATCTCCGACCATATAAAGTATATATGTTCTGGATCAGCACCACGAAATGAGTTTATATAGCCATGTCTGTCAGTCTGGATCAACGCAAGCTTCTCCTAGACCATTAGAGCTGCAGAGCATATAGGCTTGTATATACTGCACAGTTTGTATATCTTGGATGCCATACAAACGGCAGAGTCCCAAACACTGACATTTCCGAATAAATTCTTTATTTTCTGATCTTTCGTCGTAAAATTTAATATTGGTCAGTTTATAATACCTATACTCAGGTGTCTCAAATTTGATGAAGATAGAATGACTATATCTCATAGCTTGCATAGGAACGATCGGTGGAAAACAACGACTTTTGTTGACAACTTTGTTCCTTTTTACGCAAAAGTCATAAAAATGTATACTTTTCAGTTTAACATAGCTATTAATGACTGTGCTAGTTTTGCTCAAGATCCGATGACTATATCATATACATAGCTTCCATAGGAACAATTGGTAGTTTTTTTTTTTTTTTTTTTTTTTTTTTTTTACGCGCAAGCCCAAGCAGATAACTGCCCACCTCCCACCCGACCAACCGAGGGGTGCAGCCGTATAACGCACGGCACGAATCGCTTGGACAAATACACAATAGAAAAAACAGACAAACAAATAATACTATAGCTATCTATTAACTAAATGGGATAGGATAGATGTTTTAAGCATATTAATAGAAAACTCTGAGCTGATTACAGGGAATAGAAGGTTGTAATCAGAGCAGAGGACCCTAAAAGGTTCATGCATAGCATAATTAGAAGAACAACGACTAAGGGATAAAGGTATCAAAGGATGTCTACTCCGTCTACATGGTACCGACAGATTCACCTGAGCTAATAACTCAGGCGAGTCGATATCACCAATTAGGAGCTTGTGCATAAAAATGACACCAAGCATAATTCTACGGTTAGTTAGGGACGGAAGGTTAATCAAGAGAAGTCTACTAGAATACGAAGGCAAATTGACATTGCGATCCCAGTTTAAGCCACAAAGAGCAAATAGCAAAAACTGCTTTTGAACGGATTCAAGTCTAATCTGGTGCGACTCATATTAAGGTGACCAAATGCAAGATCCATACTCTAAAATAGGACGGACAAGCGAAGTGAAAAGAACTTTAGTTGTATAGGGGTCGTCAAATTCTTTTGACCATCTTTTAATGAAACCCAGGACACTCATGGCCTTTGCGACCGTGGTGGAAATGTGGGTGTTAAAATTTAACTTATGGTCGATAAGTACGCCCAAATCATTTATATTATTTAAACGTTCTAAAGGGCTATTGTTTAGAAAATAAGTGACCAGTTGGGGAGAGTTACGGAAAAAAAGTCATTACCTTACATTTGGTAGTGTTAAGATTTAGTAGATTAAACTGGCACCAGGATTGAAAGTTTTTAAGATCAGCTTGTAGCCGACTAAATGAATCTGTATCTTTATGAGTAAGACAAAGCTTGACATCGTCAGCATACATAAGCACACGCGAATGAACAATGACTGATGGAAGATCGTTAATGAATAGTGTGAAGAGCAGAGGGCCAAGATGACTACCTTGAGGTACACCAGAAGTCACAGGAATGGAAGCGGAAAAAGAAGACTTAAAAAGTACCTTCTGTTTTCTATTTGTTAAATATTCACGAACCCAAGAAAGGAAAAGGGATGGAAACCCAATGTCGCTCAGCTTAGAAAGTAATAGGGTATGATTAACGGAATCAAAGGCTTTGCTAAAGTCAGTATATATTACATCAGTTTGTTTACCATTTTTAAACCCCTTGATAATTACTGATGTAAATTCTAAAAGGTTAGTGGTTGTAGATCTACGTTTCACAAACCCATGTTGGGATGGCGAAATAATAGAGCTGCAAAAATGTTGCAATTGAGAAGTTATAATTTTCTCAAAAGCTTTCGGAATAGCGGACAATTTTGAGATACCCCTATAGTTAGAGGCTTCGGACTTTTTGCCATTTTTATGCAGAGGAATGATATATGACTCCTTCCAAATAGATGGAAAAGAGGAAGATTCGATAGACAATAGAAACAATTTTAAAATGGGTTTACATAATGCGTATGCACAGAACCTGAGTACGCATCCAGGAAGACCATCTGGCCCCGGAGAATATAAGGATAAGGATAAGGAGAATGATAAGGATAAGGACTTGCTCGATATTCCGTTGAGGAATAAGTTGTTTTGAAAAAACTCGCAAACATATCGGCAATTGCCTGATCAGTGCTTGCTTTTTATACCCTTGCAAAAAGGGTATATTAATTTTGGTCAGAAGTGTGCAACGCATAGAACGAAGCATCTCCGACCATACAAAGTATATATATTCTTGATCAGCACGACGAGACGAGTTCAACTAGCCATGTCCGTCCGTCCGTCTGGATCAACGCAAACTCCTCCTAGACCGTAAGAGCTACAGAGCTGAAATTTTGCACGTAGGCTTGTATATACTGCAGGCGTTGTATATCTCGGATTCAGCCGGATCGGACCACTATATCATATAGCTCCCATACAAACCCCAAAGTCACGAACAGTGACTTTTCTCAATAACTTCGTTATTTTCTATGCTATTATCGTGAAACTTAATATTAGAGAGTTTACTACGCCTATAAGCGACTATGCTAAATTTGATCAAGATCGGGTGACTATATAATATAGCTCCCATACAAACGGCCAAGTCACGAACAGTGACTTTCTCAATACCTTCGTTATTTTCTGAGCTATTGTCGTGAAACTTAATATTAGAGAGTTCACTACGCCTATAAGCGACTATGCCAAATTTGATCAAGATCAGGTGACTATATCATATAGTTCCCATAGGAACGATTGGTCGAAAACAGTGACTTTTGTAAATAACTTCGTTACTTTTAACACGATTGCTTTTAAATTAAACATTTCTTAATTTAATATATATGTTAATGACTGTGCCGAATTTGATAAAGATCGGGTGACTATATCATATAGCTCCCATAGGAACGATCGGTGGAGAACAGTGACTTTGATCAATATCTTCGTTATTTCCTATGATTGTAGGCCTTTCTTTCTCAAGCTTAAGCCTTTTTAGATAAAACGTTCTTCCACATTGATGGCTAATAGGTAAGGATAGAGTTACCAAAAAAGTTGCAAGGGTATACAAACTTTGACGCGGTCGAAGTTAGCCCCGGCCCTCTGGTTAAATTTAATGTAGGATGAAATTTGTCTTCTGGAAGAACAAATGGTTCGATCCTAGAAACCTCACAATAAGAAGAATCCAATACAAAAATAAGATCTAACGATTTTCTATTAGAATTTAAGACGGGATTGACTTGGGATAAAGATAAGCCTAGAAGGCCATCAATAAAGTCATGTGACAAAGAGGGCAGCAACGTGGTAGATTCATCTGTTAGTGACCATGCTAAAGCGGGTAAATTAAAATCACCTACAACTATGAGCAAGTCTTGACTGGAAACTAAAGAGGAGACAAACTGAATTGCCTCTAAATGATTTAAATATACCACCATGTCTGACAATGGTGGAATATAGGAACAAGTAATGAAAGCATTAAAAGATTTAAAATTTACTTTAACACCGACAAACTCAATCTCCTGGGTACTAGAAAATTGAATCATTTCAGATGATAAAGCAGCATCAACAGCTATCAGAACGCCACCACCTATACGAGAAATCCGGTCACGTCTGAATATAGAAAAGTTTGTGGAAAAAACAGATGCATCAGCAATATCAGGTTTTAGCCACGTCTCTGTAAAAGCTAGACTGTTGTGTTCAAAAGAAAGACTATCTACATAGGGATTAGAAAGTTTAGATTTCAGCCCTCTAACGTTCTGGTAACCCAGGTTAAGGGACGAAGCTAGTTTTTTGACACACCAGCAGATGCTGATGTGGCAGGAATGGTATTAGTTGTTGTTGGCAAGCGAATCGGTTTCCGATTTTTCTTTTTCACAGTATATTCCTTAACTAGTAAACAGTAACTTTGGTCAATAACTTCTAGAATACACTGGTCCGACACTTATACCCAACTTATACTCTGTTATAGTCATTTTAATTAGCTGGTTCACTCATAAAACAAAGGTGAAAACTGTTATACGAAACTACTAAAATACACTGGTACTTCACTTATACCCAACTTATACACTCATTTATAATGGCTGATTCCAACTTATACTTAAGACCACTACCACAATAAGTCTTCTACATGTGTAGCAGATTGACTTATATTACCCTAAAGTATACAATTGCTTTGTAAAACCCTTGGCAGACTATCTAGATCTCTTTGGGATTCAGTTGAACCTGTAAATTAGGCTCTGTTTTGGAATCAACTTGGAAAAGAAAATGTAGAGGTGCACAAGTCTGATTACTGCTGAAATATATTCTCTAGTCTACTGTAATAATATCCTTTTCCGAACACGGGACTGTTAAGATATCCGTTATTTCATAATATTGCTTTGTAAATTTCCCATGTAGTTTAAAACTTTCACAGTTTAAAAGGAGCAGTGTTATTTTTCTGTTGCTTATATCATACAGACTTTTAGCTAAGAAACAAACCCATAGCGAGACTAGTTTGATGTTGCAAGCCAACCTCAAATGCACTTGCCGCACTTGCTACATCCAAATGCCAATGCAGCACAGTCATTTCTTTGCACTTGTCTCCCCCTCACACACCCCTGGCATAACATACCGTTGCTCAACTTCAAGCGACTTTTGACTTTAGCCGATGTTTTCGCTGATGTTTTTTTTTTATTTTTTTACTGTTCCTCCCCTTTTCTTGGCTCTTTTAATATTTATGAAAAATGAAAGAAAAAAGGCGAGAGCCACATAAATATCCACTAAGCCACACACATACACCCATATACACAGTGGCACACACACATGGCTGTCGGCGAAACCCTTAAGTAAAAACCGAAACTCCTCTTCAGAGTTGCCACCCTTACCCAGAGAACATCGCCCAGAGCTCTTGAGGCTGTCAAGCGTAAATTCAATAAATATGAATATAAGATTCAGGAGAACAGAGAAATATATAGCAAAGGAGAGCGGGGGGCGAGGATGGGTAAGGAAAACTGCACTTGTTGTTGTTACATTTTTCACTCACTTGGACTAACTTGGCTAACATTTGAAACGATGACAATGATGTTCTCCATCTTCTTATCCCTTTTTGTGCTTTATTATTCGAAGTCTTTTCTTTTACGATTGATGCCGTTTTTCTGTGTGTGTGTGTGTTCGATTGGTCGTAAAAGAGGAAGAAAACTGAGGGCGAAAAAGAAAATAGGAAAATATGAAAATAATTCATTGACTGACTGACTGAAAGTGTTCTGCAATGTTGTCATTGGCCATAAACTCAAAAAGGAGTCATCAAAGTGTCGCATTTCTTTTGATATAAGGCGAATGTTTATGGTCTTGAGTTGTCATAGTAAAACTAAGTGATAGTGCCTGCGCAGGATAGCTGATGCTGAAAGTGAGTATAATGATTAAACTGAGAGCATATGACAAAACCGGAGTAACTACTTTGATGAGTTGCAGCAACAACGGAAAGTAAAAATAAAAGGCTAAAGTCGAAGGATTTCATATCACTAATGCAAACAACCAAAAAAAGGAGCATCGTGTTTCTAAGCAGATGAGTAAGCATTAAAACGGCAAGAAAAAGGGAAATTCGTTTGGTGGTGCGGGAATATGGAATATGCTTATTTGATTGGTAAAGTGGAAATAGTGCAAACTCATCCTCACATGATATGATATTAGGTTATAACTCAGAAATACAAGTTAATTTAAATAAATTCTCGTTATCTTCAAACTTTCAAACATAAGTAGAAAAGTATGCAAAATAGAAGAAATGGTTTTGAGTGGATAATTAAATGTTTTAGCAATTTCATAATAATCTAATTCAGTTCATAGTTTTGTAAGAAATAGACCCAAGAATATGCAACAAGAAAGGGAATATTTTTCGATTTAGTATTTTAAAAACATAATTAAATGTGCTTCAGCAATTATATATTTGATATCAAGTACCCTTATGTGCATGAATTAATAAGGATTAATTATATTCATATTTTATCACTGCTTAACCATAAAATCCAAAAGTATGCAAAGCAAAATCTAGAGATTTGCATGAAAGAGGAATTATAATACAATATGCCGCAGCAATTTGATATTTTGAAAACAAAGAACTTATGCTAGGGGTGTAAACTGACTTCAAATAAAATTCGCAATCGATAATATTTCCTATCAATTTCACATAACCTTTTCTTTCATCTTTTGAGAAAGGAAAAAAATCTCCCCATTTTCCAAAAGGCAATTCCTATCATCGAGAAGGGGTTCATCTTTGTGTAAGTAAGGCAATGACTTCAAGTAAGCTTTTGGCCAGTCAAATACTAAGTATTAAGCCAACATGGGGGAAGCATCTCCATACATGTATGGATATATTGCGAGGGGGGAGACAAGTCAAGACAAGAAAAGGCCATGCTTAAGGCCAAGAAAAGTTTGATAGCCAAATTAAGCGAAAGATAGAGTAAGTGAGAGAGCCAAGACACGAAGCGTGGAATTGTTAAGATGAGTAAATATCACAGCACAAAACTTAAAGTAATTGAAGTTGGCAACAGGAAAAGCTAGCCTATAAGCCAAAACTTTGCTAAAACAGAGTTCACCCGGTTCCTTCATTCCCTACGGAAAACTTGGCCAAAAAGGCGGAAGAACTGTTCGCGATTTTAGTTTGTGCCAGAAAATCAAAATCAAGCAAACTAGAAACTAGGCCAAAGTTTTACTCGATGAATACGATGACTTTGTTCAGAAAAGGACGATGGTTTAGGAAGACGGAAGGGGCATGAATGGCGTCGACCACTTTAATAGATTTATCTGAGTTAGTTGTGACTAAAATCGGATATATGTATCTGTATAGATATGCATACTATAGATTATTTAAAGACTCAAGTCTTGATAGCGGCCAGCTCTAACAAGTTTGAATGCCTGCAAAGAAAGTTTTTCTGTAACCTAGCCGAGAAATATAACTACACAAAATCGAAGTAAATTTCTTGGGCTAGCATGTGCAATAAATTAGCAAACATGATAGATATATTCGAAAAGTTAACAACCGGCAACATCAGGCTTTAACCAAATCCGCTGTTCTTCAAAGCTGAAATCCCCAATACTGCGCTAAACACAAAACATGTACATTTTGGCTTATTCTATTTTGTGTATTTAAACAAATTCCGTTAATTTAGGTTTAATATTCCACAACGATTTAAAAATTTTAATTCAGTAACAGGTTTTTAATTATACAAAATTGAAACCTCATATTGAGATGTCTACTATGGTATAGGTACTTATTAGATCCAGAAGAACTAGTGTACTTTGATATTCTATATTTTTTAATAAATGACCAAATTATGTTACATGATCTCAGTGTTTTTGTCTAATTTTTTAAAATTGTAAAAAAGTTTTTTAGAACTCTCTCTTACTGCCTCTCTTGTCTGTTACAGGACTGACAATACATTTAGAAAAAAAACTAGCTTTAGCCTAAGGCAAGCAAATGGAGGCTAAACTTTAACGACAATGTACACATTTCAGTCCATGTTGTTGTTTACTTTAACTTCGTTATATACATACATGTATATAAATGTATATATTTTTTGAAGCCAATTATGGTCGTACAAGCTCAGACATTTCGATGAGGGGTTTATGGAAACCCTTCCAGGTAGAACCCAAAAATAACACACAAAATATAATAAGTTAAAGTCTGTGCGCGACATCTACGCATTAGTACTTAGCCCCCACTTCGTTCTCTTCCTTTGCTGTTGGTAACCCTAAAAAAGAGTAAAAACGCCCGGGTAAAGTCCGCAACTAAGCCAAGTTGACGAGCAAATTTTCAGGGTTACCCACACTTGTCGATCGGTTTGGGCTTACTCGCCTGTCATTGACAAACCCCCACCCGCTATAGCCCACCATACCCAACCCGCCCCCTTGTCGGACCATCTCGCAGGAACTAGACGCCATAAATATAGCAGCACAATATTTTTCTTTTTGCGGGGAGAAAAATTCATTCTTTCTTCAACTTGTTTTCCCTTGTCTCTGTTTTTTGCTTTATGTGGGATGTGTAAATCGGGTAAACAAAGTAAACAATTGCATAAAGCAGACACAAGGCAAGGGTTGTACACACACAGACAAACACTAGCCAATATTATACATATACATACATACGAAATGTGTGTAAAAAATGTTCTTCCTTTGATTTTACATAGTGGCAAGTTAAGGAAAATAAGATTTGCAATTATTTGTTACCAGCATTTCGTTCCCTTCCTTTTTTTCAAATTTTTACTCTCATATATATGCGTTTACCCTGCAGCTTAAAGGGATACATTAGATTGTGTAAAGGGTTGGTATTAAGTGGTCAGACATTCTTTAAGATGTGGATACATATTTTAGACCTGCTTCGTGAGATTCCAAAAAAGTGGAGCATAATTTTCAGCTGACGGTATTGAAAGCAAACCCGAAAAGTTGCCTGATGGCAATTGGAGTTTGTAGATTTGTAACACAATCTACTACGATTGATTGATTGGAAACCAAACAGTGGATCACAGTTTTCAGCTGCAACTAAAAAAGAAGTATAAGCAACCACTGTGCCTAGATTAGTTTGTCATAAATTTGGCATATCTGGTTAACAAATGTGTATTAATTGGAAAAAATGGGGAAAAATCTTTCTGCTGAAATAAACAAATAATACATCCCAACGGTTTTTTTTTTTTTGTTAAACGCTGTTATCCAGATTGCAGATGTTTGAGAGTAACTGAGAGTCGTTGCTTAACTTAAAATTGAAAAAATTGTTCTGTTTTTGTTTTGTTTCTCGTTAAATATTTTATTACACACATTTATGACGCACTTTCGGATGGAACACTGAAAAGTTTTTGCGCCAAGTGGAACTATTAAAGCTGTAAAAAAGTTTTTTGTCCCGTCCACACAGACGCACATACATATACACCCATCTAGCCAGATGGGTTGAGAAGAGGGCTGGGGGTATACACACAAACATGCGGCTGGCGTTGTCAGCAGCCGCGCTCTGTCGTCGTCGTCGTTGTCGTCATTTTGACCGGAAATGCGCAGTTTTTAGTGAAGTGCATGCCATTTTGAATTGCCAACACACATACATACAGACACAGCTGCACACACACACACACATGCACACATTTGCTAACCACTGGCGTTTGTCAACACATACATCGAGTGAGGCAGAAAGAGAACGAGAGAGGGACAGCGCCAAAGAGCGCACACTTTGGCTAAAAACAAAACGGCTAGGCAACCATTTCCATTGCCTTTCCGCACACACACAACACCCCGCTTCCACCCACTATCCTGCAAAACGCCCCCTCAATTTTTCGCCCAGTTTATACCCATTTGGTACTCTGCTTGCTTGCACTGCATCATGATGCTGCACTCGCTTGGTCAATATGGCGCGTTTTCGTTTCGTTTTCCATCTTTTTTTACGTTTTTGTTTTCCAAACTCTCCACCCCTCAAGCCTCCTTCTAGCATCGACAACCTAAACTCCATTTTTAGTTGTTGTTTCTCGTTTGCTTTTCATTGGAACGGAGATGAAAGCGTGAGAGCGTTACAAGTTCTCAATGCGAAACTGATGAAATTCCTTTACAATATATAAACTGTTTTCTGTTAAAAGAAATATTATCAGAAAAGAAATCAAATTAGCTGTGGAAAACTAGTTTCCTCTTCTCTTAATAAGCATAAACTATAGTTTCTTAATAAGTTTTGCTCTTTGAAGGCAGTCGAAGGACATGTATGAAAGCTGAGTTTGAGGTTTGGAAAATGTTTAAAGCTGGGTCAGGGATTGAGTCTATTCAGCTCTGTATATCAGTGAAGCACGCAATCTTTCTGGAAAAAATTAATTAAAAAAAAAAAAAAGTGGATAAACAAAATTCTCGAAGCAATTATTTTTTTTTAATATGGGCAATGGTTATTCAGCCTATAGGATAATTCAAGGGGAAAAGTTTCTCCATTGCACAGCCCAAGATCTCCCAATGATCTAAGGTTATTGTCAATAAAATACAAACTCTTTCTTTAGATTGAAAGCTCTATCACGTTTACATCACCAGCTGTTGGTCAGTGAACCTTTCGTCCTTTTTCTGTCTTTTTTTTTTGACCATATGTGCGAACTGTAAACTGGAACTGTGTCGCTAACTGTCGTTCTGTCTTGATGTTTGTATGTATCTGTGTCTGTAGTTGCTGATGCTGCTCTCCGCCATGCTAATATCGACATTTCCGTTTAGGATTCATTTTGTTGCTTTTACTACTAGTTGTTAGTTTATGTCGCCTTGCACACTCTATTTCCATTTCTCCTCACAACCCATTCGTCTCTAACCATCCCTTTCTCTCTCTCTCTCTCTCTCTCTGTCCGTGTTTTCGTTTGGAAGTGTTGCGTCCATTTCACTTTTAATGCTTTGAAATTTGAGATCCTTCAAAATTAATTCTGTAGGTTAAGCCGGTCCTACTACTGCTGCTGGTTCTAGTTTATTTCATGCCCATTAAACATAAACAATATAAATGAAGGAGGGAAGGGCTTGGTTTCATTTATTTTCAATTAAGACTCAATCAAAAATCAGAAACAGGAAGAAGAGAAAAATACAACATAAATTCGAATAGAGAATATAGGTAGAAAGAGAAATTTTTTTCTCCGCTACAAACCCAAAACAATAAACAATCAAAATGCTTCAGCAACAATTATGCTGCAATAGTTCTTTATGTTATGTACCCTGTACAAAAGAAAATGAAGTATTTGTGTTTCTTATTAGTCAAACATTTTAAAATACATAGTAAGTATAACACTTTTAATTGTATAATAAAGCACGTTAGTTTAAATTTTCTGATATAACCTTTTTGGTATCTTTTTACTTTTTCCTATCATCTCAATGCTCGCATTGGAGAGATTAAGGAATCCTTAATATTTCCTTTTAATGTCAGCAATAATAATTTCAATAGCCTAAAATCGCCGAAAGCTGCTTACTTAGCTGCCTTCACTTATTATAGAGTATCTCAGAGTCGCAATTCTCTTATCATCGCGAATTTGGCCAAAACAAAACTTAACAAGTAGTTTTTAATAAGCTTCCTCTCGCTGGCTGCTACCCACAAAATTCGTTGACTTGGTCTATTGGTTTCTGTTGATTTTTCTACTACTGCAACGACCACGTGAACGAGAGAGAGAGAGAGAGAAAGAGCAGAAAGAAAGACGGAGATTTTGCTGTTGATTTTTCTTATTTTTCGAACTGTTTTTACCTCACTGAAATTGAATTACACACAATCCATATAATCTATACATATCTATTTGTTGCTGTGGCAATGCCATAAGCGGATTTATACATACATTTCTTTAAGTATTTTCATTCTTGTGGTAGCTTACTAAAACATTTTTTTAGTATTTTTATACCATACACCCATAGGGTGAAATGGTATATTAAAGTCGCCAAAATGTATGTAACAGGCAGAAGGAAGCTTCTCCGACCCTATAAAGTATATATATTCTTGATCAGGATGAATAGCCGAGTCGATCTAGCCATGTCCGTCTGTCCGTCCGTCCGTCCGTCCGTCCGTCCGTCCGTCCGTCCGTCCGTCCGTCCGTCCGTCCGTATGAACACGCAGATCTCGGAGACTATAAGAGCTAGAGCCACCAAATTTGGTATGTATACTCGTGTAGTATGCACATGTTCAGAGTTAATTGGAATTTCGGCCACGCCCCCTTACGCCCCCAGGAATCACATAAAACTGTTTTTCTTAAAAAGTATAACAGCTAGAGACATCAAATTTGGTTTATATACTCGTTTAGTTGGCGCGCAGAAACTAATTGTTTAAACTTTTTGCCACGCCCCCTTCCGCCCCCGGAATTTACATAAAACTGATTTTCTTAAAAACTATGACAGCTACCGACATCAAATTTGGTGTGCAGACTAGTTTAATAGACGCGCAGAAACTGGCTATTTAAAAATTTTGCCACGCCCACTTCCGCCCCCGCAAATCAAACAAAACTGATTTTATCAAAAACAAACAAAGCTAAAGTCACCAAATTTAGTATGTATACTGGCTTAGTATTCGCGCAGAGTATATATATTTTCATATTTTGCCACGCCCACTTCCGCCTTCATAATTAAGAAAAAACCGATTTTCTCCTGTAGTTTTTTGACTATCGCATTCAAATTCGGCAGACTAATTAATCTTATCTATTTCTACAAAACTACCAAATTTTTTTGAAATCGGACTAGAAACATGCAAAATATGCGTATGAACGTATTTTACTACGCGGTCCACAAGGCCAGAATTGGCCGTTGGCTAGTAGCGGCGCTAGAGTGCTCGTGTGTTCGTAGAGTGAGCGAGATAGCACATACTATGAAACATGTAAAAACAATTTAATAGACATACATATGTACATTTGGTTTTCGAAATTTAAAAAAATTTGTTTCACCTGGTGTATGGTATACCCGAGTCGACGAGTCGACTTACTTGCTTCATTTTTTTTGTTCATTGTTGTATTGGGGAGTTAGCCATTTTGCTCCAAGGTTGCTAACACCTGGATAAAACACAGTTAGGGTAGAATGTACAAATCGAATATAATTTTAATTAAACCATAGCAACTCAATGCCTTGTTATTACATTGAAATCTGATCAACGAAAAACTCATCTGTTTTGTGACTTCTCTATAGATAAACTATGATTAAGTAAATAAAAATAAGTTTTTAACTAGTGCCCTTATAGACAATATTCTCGACCCTAACAATAGCCACATAGTAATCACTGCCAGACGAATCCTTTTCATAGCCCCTCAGCTCCGGTCTACGTCCCGTTCAAATGGTGTCCAGGGGGAAGACAATCAAATGCGCGTATCTATGACAAGTTCAATATTATAATTTGTTTACCAACTTTCTTTGCCACGACCGAAATTCAAAATAAAAGAAAAGAAAAAATAAGAAATATAAACGATAACAAGGAATGCCGCGCCTTCATTTTTAAACAGGCTGAAACGGAAATGGAAGAAAAATGTGATGAGGTCGTAGCGTCAAAGGGGGCGGAGAGGAAAAAGAAAAAGGAAAAAACGAAAGAAAATACAAGCCCGCAAAGCGAAACTCAATTTTCATGAAATAAAATCAAATTTAAATAATACAATAGATGGGGCGGTCGAAGGAAGATGGGGACACGGAAGAAGGGAAATCTAAACGTCAACTCTAGAAGGAGTAAAAGAGAAACCTTAAGACAGAGAAACCCCGAGCGAGAAAAAGAGAGGGAAAGAGATAATAACCAGCAAGGATAACAACAACAAGAGCCAAGCAAGAAGAGCAACAAGAACATCATCAACTGTATCGCAGCTTATTTATCTTTATCGCAATTCGTTTGTCCTTTTCCCCTCTCTGGCACTTGGCATGTTTTTGATGCGGGTTGGGAAGGGGATGGGGCTGACTGGTATCCTCGGTATCCTGGCGTATCCTGGAGTCTTCTTGCAAGACGACATCAATATTATTGCCATAAGTTTCATATTTGCTGCTGCTTTAGATGCCGTTTAAAATTTCGCTGGCGAAAGCAATGAAGAAACGATATTTTCTAAGCAACGCAAGCAAATATCGACCTATTAAATATCCTGGCTAATATTTAATAATTATTTTTACTTGCTGTTCCTTAAATACCTTCTCGGTGAGAAAATAAAAAGCGAACACTAAAATGTCAACTACTAAACTACTCCTACTACATATTAGGTACTCCTGTGAGCAGAAAGTGGTAAAAATATGTTACTAATTTTAAATTAATCAGCTTCTTGGAAATAATTGCTTAAGAATTGGTTCTGGAATAATAGCATACCATTTGAAGGACAAAATAGTAAGTAAACCAAAATAAATAGTTGAAAGATTCATATACACTTAGTTTGAGATTTTGTCTTGAAATGAACCTTATCGATATGGTTTACTTATCTCCTGATAAAAGATAACTAATTGATAAAAGTACGAACATATTTTTGACTAGTTCAACAGATTGTAATAAATTCTTTTATTCCTACACACTTAATTTGAATATGCCCACTGTTAGTTTATGATTTAATGGGTGTTGAAAATATAAAACACTTGGACTCCAGTTCAAATTTTTATATTTTTTTCCAGTTTGCTTTTCATTTCACTCTGCCTGCGTCTTTTCTTCTTCTTCAATGTTATACCAATGCCATTTGCCATTTCTTCTCTTTCTCTTTATTCGTTTTCTTTCTATATACACACATTACTTCGCATAATTTTTTATTGATTTATTTGGCTTACAGTCGTTTACCAGAGAAAATGGGGAAAAATGTTTGCGGAATTATATATGAGAGTCTGTATCTGAGTGTGTGCGTGTGTGTGTGTTGAGGGGGAAATCAAATGTAGACAAGTGAAAATTTGAAACGATTTACGCGCAATTTACGGAAATTGCACTAGGGCAGATCAAATTGACAACGCGTGGAAAGCCAAAGAGATACGAGATAGAGAGGGAATCTGAGGGATGAAGAGGTGACTGGCAAAAAATGTGAAAAATGTCGAAGAAAAACTAATAGCAGATGAAATAAATATGAATTTAAATGTAAATTGTAAGCCGAAAAAGATGAAATAACGATTTCGAGTACAACAAAGAAATATAGAGGACCGAAATATATATTTGAATGAAAATGAATATGAATAAGCAAACAATAAGTATTGGCAAGTGAATTTGAAAATAGCATAATATCATCATATTATTTTAATATTTCATTCGGTTCACTTGCAAAAGATATTAGTAATAGGTTGAAGCGATTAAATATCATAATAACTATGCACTTTTGAGCAAAAGCATTTTCGATCTATCAGCCACCTTTTTGGTGTTTCCTGTTTAATATAGGATTATACTACATTTGCTTTTACGATAGTTTTGAATAAGTCTCTAAGAATCCTGCACGTACTCTTTGCAAGTGCTCACAAGTTTCTAAATGTTTTGAAAAATCTTCCCAGTTAAAGTCAATTCAATGTATATCTTTATAGAGTCTCAATGCATCTCTATTAGTTTTCTATAGTTTCGTTATTGTTGTTTTAAACGTAAATTCAACATGACATGTGACATTGTTTTTCGTAGTTTTCTTTTAAATAATAAATGTATACTCCTCAATGAAAATGCCTACCACGAAGAGCAATTGCATTTCTCAGGCATTTAAAAATTTTGGTCTTAAACTTTCAATTTTGAAAACTGCAGCCTAAGAACATTTCAAGTGAAATGTTTTCGGTATGTCATTTACAATTCTGGAGCCAATAAAAACTTGCAAGACATGAAATTTTTAATCTGAGACAAAAAAAACTCACTAATAATAAAACGAAGAGAAATTTGCTGATGTAATTAAAATTCTGAAAAGTTGAATTTTTCCATTTTTATATTGAATAGACTTGAGTTGAAACCTTTAAAGAATTTTTCCTTTTTACCCCACCACCACCTTAAACAGACGAGAGACTCGTGTCATTATTCTATTCTCCATTTGATTCCCTCTCGCTTCCCCCCTTTTTGGCTGCCTTCTTGTGATGACTTTACATTGCTTGCACTTTAGACAATGGACAAAGAGTCGAAATGCCTTTCGGCTTTCAGTATTCTAAAAGTCGGGTCGCAGGCTTCATGTCTGCTACTGAATTTTGGTTAACGTTCTGGCATATCAAAATTGGCTTACCACGCATAAACAGAGACCAAAAAGGAGTGCGGAAAGACGGGATGAGAAAAAAACCGACTCTCTTTTTGCCCCTTCTGGAATGCACTTGAAAACTCAAGTTGCTGTGATTATCGTGCAATTTTCCCTAGCTAGGGGTATATGACAATCGCTTCTAATTCTACTCCCTCACCACTCGGTGACGAACTGACTGGGTGCTTGGCTGACTGACTGTGCCAGCCATCCTAAAAATCTGACTTTGGCTTTGCCTTTCGACCGTCATCTACATTGTCGTTGTCGTCCGCGTCGGAGTCAGTGTCGTGGCATTTGACGTTATGGTTCACGTGTTGAGGCGTCGGTTTGCCGTGATTATCACTGACTTACGCTTGAATGCCTTCTTGCCATAGAACAAATTTTTTTTCCACAGGATTTGCTCTATGTTGGTAGTACATTTTCATCTAAAGGTGCATACACTTTTGTGCTGAATAATAACAGCTTGCCTGGAAAATGATTTTCCTCTACGGATGTTAAAATGTATATCTTAAGCTCTCAGTTTTTAGAATACATCGTGGATACTATCAACATTAGAGTAATAAATCTTCACAAATATTTTAATAAAATGTATAGTTGAATAACAAATTACAAATGTAGAGTATACAAAAAGGTCTGTCGAGATCTCAAACTCCTCAAACCAAACCGATTAGATGTTCTTTTGCGTATAAGATTATTCCGAAGATACCACAAACAATGTTTTTAGTGCACTAAAAATCTAATTCTATTTCAAAGTATGGGTTTGTTAATTATATTTATGAAGAAATCTGATTAAAACAAAAAATTTTTCTGTTTGGTAAGGAAAATCTAGCCTTTGGTAGGTTCATAGATTGATCTAATTAAATGATTTTATAAATCTGATAAAATAAGCTGATATGATAATGCCTAACTGGATTAAAATGAATGTATTTTGCTTCGGTTTTTACATAATTTTGTCAAGTCTGGTATAAAACTCTTAAATTTTTTTGAACCTTTTAATTATAGGTCATAAAATGTTCGTTAGGACGAGACATTACCCTTGGCAGGTAGACAACAGCAACCCCGACAGGCAATAGCCTTACACACTGGTTGTCGTCGTCATCTTGGTTCCTTTGTGTGATGCTTCTTAACCTTACTGGTGCTGATGGTGGTGGTCTCTGGTCTCTGTATGTACATCACAACACAGTCAACGTCTCGGTCTTAGTCGCGATGTCTGTGCCCGTGCATTTTCATTTGAATGCAATGAGTCTTCGTCCTCCGTCCCTTAGACGTTTTTCTTTTCCTTACGTGTGACGCGCTCACTTTGCTTAATTAACGCTCACACACAAATACACAACACTCACACACAGACACACATACGCATAAAAGGTCGTGACGGGAGCGGGACTTTGACTTGACTTTGCCAATCATTGCCCCGTTTTCAATGACAATGACAATGACAATGCCAATAGACCGCATCACGTACTTTAAAACTTGGTTCTCAGACTCTAGCAGACTCATTCGTTTTCCCTTTTTCTATTTTCGGTTTTTTGGGCCACGTTGTAACGTTGTTCGTATTATTAGTAAGTATCTTGTTTATTTAAACATTGCACCCACCACTCAACCATCTATCCGTGAGCAATATCACTACAATGCCCTTTCATTGAGGTCGTCTTCTTGGTCGTCGTCGTCATCTGCTTGTTATTTACCTTTTTTGCTCTCTTTGGTTCATAATTTCGTTTGCATGTTAATTACCATGATTATTATATGAGGAGCATCTCATGCATTGAATTTTTTTTTACCTTCTTCATTAATTCTCTTGGGAAAATGCAGTGAAACATTGATTCCAGAAGCTGTTGGGGATTTTCAGTAGAGTGGGAATCGAAATGGATTATTGGTTTCTGTGTGTGTGTGGTTTGTAGATGGTTTGGGATCAAGTGCGAAGACACAGTAAAGGAAAAACCATTTGTTTAATTGTGAATGAAAATAAAATGAGATTTGAGTTGAATTAGTAGTATATTGGTCCCTAAATTACTTAAAAAACTGAGTGCAAGCGACTTAACCTAGTCATCAATGCAGCAGCTTTAATGTGTCTACAAATTGACTTAGTTTTGGTTCTAGAGTTGAAGGTTTTTGAGTATTTCGTAAAATTTTGGCACAATTTAGCTTCTGTTTCTGCTCTCTGGTGGGACATTTCACATTAATTAAATGAATATGGTCTATGATTTGTAAATTTTTGTGATATAATTATTTTTGTGATATAAATGAAATTAACAAGCTACATTATTGCTAAAAAACGTTCATTTTGACCCGATCATATCAGCCAGGTTACAATTTAATTAACTCTGACAGTTTTACCTTGCCTTTTTTCCCTCTCTTCTTTTTTGGCGCTGGCCAAAGTTGTTTTCCTTCCACTTCCCCTAGTTCGTTGAGTTTCTTATCATGAACATCTGTCCAAAATGCTAGAAAATTACCCAAGACACCATAAACTCAGTCCTCCCGGCATGGCCCCCAACCAAAAAATAAGAAAAACTCAATTAAAAGCGTCTTTGCTTAGTTGCCGCGGCCGCCGTTCAGAGCGGTAATTGTATTTATTTTGAACAATTTCGTAATCAAAGTCAACCAAGTAAACAATCAACATAATACATATAGATACAAAATAAAAGCAACAGCAGTAACAACAACAATAAAATCCATTAAATGGGTTCACACGCAGAAAAAAATTGCAGCAAATGACAGTGCAAAAAAAAATATAAAACAGAAAGAAAACAGTGGAAAAAATTGGCTCTTTGAAATTTAATTTTCAAACTGACAAAAGACAGAAAGAAAAAGAAAAATAAGAAAATTCCGGAAAACGTAAATTCATTTCAATGCGCCAAAACGCAAAAGAGAATTAAATAAGTAATAAAGAAATCAAGTAAAGTTAAGTTAAAAAGAGACTGCGAACTCTGAGAAGGGAGGAGGAACGGAGGAGAAGTGAAAAAAATCTCTGGCCGCTAACAAAGTTGCCACTTGTCAGACACAGACTTTGCTCCTCTCCCTCTCTCTCGGTCACCACTCCTGCAAGACATCAGTTGTCAGTAAATGTTTATGAGTTAATCAACTTGTAATGACCAAAAGGACGGACATTACTTAAAGTGCGGGCAGCAAAGTAAAAGAGGCCAGCGAGAAAGGGAGAGCGGGGTAGATGGTGTTAAGGGGCGTCATTCAGAAAACAAACTTAATTAGCTTTCATTTAAAAAAGAGGGCAACAAACTGCAGCTGCAAATGATGAAAAAAGAAACAGAAGACAACAACATTCAACTTCAACATCAACTGAAATGAGCGACAAATAAACAAAAGTACAACTTTCTTTTACAAGCGGAAATGCTCGGCATATACACAAAAGAGAGCCAAACGGCAATGGGCTAAAAAACAGCAAAAACTGTATCTGCTTAACAACTACGCCAAAGTGGTAAGAGAAGTGTGCTGGGGGTGGTGGGAGAAAAAGTTTTTGGCCTTAGCCATTTATGGAATGTCAAAAATGGCCAGGGCTAAAAGCATATTTTCCTTCCTTGCTTCCTCCTCCCGATGATCTGTGTGAGTCATAAAGTTGAAAAACTTTCATATCCGCTCTTTTCATAAGACCGCTACGACTTCACAAATATAGACCGATCGTTTTCAATTTTTTTTTTTTATAACTTAAAATTAGTCAATAATTTGACCAAAAACAAAATATTGACTTTGAAATCCTGCTTTCATTTCAATTTCAAATTCATTCAATGTCATATCTTCACAAAATTTTTTTTTGAAATTGGCCTTTTTTTCGGGCTTAAGTTTAGTTAAAGTCCTGCAGATTCAAAAAGCTTACACCATATTTGCATTTTCTGGTCCCCATCTAATAATTTTGGATGAGGTACTTAAAAGATTTATTTTGGGAAAACCGTTTCCTCCTTTTGGAGCTTTTTTGAATTAACATTTTGTAGGTTTCCTGTCCTATTTAGAGCTATGGAACGTCCAAGAATACACATTTTTAAAATTATAAAAACATTTTTGGAATATCTTGTAAATATTAAAATTCTGGAATCAAATATACATTATGCAGACGCAAGGCAAATTAAAGTTTATACATTTGTTGAAGAAAATGAATACTTTTTCATTATTTTGCATACTTTATGAGGAATTTCAAAGCCCTACGACGCTTGTATTTCCCTGATGGGAAATGTTGCAATGCCCAACTTTAAATGCCAACTTATATGGCTAACTGATGTAGTATTAGAGGTAACCAGTAGTTAATTCATTTTTAAAGTAAAGAGCTGCATAGTTCCTTAGGTAGTTTCTCTTGCAAGCAAACCCCACTTGAGGAAGGTTTTTGTCGTAAGTAAACATTTGCCGACAAATGAAATACTACAGCACATGGTAAAAAGACAGACAAAGACGCAAAATACCAAAACCCTAGGCCGCAGCCCCAAACTCAAGCAATTTCAATTTCAAACCCAATTTCGAAAGTAAAGTAAGAAGAGAAGAAATTGTTGGAGTTAAGAAAAAGTGGGAGTTGGGTGCTAAAGCAGCAGTTTGTCTTCCTGTTTGTTTTTGGATGTGCGAAAATTTGCGGCGTGAAACCATTTAGCACGCAATGAGGTGCTGTTTCTAAAGATATATGTATGTATCGTAGAGTAGAGTTTGGGGAGGGGGATGATGAAACCCAAGAACTCATCAAACTTCCAACAGCTCGTTGTTGGTTTGCTCATTGCCGAAAATTGAAGTTTTCAGCGTCAAATACTTGGTTAAAAATTCTTCTTCGAACAATTTTCATTAAAGTTTTTTACTTTTTAAGCTTACAATATTAGCGATTTTCCACAAACATTTCTATTCTTAACATTTGTTTTGTTGGTAAACAATAGCCAAGTGCATGGGATAGAAGTTCATTTATGTATATACATAGATACATACATATACATATGTATATGTATATGGAGAATAAAAGGCAACTAATTTTTTATTTGTTTTTATGTTTATGCACTTGCAAACATTGTTGCACAGACTGAGACATGCAGAAACTTCATCTGCCATCAGCATCATCGTCATCATCAACGACAAAAGAACTGCAAACGTTTAGAAAAGGGACTAGGAGCAGGATTGAATAGGAGATGGGGTTAGCTTGGGGGGCATTGTACATTTTGCAAACTTTGCGGCATTTTCAACAATTTGTGGTATTTTACTATTTAATCCTTAACTGTCTTGGGTGTCACACTACAAAGAGAGAGAGAGAGAGAGAGAGAAACTCGCACATACATAGACAAGATCTTGGTTGCCTGTGCTGTGCCTGCCACAAGCCATCAACAGTTTGTTTCAAATCAGACAACGACAACAACGGGAGGATAACACAGGCTGAGAATGAGTGGAAGAGACTGAGAGAGAGAGCGACAACTAGGACGACGATGACATTGTGTGGCACCTGGTGTGCAGCCAAGTCCTGTTTCTTACCAGTTCTCTGGCATTGTTAACCCACGCTGTAACACTAGACACACAGCCATTGTGTATGTAAGTTGCCGTTTGCGCCCCGCCTAGTTATAGTTGCCCCATCTGCATGAGTGTGTGTGTGTGCTGTGTGCTTGAACTGCCAAATGTACTTCACTTCCTTTCAACTTCTTCTCTTACTCATCCCTTCATCTCCTCCATTTATAAACAGAGTTTAGCTCCTCTGTTCCGTTGCAAAGTTTAATTAAAGTCGCGCTACAACTTTTGATATGTTCTTAGAGAAAGCAAGAGAGACTTTGCTCCATTTCCGCTTTTCAGTTCTCAATGCCTGACAGTGGCAGAGATATCTTTGCATTTGACCCAAAATATTTATTCTTGCTTCCATCATGTACATTACATTCCTATGCATTGTATTAGTTTTTGAACTTTTCTTTAAGTTGTATATTTGTAAAAAATTGAGCTAGAATTTTAATTTACTTAACACTTTATCTCCTTGTATTGTATTGTATTGACAGATCATTGGACCATTGTGCTTTTGACACCCTGTAATTGTTTGAAAGTTGTAGAGAATGTTTAATTGTAATAAGGCTATAGGACTAAAAGACATCTTAATTAGTTTAGGCGTTGAAAAGGCCTCATGCATGACCCATTGTCCATTTGTGTGAGATTCAGAAAAGCGTTTGTTTCAATAATAATAAAACTCTTGAGTTCTCTGAATATTATTCTAAATTGTCGATTGTGTCTTACACTCAGCAATTAAATGCTACAGCTGTATCTAAAACCATATCTTATATATAAAAAGAGAGATAACATATCCTTTATCGATTGACTTTTTGTTTTTCATTCGAACTCTTAGGATTTCCGAGTACTTTAAATGCCATATAGCTCCATACATACATGCATAGTGCGTCTTTTTTAATTATTCCTAGAATTGCTGCTCAGTTGAATATTATAAAAACTTTCAAGGAACTATAAGATAAATGCAGCCTTCAATGTATTTCCAGCATATTTCAATTACAAATTGCGTTTTATAAAGTAACTTTTTGTCGACACTGAAATTTGACATGTGAAATTTTTATTTTTCTTGTCAGAAAAACTTTTGTATTCGGGCTTGAAAATGCAACTTACATACTTGTGCCTCAAAATCTTTCTATGACAGTTTCTTCAGCTCACACATCCACCCAAAGATACTTATAAGTTTTGCACACACATACACATAGATTGAGTGAGTTTTTGTTTAGTTTGCTGTTTGAATATTTTAGTGTTAGTTTTAGTTTGCAATATCAACTTGGTCTATGACTACTGACAGGCAGTTGAGGGCTTACCTGTAATCCGATTTTGATTCTATATATCTTATTTACTCGTGGGCTATTCATTGTTGTTTTCACTAAAAATGGTCATCAAAATTAAACGAATCTAAAGCAAATATCAAATTGACCAAATTATATTTATTTTTCTGTATTTTCTGTATATTTTCTCTCTCTTGTATTAAATATTTAGGTCGAACCTACCCAAATAAATACATTAACAATCTTATTTTATATCAAATATTCATAATTCCATTATTATTGTTCAAAACTTGGCATACACTTACAAATGCCCGTAAGGCATTGTTGCTTTTTCAATCAAATGCAAAAATGAATTGAATAAAAAGTATTTGGGGGTGAAATTGGTAAACTTTCGTTTTTGAACGAAAATAAACCAATTCTATGATTAATAAATTCTTAACTTGCGATACCTACTTAAATTTGAAAGTAATTTGATTTGCTTTTCGAAAACTTTAAGTTTATGATGGTCTACTTTTATGGGGTTTATTATTAGTCAAGCTTGTCATTACAGTTGCCAAAGAGTATTCCCAGTTCAATCAAGACAAGAAAATAAAAAAAAGGCAAGATACATTTTAGCTGAAACATTTTGTGTTCAGTTAGGCGAACGAATTGACAGCATTATGAAAAAGGATAGGTCAGGTCAGTAGCCGGCTGGTGGTTGTGTGGCTGGCTGGTTCGATGGCTGGCTGGCTGTTGACCATATTTATGATATATATTAGCCTGGCACGTAACTAAATAGAAGAAAAAGGACATTCCATTGTGTGACCATAATGTCGGGCAGTTAGCAGTCAGCATAGAAAGCAACACAGCAGTTGTCCTTGCCTCGTTCTCGTTATCCAAAAGTGCTGGCAACACATGGATGCTGTTTTCATTTTACCCTGCTCGGTTTCTTCTCTATCTCTTTGCCGATGCCAAATGCAAATTTTATTTATGAATATGATTTCTGGCAACACAAACAATAGCAAAGAGGAGCAGCAGCAGCAGCAAACATTTGCCATATAATAAGCAAAAAAAAAAAAAAAGAAAGAAGGAAATTTTTTGTTCGTTTGACAAACTCCATACAAATGGCAAGGACTAAAATGGCAATTGGGCGTGGCTGCAGCTGTTAACCCTTTGGCAATACTCCCCAACCATCCGGCCAGATGTAAGGACGATGATAATTTTGGTTTGCGCTGGTGCGTGCCAAAAATTTTAGACTGGCGCGTGTTAAAATCATAAAATACATATATATATCGTATGGGGATGCTGAATGAGTCCTTGCCCCAAAAATTGTCTAACCGCCGAGTGCAGGAAATCAAAAATTGAGGAAATGAAATTTGGTTATTAGTCAGCGTGCCACGAATGATAAAAGACAATGGTTGAGCATTTTGGTTGACGTTGGGTTTGAGTTGGGTTCGGTTGAATTGGAGAGTCAACAGTCCTATGAGGTGTGCCTGACAATGTCCTCTGGTGGTAGCAGCTTTCCTGGCACACACACAATAATTATAAATCAACGCCAGCACTCGAATCAAGTCTAGACAATGCCTGACAAAGCCAGAGTGTACGGCACAACTCGGCCACATCCCATTTTACAAAATGGAAATTGCTGGTGAGATGTGAATGAAAATGGATTGGATTGAGCCGCGAAGGAAGAGTGAGGATGTCGATGACGTTATTGTCTGTATATACATAGGTGTGTCTGTGTGTGTGAACGTGTGTGCTCTGTTTGACCACTAAGGGAGTCGCTTGGCTAGCTGCCGACGCCAAAAATCCATTCTCTCATGAACTCTAAGCCAAATGTATCAAAAAATTAAAATACTCAAAATCAGAGAGTTTGGGCGCATACGCACTCCCTAAGGGCAGTAGAAAAAATGCTAATTATATTTCTAAAAAAGAATATTCAATTGCTGTTGCTTAATAAAGCTTGTCGTGGATCAAGCAAAGCCGAAGTTGATATTGGTTCCATTTAACGAGTAAAATTCAAAAATTAACAAATAGGTTGTTTGTTACACTAGTTAAAGTGGACTTATTTAAATTATATATTCAACTTTTCCATTAATTTAACAGCATTTTCGAAAACCCAAATATTATGTTTTTGTGCTCTTTCTTAAATTTAAGGAAGAAACCTTATATTTGTATTTATAATATGTAAAAAAGTTGGCTTGGAAAATTTTGGAAAATAATTTTTATATAAAAGCTGCCAACGCATTAGGCGTGTATTTCGATTGGTTTTCTAGAGGAACGATGCAATGCACACAACGATTATTCAGTGCGACCACAACACACTGAAACCTTCATTTTCTACAGCTGAAGTTAGTTTGTCCTAGTCTCTTTGCCTGGCATACATTTTTCAGGAACTCAGTTGACTCTGTGCGAAGCTGTGCAAATGAATTTTGAAAATTTATTGCTGTCCTGTTTCGCAAATGGTTCTGGAGTGTTCTTCCACTTTGTTTACACTTGAGCTCTTGTTCGACTAATTTGAGACTACGATAGGAATTTTTAACTTTCACCTTTTTGCTTGGATCAGCTAAGGCCATTACTTTATCATTATTTATCGAATAGAATCAGAATGTTTACTTCATATTGTTCAGATAACCACCATCAAACAATTCCATCAAATTTTAGGCTCTTGATTTGTTTCAACATTGCATATGTACATATTTGTATAGTTGGCATAGGCGGATCTAGACTGCCAAATCGGGGAACCTTGCATCCTAAAGTATTTACTCTTTGTAAAAAAATATAAACTGCCACTGTGCCCTGTCCGAAGAATGTTTCAAAATAGAAGTTCTTTAACTGCTTGCGGCATACTTTAGATTTTAGATCCGCCACTGATATTTCCCCATATCACAGCCTTGGATCCACCACTGATATTTGATTTGCATGCAAATCTCTGATTATTTGTTTGTCTGCTTGTTGGTCTATCTGGGTGTTTGGTGAACCAATCAAATGCATCAAACACCAAACTGAAGCCACACAATCCCGACCAAAGTGTAGCGAGCCATACCAATTTGCTGGCCAACAACATGCACATTTATTCACACCATTCAGCACAGAAATGTAGGCAACTGTTTTTATGTATGTATGTATGTATATACATGTATGTATGTATGTATATACATACATTTTGTATGTATATACATACATTTTGTATGTATATACATACATTTTTTTCCCATCTCTCTCTCTCTCTCTCTCTCTCTCTCTATCTTGTGTATGGACATTAAATAGCTGTTGATATAAATCAGCAAAAGCAAAAATCAGCCAGAGGAAAATTCGCCTTCAAGGGTGAGTTTTGCCTGCAATAAACAAATAAATAAGCAAAAGAATTTTTGTTGGTGTCGCTGCTGTTGTTTTTGCTTCTGTTTATTTACAAAGAAAAAAATTTATACGAAATGCGGGCCATGATTTTTAGCGACATGGCACGTACACTTGGTTTGAAGAGTGGGCCAATAGGTGGGGGTCTTCTAGAGGATCTGCAATGTGAGGACTGAGGGAAGGCAGAGTTGTTGCAAAATGCCAGACAGTTGGGCACTTGAAAAGGCTACCCAGCAGCAGCAGTCGGTCCTGTTGCTGTCAATTTTTCGTTGATTTTTTACGTGCCAGACAAGCGGCTGGCTGCTTGGTTTGGATCGCTTGGCTGTTGAGCCTTGATGAGCCAGTGTATATGGTGACTGACTGGTTCTTCTTTTTCGTTACTCTTCTCTCTCCCTTCAGCCCTTCGGGTTTATTGAGTTTACTGAGTTCATGTTGTTGCATTTGCGTTGCCTCAGATTACATACGCAGTTGAGTGCAGCAGCAACAGCAAAAGTTTATCTACCTATTCATCATCTGTTTCGCATTCTGCTGTAAGCCATTCTTAATGTACAAGGGGAATAAGTGATACTTTTTTTTTATATATTAATCCAAGGCAATTAAAATGAGCAAAGTTTGAGAGATTTTATCTACAAACAAAAGAGAGCAATAATTGTTAAACTAACTGGAGTTATGCTGAAATCAGGAAGCAACCTACGCTTCGGCAATCTTATCGATTTCTGTTTCATATCTCTTAATATAGAATTAGTACATTTTAATTTTAATATCTGTTATTATTTAACTATCTTTAAGTAGGAATAAAAAGTATTACATGGAGACTTATGTACCTCGTATTATTTGAAAAAAGTAATCACTAGCTATATCGATAAAGTAGAAAAAGATTCATTTAAATCATTTTTCTTACTTTAACTAATTTTCGAAAATATAGTCCTATTAAAACATTTTAAAAATTTCGAATATTTAAATGGGAGAAAGATGATATCTTGATTATTGAATCATTTTCAACTTTACGGCAGATAAAAGTTGTAAATAAATTCTCCTTAATACGAAGGACTATCACATATTCAGTGTATGTAGTAGTAGTAGTAGTTAATTGTCCTACTAAACTTTTTAAAAACTGCTTGTAGGTTGATCTGTGGAAGATATACATACATACATAGTTCGTAATTTTGGTGAAAGAAATCGGTTGTTTTGGGCAGGAAATTGTTCTTGTATATTTATTATTTAATTTAACCAGTTTCAGGTAAGTCGTGAAATTTTTGGGAGAATAGCACCTGCCCACAAATAAAGCACAAAAAACACTTGTTTCACATCGTGTGCATTCCTTCATGTAGAACCTTTCATATTTCCTGTACTCGCTTCCCTACCCTCACTGTACAGTAAATTGTTAGTAAGTAAAAGTATATATTTTATGGCCAAAGTAATTTAATGAATGTTTCAGATTCATGATTTTGACCATAGAATTGCTGCGCTTGACTGCAGTTGTGGCTTCACGCTTTAGTCATATTTTTTTCTTGACGGTTTCAGTCTTCTCATTTGCCCTGTAAAAAACTAAAAAAAAAGTTGCTGGTTCAGTTGGGTTTCACTTGCATTGGTTTTGTTAATTAAAAGCCAATGTGTGTGTGTGTGTGTGTGTGTCGGCACGTAAAAATAACATAAATTGAGTAAAATTTTGGCGTAAGGAGAAAGGCGGGAGAGTGCCAAACATAAATAACAATGCATTTAACAATGGCAACAGCAGCAACAGAAACACCACAAGGTCCTGCTCGCCACTAGCAGCAACACCAGGAGCGACTACAATAATAGTAATAATACAAATAATATTCGTATATAACAAATAACATGCCATAAAACAACAGAGCCAAGGCAGAAAGCCAAATGACACGAAAACTACAACATGAAAGGGAATTAAACTGACCAGCAACAAAAATAAATGTATGCTTAAATAGAGCAAAATAAAAGTATCCAATATATTGATACCGTAATTGCTAATGGTAACATTCTTATCTATTGCATTCAAAGAACCGATTCTAAACAAAAATGTTGCAAAGGGTTTGTAGTAAGTTTAATTTTTATCCACCTAGTATTAAAACGTTGTTCACTCATAAAAAGGGCAAGGTTTTACAATAAAAGTGCTTCATGATATTCTGGTTTAATATACTCTACCTTTATTTTTTAAGGGGTATTTAAATTTCACCCCAACGACAGGTCAGAGAGAGGCAAGGGAGTTACAATATAATAATACTAAATTGTTGTTGTGGTTAACAAATTTATAACGAGGCAATGGTCTCGTCTCGTTTCATCTCGGCTAGTTGGCAATTTTCTAAAATGACCACGCCCCCTAAAAACCCCTTTTTGCCGCCTTGTTGCACTATGACTCTTTGTCGCACACACGCACACTGTTGACCAAATGTGTTTCCGGTGAGTTCAGTTTTTAGCCACAGGTTGTTACAAAATTGCTGAGGTGCAAATGGTTTTTTGCTTCGAAAGATATAACCAGGACAAAGGGAACGAACGGCGTACCCAAACAGGTAATGTTCCCTAAACCCATGCTACCCTCTCGCTCTCTCTCTTACATTCATTCGTTCTCCCTTTTGATAGTGCTTCTTAGGGTTAGGGTAATGTGGTGCAATGTCGACAGCAGTCAGCTGCTTGATTTATGTTTCATATTTTTGTTGTCGATGTTGGTCTTGTTGCTGTTGCATGTACAAATTAAAAATTTTAAATAACTTGGGCCATAACTCAAATGTCAATACATTTGTTTAATTTGAAAATGTGCATGTGGCAGCAGCATTTGTTGTTCTTATATATACGATATATGTACATATGTATACCAATATCTATATTTACTCATTCATTAAAACTTAATTAAAGTAATTGTTACTTACGAAACAGTTGCAACATCAAAGAATGTCATTTGCAATCGAATTGCCCTCGTAAGGAGACAACTTGTCCTTGCAGGATAATTAAATTGGTAAATGCGACAATAAAAAAGATTTTTATAAAATGAGATCCAAATAAATGCCTTTGAGCATTTATATAAATTTCTTTGTTACATTTGCTTTTTTGATTTCTATTAATTATGCAATAACCGTTACAATTAAAATGAAATTTGTTATAAAGTCTTAAAATGTTTTACTCTTTCTTATGTAAGGTATGTGGATATAGTATGATGGAGCTGATATTATCCTAAACTAGCCCCTAGCTCTCTTTCCAATAATTTAAGATGTTCATTGACATTTGTCCTTCAAACGAGAAAGGGGTCGGAAGGAAAATATGAAAAGGAGAGAAAATGGGGAAACTTCATCCTCCAAAATGTATAACTAGTTCCGCAGTTTTACTGTTTGCAATTTTTCACTCTATGTCGTGTTGGAAAATTCCATTTTCAATATTCCCAACCAACTGTCAATATTTGTAGTCACACTTGCTCAATATTTTCTTTTAATAGTTGCACAAATAACTTGCAGAAAAATGTATATGTATGTAAGAAGAAAAGAGTAAGAAAGAACTCGCCATTTGTTTATTTTGCATTTTCTACATCTTGTTGTCGGTGGTCGTCTCCCTCATGAACCAACACCATCCGTACCTTCCCGTTGGAGTAACATTTTGCAACGAATAAGACATTTACGAGCAAAAGTTGGTAAACTGCTCATGACAGTCATCTAGCCTCGCATCTTTTGCTGTTCCTTTGGCACACACACTCGTCCCTGTGGACAGCATAAACCGCACCTTGACACAGCTGGAAACCAAGCTACACGACTGCTCCCCTTTATTTGCGCCTTGCTTCTCTAACGTTTGACAATGATGGACTCCTTTTAGTTTAGGGGGAATTGGGGCTATGTGTAACTATAAACGTTTACCACAACACGACGGGTAGCGCATCGGGACCACATCAATGTGATGAGTGATGGGCGGCGGAAGGTCCGACGACCGAGAACTGTTGCAATTGCAGTCATGGACTGTCTGGCGACGGCGGCAAGAATTAGATAAAGATCAACAGGCAGCCAGGCAGTCGAAGAAAACCGCATTAAAAATATATAAAAGAAAATAAGAGAAAACCGCAAAAATAAAACGACTACGCCCATTTAATTGCAACAAAACATAACGCCACATGGACGACAATTTTACTGGCGACATATTCAGCATCAAAGGGTAGCCGGCCTCGCCCACAATTCCACCCCCCTGGCCCTACACAGCCCTGTCAATGCATAAAATTATTTCCGCCTGAGACATCAGACTCATTCTCTTTCCCTTTCTCCCCCTTTCAACCATGATAAGCAATTCTAATTAAGGCAAAAGACATTCGGATTGACACGAGACAAGCAAACGGACTGTGTAATCGGAGCAGCCGCTGACCACCAACCTACTGCCCCCTCCTATTTACCCAAGCTCTTGCTGAGCTGCAAATTGCATAGAATAAATTTTCATTAAATGCTCAGTTCCAATGTAAAGTGGCAGGACACACCATGGGGCGCGGCCTTTTGGGTCAATGGCCCACTGAGAGGAGGAGGAGTAGTAGAAGCAAATGAAGTTGAGTTGAAAGTCTTCTTCGACTTGTCCATTTTCATAATTTTTAATTATTTTTAATTTAATTGTCGCGCCTCGCGTGCGCAAACAACATACACAGAGAAAAAACAGAATCAACAACAAGTGACTCAACTGTCTCTCGAATGAATCGAAGGGAAGGGGGAGGTGAAGGTGAATGGTCAACTATAAAATGTCGTCCACATTCAAAATGATGAGTGCTCTCTGACTCTCAAACAAGACGCCATTGGAAATCTTTTTTTTATGGAACTTTAGTTGCTCTTTCAATATAAACTCTAACAAGTATTTAGTGATAGTGCAGTCAGGGTTACCTTGAAGAAAACAAAGTTGTTCGAACAGCAATAGACAAATTTTTACATTCCCTGAAACAGAGGTTAATAGAAGTCTTTCCTGGGCTTGCAGGTTTTAGAGATTTTTCATGACTTCGTACTGGTGCTTTAGCAATTAATTCATAGGAAAGTCATTCCCAAATTCTCTAAAATATTATAAATATTTTCAACATAAATTTTTGGTCTACCTGTGCTATGTTTTATTTGCTTTTATTCAATATTTTACATATGTAAATATTTATCGCATAAAAGAATCGAAGCAATTTCTTGGTAACTGAAGATGCATTTTCGTTTGTTTTGAGGTACAATAAAAATAAACACTATATTTCACTATCTATATTATTAAAAATTAATGTAAGTTAATAAATATTAGTATATTTTGAAACCTAGAAGATTAAGGTTTTCATATTTATTTCGTTTCTGAAAATGTTAGCTAAGGAACATTTGGGATTCGCCACTGGCTCTATTCAAATTCGACCAGAAGAGTAATTTAGTATATTTTTTTCGTTTCCTTAACTAAATACATATGTTCTACTATAAAGCACAATTCAGTTAACCTCTATGACATAATTCATATACCCTGAGAGATAAACATTTTTAATTCTTTTTATACCATACACCCATAGGGTGAAATGGTATATTAAAGTCGCCAAAATGTATGTAACAGGCAGAAGGAAGCTTCTCCGACCCTATAAAGTATATATATATTTGATCAGGATGAATAGCCGAGCCATGTCCGTCTGTCCGTCCGTCCGTCCGTCCGTCCGTCCGTCCGTCCGTCCGTCCGTCCGTCCGTCCGTCCGTCCGTATGAACACGCAGATATCGGAGACTATAAGAGCTAGAGCCACCAAATTTGGTATGTATACTCGTGTAGTATGCACATGTTCAGAGTTAATTGGAATTTCGGCCACGCCCCCTTACGCCCCCAGGAATCACATAAAACTGTTTTTCTTAAAAAGTATAACAGCTAGAGACATCAAATTTGGTTTATATACTCGTTTAGTTGGCGCGCAGAAACTAATTGTTTAAACTTTTTGCCACGCCCCCTTCCGCCCCCGGAATTTACATAAAACTGATTTTCTTAAAAACTATGACAGCTACCGACATCAAATTTAGTATGCAGACTAGTTTAATAGACGCGCAGAAACTGGCTATTTAAAAATTTTGCCACGCCCACTTCCGCCCCCGCAAATTAAACAAAACTGATTTTATCAAAAACTAACAAAGCTAAAGTCACCAAATTTAGTATGTATACTGGCTTAGTAGGCGCGCAGAGTATAAATATTTTCATATTTTGCCACGCCCACTTCCGCCTCCATAATTAAGAAAAAACCGATTTCCTCCTGTATTTTTTTGACTATCGCATTCAAATTCGGCAGACTAATTAATCTTATCTATTTCTACCAAACTACCAAATTTTATTGAAATCGGACTAGAAACATGCAAATTATGCGTATGAACGTATTTTACTACGCGGTCCACAAGGCCAGAATTGGCCGTTGGCTAGTAGCGGCGCTAGAGTGCTCGTGTGTTCGTAGAGTGAGCGAGATAGCACATACTATGAAACATGTAAAAACAATTTAATAGACATACATATGTACATTTGGTTTTCGAAATTTAAAAAAATTTGTTTCACCTGGTGTATGGTATACCCGAGTCGACGAGTCGACTTACTTGCTTCATTTTTGATTCAACTCAATTCACAAGAACTTTGACATAGCGTGAATGATGTGTATACTATAACAATAAAAACAAAGTGAAGGAGATAGAGGAAAGAAATACACAGAAACAGACAATTGATGCTCATTTCAATAATTCAGTTTTCCGAGAATTATATTTTGAATATTTCATGGTCGTTGTCATCGCCGTTGCTGGTGCCGACTTCGTCGCCGTCTCCTTAGCCGTTTCCATTGTCGTTTACTACTGAGATAGAAACATAAACAGAAATTTTAATTACTTGAAATGTGCGGGTGCACTTAGTTGAAGGAACATTTTGAACGGTTTGTTCTGCTCAATGGGTCAAGCCGAGGGTTTTATTTGGGTTGTGGGGGGTGCGGGTCTATATGTCTGTGTCTTTGTCTGACAGAACTGGTCTGGCAGGTGCCCAGTAGCCGCAGTTATAGCCACAGCAACCAGCAGCAGCAGCTAGACTAGTGTACCCTGGTCTAAAGCTTTGTCTCCATATCCATTTCTCTTTCTATCCCCCTCCCCCTGGCTCTTGTGGTGTATTTCTGCGTAGTTCAAAGTTATTTACCCTCGACAGAATTTTATGTAATTACAAAAGTTTTTGGCTCCCTGCTTTATATATATAAAGGTACATAAAACGGTTATGGCAAAACGTTGGTTATCATCTGTAACCCCAAACCACAGTGGGAGAAGAGGTGAGAAATCGGATGCGGGGGAAGACACTCAGCCATGCCAAGTAATTCACCCAGCAGGTGCCTCGTTTTGTTGCGGTTCTGCGTATCTGTGGAAGTCCAACGAAAATAATTATCACTCTTGATTATCTTTCTGCAGAAATTAGTGTGCCAAACCGCTCTCACACCCCCAAACACCCGTCACCCGTTCTCCCCGCCAATGTTTTTGGAATTGCTCGTAAAAGTAATTGTTGACAAAAATATCTTCGTTGGGGACCTCTTTAAGTGTTAGAACTCTCTGTTGAAGTGACAGTGAAACTATGCTAACTGCTTAATGTTGATGTTAACTTAACTTCCTTCCATCTCTCCCCACCCAGAAAAACAAATTGTCAACGTTTGTGCGAATTTCCTCAGCGTTTTACCTAAGTTGAATTTTGTCGTCAGAGTTCTTGTGGTTTTACTAGCTGTTTTGCTTATGATAATTTTTTAAGTTGCTTTAAATTTCTGGTACTAATTTAAAGGTACCTATCTACTCTACATATTTCATATGTAACTAGTTCATCAAGGATGCTTTACATACATGCACACATTATGCAAAAATTGTGAATGAAGTAGATTGGGGAAAAGAAAAACTTCGTTAAGGCTGCATGCAACATTTACCTCTAGAATTTTGAGTAGTAGTAGCTTGCAGTTTGCCAGCAATTAATTATGCCATTCTTTTATGCAAAAAGATTTGGGGTGCTCTTTGCCAAAAGGTAATGAGTAACAACCATGCCAAACTAGCCAAAAAAAAATAATAATTCTGCTAGGGAACCGTTTAGATTTCGGTTCACAGATTTCTCTCTCTTTATGTACGTGTGTGTGTGCTTGGAAAACTTCGTTTTAATTGTTTTCGAGATGAGCCACTTGACTTGTACGTTGTTGTACCCCTCTGTTTAATAAATAAAATTTGCGAGTTGCAGTTGCAGCAACAAAGTCAACGGCAGAGTTTAATGGAGTGCATGCTGAGGGAGTTTTTGTTGCAAAATGGCGGCAAAGGATCAACTTACCAGAGAGTACCAGAGTGGAAGGCACAGAGAAACACACCAGCTACACACACAAATAGAGAGACAGAGAGAGAGAAAGAGAACAAGCTACAACAAAGAAAAAAAATATGTAAAAAAACATGAGGAAAAAATTAATGCCCAAGGAACGAAAAGTTTATGCTCTTATGCATAACACTTTTTAGGCAAGTTGTTCCATTCTATATAGCTGGTATAAAATCGGAAAATTTAATCTACTTAACCCTTTAATGCTTAAAAAGAATGCAGAAACTGACATTTACAATATGTTTAAAAGAAAAATATTATTATTTAAGGAATTTAAAAAAAACTGCAATTTAAACCAAAAAACAATTGATGTCTTAGCTTTTTTAAAACAAAGACTAGGACTATGCTGTACTTTTTTGAAATAACTGTACGAATAGTAATTTTAACCAAAATTTCATGTAGTGCTATTATCAACAGATTTTACCACAGAATTCCTAGTTGAGTATTATATTTGAAAAAGTCGAAAAAATAACTGCAAAACTTTCAATAAAAAGTTGGCACAAATAAATACATCTGCACAATTTATGGTTCTTTCTTTATTTTAATTTAAGTGTCTCATAAAATAAAAGTTAATAGGTGATTAAGCGGACTTTTACGAGTTCGGCATAATAATATGCCTTGCAAAAATTTAAGGCCAAATACATAGAAAAGAGACGTCAATCTATGAGAAGTTCGACTGAACAAAATGTATATAATTTTGTAGTATAACCAAATCAATGTTTTGTAGGGCATATGCAAACAATGTTGTTGTTCTCTGCGACTTTGCTCGGGCATCGTTATTTTACGCTTAGCGTGGCGCGAGCGCATAAATTTTTGAAATTAAAAGCGGCAAAGAAAACATGAACCTAGGCAGTCAGCCATCCTTGTTGTAGTCGCGCTTTGTTGCTCCACTTGCTGGGTGGTGGGGGAGGGTAAAGAGATGCCGGGGAGTGAAGGATAGGAGTCAGAGCCAGGCAAACACTCCAAGTTGAGCTTCCGGTTGCCAGGGCGTATACTTGATGCGACTGTTGCAGAAGCATGGCGTTCGTTGCACTCAATTTTGAAGCGTTAAGTTGCACATAAATTTAAATGCAGGTCCGAGATTTACCAACAACGATAGAAAAAGATAGAGAGAGTGGCCAGAGAGAGTTAACGGTGTGAGTGGGTGGGTTTCCAGGGTGCTTTGATTCGGAACTTTTGCTTGTTTTTCATCGTTATTTTTTTTGGCAATTAATATTGTGTTTGTCATGGCCTCATCAAAATGAATCTTCTGATTTTATTTGCACATAAAAATTCACTTAAGACATTTTTTGTAGATGATGTTGAGATATCCCACAAGGTCTTTGTTTTGTCTTATGCATAACAATCATTTTGATTTGATTTAGTTATTGCCCATACAAATTAACATGCTATACAAACACACTCTCATACAAATATCGCATATAATCAACTTTAATCAGCTGGCCAATAAAGCAAAAGTTTTTATTTTCATGAAACAACAATTAATGGCAAACATGCAACGAGCCCAAATAAATTTATTTTCCACACTTGGTTAAAATTACACATTCATTCGTGTGACATCATTAAATGCTTTTTATACCCTCGAATTAGTTTTATCTTTTTTTGTGGGTATATAAAACTTGTTTTTTAAGAAGAATATTTAAGGGAAGAATTTAAACACGGGATAGAGTTCTCTGTTAAATCTTAATATATGTATGTATATAACAAATTACTTCTATGAACTTTGGATTTTTTTATCTTATGGAACAACCTTTTTATTGTTCTTCTTAATTTTTATAATGAACTTTACGAAATGTGGAAAAAGTAGTATAAATATTAAAAGCATTTAAAACTCATTTTAATCGTTATTCTATGTATGGAACACCTTGCAGGGTATTCCTTATTCGCGGACTTAATTAAACATGTTTTACTAATATATTTTATAGTCAGGCAGACCAAAAAATTCTTTATCTGTTGCCAAAAAATATGAGCGAAAGTTTTTGTGTTTTGTGTTGGGTAAATTTAGATAGACATACAGCTGCGAACTTAAAAATAGCACCACTTGCTGAGGTAATGTATTCAAAGGATTCCCTAGGCTTATTTTAAGGTTCTAGGAACATGTGAATATGTTTTTGAACGTAAAATACTTTCTACTAATGGAAGCAGAAAAAAATTCTATCAAAATCCAACGTTTTCAAAGATTTTTACAAAAAACCTTGATATACTCAAAAAATACCCGAAACTAAAAATAGCACCACTTGCAGTATTTTGCAAAATTCCGTTAAATTTCGCAGAATTGCATAGCAAAAAACACATATTTAACAGTCCCTGGTTCAAAGTCGATTTTAAAAGCAACAGTACTACAAAATATCCGAGACTTTTTAGATATAATGGGTCGGGGAAAACACTGCCCCGGGAAAAAAGCGAAACGTCATCCAAAACCAGGTTTTGGAGAAAAAATCGGATCTTGAAGATGGAAAACTGGTTGGTACTTCCAACAGAGTGATCCGAATAGCGATCTATTTGAAACAGAAGCCTTAAACTCGCAGACGAAAGCCAAGACTGAAGCAGCAAGAAGTCGGTCCCTTAATGCGAGAGAGCAATAAGGATTCTGTTAAGGCTGTAACAGATCTTAAAAAGGACTTCAAGCCCCAAACTAGGGTCCAAATTGTTCGCAACTACCTCCGGAAGATCAATTCAAAAGATTCCAGTCGAAGAAAGCCTCCACTTTTGAACGCTAGACATAATGCCAATCGCCTTAAGTTGGTCAAAGATCATGAGAATTGGCTTGTCCAAAACTGGAGGAACGTACAATGGACTGATGAAAATAAAATTGTAAAATATCGTAGAAAAGGCTATAGACCATACGTCTGGCGTCCACAGAACCTGGAATTCAACTCCAAATTCACCCTAGAGTCTAGAATCAGTGTCATTGGTATGGGGCTGTTAGTCTTATTATGGTGTCGGTCACATATCAGTCCACAAATCGATTATGGATCAGCAAGTTCATGTAAATATCTTATAGACGGTGTTGCCACTATACGCTGAGGATAATATACAGCTAATATGACCCTTTCAACAGGACATCAGCCCAAAGCACACCAGTAAGAAAGCCAGGAAGTGGTGCTCAGCGAATTATCTGAATTTAATTGAGTGGCTGGGACAGTCACCAGACCAAAATCTCATTGAAAATCTTTGGTCTGATATTAAAAAAGCAGTTGCTGTTTCATTACCAACAAAAATTGAGAAGTTTTGGGAAGTAATCCAGAAGTCCTGGGCAAAAATAACGGTCAAATGCTGTCAAGACCTGGTTGACTCAATACCAGGACGATGTGCTGCGGTTATTGCCAATAAGGGCAATGCAACAAAGTATAAAGTTTATTATTTAATACTATTTTTAATATCTGATCATAACTTGTTAATGAATTTTGTTTTTTTCTGTTATTTTTTAATTTTGAGTAAATATTTGAAAAGTGGTGCTATTTTTTAGTTTCGGGTATTTTTTGAGTATATCAAGGTTTTTTGTAAAAATCTTTGAAAACGTTGGATTTTGATAGAATTTTTTTCTGCTTCCATTAGTAGAAAGTATTTTACGTTCAAAAACGTATTTACATGTTCCTAGAACCTTAATATAAGCCTAGGAATCCTTTGAACACATTACCTCAGCAAGTGGTGCTATTATTAAGTTCGCAACTGTATTTTTTGTGCATTTTATGCAAAAATTTGTTTTGTATTTTTTTAGCTAGTTAATTGTGCACAATTTATGTAGGAATATAAATTCGTTGCATGAGTTTATAATTTATTACTGCAGCTTATTAGGCGGTCCGCCCAACTCAATTTAAATGTGAGAATGAAATAAATACATCGAGACAAACACACTCAACGCAGACACATACAGACACATACAAATAAGGATACTCATATACATAAAATATGATAATACATAAATATTGTGATTATTATTGTTTTGCTGTCTAACAATTTTTGGCTGACGTTTGCACATTATTGTCTGATGTCTGCTGACTGCTGCATGGAATTGGATTTATTGCCAAAACCAAAAAAAGGACATTCCCAAAACATACTCTCACCCAAAAACCACTCTTAATAACATAATATGACACAACAGAACAGGACACAACTTGTACTTTAACTAACCCCAACTAAAGTTGAACTCAACTTTAAAACCCAAAATTGCTATAGCACCAGCGCTGCTCTAAACAGACAATAAAAATGTTGAGCCGCTTTCCTTTCGTGAGTCTTATTTGCAGATGGCAAATTTATTGGCCTAGTTCTCATACTAAATATCTTGGTAAACTAAACTTGGTCTCAGGACCAACTCCGACCTTATGGCACACCTAGTAAGAGATGTTTATATGCACAACTTAACTATTTTTAGTCCGATTTTGGTAATAATTTGGTATGCCAACGGAGAGGCGGACATGAAGACAGGAAAAATAGTAGTCTTTTTGGTTTGATTCTGTTAGGGTATTTCATAGAAATGAATCGTTGAACTTTAATTTAAATTCGTGGGTTCTTTTTGAAATTCGAAGCCGTCCCTGATATGAAAAGAGCGTAATAAAGCCTAGTTTGAATCTTAGTTCTTACATGGTCAGGCTGCTGCTGCTGTCCCTGCTGTTGCTTTGGCTTCTGGTGGTGTTGCTTTAGCTGCTTTTGTTGTCTTGTTGTTGCTGCAGAGTTCCGTTTTTGTGGTCATCGTTGAGTTGTGGCTTATGGAAGATATGGCACCAACATATGGAGCATAAATATATGGCCAGTGTTGTGATATGTTCTCCCTCCCTGTATATGGGTGTATGTGTGATTTTGAGTTGCTTCCGGTACGGCTGTTTCATCTACATGTGTGTGGCAATAAAACACATGAATGAGGCAATGGAAATGGAAAAAGTGCCACTGACACTGCCATCGACTTGGTGCAATAGACCAACACTAGAGCACAGCTTCCAATATTAGCAATGAGCAGCAATGACAACAATGGACCAACTGTCTGGCCAACACATATGTACATACACGGGGGAGATTTCTGTCTTACTATGGTCTGTGGTCGTTGAATCGAGTCCCAACTGCAGCAGCATATGGGTCAGCTAGCCCCGCCGACTGCTGATGCTGCTGGTGATGCTGGGGCGCCAAACCAACTAACCAGAATGGCAAAAAAAAAAGAACTAGAATACAAAAGTCAAAGTATAATAAGCACTCACCCCTGATGGGTTTCGGACATTTCTATATGCTGGCAACAGAAAGGAGAGTAGTGCAAAGGGAGCCACATGAGTTAGATAGGGCGTAATGAGCAGTTGGTTTGACAGTTTGCTGCGGACTAGCACATAACTTTTGGCAGCTACTGTACACAGTGATTTATTGGTTAGCTAGGAGAATAGTTTAGTTTAGCGGACTTTCAAGTAAACAAATATATATACATATGCATATTGAGTGTAAGTTATAAGTGTATATGGATTTATCGATATACACTTAAATTAACTCAAACAATTTCGTTTTCGATAATAGTTTACGTCCCAAAACCCACACATCCATCCCATTCATGCTGTGATGTGTTGGGCAAAACTAACTAACCATCAATCAGGCAACAATTTCAGTTCTGTTGTCCTAGCAATTTGGTGTAATCTATGGGGGACACTGTAACTGTAACTGCTGCTAGCCTTGTATTAGAACACACGCAATAAAAATGCCTACCAAAAATGCCTACAAAAGCTAAAATAAACCTACCTATGAAATCAAGCAGAAGGACAAAAACCAGAGACCGGACCCAGTAAAACCAATTGACATGACCATTGTCATTCGCATACACATTTGGATGCGTATTCACATTTGACCAAGAGACATTTCTAGGCCATTTGACTAGCGGATAAAGGCCATTGAAACAACTGAAATTTGTTCGCACACAACTAGGCGTATACGTTATTTATTACAAGATCCACCATTTTTGTAGAACTGTTTTCTTATTCCCTCTCGATAAAATGCAAATGTTACTGTCAATAAAAAACAAAATCAAAATACGTGATAAGTGACCAAGAGAGAGAGAGAGAGATAGTGAAAGAGAGAGCAAGAGAGAGCGAGACAGTAGCATAGATTACGAAATTCTCTAACAAGTAATTTGTAAGGCAAATAACAACAACAACAACAAACTTTTCATTATGCAAATCAATTTTACACATTTTATTACTTAGCATTAAGATGATGTGGAAATTTGTTTAGTAAGGTTTTGTCTCCCAGTTTTTTTTTTCGTTGAAAAATCATTTCAAGTGCAAATCTTCAATTAGAAAAACAAGAAAATTCACAGCTAAAGTGTTTTTTGTTGCCCAGCCCCAGCCAGTTCGTTTTCTAATTTCCTCGGATTTTTTTCCTGTCGCGCCAATTTGTTTTCTTTTTTTCCATTTTTTAGCTTGGCTTTCATTTATTCGAGCTAATTATGCGCTACAATGCGTTGCTTGGCCTACGGACAGACCCTCTCCCTGTGTCATGCCGTTTGCCTTTTTCCCGCCTGCTGTCTCCCATTTTGGTCTGTCTGCATTTCGAATGACTCTTAGAGGGTCCCAGAGGGCTAAATAGAACTAGAAATCATGGGCGTAGGTTGGATTACAAACTTAGAGGAAGGCGAACCCATAAATAATGTTTCATTTAATATATAATTATATTGCGAAAACCAAAAGAAGCTGGACTTAGTTTGTTTCAAATTCGTGCACGCCCCTTTCTGCCCCTGCAGCCTAAAAAAAATTATTATTCCCCGTAATTTGCTATCCAATGCAATTAAATATGTCATTAATATCCAGCAATGTACAAAAATTGATGAAAACCGAACTAAAAATAGACGGACAGACGGTCATGGCTATAGTACTTAAAATTTTTAAAGATCTTATGTAAAGGATATTAGTTAAGTTCTTGGAACTATTAATAATTGATGATGGTTAATGAAAAGAGAGAGTTAAGTCACAAATTAAAAGTCTTGGGTGACAAAATAAAAAAAATTTATCACATTTTTTTCTACTGACCCCGCCCATGGTCGAATGGAAGGGTAAGGCCAAGGGCAGCCTTGATTTTTGGCAGTTAGTCTAATAACATGTGGCTAGGCCCAGCTAACAGAAAAAAGCTTGTGGCCTAGGAAAAAATAACAAACAAAAAAGGATGAAGAGCCAAAAAGGCTTTGACATTGCATTTCAATTAACATTTTTGGCCTTTGGTTTTTTCTTCTTTTAGTTCATTCCTGCGGTTTTTGTGCGGTTTGTTTTTTGGTGGCCTGATTGGTTGTGAGGGTAAGTAGCCTTTCTATATACATTCAAATATTTTTTTTAGTTGGCAAAGTTTTATTTTCATAACCCGTAAATTCTTAAGCTATATAAAAAAAAAAAGAAACATTGTCGGCTTTTAGCTTTTATACTTTGCTCATATCATATCACCCTGGGGTCACATAGGATTTGAACCCGTCAAGCCATCATTCCGCCCCCCTTTACCCATTAACACTTTAGGGACATTTCTCTTGGGTCTAGTTATCTTTCTAGTCTCCCTTCTCCTTCTCCTGGTCAAACTTTCGGTTATTGGCCAGACAATTTTACCTACTTTATGTATATTTATTTGCATATTTTTTAACTTAAAGACGATGACAACAACAATAAGTAAGAGAGAGAGAGCAGGGCTTTAGGACACAAAAGCCAGAACAATAGTCAAGTTTCAATGCCTTCTGCTGGTACTGCTGCTGCATTGTGTCGCCATTTTATAATTGACAATAATACATAAAAGATATATAGAAAAAGAAAGAAAGCAAAGAGCATAATAATGGTAAGTAATACATTAGCCCAGACATAAGCCCAAAACCTAACGTCGTCGTCGTCCTTGTTGTTCCCCTGACACTGACAATGCATTTGTGTCCTGTGTGTGTCCTTCGACCAAGAAGCAAAAAAAGGTCACGTCTTATCTATTTACCTAAACAATTTGCTTAAAATGTTTACAACATAAGCAACATCATCATCAGCAACAGGAGGAGTTGCCACCTAAGTGGAGGTTGGAGTACTGACGGGCCAATGGGGCAGGGATGATGCTCTCATTCCCTTTTCCTTTCTAGGTCTGTATGTGTGTGTGGGTGTGTGTTGTGTGGGTAGTGCCATCTATTTACCTTAAGTAGTCGTCATACGACTTGTTGTTGTCTCTCTCTGGATTTTTCTTTTTATTTTTTGGCTTTTCAGGGGAGACTGCGTCCCCAACATTAAAGCGCAATAGCCAAGGGAATTGTTTTATAAGCTATGAATAACAGGTCCACAACGAAAAACGAAATAAATGACGAAGACACAGCACAACAAAAGCCCAGAAAAGCAAAAGAATAGAATAACAACAGAAATTAAAATTTGTTTCAAATAGGCAAATAAATACTCTTTTATTTGGAATTTCTTTAACATTACAACAAAGCTTGTTTTTAAAGTTCTATTCCAGTATGCTCCTGTTTTATCGGGTAGTTTGATAAATATTTTTGAGATTTTATATTTTTGGACAAGATTTATGATTTACTATCAAATTTTAATATTATTATCACTATATATTTTAGAAGCACTAGCAACTCTAGCTTTAGCCTGGGACTCGAACCCGGATCCTCGTTGTTCAGTTGCCGAGGACTGCACTTTAAGGAGATATCTATGCTTTAACTATGAAAGACTTAATAATATCTGGATAATAATTTTATTTAAATTTTGATGGTCACTTTCCTTTCTTGCTTCATTTAGTCTTTGCTTATAAGGAGCACTCGAAAACTACATGCATATTGTGCCAGTAAAGGGCCCAGGGCCAAAACACTCTGCGGCTTGTGGCCAATTCCTACCTCCCTTTCAATCTTCCTTTGCTCTGTAACTTACTTGGTTGGCCTTGCCCTCTTCTCACTTACTTTGAAGTTTTTCCTCTGTGTTGCGTCAGTGCTAAAAAATTCGCGCTTTCTTTCTCTGCGCTTTGTATGTATATATGTACATACATACATATACTATATATTTTTTTGGCAGGAAACATTTTTGAATTGCCACGCTTTCTCTCGTCAATGCCGTTTCCTCGTTTTTTTCTGCTTTTCTGTTGAGCTCCGGCACGCGCCTAATTTTTTGTTCCTTTAACAGGGAACAGAAAAGGGCTTAGATTTCGGTACTGACTTGATTATTGGTACATGACATCAGTCTCTCTTTGCAATCAACATCATCTATCACCATTAAACTGAAAGTCAAAGGGCAGACAACACATGAAATCGAAACAAAGGAAAAACAATGAAGCAAAAGGTCCTTCCGTTAAAGTGGGGTGGGAGAAGAAAAACGTAAGAGATAGGGGCGGAGAAAAGGGCGGAAGAATGGATGGCATTAAATGCCTTTAATTTATTTGTTCGCAATTTTCTAATCACAGACCGGAGGCGCCTTTAAGATAAACATAAATGGTAAAACATTCTTCCTTCGTGTTAATTGTATAAATACAGACGAAAGTTTTTTTTATGAGCTACAGACGGTTGATTTCAACAAAATCCATTCAGTTTCCATCTTCCATCGTGGCAAGGAGGCAGACAAGCAGTCAACCCCTAAAGTTCGCTCATACCGGGAAAAAACGCCGCCTGCTAATTGAAGTTAAAAGGTGGAGGGAGGATGCTTTTCGGCATGTGAGTTTGGGTTGGGAGAGGTTGGAGGGTGTGCGCATTTTATGAGCGAGGGAGACGTAGCACAGAAGTGACTTATCTTGTCGAGCGAGCCACGACGAAGCGAAACAACACATTCACCACTGTTTCTGTGTATGTGAGAGGGAGAGTGTGTGTGTGTGTGTATCATTATCAACAAGTAGCTTTTGCCTAACGTATGAGACTCATTAGCCCTTGGCATTGATTACAAAATGAGCAGATATAAAAACGAGCACCAAAAATTTGTCAGTACTATATTACCGCAAAATAAAAATTTACTTAAAAAGTATAATCCAAAAAAAGGTTGTACATTTTCTAGCAATTTTTCTAAGGATTAGATAAGGTGAAAAAACATTATAAATAATAAATTATCATTATAAATGATTTAGAGGCATCCTAATGTAGGGATGGAATCCCCGAACGGTTGTATCGGCGATATTCGATATTTTTTAGAAATAAGTAGAGAAAACTCCTTTCAAGCTACGGCTCGACTACAACTTCAAATAAAGTCAACCACGCCTAAAAATTTGTTGTTCCTTTGTTGGAAAAATTTGTTGTTCCTTTGTTGGAATATATACTATGGAATCTCATGCCAATGGCGTTTGTCTTTGTCTACTTGATTGACAAGACTGGCTTAGCTGGACTTTCCTATATCAAATGGCACGGGGGAGATATGATACCAAGTAAAAGTCCACACGTAAAAATATTTACAGACTAGGCGTAACAATAAATTAACAATACTTATTGGCTAAGTGGTTTAAATTGCATTTTTTCAAATATTCTTTTCAGATAAGATTCTATCTGTACATTTGTTCCATCAGATAGTAAGATTTAGCTCCTTCTTATAAAAAAGATTTTGTTATTTACTTTTACATAAATTGCTTTCATTTGGTAGCCTTTTCTCTTGAGCTTTTTGTTTGTAAAGCTTTCGAAGATTCCAACATCAGGAAATCTCTTAGGCTCTGTTCTATAAAAAATGCCTTTAGGTAAGCCAGGTGGTAGCATGACATAACCCGGGAATGGACATCTCTTAATCTAAATGTCCATTTTGGAAAAACGGATACCAAATGGTCTCTGCTTTGATGATGCTCCCTCTCTAGTTTATTCTCTCGTCTTTCACGCTTCTCTTTCTACATCTCGTACGATTATTTCCATTCAATTTGGTCGTTTTGCGTTCTGGTCCTTCAACAAGTTGCCTTCTGTTTTGGGGTTTCAACTGTTTTCAATGGTGTTGTTGCCTTGACAATATTAAAAAATAATACAAAATAAACAAACAACAACAAAAAACAGCTTTTTGAATTCGCTTCATCATTTTTCCAGCTGCCAGCAAGAAAAATAAACATTTCAGTCACTTCAATTGGCCTAAATACGATGTTGAAATGTCCTTCTTTAGTTCTTCTTGGTATTTACTAGGTATTTACTATCTCATTAGAGTTTTGAAATACATATATGTATGTAGGTACATATTAGATATTCATATCTGATAAAAAATTCAGGCAGGGTTTAATCTTAAAACTTTAAAATTTATGTTCAAATTGACATTACAATAAATCAGTCAGATTTTATCTGATTTTAATAATGGTATCATTTCTTGTTAAATCAAATTTTATTAGATTGTTTTAAACTTTACTGCAACAGACAAAAACCTTTTCTCAACGTTTTACCCAATAACTTACCATATTCAAAGAGCTCTTTTGAAGAGAATTAAAAACAGTCAAGTGCGAGAACGTATTGTAGTTATTGCTGGGCGGCTAATCGAATCCTAGATGGCTTCACACTGATATAAGCAGCTGCTCTGCTACTCTTTATTAGAACCACTTTTTTTTTATTGCGTTTTATATTATTGTATTAGCCATTAACAGGAGCGGACTAAGAGGTGGTATAAATGCTAGGTGGGTACAGAAATACTAAATATCGAACGACGGGTTTTTTATCCCAAATCATATAATCAATTGTTGCTACAATTATAATCTGATATATAGAGAAAGTGTCTATCAAGTAATACTTATAAAGAATAGTTTAAATGTTCTTAATGTTCAGATGTCTACTGGCTCAATCTATCTTAATTTATTAAAAATGTATTTTTTAGTTTGACTTATTGTTAGTTATATTCTTAAGACATCAGAAACTTAATTAATATCCATGGCTTTAAGCCAGATTGCGTATTAGTGACAATAATATCAAATATCAACAAGCGCCCCATAATGCTCTTCAATTGTTAATCCAGTCCTATATTTGGCATTTACAAAAAACCTTGAGCATATGCTTATCCGATTTTGCTTGCGCGTGTTTTTGTTATTTCGACCTCTTCATCCTTTTGTTCGATTCACGTTTCCTTTTGCTGATTTCATTGCTGATTTTTATGTTTTCGGCGTTTATTATATTCTATACTTTTCGCGCCTTTTTTTTTTACCTCTTTTTGTTTCGCTTTAACCCCTTTTTTCCTATTTTTTTTTATTTCGCTCTTTAGGATATTATGTGTGTGTGTGTGTCGGCCGGAAATGCCTCATTTTTAGAAGTGTTTTGCATTTTTGTGACTTTCTTTTTCTGCGTACTCCTTTTTTTGGGGGGTTTTTTATTTTGTTGTTTGAATTCTGTTCGCTTTGTTTTCTTTTCGTTATTTGTGAGATATGCAAATGCGATGTTGTTGCTGGTTGTTGCTGTTGCTGTGCGGCGGTTATTTGTGTTGGAGATTTGTTTTTTAAGCATGGCTCTTTGTTGCTCTCTCATGTTATTCATATGTATTTGTGTTTTTGGTTTAGTTTTGTCATCCTGACATGGGATATACAATATGGGATTTTTGGTTTTTTTAGATTTAACTGAAAGTTTTATTTTCTCTACAAATTGTTTTTAGCTGATTTATGCAGCGCACATACATATATATTAAATGTTTATATATAGATTATAAAAACAAAAACCGGTGGATTATTTAATACATTTTCAGCCAGCAACAAAGCTATATTATATGTATATATTTTTCATTTAGTTCATATTTAACGGAATATTTATTTAATTTAAGAGCAGAATTATTTTTAAAGCTTAGTTACAATCTAAAATATTAATATTTGCCCCTATATTCTAAGCAAATTGTGAGTGATAATCAAATAGACATTCAATTATTTTTGTTTGTTTCTTAAAGTTATATATTATTTTGTTGAATTGGAAGAAACAAGACCCTTAAATTGTTTCAATATTGTCAACTTTTGGGGCGAGCTAGTTGCAATTTCATTTAGCTTTCTATAGATTTTAGCAGAGTTTCAGAAACTTATTTTCCTAGTTCTCATCGATCGTATTGATTAAATATTAAAATATTAATATTAAATTTGTAATTTTCTTTACTTAAACAAGAATTTTAAATTTTTGTAATATGGCTTGTATACCTTTGGGATTCTACGAATTTATACTGGTTGAAACATTTGAATTTACTCAAAGAATTGGCTCAAATTTCGTATTTTAGCTTTAACGATACTACATTTTCCTGATCAAAATATAAAAATTGAAATCAAAGTTCAACTAACACACATGAAAAAAGGGCAACGTCATAAATAAGGGAAATGAAATCATTTCAAGCAATTTGTCTACAATTTTGTGTCACACTTTCTGCGCCATTTCTCACATGCCATAAAAAATGCCACATACACACAAGCACAAACTGTAAACTGAGAACTCAGTTATGGACTTCTTTTGCACCTTCCCCAATGTCCCCTTCTAAAGGTGTCACACTGATAAATGCCGTTGCCTTATTTTACACAAAAAAAAACTTTCACAAATTTCAAACATTTTTTTTCTTCCATTTTCTGTGCCAATTTCAAGAAAAATTTTCTTTAAGTATAATAAAATGCAGTGTGACTGTCATAAATCTATTCCACTCGATTGTCACCGCTCGATATCCCAAGTTGGATCCACCGCAATTGACGACACTCTCCACACCACCGACCCCTTCTCACTTGACATTGAAAAGAAAAATGCATAATGAAAAAATTGGCTTTTATCGTCGCGGCGGAAAAATGTGCACACAAAGCATGAACAAACTTTAACAATTTGGCGCAGCGTTAATACGGAAATTAAATATTTTTGAAAAATTGCAGAAAGAAACGAAAAAAAAATACAAAGTGAAGGAAAAAAGGACGGAAAAACAATAAAGAGAGCACCTCGAAACAATTTCAAAACATTTTCGTTGACAGCGACCCACAAGCGCACATACCTCCCCACACACATACACACACACACACACAGAAAGACAGGACACCAAACACACACACAAATGCTGATCATGTTTGCGCATAAAAGTATGCTCTGCCAAAGCAACTGAATACATGTTCCAAAATACATAACATCCAATTAATCATATAATTTTAATGCGATAAATCGATAGAAGATATATAAGATATGTATTAAATTATGGAAAAAGTTAAATGATTACAATAATAAATCATAATCTATTAATTACTTAAGCATTAAACAAATATAAATATTTAGACTGTATAAATAAGCGATTCGACAGTCCAGAACATCCTTTCAAATATATACATGTACATACATATATATAATTTCAGTTCTCTTTGGGTATAGTTTTGTGAAAGCTGACAAAAACGTTTTTGCGAGCTGGCTTAAAAATTCTAATAACACAAATATTTGCAGATGAAAGAGGTACTAAAAGGCATTTGGCCGCACGCTCCACTTGTCAACTGTATATAGAAAAAGAGAGAGAGAGAGATGGGTTAAGTAAGAAAGAGATAGAAAGAATGTGGAAGGGGTACAGGGTGACAAGGGGTAATAGAATGGGTAGGTCATTCTAACCCATCACGCTTATAAAACAGCAGTCGCTGTCAGTCCATCACTCAAACAAGGACCAAAACTCCTGGCTGGCTCCATCGTTGGCACACTTTTTGACAACGTCAGAGACAACAACAGAAACAAAAACAACACCAACAACAAGCCACAGACAAACTAACAAACAATAGCACAAAAAGAAGAAACTCTGAATTAAAAAAAAAAAAGGAATTGGTCGAAATTTTTGTAATTTTCGTAGCATGTTTGCTGCGTTTTGCACTTTTGTTGAACATTTTTCATCTACTGACACAAAACTTTTTGACATGTTGCAGTGCAAATTGAATAAGTCCACAAAAAAAGAGAGAGACGAACATACAGTTATGCATGTGTGTGTGTGTGTGTGGGTGGTGAGGTGATGGGATGTTTGTGCCAGTTCGTTGCCTTCGGTCACAATAATCAAATTTGCCAACAACACTACTACTACAACTACTGCGACTAGTAGCTTTTGTTAATCGCTTTCCTACCTATGCGAAAAACTATTCCCTTGACTGAGGAGATTTGGAAACATTGCATTTTAAGTCACTGCAATTGAAAATTCCTCTGGTTGGACACAAAAGCTGCTAATAAACAGCTTTTGAGGCTAAATTCAAGGAGTCTCAATAGGAAAACGTATTGGCAAATTGAATTTTTGCTGCTTCTACTAAAAGGGAATGCAAAATACTAATCAAGTGCACAAAAGAAAAACAATTCTAAAAAATGAAAATGTTTGTGGGTAGGAAAAGCCAATAAGATGTAATTTCGTAAAATGTTTTGGAAATATTCATACAACGACAGTTTGTGAGAAAAAAATTAATAAATTCCTTGATCATTTACTGTTTTGTTCTTAAGTGTCAAATAAACTTGATGAATAGAGATTTTTCTTTTTAAAAGAATAGTAATGATTATTAGTCGGTTCAAAAATTGCTGCATGTAAATTAAAGATAAGTCAGCATGATTATAACTAAAGTTTTGATAACCTGTACCGAAAATAGTTAACAACAAACGTTGAATAAATCAATAACAATATAATAAATCATTTTAATGGAATGAATAAAATATTCAATTGTTTTTTAACATGGACATTGTAGCCACGCTACTGTAAACTCTTCATAACCTCCCCAAAAAATTAAGTCCTTCACGATTATGGCCATATCAATGTTTTTTGCTCCTCTCTTTTCCCATGAAACTTCATTCTTTTGAACATTTTCGATTTGAATGTCGTTATTTAAATAGTTCCTTTTTATTTTTCAATTTTTTCTTCTGTTTTTTCAACAATATTTTTTTCTATGAAAGAATTGAAGAAGCCGCAAATTCAATTCATGGCCTCTATCAACAAGAAAAGAAGTGAAAAAAGACTTAAAACGAAATGAAAGAACCAAATAGGCAAGGAAAAAGAGGTAAGTGCTTTTCACTGACCAAGACTGAGACCATCCATTGTCCAATTTCCAACCAGGACACACACTCTACACATACACACGTCCACCGCACTCACATCTACACACAAGTCTGCGTTCACTTTGTCTTGGCGTTTCGACACGATTTTTCTTCATTTTGTGAAATCAATCAAATGCAGGCTCTTGTTGTTGACCATCACCACGCCCACTTTTGCCCACTTTGGCACTTTTGGCTGACTGCTTGCTCTATTCTTTCCCTTCTCTCCCGTGTGCCTGTCAACACTGGAACATACCAATCCTTGTGCGGCCTCTACTGATGCTCCTACTACTGCTGCTGCTCGACTGCTTGTTGGACATTCATCAAGCCATTTCATCTATTGACTGATTGATAATATTTTTGATAAATGATTGGCGGCCATGTCGTTGTGCATGGTCTCTCTCGTTCTCTCTCTGACTCACTTTGGTTTGTGCCTTCTGGGCTGGGTTATTTACAGCGTGCAAAGCGTTGGGCAGAAAAGGATTTATAGGTGAGCTTTCCTCCTTTCTCTGTCTCTTCCTCATCTCCATATTCTTCAACGTGTGTGTGTCCTGGCAATATGCAAATTGATGGATCTTGGAGATAGGTCATGTACATATGCCCCGATATGGTAGGCTAAAAAGCTTAAGCTTGTTAGCTGATTGAGCTAAGGTAAATGTGAGCAAAGAAAAAAGGAACTCTTTGCCTCTGGCTCATGTATCCTTTTCGAGTCCTTCTTTGCTCTTTCCTGTTATGCCATCGTATGCATTTTTCATCATTTTTCACCATTGTCGTTTTTTTCCTTTATTGATATTTTCAACTAATAAAATTAATTGAAACATCAACATTAACACCACACTCCAAGTGATTAGAATCAGTTCCAGGCAGGCGCACACATAAAGGTGTTTGGTGTCGGTTTGATGTTGTTGTTATTATTATTGTTGGCTGGCTCTGAGGCACGCGCCAATGTTTACACGGCTCATGGCACAGGCGACACAGAAGACAGCAGACGGACATACCAAACGAATACACACACACGGGGAAGACCATACCGTACCATGGACCACGAACGGACCTCAACCTGGGCATATTGCGAAGCAAGAATCAAAACAATCAGCCAAGAGGCAACAGCAACAACAACAGCTATGGACAAGCAACACTCACAACAAGGAACCATATGATACGCCCACGTTTGAAGAGAAGATTGGGAGAGAAGTTTGGGCAGAGGGTCCGTGCCCCAGCCGACCAGCTTTGTACAATAAGCCACACACTGCAGAATGAAAGGGACAACACAAGATAATGGAAATGCTTGGCAGCACCACCAGACTAAAGCGTGCGAGATAGTGTGGTGGGAGGCAGTTTGGCAGGTAGGAGAATAGACCTCTGTCCAGTCCCGCTTCCGTCACGTTAAAAGGTAACTAAATTCTTTCGTGCAGAACATAATGCTTACATGGAGAGTGGGGATGGGCCATAAGAGTCAAATGACTATATGATGTAATTGGTACAAATTGAAAGTTTGCAAAAAAAAAAAAAATAAACCTTGCCAATCCATAAAGTGTAAAAGAATATTCATAATATTGCTGTTTAAGGATCGCACGTGCTGATATGCATAGTGTAAAAAAAGAGTCTGATTCACAATTGGCTAGAAACATGATATTAAAATAATTTGTTAAATCTTTTTTTTTAAAGGAAGTTAAAATTTGTAGCATAAAGTGAACGACTAACTTATTATTTTAGTATTGTAAAAACCAAATGTCTTCTATCCATCGTAACCGAATAGTGTTTGATTATAACATAATTTCAAAAAAATTCTTAAAAATAGGTTCCAGAAGGTTAATTAAGCTTGTTGTTAGTAGTATACAAGATCGATAACATTTTGTAATCGATAGCTTGGGTTCAGCCTTGTTGCCTCTAGCCTCTTTGTAAGACAGCTTAAGGGAAAAGTTTGAAGAACCGGTTTTGCCAATGGGCTGAAGATGTATGTATCAAACAATCTGTATATTGTTCCATATGAAGGGTATTCCGAGTTCATGATTTTTTGCACTGTTTTCGCTTTGTGTCTTAGCTTCCTTTTGTTTTGTTAACACCCAGTTAATAGCTACGATTGTTGATGCTGCCTCTTCCACCTGAGTTGAGTTAAGCGCCGCGTGACTTATTTGATTGTTAAACAACATAATCTGTTGCTGCCCCAGCTTGTTATTGCCACTGTCGCTGCTGTTGTGGCAGCCAATTTGGGGTTTTATTTCCATTCTTTTTTCTTTGATTTGTTTTTTTGTTGTTGGTCAAGTGAACAAACAGAAGATGCAGATTGCAACTCTAGGGAGTTGCACAGAGTAGCACCATTCAGCCAATTTGCAATAAGGCGTCGATTGCCTTACTGTCTCTGACAGTTGAAGAAGAACCAACAAAAAAAGAAAAATTTTATGTGACTCCCTCATTCTCTCCAATGGCGGCTTCTCTTTCACTCCCGTGTAATGAAAATGCAGCGTTGCTGAAAATCGCGCCAAAGACAAAAAAAAAGTGGAAAGTGGAAATTGAAAAGTAACGGACTACTGGATATTTTCTAGAAGAGTTAAGGAAGGGATAACGGGGGGTACAGTGGGTGGTCTGGCAGCAGAATGACAAGAATATTGCGAAAACGGTATGAAAAATTCTCGCAAGAATAGCAAGTTGCGAAAGGATGGAGAAGAAAAATGGGATTTCGAAACAGGTTGCCATTGCCCCTTTCCATTGCCTGTTAGCTTTTGCCTTTTTTTAGTTGGCTTTTTTTCGTCAGGATCTCTGGGTCTGGCCTGCTGCCGTGAGCACTTTCGCCATAGTCAATATTGCGGTACCCAGACACAAAGCCACTTTGGGTGTTATTGTGTCAATGTGGCCCAACCTTTACTTCAATCTACACTCCTGAACGTTCCCCTCTTATATACATATTTCTGAGTGGTTTTTGCTGTTGCAAAAACAGAAATTGTTAGTTCATATTTTACAGCAATTTCCATTTGGCGAACGGTTTTAAAGTGACTGTACCTTTTTTCCATCTAGCCATTTCTTTATTTACAGTTTTTCCTACCTTTCGGCTTCACCGCCTTCTACTGTCTGTACATGTTTTTAGTGCTTATGGCACATGCCAGAATTGCCAGGTAAAACAACAAACAAATCAAAGTTAATTTCAATAATCAGCACTTTTGTCGCATGTCGTCGTCGCGGTCGTCGTTTCCTGCTAGTCAAAGTCAATTAAGAGGGAACTTCGCAGAACTCCTCAGTGTGGCTCAGTGAGTGTTTCAGGGTTGGCTTGTTAATGGGCCTGGCACGGTTCTAGGAGGGGACTGAGCCATTGATTATGGCAAATGATGCGCTACATGACCACATGTTGCATATCTGCTCATTAGCCTTTACTGCTTGGCTATTTAAAGAAGGCAAGAATACACACATTTAGACAGTCATAGAAGGAGGGTTGAGAACATAAATGTGCGAGAAAGCATGAATGTCAAAAAAAAAACCAGAGGGCCGGGGCTAACTTCGACCGCGTCAAAGTTTGTATACCCTTGCAACTTTTTTGGTAACTCTATCCTTACCTATTAGCCATCAATGTGGAAGAACGTTTTATCTAAAAAGGCTTAAGCTTGAGAAAGAAAGGCCTACAATCATAGGAAATAACGAAGATATTGATCAAAGTCACTGTTTTCCACCGATCGTTCCTATGGGAGCTATATGATATAGTCACCCGATCTTTATCAAATTCGGCACAGTCATTAACATATATATTAAATTAAGAAATGTTTAATTTAAAAGCAATCGCGTTAAAAGTAACGAAGTTATTTACAAAAGTCACTGTTTTCGACCAATCGTTCCTATGGGAGCTATATGATATAGTCACCTGATCTTGATCAAATTTGGCATAGTCGCTTATAGGCGTAGTAAACTCTCTAATATTAAGTTTCACGACAATAGCTCATCAAATAACGAAGGTATTGAGAAAGTCACTGTTCGTGACTTGGCCGTTTGTATGGGAGCTATATTATATAGTCACCCGATCTTGATCAAATTTGGCATAGTCGCTTATAGGCGTAGTAAACTCTCTAATATTAAGTTTCACGACAATAGCTCAGAAAATAACGAAGTTATTGAGAAAGTCACTGTTCGTGACTTTGGGGTTTGTATGGGAGCTATATGATATAGTGGTCCGATCCGGCTGAATCCGAGATATACAACGCCTGCAGTATATACAAGCCTACGTGCAAAATTTCAGCTCTGTAGCTCTTACGGTCTAGGAGGAGTTTGCGTTGATCCATGGTCGGAGATGCTTCGTTCTATGCGTTGCACACTTCTGACCAAAATTAATATACCCTTTTTGCAAGGGTATAAAAATTAAGAGACATACATATGAAGAAAAGTATTAAATACGAAGAAATAACATAAATACATAAACAAATATTATGATCTTTTAAAGAAAGAAAATGCTCTATAGATGAAAAAAAGAAAGCTATTGAAATGGATGATAAGCAAAGTACTAATAGCGATGAGAATTGTGAAGAATCATATTTGAAGAAGTATTCGAAGTAAAACGGGCTAGAAAAAATAATATCATCGACTGCAAAGAAGTATCCAGCCTTTGTGAACAAGACAAATCAAAAAGGGAAAATACTGAAAAAGCCTCACTCACCTGAATTTTCATTTAAAATAAAAAAGGAAAAAATGGAAACGAAAACAAATAAACCACCAAAAAAGCTAAGAAATAAAAACGATATTTCAATTTTCGGTTTAAAGAAAAATTAAGCAAATTTTGCATAATCATACGTCCCATTCTGATAATAAATAAATATGAAAATAAAATAAAATAAAAATAAATAAAAATAAAGTCAATAGATTGACTTACCTAGATAGACAACAGGCCGTTGCTGTCATTGATGTATCAGCGAAACACTCGCCTCGCTCTATCCTCACCCCTGCCATAATTCGCTCTATTACTTGCCCCCTCTTAGACTTATTGGCCACTTCCTTTAAACAAATTAAGGCAATGCCTATACACAAGAGGCATTGGCCAACTGTCTAAAAATAAAAGTGAACCAACTAGTTTTCTTCTGTAGCCATGATGAGCTAATAGAGGGGAGGGGTACGAACCGGATGCTGGTAATAATATTTAGATTTTTAACCCTTGATGCAAAACTTTATGCTTGTTTAGATAACATTATCGCGTTGGCTCGGTCGCTGTGGCAGAAACTTGTTTGCCTATCTCCGACATGGCTTGAGAAGAAGGTGCTGCTGGATGGCGAACTTTTCTTGGCCAGACATAAAGTTGGCTAATTTACGATTGCATTGTGAGCCATTTAAAGTTGCTCTTTATAATTAGAGAAATTAATTTGTATGCTTTAAGATGAGGCATAAAGTTTTTCATTTTCCCCTTGCAGATAATGCCCATTAAAATGGCAAAACAAAAAAAAATGCCCTGAAAACACACAAATAAAATATAAAAACGTGAGCAACACCTGCCACAGGCTAGAGGGAGATAGTCTATATTTCATTCTCTCATTGCTGTTTGCTGCTTTTGCCCACAAAACTAAGTGCATTAAAATTGGCAAAGAGAAAGAAAAAGCACAGCGCCAGAACAAGAATTATTATGACTTTTTATTATGCAACAAAAAATGAAAAAACAAGACAGACAGAAAATATAAATATTCAAAAAGTAAAGAGTGAAAAAGGCTCGTCCTTTGGGCATCGCAACGGCCCTTTGAACTTGGCTAAAGTCATTGCACGCTGTTAAAAAGGACTAGCAACTTACCGCCAAGGGCTATGGCCATTATGCATTATTATACTCCTGCCACTGACCAGCAGGAGCAATAGCAGTAACAACACAACCTCCAGGACGACGACTATCTCTTCCTCTTTTTTCTCTCTGTAGATATACATATATATATATGTGTGGTGTGTATTTTTTCTCGAGCTGAAAATTACTGCCTCGAAATCAATTTCATGCAATTGAAGCACTTAATTTTTACCAATTCATTAATTGATTTCGTTGCCTGCACCAAGTCTCTGATCCAGGTCTCCAGCCTCTGCTTTGCCTTCTCCTCCCGTTTTTGCTTATTGAGAGCACCGGCTGGGAAAATTATTAAATCAAAAAGCGCACTGGAAACGATAAAAAGAAATACACAAAATATAGCACCATTTGACTAGCCAATACTCTTGCTATTTATTTTGTTTTTCCATACCAATATCTTTTAAATCTTTTATCTTTTAAACATTTTCCTATACAACCATGAAAACGAGACAATGACAATGACTACTTTTTCAACGCCAGAACCAATTGAGAATTACAGGAATAATTTTTAGATAGCTAAATTGGTTGGTTTTTTAGCGTTAGTTTTAAAATTTGGCCAAAGGGCCTTACAAGCTTTTTTGTTACTCTTTCCTTACCTATAGTCAAATTGGAAAAAAAGTTTTGTATAAAAATCATATGTTCGCGAAAAAACGGACTACAATTTTAGGTGCTGTTCGTGAATTGCTTGTTTGTATGAAAGCTGTATATTATGGTGATCCGATTCTACAGAACCCGACTTATTCAAACCATGCTATATTTCGAAGACGACATGCAAATTGTCAGCTCTGTGGCTCTTACGCTCTATGAGGATATTGCGTCGACTCAGGCGGACAGACATGGCCACTTGAACTCTTCTCGTCGTGCTGATCAAGAATATATGTATGCATATGCAAAATTAGTATACCCTATTTGGATGGGTATAAAAAGACATTACTTTAAGCTCTTGTAAAAATTGGAAAAATCTTTCTGAATAGGAGTTTCACTTGTAATAAAAAATGTCACCAAATGGTTAACGTAGTAAATAAGCTGTAAAGGCCAAAACTGCCAAAGCATTTCGTGGCAATCCAAATATAACAGAAATATAAAATAAAATCCGTCGGTTGTTGAGTTGCCCATTTTTAAAATAAGTAGAAAACAAAATACATACACAGCGAGTGAAAAAAGAGAGAGAGAGGGAAAGAAATGGGTTTATCCATTTTTGCTGACGCGTTTTAATGAGGTTCTCCTCGATACTGGTCATTTGTGTCCGTTGGTTCTGCTCTGGTATGGTTCACTGAGCCAATGCTTGACCAATTTATGAGAGTCCGAGAAACTTACCAAACGGCAAAAGACGTATAAATTACAGTTTTTACCTAGTGAAAGAACGATGAAGGTAAAAAACGATAAGTGGTTATAATTGTTCATTGAATGGGTTTCATACATACCAACTTATATTGTTCTATGTACACGCATATGTGTGTTCCGGTTTTTTAAGCTGATTGTAAAAGCCACAAACAATATTTACATGTTTGTTTTATTTTACTGGTTTTTTGTGGAAGTTTTCTTCCGACTATAATTTAATTTCATTAAATTATTCAAGAGCTTTAAATATTTCCATTTGCATAGTAGCGAAATGCACACGGTAAGCACTTTTGGTAGCAATGCAATTGAAATGCATAATAATTAATCATTAATGTTCAAATTGATTACATTAATGTGCAATTTAAATGATGGCTAAATTGAAAATGCAAAATAAAGCAAATGAGGATGCCCCAAAAGACCTAAACATTGAATGCCCTTTGAAGTTAGGGGAATGAATTGATAAATATTCTAAAATAATTGCAATCTTAAAGGGTAATCTTCGAGGGTAAATATAGTTTGTGGGATCGGAACTGTTTTCTTGTCTGAGTTATTTTATAATACAATCTACAAAGGCGTGAGTGAAACCATATTCAGATTATCTTCTTCATCCTTTCGATTTCGATTTTAAATTGGTAGTTATGTACAAAAAAGTTCTTCTTCTTTTACATAGAAGCGATTACCCATTCCATATTGGAAATATTTCGTTTGTCAATTTTCCTTTTAATATTTTTCCAACTGTTTGCTTTTTATTTTTTGTATTGTAATAAAAATTTATCGCTCTAACTATATAATAGAAATATTTTGTTAAATAATTTATACAAATTAAAATTGATTAATCGCGATGCTCCTGCAGTGGATGTTGGTTGGCATTTTGAAATTAGCTTAATTTAGCTTGTTAAAAGTATTTAATTACATTAAATGGCAAATAATTTAAATGTATATATTATACATACATACTTGTATGTAGGATTAAATGTTTACACGTATACAACTGCATATTATTTTTATCGTATCGTTGAAGAATTTTTCCAGTTTAATTGTAATATGCATTATAAACAGCATTGTTGTCATGTGCCATTTTCCTTATTGTAAGATACCCCGTAGAAAGGATATAAAAGGCATATTTGTAATGAATAGGCTTTATATATAACCGTAATCTTGAAAGTTAAGTCTTTAGTGAAAAATCGTTTTTAGCTTTTTGATTTTGTGTCTTTTGTTTATTTCCAAGTGGCTTTACATTTATCTGTAACAGGGTATGTCGAATTCGTAGCTCTACTTTAATGTCAAGATGTGTATATTCATTTCATATTTTAATTATTTTTGCAATTTTTGCAAGTTTAATTAAATTATTTCGTATTGATTTAATGTATTTGCATTAAAGAAATTTATTTTGTTTTTTTAATTATTGCTCATATTTATATTTGGTTGAAATTGCATACTTTAGGGCGTTGCTAAACCTCGCCCTCATATCTGCTACTGTTCTGTTGCTGTTATTGATGTTAATGTCTGGTCCATCGTTTGCCCGTTGATTTTTTAATGAAACGCTGAAGTATAATTTATGAATTTTAATGAGTTGCCAAATGATGCCGAAGCGTTGATTTTCCATAATTATTAACACGAACGCGAATGAGCATACATACATACATACATATATGTATGTGGAAAGGTGGAAGGGGAGGCTGTCGTTCAGTCTGTCTGTCTTTCGGACGATGTAAAGTACATATAAACCAGAGGGCCGGGGCTAACTTCGACCGCGTCAAAGTTTGTATACCCTTGCAACTTTTTTGGTAACTCTATCCTTACCTCTTAGCCATCAATGTGGAAGAACGTTTTATCTAAAAAGGCTTAAGCTTGAGAAAGAAAGGCCTACAATCATAGGAAATAACGAAGATATTGATCAAAGTCACTGTTTTCCACCGATCGTTCCTATGGGAGCTATATGATATAGTCACCCGATCTTTATCAAATTCGGCACAGTCATTAACATATATATTAAATTAAGAAATGTTTAATTTAAAAGCAATCGCGTTAAAAGTAACGAAGTTATTTACAAAAGTCACTGTTTTCGACCAATCGTTCCTATGGGAGCTATATGATATAGTCACCTGATCTTGATCAAATTTGGCATAGTCGCTTATAGGCGTAGTAAACTCTCTAATATTAAGTTTCACGACAATAGCTCAGAAAATAACGAAGGTATTGAGAAAGTCACTATTCGTGACTTGGCCGTTTGTATGGGAGCTATATTATATAGTCACCCGATCTTGATCAAATTTGGCATAGTCGCTTATAGGCGTAGTAAACTCTCTAATATTAAGTTTCACGACAATAGCTCAGAAAATAACGAAGTTATTGAGAAAGTCACTGTTTGTGACTTGGCCGTTTGTATGGGAGCTATATGATATAGTCACCCGATCTTGATCAAATTTGGCATAGTCGCTTATAGGCGTAGTAAACTCTCTAATATTAAGTTTCACGATAATAGCATAGAAAATAACGAAGTTATTGAGAAAAGTCACTGTTCGTGACTTTGGGGTTTGTATGGGAGCTATATGATATAGTGGTCCGATCCGGCTGAATCCGAGATATACAACGCCTGCAGTATATACAAGCCTACGTGCAAAATTTCAGCTCTGTAGCTCTTACGGTCTAGGAGGAGTTTGCGTTGATCCAGACAGACGGACGGACGGACGGACGGACATGGCTAGTTGAACTCGTCTCGTCGTGCTGGTCAAGAATATATATACTTTGTATGGTCGGAGATGCTTCGTTCTATGCGTTGCACACTTCTGACCAAAATTAATATACCCTTTTTGCAAGGGTATAAAAAGCGATGTGCTTGCATGTGGGCTTCATACATGTAAAAATGAACCATCGCAAGGGAAACCAAAAGTGTGTGAGCTGGGGCTGTAAAGGGAGTGAGCAAACACTTGCTATGCCGATCTTCAACTGCAGCTGCTGATACTCTTCTTGGGTGCCATAATTGGTATAATAATAAAATTATCGGTAAGGCCGCAGTATGCAATTTCTGTGAAAATAAAACCCCATATTCGGTTCAAAAATGAGTTTAATAGCTCAAATCAAGGATTATATAGATAAAAGTTTTCAAAAACTGTATCATTTTATTTCTCGACTAAAGTGATAAAAGTGAATTGTCGAAAATGTCTTTAAACTAATAGATTTAATTTTCTGATAAAACAGATGCTGTTTTTGAATGTTTTCGTAAGCAATAATTAGAAGTTGCGTCTTTATATCGCAAATCATTGAAAAACGTCATCTGGTAAGCTACATGTAATGAATTGCTTAATAAACTTATATCCAAGATTTTATGAAAAAAAATTAAGCTATAAATATTGTAGAGCACATTTAAATTGTTTCCCTGTGATTTCAAGCAAGCTAGTGTATATAAACTTCGTTTTAACTAACATAAATGCTTAATATTCTTTGCCTTTTATAACCCAGAACTTTTCGTATCTGAAAACATGTTTGATTGAGTGTGTGCATTTTTATATTGACTGTTGTCCTTTTGGCATTACGCTGAAAAAATTGTTGTTACTTTTATTGTTGAATTTTTTAATTAACGGATTATGAAGATTTTTGTCATTAAGTTGTGCACAGCGCTTTAAAATTTAAAAGTTGAACAATTTCAATTCTATTGATTCCACTTGGTACAGGGGGGAGAAAGGATAACGTGAGATCATAAATACAAATTAACATGGACAATAGACACATGGTGATTAAGCCTTTCAAAAGCCATGGCTAATATTTGAATGCTGCCAATAAGGCCTAATTAAAACCAATCATAATAATGTGCAATGCCAACAACAACAACAATGACCATCACAAAGAAGGGTTTACATAATGAAATTAACTAAAATATGCCACGGCGCTTACTTAATTATCATAGAGCACGGGATAGAAACAGGTGTTTGTTGGGAAAAAGGGAGAGGAAAGGCATATATATATATATATATATATATATTGGGAGATGGAACCATCCGCATGCAGCTTAAATATGAGAATGGCATTACACGCACACACACACACACCCATGCACAAACAAACACACTTGCACACAGGTACACATATTTGATTATATGGTAGAGCTAAGCCGGCTTACCGGTCGTATGATTAATTGTAATGTGCTTACATTACATTTACCAAAAATTGCGCATACGCCTCGTGTAGCATAAATCGTCAAAAAACTATTAATGCCTATATTTCTGTCTTATATAAACCAATTGAAATAGTGCCACATTCAGCTTTATATTTAATTCATAATCTAAATTAAATTCCTTAAAAACCCAGAAGTCAAAGCTAGAAACTTACGAATTGTAACACAAAAACAAAATGTAGGAGGAAAAGGAAACTTTCAAAAGAGGGCCTAGTCAAGTATATATTTGTCTAAAGGCACATACAATTTCTAACGCCCTCGTGTCACTTCTCTATCAATTTCAATTTCGAAACATGATTTAATTGTAAAACATTTTGCAGCAATTACTAAACCAATATTGATTGTAATTGCTATACTATGTGTGGCAGGTGGCAAATTCCAAAATAATATTCATATTCTCAACACAAAGTCAACGCCATGAGCCAAAACTGCGGTGATCGGGTGAGGGAGGGTGAGACAACCGAACGGAGCATTTTGGGGCATTAAATACAACTTAGGATTGTCTAATGGTAATGACGATAATGCCCATGCAAAGTCAACACATTGCCAAACAGATGCCACATTTGAATTGCAAGTTGTGCAAGGCTTGTGTGAGATGAGATGACGACTAGGACTAGTTGAAGTGAAGTGCCTAGAAGTAAATGAACTCGTAATACTGTGACACGTTTATGCACTTAGCGGGTGGTAAAGGGGGGTAAAGACAACCAAAGCGCCTCTTGGCCCTAACGGCCTGCCAGCCAGTCAGCCAGAGGGAGAGACAGAGCGACAGAGAGGCTGACTAACAGTAAACAGCAATCACTGCTAATGAGTTTTATTGTAAATTAAAATTGCAATCAGTGTCAGCCAGTGGCGGTAAACTGAACTAAAGTGAAGTGCTATACAGAGAGAGAGAGAGAGAGAGTGTGGTGGACAAAAGTTGAGCATTAAATGAAACACTGGGATCTGGGCGGCCATCTCTTCTGTGTGTGTGCCTCAAATCGTCAATCCATAATAAATTTGCCAAATTGCATATCATTAAATAAAGACAGAATAATATGCATGTGAAATGACAAAAGACAGTCGACTACGACACAGAAGAATCAGTCAAAGTTGATTGCCATCAAGCATGCAGCACATGCTGTCAGTTGTGGGGAGCCCAATAACACACTTATGTCACACAGTGTGGCCACATTAGCCAAATTCCAACCATGCCTACAACCGAAATGGCCTAAAGAATGTAAAAAGTGTGGCTGCATATTTGTCAATGCAAGAGTGCAAAATAAAATTATTTTCATTTGACTGAATGTTAATTTTTATGATTGCATAAAAGGGTATAAAAATTAGTAGTATATTAAGCTCAAGTGTTTCTGGTAAGGTTTATAAGGTGTATAGACTAAACACAAATTTTCAGGGATTTACAAGTAAATTAGTCGGATTTTGCTGAATGATCCATTACACAGACTTCAAACAAGATTTAAAGATTAATGTTCGATATTTGGTAAAAGATTTAAGCTTAATACAAAATATTAACTACAATTTATTGCATTTCACTTTGGATAATTTCTAGAAGAGTACTAAAATAGTGTGGGTGCTATTGCCAATGATAGAATACCAAAATCAAATCATTGGTTGACTACGATTATTTGCAATATCGGTAAGAGTTGAATCAAGCCGGCAATTGGTTCTAAACGATTGGTTTTAGCTTCTTATTTTGCCTGAGTTTCCACAAACCACAACAACACTGGCCAACACTGACTCCCATATGTATATGCAGACGAAAGTGCAGTCAACCCATTGCACCCACTCTTTCTCTCCCCCCAACACTATAGATACATGGCACATATTGACGTCATTAAAGAGACATTCATCATTTGTCGAGTCAGTGGGAAATGAAGCCATTACCATGCTCCATGCCAGATGTATGTATATATATGTATTGGATGGGGGAGCATGTACGTTTATGTAGGAGTTCCTTTTGGCTTATCGATATGCCAAGTTAATAATTAAAATCGCAAAATGCGTTAAAAGTCTATCAGTTTAATTGCCGTTCGTGGCTACACAACTATCAGCAGGCGTTCGTTGTCAACCATCACTGAAACGAGCGGACGTTGATGTCAATGACACGCTGATGAACTACACTACCCTGGTTGTGTATCCTGCATCCTGTATCCCGGCCTGCTTCATCCATCCAGAATCTCCTGCTGCTGATGCCGCATTGATATGCAATTAACAGCAACCTAGGGAAAACATTTTCGGGGGGTTAGGTAGGAGAAGACAATTGACGCATTGGGAATTTATTCTATGGGCGCTTGCATTTTTTATGATTAAATGATAGTTGAAGTCTGCCATTCTACCCATCGTTTTTTCTTCTTGTTTCGTCTGTCCCCTGTGAAATTGTGCTGCGACAGCCAGTCAGTCAACGATCCACGGTACAATAATTGAACAATTGGCAGCTGTCAGTACCCCATTCCCAGTTCAATCCGGAGATAGAGGCAGAGAGAGAAAGAGAGAGCCAAGAGTAGGACAATGCCAATTGCCAATTGCCAACTGAACGAAAAAAACTATATATATACATGTATAAGTTTACAACTGCAGCTGCTTTAAAGGATTAAAGTATTATTAAGCCCGATTTGAATAGTGAATGGATTTTAATGGGGTTTTTTAATGCCAAAAGCGATGGAAAAGAGTTAAGTTTTATTGATGATATTGATTTAAATTACATATGTACATATATTCATTGAATTTTGTTCAAATTAAATATTAAAAGTTTTGGTTCTCCTGAACTAACTAGTCCTAATATATATGTAAACCAAAATGGTTTACCATAAAAAACTTAAAGGTCACTAAGTTTTACGTGGCTTAAAAAATTTGGACTCACAAATTATTTCACAGCAGTTAAACTTATTGAAACAAATTCTTTAGTAATTGGGCATGAATTAATTATGTTAAGTATTTCCTATATGTAGATATGTACATATGTCTCAGTTAAACAGTAGAGTTGTCAATTAACACGGTAGTTAGCCTGTCGCTCTGGCTTCACCACATATTGTAATTTATAGGTAAATGAGGTAATCTTTTAGAATTATATAAATACATAAATAAACATTTACGATATGTATATTTTGTTTTCATCAAAGTTATTTACTAGTAATATTTACATATGATATTCAAATATGTATAGAGACCGATGTTAATACTTTCACGTCCTTTCTGCTCTCCATTACGTTTTATTTCAAGTCCACTCAAACACTTCTACACTAAAAATAATATAGTAACAATATGTTGTATATATGTACATACATATCTATCCAATATCCAATTGTATAATTTTATTTGCCAAAAATCTTTCAAGTTAGATAACAAAATTTATTACGTCTTCGACAGTACATTAGATCGCAGAGTTTTCAAATAGTATTAATAGGCACTTGAAATTTAATACCAATTCCTCAAGAGTTCAACATGCAGCAGAATGTAAAGCAATAAAGCTTAATTTTTGAAATTCCCAAACCAAAATGTTGTACTTTGTTTGAAAAAGATTTTTATACTTCCATTTTCCCATAAAATTGCTTACATTTTCAATTAATTGAATGCTAATCCTATATATAAAAATCGCTTCCCAATCATGTAACAGCAAAGAGTCTCGTGTTAATTTGCCGTTTCTTTGTTGCCTTCTTTGTGTTATGTTGCCCATATCTTAGCGTAATGGGAAAGATCTTTTATTCCGCCTTACTATTAAGCAAACACAAAGACAGCCAGTCAGTCAGAGAAAGAGAGACAGCGACAGAGAGAGGATGGCAATCATTAGAAATCCCATGTTAAGCCGTGCCTAATTCCTCCTTCATTTCCGATCCATTCGAAAAAAGAAGAAAAAAAAGCTATGCCTAAACGAGGCAACATGTCTTAATCGGCTATTCATATGGAAATACATGGATTATTATTCAATTAGTTACGTTTTCAAATAGAAAACAAAATACAAAACAAGAAATAGAATACTCGCAAAATAAAACTAAAAAACCAAAATAGATGGTTAAACAAATGGAAAGAGTGGAAGAGGGCTAAGTAGAGAAAGAAACGTATCCATGAGACGCAAAAAATATATACATATGTATTTATACATATCTAGTATAAATGGGCGACTAAGCAAAGTTGCCTCGCTTCAGTGAATTTTATTAATGAACTGTGGCCAAGTTGTGGGGAAGGTAACTCGAGTATGTTCAGGTTTAGGCCACGGGAAACCAGCTAGAGAAATACACCTGCAAGCATTTCATGTTCATTATACATTGGCCCAGCCGGGCTACACACACACACGCCCAACTGCCATCTGCCATCCGCCACCCGGACACCCCCTGCCACCTTCACCTATGCTTCGCACACACATACACTTACACTTGTTGTGTGTGAGTTTTGCTTTTATTTTTCTCGTATCTGTTGTATATCTCTTGCAAAAGCCACAAACCCAGAGCCAACCTCAGACCCCAGCTTCAACTTCAGCTTCAGTCGCTGTCTCAGCGGCAACGGCATAGTAAACGCAAATGGCCATGGGGAGCTCAGCTGAGGCTGGAACTGGAGCTGCTGCCTGATGCTAGTTCATTCATAAAAATCCCAAGCGCCAAATCCAGTTTTAGCCATGACGAGCAAACCAGATTGTTTAAAAGCAAACCGTGGAATCAAGCTCAAACCAAAGTGATGACGATTATTATGAACACTGGCAACTAATTTATAAAAATTTTGCAAACTTTCGAATAAAATGTTCTCTGATTTTTTTTGGCTTAAAAAATATGATAATAACTTTTTGGAATCCATTCCCATCTAGGAATTATATTGCAAAGTCCTTTATTATTCATGGACAGCTTCTAACAAGTTTGTAGCGACACAAACCAAGCAGTTGAAAGCAATTTAGTTTGCCAACCTTTACTCCATATTTCGAATAGTCACCCTATTACCCTAAATTTACTTATGATTTTTCTTCTCATCTACTGTGTAAGGTAATGTTTACTTGAAATTTACTCTAGTTGGTTCTTTTACCACTGTAGGAGTCGGGCGTCGGCGTCGCCGTCGGCGGTTTTAGTTTGTGTGGGCAGACAGCAGCGGATGTTGAACAAGAGCAACAACAAGACCAATAACAGCTACAACAGAGTCGTCAAAAGCTGCTGCCGTTGAGATGATGAGACTTGAGATCTTTAGTTTCTGAACCTGTTTCCGTTCATAAAGTATCTGATATATGGATATAAGTATGTCTAACTTTTGGCCAGTTCAATTTTTTTTCATTGTTGTTGTCTTCTGTCTGTTTATTGATTGAAGCTGTCCGCATATGCGTAGGTCGTGTGAAGAGTGACTTGGTGAGGAGTAGGGTGGGGTGGAGCAGATGGTGGGTTGTCAATTTCTGAGCAGGCAATTAATTATAACTGTTTGTGTCAAGCCATAAAACGGGTGGGTGTTAAAAATCCTCTCAAAGAATTGACTGACTTTGATTTTCTCCTACTTTTTTGGTTGATCACAAAATTTGCATAACAAAAGCTGGAGAGCTGGGAGCTCTACCGAGCAGTAGCCAGCAGATGATGGGTCGTGGGTTTGGCAGTTGGGCGGCCAATAGTTCGTATGGGCGTGGCTAGGGTAATCAGTGTACTCTTTGTTTGGGCTTACACACAACAGACTAGGCACACACACACGCTTCTTAATGTTTGCCTTTCAACTCGCAGCTCATCATTCATCGAGTTTTTTAATGATTCTAATAAATGCTCTTGTTTGACTTGTAGCGGTTGTAAGTTTCTCAAGTACTAAACAATTAGCGGCATGAAACATCAGTAGTAGTAGCAGTTTGGGAACGGAAAATGCCAAACAGCCCCACTGTGTCTTTGGCACACGCAATTTCATGAGGTTCATTAAAATACATCGTACGAGTTGAAGCGATAGACACAAGTCGAGCACAAGTGGGCCTAGTACCACTTATTCACAGTGGGTGGAGAAATACCGTGTAAGTAGAGAGATAAGTGGTATTATGGGATGGGCTAAATGTGATTCAATAATTTACCTGATAATGTGGATGCTCTTAACATACAAAATATGACAGTTAAGATAGAAGATAGGCATTGAGTTTTTCCTACTATTTTTTAACTAGAATATTCTTTGGTTGATCATACCTAATTTGAACAGTATCTTAAAGCCGGTGTCATGCTAAGGTAACATCACCGAAATTTCAGTAGTCAGAGAAAACCTTAGAATAGAAAATCATTCTATTGGAAATTGCTAAGGTAACTCAAAGGCGATAGCACCCAACAACATTTTGTTAAGAAGTACATACATATGCGATCTGCATTTGTAAGATTTCTCTGTTCTTGTTGTTGTTGTTGCGACCCGACCTCTCTCTCATCGGCTTTTGTTTTGATCTTGGCCTAGGCGATGGAATCAGTCTCAGTCGTCGTATACGTCTCAGTGACTTGAAGTGCCGGCAATGACTTGCTCTCGCAATTCCCACATAAATTATGTGAGAGCCCAAGTGTGACCAATAAACCAACTGTCCAGTCTAAAGACCAAAACGAAAACGAAGACGAAGACCCTTGGACTTGCAATGAAATATGCCTGGTAAAAATATTTAAAGACGTCGCTTTTTTTTCTTAAAGTGAACCACAACCCTTTTTTTACATGTATTTCCTTACCACCTTCTTTTTTTTCCGCTACCTTCTTGTTTTTTTTTTTTTTTTGTTTCTTGGGTCGGGGTCTGGTTTGTGTGTTGCTTAACTTAATTCCAAGTTAAATATTAGAAATTACCTCACGTATTCGAAGCCAGGTAGAGAGAGACCCTTAACATAACTTTTAAGTCATGCAAAGTTTTTCGGTTTCGCAAATGTCTTTTCAATTGGCAATCGAAGGAGGCGGCACGAAAAAAATGAAGATTTCTTGCGGTAGTATCGTTTTCAGGACCATATACCAAAGACTGTGTATGTGTGTGCGTTTAGGTGTTTGGGTGTGTTCTGCTTTTGATGCGGTCCTTAAGCAGGCGTAATCCTGTCAAAGTGTTATCGCTCTAACCCCATACTAAAAAAAAAAGGGAGAAAAACCACATCCCGCATACAGGCTAAAGCATTTTTCTCTGACTTGCATGCAAATTTGTTTTTGGCTCTTGCACGCCTGATTTCCTGTCTTAGGCTACTTTTGGCGGTGCTTTCGGCTCGTTGTTGCTGACTTTGCTCACGAGTTTTTATGCTTAAATAAAAAAATATATCTACACTTAAAACTTCTCACTCGTTTTCTTTTTTTCATGACTTTTGTATCGAACAAGTCATCAGCTGTGGCGTGTGAAAAAGGCAAATGTGGCAAAATGGCAGCCGCTTGTCGCCCATAAACTTGTACAAATATGCAAGCCGCTAACAGAACGTGCCACCTCAGCCTCAACCCAATTCTCCTCCACCTGGCCAAAACTCATCCAACCTTGAGCTTCACCACACATTTTGCCATTTACTGTTTGCTTTGACACGTGTGTATGTAGCTTCATTTTGGTTGTGGGTTGAGGTTAAGATTGAAAGGTGGGTTAGGCTAGGCAGGCACCCGCAGGGTCGCGGGACGGGGGTCGTTGCTTACCTTTTGTCCCTCGATAGGTGCGCTTTTTGTTTGAACTGTGGTACTGTACTCCTGAGGTAGCTTTTGCTGGCAGTAGCTGCTGCTGCTGCTTCTGGCGGTCTGTGGTCTGATTGAAGGATTGTCTTGGTAGTCTCCCGTATGCGGTTGCATTATCTTACACTCAATGTAAGTGCACGTATTTGAGCATCGCAAATTTATGATTGTTTAAATATTTAATACATGTGACATAGAAGTCACATAAGGCCGAGTCACTACATTGGCTAGTGTACTTTGATGAAAGTTTACTTACAATTAATAAATTTTAGACAGACACGGTAAAACGAGAAGGGCAACAGAGCCTGATTATAGCTAGTAATTGATAATCACTTATGGAGCTGCTATGTCTGTTAATTTTACATGAGCCTATAACCCTTATGCACTTAACACTTTATGCTTCATATTTTGCCAAATTTTTCTTTCTTTCCTAGGTATATAGAATCACATGATATTCAGTAAATCAACCTATTTTGTAATCCCTTCTTGAGATCTTTTAAGCCCTTAAGGACAGGTAATTTTACTTATTTTTAAGTGCTGACCTAATTAATAGAACAACAATGACAGTAATTTCAAGTAATTCAGCCACGCAGAAATATTGTACTTGGATCAAAGGATTTAAACAGTTGCCTGGTGATTTGCTTTCTTTCAATCTAAATGCAATTGATTAGTTGAAATCCTCATGCTAACTATTTCAATTATGCAAAGTCTAGGTTAAACAAAATTGTAAGCAAACTTTAAACATATTTTACAGAGATAACTTCATCACGTGTGTATTATCAAGGCAAAGCTCTTTCAATTTCCATGGCTCGTATATCATCCATGTATGTACATCAGCCAAGAAGAGGACACATTTTCAGTGAGTTCATGTTGTAATTAGCTCAGTTGGATACTAAAGCTATAGCTCATCTTTTGTTACTCTGTTGCGATGGGGGGCAACCTAACCAAAAGCTCATTAGTTGTCGTCTACTCGTATATATATTATACAACATGTAGCTGCTGTCAGACATTGGCCCCCAATGCCAGCAGCAACATCAGCATGTTGCTGGTATTCATGCAAAATAACGGAAAGTCATTTTGGTGGTGTTGGTCCTCTCCTTCTTCTTCTTCTTCTAACTACCTACTAAATGTGCTCATTTTTCAAATTTTATAGCTACTTAACAGCACATCAAACAATTTTCATTTTATTAACACAAAAACACGCGCAAACACACACACATGAGGGGGAGAAACGGTCTGGGTCTGGGGCAAGTCAATTTTCAGTTATTTTTCTTTACGTACTTATACATTTGTATCTATAAATAATAATCCATGCTTCAATGAAGACAGACACAGACCTAGGCATAGGAGAAAGAATGAAAATAATTCTATTTGGGGTAGCTAATTGAAAGCAGCAAATGGATCTAGAGAGTAATATTTATATGGATCCAAATGTGTTCACTCACTCTCTCACTCTTCCTGACTCTCTTTATGCCCCAGAGGGACAACAAAAGCCAAAGTCAAGCCGTGCCGGCATCAATAAATGATTTAACAAAAACAAAAAAAAAGAAAAAGGAAAAACCCCCGCAAAGGTCATGAAAATCTTGAGACAGGCCAGTACTAGGAGGCAGAAGGCACAGAAAGATACATAAAAGGAATGAGCTGGGCCGAGAAAGAGAGTGAAATACCCGAAGGGCATGTTGTTGAGGAATGTGCGGTTAAAAATAAAACGAAACACAAGAAAAAAAACCCAAGGCAAAGAATTGTGCCACATGGGTGCACAACAGGCCGAGGCAGAGTCAGCCTCCGCCTTCATGTCTTTTGCGCTGTTGATGGTTGCCTAATTGAAGTCTGCAGTTCAAGTTGAAGGTGTCGCCTTTGCCCATAAACATAACCTCCTACCAATTTATCTGTTTCTTATTTATGATAGTTTCAAATACAAATATCAACACATAACTAATCTTTTCTCTCTGCTGCTATGGGTCTTCTAAGTCGGTTGATACTACAACTGCCGCCGGTTCGTTCAAGTGCCGCCCAAAACATATCGAATTGCCTGAGGTTGACATTAATTAGTCAATATTTTCTTTTTGTACTCATTGTTGAGTTTTCTTCTTCTTCAGTGTGGGTTTTGATCACAGTTTTGTCGTGTCCTTTTTTTTTTTAATCTGCTTGTGTGTGAGTGCGTGATGTGTTGACCTGGACCCAGACCTGTGGCTCAACAAGGATATAGCGGAAGTGTTTTTGTTTGCCTTTGCGGTATTCACTTGAAATTGTATCTTTTTTATTTTGTGAATAGACGGTAGTTTGTTTTCTCAAGGAGATTACGCCTGGTTTCAGATTTCAGCTCTGATTTAAATCTTTTTCATTAGCCGGACAAAAAAGTTATTGTACCTACATAAAGAAAAAAGGATTTAGATGAAATCTATAGATCTATCGATATTTACCCTAGATTTCTCGCTAATGTTTTATTCAGAATCAGTCTCCATTATAATTGACAGTTTTAAATCTTAGTTTCTTCACCAAATGTTTCTTGTTTAACCATTAAAAATCTACACAATTATTTGAGATCCAATTCCAATCCTCATTTGTCTTAATAGGAATATCCGTGATAAGGCCTTTGGTCTATACATTCTTTCACAATCTGCTTATGCCTATTTTATTATGATTCTGTCAAAAGAAGGCAACTCATAGAAAAAAACCATAATCTTTTATTTTAAATACAGCAATTCGAAACAGAAATTCCTAGGTCTGGTTAAAAGCCCACAACTGCCGCTCCTTCTCTATATGACTTTGGCCATAAATAGAATTTCTTAAGCCTATTCTAATTTTTAATTATATGCATATATTAATAACATACAATAATAATAATGGGAAAAAAAACTTCCAAACAAACACACACTCAAAGAGAAGCCGGAAAGAGGCTGCTTTTTTAATTTTTTCTAAGCCCATAAATCCGCATTCGCATTGGCATCCGCATCCGCGTCTACTCATCAACGCCTAGCCGCCAAAAGTTTTTTCACTTTATAATCCTTCCCTCGGCTCGAACCGCACCCACTTGAAGTGTTTTTACTGGCTTGAAGGATTCAGCTGCTGCTTTTGGTTTCTGCTGCTACTGCTATTACTTTTGTGTATGTGGGATAAAACAGAGGAAAAGCCAGGAGCAGCATCAACAGCATCTCTCGCGCTTTTCATCATCGTCATAATCTGCAGAAGCAACATCAACAACTTGAAGTGATTTGTGTTTCGCCTTTTTTCTTTTTTGCTTTCTTTCTTGGCTTTTCTGCTAGGCTTACCTGCTGTTGTGCTGCTCCCCCTTCTGCTTCTTCTTCTGGCAATATCCTTTGCCGCTGCTGGCAGTCTGCCTTTTTTACTTAATCACTTCACAAGGAGCTCGGGCACATCCACACCGACACAAGCTCTCGCACATAAGCAAGACACGACTTTAATCTATTTTAATTAAAATTATAATTATTTAATACACAACTGAAACAGACAAGAAAACAGAAAAGAGCCAACCAGAAATCGCCTAAACTTTCTTGAGATGAGATAGAGAGACTTGTGTTTTTCTCCCTAAACAAAACAGACGGAGAATGATTGAAGGCATATAGAAATTTCGGCAAAGCTATTGCTTCATTTATAATATCAAAGAAATGTGCCTACCCTACGCAGTTTCTTGACTACTTTTTAAGTCAAATGTTGTTTTGACTTTTCTGAAGCCTACATCTTATCACACCAAATCATTACCTTATAAAAGATACTCTTTACTTGCCTTACAAAAAGGAGCAATGCAGTTCTTCCAAGATTTAGGGATCTAGGACTGCAAATTGAAGGAAATGCAGAAATCAATAGAAATAAGGTTACGTATTTTAATCCAAGTGAAACTCACTAAGCATTACAAGGGGAACGCAACAAACACAACTGCAATTTTGAAATTAAATCTGTTCAATAACTTAATTGATTTTTGATAGGGGAAAGGATTCGCCATATTTTGGTTATACCTTCCTTTGGCAAGGGTAAAGAAAAGTGACTGTGAGAGTGATATGCAAATCACAGTTCCCATGGAATGCGTACAACACATTTAAGCAACATGCTGCATAAAATTATAAAATATCCTGTAAGTGTTGAGATAGATGGATGGATGGATGGATGGATGAAAGGACAGTAGAGAGGGGGAGATGAGGGCATTCACTTAAGTTAACTTTCGTTTGCTATTGCTGAAGCTGTGCAAATTTGCGTTGGCAAATCTCTTTGCCGGCTTTTGTCGTCACCGAATTCCCTGAACATCATGTGTAGAATTCATTAAGGTGACTAAATACATTCAAAAAGAAATGAGGAAAAGAACATAACAAGAAGATGAGCAAGAAAAAGGACGAAGAAAGCGCACGTAAAGGTAAGAGTTGGGAGGAGGGTAGATTGTTGAAAAGTTAGCTGTTTCTCAAGCTGCGTGTAATTTGTAGCAACTGCGGCAGGTAAGGCGATGCCAAAAAGCGGCTGCTGATGTTGATGCTGCTGCTGCTGCTGCTGCAACAGCAACAGATATTAATTTCTCCTCTTGGCAAGGCAAAGGCAAAGTAACTTAAGCTTCAACTTGTAGCAAAGAAGATTGAGATACAGCCAAGGCATCATGCTCTATCTCACTCTCTCTCCCCTCCTTGAGACACCAACACCTTGAATGTTGCTGTTGCCGCTGCTGCTGCCGATGTTGCTGCCGTGCACATTAATTCGTGGGAATTAATTATTCTCAGGCCTGTGACGATTCCCAAGACACTCGCACTCACTCACATCCCGCCTGTCCTTCCTTCCCCATTCCCACTCCCTTTGTTTGTCAGTTCGTCACTTTGTGCTTGCGGTAAGGCAAACATTTTTCGTATCTGTATCTGCAGCACTTGACGCTCTCGTTCTCCCAACATGTACATACATATATATACGGTGAGTATGTATGTATGTCTGTATATAGGGAGCAAGTTTATATACTTCATATAGCAATTGCCATTCGTCTGTCAGTGGTTCTTCTTCCTTCTCCTCTTATTCTTCTCCTGGTTCTCGTTCCCGTTCTTCTTGAACGCAATTACAACAGTGCCTGCAAATCGCTTCATCTTTTTTTATAGCTTACCCTGCAATGACCATTTTGGGTTAGTCTTATTATCGTCTAGGCACAATTCAGCTTTTAGTTCATTGCCAAAGCTCATTGGAGTGTGGTGTAGGAGGGTCATAACGAATCATTTGGTCAGCATTTCAACTTTAATTTTGGTTATACACTAAACATTTTGCTGTTTGCACAACTTAATTAATAAGCCAAAACAAATAGCAAATAACTACAAGCACACACACAAAACACAAACACACACACACAGTCAGTTGTATAGATAGATGGGTAGTCATAGATAGATATAGGATACTTAATTAGAAAAATGCAGCAAAAATATTTAATTGAATAGAATTTCACCCATTTTCATATTTATCTATGGTTTATATCCATTATTATTATTTACTTATGTAAATTTCATTTTAAAAATATTTTGTTTATCAATAAAACACATGGAACTAATCAACGTCGGAGTGGAAAATTCTGTTAGTTCAATGTAATTTCCATTGCACATCGACATTAAACAGACAATTGAAAACAACTCATACACACACATTTTTACACAACTATTTATTGATAAAGATAATGCCCAACTTTATATAAATTAGCTTTTAACGAATATTGCTAATAATTATTAAAAACTTTTCTTGTTTTGAACATAAATTAATTAGAATTTCAGTCTTTGAAATGACGACTTTATTGATTTTTTGCATTTATTGAAATTTGTTTTAGGTTTTACCTCCCTTAATTCGAGCTGTAGTCACTTTTTACTGAATATGTTTTTTAATTTCTGAAGCTTGAAGTTATTTAAGCTTTTCTTATTCACAGTGTTGGTTTTGCCTCGGTTTGTGTGCCTCTATGCCCATCTATTTCGCCCCTTCTAGATTTTAACATTATGTTCGCAGCTTATCATTTCATTCCGTACCCTATGTATATGTGATTCGTATTTATTTATTTCGCCACTTCACATTGCATTATTTATGAAGAATGGAATGAAGAAGCAAAAGTTGTCTAGAACGTTTGTTAATAATTCGCAGCAGCAGCAGCAGAAGCAGCAACAGCTTGTAGAAGAAATATAATTTCGCTTTTCTCAGTCCCTCCCATCCATCCATTCGGGTCTATTAAGTTTGATGATTTTAATGAGTGAATAATGTGAATCCCCCCGCTTCAGTGCAACAGTTTTTCTGATTAAAAATTTGTTTTATTTCTGTTTCTTTTTCAAAATAACGACCTAGAAGGGGTCACAAATGCAACTTTCTTGCCATGTGGCGACCCCCTGCAGCAAGAAAAGAATTTTCCAAATGGGATTCAAGTTGGAACCCCGCCAGAATTTGTCATACAGAAAATTACAGAGAACTTGCGAAGAATATGAGCTTGGTTTTTTCTCTCTTTCTGCTTCAATTTTGTAATTTTTTTGTCTTTCTTAATATTTTAAATTTTTGTAATTGCTTTGGCTGACCACTTGAGGCCACTGAGAATGAGTAAATGTTCTATGAGAAAATTATGATTATTTTTCCTTTTATGTATTTTTTTTTGTGTGTTGGATTGTTTCTCATACAGATTATGAATGTACAAAAAAGTGACAAATTTTAAGGGGGCTGATGGGGTGAAGCGGGTGGTTGGGGAGTCAACTGTGATGAGTCTAAAAGTTGAGTTTTTATTCTGGACCTAAAACAGAAAACATTTCTCAAGTGGCTTTGGCAACTGAAAATGTCTTGCCACATTCCCCCTCTCATCCCTACATAATCTGCCCCAACACTACGTCTAATGTTTCTTCTGTTGGGGAGGAGGTGGGGTTTGTGACTGACTTGTGTGACATTTTTTATGGCCTGTGCTGATGTTTTGACCCAGTAATTTAATGATGCTAAATGGCGTGGCATTTGATTGCCGGAACATGCGGGTGCACAGTTGCAATTGGTAAATGTATATGTGTATGCGTGTCTTTCTCTTTGAGGGTGTGTGTGTGTGTGCCCGGGAAGTGTGAGAAAAAAAGTCAAGTGCAGCAAATGGCAGAAATTAAATGAGCTTTGAGTGTTAGAAGCCCCCTTGACAAGTCAAATTTTAATTGCCAAGCCAAAAGTGCACACATAAAAAAGGCGACTAACACACATAAAGTGCCAAAAACCAAAAAAAAAAAAAAAAGGAAACTCTATTAACCAAAGAAGACAGCAATTAAATCGACTAGTAAGAAATGCCATTAGTTAATTTGCGTAAGAGTAATTTGAAAAAAAGCTCGATTCAATCTAAACTTAAGCATTTTTTATTTAAAGGATGTCCACGGTAAGTGTAAGCAATTAGTCCTTCAACATTTTGAATCTAGTGTTATAGTCTATTTTGGTACTTGGTAGATTCCTAGGAGCTTTTAATACTTCTATTGCAGCCACCAGTAAAACAATTAAAGAGGTAAAAAATTGTTTTGAAAGGTGAAAATATCTGTGCAAAGCTTAAATACTTTTACGGTCTTCATTACGTGATAATAACCTAAACTTAATACCCAAATGAAATAATTCGAGTGATTGCCAGTGTCTTGGTTGCAATCTTGTTTGGTGTATTTTTCTCTCAAGATCCCTATGGTTCATTCTGATGTGATGTTGTCTTTTATTTTCTTTAATTTCCGTTTGTCAGTTTAAACAGGTTCAAATCTCCTGCATCGCGTATGCATGCTATCTCTACAACTAAGTATAACTTTATTTAAAGCCCTTTCCATCTCCGGCTTGGCTTCAATTCACACCCAAAGCCAAAGGGACACTCCGAGAGGAAGTAATCCATTCTGAGTGCAGTTTTCAATATCACTTTCCAGCGACAACTTCCTGCGCTCGTTTGCTCGTCGGCATCAAATTCAGCCAAAGAATCAGCCAGAGAAAAAAACTGTTGGCACTTTGCATACAAATGTGGCAAATGTGCTACCAACAGCAGCAGCAGCCGCCACGAAAACTTATCGCAACATTTTAATAACTGGCGGCAACAGTAGCTGCTGCATTACCAGTTAGGAAGAAGTCCAAGATCAGTGGAATTGTAAGGAATTGAACAAGTTAAAGCTGCAGTCAAGCTTTCAGCTTTCATTAATTATCGAGAAAAGCAAGTTTTTTTTCCTTTAGCTTCTTGTTTGGTGCTTGCAGTTTTTCCTGTCCGTCAAGTCAATTGCACTAAGCTAAAGCCAAGCCAAGTTAGTAGTCATCAGTCTATATATATATACATAAATAAGTATTTTCCGCAACAGGTTAGGGCCCTAACTCCAATACGATGGTGGACCTATTCTTATTTACTTCTTTCTTCTTTTTAGATGTTTTGTTTTTTTTTTTTCGCTAATCTAGCGTCAACATCATGCAACATGCGCGTAATTTTATGAATGAAGTGCTTGCTGCCGGTCAGTATTTGAGTTTTACGTGCAGACTAGAAAACCGAAACTGGTTGGGCAAGAACTTAATTGCACTGGCACCTTCTTTTTCTGCAGCAGCAGCAGGGAAACTGGCAACAGTTTGTCAGTCAGGTTAACAAATTGCGTTGAAGGCTAAAACCGGTTTATGCCACATCTGTGCTTGGCCTGGGCGCGCACTTGTTGCAACATCGAGTCTCTCTTACACGAATCTCTATTTCTCTCCTGCTCTTGCCATCTGATGTTGCACTTATTAAATATGATTATGCGTTCGATGGCAAGTTGGTTGGCTGCTTGCTGAATCCTCTTCTCTCTGGTGCTCTTCTACAGTTGACAGGAAGTGAAGCCGCGCCATGCGTCGTCACATTGGCGGTCATCTCAAACCAAACCATAGAAAAAAAAAAAAGAACAGAACCCCCCAACCAACATCCATCGACGGCTGCCCACTTTTAATGAAGTTTTCCGTTGTGTATTTTCTGCGCCTGCTGCCTTCTGGCTTTTCTCCAACTCTTTTACTCTTGTTATACCCTAAAATAAAACAGGATACCATCCCGCTGTGATACAGTTTGGACCGATATTTAAATGGAAAAACCATACAAATATTAGTTAACGAAAAGAAAACTGGCATGAAATACATGGAGAGCCTCATATATGTACATTGTACATTGAAGGAAAAGGTCTAATTATAGTATCTCTAAGTAGGTTCAAATAGTGTAAGGTCAAATTAATGGACATTTTTCAGGATGGGAAATTTTCTAACATATTATTTTTACTCGTTTTCAATTTGTTTTGGTTATTTCTAGTTTCTATATCTTGCAAAGAGCATTTAAATGTGGTCTTGAATTTAATCACGTGTTATCATTCTGTCTGACATCCTTTCTATTTGTTGGTGATGCTGCTTTGGCAAAAGTTGAATAAAAACTCATTGCCCGTTCAAATGTTTTAATTAAAATTTAATGAATTCTGTGTATTTAATTATGCATTGTTGTAGCTACTTCTGATGATGCTGTTGTATATGTTGTTGCTGCTGTTGGCTGCTGCTATACTGGCAAGTAGCTGTTGACACTCAGCCATTAGTCCTTCTCTTAAATATGTTGAAAATTAATTTAATTGTTTTTTTTTTTTATTATTATTATTTTGCTATGCTTCTCCCTAGGAAAGGCATATTCAATTACGGGCCAAGTTTGTTACGCAACAAGAAAGGGGTTAAATCTGTCTATGCATGAAATAAAATTTACATAATTCTTGTTTCTCTACTTGGAAAGACAACTTATTTGAATTTGTTTTTTTTTAAATAACTTAGATATTTGATTTGAAATCTTTGAACTGATAAATATTTTACACCCTTTACGGGTTTCCCATCCTGTAAAATGTTTTTGCTATAAATTTATTACTTAATAACATTGTCTGTTTTAGATAGTTTTTACTTTATTTTCACAAAAAATCTTTATCAAGGATATTCAAAGAACCGTCGAGTCAAGCGTGGCCTGAATCTCAGTCTCTCTTTTTCTGTCCTTTTTTTTGACGGGTTGTTGGTTTTTTACTCAGTCGTGAGCAGGCTTTTGATAGAATGCAAATAAAACAAAAAAAGATTAAAAACAATAAAAGTAAAAAATAAATATGAATAAAAACAGAGAGATAAACGATAATATTTAAATGTGGCAAATGCAATTGCCATACATGGCAGACAACATGGTAATTAAAATTACATTTATTAGATTTGATTTGATAATATGAAAGTATGCTTGCCTTTTCCTATCCTTCGCCCAGCTCACATATGGTCGAGTGTATTTTTTTTGTGTTTTAAAACATTTTTCAACATTTAATTAAGTATGAGGTTAGTGGGCGAATAGTTAATTTAACCAAAAAAAAACACAATAAGCAAAATCAAATCAAAGCAAATTAAAACTGAAATACATATAATTTATGAAATTGGATTTTCACAAAAAAAAAAAAAAAAATAAAAAAATTATAACGGTATGTATAAATTTTCCATAATTTTTCAATTGCCTTTTGGCTGTGAAAGTAGCTGATGTTGGCTTGATGGCTACTGGCCCAAAGTGCCGTTAATTGTTGTCGATCATAAATATTAAGAGATTTTAAAGTATTAATTAAATTGAACCATTAATTAAAAATCGACTGTTAATTAAACGCCAACGAATATCATAAAGCCCGCCCGGACGACTGAAAACAATTAGGCAAACAATTAAGGTGCAAGTCGGACACGCCTCCTGCCCCAAACAGCCCACAAAAACTGATTGATGACATTGGTGTTCCTCCGTCTACCACCCTCCAATCCTCTCACCACTGACCCATAGTAAACAAATCGTTTATTTAATTTCAAAAAATTTTTACTTTTTATTCAATATTTTCTGTTTTCTCTTTGAAGTTTTCTTATTCGTTTTTTTTTTTTCTTACCTTTTCTTAAACTTACAAAAGTTTTGAAATTTTTTTATTAAATATTTTAAATATTACATATACATATATATTTATATGGATTTTAATTTTAATTGAAATTTTATACACAAGCTTAGAATTTTGTTTCTTATTAAATGCAAAAGTTTTCTTTGTCTGTTTAATTAACATTTTTTTTTTGGATACAATAAATATTTGGCGCAATATTTTAATTATTTTTTTGTGTTTTTTTCTTCTTTTGTTTTGCTTTTTTATCATGTATGTATATAATTTATTGTCCCATGCATGATAAATGCTGAACTCGTTCAATCCTCAATCTATATATATTTCTTTATTTATGGTAAATATGTCGTTCTTGTTTTCTAACAAAACTCAGGCTTAAGAATATGATTCGAATGCTTGAATGGAAATTTCATTAAAAATCGTTTTTTACGCTTTTCTGTGTTCAGGGCTTTTATATGTATTTATGTATATATATATATATGTATATTTATATGTATGAGTCTATATATATGTATGTATATAGTAAAGATAATATATTAAATGTCTATATCTAAAACTTGAACAACTTGCTAATGAGATTGAGTCATGACTCGACAGACTCGATTTGTTTGAGTTCTAATTATATTTATGCTAGTTACTAAAAATGCGTAATTGCTATTTCGTAAACTCCTTCTGGGATGGGATCGGGGAAAAAACTGTCTAGAAATTAATTTATGTATATACTAAATAGTACTTGAATGTTATATTTGTATATTGTTTATATATTTTCATTTTTGAGTGTGCTATTTTGTGTTTGGTGGCCTGTTTGTGGTTGATAATTTTTGAGATTTTATTTTTGTAGGAGGTGTTTTACGTTAGCATTCAAAGTTATTAATACATACATATGTATATGAGTGTACTACTACATAGAAAGAGTGTTTTTTCTTTGTTTTTTTTTTTTTCTATTATGTTTAGTGTACCCGTGGCCCCTTTTCAGCCAGAAACGAGACCCAAAATGCCATGATTGATGTCTAAGCAGGTTTTTGGGATTTACTCTGATTTTAGCCATTGACGACGTTAGGCTTTGCGTGTTGAGAGTAGGTTGATATCTACTTCTTTAAAAATGACACAGAGCTTTTTTTTCTTTCAAGGGGTACAGGTACTTATCACAGCCTTCGAGCGCCTTTCTGCCTGCCATCCATCTATCCATCCATCCAGCTATCTATCCATCGCATGCAAATGTTTTTTCTCAAAAAACATTCAACATGTTTTATCCATTTGCGCTCCCAATAATAATCAACGTCATATACATAATAATTATAATAAAAAACATAAAAAACGAACAGACAAACCTACAAGAAGAAAAAACAGTCAACAACCAAACGTGAAGAAACACTCTGAAAAATCACGAAAAGTCTAATTGAATTTTCATTTCTGTTTGTGGTTTGGTGATGTGTGATGTATGTCAATCAGTCTAGCTGGGATTGGTTTGTTTTTCATGTTGAGTTTTTTATTTTTGGCTGCTGTTTTTCTCTTGCTTTGTGGCTTGACTTTGAAGAACGCAAATGTTGTTGCACGGCTGACGGCCTAGTAAGTCTGTAAAAGAGTGATGGCAAGGGTGGGAAAAGAAGGGAGACAAGATAACGATGGGTTATTAGATATATGTAAATGTCATGATGTTGATGCTCAAATTGTTCCTGAAAGGTGTATGTCAAACTAATAAGACAAAATCAAAAAAAAATTTGAACAGTTTTTAAAATATTTTTCTTATTCTTTACCGAAAGATTTAAGCTAAAATTCCTTAAATATTTTCTTGGCTTGTCTTTCTTATTTCATACTTCTGCTTTCTATTGTCATTTCGTTGCCCTAGTTGCTTGGTCCTTGTGCTGGTAATTACATTTTCTCAGTACATCATTCATTTGCTGCATTAATTCTCTCCAATTGATTTTTATTACACATTTTACTATTGCTTTTTCTGATTTTCCCACTTTTTCCTTCCGAGTTGTTATTTATATTTTCTACACTTCTACGCGCTCCATTCCTAAGACTTTAAATGGAAATTCTAAGCATTCTCTTTTGATTTAGTTGCTTGCCCAAAAATGTAACACCTTTTTGTTTGAAATTTGTTTATGTTTTTCAACTTACCACCGGCGGATAGGACATGTATTTGTCACTCATATTGAAATAAGAACCATCTGCTGGCGGCGCCGGCGATGGCGAGGATATATAACTGCCTTTAATTACCAAAGATGAGGCAGGCGATGGTGATGGTATATAGAGACCATTTGAGATCAACATGTGATCATCTTTTGAACGCATGGGCATGCCGTCGATTAAGCCTGTGGCACTATTACGCTGACTATGACGCTTCGGATTGGGTAGAGTGCGTGTAAAGTCAGGATTACATAACGGATAGGGTGGTGTACACATGGAACTCTCTTGATATTTGGGTGGATATGCAGTCGATTGTATGATGTCAACATTCTCCACAAGATATGTGGAGGCGGCTGTCTTCTTTTGGACATCCGCCTGCAATGCAGTGATGGGTAGCTGATTAGATTAGAATTAAAATGCAAATGAGTTTAATGTTACAAGATGTTAGTTGATGAGAGCTATATGAATGCTTACCTTATACACAGATTGATTGTCATCCTTGGAGTAGACATCATCGTTACTGGGTTCGGTTTCACCTTGGGATTTATTTTGTCGTCTGATGACAAACCAAGCCACCAGAGCGGCATTAAGTACTAGCAGGACCATGGCAGCCGAAGTAATGCCAATTATCATTACATTGGGCAACTCATCCTTTTCTGTATATTCTGCTGAGTGAGGTTGCGATCCTTTGCCCATAGTTAGCTTGATGTCGGGTAGGAATTTACTGCCACCTGCCTCATTGGCAGCCATCACAGAGAAATAATAGGTTGCACCCGGTTTAAGGCCATCTAAAGTCATATTCTGATGTCCTGGCTTGGCATCAACATACTTATATTTATCACCATCGCCGTGTTGACGGAACCGCAGACGATAATAGACCTGCATGCCGCCATCAAAACCGGGGATCCACATTAGCTCCACACCAGTATCACTCACATTACCCACTCTCAGCTGGAGGGGAACATCCGGACGTGTCGGCTTACTGAATTCTAAAGTGGCACTAGCTTGTCCCAGATTATTACGTACCACACACTCATAATGGCCATAGTCATCGGCAGCGGTATTCTCAATCAAAAGGGCAGACTCATAGACCAGTGCATCTACCTGTCGTTCTACACTCTTGAATTTCTGTCTACGTTGCATCTTTAGATCCTTGCCATGACGTCGCCAAATGAAACTGGGCTGCGGTGAAGCCAAGGCCCGGCATATGAGCTGGGCACGCACGCCCGGACGAGCAGCAAAACGTGTGAAACTCGGCGAATGCTCAATTTCAGGAGCAGCTGGAACAAAGAAAATTTCAAATTTAGGAAAAACCAAGGAGGAATCACCTTTCTCGACTTACTTTGCACTACCAGAAGAACATTATGAGCAGCCACAGGTCCTCGTTGATTATCTACGATGCAAGTGAAATTACCAATGTCACTACGTTGCACATTTTCAATCTGCAGATAGGCAGTTCCATTCTCAAAACTCGCCACAGTACGGGAAGCGAGATCATAGCCCTCCCTTGACCACCTGACATAGGATGCCTCTAAAGGTCGGGCCTGAATGTGGCAGGCCAAAACGGCCTGTTCGCCAGCCATGAAGCTTTGCCCTTCACTAACTGAGGTAATGGTTGGAGCATCTGCAAAATATGTGTACACAACTTAAGCACAATTTCTCGCAAGTGAAGAAATTTCTCCCTTTACTTACATTCAACCATAACTTGAATCTCTATCAAAGCACTGCCCTGACTGTTACTAGCTTCACACAAATAGATTCCAGCATCATTGCGATTGAGTTTACTGATATTAAGTCTGGAACCATCCGAAATCAAACGCTGACCACTTAGCGGATCTTTGCTGATAGGTAAACCATCTTTAGTCCAGGTATAGGTTATAGTCATGGGATTGCCATTGGCCACAAGTTCCACTTGCAAAGGAGAGCCCTCAATGCCCACAAAACTTGTTGACTGACTTGCCTCAAATTTGGGTGGATCTAAAAAAAAGAAGGGACAAAATCACACTCTTCGCCGGGGCACTCCACTCCTGGTATTGACTTACAGAGAATGTCTAAGCTGATGGTTTCATGGACACTGCGCTGCAAGACTTCATTGTGACTCTGACAAGTGTACACAATGCCATCAAGATCTTGAGTTATATTTACAGACATTTCCAGTGTAGATACCGAACCACCCCAGAGACCTGGTTTGTTGGCCAAATTGACACCCTCCACAGGAATGCCATCCTTCCACCAACTGATTTTAGCTGGCGGATTGCTAGAGCTGGAGTCACAGATTAGTTTGGCTCGTAAGCCAGGCACCAAATTACGTGGGACCACACTAATTTTAACCGTTTCTGGGGGGACTATATAGAGAAGGGAAGATTATTGAAGGATTCCTGGTTTACTTGAGGGAGGTTACTTACAATGAACTCCCAAAGTTTTGGTTGCAAATAGTGGTATGTCAATGGCCGCATTCTGTACTTCACACTTGTAAATGGCATTGTTGTCAGAGGCATTAATCAAGAGTGATAATTCTGAAATGATCTTGTTATCCAACACTTTTGAGGCGGCATTCAAGCGTTTGTCATTTTTATACCACTGCAGCGAAGGTGGAGGATTTCCACCCGCTGAGCTACATTGAAGTTTAAGTATGGAGCCAGAGACTAGAATATCTCCATCATTATAACCAGTTACCAAAGGCGGAGAGGGAGGATCTAGTTACAGAGAGGCACAAATGGGTTAGTTCCTTGGTGAATCCTTTCCATATTCTTTCTTTTACTCACATAGAACATTAACTGTGTGGGATCCTATGACATTTTGTGTCAACTCTTTATTGAGCGCATGACAAACAGCTAAAAAGGTGCGACTCTGGGTATCGATGTTAAATGAGATATTGGAACTGCTGACCCATCCACCATCTATGCTGGAAGTTGTCTTATAGCTGCTATTGTTAAAAGGACGACCATTCAATGACCAGGTTATACTGGCAGCAGGATTCGATGGGGCGGTTACACAACTCAATTGCACTGAATCTCCAACTTTAGCCTGAGTGGCACCACTCAAGTATACATCTTTGGGGGCATCTGTTGATGTAGGATTGATTGGTCAGAGAGGGTAAGAAACACATCTTCTCGTTGGAAACTTACATAACACTGTTAAATTGAGTTCGGCTTTCAGAGGCGTGGTCGAAAGCAAATTTTTGGCTTCACAAAGCAAAGTGGCACCATTATCCTCCGATGAGGCGGTAAATTTATATACATTCTCCGATAGACGGCCCGAAGTGCGTTGCGGTGAATTAATGGCCACACCATTGCGATACCAAACCAACTGAGCTGGTGGATTGCCACCACGACTGCGACAAGCGATAGACATTTGTTGGCCACGGCGCACAGTTTCACCCTGACTGTAACCCTCAAAAAACGGTGGACCAGGTGGGTCTACGAAATAAGATACGATGGCGAATAAGAAATAACCCTAGTCATGAAGACATTTGTCTCAACTTACATAGGACAGAGAGTTGAACTTGTGCCCGCATGGGTACATCTGGTGGCAAAGCCTTATGACGTGCCTCACACGAATATTCCCTATAGTCATCCTCTGAATGTGGTTGTAAATGCAATGTCGAACTTGTGGTGAATCTTTTGACCGCCGTTTGATTGATCGACACCAAGGGCACTGATAATGGCACTCGGTTAATTTTACCACTCATTATACAGTTTTAAGGTACTTACCTATATCGACTGGTACATCGCCCTGATACCAGACTATTTCCGCTGCCGGATTGGCATTTTCTGCTATGCATTTCAGAGTTAGATTCTGTTTCTCTACCACCTCTACTTTGGCATTACGTGCATAGCCCTCAATCATAATGGTGCTGGGAGCGGCCACTATACTCAATTTGGCGTTTGCTCTAATGGCTGGATTACCTACTGCAGGGCCCACCTGACATTGATACTCTGCATCATCCTCGAGAGTGGCATTCTTGATTTGAAGGTTGTAAATGCCATGCTTAGCATCCACAAGCACGGAATAGCGTGGAAATCCGGGTATAACCGCCGAGAAACCCAATGCAAAACCATCTTTAGTCCATTGTACTTTACCCGAACGCGAGGCAACCTCACAACGTAATAGAGTGTCCGTACCCTCAAGTATTTGCAGATCGTGTGGGGTAATGCGAAACTTTTGCACAGCGGGTAAACTAGTCGCAGTAGCTGTAGTCGCTGTTGCTATCGATGCCGATGGCGATTCCGATGGCGGTGCCTGAGCCTCTACCCTGGCATTGCTGCAGCCGATGGCGGCAACTGGAAAAACGAAAACGAGAAAGAGAGTGTGAGTAGGGAAATTTGCTTGGTTAATCGGCACGTTCGACATTTGCTCACGTAGTTGCCAAGTGCATACACGGCACATGGGAACCCCGAAAGTACAGAACACAGAGAATACAGTTCAATTGGCAACCAAATCGACATCACATCGACCTGTCAGACTCAGAGAGTTCACCCAGTTTTTACAGCCCACACACACAAACACACACCAGAAACACACATAAAATACACATTACTTAAGCGTAAAGCCTCGACGACGTAGCTCAGTCACATCGCACTAATTTGGTACAACGTTTTCTTCCTCTCCTTGTGTGAGCTCACACATGTGTCAAGCCAGGCATTGAGACATGTATATATAGATGGTCTTGTCTCTCCTTCATTTCTCTGTCTTTCCGTTCCAACAACCCACACCTAAGACGAAAGTAGGTCTACAGCTTGCGGCTCATTAACATTAAAATGTCTTAAAGAAGAAAAAAAAAATAGCCCTGGCCACGTTTCGATATCAAATTGAACAGCCCACTCTTCCAAATGACTCTTTGTGCCCGTATGTGTCTATCTGCGCCGACCTAATCAACATTAGGGCAATCTACATAGGTAACAGAAAACAAGCCGCACAAGCACATTGTCACAAATCCACAAAAACTGTTGACAAAACAAAGCCAACCAACAATTTATCAAAACTTGTCAATTTAGTAAAAATTTCTATAAATCGTTTTCACAACTAAAGACTGCTGTTAATAGATTAACAATTAATCTACACAGTTTTGCAACCAGCTTCTTTAAATAAATTGCCAATTATCAGCCATAAATTAAGCTCAACTGCAAGATACGAAAAACAAGTTTAATTAGTTGCCAAACAAATTTTATATATACATGCAACTGGTTCTCTAGCCACTGTGCAAATGACAGTCTGTTAGATCACTGCGTGAGTCTTTTGGTCTTTGGGAACTTGAAGAAACAAACATTTTGTGTCGTGGACTTCATCAATGGATTAATTGATTATTTGTCGTAGAAGAAGTAGATGACAACGACCAAAAACATTTTCAGTATGTCCCAAAGGAAATGAATGTGGACAAGGAGTGAGAATGATGGAAGTGAGTGACTAAGTAAGGCCACCCACAAGTCAGCTCATTTTTTGTCGATTTGCATGTGACATGCATTTTCGCTTGGGCCAAAGTTCAAGCAATTAACTCACACACAAACACAAAGTCTGGGAGACAATTGAGAGACAGTTGACCAACTCTGCCCTGGCAGAACATTTCCTGCGGCAATTAACCAACAAGAAAATACAATAAAAAAAACGAGACGAAGACTACAAGAATAACTGCACAACTTGACAGGTTTTTTTTGCTTGTCCGACCCGGACGACAGCATTGCATACAACTCATTTAGTGTCATTACTATGAGAAAGAGAGGGAAAGGAAGGGGGAAATAAACTGGGTGAGGGGAAGTAACCCTTGGCTTGGCCTCCTGTTTTCAAGAAAGACAATAAGCAGCGGGTAATTGTCACACATATGCAGAAAGCAGGAGGTATACAAACACACAGGATGAGCCTCCACACAACACAAAGAAATCCTTGAAGTGTGACAGTGTAGGAAGCAATGAAAAAAGACAACACACAAACACGACATGACAACGACGACGACGACACAAAAAAAAAAAACACAAAATTGTAAAGTGAAGTGCAAAGTAAATGAAAGATGAGAGCCTGCAATGGCCTAAAACCGGTTACCATTTCATTTCATTTCATTCATGGGTCTTTTCGTTCCAAGCCATGGTCAAGACCTGCTGCTAGCCAACAGCAGATGTATGTATACTGTGTGTAAGAGGCAGTAATTGTCAACTTGGTCCCACAAATTGTACGCAAACTAAAACTAACAGCTTAACCACAAAACGTTCTTCGATGTCCATGTGGATGTGCATGAGGATGACGACGATGATAATGACGTTATCCCCCCGTGATCCTATTCCTTTTTGGCCACAAGTTAAGTGTGTGTAGTAGTTTCTCTCTCAGCTCAAGTCACAAAAGCCTACTAATAGTTTTTTGGCCTCTTTTTTTTAGGGGTAGGAAACAAAAGACATGAGTAAAGTTCTTGCGATTGTGTACAAAACTCGTGAGTGACGAAAACTTTGCCTTTAAAATGTAAATCGATCCACTTTATCCAACTCCAACTGCAATTGCAACTGCCACTGCAACTTGAAGGCGTCAGGAAGTCAAAAAGTCAGGAAATGCTAAACGAAAACAAAGTTGATTTTTAGTCAATATTGTTTGCCATGTGTTATGAAGTTTGCTTTAAATGGCAAATCGCTAAAAAAAAAACGATTTTGAATTTATAACAAAGACGACTTAAAGTTAAGGATTCACCAACTACACAAAAGAAGAAGAAGTATTGAGTCATTCCAGCCATAATAGATTTGAATCCCTAAGACTTGACTCGTTGATTATTTTCACTTGTGAATTTTATAAGAAACTATATTTTTACTTATATTGACATCGTTTTCTGCACATTTCTATATAGAGATGTGATGCATTGAAGTATTTCTTGACACGCTGTCATCTCTAGCAGCTGCCACATATACATACATACACAGCACATATTCTTCACTATTGTTGGGTCCACTACACTGGATGTTCGTGTGGCAATGGCAAGCGAAGCGCAACGCCGGATGTCGCACTAATGGTCAAACGCATCTCACAACCCCTACCCTACCTTGGACTAGACTCCTTTTTTGCCCCTGCCTGACTGCCTGCCTTCCAATTGCTTGCTCTAGTCACAGTTCCTCTGTTGCTTTGTAAGTTAAACTATCTACAAGTCATTAACTCATACAAAGCCAGGCACAACTGTCGCCCGCAGAGGCCTACGACAGAGAGAGAGAGAGAGAGAGAGAGACAGAGAGGGATAGATAAAAGCAGATTCTGAAGTGGCCTGGACCTGAGATCTGCTGGACCAAACGCACAATCTTCCTTTCTACTCTTACGTTGTTTTAGTGCCTTTTTTCCTCCTCTGTCTTGACGTTTTCTGTTTTTTCTTCCTTCTCTCTTATCAAGACCAGTTTAGTTCTCTCCGTCTTTGTCTGCTCTTCTGTGTCTCTCTTTTCCTTTCCTCTCTGTTTGTTGGTAACTTCAATGCGTTAATGGAAAATATTGTGGCATATCACAGGAAATCCGGTGAGGTTTTTTTTGGCTTTACTCTGCTTTTTGTTTTTGTTTTTCTTGTTTTTGCTTTGGTTTTTGGCATTTTTTCCGTTTTCGGCTGGCAGGACATGGAGCAGCAAAAAGCTCCAGCCGGGATACTCATACTCACTTGCTTACAGCATTTACTCGCTTTGACAAAATTAACGGGCACATAAATCTCTTGACTGGGTTTTGCGGCTTTGCGTTATAAATTTAATTAAAAACATTTTTTTGCGCCCATTTTTATCTCTCAGTTGTTGTTTTTTCGGTTTGTTAACTGAACAAATGTCTTTTATTATATTGATTAAAGGGGCTTTGTTGTTGTCAGAGGGCGGGCTAAGTGTTTGAAACGACGAAAAATTGTTTTAAATGTTTTTAGCCATGACAATTATTTCTCTCCTCCACAAACATATAAGCCGTTCCCTTTCTCTGTATCGAGTGGCGTGGGGCCTTGGGCTTATCATCTTGAGTGTAGTAAGAGAAATGATGGCTAACAGGGTACTGCCATTTCTAGTACTTTCATTTCTCATTTCATTTCCATTTCTTTAGTACTCAAGTAGGTATTACCATGGATGACAAGAGATGTGTAACATAAGCTGGCTAAAAAAGAATCTTGTTGATGCTGCTGCTCTCCGATGATAATCTCATGAGTAACAAATTGCTTATCGAATTTCTAGTAATTCGTGCCACTATGTCGTCTCATATATCGATTTCAACGAGCGAAATATTAAGAACTTTGACAATTCTTCTTTGACTGTATTATCTTTTGAATGCGGGTAGGGGGAAGGCTCTATGGCTGCGTCCCGCTTCACTTCTTAGAGTTGGTATTTAAATACATATACATACATAGCTATGTACATACATATAACGTCTTTCCGAAATTAAAATGTCTTTTATTTCAGTAACTCAGGACTTTAATTTTAGTTGTAGATCATTCACAAAATTATACTCTTATCTTCACCCTTATACTCTCAGTCTATAAGCAAGTGTTCTGAAACGTTTACTTAATCAGTAATAAATTAATTGGCATTCAATATTCAAAATCGCTCATAAGTATAAGGAAAATATATCGTGTTTATAGAGTACCATATTAGGATTAAACAACTGTACATTGTCTAAACACATTCCTTAACTTTGGTAGTTATCCCTATATAATATTTTTGTGCCATCTCATGTGCTCCATTGTTTCCCAGGCGGATTCCAGCCATTGCCATATTCGTCGTCTGTCCCTTTCTTAATAGACTCCCTGCTGAAATTTCCTTTGGCCCCCATCTATATTAAGAAAAAAAAACAAAAACAGAAAAAAATGCAGCATAATTACAACCCCTGGCTGGCTGGTTGGCTTCACTCTCATTTGTGCACATCTCACTCTATTCCAGCTCTGACTCTTGGTCTGACTCCATCTCTTTTAACCGGCTCTGACTCCGACTGCGACTTGGACTTGGTAACACAAACAAAATGCTGGTCATTTGTTTTTATGTAAATAAAAATGCGCTTCCATGTTGTGCATATTTAAGCCCCTTCCTCGTCCCCCTTTTGACTGCTCCTCTTTTTTTTTTTTTTACTTTTAAAAAAATTCTACCTCAAAGTTTTACTTCCAGAGACTTTTCTGTCTGAAATGTTTTTTTGTTTTACTTACAAACATTTCGGTTTCTCTGTGTGTCTGTGAGGAAAAGCGCAAAGCAAATTTCTTTTCCTTTTTCTGCAAATTCACTTCCGTCCAGAGATGATCACAAAACAAAAAGCGAAAAAAATTAACGATAACCAACACCAAAAAAAAAAAAAAAAAAACAAAAAGCAAAAAGATGGTGGCAGAAAATAGCCAGCAACTTGGTTTTTTTGCAATAAAAATAAATAGCAGTTTATGAAAATTTGCCAAAATACAACAAACAAAAGAAATGAGGATGAAAATAATAAGAAATAGGAACAAAAACAACAAAGTCATGAAAATGGAGTGACTTTTCCTGTTTGGTTGTTGCTGTGGGAATGCGACTAAAATTTTTTTTGGTTTTATTGTGGACAGAATGTTTGGATCTTTTTGCTGCTTTTTGGCTTTGGTTTTTTTTTTTTTTTTTTTTGCCTTGGCCATTTAAAAGGCGTTGACACTCCCCACTAGCACAAACGCCCTCTTACCTCACGCCTGCTCATCTCTCTCGAGCCCCACCCTGCGTTACACCTAAAGCAAATTTGTGCTAACGAGTTGTCGTTGGCAGAAAGCCTTCAATAGGCCCATGTTGTCTTTGTGCTAAATTGAACCAATTTTTTCTCGTTTTTTTCCTCTCTCTGTTACCTCTTCTTTCCACTTCCCCGCCCGCACTGTACTTCTTTTAGGTTTATTTCCTATTGCGCTTTCATTTTGTTTGTCTTTTTTGCCATTTGTTTTTCTTCTGGTATATACTACAAACATATTTTGCTGTTTTATGTTTTTGCAGCACTTTGCGCGTCAAGTGAGTGAAAACTCGAATGCGAATACGACTGTGAATATGTGTGAATGCCGGAGCGAATGTGATGCGCTTTCAGGAGGGGGTACAGAAGCACCTATTCATGCGTGGTGAAACCATGAAGGGAGGGGAGGCGGTGTGCGGTGGAGTTGGGGCTGACTGGCCTACGTATGTACATATATGTATGTTTATTTGTACCAATGTCAGCGGCCCATGTCACGGATGTGAATTGCTAGAGATGAGCCAATGTGAAATTGATATTACAATTTTATGCTTGTGCGCATCACGGCAACCTCTAAACCAATGATCAGGTAGGGATTGTCGGGAAACAAGTTGGGACCACAGGGCTCTAAACAAAAAAGGTTTTAAAAATGAGTCAAACAAATGGAAACTATTAAGCTATAGCTGAAAAATAAAAATACCCAAAATTATCTTATAAATATATTTATAAGAAGGCCACGAATTCCTTTAAAAGGTTGCCTCAACTACAAACACAACTAACTCCAGCCCTGCTTGCAAAAACTAATTTAGATAGACAGACAGACCCCTTTTCCAATTTTAGATATCCGACTCAATGTGATGAACTGCATTTGCATATAAATATTAAGCTCTAGCTTATGTATAAACTCTATCGAATCCAATAATATATTTGATTTTAGTCAACTTTGATGAAAATGATTCCGATCTGATTGAAGAGAGGTACAGTCTTATAGGATCATGCCAAGCAATAATACTTTATTGCTTTTCAGTTGTATTTAATTTCAGTCACTTGCACTATATTGGTGTGGTTTCAAACGGGGCGATTGTAGGTGGGTTGGGGCCTGCAGGATGTTGCTGGAAGGTGTCAATGGCACATAGTTGCTGCTGCTGTTGCTGTTGGCTGCTCCTCCTACATGTCTCGTCGCATGTCTCTGTGACTCTGAATGTACATAGTCACAGCTGAAGTTGAAGCTGCGGTGGCGGTGGCTGCCACTGCCACTTGGAAGGATGGCTATGATGCTGCTGGCAGGGAAACGAGGAGAAGGCAGTGATGTCGGTGGCATTGCATTTTCGGTCATTATTCAACGTCATTGCAGTTTGGCGCGTTGCTGCAGCTCGCTTGGCAGTTTCAATGATGCATAATTTGTAACGTTATATAAAATGCGAAACCGTGTTGTTGATATTTTTTATGCTAATTGCATGTAAGTGAAAGATACATACACATACACACACACCCAGCACTGTCTGTAATTATGTTGAAGAGAAAAAAGAAAGTTGACAGTTAGGTGGCGTCAACGACAGCAACAGCAAACAAGTTGCAACTGCAACTGCGCCCATAACCAACAACTCACAGTTCCATACATATTTATCCACATATATGTGTATGTATCTGTAGCATACAGGTTAGGTGTTTGCATCTGATATATGCATGCAATTATGCATGACGCTTTCACAGATGTCAGAAAGATAACAAAAAAGCAACAATAAAAAAACCAAAATTATTGGGTTAAAGATATGTAACGTGCGAAGATGAAAGAAGAAACGGATTTAAAGTCTCTAGAAGATAGAACTAGAAGACGAAGGCAAAGAAAAACTTCTTCGCGACTGTTGAAAACTGTTATTAAAGTCTTCCTCTTGCCCACAGGGAGGTAACTGGGCTACCTAAAGAGTAAAAAAATAACGGTTCTACAATTTAATAGTTATTCGATCTGGCCAGAGATACCTGAACACCTGACAACCCTATCAAATAAGGCACCATCAAAATCTCTTTCATAAACTGCTCATCAATTTCACACTTTGTTTTTAATGCTTTCTTAGCTAAGCTAACAAAAAAACCCCTCAAAAAAATTAACTATTCTCTACTTTTCGAGAACTAGTAAATAATGGCAAAAACAACACCCAACTACCATATAGCAATTAATTAAGTTTAGTACTCTATGGCATATGCCATTAACCAACAACGACTACCACGACGACGTCGTAGAAGATGGTCATAAAAACTCGCGTTTTACTTGCCCCGAAACCCAAACCCAAAAACCTGAAACTGAACCCCCAAAAAGCGGAAGCAGCCATTAAAGGCAACGGCAAAACTCAGATAGATAATAATATTTATATGTACATATGTATATACTTATATAGTATATGGGAAGCAACACCACCCCGACATGAGCGAAAACATAAAAATTCATTAGAAGTACTTTCAATAAATTATCAAAGCTCTTTTGCCTCTCTTTAAGTACTGACTTACTCGATGAGCAATTGAATATGCGAAAGATATCTATGGTCATTAATCTCGAGACATTGACGAGCAGCACCAGCCATGACGGTGGTGGAGAGGGGGCAGAGGAAGAGAGTTCTATATATCCTAACTCGATTGCCAATTTAGCTATGCAAATGGCGGAGAAAAAAAGGCAAAGTTGATGTTGATTTTCAAGTGCTGCCAATTAACAGGCATGGCAGAGCAGAGTGAATCGATATTTACTCAATTAATTTATAACTTCCGCAACAGAGAGGAAAAAAGAAGCAGTAGCGGCAGCAGCAGCAGCAGCACCGATTTTTCATTCATTCATAAAAAAATCGACGGCGACAACGATGAGGCAGAAAGTCAACCATCAAACCAAAAGCTGCTGAAGCCTTGTGTCAGCGCCTACTAAACGAAGCAGAGTTTCGTCTTCAATGTCTTCTCCCCTCTTAGGTACACAGGAAGCAATCATCGTGATACAAGTCATATTAACTTACGCTGGGCTCACAACAAACCAGGCAAAAAAAAAAAAAAACAACAACAAGAAACAGAAGAATCACAGTGCAAAAATAAGAAAAAAAATTAACGAGAAAAAGCTAAAAAAAAAAAACAGAAGTTTGGAGACCCCAGCTGGATATCTGGATCTGAGGCTGAGAGCTGTGTTGAGCATATGTTGTCCGACAACTTTGCGCATGCGAAAGTTGTTGCAGTTTCAGTTTGAGAAAACTATCAATGAAGGCGGAGACCTGCTGCTACCACAAAACCACTCTTCCACTTCAGCACCACTTGCCACTTCTTCTCAGGCTTCCCGAACGCGGCGCACAAAATGCGAGCAGGTGCAGCAGTGGCTGCACACACTCTGACAGACATTTTCATAATGATGGATGGCCATATGTACATGTGCATGGGAATTTATATACATACGTACATATGTATAAACCTATATGTAGGTACATACAAACAAGTGTGAGACGCGCCTAAGCCGGTTTCTGACTGTTGCAAGTCAGTTGGTTGTTGTTGTTGTGCCATAATTAAACTTAGCCCCTCAAAAAAAAAAAAAGCAACAACAAAAAACACCAACAAAACTCAAAAGTATACGGTAACAGGCTAAAAAAGTGGACTAAAAAATTGAATTAATAACAAGTTAACAAAACGAAAACTAAAGAACGCGACAATGCGAAAACTGTTTTTCTCTTCACCTCAAAAACATTGCCTAATTTTAAGAATAATTTGAGTAACGAAATTTTTATATATAGCTTACAATAGTCTGATGATGGATGAACTGGTTTGTAAGAAAGAAGTATGCGACATCATCTAGCACCTACTCAAAAGTGTCAAATCCAAACAAAACATAAACTGATTGATATGTGTATGTTGACCTACCTATATATACATGCATATATAGGATTCTAGTAAGGGGATAAATTTTGAAAATCAGACTTAATCTAGACTTATTGATTGACTCATTGCAGTGTCTACACGTCAATACATCAATCTAGTCATCATAATAGAAGTAGAAAATAAATTAAACTGAAAACAATTAAGAAATTTTCCGGGCAGTGATAGCATTATGAATCATTTTCAAAGGCTCTTTCTTAAACATTACTGCCATAACTCTACTTTATGGTTACACAATTAGCTACATTACCTAAAATACGTTATACAATTGCAGAGTTTGAGGCGTTACTACCCTCTATGTAAATCTCCATTTGAATGGCAATAATATTAATACCCTAGATGTCTGATGCTCCCTATAGATATATGTAGTTATAGATACCGTAACACCAATCTTTATCTCAAATTTTAGTCCTTTATTTGCTAATAATTAATACTGTGCACAAAGTATTTCTCTATTCATAATTAAATAACTGAATATTTTTGCCATATAAAAAAAAACCTTTTGATCACCTCAATCTCATCTTATAAGTATGTATGTATGTATATACATATATATACGAATGTCTCTTGGCCAACAACTGACTGACTGGCTGGGAGATTATCCACATTATACCTTTTGGGTGTATTTTCGTGTTGTTGTTATTGTTTTTGATGTTTGGCTTGTGTTAATTTTGACAAATGAACAAATGGATTTGGAAATGAATTTGGTTTCTGGGCATATTTTACTCACACTTGCACACACAGACACACAAGAAGATGAAGAGCATTGTCTATAATTTACAAGTTCTGACTAAACTGCGACGACAACAACTACAATAACAAAAACAACTTGGCTTGACTTGGCCTGGCCTAGCTTGGTCTTTTGCCTAATTACGACTTTGTCTTTTGTCTTTGGCCTCAAACTAATCAGCTTGAAGCCATTAATCTGGCTCTGTGTAGTGTGCCTCTTCCTCAGTCTTCTCAGTTTCAGTTTCTGTCTCTTGCATTCGTTATATCTATCTAACTGTCTGTCGTTCCATCTGTATCTTTGTATCTATTTCTTGATTATCTAACTTTTGAGTGGAGTTTCGGTGTTTTTCTGTCGTTTTTTCATTTGGGGAGTCAAATGCTATGCTTGAGCGAGTCGACAAGATAACTTGAATTTCTGGCTGTGACGCGCTTGACTGACTTTTTAGTTCTTTTTGCTGCTGGCCACCTTACATTACCTACGAACAATAAGCTAAAAAAAAAGTAAAATTAAAACTACTCATTATTAAGCAAAAGTGCAAAATAAAATGTGGTTTTAATGTCCATTAAAATTGTCCATTAAACAAAAAAACACAGAGTCTACCTGAATCTGAGACCCGCATAAGTTCACACGGAATTGTTTCCAAAACAGCATAATGAGCGATATCCTTGAGATATTTATAAATAGATAGATATTTCAAAACACAAAATTCAAAACATTTTAAGCGGCATACATAAATAAAAATTAAACAAAAACCCCAAAAAAAGTAAAACAAACAAATTGGAAAAGGCAATAGATGAATGGCACACTAACAGCTTTTGCCTAGAGTGTGCGGGTACATGGCTATAAAAATAATAAAAAACAACATATTTTTAAACATATACATGTGTACCCCAAATGAATGAAAGAAAAACCAGATAAAATACAATCGATTATGTATATTAAATCAATTTGCATATGGAAGAGAGAATATGAATTTATTATCATCAATATTTTCGCTTAAATATTTGAAATGATAAAAAAAATTTTATCCATTTTTTTTAATCAATTATTCACTTTTTACGATGTGATCGAGATTTTTTTGCTTTATAATTGGAGTGCTTTAATCAGCAAACGAGAGAGACTGCTATAAAAGTATAGGGCTGAGATTTTTCATTACCTTTGGAGGTGTTGAAACGATCGTTAATAACTCTCGAGTTCTTAAATTTTTTAAAAGCAGCCGATGACATAAATCTTATGCATTTAAACAGTATTAAACTCCAATTAAAATAAAATACCATTACAAAAATCTTTTTAATTCAATTTTATACATTTATTGATACAAATTGTTGAATAATTAAAAAGATTTGAAAATCGTGAATCAGATATTGCAAAACATTTGAATTTATAATTGTGTGAACCTATAAAATCTGTCAGCAAACTGAATAATATTGAATTGTCTAAGTCGGACTTTACTTGGACAGAAAACTTTAACTTGCTGACCATCGGCACCTACTATAACATTTCAAAGACATTTTCGTGGATCTTACGAAACAAAGTTCTAAAATATTAATGTTAGTTGTTATGTAGCAATCAAGTTTGGCGCTGTTCTCAAAAAATATGTTGTTTGACCTTTCGGCGAGACAAACAAACTCAAACCGATTTAAGACATGCCAGACATTGTAATTATGCAGCTGTCACATATATATGTACATACATGCATAGATCGGTATACCTATAGACGTACAGACATTGGCATTTGCCATTGCATTAGCGACAAGTGCATTTGCACAACTCTCTCGTCGATGGTCGATTGTCGGCCAATCCAGCTTGGTATTAAACTAAGCCATTTGGAGAGAGACAGAAAGAAGGAGGGGAGAGTCCAAAGACAAAAGGCAACAAAAGAGTAAAAGAAAAAAGAGTTAAAGCCAGGTGCGTGCCTTGCTTGCCCTGGCCAGAGACTGACTACGATTCCGACTCTGAGAGACATTGCCCAGCTAAATTTAAATTCAGTTTAAGCCCACGTCGTCGTTTTGATATCTTGTGTGTGTGTGTGTTTGTGTGGGAGGGCGAGGGGGGAATTGATGGTGTAGGGCGGTGGAGGCTTGGGGTCTCTGTAAACCATTCATATGGTGGCCATTCATAAACCCGTATTTTTTCGTACCAAAAGCACGTAGGCTGCTGCTGCTGTTGCTGTCGATTGCGCTTTGCCTGCGTCTTAGTTAGTCTGTCGAACTGGTTTTGCCTTCTGCTTTGATTTCTTTATGAGTCTATTGCTTGAACCATTTTTTACTACCTTCATTTAAAAGAAAAAAAAAAAGAAAGAAAAACGAAATGATTTTTTATTCAAATATCCCTTAGAGAGCCGCCGACACTTAACTCACACACACACAAAGGAGAGGTAGTTAGGCACCAGCTTTTGTCCCCTATTCCCAAAGTGTGCCCAAAATCTTCTCAACTTAACACATTAAACTTGGCCCATGCAACAAAATAATATATGCGTATATAAACGAAATATTAATTTTTTTCTTTTTTCAACGACAAGTCTTCACGACTTTGAGATGCTCTTCCGAAGTTAGTTAAGTCATTTTGACCCTGACCCTTTTGGAAGACTTTCAGGTAGTTAGAGCTACTTAAATATAGGACCCGGGCTTACAAAGGACATTACTATTCACTTTAGGTTTTGATTGAGATAAGAACAAAGAAGTAGTTGAAGAATCATTACCTAGAGCTAATCGTTAATGGAAAGTAAGAGAACACAAGAAATGTTACCGAACTGGGTATAAAAAGAAAAGGAGTAGATTTTTCATAGGTTTCCAAGTGCTTCCTTTTTGCCTATTACCTCTATTAAACGACGTTTTATAGGGTATAAAAACTTCAGCTCTTACTTTCTATCACTCAACCAACTTCCTTCCCTATCTATTTTTTTTTGGCTGCGAAAAAACTTTTACGAGACCCACTAAATAATATTTTTTGCCATTTTGTTATTTTGTTGCATATTTTAGGGCGCTTTTCCCGTTTTCGGCACAACTTTTCCTTCAACGCACTGGCTAATTTATTTTCATAGACTTTTTCCGAGCCAAGCGAAAATATTGTGGCTCCAGTCGGTTTTCCATCTCCTCTGCATTTTCCACCTAGGTGTTCTCTATGATTTTTATGCTTTTGAATTTATGACTAATAAAATTTGTCAATTTTTTGTTCTTCATATTCCATTTTTCGTTGTCTCTTTCTCCCTTATGAACGTGCATGTGTGTGTGTGGGTGTTGGACCTAGGTTTAACCCACGCGTTGTTGTATTTTATTTAATTTTTTTCTTTTTTTGTTGTTGTTAGATTTTACTTTTTTGTGGGTTGACAAACAAATAAAAAAATAGATACATATGTATATACATACTTAAATATATATATATATATACCCCTATCGTAAACCGGTAAAACCAGACGAGCCAAGTTATAAAATCATCAAATTCAGTTCTCTCTGTGTCCCTAAATATTGTCAATCGTTTTTGCCGAAAAAAGAAAAACTAAACATTAATTTGGCCATTTAGTTTTTGTTTGGAAATTTATTGGATTAATTGTTTAAACAAGAAAAACGCAAAATACGAAAGCGAAAGTGAATTTTTTTGGTATATTCTCTGCGGTTTCCTTTCCAATTTATGTTTAGTCGATTTCGTTCTGTTTGAAATATTTAAGTGAATCGACAAATTCTTGTCAAAGTTCAGACAAGAGGGCAATAATAATTTTTGTGTGTTTTCTTTATTAATTAATTAAAGATGAAAAGACCCCCCAAATCATCTACTTCCCGCTCTCTCTCCCTTTCTCTCTTTATCTATCTATCTCTCTCTATGGTACTCTGGTCAACAGCTTAATCATCTAAAATGCTCATGAAGCAGAAAATAATTAATGTTAATGCCTTTCGAACTGGGCCTGAAAATGGGAAATGTTACTGAGTCTCTGCTCTGGCTTCTAATTTGTGCGGAGACCGCAAAGTTCATAGCAAATTAGTTGATTAGTTTAACGTTGACTGGCCCCCCTAACGGAATGAGGGACGGGACAAGGGGAGCAAGAGGGGCTGTAGGAGAATGGCTCCCGAATCTCTGTTAGCATTTGCAGGCCACATTTGTTCAGCTGCAAATTTTATAATTCAATCAGTGCCTGGCAAACAACATACACACACAGGGAGAGAATTACACACCAGCAAATACACACAAAGAGACTTGGTAATGCGGCAATTTGGCGGCCAAACGTTCGAAAGGGAGCTATGAGGGATGGGTAGCAGGAGAAGCAACAAAATGGACTGGAGGAGCTTCTTGTTTCGCGTGAGTCAAATGCGTTTTATTGTGAATTTATTAAGCGTGCCCAAGGCGAACATTAAATGCTTGGCTTGCTCGGTGACAAGAGTGTTTGGGTTTGGGATTGGGATCAGCATTGCTATGATTAAGGGTCTACCCCCATAAAGATAGCCAAAAAAAGCGAAGGAGAAACGGTTAACGGTGGCTCAAGAAATGGCAAAAGTTTTCATAGTTTATTTTGGTTATTAACTTTAGAGATTAAAGTTATTGAATTACTTGGAAAACAGAAATTATATATACAGAAGCCTACACAATTTTATAACTCGAAATACTGCCCAACTTATTCTATATTTAAGAAGAAAGAAAAGTTCAAAATATTTAAAATTGGTATAAGAACAGAGTCTAAATATAGAATTATAGTACATTATTTCATTTGTTAAGAAGCCCCGATCAGACATTGAAAATCACATCACATTCACATACACCCGAACGCCAGCCCAATTTGTTGACTTTTGGCATTATTTTTTGCATAAATTGCATGTATGTAGAAATGGAATTTCATGAAATTTGCACAATTTACCAATTCGTTTTCAAGATATGCACCTTTCATATACATAGATGCAGGTATATAATCTTGGATCACATCCAAATGGCACAACTTTGCTTAAGCTGCCATTTTGTTGCTGTTGTTAGTACAGGGAATTGCGGTCAGTCAGTATGTTTTTTTCATCTCCATTTTTTCATGTTCTGCTTTCAATCTGAGCAAACTACAAAAAAATTAAAAGCTAGCCTTATATGTGGGCTAACTATGGTACTTCATTCGCACTTTTGTGTTGATTCTAAAGCCCAACCCCATAACCTGTTCGTCATACAACGAGTATGTAATTCATTTTTTTGCTTTACTTAATCAGAGCAAGTGGCTTTTAGTTGGCTCTCTTACTGGTTCACTTGACTAGTAAGTAGTTGGCCAAGCGATTAGTCCAAGCTTTCTGAGTTCAATGCACTGCAAATCCACACTGTACTGGAGGAGGAGGACAGGAGGGATTTTTTAATTCAATTTGCCTACGTAAATCTGGGTATGATAAACCTACATTTGGTAGACGACGGGATTTGCTTAAGAAATGGACAACAAAAGAGATTTCACAAATTCCATTTAACCGCATCCTCAATTTTCTGCTGGAGGAAACCAGCAGCAGCAGCAGAAAACAAAAAACGCAAACAACCCAAAAAGGCACACATGAAGAAATGTGTACAGAAAGAAAGATATAGAGTAATAATAATCATAATTTTTTCTAGGTTGGTTGGAGCTATTTGCTACACATGGCACTCGCTCATCGCACATTTCGGGGCAGGTGTTTTTCTTGGCGGTTTTTATTCTCTTCATTTTTTTCGGGCTTGTTTATTTGCCTTTTGCAGCTTGACTTGAATTAATTCCTGAACGCGTGCAAATGTGGCGAGAAGACAGAGAGAGAAGGGGAACTGTGTAGTCTGTGTCCAAGATGATGATGATGATGATGATGGCAAAAGCAGCTGCTTCTGAGCGTGCGCCAAATTGTGGTAATGATGGTTGCTAACCTGCTAGCTAGAGGGTAGCCAGACAGCCAGTCAGCCAACCAGCCATCCTTTTCAGAATTAAATTTACTTGAATTAACTTGACTTGACTGAAGTGCTGGAATTGGCATTCGAATTGGAATTGGTATTGCAGATGGAGTTGGAGTTTGACATGAGCTAATGCCAGGATGAAATTCCACGAAATCTCATTTCATTTGTATATAAATATTTAATTGTCGACAAAATTCAACAGAATTGTGGCCCGAATGGGCATAAACGTATACATATGTATAACTTATTTGTGATATCAAATAATAAGTTATACATGAATTGAGAAGGCAATAATTACAAATGATTTTCAATTCAACCAAAATAACTTCAAAATTAATCCCGTAATTCTTGTAAAACGAAGCCCTAAAGACATTGTCAATGACTTGTGGTTGATGAAGAAAGTCAATTGAAACATGATAAAAATTTTTATAATTTTCATTTGAATTTTAAAGTTAAGAAGTATAAGATAATTAATTTTTTTACTCTCTATTAGTTTATGTCTACATTCCAAGAAAACTGACTTATTAAGTACTCACAATTCAAGTAGACCTAATATACTTTTAAAAGATTAGTATTTTAGTATTAAATTACTTTTGATAAAATCTTGTTGTCCCTTTCGTTAAAAAGGATTAAAAAAATCTACAATAGAAGCAAAAAATGTCTTTGCATTCAACTAAAATATATAGCAGATTTCATTGAATGCATCAGTTAGAGAGAAAGACAAACCATCAAACTTCCCGTCGTCGTATTTCTTTTTAGACCTGCCTCTAATCCATATTAGAACTGTTGTCCATGTCTTTATCAATTTGAGCGCCGCATTGCTTTAAGACAATTCACACAATGATTATAATCGAAAAAGATTTTCAATGCCCACTAATAAATTCGTCATGTTGAATCAAAATAAAATCTTCATATGTACATAGTGTTAACTAACTGTCGATTGACCGTTATAATGTAAGAAAATTAACACTCTTCTCATAAATAAATCAAAAATAGAATACACCAAGAAAAATTGTATCGAAAATGCAAATGCCTTAATTTCCTTTTTCCAATTAGCAGGCAAACAATAAAACAAAAGACAAAAACACAAAATTAATTGAAAAACTACCCAGACTCAGATTCAGACAACGAAAGTACCCGGTAAACAATACTCGGAAACTGTTTTGTGTCCGTCCGTTGAAATCGAGCATCGGAGGCAAGCGTAAAAGATGGTAAAAATTAAATTATGTGTGCCACAAGAGTTCGCCCAGAATTATGTCGCATAAATCAAATAAACAGTTAAAAGAAAAAAATAAAAAAAAAAAAAAACAAAAGTAAAAAGAAAACACAAAAAGGTATACGATAAACTTTTGCATTTAAAGAAGCAAACTAGAGGGCAAGAGAGAGGCGGAAGTGGGGGCTGAAGTTTGCAGCAGATGTAGGTGAGGCATTAAAGCAACACTTGGGACACTGTGGCAAAAACAATTTTCGCTATTCGTTGCTGTTTTTTCTTTTTGGTTGACTATTTATTTATTGCGAAGTAAAAACCGCAGAGCAGAGAAAAACAAGTGTTTAAATGTCAACAGCAAGCGGCAGCAGCAGCACAGAAAACCAAAAAGAGCGAGAAAAACCAGCAGCCAACAGCAGCCAAAAGCAGTCAACAACAGTAGTTGGCCAAAAGGAGACCCCGACGCCGAAGCTAAGCCACTATTCATATGGCAGAGATAACTAACTACTAGACGGGAACTCATCTTCATTTTTGTCTATTTCTTTTTTTTATGTTGTTGGTGGCTCTTTTGCTGTTAAAATGTCATGAACTTTTGCACAGCGGTCAGAAGCATCTATGAGATACTTTTTTTTTATTTTTACTGTCTGTGGTTATCTGTGTGCACATGTAAAAATATAAAAAATTAAAAAAAATTAAAACTTACCCGTAAGCCAGACAAATGTCAAAGTTATCCAAAACTGCATTTTGTTGCTCTCCGCGTCTCAGTTGTTGGTGTTTGTTGATTTTGGCTTGTAACTTCTTTTGCTGTCTTTTATGATTTCAAGTTATCTATATTTTCAAAACTACAGATAGTTATACTGTTTAATTATTGACTCGCACATCTTGACACATGCACTAAACACACACACACACACATAGAAAACACACAAAATCACCCACTAAAATATCGTTAGATATATGTATGTATTTCCTTTTTTTGTTTGACAAACTGTTGATCGAGTTGCATGTATTTTGATTTTCAGTTGCGCCTTTTTTCTTGTTTTACGTTTCGTTTTCAATTCGTTTGGGATAAATTTTCGTACGCGACTACGTCAATGTGCCTCGGCGGACCGTTAAAGACTGAATAGTATCTTCAACCCGAAGCCAGACTCAGACAATCAACCATATACCATGTTTGATATCATATAGAGTTTTGTATAAGTTCTCTCTTAACCGAGACACAAACCTACGAAAAGTAGCGCCTGCAACCCACAGTCAAACCTGCCCCAGAGGTTGCTTGTTCGAGTTTGCAACTTGCAACTTGATTGCCGGTGTCTTGGCTAAGTGAGGACTTATACAAAATTAAGAAACAAAATTCTTGTAAATCGCAGAGACTTTTGTAAAATGATATAATTTTTATTTTTTCTTTGGCTTAAATTTTGTGTTTTTTTTTTTTTTACATTTTTGAACTGTTTTCGATTTGTGTGTTCTCAGCACCAACATCTCGTCAGTGTTTCGTCTATCCTTGAGAACCTTTCTCAATAAATTTCGTTTTAGTACATCGACTTCGTGTTATTTTCTCGCAACTGCGCAGAGTCCTTCGTGTTACTCTACTAAAACTCCACTCAAATATTATTATTTTGCAGAACTCTACTATTTCTAACCATAGCTGAATATGTTTTTTCGTAGAGTGGCAAAGAAATTCGAAATTATATTTTAAGAGAGAATGAAACGCAATACATTTTCGAAGAGTTTGTTGATGTTTGAAGTTAGGTTTCGTTTGAATCAAGAGCTAGGCCGCCTTTTGGTTACGAAAGTAAAAGTGTGTTTGGTCCAAGAAGTTTCGGCCAAAAAGTGGGTGAACTGAGTCCTAGAGTGTGGATTAGGGTAGGAACGAAAAAAACATGAGAAAAACTTTATCGAATATTTTGTCTAAACAACAACAAGTTGGTCAGGAAAAAGATTCGAAAAAGTTTTACCACATAAATGAAAATGAAAGTGTCGAAGTATGAGATATGACTTCAGTTTCGGAGCAGTATTGCAATCAAAATGCTAAGATTAAGTTGAAGAATGGTTTAATTTGTAGTTTGAGAGGAAAGAAAGATGAAAAGTTTTCCTCAATTGTCAAACAAAATAATCATATCAATTTTAATCCATCTTTGCGGACACATTCACACTTAAATCGAGTGAGATACCCGAGGGTTGGCGAACAAGCAAATAGCCAAGTCATTCCTAATTGAAAACAATTCTACACTTATCTTGTGTCTAACATCGAAAGTCAATGATACTTGTGTGAGAAAATTTAATTAAAAATATATACTATAAGTTTGAATCGCTAGAAAGAAAAAATGAAGCAAGTAAGTCGACTCGTCGACTCGGGTATACCATACACCAGGTGAAACAAATTTTTTTAAATTTCGAAAACCAAATGTACATATGTATGTCTATTAAAGGCCAATTCTGGCCTTGTGGACCGCGTAGTAAAATACGTTCATACGCATATTTTTCATGTTTCTAGTCCGATTTCAATAAAATTTGGTAGTTTTGTAGAAATAGATAAGATTAATTAGTCTGCCGAATTTGAATGCGATAGTCAAAAAACTACAGGAGAAAATTGGTTTTTTCTTAATTATGGAGGCGGAAGTGGGCGTGGCAAAATATGAAAATATATATACTCTGCGCGAATACTAAGCCAGTATACATACTAAATTTGGTGACTTTAGCTTTGTTTGTTTTTGATAAAATCAGTTTTGTTTGATTTGCGGGGGCGGAAGTGGGCGTGGCAAAATTTTTAAATAGCCAGTTTCTGCGCGTCTATTAAACTAGTCTGCATACCAAATTTGATGTCGGTAGCTGTCATAGTTTTTAAGAAAATCAGTTTTATGTAAATTCCGGGGGCGGAAGGGGGCGTGGCAAAAAGTTTAAACAATTAGTTTCTGCGCGCCAACTAAACGAGTATATAAACCAAATTTGATGTCTCTAGCTGTCATACTTTTTAAGAAAAACAGTTATATGTGATTCCTGGGGGCGTAAGGGGGCGTGGCCGAAATTCCAATTAACTCTGAACATGTGCATACTACACGAGTATACATACCAAATTTGGTGGCTCTAGCTCTTATAGTCTCCGAGATCTGCGTGTTCATACGGACGGACGGACGGACGGACGGACGGACGGACGGACGGACGGACGGACGGACAGACGGACATGGCTAGATCGACTCGGCTATTCATCCTGATCAAGAATATATATACTTTATAGGGTCGGAGAAGCTTCCTTCTGCCTGTTACATACATTTTGGCGACTTTAATATACCATTTCACCCTATGGGTGTATGGTATAATGATCAATGATGCACTTTTACGTGAATAAAAAACTAAACATTTATTTTTTTCTGACACTTCAACAATTCCATTTGAATAAGCATTCATTATACACAACAAGAAAAAACAAAGTAGGATTAAGGAACTTTTTTGAATACCAAGATCAACTTTGGCATTTTCACTAAAACATTAAAAATATACTTTAGTTTTATTTCCCCACAAAACTTTTGATATTTCCTAATATCAATTTTATAATTCAAAACCAAGGACCTTTATTTCAATTGTTTTCAGTGCATTTAGTATTGACTAACTCGTCATGTATGTATGTAAATATATTAAATGGATATATTTCTTTGTTTTTCAAATTAATTAAATACCTCGCACTTTTGTCCAGAACACAATGCACACTACACGCAATGCACTTCAGAGTTTTTTCGTCTGATAAAATATATTGCAAAATAAAATCAACCGAAAGGGTAAAATATATATCTTTTCGGTTGCCCCCTATAATTCTGCTTCAGCTCACCTCCTCTTTAACACCTCCCCTTTAGCCGCCCATTCATACTATTCAACAACAGCAAAAAAGGGCAGCAGCAACATAACAAACAAGCCACGGAAGAATCAACAAAAATATGTTTGTTTGTCTGAAGCGTATGCAGAAAAATACAATAGAAGAATATATACGAAAAAAATCTCTGCATATAAGTTAGGGACACCGACTTGGTGATACACTAACTTGAACAGAAGAAGATAAACAGAAGTTGTTACTACTGAAATACTTTTAATTAAGAAGTCTAAGAGTGGTGTTTAAAAAAAAAGGTTTTAAAAGGGCTTCACTGCGACTTAAACGCAAGACCATCATTTTTACTAGATATATCGGTTGTAATCCCAACGATTTCGGGTTTATTAGTTCTTGTTTCTTTAGAAAGTAAATCGTTCATTACACTGGTGCAACATATAGTCCCAGTGTTATGATTGTATTTTTAATATTTCCCAATCTTGTTAAGCGACATGCCAAGATCTACAGGACATTGATTATATTACTGAAAAGTATTCTACTTCATGTACATATACACAAATATGTATATCGTATATCGTTTTTAAATCCAAAACTTATTTCCTGCAGACTGTCTGTCATGCCTTTTAATAATCCCGAGCTACCCTTTTTAAATCCATAGGGGTAAAACGTATAATACAATATAAACGAAACTGAGCAAATGAAGGGGCCACGTGGAGTTGATTTTCCATGTGTGAAAAAAGAATTATAATAGTATGTTTGGGTTCATAGTTGTATAGTTACTGAATCGAGTTCATAGTAGGATATTACCCTAGTCCAGAGTTGGTGGCAGTCAGCAAGCAGGCTTTATTAATGGCTCATAATGACTTAAGTGAAATTACTGAAGCGTAACTTGGACTCTTTACACTGCTTGACTGGCACTTTCTATCTCTCTCTCTCTCTTTCGCACTCACTTATTTCTTCTCTCTCTCGCACCAACCAACTGCAGGTCATAAACAGCGAGAATTCCCACGCGGCATTTAATATTCTGTTGGCCAAGTAAATTTTCCCTTTCTGCTTGTTGCTCGACTCGACTCGACTCAGCTCGGCTTGCCTCGACTCTGGTTGTTGTTTTTCTTGTTGCTAGTTGTTAAGGTCAGTTCATATATTATGCTTTGCCTGCCAGAAAGGTGCCATAAGTCTGCTTTACCCTTTCTACTCTCATCACCCCTTCCCTTCATCATGTGTGTGTGTGTGTGTGCGTCTGTGTGGGTGATAGTTCTTCCTTCTACTTATTTATTTTTTGCCCTTGTGTCTCGCCAGCAACCGTTGCCTACTTTTGTGCTTTTGCCTGCTGCTGTTGCGGCTGCTCGTTTGACTTTCCTCTTCGCCTTACCTCGTTCCCTTACCATCCTGCCTTTCTTTCCTTTGCTAATTAAGCGAAATTTTGCGTAATAAGCTTGTCTGTAATTTGCGCTATCTTTTTTTTTTTGTTGCTTCTGTTGTTGCCCTCTTTTTCTTCTGTTGTTTCTGTTAACTGTCATCAAGGTGTTCATTGGCTTTGTTATTATGCCTCGATGAATTCCGCCCAGAGCTTTTGGGGCCAGGCCAATGATACACATTTGTCATTTTGTATCTTACATACAAATAAACATATGCTAACAAAAATTAATTGTCTTTGGATTGAGTGCAGAATAGATACTCAAGACTCTCTTTCTCTCTCTCTAACACACTTCACGGGGCGAGGACATGGAAATAGTAATCTTACACAAAGAAATCTTATCTCATTTCCAGCATCGCTTATTGAAAGAGCAAAGTTTAACCAGATGTGGAATAAAGTAGTTTAAAGCTCAGTTGAAATGTTTGACAGACACCTACATACACCTACTTAGATATTAAGATGGTAAACTATTTTTAATATTGCTAATTCTATTGATATATTAAGTGACAATTGCACTTTACAAAAGGTACAGTCCTTGTAAAGATTAAATTGGAATATTAACCAAAAGTGAAAAGGTTTTTTTTTAAACAATTGGAAGGTTGTTCAGAGTTGTTCCTGGTTTTTAAAACTTCGAACTAAAACTCATAAAACTAATCAAGTTAGTTAACTTATTTACTAATACAACAAACCCTTACTTTTCTGTAGAAAAAACAAAATGTAGGAACTTTTAAACCTTATTATGTTATTCAGAAGTGAAGTTAATATAAATAAAAAGAATAAATAAATAATAAAGTGATAATAACAATGAACATCGACATGCGGGAAATTTCCCAAAAATGAAATGTAGCAGAGGCAAAAAAAAGTATTAAACAAAGGATCTGCATTGTGGCTTACATTATTATTTGTTTCTTAAATTCGTCCAACATTTTTCTACTTTGCCAGCATTTTTTAAATAGGACAACGTTAGGTCACACAAACACCTAGTCACATACACTGTGACGTTTGGTTTAAGCATCAATTTTTATCATTCACAAATAACCGAAACTCATCTGCTAACATTCCGGTGAGCACATTTAAAATGAATCAAGAATTATCTGTCATCAAGGCTGAGCTTAATTCCTATATATGTATAAAGACACATCTGCACATCCATCAGTTTTCCGTGGCAGAGGTCGGCCAGGGAGGTGTGGAATTGGATGGGGCAGTGTGTGATGCTGGTGCTCAGTCTATTTGAATATTTTTTGCACTGATAAGTCGCATTATTCACGCCGCAAATACACGCATAATTTCATCAAAAATTTACGCCATCAGATCAACAAAAAGGACCAAAAAAAAAAAAAGAATACACACAGACAGGCGAACAGATCAAATATGGTCCACGATGATATTGTTGAACGAATTTCTTTTTTTTGCACCTGCTGTTTGTTGCTGGTTTTGTGGTTTCATATTGGCTCCAGGAGAGGGAGGACAACGCGAGCGAGAGATATTAAGCAAAATAATAACGGCATTATTTACCCAGGACAACAACAAAAAGGTGTAAAGCCAAAATGTCATTACACCGAAGCACACACTCCAACCCACACATTGATGCTGGTGTTATTTAAACATGTGTAAACAAAACCATTGAATTAAACCAGAAATTAGCATCGATTTATGTCAAGAAGAAGGTGGCGGAGGTTCCTTTACACCCTTCCACAACTGGCAGTACCAGACATAACCATGCTCTTTATCAGTAGGCGCTAGCTCACCTCGCTTATCAGTTACAAAACCAACACACACACACATACACTCACACAGTCGCACTAACAGACGTGTGCCCCTATACCCTACATATGTATGTACGTACCCGCCTTGCCCCGCAATTTCTGTTGCTTTAAACAAATTTTTTGGAGCATAATTTAAACATGTGTTTAGACGTTGCTGTTGCCGTTGAAGTTGCCCATTGCCTGAGAGACACGGAGACACAACATAACACACGCTGCGTATACTTAATCCCTTTTAATCCGTTTTTCGGTCCATGAGTGAGTTGGTGTGAGTGTGTGTGGGCCGACATAACCTCAACACAACAAGCCTAACCTAACAGGCAGTACCAAAAACAGCAGCAACAACAACGTGCAAAGCAAATCGCGCCTGTCAGGCCGATAAGATGCGAACGGAGAGCATAATGCTGTTGTTGTTGTCGTCCTTGCCAGCCGCTGACTTCACTCGCTGGTTTTCTGCCTCTTTAACTTAAACAGGCCAGTATAGAGATGGCAAATTTCACTTTCCTAATGCAATTGAAAAGCATAACGAGATTGAAAAATGCACAGGATAGTCACTGTAGTTCTACCATCTTGCTCCGTCTCCAGTTTACTAAAAATAAACTTAAGGAAATGAAAAATTGGATTTAAATTTTTGGAAACCCGTGTTAATAAAATATACTTTTCAAACTTTTTACTTTGCAATTGATAATAATCAAGCAACTGTCAATCGTTTCACTTTGAACCTAAATCCATATGAAACAAAATTACGTAATAAACTTCACAGATTCCTTAGATCTTTTCCCTTTTTTATCCCCACATTATTAGGCAAATATTTGAATACTGTTGGCTACTCTTAACGTACTCTGCAAAAGTAAATGAGAGCATAAATGTTCTGCACCTACTTTTCACGTTTTAATTTGTCCATCTCTAAAGTAAAAATTTAAATAAATATATAAAAGTTCTTGCATGTGATATTTTATGTGAAGGTGCTAAAGAGGCGTGGGCCTGGTTTTTCAACACTTAGTCAGTCCATATACCTATACTCACACACAACCACAGACTCGTAAAAAATATTCTGCAACCTTGTCTGCAGCCACTTGTTGTTGTAGTTGTTGTTTTTTGTTGTTGTTTGTTTTAGTCGTTGTTGTTGTTGTTGTTAACACACTCACTTAGTGGTTGGGAAATAGTGTCTGCTACTTATCATATGCAAATGTTTGACAATGTTTATGCTCATAAATGCTTACCAGCCAGCTCGCGTGAAGTGTTTGTAAGGCGGTCCTAGTAACTTAAAGCCAAGACCGAGTCAATTCATCCGTCCTGCCCCGACCTCTCAAACCCTGGCATTTTCGAAGTTCGCTGCTCATGCCCCACTTGCTTTATGCCCCTTTAGGGGGTCGCGTTCTAGTGCGGCGAAAAGAAGAAGAAAGATTTATATATGTATGTATTTGTGTCATAAATTAATTACTGAGTTTCTCGTTTTAGTTTTTATGAAGGTTTTACTAGTTGAGCAAAAGTTATCTCTCAGCACTTGAGTAATAAAAAGAAAGGCTATACATATTTATGCATATAACCTTGACCATTTGACTACTGTTGGTGCTACTAAACAAATAAGTAGTAAATTTAAAGTTAATCTCACAAGAATATTTATTATATGCTATTCAAAGCTATTCAAGTTTATCAAACTGCACTTAAATCAAGCACGAAAATGAGCATTTCGAATTAAAAACAAATTCTGTTTTACTTAGATTATGGTTTCAACACAAGAACTTATCATTATATTTTGATTGTTTTAAATGTTTATATAGACAGGCTTTAATTTAAACTAAACTAAAAACGTAGACGAATTGATTATTGCGTTTTTACCTTTTTGAACCTTGATCCTGATTGTGGCATAAAGTCAAAAAACTTAATAGGAAGTGTAAAAGTTAATATAAGTAACATATATTTACAGTTAAGGACATGTTAAAGCACACCCATTATTAACTTTTGGTGTTAAGTTATTATTTTATTTATATTCCCAAAGAATATCTCAAATTCAAAGAATTTTAAAATGCTGAAGAATACTTTAGTTGCTTTTTTTTGGTAACTTAAAAGATTTCGCATTCTTAATTAAAGTTTAACTTTTTTGTTGCGGTTAATTTAAATATTTTTAAGTCAATAACGATTTTTCAATTTCTGGTTGCTGGTCTAAATTGAATAACCCTTACGAATGAAATATTTCCCCATTCATTTTGCTGTTTTTTTAAATTTTTAAATTCCTCTGTTTATTTAGGTATATCCAAAGACATGTATTCATCTGCTTCTTTACTGCAATCTTATACTTATCTCTTTCTTTTTATCTTCTTTGATTTTGGACAAGAAATTTAGCTTGGTTCTTAGATTTTCATATATTTTGTTGCTTTTCATTTATGTTTCCTTTTTACTTGTTGTACGTTTTTCTTTCGGTTGTTATTTTTCGTTTTTTTACATTTGCATGAGAAATGTAATTTATACAAAATTAATTTACGTCATAAAAGGACTAGCTGGACTCTTCTTTCATAAATGTTGAATGTGGACACACATATACATACATCGAGAAAGAGAGAGAGAGAGAGGGGAAAATAAATGCATTGAAATAAAATAAAATATAAGCCGAAAAGTAGTAAACCGTAAAGCTCTTTTTGGCCAGCCAGAAAGCGGCCCAAAAGCTGATGCCAGAATTTATGCAGAAGCCAGACTGCTCTTGTTGCTTGTTGCTCCTGCTTGCAGTTGCAGTATTCTGGCCTGCTTGTTGCCTTACTTGCCTATTGTAAATGCAGCTTAGAAAATTTGTTGCAAATAAACTGAAATTGCGAAAGGCTGCTACAAAACTCCCCACACACATACACATACATACATACATATATGTACAAAGTAAGAGAAGAAAAGCTAGCAAGGCATTCGAAGGGGAAGAAAAGCAAAAGCCAAAAAAAAGAGTAAACCAAGGAACAAGAAAAAAAAATTGGCAATTTAACATTTGACGTTTTCTACGAGACTTGTTCAAACAATATACTTGGGAATTTGTTTTAATGCTCCACAACGGACTGTAGGATATCAGGCAGGGAGAAGGGAGAAGTCTTAAGGTGTGTGTGAATGGATTCAAACAAGAGTATGGCTTGAGGGTTAACTCCAGGACGTTGGCAACTTGCAATAATGGCTTTAAATTTTTATTAGATGACGACGCTTATGCGCCTTAGTTGCCATCGAGTCTGCCTTCTGCTTGGACGATGCCACACACACTCTCTCACACACACACACACACACAGAGTGCAATGTAGTGCCTGCCTCAGTTGCCACTTTGTCTGCCTCTTGGCACATTGCACGAACTCGGCAAAATGTTGAAATGTTGTTGAAAATGTCTGAGCTGGCCATATAGCCATGTGCAAGTGCATTGTTGCGATTGTGTATGTGAGTGTGTGTGTGTGTGTGTGTGTGTGCATTTCTGATTCAGTGTAACATAAAATTTCCTCAGTTCGCTGAGCATGTTTCTGTATCAACCTGTTTCATGATGCAGTAATATAACTAAGAACTCTAATTACCAAAAATAAAACAGTTTTATTTTATTCACTAGCAATTCGTATTCGTATATACTCTATAAAACCTTGAATAAACAATTGAATAATACTTTAACTCTATTTTTTAATTAACATTAAATGGTAAATTACATCTGTGTTCTTGTACCTTCTTACGAAGTCATATTTTGGCTGTAAAGCTCATTTGAACTATTCTTAAATAAATATTTTATAACTATTTATCGCATTTTTTGGCTTTGAATACTCATAGATGGCGCCCTCTTTTTCAATATCTTGTAGATCAGGAGGAAGAGAGAGAAAGAGAGAGACAAAACTAAATGAGTGATATGGATAATAATTACTTTGAAAGGGTATATAAAAAGGACTAATCCTTTGATGATCAACACTCAGGTGAGTTGTAATAAACATGAAAATAATTTGAGCGAGATAAATAAAAAAGGTTTATTTTCAATTGGTTTTAACTTATGTAAGTTTATGTTTATACAATCTATAAACATTTTCATTAGCCTTAACTTATGCATCAATATATTCTTAGAGTTTTTACCCCTATATGGCACTCAAAAAACAAACTTCATTGGATTTTCCTTGTACTATGTCAACTTCGTACAGCTAAAGTACCACTATGTATATTCTCAACTTGTTTTAACTTCACTACTTTACTTTCTTTTAAGAAAATTCGTTAAGAATTCAATTTGTAAAACAATTACACCCTATATCGTTTTTTTTTAATACTTTGTTCTTCTTGTTGTGGTTTATGTTGGTTAAAATTCAGGAAAAATTAATTTCTAAACATAATCTCAATATGTCTCTCTCTTTCTTTTTGTGTGTGTGTGCGTATAACTTGTGTTGTTTGTATCTCTCCTGACGGCTGGGAATGACACTGATGCTAGCATGTTTAGTTAGTTTCCCCTTAGCGAATGCTACACTTTATTTTATGCTACAGCTACGGCTCGTGCTCTATGCTCGATGGGCCTTCGCCTCTTCTCTTCCTTCTTTTTTAGTTGCCCCCCGCATCGTCTCCTAACTTCGCATAATTACGCGCTTATTATTTTCGCCAACTGTCTCTGGCCTCAGTTGGGTTAGGCTTTTGGCTTTCTCTGTGTACATATGTATGTAGGTACTTTTAATTTTATTTAGCTTTTCGTGTAATTGTATTATTTGCTTGATTTTATTATTTGCCTGTAACACGCGCGCTTTGCACCCATAATTAACCAAATAAATAAAATATATACTAGTACGTACCCCAAATACTAGTGTATGAAAAGGGGAGTAACAGTTTTTCGCTTGTCGAATTAGGTTTCGTTTTTGGTGTGCCCCCCAGAGGTCCTAACATACGCATACATGAGCCAGATAGGAATTGCCATGACAACAGCAAATTAAATGGCTGTCATTTCACTTAGCTCATCTTTTTTTCGGTGCATTTTATGTATTAGTGTATATGTGTGTGTTTTTTGTGCATTTTGTTTGTTGGATTACTTATTGGCGTGTTTGCAAATTCGGTTTGTCAAATTCAGTTGGCTGGCTGTGTGTTTGGCCATCGCATTATGAAGTTGTGAGCATAACTAATTGAAAAGCTTTTGTTGCTTTTGGCGCTTAGCGGATTTTGCAAAAAGTTGTTGAAGCGGCAGTGGACTGAATTTGCGGGTTGAGGCGAGAGGACGGCATTGAATGACAGGGATATGAGTGGGCATGGCAATGCAGTTAAAGTTTGCAACTTGCCTTTCTTTTTTATTTTATTGTGATCGAAGAGATTAGTAGAACAAAGTCATTAAAAGATCTAAAAGTTAAGTTAAGCATGGAATGGTTAGGCAGCGGAGAAAAAAGAAGGGGTGGAAGCTAAGTAGATTTCAACTACAGTAACTAATGTAGTAAGATAAATATCATACATTTAAGATAGTTTCTGTTCCTTAACTTGTGTGTAAATTGTAAGCCCACCATATTTACTCTGGTATACTTACTTGTCAATAAATATGTTCATTTACATCACTTTTCTTTAGGACACACAACATATTGGCGTTCATTTATGTATATGTATGTAGGTAGACAGGTAGGAAACTGAGAATACTCTGTTGAAATTCAATTGCCTCTCCGTTGGTGTCTCGCTTACCTTGAATAACCTTACACAAATTACATTTATTTAAGTTCCAATTCCATCACATCAAACAATTTCGGGGACCAAAACCTTCAAGCAACAATTGCCCATCTAATTCACTCAAATGCTTCTGTTTCACTTGCTCACCGACTGTTACCTGTTCACCTGTTTTACTTGGCGTTCCAGCAGCAACTTAATCATCAGCATTGACGGCGACATCGTCATCGTCATCATCGTGATTGAATTCGGTCTTGTCTTGCCTGGCGGCACAGTTAATGTTGTCTGATTTCATTAGCCAGACCATGACCTAACACTTCTCTCCTCTCTACTCTCTCGCTCCCTCAAAATGCGTTTTGACATTTTTCGATTATTTTGGTTTGTTAACCCTTAGAACCATTCAAGTGGTCAATTTTATAATCAAGTACTCAAGATGTAGAACGAAAAATGAGAGCTCTACCTGTTCCTTTCTTCGAATTTTAAGTAACTAATTCATGTAATATATATGGAACTTTGTACACCTAATGTCTAAGCACTTTTAATAAGAATATAATTTCAGATATATCTATAAAATATAGATTCCACGCCTACATATACATATGTAGATGTAGTTATTAGAAATAACTAGCTTACCCGAACCTGCAGAGTTAACTATACTAACTCAAAGTATCTTTACTTAAATCCTCAAATAGAATGAAAGCCTCTCCTTTTTACAAGTTAAGAGAAAGTAAAAAGAGACCTGTTCATAATTAAATCGTAGCTATCGTCTTAGAATTAGTTCATTTGCTAGTTTTCATTTCGCTCTAATTTCTTAGAATAGCTCTTATAACAAATTAAGTTTCGGTAATATTTTCTATCTAGTTTCGACTTAAATTTTCGTTTTTCATAGACCTTTTTTTTTTGACAAAGACCTTCCCAAGGTTAATGGCACGTTAAGTTTATATCTTTACGTTTTCCCCACCCGCCATCTGTTTCGCACGCCAATTAGTTGGTCGCCCCACCTCCGGCTCTAGCACTTTGTCCCCCTCCGCCATGTTCAAACTCGAAAAAGCGTTTTAACATGAACTTGAATGGTCTTATTATTGGTTTTGCTTCGATTTCACTTCGATTTTTCCGATTTTTTTTGGGTGCCGTTTTTTTGTTGTTGTCTATTTGATTGTCAATATTATTGGACCACCATTCCACCATCCATCCAATTCAAAGTATAATCGTATTTGTATTTATATGTTGCTCTTTATAGGCATGAATTCGATTCGTTTTTTTCCCACACTTCCCCGCCCCTTTCTCACTTTCTGTCTCAATCTCTCTCTCTCTTTCTTTCATTCTCTATCTATCTATCTCACTACCCGCAATTCTTGTTGTGGCTAATTTGCTTTTATCATTGGCATTAAATTTTATGCTTATGTTTATGCTTTTTTCTAATAAAAGTCGCAAAGAGGCAGTGCAGAGGAGTGGGCGGACAAAACTGATGGGCTGGGTGGATCCGAAATTGAGACACTGTTGTTGATGCTGTTGTTGTTGGGCGAATTAAATGGAAATGGTGTTTGTGCATTTTAATGGGCATTTGAGTAGCAGCAGCTGCTGCACAATCAGAATTAGAAAGAAGGATTAAGAACCTCCTTTTTGCTCTATGGATAAAGTGTGGCCATTATGGCAAACTGAGTAGCGTATCATGCAAAGAAGGAAAAGTAAAACCCTAATAAACTTGTTTGTCTTTTTATTCGATTAAATGTTTTAAACAATAAACTGACAATTTTTTTATATTGGCTTATGTATTATTAACAATACCATTTGTTTATTGCAATGTTGTTTAATGTTTTAGTTCATGTGCTAGTCTCTTACTAGAATACATTTACATATTTAAACAAATTTTATCTTCCCTATTTCTCTTACGCTAAAATACCAAATCAATGTGATTGGAATTATAATTTATATATCTTTAATGCTTATGTCGACAATTTCTGCGCACAGCTTTTTCTGATTTCACAATAAAATTATGGAACGGTTTTGTTTTTAATTTGAATTTCTTGTTCTGGTGACCGATCCCCCCCTGCATATATGTACATATAATTAAATTCCCTCCTCCCCCATCGTTGTTTCATTGCATTAAAATTTCAATTGTAAATTGTTTTGGCTTTTCTTGCTTTTTTCTTTTTCGCTGTTGTTCTTGTGACCTATCAGTGGCAACAAATAAACAAGAGTCTCCTTTTGGGCTCCCCACACTCTCCAGGAGGACTGTCACTTGGTTTTTTGTATGTACGTATTTGTGTCATAAAAACAGCAACGCATAACTCTCATCTCTCAGAAATCTGCTCCAAAAAACCCCGCCCAGGCTGTGTCTCCTACTTCTGTTTACCCTCTGTGGTGGTGTTGGTGCTACTTGGTTTTTTATGCCACACCTCGATGCAAATCATAGCCACATCTGACGCACATGTGGCACGTAACAGACACAGACACAAGAGAGAGAGAGAGAGAAAGACAAGCGACAAGCTCCATGTACAATGCTAGCGACGTTGTCGTGGTCGTTGCAGGATTTGTCTGTTTTGTGATTCTGCCCCAGCACCCAGCCCCAACTCCTCCATTTCTCATTCCCACCCCCCTCTCTGATTCTCTCCAACAGCTTGGCCTTGCTATGACATTTTGTAGGCGCTATGGCGTGCGAAATTGTAAATTTTTCGTCTGTCCCCATCCGCCCGCTCACCATCTAGGGTGTTAGTCTCCTGCGTCTTCGACTAATGTCCAAGTTCGTCTTCAACTTGTTGTTGTTGATGTTGCTCTTCTATATATGCATTATTAAGAATATACTCAGCTGTCAGCAAGTGAACGAACGTCTGGAGTCCCAATCTCTGGCTGCTATTTGGCTCCCTTTTTTTTTGTATTGTCTTTTGGCCTCCCGCTCGCACTCTCCAATCCATCCCTTCTACAGTCTGTCGTCTCCGTATTCCATTCTGTACTGGTTTACTTTTTTTTGCATTTTTGAGCTTCCACAGACGTCGACAATGCTGCAACCTCAAATAAACTCAATTCCGAATATTTTGGCGCTGTTTTTATTTACTTAGCCGTCTTTGTGGGCGAATTGAAGACGAAGTGGCTAAGGCACTAAGATGGCTTCTACTGCTACAACTACAAGAAGCCCCTAGCATTGGAGTGCGAGTATTTTGGCCAGCAAAACCAGCAAAGAGATTTTCCATTCGAGAAGCTCTCCGCAATGAAAGCGATTGCCATCTTGGTTATTATCTTTTATTTTGTGGCATTATCTATGGTATTTCCTATTGGATTTCAATAGCTGTGGATTCAATGCTTTAACAAGAATCAGGCGACACAAATTAAATGAATAAAAGCATAACAAAGGAAAAATGCACAAAACTATTGTATAAAATATATTCAAATCGAAAACTAACATTAGAAAATGTTGAGTTGAGTGGATTCAATTCAAAAGAAAGACAACGAAATTATGGAGACTTGACAAAACAAAGAAGGAAATCGAAACCACAAACTGTTTTGATTCGTTGTAGCAAAAAAGAGCAAAGGAGAAAAATTAAAAATTACTTAGTATATGTATGTGCGTAAGTAAAATGTCCCATTCTTAACGGGCAGTCAATTATTTGGTTGGATTAAAACAAAAACCATTTTTAATTTTAGACTGTTTTATAACTAAATATACAACTAACTCCACTTATATTAATTAATTAATTAGTTAATTTTAAATGACAACTAAAAAACTGACTGACCGAGAAATGAGTTCAAAGTTGTCCTCTAACTCCATGCATATAGTTTGCCTTTAAAATATACCAATCTGGCAAGTTAACAAAAATATGACAATTTCTGAAAGGGAAAACAAAAGAAAAGTAAATGTAAAAACGTGAAAATAAACCACAAGGCGATTCAAATAGACAGAGCAGAGAAAAAGTAAAGCAGAAAGTGAGCGCTTAAAACGTTTCTCAATATATACGTTTATACATTTCCCTTGAAAGCATTTTACAACTGCTTAGCTGCTATCAGAATCAGGTGCTATTGGGTGGCTTTGACGTTAATGACCGTAAACTGACAGCTGACTTCCAGCTATATACATATATATATAGCCAATTCAACTTCTTTGCCTCTCTCTCTGTCGTTTGTCTGACGTTTCGTACGTGCTAAAAGTTTTTTGCCTTGCGTCTGCCTTTTGCTTTTGAGTTTGTGCTTGACCTGCTGGGTTAAAATATAAAATAAAAGGAGGATGAAAACCGGAAAAAAAAAAAAACAAAGAAAGAAAACAGAAAAAGAAAATTCAGTACTTTTTCTTCTCTTTCATATTTCTGCTGACAAAATGAGGGAAAACGAGTGAAATAACTGACACTAAAGTTGGAACGGAGGGGCACGTAGGGGGGCCGGCGACGTTTTTACTATTTGCTTTTCATTTATTAGAAAAACGCGAATGCAACTTCCGCTCTGCAACTGATATACACACACACACACATGTTCACAAATATTTGCAGTACGTGGGCTGAACACCTTTCAGGGATCTCCCCTACATTGCCTGTTCACCTCTCCACCATTTGCACTTGTTTTATACCATGTTATGGTTTTAATAACCCACACGATTTTCTCCTCTTTTTTTTACTCTCCACCATCGGTCAACGTTTATTTAACCAACAACAGAAATTGCCTTTGGGAGGAATAGTGGGTGGCGTGAGAGAGGGGGTGGTGGCAGAGTTCAGGGTGCCAAACGGAAGTAAAAGAAAACCAAATGTCGACAAATTTTGTCGGTTTTCACATGCTTCCAACATTGATTTTCAATAAATACAATCCGATATATGTATTTCGCATAACCTGAACATAACAATATCATTTGCCGGACTTCAAATAAATGGATTTAATAAGCCTGTTTTTTGAAGATTTCTCTGAGATTTCTATTGAAAACACACACAAAACGTCGCGACGTTCATTTGACAAAAAACAACCAAAGCCGAGCATTCCAAAATTTAAATTGTAAACCAGTAAGGTAGCAGTTCTGGTTCGATACCGCCCCTTCAAGCCTTTCCTTTTTAGTCGTCATTTACCACTCACCATTTTTTGTTGCCTACTTTTCGGATAAATATTTAACAACACACTAATGTATGTTCCTGTCACGTTCATATGACTAAAATTTATCTTAAAACACTGATTGCGAGTTGCGAGCTATCTAATTGAAGTTAGAAAACTTTTATGGAAAGTTTTTATTGCATATCCCAAGGCTTGAATTTTTTTTGTACTCAGCTCAAAGTCTTAGGTTCGTTCTCTCACTGTGTCAATTTGACCAGTTGAGCCGGAATCAGAGCAGCAGCCAATATTCCGCTCATTTATTGACCATCGACAAACACACACACACACATCCAGAGATAGAGACAAAGAGATTGCGGATAGGAGAACGAAGTGATGGCAAGTCAAGTGAAATTGCTATAAACGATGAACCAACTCTTTACCTTAACCTGTCCTTTAGCCACCCACACACACACACAAACATATCTCAAACTTCTTTCCCATTCGCCCACTCGCTCAGTATTGACAGAGTCAGAGGCTTCGGGGAAAAAACAAAAAAAAGGAAGACAATTGCAGCTGCTCTCTCACTTCCTTTTTTTTTTTGCTATCCTTTGCTTCTCGTGATACTACACGGGGGCTTAGAGGTATAAAGGCACAACAATTGCAGGAGATCGTCAATTTCCTGCTTACACCAACCATCGAGCGAGCAAGCATCGTTTCTTTCTTATACCTCTCTCTCTCTCTGTTTATGCCCTGCAGGCAACTTGATTACAAAGCAGCAAAAGACGAAAAAGGCAAAAATCAATAGGAAATGCAGCTAAATATTTTGCAAACTAAAATAATTGCACAAGGCCCAAACGTAGAGGAAACGATTGAAAGAGAGGAAAGTAAGAAAAATCAAATATGAAATTTTCACAAAAAAAAAAATAAATAAAAGAAAAATTTCAACTCGTTCGACTACTACTCTTCATGCAATTCTTGTTGGCCAGGGCAAATGATTTAATTAAAATCTGAAATTGAAGCTCCACCAACTGACTGACTATTTAGGGGAAAGACGAGGAGGCAAGGATGGGACTGTAGCTGTAAGAAAGGAGTAAGAAAATGAACAAGAGCAGAAAAGATAGTGCAAGTCGAGATCCAGGTAAACTTTCTTTTTGACTTTTTCACTTTTTCTTTTTCGGTGTGTATGTGTATGGGAAGGTGAAAAAAGTTTTGCCAACTTGTTAAACAATTTTCGTATATATTTTTCGACAAGTTTTTGGCTGTTAAAAATCTTTAAGATACGACAAGCCAGCAAGAAAGAAAGCTAGTTTATGCGTCTGAGTTTTCCTTGGCTTGGGTCGTCTGTCTATGCCAGTAGCAGACGGTAGCCAATCCTGTGAATCCTCAATCCACTATACCATATACTATATGTATAACATTATACAACTGACTGGCAACTTTGGCCAGACAATTTTTCTGCTGCTTTGCATGTGCCATGACATGGCAAGGAATGGTGAGGCTGGGTAAGGGACCCACCTAGTCAAAAAGTTACAGCGGGTAAGCATTGGTCCTTTTGCTCTCACCTTTTCGGTGTCTTTTCCTTTTCCCTTCTTTGCAATTGAATTTAGCCAGCGCCAAGTCCTTGGCTGGCGCTCGTCCTTCCCCAAACATGTGCACAGAGATAACACTACAAAAGCATAAAGTGTTCGCTTAAAGTATAGCGATATCAATAATAAATGGTTGGCCAGACAGTCAAACAGTTAGCAAAATAGTCGGCAATAGTCAGACAGCCAACCAGCCAGCCTGCTGCCAACAGGCCAACGCCAAATACAAAACAAACTAAACGAACAATTTTCCGAAATAGTTCAAATATTTTAATAAGAAGGTTACACACACACACAATATCTATTTATATACATATATTAAGGGCTTTATAGTAAAATAAATTGATAGCTTAAATAGCCCTTTGCTTGTTTTTAGGGAAAATTCCTTTCAATTTTCTTCGTTTTTTAGCTAGCACCTTAAATGGGTCAGTCCTTGCGGAGCATAATCAATATGAATTGCCCTTAAGTATTGAATAAATTAGAACGAAATAAGCCGTTGAAGTGTCTGCACAAAAAGATTCCGAGCCACTTTCTAACTGAATAATTGGATCAATAATGTTCTCAATGACAATGACAAGTCTAATTTTTGGTTAAAGAAAAGGTTTTCTTCACTTTTTATGAAAATGAATCGTTGTATTTATCAAGCAAACAGCGAAAATAAATTACAATTTGAAATTAAGTTAGGACAGAATTAAAATTATATATTCGCATAAAAAGAATGTTGTCCTTTAAAAAAATCAAAATAAAGTTCCTTCTATAGGGGATCGCACAGTTTTGAAACTAATGCCTCTAATTTAAAAAATTTTAAATTAACATTGAATTAAAGGCACTCTCTAAAAACAAAATGTGGATGATGTGGGTTCGTGCTTATATTTTTTTCTTATGTTTTTTTTTTTTATAACCTAACTTACTTAACAAGAACACAAAGTGTCAACGAAGTCTGACCAAGACCAGGTACAGGCCAAGCACGAGAAGGAGCACATATTGTAGTCGAGGCTAATTCACATTCGGCGAATGTGCAGCACCGCACAAAAGTGTAACAACAGTCACTGAGGGGTAAAAACCTAAGCAAGTGTGATGCTACCTTTTGTCTCGTATTGTATTATGACAGCAACTGCACCTGAAAGTATGCAGTGATTCTCACACTACAACTAGAAGGGCCATCCAACCACCCAGCATTCACAGCCACACCCACCCACCACACCCCTTTCTTCTTGTCGTCCCACAAGTTGGATCTAAAAATTGTAAACAAAAATGAAAACGCAGGACAATGGCTTGGCGGAGCGGCGTTGGGATGTAGCCGGGAGAATAGTGTTGCAACGCTGGGTGCAACGAAGAAACGTTTTGGCATGCCATGTGTTCATTGTCCAAGAGCTGTTCATGCATGAGCACGCATTCTGGCTACGCTCTGCAGTTGGCATATCAACTGGTCGGACATGGTGTAAACACGTTTAATGTTGTTGCCATTGCTGGTTGTGTCTGGTTCTGGCCAATGCTGAAGCTGCCGATGTTCTAGTGCTTCCAGTTGCTGTTCTACGGTTCTACTGTTGTTGCTACGTTTAATTTAATCTACTAGCCCAGAGAGCTCTTACCTTGACATGGTCTCGCTGTTGCCTGCTGACCCACCCATACCCATCACAATTATTCGTTCTTTCCTTCTTGTATGTGAGTGAGACTACCGCAAGTCCATTTAACTTAACTTGGGCAGAACAAGCTTCTACTAGCTAGTGTGTCCTAGACCTGGCCCAGGCATCATTCAAAAGCACACGACGATGACGATGACGACGACAACAACGAAGTGCAACAAGGAAAGATGGACAAGTATGCGCATGGGGTGTATGTGTGTCTACCCTACAAGGCATCGTAATTTGCATGGTCAGCATGCAGTTTTGGGGCTTGCACAGAGTGGCAACTTCTGCCTCTCTGGTCTCTGGCTTAATTGCATGCAGCAGCAGTAGCAGTAGCAAGTATCAAACTAGCAAGCAATATCAGCATCCCTCCTCGCATCTCTTTTCGCCAGCACCGCCTCTCGCCATCATCATCATCAGTTTTGGGCAACTTCATCCAAATTGGACATACACTTTGTTAATGCACAGCGATACTTTTCACTTTTCTTAAAGCCTCAACAACAACATCAGAGACAATAAGTGGCTATAAAGGTAGATAGACGTAAGTTTCCATCGAAGTTTGTGTACTCCTTTAACTTTAAACTAACTGGAATGCTTCAGATCTGTGAATTTTAAAGACTTAAAGGAATAGTTATTCTATTAGTTTGTTGGTGGTGGCAAGCTTAGAGCAATTTTTAAGGATCCTTGCAGCCCTTGCGAGAGCATGACGATTCCTCATTTGCAATATTTTATATCAAATAATAAAACCCCTGACTTAATTTAACAAAGGAACAAAACGACAAAAAAAAAAAAAATCAATGCCATTTGCCACTGACTTTTGCAATTTTTATCCACTTTACTTTTACTTCTGTCCAGGTGATTATATTGCAAATATCTGGTTGTATATCGGGCTGTGTGTGAAGTGCACGTGTCTCGTATATAAAAAACAAACGCTACAATAAAAGGAGGAAGAGAAAATGTAAAGAAAAAAAATAACAAGGATATCTTTGCACAGGCAGCAGGGGAACATTGCACAAGTGCCGCGACACGCAAAACATTAAAAGGCCAACTCTTTTTTTGCCTCTGCGCGTTGGAGCCCAAATCAGGACCCATATACATATATATATATCGTAAACATACATACATATACATATGACAAGCAACTGGCAAACACAGGGCAAGAAAAAAATTGCAGAAATTGTGTAAAACAAATGGTGCAATGCCATGTTTTCTGCATGTATGTAGGTTTTTTTTTAATCTTGTTGTTCCACTCAAATTTTCCATTTTTTAGCATGCGAATCATTTGCAAGCGATTTAATTTCAATTGCATGGGCGTTAATCAACGACAATGGAAAAAAAAATGAGAAAAATCAAAGTGCAGCGAAACGAAGGGCACAGAAAAGCGCTTTTGTTAAATCACAGAAATGAAATAAAAAACAAAACAGAAATTATTAATGATGGACATGGAAAATAAACAAAATAAGAGTTCCGACAAATCGAAATTTGAAATTGCCTCCACACAAAAGTATCGACTTATCGATTTAGTAACTCAGCCGGAAGTGCTAAGGACTGAGTGAAAATTGAGCCGGAAGTGCCAAGGCCAAGGACTGAGTAAAAACTGAGCAAGTCCTCATTTAAAAAAAAAAAATGTTTTCTGGATGAATAAAACTGCCATAATGAATGAAATACAGTATTTCATGCCAAGGGAGTGCAGAATATTTACTATATTTTATTATTCCGATACTCGTCCTTAAGCAGTATGCAATGAAAGAAACGAATAAAATAATTGTAAATCATCGGATTAATGGATGTTTGAAACGTTGGATGTATGCACTTAGTGTGATTATTTAAATAACGCCCTTTAAAACGCCTGCGTTAAAATAAAGCATATTTCTTATTGTCAATTTCTATTTCGAAGTTGTCGATACAAAATCCTGTGGGAAATTGAATTTTAAATTTTATATTCAATATACTGTATCCTGTATACTGTATGTATAAAATTCACACTTTTTAAGCTTTTTTAAGTTATAAAATATGCTTTGCCGGCTCGAGGTCAATTCTTTTGAGAATAAATATAAATAATATATTTTTAATGGTTTTGCTTCGAACTTAAAAAAGAAGCTAACATCGGCTATGCCGAAGTTTGTATACCCTTGCAGTCCTTGGTAATAATAATTTTACATATTCAAAATTTGTTTTCTGCAACTCAATTCATCAATATACAAACAAAACAATTTTACTCTCATATTAAATAGAGCTATATTATATAGTGGTCCGATCCTTATGGTTTTCATACTTTATTTTTGCCGGGTAATAAAAACCCCCCGAAAAAAAATTTCAGCCCGATAGCTCTTAAGACGGCTGAGTAAAACGCGTACGCACAGACGGACGGACAGACGGACGTCTCCTTCTGTGCGTTACAAACATCTGATCAATTTTATAATACCCTCTGCAAGGGTATAAAAACATTAAAAACTTAGTACTGAATCCAAAACAATTTAAAAACAAATTATATTTTCGACATTAACACTTTTTAGAATACTTATCACTATAAATGTGAGTGGTTCATCTAGATTATTATTATTATTACTTATTGACTTTGGTGCATTTTATACCTTTGGATTGTAATTTACGCATTATTTCTAGAGTTTGTTGGTTTTTCACGCCGTTTTTTGCCTCCGGTGCGGGTTGACTATTTAACTGGGTACTTCCACGTTTGACCTGAACGCCACAGGCAAACAGCTTGTTTAAGATTTCTTGTGTACCGTCGGCGGGTGGGGATTTGGTCACTACGGCTTTCGGTACCGGTGTAGATGTAGAAGATGGTGTAAATGTAGTGGCAGATGAAGATGTGGTGGATTGCTTTGGTATCGTTGATGGGGCTATGGGTACCGATGTGGGTTTTGCAATTATTGTGGGTGCGGACGAAATTGTTGATTTCGAACCTTTTTGTAGCGTTGCTTTCTTAATGGCTGAAATCGCAGTTTCTTCACTACTGTTAACACGCTGCAGATCTTCCTTGAGATTGGGCACCACAATCACCTGTTCTGGATTTCGTTTCACCTTGCTTGTCTTGGTTGAGCTGGTGGAAAGTTTTAATCGCTTCGGTGGCGTGGGACGATCTGGTGGACTTTTACCCTTGGCTTTGGGTAAGTTTTGAATTTCTTTTTTGTCTTCCAGAGCTCTTTTGTAACTTCTGACTCCATTTTTGTTGGTTTTCGGTTTGGTCTGTGGCGGCTCTTCATCTGTATACCACCGAGGATCTTCCAATTCAGCCTGCCAGTCAATATCATCTGATATATTACTTAAACTTATATTTTTTACTGCATCAATGTCATAGATTTGCAGCTACAGGAAAACAAAATATTTGAGTTAATAAGAAATGCTCATTAAGGTTTAATCTCACCTCTTGGCGACCTTTAATTAGTCTTGTCTCTCGGTTAGCCTCATCGTAGCACAGCTGATCTGTGGGCGTTAGAATATGTTTCACGCCAGGACAATTGTCCAAATGTTTTTCATAGGTCTCGAATGTAATAAAGTGGCCACTGCAACTCCGGCAGAGCATTATCAGGCGCCGATGCTCATCGTATAGGATATCGCCCAGGCGTATAGCAAGTAGACTCTTAAATTTTCGCCCACGATTCATTTAATTTAGCAAAAATAAGGCGCCAAAAATTTATGTTTTGCAAAAGAAACAAATTTTTTGTTGTTGTTATTGGCAAATTCGATAGTGTTTGCTAATGCGAAAAGTGTGAATATCCGCATCGCGTTAGCCAACACTAAAAAACCTGAAAAATACTCCAAAATGAGCAGATGGTATTTTTCTCCGCGAACGGTCACACTTTGTTGTTGTTTTTATGTTGCGTTTCGAGCCGCGTGCGGGAAAAATTTGTGAAAATTAAATATCGGTGCTTACGCGGCGCGGTTCAATACGATCCCGATTCGATTTCTATATATTTTCTACTTAGTTCCTTACACTAGTCAAACAAATCGCGAATTGTGTTTTTAAACCGAAGAAAAAGTACTTACACGTAAGTGAAGCTGCCCGACTTTTGGCCGCCCAGAGCTTACATAATTTGAAGGCGACAGAAACAAAAATTTCTTTTGCATTTGTGAAGTGCATAATGACATCATCCTTAAAAATTGAAAGGCTGAACTATATTTGTTCTGATTTGTAAACTAATTTTGGGACGGACGATTATGACATTGTTTGTAAATGTCAAAGAACCTAATGAAAATCTCGCGTAATCGAAACGAAAATTGTTGTCGCTATCTAAAATTTAAATGCTATTGATTATTGTATTTCCAAACATAGTTTATGCTGTGTATTAATTGAAGATTGATAATTCTTCTCTTCTGTTTAAAAAACAATAACAAACAATAACAATAATCCTTATTAAATAAATTATTAAAATAACTTGACAAAAATCGTTCATAATTGTACTTGCATGTGTGGGTCAATCGAGACAAGATTCTAGAAAAGGCCTTTAACCAACTGTTGCATATTTACCTAAACAAATCCTTTATTTTGTTAATGCAATTGCATAGGCTGATTAACAAGATTTCTTTAGAAACATTAGGCAAATAAGTAGACTTTAAACTGAACATTTAGCCAATTAAAAACAAGGAATATAATGTTGAAATTGTAAGAAACGAATTTTAAAAAATTTGAAAAAGTATTGGGGGAAAACGTTTTAACTTGCAATACCAAAGAAACTTTTGTATTAAAGAATAGTTTATTCCGTTGAAGGCTTTTTACATTCTTTAACAAGAAATCCAAAAAAGCAAAATACCTTAAAAACCGAACAAACTTTTTTTATGATATTTAAAGTTAATTTGTTGCTTTCAATCAAAACCCACTAGTGCAGTGAGCAGCCCGTCGTTAGGGCATAATTAATTCCAATAAACTTCTAAAAAGACAACATTCCATGCATTTTTAATTTTAAATTGTAATTTATTTCCAAATTTTAAATTTGCTTGTTTTTTTGTTTTGTTTTTTAATTCATTACATTATCTATATTTAAATATAGACCTGCTTAAAGATTCATCCAATCCAAATAACTTGTTCTAATCCACCTTTTTATTTTGAGAATAATTCGCTTAACAATCTAATTGAATTCGTTACAATTTCCGTTTCTCTCATTTCGTTTTGTTGAGTGCAAATTGGTGTACAATTTAAATTAGTGAGTTTTATTCATGTATTAGACATTTAACTTAAAGCTGCTTATTTTCTTTATTTCCATTTTTACTTTTTCGGCAAATCACATGAACATTTACATAGTTAACATGGTGTGGGGGCGGGGAGGCTCGGGGAGAGGGAACAAAAATAATACAATAGACGACGTTTATACGAAGTAAAATCTAAATACATATATATATCCATCTAGATATATATAGATACAAAATGGTTGATACGCGACAGTACTTAAATGCGGCATATATGTATATTTTAATTATTATTAATATTATTCATTTAATATAAACAAATTTGATATAGGCTTGTGAGAACTGCTTATTATTCTAAAGAACGTCGCCTCAGTTGTTTGCGTACTCCCACCAAAGCAGCGCTGCTGCGATCTAGCAGTTCGTTCGATAGCCTGGCAAGTAGAGGCAACTCACGCATAGAAACATTTACTGAGGGAAGGGGAGCCAATTGCTGTTGTAATTTCTTTAAGGGAGTGGGCGTGGGGGCAAGTAACTGCTGCTGATGATGATGAGGTGTATGGGGCAAACTTTTGACCATTGGCTCACCCACTGGCTCAGCCTCCACATCGGTGTGACGTTGTAGGGCCTCAGCTCCCAAAGAATCGGGACGTTGTTCTGTTGTTGCTTTTGATTTCAGTTGCTGCTGCCTTTTGGCCACCTCTTTAAGCATCATTAGATGATCCAATTTATCCACAGTGGCCTTCAGTTCATGCTCCCATACATCATTTAGCTGTTGCTGTTGACCATCTCCTCCCTCAATGGGACGTACAGCCAAGATTTTTACTCTCTGACGCAATGCCTCCAGATCGGATTCGTCGACAATGCCACGTAATTCACTTGCTCCCGTCTCATCGTAATCGCAGGCATCTTCATCCTCATCTTCTGTTTCGTTAGCTTGACTGGGCTTACTTGCATCTGCTTCTGGTAGAGCAGCCGCTCCAGCTCCTCCGCCCAATGACATTTGGCTGCCTGCTATGGAAAGATAATCACACTTCTCCAATTCCATTTCAAAATCTGGCAAAGATGGCAAAGCACTAGATGTGGGTGTATTAAGTTCGGCTCCCACCCCAGGTTCTCTCATGCCCGGCGGTGGTGGTGGAGAACCACTTAAATCTCCACGTTGCCTATGTATATCTTCACTAATCCTCTCTAGATTACGTAGGGCCCGTGAGTACGTGCTCTTGGCAGTAGCCACTTGCTGTTGCAGCTCGCCTATGCGATTTTTTTGAGTCTGCAATTGATCCTGACATACTTGCTTCTCCTCGAAATAGGGCCGCGACTTGTTGATACTTCTACGGAAACGGTCCTCCAACTGTTGCAGTTTCTGTTCAGCGGTGTGAAAGAGACGAGTGCGTCGCTGATGCTCGGCATGGCAATCAGCTTTCTGGGTTTCGGCATCCATAACCTTTTGAGTGGCATGATTGAGCATCTCTTGCCAGGCATTATCGAATTGCCATTCATGCGAGTTGGACATGAAACGTTGCTCAGCCAAAGCCACAGTCTCCTTGGCTGCGGCATGGATTTCTAAAGGGATATAACAAAAAGATTTAATGGGTACCAGGTTAAGATTTTGGATCTCCATTTACCATTTGCCCGTTGAAATTTAACTGCAGCCTGTTGGCATTCAACTTGTGCCTCCCGCGCCTTGTCCAATGCCTCGTAATATGGACGAGCCTTTTCAATGCAGTTACCCAATTTCTTGGAAGAAAGTTTCAAACGACGTGTCGACTCATTTAATAAGATGCGAAAGGTGGAATTTGCCTCCTAAAAACAAGAGAAAGGGGAAAATTAAAGGCATATTGTAAATTTGCCCATGATTTTTGATTTAAAACTCACCTCCAATTCAATTTCCAGTTTATTAATCTCATCCGTTGCACTATTAAGATTCTCCAATTCAATCTATAAATAATAGAAATTTAATTAATATAATGTATTTTTCTTTTTTTAGTAACAATGTCTAAGTCCCAGGCAAAGGAACCCAAATATGATCTAACAAAAATATCTGCACGTGTGGACCGTGTTAAGGTCAGCGGATTGCTGCGTACCCACAATGATTATGTGATGCGAGCAGCCGATGGACTCTTCAAAGCTGCCAATTTCCAGGAGCTAATGGTGGAGGCCATGTCCGCAAGATCCTATTTACATGAACTGGGCATTTTCAAAGATGTGAGCGTGCATATTGATATAAGTCGTGGCGCAGATGCCACACCGGGACAGGGTTATGAGGTTACACTTAGTGGCAAAGAATATAGTCGTGTAATGGGTTCAGCTGGCACAGAGATTGGACAAAATGAAGGATCGCTTAGGACCGAGCTAACTATACCCAATTTATTTGGACGTGGCGAGAGCATCTCTTTGCAGGGAACCTATAGCAGCACGAGAGCTAATGATTTGCAATTGAAATTCTGGAAGCCATTCTTTCACACACGTTTTCGCGAAAATCGACCAGAGTAAGTACAACGAACCTTGAATATTGACATGGACTGACTCCTATTTCTTTGCAGAATATCGCTCAGCATATTTCGGCAAACCGATCGCTTCGATATAAGCTCATTTCAGACCACCAATTTGGGTTATGTGGCGGACTTTTCAGTGCATACTATGCTGGGAGTGGATGTAAGTACTTCAGATCGATTCCTCTCTTAAACTCAGCTCCTTAAACAAACTATAATTGCCTTTCAGTTAACCCATTCATTGCAATATGAAAATTCTATACGTGAGTTAAATCTACTCAATAATAAATCGGCTCCATTTGGAATCAGAGAGCATTGTGGACCCAAACTGGCATCATTGTTGCGCTATTCTGTAGTCTATGACAACCGAGATGGCACGGTCTTTCCAACGCGAGGCATTTTATTAAAATCAACAAATGAATATTGTGGTTTGGGTGGCAATGTGGCCTATGCCAGCAGCACAGTGCATGGTGAGGTGAATGTTCCTCTCATACCTGGGATCGTGGCACAATTTTGTGGCCGCGTGGGCATCATGAAGGAGACAAAGAACACCACACAGCTGCCCATCAGCAATCTATTCTACTGCGGTGGCCCCCTGACCCTACGAGGCTTTAAATATGGCGGCGCTGGACCAGTTATGGAAGGCACGCCAATCGGTGCTCAGACTTTCTGGTGTACAGGTGCCCATCTCTGGGCCCCATTGCCCTTTGCTGGAGTCTTCAAGAGTTTTGCCAACAATTTCCGTCTGCATTTCTTTTATAATTTCGGCAATAGCAATAATTTTAGTACAGGTAAGTCAAGAAAACGTTTCACTTCTCTCGCATCTAGTAAGAGAATGTTATTTTTGTTTTTTTCAGAAAATATGCGTAGTGCTTTTGGAATGGGTCTGGCCCTCAAATTGGCGGAACGAGCAAGAATTGAACTCAACTATTGCATACCTGTGAAACGACAAAATACCGATAAAATCTCAAATGGTTTCCAATTTGGCATTGGCTATGAGTTTATCTAATCGAAAAATGGATTTGAGAGCGCCATTAGAGTCACAAATAAAAGTCCCTACCCCACCACACGCAGAGAGACTTCTACCTTAACTAGATGCAAGTCATATTTAATTATTTTTGTTTGTATTTCCCATTCGTCAAATGCATTTGAAAAATTTCCTTAAACAAATTGATTTAAGTAAGCTTAAGAATCGTGTACATAATACTTAAAGACATTAAAACGAGATTGTAAAACGATCTGAGAAAAAAGAAATATGAGGTGCGTTTTTACAAAAAGAGAACTTGCAAAAAAAGTATAAGCAAAAACACAAAAAACTTAACAAGACGTACTTTTAAAAATGTAGACTAAAATTGCAGTTTCTTTTTGCAATGTATCTAAATTTTTTGATGCTTATCTTTTGAAGCATGAAAATTGTTAAATATATTTTATTCAACCTTGTTTTCAAAAACAATTTATTTGCCGAAAGCGGAATTAAAATTATAAATTTGAAAAATGTTAAACTAACTAATTCTAGTACTCGAAAGTACTAAAATAGTTGGCTGTAGTTTATAATGTCAAAGTAGAGAATAACGCGTAATGAAGTTCACAGCGTATACTCCGTGGTGTGAACAAAACCTTATGCTTGATATAGCCCCAAATGTGGAATCAGAAAAATGCATTTCGAGCAGCAAATTTCAGAGTAAACCACTGTGGGGCAGAGAGGAGGAGTAGGAAATTCTTCAAAAACACAGAAAATAAATTTCTATTAAAAATTGTCTTTGCCGAAACGCGCCTCGCGCCTCGACCGGCATTTGAACTCGGCGGCGCCGGCCGTTGTTGGAGGAGGAATAATAAGACGGGCATCTCAACGCTCAGCGCCATGCTGACATTATCGAAACGTGCTTACTAAAAGAGCATATAAAAACAAATTCAAGGGAAACATGAAATGTTAACGAACTATCGAGGGTAGTTACACTGTGGCGATTTTGGATACTCTTTCGAAGAGAGAAAAATATATTCATTATGTGACGATAGATGCCCTCATATACATTTTTCCCACAAAGTTAGGGTTATCAAGTTATGCCAGGCCCGTTGATTCAGGTGACTTTTCTGTTTTTTTACAGTTTGCTGATGTTTCGTTAAACAATTCCCATATGCAAGCATGTTGGATGTTGTTGGTGGGAGGCGTGTCGTGTGTATCGGTTCATGGATCGCTAAACAACAGACGAGCGGACGGCGATGATGTTTGGTCGAAAAGCTAAACTGGTTTTAATTATAATATTTTTGTGTATGTGTCCCAGTTAAAACAGTTCTCCGCATACAAAGGGCTCTGAGAGCCTCCCTTTTTGACCATCAACATCTCAAACATGGATTGATTTAAATGCCAAGAGCTCAAAGAGAAAAAAATTTAAAACTGGTTTCATGAGGTTTAAAGTTTTTTCGAGTACCTTTGCACCGGGGAAACCAGTTTCAAGTTGAACTTTCCTGGAATTTAGTGCTTAAGTTTTGGACTTTTAAAAAGGAAGTGGTTTTTCAACAACTTCTCTTTCTGGCTGTTGGCTGTGGCTTTCTTTCCCATTGGCAATTTGCCTAACTGAAATTCATTTTTCGGTTGGTTAAATAAAAGTTTGCCAACTAATTCAAGTGTGGAACATGCAATAGACAGACACAATGCACAGTTAACAGAAAATAACTTTGTAATGATACACCCCCAAACAAAAATAACAACTTCATTTGTTGGTTAGCTTCCCCTTTTACAGTGTGTTCAAATGGCCTAGACCTGTCATTACTGTGGTTACTTTGGCTTAAAAAATCAGTAATCTATCCAGTGCCACTGAGTATTTGCATATGCCCGGCTTAAATAATTGGCCTTATGAGCTTTATGTTCTTTAAAGTTTCGAGATTCGTTGTTTGTTATGAGCGTAGTCCAGGAGGCTCTACTAGAATATAGACCACTCCTTAAGTAGTGGCGGATGTACAGTTCCTTAGTTAAAATTGACTGGTTTCCATTTAGAATTTTTAATATGTAATGTTTTATTTGCATTAAACTGTTGTTGGCACCTAAGAAGAAAGGCATTTTCGTGGTAAACATGCTGTGCCTTACATCGCTTGTAGCCCACAAAATTGTTAAGTAAAGAGTCTCCCGGAGTGATAAACTTGACAATAAACTGAAGGAATGTACATACATATGTACATCCATTTTTGAAAAGTCCTATTTAGGGCAAAAATATATTTTATAAATTGTTGATCGCTGCAAGCTGACGAGTAAATAGGTAAACAATTTTTTTGTTTTGTATAAAAGTTTAATTTTTTCATGGCTCAGCCAAATTGTTTAAATATTTAAGCAATGCGATGCATATTTTACCACAATAAACATTTTTTTTCGAGAAGCAAGAAAGATAAGCAAAAATTTTTTTCGTTCTCAAATAAAGAAATTAAAATCGAGATAAACAATTCGCAGCAAATTGTTTGGCAAATGAATAAACAACATATAGAGAAGAGGTCTCTCTTTTTCTTCTATTTCAATTTTCTCTTTCTCTCTATTGTTTGAATCATCAGTCGACATGTTGGGTGGGGAGGGGATCGGGTTTGAGGCAACCATCAGGGTCAAGTCAAGTATCAAGCTCAAATGCTAGCAAAACACGCAATGTACAGGTCTTCTCCCTCTTCTCTCTCCTGTTAGCAATTCCTTGAAAAAAGGGTATATAAAAAGTTGAGTCATATATGTATAAACTAAAAATAGGTAGGACGAATGTGTCCTCCAAACAAGGAGCGTTATTGTCTACCGAAAGATGTCATATTAATACATATGTACATATGAATGTGTACATATGTATGCTTACAGTAGGCTTGGGTAACAAAAAATCATCATCAGACAAGTAGACGCCCTTTTGATGTAATAATAAAAAGAATACGTTTATGATTACATTTGTCAGATGATGATGACGACGTTACCAGCTCTTGGTTGGTGTTCTGGGTTTTAATTTCACCAGAATTACAATTAGAAGTTGACCACTTTTTACTAGTTTAAATGGAACCCATTTCCCTTTCGAGTTGAGCTTGCAATCAAAGAATTTCGAACATTTATTTATTTCCACGCCTTTTTTGGAGTCGGAATTTAAAACTAAACCACTTCTAAAATGTTTACATACATATGTATGTACTTTTAAAATAATAATATGACAAACAAAACTCAGCGAAAAGTCCACAAATATGAGCTTGCAATTCATAACTATACCCACCCTGTGTATGTGTGCGTGTGGCCGTTGGCTGTCCGTAAAAAAAAAGGCCAAAACTAGTTTGACGAACTAAAGCTAAAACCGTGGCTGGTGGCGTGATGACGCTGAGACTCTGACCTGACCTACATGTAACATAACGTGATGATGGTGGTTGTTGTTGGCCAACTCTTCTCATCCCTTCCCTGACATTTTCTTTTCCATTTGCCCATTTGCAAAAAGGAAATGCGAACTGTAATGGAAACCTTATTTATTCATCGATTCGCGGGGGTTTTTCCTTGCGTAATTCATCTTAGGGAAGGAGGTTGATGCAGAATAGGACATTCAACTCGTAACGATTTGCGTCATTAGAAAACTACTTGGGTAAGCATGTACAATAGTTGAAACCAGATCAAACTTTACTTCACTATTTTACCCCCTCTAGTTAGGTATTTTGCGCAACCCGTTCAATGAAGTTGGTTAAACTTGAAAATGTTATGTAAATCAAATTAAAATAAATTGTTGTAACAAAATGGATGACAAAGGTTCAGCCAAGGGGTTTAAATCTCTGTTAAAAGGACAACGACTCAATAAAAATATGTAGGGAAAGTAATTTGTGTCTTTCCGAGTTAGTATTGAATTGATTGAAACTGCAGTCCTGTGGAGTACACAAAATAACGTTTACTAAAAACTAAAGGAACACCACTTAATGACTTGTTTTAAGTAGTCGATAACCCATTGCAAGAATTTAAAAAACCTAAGTAAAACCTTTTCAGAAAGACTATAAAAAAAAATATGGGGAATAATTCACGTCAATTGAACCCTTCCCCATCTTATGGGCGGATCTTGCCCTCAGACACGAACACTTGTTACGTCGTCTACATTTGTATTTATAGATTAAAGAATGAAAAACCTAAAGCCAAAACAATTGTAGGAAATGTTTTATAAAAATAAAAAAAATGTCGATTTCATTCAACTGTGACTTGCACTTACTAACTGGCTTTTTCTTTCACCCCTCGTCACCCGAGTCTGCTGGCCTTAGTCTGCGTTTGGCAAGCGCAAATTCATCAATCAATGAGGCATAAATGAAATGCATTGCCTCCAATCACCAGATGCCTCCATAGACAGTCTTGTCCCCGCTTCACATGGTGGCAAACGAGCAATTTGAATTAATTGGCATATTGGCATAAACAAAATTATTTAAGTGTGCTGTTTTTGCTATCTTATAGTGAATATGAGAAAGTATTCGATGTCATTTCCTCCTCAATATGTGATAAGCAAATCTTATCGCTCTACAAAAACAACTAAGCACTAATGACTATTGAGTTTAGTTTTGTTTTGCGAATTGCATGATAAACTTTTCTTATGAAAAATTGTCCATATTTACAACATCTCTCTATGACGATTTGCTTTCTCTTAAGATGGCTTGACTAACAATTAACCTTTTGACATAGAACTAGGTAAGCCTAACCAATTGTTATGATGCAAGCAGGTTGAAGAGCCATTAAAAACAATTTATATACTGAAAAACGAAAGTAGGCCAACAAGAAACCGGAACAATTTTGGTTTTAATCATGATTTCGATAGTTACTGTATAGTAAGTGTTGAAATATTGTTTTTCATTTGACTTTTTATCCTATTCTAAGCTTTAAGTTTCAAAATTGAAGCCCTTTTATGTTTATATTAAAACAGATTTACAAACAAATCGCTTCGTGCGAAACGGTGTTTATGTTAATTTACAATAACTTGGAAATCGCAATTATAATTTGTAAATGTAATTATAGTACGACCATTGCTTCCCCTCCATTTAGCTTTGAGTCATCAAACTTATCTATAGATATATAGAATCATTTGACTCGGTATATTTATTCATTTGCTTTATTTTTGGTGTCAGGTTCTCTCACCTTGCCAGACATTAATTTGTATTAGTCACTGGGCTTGGACATGCTTGCCTTTTTTTTTTGTTGTTGATAAAAGTTTCCTTTGGTAATCTAATTATCAAATGGCACAAGGCTAACAGAAGGTGGAAACAAAAATAAACAATAATAAAAATAATTATTAAAGATTTAAGTTTATAAACTATTACCACATCTATGATAAGTTTCGTGACGAAGAAAGTCGACTAAAAATAACGAAAAATAAATAAAACCCCAAAACTCTCCCACAGTGCTTTTTATTTTCCTCACTTTTAAAGACTCGACGAGGCGTGTGGCCGATTTCGGATGAGTATTTTGGGATAGAGTGAATGTTTGTGCCAGGGTGAGTAGAGGTAGTGGCAGAGGGATACCCCGGGACCGCCTGGTTAAAATTTATTGTATTAAAATCAGATTAAGTAGCTAGAGTCTTGGGAAAAGCTGATATTGATGATGAAAAGTAAGGCATTTTATCCGAATTCAAGTCTCAGCTGTTCATACTCTAGTTGACTTTTCACTAATCCTCTAGTTTTTCCCCATACAAACAGGGTATTAAAAAATCATCATTATCTGAGTACTTATTATACGCAATTACTTTTGTTACTATTGTTGTATAAGCTGAACAGAGAGAGAGAGAGAGAGAGAGAGAGAAAGACGAAAAAACAGCTGTCACTTGAAGCAAAAAACTAAATAGACTTTGTGTTGGCATATCGCATTATTTTAGCTTTGTTTCGTTTCTTTGCGTTTTGTACGTCATCGAGATACTTTTCGTCTTTTTGTTGTTGATAAGATTTTGCAAAAAGGTAAAACAAAAACCGGACTTTTTTGCTCTAGCTTGTTCTCATTGATAAAATGTGACGAAGAAACTGAAGAGGAAGTCAAGTATAAAACATTTTCTATATATTATAAATATTTTTATTCGGCATTGGCATTGGCAATTTGTGTTTATTCTCAAATTTTGTTTGGCTGCTGTTTTTATGTTGCTCACACACATTTTTCATGAAATTTTTTCTGTCCGATTAAATCATTTGATTTTCAACGATCGAAAGCGGCATGTGATGTGCCTTTCTCTGGGATCCCCCACTGTGGAAGAGGTGCTTGTAGGAGCGATGAAGGCGGTTTTGAAATTTTCTCTCTCTATTCTAATAGTTCGGCGTATATAAGTAAGCCCAAAGTCATTAATGGAATGGAAATCACTCCAAAGAATACAAGTTGTTAACGATTTTTTCGTATAATGGTTCAAATTGTCGAATGTAATACTTATACATATCCCTTTTATTGGCAAAATCTATTTGTTAGCGTTGGATAATAAGCCTTTAAATGTTAATCTCTCTAGGAAACTTACACTACATATTTGTCTACACGTAAGTATGTTCATATTTTTCCAACTTTTACCTGATAGGATCACATATTGGAAAAACCAAAACCATCACCAGACCTTAGGAAATGCATTGATTCTGGCTAAAACCCATAAACTTCCTTTTTAATGTTTTTCATATTATTGTTTAGGGAAATTCCCGTCCAAAGTTCGTGAGATTTACGTGAATCTGCGAGAATATGACCAGATGGAAGCTTTAACGACCGATTGACTGCCAAGTAATCTAATCAAGTAGCTTCTAAGTCATCCTCTTACGAGTTTAGCATCAAGAACCCCTTGGATAATTGCAAACATTTAACTAATAGTCCAGTCTTAATCGAAACACAAGACCTTCTCTTGGTTTATTTTCGGTAAAGATGTGCCGATTTAAAGCAGTGATATCTACATATATGATTTATGATATTTCACTTAATTGTTTGTCAGAGTTTCATAATTTTATACTTTTCGTTTTGTTGCGTAGCTTAAGATTGAATAAATCTTAATTTATGCAAACTGCGCCACGGGCTATGAACTCAAACTCAAGTCGCACATGTCTCTCTCTCTTTTTTTCTCTTGAGAAACAACAAATTCTGTGTGTACGATACAATCATCGCTTCATTGACACCCTGTAGTTAATAACTTATAAGATGTCATAAGGTTGGAAAATCTCATTTTGATGAGATTTTGAGGAAACATTTGTAAAAATTACAAAAAAAAATATTGGACGAAAATGTTTGGATCTAGAAAACCTTTCTAATAATTTTTTACACTAATGTAATTCTAATAATTCTAAAAATGGCATACTTTTAATGATATTTAAATAAAAAGTTCGCTTAAATTCTGTCAAAGTTTCTGTGGGACGAATACAATATATGTAACTTTATCAGCAATAAGGTTACAAATCTAACTAAGTAAACTAAATACTATGTAATATGTACAATGTACACGATATACACGTTTTTTTACTTCATTATGCAGGTCTTCTAGTTTTTGTTAACAATTCTCTGATTTCGACATCCCCTCTTAACTTTTTGTTGACTAATACAGGGTATCGAAAACAACAATATATGATTTGTTATTGTTATTCGTTGTTGTGTGTTGCGTGTGTGCTTTGGTATTTCCATTTATTAAATTTGTATGCATATGCGACAACAGCCAAGATATTTGGGCTGCTGCACTTGAAGAGGCAATTGGAGGAGGAATACATACATATGTACATATGTATGTGTAGGTGTGTATATACAAATGTACGTATGAATGTATGTAGAGGGCGACAACAAAAGTAAATTATTTAGAAAACAACAAAAGGAGGGAAAAACACTTGACAAGGACATGTCCGTGAAACAGGCTTCGAAATGCATGGGTGTATGTGTGTGAGAAAATTCCTTAAAAGGAAAAGATCAACATACAAAGAGAAGAGGGAAATGTAACAAACAATGTGATTCTCATTCCTGTTCAGAGGAAAAAATACAACAATTCGCATTAACAAGAGAGCAAGCGAGAGAGGGAATAAACGTACCAAGACACTACCTGGCACTTTGCGTCCACAAATGATAAAGGGGAGCGGGGGAGACCATCTCGATTCCTCTTCTTTTCTTACCTGAATCTGCGGGTCCAGCTCGCTGTCTTCAGTGTTTTTAGTGTTTGACATTTTAACGGAATTTAGTTGAAAAATAAACCTCTTGCCCTTCTTCGTCTACGCCTACGCCGTGCCTCAATTAGGTTTTCACTTTTGCTGGGTGTAATTTGTTGTTGCTGCTGCTTTTCAATTGAATGCCATTTGCATACACACATGTGTATTCGTTTGCACAAAAACTGATTATTATTATTATGTAAATTTCACTTTGCAAATTTTGATTGTTTCAAACAATTTTTAGCATTTTTTCTCTCCTTTTTTTCTGCGTGTTTTTCTATGCCGTAGTGACTAAGAGAACAAGGGGGTGAGAGAGAGTATGACTGCGCGTTAACTATTGTCTGTCATTCAATATATCATTAACACCGGACCTTAATTTAATTATGCATTTCACTTAATTTTTTTCTTTTTTAAAACTATCCTAAATTACGAGACACGAACACCCACGTCCGCTCACCTTAAAAACAACAACAACAATAAAAAACAACAACATGGCGAAATCAATTCGCTCGGCGCGACGAATTCGCCCTAACTTTTTGGCCTCTCGCCGCATTTTTTTCCAGCTCCACAGCCAACGGCAAATTCGCTCTGCCAAAACGAAATTCGCTCAGCCAACGAAAATTCACTCCACCAGTGTTCACAAGTTTAGAGGAGGAGAACAATCGATTGGACACTATCAACCTACAATCGATAGCAACATCCCTTTTTCATATCGCTTTTTGAAAATACGTATCTTTAATATGTATATTATAAATTCGATATTGTGTCAATCATTTTCTTGAATTTGTTTAAAATAAATTGGTAGCCGAGCTATACTATAATAAAAAAAAAAATTTCGTAAATATCTACTTAAGCTACTAGGGGCCAAAACGGCCTTTAAGTACATAGTAAACATATACTAAGCATCAGTTTCAGCTGAATGTATTGCCAGTAGTAATTAGTGATAAAATGTTAAATATTTTTTGCTGACCGCGCAGCCATAACATTTCATTCACTAAAAATGGTCTTATCAAATTAAAAATAAAAGCAAAAGCCTAAAAATTAGATTGACGTCAGAATCAGTTTGACACCTCCATTTAAATATTGTAAACTGAACACAAAAAGTATTTAGTTCACCTGTTAAGTTGGCAATTAAGAAAGGTATTAACTTTACATTTTTATTATATCCATATCTTGATATAAGCCATTTCTGGGTTTCGGGGTACTGTTCTTATGATAAAGCCTTCACTGTATGGTGCGATACACCATCAAGGCATATTCAGTTTATCCATAAGTGCACACACCCAAGACGGCCAGTTATGTTGTCCTGCACACGGCTCCACTGCATAAGCCAAGATAGTAATGTAAACATAGGCTTGGCTTATATAAAGGACATAAATTTATGACTATCCGCACTACCAAAACAACGCTGTACATTTTTTACCATTCTATGTAATGTGTTATTTTCCTTATAACTCATTGTTAGATATTGAATAAGTATGATTCAGGACTAGGAATATTTTCATTTTGGGATGATTCATTTTGCGTTTACCTCACTCTTTGTCAGAGGACCCAAATAATTCAAGTTTTTCTAATCAGCAAATCTTCCCATGGCCATCAAAATCAACAATTAACTAATATTTCGGGTATTAGATATCTGATCTGCCTTCAAGTGTTATGTTGTTAAGAATAACAACATTTGAGAAGAATCTCAAACTCGTTCTGTTTATAGATACACACTCAGCAACGACTTTCTTCTGACACAGCGGATCATTATGGCTTATGTGTGAATGGTCGATTATGGGAACCGAATACGCGATCGCCTACGCAAATTAGCTTTTGGATTTAAAAAAAAAATAAACATTAATTTTAACAAAAAAAATGTTGTTTTGCAATGAACCGTCATTTGTTTGCCTTATGACTCATATCTAGCTGTTCTCAATGAGTACCTATTATAAATCCTGTTACCCAGAGGAATAAATACTCCCAAGAAATGAAGCACCAATAATCGTTGCACGTATTCACTTTAATTCAAGCAGAAGAAGAAGACAATATATGGCCTGAAATTTGTGTTAAGGTCAGGGTGACCAACAATGTTTTATATGAGGCATTTTTCAATATTTTTGCAATAAAAAAATGTTGTTGTTGTTTTTTTTCTATAGAAGATGCGTCCAACTGGTTCGACGATGACTCTGCCTGGGACTGGTCTCGCAGCGATCAACTCAGCTCATTTGACTTTTGAACATTTTTTTCGACTCGTTTCTTTTTGGTTGGTTTGGAAAACGTTTTCATGTGGGCCGCGCTTGCAGTTAACAATTGCATTTATTGAATGTATAAAAGAAACATAAACAAACAGAAAACCAAAAAATTCATTTAAAAAAAATACAAAATTTGTTGCGAAATCATAAACAAATTGCGGGGCATGTTTTTTAACCTTTTCATTTTACACATGCCAAAAAAAAAAACCTTAAAAACGGAAATATTTAGAGGCTGGAGAGACAACAGTAAAGCAGATATATTTTTGCATAAACGTCTGACAAATCTGTAAAATGTTTGTGAAATTAATGATTATAAACAAATAATAAGAGAAGGCAGGTGAAGGGTCGTTTGCCCCAATAAGTGGAAGAGAAATGATACGACGAAAATTAAAACCAAGTCGTGTGGATTACGCAGAGCAATTTCAAAGCAGCAGCTAGAGAGGATTGCGTGAGTTGAATTAAAATTTAGTTAGTCTACAGGTTCAAATGAAATAAATAAAGGTTAAAGGGACGAAGGACTTAATATGGCGACTTCATAAAAGACATTGTCAATTTGCACGACTTTTCGGGCACCTTCAATATTGGACATTATCATCATCCTCATCATCATCAATGCGGTTGATGCTGCTGTTATTGTTGCCTTCGTCATAATGATGGTCGTTTCCCAACCCTCGAGCCAGGTTTTAAGCCCTCATCGCTCCCGCTGACTAAGCTGACTCTATTAAAGTAAATAATATATACGGCGTGAATGCTGTCGCTTTTGCCATGCATTGTTGTTGGTTATCTGCCTGCCGCCGACTCTGCTGACTTTGCGTTTTCTGCAGCAGCAGCAGTCGCCTCATCAAAAACTTGGGATGCCATCTACATCCTCCCCCCCTTCGTCCGGCCCCCTTACCATCTGTTAACAAAACTTCATGCCGCCATTGTTATAGGTAAAAACCAAATGAAATTTATAAAAATGGAAAAAAAAACCAAACCAAACAAAACAAAACAAAACTGAAAAAAACGTTTGTTTTCGTAATACAATTTTGATTACTTCTTTGACACCGCCGGGAAGGGGGGCTTCCCCCCAACCATCTCCATCACTATAGAGTGCCCCGCTAGCGCCACCTCTCTAGGCGTTTTGATTTATTGTCTGTGGGCGATCAAATAGCCCAAACTCCATTGCTACTGTAAGACCCATGCCATTCCATCCAAATGATATGTCGTACGTAAGTAGTAGTAGTACGTACCTCCAGCCACATTCCAAGCATTTGGCAATACCTTTTGTTGCTAATCATCATCATCAACCTAGGAAGCAATGGTCTCGGTCTCGCTGTCAACTAACTCTGTGCTATGGTCATCAAACTCAAATCCAAATGCCGGCAGAAATATCTTCAAAGCGGAACTACTGCGATAATTATGGTCCAGAGACATACATACATACAAAACATATTTGGAGGCACTGAGGATGGCTCTGCGGTTGGGACACAGTGGGGGAAACACAGGGAACCAGAAATGGGTTACATTCATTAGGTAGGAACTAAGCCCTTTCATTTTAAAGTTATTACAAATAAATTTGTCTATCTATTGACCTCTTAAAATGCACACTAGGCATTTTCCGGCTCTAAGTTTATTCATTTGGCATAAAAAGGAGCCGTGCTTGATCATTTCCATTTTATTAATCTTTTTTATAAACTTTCACTTCGCTCTCATTGCTAAATGACACATACTCTAGTGTTTATTCAGTGCATTTATTGTTGTAACTAGTATTTAAAATGCGTTGGATATGAACTGGAGCAATTAATGGCTTTTAAAGCTGACTTTGATTCTAGAAATGTCAGGGATGATATGTAGACACCGAAAAACTTCATTACTACCCAAGGGTTAGATAAAGTAGATTCTGATTTGAATAGAATTTTTAACTATCACCAGACTTATGTAAATGTGATTAGTATTGAAAGAGGCTTCTGTCTCATTGAAGGCAAAGAGACACTTTTGACTTTGACAAAAACAACATAAGTCTTTCATGTTAAACAAAAAAAAAAAAAAAAAAAGCGAATTCGGCTCTTGGAGTATTCTTCTTCTTATTGACGCCCATTTATTCAAGGACGATTTCTATTGACCTTATAACGATCAAATATGATTATAGATAAAATGGTTTTTATTCTCCTAGGCGTTAGGCAAAGACTTTGGTGATTGACAATTTATTTAAATTTATTGACAATTTATTAAACATAATAGTCGACGATTTCATCTTGAATTTAAACAGAAACTAATCAGTTGAGTAAGCATCAAAATGTACAGGAAGCATTAGTGTAGGACATGGTTTCACTTCACGAGGTAACTTTTAATAAGGTGTTGCACCATTATTGATGAGCACGATGATGTTGATGATCTAATCATTGATTTGCCATTGTCTCAATTGGCCATTAATCTTGAATTAGCACAAGTTCAACGACTTAAAGTCTTGAAAAGTATATATATTAAGCTTATGTCAACGCACATCACACAAGATTGAGCACAAGCGATCATAAACCAGACGAGATTAATGAGACTTCTCAGGCGGACAAATGAAAATGAAAGCAGCCCCAAATGAATGTTAAACTAACGATCTTAGAACAGGATCTTTAAAGCAGAAATAACTTTTTGACAACATCTTTTCACTAGTATTAGAATTAAATAAAGTTAAAGTTGTCAAAACAAGGCACAAACTAACAGACTCGATTTCATTCACAATTTGCATAATATATGCAATCGGCATATATCTACCTATATATATAGTCTCTCTTCTGGTCTGTCATTTGACTTTGACTGGGTGGGGGGAAAACGTGTGTAGACGGTCTTAATAATTTTAGCCTTTTGTCTTGTAAATAAGCCGAAACAAGAGACATGAGGAGATGAGATGATGAAGAGAATTGGGATTGCGGTTCGCGATGACCTTGAAAAGCATTGGGGAATCTGTCAAAAGGGGGCGGATGGGGGGGATAGAAAAGTGAGAAGGTGCTACGAGTAATTACAATAATTAATTTCACTGTCAGCCGGTGTTTGTTTCCAGTTTCCAGTATGTGAAAATCAGACAATGGAAAATGTTCAATTCAATGTGATCACAGATCGATTGTTGTTGATAAACTTAAAGTCTGAAATTAGAATGTCGCTTGGCATGCCAGACATTCGAGATGGAAGAGGGACGACACAGTGAGAGTGAGAGATCATTCTGTCGCCATGTGTATGTGTGTGTGTTTCCTTTATAATTATTTATATACATACATTCGTTTCTACCCACCGAAAACGAGGTGCAAACGAAAAGTTCCTTTTAACCCAACCTATTTCAAATAAGATTTATCCCCAGATAATTTTCAGAATTTCATCTTCAAATTTGCTTTAAAGTAATAATTTCTGGTAAGATTTTTTTCAAGAAAAAAGTTAGTCAGAGTGTCTCAAAGTAGGAATATCGTTAGCTAATATTATATGTAGCACTTATCGAATGACAAAAACTAAACAGAAAATTGACTTTTCCAATCAAATTAAACAGAAGCCAGTTAGCTTTGCTTACTGCGATTTTTGGTAGTTACCCTCGTAAGTATATGTATATGCAAGTCTCCAGATTTCAGCCTCTATCGTCAGGTCTCAGTCGCTGTCTCAGCAGCAGCGGCAGCTGTTGCCTCTGTTGGGTCCAAGCTTCAAGCTTACTCCATTTGGTTGCCAAGTTTATTGAAAGCGCAGAATCCGTAAGCTGCGGACGTGTTTAACGCTCGAGCGCATCTCGACATATCGCACCCCGTCAGTTCGTCACTCCGTCACACGTCGTCATCGTCGCCGTTGTAGTGGGAACTGGCAGCAGCATCTCTTTTTGCATTTTTCGGTGTGAGATTCACTTCGTGATCGTGTCACAAAAATTGATTGAATTTTATGTGTGAAGAAGAAAATAAGAAATCTTACATTATTATTTGGATTTGGCAATAACTTCGAGTTGCTGGGTTTTTGTTTCTTCAATAGCGTTATATCGTCGCCCGGTGTGATCGTCGTCGACTCTGTATCCGTATCGAAAATTTGTTATTCTGCCTACGCGCTAATTTTATTCAAACGCGACTTTTTCAGTTGTTTTTTTTGGGCAATGCCCATTTTGAAATTGAAATTGTTAATTGCGTGACGAAAAAAAAAAAAAACAAAATAGCAACAACAATACCCACTGGAAGATCTACAAATAAAAATTAATTCTCAACTCAATCAACTTTTGAAAACACAAAAAAAAAATGGAAATCCATTCGAGAATGCAACGCAATTGCTGCAAGTTTTTTGCCCTCATCTTGCTGCTATTGAATCTGAATAGTCATATGGCATATGGACGGCCTGGTATATAGTATATATGAATATATATGTGTATATGTAGAATATATATACAGGTTTTATTCTAAATTCCTCGACACAAAAATTGAGTAAACATAAAGTTTCAGTTATTCTCTCACTTCTCAATTTATTCGAAATTGTGTAATGGCATTAGGAATAACCTGTATGGATGTTCTTCATGTTTCTCGGGTTTCTCTGTGTTACTTATCTAATCTTTATAGGCATGCCAATATATGTACTTTCCCATTACTCAATTCTGTCCTTGTAATTATCTTCGAATCAAATATTTTCTATTTGCAAGTGCACCTTGAGGGGAAGGGTAAGGTTTTGAAAAAGACCCCAAGTAAATTTCAGTTAGACTAAGGAACATTTAGAAGATATTTGTATATACATACATAGAATTATAACAAGTTTTTATTGAAAATTTATGACAATATTGCTGAAAAAAATAAAAAATATACAATTTTAAGCATAAAAGAACAAGAATAGAATAAAACATACAAACAAATATAGCGAAAATTATCAAATTAGAATCAAAATCAAAACCCTACCAAAATCCCTTTATATTTAATGCTTGATTAAACGTAAAACAAAAAGTAAAACGCTTTTTTTTTTATAACTTAATGTAAATGGACAGGAATTCAATTCAATTCAAACTTGTAGTTAAATTCAACAATGATTGAGCAGTAGGAGTTCATTAAAAGTTGCCATAAAAAAGGATTTAAATGCATTTTACAACTTGTGAAGTTAATTATTTAGGCAAAAACTCCAAATGCACAAAATGTTTATTGTTTACTGTTTGCATGTGACTAATATTGTGGTTTATTTAATGGATTAACAGTCGCTTTTGTGTCTCTATTCTATGTCCTTTCTTTAGCATTTACTAATAACAATTCGATTACTTCTTTAACTAAGAATTGACCCACTTTTTGTTGGCTTTTTCCCTGTCGGCACTTTACTCTAGCCACAAATTAGCCGCAAAACATGTTAAACTACAGCAACACATGTAGTATTGCTTTTTCTTGTGTTTGTTTGTTAAACAATTTATGCCACTTTACCAAATTGGGCAAATATTTCGGCCTAAAGTCAAGTAGCTGAAAATAAATATCATTCAGCAGCAGCAGCAACAACAACTGAAAATATTGTGTTCCCAATGGCAACTCGAAAGCTAATGAAATTTGAGAAGCTGTTGGCCATAAACAGACCTTAACAGAAAAACCAACCTTAAGACAAAACCAAAACAACAACAACAACCAAATATTATGTAAGCTAAACACCCAAAAGGCAGATGACGTGACTTGGCAAGGCTTTCATGTAGATGTCGTCTTCATTTTCTTTCCTCTTCCCCTTTGAAAGGGACATCGTCATGATCATCATTTGCGTCATTATCACTATCTTGTTCGTCATTGTCGTCCGGAGGCCTCCACTTAAAGGCACGACCTCTGGAGCTGCAGATCTTGCACTGTGTCATCTCTTTTTGGTTTTTATATAAATTTATTTTTATTTTGTTGGTCTATAAATTTTCTGGCACTTCTCTTTTGTGCGTTTGTTGTTATGACAATTTGGTTGACTTCCTTTGTTGTTGATGCTGATGATATTGTTGTTGTTTGTGAGAAAGATTTAGGTCATAGAGGGCCCCCCACAAAACAGATTCATTTGTAGAAAAATCAAGAAGCTTTTAGAAAATCATAACATAAATCTTAAAAATAGTTATGATTTTAAAATAAAGTGCATAACAAAGATTAAATGGTGGAAAAGTTTTCGCCGAATTGATCAAAGACGCTTTGGATCATTAACAATTAACAATTTATGTCAATAACTCAGCTCAATTAGATTTTGAATCATAGATGTATATATTAAATTGACTATTGGAATAAAATCATTTAGTTCTGATTAATTAATTGATTTTATTTTAAAGATAGTATTTGAAAAGGGGTCTTAAGTGTTATGTAGAAGTTCGTAGAATCAAGTAAGTAAGCGAAAAGAAGTCTTCGGTCAAAAGAATGACATTAAGGGCAACTAAATGTCGTCTATTCCACATTTAGCTTTATATTTATGAGTTAATTTGCAAGATTTATGATTTAATTATAATAAGTTGTGTATAACCTTTGAGTCTTTATGAGACCCGTCTATTAGACCATCGTCCTCGTCGACGACAGACAATATATGTATTTTTCCATTTTTTGCTCCACATCGTGGCCATTTTTCCCATCAATGGATTGCTATCTTAATGAATTTCATATACGTGATAATTAACAAATTCGCACGGATTTCATCTTTCATATTTTTCAAGCGTGCTTTATTGCCATTTTCTATGATTTATGGATTTGGTTCCAATTTAATATGTGTGGTTGATGTTAATAATGCTTTGCAAATATCGTTGTAAATATATCTTGTGCGATAGGGTAAAGGCTTACAAATGTTGGCCAACTTCTCAATTGGGCTAACATGGAACTGAAAGTTGGCAAACCTTTTTACAAATGAGATTTCCTCGGAGCGATTATTAGACGCAATCACAAGACCGTTAAGTAGATATTGGGAAATTCGGTGTGGCAAATCTTCAAAGAGCAGCCGCTATTAGAACTCAAACATTATGAAGCAATTTAAGAACCTTTTGTAGCAACATAATTTATGTTTTTGAAATTGCCAAATTTGATCATAAGATATATGTATGTATATATTTGTAGCATGGCGGTTTGTGATACATTGATATGATGTGTGGGTTAGGTGATATTTGAAACAGCTTTAATAAGTCAAGGCCTTGGATGATACCAAAAATCCATTACAAATTTTTGTTTTGTTTTTAAAGCGAAGGCTGATTTAATCACAACAACGACAACTTGTCATAAGCTGGCAACACAATCAACAAAAAAAGTGTGCAAAATTTAATAAGAAGAAAAAATATATGCCATTGTCTTTTTTCGGTGGGTGCGCAAATGTCGTGAAGCTGTCAATCAATTAAAAAACACAAAAAATCTTTAATTTATTAAACACAATAAAAAAGAAATAAGTAAACAAACAGAAACAAGCAAAACTTAATTGGCGCCTGAACTTGAGAATCAAATAAAGATGAGTTAAAATCAGTGAGGGCAAATAAGGGCGTAGGGAGAAAGAAATGGTGACTGAATGGTTAATACTAGGAAGCTAGAGTTAGAAGATTCACATTAATATTTAGTGCCACCTGCAACTATCCTCTTGAAGTAGTTATATCTAGGCATAGTTGCATATGACGGCTAAAAGATGCGAGTTCAGGGTCTGATAAGCAAAAGTTCCATCAACTGTCACTAGTGACATTAGTGGAGATATAAAATTAAAAACAAATTGGAATCGCATTTGGAATAAAATCAAAATTAAAAACCCAACCCATGAGATAAATAATAAAATGCAAATGAATGGCATAAATAAGTTTGAGATGAATATATAGAAAATACTTGTCTAGAAAATATATGTAGAATTATACATATGTTTAACAGCCGGAACTGACTAAGCAAATCCAAACCGCCCAACGTGATCTTCATCTCTCTATCTCTACCTTCTCCCTCGCTCTGTCTTTCTCTCTCTATCTCTTTGTCTATCCTACTCAGCTTGATTACCTTTTGATTGAGTCACACACACGACAAACTGGGCAAAACCACATTCTAAAATTCCCCTCCGTTTGCGGTGCCATTTAATTCATTAATTTTTAGATATTCGCAAATATGTGTATGTACGTATGTATGTATATAAGGCATACAAATTTAAAAAGTAAGATTTTCATTTATATTATGGGTATATTACAATGAAAAAATTAAAGAGCTTTGGAAAAATTTCTATATTCAAGACGAATTTCTATGCAAAAAATTATGATCTGATGAACTTTTAGCACTATTTCAAATCGAATAGATAAATATTAAATCCTTTAAATAAAAAACCATCGAGTATATTACAAGTTAGAAAAACAAAGGAAAGACTTAGGCAACGAACTGGATTTGTTCACATTTGCAATTTACTTGTATGTATGTCAATTTAACACCTGACTAGCACACACACACTCACATTCACATCCGAAGAGTCCATCACTTACTAACCTGGCTGACTAACGAAACTAAATTGAATTTTGTTCGTAGTTAGTGTTTAGAAAAGCTTTAGTGTAAATAACAAACAACCAAATCTAACATTGGAAAAACGAAAACATTTACAACCACAAAACGCCATCACCACCGCCACATCAAAGAATGAGCAACATTGGGGGAGACATTAGATATATGGCCCATCTTAGTCAATGTCAATCAATCAGCAACAATGGCAGGCAAATTGCCCAAGAGATGCCAAACAGCCCACCTCTTTTCCCCCCTCGCCATTTACTTTTAGTTACATACATTCGTATGTACAAATGTACCCACTCTTCTTGCCTTCCTTTTCCTCTACCACATTTCATTTTCTCTGCATTTTCATTTACACTTTTGCCTGTTCTACTGTTTCTAACACATTTAACTGATTGCAATTGCTCCATTGCATCTTTTTATTAGAAGCGAAAACAACACAAAACAAAACTGCACCTCCTCCTACCTTTTCTCACAACAGATGTACGGCAATCGCCATTTGCATTAGAATTGCAACCACCTTTGGTCGATACACCAGACCAGACTGCCGACTTCAATGAGCGAGCTGTGGATAGCTATGGCAATCCGATCGATTCCCTTCATCCCATCGATACGCCCGATGGCCGTAAGGTAGTCAGTGCACAGGGTTTACAATTCGAGATTCCCACCTATGCATCGGGCATAACAGAGATACGAAAGCCGGCGGACGATTTGCTGCCGCCGCATATTGGTGAGTTCTTCACAGCACAGCATAGAACGAGAGCAGCGGCGAGTGGAGCAGCAGACGGCGGTGTCAGCAACAATAAGAACACAATGAACAAGAACAGCAGCAGCACCACCAAAAACAGCAATACAAATACCACCACGAACACAAAAAGCAATCACGAACAAGCCAAAGCAAATGCACCACTCACTCGCACTCGCACCACTAGCATTAGCATTAGTCCAAGCAGCATTGAATCCAATCACATTAAACGCCAAATAACAAACCAAACGCATCTATTAACTAGCACCCCACTCCCCCAGCCTAGAAATCAAAAATTTCCCATTGCACCACCAAGTCCTGAGCACGCAGCACCCCCCCTTTTCCCTGCTCACATTGAATCCGGTCTTTAGAATTAAACCCAGTCCCCGCGTTATCCCAATGATGCCTTCAAATCTTTGTCCATTTGAAGCGAAATACTCAACTCAAACACATCCCTCTCAAATAGATGCCATAGCCGTGGATGATACGCCTCGCATGTCCAGCACGTCAGACATCAACGACATCAACACCTCCCCCACTTATTCGACGAGTTCATTTGCACCACCAACACTTGCCATTTCACTAACACCACCACACCAAACCGCATCGACTGAGGTGGAAGTGGAACAGGCTCATTTAGTGCCCTTACCGGAGCAGCAACAGCACGAACAACAACAGCGTCAGGAGAGTGTCCATGAACCACAATTGGCAAGTGGCACTCTACCCGACTATATACGTGAGTTACAGCTGAAAGATGCCAACATAGGTGGACCAGTCGCCTGGACACCAGCTACGGATGGAGCACAGAAGCCACTAAGTGTTATTGCCTGGGATCTCTTGCCGCCATTTGAAACAGAAACCGAACATGAGATGGAACCACAAATCATAACAGAGCAGCAGCCAAGCAAACATGTTAAGGGTATTCAGGATCCCATCACTCATAATATTCAACTAAGCTTGAGTAGTGGTGGAAATGCCCTAAATCCGGTGGATGCATCTCCCATCACAGAGGGTCGGGTTGAAGTAGTAAATGTGGGCGAACGTCAACGTACAGAAGGACCACCAAGTGCCCATGGCACCAATGCTCATGTGGGTAGCACCACAACGCCCAGAAATCCAGGAAGATTCCCAAATCGCCAGAGGGGAACAGCTCACTACAGCACAACCAAATTAACCACAACGACAAGGAGGCCAACAACAACAACTACAACGACAACTACAACAACAACAACAACCACAACTTCACGTCGACCAACCACCACTGAAGCCCCAAGAAGTACTACTCCCTTGGATCCTGCCTCCATTTATAAGCTGGAGAAAGGCGAAGAGGAATATGCTTATACTCTGCCGCCTTGGCTACAGGAAGTAACTGATACGGATCTTGATGTGGCAGTCACTTTTATAGTGCCAACCGATAATGATCAATATAATCATACGTTGGCCAATGATTTAGAGCCGCCATTTGAACCATTTGTTGATCTAAACAATGTCCAATTGACGCCTCCACCAACTACAGCGGGCACCACGACAACAAGCACAACGCCAAGAACCACTACCACAGCGACGACGACAACATCCACTTCACCTAAACCAGTCACGCATAGCACCATAACTAGCACCACAAGCACCACAGCAAGACCAAGAACCACTCAAAAACCGCAAATTAAACCAATTACAACTACTCTCGCAGCTCCTGATAAGAAGCCCGAAGCTGCTGATCTAACCAATCCCTTCGATTCGGCAACAATACCAACATGGTTACGTGACTTTGATTATCCCGATGTTGGACCCGGTGTACCATTCAACCCGGATAACTTTAAGGATCCACCAGCTGGACAAGGAATCGAAGTCGGTGTGAGCGGAGGTAGTAAACCGAATGATTTTAAGCCACAAGGTTTCACTGCATCAACAGGAGCTTCGGCAAATATCCCAGTCACATCCACAATAACCACTTCCACACCGAAACCCTTTCCAATCCCAACGACTTCAGCCGTATCCTCTGCTTTTCCATCAAAAGTAACGCTTACGCTTCCAGAACTCAATCACCAGCAAGGCCCAGGCGTTGAGGATACAAATACCGTAGAGCCACCATCGGTGCTCATACCGCCCGTATCCCAGCCAGTGGCTGATGAAACTGTCTCCTCCAGTCCGCCAGTTGATAACAATCCAAGTACAAAATCTATCATCAATTTTGCAGCCCGTTTCGATACAGCAGTAAGCCACCAACCCACTGAACCGCCACGACCAGCGACCGATGAATCCTTCCCACCTTTCAATACAGGCAACAGCGACGCAAATCACAAAGTGGAATACACCAAGAGCGATGAGGGCAAGGTCATAAGTACGCCCGTCATTGGTAATCAGCGTAAGGGTAAGCATTAACTCCAACTATAATCATCGTTTGACTATACATAACCCCTCTGGCTTTCCAGAAACTCCTGCCCCTGGTCTAGCAGCTCAGCCAGCTGTCAATCCGGGCAAGTATACTGGAGGATTTGGTGCCCCAGCGGGTCTACTACGGCCCCAGGTAGCCTCCAAACCTGATATTTATGTGGCTGGTGATCAGCATGAGTTCAGCAACAATGTCAAGGGTACCAAGGCTCGTCCCACTTCCAATCCTGGCCGTTACAACGGAGGTTTCGGCGCTCCGTCGGGCGTACTATCGCCACACTCGTCGGAGCCCCCGAGACCCTTCCAGCCGCAACAGCGTCAACATCAGCCCGAACTTGTTGCTGCTGCATCCAGTCACTCGACGACATCTCGATTCGGTGGACCACCCGGCATTCTGGTGCCCTTCGACAATGTCCAACGCTCCGAAGGCCAATAATAATAGTCAGAGGAAGAGAGATGATGGGGTGAAAATATCGACCCACATACTTTAAATTATTTATAATGTTCTTATGTTAATAATTTTATAAGTTGTCATCGTGTCACGATCGTTGTACTTAGTAACAATTTGTAAACGAATTTCACTCAAATAATATTTGTAAAATATAAAAATCTTATATTAAACATAGTGCTCTTCTATTTTAGGAGAATCGATTTAATTTAATTATTTAAATTCTCACAATACGTCACTAGTATTTAAATAAGTTGCTTTATCTGTTCATCTTGTCTTTAACCCTTTTCCCGCCCGGACACTTTTCCCTGTCAGCAACAGGTGAACTAATCGCAATTGCATGCAATTCAAGCCAAACGATTAAAATCAAAGTCAAGCCATTGCTTCTGCTCCTCCGTTTTTTTTTTTTTTTTTTTTTGTTACCCCATGTGTCAACACAATTGGAATTGTCGTAAACACAATATTTGGCATTTAAGTTTGTCTAATACTAAACTAACCTACATTATTGTTATTTGGGAAGGCGGAGGCCAACTTGAACAAATGCAAATAACATAATTTCTCCACCATTGTGAAATGAAACCGAAACGAATGGAAGGAAGGAAATAAAGTATGACTTGAGGTCTCTGAAGTCGAAAAGAATTTGGCTTATGAGGGCAGGACAAATAAAATTGTTTTGCCACGCCGCCGCGAAGGTTGGCATATAGAAAATGAGCCAGGAGCACGCAAGGACTCGACATCAAACTTATTTATTTACTCTAAAAACAATACAAGAAAATTAATAGCAATTTGCATGAGTTCATAAATATGTCGAAATTCAGTAGGTATACTATACAGACAGATATATAGAGATACATGGATAGAGATAGAGGGTAAAGGTTCTTAGCAAGTATGAGTTCCAAATGAGTTTCGGTAAGGAGTCGCTTCATTGTGGGTTCATTTTGTGGCCAGGTTTTGCCATATTTATTGTCTGGAGAACATACGAAAGAAAGACTTTTGGGGAGCTTATCATTTAAGTTTTTAATTGACTTTGTTGCCAAGGTTTGTGTTGTTGATGTCGAAACTCATTAAAGTACATTTTTCGGAAGGCAGATTTGTCGATTCATTACGCAGCCAACATGTGCGTGACTTTGGGATTTCCCACCCATTAAAGTTCGTTGGCATAACGAACTGGATGTATGAGTTTTTTAACGATTTCAATTAAGTGTGTGCAAATTAGGATATAGACAGGAGACAAATATATGGTTGCCCTATAGATAAAGGGCTGCTTTGATATCAGACAGTTTATTTATGGGGGGTTGGTGTAATGCAAGTTTATTGAAACTTGTCAGCGCATGCTAAATAACTTACTTACCCAAACCAGAGAAGGCACTTTCAAAAATATTGTATATATGTACCTAGGAGCAACCTCTCTTTCCCCCAAGACTCAAGCCAAAAGCCACAGAAGCACAAACTTTCTAGCCACAACAAGCACAACAACATCAACACAACAATAACTCAAAAGGACCCTACCAAAAAGACCTAAAGGTAGATGCAAAAGAAGGCAAAACAAATTTAGTTGGCAAATGTCGAGCGTGGCAAACAGACGTTCCAAGGATATTGCGGAATATACTTCTGACAAGCTATTGATAAGTTTCCATAAGACTTATTATGTGATGTTAAATAACCAAAGTATTATTTTCAAGCTCCTAATTACATTGTGAATCAAAACAGTTAAAAGAACACACAACAGTGAAATGCCGCGGAAGAAACCAAAAGTTGATTCTATTGAGGAAATTGAGACAAGCATTAAATTGCTGTGCGATCAGTCCAATAATCATATGAAAGTTAGAGCCTACGATAAAGCTTTATTTGGCTATAATCAGGTAAGAACATCATTAATTGCATTAGCAATTCAAATATTGGTTTCAAATTTTAGCGGTCTAGACTCTAGACATGGATTTGAAATTAACGTAAGATGGCGTTCTTAAAAGTTCGCAAAGCTTTTAAAGCTCGAGAATTGTAGGCGGCCACAAATGTGGGGGGAGGAATGTTCGAAAATATGGGGCATAATAATGGTAGCCATTGAATCTAAGGGCGCCAATTTGCGCCAGTAATTTAAAATATTTATTTAGTAAACTTAATGATATTGCAGGACTTTTGTTTTGTTTTCTATTATTATTTCAAAGGTTACTAACAGTTAACAACTTTGTTTTGCCACTGATCTTTCCTGGAATAGTTAAAAAACATTTAGGTATTACAATCTGTGGTAAAAAAATTAATTTCGTAAACTATACAAACTAATAATATTAAGACATAAAAAACCCCTTTAGAATTCTTACCCACAACATGCTGTTGTACGTATGAGGACGCTTCAAAAGTGATCTGTGTTGGTCCTTTTTATAGAACTTAAGTAATGCAAAAAAGTATAGCATAATAATTTAGTAGATATTAGATATAAATAACATCAAATTCATTATGAATAAACCCCTAATAATTAATTATTGAATGATTGCATACGATTATATCAATCGTAGCGAGTAATTTTCCACCAAATGCGATATTTGGTATGTTGATTCCCCTTAACCCAATTGCCAACATTTCGAATGGTATTTACTATCGATTGCTATTCCATAAAGGCGCAAATTTGGGTCTCCTGGGCAACAGACTTCATCAGGCCAATCAATTATTTGCTTGTTTGCAGCTGTCACAAAGGTGTGAAATTTTCACACAAACTTTTATTTGTGTGTGGGTGTCCTGTGTCCTTTGCAAGCGCGAAAACGAGTCTGAAATGTCAAATAGCGTCTTGAATACCATTCTGGCTGTGGACAAGGAGCAGGAGTTACTCCAAAGTTTCACACGGACAGGAGCGAATGCCGAGGAGGAATTATTAGAAGAAGCAAACAAAAGGTCAAAAGGTCGAGGGGGTCGTCGCAGTTCCTATAAGCCACCTATTTGGGATCGCCGGGACTCTTATGGCGTTGGTGGACGCAAATCCTCCGGCGATCGTGGTGGTGGACGTGGGGGCAAAAATGCCGATGGCGATGGCAACGACTTGGCTGGAACAAAGCGAGGCAATCGCATTGAAGCCGAACTGAGAGCGGCGCGTAAACGCATCGAGGAACAGATCCTTAAAAAGAAGAAGCCAAAGGAAAATTTCGTTGACTTCTATACGGACAAGGATCGAGCGGCTGCAGTCAGTGCGGGGGCATTTGATATTAAGCAAAGTTTGCAAATTAAGCAGAAACAGGATCGCAATGAGGCTTTGCTTATACCCGATGAGGCAGATCTTAGTTCAGTGATTGCCTTGGGTCTGAAAGAGATTAAGAATGCCAATCCCGAGAATGCCATCCATTTCTTTTGCAAGGTTTTGTGCTGTTTCAATTGGGAATTCCTTTAATCTGATCTCTTTTACTTTCTTTTCTTTGCAGGCTCTGGAACTAAACAGCACGGATATAAATGCTTTAATATCGCGGAGTAAATGTTATTTACTTTTGGGTGAATCAGCCAAGGCTCTGCAGGATGCCGAGACCGCTTTGGCCGAGGATAAGAACAACATACGTGCCATTTACCAAAAGGCCGAATCTCTCTACTATCTCGGTCAATTCGAACAGAGTCTTATGTTCTTTCATCGCGGTCTGCGAGCTCGTCCCGAATTAGCTTCGTTTCGTCTAGGCGTACAAAAGACTCAAGAAGCCATTGAGAATACCATAGGAGCCAAGACCAAGGCCACTGCGGCCCCACCCAAGAGTAGCAGAAATCGCAAATCCGACGAGGAAACTCCCAAATCCCAAGGAGCAACAACGCAACCAACCCTGCGTAAGCCCACCAAAGCGGATCTAGAGCGTAGAAATGCGCGCAAGTTGCTGGGAGAATTATGTGTGGATAAGGAATATCTGGAAAAGCTACTGCTCCATCCAGATCTAGTGCGTGCCGACACGAACACAGAAAATATATCAACCTTTGCCAAGGAGGCAGTTGCCTTTCTCAATAAACGTCAAGAGTTTTGGCGTCAGCAAAGACCTTGCACTGCTTTGCCGAATCACAAGAATCTACCCAATGATGCTTTACCCAAGTGGTTTTAACTTAACTTTGATTGTTTAGTTATATGTACTAGTTAGTTAATACACCATTTAATCAACTAAAACATTTTTTTTTTGAATGCAAGAGAGATACAATATTGTGTGTAGCCTTTCGATTTTTGTTTTATAGTTTGTGAAAGGTTTTAGTTTTGTTTTTTGCTATTTGCAGAAACAAAGTTCTAATAACTTTACAATAACAATTAATATATGGAATATTATTTTATATATATATATATATATATATGTATATGTATATGTACTTCTTTAGGTAGCAGTTAGTGAGTGAGTTGTTAAACAATTGATACTCAATCTTTTGTGTTTAACATGTTTTGTTTTTAAGTATTTTCTCTTTTTTTATTTCATAATTTGACTAGTACGGCAATAATTCTGTTAGACATACGATATTCAGTATGATTTTGATATATATATGTAGTATTTTTTTTGTAGTTTGTTCATTTTGCTCATAGTTGGTGGAAATTTTAGTTTTTTTTTTTGGGCTATCAGTAAACAGAAAATAATGATATATCATTGATATATAACTATATAGAATGTTTCAAAAATTTTGAACATAAATACTAAAATAAATATTCATGTTTAGATTGAGCTTATTGCATTTTTGTTGGTTTAAACATTAACATTACAGCGCAGCAGCAACATATGGAATGCATTTGGATAAACAATTGCCTCATCCTTTTATTTCGGGTCTACTGAGAGAAAATATTGGGCAAAATAAGTTCAGTTTCGTTTCTGCCTGAGCGGTTTACTTACTTTATCTAGTTGTTGGTAGGTCGCGAAGGTAATGGTGGAGCATCGCCGCTTCTATTTGGTATCTTTGGCGGACCGCGTCGATTTGGTAATGGGGGCGGTGGTCCCATTGGCCTGCTCAACAGGATTTGCACTTGCCGTCGAGGACTGTCTGGCGGGACAACGGGTGGTGGTGGGGGTGGATGACATGGTGCTGGCACATCGTCTTGGATCTCTTCATAGATATTGCTGGCAGTCTCGTAAGCCGTATCTTCGGCCAACTGCCTCGTTGGCGTGGTAATGGGCGTGACCGTTTTACTTGTCATTTGACGTGGTGGTGTGGGCGGTCCCGATAGAGCACCTCCAGTTGTTGGCGAAGCTTTGCCGGATGAAGAGGTTGAGGTCGAATTGCTTATGGAATTAATCATTTCTGTGGGCGATTGCGACTTAGAGCCACTACCGCCCCCGCCATCCGCCATGGCAGGTGGGCGTGGCGGTGGAACTTGCACAGGCTGAAGTGGGGCCTGCATTACTGGCTGGGGGGGACGACTCGGTCCCGCGGCTTTGGGCACAATGCTGATAACGCCCGCATGAGGCATATGACGTGGCGAGCTTTTTGGCGACATTGGCATGGGCGGACGTGCCGGTGGTCGGGTCGGCGGTTGCTTTGGACGCTGCGGCACTTCCGGAGTAATTTGACTCAACAGCTGGGCCTGCTCAACAGGATTTGCACATAATGGTATGGTATTGGTGGTACACAAATCAATCTCATTGTCCACTAAATGCTGCCAATTGACAGATTTCAGTTCAAAGACCAGCTCCAAACCGCAGACTTGAGTGCTCCGTTTAGAGGCAGCATTTAGAGCAGATTCACCATCCCGGAAAGTCACCCACATGGTGTCCTCCACATACCGTACGAGTGTGACTTCACCCATTTTGGATAATTCGGCTATGAGGGCCGACATGACATTCTCATCATAGATGGTTGGACCATCTTCTTCCTCATTTGCGGACGATGTTTCCTGAACATGTATCACAATTGTGGAATCTGGTGGCCCCAAATCTCTAATAACTTGCTCGAAAACCAAGCGACGTCGCTGCTGATCGATTTCCATAATCTCTGCATCAATAATGGCTATAACTGGACGATGGTCGCTCTGCTTTAGCTCCGAGCGTCCATAGTGAATAAGTTTGCCGGGATTCCAGGCGGCTCCAAAGTCACCTTCAGCCAAGGCTTTGCGTCTTCGCCATAGCACACGATCTGTCCAAGCCGGTGCACGTTGTTTCTCCGATGTGTCATAGTCATCACTAAATAGATCATATTTATAAGTAGGATCAAAGCTAATCTCTCCCTCGAGAAATTCGCCAAATACATTGCCAGCCTCCTGCTCCTTGCGTAGTTGATCGAATTCTAGTACTGTCGGTAAATCACCATTTTTGACGCATTCCTTCAATTCATCCTTATCCATATCGATGCGATAGTTGAAATCACCACACCAAAAGACCCAATCATGGGACTTCAGGGACCTGCCCATAGGAAAAGCCAGTTTTCTGGTAATCTCGGCATAGTCAGCATTCCTCTCGGCCACCTGACTCTGACCAGCTGCAAAATGGGCGCACACAAAACACATTGAAGTTCCATGTAAAACGAATCTTATGGCGCAAGCGCCCTTGTTTCCTGTAGCTCCGCCCAATCCTGTCTTTACACAATCTATGGCCACATCTCGAATGTGCGGTGCATGCTCTGGCCGTATATAGATGTACAGACAGACACCAACCAATTGCTGATAGGTTAGCAGCACATAATCATTATCCCTGGAGATTGTCTTCTGTAGCTCTTCGGCCCAAAGTTTTGCATTATCTGTGCTGGCTGCCATTATATTCGAGGCATTCAAATCGACTATTTCCTCAAAGCCAATAGCATAGATATCTACAGGATGATCTACATGCTCTGATGGATTGTTAACATCTACCAGAGCTTTGGAACGAGCCTGAGCATGGCAATCCAGGAGCCAATCTGCCAAGGAATCCTTGAATACAATACTTCGGAAATGCTTACCGCCATTCACATTATATGTGCCCACAGCTACACGGGCCAGACGTGGATGCACATACTCTGTGTAGCGTTTGCATAGCTCTCTCAGCACTGTCGTCGGGGCATGAAGCATATTTGATGGCAGCAAAATTCTAGCGCGATCTGCAAGCTCGGAACTTAGGGTAGAACCAACTAATAGGACATCAATGGCTTCCTGTAAGAGGATTAGCTTATTTTCTTAATTATTTCAAGTCATATTGATATTCTACCTGTTTTGAGTTATCCAGTAGATTATTCTGAATGGTCCTGGCAGCCGAACGTGCTCCATCCATTAACTTCGATCCACCTTGAATGGCTCCAGTCCCGGCGTAGATTTTACTTACCTCATTTCCGTTATTGATCCACATTTGACGAAATATTTCCTCAAACCGTGAGACATTTTGCTGCTTGCCGCCTAGCTTTAAGCTTTCCAATTGCATATTCAGGACATCCAGGCCCAAATAGGTCTGCACACAATTCGTGCGATCCAGACAATCCAAGCAATTAGTGCGCACCACACCAAACTGCTCCTTAAGGACTTGCCCATTGGAGGCATAGAAGACACCATAGTTGGCCCCACAGGCGACTATGCGTTCCTTGAGTTTCGAGAGAGCTGAGAAATTGCCACCTCGACACTCTTGATGATAATCAAATATGATATGCGGCACATCCTTGTGAGCAGACATGCCATGATGACGCTGAAATTCATTGCTCAGCATGGCCTCACCCTCTTTGCTGCCGATGAGAGAGCTGCCCAAGAGATTCACTATAGTCTGATAGCCATATCGTTGCCGCATCATGCTCATGTGACGATCAAAAGCAGCGGCCGAGGTCTCGAAGCCACGCGACAATTTCACTTTGTGCGAACCGACTTGAACTCCCGGCTGTTCCCAGAAGAGTGGTACGGAGCCTCTGGTCTGTACATAACTTGTGACATCGCCATCCACATAAATTACTTGCTCGGTTTCTACAAAATTGGCCACATAACCCTCATCGTTGGTTCCCCGTACATTGAACCGTGTGCCAGCACGCTCACAACTCAGCCTTGAGATGATGGCCGCCCTGGCCTGTTTGGCTCCTATATACACAGTGCGCACTTCGACCGAGCCGCACATAGCCTGCAACAGCCAACTCTGGCAGTCGATGCCAAAGCGCATGAGATGAATATGCATCATTCGATTCCAAAAGAAGCGGTTGTCCGTTTCCGAGGAACGTTGCCTTCTTTGGGCACAAAGGGTTATATCAAATTTACTTGAAGCTCCACCACCAACCTGGGCGCTGGCACTCACATTGGTGTGGGCAAAGTAAAAGGTGCCTGAATTGAGCAACTTTCGCACTTCACTGATCTTATCCTCGTTGGGAGCGGCATTCTGTAGTGAAACAAATGTTGTTTGGGTAATTCGAAAGATTTCCACGTCGCCAATTTTCCCCATGGACACACAACCCGTGACCAGGACAAGAAACAGAACCGTACTCTCTCCGGCATTTAATTGAAGGGCACCCAAACATCCATATGCATCGCAAACTTTCGTGTACAGTTTCTTAATAACATCCGTTTCCTGTTGGGTGAGTAAGGCCACAGCATGCGATTCAAAAAGAATGCTGTCGCTCTTATTGCGGTGCTCCAATAGGACACTGTGTGGAGAGGGAGCTATGGATTTCTCCAGCACACGAATCACTTTGGACATGGCCATAGCTTGGAACTGTTTGCACCGTCTATAACTTTTCTAAAACATCTGCAAAAGAAAAATTTTTGGTAAAAACCTTTTGCAAAATTGTGGGCGGCTGTTAATGTGCTTGCGTGTGTGTGTGTGTGTGTGAGGATGTGTGTGTGCGCGACTGGGTCACAGTGAGTCAAGAGATTATCAGTACATTCTCTTTATTTACGCTAGGAATTCATTAACCTACTACAAATATGTTGTTCAAGTGTTTATTCTATTTTTTCCTCATATAATTCCAACAAATACTTTCTGTATCAGGCGTATTCTGTTCCCGTACTTTATTGATCCACTGTGTGTATATGTGCGTGCAAGGGGGTCTGTTAAAAATCAATAGCAATTGCTCCAATATTATGAAACATAAACAAAACAAAGAAATGATTATAAAACACACAAACGCAGTGCTCTCCCGAGATTAGCCTAAACAATGTACATATATTATATGCATTTGCAGTAAAAATTAAACACAATCCGTTAGCTCTGGAACAAAAACAAATTGCACTTACTTTTTTGTTTTTAATACTACTCGCTCTTTTGGTTCTCGCCCAGCTGGCCACTCGTTGAATGAATTATGTCCATACAGTGCTGCGTATTTATCCATGTTCCAAATTTTATGTGAGTTGTCCAAATTGCGGAAAACTGACAATAAATTTGAAAAAGGTTTTATCTTCCATATTACTTATCTTGCGTCAAATTGGTTAATTATTTATCGGTAGTCGAAAATTGAGCCGGAAACGTCGATAGAGTGCGCAATGTCTCGCTCGTTAGCGCTCAAATGTGCCCGCCATATTTAAAGATTTAAAATAATTTTAGTTTTGTTGCCAAAATGACTCGGCCCGATTTAACCGGCCTATTTGGGGTAATAATACCGAACACTAACCCCCCCGAACCCACCCTATTATCCGACATGCCCACTATTTTCTACCCCTGTGTAAGATTCCAATTATTTACAATGTCTGTTAAATGCTCATGCATATACCGAAACCAGTATTATAGTATCGATTGTTAGTAATAAGTATCGATTATTAGTAATAAGTATCGATTGTTAGTACTAAGTATCGAGGTTAGCGATAAGTTCTCGATAGGCACGAGACGGCGTCGCTCTCTTTTCTTCCGGCCTCGAAACGAACAAGACGTCTGCGGACAAACCAAAATCAAATCCAAAAAATACTAATTAATCTTTATCGTTTTTGTTAAATAAATAGGTTGTAACAACTCAGAAGTGGGATGACCACCCGAAGAGATTCATATTTCGGGACACGGCAGACCACACGTTCGTCATCTCGAACGGCTGCCTCCACGCCCACCGCTGCGGATGTACCCACTGCTGTGACTACTGCTAAAGGAACGGCGGCCACTGGAGCCGCCGCGGCTGCGCCTGCCGCTGCAGTACCGAAATCTGCTGGGCCAACGACTGAAACACGCGCCTCTGCGAATCCCGTTGCGGACACACTCGCCCCTGCCGGGCTCGCCGCTGCGGAGCCAACTGCCGAAACACGTGTTGTTGCGGGTCCCGTGGCTGACACACTCGCCCCTGCCGGGCCTGCCGCTGCTGGGCCGGCTGATGACACACGCGCCCCTGCGGGTCCCGTTGCTGCCATAACCGCCCATGTTGGGCCAACTGTTGGCATGCTCGACCCCGCCGGGCGAACTGCTGCTAGACGAACCCCTGCTGGATCCGCCGCTGCCGCATCCGCCCCTGCCGGGCCCGCCACTGCTGCATCCGCCCCTGCTGGGCTAACGGCTGCCGCATCCGCCCCTGCCGGGCCAACGGCTGCCACATGCGCCCCTGCCGGGCCCGCCGCTGCTGCATCCGCCCCTGCCGGGCCAAAGACTGTCACATTCGCCCCTGCCGGGCCCGCCGCTGCTCAATCCGCTCCTGCTGGGCCAACCGCTGTCACACTCGCCCCTGCCGGGCCCGCTGCTGCTGCATCCGCCCCTGCTGGGCCAACGGCTGCCACATGCGCCCCTGCCGGGCCCGCCGCTGCTGCATCCGCCCCTGCGGGGCCAACGGCTGCCACATGCGCCCCTGCCGGGCCCGCCGCTGCTGCATCCGCCCCTGCTGGGCCAACGGCTGTCACATCCGCCCCTGCCGGGCCCGCCGCTACTGCATCCGCCCCTGCCGGGCCCGCCGCTGCTGAATCCGCTCCTGCTGGGCCAACCGCTGTCACACTCGCCCCTGCCGGGCCCGCTGCTGCCGCATCCGCCCCTGCTGGGCAAACCGCTGCCACACTCGCCCTTGCTGGGCCAACTGCCATCATACGCACCCCTGCTGAACCAACCGCTGGCATATTCGCCCCCGCCGTAACCGCTGCCGCCTCTACACTCGCCGCCACTGCTGTACCCGCTGCCACTGCTGTACCCACCACCGCTGTACCCACCACCGCTGTACCCGCCGCCGCCTCTGTACCCGCTGCCACGGCTGTACCCGCTGCCGCCTGTGCACCCGCTGCCATGGCTGTACCCGCTGCCACTGCTTTACCCACCGCCGCTGCCACTGCTGTACCCGCCGCCGCATCTATGACTGTGCCTGCCGCAGCTGCCACATCCGCTGTGCCCACTGGCTATATAGCTGCCATGCGGGCTGCGGCCTCACTCGCCGCACCCGTTACGGGTCCCGACGCGGACCCATGGGAAGGGATGCCCGCTCTAGTGCCTTCCGTGTCGTCAGCCGAGGCCGCCCTCACACCGGCCGCTTCCGCTTCTCCCAGCTTGGATGAGCAACTGGTGACGCTGCGGAAACAACACGAGTTGCTGCAGCTACAACAACAAATCCTCAAACTGCAGCAAGGGATGGACGAATTCCGAGCACCGAGGCAGCAAGTCAGCGACGTGAGTGTCATCGAGAGCATGGTGGCTCGGTTTTCAGCGGATACCGCGTATGATGTAAAAAAATGGTTGACCGACCTGGAGGACGCATTCGAAATCCTGCAGCTAAACGATCGCCTACGTTTGGTCGCATGCCGGCGTATGTTAGAAGGGACGGCGGCGGTGCTGCTGCGCACAGTGTCGGTGCACAGCTACGAGGAGTTAAGGGCAATCCTCTTGCGAGAATTTGGACGCTCGCGCAGCACGGAGGAGGTGTATCACGCTCTGCGGAGCCGGCGCATCAAGGCCGGCGAGGGATGTCTACGATTTGCGATTGAAATGCAAGAGATTGCTATGAATGCTCCGATTCCGGAGAATGAGCTGGTCGATATGATTATCGATGGTTTGCGGGACAGCTCCACTCGAGTCGGCATGCTGTACTCAGCGCGGACAATGGCGGAACTGAAGCCACTCCTGGAACGCTACGAGCGCATCCGTGTACAGGCTGTCGCCTCCAAACAAAGCAGTAGCGTGAAGGCGCAGCCAGCGACCAATGCTGGAAACAAATCGGTTGGCTCCCCCATGAGTGAAACCAGATGTTATAACTGCTCGGGATGGGGGCACTACAAGAGTCAATGCCCGAAACCAATTCGACCCCCGAATTCGTGTTTTAAGTGTGGCATAGTGGGCCACATCTACAAGAACTGCCCGTCTCGGATCGGTAATGCCACCAAGACCACTGCTGCCGCCGCTGCTGATGACTCGGGAGATCGAGTAGACCATCTACAATGGGTGAGTGTCGCTTTTGTTTGTGATGAAGTGCAAGATAGGAAATTTATAGATATGTTTTCTCTCCTTGATTCGGGCAGCCCTAAAAGTTTTATACGTTACTCTGAAGTCCCTTCCAACTGCCGTCTTAGACCCCATAAATTGAACTGCCGTGGGTTAGGAAACAACCAACTTATGTCATTAGGCCAAGTCCAGTGTAGGATTAACCTCTGCAACACACAGACAATACATACGTTTGAAGTCCTGGCGAACCAAGCAACTGAACTGCCGATGATCATAGGCAGAGATCTCCTGTATAAAAATAATATTAGACTCTGTAAAATGAAAGAACTGAAATATAAAAAAGAATCATTGATACTCATGAACAAACCGACTGAATGTATAAATCCAAAAGTTATTGCTGTTCTGAAGTCTTTTAATATATTGAGGAAAGAGCTAGCGGTACTACCGCACGACAGGAATGAGATTGTGTCTGCCGAATTGTTGTCTGATTCTCCCCTTCTAGAAACTTCTGCCGTACCTTCGGAAACACTAAATGATGCACTCATGACGATAAATGCCATTGAGCTCCCGGCTGTCAGTGAGTTAGATTTTGATATAGAGCCCACGTTACGGGAAGAGCAAACCGCAGCCCTTAAGTCTATTATTTCCACTTCATACGTACAGGTTAATCCAGATTTAGTCAAGCCCATGAACTATGAGATGAAAATAGAATTGACTAGCCAAACTCCGATTTTCTGCCGCCCCCGCCGTCTGTCGCACCACGAACGCATCGAAGTGCGGGAGATTTGTAATGATCTCTTGAAAGCTGGCATCATTCGCCACAGTAGTTCTCCTTACGCTGCCGCTATTGTCCCTGTCCGGAAAAAGGACAACACAATGAGGAAATGTGTAGATTACCGGCCGTTAAACAAAATTACAGTTCGAGATCATTTTCCGATCCCTCTGTTAGATGATTGCATTGAACATCTGGGTGGCAAGTCATTCTTCACTATCCTGGACTTGAAGAACGGTTTCCACCATGTGAAAATGCACCCAGACTCGATCAAATATACTGCCTTTGTAACCCCTGATGGCCAGTTTGAATATGTACGTATGCCCTTCGGACTTTGTAATGGTCCCCCCGTGTTCGCTAGATTCGTTTATTTTGTCCTTAAGAAATTTATAAACCAAGGTCAACTAGTGATATATATGGACGACATCCTAGTCGCATCGCATGACTTTGAAACCCACCTTGAGATTCTGAAGGAAATATTGTATGTGTTAAGAGTGAACGGGCTAGGCCTGAAGCTGACCAAATGCCGTTTTGCGTATAGGGAATTAGAGTACTTGGGCTACTTAGCCAATGCCGCCGGTATCACGCCCAAACCAGCTCATATTCAGGCGATACGGGATTTGCCCATCCCAAGAAATGGCAAGGAATTAGAGCGTTGCTTAGGCCTATTCTCATACTTCCGCCGATTTGTATTAGGTTTCGCTAAGATTGCGTGTCCGCTGTCCCGATTGTTAAGAAAAGATACCCCTTATGTCTTCTCCGAAGAATGCCTGGAAGCTTTCCGAACACTGAAGTTGAAATTGATCGAATCCCCCGTGTTATCTATTTACAACCCGAAGTTTGAAACAGAGTTACACTGCGACGCTAGTTCAATTGGTTTCGGAGCAGTGCTCCTCCAGAAACAAACAGACGGTAAATTACACCCAGTGTCCTACTTCTCTAAGATGGCCTCCGCCGCTGAATCGAAATTGCACAGTTATGAGCTAGAGACGTTAGCCATCGTATATGCCTTAAAACGTTTTGAGACATACCTTAAATTCATTCCGTTCAAAATTGTGACCGATTGTAATTCCCTTGCGCTGACACTGAGAAATGGTGGACATTCCGCCAAGATTGCTCGCTGGGCCCTGCTGTTGGAAAACTATAACTACACGATTGTACACCGCTCGGGGGTTGGTATGCCCCATGCTGATGCTCTAAGCAGAATAGAAACTGCCGCCTACGTTGACGATCTAAACCTCGACTTCCAACTGCAGTTAACCCAGAACCGGGACCCTGAGATTGTCAAACTCCGAGATGAGTTGGAGAAATATGAGATAGCGGATTTCGAACTGCGAGATGGAGTAGTGTACCGCCTGTCCTCGACGAGTGTACCCCAACTTTATGTCCCTTCCGAGATGATAAATCATGTCATACGAGTAGTGCACGAGAAGCTTGGCCATATGGCCACGGAGAAATGTTGTACACAGATCAAGAAGCACTACTGGTTCCCGTGTATGAAATCTTATGTTAACAATTACATTAGGAATTGCCTCAAGTGTATCTACTACTCCGCGTCCGCCTCGGACCACCGTGTCACGTTACATAGTATTCCGAAAGTGCCCCTTCCGTTTGATACCGTTCATATCGACCACCTGGGCCCCCTTCCGTCCATACGCTCTAAGAAAAAGTATCTTCTAGTTGTCATTGACGCTTTTACTAAATTCGTGAAGCTGTACCCTGCCGCCACGACGAATTCACGCGAAGTGTGTCAGGCATTAGAATCCCAGTACTTCGCCAATTACAGTAGACCCCGCCGAATCATCAGCGATCGAGGTACCTGCTTTACTTCCTCTGAGTTTGAAGAATTTCTGAAGGCCAAAAATATAATTCATGTGCTGAATGCCACTGCCTCACCCCGGGCTAACGGCCAAGTCGAGCGGGTTAACCGTGTTTTGGGCCCCATGTTGGGGAAACTAACGGAACCCGTGGACCACGCAGATTGGGTCCAACAACTGCCGAACATAGAGTTTGCCCTGAATAACTCTGTCCACTCCACAACCAAATTTGCCGCTTCCGTACTTCTATTTGGTGTTGAACAGCGAGGTGTGGTAATAGATGAATTAACCGAACGATTGGGTGAGAGAACGGAGGAGGTCGATGCCTCAGAGGTAGACGTCCGGAGATTAGCCTTTCGTAACATTGTTAAATCCCAGGAATATAATTCGGAATATTATTCGAAGCATCACCCCCCGGCCGTTAGTTTTGAGGAAGGGGATTTCGTAGTTATTAAGAATGTAGACACTTCGGCAGGCACAAACAAAAAGCTTATCAGGCGATATCGTGGTCCGTATGTGGTTCATAAGAAACTTCCGAATGACCGATATGTGATCCGGGATGTAGAAGGTTCCCAAATCACCCAACTACCATATGACGGGGTCCTAGAAGCCTCCAAATTAAAGCTATGGGTTGCCCCTGATCAAGATTGCACTTCTGATAACCAAACAAAGGCGACACCAGCCCCGTAAGGTTCTTATTTACCCCCCCTCTAGCTGTTAACTATTGGAATCGAGGTCGATTCCTCGTCAGGACGGCCGAGTTGTAAGATTCCAATTATTTACAATGTCTGTTAAATGCTCATGCATATACCGAAACCAGTATTATAGTATCGATTGTTAGTAATAAGTATCGATTATTAGTAATAAGTATCGATTGTTAGTACTAAGTATCGAGGTTAGCGATAAGTTCTCGATAGGCACGAGACGGCGTCGCTCTCTTTTCTTCCGGCCTCGAAACGAACAAGACGTCTGCGGACAAACCAAAATCAAATCCAAAAAATACTAATTAATCTTTATCGTTTTTGTTAAATAAATAGGTTGTAACACCTGTTTGGTTTTATCGATAGATCCTTACCGATAGCATAGCATGGTGAGGATTAAAGGATGAAGAAAGAAAGCACAATTGAAAGATAAACGAAAATGGCAAGCCTCAAGTTTACTGTTGCTCCTGCTGAAATTTCTTTTAGTTTTAAAAAGAATTCACGAGTCCAAAATTCAGGAGGGAATTGTGGAATTCCAGGAGTATTCCCATAAATTCGACAAAAACGCGAAAGTAAGGATTCTGGAGAATTTCAATTCGCTTGAGGAGTTTATGAACCAGGCCTTTTTCGTAAGCATAGATGAGCTGTTTTTGCCCCCAATGGTAGGTTTAAGATACTAAAAAAACTTTAGAAAAATACATAAACATTAAAATTACAGAGTCGAATTAATCCCGGAAAGGGTACTGAGGAAGCCGGCACCTCATCCAAAAAATTAAGGACCGGCGATGTTGTGAAAATGCTCACGATGATGGCTGTGGCGCTCGATGGATCCAAGAGGAGCATACTTTACTCGAACCTCTTCACAACGAAGGACCAGTATATGAGCGCAGAAACTATAATAGAATTAATAAATAAATTAATAAAGTTTGTTACTACAGCACACATATCCACTAATTTGGTTTGCTTTGTTATTAATGGCAATCCAATTAATGTGAAAGTGCGAAATCATTTCCTAGATCGTAAGGGAAAAGTCCCATTTGTTTGGGATTACAATCATTTTAATGAAGTAATGCTCAAACATGACGGGCACATGGATGACACATTGTGTCACATCTACTTTAGGCCGCTGGACATCGAAAACCTCGCACCAATCGAGGTTTGCGATTTCGGTGTTCCAGCGGACCTAAAGCATTTTTATCGACAGGAGAAGGAGTCGCTAACATCTGTTGTCCAAAGGATTCATAATTCAAATAAAAAGTTTGGATCCTTGGGCAACAGTAGGTGCATGTTTCTATGCAACATTTCAAATAACAAATTAAAAGGGTTTGGGAAATTAGTTTTAAGCGCTTTTAGGGAGTATTTCAGTTTAGAAAAAATTAGAAATGTAAGCGATTATAATTTAGTATTAGATGGGGTGTTAGAACTAGTATTTATTTTAGCATTTAAGTCGAATTGTTTTTGTAAGAAAAAATAAACATAATGAAAATTGAACATTTGTGCAATTTTGAAACGAGCGAAGGGGCAAATAAATTCAATTTGAAACTTGCGGCATAACTTTCAATTGTGAAACAAAATTAACTAATTGAACTATTGTGAAACAAAATAATTTTTCCTTATTTTCTTCTCTATTTTAGACGGAAAGTTTGCTAAATGTGTTTGGAAGCACATCCATTGCGGAAAGCGCCATGAATGAAATTAGAGAGAGGAGGGGCAAGTCAATTTTTTAAATTTGTTCCCAATTTTTTGAATAATTTTTCATTTATATATTCCGCAGAACTCGATCGCAGAAGACCAGGCAAATAAGACGGCTCTGGTTCAAGCAAAATAGCGCCAGCAGCAGAAATAGTGTCTCCAGCGGCAAGGCCAAGCTGCTCCCAAGCGGCATGGTTGGAAGTCGTAGACGTCGAACGTTTTCGTAATCCTCAGTATAAATAAAACTTATTTTTGAATGCCAAATATGCCTTGATAAGAACTCAGGGCCCAGGGTTCTTTTAATGGTCAGTCATTTCGTTCCGACTCGAATGAATGGATACATTTTCGTTTTCAGATGACAATAGTAATGTAGCTCTGGCTGCTACTGTCCGTCTCACGTGTCTATTAGTTTGTACGCCATCAAAATTTCCGTACATTTCGATTAGATAATTCACAAAATGTTTGTTGATTGCAAATGAGCTCAACGAACACGCCATTTGTATTGGGGCACTCAAAATCGCTTATAGACGTCCGTTCGATGGTAAATCACAGTTACAAAAAAAAAAAAAGAAACAAAAAGTTCTTTCTGTATAAATCGACATACATATGTACATATATAAATAAACGGACGATTTTCTAGTTGCAAATGACTCATGTACTTATTAATATACTTGTCTCCCTTATCGGGAGAATAAACAAATGCATACGTACATATGTACATACATACATACGTGAACATAAGTACATGAGAGATATCTCTCAAGACAAACATACAAAAACATGAATAACAACAATTGTGAACTTTTTATGTTGGTCATATGTTATCTTAATTCTTGTTTATTTATATATATGTATTTAAGCCTTAGATGTTATAAACTAAAACTTAGCCCGAATTTCGAATTGAATTGAAACTTCTTTTAGATTTCATTACATTTACATCGATTTTTGTAAATGTTTGTAATAGAATATTTGCTGCTATACCGTATATATATTCTACTTAGCAACTGATATGCCAAATCTAATCGTTTATGGATTTCTTTTTTTTTAATTTGTTCTTTTTTCGTTCAGTTGTATTTCCATAATTGAGATAAGAAATAGTTCCTTAAAGGGGTAATACTTTTTTCTTTTGCATTTTATCGTTCATTAGCAGGCAATACTGTTTAGCATTTTGTTTTTGTTGTTTTAAATGTTACCCACATTATATAATAGTATTAAATAAACTGTTTTATGTACATCAAATTACTTGGGATTAGGCTTTACACATACACACATATACACACAGGGAAACAAGTACTTCTTGTTTTTTTGTTTGTTAATTTATCTGACCCCCCAAGTAATAAAGAATTTCTATTACTTTGCTGACTCACATTAAAGAATTTCCCGAGCAATTGTTATTAGACCATCAAGTAATGAGCCTGACTCATTGTTTGGCCCAAACGATGTGATAACAGAAGGATTAATAATCATAACGAATGACATGGACAAATAACAATTAAATGGGGGTAGACGAATATAATTAATCAATTTGAATCGCTTAAAGTTTTGCTTGATCATTTAAATTGGATTTATTCGATGGCATTTCAGTGTTTTTTTTTTCTGTTTTTCTCAAAGCTTATGTACAAAAATTCCAAAATAACAATAAAGTTAACTAAAAATTAGAACATTGCTTAGCAAAATAATAAATTAAGCATAAGTGTGGCCAAATAAAAGAACTGAAAACAACAAAATTGTATCAATCGCTTTGAGTGGTATATAATCTCAAATTCTATAAATTATAAAGGACTCGGCGTATTAAGCTTTAACTGGTCAATTAGTTTTAAGCCAAAAATCATTTTTCTGTACAAATGAAAACAAATCAAATGAATTTCCTTAGAAAGTCCTCTTTTATAATTGTTTTATCTAATTCAAACAAAGCTCAACGTATTTAACAACTTTACAAAGTATTTCTTTTAGACTACTTAATCATAAAATAGTTTAATATATATATGTTTATGTATTAATTGCATAAATGTACAATTAGGTGTTGTCGAGAATTACTTTAGTTTTCTTTCGAATAAGTTTTGTATTAAGATATGTGTTCAAACTATGTGTGTTTTCATTTTTCTATTGATTATTTACAAGCTACTTAAACTAAGTATTTAATTTTTATATCTTGCTGTCTGGCATGGGAGTGTGTGTTATACATGTTGGGTAGCCTAATGAAATTTACAAAACTTTTATAAGCCTAAAGTAATGTACATAGTTTTCTATATAGTGACTAAGGGTTTTAGCTAATAATACTAACACATTTTCCCCATATTTCTTATTTAGTTGCTCTCCAAGTTCTTTCAAGTCTGATGAGTTACAAGTACAAAAAACTAGAAGCAATTTAACTACAACTACAACTAGCTGCTGCTACGATACTAGTAAGCGATGCTTCGACGTAGTTGTCGTTAAGTCATTGGCCAAAATTTCCTCAGATAACGTGGGTGCTGGTTGCATTTGCGTCACCAATAGCGATGACAACGCCTGCGAGGGTGGAGTAGCAGGCTGTCCCATTTGTGGGTTCAGCTCATAAGCAATGCCGCCCCAATGTAGTTTAAAGGTGCGGGTACGCCAACGTATCGATGGATTCCATAGAGCACATAGAAATAGATAAGGACCAGTTAGCTCGCGAAAGAGCCAACCAATAACAAATTCAAATTTATGGAATGGCATCGAGCCATGCTGGACAATTGAAAGTAGCAGCCAATCTGATAGAAACCAGCACAGTACATGTACCAGATAGAATACCAATGGATCCCAACTGAACAATAGAGAGGCAGACCAGGCAGCCAGTGCGCCCAAAATCATGCATTCGGAAAGTGGTTCCAGTAATATGGTAGTAGGTACCATGGCCACTCTAAGCTTGGCCCAACGGATAAGACGTTGCTGAAAACTGCCAATGTCACAGAGTCCACTGTTTTGCAGTGCTGGCTGATTCGAGATGCGCATCTTCCATCCAAGATCTGTGATTCCTTTGGCAATGAAGAAATCTTCGGCCAAATAACACCCAAACGTTTTGAGGCCTCCCAGTTGATCTATCACAGATTTTCTCAATAGACAGGACATGCCCGTGTGGCAATTGATCCCAAGAACATCGGCACTTAGATAGATTCTACTCTGCACTGTGCCAAAGAACACTTTCTCAAAGGTGGCGGCAAAACCATCTCGGTCACAGGTAAATGGCATTTGATGAACCAGAGCATGTTTCTCCGACATATTTTGCACCATGTCCAGGAGCGTATCGTTCTTCATTTTGATCCCACTGTCGGAGATCATGAAAAATTCATATTTTGCTGCGATATAGGCAGGATGTATATTATTGATTTTAGGATTCACGCCCACATTCGAGCCGCCGACAAAAAGTTTGGCATCCATTCGTGGATATTTGTCGAGTAATCCTTCAACTAACTTAATAGCTGGATCCTCTTTATCCTCCACACAAAAGAGCAGCTCATATACTGGATAATCCATGGTAAAGAATGTCTCAAGATTATGCTGCAAATTGGGATCCACGCCCATTAGCGGTTTCAGTATGGATACACCCGGCAGTGGTGACGATTCTGTTGGAAGCTTGCATGATTTCTTATGCAGCTTAAATTTCCCATAGCAAATTGCTATCAGATGGACCATCCAAGTGCCAAACCAGAAAATCATAAAAATCCATGCGAAGCCATACAGTGGGGCGGGTAAATGTGACATTGTCTGTGTGCGTCTCTTTGAGTGTGTGTGTGTTTATGGCTTTGTATAGGGTGGGGGTGGTGTTTGGGTGGTTCGAGGCGTTGCTTCAAATGTGGTTTTAATCTCGCCGCAAATTCAATCGGCTTGCATTTGTCTGCGGTCTATCTAGATTCTTCTTTAATTTGTTTTGCAGTCTGCTGCTGCTGTTGATAATAATCCAAAACTAAAAATTGTCTCTTTGTTGTTTTTGTTGCTATTGTCGTTGAGTCAGAGACTTGTCTGCACATGCCGTCGTCTTCTCTGCTTGTTCTCGTTTGCTTGCTGATTAAATAGGCGTTGCTTTTCCGCGTTTCGTTTTCTTCGCACATATCAGTTCCTCGGATTAATTAACATTTTTCGAAATGTGGGCAAAGTAGGCGTAGGAGGAGCTACTGCTCGTTCGCGACGCGTTCGATTTCAATAAAAAAACTGCAATAAAAAAAAGTAAATTTTTGTATTCTTTATAAACCAAAACTAGTGATGGACCTGCAACTAGTGATGAACCTGCAACTAGTGATGCACATGACGGCGGCGAAAGCGAATTTCACAGTGGGCACTTCCTATGTAGTTCGATTTTACATTTGAAATATTTTTTAGCAGCAATTCATCGTGATTTTTATTAGTTATATACATATGTGTGATTTATGTACAATTAAGCTTAACTTATAAGTAATATAATGCAACTTATTTTAGAAAACTAATAAATGTATGTATATTGTCCTTCTCCTAAATGTGTCTAAATAATAATAGAAATATACTACGAAAAAGCAATGGTGATACAGATGATGATACAATGGTGCATGCCTTATTTGTTTGCAGCAAATTTGTTTGCGATTTATGTATATATACATAAAACCAGATTCAACAATTAAAAACTTTATTCAAATTTTCTGAAAAAGCCTACATAAATATATATACATTATATTTTGAATCTTTTTTCTCAAAAATTATGGTTTCCTAAAGGTATCCCCACATTTATGCATTTTTCTCGAAAACGTTACGAGGAATTTTAATGAAACTCTCCGAACTTATTCCAGAAAGTCATCCTAAAATTCTGGCATTCAATCTTCATTAAACCGTTACTGTATAGTCTAGTTTTTGCCAGATAAAGTCGGGGTAATTTTTTACACATTTTGTATTAAAAAATTCAATGTTGGTTCAAAAATATTAAATTTTCTCGAAAACTGTGTGATATTTGCAATCGGATTACTTATTTTCTTTGGAAATTATGCTCATTGGATTATCGTGCTAACATTAGGAACCACTGATGTCATTTCAGCTTTTGACTTTAATATACCATTTCACCCTATAAGTGCATGATATAAAAGCTTTTGTTCACTTTTTTCCCGGCGATTCAGCCGTTTTATTGAGTCGATTTAGCTGTTTTGGCCGAATTAAAAATGACATCACTGTTAGGAACGTTGTCGAATATAATCTAAATGCTCGTTGGGTTGCAAGTGCATTCGTGTCCAACTCAAACAACGCAAAAAGCTTAACACGCATTTGTTATCAAAAACATAAAAAGTAAGTACTATTGTTAGTATAGTAAATTATAAGGAATAACGATTTTTCTTTCTACAGTTGACGTTAACTTTAAACCAACATGGCTGATGAACAACCAAATCTTGTGGCGGGCCACCCACCTGCATGTAAGTGCAAGTCGACATGTTGGAATATTTGTTTTAGTGTGTGTGCGCGCGAGTTGTCAACAAATTTTAAGGTTCAAAATGCTTTGTTGGCAATTTTAAATGTGCTCAATTTAATTAAATAGTTCATAAATATCTTGCGGTACCTTATCACCTTATATTCACCTGCTTCACCCAGTTTTATAGAGGCTGATAAGTAAACAAAGCACACACCTATACATACATTTACACAAACACAGCAATGGCGATGCCGCTGTCAAAAAAAAAAAAAAAACTTGTAAAAGTAACGACTTAAGGTTACCCAGTACAACTTTAAGAAAATATGTACATATTGTACATATTGTGGAATCCCCAACTTGAATACCTTATGCCCGAATGCGCATCTGGGTACTCATCCGCTTAGATAAAATCTGACGTCATTATTTATATATTCTTACAGTAAAAGCCGGCGGCATGCGTATTGTGCAGCATAAAGCTTCCGGATCAGAACGTCCTGCCAAGGATGCTGAAGATTGCACTGGTCTAACAGTAAATATGGAATTCTTTGAAATAGCTACATACATATGTCAATTTCATTTTAATTTCTTTAAGCAACCCGTCAATGTTAATTCGGCATCAGTGAGCGGTGCTCCGGTAAAAGGTAACACAGATTTTACTCCTGCCTCCGCACAGGTGGCACATTCCCCGAAACCTCCCATGAATGTGCAACACAAACCACAGATAAACATTCAACAGCCACGCAAGTGAGCTCTTTCTGTGTGTGGAGTGGTGTGGTATGCGCACCGAAAATATCTGATCTTTTTGTTAAAATTCTCTAATGAAACACCTTAAACTGTATTGTAATAATTTTTTATATTCCTTTGTTCTATAAGTGAGATTAACTTTGAAGAATCCTTGTATTTTTGCTACTGCATTCCAAATGTTTACTTAAATGAAATAAATTTTACGCCATTTTGTAGATAACGTAGCATTCAAGAGCGTTTTGTAATATTCAAGAGTTTATTTGGTTTATTCAGCTTTCAAATGGGAAAATTGTGAGCTTTGTTTCAATATTTATCAGTAAATTATTTTGAGTTACACTGCATTTGCTGCTTTAACGATCCAGGGACGTAGAATAGCCACATCAATATAAACACCAGGATAATTGACCTGTCCACAACCATAGCCCCAAGAGACAAGACCCACAAGAAGCACAGGTGTTGTAGTTGTTAATGGACCACCAGAGTCGCCAGCGCATGCATCGCTAAGTTGCTGAAAGCTTGATGAAGCCGCGGCACAAATCATTTCCTCACCCACAAAATCCCAGCCATATCCGTACTTGGTTGAAGCACATTCTTCGCGTTCAATAATCTTTAGTTCAGCCGTTTGCAGGCTATCGGCATAACCGCTATATCCGGTATCCTCCTGCTGAGATCCCCAACCGGTGACGGATACATTGCTGCCCCCCACAGGACTTTCGCTGGCCAAATTGATTGCCTTGATATTTAGACTAAATGTCAGGGTTTCCGATAGTCGTACCACAGCAATGTCATAGTGCAAATACTTGGAATCGTATTTCTCATGGATCTTGTAGGCGGTTACTGGTATTAGGGTGCCTCCAGAATTGTGTTGATTGGCTCCCACGCGCACTTTTATCAGAGTCGTCGACTTGTCTTCGACACAATGAGCAGCTGTCAGGATAATCTCTGGACTGTAAATGACTCCACCACATTCATGCCGGGCACTGATCTGTATGGACACCTGCCAGGGTGAATTATGTATAGAAAGTTCATCTCCGCCCACAATGCGTTCGTTGAAGACTCCTCCTTGGACCTCCGCAAATCGCAGTGACAGTAAAAGTAACAAAGTGGATGAAACTGTTGAGAAAACCATGTTCGTGACTGGATAGGTGCCAACTAGCCGCAACTAGCTGGGACTTGGAATGTTGTTTTTCATTATCGATTCACTTCTAGGTTGTAAAAGTTAATCACCTTCTAATGGGGTGGGCTTATCAAAAAGCATTGGAAAGAAATTTGGAGTGGCTTGCTTGGAGTGTCTTCGTTTCATTCCATAATCCGCCTTCTAATCAATTGATGTTACAAAGTTATGAAGTACAGTGGTTTTTTCACTGAACTTAATGAGAAAAAATTTATAACTTTATTTAAAATTGAAGTATAGAGCGGAAAGGCAGAAGCGCAGATTGTGTTACGGCTTATTCAATATTTTGAAACCAATAAAAAAGGATAACTTAATTTCAAAATTTTGTAGCAATTTTTTTAAAGACGAACTCGATATTAAGCAACATTTTCAATAAAAGTCACTGTGCAACGATGTTGTTAGGTTGCCCAGGTAACCAGTAAAAAACCGAGTAAATCGACAAATAAATTCCCACAATAATCTCGTGAAAATATATATGATAATATGTCAGATCCCAATTGGAAAATAACTCCTGATGAGCTAGTTCGTCTACGTGAGATTTGCATGGACCGTATCCGGGCAGGTGAGCTCTACGAACTGCGCAATGAAGCCAAATTAAGGGCGGTCTACAACACTCAGAGCTATGATGAGTTCAAGTGAGTCGGAGTTACTGCTTCTTCTCCTTTTCAAATTAAAGATGTAGACAATCTTCAACAGGGACATTGTTGATGCAGCTCATCTCCGTCCAGTTAGTCGGAAGGACAAGGCTAATGCACAGACCAAAAGTCGCCTGTGGAACTCTGCTGCACGGGAATAAACGCTTAGGACTGTCTTAATAAAGCGAAATGTTCCATAATCTTCAAAAAATTGTTTTATTTTATTAAGTTCTTAGACAGAGCTGGCAGCGCTGATCACCCATGAGCGAAGGACAGCAACATCAGCGTAGACACCGGGGTAGCCGGAGTAGGCGCAGCCATAGCCCCAGGAAACAACACCAACGAGGACACCACCAGAGACCAACGGGCCACCAGAATCACCCTGGCAAGCATCCTTGCCGGAAGAGTAGGCGCAGATCATGGTGCTTCTGATTTGGCTGCCATATCCGTAGGTGGAGGAAGCGCAAGACGACTGGCTGACAATGTTCACATTCACGTACTGGAGTTGAGAGGGGAGGGAGCTGGATCCATAGGACAGGGTACCCCAACCGGAGACGGAAGCGGCGGCACCGTTAGCAGGAGCAGAGCTAGCCAGACCGATTGCCTTGATGGTGGAGCTCAGAGTCAAGGAGCTTGATAGACGGATGACGGCAATATCGTTGACCATGGTGTTGGCATTGTAGCCCTCGTGATTCTTGAAAGCGGCAACAGCGGAGACAACACCACCAGAGCTCCAGTAGGTGGAACCAGCACGGACTTGCAGAACAGATGTGGACACGGATTGCAAACAGTGAGCAGCAGTCACAATAATGTTGTTAGAGTAGAGAGAACCACCACAGGAATGAGAGCCACTGCGCTGCAGAGAGATTTGCCAAGGGAAGCTGCTAATGGTGGTAGCGGTACCTCCAACAATGCGACCATCCAATTGGGGCAGGAGACCCTCAGGGATAGCGGCACCAAAGGCACAAGCCACAACGGACAACAAAATCACAAACTTGAACATATTGTGTCTACAATGATTTTGCAATGATCTAGTGAAGCCTTTTTATACTAGTCGCGTATCTTCTTTAGTTCCTTATTATCAACTGCTCGAAAATAAGCTGGAAATTCCCACTGTACGATATGATAATAACAAACAATGCATGAAATTGTCAGGTCTAGCTTATTTCTTTCAGTGTGACTGATCGCACTTATTGGTCAATGATTAACAATTTTGGCTGCTTTAATTGAAATTCCCGCAAAAAAGATAGCCTCTACTTAACAATTAGGTTACTATTGTAGGATTAGCGTTAGCGTTTAATGAGATAAAGCTCAAGGATCTTACATATTTTACACAGATAAATCCCAATGGCTCTTAAATTCCTTTAAGGTTTATTTTATTTTCAATTTCCATTTGCCCTCTGTGGTCTAAACCCATCATTATATCGTCCATAAGGGCCAGGTATACATATATATCCTGATCAATTTGACGAGGCTTTAATATACAGGAATAATAGTAATTGATTGTCATAAAATAAAAATCAATAGTAATTGATTGTCATAAAATAAAATATTTCTTAATTTTATGCAGGCGTTTCAGTTTCGTCTAAGTTGATCAAGATACGAACTATGAGTCGAAAACAGCGACTTTTGTCAATAAACTTGTTATATTTCAAGTGATTGTCATAAAAATGAATATTATTCGCCACTCTGGCTAATTACAAAACCAATGGACAACTATATCATACACATTTATTCCATAGCTGATCAGCCTGAAAAAAAATGTTGGCTAGTGAAACTTTCTTATGCAAACTCCAGTAAATTAGGTAGTCTATTCAAATCGAAGGACTATACCATAGTTAGTCATACCAATATATGACAAAATTATTGCTAGTTAAACTTTATACATAGAAATAAGATTTTTTACTTTAATACCAGAGAACTCTTTCTCACAATAATTTGACCGGCTCTATGCTGAAACTTAAAAGGCTTTATTACCCTAAGAAAGACTTCAAATTAAAAGTACTTCAGATGGAAGTGTATAATGCATATACCTACCAAAAGTAGATATCGTTCGGTATAATAAAATGTAATTTAGTTTAATTTTCAAAATATTGTTTTATTGTGTCAAGTTCTTAAACAGAGCCGGCAGCGCTGATCACCCAGGAGCGGAGGGCAGCAACATCGGCGTACACACCGGGGTAGTTGGCATAAGCGCAGCCATAGCCCCAAGACACAACACCAACGAGAACACCACCAGAGACCAATGGGCCACCAGAATCACCCTGGCAGGCATCCTTGCCACTGGCAGCAGCGCAGATCATGGTGCTTCTGATTTCACTGCCATAACCGTAGGTGGAGGAAGCGCAAGACGACTGGCTGACAATGTTCACATTCACGTACTGGAGTTGAGAGGGGATGGAGCTGGATCCATAGGACTGGGTACCCCAACCGGAGACGGAAGCGGCGGCACCGTTAGCAGGAGCAGAGCTAGCCAGACCGATAGCCTTGATGGTGGAGCTCAGAGTCAAGGAGCTTGATAGACGGATGACGGCAATATCGTTGACCATGGTGTTGGCATTGTAGCCCTCGTGATTCTTAAAAGCGGCAACAGCGGAGACAACACCACCAGAGCTCCAGTAGGTGGAACCAGCACGGACTTGCAGAACAGATGTGGACACGGATTGCAAACAGTGAGCAGCAGTCACAATAATGTTGTTAGAGTAGACAGAACCACCGCAGGAGTGGGAACCACTGCGCTGCAGAGAGATTTGCCAAGGGAAGCTGCTGATGGTGGTAGCGGCACCTCCAACAATGCGACCATCCAACTGGGGCAGGAGACCCTCAGGGACGGCAGCGCCGAAAGCGCAAGCAACAACGGACAACAAGATCACAAACTTGAACATATTGTGTCTACAATGATTTTCCAAGTGTCAGGTGAAGCCTTTTTATACTATTCGCGTATCTTCTTCATATTTTAATCAAATAGTTTCGTATTATCACCAACTCGAGCGTAACTGCTTGGAAAAAGTTGGAAATTCCCAACGTACGATATGATAGTAAAATTCACGAAATTGTCGGGATCGTTTAATTTTTTCTTTCAGTGTGAATGACCCAACCGATTGTTCGATGATTGACAATTTCTATTGCTTTAATTATTAAATAATAAACGCTCCATTAACCTAACTAAAACTACCTCAATTTAGATGTATTTTAGGAACACGTATTTATACCAACCAACATATGACATCTAACTCTAGTTTGTGTCGGGATCATCATGCGGTTGAGGCTGACTCTCTCGATAGTCCTACTAATATGGTTGGCATATATTCTCCACACTGTAAGTCCGAAGATAACTCAGAGACGACTTTGATTTTTCACGGATGTGTATTCATATAGGGAGCTATTGTCTTCAAAATGACAAATGCTGTGTGTGAGTCGTATAATAAATCATGGGTTGTGGTTCACAATTGCCGCCTGCATGCTATTAATCGGAATAAGACCATCATGAATATGAATTTGACCTTCTTGTATCCCGTATCCAGTATTCAAGTGCGTTTACAATTGAAGAAGAGAGCAAATGGCTATAAACCTTTCCTCTATGACTACACTTTCGATGCCTGTGAATTTATGCGTAAACACAATCATCCTGTGGTAAATGTGATCTTGAATCTTATTAAGGATGTCTCCACAGTGAATCACACATGCCCGTATGAGGTGAAATGAAACTCAAAAGCACCTACTTGGTCAGAACTAATCTCTAGCCTTCTCTCCTCTGCCCTCATATAGGGTACACAACTTTTAAAGAATTTTTATCTTCGAACCGAAAAGATGCCCGTTATTTTACCCACTGGTGACTATTTGTTATCCCTAACTTGGATGTTTTACCGCCGAAAGCAATTTATAACCGATGTTTACTTCAATTATGTGGAAGATTGGTAAATTAGAACAATTATCTTATTTAATGAGGCATATGAAGTATTAAAAATAAAGTTACTATTTGAGGTGACCGGAGTAAAACATGACGAAATATCTCTTTGAGTGAGTTTGACATAAGTTTTGAGTGATTTGAGGTTTTAAATTAAGCAACCACAATGATAACTGAATGGATGGCCTACCAGACCTTATCATCTCTCCTACTAACGTCACTACAATGTCTATCCACTCGAATACTTTTGTTTTGCCTTTGCGTATCGAGAGTTTTGGTTCATGCCGATTATTGAGATAGTGAATTAGTATATAAGACTCTGGGTTTTTTCGGAGAACTCATTGTAGACATACAATATGTTCAAGTTTGTGATCTTGTTGTCCGTTGTTGCTTGCGCTTTCGGCGCTGCCGTCCCAGAGGGTCTCCTGCCCCAGCTGGATGGTCGCATTGTTGGAGGTTCTGCTACCACTATCAGCAGCTTCCCCTGGCAAATTTCTCTGCAGCGTAGTGGCTCCCACTCCTGCGGTGGTTCCATCTACTCTGCCAATATCATTGTGACTGCTGCTCATTGCCTGCAATCTGTGTCGTCATCCTCTCTTCAGGTCCGTGCTGGTTCCACCTACTGGAGCTCTGGTGGTGTGGTTTCCGCTGTTGCTTCTTTCAGAAATCATGAGGGTTACAATGCCAACACCATGGTCAACGATATTGCCGTCATCCGTCTATCCTCTTACCTTGGCTTCAGCTCTACTATCAAGTCTATCGGTCTGGCCAGCTCTGCTCCTGCTAACGGTGCCGCCGCCTCCGTCTCTGGCTGGGGCACTCAATCATCTGGTTCCAGCTCCATTCCCACTACTCTGCAGTATGTGAATGTTAACATTGTCGGTCAATCCCAGTGCGCTTCCTCCAGCTACGGTTATGGCAGTCAAATCAGAAGCACCATGATCTGCGCTGCTGCCAGCGGCAAGGATGCCTGCCAAGGTGACTCTGGTGGCCCATTGGTCTCCGGTGGTGTTCTTGTCGGTGTTGTTTCTTGGGGTTATGGCTGCGCCTACGCCAACTATCCAGGTGTCTATGCCGATGTTGCTGTCCTCCGCTCCTGGGTGATCAACACTGCCAACTCTATCTAAAGAAAGAACTTTTAATAAAAGTATTTGAAAATATATTATGAAATATATTTTAAAAAACTCTTGGGAGGAGTCCGATATTTGGCTCGAAAATACACACAGACTATCTGGATTCGTTCTGGAAGGCCTCAGTGATACAAAATATTACTTAAACACTTTTTTTATTATGTCTACTGGAAATGGAAAGACATAGGCTTTGGTATTCGTATTGGCTATTGTGTTGAGAGTCTGAAGATAACGGAGCTGCAAGGCAATAGGATTGGATTCCATAATATCGGCTGCCTCTTTAAGAGCTTTGACTGCATCACGCTCACCCTGAGCCGCTGCCACTTTGGCTTTTGCTTCGCGTGCTGCCTCTTGCTCTACGGCCATTGCCCGTTGCAGTTGGTCTGGCATATATATCTCCTTGCTGTAATGTCAAGCTTAAACTAAAGATTTAAACTCTGTTGATACACTTACATCTCTACACGTTCCACGCGAACTCCCCACGGTTCGGTGGCACTGTCAAGTACCCATTCAATTTGTTTGGACAACATCTCTTTAGTTGTGAGCAATTCCATCAGCATATGAGTGCCAGAAACATTTCTCAATGTTGTCATGGCCAGCATTTGGGTGGCGTCACGTGGATCCACCACTTGTAGGACTGCATCCAATGGTTGGCTAATTCTATAATAGACCACCGCATCCACACTGATGGTCACTGAATCTTTGGTAAGTATTTCCTGAGGTGGAACGTCAAATGAAGCGGTACGTAAATCAACTTTTGTGTATGCATCAATGCATGGTAAGATAAAAATCATTCCCGGACCACGTGCTTTGCCCGGTCGTAGACGTCCCAAACGTAAAATAACCGCACGCTGATACTCTTGCAAAATGACCAAGCATAAGAATATGGAGATGGGAAATGTGATGACCATTAAAATAACCGACAGAAGCCACAAAACATTCTCAATAAAGGAACTCGGTTCATTTTCAGCTGAAATAATGAAAAGATTTGGATAATATTGTGACATCAATAGGCAGAAAAAGAAGAACTAACATGTAATGACATTGCGCTTGGTAATCTTCTGTTGTTCGGGAAAGCGTTCTATGTAGGAGTCACCCGAATATGAGGCTTGCCGAGTATTTGGATCTTCTTTGGAATTCATTGCAAACAAACAATTTGGCAGAAAATTACATAAAATTTGACATAATAATCTTGCCCCAGTTAATACTAATTCACCGATTTGTTAAGTATTTAAAGTTATGTTTAATAAAAAGGCTAATGGATGGAAGATCAGATCAGCTAAAGTAACTAGCAGCGAAGAACTTGAATAAGAATTTTTCACTATTTGGTTGATGTTTGCAAGTCCCGGGCGGGTTCCACTCGTCTACGTGGACGCCAGACCTCGAGAAGACGCATTATGCTAAATGACCGCTCTTGGATAACACGTTCAAATCTCTCTGCAGCGCAGTGGTTCCCACTCCTGCGGTGGTGCTGTCTACTCTGCCAACACCATTGTGACTGCTGCTCACTGTCTGCAATCCGTTTCGGCCTCTGTTCTCCGCGTCCGTGCTGGTTCCAGCTACTGGAACTCTGGTGGTGTCACTATCAGCGTTTCCTCTTTCAAGAACCACGAGGGCTACAATGCCAACACCATGGTCAACGACATTGCCGTCATCCGTCTATCAAGCTCCTTGACTCTGAGCTCCACCATCTATCGGGCTATCGGTCTGGCTAGCTCTGCTCCTGCTAACGGTGCCGCCGCTTCCGTCTCCGGTTGGGGTACCCAGTCCTATGGATCCAGCTCCATCCCCTCTCAACTCCAGTACGTGAATGTGAACATTGTCAGCCAGTCGTCTTGCGCTTCCTCCACCTACGGTTATGGCAGTGAAATCAGAAGCACCATGATCTGCGCTGCTGCCAGTGGCAAGGATGCCTGCCAGGGTGATTCTGGTGGCCCATTGGTCTCTGGTGGTGTTCTCGTTGGTGTTGTGTCTTGGGGCTATGGCTGCGCTTATGCCAACTACCCCGGTGTGTACGCCGATGTTGCTGCCCTCCGCTCCTGGGTGATCAGCGCTGCCGGCTCTGTTTAAGAACTTGACACAATAAAACAATATTTTGAAAATTAAACTAAATTACATTTTATTATACCGAACGATATCTACTTTTGGTAGGTATATGCATTATACACTTCCATCTGAAGTACTTTTAATTTGAAGTCTTTCTTAGGGTAATAAAGCCTTTTAAGTTTCAGCATAGAGCCGGTCAAATTATTGTGAGAAAGAGTTCTCTGGTATTAAAGTAAAAAATCTTATTTCTATGTATAAAGTTTAACTAGCAATAATTTTGTCATATATTGGTATGACTAACTATGGTATAGTCCTTCGATTTGAATAGACTACCTAATTTACTGGAGTTTGCATAAGAAAGTTTCACTAGCCAACATTTTTTTTCAGGCTGATCAGCTATGGAATAAATGTGTATGATATAGTTGTCCATTGGTTTTGTAATTAGCCAGAGTGGCGAATAATATTCATTTTTATGACAATCACTTGAAATATAACAAGTTTATTGACAAAAGTCGCTGTTTTCGACTCATAGTTCGTATCTTGATCAACTTAGACGAAACTGAAACGCCTGCATAAAATTAAGAAATATTTTATTTTATGACAATCAATTACTATTGATTTTTATTTTATGACAATCAATTACTATTATTCCTGTATATTAAAGCCTCGTCAAATTGATCAGGATATATATGTATACCTGGCCCTTATGGACGATATAATGATGGGTTTAGACCACAGAGGGCAAATGGAAATTGAAAATAAAATAAACCTTAAAGGAATTTAAGAGCCATTGGGATTTATCTGTGTAAAATATGTAAGATCCTGGAGCGTTATCTCATTAAACGCTGTGTTTCCTACAATAGTAACCTAATTGTTAAGTAGAGGCTATCTTTTTTGCGGGAATTCCAATTAAAGCAGCCAAAATTGTTAATCATTGACCAATAAGTGCGATCAGTCACACTGAAAGAAATAAGCTAGACCTGACAATTTCATGCATTGTTTGTTATTATCATATCGTACAGTGGGAATTTCCAGCTTATTTTCGAGCAGTTGATAATAAGGAACTAAAGAAGATACGCGACTAGTATAAAAAGGCTTCACCAGATCATTGCAAAATCATTGTAGACACAATATGTTCAAGTTTGTGATTTTGTTGTCCGTTGTGGCTTGTGCCTTTGGTGCCGCTATCCCTGAGGGTCTCCTGCCCCAATTGGATGGTCGCATTGTTGGAGGTACCGCTACCACCATTAGCAGCTTCCCTTGGCAAATCTCTCTGCAGCGCAGTGGCTCTCATTCCTGTGGTGGTTCTCTCTACTCTAACAACATTATTGTGACTGCTGCTCACTGTTTGCAATCCGTGTCCACATCTGTTCTGCAAGTCCGTGCTGGTTCCACCTACTGGAGCTCTGGTGGTGTTGTCTCCGCTGTTGCCGCTTTCAAGAATCACGAGGGCTACAATGCCAACACCATGGTCAACGACATTGCCGTCATCCGTCTATCAAGCTCCTTGACTCTGAGCTCCACCATCAAGGCAATCGGTCTGGCTAGCTCTGCTCCTGCTAACGGTGCCGCCGCTTCCGTCTCCGGTTGGGGTACCCAGTCCTATGGATCCAGCTCCCTCCCCTCTCAACTCCAGTACGTGAATGTGAACATTGTCAGCCAGTCGTCTTGCGCTTCCTCCACCTACGGATATGGCAGCCAAATCAGAAGCACCATGATCTGCGCCTACGCCAGCGGTAAGGATGCCTGCCAGGGTGACTCTGGTGGCCCATTGGTCTCCGGTGGTGTTCTCGTTGGTGTTGTCTCCTGGGGCTATGGCTGCGCCTATGCTAACTACCCCGGTGTGTACGCCGATGTTGCTGTTCTCCGTTCCTGGGTGGTCAGCACCGCCAACTCTATCTAAGAACTTTACAAAATAAAACGTCTGAGAATTCATTTTTATCGTATTTATCTTAATGGCGAATTGGGTTATTTGTTCGGGTTCTCTCCATATACTGTTATGGATGATAAAGCAATTATTAAGCCAGTGAATTGTATTGATATGCATTATGATTTCTGGATAATTACTCTTATTAGCAAAGCGTGCTCACTGTGTATAGTATATTTATGGATATACATATACTTATAATACATAGAATAGATCCTTGACACTTTTGAGAGTTTTATAATGTTCAGATACTTGCTATCTTTGGAGCGTATTCCTGTAAAGTGTTGATCAATTTTGTTATCAAACCTTCAACTGAACTTAGGACATCTTTAGTTGATCGATCATTCCACCAGTGAGTTCGCAGAACGTGTAGCCCCTTAAGTGCTCGCATGCCACTTAAACAATCTAATCAGTTGGGCGAAAGCGTGCCTTAAAAATTTACTCAATCTTTTTTAAACTGATTTGTCACAGATGGCAATCGAAAATGGCAGCTTCAACGTCACCAGACGTTACAATTGTAGAATCAGAAAGTTTTATATTATAATGTGTAGAAGCATGATAAGAGAAATTTCAAAATGTCTATGTGAATAATATATAGAAAAACCCTTTTTTAGTAAAAAGCTTTTGGAATGTCCAAATTTTTGAGAATTTAAGAATTTCCTGCTTTCCGTGGTATTAAGACTTCTTGCTTTCAATTATCTTATTAAACAGTTTATCTATACGGCCAATTAAAAACTCAATGTACCGAAATATATCATTCAAAGCTTATATCTTTCAACCAAACCGAATTGTCTGTAAAAGTGGAAGTAAAAGTAAATTTCATATTTTAAGATTTGAAATATTTCTAAACGATTGTAATCAATTGCAATAGCAAGAATTGGTTTAAATATGATTGTTTTTATTAGCTATCTACATAAATGTTAAATAATTTCATAATCCATTATTTTTGGATTTATATATGGATTAAATTAAAAGAAATCACTCGCAATATCTCGGTTGAAACAAATAATAACAAATGCCCAAAATAGACTGGCCGATATGGTCGAATTGTTGCTTTAAGAAATCGTTGTGGCTTATGGTTAAAATGATAAGACGTCAGTTCAATTGATGGCGTATAAAATGGACAGTGACCAAAATCTAAGATAAAATTGGTCAGGTGATGAAGTCTACACTGGCAGAAAGTAGGAAAGATAACTCAATAGAATGAAATTGAAATTGAGAAGCTAATGAAACCACCCAAAAATGAAGAACCATTTATATCAAAAATCACATTCAAGTTATTTAACATCCATAAACATAAAAAATAAATTTAGAACCAGAAAGGAAAACCCCATTGACTAATGTTAATTTGTAGAAAAATGTATGTGCAATATCGATAGACAGCCTGATGACTATAGCCATAAAACTTTTTTAAGTGTATACTTCCGAGATTTGTGAAAAAGTCGTAAACAAAAAGTGGAAAAAAAAAGGAAAAAAAGAAATTCTGATTTTCTGTGGGACCGATGTCGGGCGTCTCAAAAACAGATAAGAATGCAAAAAGATAACGGCGCAATTTGCCGATTTTCTCGAGTGGTTTCCAATTTGACATTGGACTGGTGTTATTTCTTGGTCTGCAAAATACTTGTGGGTATTATTTTTAAGGCTTTTCTTTCAAACTTTGTATGCCTTTTGATACTGTCAATGTGTCCACTTGATCATTAAATTTAAATGGACAATTTCTTGGTCTGCAAAATACTTGTGGGTATTATTTTAAAGGCTTTTCTTTCAAACTTTGTATGCCTTTTGATACTGTCAATGTGTCCACTTGATCATTAAATTTAAATGGACAATTTCCTGGTTTAAATTCTCTTTTTGTTTGGAAGGTATAAATATAACTCACAGTTTGGGCTTTATGGCCAGTAGGAAAGAAGAAATGCATCGTCTATTAGCCTTATTGGTTTGCTGTCTGGCTATTGGCCAGATTGGAGCTGCCAGTGTTAGCTCGCCGTTTGATCCTTTTGAGCACGAGGGACGTATTGTGGGTGGCGAAGATACCACCATAGCAGCTCATCCGTATCAGGTTTCGTTGCAGAACAAACGTGGCTCACATTTCTGTGGTGGCAGTTTGGTCAGCAAGAATATTGTCGTTACAGCTGCCCATTGCCTGCAGAGCTATAAGGTGTCCAATATTCGTGTGCGTTTGGGTTCGACGCTCTACAATGAGGGCGGCATTGTGGTAGAAGTTGAGGCTTTGGCCTACCATGAGGGCTACAGTACCTCGACCTTGGAATACGATGTGGGTATTCTGAAATTGGCCCAGGATGTGGAGGAAACTGATGACATACGTTACATCAAATTGGCTGAGGTAACACCAGCCAATGGCACTCCGGCTGTGGTCACTGGCTGGGGTACAAAGTGCTATTTCTGGTGCATGTCTTTGCCCAAGACTTTGCAGGAGGTTATTGTATATATTTTGGATTGGCGTACTTGTGGCTCGGACGACTATAAATATGGACCCATTATCTATGATACTATGGTCTGTGCCTATAAAAAGGGCAAGGATGCTTGCCAAGGAGATTCGGGTGGGCCATTGGTAGCTGACGATCAATTAGTTGGCATTGTATCTTGGGGCTATGGTTGTGCTTCTACCTTGATGCCTGGTGTATATGCTGACGTGGCCACTCTTCGTGGATGGATACTGAAGACAATTGATAGTTTAGAATAAAGACATAAAGAAGCTAAAAGTTTACTTTCAAGTCTGTTTGATTTTGCTTGAACTGTTCATACTAACACAATGCTTCAGTGAAGGCTATATCAATTGGAAGTGTATAGTTCTGAACGTCTAAAGTTCAGAAATTCATTTTTCCGCCTAACACTATTGTATAACTTTGGGCGCCAAAAGCTCCTGTGTTTCAGTTATTTGCGCTTTTTCTCTCCCTCCCTGAGCACCCATCGAGCTCAATTGAGGTTGGCATACCCTTAGGCGCATTTCAAAGCTCTCATTCTGTTTGTATCGCACTTGTTTATGATTGATCTTATCAGCCAATAGCCTGGCTGGCCAATTTAGTGACCAATTTCTGATATGGCCTATTGTGTTTAATGTTAAGTCTAAATAACAATTTAGTCACTAAACGTACAACGAAATGATTAAAGTTATTTGCTTGTCCGCGCTGATATTACTTATTGGCCTGTGTCATGGAGAAACAAACTTCCAGGGCCGCATAGTTGGTGGCGAGGATATTTCCAACTACTATGTTTCTTACATTGCCCAAATACGTCGTCGCAGTTCCACGACTAGTGCCTATGCCCAAACCTGTGGCGCTAGTCTACTGGACAATCGCACTTTGGTGACAGCAGCGCATTGTGTTTACAATCGTTTGGCGGAGAATTTCCTTATTGTTGGCGGAACAGATCAACGTGCCGGAATGGATGGCTACGTGACGCGAGCCGAGAAAATTGTCATTCACGACCTTTACAATGCCTCAATTACGGATAACGATATTGCTTTGATATTCCTTTCCCCAGCTTTGCCGATACGTGAAGATAACATAAAATTGAGTGCCATTAGTGTGGCCAGTGAAAGGCCAAGTGTGGGCACATATGCGACTGTAAGTGGTTGGGGCACAACCACTGAATCGGGTCTATCCTCGAATCTATTGCAGCAAGTTCAAGTGCCAGTGGTGGATAGCACCAGTTGCCAGGAGGCCTACGATTGGCGTCCCATTAGCGATGGAATGCTGTGCGCTGGTCTACCAAATGGAGGCAAAGATGCCTGTCAGGGTGACTCGGGTGGTCCACTGGTGGTTAACAGTCAACTGGTAGGCATTGTTTCCTGGGGCGAGGGCTGTGCCCGTGCCAATTATCCTGGTGTCTATACAAATGTGGCTTACTTTAAAAATTGGATTGATCAACAACGTGCTAGCAATGCCTTGGTCTAAACAAATTCGATGGAGGTTAGCCATCCCAAAACATTTACAATTATAAACGAATGAAATAAACTTTATCTCCTTATATACGACCATCAGACTTAATCAAAGGTTTTTGCGGAATTTAATTTATAATCCACTTCAAGACCAATTGATAACCATTTTTGGCAGTCGAAAAAGCGGATTACATTTCATTAAAAAAGTTTAGTTCGAAATTAACTACCGACCTCGACGAACATGCCGCGCGTTTTATTTAAAGTTTTCCTCGCACTCTGTGCTGCATTGACCCTGGACGTTGCATCCCAGCCCCTTAAAGACGACACACCAATCGATCCGCGCATTGTCGGCGGTTATCAGACTGATGTGATACAATGTCCTTATCAGTTATCGCTGCGTGAAAAGGATATCATTACACCAGGGGATACATTTTCGCATGTTTGTGGTGCTTCCATTATAGCTCCCGATATTGCGATTACAGCGGCTCATTGCGTTATAGCCACTGTGCCTAGTCAATTCAAGGTTGTGGCTGGCACCAATTTCCGAAATGAAACAGATGGAGCCATAGTCTCTGTCTCCAGGATGTTCATTCATGAGGAATACTATAAGGAGGCCCGGTATGAGAATGATGTGGCCCTTTTGGTCCTTAATCCGCCATTACCTTTGAATAATTTAAACATCAAAGCCATTCCCTTGGCTAGTGAGCCACCATTGGCGGGTGCCATTAGTAAAATAAGTGGTTGGGGCACCACCACCTATCTTGGCTCATCCTCCTATGTCCTACTTGCCGTCGATGTGCCAATAGTTAGTAATGAAGTCTGTGATGCCGACTACGAGGATTATGAGGATGGTCTCTTCAACATTACCAGTTCAATGCTGTGCGCTGGTCTTCGTGGCGTTGGTGGCAAAGATGCCTGCCAGGGAGATTCTGGTGGTCCCCTCGTTGTAAATGGCCAATTGGCTGGCGTTGTATCCTGGGGCGCGGATTGTGCTCTTCCCGATTATCCAGGGGTCTATGCTAATGTGGCAAATCTAAGGCCCTGGATCGATTCGAAGATCGAGGAAGTAGCTATGCTACGATAATGTTTATCATCCACCTAATAAAATCGAGTGGGTTTAATATGTACTATGTGTTGTAATTTTGTTAGATGTGCGATGGCTTCAAAATGACGGTCAAAAGGTTCTCATTTAAAAGGACCACAGCTATCTAAAAATATGGCCTAACCTGCATTCTATAGACATTGATTGCCGTCTTTCAATTTAGACCTGTGAAATTGAACCTTATCTCCGTAATGACTAGCCAAGTTAATCGGTAGGTAGTATCCAAAACTGTGTTTTATGACCCTTTATAAAGTATGGCGCTGACCAACCGCCTGATAGCAGAACTTGGTAATAAATGTGGCGTTTTGTGGTTTTCAGAAACTTAGTTTAAAGTTAACCGCCAACTTAGACGAACATGTCACGCGTTTTATCTTGTATTTCACTCGGACTTCTGCTACTCTTGGCCTATGAAGTTTTATCGCTACCTTTGCAGGACGAGCCAATCGATCCGCGTATTGTCGGCGGCTATGAAAGTGATATTGCCCTCTGCCCCTATCAGTTGTCGTTGCGTAAAAAGGCTATAACCGCACCGCAAAATGCCTTTTCTCATTCTTGTGGGGCTTCGATTATAGCCGAAGATATTGCAATTACAGCAGCTCATTGCATTGTGGCAACTGTACCAAGTCAATGGAAAGTTGTGGCTGGCACAAATTATCGAAATGAAACAGATGGCGTAATTGTTTCCGTCTCGCAGATTATAATGCATGAGGAATACTACAAGGAGGCACGCTACGACAATGATGTGGCCCTTTTGGTCCTTAAGCCTCCATTGCCATTGAACAATCATAACATTAAAGCCATTTCCTTGGCTAGTGAGACCCCATTGGCGGGTGCCACAAGTAAAATAAGTGGTTGGGGCACCACCACCTATCTTGGCTCAGCCTCCTATGTCCTTCTTGCCGTCGATGTGCCAATAGTTAGTAATGAAGTCTGTGATGCCGACTACGAAGATTATGGGGATGGTCTCTATAACATTACCAGTTCGATGCTGTGCGCTGGTCTTCGTGGTGTTGGTGGCAAAGATGCCTGCCAGGGAGATTCTGGTGGTCCCCTCGTTGTTAATGGCCAATTGGCTGGCGTTGTATCCTGGGGGGGCTCAATGTGCCTTAGCCGAATATCCTGGTGTCTATGCTAACGTTCCCAATTTAAGACCCTGGATCGATGCAAAACTTGCAGAAATTACATTGCTACGAAAAAAATTCAATTGATTTCGTAATAAATTCGACCATGTGCCTTGACTTATGTTGTTTTCTTTGATAATCACTATCAGAAAAATCATTTGTTCTTGTGTAATTCCATGATTAAGAACTTTTATTAGATTACGAGCAGTTGATATGGGTGGAAATAATTCTTGGGGGTTTTTCAACGGCAAAATAATAGAAATTGTCCTTAGTCATCATATCTGTTCTAATCTGCTAAACGTCTGGAAATGCCCTAATGGATGTCATATAAATCTTCTCTTTAAAACGATTTGTTCAATCCACTAGATTTTAATTCCTTTTATGAGTTTTTAACTTCTTAGAAAAGATACGCTCAAAAGCTTTTGTTGATAACCGCAAGTGGTTGTCATTGAGTTTGAAAAGTTACTACAAGTGGATGAGATTATAGTAGAATCAGATTTTTGATTGCACACCATTTTAATTTTAAGTGAAGATTCGAAAAGTATGCTATTAAAATGAAGTAAATACATAAGTTGTCTAGCCGACTAAGGTATACCTATACGTATATGTATATATGTATGTATGTATACTTTTATGTACTTAAAATTCGAATCTTCTTTTAATTTCTATCCTTCTTTATATAGCAAAATAACGAAGTTATTGATACAAGTCACTGTTCTTTTTATGTGGGAGCTTTATGATATAGTGGTTCGGTCCAGCTGAATCCAAGATAAACAAGCTTTACAAACTGTGGCTCTTACGGTCTATGAGAAAGTCGTGTCGATCCAGAAGGACGGACATGGCTATGTAAAGAAAATATGTATGTACATATAGACAAGGATGTACTTTATATGGTCGAAGATGCTTCCTTCTATGCGTTGCACACTTCTGACCAAAATTAATGTACCCTTTTGGCAACGATATAAAAATAATTGTTTGTCAATTGAACTATATAGAACTATATGACACGATAAGAGTTGCAGTGTTGATATTATACCATTTTACGATTAGTAATTAACTTTTAGATATTCGGTAACTTGTACTGTTCGTGGCAATTTTAGTTATCCGAAAGGTTTTGAAGTAAACAGACATGGTTTTATCCCAGTTAAAATGTGCATTTTTCATTATACTTCACTTAAGCTGTAGCCTAATTTTGGTATATGGCCGGTCGGCCCGGGTTATTGGTGGTCAGGATGTAAGCATATATAGTGTACCATATCAGGTATCTCTGAGATACAAATCGAATCAATCCGAAGCTTTTATTCATCGCTGTGCCGGCACGATCTACTCCTCTGAAGTGATTTTGACAACTGCAACATGTGTCCAGAATGTGAATGCGAAACAGTTACATGTGATAGCCGGGGAGACCTATCGAACAGGTAGCAAAGGAAGTATCTATCTGGTAAATCGTATTGTTATTCATCCCGAATTCGATATGTGGTTAATGGATAATGATTTGGCTCTGGTTGTATTGACGCATCACATCAACTTAGATGGGCTCGGAGTAAGCACCATAGGCCTAGCTGAAGTTGAGCCGAATGATGCAAGCGAAGCAGTTGTTGCTGGTTGGGGAGGCATCTCCAGTGAGGAATCATCAGTGGAAGTCCTAAAATTGTCTTACCTACAGACCGTAGGGTTAATCAAATGTCGTAAGTTCTATGGAGAGGATAGAATAACATTGTCCATGCTATGTGCAGGGGGCAAACAGGGAGATACTTGCGCAGGCGATGCTGGAGGAGCACTGGTGGTTAATGACTTGGCCGTCGGTTTGGTGTCATGGGGCCGAAAAGGTTGCGGTCTCACAGACTTTCCCGGCGTGTATACCAACCTTGTGTACTACAGCGAATGGATACAAGAGGAAACCGCCAAAAATTTGAAACTAAATTGAAATAAGCAATGGTTTCTTTTATGATGGAATAAAATACGGTATCACAAAGGTTCATTATCGGTTATTTTACCTGATAGAGAGAAGGAGAGTTCTTGGAATGTGGTCGATTTGCCATTGGAACGACACTATCTTGGTTGTACCCTGTTTGTTCGTTCTGTTGGCTATCTTAAGTGGCTGGCCACATCAATTAAGATAATCATAATCCCACACTGGTTCACTGCAAAATTTGGTATTTCAGCAATCATAATTTACAATCAGTTCGATATTAACCGCTGAAACGTTCACGTTCACGTTCCAAATATTATGTGTGTCCTACGGTTGATCCTTCTCCTGGTCTTAGCCTCATTTACCTATGGCTTAAATGAGCCGGAACCGCGTATTGTAGATGGCACAACAGTGGATATAGCTAGGCATCCGTATATGGTATCATTACGTTATCGCCGGAATTCCGAATCAAGTTATATGCACGAATGTGCTGGCATCATATATAACGAATGGTCCATAGTCACGGCGGCTCAGTGTCTATACAATTTACCGGAGGGCACAAAAATCCTAGCAGTGGTTGGTGCCAATACCCGTAATGCCAGCGATGGTATTGTCTATCCCGCTGCCAATTGGAGTTATCATTCGGACTTTGATTACTATACAGCCGACTATGATATTGGCGTAGTACTTCTGGATACGTCCTTGAATTTTACACGAACAAATGTTAAAGCAATCGGCTTGAGAGCCGAGCGTCCAGCTACCGGACGATTGGCCACTGTTGCCGGTTGGGGTTATCGAGAGGAGGGAGCACAAAATAGCTATTATTTGCAACAGGTTCAGGTGCCAATTGTCAGTATGGAACAGTGCACTAACATCTATGGTGTGGGTGAGGTTACCGATCGCATGGTATGTGCCGGTGATGTAACGAACGGAGGCAAAGATGCCTGTCAAGGAGATACTGGTGGACCTTTGGTGATTGATGACCAACTGGTCGGCTTGGTCTCCTGGGGACGGGGTTGTGGTCGAGTGGGCTATCCCACTGTATATACTTTTGTTACGAGTCTAAAGAGCTGGATCGATGAGACCCTGGCAGCAGCTGGAGCACTATAAATGCGCTGATTAGAGCTGTTTTGCTATCGCATTGAGTGTCGATTACGTTTGACCATAAATAAAACTAAAAACTACAATCAAATTTATAAAAATAAGTACACCGTTTTTTCTTTTTGTTTTGCGCTCACAATTACGTAGCTAAATATAGGAATAAAAGGCGCATGTGTATTTTCTTTATAGGAATTCAATGATACCCACATCGGCAAATTGATCTCTAGTCTCCAATATCCAGTTACGAAGTTCTGGAACAGAGGCATATACACCGGGCACCGATTCACGTGCACATCCATAACCCCAGGATACAATTCCGAGTAGTTCATTATTATAGATTAGCGGGCCACCAGAGTCACCTTGGCAGGCATCTTTGCCACCCTCTGTGACAGCTGCACACATCATGCGACTGGTCAACAGAATGGAGTAGGTGCTCTTGCACTCGGAATTATCCACGACATTCACATCGACTTGTTGCAGGATATTGGGTATATAGCCACCTTCCTCTAAAGTACCCCAGCCTGTTACAGTTACAATAGCTCCATGCTCCGGTCGCTCCTGGGCCAATTGGATGGGCTGAATATATTCACTAAACTCGAAATCACCATTTACTATCAAAAGGGCGACATCGTAGTCATTGTTGTAGACTCTGTAGCTACTATGAACAATAAATTTGATGACAGGAAATTCCTGATTCTTCTCCGAAAGTGTGGTGGAGCCAGCTACAATAGTCAGATTCGAGGGACCAGTTAAAGTGTTTACACAATGAGCAGCACTCACGATAATATTCTTTGTTAAGATACTGCCTCCACAGCGATGATTTCCATTATATCGCATGGAGATTTGATGGGGATAATCACGGATATCGGCATCCTGTCCGCCTACAATACGCCCATCTGGCATGGGCACCGCATGGGACAGCGCAAATCCGAGCAGACAGATGGCAATCGATACACGCAACATTTCCGTTGATCAACTGAAGTCGAGCGTTGGACTTTCTCGTCTTTTTATAGACTCACAATCATAGTTATTATCAACTATTAACCCGTAATCAATTGCCACAATAATCACGTAATCTACTCAAAAACTCGGAAAGTCGTAAATCTTCTTTTCCCTGTGTCTGCAACTTGTCCAAATTTTTTGCTCTTTCGAGTCAATTGTTTTGTTACGAATACCTCATAAGATGATGAGAAATTTTTAGAATGAAATTTTAAAACTTGGAAAAAGTTTGTATTAATGATGCAAGAACATTTAAATTATTAAACAAGCTCATTCAATATCAATAATTGGTCCTTCCTACACCAACATTAGATAAACATTATTAATTCACTATTATTCTCGTGTTCTGTTTTAAAATTAGTTGAATTTTATATAAAAGCTGAAACTAAGCTTAATATCAGGAACACTTTAAGACCGCTTTCCTTTAAACAAGTACTATCTACTATATAAAATAGTCCTAATTTTAGAATATTTTGCATATTTTCTTAAAGTAACGGAAAATTTGAAGTTGTGTAAATATAGAACTTTATGTACATGTAGATAAACTCAATTCTTTTACACTCTTCAGACGATGTAATATTGCCGGTATCGACATCAATCTATCTGGCAACGCCATTGTTATTGTTTTTTCCTCACCCAAAAAAAAAAAATTGTTTACATAGTATTTAAGATTTTAGGACCTGTCCAAAATGCGTTTTACCCGACATATAACGCAACTTTGGCCTAACCGTGCTCCAACCGACAAATATTTAAACACTTATTTCTTTTTTGCTGTCCTGCGTTTGGTTTTGGTTTTTGTGCCGCAATTGGGCTATGTTCATCCGGATGAGTTTTTTCAAAGTGTGGAGGTGATGACAGGTGAGGTGAGACAGAGATTTATTTTACTGAAATAATTTGAGCGTTTTTCCCTCTGCAATTTCTAGGAGACCACTTCCGTTTGGAGCACACTCGTACCTGGGAGTTTAATAACACTATGCCATTAAGGAGCATCACATTGCCATTCGTTTTGCTGCGAGTTCCCTGGAGCTTCTATGAGTTTGTGGCTCTTTATGCGCGACACTGGTGGAATGTGGAAATGATTAGTACCTATGCCTTTTTGGTGTTTCCACGTCTGGTCTACACACTGATCTCGTACAGCAATGATTGGTGTTTGTATCGCATTTGCCGGTTGTATAGTATGCGGCATGAGATACGTTTGCTGGCCATGGGAAGCTCCTGGGTTCTATTGGTCTTTGGCACGCGCACGTTCTCCAACACTCTAGAGTTGGCCATGTGCTCGTGGCTCCTTTACCTGGTGTCCGAATGTATGCTGCGCACAAACACTGTGGTGTATAAGAAGGAGTTCCTTGAGGAGAAATACGACAAGGCTGAGTCGATTAGTGAACGTGTAAAGATTTGGAAGCTGAAGAATGCTTTACCTCCTCACAATTTTCAACACATGATGGCTATGTCTAGTATTTGTGTGGCGGGTGTATTCAATCGTCCAACATTCTTGCTCTTCGGATCACCCATGGTGTTCTTTTGGCTGCTGCGTGGAATGGGTACAAGAAGTGTAACCTTCAGGGATTTTAATCTACGCATAGGATTATTTTGTGTGTGCGCTGTACCGGCGCTGCTTCTCTTCATATTTTGTGATTCGCTTTACTATCAACATTTAACAGTCGGCGAACTGCATATGCTTCAGTTGGGACTCGAAAACTTTGTGTTTACTCCATGGAATTTCATCAAGTACAATCTGGATTCTGCTCAGACAGCTAGCCATGGTGTACATCCGTGTTATGTCCATTTAATAGTAAATATGCCGCTGCTTTTTAATGTTTTGGCCTTGGCGGCGTTGGGTGCTTTTACCCAGCTCTTATGGCGTTTCTTTCGAGCAGAGTATCAGCTGCTGCCACGTTTCCAGAGCGTTGTTTCCCTTATGTCGGGAGCCATTTTCGTGCCACTCTTCTTTCTATCACTGATTAATCACCAGGAGCCGCGTTTTCTACTGCCCTTGGCATTGCCATTGCTTGTGTTGCATGCTCCCAAACTGATAACCGGTTTCAGTGCTAAATATCCATTCCAAAAGGAGCATTTTCTGCTGCGTTGGATGTATGAACGTGTGCTCTCAGGCAAAGCGTCGGGTCCGTATCTTTTGAGGTTTTGGTATGTGGCCAATGTAGTGCTGACACTTTTTTTTGGGTTCATACATCAGGCTGGGGTCTTTCCCCTAGCTCAAGGCATGGCTCATATAGTGGCAACCAAACCAATGGCCACTCACATCCATTTAATGACCTCACATACGTACAGTCTACCTCTGCATCTAGTCAATGTGCCAAGTTCGAGGGTAATGCATTTCAATCGTCGAACTCATCAGCGCTTTAGGTACAAAAGGGATTTTTATCTCTATGAATATGGAGGATTACCTCTGGAGAATTTAATGCACAAGGTGAAACTTATTAGTGGCAGTTGTGAAGTTAAACTTTCGGGACCCGATCATTTGCGTTACAAACTCTATTTGGCCATTCCCGCATCCCTGAGTGGTGATCTCCATGAAGCTTTGCAGCGTTCAAATGCCAGCAGTTATCTAAATATGGAACTTCTCTCCGTTTACTATCCCCATCTCTCGACAGAAGCATTCCCAAGGCTACAAGGACGCCATCCTTGTGACGTGGATGCACCACATTGGCTACACGATGATTTGCGTGGCACTTGTGCTCTGGAACACACACCAGACTTTAGTTTCAGCTACCTCAATAAACAATTTAGTTCGTTTATTCATCAATTTGGTCTGGCATTATACGAGATTGATGTGAAACGACAGAATCCCTTGAGTAAAATTGCATCGAAGTCCGTACCAAAGCCCTTGCCTAAAGCACCAACGTAGGAATGTCATCGCGGGAGTCATTAATAGCATAGATACCAAAGAGTGTCTTACACAATTACTTAATATGCTAATGCAATACTGTAACTAATTCCTTCACATACTTAAGTTCAAACTAGTTTGTAATTACTGCCTAAGTTTACTTTAAATTAGCCATGGAAATAATCAAATTGTTAAAATAATTCAAATGGAAGCGGAACAAGACTAGTAATAGGTAAGTTTAAGATTACGCAAGTCTAAGCGAGAGATTTCATAGAAACCTTGTTCCTTAGATGTACTTAAAGTTAGTAAGTCATAGCACTTGCTTATGCAGACTTTCATCTTCTCGAAATTCCATTCTTTCCATGCAAAACTAATGATCCGTCAATTGAGCTTATTTATTTTGAAGCTGTTGGGCTTACCCCACAGCACCGTGTTTAAACAAACAAAAATTACTGATAATATTTAATTCTTTTTTCTTTTCTTTTTCAGTTGTCAACCAAAAGCATTGTAATCCATTGGACACGCCGTTTGTGAAACGACGACCGGGCGTATCTACTCGGCATCCGCGTTCAATGAACGTTACTCAGCAAAAGATCTCATTGCGAACACGCAGACGCAATTGTTGTGTGTTCTAATTCATAAATTTTAAGCCGTAAACCCGTTTCCCGACCTCGCCTACACGTCACTCAGTGAGTTCGGCCTATAAAACCATGGTGCAAATGGCCAAACAGCATCAGTCATCCGACAGTTAAACCAACAAACAAACCAAACATCTCAACATGAAGGTAAAAACCAATAGCAAAACATTATAAATATTTTTATGAAATTAATTAAATTGTCTTCCTTCATCTAGTTCCTTATCTGCTTGACCCTTTGCATTGCTGCTGCCCAGGCTGGTTTCCTGGCTGCGCCAGTAACAACTTATGCCGCTGCTCCCGCCTATGCTGCAGCTACCTACAGCGCTCCAGTGACCACCTATGCCGCTGGTGTACCAACAACCTACTCTGCTTATGCTGCCCCAGCTGCCTACTCAACCTATGCTGCTGCTGCTCCAGCTTTCGCACCATCCGTGTACAGCGCCGCTCCAGCCTACACTGCTCCATTGACTTATGCTGCTCCTGCCTACACTGCTCCAGTGGCCACTTATGCTGCTCCAGCTGTCGTCAGCCCCTTCTTGAAAAAGAAGTAAATACTGTCGATTTTTTGTACGAAAAAGAATACACGATCCTTATCCATCTGACAAATGAATAAACTTTCTTCAAACTTTAAACTTCAAACATGAATTTCTTGAAATTATATTTGACTCAAATCTCTCAATAGTTGAATATTAGGAAAAGCGATCTGTCCTCTCAAGGGGTTTTTAGCCAGTGATACTTCAAGACTCATTAAAGAAAGAGTTTGCATTATTGAACCCAATAAAACGTTCAATCTGAAAGTGTTTTAAGTTTTTTAAACTCACAACTTAAATTGATCAAAATCTGTAGTTTTTTACGTTACATGCTTGCCAGACAAAAGACAATTTACATTTACAAATGTATTTTATTTCATAATTATATTTGTTGTAATTTCTAAGGACTATTTGGACAAAATTTTTTATGATTGCATACAAAATAAACACATTAAATTTATTTTCAATGGAGATTGTGGCTCAAGTAAATGGGATTCGGTGAGTCGACATCCTCAAAATGAAAATCCTCTTCATCATCATTAGCTTCATTCCAACGTACAGTGCGTTCACTACTGTTGTGTCTGCTGATAGAATTCGATTTGGAGTTTGGGTTGGCGAAGGGAAAGAAAGGGGGGGAGTAAGTTCAGAATATATAGACTTTGTCGCTGTGAACACATAAGAATTGTGTGGTATCGATTGGTTACGATTCGATTAAATGAAAATAATAACAATATAAAGCCAAAAACATAGAAGCAAAAAATTTAAACCAACAATCAAAAATCAAAAACGCATTCATAAAAAAAATCATATATACATGTATGTATATACATATAAATATATATATATATATATATATATATGTATTTAGCACTTAATAACGTTGGTAGAACCTGTTCAAGCCGGCCGCTGGTGGAGGCGGTGGCGGAGGAGCGTTGCGTGGCGGTGTCCGACGTGCCCTGGGGGTAATGAAAAAGGAAATATATACATACATACATCTATAGTCGCAACCTGATAAATCAGTTAGACTTACGCCGCAACATCGGCATCTAGATGTCCGCCAGTACCATAGGTTTCACTCTCATCCAAATCAAACTCGTCGGTACCAGTTCGTTGGCTAAAATAAAACATGCGATAAGCATATATCACTGTATAATTAAATTGGATTCTTCATGGTTGAGATGCAAATGGCAAGACTCGGGAAACTAGTCTTCGAAAGGAACCAAAAACTCACAGTCGTTGACTCCTTTTGTTCACAATATCCTGTACGGCTCGAGCGGTTAGGGACACTTTACTCCTCAAACGCATCGGCGTTCGAGGCATGGGCACAGCAGCCGGTATATCGGGGTTTACCTTTAATACGGGCGTTACAGGACGACGAATAATTTCACCTCTTTCCGTATTGGTACTACGACTTTGAGAAAAGACCCATATCTGAGAGACAGATATCCAGAAAGAAGGTACTATCTTTAAACACTTACGACTTTTGTTTAGTACGAAGATTGGATTGATTCTCTGCCGGGGCCTGCCAATGTCGTGCCGTAGGCTCTGGACTAACTGATTGGCTGACTGAGTTATTCTGGGTACGCCACCCACTATCCTGCTCATTATAGGGGGCCTGGTCATCTTGAAAATCATATTCCTCAGTTCCCTGCTTGCGACTGTGACACAAAATAGAAGCTATTGAAAGGGAGACGAAACTTATTGATAGGATTGGGCCTTGTCTAAACTTACAGCGGTGGCTTGTATTTATTACGAGATTGCCAAATGTTGAGAACCTTTCTAGACTGACTCTCACGTTCGCGTTCATTGGAGTTGGCTCTACTTGGGCCACTGGATGAATTACCACCCCAATTGTCATCCATAGGTTCGTTGCGCCTTTTGTCCAAAATATGAGATGAGTTGAAATGAGCTTCCTAAATGCGTCGAACTACATGATCATTTTTGGGCTACTCACAGCTGTTGCTGGCGGCTGCGACTACGCACAGGTGTTCCAATGTTGGTCATTTCCCTGCCGCGACTTAGCTCACGCTCTCGACTACGTTCACGCACACGCTCACGCTCCGGCTCTTGTCGCCTCTGCTCCTGTTGTGGTTCGTGGTGCTGTCGCGATAGTGTAGAGTCTTCATCAGCTAAGTCCAGAGTCTCTTCTGTGGCAGTGCGTCGGCTAAAATGAAGGATTCTTGTTAAACTTGCTCTTGAGATGATCCCATTTTCTTACAGTGGTGGCCTTGGCTTTGATCTAACCGTGCTGCTTGTGCTGCGATCTCGTGATGCGCTGCTCTTGCTCTTGCTCTTCGCGCTGCTTGTGCTGCGCTGCTTCTTACGGCCTCGACCACTCTCCTGATCCCTTTCACGGTCACGACTTTGGTCTGACCTACGATGCCTCTTACGCGATTCGGCCTCTTGCATGACATTTAAACGCGTTTGTATGGTAATCAGATTCAGACCAATCGGGGTGCCAATGGCCCAAAGCAAGAGTGTTAAAAATATGCAGAATGTCAGCCCATTGATAAAGTCCACCATATTGCGACATAAGAATGTGCGACTAGCATCAAAAGTATCATAGAAGGGACGACACTTGGTGGTTGTATCACCCAGTTGTGATTCCATAGTGGCGCGACTACTGGTCAGATAGGCTTTGAGGCTGCAAAAACGAGGGATTAAAAGGTGAAAAGTAAATGTACTTCGTTTCAAAGAGTTTAAAATAAATGAGTGTCGTGGTTTATTTAATTTTATGATAAACCTTCATTTAAAAACTCTTAATCTTAATTTACGAACTTATCATTCTTGAGAAAAGTAATTGTATTTACACCTTCCAACTGGTTTGTAATTCCAAAGTGGTTTCTATGAGTTTGTAAGTCTCAATAAAAAGGCAATGTGTAAATGTCTTTAAGCTTAGATTATTAACCCGTTTCCTAAGTCTTTTCAACAAATGCCCTAATTTCTCTATAATTTATTGTTTTGCATGTCGGATTTCACTTTAAAAAGCGTTTTGTCATTTGACCAAGTGAATGTTTTGCAAACAAATTGGACCAACTTTTACATTCTCGTTGACTTGGCTATTTCATTTCCATATTCTAGAGTTGATAGAAACTTTTCTTCAGACGCAAAAAATGCAATCATGACACTTGGTCCAACGTAATCAAACGATTACAACTTTCAATTATCTGATAAAACAGGAAAATTGTGTCCACCCCCTGTCCCAAGTCCCTGTGCTTGTTTGCTAGTTGTTGCTGCTGCTGTTTGTTTGAGTTGTTTGCCTGAGTTGTTTGTTGGTTTATTTGCCTGGGCACACGCACGAGGAGAAAGAGCCACACAGTAAGGCTAACAATGCAAACACTTTGCAATTAACTTTGCCCAATGATGCAGTGCAGAGTGGGGGGAGTGTCCTGAGAGGTGCTGTGGTCCACTTACCGCTCTGTGTAGGCACGCGTCATATTGTGACATATCTCACCAGCCTTGTTCTCCAGATACCCCTGAATGCTCTTCAAATGGTTAAGTGTCTGATTGACTTGCTTGGCCCAGGGATCCCTTTGCAATTCTAATGCCGTCAAATGATAAAGTATTTCATTCTGTAAATTCTCCAATGGCTGTAATATGGATGCCTGTAAACGTTTTGAACGACTCCCCAGGGTGGTCATGCGCGACGATGTTGCGACATCTTGGATCTACAGAGGGAGAGAGAGCGAGAGGCACGTTTGATGAAAATTGACATATTTTTGTTGGTTTGGTTTGCTTCCTGCTGCTCCTAATCACCTGTAAGGCCACCCGTTGCATTTGATCAATGAATGTAGCCAAATCCTTTTCGGGTGTAGGTGCACCCACACTACTACGATATGTTGTTAAATTGAATGTCGATGTTTGCAGCATATTCTCCAAGATATTCTGTATAGATTGGGTCAGTGAGAGCATGGTACGTTCGGATACGGATATGGCATCGATGGCAGTTGAAACTTTTGGAAATTGTTTCAAATCGGCTATTTTCGTGGTATTAACGAATGCATCCAATTGAAAGACATTGTACGATGCTTGATTTTGTTCGCAGCCTCTAAGGTTCGTTATGTGAATGTATTTAAGTGGGTGTGTGCGGGTTTAGGTGTGGGTGTGGTTGTAGATGGCCGAGGGTTGGTTGCAAAAGTTGTCAAAGAGAAATGTCAGAAAATTTGTTGGCTAAAAACAAAATCTACCATTCAAACGCACACACACACTCGAACTATCTATCATCTGTAAGCTTACATGCAGTGGGAGGAGAAGCAGGACAAGCACATGGGTCGTTCGGTGACTGGTCATGCATATGCAGCACACAGACCTCATCCACAGACCTTCACCCCTCTCTCTCTCTCTCTGGGCCTTGTGCATTTTGTATCTGTGCAGATAATTGGAATCGTGCTTAAAATTTGCGGTTACAAGTACTCTATGTATGGAACCAGTTGTAAAGGGTGGGGGGAAAGGGACGATTGGTGCATTGGTTCTTTGCATAAAATTGAGTGCCATGTGGCTAGCAAATTTCATTGGGCTTTCAAAACTTTGTGGTACGATACGAAACACTGACACATTCTCCACTTTTCCATGTGGTTGGGATAAAGGAGGGCACAGTTCAAAATAGTGACAAATTCAGTTCCATGCTTCAATGCAAGGAATTTGAAGGAAAAGTGTACAAAAAAATGACTACAAATTGGCTTATATAATAAAACACTTAAGTGGGGGCTAATAATAATCATTTGCTTCTATTGCTCCAAGGGGCATATCGAAATTACAGGCACGTACAGTATCAAGGTAATTGGATAACAAAATTCGTTGGAACTTTGGTCGAGAAAGGGCAGGTGACTTGTGTGTGTGTCCATTGTTAGCTACATGTATTTAGATACATATATTTACCTGAGAGCTTTGCCCAAACTAACATTGACCACAGAGCGATTAACGCCAGCCGGACGGAGTAGCTCACCAATGATTCCAGTTTGTGGTTCCCGTTCGTATACATAGCCCGGTTTATCGAAAAGCTTACCCAACATATCATAGTTGCTTTCACCATAGAGTGATCGGCAAAGGAATACTTCCGTATTGCCACCAATAGCCAAGGATATTATACCATAGACGGTTAGACAAATGCTGGCCAGGCATATAATCATTACGGCCACGAAAAAGACTACTCCCGACTTGGTATTTGATTCGCAGAGAAAGCAACAATACGACATAAGCATAAAGAGTATCACCCAGACTATGACCAAACCGGCTATCCAACCAATGCTCCAATATGCGTCGGCCCAATCCTTGAGATCATTGTACAAGGGCTGCAGATTTGGCCAAGTTCGCTCTAGACGTTGGAGTAGAGCATTTATAGTCGAAGTCAACAATTGGGCATTGGCTGTTGTTCGATGCCTTATGCTGGCCAATTGTTCCAGTGTATCTAAAAAAGAGATAGACATAGTCAAATTGAGTGAGAAGCTGCTGTTGAAAGTGTTTTGGGCAATTCAATTAGCCAACCCAGAACAGGTGACAGTAATTAATATTGTGTCGAAACTTGTTTGCCATCCACTATGTTTCGCTTTAATACGGAATTCGACACATTTCAGGTGAGTGTGTCTATGTGTATGAGTGTGCTATTGATTGAACTGTACATTTAAATTGACGCTATAATCGAGTTTGGTGTTGGCTTGGCTTATGCCCAACATTGTTGCTATTCGATTTGGTTAATAGATTTATAGCACTGTTGTTTCAAGCAGACACCGACAGACAGCTTGCAAGCCAAACAAATTGTCATCTCTATTGAGTTTAAAATCCTTTAAAATTAGATTTTAGTTTACTCTTGAATTGATGCATTTAGAGCGTCAAAGATTCGATATAAAGCAACGGAATTGGCAAACAATAAGCTTCGACAATTGGTATAAAAACGTAGTTTTAATCTATATTTTATAATTGAATTTGAAATGGAAAATGAATAAGCTTAAAATCTCCACGTTTAACTAATTACTACATAGGTTAAAAAGTGGAAATTTAAGTGCTGTATCCAAAATTGTTATTAGTCTCGTACTTCCGGTTGTTGGTTTATTTCAAACTTACAGTTTCGCTCATATGCCGTGTCATGTTTAACTTGCTGCGGGAAATTGCTGAAAATGGAACGTGACACGCCAACTTCCGATGTCAGATTTTTGACAGTTGCACCAAATTCAATTTCACCCAAGTAGCGCATACGAAAGATGCTCTGGTCCTCTTGCAGCTGACAAATCGTCGACGTTGTCGTCGCAGAGTGGCACAGGAAATAGGATATGCCATAACACAAAGGGAGATGGAAAGAAATAAGGGCGAAAATTAAATACATAAGGCAAAAGGAATCAAATGAAAACATCCAGCAATATATTTCTAGTCCTGCTCCTCTTGACCAGAGAGAGAAAGATAGAAAGTAAAGAAGACTTACCGTCTTGAGGGCATCGACGACCCCATTCTCTTCGAAACTGCGTATACGCAGTGTATCGCAAAGCGGACGATCCCGGTAAGTGCATTGGCGCTGTAGCACGGATAACTGTATTTGCAGCTCCTCCATGCGTGCCGCTGCCTCCTGCGAGAGCTTCAGAGCACGGCCGACTGTTTCCTGAAGCATGAGCACGCGATAGATGAGCTCCGCGTTGGCTAACCGAACGACAGGAAAAGAGAGAGAGAGAGGGAAGGGGCGGACCCAAAAGAATACCCATGAAAATATTATTATAACAGAACATGGATACCAAATTGCACATTGTAGCTAGTAGTGCAAATATAAGTAAGTTGGAAGCTGTCATCTTGACATTTGTCCTTTGCTCCTCCTCCTGTTGCATTTATTGTTGTCTTTGGTCGTGTATTTCGTATTTGTTGAAAGGAGCCGCTGCTCTAATGCAATTGAATGCCACAAAATGCAAACAATCGTGTTCTTCGTCTTGATTGAGAGTTTCTATTCTACGATTCATAATATCACCACAATAAATTGTATCCACTTTCTATTAACTTTATCACCAAAGTTTTCAAACACTTGAAATGTTTTTCTTTATAGGAAGCAGGAATAAAATATTGAAAGTTGTTGTGTTCCTGCGGTTGAGGCCCGAATCGCACAACCCGAGCCTTTGACGTATACATTTTTTGCTATCCTTATTTTTAATTTTTGTAATGCGTTGCTGTTTGGTTTATGGAAAGGTACCTTTGTTCAACATCCTTTTAGCGAGTATTGCTTGCTTTAGATATCATAATAAAAGATATTTACTTTTAAAGAAAAGCATTGACAAAATGGTTTATGTTATTGTAAGATTTTCGCAAGTACTCTTAAGTAGAGAATTATTATCTTTTTTTGTCTATTTGATATTTGAACTATTTCAACCATTGTTGTCGGGGAACTTTGATTATGTAACGTTGGGTGCAGCGTGCGGTTCTACAGAGACGGCCTTTGCTTTTCTCTGACTTGCCCCTACATTGCTTGACCATGTTCTCAAATGTATAGGCCCGATTTTTTTGTTCCATTCAGTTTTTTTTCTCCCTCCGTCAATGCAACCACAATGTGGACAATGAGGAATTTGGGTCAAGTCCGTAGCGAACACGCAGCATTTGGTCAAGTAAAGCCAAGCTAGCACTTAACCAATGAATACTACTCACCCAGGCTGAGTGTTGTCAATGAATCATATGCTAGCTCGAGGCCAGTGTGTGCAGATATTTCCGCTTGAATTGGTTCGCCAAGGAGAACATCTACGTCTGTGAAAAGAATGCAGCAAATTGAGGGCACACATGTATACAAGCTATAGAAAGATAGAGGAAAATGGCAAGGAGAACGGGGGAGTTGCAATAACTCCAAATGCAATGCATCAACTTTTAGCATAATATATGAATCGAAGACTGAATAAAGTTGGCAAGAGAAAAAAACAAAACTTTATTTCGAACCTTCCAAATCTTTGACGACTCTTTCCACGGAAACATGAAAGCCATTATCCAGTTTGTGTTTGATTTGTAAATGGGTATCCTTCAGAAAGACCTCCACATCATGAACAGCCGATTTGACCATCTCGGGTGACATTTCAATGCCTGCGGATAGTCGACTGTTGGCATAAAATATGCTAAAGTCGCTCAACCTGCAAACAGCCATGAAAGTGGAAAAGTTTTTTACTCCTTACTTTCTCGTCACTTTACATTGCGCACTTACGTGAGCAAGACAAAGATTATCCATAGTGTGACCAAGCCGGCACTTTTACGGCACTGAAGATTCTCTTCCAGTGACTCATCGCGTATGTGTACAGGTGCATTACGTATTTGATCGATTTCATCTTGGGTGGAGCGACGACTGCAGCACCAGGCACAGGTGGCAATAAGGGGAACCAGAGCCAAAATGGCAAAGATGCTCATTAGGGCTAAGAAACCCGATTCAATTTTAATAGCCTAATGCAGAGATAGATGGAGACAGGGACTAGGATTAATAGTTGGAAGGAGAAAACACTTTCATCCTCACTTACATTGGAAGCAAAGTCTATGAGACTGACATTATTGTGTAGCACATCCCGCATGGATTCTGAAATTGATAAATTGATTGAACTTTAAGACACACTTCATGTTGTTCAGATTCTATATTAACCGAAATTTTGACTTAAAACAAAGATAGTTTAGAGTTTCCCTCTAAAAAAGTTGGTAAGAGTTATTTAACTTTCAAACGGGTTCACCATCAGACTGCGTTTGTTCTCCGTCTACATCTTCACATAAATGTTGAATGATCAATACATTTCGCAGATCAGCCTGACCCAAAGTACGAGGGTCTGTTTCATCCAATTGTTGACGTGGAAATGCTGTGATCAGTATGAAACGTTGACTCGAATAATGAGGTCGTGCTAGGCGTATATAACGATAGATATCCCCTATGATATGAGTAAGATTGAAGCGTGCTGCTACACGGCTGCCATCAGCTAGTCTCAATTGAATCACTGTCATTGGTAGCTTTTCATTAAAGTGCAAACAGCTTTCGGCCCGCTGTTCGGGTGTCAAATTGGCAGTTGGAATTGACTGAGAGGTGGTGGCTGGTTCTACACGTGGGGATGGACTGCCCAAAAGGCGTCCGGAACCCATAAACTGTTTACGTGAAAGGTGACGAAAACGTTCGTTTGTATGATCCTGTACACTTAGCTCCACACGATGACCAAACTGTAGGGGAGACAGAAAAGTTAGAAGTTTAACTAGGTGAAAAGACTAAAGGTCTGTGTACCTCTTGCATCTCATGGGGATAGTCACCACGTAACACCGCGCGCAAAAAACGCTCATTTTCTGGTACTTCATAGGGTCGCAGCGAACCATCATCGAGGGAAAAACCTTCGGACCATAGATGTAGCACCACAATTGTATGTTCCGTTTCAGTTTGCAGCTCCGAATCTTCGGAATCGCTGCGTGCTGGCGGTGGATTAATGGGATGGGCACTGCCTAAGCGTACTCCCGTTCCCCAGGCTCGTATACTACGATCACTGTCATTGGTGGTTAGAGCTGGCGTGGAGTTCTCTATACTCACACGTTTGGGACCTCCAATTTGATGACCCGAACTTTCCGAGGCTCCAGCAAAATATCCTTCATCTTTATCGGCAGCATTTCGATTAGTATGTTGACTTATCAGAGAATGTAGGGACTGCGGATCTGGCAAACTGGCGGTATCCTCTTTAGTTGGATTATTATTTCGTCCATCTTTATCGGATTCATATTTGAAACTAGCCTGGTCGAGTACCCAACCATTTGCCGTAAGATATTGACGGGCAATGTCCTCCCTAACGCCATGTTTCTTCATAAATGTGTCCACCTTCTGCTCATTGGACATTTGTGGTGGATTGGAGGTGACCGGGTCGTCAGGTTCCACTGATTTCCGTCCGAGTTGTTGACCAATTTTGTATAATTTATCAAATAAACATTGTGAGTGTTCTTGATGTGTGTATGTATGAACGATGTATCTAAGGCCTCTCAGAATTCATTGGATAACCAGGGGGAGTGTTTCCAAAGGGGGGATTGTTGCTAACCCATTAAAAATGTCTACCTCACATTCATTACTTACCCAGCGGCATCTCCTCGGGCGTGATAAGCGATAAAAATTCACTAACGTAGGTGAATATAAATGGCCCCGGAGAAATGTCCATGCCTGGTATGCTGTATGTAAAAAATGTTGCTGGCGTTGTTGAGGCTGTTGTTGTTGCTATGCCTGATGTTGTTGGGGCCGACGCTGTTGTTGCGACGCTTGCCATCGCCATGGCCATGGCTGATGACGAGGACATAATTGTTGTTGCGTCTGGCGGTGGCAGTGTTAGATTACGCTGGTCCATCTTCTGGGCCGGACTAGACCTTCTTCTCCTCCCTTTCTCCTCGATGTCTTTTTTAGTTCCCTATTTTCCCTTTTCCGTTCCTTTTGCGGCTGTGTACTGTGAATGAATGAACGTTAGGAATAACCACCAATGGACGGCCAGATAGAGAAAGGGGCTGGTAGGGAGGAACAACCTACAAAGGAATGCTTTTTCTATCATGTTTAGAATGAGAAGTGGGAGCACTGTGACAGACACCATTGTTGTGAAATATTTTTGGTATTTTATGTTCCAATTATGCATTCATATGAATGTGTGAGTGTGTGTGTGTGTGTGTGTCTATGTGAGTATGCCAATGTAACCCCCATATGGCATCGTTACAAAATTCGCATCAATTACATATGCTATATGTTTATATGGGATAAAAATTAATAAAATCCTAGAGATGAATTTTGTGCGAAAGTCTTAAAGCTCTTTTAAAATCTATTTTAGCTTTTAGTGACTACAAATCGACACTTGACTGAATTTTGTTCATATTCTATTAGAAAAACACTTAGGTACCATCTAAGAATTCAATTTATATGTCAGATGTTGTATGCCCTGTTGAATCAGATATGGTGTTTGAAAGGGATACACATTTGATTAGAAAGCTTATAAACTATAGTTTACAAATCTAATATTTACATAAATGATAAAAAACAACAAATAACCAAGTAAATCTATTTTCAATGCATCCAAATGTTTTCTCCGTATTTAATTTTCAAAAATTGCCATTTAGTCCACCTGAATACACTTCAGTTTCATTCGGCAAATAAAAATTGCTGTTTCTTCACCATTTTCATCGCCATTCTGTATTTTTTATTGCCCAGGGGGCTAGTTGGGTCTAATATGTTTGAGCGTTGTTGCCTTGAATTGAGTTTTGTAGTCGTTAATTCTATTAATTTCATGTTCAATTTATTTTCAGTCCCGTTTTCGCGCAAAACACAAAAAAAAAAAAAAAGAAAATGTGTTTCTTAACCCCTTCTTGCCACCCAACATTCATGGGTAATGACTTTCCCAGACTGCAAAAAAGAGGGAAAAAACATTTTGTGCTTTCATTTATTTGCTTTCGCATAGCATTCGTATTTCTCACTTATCTTCTTTTTCTCCCCTAGGTCTCCCTCTTTTAGGTGCAGTGACTTTTTAGGGTGTGAAGGAGGGGGTGTAAGGAGGGCCTGGTGGAAGCCTCTCAAGTTTTTCTACTCCTCTGCTATTTGCTCATGCCTTTCAACTCATTTGTTCGTTAGTTAGTTAGTTTTCCTTGACTATATCGTCAATACTACCAACTAATTGCAATGCTCTGGGATTTGCAACACACTGGGACAGAATTAGACCAAACCAATACGAGTAAAACTTAAATAGTCTTGAGCCGGAAAGTGGGTCATTAAAATTCGATACCCCATTGAATCGGGGGGTGGCTGTTGAGAAGAAGAGGCTCTTGGACGATTCAAGGCGCGCTTGAATTGAGCCCTTTTGAAGGCAACTTGATACGATTGCGACAAGCCTAGAGTGTGTTTTTGCTGAAAGCCAAAGGCAAACACACACACACTCTCTCTTTTACTCCCACACTTGTGGTGAGGGACATATTAGTGTTTAAGCCGTTCTATGATAACTAACCGGCAAAGGTGACAAAGTTCAAAGCATGAGTTCACAAATTCTATGCACACCCATTACACACTTACATGCAAATAAACTGGAATAAATGGGAACACAATATTAAACTTTAGACACTACACCCTATTAAGCTTTAAATGGAATTGTTTTTATGATTCTAAATCAACATAAAGCCTTAAAATTGGCGATATTTACGGCGGGTTTTGTATTAAACGGATAATCACATATTAAACTGAATTAATTACTATAATTTATGTATTAGAAAGTATATAAACAATGTACACAAATTTAGTTTCTTAAAAAGTGCTAGAGAACCGTATGTAGAAAAAATGGATTTTACATTCTTATGATTTTCGGGTATTGACATAAACAAAAGTCGTCATAATCCACATTATAGTTTTGTCCCATTTCCATGATTTTCATAACTTTCATCTAACTTTTTCGCACATCTGACAACCATTTCCGTTCACAGCGATTACGTTGATTCAGCGCTCTAATTTTCACCGATGCATAGAATCGTCTACTAATTAATAAATTGCATGGTGAATGAAGTTTACTAACTCTAAGTACATGTGATTATATGAACATATAATAGACATACAGACGCACCTCGTTGGATTGCCGTTTCCAATTAATTAATAGATGTTGGTGGTTCGGTGGGTCGTTGTGTTTCCAGGGTCTCTTTCTGTCTCACACCCTCTGCTGTCTGTTATGGCTAAGTGTGGTTGGGTTTTATTTAGTTTCCACAAAAATTTGCATTGCAACTTCAATGTTTAATAAAATCGCATTTATTATTGAAATGCCTTCAATTTGATATGTTGATCTTTGCTATGTATATTAAAATTTCCCGGACCACATGCCATTCGATTTGTGTGTGTTTATTTTCGACACTAGTTTCGACAAATCGATTACAAATCAATCTCTTTCTCTCACTCTCGCTTTTGTTGGCATTTTAACTGCATTTTTGGATAATTAACTGTTTACTGTTTCGTTTTTCTGCTTAGTTTAGCTTTTATTAATTAGTTAGCGCTTGTTTTTATTTATTTTAGGTAACAAGTTAAATTATTAAAGATAAAATTTGGTCCTGCAAAAAATGCAAGTCGCAGACACTAATGAAAATGGAAACGTTTTGCAATTGTAAGTGCCGCCAGAAGACTGATTTCTATTATTTTAGTTTTCGCACAAATAATCGGTAAAGAAAACTTAGAAATTTTTCTGTTTTTCCATTTTCCCATATTGTGGTGGTAGAGGTGAAAATTGTAATGGCGGGAAAAGCTAAAACACACACACACACGTATGTAGGTGGAAAACCTGGAATTCCAATTGCATTTAATGTGGCCTCATCTCGTGCTTGCTATCTCCTTCACTCCAGTGTCTCCATTTAAAGTGTGTGGAGCTTATGGAGCTGTTGGCCATTGTTCGTGGTGGTAATATAGCTCATAAGTAAGAACAAGTGGCAATTTTTTGGTAGTTTTTCTTTTCTTCTCTTGAGCTTTGCATAAAGTATGGAAGTAGACTTTGTTTTAAAGTTCAGCATTCAACGCCAAAGCCAGACAAAGTTTTTCTTAACACCACTCACTAGCAACAACGACGAACAGCGTGCATTCAGTCAAAAGTGGCTCATGGCGGGTGGTAGGAATAAGGAGCCGAGGATGTCTCCTTCATACATACACATATTGTCACAGCGGGTGTCTACACACACACACACGCACACACACTCAGACACTTTTAGAGGACGATGACTAGGACGCGTTGCCTTAGCGTATGCAATGCTTTTTCATGGCTAAAATTCAATTTCATTTTGATTTATGCATTTTATGTTTGAGAATTTTTGTTAAGGTAGCCCTGGAGGCAATGATTTAAAAACTTTAAGTCTGTAAAATTGCATGCAATGGCAATGTGTGAAGGTGATGGAGAATGCAAAACATTTTTCGGTTGCATTTTATCTATGACAAGCGCCGGAGCAACTGTCATTTGGCATTGTGCATTGACATTGACTTCTTTTGCCATCTCTGGCTCTTTGTATCACATATTCCCTTCTGTGCTGTAGTCCTTTCTACATTTGTAGTCCTTTGTTATGCATGGGGGAAATGCTTTCACTTATGTATCTGCAATGGACATGAAATATGCACCCACTGACTGAACTGATGGATGGATAGGTAAAACGAAATCCCTTAAGTATGCGAGGTATGACTTGAAATATTCAACATATTCATATGTGCACATACACTAAAGTTGAGTCAAACTGCGCACTTCACAGGGATTCACTTACTTCTTTGATCCCTGCTCATTTGGCAACTTTCTGACACTTTACTCAATTGCTAACTGATTTAGTCACATATTATAGTCATGTTCTGCCCTATTGTTTTATTTTCCTATTCACGAAATTAGTGGGTGGTTTAAGTAACTTTGATCACAAATTAGTTCACTCATTTGAACACACAACATACATTGTTTTAATTTTACATTATTGTTTCATGGATTAAACAAAGTAAGCAATGAGAATAAGCTCGATATTATTTTCTGTTTGGATTTTTTCGTCCTTACCAAAATGCTGCTGGTTCAACCGGGGCGTTATTTCCGATCTTGATGAGGAGTCATTCGAAATGTTAATTGCCGGCGGCTTTCATTCAGATTTTGCTCTTGCTAGTCGGCATGTAGTATCGATACGAACTATCGACAAGATTCGCTATAACGGTGATAATCACTTTTGTACAGGTATTGTTTTGAGTCGTCGCGAAATATTAACAGCGGCTCACTGTTTTACTGAGTAAGTGATAAGCAAAGTTCAGTATGTTTACCTTGGCTAACCTTGCCAACTTCTCTACTCTCCTGCCACAGCAAGTACAAGTCCGTTATGAATCCTCGTGGTGTTATGGTTGTATTTGGCAGTAGTCGCCGGATTGATCATTTCAGTAAGGATGAATACCGTCGATGTGATGAAATAATTATACATCCTAACTACAAGCGTTACCTGAAAAACGATTTGGCTATACTTCGTCTAACCGAACTTATTCCCCCTGAATCAGAAAACGTGAGACCAATCCGGCTTCGATCAATGCTAAATGTTACCATAGGCCTATCCTGTGTCACCATGGGATGGGGTCAGGTATATAGCCACGGTCCCTTTTCCAATGATTTACTATTCTTAGGTGTTCTCATAACTCCACATGAAAGCTGTGAACAGTCTATTAAGCACTATCAACGCAAGGGTAACCTATGCGTTTTACCTATGCAGGATGGTGAAGTTTGTCCTGGTGATCTTGGCGGTCCACTGATTTGTAAAGAAAATCTCGTTGGTCTTATTGGTGGCATCCAAAGGTGTGGAAGAGCTCAGGTCATTAAATTTGTAGATTTTAGGCATTATATGGACTGGGTGTATACAACGATTACAAGTCTAGAAAATGCTACGCAATCTATACAACTTGGAGAAAAGCTGCTTCTCTTGATATTTTTTGAACTCTTCATTGGCTTAGTTTCTTGATATTAAAATAATCTGTCGAAAATCCATTCTCATAAATCCATTGAAATCCGTACAAATAACTTATTTGTCTATACTGAGATACAACGGGCAAACATTTATGCATTAACTCACCATGGAGTCAGCTTGTGTGCCAAGCTGGACTAAAACTATCTGTAAACACTGTTCTTGGTCTCTCTATCTCATTTTTCTGTGCGGGTGAAAATAGCTGTTATAAACTGTATGACAGTTCGTTAGCAAATCAGCTTTGCTAGTCGATTGATACTTCTTGAAAGAAAAATTTCTAAAAAAAATTTTTCAAAGGAATCACAAGTCAGCTGCAGGTTTGGGCGAATAAAGTATGGCTTAACTCTTCCGTTGACCATGGCAATTGGTTAATTGAATTTCTAGCTAAAGCTGTAAAAAATGCTCTGTATTTTTATTAGGCAATGTGTTTTTATTTATAGTTTTAAAGCAGCTGACACATGCTACATAAGAAAGGAAACTTTTCGTGCTTGAACCGAAATTGTTGCATAGCCTAAGGGGCAATTGTGCTGGCAATGTGCGGTTGCAGGGCAAAATGCGAGTGGCACCGAATAATGAAATTTAATGCTTTTGCAAATTAAATTCAGAAATATTTGTGAGCCAAATGCAAATTTAATGCAATATGCCAACAGCGACAGAACCAAAAACCGAAACCAAAACCAAATCCTAAAAGGAGAGTCAGAGTCAGCATCAGGACCATACCCAGACCAAGCCTAACCAAAACCGAACCAAACCAAAACCAGAACCAACCCGACAAGCACGGACAAGCACAATAACCGAAAATTAAAGCCGCACTAATGAGCAGAGTAAAACCGAAAAATGAGCGCAAATGTGGCGACAACTACGTATGAACGTATTAAGGGCCTTGCGGGAGCCGCAACGAGAGTTCCAGTCAGTGGCTAGTGCCAAAGTGATTTTGGCCAAAAGCTGGAGTGCTTTTTTGTGTGTGCAACTTCCTGCCGGGCAATGTCAAAATGTGCACAACAGTCACGTTTTTTGGAGGGGCACAGACACAGAAGGAATGGGAGAAAGCAAAAAAAGACCACACATTATGACAAACCACGAACAGAGTTTTCGTTGCTCTAAAGTCGATTCTTAAATTCTTTATTGTTTATTAGTTTGCTTGGGCTTGCGATAGGTCATCTCATTGATAGGCATGAAGCCTGCATCACCCAAAGAGCGCACTGAAACCAGGCCCGAGGGTGCCACAGTTATCCAACTAATGGAACCGTGATGCAAAGTGAGACGTAGCCAGGCTTCTGGTGGCAACTGTAAGGCGCGTAAGACTAGATAACGTATAACATTGGCGTGTCCAATGATTAGCATATAGGAGTCTTGCTCCTGATCGGCTGGTGCTCGAAAAAAATAACGACGAAATGCGGCCTCAATGCGTGGTCCATCGCGTTGATAGGCTTGCTGAATATGCCGTGGATTGCGGTTCTGTGGGGGATCAGCAGGATATGGTGTACCCTCACAAAGTAGATCGCAACGCTTTAGCTTGAGGGGATCGAAATTGATTTGCTTTAGTATAATCATAGCCGTTTCCATAGCACGAGGCATTGTCGAAGCTACCACATAGTCCCATGATACACCCATCTCGGATAGACGACGCCCTGTACGAGCGGCTTGAGCCCGTCCACGATCTGTCAAATAGCCAGGTCGCTCATGTTCATCGGAATATTCCCCATGACGGACTAGAAAAATGTGTCGACGTGCCACAGACTTGGGCATCGATGGATTGCTTTCCTGGCTCAAAGAATGTACCCCTTTCCTCTGCTCATTTGGACCACGTTGATCCCAATCATAGATCCATTTACTGTCAAGTTCATTGGCGCCTTCGTCACCGTCTCCTCTCAGATAGGATGTCTGATCGATAAAACGCATGGTAAGATAGGTAACCAGGGAGCCACAGCTTAAAGCTCCCAGTGACTGGATAATCCCGTTCAGTCTCATTGAATTAATACTTTTTTTCTTGACTTATTTCTCGAAAAAGTGAAATGTAATTTATTGGAATTTGAGTGTTGAAATTTTATTCAAAGCTAAATTGCGGTCAATTGCAGACAAATTCAGTTGTCAAGTATTTTTGAAGTAATGAACTTTTTTCGAACTTTCCTTTTATGCAGATAGATCTGGGTGAATTTCGATGCTGCTGATTAGCATTGCAAGTCAATTGGTTGACTTGCCTTGGGTTTTCGCCAGAACCAACTTTGCGTCAAAGTTATTTTACCCTTGGCAACTTTTGAGCGGTAAAGTTTTGCGCAGAGAAAGCGAGAAAGAGAAGTTGTCGGCAAATGGTACAAAATGCTGGACAAAGCAGTGACCTGTAAGTCCGTATAAATAATGAAATCCTTAAGTGAGCAAGTCATCACGCAATTTGTGATACCCCTCCTTACCATCCTGAATTCATTTTTGTCCCCAGGACATACATACATACCTTTCCATAATAAGAATGGCCTATCAACAACATTTTCACTGGTTAAATAACTTTTGCCAAGTTTCTGCTTCATTTAATTTTCGACGCCAAGAACACAAGAGGACCTTCAAAAAGATATCCACAAGTGGCTGACCGTGATGGTGAAGGGTTTCATCATCATTCACCCACCATCACTTTTCTGCTCTTGCTCCTGTTGCCTGTCAGATTTGGACTAATGAAGTTTTGTTAGCAACTTTTGACATGCCGACGCCAGGGGGCTTCCACAGCTCATCGTCTTATCGATTCAAACTGGGGAAGTAGGAAAAATAGACAGACAGATTGAACCGAACGAAAAGCTAGATTCAATTGTCGGGACAGTCAAGCTTAATTTACTATATCTGAAAAAGTTTTCTTTCCTTTTCCTTTGGTTTATTAACATAGGGAAATGGATAATTGTCTCTGAGAGGTGACCAAGTGAGAGCTTGATGGGCCCTTTGGGGCAGAACATCTCGATTTGAGGAATATAATGAATACGTGTTGCTGCTTCATTTCCTCTATGTCAAATTTTCATTAAATTTTTTTGTAACTAGAATTGTGACTGCTCTGCAGTTGAGTGCTCTGTCCTACTCTTAACACTGAATTGATATTTGAAGAAACCTGTCTGTTTATTAATGCCTTCTCTGCACTCCTGCGTGCACCGTTATTTTGCGTTTATGCCTTCACCCAACATGACTATGGTTCCTTGTAGTTATGATACCCAATTTCGCAGTTAATCAACAGAGATGTTATTTTATTTATAGTGTATATTCAAGTGCGTTGCTCTCGTATAATTTATGTCATATTTTTCAATTTGATCAACGAAAAACCTATTAAATGCAAAAGTCCTGGTCTAGTTAAAGGCAAATGAAATGGTCACTTTCCGCTTGCCGAGTAAAAATAGTGCAAAGGGCGTAAGGGCGTGCCATCATTTCCGCCTTGAATTTGCACAAAATTTACACGAATTTGATTATTATTATGATGGCAATTTGCAAAAATGTCATCCTTCAAGCGAATAAAAAGGAGGAAAAGAAGCAGCAGTAGGGGCAAAAAATAAAAAGCGCACCAAGAAGAGAAACGAACAAGCGGAAATTTCTCATTGCGCAAAGTGGCACACACACACACACATACACACAGGAAAAACATAGAGAAAAGACTTTGACTATAGAATATACAGGGTGACTGTGCAATGAAAATCTAGAATACTTGCATTTACTGGTCAAATGCGTAGCTTCTGCGCTTCTGCCGTACAGCCCCAGCCCCACCCACATGCCACAATGCGAAGGAGGAGCAGTCCTTGACAGGAGCAATAAGAGGAGAATTGTATGGAGGAGCTGCTGAAGTCGTTCATTCCTTCTATACAATTTGTGTGCGCTCTGCTTGGTTGTGTTGGCATTTTTACTTATCGCGCGGTTGGCCATAATTATGGTGGCATGGGCGGCACGTCTTCTTCTCGACAGTGCGCCTGCCTGCCATCCGTATCCTGCTGCAGGATGTTCAATTTTCGTTTGCCTCTTATTTCGCCTTAGTCATTTTGATTTCCTTATTTGCCTTGTCGCACATTTTTACTTCCCTGCCTTTTCATTTTTTTCTTTTTTCATTTTATCTTCCAGTTGCATTACTTTAAGTGGCCATGCCACCACCTCGACATGTTTCCCCGCCCGCCGGATTTTCTATCTACCAACACTTTTAAGGTTCGAGCTGTGCGAAATTATCTTTTGGGCGAAATCAAAAGTTTTCCGCTTTTATGTGGCTCTTCTCTGTTCATGGGGCACCCCGTGGTTTCTGTGCGCCTTTTTTTTTGGCGGTTGGTTAAAACGATGTCAAGGCCAAAGTCTTGGCGGCAAATGCGGAAAAACATTGCATCAAAGAGGATAAAACATGACAAGCAAACAACTACAAACATTGTTTAACTTTTATTATTTCTAGACTTCAGGTCCTTGCCTGCGGCCTGCCTGCCCTGTATGTGTGGTATTTAAATGATTGACGATTAAATTAAATTTCGTAAAATCTGATAACAGCAGCTGCCAGGAGGGCAGGAAACTAAAGAGTTTTGCAGTTTGCCACATGCTGCACATTTGAGGCTTGTTTTAAATTGCAGAAAAACCTAAGCTCAATGCTTTGCCTCTGGACTTGCAATAGTAAATCTTTTTTCTTGCATATTTCAGAGGCGACACAATTGCACAATGAAAACTGCTTGCAATGGGGAAAAACAAGCTAAATATGCAAAGTTTGTAGTTGCCACATAGCTTATGGGTGGCCGTTGGGTGCAGTGGGGGGAGCTTAAAATACGACTAGCGCTAGACGTAGCACACACACGCACAAACACTGAGGAAGCAACGTATACACACATGTTCAACTTAATAGCTCATACGCCATGTTGGCCCTATTGTTGACTGCCCTCGTTTGTTTACGGTTTAGTGGATTAATGTTCGAAATAAAAAATATTACAAAATATAAAAGAGAAAGAAAAATATATCTAAAAAGCGGAGAGGGGGAAAAAAGAAGTGGAGTTACCCAAATACATCGCAGGGAAGTAGAAATAACTGCACAAATTGTTGTTTCTTTGAAGTTTAAACAAATCTGCATAAGGTAACACAAGGCAAAAGCCGTTACAATTTATGTGCATAAATGTGGGCCAAACCGACTCCGAAGTTGTTAGTCGTAGTCTGCTGGTCAAATTGTTGTTGAACTTTTTTTCCATGTGATTTTCCATACATACATATGTATATGTATATGTATACGCCTTCCAACATATATAAATTATTTATTGTATATGTACAATATTTGCTTTATTCCTAAGACTTGTGCATTTACAGCTTTTTTCTCCTTCTGGTCATATTTTATTTGATTGTTTTGTGCTTGGTAAAGAAATTTATTTATACTTGTGAAATGTACAAGCAAGAACTTAACGGGAATCTCGGAAAATTGGGACCACAATACATGGGTTATTATACAGGAGAGCAGTTTTTTTAATACAGATCATACAACGAGATCGAAACTGATTGGTATTGCTAAACAGAAATAGGTTGGTGTATTTGTGATTATTAACTAAAAAAGGATTTAAAGAAACTTTCACAAACTAAAGAAACTCTTTCAAATGTTGGAACTAAGCAACAAGAGGCGTTGTCATATCATCAATCTTTGTATGAATTTTTTGCTTCAACCCTCGCATCTGCATTTGATGAAAACGTAATTACATTATAGTTTAAAACTAATTGCAAGTCCTTTTTGCTTTTCAAATTGAAGTAGTATATGCCGTAATATTGCCAGCACTTTGATTTCGGCAAAAAAAGGAAAGTTTCAATTAAAATTGCATTTGAGCTTATTGTTGCCGTTCGTCATCATCATTTTTGGAGGGTAGAACACAGAAACTTTGCCATTTTAAGTATTATTTCTACTAGTTGTCTGAAAGTTTTGTGAAATTTGTTTTGCTTTTATGGTGGATGAGTTTTTGCTGATGGTGTTGTTGTTATTGGTGGTGGTGTTGGTGGTGGTGATGTTGTTGCCTCTGTTGTGGTTGTGGGTTGGGGTTTTCCTTTTCTCATAATTGAAACTTTCAAATGTAAATAAGGAAAAGGCACTATCTAGTTATATGCTTACATTCAAAGTGGCAAAGTTAATGCATTTACCCAAAATCATAAAAATAATAGAGAAAGAGACTCAACAGCAAAGTGACAGAGAAAGAGGGAATACCATTAAAACTTTGGCCAACAATTACACTAACCGAGACAGCCATAAATATTCATATTTAATAATCATAACTCAAATATAGTACCATCTAAATCAAAATGTGTGGAAATTCCATGTATTTTCATGGTCTGGCAATTGAACTAGATTTGAACATGAATCTGTGTGCATATTGAGCAAAAGGTCAAGGGGAAAGAAAGATAAAAGAGAGAAGTTACATGCATTTGCTGAATGGACGCCATTGCCCATTATATGTATATATAAATGTATGTGAACATATATATTAAAGTAAAAATAAAACATACTGAAACACATGTTCAAACGATATGAGATTTTTATTGGTCGAAATCCGTTTACTTTACCTCTAAAATTATTTATCTTTAAGTCCTTAACAACTTATAGTTTTAGACATTACTTGAAGAGCCAATAAAAGGTTTTGGTAAGTTTTATAGGGAATAAATTGTAACTTACTTTAACTGAAAAGAAGGTGGTTCAAAATAGATCATAAAAGTTCGAGTTCCCTTTCAACCATATCTGTGTACTTGCTTCACAATTGCCTTAACTTGTTCTTTACACATTTTAAAGTAATTAAAAGTCACAAAAGTTTAGCTTAGTCAGTTTTGAAAATAAATGCCAAATTCGTTTTCTTTGCTTTTGTTTTTGTTTATGTCCGCGCGTCTCTATGGCGGCGACCTGGTTGGCCCTGGTTGGCCCTGGCTTTGGCCCTATGCCTTTTTTTTTCACCGATTTTTGGTCTTTTCTCCTTTCTGCTGCATTCCTGTTGCCCTGTTTTTGGCTTGTCGCCATGGGACCAAAAGACATGGAAGAAGATCGGAGTAGTGCAATGTCAGCTTCGCCATTTAGCCTTGTCACATTATTTGGCTTATACACCCAGAAAAGTCTTGTCTTTTTTTCTATTACATTTTTTTTTCTTTTTGCGTTTTATTTTCTTTTCCGTTGCTGTTGGCACTTTTTTTTGCCTTACCCTTTTCACTGGTCGCCTAATTGTTGTTGTAATCACCATGCTGACTCCATTCTGCTGGTATTTTTGGCCACCATGACAACCTTCCGCTAGCCGCCAGCCACCGCTCCTATTCATTCATTCATGGTTATCCTTTTCCCTTTTTGGCCATTCAGATTTTTGGTTTTAAGTCTATTTCATTCCCTGTCCCAGCCTCCCTGCCTCTTCCTCCATTGGCGTTTAGAAGTCATCAGCATTATCATCCTTGTTACCCATTCTTTATATCTGAGTTTCTGCATGTGTGACATGCTGCACTTTAGTTAGGTTTTTTTATTCTTTTTTCTGGTGGCTCGTTCGCTTCAGTTAAGTTTGCAGCCTGTGTGAGATAGTTGCGATGGCTTCCGTCCGTGTTCGTATCCGTGTCCGTGACTGAGACTGAGCCTCTTCCAGTTGCGTACTTTAGTACTTTACTTTGCATCGGATGTTCAATTTCCTTTAGCTACTTTTTTTTTTGTTTCAAGGGAAAGTTTTCCTTTTTTCTACAACTTTCCACAAAACCCTTCACAATAAATAATGCAGTCCTTGTCTATAAAGATGTCAATTAAAGCAAATGTCTATTTTCTTTAATCTCTTGAATCTCTTCGATTCTCATCGAACCATATTCCTTACGTTTCATTTGCATATACGCAGTTGATAGCCTCAATTATGCTTATATCAACATACATATACATACATATGTGTATAAATGTAGATATGTAAATATGGAATCATGTAGGGCGATTAAATCCAGACTCAAATGTGGGCAATATGCAAACGAGTTCTCATTGGATGTCTTGTGGATATTTGAAGTTACCATTTCTTAATGTGTTTCATATTGGTTGGAGAGAGTTCTGCATTTGCGGAAACGACTGAGATGAACCTAGTTTAAGAATGTGACTAATGAACTGTTGTTCTGAATAAAACTCTATCTTGGATTAGTAAAATTCACTAATATAAATGAGTAATGGAAATACGCAACATTGTTAGTATTGCATTAACTTACCTTTTTGTAATGCAAAATCGTTTTAAGTAACGGAATAAAGTTTTCTTGAGTCCATTCATTCCTATTTATTGCAGTTTTCTTTTCCTACTGTTGTTGTTGTTGTTGCTTTTGTGTATTCGCATGCTAATGTTTCACACAAACTTATGGAACTTTTTGCAATGGCATCCGCGACATTCGCAAAGCCATTTCGCCATTTCTCGTCCACCTTCTTTGCACTTTTCGCTCGTCCTTTTTTTTTTTGCTCTCCTTGGTGTTGTTGCTGTTCATTCTTTTTTTTTCCTCTCACTCTTTGCATAATGCTTTGTGTGTAGTGATAATAAAAAAGGCGCTGGGGAACTTTTGTTTAAATCAACGAGGCATCTTACCCAAAAGCAAGCAATGGCAGTCAGAATGGCGGCGACCCACTCGGAGCTGAAGCACTTTCCATTCTTTGGGTCTGTCTCTAGCTCTGAGTCTCTGGCTATGGCTCTTCATCTTGCCAGGTCCCCTAACAATTTGTACGCCTCAGTGCGTACGCATTTCTGGGCACTTAAGTTTCTATATAGCCTACGAAACGGCGGCAACTCCGCATCCTTCGAGCCCCGTGCTTCATGTCGATGTTGCGTGCCTCAAGCGGAGAGCATTTTCTTCTTCTCCAGAGTCAATGCTTAATTTTTCCCGTAACGAACTCGCCGCTTTTTTTTTTTCTTTCCGACTTTTGCTTTTGTTTTATTTAGCCATTGGAAATTTTCATACAGCAAAAAAAAGGAAATCGAGACTGTTTTGCATTTCTCATTAATGGAGGAGGGAAGAACGGGAAAAAGTAGAGATTCGTTGGATCGTTGATGAGTGCAATTAGCAATTTGCATAGTAAAAACTAAATGAATTTAATTTTTTCTCTTTCTATTCTCTTTATTCTCTGCCTTTGCGGTTTTGGGCGAAAGGACCAAAAACAAGTTGGCCAAGTGGCGAGCCACACAATTTTCATAACTAATAAGTAGCTTGTGCTGGTTATCTTGCCGCTGCCACTACAAAAAACAAGTCAACATCTACAATCGCATAGTTATAAAGGACAAAAAGCTCACAAAGCGCAGACTATATAGTTTGAAAGTTGAAAGATTACCAAACATGGTATTTTCATTTCTGAGGTTTCAAAAAACATTCAAGACTGCATAAAGAAGGTCTTTCCTTTTGGCTTTTAAAGTCAAATCGTAGCTCCTCTTTAAATTAAAATCAAAAGACAAAGTATACCCTGTAAACAGACCTTTTTGGTTTCTATAAATGTGGGCTATATCTCTTAAATATGCTAGGGTCCTAAAATAAGAGCGGCTTTAAAGTAATCGAATCATTTCCCCTATCAGTTGATCCACTTACGGCCACCTTAAAATGCATAGCATACTTTTTTGGGTTAATGGAGATTTTGTATACGTATATTCGTTGAAATTTTACTTATTTCAGATGTTTAAAGAATTTTACCCATTTTAACACCGTCTTTAATGTAGAGGCTTTAAGTATTCATGACTAAAGGAGGTATATATAGGTTATATATATTTATGCACTTGCAGCATAGTTTATATGGTAATTATGGAAACAGTTCCCTGACTCTGTCTTTGTTTGCTCTACTCTCATTGTAGTTGTTATGCCTTACCTTCAATTTGGTAAGCGTTAAAACTGTCGGCAATGGACCGTAATTAAACTGTAAGTTCATTTACACAAGCACACAAAAATTATGCAATAATGGGTTGAGTGTTGAGACAGGCCACAGCAGCATTTACCCACCACCACAATACCATGAAGGCAGAGCAAGACGTCGAGCAATGTCGACGTTTATATGGTAATGCCCACGCTGCATTTTAATTATTTATTATTATTGTTGTTGTTGGTCCTTTGCTGCTGCTGCCTCTGTTATTGTGGAGTGCTGTGGCCACCTGGTGGCGTCTTGCTCCGGAGCATGGAAAACCGCATTAAGCAACTCACAAGTGTAGTAACTAACCATTTTTTGCTAATTATGTTAATATAAGCACAGACAGAGAGACAGACATTGTTCTGTTAAACCTGGTCACAATTATAATTAGAAATAATAAACTACTTAACCAGAACTGGATAATCCAATTAAAGAAAGGGTTAAGCCCATAAATCCTTTTTGCCATTATTTCAAATTGTTGATCACAAAACATCATATCAGCCATCATTTGAAAGAAAACTTCATTCAAACATCTTAATTATTGCTTCTCGAATCTATAGTTCAAAACCGATTAACCGATTCCCAAGATTTCTCCATTTGGCTTTTCCATTTGGCCGACATTTTCTTAACTTTAAAAAGTAAAATGTAATGCCAATAGGTCGAAATGTAGACAAAAAACTTTAAATCAATTTAGTAAAAATACTCTATACTTAAGATTTAACCAAAGTGGCATAAGAATGTAGAGTTCATATTGAATCTAAAACAAAATTATTAACTCTATTTACAGACAATACGCTTGTTTTCACTCAGTTCTCATTTAATTAGTTTATTAACTTTGTCCATTTTGTTGTGCAAGTTGTCCGTCTAGTTCGTTTATGGATTTTCTAGTAGTTGACATCACCAACTTGAATAGGCGACTCACGTAAGACTTTGGAACGGACCCCATAAACCTGTTCAAGTGTCGACCAAGTCAATTTTCATCGCTTGTAACGAATTGCGACAGGTAAATAGAGCCCTTGGTTGTGCCATAACTCAACTTGCAGTTGGTGTTGGTTGGTCTTAGGTTGATAGCAACACAAGAACACGACGTCAAAATTTAATTACAACTACATATTAGTTAGATGCATAAACAACAACTAAAGGAAGTAGCAGCAGCAGTAGAAGCGAAAAATGTTTTGCAATTTCACCCCGAAAATTGCATGACAGGCAGTCAAGCAGTCAGGCGGGTAGTCAGGCAGCTCCTTTCACTTTGTCTTGGACAAACTCCAGGCAGTTTTATGCCCGTAGCCCACAAAAACTGACGTCTATTGCCTGCCTTCTCGTTGGCCACTACTAAAGCCACTGCTGGTCTCCTCACTGTGTCTCTCTCCCACACTCTCTCGTCCACTGTCTGGGCCAGGGCCATAAATTATTAAATTTTAACAAGTTTTTATGCAATGCCAAGTTTTAGTCTCTGTTTTTCTTGTCTGCGTCTCGGATCTTTGGCGCAAATCGAGCAAACTTACCATGCCTTACTTTGTCAGTGGCCAGCAGCCACTACGTGACTGAAAACTGACAACTACTTCGCCATCGCTGCCAGAGCTCCTCCTATTCCATCATAAACAACTCCTCCCTTGCAACCTTCCGGCAACCTTCTCTTCTTTGCCATCCTTACCAGCCATGACTTTTTAATTGCAAGCAATGTGGCTACTTTGATTGCCATAATAATATTAATAATAGCAAATTCTGAAACACAATTATTTGTTTTCCTGTTGTATGTTTTTTTTTTTTTTTTTTAGCTGGTGCGAGAAAAAAATGACTTAAACAACGTTCGCATAAACGAATTATTATTCCACATTATTTAGCTAATTAACTAGTTTTTTTCCCTCAACTAATAATGAAATAAACTTGTGGATTTTGTTTTAATTTGCATTTTTTAGCATTATTTGAAATTTGCTTAAATTCACAAGACTTGTTTTCTGGCTTAGATCATGGCAATGGCTTGAATTTCCGTTAACTAATTGCTGCCGTTTTCTAGTTTGAAGAACTCTCAATAATGTGTTCCTCATGGAATGCGCATTAAAAATGAAAAATTACATTAGCTGAGGTGATTTCGTCTCATCCTCCTTCCCTGTCTCTCATCGCCATTCAGTCATTCATTCCATTTGCCCAGATGCCTTTTACAATAAATTTCAGTCACAATATTGGGGACATTTTCTTTTATGCAAAAGTTCAGCGTAACGCACGAAATGCGGTTTGTTTATGCGTTCGCTGAAGCGTAAAAAGTCGCACAATGTGACAGTTAAATATTGGCTGGATATATGCTGTATATGTACGCATATTTCTGCGTTTTTTGTTTTGTTTTTGTTTCCTTCCTTTTTTTTCACGATCCGAGCTCGGCGACTGGCGTGCCGACTGGCGACTGGGAGTGGTTCTGGGTAAAAACGTTAATTAAGTTCTTAAAGGACGTGTTGTGTGGAAGTACTGTTTGCGGGTCTTTATTCATTGTGGCCTGGTACGGCCAGACCGGCATGGTCTGCATATCTCAGCGAAAAATGTTGGCAAAAGGTGTGCAAGAACAACAAGCAAGTGACTGGGGAGCAAGGAAAAGGGTATCAGCTCACATAAATTGATTTCATACAAACTGTATAATTCATTTTCGTTTTGTTTTGCACTTGACTCGTGTACGGCATTGTCCTCCTAGCTGTGGATATGGGAATACGTGTTTGCCTTGAAAAAGAAAATACTCGGTTTACCAACCAACGAACCAGGCAATAAAATATAATTCATCCAATGCACAGAGGAAGCTCTTTATTGCTAGCAGGGTCAGGTACATGTATGTGGACTCCAACACTTTCCTCAAATAAGCACAATGAAAGTTTCGTCTTAAACAGACTTCCATAATAAATTTGGAATTTTTCATTATTAATAAAGCATTATAAGGCCTTGCTAAGAATTGCTTACCAGCAAACCTTTATACATTCTAGGTTTGTCAGTGAACTTTGTAAAGTGAAAGTCCTTATAAATGGAATAGGTATACCAAATAGCTTAGTACCAACATTGAAGAAAAAGGCATACATTGCTAATCTAGTTAGACTTACCCTATTAAAGATCTGGAGGCAGATATGATGAATAACATAATTATTAAGGATTACCCCTTAGATATAGTGGATTAACGGAGAATGGAGATTCTGCCAAGTAATATTAAGCGAATGTAATTAAACACTGAAATGAATCAAAGGGTAAAGTTCTATAAATAAGTGCATTATCTGAATGACAAACACAGCTTAAATTGAGTGTAATTCCACATTGAGCCCATATGCGGTTAACCACACAGTATCTTAAGAAACTATGACAATTCTCATACCTATGAATGGAATGTTGGTGTTTGTTGATAACTATTATTCTAAGCATTTAATCGCATTTTAATTGTTTTTGAATCTGTGTGTGTGTCCGCACAAATACGAGGCAAATCAAAGTGTTTATATTCAATTTGATTGATTGAAAAATATTGACAAAACGTTGTGAGCTATTCTCTGGCATGAATACCCTTAACAAAAATATATGCAAATATAGCCGGATAGCCATAGCTTAATGCCATTGGATTATTTATGTATGTTCAACAAATTCATTTCGACAATATGAGACAATGCAAATATAAAACAAACAAATGTAATAAATTTACCGCAATATGTTGAAACTAAATGTATTTTAGACTGGTTTGTTCCAAATTATTCCCGAAGTTCTCTTGTTCTCATAACTCAACAACATTTTAAAAAGATTCTAAGGACTATGATTCATTAAGAAAGAGAGTGTTTAGCGGAGAAAAATTTGTTTAGATTAAGTGTCCAGAATGTGTCCATGTAACAAATCTGTCTTTCTTTCCTTAACTGCTATTTATGTTTTGTATAGTCCTTGAAAGGGTTTCCTCTATCACTCTCAAGCATAACTTGTATATAGATTGTAAGATTTCTGAAACCACTTTGTGGAGTTGAGATAGTTTAAGTTTCTCTTTAAACTTCCTTGTTCAGCTCTTTAATCTACAAACATCTCAAACCCAGTTCATCAAAGTTTCCTGAGCAAACAGAATCCACCCTAATTCACTTGACAAACAACCGTACATGGACAGACGTAAGCAAATAGCAGTAAAACATAACCCATTCAGCGCAAATCGCTCGCAATTAATCATTCAGTTGCGGCATTCAAAATATAAAAAATAAACATAACAAAAAAGGATAACACCTTTGCAGTTCGCTATAAATAACAAAATATTTTCACTGAGTCCATATCAAAAAAGTAAGAAAGAACGAGGAAAAAAGCAGTTACATTGTTTTATTTGACAATTTCTACCATCGGTCCGTGTCAGCTGGAATGTGCCTGGCACTTCGTTTTTTCTTTTTTTGTTGCCAAAATCTCCGACGGACAAGTGTGGCCGTTCACACGCTTCTGACTGGGTGTTTGGTTGTGTTGCTTTCTCTATGATCCTGTTCTTCGAAACAAGCAAAACATCAGCAACGGCAGCTAAAAAACGGCATCTATAGAAATGCAAATGCAACAAGAGCAGTGGCAATACTGAAGTATTGTTTGCATCAACGCACAGAAACCACAACACATCTTCTAAAGGAAACGCCGCAATCGGAACTGGAAAGGGCAGTAGTAGAAGTTCAAGTCGTTAACTTGACTGACAAACCAACCGTAAAGCAGCCCAAAAGGTAAAGATGAAAATAAAATTGACGAGCTGTGGTGAAGGGTCAAAAGGAAAAAGAAACAATCTGTCCAAAAATTCTGTGAAACGATTTAAGAATACTCTGTACGTTTCGTGCAAGAGGACTTTATTAAAACTAGATGTCTGGGATAGCTGAAATGAGGAAGTAATACATTCTGCTAAATATGTAGCTGTCTGGAAACTATTAGAATTCAGAGGGCAAATGATTTTCGTCATCTCAAAATACCCCAAAACTTATTTCAGATGTACAGGGTATTAAAAAAGAAAAGGGCCAAATATGCAAATATTGAACGAGACAATCAAATATGCAACAGTAATTTTTTGTATCAACTGTCGGCAATGGCGAAGGAGAGGTGGAATGAAAGGATGAATGGTTAGCTGAATTCTACTGACTTGGACAGGGGTTGGATGTCATTTGAACTGGCATTATGTTTCAGACCCAAGACCCCAAGAACAAAGGGGATTTGGGGCTGGCTGCTCCCTTGACTACATAAACAAGTACAAAGTTTGTGTTTTCCTTTGTTGCTTTTCTTTTATTTTCATTTCGCTTTTTCTTGTGTATGGACATGGTTCTCAAATGGAAAGTGTTAAATCAAAAGCATCTGGAAATGAAAACTTTAAGTCAAGAATTTTAATTAAATAATTTCATTCACTTTTCAAGCTGTTGTTAAGCTGTAAGAGTTACATCATTTGCGAAAATTGTGCTTTCACTAAGCATTATTCCCAAGTAATCCTTGTGAGGCAACCTTCAATTCAAATGATTTATATTTTTGTATAGACGACGCACATCTCATATGTAACATGCATATATTCATAAGCCATATATATGTGTACGTAGATCATGTTGCATCTGTGTGAATATGATGTATTTTCAATGTGTTCACAGATGTTTGAAAAGTAATTCACTTGTGTGGCTGCCAAGCTTTGAGTGAAACGTCCTTGGTCCCTCGCTCTCCTCTGCAACCCCCTTTTAGGTTCGTTCTCCATCCATCCATATGCAACACAGACACAGACTTAGGCAATGTTTGTACTTGAGTACACAACTTGTAAATATGCCATGCATCTTTATTGTTTACTCATGCTTTCACCTTTCTTCCACCCTCGATCTGTTGCCAATGGATTTTATTACCAAAGTTGTTGTTGTTGTTGCTGCTGCCGCTTGTATTGTGTTTGAGCCTGTAAGTCATATTTGTAGTATCTTTAAACGGTTCTTAAGTGCCGCCCACGTAAGAAGGCGACTCAGCAGAAGATGCAGATAGGTCTTGGTCTCAGTATCGAGTCTCTAGTGTCCTAGTCTTCAACAATTTTGGCACGGACACAACATTAATGCAAAAGTCCTAACTGTCATTCATTTAATTTAGCTGGATACATCAACAGGTAAGTTTTCTAAGAAGTTTCACTGAGATGGCAGATCCTTTAGAACAGTTCAAAAATAATACTTTCTATTTAGAAAATTAAATACACAGTGATTAACGAAGCTTTTTCCATTGCATTATTTTCATAAGCAGGACAATATCAATTATTTCTCTTCCCAATTTTTACGTTTACGTTTATTGCATTTTAAGCATTTAATCCCTTCTACTGATTGTAAGTTATTGATACTTGTTTCTAGGACATCAAGTCATTGTCAAGCCTCTGACAGCATACGCATTGATGGTTTCCACAAATTGAATATGTCAATCACAGGGGCACTCAGTGTGGTCTACTGCGTGGTCTTGTTGGGATCTCCTTTTTTTTGGGTGAGCAAAGCTCGATTTAACTTTCTTCTTTATCTCCCAATTTTTTGGGTCGTAGACGGGTTAATAATAGTCAAAAGTTCACACATTGTGCGCAAACACTTTCTGTGCCATATTTACGCATAGACACACATACACACACACACGCACGCACACACAGAGAAGCATGTAGAAAATTCTTGGCCAACTTGCGTTGCTTTGGCCATTCATTGGCGATGACTTTGTTAGCTAACGGTACTTTGTAGATTTTTATGTGCAAAGTTGAAAGGCATTTGCGATAAAATAAAAGGAAGTATAAGCATGGAGTAGAAGTAGCTAGGTAAAAGCGATTGTACAATGATTGTGTCTGGCATGACAAGGACATTGGCTATTATCTTGTTTTTGTCACGAAAACAGTTAAAGAAGGTTATTGATAGGTGCACTGTGCACACTGCTCGGACATTGCAGTGATGAATTGCTATAGTTGGAAGAGAGAGATACGATATACATAGGTATATATATTTTCTCTTGCTTTAATTTGCTTTGGAGAACAATGAAATGCCATGGCAGGACTTCGGCCTGCTCTTAATTGTCTCGTTGACGCCTTCCACGGTGTGAAAATACACTCGACCACGCCCACACACTCACAGACACACGAAAACACACAGCCAGAAGCCATTTACTTTCAGTCAATTGTCATATTTAATTTAATACCCACACCAGGTACGGCCATCTGCAAATAGAAAATTTAAATTCAACCGTCTTCGAATTTAATTTCTATTTTGACCCACTTGGCAATATGACAAAACCCGATCAAGAATTTATGATAATGCCGTTGAGATTTTGCCAAAACACCGACCGGAATCGAAATCAACAAATAAACATTTTTATGTCACCTTTTGAAGTTTGAACAAAATTTCTCTGTGAAATGAATCGAATACAAAGACTACACATAAGCTACCGGCAGATAATATTGGGTGCCAGATTTTGGGTACGTTTCACCAGTGATCAGGGATGCGCCAAGGAGAAAGCAAGTAATCTATGTAAACAGGAAGCAGAGAAACTTGAGAAGAACTGTGACAGGGACAAGCCAGAGAGCCAACGCCCGAAAGTCACTCGAATAGATGGTGATGGAGTTGGCAGTGAAATGATTGAGTCGTTGGTCAAGGTTTTTTCCACCGTACAAGTACCGATCGATTGGGATGTCTTTCATGAGCATAAAATAGAATCCACGGAAGGTGAAGATATCTCACCCAAATTGCTGGCGTCCCTATGTCAAAATAAAATAGGCATTAAGGGTCCATTCGAGAGTGGTCCTTGTCTCAGGAAATTGCGCAAGAAATTTCAATTATTTGCCTCGGTGGCAGTCTGTCGGAATCTGGAGGGACAGAACACTCCATACGGGAAGTTGGATTGTCTAATAATACGCGATCAGGTGGAGGGCGAATATTCTGGTATTGAGCATCGTGTGGTACCTGGTGTTATGCAAACCATTAAAGTTAGCACAGCTGAGGGTGCCGATCGCATGGCCAGATATGTCTTTGAATATGCCAAAAAGAATAATCGTAAGAAGATCACAGTGGCACATAAGGCAAATATTATGCGATTGACGGATGGCACGTTCTTAGCGCCTATGCGCAGAGAGGCGGCCAAGTATCAGGATGATATAATGTTTGAAGAACGCTACCTGGATACAGTATGTCTGGCTATGTTGATGAAACCGGAGAAAAAGGATGTTCTTGTTGCCTCTAGCATGTATGGAGATGTGTTGACTTTCATGGCCGCCAGCATAATGGGCGGGCCAGCTTTATGCCCCGGCTTTGCGGTCGGACCCATGGGATTGATCTATGAGCCAATAATACACACAAATACAAATATAGCCGGCAAGGATATAGTCAATCCGACAGGCATGCTGCTCTCTGGTGTACTAATGTTGCGGGAGATGAAACTAAATAAATACGCTGATAAAATTTGCTGCGCCGTGAGCACCGTGTTCAAGGAGACCGATTGTCGCACAAAAGATCTTGGCGGTAAGGCAAAGTGCTCGGAGTTCACGCAACTTGTATGCGATTGCCTACCTCAAAGTTAAGCAAACAATAAACTCATTCTTTAGATTAAACAAAATAATCAAAATAAAGTTCTGCTGAAATAATTTACGGTGTGGTAGTGGCAATTCCCTTACTATCGTTCTCTTAACTAAACACACATTTATAATATGTAATTACCGTTGCATTTAATTCACTTTGGCCATTTGGTCAAGCCTTACCCTGCCCATAAAAGTAGCGGCCATTTGCAAGGCTATCGCAGTCGTATATTTATATGGCCTTTCTACTGCTTCTGCTTGTCCCAGCGAAATTTCGACAGATTTATGACCACCAGATGCAGTTTCCTCTTTTTCGGCTCTTAATTAAGTTGCATTCCCGGGACCTGCACATGGCATGAAAGCAGAAGGCTGGTCCTGTTGGTGCTGCAAAACAAGGGGACACAGTGCACTCTACTCTTGATAATAAAAACACATGTTGACATCTCGCCGCAGTGTCACCTCCACCTATTAAGTAGCAGGTCGAAGGGGAGCGGAACCAGCTCCAGATCCAGAAGATGTTTCCCATTGAATTTGAACAGAGGCAAAAAAAAAGAAAGAATAAGTAGTTTTGCTGTTCTCTGGTTTTACTGCCGTTTAAGCTTTTGGTACATTTTCGTTTACGGTTTTTGTCATTTCACTGTTCTGCGTCTCTCCAACACCAGCATCCAACCGGCACATCTTTCTTTTGCCATTACCCATTCTCTCCATGCTCCTCTCTCCTTTGGGCCTATTAGTCCTGGCCGCCTTTGACTCTTGTAGTTTTTGCTTCTTTTGTTTGCTTGAAATTGGAATGTCATAAAAGTGGACTTATGGGTATGTATGTGTGAGTGGGAGACTGTGTGTGTGTATCGTGTTGCTTATTTAAAAATCATAAAAAGACAAGAGACCAGAAAAGAGGCAGAGTATTCTGTTGAGCCTTGTGCCTTATCCTTGGCGCCCTAACGTATCTGCTGTTTGTCTGCGTTGGCTTCCGTTTCCGGTTGCGCGTTTGGCATTGCTTTTCCTCCTTTTCTCTTTCATTCTTTCTCTCTCTCTCTCTCTCTCTCTCTCTTTTCGACATTCTATCTCTTCCCTTTACTACGTTTTTTTTTTATTACATTTTCAGTGCACATGTATGAAATATACATTTATGGTTGCGCAATTCACATTTTGGTCTTTGACTTTTAATGGATTTCTGCAGCAGTGCAAATACAAAACTCAATAAAAGATTTAGACACACAAGATTCATTTGTATTTCCAAGTCGCTATTTTTTCCTTGAGCATGAGTTTTTGCGACCAACTCATAATATGTTTCAAACCCTCGTTCTTTTCGTTATTCATACTTAAGCTAGTTCTATCCCTTTAAACTTGAATAATATTTCTTTCCAATGCTTTGAAAACTAAGAGATTAGTTTGATTAAAATCAGATACTTATTTTTATGGACGATACAAATTTAACAATGATATTTGTACAGCAATTAATTTCTGTACTCATGGATGTGACCTTGACTGGGCCTTGAACCGTGTGGACAAGTTGTATTCTGAAACGTATTGAGAAAAAGTGACTAAACTATTTAATTAAATCATCGACGCTTACTTACGGAGTATAATGAATTATTCATTTCCATCCTTGACTATTCAAATGGATTTCGCTGAAGATGGTTGGTTTGGTAAGGCCATTTAGAGCAGCGCTTGAGGTTGAATTGTACAATTAATACAAGAGTCCTTGCATATTAAATGAGTTACAAAACTTTATATAATAATATTCAAAGGATTCAGTACATTTGGCTTTTGAAAATTCGTTTGATACGATCCAAATTTGAAGAGTTTTCCTAACAATGAAGAAATGAAATGACTGTTACGATTGGCATTAGTAACAATGGTTACTTACCATTTTTGTAGACTGCCTAGTCATTGAAGCAGAATTACCCCAGAAGCGACAGTGTTGCTTTGTAAAGTGCTCATACATATCAATAATTGAAGGGCGCCAGACCATGTAGTGGGAGACATTCAATAAAGGTTTGCAAGCCTCCATCATGAAAAAGACCTGAGACAGTGGTAACTTGCTAAAGGGTATATAGTAGACAAGCATATTAGAATACTGCTCTTCGAGTCGTGCATAGGGTAATTCCACTTCAATAAATTCACTTATGTCACGATAAGGCTGCAACCGGCTTTTCCAAGCATAAAATACGTCCTCCTCAGTTGAAGATTGTGATTCTCCCATATCAACAGATGGGGTTTGATGTTTATGAAGGCTAACGCTAGAAACATCCTCGTAGTCTTCAGATGCTTCCGACGGATTATTAATAGTTAAAATTCCACTTCTTTGGCTAACACGGCTATCGCCCATGCGCGAATTGGAGTCCATATCGAGCAGCAAGTGCGACTTTCCCAGGTCCACTGTAGACTCATATGCCTGCCGCGTGTAAATTTGTAAAATGGATCCCCGTGAGAACTTCTGAATAAGATAATCGACAGAGCCAATGCATTGTAGTCTACCGTTAACCAAAATACAAATGCGATTGCATAGTGGCAGACACTCTTCTAGTGATTCCATGGCCAGTACGACAGTACGTCCCATTTTATGAAGTACGCCTATCATCTGCCAAATCAATTGGCATCCCTTTGGATCAACTCCTCGTGTTGGTTCATCCATCATTATCACCTGGTTACTAGAGATTACAGCAACAGCAAGGCTGAGTTTTCGGCAATCGGCAAAGACAAGATTATCAATGAGAACTTTGAGCTTATCCGTGAGTTCTAGAGATGTCACTAACCACTCAATCAAATCGGTCCTTTCATTTTTCCTTCGTCCACTTAAGCGACAATAAAAGTCAAGCAGTTCGTTCACAGTCATATACTCATACAAAACATTGTCCTTGGAACAATAACCGAGATACTTAAAAGCCTCTTTCGGATTATTTCGTACGCTTTTGCCGTATACGTAAACGTCTCCACTTTCAATCACACCTATTCCGGCGGTGATCTGAAGCATTTTACTCTTGCCGGAACCAAAGCGACCCACAATGCCGAATACCTCGCGGTGTTTGATTCCAAACGTTACGCTTTTTAAATATTTAGGATATACAACATCGACAAATGCTAAAGCTAGTTCGCCACGTTTTTTATCATCCAACGAGCGAGTACGCTTGGCCTCCTGTAAAATATCTGCATCGAATACAGATGATTTAAACGCATTGCCTTGATGATTTTGAGTACAATGTCTATGTAGTTTCCTTAACCAAGGTTTCAAGAAGGTGGATTCCGAAATGTTGTAAAAAATTATCCCATAAGCCATGGACAACAAAATGAGCATAATGAACGGTACAAGTACACCGGGATACTCGAAACTGAAGTAGCTTGGTACATCATAAGTTTCCGAAAAACTCATTTCTGATTCACAGAGACGCCTCACGCTTTGGTTAATAGCTCCAAGGACATGCAATTGGCGCATGCATTGAAATAGAAGAAAAGAAGGTGACCAATACAACAAATACTGGATCACGTCAGCCATGTCCGTATCGAGCACACGCTCAATGCCCGGTCCTGCTACAATCGGCAGCAGACTGGTCCCCGTCAAAATGAGGAACGTGAGTAGGTATCCAAACAGCATGTTCTTGGTCTGAAGATTTAGCAGGTAGATAAACGGCAACACAGCCAAACCAAAGACTTCGAAGAGCAACACCATTACCGCTATAAAAGTGCTATCATTGTACTCTCTCGTATCGGAATCGGGTTTGAATAAATCATTCACAATGATAATGGCAATTAGGGCAACAACACAGATGTTATATAGAACGATATCCCATAGAAACTTCGTAGTCCAGTATAAATTATAGCTGACACCGCTCATTAGCTCTAGCATCATTCTATTTGAAGGGACCTCGTAAACGAAATGAATTGTAAACACAGAAACTCCGGCGAAAAATATTAAAAAGGGAAGGGTACCCAAGTTCAGATGGGTATCTTGTTGTAATCTTTTTAAATTTAGGAATTCTCTATAAGTGAAGTGAAAGGGATAATTTGCAACTTTTATTGTGGCATTCGTTGAGTTTGTGACATATTGAAATATCGCATTGTGTATCAAGTTGAGGGAAATGGGTGCGGCATGATAAAGCTTGCCATTCCAAAAACATGTGATTCTCTGTGGATTAAATTCCATGGCTGCCACGTAAAATGTTTCCACTTTCAGAAAGGACATTTGTTGATCTCTCAAGATGTATGGAATTACTTCGCGCCTACCTTTTATGGTTCTGAATACTTGTTCGTCGTACCTGCAAAATTCAGGATTATTTTGCATATATTTGCTGAACCATTTGGCCACTTGGTGGAAGAAGTTCATCGTGCTGAGCAGAGCACTTGATTTAGACAGTACCAAAGTTGTTTTATAGGAACAAAGTGACAAATCCATTTTCGGCAAATGGCGGAGTTCAGTGCCCTGTGGACTAATTTCAAAGAAAATGGTAACCGCAAACAAAAGCAGCCAGAGCAATGGAAGCAGGAAATTCTTCCGTAGATATGTAAATTTTTTGACTAAAATGGCTTTGAGCTGTAAACTGAAGTTTTTGCCTTTGTCCGGATCAAACTTTAGCATATTTGCCACGGCAGAGTTTGGCAGAGAATGAAGCTTCGGATTGCTTTGGATAAACATATCGCGAAGAGTTTTGCGAAATAGTGTAAAACTTTGAATGTTGTGGTTACCTTTCGTGTTTTCCAACTCCCTCAAAATGATTGCCAACGCTTTCTCGTTGCCATCGGGTATTCGTATGTGCAGCTGTGTGGCGTCGTCTAACTGAACTTGTAGTCCTGTGGGCATAATACGCTTCATCATTGCCAGCGCTTGATTGTTATTCCACACATGTGTTTTACTACAGTTCAAGTAATAGTCATTGCAAAAACTATCCAGCAGTTGACGAGTTCGCCCGTAACACTGAAGGCGTCCCACATCGAGTACTGCGATCCGATCGGACAGGACAACTGCCTCCTCGTGTCTATGAGTGCATACAATAATTGCACGATCGCGTGCCGCCGTTATTATCAAGTCCCACATCCGATGACAACCGTGCTGATCAAGGCCCAAGGTCGGTTCGTCGAGTATAACATTGTGGCTTCCACCGCACATGGCACAGCAGAAGCCAAGACATCGGTTCATGCCATAGGTTAGCTGGTTCACTGGAGTATCTACTAACTCCGGTACATCCAACATACCCACGTATTTGCGGATTTCGCGGGCAATCTGACGATGATTGCGCATGCCGCGTACGTATGTGTAGAAATACAAATTCTCTTTGATTGTCAAATCCCTAAAGGTTATTTCCTCTTTGGGCATTACAGCGAAAGGTTGGTCGAAATTCTTTCCAGTTTTGTAGTCGCCAATGTTTTTGCCATTAACCACTACGTGGCCTGAAGTCATTTTGATTGTTCCAGCTATGATTTCTGCCAAGAGCATTGTTCCTGCCTCTTTTTTACCCAGAATAACGGTTACCTCTTTGGGATGGATTGTCATGGAAATGTTACTTAGATATTCAACACCTTCAATAGATTTACTTATGTTTATCACTGATATGCCTTCACCGAAATTAGCAAGCTCAACGCTCTCAATTGGAAATAATAGATGTGAAGCGCCGGAGGTGCTACTGGAAGTCGATTCAATGAATGATGAGTCTTGGGAATGTAGGGGTTGACTCTGCACTGTGCCCTCTGATGTAATGGACGTTGAATGGGTCGACGACCTGGCCGCCAACGACTGGGCCAGATTGCCTAACGAAGAATTTTGTTTTGGTTTCATCAAATTAATTATCGAGACACTGTTTGATCGCTCCACGTTAATCATCTTTTTTTGACTTTGATACTTTTGATAGACAGCAACGTCAACATCTACACTTATTGGCTCTTGGCTAACTTGGGTCATTGTTATCTTCTGTGCCTTAGGCTCTCTGGGTGCATCAGCTCCAATGCTTACATCACTTAACAATTCACACAGCATTGAATGTGTAATAATTTTGGTTTCTCGTTTTTTCTTGCACCACTTCAATAGAGACTTGAACGGATAATACCATGGGACCGGTCGTGATTTAACATCAACGTTCTTGGAAGCCGCATTACCTTCGCTGCGTTTGCCTTCAACATAGATCAGAATCAAAACGTGAATCACCGCGGATAGTAAAATCATTATCGTTACGTGTCCTAATGTAATATAAGATCCAGCAAAGTGCGGTAAGTTAAAGTTATAACTATGAAGCCCCTCTGCAGTGCGTTCCAAATCGAGAATTATATTCAATCCGATCGCCAATCCTGTATTAAGGATGAGGCAGAAGACCAGTAGGGGCAACATCGACAATCTATAGTAGAAGACAAATATTACTGGAAAAGGCAGATATGTCAGCATATGTATCAGCATCAAACTAAAAGCACTCCAACTTTGTTGGACTATAACGGAGCATATCATTAAGGTGAAGGTAACATTAGCCACAATGTAGGCCAGCATGAACCAAAAAATGGTTACCGGGTCGCTGTATTGATAAATATCTTGCTCCCAGCCACAGGTCGACAATATTAACAGTGACAAAAGTGTGATGAGTAACTGCAACAGAAAAAGTACTACGAACCAAGCGCACCAGTTGAGCCACGTAACTCTCAAAGACTTCATAATGCCCAACTCCGTTTGATTCGTGATCGATGAGGCCATTCTATAGCTGGAGTAACAATAGGAAAACATAACTCCAAGTGGTAGCAACAATTTAATGACCACAAATAGTCGATCGTAAATATAACGCTGCGTTGGAAATTTCGACATTTGAATTAGGGAATATACATCTACACCGCTAACCAAATTTATATAGGACGTGGAAATGGCATGTTGCAGAGCAATAAAACCCTCCTGTATATATCCAGGCGGAACGCTTCCGTATTTTGAATCCATAGTTGTTCTATTGTCAGGTTTGCCCGTCACCAATTCAATAAGATTCGGATAAAGTTGATCAGTGGGCCAGAATCGTTCATCTTTATGGGGCACGGTTCGTAAAGTCGGCGGGAAACGCAATTCGTATTTGAGACTTAATGGAAGTATTGTTAAATCGGGATCGCTCACAATAAAATGAACCCCTGCCATAAAATGTTTTTCTCGTACCATTTTTTCAAGTTCTTGAACACTTTCCACTCCTACGCATGGCTCCATTTTTAAAACATCAGTCGCGAAATCAATCACATCATACAGTGGCTTGGCATTTGGAGTAAAAGCTATTCGTTCAGCAAAATTAAGACCAGAAGTGTTTCGTATGCAATCGAGGACTGAGCGCATCTTATCCAGATTATCAATGGGAAATTCATCAAATATTTGCGTTGGCACTACCCTTGCTTGACCCAGATTACGAATAAGTGTTAAAAGAAATAGAAAGAAAATGGACACCAAAATGATACGCAATATCCGACATTTATGGTCCATTTGTATGCGCATCTTTTTCTGCAGGATTTGAAAAAATTTCGCGTCCTATTCCTCGCCCGATTAGATCTTTGCAATTCTTTTTCTGCATCCCATTCTTGGAACAGCATTCTGCAAAATCTTCTAGAATTACAACAGCAAGTAATGTTATTCAAATAATGTAATACAGAATTTGATAGTTTTGGCTTCGGACACTAAAAAAACTGTATAATCTGTCAGAAAACAAAATTCGATATATTAATTTAGTAATCGCACGCGGATGAAATTATTCCTTGCAGATGCTGACATTCCTTTACCAACAATCATGGATGGATTTTTTTGTTTTACCCTTGTCGCATGAGGCACAAACACTGTAAGCATGTGCGACATTTTTACCTGCAGCTGCAACTGAAATTGCTCTACGATGATAAATGGCAGGCTATGCAATTAAGAATGCGACCAGGCCATATCTCCAGTCGCTGGTCGAACCCCCTGCCCGCCCAATCCTTCTTTTCCTTGTGCCAGCTTTTGGCTAAAAGCATGTAATAAACAATGGCAAATGGCGTTCGAGTTGGCAGCGGTAAACTGAAACGGTAATTGCATGTAAACATCGTTTGCATGTGTGGTTTTTGCTCTTGATGCGATGGATTTCGAGTGGAATAATTAGAGAGAGTTTATTGGCTTAATCCTCCAATTTGTTTTCGATCTACTATATATCGACAAACAACCACAAATCCAAATCTGGCTAATACAAGATTGTGTCAAAAATGCCCATCAATCAATACAAAACTAAAACAAAAAATTTAAAAGCACATCACGTTTATGTCAGGAGATCAATCTCATTTCAGTTGCTTCAGTCAGTCAGTCACCTGGTCAGTGAGGAAGAAACTACCATAAATTCTATGTGTGTATCTTCTATTTGAAATGTCAATCACAAAAATTGTCTTTACCGTTGAGGAATGTATGTTCGTAGAATGTTTTGTATGTGATAAAAGTGTTATAAATCAAAGACAATGTCTAGGAAGTAAAATTAGGATCACGTTCCTTTAATAAAAAGGGTGCAAACGGGAAAGGACCACAATGTCGACTCTCTCTTTGAGTTTAAATAAATTATTTTAACTTTTTGTAGTCTTTGATACTAATTGGAAAGGTGCCGAATTCCGATTAAATTACGACAATATATTTTATAAGTCAATTGTAATCATGTTCTCCAGAGCGATGAATCTTCAGTGTTTCTGTCAAAGTGATTGAAGAAAGGGTGGGCGTGGCCTGTGGCAAAATCAGGCAAAGATTGTACTTATGTTTATGTTCGCTTATTTACGACTTCAAATCTGAATAATTTACGGTGGCAACTATGGCCAACTATGGCTGAAGACAGAAATGAGGGTCTACAGCACACACACACACTCACACACACATAACAGCAAAAGGGAGGATGAGATTGAGCCTATTCTTATGTGAGAAACGAAAAGGCCATACTCTCCAATTCCAAGTAACCCAGTGCTAAAATAAAGCCAACAAAACAGGACACGGTACATTGAATTTGGTTGAAAGCGAGTTGGTTACGATGCTGTCTGTCTGTCTGCCTGCTCTGGCTCCAGTTACGGCTCGGCAATTGTGTGTAGTTTCGAGTGCCATCCAAATATGGGGTGAGATGTTTAGTGGGTCGGTTATGTTATGGTCTGGTTTGGTGCGGTCTGGCATGGTGTGCACTTTGCATAGCTCGCGCTTGGATGAAGCGTAAAAATGGCCAAGAGCTGAAACAGAAAATAACAACAATTGCAATGAACAGATTGCTCTGCGACCATCGGAAATGGCAACAGCAGCAGCAGCAAGAACGACTACGACAAACGGAAACACAAAATGCCGGCCGCCATAAAACGGAAGTTAAATTATTGCAATTGTGTTGGCAGATCCTTTTCATAAAAGTGAATTGTGTTGTGTTTGCATACGCTCTTCGCACCTCTCTATCTTCCCCACCTTAAGGCATTCCCAGCCGCTTAATTTGTAGATTGAAATAAATTTGAAAGTAGAGATTCAAGTACAAATTGAAGTGGTTTAATAACTGATTCTATCTACTTACTTATATCAATTCGGCTGGAGTCTTAGTCGCTTTGTTTTCATTAGATATGCCAATTAAATTATGGAATTATATTGATAAGCGTTTTGCTACTCAATTAAGTAATGGGTTATCTGCTTATATGATTGGCGCATTCAAAAGTTAACCAAAGTAGCTGGTTTAATTTCATTAAAAGAATATTTATTAAATAAATCTATAAGTAGACAGTTTTGATGATATGATTATGATGAAATTTATTTTAGACGAGCTTCGAATGCTTCTCTGGCCTGATTTCTTATTACTTTGCCATTGGTATTCATGGGGAATTCGGTGAAAAATTGTACTCCAGCATTAAGATGCTTATAGTCGACCACAACACGTTGGGCCACATGATCGATAATCTTTTGCTCGCTAATTGTGATGCCTTCTTTAGTGATCACTAGAGCGCCGGCAGCATCACCTCTCTCATCACGTACTCCCACGACACAAACCTGCTGCACTTCGGGCAATTCGGCAATGATTTGTTCCAGCTCATTGGGCCAATAATGCTTGGATTTGTATTTTAGTAGATCCTTCTTACGATCCACAAGGTACAGATTATTGGCGTCATCGAAATAGCCTAAATCACCTAAATTAATCCATCCATTTTGTAAGGTTGAAGCTGTATCCTTTGGATTATCCACATAGCCTTCCCATTTCAGACCAATATCAATGAGAATTTCGCCGACCTCATTGTGTGGCAAATGCTGACCCTGATCATCCAGGATTTTTATCCGAATTCCGGGCGCAAGTTTACCAACCGAGTTCTCCAACTTGTGATCAATATTAACGGTGACTACACCCGTCTCTGTTGTGCCATAGGAGAACATTATTGCGCAATTGGGTAAAATTTTTTGGGCCTTTTGCAGCAATGCCAAAGATATCCAACCGCCAATTATAAAAACAATTCTCAGTGTTTGCAAGTTTTCCGTAGTGGCCTGGGGACTGGTAAATAGTTCATAGGCTTGCCAAGGAGCCATCACAATGGTGGTGATTTTGTATTTTTTTATCAATTCAATCGAATGGGCAGCATTGAAGGTTTCATCGGAAACAATGCGTGTCATACCATTAAAAAGACTCATTATGACAGTGCCAAACCCTGTCATCCAATCCAGGGTAGCGCTGGTGTACAATACATCGGTACTAATGCTTAGGCTACAAGAAGAATACAAATCGTACAGAGTATAGATGAAAGTTAAGTCATTCAATTCTTTTACCATGCAGTGTTGGCTACATGACTATTGGATAACGTCACGGCTTTAGGTAGACCAGAAGTGCCGGAAGAGCAAAGTATAGCCGCTGTCTGATCAGGACCCACAGCCAGTTTTGATGGTCTAAGATTTAAAACACAAGAGTAACATAGGAAAAAGTTCAGTGTCATTAGATTGCACTCACTGATAAATTCTTTCGGCAGGATTTGCCTTTAGCAGATCGTCAATGCCAATCACACCATCCACATGTCCCGTAAGAGTCACAATTTTTGGTGACCACTCTTTGGTGATCTCTTTTATGCGCTCATAGTCATTGCCGTCGCAAAACATAATCTTTGGTGTGGTTGTTTTATACAGTCCATAAATTACTTTCGGATCTCTTGTATAGTTGACAGCATGGAATGGCGTTGTATTGAAGAAGCAAGCAGCAGCCAAAGGAACCAAATATGTGCTTGTATTGGCTATAATGCCCACAACATCCTCGTGGGTTAACCCTTCGGCTTTCAGAAAGAGAGCAATGCGGGTTGCCCAGGTAAGAAAATCGGCATTGGTTGCCACCGTGCCATCCATATGAGTAATCTACTTTTGTTTAGGATATATTGCTCATCAAACATCTGGATTCGAACACATTAACCAGGTTACTTGGTCCATTTTCTCACCTGAATTACATTGTCCGGCCAATTCTTCAGGCTATTAAATATTATTTGACCCACTGAACAATTTTCATTGTAAAGCTTAACTCGTTCTGCACCACTCCAAATTTTAGTCTCATCGTTGTAGAAGGTGGGAAATAGAACCTTAGCTGCCATTTTGACCGAATCGAGCTAAACTAGTTGAGTTACTGAGTACCCATTGTTCATGCCAACACTTCTTATATATGGGTCAAAACTGCTGACTACATACATACACTTACAATATGACCAATATTACGTCAAGTCCAAAGTTTTGAAATATATAAACAACTGCGTATCATCAAATAGATTAGATGTATAAGTATTAAGTATTTCCTCAAAATTCCATGAAATAAAAATCTGCTGATGCCAAAAAAGTTTATCCAATATATACATACAAGCAAACATCGTTATATAGATTAGAAGGCATGTGTGTATCTATGTTAATAGCAAAGTATTTCACTCAAAACAAAATACAATCAGCTGATGCCAGAGAATTTGCACCCAAAATTCATTGTTACCATTGGCAATTGTGTTTCTTATCACCTGTTGCCAAACCAGTTTTAATTTCCGTTCTCCGATGACCATTTATTTGAATAATATATGACTATGCGAGGGTGGTCACTTTGATTTGCAAGTTCCAATTCCGAATTCCGAATTAATGTCAATATTAAATAAATTATTATTATTTGGTGTTTGGACGGCAATAATAAAACCGGCATGAGCCTTACATGTATCATGTATATTTATTTGGAAGTAATAATTTAAAAATCTATGGCAAATAAGTTAATAAGTTTTTGGTTGATCCGGCCCTGTATATCAACTACTTTAAGGTAGTAGCTTTAGTAAAAGGTTTATTCGTACGGAAGTAAAACTTATCAAATTTTATTTGCAGTCTCTTCTGACGTCAAACAGTCGTTTGATTGTTTACCAGTAAAAGTGACCGACCTTAGTCTTTTTTGTCACTATATTAAGGGGTTGGTCTTTGAACTTTCATTTGGGGGTGTACTCGATGAAAGTCTCATGAGTTTCAATGTGCCCATAATAGTTTCTAAATTAAAATAAGATGTTGTTGCAATCTATGTGAAAAGACTGAAACAGATCTAGTCGTCTGCTGCAATATAATTTTCCGGTAATAAGCAAAGTTTTTCAATGCATTCGATATTGTAAAGTCGTTTAAAATGACTCTACTTTTGAATACTTCATTATAAAACCGTCTAAAAATGAACGTACCCAAAATGCAAGTGCAATTGAAGTTGAAGTTGCTTTTAAATGAAGCGAAACTGGAGCATTTTGTTTTTAGCACGAATTTCATGGTTATAATTGTAATAGTTTTTCCAGCCACGTCCCATTTGGCTATTTGCATGCTGTTTCTGTTTGTGTGTGTGTGTGTGTGTGTGCGTGTGTATGGGTGGAAAGGGGTGTGAGGATGTTTGGTCGTTTGTGTGTGTTTCGGAGTAATTTATGCATGCCTCGCCTCTTTACTTCCTTTTGGGCGAGCCGAGGCAATTGCCAAGTGCTTAGAGAGAAAGCATGCAGAGGGTGATAGAGGTTTTGTGACTTGGTAACGCAGTTCAACTGATGCATACATTTACATCAAATTACAAATACTTTAAAGTGCTTTGTTGCAAAAATGAACAAGCGAATGAACCGAAGAATGTGAAGAAAAAAACAGGAGTTTATCAAGAATTACCATTGAAATAAATGGAAAAGCGCATCCTTGCAATGCTTTCGCAAGCGACTTTAAGCTTTAAGTTGAATTTTGTTGACTACCCAATCTCCATCCCATGATGACGTTGTGTCACACATACATAGTTGCGAATTGATTTAGATGTGATTGGTGGTTTTACGGTTACGGCCACGGTTAAGTGGTCGCCGGGTAACGCGTCAGTGGAATGTTGCTCAGTCATGCGAACAGAGGTCGACAGTTAATAAAGCAGATTATGTGTATAATGACAACGCACAACCAAAAACCTCCATCATAGGTGAGTGTATGTCTGGGGAGTGCACAATTTGGAGGAAATTATCAATAAGGTAACGCCGATTCTCTTCCCCTTGGTTGGTCTTGGTCGTAGCCATATCAAAGTCAAATTAATTAACTCCCATCATGTAGTTCAGTGGGCAGGGCTGGTTACACTATCTCTAAAGCTAATCAATTTGTTTTAAACTGGTTTGCTGAAATTTAATTAAAAACTAAGCAAGGAATTGCTGTAAAATTGTTTATTCAACAAATAGTTCAATTGTTCTCAAAAGGGTTCCTAATTTACATATATGTAAGTATCCAATTGATATATTGGTAATCTGCTCTTAAGTTTGCAAGAATAAATTTTATTAGTGCGAAGTGGGAACGCAACATTAGATTAATATTAAGATTTAATTGGTCGGTTGGTTTAGGATTGATTATGACTATGATTTTCCGAAATTCGAATATGTTGAAACTAAATACTATATAACTATAGGCTATATAGACTATTTATGGTATCGTGACAAATCAACTGGATTTGCTGAAAGCTTAAGGACTTTAAAGGGAAATTTTTATGTTATTTTTAAAATGTGAGACTATTACACTAGAATACCCTTTTTTGTTAGTTTTGCAGTGAGTAGCATTTCTTATATCCCCTTCCGCAGCCCATGACTGATTTAACTATTAAAGTGTCTCAACCTCTCTCTCGATCTCTTTCACAACTGATAAGAAATATGGATAACAAATAGAAAGAAGATTAAAATGTAGTATATGACTAATTGTAAGTGATTTTATTTTATTGAGGCAAAATTTTCACCTTCAATTCAAATGCACCTTGGGGACTAAACATGTACCTATGCCTGTGGTAGGTAATACTGTTTGTTCGACTCTCATGACGTAGTCGTCCCTGACCTTACACAAAATACAGAAAAATAAAAACCCTCCGCAGTCGAATTTGCCTGCCTGTGTTAGTTAGGTGGCGTTATCAGTAGAGCAGCAGGTTTTTGGTGCTTATCGCACTTGTTGGAGGTCCGCCACGTGCTTGACGAAAGTTGGCCTCGAAACTGTCATAAATCTTTCATACACTCAATTGCGCAGGCGCCGGAAACGTTCCACTGTCTCAGCGTTCCGCAAACATCGCCCCATTCATAAAGATTTGGGTGTTTGGCGATGTTTTGTATTTTTGTAGGCGGCAGAAACGACGATGGCCGCATCAGGATGCTGAAACCAGGACCAAGACCAAAGCATGTAGTCTGTGATCTGGGCGCTTTGGGTACGGTTAAAAACAGTTTACGGCGATTCCTTCGACAGAGCGGTTGTAATATCAAACGGGCGAAGAATTCGTGAGGCGACCACAAAGAGCTAATTCAATTTTGAGAGTGTGTGTGGTTTTTAGTGTGTGTGCGTGCGAGAGATATGTATACATATGTAGAGAGTGACATTTGAGAAATATGATTCAATTACTATTAGCTAATATACTTATGTCGTGACGGTCTTTTGCTTAAGTATTAATAAGCCATACAGCATCACCCATACGCACAGTAAGCCCATAAACACATGCATACATATTAGCCACTTCTTGAGATAAGTAAATAAGGGGAAAAAATTGTTGCCCGCTTACAAAAAGTTTCACTCAAGTGTTGTTAAGTGTCGCAAAAGTTTGTTGTGAAAGTTAAGTGCGCCCAAGTGAAGTCTACAAAACTCTAGAAACTCGGCCGATATTCGACTCGGTTTAGGCCATTGCCTACCCACCCACACACACACATCCATACACACATCTACGCCTTGGTATTTTGTGTTGAAACTTTTTGGCCATCAACGTCTTTCCTGGACTTTTTCTGGGCTTCTTGCAATTCTGTCAAAATGTTGTACTCTGAACTTCGCCTGCAGGGCAACCGCCAGCAACAACAATAATTGAAGTTTTGACAACAGAATTTAGTGAAACAACGCAACGGCTGGTATTCTCATTTTTCTGGTCTCCACTAGTTTGGCGGAAAAAAATATATTTTTGTCACAGAGTTCGTGGTTTGGTTAACTGAAAGCGGCACCTCACATATTCGTCAGAGAAGAAGTAACAGGACGACGACGAGGTGGACATTGGTACGTGTACAAAGTGAACGTGTGATGTGAATGGTAAGCGAAACCCTTTAACAGCAGTTGAAGTTCAATCTGTTCTCTCTATAGACATATATTTTTTTTCGTGAAATCTCGTGCAACAAAGGGATAGAAGTCGTATAGCAATTTTATTTTTGTCAGATTTGTATGCAGAAATACTCTTGTCCAATTCAATCTATTGAAATTGCAGATGGCTGCTCTGATTACAATTGGTTTTACACATTGTTGACTGAAACATAAAGTATTTACTTATCGAATATCATCAACCAAAAATACCTCACAGATAAAGAGAGAAGCGCTTCAATTGCAATAATATTTTTTCCCTCTAAAGGAAGTAGTGGCGAGGATTTGGTTCTATTAGTAGGGTGTTATTCCTTAAGATTTCAATATGATAGCAATAAATTTTAAATATTTTCCGGCCAACTATGGGCTTTGGAGGAGGCTATTATCGATTTTTGGCAATCAGCAAAACATTGAAAGAACGTCAAAGAACTCTTTGGCTATGCTTGTATTGAAAATTTATCTTATAATTAAAAACAAAGTTTTAAAATTGATGTTTTTTCAATTTTAGATGCTATTTCGATAAATTTTGACAAATGAACAAACAACCAAAAAATGAGAGAGGCAAATTGAAATCTAATTTCAGTTCTGCATAGGTCAAAGCATAGCAAGAGTTCCTTGTAGAGTTCCCTTTTTGATGTAATTGTTAGTTTATGGCCACATGTGCAGTAGGAGTATGCCTTATCTAATGAACATAATGAACGCAATCGAAAGGCAGAACCAAGTCAGAGACACAGTAAGAGTCAAAGTCATGCTAACCAGGTTCAGGGTTTTAGCACATAAATATGCTGTCCAATTGGGACTAACTTGGACTGTCCAGCCACACCCCAACAACAAAGTCAGCAGCAGCAGAGCGAGGAATGAGAGATGATGATGTGGGGTAGAACGAGGGGTCTAAGGGCATGCGTGTCGCATCTATAATTAAGTGAATATAAAGCATGCTCTCTGCCATGAATGTGGACCATAAGGAGGTATTTTATGCAGGCACTTGCTGAAATATGCAGACACCCAAGCGAAGGCAGCCAAACATTTAGCATTTGGCATTGCCAACCTATGGCCATTAGCATTGCTGGTATCATTGTCGTCGCCATCTGGGCCTGGCATCGCACAAGACACATTTTCCGGCCAGCAACATAGAATTTATCCTGAATTTGATATGCAGATGATGTACCGAGGACAACTTTTCAAATGCCCAAGTGATGAAATGAATAAAATTCAATTTCGAAAAGCATGTACACAAACATCATACAATCTTTCACTGGCCTAATTGGTATACAAAGTTCAATATATAATTTTATTTTCCAATTAAAATACAAATGGATACACACAAGAGAGAGAGAGTAAAAAATCAAAATGAAAAGACACCTTTATGGCAATTAATTAACACAGCGTCAAAAAAACAAAAAAAAAAAAAAAAAGTAAGAAAAGAAATGGGTTGGCCGTCTGGCAGTGATTGTAATGAAAAGAATGTCCTGAACATTCGAACATTGAACATTTTTGTCACATCAAAGACAGGTAACACAAAAGAAACCCAAAAGTAGACTACATAAATGAATGCATGTACCACTGGTAGCCTAGGCAACTTAATGCCCCCTTTCCAAGTGATAACAACATACAATAGCAGCAGCAACAATGTAAACGCTACAAAGTCAATTAAATTAGCCTCAAAATACCTTAAATGTTTGTCGAATACCTGTTCCTGACTTGCCCAACATCTCTCACTACCATGGTCATGGACGAGTGAGTAAACATATACCTACAAACTTTGTATAGAAATCATACGCAGACTTGGCCATTGCGAATTGATTATAAGTCCTCATAATATTTACAATGCAAATTACTCTTTTGTTTGCTTTACAATTTAAATGCATTTTGGGCCTTGTGTGTGGCTGTGTCTACATTTGATTGAGTAACTGCTTTTTGTAAATTGAACTTGTTTCCCATGGTCTGCAATATAATTACAATACATATCATCATCATTTAAATGTTCATTGGATACTTTTAATGAATCTTGCAGCGAGAGTGCAGTGTTTATTGGGAAAAGCGAAGAAGGAAGCAAAATTAAGTAACACAAGTAGTAATTTCCACTCGAAGAATTTCATCTGACTTTGCATCTGAAACGTTTGCCAAAAGCTTTAAATTGTTTATGCATAATAATGATTTTAATGTAGTCTTTATGTGCTACAGAAGATAAGGAGCTATCTCTATATTGCGTGTGTGTGTGGGTTTTGAACTTAAATCAACAATTTTAGTACAAGTCTAATGTAAGTTTACTCTCCATTAAAAGCTGCTGTACCACACTTTTCTTGTTGGCTATTGTCTTCAAAATGAATAACCAAAAAACAAACCTACTGAGTAGCTCTGTTGGTGCAAACTAAGTTGGATTTTCATCCAAATATTTCACTTTGAGATGAAAAGGCAGATATATTTTATTGTTTGAATTCCGCTGATTGCTTTTTCAGTTTTCTATTTGCATTACGAGTTCGGCAAATATAATCCTGCTACATCCAATGTTTAGGGTGGATAGAAAAATACAAATCTATATTCACTGCCATCATATACGCTTATATTATTTAAGTTTTCCACATTTCTCATATAATTGAAATTAATAAAATTAAATAAACTTTAAACAGGCTGACAGTCCAATAGGTTACCCGTCTAATGGTTTTACCATTATACAAATTAAAAGTCGTTGTGGCTTTTAGTCTTGCTAATAATAGACTAGTTTTTAATTTACCATCAATATGTGTATCACACAAAATTGCAGTTCTAACTTATCTTTCAATTATGGAAACAGAAATAAATAAATGAATATGAATTTTGCCAGATTTGTGGCATTAAATACATATTTAAGGACATTAGTTTTCCCTAGATGAATAAACATAAAATATTTTAAGTAATTTAAGCTTACATTTGCGTCTCAATTAATTCTTTATTCTGTCATAAATCATCTGAAGTCAAGAGTTTTCGGGCCAATTGAAGTTTGAAGTGCTGGGCAGAGAATCTGAATTTTTGCTAAATACATAAACAAAATACTAAATCTTAGTCAAGTAGAGGCATAGACACTTTGATAAATACTCAAAAATATATGTATATAGTATATAGTAGCCCAGCAAATGGGCAAATGGCATAAAACGCTTATGTAGAGAAATAAATCTGCGATAAATTCACAAAAATTGCCAAGAGACACTCAGCGGCATTTACAAGACACGCCAAAACAAAAAAAAAAAAGGAAATGAAAGGGACATGGAGAATAGAAAAAATAGCAAAAGCGAAAATGAAAATCCAAAATAAGAAGCAAAAACGTATAGAAAGAAGCATAAAAATTATGGATGGCAATATTTTGTGTCTGGTTTTTGTGGCTTGGTTGCCTGGTTGGTTGGTGGTTGGCCTAGACATGAGGCACGAGCTTAAATAAATAAAATAAATCAAAAATGTAAATCAACACTCAAAATGAAGATGCCATACATAAAACTTGCCGTTCTATGTGCGTTTGTATAAATATAATATATATATGTATATATGTATGTATGTATGTGTAGCTAGGACAATAATTTGCACACATATGGTATATGCGAGGGGTGCTACAATCACTTGGTTTTCCTTGAATTACTAATTGACTCTCTTTAATTCGTAATTTTTGGCAGTTTCCATTGAGCCATCCTGTCAGGGAATGAGAATTGCCATGGTAATAAAGCGATTGAACTTTGTTGGGTTTACCATTTATGGGTTATTCTCAATGTTACCAGTTCGGACCAATCGAAAATATGTTCCAGGAAAATAAAGACACTATCATGCAGTCCTCGGTAGATGAGTTGTCAAAACACACTTGCCTTAAAGGCTTCAAAGTGGCTACATAATTCAGTTAAGATCATCCACAATCGAAAATATATCGTCCTTCGGCATAAGAATAATTTCTTTTTAAATACTTTTTACTCTGCCCTCGTTTTGTGAAATATGTGTATATAGACAGACACAGCCAAGGATATGACAAAGACCCTCTCATTAAATTTGTCTCGATTTGTTTGTTTGTTTTTTTCTCCTCTCTCCCACAGTTTCTTTGTGTGTGTGTGCTTGTGTGTGTGCAATCGTTCGTTGACTTTGTTATTTCTTGTGGTTAGTTATTTAGCCTGGACTCTGTAATATGAAATCATGACAAAGCATTCATATATTGTATATATACATACATACGTAACTTGGATTTTCCAAGTGTCGGAGAAAATATTAAATTATCTTTGGCCATACAAAAGGTTATAACGAAGCATTTATTTTCAGTTTTCCTTTGCTTTTTCTTGTTTTTTTTCTTTCTTTATTACAATAATATTTTATCAATACAAATTGCATGAGATTCTGCAAAGTAAAATCAAATAAACAACAAACGTGGAGGAAAAAAATATATATAAAAATTACACCAAGGCTTTGGGGACAAAGTATAAATAAAATTTATTGGATTTGATTTACTTTCATTTGTTTCTTTTTTGTGTTGAAGTCTATGGCCGAAGGCCATGTGTTTGCATTTGATTGAAACAAAGTTGTTAAATGTCTGATGACAGATTTTTATGTTCATGTCAAACAGATGTTCAGTGGCAGATGAATGAACTTTGACCTCAAAGTCCTTCCTGAATTGCGACAACAAAGTAAACATGAAAACTTAGTGCAATTAAAACTGGCGAAAAAAAGGAAGTAAAACAAATGGAAAGAGGATTCTATACCCTTGGAGGGGGAATGGTCGGAAATTTCATTTGTTGTCCTAGTCCTTTGCATGACATTGGTTATTAAATGCAATACTAAAGAAGGAAAACAGATAGATATGCTCACTGATAGCTCCTTTTGCCAACTTTTCATTTAAATTCCCATACCCCTTTGTTAAAGGATATTAAAAACAACAGGGGCTTCACAAAGGTAAGGACCATCAGGAGTGGGTGAAACGGGATTCTTCAGATATGACAAAATCGCTTTCAGGCATTTCAATTAGTAAGCAACTTCATTTCCTTCAGACCACCACCGGACCCAAACGAGAGCCCAGTAAAGGGTCTTTGACTGCGATGTTGTTGAAGCAGTAATACACAAAAATTTAACAGAAACTGTAGATAATTTTGTTCATTTTACATTGCGCTGCCTGGCGTTGGCCCACAGCTATGGCATATCCGTCCCATGGACACCTCTTCATTTCATTTGACTACTAACTGAAACGTGACGGACAAGCCTGTCTGTCTGTCTGTCTGTCTATCCCTTGTTCCCTTTTGGTAAGTGGACAGTCGTTGGCCTGCATCCTCTGCCCATACTCTTCGTTTTCTGTTTATTATAATTCCGACTGCCATATCTTCTTCATTTTTATCAGCGTCTTCATGGTATCTTGCATTTTTGAAATGAAATGAAAAGAGGAAAGGCGGTGAAAAAAAAGAAAACGTCTTCTTTTTTGCCATCATCTTTAATTCCATTTCGTTTGCTCATTTTTTTTTTCGTGCTCTCTGGTTTCTAAAGGTCCTTCTTTTTTGCCTTCCTTTTTTTTTTTTTTGTATTCTGACAGAAGAGTCGGTTGTCATTCAATTTAACGCCACATTTATTCAGCTTTTCTCACGGCAACTGTTTTATTTTTTTTTCATATTCATTCTCCTTTTAATTACTTCGTTGATAGGTTTTTATGTAAATTCACTAAATTTGCTGCACACTGCTACGCAATGTTGAAAGTTTCAAGTCTCTGGAGTAATCGATGACAGAACCAAAAATTTTCCAAGTAAAATATATTTTGCAAGTTAGTTAAATCTCTGGCATTTGCAGCAATTAAACTAACCACAAGCTGACACACACATAGAACGACTTTAACATTCATACATCAAACATCATGATGTGGCAAATATTTTGCCTTTTGCAACCGACTCCCACACCAGAAACGAAAACGAAACTCTTACTGTCACACTTCCCGCCTTTTGTGTAGTCTGATACCCTGGAACTATAAAGACTTAGAGGATATGATGGTTAAAAGGGACCAGAGAGCATGTTGGAACCAATATGGTTAACAATGGACATCAAAATTAATGACTTGGTTTTCGCATTAGAATTTGGAAGAGTTCAGGCGATAATCATTGATCCTACTAGATGTGAGTTATGTCGATCGATGTTAGCTTTGTGGATCTGATTCGATTAATGTAACTTGGATGACATATTACAACAAAATGAGTCAAAAAAAACTTAGTTTGAGGGTTATGATGGTAAGTTTAGGTATTAGGTACGATTGAAGTCGTTGTCCTGGCCTATGTGTAGCGGGTTTTTTTTTTTTTCTACTGAGCGAAACTCTCTCGTGACTTTGTTTTTAGGCAGTTTCCGGGTTTTTGGTCTCTATTGTTTTGATTTCCGCTCAGTTGTGGTACCGAATGCCCGAATGTTCAAGTTGATGATGATAATGATGATACTCACGATGATACCGATGAGGTCCCCTGTGACGCTTCACTTGCAAACAATAATAAGCATCCTCGCCTGCATCTTTGTTTGTTTGTTCTCTTCTTTCCACTCCACTCCTCTACCCACCGCTTGGCTCCTCACCTCACCTCTCTCGCAATCACTCTGGCTCTTCGGAGTGTTCAGTGAATCGATGTCAGCATATAGATTTAGTACTCCATTACTGAGTGGACAGCTGGGATGCCGCAGAGCTGTGGCGGTGGCGTTGATTCTCATCATCCTTTCCAATTGCCAACGAGTTTTTGTTTGCCTAGCGCGCTAGTTAAATTGGCCAGAGAAATGTTAAAGTGCTCACAGTGTCGTCACAATGTGGTTCGATTCATTCGGCGTTTTAATGTGGATGCGGATGTGTGTATGTGAATGCTGATCCCAGATTTTGCCCAAGGACACATACAATTACATTCAAGTTGAAAAAGTACAAGTTTTCCATTTACGCATGAAAAAATCGTAAATGTTTCAGACAAATGAAAATTGTAAACAAATTTCGAGCAAATGTTAAATACTTATTTGCTCAACCATAAATAAATATTTGGCTATTGTTTCTATCCGAGTGTGTGTATGTGTGAGTATCCCTGCAATTGTGTGTGGGCCGACAAAATTCATTTTTCTTACCATAATTTATGTTGGCATGACTGAAACTCTATATGGCTCAGACACATTTCAAGGCATTTTTCCGGCTTGGCTTGTTGTTGCTTACTTGTTTTGGTTTTGGTTTAAGGTTTCGGTTTTTTACTTTCTTCTCTGCTTTCATTGCCATTTACATAGAACATTTAGTTGAGACTCCTTTTGTCTTTTTCCCTCTTGTGCACTCGCAAAAGTGTGTTCAAATAGAAAGAAAAGTTTGAGCAACTTTTTGGCACCCGATTCTTCACCTTTTTCATCTTCTTTAAGAAAATATCACTGATCCCATATGACATTTTTTGATCAGAAACAATAGAGTCTGAGTTCTTTAGTTTTAAAGTCAATAACTGAGTTGTTATACAGTCATTCCCTCACAAAATGTAGGTCCAAGTCATATTATATTTATTATATTATTTTTAGACAAGGTTAGGGTATGCAACCTTCGGTGATCCTTCAGTGAGATATTTGCCAACTTTTTTTCTTACCCAAATGTCAAAGGGAAAAGTTGGCAAGCCTAGGCACAGTCACCGAGTCACAGGACTCTAAGTGATTTTATTTGTTCTCACAGACGAAGGCTGACCATGCACTTGGCAAGAAACCAGCAGAAACTTTCCTTGAATCACTTGGGACTTGGATTCGGACTACAAATTCTCGCATTGATTGCTTGTAACTCTCCCTGCTGCCCCTTTTAGATGCTTACAACGCTTATCATAATTTGTTAGTTCAACACGAAAAGGAATAGGAATATTCATTTACATTTTATAGCTACTTATATTATATATTCCTCATTCAGTCAGTCAAGTCATTTAGACAGTCAGGCAGTCGGCCTTCCTAAGTCGTCTTAGCGCCAATTCCCCAGAGATCTTAGTCTGTCAGGGAAAATGGATTTAGCTGTAAAGAGCATATAGTGCCGGAAAAGTGACTGTGTGTGTGGGAGTGTGTGGGTGTGTCTGTGCGTGTGTTGTACAAGTGAAAACACTTGGGACACTTTCTGTTTAGTTTAGTTTTTGTTTTTCGTTTTTTTTTTTTTTTTTCTGTTTTTAAGTCATCTCATCATTTTTCAACTGCCTGCCTATGTGCTAGCCCCCTGACTTGGGGGTGTTTGCCTTCCACAAATATTTCCCTGTTAAAGTATCGCATTGAAGCGTGCATATTGGTTGCCCTCGGCTCTGTTTGCCAATTTATTGATGAACAACATTTTTTCGTGCATAATTTTTTATGCGTTTTTCATTCTTCTTTCCACAACATTTTTTTGTTGTTATTATTATTAAGCAATTTTTACAGAGGCGTTGATTGAAACGCAGAGATTTAATTAGCGGCAAGCGGAAATGATTTATTGATTGGGCTTTGAATAGAAGTTTTATTTTTTTATTTATTTATATTCCATTATTTTATATATATAATATCAATTGATTGGAAATAGTATGCAAATTTATCTGTGTTCCAATTCATTTCAATTTTTATCAGATTTAATATGCATTTTTTTACTCTTATACCCTTTCAAAGTGTACAGTGCCTTGGCTCAGCGTTTTGGGACTCTTTAAGGTAGTCTCAGAAGTATTCAGATATGATTGATTGATGACGCTTTTTCGGCATTCAGTTTTCCCACTAAAATGCCAATCCTTACCCCTATGACTCTTCACAAAAAGCAAGACTTACCTAAGTGAATTGTAAGTAGTTACATGTTTCATGTACTACTTTTGCTTTCAGTCTTCTGTAGACAATAATTTAAATACAAGTATATTACTCTTAAGGAAATATTTCATTTTATCTGTGCACTTATAATCGGTTATTGAACTAAACACAAAGTTCAACAAACACTTCTACGCACAAATACCTAGAATTACGGGTTAAAGTATTCCATGGATAATTCGTCTCTATGTCTGTCTTCTGTTTTTGCCAAAAAGAAACATAAATTGTTTACTTATATTCTGTTTCAGTAGTGGGCGGGAGACAGTGGCGCCAGAAAAGTGTAGGAGTTCAAATGATAAACTTATTTTGCTTGCCTTTCTTGTATTTCTCCCCGCTCTTTTATGTTGGTTTTGTAAAACTCCTTTCACAATGCTACCGAGCTACTGGGAGCTATTGCCGTTGGTGTTGCTGTAGTTGTTTACCTCATGGTCAGCTCCAAAGAAAGCGCATAAAATTAAATAAAAATCAAATAAGAAATCCTTTTAAGCTCACCAAGCCTCTCAATCCTGCAGCCATCTTGACAGCTCTTGGGGACTTTTCCAGTGCAACGGCAAACGAATAGCCAAAGGCCAGTGCATACCCAAATTTCAATACCCTTTGAACTCGTTATATGGAGAGTTCAGTCCTTTGTAAACTGAAAATAAGTTGTTTTAAGACTCAGTTGACTATTGGTAGTTGGATGGCCTTTTTTATTTAATTTATTTTGGGAGAGACTTATGAACATATCAGATTAGAAAGTGATGAATAAGTGGTTAAGTTAAGTCATTTCTTATTGAATCGCTTTCTTTATGTACTTAGCTTCTTAGAAAGTAGAAAAGGTTAAAAGCCGAGAGAGAGACATTTGGAAAAACTCATTCCTAATTATTGCTTTAAGTTAATGTTTTCTCTACTGTCTTTTCAAGTCACTGGGAAAAATTGGCATACTTTCCATTTGGCAAGAGTATGAAAAAAAGAAACGAATAAAATAGAGCCAAGGAAAAACCGCAAATTTGCTCAAGATTTTCCGCACCAACTTCGTTTCCCGTCTACGGTCTCCGCCACTGCCACTGTTGGGATGATGGTGGCTTCGCCTTCTCTCTTCTTAAGCAATGTGTGTGTTTTCGTTGTTTATGTTGTTCCAAAGCCTTTGTCTGCTGTGAACCTTCGAATTTTTTTCTCTTTTGGTTTTCCCTGTTGTTTGTGTCTTCTCTTTTGGGATCCTGGCAAGCGGCTTATACTTAAAGGATTTGCTGTTTTTTGATGCAACTGAAATCAATTGATGAAATTACTTACTTTTACTTATGTGTTTTTGTGTCTGTGTGGAATGAAATAAAATCAGGCAAGAAATAAACTGAGAACCAAACAAAAAAAATTTTGTATTCCTTTTGCCTACAAGCAAAGTTTCCACTCGAACCATGTGTGGGGAATAAGGAAAGCGCAGTTTTTTTAGAGTTTTTCCTTGCACACATTCTTGAGGTTTTTGCAAGTTTTCCACACTTTTACGCTTTCTACGGTTCTCTTTTTTTTCATTGTTGCCCATAGCCTACCCACAAATTCCATTAGTCTGTAAATTGTTGATAAGTTTTATCAGGCAAAGTAAGCAACTAATTTTTTTGCCCTCCTTCAATTTTTTGCACTTGTGAGTTTTTTTGTTTAATTTTTATGTTAGTTTAAAAGAGTAGATAAAACACATACACTCAATAAAATTTAATTGTAATTTTTATAGTAAAAAAAGTGTTTTATTGACTTAGCATATGACGAGGACAACTATGCATAATGCAAATGGTGTGCAATCTAGAAGATGATTTGCTTTGATCATTCAATATCATACTCCTACAATCCTAATGAATTAGATTAAGTTAGTCTCCTTTGAGCATTTAAGTTCTATTGGCGGGTTTGCCTACAGGAAGAGGTAACAAATATATCCTTCTTTTTGTCACTTGATTTTAAGCGATAAAATCAACAACAATTACATAACGCGTATAAAGCAAAGGGGTGGGGTCGAGAGGTAGAGTGTCCTTTCGAGAGGTGCCGGCAACTGTCACCACAAATGCCAAAAACAGATACATGTAGACACAAGGCCCGACCAGGCCGCCCGCAGTGTTTCGTCCTGGTCGCGTGATTTTTCCTTTTCCTTTATCTACGCAATATTTTTACATTTATCTTCATTTTTTTGTCGCCTGTCGTTTTGTTTTCGTGTTTGTTCGTTGAATTTTTATGTCAGTCTTATGTCCTTAAATTGGCCGCGAAAATTCAATGCTGTTTGCCAGCGTTTATCCTTAGTGTCGATCTCAGTGGAAGGGTGTATGTTGGAGTCTTCCTGTTTCCTTAGGTTAGATTAGATTTTCCGCTTCCTCTAATGCTTAATATCTACAACCGCTGTCTTATCAGAATGTCTGCGACGATGTGGGCATAATACCATCATTTACATACGCACTCTCTAATACTTTATAGAAATGTTTGTATGAGAGTGTGTGCGAGGGCTGTTTATAATGCAAGGTTTTTTAAAGCTCTTCTAGCAACTGCTTTCATCTTACAACTTTTTAAACGACCCTCGTTGACAGACCAAAAGGAAGCTCCTCCAATTTCACACACACAAAATCGACTTAAATCGAATTTCTTGAATAACAATCAGATTGAATCTTAAATTATAAATTCATATACGATAAAATGTTAAAAAGGGGTTTCCCACACAAATATTTATCTGTCTATGTGTGTGAGTTTTCAATTGGGTAGTTTTTATTTTTTTTCAATTGCCATACTTTTGAGTATATTTTGGGGTTAAGTACTTTAGGTAACTGAAAATTTGCAAATGCCAAGACTTGGGAAAAGAACACAAGTTTAAACAGCTGTCAAAGTAAATGGGAAAGTTTTCTGTCTGCGGTTTGTTTGTTTTGTTGTTGTTGTTGCTGTTTCTACTTGTTATCGATAAATAATTCATAACGACACACACACACCCACACACACACGGTCTTAGCAGTTTTCTTTTGCTCTGTCTGCATATGTCGCCAATAATCATACGACATGTTGAACAATGGAAAGAAGAAAAGAAAAAAGAAACACATTAAATCCCAAAAATCCTGCAGTACATATCTTTGTAGACTTATATGTGTGTATGTGTCAACGTCACATACACACACACACAATCTCTCAAATTAGCTGAGGGAACCGAACGAAATTTGAAATTTCCCCCACTAGCAAAAAAAAAATGCGACCGCAAGTAGCATCGGCCACATAAATACAAATATATAAGTATAATGCAATGTAATAAACGTCAAAAGCAGTAAAAAATGGAACAGTCTAAAGGAGGACACAGTGTGTGAGTATGCGTGTGTCTGTGTCGGTATATGTGTGTGAATGCTGAAGGGTTAAATCTTGCCGCGTGCAAAGGGACCACAGACCTAGGGCTCGCCGATGTCGTGCTGATAACCCTTTTTGGCACAACTTTTTGGCTTATATTTTGTGGTGAAAAACTCAAGTATGCATAAATACTTTTACATATGTATGTATGCATATACATTATATATATATATACTATATATGGAGTTAACCAACTTAAATCCAATTTAGCTAACAAGACATTGTCACTCAAAAGCAAGACGCATGCCACAGACACAAGCTAAACGCGGAGGGAATGGGGAAAGCGAAACCCTTGGGAAAACTCCCTTCAAAGTCATGAAAATTTCACTTCTTAAAAGAACAAAATCTTTACTTTAATATTAAATAAGGTACACGCCATTATTTAAAATCAAACTGTTTGCGGTGTTCAGGAAAAGCTTTTCAAAAATAATCACAACTATAATCAGGTTAGTATTTAGTAGTACTACTAAAAATTTAAGTTACCAAACTTCTTCAAGTTTGGGTAAGGTGAAAAAATAAATGTGCTACCTTAACTTGACTTTTCCAAGCAATCGAACAGATCGGATTAATCATTATTTAATGCTTTGCCATATGCCATAACTGCTGACAATCATTTCATTTCACTCTAGATGACAAGCCAACAGCAGAGAATGTTCAAGTTCATTTGTGTGGCAAATGACACGAATCTGTCAGATAATTGAGGTTTTAGTTTCAGAGTGATAATGTGTCTGTCTGTGTAAACACAACAATACTAAACTTTTCGACTATAAGCTACAACAGGTTGTGTTCCCGACGACGACGATGATGATGATGATGATACGTGGAGAATGGTGACAGAGAAAAAGAGGAAAGAGAATGGAGATTGGATATAAAGTCTAACCCACTCATTAGTAAACGGATGGCTGGGTTCTCATTGCTGTCAACATTGTCGGATTGTCAAGCCACAAATCTGTACAAAGAAATGGCATAAACTGGCGGCAACACCGCAGCCCGCCAGTCACAATGCCGAAATGACAAAATGAACGAATAATGCGGTTATGGAACTTCTACCGCAAATTTTATGCAAAGGCACACACACACACACATGTCGAGTGAACTTTGAATGTCATGAAATTTAAGCGTTATTTTAAATTTGTACACTCAATTTTTTGCCCATATGACTTTTTAATTAAAATAGAGTTAGAGATAAGGCTTGAGTTAAGGAAAATGTGTACAGAAACTGAAACTGAAGCAGAGCCAAGCCATGTGGTTAACGTCAGTCTGGAAAAACTTGGGGGAGAAAAAAATTCAAGTATCATGTGAGTGTGCTAAGTGTGCCATTTTGCGTGGATTGCAAATTAGCGCAAAGATTGCGCACTTTGTCGGCGCAAAACAGAAAAAAAGGAAGCGAAGGGAACCCAGTCACCAGGCAGACAAAACAACAGCGGCGACGCGTTGAAAGGAAAAAAACACTCCATTCAGGTGCTCCAGGTGTGGCATTAGCAGCTGTTGACACACATCTCTTCCTCTCAAGACACACACACACACAGACACAGGCACACGGGTACAGGGTACAACAAGCACACACTGGGGAGAGATCTGTACAACATGTCGTATAAGTATTTTAATTAAGCATCAAGAGGCGCTCGCGTAAGTTTCTTGGGCCAAGTCGCGTTTTAATTAAGACCCACTAAACTTAGACAAAACTGGCTGAATGCAAAATGTTTGGCTCACTGACTGACTGACTGCCTGCCTGACTGGGATGGCATTGGGTGGGTTGATAGGGGCTGGAGCACAACGTAAAGTTTCCATTTAAGCTAAACTCACAGTTCAAAATTTAATTTACTTGTGCAAAAACTTGTGGCGGCAGCTGCCTCCCCAACAAGATGACAGTGCTATGGAGGGCGGCATCGTCGGTTGGGTAAGGGGCTGAATAAAAACACAATGCGACGTCATGTGGATAAATAAGAGGTATACAACGACCAGGAGGACTTGCTATGAGGATGTGGGATGTAGATTCGACTGAAGATGAGAATGGGTATGAGGATGTGGCTGATGTTTCTGTTTCTCATTCGGCTTGAGAGTTGAAATATCAGATGCAACGCCCCCAGGCGACAGGTGGCGGCGACAAGAGTAACAACAACAAGAGCAACAATATCAAACTACACGCGAAATAATACACACACACACATACAAACACTCACGTTTCACGTACGCCGGTTTCCGCCATAAACGTTAAATTGTTTGTATTTAAATGCCAAGCCTCACGCCCCCGCCCCCGCCTCTTCCCATACCGCCCCTAGCACAACCAATTCGTCGACTTGTGTATATGTATATATGTACATGAATATGTAGAAGCATATGTTGTACATAAACCATTCATAACGGAATCTCCCCCGGTTCACTCAAGTGCTGTAAAACATTCTCCTTATTTTCCTTTTATTTATCTGCAGCACATAAAAACATTTTTACTCCAGCTTTCCCGATCCGATGCAAAAAACAATAACTCAAAATGATTGGCATCTGCTTAAGTTTTAAGATTGAAACAAACAGAGTAATTTAACCAGAAGTTAAGAATGGAAACATAGTTGTGGAGCAACAACTTTTCCAAATGGTTGAAAAACTTTATTTATGACAAAAACTATGATCATAGCAATGGATGAAGTTGAAGAGGGCACCATAACACTTTGAATTGTTTTTGGCTTTCCAGAGATTGAGTTGAGGCTACATTTATCCTCGACTGTCTCTAATATTTAACTTCAATATCATTAACTTGAATTAACTTACAAAACATTTGTAAACAATTCAGAACTTCGATTCTGTTCCAGCAGATTAAGATCCCCATGGACCCAAGTTACAGGTTTATTCTTCTCACCTTGCACCTCAGCCTAAGGCGGACACCTCTAACGTTTTGTCCTCAATTTTCTCAGAGACTAACAAAGCTATAGCCGCCAATGATACGTTGACTTTTTTTAGTTTGCGCACAGATGATGAATATTTAATATACTGCCATGCCCACTTTTGCTCCTATAATTAGGCGTTTCTAAGGCTAGTTGAAGTACCTTAGGATACAAACGGAAAGTTAATAGTTGGCTTTTTCAGGTACATTTTCTGCAAGCGAAAACAAAGTTTAAGTTTAACAGTATAAAAATTAAAAGTTAATATTTGGTAAAAACTTTTCATAATTGTCTGAGTTTGATTTTCGTTTAGTAAACTGCATTGTCGTGGGTTCTTTTTTTTTTTTTGGGGGGGGGGGGGGGATGTTATTATATAAAAAGCAAATCGAATTCCTTATTGCTTCTTCAAATAATGGTTGCTGACTTAAAGTGATAGCTGCAGCAATTACCTGGCCAAGTCCTTTGAGTTGGAGCTGTATCTTCAGTAATCGCCTTTAGCGAAGAAGCAAACGTTTGTGTATGTGTCTTTTTTTTTTTTGTTTGAGCTTTCATTTTCAGTTGGTTATTTACCTTCATCATTCTTTGCAAACTTCTTCGCATATTTCATTGTATTCGCCCCTGCTGAGTCAAGTCGAAAATCAACTCCAATCAATGCAAGGTTGCTAACGTCTTATACTGCTCTCACCTCCGCCTTCGCATTCATTCTCATTTTCAATTGAAATGTGGGCGTTGTTCTGGAATCTCAAACTGAAACTTGGATGGCGCCTTTCAGTCTTCCACATACCAAATAAGCGATAGGGGAGGATGATGATGACGATGATGTTGATGCGAAGGAGAAGCAAAAGCAGAAACCAATAACCAATAGATGAGGGGATGTGAACTGCATTTATGGATCAATTCCAACGCAATTGATTTGAACTAAAAGGTATGTTATTCCCAAAGAAATACGTACACAAATATCTAGGTCGCTATGAAGTTGGAGTAAAAACATCCGGCATACTTGATTAGAAAAAATAAATTGGAAACTCTCAAAGCAAATGTTCACAAATAGAAACATTTAGAAAATTTAAACAAGTCTTGTTATAAAAGTATATAAAATTGTATCTTCACTTCTGCCTTTAATCCAAAAGTAATCCCGCATATTTTCGTATATTTTGAAAGGTTTTTCTAAAGTGTCTCAGGTTTATAATTATATGAAAGACAGTCTACGATTTATTTTTCTTTGGATGTATTCTTTGCTCATTAAAGACCGAATCTCTTCCATTTACATTCAGAAACGTTTTACATACGAAAACTGTCCTCGAAAACTTATATTCAAGATTAAAGTTTTGGGTTTCAAAGATAGAACCACATTTGACTGCGACGTGACTAAGAATGCAGTTCCCATAACCAGACCTAGCTATGCTTCCCTACTCATACCGCTCAAACGATGTGGCACCCCTTCAATGTAAATATGTTTCCAATAACCAAGGCCAAGGCCTCACAATTCACTACTTGCAATTCGATTATTCTCAAGAACTGAAATCAAACACTTGAGGCATTCAGACGTGATTTCATTCGCTTCAGCTAGAAGTGTTATACATTTTTTTGGTGTTGCAAAGATTTGTGTGTCTAGTACGTGTGCCACAAACGAGAAAAATCCCTATGAAAATTATAACATAAAAAAATTCAGACCAGACGGACAGACGGCTGAGTCTAAGAATGTCTTCATATTTATGCCATAAACACGGTTCATATCTTAAATGTATCTCTCTCTTCTAGCCAAGCTGTTGGCAAGGCCATTCTATGGTGAGAATAATAATATGTATCTTGGCTTATATGGCCGCACATACTGACAAACCATGGACCACAAAATTGCAATACATTTTGCACATGAGAAAGGCAAGCAAATATCTGAGAATGTAAAAATTGTGTGTTGCCGGCAAATTCTGTGCAAGGTTTAAGGAATCGCAATTGTTGGGTAATTTTGTGGACTTAAGCTCGATATATAAAATCTCAACAGGTGAATGAAATTCTTCTGCTCAACCAAGAGAACTTAGAGAGAGGGTAAGCCATTCTCTGTTAACATGCACTCACCATGCACATTTCTACAAACGAGACAACGACAACGTTTAGAATGGAGAAAAATGGGAAAAAAGAGAGAGAGAGTCAAGGAGCAAAATATCTTTTCGCTGACAACAAAATTTCTTACTTTTCGTCGACGAGTGGAAATCTGCACAAGCTGGCTCCTTGACTTAGCTTTAGTCCTTTCGACCAGAAGTGCCTCATACTCTGCATATTGTCACGTGATGTCGCAGCGTTAACGTGGATTTATGCAGATTGCCTCGGCAACAAGTTTTGGCAAGTTTTGCCATCCATGTTGACTGGATTTAATGAGGCATCCGAGTGGATTTTTCTTGGAACAGAAATATTAAATTGTTTGACAATGTCGTTCACCAAGAAAATGTAACTTTACACTCTTTCTGAAGTCACAGTTAATTAAAAATCTTGTCAACTTCTTGAGTAATTAGTGCAATGTTGGAAGGAAATGCATTTTTGAGTTGAGTACTTTTGCTTATTTTTCTCTCTTTGAAACAAATACTAGTACTTATGAAGGGCCAGAAAAGATAAATCTAAGGTCACAATTTACTTGGGCAAACATTAATGTCTTGGGCTTGGTCTGCAGAATGCAGAAAATATCACCGCTGGGCATGGTCTTGAATGCAATAGAAAAATGGCATGGATCATAAATTAAAATCAAAAGCCAAAAGGCAACCGCAAACCGCAACAGCAATGGCTGGACGACCATTGTAATAAAATGCTACAGCAATACGGAAAAAAAGACTAAAAGTTTTCTCTTCTAGGCAAAAGCATACATATATAAAGAAAAATTTTCAATAAAAAGGTTATAGGCAACGACAAGGGGAATACCTTTTGAAAAAACCAAACACTGTATTTCGAGAATGGATATAAAGTTTTATTTAATAGAGAGTTCTCAAAGATAAAAGGAGATATCACATGGGAACAGAACATCTTTATCAGTGAAGTTGTTAAAAGACTTGAATGGATGATCGATACGTTAAAAAAGTTTAAAAGCAGATTGAAACATGGGAAAGTAATAATAATTAAGAAACAACTAAAGAGCTAGAGAAAAAAATAGATAGAGGAAGAGTTACAAGCCCACTTTTTCTTCTGATTCCAGGGTATAAGAGCAAAAGCATAGGTGAAAAGTCAAGGGGAAATCAAGCAGAGTATACATAAGAAGGAAGCTACCACAAAAGCAACTGTAAAATAGTTTTTCATATCCGCTGGCAACATTCATTGTGCCAACCCCACACACAGATACCCTATTTTTCTCATTTTTTCCACTATAAAGTCCTGCTTGTCGCTGTCTCAGCCTTCCTTTCTTCTACATATGAGTTTGTCACCTGCACTTCACTTGCACTGGCCTTTGTTGTTATTGTCAACCAGATGATTGCACATTCATAACATTTCCTATTGCCATCTCCTTCTCTCTCTCCCCGCCTCCCTCTCTTCTTGCCTCTTTCAATTTCAGTCTTTGGTCTATGGCCTTTATATACAATATTTTATGCACTCTTTGAATACAGACTTCGCATTTGGCTTGCGGAAATTTGCAGCAAAGCAAATCAAAGTTACATACACACATACACAAGCTACACCTATACACAGACACACCACACACCCACTATATACACATGAAAGAACAAAGTATCTGTCACTAAATAAACTTTGATTTATTTATACTAAAAAGCAGAGAAAGAATTTGAGAGAGACTCACAGTTTGGGCTCTTTGCTCTTTGGGCCAAAAGTCGTCCAAGTCAGTGTAAATATTGTGTTGCCGTCTTTTAGGTGCAGAAGCTGCAATTTTGCACTTTTAAGTTTATTTTGGAACTAACTGTGCGAAACTGTGTGTGTTTGTGTCGTTCGTACACACAGACACACTCATTTTTGGCAAGCCACAACAATTTCCACACACATTTATTTACGCCAGACAATTAGGAAAGCTGAAGTAAATTTCTCTCGTCTTGTCGTACGTGCCAAGGTGGCCAAAATGTCATTATTGCGCACACATAAACAATTATTAAACCAGAAGGTGGAATTGGTGCGAAGCGTATCTCATAGATACACATCAAACTTTAGTTAATGTTTATTACAAATGAGATGGCCACAACGTGCAAATGGCTTAAAGCGTGTATTAGGCAAATCTTTAATACATTCATTCATTCACTTTGTGCGGCTTTAATCATTTGTAGAACAGTTCTCCAAGACATGCAATTTTTATGCTGTTAACTCCTGTACGAAACATAAAGTTTAGTAGTCCTCTTCGAACACGGCTGTTCCTTCCTCACCCTTCTCATCTATTGTTTTACCATGTTTTGATAAATGGTTGTAGAGCTAACTTTGGTTTAGGCTTGGGCACTTGTGTTTGCATCCTTGCATATTCACACCCTGCAACAGGAGCAGTTGTTTTAAGCTCTAATTTAACAACCGGGACATGCCTGGAGGGCTCGCTTTGTGTGCGTCTAGTCGTTTAGTCTTTCTTAGCTGAGAATAAATGCTTTTTAGTTTGGCAAACAATAATTTTCTGAACAAAATTTAAATTGAACTTTTAACTTGACAAAAACAAGAAAGTAATCTTTTTGAAAAGTTTCACATTGATTTAAAGAGAGGAAAAATGTGTTAAGCAGCAAAAAAAAAAAAAAGAAAACAAGAGAAAAAGAGATGTCAGTATTGGTATTCTTTTGTCATTATGAAGAGAAATTTTTGCCTGTCTGCTATGTACAGGGAAATATGCAAATAATAATAAGATGGATTATATCTATAAACGTCTTGGATATTAAAATGTAATCTGCTTTGAGAGGTCCTCTCCACTCACTTTCCAACCAACAAAATTAGCCTACCCCTCTTATTTTCATCTTCTGCTTCTTCTAGGGCATTAACCTAATTGGCTTCTCCTATTCGTCCTCGAAGGTAGGTGGGTTGGTACCTTCCGTTTTCTTTCCGTTCCGTTGATGTGTTGTTCGTGTTGGCCTCAGAGCTAATAAAATTGTTTAAGGATTACACGCATACTTAAAAAATTGTATCTCATCTTCTGCTCTTGCTTCTGCTACGTCCTTGATGTAGCAACTTTTTTTACCTTTTGGCTTAGCTTTGACTTTCTGCTACGTTTCGGTGCTTTGGCACAAAAGGTCCGCTGGTTGGATGGTTTTCTGGTTTACTGTTTGGTAAGCTACCTTCCCGTCCAGCCAAATCACATGGGACACACGGCTGGAATTAGATACAATGTGAAGACTTTAAACCTTTGAATTGGGTTTTTAATGTGTGGCATGTCGACTCCTCCTCTACTCGAATCATTCCACATTCTCTTGTCATTGTCCTTATCAAATTAGATTAAATATTTTACCCAAAGCCTAAAAATGTTTTCTATACATACATATATGGCAAAGGGAGCGGAGGCTAAACAGGCAACTTTGAGAAAAGCTGTCGGCAAGCTATTAACACCTTTTGGATTACTTGTTGTTAATTAAGCTAAAGCTGTTAACTGATATAATCCTTTTAACGTGACTGCGGCTTTAGGCCTTCTTTGCAAATACTGCCACCCTCTCTCCCCGACCCCTTCCTAACCATCTGCCTTTGTCCCATCTTTGGTTATTTATGTCAATGTGCTGGTGTATGTGTTTGTCAGCTTGATTTGTCAATTTAGTTAATTATAGTAGATTCGAGAGGACATTAATGGCATTAATTAATTGATGTCTTTCGGTCGGCCTAAGCAATTTGTGTTTCAATATGCTTGACGGTTAAATTGCCCAAGCCGTAAAGCTCTCAAAATATATTTATAGCGGCAATGTATTAAAGAGCGACAAGAATCAAGGAAAATATCTAGACTTTTAGGCTGTTGATATTGCTGAGTAGCAATTTACACATCGATATCGGAATGAGATTGTTGGCCCATATCCGCATAAAAACAGGTCGAATCTTTAATAGATTTTCTTTTAAGAAAACTTCCATTGTATTTTATCTCAAATTAAAGGGATTAATTAAATAGCTTAAAAGTTACTATTCCTGTTTTATGGTTTGTATAGTTATTATATTGTTATTTTATCAGTATCTATCAGTATCTTGTTCTTTGTTTCCCATGATCTGATCCAGCCTTCCTAGTCAAACCTTTAAGTTAAATTTCCCATTTATCCACCTGTTTGATCTACCTACGACCTGATAATTTTAGCATAGCTACCAAGTAAAACAAAATCAATATTCTTCCTCTTGGCAGTTGTCAAAAGCTAAAAGTGCCAAGACACAAGAAAAAAGAAATACAATAATAAGAAAATAAACAGAAAAATGTTTCCAAAAAAATGCTGTAACCAATAAGAACTTGGACAGGTCCTTCACAACGAGTCAAACGTGCGTACAAGCGTGAGTGGAAGAGCGTCAGAGCAGACAAAATCAAATCACATTTTGTCCAGAGCAAAGCATTTATGCTCCATTATGCTCTTAACTTTCGGCTGTTGCTGCTTTGTTTTCCATTTCACCATTTCCATGCCCATAAACCTAAGTATCCCGAAAAAAACAAGTATATACACACATTCGTATACACACATACATATGTATGTATGTTTTTGGTGTAGAATACTTATATGGAAACATAAAAACTTCCACAAGGTCAGACATACATATCACTGGGCGGAAAATGGCAAGAAAATAATAAAAATATGCTGTCAATGGGGGGGAAAAGAAGCTTTAAGTGCTTCAGACGAAAATCAGAAACAAGGCGAGATATCCAGAACTTCTGTGGTTGGCAAGCTCAAGACTCAAGTTCCAAAGTGGGAACAGCTCAGGACAGAAGAAGGGAAAAAACCATAAGACTGAGAGTAAAACGGTTTCCAATCGACATATGATTTATAATTTATAATTTCGATGAAAAGAAATACGAAATATATTTTATTCTACATCCAAAGGTGAATTTATGTCAAGTTTAAATTGGCTATTGAGGAAAGCAAGTAGCAATTGACACCAAAGCAAAAGCCAGCCAAGTAAGAAACAGTAAAGAAAAACTGTAACTGCTCAGGGACACTGCAAACACAACCAATTTAGGTGAAGTAATATACCGAAATGGCAAAAATGAAACGGAAATAAGAAGTTTAAGGGAGAAAAACGAGAAACTGAAATATTAACCCAAGCAATTATTAAATCTATAAACTAATTAAACCAGGGTTTTCAAAGCAGAAAGAGGCAGTAAAATACGGTTTTGAAAAATACAACTAAAATTAAACTATATTCTGGCATTTCATTTCACAAAGCTGAAAAGTATTCCCTATATACATGAATGAATATGGATTTGATATATTCATCATGCTCCAAATAAAATTGTTCAAATACAACAACCCTTTAACCATATTTGATTAAATTGCAATCGTTTTGGCATCTCACTCACTTTCTCCCTCTCTCAATTCCATCATCATATTGTTGACACATTTTTGCGTTGAACATTGAAATATGAGAATATCAAATATGCACAAGACATAAAACCAGGATATAAGGACAAGAAATATATATAAAACTTAAGCATGATATGCAAGAAAAAAAAAGAGAATAGAAACTAAAAAGGAGATGAAAACGAAGAAGAGTTGCTGTTGATGCTGATGATGCTGATGCATGCGACACTTGACAACAAAAGAGCTTAAGTGGGTACCACATGCCACTACCTGCAAGTACCTCTTAAACCACATCACCTTTCCCCCTGACATTGTCATCATCATTATCATCATCCTCAACGACGACTTTGCTGATTGTTGAGTGATAACAGTGAAATAGAGAGAGCGAGAGAGAGAGAGAGAGAGAGAGGTAAAAAGAAAAGAAGTGTACACCTACTAATGACTCTTTAACTGGGCCGAAACCAAGAGTCGATCCAGTCACTCTTTATTTTCTGCTGGCGTCAAGTAAACCCCAATGTTCCATTTACCTCATAAAGCTATTAATCATTTAACGGTCACCAGCACAAAGCCAAAAAAGACAAAACCTTAGGGTATTAACATTCAATTAATGTAAATCGATGTGGTCTATCCTTCAGGTAGAAATCTACCATAATGATAATGATAATGATAATGATGATGGGGTACCATATGTTTCATTCATATTATTTAATGCAATTAATTATGGGATTGAACAAACAAGCAGAAATGAAAAAAAAAAAAAGTGGAAAAAAAATTTATAAAAAAAACCCAGAATCTGAATATTTTTTATTTTTTTCGGTATTGAATCTGATAGATATTCACATGCATATGAAATTCACTGAGAATGAGAATCAACAATGGATAAAATATAAAATGATGTTAATTCTACGGCAAGAGACTGTTAAGTTGGCTTACTACAATATAATTGAATAATTATGATACCCTTGCAGGTGAATGAAGCATTGTTGATAGATAAATAATGGGTGAGAAGGAGTATAAGCCAAAAGTCATGGCTTTGACGATAGGGAAGGGTCTCGAGAGTCTGCACTTAAGGGAGACCAGGTTATGTATTTTAAGACTGTTTATAACAAAACGTTTTTCACTTAGTATTAAGTGAAAAATTCTTTTGGAAATAATTGTTGCCTAATCCATATTAGACTTTAAAGTTCCTTTATTTTTTCCTCGTCTGCAGCCCCATTAGACCTCCACATAGATTCAAATAACAGGAGCCTTTAACTTAGGTCCTTCGAAAGGGTATGCAAAAGTTATTCAGTTACTTTCCCTGAATCTTTACAGGTAAAATTGTTAACTGACAACATAAAATGCATTTTGTGACATAATTAAACGAATGTGCAAAATGCGGAAAACTCAATTCAAGTGTGAATGCCGGTCTTTTCCCCTTTTTCTGTTGCCATTTACACAAAGTGTCCACAAATTGATCAATGATGGAAAACTATATTAACAATAGGCACAAAATGGTTGACATTAACAGTTTTCTGCTCAATTAAATACAGCAAAAGAAAACACTTGACAAGCGTGCCAAACTAACCAGTGTTATTTTGTAATCTATATTTATATATATATATATATGTATATCAACTAAATCAACTGTATAAGTGGGCATGAACAATTGTAAAAGGGCTCGAGGACATCATTCGACACACACAAAAGACAAAAAAAAGTACATAAATGACAAATAAATGAAAACAATAATAAACTTTTAGAAAAACCAACAAAAAAAATAATTTCGTTGGGAAATGAAATGCGCAAATTTTAATTAAATCAGTAATTATGCGAAAACATGCTTACACCATTATTAGGTTAACCACAAATGTTAATTTTGCAACAACTTTAATTGAAGCGACAGAAGCGACAAAGAACACACACACACCATCATTTTGATACCCTGTAATTGCAGATTAGTAGTGTATATTCTGTCGAGGGGCTAGTTAGAACAAAACTATTTGTGTTGGATGTCAAGACAATGGACATTTGTTTGAGCAGTCCTAAAAAGGACTCAGCAGTTGAAATGCCAAAAATAAATCAAAGGACACTGTGCACTATAAACCGATGATTAAGTAATTTTAAGTTCTAAGCTCAAACAACTACTAACTACTTACTTACTTGCACTTGACTCCTTTTAATTACAAGGTAATTCAAAGTCGATGGATGGTAGATCTTTAAATATTTATTCATATAAATAAACAATTTATTGGTTAGTTCTTTTTTAAATGCTTAAATTGTTTAATTTGTATTTATATCCGAAATAGACAAGATAAAGGGGGGACAGAGATAAAACGTCAACAATTTCTCTTTTTTTTCGTTCGAATTTTTTTGTGTAACTTAGCCTGAAGAAATTCCAACACATTTTCTTTTTTCTCTGTCATTTTATATATATATATTTTTTTTTTGTTTCGTTGGCATTGATTATTATTTACCAGTGATTCCTGTGATTTGGCCTGCTGGCGCCAAAACTTCGAGTTCAGTGACCAATTTCATTTCGTTTTGTGATTTTTTGTTGTTGTCTTTGGTTTTTCTGGTTTATCTCATGTAGTCAATCTACAGAAAGAAAGAAAGAAAAAAGAATTTGTATTTTGTATTGAATGTATACGTGGGATTTATTTGATTTTATCAAAAACTTGCAATTACTTCATGTCGGTATACGACCACGCAAATAACTCATTACTTCCGCAGTGCCCATGGCCAATATTTGATGGCGTGGTTGACGAAATGGATTGCCTGATAATTTTAGGTGATGGATGTTCGTAAGATTTCCCAGTTGCGGGGGCAGGTAACGGATATCGTTGTTGCTCAAATCAAGTTCGTTGAGACGTTTCAGGGCTCCCAATCCGTTTTCACTGACATTAATTGACTCGATTTGATTATCGTTGGCTTGCAATGTTTCCAAATTCTCCAACTCGTATATGCAGAGGGGCAAGCTATCGAAACGATTATGCGATATATTAAGATGACTCAGCAACTGGAGTCCAGCAAATTCCATGGGTAATTCACGTAGTAAATTACAGGATAGGTTTACACGATCCATGCGAGAAAATTGTGATATGAATGTTGGTATATGGGCCAGTTGATTCTTGGCAAAATTCAATTCAGTTAGAAGTTCGTTTAACTTCTGCAAATCCATGGGCACTGCGACGAATTTATTTCCTTCCAAATTCACAGTATTCACAAATTCCTGACGAGCTATCTCAAAGACTTCGGCTGGCACCTGACGGAGTTGGGCTCGAGGCACACTCAAAATGCGTGTATTCCGCATGGAATACTTATCGGGAAATGGGGGCTGCAATGGGCCATCTTTCGGCTCGTTTGATTTTCCACCTTGTTGGCGTGGACTATTTAAACCATCTCCAACCATTGTGTCTAGTAAAAGGAGCTAGAGAAGTTAATGCTCATAAAGGTATACCCAAATCCTTACAGAGTATAAAAGAAAATTGTAAAACTTGTAGTTATACGACCTTTCGTTAACGATAAACAAAATAATACTAAAAATTTCTCAGGGCCTTTAGGGCTTTAGAGATTAATTCAGGAAGTGACAGTTAAACCAAAGCTAATGGGTATAAGTATACGTCAACCTAACAATATTTTACAAGCACTAGCAACTATGGCCTATATCCATTCACTATCCTGGGAAACGTCTGGTATACATTTCAGAATCATGTTTTTAAGATCGTAATGTATATACCCTCAGTTTATTGACTAAGGAACCTATGCATATACCTCAACATAAGCTTAGTAATGGCACGTGTAATCATATAATACATAATAATCGATGTAATTGAATTGTAATCCGTATATTTAACTCCAAACTACGAAAAGTAGCATGACCCATACTTTCCCAGCAGTACTAAAATTTAGAAATAATAATATCGAACTAGCGAAGTAGACCTCAAAGGACCTTATGCTCTCTAGAAGTTCTATGGATATTTTCTTGGGTTCACACATAGACTTTATTATACATTCTTAAGATATTACTATAAAACCCAATTTAAGCTACGACAAAAAGTAAAGCCCATTTTACACAGAGATTCAATATTAATTTTACTAGTCAATGTTTTACATGATGGGTTTAATTGAAGTTTTGTATCCACCAAAATTTTGTGATAAAAACTATACGATTTGGAGAATAAAACTAATGATAAGGGGTGGGGTAGCGAGAAGGTACCTCTTCACATCAAAGTAGACCGCAACCTGTCACAATGATCATATGTTGACATTTGGCCAGATGTCCGGTGGCGTCCTGTATGCGCCCCAACAGCTGCAGACCCTTACGAACTTTGCCAAAGGCAATTCGTTTACCATTTAGTATGGACAACGGCTTAAAGCTTATGGTGAAATTCAAGGCAGACCGAGCCTGACCACGCACATAGCGACTGGGAAACGAGAGTATGCCAGCATCAACACCATGATTGAGCACCTCAAAATCATGCTCAATGTTACGCATATCGATGCCGCGTTCAGGATCCAGGGCGATTTTACCCTCTAGCCAAATAGGGGCAAATGTCCGTGTAAATGAAATGCAACGCTGATTCTGTTGAGTACAAATCCGCATAAACTCAAGGACAATCAAGGGACAGGCTTCGGTGAATAATTGAATGGATAGACGACCCTGGATGCGAGTATTGCGTACCTCTACATCGATATAGATCTGTGGACGTAACAGTTTGCACAGCACTCCCACATCACACTGACTCATTAGATTCTCATAACGATGAAGGACATGCAAGGGTATTTCATAGCTGAAACATTTGCTGGCTTCCTTCGCTGATTTCTCCGTCTGTTGATATGATGTGTCGAACAGATCGCCGCCCTTGTGAAGCTTCTTGTTCAGCTCATTCTGTTTGCGCTCCCTCTCCCTGGCAACAGTGGCATTACGCCAACGGCCCGCAGCCAAACGCTCTGGTGATTTAGTAAATGTCCTCAGAGTATTGTTGCTTTTCTTGTAAAGCGACGCCAGCATTTCCATGTAGGACAATTCCATGCCATTGCCCTCTATTTTGATTTTCGGTGGCGGCAAGCACGTATTAACCTTGCCCTTAATATTGGACAAGCGATCCCTATGCTGACGATACAATTCCCTCTGCTCATTGATAACCAAATGAGATCTTGTCTTGGGCATTGGTGTTTTTGGTATCGGAACTGGCACCATATGTCTATGATATTTGTGATTATTCTTTAAGGCCTGCTTCTTGATATTAAAAGTGTGCTGGTGAGCTGGACCAGCTGGCGGCTCCTTCTCCAAGGGACTGCTGTAAACCGGATGGGTAACCATGGTGAAGGGTCCACGACGTACAGCTGCCAAATAGGGCGTGACGGTGCTATTGACCAATGGTTTCTTTACTCCCGTATCATCTCGAAGAAACATCTTTCGTTAATTGACCGATAAAACGTTCACGGAAGAGAAATAGGAAATAAGAGTTACGAAAATTTTCAGAGTTGGTTATGGAAACTTGTTTAGCTGTAAGTAGTTTGGAACTTGTTAGAAAACTGAATGTCCCAAAAATAATCTAATTGACGAAAACATGAACGGCTACTATGAAAACAAAGTGAACATTTTGTACAACTAACTAATTGTAAGACCTAAGAACGTCTGGCTAGATCTGTCGAAACCTACTATACTACCTACCTATACTAAAATCACTTTCGAAACAGACTTCAAAACATTCAAACAATGGAGTCTAGTGAAAAAGGAAAAAAAGGCCGCATCCAGGCAAAGTAAGTATTTGCGTGAATAGATAACTTCCTTCACTTATTCACACTTGTTAGTCAAGATCGTTCCTATGGTGGCGATGCGTTTGTCAATCTGTTTGCCCATCGTGGAGCACGTGAAATTCTCGTATTAGATGGCAATGGTTATCCATTGAGATCAACTATCAGTCATCGTCGTACTTATATGTATGCCTCCTATCTCAAGCCCCTGACATCGATGGCCCGTAATGTGGTGCGTGATTTGGACCCCGCCAATGATGTTGTCTTTATGCGTATACGTTCCGAAATAAATGAAGTTCATATCACAATGGGCAAAGAGTTCATTCTGATTGTTGTCCAAAAACTAAAGAAACGCTCAGAGAAACCATCCAACAAAGTGAGCGGATGAGGCCGATCGCATGGGGGACAATCCATACATATAATCTATTATCCTTTTATAGCATCACTAATTTGTTTTTTTTTCCAAGATTATTAAGTATAGAATTAATAAAGGTAATAAATTATATGGAATGCATTGCGTTGAACTGGCTTTTATGTAACTTTAAGTAATCTAGATCTATTGATTTATTCAACTATATTCAATATGTTAATGAAATTTGTCTTTCTAAGGCAAGTGCAGTGTATCTAAATCGAAGGAATGAGGAAGGATAAGTGACAATAGAAATATTTGACACTTGTAGAATCCTTTCGGTCCTCTTGGGCTTCAACATACCAGAGATACAGTGGACATTTGGTCGTTGGTCCTAAACCCCTGTTGCTTATGTATCTTTTACCCTCTTCATTATAAACTTTGTATTATTTTTCAATTATGCTAGAATCAAGTGTGTTTATAAGAAATGTCATAGATAAATTTTGAAAAACTTAAACATAACACAAAACACATCTTAAAGCACAACACAAAAAAAAAAAAAAAAATATAATAAAATAAAAAAAAATATAAAAAAAAAAAAAACATCCAAAAAACGAGATAAAGAGGGTTAAAGAATGGCTGATTCCAATACAAATGAAACAAAACTATCTGGACAAATTATGTGAGTTGGCAAACAGCTTAAGTAAAGCTATTCAAAACCTTTCACCTGATTTCTATATACATAGTTTAGAACGAACCTACGATGGCGCAGCATTCGTGAATCTCTTCGCTCATCGTGGAGCACGAGAAATCATCATTTTGGATGGCGATGGTCATCCATTGCGATCGACAATCAGTCATCGTCGGACTCTGCTCTATGCCTCGTATTTAAAACCATTAGTTTCAATGGCCCGAAATGTTGTGAGAGATTTAAATCCATCTAATCAAATGACCTTTATGCGCATTCGTTCAACTGTCAATGAAGTGCACATTACGATGGGCAAAGGATTCATTTTGATTGTGGTTCAGCGTTTGAAAAAGCACATAGAACGTGCAAAATATTAAGGATTTAAATAAAGACCCTCCATTTATTCTCGCAGGCACATTATGAATGCAAATCCATGTGTAGACCAAATCGATACACAAGCACACACACACACATCTGACCCTTTTAGTTGCCAATGAATGAATGATTGAGAGATTGATGGCAAACAGCCCGCATTTGTAGCCACTTTTCTGTGAAACAACATTCATTAGATATGGCAAATGATTGAGCATTTTGCAGCTTCATTAAAAGCTAATCTATTGTGGTCTCTGGTCAGTGTTCAAATTGAAATCCCACGCTAAAACACAAATGCATAGAGCAAGAGATGTGTTTTTATTTACTCACACACACACAGAGGAAATCAAATGATAATGGCAATTAAATTCGCACGTTTGGCACGTGTCTGTTTAAGGTTTTTTCTCTGGCTTTTCTCTCTTTGTTGTATTTCTACATCAATGGACAATTATTCATTGTATTTGTGTTGTGTCAAATGCAAAGCAAAAAAGAAACAGCAGAATAAAACATTGTACACAATTAAATTGGGGCGTGCGTGGCACGATTACCACCCAACTCCCCCACCCCATATGCTCATCCCCTCCCAAACATTTAAACCATATGAATGAAGCAACTTTTGGCTTTTGTTTTGGATTAATTTTATGCGTATTTATTCAATGTGTTTTGGCATGTGGCATGTTCCTGTTGGTTAGGAGTTTGGGGGTCAGGGGGATACATACATGTGTGTAGCATTTGTCTAGCGGCTTTTTGAAACTGTAAATATTTTGTCGCCATTATTTGTGTTTATGGCACCCCAAAAACATTTGCCTCCACATATTTGTGTGTTTGGTCATTGAATTATTTATTTTATATAGGGACACAGACAATTCGAAAATATGATTTGTATAATACCCGATTTCAGTTAATTCCTATAAAGGAGAGGTGTTACGTGACAGTGGCTGGCTTTGGCTTAATAAGAATATAGGTTTCATACATGCAAATATTTATAATGAATGTTTGAACTTGTTGTGCCTTATTGATTGAATTTTATATATTTTTAAAGAGTTATTATTATTTATATTTCCATGAGTAATAACTTTGACAAGTTCAAAGTAACTACTAATACAAAATAATAATTGTTAATTTCATTTTTTCATTAAAAGCAAATCAGGCAAAAAGCCCTGCAAGGATTTTAAAATCTAGTGCAGACTCGTAGTGATTTCAGCTGTCGATGTGCCTCAAGGATATGTAAATTTTTTGGGGGCGTCATCCCTTAACTGCTTTTTTTTTTTTGTCCTTAGGCCATCGCCGTCTGTATAAATAGCCTCAAGTGTATCGAAATTGTCAATGAGGCGCATATGCAATTTCATGGTTCATCAGATTGACGGCAGACAATTAAAGTACATCCAATGTCAGCCACTAGCCAAATACTCGAATTTCTCCTGAAGTCATTGAAACTTTCATTCACAACCAAAAAAAAAAAAAAAAAAAGAAATCCGGACATGAATGTGTCACAAGTATTTCTGTATAAAGTTTTAATTGAGGTTGATAATTATATTCACAGAGCAATTCATATTTCATGTACAGCCACTCTGTGAATTCTCTCATTTTACATTATTAACAACTCTTGAATATTCATTAAAAATCAACAGCGACATATCGTGAACTCTCGGGCTGTTGTTGATCCTGTTTAATGTGTATGAAGCGTGTGTGTGTGCGTTCCCATTTGTTGCAACGACGTGCAATGCATCGACCGAGTCGGCAGGACGCGATTCGTATCAATTCGAAACGAAACGAATAAATTAAATGTCAACATATGTCGACAAACTGGAGTCGCACTTAATCACGTTGTTGCCGCTTGAAGTGTTGTGCCTGGTGCACAACCTTTTGCTTATTTGATCCCTTCATGCTTGATAAATGACTAAAGAATAATCCATGCGGCTAACTAATTGTTGGTATATAAATGACATACAAGAACCATGTGATTCTACTTAACATTTGTTTTCAAGCTTTGCAAAGAATGCCTAAATGGAAAAATTATGCAAGTTCTTTCCTTTAATGCCCTTTTACAACACTAGAACATATTGCCTTTGTATGTGAAATATATTTAAGTTATTATTTCCCTGTTCCTATGCAGTTAGTTGCTCGTTAATTTGGAATTAAATATTCTCATTCACTCATGTATTCATTATTTTGTAATGGTCAATGATTTGTTAGACACGCACACCCACACACACAATACACAAAACAAAGCCTATTACCAATTTTTGGTAACCGAACGCATTTTATATTTATTGTTTTTGCACCATAAGTCTATGTAATTAGAGGAAAACTTTTTAATAAGTGGTTAATGAGAGTGAGAAAGAAAGAATAAGGGAGAGAGAGAGAGAGGGATTCATACATATATGCTCTTGTTATGTACAAAAATATGTTTGATTCAATTTCATGCTGTGTCCTAATTACACTGATTTGTCTTTAACTCACAAACACAAATTTTATTCAAAGGACCATCAACAGTATCCTGTTTCCTTCATCTCTCTCTTCCCTTCGTTCTTCTATAACGTGTCAAGCTGTATCCTTTATGCCCAGAGAGAGAACAACATTCTTCATATGAGTAATGGTGTTCCTTTTTGCCACATTTATGTAGCATTCATCATCGGAGGAGCCCTTCAACATGTTGCCCTAATTAGTTCCATTTCCTGGCAACTTTTTTTCTCCCCATCTCTTTCTCTCTCTCTCTCTCTCTCTATCTTACTTACCCGCTCTGGTGTCTGTGATTAAAAATGTGCCAAGAGTTACAAATGGACGAGCATTTAAGCGAAACTTATTTATTTGCAATTTTCCTCGACAAAACGTTCAAAAAATTGCATATCAAAAAGTTCAAACGAATATATCAACAGAATATTCTGACATTGATTGCTTGCGATTCAATCTGTTTTTGTGAGGCAATTAATTAAAAACTCGTTGTTTAAAATAAAAAAAGAAATGTGTCGAATATCTTTTGTAGAGCTTGAAGACTCCATTATATGCAAATAATGATATAAATATTAAGCATACGCCGCATTGTCACCATTGTTCTCCGACTGCGTGAAAGTGTGGATAAAGATTTCACGTCAATTTTCTTTTCCATTTTCCACTTTGCGTTTAATGTATTATTAATTTTAATTACTTACCAATTAAAATTCAATTAAACTGGGTACTTGAGCTTCTCCGTCTCCCTCTTTGTTTCAGTCTTTTTTCTCTCTCTCTCTCTCTCTCTCTTAATCACATACGTTTGATTTCATTTGAAGCATTTGCAGAACTTTAATTATCACTAATAAATGACTTCATTAGAACCAAATAGATGCGGATGCACACACACACACACACACACACACACAAGGGGTAAAGGGCCCTCAATGTGGGTTTAAATGATTTTAATTGCTATGTAGGGTCTTGTCATATTTTCACCTTGTTATGGGGTCAGCTAACTATTCGCTTTTAAAGCTCTCTCAAAGGTCAAAACGTTACAAATATTTTGTAAATTAATTAAAATTCTCAACTGTCTGCGAGAGCAAACCTAAAATAAACAAAACGAAATTAAGGCAAAAAGCGCCAGCAGGCTTACCATAATTACATGCAGCAGTCAGAGAAAAAGTGTATAGCCCAAAAGAAAGAAGCTTCTCATTTTACACCCAAATAGACAGAGTTGCCTGTTTAACATGCAGACCTAACACAGGGAAGAACTTTACTTACCAGTTGAGGAGGAGGAAATTAGAGGAAGCTCCAACAAAGAAAACTTTAGATACTTATTTCGTGTTTAAAAACCAACTCGAGTTCTTCTTGTCTGCCTGCCTGAAGCGAAGACACATATCGATGAGATGTACAGAAATTTTCACATGCTTCTACCATACTTCTATGTCTAACATTCATGTCATGCAATGTCATTGAGGTTGAAGGAAAAAGAAACAACAGAAAACCGAGTACCCAACTATGTTGCCATGTCAGGTAGTCGGAGGAGGTAAACCTAACGTGAACTTTTAAGTGATTAAATGGACTTGATATGTCAAACAATTTGGTTTCAATTACCACAGAAAACGTTCTACAGCTGATTATAAAAATATATTGCTCATAAACTGTATACAAATATATAAAGGACAAGGATAAAAGTATATGTATTAAACGAAAGCGAATTAACTTCACCTATTTTATAAACCTCTTATGCCCCTATTGTTAAACAGACTCAAAGCCACTTAATTGCATTTACAAACATGAGATGGAATAGTTTAAAACGTAAATTAACTAAAAGGTTAATTATTTAGTTGGCTACAAAGTAAATTATGTGTGCTTAAACCGTAAAAAATAATATGAACTGTTGAAAATTATTAAATTAAAATTCATTTGAAAATTTAATGCGAAATTCCAATCAATAATTTATTTAACACTTATGAACGATTAAAATTTCAAATATATTTTTGATCAGCAGTCCTCGGTAAATAAGTTGTCTAAGTGACTCCGTCATTTGGCTAGTGTATGGATGTAGTTTTCGTCTAAGCCGAAGGCCTTAGTTGCCAGTTCTCGTAAAATATGGTTATGGTCTGGAGCAATGCAAACTTATCCAAGACTGCTAAAAGTATACAGTGGAAAATTTTTAATGTGGTCTCTTATTTAGCGGATTTGTTGACATACCCGAAGCTAGCCTTTTGGCTCTTCACCTACGCGGGCATATTGGGATCAGTTGTTTCCTCATTTGATTCACAAGGCTTTGAATGACCAATTATTGGCTTTTAACGTTCCCTGTCAAGGATATCCGTGGTAATCAAACAATTTTATTTAATGCAAAAAACCTTTTCTTTCTTATTAAAGAGAGAGACGTTTTTGGTTGCTACAAACTAGAGTAACTCTTTATTGTAATACATATTTTAGGGAACGAAGTTTTATACACATTACAATAATTATAAATGACTCTTGGCTCTTAGATAGTCAAACGGTTGGACTTCTTTTACACCTTGTTATGAGTCGTTTTTGAAATGGGCTTTGTGAGATAGGTAAACCCGTTTTGAGCCACGTTTATGCTAACGCATTTCACTTTGCATAACTAAAAGTTGATTTCTCTCGCTTGAACTCAAAAGTGTTTCCCAGAAAGCTAATTCATAGAAACTTTTTGGCAGAATTTTTATGTTGTATTCTGTAGGATCAGCTGGTGTGTCCTTCTCCGACTTCTCTTCTGTATTGTGCGAGTGTGTGTGTGTGTGTGGTTGCTCCTTTCGTTCTTGTGGGCAAATACTTCATAACAAGTTTGATGCAACTTTTAAACATTTACGCCATTTTTACGTGTACGTGACAACGCATGCCAAACGTAAAAGTTAACTCCAGACACAAGCCCAAACATCCACACACACACACACACATTGACTTCTTGTGGAAGGATGATTCACTTTTTGGGTTCTTTAATTGCAACCAAGCGGGTGATTATTTTTTGAAAGTTTTCTCCCACTTGCCTTTTTTTCTTTCAGTTTCTGGTCATGTTAAAAGGTTTTTCCCAGAGCACACACACATAAATAAAAAATAAATAAAGAAATCACAAATGCATTGCACGTATTTATTAAATTCCGTTTGCACCGTTTTTGGGAGTTTCCGAAACTTTTCCATCAGTTTGTCTGCCTGTATGTGTAAGTGTTTGTGTGTTGGCCCTGAAGCCTTTGTATGTGATTCTGTGTTGAAAATTGGTTTTGCATAGCAATCAAATCGCGTTCTGCCACGGGCATCATCAAGTCATCACCATAATCACCGACAGCCAATGAGAAATATTTTAATGCCGCTTATTGTATTTGAATTATTGAATCAATAATTTATGCCATAACTTATTTGTTCACAGTCTTCTTTCTCCGCCCCTCTTTCCTCTTTTACTACTTTTTTTGGCATCCTCTTTAAAGCACGTAACATCATTTAGACTTAATGGTGGGTAATTTTATTATATCAATAAGATTTTAGTCAAATTTGGTTTTGGAAAGGAACATTTTTGGAACAAATAAGAGCAACACAAAGGTCTATTAACTAAGCAACGAGAAAACTCCATTGATTATACATAAAATAAATATACAACTTATGCGAGAGATGCAGCTGAAAATTTATAACTACATGCAAATTGTTAACTCACTTACTTTAAGTTTATAGTTTCTTTAAAACTCCCCCCTTCATATTTCCTAAATATCAATATATTGTACGTACCTATTATGTGGCAAGTGCCACATAAGTATGTACTATCCTCTTGGACGGCTTTCAGATTTTTGGCACTTTCAGCACTATCTAAAAGTTAGACATTTGCGTAACTCTATTGTTGAAGATCCTTTCATACTCCATGTGCTTTTTTCATACCATTTACCAAATTAGTTCTTGAGTTTCATAACACTCTCATTTACGTCTTCCATGTCATTTCAATTCTGCTTGCTAGATAAGCAATGATCTGACAAGCATTGTTAGTCTGAAGTTTGGTTAACCACTGTAGGAGAAAGGAGGGATCTTCTTTGTTATCCTTGATATTATGTATTACCTGATGCCAACTTTACTAAGAAAGCTGTCCTTTTTTGGCTTCAGGATATGTATAAGTAGTCAAGCACGGTTAATAGGTTAATAGGAATATACACAAGTAGTTAACTTGGGTTAAGTGGTTTAACTTTAAGACCACTTTGTCGTGTTTTATCCAACTCTTCCAAGTCATTGAATTAACAAATACAGAGCAGCTGCAATTAAACTTATTTCATTTCCTTCAGGGCATTCCAAAGTCAATGACCTATTTTAACCTGTGGTAATTTATTTCTCAAGCACTTCAAATTAACTTGCATAAATCATTCAGTTTCATGTCGTTAATTAAAATTCAATGTATGAAATGGCAACATCTGACTGAAAATAATAAACAAATACAAGAAGTGCTGACATTTGCTACTCATTCAACGGTGTGAGTGTTCATTTGACAATTTCATTTCATTTGATTTCATAATTAAATTTTGTTAAAATAAATGAAAATTGGAAAAGTTTTCTGCGGCAGCTGGAACATATCAATTAGAAAGTTAACAAAAGACAAGACAAGCTAACAACAGAGATGGGATGATGAGATGAACTCGTCTTAAAATCCTGCTAAAAATGAAAATTGCTGACTTCAGCAGGTTCCAGGTGCGGATGACAGGAATTTATAGTAGATACATGTGTGTACATACATACAGACTGTTCTCTCTATGGGTCACAATTTAAGATTTCAATCAAAATCAAGTCAATTTAGGCTAACATCTAAATACGTTTTCTTATGCCATGCAATCAGCACAAGAAAAGGAAACCCAGGAAACCCATATCTAACTATCTCTTTCGATCCGACCACAATGTTGCTGGTTGGTTCTGGGTGTTGGCCACTAACAAATGTGCAATCAGTCAGCGACTTCAGCAGCAGCAGCAGCAGAAACAACAACAACACTTCGAGTATCATTTTGTCAACGGTTGAATCAGCTTTGCTTCTCCCTTCTAGCCATGTGTTGAAGTACGTTTGCCTCAAAGCAAATCTTATAAATAAGCCCGAGCTGGCAAATCCTGGCAACAAAATGATGGAAAGAAAAAAAACCTCCCCACCAACGAACCCAACGTTCGCTGCAGAGGACAAAGAGAAACCAGTTGGTTGAAAATTTGCATTTGATATACATTCGCTTGCATCCATGCCAAAAAAACAGTGGGTCACAAAAGTATTTTGCACTTACATGTGATAAGTGTGATACCTAAAGAGTGAATGTACCATGAGCAAATGCTTTTCTTTGCTAATTTGTTTATCTGCTTACTTAAAAGGTTTTATTATGCTGATATCAGTAGTAAAATCGTTCGATTCGATTTCGAAATTGATTTCAAGAATGCCCAGAAGCATCTTCACAGAGTGAGTCCTGTTGGAAAAGTCAAAAAGTTTAATATTAATAGTAAAAATAATAATTTTTTTGTTAACGATAAACTTTTTGAACATACTGTGTTCTGTTTTCTTTCATGGCTTGTCAGATCAGGCTTAAGAACAAGCCCCACACACACGCACACCCACAGACACACACACATAGCACACCACACAGCAAAAACTTACCATGCAAGTGTAAATGTGCATGAAATACAACGAGAAACAGGATGAAGGAGTGCTAAAAAGAGGCAAGGAGGGTGAATGAATGGGTTAAGAGGACGACTTTGCAGTTTCGTGCATTAACACGCACGCACAGAGCTTATACACACACACACACACATGTACCAGAACATATACATACATAGTGTCATCCGTTGCGTAGACAAAACGCACTGTGAATACGGAATTGGTGACCCCTTCCTGTGCCTCTGTCGCTGATTCTGTGCTCCTTTGTCCATGTTGCAGTTTATGTCCATGTTGTGTGTTCCTGTGACCTGGCTTTGTGTTTCCCTTCTTTTCCCTTTTTATCACTAAAAACAAGAAAAAACAAAGGGTAGCACAGGATAAGCTCGAATTGGGCAAATTATGCATGCACAACGTATTCAAAAGTTGGTTAAAACAATTACGGTTCGGCTCAGTTCGGTTCGGTTCTCTTAGTCCCCGTCGTCAACCTCGCCAAATCCTTTACCAAGTTTAGTATAGTATAACTCTGGCCGCATAGAAAGGCTTATGCAAGCGCCAGGAAAAAGAGGGAGAGAGAGTGGAAGCGATTGTAACTGTAACTGCGGTGGCGGCGCCTAATGATATGCAATAGTTTCTCGCTACAGCTAACCAAAATGCCACTAATGGAAGTAACTTGAGTGTAAATTCAAAAGCGGATTGCGGCGCTCTAATCCGGCAGTTAAATTATTTATTCTGCATTTGTCTTTTGGTAATGTTAGCCTGATGTCTCCGACCTTCCCAACCAACGTCCCTCGCATGCTTGTTGACACAGACTGTGGGAGCTCACAACCTTGATGACTGTCATCTGTGGCAGCCTAGTTAAAGAAGCATCGAACCCGAAACTTTATCTCCTCCTTCTCCTAACCCCATTCCATGAAAATTTTGTATGGAAATTTCGTTCATTTTAATGGCATTCTGTCGTCCTGTTGTTGTGTCGTTCGGTTGCTTTGCCTGGTTGCCATTTTTCGTTCGTTGTGCATTTTAAAACAATTACGCGGTTTCGTATTTGACACTGGCTTTCATTTGCATTCACATTCACATTCACATTGTTTCAGTCTATTTTCGATTTCGATTTTGGTTTTGCTTTTACGTTTACGGATTGCAGTTGCTCTTTTTCATCGTCATCGTCGTCGTCGTCGTCGTTGTCGATTACGCCAGACTTAACAATACGTGGAATTAAGCGAATTTCCTCTTTTCATTACTTGAAAATTGAATTGGGTTTGGCCATGGCATGGCACACACTTCACACACTCATATGCATAGGTTTATTGGCTTCAGCAGCCAGCTAAGAACTTAATTGAAGGTTTGGTAGCAAATCACTTTGGTAATGAAAAATTGAAAAGGTAAAGGTAGCAAATAGAGATGAATGGAGACTGTCTGTACGAGAGATTTCAGTTGAGTTGCATTTAGAAAACGTTTAGAAATTCACTCTAAATGATTTTCCTCCCTAGGAAGCATGCGGCAAGACTGGAATAGCTTTTTGGTGGGCTTAATGTATGTTTGTGTGGCACAATTTTTGGTTATATTTCATGGGGTGATTTGTGGACTTAGCATAAATACGGCTACGACCTCAGAGACAAAGCAATGATAAATCACAGTACGAAAGCAGAACGATAGAGCCGATGCTAGAGCTTAGGGATATGACTTTTTTCCCTCACCGAAAGTTAATAAAGAACCTTGGCACCAAAACAAATGACTGAGAACAGTTTTACGTGTTGTTTTTTCTGTTCTTTTCTTTTACCTCTACCCGCTTTGCTCTTCTTTTTAAAGGCAAAAACAACACTAGTCTTAGTCATAGGTCCCTTTGGTAGAGGTTTATATTTTCTATATTTGGTAGTTCCTTATGTTGTTGTTGTATGCAAACATTTCTCAATGTCAGAGGGAGAAAGCTGACATCAACGTCATTCAGACCAAAGGCAGAGGCAAAAGCCAAGTTAAGACAGTCGGCGGAGTTTTTTTCGTCTTTTTGGTTGCTGATTTATTGCAATAGAAAGAGACATACGCAAAATGGAAGGCAGACAGACAAGCAGCAGAAGCAACAACCGCAACACAGACGAATTCATCCAATTATCCTCTGTAAAGTTCCATTATGTCACTGTGCCAATTTTCGCGTCCCCATATTGACGTTGAAATTGTTGGCATTTTGTTCCTTTTTTGGTTGGATGGTTCTTTTGCCTCGATGTCATCATCATCATCATCATATCCTGCCAGTTTCGGCTCCGCTTTACTCGGCTGATAAATTGTCAACGCGTCGGCGTGGCTTTCACATGTTTTGACTTGATTATGGCATAACAAATTGTCGCCATTTTGCATTTCGGTCGGAAACTGAAACCGAAATGCGGAAATGCGAAACTATATTTAAGAAAAGCAATAAACTTAACCCGACTTGCTGGGGGTTATTGTGGTCTTGATCAAAATAATCTAATAGAAATTAAAGAAATTAAGAATTTAAGAATTTAAAAAGGTCATGGAGAAATGTTAATTATTATTTTGGGTTTATGACATCAAGTCGACATATTAATTTTGGAGCCCTTAAACCTTTTTCGTATTCTCACCTACTTTTTTAAAACTTTGTGTATTTCGTTACCTGTCTCTTGCAGCACTGCAATGGACTTAAAGACTGGCTCATTACTTGTAGCGCCCGCTGTGAAGAACTCAAGCTGCTCCCATCCGCGCTATTCGGGACACAATTTTATTGTTCACATTGGCATTGCCGAGACCATCGAGGCTGTTCTCATTTTAGTGCTTACCCTGGGGGTAATTGGGGCCAACTGTTTGGTCATTTTTGTTATCAATAATCGTCGATATGCCGCCTACATACATCAACAGGTGAGTGTCTATACAGACAATGAATGAATGGGTGCGAATTTAGGTGAATGCATTTATGTGACAACAAAAGTACATCCGCCCCTACAATCGGTTTATCCTTTTAGCCACGCTATCTGCTCACATCGTTGGCCCTGAATGACCTGACAATTGGTTTACTAATTACACCGTTTGGACTAATGCCGGCATTGTTTCATTGTTGGCCATATGGAGAGATCTTCTGTCAGATACAGGTGAGTAACCCAACTAAGTAATGTGATAATTTCAAGGCATTACAAGACCATTAATTCACGGTTTCTGTTGTGGCTAATTAAATTATCGCAATAATGTAGGCAATAAAACTGGGATAGACAGGCTTATTGTTCCACAGTAAGTCCCTGTGTGTGCCCGGGAATTGTGTGTGAAAGTTTAAGTGACTGTGAAAATTACATAAAGTAGGGATGATGCCACATGATGGCTTGTATTGTTTGGCTTTGACTCTTAACGAGTATATGAAGTTCAAGATCGTATTTAGCAAGTCATTTGGATTGAAGAAAGTGCTTTATTATGGTATTTTGCGATTAGGTTTTATAAGTTTGTTTTTGTCTGAAGTCTTACTAACAAATATTTAGTATAAATTTAAGGTTCAGTGACTTGTAAGACAATAAAGGATTGAAAGTTGACTCTCCCCAGGACTCAAGAATTATTAAAGAGAGGCGTGTAATTCCAGCTAGTAAACCTGCATAGTTGACTAAAATTCCATTCTGAGCTTTTGTTTAACCTAGATAACAAAAAAAATATATCTCAATTATCTAAAAGTTTGTATAAATAAAAACGCCAGTATGAAAAAAAAACAGAAAGAAAAGAAAACTAGGATGCAGAGAGATTGGAGGGAAATGCAACGCCATGAAAATTTTTATTAAAACAATTTTTGATTAGATTTTTGCAAGCGAACGTCAAAAATGGGCTCAACGCTCAAACAATAAACGGATGGGTTTGGGGAGAGGCTATTGTGGTTTGAAGGCGGGGCGGGGAGGGGAGAGCTGGTGCAATCAGTCTCGTGTTGAAACTATTAAATTTGCAGCCCTGTCTAACTAACGAAACCATTTCCTTTTCTCTCTCTCTATCTCTTCGCTGGACCAGGCCTTGTTGCGCGGAGCTCTCTCACAGCAAAGCGCCGTTATTCTTGTCTGCATGGCTGTGGATAGATATATGTGTGCATTGCATCCGCGACGATATTACCAACACTCCAGCAAAAAGGTAAGTGTATTCCATCTATCAAGTGTTCTGTAGATACATAGATAGAGATAGCTATTTACATATGTCGATAAGACACGTTTTGGGTGACACAATTTCAGATAAGCAAATTTAACCCAGAAATAGAGAAGGACGGCGATAAACAATAGGTCTGGGTGGAAGAGGGCGGAGCGCCCGCCTCCTAAGCGTAATGGCATAAAATCACGCGCCAATAAAATCGGCAATACAACAACAGCAGCGACAGCGACAACAACAACAAGGACGAGGACGAATAGCAGCCAATTACGCAGAGATAAATAAGGATAATGGGCTGTAAGCTCTTTGGCAGTCATTAAACAAGCAGAAAGAGCTCAGAAAACAGAAGAAAAAAACCAAAATAAAGTATGAAAACAAAGCAAAGCGCCCAACAACAGATGAAGAATGAAAAAGCAGAGCAAGCAAAAAACTAAAGAAAAAAAAATGGGCAGGAAAATAAAATCACAGAGGGAGAAGAGCAGGTCGGATAAAAAAATCGTATAAACATTCGAAAAGAGTATAAAATAAAGATAAAAAGCAAAGCGTACTGGACGAAGAGAAGTCCAGATACTTTTTTTTGGTTCGTTCTGTTTACTTTCACGCGCGCATTGACTCTAACTAAATGCGACGACCACAGCAAAAGTCCTTTGGCCAGGCAGGACCGGGAGTCCTGAATCCAGGCAAAGGCAGGGAAATGAAGCGTCACCACGCCCACGGAAACCGCAAGCAGGCAAAGAGATGCCGCAAACGAGCTGCCACTCCCTGTCTCTATCTCTATCTATTTCACCTCCCTCTTCCCCCACATACACTGGCACACACACTGGCGCTTACATCATAATTTATGGTCCCAACAAACATTTCATGCAGCTTCCAAAAAGAGAACCGGGAAAAACATTTTTTAGTAGGAAGTGGAAAGAAATAATTTTAAGGTCGGACAGCGGAACCTCACATATAAACATACAGAGGAAAAAAGGACGAAATTAAGTAATGAGCCGCAAGTAGTCATTTTTCTTGGGACATTTGTGTTGAAATTTAAAAATCTATATTATCCAGTGGCAATTTAACAAAATCGGCAAAGCGATTAAGGAATTAAGGAATATTGAGTGTTCTTACAATTAGTCTTATTAATTTGTTATATTTTTTGTGGTCTTTCCATAAACTTGTCATCAGAGGAAAGTTGACCCATGAACTAAGGGGAGAACAGAACTTCCAAGCCAACTCTTAACTAAGGATTAAAGTATGTCCGATTGCCGATCTTTTGGGATTTCCATTGTTTTTGAATATTTTCTCCAAGTAGCTTTAACTTTTTAGCTTCAGCACTTAGCTCGATTTAGAATGCTCAATCAACATTAAGCCCCCAAAGCATTATAACAATAAACCTATTTGATTATTTCACAAAAAATAAGTATTTAAGTGAAAATTTAAACCCGAGACCTATGCAAAATATACACACAATGCACTTAACTCCCATAATGGGCCTTCAAAGATAAGTGTTTTACTTAACAATTTAAGGGACCTATTAATCGATTTTCGTTGGCATTTGCATATGTACATATGTATGTATGGTTGAGAATCTCCTTTTATACATACATAAGCTCATGCCACATAGAGCCAACAAATTATTGCAGACACAAAAATCCACAAAAAAGAAGAAGAAGAACAAACAAATTTACATACATATAAAGTTTACGCATTCGGTTTTAAAAGACTACGCCCTACGCCACCACTGACCCCCTTACGTATCGAAAGTTAATGGCCAAACACAACAGAGAAACTAGGAAAAAAAGGAGCATATCCTGTCTACATTCATACATATGTATATCTATGTATATATAACTTACGCCCCGTTACTCTAATATTTCGAGACGGGCCCTGCAAAGAAAAAGAATAAAACAAAAAATTGAGGCCATTCGCGCGAATTTGGCACAAACAGCGACTGCCACGCCCCATTTGTAATAAAGTGTAGACTGTCGAAAATTAATAAATGGATGCTGGATGTTGGATGCTGCAGCTGCTGCTCCTCCAACTCCCATTCCCAAAGGCACTCAACGTCGAGATAAAGGCTTTAAAAAACGAAAACTTTTAACTTTCGTTTATTATAGATATGGTTTAGGCACTGGTGGCCCTTTTAACTGCCATAAATTGCAACTCATTTGCTGTTGAAGAAAACGTGTAATTTATGTTTTTTAATTTATGACGGCACAAAAACTTGGTAAAGTATGAACACCAACGGAAATGCAATACAACGCCGACATTACAACAGAATCTTGGATGGTGTAGACGAAGTTTTGCTACATTTCCTCGACTTTAACTTAAACAAATAGTTGTGCTTCTTATTGATGGCTCATTTCGAAAGTTTATTCACACAATGTGACCTGAGAGGTTGCCAAAAAATGTAAGAAACCTCGCGAAAGCAAAGGAACCGTTTGATTTTTGAACTTCATATTAACTTAAGGGTGTTTTTGTAATAATATGGAAACCAATTCAAATTCATGACATTAATTTAAAAAAAAACATCAAAATTTTGTTGTATTTATTGAGGAACTAAACACCTGATAGATTCATAAGTTTATTTATTTTCATTTATGTATATGTAAAATAAATATTGTTCACCCTCGATCCTCAAGGACTATCACAACTTTCTGATTACGCTAAGTTGACCCTCGAGAAAATATGCGAAATTGTGTTTCAAATGACGGCAATTCGATTGATTAAAAACTTTAATTTAATAAAGTAAATTTCTGTTTCCAAAAGCCGGAAACCGATTGAAAATCGAGCAAAATGTTTTACTTCAGAAGAAACAAATCAACTGCATCTTTATTATGCATGCCTTCACATCGTCCATGTCAGGGATGTTGTCAAGAGCAGAGACGTTACTCAAATTAAGTTTAAATGAAATAGTCTACATTCATTGAGACGGGAGAGTCGGGGGGAAAGAAAAACGAGCGAGGAAATATGTAGAGCTGTTAGTCTGATACAAAAATATGAGAAATATGCATATATGAATGCGGAATATATTTCACATTGTGGGCATTTGGCTTCTGTCTGGAATATCATCTGCCATCAAATATTCATGGAATTGTTTTTCCGTGTTATTCCATCCATCCTGCGCCCCAACTGTTTGCCTAGTGCCAGTTTAAGTTGTACAATATAAACATAATGGCGTAAATTAAATAAATAATAAAAGATACCAAGCGTAGAGTGAAACATTTTCTTTTCCTTTTTTTTTCTAGTTGTGGCTTTTGGTTGAGACATTTCTGCATTGTTCAAGAGCCTTTCACAGTCAGTCAGTCAGTCAGCCAGCCAGTCAGTTAGTTGGTTAGTTAGTTAGTCAGTCAGTCAGTTATGGAAACCCTCGCAAAATGTTGCAGTTTTCTGTAAATGTATTTCACTATATCTATATCTCAGTGTCTCTGTAACACTTACTGTGCATAGTTGTGTTTGGCTCCTCCGTCTGTGTTGTCCTTTTTGGTTGGCTTTGCCTCAATGTTTTCAACGTAATCAAAAGTTTTTAATTCCATTTGCTGGTTCGAGTTTTGCCTTTTTTCGACCAAAAAGTGTGTGAGTCTCTTAGTTTTTCCGTTTGTTTGTCTGTTTGTTTGTGTATTTTTAATTTTTTTTTTATTTTTGTTGTTACAAAATATTTTGTGAAAGTTGCGGCTATAAGGTGCTGCAGTCGTTTGATGTCCTCACCCCTTAACTTTGCCTCATGGCATTTATTTTAAAGACAATTACCTTAAAGTATTCAACAAACCAGAGGAAAATTAAGTTTAATGTACTTTAAAGTAAGCAGATGAGTTACTTGGCCATATTAGAATACATTCGATGTGATAAAAAAGTGTTCTATGCGAGGGAACTTCCTTCTTCTCTGTCTGAAAAATTTCACTTTTTTGCATTTTTGTGGTGAGTCCAGATGCACCTGTCAAATGTGAATTAAAAAACTAATTTTAATGACTTTCAGACTTATTAAACTGTCCTGGTAGATTCGAATTTATGTAGTCCTGAGCACATATGTATAATTGTTGTTTTATTTTAGAGATTTAAATCATAATTGTTTTAGTCGATTTCAGCATTTGCCAAATAAATGAACAGCTACTTAAGGCAAAGAAGGGAATTTGCCACAATTTAATGTACAATTGTTAATTCTGAATACATTTCCTTCTGCTAATGACTCCAACACGTTTCTGGAAATTATAGTTAGAAACCTTTTACATTCAATTATGAAATGCTGCAGTGGCCATTTACAGAATGATTAGGTGCTTTTGTGGAGGGGGAAACATTAGATAACATAGAAATGCATTTTTGATTGGTAATTATACAAAATTGAGAGCAACAGCAGCCACCTAGTTTGTCAGTAGGTAAATCCCTTGCATCTAAGTCCCTTGAATTCCACATCACTCATAAATCAAACAACAGCTGGGGGTAAAATTTTACTGACCGAGCAAGGAGCTGACCAAACAATACAGCAACAACAAGAATAGCAAAACTGAACCACAAGTTGAAGTAAACTACAGAATTTCATGTTTTCTAATTTACAGGGCTGTGTGGCCATTTTGAGCTTAACGTGGATTATCAGTCTGACGGTGTTCGGTTTTCTTGTACTACCCAAAGGTAAGTCCAACACACAATGCAGCTGCTCATTTACGTGACTATCTATATGCATATAAACTTATATTATATATGCATGTACATTTATAAATGCAGGTTACTATTTCAACCACACGGGTCTAATGGCATGCGAGCCATTCTATAGTAAACCCTCGTATCGGATTTTATCGACATGTGCCCTATACTTTCCCACCACCATGGTACTGATGTACTGTTATGGCTCCAGTTTTCATATGAGTCGATTTCGCCTAAATGATCCAACAATGCCATTGACGGCGGCTGTCCATCATCCGCATCCTCATCCCCATCCGGCTCAGCAGCAGCACCAGCAACAGCAACAACAGCAGCAGCTGCAACATCATCTCTTCGGACAAGGTAGCGGTAGCCATGGGCATTCACATCATCCGCATCATCATCATCATCATGGACCACCAGTTATGAACCATCTGAGCATGGCCATGGGCATGGGTCTGGTCGGCATGCCCAACATGACAAATAAGATTACCAAAAAGGTGAGGCAAAGTAGTGCAGACTGGAGGAAACGCTTAAAATTTCATTTAATTACATTGTTAAATGCCTTGCAAATGTTATTACAGATTGTGCCCATCCAGGAGAAGAATTCAAGTGGCTCCACATCACGTTCCATGGCGGCCATATCATTGGGATTCATTGTTATGGTCACACCATGGACCATTCAAGAGATTGTCACCGCATGCACTGGCTCCAAGGCAAGTAGTTTTGATTTTTGCACATTTCACTCATTCTTCCTTCTCCTCCGTTCTGCACAACGTGGCGCATACGTAATCAGTTTGCTTATATTGCTCATACTACACGTCTGCCTCATAAGCATTGATTTCTACAAGTTGTTTTTCTTTTTGCTACCGTTTGTTGTTGTTTATTTTCAAGACTCCCCTCCCAGCAATACATTTTCTCATTTTCGTGTGTGTGTGTGTGTGTGTGTGTGTGTTTGTTGCAGTTGCCTCCATTCTTGGATTTCTTGGTCACTTGGACAGCCCTGAGCAACAGCCTGTGGAACCCGTTCATGTACTGGCTACTGAATTCCGATTTTCGTCGTCTTAGCCGTCAATTGATGCCCAACAAAGTGAGTAAATTTGATTTCAATTTTCATTTTCCCAATTGGCATAGTTCGATTTTTCAATGTTCTAGACAGAATTTTCTTTCCCTTTTTTATAATTTTTTTTTTATATTGGTTGAGCTGTTAGTTATTTGGCATTCGTTTTGATGATGGCGAATTGAATTTCAACTTGTTAGAGTTGCTTTTTAGTTATTTTAATTTATTATTATTATTAATTTTCATTTTGTGAAGTACAGATTTATAAAATTAAACCAACAGAGTAGTGTTCTTCCCTTGTAGTGGGTACAGGATTTGTTAGAAGGAGACCTAATAAAGCATTTTCATTCTTGGTCAGTATAAAAAGCAAAGTCAAAGTATTTTCACTTCATTTAGGTGCTAAGAGAATTAGTCTTTACGAAATACCTCTTCGAATAGCAAATGGTTAATTCCTTACAAATAAATATGAACTATTTTCAAGTTTTCCTCGTCGTAGATCCACTCCTGACTACTCTTTCACTATATGATCTTGTATAGCATACTGTCTGTAGCATTGATTGATTGATTTGCTGCTGGTTTCACTCTTGACTCTCGAGCCTCGACCATTGACCCTGATTTCTGCATCTCTTTCTGTCCCACTCATACTTTCGAGGATTTTATCTTTTGAGTTGAAATTTTCAACCAAAAAACACACACAAAATGCTGTTCACTTGCAGCTTAGGTTACTTTGTTTTGTGCAACATTTTGTAGAGTGGGCAGGTTGGGGGAGGGAATAACGAATGATTCTAATCTCATAAATCCCACCAACAAAAAAGGTGGAAGCTGAACTGAGCGCTGTGTTTCTGGCTGTGTGTTTCGAACAACAACTATGCAAACGCATAGTGAAAAGTGATTTTGAATTATGAAAGAGAAAATCCAATGCGGCATGCAGCCCCTCCCTACGCCTCCGCCCACAGCATTCGGCCCTGTGGCCATTCGCTAGAGTGCAGTCAAGTTGTATGATTTACTTCCTGAAGAGCTCACCCAAAAACAAAAACTCGTACAAGTGCAGGCCATTTGGCTATTTGTAGATTTATGATGGTGGATTTTGTGCGTATCATGAGGAAATGGGAATTTAAAATGCTTATTAATTTTTGTTTGAACAGCGCAAAACTAAAAGTTGAATTTATGTGTCGTTGCAGTGTTTTCCCCATGAGGATACGCCCGAACACAAATCAGCCTGTTGTCACATCAATGCAAACGATTTCGAAATCACAACACTTCCGATGCCCCCAGAACCGCCGGCATCTCGGCCACCAGGACAGACCCAGAGTAGTGGAACTTCTGCCGGAGGAGGAGCGGTGGGTGGCATTGGTACCACTATTGGCGGCTCTGTACTTGGCATTTGTGCTCGTTCTCGCGCAAATAGTTTGAGTCGCAGCGCCTCTCAATACATTAGAGGAACTCTCACTGGCGTAGGCGGTCACGCTCATACCCATCCACAGTCCCAGGCTAATGCCACTGCCAACAGTGATGCTTATGCCACCATGCGCCCCGATATCGAAGGTCTCAGTGAGAAGTATTGGGGTGAAATTCTAGAGCGAACAGTCAGTTCGGGCAATCTTAGTGCCATGCAAAAGAATTTCCCCATACATTATCCGCATTATCAGATGCATCACCCACAGCATCAAATGCCGGCACACTCAATGCATCATCAGCAGGTGGTACATCATCAAATACATCAGCCGCAACAACATCAAACGACGTCGTTCAGTAAACATAGTGATCTGCACCTAAATCTGGGGCAAGAGGCCACAGCTGCAGAATTAAGTAAATTTTCCAACTCGGAGCCAAAGCTATGTGAGCATCTCTTTCACGATGCGAATTGTGCCAAAAGTAAGGCGGCAGCTGCCAATTTGGTGGCAAGTGGGGGCGCTGATATATCCAACAAATTGGCTGCTGGTCGTAGTATTCCGGATATTTAGTACGCAGAGGACGTTATACTCGCCAATAGTCAGATGGCTCGTAAATGTTTACATCATCCATTGCATCAGCAAGCATCAGGAGGCAACAAGAGCGCGAAGACTATTTTTGGACATGGTCATGGTCATCATCATGGCGTCATGGGCGGCAGTTTGCGACTGAATAGGATTCGGGTTGCCTGTCATAGTCCACCACCAACAATGCCAACAGATGCAACTACAGCATTGCCATTAGCCGAGTACCGAAAGTAAGGGAACGAGAAAAATTGGTAGAAGCAAAAAACCGAGTGAAAAGTCGAGCGGGTCTAACCACAGTTGAGTGCATGTCAGTCTATCTATAAGATTCATAGGTCATTTGAGTGTGTGTCTATGTATGTGTGTGTGTGCGTGTGTGTGTCTAAATATATTTGTATTATCCCAAAGTAAAATCTATCCGAAAGCAAAAATTCAATGATTAACCATAGTTATAGCTTGAATCAAACACTTTACTTTAATCAATGTCTAAGCTAGAAACAAAAAATCTAAATCCGAATCAAATCCTAACTTTTGTGATTGTCAAGAATTTAAATGAGTTGATGTGTTTTGTGTGTAATTGTAACAAAAAAAAAAAAAAAACCAAAAATCAATGTTAAAAAATAATCAAAACAAAATTAATAATTAAAAGTAACAGTTAACTGAATGTAAATTCAAAATGAATTTTAGTTTAGACTAAATATATATACATGAATATATGTATACCGAAACCAAATATTAGATATGTACTTAAAACAATATAGTATATATATGAAACCCATTTAGTATAGTATAAAAAATATGCCACCAAGCAATTCGAAAAGAATGTTTCAAATACAAAAGGAAAACCAAAAAATATATATATGAAATAAATTTAAAATAAATCAAATATCAATTGGATATTGCTATCATATTTATTTAAAATTTTGTCCCCACTCTCTCTCTCTCTCACTCAATTTCTCTCTCACCATCTCTCTCTCTCTCTCTTTCGTCCTTCCTTTCTGTCACTCTGCCAAGTCAATTTAATGGCAATTACATTGAAACCAATTCAAAAAAAAAACAAACAAAATGACCCATAACAAAAATAACAACAAAAAGAAATCTCAATTACACAAACAAATAGAAAAAACAGATGGGAATGAGTGCAAAAAACGCATTAAGAAAAAGCGAATAAACCTAAATAAATTAAAAATTATTCAAATTTGATTTTTTATATGCCAAAACGAGATGACAAAAATGCAAATTAATTTCGCATACGGCGGCACTTTGGAAGAAAACGCGCCAAACGAACACAAAAGTTTAAAAACTAATTTTCACAAAACAATTTTCAGAAGCCATACCCGAAAATGCCACCGAGCTCCCTCTCTCAGCTTCCCTCTCCCAATCCCCCTTCAAAGTCAAGGCATTGAGCGCCAACAGTCCCCAAGGGAAGGAGACGCGAGACGGTTCACAAACTTGTCCCGAATGCGAGGAAATAATGCACACTGGGACCATCAGAGAAATCTCAACTAGATAAAATGTATTTATCCGTACATAATGATTATTCAAAGCCACAATTATTCGACCATTACTTTATTTTGATTTCATTGTAATTAATTTTATCCCATTCCCAACCCATTGCATGCTTGGGGTTAAGAGTTAGTCTTGCTCAACCCTGTACCACTGTGCGACATGGGTTTCTTTGGCCAATTTGAATCTCAATCTGAACCTGAATGTGAATTTGAGTTTGGAATCACATTTTTCTCGCTTTTTTCCTCTCGCGGGTTGGTGCTGTTTTTTCATTTGCTGTTTTCATTTTTTGGTGATCCCTTGGACTAAAAATTACACGCTCTGCTGCATTTTGTAACAATAATCGCCGGTGTTTGCTGCCCAGTGGATTTTGGCCACCATATTCACGCCCTGTAATTTTTCGGTGGCAAATAAAAGAAACTTTTCGTATGAAAGCCAAGTTTCAAGTCTGGTCTGGTCTGATCTCTCGCCCATCTACTCCCATATCTTGTGTTTTTCTTTCTTGATTCGCATTTGTTGGCCATCTGAGAGGAAGTTTTTTTTCACCGGATGGCATGAGAATTGTAGTTGTAATTGGAGAATTTGACTCCTTGCACCAATTGGTTGGGCTCCTCTTGGCCAGGCCACTAAGATTTTTGCCTAATTTGATTAAACAGGCCAAAAAGAAGGCACTAATTGGGGTTTATCTAATTGCGGCAAAGGCAAAACTTTTGGTCATCACATTCAGGATGGATGGCAAATTGGAATTGGGGCAAAGTCAAAAGGATTCTGTGTGAGTGAAAAATGAAAATGTTTAAGCACTTGACTTGAGCTTGAATAATTAGCTTTTATGAGACAATCGTATTTTATTTTAAACAACAATTTTTAAATGGATTTTAAATTGGTTAAACAAATAATTATATTCAAAGGCTGTATAAACTTTACTCAGATTATTTTTTAGATTTTAACTTTTTGCACTTCTTCAAGAAGATTCTATAATAAGATTCTATAATCATATGCAAAAACGAGTGACCTCTCACTCTGAACTAATTGTATGAAGAATTAATAATCTTCATATTGCTGATCTTCTATTTAACGAAAATATTCTCTTTGCAACTTTTGCGATTTATAATTAGCAGTAGGCGTTGCCAATTACTTTTACAAAAATCAAGTTAAGCTACACAAATCACTGAAATTCAATGCAACTTATTTCAACTTAGAGATTAGTGGCTATATTATTTACCCTTGCAGATTTCGATTCAACAATTATTATATGACTTAGCTAAGTTTATGTTCTAAACAATAACATGGAGAAACAGAGGCACCGACGTTCCTTGACCAAGCCCTTGCGTCCTGTGGTGATATCGGCCAAACGCTTTAATGACATACAGTCGAGATCAAGGCATGAGAAGAAACTGGCCCAATTGGCAGCCATCGAAGAGGAACGTCGTTATAGACAATATCTAAAAGAGGGTAACGATCATCTGTGCAGTTTATTCAAGGAAAATATTTTGAAACGTAAAGCCGAGGCAGAGGCGACAATAGAGTACCAAATACCCGAGGCAGACCAACAGCAGGAGAATGAGTCCAAATTGCTACAAGATCATTTGCGTAGGGAGCGGATTGTGCGAGCCAATAAAATGCTGGAACAACTGAAACCCGGACCAAGAGCCGTACATCAGGCATTGCTGCAGAGCGATTTAATCCATCAGAGACATTACAACGAGGCTGTTAATCGAGAGATTGCTCAAGCAGCCGCCGATCAGCAGAAGCTGGACGAACAACAATGTCCCGAGATATTGATACCCTTTACCAAAGCCACTGAGGCCGAAGTGGTGGCACAGGAGAAGGCCAAAGTGCAGACATTCCGTAATGATCTGATGCGTGATTTGCAGAAAAGATGCCGACGTAAGTATGAGACCCGCTTGCAAGAGCTTTGCGAGGGTGCCATGGAAAGAGTACAATGCCAAGGCATAATAAACGAACAGGAAAAGGCAGCTAAGGAATTGAGGGCACGCCGACATGATTTTGGTCGCAAAGCCTACAAAGAGGCCCTCAAAGAGAAGGCAGAAAGGGCCGAACGTAAGTATTAGGAGGCAAATACCCTTTCCATCCATTAAGTTTCTACTTTTAGATGAGCGAGTTTGCGATGCGATTGATGACCGTCGAAACTGTGTCTATCTGGTGGCTAGTCGGAATCTAAGTTCACGCTACAACACCCATGTGAAGCAGATACGAGCCGATCAAATAGCCGCTAGAGAGGCTCGAGCTGTGCGTGTTTGTCAAATGCAACAAGCCAAAAAACGGCAGGCTGATGAAAGAACACACGTTGAGGAAGATCGTTATGAATTCGAGGTCAATGTCGATGAAGAACGTCGCCAATGTGAGATAAAAGAATTAGCAAGGCAGCGCAAAGCCTATCAACTGGAAGAACAACGATTGGCCAGAGAGAAACGCCAACATGAAGAAGAAATTAAACGTTTTGAGCTTGCGAGACGTTTAAAGAACTCCGAGGCCAATAGGCAATTCAATATACTAGAAGAATGTAATCAGGAAAAGATCAAGAGCGATTTACGTAAGACTCTTTACAGCCAGCGAGACGAGTTCATGGAGCAACGTCGTCTCGAACTGATGCGCATTAGTGACTGTAATGACGACCAGTATCTACAGGATGATAAGAACTTTTTTGCCCAGGCGGTAGATGTCATGGAGAAATCTCGTGAAGTCGGTCGTCCTGTCTATCCCATAGCCATGGCTGCAGAACGTTATAGACGGGAGAATAATCTAGATTTGCGTCCCGAGTCAAAGGTGGTTAGGCGTAGTAAATTGCGGGACTATTGCTGGCCTGGTTTTGTCTCAAAGGCAGATATGGCCTATCGTAAATACGAGCAGCGCGAAAAGTGCCAAGAGGCCATGGAGCACGATCGTCATCAGATCTACTGCAATGCAATTAAGATACAGAAAATGGCATCGGTCGAGAGACCCTATAAACCTTGCGTTTCAACATGTCCCATCAAATGTTTTCGTGAAAATAATTTGCAACCCAATAGTAAAGTGGATTTCGTGAAGTGCACAGAAGAAGGACCGCCACCTGTGCCGCCAGTGGATACATATCCTCCGGCAAACGTTAGGCTCTCCGATGCAAAATGTAAAATGATAAGTGTGGTGCGCAAAGTTCTTAATGGATTGAAAATTGAAGAAAATCCGCCTACACCAGGCCCACCTCAACCACACAAGGACAAGGTCGATGTACTTGTACCTGTCCCAATTTCAATTCAGGTCTCATCGAATCCTGCGCCCAGTGGGGAACCAGAAGAGAAAGTTACTTCCAAAAAAGAAAAGCAAAGGCAAATCAAAACCTGCAGAGACTCTTAAAAGTGGTTTCAGTGGTGGTCCAGCGCCTGGTCAAGATCAGCCGGCCGATATTCCGGATCCCAAAGGAACATGGGGCAAAGGTCCACTGAAGGCGCTGCCCCCTCCAAAGCAGCCTACCAAACGTCCAAGTGGTTTCACAGGTGGTCCACTTCCCGGACAAAATCGTACCGCAGATGTGCCCAATCCCAAAGGGAAATGGGGCGATGGGCCCTTAAGGACTCAACCCATTCAAGCTCAACAGCCGACCAAGCGTCCAAGTGGATTTACAGGTGGTCCACTTCCTGGTCAAAATCGCCCAGCTGGAATTCCAAATCCTAAAGGCACTTGGGGTGATGGTCCTCTAAAGGCCCAAACTACCAAGCCCGCTCAAACTGGACCAGCTACTGGACAAAATCATTCTACAGGCATTCGACAAGCCCAAATAATCATTCGCACTGGACCCTTGAAGAGTTTACTCCTTCAAACAGTTCAATCTGCCAAGCGTCTCTCAGGCATTACAGTTCAAGTGCCAGGACCAAATCGTGCAGCTGATATTGCCAATCAGAATGGAAATTCGAGTAAAAGACCAGTGAGAGTCCAAGCCACTCACTATGCACAGCCAGCAAGGCGTCCCAGCGCTTTTGCAGGAGGACCGCCTGCTGGACAAAACGTGCCTGCACCTATACCAAATCCAAAAGGAACTTGGGGATCTGGTTCATTGCAGCAGGCAGCCACACAATTCGAAAAAAAGCGATAAAACACCGCTAAAAACGAAAAAAGGCCAACCAATTTGCAAAATTTACGTTTCAATTCCTCTATTTATATCGATGTTTATCCCTTTCTTGAGTCAGCAAATATATAAAATAGAAAATCAAAATGAGACGTAAAGAGGGTAGGTAAAACCACACAACCCACAACGGGCAGAAAAAGGAATCATTGGTAGACTATGACGACGCCATGGCACAGACAGCACAGGAAATGACGTTAATGGTTTTTTAAAAGCACTTAAACTTGGCGCAAAAGTTTTTTTTCCATTCTTTCTCTCGACTTCCATTTGCCAGGGTCCAGGCAAGGGTCGCTTGCTTGCAACCCTTCCATCCAGTGACACTTGGCACTTGGGCTCACGCGCTTTGTTTAGCAGCAGAGAGCGGACGGAGTGGATGCTTGGAGCTGGACTTGAATACAGTGGACAAGTGGCCAGAAAGTGCTCCATAAATTCCAATTAATGCGTGGACAAAGTTATTAGGTTACGCGCGTTGGTCTACGTCTTCATCAATTTGCGACTGACTGACATTCATTTTTGTTTTCATTTAGCTTATTAGCAGAGTGGGTGGAGCGAAGTGGACATGTCAAGCGTAACAGCACCATAACTTAATTTAGTCCCCGGTTAACCCGGCTGATGAACCCAAACACTTCGAGGTCAGTTTTTGCTACAATCTGCATCTCTCTCTCTCTCTTTTTCTGGTCAGCAATCTCATCAGTATAATTACGGTGAAGCACACAAAAAATGTTCGCCAAGATGCAACTCCCGAAGGGTTAATCAGTAACCGGTTAGAACTTTGCAGTCTTTGGCGCTTAGTCGAGCGCAAAGCTTCAATTAACCAAAGGCTGGGCAATGGCCATCACTTTGTCAAAGTAATGAAAAGTTTTGTCGGCTGCCAAAGTTAACCAATTTGTGGCATTAATAGCTTAGCATCAACCAGGCAATCAGAGACCTTCAAAAACCTACCAACACACACACAAAAAGTGAAAGAAAAGTTTAATAGCATCGCCGTAGACTAACTATTGTAAATTTTCCTGAAAACTCAAACTGGATAATAGCATAATAACAGCGGTTTATGAAATAGAAGTAGTGAGAACATTTTTTAGAAACAGCAGTTTTCCAATACACTGAAAAGAATTTTGGATCCTCAAATAAGTTTCCCCTCTCCACTAGAGTATACGGAATCTCTTTCTCTTTCCATTCGATAAATTGAATACAAAATCCTTCTTTACTATTTGATTGAATTTTAGTAAACTAAATCGTAAAAACAAATCTTTTCTTGCTGTTTATTTTTAAAGGAGTTTTTCATCTATCTGTTGAAACAAATGGCAAGACAATAACACAATTGATTTACATACAAACACACAAAACAAAAACGATAAATTTTTAATAAATGAAGCAAAAGCAACAAGTGGTGTGAAATAAGTGAGAGAAATGGTTAAGAAATTTTCTAAAGGGGTGAAGAACAAAAGAACAAGGCAAAGACAATAAGAAAGAAAAGGCATTACGTATACGTAATGTGGGCAAGTGGCATTCCTGGCATACCCAACGCAATTGTAATGTAAAACAATGTGCTTGCTCCCTCTTCGTTTCTCATTCGTTCTCGTTCTTACTCTCAAGCAATTTAAAACTCAATAAAAGTTGCTCTATGAAAAATTACTTAATGAAATTAAGTGTGAAAAGTGTAAGAGAATCTTGTGCTAAGGGCCAAGACGAAGGCGAAAGCGAAAGCTTAAGGCACCCGACATTGTAAGTGTGTGGCGAAGCATAAAAAGCCAAATAGCAGTAAATAATAATCGTGCCATGACTTATTGGCTTAGCCAGATGCCTAGAATGGGTATAGAAAGTAGAACTGTTGAACAGTTCCTGTTGAAAACCTTCATTTTATCGGCTTAGCTGCTTACGAGCCAAGTAGAAATCTCTTAACCGCTTAAAGTCATTTTCGGTAAGACTATTCTAAAATATAAATAAAAAAGAAACAGACCATCACAATTATACTACACAAGAAGAGCGAGAGTCTTTATTGAAGCCATCCACAGGTTATTTATAAGTCAATCGACGCCCAGTTGGACGACGAACACTTGATTTCGGTGTAGATTTGTTACTTGTTGACTTTTCACTGGCTTCTGGCAATGTGTGCAATGAATTTAGGGCTGACATGTGCAGCTTAAAACCATAAAGACTGGACGAAAAAATATTTATTAGAAAACGGAATCAAAAACCTCACAAAAAGGTTGACTCACCGTGGTGTGTAACTCTCCTTGGGCTCCTCTGGGCGAAATTCAGGGAATTGCATAAAAAACATGTGCGGAAAACTAGTGCCAAACATGGCGCCATCTAACATGCCGCAACGTGAACGTGGATGATATATATCCTTACAGCAAGGACAATAGATCTTCACATGCGACTGACTATAGTAATCGAAGCGTCCAATTGGCAATACATGCTGGCCCTTACCATTTCGACTGCAAAAGATACGTGGACACACTCCAAAATCTCCGCGATGATACTTCAGGCACATGTCATTCATGCCTCTCATTGTCACAATGTAGCGAGCATGGACTAGGCCATACAATTTCGCAGCATCCTCAGCCACGGATTCACACAGATGTTTCCAAATGTCTGTATTAAACTCCGGTTCCGTAATCAAATTGAAGGTGCGATTAAAATTGACCACCGATGTCTCCAGTCCAGTTAAATTGAATTTATCCCTAATATAATCATTCGGCACACGGCAAAGAAACTCCTTTCCTCGTAGGCCAACAAACCAATTGATCCAACTTGTATCGCCAACCACCGATACCGACGAATCGTTATTTGTACTACTGCTACTTATTCATAAAAATATCACAATTATTAGTTGGATCCAACAATTTATTAACTTACTTACTTGTATGACATTCTCGTATGTGTCTCCAGAAGTGTTGCGAATTACTAAAAGTTAATCATTGACATTTGGGAATTTTAACCCATGGCTAGAGTTGTTCATCGGGTTTTATCGACAAAAATTACAGCCCTGTGAGATTTGATTTTGAGCTGTGACAATTCGTTAACTTGTAAAAACTCGAAAACAATCTAGAGACTTTTTAACTTAAACTTGACTTAAGGTTTTCTAAATACTTTTAAAGAGGAAGAATACCTATAAAGGTATTTCCTAAATAGTCTATCATCCTAAAATACTTCTCATTTAAAATTATACTCTAGTCAAATATTTGTGGTAGTATTTAAGGATTTAATATTTTATTATGAAGTAAATGTTTTTGAATTCAACTTCTTGACATTCAAATTTCGCTCCAGTTTTGGCGTTGAACATATATTTTAAATACATATCAATTCTGGAGTGATAAACAAAGCTAATTAATGGTTTAACTTCGTGGTTCTTGAAATATATATGGAAACAATCTACTCACCGCCCAAAATCTAATATCTTATATGATCGTAATACTATCTCCCCCTTTTTGATTGTTAAAAAGGATTAAACTAAACTGCCTGCCAGCCTGATCGACTGTCCTTAGACTCAGACTCAGAAATTCTTCACCTTTTTCTTACGTTCATTGCGTTATTGTGATTTTGGTTTAAAAGTATATAAAATTTGGAAACAGAATCGTCAAAAGGTCTTCTATAAGATTCCTTATTATTAGGTTTAATTACACTACAATTGGGCTTACTACTTTTCCAAACTAGCTAGTACAACTGATGTGAGTTTCTTTTGCCACATTCTCTTACATCAGATTTTGATTAAACCCCCAGGGTTTCCAACCTATCTAAAACAGGCTTGATGCCTGTCCGCATACTAGAAAAAAAAAGTGTGTATGATAGCCCAGGGAAGAGAAATAAAGGGGAAAAAAAAACAGGAATAGAGACCTAGGCACAAAAACGAAACCTAAAATTGAAGAACCAAAACAAGCCAACGCAAAAAACAGACTTCCCCTCTCGCTATGTGTGTGTTTGTAAGCCCAACGCATGTGTGTATGCAATTTTTTGGCACAAATTCAATTCCAATTTTCACTTAAAAGTTTTTAACTCGCTTTCCAGTTTGGCCGTAAAGCGTTCACCATCGTCCATGCAGTTCGCCATGAAGATGCCCTTGAGACAAATTAAGTGATTTGCTCCGCTTTACACACATTTTTTTTTTTCCTCTTGATTACTTTTACTACCAATACAGTAGCAGCAGGAGGAGAAAGCGAAAGAGAAGTTTCAAAATTAAATTGCTAAGAACAAGAAGCAAAAGAGACAGTATTTCATTTAGTATTAGGCCAATGGGCAAAACATAAATGGATTTAAGATTGAGTCAAATTATTGAGTTGTTGGGCGTTGCGAGCCTCCAGCTCGTTTTGTTTTTCAATCACTCCAACATAATCGGCTACAATTTGACGATCCACCATACGCAATGGTTGATCATACTTTAGGACGGCCACATCGAACTGACTTTGTCCCATTGGAGTGACTGTTATCATGGTGCGAACCACTTCCTTGATGGCCGTTTCCTCATTGAGTGATTTGCCCACACTATGCCCATCGCCATGCTTCTCCAAAAAACCGCGTACAGATTGACCATGACGCCCTGTGGCAGCAGCAACCCATTCATAACAGATGCCCGAGGGTTCGGTTTGATATAAATGCGGTTTGCCATTGTCATCGAATCCGCCAATCAAGCACGATACGCCAAATGGACGGCAACCATTGCTTTGTGTATACTTTTGCTGAAGTTCTGCTACATACCTAAAATGAGATAGACACTGGAACATCAGAACAGTTGTATTTAGAAGCCGTTTCCTACGTACCGTGATATGTAGTCCACACTAACGGCTCGTTCGAAATTCAAGCGATGACTTTGAGCCTCCGTTTGGGCACGATTACACACAATTCGAGCATCGGCTGTTAGGCCAGCAAACGTCATTATAACATGATCGTCGAGCAAACGTATCTTACGTATTGAACGCTCTTCCTGCAGATCACCAGCCGTCTTTCTTTCCACACCCAACAAAATGCAATCATCAGTGCGTAAGCCCACCTGTGAGAACCGGAAATACATAAATTAGAGATGGTACAATTTCCCAGCAAGAGTCATCAACGAACCGCTGTGGATCCTTTGCGTACTGCCTCCTGAGCGTATTCCACTTGCAGTAAGTGACCATCGGGGGAATAAATGGTCACCGCACGATCGTAACGTTCGCCCATTATTAAAATAGAAAATATACTTTTAATCTTTACAATATTGGAATTTTTAGAATAAAATCAACTGGAAAAATAAATAAACAAGAGTCTCAAAGAAGATTGACTACGAAACAAATACACTAGACGAGTACTTATAAAATTTTAGAATATAATTTAAGTATCACTTACATCTAGTCTCCAGACAATTAAATTTTCACCTTAAAAGTTCTTTTTATCATAAAAGTTGTGAAACACCGAGTCGAAACTGTTTTAATCAATTTGAAAACTTTTCAAGGGCATTAAAATCTGGAAATAAATATTTGAATCGTTATCTGACTTTAGCTTAAAGATGAGGCTAAAGATGAGAAAATAAATTGTATAATAAGAAGAGAAAGAAAAGTTATTATGAAAACAGAACAACAGTCCTTTGTTCCTGTCTATATATCATTACCTTAGAACAGTACCCTCTAAAAGTCTTCAATAGACTTCAACTTCAACTGACTTCAACTGACTTCGCCTTGGAAAAGGGCAATTTAATGCCAGAGACTCTTACAACTAGTGGTATTTAAGAATAAACCTATACTAATTATAGTAAATAAGTCTATCCATATTCATACATTCAAAGCATTTGGCCTCGCATTAAAGTGGCTGAGTTCGAAGGCCAGTCAAATGCGAAAGGGTAACAGTAGCACCACGACAAAGTTCATAGGGACATTAACTAGGTTTAGACACCAACATGGGCCTTTCACGCCACGCAGGGACTGGCCTTGCCATGAAGGAGCATAGTTTCTAATGCGCTTAGCTAAGGCCATGAGAGAATTGAGAACCAAGGGGAAACTTCGAGGAACACAGTGTTAATTCATAAAAAACATTAATAACTAAAACTATGTTTTATCAACTTTTACAGACCAGACTCTATTAAGGGAACAGCGAAAAGCCGTGGTAATTTAGAACGAAACTTTAATTAATAAGTTAAACTATGTTTAACCAGCTACAAGCGTCGACTGCTGCCGGTTTTAAGTATGACAAAAAAAAATTCATCTCTTGTTAGATCATCCCATTCCAACTTCAGTTTCAACTTTCACTGTCAGTCAGTTGTTGTTAAAATGGTTCATCATTAATTTTCACATACACACACACATACACACACACATACACACTCACATGAAACACACACTTCAACGCATTTAGGAGACTTCTTTCTCTGAAAAGCACTTGAAGCTATCCTGCAAAACCTTTGCTCTTGTCTTTATCCCCTAACAACATTTATTGGTCTTTAGCTCTCTGACGAAATGAGGTTCAGTCAAGAGGGGGTGCAAATGGCGGGGGATGCAGAGAATGAGTAAGAAAAACAACAATCAACACCATTTGCCGCTACAAATTAAGCTCGAAGCAAACAAATCGTGGAATCATTCAGCCAGTTAACCAAACCCGACCCGAAACAAACTCTACCGCCTCCCAAAACAAAGGCGTCTGCCCCAGCTAGAACTTGCCCCAAAGGCAATTTCGTTTTGTGTTTAGACCGAAGAAAGCAGGTTCTTTTCTTCGATTTGGGGTGAACGGTGCTTATCGGGCATGAAAATGGTGTGGGTGAAAGTGCTTAATCAAAATGCCTTGGAAACGTTGCGTATACTTAATTTTAGTTCTTTTGCCCCATCGACTGATGTGCCAATAACTACCTAATGAATTAAATGTTCATGTTGTTGTTGTTGTTGTTTTTCTTCTTCTTCTTGTTACTGTTGCATGTTTATGTTTATTTAATTTACAAGTATATTAAGCACTTTTTACAGAACTCTTGAAGGTCTTTGAAAATGAATAAGTTAATATTGAACATATTTTGTGAAATGAATTAACAAAAAAAAAAAAACGAAATTTTTTTGTCCAAAGACCGAATTATACATAAATAAATTATATTAAAACTGTTTTATTCATTTGATTAAATTATTGGCGAAATTACATTTTCTGTGTTGTCAATTTTGATAAATGTTTAAATAAATTCATTTAACTTATGCTCCAATCTGCATGCGAGCTATGTTTAAAAAGTAAAGCGAATTAGGGGAAAATTTTATTTGCAATGTAATGATAGATCAAAGTTTAAAAATATTTGGAAAAGTCGTTATTAGTTTAAAAGTTCTGATATCTCTAGGTTCTTTGTTTGTCTCTCAATCACATATATGGATTGATTATGAACTTTTAACATTCGATCATGAGGAAAGCAAATAAACCTAATATTTCTTAATACTAGAACCTAGGTAAATCGAAGACAAAGTACGATATGGAATGATAGTGATTGAAAGCTTAGGTGATTGCAGTGAACGTTATCAAAACTGCTTATCCTTCGAATTCGTTCCTTTGTTAAAGTCTTGAAAAGATCATTAAACACGATTCTTCTTTATGTAGAAGGATTCGTTGACTTTGGAAACTTCCCTCGCTTCGTCTGTAACAAATGCAGCGCGCAACCGCATAAAACATATTTTTTGAATTGTCTACCGTGGCAAAATAATTGCATTTTATGTGATTCTATTCATTTTGTGTTTACAATTCCTGTGTAATTTATTTATTTAGAGGTGCACCGTGGTATGTAGGGCGAGACGGGTGTGGGGTGGAAAGATGATTGTAGGGCCGCATAACGTAACATAGCATTGGCACGTATTTAATCCTACTAAGTATGCTGCCAAAAATAAAAAAGCTCGATTCATGTTCCCAGTCCTGGGTGATGCTGTTGGTCCTAGCTCTTCTCTGGATTTCAGGTCGTCCTGTTCTGTTCTGTTCTGTTGTGACAGCAGTCCTGCCTTTGCACACGGTTGTCATAAAATGTTAAATACAAAATTTATGGCAAACTGCGCGTTTGTGGCATACTAAACATGCGACGGCAATGCGGTTTACCCATCAGAAGCTGGAGACGCAAGTGGAGAAGTGGTAGAGAACTGAAACTCTATGGTAGATTCCGGGCTAAGCACATTAGCAAAATGAAGCTGTTTCGATTACGATTACATTTCTCTCAGATTTCGCTTGACTTTTTTGTTGCATTTGAAGATTTTGTTGTCAGCATTTGTGTGACACTAAATGAGGCAAGGGATAAGGATGATGATGTTAATGCTGATACTCACTGGTAGCAGCTGCTCTCACTAGTACAGCATTAAACTCTTTGTCCGGCGGTCAGGTGAGACTCGACACTAAAAAGTGAAACTAGGGGGAACTGCAACTACGTTGAAGTTACATTACAATGTAATAATTTGCATAGACAATGTAAACAGGAACGGAATAACAAGATTAAGCGATACACCGATATTTAACATAATGTGATAAGACTTACACAATCAAAGAAGATGAAAATTATGAATGGAAGAGAAAAGATTTATCTGGTTTTACTTATTTGTCGAATAATATACGTATAATCAATGTTCATAAATAATTTTTGATTTATTTCACCAAATATTTGCTTTCATTTCATTTGCTTTGCCTGGCTAGAAATCTGTTTCTTTAACTTAAGAAACTTATTTTTGGTATTTACCTCTCGCATAAGATTTTAGTTAGTTTTTTTTCTTTTAGTTATTTGCATGGAAGTCTCTGCCCTCAGTCAGCATGAAATCTTTTTTGGCTGACGACAGCAAAATGCAAACAACCTTTGACCATTGACTGCAGCCAACTCCAGGGCAACAGACATGACAGAAACAGAGCCATATCCATGTGTATACATATGTATTTGAAAGTATGTATGTATGTCTCATCTAAGTAAACAGTGGCTAGAAGAGGAGAACTCAGGCTCACCTGATGGCTTCCAGACTCACCCTCAATTCGCATTCACCCCAAGCCCTTTTAATAAACCGAGCAACGCACACGCCATTGTTGACTTAGTCCAACCATCCATGTCCTCTATTCTATGTGCCTCCGAAGTGCCATTTAGTGTCAACGAACTCATCCTCCTTCACGTACACACACACACACACACACACCTGGCCCCTATTGCCCCTCTTTAATCTCTGTACTCTTGTCCTTTCAGTTGCCAAGTTATTAAGTCGTTTGTGTTTATGGAAAAGCCGCTGTTAAACTTGAGGGACGTGATGCAGCTGCTGTTACTTCGGTTACGGTTTAGCTCATTATGAAACCCACACAGAGAGTAAGGCAACTGCTGCTGCCGGTGCTGCTGTCCAGCTCCAATTCGAACTTATTAGATCAAAGTTTGCCTAGATTATCCAAATTCCATTGTATTGAGACTCCCCACAACCCCATTCAATTATTTGGTTTCGAAATTTGAAGAACAATTTGCTGCAGCAGCTGCATCAACTGGAATTGTGGTAATTGAAATTCGTAACGCGAAACTTTATGCAATTGTTGAAAGTAAAGTTTAGCGCACGCAACTTTTTGAGTAAAGTGCAGGCAATTGCAGTAAAGTGCATCTACAACTGGTATTGCAACTCCAATCAGTCAGAGGGTCGCCCCTACCCCTCTCTATCCCCGTCACTTTTCTAGCTAAAAGCCAAATGGGCGACAAATGCTGTGCAAATTAATAGCAAAAAGGCTACGCACAGCACTTGAGGAAAGTATTGATAGATAAAAATGTGCAGCATGGAAATGGAAAAAAATAAGAGAAAAATACCAAATCAACTCAAGTCGAAGAATAGCAAAAACCAGAGGGCCGGGGCCAACTTCTTCCGTGCCGAAGTTCGTATACCCTTGCATATTTTTTATGTTTCTATTGAATTTGACTGACAATTATTTTATTTTAATGCAATAGCGTCAAATGTAACGAAGTTATTGTCGACCGATCGACGTTATTGTGAAAAGTCACTGTTGGTGACTTCGCCCTAGATCCATCTAAGAATAAATGGCTAAGTAAGTACAAGTCTAAGTACAAGCTTCCTTTCGTTCTCAAAATTAAACGAATTGATATAAACCCTTTATCAGGAAGGGTATGAAGAAATGAATAGAATAGAATCTTGCACTAATGGTCAACAATGATTGAGAAAGGCAAGCTAGAACTCCTCCGACTCCCATCGAAGGAGGAGTAGTAGCCGGAGCAGCTGCTGCAGGAGCAAATTGTAAGCGCTAAGGCAACTGTCACTTCACTCGACAGCTTCTCCTCCAACTGACTTATGTCAAATTGAAGTAGCTTCTTTTGAAGTAAGACTAAAAGCATATTTATATAACATAGGCGAGTGAGAAAGAGATGAATGAGATTTATGGGTTATATCTGATTTAGTTCTTTCAATTGAATATCGTATCATTATACTTGCTTAATCCTATGTTGGAAGAAGTATATAAGTTACTAGCATAAATTGCGACACCAGCTTGCTGCACGTTTCATTTAATTTATGCATTTTTGCCTTAAGCCAAAAACAGGTGAGAAGTAAAATAAACGAAAACGAAACTCCCAAAAAACGAAACTAAATGAAAGCAAACCAAATTACATCTAACGAAAGGAGAAGAAGAGAAAAAAACCACTAAATAATCAAACTAGATTCTGGACATGATGAGAGAGAGACAGAGTTTGCTGAGGTCCAAAATAAACGAGTCAATTGAAACACAGAAAGCAAACGAAACGCCAGCAGACACACACACAAAGCATAGAGGATTAAGTCCTTCGAACTCTTTAGGATATTAGCCACAAGGCGCAAACCACCACAAGAACCGAACGGCAAGGGAAGAGTGTCAGTCAGCGGGGGCATTTATGGCAGAAAATTCGGTTGGATATATCTGTGTCTGGGCAGTGGACTTTGCCTGTCAATACCATAGAGTTTTATATAGTTTCCTTTGCTAGAGTCCTTGCTGCATCGACCTAGGACGACGACGACACGCGACCCACATGCATATAAACATTTCACGGCTGGGTGACATATCAGCGATATTTTTATGGCCAACGTGCACTCGATTCGGCTTCCGGTGAATTCTCTCGCCCTCTTTCTCACTCTATCTCTCTTTCGCTCTCACTAGGTTTACATGGCTTAACAAGGGGAGGAGTCTGAAGGCAGCATGATAGTAAAAGAAATAAATACTGTGAGAAAATGTATCTGTACACAGCTCTTATCTGTATATAATCCACTTTATATTTTCACACTAGACCCCACAAAAAAATTGAAATTGAAAATAAACATAAATTTGGTTTACAAGCTAACAAAAAAATGGCGGAATTTTATATGGGTAAACATTGATGAAAGTTGTACAAGAATTTAAATGTTAAATGACATTTAGATTTCAATCGTTTCAATTGTGTTGTCACAATGAGACAGTACTTAAATTCTAATTTACTAATTATCTTGCCTACTGCCCCAGATAGAGTAAGTCGGTCATATCCCTACATTATATCTCTTTATTTCCGATGAGTAAGTAAAATAAACTATAACTTCAAATCATGTAATCAATGATGAAATTTACTTACATTTGTTCAAAGTATAATTGTGGTGAATAATTCAATTAAGAAGTTTACAAAATCTATACCGTCCAAAAGCATTGCCCCAAAATGTAGGCAATACAAAATATTAAACGGCATTTTGCGGAAGTGAGATATTTCAACTTTGCTCCAAAATGTAGGCACCACAAAATGAGCAAAAATAAAGAGGGAAAAGTCAAGGATGTGCTGAAATATCAGATAATCCCTATAAGTCATATTCTTTGCTTGCTTCACATATGTTAAACTTGCAAACTATTTAGCCAAAGCGGACTTTAAAGTGCCTACAAATAGGTGACCACAAGTAAGTTAAAGATAATGTTTTTAGTCCAGCAAGAATTAAATTTAGTCTTTATACGCATATTTGTTCAAAATTTGATAAATTATTTTGCTGGAGAAGTAATATATGTATATGTACATTTTGTTTTTGTTATTGTGTCAGCTGCGATGGCAAAACAGCTTTATTTAATTGGCGAGCTGGTTGTAGTTTTTTTTCCTCAAAACGGGCGTTGCCTTGGCAAAGTTTATTAACTTTATACCATGACAAAACACTTTGAATTTAGCTTGGCGGTCGTCCCTTCTAGTCATCTAGTATCCTGATGTCCTGCGGTCCTTTAGCTCATTCTCACTCCTTGTGGCTCTCTCTTTCTCTCTCGCTATGTTGATTGTCTGCAATTCATGGCAGCTTTCGAATTTCATTGTTGCATTCCAAGCACTTTGAGCCGAGCTAAACTTTTACCAGACGTTCGTTGGCTGCAATTTTCTTGTCCATGTCCCATTGTCCGTGTCCGTATCTTGTCTATGTCCTGTCATCGTTTTTGTCGTCGGTCTGCTGTCTGCGATCCATCGGTTTGGTTTTGCCTGATTGCAAACACAACAATTCTCACTTGGCCTGCAGCTTCCCAATGGAGTTGGAAAGTTTATTATTATTATTTGGCTTGTTTCGCCTTGTTTTCTCGATTTTTGTTTTTATTTACCTTTAAATAAAATTTCTCCTCAACGCTTGATATTTGTTTGCCCAACAAACAGCAGGACTCCAAAAGATGCTCAGTATTTATATATTTTTTCGTCTCTTGCTCTGTAATGGATAGCCGAGAGACTAAATGAGGCATTAATGCGAATTTTAATTGACCATTAAAAAAAAAACATTTAAAAAGAAATCACTCTCTATTGTAATCCCTGAAAGGAATTTCAATATTTCTTAAGCTAGGAAACTTTGAGGAATTTATGGGTCAGTTCTAGCTTTAAGTTATGAAACATTTTTGCACACATTTTGCGGTAAGTTTTATTACTTTCACATTGCCCACAGCAGCACATGCAACACAGTCACCCAGAGATTGCCGCTTGGCTGGAATGAAAATAAAACCTTACTTTTGCCCTTTTTGTGTGTAGTGGGGGGTTGAGGAGGGGAAGGGGAATAGGAATTTAAAGCAATCAATGCGGTTTAGTAAACACAATTTCGGTTTAGAATTCATTATTTGCCTGGACTGACACAATGGTTAGCAGTAGTCAGTGGTCGTTGGGGCACAGCGGGAAACCAATATTTACAACCAATTTTCCCTTTTTTTTCATTAATTTTATTATAAAGTTACTTTCTGTTTTTTATCTCATATCCTTGTAAAACTAAAAAAAAGGATTACGAATCACACTGCGCAGACAGTCCCAGATGAGGGACGGGTGGAAAGGGGAATCATAAAGGATCACCAACTTTGCTTTGCGATTGTCGATGAAACCAGCCATAACGCCAACTCGTGGCCTGCGGATAGTTATACCTGACATCCGGAGTTCTGTCATAACGTTGCTCTAGATATGTTGTCCTTTGGCCACTGCGCAACAGTTGTAACTCATCGTGTGGCACTAATTTCATGGGTGGATCCCGACACTGACAATGACGAAAGTTATTCTGTTCCACCTGCGAGAGGTCATAGTCAAAGATGGCCGAGGACGAAGGACGTATAATGCGGCGATGAGACAAAACATATGTGCCCTGACTCAAACCGGAGGGGTGAACCCACCGCGTTTTATCCATTGCTATGGTGGTAGAACGTTGTGCCTTCAATAATGACACAACATTGTCAATGGGCTTAGATTTTGCTTTACCACCTCGACTTCGCACATGAATGGACTCCGTCTGGTTGGTTTTCTCGCTTGTTCGCTGCTTAGGTTTAACAAGTGGAGTTGCAGTACGTGTTGTAAAGGTAGTTTCTACATCTTTGGGCATCGGCCCTGGTCCAACTGGTAAGATGGCTTTACTCCGCCATTGGCCCGTTTTGTTTCGCAAATCCTTAGTGCCAACAGACTGTCTGCGTGTATTTTGGAATTTCGTGGAGACTTGTGTATTTAGAGAGCTAAACATTTTTTTTTAATGTCTAATTCAGTATGAGATCTGAATGAATATTTTTTGACAACAAAAGTGAAGCCATTACCAATCGTTATTGCTTTAATGATTGGAAAATTGATTGAGGGCTGCCCTCAAAACCAATAAAACTGAAGTTATGAATGACTCTATGAACTCTGTCCTTCTGATCGGAAATTTTTTTATGCTATGTATTTGGGCTAAAATAATTTAAAAATTATACTGTGAAACACAATTACACTGGAAGTCAGAATTAGCCGACCAACACAAATCGTTTGATATATTTTTCACAAGCAAAGGATACTTTGTGAAAAATAAAATAAAGAGTTTTAATACAAAAGGTCTAAATAGGCCTTTTATTTCCTTATGTTTGGCTGAAGTTATTCTAAATTCTGTGAAATGAGAAAATTTTCGAGGAGAGTTCGTCAACGTTATAGATCCGAAGTTGCTGGAGAAAACGATACAACATTCTCAAGTAAAGATAATCTGATCACTCTAATTCGTTTTTATGCCGGCCACGAATGCCTTTGGAATCAACAAAATCCCGATTATTATGACAGCAATAAACGCAATCGTCTCTGGTCTTGGATAGCCAGACAATTTGGCCCCAAAACTTCCAAGTCCGATGTTGAATTTGAAATACAAATTTTGCAAAAACGTGCCCTGCAAGAATTTGAACGCATAGAACATTTGCGAGGAATGGGATTGAAGTGCAATCCGACCTTTGAGCTGATAAATGAGTTTCAGTTTCTTCTCGATGATGAAGAAGAGGTAGCGTGTATTTAATTCTAAAGAGTATTACAGAAAGAATGTAATATAATGCTTCTTTAGGTTAATAAACAAGCATCAGTCGAGGTGGAGAAGGATTCCCCACTTCAATCCAAACAAGTGTATTCCGAAAGTGCTGAAACTAAGAGTATTCAAGACGTAAATGTATTTTGTTGTAATCTTGAAGAAGAACTTTCACGATTTCCACCAAAAATTCGTTTAAAAACTCAGCAAAAAATTCTTTTCATCATGAATAATGCGAGGAATCAGGTTGATAAAAAATCTAAGAAATTCGTACACTGGAGTATATAATATTTAAGTGAATGGCAACCACTTTCCACTTCATAAACGACTTGTAGTGAACTTAGGCTTCAAAAAAATACAAATATTTTTTCCTTCTGAATCCATACCGGCCGTCAATAAAAATTACATTTGTCCCCATTCATTTACATTGAAATTTAAGTTTTTAGACTATTAGGCTTGCTTTTTCGCATTTGTTAAGCTTGTTTTAAAGGTCTTATATATTCGATACAGAAGCCATAACTCAAAACATTACAAGAATTTCTTTAAATTCGTGATTTTGAATATCTGAAACGCCTTTTTTCGATTAATCAAAGCATACAAAAAACTTTTGTTAATCGCTATTCTTTATTGCGAAACAAATTTACAAATTCTTCATTTATTATCTACATATTTTTTAGTTCCATATTTAAGCACACAACAATTAATTATTGTTTTAAAATTATCACGTGGTTTTTTTCTTTCATTTTCGTTTTCTTTTATTTTGTGTTTTCAGCTTAATTCATTTACATAGAGTAGAAATCAACATTTCGCTTAATGATCACAATCAAAATATATATATAGATAGTAGTAGTTGCTAATATTGTAGGGCGAGGCGGTTTGATGCCGTTAAGGGAAGTGGGAGCACACACGCTGACACGCACACTATTATTTTAATTGGATTGAGGGATTGATACATTAACTAAAAAAAATAATATATATATTCCTCATATAAAACTAATTGCAAGTAATGTTATTTTTTAAAGTAACTCAGATGCGCTTTATGCTGTTTTTTTGTCGCGGTGCTGCATGACTCCTATACCCCAAATTTAAATACAGAATGCGATTTTCGTATAGGGGCTTAAACTGCTTTTTCTAAGTTGTAACAAATATTCATTCAACCAATCAATCGATTCTTTAGACACATGTCTCGAACATTCTCCTCAAAGAACTCTTCCACGACACATCAGCTTTAGGTACACATCATCATTTTAGGCTTCAGGATTCGTTTTCTCCCTTCACCTGTGAGGTGCATAGACTCTTATTCTGACTTGGTCAGATCAATTTCTTTGATGCGCCTGTTTTAGATGATGTGGCCGAGATACTGGCCGATGCATTTGTGGTCGGTGGCTTCGTCTTGGGTGTGGATGTCGTTGACGGTTGTATCGTAGGCGGCAGACTTATATTACTGGAAGGCAGAATATTTTCACGTAATTTGCTCTCCATAGTAGGAGAATTACTACTTGAGCCCTTTGCATTACTGCTTGACCCTCCGCTGCCTGACTGATTGCTGCCGTTGGATCCCTTTGTCGTGGGTTTTGGACGACCAGAACTAGGTTTGTTATCCGTTGGCTTGGGGGGAGTTGAACTATTTAAATCCTTGGCCTTATCCAACAGATTGGGTGCCTTGTCTGGGGAAGCGGGCTTGGTAGAGAGAAAAAAATAATATATTATCAGTTAGGTAAAAACTAAATGGACCTACCTCAGCCTTTAGCACCTTGGCCTTGTCCTGGGCAGGTGATTCCACAGCACCGAGTTCGGTGGCAATATCGTGAATCTCTTTGGCCGAATCATGTATGTCATCCACAATTTTAGCCGTATCCTTATCCGGTTTTACAACCTCAGCCTTCAGCTTTTCAGCTTCCTTCATACTCTTGGCAATGGCCTTTTCGATCTTTTGCTCTGCCTCTAGTATTTGCTCTTTATCCAATAGACAAATGAGCTCCTCAATAGCTTTCTCGCTAAGTTTAATATTATCGCGACCAATAGATTCCATTACCTGTAAACGTAAAAAGGTGCTATCTTAAGCATTCTAATCTGCATTATTAAAAGAAAAACTCACCTTTCTTATCTCATTAACAGTAACAACACCATCTTTATCGGCATCAAATTTATCTAGAACGGCTTCGATGTGACGTAAACGTGCCTCGTCGCTTGTCTCTTTGAGTTTCTTGATATTCAGCATGAGATCATCAATGCGTACGATTTCCTCATTGCGCCGCCTAGTGGCCTGTTTGGAGAGCAATTCCGTGAACTCCTCCAGCTGCTTTTTGTCTATATTAACGGCCTCACTGTCTATACTCTGAATCACCTTGGTTATCTCATGAACAGAAATAGCACCATCCTTGTCCGCATCCAATTTAACGAGTAAATCCTCGACAACTTTAAAACGTTCACCATCGGAGGTTTCTTTCATTCGTTTTATGGTAGCCACCAACTCATCGATACCAACTACAGGTTGAGACGAAGGAATACCACTTACAGTGGAGCTATCGGAGGCATCAGCCTGTTTGATCTGCTTTTGGCGATGCTCTAGATCATTTAGCACATGATCCAATTGTGAAATCATTTTATTGACCCGATTGTACAGCAATTTTGCAGCACGACTCTCACGCACTGGCTCCTTGACAACTTGTCGCACTTCACGCAACTCTTCTACATCTTCCTGATAGTCCCGAAGCTCTTCCTTCAGTTCCTTAATAGTTTCCTTTTCCACTACCAATTGTTTATCGGAGGACAGAGTCTTAAGGGCATCGGACAACAGTTGGACATCGGTGGATGATATACCCTTGTCCGTTTCGGGTGCAGCTACCACCTCCTGGTGAAGTGGACGCTGTGCCTTGACCAGCTCCTCGGTAAAAACATAAGGAGCCGGTTGCTCATCCTTCAATGCTGTACGCTTTGCAATAGTCTCCTCATGCTCTTCCTCACGCTCCTCACGAATCTTGCGCTCCTCCTCACGAATGATCTCAATTTTCGTCTTATTATCCACTTTGCCTTCACTCTCGCCAATGGCATGCCTGGTGTGTGCACCAACGGCATCGGGCAGCACTCGCATTGTCTCCTTCAGCTTGTCGGTGGTAATGCTATCATCAGAAATGAGCATGGCCCGCGACAGAAGTAGCAATGTGGGCGGCACCTGCTCATTTAGGCTAAGATCAATCCATTCCTTGAGCTGGAATCGCAAACGTTCAGCCGTCAGCCCATATGCACGCATGCCTCGAGATTTGCAGGCCTGTTGCAGTTCAAATAAATCCAATGAATCGACGCCTTCTCGTGCAATCACCCGATCATCGGTGGCCAAAGAACGAAGTTTCAAACGCAATTGGAATCGTAACAAAGTCGTTGTGCCAATTGTATTTAATTCCAGAACACGACACAGAGCAGCCAATTGCTCCCGCGATAGGGAATCCAAAGTTATTTCATCATCGAAACGCTTGGCAAACTTTATAATCTCCTCGGTGCTGACATGATCATTGGGATTTCGTATCTTTCGAAAGAAGGCCTCAAATTGTTTGGCCTCCTCGCTGCTGTGTTCCTTGTGCTGCACTGGCATTTGATCGAGAGTTTTTTGCAAGAATTTCGCCACCTCCAAACGCACGGCCAACGATTGTCTTAATCTCTCCTGTCGATCTTTGGCCGTTTGGAACGTTGAGGGCAGCATGCCCGGAAAGAATTTAATGAATACCGGCAATAGCAGCTCCATAAAAGGCACAATAACAAATACCGAAAATGGTATCAATCGGAATAAATCGGAGGTGGTTCTCTGCAATTGCTTATTCTCACGCCTTGTTAATGTCTTGCCATTTAGTACGCGCCACAATAACTTTGAACTGATGGCCACATCGATGAACAGCAAACGAAAACCATGATAATAGTGAACCAATTCCTCCCAAATGCGTTGACTAAGTGGTTTCTTAGGTTTGGCCACAGCCTTATCACTAGTTTGCGTTAAAGCTGATGCTCCTCCACTGGCTGCGGTCGCAACATCACCACTTGTCTTATCCTGTGCCGTCGCCGATACTCCAGCTGTTGTGGCGGCTGCTGATGCTGTTACCTTAGCTGCTACTTGTCCATTAGCCACCTCCTTCATAATCTCCTCGACTTTTTCCTTTTGTTGATTCTTCAACTTCTTAACGGTAACATCAATTTTCGAACTTGAAGACTCCGAAAGGGATCGAGATGAATGAAAATCTCGAAAGCCATGACCAGAAAAATGATAACCATATTGATGCTGGGGATGATAGCGACCAAACGATTCTAATGCCATTGACGAAACGGATCTTCGTCTTAGCATTTGCCTCGAGTGTCGAACTTCTTTACCACTTGAGGAATCATTATGAGGCAGGTGATCTGTGTACTTCGTCGAGCTGCAGGCTCGGCAGTACGTTCTAAGATCTGTAAAACAAAAAACAAAAAAATTCATTATATACACAATCTATATTATTTATGAATAAAAGACAATCACGTTTTCCAACAACAACAAACAAATTAATCATGAACAAACAAAAAAAAGTTCAACAATCTTGAACACCCGGCAAAAATGAATAATACAAAAAATATACTACATATATAAAAAAGCGAATTCGATAAGCAATACTTTCCACATGATTTACTTCGACTACCCAGCCGAGACGAACTGATAAAGCAAACGATTAGTAGAAAACAATCAAAAAAATTAGCACCTTGGAGATTATATAAGGAGCAAAAAGAAATCCACAAAAAGAAAATTATCTATGGTGCAATACTCTATAAATAAAAACTGTGATGCAAATTTTTGCACTCTCCCTTTTTTCCTTTCTCTAAATTTGGCAAGCGATCAAGGGTAAAATGCACAACAAACTCAAAGAAACAAACGATTTTTTTTTTTTTGCATTAATGAATGTTGATCTATCTATAAATTTTTGCGTGTGTGTGTGTGTGTGTATCTATTGTTAACTGTACTTAAGTGTGTCTACGGCGTCGTTTTGTCTACGTAAGTAGTCAGACGGGTACCTGCTGCATACACCTGCACAGTTTTCTGAAGAAAAACAACAATGGTCTATTTGCGCCAAAAAAAAAATTGGTCTTAGGTTAAAAAATGCATTTTCACAAATTCTTGGACCCCTTACAAAAATGTCAATTTTCAAAGATAGACAATTTTCAACTCTTGAAAATTTGAAATAATTTGACTGGTAGTTACTAAAAACGGACTCGGCTTAAACTGGGCCTCTAGTAACTCTAGAACTATCATAATCCTGTACGACCTAAAGTTTCTATTAACAAAACTAACTTCAGAAGTACTGTTAATCAAACTACAAACCAATTGGTTAGACTTTGGTCAGCAAATCTAAAAAAAAATTTCAATTGATAAGACAGAAGAGTGGCGCGACTAAGAAAAGCGAGAAATAAAGGTAAATAAATGTGACAAAATGAAAACAAGTGAAACATTTGAATAATTAGCACAAAGCTTCTAATAATATCTTGAGAATGAGATCATAAGTTATCACCTGAGGGAAATTTTTGTAGAGGAAAAATTGCCTATAGTTGATAGGGAGAGGGAAATTTAACAGCTGATCACTAAAGTGCAGTCAAAACAAAAACAAAAAAATGGATACGACGCACAAGTACACATACATACACAACACAACACACAAACACTAACATATATACATTGGGTCTCTTGATGTGTAAAATCAATGGAAAGTTTTGTGGGAATTTTGTTATTGCTTTTTGTTTTGATTTTTTGTTGTGGTTGTTGCTTCTACTGTTAACGGCACTTACATCGCTTATAGAAATTCACAAACACAAAATTCGAATTCGTCCCCTTATGTCGCAGCAGGGCATTCATGTTTCTGCGTTAGATTATCTTTGGGGGGCCGTGTGGTTGGCGAGACGGGTGGAGGGGGGGGATGGCGGCTCCTCTAGTGCCAATTCAAATTTCGAGTAATTTTCAATTATAATTTTGAAATTCCGACTGTCGACGGAGTGTGTAATCTTTGAATTAGTTGTCGTTTTTCACTTTCTCTCCAGTCTCTTTGTGTTGTTAATATCTTGTCCCGTTTCCTTTTTCTTATCGCGTCGCTTGTGTGTGTGTGGTTTATCCAAGATCTCACTCTTGCTCTTGTTCTACGCCTAAAAGTAAATCCATTAAACAATTAATTTTGTGATTTGTTTTCCATAATTAAAGAATAAAACAATGTAATATTTTGTGTATGTGGTTAAGTTGTTAACGTATATATGTATGTACATATGTATATATCAGCACACATACACCAACGTCAACATGGCGCGATGTTTCGCACACTTCTTTAGAAATTATTTTCTTTTTAGACAAAAAAACCGAAATTACACAACTACAGCAACAAATTTCGAATGAACAACTAGTTGTTGTTATTAATTCTACATTTCGCATGAGGTAGCAGGTAAGTTGTCATCATCTTTTTCATATCAAAATATATTCAATTAAATATATATCTGACTATTATATCTAGTTTATTTTTACCATTTACTTTTTAACGTTCGTTTGTTTTTTTTCTTTTTTTTTTTACTTTTATTGTGCTCGTCTGCTTTCGCTTAGTTGTTTCAAATTCGCTTTGCTATTTTGAATTCGCCTATTCTACTCTTTTCTTTATATCTATCGATAAATATCGACTAGATGGCCCTGCCAATCTGTTATCATCGACTTGGTTGCCGTTACTATTTTAACATTATCATTTTTCATAATTGGTATACTTAATAAATTTACAAAGAGTACTTACATAATTCTGTTTTTGTGAACAATAATTATAAGTAATAATACTCATATTTATTTAACAGAGCGTCTCATTTAAAATGTTTCAGAATTGTTGGATGCTAAGAAGTTGGATATGTATTTCTTAGTGTCAGGTCAAAATGGTTAGGACTTCGAAAAGCTGACAAAATATACATATATGTTTATTTTTTAAGCTGATTCAGCATTATATACGCCTAAATATTTTAATATTTTAAACCCTAATTAAGTGAAATTCGCAGCCTGTTTGATGAAAAAATATTTGTAATTATAAATCCATTTTTAACGGCAGTCAGACTTCATATATTTAAATATAGTGGTTCAGTTTTAGATGGGGTTATTGGAAATTAGCATTAAAAAACAGCGATTTCCCATGTCCACACACATTAGTACTGCTGTGAATTGAAGTTATAATTAACACCTCCCAACCTACAATGATGGATGGGACTAATATCCATCGTAAGTGCATTTGCCACCAATCCAGTAAATGACAAACATAAATTTATGGTGTATCAACAAACAGATTGTCTGGTCATTGGGACTTTTTATTGTCATTGATTCAAGAATACAATTTAAACACATTCGAGAAGTGAAACTCGTCGCAAGTGAACTGTTTCGAATGGCATTACTTAAAATGCAAGTGTGGTTAAAAATTGCTCTAATATTTATTGTTTTAGACCTACCGGTTAATGGGCTAAGGCACATACTCGAACGTATTAGAATCGAACAAAACTATGAGTCGTTACTGCTGCTTCAAAGCTTCAATGATGATTGCTGGAGCGAACTACAAAAGAATACATCCGTGCCCATTCTCAACATGAATGAAGATCAAGATTATCCATTAAAAAAATCTTTTAATAAACGCATTTTGGCCGTGGCTTGTCTAAGAAGTGACAAAGAATGTCTTCTAGAGGTCTTGTTTAATAATTTAAATGAAATGCGTGGCACTCCCACTTTGTTGTTGGTTGATTCAAAACAGAATTTAAGTGCAATCTTTGAGGAATGTCGTCAACACCAAATGCTAAATGTTTTGGCCCGAAGAATAACAAATGGCATCGATCGCTTTATCTACAGCTATAGAGCATTTCCCCAACTCAAGGTAAAGCGACGTGTTCTGCAGAATATTCTAACTTTCTTTGAGCCATCCATAAAAAATCTACATCAACATTCAATTATTGCAATGCCCAAGAACATATTACCACGTTGCGTTCTGCATACCAATGCAGAGGGGCAGATTGAAGTAAAGGGTTTCCTTACACGTATTGTAAAAAACTTCGTCGAAAAATTGAATGGCTCATTGGATATAACTTTGAAGTATAGAAAAAAATGGCCCGAGCACAAAGTTACTGCATCTTTGATGAATAATGGCAGTTTGGATCTATTACTTGGTGTTATAAATCCCGCATACATATACCATTTGATGAATGACATCTATACTAATAGCGATTTCGTTCACATTGGAAAGTGGTCCTTGATGTTGCCAGTGGAGCCATTTATTGAGCGATCAACTCTGTTCTTTAATTTAGGATCTTTAATTTATGTTACATGCTTTTTGATTCCCTTTGCTTTTGTACTCTGCAATGTGCAACGTTTCGAGACAGGAGTGAAAACCTTCAGCTTGAGATGTGGCATACATCTTTTGGATCCCATTCTAAGAGGAGCCACCGCCCAATCGATTGTAATGCCAAAAAAGTTCTCGATGCGACTCGCCTTCGTCTATGGGCTACTATTTTTTCATGGTCTAATAAACGTCAATATATTTACAGCGAATTTGGCTACTTTATTTCTAAATCCTCCAGCATTACATCGGATACGCTCTTATCAGGATATGCGAGATGCAAATGTAAAGATCTTTATGCATGTTGGAGATGTTAACGAAATGGAAGATTCCAAAGGAGAAATTCTTCTGCACAGCTATGGTGATTTGATAGTTAAAACCGAGTCGGAAGATTTTCAAAAATTTCGCTCTGAACTGAATCGCTCCTTTGCCTATCCAGTGACAAATACATTGTGGCCACTGTTAAGGGAAGCGCAAAAGAAACTCAAACGTCCCGTTTTTCGTCTTTCCCGAGAGATTGAGTTTATTCCATATTTGGTTTTTGTACTACCGCTGGCTAAGAATTCCATTTACGAAGAGGCGTTCAATCGCTATCTAATACAGATCCATTCCAGTGGTCTCTATAACTATTGGTTTTGCGAAACATTTTATGAACTGAAAGAAATTGGCCTGATGAGCTATTCGAACAAAGAACTTAATGCTAGTCCGCATAGTATTAATTGCAATGATGTGGTCTGGATATATTTATTCTATATTATTGGGTCTATTTTGAGCATAGTCGTTTTTGGTTTGGAGTTTCTCTACTACAAGTGGACCAGGCAATGAATGGAAAGTTACTTGTCATTATCTTGAATGAATTGTGAATAATAACTCATAACACAACAAAGGGGTTATTTAGACACTTTGTTTTCTGGGCTCTAGAGTGAACCAAAATTTTGAAACAGATTCTTGAGAGCTGCCGTTAAGGAAATGTAATTGTTAAATGTACATACATATTCATATCTAATTTATTCAACGAAAACCCAAGTGCACAAAATGTCAATTTTAATTATGAATAAAGTTCTATGCTTATATGAAAATATTAATCGTTAACCACAATCCTTCATCGGTGTGGAATTTCACCTACTTTGGGTCTCGAACATTCTGCATTGATTTCAGACATTACAAAATGAATGCTAATTCAACATTGTGTCCTATATGCCCTAAAAAAAGGCAGGGGCCATTATCTAATGGTGTTGTGGGGTGCAAATAACGTGTGGTTTGTTATCCGAAGATTGCGCATACCCAGGGTATGTCCGATGGGTCAGAAATTTATTAGATTAGGTGTCTTAAAAGGAACGTTTTAGGAGTCTTCAGCACGGGCTTAAGTGATTCCATTCCCTATACCCCGGGCCGACTCAAAATCGTGAACATTGGGTCCACCTTATTGCACACGCTTGTGTCACAATTATTATAATTAAACCTATTTTTGAATCAATTGGTAGAAATAAAATTAAATGTCTCAATCAAAGTTTTTTCAGTTAAAGTAAGTTCTTGGTCAAGAAAGGCATAAGCGAAAAAATGTGGCTTAAATCTGAAATATATTTGATACTTTTTTTTTTCTACGTTGATTGTAAAAATATCGAACACGTTGAAAACCTCCTTAAATTGATAAAGCAAGAGATACACTACGAGTCTATATTAATATTACAGGACACTAAGGATTATTGTTGGCCAGATGTGCAACAAAATGTAGCCATTTTAAATTTTAATCAGGAGCAACAATTTCAACTTAGACCCAGCTTTAATAGTCGCATTTTGGCTCTAGTATGTCTGAAGGATAACACAGATCACGGCCAGCTTAAGAACGCTTTGTACGAGAATCTACAAGATATAAGACACACTTCAACATTGTTTCTAATCGGATCCTCTGTCAATATGAGTGCACTCTTTGAAGAATGTCTTAGCCACAAGATGCTTAATGTCTTGGCTCTAAAATTCAGCGAAGCAAATCCAAATATAGATCAAATCTACAGCTATAGAGCTTTTCCCCACTTTCAAATGGTCCAGAGACCTCTAAGAGATGTCAGAATCTACTTTGAACCACAGTTTAAGAATCTTTATGGTTATCAAATCATCGCGATGCCAGATAATGTATTACCTCGTGCTGTAATCTACTCGAATGCCCAAGGACAACTCCAAGTGACTGGCTATCTAGCCCATCTTTTTCAGAACTTTGCCAGAAATTTACATGCGTCGCTAAGATTTTGCTGCCTAATGCAGAACGAAATCTTTGATGATGAAACGTTATCGAATCTTATGGAAAACGGCAGTGTGGACCTTTCGGTCAGTCTGACAAGTCCCTCATTTGATCGGTTTGAAATTAAGAATAGTAAAACTGTTGAAATATCCAAATGGTTCGTTATGATACCAGTCGAACCGGAAGTAAAACGTTTAAATTTATATTTCACACGAACTGATTTTCCCCTACTGTTTCTTGTCTCAATCTGTTTGGCTCTATTGCTTTGTAATGCTCAGCGCCTGGACGCGGGACAAAGACCAAGTTTCCTTATTTTCAACGACCTGGGAGACACTGTGCTGAGGGGCATGTTATCGCAATCGTTCATCCTACCCTCAAGATTGTCGGCGAAACGTCTATTTATCTATTGGTTACTACTTTTTAGTGGTTTACTTCTATGCAACATATTTATGGCACGCCTTGATACTTTTTTCATACATGCCCCAACATCGAAACGAATCGAAAGCTATGAGGATTTTCGACAAGCAAATTTGAAAATTTCCATCACCCTACATGATTTGGATCTTCTAAAAGATACCATTGAAGAGCAAATACTTGAAAATAATATGGATGTATTCAATATAACCGATTCTGCGGTATATTTTCAGCAATTGCGTAGTGAATTAAATACAACATATGCCTATTCAGTGACTAATACCTTGTGGCCCATGCTGGTACTAAAGCAGGCAAAACTGGAGCGTCCTGTCTTTCGAGCGTCGAATGAGATAATGTTTTTATCGCAATTACTTTTGGCTGTTCCACTGCCAAGGAACTCCATCTTTGAGCATGCTCTAAATCGTTTTATCTCGCTAACGCATGCCAGTGGTCTTTATGACTATTGGTTGAAAGGTTCCTTTGATGACTTGATTCGCATTGGCAAAATGAGTTATTATTACAGTCGGGACTATCATAGCTATCGTGATTTGAAATTCGAGGATTTGCAATGGTTTTGGATCCTGTATGCGATGGGAACTCTTCTCAGTTTAATAGCTTTTTTTTGTGAACGTTTTCTATTATTAAATTAAATGTAATATGTTAACCAAGAAGTACAAATTTGTTTATGTTTATTAATTAAATATAATTAATATCCAAAAATACTTTGATTTCAATTAGATGTGTTTAAATAGTCGTTTTTTAATTAAAAGTCTCAAATTAACTGTTTCCAAATCAAAGAGACACACGTTTGAGAATTCTAAGGCACATTTGAGTGTTCCATTTGATGCTAAAAATGCAAATGTGGCTGAGGACCAAATATGGAAATGTTTATGTATGTATAAATGTATTTAATCTATAATTTTATAAGTGTATTAAACGTAATTGTAATTGTCTTGAAGTTTTTCACTAAGCAATTAATGAAAAGTCACTTGTCATCGCTTTAAATGAAGGGATATAATATAATAAAAACTTATAGGGAAAAAGGGTTTATCTAAACATTTTATCTAAGACATTGGCACTAGGGTGAACCACAGCAAAATGCAGAATTTATGATTATATTTAATTTTTATTACTTTCCTTTATCCATATTGTTCAGCATTATTGATAGAAATATAATATTTGCCTTGAACAAAATTTTGAAATTCCTGTGAATATTTTGATGTGCTATTTTGTTTTGTTGATCCTTGAAACTTACTTATTTCTGTAAGACAAAATTACCAAATTTAATATAAAATGTTTTTTTCAAAAACAAATAATCGTCGAATTTCGGGGCTAAGCCTTTATTTTGTATTCCCTAAATATGGCACTGACTTCGTGTCACCCTGGTGTAGATACAATCAAATCAGAATTATTATAATTATCCTAGTATTGGAAACGGAATTGGCACTTACACGAAATCAAATTAAATGAAACAGTTAGAAACTGTTCTTGGTCAAGTGAAGCACAATGAAAACAATGTGGCTTAAATCTAAAATATATTTGATTATTATTTTTTGCTTTGTGGATTGTAAAAGTTATATAAATTTCGAAAAACTTCTTGAACTTATAAAGCAAGAGACACACTACGAGTCTATATTAATATTACAGGACACTAAGGATTATTGTTGGCCAGATGTGCAACCAAATGTAGCCATTTTAAATTTTAATCAGGAGCAACAATTTCAACTTAGACCCAGCTTTAATAGTCGCATTTTGGCTCTAGTATGTCTGAAGGATAACACAGATCACGGCCAGCTTAAGAACGCTTTGTACGAGAATCTACAAGATATAAGACACACTTCAACATTGTTTCTAATCGGATCCTCTGTCAATATGAGTGCACTCTTTGAAGAATGTCTTAGCCACAAGATGCTTAATGTCTTGGCTCTAAAATTCAGCGAAGCAAATCCAAATATAGATCAAATCTACAGCTATAGAGCTTTTCCCCACTTTCAAATGGTCCAGAGGCCTTTAAGTGATGTCAAAATCTACTTTGAACCACAGATTAAGAATCTTTATGGTTATAACATCATCGTCTTTCCAGATAACGTATTACCTCGAGCTGTAATTCACACGGATGCCCAAGGACAACGCCAAGTGACTGGCTATCTGTCCAAAATTCTTGAAAACTTTGCCAACAATTTAAATGCTTCGATAAGTTTTTGCTGCCTTATGCAAACAGAAATCATACCTGATGAAACGATATCGCAGCTTTTGGAAAACGGCAGTGTTCATCTAGCAGCCAGTGTGCAAAGTCCTTCATTTGTTTTATTTGAAATACGGAATACCAATACCATAGAAATATCCAAATGGTTCGTTATGATACCAGTCGAACCGGAAGTAAAACGTTTGAATTTATATTTCACACGAACTGATTTTCCCCTACTGTTTCTTGTCTCAATCTGTTTGGCTCTATTGCTTTGTAATGCTCAGCGCTTAGACGCGGGATTAAGACCAAGTTTACTTATTTTCAACGACCTGGGAGACACTGTGCTGAGGGGCATGTTATCGCAATCGTTCATCCTACCCTCAAGATTGTCGGCGAAACGTCTATTTATCTATTGGTTACTACTTTTTAGTGGTTTACTTCTTTGCAACATTTTTATGGCACGACTCGATTCATTTTTCATACATGCCCCAACAGCGAAAAGGATTGAAAGCTATGAAGACTTTCGCAAAGCCAAATTGAAAATTGCCATCACCCGACGTGACTATAATATCGTACAAGGTACAATGGAAAAGGAAGTATTTGAAAAGAACAAGGATGTATTTAATGTAATCGATTCTATGGTGCAGTATCAGCAAATGCGTACTGGTTTAAATACCTCTTATGCCTATTCAGTGACAAATGCCTTGTGGCCCATGTTGATGATGAAACAGGCCAAACTAGACCGTCCAGTATTTCGAGCATCCGATGAGATGGTGTTTCTATCACATTTTCTTTTCGCCCTCCCACTGCCAAGGAACTCCATCTTTGAGCATGCTCTGAATCGTTTTATCTCGCAAATCCAAGCCGGTGGTCTTTTTGATTTTTGGTTGGAACGTGCTTTTATTGACTTTGTTCGCATTGGCAAAATGAGTTATTATACCGACGTGGAGTATCATAGCTATCGGGATTTGAAATTTGAAGATTTACAATGGTTTTGGATACTCTACGTGTTGGGCATTACCCTAAGTTCAATGGCTTTCGTTTGGGAACGTTTTCAAAGAACTTAGAAATGATAAGTTTAAGTAGATCGCTAGATCATCCTTATAAAATAATAATTTGCTCTTTAATTGGTAGAAGTAAAGTTTGATAAAAAACAAAATAATAAACGCTTAAACTTTAAACTTTTTTTTATATCTAAACATTAAATTGGAAACATTTTGAATGTCTCACGGGTGAGCAAAGAACTTGTTTAACTTTATAAGTAGCCATTATGCAAAGAGTGATTTGTGATTTGTCATCGTTTACCATATATGGTAAGGAAATAGATCCTAATCGAAACGGTTTGTTTTGTGGGGGAAAGTTTCGGAGTTCGTTTATTGTTTATTGATTGCAAGTAAATATATTATGTAAAGAGAAATAAGAATACAAAAACTACAAAGTACATGAACACGCTCTATGGGGTAGATGTTGGGGTTGGATTTCTGATTAAACGAAAATTGATTGACTGGTTTTAGGTTTTAGGTCGCTGTGACTTATTCTTAGGCCACATTGGTGTGCTCATCACGATGGAAGATCTTGACATCGAAGAACTTGAAGTTGTTCACATCGAAGTAGTAATCGTGGACCACTGGCCTGTTGAAGGGGAAACCGAAAGGCAAGGCATCCACATAACGTGAGCCGTGCCCAATGCCGCAACTGACAATGGGATCGTAGCCGGTATATTGTTGGACAGCTGGCTCATGGTAAGGATAGACCATGTAGAAGAACTGATAGACCTGACCGCCCTTCTTACCCTTGGGCAACATCAAACGATTCGGTACACCGCAATGGGTTTCCGATTGATCGAGCTTGAATTTGAAGTCGCTATTGGTGGCATCCATCAATTTCTGGTAGAGCTCCATGTAGGTAGTGCGATCATTAACCCAGAAGCTAAAGTCGCCGCTGGCACGCTTGATGTGGTTAACACCAGCTTCCAATTGGACCTTGAAGTGCTCCAATTCAAAGAAGTTCTGATAGTTATGCTCCAATGGGATGTAGCGACCATTCTCATCGTACTTGGGTCCAATGAATACCTTGACAACAGCTGGCTGAGCCTTCTCTGAGCTGACATCCAAAGTGAATTCGAAAGGCTTGTGATTGAGGCGCTGTTGGCGAGCCTTGATCACATAGCTGGCACCATTGTAATGGGAATTGCGTCCAAACTTGTAAAGAACATCTTGGCTACTCTCAACCCATGGCTCGACGTTGACAGCGTTGCTAATATCGGCATCAAAGTACTCAAAATAGGTGGTCAGGCTCTCGGGCATGTGTACGGCATCAATTTTGACGCCTTCGAAACCATAATCCTTCTGTGTGTACTCAGGGAAAGTGGCCATCATGTGCCAATAGTGATCGATAATGTTCTTGTAAATCTCATAGAACAAAGGATCACGCACTGAAGTATCGTAGTGCAGGAAAGTTCCTGGGAATTCCTCTTGATACTTACCATAGGGACGTCCCTCATTCACAATATAACGATACCATTTGTCCAAGCTGCCATAGAATTGCTTGTTGACACTATCAACATTACCCTGAATGATGTTACCCAACTGATTGACCACCTCCACATCGTATTTCTCGTTCTTATGGATCCAATCCATAATGCGTTGTGTGTACAATTCAACATTCTCAACATACTCAATGTTGTGCGAATGATAGAAACTGTGATGATTCTCGCGACTGGGATAGGGGACACCGTTGTAGTCACGCAGGCCACTGTAGTAGCCAGTCTCCTCGGGCACATACATATTGAAATGAGGTACTTCACCCAAATCGTTGGACAAACGTTCCATGTAGTAACGAGCCAACAATTGCCAATGCACATACAAATACAGCTCACCGCGACGATCCTTGTCCAGGACATGATCCTCACCACCCTTAGTCCAGAAGGGATAATCCAAATTGAAGTAATAGTAGAAGCTATTGAAGCCAACATCCTCCAAATAGTAGGACAAACCATGTTCATAGTTAATCTCTCCATAGATGTTCGAGTAGTTTGATTTCAAGACAACGTTGTAGATGTTGTCCAGCTGCTTAACATGATGGAAACCATGCATCTTATAATGTTCGGCCATCTCCAGGGTCTGTCCATCGAAGAAACTCCATGGATGAATCTCGTACTGAGCTGGCAGGACGATTCCCTGCATATCATCGCGGAACAAGCTGGCAATGGAGAAGGCATAGACAAACAATTGTTTGTTCACATGCTGGCGAGCCCAGAATACCACATGCTGGAAGGTTTCCCAGTTCTTGGCAAAGTAGAAGAGACGTACCAAACCAATGGCATACTCCTCATGACGATCATACATCACAGTCCACACTTGATCATCATGGAAGGGATGGTGTTGCCACAAATCAAAGAAATGCTGCAATTTCTCTGGATGCTGGTAGTCACTAGCATGTTCCCATGGTTTGTACTCATAGTAAGTGGCCTCGTATTTCGTCACAAAAACATCGTCCTGATAGATATGCTGTAGCATATCAAAAACAAAACGCTGTTTCACCAGAAAGTCCTTGTCGGCCACCTTCGACTCGATGTGCTTGCCATGGCCACCAAGGGCCAGGAGTGTTAGAGTGAGAACTGCAACCGCCGTGAACGACTTCATCTTGCGGAATCATGTCATTGCATTGCCAGCCACCTGCATTTATACTCGGCTCATCCAAAGCCCAGTCTCCCACTCTCTTGATCGACAGCGAGAGACAGATCAAGACCAATGGCCGTTCATCGCAATCGCCTTGACATTATCATAATAGATCCGTTCGACCTCTGAAATATGTACACATTGCGCAAGTTTCCCAAAAAAAAAAAAAAAAATCGTGTATATATTCTCACATCTAGTACATTTATTTTCGATAAGAATCGTATGAGCATGACGAGCCCTATTTTTCCTCTTATTGGTTTTTTGTTGTAGGTGTAACTCAAGGTTACATGGACACCTGTCATTACTGCCACTTTGTATAGATAGATTTTATATATGTATGTATGTACTTGTAGCGAATGCACGGCAACAGCATTGCACCTTGATAGCATTCGATTTTATTTTTTCGATTCGACCGAAGGGTCATAAAAAGTATGAAATTCTATATACAAGATGCGCTCTGCTTATCAAGAACATGCTGCCTTTGTTGCTTATGTCTAAAAATATTCAATTCCATTGTTGCAAAAACATTAATCATAAGTCATATCAACTTCAAAATTCCGCGTAGACAACAAAGACTTGAGAAGCACAAGGTACATAGACCATCTGAACATGTTGTTGACACTAGTTAACTACCCACTCATCCCCATTAAGCCCATTAAAAAGTCACATTAAAATAAAGGTTCTTTGAGAAAGTTTTTTCATGATACATCCATCTAAGTGGCTCAGTTGGCAAGGGTTTTGGAGTTTTGTCAAAGATTTATCTGGATATAGATATATAATTGTTTGAGCCGTTATTGGAAAGCGGTTCACTAACTTTCCTGTAGTTTCTGCTGAAACGTAGCTGATTCCTTGGGATAACAGTCAATATTCAAATCTGTCTTATCTTTCTAAACAGGTCAAATAGCTCAAATTTATATGGCAAATGGCGATACAGACTTAAGTCCAGACCAAGAATAACAACATTCTTTGTTTATATATTTCTAAGATGCAATGATTTTAGATTGTCTATATGTTTAAATTGCCATAAGTTCATCAAACTTTGAAGCAAAAAACACCGGCTCGAGGTCTTTTTTTTGGAGCAAGGAAATGTCATTACGAAAACCCTGAAACCCTTACATATTTATGAAAAAAAAAAAACTATTTGAGTTTTGCCCTTAAACTATGCCCTTGTTAGTAAAACCTCATTCTTAGATATTCAATTTATCAAGAAAGTTTATTAAGCAAACCGCTTCCACATTATCTCTATAGCCAATACTAGGAAGGCAAACATCAAGAGCACTACATAGGCATATGAAATCCATTTGAGATCATCTAACTTCAAGGTGCCGCCATGTCGATCCTCAGGACGTTGATTCTGGCTAAGATCATTGAAGCTTACCAATCCGGCTGAAGCCATATCGTGGAAATGCATACCCACATAATATTGATAAATGCCATTGGCACGCGCGGCAAAATTTAGCCTGGTGATGGGTTCTGCAAACCAGGAGTCCTCTGTTAAAGGAAATGTCATCAGAGTCAAAGTACTTAGACATGCATCCATGGAGTACAAGAAGAGCTCTTTATCGAAATACTTTTGCTGCTGACTGAACAAAGTCCAATGCAGGCGAGAGGCCAAATAGACATAACTGATGTTAAAACCATCTCGGAGCCGAGTAAACTCACTACCATTGACTGTATGCAGAGGAACGTCCATTTCCATGCCAATGGCTACATCCGCCTCATTAATGGCCATACGCAAGCCGACTTCTCGAAGATCATTTACAGTTCGTGGTTGAAAACGTTTGGGTGGGTGAGTTAGCATAGTGCCCAAAGCTGCCTCATAGAAGCAACTTAAATACAAACCCATTATACTGAGGCTAAAATAAACTGCCTTGATGGAAACGCTTCGGCAAGAGGAAAGACTTAAATGAAACGATTGACCCAACAGGCCACGAAATGCTCGATCGTTGAGCAAGAAATCCACCCAAGAACCGATGCCCACAGAAAGATATTTATGCAAACTCAAAAAGAATCCATAACCATATAGAATGGCCAAGGCAATAAGGACATTCTGAACATTGGCCAAAAGACGATAGATTTCCCTCAGAGGCAACTGCTGGGACAGAGGAATCATCAAACAAATGTGTGTCAACTCAAAGGGATAACTACTTATGTCCTCCGGCTGTGAAGCCAACATCATGCTCACTGGTATATCTATAGGCAATTCCCGACTCAATCGCAGCACTTCATTCGGATGCAGAACTTGTCCTGGTCGTATGGGTAGTGGAAACTTCATGGAAGCATTTAGTTTCCAGGCCAAAAGTTCAACAAATCGACCCACAGAACCTCTTAGTACTAGCTCACCCGTTCGCTTATCAACATAGACCATGGAACGTGGATGCCATTGATCGGGCATAACTATCAGCGGTTGAGCTTGCATATTGAAATATTGTAGATCCATGCTGGAGAAGTTCCGAAGACGATGTTGCTCGAGTATGAAATGCGGTTGTGGGCTATAGGTGAAGTAACTTAAGAGATCCTTATCTTCTTTCCACTGCAAAGCCATCACCTGCTGCATTTTCAATTGATGGCAGTTCTTTAGGAGGCACTTCAGCTCTTTTGAAGAGAACTTCTGTAGAAATAAAATAGTTTTTTCTTTGCGTTTTAGTTGCTTTAGCCATTTTGACCTATAGTCATTGCCAAGGCAAATAACTTGCAAGGCTTTCGAATCGTTTTGGGAAATTGAGTTATTTTGCGATTGTAGAACCACTGGATAAGGCGAAGTCACTAGCAGTTGCTGCAGCCAATCCTCTGGGCAGTGTTTATACCATATTCTCAACAAAGACGCATCTGATTCCTTGGCAGCTTGGCAAATAAATTGAACAACTGCAAACGAAGTGTCCCATTGAGAGACCAATAGCAGGCAGAAGATTTTCCAGGCCAACATAATGCCTTAGACTGTTAGCTGTTATTTCTTTTAACCCCAAAAAATCATATTTGGAATGTCATTCTTTACGCCCACTTAAGTGTACACAATATGTAGTCGTTTTGTTTCGTTTAATATGCATATCTCAAAATATGTACTCTTTTTTTTTTTGTTGTTTGTTAGTTTAGTTAGTGGTTTAGTGTGTGTGTGTGTTAGTGACAAGGGCTTTCAAAGAAATCCAACAAAGAAACAATCGATTGATTGTTTCAATTGTTTGAATGTCTCTGCAGCTCTTCTACAATTATTTGTCCGTATTGCTGTTTTTTGTTTTGCAAAAATAAATTATTTAATTAAGTAGGTTTTCTTTATCTTAAAACTATATATGAATGTAGGTGAGTGTGTGTGTGTTTATGTCTGTGTGTTTTGTTTTTTCCTCTAGGTACTTAAGTCATGGTGAATCATTAGAAACAAATTAATTTTTTAAATAGAGAGCTACAAATTGCATTTGAGATATTTGAGTTAGAGGGCGGGGAGGGGGCCGTACAGAGAGATTCAATCAATTCAAGACAAAGTACATCGTGGAGATCGCTTAGGTTTAACTAACTTATAATCCAACTTAAGTAAACTAAAGGTTAAATTTGCACTAATTTGGGGGGAATGTACAATACACATTGTATATATATATATAGAATGTCACAATATTCGGCTATTACAAAAGGTTAACAAACAAAAAAAAAATAAATTAAGATTTTAAAAAAATAAAAAACAGATAAACATAATTTCCATAGGGTTTTTCGCTTTTAAATAACACTGCTCAGATTGGAGTGTATAGAAGTACTGGAGCTGTGCTTGTGAGGTGTTGTGCTGGGCGTCCCACCATTATTTCCTACAGCACTTGCTCCATTCTCCACCAACTGAAGCAACCGCTGTCGTGTGCGCTTATCACTGACACATATACATTGAATCAGATTCGTTAACTGCTTTGAGGAGTACTCCACATCCTGACGCTGCTGATCAATCCATTGTTCAAATTGTTCGGGCGAGAAATAGTAGGATTTGATGAACACATCCACATAGCAACGATGCTGAGAATATTTTTGATTAGAAATTAGTTCAAGGAATGACATAAAATTGGCAAAATCCAATTGCATTAAAGCTCTTCCGCCTGCAGAGCATTTCCTGACATTGGCGAAACTAAGAAACAAAGAAAAAACAGAGAATCTTGTAAAAGAAATTTATTAGTGAGCTGTTAGATTCTTCTCACCCTTCCACCAGCAAATGTGTGGCCACATGTGCCATGGAATTCCACACCTGTTTAGGTATGGGCACCTCCTTGGTTATCTCCTCCAGGCACATCGCAAAGCTCTGTATATTCTGCGTAAATACAAAGATTCTTAAACAATTCAAAATATTTTAAAGCAATTTTTACGCTTACCCTGTTTAAGACATCGCTATAGCTGCTATGCTGGTGTATGACATGATTCACATCCCATTTGACCTTAGCCATTTGAGCCAATATGGCCGACAAATCAATGACGCGTGAGGTGACGCATGTATAAACCGGCTTGGCCAGATCCAGCATAAATTCATTATACTCTAGATAATTAGTTAGCAATGACCTCTCTCCAGAGAGCAAAAGATGATTTAAATAATGCTGTAATATATGAAATTGTTGAAGCATGCTGCGACCCGCCTCCACGGCTACAATTCGCTGAGGTAGACCATAGAGTGTGTCCGGATTGGCTAGCTCGTTGTTGGCCTAAAAAGAGTTTAGATTAACAATGATTTAGCTTTTAAGGTTAGAGATCTTATCTCACCAAAGATGAGAAATTGAGAGGCCATAGTTTGATTTGTGGTAGAACATTGGTCTCAACTGAACGCAGACGTTGCTCCAGACGTGGAGTATACAAATTATCCGTAGGAACCAACTGGAAATATTAAACAAATGTATTTCTTTCTCTAAGTGTATTTTTAAATGGGGAATATTCAGAAAATCAAATTAAAAGCAACTTCTTAAACGTTTCTCCTTTGTTTTCTGTTCATCTGCATCCACTTTTAAATTGTTTCACTTACCGCATCTTTGCCAAAGATCTCATGCACTGCATACGCATAAAAATCAATCAACTCCAGCATGCATGAGACAATTTTCGGTGAAATGCAATGCAACAGTTTGCACATCTGCAAATAACGTCCAATACAGCGCAAAACATTCAAGGCAGTATTATTTACCAGCAGTTGGCTAAGATAAGTTAAAGACAAATTAGTTCAAGATCTTATAGCATAAAGCGATTTGCTCAACCTACTTGCCGACTTGATCGTCAAATTCTTTGCTTTGCAGACTCAACTTTTGATCATCATCACTTTCCTCACTAAAATAACATGATGCCTCATCCACAATGCCCGAAAGAATGTCCTCCTCCAACATATTTGCATCAAGGCCACCGTCAAACGGTGAACTCTTCTCAGAGAAGCGTAAAAAATAACCATAGGAACCATAAATAGAGCTGCCCCCATCTTGAGAATGAACAGAGACGAGCTCATCGCAATTATTATTGCTAATGGGGGAATTATTCGATGACAAAGCCAACAGAGCAATCGTTGGCGACTTGTGACGACGCAACGTATGACGCACTGAGCGAAATTCCTGGAAGAGCACAAGATATTTTACAAAATGATAAATAGGAGGGATGTAAAACTTACTGGCAATTGTAATATGTGGGCAAAAGAGTCCACAGCTGTCCAAGATTCATTGTCCAAAAATAAGCAAATCTCCTCCACACAGCAGATGTGATAGCGTCTAAAAAATTCTTCGCTCTGCCTTTGCATTGTCTCAATTAGTTTCTCTGATTGCTCGCCACAGAATTCCAATCCCACCTTCTTCAGGCGCTGTACTATAGACAGAACTTGGATAAACTGATCGTATTTAAGAGATGTCAATTTGGCGCTTTGCAGAAATAGGCAAACTTTGTTCAATATATCATTCCATATGCGTGATTGTCCCTTCTTCAATTTCTGTTGTATATCAATGTCGGGTGAGTCCACATCATGATCAGGATACAATTTGTAGTTATTATGCCACATGGCCACCTGATAATATGAAGCTAAAATGGTCCAAAACGTCTTACAGAGACTAATCAGACATGGTATCAACTTTTCGGGTTGGACTTGCTCGCACAATTGTTCATAGAGCAATTTCATGGGCTGCTCATCCTGACCACCACTCAAGGGATCATTGTAGCCCCGAAGAACGCCATTCACCGATGAATGTATTGCCGATATATAGTTGATATGCAACTGATCCATGGCCATTAATGATTTATTGGCCAATTTGTAGGCCTCTTGCAATTTGGAGTACTTGCGTGAATCAAATTGCAAGACCATCTCATTAAGCACCGTGTCCAACTGGAATTCCATCATTAGCATGGTCTCCTGTAGTTTTTTATAGAGCGATTGCACGCAATTATATTGCATAAAGGCCTCGGCGGAACTTTTACACTGCAAGAGGAGAGCAGTCGCTGCACTGTAATTATGATCCTCTAGCAATTTTTGCAATTCCACATCGGTTGTGCGCAGTTTTTTGATAGCTACCAGTGTGTCTAAGACCTCTTTGAGTACTTCCCGTTTTCGATAGCTGGCCAAAATTTCCAGGCTAGTTGTGGTTAGATTTGTGCGTGCATAATTCAAATAGGAGCGTGCCTTCTGGCATGTCCACAGAGCTTCCTCAAGCTTCTTTTGAGTCTCATTGATGGACGCGAATTCACTGCTGCAAGCATTCCGCTGTTCCAATATATTCTGCAACACTTGCTTGGTTAGAACCTTCTGTTGAGTCCGCAACTGAGCTATAGTTAGCTCAATGAGCTCCTGGTCAATGCCAGATTGGAGAACTTTCTGTGGGTATGAAAGGAAATTTAAGAAAATTAGTTAGACAAAATGGAAAAATAACTTACCTTCAGCTCGTTCAGACTGACATCACTTTCTGTGGAGTAATAACATTGTTCAATGCTCTCCAGTATCTCCTGGTCGGATTTTTGTGCATTTGAAGATGATGAGGGGGCGGCATTCGCATCCGCCTCGTTATCGGTAACCTGATGATCTGTTGGACTGTGGGTATCCGCATCCTTTGTGACCGATTGCACAAAGTAATCCGAAAAACCCATTGCTGGAATTTTCATTTGACGATTTGTCTTTGTGTATGTGTGAGCGAGTGTTAGCCATTATATGCGCGCGTTTGTGTGTGTGTAAAGTAGGCGTTAATGGGAAGAGGTAAGATAACCAAGTTAGTAGCTTTCCAGCTGCTCTGGATTTTACAAACTAATTTCAGCTTACCTGCTTATGAAGCAGATCCATGAATTTCGTTTTGAACTCCATTGTTTTAGCCTTGGAGTTCTGCATATTATAGCCATGAAGAAATAATATGCACAAAAGTGAGACAACAACAATTAGAGCCAGTCACAGGCAAACTACAACAGATATGCGCAGTTCTCCCAAACGGCTACTTTTAGCTTGAAACCTAGCCTATTTTAAAAAAGACCTAGGTGGCAACACTTTGATACAGCACACAGGGACGTAGGAACGAATGGGTTTTGCTTTTTTAATACATCTCGAAATATAATTTTTTATTTTATTCCGGATTTCGATTTATTCTATGTGAATTATGAAATATTTAAAAAAACAATAAAGGTTTAATATATTTTTATACTTGTTTGATTGGAGAAAGAACTTATCTTAATAAATAAATAAATTTATTTTGAAGCAAGTCTAAAAATCTGGGAAGTAAACTGTATCGGTTTCTCTTTTTCTCCTTAAATAACGAGTGTATGAAATAGTGATGAGAAACAAATTAATTGATAAATGAAAATAAAAATCCCCTGTTGTGATTAGAAAAGAACTTCCGCATTGTTTTCTGACTACGCCTCTGCCTTGCGGCTCCTGTTGGCGACTTGTTTCCGTTTAGTTATTGTTTATTGTAATTTTAAGGAAGAGTTGCAGAATTGGCCCGTCTTCTTGCTTTGTGTAATGTCAACTGGATGCGTTTGGGCAGGGAAAGGTAATAAGTGTGCAGAATGCGCATCTGTATGGTGTCGGATTTCTTTTATCCGAGCATTGGTGGTGTCGAGGAGCATGTCTACAATCTCAGCCAGAAACTACTGGACCAGGGTCACCAGGTAAGCCATAGACCCAATACCTTTTGAGTCAATATAATGCAATTTTATCCGTAATTATGGGTACCGTAGGTTGTGGTGCTGACCCATGCCTATGGGGATTGCAACGGAGTTCGCTATGTGACGAATTGTTTGAAGGTCTACTATCTGCCCATTAAAGTCTGCTACAATCAATGCATCTTACCCACAGCAGTCTGTAATGTGCCTTTGCTGAGAGCCGTATTGCTAAGGGAACGAATTGAGGTGGTTCATGGACATTCGGCTTTTAGTGCCCTAGCCCACGAGGCTCTAATGGTGGGCTCACTGCTGGGTCTAAAGGTATGCAGTTTGATATAAAACATCTTATCTAATCTAATGGCGTTAACCTCTTGCAGACTGTTTTTACAGATCACAGTCTCTTTGGCTTTGCCGATTTATCGGCTGCTTTGACCAATAATCTACTTGAGGTGAACTTAAGTATGGTGAATCATGCCATTTGCGTATCCCACATAGGCAAAGAGAACACTGTGCTGCGTGCTCGAGTGGCCAAACACCGGGTTTCTGTCATTCCAAATGCCGTAGACACGGCTCTCTTTACTCCCGATCCTAGTCAACGTCCAAGCGATGAGACAAGTATGTAGAAATTGATTTCTTTTGGAATTCCATTAACAACTACTAATTTTTCCCTCTACAGTCATCTTTGTTGTGGCCTCACGTTTGGTTTATCGCAAAGGCATTGATCTTCTAGCTGGTCTCATTCCAAGATTTAAAAACATGCCAAATACCAAGTTTATTATTGTGGGTGATGGACCCAAAAGAGATTTATTGGAGGAAATACGCGAAAAGACCAATATGCAAGAGCGTGTGGAAATTATCGGCGCTGTGGAGCATGCCCGGGTCAGAGATGTCCTGGTGCGTGGTCATATATTCTTAAATACCTCCTTAACCGAAGCCTATTGCATGGCCATTGTGGAAGCGGCATCGTGTGGTCTGCAAGTGGTGTCCACCAGTGTTGGTGGCATTCCCGAGGTCTTGCCAAAAAGTCTTATATTACTGGCTGAGCCAGATATTGATGGCATTTATGCTGCCATGTTGGTAGCCATTGAACGCCATAAATTAAATATTCCCCTTTTGAACCCTGGCATGACCAATGGTAATTTAGCCCAACAGGGAGAAAGCCAATCAAAGCGTAGACGTCGGAAAGTCAAAGCAAAACAAATGGCAATGCCTTCGCCAAACTTGTCCACCAGCACCCCAGAAGCACCCACTGGAAGAAGTGCGGAGCCAGCTGATGAGAGTAGCCAATTGGAGCCTGTATTGTGTCCCCATAAATGCAATGAACTGGTTGAAACCCTTTACAACTGGGATGATGTGGCCCATCGCACGGTCCGGGTCTATGAACGTGTTATCCAAGAGCGGTCATTTAGCATAAGCGAGTTGATTGTAGCCGTATATCATCATGGTTCTTGGTTCCTCGTTTTTCTGGTAGTCGCCCACTTTCTAATGCGTCTTCTCGAGGTCTGGCGTCCACGTAGACGAGTGGAACCCGCCCGGGACTTGCAAACATCAACCAAATAGTGAAAAATTCTTATTCAAGTTCTTCGCTGCTAGTTACTTTAGCTGATCTGATCTTCCATCCATTAGCCTTTTTATTAAACATAACTTTAAATACTTAACAAATCGGTGAATTAGTATTAACTGGGGCAAGATTATTATGTCAAATTTTATGTAATTTTCTGCCAAATTGTTTGTTTGCAATGAATTCCAAAGAAGATCCAAATACTCGGCAAGCCTCATATTCGGGTGACTCCTACATAGAACGCTTTCCCGAACAACAGAAGATTACCAAGCGCAATGTCATTACATGTTAGTTCTTCTTTTTCTGCCTATTGATGTCACAATATTATCCAAATCTTTTCATTATTTCAGCTGAAAATGAACCGAGTTCCTTTATTGAGAATGTTTTGTGGCTTCTGTCGGTTATTTTAATGGTCATCACATTTCCCATCTCCATATTCTTATGCTTGGTCATTTTGCAAGAGTATCAGCGTGCGGTTATTTTACGTTTGGGACGTCTACGACCGGGCAAAGCACGTGGTCCGGGAATGATTTTTATCTTACCATGCATTGATGCATACACAAAAGTTGATTTACGTACCGCTTCATTTGACGTTCCACCTCAGGAAATACTTACCAAAGATTCAGTGACCATCAGTGTGGATGCGGTGGTCTATTATAGAATTAGCCAACCATTGGATGCAGTCCTACAAGTGGTGGATCCACGTGACGCCACCCAAATGCTGGCCATGACAACATTGAGAAATGTTTCTGGCACTCATATGCTGATGGAATTGCTCACAACTAAAGAGATGTTGTCCAAACAAATTGAATGGGTACTTGACAGTGCCACCGAACCGTGGGGAGTTCGCGTGGAACGTGTAGAGATGTAAGTGTATCAACAGAGTTTAAATCTTTAGTTTAAGCTTGACATTACAGCAAGGAGATATATATGCCAGACCAACTGCAACGGGCAATGGCCGTAGAGCAAGAGGCAGCACGCGAAGCAAAAGCCAAAGTGGCAGCGGCTCAGGGTGAGCGTGATGCAGTCAAAGCTCTTAAAGAGGCAGCCGATATTATGGAATCCAATCCTATTGCCTTGCAGCTCCGTTATCTTCAGACTCTCAACACAATAGCCAATACGAATACCAAAGCCTATGTCTTTCCATTTCCAGTAGACATAATAAAAAAAGTGTTTAAGTAATATTTTGTATCACTGAGGCCTTCCAGAACGAATCCAGATAGTCTGTGTGTATTTTCGAGCCAAATATCGGACTCCTCCCAAGAGTTTTTTAAAATATATTTCATAATATATTTTCAAATACTTTTATTAAAAGTTCTTTCTTTAGATAGAGTTCGCAGTGTTGATCACCCAGGAGCGGAGGACAGCAACATCGGCATAGACACCTGGATAGTTGGCGTAGGCGCAGCCATAACCCCAAGAAACAACACCGACAAGAACACCACCGGAGACCAATGGGCCACCAGAGTCACCTTGGCAGGCATCCTTGCCGCTGGCAGCAGCGCAGATCATGGTGCTTCTGATTTGACTGCCATAACCGTAGCTGGAGGAAGCGCACTGGGATTGACCGACAATGTTAACATTCACATACTGCAGAGTAGTGGGAATGGAGCTGGAACCAGATGATTGAGTGCCCCAGCCAGAGACGGAGGCGGCGGCACCGTTAGCAGGAGCAGAGCTGGCCAGACCGATAGACTTGATAGTAGAGCTGAAGCCAAGGTAAGAGGATAGACGGATGACGGCAATATCGTTGACCATGGTGTTGGCATTGTAACCCTCATGATTTCTGAAAGAAGCAACAGCGGAAACCACACCACCAGAGCTCCAGTAGGTGGAACCAGCACGGACCTGAAGAGAGGATGACGACACAGATTGCAGGCAATGAGCAGCAGTCACAATGATATTGGCAGAGTAGATGGAACCACCGCAGGAGTGGGAGCCACTACGCTGCAGAGAAATTTGCCAGGGGAAGCTGCTGATAGTGGTAGCAGAACCTCCAACAATGCGACCATCCAGCTGGGGCAGGAGACCCTCTGGGACGGCAGCGCCGAAAGCGCAAGCAACAACTGACAACAAGATCACAAACTTGAACATATTGTGTGTCTACAATAAAAGCCAAAGGGAACACGGGAGCTTATATAGTAAACGGGTGCGTCGGTTATCTCCTTCTCCTGTCTATCACTTGGTCAAAATCACCAACCGAAAAGATTGAATGAATCCAATCTGAGGCACATTGTCAAACCGCAGATTAGATACCAAACTGAAGTACCACAGAAGTACTTAAAGGGTTACTGATACCACACATTCGCCAGGTGACTAAAGATACCTAAAAACAGCAGCGGATTCGGGAAATTGCAAGCGGGGTTACTTCCCGATTTTTCCTCTAATATTTTCGCTAATAGCTCAGCTTTTGACCCACTTGTCATAATCCGGCCCTGTCTGTTCATATGTAATTCATAAAAATATGTTCAAATCGCTTAATCACCTCAAATTTTGATTAAAAGTGAATCTATCATTACTCAATCGTTCGAAACAGATAAACAACAATCTAATCTCAATAACTTTTATTTTTACATACTTGAACCTGAACTTTCTATCATTGGTAAATCTAAACTTCTATGCATTTATGCTGATCGCTTTGAACCATACTTAGCATACTAAGCTTAATCTTAAAAACTCGCTTTATAACAGCAAAATAGAAATAAAAACAGTAAAGACAGTTTCAAACTGAAAAAAGGTGAGCGATCCAAATTAGCCTTAAAAACTGTCAGATTCAGTTTATAATACATCTGGACTGATGTGGTTTTTAGATAGATTCTACACACTATGGAAACTATAGATAATAATACTAACTTCAGCCCACTGTATAAGGGCATTGTTCGTCCCAAGAGTCATTGAAAATCGATAAGAATTTTTGGTTAATAGAGTAAAAGCTAGATGAAACGTCAACAACATGAATTAACACAAAATTCGGGATCCAAGCTGCGTTATCATAAGCAAAGTCGACAAACAACAATAATGATAACCTTTATTCTATTATTAGTCAGCAGTTTCTAGTTCCATGATTTTTAGGGGCCAAGCATAACCCAAAAGTTGCAGGTTTTCGATCAGGAATTGTCATTTTTGGTATTGGTGAAAAGTCTTCCTTCTTTGGGTAATTTTCATCAAATAAATTACTACACTGGAAATTGCTGATTATACTAATTTAAACCCGTTTATTCCATTATATGGTTACAAAAATACATCGACAATTTTTAAGCTTTCTCGGCAATCTCCAGAGCTAGCTTAAGGTCATTTATCAAATCTTCAGCATCCTCCAGACCGACAGATAAACGGATAAGTGCATCAGAGATTCCCAATGTTTTTCTATCCTCAGCTGGAACGGATGCATGCGTCATGACTGATGGCAATTCGGCTAAACTTTCATAACCTCCCAGACTCTCGGCTAGGGTGAAAATCTTCAGAGCCTTAAGAAAGGCAGTAGAATGTTTTAATTCGCCTTTAATGTAGAATGAAAAGACTCCACTGTAGCCATATGTCTGCTGTAGGGCGATCTTATGCTGGGGATGTGAAGGTAGTGCCGGGTGGAGTACCTTCTCCACAAACGAATGGGATTCCAGAAATTTGGCAACAGCAATGGCATTCTTTTGATGTTGTTCCATTCGTAGGGCAAGAGTCTTGAGACTCCGATTCACCTGATAGCAATCGAAGGGTGAGGGAACAATACCAACAGCTGCAATAAAGATTTGATTTATTTTCTAGATAAATATCGTCTGGGAATACAGATAACCCTTACCATTCTGTAGAAACTTTAGCTTTTCGTAGAGCTTTTCGGAGTTCATTGTGATGCCACCCATGACCACGTCAGTGTGTCCATTCATATACTTTGTTAGCGAATAGCAAACCAAGTCCGCTCCCAACTCCAAAGGCCTTTGAAAATAGGATGTCAAGAACGTATTGTCCACAGCAAGGGTGATATGATCGCCAACCTGGCGACAGATATCGCTTATGGCTTTAATATCGGCAATTTTAATCAAAGGATTCGTAGGTGACTCAATCCAAACAAGCTTTGTCTCCGGTTTGAATGCAGATTTTAGTGCATCCAAATTCGTGGGATCAACAAACGAAGCAGATAATCCCAAACGAGAAGCTACCTGTCTTATTAGCCTATTAGTTCCACCATAAACATCGTCTCCCATAATGATATGATCACCAGCATTCAACATAGTCAGGACGACAGTAGTCGCGCCCAATCCCGATGAAAATGTCAATCCATATTTGGCATTATCGAGGGCAGCCAAACATTCTTCCAGCACATTTCGGGTTGGATTTCCACTACGTGAATACTCATAGCCTCTATGTTCTCCCGGTCCATCTTGTTTAAAAGTGGTGCTTAAAGATATTAATGGGATAACAGCATTACATTTCCACTGCTCTGGATCCTGGCCGGCATGAATGGATTTGGTTGCGAATCCTTTGGGTTGCGTTTTAAAGCTCATTTTTACGAATTAAAACAATTCTAATCGAAATCAAGACTATATATAGTGTGACTATATTAGGCCGTCCCAACATATGGTTCAAGATTGATAATTGAAATACACGTTGCATCAAATAGTGGGGGAGTGGACATAGTACCGGCTCAAATACTGGGAAAATACCAGAAAACTGATTCGTCCGCAACAAGTGTTAATCAGTGCTGCCAGATTTTCAGAACCACCATAAGCTAGATTATAAAAATAAATAAGCTGGAATAAGCTAAAAAAACTTAAGGAAAATAACTGCTAAATCAGCCGGATATTGCATTTTGAACTATATTTGTTCTAGTGTATTTTCGTTCGTAGAGAACGAAACCCCGCGTATTTAAATAATCAAAATATGGCATCTGGCAACACTGTCTCAGTTTTGCTAAAAACCGCTAAAAATAAACATATTCTGTTGTTAATTACACAAAAACATGGCAATAAATCGACAAGGGACAAACGAGGTCTTGCTCGTGGAATTTTTGCCCATCGTTTAATTCCAGCTTTAAATAAGTAAAATGGCAGCACTGATGGTAATTTGGCTAGCTTTTTTTGTTTGTCAACACTGCCATGCTGGCTAAAAATTTGTGTCTTTCGATTGTTGGTCGACTTGGCCGGTATAAAATAGGAGCAAGTTTTTTAAAGACGTCAGCAAACACGGGTGTCACCTGCAGCATAAGAAATATTCAATCGAAGCGTCTTCCAGTTCGAAATACCAATATCATCATGTCCCAGTACGAGACCATTGAGAAGGGCGCAAAGAACTCGCCGAGCTATAGCCTCTATTTCAGTAAGTAAAAGCAATTAAGAAAACGCGTGTCCACATGGTTCGAAGGTTCATAAGGACCCATCTCATTTTTTGAAATTGATTGAACCCCAGCTATTGCATCTAATGCATAATTGAAGTATAAAGTTATGCAACCAGAATTGTCATCAGTCGTGCTGTGCTTAGGCAACGCTTTATCAGTGCGAGCGGACAAGGTGAAGGTGAATTTATTTAGGAAGCAGCAAGCCGGTTCAGATGGACTTTACACTGTTACAAGCGAAGGCATATTCTTTGTTTTTGGATGTTATCAGTATCATCAGGTGATATCAGGAAATATGTGGTCAGTTTATATTAACTATACGGCGTAGTTAAAAAGAAAATATCCAGAAAAAGTTAACTTTGCTAATCTAAGAATAGGGGTAGGGGAATCCCCAAACTTTGTTTCTTTTTGACAATTTTGATTCATTCTTTCGATAACGTAATCGCATTAATTACCATTACTCGAAAAGGGGAATTTACACCTTTATTTGAGTTTAGTCTCTATGAGGGTTAATGATTGTCTAGACTATCTATCTATCATTTCAACCTTCGGTTGCGTGCCACAAAAATGTAGCACATTAATTACTACGCCTTCAGTTCAGTAATTACTGTCCCTCCCTTTTTTATTCTTTTTTTGCAACAGAGAATAAGTGCGGTAATGTCATTTCGCCAATGCACGACATTCCATTGTATGCCAATGAGGAGAAGACCATCTACAATATGGTTGTTGAAGTGCCCCGTTGGACCAACGCCAAAATGGAGGTAAACAAACGTGTCTATGTAGTTATAAAACGATTAAATTAACCATCGCTTACCTTTGCCAAAAACTTTAGATCAGCTTAAAGACACCGCTAAATCCCATAAAACAGGACATTAAGAAGGGCAAACTCCGTTATGTGGCCAATTGCTTTCCCCATAAGGGTTATATCTGGAACTATGGTGCTTTACCCCAAACCTGGGAGAATCCTGACCACATAGAACCCTCTACTGGATGCAAGGGCGACAATGATCCTTTGGATGTCATTGAAATTGGTTATCGCGTGGCTAAGCGTGGCGATGTTTTGCAAGTGAAAATTCTAGGCACAATTGCTCTTATCGATGAGGGTGAGACAGATTGGAAAGTTATTGCCATAGATGTTAATGATCCATTGGCATCCAAGGTCAATGACATTGCCGATGTGGATCAATATTTTCCAGGGTTGTTGCGTGCCACTGTTGAGTGGTTTAAGGTAGATAAAGGGGTTAAACTTTATTACAAACCTAAAACTCATAATAACTGTTTTCGCAGATTTATAAAATCCCAGACGGCAAGCCAGAGAATCAATTTGCCTTCAATGGCGATGCCAAGAATGCTGAATTTGCTACCACAATTGTGGCAGAGACACACAAGTTTTGGCAAACTTTGATCAATCAAACTAATGCTGGTGGCATTTCTTGGTGCGTTTATCTAATACCCTGCAACTGATTTTTGTTTATTAATCTTAATCTTCTTATAGCACCAACATTACGCAGCGTCACTCTGAATCCCATATACCAAAAGAAGAGGCAGCCAAAATACTGGCTGAAGCGCCCGATGATGGCAAAGTTGAAGAGGTAGCCGATACAGGTAAGGTTTATTACGTTAGAGCTATGCTTTAGCCCCGCAAAACAAAGAAACAAATTAACACAACACGCTTATGCTGAAATTGGTTACAAAAATCCAACCTGCATGCCTATACCCCGCTACCTATGTACATATATATCTTACCTGAACCCGCTCCATATATACATATATATATAGATATATACATATATATATAAATGCTTACCAATACTGCAACTAAAAACACGTTCACACTTGTAAATTGGCTTTATAATAAATTCCGTTAAAAATATGTATAGTTAATGCAATTGTACATGTCGATATATTCCTTTATATATTTCTCTTTTCGCAGTCGATACTTGGCATTTTATTCATCTCAAGTAAAAGGTGCTTGACGAATTCTTCTTCGAGACAGATGCAGCATCTAAACACGAAAATATTCCCCCCCAATTTGTTAGCTAAAACTGAACTCGAGATTTAAACGATGCTTATAAACAACACAAAAACAAAAACATACATATATATATATGATAAAATTAATGAAATAAATTTGATTTTGCATAAAAAATTTAAAAATTGCATCTATGATGGCTCCTCTTGAAATATACAGTTTTATTATTGTTTTTTTTTTTTTTTTTTTAATATGATTACGACTAGATCCAAAAACAAGTTTTAATTAATTAATATTTATGTAAAATGATGCAAGGGGTAAGGCTAATACACTCCAATAATGTATTTCCATTTTTTTTTTTGCTGCTTTGCCGGCGTGCAGGTAAAAATTAAATACAATACAAAAACTTAAACTTAAAATCATAAATGTACATATTATGTATGAGTAGCAAGTCTGTATGCGTGTGTGTGTGTGTGTGTGTGTGTTCATGCAAAATATAATTATAAAAGAAATCTTTTAGAAAGGGGTGCGAGAGAAAACAAAAGTTAATTTATTTACATCAGACATTTTCGATACGCGATAAGGAAAAATTGTTCTGCTCCCTTAACTATTAAATGGGGTTTGATCACAAATAATATTATGATCTCAGATATGCCAAGAGAAACAATTATATCTGGCCAATATTTTAATATATGATAACGCATAATGTATATGTATATATTATAGATTTATGTAGTTTTTTTTTTTGTGTGTTTTTTCTTATCTTTTTGTTTTAATTTCGTTTGCTCGTTTGGCTAAATGGAACAAATTGTCGGGTCGATCGTTTTGTCTTATTGTTAGATATATTATTGGGTTTTTAGTTTAGGGTTTGCTGCTCCATTTACTTGCGGCCCAGAGTTTCGCGCCATTCATTGTATTGGTCCATCTCCTCGTGTAGTTGCAGAGCCTCTATGCACGCATTAAAGAAAGGCGATCCGAAGCAGTCTTGCCTACGTTTTGCGAAGAAAACATAAATCGGGATTAGTAGGTTGCAATAAATGGGGGAAAATATCAAAAATTTTGTCATTTTGATTGGCATTTGGCACTCTTTTTCTTTCAAAAATGAATTGAGAGCCCAAAAATTGATATTGCTTGTTGCTTGCTCAAAAAATGCAAAGTTCCAAAAACCAAAAAATTAATATAAATTGAAATTTCAAAATGAAAAAAAACGTACCAAAACTAAAACGGATAAGTTTGCCGGAATCGTTGCTGGCCCGGCGGCGCTTGGTCAGTTTTTTGTATTGTTGCATTCGCATTTTAATTTCATTTTCAATTATCACAATTTTTTTGTAGCGTGTTGTTTTGTTTTTTTTTTTTTTTTTTTTTTGCAGGGAGCCCAACATTTCTTCTTTTTTTTTTTTTTGTATATGGATATAAATATTTATAATTTTTTTGGCTACATTTTTAATGTAATTTTTCTTAAATTTTCTTGTGAGTGTTTGCTTTTTTTTCGTGTTTTTATCAAAGATTTTTGTTTGTGTCTTTGCACAAATTGCGTTCTAGCTATTAGATCTAAAGATATATATATATGTATATTTAATCCTTTTTGGGGGTTAGGGTTGGGGTATGTGGGTGATATATCCTTTATAATATAGCAAAAATTATGTAATACAGTTGCAAAATACTTTCGGTCTCGAGTTTCGTTTTTTCTTTTTTTTTTGCCCTTGTGTGGAGAAATGCAAATGCTGCTTGGTTTTTCGGTTTGTTGTTTTCTTTTTTTTTTTTTTTACATACATACATACATATATTAAAAAACAATGGATTTTTATTTTTATATACAGCGACAATAATAAAAGTAAAACAAGCTAAGAATACTTATTAAATAAATACTTCGGCTTTCGGTATCCCCTAACATCATTTCTTCTCACTTTTCATGCATAACGTTTTGCTTTGTTTGTTTTTTGTTTAAATAAATTAATTAAAAAATAATTGATTTTTTTAAAAAACATATATAGTAATAAATAAGTACGAATTAAATTTGGGCGTTGTATATTTAATTTTTCTGCTTCACTTTCGTCTCTCTCTCTGATGTTGTCTCGGATCGGGTTCGGTGTAATGTGTCTTGGATTTCTCCACTCTTATGTTTGTGTGGTTTGTTTTTTGGGTATATATGTGGGTGGTGTGCTGTGCTGTGCTGTGGGTGTTGACTTGGGGGCTGACTTAAAGTTATGTTTGAACCGGAGACATATTGAACGTTATGGGCGAACCATTGACCACTCTTAAAAAGTGCTGCAGGTTCGTTATTTCTTCCGGCGGTATTAACAGCACTTTAAGGCATTCGCCAAACCATTTTGAATCAAAGCAGTCTTTCCTAAAATAAAAACGAAAAAACGGCAAAGCAAAATTCAATAAAATAAATGAAAAGTAAACGCAAAAAGTAAACCGACGAATGGAAAAGAAAGAGTCGTTTCAGATCAAAAATGAAATGGAAATCTACTTGAAAATAGGTTTGTGAAAGGGATAGGGTGAGCCATTGATGACTTTTAGATAGTGCTGCAGCTGCGAAATTTCTTCATCATCAATAAGTAGCACCTTAAGGCAATCTCCAAAGGTTTCGTGAGCAAAACAATTGGCCCTGCATCGGAGAAATAGTTGATAGACAAAGATATACAAACACACAGGATATCAAAATCGTGAGAGGAAGAAGGAAAATCTCAAACCAAAAAATATAAATTATAAACCCCAATGTCTAAAGTTATTTACAGTTTTTTTTTTTTTTTTCAAACTGTGCCATGGTCATTTGTTTATCTTAGCTGACCATGACCACAAGTTTTTTTTTTTTTTGCAAGTCTTTTTTTTTTTTTTTATTATTATTATTTGACACCTTTTTGGCATCTTTGTCTCTCTGTCTGGCATCTGTCAAGAGAAATTACTACAGAAAATTGACAGTTTGTTTCTTATTTCTGTGAAATGTTGACCATTGAGGAAGCATATTTTTGATATACCCTTGCAGAGAAAGGGCCAATACCGGAATAGGCCAGATCGAACCAAAGTAACACCTTGAATTTGTTGTAGAACTTAAAAAAAACCGTTTAAATCGAGTGTTAAAATGAATTGTGTATAGTTAATACAGATATCACAGAAAAGCTCGCTTGAAATGGATGAGAGAGTTATTGATAGTTGACAATAAACTTTAAGGTTCGGTATTTCAAGAGCTTGAACCGTTAAGATCGGATATAAACATCAAAATCATTTATATAGACATAGAAATAGAGATCGATTCACATTTGCTTTTTGATTGAGACTCTTTTAAAGTCCAAGCTAAGGTTGAGAAGGCACATTTTCCTTCTAATATAATATATACACCCGAGAACGTGTGAATAGATCGACCATATAAATTACTAAATAAATGTTTACGTACAAAGAAGACAGTCCGAACTGGACATATTCTTAAATAAGCCCTTTAGCACATCAAAGTTGGATGGCTTAAAGTTTGTTCTTTTCAGAGTCATTTTTTATTTCTGTCATCATCAATGTAAGGAAGAGTTTGCAAGGGTATAAAAACTACGGCATAGCCGACGTATCAACTTGTTTCGGTTTTTCATTTTCTATGTGTATGAACTTACTTGCATAATCGATGTATACTCGTCTCCCGGAACAACTGATAGCAATCCTCACAAATGCGATCCAGACGAAAGAACATGGTCTTGTTGAAAATACCCTTGCATTCCAAGTCGAAGAAATTGCTGCGTTTCGATAGATTGTGATTGTGTGGTAGAGCTGTGAAGATGGGTATAAGGACAAGAAACAGCATCACCGAGATCTTTATTTTGCGGGAACACATCTGCAAAGAGTCAGTTGATAGGATATTGGTTAACCGGAAGTTCATTAAAAGTGGAATATAGAAAGAGCCCTTCAATTAGGGCGAACATCCTTTATAGAGAGAAGGAATGTGGTGACCATGTGGATATGGGCCAAGCTAAACCTTGAAATCCAAGGTTCTTTAGCCACTATGCAATTGCAAATTGCACCTGCAGCAGCAGCAGCAGACACTGTCGACTGTCGGCTGTCGGTGGCGGCGGCGGCGGCGATCGATTGTGGTCTATAAATAGCCGACAACTCTCGTAAGTGTGCGGTGCGCGCAGTTTAAAAATAAAACGGACTGCATCTTCGGAAATGGAAACGCATAAAGGTAAAGGTGCTGGCAGTCGACTCAGCAGGAGAGAGAGAGACACAGTGAGCGACACAGACACAGAGGCAGAGTGTGTCTACCGTCAGTCAGTCAGACAGACAGACAAACAGACTAAAGCAGACGATCTTATCGCCAGTTTTTCTATAAATACTTTGCAATTTCATTTTTTTCTTCATTGCATTAAGTGCAATCTATCATATGGGATCAGTGTCGACTCTTTGTTATCGCCAGATAGACAAGCCCCCAAAAAAGTATTGAAAAAAATAACAAACTCACTTATTAAATAAATAAATTATCATGTTAATTAAATGTGCACATTCCAAACTATTGAATAATTCTCCGTTTGGTTGAAAATTGCAAAGTTTTCCATTGCGCTGCGCACTGTGCCAAAAGAAAATGCTTTTCATTTTGGGCATGTGTGAGAAATATTTTTGGAATTTCCTACGAATTCGTCCCACCTTCTCCCGCATCTGCTCCTCGTCTGGTCCTCCCCAGAGTAAACCGTGTGAAACTGAAAATAAATACTGAATGAAATGCCCAACAATCAAAGGCAGACAAGACGACGACGCTGAGCGCAAAAAAAAAAAAACAAATACACAAAAAAAGAAAACACATAAAAGCAATTTGTTGAAATATTTCCTATGCGACTTTAACGATCATTTCGCTTAGCACCTAATAGTCTGTCGAATTTTGACTTGGACCCTCACTCACTCTCTGCCTTTAGTTAAATTGATTTTTTATTAGCTTGTTGATGTCTTCAATTAAAGAGGAAAGCGCATTTTTGTATTCCGCTGGCTTCTTGCCTTTATGTACTAGGGAAAAATGGGCGACGCCAATTTTCTTTTCGGCCGAAACGTTTGCCAAATGTTTTACCAAATTATTTGAATAGACGTAAGCGAATGGCTATAAGAACTGTTGGGGTTAGCCCGTTCGAGGTCAGTCTTGGGCAGACCGAATGTGGAGCACCTGCTATCCAAGGATTAGAAGAATATGAGAACTCCTAGAAGATCACACTGTTTATTCCCGCCCTACGTCTCATTGCGGAGGTTCTACTGTCCTTAAGTCCATAAATTTAAATCACACACATTAACACGTGCTTCCACATGTGGAATTAATTTTCGAAGCATTTAAAAAGTGCAAGTGGCGCCAAAATGGTTTACAGTTATAGTTAAAGGCCATCTTTACTTCCGTAACGTCATTTGTTGTAAAAATTGAACAACAACAAAAATAAAAATAGATTGAGTCTCAGCCGCAGTCCCAATGCAAAAGTGCAACAGCTGTTACTTAGGATACCCATGGTGGCCTCTGGGCCTTATTGGGCCAGCTAATTGGCTTCGAGTTGCATGATTTACGATGCGAGGCCAGTCTAAGATTGCACTGCAGGACTCTATATTAAGCATACATTTTAATAGTCGACAAATACATACATAACTTAACTCGACTTAGTCCGAATATTTGATACAAAGTGAACTAAGGCCAAGTCCATTTGAAAAAGGCTCAAGAGATCTTACTTTTAGATTTACCTAGGAACTAACTGTCCTTTTTTTCAACCAATAACAAAGGGTGGCCCTTTCTGGCCACATTTCCCTTCCATAAGTATTGTCTATAACTTTGTGTTTTATTTTTTGGCCAACTCTTGACGAATAATCATAATTTCTAGAACTTTTACGAATCATTTCAAATGTGAAGACATAAAAAGGGGCATCTTTTTCTTTTGCGATCTTTGAATTATTTTGGGCATGTGGCATGACAATTTGTTTGTATTGAACTTTGATTAGTTGCCAATTGATTTTATTTCTTTTCTCGGCTACTCGGATATATGTACACATATATACGCGATTGATCGATCGACTTGCGCACACGCCCCTTAATTGTTATGCCGATGTCGATGATCATTTTTATGATTGTACACTATTCAACAAACAACTTTGGTTTCGATTGTCTGTTGCGAGAGTGTGCCAGGCGACATTGAATGAAGTCATGAGCCAAAAATAATGATGGCAATTATGACACAAAACCAAAAAGATGAACGAATAAAAAATGAATTTCTAAATTCTTTTATGCGCAATAGCACTTATTTTCGATTTTCTATAAATACATAGTTGATTAAAAAGCTAAAGTTGTGGTTATCAAATTCCCCTAAATTTGGCATTCGGTATGCATGACATGTTATCGTGTTTATTTCAGTCTTATTCTATCAAATCCGCAGAAACAGTCATAAACATACATATGTCTGTTTACTAGCCGCATACATAGATATGGAGCTATATATATATAGGTGTATTACAAATATATGTAGATATAACTATGGCCACAAGCGTAACGCTTGGCTACGCAACCATGGCAATCCATGGCAGACTCATTCCACAGATCCCAACCCTGCTTCTTTTGTCCACCGTTTGAAAAACATCGCAATCGCATGTTAAAAAATACACACACAGAAGGAAAAAGGCAACGCAAAATGAGCTTAGACACGCAAAAAACACGAAAAAAACAATGGTCAGGGATCGAGACTGCTTGGTACCACACAAATTGGCCCACCAACAGAGAGACAGAGAGAGAGAGAAGGAGAGCTTATCAGTATTTTTCGCTTACGCTGCGCTTGCGCAGATCAATTTTGAATACCCTTTTCAGAAATGTGGTCACAGTCACATCAAAACAGAAATGTGCAACCCATAGAAGAAAGGATCTTATATTATACAAGTAAGATTATTGATCGCGAGATGAGTTCGAGTAGTTCTGATTCTTTATCTCTCTGTGTCAAGATGATCTCTTGGACCTGCTTTCTATATGTAGTGTTGACACTTTCACATGGAGCCTTCTATGTACATACTTGAGGCTTGATATATCTCACGATCAGTCGAAGACAATGTTGTCAAACTTGTAATGTAACAAACGATTTTAATAATTCAATCTAATATTTGTTGTACTAAAGCTGTAACTAAAGCGTATTATTCACACAATCGATGGTGCCAAGATCGGACACTATCTATGAACACTTTTCCCAAACGAACGATGGGTTAATATCTTTAAGTCTATTAGTTACCCGATCATACGATCCACTCACATAAAACCCGAATGCAATAAGTTGAAACTAAAGTTCTGAAATAGTAGCTCTGCTAGTTAGTGAGGGATTGTCGGAAAATTTTAGAAGGAATAGTTAGATAAACTTGCCAATGACTGTGCCTACTTTCTTAAAGATCGCGTGACTATATGATTTATAAATATTTTGCTTTGAAAATGACATGCAAATAAATGATCTTATAAAATAGAGATAAATATTAGAAATATTATACAGCTAACAGATATAATTGCATAATAGGTAGTTCTCATAACTTCGATCAAATTTGACAAAAGAGAAGATAAAGTTAACCAGGCCCTCTTTGGGTTTTTTGTTTTTAACAAAACCAAGTTAAAAATAGAACAATTGGTCTTACAACTTAGAGAAATGAATGAAATGAAATAGAAATATTAGTAATTGTACTCAAAATGCATGCAATGCGAAATTGACAACTAACTTTGCTCACTTTGAGTGCAGCTGCTGCTGCAGTTCGTTGTGTCTTTCTATGGCTTCCAAACGATTCCGATTCCGATTCCAATTCCGAGCCGACATCAAGATACATAGCCGCCAGTCAATTGATTGAACGAATTCGGATAATGTGGTTAAATGATATGTGGCCCGAGCGTGAGTATGCTTGAGTGTGGGTATTGCGATCTACGATCTTAAGTATCCAATTGATAATATTAAGATTAATAGCAACGGCAGCACGTTTCGTAATACATTGGCATTTGCGAAGGCAATGAGCCTTTCCAGCGTTTGTTTTGTCTATTTTTATTTCTTGTTTTACTGCGACTAAGTGACCAAGTCTTATGGCAAACAAGCACAAGACCTAAATGCTAAATGATAATGATGATAATGTTGGATGGTTGTATTTAAACAACAATGAAAAAGTCAGCCAAGTGCAAACAACACGAGCGACAAACGATTACGGTGACGGCAACAAAATTTAGTATATATATTTATATAAAAGAAGAAAAAAAAAAAAAAAAAAAACACGAAGCGAGCGAGCAGTCAACTTTTGTTGGCAACAAAAGATCGCAAACTGTTGGTTGGAGGTTGTCGTCGGTTGTTGAGGTGTTTTCTGCTACTGCTACTGCCACTGGCACTGCGATTGTGTCTCTTTCCTTCTTATCAGACAAAACAGAGACACACAGAAGCTAAAATCCATACGACAGACGACAGTGAGTCTGGCAATGTTGAATGTGGCCGATGAAAGTGGATGTTTGTGTGAGTGAGTGAGTGAGTGAGTAAGTGATACTCGACTCGTTGTTTTTTTATGTTCGAAAAACTCGCAGTGGAACACCCATGCGTATACGTGATATGAATTGCTAAACAAGCTTGCTTATCGTTTACGATAGTTCGCTGTTGTTTTTGTTGTTACTATTAAGCCGTTAAGACCTGTTCGAAAGAGAGAAGACAGTGGCAATCAAGTCCTGGTTTTATGCCAGCGGTAGAACGCTTACGGAATATGCAATTACCTATCCGATAATAATGACGCGACAATCAACGGATGGCTGTGTGGATGGATGGATGGATGGATTGATGGATGGATGGCTGGATAGGTGGTTAAACTAGTTTTGAAAAAAGTGAATTATGATCAACAATATACAGTAGAACTGCATTGAATGGAAATCTACAGGGCAACTTTTGAATCTATTAGACATGATCTCTTATTGAATAACACTTGTTGATATGCAAACATTTATCTAACCATGTGTATAACTAAGAGACTTTGCTTTGATTTGTGGAGTCAGGAAAATATATAATCGATGAAATTTAAATAATATAAAGAAAGAAGACGAGCCTCTACTGTACTTAGTATTTAAAATATATTTATATAGAAATATGTCCTTTAATAAATAATAAAAAAAACTTAATTATTTCCAATCAAATCACTCATACGACGTGTGTGAATGAACCCTCTCTCCTTCTCTCTCTCTCTCTCTCTCTTTGCTTTGCTTTGCACTAAAAGTATTGGAATGAACGAAAATTGCATTGCATTCAGCCGGTCTGATGCATAGTGGCCATATTATTGTTGTTGTTGGTGTTGTTGCTGTTGCTGACGTTGTTTATTTCAGCTTTGGCTTTGCCAGCCAGTTGGGCGACCATTTGGCACACACACACACACACACACTTACTCTTATATACATTGGCATTTTATTAGTTTAATTGAAAGCAAAACAATTTAGCATGATGGCGAACTGGTTTCGACTCGTTTTCCAAATGCTTCAACTAAATTATCATACTCGATGGCAACGGCAAACGGAGGATGTGGATGGGATGGAATGGGATGGATGTACATATGTATGTGTGTTTGTTTCTGTGTGTGTGTGTGTGTGTGTGTGTGTGTGTGGGTTGGATGCGGCTCGCAGAATCGTGTCACTCACACTCTCCAAATACAAATACAATCTCTCGTATATTTGTTTTATAATACTTTGTTTTTGTTTATTTTTATTCATATAAATAAAGTTATCCATTGAGGAAATTATTTGCACACTCAAGGATCGTATGAAAAATTCGCTGATTGTGCCAATTTTCAATGTGTTTGCTCTCTCTTTCCCTCTGTATGTTTGTATGTACATATTTTGAGGTGTTGTCATTTGGTTTTAAATAAAATCGAAAAGCTTATAAATCACATTATTAAGTGTTGTGCCTTCTTTATGGTTGGCAAGCGTTTAAATGGCAATTCACTTCGATAAGAATGCAAATGTTATTTGATACACGTAAAATGTAAAATACGAGTTTATGTATACATTTTGGGAACATTAATGAAGAGTAAAGCAGCGTGTGTGCGATCACTTGACAGTCCAATTAGGCGCAGCTGGATCCCATTTCAGTGTCTTCCCCTGCGGCTCTCTTTCAGCTTCCTTCTCACATCAGTTCAATCTTAATCTCTGCTTAATGTGAATGAGAGAAAGAGGAGCAAAAAGGAGACGCCTGAAGATGAAGTTTATTTTTGATTTCATTTGGGTAGAGCCTTGTGTGAATATATTTCTTAGGAAGTACTTTTAAATTACTCGGAATTGGGATTGTATTTACTTAAGAGAAATCGTAATTCCTCTTTTCAAATCAAACAAATTATTCACTTTAGGAAATTCATTATGAGACTGATAAATAGAGATGATCAATTCTAACAAATTGAACTAAAAAGGATTAAGAAATATACATACATATACATTCAGGACTCCACACGAAAGGTAGTTGGGAATTACAACCAATATTGTAATTTCCAATTGGAAGATCCCATTCACTCTATGAGTATTTGGCTAATGCATTAACTTGATTGTCAAGAAAAAGTAATCAAACGTCAGCGGAAATGAGTCAGTGTTTAGAGGGCAAAATACAAAGTGCGAACACACGAACGATCGAGATCGATGAATATCAATTGAAATGCCCAACGGCCATTGAACGTGTGAAATGCGAAGAACATGATCGATTCGATTTGATCGTTCGTTTGATTTGTTCGCATTCTGGGAATGAGAGAAATGCCCCCCTTGCAATCACAGTCATGGGAATTTTTGTGTTTCATTTGCCTTGCCTTCAGGGGGAAGGTCCGAAAGACGAGGTTAACACTCAATTCACAGATAATTATTAAAGTGCAGGTGCGCCTGCGCATTAAAATTGCCATTTATCTGTACAGACGGCTGAACGGCCAAGGACGGAAGAAATGTTTGCCGTATTGTCCATTTAAGACCATTTGTGTACGTTTGGTAAGAGATTGACGCACCAAAACAATGATAGAAACTAGTTTTCTTAGCTTAGTTTAGTTCACGTCAAAAACGATTACAAATATGTAAGCATATGTGAGAGACAAAATCAAAATCAATCACTTAAACATGATATTGACGTATTTGGAAACCTGTCTGAAGCAAAATTGTACGAGTTACTCTTACTCTTATACTTCAAGTTTAACCGGGCCCCCCTTTTGCAGTATTTTTATTATCGATTTGACTGTTTTTGTCAATTTGTTATTAATTTTCATTAGCTGGCTTATTACAACATTTAATTTGCCTGCTGACATAAGAATCCATTAAAAGATTTACGAGCTCGGGCTGCGGGCTGATAATTGATACATTCTGTGGCTATTAAATAGAGGTTTATTGACCATAAAAAATGAAATGAATATAAGGCAAAAAAAGAAATTGATTATGGTTATTGCATCAGCCGCATATCTGCCCATAGATTGACTACTGTGAAAAAATTGTACCTACAAGTGCCACAGATACCCACGTTTACGTTGTCGAGGTGGTTAGAGGGGTTAGAGAGCGATTTAAGTGTGGATAAGGGGGGTGGGGGCAAGTAATCGCATCCATAAGTTTGGGGCAATGAACTGTAAAAAAAAAATAAAGCCAAACGACAAGCAGCCAAACAGTTGGCAGATGTTATATATGGTAATATATTTTAAAAACACATGCATATTCCTCTGTGTGTGTGTGTCACACACACATGATCCATACATATAACATATGTATGTAGGTATATTTATGTATATTGGACTTATATGTATATGGGCAATGACTGACAAAACACACAACCGCCTCCTCTTGAGAATTGCCAAGATCAAAGTAGCTGAAGTTGCAGCTACAATTTTTTGCTGTTGTATCTGCATCTGTCGGAGATCTTTGCCACACATTAGCCTTAACTTGAATTCGCGAGGGGCACTTGATGCCTGACTGCCACAACAATTGCTTTTCAATTAGCCAGACTATCCTTCTGATCGTGCTCTCGCTGGACGACGCGTGACCACAACACATGCGAATCTTCGACAGGGCCAGCTAAGATACATGGTCGTATATTGGGAAATGATTTATCGCAAAATTCAATTAGTGCCCACTTCAGCTTTAGAGGTCAACATCGAGAACATATACATATATACATATATGTATGTTTCTATGGTGAACTCTCAAGGGAATTGCCAAAAACCAAACAAAACTTTGTGGCGAATGCAACTGGCAAACTAAATAACCTTAGAAGGGAAAGAAACAGAACTTGGACATCTTATGGTAAGTGGAAACTGATTCAATACTGATTAGCTTACGAATTCCTGGAACTTAGATCTCGTTACCTTGAAGAAAGTCCAATAACTTGTGCGAATAATACCCAACAATCTCTGATTCGTTGTTGAATAAGGAATGGTCCCCGCCTTGAACCATCTAATTTAATATGTGTTAAGTTAGAGACAGTACCAGTAGATGAATATTTCCTCAATGTAATCTTTGCTATAATGGGAGGTATTTATCGCCCCTTTTTCTAATATTTCATTTAGTTAAAGTTAAGATAGTTGGCAAGGATTTTGAGCAAACGACTGAGATAATACAGTTTTTTAAAGGATCCCAATAAATACATAATATAATCAGCGATTCAGAGTTGGTGACTTCCTTTGACAGGAAGTTAAAAGAATCCAACCCAACTCCAAAATAAACCCATTATTAACTCATTTGATACTCACATTTAATGACAGCTTCTTCATTGTAAAAATTAGCTAGTGCTTGTTTTTGATATTTAGTATGTGGTCGTTGGGGCGTGTCTTGTAGATTAATAACTTGTTGTTAATTTAAGTACTTCACGTTGTTAACACACTTTTCTGCCAAAGTTTCACTTTTCAAATGGCTTGCAATCTTTTAGATTTTTCCTATGTCTATTAGTTTATTGTATTTGTTGGGGGGTGGATAAATCTACGAATAAAATTGAGAATCACAGAACTTTAGTTTGCTTTTGAAGAGTTCACACAATATGAATTCTATGCCCTCATGGACAGTTTTCTAATTGTCAGTTATTGTTATTAATGTTGCAACCTCTCTGTTGGTTTGGCTCTGCTTCGACGTTGATTAAAGTCATTTACATGCAAAAAAAAAGAAAAAAAACGAGGCACCAAAACGAAGATGGAAAAAAGGAGATGCAACCTGGGGAGCCCGGGAGATGGCGTGGAGAGAGATTGGCTGTGGTTGGTTGCTTTGGTTTGGTTTGGTTTGGTGGCTGCTGCTGCTGCTGATGTTGATTTATTTAGCCGGGCCGATCGGCTTTGGCTTCGCCTTCGCTTGTTGCATTTTAAATGTCGGAAGTGTTTGGGTGCAAAAAATAAATACGAGTACAAATAAATGCACATGGTTATATGCCTGCCGAGTACGAGTGTGAGTATGTATAAACATTTTACATATAATGTCCAATCATATGTATGTATATATTTTAGACTGGTTTTTTCATTGTAGAGGAATTGAAATGTATTATATGCACTTTCTGTATTTTATGAAAACAGGTAAGTACCTATATATATATAAACTTATACATATATACATGTGGATACTAATAAGTTAACTATTCCAATATTGAAATGAGACATATCCTCGCTTCCGTTTTCAAATAAACATATCCGCTTGAATCGCTTTCTCAAAAATAATATGAACCTTAATGGAGGTTTTATGGTAAGAGCGATCTCCTGGAATTGAATGAATCATTTCTATGTACATACATACATATATATTTATGTATACGTATGTATGTATATATTTACATATATTGCACACGACTAAGCCAAGCAAGCATAATGTGGCAGGCAAACAGACAATGATTTGTTCGATTTGTTGTTCGTTTCTAGGAAATGCTTGCCACATATATCTATATAAAAAAATTCCAAATGGGAGGCCCAATAAGAACTCAGTTATGACATCATCGACTGAAAGCAGAGAGATATCGAAAAAGACACACAGATACACACTCACACACACCCATAAATAAGAGTCCACTTTATTTGCTGCTACTGCAAGGTGGTAGCATCATGCGAAAACAGCAACAACAAGAGCACAAAAAAAAAAAATGCCGGTCAGCATTGATATCGATATGGCCAACAGCAGCAACAGCCGCAGCAGGTAGTTCTCTCGGCCAACTGAGGTACAGGCCATGGGACACGACGGACAACAGACGGAGGGACGCTGCGCACAAAGATTAAAGCGGCGCGATAAGCAATTGGTATTATTATTGGGATGAAGCACTCTCCCAGCATCATCGACGTTAACATTTCATTTTTTTCGGCTACCTTTTTGACTTTTTTTGTTGTTTTTTTTTTTTGGGCCCGCCTTGGATAATCCCTAGTTACATGCGACAACAGCAATCATAACAACAACAACAGCAACTCTTTTTTAGCACGCGGTACTTTTCCATACGAAAACAAAATTCGAAAATTTAAAGCTCTAAAACTGCATATACATATACACATATATATATACATATATACATATGTATGTTTATAAATGATTTTTATATAATTTGTATTTTACACCAAAAAAAAGCTGCGCTGAGCTTGAGTTTTGGTTTTTGTTTAATTTGAATTTTATAGCTTTCGTTTGAATTGTGTGTTATATTTTCTTCCAATTTATACTCATTTCTTGGTAACAGGTTACAGACTTTATGACGTTTTATATAGATGCAATTATCTACCACTCGACACTCACTTGAAAGATTTTTGTTAATTTTTTTGATTTTATTTGTTTCAACTTTGTATTTTTTGTTTTTATTGGCAATTAACTAACTCGTGAGAGACTGGAAACGAATACGTGTTTAATATATATGTCGATTATTTTTTTTTATTTTTGCAGCTTGTTGCTCTTGTGATGTTTACTTGTTGCTTCGTGTTTAAGGACTACGGCAATATGCGGCAGTTGAACAACAAGATTGAAATTCAAAATTCAAAGGCCCTGATTCGATAATTTTTAATGACCGCAGGGTTGATATTTCAATCGATAAAGCTAGGTGGCAGCACTGTAACTGAGTAACTGAGCCGGAAGTGCTAAGGGTCAGAGTAAAAAGTGAGCAGGAAGAGCTAAGGTCCGAATCATTTTAGCTGGGCGGCTATATTTAAAAAAAATTAATTTACTCTTGGATAGATAAAACCATAATGAATGAAATATAGGTTTTTGTTGCCCCGGAGTATTACAAAACATTACCCAATACTAAAATTCCTTAGACAAACTCTTTGCACTATCCTCGTCTTAGGTAATATATATCTCCAGTATAGATGTCGAAGTTTAAATATTCTTAAACTGGAAATACTTACTTTAAATGCAAACTCCGGATCTATAAGTTGTATTGTGCGATCAGCTTGCACTTAAATTTAAATAAATACAACAATAATTAATAATGCAAACAATGGCATTTTTCCTTTGAATGGAAATGCGTTTCATAAAACTGAGCAATGATTACGACAGCAATTTAGCATCATAGAGGAAAAGGTTTAAAAAAAAAAACCTGGGGGAAATTTTCACATCGAATTTCATAGATAAATTTTTCCTTTTTCAAATTCAATATGACTTAACTTTAATTTGCTTTGGATTTCCCCTCATGTTAAAATAACAATGCTCGAAGTACGTTTAACTGTTAAAAGCAATTAGTTTGAACTTTAATTGCGAGCAAGTTTCTAATCATGAGAACTAAAAGCTAAACGTAGACAATGAAGCCGGACTTTACGCCGGTGCTTGTCATGTTTAATTTTTGATTGTAAATAAGTGGCCAGTTTAATCACAATAATTATGCGAATCACGTGTATCTTCTAGATGGTTTTCTTGATTAAGATATTACTCATTTCACACGATTGAGAAATTCTGTTTTTGTTATTAGTTTATCTATATTTCGTCTTGATTTTTCTTTCATTCCTTAAGAAGTAAAACAAAACAGTTAATTTGTTCCTTCCGCTTACTTAGTTTTTGTTACTTAGTGATCGTCTGACTGTCCTTCACATCACATTAGAAAGGTACTAGAATTATACTTGGAAGCTCTTTGGATGTAAAAACACATAAATGCAAAACAAAATAATACCCTCTGCAAGGGTATAATTAGAGAAACTACCAAATGCTAAATGGTTGCAAATAAGGAAGAAGGAAGGAAGGACGAGGAGAATTCCTCAGTTATAGCTTTTTTACAGAAATCGGTTGCTAATCCAGGGAGTAACGAAAGGCGAAATGTTGCTAAGCACTTTAAATCTGTTCCCAGTCCCCTTTTAAGCCCTGAAGAGAAAACAAATCAAGAATTTTCTAAAATTCTAGAACAGTAAAGAAGAACTAACATTTTTATTTGACATGCAGGTAAATAAATATCACATTTGCTGGTTTCTTTCTGTTTTTCTCAAATACAACGTTTTACCCATAAATTTTTGAACATTTCAAGTGCTAGCCCATCAAATTCTTAATGCAAGTGGTATAGTTTATTATCAGATTTATGAGAATATGCATAATTCAGGCTTAATACTTCCACTTCCCTTATCGAGTGGTGGTGCACTTAATGCGTGTAAATTGAACACAATTACACCCACACACATAGACGCACTCACACTCGTACACTCGTACACTTTGAGCACCCATTTACAGCTTGAAAAATAACTAAAACGGAACCGGAAATTGCAACAAGACAAACTTGACTTGAAATGCTTTGGTGGTCGGTGTCTTTGCGTTTTTTGAGTCTTTCAAACCTTCGCAACGCCCTCCCAAAAATAAAAAAAAAAGGCAAATCTGACGAGTCATGTAAATTATATGCTCACAGTTGACCTTGTAACAATTTCTTGTATTTGGTTTTTTTTCTCTGTAAATAAGTGGAACAGACCAGGGCCAGGGACAGGGACAGATGCTATTTACACGTCTCGTGCGATCGGGACTTTACCATGTTAATAACCTCCGAGCCGGCAGCCAATTGGCAAACAAAAGTTGATCGTGATTGATTTATCAGTGGAAAGTCAAATACAAATATGTATTTTGGTTTCTGTGCTTACCTTAGGTGCTTGTTTCAAGTCTGATGGAAATGGTATTCACAGCGTGTTTAACTCTCTTTCCTCGGTGTTTTGTTTTTCAGTTGGTGTTGGTGTTGTTGTTTTTGGTTTAGAGCAAGTTCAAACCAAGTTGCAATTACAAATTTCTGTTTCTCTGGCACTAAAATTTATCGCCATTTTGTATGGATTTTTGTCAGATCTTTGTGTGAGCGTTGATAAACCAAAGATGGCATAAGTAAGCGTGGGCGTGGCCAGGCCAGGTGGGTGGGCTTTAATCTAATCTACAACAGATTACACTCAGCCAAAAAAAAAAAAAAAACGCTTGAAAATAACCGTGTACTCGAAAATATACACTTCACACGCGTTTTTGCACTCTCACTCTCACTAAAGCATTCATCTTGTTTGGGCTGCTTGAATGAATGAAATTGAATGTGAATTGTTGTTTATGCTTGTTGTTGCTGTTGTTGTTGTTCAGAATATGGAGGAGGAAGCTGTAGTAGAGAAGTATGTAGTTCGGGGGATTCCTATTCTGTGTACCACCGATCTCTACACGCACAAACAGCCACAACACACACACACACGAACACACATACAAACACTGACGCACACTCACTCACTGGGCGGGCTGGCTAACGCGTTTTAGTGACATTCAGTGCCAGGATGAGTACATATAGATTTTCGTAAATTAAATAAGTATACAATCGAAACATGTATTTAACATGTGTGCAATTCACACTTTCTTTATTTGTATTTTATTTTTAATTTTTATTCCACAGAAAATAGATGTATTATTTATACATATATATTTTTATTTCGACGAAACACAGAATCCAATACAATCTGAATAGAATAGAATGTATTATTTGCAAAAGAAAAATAACATGAGACGAGAATTAAATTCAAACCGCATCAGTAACGCAAAGCAGACTAAATGCACAAAATAAAAAAAGAAACCAAAAAGAGAAACACAGAAATATAAAAATGTAGGGGACCTCGGACCACTGGACTGTCTGTCCATTCCCATCCGATCTACACAGACACAATGAGATTACCCCGTACATATATTGTATGTACACATGGATGTAGCGAGGGTTGCTCTAAGACATGAGAAATCGGTCGAGAAAAGTACATATATGTATAAATAGTATTTGTGGCATGTTCTTCAGAGGAAAAGCTAATGAGGGAATGGTGAGGGACTCAAGACGTTGACAAGCTTCGATGAGTAAATAAAAGTAATTGAGTTCAAAGTTGTCATATAATTATTTTCAACTTAAAGCAATTTACCAACAAAAGGGAGTTCCCCTTTAATGAGAGCATACAAATCGAAATATAAAGTACTTAAATGCTGATATTTTCGACAAATATTTCAGAAATAATAATTGATGGCTTTCCTTGCTGTTAAGAGCTTTAATACGATTAACCCTCGAAAAGATATTGCTTGATAAACATGCATGTATACAAATGTCCCAATCTACGGGAACAGTGAAGTCTCAAAAGAGGGATCGAACTGCTTATAGCATAGCTAACGAAGAGATGTAGGTCTGTCTTATGGACAAGCTCAACCAACAATATGACTTCTTTAGATGAGTACCACTTTCTAAAATAAAACCCCAGATACGCCTATGAAAACACACCCACGCGTAGACATGGTCACATTGAAATTAAAATGAAAGCATGCATATATATGTATGTTTGTAAAGTACATTCGTACATATATTTAATACATATGTAAGTTGAATTCCCTCGCGCTCACCGAGAACTTCATTAGTTTTGACAGGGACGGATACTGAAAAAGATTTCACTGGACATCGGACAGAAAGTCATGTGAGCAAAACTTTCCAATGACTTTCATTTCTTTTTTTTAAATTACGGAGATGTTAAATTTAAGTCTCTAATAGACTGTTATAACCCTATCAACTCTAACCCACTTTCACAAATTTATCTTCAAAGTGTTAAGTAGTAAGAACTTATCTGAATCCATTTTGTGAACTCTTTCCTTGTCACTCTTAGCATTTCCCAAATTTCCGTTGAACAACACATTGTGTTTATAGGGCTTAACCTATGTCATTATTGAATAAAACTAACTTCAAAATCTACAATTGTGAATTTTCGGCTGTTTGTGAAGTAATGTAAATTGAATGGGTAATCGATTTTACAAAGAAAAAGTATGTAGTTTTAGAACCAGGATTTCAAGAAATGGAAAACATATGATCCAAACTTTGAACACCACTGTATACATATGAGTACAAATTGTCAGCTTAATCACAATTAGATTGACGATCATTGCGCTTGCGCAATGTTATAAATACACATACTTGCATATATGCATATAAATGAACACATATATAGAACTGAATGTACACATATAGTATATGTTATTTTTATAATAAATAAGCCGGGACACAAAGCGTTTATATTACGTATACGCTAAATCAGAATGGCAGAGTGTCAACAAACTTGTAATATGGCACAAGTATGATTCAATAATCCGAGATTCAACTCAAGTCAGACAGTGTGACAGACAGAGAATCGGCTATTAAGGCACTGACACAGTAGGGCTATTTTATGTTTAGAAAAATCGGAATTTTTGATTCTTATGAGTTGAGATAGGACCATTAAACGAAGCAATACCTGTGCCCAGCTTTTGTAGAAGATTTCCTAGGCTTATGCCGTAGCTAATTCTAAATTAGCAGAGCACACGCCAATTATAAATATAAAAATAACTGGAGAACAAATAAAAATTGTAGGGAAATGCCGAAACACACACAATCAGAGGTACACAATAAGTGATGAAGAGCTAAGATGAAGGAGAGACAAATGACAGAGAAAAAGGTCACTCTCAAGTGATCTGCAGACGACGCGGTAATATATATAAAATCGTGACTAAAACCAGATTTTACTGCCGTAAATAATTGTGAAAAGCAAGTTCAGCTTATCGTGTAGATCACAACGCGACTTAAAATGTGCCCACATATTGTCAATGAATATGTTATTAAAAAAATGGGCAGAACTTTAAGACTTACCATTGTATTAGATATTATTACTTGCTTATTTCCACAAACAACGACCACAACTTGTGTTTGAAGTCTTTGACAACTATGCAAAAATGTTTGCAAAACTTCTGTCCAAGTTCCTTTTATACTATGTCTCAGTCTCAGTTTGGTTGGCTGCGGATCTGGACTCAGCTTCGGGGTTGGGGCTTTTTTGTCCTTTTGCATAATGCGCGGTTAACATTGTCTCTGCTGTTTGCTGATTACAAAGCGCCCCAAGACAAGACAAAAAAAAGGCAGATAAAGATACAAATGGAAATGGTAGAATAAACTGTATAATTTATACGATTATTTCCTTGAATGTCTCAATGTGGTAGAAATGGTGGCGGTGTCTGTTCTAGTCATATGATTATGATTAAGTCAGTTGATTAGAATGCCCTATTGGTCTTATCACATGCCTGCCGCTGCGTCTTAATGGCTTTATATGCATGTTCATGGGATGATGATGGGGCGTATACGTTTGCAATTTTGCTTATTGCACAGTGCGCATACGCCGCGTAGACGACAAAAGGATTGAGGTTTGTGTTGACGCCTGTCAATTTGTGTGCTACAATGAGCATCATTAAAGGATACAAATAATCATCATGATGAACTATGTATATATATGTGTTTATTGCATCACATTTCTAAAGAGAGATGTATTTCTGCTCATTTCGGCAATTGGTAATAAGATAAATTTGTTCTAATGAATTTTGTTCCTTTTTTTGGTTCCAAAATTCTTTTTCAATTTCAATAAACTCAGAATAGAATAGAATTTAAACACATGATGTTCGTGGTACAGGACACTGAGAATAAAAGGAGGCAATTTTAGCTGCCACACTTGCTAATTCGCAACTTTTAGGAGACGACATTTGCACCATACGACACTTGTCCGATCCGGGCGATATTTACACTTTATGAAACGCAGGTTACAAATAGGTTGAAAAACAAGTTTCATCCTAATAGCTTTCAAAATAAGGGAGTAAGGTGCAAACGCACCGACGGACAGACAGGATCTCTTTAAAGCCATGAATATGTTATTAAAGACACAATGAATAACAAGTGGCGCAACTGTGGAAAAGTAGTGAGATAACTATCGCTCCACGTTAAAGAAAGGTGCGGACTGGGAATTGTGCACAAGTGTGGTAAGTGCATTCGGCAGTTGCAGTTGAGGAAGTTCTTGCGGATGAACCATCTCCTTTGTATGGGAGATGGGCTGCAATCGATGGTTGTGCGGAAGATGAGTATCTCCATCGTATATAGTAGTTGTAGCTAAAAGTGCTTCAATGAAAGTTTAAGAAAATGGACATGATTTTCGGGAAAAATGTTTCTCTATCGCTATTGCAGAGTTTTAAGTGTTTTCAATTTTAGCAAGGCCTACTAAGCTCTCTCAGGATAAATCGGAAATCAAACTTTCACTTTAAAATAATGGGCAATGTCATGACATTTGGTAAGTGTGGGATTAGTAAATTAAATGTGGCATTAGTTTTAATATTAGAAAAACATATATGAGAAATCGCTTATTACTGGCGGAGAATAGAGCTATTGAAACAGGCTCGTTCCTGTTAATTTAAAAAATAAAACAAATCGGCTTAAAACTGTTTAGAGAAATCACAATTTCTGATGGTGGATAGACTTTTAAAAGCCAAAAAATATTAACTGAAAAATTTTGATTCAACTGCATTTTCAAATGTCGTGCTGAAAATACAAATTAGGATACAAAAAAAAAAATATTAATAACATACAATTACACAGGAATTGTAATTTTCATATTTAAAGTCGTTGATTTTCTAATCAATCATACACTATTACTCTTGCACATTTTTACAATTTCAAAAAACCCATTATTTTTATAAAGGTATTTTTGGGCAGTGTTGGACAATTTCGGGTTGAAGACAGTGTGCAAAAGTTCCTGCAAATAGGTGTAAACAGAGTGGAAACATTACTATAAAAAAAATAAAACAGATATATAAATGAAAATATGGACACCGTTGCTGAACTCAATGATTCCAAAGATGTGGACGTTGAGGATGGAGAATTGCAGGATGACTCCGCGTGTTTGCACAATGATGTAAGGCAACCCCATTGTTAAAGGCACCAACAAGACAAACGATTTATCATTTTGTTTTTTCTATAGACCGCTAAGAGTGAAAATATATTAATTGGACCACTTCCACAGGACAATAGCTGTGTATTTGAGATCAAGTTTCGCAGGAGCGAGGATTATGACAAAATGCAGGAACGCTTAGTGGAGGTAATAAGTGCAGTGTTTGCGGATCGAGGATTTGTTTTCAAAGCTAATGAAAAAGAATTGTGTATTGAAGCCTTAGACGCAGCGGATAATAAGCAGTCTTTAATTAAAGATCAAGAGGATAACTCTGGGAATCCAGAGTCAGATATGTTTTTAATTGATACAGCTCCCACGACCAAAATAAATGCAGCGCATGTTCCGTCATACAAACGCTGTCAGGTTGATGTATTAGATGAAGAGACACCCATACGAAAAAGGCTTAAAGCCGAAGCTGTTAATAAATGCTTTCGACCTAAATCACAGGCGGCTTGCTTCAACTGTGGCGAGGCAGATCATTCATTACGTGAGTGTCCGCGACCACGTAATAATTCAAGAATACAACGGGCTCGCAAGAAGATCAATAATCGTGCCGAACGTTATCACGTGGACACAGAACAGCGTTTTGGCCATATTCGAGCCGGTCGAATAAGTACCAAGACGCGTCATGCCATGGGCTATAGCCGTGGCGAATTGCCATTCATTTTCTATCGCCTTCGTGTTCTGGGCTATCCACCAGCTTGGCTTGAAGAGGCCAAGATACAGGGTTCTGGAATTTCACTCTTTAATGCCGATGTAAGTAATTACGATTCGTTTTGCATCATAACGTGACCTTCAAACTTAACAGGGCAGCGCCGTGTTAAAGTCAGACGACGAAGATGGAGAGGCGGATACATTTAAGTATGATATCAACAAGATCATCGAGTTCCCTGGCTTTAATGTTGAGCCAGGTGGGAAGTTTTTTGATGTAAGTTTATCAATTCGTTTAAGTGGTCATTTTAAACAAAGCTTTCTTTTTTAAAGGACTTTCAACATCATAATGTGCCACGTTTTAAAGAATCCCAGCTTAAGGAAAACTTTATTAAATCATTGGGTGATAATGTCATCAAAGGATATAAACGAAAGAAATTATTAGATTTGCCTCCTCTTCGGGACGGGAGCCCAAGCGGCTGCGCGGATTCTTCTGAGGACAAAACTAACTGCATTCAGCATGATATGGATATAATAGATGATTCTCAGGACACTCCAATGATGATCGAAGACAATTCTGAGCTAGTTGAAACTCCACCGCCAAAGGATATAGAGCAAGGCACAACATCTCCCACCATGGAAGATTTAAAGGCTCAGCAAGAGCTATTATTGGAACAATTAGAATCAAATACAACTTTAAACATTGATGAGTCAAAGGAAACTGAAATGGAATCGCCTAAACGGTCATTGTCAACATCTAAAACGCCAGAAGTTACACCCAATTCTATGAAAGCGTCATATGAAGGCACACCAATCATCAAGTTCTCCATCTATGACAAGTTGCCAATAGGCGACAATTTTAAAGTTGGCGTTAGCGATGTAATTAACTTTGAAAATTTACCAGATTCCACTGGCAAATATGAGCAAATGAAGGATTTACTAAAGAATGTGAGAGAAAAAATGATCAAGCTACAAAACGATGACGACTGATAAAGGATAAAACTGGTTTTTAGTTTGTTAAACATATATTTGCCAATATAAGAGATTGCACATTTTTTCACCAAATCAATAGCTGGCTTACTGCTTGAGTCTAAGCATACATACAACTTTCGGAGTTGAATGTGTATTGAAACTAAAATAAAGATTATGTGAGAGTAGTAGTAATAGAATATAAACAAACAAAAACAAAATTGCATGCTTACTACAAGAAAAGTGGATTTTAAAGAAACGCAAAAAGGCATTAATAAAATGTAGAATTTTCTAATAACGTTTACAAAATTTGTAGAGCTGATTCCTCGTCTTTTGTAAAGAATATGTCTTCTTATATCTTTATATGTTAAGGAATAATGGGAGCTGATATGTCAAGCTTTCTTATTGATGAGGCTTGAATTAACAAACTTGTACCGTCTACATCGCAATATGGGGTTGTAATAACTCCATAAGGCAGTTGATTTTAATAAAGTGTAAATTTTACAAAGAAATGGCTCATTTCTCACTCTACAACAAAATTTGTAAGTCAAGGAATATATCAATTTAAGATTCTTGCACACATTTAATTTTTTTTCGAAACATTTCTTAACCCACCTGCAGAAATGTTATTTTTTATCTCATTCCTTAACCGAAAATGCAAACAGAAAATTTTGGAAAATGCACCTTTCGAATTCATTCTAAGTCGCTGTAGGCGGTGGTGGAGGCTGAGGTGGTGGGGGGGAGCCACCCTGATGATTATTATCATGACGATTGGGTTTGTTAGCGTTGCTCCACTTTCCCCAAGTGCTTGGATTGAAGACGTACATAAACATGGCCAAGATCATGAAAACCATGGCAATAGTAAAACCACTTCCATTATTCTCGCTGACTTGAGAGCCACGTCCGCCAGCTGAGAAGAAAAGTCAAACTTTAAGTAAATGAACTATAAAGAAGCTTTAAAACCTACCATTACCATCAAAGCACTCGGTATCTGTGCAAACATTTTGATTTTGGCGAATCTAGGGGTGTTTATTTAAACCATAGATTAAGTGCATATAATATGAATACTGTATAGTTAAACTTACAAAATTTATTAACCTCTGCATGGCATATTCATGCGACCAAACGCATTCGCAACCTTCTTCATCGGCCATGATGGTAAGTGATGGTCTCTAAAAAAGAAAGATGAAAAGTAAATACAATCTCAGCTGACGTGGCTTTGTCGACGAACTGGCTAAAGGCGGCGTATGAGAACAAATGAAAATTTACTCTAAATCTGAATTGTTTTTAAAATACAAAAAAAAAAAACGAACTCAACTGCGACTAATTCATTTGTGGAGCTGCAAAACGCAATGCCGACTTTGGCATACCCTTTTTTAAGTAGTTATACCAATCTTCGGAAAAAAAATCCATGAATATAATTGTCTAAGTGAACAGACCTTTTAATATCAGTTTTTAAAAGCTGTAGAGACAGCCAATTGCTATATATATTTTACAGAACTTCACAAGTTCTCTGCCTGCCACAAATTGTTTTGGTTTTAATATACCCCTTCAAAAGGATAGGGTATGAAAACAATAGCCCGTGCTCCTCGTAATCAACATTGGCTGAATTGTAGCCTTCTCTCCCAAATATATATATATGTACATATACATATGTATACAACTACACTTACTTCTGGCTGTGCATGTATTGGTGAACAAAAATAATTATTACTTTTTACAAATTGCGATAAAGATGAATGACGGAAAACTAAACGAAATCAAAAGGTTTCTGTCATTATCCAGATTTATACATCTGTGACATACATTTAGGTACATACATATGTACATACATATGTACAATTGTATTTATATTGGGAATTCATTTTGGGTCAGCAGCCTTCTTTGATTTAAGGATATTTAATAGATGAATGAAAAAATGTAAGCATTGACATTACAACATCATTTTGAATAGTTCCATGCTGTTTCTTGTCTGTTGATTTACTTTTTAATTCGATAAAAACGTACTCACAAAGGCTAAAAGGTTTATAGGGAATTAAATTGCACTTGTTTTTTTTTTTGTTTATTCCCTTAAACAAAAAAATGAAACGATTGTAAATACAACAAACAGTGGCCAGCAGTGTTGATGAACGTTAGGTATTATCAGTGCTGTAAAGTAAAAAAAAACAGTATTTACTTTTTATGGTTTGAAAAAGTATTTCATTTTCGCACACTCAAAAATATACGTTATATATTCATCTAGATTATTGGATTTCTTAATCAAGGGATAATTCCCTTGATATGCAAGATTACTAAGTCTTAGGGATCACCTTTTATACATAGTTCTTAAATTAAATTTACAGGTACTCAGCGACCAAGTATTATTTCATTCATTTTAGATGCGTCTTGAATTCACTTCTTTGTTTTCATAGATATTAACTTAGAAATTAGAGGTAATTAGTTAATTTCGTATATGCCTTTCCATTCTTTTCTCTTAAATAAAAAAAAAAAAAAACATTTTTCAAACTGGGTAACCAACAAACAGCGGTTAATAAAAAATATGAAACATTACAACTTATTTGGCATACGACTTAAACCCAAGCAACGTCTTTTTCTGTTTTGTGGCGTCAAGTCCTCACGATCGCAGCTATTTCTGAGTTCGAAGACAACCGAATTATCCAATATATTGGGATTCCTATCAACCAGAGGAGTACTAGTTGAACAAAACTTGGGACTGAAGCTCGGTTGCCTTTCCTTTTTGTTTACTTCTTCAGGACGAGTTGCGTTTCGCATTTTACGCCTGTTAAGTGTAAGTAGATTTCGACGACCGATTATGGCGCTTTTTGTGCTCTTGTCTAAAGGTGAACGATTAGCCAATTGTGAGAGGGAAGAATGTATATTATGTGGGCAGGATGGAGTCGTAGCAACTCCTATTTCCGGTTGTGATTTTGAAGAAGTTTCCAAGTCTGTGCGCTGTAATTGAGTATCGTTTATATTGTCTGCGTTTGGATGTTTCTGAATTTTGGATGTTTCTAATTCGAAGAATCCATTAAAGTCTTCCCCAGAGCTAATTTCCGATTCTGTCTCGGACACTTGTTCACCTAGGGAACTACTCAAATTTTCTTCAATAGATTTTTCTTCCTTCTTTAGTTTGCAATCATCAATTGGGTTTTCCAGGAATAATTTCGTTTCTTGTGGATCCGTAGATGCCATATTTTGCGCTTCCACTTCTTGCGCTTCATCATAGTTACGCATTATCATTGAAGCCACATTTTGTGACTCTTCCATGACATTAATCACATTTGTGCAAGCAGTTTGCAATTTCTCTAGAGCAGGTATTCGAACCAATGTACATTTTGGTATTGCCGCCTTCAAGTCATTCAATATCCTAGTAACATTGTTCTTTGTGTCATCAGAAATTCCAAATAATTCTTTGCAGGCTCTGTGAAACTTTACACCTTCATCATTAAAGCTCGGTTGCTCGGTTACTTTTTCTACCCTCGGTTCATTAACAGACTTCTGGTTCTCTAAATACATTGCTTGGAGATCAGTCATAACTTGCATCGCTTTCTCTTTAGTCTGATCCGATACTTTAACAATTTGTTGACAGGCTAAAAGAGTCTTTTGAAAATCTAAAGGTTCGATTTTAGGCAATTCAACTTTTAATGGTATTTTCGGTGCTTCAGAAAAGGATATTGTCTTGGATTCTTCAGAAACTTGTGATTTAGTCAGTGGTTTAAATTTTCTGTTATCATTTGATTCACATATCTCGGGAATAGCTATTAGAGATTCCGTATCGAGATTATTTATTGGGATATCAATATTTGCTGTGTGAAGGTTTCTAGACGACTTGTATTCTGTCGTTTTCGAAATTGGCATATATTTATGGTCTGGGCACGATTCAAATATTTTAGAAAGACTTTTTTGAATGTTTGTCGGTTTAGATTCGCATTTGTTTGAATTGTAAAGAGATGTATTAATTCTGGAGAGACCTTTTCGTAAAGGTTTTGCTTCATTGCTCGTTTCAATACCCTTCTGAGCCGTTGTGGTCTGAGCCATTAATGAGGAAGCCCTTTTCATGGATTCTTCTGAAATTGGTATAAACTTTTTATCTGAAATATTTCTGCAATTTTCACGAGGGGTAACTACTCTTGAAAGCCCTTTTCGTGAGGGTTTCAATTCGCAATTTTTTTCTGCCGTTGAGGGCAGAGCCATTAATGAGGAAGCCTTGCTCATTGTTTCTTCAGAAACTGGTATTATCTTTTTAGATGCTGTCCAAAAGGAAACAGTTTCCTTATGAGGTGGATGCAGAACCCTTGAGAGACCCTTTATTGGGGGTTTTAATTCACCGCTTTCTTCCCGTGTAGCCTGAGCCATTAATGAGGAAGCCTTGCTCATTGTTTCTTTAGAAACTGATATTATCTTTTGAGATGCTGTCCAAAATGAGACAGATTCATTGTTAGATTGATCCATAACTCTTGAGAGACCTTTTCGTAAGGGTTTTGATTCATTCCCTTCTTCCTCTGTGGCCTGAGCCATTAATGAAGAAGCCCTATTCATTGTTTCTTCCGAAACTGGTATTATCTTTTTAGACGCCGTCCAAAATGAAACAGTTTCATTATTAGAATGATCCATATCAAATGGTTTATCTTTCTGTTCGCCTGGCAAATTCATGGGTATCTGCCATTCACTTAATGGAATGTCAAGCAGCATGTCTGAAACAGAAGACGGATTCTTCTCATGTTTCTCAGCTGACTCATCGCTGGGATCTGTGTTATAGTCTGCAAAAATAGAATCACTATCAGACCAATCGTCGCAAACCTTTGATTCTGAAAAATAAAAATTAAAACAATGAGAGACTGCAATATTTGACTGTTTAATTGTTGGAAATACTTACGAGAAGCACCCGTAACTAAAGCATTCGGAGACTCAAAAGTATCTGGAATTTCTTTAATAAAGTAATTTAATTACAACGATTAGAAATGTAATTGATTACCTTTTAAGTTGGAAGTATCACAATTATCACTTGTGGGTTGGGGCTTATTCTCGGTCTTACTGCTTGGTGTTGATAAAGATTCACTTAGATTGAGTAAATTTTCACGCATCTTTTGGGAACTATGTGCGTCCAATTGGTCTATTTTAGGTAAGAAGCTTTTACTAGCCTCTGCCTCCTGCACAGATAATCCGGATGAACAACTCATTCGATCATCTTGATCATCATTGTCGGTTAGGCGGTTTGGAGTAGCATGCAGTGGACGTTCTTTGCTGTACGTTTTTAAAATTTGATTGCCAAACTTAGATTTGGAGACATTTGGAAGATCTAACTCATCATCGTCCTCAGACGACAAGCAGAAATCCTGACGAATCATGTCCACAATTGGGTTCTGCTCTGTGCACGTCTTTGAATCTACCATGCTATCGAAAGCAACAAATCCACTAGTCGCACAGGCATCATGACCTGCTGCAGACTGTTGCTTGGTTCTTCTTACTTGACGAAGCCGCATGCAATCAACAAAGTCGGCGTTGTTAATTTCGTCATTTGAGTGCATCCTGTTTCCGAGTTAAGCTTCTGTTTCTGGATAGGCAAAAATTCAAGGGTACATTTATGTTGACGGAATTGTTATTGTCTCCAATACTTACGCACATAGGTAAAAAATTGCGTGTGTATATTGCAATTGCACTTCTTTTATTATTTGTTTATTTAGATTCTTCAATATAATGACAAGTAGTGTTGGGCAACGTTAGTAAATTCCAGTGTTGCGCAATGAGATTTTTTAAGTGGGGTAAATACGATTAATCGAAGTAAAATGCAAGTCGAATAATCGAATAAAAACTAGTGCCAATCGATAAATTGGTTATCTACGCGCTTACTCGTTTTTATCTACACGTTTACTACATGTTTACATAAAATTAATCTCGAACGCAGTTTTTTAATAAATAAATAAAAAATTTCGTTTGCTAGATTGCTTTTTCTGCACAGTAAACAAGCATTTCAACTGGCTTACAGATCGTGTACAATAGTTCGACCCCCTGGTGGAGAGCAAAGCAAACACAAAAGTGAAAGCCCCCAGAAAAAAGAGCGAGCGAGAAAGAGGTAGTGAGAGAAAGAGAGAGAGAGAAATAGAAACTGTGAAAGAGTCTGGGACAGAGAAAAAACGATTTTTTCAGAGAACAACGCAGGGGGAACGTGGACGTGAACCGTAATTCTTCAAACTCCAACCAGAATCTGGTAAGTTAAATATACAACAAAAAAAAGTAGCAGTTTTGAATTTTAATATTAAAATTCATTTCAAATGAAATGAACTAAAAGCAGCAGCAGCAGCGACGGCGCTAGTGTCACCAATACTTATACCAATACACCACCGCCCTGCCGAAGACCGTCGTCAAGATTCTCAGCCAGCTCCACGCACCGGCACCACCTTACAGCACCTACTATAGCTCGTTATTAGCTGCCACCACGCTCCACAAACAGCCACCGGCCATCATGTTCGTCAATTCAATGACGTTCCGTGGCAATCCGGCTAACTACCATCAGCAGCAGCCGCTGAACACTTTGGCGGCAGCGGCCCATGCCCATCATCAGCAACAACTGCACCATCATGCCGCCGCTGGACATTTGGGACATGTGGGTGGCGGACATGCCGCAAGTAATCATTTGGCCGCCGCTGCAGTGCTCGGCCGTCATGGACATGGTTCTCTGACGTCCAATTCATCCCATTCAGCTGGCGGGGGTGGAGCATTGGCTAGCGGAAGCAGTGGTGGGGGCAGTAGCAGCAGCTCCCCGGATAGCGGCAAGATTTATATTAAGAATTTAGAGCGTTCGATTGACAACAAGGCGGTGTATGATACCTTCTCCGTTTTTGGCAACATACTTAATTGCAATGTTGCCAAAGACGAGGATGGTAACTCACGCGGCTATGGATTTGTGCACTTCGATTCGGAAGAAGCGGCTCGGGCAGCCATTGAGAAGGTCAATGGGATGCTGTGCAATAACCAGAAGGTTCACGTGGTCAAGTTCATACCGCGGCGGGACCGGGAACAGGAGAAGGCCACTCATTTCAAGAACCTGTATGTGAAGAATTTAAGCGAAGAGTTCACCGAGCAGCATTTGCGTGAGATGTTTGAGCCCTATGGGCGCATCACCAGTCACAAGGTAAGTGGACCTTACAAGGGATATTAGTAATAGGTGAGGTGGGGTGGGATGGTATATAAATATATATATATAGGAAACGTGGGGGCGGGTAAGGGTAAAGTACGAATTCGAAAAAAGAAAAACCATGTGGCACAGTTTACTCTTTCTGTGTGCTCTTAAATACTCTATATATTTTTTCTACTTTTAGTGGCGCATGCCCAATGAGCAGGGGTAGTAGGAGTAAGTTGAGGAAGAGCTGAAGAGCTATAACAATGATGATATTTGTTTACTATCGATTCGAAACACAAATAAAATATATTTATATATAACGGTAATAGAGTGAAGCGGATTTGGATTGCTATCTATAACAGTTTCTATTGTATAACGGTTAAACCTAAGCTTAATTTATCTCTCTCGCGCGCTCTCTCTCCCTGTGTGTGACTTTTTCTCTCTTTAAATACTTTTTTAGCTAATGCTGGATGAAGAGGGACGCTCACGTAAATTTGGTTTTGTGGCTTTCGAGAGTCCTCAATCGGCGCTGGCCGCGGTCATTGGATTGCATGGCAAACAGCTGGGAGACAACAAGTTCTTATATGTAGCTCGAGCACTGAGCAAGGCCGAGCGGCAGCAGGAGATCAATCGTAAGCTGGAAGAGCGCAAGCGCCAAAAGGCCGGCCAAATATTCTACTATTAGAGTCATACGCAGCATAGCCGATGGGCAAAATTGATGGCAGCAGCAGCGGTTAAAAAAAAAAAGGAGTTTATTTCAAAAAACCCCACATGCATACATACACAATATTTACACACCTATATACCTATTCTAGATATTTAAAACAAACAAAAAAATTATGTATTGTGCAACTATCAGAAAGATGACATTTAGACATAGGCAAAAGAAAACCAAAAAAAGAAAAAACAGTTGAAGTTTATATAGAAACACTAACAAACAAACAAACACACACACACACACACACATAAAAACATACATATATACACATAAATACTGAATTCTAGACAGTAGTACACAAAAAGTCTCTCTCTCTTTACATTCATTAGCGGATTTTCTTTTCGGATTAGATGTTTGTCTTTACTGTTAAATTGTAGAGAGAGAAGATGCTGCAGCTCTTTTAGCTTAAAGACTTTTCCTCAAAAATACAAAATAAAAAATCAGTAGAAAGTGAGATTTGACATGCATATGGCAAAAACACACACACATATATATAAATATATTCAAGTCTATTAAAAAAATTAAAGCACTCACTTTACGTATTAACAAAAAAAAAAAAAAACAAAAAAAAACAACAAAAACAAAATGTAAAACCCTACCAAAACCCTCACGCTGTAGTTAAAAAGCGTTTAAAATACTCACACGCCTCCCACACACACACACACACATACCCACACAGCTCTTAATCTAAAATCCTTTTCCACAAATTAAAAGAAAAACAAAAAACAATTAATTCAAAACGCACGTGGGAAACTCTTGTGCTTCATTGCCAGGAGCAAGATGGATTAATCATTTTTTAAAAACAAAATAATTGCAAACAAATTTGTAATTAAACTGTAAATTGTTTCAAGTAGCAGCAGAAAACAGAAGCAAAACAAAAACCCAAACATACCTAATCATAAAACGAAGAAGTGTACACAATGCAATGTTTAAACATTTTTTAGAATATTATTACAATACACACACCCAGACGAAACATGACACAGTAACAAAGCAGGCTCACAAAAACAAAAAATAAATAAACCAGTTGGCCAGAGTAGTCAATTAATGGATGTTGCTATGCAACATGCAGACCAAAACTGGCCAAAGATAAGAATTTGCAAACAAGAAGAGAAAATTTATAGGCCAGGACGAAGGATTAGCTGCTCTGGCTTGCTACACTGTGTGTTGAATCACTTTCGTATGTCTACATAATTACCGAAAAAAAAACATACATTGAATAATTAATCACAAGAAAAATTAATTTAAGATTATTGAGCTTAATTTTTTGAACATGTTTCCGAGCAAAAAGAAAAACAAAAAATAAAATAATACAAGACAAGAAACAAAAGAAACATAGAAATTCAAATGTATAGAGAAAAAAAAACAAATAGTAACAGAAAAAACCAGAGAAAGAAATGCAAAAATTTAAAAAGGAATTAATTAAACATGCATAGTTGTAAACAAAAAAAAATAAATAAATAAAAATCGAAACAAAAACAAAATTAAGCAACAATAAAAAAAAAAAAAAAAAACATTTAATTAAAATTTTATTTGCTAAATTTAATTTGTATCGTTTTAAGAGTTCCCCCCTCGTTAGCAATCTCGAAAGTTTCGACTCTTGATCAACCGTGGACTGTCTGTCAGTAGTGTTGGGATATATTTACGAATGTACAAAACAGAATGTTTCTTTTTTTCGTTTCGCCACCTAATTTTTATCATTAAAATACATATTATAAATTGTAATTGAAGCTTAAATTTTGGTAATTGCTTTTGCAGAATTTACCTTACAAACAAACAAAACAAAAAAATATACAAAAAACAAAAAGAGAATATAAAAAACAAAACAGAAACGGAAGGCTTCGACGATAGAGAAATCCCGAAAAAAAACAAAACAAAAGAAAACCTTTTATAGTACTAAATTTTTAGCAACTACGAGGAGTTAATTAAAACAAACAAAAACATAAAAATATATAACGTCAAAGTACAGAATCTGTTTTTTTTTTTTGTCGCAGTAAAATCCTTTTTTTAACCCCACACATTTAAAGGCACATACATATATGCAGATGTAATTCCATAAAAAAAGATCCTAATTATAACATATTAAAAAAAAAAATACCTACTTATTAAAAAAAAATTACATAAATAAAAACAAATACCAAGCGATGATGGAAATGCAATAAGCAAAAATCTGAAAGAAACTTGAATAAAATGCTTTTGCAAAAAGTGTTTAAAATTGTAGTTTGCTTTGTGAAATAGATCTATGATCTTCCTCCACGAATATAACCAAGCAGTGGCTGATCCATTTCTTGAGCTTTTTGCTCACCGACTCCAAAATTTGCTTAATACTTATTTTTGGATTTCAATCTCAAACAAAACTCTTAAACTAAAAATCCCAGAACTTTCAATTAGTTCCTAATAAAGCCTCAGTTTGCTATGTTTGAGTAACGTTGATTTCCTATTTCTAAAATTCAAATTTGGGAAAATTAGACATACATACGTTTCTTTGAGGTTCTGAGGTTCCATAGCAAAGTCACAAAATATTGACTCTCGAATCGGGCATTCCCACACGATTTCTTTCCAGGAAGACGAAGAAGGAAAAACACGGATAATAAACATAAATAAAGTCTTAATGGAATGAGCATACAATGGAAAAACGTAAAGGAAATATTTGTTATAATACAATCAATAAGCAGAAATATAGAAAAAGGAAAAAGGCCAAAGAGCAAATAACACATAAATAATTTGGGGTCGGTTCGGTAACAAAAGTTTGAGTTCTTAGCCGAATCTGACTGTGGCATGGTACGTGCTGGACCCTTTTAATTAGGCGTCTACCTAAACCCAAGACACTTTGGATCCGTAGTAGTAGGTGTTGGAGTAAAATTAGTCGAGCGTGCGGTACAGGGCCAGAAGCCGCCAACAGCCATAGACTTAGATTATTTCGGAATTGAATAAATATGTACATATGTACATATGTAGAGAGTCTTGGCTCTCCGACTTGCCAATTATCTCTCTTCCAAGCGACTCCGAAAAACGTATTGGCCAAGACCGGTTGTGGTTTCGTCTTGACGTGGTCGTGGTCGGAGTAAACGAACGTCGTGGGGGTTGCCTCAGTCTTGGCCAGATTGCTAACGAAGACGGTTGACGCGATCATTCGGTATAAAGACGATCCCTTCAAGATCTTAGTTTTCGGGTGTGTGTGTGTGTGTGTGAAACAGAGAATCAGTGAATTGTGTGAATTTCAAATACAACTACACGAGTATGTGGTCTGAAATTATTATTACAAGCTATTTTTTGTATTATATTAGCCCCCCTATATTCTTGTTCTAATTGGGATTCGTGCGAACGCATTGGCAACGCCAGCCCATGCTGTTAAGGGGGAAATGTTTTTGGATAAGTTGCGGTATTATTTGTGTTGTTGTTGTTTTTGGTGGTCTTGCTGTTTTTTGATTGTTGTTGCCCTTGGGAGCTAAATGGCTCTCCAACTGAGCGTCCGTTGTGCGCTGGTAGGGGGGTTGGGACTTAGGCTGGAAAGTCCTCTCTTACTTGTGCATAACCTATCTCATTCTCTCTCTCCTTAAGGCAAATAACACGTAAAACCAGTGTTGCCAAAAAAGAAACACGAAACTTGAAAAAGGAAAAGAAATAACAATTTTGGCTATTTTAATTATAAGCCATCGGATGGATCTACGTACATATAAGTTTATACAATTAAAAATCAAAAAGAAATTTACAAATTATCATTATTTCTATGCACAACAAATTGGATTACCTTAAACAAAAAACCATAAAACCTTAAGCTCTGGACCAGCTGTGAAGGGTAAGCAAAAACTGAAAAATTAAATTCAAATCAAATATTTTCAATATGGCGTCTCGCCGTACAAAAATTGCAAACCTCGCCGATGACTTCATAAATTCATCATTCAAACCGGTTCGCTGCGGGTTTGACTACGAACCAAGTAAATGGAGGCGGATTTTGCTTTGTTAATTTTATAATAAATTAAATGCGTTTTTCTTTTTTTCCTGCCTGCTGCATGTAAAAACTGTCGCAGACATCTCCTTAATACAATGAACCTGTTCTTCAAGGTTAGCTTCAAAGCTGTAAAAATTGGCCAAGTTCACAAAAAAATATATATAAAAAGTTATATCATCGTTTTCACACAAATATGGTTACTACAAAGATCTCTTGCCATTTGTCGCTTGGACCACATTCATATGTATTAGCTTGCACAACGTGTAACAGTGCTGATGGATGATGGCGAGGAAGGAAACCACTGGTAATAGTTGGTAACCACGTCACGAACATCCCGTCTTAGGCATGGATTTTTCCTATTTCTGTTAAATTTTTTACTACCTCATATCCGGCTTCCATCGTGTGTCAACGAAAAATAATGCAATTCAGAAATTGAAGACCAGAAACAATTTTCCAAAATGAGTTTGCCGTTTCTTTGGTCAATCTTCGTCCCTAAATTGTAATTCTCAACTAGTTTTAGATTTAGAATCTTCTAAAATCTTCAGCCAAGTCCTTATGGAACCTGGTGGTACTACATATATAGAGAACCTGCTCAAATTCTCTATTTTTACTAAGGCTGATTCCCTAGTCGAAATACTTCTGAAAATTAAGTTCATTCTCTTTTTCATAATGATAGTAAGCCGCTATAAGTTTTAGCACTTCTATACGAACAAGCAAACGTTTAAGAGTCCAAGTCAAGTACGATGAGGGTCAAAAATTATGCGTGTTGGCGTCTAAAGAAGAAATTATGTCGAAAGACAGGGAAAAAAACAAATTTTGATTGATGGACAGGTCTGGTGGCCTCATCATCATCATCATGGGAAATGGAAAATAAAGAAAAACCCGTGTGTGTGTTTGTGTGTCTGTGTGTGTGCTTCTGGTCCATTGTGATGATCCATTGCCTATTAATTGGTTAATTTGTGGTTGTTAACTATCAAAATATTTTCTGGAAATTTAATGGTCTAATGTGTGTGGATGGCAACACCTTTTTCGTTGAATAATTGCAGGTAAAACAAATGTATGTAATTTTTGGCCTTTGCGTATGAAGTATTGTGTGTAGGCGAGCCGGATGATGGCAACGTTCTCTCTGACTGCTTGGTTAAATCATAAACGCCAACACAAGTCAAAAAATTATGGCAACAAACTTCTTATGTGATTTAAGCTAGCTTGAAGACCTGTTTTTTCTACAGAAAATCTTTTATGCCTCTTAAATATAATATAGTTGTTAATAACATGTTGAAAAACTGTTTCAAATAACCTTGAAAGGAAACTAAAAAAATAAGTAAATATCTACGATTACCTTGTGTAGTCTCTAATTTTTCTTCACAACGACTTATCATTTTTTTTTTTTTCGATATATGGCAAAATATTTCTTTTTGAAGATTTTTTCTCTCTCGTTCGCAGCTTTTTAAAGAAAGGTGTGCAAAGAGTTCATTCAACTCAGTTAGACATTTTCCGCATTATTTTTTTTTTTTGCCAACTTCTTTACCGTTATTAACTAACAGACTCGAAGGCCCCCCATTTAAAATCAAAAGACTTAGGTCACAAACTTGTCGCTTGGTTCTCTGCATTAGTCACTAAGCGGCTTTAGCTAACTTTAATTGTGAAATGCAAATACTTTCTGCAGCTGTACGTTTTTTATGTGGGTTTTGGCAAAAAGGCGTGCCCCTTGATCGTATGAGTCACGAAGTTCATTTGGTCGTTCGAAACGAAAAGCAGTCCAGCTAGTTCTATGCATTAAAGCAAAAGCAAACAAAATAAAAACGGTTTTTAATAGATGTATATCAACAAAGCAACTGCATTGATATAAGCTTTATTATGGAATTGTTTTTTAGAGTGTCAGTTTGTGACTTTTGCACTAGTTTTAAGCTTAAATGAATGAAGGAGGAGTGAAGGGAGTAACTGTTATTTTTATAGAACATTTTTTGACTTAACTAAGGGAGACACAATTTCTTTTTGAAATTTATGTTTTAATATATGATAAGTAAAGAAAGTGAACCTATGTATACACATATATGTCTATTAATATTGCAAAGGCAGATATTGTTGTCCGTGTATAATAAAAGTGCCTTTTATTTGTCGAGAGTTGTCTTGTCACTTTCTTATTATTAAATTTCTTACCTCTGTTGGCCTAATTTGTCCTACTTTGGTTAGAAGCTAAATTTAGTTTATTAAATCTTATAATTTGATGTGCTGCATCTTTAAATTTGCATAATTAATTTAATGGATAGTCATCAGCTTTTCTGTACTTTGTCTTACTTTAATAACAGCCCTCTTAAAACGGAACTAGCAAACTAGTATCAGATTGCCGCCGGCCAAACAACTAACAACACAACAATAGGCGACAGCCAATGTAAAGGAGAAAAAAAAAAAAAAAAACAGGTAGATGTCTTTTAACTGAAATATTGAGCCGGGAGATAATAATCAAACACACTCATGTCTACGAACTGAGTTCAAGTCACGTTCAATATGATTTTATTTCTTTATGCAGTTGGCTTAGGTCTCTGGTTGTAGGTGGCCTCTAAGAGCACTGACCAATCCAAATTGGACATCTTGGCAAATCAACACGGTTGAACAAAAAAACAGCAAACTTATGTAATAGAAGGGGTCGAAAACAAACTGAAAATTCACACAACAAATTTGGGCAGTGGTCGCATTTGTTGTTGTTTTGGACACACTCTGCAAAGTTGGGTCCAAGATGTGGCAACACGCATACAAACACACATATCTTTCATTATCTCCATGCCCCACGCTCCACTTTTGATGGTTTTGCAACTAAACCGAAAGGAGACAACGTTAACTCAAATCTTTTCAATTTGGCGCTATGGCAAATGATTGGCCAGACAAGCCAAGCGCTTCTCTAATAAATCTCTCAGCCACACATTGGCACATGTTAAGGTTAATGTGCGGTCAAATCTCTAAAAAAAAATATAAAGCTCGAGAAATTTCGGTGTTGGCGTTTAACAGCCGCACTATCAGGTCATAGTAAGTGACAGCTAAAAAAACATTTTGACCTTTATATACCCTTTTAAAATATTTATTAGTTATTTACCTTCTTGTGTAATATTAATATAGTAGAGTTATGATTTGATTTAGATTCTACCAAAACTAAGCTCGTTTTAATCTTTAACATCAAAAGAATATCTCTTGCCCAGTTAATTGTACCAAAATACGAGCATTTAAAATTCTAATTTGTTAAGCCATGCTGCCTGCATACGAAAGCAGGTGAAAGTTGGTGGCGGTTGATTCATTCTTCAATTGGCATTAATTTGATCCATGAAGTCGAAGACAGAAACGCAGTTTGGGCCGAATTAAAGACAAAAGCACCTACGGGGAGAATCGTTAGTAAAAGTAAAAGCTAAGACAAAAACATAAAAACAAAGATGCGGCCGGTTGACCTCAAAAGGCCTGAACAAAAAAATGCATACACAATTTGAAATGTGGAACTGACTGCGGCTGAGATAGGCAATCTGGCTTGATTATCGTTATTCTAAAGAACACGGCCAAGATGCAGTCCATTGTCATATCGTCAACTTTGTGAGATTCAACGCAATCAGCCAAAAAAACTTACTTTCTATGGCAGCGAAATTAGCCTTACGCATAGTTATGCTGATTGATCATATTACCAAGACCCAGACCGACCAGATTTCTCATTTTTGTGGCAAGAGGCGAAGTTGGGGGGCTGTGAGGTTGGGGGAAACCACAACCGAAAGTTGAGAGTCGTTAGAATCTCTATCCACTTCCATCATCTCTCTTCCACACTCTTTCTATTTCTAACTGCCATTTGCTTGTTTCAAATAGGTCAAGACCTGGCTGACTTGGCCGATTGCTTGTGGTTAAGTCGTAGTTGGTCGCTTTTTTTTTTGTTTAGTCTATGTTTGCGTGTGTATCTAACACAGTTGGGAGTTGTATTCCCTTTGGCCATTTGCATTGATCTGAATATTAGTAGATCTTGACATAGATTCTAGTCTTGCAATGTGATAGACGCGAATTGGGAGCACATTTTTTAGCTAGTAATACTAAGTAGTAACGTTAATGTATTACAAATTCTAATTTCAGTTTCTAAAGTTTTCAACTTTCAATATTTTAGCATTCTATAATAATTATTTTCGTTCGTAAAATCAAGTTTGATCAAGTTTGTGTCCCAAGTCTTTTGTTCTCTTAATGTTTTCTAATTTTTTTACACATCCATATAAAAATTAAAGTTAACTTTTCAAAGTTGGGGTAACAGGCAATCAATTTCATGCTTAGTCTAACTTATTTTTTTTTTCTATCGAATTTTGGCGAGGCAGAAAGTTGTTAAAATTAAACAAGCATGTAAATTATGTTTACTATTTCACAGAAAGGGAGGGAGTGAAAAAATGGAAAAATCAACAAGGCTGTTTTTATTGTTGGAAAATAAAAGACAAACGAGACTGCAATTGTTTAAACAAATTGTTTCGAGTGTCGTGCATGCAAACCTAATTCATTTATTCAGTTGCACGGCCCATTTGTTCGTTTGTTGCTATTTAAACTATTTATGTGGGCATGTGTGAGTGTGTCTATGTGTGTGTGTGCCAGTATTCACGTCAAGTCAGAAAAATGTGTGTCAAACGACATTCGACACTTGGCCGAACCACCAACAACAACAATTCGTTACAATTGAACGCACACGATCTCAGGAAACTAAACTCAATTATATAGTATCGACTGACTATGCGACTTTTGTGCAATTTTCCCTTATCATAGTTGATTGATGGCCCATAATTCATGGTCAGTTTTGTTTTTGCGAATTTTTCATTTTAAACTGGGTAACCAGAGCAAATGCCAATTAGGGTTATTACTTATAATTACAGATACATATGCATATAGACTAAAAACAGGGTTAATAGTGAATTTTTGTGGCCATGGCGCATCGGGAAATCATTAGATTACAGTAGAACCTCGATTCTTTATGAAAGAACTGATAGACGAACACGGATTAACTTTTGCAAAGATTTTGAAAGTTTGTTACAGATTAATAAATTCTCATTCGGTGACTCGAATACTGCAAAGACCCCTATAATTGACGGTCTGATATTTGTGGTTCCACTGTACATACAATTTTTACCTGTGACTGCATGCAAACACTGTGTTTTAGGTTGCGTCACCTTTATCTGTTTAGCTAGTTAGCGTTTCATGAGCTCGTGTTTAACCTTTTACTCCCTCAATAGTAGAATATTTCTATATCCTGCATTCACTTGATAAGGATAAAGAAAACCTAGAGACTGCATTTAATACGAGTTGATTAAAATTTACAAACGTCTATCGTTTGAAAAAATGTTTAATTTGCAGTAATTTTTTCAGGGTATTTCAGTGTCGGTCTCACAACTTTACTACATTTTCACTGCGACTAGAGAACTTGCGACTTGCATTTAGTATTGAGTAAAGCTTTTGCGAAACAACAAATGGAAAAAACACATAAGCTTGCGTCATGTTCTCGTATATTTTGATCTCACATCTGGAATTATTGACAAATTACTAACAGTTTATTAATAAGAAAACTGTTCAGTTATCGTTTGACCTATTTTCTCAATCTTGACACAATATCATTAATAACATAAGTCTCCTACTCAACAAAGAAGGAGGAAGTTACAAGCGATATAAAGTGTTTGGATAACAAGAGGGTAAGCCCTGGGTTCAATTTCATTCACCACAATGGGTGAGTACAATTGTAGAGACGGCCTTTTTTGGTGTATATTGTGACATCATAATGAATTATTGTAAGTGATATCTATACAAATTAGACAGCGGCCAACCGATCAAAACTAGTTGTACATCTTCTTGGCATGAGCGTAGCAAGGATTCGAATTCCGACTTCTGGAATTGGGTTCTCACCTCATTATCTTTCATTTATTGTACTCTAAAGTATGCTTTTTTATATAGGAATTGCTTCTTTTTGTAACCCTTTCGTCACGCCCATGTTGGTCATATTGTTGGTATTGTAGCTGCTATTCATTTTGTCTGTTTGTGTTGTCTTCTCCCCGAAGTAGATCAATATCTACTTGGAGGCCATGACTTGCTCTCAAAATTGGACTGAAATGTTCTCACAGTTATCAGGAAGTGTTTATCATCTTGCCGGCTACCGTATTTCTTTGAATATTTATTACTTAATGGTGATTGAACCAAGTTATACTCTTTTCCATTTGCCTGAGAGGGTTATGTGTGACTATGTCTAAAACTCCTATTTCTGTGCTTTACAAGTAACTGACAAATTTAACAAGAGGACATACGTATGTATGTGAACACAACTAACCTATGTGGGCGGATAAGCAAGGCCAGAGAAGAGCATAGGCGGAAGGGGTCCTAATTTTTTGTGACCGCCCCAACGTAGCAAGAGAAAACGTATTTTGTGTTTTGAAAGGGGGAGTATTTTTATTTTTTTCTTATATATAAATAGTAAAATAATCCTATAAATACCTTAACCCCAAATCATTGCAAATGCCTCGATTGCAGGCTTTAAATTTCCTACTTTTCTCAATCCGTCCCTGACTTGTTGTTCCCAGATAAATAAATTTTAGCTTAATCGTGTATTGGTCATGGAACCGGTTGTGTCTATCGTCAATTTTATATAACATTTGCTTTTCCATCTTTCTCTTTACAATCTTTTTTTTCTATTTGCAGTGCCTTCTCTCATCACCATGAAGTCTGGCACACAAATTCGCATACTCTGCTCGGCGTTGCTGGTTGTAAGTAATTCCTCACATATTTCTGATCATGTTAAATTAAAATTGGAATTTATACCTTATAGTTTCTTAATTAACCTTTACGTTGGCACTTTGCCTTCTTATAATAACTCGAAAGTATTACTATGCATTATTTACCTACCCATTTTTGTACTTTTTTCAGACACTCGCAGCTCTTACCTCACAAGGGGCACAAATTCCAACACCAAGTAAGTGTATTTAAGGTGCGGAGGTCCTAACCTCTCTCCAGAGTAAATAAGGAGCATTTCAAAACCAATTGTATTCGATTTTTTATTCGATAGTGGGGAAACTTTGTGTATTGTTTATCTTTAAACTTGTTTAAATAATTACGTACCAGTAAATGGTATTAAACCTTTTTAATACTTTATGACACACGATTAACTCTATATTTTCTTAAAAAAAAAAAATCACAGATCTTGAAAGGCATGTTGTCTATATCTATATACTAACTACTTAAAAGAACATCTCACACAGAACCGCGGATATCCCGAAGCACGGCCAATTGCTGCCAGTGGTTGGGACCTTTTTCCTGCAGAGATTTCAAATAGTTAAGAAACTCTGTGTAGGTGAAAAATTGACGATGCGTAGAATTCGATTCTTGGTGATAGCTGCATTCCTTATCGTAGATCCATTTGCGTTGCTCTGGCAGTTCACAGTCGGGCAAAAGGTAGGGGAGACGTTTCTTCAAGTCACAGCCAAAGAGCTCTATTGAGGCGTAACTAAAATGACAACACCTTACATCTTAGATAAAACAAAAACTATTCAAGATGCTTACACAAAAGCTTTGTTAATCATCTCTTGAACTTCTGAATTTTGCGAGATGCATTGCAAAACTTTCGTCTGCTGCTCATTCTGTAGGAACCGTAGAAATAATGGAGGAAGTAGGCCAAAACGAACACAATGCATCAGTTTGACCATATGAGGCCGCCTTTCGGGCCATGTGTGCGCTAGCCATCGTAAGGCCGACATAAAAACCTAAGAAGCATACTAAGTTCCATGTTGAAATCAGTCACAACTGTGAATCGTACCTCAATCTCACTGTTGACTCCGACATTATGCATGGCCAGCAGTTGACAAACAATGTCACCATCCAGCTCTAGAAATTCCCGAGATGCGACTAAAGTTAGAAAAAATTTGCAGATTCGAGCCAGCATCGTGGTAGAAAATTTGGGTATATCAAAACGGACAGCTTCTTGACATAGGGCAAAGGCCACATTCTCTGTAATTTCCGGTGCATTCAATAAGCTCCAACATTGTTCGTGCAACTCGTCCACTCGTAGAAATTTCACTGCGCTGATTGTTTCCACAATGCTGCGACAAGGGGAGTCGTTTGTAGCCTTTGCGTTCTTAACGCCAAGCATCCAGTTGTAAATCAAATGAAATGCTGGCGGTGTTATATGTTTCATGGGCAAATGAGAGACCAATTCGTCTGGACTTGCTTTATGCAAAAAGTATTTCGAATGGGCCTGAAGCACTGCCAAATGGCAACGAAATTTGTATTTGCCCACAAACACGAGGTAACAGCATTTATCAGAATCATGCAAAAGCTTCAATAGTCTTGGTGCTATATCAAGTTTCATCGGATTCTTGCCCATTAGTGTTTTCTTATCCTCGGAGATAACCTTCAATGCACTGAAATCTTCATCTAATGGAAGCAAGTGCAAATCTGCTTTCGAATTCGAAATCAGACTAAAGATAGATAAGTTTAGTAGTTGGTTAACAAAGAGTTAAATGAATATAGTCACCGATGTACTTCAAAATCGAAACTTTCAATGGAATCCTTAGTGACAGATACCTAAAGAAGACAAAGGCTGATTAGTGGTGGAAAGAGCGAAATGAGGCAAATACCTCGCTAGACTCCTCGGAACTACCAATATTTGTTGAAACATTGTGCTCTTCTTGGTTTTCCCTAGATGGCAGTACTGTTGAATCAGATAACTTTGATCTATCGTCATTGCTGACGCTAGTTAAGGCCGCAGTAAGGTCTTCAGCAAGAGAATCTATTCCCAATTTAGGACTTTGATCAGCGACTTCGGCTTTCTTTTCTTTGGGTAGAAGGTCAGCCATAATTGAACTTAAAAATTTTGCCTAAATTACAGAGATTTAAAAAAATTTCGACATAAAAATCATTTGGTTAGGCATTTTAAATCGATGGCAACTATGCTTTTTCCTCAGAACAATGTATTTACAGACATTATACATAATAGAAAGCTATTAAATATTGCATGTGGCAGCCCAGATAATGCTCCAAGTCGTTGAAACAAGAAAGAGAACATGTTGAAGCTGAAAACCGGCTTGGAAGGCAACTACTTTGCTTGGACTAGAACGTGAACCCCGAAGCACAAGAGATGCGAATTGTGGCTGCCTTCGAGGTCGTTGTACTAAGAAAGGCAAGTTAAATGCATCCGATGAAACGAGCAAAAGTCAGCAAAGAAGAGAGAGATGTGCCACATTTTCTGCTCCCAAGCATCGAAAGCAAATTTAAGCGACCAATTCCAAGTAAACGAAGCAAGCCTATCTGAAATTGAATGCGGAAGAAGTGACTCCGGTTTACTTCAATCTTAGGCCAAATGGGGCTTCAATAATGACAATGAAATTCAAATTTATTTTACGGTTTGGCATTTGTGTTTACTTAGTTTTCCTTAGCCCTTGGTTATACATAACAATAAATCGAAGGCCTATGCTAGTAAATAGGTTCTAGTTTATACATTTATGTTTAGGTAGCTTCTTCATCATTTCTAATGAAATACTTTACTACCGATACCCAAAAGACTATTGCCAGAGTTTTGACGAAGAGTGCCATTTGAGGTATAATGAAATTAACATTATTAACCATTTGAATTTCAAGCAGTCATGACCTCTTTTGATTTCGTGGTGGTAGGCAGTTGTATGCCACGTTTTCTTATGCTCCATCCTTTGAACCGTTTGCTCATGTCCATGCTGGAATAGTTGAATTTTAAAATTTCTCTCTCTCTCTTTTTCTGATCTTGCAGAAGACACTCAAAGTTCGCTTAGCGATGCCATTGCTGCAGCGGAAGAGAATTCCAGTCCCAAGACGACAATTGTGCCAAGCGTCTTTGTTGAATGTTTGTCGGGCTCAATGCTAATTACAATTAAAGATGCCCCTCCAAATCACGAAACAGGCCTATTTAGTGGCATGATCTATCCGAAAGGACTATCAAAGAATTCTACATGCCTAAGTGAATACAGGTAAGAGAGAACAAAAATTACACACAGAAACCGGCGAATTCTCAACTCTTAAACATGATTTGAATCACTCCATAGAGATCATGTGGGCCCGCTACGCTATAAGTTACCTTTGAGAAGCTGCAACACAATGCCCAAGGAAACGGTGAGTATAAATAGAACAACCTACGCTTTGAACAAATTATCGTTTTTTCTTCACTTTGATAGCTTGTTTTGCCTTTTTGGCATGCAAAATAAGTAGTTTAAACATGACTAATATGGCAAGCTTAGTAAAGACATCGATTACAAGGTTAAATACTTATGGATACATATATTGGTATATTATATGAAAGAACTTTATTTCACAACTTGACAGACAAGCCTTCAATTAAAGTCAACTTAATGAGTTGCCTACTTAAAATTTAACATTAGGTACTAAAATTCTAAGTATGAAAAACTTCTTGTTTGATAACTAATGAGTTATAACCTAATAGAAATTACCAATATACATAAAACTTCCATGTAATGTTACTTTAATACCCAGACTACCCAGTTTAGCTCACGATGTGCCTTTTATGCGGTGCTGAAGTTGATTCGTGGTGCAATCCGTAATTAGCACCGTCCAAAAGCAACTTACGCATCGACAAAACTACATTCGATTATGTGATTTCTCAGCATTAATGGAGCAAAGTTTAATTTTGAAATTTTGTGGCTGACTTTTCCTTTTGCTTCAAACGAAGTTTTGAACGTTAATTGTGGCAATATAGTTGGCATATCTTTTGTAAATCTCCCCCAAAAATGATTTAAAAAAAAAACAACATTTTTGAGTTTTTAATTTTTGCATTTACTGAAGACAGTAGATTTTTGTATTTAAACAAGTTCGTAGCCTAAGTCTTTTGTCCTTCGCATCAAAAACTGTTTACTCGATGTTCATAATGGAAAAAATCAATAAAGCCAGCAAAGATGTTTGTTTTCTTTGTCTCTCGCTCTCTCTCTCTCTCTCTCTCCCTCTCTCTTTATTTGCTGGTTATCTTGTAGTTTGTTTTTCAATTAAAATGCAATGGCGGCGGCAGCGGCAGCGTCACCGGCTGCCTATTCTGTGTCTTACGTCATCAAAAGATGAGCTCAGTAAATTTTACCTTGACGTGAAGGAAAAAAGTCACTTGCCGACTTTTAACTTGTCATGCCCAAAACTCAAGAGGCATAGACTGTAAAGACTTGGCGATGTCAATGCTGGGGGGTGCTCATGTCATGCATAATTTAATTATCTATAGATCGTACTGAAGCTTTTTAATTACCTTCCAGATGATGAGCTCACAATGAAAACGCAAACTTCCATTCCACTTTTTACATCAAAGGCAATTGAAAATCTTTTATGTTTTATTTGTTATTTTTGTTCTTATTGCCGATGCTGTTTGGCCGTGAAAATTGTTGTTTCTGCTGCTTACATATACACAACACGTAATCATATTATATTTTTTTAATGCGATTGCCGTGATTGAATTTGGAGTGAAGGTCACCAGGTGCGATGCCTTCATGACACCCACGCCTTCGACTTGAACCTGTTGTGATATGTATTTACAAAAAAGGCCATCTTCTCTTGCAGCAGCTCATTTACATTTCTATTCTCTACAGGTAGACAGACACACAGATACATAGAGTCACACGTACATATGTGATACAAAGTGTCATGATGACATAATACCTCTATCTGCCGTTATATGCCACTGGTTGTGGACCTGGAAAATCTTAAATGTCATTTTATTAGCCCCTTTATTAGACTATTGTAGACTTCAACTCAGTTGATGCTGAGAGCTCCGGCTTTCTTACCCCCATTTTCAGGAACATAACTGTCATCAGGTTTCTTGCCCCTGTCTTCTTTCTGTGTCGGAAATAGGTAGATACTTTTCTCTGTATACGCCATGTAGAAAAAGAACAATAAGCCGAGGGTACAGACCGAAGTTTGTTTACTCTTTAAATTCGTTTGTTGTGGTTTATATAAGTCCAGTGCAGGTGACATCTATATAGAATATATAAATGACAAGTTTTTAATAAATTTAACAAATTTATTGACCAAATCGATTAATCATGGGGAACAATCTAGTTTTAATAAACATTAAACAAGCCCAAGTTCTGGATTGCTTCTGACAAAGACTAACTTACCCAATTCAAGTACAACTATTGTGAGTGCATTAAACATAATGAGAAGCACATGAAGCGTCGGGTCCACTTAAATAAAGAACTTCCGTGCCCAAATCCAAATGTGGTGAGCCCGAAGCCCAATTACAAAACTTCAACACTTGAAAGATTATTTATGTGCGTAGTGCAGGGGCGGACTTACTCTCGTTTCGGCTTTAACAGTTGTGGCGGTCAGAAGTTGATCGATATTACATAAAAAGAAACTGGTATATTTTATTTTCTTTTACTTACAAACAACTGACTTAATTAAATTCATTGATTCAGTCCTATAAATTGGCTAATCTAACCAACTCTAGAACCCCATCTAAAAAAAATTAAATATTTTCAAAATTTTCTTTTTATTGTATATGTATTTCTAAAGGTACACTCTAAAAAAGACATAGTCCGACCCTGTATTTACAGACATTACCATGTCTGCCAGCAGAATCAAAATTAGCACGTACAGATACCGTTAGGTAAAGCCTAAGAACAATCAATATGAACTGAGGATTGGATGAAACATTTTAAAATATGGTTTTAATGGACAAAGGTCCAATACGGAATTGAAATTAAGTACAATACACAATAATGCTACGTAAAAATGTTTAATCTCAGATTTGAAATTGAGTCATCAGAATGCTAAGGCGAAGACGTTACACTTGGCTTGATCTCAGCTTAGCTAGCAACGTTCTATGACAACATCAGGAAGTACATATAGCTACGACGATTTCTAGCTTCAACGGAGCGTAAATAGTCTGAATGCATAATAATGAGAAGGGCCCAGGGCCAGGCCAGTGCATGGCAGTAGATTGTGAGTCGAGTAAGTTGGCTGATATGGCTTCTTCCATGAATTCGGACACAGTCGATGGCAAGTTTGTTGCTTCAGTCTTTTGTTATGTGGTGGAAATTTGACGTTAATGAGAGAGGGACCCATTTTTTATTTTTTTTTTTGTTTTTTGAAGCGTTTTTACTGAAATTAACAAAGTTGATGTGGGAAGTCGCCACTTTTTAAGTTTCATAGACTTGTACTTTCTGTAATTATGATTATTTTTGTTTTTGTTTTGCAGGACACTGGCGGCATTGAATTCTTCAATACAATTGTATTGCAACCGCATTTGAAGCTCATTACTGATCTGGGTCGTGGCTATCATGTACGTTGCACCTATAAGAGTCGCGATGCTGCCATTAAGCCAAAGAAACATTTGCGTAAACATACACAAAAACCACAAGCTTTTCGCAGTGGCAGCAGTGAAGATCGCCGTGATTATGGACGATCACTTGACAATAACCCTCTTGAAGAGGAGGAGGAGGTAGACGACACTGTAAGCAACAATGAAATTCCCATGCCAGGTTGCCATATGAAAATCTACAATGATGAGCATGTGATAGCCGATGATGTAAAGATCGGAGATCCTCTGACCATTGTCATTAGCATTGACAAGCAGCAGCTGTATGGCCTTCAGGTCACCAATTGCATAGTACGCGACGGTTTGGGCTGGGGTGAGCAGCGTTTGGTGGGCGAAGATGGGTAAGTACATGCTGTTAGATCAATATTCCTTTGTTAATACATAACTTTTCTTCAGTTGTCCCATGGATAACGAAATAATGGGTCAATTCAAATACACTGAAGATCGATTGGCAGCTAATGTCACCTTCCCGGCACATAAATTTCCCTATACCACTTCGGTTTATTATCAATGCAATGTGCAGCTCTGTGCTCAGGAAGATCCTAGCTGCCAAGAGGCCCCTGTTTGCAGTGGCAAGCGTCCCAAGCGTCAGACAGTGAGCGATAATAAAGATGATGATGGCTCTTTACCAGCCACCATAGAAGTCTTCTCCGGCCTCTATGTCAATGAGAATGAAAATCCAAATGATAATGATGATGAGGACGCTGTTTATAAGGAAAAGGTAGCATGACCTTTAAGTGCAAGTCGAGTTTTCACGATTTCTAATTGTATTTTATTAATTGTTTTCTAGACCCTGGAGGATGCCCTATGCGTTTCCCAGCGCACATTTGCCATAGCCATTGCCATTGCGGGTCTCATCCTTATGCTCGCTGTAGTGGCTGCTGTCCTCTGTATCATGGCACGTCGCAGCACCAAGACAGTGTCCAATTCCGGCAGCTCCATATATAGTGGTCCATATACAAACACCGCCTTTTCGCATAGCAGCTAAAGCTACAGATGAAGACGAAACTTTAATTAACTCATCAAAAATTTCACAATTTAAAATTGAGCGATTCCAAAATTCAACAAAACAAAATCGAACACTCAAAGTGTTTAAAATCTGATACATTGATTGTGCTGCTGCAACGGTAGTCAAAAATTCGAATAACCTTAGAAATTCTAGTTTATTACGTCCCTACGAATCTAGATTTAATTATTAGTCATTAGATATTGCGATCCATGTGTGAGAGATTACCAGGCAATTGGTTGGCCAACCAATCCTTATTGCCCGCTAATGTCGCAGAGTATAACAACTTATACATATATACTCTGTTTAGCACAATCGGTGTTGGTATTAGATATACACTACCTTCATGCACTACACTCCAAGAAATCAAAAAAAAAAACAAAAATGTTAACCTTCACTTTCACGAACTTGGAAAATGAAGCTGCCGATGCTCAGGTGATCTATTTTTAACTACTCCTACTATAACTTTATTCATAATTTATTAATTTAATAACTACATACAATTTGCTGCACTCTTTTTCAACTTCCTTAAAAGATCTTCTTGTCATTAACTTAAAATCCTATTTGCACACACATATACATATTATAAATATAGGGCAATAGTCTTATTAGATCATTTGCCCAGCTTTAATCGAGTATTAAAATTTTAATAGAATACTCGTCTGGAGCTTGGCAATGTCATCATGCAAAACGGAAATGCATCAATAGTTTCTGTATAAAATTAAGATCAAATTATTTAGACAAACAATAAACTCACTCAATTTGACAATAACAAAAGCCGCCATTCTGATTTGATGACGGACAAGTTCAAATACTTAATTCACGCAAGCAAGTTCACTAAATTTAGTTGTGAAAGAGAATCTATATTGATAATGTCGTGGATTAAGTTTATTATCCTAATTTGGACTTGCATTTGTCTCTCAAGCACATCGTTGCTGTGTCCCAAAACTCCGCCTTTGAAATTTTACCTGGTACGCAAATGCCAACGTGCATCTGCGGATGATGCTTTGGCCTTGGAGAATACTCCAACGTTGAATGAATGCATCAATTTGGCCCTTCAGTTGCGTGGCATGGCCTTAAATTACGCTCCAATTGACAAGCTAAGAAAAGTTTTCAACATTAGCCAACTGCAGAAGGATGCACGTAGTCATTTGACGGTTTGGCAGCAACCAGGCGATTTTTTTAATTGCCATATACTTCAGTGTCCACAGAACTTAAGCTTTTCCCAGATGATCAATGACAGTCGTTTTGACTATTTTAGCCTATACGGCAGGCCGCCAGGTAATGGGTGGAAAATGGAACTCTTAGAAGTTTAAAAGGTTAATGCTAATCTATTCCAGCTCTCGACAGATACACATGTGTACCCCAAGTGGGTCTTTTTAGTGTATACCCTGCACCAAGCAGTTATCTCAACGCCTCGCGAGTGTGTAGCGATTCTAGCGAATTCAGTGGAAGCTTAGCCCACATAGTCTCTACAGCACGGACAATGGCCTTGTCACACTTAATGGTCAATTTTAATCAACCTTCCTCCACCGTGAAGGACATATTTCTAGCATATGTAGGACTTAAGTATAACAATTCTGTTTCCGTAAATTCCTACGACTTTCGCACTGCTCAGAACGAGAGCTTGCTTTGCTTCCTTCATAGAGCCTGGGATATTGGCCATCCCAGCTTTGGAGTAAATGACAGCTCCAGCTGTGTGGCCTTGACTCCCCAGGGGGTTTGGCAAACTTTAAACTGCGATCGACCGTTGCCTTTTATATGTGAAATCCATATGCCAAGCGGTCGAGCACCGAGCCTTGAAGTCGATATCGGACCAAATTCCGCAACCCAGTGCAATCGTTACGAGGTGGAAGCTAATTAATAGTAATTTTTAGTGATGGTGATGATGGTGCAACACTGTATTATTCGCAGCTCTTTTATTCACTTAAGCCCTTTTGAAGAAAACTAAAGCCAAAAAAATCTAAATGTAATCATACAGAGTTTTATCATCACCAAACCTTACTCCAAAGAATGAAGCGCAAGGTTTAGTGGTACTTGTAGTTCCTGTGGTGCTTCAACTTGGTGTAGTTAATCAAGTAAAAGAACGTCATGCTGGCCACCGTCAACTGGAAGAAGGGTGCAATTCCAGCACGTTTGGGGAACACATACTTGTGCTGCCAACGCCACCATGCGCGGCTCACTGCACCGGCAATTGCATTTGGAGTCTTGTTGCGACGGCCGAACCAAGCGCCCAACTCACCCAGTTTCACCTGTCCAAAGGGGACATCAGCTGCAATTGAAATTATTATATAAAATTGAAGACACCAAGATGGATGAGAACCTCGCGATTACGTAATAAACTGCGCGCAGTATATTCAGATTAACCCACCTTTGCCGTAATAACGGGCTGGATCGTAAGGTCCATGAACCTTTGGGTTGTATTCAGCTGGATAGTCTCCGAAAGCCATCTTGCTGTGTTCAACGAAAAAATTATATAGATTTTCCGGAATGAAAAATCTCGGCTGCCTTGCTACTCACCCGACGCAATTGGTTATCTAACACTGGAGAATACTGGGCAACATGCGTCCTAGTGCACACTGGAATACCAGTATTTACGAAAAATGTTTTTTAACACCAAGTGCAGTGTTGTAAAGCGAATTATGGCAAAACATTTGTACGGTCGTATACAGACAAGACAAGAGCTTGTAGAAACTTAAGGGAATTGGGAATTTAGAATGAAATTGGAGGAGCTGTTGGCAAAGGGATCGTCATCTTCGCCCCAGCATGAAGATGAGGACGATGATGAGAAAGGCGGTACTAGCGAGTTGGAGGCGAAATCAAGCAAACCAACAAATACTATCGATGAAGGGGATGGAGAGGGGGTGGAAAACGACAATGGTGAAGATTATGAAGAGAAGGGTAAAAAAAAAGGCACACGAAAGAAACGTTCCCTCAATTGGGAGGAAGCTGAGCGAGGACTTCTTTTAGAGGTCATTAAAACAAAAGTAGCCTTTGTGGAGAATAGGAGTGTTGATGCAAAAAGCATAAAAGCTAAGCGGCTTGCATGGAGTCAAATCACAAAGCAGTATGTATGGCCAGCAGTTTGTTTTGTCTCAGCTTACCTATACCCCTTTTGTTTATTTTACAGATTTAATTCAATGAACTTTCGACATCGATTACTAGAACAGATTCAGGTTCAATGGCGAAGCATGAAGAACACAGCTAAACGAGAATACCAGCAGAAGCATCCGAAAGGCGATGCACTGGAGGGCATGCGCATTATAGAATTCATGGAGGAGCTACATAAGGATCCGGTTAACTCGCGCAGCCAAACTCGTGGCGCTCCCAATGGTGGAGTTGGAGGCGGCGGACTGAAAAAGGAAATTCTTGATATCGACGAAGACGAAGACATGCCACTGGCCGCACATTTGCCCAATGCCACAAATGCCAGCGAGGACACATTGCAAACATCGACAATTGCCATACCCTCACCACCGCCGTCCACTGCTGGAGGGGATGGCGATTCTCAGCCAGAATGTGTCAAGCCGCCAGGCCCACCCACCCCCAATCGACGTAAACGAGCCAAACTTGCAAATAAACTGGCTTCGGCAAATGATATTGCGACTGTTGTAATAGAGAGTGAAAAAGATAAACCAGTTGCAGTTTTTTCAACTTCTGATACTCCAATGCGAAGCAAACGTCGACAGAGAAACGTAAGATTCGAGAAGGTTTCAAATAATTCAATTATGAATAAAGAGTTTTTTATTTATTTTAGCACTCCCAAGCGCAGTCTGTAATGTCGGATGACATGAATGAAGCCACCTCGAATATGGCGACGACAATGTCGTCGGCCCAAACAGACACAATAAGCATTGCCAATATGGAACAAAAGTATAAGCAGGAACTTTTTAAACTATTAAAACAGGCGCGATTGGCCGAAATTGATTATGCACGCCGAGAACATGAACAAAAACTGCGTTTTGAACAAATGGAGCAGGATCTCAAGCTGCATCACATGCGCGAAGAACATGATCTAAGGTTGAGGCAACAACGCCGGGAGCATGAGGCCCGTCTCAGAGTATACAGCATACCCGGCTTTGGCAGACTGAATGGTAACGGAAACCCAGAAGATACTCTACCGCCTACCACAACATTCTCTGGAAGATGTAATGCTAAAACAAATCAGTCGGACTATAATATTTTACACACGCCACCGCCACAACCATCGACCAGTGGAGAAGATGAAACGCTAGGGCTAAATGCCGGTTACAATTAACGAGGACATTAAAACAATAGAAATAACTTAAAATTTAGCTTGAAATACGTTTAGAGAAATGTACCCAAAATCTCAATCACAGACTCACTCGTCATACTCAGACTCAAGTTGCCACAAAAGGACTGCAAGACAGCCACGAAAAATGCATTTTCAAGATAATTGTATTAGTATTATATATTTCTGTATCTGTATTATCTATTAAGAATTGTGTATGAATTTTTTTAAAACGCGGTTGTGTTGTCACAAAAAAATACTCAGACAAACTCTGAAACTAAGTTCCCACTCATTCAGTCAGTATTCGTATTCTCAATTATCAACTGTTTATTATTTTTTTTAATCGAATTAATATTACATATTATTATTGTATTTTTTTTTACATACCTTTTTGTATTTTTTTCACAAAGTAAAATTTAAAAGGAACTAGACAAATTGTATTTTGTTTTTAAATTATTAAATTTTTTTCAACTACTTTAAGAATTCGAATATGGCTACAAATTGATTTGAAACTCAATCTTTACAGCAATCGATTGAACCGAAACTATTTGGAAAATATACATGTACTAATATAAAAACTGTATGCATAGAATTTAGATCAAAACTTATGTATGTTAATTGTTTAAAACAAGTGTTGGGGTAATTTTGTGCAGTCCTGTGTTCATTTTTCCATTGTAAATTAAGATTTAAGGATTGCCAAAATAAGCTAGAAGTGATAGGCCACTACTCCTTTATACATACACTTACGATCCTACGGATTGTTAAAAGAACACTAATTTTGTCTTAAACAATTTAAGTTACATCAAAACATATTTGCTTTGAACAAAATATTTAACTATGGCTAGACAAAAATGATTCCAAAAAACGAATATACCCTGAAGACAGAAGTAACCAATTTTTGCATTACAAATGAAAACAAAAATCAAAGCAAAATAAGAAATCGAAGCAATTCTGCATTAATTCTGGCCTTCTTGTCGTTCCCGTTCCGTTACTTCTCCTTCTCTCATTTTCTTCTTTTCGTTTGCCATTTGTAATACTCTTTTTTTGATAAGGGTCTGCGTATTATAATGGTTTGCGTGGAGTTCCTTTACATAAATCAAACTTTCCAAGGGTATACAAAAGTCGGAAACGTTGAGGTTTACTCTATGGAGAGACCTTTTGGGTTTTCTTCAGTTCAGCTCAATAATCAAAGAGTGGAGGTTGCTTTCGGTGGCGCCAACAAGAAAATTTGGAGAGTTGAATAAATTCAAAAAAGAAAATAAGATGATAATTCTTTATGCCAAATACGCATTTATATTTTGGCTACTCATCGGAAGTAATCATGGAGATCTGCTTCTGTTGAACCAAATCACCGAAGATAAGACAGTGATCAATGATGCCGCCTGTACACAGAAATGTCTCCAGGCGAATCCATCCACCAGAGTTACATTTCGAAATTGTTTTAGGAACTGTAGTTCTAGAGACCAGAGTAGCCAATTAACCCGAAACATTATTCCCCACAAAATTCAGGAAAATTATCATCTTCAGTTGGTTTGTCGCACAGACGCGGAGCTAACATTTCGTGTGGACTGGGTTCAGCATGGACATGTGACAATCGCCGCCAGTCAATCTGCATTGTATGTCATTCGCTTAAATGCTGTGAAAAAGGGTGAAAAAGTTATGGAATCCTTGTTGTACATGGTGAGTTCGAAAAACTCTTTTATAGCTTAATTCTTACTAACATTTTGTTTCCATTTAGTCGGATGAAGAGTGGTTCACCATTCCTTCACTGGCACCTGGCACTGCTCACAATATTACCGTTCTCGCCGTACACAGCGATGGAGCCTACTCCCTGATAGCCACTGAACTGACCTTTAATACACTTAAACGTGGCTATACTCCGAGGAAAATGGGTGAAATTAACTTGCTGACTTTTAATAAGAAGGACCAAGATCCACGGCACTTGGTGGCCGATATAGAGTGGCAACCCACTGCAGGTAAGTAATATATTTCCAAAAACAAATAATAACCTAAAACAATTCTAAATGCCTCCATAGACGACAATTGTTATTTTGATTTGATTCATTATTCAACGGACAGCATTAGCATGGAGCAGCCTTCGCCAGTGCATTTCCGTAATGTAAGTATCCCCAACCAGTGCTCTCACTTTTCGTAGACAGACACTGACAGCCTAAACACATAATTACCACTATCTTTTTACAGCCCCGAGAGCTGTATAGACATAGCATTGATATGATTGAATTTGGCGAGCAAATCATGGTCGGCCTACGATCGGTGAACATAAAGAATCAATTGGAGAGTCCTGTTGAATGGTTAGCCATAAAAGCGCCTACTTGCTTAGATTGGTATCAATTTAACTACACTCTGTGTGGTAAGAAAAATAATCTCAATCTTAAATTCTTTTATTATTTTTGTGGTTTTCTGATCTACAGCTCCCGCTGAACCATCCAATTTGACTGTAGTTCAAGAGCACTATGTACAGGATAATCTGGCGCTGAAAATAAGCTGGGATGAGCCCAATCACTTCCCGGACAACTACACCTTGCACGTTGTGGACTTGCATCCGGATAGCGAGGAGGCCCAATACCATGTAAACGGGACTGCCAGTTTCTTTTACATTCCAAAGATTAGGGTCAAAGGCTCTAATTTTGAGGTGCGTTTGGTTGCCTATACCATGGGAGGCATGAGCAGAACCGTAATTTTTCTAAACAAGGGAGCCCGAGAGCCATGGATAAGCCATGGAAATCTCATTAAGTTGATTCTTTTGATAATTGTGCCCATTGGCTGTGTCGTCATGTTATGCCTTCTTACACTCTGCACCCGAAGTCGTATTCGCAAGGACTGTCGTCCTGGACTCGAATTGTCCGTCAAAGAGACAAAGGCTCAATTATCCCTTATAGATAATAGCAGCATGTTAGCAAATATCTCGGTTAATGATTGCAGTCTTGATCTAAGTATGGATGAACTAGAAGTGGAACCGCATGCCGTTCTGCTTCAGGATATTCTGGGTGAGGGCGCCTTTGGTCTGGTGCGTCGAGGTGTCTTCAAGAAGCGTCAAGTAGCCGTAAAGCTACTTAAAGGTAAACTAAAGCTTCAAAAGATGAGCGTAATGATATATCAATCTATAACAGATCAGCCAAACGAGGAAGACGTGCAGGCCTTTAAATGTGAAATCCAAATGCTTAAAGCCGTGGGCAGGCATCCCAATATTGTGGGCATTGTCGGTTACTCCACCAGATGCAGGGATCGTATGATGTTGCTTATAGAATATTGCAGCCTGGGCAGCTTGCAAAATTTTTTGCGGTGAGTGAACTTAGAGTTTAAATGATAAACAAAACAATTTGTACGATCTCTTCTCAGAAAGGAGTGGAAATTTCGACAGGAGCAAAGCGCGCACAATGCTAAAAACGAACGTACACAAAAATTAGAGCAGGACATTGATTCACGTATTGAAGACATGAACCGATCACTACCATCCACAGTGTTAGAGGAACTTGAAGTGGAGCAGGCTAGTATACGACAAGAGATCTTTATTCTGGCGGCAGACAACAAAACATACGGTCTAAATGATATTGAAAATATTGATGGCCATCATGCACCTGTGAATCAAGCAAGCTCTAAAAACAAGCTCGTCTTTCAAAATCAGGAATATTTCAATACCTTTTGCAAAGAATCAATGTTGAAGCCCCACCGAGACCCTCTAAAATATGTTGATTTGCTGGACATTGCCCAACAGGTGGCTGTGGGTATGGTAAGTGAGGCGAGTCAATTTCAAAAGGCAATTTTTGATAAGCATTAATTCTTGATTAAGGAATTTTTGGCTCAGAACAAAGTCGTTCATCGGGACTTGGCGGCACGTAATGTTTTAATATCCATGGATCGTAGCATCAAAATTGCAGACTTTGGGTGAGCTACGTTTCTTAATTGTTCGTTTTGCTTCACTATAATTGTACTGATTTTTCGATTTTCAGCTTAAGCCGGGATGTTTATCATGAGAATGTCTATCGCAAGTCTGGTGGAAGTGGCAAATTGCCCATCAAATGGCTAGCACTTGAGTCATTAACCCATCAAGTGTACACAAGCCAGAGCGACGTGTAAGCTTCACATTTTTAGCACGTATTAATCCTAATCGATTTATCATTACATGTTCTTTTCCTCTTTAAGCTGGTCATTTGGCATTTTACTTTATGAAATCTTGACTCTGGGAGGCATGCCCTATCCTTCAGTAGCGCCTAGTGATTTGCTGCAATTATTAAGACAGGGTCAACGGATGAAGCGACCAGAAGGTTGCTCCGACGATATGTAATTTGGTAACATATTTTGAAGGATTGGAATGCGTCTAAGTTTTACTTTTGATTTCAGGTTTGCCCTAATGCAGAGCTGCTGGTGTTCCATACCCGGAAATAGACCCACTTTTACAAGCCTAAAAGATCAACTCGGGTTAATGATGAAGGCCACCAATGAGATGCCAAAACGATTACAACAACAGCAGCCTCTAAATTCCATTAAATCCAAGTTAAATGACAACGATAGCCACTATTTGCAAGCATTGCATTAACAAAACATTTTATTCCAACTAGACTTAATGATAGATTTGTAGCACATAGTGCCAAAAAGGTCACTTTAAACTGTTTTTAATTCAAGACAATGCCAAAAACGGTAATAAAATTCGGTGCAGACAAAAGAGAGAGTCCACCCAACCCATACATATATGGGGAAAACTCTGTAGCAAGGAGCGTTCCAGAGAAAATCAAACCAACTAAAAATTATATCATACTTATAATGGAATCTCCCTTCTTTGAGGTCACTCCAACTGTTTAGGGCTTCACGAAACCCAGAATCGTATGTATCAGAGAAATGGCTTAGAACTTTGTTTTATATTGTAACTCCTTTCGGTTGGCTATATTTAGGGAAACAATTTATTTAAACGCCCACCTGCCGCTAAGTGCCCAATTAACATAGTATTGCTAAAAAATTTGGATATAATGATCGAAATCACTTTACAGCAATAGACAAGCGCTAGAGTCATATCACCAAAATAAACACTCTAGTCACTTCCTGTAAATATTTTGATCGAATTCCACTTCAGCTGTAAATTACAAAACTGTTTTAATTCCAAATTCACGACTCGAAATTGAAAGTGGTTTATTGATTAGGTTGTGTGTATGTATATATATTTAGTTTTTTATATAATATTATTATAAAATATTAAGGTACTTTTTGGTGTAGCCACCAAAACTAATACTAGGCAATAACAAACATCATCAGTCTGTACTCTCAGGCCCGCAAGTCGAGCCCAGGTCTAATTAGGTCAGATCAAGACAGGATCAAGGGTTTAACCAAAGAAGTTGGGCACAAACAACTTCTTGCGCTTGGTGCGGGTCTGTTTGTAGCGCACAATTGGAGTAAATCTCACATTATTTGGCAATCCAGATGTAGAATCATCGGAATATGTCGGGTCATGACGACGTTGATTTGTGCTTGTACTGCCATAAACTGGAGCAATGTAGCCATCATCGACATAATAGTATCCAGTATTAAGTTTCTTTAGGCGATCCTCTGTCAATGGCTTGCCGTAGGTCAGTGAGTATGAATTGTCCCCGTTACCATAGCGATCCGTGTCATAGGTCTCATAACTACTATCCAAATCATAGGCATAGGTGGGCTTTGCCAAGCTCTGTGATATTTTGCAAATAATAATGGTAAGCAGAAAGCAGATCCAAGTATAGAGATTCTGTTAAATGGAGGCGTAAAATTAGCGGAAATTTATAGTAATAATTATTGACCATCTTACCGTCAAATTCATTTTGAAGTTCTGGTAGTTGTTAGTATTGTAGGTATGTATATCCTTTTTGTTGGGCTTTTATTTGCAGGTTTGTTGCTTCGACGAAAGTCTCTCTAGTTCTGTGTTCATCAGTTGCAAAGAACCTTTTATTTATACACAAAAATGCCCGCTGATTCGCACCCAAATGTGAAAATGAAATGTTTTGTGTTTCGTTATTTTTTGGGGCCGAACCAGACGCCAGTTATGACGCAAGTCTGAAGGAATCGCACGACGCTCTTTCATTCACGTTCAGACATCCAGTTCGGTCTCTTCTAGCTCCCGCTTAAAACTTTTGCGCGACATGCGCGAATACATGCTAATCTCCTGGTATATCACTATGTGATTCATTTTGGTTTGTGTCGCAAGGCTCTAATTAGCGAATTAGCAGGAGATGGTTCTAGTTTGATTTGGAAAAGTTTTCAAAAAATACGGAAAGATTCGGCGCCGCCGCGTCGAATTATCCCATTCCAACGAAATTCCCTTAGTGGAATTTTAGGTACCATAACACTCTCTCCCTCTCTCTCTCTCTCTCTTGCTCATCTTTCCCCTTTGGTTAATGGGAGCTTATGAGTAATAAATTTTATATGGTCGAAATGAAACAAGTGGTAATTTTTGTGGTCAGTGACTGGACACGACAATTTAGCCTGTTTACACTCCCTCCCCGCCTTCATCCATTTCTTTTCAACGTGATGAAATATCGAACTGTTTTTTAGCATATATCAACATAAAGTCGCAAATAGATTTAAGTCTAAAAATAATACCCAAATGGTTTTAAAAATAATATTCAAACCGCAAAGAATCATGTCCGAAGCCCGACCACATGGGATACATTATATTTGATCGTAAATATTTCACTGCTTTGGCTAAAGGAAAGAGCCAGGCGGTGACAAGACGAGTTCCAAATGCAAAACATCGCACAAAAAAAAAAAAAAATTTTTTTTTGCAGAATTTTTGCTGCCCAAAAAAAAGGGGGGCTTGTTTGATCCATTGTGGTTTGTAAAGTAACAGATAAAAAAACAGAAAAATACAAAAACAAATTAATTAACTATTAATAGTATTTTTGATTGTATTTATTATGTATAAACTCTGTACTTAATTATTTTTCGGCTTTTCTGGCAAATAAACCTTGCTAATTTATTAAATACCCATATTGTATATGCAATTAATTACAACCTGAAAAACAACAATTACGTCCTGTAGTTGTTTTTCGCGTCGTGAGCATAGAAAAAACAACGCAAATATTTTGCAAAAAGGTGTGAAGTTGGGGTAAGCAAAAAATAATGATCAACAAACAAAAAAAACAACATGAATTTGATTATTAAACGCGCCAAATACAACCCACAATGCGTATACGCCTGTATGGTCAGTTAACATCAGACAAGTTGTGCTCGTCTTCTGTGTGTTGTCTGTGAACCGATCTTTTGTTATCTGTTGGGTAAATTTCCCTTGACTTTTGACTGCTCTGTTAGACCAAATCGATGTGTGAAAGTCAATAACAATAAATAATATTGGTGCGATTTTTTCGTACAAAGAAATTATGGAAAATTTTTTTTAGATTCTGCCACCTATTTATTGGTGAAGTTCAATAAAACAAGAACCAAAAACGCATTTCCCTTGTTTTCTATACTTAGGTCGGGTTGGCAAGCGAAAAATAAACTAAATACCGTTCCTCTAATTGGCAAATCAAATATTTGGCATGAAACAGGGCCCAAAAAACAAGAGTTTGCAAAGCTGCTTAAATATTTGTTAATTTTATAGGCCTGGCTAAATATCAGATGTACGCTCTAAATATTTCATTGATGTGCAGCCGGAAGATGTCCAATCACGTAGACACAGTTCTAGGTCGTGTAACAAGCTCGGTTAGTTACAACACTATTTGTTCATTAATGATTTCCTTGTTGGTAAAACTAATTTGTTTATTTGTTTGCACCTTGTAAATGTGCAATAAGGCAAACCGATCCAACTGCTAACTAAATGGTCGGTTACTATCCAGGACAGGCAATTCCCCACGTGCGTCACTGGCAGTTTGGAGCATTTAATTACCATTAATTCACTCTTTTTTCCTCTTTGAATGTTGCGCCAGCTGCGGTATTTGTTATTAGTTGCAATTAAATGCTCATTAGCAAATTGACTGTGGCTAATGAGGAACCCCCCTCATGTGACAACGGTCACTTTAAAACATTCACGATCCAACATTAGACAAGATTTTAGGTAACAGTTTGGGCTTTGGATTTTATTTTAAAACTTAGCTTAATTCTTCTTCAATAGCAGATGTCCTTTAGGCTGAAGTTTGCTACTCAGGATGCGTTGCTTATCGTCAGCAGCCTTAGCCTTGAGACTTTCATGTCGTTTTTTGGCAAACTCTAGTTCTCCATTCAGTTCCACAATTTTGGCAGCAATTTCTTGCTGTCTTAATAAGCGTTTCTTTTGATTTGACTGAAAAAAGCATTTATAAGCAATCAATAGGAGGAAATCCCAAATAGAAAGATATACTAACGCCCAAAGGTGTTGGCCGGCCATCCAAGAAAGAGTAGTCGGGCAAATTGGTTAAAGGACCAAATGCATTTGGATTCTGCGGTAAGGACTTGTCCTCTCGCCATTTTTGATCAATCAGCCGGGCAGAAGTGAAAGCGACATTGCGCTGTGCCTGTACTGTTTAACAAGTTTAATTAGTATATTGAAACATGATTAAATATATCGCACCAACACTTACCAGTCAATGTTCTGATATTATTAAGGCAATTTGTTAATTTTAACATTATTTTATTTTAACCCCAGAAAACGAGAAACAAAAATAACGTAACCATTAAACAGCTGATCAATGGAGCTGCCAACTTGTTGTTCTGCTGCACCCATGCGGGCGTTTGGTGTTGTGAAACTTCATGTGTTTTTATGGTTAAGCAGCACTGACAAATAAATTAATGCAAATAAAATAAATAATTTTGTAGCTTTGAAAAATTCTTAAAATGGCCACCAGAACTAACACAATTGAACGCAACGGTACTGTGAAGTCATCATCGACACTGCGAGAGATTTGCGCTCGTGCTATTACAAAATCCGAATGGCCAGATAAGGTGAGAAACTGAAAATACAGATATCGACCCCGATCCCGGCCAGAACCAAAGTTCAATATACTCTTTCGTTAACATCTTCTAGGATGAATTCCTGGACGTCATTTACTGGTCACGCCAGGTGTTTGGCATAATATTGGGAATAATATGGGGAATTTTTCCACTCAAGGGCTTCCTAGGCCTCGTGCTGTAAGTTGCCTAAAAATAGCAATTCTTCTCTATTCCTTCAACCTGTCTTGCGTCTTATCCATAGCTTTGCTGCCATTAGCTGCGGTGTTGTGTACCTGTATGCCATCAACTTTCAGAATGTGGATGAGGACGCCTATGGAGGAGCCTGGGAGTTAATTAAAGAAGGTTTTATGACCTCATTTGCCGGCTTCTTGGTGACGTGGATCATATTCTATACGGGATTGCATTACGAATCTATAATAGCCAGCAAAACTGTTTCGGCTTCTAGTTAAAGAAACAACCATTATTGGTAATAACAGCATCAAATTCCCGCAAATCTTTGTTTGCCAAAGCCAAATCAAGTTTCCAGTTTTTGTCTATTGAACCATCAAAGTATGTTGTTAAACTTTTAATTTAGCTAATTAACGTAATTTGTGTGTGTGCATTTGAAATTGCGATTTTTCTGTGAAAAATTGATTACAGAATAAGAAGAACAAAAAATATATACACCAAGTCATTGCATCGTTTTTCAGTGTTAATTTTATTATTATAAAAAAGATTTCTATACAACAGCCTAGTATTCCATGGCAGCAGCTCCATTGTGACCATTGCCATTCTGGTCTTGGTCCTGCTGTTCGTGGTGGAACTTCTCCGGCAGCTGACCGCTCTGCAGGATTTGCGACAATCGTTCCACCTCCGCTAAAGAACTGGCTCGTTTGATGGCCTCCCGAATGCGCTGCAAGTCTTCTGGATTAGCAGTTACTGTAGCTCCCTTTCCACCACCTTTGCCATTGTTTGCTTCGGCCGCCAATGCAGCAGCCGCCGCCGTTAGTTTTGATCTTTTGGCCACCTCCTTCAACATGTCTTTGCCCTGTTTGGTGCGGAAGAACTCTTCGGCATCTTGTCGATCTTTTTGCTTGATTTTTCGAAAGTCCAACAGCCTCAATTGTGGAAATTTGTGGGCCATAAATTCACGGTAGTTGGGTTTGGTTGACACCGGATTGATCAGCAGGCATATGGTGTCCAGCTTTTTGAATCCTGTTAACGGCTCCAAGTCACTAAGCTCTTGCAAATTGTTGCCTGTTAATATGATGGAGGTCAGGTTCGGAGCAACCTCTCCTAGACCTTCGTGGATGCGCAAGATGCGGTTGTTGTTCAACAGCAAACACTTGAGACGCGGCAAATGGGGCAGGTTGTCCAATTTACGCAGATCATTGTCTGATAAATCGATTGTATCAAACTGGTCTAGTGTAGCACCCAAGTTCTCAATTTGTGGAATTTTATAGCCGCGCAAATCCAACTCACGCTCGCGGCAAGGATTAATGTACTGCATGGACTGGTTAATCAGCTCCGGCGTCAGCTTCACCATCTCGGCAACTGTGAAGTCTGGTCTTGAGTGGGCAGGAAAACCAACGGATGTCCGTTATTAGGTTAACTAATGATTATTTGAACACGGCAGGATTGAAGGACTAGATGTACAAACAAATATAAATAATTATGCGATAGAAACGAAAACACTGTACTCGCAGAAATTGTAAATTTGACCCAGTGTTGGTTAGCACTAAATTATTCAGTGCTGCAAATCACCAAACAAAAAATAAAGAATCGACAGTTGGTTTTCAAAATATTTATTACTAGCAAACAACTGGCGCTTTAGACAACTTGTTCTTGGGCAAATCAAGCGATGGCAGTCGCTGGGTTATCATACCGGTAGCCACTGTTGCTCCATTCTCCCGAATTGTAAAGGCCTGTCCTGGTGTCATCACCATTTTCCTCAGCAATGTCACACGCACTTGGCCATGCTCCCCGGGCATAAGCATTGCCTCGCTAGGCATAATATCAATTCGTGCTGGAACATTCCAAGTCATACTGAACAACTGTTGTATATATTTGGAAAGCATTGGTTTGACACGCCCTCCTTCAGAGCGGGATAGCAGATACATGGAGCCTTCAAAGTGATTCGATATATCTTCCGAACCTGTGGCACACAGCAGCATGCCCCGTTCCACAGCCGATATCTTGATGCCACGCAAAAGGGCTCCCACATTCTCGCCAGCCAATGCTTGTGGCACACTCTTCCGGAAAATTTGAATATCGCTGACGCTTGTTTTTAGGTTTTGATTAAAGCCCAGCAGATCGGCATCGGAATTACGCACAATAGTACCACGTTTTATGGTCCCGACAACCACTGTACCCCGTCCAGGCACTGTAAATGCATTGTCAATGGGCAAAATAAAGGGTGCAACAATGTCTCTCTGGGGTGTAGGTATATATGAGTCACATTGTTTGAGTAGTTCTTCAATAGCTTTGACTCCGAAGGGAGACTCATTGTCCTCGCGTAATGCCAACAATGCAGAACCGCATATTACAGGACTATTGACTCCATCAAATCCAAAGTCGCTAAGCATTTCACGCATCTCTATTTCTACGAGCTCTAAGACCTCTTGATCCACCAGATCGGCCTTGTTAATAAAAACAATGATACGCTGGATGCCCACCTGTTTGGCAAGCAACAGATGTTCCCGAGTCTGAGGCATTTGTCCATCTGTGGCGGCTACAACTAAAATTGCGCCATCCATTTGAGATGCTCCTGATATCATATTCTGACGAACAGAAAATTTCAGCACATTGTTTAGTTTTCAGATGGCACCAGCTTACCTTAATATAATCCGCATGTCCAGGACAATCGGTATGGGCATAAGTTCTTTCATTTGTCGCATAACCAATATGACAGGCATTGATCGTAATGCCACGAGCCTTTTCTTCGGGTGCCCGATCAATTTGCTCGTAAGACAGAAATTCCGCAAGTCCCTTTTTTGACTGGATTTTCGTAATCGCTGCCGTCAATGTTGTTTTTCCGTGATCGACATGGCCAATGGTGCCCACATTGCAATGCGCTCGATCTCTCACCGATGGTGAAGGACTGCAAACAGTGGACAGGAGACGGACCCAGCTGTTGCAATACTTTTGCCGCAGCGGGACATTAGCGTAACCCCACAATTTGGAAAGAAGACCACTCATTTAAATACGTAACGAGGGAGAATCGAAAACCAAAACAATACCAGCTGCTTCCTCTTAAATTAATTCAGTGTTGAAAAGCATTCAAAATGAAAGGAGGGAGATTTGAAATTTTTAAACAAAAATCTATAATATTTTCTTATTTTGACAATAAATAATGCAAGTACATGTATACATGTCTATATTTTCATATAAGTTTATCTAGTTGACTGTCATGATTAGAATTCATGTCATGCACGCATGAAAAAATATCAGTAGCTTGGAATCTATTATTATCGATGTCCACTACACGCAAGCTACTATTAGAGGATCTATTTATTCTGATCTTGCTGCGGGACAGTTTCCGTTTTTTCAGCCTTTACTTTCAATGTACTCTTAATAATTTTATGCGTGCGCTTCATGTGAACGTGAAGCGATACCCGATCGGCAAAGCGTGTTGGACACAAACTACATTCAAGTGTCTTTTCTCTGTGGATATGGCGATGCTTTACTAAAGCGTTTGCACTACAAAAAGCCTTCTGGCAGATCTCACAGACTTTATCTCGAATATTTAAGTGCGCCTTCACATGATCGGACAGATCCCGTTTGGTTAGAAAATCTTTTGGACACATTTGGCATTTGAATGCTCTTATTTTGGTATGTACAGCTGTGACATGATTGCTCATTTGGATTTTCTGCTTAAAGGATTTACCACAGAACTCACACACGAAAGGTTTTTCCACATGCTGCTCGTCGTGTGTACGCTGATGGAGATTTAATTGATTGGCAAATGCAAAACTTCGCTGGCACTGAGAGCATGAGAAGCTTTTGCCCATATGTACGCGTTGATTGTGCTGTCGTAAATGACAACGTCGCTCGAAATTCATCCTACACTGCGGGCACCAGAACCAACCTCCTTTTCCCAACTTATGAACACGATACTGATGAGCTTGCAGGGAGTGATCATTGCTGAAGTACTGTTGGCACTCAGAGCACGGTAACTGAAGACGAAATGTTTTGGTGGTCAAGAAACTGCTACATTTGTCTATGTAATCTTTTTCAGCATCGACCAATCCAACACTTTGGAGCTCGGTGAGACCCTTGATGCGGCGGGAGTACCACTGTCGCAGTGTCTGAATGCTTTCGTATACATCGTAGTGGGTTAAGTCGCTTAAGTTAAATTCAGCTGTAAGGATCTGTGCCATCTTCGTATAGGCCATTTTGCGATGCTCTAGAAAAGCAAAATTTTTCTGTGTTGGATCGTATAGCTCAGCAAAACGGGAGTACAATTCAATGAAGCGTGTGGTCAAGGAATTAGTTTCCGTAAAAATAAGCTGTGCAATAGATAAAACATTATTAAAAAAACTAAAATAATGAACAAACATATATTCACCTTAATCTTATCATCTCTGCTTTCCTCATCACTGGAATGGATAGGCACTTCTTCGCCTTGACCCTTGCCTGCTTCATTCTTTTTGGCTAAAAATCTATATTTTTCATGATAATACAGGGGAACCTTGCTAAGTTTTTGTGTCTTTTTTTGCCTGGTGATGGATGCATATTGACTATGTAAAGTTAATATAGACTTCTTAAGCTTATATGGCGTTAATTGGACATTAACTGAGATCTTGAGTTGCTCAATAATAGCAGCGTAAGCGTTTGAGCGTTTCTCTTTGTTCGCATAACAAGGATCATTGGGATCCCAAAGACATGGATGACCTTGATAAAGTTCAATAAATTGTGTGATGCGTGGATTACGGCGATAAAAAGTGGGATTAAACTGAAAGTTGTCAAAAAACCGAAACTTTTAATAGGAGACAAAAGAAAAGTGCTTTTTATTTACCTTGACTGTGGGAGGCAAATTTGATGTCGCTGTCTGGCCGGATCTATTACTTTCCCTTGTCGTTATTACTCCACAATCCTCTACATCTTCATATTGGATGTCATCGTCATCACTTTCGCCGGATGTAGAGTCACTATCCGAATTGGGCAAATCTACCAAGTCAACTTCAGCCAAACAGTCTACTTCGGCACTTGCCTCTAACCTCTGAATTTCCACCATTTTCTCACCCTGGACCATGTCTATGTCATCCACAACATTTCTATCCGAGTGAACGCTTTTTAAATGGCAAATAAAATCCTCCCACTGCTCGATTTTCATTTCTACCTTCAAGTTCACGCATTGCGAGCAGCTTAGAAAAATCTCCTGATAATTGCTTCTTTCCAGTATGATTCCACATACCACCATACTAATAATTATAGTAATATTCCTACGTTTTGGTCTTGCTTTTGTTTAAAGAATAAATCCAATGTATTATTCTTTTGTTTTTGTTGTTGATGTAAACAACCGTAAAACCGATAACGATATGTTTACATATTGCAAGGCCACACTGCAACATTAATATTTTGCATTCAGTTAGAGATGAACCTTACGTGCGAGTGTAAGTATCACGACTATGAATGATTAAACTAAGTGCGTAACTAATCGCTAAATGGCAATGAAACCATAAAACATTCCAAATGCTGAAGTAAAAAACCAATCGTCAGTCACATTCGCGTATCTCACAAAACAACACTGCACAACTTGGACACGGAAACACGAAAATATGTTATTGTCGCAACTGGCACTGGCAGTCTTAACAATAATTGAGCTGCGAACGGTTTCCGCTGGCGTCCCACTGCAACGATATGAGGCATTGTTAAAGCAACAATCTGCCCCCGTGGACGAGTCCTTGGGTTTATACGACAATAATGATCAGGTGGTTAAGATGACAGTGTCCAATTTTAATGAAACAGTGCTGGAGCAATCTCGCGGATCTCTTGTAGAGTTTTATAATACGTATTGTGGCCATTGCCGTCGCTTTGCTCCCACTTACAAGGAGGTGGCACAGGAATTGCATGCGTGGCGCGACGTTGTCATTGTAGCTGCCATAGATTGTGCAGCCGAGGAGAATAATGGCATTTGCCGGGCCTATGAAGTAATGGGCTATCCTACTCTACGATATATGGGTCCCGGTTTTCAGCCAGCTGCCAAGCGTTACGGTCAGGACTTGAGTTCATTAAACGTAAACGAAATACGCAGCTTGCTGGCTCTTCTTGTGGCTGCCGAGAATCCGAAGAACATAACTAACACATATTGGCCAAACTTTAATTATGTTTCGGAGAATGACTCCAAGGTCTCTCTTTTTGAAGGCTCCCACAGTCAGAAGGAATATGTGGCATTAATTTATGAACCAGAAAACTCCACATTGGCCATTGAAACGGCTCTATATCTCACCCAGTGGCCCTCGGTGCAAGTTAGACGCATCTCTGATGCTTCGGTGGCTAACAAATTTCAACTGGACAGCTCAAATAGAAGGCAATTGGCTTTAATGAATCGTCAGGGTAAGGTGCAGATCCTTACAACCACAGATGATACAAGTGTAGGCTTCAAAAATGCCATTGAGATGGCTCTTACCAAGGAACATTTCACTCCGCGGCCTGAAAAGTCTGTTGAGCCCATTAAACCGGCCGTTGCTCCTTCCTCTCCTCAGAATGAAGAGATAAAATTAATGCTGGATGAAGTGAAACGTAACAAGCATTTTGTTTACCAAGCCGACCTGGAGCAAGCGATTCGGACCATTCTGCACAATGAAGTTCCCAAGATCAATGATATTGGAAATGATCGTCTTTTAGCGCTTCAGCGTTTCCTCACAGTTCTAAATCGTTATAATCCTTTGGGTTTTAATGGGCGGCAATTAATTGGCCAATTAAAGGATTATGTTGTGCAATTTAATCAGCAACAATTGACGGGTAAACAATTCGAAATGGAAGTCCAGCGACTTGAAACCCTGTATGGTCCCATATATTCGGCCACTCATTTTGTGGGATGTACCGGGTCAAGTCCCAAACTACGTGGTTTTAGTTGCTCTTTGTGGACGCTCTTCCATTTCATGACTGTTCAGGCTTCCCAAAATGATGACACATCCGATCCCTTGGAGGTTCTGCAGGCAATGCATGGTTATATTAAAAACTTTTTCGGGTGCACGGATTGTGCCGATCATTTTCAGGTGAGTCAGCATTCACTATTAGTTGGGAGCTACGTGTAATTTGTTTGTTTATTGCTGATTAAGTTCAAGCTTTCACTATGAGATCAGACAATTGGGAGAGCAAACAGTAGCAAAATTCAATTAACCATACAAAACATAAAAAACAAAATTTTTTTTTGCTGATCGGGGCTTTTTCCCCCTTACCAACTCGAAGCCGAGTGGAATAATCTGTTCTTATACAATTTTGTTTTTGATTACTGTACGGAGCTCTGCTACTGGACACTTACGTCAACTATATAATTATTGACTCAATAAAAAAAATAAAAACATTTCCAATTGTTTGAAGTTTTTGACTTCATTTGCTTACAAAAGTCAGCTTAATTCACGTGCACATTTCTTTATATAAGCCTATCAGTTTGTCGCATTTAATGACGTTTCACTGTACTAAAATATAAGTATAGGTACATACATGCCTCTAGAGAGTTAAGTGACTGATTTAGGTGTCAATGTTGTGGGGATAAAAAAATTTTTGTGAATGAAAACAGTCTTAAAAACAAAAGTGTAATGTCTAAACATTTGTTTTTGAAGACAGAGAGATTCAAAATAGGTAATAAAATTCGTCTTTGGGTTTTCAATCCCCTTGCAAATCCGCCACTGATTTAATGATAGTAATTCTCGGTCAATGTGGGAAAAATAAATGTACATATGTATTTATCACGCTGAAATTTCAGGTTTCACATTTATTAAAGTTTGCAGGGTTATCTGTTTATTTGCCAATGTTGAACTTTTGTTCTGTATTTAGCAGCTGTTCCAATAGAAGCTGAAAACAATATTAAATAACTTCCACTTGTGATATTTGATTGTTTATATACACACATATGCCATTTAGCTTAACGAGAAATACATACTACTTTCAGGCAATGGCGTCACGTCGTAAAATCTGGAGTGTACCGAATAAAGATGAGGCTATACTCTGGTTATGGGCTGCCCACAATGAAGTTAATCAACGTTTGGCTGGTGATGCTACCGAAGATCCGCAATTTCCCAAAATACAATATCCCAGCACGTCCAGCTGTGCCCAGTGCTATCGCAATGGAGCCGATCAACCGGTGGTCGAGCATTTAGCAATAAATTGGAACAAAGACGCTGTCTTGGGCTTCCTTAAAAACATTTACAATCCGGAATTTGTAAGCCGTTTTGGCGTGCAAAAGGAACTACTTCTACCCGCCACGGCCGAGCAATTACGTGAGAAAAGGCAGATTGCAAATGTCTTCTCCGATATGGATATGAGAATGGGAATGCTGTTGTATGCCTTTTGCATTGTAATGATGGTTTTGGCCTTTAAACTATTTGCCTTTAAAGGTGGTTATCGTAAGAAACCGTATGGACATGATGTGCTAGGCAAGGTATAAGCTGTATTCCATTTTCCTGATCTCACGCTTTCCTTTTACAAAAGATTTAATTTTATAAGCACAAAGAGACAACGGACATCCACCATAACAACTTTTTTACCATCCCTCCCGCTAATATATTTAATATCGAAAAGTGTACATAAATATCAAATTAATATTAATAATCAACAAAACTTCCTTTTATACAAATGCTATATCTTTGTTTATATAGGGAAACAAAATATTTGACGAATAGAACTACGTTTTTTTAACGAAATCAATTTTTTTCTTTATATTGCTGAAAAACTAATTAATGGGCCAACAAATTTTTGTACATAATGTGTAAAGTGAGACATTTTCCGTTTGTTTGATTGTTCAAATAAAATCGAGTGCTCTAAAATTGTTTTACAAGCTTCTATATGCATGTTAAACACTTGTAGTTTTTCTTCACCCCAACCGAGGCACTTTAGATAAGATAGCTATCAAGATGTTAATGGCGTAGATAAGGTCAGAACACACTTTCCAATAACTATCAAATGTTTGTTGTACATGTATTTATTTGATAAATCGCTGGAAATCAGGATGCCACCAAGGCAGAACTTTGTACTTTTCAATGCGGGGATATTTCACGGTAACAATATTACTTTTGCTAGTGTTTTCGGTAAAATCAAGCTCCAAATTTTTGGCCCGCATATCGGTGCAAAGTAATTCACGTGTGTTTACTAGTCGAAATCGTGACTCTTGTTGACCATAGCTTAATAATCCAGGAATTGGGACAAATTGACTGCAAACGACTATTAATAATACAACCCCCTCATGTGGATTAGATGAAGACCATGAAACGACAGGTACATTATTATCATTGGCCAAGTGCTCCCAATCATCGTTTACCACCTCATTTGCCAGTTCTTGCTGATGTAGCTCCTGTTGCTGATGCTCCTGTTGATTCCAAAATTTGTAGCACATGATCCATAGACATTGGTATTGCTTTTGCCAGCAAGATACGTAGATTCTCTGTTTTAACCAATCCAAACTGTAGCCCACCTCGAGTCGAATTTTTAATTTCTGATGACAGCGAAAAAGCGCCTGAATAACCAAAGAACGCAAAGCTTTCGTGTTACATTGACTGCTGGAACGAATTTCCTCTATTTGTAGGTGGCTTGGCAGCTTCAAATTCCAACCAGAAGAACCATGGCAATATCTGCGATATAAACTATACCAGAAGGACCGCGTGTTAACCAGTTGCGAGGTCTGTTTGCATATTAAAGCGAATCTTTGGACATCGTCGGGCTCAATGTGCATAGCTATTTGGAACCAAATATCATGTCGTATTGAAACGTTCATTTGAGGTAGGACATGTGTAGCTGAAGATGCGCTATGATATGCTCCATTATAATTCCTAGTAGGCTTAGTCTTGACCTGGACACAGACGTCGATTTGCCGGGTGAATACATCTGTCATTTAAATAGATGTGAGTTTTCATGTTGTATCTGTAAACCTTTTGCTTACCACATTTTCCTTTGCTGCGATGGATTTTATAGGGAACTTGCTTGTCATTGGTCTCGTTGGCACTATCATTATCCCAATCCAACTCATTACCATCCACTTTCACATTGTTTTCCATTTCGTTAGAGATGAGAGTTAACCGATGGAATTAGAATTTGCCAACACTGGAGTGTTTGCTGAAAATTTAAGGAGGGGGGATTTGGAAATACAAATTTTAAACCAAAACTTAAATAAAATTATATAGGATATAATGATTTTGCGCTCCTTGAAACGTGTGCGTCCCCGATGCTTGGCAGACTTAGCCTGTTTTCTGCTTGTTGCTGTCTTCGTTCCGGTTACCTTTATCTTTCAAGTCACCGTCGTCCTTCCAGAGCTAATGGAACTATTTGGTTTTGGACACTACTTGCTTTTTTTTATATTTTTTATTGGTTTGTTTATTCTGTTTAATTTAATTTCCAATATGATGGCCTGCATGTTGGTAGACACTTCAATAAACAGTGAGTAATATTAGTTTTGGAAACTTTTTATTCTTAGCTTGAACTTGGATTCTCTTCTCTTCGTAATAGTTGAATTACTGAAACCTCCTCTAGACCCGTTACAGCGCATCGGTTGGCACAAGTGTGACGATTGTCAGGCTGAAGGTGAGTTAAATATTTTTGTTTATTTAATTGTTTGTACTGTTTTAATTTACAATAGTGCCGCCTCGTTGTCGCCACTGTGATATCTGCCAAATCTGTGTCCTGAAGCGAGATCATCATTGCCGGTTCACCGGCTGTTGTATTGGCCACTACAACTATCGTTACTTTTTCTTTTTTCTACTATACCTGGCCATAGGCTCCATGATATCCAGCATAATGGGCAGCATGTTTATTTGTTTGCATTTAGATATATATTGGCATCTCAGCACTCTACTTACTGTCTTTGCTCCAGCAGTTAGTTTGGCTCTGAATGCCAGTTGGATGAGTTTTTATTTGCTCATCTGTGAGTTATCCCTGCTTGCGTTTTGCACGGCCAGTTTGTTGCTGGTCTATCATTCCAATATATTTCAGCGCGGCACGGTGGTGAAGGAACGAGGCACAAGTCGATGGAATTTGGGGCTTCATGGTAATTCACAAATGGTTCTGGGCAAACGAATGCACATAACCTGGTTATCACCTTTTATACGCAGCGATTTGCCACATAATGGCATTGATTGGGAGACCAAAGAGGATTAACGACAATGGGGAACATATCCATAAGTATTAACCGGGGGCATTTATTTATTGGTAAAAGTAAAATATACAAATTTATTAAAGAAGCGCTTATTTCAACAACAAAGAGTCCATGTCACCCACCAGGGATTTCAGTTTAGCTAAATGTATTTCATTGAGAGTAAATCCCTGATGAATAATCTGTGCTAATTTCGACGACTCCATGTTATTTTCTACGGCATATTGTAAAACCACCAAAGATTGTGTGGGCGCCTTATGGTGAACACAAGATCTAACGTATTCCTGCAAAGCTACATCACTGGGTGTCCCGGGTATACTGTGTTGATTTTTATCAATATAGTTGAATACTTCGTTGGCCTGTTCAAAGTTGTTGACATCGCCTCCTCGGACAATTAAGGTAAGAATATCGCCCAGCATTTGACCCGTAAATGAAACGGAATTTTTCCGCAAGTTTCGTTTACCTGCGGAGATTGCTTGTTCCTCAATTTTCTGATACATATCCAAAGCTACCTGGCAGCATTGAGCAGATAATTGTTCATTATCTGGCCTTTGATTGTCTACCATAATCCTTAAAACATAAAGTAATAGACTTTCACGATGTGTGTGATCAAAAATGACCATGTCAGACCAAATACGGGGTATTTGCTCAACAGAGCCATTAATCTCCAATGAGCGAAGAATTTCCTCCATAATACCCGGCTCGGGTATGTATATATTGGGGACTATCAGATCGTAAGTTACCATAAAGTCATCTACTGTTTCAGTTTGACACAACAAAGCCAAATAGTGACGGTAATAAACTGATTCCTTGAAGGAGTCACCAATCAAATCATAGTTTTTTCCCGTATGTAGTAAGTCGTTGACCTTTTTCGCCAGGACTTTGTCATGTAAATGATTCCTGCACACATCCATGGCAGTGGCAAAGAAATACGTATCCTTGGGATGTTGTATGAAGAATGCTTTGCCAGAAATTTCATTTAATATATCCACAATAATGTGGGAAACAGGTCCACGTTCGCGACAGAAAATAATTAGCAAATAATAGTAAGAACCCAAGCTGAGACTTACGTTTAACTCCTTGAATTCGGCTAGAACTTGAAGGCTTGCCTGTCTTGCTAATTTGAAGTTGCCAAAAGTACTGATACATTCGAGCAAGGCGTTTAAAGTTCCCAAGTTGGGTGTCAGTTGTTGTTTAGCCATTTGCTGTAATAGGTCCTGGGTTAACTGCCAACGCTGCTCTGCAGTATCCTTTAGCAGGCTGACTATTTGTATAACCGCATTAAAGGTATTGGTATCCAATATTATTTCCTTTTCGCCTGCTTCTTGCAGCAGAGCATAGGCTCTTTCACATTGCAAATACTTGGCCATACCGCGTATTAGGGTTGCATATGCTTGCGGAGTCTTTGGTTCTATTGAAGAATATAAATTTTCCGCCAAATCTCCATCTTTCCAGGTCTTACCTACACCACGCTCCCGTCTACGATTATTCTGTAGAAACCATCTCTCTTCTATATACTCCTCTGACAGTGGCTCTTGGTTATTGAAAAAACACACCATTTCCAGTAGACTCTGTTTCAATTCCTTACTAATTTGCACTCCCTGTTCTTCGAGTAGTTTGTAGACAAACACAGCATCAGAAAGTTCCCCTTGTTCAATAAGGTTTTTTAAGACGGCTTCGTCGACTTCAGACTCTTTGGAAAAAATTAAACGAGGAGCAAACTTTTCTATAGCTGGTTGAGCTTCTTGATGCTATAACATAGGAATAGTAAGATAAATAGAGTATGCGGAAACGGAAATAATTTCTTACCAGAAAAAGTTCTCGATGCTCTTCCTTAATCCACTTGGCTGCCTTACGGCCTGCCTCCTTTGACATCGCATATGTGCGTTTGGCCACATTGGACATGGGACTGAGGAAGGGATCGTCGCTGTATTTAAAATGCGGCGCTGTGGCATCTCGACCCACGGTACTAGCCAGAGACTGCAACAACTCCGTTGGCGAACGTTGGATGCGTTTGGGTATCACAATTGTCTCTGTCTGCTCAGTTCCAGTTTCAGACAATGCCGGCCTCGTTGCGGCTGTTGTGTAATCTCCGGTGGCCAGTTTCCAGCTTTGGCCCATGCTGTTCTTTTGCAGTAGCCGCAGTTGCCGTATTTGGTACATGGTTAGGTAACTTACTTCTTCGCTGACTATGGTTTTTAGTTATAAAATTTAAATTTTAATAACAGTTCAATGATTATGTTTATTCGCTTTAAAGAGGAAGAACAGCTGTTTTCCCCTGTATAGAGATGAGCAATCGAATAGCGATGGGCGATCATAGTTGAACTTGTCATCACTAAAATAGTGCTGTACAAAATTTAACAAAAATGGATTGCATTCTGGACAACGAGCTGCTGGCAAACATGAAGGAAAGCGACGATGATGTTGATGGAGATAGTATTATGGTCGAAGAGGATTCGGCGGATGAAAAAATGCAGTTAGCAAACGAATCTCAAATTTCTTCTCAAGACGAAGGCTCAGATCCGCTACAGGAGGCGGAGCCTACGTTGTGTACCAATTTTCAATACGCATTCCAGGACAGTGATATAAAAGCAAACCATGACGAAATAAATGAAACTCTCACAAATAGCGAGAATAAACAGAAAAGAGGTCGGGGACGTCCTGCAGGTCACATCTCTGCTCGTGGTCACACATGGAGCAAGGAGCGTGGAGAAGCTCTGGAAGAGTTTGATTTACCCACCCATGAAGCCAGCTGCAAAGGACCCGCACGTAGCATAAGTAATGCAGTGGAATCCTGGATGCTTCTATTTGACGATGACATTTTGCGTCTCCTTACGCGCCAAATAAATGATCATATACGGAAAAGAAAGAATCGAACCCCTAATCAACGTCTGGTAGACATTATAGAGACACGCTCTTGGCTAGGCTTAAGTTATCTTTGTGGAATCTTTCGAAATTCCGAATTTAATGGACCTTTAGATGAATTGTGGACTTTGGAGTTAGGTAATGCCATTTTCAGGGCAACTATGTCTCTATCCAGGTTTGAATTTCTCAATGAATGTCTCGCATGTATTAGTAATTTAAACGATCTCTGGCAGAAATTTATTATTAATTGTAGATCCTACTATGCGGCCAGCTCCTGGCTTACTGTAGATCAGGTCAATACAAATTTAGGCGTTTGTTGCGATGCCAAAACCTTGTATATGACAAATTGTCATCATTGTGAGAAAAACAAAAAAATAGATGATTTAATTTGCGATTTCAAAACCACAGGAAGAAATATAACTTTAGGTAACCACTATGTCAATATCCAGGTATGTGAACATCTTCTTGGGCATAATTTAAGCTCATTGTGCAAGCTAAGTTTGGACGCCAATCCTATAGATTGGCCTAAAAATTGGCAAGCAAAATCAAAGCAAATACTTTATAGTAAATCGGCTATATTAATTCCAAACGATAACCAGGAAGACGAAGCGTTGCTGGTCTTTGGCTTAAGCTCTCAAATCTCTTACCTTAAGACATATCAGAAAACGATCGAAGCTTGTTATCAATTCTATGATCTTTCCCAAAGGTACAGCACTTCAAGATCATCTCGTAGCGAATCGCCGAATCAAATTTCGGCTTCATTTTATCTCCTGCTTGACATGGCAGCAGTAAATTCTTGGATCTTGTTGCGTCTCTCGCCAAAAAATTGTACTCCTCAAATCGAACAAAGAGATTTCCATCGCCAACTGGGTTTGTTTCTCACCCAACAGCGTCTACAGCGACGCCTTCAACATTGTTCCTCTGCCAATAGCTCGCTAGTCATGCGATTGCAAATTTGTGAAATTCTAGGTCAATCCAGTCAGCGCTTATTTAGTTACGAGGAGCAACAGTTACTGCAACCAAAGCAGATTGTATTAAATAAAGAGAAAATGCAATTTTCCGAGGGTGTAACTCTTAGTTCTCGTTATGGTGAGAAGTTTCGCCGTTGCAAGCCCTGTTCCCGAAATAAACGTGGAACCAAATCCCGTTCACGTTGCCAGCAGTGTTTATCTCACCGTTGTAATAATCATTTAATTTCGAGATGTTTTGACTGTATGGGAGTGCCGGAGGACAAAATTCAAGTTTAATTCGGCCTTATTTAAGTTTAAAATAAAAATAATAAAACTATGTTGTATTAATATCTACTAATGTTTTTTAATTCAGCTTTCAAAAGGACACTCAACAAAATTCAATGTTAATATTTATATTAAAGTAACTTTGCCATCTTATTTTAAACTTTATCGGCAATGATTTTCGTGGAATCTTAACTGCTTTGCAACACTGTTACAACATCTTTATGGTGGCCAACACTGGAAACAAATACAAGAAAAATACATAAAAAAATGCATATACACATGTAATTTCTAATTATACAATCTTCCAAACAAAAATTGGAACCACTGTGTGGTTACTGTGATTGGCTGAGCGATGGCCATGTTGACGCGCTTGACTAGCAGTGGTACTACCACAGCAGTAGCTCCTGGCTCACCCAAAGGTCTACAACGCTTTCAAAATTATTTGACTGCGTTTTTGTGGCCAGGCAGCAACCAAAAAAGCAAGAATCAACGCAAATCCTCAACTCAAATGGATGCCATCGATTGTTTCACCAATGATTTAGTCACTCGTAAAGCCCAGAAATGGGAAGAACTGCGGGATAACCTTATGAAGCCAACAACAGGAGCAGCAGTGGGATCATCTTCAGTGGTAATAGATTCGGAAGTGGCGACGACATTTAGTCAGAACGTAAATCTTATGTCTAAAGGCATGGTGAATGATCTGAAGGCTTTGCGATCACCCCAATTAGGGTTGGATATACGTTCGCTCTCGCAGCCACAATTGGACAACTTGCTAATGGCAACGCTTGAAATTAAAAATAAGTTGGATTTCCTTTATTTGATTCGTCAATGTATTCGGTGTAATCTGCTTCCGTCCAATGAAGTTTTCCTTCAATGTCTGAAGTACTTGAGTGGCCAACGAAAGCAACAACAGCTGGAGGCTCTGGCCGAGACCTGCCGCCAATTGAAACATCCTTTTGCTAAAATTTATGCTGATTTGGCACCTTTTCGAGCTCTGGCCTTGTGGCACAATGGCAATGCAGATGTAGCCCTTATGACTTTACATCGCGGATATGGTACTAGCCTGGCGACAGATGAAGGACGAAAAATGATTCGATCGGCATTTCGAACTATCTCCGAGGAAACATTGGCCCAGAAAAGTGAAGCCGTGTTGGTTTCTTTGATGGAAGTGGCCCGTGCCATCCACCGAGAGCATAAGGATATTTTTGTGGTAGCATGTGTGTGGAAACAGTGCTTTGTTAGCGATTGGTTTTGCGACCAAAAGTCGGCTGGTGAACTGTTTGATTACTATAAAGAATTACAGGAGCTTGTCGAGAGACGGGCTAGTGCCCTATGTTCGTCCTTTCTTAGCCGTCACAATGTGGATGCAGTGCATCGTTTAATTGAGGTGTTTCTTCACCATCAACAGCGACTAGCATGTGGAAGTTGTCTTAGTTTGCTCTTCAACTATCAATGTAAGTGCATTTGCATTTTCAAATGATTGAGTCATTGTTTTAATAGTCATATATTTGTTGCAGATTTGCGAAAGGATCTTCGTGCCTGCGCAGAAATAGTGAAATCTTGCAGCGAATTGGAAATGCCGTTAAATGAGTTGCAAAATGAACAGTTCCTCAGCCTGTTCCTAGATCAAAGCGAGCCGTTCGAGACAGCGGCTGGAAGTGCAGCCAACAGGACACCGAAGTCCTTCCAGTACAAATTCTAGAAACCGTTTCCAAGCATTAGCTGTTGTCCTTATATTAATTAGCACACACTTTATTAAAATATTGAAAGACGTATAGAGAAATATGCACGTCCTGTTTTGAAAATGGTAGAGTAAACCAAATCATAAATTTTATTATTAAATGTCAAAGTACAAAGTTAAATTTTAATAAACCGTTGCGTGGGAATTTAAATATGGATTATGTCATACAACACTGCCTGCAAAAATACTGAGACAAACCCATATCCAGTATTTTGCAGTGTTGGTTAAGGCATAAGTTAGATGTGTTCCACAAAGTCAGCTGGGAAGTGAGAAGTAAGCAATAGAAATAAAAAGAAACAAGCAATTTTCTAACAATTTAATTTAAATAAATTGACATATTCCGAAATGATTCTCTAAAAACTGTGCACGATATTGACGGGGTCAACGAAAATTAAAGCTAAGCGATAAAACTGAAAACTCAAAAAAACAATTGATTGGAAAAGTGTTGAAGAAAGAAAAATGTTATAGCAGGGAACACTGAATTTACTCCACATTTGCCCATTGTTGCTTGGAAGGGGGATGAGAACATGTAAAAACGTAAGTTAATACCAAATTTTATTAAATAAAATTTAATGTAATCCTTAGTTTATGTTGTAGTAGGGCCATATGATCAACTGGAAAGTCATATCAACTAATTAAAAACTTTAAGGAAACGGTTAATACCACTAGCGGAACATTGAAGGTATTTTATATAGAGTATACAATGTTCTCCGACGACACTGATGAATTGGACACTATTGCTGATGTAATGGGGCTTCGTACCCAGGCCAGGCTTAATACGTTTCGGGAAATGTGGTATCATGTATTTCTGTGGGCTCTGTTCTCATCGATTTTCATCCACACTTGTGCTGCATTAGTAGCCTTTGTTACACTGCGGAAACATAAATTTGGGCGTTTCTTTTCGATCTTAATTTTGGTCATGGGATTCTTGTCTCCGGCTTCGAGCGGTATTATAAGCAGTGCAGTTATAGCATTTGTACATCGCGCATCTGCCCTACCTATGTCGCCTATATACGCCATGGTCTGGGGCTTGGGACAAACCTGCCTGTCAGCTTGTTTAGGTTTTACAAGGATACTGGCCACTCTTTAAGCCATAAGTTTTAGCCTTAGCGACTGATTGTTTCCATTTCTTCTCTTAATTTAGATTACTTCGCAGACAATTTATCTATATATAAGAACATAATATTGTGATTTTTTACTTCTAACTAAATATTAAATCCATAGAAAATAGACTTTTTGAAATTTTCTTTTTTTAATATTTAAAGCAAGCTATTTTCGTCTCTCGCATTATATAGCGTATACAATTTCGAACTTAAGACATTTCCAATACGTTTTTCTGTCTGCATTGGTTGCGGTCCTTGTCCTCTTTTGATTTTTACATTAGCCAAAGTTTCACATGCCGTTATGTCCTTTTGGAAATGAAGAATCATTTTTCTTGGACAAGAATATTGAGATATAATGGAATCAGCAATATCCAATGTAACTAAAGGCAGGCGATTTAAATGTTGCTGCCATAGTCGTTTAAATCCATTTCCACCCTCCACTTTAACACATTGCTTCTTGTCATTCGCCAAATATTTTTTGAAATTGCTTAATATAGCGTTCTTTTGTTGTTTATAAGGTGCTTCGGCTGTAGAGGAAAATTTAAAAAAATAGGAAAATATATTTCAGAAAACTTTCTGGTAACTAAACTTTGTTCAAAATTTGTACCTATAGCTTTGAAATGACGCTGAAGCAAATCATGTAACTCCTTTGCCTGATCCTGATGACCTAGTTGTTCAACATGTAAATTTTGCAGCAGTTGAAATTCGATTAAGGTGTTGGAGGAAAGTGGTTTCGATGTAACCACAGTGTATTGAGAATCCGGAAAGGCCGCCTGGAGCTCCAATCCCACACAGGATTCAACAGGATTAAGTATTTTTACGACATGCTTCTCTATCTCCCATTCCTCGTCAAGTTCTGTGGCTGTTGCCAATGTCAGTTGGCCTACATTGCGTTCCCAAACGATGCAGTTTTTGAGAGGCAATTGACGAATTACGTATTTAAATTCACTGCTACTTAATAGTTTAATTAAATCCTGGCCTAGTGAAAAGGTTGTTAAATTGCCATCTAAAACAATTCGAACATATTTTTGACATTCACCAGGTTTGATGCGCTTCTGTTTATCTCGAAGTGTTTGTTTGTGCAGTTGATCAGCCTTCGACTTGCTTGACATTTCAAATATTTCTATATTGTAAAAGAAAATTTATTTTATTTAAACCTTGAGTGTGGCCAGCGTTTTTATAAAACGAACCACTATCGATAGTTAAAAGCATCGATACCATCGATGACTGGAATGAATCGATTCAATTACACTCATCGAAGCCATCTCAGCTGTAGCGTCTGCACGTGTTTTTATTTACTGCTGATATTTTATTATAAAATACCCAAAATGTATCTCATGTATACAATTAACGAAAATGGAGACCGCGTTTACACGCTGAAGGTAGATTCACATATTTTGTAGTGTGTTTGGAGCTTTATGTGATTGAAAGTTGTTTGTCTTTATTTAGAAACGCACTGAGGACGGCCGCCCGACTTTATCTGCACATCCAGCACGTTTCTCGCCTGAGGATAAGTACTCGCGTCAACGAATAACCATCAAGAAGCGTTTTGGCCTTTTGCTCACGCAGAAACCTGAGCCCATCTATTAAAATTCAGTCACAAAGATTTTTACACAATAGGTTAATAAATATATTTACAAAAAAAAAGTACTAATTAAATGCGTCGCTTCAATCCAGCTGTATAATCAAACAATTGTGGATTTCGAAATTCGCCTCGCATATCTAAGATATAGTAGAGAGTCTTTTCGCGAACTTTAATTGGCAGCTGCACACGGGCCAATTCACGAGATTCCTCGGCTGAGATGCATTTAAGTGGAACAGTCATAATGCGGTTGCGATTAAATGGCCCATAAGTCACAAAGGATACATCACGCCCTCCTTTTCTTAAAATAAGGAAGCGTACTGACCGTAATGTAAACATCCATACGGCAAACAGAATGCCATAACCTGAGGAATAAAGTCGCTGTGAGATTTATGAATGAAAATATTATTCGTGGCTACCGCTTACCTATTAAAAAGCTGCATATCGTTATGCCATTTTTATATTTGTTTTCACCCAAGTTTATGCGCTGAAACCACTTTAGCTCTTCACCTTCCTTTTCCACAACAGGTGCATCTTTTAGTGTGGTAAAAGCAAAATGTGATAAATAGGTCCAGAAAACAAACTGACATATACCAAAGAAATTAAGCATATTATAAAACTTTGGATTTTCATATTTAAACAGGATCACATCCTTTGGTACATTGGTGTTTATCTCAAAAGGCTTCGCCCGCGATACAGTGGTGAATTGTTTGATTGGCGCCGGTAGTTTGACAGCAAAGCTTGGTAGATTATAGCGCAATATTTGTAGACAATTGCGTTTTAACAGACCTTGCCTTAGGGAACAAATTATAAGGTTATTCATTTTAAATATTTTACTCGATTAAATAACTAATGTGCTAATAAAAACAGATGTTTAATGTTTTTATTATATCGATATATTTTCGATTAAAAAGTCAGCGATCAAAGCTTGATAAACAGAGAACACCCTGTATTTGAGTAAGCTAACATTTATTGTGCTGGTGTTTATAAATAAGAAAATAATAGTGGGGTTGTGTAATGTGCGTTTTTGTATTTTGCTACAAATAGCCGCGCGACAACGATGTTGGTAAGTTAAGGTTATTCATCTCAGACTTTAGCAATAAATAAACAATGAAAAAAACGTATTCTTCAACGAGAAGATGCCATTAACCGTTGTATTTAAAATAGTGGGATTCAGAAAAAAATACGTGGGCACACTTAATTGGCTAAAACAGCTGATTGGGACCCAACAGTTGTTATTCAGTTTTAGAGCCACTGCGGCCGACACACGTGCCAGCAATTTCAAAGATGCAAATAAAAGTGGAAAATATTTACACTTCGGTGGCTTGCAATCGTTGTACTGATTGTGCAGATTGGGGACCCAACGGTCTGATCGCTTATGGAGCCTGCAATGCAGTGGCCATACTAGATCCCAGGGTAAAAACAAAGCATTTCACTGCTGAAACAGGTCTTCATCAATGTATATATTTTTTTTAGCATAAAGGAAATTCAGCAAAAATTCTACATACTCTAGTGGAGCATACAAAGCGAGTGAACACTGTCAGGTGGCTGGATACCGAAAAACTAATCTCTGGGGCCGATGACGGCTTGGCTGTACTCTGGTCTTTGGATTTAAAGGGTCATGTGACCACCAAGCTTGCAGCACTTGCTGAACACACAAGTGGAGTAAATGCTGTAGATGGTGTTTGTCGTAAAACTGGTGATTGGATGTTGGCTACGGCTGCAGCTGATAATACCGTGAAACTGTGGATTTATCAAAACGATGGAAAAGTTAATTGCTTTCGAACTGTTCAAGTCAAGTCGGGAGGATTTTGCTTCTCCCTACGTCTGACTGTATTACCACAAAGTGATCAAGTTTTAATGGCTACTTCTAGTGATGATGAGAGCGTGTCGTTGTGGTTAGCAGAAGCAAAATGCCAAGATGAAAGTTCAGTGGAGTCCAAGTTTGAATTGATTCATAAGTTCATCGGACATGAAGATTGGGTACGTGGCCTGGACTTTGTAACTGATGGAAATGATCTACTCTTGGCCAGTGGATCACAAGACCATTTTATACGTCTTTGGAGAATCTCGCCACGCAGCCAACAACAAGTGCAAAATAATCAAACCGAGTTGGCGCAATTAAGTGAAGATGGGGAGGAGATTAAGGTGGAAGAGACTATCGTACGGCTAGGAGAGCGGTCATGGTATGCTGTGTCTTTGGAATCAGTTCTCTATGGTCACGAGGGCTGGGTTTATGGTATAAATTGGCATAAAACGGAAAATGATGGTTAGCAAAAAGTATATACATACACTAGTGAAGAAATGTCATTTAATTCTTACATTCGATTTTCGTTTTAGAATTGCGTTTGCTATCTGCCTCCATAGACAAAACTTTGATTGTGTGGTCACTGACAGAAGAGGGCATATGGCTCGAACAGGTTCGAGTTGGAGAAGTTGGTGGCAATTCCATGGGCTTTTACGGTGGAAAATTCTCACATGATGGCCTCTCGATAATGGGCCACAGCTACCAGGGTGGCTTTCACATATGGAATCAAAACAAAGAACAACCGCACTTGTGGTCATCGAATGTCATTGTGGGTGGACACTATGGCGAAGTCAGAGATCTGGCCTGGGAAAAAGAGCAGGGCTCATATGTGATGACTGTTTCGGCAGATCAGACAACCAGAATACATGCCCCATGGGTGCAAAATGAAAAGGATTCTTATTCCACTTGGCACGAGCTGGCTCGGCCTCAGGTACATGGCTATGATATGCAAGCTCTAGCTTTACTTTCGCGGTATAAATTTGCAAGCGGAGCTGAGGAAAAAATTGTGCGTACATTCCAGGCTACGGGAAATTTTATAGAAAACTTTCGTCACATTTGCCATATAGAGGATGATACAGCTGGCGATTCTCTGCTTGATTGTAAGAAAGAAAAAATTCGTTACAAAAGAGATTATTTGATATAAATTTGTCTTTCTATTAAACTTCAAGCCTTACCCAAGGGTGCTTCGGTTCCATCTTTGGGTCTTTCGAATAAAGCAGTTTATACAGTCGAGAGAAATACAGAGAATTCTGGTGCAGCTAAGGAAGGGTATCCGGACAATTATTTTGTTCCAATTCAATTGCAAACTCCTCCACAAGAGGAGGCTTTAATGCAGAACACTTTGTGGCCAGAATTACAAAAACTGTATGGTCATGGCTATGAGATTTATGCTCTTGCGGCTACTTCAGATGGCTCTATATTGGCATCCAGCTGTAAGGCTACTAAAGCAGAGCATGCTCAGATAATACTATGGTAAGTTTAATCAATTGACTTTAGTGCGTTTTCTTTCGACCATTGTTTTTCTTTTATCCCAAGGAATACATCAACTTGGAAGCAATTTCAAAAGTTAAGCGGTCATCAATTGACAGTGACTCAACTAAGTTTTTCACCCAATGGACAATATTTGCTATCAGTATCTCGTGATCGCCGCTGGTGCTTGTTTGAGAAACAACAACACGACGATCCCACATCCTTGACAAGTTATTCTCTGGCGGCCTCAACTGATAAAACAAATGGCAGACATTTGCGTATTATTTGGTCTTGCGATTGGTCTCACGATGGTAAACTCTTTGTCACTAGCTCAAGGGATGGCAAGGTTGTTGTTTGGCACAAATATGGAACCATAAACGACTCTTCACTCAAAGGTTGGCAGGCTTTTGGTCAGCCTTTGGAGCTTAAAAACGAGTCTGTCACTGCTGTGGCATTTGCCAAGAGTGCCTTGTCTTCGCAAAATGAGGCTTATCTTTTAGCATTGGGTCTAGAGAGTGGGCATATTCGTATCTATCGTTTCGCCCAAGGAGAATGGCTACAATTAGGCGAGTTAAATAAGAAGTAAGTTTGCAATCAACTTATCATCATTCAATTTATAAAATTTCTAATTTTTAGTTTGGCCCATCATTTGTCTGTGCGACGTTTGCAATTTCGTCCCTGTCGGCAGCAATTTTGGCATTTGGCGAGCTGTGGTGATGATCATTTGGTGCGCATCTATGATATTCAGATATCCAATTGACAGTAGTTTATTAAAATCGCGTAATAAGTTTTGTATTCTTTTTGTTTACGTTTTTGAAAGTTTAATTAGAATGATAGTCGATGTCTGCGCACTGCGTCTGATATCTAATCTCACTGCAATTACGCTTGTACGCTCCGGGAACAACCCAAACAGCTTCTGTTTTTCTGATAACAAAAATATTCGCTTTTTTTGGACTATATAAGATGCCTGTTGGCTTTGATTTGGCATCACAGTCTGTTTTTGGAGGCACGCATTAAAGATGAAATCAGCTATAGTTTTGATATTGATGGCGGGTTCAGTTTTGGCTGCACCACCAACTAGAGTGATAGAGGCCAAGCCACAAGTCGATCCATATGCTCACATATTTGCCCAGGTCAGACCAGCGGGACAGAAACATGAAGAAATCCACAATCATTTTTCGATTGAGTACAATGCTGAGCAGCCCGAAACCCAACATATTGAACTGGAAATCAAGCCTTCGGAAGAACAGAAGCATTCCCAGCTTATTGAATTGAACCTAACTCCTGATAATGATCGCAAGTTGTCAAATGGCATTGGTCTAGAAATTGCTCAACACGAACACCAAAATCATGTGAAAATCCAGAAACCCGAACACCATTATGTTGAGTTGGATATCAAGCCATCCGAATGGCACTCCCACTCCGAACGTCTCGAATTGGAATTGTCTGCTGATAAGCGACCATCCCATGAAATTGCATTTGAAGTTGTTCAACATTCAGCGGCTCAAAATCATCAAACAGTTGACATTGAATTCAAAAAACCCGAATACGATCATGTTGAGTTGGATATCAAGCCAATTGGGGTACACGCCAACTCCGAACGTCACGAATTGGAATTGACTGCTGATAGGCGGCCATCAATAGAAATTGTTCAACATAAGCCTCAGGCATTGCACTTGCTTCAAGCTCATATTTAGTGAGAAAGAAGGACAAAAGTAGCATCAGAATATTTGTATACATATACATATGTAAAAATATATTTATGGAACAGCATTAAATATTTATCAAGTAAGGTAAAAAAGGTTTTTGGGGAATCAAAAAAAAAGTTATGGTAGAAGCAAAATAAATAACAGACAGAGGCTTAGTTAAATAAAGCAGCTCTGAAAGTTGAAAAAGAAAAATCTGTCAGGATGTAAAATTTTCCCGAGAAACAAAGGAGAAGAACAAAATTGTGTGGCTTGTTTGGAGAGAGTTGATACTATACTATTAATTGTTATATATGGAAATGTCAATAGTCTGGACTTGCCATGAAATATTTCCGGTTTTGTCGGTGCAAAGTTTTTCAGGTTTATGAGAATATTATCGTTATATTATTATTATTGGGATTTTGTGGGATTATGGCGTATTCTCAGAACTTAAGTCGAGATAATACGTTGAAACTACGCCCATGGCGGAGTTTTGGCCGCAGTTTGCAATTTCCGTTTAGCTGCCAAAGCGAAGACAACAGAAGCAGCAACGTGGCCAAGCTTAGACCGTGAAAGGAAAGTTTTAGTGGCTGAGACCTTCTGCCACCTTTAGTTTTTGCACCGTATTTTTTGCAACCGCAACTTGCAATTTCCGTCGACCAACGGACTTTATGATTGCCATTGGCTCTGGCTTTTTGGCCAATGGACACCATTGTTTCGTTGCAGGAGAAGTGTAAAAGGTTGGTGCTGCTGCTGCGGTTAATTGGCTAGAAGCCATTTTTTTCGTTTTGACCAGGTTTAATTATTATTTCATGAAGTGGATTGGTGCTAGAAACTGCACACAATGTCAATGAACTCAAAAGATGATAATCTCATAAATATCCGGAATCTGTATTGTTTCTTGGCTTTTGTTTGGGCCCATTTTTAGTTCATGTCAAAAGCCGTTTTTTTTTTTTTTTGTTCTCAGCCAATATTCAGTTTGAAATCCGCTACATGCGTTTCCGTTTCCGTTGCGCCCAAAACGAAAGAGAGGAAAAGTGCTGAACAAAAAATGGAACAAAAACTTTTTGTTTAACTAGCATTGTGTTATGATTCTATTTTGTAGTTGTGCGCTTTTATTTATGTTCTTTACCCCTCTGGCCCAACGCTGTCCACAATTGCAGATTTGTTGCTATTGTTGCATACAAATTTTGTTGTACATCTCATGCTGAAGTTTAAGTTTCAATTGCTCGCGCAAACGTGACCAAGTTGCTGACAGATGCAGATCCTCCCCCCATCCTGCTTCGCTCCTTGGTAGTAGCATGTGTTAACATGATTTTACCAGTTCTGCTTCTACTCCTACTCCAGCTGCTTCTGCTCCTTTTTGGTTATTCATTTGTATGTATGTCAGTAGTAGACTTTGCTTTGCTTGCCATCTTTCTTTTTGTTTTGTTTGCCTGTTTCTGGTTTTGGTTTGGTTTTTGGCTTTGTTTGCCTGCCATCCATTTTTTTCCTACTCTTATTTGACTTGACGTTGTCGTCGTTGGTGGCATGGGCGGCATGCTGGGGGCGTGGCTTAACGGTGAAACTGTGTAAGCAGTAAGTTGAAACTACTCTTGGCCTCAATGGCATAAGTACTTTCAAATTAACTTTGGATTTGTCTCCTGTGCAAAAAGGAGAGAGTAAAAAACACATACATACATATACATATATAAATTCAATAGCTTTCTTGGAAATCTTAAAGTGGACATTGTAAACGAAGTTAGTTTAAGTATTCTCGGACATTCTGAAATGAAGAGTTTTGTAGCGTATACATTTACTTTTCGTATGTTTTTCGTAGTCGGGGCAAAATTTGATATTATATTTCATATTTCGGTTATTGTCGGGACAAAGTCTTCGGTAAATTTAATTCCGATTCTTCTTCCACTCTCTAACGCTGAATACTTTTATCCTTTAATTCATTCTTCGCCCAGTCTCTTGTACTCCATACTCCCTTTTGTCTCACAATTTTACTCCTTCTTGGCCTTCTCTCGTTTCTAACTTTAATTGTCCGCTCTCTGAAGTCCTTAGAGGGGCAAAAGAATAACATTATTGGTAAGTTTTGAACTCATTACAAAGAATACTCGACTCGTCTTAAGATTAGAGGATGAAATATGGCCGATGATTAGGTCTTTTAGAAAAAAGTTAAGAAGAGAAAAGAGAGAAACTACCGGCAAGCAAAACCACTTTTCAAAAGTGACAGAATTTGGAAAACGTTGAATACTACCGCATATAAAATCGAGTCCTTTATTCAGTGCTTAAAATATTTTAAACTTCTTTTTATAGCAAAAAGTAGGATTATCGATTTCGCAGTAAAAAAAATGTACATGGGAATATTTGGAGATATAAAAAAGGTAATCTCTTCAACAATGTGGGCGGCATTTTTGTAAGTTCGGCCCTGTTTTCAATATAATTTTTGCAATTTTCATGCTTATCCACACACCCACACTCGCACCCATACCCACACCCACATTCACATATGTATGTTGCATTCATATTTCCGTTTTTAGTTGCAAACTCGCGCGAATAGTGGCAACTGAAGCGGTGGCAGCAGTGACAGCAGCAGCAGCTACAAAAGGCTTGGTCCATGATTTGTGCATTTCCGTTTTTTGGACGCGGCTAAGCAGAGCGGAAGTTGGGCGGGTGCCTGGTAGGGGGTGAGGGTGCTAAAGGGGTGCCAGTTAAAGTTGAGCCAACAACAATGCCAATTGATGCGCATTGAACATTTTGGCCTAGTTAAACCGAAGCACTATCAAAGCGTCCAGTGTACATACAAGGTGAGAGGCTGGGGGACAAAATGTTAAAGCGCGCCAATTGATTAAACTTGCATTTTTGGTTTTTGCCGCATTTTGCTCAACAAGCTGAAAACTTTCCATTGCGAAAACTAAGCGAAAAAAAGTTTCCTTCTTTCCATTTGCTGGCCAACGTCCGCTAAGCCCAAAAGCCAAAAGCATTCAAAGTTTTTCAATTACCTGACCAAGGGCTGCAGGAGAAAAGGGCAAGACTAAAAGTAGATCTAGTCCTTCTACTCCTTCGAAAAGAACTCACTCTTCAATTCTCCAAGTATCAGAAACAAATTTGATGTTGCTGTTGCTGTTGCTGCTGCTATTGTAGTTTTCCTTTTTCGCGTGGAGTGGAAAAAGTTCTTGAGGAAATTGTTAAGGACTTTTATTGTATTCTTATACTTACATACATAAGTTTATCTGTGTACAGAGTGGTAGCAAGAAAATATTGTAAAATCAAATTTATGGCAACTCCCGTTTTCATAAATAACTCTAGCCCAAGCCTTCATTGTTTTCCAATTAGCTCTTTACCCCAAGCTCACATTCAGTTCCCTTTTTGGTTGTTGAAACGTTGAACTGCGCCAACGTGGCGTATGATGAATTTTTAATTACAAAAACCATCACAGACAAAGAGCATGTCAAACTCAAAGTTTTGTTTTTTTGTTTTTAATTTGTAATTGTGAAACTAACTTCATGGTGGCCAAGTTATTTGCACACACACTCGGCGAGAACTGGAGCGCTATGCAGGAGTTTCGTGTAAGAGAAGCTCGCGTAGGCACACGAATCGAGTCGAGCCTTGCATAAATTATGGTAATTTTATTCATCTGATTTAAATGACTTTATTTGCAGCTTTAAATTCTCAATGAAAAAACCCCATTTAAATGCAGTCATTATATGCACTTGTCATTGTCATCGTTGTCTTGTTGTTGCTGCTGTATCCTGTTGGTTTGTTTGTTGTTTCATTGTTTCAAGCGCGAAATGCTTCTGGCAATTTTCAACACTTTTTTACACTTGCCTGATTGCTGCAACCAAAAAAACGATAGCAGATTGTAGGAGGCAAGGGTGTGGGGTGAGGGGTTCACGGGGTTGTCATCATTTTGACAGAACGTTTCGAATGTAACCCCAAAAACTGTTCGCCACCTCATCTCGAGGACATTTTTCGCCGACCATTTACAATTTCCCTTATTTCATGTTTGGTTCGCCGCCGATTCTCAGCTTTTCCATTTTATGTTGACTTTCATCTGCATTTTTCGTTTTCTACTATTCGACTGACATCTGTGTTAATGGATAACTTTGATTTCTCATGTATTTATACTCTGCAAACGGTTCACCTTCCCAAAGCGTCTATTATTTTTATGCATTTTCATTATTGTGGCTACATGCCAACATTTGCGTATATAATATTGATTTTATTGTCTTTTTTGACATACATTGTTTGCAAATGATTTAGTGATTTAATGATTTAACCTTAGCATGGCCGTAACGTATATGTACGTCCAACATTTCAGACTGCTCAAACGTTTGTATTTTGCTTATGGCAGTAGAAGGTTTGAATTTCACAACATATGATCGCGATATCCTTTAAAAATCTAGGTTTTTTAAACTAGGGAATGATTTTCGAGACGTTTTGTCTTGTTTCCATATTACATATCTTTAAGCTATGCAGCTCAGTAGGCTCCGTATTCGAATCCTAGACCTTTGTGACTTGTTATCTAGTTATTCGGTTTAAACTCCAATTGTTCTCTTTAACGATTGGTATTGATGGTTTAATATTCTTGTTGCGATTATTTTAGATCTACCATTTGGTAAAAAACTTGAATGATATTTGAAATATTCCACTCTTAGTCTCAATTAGTTTAGAACATTCGCTAAATAAAATGCATGCCAATTTCTAAAATATTAATAGTTATTGTATATTTTGGCCTATTGAGTAAGAAAACCCTTTGAGTTTCGTCCTTCACACAAAAGCCTTTTAAATAAAGTTTAACGGGTGGTTTTTTATTTAAATCTTATTTATATACAAAATAAATGTAGATATTCCCAAAATTGAACTTATTAAAAATTGATGAAAAAAAATTGTTAAATGACCTTCTTTGGAAATTTGTTCATTGAATTTTCATACCGTTTTCTTTTTTTTTTTATTGTGTTTTTCGGTTTTTTATTACTTAATGTTTTTCGTTAGCTGTCAGTTTGCGTTATTCTTCTTTTTGCCGTTTTGGTTTTTGCGAACTGTTGAATAAAAATGCAAAAACTACGGGAGACAGAAAAAGGATGAGAACAAGTTAATTTGTTTATGTTGATGTGTCAATATAAAATACGAGTTGAGGGCGAGCATTTGTCAGTTAAATGAATAAATATATGCATATGGAAAAACAGAAAAAATAAAAATTGAATTTCAAGCTGAGCTTCTGTTACTTGATGCGGTTGGCGTTGACCACAAGTAAAAAAAAGAATGAATTGTGAGTGGGAATTAACAGCAGATGCAAATCATTTGAAGTTTAGGCTTTAAGTAACTTTAATAAATAGCTCAAAGAAGCAGTCGCTGCCTTTCCCTTCACTCCTGTCGCGGACGATGATAAATTTTTATGCTTAGCAAAGTGCAAAAGGATGAGTTTGATGATGATGATGATGATGATGATGAAGAAAAGGGAATGAGTGTATAAGTATGCTCTAAGTATGCCTGTGTGTGTTTGCTACTCCTGATGACTTGAAACTTTTCCAGCCGCAACTTTTGAGCTGGCGACAACTCCTCTGGGCTTTCGCCGCAAATTACAAGCACTTGCTTGTTGCGGCGTATGAAGATGATGAGCACAGGATGGAGCAGGCGGCGGTGTTCACCTGTCTTGAGCATCAGCGTTGAACGATGAGCGATGGTTTTCGACTGGTATATGTACATATATATCCTTTGTATTCTGTGTGGCAAGTAATTTGTTTGCATCCGCCCACTCCACCCAAAAGTCGGACAAATTTCGCTTTAAGTGTGAGTAAATGGTTGCCAAATTGTTTGGTAATGGTTAAAAAAGATAACCAAATCAATTTTGTTCATTTCCCTTATTCAAACAGAATGCAATAAATATAATAAACAGGTTTTTTGGTTAGAATATTTGACAAATGCCGCAAATCAGGCTACGGTTATTTCAATTAGCCTCAAAAAATTCATTTGTTTCGCTTTATTGATTTAATTTAGTGCCCTCCCCCTCTCCCCTGCCGCCACTCATTGATGCGTTGATGTCAAAGTTCAAATGATGAGTTCATCTTTATCATCAGCTGCACGACTCGAAGCAACGCGACAGCAACAACGGCAAAAACAAAACTCACACTTGGCTGGATACAAAGGAAGCTCAAATACACTCAACGTCAGACAAGCGACAACTCTCGAGTGCTATTGTCTTTGCCTTTGGGTGGAGGAGAAAGCCCTACCATATACACACATAGGTGCTAGCTGTTTGGAGGAGGACATTATTTCCATGCCCCCACACGAACAGGAACCCGCACTCATGGTAATGTCAGTGATGACGTTAGCGAGCAGGTGAAGATTGAAAACTTGGTTATAATATTAGGATCAGTTCATAAATTGAATAAATACTTTATTGACTTACAAGTGTCAATATGACAAGCTTTATGTTTCTGCTGATTGGTTTTGTAAACACAAAAATGAATTTAATATCGCTTATGATAGTATAACCTTCGAAGATATAGTCGAATCAAGTGCTACTAATACAAACATTTTCAGAACTGACCGAAAATGGGTAAACTAATATTAGTCCACCAAATATTGCCTATAGGCCTCATTGCTTCTGAAAAGGCTTAAAAGGCCAAATGATCAACTTGAATATAAAGATGGCTAAAACATAACTGAAAATTCAGCTCAAAATGTAATGAAATAATGTTTGTCATCACAGACAACGGTCTGGCCCGCCCCGTGCCCTTCACTGGCAATGACCATAATCTAGCAAAATCTGCTTCAGCTTAAAGTGGGCAAGTGTGTGTGTGTTTGTATGGGAAGGCCTAGCAGTGATAATCGCTAACCAGTTGCCTTTAGCATTGACTGCATCCTTCCCCTCTATTCCTGTGGCCATTGTCAAATGTCAACGAGTTCGCTTACTCTGGGCTTTCGTCGCCTGCAGGTCGAGCACCTGCCGAGGCAGAGGACGAAGACGTGATATTTGCATTTACCTCACTTTCGATGTTGTTCTTGTTTTGTTCTACGGCTTAGTTTTTTCCTTGATTTATGTGCTGGCTGATATACGTGAGTGTGTGTGAGTGTTAATGACAGCGGAAGTGCACTTTATTTAATTAATATGTTATAATTATAGAGTGCTTATGTCTGTTCATGTGTGAAACTAGGCACGTATATACACACATATATAGATAGTTATTGGATGGAGTAAAAGGAGTAGCTGGCGGCCAAAGTTCATTCATCAAGCCTTTTAAACAAATATTAACGAGGCACATTCACTGCAATATCAAATAGTTGTTTAATTAACTTTAAATTATGGTCAGAAGGCAAAAGCCAATGCACGGACAAATGAAAATATCAATTGGGTTTTTTTTGTCAAGTTTTACGTTCAGTATAAATGTTAAATGTTTATCCACATTAGCGGTTAACGATAACATTAGCCCACAATTAAAATGTTATTTGTTTTTTCTTTTCGCCGCAGATATGTGTTTTTTCTTATCATTTCGATTCAACGAACTTCCTCTTCGTTCTTCATCAAGTTTCCACTGGAACCATCGAAAAAATTTGTATTTGGTTAGCTCAAAAAAGTATGCAACACATTGTTTAACTCTACTCTATTCGTCGGCACAAAACTTATTATTTTGTTGAACTGTTTAAATAATGTTCTAAAGATTGACCTAAATTTTAGTTGGCGCTTTCCATTTAAATATCATTTAAAGACTTTTCTTAACTTTGCAGTTAGCACTTCTTGGATTTCATTCATTGCTCTTAGTTTCATCAGCTCTTATCAAATTAATCAATGAAGCACATTTCAAACAGTGAAACATTTCTGACATGGCATAAAATGTCAATTATACAATTAAACTAAGACCCTGCTAGGCAGACTGGCGGCTGAGGTTGCCATCAGCAACCTACATACAATAAATACACATTTACGAAACAAGCATATCATAAAAATTTCTGGGTACTTAATTTTTTAATTTGGCTTCAATTACTTTTCTCTTTGTGTGTATGTGTGTGTGTGTGTGTGGTTGTGTCAAATCCATTAAAAGTATGTACTTACTAATAACCAATTAAAGTGCAAAAATAAACATTAATTATTGCTGGAGTTGGAGAGAGTTGTACATAGTTGAAAATTTCTATGGTAACTTTTGAATTGTTGCTAGCAAAATTTATGCACACACACAAAGAGAGTGAGAGAGTGGAAGAGGGCAAGTAAGAGAAAGAGAGACAGAGTGAGGGAATGAACGTACATATGTGAAAATGCGGAAAATGGCATAAGTAATCAACCATTTACTAGAGAAAAGTATGGCTGACCAAATGGGGAAATGTTGCAAAAATGTTGCCACTTGAAATTTATGTGCATTATTTGATGCAAGTTCTTTTGTAAGTAAGTACCTCGAGGGTTTTAAATAACTCGACAGCCATTTAAATATCATTTGCATTTGCTTAAGAGTGCAGAATGTTGAGAAACAAAATTTACTTCAAGTATTAGTTTAATTGATCTAAAGGACTTTTGTCTCTTTTGCCTGTTGGCATCAGTCGTCCTTGCCAGCTTCCTTTTGCTCTCTGTCTCTGTGCAATTATTATCTCTAGCTTCCACTTAAAGAAAGTCCTCGAACTTTTAGCTCTAATAAAAGTTAAACATAGAAGTAAAGGGAAATTGTCCGAGTTTTTTAACAGAGTCCTGAGCCTGCATCATCAAAGATACACACACACACACTGTAAAAGAACAGCAAAAAGAAAACAAAAGGCCAAGTCAAAGGCAACTTTTCTGTTAAATCAAGTTGTACAAATTTATCATAGCACACAATTTTCCAGAGATAAAGTTTTCGACATGAAAGTTTGACCCTCCCAAAAAACAAGAAAATGACAACATAGACATAGAACAGGAAACGAGTTGAAAACTCGCAAATGGGCATAGCTAGCATAAAAATAAATATCGAATATGAAGTTATAATTGACTTTATTTGATTAATTCGATGTAAAGGTTCCCACCATTTCTTTTACAGAGTAGACATGATTTATTGACGATTTGTCAAATTTGCCTTCGCATTGCGTTTTTTGGCATTCGTCATGTCTGTCAGGTAAGCAGTGGTAATTGGCACGCAAAACTGTGACATCTTGTGGTTAATTAGCCGGCCATATGATCCAATTCGTATCCATCATCGTCATCTGTCTAACATCAGAGACAGTGTGAATTCCTCTGCAGTTAGTGACATCCAGGGTGTCCTTGTTGACTGCACAATGAATACCGAAAATTCAATTAATTTGTGAATAAACGTTAAATTGAATTGCGTTTGTGCTTATGCTTCAGCTTTGGCTCCTGTGGCTGGTCTATATGGATGCAGCTGATGCTGCTGATGCTTCAACTGAAAGTCGAGATGCATAATTGCCAGTGACACTGCACTCCTTTAGCCAGAGCAGGAATGCTGCTGCTGTTGCTGATGCTTGAGAGCGTGCCGACGCCATCTTTGACGGCTTCTTAATTAAAAGACTGTCAATCTGTGTATGCATTGCGTTCACACACACACACACACTCTTGCACGGCAGGCTCGTAGTACGAGGAACAGGAAGAGGCAAAGGAACAGGAAACGACAAGCAGGCTGTGAGGCATCGGAGTGCTATTGTTAGCATCAAGTCATGCGCGAGCGAGCAAAAAGAAAAGGCGAAAAAAAGGAACAAAAATCGTGCAAAGTGAATAAAAAAATGCAGAAAAATTGTATATTCACACCCAAAGCCAGAAAAACCAGCTAAAAGTCAACTGTCAGTGCTGTCACAAAAAATATCTAAAATTGATTAATCGTCAAACCCATTTTTGCATAATAACTGTAATACTTCCTAACTGAAGTCACATCCGTCACCGATCTAGGGCTGTGAAATGGAGGCACTTTCCAATATGCAATAGGCTCGAAAATATTCAATATTTGTAAGATTTTAATGCATTTGCCATTATTTAAATCCACATGATGTGTATACATAACTAAGCAAACACAATTTGACAACTTTCAAGCCTTCATTTTTACAATCGTCTTATGTATGTACTTACTGACGATTGCTTTTTATGGCTGTAGAATATTACAAGTGCCAGAACTCACATCAGATGCCAGCACTGATTGCGCTTCGGCTGCACTTCACTTATAAGCAGGAAAAAGCTGTGAAAACAGGAAAAATGCAAACGAAAAAAAAGTAGAGAAACTGACTTATAAAACATTTGTTGAGAGGGGTCTGCGGCAGGGGAGGGGACGGGGAAAGGAAGTTTCTGTGGTACGCCTAGCTGGGGCAATACAAGTGCCCCTCATTGACAGCACACGCTGATGACGTGATGTGTTTATGCCTTGTGTCTGTGTCCGTGGCTGTGTGTGAGAGCGAGTTTGGTGTTGCCAGCTTTTAGGCTGAGACCTCAGCGCCAAGTTGCATCGACTTGCAGCAGCAGCCTTGAGATTGTGGCAACGTGATATGGTTGCTTGTAATGCAACGTGACTCTCTCATTGTGACGTGCCAGAAATATCAATATGACAGGACGATGGCAGTAGTGGTAGCAGCTCAAGCAACCTCAGCGGCACCGGCAGGACTCCCGACTGGCCGCCATCAAGCAGGAGACGTCGTTGAACACGTTTCGCACGTTCTCAAGTGTTGTTAGTTTCCTTACCCTTCTTTCCATGAACATCATTCCCACCTATCCGGGCGGCGACTGTCGGCAACTTTGTTTTTCGCATGATTTACCGCACGGATACGGTGTATTTGTCGTTTCAACGTAATTTGCATATAATTTACAGCTGCTGCTCCCGCTGACGCTACTGGCGTCAACTTTTTAAAGTATTTGTCACACTTCTTCTACTTCGGCCAAACCAAACAACTTACCCAACATTCTGAAGCAATATTTTCATTCTCTTCTTTTTTCTGTTGGCGGTACTACAACTACTTCTTGGTAAAACAAACATTTTACCTTCGTGATGCATATATTTTTAAAGTTTTTGACATAGTTTTCTCGTCTCAGTTTTTGCAGCTGGGCACGCCTACTTAAGCACGCCCACGACTTCACACAAATTTTAGTGCAAATTTTGTTCAAAGTGAGTAGGTGGGTGGAACGGAAACGCAACCGAGTATTGTGGTGGGACGGGGGGGGAATCTCTATGTGCGGGAAGGAAGGAAGATTGCCTAATGAGCTGAGTTGTTTGTCTCCTCCCGGAAGGCGGAACCAGCTGTGCTCCGGCGTTGCGTAAATGCACTTGGCAAATGCATTTTTTATAACAAATACCAAGTATATATGCATATATATGAGAATGAATATATACATATATATGTATATATAGAATCCTAAGGTAGAAATAGGTAAAGTGGCATACTTAACGGAGACGGTGCTAATAAACCGAACACGATGTTACAGCAAAAACTTTTTGGTCGCGGAAAGTTGAGATACACAGAGAAAAAAACCTGTACAAAATATTAAGGATTCTGGTTTTCTTAACAGGGATGATTGGGTCTAATCATACCATCACCTGTCGACCAATGCGTTGGAATAAAGAGATACATTTGCTTCTATTCAAACTTTTTCGAAGACTTTTTGGGGTGTTTTGAAATTGTTTTGCTTTACTAGTTTTCTTTGCTGATTGTGAAGGATGTTAATTAAATAAATGTCTCTATGAAGCCATGGGAAAACGGCAATAAAACCAATTTGAGAAGTGTTTCCAGTCAAAACTTGTTGTGTTCTCGTAAGTAAGGAAAAAGCATTGTTCTATTAACATTCTAAATAAAATTAACTGTCATTGGCTCAACTGTTTGTGACATTCACTAAAATCTAAATTAAATTTAAACTTGGCTTTTTCTTTCTTTTTTATTTGCTCTTCGCATCATTTCCATATCAATAACAAATGAAATGACTCGCCAACGTTTGGGGGATTATTTGATATAATTCATGCTGTCGATGCAAATTGAAATTGTGTCACGAAGTCATCTAGTCAGACAGACAGACAGACACTCGTTTCGTTTTCCTATGAGTCGAAGGAATTTTATTTTTTGGTGTTTTTGTTGGCCAAAAAAGAAAAAACGCAATTGTTGTCCAGTGCCCAGTGAATTCTCGCCAAGAATGCGGACGAAATCTCAAAACACAAATGGATTTTTAAATTACCCTCGTGGCCAAATGACGGCGGATGCTATAAAAAATGCCCGTTTGCTCTTTGTTGTTGTTGCTGGGTTGCATTGAATTATCTGCGACATTTTGTGCAGTTGGTTTAATTCAAAAAATTTATAGAGGAAGGACCACGAGGAGGAGGATCAGGAGTGGGAGTCAGGAGGAAGGCATAAACTATGCATGGGCAAACGAGCGAACGTTTGTTGAGCGTAAGAACGTTTAAATTTTATTTTCTTTTTGCATAGAATTGCCAACGAGAGTCTATGGAGAATGTCGGCAGGATACAGCAGGATGCGGCTCCTTTGCTTGCGCTTTTGCAAACAGCGTCCTTTTTTGCTTTCTCTTTGCTTTTTGCACTTGCATTGTTGAGTTATGTTTCTTTGGCTCGACCCCATGGCCATTGAGGTGCAGTGAAGCAAGAGCTTGCCTTGCCTCCACCTTTCCTTTTGGCTTTTCTTGGGTGCGTTTTTTTCTGCCTTGCAGGCTGGCGTTTTGCATAAACCAAATGCAAGGACATGTCGGTGGAAGCTTAGTATTTTTGCTATTGATTGTATTAAACAGATGCAAGTGTGTGTGTGCGTGTGTGTTTGTGGATATTTCGGTTTAATGTCAAATTGGAAAACTTAAATGTATAACCTTATGTTAGCTTCTTTGGCCACTTACTTTTAACCAAACCAAAATCAATGTCTTGGCAAAGAGTAACCAAAACAAGGCCAAATGCAATTAATCAAACGTGAGAACCGTATGTATGTGTGTGTAAGTGTGTGGATGGAACTCAGCCACATACAAATTTTGTTGTGCCATTGTCCTTTGGCACCTTATGCAGTTATGTGGAAACTCTTTGTCTCTCTCCCTCTCGTATGCTACCTAAATTTTGGCCAGCCAACATCATGTCCAAAGCTTCCTTCGTGTTTTCGTATTTGCCTGCTCAACAGATGTTGCCTGTTCTCATTTGTCTCTGGTTAAATGGGGATTAGATTAAATTATTTTGCATATAATTAGAGAAATTGAAATTGTAATGGGGCCACAGACGTGTTTCAGTTACCTAGTTAGTTGTTGCTACGGCCTACAGGATGTGGTTATTGAATGACTTAATTTGCTAACAAAATATGTAATTAAACTAACCGGCAAATAGTAGATACACACTCCATCCTAGAAATCAATTAGTATTCAATGAAAGCAAATGTTTTAAGCGGATTGTTAGAAAGGGAAAATTGTAATAATATTCAGACTTAAAATTTGTATTTCAATAAAAATTAGTGAATCAAATTGAAATTCTTCAAGTTTAAAAGAAATCGAAGAAAAGTGGAAAACGTTAAACAATAATTTCTTGTTAAGTTTATTTTAAATCTAAATGTGTTTGAATGTTTAGCCGGATGAAAGAAAATCCAGGAATGACATCCAATCGTACAACTTTTAAGTAAATATTAACTGAGCTTTAAATTGATTAGTTAGTTCTTCTTGTTAATTATTAACTACTGCAGTTAGGTATTGGCAAGTTATTGCCGTTTGATACCAAATTCAAGTTGAAGCAACATTTATCTTAGCAACAATGTTGCCAGCGCATAACCATTCGAGTACCCAGTTGGAAAAAAGCGTCGTAACCAGCAGTGGGCCAGGGATGCTCCAGTAATGAGTCGCAAGGAAACTCAAAAACTTTTGTATCCTGAGTTGACTTAGAGAGAACAAAACTAAGAACATAGTTAACTAACCGGTATTAGATAGCTTAGAATGAGAAATTATACCTAAAGTAGATTTTAGATAAACAGTGGATGAACTACTTCAATTATAAAGAGTTCGTAATGTTGTTTTTTCATTGCGTTGTCTATAATTCTACATATATCCAATATTTAGAAAATACACTAATAAACTGGAATTATTGCTTCAAAATAAGTATAATACATATAATTTCCACTCAATTTTCATTAATAATTTGAACAACTTATCGAAATTGATTTAGTTTGAGTTTGAAAACCATTCAAAACCTTTATAGCCTGGTTTTGTGTAACACCAAAATTCGAAATGATTGAAAAATTTCAGTAATCGTAAATGCATTTCCAATATTTTCAATCAACTAGCCTCTGCCAACTTCCTCGTTCTTCGTGGTCGTCCAATTTCCGACTGGGGGTGACTTGGCGTGTGGCTGCTTTGGCTTCAGTCAGAATACAGGTTTCACCATCGACTTCAGTTTCCGTTGTGACTCCGTGCCGAATGGACGCGTGTGTGTGCCGAGGCTGAGGAATATTTACACTGAAAACGTCTCTAACCCGCCCCCTCTCTTGGGCCAGCGAATACAACAGCAACTAATACAAAAACCAACCACTTCTTTGCCTCTGCTCATAATTTACTGCTTCTGTCGCCTGCTTGGTACCGGTTTTGCTCGTTGTGTGTGAATGTGAATAAAACAACAAAAAATACAACAAAAATAATTGCACGTTTCGTGGAGTTCGGGAGTTCAAAGCAAACCAAAAGTGCGTAAATGGAAATTCAGTGGGAAAAGTGTTTGAAAATTTTATAATAAGTCCTCCAAAAGGTCTGCACAAAGAAATCATAAAATTGAATGTGCATGTGGAATATATTAAATATTTACAAAATGCATTTATGCATTTTGGTTGCAATTGTTGATATTGGCAACTAAAGCGGATTACAGACGCGCTGAAATACAACAACAACAACAACAACAAAGTAATAATAACAAAAGGAGAGAAGGAAAACAAACAACAACAAAAAGCTTGTAAGTTTTTACCAAAGAGAGACAGAGCAAGAGAGCGAGAAAAAGGATATGTGTGTGTGTGTGTGTGTGTGTGTGTGTGTGTGTGTGTGCGATTGTGGGCGCCATGTTGTTGCATTCTAATAGGGATTGTTGCCTGACACTGACACATGACACATGATGCTAGTCAAAAATTTCTCTATGGCGTTTTGATGGCGGAATTTAGACGTCTATAGGGAAAGACGAGGGAGGTGCGCGGAGCATAGGGACTCATTTTTGGTGTTGCCTTTTCACGCTTTTCCCATGGCTGGCCAATTAACAAAAGCCGCCAAAATGATCAATTTTGGGTATTGACTTTGCATTGAAACTGAGGAGAATTAAGCAGAGGACTACAAATTCCTTGAATTGAAAGAGTTTGAAGTTGTTAGACGTTTTTATAAAGAAGTAAAGAACAACTTTTGCAGACTTTATTTGATGAATTCTTTGACTTTCTTTAAAATGTAATGTACTGCTTTTTGGCGCCATTTTGAACTGAGGAAAGCCATATAAAGTTCTAATTAAATTAAGACTCACATAACAATTTAGTTTGGAAGAAACAACAACTGATTGGACAATTCACACTTTAAGCCACAGTTAAAGTTAAAGTCAAAGTTAAAGTTCATTCAGACAAATAGAAAAAGCAAACAGACAAAACAACAAACAAAACATAAAACTGAATACCAAATGAGACAACAAAAGCAGAAGGAAACGCAATAAAAGTCACATTAAAATGCCACAGAGAGAAAGAGAGAGAGGGAGAGAACGAGAAAGAGATACAGCATTGAAACAAAGCCACGAAAATTCAACAAATACAAACTGAGAAAATTATATACAATTGTATCTACAAAATTTTGCATTTGCTTTGTTGTCGTCGTTGTTTTTGCTTTTTGAAATTTTGTTTGGTTAATCTTGTAAATGCATTAATCATTTAATAAATTTTATCAGTTGGCAAATTTCATGAAAATATTATCATGTTTGGCAAGAAAATTGAACATTTTATGTATATTTCTTTTCCTAGTTGGAATGTGGTGGAGCTAGAGTGAAATGGTGAGCGGGAGAGGGGTGGGGAGGGAGTTGGGGAGCTGCTGCAGTGGAAATGTTGTAAGACGGGTTTTTTTTTTCCTCTTCCTTCTTTTAGCTGCTTCTTATGCTTTTTCCCACTGGCTACTGGATCGCTCTTTCTCACTCTGTCCCTCTTCTTCTTTCTCTCCCTGTTGGCCACAACAAGTTGTGCTACCAAAAATGAGTTTGTTAGCGGCCCCGGCACATTGCGGTTCGAGCTCTGCTCAGTTTTGGTTTGGTGTTCAGTTTTGGTTCTCTTCTGAGGTTTCGCAGCTGTCTTCTTCAGTCCAGAGCAATCAGCCACCACCACCAGAACAAGCAACCAACCTGCCACTTGGCTGCTTCTTGTTGTTGGGTCCCAATCCTGTGAAATGCAACGCATCTTCTTCGTCGTTGTCAGTGTCGTTGTCGTTGTCGTCAGTGCAAATTTTGTGGCAGTGGCAGCTTGGCAACCTGCCGACAAACCGAGCCGGTTTTAGTTTATAGACAAGTTGAAAATGTTGATGGAACTTGCTTGCTTGCGGATTGCTTTTGCACCAAACAACATCTTTTAATCAGTTTTCTGAGGGCCTAAAGAGAAAACTTCAAGTCAAATGATGTTACTTTTTAGTACTAACCTCCCTCAATGCGAAACAAAAGTAATGCCGGCCGGTTTGGCTCACAACGAAATGAAACTTGTTTTCTCTGATTAATTAACATTTAAATGGTGTCTTGGTCAAAAGAGAAGAATGTGTCTTTGTCTCGTGCCAATTTGTTTGGTGATTTATGCTCTTTAGTCCATCGTCAAACTATCAGCACAGTCTTTTGTTGAATTTCATTACATAAGTTCCATAGAATATAATATTTATCTGAATATTCTTCCCATCTCCGTCAGCTGTCACCTGTTTGACTCGTATAAATACATATATGAATTGAATATACACTAGATTCTGTTGGGCAGAGGTAAATTTTCGGCTTATTCATATTCATAGTGATGTCTGAACGCATTAATTTACATACGAGTAGGTACTTTTACACTTGAAGCGAGGCTAGTGCTCGTAAAGAGGAAACAGTTTGTATCTATGAGATACTCTCTTTCTCTTTTTGCTTTTGGTGTAGGCAGTCGCCTTCTACCAAATGAATGTGTGTATATTCATTTTGTGTGTGTGTGTAAAACTGAATCAAAACTGGTTTCATACCAAAAAAAATATATGTTAGAATTTGAAGCTTAATTGATGCATAGACGATATATAAATACGATATACGTAGATTTGTGTGTGGATAGTTTGTGGGTTTTTGTTGTTGTTGTCTTGTTAACTGGACAGCAGCGCAACCCACAGATACAGATTCAGTCTCAGCAGGATTGGTTATGTCATGCAGCGTCTGTGTTTCCATCTAATGATTGATGATAGATGGAAATGTGTGTAGAAGAAACTCAATATTTGTAACTTGAAATTAGTTAAACATTTGAGGTTTAATCGCCAAAACAGTTCTCAACATTAGGCAAACATTCAAGCCAAAAATACAAAGAAGTTTAAGAATCGTTTCCACTAATTGGTTGAAATAGAGTTCATATTAAAAATAAAATTTTCCCTTGAACTGCATTCACAGCTTAAATATTTAATTAAGAATTAAAAGTGATGAAAAAACATGCCTAATTGATTCATTAGAGTAAATGAAATAAATGCAATCTGGCCATACAAAAACTAGCCTGGGCAGAGTTTCCTGTTGAACTAGAAACCTATTGAGCCATGGCTAACTATTGGCCTGTGGTAAAGCTCAGGATGGCTCTAAAATATATATACATGGTTGAATGAACAATTTGATTGAATGCCATGAAACATTTCTATGGTAAGGTTAGTGCGAATTTCGAAAATAAAAAAAACACCAAACAGAAATTAAGGCTTAAATAATTTAGCCATAAAATCTGCATTCTACACAATTTAGTGTTTAAGGGCAGCCAAAAATGGTTTTCCATCAATTTATTTAACACATGTTCCATGTCCAGTTTTGAAGAGCTTCCTTCCATTTGGATTCATTTAGAATTTCTCATTGAACATTTCCATCATCATTTCCCCTCACTCATTAGTGTTAATTGAATTAGGCAAAGGCAAAGTTTATGGCACTTTGGCTAATGAGTCAAAACGAGCAACTGGAGCCACTGGAGAAACTTGAGTCCGAATACCAAAAACCCCAAAACGTAAACCCAATTCATTTGCATTCTAATGCACATTGGAAATTTTCGTTTCAATTGCATTAATTACGGGGCGGGCGAATCGAATCGTGAAATGGACCAATGGCCATCAAAACAGAATGGGAATTCTGCATATGGAATATCGAATATCATTAGATAGAATGTAGTTAGGTAGGTATGAAACTCCTCTGGTTTTTGGATTTGGCTATAATACAAAGATAGATTTCGATAGTTTTATAATTATCGTTTAACACTCACTGAAATTGGAATGGGGAAATTGAGTCGAAGCAAACTTGCATCAATTATGCTTCATTAGACGACTAAATTCATTGCTTCAATTAAGCGTTGACCAACCACTGCCTTTAAATGAAAGTTTCTTAATCTACACTCCTTCTCTTCACTTCTCGGTCTCTCTCTTCTTTTGCTCTCTGTCTCTCTTACTCTGTCTATGCAATAACTTAATCAAATTGCCAGTCAAGTGCGTTAAGTCCATAACAAAATCAGTCAAAGTTCTTTTCTAGATGATGTCAAGTTTGTTGCTTATCAACATTGGCCCAGCAAGAGTGCACTGCAGAAGTAGGAGAAGGAGGAGGAGAAGATGGATGGGGAGTTGTAGTAAAAGTGGATGGGGTGAAAGAAATATTTGTCCATTTCCACCCCTTTTTGGCATTGTCAGTTGCTTTTAATTTATCACAATTTGCATGTCAGTCACGCTTGTTTCTATATAAATTGCATGCAATTTGTTAGACTGAGTCTTGACTATGATATCTCTGCCTCCTCCATCCCCTTCTACAACTGCTTTAACAGTTGACCCAATTTTCTTTTTTTTACTTTACTCAAATTATGCGGGGCCAGTGTCATTAGTTAGCCCTTTTGTATCTCGACTAACCGAAAATGTATGCTATACTTTTCTTTCGTTCTAATCTTTGATGTGCCATATTGTCCTGTTCTTGCTGTCACTTGCATGAGAGAGAGAGAGAGAGAGAGAGAGAGAGAGAGAGAGAGAGAGAGAGAGAGAGAGAGAGAGAGAGAGAGTGACAGAGAGAGATATAGAGATGTTAGAGCGAGTGAGAAGAGTTCTACCCATTATCATAATGATTTTGTTTTTTTTTTTATCTTACTTGCCTTTCATTCAAGACTATCAAATGAATTCCACATCAAAGTGTGACAAGGCGAATGTGATAGCTGCGTATGTGAGTCATTATGTGTGTACAATAGGTGTGCAGATGAATAAACTGGCTGCCGTTTACATACATTTGCCATTAAAACAGCTCCTGGCAAAGGCATCCAGTTTCAGTTTCCCTTTTTTCTTTTGTTCTCGTTGTTGTCCTTGTTGTTTTCTTTTTTGTCCACAGTAAGAAGGATGAGCCGTATCGTTAACACATCACAGGCAGCAAAAGAATTTCAATTTTTTTCTCCTCAGCTGACCTGTTGTTTGACACCTTTTACTTATAGTCTTGAAGGAAGAATTAAGGTCCTTGTTGACCTCCTAGTTAAGTGCTTCACTACGATTCAAAAGTTTTAATTAGAAATCAGTTATTTACAAGACTTTAGCCAAAACTTGCCTTTCTTTATTTCTCTTCTGAATCTTAAAATTTTGTTCGAGTATCTAAACAATTCAGGAATAAAGCAGTTTCTAGTTTGTATCTAGTCTAACCGGGATGTATTATATTTTTGTTATAGATAAAATAAATATTTTATATTAAGGTCCTTAAGAACAAATAATCAAGGTAAAAGTATAAAGCTTGGATAAATTTTCCTGAAATCAGTAGAGACGCAAATGACAGACGTAAATGTTGACCAAATACTTGTGCCGACAACTGTGTCTTTATATATAACCAAACTTTGCCACTTTATCCTGCTAAATATTGGAAATTTTGCGGATCGTCCTCGTTTCTAATTGCTCATCACCCCATTTCTATTTGATGCATATTGCAATTTATTTTTATTATAGAAATTCTTGACATATATTTCATCCATGTACATAAAATAATATAGCGAAATTTAAATAAACTACTGCTGTGCTCTGCTCTCGCAAGTGACGTGCTAGAAAGTGGAATTAAATTTAAATGACATTGTCAGACGCCAAATTGCGTGAGTGAACGAACAACTAACCAAGGGGGGAAAGAGGGAATATTGTGCCAAGGAAGGAGACTGGATGCTGATGCTGATGTGGCAGTCGCCCCCTCCAACAAAAAAACAAACGGCAAGTCGCGAAAAGCAATGGAGAAGCAACAAGAGAGAATCAGTTGCCATGACGACAATACAGTTGGAAAGGGAGGGGAGAGGGGTTTCAAGCTGGGGCAAGGATAGCTAAGCATAAATAAGTTGTTTAAGCCCGTCAGCGAACGTGCTTCACCCACCAGCCAGTGTTGCCACAGTTCTATATCGCTCTCTCTTGAAAATGCGTTGTATATGTATGTATGAGTGAGTCTGTGTGTGGGTGTGTTATCCTATCAATACGGAAGTGGAAGTTTGCACCACATTTTCAATTTGAGCAAATTGAATTTGCCTTGTGCCGGCATCAGCAGCATCTCCCATCAGAGTTGCCACCCATCAAGCGATTAGCTTGGTGCTTAACTCGTTGTTCAGATAAAACTTCCGACTCTGCTATGCAATTCAATTTTATTTCAGCCTCATCCATTATCTTTGCCTCACACACTCACGCACTTTATCGTCCTTCTTTGCCCCTCCATTTCGGTGTGTGCGAAACGGATATGAAAAGCCTTCTTTAGATGGGTTAAATATCATTACAATTTGATAGGCTAAGCACAAATTAAGGTCTACAATGAGTAGAAAGAATAGATATAATTGAAAATGAGGTTAATTAATTCTTATTTATTTGTCCTTTCTACTTCGCCTGCGGAAAAAACTGCAAGCCAACGCACTTTTGCTTCAACCAGAAACTCTTGTGGGCTGCTCTTGGGATGAGTGTTGTATCCTGTCATTTTCTTATTTCTGGTTCTTGCCAAGCAGAGTGTCAATTATATTTCCTTTTGCAAATGTCCTTAGTTCACAATTATGCTTTCCTTTTTACAGCACAAATAATTTCCTTCTTTTGCTTTCATTTTGCAGTTGAAATAAAAAGGACAGAGCAGAACACCGAGTTCATTGCAGTCACATGCAATGAAAGGAACCTCAAAAAAGGGGACATAAAAAGAGGCTCCCATTCTCCCAAAGTCTTAAACAAGTGGCGCCACATGGGCGAGACACATGGTCAGAGACAGAGACACAGACATACATATAAATGTGAAATGGAAGGAAGAAGGGTCAGAGTATAAATGACATAGGCAACTCTGATTGTTAGACAAACCCATTTACATGACACAGCTCGTCCTGTGGTCAATTTTAATCAGGCTCTTCTAACCGCAAGACATTGCTAGCAAATAAATTTATTAAAGTCGCCAAGCAAAATCCTTTCTTGAGAAATTGAATGATTTAAAATGGACTTGAGACATAGCAATCTCACCAATAGACTAACAGACCTTAAACCTTTTTTAAGGGTCATTCAATTACTCAAAATCGAGACACAGAAAAGGTCTTTGATATTAAATGTCTGCCATAATTAGCTTTTTTAATCATTTTTTGTGTTCTTACCTTGAATTGGTTCCTAAAATTATTAAAATAATATTAGATGTATTCAACAAAATTGTCTACTTATTGAAGGCAGTCTAAATGCATTTTCCATTTCATATAATCACACAAGGTGCTGGTGGTTGATGGTGGTGGCAAGGCACAGGTTCTAACAATGTTTTCTTCTACCGGTTTTTGTGTGATTTGGTGGTTGATTTTGATTGCACTTTCCTTGTGCAGCTCGTGGCACGGCACGGGGACTGCTGCCACCCCCAAGGGTTGATTTTTCCTTTGCCTTGATGCGGCTGACTCACGTGCTGCCAGCCGGCAAAACTCTCTATGCTCCTCTCTCTCTCTGCCTGTCTCTCTGTGTGTGTGTTTCTCTCTGTTCATTATATTAAACAAGTTTGCACCATAAATGCCGCTGCCAGAAGGCAACAGACGGACATTGGGACAGGCAGAGGAGACAGACAGTCAGACGGAAGACGGAAAGGCAAAGGCGCATAACACACACAAGGGTTGTTTGCGCCATAATAAACTCAGAAGCATAAACAGAAAATTTGAGTAAAATGCGCCAGCAGCAGTCAACCAGCCAGCCAGCCAGCCAAGGCATTGGGAAAAACGAAGGACTAGAATGACTCATGCAGGTGTGTTTAAGCATGCATTTGTGGGGGGGTCCTATGGCTGGGGGACGGCTCTGGGTGCAGTGGATGATGTGGGCGCGGCTCTTTCGGTAGGCAGAGTTGGGGATTTGTTTTCTTTTTGCAGATTTTTCTCTTCTCTGCTGCTCATTCATGTATGTGTTGTTGTTTCTGCCGTAATTTGTTAAGTTTCCTCCTTTTGCACATTGACAGAATCGTCATCATCATCGTCATCCTCATCTCTTTCACACATTTCTCTGCTCATTGCCTTTAATGGTTAAACATTTGTCTAGACCAGGCAGCTTCTGCTTTGCGCTGCTCTTCTCTGACATGAGTTAGCAAACAAAAAACACTTGTAGCCCATTATCAACAGTCTCCATCTCTCTCTCTCTCTCACGGCCAGGGACAGGAGATGAGAAAAACAAAAAGTTGGTAGGCCTTTGTACAGACATTTTGGCATGTTAGAAAAGCAAGGAATTTAATCTAAAATAAATATTCTCTAATAATTGCAATTCTTTGACTAAATTCATCAATTTCAGTTACAACTGAAAGGATAATTGCTTTGTTACTTGTTATGCATACTCAAAGAAAAATGTCTGCTTATTTCAGTTGACCAAATATTTGCATATCATAAGGAAAGAGGCAAGACAGCGACACTCCTAGATGGCATTGTCCTTTCTCTTACAGATTGAGGATGATAAGGGAGGTGAGGCGTGGGGGCAGTTAACATAACAGCTGGCGGCTGATTGCATTTCCATTGTTGTTGTCTCGTGTTTTCGTTGTTGTCGCTTGTCTCTTGTCTCATGTCTCTTGGTGTAGCCATGAAAAACTAGCGAAACAACCCTGAATGGCGGTTCGTCCTTTTTATGGTTTGTATTTCTATTTGGTGGTGGTTGATCGTTGAAGGGGAGGATATACAACGTTGTTGTCCTTCCAGCAACAAAAAAATCGATAAATTCGGCAAGTCTATGTTTTCTACTTTTCGGCAAATGCCGGTTCATGGTTGTTGCTGAAGGAAATTTCGTGTATGCATAGGGAAGTTTTTGTTTTTATCGTTTGAGTACAGAAAGGCTTTTGCCTGCCACAGAGAGTTGCATTAAATTCAATTCTAAAATAGGCGAGGGGCCCCCTCCTGCCTTGATGGTGGATAAGAGTTAAGCGCGGGTGGGAGAGAGCTGGCAGAACGCCTCGATGAACTGCATCAAAGGCTCGCCTGGCAAAGGGATAGGCCACAAACAAATGTTTGACGTTAGTCCTAGGTCTCGTTTTTTATGGGTTTTTAAAATTTATTTGTGCGTTGCGAGGAATTGGGACGGATATTTTACTGTTTTGTTTGAAGTCCTTTGCGTGTTTTAAGGTTTTCTCTACTCCGTTTCCGTTTTATTTACATTTGCTGCTTGTTTATGCAAAGCTTATAAATCTAATGATTCATTCGCCACCACCCGATCCCCCCTTTAACCGGAAACTATGCCAATAAATAAAAATGAACTGTGACATTTCCAGGCTCTGACACAGGGGGGAGGATGAGAAAGAAAGTTCATTGCGTGTTTTCACTTTTATCTTGCTGGCGCTAATGAAAAAATAATCAGCAAGTCATTTCTTATGGATTTTGATTGTGTGCTAAAATGTGCTTGACATTAAAATAGGGAGAAAGGGACAGAAAGGGATGATTCACCATTGGTCTCTGTGGGGTATTTTCTCTATCTGTCTCTCTGTCTGTCTGGCTGTCTATCTGTCTGTCTTTGCCGTTTATCCATCATTTGTCAAGTGACAAAAGGCTAATCCAATTCAAATGATTAAAATTTTACACACAAGCAATCGAACATTTAATTAAGGAAAATCGATTAAAAGGCTTTTTAGTTAATAATTTAAGCAGAATTGAACTTTGAATCCATGTCCAAAGTCACTCTAATGGGAAAAAATGTCCGTTGTTCGTTTAGGTGATCTTAATCGTGTTAATACCCAGGATTTGTTAAAGAATGTCAAAGTGTAGGCAAACATGGTTGGTTAACTAAGAAGTATCCTACTACATAGATTAATGTTGTATCAAAAAGTGATAAATTGTTTAATTTTCTGTATTTGTTAACTTAGAAATCGGTTTTTATTTTATTACCAAACAATGTCCGTAAACAATAAATTGAATAAATTGAATTCTTTTGCTTTGAAAAAATAGAATTTAAATCGAACAAGTTAGAGAATTACTTATGTTTAAAACTTTTTTGTTCTTTGTTGCCCACCTTTTCACACCTTCCCTCCAGATCCCTCCTTAAGCCCAATCTTGTTGGTTGTTCTTTTTTTCAATCCCAGACATGTATGGAGAATTTATGGTATTGAAACACGCAAAAGTTCAGTTGGAGTCAAATCGAGTAGAGAACTTGAAAGTGGTGAGCACAACACACACGCACACACACACACACACACACATACATATCACCCAAACACATGGCACACACACACACACTTACACAGAGGCACAAGTCAGTGCGCCATTTTGCAAAAAGCTTTGCCTTCTTTGGGGGTTTATATTGCTGCCACCCCTCAGTGGGTATCCTTAAACCCCAACTTTAACTTCAAACTGTAAGCGAGTGCGAGTATGTGTGAGTGTTTGTCTGTGCGAGTGTGTGTGTGTATTACTGACTGAAGCTAATGCATATGGCCTGGAGGGGTGATTAACCTTTTGATTTTCTCTTTTAGTCCAAGTCACTGGAAAAGTTCCCATTGCTTTTCCCCTCATTTCGTGTTATCGCTAGTTGCAAGTTTGATTTAGCATATGGTCAAGACTTTTTGAACTCTAAACTAAAGTCACATTGGCTTTTCTCTGATTGTTCAAACTATAGTTGTTGTTGTTGTTGTTGATGGTGCTGTGGTCATGGCAATAGACAGACAATAATCAGCATTGATTGAATACTCATTTAAGTGGCTTTAGCTTAAGGCGATTATTTGCCATTTTATTTTCCATTACATGATCGATTGTGGCTAATTTAAAAAAAAAAAAAACACTTGCAAATATAAATTGTTTAAAAAATTGCTAAACAATAAAACTTGTGGTTATTTTTGCTTATCTATTGAGTCTTTGGAAGAACTTTTCTCATATTATTGCTATTCTTTTATTTATGCAACTCATTGGTTTCTTTTTCCTTTGTTAAAATAAAAATAAAATGAATTTGCATTTTAATTAATTTATAATCAGAAATTGTTCGATTCCCCAGTGAAGCGACTATTAAAGGGAAAACGATAATAGAGAGATAAAGTGGGGGAGAGTAAAGAGAAGATGAGCGCTCACTTGAATAGAAATGAAAGCAATTATTAAAGAATGCTTTTGTTGTTAAAAAGGACTATTGAGAATTTCACTCTCTCTCTCTCTCTCTTTCTCTATCCATTTCTCTCTCTAACTTTCTGTAGGGCTAAAAGACTGTGCCAGATGTTTTTGAAAAATCAACAAAACCGTTGAAAAATTAACAATTGAATACATTTTGAATGAAAGATACGAATGAATATGTTAAATTACTTTGCCATGGCATCTAGGAATAGGGGGAACGGCGCAATGGGCGCGGAAGTTTCTCTCTATCACAGCAATTAATGTAATTCGTCTTCTCTTTTTTTCCTTCTTCCTTCCGTTCTAATGGCATAGAAATTACGCATACGTAAATTGCGATAGGACTAGAAAGGAGGAGAGGGACAGGAGGGAGAAAGGTGATTTTCACGCACCATTTAATTTTGGTAAATATGCCAATAAAAAAAATTGTGCTTCTGTTGCCTAAACGAAATGAATATTTGCAGAGCCTAGAGCCAAATGTGGGAGATGAAGGACCTTTTATTTTTTTCTTTTTTTTGGTTGGTGTCCTTTTTCCACACTAAGCACACACAGCAGACCCAATAAATGTCCTTTTTCGACAATATTTCGTTTAATTAAAGCAACAAATTTTGTAGAGAGTAAGAGAGAGCCATCACCTGATGGCTCTTGGTGTGATATCCTGCCAGGACGTTTGTGTGTGTGAATGTGTGTGTGTGGTTGTCGTCAGCACATAGAAGTCAATTTTAATGTGAATTTCATGTAACGCATACCAAATAAACTTTAATATGCTCTCGGCAAATATTGCAGTAGGATATATAGGAGACCGACAAAAAAAAAAATAAGGAAGATTGAAACTGATGAGAAAGCAACTGCAGTCCTCTTTAGGGGGGTAAACTTTTCGTTTTAAACCTACAAAACTATGTTGAATTGTATTTGTTGTTGCTGTTTGTGAACGCAATTTAGTTTAGGCTTCACCTCCCTCACTCTCTCCCTGCGTGTGTGTGTGGGTGTGGGTGTGGGCGAAAAGCCAAAGTAAATTATTAACGCCTGGCAGGTAAAGCTACCGCATTTTAACACACCCGACAGTTACCTCACCTCTTCCTTATCCCTTCTCCTTCCTTTCTTTGCTGGCACTAAAGGCACAGACGACAAACATTTCTGCCAGCTTAAGCGACATAATTAACTGCCAGATTTTTCTGCTGAGGCTGAGAAATTTTATATATATCGGTATATATGTATGATACATATATAAATGTTTGTATTTTCCTTCTCATAGCTAAACCAATTTGCCAGGACTTAAATTTTAAGTATTATTTATGGCGAGCGGCCTACTTTCGCATCTGGTGTAAGATGCGAACGGCGTAAGCTTAAGGAGGTGTAAGAGTAGGAGCAGGTCGATGAAAATCCCTTAAATGTATGCACATTTGCATGTCAGTTAAATTATTAAAAGTGAAACAAACATCATGCCTTAAGCAATCCATAAAAATATTGAAAATCAATTTGTTATGAGCCTTTAAGGGAAAAGAGTCTTAAAGACTACCCTAGACTACCCTTTTTGGAACCAGAATTGATACAGTTTGTAAATCTTAGTTACAGATCGAAAATTCTGAAACTAGGTCCATATCATCATCATAAAACTAATATAGGTGTCTTTACTCAAAGTCAATTATGATATCCTGGGATATAGACATTGTATCTGTCTCTACATAAGGAAGGGAATTTTCAAGTCGATTGTCATCATCGAAATTTCTATGCCCCTTTTTTTAGATTTCCATTGTTTCTCGCCACAAATTCCAATCAAGCGTGTAAAAAATCAATGTGCCCCAAATCAAGGGCAGAATTTGAGGCATGTGGTATAAATAAATACTTCAATGTGATATTTGATTTTGGTGAAGTCCCTTCAAGTGTCAGGCCTAAATAAATATAAGTAATTGCTTTGCATCCCAACCAAAAGCTCTCCAACTATTAACTCTTATGTGGTCCAAGCCTTTTAAACTTTGTTTTTTATTACAATTTTTATTTTTTGCCAAATTTTATGTTTTTTTTCTATTTTTGTTTTGCAGGGCAAACAAAATGTTAGCCATAGCCGTGGCTGTTCGTCACGTTTTGCCTTATAAATGCAAACATTTAACAGTTCGTGGACCAAGGGTTAGGGCCAGCTGGCAGTGTTTTTTGCTTTGCTATTTAGCTAGTCGACTGGCGTTTTCATAGTTTCATTTTCATTTTCATTGCTGCAAAGTGAAAGCAATTTACACGCCTTTTTTGGGGGGGAGAAGGGAAAACAAAATAAAAAGGAAGCGCGGATGTGAATGCGAATGCCGACTGGGGCAGTGAGTTTCGAGGATGAGACTTTCCTGAGAAAGAAGGAGAAGGGAGAAGGACCATCATGATGATGATGATGATGAAATAGAACAAAGCTGCACCAGGAGATTGGCCAGTCCGTTGAATTTTGTAGTTGTAGTCGGTCAAGTGGGAAAGCTTTCACGCCTTTATTGCAAAGAGGGGGGAGGAGAGGAAACGAGAAGAGGTAATGGTCAAGTTTTGTTGTCTGTTTAGATGTTCTGCTGTTAAGTTGTAGCCATTTGTTCTCTGACCCCTCCTTTAAGTGTTGCCTACTTATGCGCGCTGAAGAGAAAGAAAGTGCAGAAAAATTTGTAGCAAATTTTTTGTGGAAGGGAATAAAAATTGTGAAAATGCATTTCAGCATTTGGCTCCCTGTTGACCAATTGTGTTATACAGAAAAACTCAATCAAGCTGCAAAAATAAAAGCAAAAAGAGAGAACATGGCATTGCAATTTTGTCAAAACATTGATACGCATGAATAAATTGGGTGAATAGCAACGAAAAGAAAGAGGAAGAGGAGGATGGATAACTGAACTATGATTTCAGCCATATGTGAATTATTCAGTCAATAAATAAAGAGAACAATCAATACTTGATATGAAGAAAAGCAAACAAGTAGTGAAAATGTTTGGATTTCTCAATTATTTGTGTGGAATGTAAACCAAAAATTAAGCCGCAATACAAAGTGAATTTTTCTTGGCCGATTTCATATTCATTACTTTTTCCATGTACCCGTAACAAAAGCTTGTCTACATGTTTGTCAATACTTTTTTGCCTCTTCCTTTAAAACTTAGATATTGAAATACTTTACCAATTGTTGCCAAAGCAATAAAAAACTTGCAACTTTTCAGCATTTTATCAATATTGCAAAAAGATGTACTTTTATTAAAATGGAAAGCAAAAGGGGGTGGGCGGGGGGACAGGGAGGAGTGGCTTACAGAGGGGTCTTCCATATTGTATCAACACTTTGCAATTAATGGGCGAAAATTTAATTTATGTCACGTCGCAGAAATTTCACATTAAACTGAACCGACAAAATGTTTGTCATTCTCATGCTATACAGAACCTATTAAAAATTATTTGAAAAGTGTTTGATGAAACGAACGTGATGTTCCTTTTAAATGCCAGGATCAAGGGACAGTCACGTGGCCAGCGGAAAAACAGAAGAACAAACTTGAGAATTAAATTAAGTTGAGAGAATTTAATGGGTTGGTTTGTGTTTCGGTTTGGGTTTGGGTTGATTGCCTGATTTTTGATGGTTAGTTCGCTGGATTGGTAATGCACTTAATTCCGTTGACATTTGCAGTCCACATTTGCATTAAACTTAATTCAACCCGGAGGTGGGCTAAGTAAATAAAATATACCAATGTACACAAAAATATATATTTAATGATTAAAATACAACCGCAGTTTTTCCAAGACTCTTTAGTCGGTAAATATTGTTGGGGCATTAAATTGAAATTGTAAATTTTCACATTCCACAAACAGACACAAGCACACACACTTTGCTGGGTTACGATTTCGCCTCAGCAATTTATAAATACAAATATGTAAACCTTTGGAAAACTCCATCCAACAGAACGAACTGGGATACTCTCTGCGACATGACCCACCATTTATTTGGTAGCTGTAGCTCCTGAAGTATTTCAACACAGATCAAATCTACAAATCCCCTATATATCCTTTACACTTTGCCATTTTTGTTAGACCAGTTCACCCTATGGATACAAAGGGTATATGTAAAAGAGAAGAGAAAAATTTTGAGCAAGCAGGTTGAAATTGTATTTCATGGAAAATTTAATTTCCCACACTCACACACACACACACTTACTGGCAAACACATACACACTCACAAATTCAATGGATCGTCCGGGTTCTGCATGTGTAATAAATGGCCGAAAGGGTGGAACAAGGGTTGACGGCTTCGGGTTGGAGAGTTTTTTGATGATGATGGGTTGGGTTGGGGGTCAACGTCGCATAGCAAAAACGAGATTATTCTATGGGAAATCAATTCAATTTTTGGGGACCAACCTATTCCTTCAATAAAAAACAAAAAGACGATAATGAGAAGTTAGATATCGACAAATGCCATGTAGGCAAAACTTAATTAAAGCAATTTGCTTAAAGTAAAGAAAAAGTATTTAATCTATTGGATGGAAAAGTTTTGGGCATTTCCCTAATATTGACTTTTTGTACTTTGTTTACTTTTTTAAATTGCACTTATATATTGTAGGTAAATTTTTATTAATTATCTGAGATTTAACCTTGACTAAAATGTTTGTGATGGTTGACTGCGGCTGCATTTCTTACCCCAACTTCTTCTTATACGCTGCAAGACCCCCTTTGAAAATTTTCTTATTACTTTCCGCTTCAAGACATTTTCCCACACTTGGGTTTAATTTAATTTTTTTCCTTTTTTGTTTCTTGAGTTTTATTTTCGCTTTTAGTTTAGTTTTCAGTTTTAGTTTTAGTTTTGGCGGTGAGTAAAAGTTTCACAACCTAACAAGAACAAGAACCCAAAAGAAACAACTGAACTGAAATATTCTCATAGTTGTGTGTGTGTGTGGTGGGGGGGGGGGTGGTTGCTTAATTAGTGCTTGATATATTTATGCAAAATACAATGATGAACTCTACTCCACAATGGCTAAAGGAGAGACTGAACCAAATATATTTCATTCGCTAAACAAGCTAACTAGGACGGCGACTACAATGCTTAATCAGAATGATTAACACATTAATTTCTGGCACTCTCATTTCTTCCTTGAGATCATTATTTATCATCCGTTTACGTTTTAAAATATGTAATAAAACTATTATTCGTATATAATATTTGCCAGGCATTAATTTTTTCCATTTCTTTGCCTTCTTTGCAGTTGCTGTTACGCACATTAACTTGAGGAAATGTAAGTACATTAAATTAAATAATTAAATGTCAATTTCTGTTTAGTTTCACACGCTGAAGGGTTTTTTGAATTAATTTCAAATTCAAACGGAAAAAACGAAATGAATAGTTATAAAAAGAGTCGAACAGCAAACTTGAACTCACAGTTAATTGCGATCAAAAGCAAAATAAGAGACGAAAATTATAGACTGGCTATGTCTGACTTCATAGGCGATCTGGGCGGTTGTTGCTGCCGTTCTGCGGTGCGTTCTTCATCTAGCTTATGGCACTTAGCACGCAAGGGGCTGGGTCTACATCTGCTAACGAGCGAGTTAATGTGAGAATGAGGTGAAGGGGCGGGAGGAGTCGAGCGGTGTGGTGTGTGTGGTGGAGCCTTAAATTGTTGCAGAGTGTCTTAATGTTTCCATTCCATTTTTTACCTCGACCATAATGTTTGTTTCTTGGCTGGGTCACTGAACTGACCATAGACACATTCGAAAAAAAAAAAGAAACGAAACACAGTTAATCGTTAATAGCAACGGCAGCAGCGGCATACACGTTTTTCCAGCTTGGCTCAGTTATAGGCAGCCGTTTTCCAGCTCAAGCATATATTCGGTTGGAAAAAGGCATTTGGCTCAAATGGCAATGGATCGGTTAACGAATCAAGCTCAGTTCAATAACTTTGTTGGCTATAATGAGTTTCAATTTACATGCATCAGTCAATCTACATATATAGAATAGAGCCTAGAGAAGAACAGTCGTAGGTAGTCGTAGGTTCCTATTTCCACTACCAAGTTATCTAAGACCAGAAACCAAAATTAGGTAAAACTTCCTAAATGCCTTTAAATCGTTGTTTTAAATTGCTTTGCGGCTAAAACTAACTGAAAGTTAAACCGAATTGCCAAACCAAACTGCAAAAAAACCCTTTTCCCCTCCTCATTTGGTTTATGTGGCCAGTTGCAACTTTATTTCGTTTTTCTTTTTATGTTTTTTGTATCAAATTGACTGTTGAGTGAAGTGCAGCCCAGGCAAGTGGTGGAAGAGTCCGTACAAAAAATTGTGGAAAATGTGAAAAATTTCTGTATATATGCAAATGGTTATCCATAAGGACCATTATCATCATTAAATGCAGTGAAATGCTTAAAAACAATATAAACAGTTTAAAGAAATTTAATGTTTAACTTTATAAAGAGTTAGCTAGTTCAGGTCAGATATCATAAGAAGACGAAAAGACTTAACCAAGCCATTTAAATTATCCAGCTTACTAAAAAGATCGTGTTTAAGATGTTAGTAAATGTATTGGATCCAACATTGTTGAAACTTTTAGAATTGTTTCAAAACTGTATGCAAGCAAACTTATTCGAAATACATTATTTAGGGTGTGAACGTCACGAATTATTTATCCAAGAAATTTGATACGATCAAAAGATAAATGGAATTAAAATAACTTTGGTATACAACTTTGTTATACCTAACAATTTTCTGAAATAGTTAGAACATCTACCATTAGCCAGTAATATCTGATAAATAGGTAAACAAGGGGAAGACTTACCTTTATATTAACATATTTCTAGAGATCACTGTTAATTAGGAAAATGATAGAGTCTATTCCGTCTCACTATAACCCACAATTGATGGGTATTGAAATGTTCAATTGACCAGTTGCTGATGCAGTTGCAGTTGGTCTCCCATTCACTGGTCGCCTTTGAATGGCCTTCGACTGCTGTAAACTGCCAAACTGGCAACAAAATTATAAATTGGGCGCAGTTCACAAGGGAGGCATTTTTCTTTGCGTTTAGCTTTTCGCCGCTGTTGAGTGGCCCTGACAAATAGTGTGTGTGAAAGAGGGAGAGAGGGAGAGAAAAAAGGCAACTAACTTCGCTGTTGCAAGCAGAGAGTAATAGCAGAGGAAACGGGGGAAAACTGTGGCAATCAATTGAAATGGAATATTGAATGCAGCTGGGAGAGCAATCAACATTTGCCACAAGGAAGCAAACGAGAGGTGGCAGCAGCAGCAGCAGCAGCTAGCAACTAGTTTATCCGGTTGACACAGTTTGTTGGCCAAGTGGGAGCGGGCTCAAAAGCGAATGGTCAAAAACAAAAAGAAGCAAAAGAGCAAAAAAGAAAAGTAGTTTATGGTATAATGCAAAAATGAGAAGCGAAAAGATAGTGTGATGACTGAAAGAGAGTGCAAAAAGAGAAAAAAAAAAAAAAATTGAAGAAAGTCAAAGCAAAGAATGCAAATTTTCTTCAACACTCGCGCATGATGAGAAGCCAAATGATGGCAAAAGATAATGATAAGTGCAAGTGGAGGCCGGATTCGGAGTCGGAGGCCATGGCGGAAGAGTTGAAGCCATGACCTGTGACATTTGCCACTTTTGCTGCCATCAAATGACAAGTTGCTACTTTGTCTCAAGTTTTTCTTTCATTCCTCATTAGCATGGCTCTTGGGCGATTTTTCGTTTCTGCCTTGTCATGGCAAGCACTTTTTCTTAGCCTAATTATGTTCACTCATTTTCCACCTTCCACTCTCAATTACAATTACTAATTGCTGTGACTTGTGTCTCATGACTATACAAAAATAAGAAAAAATACCATCAGCTGAAGAATTGTTTAACTTAGTTGGGTCCTTTTTGCTTGGCTTGACCTAATTTTCCCAGCCGTCTCGGAAATTTGGTCTAATGCACTTCCAATTTTTCACTTATGGGTTACCCGCAATCCTAATTGGTTTGCATAAAAGTCCTTCAGACAATTTGAGATAACAAACTTTGCAGTTTTCCCTAAGTTAAGCCAGTCGGAAAATGTTGTAAAATTAAGATAGAAGATTAAGATCGTTTATGTAATTGAAATGTAAACGTGACTCATAGAAAAAATGAAATGAAAATCCAGTTTTCCTGCCACTTACATGCAAAGTCAGTCAAATAATTATATGTAACTTGACTTTTTCTTTCGTTCCCCTCATCTGGTAACTGTCAATAGAAATTCCTATATGGTTTCCCCTTCTCCTCGTGCAAATTTTTCCTGCAGCCCTTTGACAGCTAACGCGACCAGCAACAACTCTTGAGCAATTGCCGAGTTGGGGCTTCTGTTTGGAGCCTTTTTGTTGCCTGCGGGTTTGTCTGAAGTGGATCCTTTCATACATACATGTGTATATATTAAATAAAATTTCAGGGTGGACTGAGAAGTTTACAAAGAGCGGCAATAGTAATGGAGAACTGCATAAATCTCTCCTCGTTGGGTGAATTTTCAAGTTCTTTTTACATGTTATGCCAATGCGCGTTGTTGTTGTTGTTGCAGAGCCCTTCTGTTGGGCTTATGCATTAATTAAATGAAAATTGTAAATTTTATTTGTTAACCATAATTACTAAAGTTCCTTTTTGGTATGTGTGTGTGTGTGTGTCTGTGTGTGAGATGAATAAAGAGGATGAATGCGAATGCATATGATTGAAATGAATACAGATAGATCGCTGTAACTTAATAACATACTTATATGAAGTTATGCACAGCCTTTAATCAGAGAGTGGAGATAAACATATTTCTCATAGATTTCACATAAATGCCAATTGCAATTGGTCAGACAATTTCAGCTCAGGCCTTTAATTTTCGGAGAGATGTTTGTTCTGGTATTTCGTTTAGACAAATATTTGTGAAAAGGATGGGAAGGAGTGTAGAAGAGAGGAAGTTATACCCGCATCATCTACTGTTGGAACTTCTAACCAAACAAAATCTCTAAATCGAACATCATCATATTTTGCTTTCAATTTCCCCCAACTGTTTGCTTATGCAAAAGAAGGGCTAGGCTGGGAGAGGGAAGGGGCAACTTTATAAGCAAAAGAGAAAGACATGCTTTGAAAGAAGAAAAAAGAGGGAAGCTGAATATTTTCCATATTCATGGCCAATGCAGTTCAGTTCCGTTACATTCAGTTCAGTTCGTTTTCTAGTTTGCCTCCTGCATAGCAAAGGCAAAATTCGCATACAAATTGTTTATTTCCCCAGCAACACACACACACACACGCGCGTCGCAGGGGTAGAAGAGTGTATAGAGGAACTGCATCTGCATAAGCTTCAGTGAGCATCCTTCTCCTTGCCCAGACTCCCTTATTCTATATTTGCTCTGCCGATGGAACCAAGCCAAGCCAACCAAAACCAAGTGTGGAGCAAGCAGCTCGCGCCAAATTGAGACAATATTTGCACACGTTACGTATACGCCCCGTTGCATGGCAATGCCAACTCACTCAAACCTCCACCCACCCTCCTCCACCCTGCAGCGACCAGAAACCTCCATCTATAAACGAGCATTTTCATGTTATTGGCTTAGTCAGCGGTGGACTGAGAAGAAAGCAGTGGTTGCGCAGGGGAGGATGCTTCCTTTTGGTCGAACCACTGTAATAAAACCACGTAACAAAATGATTGCATTTGCTAACAAATTCGTGAAAATTTTTGACATTTTGCAAAAGAAGAGTGAAAAAGATCAGTATGAAACGGAGAAAAGGAGAGAGGACTGAGTGTGAAATGCGATTCAGTTATTTCTTTTTTCGCAATCAACGCATACGTGTATATTCTGGCACAGTGAATCCTGTTAGATGATAGACAGAAATGTCAGGTTGACAATTTTTTGAAATATGCACAAGCTCTTTTGGAATAAAATTCCAAAGTGTACTATTTTGTGTGAAAAATTGTTTTTGATTGAATATTTTTTTAGTGGTATTTACTGTAAACCGCTTTTTCCTGTTACCGTGTGTGAGTGCGCCATCTGTGTGTGTATATTTGCTGATGACTCATTTGCTGCAACAGCGCGTAAAGGTTTAATGAGTTTTTGGCCACTCATATACTCTTTCCCACCCCCTTTTCAAAGATATTTGGGTACTATGAATCGCACTTTTACACGCATCGATTGAAGGCATATTCCTCTATAGAAAGGTCCTTGGCAAAAAAGCAGGGACATATGGTAGATGGGGGGTTTAATTGCTTGGTCTGGTTGTCGGAGCAAGGATCATTGGAAAGCATTGAAAGTCATATTGACATTTCAATGAGTCTCATTTACATTAATGGTAACGCGCTCGATGCCAAAGAGGGAGAGAAAGATAGATGAAGAGAGCTAGACTAAGAGTGAGCTAGAGGAGAAAAAAGGATGGAGGAGAGGAGTCAGTTGAGTGGAAATTGTGGCTGCTTTATGGAATGGCTTGCTCCCCTTGTCCTGCGTATGCCTTCTCTTGCTGGCTGTTGTTGTTGTTGTTACCGCTGTTTGTCAGCATCATTATTCGCGCCATTATTTTCTCGGCAAGTTATCTCGCAGCGTGACTTAAAAGTTAAGCGTATTCATTATGTCCTTTGTGGCTGTGGCAAGGCAACACCTTGGAGTCACAGCCAGTGTCCTTGCCTGTTAAGCATGCCTGTTCGCCTGTTGCCTGCTATTGTTTTATTTACTTTTGCAATTTGTTTCGCTCTCGACGTCGACAAACCCGACACTGAGGAACAATAAAAATCCATTTCATTTCGTTATCCTTTAACTGCTGAGCCTTTCTGCACTTAATGCTGATTAAAAAGCTGTCTGCGTGAAAATGATTGCCGCCAAACGCAGTCACGAGTTATCGCTGGCCTATCTCCCATCCTCATAACTTACTCAACTTTGTCTCTCCATGTCCCTAAGTCTGTCTGTCTCTATTCCTTCTAGCCGCCTCACTTGACAAACTTTCAACAAACTGTCAATGCTGATTAACAGTTAAAAGTAACAACTTTTGCTGCTCCGTGCTATATATAAGAGCAGGATTCTAGTACTTACTTTTTGAAGTTAACTTTATGTAGCATATGTGAAAAGAGACAGAAAGAGAGAGAAACGCCAAGTGGCAGCCACTCGCATTAATAATGCCTGAAAGGGTTTTTCCCAACATACAACCAGATAGACAAACTGGGGGAGAGGAAGGTAGGCGAATACACACTTACAATGTTGTGATGAAGCACTCTCATCCTCATCCTTGGCTATCTTTAGTTTTGTCGTACTTACAATTAGAGCAATTCATTTGTCAACTATATGCACAAGGGGTTTCTGCTTAATCCACTCTACCAACTTATGCCAGTGGCGTAGAATATATCAGAGTAATCTGATCGTACACTTGATTGTTCGCTAGTAAAGGAAACATTGTCAATATTTCAAAACCTAGTTGACTTTTGACATTGTCTGCCAAGTGATTTACCTAAACAAAGACAAGGAAGAGATCTATGTATAATGCCTTGTCATCTGTCGTCTGACGGTTAATTTACTTCCCCTTTGGGCCAAATTACTGGACACGCACTCCAGACTGTCAATATGCAATCGTATCGTATATGACAACTGTTGCTTTTGTTTAGTTTTATCTGGCAATTAGTTTGCTACTCGATGCTAATTAGACAGTTCGTCAGTGTTCAGTTCAATTTTCACTTCATTCTCTCTTTTGTCTTTTTGTTTTACTTGCAGCACAATGTGTTTTCTAATCAGATGCTTCAACGACAATTGCTGTAATGCTACTAAAAGGTAAGATAAATGGGATTAAGTGTAGCAGTTCGCAAATGGCAAGACAAAAGCAAAAGTCATTACATATTGATATTGCAATGGAAGGAACGAGAGAGAGAGAGAGAGGGGAAGATAGAATGGTAGGGCCATTGTTTTGCCAGACAATACATGAAACACAACTGACCCAATTTCTCTATACAAGAGCCAAGAATCTTAAAATGCATTTAGCGCCTCTGATGGAGCTGCTGCTGTCTGTCTGTATGTGTTTGCTATAGTCATTAGTTAAGCTGATAGCTGATATCCAAGCTAAGGGATAAAACTTTCCATTCTCTATTTCTCTATTTATGCCTTCTATCATTCAAGTCAATCTGCACATACATATATGTATGCATAAAATTCTTCAGTTAATTGAACAACATTTTGCTTGACCCAGCTTTCCAGGAACATTTTCTATTAGCCTTTTCCAATTTACTTAAAATCACTTCGCTACGCCCTGATAAATGGAGCTGGCAATAATTCATAGCCAATGGAGAGCCTTCAGAGAGAAAGACAGTCTGAAGGAGACCAGAATGGAGGAACGACTGCATAAATTTGCCATAAAACTAAGTTTGAATTGTGAATTAAATCGCATTAACATAATCAAGTTCTAAACCAGCAACTATAAAAATATATTCAAGAGAATTTACTGCTGGAAAAAAAACCAAATGGACAAGAAAAAAAAACAACAAATACGGAAACGGAAACAGAGGGAGAAAGAGAGTTGGTCGTAGCTCCTTTAAGCAACTTATCATGAGATGTACTGATGTCCTTTCGCTAGACAGTTGCTAAAAGCAGTGGCACAGCTTTTGTCTTTCTGATTAAGCACTGCCATATGCTCGCTACCCTTGCTTCTCCCCAACCCACCCCTCCCGCCACCATAGTTTCTCCGTTTGTTGTTGTTGTTCAGCCGCAACAGCGTACAAAACTTAATTGCAAACAAAGCGACAATGACAGTACCACAAAAGGCAGCCCCCGAGAGAGAAAGAGAGACAGTAAAGAGTAGAAAAAGAAAATCCGCAAAGCGAGTAAAGTAAATGCTTGTCAACTCAATGGGTTTTTGCACAGTTCGTGTTCTCCTACTTTTACATTTATCATCATGAAATTTTCCTGCCTTCCGGCATGGCAAAAGTTAAACTGCAATGCACTTAAATCCACACCTTCAAATCCAATTCCTGTTCCGTCTTCAACATACCTACCCAATGCGACCCCTTCATGCATATATGCATGTAAGTATCTAAGACATATCCAATTTTAGTTGCATCGCTGCTAGCCCTTAGCTACTGTTGCTGTTTCTGTTGCTGCTGCTGCTGTTTCTGCAGCTGATTCATTTATTTATTCATGCCCTCATTTCATTTACGCATTTCTTTTATCATCCCTCTCTCTCTCTTGGCTCTTTGTGCTTTATGTTGTTGCTGCTGGCATCAGATGCGGTTTTCTTTCTTTTTATTCTTCTCACTGACTCGGATGGATTGTGCAATTAATATGAGGTACAACACGATATATACATGTGTTTGTAGTGGTATAGTTTTCCACTTGTTTCTGCTTCCCTCTATATGCATATTTGTTCACTTATATCATTTTCATAGCATACTTTTCAGCGCACATTGGTCCGCAATAATAAGTGACAGGAACTCGAAAATGGTAGATACATATATAGTTAAAACTTGAATTCAAATAATAACCCCGTACACAACCCTCTATATATATTGAACAAAAAAATTGGATAATGCAAGAAAGCCTACTTAACATATTTGTCCACTTGGCGTATACGTGATTTTAAAGCAAAGTCGTATAAAATGCTCAAAGCTTTTAAATCATTTTTTAATTTTAATTCGATTCCTTTCTAAAAGACCTAAGTTCAACTAGATCCTTCTAAAATCTGATTAATTCAATATCTTATTGAACAACGACACAAAACATTTCGATTTCTAGATTATTTTTTTAGTTATTTGACAGTTTTTCTCGATTTGTGTGTGTAACCATTTGCTTACAAAGTTAATATTTGCCCTAAAGAGTGCAACTTCAAGGAATGAAGAATAATTTCCACAACAACTTGACGGGAACCACTTATTCCAGCATATTACCATTAGTTAAAGATATGTTCCACTTTCATATCTATTGTGTACTATGTATATAAAGACAAAATGTTGCATTGTCAGTTTGAAACCTAAGAAAAGCTTAAGAGCAAAACAGTTATTACAAATGCTTAACTTTAAGCCAACTCGTCAATTTCAATGAAACTACACCATAAGGAGAGATAAGAGTCTTCAACTCATTGATTTTGTGTCACGTAGAAACTTTAGTTTGTTCGCTTAGTTAGCTGAATCTATGCGTTATCCTAAGAACAATTAAGTAGAAATGTCAAGTGAGTTCCTTGTAGCACATAAATCTCTCAGACACGATACGCGCCAATGCCAATAGAAATCTAATGAAGCGCACCATCAGAAAGCGAACTGGAAGAGAATAGATGGGGAAAATGTAAACGAACAGGATTTGCATTACATTTAGAACTTGCCGAACCTGCAAGTTCTACGACAATGTAAACTGAGTGAAACTAAAGAGAAAAATCACTGTGTTAAACATCACTTTTTGCCAATTGTTACTACTCTGTACTATGCTGTAGTTTCCCGTTCTAGCCTGTGGCACACTTTTAATTTGTACGCCATGTCGCAAGTCAAGTCACAAGTTTCCTTTACCCTTTCCTTTCGGTTAACTTCTCGTTTACCATTCTTTGTTATGTCGTAGGAGAGTTTTTCATGTGCAGGCAGCATTCATGTTCTCGTTTGTCCTTTAAACTCAATTGCATTTGGCTGGCCAAATATACTCGAGATGTGGTCATAGGTTTGTTGCCTGCTTTTGTTGGTTGTTGCTTGGTTGTTGGTTTGCCTCAAGCGCTTCCATAACAAAGTAAAAAATAAAAACCTTCTCTTTCGTTCTCAGTTCTTTGTCTGCTGAGTGGGTGAATGTGTGTAAGATTTTATTTCATTGCGGGCTTCTCTCTTTCTTCTCTTCGTTTCCTTTTGCTTGTTTCCGATACCAATGCAGCGTATGTTTCCTTCTCCGTTAAACATATATTTTATTTCCAACTGAGACGGCTTTCGGGTCCTGTTTAAATTGACCATTAAAATACTCAGACATTTTCACATTTTCTGTATACACTGTGACGCTGTCTCCCATCTTCTTTCTAATAACATTTTAATGCAGTTAACTTTATCGTCTTGTACTTTCATACAGGTGTATTCAGGTGGAGTTGTATGTATTATGTCTCCTGCCCCCTAGAGCCACACATGAATGTGCTTATATAGTCTAGACAGGAGTCAACAGACAATAGTCGCATTTCCGGGGCACGCAAACTCCTTCTCCGTCTGGCAAAGAATTTTATTGCCTTTCATGTTCTAGTTGAAAATATTTAATAACGTTTGGTCACGCCATATGATTTATACTAATTCGTTGGCTATTATTAGTCACTTAACAACTTTTTCAATATAACAATCAAACCACTCGAAATACATTTTCCATAAAAGAATAGAAACTTAATTAAATTTCAAACTTAAGCGGCTGTAATTTGCTTATATAATACCTAATAATGCTCAATTTTCATAAGCATCAAAAGGAAGAAATTTAAAAAATCAGCTCCTTTTTCTTATTATTGTCATTTTACAACAACACCCTAAGGGTCCTTCTGGACCTGCTCCAACGATGACGATGATGATGGTTCTTCAAATTACAGAAAGAAAAAAACTCTCGAGCTCATTAGCCACAAAGAGCAAAACATAAAAAAAAACCTGAAGAAGGCAGAAAGCACAAAAAAGAAAAGTTGATCACGCCCACCACGTCACCAGGTGGGCGAATCTGTGATAAATTTTTATCAAGCCAACAGTTGACACGTTTCGCCTGATTTTTTCTCTCATTTTCTGCTTTGCATTTTCCCCACTCACTCTTAAACTAAGGCGAAAAAAAGTTAAAAATAAAAAACAAAGAATGCCAGAACTTTTCGGTTTTTTTATACCATGTAATTATAAGGTCACAGAGTATATGTAAGATACACAAAATGCAAAGCAGACCACGTTGGAATGGTGAAAATACTGATTCCGAGATTGTGTGGGAAACAAAATGAAATGCAAATGTCAAAGAAACAGACTTTGGTTTGCCGATTCTTTAATTATCGTTGCAGTCTTTGACCACTAAACATTTTTCTTTTTTCAACATTCTTGGGGTGTCGAATACTAATTACAATTTCCGTGACTATAAGGCAGATTTCGGTCTTGCAGCTCTAGAGTAATTGCTCTACTCTACTTGTTCGATCCACTCCCTTTTCGACAAATTTACTGCCTACGATGAAACAAAATTTAAATTTAACGTTTGAAAGGAACAACTCGAATCCTGAGCGGATAGTTTGTATATAAACAGACAGATGATCAGACAGATACTGAACGTATTAATTATAAGCTGCATAATATAGACCTCTAGATCTAGTCGTATAATATTCACAAAAAGAGGGTAGGCCTAGGATAATATAAAGCTTATACTTTTTTGAGGAAACCTAATATACAAAAAACTGCAAATGAATTAGGTTCATCTATCCCTACACATTGCAGGGTATCTCAGTGTTATCTTGCTAATTCTTTTGATTTTTTTCTATAATATTTCAGCTAGCTAGCTATTTCAGTTGGGTGGAGGCTACTTAAAAAGTTTCCAGCTGTTGTCTCGTAAAAGGCGCAAATTTATGAGTCAACAAGCACAACCCTTTCTCGCGGTTCTTTTCCACCCACTCCCCAAAAAGAAAAAAGAGAAAACCATAAGTAGGCAAAACAGAAATGCCATCTGGTGTATATTACATGTGAAAAAATTTCGCAGGTTTCATGTACTTTTTTGACGTACTGAGCTCTGAAGGGTTGCCAAAAGTCGAAGCCATATATCATCATAGCATTTGCCGGGGAGAAGGGAAGTGCGACGAGGGCAATAAAACAAAATGCCAGACACATTGTCGGGCAAAACACTAATTAACTTTGTGAATTTTGAATTTCGTGTTTGTGGATTTGCAAATTACCAAAACGAAAATGTTTCATTATTAATCAAGTGAAAAGAGTCTGAAAGTTTGGCTTTGCCTTTTTAGAATAATATTATTGAAACAAGTTCACAGATTTCTTTCATGTTCGCATTAAGTAAAGGAAATTGCTTTACATGATTTTAAGTGGTTAAAATTGTAGTCTTTGGATATAAGATATATAAATTTCTGTGAAGTTATCCTCGTTTTGTTAGAGTCTTAAGTACAAGACTTTAAGACGGGAATAAATAATTGTGTTAATTAAATGGAATCACACCTAAAATAACAACTTTAAGGCTCTGTGTTGGCTTCTTTTTGCGGCTTGCAGCATTTGTTTCAAGCTTGACGAACCATGAAAAGAGCTTGCTGCATTTTTTTTTTTTTCTGCTGCAGGTGTGGTGTGCATATACCACATAAAGCAATAACTGAGCAGGTGGAGAAGGCAGCGTCTGGGTCTGGCACACGTCTATATAGTCATAGTCATAGTCCGCATGGCCCAGACTGAAATTTTAATTAAACATTTTAACACTGCAATTAATGTTTAGAGAACGGGAGAGCGAGCTCGCTGGCAATGGTTGAAGCATACAAAAGACGTGAAAAATTCACACACATTAATTATTGTTTGCAGGTTGTAAGCCTAGCAATGAATTTTTACTACTCCCACACTGCGTATGCGCAATGTTTTGGGGGTGGTAGCATTGGAGGAGGGTGACAATTTTGCCTCGAGTTACTAAAACATGTCCCGCTGCCATTCTCGTTGAACGTGAGAATTATCCATCGATTGCAATGAAATCCAGGAGTAGTGAACTGTTTACTTACAAACTGAATTCAAAATGACCGAAACTCTAACCTCCAACCTTTGCCACTGAAGAGAAGGAGAGGGAGATTGGGGGAAAGTGAAGGGGTCGATGGGTCTTCTGAGCGTGTTCCCTGTGTTAATTAACAGACCAATGCACTTGCAACTTTCATTATGGAGAGGCAAATTGAATGAAATGAGAGTATAGAGGGCATCAAATCGAATTTCATTAAATTTTTAACAGGACTCCAATGGCTAGCCAGCTTCGACTAACTGACTGACTGACTGACTGAATATGAGTAAATGGTCATTCGAGCTTTGTTTTGGTATCATATGGTGACATTTTGTTGGCTGCTCTGCACCTCACCCCGCAAAAAAATGTTTGGTTTTTCTGATTAAGCTGCCTCAAAGGGGTAAATGAAAAACATCAACAAAAAATAAGAAAAATTCTCTATGAAATATGGCAAACACACAAAGCAAAAAAAAAAAAAAGGAAGTAGAAAAATGAAAGAAGAAATCAGGTTTAATTTTTAGCTGGAAAACGGAGAGACTGGCAGAGAGAGAGAGGAAAAGAAAATTTGTTGTGTGCTCTTGTCAGACGAAGAAAGCGAAATTAAAAATTGCTGCCTGCTGTTATGGAACGTTTCGCAAGAGTTTATTCGGGTTTTAATTAAGTCAAAGGCAACATTTAAACTGTCAAAGGCATACGAAATTTAAAGCAAACTTTTCCGTTAGGAAAACCATAGCGCACTTTTCAGGGCATAAATTGATTTAATTTTTGTCTTTGCTCTTTTGTCTTTTTACAGGCCCACCGATGATAACTGAATAGAAGCATTCATTAAGTTGTGGTTTCTTGGCCACACAAAAACACACACACATATACACAAATCCACACGCAGACACACTGTTTCACGCATCCCAGCAAGGACTTAGGAAGAATCGATGGCTATGCTAACTAAATTGAGATTCTGGCTTATGCTCCTGCTTCTGCAGTTGGCAAATTATCACACAAATGCCTATTTAATTATTGTGAACGAGGAGACCCCACCGGGGACCATAATATTCAATGCATCTGTCTACAAGTTGGGCTCGGAGAGGCATTATAAAATCAATGCCCATAAATCAGCTAACTTTGTGCATCATCTAGTCGCAGTTAGTCATAAGGATGGACAAATTCAGTTAAAGAAATCCCTCAAATGTGATGGGATATATTATCCAAATCTGTTCACATTTTATGTGGATTCCACATCAAATCGTCTGCGTAGCATAGACTACTATAGTCTACCGATAAGAATATTTATATCGGGCCACGAATGCAATGAGGACAGACGAGTGGAGCAAGAATTGCATCATCATCACTACGAAGAGGAAGATAATACTGGTTACTCCAAGAGACGTAGAAGATCTGCCATGGATTTGAAACTACTCGATGGGAATCAATTGGAATTGGCCTATAGAGAAAATAGTACAGATTTTCGTCCCGGGGATCTCATCTTTGGGGACACCTTTGACAATGAGATGCGTCATCGAATATTAAGTCGCAAGCGACGCTCTTCGAGCCAAAACAAAGATCCTTTGCATCTGCAGACAGCGCTGCATCGCAGGATTAGCGATGCCAAGCAATGGATATCAGAGACCTATGCTTCTTACGCCATACACACGACAGACAAATGGAATCAAATTTGCTTGAGGCGTTCCCAGTTTATCAATAGTTTGAATGCCTTTCTACCCAAATCCGTTTGCCAACATTGTCGAGTAAACTTTTTGGATGTCAACGACGAACGGTTTGCCATTGAACATCAAAATCGCGACTTGGTGGCCAGTCGTGATGTTTGCATACACGAATCTATGTGGAAAGTTAGCATCACATTTAACATACGATGCAATCGCCATGACATAGTCGATTCGGATCATCGTCTGAAGATTGTTTATCATCATCAGGAATTCAACGATACGGATATAGCGAAGAGAGTTCGTCGGGAGCTACGTAACCAATCGCCCTATTTCGAGCAGGCATTGTATGTTGCCTCCGTCCAGGAGGAGCAGGCAGCGGGTGCAGCTGTGACCACAGTGAGAGCTCGTGACCCGGAAGATTCGCCAGTGGTTTACTCGATGGTGTCTCTGCTCGACTCCCGTTCGCAGTCGTTATTCAAAGTGGATTCGCGTACAGGTGTAGTGACTACATCAGCGAGTTTAGATCGTGAACTGATGGATGTTCATTATTTTCGTGTGGTTGCCACTGATGACAGTTTTCCACCACGTTCTGGCACAACCACTCTGCAAGTGAATGTCCTGGATTGTAATGATCATAGTCCCACCTTTGAGGCGGAACAATTTGAGGCTAGCATTCGTGAGGGTGCGACTGTTGGCTCAACAGTGATTACACTACGCGCCACTGATCAGGATATAGGAAAAAATGCCGAAATTGAATACGGCATCGAGGTAGTGACAGGTAAGTGTGGGTAAACTGGAGGAATTCCTTTCCGAAAATCTATTTTTTCTTTACCTTGCAGATGGCTCTGGCTTGGCGCAGACACAGGAGATGCCCATTTTTAGAATTGACTCTCGTTCTGGTGTGATCTCAACACGAAGTAGTCTTGATCGTGAAACCTCAGATAGTTATAATTTGGTGGTAACCGCCTCAGACATGGCCTCCGCGCAAAGTGAACGCAAGACGGCCACAGCTAGTGTTTTGGTAAAAGTCCTGGATGACAATGACAACTATCCGCAGTTCAGCGAACGCACCTATACAGTCCAAGTGCCAGAGGATCAGTGGGGCAGCAGCGAGGATAATACAGTGGCCCATATACGAGCCACAGATGCCGATCAGGGCAATAATGCAGCCATACGATATGCCATTATTGGTGGCAATACCCAGTCGCAGTTTTCCATTGATTCAATGTCCGGAGATGTGAGTTTAGTTAAACCATTGGATTACGAAAGTGTGCGCAGTTATCGCCTGGTTATACGTGCTCAAGATGGAGGTAGTCCTTCCAGGAGTAATACCACTCAATTGCTGGTCAATGTTATTGATGCCAACGACAATGCCCCACGTTTCTACACCTCTCAGTTCCAAGAGAGTGTTTTGGAGAATGTTCCAGTGGGCTACAATATCATACGTGTTCAAGCCTACGATTCTGATGAGGGAGCCAATGCAGAGATAAGTTACAGCATTTCCGAACGTGATGATAATTTTCCTCTGGCCGTAGATCCTCGCACTGGATGGGTGCAGACCATTAAGCAATTGGACAGAGAAGAACAGAGTCGTTTTACCTTCCAGGTGGTGGCCAAAGATGGCGGCGTTCCACCAAAGTCAGCCAGCTCTTCGGTGGTAATCACAGTGCAAGACGTGAATGACAATGATCCGAATTTCAATCCTAAATACTATGAAGCCAATGTGGGTGAGGATCAGCCACCGGGTACTCCAGTGACGACGGTGACAGCAACTGATCCCGATGAGGATTCACGTTTGCATTATGAAATTAGTACAGGAAATACTCGTGGACGTTTTGCGATCACCTCACAAAATGGACGAGGTCTTATAACTATCGCCCAGTCGTTGGACTATAAACAGGAAAAACGCTTTTTGCTCACTGTCACAGCCACCGACTCAGGTGGACGCTCAGATACCGCCACTGTACATATTAACATCACCGATGCTAACAATTTCGCCCCCATCTTTGAGAATGCCCCATACAGTTCTTCCGTATTTGAAGATGCCCCAGTGGGTACGACAGTTCTTGTGGTTTCCGCTACGGATAGTGATGTCGGAATTAATGCTCAGATAACATACTCTCTCAATGAAGAGAGTATAAATGGCTTAGGCACTGCCGATCCTTTCTCAATTAATCAGCAAACGGGAGCCATAGTCACCAATGCCCCACTGGACAGGGAAACAACTAGTGGTTACCTGCTAACGGTGACGGCTAAGGATGGTGGCAATCCATCGTTGAGTGACACCACCGATGTAGAGATAAGTGTCACAGATGTTAATGATAATGCTCCCATGTTCAAGAATCCTCTCTATCAGTCATCCATTCTCGAAGATGCTTTAGTTGGAACTTCAGTGATTCAGGTTTCGGCTAGTGATCCAGATATAGGACTCAATGGAAGGATAAAGTATTTGCTAAGTGACCGTGATGTTGAGGATGGTTCATTTGTGATTGATCCCACATCGGGAACGATACGAACTAACAAAGGATTAGACAGGGAGAGTGTGGCCATTTATCATTTGACAGCCATAGCTGTGGATAAGGGTTCACCACCGCTTTCGAGTACGGTAGAAGTGCAAATACGCCTAGAGGATGTCAACGATTCACCTCCCACCTTTGCGTCGGATAAGATTACTTTGTATGTGCCAGAGAATTCCCCTGTGGGATCTGTAGTTGGTGAAATACACGCCCATGATCCCGATGAGGGGGTCAATGCGGTAGTTCACTATTCCATCATAGGTGGCGATGATTCAAATGCCTTCTCCTTGGTCACCCGTCCCGGATCGGAACGAGCCCAATTGTTAACTATGACAGAACTGGACTATGAATCCTCACGGAAGCGTTTTGAATTGGTAGTCAGAGCGGCCTCTCCTCCTCTCCGTAACGATGCACATATTGAGATTTTGGTCACCGATGTCAATGATAATGCCCCGGTGTTGCGTGATTTTCAGGTGATTTTCAACAATTTCCGTGATCACTTCCCCAGTGGCGAAATAGGTCGTATCCCAGCCTTTGATGCGGATGTCAGTGACAAATTGAATTATCGAATTCTATCGGGAAATAATGCAAATTTGTTACGTCTGAATAGCACTTCCGGGGGATTAATACTTAGTCCACAATTGAATACCAATGTTCCGAAATTTGCCACTATGGAAGTATCTGTGTCTGATGGAATTAATGAATTGAAAGCAATCATGCAATTATCTGTGCGACTAATCACCGAGGACATGCTATTTAACTCGGTAACCGTGCGACTAAATGAGATGACCGAAGAAGCGTTTTTATCGCCATTGCTTAACTTTTTCCTAGATGGCTTGGCGGCCATTATACCATGTCCCAAGGAGAATATTTTTATATTTAGCATACAAGACGACACGGATGTCACATCAAGGATATTGAATGTTAGTTTCTCGGCGAAGAGACCAGATGTGTCCCATGAGGAGTTCTATACTCCACAATACTTGCAGGAGAGAGTTTATCTCAATCGAGCAATATTGGCTCGTTTGGCCACCGTGGAGGTCCTTCCGTTCGATGACAATCTGTGTGTACGTGAACCTTGCCTTAATTTTGAAGAATGTTTGACTGTACTGAAATTTGGCAATGCCTCGGAATTCATACACAGTGATACGGTGCTCTTCCGACCCATTTATCCGGTGAATACATTTGCCTGCTCTTGTCCTGAGGGTTTTACAGGCAGTAAGGAACATTACTTATGTGACACTGAAGTGGATCTTTGTTACTCGGATCCTTGTCAAAATGGAGGGACATGTGTCAGGCGCGAAGGAGGTTACACATGTGTGTGTCTTGCCAGCCATACGGGTTTGAATTGTGAGACAAATGTCAGTGAGTTACCAGCCTGTATGTCCACCAATTGTGAGGGTTCACTGTCGTCATGCATGAGCAACAATCACTTTTTAAGCTCTCAACCTCCACCGTACACTCCTACCTGTGAGTTGAGATCTCGTTCCTTTTCGCACAACTCATTTCTGACATTCGAGAGTCTCAAGCAGAGGCATCGCTTTAACCTAAAGTTGAGATTCGCCACGGTTCAAGAGAATGGTCTGCTCCTTTACAATGGACGATACAATGAACTGCACGATTTCATAGCCCTGGAAATATTGGATGGACACATTAATTTCTCCTATTCACTGGGAGACCATAGCGAAAGTGTTTCAGTGCTGCCATGGAAGATTTCCGATGGTAAATGGCATGAGGTTGAGATTATATACTTTAATCGTAGCGTAACTTTGGTTCTCGATCAATGTGACACAGCCATCGCATTGGCAGGAGAAGAACTGGGCGAACGTTGGAGCTGTGCCAATCATACCACGTTGAAGTTGGACAAACGTTGTGCCCTATTGACCGAAACATGCCATCGTTTCCTGGATCTAACAGGACCTTTGCAGATCGGTGGTTTGCCTCGCATTCCCGCCCACTTTCCAGTAGCAAATCGAGATTTCGTGGGTTGTATTTCCGATCTGCGCATTGATGAGCGCTATATCGATCTGAATTCGTACGTGGCCGATAATGGAACTATTTCGGGATGCCCGCAAAAGTCACCGTTATGCTCATCGGAACCTTGTTTCAATGGTGGCACTTGTCTTGAAGGGTGGAATACATACACATGCGATTGCACAGAAGGATATGCGGGCATCAATTGTCAGGATAATATACCAGCTCCATGGCGTTTCTCTGGTGATGGTAGCTTAAGTTTCAACCCCCTACTGCGACCCATTCAACTGCCCTGGTTAACTTCATTCTCATTGCGGACAAGACAGCAGAATGCTTTTATAATGCAGATACAAATAGGACAAAATAGTTCAGCTGTGATTAGCTTGAAGCATGGCATTCTTTACTATATCTACGACAACGAGCCAATGTATCTGGCCGGAGCATATCTATCGGATGGAGAATGGCATCGAGTGGAAATCAAATGGCAACAGGGATCGGAAATTCAATTCTCAGTGGATTATGGACAACGCATTGGGTCAGTGCCTATGTCCCAGAAGGTGCAGGGATTGTATGTGGGAAAAATTGTAATGGGCAGTGTGGACGGAACAATTGGAGCTGTGGATGCCAATGTCAGTCCCTTCGAGGGATGTCTGCAGGATGTGCGTATAGGTGCAGGTCAGGCGGTATTATCGAGACCCACCATAAGAGAGAATGTTGAAGATGGCTGTGAATCGAGGGCTCAGTGTCCAATGGAAAATTGCCCCATTCACTCGACATGCATTGCCAAATGGGACGTGACCACGTGCGAGTGTAACAAAGGCTATGTCGGAGAAGACTGCTCTCCGATATGTACGGTAAAGCCGTGCTCAGCTGGAATATGCAGAGCAAATATCAGTTTGTCCCGAGGTTATCGTTGTGAGTGCAATAATAGCTATCAACACGGGGAATACTGTGAGAGAGAGTTGCAACAACCCTGTCCAGGGGGTTGGTGGGGTGAACGCGTCTGTGGACCCTGCAAGTGCAACCTCAAGCAGGGTTACCATCCGGATTGCAACAAGACGACGGGTCAGTGCTACTGCAAAACGAATCACTATCAGCCGCCCAACGAGACCGCCTGCCTATCCTGCGATTGTTACTCCATAGGAAGCTTTAACAGCGCCTGTAATCGCTTGACTGGACAGTGTGAATGCCGTGAAGGTGTGATCGGACGCCGCTGCGATTCCTGCTCCAATCCCTATGCCGAAGTGACGCTCAATGGCTGCGAAGTGGTCTATGATGCCTGCCCGCGTTCATTTGCTGCTGGCATCTGGTGGCCCCGTACACCACTTGGTAGTAGCGCCATCGAGAATTGCCCTCTGCCCGCCCGTGGTAAGGGTCAACGCAGTTGTGACAGTCAAACGGGCAGCTGGACAACTCCGGACATGTATAATTGCTCATCAGAGCCATTTGTAGAGCTGCGCCGACAATTGGCCCAACTTGAAAAACTTGAATTGGAACTAAACTCATTTGTGGCCATTAAAATGGCAGAACAACTGCAAAGATCCTGCGCAGCAGTGCATCGCAGTGGAGTCAGCAAACAGCCGGCGACAAAACCCAATAACAGACGTTACAAAATGGAATCATCGTTCCTTCTTAATGCCAATGGAAACGTCTGGTCGCATGAGTTGGACATGGACTATTTGTCGGATGAATTGAAATTCAGCCACGATCGTTTATATGGCGCCGATCTCTTGGTCACCGAAGGGCTACTACAAGAGTTGATTAACTATGAGTTGATGCAAAGTGGCCTCAATTTGTCACATAGCCAGGATAAATATTTTATTAAGAATTTAGTTGATGCAGCGAGTGTTATATTAGATCGCAAATATGATGCAGAGTGGCGAAGAGCCTCGGAGTTGATACAACGTGGCCCAGACGACTTGGTGGATGCTTTTAACAAATATTTAGTCGTACTGGCACGCTCCCAGCATGACACCTATACCAGTCCCTTTGAGATTGTGCAACCGAACATGGTCCTGGGTCTGGATATTGTCACTGCTGAATCCCTCTTTGGCTATGAGCCGGAACAATTGAGCGAATATCATCGTAGCAAGTATTTAAAACCGAATGCCTTTACCACCGAGAGTGTGGTACTACCAGATACCAGTGGATTCTTGCAACACTCTTCCAAACAAAGGCCGGTCATAAGCTTTCCAAAGTATAATAATTATATCCTAGATAAAAGGAAATTTGATAAATACACAAAGGTTTTGGTTCCCCTGGAAATGCTTGGCATCACTCCACCGGAAAGTGATGAGATTACCTCTCAGGGTAGTGGTAGTCGAGGCAATGATTATCGTGCAATAGTAGCCTATGCTCAGTACAAGGATGTCGGTCAGTTGTTACCTGATTTATACGATGAGACCATTACACGACGTTGGGGTGTCGATGTCGAGTTGGCCACGCCCATACTGTCATTACAAATTTTAGTACCATCGGCGGAAAGGGAACGAGAGCGTTTTGAGATTCCCTCAAGAAAGATTTCTGTATCATCTAGTTCTTCGATAACATCTTCCGCCACTGGAAGCTCCGAGCAACAATTTGTAGAAGTATTTGATGTACCCAAGGCACCATCAAGTAGCAGTGAACAACAGATTGAGGATATAAGGATTACTGCTCATGAAATTCCAGGACCCGCCTCCTCCAGCGGTTCCTCAGGCGAACTACTGGAAGCTCATAGCAATGAAGCTTCGTTGGAAAGTGATCCTCATATACACATTAATCTGGACGATATCGAATTCCATGGCAATTCTGGTGAAGAGCAGGTGTCACCCGACTCTACGGAACAGCTTAATCCCAATTACGAGGGCCCCACATCCAGTGAAGAGAAATCCAAGGGTGAAAATGAAGCCATATATCGAGATCGTCGTCTGGTAAAGCGACAGGTTGAGGTTATTTATCCCACCGATCAACAAATGGATGGAAACCAGCAATTGGTCTATCGCTCTCTGGGTTCACCACATCTCTCCCAGCCAATTAAGTTGCAAATGTGGTTGGATATGGACTCGTCACGTTTTGGTCCTCGGTCGAATCCTCAGTGTGTGCGTTGGAATTCCTTCACCAACCAATGGACACGTCTTGGCTGTCAGACTGAGATTCCCGATTTCGACGGTGACTTTTCTCTGTCATCTCAGCAACCGATTCTAATCAATTGTAGTTGCACTCACATTTCGAATTATGCAGTAATTGTCGATATCATAGACCCCGAGGATATACCAGAGCCATCTCTGCTGGTGCAAATAACGTCATATTCTGCTTTCATGGTATCTCTACCCCTGCTTTTGGGAGTTTTATTGGCTTTGGGTCTACTACGAGGGCAGCAAACTAACTCGAACACCATACATCAGAACATCGTATTGTGCGTATTCTTTGCCGAATTGCTTTTCTTCATTGGAATGCAGTCACGTCGTAATCTTCTGGAGCTGGAGAGTGAATTCCCCTGCAAACTGATTGCCATATGTCTGCATTACTTCTGGTTGGCTGCGTTCGCCTGGACGACTGTTGACTGTGTGCATCTTTATCGCATGTTGACCGAAATGCGGGACATAAATCATGGTCCGATGGGCTTCTACTTTGCCATGGGCTATGGTGCGCCTGCTGTCGTTGTTGGTTTGTCTGTCGGTGTAAGAGCACATGAATATGGCAACAGTCTGTTGTAAGTATCTAAATTTATACACCTTCAAATCAGTCATTTGTTAATCTGGTTTCTTTCTCTCTCTTCCCTAGCTGCTGGTTGTCTGTCTATGAGCCTGTTGTATGGTGGCTTGTGGGTCCCATAGCTGGCATGTCACTGGTTAATCTGCTGATCCTGTTTGTCTCTGTGAAAGCTGCCTTCACACTCAAGGATCACGTGCTTGGCTTTGGCAATTTAAGGACTCTTCTGTGGCTATCTGTAGTTTCGCTGCCCCTCATGGGTGTCATGTGGGTTTTGGCTGTTCTGGCCGCTTCAGAGCACTCTCAGCTATTGAGTCTACTGCTGTCGGGAGTCGTTTTGTTGCATGCTCTGTTCTGCCTCATTGGCTATTGCATTATCAATAAGAGAGTGCGTGAGAATCTTCAACGAACTTGTCTGCGATGTATGGGCAGGAAGGTGCCTCTCTTGGACTCCTCCATGGTAGTGAGTAACAGTTCGCATAATGTAAATGGTACCACCGCCACGGCGAGACCTAATAACTTCCTGGCGGGGACCTACGATGGCACAGCCAGAAGAAATATCGGCATAAGTGCCAGTAGCACAACCTCTAGAAGCACTGCCAAGACCAGTTCCAGTCCCTACAGTGATGGCCAACTAAGACAGACTTCCACGTCCACCTCGAATTACAACTCAGCCAGCGATGCTCCAAGTTTTCTAAGAGGATTTGAGTCATCTATTACTGGAAGAAGGAGTGAAGAGAAGTCGAAGCGACAGCGCAAGGATTCGGATTCTGGCTCTGAAACCGATGGCAGATCATTGGAACTAGCTTCAAGTCATTCCAGTGACGATGACGAGTCTCGTACAGCTCGCTCCAGTGGCACACATCGCAGTACGGCTGTCAGTTCTACTCCGGCAGCTTCATCGTATCTGCCTAATATAACTGAACATGTGCAAGCTACAACTCCGCCTGAACTGAATGTGGTACAGAGCCCACAACTCTTTCCCAGCATCAACAAGCCGCCAGTCTATGCGCCACGTTGGTCCAACCAACTAGCAGATCCTTATCTACAATCTGCACATCCTCCCAATAATGTGGGACGTTGGTCCCAGGACACGGGCTCCGATAATGAGCATGTCCATATGGGTCAGAAACTGACGATTTCCCCCAATCCATTGCCTAATCCTGATCTCACCGATACCAGTTACCTACAACAGCATCATAATAAAATCAACATGCCTCCATCGATCCTTGAGAATATAAGAGATGCTCGAGATGGTTATGAGGATAGTATGAGTTTGTATGGACGACATGATCAGTACGCGGATAAATATGGTTCTTACAAACCGCCGCCCAGTCATTATGGCAGCGAAAAGGACTATCCAGGTGGTGTGGGGGGAAGTGGTTCTCAGACCATTGGCCACATGCGCAGTTTCCATCCGGATGCTGCGTATCTGAGCGACAGTATTTACGACAAGCAGAGGACACTGGGCAGTGGGTCACCTTATCTGTCAAAGGATCGTATTACTCCCGATATCTATGGTTCACGGGACGGTCATTATAGTCTGCAAAGACAGCGGCGTCCAAATTATGCTACGGATTCATTGCATTCAGTGCATTCGCTCCTCAAAAACGATTACCAGCAACAGCAGCAGCAACAACAACAACTGCAGCAACTCGCCTCGGATCGTCTGTCGGAGGGATCAGATAAGAATGGTTACCATTTCCCTTACACAGCGGAAGAAGATCACTTGCCAGCCCGCAAACTGAGTCAAGGGCAACCGCCATCTCTGCATGGCTCACAGCTGATGCATCCTCCACCTGTTCCTGCTCCTTCCATGAATGGCATTATGGTGAATGATATGAACAATCCGGGTCTAATAGCCCGCCATACCCTAAACGGCGGTTCGCGTCATAGTTCACGTGCCTCATCTCCCCCCTCTAGCATGGTGGCTCCCATGCAACCACTGGGTCCTCTTCCTCTGGCCAGCATAACGGATACTGAGTAAGTTTGCGGTTAAAATGTTTTCGAAAACTTCACTAATCCCAGAGTTAATAAGTAAATGCAACTGATGCCTAATCACAATTTGCATCAATAAAACGATATATGTATGTATTTAAAAGAGTAGACGCTCTTAAATTAGAACCATATCTTAACTTAATGACAAATCTATTAATTTGAACTCGTTTAGACCAACAAAGGTTAAGGATGAGTTCTTAAAAGTTCTAATTTCTGAGCGTCTACTGTAACCTTAATAAATCATTGAAGATTGACGCTTATAATTAGCCCTTAACAAATCTATTGCATTTACCGACCTCATAGGAAAAAACATTTTTTGTTATGGGTTTTAAGCTTCGGTGTAATCCAAGTTGGCTTTAACCCATCTCGCTCCCTCTCTCTCTTCCCCTATGTATACTAAATGGTTTTTACTTACTTTTGGTATTTGATTTGCGTTCTAATTTCGCCTACTGCTGGCCAAAGTTATTGCTTTTTTCGTACTCAATGTTGCAAGACCCAAAGAGTTGAAACCAAAAAACTTTCTCTCTTATTTGGCCTATAGAAGATTAACTTTTTTTGTTGGTTTTGTTGGTTGGTTTTAGATTTTTATTCTTCTTTTTGATGGCCGGCAACAATTAATCTGTGGTCTTTTGTTTCTAATTCTCTTTCCTTTATGGCAAAAACCAAAAAAAAATAACACAAAAAAAAAAAAAAACCACGATAAACAATCTGTGGGGGGAAAACTCACAACAATGAAAACTGAAAACAATGCAAATGAATATGATACGAAAACTACTCACTCACTCACACATATCAACAACCACTCATGCACGCTCGCATCATACACACACACATACATCCATATACATATATACATATATATATATTTATCTCTGTGTTTATACATGTCCACGTCCTTTCAGCTGGTCCTGGGAACGTTTGAAGCAAATCTAATTTGACTATCTTTCACTTCTATTCTCTTCATATTGTGCTTGCGCTCGCTCTCGCCCACTCTTTCTCTCTCTCTCTCTTTCTCTCTCTCGTCCACTCTCTCTTTCTTTCTCTGTCATTGCTTTGGCAAAAACTCAACTAAACTACACACAAACACACACATATACATACATACATACACACACGCATATCTAACTCTAAAATGAAATCAACAATGGCGGCTTTTGGTCTTGGTCTTGGTCTCTCTCATCTTATAAAACAAACAACATCAACAACTACACTGACATCCCGTAACTCCAACTACAATAACAACAACAACAACAACAACCTACAGCTCAGAGGTAAAACACAATCAACATAAAAAAAAAAAAAGAAAATGCATTTTCGTCCATCCATTATGTTCTCAGTTGTTTATAATTAATATCATTTGGCCAAATTTTTGAAAACTTCATCAAATAATTTTTCCACCGCACAATTTTCACTTTTAATTTTCAGACATTTCTATACCCTTGCCAAAGGAATAAACTTGTATTAGGGTAGATTGTCGCATTGCTAAGAAATAAGCCGATAAAAACAAAATATATATCTTGAACATACGAATTATTCAGTATATAGATATATCCCTGTTCGTCCGTCTTATGACATATGTATATATACTATTCGAAACACCATTGATCCATCGGGAACTAAGTTTTTTATTTATGATTATTTGATTACTTTCGATTCGAATGTCATTAGAATTAATATATAAAGTTAAGTGCTAAAATTACTGCACACATCTGATTAAAAATTAAATAGTAAATTTTTTGGAGCACTTTTTAGACAAACAAGCAGAACGACTAGCAAGGGTATACAAATTTCGGTATGTCCGAAAGTAATTTTTAATTTTTCCATCCATTTTTTTCGAAATTGTAAATACAATTACAAATTCATTTAATTAATGTTTGAAAATTGAATGTAAATATTAATTAATTTAACCTGACAACTTTTGTTAGTTGATGACCTTAAAATAATTTGGTTTTTTGTTACTTTGTGATTTGAGATTGCAGTAACATAAAACATGTAAATATTAAGTAAATTGCATTTCATCCATTCATTACGCATATTCATGTTAATTTCAATTTTTTGTTCATTATCTACTAACCAATTTATTTCGAAGCAGACCTAATTTTGATCATCATTAATACCGTGACCCATATATAACTATACATACATATATATCCATTTCACATCAAAACAATCTCTCTTCGTGACTAAACACACACACACACACACAATCCCATCGCCATTTTTCACAGTTTGACATTATTTGGCTCCAGCGCAGGCAGAGGCAACAACAACAACAACAACAGCAATATCCTTGGTCGCTAACAATATGGTATAATTGCTATACAAAAAAATAAAAAAAAAAAACAAAATTAACGTAAAACTTCTTCCCTTAATTGAGTTTGTTAGATTATAAACCAAAATTTCTATCACATGACTTAGAAAATGTTGAAAAATGGAAACACAAATACAAGTGTTAAACTATTTCAGTAGATCGATCCCCTTAAATATGGAGAAACTAATTTCCTTGATTAAGCCCTTATGATACCTTAGAAATGATAATCCGCCACGGTACAGAAGTATAAGATAAGTCAAGCCGCCGCGATCTGTCCTTTTGGCCATTCAGGCACTGGCTAAGTAGGGCACTTATCCCTATAGCAATTTCAAGAACCTTTAAGTGCTTTCATCAGCAGACTAACCGAAAGAACTTTAAAATTGTAATTACCATATGTATTTCCGAAACTAAAACTAGTTTGAGTTAGATCTGGAGGATCAAGAACAGCCTCCAAACACTCCAAACTGACTGACTGGAAAGTCACCTGTTTGCCTACTCAAGTGCCCACCAAGGAAACGGGATAAGAAACTTTAAACTATCTTATGTTACTGTATCGTGTGCCATTGGCGGATTAAACAGAGCAGCTAAGCACTATACACCTAGAAATCCATCCTCACACTCACACACACACACACACTTACATCAATACATCCCAAACACACATACATACATACATATATCTGCACTCCAACACTTTCAACTTTAACCATGACAACAAAAAAAGAAACACAACTTGAAAATTTATTTAACACATTCTTTGCTTTTTCACTTTATCTCCTAGCTTAAAGTGCATAAAATTGCTTTGCTTACTAAACTCCGACTAAAAGAATATAATTTATATTTAAATTTATGGTGAATTTTTGGCATGTCATAAATTTTAAGAAGTATTTTCTCTATTTGCACGAAGAAATTCTTAGAACACAAAATTGTTAAGCTGTAGGCTAAAAGCATATTAAACTAGTTTATTGCATGTCGAATAGGAAATCAATTGATTAATGGCGTCTTTTTCTTAAAATTTTACTCGTTCTCTCTCTCTCTCTTTATCCAACTCGAAGGCGGAATATTGATGACGATGAGACCACCGTGTGACGACTGTCGAGCGGAAACAAACACCATTTACACCAACAAAAGCAAAAACTGCAACAGAAGAAGCAGAGAGAGAAACAGGTGCAAAGTCAAACCAAACAATTTGCAACAATTCGCAGGAAACCGCAATTCAAACTTCAACTGGAGGCTTAAAAATTTTAAAGTCGAATCTCTCTGGTAGTCAATGAAATTGCCAGCATAAATACATTTTGTACATATACACACAAACACACACACACATACACATATATAGATATTTATTTAATAAAACTACCGTTTAGTATACTTCGATATTAATGAAATACTTATAATATACATACGTAATATTTAATTACCCTTTACAAATGAAAAACAAAAGGCTTAAGGCCCTTGAAATTGTATTTAAACTTTAGTACCAAAACAAAAAATGAAACAACATCTCAACGAAGTAACTAACAAGATTTTGCTGATAGTTGTATTGATTTAAACAGAAATATTGTGGACTGCTCAATCTTCGTTAACAAACATTTGGATAATACTGCTAATACTGTCCTCTGATGAGTAGCTAGCCCTTTTCTTGTCCTCAATTGAAACTACTTCAGCAAAACATAGTTAGTCTCTTTGTTAATCAGGGACTAAGTTCCTGCTGACCTGTGACCTGACAACAGGTCTGGCTAAAGGAAAAAACAAAACTCTACTCTTAAAAAGTTAGACTAATTTTATGCATTTTTTTATACACGCTCAACAATCTCACACAATGCCAACTCTGAATGCATTTAGTTTCAATTAAAATGTGTTTTTGTTGCATTCATTGTAACCGCCAAATGTTTAGCAATATGATTTTCACATACGTATGTATGTAGTTAGGAAACTGCAAGAAGGAAAAAAAGGAAAATAACAACAACCACATGCAAATGTGGGCAGGAGTGAATGTATGAAGGGAATGTATCGTCGTGTGCCTCGAAACTCAAATCCGGAGAGAGCTTATTATCATTATGCCAAAATTACACAGATAGTTGAAACCGAGAATCCAACTCGAAACTGCAGACTGCAGAATTTGAAATGGAAATGTAAATGGGAGGATAATCTATGACAATTTTTAATTAATTTGCTTAGAAATTTTGTTGCACACGTTGCCATTTTTAGTTGAAAAAGTTTTAATTAAATGCATTTATTAGCTTAGCCTGTCAAAATATTGTACAAAAAAACAAGCAACTCATGGCAAAAAAGCCAACAACAACAAACAATAACAAAACATAGATTGAAAAAAAAGAGTTTATCAAAACACACACACACACACACACATACACAGCATATACTGTTAGTAAACATATCTACCAAATAAATGTCTATAATGCATATTAAAAATTCATAATAGCTAGAAAAAAAAAATGAAAATTAAATAAAAGCTTTGGTCAACATTTTCAGTTTCCGTTGCATTTTCCATTGACATTTGCAGTGTGTTCTGAATGTAAATTTACAACAAATACAACTACAACAACAAATAATATTAATATAAATAATACATGAGCTATGTATGTATGTATGTATTTATGGTTTTCAGTGGGAATTGTATAGATATTGATCAGATTGCAAACAGAGAACTAGGCAGCAAACAACATCAAGAACCCCTCGAAAAACCAACAAAAACCAGTTGCCATTGTTAAAACGAAATAAAATTAAATAGAATAATGCAAAATCATTAAGCATATTTATGTGAATTGATTCATTTAATTGTAAATTGTAAAGCCCAGTATACGCAATCCAATGAAAGTAAAATTGAATAAAGTAAAAAACAGAATTGTGTAATAAACATATTCCAAAAATTTATACACATTAAATGTTGTATGTTTTTTACTAGGAGGTAATTGGTGAGTAACACAAGAAACACAAACATATAGAAAAGACATTTTTAACTTAATATATTGCAGTCTTTGTTGTCTAAGTGACCCTGTCAATTGGGCAACTGAACAACAAGGACCCGGATTCGAATCCTAGGCTAGTGGATGGATGATGTTTTGGTCGAAGCCAAAGGCCTTAGTTGCCAGTACTTGTAAAATATAGTTAGGTTGATAGTTTACAACTATATCCTATACTTATAATAATAATAATAATAATAGTTACTTATTATGATATACAAGTCTTTGGTTTTAATAAAAGGCTAATGGCTTGGCATTACCAAACCGATTTAAACCTGGCTAAATGAGGTAAGAAACCCATTATATTTTAACAAACATTGGCGGATCCAGGGGAAATGAGGTTCCTCCCAAAAAGGTTATAATAAAATGAATAAAACCATTTGTTTAGACCCAGTTTATTAGTAAGGTCGAATAACTTTATCTGGTCATTTGAATTTTCTTTATATGGAATTTAATCCTTAATATCATCATTTGTCTAAAATACGAAATAATTTAAAGTTTTATCCAAAAAATGTTGTCCAAACAAAAAGTTAAACGTTAAGAAAGAAACTTTGATCTGGCCAAATCACGAACTTAACCGAAGGTTATAAGAAACAGCAACTTCATTTAGTTTAAGCTCTAGAAAATGTTGAAGGAATGACAAAACTGAGTAAAACATTCTAAAATGTTCTTCTGGAGACTGAATGCTCTTCTGTTATGAGGGTTTGAGGTTCATTGCATATGAATCCTTTGAAACAATCCTAGACAAGTGTAAGGATTGACCCCCCGCAAGAAAAACAATAAATGTTGATGATCTTACATATTTGAATTTCCATTTACGTTTATTCATGTTAATAATTTTCATATTATCCAGTTATTGTATTAATTGTTTTGGTTTTTAGGTTTTGGGTTTTTCTTTTTCATTTATAGTTTTGCTTCGATTTCGATCTATTTTTCATGTTTGTCATATCAATTTGCAAGAATAAATAATTTGAGTTTACATTCATGGGTTTTTCTTTTTGGATTATGGTCTGGATGCGACTATAGGTTCCATACAAACACTAGACATTTATATATATTGTTTTTTTGTTTATTTTTTTCTTTTGTAGGTATTACACGATTAAATCTCTTTCATACATTTTTCCCATTATGAATAATAATAATAATAGTTGTATACATAATTTTGCAATTTACTAGGTTTTCTTTGTTTTGTTTTTGGGAAAGGGGAAGTGGGAAAGGAAATTCTTTTTTCTTTATTCCTTTCGCCAGTCAAATACAATACAAATACAATTCATTCATCTATTTATATATATATATGTATATATATATTTATTTATTTATGGGTTACATTAATGACTTTTTGGATTTGTATTAGACAGCAATAATTTTTGTTTTTAATTGTTTAAGCATTCAAATTTGCTGATAATACATCTGAATAATGACAACAATTGAAAGCAAAATCCGTTTTTGCCTTATGAATAATATTAATAACAATATTAATTTTCCCCCGCATATATTCATTATTTCCGCTTCTTGTTGCTTTGACAAAAAGCAGAGACACAAATAAAGTAATGAAGATATAAGTTTTAATGCAATGCAATAGGTTTTTACAAAAAACGAAAAAAATAACAGATACAGTTCTTTTATAATGCCAAAAATACCCAACAAATTGTCCAAAAGCGGTCAATTGTTTTTTCCGGTCAGTTTGAATGTTTTTTAAGGCTTTAATTTTCTTCATTTTCAATTCATTATAATTCATGACATTTTAGTTTTGTTTTGTTTTTCATTTTGTATGGTCTTTTCACCCTTACCTCTTATCAATTTCCGTAACCGGGTCTCATTCTACATTCTACAGTAGAATCAAGACCTCCTGTCGTTGTGCAGTTTATTTTACTTTTGTCACATGTTCTTTGGTTTGGGGTATTTATAATACAGCGATATGCTTTTACCATTTTTGTTTTAATTCTTGTTTCTTCCTTCTTTGCGATATATATACTTTTAATTCCATAAAACTCAACATTCAACGAGCATTTCCCATTTTGCAATAATGTTCGTGTGTGTGTGTGTTTGTGTATATATATTTTTCAGCAGTTGTGTATTTGGTAGCTTGCAGCTTGTTTTTAGGAGAAAGTACAGTAATAACGGCAGCAAGCAGGATTCAGGATATCAAAGGTGGTCTTTCTGTTTCTGTTTGTGTGTGTGTGTGTGTGTGTGTGTGTGTGTGTGTGTGGGTGTGGGTGTGTGTGGGTGTAGGAACGGGTGTGGCATTAGGCATTTAGTTAACATAAAAAATAAATGCACCGATCTGAATAAGATCCGATTTGAACTTTGTTTTGTTCATCTGTCTTGTTATCTTGCACGGTGGGATCAAGTGAGAAAGGTTTTACCAATGGAAACAATTGTGCGTTTACAGAGTGTCTGTGTGTGTGTATTTGTATGGGTGTGTGTAAGAGCAAAATTTTGTTTATTTTAGCGTTTCCTGTCATCTTTTCCTTGGACGTTATTGTCTCACCTGCCCTAAAACTGCCTCACCAATATACTCAATGGAAATTATTCTCGATTTCTTTCTAAATGTGGGTAATATATATATATATGTATGTATGTATGTATGTATATTTTGTATATTTCATTAATATGCAACACATTAAAAATTTTACCATTTTCGACCTACATAAAATACATAATCATACTATTTATTCATTGGGATATATAATTGGAAAATCATTATCAATAGTCCAGGTGCTCAGATAACCTGGGGAAATGGTAGAGGGAAGGAGGGAGAGAGGAGTGCAACAACTAAGTTAAAAAATTTCACCAATTTTGCCAGCCCATTTTAGATTTTGGTTTTGTTTTCTTTTGCTTTGTTTTTTTGTGCGTTTTTCTATTGTGAAAGCCTTTCCAAACTGTACAGTTTTAATTAGTATGTTTTGTTTTTGTTTTTCTGCCAGCACACATATATACAGAAAATAATTTGTTGAAAAATTTGGAAAGCTAATTGTAAGTGGAATTTTGAAAACAAACAAGAGTTAGCACAAAAATTGTGCACATTTAATTAGTGCCAAGTTTAGCGAGAATGATTTATGGAAAATTCGTTAATAATATTTGTTTCTTTTGAGTTACGAGTTCAAGTTTTATCATTCGACATTTACACTGAGGCGATTGAACGCAATAAAAGTACATATATATGCATGGATTATACATGTGTCAGTGTGTGTTATTTAAAAGAAATTCTTTAATGTTGTTGGTTGGTTGCTGTTCTTCTGGTGACTACTTTCAGCTAAGTTCAAATTTGTGTGTGTGTGTGTGTGTGTGTTGTATCGTCATTGATAAGTTAAGTTACGGCCAGTCACAATAACTGCACTTTAACAATTACAATTGGCATTGGGCGTACCCTGCGGCTGATCGGTCAAACGTTGACCCTTCTGACCGCCGCCCACTAACGTTGGATCAGCATCAAGACTTTCGGACATCTTATCGCAAATAATATCCACCAAACGCTCAAAAACAGCCTAATGAAGAAAAACGAGAGAAAGTTGAGAGAAATTGGCTAAGTTGTTTCTTATTGCCTTTACCTTAACATTCACATTCTCCTTGGCGGATGTCTCGAAGAATTCCACACCCAGTTGATCGGCCAATTGACGTCCTCTCTCAAAGCTTATGACTCGTTGATCTTCCATATCGCATTTGTTTCCTACCAAGATGACCTGAGCATTATCCCATGAATAGGTTTTGATTTGTGTGACCCTAACAAAATTTGGGATAAATAATTAGTTTTAAATTCAAAGTTATAAAGTTTGTTGGCCTTACCAATCCTGTACTGAATTGAAGCTATCCTCGTTGGTGACATCATACATTAAAATGAAACCCATGGCACCGCGGTAGTAGGCTGTGGTTATGGTGCGGTATCGCTCCTGTCCAGCCGTATCCTGCAGAAAATAATGGAGAAAAGGACAAATTGGTTAACATCCTTCGTTTATGTCATGGACAAACACAATTAAACAACGATGACATCCACCCATACATACACACACATACATACTATGACAGGACTGAGAAGACTTTTCAGAGCACTGAACTGTAAAGCATTGACCTTGATGCAATTTATAGAACCATCGACAACTGGCAGTGTTGCCTTTACAGCTTTTTTAGGGCTGTACTCAGCTGTTATGTGTTTGCTCTCAGTATGTGTCCGTGTAAGTATGCTATACTTTTTTAATTAAACATTTCCTTGGCCTTCTTCTATGGTGAAAGATGACCAGTTGCAAAACTAATGAAAGCTTACCCAAATCTGAAGCTTCACTCGCTTATCATGACGAAAGACAGTCTTCACCTTAAAATCAATGCCCACTGTGGACACAAAGGCCGATGTGAAGCTATCATCGGCATAGCGGAAGAGAAAACTTGTCTTGCCCACACTGGAATTGCCAATGATGAGCAGCTTGAACATGTAATCAAAGTTCTGATCGGCGGCATCTTTTTGCCATTTGGGATCACCACCGCCAGCCATTTCTGTGGGAAGAGAGAAAAATTTGAAATGATGATTTGAAATGATGATAAATGATCAGAAAAATAAAATTTAAGCTGCCTTTGCTTCTATTGTTTATAAGTATCTTAGAATCTTTGATTCATATCCACACTAGCAGTTAAAATAGAAACAACGAAAAAAAAAAATCAAAGTAAGAGAAAGGCAGAATCGTTTGTAATCCTTTCTTAAGGACTGTTCTTTTTGTATCCCAATTGTATTTTACGTTATATTTTCGATAAATGTTTTCATCAATATGTTTGATACAACGCTTGGTACTGTATTAGGCTTTCTGGTACGAATGATATGGCTGATAGTTAGCCAGATTCTTGGTCAATTAATACAACATCCATTAATTGCCACGGGATTGGCCATCTTTGTGGGCATAATCAGTCAAACGGATCTAATGGAGAAGCTAAAGGAGACACTCGAGAAAGCAATAGATTGGCTGCATGGTAACCGCCAATATAAATGCTATTCCACGTATGATTATAGCGTTGGTGAAGGACCACACACCTGGATGGAGGAAGCTGGCTATCAGAGCCCTGTCAATATCGAAGAAAGTCAAATTCAACGTCTGGCTATACGTGAGCTACTCAACTGGAACCATTATGACGATCTTCCGGCCAGCATTCAGCTGGAGAATACAGGGCAAACTCTAGTGCTTCGTGCCCAATTCCATGGCAATGCCCCGACCATAAGTGGAGCCGATTTGTTAGCCAGCTACACATTTGTGGAGTTGCGTTTCCGTTGGGGCTGGTGCAATAGCGAGGGCTCGGAGCACACACTGAATCATAGAAAATTTCCGTTGGAAATGCAGGTTATGCATCGCGCTGGTTCTGGGCAACCTAGATCTTGTACTAGCAGCTACGATCTTCTGATGATTGCCTATATTTTTGAATTATCGGCACACAACCCCTTCTTGGATCCACTTATACAAAATTTGCGGCTGGTTCAACAGCCCGGAAAACGTGTCTGCATTCCCCCCGTTTCCCTTGTCCTACTTGATGTATGCCTTTCGGGCAGGTTTCTACTCTTATGGAGGTTCATTGACACAACCGCCTTGCTATCAGGGCACTGAATGGTTCATTTTTCCGGAATCACTAGCAATAAGTGATTTTCAGTTGCGACATTTTCGACAATTGTTGAGTACCGATGGCATAACACCAATTACAAGAAACTCACGACCTGTCCAGCATTTGGGTAATCGGGTGATTAATTTAAATTGCTTTTGTCCCTATGATGCCAATCAGCTGGCAAGGATGCATGTGGAACTATGCCAACAACAGCAGCAGAAACTAGAGGAGGAGCAGCAGCAGCAGCAGGAACAACAACAGCATCAGCAGCGTCTTCTACAACAACAACAACAACAGCAGCAGCAACAGCAACAACAATATCAACAACAGGAGAGTATGCAGCAACAACATTTTGTGGAGAAGCCTCCCCTGTCAGCAAATGCAGCAGTGACATTTGAAGATGAAGGCCATTTGATAGAGACCATAGATACTACCACTATAATCAGCAGCTCCAATACCAGCATCTGCATGACCACTCTGATGCGTACGGAGGTGGAGGGGCTCCATGACCAGGCAATACATAATCAACAACAGGAACAACCGCAAAACCAAAACCAAAACTCCTGTCGTATCATATTCACTGGTAGCTCTACGGATGCGAATAATAATACGAACAAATGTGGCCTTCAACGAGACCAAAGTGACGACATTGAAATTACGGGCGGCGGAGGAGGAGTAAACGTGGAAGGTCTTATATCCCAAAGCAGCTGTGATGCTCTATGTGGTGTGGGCGATGGCGTCAATGTGGGGAGTGTTTGTGTTGAATTGATTGAATAAGAAGACGCAAAACTAAACTCAGAAAAGAAGGGAGAGAGGAAGAGTATCTGGATAAGAATGGTGGAAGAAAAAGAGGTCTCTTGTTGTTCAATATGTTTCCCGCAGCAAGCAGCATATAAAATAATGATAAAAACATCGAACCGTATACGGGTCTTGTCCAACAATAATTTGTCTTTTTGCTGCATAAATTAAACAAATTGCGTTAAGATTTTTGCTTCATTTTCTAGTTCATTCAATAAGGTTTATATTTAGAGATATATACATATATACATATATAGAATAATCTGGCGATTTACCCCGAAGGCCTCTGACAGACTGTCAAAAAAAAAAAGTCAAAGCAACTGAAAAGAAAAGGACGTTTCGGGGAAGTGACAGAAGGACAGCTCGTTTATGCTCAAGTAGAAAAGGCAAAAGCCCTGTGTTATCTCAATTTTGCATAGGAAGCAGGAATAGGGAGGAAGTGAAGAGGGGGCAAATGTTGTTATCTGCTTAACGTTCCATGTAATTATCGATTTTTTGTGGTTACGTTTTCTACGCATTCTTTTAGTGTTTCAAATTTCAAATGTAGCTACATATGCCAGCTGTTTCCATAGACAGCTGCTGCTTCTGGCTCTGCTGTTGGTTAACTTAATTATTGATAAGCAAGAACCAGCAGATTCCAAGATTTGTAAAGAAAGAAATAGACAAACAATAGGTACATATGTTTTAAGATAAGAACAAGTTATTTTCGGAAGAGAATTTTTCTCAAATATCTCAAATCCGTTGCCAGGATCTCTCTGAATCCGGGACTGATAGAAGCTCAAAGTTATACTCTAAACTTTTAACTTTGGCGTGGACTAAGCTAAGCTAACTAAGACGATCAAAAATATATTAGGAATAAATGTTATTGTGATTTGATAATTATTAGTATTGTGTTTGCTATTCATAAAAGTCATAAGTTCCTACATATTTTATTCACTTACTGTGTCTGTCTTGAGGTTTTGTGGTTGTTTCTTTTGGGGATGCCTTTAAGTGCTGCTGCTGCTGCTGCTGCCGTTGCTCCTCTTTATTGTTGTTGTTGTCGTAAGCTAACTGCTACGTGCCTTTCTATGAGTAGGTGTATGTTTGTGTAAATGTGTATTAGTGTAGGTGTATTCTTGTACTGTTATTTTTCACACACACACATATATAGACAAATCGATATTGTGGCCTGCGACTTGGTAGCTTTTATTTCTTTTGCACTAAGCACAGCCTTGGCTCTGAACTAACATACGTTCGGACCTTAAATTTTTTTACCTATTTAATTTTCTTTGATTAGCTTTTTTATACGCTTAATAAATTATTAAAGCGTAACCACAAACAACACGTATAGTCGATGGAATTCACTGTGGATTTAAAAAATTGTATGCAGGACTCTAAAATTTTAATCCGTTTTGAACATGTCAATCGTCACTTTTAAAATCACTCAAATTATTTCAATGCAAGAATAAATATATTAGTTTATATCTTTTTAACCAACTTATAATGTGTGTATAAATCAGTTGCAACCTTGTCTTGAATTCCGATTCAGCTTTAGCCAGAAATTCTTTTCTTGCTTTCACACGGCCTTCTCTATGGTAGGACTCTAATAAGGAAACGAAAGTGGGGAAAACTTTATTCTCTCTCTCCCTGATGAAGGCGAAATTACGGCGAACTTTAAGCAACAGAAATAAGTTTTGTATCCTTTTTCATAATTTCAACCAGAGCAATTTTCCGCTGGATTTTTTCTGTACTGTTTCTCTCGCAAGCTACTAAAATCGATGAGTGTTAGTGTGCGTGGGCGACAATTTTCAGAAGCTTTTGCGGCGAAACATGCGCAGTAAGATTGTTCGTGAGCGACGACATGGAAAGCGGCTAAATTTAAATATTAAACAAAAGATTAGATAGATACTTATGTACGAGTAGGCATATCCTCCTCGGTATCTACGAACTCTTCTTTTTGTTAGTCCAGGATAGCTGCTTAATAATAATTAAAACGATAGACAATATTCAACTACTTCCTGAATAAGCTAGAAAATGAGATATAAAAAACTTTTTACTTTGACTTTGCCATTAACGTAACAATTGAAATTTCTAGTTTGTTGTTAAATGTGTATGTCCCCCAATATTACCGCAAATTCTGTCCACCACTGTAACCTGTTCACAGCTGATTCAAGCGATAACGATAACCATTCGATAAGTGCGACAATCATTGGCTTTTATCATCCCTAAATTAACCACAAACCAACAGTTCACTAAATAACAAAAAAAAACATTTTAATTTAGTTGTAATTTAAGCCGGATTCTTTGCATTGGGAACTTACAAAACCGACAGAATTCAGGGCTGCGGAAAAAGTGCACTGGAAGGACAGAAGGCTGGAGAGGAGAAAGGGAAAATCAATGTCAAGCACATCCATGTCACCCAGCGAGGTGAGTAATTGTTGCGGCTTTGTTGCCGTTGTTGTTGGTACTCAACACTTGTGTCAATGTTTGTCCCGGAGCCGGTCTAGTCAAAAATACACACACACAGGGCAAGTAGCGGATCACATCTGGTAAAGAGAAACCTGAACCTAACTTGGCAACGGAGCCAGTCAGTTATATAAAAAGTATATGAAGGCATACCCTTTGTATCCAGATCGGGTTGTACCTCGCTCTGTCGTCGCCCACCCACAAATCGATGCAACCGAACTGGCCCTGTTTATTGTTTATGCAACTGCCCGCACTTCTGCATCCAGTGCAAAAGCATTCAACCAAATTCGCTGACAGCGAATGTTTTTGTTTATGCCATATAAACAAGACCGCTCAGCCTTGAAAGCCCCCCAACCCAGTCATCCAGTTTCGTGTCGATCCTGGTGCTCGTTACTCAATTTTACTATGTCTCTCTCTTCATCTCTTATGGGGCACTTTTTTCGCTCTCACGCAGCTAAAAAAAAAAGCTCCAACGCAGCTGACTTTGGCGTCGCTTTATACCGTTCCGTTCAGTTCTCGCTGACACGCGAATTCACACGCGCGATCTTTGTTTTTACTCTGATTTGTGTGATATTTCATTTGCAATTCAAATTGTGTCGCGAAAAAGTTTTCAGTTTTCGATTTTATCTGTGAGATCTGGTTTGCCAACAGGAACTGATTGTTGCCCCCCACCCGAAGCTTTTCATTCCCCAAACCTATTCCCGTTCACAAAGTAAACTTTGATCCCTTGTCTTCTCCTATTGAGTGTGCCACCCACTAGAATTTTGGCACGCGTTCAACTAAGAATTTTAGCTCTAGTTACGTCTAAAAATTTTAAAAATAGAGATACATAACATAAAACCAAAAAAAAAAAAGAAGAAAAATAGAAAAATTAAGAAATTCATTATTCATATGAACAAAAAAAATTGCAAAAATCGCGAGAATGAGAACCAGTTTCTAGCATCGGCTACAAGTACAAACTTATATTGTATGCGCCAACCAGTGCCTTGTCTTATACCCTTGCCCCAGAGAGTTATATAAAATTTGTCAAAAGGACTTCAACGCTCTAAAAGGATCCCTGAAAAGGATTTATAACATTTAATAACTTTATATGTTGTTGATCGATTCAATAGGGTAACCTTTCTTCGTTGTGCCGATATTAGCTTCCGCGTTATACTTATTTTATTTTCCATGAAATATGCATGAAACAAAGAAGCATATAAATTGAAATAGGGAAGGGTTTGTCAATCATTTATATACCATGCATTTCTGAAATGGCATATTAGAGCCGCACAAGCCCCTTTTCCCTGCACAATACTTCGTGTATCTTAATAATTGATTCGATAAATTTCAAATAGTTACTTTTCTTGTTGCATGGCATACCTAAATTGACGTGACAACTGTTTAAATTATTGCTTACTCGATGGCAACCATAGAAATAGAATGAATGCAATTTGATGAGATCTGTTTCTTTTTTCACAGTCATAGTAAATGTGTTTTCTTAACGTGTAATAAAGATGCTACCAATATTTACATTAGGAGAATGATTGTCCCAACAGCTGCGCCTGCTCAGCAATTACCGTTGTAATTCCGATAAAAACAGCTGGCGAATTAAACGATGCATTTTATTTAATTAGCGACCACTCCATTTCATTTTCAATTGAATTCGTTTTTCCTTACCTTTCAATATTCATTGTAATTGCATGCTCCTCTCACGTGTTGTCATTGCCAACACCGAGCACGTCCCGCGGGGATGGTAAATCAATCATCATCGGCTAACAACAAAAAGATGACGGATAAGTGTGGTTGGGGGGTTGGACTCGGATTCGGACTCGGACTCGTACTCTCGAATTTATCACTTCAAAAGAACGTGACACTCAGAACGAGAATCTGTGCCTCCCTAAAAGCTGGTTTTCGTTTTGTTTTTATTTTTTCTGTCTAAAAATAAAGTCCAGAAGCATCTTGTTGCTCTCTGACGTCACAATCTCTGACTTATGACGTAGTGAGATTAATTATCGATTGCTATTTGTTGTTTTTTAACAAGTTTAAGGTTGTAAGCCCGTCTGAAGCGCTGCCCTTTTTTTCATTTTGTTCCCGTTTTCAGTGGCGGTTATATCGGGTAAAGAGGAAGAAACTAGCCAATAATTGGTAAATTGGTTAGAAGACTTACTAGTTGGACTGAAAAAGTCAAAAATTCTTCGAAAGATGTTTTGGATGATGTTTAGATCACCAAAATCCCAGATACCACTTGGATCCTTCCTTATATCAATTTAAATATAAACAATTTGCCTAGTTGCAAAGTTGTTTACAATTCTTCACTCATTTTTTTTAGATCCGACACTGTTTTGCCTTCTTTTTTGCCTGTTTTTCGTTTTGTTGCTTAATGCGCTTATTTTGTTGCTGTTGTTGCATTGCTGTCATTCTTGTTGGATTCAGGAAGTCGTTTGTTTGGCTTTTTTGGTAGGCGGGCTGCATGTGAAAGTTGCATAATATTCGTTTTTTTTCTTCTTGTTTTGTATGGATGAAAATGGCGTGATTCAGACTGTGGTTTGAAGACAATTCCACCAATCCATAAAAAAGAGAATAGTCGAAAATAAGCATTTTGGTCTGAGATTATGACTCATCCACCCACCGGCCATACTTTCTCATCTGGCCACCGCAAACAGACTTGTTTATCCAACCCGTCAACCCCACTCCACTCTCTTTGCGGGCGCCCCCTCTTCAACAGGCAAACAAAAAATTTTATCAAACAAAGATTTCGGCTAATTTTTTATATGTATGTATATCTGCGGCACGCTTGTTTATTATTTTTGTTTACTCATTTGCTTTGTTTTTTATTAGGTGAAGAATCAGCAAAGAACGTGAGAGATGATTCGTTGTATTTTCCATTCGAATAAATATATAGAAATATTTTTTAAAGAAACCCAAAGGAGCGAAATGTATTTCGTATCTGTAAATTTCTAGAGAAATGAACGACCTTCTGCTGGGGGTATAATTTGTTTATATTAGTATGTATATTTAGGCTTAGCCCACTTCAACTTGGCCAAGTCTTATAAACAAACGAAAATGCTAGACGCATTTAATTGCTGTTTACGTATATACATATATATATGTATGCATATACGATCGATCAGTTATTCTGTTTCTATGTAGACACCCAGAACTTGTAGGCGCATTTATTTTTAAACTGCAAAATTATAAAATGCAGTTGCAGAGAGCTTTGCTCTCTGTCTTTTCTTTAGTTTGGTTTTTGTGTTTGGTTCCGATATTGACCAGGCCGCAGTTCGGCCTATCGCGAATGTTAATCTTATCGGAAATATATAGCTTATCAGGTCGCAACAGCGTGTACCCGATAAGGTTCGGTTAATGAATGTATTCCGGGGAGGTAAGGGCCTTGAGGAGAGGGGAACTAAATTAAAGCAGCTGTCCCATCTCGTGATCTGGGAAACTGACAAGAGGGAGAGCATTATAATTAACCCAAAGCCATAAACACTAGATGCGTTAACAAAAAAGGAAAAAAAACTAGTTTTCTGCCAAGCATTATCGGGGAAAGAAGCGTTCTCATAACGCTGACCGATGACTACGTGCCCCATACCCACAATCGCGTCATGTCTGGCGCCTTCTACTCCGCCTTGCAGTCTCTTCGTTGAGTCAATCGTTGCGCCAGTCGTTAGCCATACGTTGGCACACTAGGAACGGTTCTCGCACGTCGGAACAAAATAAGAAACAAATATTAAATTTATATATATATATTTAGAGAAAGAGCAAACAAATATGTTGGCATTTTTGTTGGTGTCATACCCTGGGAAAAGCTAAAAGTTAGACGCACAATCCAGTTGGCATATTGTTAAAATTTTAATTCATAGCAAGCAACGAAAAAGCTGTAACAACTGTGAGAGTTAAACATAAACAATAAAATATACATTGCTACATATAAAGAGAAGTACTCGTAAAAGTGATACAAAATGCTAAAACTATTTAAGAAATCGAAAGAAAAGATACCAAAGTCGGAAATTATAACCGAACCAAAAGAGCCAAAAACTCCGCCAGTTTCTAAATGTGGAAAACCTTTGCTATTGGATAATTCGCGTTGGGAGGCAAGTATATCCTTGGATAATCATTGAATATAAAGGTTTATAAAGGCTCACAGTGGGAGACAAGTCCTTTTACTCATTGCGTTCTTGTCGGATGTAAACCTTGAAATAATTCCAGGAAGCCAAAATGAGTAAATTTGTTTATATATCGAAGGCGTAGTTAATTTTTAACTACGTCTGCACTTCAATTGTTTCTTGTTCTTGTTAAAAACGTAACAATTTAACGAAATAATTCAATTTCTCTGCATTTGTGTGTATTTATGGATGGAGTGAAGAAGGAAAACAACAATTGACACTTCTATAAATTCTATCAGCGACTGTTTTTGGACTGTTTATCTTATCGGGCAGTCGGTATATGCCAGAATATTGACGTTTGTAAGCCAAAACAGGAACGGAGAAATGGCGTGGAGATAAGACTTAAAAAGAGACGACGAGAGGTAGCAAAGAGAAAGAGGGGAGTTTAGGTTTAAGGTGTGCTTATGATAAGATAACTTGGGGAATTGGCAAAAGGCAAAAGCTTACATTTTTTCAAGTCATTTACTTATACTATTTTTGTTACCTTTCCTCCTTACCTACAGCGTCGCCTGCACAAAGAGCTCATGTCACTGATAAAGGAGCCTCCACCAGGTGTTACAGTGGATACAGAAAGTGTACAACAAAACTTATCCGAGTAAGTAATAGTGACCCAAACTAGGCCAAGTTCAGCGTCAACGATAAATTTAAACACAACAAAAATGAGCAAAAAAAAACTGGTTTAAGACCTAATTAAGCAAGTTGCAAAAAAAAAAAAAAAATTAATTTGAAACAAAGCTGGCAATTGTTAACTTGAGTTTACTCTCATTTTTTCTTTTTTGTTTTAGATGGAAGATAAATATCAAAGGTTTCGAGGGCACACTTTATGAGGGCGAGGACTTTCAGTTATTGTTTAAATTTAATAATAAATATCCGTTCGATTCGCCAGAGGTAAGATCGAGCAGTAATAAATAATTGGAAATACATAAATTTTCATTGCCCTTTGTGTTCTTCAGGTGACCTTTATTGGGAACAATATTCCAGTTCATCCACATGTCTACAGCAATGGCCATATCTGTTTATCTATATTGACTGAGGACTGGTCGCCAGCTTTGTCTGTGCAATCGGTGTGCCTGAGCATAGCTTCGATGCTAAGCAGTTGTCGCGAAAAGAAGCGACCACCAGATAATACACTCTACGTTAAGACCTGCAATAAAAACCCCAAAAAGACGAAATGGTGGTATCACGGTGAGGACTCAGTAACCACTAAGTAAATCTTGATTGAAGCTCTCAACTCAAGTTATCTTTTCATTTCAGACGATTCTGTTTAGTTAACACACGTTTATTGTCTACTGCCTGTTTGCTTGGCGCTACTTGCAACAAATTACACCAACAAAAACATAAAGGAGCGCATTCAATGTTAATTCAAGCTGCCTATAGCAAGAAACATTCACAATCAATCCATTAACAATACCAATTTCAACTTAATATTTTGGGTCTACTTGAAGTCAAGCCTCACTTTGAAGGAAAATTATATGTGACACTTTACATTCTCAAAAGAAAGGGAAAAAGTTGATAAGAGTTGATATGCATATGAAGGAAATCGCAAGACCAACAACAGCAACAGAAAAATAATATAAGCGCCTTGAATATCCCAAGGCGTGACATGTATAAACAAAAACCTATAATGTTAACATTTTTAAAATTAGTTTAAGAACCAAAATCACAAAATTTACTTCTAAATTATATGTTAATCATACTTCCTACCACCTAAACAATCGCAATTGTAAATATTGTACATCTTCGCTTTGCTTCAAACAAAAAGAAATGGTGCAAGGGGAAGCACAGTAAAACTGCATCCCACATTCCATTGCACCCATTTGAGGGAGCTGCTGAGATATACATTTTTTAAAATTTTGGCCATTTCCTCATGAGTTGACTTTGGAACTCATTTTCGTCGACACATCAAATGTTAAATATGCTACAATTCACTTTGTTATCCCCAGTTGTGCTCATTTCATTGTTCGAACCTTTGTGTAAATCATCGCAATTTATAACCATCTTCGTCGTGGTTATCATTGTCATCTGTGGCCAAACCAATCTCGCAAGTGCTACCGAAAAAAATTACATATATAAACATTTACCTCTTACTGTTGTGCAAGTAGATAGATAGATATCTGCACAATCATATTATTTAACTATATAACCTGTAATTCTGTATAAAGCAATCCAAGATCCATTTAAAAACATAAAAATGGCAAACCAATATATGTTTATTGTAGTCATAGCTTATATATTACTAAATATATATATATTTACTGTTAAAAATATTTAATAAAACACGCCGGTATTTAAAGGAAGGCAGTTTTATAACTCTAAAACGAGACGCAAACATTTTATTTGCTAGAATGTCTTTGAAAGTTGACCTCAAATGTTGTTGAAATCAACGAGATATGATATTTTTTCTTTTCCAAAACAAACCTCTTACAGAAATTAAAAACTCAATTACTTTTGGAACATCATTATACAGCCTCGAATGGAAAGCGATAGTATGCACAGATAAAAGAATTCTTTATATACCACAATAAATTATTTATTTACTTAAAAAGCTAGCAAAATGACAGGACATTTCCTTTCAAATGTTTAAAGTACACAAATCGGGGCATTTTAGTTCAACAATCAAGCTCTGCTTTTCCTTTATATGGCCGTAGACATGCCAACACTGGGGGCTGTGTAAAATAAACATTGAAAAGCCTCCTGCAAAGCACGCTGGCAGGCCAGAGAAGAGGTAAAACCGCCGGCATTCTCTTGCGAAGTTTCGGGACGTATATGGGATATATAGCCCTTGGATTCAATTTCACTGATGGGCGGTACACTTGGGCCCTCTGAGAAAGCCAGCAGCGGTTCGTACACAAATAGTGGGCCCTCCTCGGGTTTGGGAACAGATAGCAAGGTGTGGTCAGCTGTCTGTCCAAATTTAATCCCTGTAGAAAATTCATTGGCTGGCTTTGGTGGTGGTAAATTCTTCTCTTCCATACGCTGCTTTTCCGCCTTCTCGGCAAACTCTGTGACTATTTGGGCTGCATCCTTTCCGCTGTACATTAGCTCCTCAATAAGTGCTTGTTTGTCGTGAGCCTTTTTCTTTTTGTGCACAAGGTCGAGGTCCTCCAGTTCCTTCTTCCGAGCCTCCTCTTGAATACGCTCAAGCTCAAGCATCTCCTCCAACGCATACTCTTCGCGTCCCACGCGAGTTTTGTTGCGTTGAATCACTTCACGGTTGTCCCTCTTGTAGGCCTCGATGCGCTTATTGGTTTCTATAATCTCAATATTGTTGCACAAGTTATACACAATGTTCTCAATCTCCTCTAGGTAATCATTGTACTCATCCAGAGTGGCAAAATCCTCTTCCCGCTTATTGTAGTCCCTAAGAATGCGGCGCCGTATATCCACCTCTTTTTCTACCATCGGATCTTCAAAAAGTTGGACACGGAAATTGTTGCGCCTTAATGGCACCATACATTCCGGACAAGCACCAGATCCCTTTAGAAAGAGCAAGTCCACACATGATTCACAAAGCGTGTGCCCACAAACATTGACCATCAATTTGAGAGATGGATTCCTGTATTTGGTGGTCTTACATCGCGGGCACGCTTGATCGTCCATGCTGTTGGATGAGTGTTGATGATGATGCAGTGGAAAATAATGCTATACTTAATGTAAAATACAAATAAATCCCGGAAAAATATTATTTATTTATTGCAATCAATGTAGCGAATTTTCGCAATATAGAGATGAGCCAAAACGTCAACTGCAAATTCGCTTTGCTATTTTGAATTCGCTTATCACAAGCAAACTTATCGATAACAATGGATTCAGCCCTTAGCACTTCCGCTGGGCCTTAGCACTAGTCCACATGAGCGGGAGATTTAAATTTTAATAGCACTTCTATAGAGGATTGAAAGATTTTTAACATTTTTTTATTATTTTTAAACAGCATACGCGGTATTCACATTAGAAATAGATTTTAAATATGTATTTTTCCTCATTTTTCAAGGACATTAATTAATTTGTATATATATGAATATATAGATGTATGTACTTTTGATATATTTTTCATTTACATTTTACATATTAATATATCGAAACTGAAAACCTATACACGTTTTTAGCAGTTACAGAGTTTTAGTCGCTTAACATATACATTTTACGTTTGTATCTTATTACAGTAATCAAACACAATTGTTGTTTTATAAGTGTAGATAAAAGCATTGCCAAGCAGTTGAACAAATATATATATATATATGTATACGGATGTGTTTTTTTTTTAAATTGTTGCAGGTGTAATACTTGATAGAGAAAAGGTTAGGTGAGTGAGTGGAGGTGTAATATACGTATGTATATGTATATAAAAAAGAATATAATGAAATACCGGGGAGTGTCTAATAACTAATAAATTTATACTATGTTTAAAAACTAGAGCAAGACTCACTATATATAACATACACATATCTATATATAGATTGTTAGGGAGGGAGGTTAAAGAAATAGATCTGGAACCAAACCAAATTAATCATCTATGCAGTTGGTTCCTTTAACAAATTTGTCGATTCAATTTAGAAATCGAATCACTGTAAATATCACAATTTAGTTAACACATATACAATTATAATAGTAATAATAATAATGATAATAATAAACTAAAATATAAATGTAATCCGTTTCGTCCTTTTCGTATGATATTTTTTTGTTTTTTGTTTTTTTTGTTGATTTAACAATATTTGAAAACTATGCAGTTAGATAACACGACAGGATTTATAAATTTTTAGCCTTGCAATGCTGTCACTTCCTCCTCTAGCTCGGCATCAACCTCATCGATTTTGGAGCCACTGCATCCACGGCATTTGCAACAGATAATGCAAGGCGCAGCCAGCAAAAGCAGAGGTGAGGCCACCAAAAGAAGTATTCCAAATCCAGCAAATATGCCAATCACCTGTGCACGATGCCATACAACAGATGCACGCGAGTGCCCCAATTTATTCTTGCAAGGACCTTTGTCATAATGCCGCAATAGGAAGTCATCCTAGAATGGAGGAGTGTGAATATGAAAGTATGTAACTAAAATACAAGACCGTTAATACTCACATCCAAGCTGGCTAGACAATACCAGCAGAATACATGCTTGCACCTTTTGCACATCATTTGGGCACAGCCCTCATCTTTCTCAATGGGCACAGCACACATGGGACAGCATTTGATCAATTCGTTATCAAATGGTATTCCAATATCATCTTGGCCATCGGCTATCAAACGGCGTCCAAACTCCTCACAGCTAATGTTGGGATGATACTGCAAATGAAAGGTTTGAGTATCAAAACTGTCACGTCAAGTACCTCTTTAATACTCACCGCCTTTTTGCACAGAGCACAAAACTCATCCTTGCAGGAGGGGCAATGCACTGCTAGGGAAAGCAGGACATTATCTCCTTGACTGGGCGTATAACTTTGCGATGTTGAGGGCGATTCATCATCCATTTGTGTTATATTACCATTATCAGTTGTCGCCACCAGGCAGATGGTCTCGCAACCAGCTCTCGGACACCATGTGCGCGTTTTATCTAATTCGATTTCTGGAAAAAAAAAAGAAAGGAAAAATTTAATAAATATCTAAGGGCCAACAAATGCAGTTCCTACCTCGATTTAGTCGATAGCGATGATGTTTCTTAAGCAAATTCGTTGTCGTTAAATCGGCAATTTCGGGCAACGATATAGCCCCCTGGGTGGGACATTTTGCATCTGGACAAGAAATCTCATAGGCTCCCTCGGTTATCTCGAAATCCACATAGGCGCGCATACACTGAAAAGAAACGAATATAAACAAATATAAATCAAAGTCAAACGGCAGGTTTTCTTAAAGAAACCGCAAAACTGTGTCTTTGCGAATTATTTAATTTTCAACCACAAGGACTCAAAGACAAAACCAAAAGCAGGCCAAAACTTTATGCCAACGCAGGAAGCTATCATAAATAAAGATTTAAAAAGTTTCGCGTAACCAACCTTCTCTTTCTCTAATGCCTTTCGTTTTCAACTTTTCAGCATTAAAGTAATGACTAAAACTCTCAAATGTTTCGACACCCAACAAATTGTTTTATTTTATTTCTGCTCTCCTGCCCTTTTTACAGTTGTTATAAAGTTCCAAAATCCTGGATTATACTATATATATATATGTACATAAAGACATACATACATACATATATACGTATGTTTGTATCTGTATATGGCTGTAAATAATTGAAACGAAAACTTTTGGCAAATAAACGTAGCTATATAGAATTTAACCCCCAAACTTTAAGTTATATCCACAGCTCAACGAATGGAATAGTGTTTGTTTAGAGTAAAGAGTTTCAGCATATGGAGAAAGTTCCTTGAAGCATTTAAATTTTAATTTTCAGTGATGAGTTCCATTGACTTTTGTCCAGCAGATGTGATACGGCCCGTCCAAGTTGCCATTAATTTCTACATGCTTTTGATTTCAGTATTTCTGTTTCCATTGTTTCACTCTACTCACATACTCCACCCTCACATATGAGGAAACCAAACCAGGATTGCATTGTATCTAACCCAAACACACCCATTTATATACACTCGCACACACACTCGCACAATGTGTGTTATGTGGGTGTAAAGCTTTTAAATCTTTCCCCCAGAATGACAATGACGATGACGACAATCGACAGCTAAGCGGATTTTCTCTTCCCTGGCGCTCTTTGACAATGTTGTAACTATCTGAAATATATACCTTATGCTGCTTTGCACATTGAACTGACTTTAATGTGGAAAGACATCGCAAAGCCGAAGCAGCAATTTCAATGTACTGCAAGTTATTAATTTAATAGCTGTTGTCCCATGTCCTCATCAAATTCGCGTGTAAATCACTCGTTAATTAAATCAAAATGATTCATTTAATGGAAAAATGTATAATCATTGGTCATAAATTTCAAAGGTTTCCGCACAAAGAAGCGCAGCCATGACAGGATATCAGGCAGAAAGCTCAGTGGCATGTTAATTAAAGTGTCGCTGCTAATGAGTCAGATTAAAGCGAGGATTGGCAGCAGCAGCAGCAGCCAGCCAGCAGGACCTTTATGTCATCACCAGCATCTGTGTGTTCTCGGTCTTGGCAGGGCCTGCTTGTAATTGGCCGTAATGCAAGCCAAGCAGCTTAATTGGTATGTGTACGCGCGATTGAGATTGCCATAACATTCATTTGGTCATTTGCTATTCTACCAAGCAGTTAAGCAGTTGCCAAAATACAGCTAAAAGATTTAATATCAAATATGGTCCAAATACAGCTGGTCTTTGCTATATCCAGACAAAAAGGGTTTGCGAATTAAATTTTTTCCATTCATCAGCTGGGAGAGCCAGAGAAATTTCATTAAATACGTATGAGGCATTCTATGGTTGGTTGGCAATGACTTCAATTGTTTGTTTTAGATTTCTTTGTTAGTATCTGAACAAAATCAATTTAACTATCTGCTTTTAATTAAAATTTAAACTGTATGAAAAATTCCTTTACCCCACTAATTCTCTTCCTTTTCACCTCAAATGTTTCCTTGCCAATTTAGTCAATTAAATATTAAACAGCAAACAGCACAAAACGAGAAAGTTTTCCAATTTCAATCATTCTGTGAAAAGGATTGTGGAAAAGCAAAGTCAACTTTATCTGACTGGCTGCTAACATTTGAACATTTAACTATATCTGTATACATATTCCTTTTTCTATTCTTTTTTTTATTTAGATATCACATTTTCTATTTGGTTATGTCCCCGAACATGCCGCCTTACATTCTGTTCTGAAAACCACAACAACTTGAAAGTTTTTCCCGCAGAAACTTTTGCCTGTTGAGGACCATAAATACCACAAAAAAATTCACCAAATATACCACCCACTCAGAGAAAAGACAGAAGTTTGGCAGTTTGTTTTCCTCTGCGAAGAAACTACAGAAAAAAAAATGTTCTTAAGCAAAAATTCTTGAGCAAAAGTTGTTGCTTGTTTGTAACTTGTTTCTTGGTCTCATCTTTGCCAAGTCAGCAAATATAGAAATATCTCTGGGAATATGCATTTGCAATGTTTCAAAAAGTAATAATGAAACAACAAACAAATGCAAACCAAGGCTGAAAAAAGAATTGAATTTAATTGTTTGGTTTTTTATTCCTTTGTTTTTAACTGTTTTTTTATACATTTAAAAAAACATTTTTTTTTACATTTTAAAACTTGACTTCTGCGTCTGCTTTTCAAAATCTGAGCTAACTCTCTGCTACACACTTATTTAAGGATTTGCTTTGACAATTTATGATATATAATTTTATGTACATTTTCTTGCCTTGTTATTTACATACCCCACTACCTAAACCCCTGTGGCCTTAGGACAGCAAACCAACAACAATTTATGACTTGAATCCGGCTTAGAAAAAGACATTTGGAAGCAAAACAAGCAAATAAAATGCCAAATTCAACGCGTTCTAATTGTAGTCAACATTTTAGAAAGAAATAAAAATTCCAGGAGCAAAAAATAACAAATAAAAAGGCAAAAGCACGTGACTGGCATGGCATGGCATGGCAAGGAGCTTCCCTCTTCTCAAATATAAAATGCAAATGTTTATTGCCAACAACAGAAAAGAAGGCGCTAAAAAACAGCAGGGGAGGGATTTTTTTGTTGCCAAAATAAAACAAAAATGAACTTGTTCAGATCCATAGAAACAATGAGATGCGGGGTGGCGCCAAAAAAGGCACTCCGGCTAAGAGGGACCGAAAAAAATGAAAAAACGAAACCAATTTCCGGCTGTTTGCGCTTCCATTTCCGACTTCGCTAACCACCAAACAATCAAGCAAGCCATTTGACCCCAAAGAGGAACAAAAACAAAAGAAAAATAAATAAAAATTAAATTCGTTAAACGTTTTTTTTTTTTTTGCATCGCATTAAGTGAAATGTGCAAATAATTGCAAAAGGATCTAATTTCGTTGATTATTCAAAAATTGGATTTTGAAATAGCTTGAGATGGAGTTGTCTATTGAAGACTAATTGTAAGACTAACCTGGCCAAAGAAGAGTCGAATCTGAAAATTAACAACTATATAGAAATTGGGGACACCAGACATCCAACAGGATATGAATTTCGTATGTTTGTTGGAACAACTTCATGTACCTAAAGTCTGACCCAGTAAAAAGCATTCATTCATTCTCATTCACCATTCGTTCTCTGTTTTACTCTCTACAAGCCAAACTAATGAGCGATAAGTGTGCACCTCTGTGCCAGTTACTGTGCATTTCACCGACGACAACATTGCAACCAACCAAGCTCCCTAACCCGAACACAAAACTCTTTCCAACATCCAACGTCAAAAGTTTAAAGCCAACATAAATTCTAAACCAGTCAAGTTGATGCGTAGCTTGGTTGCTTTCTGTCCATTCGAGCATGTTTAATAAGTAGCGCCATTTTTCGTGCCCAGTCAACGGGAGGAGTTGGATGGGAAGAGATGAGTAGGGCAGGATGAGAGAGTAGTAGCGGAGAGCAACAGCAGTCACTCAACTATGTCTCATATAAGCATCGTACTCTCAAGTATGTAAAGTATACATATGCAAATGTAAAAGTTGAGAACGCTTTCCCACCACACCCAAAAACCCTATACCAACTACTATAGCCAGTAAACCAGTTGCAAAATGTGTGTCCTAGTCAAGGAAGCAAATGGAATAACTAAATATATAGCATACATTACAGCGCACAAACTCTTTCGACTTGGACTTGAGTCTTGATAAGTTTCCACATAAAAATATCAACAGGGAAAACAATATTTCAAATAGTTATATAAGTCTTCGAATTTTATTTGTGGTCCTTTTCTAATTTGGTGTTCGCTGTCTAAATTTTTCTTTTGGGTGTAGAATCGTCAACTTCATTTGGAAAATATAAATATGATGATGCAGCATCCCATTTCATGGACCACATATGTGCATAGTTATACCGTTTTTTGGGTTGACTAGTTTTTTTAAAACCAGCCAGAAAATTATCTCCAACAAATTGCCAGAGTCCTGCTTGGATGTCTTCTACTTGGCTTAACTTAAAGGTCAACGAAATAAAAAGAAATACAGCAAGCATTTACCATTGACAAATGACAGACAGAATGTGTGGCCATTTGTGAGCATATATTTTAATAAAACTAAGGATGTAAAATGAACTAAGAAATAGACTAGAATCTCCAGAGAGAGAAAGGGAAAGAGAGTGAGAAGCTGGGTTTACTCACGTAATAGCAAACATAATCTTTGACATTTGTATCCACCTTATGACAGACAAAACTGCCGACATATCTGCCATATATATATTTTTTTGAAATGGTTATCAAAATATACAGGAAGAATGGTGGACCATAATTTAGATTAATGCACTTATTCCAGAAGTTTAACAAGAATGTTGTTAATCCTTTTCCTGATAATATTTTGTCATTTTGAATTACTAACAATTGCGAATTGCTAAATGTTTGTTTAGCATATACATATACATACATATATGTATATGTTTGAAAAAATGAACTAACACAACAGTCACATGAGAGATTTTGCGCCTTAATGCCAAAGCCTTTTTACTAATTGTTTTAAACCCTTGGAGAAAATATGCAAAAGGAAAAAGCGGCAAGTAACTGCAAGAAAGCAGTCATTCAGTTAATGGCTGAACCGCCAAGAGGTTAAAGAACTTTCCAATAAGAACATTTAACCAAAACTAACACTTTGGAGTTAGGTTGAGCTTAAGAGTATCTTGAATTTTAATTCTCATGTTTCATCTTACTCACCTCGGTGCAGAATTGGCAGCCGCATTGCAGAAGCGTCGTCGATTCGGCAGCATTTTCCACATCAATTAGGCAAAGTTTACAGGTAAAAATTTGGAAATTTTCTACCACTTGGGGCGTGGGTGTGGCAGGTGTACCCACCGAGGGTGTGACATCGGCGGAGGCAAGCATTTCGCGTCGCTTCAGAGTGATGCCGTCGCGAACACAACATGCCTGGGCCGCTTGGTTGGCCGTGGCCATGGACAGAAGAGAGCTGACAGTTAATGGATAAGCGTGATGGGTCCCAAATGGTCCAAGTTCACTAGCACCACCACCAGCGTTTGGCGTGGAGGATTCCTCAGTTGTTAGATTATTATTAGAGCTGGAGTGTAGAGTGGCGGTGGTTATATTTGACGGCGGACTGGGACTTGGTGAGCCCAGGAGATTATTCCCTCCTGCGGAACTGCCGCTAAGTCTAATTTGCGCATTCACATTGATATGCGATGGCTCAGACTCATTATTAATGCTTACTCTGGGTTGATTGAATGACTGAGCTGATTCTGGCCTAGGCACAAAGCCATTGACCAAAGAATAACGAGATCCAGACGCAGCCAAGGACAACAGACTCGAGCAACGTGAACATGTTCCGCCGGCACCGCCGGTTATACTATTTACACTATTTCTCAAACGATTCAACGGACGAATTTGCTCTATGCCACTTGGACTGAAGATTCCACTGCCAACAATTAGGGAGTTAGTTCCTCCTGGCGCCAGACTCTGACTTTGACGTGTTAGAGCCAAAACGGTTTCACATTTCCTTAGACCTTTATATTGCACAATAGATTGGGATTTCTCTTGATTTTGTAAACTGCTCGAACTATTCTCACGTCGCATCATATGCCATAACTTCTGTTGCACCACATTTAGGGAACTACTGGAACCACTTATACCATGGTTAGCTAGCTGCTGCTGCTGTTGTCGCCCGGATGGGTCTCTAAGCACCACCATATCCTGTTCGGATGGAGTACGCGTAATGCGTATCTCTGGGGAGGCTGGTCGTTCAGCTGCACGTTCCCTATCACTTGGCATTCGGGTGATTGAACTATTCCCAGCGGCTCCATTGCTGGCTCCACCTCCACTGCCTTGGCTAGCCTTGAGTCCAACCAAAGACTTGAGAAAGTTTTCGAAGCGTCTGCGACGTGGCAATTGTCCACCGCCTGAGAGACCCAATGAGCTCTCCAAGTCCTGGTTACCTGCAATTGTTGCGGTTGTTGCTCCTGCTCCTCCGTTGCCTCCAGCATCGCCTCCATTGATAATCTTCTGACGCTGTTGCTGTTGACTTTGTATGTCCAACAGGGCAACTGTCTCGTCTTGATGATGCAACGACGAAGCGGCGACATTTAGACCCGTAGAGGCAGAGGCAACGGCGGCCTTTTGGCTGACGGAGCGATGCTGCTGCTTTGTGTTGGCCAGATTGTGTATTGGCGAGGAATCCTGCAAAAAGAAAAAAAACTGATTAGTTTTACTTTTCTTTGGTGTGCGCTTTACTTTGCACTTACCCTCGACTCCTGTTCTAGTTCCTCCTCGAGCGCACTATAGACTGGTGCGTACCAGGAGTATGATAGCTGCTTGCGGCCGGAGGAACTGCCGCCTCCTCCGCTACCTCCAACGCCGCCAGCACCAAGTGCCGCCGCCTGAGCCGTGGGCGAGTTCAGACCAAGGCCGTGATGTTGACGTTGCTGCTGCTTATGTGGCACTAGTTTGCCTCCTGCTCCTCCCTGTCCCACCGAAGACGAGTGTACCAGATTGTTATTATAATTTAATTGAAGACTTCGTCTATGTTGTTGTCCTCGCGTCGAGGGCAAATGCTTTGTCTGCTGTTTGCGTCCGTATAAGCTACTATGATGTTGGCGTTGTTGCTGCTGCTGCTGACCAAGTTCTTTTTTCGTAAATATCAGCGAGGCACTATTCTTATTCAATAATATGGAACGTTGCTTATCCACAACCGTGGCCTCAATATGGGTTAGAAGTGGCACAGTTTCCGACAGAGGCAGCTGCTGCTGCTGCGATTCGGATGGATAATTAATAATAAAATTCTCCGCTGCTTCATCAAATATTCCCGCCTGAGTAGCACCTCGACCCAATGGATGATGGTGCTGTTTGTGATCCTCGTGAAAATTTAAAGATTTGCTGCCATTGAGAGTCTGCTTCAGATCATTTGACACTGCTGTTGTCCCAATTGTTGAGCTGTAGCTTAACTTATGTTCAACTAAAAGTTCCAATGGCGGTATTTTCGAGTTGTTGTTATTGTTATTGATGTTGTGTTGCGTTGAGGTTGTTGTTTCACCTGCTGCTGGAGTTGTTGCTGTGTGAACATGCACCTGATGATGATTTAAGGGAATCTGTGTCTGAAACACACCAGACACATCATTCGGTGGCAATCCCGCCGTTTGTATGGGTAAAGGCAGTGGTGGCCTCATTCTGACTTAATACGAACAAGTTGGCTAACGAATCCCGACACAGCTCAGCCGTGACTAATACAGGAAACAACGACATTGTCTGGGCCTGGAAAAGATAAGAAAAAGAAGTTGTTATAATAATCAAAACTCTAATTAAACTGTCTTAAAATCAAGCGACTGTGATTGCAAAGCCATGTCCAACTAAAAGGCAACTAAGCTCGAATTTTTGACAGGAATGAAACTAAGTACCTTTGCATTTTGGGCTTTGGACAAAATAAAAGCCAGTTATCGTATTTAAACCTCCCTCCAATAAGCATTTTGTAGGAAACCTTACAGAAAAACGTTTGTGGCTTTTCAGAAACGTATACAACAGGATTTCTTAAGAAATAATTCAGAAACTTGTCAAGAAAATGATACAAATGGCAACTGTTTTAATCATATTATTCTGTTTAACATGTTTACATAAAATCAATATTTGTACTTCATTTTGTTCTGTTTTAACGTTTATTTAAGTTGAAAATGAAATTCAGTCACATAATCTTATTCGTAAGTCAGCCCGCCTATAAAGACTTTTAAACTAGTTAACTTTGTGGGATCTAGGAAAAAAAGGTACCCTAAATTAAGTTTACCCATTTCTGTGTGAAGAAATCATTAGTGAAGTCGTTTCTAGAGGAATTCTAGTAGGTTGTTATTTAGTTACCAAGTCAACACAAATGATATATTGATTAGATATTACCTAATGCATTTTGCTATTACATTTTCTGGTCTCGTTTATCTCAAGTATTTTAATATAGAAACTTAATTATCAAAAGCGAAATACCAAATGACACTTTCGGTGAGGCATCATTTAACATTTAGGCCAGGTACACACAGACACACACAACATTTTCCAGGTTTATTAATTTTCTCGGTTTTGGGAAAACATATTTCCTACAAAAAATGCCCCAGATCGATATGTAAGAAAAGACAGTGTGGGAAAAAGTAGGGGAAAATGGCAAAGATAAATTGCTTACATGCTTCCCACACACAGAAACGTACATGAAAAGCAAGAGAGTGAGGGGTGGTTAGAGAAATGAGATGGAGGATTGTCAAGGCCAAGACTAAGTGAGACAGAAAACGTATGAACCGACATTCGCCTTGACAACCCACAAGCACACCCGCCTACCCTATCTCACTCTACCACGACCAGGCCTGAGAGTCTGTTATTTTAGGGAATTAATCGTTTTTGTCCTGCCAAGAGAAGTCGGCAATTTTTTTGTTTTCTTCTTTCCTTTCATTTAACGCCATTTAAGCAAAAAATGTATAAGTGAGAAGCATTGTAACAGCAGAAAAAGGACAAGTGGGCCACAACTAAACGAAGATTAATGAATTTGCTTTAAAATGCAATGGATAAGTTCAAGTCAGTTCGATAGTCGACCAGGCTGCCCTGCAGTAAATATGTTTTTAAACTCTTTCAAAGGTTAACTAAAATAAGTCATATTTAATATTTGATTATTGCAAAATCAGACTAAGCCTAACGACCTTCCGGTTACAACAAATTTTATATTCTTGTCAGATTCGACAGAATATGTCGAAGGAAATTAGTTTCTGGTTTTATCAGACAACAGCGAAACTAATTGACATATGCCAATTGGTTACGGAAATTAATTAGTTTACCCACAGTAAAAGTCAAGTGACAGCAGAGAAAATCTAAAAGAGGGTTCCATTAAATGTTTGTGGAACTAAAATGACCCATAACAGATTCATTGAGTTCAATATTTTAAATGCAGGAGGAAAGTGCTTTTAGTGTACACGGGAATTCGTATGATTTTGATTCGATTAATTATTTATAATTTATTGGATTTTACTTCTTCAGTTTATTTATTGTATTGTCGGTAGACTGAAATTAAACCCATTTAATTGTTATTTAGCCACATGTTAGTGGTGACTCTCGTCAATAGATGTGTCTAACTAAATACAAATTTATTTGCAAATAAATTTTCATTTATTTATTATGCATTTACTTACCATTATTTAAACTGCACAAAATTGTCAATATATTCCAGAAATTATGGTGGCAACTGTAAAACAAAGAGAACAAACAAAATAAATTAGTCGATGTGTGTAATTCAATAATAAACTAATAAACTAAGCTTTACTTAATTTCTTAATACTAAAGGAACTTAAACAACATTCATATAAAAGAATTCTCAAGGACTTTTCGAAATACTTGTACTTATTGATGAAAGTAAACTTAGTTTGTTTCATTCGTTTTACACAGCTCCCACTTTGCGCAGAAAAGTACACTATTATTTTGTTCACGCAACATACGTACGTGTGCGTATACGCAATATGTACCTATTTAAATGCCATTGGCATTAACACTTGATGAATTTTGGTTTTTTATTACCAACGATTAGAAATCAAACCACATCCAAAAGCCAACGAAAGTCACAATCAACTGAAATCATTTATCAAGTAAACTTTGTGCGGTTGCTACTGCTGCCGCCTTTAATAGTTGATTATTGATGTAATTACATCTTCAAAAACATGCAAACCTGCTGACGTCACTGAAAGTACTTATTTTGCTTTGCTTGCATGCACATTCAATTGCCCACACTCATTTTGGAGTTGATCTTAAAGAAATATATTTAATCCAATTCAACATAAATTGTATACAGATTGATTGGCCGGGATGAAATTTAAACTGAAATGAATTTAATAAATACATTTTCTGACATACAGGTCGAACTTCATTGGTTTAATGCTCAACTGTAAAAGGAATTAATCGAATAAGTAAGTACTCATGGAAGCAAATGAGTAGGGATTGAAAGCAAATCCCTTGTTAAGAAAAACAGGGGATAAAATATTGTTTCTTTTGTTTTTGAAAGGATACAATTTTCATTCAATAAAATGGGAATTCACTTAAATATCGATTGGAGAACTGATTTTGTTGGATTGCAAAATGTGTACTCATTGACAAGAATTCAGAGTAAACGAGGTTATACATCTCGTCTAACAAATTCAAAGAGAGAAGTTGTGCGGATAACCCAAAAACATTGCCATAAACAAATATTTCAACTAACTATTTTGTGCTTTGGGCAATTCAAATATACATACATACATAAATACAATTTCCCTTGTACAAATAAAAAATCAAACTAAAAAGCAAAACACAAAAAAAATAAGACAACATTAAAACGAAAAAACCACGAAAGGTTTAAATGAAATTAATTGCACTTTTGAATTTTACTTTTTTCTGAGTTTTTACTTGTTGTTTGTTTTTACGTTTGCTTATTTGTTACACCCAAATTCAATTAAACAATGCAGTTTTATAAACAAATCTACAAAGCACACTCTCACACACAGACACACACAATTATGCACACACCGAGAAGCAGCAGAGCCCTCATCCACACCCCACATTTTGTTTTTTTTTTTTTTTTTTGTTTTAATTGAAATATGTGCAATTAAAACTCTTGTGCATGCATATGAAAATGCGAAAAAGCACTGAGGAAAAAAAGAAAATGAGAAGAGACCCAGTAAAAAGCACAAAATGTGCGGAAGGGCAGAGAGAGATAGAGAGAAGAAACGGCAGCAGCAATGCATAAATTAAAAGTCAACTGCAAATTAATTAAAGCACTTAAATTAGCTATAGATTCAATAAAATTACGCCGAAACATGACAATTTAATTAAGCGATCCTGTATGATAAATAAATTTAAAGCTAAAAGATGCGAAAAAGTCAACAAACATTTAAGTGAAGATCATCAAGAGGCAAATGTTTCGATCTTTTGTTGTCCTTGCATGTTGCAAACTAATTAACTTAGTAGACAAAAAAGGCCAAATATATACATTCGTTTTTATTGTTGTTGTTGTTGTTTCTTTTCCCATCGCCTTGAGCTTGCACTACACAATGGCACAATTGAAATCCAATTGAAAACTAAAGGTCAAAAGACACACATCGGCTTATCTACAATATTTTAAACTTGGAAATTTGTTGGGAACTAATCTAGGAAATAAAAAATGACAAAAGCATCTTAAATATTATTCATTGTCCCTTTAATACTGTTTTTCTTTGGACTGGAAAAGAAATAACAGAATTAACATACTTTTAAGTAACGACTTAAATGTTTAAGCGATAGAAAATACAAATTTCAAAACCGACTAATGCATTCGAAAATAGTAAGCTCCATAAACAAAATACTTATATATAAATCTAGTTTAACTATTAGCGCAAATCAACAAGGGAATATAAATAGTGCATGCATTTATGCTTAAGCTCAATGCAATTTAATTGTCTCACTCAAAAACAGAAGGGGATCTGACGGAGGGGGATCTGACTTCCTTGGCCCAACAAAATCAAGAAAATTAAACTGAACCATTGATTGTTGATGTTGTCGCAATTCACAGGAAGTATCAATGATCAGGAGGCTATGCAAAGGGAATACCCAAGTCGGCTCCATCCAGTCTAAGGCAATGAAGTTTGTATACTATAGAGAAAGTATCATTGCATAAATTAAACAATACGATTAAGATAGCTGCGCTCTCTCTCTGTCTCAAACCATAAATTTGTCTACAGTTTTCCTCATTTATGTTTGTGAATATTATTTATTTTTAGTGCCAAATTCAACACCCACGATAACCTTAAGATGCATATTTGGAAATGATGTGTATATTTGTTTCTGTCGATGTGCAGTTCAATGCAGTTTTTCCGTTTTAAATTGCAATCGAGCCTAATTGAGTTATTGCATTACTTAAGCCCAAGCCATTATACTATTAATTGCCCCAATGTCTAATTGTTGATGATGATTGCAAAATTGTTGTTATTCATTCAACAACATTTTTATGTATGTAGGTGCAGAATTTATGAATCATGTTGGCCTTTCGTTTTAAAATTATCAACAATTTAATCGGTCAAGAAGATAATCTTGGTGAATCTAAACAAAGAAAACCATAATGAATCATTATGGTTAAAATAAAACTTAAATTCTTTTCTTTGCTTGGGCAATAAATATTTGAAGATAGGCTTTTCGCAAGAAGTGTTAAGGATAGAAGATTGGAGAAAAAAAAAGACAAAGTATTCCTTTTGCAGAGAATTCCATAGTCGGCGCAGCAATTTCCTAGCGCTATTTATTTTTATTCTCCAAATGACTTTGCAGAAATGAAGTTAACAAATAAAATTATAAATAATCATTGGTTGTTTTTTGGCCTTAACTAGAGACATTCGTCTAGACTTACGCAATCTTTCCCAGTTCAATTTACAAACGCAAAAAAAAGTGTGTTTCGCTTCGATGACTTCATTAGTTGTGGTTAGTAAAATAAAATTTAAATTACATGCGAAGAGAACAGCAACAGCAACAACAACAATTGGCAGGCCATAAAAAAAAACCAAACAAAACAAAGCTTAGGAATTGTTTTAAACAACAACAAAATGGCATCGTAAATACTTAACAAACCAAATCAACTATTCAAGTTCAATGTCACTAGAAGAGACAGAGACGCTGTTCTCCTTAAAAACTTGGCATACTTCTGTTTAAATTAATGCCTCTTTGTAATACACAACATTTTTTATATCTTTTCGTTCTGTTATTTATGAAGGAAGTGCATTTTTCATTTCATTAGCTTTTCACATATATTTTTTTCAACAGGAAAACTTTTACGAGAAGCCAAAAAAAATTTCCGCAAACAAAAGACCAGCAGAAAAGACGCAATAAAAATGTTTTATACGGCGGAAAAATACTCTACAAAAGCTGTTAATTAAGCATTCTGGTCATATAATGAGTAGGTAAAATTTACATTGATTTATGAGTTAGAAACAAACGAATATAATTCTGATTGGCACATTCCTTCTACACTAAAACTGAAGCGATTTCACTACAAATTTTATTATATGTCATATCTTTTAGGTTGAAGAGAATCACAACAAAGACTACATGTTCATATATGTATGTATACGTGTATATGTGTGTGTAATTTGGCCTATGCGTGCTATTAAAATAGAATCGTTGCACTCGCTGCATATTCAAAAGTAAGAGCCGGTTGCAATAAATGATATATTTTTATATATTTACCATGTACATACATATACACAAATAAATATGTTTACTTTACGCTGAGGGGGGAGAAAAGTGTCAACAGATTTATAAAATTGAGAATAATGAAAGGAATGTGTGATAAGCGCGGAAGTCAGGGTAAAAGGGTGGAGACAATTTATATGGCCGGCAATGCACTTGATGCATTCAAATATTTATGATCTGCCCCTTGATCCACCTACTCAGTCATCCTTTCTATATACACTTTTCGACTTTGACGACTTGACGATATGTATGTATGCACAGAAGGCGTTACAGTTGTGCCGCTTGATTGAGGCGCAGTTTTTGTTTCGTGCTAAAATTTTTTCGGTTTTTTTTTCTTTTTTAGCACAAACAAAAGGCGGAAGGTCAGTCAGCTTGGGGCAACAGACATTGAGGAGGGGGCTATGAGCACGCGCCAAGCGTTTTCAGCCTTACAATATTTAGTCAGAAGTCAAAGCACTCGTCAGTCAGTCAGCAGCAGCATCAAGAACATCAGGGCTGAATTTTAGTTCTCTCTCTTGACTCTTTACAACTTGAGTCGTTGTTGATTCAAAATGTAAAGTTTATTCACCCAAAGACGTCTGTCTGTCAGTGAAGGAGGAAGCCAAATGGTTGATTGGAGTAGGAGGAGGAGGATGCGGTGATTTGGACAAGAGAAGAAAAGCTCATGGCTCTCGTGCCCCAACGAAACAAAAGCGGTTGCACTTCATTGCACTTTCTGCTACGAAAAGAAAATGTTAGGAATGAAGGAATTCAGTGAAAGAGACGACGACGGTGGCGGCGTCGGGGCATAGGGAGGATGGAAGACCGTAAACTTGTTGGGTGGTTGGTTTGAAGTGGTCTTCGCCCACATTTGACGTCACGTGTTCTTCAAACATAGCAACGAATTACGAATTACCCTAACATCATAGAACTTCGTAATAACATTAACTTCACACTGTCGAGACAAGACAGCACTTTATCAGTTGAATCCTATCCCATTTCAGTCTAAATACTTTATCCCATATCATGGTTTAAAAGAAGTCAACAATGTAGGGTGTGGGTATTCCCCAGCATTTTATAGAAGAATTTTTTAATAGCTGTGCACTAGAGAGTTTGACGCTTTCCCAGCTGTTTAATTAGTTGCTGGCTCAAATGGGATCCCGTCTAATAAGCTTGTGGTCGGGTTCTTGCTTATTGCAAACATGAAATATTTAAAAAGATTTCTCCTGTAACAAGATTTACTTATGCCTAGAAGGCGCAAACCATAAAGTTTTTCGTCTTTCTTAGTCGAGCACAATGTTGTTTGGCCTGAGCACATAATTGCATATTTATAATTCCAGGTTTAAAACCAACGACGATGTACTTTGTCGCAAATTAAGTCACCAGCTTTTATATATTCTTTTGTCGACAGTCTGTGTGAGTGTGTGTATGAAAGACCAATTAATGAATAAAGCAATGGAGCAAGAAAAATGGCTTCTGATGTTTGAGGAAGAAACTTTTTCGACGGGGGGCAATTGAATAACCCTGAATAATGCCTTGGGACTTCCTCTTCACGAGAGTGTTTTTTGTTGCAACGTCAGGAAAAGCTTTGTAATAAAGCTCTTTTAAAGGCATACTTAATCGAGCATTTTTAAATTTTTATTATACATAATTTTTTTCAATTTGCAAGCATAAATTTTCATAAATGATGAAGAAGTTTTGTAGGATCTAATTGAAATTTTAGTTGAGGACCAACAAATAATAATGGCATTTCCTCTTACTTCTTAAATGCTACATTTGACTCCATGCCTATAAAGACTTTTAAAGGGGTTCGAATTTTCTTCCTTCTTCCATTAATTTAATGGATGGATACTTTTAATTTCCTTTGTAGTATAAAACAGTGAAGTCAAAAAATAAGCGTACCCTAGCCTGCAATGTGTGAAGTGGCTTAGAGCAGCAAATTTAATGAAAAGCATTTACTTTCGGGGTGGCAAAATGTCATGTGCACCGGAAGGCACGAAGTGCAGATACGGCATCATATGCAAATTTATGTATTTCATTTAATGATATTAGCAAGTTAAAACAAAAATAAAAAAAATTATAAAAAAAAAACGAAACGTAACTACCTAATAAAATATTTCACTTAACTTACTATGCAGGTAAGTTCAAGGTTTGTACTCTTAATATTGTTATATGTTAATCACCCACACTTTACTTCAATTCAAGTCAGTTTATGTAAATAAAGTGTTCCAGTATATATATTTATGTACATATATGTCTAAACACATTATGTGTATATCCGTCTCTGCCAAAGAAAGTGCTGAACTAATCAATTACGGTTGAAACTATAGTGAAAAGTTTGTTTATTATGCCCTTAAATGCAACATTTGTATTATGGTTAACTCCTTGTCTTACTTTACGTCCCTTTCCACCCCGACCACACGTCATTCCACATTAGCAATTGGAATTTTTAACACCCACCCAGAGAGCCAAAGGCAATTGAAACGGGTCAAAGGGGTGAGAGCAACAATTTGAAATGCAATTATACAATAAACGGACAAACAGATTGAGAATATATATATATGTGTACATATATATATATATATGTATAGGTATATGTACATATATTGTTAATGAAATTAGAAATTCAAATTCAATAAACGCAAACATAGAGAGAACAAGAAGCACAAAAAGGCTAAACAATAAATATAAGTGTATAAGAAAAACTCATAAATAATACAACAATTTATTTTTTCTACTTTGCATAGATTGAAACGTAGAAAATTAAAGTTAAAAATAATATAAAATAAAGGTAAAAAACAGCTGTTAACTAACTTCCTCTTAAACAAAGCGACAGAGTGATAGAGATAGATAGAAAAAGGGTGAGCGAGCGACCAAGACAGAGACAGCGACAGGGAGTGGGAGTAAAGAGGGAGAAGATACAAGGGGTGCAGACTCAGAGACACTTGAGTATAAACTCAATTGCTAACGTTTGTTTTTTTTTCTTTCTTTTTTTTGTTAGACTCTTTTAACTTGGCCAAAAACCAGTTTTTATTTTTGCTTTGCTTTGCCCCAACTGACGCATTTTGAAAAAAAGATACAACAATAATAACAAAATGAGCTACCAAATAGGCACAAACACCAAGAAATTTTGAGGTTAACAAATTTGTTTTTCAAAAACACTCTTTCTCGCTGTCTCTCTCTCTCTCGCTTCCCCCTTGTACCCTTTAGCTGTTATCTCGATAAGGTAAAATGGCTGACTTATTCATGTCTGTCTACCTGTTCACTTGGCTATACTTACTTATACTATAATTATTATGAGCATTATTCTTTATTTTGCTTATCGGTTGCTCTCTCTAAACGTGTCACACTGACTGACTTTTTTCAGCTCTACTTATTAAAAGATTATCTTGAAGCCCTCCTCATATAAACGGGGAGCGCTCAATAGAGAATTTCACAATGTCGTTTGAAGCACTACATAATTAACAAAACTCTAAACGAAACATAATTTTTCAGTTATATTGTACTTTAATGCATTTTTTCTTCCCAAAAGAATCAGAATTCGCAAACTATTTTGGTTGTCTGTATTTTTAAAACAAATAATAAACGGGCCCTTTTTCTATGCATTTTTGTAGACTTCTTCTTAATATCTTAAAGTTTTGATATGCTTTTATCATAAGGCAAAGAGCCTGCCGCCCTTCTGAAACATTTTTTTCCCTCCCATCTCATCCACTCTATAAGTATCTGCTCGGGAAGCCAAAGTGCGTGCTCATGAAAATATTTACAACATCTCACCGGAGTAATGGCATGCAATCCAATAAAGTTTTTACAAAAACAACAACAACAAAAAGCTTGGAGACGTTGGAACAGCAATTGCAGAAGCTGACAGAGTGGAGAAAGAAAGAAAGACAAGAAGACCAAGGAGAAAGCCAAGTAAGCACACATTCACTTTTTATACCCTACATATGTACGTATGTATACCCGAATGAAAAAGGGGCATATTGCAGTTATCAAGCATTAAGTGTGAGATGTCAAAGGAATCATTGCGATTCCTAAAAAGTAACACTGAATTGGAGAAAACTGCTTTATTCCAATTAAATTAAGTAAAGAAACATTATTTTGGAATATTTGACCTTGAGGGTATCACATGTTCATCAAACTAGCACAACCACTCCCATTTCTTGTAGGAAAAAGTTGGCCCAAAAGTATATATTGCATTTGTTTGAATTTGTGCTGAGAAATGAGAAATGATTTTGGCAGAGCTGGGCCAAAATGTGGGTCACCTACAGAAACGACTAAAGCCACCTCCAAAACCAGTGAGCAGCGGCTGCTACTACAAAGAAAAAACTGCAACATACGAGAACTTGCCGCAGATGGCCGAAACTGGCGCTAAATTTAAGAAATATTATGACAAATCGAACTTCGCCAAGCAAAAGAACAAAAAAACCTCAAAACAAGGTCTGTTCGGGCAATTGCCCTAATGGTTGTTCGGTTGTCCCCCTCTTCACTCCCACTCATTTAGACCATATTGATAAGATATCTTAGGGAGTGTGGGGTAAACAAAAACGCAGTTGTAATACCTCCATATATTATATTTCCAGTCTCTGGGTAATTTAAATGCGATAAGATCCAATTTGGGAATCGAGTTAATATCATACAAAGATATCTTTTTATGTTCTTTTTATATGTAAGTACACAACACGCATGACGGTTTTCTGATGAGTACACACAACACACCCAGAGATAAGGTGATATATGCATAATATTCATGCAAGGTGATTGCTAAAGCCAATGGTGTTTATATACATACATATATATGGTTGTTCACTTTATGGTAGTTATAATATGAGTTGTAACTTTCTATTCTATTCTAGGCAGACTGGATCTAAAGAGCAACACCTTTTGGCAATGTTTGTGACTGTTATACCAAGTTAAAACATATACATATGTACACACCTAAGTGCATATCCACAATAATTGACGAACCTACAACAAAAACATATACATACCTATATTTATATTTATTTATGCTAACGAGAAACACACGAAGAACTTGAGACCATGGCCTTAGATTTCTTTTCTTGTAGTTTTAATCTACTTGAATATTTTTACTTACTAATTTATTACAAGACGCTTTTTTGGAATTCTGTTTTTTAGTTTTATTTTAATTCTGATCCGGTTTCAGTTAAATAAATTTAATGTCAACTTTGTCTCGCAGTATTTATAGAATTTGCTAACTTTATTTATTGCCTAATAATGTTGCAGTTGTGCTTGGGCTTGGCCTAAGATAAGAACACTTGATGTCAATGTTTGTTTTTAATATTTATTTACTTTTCATTTGTTTGCTTTGAGTTTGGAGTGACTGACGGACAATCGGCAATCAGTAGGTACGAGTAAATGGCAATCAATCAAATGAAAAAAGCTTAAAAGGTGCGCATTGAATACAAATGGATGGACGTAAAAAAAATTCATTAAGTATTGAAAACGAACTTATAATTGGAAACTGATTTGATTAATTTTTTGGAAATGCAATCACTTGCTAAAGTAAACACAAAATATGTATCATGCCATAATTATTTTTAGATCAGTTTGATTTGGAATCGAGAGCTTCCGTTGGGTTTTTTATGCCAGAATTGAATGGAATTTTTATTAAATAGGCTTTTAAATTTAAAAACCTATGGGAAGAGTAACACAATGATGAGATTAAATTTTTGTTTTCTACCGCCTTGCTTTCGCCTTGATTTTTAACAAAAGTAGCACCAAAAATAAAAAAAAAAAAAAAAGGCGACAGAAATCAATTAGCAACTTGCTAAGGTTTTCAGCGAAAAATAGTAATATTAAAATGACGCAGGCAGGCTTTAGTAAATATTATTTTTATTTTTTAAATTATTTTTCCTTTGTTGTTTTTTTAAACACAGCTGACCAACCGCGGTCTCTGTTTCTTGTGCGCTCTCTCTTTCTCACACTGAGCACGTTACTCTCTTGTTCTCTCTCTCAGCCATGCACACATAACAGTGCTGCAAGAATCTCCGAAGGAAAAGAAGCTAAACGTTTGCTAAAAACAACAATTAACATTGAAATAACAGCTATATTAGCAATTTATTAAAGAATTCGCTTAAATCAGGGTACTGCCATAGGTATTCCATAAGATGGAGCAATTAAATTTCTAGCATCTTAGCCCAGTAACAAAACGGCCCAATAGTGAGCAAACACTCTTTAAGCAAGTATTGATTGTAATTTATGCAGAAAACGAAAAGGCTAGATATAGCAACTAAATTGCCAAGGTGGCAGCACTGGCACACACACACGAACACACAGTGGGAGCCATTGACAAAAACCAACAACCAATTTCGCAAGATTTTCAAGATTTTTACTGCTAACAAAAAAAAATTAACAACAATAAAAAAAAGCAACCGATGACGACATTCGCTTTTAAACATTAACACAATTTCTTTTAGATTTGTTTATTCACTTACTTTTTATAATATTTTTGTTGTTGTTGTTGTTGGTATTCACAACAGCAAAAAAGAGAGTCTCATTCGCTCTCTCAAATGGCCCCCCAAATGCAGCTGCTTTCACAAAAAAACATGAAAAAATTATATTTTCAATTTGGCTCCTTTGCTTGCTTTTCACTTGATTTTCTTTTCATTAACTTTCACCCGCTTTTCACTTGGAAAATGGTTTTAAGCTTTTTCAGATTTTCTTGCCTTCTTTCTTTTTTTTTTTTTTTTTTTTGCCCATTAAGCAATAGGTAGTCACACACACACACACGCATTCATCCGCGCATTTGCACAAAATGCCCCCTATGCATTAGAGTCGATTTGTTGTAAAAAAATTTATAACTTTTCTTGCTTTAATTTAAAACAAAATAAACTGTTGTTTTTTTTTTACTTTTTGGCACACACACACGCACACCAGAGCAACAGGGATTAGTAGGAGACACAGTTTCGTTTAATGTTTTTTATCCACTCGCATTGAATTTTAAGCAAATTGTGCGTAACAATTTAATAGAATTTTAGTCAGCATTTTATTAATTTTTCCTTGCTTATTTTTTTCTGTTATTCCGTTGCCTCCTCCTCCGCGAAACACCAGCACACACGCTCACTTTGAAAACAAAACAACAACAAAAAAAAAAAAAAAAAACAACCCGAAGCAAGATTTATAAAAATGCACTAGATACATAAATTTGTCATGTTTTCGAGGAGATGCAAAGTTGTTTTCGATATGGTAAAGAATTTACTTATTTTTACTTATTAAATTAGCAACTAAATTCAAAAGACTTTGCCCTCTCGCCGTAAATTTTAGCCCTCTCGCCGTAAATTTTTGACCTCTCGCCGTAAATTTCTTGCCCTCTCGCCGTAAATTTTTGGACCCTCTCTACGTAAATTTTTGCCCACTAAACCACAATTAGTGAAAATGGTCACACTAAAAGCAATTTTCTCCTAGCTGATAAATAATCGATATCGCCAAGTTGGCGCGAAATTTAAATGCGAGAAGAACCGATAAAATTTACGAAATTAAAAATTTAAATTTAAACTGTAATTGAATTCACAAAAACAACAACAAATACGAATGCTAGGAGGACAAAATGTCATTGAAGACAATCTGTCAGATTTGTAAATATTGTTTAATGCTTTTCAGACAATTTTATTTGTACTTGGAATTTCTTTATTGTATTAAGAATTTTTGAAGGTTGAGTTTTTCTTTTAAGTTGTTTGTTTTATTAGAAACTCTTTGTACATTTGTATTTAAAGACATTTCATTGTTCATATGTGTCCTTTATCACATGCAAAAAGGCGAAACCTAACAAAGTGGTTTGGGGGATTTCCTTAGATCAATAATATCTACAAGGCATCGCGTATATTCGTCACGCAAGACCTCCGTAAAAATAATAACCCAAACACAAGCTAAGAGGCCGAGTCAGAATCAAATAAATCAATACGGCTTCGAACTGCAATATACAACAAAATAATCACGGCAAAAGCAAACCGAATGTTGCTGATTTTTTCAATGTTTTAATTTAAAGCCAAGAATGTGTATAATAAATATAAGCAAATAAGTACAAACAACTCCGATATTTCGAGCAACGATAAATTCATAAAAATCTCATTAATTGAACGTCTAAGTAAGTTTAAATAACTTAAACAGTACCCAATTTCTGTGAGTAAACGCAAAAGGCACCTTTTTTACTATAGCAATCAAGGTAAAATAATATCAACTTTTTTTCCTGCAAATTGCTGCAATGAAAATAAGGAAGAATGTTTGTGGCAGGAGCTACATACAGCCTTCTAGGACAAACTGAGCTGATTCTGTTTGCTGCCTGTCAAGTTTCATTTGTACACCGCGCCTCTTGATTGCTAAGACCATCAGTTGTAGTTGTTACTCATGTTTTTTGATGATAATGATGCTGACTGAGAGAAAGATAGAGACTGCCGAGCAAGAATAATAATTGTCCCCCTCTTGCGCCATTGCCAGTTCCTGTACTGAGTCCTGAATAGATTCGTTTTTTATTTGAAACGTTGAAAAATAAAAAAATTTTTCTTTTACACACGTTTTATTAAAAAGAAATGTTACAAATAATGAAAGGACGAAACTGAACGAAAATGTTTCATCATATGTATTCTATCAATTATTGACAAAAAAGCTCGAAAGTGGAGGATGTAAAAAGTGTCCTTCCCACCCTTCAACAACAACAGAAAAGAAGACTCTTGATTTCCGTAAGGCCATATAGCATGAAACCGGAAAACAACAATTGTTTTAAAAAAGTGACAACAACTTTAACAAAAAAGTAAAATTAATTAAACAAATACAAATCCAATTATGCCGAATTTCGAGTCAAACGCCAATTGGAACTTGAGATTTTCTGTCTGAATAAATTTTGAGAAACATAGCTTAGACAGATATTCTCAAAAAGGAACTTTACATTTTCTTAAATCTTGTACTCTTTAAAAAAGAAAGAACATTTCCTACCTGGTGCCTCTTTCAGTTTACTAACAATTTCATTATATTTTTGTACTTATTAATTAAGAATGTGCAGACAAAAAAAAAAACAGTAATAGTTCGGATAGTTCTTCATTTCTCTTCTTTGCTTATTTATTCCTTCAAAAGAAAGTTGTTGACCCATTCAAACTCGTCATTACAAACTAAAAATTTAATCCAAAACACCAAACCCGCAGTAAATTGAGGAAGAGGCAAAGATTCGAAGGAGTCTTTTCTGTGGTTCTGGGGAATTCAAATGAAAACACTCTTTACCCAAAACCCAACTGCACCGTAGAAAAAGGGAAAAGCTGACGAAACCCTTTGAACATAATTACACTTCAAGGGGAAAATGACTGCCGGAGTTGACCACTATTAGATAAACTTGGCCCATCGCCAGAACAACTAAGACAGGGAGCAAAAACAATCAAGGCCACAAAAAAGAAAAAAACAAAACAAAACAAAAACAACAAGGAAAGGTTAACCGTTTGACCCTACTTTTTGCACAGTCTGGCTTAATAGCTTAGTTTAGGGCTTGCCCTTGAGCTTATTTTATTTTTCTACTTTTTGCCGTTTAAATTAAAACATTGCTTTTAATTCTTCTTGGTTACCCAAAATATATAAGCCGAGCTCCTCTTTCCTCTATTTGTTAAAATCAGCTTTCATCATAGGCATTGGGATGGTCTTGAGGAAATCAAGACAATTTTGTTATTCAGATGTCATTTTACCAATTCCAATTTCAATACTGAAGGTAGAGAAGAATAACTATTTGAGAAGATTTCTTGCTACTGCGAACTGAGTTCAACAAATCGGCCAAGCGTAAGGACTTTACGAATTTCAGTCGAAATGAAAGCGACAGCTGTTTTTTTTCACACACGCAAATCCGAGAAACCAAGGACAAAATATTATACAATTTGTTTTTTTCGCTGGCACTTTGTGCCACATTTCTCTTTCTCCTCTTTAGGCTTATTGGAATAAAAAACATTCAAGTGAAATCAAATAAATTCATATCTCAACTTTCACTCAAATGGAAACTTAAACCTTGTCATAAATTGGAATGACAGAAATAGAGAATTTAAATAACAAATTTGCATTTGTAGTTTGGTGAAAACTGACAACTGAGTGTGCCACAAAGAAAATGGAAATGAGCAGTCAAATTCTTGTAAATTTTTTACCTCGGATATCATTAAATAGAAGCCTTTCAATTACACATAGAAGCCCCATTAATCTACATACATTAGGGTGGTTGGAAAAGAAAGAAGAATTCGAATTTTAGGCTTGTCAACCAAAAATAACGTATACGTAGCATGTGCGAACCATATTTTTGATAATCGTAATGATTATCGTACTTTCAGTAAGATGAAGATTCTTATTCTTTCGCTCATTCTCTTGAGGTTTATGCTGTTTTCATTGATAATGTGGCAAACGTTTTGCACTTTTTATGGTGCTAATAGCCGGTCATTACTTTCAAGAAAGTAAAATGAAGCGAGGAAAAAACCGAACATTTTGTAGGTATTCAGAGTCTGTCGTTTAGTCCAATGTTAATATGGCTTCCATCATATATAAAGAGAGGCGCCTTTCTATTGTTTACAAATCATCTGTCTGTGGGGTATGTCGCTCAAACAATGCCTAAAATTTTTAAAAGGATATGGCTACATTTCCTGCGCGTGCTAAGTATTCAATGATAAAGGGGAGACAGACGGCTGGGACAATGAAAAATTGTTTGTCATTAATTTAATTTAAACGCAAAAAAAATAAAGTGAACAAACGCAACACAAAAAGGCATACAGTTTTAAATTTCACTTAATGTCAGAAGTCCTTTTTGTGTAATTGTGTGTAGATATGTGGGTGTAGAAGCGAGGTGTGGATATATGTATGTGTGTTTGCTGGGGGCAAACAAACATGCATAAGAAATAAACGCTGCGTCGAAAAGAAGTGAGAAAGTTGTTGAGCAGAAATAAAGAAAAACTAGCGGAAATACTTTAACCAAATTACATAAGGGAAAATTAAGTTAAGCAAAGGAGTTTTCCCTTCTAGTCAGTAAAAGGGAATAGAAGTTTACCTGGCCATGGTGATAGCATCCATTATTATTTTACTCGTCGCTTTCCTTGCCACACTTTTCGATTGAAATTCCCTTCGTTTTTTTTCTTTTTGTCCTTGAATTCTTTGCAAAAACTGTCGAACTGTTAGTGTTGTTGATGTATGTATGTAGTAGAATCCTCCTCCTTCCTTAGATGAACGTGTGTGTGACCATGTTTACAAAGCTCAGGCCTACCGCCTACTGCTTCATTTCACTTTATCCTCTTCCCTTTCGCCAGTTAAATCAACATGCACACGAAGATGCTGGTGATGAGGATGATTGGATTGGTAACGTAGACTGAATCTGGAGGCAGCCACTCACATCATTTATCTCTGTCTGTGTGTGCCTCACATTCCACACTTACTCTTCCCCTCTTAGTTCTTTCTATCTCTTTGATTGGGTTTAGATTTATGCCTTAAGTGTGGCTATGGGATTTGTTTGCGATTTCTGGTTAGCCCATTTTCTATGCACATCTTTTTTAAGGCAGTCTTTATTTTGGTTTAGGAAGTTAGGCTTCTGCTTCACAATGATTTCTACAAGGAAAATGCAAAAAAGTTATTGATAATTTTCATAGCAACGTCTCTGTATATGGGGGGGCGGTTTCATCAGTTTAGACAACCTTTCGATTTGAAATACCATAAAAACCTACTTTTAAAAAAATTTTAATATAATCGTAAAACAAAAAAATTGTAAATAAAACATTCAATATACGCCAAAATTAAAAAAAAAAAATTGAATTCACGGAAAATGTTTATATATTATAAAAATCCATTAATACACAATCTGAAAGGTTTTGGGTGAAGGTTTGAGAAGACGGCTTATATATGTACATATGTAAATACATATATAATGTAAGCTTAGTCATTTTGCTTATGCTTTTCAGTTGTTCGAAAACTGATACATAAATTCGAAGTATATTTGGGTTCCTTAGATAAAGTCACCTTTGGGTGATTGCCGCACCCATTACTCAACTCCAGACAGGGATAGCCTCAGTTATTTTCTTATTATGAATGTGATGGAAATATACCAGGAAAACATTCGCAATCGAAGGAAAAACGCATAGATACACACAGCCAAACGAGACACACGAATAGGATATATATCCTATGTCAAGAAAAGTTAAACATTAAAATAAATGGCTTATGCAAATCAAACAATAATTTCGATCCTCGTCCATTGGCGGGTCTAGTTCAGCCAATTTGGGAAGAAGAAATCTGCCTTGAAATGAAAGAAACTAACGTTTCTGTAAAGAGTTATCGAAGTGGTAAGATCCGCTTCTTGACTAGGATATTTCAGCCGCGCCTAATCGGCATACAAACAGCAATTTTTACTATCACTCATTCTTTTTAGCTAATCATTGTTTTAGTCCACCAGAAGAAGTATTTATAAATAAAAAAAGTTCTCCTCATTATAGCTAAAAGTAAAAGTCCCCACATGATAAATGACCGACAAACGAATAAAGTGTGTAAGGGGAATATTAGAGGGTTTTAGGTCCCATTATTGGAATGCAAAATAATAATCAATATATGCCATGTCACTACAATACTGAAATACAATTGAATTGCATTTTTTTGTTTGCGTAGATATATCCTTTTAATTGTTCAAATATAACCCTAGGCTTATTATATTTTATTACCAGAAGTTATTAAAAAGAAGGAATGAAGGTAAACACTAAACAGTATAACGATTCAAAACAAAAATAAATTTAAGCTAGGCAAAGTCTATATTAGAATTGAATACTTCTCGTACACATCGCAAAACTTTCCTTTAAAGAATTTTCAACAATTTTGTAACAAAACTTGTAACCTAAACACAGGAAAAAAAAGACTTGGGGTGAGCAAACGTTTAATGATGTTTTATTCCCATTTTGTTTTTCTTTTATAATTACTTTGATAGACGTTATTTACGTGCGTTTTTTGTGTGTTCTGTGGCGGTGGCCATGTTAAGCTCACATAACGGTAATTTAATTAACATACATAAGCAGAATGGCCAACACAAAAAGGGGGAGAGTATGAGCAAAGCGAGCCAAAGGCGAGGCAAATGAATTTTACTTACAATAACACCAAAACAAATTGTCGTACCGTTGGTTTCATCATTTTTATTGATTTCACAAATCAAACTAGTCAGTTTATTCGATTTAATATTCCTATACACACTTCACACAGACACTCAAACTTCCGAGGTTTCTTTCTTATTTATATTCCAAAAATTGTTTATTTGGAAAATATTGTTATGATACGCGCCTTATATATGTAGCTGATTTACCGCCGCCACGACAAAGCTCATATCCTTTTTAGGATCCGACAACGACAACCAGTTTGTTAGCGCGCTCAAGAAGGACTTCGGCTTGGCCAATAACAAAACATTTTCTGCTGTTAACTTTTAACAGTACTGTTAATTAACGCAGGCGCTGTGGCCCATCAGGGAGGAAGAGAGCATACCAATGACTGTCAAACTTTTGTTTTTATTTTAAAATTTTAATAAACTTTAAGGAAGTAATGAAAATAAACTACCAAGGGAAGTAAACATGCTTTTGTTAGAGTTGCTCAAGGAGCATACAAATGTAAATCTGAAAATGGGATAATTTAGCTTTGACATGGTCTTCCGGTATAGCCAATTGCTTATACATATGTATGTGTGGATAATGATGTGTCTAAAATTGTGTGTGTGTGTGTTGAGCCTAATGTCAAGGTTTTTTTTCGACTGTGCTGCACGTGGCCTGCACACAATTATGCCTCCCCAACAGGACCTCCCTCCTTCCATGTCTATCTTAAAGCACTTTGCATGAATGAACAAAAATGTTGCCCCTGGCAATGTCAAGTACATGGGTAGCACTTCAACTAACCCCCCCCTCAAAATGTTTCTGCTGCATTTTATGTGTCATCGATTGCAAATTGCCCATCTCAATCTCCTCCTTGCCCTTGTTACTGTCCTCGATGTGTTACTTCAATATAATTATTTAGTTGCATAATAAATGTATTGTTAAACAATTTCATTCTTACTGATAAAACAGAATATAGCTTAAATTAAAATACTTAAAAAAGATTTTATTTTAAAATGCCAAAATTTTTACTACATGCTGGAAAATAGTAAAACTATTTTTTCCGATAAATGTAATAGACGAATATATTTGCAATATAATATTTAAACCAAGTCTACAAAAATCTAATAAATATGAACATTTTATTCACTTATTAAATTTTATAAATGGGAGAATCTGAATGAAAAATCGAACGATTAATTATTTCCAAAATACCTTTCATTCTCTTCTATATTTTACAATGTTGGATCTAAATGTGAAGTCAATCGGACAATTTGTCAGTAGAAACGAAAAGATCAAGTGTTTCAATATAGAAAAATTTAACACCCAATATAAAATATCCCTGAATATTAAGTATTTAGTATTTATTAAGTCTCTCTCGGGAAGAAGTCTACAAAAGTCACATATTTTTTAAAGGGGTTTCGTTTTAAAAAACAGTTATGAAAGCTTTTTATTAAAATCCAAAAAAAAAAGAAATCAATTTTTCCAGATTTAATTACAATCCCAAAAAAGAGACCAATATTCATTTGATATTTATTCATTGTGTTGTTATTTTGTATTTAATGTCTGGAACTTACAAATTGCCTAAATTATTTTACAATTTTTACTTTAATATATATTTTACGATGAATCTTGGATCTAAAAACCACGCATAAAACTCAGCAGCAATCTCTAATTGGCGGCTAAGTTAGTAGATGTTGCAAAAAATGCTTTCTTTCGCCTTTGTGTAGTTATTACTTACTTTAGAATACCTGGATAACGGGGAAAAAAAATAAATACAATAAACTATTAATAAACAATCTACCGTGACCTCTTTCTCTCTCTCTAACTCTGTGTCCACGTCTTGGGTAAACTGAAGGGACCAAAACGCGAATGATCATCAACTCCGCGAACAGCAAAATAGTAGCGCTGATTCTCTTGAAATTGATTCAACGTCACGGCCATGGGCAATAACATGGCCTTGACGTCACCTACATGGCGCCAGGAATCGGTGCTGGGCTCGTGAATTGTTTCCTGATAGGCATAGATCTGATAGGTGACACAATCGGAAAAACGATTACCAGTATCCTCCAGGGTCCAAGAAATCACAATACCCGAATCATGCAGATTAATGCGAATGACGGGTCGTGATGGTGGCAATTTCCAGGCAGGATTAAAAGGCTGGGCGGGGGAAGAGGGTAACGGAGCTGGATGCGAATAACGCAAACGTGATGCCGATGGTGGCGTATTCTCGGAACGGATTTGCATTGTTACATTGGAACCCATGGAAGTGCGTTGACCTGAAAAAAAAAAAACAAAGGGAGTGAAATGATGCCAATATAAAACAAAAAAAAACTTTCTCGTTACCTCCTCCACTGGAGCGTGCTACCACATTTGTCCTGCATGTGGGACCCGGCATGGGTGAGACCCTCACAACATTTCCTGCACCACTTGAAGTGGCGCGATTTGTTCCCCCCGTAGCACTTGCAGGTCCTGGTCTCTTTATTGCAACGCTAGCGGATTGATTTAGCCGTGATTGAACCGCAGCAGCTGCTGCTGCCGCCTCATCTTCATCTGTAAGATCAATTACTGATTTGTCCTTGGGCTTAGCTGGAGCTAAATTCGGTTGGGATCCTCCTACGGCAGCTGATGAAATAGGCACTGATACTGTGGGAATGGCTCTTACTTTAGATGGCATTTTGCCCAATGGTTTGTTAGGACTGGATTGGGAACTGGGCCCAGGTCGTGATCTAAACGGAAATTTATGAATTAATATTAAATACAAAGCTTTGTAATCCAAGATATGTCTTACGATGGATATTGCTGTGCTTGTTGTGGTTGCTTCTGAGCCATATTCGGGTACGGAGCTCCAGCATTGCGTGCTCTTATGGCTGCAGCCGCTGCTGCAGCTGCTGCGGTAGGTCCAGCTGGAGAGCCTCCCGTGTGCTTCGATACATGCACACCAATGGACGGCCTTCCCAATTGAGGAGAACGATTGATTCCTGTTGGTGGTGATGTTGTTGCTTGCGTAATGTGATGTCCTGGTCCCGGTCTTTGGGGTGTAACCTTTTGCATGCAGCCCCTGCGTACAGGAGGCGAGCCACTTGCAGCAGGTTGCATAGTTTTAGCAAACGAAGAAGAGGTTGAGGAACCCGATGTAGCTGACATAGGGGAAGGGCGGGAATGCTGTTGCTGCTGCTGCTGATGTTGATGATGTTGGAGTGCCGCCTGTTGATGTGGCGACCGTCCCGACTGCACGCCCCTCAAAGGAGATCTTAAAGGCGAAGTGCTAGCCTTTGATAGACTACCACTTGGCAATGCCGAACTACTGCCTGCAGCAATGGATTGCGACGACGACGTCTGGCCACCATCCGATTTCATTGCCTTCATGGACATACCCACTTGTAGACCGACAGCACGAGTTATTCTCACTGGTACTGTAAACTGGGAATTTTTTGTTTCTAGATCCTTAAGCACACGCTTGTGCACGGTCTCTAAGTCAACAAATTGTTTAGACACCTCAGCAATTTTACGACGATAATTAGCCAGCGTTGAATCATATTTATCCAATTGTCGGCGTATATCGGCAAATTCACTTTTAACCAGCATACCTTCAACGACTTTCTGTAGCACAAGTTCTTCCAAATCTTGACGTGTCATTTTGTCAAAACTTTTGCGAAAAGTTTTTACGAATTCCATTCGTATGGGTTTGTATATCGTATCTAGCTTCAGTTGAACTTTCTCTGGATCATCTTTGCATTCTTTAGTTATTTCCTCCGGCTCTTCCTTAGCATCTAAGTCTATCTGTAAAGTACCATCATTGGAGCTATTTGAATCGGAATCTTCGGTTTTTAATTTCTTAGTAGAAGTTTGGTCTTTTTTGATGTCAGAGGGACTATCCTCAACTAGACTGTGACCACGTTTGACTATCGGCAATTTGTCCGATCCAGTCGTTGCTGTCTCTGACCTTGTAGCATCGACCATTTCATCCTCGTTACTTAGACGCTTGCGTTTGATTGGCGGTAATTCTATATCTTCTGCAGGGCGAAGCAAATTGCTACTGTTTGAATTGTTCTCTATGTGATTTTCATTAGCCAAAGGTTTTGGCTTAGCTAGAGGTTTTAATTTCTCAAATTGATCGCAAGCATTGTCCGAGTTATCAGCCTGAAAATCTTTATTAGTTCTGAGAGTAACGTCTTTTTCAGTGTTTTCCTCCTTCTTTTTCGCCTGTGGTTCTTCGTCGTCTTCATCTTCGGAAACCAAGACAATTTCATCGTTCTTTTTGTCTGTCGTTGGTTCTGCTTTCTTTTCCGTTGGGTCATCTGATTTTGTTTCTTTTGTCTCTTCTATTTTCCTTTCCACTTCTTTCTCTTTGTCCTTATCAAACAGCACAAAAAATATAACATCGTCATCGTCGTCTTCTGCCGCTTGAGGTTTCTTCAGATCTTCTTTTTGCTCTTTTTCTTTGGACTCTTCAATGGGTGTAGCTTTATCGGTTGTCACTAAATCATTCGATTTCAGCTCCTCGCAATTGGCTTTGTCATTGTCTTCCTTCTCTTTGATATTTTCATTTGAGAGAGCCTTTTCTTTATTATTCCCTTCTTTTTCATCAACACTTTTGTCTATTTTTTCTTCTACGTCTTTTTCTTCCTGCGCTTTCCTATCCTCTTCTTGTATTGAATGTAAAACTTTATTGGCTTTATTGTTGTTTTTTGATAGTTTTTCCACCTCATCAGCCACACCTTCACCTTCCGATGAATCCAAATCAATAATAGTTACATCCGCCACTTCTGTTGGTTTATCATTAGCTGGATCGCCATTTAATTTGTCTTCGTCATCAATCCCATCTTCATGTGAACTGTCTTCAGAACCGTTGATTGGAACTTCTATCTGTTCGGCATTTGGTTGCTCCTGGTTAGAAGTTTTTCCTACTCCAGGCTTTTTGATTGTTTCTTCTTTAGTAACTGGCGATTTTAAATCAATATCCGCTGCCTCTCCTAGTTCTTTATTTGCATTCACCTTCTCATCGCCTCTGCTTTCAGCTAACAATTTTTCTTCAGGTTCTCCCTCTATGATCTCTTCACTTTCTGTACATTTTTTGCTCTGTGGGCCTTCTGATTGGACCAAATCAATCTCGTCCTCTTCAATGTGATCATTATAATTATCATCTTCAATGTGAACGTTCGAATCTTTGGGACTTCGATCAACAATAGAGCTTATTTTGTCCAACAAAGCATCTAGATCCGTACCAGCATTACGTTCTTGATCTGAACTCGCGCTCAACGCAAAAGTTTTGTCATTACTGTCGTGACCTTGACCATTGACTAACTCTTTGTCCTGCCCATCTACGCTTGTTGTGCGCTTTAATCCATTTTGTTTTCCAGTTTGCGAATCTGAAACTTCGGAAAATTAGACATAAATTTTCGTCCTATCCTAAGAAACTTGGCCGACTTACTCTGACCCGGACTCGATGCTCGGAAATCTTCAACATCTTCACCATTGAGCTCCGGGGTAACGGTTCTGGCCAGGGATGCATCCTTTGATAGTTCTTTCATTTCAACATTCTGTGTTATTCGCATCATTTTGAATCCTATTCACTTTCCTTTTTATTTGTTAGCTTTTTAATTTTTTTTTTTTTTTCTTTTACATTGAACTGTGGACTTTGGGTGAAATAAAAAAAAATTAATAATTAAGAAAAAATTGTTGTTAACATTGAAACTTATTAATAAAAAAAAATAAAAAAATTCAATTCTGACTAAATTGTGAGATGATACCTCTTCAGGCTTTGTAAACCGTGGTAGGGCTAGGGGAGGGGGGTGAAAAACAGGAAGTTGCGACTGGGGGATAGCGGCCCCGACATATGATTGAATGACAAGGGTTAAACTATACTGTTTCGATTTTAAAAAAAAAAGGAAGGGGTAAGGGGGCAACAGACTGAAACATATGCAAGTTAATCCCTTAATAACGGTTTATCAATATTTCTTTCAAAGATCAGATTCTCGCATCTTAAAGATATGTATATAAGTTTGTGTGTATCCATGCTTTACTACAATAAAAAAAATAGAGAGAGAGAGAGAGAAACAAGTATGCAGCCGACAAAAAACAATTCAAAAGATAGGGAAACAAAGAGATAACATAATATAAACATTAGCAGTTAAAACATATCACATAGATTTTGAAATTGTAAATTTGTATACCATTAATTGAAAAATTATTTTCGCCCAAAGTTAGGTTATGTTGAATGCGTTTCTAAGGGACGGCGAAGTTCGCCAGTTACTTGTTTTCATTAAAGTTTTGTAACTATTTCTTAACCCAGTCTGATTTAATTTGGGTGTTACATACTAGGAAAAATCGGACATTGACTTGAAGCTTGTAATTGTAGGCACTGAAAACAATTTTTGTTACGAAGCGAACGCGAATGCAAACCAGCTGATGTCAGAGAATGAGAGCAACAAGAAAAAAAGAAGAGAGCAAGAGCGGCGAAGAGAATAAGAGAGGACATTTATCTATATATGTGTATATATATATATATATACATATTTATACATATATAATATTTATATATACATACATATGTATGTAGCAAACAAGGATTCAAAGGCGTGTTAGGTCTAAAAATTTAAAGAATCAAAGAAAAATTAGTTTTACATCTTCAAGCAAAGATATGATGTATGTGACGTCATCGTTAAGGTATATATACGTAAATATGTATGTACATATTTTCATACATCAATAGCAAGTTGGCAGCGCTATTTCACCGTTTTCAAGGGGGAGGGAGGATTCCGTGAATTGATAAAAGGGATCTCGCATATAAGACAACAACGCAAAAGTAAAAAGTTTAACTTAAATAGACATCGAAACTACATGCAATCTGCTTGTTAGAAAGAGACAACTATTAAGACAGACGAGAGCTGCCTAGGGTAGCGATACGCATATATGTAACATATGTACATACATATGTATGTATGTATGTACATACATGAACTGGTCATATATTTTGGTTTAGTTTCGTTCACAATATTGAAACTGTCTGGCTAAAAATTTCGGAACCTACGAAAAGAACCTATGTACATAAGTATTTCTTGCCAAAATGTGTTCCTCTTCACAGGATACCGGTTTGGGAGAACAAGAGAGCAGATTGGGGAGGGCCACTCATCGAAACATACATACATATGTATGTATGTATGTATAATGTATATATGTATGTATAATGTATGTATGTATGTATAATGTATGTATGTATGTATAATGTATGAATGATGTATACGCATCGTACAAAACTACAACAACCAAAAAGAAGTGAAAATACAAATATTTATTTTTATGACAAATGTGGTCGTAAATTGTTTCAACAACTGCATTGGAAACTGTAGATTTTACTTGACTTTGGAAATACTATGCAGTTCTTACATCAAGGAAGGTAGGCAATTTCTTTTGCTTTCAGAGTATATGTACATATGTATTTCATCAAGTCGCTGGACTAGGAGTTGTCTCCAAAATAAAGTTTCGTTAGATTAACCTTTAACAACTGGGCGTTATGTCTATGAAAGTCTGTTCGCTCTCTCGCTCTCTCACACGGCGTGCGCCGTTCACATTCTTTTTAGGTTACGTATCGATTTTGATGATAAAAGAGAGGTTATGTTGAAGATACGCAGTATATGTATGTATGTATGTATAAAAACCGGAAAATATTACAGATCCCTACATATAAATATATATATTAGCCTGATTTATCAGATCACTCACCCCAAAGATGTCCCACACTAAGCAAAAGCAAAGGTATAAGTCAATGGGGACTACATTTTGTTTTTGCTTCATTTTATTCTGCTGTATTCGTACATTTTAATGTTTTAAGGGTTGTCAAAGAACGCACGAAGGCAAACATACCCACGACTTTATATATTATCCTGATTTTATAGGAAATTTACAATAGCTTAAGAAAGTGCAATATAGTCATAATATGTGTTAGAGTTGTCGCCTTAAATATTTTCTGAAAAATATTAACAATATAGTACCTGGATACGTCAAACCGGTACAGCTTGATGCTATAATAATTTGACATCTTATTTGCTAAACATAGTTAATAAAAAAAGTTTAAGAAGGCAGATATCCTAACTTTCACAAACGACCGCAACATACCACCTGACAACCCTAAAAACAAACAAAAGTGAAGAAGCCCGAAGACAGAACTATCTGTATGAACGCTCTCGTACTAAAAAGTCACTTCGAAGTAAAATTAACAATACTTTAATTAAGAACGGTAAATCAAAATAATATATATAAAATTTTCTTATTATTATTAAATTAATTAACTACAAAAGGGTTTAATAGACTTACCTGTTGAGATAATTCAGCAATCTAACTTAAAAATAAGTTAACTTAAAGTATTATAGCATACGTTAATTAAGGATTTTTTTTTTTAATTTTTAAAAATTATTTTCTTGCTTTACCGTCCGCAACTTTGTCCGACCAGAAAAACATAAACAGAATCAATTTTCGCTTCGAAACAATCGAAAATATATCGATAGAAAAAAAACACTGAACATCTGTTCATCTGTCATGTCTGTGGTAAATATTCACTCAGGTGGAAAACGCGCTTAAACTACTTAAATTTTTTATCAAACGAAAGAGAAAAATTTCACAAACACAACCTTAGGTGCGCCTTGGCAATTTAATTCGTAGTTTTTGTGTAATTAACAAAAGAAAATTTATGTATTTAGCGGGACTATAGCTGAAACTAGCTTTTTCTGGCTAAAAAAAGCTGTAAAATTTTAAGATAGTGTTGCCAGATGCCGAATTTTGGAGACTGGAAAACGCGGGCTTTTTGAATCTTTTGTTCGTACTATTTTCAACAAACGAAAATATTGTTGAGTTTACATATTTCTTGATTTTATAGAACAAACATAGTTCAAAATACAATATTCGGCCGCCAGAGCAGAGTAAAATATTTGGCTACCAGGGCGGTCAAACTACGAGCCGAATAAAAATTAGCATTTGCCAACACTGAAATCTAGCTTTAGCCTATTTTTCCACTTCTTTTTTATTTTTGGATAAAATAAACGGTACATATTATCAATATTTCAATGTTGAAAAGTGGAAAAATCAGCTAAAGCTAGATTAAGTGTTGAAAACCAACAGAATGATTTAAAAACGCGTCGTGTTCTAACTTTTTTTCTTTGTGTATTAACGGCTGTAGCAGCATGACGGAGCAAAGTGTAAAACGAATGCGGACCGCAGACATGGCTACATCGACTCAGATTATCAATTGTGACTTTAAATTTGGCGATCCACAAAACGTCAAAAAATTTGGGTGGGCAAAATAGTGGGAGTCTAAAGTCCCTATTAAAAAAAGTGGGAGTCGGTAAGAACTTCGGTCACACTGACGTTGTTGATTGTTGCGGGGTGGCTGCCGGGATCCGAAATTAAGTTTATTTCTTCTATTTATACATTATAAAGAACTCTAAGTCTTGTAAAATTATGGATGATCTTAATCCCTTGGCCGGCACCGCACATCTGCTGGAAGAAGTGGACAGTAAGCCAGAAAGCAAACAGTGTCTGTGAAACCTTATTACATATGAAAGTATTTTGTTTATTTAGAAAAATTAATGGTTCTGCTGCGCGATGGAAGAACTTTAATTGGTTACTTACGTTCTGTGGATCAATTTGCCAACTTGGTTCTGCAACGTACCATAGAGCGCATACATGTGGGCAACGAGTATGGTGATATTCCCCGCGGTGTATTCATCATCAGAGGAGAGAATGTAGTACTTCTTGGGGAGATTGTAAGTACTTACACATTTAAAAAACATCATAAATAATAATTCTCTTTCTTCTTAAATAGGATCGTGATAAGGAACAGAAGCTGCCATTGAAAGAAATATCGGTGGATGAAATCCTTGATGCTCAACGTCGCGAGCAGGAGCAGCGGCAGGAAAAGCACCGTTTGGTATCTAAAGCGTTAAAAGAACGGGGCTTAGCAGTTAACGCCGAGTTAATCAATGAGGACTTTTGCTAACTATTAACATTAAGCCACATTAAATTCAATTCCATTTCTGTTTAATTTCTTTATCTTTGCTTTAATGTATTTTTTTTTTGTACTGCATTAAAAAACTATCTTAAAAAACACTACGTATCTTGCACAGAATGAGCTGAACCTTCGCCCGGACTTCTCGTCTCCTCCACCAATATATATTTTTCAAGTATCTGATACATTTCAACCTTAGCTTTAATCTTATGAACCCGGGACAGTTGACGGAGATAGGCGGCCACGGATTTGCAAAAGAAATCATCTTCAGTTTCAATTATTGACGTCGTATCTGATGATACTCCCGCGCACGGGACATTAGTTTTCGTTTGATCCGTTATACACACCATGTATCCCAAATCCGATGAATGACCACCGTGCTGTGTATTCACAGATACACCTGCTGTTCCTGTTGCACTGGTGTTTGGTGGTATCTCCTCACCTGGATTAATGGTGATTACATTCCGGGCCGCCTGCAAACTTGGCAAAACTTTTGCCTGCGTACGCTCTTCCCCTACCGTACCGTCCGTCATAAATTCTGCGTACGTTTCTTCATTTTCTTCTTCCGGTTCATCTTCTTCCCCATCATCTGCTTCTACCAAAACCGAGTATGTTTCTGATTGCACTTCCATCTTTGTATCATAGTTGTGATCCTCGCTTTCTTCATAGGAAATATTTGCCTCGGTCTCGTCAATCATTGACTCCGTACTGGGTTGTACCTTTACAATTGATGGTTTGCGCATATCGACTGTAAGCCAGCCGGAAGATGTCTGACTACGATCCCTTCGATTGCGTTCTCTACGTTTCCTTACAAAATCTCGCAGAAAATCCATCTTTCTAAAAAAATCGTTGCGCCCAAAATCACTGGTCGGATGCAGACGCATTTGCTTAAGTTCACGTGAGTAACGATCTCTTAGGCAAGTCCATCGGCGCCTGGCATCCGTTGGTGTTATATTAAGAATTTCAGCTACCTTCATCCAATCCTCGGTTTTACGGTGAGAGGCTCGGAAGGAGGGGAGTTGAGGATCGTACAGCGAAGGTGTATCACGTATGGTTCGTATAAGCAATACATCCGATTCGTCCAGTGGCCTATGATGGGCACTCATCGTGCTTGGTCTTTTTGTAATTAATTTCAATTCGCCGCCAAAAACAATTGGGCAAAATCGAGTAATTATTATGTTATGGAAAATTGTGTTATTTTCATTTGCTGGCGTTTTCAGTGCTGCAAAAGATTCGCTGTTTCGATTAGCATTAATCGAAAAACTGTGGCAATCGATATCGATTTATTTATTCGATTTGAACGTTGCCTCAACTCTGTCACATGTTGACACATCTCTAGGTGGCAGCCATTTTTTCAGCTTTGTGTAAAAAAAGTTGTGGAAATTAATAATTTTTTTCCAAGAAAACAACTGAGAAATATTAAATAAAGTGTGCTTTTTGCCTACGGAAAGTATGCCAAACTGAAGATTGTGAACGCGTGCAGTGATAGTGAACCTGAACCCACGAAAACAGCAACATGGAAACTGTTGTGGCTTTCAACAATGAGGTAAGCGAACAGTCCGACAGGACATGACCAAAATGTGTTGCGCGGAGGTAGGCGAGGGTACTGAAAAAGGCAACAAAGTAACCAATTTTGAGAGCAAAGTGCAATTGTTAAATCACCATAACTAGCTTTCCATAAAGTGAATAAAATAAACATATATTTTTCGGGTACTAGCCCCGATTTCGCGACAAGCGCCGCTCAGAGTTGCAATTCGCAATTTTATTTTTCGATAACGATAACAATACCCTCCACCTTCAATGGCCACCAATATAAACTTGGCAACTGGCTGGCCTGACCCGACCTGATCATGCTCTCTTTTTCTTTCTTTTTTGATTACAGCTTTCCGGGCTCTATGACAGCCGTCCACCCATATCCAAGGCCAAAATGGCCGCCATCACCAAATCGGCGATGCGAGCCATCAAATTTTACAAACATGTCGTCCAGAGTGTGGAGAAATTCATACTCAAGTGCAAGCCGGAGTATAAGGTGCCCGGACTATATGTAATCGATTCTATAGTTCGTCAATCGAGGCATCAATACGGCACGGACAAGGATGTTTTCGCGCCCCGATTTCAACGCAACCTCACGGAGACATTTGCCAATCTCTTCCGATGTGCTCCAGAAGATAAGAGTCGAATCATTCGAGTGCTCAATTTGTGGCAAAAGAACAATGTCTTTAAATCGGAGGTGATACAGCCCATATTCGATTTGGCTGATCCCAATCATCCAATCTATCATCAAATGCCACCTGTGGGTGTCGGCGGTGGAGGAGGCGGCGGAAATGTGGGTCCAGGCCCCAGCAGTAGTGGAGCTTTGAGTCTGGCGGATATATCTAGTGGGGCAAATGGCTTAAATAACAGCATGGATCTAAACTTAAGCAGTTTGACAGATGATAAAATGGGCGGGGCAATGCCCGATTTATCGGTGAGATTTTAGACTAAACAAATAATACGGGAATGCTGTTCCTAATTAGATAGATATAGCATTAGAAAAAATATGTATATTATAAAGCCTAGCTTAGGTAATCTTTGAACTTTTTTTTCCTATGCCATGTCTTGCCATAATTTATCGACAAAATCTTCGCATCTGTTAACCTAATGGCACAGCATGAAAAATGCAATTTAGGGAGCTCTACCAGCAGTAACTCGAAACGTCATCACATGGAACAGCATTATGCCATGAAACAACAACAGCAGCAGCAACGAGGTCAATCCGGATCAATAGCTGGCTGTAGCTCAAAATCAAGCAAATCGCATCATCATAAGTATGGAAGCAATAAGTCCAGTTCCCATGATCTTGATTATGATGTAAGAGAGATTATAGACGATGACGATGAAGATGATATGCAGATGTTAATGGCCGACGATCATCATTGTATGGGTGACGATTCACCACCTACATCTTCAAATCTATTAGATGTATGGAAATGGAAAAATTACAATTTTTTTTTTTTTTTTTTGCTTCATTTAAAATTTACATATTTTGTTTAATTTATAATTACGTTTGTTTATTCATAATTTTCAACCCAATATTCTTCTTTTTAGTATGTTTTATGTTTTGTAATACTAATATTAATGCTTTTATTACAGAACAACAATCTGAAGCAACTGCTAAACGATCCAAATGTGTTGCGTCAGTTGCAGACTTTGCAAAATTTTCAAAAATTCAAGCAACAGGAGGAGAATCAGAAGTTACGCTATCAAGATGAGGCGTTGCAACAGCATTTGCAGAACGTCTTAAAGGTAGGCAAGGATTAAAGCTGTTAAACTCTTAAAATTTTTCCTTTTATTCTTGATTTTTGTGTGTAGGGTAATCCTGGCTTGGGAATGGGCATAAATCTTAATCTCAATGATGTATCAGATCTGAACAAGGATGTGGAATTTATATCGGAGCAGCAGCCTATTGAGGTATATCCCAAATTTCTCTTACTAATTCTATGTTTATATCTATATAGTCGTGAATTTGTATATATTTTTGATCTAAAACAATATCTTGTTGTGCTTGGTTCAAAAGTATTTACAAAAAATTCCTTAGTCCACATAACTTTTTCACTTAGTTAAAAAATATTTAAATAAGACAAAAAGAAAAGATGGTGACCCCATTTTCATTGTGCTGACGTGCAGTTAAAAACGAAAGACAAAAATGTTGTTATAATCTCGGGGGAGTTTCGGTCAAATGGGGCAAAAAAAAAAAAAAATATATATATAATTGAAAAAAAAAAACGAAACCAAATTTACAAAAAAAAAGTTCCTTTAACTTTCGTTAATGCGAAATCCAACAAAGAGAACTCCTTAAGTTTATCATACCAATTCTTAGAATTATTAAACAAATAAATGTAAAATAGTAAAAAAAAAAAAAAAAAAAATTACAAGAAGAGTCAAAGGTAAGAATTTATTACAAAAAAATCCCAGCGGAATATCCATTACCCGATGGCTATAACAACGTTTTGGTAAGTTCTTTAAAGTAAAATGACTAAAAAAATCCAAAATTCAAATCATAAACTTGCTCAAAAACGTCGTCGTCAAAAATGAAAAGAAAAAAAATACCTTAACGAACAGAGATAGCGAAAAGAACAAAACACACGTCAACACACGCCAAGAATGCAGTTGTATGTAGATCCTCTCCAACCTATCCAAATGTTCCCAATCCCCATATCCCTCTCATTTCTAGGTGCCAATTTCTTAATTTATGCAAACAAAAAAAAAAATATTCACAAAATCACTTCTCTCAAATCTTCTTGCAAACACTTCCAAACTTCCTTTTATGCAAATAGGTTATCAATCTGGATGGCGCCGATTCGCGTAGTCCCACACCTGATCGTGACCGCTATAGCAAACGCAGTAGAAGGAGCAGCCGTAGTCGAAGTCGTTCACCACGTGGTCGAGGCTCTGGTGGAGGCGCTGGCGGAGGCAATAATAGTGGCCGTCGACGTGGCTCCTCACGTTCCCGTTCACGAAGTCGTTCACCACGCTCAAGTAGACGTCGTGGTGGTTCCCGAGAACGCGATCGCATGGAACGTAGCAATCGGGACAAGGAGCGGGATCGAGAGCATGAGCGTGAGAGACGTAAGAAGGGTTTGCCGGATATCAAAAAGGAACATCTGAGTGGTAACTATAAACAAAAAATTGTGCAGTTTTAAAAACAAAAAAGCGAGAAAGGTTTTTTATTTTTAATTGCCTATCTTATATCACAAAAAGTTTCTTTATTTTGTTTCTTCTCTCCAGCTCCATCTCTTGGCTCGTGGTTGACGTGTGTGTTGTGTAGTGTGTGTTTTAGCTTTAGATGGTTCAAACTTCCTTGCCCCTTCACTTATCACTTATTAGAACTACATTTTTAATAACCCATTTTAAACAACGCGTTTTTGAGCAAAAGTTTTTAAAATTTTTGAATTGTATACTGTTTTAAAAGAACATTATTTCGAAATTATACTTGAACAGGTTATCAAATTATTTAAAATGTGAATTTTCATAAAATTTACTTGAACTTGTTTATCCAAGTTCTGTTACTAACAATTTCTGTGAATTCAGAAAAAATAAAAATTTTCAATTTTAGTTCATATTCAATACGGTATATTGTTCTAGATTTATATCAAAGTTCAAATATATCAGAGTTCAAATTAAATTTAAATTCAGAGTATTTAAACTCTAAATAAAATAATTTATGTGTTAAAATCAAACAACTAAAGCTTTAACTGCACACACAGCCGAGCTCAAACGAACCATTAACATACAACATTTTTTTGTATAGTGGACGCTCGGAAAGTAAAAGTCTTACAAATGAGGGATTCTTGTAAATTTGTTAAACAAAATCCATTAAAAAATGCAGATACTTTTGAGAATTATAAGTGCCTCATTTGTAAAAGTGTTTCCAATTACCGAGCGTTTACTGTACCACATTTAAGAAGAATAATATTTGAATTGAATTAGAGAAAAGCAAGCCTATATTTTTTCAATAAGAATAAATATAAGTTAATTTGGCTTTTCTCAGAATGTTTCGGTATGTTGCAACTTCTTCATAATATGTGCAACCGAAATACATATATTGAAAGTCAAATTAGAGCACACAAAAAAAAAAAAAAAAAAGAAACGCACATGGTTTTCCCTCTTATTATTTTGGCTAACTTATTTTATTTCCCCGTCACTCATTGCAGTTTGCAGTACAACTCTGTGGGTGGGTCATCTATCCAAACTGGTGTATCAGGAAGAACTGTCGGATACTTTCGGTGAATATGGCGATATTGTGAGCATCGATCAAATTGTGCCACGCGGTTGCGCATTTATTGTAATGAATCGTCGTCAAGATGCCCATAAAGCGATGCAATCTCTCAAGAATCACAAGCTCCAAGGCAGAGCCATTACCATTTCCTGGGCTGCTGGCAAAGGTGTAAAAAGTAAGGAGTGGAAAGATTTCTGGGATTTGGAATTGGGTGTCACATATATACCGTGGAACAAATTGAGCCAGGAAACGGACTTCGATAGTTTGGAAGAGGGCGGTATGTTCGATGAGGATACCATGCCTAGCTGGATGAAGCAGAAGATAAATCAGGAAAAGAATTCGGTCAAGGATAACAAGTCAGTGGATCTGACAGCGGTTGTTGGCAGTGTACCACCCGTTCCGGTAGCGCCACCTGCCATGCTCTTTGGAATCGACACCACTCAACCGCCGCCAGTTGGCGGTCCGCCGCCTCCAGGGATAATGGGCATGGGAATGCGTGGTCAATTTCCTCCATTGGGCCCGCCCATGGGCATTAATATGCCGCCGCCGATGATGATTCCACCGACGAATATGCCGCCACCAATGATGATGCCGACAACCAATATGCCTCCGCCCATGATGTTGCCACCGGCAATGATGCAACCCGGATTTCCGGGCATTGGTGGTCCTCCGCATCCAATGGGACTACCTCCAGGAGCACCATTTCCACCCCCTGGAGCTGTTCCTCCGCCGATGGCGGCTGCAGCTGCACCATCAAGTGCTGCGAGTAATGTTAGCGATGATCAGATGGATGTTGAAATGGAATTGGAGGACGCTGCACCACCACCACCGCCCCAACCGCAGCCGCCCAGCTTTAATCCGCAGCCGCAAAATCAAGTAGAGGCAGCTGTCGCCGCCGTTGCCAATGAGATGATGTTCCAACGTGAAAGGGATCGAGAACGAGATCGTTCCCGTGGCCCTGGCTCTCGTTGGGGTGGTAGAGATGATGTTGCCGAAGCGGCTGAGCGCTGGCGAGCTGAGAATGGTGGCGGTGCAAATGCCGCCTTCAATGAGGCTCGAGCTCGTCTCAATCTGAATCCAATGGATCATGGAGGCATGCCAAGGCCTGACTTTATGGGCGGTAAGTCGATTGTCTTCTTTTGCATTCCTTTATTAACACTTTCTTTCTTATGTTTCTTTTTACAGACTTTGATAATCGCGGTGGCCCAACACGTGGCATGGGTCCTGGGCCTGGTCCACGCAGTGGGAACCACAATGGAGGCCCCGGCGGCGCAGGAGGCGACTTCTTTTCTCCAAACAATATGCCACCAAATCGTTTCAATCAACCAACCAGCTTAATGCAAATGCGAATTCCTCCGCCAGCAGCGTTCAATCAACGCATGGGAGGACCCCCTGGAGTAGGTAATCCTGGAAATGGTGGTCCCATGTTTATGCGTAATAATAACCAGGGAGGTGGTGGTGGCGGTGGCCCAGGCAGACAGCAAGGACAAGGTGAGATCAAATGGAGGCCTGCGATTCGAATGAATTTTCCTAACAGAACGGAAAGACGAAAAATATTCAAAAAATTCACTAACCAAAATATATAAACGCAAGAATCTCAAAAAACAATTCAGAATCAAAGCAAGAACAAACAAATATATCAGTTACAATGTACCATATAAAAAAAAAAATGTATAGTTAAGAAATTGTTATACATTGTTATACCATTAACCTTTTCCTTTATTTATTATTGGATCTGCAGGTTTCTTCAATCCCCGCAATCCATTTAACAATGATAATCAACGTGGAAGAGGAGGTCCTGGCGGCAACAACACCAATCGTTTCCGTGATCAAGGCGATGATCGCAGGCAAGGCAACTCTCGTGGTGTTGGTGGTAATGGCGGTAATCGTATGTCGCGCGATGAGCGTTCTGGCGGAGGTGGTAATAGACGAAACTCTCGCGATGAGAATAGCCGCCATTCGATTAGCTCCACGGATGATAATCTAAGCAACAATAACAACAAGCAAAATAATGTGGAGCCGACGGTAACAGATGCCAAGAGCAGCCTCAGTAAAAATAACTCAAAGCAGCCAGAGCGTCAAGATTTGATTGTAGCAGTAGCAGAAACAAAGACAATGCCGACGACAGCAAAAACTGTGGTAGATACCGAAGAAGATTGGGATCGCGAGCTGCAGGAATATGATGCAAGAATGGAGGCCGAAGCAGCAGCTGCAGCGAAAGCTGAGGCAGAATCGATGCAACCATCTGCCGAAGAGGCTTTTGTTAGACCAGTTGTGGAAGAGGAGGCTGCAAAGACAGCAAATGCGTCGCCCGCTTGCACTCCTCTGTACGATGAACTGCCTCCACCGGTCCCAACTCCTCAAGCGCCTCCGTCAGTGACGCCAGTGGTGGTACAACAACAACAATTAGCTCCTGAGCCGGCCAAAGAGGCTGCCTCCCCGCCACCACCTCCCAGAGTACCCACCCCAACGCCACCGCCTGTCTCTGATGCTGCCGCACCAGTGGAGGCTGATGCTAAGGAGGAAAACGTTGCAGCAATGGCTCCTCCTTCGCCAACTCCCGCTCCATCAAACACAATGGAGACAGTCAATGAAGCCGAAACAGCAGCAGCTGATAAATCGGAGACATAGACATAGACCAGCAGGAAAGACCAACACTTAAATGTCTATTTTCGAGTAGGAACACCCTGTAATTTGTAATTTATGATTTTCCTTACCATGTAATTTTACATACACACACACACACACACAATTCGGACATTTTTCCATCAATTTTTTGTAGCTTTTTGAGATTACAATTATATACACGCATTTGTTGACTAGAACGCGTCACTCTTACTATCCATTTAATTTCATTCTTAATATAAGCTCGTAGCCACTAAAACAAATCCACAACAACAATGGAAATATATCGGGGTTCAGATCCGCAATAGAATTTTTACAAAGTTAAGAAATAACTAGCAAAAAAGAAAAAAAATACCATACACACACAACAAGCTTAGACAGAAAACAGCAAGTACACACAAAAAGAGAAGAACAATTGCAATTAGAATTGGAATGTTTATAATTTTGTTACGTATTTAATTTTAAGCAGCCTATTTAACACTTAAATTGTTTCTAATGAGCATATTCCATATATGCACGATTTAAATACAATATCGATACTATTAAATAAAACAAATTTGAACAAATCTTGCTTGCGTTCAAATTTATTTGAAATATTATGTAATGGCGCCACATAGCTGTAACGGTCAGCTGATGCTTTCCATTTTATCGATTTCCTTGCGCATAATCGATATAAAATCGACTATTCGATAACGGTGTAAATTCACTCGCTCTCATACACACGAACATTCATATACACGCGCAGTTGGGAGAAATAATGTGCAAAATTGTATCAAAAAATCTATAGTGCATAATTTCTCGGAAAAATCGTGTAAAGAGTGTGGGTTAAATTGATCACAAACGCAATTGTTTATAGCTTAAAGCAAAGCAAGCATCGAATCGTCAAGAAAAGCCAGAAACGTGCGCAATTCCATATATTTGTGTATAAGTGTATCAAAAGAGTGTATATATATGTACACATGTATTATATATATTTGTGAGTGTGTATGTGTACGTGAGGAGTGTGAAAAAATATACATAGCCGCCAACAAAACAGCAGCAGCAGTAGCAGCACAATTTCCATTTACCCCCCGCAGCCTTTCATACATAGAAAGAGTAAACGTAATCGCTGTCGACGTTTGCAGCAGCGCAGAGACAAGAAGGCATCCTTATTTCGTTTCCTGGCTTACTCTCTCTTGCTCTCTCTATGTGGATGCTGTCTGTGCTCCCGCCCCCGCTTTTGTAATATTGGCCCACCAGCCCCGCTCTTTTAGGAATCTTTTCAATTATGACGTACGGTGTTTAGAACAATAAAGTTGCTATCATTAAATCACAATTGGGTACTTTTAAACAAAGTCAGTCAAAGGTTTAAAAATCGAAAAATTCCTAAATCCAGCTTTTTTCCAATGGACCATACAAAAATACGTTTTAGGTATGTGTTAGTGTGTGTGCGATTTTGTTTTTATATGTATGTATATATATTTTTTATGCAATTGGGAAAGTTCAAATCGCGAAAAATGCAAATTGTCTAATGGTCCTCGCATTTAAAAACAGTTGCATACCAAGAATAAAAAGGCAACATTACGACAAGAAGTTGCGAAATTGGCTTTAGTCCATTGCAAGCAATCTACATACATACGTATGTACCTTAATAACCATCCAATTTTCGACGGAATGTAGCCGGCGGGTAACAAAATGCACACAAACCGTGACATCTTTAAAATTTTGCAACAAAATGGCGCCCACACAGACATTCAGCAAGGATAATTAAGCAACAAGCCTCATCAGCATTCCATATCCCCACCCCCCATTCCACACCTTCCCAGACAACCATCAATAAGCTGAGCTTCCTGCGTGGCGCTCCACTTTTGGATGCTATTTATAAACAGTTTTTCAACCCGTATACATACACATGCACACATAAAGATTCGGATTGGGATTGTGCTGATGCTGCTGCTGTGTGATGTTTCCTTTAAATCTGCATAGTTCCGCTTCCGATTGAGTTGTTTAGTACAGCGCAGTCGCAGTTTACAGTCCATAGTGTTGATGACGATAATGATGATGTTCCACGTTCCACTTTAAATACACTTAACCACCGGGTATCCATTTATCCAGCAGGCAGCATCCACACATGTTGAGAAGCGTGCACTTGTCTGGTCTTGCTTATACACGCTTGTTCATCATTTTTGTGTGTGTGTCCTTTTTTTTGCCTGTCACGCCTACGTACATCAACTCCTTTCCCAACCTCCCTTGGATTTCCCTTGATTTGTCATCAAACGTAATAAGTACCGTTTAATGTTAGGCTCTCTGTGGAAATGTTTGCAGTCTCCCCCGAAACAAACTCTCGCCCACCAACACTCCCAGATGTTTAGAAAAATCACATTTCTTTGGCAACAAATAAAATAATTTTCCTTGACGTTTCTCTGGGGCATTGTTTATTTTCAGAAAATGCATTTGTAAAAGAAGAATAAAATTGGAATTATATTTTACAAGTTGAATGTCAAATATTCCCTACTGCACAATGTAACATTGTCCTTTTCTCTTTTCTCTCTCCTGTTGATCTGCTTGAAAGTGTTAAAAATTGTTCATTTGTTGTACAATAAATACAATTGACCGCATTTTTAGTACGCCCACACACACACACACACACACTTACACAGGGACAAGAAATTGCAACAAAGCGAAAGTGCAAAAAAGAAAATAACAGTATTTAAAAATAGCTGCGTTGTTTAGTTTGAATATAAGTATTTACGTAGATCTGTATTAAAACGTTTTGAAGAGGACAAAACACTCTAAATTGAAGATATTTTACCGATGCGATGCGATAGTTTTTTCCCAAGACACTAGCGTATAAAAGATGTTTACCAATTACATTCCGCCAATAAAAATATAAATATATGTATATTGAAAGCTAATTAATTTAAAAAATATTAGTATCTGGATCATATTAATATCGTAAGAGATTCCACACACACACACTCCACTCTGACCCTGTCTTTGTTTTTATCTCTTTCTCACGCTTTTTCATTCCCCCCAGTGCAAGAAAATAAGTGAAAACGAACAAGCCGGCTCAGCAGGAGGTCAACGCAAAGCAAAAGAAATTAAAGATATACACATATTTATAAATTGTATTTGGCATTACGCATGAGATGTTGGGGGATGAGAAATGCCTTCGTGTCGGCGGCAGCAACTACGTCGTCGTCGATATCGATGCCTTATTCATCGCATCATCCGAGTCAGCAGCAAAAATCTAATAATTAAGTGAATATAACAAGTGAATAACAAAAAGAGTTTGTGAGTGCAAAAAGCTAAAGCAAAAGAGAAAAACAATTAATTTCCGAAAATTATAAGAAGTGCATCTTGAAGCGAACAAAAGATTGAAATAAAAATAAAAGGTGTGAAATAAATTTGTGATTTCAAATAACCAAAATACCACAACAAAACACGAGAAAATGAAGCGACGCAATGCAGATTACGGTAAATTGCGTCGACCGATGAAACGCAACAAAATTACAGAGGGCATGTATGGCAGGTGAGAAGAATAAGAGAAATTAATAGTATGATTAACATAGCAAATATTCTCTCTTTGGTCTGTTTTAATTGCATATGTATGTATATTTTTTTCGTATGTGAGGCGTCAAAATCAAACAAGACTTGTTGATGTTTTTTTTTTTTTTTTTTTAAATTTATTATTTATACGTTTGTTTACTTTTTGATTCGGTGGGTTTTATTTGTTGTTGCTTTATGATGATGTTATACATGAATTTATTTCGACGCTACTTGTTTTGAATTTTCGGCACTCTCTCTCGCTCTCTCGTTCTCTCTGGCTGCTTATCTTGTTTGACAGTTTTATTGAGTGATTGATGAGCGCGAAGGCCAATCCACTTATGCCTCATAAGATCGGGTTTTTGACGTTTTCTAATATTTTGTTGACAATTTGATTTCCTTAATGACAAAAGGTAAATTGTCAACTACATACATAAGTGTATCAAAACGAGCCACTTCAAGAGTTTACACATATTTCAATTTTTCATATGTATATCCCTTACACAGATTTCTCAATTTGCCAAAACATTAATATTTTATATATATGTGTATGACTGTACATATGTACAAATTCACGAAGAGTTGACTCAACTTAACTGATCCTTATAAACACATACAGTTAAACAACGATAATATATTGTTTCATGGTAAATCCGAAACCAAATTGGTCCCTTGACTGTTTGCAATTAAAGAGAAATATTTTTTGTAAATTAGGGAACAATTTTAATCCGTAAAATGTTTATGCAGTGGTGTAGCAAGGGGGGAACTTTTTTAATCCGAACCTCGAGCTCAGTAAGAAAACCAAATTACAAATATTTATGAATTTTAAGATATTCAAAGTCTACATTAGTTTTCCTGATAACTCTCCACGCAACTTCTTTATCGACGGCATTCCAAATTTCTATATTAAAAATCACCGCAGCTCAATTTAGTTGGCTATTTTTTAATTCTTTTGGGATCTTTTTTTCCTATGATTAAATTAAGTATACGCCACCATGATGTATTGCCTAATGTAATTCTCATTTCTATTGCAGCACAACGGTTTTATATATGAAATTTCTAATTCTATGGGCGATAGTGATGGTTGCTGATTTTATGTTTATGTTCCGCTTCGAGTTCTTATGGCCATTTTGGCTATTATTACGCTCTGTGCATGATTCTTTCAAATACAAGGGCCTGGTGAGTGATAAATTTATTAAAATACATATGTAAACTATAATTTAAACCGAACACGAAATCCTTTTTGCAGGCATTCTCCGTACTTTTCGTGTGCATAGCGATTACATCGGATTTGGTGTGTCTATTTTTCATCCCAGTTCACTGGCTGCTCTTTTTGGCCAGCACATATGTCTGGGTGCAGTATGTATGGCATACAGGTAAGTACATATGGATGACTCTTCTTTTGGTCTATTTTGTCCCTTACCATATCTCTACACTTTGTATTTTTTTCATAGATAAGGGCATTTGTTTGCCAACCATAATTCTGTGGATGTTATTTGTCTACCTTGAGGTAGGCATACGATGGAAAGATAGTCGCCATATGCCGCATTTGGATCTTTGTCGGCCCTTCGCTGCGCATTGGTAAGTTAGAAATACAGAACTCGATATTGCAAACATACATTGTAATGAAATTGTCTTGTTCTAGCATTGGGTATCCGGTTGTCACGCTTGGATTTGGCTTTAAAAGCTACGTGGGCTACCGTATGCGTCAGCGCAAGCAACGTGAAGTGGCTAAAGAGAATGAATTTTATATGCAATTACTGCAGCAGGCTCTTCCCGCTGAGGAGGCCAGCGATGAGACTGCCGCGACGACGTCGACGACATCAACTGCCGCCACTACCAATGCCAATGCCAACTCTTCCACAGTTGTTATGGCCAATGGTTCGGCTACAATAGGAGTCGCCGCTGCCGCAGCATTAACCTCTTCATCATCAGTACTTGGACAGGCAAACGGCATTTTAGTCACAGCACAAAACCAACATGAGCATCATCTTAACAGCAGCAGCAGCGGCGGCGCCGGCGCCAATAGCACGACGAGCAATAGTAATCATCATCATCAGCATCATCATCATCATCAGCAACAGCAACAGAGCAACAGCAGTAGTAATAACAATAATAATATCAAGGATAATGCTACAAATGACACAAATCATACCACTACTGCAGCAGCGGGAACGCCATCGTCCTCGTCTTCAGCGAAGCATCAACAGTCGACAGCAGCATCGACAGCAACAACAACATCAGCAACAACAACAGGTGCCACATTAACTTCAAATTATTCAACAGGATTTGCCAAAGTCTACTGTTCATCTATTTCTACTCTTCTACTTTCCGCCTGTGGTTCACCACTTGGACCGCTTGGCATTGGCGATATTGATGGTGGTTTTGTTGGTGGTTGTTGTGGTGGTAAAATAATGTTTTATGCTGCTTTCCTTAACTTACTTGAATTATGGATAAATTATTACTAACAATTCAGTATTTAACAACAAATTTTCATAAAATGAAGGTCGCCTCAAAGTTAAAACCATTATAAAGTTTTCGATACTTGTTGTCTTTAAAGCCCAGGAAAAAACAATATGGTCGGAACTTCTAAAAACATCTCAAACAGAGAAACACTTTACAAAAATCTTCATGCAGATGAAAAATTTAAAATTTGTAATGATTCTATTACATTTAATTAATAATTATGACTTCTGGCTTTCATTTGGCGCTGTTTTTATTCGAGAAGCAGAAAGCAAGCGTAATTCATTCGCAATCTTATAATTCAAGAGATGCTGAAAACTTACTAATTACCGTCAGCATAAAACTTTTCATACCGCACACCTGCACAACAAACACACTTACACACTCATAATGGCATTAATCATGATCATATTACCCGCTACTAGTCTTACCCTTTTTACGATTTTGTGTGCTCTAAAGTTGTCTTCATAAGATATATATATATGTACTTATCTGTGTTTATTTTCAGCCAATGGCCATGCTGGAGGCGGCGGAGGTGGTGGTTCCAGAAATCATCGCCGTAGTATGGACAAGGAAAAACATCGGAATAAAGGCAGCAGCGCTGAGACGGATAATAATAAAAATAATAATAACTATCACCAAGTAGATACCAGTACAGCATCCGCAGCAACGTCAGCAGCCACAACCAGTAACAGTAAGGATAAAGATAAGGAGAAGTCAGACTGGGATTGTAGCAATAGCAACTATCCACAACAACAGCATCAACAACAAGGTGCAAAGGATAAGCAGGGTAAGACCATGATTAAAAGATACGTGAGAATATGAAATCAATTGTCCTTTATTTCCTTGCAGAGAAAAAGGCTTCCAGTTCGGTGTCCAATGGCAATGTTGTGCAAATTGATCCAGAGGAAACATCTGCTCCAGAGCCAACTCCACAAGTAGTGGAAAAGGCTACAAAGAGTGAGTTCAATTACTTTAAGGTATTTCGATATATTGGCTTTCTATTAAATTAGAAATCAACGATTTTAATAAGCTAATGGTTTCATGTTCTTTTGGTGTATTAAATGAATCTAAAGCTAATGTGTATTTATTTTCTTTTCTACTCCAGGTCGTCGGAATCGCGGCAAAAAGGACAATCATAATAGTCAGCAGCAGCAACAACAGCAACAAAAGGAGAAAGAGCAATCATCGAGCAACAGTAGTAACAACAATAACAATAGCAATACAAGCAACAATAATAATAACGATGCCAGCTCAGTATCTTCTTCAGCTAGCTCGACAACATCCTCTAGCAACTCCAACTCCAATACTAATAATAATAATAATAAGAATGCCATCATCTCACAATTAGCCAGCAAAGTGGTATCGAAAATCTGTGAAACATGTCTCAAATTGGAAGCCGATGTGAAAAAATATCGTGCCGAGATCAGTCACATGAAACAGATCGAAAACGAATTGCGTCAAAAGTTGGATGTTAATCTAACAAGCAAATCACTACTGCAGGCCAAGCAAAAGGAATGCGATGAGCTTGAGAAACGTGTCCAAGAGCAAACAAATACCCGACATACGGATATGCTTTGCCTGCAATCCGTAGAGAGACGACTGCATGAGGAGCGACGACAAAAACAATCGCTCGATGCACAATTGACTAATGAGAAAAAGGCACGCAAGGCAGCTGAAGAGAAGGCAGCTCGTCCTGAATGCAGCGCCCAGTGCAAGCAGCGACGCCAACAAATGGACGAGGAACTAAAACGTTTGCGTCAAGAACTAAAGCAAACCGAAGAAGCTAAACAACTGGCCGTGGAGCATGGACGAAAGTTTGAACAAGAGGTAATAATTAAAAAGAATCAAATAAACAAGAATGTCATTTCTGAACCCTTTTCGATATTTTTCCAGTATCATATGCTAGAAGCTGAGATGCGTAATCGTGAAGCGTCACAATCGGATACCGAATTGCTAATGAATGCGCTTGCCACAATGCAGGATAAGAATAAAATATTGGAAAAAAATCTATCCGCAGAGACGAGAGTTAAGCTGGACTTGTTCTCGGCTCTCGGAGCAGCTAAGCGACAACTAGAAATATCCGAATGTAAGTAAACCGCTGCGGGAAAATGTTCTTAAAAACATTTAAAATTGTATCTTGTGCCTGAGTAATAAATATATATTTTTCTTTTTCAAGGTAATCGCCGCTCTAAGGAGGATGAGGTTATTGATCTCAAGGCCAAAATTGCCCAATTGTTGGCTGTAATGCCCGACAGCATGTGCATGAACACCGGTTCAGCTAGTAGCATGTTGCGCATGAATGACACGCCTCCATTGCAATCAGGACCCGGTCCCGCATCGCCGTTGCTTAGCTTAAGTGCTGCCGGACAAGACAACAACTCAGTTTCAAGTATTCAGTTTAGTAAGTGGTAGCATTTGGTTTCAATTCGTTGATAATTTATTGAGTGTTCTCTTAATATTTTAGGCGGCGGCATGTCTTTGCATCAACAGCAGCATCAGGTGCCCGTTTCCCAGCAACAGCAGCAACAAATGGTGCCAGTGAGTGTAGCAGCTGCTCTCCAGGTGGCTGCTGCAAATGTTAATGGTGGTGTCTCCACTTTAGATCCTAATGCCAGTGTTTACACGCCCAAGGCCGGCAACATGATGGTTGTCTCGCCGGTTGGGATGAATCCCAATGGCACGGATGCCTGACGCCAGCAGCAACCGCCGCAGCAGCAGCAACAGTCGTCGTCCTCACATTTGCATCTGAGACGACAAGTTTGATGAGATTATTATACTTTATATGATGAGAATAAAAAAAGCAAATGAACAGATGATAAGCCAGGATCAGGAGTTTCAAAGGATCGAAGTCGTTTGCCTATGATATCTGAATGTCCGTAATAAGCATAAGCAGTTTTCTTTCCACACACCTACACACACACACACACACACACACACACACTGACAACAATCACCAAACATAAACATACCGCTCAATTGCGAGTATACTGACTAAAAAGCAGACGATTAACCAGTTTTCTTTTTACTTCAATCCAACAATTTGGCATTCCCCCAACATTACAAAATTGAAATACAGAAATTACCAAACATTCATACACAAAACAAAAACAGCCACTCAGACACCCACCACATTAAGAATTGTAAAACAAAACATTGAGATCATTACAACTCAGACACACACACATTCTCAATATATGTCCCCACATTCTCAATCTTCCTTCCCTATCCAAGAAACAAGTTCTTTTACTTTAACAAAAAATACTGATTTGAATGAATTTCTAAGAATAATAACACAAAAACAAAAAAAGGAAATTTGTATTTTGTATAAACTGATGATGCAAATCCAGAACTACTACTACTACTACCACCTAACAAACGAACCTATATGATATCATATATTATATATTTTATTTACCGAATCGCTGTGAGAGAAGTTGCTGGACCAGCCTTAAGTGATGATGGCCCTTGGTCCATAATAGTGTGGGGATGTCAAAAGGGTGTCATCCTCCATTTTCGCCAAGGAATTTATATATTAGTTTTTGAAGTCTGCTCCCTTGATTTATCTCATTAAATTATTTTTGTTATTAAAAAAAAAACACACCACATACATACACACACACACACAACCTTAAATCGTATGGTTTAATTTAGAATTAACTACTATTATTTCTTCTTAACTTGAAAACAAAAACGAGAAACAGTTCATACAATTATTCTCTCTTTAAGTTTTAATTTATTTTTTTGTTTAATAATTTTGGTGTTCCTAAGAAAAACAAAAACAAGAACTAATTGAAAAAAACCAACGCTTAAGTTTAATTGCGAACGAAAAGTGAAATGTCGATCGACTATTTTGTTTAATAATAAGTATAATAATAATAAAAAAAAGTAAAAATAACAAGCTTTGCGCTACGTTAAGCTAGAACATATTATTTTGTACTTTTATTTTATTTTTTTTATTCTTGGTTTGATTTAATTTGTGTTTTTTTATTTGCCTTTTTCGTAAATTTACATCTCTTTTGGCTTTTAATAATGACAGCTACGTTTGGCAAAATGTGAGTTGATATCCGAATGTGATATTTATCGAAAACACATACTCTTTTTACAGACTGTCAAATTATTTCCTTAAGTTTTCCCATAGGAGCTTAATCTTCTTGCGTCAACTTTCAATACAGTCAGTCACACAAAAAAGAAATACAGAAAGCAATTGGGTAACAATAAAACAAAAAAAAAAAAAAAGTAATAACTCATATAAAACAAGATTCGCGTAAACCTGCAGCATTTCAAAATGTTCTTTGATGTGCTCTATATAGTGTTGACCTCCATATCAAGTGCCACCTATAATACAGTGGCAGCGATTTGGAAAATCGAAGGTAAGATATGAAATACACGTATTATCCTTTCGATTCATAATGGACCTGTCCAATTCTACACAGAGGCTTCAATTCAGTTCATGATGACTTGTTTTTTGTTCGGGTTGCGTGTCGTATGTCATCCTGTGCTGATTATGCCCATGCTTATTTGTGCGTTCTGCACGGTACGCAATTTTTGGCAGCGTCGTCGCCGAACTGTAAGTGGTATTCAGGATGGATGTGGATTAACCACCAGTGTCATGTCACCCAAACCACGGGCTTTTGGACGCAGCCCACGCATACGTTCCTATCGCAGTCTGGGCAATAACACATCTCGCAGCTTTGACAGCCTTGATGGATCTGAAGAGGAGCGCCCTTAAATGTTCCAAGTTTATATATTTACTATCACAAATAAGAAATTCGTCCGGACTAGTTGTTTTTATTGACATAATTATGCCTTTTTTAAGGGACAGTTGGCAAATACATTTTGGGTTACATGAAGCTTACAAGAGCTAAAATTCTAAACTTATTTTGTTGCTTAATTAAAATACTGTACAGTCTTTACTCCTGAATCCTGCGTGCTCGTGTGTGTCTTATTGTTTTATGAAATCCAATTTACTTAGAGCATCCCTCACTCTAAGCAATATACAACTGTTTGAAGATTGTGTAGTGAGATTGGCCAAATGATGCATATATTTATCGACATTATCGACATTTACACCATCATGTTCCAGTTCCGGCAAACCAGGAATATTCAAGGCCACGGCCAATTTAGCCCGTAAACCCTTCAAATAAGCATCCAAACGTTGATTCTCCTCCTTGAGCTCCTTTACCTCGGACATGACCTTAGCATATCCCGCCTTTGTATTATCTACATGCTGCTCCAGTACGGCGTTTTGCTGTTCCAAGTCCGTTTTAGTTTTACGCAGCAAACGCAGCTCATTTTCTGTGCTGCGATTGTGCTCGAGGAACTCATTTGTATAGATGGGTATTTCTCCAGCTGGAAAAGATCTAGGAACCAGAACCGATGACGGAGGTGGCGGCGGTGGTGACGGTGAACGACGTTTTACTTGGGCCAAGGGTATGTCATCGGGATCTGGCTCACTTGGCCTTTTGTTGGCTCCCGATTTGGTTTGTTTTTTAATTTTCTGATCACCTTTGGACGGTTTTGTGGTTTCCACTTTGTTGGCCTTCTTTGCCTTGACCAGCTCTTTGGCTACAATTTCAGGGTGTTCCTTAAAGAACATTTGCAGCTGCTCTTGATATCTAAAAAAAAAGAAATTAAATTAAAAAAACCAATTTGACCAAATGGGTTTAATTTATATTAACATGGCTTTATCCTTGGCAGCTGCCTCCATGTACGGTGCCTTCTTCTCTTCGGTTAGTTGATGCCATTCCTCACCAATGATCTTGGTATGCTCCAGCGCTGTTCGCTGAGGTTGCTCTTTCCTTAATTGTTCACGACGATCATTCATAAAGCGAACATAACCATTTAGGGGCATTTTTGGAGCTCCAGCTACATTGATTCGACGCTGGGTTAGCTTTTTTAACTTGGAATCCAAATCTGTGTCACAACGACGTCCTTTGGCTCCTTTTTTACCCTTTCCAGCTCCCGAGGCACTTGTCTTTTTATCGATTTCTTCAACATCCGCATCATTCGGGACAGACTCAGTAGTCTCTGCAGTGGTGTCCAGCGAGGGCGACTTTGACACTGGATCCACACTTTTCGACTGGTCATCTTCGGTTCCGTCCGTTGCAGCAGGAGCAACTTCCTCTTTACCCTTGACTAATTCCACAGGCTCTGCCATGGCTCTAAATTGAAAATCACTTTGTTAAATTTCGTTTTAATTTTAAAGCCGTGATTAAAATAAAAATTTGTTATTGTCAATCTGTCTATTAGACAGTGTCTAATCTACTATTTCTATCGAACCTATCGTCGAGTCTATCGAATCCCATATGGTGGCACTTCGACTCAGGCACCTCTTCGATTTTTTTAAGATATCGATAGGTTTCTCATGTCATGTCATATTGGAAAAATATCTCCGCTATTAATAGTTTTTTCAATATTTTCTTATTCTATTGTATCTCTTAGATGTTACGGATCGGAACTTTCGTACCAATCGGAAAAAATAGAGCGTGGGAGGTCTACTGAAGAAACGTAACCAATAACTACGGATGCCACAAATAAAGATACATTTATAATAACTTTTGTCCATATTTCTGATACATCTTTACATTCCTCATCCGGCGGTCTCTTTTTGTTTATGCGTCATCTCCCCATGTTTATATATGTATGTATGTTTTCACAATCTTATCTTTTTGTAAGTCACGCCATTTATTCCGATTTGCAGTATTCCCCAAATGACACCACTTTTATGACCATATCAGGTCATAATTCAGTTAAATAAGGACAATTTGTTGTTGGGTGTTTTTGAATATATTTGAATTATATTCCTTTTTTAGAATGTTTTTTTTTTCTCATTTACCGATCATATATTTTTTTTTTTTTTTTTTTGAGCACATTGAATAATTACAGACGAGTGTTAAATATAAATGGTAATCTTAAATACAAGCTTAGCTCAGTGTGATTAAATATCAATTCGTATCCATACATATATATGTGATATATAAATATAGAAAAGCCTTTCATGACAAAACAAATTCTATACAAAACTTAACAATAATTACAGATATATATAGAGAGAGATAAAGAATATATACCTATTTTCAATTTGAAAAATAAAATCGAAATTAAATTAAACTGGGAAACAGTTCATCAAATCCACTTTGCCATGGAAAGTCCTCATCGGCTGTTGGCAAAGTCAGATCCGCTGTGTGTGATGTGGGTGAGCCCATTATCGACTCATAGCCATGATCTGAAATGGCCGAGTGTGAGATGAGAGACATTGCCGGTGATCTGGACAAAGGTGAAATGGCTTTAATCGTTCGCGACGGGGAAAGAAAATCTGGTATGCTATCAAAAGTATTCTCAATATCTGAATCATCGTCATCTGTATCTGGTGTGGCATTCATAACATTAAGATAGACCTGTGAGGGTGATGCCGCTGGCGGAGCACATTTCATTATCATGACAGTATCTTCATCATCCATGTCGTCTTCGACAGCGGTAATACCCTCACAGTAAATCTCCTCAACGGCCTCATTAACAGGCACTGCATCACCATCCATAACAATTGTAATGGAATTTGTTTTGGCATCATATGTGCCATAGACTGTATCTGGGGGAGTGGGAGTGGTACTGGTGCTCGGGCACGAGGCAATTTCCGCTTTTATCGTTGCTGGGTGCTCTAGATTTCCATTTATATTTAACACTTGCATGTTCGTCATGCTCTGTGTGCTTATAGCTTTTACTTCCTTGCTTTCTAAGCCATCAATTCTATGCCCGCTGGGTTCCAGGCACTTTGCTGTGGTCCCCACCATTGATCTAGGCAATCGCTCTTGGTTGCCTGCATCTTGGGGAGCAATTTCATCGCATGCTCTAGAGTCTGTTTCAAGGACTTCTGCGAGTAGAGTTTCGGCCAGCTCTTCAAGCCTTCGGGCATCGAACTCTTCGTCGTCGACGAGAAGCATGTCTTGTAGAGTAGGCAGAGAGCCACAATCCTCCACAGAGAGGCCATAGTTCGTGTGCGTTTCAGCTCCAGTTTCAGCTCCCCGATCAGCGAACGCGCTGACGACTGTGAGTCCACCAGTTGTGTTAAACCCTGCGGCAGAGGGTCAGCATTATAATTGGATGCTGCAGATCCAAGGTTTGTGGACGCACAGCCCTCAGCGCCTAAGCTGACTGGTGAGCTGATGTTGTTGCTGTTAGCGTTGACTTTGGCTTGTTGCTGCTTCTTCATTTCGGCCAATTCCTGGCGCATTTGTTCCATCTCTGCATCAAGCTTTTGATTCTTTGATAAAAGCGCCTCATTGATGGCCTGTAGACTTTCGCATTTGTTTTGCAATATTTCTGTTTTATCTGTTAGTTCTTTGATTTCGTAATCCATTTCCTCCATGCGAGCCTTTTTGCGGTCACGAGATGTTTGTGCGGCGACTCGATTTTTTAGCTTCCTGTAAGGTACCCACAAACAATCAATAAATATAAAAATTACTTTCTCTCGCCTCTTATCCCTCATTTCGACTTACTTTCTTTGGACTTTCTCCTCCCATGTGAGGTGGTCCAGACGACGTTTCTTGGCCTTTGGTGCCTGCACCTGCACCACCTCCATTTGATCTTCATCCATCACCGACGATGATGACGCATATCCCGAACTTGAGTGTGTGGGCGAGGGAACTCCCCCCTTTAGTAGCGCAGCTACTGCGGGGGCGGGAGCTGGTCCGGGCCTAAGTTTGGGCAATGTTACAAATACCGAATTTGCTGTTGTTACTGGTGGTGCCATATTTTAAAATTGTTTCCGTTTTCGATTAAATAAAATCCGTTTCAGTGAAAGTTAATTAAATTTTCATTATTATTGATTTTTCAAGTTCCGTGATGTGTTCGCACGGCGCTCTGATATTTATCTGATTGTGATAATTTTTTGTTTTTAGTTTAGTGCCTTCATCTGCATCTTCTGTTTCGCGCTACTTAATCGCTCTACAACATTTGCCTGCTTCATGACCAACTTATTGTTTTGCTTTTCTCACGCAATTTCTTCTTTAAACTTTGTAATTCTACGTGGTTAAAAATTGTGATAAGGCTGACGTGGCTTAATTTGGTTGGTGTTAGTGCTGGGAGCTCCCTCGATACCATCGATTAGGGTAAAACCCTGACTAGCTATCGATACGTGTCGTGAGTCACTGTAACCCAACCCTAACACTAGCAAAAATAAACGACAATGCAATTTTGACTTTATATAATCGTTAAATAAAATATGGTTTTCCAAAAAGAATATGACAAAAGACCGAACAATTAGAAAATAAATTTAAATGTGAAGACCGTTTGCGTTGAGTTTTTCGGTCAATCTTTCTTTTGCCCTTCTAATTTTGTGTTTGAAATATTCGACACGAAATGTGTCTGCTGTCGCCCAAGGATCCAAACTTCCTATTTGAAGTATGAATCCTTTGGACGACATCTCCTAGGGACTCCTTCTCCCGCCGATAGTAACACAGTAAAAGTAACTTCGACCGCGTCAATGTTTGTATACCCTTGCAACTTTTTTGGTAACTCTTTTTTTATTCATAGCCATCAAAGGGAAATAAAGTTTTTTCTCAAAAGGCTAAAGTTTGCGAAAGAACGGCCTACAATCTTAGCATAGGAAATAACTAAGATATTGATCAAAGTCACTGTTTTCGACCGATCGTTCCTATGGGAGCTAAATGATATAGTGGTCCGATCCGGCTGAATCCGAGAAATACAACCCCTGCAGTATATACAAGCCTACATGCAAAATTTCTGTAGCTCTAATAGTCTAGGAGGAGTTTGCGTTGATCCAGACGGACATGGCTATATGAACTCGTCGTCATGCTAATCAAGAATATATGTATATACTTTATATGGTCATAAATGAGTAGGTACTCATTCTGCAACATGAGGGCGTAACTTAAAGTGCAAAATTTTATCGGATTTCCTCAAAACATTTTTCCAATCCCTTGCAGAGTTTGTGGCGGCACTATTACCTATCTGATATTGGATGAGGCTGATCGCTCTGCTCGATTTGGAATTTAAACTTCAAATTCGTGAAATTCTGTTGAATGTTCCTCCCCGAATCGTCAAACAATTATGACATCGGCCACCTGGCCGCCTGGAGTGATGCGTTTGGCCAATAGTTAAATGGCTTAGTTTTCTTTTATCCTCCGCTTTGTTTTCACTTTCAATCAATTTAAAAAACACCGCCAACGGTATCGATGCATCGTAAAATAGTGGGACTATCGTAAAATAGTGGGACTCTGACTCCCCCTATTAAAAAGATTTGCCAACACTTTTAAATACCACCACAGTTTGCGAATACTGAGCAAAACAAAAAAGCAAAAATTGTAAATTGCGAGGACCTCAAGTGCGCGAAGATAGGGAAAGCAACAAGTGGGAGACACCGCACAAAATCCAAGCACCTGCAACTGTACAAAGAGTGCACAATTCACTGTTTTAAATCACAATTTAAATAATCTGGTTAAATGTTGCGAGTACTGGGCCCAAAACGACCGGCTTTTCTGGTGGGCAGTAAAGTCGATATTCTTCAATTAGAAACGAATAGCCGGCTTTGCAAATATTTGCAAAGAACTGTACGACGCCACAATACTGAAGCCCATGAACAGTTTAGCTCGCGCCAAAGGGCATGGCAAGTTGCCAGAGAGCGGTATAAAAACTATGAGCACATCCACTACAGTTCGGTCGTAGAAACAGGGCTTATACCGAAAAAACCAGCTTCCAGTGCATCATCCCGCTTTTCATTGCCCAACCCTAACTGGCTTGAGGACTACGAGTTCTATGCGGGCAATGCCAGATCCCTAGATGGTTCAGAGGATAAATCAATAGCTTCATCATCAGTGCCTTGCAGCGGGTGTGGTGCTCATCTGCATTGTCATAATTCTTCGTACCCTGGCTATATACCAAGTGAAATATTTAAAGGACGCACAGAGACAGAGTTGCGAACGATTATTTGCAAACGTTGCCATTTTCTTAAACATTATAACCTGGCCATAGATGTGGAGGTGCCTTCGTCTTCTTATGTGGATACAATTTCCCGTATTCAAGATAAATTTGCATTGGCAATTGTTTTGGTCGATTTACTGGATTTTCCCAGCTCCATTTGGCCAGGCATGTTGCGCGTTTTGGGTTCAAAACGTCCTGTTTTTCTGGTGGGCAATAAAGTCGATCTTCTACCGCGAGACTCCAATAGCTATATGAATCATGTACGGAGTTGCTTGGCGCAGGAATTTATTAAACATGGAGGTGGCCAAGGCATGAATATCAAACATGTCAGTTTAATCTCTGCCAAGACAGGCTACGGAATTGAGGAACTCATCACTCAACTGCACAATATCTGGGCCTACAAGGGCGATGTCTATCTTCTTGGCTGCACGAATGTAGGCAAAAGTACACTGTTCAACATTCTGCTTAATTCCGACTACTGCCGTCCGGAGGCCAGCGATTTAGTGCCCAGGGCAACAACTTGTCCATGGCCAGGTACCACACTTAAACTGCTAAGATTTCCTATTCTGCGTCCATCTGACCTAAGAATCTATCAACGCTTTAAGCGCCTATTCTCCGAACGGGGGCAGCGAGCGGCCATGGAAAAGCTGCGCCGGGATCAGGCCAAAGAAAGCAAAGGCGACACTTCAGCTGCCCAGCCAATGGCCTTAGTCGGACGCACGTTTGATCGCAGAAATGTGGTCAACGATGTATTTGCCATGTCCTCTGGCATTAAGCCGGTAACAACATTAAATGAACGACGAGCAGAATATCGGGAAGCACGTTGGGTCTACGATACACCTGGGGTAATGCAGCCAGATCAACTAACTCCTCTTTTGACCACTGAAGAGTTATCGCTACTTCAACCAAGAAAGATGATACGGCCTCGCGCATTTCGTATGAGACCAAATATGAGCCTCATGCTAGGTGGACTAGCACGTTTTGATCTCTTGGATTGTTTAAGTGACGAAAGGCAATTAGAATATCTAAAAGTTATTGTATTTGCTTCGGAGCAAATACCACTGCTTATAGTAGATACCGAGCATGCCGAAACAGTTTACCAAAGATATCTAGGAACTGAGCTATTGGGCTTGCCCATTTCTGGACATGACGCAGGTGACGCAGAACGAATCAAAAGATGGCCCGGCCTACAGTGTCGAGAGACTGATATTGTAATCACGAACAGTGAGAGAAATATTGGAAAACTTAGTTGTGATATTACTTTAAGCTCCGCGGGCTGGATTGGACTACTAATGCCCTTAAATTCAGAGTGCCATCTTCGAGCTTGGACACCACTGGCCGCTGGTGTATATGTGCGAAAACCTGCTCTAGTTCCTCTTGCCGACCGTCTAGTCGGCAAACATATACGTTACTCGCTGGCATATAACACATCTAAACCGTTTGTGTTTCAAAAATAAATAAATAAAATGAAAATCGTAAATGTAAAAGTTTATTTTCAAATTGTTAACCAACTGTTTTGATTTGATAGTGTTGCAAAGCACTGCTGATCGTGCGATAAGTCAAACTGTAATTGAGGCAAAATAAAATTTTTCAAAAATACAAAAACAGGATATATTCTTCAATTTATCTCTTGCATTCTTGATCAAAAATGAAAACGCTATTTTAAATATAAAAGTGTCGGTTTTATTTTCTAACCCAGTGTTGCACAGCGGCTGCTAGTGTGAAGTAGCGTGATTGTGACTCGTAGTGCTGCCAGTTTAGCAATTTAGTTAGCCACAAAAACAACAATTTAAAAATTTTTTATAATAATTTGAACAACTTTATTGTACTGTAAAATAATGAATGCAAAAGTTGCCCGCTCTTAAATGAAAAATGAAATGAAAAATGCTGCCAGTTTATCAATTTAGTTAGCCACAAAAAAAACAATTTAAAAATTTTTTATAATAATTTGAACAACTTTATTGTATTGTAAAATAATGAATGCAAAAGTTGCCCGCTCTTAAATGAAAAAAAAGCAAATTACTCAACGGCCCGAGTCTAAAAACACACTATATTTCAGTATTCATCATATGTATTTGAAGCGGACGAACAGTATTTTAGGAATTCTGTAGTCTTCATCATCAGATCATTCTGCTTTTTAAAGTGTTTCATAAAATACAGAGGTATTTGTTAAAAACCTTTTAATAGTTAAGCGATTGTTTTTGGCAGTTTTTCACTCGAAATCGAGCAATTTTTGGCAGCACTGGTGACTCGTTACCATAAAAACACTCTATGGTGCTCATGCTCATCTCTAATCTAATCGTTTGGCGAGAGGAGAAAAAAGAAAGCAGCGTTCAGCGAAAGCAGAAGGTGAGTGTTAAATAAAAAAAACGCGTGTGTGTATTTTAAATAAAACAAAGAGTAGTGTCGAAATATGTGTAACGCCACGAGTTGTAATTTATACAAACTTTAAATTGCGAGGTAAAAGTACAGATTAAAAGACCAAATGTAATTAGGAAAGTGTGCGTGTGTGTGCGAAGAAAAAGACACAAGTGAATATGTGTTTGTGTCTGTGCATGTGTCTGCCCCTGCCTTTCTGTATGTGAGAGTGTGTGCGTGACTGTATATGCATGTGTATCAAAATGAAACAAAGTAAATCGAAGCGCGACCCAATTTTAAACAGCATTTTACAATAATATTTGCATAAACAAAATTACAAAAAAAAACATTTCATTGCTTAATTGAGTAATAATGCAAACTCAAACAACAACAACGCTCCGAAACAACGTACATACATACTTATGTACATACATACATACATACATATTTCGTGATGTTGCAACTTTCCTCTTCGCTCGTTTGCTCGCTCAGTTTTTAGTCTCTCGTCGTCTCTCTGTTGTTGTCTTGAGACTAAAAACTCACTCTGAGTATTAAACCCATTAACTTGATGGCCTGCAGTTACTGTGTAGTGGGTGAAAAAATCAATAAAATAGAACGGCAAAGTAGACAAACATTTCGACATAATAAGTTTTTAGTTATTTTTGTTGAATTTTCTATTGCAACAATGAGAAAGAGAGGAGGAGGCATGAAGGCTAAGAGAGTGCAGCGACAGCAGAAAAGATAAGCCCTAATCGCTTAGGAGCAAGCGAGATAGATGCACGCTCACACAAACACACACACCAACCCAAAAGTTGAAATTTCCAGTAAATGTCGGCGCCGCGTTGCTGCTTGCTTGGTGTTGTTGTAATATAATTGCGAAATCATAACGGCAGTTGAAAGTTGAGAGCGTGAGAGGAGTGTAAACTTATAAGCTCCTACAACTTCTACTTTACCTTACAAATATGTATATGTATACATCTGTACTTATATATTTTTCTTTTCGGCTTTAACTTCGCCCACGCAATCTGTGTGTCAGCCGGCGCAAGTGTAGAGCATATGGCTTGTCAACATTGCTTGATAGGCAGCGGGCAGGACTGAAGTGGGGGGGATGCATGGAGCTTAACACATGTTGTGTATGGACAGTGGAACAAGAACAAATGTTTATGTTTGTTCAAAAATTTCTAATTTGATTAGTGTAACTATGCAATGCTCCCTAAAAATTAAATATTTTTATTCTGGTTTTGTTTCAAATTAAAATATTTAATTTGAATTGAAAGATTTAAGCCTTTGAAATGCTTAAAACCCGATTTTCTCATTATTTATAAATTAAGTTCCACTTGCTCAGACAAATTCAGTTCACTTGGGGTCACTGTGCGACGACCGAACATTCAAATAAGCAAAGCAAATGACTAAAAATGCAGAAATCGCCTTGAAAAGTGAAAGGCATTCAACTGAGAGTTTTCGAGTCTGAGACAGAGATAGAGACACTCTCAGGGCAGCGAGCTTTGTTTAACCTTTACTCGGCTATTGCTGCTGCACATTTGACATTTTCCAGCGCTCCCACACACAGACACAAACGCACACAGTCAGGCTAGTTCGCACATTCCATCAATTTCCATTTTCATGTTGTTGTCTTTAAGTTGTAAACCGTTGCACATGCGCGGCAAATAGAATAATGTTGTTTGAGTTATTTGTTTTTATCTTTTGCAATTGTCCAAAAACACATTGTAAATAATTCTTTCAACATATGTTCTCATTTAAAGCTCTCACACATTTTATTTTTTTTACAGGTAACACGAAGTGATTAAAGCTACAAGTTCTAAACAATAACTCGCTTAAACGCTAAAGTAGTGGAAAACCCTTTCGGCCAATTATCAAAATTAAACTTCAGTTTCCTGCCTGACTTGGCGTTTCTTTAACGTCCATTACAACCCAAGAACTCCTTAGAAAAGGCAACCAAACAAAAAGCTTATACATGATGTCGTCGGATCAACAGTTCTTTTTAAAATGGAACGATTTTCAAACAAATATGGTGACCTCGTTCCGTCACCTGCGTGATGAGAAAAGTTTCACAGATGTAAGTAAACCAGGAGAGTAGAAAAAAGAGATCTCCGCAGATGTCTTTGTCGTTCAGCTATACACAGATGAGGGATATGCTACTCTTGTAACATTTCAAATTTTAAAATGGATCATACGAAATCATTTGTTACTCTCTTTTCTACTATAATCCCTTCAAATTTAAGAAATAATCCCAAATAAGTAGCTATAAAAAAGGAACAAGATTCGATTTAGTGTACTCGATAACTCTGTCCTACATTAATTCGCTTAAAGTCAATACACAATATGTATGTGTACAATTTTTGTAGGCACTATTAAACAGCTCCTGTTCTAGGGGTTATTTTGGAAAAATCTACCTGACTCTTTAATTTTGTCGGTTCATAGGTTTCTACCTGTGAAATGTTTTCTGCTCCTTACCAATTCTTTGATTTCCTTTTATTTACAAATGTTATCATTCAATGGGATTTTGTTTGATTTACTTACAGGTAACACTTGCCTGTGAGGGCCAAACCTGCAAAGCCCACAAAATGGTGCTATCTGCTTGCAGTCCCTACTTTAAGGCACTTCTGGAGGTAAGTACAAAGCTGTATATTATACATTAATAAATTAAAAACCTGATTGGTTTTTTTTATTTACAGGAAAATCCATCAAAGCACCCGATTATTATACTTAAAGACGTCTCTTATATACACCTCCAGGCTATATTAGAGTTTATGTATGCCGGCGAAGTGAATGTATCCCAAGAACAACTGCCAGCATTTCTTAAGACCGCGGATCGCCTTAAAGTGAAAGGCCTGGCAGAGACACCCAGTTCTATAAAGCGGGAGGGTTGATAATGATATTAATCAAAATAACAAATAATTAACAAAGAAAGAAGAAAAAACATAAAACATAAACAAAAAAAAATCAACTTTAAGAAACTTATATGCAAACAACAACCACAACAACAAAATTCCAACCAGAGCAAAAATGTGAGGAAGTTAAGAGTGAACAGAAACAAAACAAAAAACACAATTTGACCTAAACAAAAAACAAAAAAAAAAAAAAAAACAGAATAAGGGAAAAGAGAAAGATATAAGTTCAACCTGTAAAGTTTTATAAAAAAATGGTTACACATCCGACGCCGAAGCATCTCTTCAACTACTCAATTAAGACGACCCTTGAAAGAAAACAAAAACATGTTTTTGCAATTTAATTTTCCTAATATTAAACCGTTTTAATTTTCTGCATAAAATAGTTTGTAATATATTCTTAACATAAATACTAAAAAAAAAAAATCTGTATAGAAAGAAGAGGGCAAACGCTGTCGATGGACTAAATAACGAAATACCCACAACTACACAAGGAAACCCCACACCCATCCCCCTCAACCCAAAACCACTTTTGTAAAGTAATTAAAAAAAAAAACACACAAAACGAGAATTCATATTCATGAAAAATAATTAAAAAAATAAAGATAATTATAAATATAGTGTGAAATGTGCAAGTAGAACTTTAAACAAAGAAGAAGAAGAAATGAGAGAGTATCCGCTTGAGAAATGGGCGAAAAAAATTAAATACATATAAAAAACACATTCAGTTAGTTTTAAGCCACTAACATGTCACGCCCTCCCGCCCAAAACACAAACACACACACTGACAGTTACCAACATTATAACTTTTGACTTTCCTCCCAGGCCCTCCTCATTTCTTACATATTTAACGAACAACAAAAATTGTACTTTAATTCGTTTTCTTCTTTTGTGTCAACTTTCATGAAATATTTGCAACATTTTCATTTATAATAATTGTTTTTTTTTTTTCTCACACATAATAGAGAGGGCAACATTTACTGAATCCACAACATGTTGCAAGTGAAGCTATCAATTCTACGTAGTTTTTAAATGAAAACAGAAAACTTCATAAAGAAAAAATATATAAGAACTATACTTGAATATTATTACATAAAGTAAAATATTTATATGTATGTATATGTATACATGTGAGCATAGATTTAAATAAAACTACGGTAAATAAATAAAAATAATTCCAAAAAACAAAAATTCATTAAGTGACTAAAATGCATGAAAAATCGATTAGTTGGGTAATTTAAAAGGGGCGGGTTTAATATCTAAGAACTATACAGTTAATAGATCATTGCGCTTTAAAAAATACAATAAATTTTAGTACCAAATTTAAAATGTTGTCAATTTAAATGTTGTTTTATCATTTTGTTTGATTTTAGAAGTCAGTTACAAAACTGATTAAAGTAGCTTTATTTAAAAGGCTGCGGAGCACCAAAGCAATTTTTAACGAAACATTACAATTCCTATCAATTTATTAGTGCTTTTTTCTTAAATAGGCATAGGCATCGGATGGGATAAAATATAGAACAGTAAAGCAAAATACAGTGTATCTGATTACTTACGTAGCCTTATATACTTAGAATATATTTATATACATATGTATATAAACTTGTATGAAAGCACAATCGGTTATAACGAAAGAATGTTGTCGGTCCCTTGTGTATCTTTATAACCGGCATCTACCATACATATGTATGCATGTACATATACATATGTATGTATGTATATGCAAGAATATGTTTAAAAAATGCCCAGACACACATTATATAACATTAACGTGCGATATTGGTTTTTAGTTCTTTTTGCTTTATAATAAATTTATAAACTTTATTTTATGCTATAACAATCATAAATGTGATTTTCGTCAAGACAAATTGATATTAAAAGTATTGTTTAAGCAAAAACAATTCGCACAATTCGAAATCAATAGAAAAGTATCGATACTCAAGTCAATTATAATATACATGCAGATCAAATGCAAAAAGGACTTAAGAATAAAACATTTGCTAGGACAATTTACATAGATAAATAAATAGTTTTCCTCTAGCTGAGGAGAAGTCAACTGCAACTGCGACTCCGACTAGAACGAGTTTGGACCCACTTTGAAATTCAGTTTAATCCTCGTCATCATCATCATCGGATGGTACAAACAAATCGTTCTCCTCCAAAAAGTTGGCAACGTTTTTGCTGATGGTAGCTCCGACAAAAAGTCCCGGGATTACGGCGCAAATGATGGCGAGTAGACCAAATGGCATTTCATCAGGTTTTGGCTTGAAGGCCCCACTGCGATAAGTTATTCCTGACATCTGACGTCTAAGGAGTTTGAAGTTGATTTTATTGCATCGGGATGGAGTTTGGCGAGTGAATTGCTGTAGTGCAGCATTGAGAGGACATCCCAAACGAGAAACAATCATTTTTTTATCCTAAAATTTTAAGGAAATTGACTTGGTGACACACACAAACACACTGAAAATAAAAACAACAATACTCTTGAGGTTAAGTGGCCAGCAAATGATCGCCCTAGCATACCGTGTAAAAATCAATTTCTAGTTAAAGTTGCAGTTAACTAAATGTTTACTAGTAGTTTTAGCTAGGATTGTCGAAAAGTTAGACAGAATTTATTTATAGTAAATAAATAATCACTTAAACGGCTAAATTCGTGGTGTACTTTAGAGACTTTTGATTGAACAAATACACCCTTTCATTGGGTATTGCTCCGTGAAGTGATGATATTCTGTATATTTCACGTTTCACTCATTGTGACCAACAAAAAGTGTTGGACAATGCAGGGCGACACACAACGTGTATTAAAACAGCACCGTTAACTTAATTTAAATTAATTATAAATTTAAAAATTGTTTTTTTTATTTTAATAAAAAAGAGAAATTAATCACTTGCAAACTTAAAATTTTAAAGTAATGTTAGTAAGTTTTTTTGAAAAGTTGGCAGCGCCTTCTCACTGTTGGATAGCGGGCGTTATTTCAAAATTTCAAATTGCTATGGCCCCAGCAACCCCGTTAAGGCCTAATTGCACGCAATGCAACTTCCGCTTTGGCTTCCTTTTTCCGTCGACCGGGTGCACCCTTGACAATGCAGGCGTTTATTTACCACAACAATGCGTTGCCTATTAGCATAAAGCTGCCATAATTCTTCTCATTCTCTTTTCCCCAAATTGTCTGCAAGCCCCGCACTCACTCCCCCATTCGGGCTCTAAATTTTCTAAGGACACGTATCTAAACTTTTTAATGGGCTTTCATAATTTCCATAATAATTGTCATTTTGCAATACAAAAAACGACCTCAATCAATAACGTTTACACCCTAAAAGTCCCCCCTTCAACCTAACCTGCGGCTGCCATAATTATAGACGTCGCTTGTCGTCTGTCGCTGTCGGTTGCTTTTGTTTGCACTAAAAAAGACGTTGCCGCGGGGCTCATATAAAACAGGAACCGAGCCCCTTTCCTCTTCCTCCACCTCGCTTACCCACTTGGTTTGGGTCCTCTAAGCATGGAAACGAAAAATCGAATAAACTAAATGTATGTGTGAATATTTTTGAGCTTTGCGTGCCGCCTTTGGAGTTTCAGTTTCAGTTTAGTTTCGACTTTCCCAGCAACGCAAGCAGTATAGAGTGTATCCTTTTTAAATAAAATGTCAAACTTTAATCCTCGTGCAAATGTATTTATTTTAGTCAATTTGGGCTGTGAGATGTTATATGTAATAGATCAAAGATTGAAAGCTCAACGTATAGCAGCTGATAAATCAGTTCAAGGTTAGCTTTAAGAAGCCCCGAAGTGTAAACGTAAAATCAAATCAATCAATCGGGCTTCTGTCCTATATCCTTATGTTCTAGAAATTGTTTTCAGTTAAATTAACTCTATTGTGTAATGTGAATTTTAAAAGATGTTCCGCGTTCTTGTTTTCGAGTTCTTATTAGAAGCATCGGCTGATAAGCCGTTACTTCGTATTCCCAGACTAACAGTAAAATTACTTCTGATCCGTTTATACGGATCGTGGCCGGTCTTGATAAAAACTTTAGTACATTTAACCATTTTCTCTTTGCAGTAATACACGATGTAACAACTGTTTTACTTGAGCCCAAGTTCATAGATTCCCTGCTAAGTGGCTCGACTCATCGTAATGCCCAAGTTCTGACCACCGAACATTGCAAATTTATGTTAAATGATATAGCCACTTGTTCTTTAATGCGTCTCGATGACTCCTCCATGGACAAGCTGTGGAGCCTGATGACAATGATATATAAATGGCAATTGTTTGTTTCCCGACATCAGCTTCATTTACTGGAAATAACATTTCGTCATCTGGACTCGATTAATAAACTATATCCCGATACGAAGCGACATATGTTAATTGATTTTACCAAGAATACTCTCCTGGACTTTTGGAATGCCTGTGGTGAAGAGATGCAGTTAACCATATACAACACTAACAAGGCTTGGCTACAATGTTTTAATACAAAAATATCCTTGCTAATACGCTTGGGATTTCAGGCAATGGATGGAAGTTTCATTGCGAAGGTGGATCAAGATTATTTCAATGGCTATGTGATGTGCATTGGCGATAATATATATATCAAGAGTGCAGCAGTAAAGCAGCAAAGTGAAACGGAATCAAATAGTATGAATCAACTGGCTGCCCAACTAAACATAAATCAATCCTTTGGCGAAGATTTACAACCAATTTTCGCAGGACAATTTCAACAGCAATTTGAACAAACATTTAATAATATTTTATTTGATGATTTCGATTTCGATGTCGGTTCAGATTCTTCTAAAAAGCAGGACAACGCCAGTAGCAGTAACACCTCGAAGGGCTGTGAGTTTGTTCAAGTTCAAAACAATGAGTCCGGTGATTTGGTTAAGGGCAACAGCAACGGATCTATACTGAATCAAAATCTTTTGGATTTATATAGTCAAATGCCATAAAAACGGCATACGACAAGTTTCTTTTAAAGATGTACACCAAAATTGTAATTAGAATATAATTAGGGAATGCAACTAAAATGCATGTATCATTAGTTTAGACAAAAATTTAAATTATATTTTCATGTAAAATAGTGCCTAATATTTTTTGTTGCATTCCCTAAATAATGAATATCGTAAAAATTTTGTAAATGGCTCAAATCAATCAAATTAATATTCGTTTGATTTTTATCACAATTTCAATAATAAATTTATAAAAAAAGTTTGCTTTGTTTTAGTTCGAAAATATTATATTTTTTGTTTGCTTTTGCTTTGTAAAATAATTACAAAAATCTTTTATTTTTTCTTTCTCGAAGACATTAGAAATTTTGAGCTTATCGACTTTTTGTATGTATTGCGGGTTGGTGAAGAATAAGGTGATTGTTAAACAAGAAATGATATAATAATCCGAAATATATATAGGGAAATGTACAATTACAAAGATTTAAAAAAGAGAAAAGAAGACACGATGGGGAGGGGGGCGAAAAAGATTTTTTAAAAACAAATTTGTGTCCGTGCTTCTTGATGTTTGCTTAAAGGTGAATGGTTGGGCGGGGCAGAGTGGCTGGGGGGTGTGGTGGGTGCTGGGTGCTGCGCCTCGTTGATGCGACCGTAAAGATTACATTTTCGCCTTAAGAGGCACTGCATCCACCATAATATGCAACGCCATTTTCAAGCATTCTTCTGCGGAGCTTATTTGCTCGCAGGGATAGGCAGCGGCATATTGTGTGAGAAAATCGCAATATTTGCGATAATTGCTAGCAGCAAAATCATAATTATAGGCACCCAATGATTTCATATCCCGATCATCATTGACAGAAGGAACTGTTGCTTTGCGTGGCATACGCACAAACATGGGATAATCCAATTCACAGGCCTCGCATTTACAATTAAATCGATATTGCATGGATAGAGTCTCCTGGCGTTGTTTCTTGCTAAATATGGCAAAGTGAGCGCTAAAAATTAAAAAAAAAATTAATGTTAATGCAACTCTATTAGTCGGAAATCGATAATAATTTTAATAGAAACTAACCCATAATTATCATAGAGTACATCGCCAGCCTTAATGGGTCTCAGCACAAAAAGATATGCCTTCGTGCCCTCGTATATACGCAAAGTATTTGGTGCACATGAGTGATTTAGGAGAGATAGAAAGGCATATGCCCCTGATGAATGCGTCTGATCGTCTTTCGTTTCGTTCACCTGCTCGACCAAATCAATGCCATGCATATTCGAGGATGATGTTTGCAAGTGTCGAAACAATAGATCTGTGAAGAAATTTCGTCCATCTTCACCGCCCAAATATTCCTTGAGCGGTGTATACTCAATGATGAAATGCTTTAGCACCGCACAAACAACCGAGCGCTGAAAGAGATCGGACACCGAGCGTAGATGTTGATTTGTCACTAGGCCATGTATGGCCCGATAGCTTTCTTGCGGCGTCAATTGGCCATAATCCAGGTCAAATGCGCATTTGTCTTGATTCTCGGGCTTGTCGCAATAGCTCATTAGATCCTCAATGCTTGAATGCAATTCAAGGGCAGCCAATGTAGTCCTTAGCGCAATGCCATGAATCTTGTTAAACATACGATGAAGGAAATCAATAATCGGACACTCGTAACGGTGAAATGTTGACATCGCCTTCGTTTTGCATTCCTCCGAGCAGAACATAACCGAACAACAACTATTGCAGGGTATGAGGGTCAGATAGTTCTCCATTTTGCATGTGGCACATCGTATATAGCGCATGGGTGGTAGGAGGGTGGAACAGAACGGTTGCTCAATGGCCACCAAATCGCCGACAACCAAATCCTGTTTGGTCACTATATAACGACCCTCATCCGGAGATTCCCTTAACTCTAGGCAATCGGCAACATATGGTAACTGGGGATGGGGTTCGAATCCTAGCTTAAATTCATATGGCTGGACATCAGGTTGTTGTTGATCTAACAATTGCTGGCAATCACGCTCACGTTTGTCCAACTTGTGGCTCAGTCGGGCCGGATAATTGGCTTTGCGTGCTAATTCTATGTTGGCCAGACATTCTCGATAGCGTTTCCATTCAAACAATACTGCGGATCGGTTGGCATAACCTATGGACAAATGCTCTGAATTCGGTTCTGCAAAGCAAATACTTTTGTTATACAGTTCCAGTGCCTAAAAATAGAAGAATGTGGGGTTAAGCATTGAACATCCATTGAGTTTAACGTGGAAGAACTTACCTGAAAGTATTTGCGATTCTTCAATGAGAACTGCTCATTGCCAAGCATACGAAACTCAACGCTACGTTTATTCGATTTATCTTCCCGCATGACCACATTTAAATAGATCTTCTCCATGTATTTAAAGTCAATTAGAGCATGTTCCACAAAATTTACTTTGGAGTAGTTCTCCTTCAGCTCTCGAAATTTTCCAGAAATTATGCCAATCAGCTTCCAATCATTGAGCTTCTTCACAAGATCATCGCTCACGTCGTATACATCCATAGTTGGACACTTCTCTTTGAGATTAGGATTAGACTTCTGGTGGCCTCCGGCTCGGTTCAATTCCACGCGTTCCTTCGTCCCCCCTCGTGTTTGTGATGAGGTTTCTGCGTCTAGGCCGCTACAAATCGGGTCTATCTCTTTTCAGTATTATGCACGGTGTATTCGTCCCTGTGTTTGCCCCTTGTGTAGACCGACAAATTGGTAATTTCACAGATAATTTAGTTTTTGTTAGTTCCAAATACCGTGTCTTGTTGCAACCAGTACCAGTGTTGCCTTCTCTGCATCTAGCTCTATGAAAGTATGGTATCCCTAATGCAGAGAGTTGCCAGGTACTTACATGTGTTCCATTCAAACTGTGTGCCTAGAGGGCGCCAATGAGTTACTTACTTGAACGTTACATTTTCCACACATCTTTCGCTTGGTAAAAACAGCTGTTTTTTAGTAATACCCTCACCATACACGTAACATTCACTAATCTTTTAGCCTGTTGGCACAATAACGAGTCATTCATATTGAAGAATTTGTTAAGGGTATTTAGGAGATGGACGAGTCATTTTTATTTTTTTATTCTTAATATAATTTTTAATAAATTTTATGAATTTGACTTACTTTCCAACATAATTATTAAAATTATTTGTAATAAATTTTATTTAAAGTTTGTCTGGAAATTTGAATTGGTGGTCGATTCGTTGGTTTTGTTTTCTTCTTCGCCAAAAAAGAAAAGGAGAAAAATGCATTCCTATGCTATGCAACATTTCAAACAACAAATTACAATTGTTTGGGAAATTAGTTTTAATTGCTTTTAGGGACTATTTTAGTTTAGAAAAAATTAGAAATGTAAGCGATTATAATTTAGTATTACATGGGGTGTTAGAATTAGTATTTAGCATTTAAGTGTAATTGTTTTTGTGAAAAAAAATAAAAGAAAGAAAGGAACAAAATGCAAAGAAATGAAAATGAAACAATTTTGCAATATTCCAATTTTTATGAAAGTTCAATTTGAAACTTCCGGCGTAACCTATGCTTTAAGTCGATTGTTATAGCTGCACGTTGCAACCTTTTTAAAATTTGGCCAACAACAAGGTAAGTGTTTTTTGACATTTTTTTTTTTTTTTTTTTATCGTACATTGTAATATTTTTTAATAGATGTCTTCCGATAATAAAGATACATGTCAACTGTCGTTGGACTCCAGCGAACATGTAAGTATTTTGAGAGTTTGAATTATTTGTAAGTTCAATTTTTAACACTTTTCTTTTCATTTTTTCAGACGGCAGATTTCCTCCAGTTACTGGGTGGCGTTGTGGAGGATGGCGACGCCAACCACATGACTGCGGAGGTGAGTAAATTTGTTTCTTTTTTTCCTTTCAAATCTTTGAAATCCTTTTTTTTATTCCACAGAAGCGGATGTCGAAAGCGATAAAAATACCAGGACCTTCGGCAGTGGATCCAGTGCCATTGGTTCCAGTGGCACTGGTTCCACTGCCGAAGGTCCTGGAAGCATCAAAGCCGATCGCCGATGCATCAAAACGACCAAAACGGCCGATCGCCAAACCCCACTCCACGTACAGAATACCCTTCAATAAGAAACATATTTGCGTGCTATGTGGCCGACGATTTAGGACGATCCTCCTATTTATTAAGCACCAGGTGCAATGCGTTGATCGGACAACAAAAACCTGCACTGTGTGCAATATTGTCCGTTCAACTGATAAGCGTGGGCTCACCTTACACAGTAGAAGATGCTTAGGGATGGATCCTGCGTTGCGGCTGATCAAGAAGAGGCGGGCAGAGTTGGTCGGGTCACAGGAGGTGGCCGAATCGACTGATTGGACGGAATACGCAGCAAGCGTGTTCGCTCCTGCTCCTCCACTGGCCAAGCAAACTCTACCCGCCAGGACGATGGAAGTGGCGCTAGCAACTACGCCAAATGCAATTTTATAAAATAATTAAATAATTAATTGGCACTACGGGATCGTACAACAAGGAAATTGATTGTAATGACTTAAATCAAAATCCAAATATTTTAGATTGTTTAAATTTCAGCTTTTTTTTTAGTTTTCTCCCGCAGCTTTTTTTGATCGACAAAAGTTGGCAGCACTGCATTTTCACACATCTTACGCTTGGTAAAAACAGCTGTTTATTAGTAATACCCTCACCAAATATGTAGAATTCATTAATCTTTTAGCCTGTTGGCACAATATCGAGCCATTTATATTCAAGATTTTGTTAAGGGTATTTAGTAGAAGGCTTTTGCCTATTGATGCGTTAAAAAAATATTACACACGTAGATGTTAAAATACATTGAAACGTAAATCAAATTTATTTCATCGTTTTGTTTTATATTCAATATTTATTAGAAAAAGAGAGAGAAGAGCGGGGTGTTTGCTAAATGCAAAATGAAGTAATCACCGAAGGCAAGCGACAACTAAAAAAAGGAAAAAAAAATTCTGATGACCCCGCCGCCGATAATGTCTCGTTATCACTGTGAGATCGAGATGAACAATGGAATTGGCGCAACTTACCGGAGGTTGCCATTGAATGCTACTGCCTTGCATTGGCATCGTCAGCAATTTGGCTATGATTGGGCGGTCAATGAGCAAGTGCGTCGTCGTCTGCAGTGCAATGCTGCCTACATAGATAAGATTGAACTGGAGACGCTACTAACGGGACACGAGGGATGTGTCAATTGCTTGGAATTCACAACAGATGGGCTGTGGCTGGCCTCGGGGTCGGATGATTATAAAGTCCTGATATGGGATCCTTTTAGACGTCGACGAGTCTTTACACTAAACACTAAACATTTGGGCAATATGTTTTCGGTGAAATTTCTACCCAAACATAATAATAATATTGTGGCCACTTGTGCAGCCGATAAATTTATCTATGTCTATGATATCAATCATCCGAATGAAACTTTATATTCCTGTAATTGCCATTTAATGCGAGCCAAGAGATTAGCCACTGCGCCGGACTCACCTTATATATTTTGGTCAGCGGGCGAGGATGGTTGCATATTGCAATTGGATATGAGAGAATCTCATCAATGTCGTCCCGAAGAACGTAGCAATGGAGTACGTTTGCTAAGTCTTTGTAGCCAGGTGGAGTCTACAACGGAAGCCAAATGTTTGGCCATAAATCCAAGACGTACTGAATATTTGGCTGTCGGCGCCAATGATGCATATGCTCGGATCTATGATCGACGCAAGTTGTCAACATCTCAAGACTCGACAGATGCGACGGGTAGATAATATATCTACCACTTATGTCCACTAGTTCTCATTTTCTGTCTCTATTTTCCAGGAGCTGTCACCTACTATGCTCCGGGCCACATTGTTAACAACATTACCCCAAATATTGCTCATGATCCTCGGGCTATAACTTATCTCACCTTCAATGAGAATGGAACCGAATTGCTGGTCAATATGGGATCTGAACACATCTATCGTTATGATTTGTACAATGCCAGACCACCAGTTTTTTATAGTCCACCACCAGCAGCATCACAAGAGGCGTCGGCAGATACAGCGCCGCAGGAGCATCAGTCAACAGAGACTGGGGTAAAAAGTGAATCACATAAAAGCCATTGTCTGCCATCCAGCATCGAGATGCATAAGAAACAGGGTAATGAATTTCTACAAAATGGAAAACTAATGGCCGCCATCGATGCCTATTCCTCTGCCTTGGCCAAGTATCCGCAGGGTGAAGTTCTTTATCTCAATAGAGCTACTGCTTTGATGCGTCGTGGGTGGTTCGGTGATATCTATGCAGCTTTGCGGGATTGTCATGAGGCTTTGCGCCTAGATCCATGCTACGTAAAGGCCCATTTTCGTTTGGCTCGTGCATTGCTTGAGCTACATCGTCCACAGGATGCTGAAAAGTGTCTACAGGCGCTGATACAACGTTTTCCCAGCTTTGCCAACAACCATGGCGTGCTCATGCTGAACAAGGACATCAAAGAGAATCATAGACAATCGAATGCCAAAAATGACCAGGGAGCGAGTAAATCGGCATTTGAATTCCTACCACTGGATGATGAAATTTACCGTAAACGTCATTTTTCAAATGCCGAATTCGCCTTGCGTTCGGCCTCCAAGGATTATATGCAACGTTATTGCGGGCATTGTAATATCACTACAGACATTAAAGAAGCCAACTATTTGGGCAGCAATGGCGAGTTCATTGTGGCTGGCTCTGATGACGGCAATTTCTATATCTGGGAGGGGGATACGGGCAAAATATGCTCCGCCTATCGTGCGGACAGTGCCATAGTCAATTGTGTGCAACCTCATCCTAGCATATGTATGCTGGCCACCAGTGGAATTGATCAGGATATTAAAATTTGGTCTCCCTGTGCTCCCAGTCCATCGGAGAGATCAAATCTCATTGCCGATATCACAGGCTTTGTTGAGGATAATCAGCAAAAAATGCGTACCGATCCATTTGATTTAAATACGCCGAATGCGTATTGTTTCAATAATTAATATATTTTTATTAGGGCGAGAACTATAACTACGTCTAGCAAATCTGGCAATATCAAAAACTATTTAGTCTAATTGTAGTGTTAAGAGTGTCGTAAATTTCACTTCGTTAAACTTTTAAACGGAAAATGCGATATTAGCGAGCGATTCAAAATTAAAGCAAGATTAAGTGATATCTGTTGTTGTGTAGAGAGATTGTATAAATCAAAATCAAAGAATTAAAATAAAATATAAATTTTTGAATTTTCAACAATAAATGTGCTGGGAATACTTTATATTAATCGTCGAATTTTGCCCCATGGCTTAATTCTAGCAACTATCTTAAATGCAATGCTTTTAGATTAGCCTGTATTTTATTTCGTATTTCAGCTTAGCAACAAGTTTTTGCATAGAAACAAATTAGCTCAAAACCTTGGTGATAAAAGATCAAGAAATTCACGTTATCTGAGTGAATGTTGCATAATCTTAATTAGATAATTTATGTGGCGTGATGTCATGATTATCTTAATATAGAATCAATAATCAAACCAGACAGTTCAGCAGGCTAATGCACCTGTGACATTTATCACGGTCATCAATTGTAGACAAGCCCCAATTATTAAAAAAAAAAAAAAAAACAAAATTAAATAAATTTTTTTGCCGAAGTGGAATTTTATTGCAGTTAAATTTGTTGTTTCTCTTTACTTTTTGGAAAGGTTGTGTATAAATCTGCTGGATTCAGAGCGCCCTATTACATTTTCTTTCACCTCAATCATTTTAACAATTCTATGTTCTTTGATTTGTTTTCGGTTTTTTTTTTCATGAATTATACAAATTAATGATACATATATCCAGCTATTGCTAATATACATAAATATGTTATGTGATAAAAATTAAAAGGTATTTATTCATTTTTATTATTTCTTCTCTTCTCGCTCAGCTTTTATTTGTTCTTCTTCAGCAAATTCCAAATTTTTACCATCAATAATTATTCTTCATCCAATTCCGGGTTTGGTTATTATATAGATTTTTTTAATTTTCTTTTTTTTTTTTCATTTTGTTTCAAATATAAAGTGGTTTTTTTGCAATTTTTTTTAGAGATTTTACATTTTTTTACTTGGTTTTTTTGTATTTAATAAAAAAATATGAATTTTTGCAAACACGCACACACAAACACCCAGACCCATACACACACACACACAACCAAACCACCACTTACAGATTGGGGGGATTGGGTGAGTTGCGGCGATCGGTGGGTGGTGCGTGGAGTTATATATTTTTTTAATATATCTGTTTTTATGCATTGGTTGTTGTTGTATTGTAAAAACATTATTTCTTGTATTTTTTGTTTTCTTCCATTTTCTTTTTTTCATTTATAACAAAAGGCTCTGAACGCAAATAAAAAACGTGGCGTTCTGGCTTTACCTACCATTCATTACATTCTCTTTTATTCTGTTTCTCTGATTTTTATTTCTTTACTTTCAATATAAATTGGATAATCAACATAAAAATATCTTGTTGCTCTCGTTTCTTCTACGAATCGAAAATTATTCATCCATCATAAGTTTGTTTTACGCTTTAGCGTTTCCTATCTTCAATCTTTACTAACTTTCTGATTCTTGTTTTGTTATTTTCTTCTGTTTCATTATATATGTGTGATTTGTTGTTGATGTTTTTAATATGTGTATATAATATATATATGTTTGTTGGTTGTAGTTTGTGTTTTTTTTTTAGGTTTTACATAGATTTTGCAATTTTTTTGTAATGTTTTTTCTTGTTTTTTTGTTTTCTTTTAAATTGTTTTAAATTTCTTTTCTTGTTGATTTTCAACATATTTTTTCTTTCTGTTTTTCCTTTTTTCAAAAGTAGCAAAAACTTGACTTTCATATTCTTGCGGTTTACAATCTTTCCGTTTCTCTTTCATCTTCTACTGCTCTTCGCTTTTATTTCAGTTTTGTTGTTGTTTTGTTTCTTTTACATTTTTCGTTTTTTATATTTTATACGTTTTTTGCAATTTTTTTGTATTTTATTTTTTTTTCTTTTACTTGTGTTTTGTTTTTTTTTTTTCTTTGTTAAAAAATCGTTCATGTTTTAAGAACAAAAAAAGGAGAAAAAAATTACATTGTTAAAGAAAAATTTGAAGTGTTTGGAAAAAGGGGGTCGTAGGAGGGAGCATGGGATGGAACACATTATCGTTCGATTCTTGATTTTTTTCAGCTTTTAATAGATCTTCGCTTTTATTTCGCGTTTTTTCCTAGATTGTTTTTTCTTTTTAATGTTTTGGTTGTTTTTCAAATTTTCGGCATAATACAGATATATTGTTTGATCTTACATTTTTCGTTATGTAAAAATTTAAAATGTAACACAATTTTATAGATATATATATATATGTATATATATATATATGGTGTTTGCTATTTATGTATGTATCGTGTGGGAGTAGTACATAAGATATATACATATATATATATGTATGTGAAAAGGTAAAAATCATATTTAAAAAAGGAGAAAAAGGCGGTAATTCTTGTATTGATACTTTTTCTTCATTTTTTTAAACTATTATAACCTGCATATGATGCATCTTTTTTTATTGTTCTTTATCGCCTTTTCTAGGATTTAAATTATTAATCAAATCTCCTCCATTTTTATAATGATTTTTTACTTCTTTTCATAGAAATTTCTTTGATTTAGTGTGTAACTGCGAAAATGCGTTCGAAATTAAATGATTTTTTTCTTATCTTTTCGAATGTACGAAAAGTGAAAATTGATAATGTGATAAGAATAAGTGGCTTGGAACTGCTGTTTGAGTGACAGTGTGCAGGTGAAAATTTGAAAAATTAAAAATTTAAAAAGTAAAGGAAACGCGCGATACAATTTGTTCATTCATCCTCTGCTGATTTTGCAAATCCTTCATGTTTTCGTTTGGCGAACGTGTTCATTAATTAATTGAAAGTGAAGAGGAAAAAACTGCAATACGAAAATAAAAATATAGTTAAAATCTGAAGCTCAGTTAGTTAGTTAGTGCTGATTGAAACTTACAATTTTTTTGGGTGTCGAGTGTTCATTTTTTCATCCGCTTTTTCTATTTCTACTTTTTGTTGGTATTTATTGGTCGAGCTTTTTTTTACTCTCTTCCTTCTCTCTAGTTGGCTGGTTCTGTGACACGATGTACCTGCAGGACAGCAACAGCCTCCTCCACCTTGGCCTTGAGGGCCTCCTGATCCTCGATCATGTGCAACAATTCGGAGTTCTCGATTTCCAACAACATGCCAGTGATTTTTCCAGCCAGAGTAGCATGCATACGCTCAATCATCGGATACAGGCGCTCGCCTAGGATCTGTTTTTGCTCCTGTGGCTTGGCATTAGCCAAAAGCGAAGCAAGAAGCTTTTCGGGATCTGCGCAAAGGGTACACACAAATTAGAATAAGAGTCATAATTATAAATTTTGGGGGGCTAACTTACTTTTGCCCTGCAATTGCGGCATTGGTTGGGCTTGCTGCATTTGCTGTACTGGGGGGTTACGCATGTTGGCGGTGTATTTGTAGCTCGGAGCACGTTGTGGCGCTCCACCGGCAATCTGGGCGCCAGCAATCTGCATATTGGGTGCGGCAACAGACTGTTGTCCGGTAATGGCGCGTGCTCCAGAGTTGCGCATATTGTTGGCTGCAGCGGCTGCGGCAGCAGCATGTGTACCCTGAACCTGGGGGGCCTGGGCACCGCGTGCCCCGGCGGCAGCTTGACGGAATTGTGCGGGCACTGCTCCGGCAGCTCCCTGGAATCCACCTGCGGCGGCAGCTGCGCCAGCTTGGACGCTTTGCACGGTGGCAGCAGGACGCACTTGTGGTGGAGCCCAGCGAGGGGTATTGCGCATCTGTGTGGCGAGCTGCGGGCTGAAGAAACGTTGTCCCGGCGCCATTGTGGGCACATAGAAACCACCAGCTGTATTGGGCTGGAAGATTTGTCCTAATTGTTGCATACGCATTCCGGTCATGTGACGCATATACTGTGAGGCCAGATGAGCCTTGCGTTCCTCCTTGCGTTGAGCCAATGCCACATAGAGAGGCTTGCTGCCAACAACGCGACCATTGAGCTCTGTCACGGCACAGGTGGCCTCATTGGGTGAGATGAAGCAAACAAACCCAAAGCCCTTGGAGCGACCTTCTTCATCGGTCATAACCTTAGCCGAGGTGATGGTTCCGTATAGAGAGAACTCCTTACGCAGACGCTCATCGTCAATTGAGTCATCCAAATTCTTAACATACAAGTTGACACCAAAGACTGATTCGTGTCGCTTTTTCTTGAGCTCCTCGAATTTGCGTTTTAACTCCTGTTGGCGTTCAGCCTTCTTCTGGGCACGTGCCACATACAGGGATTTGCCCTCACCCATATCCCTACCGTTCAGAGCCTGAACAGCTGCTTCTGCGGCTTCAGTGGTCTCATATGCCACGAAACCGAATCCCTTGCTCTTGCCGTCCTCCTTGGACATAACTTTGTAGCTGGTAATTTTGCCATATGGCTCGAAAAACTCCTTCAACTTCTCATCATCGAACTCTTCGGTGAAATTCTTCACATAGACATTCGTGAAAAGTTTGGCCTTTTCGCCCAACTCCTTCTCGCGTTCCTTGCGCGGAATGAATTTGCCCACGTAGACCTTCTTGCCATTGAGCAACATGCCATTGACTTTCTCGATCGATGTATTGGCTGCTTCTTCTGTTTCGAAGTGAACGAAGCCATAGCCCTTTGAGTTGCCCTTCTCATCGAGAGCTACTTTGCAGCTCAAAATATTGCCAAAGGCAGAAAATGTATCATAAATGGCTTTGTTATCGATTTGTCTATCTAGGTTCTTTATGAAAACATTGCCCACGCCCGAGCGACGGAGTGAAGGATCGCGTTGAGACCACATTATGCGAATGGGTTTATTGCGAATCAAATCAAAGTTCATCGTATCCAAAGCACGTTCAGCTAAAAAGAAAAAAAGCACATGCGTTATTAGTTTTTCGAATAGCAAGTAGATTACTCCAACAAGGAAGATTTTTAACCATACCGTTTCCTTCTGAAAGGAAGTTTTCTGTTAGTAACTGTAACGCTTCTACTTCTGTGAATAGCTACCAAAGCCCAATCACACGGTAAGTCACGTAAATTGATATAGCAAACTTTGAATCTTAGTCGTATCAAAAAATGTAAATTAATTTGACCAACCAATGGGTAGAAGTTGCCATTCTCTGAGTATTCCAATCTATCTCTACCGCTTTTACTTTTTGTAAATAGTATACGAAAGTGTTCCACATATTTACAGGCTATTCACTTAACATTCCTATGGTTCCTATTGGTTAACCAATATGGAGATGACCTCCTGTGGCAGGCCGTTTGTTTTAAGTAATTTGTACCGCTTCTTCTTCTGTGAATAGTTGAATGATTAATTCCATTCACATGGTAAGTCACGTAAACATTCATCTAGCAACTTTGAATCTTAGTTGTATCAAAAAGAATAAATTTGACCAACCAATGGGTATAAGTTGCTTTACGTGCAATGTACTCTTGCTTAAATTGTAAAGCTTCTACTTCTGTGAATAGTAACTGTGATAAGCCTAATCACACGGTAAGTCACGTATATTGATCTAGCAAACTTTGAATCTTAGTCGTATCAAAATAAATTAATTTGACCAACCAATGGGTAGAAGTTGCCATTTTTTAACTATACCAATCTCTTTGTAGCGCTTTTAATTTCTGTGAATAGTACACCAATGTGTTCCACATATTTACAGGGTATTTAACGAACATTCCTATGGCATTCCTTAAATCAGGCAAATCAAAATTGTAGTGAAATTTGATTAACCAATGAGAAGATGCCTTGTGGCAAACGATTGTTTAGAGTAATTTGTAACGCTTCTACTTCTGTGAATAGTAACCGTTAAGCCTAATCACACGGTAAGTCACGTATATTGATCTAGCAAACTTTGAATCTTAGTCGCATCAAAATAAATTAATTTGATCAACCAATGGGTAGAAGTTGCCAAGTTTGTCTCTAATTTAAATACAAATTGATTTTAATAAAATACAAAATTTCATTGAAATTGCAGAATTCTCATAAACGAAAGTGCGCAAAAAAAAGTGATGCAAAATGCTAAAATTGAAAACCTAAAGGTCAGTAAACTTTGTGGAATGCGGAGGAAAGAGAAAGAAGAGAGCTCAATCCAATAATACAAATTTCATAAAAAGCAAAGCCAAATCAACAACAATGTCATGAAGCAACAGCAAGTGAAAGTTTTGTTTTCGCTTTTTTGTCTCTGCTTGTTTTTTTTTTTTTGGTTAGTGGAATGAATGAATGGAGGAATATGCAGAGGAAACATTGTAGTAAGTTGTAGGATTGGTTAGTTGTTGTTGAGTTCAGTGGCATGACAAGAATTTTTGGTGATGTTAATGAATAGGCCAGACAGAAGACGAAAACAACATGAAAGAGGAAAATAAAACGAAGAATTTAAATGATTTTTCAAGTGAAAGTAAAACAAACATAATATTTTGTTTTTCCTGCTTAAACTCGTCATTATCTCTCAGTAAAACAAATATGTCATGCCATTTTTTTGCCTATTGTACATACATATTTGGAACTTCAGTAAATTGTGAAAATCGAGTCATTCGCAGATGATAAATTTGTTTATTTTTTATGATCCTAGGGGCCACATATGTAGATAACCAAAACTCGTTTACCCCTCGCTTTAGCAAGAAATTGAAATTCTAAACACAATTTAGTTGCATACATGGCAAACCCGAAGGGAGTTGGCAACACAAAAGATCTGCAGCTTGTGGGCGTGTCTCGTCGGCACAAATATAAGCAAAACACAGCAAGCCTTTCTCTTTTGTGTGAAAAAACAACATTAAACCCACATATAATAATTTATTTCTAGAAATTTCCACAGCTGACACACACAATGGGGCGGCAGCTGTTTATAGTGTTTCCTACCCGGGCCATATGATAACAGGGAAATTCCAATCACACACTGGGAGAAAATATCAATTAAATACAAGATTCACTTTGTATACAAATTTATCACCCTCTATATTGGACTTTGAACCACTGTGCATGGCTGGCTCATCGCCTCGTTCTCTTTGTGTGCGTGTCGTTGTCAGTCTGTGTGTGCACACGTGTTTTCTTTACTTGCAGGCGGGGGAGCGCTCGAATAGGGTGAGGGGGAGCAGCGGCGTTGCAATTATTATTATATTTCCCTGATGTATGGTATGTTAACTTCAGTTTTCCTATCGAGGATTACTCACCATCAGCTGGCTGCTGGAAATTGACGTAAGCATAGCCCAATGAGCGACGAGTAACCACATCGCGACAAACGCGAATGGACAGAACTGGGCCAGCACTCGAGAATTTTTCAAAAAGTCCTGCTTCGTTGATATCCTGATGCAGATCACCGACGTATAGAGAAGCCATATTTGGTGATCAGGTCTACCTATAAGCAATAGAGACGAAAAGAATTTAGTAAAACACATATAACACACATTTTATTAAATTTTTTTCTTCTAGATATGGAACGAACCGGATGGAACGGCAATTGGCGAAAAAGAAAGAAAAAGCGGCGTGGCTTTTGATTTGTAGTTCGTTGTTCGTTTATATGTGTGCGTGCATGTGTGGCAACTCTGACGCATGTGACAGCAGTCAAATACACGGCATGGCAACACTGGCATGTGCTTTGTTGTTGCCTATTTCTTTTTCTCTCATTTCGTTGGTTGGAAAATTTCTACATATGTATATGTGCACACATATATACATTAGCTCACTTGCACACTCTCATACACATACGCACACAAACGCGGAATGTCAGTCAAATAAGCAATTTGATATTACTAATATACATAAGTTATCAGCCTAAAAATTCATATTGAAACAAATAACAAATATGACGTTTGGCCGCCTATTTTCTTGGGGCTGCGCCTTTGTTCATCTTTATGCACACGTTTTTTTATTGTTGCGATGTCGTTGTCGCCATCTTGCGTCAACGTCGACGACGTCACACTCCAGCCACATTTCATCATACAAATTCCCCTTTTCCATACTTACGGTTTCAACACACGCTCGAAATTTTATATTTTTGCTACTTTTTACAATTTTTTTGTTAATTTTTGTGTTTTTTATTTTTATTATTTTTTTTGGGTTTTTTTATAATTTTTTTCTTCACAAAAAATATGTGATAAGCCGTGTGCTACAAGTCCACGACCGCTCACTTTAACGGACTCTACTCGACTCAGCACTAACAAAGTGCGATGTGTCGAGGGTTTTTAATCGCTGGAGTCCCAGCTCTAGCTGCAGTGCTGACAACGTTCGTGAAATAAAACTGTGACTGGCAATGTTACTTTATTATTTCAAGTTTGACGTTAATTATTATAGTCTCCTCATTCTAAATATTTTTGTTCTTGTTTAGCAAACTTGATTTATATGATATAACATGCCAAAAAAATAAAAAAAAGATTCTATTGTCCCCTTGACTACTCTTTTCAAATTGTTATCGATGCTGCGCAAAACCCCTATCATTTTCAAAATGTTTCCTCATGCCATACTTAAATTTATTCTCATGCCATTTGTTGAAAATTAACTTTCTTCTCATGCATTTTAGGTGCAATACAATGCTATCACTATCCTATCTCCAAACTGACAGCCCTTTTCTTTTCGTCAAGTACATCTAACAGACACATACATATGCAAATTTATAGACAAATTATAGATCAAAGATGGATCTGGGATGCATCCTGTGTATCCTTATTTACACTCACCAATCTCTTGTCCAAGAAGTCACTTAACTTTGCCGATTTACAGAAAGCTTTTTACGAACACAGAGCGCGAGATTCACGGTATAAAAGTATCAAAAGATTTTTTTTAATTGTTTTTTCTTTTTTTTATGAAATAAATCACACACAGCTTAACTGTCCTGGCGAGTATATCAAACGGTTTTTTTTTTTTTTTTTTTTTTGGTACTTTTTACGGCATTAAACCTTTTTTTTTTTTTGTATATTTTTTTAATATGTGCTCTAGTCGGCTTTCGGGTACCTATTGAAACTAGCCCTTTGGCTGTCTGCGAGTTATATACCGTTTAGAACTGTCAAATCAAATGCAAAGCCTTCTCTGATGACATTTGGAAAAAACATTTATTTCGATAAATTTATATATAATTTTTATACACACAGAAAACATTATTTGTCGAACCAAATTTTTGTATACTTTTTGTTTGCGCGCAATGAGATTGATGTGTTGTTTTTTTGTGATTCAAATCGATTTTGATTTCATTACTTAAAATTAGAAAAAATTATCCAATTAAATACAAGTTTAAATTACAACTAAATTATTTATTGATAGCATTATAATTTTTTGTATGGTATATGGTATACGTTAGAGAAATTTTTGTATGCAATTAACACATGGGGGATTATCGTATATAATTCTATATATGTATGTATATATTTTTCGAAAATATATCAATAGAAGTAACTCTAGATTCTTTAGAACAGATAGAAATTAATACGCATTTCGTTTTCATTCAGCTTATATGCTCTTTTCATTTAAATTTTGTAATACTTTAAATCTGCCAATTTGTGTCCTTTTTATCGACCACTTTTAAACTGCGATTGCACAATAAAAACCTGTATTTAGTTCCATTATTTGTTTCTGTTTGCCTAGATCAATGTCAAACCATAATTTTAATCTTTTTTGGCAGTGGTTTGGATAGGTAAATAAATCATCAACTCTTTTTTTTTTTACTTAAATAAAACAATAAAGAACAGAAAAAGAAATCAAATTATTTCGCCCATGCTTTTAACTATGATCTTTGCCAACCCTGGGCAAATTAATAAAATACAAAAAAAAAATTTAATCGAATAACGTAAAAAGTAATAATATTAATTAATAAGTATAATGCATCATTTGTTTTTCAGTTGCCATTTGTCCACTCCACTAAATACTGCACTTGTCCGTTTCCTATGCGACGTTTGGCTCGAATTGCAAACGATTCACCAGCATCAATACGATTGATGGCTCCGCCGAAATACTTATTGACCGATTGCTTTAGATCCAGCATGGATGATGAACCATTGGAAGAGGCGGATGACGATGATGACGATGACGCCGATGAGACATTGTTGCTGTTAGTTGCTGTGGCAGTGGAAATCCGGCGATTCTGATTAAGTGCATGGCGTGCTGATTTCTGTGGACGTTGTCGCAGAAGACGGCCGTGGGATGGCAATATCTTGCCAGTTGACGCTGACAGTGACGGCGGTGGTGGTGGCGGAGGAGGATGTGGATGCGCTGCTGCTGCTGGTGTTTGCGAATCTTTGGCATAGATGGAAAAATAGTGGCTAGGTATAGGATTTATGGTGGTGGTGTTGATGATCTATAAAGACAGAACGACATTTAATAATTGATTGAAAATGATTTTGTATTTTTTTTTCACTTACTTCCATATCTGTGATCAGGCGACGAGTTCGGCGTCGACGAACCTCTTGATTAGGTCCAATGGTTATATCTTTGGCACACAGTTTACGCTTAATGGTTCTCACCATGCGCGGCTGTTCCTTCGCTAAGCAACCAGCACCGCCTCCGCTCTTTAACTTGAACAGGCTATTGATGATACCAGTGACGCCCACTCCCAAGTTTCCAGATGCCAATTTATTAATTTGCTGCGATTTCTTTGGCGTGGCCATTAAAAATGGATTATTGCGACCTAGGAAGTTTACTGGTGGCGGTATGATAATATCTAGGGAGCTGGTACCACGACTGCTGCTTGAATTCTCATCGGATGAAAAATCACAGTGATTTCGGTTGCAGTCGCTAGTATCATAACGTTTCGAGAGCCGGAAAGCCTTTCGTTTACGACTACTGTTGGCCATCTCCATCATTTGGAGCTGAGCAGGCATGGAAGTGATGGTGCTGGTAGCGATGATGCCAGCAGAGGCATCATGTGCATTGTCATCCGCTGGCGGTGGTTGGGGAGGTTTCAGTTCCCTTAGCTCCGCCTGTTTTTTAACCTTCTCGATTATCTGTTTAATAGGAATCTCATCCTCCTCACTAGTAGACACCTCAACACCAGTCTCATCTTCATCCGGCAACTGCTGCTGCTGCTGGTCATCATCTTCGTCTGTGTGAAACTCATACACATCTGTGGGTGCATTATTTTTATCCTCATCAGGCAGTAGTAGCAAATTATATTTTTTTATCAACAAGTCATCGTTAAGCTCTTCATTTTCTTGAAGAAATACTTTCGGGATTAACGGTGGTCCACTGTGACGTAGAGCATAATAGGCTGGGGCACGTTTCACTTCCCGACCGCATACAAATCGATCGGAATAATCTTTCAATGTTTGCTTTAATCTCTCCATTAGTGTAGTCTCTGGCAGCAACCGCCATTCCTTACATATGGGCAAATTGTGACGTTGCTTCAATACAAATGGCCAAATATCCTTCAGCAAATGATGATATTTTTGATGCTGATGCTTGCGTAAGTTGTAGAGAGCAATATGCAGAACATCAACCCAATCGATTTGTAAACGTCGCAGAAACTCCACACCTTCGTTGCACACAGTGCAGCAAAATACAAAGAACCTGCCATATAAAAAAGACGGGAGGCACTTGTAAAATATAATTTCTTCTTTGCATATTCAAGTTCATTTCACTTACATATCACCGCGCAGCAGTTTTGTTTTGAAATTCTGCATGCACTGAGTATGAAACCAGTTACGACATTTGCAGCATTGCAACATATTATGATCAAATTTTCCAGGCTTGCCACAATAACAATAGATTTGCTCTTCATTTACACGATGCTTCTCATCCCAGCTGAGTTTATCCACCTGTAAGAGTAATAATATTTTTTATTTTAAGGCAAAATGGTCAATATTACTTTAAATGATTTTGAAGAATTTAATATGATAAGTTTGTCTAATTTAGATTCTTTACTTACATGGTATGGTAACTGACGACAAATGCCTTGAGGTTTGCCAATAAAATAATGGTTTAAAGGTGGATACATTTTCATGGGCTTGGCGCACCGTTTGCAACACCATATGTCACTGCCAATAATAATTTCGGTGGTGCAGCCACGATGATAGCCACGTCCACAACGTTCGCATATTTCCACAATGTCCTGAACATCTGAACGCTTGCAGGCCACACACATTGAACTACTTGTGCTCGAGGAAGCGGAATTGTTGGCGGAATCAGTAGAGTCTGTTAGGTTTGATGAATTGTTGGCACCATCAGCAAGCAGATTCGACGAGTTAGAATTCGAGCTGGCACCACCCAGCTTACGCATTTTTTCTGGGCCACACCATTGCTCTGATTGATCATCGAATCGTATTAGAAATTGTTCACGGCTTTCTTCAATGATTGTGCCCAGATAAAATCTGCCATCTTGGCATTTAATGAAGACATCTTCTTGCAAAGAATAATTGCTTATTACAATCGGTTGTGCAGGCTGTGGGGCTTTAGCGACAGCTGTGGTTGGGGATGGCGCTGTTGGTGGCGTTGGAGGCGTAGGAGGTAGGCATGGAGCCTCGTTTGACTTGAAGCTTGGCTTGGAAATTGCAGGAGGCGGGGATGGAGATGCTGAAGATGAGGCGGATGAAGACATATTGGATTTCAGGGGAGAACCAAGAATACTTTCTGGTGTTGTTGGGGGGTTTGCGGGGTTGCTGTGGTGGAATCTGGTTCATCAATCACAATTATAGCGCTGCTAACAGTTAAGGCTTTTGAAATAGCCTCCTCTATGGTTGGAACACCACCATCCCCTCCTGCTCCTGCACTGTCTTCATAGCTGCTGCTGGAGACGGAACTGCAACTGCTATCAATTAAGGGCAACGGCAACGACATTGGCGGCATCAGAGGCTTATGCTGTATAGCTGGTATAATGGGTGAAGGCTGCTGCTGTCCTAGCAGCTGCGATGGAGCGGAGTCGGCATAATGATTATTTATGCAAATGTTAATTCTATCGAGAACCACGGTGGAGGGCACAACAGAAGAAGATGCTGATGTTCGATTGCTTACCGGCACAAGCGGTGGTACCGGAGACTGTGATGAAAGTTGTTGTTGTTGCTTGGCCAATGTGTTATTGGCCACTAATCGATTTAATTGGCTAGGATTTCCAGCACTCGGCAAGTAATACGACTGGACAGGAGCATACAGAGAGTGCTGCTGTTGTTGTTGAGTTGCATCTGTCATCGTTTTATTTAAATTGTATATATTAGGAGACGTTGAAATGATCCGTATATTATTGGTCTTAAAGGCCATAGGATGCGGATTAGATGATGATGTGACCACCGCCGCTTCTGCACGTTGTTTCCCGAGCGTAGACATGTTTTGGAGAGTTGGATTAGTTGTTGTCGTTGTAATCTGAATGGTGTTTGGATGGGTTGTGGTCGGTTGCCAGCGTTTGGGCAAACTCTGTTGACCCATAATCTGCTGGTTACTCGGAGGCAGTATTTGATAGGTCAGCCATTGACCAGGCGTTGCCGACGGCTGTTGTTGAACCGGACTCGGCATATAGCCAAAAGTAGATGGAGTTCCTCCAACGCCGACTCCAATACTTCCATTGCCCGTTCCAGCCAAATGGAGTGGATTGGTTGGCGAAGTGTGAAACTGATTGTTCATCATATTGGATTACATATGAGTGCTCGAGAGTTCTGTTTGTAAGCAGTCTTTTCTGTGGGGGAGAGAAAATCAAAAGAAAAGTTAAATGGAAATTATTTGGCCGGCATATTTGTTGTTGTTTTTTTTTTTTTTTTTTGATTTGCTTGGCGCCTTTTTCAATTGAATTTTTGTTGTTGCCCCTCACATACACATATGCGATTCTTTTGTATTCGCAGTCGTTCTTTTCTTCCACAAGAGGGACCATTTTCAAATGTGAATTTCACTTACATTTTAATGTGTTCCCACATATTTAATTATTTAGTCTTGTCTTTGAAAGTATCCGTAAACATATTATTTAGAGTTTTATAGCAATTTCATTATTAAATCAAACAAAAATCCTTCGAATACGGCAATTAAAAAAGTCAGCCATTTTTCATGTTTTTCGTCCGTATGCAAAAAGTATCGATATATTTTTGTGTGCAGTGTTTACGCGACCTCGTATCGATGACATTGAAATGCAGCCTCTCTAATAGCCTATTCTCACTAAGCATGTGACAATTTTTCAATGTATATTGATGTTTTAAGCGGGTTATGGATTATTTGAAAGTACCTGAGAAATAGCTGATGTTAAATATGTAATTTCTCAAAGGAATTTCAGATTATTATAGTATAAACTGAGCATTATGTGCTTTATAGGAACGCATTTCATACAAATATCTGGTTGGTTTACATTTTGAAAGCACCGATAACAATTTAGAGTCACCGCTGCCAGTTCTATTACACCTTCTCAAGTCAAGTTAAAATTAGTGCAAGTTGAAATGGATTTGCTTATTAAGTTGTGCTTCAGTTTTTGGGTTTTAATCACATAAAAATGCTGGCAATCTTGCGGCTATATTTATACAAATCATACCTGCGATAAGTAAAAGATTTTATTTATAACAGAAAGAATTATTTTACATACATACATATGTACAATCCTCAGACACTTCTGGTCATGGGTTTTTAACTAGATTGACAGGCCAAGCAAATTAAAACTTATACATTCATTTATTGCAACATTGTTTTGTTCTTCTAATTCACATTCAAATTAAAACCTGCTTACTTCCATCAACAAATCAAATGGATATCGCAATTTATATGCGCGCCAGAATGTGCTAGAGGGTCCGATAGCTCTAGAGACAGACACTGGAAACGATATAAATAGACGCAGGGTTGACTTCTTTCGGTTTTGCCAAACAGTCCATCCATAGCGACTGACGTTGTGAAAAGAGACGGAGTGAAATACAGGAGTTAATTGCGAGTGAAAATATTTATTACCTTACTTGTGTTTAAAACAAGTGAAAAGAACTTTGAACAAACAAAACAAAAATATAACGAGAGTAACGCCTTAAACGAAACGAAAGTGAATAAGCTAACAGTCTTTAAATCTGTTCTCCGCAGCAGCTTCAAGTGTGTGTTAAGGTAGGTAAGAGGTAATCTCAAATGAAATGGAAGAAGAAGAGCCACACGCATTAGTTCAATTTGTGCAAGTTAATAGTTCACAGAGTGACGCACTTATGATCATTAAAAACTAATACTAAGCACTAACTTTCACAGCACAACATAAGAAACACAACACTTAAAAGTATCTCTCTGCCTTCTCTTTGCTCTCTCGGAGGCTCACCCTCACTTAGACACTCGCACACAAACCCACACATACACACACACATGCATATTCTTCTATATGTATTTATATGGATCTGTAACTGTAATTGGACTGTGGACCAACAAAAAATACAAATTTCATTGATTAAACATATTTTGATTTTCGCTTTCAGCTTATTTATTGATTACATGTCCCGGCCGTCGCGTTCAACTGCCAAAGCGGTGCAATTCAGGCACGACTCAAGTGAGGAGGAGGAAGACGAAGAGCTGGAACAGCAACCGCAGCAGCGTATAAAACGTCGCAGCAATATGCATACAGAATTGGGTAATGGTGGAAATGGATCTGCTGCCTCTGGAGGCAGCGGCGGACCAGGTGTTCCAGCCTTTCTGGCCAAACTCTGGCGACTTGTGGACGATGCTGAAACGGACAATTTAATTTGTTGGAATAAGGTAGGACCATTTTTTTTTTTTTTTTCAATAGACACTTTCTCTCTACATCATCTGGTGCAGCACTCTCTCTGTCTGTCTGTTGTTCTCCCTGTCTCACATCGCCCCATCCCCTTTTTGATTGTTGTTGGTGTTGCCATGCAAGGCAGCACGTATGCAAGTTGTTGTTGTTTACCATTTGCATATACGCAGAATGCGTGTCCGTCAGCTGCCTCTTTACACGGAGCAGTGCGTACGTGTACCCAGTGCACGCTTGCCCTTTGGAAAATTTTCCCATTTCCTTCATCCTCCGTCTGTCTGTCAAACTCTGTTGATAATTTTTGTCTTGAAAACAATTTGTTTTCAGGGTAAACAATATAATTCCATCTTAGATTTACCTTTGAAAATGTAAATTTTTCTTAGCTAAGATACTTTTTCTAATCCATTTATCACTACATATAGTATCATTAGATCAATTAAAACCTTAAAATTTGTATCTTTATATTGAACAATCATTTGGTATTTAAACTTGTGTTTGGTTAGATAATTTATGACCAAACAACGGTCAAACCCTTTGCTTTGGTTTTCCTCATTCTTATCATTAGTTATGCACACTCAACCACACAATTTTTGTATATTTTTGTGGCTTTTTTACTTATCAGCATGATTTCCGTTATTGTACTTTTTCACAGGATGGTTCCAGTTTTATTATACAAAATCAGGCTCAATTTGCTCACGATTTGTTGCCACTGAACTATAAGCACAACAATATGGCCAGTTTTATACGACAACTAAATATGTGTAAGTAAAATGTAAAATAGAAAAGACTGCTGATATTAATTTTATGTTTGTGTTCTTTAGATGGTTTCCACAAGATTACATCAATAGAGAATGGTGGTCTGCGTTTTGATCGCGATGAGATTGAGTTTTCTCATCCGTGTTTCAAACGTAATTATCCCTATCTATTGGATCATATTAAACGAAAGATATCAAATACGAAATCAACGGTGGATGAGAAGAGTGTACTAAAGCAGGAGACTGTCTCAAAGGTTTTAAACGATGTAAAGAACATACGTGGACGTCAGGATACCATAGATTCCGGCTTCTCGGTGATGAAGCAAGAAAATGAGGCTCTATGGCGTGAGATAGCCAGCCTAAGACAAAAGCATGCCAAACAGCAGCAGATAGTGAATAAGTTGATACAATTCCTTATATCGATAGTCCAGCCATCGAGAAATATGTCCGGAGTGAAACGTCACATGCAATTGATGATTAATGATACGCCGGAAAATGTACGTGGACGAACCACAAGCGAAACGGAGAGCGACAACGGTGAAGGACCGGTGATACACGAGCTAAGCGAGGAATTGCTCGAAGAGGTGATGAATCCGCAGGCTACGCCTTCCCCTTACTTGCAGGATAGTGCTTCGCCACAGGCCATGGAACGACCACGTTCAAATTTAAGCATGAGCTCACATAACTATGATTACTCCAATCAAAGCGGTGGCGATGAGTTCCTCCAAATGACTGGAGGAAATTTAATTAACCAGCGTGGCGGACCGCCTTCGAATGCCATGTATACAGTGACTGAGGCCCCGGACTCGACACACATTCAGGAGTTACCCAATAGTCCTTTATTGGCCGAAGAGCAAAATGTTCTTACCACGCCCATGGTAAGACAGCAAGAGGAGCGTAAGCGTTTGCAATTAAAGGAAAAGAATAAGCAGCGTCATCGGGAGCAGCTGCTCGAGGAAGGAATCTCCTCATCACCATCACCCTCGCCAGCAAAGATAATACCCCAGCCACTGCTGGTCAAGCAGGAACAAAGCGAAGCTAGCGTCCCAGTCGTTTCCCATAAGAATTCGGATCTTTACCATGTGAATTTTATAAGCAATGACATGCCCACAAATATATTTGAGGATGATTCCTCCGCCTCATTGCTGGTTGGATCTTCACCCATTATGGAAGATGCTGCACAATTTGGTCAAAGTACGGTGAATAATGGCAAATTTGCAAATAATCAATCTCTACTCGATGCCAGTTTGGCCTCCACTTCTAAGGCCGCAGCAGCTGCAGCCAATGAACAGCAACAACAACAGGAGGATGAGGAAGCTGATCTTATGGCAGTGGCAAAGTATACTGGTGACAATGACAACAATCGTGAAGGATCAACCGCAGGTCAAGGCAATGGCAATGGGCAACAACTCTTGCGAATGAATTCAGTGTTAGTAGAGCAAATAATTTCAAACTTTTCTCATCCTCATAATCCTTCACTACATTCTGCTGCTTACAGTGATGACGTCCATGGACATTTGGATAATATGCAAGATGATCTCGACACTCTAAAAGATTTGCTTCGAAGCGATAATGTCTCAATTGATCAAAATATGCTGTTGGGTGTAAGTATTTGAATTTAAAAATTTGGATATACGGAAAATCTAGATCAAACTTATTTAACCAAAAATTAGTCAACACGAAGGACGCCTCTAATGCAGCTAACCGAAGATGAGCTGCTATTGAAGGTCCGTCTTTACAGATAACTATTTAATATATACAAATTATTTTCAATTTTTACGAGCTCTTTGACAAAGAAAATTAAATGTTTATCTTCTCTCTTTTCAGCTCTTTGCTGACTCTGAACTGCTAGACAATTATGGTTTATCCTTTCCCAATGAAAATCTATTAGGCGGGGATAAGAAAGGTATGTAATTACTTAAAAATTTCAACGAAATAATTCTAAACGGAACTCATTTTATTTTACAGCCAATAGCGGTTCGGAGCTAATGACCTATCAACCTGGGATGTATGACCTCTCTGATATCCTCGACGATAATAAACAACAACATAATGAGAACGAAGGTCGTCAAATGTTGACGCATCAGACTTCTGTTTTGAATACCCCAAAACACGAATCGTAGAGGCTTGCAGGTCGTCGGATAGTTTATTTTTGTTATATCCCACTTCATCATCACATGGAGAGAAGCAAACAAAATTTATGTTTTCATAATTTGTTTTTTTTTTTTTAACTGGACACTTGCCTTGAGAGTATTGGAAACAAACCGCACGGAATTGCGATTTAATTTTGCTGTTATCTTTTATACAAAAAAAAGGAACTGATTTTGTATATCTGAAACCAAAATTACTAAGGGGATCTCACTCTCTTGGTTGCCCCAGTAGTGAATGAAGGACCCAATGTTTGGAAGAATTTTTGGTTATCTTTGCGAAGAACCAATTGCTTGGAGAGATTGTTTTTCTTTATATACATAGTTGTTAATATCCTAACAACAAGAAATATGCCTTATGCTCCTATATATCTAATATATAGTCAATTAATTAACCCATTTCTTATTTCTATTTTGGTATTTTTTTTTTTTGCAAATTCTACGGACTTTTAAGAAATAGAACAGTCAGAAAAATAACACAATCTATTGGATACATTTTTATAATCAACATAAATAATAAAAGTTAACTTTAAGATAATGTTAAATCAATTTTGTTTACCGTAAATGGGGGAAAAACGAACTATATAATGCTACTAAACTTAACTACTTTTTAATAAAGTTTACATATTAATAATAAAACTTATACAAAATATTATTAATAAAAAATTAAAGGCGATTTGTGATGTCGCCAATTGAAAATAATATTTGTTCTTTTGTTAAGAAAATGCTTTTTTAGATTTGCCAAAGGTGAGCAAATTAAAAAGAAACAATTACTTTGCATTATATGATATAGACAACAATCCAATCGCCCTTATGGCACAAGAGTAAAAACAAATAACATGACTGTGCGAATCGGCTGGCAATTTAGATAAGAAATCGAAGCCCTATTAATTTTTTGTGGCACCTGACAAGGTATTTTTATATTGAAAGTAAAGAATTCTGAAAAATGTTTTAGTGATCTATAGAATCTCTTCCCCCAAAAGCAAAAAAAATATAAATTTGATAAGATTTATCGATTTAGAGAAATCAATTGATGCATTGAAATAAATTTCGTGCATTATTTATTTATGTTTTTGGTTTCTTTTTTTTTTTTTTTTTTTTTTTTTTTGTTGATACAACTAAATAGATATGGACACATACTGCTATCATTATGATCGAAAATGTACCGAAAAAGTGAACTTTGGGACGCCAAAGTTTTGATACCCATGCATATGATGTCTTTTTTGGTAAATTGTAAAGCCTCTTTGTTTCAGCATTTCGAAAATGTCTTTTATGTTTAAATTTAATACAGTTTATTCCATTTCGATGGCTGCTGAATTAATTATTTGTAAAATGCTACCCTCTGCAAGGGTATGGGAAAAATTACTAAATACAAATTAACCTAATGAGCTTTAACCTAGCAAACGAATCTTAAATAGTAGAAAAATTTTATATTAAATTGCAAAAAATTGTGTTTGAAAAAAATTGAAAAAATTTAAAAAAAAAAAATATAAATATTGTACGTATTAAGATAGTACGAGACTAAAGGAGATCGTTTTGGGACCATTATCAGATCGGTTTTCTCCCGACTAGTAAAGTGACTGCCGCTTGGACTTGGGTTTTTATGACTCATCCCTATATTTGGCATCTTTCAGTATGTTGGCAAATTCGAATTTCACTCGTTCCCGCTCTGACCGTGGCATACTACGCAATGTGTCCACCAATGATAGGCAATAGAGCTCAATGGGATCACTGATCGGTGTTATGGAGGGGAATGGAGCCGGCATAGCCTTGCGTTTACTTGCATTACTCGACATTATTTCCGAGCTGCACATCGTGGCCGCTCGCCTTGTGACTTTTGGTTTATAAATGGGTTCAATTGTAATTTCTCCATTTGAAAGGGCATTCGTTTTGATACTATCCTGGTGGTGTTGCTGTTGTTGTTCCTGCTGCTCTTCCTCAGATTTCATGTGACTGCTGCCATTGCCCATTACGACCATGGGAGTTAGCAGTGGGGATGACGCCGGAGATGAGTGTGTATCTTGATGTATCTTGATCCTGCTGCTGTTACTTCCATTGCCATTAATATCAGGATCCTGATCCTTCAGTTCATCGTCGGCAGCTTCATGGAGTAGTTGCAATTCTGGCAATAATTCATTATCATCATCGATATCGCAATCAGCACTATGTGAGCCATCTTCACTATTATCCAGCACAATTACATCATAGTTGTCCGAATCAATACGTAAATGTTCCGGATCGGGATAGACATAACTATTACTATCGTTATCACTGCCATCGCCGCCCATGCCCACAACACCACCATTGCCTCCGCCTCCACCTCCACTTCCACCCTTGTTTTGTGCTATGTACGCCTGGGCCTTCTTCACATTGTATGTCTGGGCTGTGTTCTGTAGAAAGGACAGATCTTCGGTGAAGCGTCGTTTGCGTACATTTGGATTAACTTGACCCGTTTCCAAGGCTTTGATCTCTTGTAAATAGTTGTATCGTATGTTCTTCCATTTTGTTTGCAAGAAACGTGCTAAAATAAAAAAAAATATATACGATTAGAATTTGTAAATTCTTTACAATTTCTCTTACGTTTATCAACAAATGAGCACCTCAGCTCTCCCAGGGGCCATCTATCTTTTATATATACATATATCTTCTTTTTCATAATAAACCGTTTCTATGTATAACTTGGATATTTTTTAACCAATGTTAATTTAATGGACTGGTAAATATTAATTACAGTACTCGAGTTCAGTTCTTCAATTAGAATACGTTGTCTAAAATATTAGGAGAATAATTCGAAGTACTAGCTTGATAATTTTCAAAGTGATCGTTTCACCGGGAATTTTAGAATTTAGGTTTAAAATATCTTCAATTTAAAAGAAAGCCGCAAACATAATTTGAACAAGTCTTCCGGATTTATCAAGAATGTGTCAAAATCTATGTATAAAAATATGTACATATGTATATATTCTCTAAGAGGGCATTTTATATATTTAAAAGACCGGCTGTAGATATGGTGATACTTACAGGAAGCTCCCAGTTCGGTGGCAATGCGATCCCAGATGTCAACTCTCACCGGATTACGGCGATAATGCGGATGACTAACATCATAGATGGCCGGGTTGGCCCGTACCATTTTGATCAGGCGATCGTCTGCAAGGAAAATGGGAAAAATCGTTAATCTGGCTCTACATCTTCTCTCCATACATTCATTCCATACACGATTCATTTGTGTGCGTGTGTCTGTGCGTTTGCGTTTCTTCGAAAGCAACAACCCTTAAGCTGCTACAGAAGACACGGATACAAGGCAAGGACAATCGTCCTTCTGCTACACTCTTTTGGGGGTTGATTCTGCGGCGCAATAAACACACACTCCTACTGGCACACACACACGCATACAAACGGACTATGTCACGCACACATGGATATACTAAGAATCGTAGCTGTAAAAAAAACGGGACACAGGACGCATGTAAACTTACCAAACTCCGGACCCGTTGTCTCTCGTTCTGCATAGTACCGTTGCATTTTTTCGCTTTAAAGCAGCTCTAAAGTTCTTCTTCTTCAGCTGCTTAGCTTTCTTCTCGCTATTATCTTCCAGTATTATCTGCGACGACAGTTTGATGTTGTTTCGGATAGTTTAGAGAGCCAGAGGTCAATCAATTCGTCTTAACAATTTAGCCAATCAATTTGTTTATTACAAGTGTGAGCCTTTCTCTTTCTGCGTTGTCTTCTGGTTTGTCTCTTGTGTTTTTGCCTGTTTTGTTTTACGCGGCGCAGGCTCACAATAAGCGGCGCTGCCAACTCGCTAGATATTCGGGCAAATTTAGTGAATTATTTTCAGAGATGAGTAGTCACTATGTACAACTTCACGACAACTTTTGCAATAACAATAAATAGAGGTAAATGTTTACTATTACTACTCGAGATTTCAGTGTTGAAAAGTGGAAAAATCGGGTAAAGCTAGATTTCAGTGTTGTCAAACGCTATTTTTTATTTGGCGCGCTGTTTGACTGCCCTGGTAGCCAAATATTTTAATCTAAACCCAAAAGTCGAGGAATATTCGGCTGCTCTGGCAGCCGAATATTGTATTCTAAACTATATTTGTTCCATAAAATCAAGAAATATTGTAAACTCAACAATATTTTCGTTTGTTGAGAATAGTGCTAACAAAAGATTCAAAAAGCCCGCGTATTCGAGTATCCAAAATTCGGCATTCGGCAACACCATCTCAAAATTGAACAGCTTTTTTTAGCCGGAAAAAGCTACTTTTAGCTATAGTCCCGCTAAAAATATTAATTTTCTTTTGTTAATTACTCAAAAACTACGAAATAAATCGCCAAGGCGCACCTGAGGTCGTGCTCGTGCAATTTTTCTCTTTCGTTTGATACCAAAATTATGTAGTTTAAGCGCGTTTTGGGCCCGAGTAGTAATAGTAAACATTTACCTAAATAGATATTAATTAATTAGGTAGAATTTTTAATATTTTCAAAATTTGTTATAAAATTTTATTTTTATTCAGGCAAAGGATTTGTTTTTTTTTTTTAAATTTGAATTTTTCACAAAATGTTCTGTAACCCTGTCACATTTAACGATAGTTTCATCACTAATTTCTTACATCACTAGGGCGTCCCGATGATTCTTTGATTTGCACTCCCTGAAACGGCAAGAACAACAAATAAAAACGCGGCTTGGGCTTGGAATTTTTGTTTTAAAACTTACACACATACACACGCACACACACACACGGCACAACACGGGCATTAGTGGGCACATGTTTGTGAGTTGGGAGACATAATTATGAATAACGGTCGCTATGGAAGATTTGGAGCTCTCATTGGCATTTCATACGTGAGCGGCACACATTGCCGTTTTCTGGTAAGCAGCCAAAATGCACACAAACACTTGCGAGCACGCACACCTACACACATGCAGACATTTGGACAACCAGCTGACTCAGGAATCTATTTTTTTCGCAGATCTATTCCACTCGCAATGCAGAAGTACTGGCCTTCCATGAGTTAAAATTACGTCAAATTGTTCACCAGGCTGGCTGGTTGGAGTACGATCCTTCCGAGATATATAAGTCAATGCAAGAGTGCATAGAGGTAAGTGGATAAATGCGTGTATTTGTGAGTGATTATATCATCGTCTAAAATTGAACGTCTATTATGGTTTTAGACTGCCTATAAGAATTTGGTTATACTGGAAATTAATCCGCATGACATCATATCCGTGGGTATAGTCAATCAGCGAGGCACCACTGTACTATGGAATAAACAAACCGGTCAGGCCCTACATAATGCCATCGCCTGGTGCGATTCTCGTTCTACTCCCTTGCTAAAGACTTGTCTGCATAATAATAATAATAATGTGGACTATGTGCGGCATCGCAGTGGTCTCCCGCTGAGTAGCTGTTTTAGCGCCCTGAAAATCCGTTGGTTACTGGAAAATGTTCCTGCAGTGGCCAAAACGATTGAGGAAGATAAATGTTTATTTGGGACTTTGGACTCTTGGCTGTTATGGAATTTAACGGGCGGCGTAAATGTTGGAATACACTCCACAGATATCACCAATGCTCACTATACGGGTCTAATGAATCTGACCAGCCAACAATGGGATGCCAAATTATGTAAATTTTTTAAACTTCCAATCAATATACTGCCCCGTATACGTTCCAATTCTGAGATCTATGGCTATGTGCTGGAGGGTCCACTGCTGGGTGTGCCCATTGCTGGAGTTATGGGTGAACAACCAGCTGCTATGCTGGGTCAATTGTGCCTAAAGCCGGGACAGAATATTTGCACGTTGGATGACAGTTGTTTTGTTCTCCTCAATACGGGACGACAATTGTTGGCATCACAAAATGGACTGATTAGTGGAATTGCTTATAAACTTGGACCGCAGACGGAGACATGCTACACTCTGGAGGGTGCCATTTCCAATGCAGGATCCACAGTAAATTGGTTACGCCAGCGTCTGAAAATTAATACCGAAATCAATTCCAATGACAACGTAATGGAGTCACTTACCACATTTCTCGGGGAGAGTTCCATGATATCGTCTTCGTGTTCATCTTCTATGTTGAATGTGGAATGCGGTTTGGCTGCCAAGCGATCAGAGGTAACATTTGTTCCCGCATTTCATGGTCTATATGCTCCTTATTGGCGTTACGATGCTAGGGGTATAATCTTGGGTCTAACCAGTCAGACGACAGCGGAGAATATAACCCAAGCGGCATATGAGGCCACAGGATTTCAAATCTACGAAGTACTTCAGGCATTTAAAAAGGATACACCCAACTGGGATCATTCGTGCATGCAGCCTGTATTAACCTTTGGAGGGGATTATGCCGAAAGCACACATCTGGTACAATTTATATCAGATATTATTGGTTATATGCTGGAAAGGCCGCAGACTACTTCGCCATCGGGATTGGGTGTTATGATAGCCGCTGGAATTACCATGCGAGCGGTCAGTTTGGAATATGCCATCAAAATGTATGCACCACCCACAGATGTCTATGCTCCCACAACCACACCGAATAGTAAGTACTCTGCAAAATTATCTAAAACCAAAATTTATAAACATTGTTTACGTATTTTTGTCAGGACGTGAGTTGCTTTATCGGCGCTGGGACTACGCAGTTAAACGTTGCCTTAACTGGAACAATTATGAGACCTACGAATCGGATATAGAGCTGTTTGCTCAACGTGAACATGATCCCAATTTCTCTATACGACGATCTCTACCGGGAAGCTTATTTATAACCACTTCCTTTGCATTATTTTTGTTGGCCAACTACCTAAAAAACAATCCCTTGAGTTAAAGTTAGGGATACAATTAGGAATTTGGGGTATGAGATAAATCTAGTCAACCAAAAAACAAAGTAAAAACGAAAAACAAAAAAAAACTAGTTGCATATTCAAAATTTATGTTTTAGTTAGGCATTAAATTTGTACAGTTTAATTTTGTTTATATTTTGTAAGTCTATAGAATTCCTTTAATTTTTTTATTTTATAGAGATATTTGTGATTCAATTTTTTTTATACCACAAACAAACACAAACTGCAAACAATATGATTATGTATAGTTTTATATTATATATGCTTGCTCCTACATAAGTCCTTATTATAAATTTAACTTTATTTATTAAGTCTGTATTTATTTCAAATGAACTTTGGTTACACAAAACAAAATCGAAAAGACAATTGTTAAAGCTATGGAATGGTTGAATGCATTAATTATGTAGGGATCAGCTACTTATAAATAAATAATATTTATATATATTGTGCGAATTGTTAATGGAACTTGTTACATCATAGACAATTTAGTAAAAATTTCTATATTTATCCTGCGGGCCATTGATGACAATATTTTGATTTCAAAAACCAAGTATCTTTTTAAATTAATTTGAAGGACGGAAGTTTTTCAAATCTATATGGCTATTGAAAAATGCAATGTAAAAGTAAATTAAATATAAAATTGAATTAATATTGTGTTAGAAGTATGTTTGAGCTAAGAATAAAATGAACAACTGTGCTCATAATATAATAAACTCTGATTTTCAAATTGCTGGCCTGTAGGTTTTAAAATTCGTATCAACTAAATTTGGCGCCCTTTTAGATTTCATTTTCAGACTTCCCCCGGAGTAGAGACACCAATCAGCTATATTGCTAAATAAAGAGTCGAGGTTTATTGTTTTATTTTTTTTTCTGTCTAATTTAATCATAAGATTAAAATCGTCGGCATATGCGCTTATGCTTATTTCCTGATGTAGATCAAGGATTTCTGTAAGTTTTTGATATACAATGACGAACAGGATCAGTGGGAGTGGCGATCCTTGAGGAATACCATTCTCGAGTGGAAGTCATTTTGAATACAACTTTCCAATTTTTACTGCTATTTTTCTGTTTGTCATGAAGCTCTTGACGTAATTAAGTATAATTGGGCCAACTTTCCACTTAATAAGCTGATCTATTACGACATGTATTCCTATTTTATCAAACGCCTTAGCAAAGTCGAGAGATATTATTGAAATATGGTTTTTTGTGTCCAAAGATTTAGATTTAGATTTACCTTTTTTAAAGCCGACTTGACTATTGTGTAGAAGTTTATTTGTAGTTACAAACCACCATAGTCTTTTTGCTTTCCAGAAGAAAGCCACACAAATAGAACAAGAAAAAACTTTTAAAAAAAAATTTAAAAAGGTGCACAAATTCAAATTCTATTTTCGATAGGTTTTGCTCCGAAATGTTGATTAACCGATAGGCTTGCTCCGATAATCGATTTTTACCTAGTGCGTGAATCGAATATTCGATTGCACCACCATCCGAAGATCGACATATATCGAATATCAAAGTTAGCTGATGTTATCGATATAAAATCGATGTTATTCCCACCACTAGTTGCAGGCGGTGGTGTTGTGTTATTTTTGCATTCGCGGGTGAAATTCGGGAGAAAAATCAAAGAAATTAATCAAAATGCGGTGCTTGTGGAATGACGAATTGTATTTAAATAATTTGCTTCGGAGTAGTATGCATAAAATATAAACAATTTGAGGTATACAGATTTAACTGGTGTAAGTGTTAATGGGTGCGCGTATTTCTTCGAATGGTGCAAGAAAATGTTTAAACGTATATAAACGAATTTAACTGCGATTCTTGTTTCTATGAAAGGTGAGTGTAAGCTATTTTATTAATAAGTCTTTTTTGGGCTTAGTTAATTTTTTTAAAAACATAGACGCCCATTGAACATGTGCGACTGAATGTGCGTGTGTGTGTGTGTACCGCCGTTTTTGACGCTCAGCTGTTTTTATTCTGCTTCTGCCTTTAGCGTTGTTATTGTTGTTGCGCAGGCCGTTGACGCGAAAGAGAGAGAAAGAGCGGGCGAGAAAGAGATTATGGCTGAGGTAGAGTAATAGACCGCTTGAAAAGTGAGAGTATTTTCCAACAATTTGTTATACCCTGCACCTCTAAATAATTAACAGGGTATATGTATGCGACATCTGTGCAATTTGTGATTATGAATATTTACTTATGTCAGCATCAATATTCGTGATGATCTTGAAGATGATTAGAAAGAGAACGGCATTTAAACTGTGACTAAAATGCTTAGTATATGTATGTACATACATATGTATGTACATACGTATTGTGATAATAGCAGTTTGTATATGCAGTTCAAAGGGCCAATACAAGTCGGTTACACTATGCCAAGTAAATAATTTTTATTTTGTGTCAATTGTTTCAAATGGTGCTGCAGTTATGGCTAATTGACCAGCCACTTGTCATCTCTTTTGCACCCGCTGACCCCATTGTATACTCTTTCTTGCTCGCTTTTTCTGTTTCGCTCTTCTGCTGCTAACAAGTTATTTCAAGTTCAATTGCAATTTTACGCTCCATTTGAGCAGTTCAAATTTGTTTGTCCCTACACCCCCGCCACCCCGACCGCACCTTTGTACCCCACCCCCTCACCGATAACTTTTATCGCGTGCCCTGTCAGGAGACGTCAAAGTTAATTGCCCGCTTTTTTTTTTACTTTTTTTTATTTTATTTTTGTTCATGTCAAAGCCTCTGAAATGGTTCGGCGATTCGCATTAGCAATTCATAGCATGTTCTTACAATAAAAATAACAAATTATTACGTAAAAGCAAACATTTAAATGCACATTAAAAAAAGCGCGAAAAAGTCATCAAAGTTGGTTGTCTTTTTTGTTGTTGTTGTTGTCGAAAAATATCTCTGCAGGGAGAATCTTATTAGATAAATGAGAAGAGGGAGTGTGTGCATATGTACACACATACACGCCACTGTACATGTACATATGTATGTATGTGTGAGAGCACCTTGCACGTGTTAATTTAGAGTTGACATAATGAAACAGAAAGATAGAAAGGGGTAAACAGAGTGAATGGGAATTACTATTGGCCAAATTATTAGGCATAACCTTCATCAACTAGGGCAAAAAAAAAAAAAAAAACACTCGACTATACTAGTAACAAATAAATATTTTATTTGTTACTTCATCTTTATGCAAATATAATTAGCATATGAATTTCAACGAACTACAAATTCAAAAATGGATACAAGTAACTACATAGGTATTACGTTTTATTATGAAACCAATGTGCTTAAGTGAAACAATTCTTTATCCTTATTTTAAGATAATAAAATTGATCACCAAATATCAATTTAGGAATTGTGAATGGGTGTTAAAAGGTCGCCAAGTCCTCCCATGGCTTTGTTTTTTTACTTATGGTAAGGGTATAGAAAATTCTGTAAGAATCCAATAGACGCATGCAAGTTGTATACAAATAACAAATCAGAATTCAGTACAACGCCAATTAATTTATTTCTGATTCTGATTAAGAAAGATAAATGGAAGACAAAGGCAAAACTTTGCATGGCAAATTCCAAGAGGCATTGCCCACGGTAACTAAATATTTTCTACAGTTGTTGTTGTTGATGTTTTTGTTCATGGGCCTGCATAGCGGGCCTAAGGCGAAAGGACGGAGAGAGGGAGACGGCGGCTAGGCAATTGCAAACACATTGCACTTAACGGTAGTATCCCCCAAGCTTTCAAGTGCAAGAGCTGATGTGGGGCAGACAAAGTGGTAGATAGATTGGTTTTCTATGTATGTGTGTGTGTGTGCGAGTGTGTTTGTGTGTATGTGAAACAGAAGCGGAGACAGTGATCCGAAAAAGTAAGTTAACTCAAAATAGAAAGTAGTACATAGTTTGGCAATAAAACGATATGATTTAACAAAATGACTTACAGATGCTCTCTACATAAATTAGATTTTGGATTATGTTTTGTATTCTGAGGTTGCTTTTAAAAGAAAAGAATGTTAAAACTGTGTTTCTAAATTGCGTCATTGTTATTTTAAAACGTTATTATTTCAGCTGGCAGATCGTGCGTATACGTTTTATTTAGTCTAGGGTCGATTGAATAAGCAAACCAACTGGTCCCTACATGCAAGGCTTTTCTTAGATCTTAATATACCCACCCTTTAAGCTTGTGTTTGTCCCAGGGTATAAAGATGTCAGCAGGCCGCATTTGAAGCGATTCTCTTGAAGTTACTCTCCAAATGGTTTGTTTGCCAGGCATTTTCAAGTTTTGTTTGCTTTTGCCTCACGTTTTTTTTTTTTTTTTTTGTTTTTTACTGCTGCTCTAATTGTTCTTGTTGTTGTTTATGTGTATAGTTTTATTTGCAAGCGGACGACGCGCTTTGTTTGTTTGCTTGTTGCTTTTTGGTCAGCAGGTGACCCAGGTATGTTAGGCAGCATCTGTTATGCATGTCATCACCATGTCCACCTCTCCACGCCGCCGCTCTGCTCACACTAGCAAAAAGAAAGAAAAAAATGTCAACGCCACTCACCCACTTTGCAGCGTAGAGCACCCCCCCTCATTAAGCCTTTTGCATACTTTGACTTCTTCCTTCGTTTTCTCGCCCGTGCTGTGTCTCTCTCTCTCTCTCTATCCTTGAGACTTGGATATTCTGCCTTTGCCGGCAGTTGAAGCTTTTTATGCCATTTGCCTTCCAGTCACGCGCACTTTGCACAATTCTCTCCCATGCTGTGCCACCCCCTGCTCCCTGCCACCGTACCCTGGTCACTACCCTTCTACACTGAACTGGCGGTTTTTTTTCTTGCTTGACTTTGGCACGTAACTCTTTTATATTTTTTATATGTATGTGCACCCACCAGCCCTTCTCGCATTTGCCCTCTCCCTTATCTTATGTACATCATCATCTTCATCTTTATCCCTCTCCACGACATCCTTCTGTTTATATTCATACATATCTACATACATACATATATGCGCTGTGTGTGCGGGTGTGCGAGTGTGCAAGTGTATGTAGGCATTTTGATGAGCGCAATCTTCTTCCTTTTTACAAATGACTTGGAGATGTCAACGGTTTTAGTTTCGCTTTAGTCTTTAATGTCATTTAACCTCAAAAAGCATTAGCAAGGCAAGGCAAGATTTCACATGTTCGTTATTGCACAAATGCTCATACAAACATGGATTTTTAGTACATATTGCTGACCTCGTTTTTGTTTCATTTTCCTAAGAAAAATAAAATAGCAACAAAAAAAAAAAAAGCGTAGCTTGATGCCAAAAGATAACTCCTCTGACTTTTGTCTGAAGTTTCAAACAGACAGACAAATATTTCACATTTGTTTTATACTTCATAAACAGTTTTAGATACTTTTGAAATAAATGTAAATATTTATATCCTAAGGTTGACCTTTGGGTATTCTAAATAGGAAGGATCTAGGTCTGAACTGACTAGGATCCGCCACTGATATAAAACACAGCTTCCCTAGAAATGCAAGAATTTTAAAATTTCTTAATATTTGAATTTTGCTGATAAAAATGTCTTGCAACAAAGTACACCTTTGCGTATACGTGATATTTAAATAGAATTGTTACACGCAGCGCATATTGAAAATTTAGAGCAGATTGCTAAGATACATACAATAGTGTAAATTTCCAATGGTAAATTTATAAATTTAAATATTTATGAGATGATTACTATTAAGTAAACAAAATTATATGGAACCTGATTGTCTTTTCAATTGAGATTAAATATGTATCTAGTTTCCATAAACAGGTTATAGCTAAAGCTCTTGATGCTGCATTCTAGTTTAAATCAAAATAAAAAAACAACTGGCAATATCTTTTAATAACTTTAGAGGCACAACTGCAAACAATTGCTCCAAATGGCATATATATGTATGTATGTATATATGTATCAAGGACAACTGAGGTTAGGCCAGGGAAAAAAAGGACTCATAACATTTTTTTATTGGCTTTGGCGAAAAGACGCTTTGAAATATTAAGCAATAAAAAAACAAAAAAGTTGTTTTTTCTTTGCCCGGAATGGTAAATGGCAAAAAAGGAAGCTAGGTAAACGAAATGCTCTAAACATATTAGTAGAATGAAACCAGGCATCGTCCTTGTTGTTGTCGTCGTCCTGAGCCAGCACTTTTCACGTGATAGAAAACGGAACCAAGAAAAGTTGCAAAAATAAGTTGCAAGTCCGACGATACCGGATATACCCTTTACCCAAGTGGAAACTTGACTTGAAGTTTATGAAAATTATTCGTCCATGGATGCCCTTTAAGTACTTTATATATTAGTTTGAATAATGCTATTGGTTAAATGCATGGTAGGTCATTTTAAATGATAGTTTCACTAGAAAGCAAAGGAAGTTAAGTATTTCGAAATGTTTTGGTTTCGTTTCTATTATAAGGAATAAGGTCTTGATTTTATTCAGCAGAAACTAAGAGAGAGAATGTACATTTTGAGAGTTTGCTATAATAATAGATCCCTTGTACCCTACTAAAAGGTATCAGAAAGTCGATTAAATGCTGGCCCAAAGTATAGTAAGCTTGGCCAAACATAAATTTATTTGTTTTTTTCTGTAGATTTTTTTTTTTTTTTTGTTTAGTTGAACTTGATTTATGAGTGAAGCAGAAGCGCACACACACATTGATACACACATTCATACATATGTATATGGATAGACAGAAATCGAACTTTATTGATAGTCGCGCTGTGGCTATAATAAAAGCACAACAAAAAGGGCGTACAAATGCGGGAGATGCTGACAGAAATGTTTGTGGGCGTGTGTGTATGTGATATGGCTGAAACAACAAAAATGTATGCCATGTTTATGTTTGGCACTTGTTTATGGCAAAGAAACTGGCAAAAGCAGATGACGAAACAGAGAGGACCCGAAAAAAAAATACATCACAAAAACTGAAAAGAACTTTATTTGGTTTTCTTTTTTTGAATTTTCTTTCGGTGGGTAAGACAACTAGTTGCCGGAAATTTACTTATACGAAACGAACTTTAAATATATTTGAAAGTTTGTTGCATTTCAGTTGGGAAAGGAACTTTACTTTACAGCTTCTCCAAGACATCTCACAATCAGCTAAATTCAAGACGTATAATATCACCTAATGCTAATTATTGTGTCTGTCAAAACTGTGACAATTTGGTGTTTACTGTTTCTTTTTGAAATAGAAAACATAGCCATTTTAAGTGACTCAAATATAAACCCTTACTTAGTTGTCAATTCCAAATCCAACAATGACCAAGGAATCTAGCTTAAATCATTTGTGGTAATAGTAAGTTAATTGCCACTTTTAAAAAAAAAAACAAACAATTGCAAAGTAATATAGCTAAATGAAAATGTCAAATGTTTAAGTTTATTTGTTTGCATGAAAAGATTGCTAAAGTTCCTTTGAATGCATACCAAATTCTTATATATTCTCATTCACTGACAAGTGCAAAGAATAAATGTTCAATTTTCTAAAGAAATGACATCAACAACAACTTTTTTTTTTTTGGGGGCATGAATTTATGGCAACAACAATACATATAACAAATGCAAAGCCAAAGAGAATCACAAACAGAAAACTAAATAAACGAAAACGAAGCAGAAGAGGCAGAAGACGAAGACAAAACAAAACAAACGCCAAAGAAAACGAAAAAAGAAAAACTGAATGAATGAAAAGCTGCTTGGGCATGTGGAGAGGAAACTAAAAATACGAATTTATATGCAAAACAATTTCGACTTTTGCTTGAATATTAATTTTCTTCTTCTTCCCAACAGCAGCAGCTTCTTCAGCTCATACATACATACCTACAAACAAACATATGTACATAATTTTAAGAGTGTGTGTGTGTGTCCATAGAGTCACCCAATAGAGTCTGTGAATAACAATTAGAAATTTTTAAACTAGTCTACTCATAAAAAGCCGAGAAAACAAAGGTTAGTTTCTTAGAAACAAGGTACTTTTTTGGAAAATGTCCATCCATAAAGGGTAATAATTAAATAAATTCTTATTTTTCAACAGTATTTGAAATAACTTTTCAAGCAATAACTTTAAACGTGAAATGAGAGAACTTTGCTCCCTAAAGTATGCAATGCGCAGTCCAAGAACTCGCTTTTTCATTGGGTACCTTTGCCTATGACTATTCTAGGCGGATTTTGCTGCCCATAAATGGTATTATTTTTTCATCGATTTTCGAGATGTTAGTACGTGACTTGCCTAAACCACGTGTATTTAGTATTTAGATTTACTAATTTACTTAAGAATCCATCTCTCTAGTTTGCTTGGATCCTTGAAAATTGCAACAAGATAAATTTTGACATTTTAACTGAGTTGTCGCTAGATTCTCAACTTCAGCCTCGGCATCCACCACCAGACGGAATAGATGGATGAATGGAGGAGGGGGCCAGATGGCACATCTAAGCCTGGACTGAGCAGGGGACTGTATTCATTTGCATTTTTATGCGCTGATGTTGTCACTGTCGTCGTGTTGGTGCCGTTTGGTGGCTGCGGTTCGTGTTTTTACTTACTTTATATAGATACATATGTACATATATACTTTATATAGATACATATGTACATATATATGTACATATATTTATATGTATGGATGTATATGTGTTTTTTGTATGAATTTCTTGGGATTTTTTTACCTACCCGTCCCTCTTTCACTCAAACTCAATTAAAATTTCACGCAGCTTTAAAGCAAAAATGGCAACAGCGCATATTTGATAGGATCACATTACGCTTCAATTATAATCCACGAACGACCTTGGCAATATATGTGCAAACATACAAACTTATGCATGTAAATGTATGTATTTATGTATGTACATATATCTCATTGAAGATTTCAAGATGTTACTGATGAAAGCAAAATGCAAACAAAGCTGATCTTCGAAATGTAACTCATGCTGCTTAGCTTATATTTTGTAAATGAATATGTAGTCTAAATGTTCTATTATTATTATTTCTTATAGATTTTATGTTACTGAATTATTTAAACCAATTTAAAAGTCGACTTTATTTTGATTTAAATACTCTGTAAATACTCCCTTTTTATACCCTTGCAAAAAGGGTATATTAATTTTGGTCAGAAGTGTGCAACGCATAGAACGAAGCATCTCCGACCATACAAAGTATATATATTCTTGATCAGCACGACGAGACGAGTTCAACTAGCCATGTCCGTCCGTCCGTCCGTCCGTCCGTCCGTCCGTCCGTCCGTCCGTCCGTCCGTCCGTCCGACCGTCTGGATCAACGCAAACTCCTCCTAGACCGTAAGAGCTACAGAGCTGAAATTTTGCACGTAGGCTTGTATATACTGCAGGCGTTGTATATCTCGGATTCAGCCGGATCGGACCACTATATCATATAGCTCCCATACAAACCCCAAAGTCACGAACAGTGACTTTTCTCAATAACTTCGTTATTTTCTATGTTATTATCGTGAAACTTTATATTAGAGAGATTATTACGCCTATAAACTACTGTGCCAAATTTGATCAAGATCGGGTGACTATATCATATAGCTCCCATAGGAGCGATCGGTCGAAAACAGTGACTTTTGTAAATAACTTCGTTACTTTTAACGCGATTGCTTTCAAATTAAACACTTGTTAGTTTAATATATCTGTTAATGACTGTGCCAAGTTTGATCAAGATCGGGTGACTATATCATATAGCTCCCATAGGAACGATCGGTGGAAAACAGTGACTTTGATCAATATCTTCGTTATTTCCTATGATTGTAGGCCATTCTTTCGCAAACATAAGCCTTTTTAGATAAAACGTTCTTCCACATTGATGGCTAATAGGTAAGGAAAGAGTTACCAAAGGTTGCAAGGGCGAAAACAGTGACTTTTGTAAATAACTTCGTTACTTTTAACGTGATTGTTTTTAAATTAAACGTTTCTTAATTTAATATATCTGTTAATGACTGTGTCGAATTTGATAAAGATCGGGTGACTATATCATATAGCTCCCATAGGAACGATCGGTGGAAAACAGTGACTTTGATCAATATCTTCGTTATTTCCTATGATTGTAGGCCATTCTTTCGCAAACATAAGCCTTTTTAGATAAAACGTTCTTCCACATTGATGGCTAATAGGTAAGGAAAGAGTTACCAAAAGGTTGCAAGGGTATACAAACTTTGACGCGGTCGAAGTTAGCCCCGGCCCTCTGGTTTAGATATACATTGTATGTATATTTGTCATATGAATGATCGATTTTTTTTCCAAGTTGTTTTTGTTTTTTGTCCACGCATCAGTGCATTTGTATAATTGTCAGTTTGGACGTGGCACGCATCCTCATTAGTAGAGCATAAAAGACAAATTCATCGTAGCAGAAATGACCTTGACTATCCCAACAGCAAACAGTACGATAAAAACCATTGCAAGATTTTTAATTATTTCTTAAATTTTTCACTAGGTACCCTGTATCACGACTTGCCATAGGGGTATATAATTCAAATAAAAAGAACCGATATGCTCGTATGGCCCTCGTCAATATGATTTCGGTTTTGCGAGCGAAAGAGTAGGCGATAGATTTTTATGATCATTTGGGTAACCCATCGGCTTGTAACTGTGTAAATTGTCGATTGTTACAGGTTCAATCAGGTAAACAGTGTGTTAAACTAGATACAGGGTGTAATATATACGGCCCACGAGACTTGGTGCATGAACTTTTTTGTCGGTTTTGTAATACTATGTATGTATGTATGTATGTACATACATATCTATAATAATGACGTTTCATGTCGATGTCTGGTCAACGAACCTGTTGCCGCTCGGCGCGTCTCCAACAAACCCACTTTACCCCACTTCGGTCCCCCGTCGTCAATGTTTAGCAAATAAATACAAGTTGTTAGTTTTTATTATCTGAAAAATTGACAAACAACTCAGAGGCAACAACAACAATGTAATAACAACTACCAAGACTATGTATTTATGTATGTATGTATGCTTACACATACATACATATCTGTAGTTGGCTGCAATTTGAGCTTGCGTCAGAAAAAGAGAGAGAGAGCGGGGAAAATATGAGCAGAAATTATCACCAGACGAACTTGACTACAGGTGGGAGGACGAAACAAAGAGAGGAAGAAAGAGAGAGAGAGATGGTGGCTAGTTTGGGTCCAGTTTTGGTTTACCTTTTTTGCCAATTTTGTTGTCGAACCCAAACACTACACGCATTTTCAATTTCAACGAAAGGAAAAAACTGCAGAATGGCGGAGGGGGAACGAAAAGAAAAATGCCAAAGAAACCTCACACACACACAGACATACCACAGTGGTACAAACCGAACAACTATGTAGAAATTCACTGGCAAAGGCAACCGCAAAACAAGCTAAGCACCAGAGCAGCAGCAGGTGGTGGTTTGGGGGGTCAAATGTCGGCACAGTGGGTCATATATTGACCATAGTATCGCAAATAAAGATATTAATATGCACATGAAAAAAAATAACAATTAACACACATACATATATGTATGTACATACATACATATGTACATATGTAGATAAAAAATTGGTTTGTTAAGAGTTTCCAAGTTAATAAAATGTTCAACATTTTATTTCAATGTGCAGAACTGCGTCGCGATAACTTTGACAACTATAAATTGTGTTTGTATGTACACACACACACACACTACATTCATATGCATTCAAGTATTTGGTCATGGGCCAGAAAGAGAAAGAGAGCAAAAGTACGAATTGCACTCGCATTGAATTTGAATCGTTTGCATCCCAAAGCTCCTTTTGCTACGGCTGCTACTGCTACAGCTCCCCGTTACCCCCCTTGGCATTGCGTTGGCGTTGTTCTGGCTTTAGCAGCACTTGATGCTCTCAACGTTAGCCACGGCAGCGGCAGCGACAGCGGCAGAAGCTTCTGTGGATGCATCAGACATCACCTAAGCTAAACTGAAGCAAACCTCTTCATGTTGTGGGCGTGGGCAAACTGCTTGTCGTTCGTTTTATGTGCGCTTATCACATTATTTCGCTATTTATGGTTTCGCTTTCAAGCTCTCTCTCTCTCTCTCTCTTCTTTTGTGGTGGTTTTTGCTGTTGTTGTAGTAATGACATTGCTATTGCTGTTATTGGCATATGTAGCGGTAGTTATTGTTATTATTGTTGTAGTTTCTTGTACCCTGCACCTGCCCAGGGGGTAGAATAGCGCACATTAAGGACAGTGAAGAAAAGGAAACATTTGTGATCATATAGAAAACCGTTAGCCTGCCTATCAGCAACACAAAAGCTGTTTATGTTTTTATACCCTTGCAGAGACTATTATAAAATTATTCACTATATCATTTGGTGATTTCATTTCCTCAAATTCGAAAAAGATCCGATGAACATATGTATTGAACAATAGTTACGGCCAATATAAATCGGATCATCGACAAATACATATTATGGCCAAGGACAGCAAGGGTACTTTAACTTCGGTCTAACGGAAGTTAGTTTCTTTGATACTTTTTTTCATTAACCTTTAAGATACTTTAGCTTAAAATCTACTTGGAACATGATACTGGGATATACACCTTATTGACCTGCATACAAATTAATCGTGCATTTAATTTAAAATTATTTTTATAACGGAACATACAAGTTGAATTTAAACTAGTTTTTTGGTTTAAACTAGTTTAAAACCCCCTCAGAAAGTACAAAAAGTGGAATCAAATTGTTAACGCAAGATTCTCTTGACACCTGATGAAAAACGGTCCGAGGTGTCCTCCCCCTTGGTAATCATTCCTAGTAAAATTTCATTTTTTAGTTGTGCTCACCAGATGATTTATTGGTTGAGTAATGGGTTGGTGTATCTACATATAAGGAAATACAATTCTCAATATGTACAATAGTTTAAACTTTAAGGGGAGGCTTGGATTTTTATAATAGGTACCTCTCAATCGGTTTAAGCACTCCACCCTTCAAATGCAACCACAAATTCTGACGCGTTTGTGATATGTTTCTGACTTCGCCTTGCCAATAATGCAATCAATTGTGTTGTTTGTTAAAAGTAATATTATTATTTGTATGTTGCGCATGTATGTGTGTGTGTGCGAATGTGGTTGCCTTAGTGTGAGTGGGTGTGTGTGAAAATCTCTCAGAGTTAGTTTATATTGCATTTATCGTTCGCTGATGCAGTTTGTGGCGCAATCTGCGGTTAAGAAACAAAACGTTTACAAAATTATTGGGCTAGGACCCAATTTTGGAGCATATGAAATTACATATAATAAGGCGATAAATTGATTTGAAATTGCAATATAGCCGAAATTGGTTTTAAGGTCTGTACTCGTTTTCGATTTGGGTTCGAAAAGTTTTGGAATTATGGTTGGTAGGAATCGAAATTAAAACGTATTTTTAATATTTTAGTTTTCCTCTGATGCCAATTTCAAAAGCAAACATTGCCCTTTCTAACATATTATTCTAATATTCAAGTGAAAGAACAACTCAAGTACATTTAAGCTGATTTGATTGTATACGCCTTCCTACTGTAATTTGACGACCCCTAATTGATTTCATAAGTAATTTATGAATGCCCCATAATAGTTTTTCCTTGTTTTGTTGGGTTAATTTTAGGCAAGTCGACATGCAGGAAGAAGTTTACCAAAAACAAAAAATAATAAGTAAGCTAATCACTAACTCTAACTCCGCCTATTCCGACAGAAACACTGGAGAATCTTCCCCACTCATTCCGCTCCAAAAAAATCTAATTAACATTAGGTGGTTTTGTTGTCTTTCACAGGCTAGACAAATGAAATAAAATGAGAGCAACACGGTAAAAAATTATGCAGAGAACTTTAGTTCTGTTTTGTGGCCACAATTTATTATAAACTTTCATATTGCACTATGCGCCAGTGTGTGTGCATGTGAGTGCGTCTGTGTGTCTATGCAACATATTGCAACAGAGGGGGGTACAAAAAAAAAAGTACCACCACACGTTCTGTTGACAACAGCATTGTGATACCCCCGTCCCCATCCTCTGTTGTTGTCCTCACGGAACGCCGCTTTTGGCGCACAAATCTCAATTTAAAACAATCAAACGCAATGAAAAACATAAACCCAGTGGAACAGCTAAAGAGATTTTAGCTGCTTAGAATTCTGTATACCCTAGATAAAGGAAAACGTGAGAACTTACAATCACTTATTCAAAAGCAATGCTATGAAAAATTAGAAATTTTATTTTGTATACTCAGGTCAATTTGTTCATACATTTTGTAGTAGACATACAATTTTTTCCGTTTGAATGAGCCAAACTAGCTCGAAACCACGTTTTCCATTACCATAGGTGGTAAGTTATTAGGTACCTGGATAACATTGGCCTGATAGGCACTCTATTTTCACCAAAAGGTAATCCAAGAGAGCAATGTGCTCCTTCATGGTTAATTGAATGAATTGAATTAAAGCCTAGAATTATGGATTTTTGTTCCTTATAATAATTTCCTTGCAAAATAACGAAAGCTAAATTGACACAAAATCGTTGAGAGTTAATTTATTCTTTTTTTTTCCAGGATGTTTCAATAAAAGTGAAGTTATTCAGTGGTAAGTTTTCTAACTTGATGTAAGGAATACCAATTTCATTATCATAGCTTGAAAACGTATGAACGTTAAATCATTAATTATTAATTATCTCAAAGCCCGGTTTTAACATGCGTGTTAATTAATTTTCTATTGAATTTCGTTAAAAGATTTGTTCTGCCCTCCCAATTAGTCAATGTATCTAAAGTAAAAGTCATAGGTAACATACATAGGTTGTGTGTCTCCTAGAGTGAGGGTATCAAATAACGAAAAACTGTAAACAAACGAAATGTGCGCACAAAAATATATACATGCATACAAACTTACTTATACATACATACGTACATACATTCGTACCCTCAGACGGCAGAAAATCAACTCGGCGATGGCGCAATACACACACACACACACACACACACACAGCCATATCTATACAAATGCTCTCGCTGTTTGTTCACTCACGTGCCGTACTGAAACGCGGTCACAGTGGGCTGATACACTTCCAAAATGCAGCAGAAATCAAAAAATGTGTAATAAAACAATCATATTAATTAAATTCTCAACAAATCTAATAACTGGTAGTCAAATTCAAAACGAATTATTGATTGCACTCGCCATGTTTTCACAAATCAATAGAAAATTTCTGATGAACAATAAACCACTGTGTTTAATATCTCATAAGAACTTAACTTTATTTTTACTTAAACTTCACTGAACTGTCTTGATCGTTCGTTTGCTTGCTTATTACTAAATTTTCAATTCTTACGCAACTACGTAGGTCATATAGGCTTATAAAGAGTGACAGAGACAGAGCATACCAGACTGACGCCAGTATATTCTAGAAAACTTAAGAGAAAATACAAAAACAAAAGCATTGTGAGATGTGCAAGATCATTCATGAGTCTTTGCCTTGCTGCGTATAGCAATGCAAGTCAAATGACAATTGGTTCCTCAACAATTTCCTTAGTTAAACATTTCATATTAAAACACGGGAATCGGTCCCACTGTGTCATCGTCATTCCGTTTTGTTCCACACCAACTATAGCGTGACCGTATGGAATGGAACAATTCAGTTGCTGCAAATACGTAAAACGTGAAACGTGGGTGATAGCGGGTGAAAAAAACGCGAAGGCGAAAAAGAAATTGTGATGATGAAGATGATAAAGTGAGCAAAAGACCGTCGGCAAAACTATAACGGTAAAAATTAAAGAACAAAGTGAACAACAACATAAATAAATGATAGGAAAAGCCACAAGGCTCTTGAAAGTAAACAAAACAAACTAAAAATAAAAGAAAATAGATAATTATTGTAAGTATTGCCAAAAAGAAAGCTTTTTATAAATATCCATATCTATACATATGCATATGTACATATGTATGTATTTTTGTGCAAGTGTCAAAAAGCAAAGCTGCAGTTCGACTCTCTGTCCCTCTCGTTCTCGCCTCCTCTACCACACTCTCTCTTTAGCTCTCTTTCTCTCTCAGTGTAGGTTTAAATAGCGCACAACAGCAACAACAACAAGGCAACACTAACAACAATTAAAGATATTTAACGAATGCGCTGCTGCTGCTGATGTCGCTACTGCCCCCCTCCTGTTTCTTCTACGTCGTTGTAGTCATCGGTCGACGCCGCGACATTTTGCACGCATATCACAGTGCACAGTGTAACGAATGCTTGTAAAATTGTGTGAAAAATATTGCGCGCTCAAACAAAGTGTTTACCATTTAGAGTCGTGTCACTGTGCGGGAAAATCAAAAAATTTTGTGAAATAAAAGAGGAAGAAGAGGTAGTAAAACCACACCACACAAAACCAAAACACAAAAGGAAATCCTATAAGAAATAGCAAAAAAACTTTTATCAATCGTTGTGCGGCAAAAAATTTCAAAACGGGTGCGGCGGACAAAACGCAACATATTCTAATTAAAAATTAAAGCAGAGCAGACCAAAAATAAAATCTTAAATATTGCTAATTGCTCACACACACTCACGCGCACGTTTTCGAGCAAGTCATCATGTTGGTGTGTGTAAGTGCTTTGGCTAGCTGTTTCCCCAGGTGACAAGCCCCCCGCTTGAGAGGTACAAAGTGATAAGCCAAAAAAAAGTAACAAAGTTTAGTGAATGAAATTTGTCAGCACAAAATTGAAAATTTATAATTTCTGGAAATTGCTTAAATCGCATTAATGGTTAAATTTACCACTTTTCGTAATAAAAGAAAAGCCATGAATTGTTGTGAATATGCAAAAATATATTCAAATGTGCGATTAAATCATAATTTCCATCGGATACATACAAATACATACATATGTATATTTTGATTGACTTAGTTCTAAAATCTCTTCTAAATTATTTTGGAAATAAAGTAGCTACAAACTGGGAAATGGAACTTCGAAGGATCTATGTAAATTCTAAAATTATTCTTAACTCACAAACCAGTAGAAAGGAAACAAAGAGAACGATATTTCAGTACTGATCATTTTCTTTGCACCATATTAGGTAATTTAACTACATATTTACTTACCTTAGAAATATTTCATTACAAAAATAATTGCCCTTATTGGTTAAATAACTTTTGACGTTATCTATCACTTAAAATAAACAAAACAAATTAAAATTCTCCAAGTTATTTTTACCTTGTGAAAAGCGAAAATACATAAAATTCATGATTTTACAGCTCGTTGGGAGGTAATTACAAACTTCAACAGAATTTCCTGTAGTCAGTACATCGTTGTTCAATTTCAATAATTTTCAATCAGATGTTGCTAAATTTCTCAAATTGCATTTTCAGCTTATATAATTTACATAATTGATCGACAAAATTGAATTAATTAAGTACAAAAGTATTTACATACATACATAGGTACTTGCCAATTGAACAGAATAACAATCGAATACCCACCGCCTCGCATCTGTTCCCTCCCTCCATTTTACTAATTTATGCAATAAATCCAAAGAAAAATAATTAAAATACAAAATTCTAAATTCTAAAAATTTTCGCTCTGACCTCAATATGCGCGTTGCAATGCAAAATTCAAGAAAAAAATTCTCTTAAATTATACAAAATTACCAAGCCAAACGTAAACGCCCACAAGCCAAATTCAGAGCGTCCTGTCCCTTCACTCTTTTGCCCCTCCTTGTATTCCAATACAACGGCAATCTCAACTAGGCCCCCCCAATTCATCCCCCTTGACCCGCCACCCTTCGAATGGGCATGTTTCAATTTCATTAAAATGTCTGATGGCAATTAAATTTGCATAAATTAGACATGGCAAGCGCATTTGACGCACGCATGTGCGTGTATTAGTGTTTCTATACGTGTGCACAGCGAAAAAAGCGTGCTTGGGGAAACATGTGAGACAGAGCTGGCTGAATTTTTTTGTTGCAGTGCCTCATGGGTCTTTTAGAATCTAGAATCTAGACCCTTGAAAATGCTCATAATCCATAGCAAGATTTGCGGATAAATTTATAGTAAAATATATTTTGATTCCGACTAAATCGGGAATTATTGGGAATAAGTTAAATATTGTATTCCTGTTCTCTTAAAAATCTGTCATGTAGGAAAATTTCACAGAGTATCTAATACTTTAAGGACCCTACATGTCGGAAAACATCATGCAATGTGGAATTCACCCTTGAACCATAGAATACCAAAGTGAAAGTTAGATAACAAAGAGCACCGATTCATATACGGCTTATGCGGCCAAGTATTACATGTGAAAGCAAAACTCTGAATACGTTTACTTAATTAACCTTCGAACTTTTCACAAAATCGCTCATCTAAAACTGTTATGAGTAATGGGCGGAAGAAGGTTCTGCCAACAGGAAAAGGTTCGTTTTAAGATTAAAGCTTTAAATCAGGCAGAACAATTCTTTTATATGAATAATAAAAATGGAATGTACATAATATGTACATAGTCAATGGACTAATGGAGGAAAAGTTATATGCCCCAAGTTAAATATTATTACGAGGGCGTAATAAATAGAACAATAAAAATAAAACTAAATTGAATAATCTATGCCATAATTAATTACCACAACGGTAAATTGCACATATGAGCCGAACAAGAAAAAAAATGGAAATAATTATAATGAAGTTCAACTAATTTCTAATTAAAAACAACATTAAAACGCAGAAGCAAATAAGGCAAAGCGAAATTAAAGACAAAAACAACAACAAACAGCAAAATAAAAGAACATAAAAACAGCTAAATGCCAAAAACTAAGCAATGAGTGAGAGAGATGGAAAGAACAGAGACATAGTGTTCATAGTGGATTGATGGGGGGGGTGGGAGGGGCTTGGTGAAGGGAACGGCTGTGTGTGTGTGCAGGTAGGTAAGTAAAATGAGAGAGAAAAGCCAAAAACAAAAAAGAAGCTGCTGCTGCTTAGCGACAACGACGATGGCAAATAACGAGTTTAAAGCTCCGCTAGCATGGAGCTCTACAAACACACATGCAAACACACATGCAAACACACATGGGTACACACATACAGACATAAGCACGCACAGAATTGTCAGTCTGACACACACACAACCAAACACAAGCTGCCACGGCGTAAAAGTTCTATACTTTTACGCTTTTATTATACCATACACCCATAGGGTGAAATGGTATATTAAAGTCGCCAAAATGTATGTAACAGCCAGAAGGAAGCTTCTCCGACCCTATAAAGTATATATATTCTTGATCAGGATCAACAGCCGAGTCGATCTAGCCATGTCCGTCTGTCCGTCCGTCCGTCCGTCCGTCCGTCCGTCCGTCCGTCCGTCCGTCCGTCCGTCTGTATGAACACGCAGATCTCGGAGACTATAAGAGCTAGAGCCACCAAATTTGGTATGTATACTCGTGTAGTATGCACATGTTCAGCATTAATTGGAATTTCGGCCACGCCCCCTTACGCCCCCAGGAATCACATAAAACTGTTTTTCTTAAAAAGTATGACAGCTAGAGACATCAAATTTAGTTTGTATACCCGATTAGTTAGTGCGCAGAAATTAACTGTTCAAACTTTTTGCCACGCCCCCTTACGCCCCCAGGAATCACACAAAACTGTTTTTCTTAAAAAGTATAATAGCTAGAGACATCAAATTTGGTTAATATGCTCGGTTAGTTAGCGCGCAGAAACTAATTGTTTAAACTTTTTGCCACGCCCCCTTCCGCCCCCGGAATTTACATAAAAGTGATTTCCTTAAAAACTATGATAGCTACCGACATCAAATTTAGTATGTAGACTAGCTTAATAGACGCGCAGATATTGGCTATTTAAACATTTTGCCACGCCTACTTCCGCCCCCGTAAATTAAACAAAACTGATTTTATCAAAAACTAACAAAGCTAAAGTCACCAAATTTAGTATGTATACTGGCATAGTATGCGCGGAGAATTTAGATATTTTCACATTTTGCCACGCCCACTTCCGCCTCCATAATTTAGAAAAAACCGATTTTCTCCTGTATTTTTTTGACTATCGCATTCAAATTCGGCAGACTAATTATTCTTATCTATTTCTATCAAACTACCAAATTTTATTGAAATCGGACTAGAAACATGTAAAATATGCGTATGAACGTATTTTACTACGCGGTCCACAAGGCCAGAATTGGACGTTGGCTAGTGGCGGCGCTAGAGTGCTCGTGTGTTTGTAGAGTGAGCGAGATAGCACATAGTATAAGACATGTAAAAACAATTTAATAGACATACATTTGATCTTCGAAATTTGAAATATTTGTTTCACCAGGTGTATGGTATACCCAAGTCGACGAGTCGACTTACTTGCTTCATTTTTTTTTTATACGCGCCGGGGCAACCCAAAAATAATCGCATTATGATAAGAAAAAAAAAAGAGGAAAAAAAAGAAAGAGCACACTTCCCCTCTATCTCTTTCTCGTTCTCTCTTGAGCTCTTCACTTTTCGCTCTGTTTGCGTAGAACAAAAACCAAAACTACAAAAACAAGAGGTAAAGAGACCGAAAGAGGTACAAAAAGCTAATCTCAATAACATCAGAACTTTGATACCCTTACTGGGTACTTACCCTTACCGTATGGAATGACGTGTCTATCTTTCATTTTACACTACACTAGAACAAGTTGGGAATCGCAAGTAAATAACTTCATGTTTCAGTTTCTAATTAAAAACGGTTAAAAACGTTTTAAAAATAATAATTTTGTCACGAGCCCATTAAAATGTTTTTGTGTTGGAACTTTTTTAAAGAGCATTTGGATAATTGAATGTCTTCATATGAATATGATTACTCATTAAGTGATCGAGGTGATAATTGCCCCCCAATAATTATCTTTGTATACATGTCTAAAGGTTAAGATCTTTGGTTTTACACACAAACTCACAGAAAAATTCTTGACACACTGATTTTTTTTAATTTAGCTAATATTGGTTTCGAAAATGCGTTTACACTTCTTTAATAAATCAATCCAAAATTAGACTTGTACAAATGTTTTAAAATTTTTAAAAACTTGCGAATATTCTCTATCCAATTATTTATTTTTCTGCCTCTCTTATTGAAAAGGGTATAAAAACATTTAACGAAAAAAACGAAGAAAAAAAAAACGGCATTGCGGTGAAGATCCAAAAAGCAGCGCTGCCCACTGCAGCGTCGTACACAATTTATATTTGCTTTTAATGCTTGTTGTGCTGCCTTTTATTTTTCTCTCTTTTTATACCATACACCCATAGGGTGAAATGGTATATTAAAGTCGCCAAAATGTATGTAACAGGCAGAAGGAAGCTTCTCCGACCCTATAAAGTATATATATTCTTGATCAGGATGAATAGCCGAGTCGATCTAGCCATGTCCGTCTGTCCGTCCGTCCGTCCGTCCGTCCGTCCGTCCGTCCGTCCGTCCGTCCGTCCGTCCGTCCGTATGAACACGCAGATCTCGGAGACTATAAGAGCTAGAGCCACCAAATTTGGTATGTATACTCGTGTAGTATGCACATGTTCAGAGTTAATTGGAATTTCGGCCACGCCCCCTTACGCCCCCAGGAATCACATAAAACTGTTTTTCTTAAAAAGTATAACAGCTAGAGACATCAAATTTGGTTTATATACTCGTTTAGTTGGCGCGCAGAAACTAATTGTTTAAACTTTTTGCCACGCCCCCTTCCGCCCCCGGAATTTACATAAAACTGATTTTCTTAAAAACTATGACAGCTACCGACATCAAATTTGGTGTGCAGACTAGTTTAATAGACGCGCAGAAACTGGCTATTTAAAAATTTTGCCACGCCCACTTCCGCCCCCGCAAATCAAACAAAACTGATTTTATCAAAAACAAACAAAGCTAAAGTCACCAAATTTAGTATGTATACTGGCTTAGTATTCGCGCAGAGTATATATATTTTCATATTTTGCCACGCCCACTTCCGCCTTCATAATTAAGAAAAAACCGATTTTCTCCTGTAGTTTTTTGACTATCGCATTCAAATTCGGCAGACTAATTAATCTTATCTATTTCTACAAAACTACCAAATTTTATTGAAATCGGACTAGAAACATGCAAAATATGCGTATGAACGTATTTTACTACGCGGTCCACAAGGCCAGAATTGGCCGTTGGCTAGTAGCGGCGCTAGAGTGCTCGTGTGTTCGTAGAGTGAGCGAGATAGCACATACTATGAAACATGTAAAAACAATTTAATAGACATACATATGTACATTTGGTTTTCGAAATTTAAAAAAATTTGTTTCACCTGGTGTATGGTATACCCGAGTCGACGAGTCGACTTACTTGCTTCATTTATGTTGCTTGCAAACAAATAAAACTGGTTTTCAAGTCAATTAAACAAACCCAAAACAAAAAACGGCCATAACAACAACAACAACAACAGCAAAATGAAGCATTCAACAAGAGAATTGTATACATAGATAAGATGAGAAAAAAGAGAGTAATTTGTTATTATAGAAATGCAGATGATCTAGGAAAAAATAAATAAAATAATAAATTTTTATAAAATATTTGCTTCTAGGATGAAATTGTTTCAAATAAAATGTTTTTAAACTAAATCGATTTTTTTCAATATATCGAATCACGTATAGAAATTGATAATAGGAATGTTTTAATGTAACCATTCCGAAAAAAAAAAAAAATGTACATTTAATCATTGATTATGTACAAATCTTTAGATAAATTGTTCCTAAAGGTGCTGAGCATATATTGTTTAATACAATTAATTGATTTTTCCGGGCAGTCTTAGTAGATGAAATGTTTAGTAATTTCAGGTATTCATAATAAGGATATTTAATGGATATATGTATAAAGGACATTGCATTTGTTAGCTAAAGTGTTAAAATCCCTTAGTTAATCGTTTACGCGTCGATTTTTGTAGTACGAAGGTTAAAAATGAACTTAGATGAACGATACGTATTTTTTAGAAGAAACGAAGGAGTGAAAAATTGCAGAAAATTTCATTTGTTAATACCTTTATGACCACTTCACTGTTAAAATTGATATTGTAAATGATCCAAGTACACGTAGTAAATTGAATGAAATTACTTTACTACATAAAGCGATGTATGTTTATGCCATGTAAAGGACATGTTTATATACATACATTTGTACATACAAATTTATATGTGTCTGTATGTACTTAAAGAGGCTGCATGAAGATGTTTTCTTCTTCTTTTACACTTGAGACCGAAATCAATATGGAAACCAATTTCCTTTTAGAGTCAAAAGGAAGAAAAAACCCTACAAAAGACTCAATTTAATATTGCCATATTGCAATTGACACATTTAACAATTGAATATTTAATTCAATTCACATTTATTCAAAGCCATTTTACAACACACACAATCTCCATAGAATTTTTGCAAGTCTTTTGTGGTTAAAAAATCACAGAATATAATACACATTTAAGCTTGGAATTTAGTACATTTCATATATATGTATAAAAATCAAAGTAAAAAGTTTTTATTCCCATAATTAAATACATAAATCGGCAAAGACTTGTCAAGTCAAGAGCAAAAAGGTAGACAAATTTATATACATACATTTGCATATAGTATAGCAGTAATATATAAAATAAATAATAAATGCGTGTGAGGTGGAAATTGTGTGAAAAACTTTTGTGTGTGTGTGTGTGTGTCCACAAAGCATAATTGAATGAAATTCGAAACCTGAAACTGACCACAAAATAAAATGCAAACATATTTCAAAAAGCAAAAAAGAAACACAGCAGGGCAAAGAAAAAAATTGGCGTACTTTTATTTTAAGCAACGATTTCGTTATACTCTCTAACTGATAAGAGTTTTATTTCCGATGATAACAGAGAAAGAGTAGTAAAATATTACGCAAATTTCACAATGTTTAACTCATTGGCTTGAGGTTCTAATGAAAAGTTATTTATCTACAAACAAAGAAAGCCACTAAATGGCAGATGACTACGTCCAAAAGGACATAATTTTTGTAGTGTAAAAACCCATAAGAATATGGAGTTTTATAATTGTAATCAGTAAAAACTTCTGTGTGTAAAGACGTAAAAACTGGTTTAGATAACGTCAAAACATCTCTGAAGTTCCTGTAAATTTATATCATATTAAAGAGTTATTAGCTCTTAGTCTCAAGCCAATTTAAGGCTTTCCACGATGCTTCTTACAGAAATGTGACCTTAGGTGACTTCTGCTTCGTGACTACAGAAACTTGCCTCTAGTCTTGGCTCTTTGCAGAGTTTCGTGCGTTCTTTAAGCTTTTTAGCAGATTGAAAATTTCAATATAACCACTTTACCATATGGTTTGTGGGTATAGGGTATAAAAATCCTTTAGCTGGCAAATATTTAATGTCCAGCAAGAGAAAGAAATTTTAAATATTTCAAAAGGGTTGCTGCTCGATGTACGTTTGCCTTTTTTTGCAGTTTGTTGTGAGAGTGTGTGTGTTGGATCCTTCCGGTTGGTCTGAAAAGGCTTATCATTTAGACTCTCTCTGTCGCTCTTTTCCCTTCTCTCTCTCTCTCTCTCACTTTCATTCCCCTTGGTCTGTCTTTCGATAAAAACAATATTGATTTAAGAATCTCTTGTTTAATTAAAGACATGAAGCATTTTATATAAAAAAAAAAAAAAAAATTTGTATGCCAAAAGCAAATGACCATAAATTTGTTTTGTGTTTTTCTGTCTTTTCGCATGATAAAAACAAGGAAAAAGAAATAATTAGGCTAAAAGCCAAAATGAAGGCCAAAATGAGAACAATAAAAAATTGAAGAGGCACCGCCCCTTCTTGTCGTTCTTCTTAACGTTAGCAGGGACAGTTAAAGGCTCTTGGCATCTTGGCATTTCGCCTCTGAGCTTTAGCGCTAGCTCACGATTGTCGGGAAAGGCCAATTATAAAGTCTTTTCTTATTTTTAGCGTTGATCCGATGAGCCTAGGCCATTTTATAACAGACAGAAGACGGTGTCGTAAATATATATACAAACATACATACATACATATCTTTGCCAGACATTGATGCAGGTAATCCAGATGAAATATTAAGAATTCTGAGCTCAGTATAGATAAATTTGAGAGATAGTTTAGTTAAAGGCACTAGAACTTCTTTGAGAACATTGCGAAAGAGCTTTAAACAAATCTCATTTTATTGAAAAGGAGTTTCCATCATAAATAAATGGCATTTGATTATTAAAATCTTCAGTTATTGCCCTTTTGCAAGAATTTGATGCCCAATAAGTCGAAAGTGTATGAAAAAAATTTACATTAATTTCAATATGCCACAAAAAATCTCAAAAAATAAAGGAAGAGAGTTTTATGCTGGAAAAAGACAGGGAAAAGAAAAACAGAGAAATAGAGAAAGAGACAGAGAGAGTGAGAGAGACAGATGCGGGTATGGGGTACTTGTTTTACTCGTTAGAGGGAGAGGGGAAGAGGAAAATTTCACATCTTCATTTCCATACCACAATCAAAAAAAAAAAAAAAAAACAAAAAATAACAAAAACAAAAATCCACCGACCTCAAAAATTTGCATGGGTCGACATGCTCAGATTGTCTGGCCTGGACCTACTTCGTGTCCCCCACTGCGTTCCCCTGTTGTTGTTGCTGTTATTACTCTCCGCCTGTTATACAATATTACGAATAGGCCCTGTAAACAATGGATGTGCTACATGAATATAATGCACATTGAAAATCGGGCCAACTGTAAAAGTATGGAGAAAGAGAATCGGAGAAGGAGAACGAAGAAGAACGATGTGGCTAGGGTCGCCAAGGGGCCAGGGTGTCTAGTTGATCAACTATACAAATGGATGAGATGCATGAGGAAAAAGTGTAGGAGGAGAATGGGGAGGAAGTGGAGGGTGAGTTGATGTCTCACAGTTGAAGGGCATAAAGACAACCCAATTTTTTTTGTTGTCCTCCCCTCCTCTTCTCTTCTCTTCTCTTCTCGTCTCGTCTCCTTTTCCTCATTCTCACCGCGCAGTTGTTATGGAAAATAAATTGGTTGAGTTTATTTGCTGCAGGGCACTCTCAGGTTTTGCCGCCTGCTCTTGAAGCTGATGAGAAGGAGAAAAAGGGGCTAGGGCGGTTTTTTTTGGGAAACGAAACGAAAATGGCAAGGACAAAAACAAAAGGAAAGCAAGGGAAACACACAGAGATAGAGAGAGAACAAGACAGAGGAGGAAAGCAGTCCCACCCTGTCAGCCAGACCAAATACTGTCGGAATTTAACTGAAAAACAACAAATATGACAGTTAAAAGCAAGCTCATGCATGATAAATTTGCTGAAATATCTAAAGGTTCCTAGGGGGGCGTTATGTCCATGTATCTAGGTGTCGTTTTGATGAGATTTCCATAACTATGATATATATTCAGAGGGCATGATATCCAAATGCTGTTGATTTGTTTATTTGTTGGTATTTTTTGATATGATGAAAATCTATTAAATGCAGAATCTTTGCAAGATCAAAGGATAAAAAGGAGTCAGCAAATTTCCTTCTCAATTTCCTTCTCAACAATAAGAATATATATGTATATATTGATTTATTCATTTACTAATAGTGTAATATTTATCAATTTATGCTAAATAGACATAGTTTTGATAAATTTACCATTTCTCTTTGATATTGATAACACGTAAAGAAGTTAAGAAGAAGTACTACATATAAGAAGTTATTATCGAGAATTTTTGTCGGTATAACGAGATAAAAGCCAGCAATTCTTCAGAAAAATATTTGATTTAACGAACTGATATTTTGTCGATGGGGCACAAAGACCTAACATAGTAACTTGATATATGTACCTGTAAATGTCTGTATGCCTTTGTCTGTTTGCTCGGTTGTAGCACAATGTGTTGCAACTTTTGTTATTGGCATTTGTTAGTTATCACTAGTCTCTAATTTTCTTTTCGCAAATGTGGACTTTTGATTTTGTTTTATTGATTGAATTTTAAAATCATTTTCTTATATTTTAGCATATTTGATTTTGCGATTAAGTCATTATTGACTTAATGATTTTCCTTGCTTTGTTTAAGCTCCTCGGCAAACATAAATAATTGAATCCATAAATTTTCTAAAATTTCCAAACATGCATTGTAACAAATAATAAAATAATTTCCATTATCTGCCATGTTTTTTTTTGTCTTGTTTTAAAAGGAAAAGCATTTTAATTGATTTCATCGATGCCAAACACAAATGCCAAACAGTTAATGAAGTTTTCAATAGCGAACTCATAATACTCTTTAGCCATAGTATGAGTCTTTTGGAATGTGCAATAGATCTGAATACGGATTTAGTTATTCTTGGAGCTTATCCAATAGTGTCTAGTTAAAGTTTAAAAATTTCCTATTTTCTATTTCCAAAGAAAGTTTTTTAAATTATTTAGCTCCATTCGTGGTTAACTTTATCCCTTCAAAATGGCGCCTAAAGCACATATTGATTAGACATTCTAATATAGCCTATTAGTCCAATGATTGTAGGGTATTTTGTGTATTAAATTAAACAAGGATAAATTTACGCACACACATACAAAAACACACGCACACACAAACTCGTTGAAAACATGCAATTAACTGTACATGAGAAAGAAGGAGCGGACCTGCAGTGTGCGAAAATAAGAGAGGAGCCTCGGCTAGGGGGGAGGGGGAGAAAGAGTGAAATGCGAGTGGGTAGAAAAAGTAAAGAGAGAAATTCAAAGGCGAAACAAAATCGACAACAAGGCACATTTTGCGGAAATTGTTGGTTTGTAATTTGAATTTGCGCCATTTGCATTCAATGAGACACAATGAATGGTGTCCTGGCCACCCAACTCAACCACACTTGCACACACACATACACACACACACAAATGAGTGTGTGTGTGTTTATTAGCCTTTGTAGCGTTTCCCCTGGTCGCCTTCTTTTCTTGACACACGCAACGCGGACTCGTCCGTCGTGTCTAAAACTGGCAAGCGGATGTCGGCAAGTGTAGACATATTTTCTTGGCCAACTTTTTGCCTCCCTCATTTCGCCTCCTCTCCTCGGCCTTTCCCATAGTCATAGTCTGTCCTTTTCTTGCGCTCACAGCGCTAGTAGGAAACTTGTAGGAAAACTTTTGTTGTAACGCCAAGTCAATGAGCGAGGTTTTTTTTATGGATAAGAGAGAGAGAGAGGAGGCTATGGGAAAATGAGGGCAAGATTACGGGGAGTGGAGTTTTGTTTACTGCTTTTGCTGTGCGAAAATGAAGTTGCCTGACTTTTGCTTTTGATTCTGGTCCAAAAAGTGTATTAAGTTGTGTGGTGGGTAAAACAGAATGAAATGGAAATGGGTTGTGGTTGGGAGGGGGGTGTAGGCGCCTCGCCCTACCACCCACACAAACCCACACACACACACACACACACATATGAATGTATACTAAGTAGCATCCCTTGCAATTTTGTCACTTTAAGCGGATTTCGCTGTAAGTAGGCAAAAAGTTATGCCAACGTTTTTTCTTTTGCTACTCATTTTTATTTCGTTTTAGTTTGTCTCCAAAGTTGCTAGTTGAGAAAGTTGAGAAATTTTACTAGTTGTAAGTTTTTTTTGTCAGTCATACAAACGAAAGAGACAGGGAGCGAGAGACAAATCGGTGAACTGGTGTTAATGCCAAGTTATAGGACAATATATTTCCAACAAAAATTCAAACTAATAATACAGATTTGAAATGATCCTTTCCATGGTATCCAAAGAATAGATAGATTTGTTCGTCTTTAGATGCGACCAAGTTTTTACGTTATTTTACTCTTTATGTATATATATTTTTTGTAAGATTTAATTGTCATAAAGTAACATAATAAATAAATATATTTAATGAATATTTAAATATATATTCAAACAAAACAATAAATAAAACTCACCAATATTAACTTGATTATTTATTTGATCATTTTCAGGATACAAAAACTGAAAGAGGGGAGATGCAAACGAATGTTATGTAAGTACAACAGTCTGGCTGTAATATTTATTTTTTGTAGTATTTATTTACGGTTAAGTAAAATCACACTATATTCTAAGCACTGTGTATGTTATGGAACATTTCCTTTTTCTTATCATAAACGTGAATGTATGTATGAATTAGACTATGAGATTGACTTGACCAACCGAAAAACACTTGACTCTGGCAAATCCTGCACCCAAAAGAGGTTCCATTACACAGTTTTATAACCCAAATGCGCCACCACCCCCACTTACACACTCACATAAATTTTCAACTTCAGAGGCAATAAATTTGGGGCATAAATATCGACGATATGAGGATGAAGAGCGAAGGAGAGAAAGTACCTTGAAAGACCGAAAACAAAAAAATCTCTAAGAAAAGCAAATGGCGTGCCATTAATGAGGCGTAGCGAGCACCACCCACCACCACCACTTTGACCACCCCAATTTCCCCTTCCTTCTTTGCCCTAGCATCCCTTACCTTACCCACTTCAGACACACAAAAAATGTATACAATGCGTGCATTTAATATGCCGTTAGTTTAATGAGTAAAATTAATACTTACCCCGCCCCTCCGGCCCCTCCACACTGTGTAAAAAGGTAAAGAACACTACAAAATGAATTGGTTGTGAAACGGTTGACAGAGTCAAGCATAATATGTGGACAAACATAGTTTTCCAAATACATAGTCAATAAGTTAACGTTGTGGCCAACTTCTCCCGCAACCACACTCATACACTCACACCCATACACTCAAACACACGCACATGTGTGACATTTTGTCAACTTGATGACGCTGACAATTTTGGTTTTGCTTTTAGTTTTCCTTTCCTTATTTTTTTGGTCTCCTCCTGGGTATCTGGTTTTGGTATGTGGTTACCATAAGTGTATCCCACCACATGGAGAGACAAACTATGCAAAAACCAAATAGATAAAATAAAAGAAATAAATTCTACAAACGATGCTGACTTTTCAATACGCTGCTGCTGTATTACAGTGTTTTCATGTCTCAATGAAAATGCTTTGCCTACTAGGTAGTAGTTAATGAAGTAAATGCCTTTTATGTGATTAACTAGTCCACTTTTTATTGTCGCTGAAATAGAAGACCCTGGGACATTATTGACAACATAGTGAATAGGATTACAAGGGGGGAGAAAATCTTCCACCCCACCCAATACCCGAGAAAACTTGAATAGTCAGAGAGTAAATGAAAATGTATGAAAATATTGATTAATCTGAAGTGGTTTTAAGGCAATGCAAATTTTTTCTTCTGCCTAATGGATACCACTCTTATTTACCCTTACTTTTAAAACTTTTCTAGTTTCGCATTGTGGTTTAGTTACAAAATATGTTTTTATTAAGGGCGAGCGGACAAAGTGAACTTAAAGTTTTGTCAAATTTAGCTTTAGCTGAGGTTAATTCGCTTTACAAACACTTTGATCATCATCATCAGTTTTCTTGACACTCTCTTTGTGTGTGTTCTACCTATACAAAGGGAATCATCTTGATACTCTTCTTTCATTCGCTATATGATTTATGGATTTAGTGTAAGAGAACAACAACAGCAACAACTAAAAAAAGTGATGCACTATTTATTTTCTTCGTTCATGTCGTAGTCGTCGTCTTTGTAGTTGTGTGTGTTCAATTTGAGTTCATCTATCTTTTCAAGCTTATGAAATTAACGCAAGGAAAAGGCAAAAGCAAAAATGGGAAAAACTTTTCTTTAAGCCGTCGCATGTTTGTTGTTGGTTATTTTTGCTATCATAACTTTTCATTTGCACCCAAAGTTTATCTATTACTGTCCAGTCATGACCCCCCTCTCCGCCCGCTTGTCTGCTTCATCAAATCATCCTCTATCAACCTGCTTGGCTGCATAATTAGGCAAAGACAGGCGACTTTGTGAAACCACATAGAGAGGGGGAGCCAAGGAGGAGATATATGTATGTAAAGAGAGACAGACTGTCTTTCGGGGTGTACATAAATTTGTTGTACTTGGCCAATTATTTGCCATTTTCTTTGGGAAAACGGTAACGTGTTGCGGTTATTGCGGTTTCTGTTTGCAGTATTTTTTTTGGGTTTGCTTTCTCTCTCTCTCTCTCTCTCTCTCTCTCTCTATCTGTCTTCCCTTTTGTGTTTCGTCATTTGCATGGCCTTTATTGAGTTTCCTTTTTGCTTCTCTATCCTTTTAGTTGTGTTTAACTTGCAAATAACTAAGGGTCAAGTAAAACACTCTAAGCTAGTCTTTGCAAGTCTTTTGTTGCTTTACTAGATAGCAGCAATGGGAAAGAAAGGTCTTAAAAATTCTTCCTTGTAATTCTGGTGTTTATACAGTTAAAGACATTCTTTGCATCCTGTTCTTCTTATTTTTCATCAAATTAAAACCCTTTAGTCTCGAGAATAAAGTATTTTTGACTGAAATATCTAGGAATTGTAGGTGCAAAACCTTGAAAAATTATTTTATAAAGGACAATTTTTTCATACATCTAAACCAAGATGGTTTGTCTTTTAAGCACACTCACAAATACACAATCTGACGACAAACGTTGGAAAACTCTATGAAAAAAAAGAAACTGCCAGCTTCAATTCTATAGAGAAGTAGTGACAGCTGTCAAAGACGAATAAGGAAAACCATACAAAAAATTATTGTCGTAGTTTTCTTTTTGATTTGTGTGCGTTAACACACAAACACGTAAACACTCCAGCACATCAGCACACACACTACACATATTTTATATTTATGCGAGTGAAAAAGTGTACAAAATTTGTGGAAAAAAAAAATCTGAAAAAAATTTAACAATTCCAAAGATTTTTAGTACAATTCGTAGCGTAATTGTGTTAGCATAATGGGTAATGTGGTGGCTGCATCATCCCCGACATCGACGACAATGGGTGGACAATCAGATTCAGGTGTCGTACCACCCCCTTCATCACCACCGAAATCCACTCTGCCGGCATCCTTGACCGAGGCCCTGAAGGCTGAAATCAAGAATATGCCAATAAATTTAGAGAATCCCGGAACCGTTGAGGAATTGCATAATAAGTGCAGAGAAATACAGGCCAGCACTTTCGAGGGTGCTCGCATCATGCTGAACAAGGGATTGAGTAATCACTTTCAAATCTCACATACCCTGAACATGACAGCCATGTCGAATAATGGCTATCGCTTTGGGGCCACTTATGTGGGATGCAAACAATATGGACCCACGGAAGCATTTCCCGTTTTACTCGGCGATATTGATGCCTCAGGAAATCTAAATGCGAATATCATACATCAGATAACTTCCCGATTGCGCTGCAAATTTGCTGCCCAATTTCAGGACTCTCGTCTTATTGCCACACAGTGTACTAATGATTATCGTGGTGACAACTACACTGCCTCCTTGACACTGGGTAATCCAGGCCTTCTATCTGGTTCTGGTGTCGTCGTCGCTCAATATCTACAATCGATAACTCGTCGTCTGGCCATGGGCACCGAATTGGCCTATCAGTATGGTCCAAATGTTCCAGGACGTCATATAGCTATACTCTCGCTAGTGGGACGTTATGCGGCCAAGGATTGCGTCTGGTCGGGCACATTGGGCCTGAATGGTTTGCATATCTGTTACTATAGGAAAGCCAGTGATCAGCTGCAGCTTGGTGTTGAAGTGGAGACAAGTCTACGAATGCAGGAATCGGTGACGACATTAGCCTATCAAATTGATTTACCCAAGGCGGATTTAATATTTCGCGGCTCTTTCGACTCCAATTGGCATGTCTGCGGGGTCCTGGAGAAACGTTTGCAACCGTTGCCCTTTGCTTTTGCCCTTAGCGGTCGTATGAATCATGTCAAGAGTAGCTTTACTCTCGGTTGTGGTCTGATGATTGGATAAAAGGGATGATGACAATTTTTGCCACAAGAAATAGTTTCACTTTTATTTTTTTTTGGTTTTCAATTGCGCAAAAATTCAAAATTCTCTATATTAATTGTAAATTGGGCAAAATGTGTGCGATATATAGATACGTATATATATATATATATATATATAAAGATGTTCGTTGTAATAAACATAAATTAATATTAAATATTTAATTAAATTCTAGAAAGAAGATAAGCTGATTCATTTAAATAAAATTGTTACTAAATTAAAGATGGATTCAACTTCCAAAAGCCTTGAATTTATAGGCATTCCGATTTCCCTCTTGAGTTAAAGCCTGAATGATTAATGAAATTGGCAGGAAAAAAGCAAATAATACCACAATGACTTTTCTAAAATTCTTATTGCATTAACTATTTATGAAACTCCTTCGAGTAGCTTCCTTCTTTTGCATCTCTGTTCATGTCTTTCACCGCTGTGAGAAATTACTGTAACTAATTACCTAAGCTGATTAAATTTAATTAATTTTTGGTATCACAGACGGAACAGTCAGAGAGAGAGGGAGAGAGAGCGACTGAGTTTTACGAGACAACATTTCGGATTGCAAATTTAATGCCAAGCAAATGTAATTTAAGTATTCCACAGAAAAAGGGCGAGCAGGGGGCAACAAAGAGGAGGGGAGTTGTTGGAAACCGTATCCAAAAAAGGTAACTAGTAAAAACAAAGCCACGCAAAACAATGAATAAGAGGGGTCGGGGTGGAAACCCCAGAACAAGAAGTACCAGAAACACGTAAAATTAGGAGCACAAATCAGTAACTGGCAGAAGGAGTCAAAGTCCTCGTCCTCGCTAACTTTCATAGATAAAACGCAATGTGCGTTAAATTTTATGGAGTAAGGGTATTAGAGGTATATTAGAGTGTAGGAATAGGTAATGCTATAACGGACTTATCATGAACAAGACTACAAGATATTTGAAGACGTTTTTGAAGAACCAGTAATTAAGATTGGGAATACACTCTTCATGTACGTATGTATATGCTGATACAGCATCCTTTTCGCAGGCCCTACATCCAGTGGCTCGTAGCATACTTTAAAGGGCAATTTTTGCATTTCCATATTTATGGAATTCACTTAATTTTACATTATTTCAAGGGTTGGTCATCAGTTCGCCAGGGTCATAGTGCACAAATAGACAGAGTGTGCTTGATAATCATTTGCCTTGCAATCGAAAACTGATATTTAATCTGATAAGTAGAGTAAGTGCAAGACACTTCAAGGTTATAAGGTATCAATGAGTCGTATTCACTTTCCCTTCCTCTGTCACTTTAAGCGTGCGTGTGTTTGTGTGTGCAATCTTAATTAATGATACAAGGATACAATTTTAGAAGGCAAACGAATCAAGGCTGTATAAGATGGCTTGACTCCGCCTTTGCCTTGAGCTTTTGACTCGCCTTGATGGTGGACACACGCAACCAATAAACAGCCCAACAGACAAACAAACGGACAAACCAAAGAACTAACAAACTGACAACTAAAAACAAACAAACAAACAAAGTGCGCGTCAATAGTAAAGAGCACTTGCAGCTTGTCCTGCACATGAAAATGAAATGTTGTAATGACAAACTTTGTGTGTCGGATGACCCATAAAGCTTTTTGGCTAAAACTCTGATAACTTTCACACTTCTATATGCTGCGTTGCGCGAAAAACATCAAATAACCCATGGAAAAGCATTTTAATTAGCAACGAACTAAACAAAAATGAGAAAAAAACCCAGCCAAAATCCACTTTGCAATGTGCAAGTTTTCCAATCAACGGCAAAAAAAAACGAAAAATACAAAAAGAAGATGGAAAAATGTGGGGATAAAAAAAAGATATATGTATATGTGTAGTTGTATATTTCGTTTTACTTTTTCACTCTATTCTTTTGTTGGCAAAAAGTAGAAAAAGCGCAAAACTTTGTTGTTTTTTTTATCAAGAGGGAAAAAATTCCAAAGAGAAGCTCACTGAAAATGGCGTAGAGGAGAAGAGGATGAAGTTCGATAGTTCTGCAATGCTAATGCAATGCATACGCCATTTTGTGCTTTGTATTTGAGCAGCGACACGCCATTTTGTATTGACCTTGTGGCCGATTACAGCCAGAGAGGGTGAGATATGAGGGGAAGCGGGACTTCCCCTTTTGGGGATTGATGGGATTCTTGATTTCGAGTTGTGGTGGCTGTGTGTACTTATGAATACATGAATATTCTATGCTCTATTTGGCCACCATTTTGATTTTGCCTCGGCATTTCCATTTTGCTTTTTCAATTTTTATACCATACACCCATAGGGTGAAATGGTATATTAAAGTCGCCAAAATGTATGTAACAGGCAGAAGGAAGCTTCTCCGACCCTATAAAGTATATATATTCTTGATCAGGATGAATAGCCGAGTCGATCTAGCCATGTCCGTCTGTCCGTCCGTCCGTCCGTCCGTCCGTCCGTCCGTCCGTCCGTCCGTCCGTCCGTCCGTCCGTCCGTCCGTCCGTATGAACACGCAGATCTCGGAGACTATAAGAGCTAGAGCCACCAAATTTGGTATGTATACTCGTGTAGTATGCACATGTTCAGAGTAATTTGGAATTTCGGCCACGCCCCCTTACGCCCCCAGGAATCACATAAAACTGTTTTTCTTAAAAAGTATGACAGCTAGAGACATCAAATTTAGTTTGTATACCCGATTAGTTAGTGCGCAGAAATTAACTGTTCAAACTTTTTGCCACGCCCCCTTACGCCCCCAGGAATCACACAAAACTGTTTTTCTCAAAAAGTATAATAGCTAGAGACATCAAATTTGGTTTATATGCTCGTTTAGTTAGCGCGCAGAAACTAATTGTTTAAACTTTTTGCCACGCCCCCTTCCGCCCCCGGAATTTACATAAAAGTGATTTCCTTCAAAACTATGATAGCTACCGACATCAAATTTAGTATGTAGACTAGCTTAATAGACGCGCAGATATTGGCTATTTAAACATTTTGCCACGCCCACTTCCGCCCCCGCAAATTAAACAAAACTGATTTTATCAAAAACTAACAAAGCTAAAGTCACCAAATTTAGTATGTATACTGGCATAGTATGCGCGGAGAATTTAGATATTTTCACATTTTGCCACGCCCACTTCCGCCTCCGTAATTTAGAAAAAACCGATTTCCTCCTTTAGTTTTTTGACTATCGCATTTAAATTTGGCAGACTAATTTATCTTATCTATTTCTACCAAACTACCAAATTTTATTGAAATCGGACTAGAAACATGTAAAATATGCGTATGAACGTATTTTACTACGCGGTCCACAAGGCCAGAATTGGACGTTGGCTAGTAGCGGCGCTAGAGTGCTCGTGTGTTTGTAGAGTGAGCGAGATAGCACATAGTATAAGACATGTAAAAACAATTTAATAGACATACATTTGGTCTTCGAAATAAGAAATATTTGTTTCACCAGGTGTATGGTATACCCAAGTCGACGAGTCGACTTACTTGCTTCATTGTGTGTGTAAACGGAACTACCTGGAACCATAAACGGAAATCCCATATTTCTTTTATTCTTATTTTTTGAAATATTTTTATACCATACACCCATAGGGTGAAATGGTATATTAAAGTCGCCAAAATGTATGTAACAGGCAGAAGGAAGCTTCTCCGACCCTATAAAGTATATATATTCTTGATCAGGATGAACAGCCGAGTCGATCTAGCCATGTCCGTCTGTCCGTCCGTCCGTCCGTCCGTCCGTCCGTCCGTCCGTCCGTCCGTCCGTCCGTCCGTCCGTCCGTCCGTCCGTCCGTCCGTATGAACACGCAGATCTCGGAGACTATAAGAGCTAGAGCCACCAAATTTGGTATGTATACTCGTGTATTATGCACGCGTACAGAGTTAATTGGAATTTCGGCCACGCCCCCTTACGCCCCCAGGAATCACATAAAACTATTTTTCTTAAAAAGTATAACAGCTAGAGACATCAAATTTATTTTGTATACCCGTTTAGTTAGCGCGCAAAAACTGATTGTTCAAACTTTTTGCCACGCCCCCTTACGCCCCCAGGAATCACATAAAACTGTTTTTCTTAAAAAGTATAACAGCTAGAGACATCAAATTTGGTATGCAGATTAGCTTGATAGACGCGCAGATATTGGCTATTTAAAAATTTTGCCACGCCCACTTCCGCCCCCGCAAATTAAACAAAACTGATTTTCTCAAAAACTAACAAAGCTAAAGTCACCAAATTTAGTATGTACACTGGCTTAGTATGCGCGCAGGGTACATCTATTTTCATATTTTGCCACGCCCACTTCCGCCTCCATATTTAAGAAAAAACCGATTTTCTCCTGTAGATTTTTGACTATCGCATTCAAATTCGGCAGACTAATTATTCTTATCTATTTCTACAAAACTACCGAATTTTATTGAAATCGGACTAGAAACATGCAAAATATGCGTATGAACGTATTTTACAAAGCAGTCCACAAGGCCAGAATTGGCCGTTGGCTAGTGGCGGCGCTAGAGTGCTCGTATGTTCGTAGAGTGAGCGAGATAGCACATACTATGAAACATGTAAAAACAATTTAATAGACATACATTTGGTTTTCGAAATTTGAAATATTTGTTTCGCCTGGTGTATGGTATACCCAAGTCGACGAGTCGACTTACTTGCTTCATTTATTTATCGATTGGATTTTTTTTTGTTTTACCAACGGGAATATTTATATTTTTATCAAAAATGCTGAAGGATTTCCTATGAACTCTTGGTGCAATTTTTATTTATTTACATTATAATATATTTTATTGCATATTGGGCTTTAAAATTGACTGCCTTTGAGTTATGAAAATTCTGTGTTAAATTTTGTTGATGAATGCAGGCATTTTCATTTGAGAAATGTGAGTGAGAACAATCATTTAGGGCTGTTAAATGAGGGAAACTTTACCCCCTAAAATATGCAATCAGCACTTTAATAATTTGCTTTTTAAAATGTCGAAGCAGAAATTGATTATTGACAATGATGCAGGACATCAGAAGAGTTATAAGTTTGTGAATGAATGAATACTTTTGCAATTCCCCCAGTTCACAGTTCAAAAGCTATAAGTAACAGTCTCCCGCATTGATTCACTTTGCCCAATCCCTGTACTGTGATTTAGGAACTTCATTAGCCTCTTGATAGATATGTAGATTAATATAGACAGTGTCGATAGTTGGTGGATTTCCCCGCGGAACTTCTTTCCGGCTTAGTTTGAGTGCTGGAAATTGACAGTTAAGTTCGTGATGTTCTTTCATCGATTCACAAATTAATTACTTATAAAGACAGATGCGATAGATAATCTCAGAAGCAAGTAGAGTAGCTGAGTCACTTTAATTATTTTAACTTTCTAAAACTTTGCTTTAATTCAGGTTCAAAAACCAGTTTTGTTCGTGCTATTAAGGGCTTTAACATTGAATAAAACAATTAATGAATACAGTTTAGTCATGATAATTGATAAATATTTATAATTTTGGTGTACAGTAGGGGAAAACGAGAGTGTATTGAAAATGTCACTTAAAGAGAGAAGCAAAAACAATGTGTAATCGATAAATCGTAATCAAAGGTAAATACATTACACACCCATATTTAATGCAGGTCATATTTAAAAGGCATTTAACTATTAAATTACAATGGGATTTTAGTTTAATACTATAACATAACAACAACAAAAACGACCTTCACACAGAAAATGACAAATAAGATGAAAAACTAAATATTTACGTGCAATAAATTTAAACACAAAACAAAAAACTTTTATTTTACACTGTAATATTGATACCCTTACAATTTTCTGATATACTTTATTTAATTATCCTTACAATTTACTGTCAGTCTATAAAAAAAAGCCTATTAAAACTGACTTTAAATATGTTGAAAATGGCCAATAACAATTATAAAACTTATTTGTGTCACTTTTTGTGAACTAACTCATTAAATATATCTATTATAAAGATTTCTATACAAATTATTCTCTCAGATTTTTTATTCGAAGTATTTATTCAGTTTAACATTAAATTTTATTAGCCAAATACAAAGTTATAATCGCTAAAATGATCTGTTAAAGTAATTTTTGTTCCGTGTAAGTGAATCTAATAATAATTTCAGAGTATGCTAATATATTACAAAATGTTTTTACAACGAACATGAATCTCCGAGTATTTTTAAATGTTGTACAATATTGTTATATAGTCATGACTAGACTAAAGTAAGTAAAAAATAATCCAACAAATTACTTAAGTTCAAAGTGAATATGCCGATTTTTGCAATCGAGAGAGGGTATAACAAGCCCCGAAAGAACTATTCAAAACCAAACCCAGATGCGACGACAATGATAAAAGTCGAATAAAAGAAGGCAAAAACCAAAAAAAAGAAGGAAAAACCAAAAAACAATTGAAAGAGGGCAAAAGAAAAAGGCAAACAACAAAAACAATCTTTATTTGTTTTTGTTTAGTTTCGGTTTTTGCTGTTTCTCTCTCTATAAACTAAGTAGAGGAATAAGAAGTTGGTGGGCGGGTTCAGTAGTGGGAGGAGTTTTTGTGCTGACAATAAAGTTGTTTGTACTTTGGTTGAACGACCCCACAAGGAGGAGAGTTTAGCTTCTAGATGCAGGTTAGTGGAATATGGGCATAACTGATTTTATGATAACTCAAGTTAATTGGCTAAATTGTCTACTCAAATTGACAAAGCGTCAACGACAAGTTTTGACCTCCACCTCGAACTCAACTCCGCTGAAAAAAAGGTGCAAAATGTGAATTCAAATAGTTAAAGATTTGTTTTTGTTGACTATTTGTGAATGTTTTTCGATATGCTTTTTTAAGCATTTGCATACCCATAAATACCATTTACATATGTATGTAGCTCGTGTTGCCTATCAGAAAAAGTTAATCAAATTACCAATGATAACTGGAATCAACTTGTAAAATGTATCTATATTCAAACTGTAATTTAGAATTTATCCCTTATCTAAAACCTCTGTCTATATTTCGTCTAGGAGTTTATATTACGCTAAGGGATATGAATATGAGCATACAGTTTGTTTACTGCCCCTTCTCTTTAGATCCGTCACTGTCTTTTTGGGGCATCAACAAATTGGCTTTGCTTTCTAATTCATTCTATACGACACTTGTAATATAATATTCCCTTTTAACATTGTGGGTTTAAAAAGTTATTCAGATAGTTGCAACATTTCCAATTTCTTTCAATTCCCTAGATGAAATTTCTAGTAAGTGCTTCATTCATTCCTCCTCTCGTCACATCCTGTTTATCTTAATGTGTGTGTCTGTCAAAACGACAACATGAAGAGCCATTTACCCTGCCTCGCCCCTCGTGTCCTTATCTCATCTTTTATAAGTGGACATTCTACGTTCTTGTCAGCGTTATCCGCAAATAGAAAGGCAGGTACATACATATTTATATCTAAAGACTGAGTGGATACACTAATAAGCCATAACATTAGCCAAAATCCAAACCACAAAAAATGTTGACTAAAAACTTCCTTTTCAATAACACTCTCTTTCTCTCAAGTCAAGTCAAATACATTTACAATTCCATTTTCTATTTTCCTGCTGGTCTTCAACGCCCACAACAAATGCCATTTTGTTGTAATTTCAATTTTACACACACACACATACACAAACATACAAAAACTAAAACGAAATAAAATTAAAGTGAACAAAGTGCAAACGACGACAAAGTATAGAAATAAAAGAAATGAAAGAAAGAAGTAAAAACTCGGCAACTCGAACTCTTGCCAAACTATTTCCAGACTTGCACACACTTTGTCAGTTTTTGTCAGTGGAAAAGTTTTCTGCGCTGCTTTTTCGCCTGCTGCTGAGTTTTCCTTTACCCCCGACGACAATGTCTGGGAGAGAGGAGAGTTCAGGAAAATTACAGTCTTTGTCAAATGCAGTTGGCCCATCTAGTGGAAAGGGAGAAACGAGTTCAAATACACACACAGACACCAAACAAGGTATAACAAAAGATTTGCCAATAATGATGATGATGATGATGATAATAATGTTGATAATGATGATGTCGATTCGAAAGACACAAGGTTTTAAGATGGAGAGAAAATTGCTTGGACTTTTGCAAGTCAAACTCCAAGTCCAGATAATCAATTATGTAAAAAAAAGGCAACGAAACAACAAAATGCGGAACTTGCTTGTCACAGCAATAAAACAAAAATAAAATGCAATCAGTACACAGTTCAATGAGAGACAGAGAAAGAAAGAAGTAGCATTGAAAGGTGAAGGGGGGTCTGGGTGGGAGGGTATTGAAGGCAGTGCATAATTTTGCACGGCACATTGACTGATTATGACCGCTTCAATGAACGATGATTTATGCAAAGCATGGCCCAAACGGGGAGGGACGGACCACGGGAAAGAAACTTACTGTTGCACGGTAGCTGGTTTAGCGCCACTGTTTGAGAGAGTAAGAGTAAGAGGGAGAGAGAGAGAGAGAGAGAGAGGAGGAGGTAGGACCGGCTGTGAAAATTACAATGACAAATTAATGAAAATGAGCGCCAAAGAGATGGCGCCTAGGAAATTATGAAAATGCTCAGACAGACTTAAGAAGGAAAAGAAGGACAGCCATGAGAGAACGACTAGAAAGAAAACTGCAAATACCTAATACTAGCTGCAGGACAGTTTCCAGTAGTTATAAACACAGTGCAAAAAATCCAAGGAACACAAACGGACCCTAAGCTAAACTCAATTTTCGGAAAGTATAAGAAGCAATATCCCATGGCCCGGGGGCATTCAATATCTAACTTGACCTTTGAATAAAACTCATATTGCAATCAAACAACTCATAAAACTCTTATCGAAAAGTTCTTAGAATTCCTTTAAGACTTTATTATGCATTCAATTATTTGCCATATGTCTGTATTCTTGATAAAAAAACAAGAAGTGTGAAAATCGTTTGGCAATTCATAATGAATACTTTATTTAAGGTTAAAGATTCCTTCCCTTCCCTTCAAAAACATTATGGTCTTAGAAAATCGGGAAAACATACTAAATGGAGTTATTAAAACAAGGTGAATGGATAGGAGAATAAGGTTTCAAGCGGATTGTCTTATCCAAGTGAATCATCTGGAAATTAAAATCGAATTTATATTGGGTCTTTAACTAATAACTTACTAATCAATTTGCCTATTCCTTCCCATCTGTTAACTCTAAGGTTTAAGTTCAAACATAAATTGTATTTTGTTGGGTTATTCCTTTAAAACAGTTGATTAGATTGCTTGAAACAGTAATGTTTCTTTGTTTGTCCACCTTTTCATTCATTCCTTAGCCAGTTAGTTGGTTGGTTAGTTAGTTAGTTAGTTGATAAGTTAGTCATCCCCATTATTATGTCACACACACATAGCTTTAGGCATATGTATTTATTACAGTTTTGACTCTAATAAAACTAGTTTGTTTGAAGAAGCAAAGCGGCGACTAGAACCAGTTAGCATCTTAATTTCAACTGCTTTCACAAGTTGTGAAGGGGAAAGAAAAGACGAGACAAACAGACGAATGAGGGAAAGAGAGAGAGAGAGAGAGAAACCCAGAACCATATATCATTCATGCTCCATGGATCTTCTATTTACCACAAAGCGCATCAACACTGTATCCACACACACGGAAACACAGACACATACACTCACAGAGGCACGCACAACCCTAAAAGCAACCCTAAAATGCCCTGAACTGTAAATTTCAGTAGTCAACTGGCATTTTTTCTTGTCGCTGTTGTTGTTGTTTTTGTTGCTAAACCCTTTTCCTTTCGTATACCCTGTAAAAGCACTATGGGGTAATGAAGTGGGTATATTAGATCTATCGAAATATTTGTGACCAAATGGAGGAACAATTATCTTGATGCGGCTTGGAAGTCTTAATCTTAATCGAAGTCCTGAATCGATGGCGTTAGAAATTAATGCTTTTCAGCTCTATCCTTTATTTTTGTACAATTCCTGAGAATGATGAAGTCGTCTTCACCTTCTCATAGTCTCTAATATATGTAGAGGGTAGCTTCTGGGTCGACTTAACTCCCTAAGCCCTTCTTTCTTTGCCTCTTTGTCGTCCAAGCATTGTGTAATTTAATTGCCGAGGCATTGTATATCAGGGTCATTGAGTGGGTAGAAAGTGGAGTACAACGATAATGGGTGGCCAATGGGAAAGGGCGGGGAAGTGGAGGTCGACTGAAAGGAAGTTACCCGGGGCCCTTGAAGGAAAATTTATGCAGAAAAATATTTTAAATGAATAATAAACACAATATTTGAAAAGTATTTAGTGGCACAACAGGACAAAAACCAAAAAAAAAGGGCCAAGGCAAAGCAAAAATTTATAATGTTTGTTAATTAATTGGGGGAAAACAGCAAAAGCAACAAGAAATACAAAAACAACAACAAGGGTTTGGCTAAAAGGATTGCGTTTAGTAGTGGTGCGAGTTAGTTTAGGTCAGTTCTTTTTCATAAGACCGAGAGAGATGACCTCTAAATTTGTTAAGGTTCAGTTGGATTATCCAATATGAGTTTAAGCGTTAAGAAGGTTTCCGTTTTTATCTCTAAAAGAATTGTTATTCATAATGACTAATGATGAAAAATTAATGTCAAATATATGTAGTAACTTCTACTTTTAGATATCTTTTATATTTAAATATAAGTACTCAAAGTAAACGAAGTTTTGAATGTGATTGTTTTGGGTTGTTCCCCTTTTTTAGTTATCTGAAGTTGTTTGAAAGCTTTTATTTTGTAAATTAATCATGTATAGATTTTCCATTAACAAAAAGAGAATGAGTTAAATAAATTTATTTATTTTTTTTTTTTGGTAATTTTAATGCCATGATAAGAGAATAATTTGGCTTTATCGAATGCGAACAGTAACTCATTGAGCACTTAACTTTGTTAGATAAGAATCATAGAGTCTGAAAATAACTGCAGGTGCTGCAACAATGAATTTAGAGTAATCCAGTGAATGCAGCAGTTGATTACGTTTGGAAAAATAATGCTAATTTTACATGTAACTAACATGCATATCAAGGTCGAACCTTTACTTTATCATACGACAGACGACAGGCCACGGTTGTGTGTATTCCCCTTACGACTGCAAAAAACAAAGTTGTTTTCAATGCCATTTAAGTTTGGTTTCCAGAGCGAATCGTTTCACACATTGCCTGCCCCCTGTATGTCTGCCTGCCCTGCCCACACGTGGGCCAATGTGGGGCACACAGCGTAAAAGAAGAAATAGGAATTCCAAAATGCAAGTTAACGTTATAAATGTGTAGGAATATATACAAACGTATATACATATATGTATCCGCTATATATGTATATGTCGATATGTTTGTATGTACTTACTTATGTATAGCATTCGGTTTAGAAGGCAACAGAAATTTGATTATATTTTCCAAATGGTTTCTTTTCGTTCGTTTTTCTTCTATCGCTTCTGTTTGTTCGTCATGCCACACGTACTTTCTTCATTTCTATGCCACACGATACAGATACCAAACGCCGAATTGTGCTGCATTCTCTCTCTGTCTCTTGGGTCTAGTCCAAGTTAGCTATACATATATGATGGCTTTTGGTTTTTGTTGCTTCTTTTTTCAACGTCTTTTCGCAGTTGAGAAGCCACTTTTCCAACGACACATTGTTCTACGAGTGTTTTGGCGTCTACTTTGTGGGCTATACAATTGTAAAATTGCCTTTCATGATTGAGGTAGAGCAGGCCAACCAACCAACAAACCCACCAACCAACCAGCCAGCAAACCCAAAAGCTGTGTGTTGGCTGCCTGTTGTCAAAGGTTAGGAACTTGTCAAATTGTTTTAGCTTTGCATTTGTATGGCAGCTACGAATACCTATTTCAAATGCTTAATCATAATGAAGATGACGATAACGATGATGACGATACACGCTGATGATTAGATGGCGTAGCTAAATTTGTTAACAAATGTGATGTCAAAATGCTTTCGAGCAGCAGCAAACGAATCGAGCAATTAAATCATTTAGTTTATTAATAAATTAATGAGTTCTTAAACAGTTTTGAAGTGTTTAGCTAAAACATTTCTTATTAGAATGAACATAGGAAACTGTTCTTTCTCAACTTATATTACTAAAAAAACAAACTTCTCTTTGTCATCTTGACTGAGAGAGAAGAGGTTCTGTAATTTACTTGAATAAATTTCACACATTTTTTCTGTAAAGTCCTTATAATTGCGAGTGTATTTGCTAGAATCATTTTCAGATTCATTCAGATCGTTTACAACGTTTCACAAATGCCATTCAACTCTCTGCATCACCTCACCCTCACCACAATTTGTATCTCTACTGAGTCATTCAAAATTCCTCAACAAATCAAATCTTATTTGCTTTTCACATTCGTCGTCCTATCTCTTCCTTCCTTCCGCTTTTCCTCGCTGTATCTCTGTCTCTCTCTCTGTGAAGGTCAAATTGAAAATGAAAATGGGTGAAACATGAAAAACATGGCACCCAATTTATTCTCGTTCGTTTCCGTTCCATTTTCCCTTCCTCACCGCCTTGTCTTTCCCTCTGATTTCTAAGGTACTTACTTACTGAGGAAGAGATAGAGGTAGATAGAGGGCTCAACAAACTCATTCGTATGAATTGTGAAAAGCCAAATAAGTGGAAAAATAAGTAGGGAAAATAACCAGAAAAGAAAACATAGAAAAGGCTTTCATTACCTCTCCTACATAAATACATTCGTATGTATGAATGTGAATGTTGTGTTTTCAAAGACTTTTCGTGAAAAATATATAAAAATTACTACTCCTTTCCATACCCAAAAATAAAAGAATCTAGAAATATGTTTAACACACAATATTCTTGAAAATTGTTTATTTTTGTACGTACCCAGTAAAATAATGCTAAAGTTGTGTAGCATATATGTATGTATACTGTGTCTCATAAGTAGAGGGTCAGAAATTTTGGAAGTTGTCTTCTTTTGGTTTCATTTTACTATTTTATTTAGTTATTACAACTCTTAACTAGTTTTAGCTTTAAATTGGTGCTATTGCTAGGAGTTCTAGAACTCTAAATAGGCAACTTTACCATCTTTAGTTGCTCCCTTTATACCTCTCCCAAGCTCACTTCTATAAAATTCGGAAAAAATATATTAAAATTGGATTCAATTTAGCATAAAATCATAAATTTTTATGCAATATCTTTAAATCTTTAAATGCCTTTAAATTTATGGGGTACTTTTAAAGTCGTTCCTAGTGTCTGAGCATATGTTTCATTTCTTTTACTTTTTTGTTATTATTTATTTATCTTTTTTTTTTGTGTGTGGCAGGCGCAATAACAACAAATAGACAACATGGCAAATTTTGTGTAAATACAAAATTTTTGACTAGTGGAAAAAAAGCAGAAAAACAAAGCATAGCAAAGCAAAGCAAAGAAAAAAAAAAAAAAACACCCAATGGCATCATAAATATTACGCTCAATTGTGTCAACAACAACAACAACAACAACAGCAGCACAAGAACTCGATGTTGCTGTTGTTGGACTTTTAAGCGCCCGTGCCTGTACGTCCGTGTCATCCCTCCACTCGTCCATCCGTCCGACCGTCTGTATATATGTCTGCACACGTTTCACAAACAAATGAATTCGTTAAAATTTATAGTGCACATGAAAATTGCATGGCGAGGCGACAAAATTGATGATTTTATGTGTGAGGGTGAGGGAGTGAGATTGGAAAGACGCGGAGACCGGCAATTGGTGCTCAGTTCGCACCGCTATAGAGGGCAGTCGGTCGATTTTTGGGGTTGAATGGAAATCAAATTGAAATCTCTGAAAATGATTTTGAAAACGACAAAAAAATGTCAGATATTCCTTGCATACTGTTCGACTTTGGAGTTACCTTACTATGCACCTTCTAAATGAATTATGCAATTGTTGTTTACAAAATTAGGACTCTCCTTTCCATCACTCTATAAAAAACTCGATTCAATTCGTAGTATTACTCTTATATTAAGCCCAACATACCCCATTTTTGTCCATGGATAGAGTACGGGGTGTAAGGCCAACACTCAAACACCGCATCAGGTGGAAATGAAGCTATTCATTGCTATATATTCACAATCTGTATTCAAAAGAGGTGATAAAAACACGTTTATGTGTGGAAATTTGGCCAATAGTTTAGTTATTGCTAGAATAAAATCGTTTATTTCAAAATAATTTGTTGCGCTAGAGAAATGTCAAATTTGTTAGAGAATTGCCTTATTTTACGGACTTTTAAATCTTTTACTATGTTTGTTTTGATATTATAGCAAAAGTCAAATGTCAAAGGGTCGATTATTTTCGTCAAAGTTTTTAATGTTGTTATGTTTCCTTTAAACGATTTTCTTGTTAGGAATTCGGATTGAAGAAATCTTTATAGATTTGCATTTCTAATACGGATAGATGATATACATGGCTTTTAACTAACCTCAATGACAGCCAAGCAATCAGGAATTGGCAAAAGATCCCCCATGTTGATGCTGTCGTCGGTTTGTTTTTGCCTTTCCTCCCAGCTTGCTTCGCTGCATGCCACACAAAAAGAACTCTGCAAAAAAAACAAAATAAAATTTATTTGCATATTTTTAGGCGCGCGCGCGAAATGAGAACACGGCGCCTACACGAATTACGAGAGAGATTGAGCTGGTATGTGTGGTGTTTGCGTGTGTATGTGAGTGTGTGAGTGAGCGAGAGTAAGCCGAGAAGGAAATTTTAATTAAAATTTAAATATGCGGCATGCTGTTGTTGTTGCCGTTCATCGTGGCAAGAGCCAAAGGCGGAAGGACCTGACCGAAATGTGGGCCAAAAGCAACAACAAAGCAAAAACAATTGAAAAAGGAACCTTTGAGAGGGTGAATGACGAGGAGTCGAAAACAAGTTTCAGTAGATTTTCCGTGGTCGTGTCACACTGATTGTTTCAGTCTTAGTTCTCGTTGCTGGTCGTCTAGCGGAAATTGTCAATTTTGTATATAATTGTGTAAACATTTTCAGTCAAAAAAAAAAAAAAAAAGAGGAGCAAATGGAATAAAAAGCTGTGATTTCTTTTTGCCGACATTGGTTGTTTAAATATGCATGTAAATAAAATTAGTTCATTTGGTTGTGGAAGAGCTTGATGTTAAAGCTTAAAGCTATTTGAAAAGGCAAGAGAAAGAGGAATTTTTGCCACATTTTAATGTAGGCGGGAGTTCTCGCTGACAATAACAAGGACGCCCACACAGATCACAGGTGTTTTTAATGTGAAATTGAGTCCTTTGGGAGTGCAGCAAATTTGACGCTAAATAAAGACACACACACACACACACACACACACGGACACATAGCAGAACAGATATAGGAGACATGTGAGTGGCTGTGGGTGGGGGTGTGGGTGAAGGAATGGAACATGAGCAAAAACAAATAGCAAAACATTTGTCTATTTGCCTGTTGTTGGCCAGGATATTTGAGAATGTAGAGAAGTGGCAAGGATGGCATAGGAGAACGCCATACGGGACAGGACAATATGAGCAGCCGGTTCGACCTGCATATGTAATGTGTTTGTATGTACGTCATTATTAAGCACAGCTTAACACCTACAGATAGCTATGGTTATAGGATATAGATATATAGAAATAGGTATACGATTGGCTAAAAGTGTGAGTAAAAGAGAGAGGGCTAATTTAATGTCATGGCATTATGGGGATTTACACAGGATAATGATGTTGATGATGATTATTACAATAAGCGAGCCGCTCAACATACATTTCATGTTACTTCCATTTGGATTTTGCCAAGTGCCAGAACAGAACAGAACAAGGCTTTAAATATGAATGAGCCGAGCCAATCCCAACAGGAGAGCCAGTAAATATACATATACATATGTAGGTATACTTATATATTTACATTTACTCGACGATTATTCTGCCCGCTTTTATGGGTCAACATTTAGCTATTTACAACTGCTGTTGATTGTTATTTGCAGTTTGTAGTTAATATTTACGCTATTTCTGTATCAGACAACACAGACCTGCCACCCATTATCCACTTGCCTTGTTAACACACCACAGATTATTTCCATAACGCATTTTGGTATTGGCAGTGAAAGAGCTTAAACAGTTTTGAGTAAGAGTGGTTGGAGTTGTCCAATTGTGTTACATCAATTTTAATCATAAAAAAAATGTAAAAAAAAAGGATGTCTCTTTTATAGTTTTATTTACTCTTTACTTAGATACCCAAGTTAGAATCAATTATCATAATTCTTCTACTCTTGAATTTACGTAGAGATCTAAAGCAAATTTAGATTATAAAGTTTTATTCTGTTGCTCTTGCTCCCTCTCCCCTGTAATGCTTCAAAGCCAGAGTGTTGGCTGAAATAACTTTTTCGAAAACATTTCTGTTCTATCAAATTGCAAATTTAAGCCACTCTACAAGTATTTCAAATTGCAAAATATATATAAATGCGCAGATATCTATACTTAAATCTGTTTGGTATGCATACACAGATACACGTACACATACATACATACATACAAATGATACTTGTGAAAAAATATGCCGAGACTTGGTTTTTCAGTGACTTATGTTCCGGTTTCATCTGCCTGTCTGAATGCCTGGCCTGCCTGCTTCCCTCCTTCCTCTGGTCTACCATCTTCCCATCGCAGGTTCTCGCTTCCAGTTTGCTACAACAATTGCAACTATAGAAATAGGTTTTTTTTGTCCTTTATTTTTTTTTCCTCCAATTCTCTGTTTTTGTGTTTCTTTTACTTTCTGGGCTGCTGCATTTGCTTTTTGCATTTGCACGAAAATCTGTTTTCGACTGTGCGGAATTTCTTTACATTTTGAAATACTCTTATATTTGATGGGCATTTTGCATTTTGATGAAGGGGAAGGGAAAACATCGGTAGTTGAAGATGAAAAATTTAATGTTATGATTGGACGATATTTCCTCCAACGATATTTTCTCGATCCATAGACAATTGAACCAAATTACATGTTGAGGTATTGAGTATCAATAATGTACCGAATAATGAAGATGTTTAAAAGATTGATTGGTTAAGATACACATACTTCTGGTAAGGGTATTAGAAGCTATGGGCTTAGCGTAACTTTAGCTTTTAGTTTTTTTTTTTTTTTTTTTTCTGATTTTCCTTTTTTTTGGGTTAAAGAGAAGCGGGAGAGATGAGATGGGTGGTTGGTAGGTAGGTAGGTTGGTTGGTTGGTTGGTTGGTTGGTTGTTTGGAAGCTTAGAAGTAGTTCGTCCCTGCATTGTTGTTGTTGCTGCGCTGCGCTCTGGTTGTTAGTTTGCAATCCACAAAAACCGCCACGAAATGGATAAGGTAGGCAGCAGAAGAGTAGGAGAAAGAGAAGAAGAAGATGAAGGAGCACTCACTCACTCACTCAGTTAGTTTGCCACAGCCACAATTTGCCATGTAAATATTAATGCACAGACTAGACATGAGCACAGGGAGAACGGGAGCAAGGGGAGAAAGTCAGAATCAGATGAGGGGAGTTGTCCGGAGGTTGGCTGGGGCGAAACATCGTCTGTGCTCAATTTTTCAAAGCTCGTTTGTGTCGTTGTGCTCAACCTCCACCCAATCGTCCGTCCATCCGTCCGTCTTTCTGTTCGTCCTCCTCTTGCTTTGCCTGGCTATGCAAATAATGAATGCAAAATGCTCTTCAAGTGCGTCTGGGGAGGGAAATGAACGGTAGCAAGAGATGACGACCAGCAGGAGGAGGATGATGAGGGGCAAGGATGGCAGACTAATGGTGAATTTTTGGGTTCATTTAAAGATTTTTTGCCATTGAGTTATTGAGTTTTGACACTAATTAAATTGCATCACAAAAAGAGAAACTAATTAACTTTATTGTGTTTTAACTAACTCTCTGCCTCTCTCTTACTTTATTTGCAGTTACCTCCTGGTGGAAAATGACATAAACAAGTGATACTTTCTGTGGAATGATTTACACAACAATTTTGCAACATCTTTGACTTCCACTCTCGGCAATAATGCTGCATCATCCCCAACTCTCGGAAAGTAAAGTGAAACGATGAAAAAGACCTGAAAAATTAAAACAAATTAAAAGTAACAAAAAATGTGCACGAGATTAACTTTTTAAAGACAATTAAAGTTAAATACTTTCAATAGAAAAAATATCCAAATCATTCGAAATCATGAAATCAAAGAGCGTTGAGTCTATTACATTAGTGAAAATTTATAAGAAAGAGTTTCATGTCGGTTTTCCATGAGACACGCCCTTAAAATGTGAAATACAAGTGCAAAAGAGATTAAAGAGCTGAAAAAATTAAGTGAATGATAAAAAAACAACAACTCAATAAACAACTCGGTTAATTATTAATGAATTTTTGAAAAAAGCAATTCGTTTTCTTTTTGGTATTGCCATGGATAAAAATTTGCGAGGCAGTCCCGGTGATTGTCGCATTACAAGATCTTCCTCAGGCAATATGACGCCAACTTTGAGATATGAACGTCATCACTCCAAATCGAAATCAAAGTCGCCAACACCGCCGCCAACTGGCTCCAAAGTGGCCAAACTGGCAGCGGCAACTGTGGCAGCAGCAGTAGTAACAGAAACAGCAATTGCAGCTATACAGCAGCAGCAGCAGCAGCAGCAACAACAACAGCAGCAACATCATCAATTTCGTGCCCCACAACAACAACATGGACCGAAAAATAAATATAATAACAAGACATGGAGCAAACGTCAACATAATAACAAAACCGGAGGCAAACATAATACAACAAGTGGAGGAGGAGGAGGCGGAGGGGGAGGAGGAATCAGTGCTGGTTCACAAACGAATGCCAATGGCAGCAACCAGAACAGCAGCGGCGGAGGCAGTTCGATTAATGCAACGGGATCAACTGGAGGTTCTACCTTGGTCGTCCTGCCAACAGCCATGGCGGCAATGACGGCTGCAGCAGCTGCCCATAAGGCCGATTTGGAAAATATTCAGAATATTAAAACACAAATTGTCGGACATACTCATAGTCACGGCATTGGTGTGGGGGGCGGCACACATCACGGTGGCAGTGGCGGCGGCGGCGGCTCCCACCATGGTAGCGGGAATGGGTCAACAGTGGGCGGTGGAGGAATCTCTACTGCTGGAGGTAACAATGGTGGTGGCGGCGGCGGTGGCAGTCATCATCATCATCATCACAATACAAGATTGGCACAGAATACAACAGCCAGCGGAGGAGGAGGAGTTGGCAATGGTTTGCCCATTGGCCCATTGGACAAACACGGACTGAAGGCCCAGCAGCAACTGTACAAAAAAATGCTGGCCCATAGGTGAGTAAAGCAGAAAAGCACACACACACACGCAGAGAGAACTACCATCTACGATCAACAACTAGTCTAGAGCTCAGAGATGAAATCGGTTTAAAAACGTTATCCTCCTGATTTATTGATTTTATGACGATTTTACACTTTCGAGTAGTTTTCATGTGTTTTAAATTGAATTTCCATTTAGAGAAATAGCATAAAAACACGTTCTTGCTTTGCTTTGCACACACTGAATATCATCTATTAGTTTGATACGGTTGAATGAAAAGAGACTTCAGAGTAACCAAAGTATTCTTCCCTTTAGTATATACTTATTTAGAACACCATCTTATTCTCTTTCTAATAACAATTTAATAAAATGTGTTACAAGTATGAGAACTCAACGATTAAACTTTAATGTCGACCCAGGAGCTAGTCAGTGTACACTGAGGAGGAGAATCAATATATGCACACATAGTGAAAGCAAACCTTGTTATCAATATATACAAGTGGAAACTAAATTGATTATTTTTACTCACTCTTCTCTTTTATGCCTCAGGGGACATCATAATCATGTGTTGTGTGCTGGGAACAATGCTAATCACACGTGCTGCCTGGTGACGGGATGTAATGGCAACAGCGGTGCCATCGGCGGCGTTGGCAAGGATACACAGAGTAATAAGGATACCAGCTCATTGAGCGGCAATAGCAGTATATCGGGCAGTGTGGCAGCGGCAGCAGCAGCTGCTAATGCGGTGCATTATTGTTGTGGTCGTTCGAAATTCTTTTTGCCCGAGAAACGATTGCGCAAAGAGGTTATTGTGCCACCTACAAAGTTTCTGCTGGGTGGCAATATATCGGATCCGTTAAATCTCAATTCATTGCAACATGAGAATACATCGAATGCGTCGTCGAGCAATAATACGCCGGCCACAACGCCACGGCAATCGCCGATAACGACACCACCGAAAGTGGAGGTCATTATACCGCCCAATATACACGATCCGTTGCATTTGTTGGATCCCGTCGATTCGATGGAGTACGAGAAACAGTTGACATCGCCCATGAAGCGGGGCGGTGTGATGACCCGGGGCAGTCATCTGAAGTTGCAACAACCAAGCAACCAGCCACATCATCGACAGCATCGACCGCGCAAGAATCGCAAACGACGACGCTTCGATTCCAATAATACGTCCCATGCGGGCGATGATATGGGCGAGGGAAGTGGTGAAACGCTTTCAATTTCACTTGATGAAGCCATTGCTACGGCGGGCGGTCCGGGCGGAGGACCAGGAACTGCATCATCATCGGCAGCATCGCCTGTGGCTCCAGTGGCAGCGGCAGCCGGAACAGCAGCGGCGGCAACAAATGCTGCTGCTCTCTTGCTGAGTGAGGCGGCATCGGCAGCTGAAACATTGGAAATGGTACAACAACAGGCGCATGTCCGTTCTCCCCAAGCAGCGGCAACAGCCGAAATGCCGCCAACGCAACTAGAAACCGAAGCTTTGGCTGGCCATCAGTCGTCTTTAACACCATCGTCATTGGAACAAATGGAATGCAACATAACGAGCAGCACATTGCCGGCAGCTGAGGAAGTCACTTCGTTAATGCTGTCACCGCAGCAGCAGCGGCAGCAACATGTGGCCATCGCTGCCGACGCATCTGCCACAGTTGATGCCATTGTTGACGATGAACAACTGACGGAGCAGCAGCAGCACCAACTTGAACAACACCAGCAGGAACAACAGCAGCAGCAATCTCCCTCAACTACTGAGCGCCTGCTCTCTGGCGAAGTTAGTTCGGCGTCAACTTCAGCAGCCACCTTGGCAGTGGCTTCAACGCTGGCCGAAAGGCGGGCTTTGGCGAGTCGGGACTTGCGGCTGGATTTGGGCAGCACGTGCTATGGCGTTGGCGGCACGGGTCTTAGCTTTGGCACAAGCAGCGGTGCCAGCGTCGGCAGTGCTGGTGGATCAAGCGGCGGCGGCGGCGGCAGAAAACGCAAAATTAGCGAGAGCAACAATTCGCTCAAAAGCAAGGTGAGTACGAAATGAAAATGAAACGAAATGGCTGAGAATGGGATTTGGGGAAAGAGAATGTTTGGAGAGAGCTTTAAAATATGGATAGCCAAGCAGCATAGACCAGAAGTGGAAGAGGGAGTGGGGGTGGGGGTAGCGGAGTGACCTAAAGGTAGTTGTGGGGACGGTGAGGAACGAATGGCTTTAAGGGCATTGTGGTTTGGCAGCAAGTCAATCGCTGGCTTTGTTTTGATTGCTTTTGGTTATGCTTTTCTTCTTTTGCTTTTGCCTTTTTGTTTGCCTTGCAAATTTTGTTGTTCTTATTATTGTTGTTGTTCTCTCTCTCTCTCGTTTCTTTTTGTTACTCTTGTCCGTGAGCGCTTATTGTTGTGATTTTGTTTTGCTTCATTCTCCTCCGACCCAAGGAATTGAGGTTAGAGGGTCAGGGGCAGTAAATATCGGAAAAGCATCTCATCTAAAGAGAGAGAGGGAGCAGAAGCGCCTTGAGGGCAGCCACAAACGATTTTAATCCAAATTATGACAATATACCAAAAACTAATGGAATTATAAAGTCAAGCCAAATTTTATGATATGTCCCGGTACATGAATACATATACAAGCAAATACTTGGTATATACCAAGCATTTAATTTAATGAAATCTTAACCATAGAATGGAAATTCTCATTATTTAAGACTTAACGAAGCTTATTATCTTGTGCTTAAAATTTTGCGCTTTTGTCCGCCTCCCAAGATGAGCCATTATGATTTACATTTTACGTTGTGGGTACTCTAACAAAAGCAACATTTTGGCCTAAAACAGTTTTTAAAGTACTTGCAGTTCTTAAAACAGCTATAGAAAGAAAGCTTTTGGCCTATTTTTATAAGTTGTAATTAAATATCGATTGAAAGATTTAAAAATTGCAATGTAACTTAATTTTTGCAAGCCCAAATCTAAATTTTGTTATATTTTGCCTTTGCTTTCATAGAAATTCCATCGACATGATGCCATGGATAAAATTGTGAGTCCAGTGGTACCACAACCAGGCGCTTGGAAGCGACCACCACGTCTACTGCAGCCAACGGGAGCACGGAAACCCAATACGAGACGTTCAACATCCTTCAGTGAAACCGAATTGCCCAGCCCCATTGATGAACTGCCACCCAAGGCATTGCCATTGATAGATGGTAGGTTTTCACTTCCTATTTGGATTAATTTGGGACTTGTTCTTATATTTATTATGTTCTTTGTTGTTCTTTTAGTTGAAATTCCTCGTGATGATACCCCAGAACTGTCGGAACACGGTCTGGGCAGTCCATTGAGCACAATATCGGCGGCTACATCACAAACAGCTGGTGAACAGGACTCCTTGGTAGCCGCTGATGCCATCAGCACGACCAACAGCGAGGCGGCTCAGGAAACACAGGAACAGGCCATAGTTGGCATTATGCTCGAACCGTCGTTATCGCTGATACATCCTCAGAATAAGTTGCCTAAATTTCGAGCGGATGGTCTTAAATATCGTTATGGCAACTTTGATCGTTATGTGGATTTCCGGCAGCTCAATGAGTTTAGAGATGTACGGCTTCAGGTCTTTCAACGTCATCCCGAACTGTTTCAGAATAAGGATATCCTAGATATTGGCTGCAATGTGGGACACATGACCATTACGGTAGCAAGGCATTTGGCTCCCAAAACGATATTGGGCATAGATATTGACCGTGAGTTGGTGGCACGAGCTCGTCGTAATCTTTCCATATTTGTACGCATACCCAAGGAGGAGAAGCGACTGCTTCAGGACATTAAGACGGAACAGCAGATGCCACAACAGCCGATGGCCATTGAGAAAAGTGAGCCAATTGAGGAAACTTCAGCAACACCGACGCACAAGAAAACGCGGCGTGCGAGAAAACGACGCAAGGCACATCAGCAGCAGCAGCAGCAACAGCTATTACTCCAACAAAATCATCATCAGCATCATCATCACCATGATCATCAACAGGAGAAATTGGACGCCCTCCTTGTCAAGCCACATGAATTCTTTCCCATCTCATTTCCACTTACCTACGGTGGTATGCCAAATTTGCCAACTTCCGGGAAATCTCCATGCAATGCCTCTTCGAACAGTATGAGAAATCAATTCCCGCAAAATGTCTTCTTCCGCTATACGAACTATGTGCTCAAGGATGAATCCTTGATGGCGAATGATACCCAGCAATATGATCTCATTCTTTGCTTGTCGGTGACCAAATGGATACATTTGAACTTCGGTGATGCTGGCCTTAAGTTGGCTTTTAAACGCATGTTCAATCAATTGCGTCCTGGTGGCAAACTCATTTTGGAGGCTCAGAATTGGGCCAGTTACAAGAAAAAGAAGAATTTAACTGTAAGTTTAAAGCCTGTCGAACCCTTTCAATGTTTGTAACTTTATTCCTTTTCTTTCCGCAGCCGGAAATCTACAATAACTACAAGCAAATTGAATTCTTCCCCAATAAATTTCATGAATACTTACTGAGCTCGGAGGTGGGGTTCAGTCATAGTTATACAATGGGCGTGCCACGTCATATGAACAAAGGATTCTGTAGGCCCATACAGGTAATTTAATCACAAAGCTTTCACCCTCTCCACAGATTCATAATCAACGACTTCCTTATCTTACCCTTGCAGCTCTATGCCAAAGGTGATTATACACCAAATCATGTACGCTGGAGTGATGCCTATTATCCGCAGACTCCATATGAGGCATATCGTGGCATCTATGCAACATTGCCAGTACACGGGCGCATGGGCGGTGGAGGTGGCAGCAGCGGCGGTGCTAGTGGCAGTCACCATGGCGGGCATGCCCACCATCAGTTGATGCATATGAGCAGTTCGACACGTTCACAAAACTACGATACGCCACATTATGCGGGCAGTGCTTCGGGTTCGGCTAGCTGCAGGCAAACGCCAATGTACCAGCCCACCTACAATCCCCTCGAGACGGACTCGTATCAGCCCAGCTATGACATGGAATACCTAAATCATATGTATGTGTTTGCGTCGCCTCTATATCAGACCGTGTGGTCGCCACCGGCATCGCTAAGGAAGAGTTCGTCGCATACTCCAGTTTTTGGTAGTGTACGCGACGCGGAACTCGATGGAGATGGCAGCATTGGGGGCGGCGGAAGTGGGGGCGGTAGCTATCATCGTCATGTCTATCCACCCAATGATGATACCTGCTCGCCGAATGCAAATGCGTGTAATGCTTTCAATTCGATACGAGATGCGGATACAGATGATTCGAATCAATTGCCAAGTAGTAGCCGGCGACATGTATATGCAACCAACTGCGGTGAGAGCTCCTCATCGCCGCAGGTGAATCACCATGAGGCCACTGGGGAATATGTCGATGCTTTGATGGATGACGAGCAAAGACATTGGCTGCTGGCAGCAGCAGCGGCGGCGTCACTGGAGGAGCAGGTGTTGACTGTGATCTGTCGGATGCCTAAACAAAATCCGTGGAGACAAAGTGTCAAAAAAAAAAAGGGGAAAAAACAAACAGAAAAAAGAAAATTCAAATTTAAAAAACAAAAAAAAAAAATATGTAAACGTAAACGAAACGCTTATGATTTTTCTATATGATAATTACATACATAAATACATAAATATATATATAGATATATATATATTTTTATATATAGTAATACAAGAAAGGAAGTTGCATATACACACATATAATTATATATCTAGATATATCTATATATGTAGTTCTTAGCCGAGAATGTTTTTTGCTAAAAAAAATGCTTTATATTACATTTTTTGTTTTTACTTGTTGGCAGTTAAATTTATAAACTTAAGTTAAACGTGTAACTATTTAAGCAATACACACACATCAAACACACACACACACACACAACAAGCTGTAGCTTTAAAACAAAAATGATGATGAATTGAATATGAAAAACAAAGAAAACAAACAAAAAGTCAACTATTTTTGATTAAAGTTTTTGGCAAACGCTGCAAGGGACAAAGAAATAAAATATATATAAATATATGTACACACATACTTGCATATTTATATGTACATAAGTATTGTGTATGCATGTGTAGATGTATAAAAAGCTAAATTCAAAATTTCGATCATAACAAATACGAAAGAAGTAAGAAGAAAGAACAGAAAACAATTTATATTAATATTAATTGATTTATAAATGAATCCAAGTATATACACATATGTATATTACTTATGCTTACAAATTGAAATACATTTTGTAGTCTAATCGAGTTTATATATATATATATTATAGAAGCAGTCTTAGAATAACTATAACAAAACTAACTAAACATTGTAATGTATAAGCAAGAAATGTTTCTTGTTCTCCTCCGTTACCTTAATCATATTTTACCTCATCCCACACACTCTCCTTACCCCACCCTCTCACTTCAATATTATTATAAGTCGTTTATATTATTAACAAATACCACACACACACACACACACTCACACCAATATACAAACATACAGAGTTAAACATTAAAACAAATTAGTTTATTGCTATGTTTTTGAAACATTTTAATGGAACAAAACATCCTTTTTTTTCTGAGAAAATGAAAGAAGATTTATAAAAATTCTCAAAAATATATATGTATATGTATTTGTATATATACATACATATAGAAAATAAATAAAATATTATATGAAGCAAAAATGAATAAATGCATTTGTATTAAACAAATTATAAAAGGAAAAGTAAGTAGTTTATGAAGTGGATGCATATAATATACAGATGATAAGATCACATCGAGTCAGTTCCATTTACAGACCAAAAGCTATTGCTTCAACCTTGATAGTTATCGTAGATTATCATTAGTATTTCAGTGTAATCTTCATATTTATATCGGTGAATAAGTTATAAGGCGATTTTCTTACATTGTCTTGTGACAACTTGATTCAATAGTTGGTTAATTACATTTCGAAGAGTAAGATAAACCATTACAGAAAAGCTTGAAGCTAAGATTATCCTAAGTTTCTTTATTACATAAATTCAGTTACAGTCTTCAATTAGGCATTAAATTGAAATCTATGTATGCTTCATGTGATCATATGTCATTACGCTATTATCATTATTATCTACTATGTTGAATCTACTATTTCAATCAGAATACGTTTCAACAACTAACGCTAAAGGTTCTTTTAGCTAAACAATTCTATTTATTTTTAGATCTAGTTCAGTGAAGTGATTGCTGCTCTTTGGTTAATTCTGCTTAATCATATTTTGTTGATTCTTGTCACACTGTTCTCAACAGCTGATTGATCGCCATGCTTGCAGTTTTCTTAGTCTATCTCGCTTTGTCTTTTTCTCAAAGCTTTTTTGTTTGAACAGTGGGCCAGCTGCAGCAATTTTTTCTACAAAATTTATATACATATAAAGTAGATACTCAGAGGTTAAAAGATAATTGCTAGCACAGTGGTTGTATGATTTGAACAATTCTAATAAACCTTTATAGGATCCATGAAAGTGTCGCAAATCTTGTCTGAATTTATATGTGCAGATGCTCGATCAATAAGTAAAAATTTTGTTAATTTTAAAAATAAATTGTTTTTGTTTTTTAATTATCATAAAATTCAATAACCTTCAAAAAAAGGTAAAACTTGGAATAAAATATATTTATTGTATTTGTTAAATTTCATTTTTCATTAATAGGTAAGAAGCAAGAATTATGATCAGCAAACAAAATGAACCATAAATGATCACTGTTGCCCCACTGTTGCCACTGGCCAAAGAAAGCTCATGTTTAGAGACTGGAGACTGGCGTTAGTTGACATTGTGACCGCGACGCGATAACATTTATTGCCCATTTAAAGACGATCTACAATTGATAAAAATACAACAACAAAAAACGAGACAAAAAAACATTCAGAAATGTTGTAAGAGAATTGAATACACACAATGAGGAAGTGCAAATCCATTGATAAGGTGAAGAACGCGTGGCATTTACCCACTTACTAAGTAATTCTTCCCCCCTCCTCAGCCCCCAGGCCTCTCCTGTCCTGTCTCCACTCGTCTTCCATTGAGTGCTTTCGGGTTTTTGGAGCTTAAGCTTTACTGTTCGCTTTGGAGTAAGTCCGTTCAGTTTTGTCAGTTACAAATTTGACTTAAGAAACGACGGAACGAGTTTCGTTGGTCTTTTACACATACATATGCATATTTATGTATCTGTGTGTGTGTGTGTATCTATGTGCGTGTGTTGCTGTGTGTGTGTGTAAACATTATTTAAATGACTGAAATTGATTTTACTCAAATAAAATAATAATAATTTCTCGTGCTTTCATCGACATGCCCCAATTGAAATTGTTGCCTCTTTGCAGCAATTAGCGAATCGTGTCGTGTGTGGATCATTGTGAAAGCCCAAAAAGACCTACAAATGATTCATCAATAGACACAAAGATATCCAATCTACACCACAGAAACAGAATCCATTCCTTTGAAGTCACAACAACAAAGAGATTATTCAAAAGTCATTGGAATACAAACAACATTTCTCAAATATTAGGGTAAGTACCTACATACCTGCCAAACTACCTGTCTTTCTCCACCTACTGGAAGATATACACGTGCATTTGGCAATTGTTTTCGAAAACCCATTGAAATATTTCAAACGAAATTGTTTTTAAATTTGTTTGTGCAAATTCATAATTGAGATGAAGGTCATTCAGGGGGGGGGCACCGCATGGCGGGAGAGTTCAATATTCATCTATGAATAATTAATAGCCTTCAAAAACAAACCACAATGTTTGATTGTCTACCGGTTTGTTTTTTGTTTGTAAATGCTTTGTGTATACCCTGCACAACGCTCCTATGGGGCACAATTTAGTTCCAAGAGGTATCTAATTCCCACACTTTCTGATCAGCATTCAGATCACAGTATATTAGGGTAGATTACGTCTTATGTAATCAAAATGCAGCCTTAGTTAGACAATCCGCATGAAAAGTATAATAAGCTAAAAACTTTCGTTTATATTTATTCTTCTTTTCAATTCAAAGGTTATTCTAAATTTAAATTATTTCCAAATGTGTTCTTGAACCAGATTAGATTTAGATTGTCGATTAAAAATACCTTTGTGGATCTCTATGGAGTATTCTTCAATTCTTCTAATTGAGAGCTACATACGTAGAAAGTCTAGTTGTAAACAGAGAATCGAAATTATTATATTATTATTATAAAATTATATTATTGTCTTCTTCAGCCAGAGCTTGTTGCTTTTTACAAAGTACAGGGTACAATAAAGTCGATGATCTTATAGTTTTGTGCTATGAAAAAGTAGCTGAACAAATGAAGCTTTTCAAATTTCAATAGCCATAGATATATGTATGTATGTATGAAATCTACATCCAGATTTATATAATATATGTGCATACGTTGCATACCTAAGAACATAACAAATTTGTTTCACCTAGAAACGTCGACAAAAGAAATATGCATAGACTCCAGACGGAAATAAAAGCATATATTTATTATATATATTATATAGATACATATATATAGATATATACGTAACAAGCAGCAGTTGTCAATATGCACTATATGTTATCTTATCTAAACTTTTTGTCCTGATATTGAGTACAAACAAAACGTTCAATAATATCCTAAAGAAACGGTTTTGCAAGAGTCAACAAACAATTGGCGAATTCAATTTACCTAACTTGACCGATGTATAATAAACAAATTTCAATTAGATAATAATATTTAGAAAAACATAAAGTTAGAACTTAAATTTCAAGATTCTATACTAATTTGTATGATAAATGCTTCTAGGCTACATACTTTCATATCAGACGTCCCACCTTATTTAAGATAAGAGTTTTAACAAGTTGCGCCAAAAAAATAAGTTTTATTTTTACGATAAACTCTTTCGATACGTACTTTTTTACGATATACACTTTTCTAACTGAACAAATGTTATATTTGGGGCCAGAGAAGAAAATTCGACAAAAAGTTCTATAAAGTTTTTCTTCATTAACTTTTGATTGATTGATATATTTGTGGGTGTGTCCTTTGCGTAGAGAACTGAATGGCTATAAGATGATTTCTATCTAATCAGAAAGTTGCAACATACATAATTATAATTTGTTTTTTCGCACTAGAATGGTAGAGTGAATGGTGACAGGGGGGGACCCCAATTGTTAAAGATTAAATGTGAGTAATGAGTGCTGATTACATGCAGATAAGATAAGGTATAACATGCAAATACATAGAGATTGCCCAAGGTTTGGTTCGTGATATACTTCTATTATTTACATATTAGATGTGTGTGTGGGGGGGGGGGGGGCTCCAACATGTTGCCAACATTTTTGAAATTAGAAATGAGTCAGTCGAAACATGGCACATGAAAGCTTTCAAAGACTCCCTAGAAAAGTTGACATAAAGAAAAGAAAATGTAATAATTAATAAATTTGCTTTCTAAGCATGATAAACAAATTTCTTTATAGTCAAAAATGTCTGGACCTCGTATATCTTGATCAATATAATTCAGGTCGTAGTTCTACGGACTTTTTATGAGTCAGATCCAATCAAGTCTAAAAATCGTGACTTAGTTGTTGAAGTTATTACTTCAGATACATTTTTCTGTATTCTCAGGGGATTACTCACAAAGATCCATCACCTCATCTTTTTGTAAAATATTGACTTTTAATGATGTCTCTGACAATTATCACAGTGAATGGTAAATATTTATATAGGATCCCTTGAAATATAAGTATCTGAATATACTATATAGCATTACCATAGTAAAAAAAGCTTTATCAGCTGGTTATTGTTGAGGGCTTCACAGCTGTTCTATGCCATTTGGCTCTCTCTCTCTCTCTCTGGCTTATTATTTGAAGAGGCAGCCGGGAAGAAAGGTAGAGAGCGTGAGAGAGCGCATGAGCGAGAGAGTTGTTAACCTTTTTATTTTGTTTTTGAGCTTTGGCCAGCGAGCTGAAGTTTAGTTACTATTATTAAGCAAACTGTCGGCAAAGTTGCCGCAACGTTTTCTCCTCCTCAACGTGTGAGCGCGCGGGCGATTTTGCCTACGATCGTGACGAACTGAGCACTTTCGAGCAACCGTACGATATTCGGGGGAGAATGTATCTGTATCTTCAATTCGTTGGCGGTTAGAGAGTGAACTAGAGAGAGTGAGAGAGGGAGGGCGGAGGAGGCGGCATACGACGTTCGAGACATTGTCAACGTTTCGTTTCGTTTTGGTTCTTCGTTCTTGGTAGTGTCTCCAACGGCGTGGCATTTTCTTTGGCTTTTCGGTTTCGGTTGTTTTTTCTTTCTTTCTTTCTCATGTCGCGCTAAATTCTTGACAATAACTTCCGTTAGTCGGCGGCAGTGGCTAAAAAAAGTAAACAAAAAATGTCTTCAGATTTATCAATCTTGCACACCGTAAACGTGTTTATTCCGTGCTTTGCATCTTTGAGTCACATCAATCACAACAACAAAAATTTCAAAAAGATGGAATCAAAAGAAAAAAAGTATCTGCAAGATACTCAAATAATTACACCTGTGTGGTTGATGGAAAATAATCCATTTTTTCCACTATTAGTGAAAATATTTCAACTTGCCAAACACAACTCTTTCAGTGTGTTTGTGTGAGTGTGTGTGTGTGTGTGTGTGTGTTGTGCAAAGTTTTTTATATGGAGCTTAAACGCCGACAGCCAAAACATAATAATAAAAATAGTAACAAAAAAATAGTTGTTGTTGTATCTCCCTCATATAAATTTAAAAGTTAATGATAATCACTCGATAATGATGAAGTTTATGATTTCAAATCATTTACTAATGCAATATTGCTTTAGTTTTTAATGTGTCTGCGTTTGTTTGCGGGGGAGATTCAAAAATTAAAAACAATTTAACAAAACCAATTGCAACATAAAGTTTTTCAACAGGATTAATGGATATTTTTTGGCAAATCCAATAAATAAAATCATAAATTATAAATTAATATTGTGCATAAAAACGACGAAAAGCATAAGCAAATCACAATTTGTAAATGTGCTTAAGCGATATCGGTGTGATTTATAAGACTTGTGTGATTAATAAAACTCTTTTGAATATATCCCAAAGCTCATTTTTCATTAGAACTATAGTAAAAAGTAATTATTAAATGTGTGATTATACAAAATCTTCGTCACTTTTTAAAGTTCAGTGCTTATAAAATTCTATACAAAATTCTGAGTGCGGTTTTACTTGGTCAGGGAAAGAAAAACTCTTGAGAAATTTCATTTGAAACATTTTCTAATTTTTTTAATTTTTTAAAAAGCAATTTTCAAATTTGAAACAGTTTAAAAACCAAAGCAAAGATACGAATCGAAATGCACAAAACCCCAAAAAAATAAAGTCAAAAGATTTCTTTACTTTAAGTAAATAAAATATAGTAATTGTCAGCATTATATGCAAGTCCTGATGACAAATTTATTGTGTCATATGCATCATAAAATGTTCCAATTTCTCTGAAATAAAGTTAACTAAACGATAAAGGCAAAGAATTTCCCAAGAGTCAGCCAGAGTCAGAGTTATCTTCCACAAAAAAGCTCTTTATGTTCTCTTACTACTTAATTTAAATGATTTTATTAATCACAGGCACAAAATTTTCATAAAAATCCTATCACTATGTATTTGAAATCGATCGTGTGTTGCTTTTCTTTTTCCACCTGATCCCGATTGTTAAAGATGGTTTCATGCTTATTTAAAAGATGTTGCCAGTAATACTTATAACCTGTTTTCAATATATCGATTTAATACGGTCATTAAATATCGTTAAATAATGGTGACGAATCTATTTCTGCTAGACAAGTTCCTGTTCGATAAGGCCTAATTAGTTTTCGAAAGGATCTTTCTAGAAATCATGTCAAAAATCATCATGCATGTTAATGAAACTTTACTTAGAGTTGAATGTCTTCTACCAATGAATCCTTTTGATATTTGGTATTTCCCTTAAAGACATTAAAATCGTGAAGAATATGCGTATATATATCTCAAATCTGGCAGATATCAGTGAAGACGAAAATGTTTAAAATATGAAATTGATTTAAGCTCTTTGAACGTATTGAAATCGTGTCATATATCGTTAAAATATATGGTAGATATATCAGTGGTCTTGCCTTTGATCTGCCTACCAGTCGACTAAATGTTTATGTGTTCTCCTTGTTTAATTAGCTGCTGAAATGATAAATGTTTACAAATGTTAACCACAAATTGCTGAGACAAATTGCAAAATGCAACAAAAAAATACCAAAAATAAAATACCAAATTAATAATAATAACAACAACAAATCCAACAAACAAATAAAATGTCTCAAACGACAACAAATCATTGCACTGCCAATGACAATGAGGCGCCACCATTGAAGGAGGAGGATGGGGGAGGAGACGGAAGCCGAGGAGGCGGCTTCTGGACCAGTGCGTTACTTGCATGTGGGGGGGACGTCATCGACGGAGCATTTCACAGCTGATGGCAAGCATGGGTAAATCTCAAAGTTACTTCACATCACTCTCTCACTCGCTCACTCAGTTAGTCAATTTGGTCTCCTTGGCATTAGTCAGAGTCACCGATTGAGTAGTCAGTGGGCTAAACTTAGATCACTGCGAAATGTATCTTTAGCTTGGGGTTATTTGTGTGTGCGTCAAGCTCAAAAGTGTTGAGATACAGTTGGTCCACTTTACCAGTTTCTTATGCTGATCGTTTCTAGAATCATTTACCTGTTTGACGGGCCAGTTTCAAATTTGCCTTGTGAAAGTGAAAAAGAATTTTTGTGTGTGTGTGTTTTTGCGTGGGTCATGGCAAACTAAACTTATTTTGATTTTATCATTATGGAAATTTTCGAATCTCACAAGGTGTGTGTTTGAGTGACACGCCTCTCGAGTCCCCGCCCAAAAAATGGTTTTTCCTCAGACAGGAAATTTCGATTTCTTTGGCATTAAACATTTCCATTCTCATGGTGCACTTGGAGTTGAAAGACCCCACTCAGGGAGACTCCAGCACACATATGTACTAACTGTTCATTTGTAAGCACAAGCAACAAAGTTTACAAAAAATATACAATATTAAGTTGCTAAACAAAAGCACCCCCATTATACAATACAATTTTATATGTATATATTGTTTATGCACATTATTTTGCGGCCCATTGATACCCTTTGTCATGAAAGTCGGTTAGTTTTGTCATACCCTTGGAAGGGCGACAATGGGCGGAATGTGGCATGCATTCGGGGCTTCCTCCGATCCCAAATATATAAGTTTATCTAATTGGAAAACTAGAAAATTTACTTCTAATGCGTTCACTACGTTGTCTGGACTCTTTTGATAAAGCTCTTACTTAATAAATGTATGGAGGGTTCTGGGCAAAGTATTATGTTAGTAAAAACTGATAACTAGTGGTTGACACGACAAAAATAACTTTTTAAGATATGTTAAAGCTTTAGATTCGCGACAAATTTGAACGTAAAGTTCTACAATTGAAATCCAACTGTGATAACCATTTAAACAGTTGGTCATGATATTTTATTAATTGTCATAATAAGCACCTGCTTAACGAAACGGTTAAGAACTCTTTAAAGATAGAACCCCAATACACGGCTTTTAGGGAGCAACCGAACCGATATTATCCAAAATCCATACCTAGATCCGTAACTGGTTAAACGAAGTCATGTACTGTCTTGATATATTTAGAATCTGTGGGAATATTTAAAGTTGGAGCCCCAGCCCCAGTCCTTGAAGGGTATCACAAATTCTGAATGTTTAAAAGTTCATTTTGGTTATTACTCTTTGTTTTTATCAGTTTGACTTCCACATCGACACCGTCTGTGTGAGTCTTGGTCGAAAAAAAGAAAGAAAAGACAAAAAATACAACAACTTTGAGGTGTTTCTTAGTTAACGTATTATTTCTCTTGCAATTGTTACTAAACTCAAAATACCTACTTACAATTATTTCAAAGGTCTTTCAACTTGATTGTATGTTGTATTCAAAGCATTTTCTGTTTGTAATATTATTTCGTGTTGTTGTTAACAAAATGTTCCATTGCGGTTACATTTATCGGTTAGTATCGTGTGGCAAACACATACATATACACAAGTTTTTATCAACAGTTCCGACCTGAAATGAAACCAACCGCTAATTGTTTGCATTGCCTTTTGCGCATTGTGTCGCCTTTGTTATTTTAGCTGATAATTTTTTTGGGTGTTTTTTTTTTGTATTTTTTGGTGTGGGATCTTCTGCTTAAAAAGATATTTTCAATATGCGTGTTTAAGCAATTTGTACGTTTTGATATATTCATTTGTGTAATTGTATTGATATTTCTTATGAGAGTTTAATGTGTTAATGGAGAAGGTAAAGTGTGGCTTAAATGATGGTTTATTTTTCGTTGCCAATTAAGCTATTTAAGAGATCATTACACTATTTAACATGTTATTTCTACAGTGAAATACTTATAGATAGATTTATATAAGTATACAAACGTCAGCTAAAAGAAATGCAAAAATCGTTCCTAAACGGGGTCACCATTTTAAAAACAATATGGAACTGAAACACAGCTGATTGTTTCACTCCAGTTACAAAATCTGATTAACAATTTTAAACTGAAACATGATTGTATACAAATTATTGATATTTGTTAGGCAATTTCAAAACCGTTAATTTCTTTGTTAAATATTATCAACATCTATGTATACCATAATCCTTCAGTTGTTATCTATTTAACTGCAGATTGCAGTAAACTTTATTTATGACAAACTTTATCAATTTTTGCTAATAGATTATGACGGGCCACAGTAGTTGTAACCAATCATCGTCTATAGCTATATAACCATGATGGATGTGTATATATCATTTGACATTTGCACAGAATGTCAAACAGTTGAGGAAGTTATCTAACTAACTCAACTATCTAGCCCTACATAAATCATTATTTAGTCAAGTGTTTTGATTAGCAGGCCCATAACAGGTGTCCTCTTGATTCATTTACATACTTTTAGTATACATATCTGTATCAGTCGAAGGTATGGAATATCGCTAGACGACATTATATATATTTATATGTGATTTGTTATAATTTCCATTTGGACCTTATCAAATCGAGGAAGTTATCGTAACAAGAACGTACAAAACACGTTTTGGGGTGAACCTATATGAAACATTTGATTTTGTTATCGATCCAATGGCATTATTAGATTAACTTATTCCGCCAAGGGATTCCATAGTCCACAGAATATTATTGCCGAAGGAGTTCCCACTTCGAAGAAACAAAGAAACAATCGAAAATATATGCCAAATGGGTTCTTATTTTTGTATAAAATTGTATTTCACCTTATCAGTTAGAGTCTTTTACTTATCAGCCATAAATTTATTATACTTTTGTTCGAGTGCTTGCTGAAACTGGCAGGAGGAGTGGCAGGAAGACGGAGGAACCTTGACATTCTTAACCGTATGATAAAAACTAATGGGAATGAGTTCACTGCCACACACAAAATATAACTACGTCTTATAAATAGGCATAGTTAAACTTGAATATAACGACAAAAAACAGGGAAAAAAAACTATAAAAATTTAAAATATTTGCCCTTTTTTTCTGCGGTTGTTTTGTGATAATTGTGCTTATAAATTTTTTTAGTGCTTTTCAAACACAGAAAACCGCAACAAATTATTTATGAAAATGTTATAAAACTAAGCAGAGAAATTCAACAAGTTGTTAAGATAAAAAATATAAAATGCTTCAAGTTAATTTCGATTGTCCACCTACATATATTGAAGGCATTAAGTCATTAAGGCTGATCGAGCCAAGATCACATTTGAATGATCCAACAAAAGAGAGCTTTAGATGAATCAATCAATCATTCAAGAATCGATTTTTTGATGAATAAATTATTTAATTTTTAAGCAAATATCGCAATTTTAAGCGACAGTACAACTTATTAAGTATTTAGTATTATATTTTCTAAGTATTACTTATAACTTAAAACTTACGAGTTTTAAGATAAACATTTAAATTGTTTATGAGGTGATTGCCTTTGCATTGACCTTTAACTTTGAATGATTGAATTGTTGTTAGCAAAAGTTTTATATCTAGTTTTGGCTAAATATAAGCAGCTTATGATCCTCACATGACGAATATGACCCGTTTCTTAGGAAATGATTCAACCTTATGATCTCTGCGAGAAAACATTTGATCAATGACCTTTTAAGAGACACTTTTAGCTTCATTTTCAATCCTTTAAAGAACAAATTCCTATATGAAATGATCCCAAAGCTCACGATTCCGAACCTAGGACAACAAATGTAAATTTTTTGTTTGATTTCATAACCATAATTTAATGAGTTTTATATAGTTCACAAAAGATTTGTTCTTTAGGCCATGTTAATGCAAATATATTGTCATATTAAGAATGACAATTGAGATAAGATTTATCTTTAGAATACGATTTCACTATGTACTCTCGAGTGGTCATATGATTCTTATCAACTTGCCTCTGCTAAGGCTTTTGTGCTATTATTTTCTATTTTTAGGCTCTTTAACTTCAACTAATGTTGAAGGTTAAAATGGGGTTCCCTATGTCAAGTTCGCACGAAATTTAAGACAAAAACAATGCTAAACAATGTCAATAAAAACTACTAAAAACAACCAAAACATCAACCAAAAAAAAAAAAAACATCAGTTGGGGCAAATAACTTACACGTCTATACATCATATATGATATAACTTTACAGATTAATGCATATAGACCTTGACTTTTCTTTGTCAGTTTTTAATTATTGCACATTACACGTGCTTGACCAGTTCAAGTTTAATCAAAGAATTGTAAAAATAAACCGAGCTGGAGAAGTAGTTGACTTCACTTGGTGACGTAATTACTATGGGTACTTTAAGGCTCTCTGAAGTGTTTCCCCCTTCTCTTCTCTTGAGTTGACTTTCTTTTTAAACCAGTAACGGATCCTCGTATTTGTCCCCTACCAAAATCTTTGCCACTGTTGGAAACATTTTTATCGCTATCTAAAATAAATACTTAACAAGTAAATACTTTAGTGTAGTTCCAGTTAAAAGCAAAGACGGTTCTTTCAAATTTAATGCCAATAAAGTCTTACGGTTGAAGGCCAATTTACAGTGAGTCATAAAGATATATGTATGTATGTATACTGCACTTTTGAAGAATTCAAAGCAAATCGTTTCTCTTTTTGACATCAAATCTATCAATGGGAGTGGTTGAAAATATTATTACATCATTTCATCTCCTCATCTCGATGTTTATCATAGATCTTAGACCAAACTTCACTTGAGTCATCGACCAAAATAATCGATATGGAGTGAACGGACAAAATTGACTTTTTATCTGTTTAGCTAAGTGAAAACTAAGTGCCTCACTTGTTCTTTCTTTGTAGCTGTCCACCCTGCCGATGATGTATATAGGCCAACTCACTATGTTGGCTATGTGAATCCTGGCTATGATAATATATTAGACAATTCCTACCTCTTTGCACAGTTTGAGGCTGCCGCCGCCATGGCTGATGCTCAGAATGGTGCCTCAGCCTTGCCCCCATATGCCAATCATTCGACACCGCGACCGTATCGAATGGATGAATATAATGATGACGTTTTCGAGGACTGCACCGATGAGGCTGTCATTGAAGAGGATGATCAGGATGCGGAGGAGCAAGATCGTCATAATCGATGTTTACCTGAATTTCAATTCTCTCTAGTCGATTCGGAGTATGATGAAACGTTAGAGTTTCCCGATTCGGTGACAATACTATCCAATGTGGGTGATAAACCAGTTCTGGTCGAGCGTAAAGAGACTGATGACGACGATGAGGAGTATTATGATGATGAGAATAGTGTGGTAATACGACAGGAGATACCATTTCCCAGCATTTATGGCCCCAGTGTTAAGTTTAACTCATTTCAACGCAAGGTCTTCATTCCGGGACGTGAGATTCATGTGAGGATTGTTGATACCGATCGGACTGTGACAACGCATTTACTGAATCCCAATCTGTAAGTGAAAGAAGATTATTCAAAGAAGCATCAAAAGTAAACTTCCTCTTCTCTTTAGATATACCATAGAGCTTACCCATGGACCCTTCAAGTGGACCATTAAGCGACGTTATAAGCATTTCAATTCACTGCATCAGCAATTAAGTTTCTTTCGCACTTCCCTCAATATACCCTTTCCGAGTCGAAGTCACAAGGAGAAGAGGACTACTCTGAAAGCAGCTGCATGTACAATGGCCGATGAGTCAACGCTGAAAGATTTGTCGGCCCACACCAAGATTAAGCACTCGACCTTGCCGCCAAATAATAATAACTCGAGTGGTGAAGCCGTTGCAGTGATCACAAATCCTCCGATACACAGTTCGATATTGGCGAACTTTACTCCTCGACGTAGTCAGCGTAAGCCAAAGAAGAAGAAACGGAAACTGCCACGTTTCCCCAATCGTCCCGAGAGTTTGGTCACTGTGGAGAATTTGGCTGTGCGCATCAAGCAATTGGAGGATTATCTTTATAATCTGCTCAACATAAGTTTATATCGCTATCATCATGAGACGGTGAGTTGTCTGTAGACATAGGGTGGACGATTGTGTCCTTGAAGATGAGCCACCGGAGAGAGATTTTGAAAGAGAATACTAGGATTTCCAACCACAGTTGGATACTTTGATATTTTAATTCTAAAACTGTTTCCACTTTCAGTTAAACTTTGTGGAAGTTTCCAATGTGTCGTTTGTCTCGGGACTGGGCATCAAGGGCAAGGAGGGTGTAATACTCAAGAGGACGGGTTCAACACGGCCCGGACAGGCGGGTTGCAACTTTTTTGGTTGCTTCCAAAAGAACTGTTGCATTCGCTGTAACTACTTCTGCTCGGATGTGGTGTGTGGCACTTGGAGAAATCGTTGGTTCTTTGTGAAGGAGACCTGCTTTGGTTACATACGACCCACCGATGGCAGTATACGTGCCGTGATTCTCTTTGATCAGGGTTTCGACGTCTCCACGGGCATCTATCAGACGGGTATGAGGAAGGGCCTACAAATTCTCACCAATAATCGGCACATTGTCTTGAAATGTTGGACACGACGCAAGTGCAAAGAATGGATGCAGTATCTGAAGCAAACAGCTCACTCCTATGCCAGAGATTTCACCTGTCCCAATCCGCATATGTCGTATGCTCCCATGAGGGCGAATACCCAAGCCTCTTGGTACGTGGACGGCGCCCAGTATATGGCCGCCGTGGCTGATGGCTTGGAGGCGGCCAGCGAGGAGATCTACATAGCCGACTGGTGGCTGAGTCCCGAGATCTATATGAAAAGACCAGCCATTGATGGCGACTACTGGAGGCTGGATAAGATATTATTACGCAAGGCGGAACAGGGAGTTAGGGTTTTTGTTTTGCTCTACAAAGAGGTGGAAATGGCGTTGGGTATCAATAGTTATTACAGCAAATGCACTCTGGCCAAGCATGAGAATATTAAGGTGAGTTGGCGAACGTTAACTCGGTTCAGGATTAATTTATATATATCGTCTAGGTCATGCGTCATCCGGATCATGCCAGGGGAGGCATTTTATTGTGGGCCCATCATGAGAAAATTGTCGTTATTGATCAGACTTATGCTTTTATGGGTGGCATAGATCTTTGCTATGGTCGTTGGGATGATCACCATCATCGCTTGACCGATTTGGGCAGCGTTTCAACGTCCTCGGCATCGGGAAGCGCTCGCCGCACTCCAACCATAAGCAACAACAACAAGGACGATACCGATTCAGCATTTGGTTCACGCAAATCATCGCGCAACACCCACTATGACACCACAGCCAAGGGACAGGCGCCCTTGCCACCAACAGCTGTGCCAGGTACCACAAATAGCATAGAATTGCGTACCCTCAAGCCCGGTGATCGTCTCCTTATGCCTGAGCTACTTTCGGCCGCCTCAAGTGATTTGACCCCAGATTCCACTGATCTGGAGGGCCTTAAATTGAATACACCCGAAATGGAGCGAAAAAATATGTTGGATCGTCTCAAGAATAATGCCATGAAGGGGGCAAGAAAGGGCAAAGATTTTATGCAGCGTTTGGGCGGCGGCAACTCAAGTGGTGAGGAAGATAATGCCGAGAATGTCTACACCATAGACGCAGTGGATGCCACCGCAACGACGGAGGATGCAACTGCTTCCACTTCGGCGGCCAATAATGCACAAATACTCAGTGAATTCTATGGCCAGGCTAAATATTGGTTTGGCAAAGATTATTCCAATTTCATACTCAAAGATTGGATGAATTTAAATGCACCCTTTGTGGACATAATAGATCGCACCACTACACCTCGGATGCCCTGGCATGATGTGGGCATGTGTGTGGTGGGTGCCTCAGCCAGAGATGTGGCCAGGCACTTTATTCAGCGCTGGAATGCCATGAAGTTGGAAAAGTTGCGGGATAATACCAAATTCCCATACCTCATGCCCAAGAGTTATCACCAGATCAGATTGAATTCCAATCTGCAGCAATTGCAGCAACGACGTCAACAGAGGGTAACGTGCCAGCTTCTGCGTAGTGTTTCCGCCTGGAGTTGCGGCTTCATCGAAGGAGATTTGGTGGAGCAAAGCATACATGATGCCTACATCGAGACCATAACAAAGGCCCAGCATTATGTGTATATAGAGAATCAGTTCTTTATAACCATGCAATTGGGCATGGGAGTGCCCGGGGCCTACAACAATGTGCGGAATCAAATAGGCGAGACACTCTTCAAGCGCATCGTAAGGGCCCATAGGTAAGATCTTAAAGCCAAGAATTACCAGCCAGATTCATTCATTTTGCTCTTTTTCCAGGGAACGACGAACCTTTAGGGTCTTTATCATTATGCCTCTACTGCCAGGCTTTGAGGGTGATGTGGGTGGAAGCACTGGCATAGCTGTAAGAGCCATTACACACTGGAACTATGCCTCGATATCCAGGTAAGATAAAGAGAGAGGATATCTCAAGGAAACTCTTAACTACTCCGCTAACTTCTTTCAGGGGACGCACTGCCATTTTGACACGTTTGCAGGAGGCGGGAGTTTCAGAGCCACAAAACTATATATCATTCCATAGTTTACGAAATCATTCCTATCTGAATAATAATCCCATTACGGAACTAATATATGTGCATTCCAAGCTGCTGATAGTCGATGATCGTGTGGTTATTTGTGGTTCAGCCAATATCAATGATCGTTCAATGATTGGCAAAAGAGATTCGGAGATAGCAGCTCTCATAATGGATGAGGAATATGAAGATGGTCGCATGAACGGCCGAAAATATCCAAGTGGCATATTTGCAGGACGTCTGAGAAAGTATCTCTTCAAAGAGCATTTGGGTAACACGATTGCCAAACTATTTTTTAACTACTTTAAGCTAAGAGTTATGTGTTTTTTTTTTATTTAGGCCTTTTGGAAGAAGGTGCCTCCCGTTTGAACTTGGATATTAGTGATCCGGTTTGTGATACATTTTGGCATGGCACTTGGAGACACATTTCCACCAAGAACACAGAGATCTACGATGAGGTATTCAAGTGCATACCGACCGATGCAGTCACAACATTTGCAAGTTTGCGTAAATATCAAGAAGAACCACCTTTGGCCAAAGTTGAGCCAGAGAAGGCAGCCAAACGTGCCAATGAAATTCAGGTGAGTTAACTTTCTTAGTCCACTTAATTCTCTGTTTACTGATTTCTGCTGAAACTCACAGGGTTATCTGGTAAATTTACCTTTGGAGTTCCTCAACAAAGAGGTCCTTACACCACCCGGTACAAGCAAAGAGGGCCTTCTACCTCCTTCTGTATGGACATAGTCTGCCAAATGTCTTTAAGACACAATTACAAATAGATTTTCTTTTTAAATTCTAATATAAGAGGTCTCGCGGTCTTAGATTAAGTTCTTTTTACTACCCACCAAATGCGCTTAAAACTTTTCAAGTTATTATTGCCAAGTCAGAAATGTTAATATTTTTTTGTATATATACTTACAATTACCTTTTTTTGCCTTTATTATATTATAGTTAATTTATTTTACGGTATGTCAATGTCCCCCTATTATAATTAAGTCATAATTTGTTAATTTATTTCGTAAGAAAACGAATGTTTAAAATCAGTATTTTAGACAATTTACACACACATACACACAAAAAGAAAGGAAAAAGCTATGAAGATTAAAATAATAACTGCATTTTTAATGGAAATATCAAACGATACATTTACCGTGAAAGATTTCTTTATTACGCTCCAACTTTAATATTGGGGACCAAATATCATTTCTAATTACCGTAAGAAGAATATTTAAATCAAATTCTATGAAGACTTATAAAGATTTAAAAAAAAAAAAAAACAAACAATGCCCTTAGTTTTTAAATTTGGCGCCCTGGAAACATTAACCGGTATTTTTTCGTTAGAATAAATGATATTGCACACTGACAAAAGCTCAGTGGCATGACTTTGTAACAGCTGTTTGGTAATGATCGTTCTCTCTGTAAACTCTAAAAGCTCACTTTATGGTGGAAAAAGCAGAAAGCGTTTTTTTTTTTTTTTCAAATTCGCGATTTGACGCAAGTCGAACATTCTCCGGGCTTTGCGGGGTATGCAAAATGCAATGTGCTGCCGTGCAATACGCATTGCAACAATCGTTTTCGTCTATTTGTCGGGATAATTATTCGTCTCTAATTGGAAAAATATTTTGTGCTTGCAATGTAAAAAATTTGCGTGAGTGTATAATGTGCAAAGTTCTTAAAGCAAATGTTAATAATTCAAAAACTGCATAATCAAAATAATAATAAGTTAAGCGGTACAATGAAGGATGCATAGTTAATATGTGTGTACAAAAAACAAGCAAAGCAAAAGCAAAAATAAAAACAAAGCAGAAATCTCTCACCAATACCAGTGCACAATCATATGGCCTCTCTCAATTGCATCACGAAGTGCGAGTGAGAAACACAGAAAGAGAGCAAGAAAATGAATTGTGTTTAGGTATGAAAGCGTGAGTTGTATATAATGGATTGATTAAAGTTGGACTTAAATTAGGGCATAATAAAAGTGGTATGGCATTCTAATAAGTACCGTAATTAATTCCCCAAGTTATTGCTCACGCTGTCATCTCTACTCCGCACACGCTGGCTCACACATACACACACTTAAAGTGATCTTACTCACTCACACTTGTCATATAACTAATAAAAGCACGTGTTGTCTTTGCTTTTTTTCTTTTCTTTTCTTTTGTATTCATGACGTGATTTTGCATGGATTTCTTACAATTGTGTGTGTGTTTATTTGATAATAACAGTTGACTTTGCTTTTTTTTTTTTTTTTTTTGTGTTTACTCTTGCACAACGAGTCTATTAGTTAATACTTTGTTTTCTTATCGAATGAGATTGCTTACGTATAGAAAATCGTAGGGTATAGAAACTGCCTAACCGTTTTCAATATGTCTTCTATTTTTTTTCTCTTTTTTCTTGGGCTTGTTTCAAATTATGGAAATCAACTTTGTTGTTGCTTTTTTTGGAGGGAAGTTGACGTCGCGTGGGTTTTTGGTTTCTGTTTCGGTTACGCCTGCGTCTGTCCATTGGCGTGGGGGCTTCTGCGTTTTTTTTTTAAACAATTGAGTAAATTAGTTTTAGTAGCTAAATGTTAATACTTATTTGTTTATAGCCGTTCATGCAGATTTTCCTGTAAATGTTTTGGCATGTGTACCTACAATCAATAAGTTGAAAAGTCTCACGTTTTTTCAATGAGAAACAAGGTGGGCAGATGCTAACGATGGGAAAAATAGGCGTGTCATCCTTCTGCATTGTGCCATCCACCGATTTCTTTTCCTATTAACCCAGTTTTTGAAAATGTTGGAATTTTACAATTTAAATACATAGTTGATACATTGATCCTTTTCTTTGAAAAATGTCCTTTTCGGAATTGATAATTTTGTTTAAATTTTTGGTGTCCTAAATTCAAACTGATTTTTAATGTAATATAATTTTTATGATTGAAATTCCAAATTTAACAATTAAAAATTTGCAAATATCATCACAAAAATCATTTATGTACATACATATGTATGTATATAATAAACTAATAAATAGACTTTGGTGAATAAAATTAAATATATATATAAAATGATTAGGAAGTTTTGACTATATACAAATAAGATGTTCAAAATTACAAATTAATTATTCAAAACTCACAAAGTGATTGTTAGCTTTAAACTCAGGATATTTTAGTTTTCTGTTGATGATTTAGTGATAATGATTATCAATTTTAATGTAAAACTATGAACATAGTTTATTTTTAGAATTGTATGTATGTATGTATGTACATATGTATGTATGTATGTACAATATGTACCGAAGAGTGTAAGAGTTAATTCTCATTGATAAGCAAAAGGCAAATTGTGTAATAGCAGAAGTAACAAATTTTTTTGGACATTTATTGTTCTGCTTTTTATGTCTTTATTTTTATTTTTATTAAGTCATAAAAACATAAGTACAGCTACGCAGATGTTAGAGTATCCAATGATATAAAAAAAAACTCTAGTCAAGATTTTTAATTACTTTCGATACTCGATTGATTGGACTTGACATGTTTATAAGTCTACTTAAGGTTTTTTTTCGAACCACTTTTTCCGCATAGTTTCCTATCTTTAATATATACTAATACTACAGTTCTTTTACAGTTGGTTTTGTTTGGTTTTTTGTTTCTTGTTCTGTGAAACCGGTTTGGTTAATACCAACTGATACTATTTACTATCAATTTCGTTGACTCTCTTTTCTTGTGGTATTCGTTTTTCATGTGTACATTAATATCAACAGGTAAGCAAATTCAGGCTCTTGTATTAAGTGTGGATTTACCTACCACCCACAACACAGACATAAAATATCCACAATTGTTTCGGAAAAGCAACCAAAATGCTGAACTTCACCGAAAACCAAATACTCGAATACATATCCATGTATCTACAAATACATACATATGTATGTATGTATTTATATTCCATATGTTGTGTGGCGCAACAAGGCATGGCATTAACCAAATGTACCGACTTGAAGTTACCCTACAACATAAAATGTATTGTTGGGACTGTTTTTCACACATCTTGCCTTATCAACATAGGATTGATTAAAATTTATTGTTACTTTTGGAGAGTTGATTTTAAACATTATTAATATGAGTTCAGATTCGTTTTAATGATTAGTTTCTCTATCACTTTCAGCCCATAAATCTCAAAGCAGCACTTATGCTGCTACTCTTCTTAAAGAGTGGTATAAAACTAAGACTAAGACTATTTGCCTTCTTATATTAATATCAAGTTATAGAAATGGCTAGAAAACTGTGTTCCAATAGAAATACTTTTAACATGCATTCGCTTTGTTTCGCTTTATATGCCCACCAAAATCAATGCGTACAAGGTATACAAAACAAAACAAAACAAAAAAAAAAAACTCACAACCGGCTGCTTTCTGTGCTCTCTGCCGTGCACTACACTTCCCCACGTAGCTCCCCCGCCCCGAACAGACATAGTGCCACTCCTGAGCACTTCTAAAAAACCTGCTGTCGCTGCACAGAAACAGAAATCAAAAGTGAACAACGACGACGACTCGCTTGCACATTGCTGCCCCCCACCACTCCCATCCACAGTCTCCTCCTAAGCCCCCTTCCAATGGAAACACTATGAAGCACTACTACTATGCGCTTCGGATGCTCGTGTGGTCGGTTGTCCCGATTGTCGGCTGCCTACAGAAGTCGTCGGCATTGGAGCCGAAATCAGTGGAGCCAATGTACGGGATTGTTCGTCTGGCATTCGTTCTTGTTCGAGTGTTCGTTTCTTGATTTCTGCCCCATTCTAGTTGGCCAAACGGTTTCGTGTACGGGGGCTCGTGCCTCTTCGGGCCCCAACGACGAACTGCCCCAACTCACAGTTGTTTTTTTCAAGCCACAGTATCGTCGTTCAGTCGTTTGCTGCAGCCAGCACAGCAAGAGTAAGAGCAAAGAGTAGGGGCTGCTCGTTTTGCAATGTTTGCCAATTTTTCGCGTCTATTTCGATAAACTTAAAATTGACGACACCAAATCTGTCGCACTCTTTCACTCTCGTCTCTCTTTGTCACACTCTCTTTGTAATCAACAATAATTACGAGATTCCCAGACATATTGGGGCCCCTCGTCCCTTATGCATTTGATAAGCCAACTTAATAGAAATTGTAGGCGTCGTGTGTTAGTGTGTGTGTGTGAGGTTTCACTGTAATAAGCATAACTTTTGAGTTTGAGATATTTGTATTTGTTATTAAAAACAAATTCTGAATTCTCAAGTTTTTTGCATAAAATTTTGTTTTGTTTGATAAATGAAATCAGAAGCAGAAGCAGGAAAACCGGTTAATCGAAATACATACATATAATGTCTACATACATTTGTATACAACATGCGTTTCATTTGTAGCACATTGCACCGGAAATAAGCCAGCAACAACAACAACAACAACAATTGGCCGTCATTCATAAAGCTAAAAGAAGCAAACTTGATAACATAAAAGCCCCACGAAAAATTGCAATCAAAAAATTTATTAGCCCAAAAAAAAAAAAAAAAAGTAATATACAAAAAATAATTGCTGATTAAGTTTAATAAAAAAAAAAAAGTGTGTCATATTTTTTTTGGGAAAAAAATGTCTAAAATTCAATTTCAATACCATTTCATATATGTTGCTCGTGCAGTAATTTGAGTCGAGTGTAATTATAACAACAACAACAAAAGGTCTTAAACAAATGCAAAATCAACAAAAAAAAAAAAAAAATACAAAAATTCGGTTCGCTTTTCCCTTACAATTACAGGAAAATATATTAAAATAATGTGCCTCAAAAAGTGCGAAATAAATTTATATTTTAAAGTGGAAAACGATCGTTAAATTAGACAAGAAAATGTCTAACAACAAAAAGTGTTAACTAAATAACAAGACAAAGCATTTAATCACAAATTGTTAACTAAACAACAAAAGAAAATGTCAGCCATGCAGTTAAAGGATACAAAACTAAAAACTAAAGAAACAACGGCAACAACAATACCGTGTAAAGCCACGCCCATAGAAACAAGTACAACAAAAGCCACAGCAGCAGCAGCCCCAATAGCTGCGGCAGCAGCCACAAAGAAAACTTTAACCTCAAATGCGGCATTGTCATTGTTTGATCAGCTGAAAAAAGGCGTCAATTTGAACAAGTTAACAACAATTGGCGCCAACAGCAACAAAAGTGACGGCGACGGCGTTACTAACGCCAGCAACAACTTAGCGAAACCACCTGCTACTCCTCAGCCACTGTTAGTGCCACAATTCGCTTCATCAGCATCCTCATCCTCATCAAATATTGATCTTAAACCACCGCCAAAACCGCCTAGGCCATTCAATACGCCCAGCAGCATTGGCATAGTTCAGGGCACAAAACGTTCGAATGTTGTGGGTGGTAATGGTGGCTCTACCCTGTACGATAATACTGCCAAATTGGATATAAATATATTGCGATCTCAGCTCTATCAGGGCTCTAGAAAGACTGCAACAAAAGGATTACAACAGCAACAAGGTGAACATAAAAGGATTGGACAAAGAGGCAGCAAGAAACGTTGTTTGGATCGTTACGATTCATCAGAGTCATCAGACAGGTGAGTGATTAAGATACATATATGTATGTATATATGAAATGATACGCGGGAATCGAAAGGAATTCAAGTCTTTGAAATTGATGTTTGGAAACTGAAGACATTGTGTGATTGAGAAAATATAAATTGCAGCTAAACAAACAATAAACAAATACGTTTCAGCCCAGAAAGACATCAACAAAGTAGTTAGGCATTTATTTGTTTAATTTGAATGTTTTGAAATTGGAGCTCTTAAAAGTTGATAATTGGAATTTGAAAACGATATGCCAAATATTTTTGGTCTTTATTTATTTCTTTATGTACATTGTACAAAATTTGGAAAGGATGATGATATATTCTATAACTTTTGGAATTACTTTTACCAGATAGCTAGGAGAGAAATCGTAATACTCGTTGTGGGATTCCCCTCTTAAGAAAATCTCCATGCAATTTCTACATACATATGTTTGTATATTGAATACTTACCAAGATAAGATTACTTCTTATTATGAACGCTTTTAGTGGTCTATAAACTGGTCAAGAACATGCATTTCGTACAGATTGCAAAGAACTTTAGTATTTTCCATTTGGTCGTCTTAAATCTGTTCCTTTAATTGTAGTCTGTAACTATTTATAAGCTATATTGTTGTTATACATACTTACTTACATATACATACATATGTATGTATTGTTGATTAGCTTTAATGGCATGTAAATGCAGGTATACAAATACTACATATGTAAGCACCTCTAGATCTTTGTGTTAACAAGCCATAAAATGTAAAAACAGCTTGAAAACTTTATTTATATTTTTGCTTTTGGGCGTGGGAAAAACATTTTAATCAAATATCTTCTTAGTTACACATTAGTATAAAACTTTCTAATGCCAAAGGAAGATAGTTTTGCCTAAAGAACAAAACTTGGTTACTTTAAGTTTAAGTTAAGGCGAATGCATTCCAATTATTTGAGATCTTGTCAAGCTTTTTTTTGTTTTTTTGTATCTGGCTAGCCAAACCCAAACACTATAAACACTAAAAAAGGGAAATGTTAAATGTATCTGTGAGATGCTTTGCCAAAACTGAGCTAAATATACACACAGCATTCTGACTTTGCTTGCCAAAATTGAGCCAAAAGTGCCATCTAAATATACTACATACATACATATGTACATATGTACCTCTAATTGTAAAGATACTTTTTGTCAAACAAAAAGACACAAAAAATGAACAAACACTGCAAGAAACAACTTTCACGAGAAGAGCATACTAATAATAAGCGATTAAAAGAAATTTATCTGACAGTTAATTGAGGCAATAATCAATATATTTAAGCTAAACACATGGAGGCACGCGCCGCCGCCTTGTTTAAAATTTATGACTTATAAGGTGGGGGGTATACAAATGCAGATACATATACTTAGGCATAGATATACATACATATGTATCTTAGGAGAGAGATTCTTGCCAACTAATTTCCGCTCATTAAAAATGCACAACGAAAATGAAAGAAACACACAAAGACAAAGACAAAGCCAAAGCAAATCAAAATGAAATTCATTGCGATTGCAGCCCACCATTTGTATCTGAAAGATACGCAACATGCGGAACATGCGTTCATTTATCAGTTGATGAGTTGCAGTAGCTGCCGCTGCTGATTTTTAAATTTATATCGCGTGGGCGCTGATCACACACAATACAAACTTCAAAAACGTTTCATTCTGGCCTCTGATTTGTTGTTGTTAGTTTAGTTTTTGCATTGTACCCTGTACCATGGCAGTGGGCATGATGTGTATTGGATTTATAACAACAAAGTTTATTCGAAATTGGAATTTTTGTTGGGAATGTAAGCCCTTTCGCTTGCGGGTAGAAAAGTATCTCGAATTGAATCGAGGCCATTTCATAATATCTCCATCTCTTAACTAAAACAGGGTATCGGTTTGTCGATTTCTCTATTAGACCCATGCAATATATTTAGTTTTTGTTATTTTTTTTTGGATTTGCTTGATCTCTTTGCATTTTAATTAATTTACTCTTGTTGTTGCATGCAAATCATGCATAAATTTTACACTCGATTCCCATCGATAAGAGTCAAAGTATCCGTATCCGTATTTGTTGTTGTTGTGGTTGATGTTGAATGTTGTTGCTTGTGTCGGTTTCTGTCTCGTGGATTTTTCGTTTCGGTTGTTCCACACGCAATGCGCTGCATATCAAATGTTATCTCTATCTACTATTAAAATACTATATTCTACCTATATTGTATCTCTCAGTACGTTTAGCACGGCCCTTACCCCGTCTGTTTCCTCCCTTTATCACCCAACCCCAATCTCACTTTGGGGCTTCGGCTGAGTTCGTTATTCAGTCGTCGTTTGGCTTTATGCGTTCGTTTTTTGTCGGAAACAATTTTAACTTTTGGTCGTTGAACTTTTTGATTTATTTTTTTTTTTTTTTTTTTTTTTTTTTCGTCGTCTCGTCACAGAAACATGAAAATTTCAGTTGTTGTTTTGTTTGCTCTTTGTGTTTCTTTTTGGTTTTGTTTAATATTTGTTTTGTTTTTTCATTTGTGTGTGGTTTTTGGGCCGTCTTTTTTGGATTTTTTTTGTGTTTTTCCTTCTTGCCTTTTCGTGTGTGTGTTGGGTTTTTTTCTTTGCACATTTGTTTCCTTTGCGGTGCATTAAATTTAATTTGCACATCTTTAGCAATGATTTGTTTTTGCTCTTCGAATCTCTTTATGTTCGCCTTATGAGCCTAAATGTGGTTTATGTGATGGCATTTTGAACGAATTCCGGAACGAATTCATTAATTTCCAAGGAATTGGTTAATGCAATTCAATTTTTAAGAATTTCGGAAATATTTCTTTTAAATTAAGGTTGTCTGTTTCTTTGCCTTTTCTTTTAGTGGAAAGTTTGATTTGCTTTATAAATTGAAGAAATGAGTTATATTATCATTCAATTATTGACTAGCTTACAGAATGATTTACTTAATAATATCGTTTGAAAAGATTTAATAAATAGAACAACGCATACATTAGATATAGACATTTAAAATTACGGTAGATTAAGGATTAGATTATCCTTACTTACTTCTCATGGCCACTCGCAAGTTAGGCTTAAAATATCAAAGTTCTGATTTATTTTTCTAAAATTCCATTTTCCTTATGTCGATTACATTTCATTTCTTCATTTTGTATAAAGTTGTTGCCACTTCTTACTTTATTTTTTGGCATTGTGAAACACAAATTGTGTTAGGATAATATGGAAAGCTCTAAATGCATTTTCTTACAATTGCCTAGAAAAATCTTTTGAGGTAATGCAAATATCTATGTATGCACTTAATTCTTTTCTAAGTATAGTCATTTATTGGGTGTTATAAAAAATAATCAACAATTTGAAAGATTTATTATTTGCCTAACCATTATTTGACCTCCTTGGCTGTCATTGTTTATGGCCATACCCTGTATACATACACGAAATTGGGTATGATAGAACAACTTAAAGTTCTGTCCCTCCTAAACCATAAAACATACTTATGTGTGTATGAATGTAAATCCTAGTTCAGATTGATTGGATTGATTTGTTAATAGAGAAAGCTCAATAATGGTTTATTTGATGGAATTGATTCGCAGAGCATCTTTAAGTCGTTCTTGTTAAACCTTTTGACTAGTTGCTAGTCAAGTTTGTAAGCATCTCTGCATTGCAGCATCTTCTGCCAGATCTCAAACTATTGGTAAGAACAAGCAATGACATAAACAACACTCACACACACACATGGACTTGGCCATTAAAAAATTAATTATTTCATAAAGTAAATATAAAATGTAGACAACAAAAAAAGCAACAAATTGCAAAGCACTTTTTGTATCTTGTAGTTATTTCCGCAGCATTTAACTTTAATTATTGTTCATCATAAAGCAACTACCGATTGCCGACAACGACGACTGATGGACTCATGGAGTGACCGACTGCATGCAGTTTGTCATCATTTTTCTTTAACACACAGACACAGACACACACACACACACACACACACAGAGAGTAGATAATCAACGACCAAGTCTCTGTGTGTGCTATTGATTTTGTTGTCTTTTGTCTTGGTACAGGTTTTCCACGTTTTTCCACATTTTTCCAAGTGCGAACAACCAAGTGCGACCGACCCACTGCTCCAATGGCGCGAATCTTTTGCCTTTTTAAAGTATCTTATACTTTTCGTTTCTTTCTTGGTTTTTGTTTTGTTCGTTTTTGTTGCTTTTTTTTCTTTCTGCCAAGTCATGCAAACACACACAGATACACACACACACACACAGAGAGGGAGAGAAAAATACATTGTGTAATCGCCCACGTTGATTTATCTCGTTTAAGTGACTCCAAAACGGCAGTCAACTTTGTCGAAGACTGACTGTCAGATTGACTCTGAATGCAATTTTTGTTATTTTTTCCCCCTCGTGCCTTTTGTTGTTGTTGTTTTTGACGTTGAAAGTGTACGAAGTAATGTAATAACTTGCAATTGCTTGCTATTTGTATTTGTAATTGTATTTTTTGCAGTATTTGTATATTTATTTTTGCTATTTTTTTTTTTTTTTTTTTGGTTTTGTCGATATATTTTTCCGTTGGCTTCTCTCTTAATGCTATTTGCCATTTTGGCAAGCTTTTGGCTCACTTCTTAGCCACAGACTATTCGACTTTTTGCAGTCTGCCCCAAAGTAGTTGCAATAATATGTCAACTTAAGTGCAGTAGTGCAAAGTCAATTAATGGATTTGTTCCCAATTGACTTTGTTTTGTAATCGTATAGAAGAAAACTTCCTAGATTATGGAATCGATATCAATTTTAGTGAAGTTAACTTTAAGCTATAATTATCTTTAGATTGATTTAGATCTAAGACCAAGTGAAGATTGATAATTTAAATGCAGTCAATGGACTTTATTTACTGTAAATAGCCATTAAACCCATTTTAGCTATTTGAATAAGAAAAGAAAATATAAAGAACCATCAAAGTTTTTGGATTTTTAGGAATATTGAACAATTAGTCTGTTTAAGATACTTGTTATCGAAGCAGATTGTCAAAATTTGCGGCTTTACCCGTTAAAAATTAACAGAAAAAAGTGCCCGATAAACATTTTCGATAAACGTTCTCCAAAGAATGTAAAATTGCTTCAATTTTCGCCTTTGGGTTTAATTTTGATAGAGCAACAGGTTTTGTCAGAGTTTTGGGTGATTACGCTCGATTATCAAAATGAATATGTTCGAGTGGGCTAACTAATTTAGGGCACCATCAACAACAACAGCAACAACCATGAGAATTGAGATTTTGTAAGTAGCCCAAAATTGTAGACCAAGTTTCTCTACAACTGGCCAACTGCTTGGCCCCCTCTTGGCTCCATTATGGATATCTGTAGATGCCAGAGTGTTGCCAACTAGCTGCCACGCCCATACACACACACACACACACACACACAGCATCAACTCCTACCGCCGCATGTCCATAGTGAGCAGCAGCAGCAGACAGCTAACGTTTCTGCCATGACTCTTGGCCAGATTGAAAATGTGCTTTTGTTTTCATATTTCTCTCTTTTTTTTCTGTTTACCCCCTTTTTGCGTTTTTTGTCTTTTCCCTCACTTTTTTTTCTTATTTATTTTTGTTTTATGTTTTCTTTTTCATTGTAATTTTTTTATAGTCTGCAATCTGTTGTTGTTGTCGTGCAAGTGTTGGCAGCGGAGTCGCTAGTTGCCGGTCCCCAGACCCTCACAGATGCCCCACATGCCCCAAAATCCCCAATCCGCACAGTCTTCAATGCTTTGCTCCAGCTACTGGCGACCAACCCGTTACCCCTCCACTCCAACCCCCGTACTATGTTTTGTGCCCGTTTTGTTGCACCTCCTGCTGTCAGCCCTTTTTGCCCTTGCCTCCTGCCTTGGCGTTGGCTTTGCTTTTTGGGTTTCTTCCACTTGTTTCAACAAGATGCACATTCTTAGCCCATTGCTCTACTCTAACCGAATGTAAGGTATTTAAATAGGTGGTTTCTTCCAGAATGAATTTAAAGTGTAATTAAATATAAACATTTGAGTATACACACGTTTAAGAAGACAATGAAGGGGCCAAGAATCAGCTGAGACTAAACTCGATTAGCAAATACAGTGAAACCTCGATATAACGAATCTGAGGGGGATCGCAAAATTATTCGTTATATCTATTGATTCGCTATAGGTACTGAAATGTAAGACCTTAGTCCTTTCAAGGGACTTAACAAAAAATTCGTTATATTGGGTTTTTCGTTAAAACGAAGTTCGTTATATCGAGGTTTCACTGTATTACCAAAATAGTTGTTGGTCATTAGGATTGGATATAGAATCTTGTAATATACATACTTATCCTCTTCAGCTGAATCTATAATGTAGTCAAAGTCAGTACCCAAAATGGATGAAAGATAAATCGTTTCATCTCTGGTAGTAGTTAACTAAAAGTATGCAATACTTCTCTTAAGGATTGGGGATGGCAGAGAGTAGAATAAGCTAAACTAGTGTGTTTATTTAAACATTCCTAATCATTAGATAATGGCGAGTGTATAACAAGTTCGTCTCGTTGGTTTTATGCATTCTTTTTATACATTTTTATGTCTAAAACGGCGAGAGGAATATAAAGGAAAAGAGAGTCAGAAGCAAACCAGCTGCTTCAGATGATGAGGATGATGATGCTCCTCGCTCGCTCTCTCTCTCTCTCTCTCTCTCTCTCTCATATGTGGTGTGCCTCTGTGTGTGAAAAGCAGTTTAAACACGAAATTAGAGCCTCAACCTCCCTGGGATCCCTCCACTTACTCGCCTAGTGCATGAATGGCATGGGCATGGGCATGGGCAAGGAGTACGGGCATGTTCCGTGTTCCATTCTTTCTACCCCAACGCCCGTACCGTCCCCTCCTCGTCAGACCGCGCCGCCCCTTAGGGAGCGCATTAAGTCGTAATAAATGCTGGCTGCATGTTTTGTACATTGACCTCAAAACTGAGCCACAAGCAGGTCTCCCCCCTCCGGCAGGGTCCCCCTCTTCTTCTTCGGCTGTGGCTGCTGCCTTACCCTTCCTTCCACGCCCACTTTTATATACCGTTGTTGGCCTGTTGTATCTTTTCGATGGGATGCTGTGTGTGTGTTTTTTTTGTTGTTTTGCCTTTGCTCTCGTTGCGCTGTTGTTTTTGTTGTTTTTCGTGCACATTTTGCTAAATAGCTTCTATTTACGTTCCATGGAAAATGCATTTTGCAATTGTAGAATGCAAAAATTTGTTGCTGTTTTTCTTACTCGCACGCTACTTTGTCTCTCTGTGCAAACAATGGCAATGGCAGAGTCTGTGGATAGAGGTTGAGATGGACTGGGGGGCGGAAGGTGGGGAAAGGAGGCGCGGCAGTTCGTAGCGGCGTCAGTGTTAGGCACAAAAAACGTGCGCGACTTTTTGGGGCCATAAATCAAGAAGGCAAACTCATAAAACTCGAAACACTGTGCATTGCTTTATGCTAAATTCTATCTTTCTTTTCTCCCTATTTGGGTTGGAATAGAGAGGGAGAATAAACGGTGTATATACTTTCCATAGATGAATCGCATGGAAAACTAGTGAAAATTGTTGAATTACCACCTGTCAATTGACTAATTGCATAAAGGATCGCACACACACACACACCCACTTTACACCCCTGCAAATTACACAATTGACTGCATTTGACCGCATTTTTATAGACGTCAAAAGGGTTTTTTGGTAAAAATGTTGAAACAAATAGTTTAAGACTAAATTTTTAACTGATTTGAACTCAACATTTTTTAAGAAGCTGTATAACCAAAAATTACAGGATAAAGCTTATATGTATATCTCTTTTTTCAAGTAGAATCAATTCCAATGAAAGTGCTTCAATGATGTAGCAACAAATTTCAATTGAAATGGCTCATAAATAAAGAATCTCAACAATATGCATTTAAAGTTGATCTTCACATTATCTTTAATCCAGGAAACTTGAACAGGTTTTCATTAGAATAATAATATATTGAATTGAATAAGCAATTGAGTTGTCCGTGTTCGAGTCCCAGGCTATTGTATGGATGTAGTCTTCGTCTAAGCCGAAGGCCTTAGTTGCCAGTGAACTTTAGAACTATATCCTATACTTATAATAACAGTAAAACCTTATATATATTTTGCTTTAAACACAGTCTAAGCTGATTATTTAACTTAGCTTTTCAACACTTAAAAGCTTAATGAAAATAGCTAATTTCCGCTTATGTTAAGAGAGAAATTAAACCTGGTTAAGTATCATATTGTATTGCCTGACAAATTGATGAATGACAAAATGTTTTTAATCGAAAATCAATGGCGATTAGTATGCACAAAATCCATAATCATTTCAAATTAGTCATTGGCAAAGATTTGATCTCTCTGCCATCATCATCATATAACAGGGCATATTTAGATATTAGATGCATAAATTTATGCTAATTTTGCAAGAGTCCACCCTTTTTTTAGGCAAATGGCAAAAACCCCAAATGGCATTCTAATGTTGGCCACCAAAATCAAAATCATATTAGGATGCTAAAAGTACTGAGAACAGGACAGGCAGGACAGGACAGGACAGGACAGGACAGGATGATAGGTGAGGTTTGAGGATTCTGGTGGCTAGCTGCTGGCTGGAGAGTTGCATCGTTCACTCACATCAACAGACATGCAGAAATGTTGGGGAAAATTTTCATTAATTATAATGTCAGTCGATGGTTGGTTGTTGTTGTTGCTGTTGCTGCTGATGTTGCTGTTGTTGGTGTGTGTGCATGCAGCTGAAATAACAGCAACAGCAATGGCAACAACTGGCAACAGAAAATGCAGCTGTAAAGCCAACAAGCCTACCGTCGTCAGCCTTCCCTGCCGCCACCCTGGTCATATTGTTGAGGCGTCTACTGGCCAGACAGGCGTCCAAAAACCAACTGACGGCTATGGCAGGCATTTTTTGTTTGGTCGCTGTTGTTGTTTTTGCATTTGCATTTGCATTTGTTGCTTTTTGCATTTGCAGGCAGCGAAAATTAGTCATTAACTTTTTAAGCATCGACTGGACAAACATGGCGTATGAGTGATGTGAAATGGCGGTCTAGCCACCACAAAATGCCCCAACCCAACCCCCCATGCAATGGCCTGTGGTGATAAGCCTCGACAGTCGAACTCAATTCTGTGGCACATGTGGCAATTATGTATGTTGCCTGTGCAATTGCCGCTACGAGCTGATGCGTTGCAAGTGTTTTTTTTCCTTCTCAAAACTGGAAGTGCGTTACGTTAGAGAGAAAGAGGGAGCAAGAGGGGGAAAGATGCCGAGTTAGGGAAATGGGTTGGATGCCACTTGATGCGATTGACGGTGATCGTTTCAGGCTATCATTAAGTTTATTGGCTGGCAAATGGTTGCAACTTGTTAGTACTGAAATGATTTTCAAGTACTTGGGTGACTTTAATTTGGATTTCTGTTTCAATTTCTTGAATTTAATTCCTTTCGTAGATTGTTATTATGAAACTCGGTAAAAGGACTTAGGAAAGCCCTTGCTTTATTACGAAATTTCCCTCATCTGTTTTCTTTTGAACCCGCACTAATTTGTTAAAGATTTTAGAACTAGAAAGTGTATTAGAATCACAAATGTGTGTCTAACTAAATAGATCATTGACATTGACCTTGACCTTAGCTTGTTCTACTTATGCACTCGACCATGAAACATTCAGACTCACACACCTTTGTATATGTACACTAAGAAGCTTTCAAAATCAAAAGTGTGACTGCAAAACGAAATGAAAAGGAAATAAGAGAGAGAAAAAAAGCAAAAGCGAAAATCACATGGCTAATTTGTGAAGAAAAGAAACATGTGTGCGGGAAGAGAGGAAGGAAACAAATGGGTACATATGTATCTATGGATAGTAGAAACAAAAAAGCCAAGTCGGAAGCAGCCAATAACCACAGCAACTAGAACTGGCTAACTAAACAAGTCATTATAATCGGCTTAGACAATGAAAGAAAAAAGGGGAAAAAACGAAAGTCCATAGCTCAGATTGACACACCGATATTGATATACCCTAACTATGAGTAGACCAGAAAAGGATACTAAAAAGCAAAGAAACGCTTTGCAATTTGCCAGCCTTTAAGACTATTTGACTAAAGTCTAAGTCTCTTTCTCTAAATGGGAATAGAAAGTCGAATAGTCAAATTAGATAGCTTAACATTTCCAAATTGTGCATGGTGATTAAGAATATTTATTGAGCTTTGTTAAAGACTTAATGTTGATTATAAAAAATATCTAAAAGTGTGTAACGAATGTGTCATTTTGTCATGCATTTCAATCGAATTGAATTAAACCGTCAATTGGATTCGTGTTTGTGTCAGTAAGTGGCTAAATGTTCAAGTATTTAATCTATTGATTAAACATAATATGTGTTTAAAATAAAAAAATCCAAATATATAGAAAAACATTTGTAAATTGTATTTTCTGTCTAACGTTTGTGCGTTAAATTAGTTTCTGCGGTCGCGAACTGATGCTGGTCTCTATGGCGTATTTGTAATTACCTAATATAAAATCAAATTGATTGTATAAATAAATTAATTTTGTAAATTATATCTAATTTGGCCGAGAGACAAAAAGAAAAACACATGAAATTACAACCAAAAACAAAAATGTGGCCAAAGGGAAACAATAAATTGAACAAATAGTATACGGTAATTAAAAGTTAATTACAGCAAGTTTCAAATGACAATAGTCAGAAAGAGAAGGTGACAAAATGTGTGTGAGAGAGAGAAAGAGAGAGACTAACTAACTAAAGGTGGTGACTAAAACCCTCAACTGCCAATAACACTCAACACTTTTTGCCAATAAATTAACTATTTTTTCACACACTTTGCAAGCAATTTATACAAATTATGCCATCATTATGAGTAGGAAGATTTGAAAATGTTTAAGAGGGTCGACTTTGAGGTACCTTATCTTTGTTTATTTATTCCCATTGGTTGTTGTACTTGTTTATCCTTTTACCTGCTTTTTTGACTGTTTCTTTCTTATCGTTTTTACTCCATTCTTCTCCATTCAAATGTATTGGAAGTTAGACCTCTAGATATGAAACACTTTCATATCAAAAACCCAGTGAATGTTATACCCGGATAATAGTGTATATAAATCAGTATTGCAATAGTCAGATTCCATAATTCATTAACTCCAAGGTTGTGCAAATATTTTAAATTGATTTTACAGAGTTTTACAAATGAAATTGTAGTATGACCGTAAAATCGTACCCTGATTACAGGGTATTCCTCATGCCTATCCAAAATCATTTCAAAATGTCATAATCTTGATTGAGTTATATCCATGATTACTACCTATGTTTGTATATTTTTTGTTTATTATTTACCTTTTTTTCTATTCGCTTTCATTTCTTATTGAAAAGTTGTTTGTCTAAGCACCCCCCCCCCCCACACACACACACATACACACTTCAGATACCCCTCGACCCAGCACTTGATTCAATTGAGTTCTCATCGAATCACATCATATTAATTGCACGGCAGCAAAATGTAATTAAAATGTTAAGTCAAGCGTCTGAAAAGTCAAACTCTTGAAGAAATCTTTGAATTAATAAAATCAAATAAAAAATTTGCTAATTATCTATGAACTTGAGGATGTCTCACACACTTCCACCCACTTCTTCTAGATATGAAAATTTAAACCATAATAAACTTTAATAAACAAGAGAATGAATATTTTGCTGATTACATTAACAATTACAAACTTTTATCGCTTATTTTCGGTGTGCTTTTGGTTTTTGAATTACATTTTTTTGTTTTCGAATTTTAGCTTGACTCTGCAATTTCCACGCTTCGCTGCAATTATGCAACTTTTTGTTGTTATTGCTTTTGTTTTTTCTTCCTTGCTACTTGTTGTAATTTTTTTTTTGTTTTTTTTATAGTTTCAGTAAATTGAATTGCTAATGAACTAAACATGAAAATTTAATTAAAATGCGCTTAAAGCAAAAGCAGTGGCAGTGGCTAACAACAATTGCAGTTGCAACAACAACAACTACAACAACAAAATGCAAATTGCTGCAAATTTATTACTTTCATATATAATAAAAATTTAGATTTTTTTTCATTCATTTTTGGTTTTAAATAAATATGTATTAGGTAATAATAAAAATATGTTTGAGCAATCATGAATAAATCATTTGAAATGAACATTTTTGCGGTTATATAATTAGTAAATTTTTCATCAATATATTTCGTTTTTATGCGCTTGTGTAATTAAGCGTAAATAATTACTTTTAGAAGATTTTAAAGACTATCAAGAAATTTCATCAAAGTGGTTGAGACTGAGAAAGAGAGAGTTCAAGTGAAAAATAAGTTATAAAACTAAATTAAATTGGCTTTTACCTTCAAATGTTTTTCCTTTTTAGATAGATTTGATATAAAGAACTTTAATACATATAAGCTAAAGCAATCAATTTAGAATCTTTTGCTTTGTTTTGATTCTGTTCAAAAAACATAATCTTTATGAATTCTAAGAAGTTTTTCAAATGATTTATTAACTTTTTTCCGTAAAAGAATAAAACTTAATATAAATCAGAAGGTAGAATTCAATAGTTAAGTGTTTTATAATCGGTTCGAGAGGTTAACCTCGTGAGATAACCCGAAACCTTTATCAATCTGGTCTTTATATTATACACAATTAAAACCAAAAATTAATTTAAGACATTTTTGGGAATTTTTTTTAAATTTGTAAATAAAGTCTATTTCCTTTTGTTTTGTATAGGTTTATGGACCATCATGTTAAAACTTAAACAGTTTATACTAACACGTTATAAAAAATCTCATAACTAATTAAAAGTTGTGGTTTAACAAATCTAATAACCAGTTTGTGGGCTTATTGAATTCGATTTTGGCAACTTTTAGCAAATTTTATTATTTAAAGCATTTCATTGGATTTAAGAGAGACAATTTATTGATGAGTATTATCTATAAACGCCGCTTGTCTATTTCTTTTGGAAAGCCTTAAAGAGATATTTCAATTTGAAGACTGATTTGACAGCTTTAACAATTTAGTCTAACCCCAAAAATGAATCGACTTGGACCACGACGGCTACCAAAGACACACAGAGCAAAAATTTCCGCGCTGTTATCAACACGCGATTTTTGGCACTTTTTTTTATGAGAACGCCATCAAGCGAGTCGAGGACGGCGACTATCATGCTGAGTCGTCTCCACATTCTCATCCTTGTCCTCGTCCTCGTCCTCGTTCGCATCTCATCTCATCTTTGCCGTTGCTGTTGGTTGCTGTCGTTGTTCCTGTCGTTGTCGTTGTCTCTACACATTTTTGTCTCATTTTCATGGGCCATTTACGTAGACAAAGATGCGCGGCATGTTTATGTGTCCGTAAGATACATTTTAGGTTTTTTGTTTTTTGTTTGTTGGTGTGTCTGGACACACATACAGTGAGAGAGAGAAAGACAGGGATCTCTCCTCTGTTCTCTATCCTCTGTCTGGCTGCACTCTATATATAGATTAAAATACCGGTTCTGGGCAAAAAAGTTGCAAAGTTTTGAAATAAAAATAAGTTAACCCCGCGGTTAGGGAAAATAAATAAATAAAAAAGAAAATACCAAAGTCTTTGGATGATGAGCAAATATGAGAAATTCGCTCATGAAAAACTTCAGTTGAGTGGGCGTGGCCTTAACAAAGAGCTCATAAAACATTTGCAAAGTGGGACAAATGTTTAGTGCACTTTTAATGTGATGAGTTTCTTTGATTTATTTATTTTTAAGTTCAACGACATAAAAGAAACAATGACAATTTTTTTTTGTTTTTTACCCTCTTTGGCATTATCAAATGTTTGCCCAAGACCTTAAAGCCAAAACTAAATATTGAGAAGAACAAATACACATACATATGTATGTATGTATGTGTGTGTCTTACAGGAAGAGGGGGAGCTTAGTTTCTTTCCTTTTCAAGTTGCCTATCACCAAGTGCGGCAAGTTCCTCAAGTTCTCTTATCTCTTGTGTGTTTCATAAGAATAATGAAATTGTAATTTCAATATATAGGGTAGAGGAAAAAGTTATCAAAGTTATTGGCCAACAGACGTCACACATATTGTACATACATATATGACGCATTCCATGACAAAGACCCCAATGCTTTGTGCGACCTGATAACCTCAATACTAATGACATTGGTTACTCAACTCGGGGCTTTCTATTTGTCTGGGTTGGTGATAAAACAGAACCAAAAACTGGAAAAGGAGTGTGAAATTCTGCTGAAATCACTTTATTAATATTTAATATTATGTGCAATTTCCGCAATGGTAAATGGCAATTGTGTAAAACTAAATACACTGTTTATTTAGCCTCGAGCTTTGTAATCCTTAAAACCTCTTTAAAACCTCTTTTTCTCATTTCGGGTAAGATAATTTTCGAATTACGAATAATTACAAACATGAGTAAGATCGACTTTTGAATGGATTATAAGTCGGTATGTATATGAGCATAAAAATATTTCAATATAATTTAGCTTAGATAAGCTGCTATCTCTATCTCTGCAATGATGATAAACGATAAGTATTTAGTTAGTTAGAAAGTCCGAATAAGTTTTAGTACCAAATACGTGAATAGAAAAGGATTTTGCTAATAAGAATCAAATGTATTCCATTGGTCAATTACATCATTTCTGTTTATTATCTTGGTGGCCAAGTAGACGAGCCCTTGCATTGATTTGTTACACACACATAAGTCCAGTCACTCTGGACGTGGTGTTCATTAAAACACCCTGTCAATCTGTCATTAAACAATGTATCCAATTATAAGCATATCATCCTTAAATAGCCAACCAATTGTATGTTGGACCCTTGCATTGTAATGCTCATTAACGCCCTAATTGTAACGATGACAATAAAAACAAAATCGAAAAATTGTCCATCCTTTTTTAATTTATAGAGAAGTGGTGAGTGGGGCAAGAGTCCTTGGGTCCTTGGCTGCTTCCTTGCCTTGACGTTTTGTTGTGTCATATGTGAGTGTGTGCGACAATTGTTTTTGACACAAAATGATTTTAATCATAATGTCATTAAACACGCAACACACACAACGACTGTAAAGGCGAGGTTAGCTAACTAGTAAAGGGCCGAGTCCCAAACTCTAAACCTGGCCATGACCCTGTTGTTGTCTCTCTATGTTTGTCCGTGTCCGAACCCTAAAAAACTGTCCAGAAAAAAGGGAAAAACATGTGAAGATCCCATTGAGTTGATAATTTCTGTCACTTAATTGCCGGGGCTTAAACATTACAAAACTTTTTGTTGTTTTCTGGCCCACATTGTTAACATAATAAATTAATTTTTTCTGGCTATCTAGCCACACACTCCCCCCACTTCTCGAGAGGCCTCGAACCCTTCAGTCCTTCGTGGAAAATATTTAATGTTCACTTCCGTTCCTTAGAAAATGAGCTGAGATATCTTTGAGATTAAATGGAGTTGTAAATGTATTTGGATACTTATTTTGGTGGCCATTGATGATGATCGAAGGAGGAAGGTAGTTTCCAACTGGCCATGTCACGCCATATAAGAAGGAAGCCCCTCAAAAAAGAAGGAGAGACAAAAATCTCAAGTGTATTGTGTATTCCTCTCCCTTTGAGGGCGTTGACCAATGCAATTGAACCGCTCAATGTAGAGAAACCGCAACACGGAAGAGAGCAAAAGACAGAGAGTTAAGGACATTGATAAAGTCAGGTGAAAAGGGAATGGAAAATGGAGTCACTTGAAAAGGGTTGCTACACCCTCAAACCCTTGGTGGGGGGGTCTAGCTGGGCAACGCCCACATTACGCTTGATTAAATGTACATATATGTATATGAAAACGGAAGGATGTAAAGACCAGCTTGCAAGGGTTGCAAAGTAAAACCAGGACGAGCCATAGATGGCGCCAGTTGGTTAACAATTGAAAGAGAAGAGTTTCTCATATAAAAAAAACTCTTTTGTGCCATAAACTAAAGGTAGTAAATGTATCTTTTAGTGTGTATCTTTTTTTTATATGCGGCTTAATCCTTCATCATCATAATCAAAAATGAACGAAAAAAAAAACCGACACAACAGTGTGAAATTCGTGGAAACGCCGTAAAGAGTAGCCAAAGTGAAGTATCTCGGTCTTGCTGTTGCTCTCCCCCTCCCCCCTCGCTCTCACTCTCTCTTTCTTGTGGCAGTTTTTCGGTCATTTCTTGAACTTTGCCAATGTCGAAGACGTTTTTGGGGGCCAAAATGCAGTTGAAAGATACATTTGTATCTGTATCTTTTTACCTGTATCTTTGGCACGTCGCCTTAGCCGTGGCGGTCGATGTCGCTGTCTCTACATGTGTTTTCTGTATATTGTACATTCATACATATATACATATATTTTTTATATGCCGTGTGGTTTTAGGTCTGCAACGCCCTTCTACCTGAGAGATTTCTGCGACCTAAACCTAAACCAGAGACGCCTGTGCCCCAGCCACAAGCATACAGATTCGAACTCAGCTCTCAGTCTCCGGCTCTGCCAGCCTGGGCCTCTTTGAAGATTGGCCATATGCCTTTTAAACTTGTTTCAAATAATTTCAGGCTAGACGTGCATAAATCTACTTAACAACAAAATGGAGAAAAAAAAAGAATACAATAAAAAAAAAAACAACCCAACAACAACAAAAATCAGAGAAACAACAACTACAAATAAAAATTGAAAACTTCAACTTCGCGACGTTGTTTCTGAGATTTTGGTCGAGAGAGACGAAGACCAAGTAGCTGAAGTATGAGAAGTAGTCGGTGGCTTTTCTTTGTTGCCAAGTTTCAAGTTGTTCTTGTTGTTGTTGCTTCCTCTTGTTCGCATGCTAAATAATTAAGTTAGCACTTTTATGTCTCTATGTGTGTGTGTGTGTGTGTGAGTGTGCTACGGATTTACAACTGACTGATGGACAGACTACATACATGAATGCCGCACAAAAAGGGCGGCACATTTACACTAACAGAAAACAAAGGTACTTTTAAGATAGAGCCACACACACATTTGTTATTTGGTTAGAGAAGCGGGAGTAAGAAAGATTTGGCCTATAAAGTTTTTTTTTAGTCCTATTCTACATTTTGATGGAAAAGACTTTTGTTGACTAGTGGATGCATATACAATTCTCGAAACATCCTTACGAAGACATATAAAAAGCTCTAGTTTCTGAGTTCTTTTCTAGTCTGTTGCATACTTTAAGGGTAAGAGATCCTTCCACTTTAAGTCCCGCATATTTGATGATCTATCGTTTCAAGCTTTCATTTAAAGATTATGCAAGTCCACGACAATTTCTTTTAACATTGACGGACTTTGTGGCCACAACATTTCTATAAATTTCTCTCTGTGTACAATTGTTGACAGTTTCATGGTAACACTTGGATTTCTCTCTCAAATAAAAATAAAATAACGAGAAGAACTTTTACTTTACATATGTTGAAGCTCTTTGCAAGCTTCGATGTTGCCTCCTTGTCTTGTCTGGTCTTATTTCCATTCTCCTCCCGTGCTCGCACTACTCCGACTTGCCTTTTCCTATGAAAATATGTACATACATATATCTGTAGGACTTCTTCTCCGACTTTATGCTTTAGTATAAGCGTACGGTTAAAAGCCAAGACAAGACAACAAAAAACACAGCGCAACAAAATATTTGTTGATGTTACTTTTCGTTGTTCTAGTTGTTTTAGTTGTTGCTTTTGTTGGAGTTGTTTCTGTTGAAGTTTCTTTGAGCGCACATTACAAATTCACGGGAATCCAATTTATTGTAGCAAAAAGACCCCAGAAAGCGACTTCTTGACTCTAGGGACTTTATCTATGAATGGCTATCAAATTTTGTCGTTTCTTTTTTCTACTTTGCCATTTTTTCTCCCCATTTGTTTTTGAAATTTTCTCTGATTTGCGGTTTGTGGCACTGAATAACCTTATATTTAGTTGACTTAAGCTTAAAGAAAAGTGAAACGACAGTGAAAATGAGTCAATTTTTACTTTAAAATCTTTTTGCTGATCCTGTGATCCATCGATGAGCCTCGCTTGGCAGTAAGCCCTACCCAGAGCTCCATCACACTTTATCACATTTCAGGTTGCATTCTTCAGGTGAGTCATTCAGTGGCTTGGCCAGCATTTATTATGTGGCTTTTTGTGACTCTTCAGGTTTTCTGTTTTGTTGCTGTATTTCTGCAACAAGGTTCCCTTTGTTCACTGATTGAAAGTTCTGCCTAAGTGTTTCTTCTCTTCTTGATATCACAGATACAAGGAAACAGGTATCGGACGATTGATGTGGGGTCGAGAGGTAATGGTAGGAAGGAAGACGGTTGGATGAACTTCCTAAAGAAGACAAAGTAACCCCAAAAAGAAGCTTAACTTTAAACTGTATGTCTGTGTGTGTGTGTGTTTGTGTGAATTACGACAGTTCTTCAAGACAACAAATTATCTGCAATGAATGCATTCATTTCCATATATTTTTTCTTTCGCTTTTTGCATATTATTATTTTGGAGTATGCCGACATCAAAGAAGCCGAAAAACTTGTTTAAATATTTGCTTTGGAAAATTGCTTGAGGATTGTTATGTCAATATGTAATGATTGCCAGATATGGTTTTGAAATGGCAAGAGGCATCATATATATTAAGACATCAAGACTAAAAAGTATGGCTTATCGGTTTGATAAGTTTGATTCTGAATTTGTTTTAAGAGTTTTGAGAGTACTCTCTTGATCATTGATTTATTGTTTTACCAGACAATCAACAAATATTGTCAATAAGTGTCATTAAAACTATGAGAAAACACGAAATGTATAAAGAATATGGATTTGCAATATTAAGCAAAGTTATTTAGCCAAATAAAAGAAAGATAACGCTGCTAAAAAAATTGCCTCGTTTGGTTGGCTTTAGTTATACATAGTATTATTTTGATTTATTTGTTGGTTAGTCTTTAAGTTGTATATAAAATACACGCAACACTTTGTTTAAAAAGAATTCGAGGAAATCTTGAACATTTCAAAAAATACTAGATTATCTCTAGATGGTTGAAATCCCTCCAATGAAATAATCATTATTTCTTGTGGGCATCGAAATTTATATGTTGGGATAGATATGGCTTTGACATGGCATGTTTCTCTGATAATTTATGACAAGCCTGTATGTACCATACATACGAATGTACATACATACATACATACGTACGTATGTATGTACAAGCAACATTTAAAACTAATTCAAAAGCGCATGGCGTACTGTAATTAAGCATGGCGCGGACCAAGTCGATGAAGTATCTACAAGATACTTTTGTCTATGCGTGTGCGAGTGAGTCAGTCGCACTGGCTGGCTGGCTGTCAGTCAGTTAAGCAGAGCTGTTGGCCTGAGGCAGAGAAAAACCTATTAAAAAGCAAAACGTTAGGCTGGGTCGGGCCTCCGCCTCTCTTTCTGAATGTTGAATGCTGGTTTGGTTTGGCAGTTTGCTATGGCCTAGCACGCTAGTCTTGTTGTCTAGTTGTCGGCTGTTTCTTAGATACAGATACAGATACAGCTCGCTGATACAAACTCGCAGATACTTTGCATGCATTCGACACTTAAATGCACGCTGTGCGGTAGTTAGCGTGGCGAAATGAAAAGCCATACTCTCTCTGGGACTCGCATAAAGTATAGAGTTGGACAGAAAGAAATACACATTAGAGGGGATGGGCAGGAGGAGGAGACCTGAGATGGTGAGTGGTGAAGATGAAGGGTGGTAAACCAGTTGAACGCATGAAATTAACTTAAACTTGACTTGGTTTTTGGTCAACATCAACTTTGTTTTTCATTATCGTTTAGAAAAAGAAAAAAATAGAACCAAAAAACTTCCTGGTTTGTGAAGAAGTCAGTCAGTCTCTAATCTCTGCTCTTCTCTTTACATTTTTCTCTGTCATTAATGTCCATAATTAATTGTTTTTCATGGCAAAATGTTGTAATAACTCGACAAAAATCTTTTACAACATTTTCGATAATTCTCTGTTGCTGTTTTGGGCCATTAGCAGTTCAACTTGTATATTATATAATGCCTAAAGCTGTGAATTTGTATTAATTAAATCAAATTAAAGCTCTTTTCTGTTTTAAACTCAAAATGAATTTAAATTACAAAATAAACTAAGAACATCAATTTAGCCCGAGTGTTTAAATTTCTCACATAAAGTCTCTACGAATCGGTATCATCATCATAGTCAATGTCTCATTCAAGTGCATCAATGAAACCCACTCGCAATGCCGTCAATATTTTTATTCAAATAAACATTGCAAAAACCAAAAAAAAAACGCCGAAAACGTACAAAAATTTCGCTTTAAATTCAACATTTTTCAAGTTCATTGTCCAAATGCAGGCGACGCGTCGGTGGCGCGGGGCAGCGCATTGATGAAACCTTCACATGTCAAATCGATAGTCTGACAACCTTCACACACACACATACACACATCGAGAGCTTCAAAAATTGACTACTCATGCCGGCCTGCCCCACCCACTCACCCTGCACCTCCTCTGTGTGCTCTCTCTCTATCCACCCACTGTGATGCCTTGTGGTGTTTCCGCCTCTGGCCAACATTACCCACCCACAATAAATCTTAATTTCTCTCTGCCAGCCTGCTACCCCCCCAATACGAAAAGCTTCACTTCCTACCATCTCCTCTTGCATTGCGCCGCGTCGCCTTGTCAACAATTTCGAAAAATGACACATCAAATTAAATATAAATAAAGAAAACACAAATAAAGCCCCAGAGGGTAAAAAATATTTGTAAAAATGACAACGTTTTGTTACCCTGAAAACAAAATTATTTGGCCAATAAGAGAAATGACATAGGAAAGACAAGGATAGGCATGGCTAAAAATACTTATATGATCCTGTAAGGATAACAATGGAACCGTTACTTACTTATTTTTCAGTTTACATTGCCATAAACTTTTCTTCTCGTTTTATGTATTAATTACTTTACTTAATACGACCCATTAGTTGGGTCATTAAATTGGCTAATGTGCCAATTAATTTGCTTTTTGTTTTTCAAGTCTCTCCAACTTAAGCAGTGCCTGGTACAATTGATAATTGAGTTTCCTTTTGTTGCAGTAAAAGTAGTTAAAACTTTATAGCCATTATATGAAAAAAACCACCTGATTTTGAACAGATTTGATTCAATTTGTAGGAAAAAGTGCGACAGAAGGAATCATCTGTAACTATATAAAGATGAGATCAATACGACGATTAGATCAGCCTGTAAGTCTGTTAGTTTGACTCGATCAGACCAATAATATCATAAAGCTTCCATAGAAGTCTTATTTGAATGAATAGAATGTCGTTCCTTCGATTCTTAATACTGTCCATTATAGAGTAATAAAAATTTTAATTCAAAAATGTTGCTAATTGGTCATTATTTTACTTCTTTAGGCCTAAATGAATACAACCCAACGTTGTTAGGGTATAAACAAGCGTGAAAAAGCGAATTTCAATAAGAATGACAAAAAAATTAGCCCCGCAACAAAATTTTTGCCACAATGAAATTTTTGTTGCTTGTTGTGTTTATTGTTGTTGTTCTTGTTTGTTTGCCATTCTATGTTGTTTTATTTTATTATTATATTGTTTTTTGTCCAAAGGGGCCAGCGTAACGGCCAAGGGCGGGGCGATGTGAGGGGCATGACGATTTGAATAAGTAAAGGAATCACTTCGTTAAACTTTTTCTTTATTATTATGCACATTCTTATCTTAATACAATTTCTTGATGATTCTTTTTTAACGATTTTTAAATGATTGCCTTCTTTGTTTGTCTCTGAATCTGAATGGACTACTTATGTATGTGTGGTCTTAACAATCAGTTAACTCATGCTATATATATGCATATATAAGTATATATATCTATTTTTTTTTTTTGTTAAACGCTTCCCACATTAATTAATAACAAAGAGCATTGAACGTTTGAAAAAAACACATGTTTAGCCCCGGCTAATTATAAATTCACTTTCAAAATCAGCGAACAACTCAACGACAGAGAAAAATTGCGAGCGTTTCAAATTTAAAATTCACGAATTCACAATACCCTATTAGCTATTTGTCGGGTTTATGGGTTCTTACATAAAATCGAAGGCGCTTTCTAATATAATGAATGAAAGAATAAATTATAGTATTTACATTCCTTCCTTTTCTTATAAGATGGTTTGATTTTGTAAACATTTTGTTGTCGAACAAAAGGAATATACTCAGCTATAATATCATGAAAGGGAATTTAAAGTGTCAAATACGTATAATTTGTCTTAGTTTCATACTAATTCAATGGCATAACATATGGATGATTAGTAAGTATCAGAAACAATGCATATTATATCAAGGTTGAAACTTAAAATCTGGTCCCATTCAGATTAGTTGTAATATCCAAATTAACGATACCGTATAAGAGTTTTGAGTAAGAAATTACAACATTAAGTACCAACTTAACCAAATTTACCACTTACTATATAACAAGTTGGTCGAAACAGTCTGCAGGAAATTAACCTCCAGCTGACCCTTATTGACCCTGAGTCGAGTAAAAATCATCCCTAGTATTTCAGAAGGCCACAAAAATTCATTAAGATTATCTGCGGCGAATATCTATTACAACAATCTTCTTATACCCTTCAGTTGCAGGGTATAAACATCAACGCAATAATTATAATAGAACAACAATAAAGCTATAAACTTTCATTGAGGCATCGTTGTGACAATTGTTGAATGGTAAGAAGAAGAAGAAGTGTACCAAGTGAGGGGAAAGAAAGGGGGGCAAAATGTGGGGGGTGCTTGGCTTTTGGTGGGGGACAAGAGACCTGTCACTGGCAAGTGCTAATGAACCGCCGCAACAACAACATCACTAACAAAGACAGACACACTTACATACATATGTGTGCGTGAGTGTGTGTATGTGTTTGAGTGTGCTCCAATCATCGCTATCTCTTTCACTCTGTGTGAATATGCTAAAATATGCTAAACGACTTTTTTTCTTTTTCTTTTTCTTTTCTACTCTCGTAGTCGCCTGTTATACTCGTTCTCATTCTCACTCCACCCTCGCCCTCACCCTCACCTTCACCCGCCCTTGTCCCGCTTTTGTGTTTAGCTCATTTAGGCAAACGAAACTTGTATTGAGGTAGTCTTAAATCTTTTGTGCAAAAACAAAGAGAGAAGATCGTCAAGGTAAAAAACGAACAAAAAAAAAAAACAGTGCGAAATAGTCGAATATCTGATAGATTAGGGTGGTTGGTTGGTTTGGTTTATTTCCAAAAACACCAAAAGGATCTATAAGTTCTTACTTAGTATGGACTGACAATAGAGATTATATTTCCTGTTAAAGAAAAAAATTGTGGCAATTCTGGTTTGGAATTGTTTTGAAACGTAATTCCGAATTCAGTTTAGGGTTAGCAACTCAAATAAACTTTTGAAATAAGTGCCACCCTAATGTATCTATGGAAATAGTTCTTCTGCAAGAACCCCGGAATACATACATACATAGATTTATTCCATTTGAAATTTATTGGCAGACATTGGAAGTAAATTTATGTAAACCGTTGACAGTTCAACAAAAACGTGTGAAATGTTTTAAGAAAGAAAAAATCGGATAAATCTGTACGGAATTTATAAAACATATTTAATTTTTCTAATATGCATGAAACCTGCATTGAATTTTAAAAATTGCATTAGACCTTAGAAGCCATTTGATATTCTAATTGAATTAATTAACATTTTCTAGTTAGTTACTGGCATTTTTAGCATTATTCTCATGCTTGTTGTGGCTAGTTGATTAGTTAGTTGGCTTCTTTGCCGTTTCGGTTTCTTTTGAGTCTCTGTCGGAAGATTTATATTTAAACAATTTGAAATTCTCATAAATAAAAGATAAGTTGAGCAAAAAGCATAACAAACGTTTGCATTTCCGGTTAATAAAATATAGAAATGCATCCCCGTTAATGGCCAAGAGAGGAAACTCTACTTATAAATATGCATAAGTTTTGAGTCCCAAGGGGAACGAGGGGAGGGAGGGGAAAGAAGCGGCAGAGCATGATGAGGAGGACGGAGGATGAACGGATGGTATAATAAAAATATAATAAAATCAAATGAAATTAGATAGCAGCAAAGAAAAGAATAACGAACCAAACGACAAACTCAACTCAAATTAATTAAAGCAGAAAATTTTTAACGTGTTTTCCACCATGCGATACCATTTGGCTTCCTAGTTTCCCCCCATTGCCGGCTGCTCTCGCTCCTCCTCCAGCCGTCCAAGTGAGTTGCCTGGCTAATTATTCATTCATGACATGTTGAATGCACATTGAAGGGGGCGAGGGAGGAGGACAAGTGGCAGGAGAAGGAGGAGTATACAAACCCAAGGGGCGACGGGGATTTGCGGACATGCATGCACTCACACTGTTGAGCATTATTTACAAAGTTTTTTTTTTTTGCGCTGTTTTTTGCTGTTGTGTTTCTTGTGTGCTAAAGCTAAAGTATCTGACAGATACGCATGCACACACGTAGATACAGTAGCCAAGGACTGGCGGCATAGCGGCATATTGCGGGGGAGAGCATGAGGTGGTGGAGGGGTTTTGTATTGCGACTCGGTTGTAAAGAGCATTAAAGCGTCAACGTGCTCACGTTCATCAGCGGGGCAAACAAAGCCAAAGTCAGCCCGAAGAGCCTCAGCTGAAACGGGTTGTGGCCAGTTGAAGAAGCAGACTGGGACTGCAGGGGCAAAGGCGGCCAGCCAGGCAACAGAAGGAACATCGACCCGATCTGTTGCCCTGTTCTTCATGGGCCCGCCCCGCCCGCCTCTTGTTGCTCTTCATTGCTAAAAGCAACCTGCTAATAGCTTGTTTTGCCGTCGCTACAAATTAACTTTGGCTCTGGGTTGCATTTTTGAGTTGCGCTGTTGGAAATTACACTATTTTTCACTTGCCCAGACCATGGCTCCATTTGCACACTGCTCCAAATGCTAATCAAAATGAAGCAAGTAAGTCGACTCGTCGACTTGGGTATACCATACACCTGGTGAAACAAATATTTCTTATTTCGAAGACCAAATGTATGTCTATTAAATTGTTTTTACATGTCTTATACTATGTGCTATCTCGCTCACTCTACAAACACACGAGCACTCTAGCGCCGCTACTAGCCAACGTCCAATTCTGGCCTTGTGGACCGCGTAGTAAAATACGTTCATACGCATATTTTACATGTTTCTAGTCCGATTTCAATAAAATTTGGTAGTTTGGTAGAAATAGATAAGATAAATTAGTCTGCCAAATTTAAATGCGATAGTCAAAAAACTAAAGGAGGAAATCGTTTTTTTCTAAATTATGGAGGCGGAAGTGGGCGTGGCAAAATGTGAAAATATCTAAATTCTCCGCGCATACTATGCCAGTATACATACTAAATTTGGTGACTTTAGCTTTGTTAGTTTTTGATAAAATCAGTTTTGTTTAATTTGCGGGGGCGGAAGTGGGCGTGGCAAAATGTTTAAATAGCCAATATCTGCGCGTCTATTAAACTAGTCTACATACTAAATTTGATGTCGGTAGCTATCATAGTTTTGAAGGAAATCACTTTTATGTAAATTCCGGGGGCGGAAGGGGGCGTGGCAAAAAGTTTAAACAATCAGTTTCTGCGCGCTAACTAAACGAGCATATAAACCAAATTTGATGTCTCTAGCTGTTATACTTTTTGAGAAAAACAGTTTTGTGTGATTCCTGGGGGCGTAAGGGGGCGTGGCAAAAAGTTTGAACAGTTAATTTCTGCGCACTAACTAATCGGGTATACAAACTAAATTTGATGTCTCTAGCTGTCATACTTTTTAAGAAAAACAGTTTTATGTGATTCCTGGGGGCGTAAGGGGGCGTGGCCGAAATTCCAAATTACTCTGAACATGTGCATACTACACGAGTATACATACCAAATTTGGTGGCTCTAGCTCTTATAGTCTCCGAGATCTGCGTGTTCATACGGACGGACGGACGGACGGACGGACGGACGGACGGACGGACGGACAGACGGACATGGCTAGATCGACTCGGCTGTTGATCCTGATCAAGAATATATATACTTTATAGGGTCGGAGAAGCTTCCTTCTGCCTGTTACATACATTTTGGCGACTTTAATATACCATTTCACCCTATGGGTGTATGGTATAAAAAGTTCAATGCCAAAAGAATTGCGAAAAGGGTTAACAAATCGTGAGAACTTTTGGACACAACGTAAACAGTACTAAAAATAAATTGTGGGTTTCGTTTTTCTAAAAATGGTATTTTTTTATAAGTTGGGGGTCAAATAAACCTAATAATTAATATTGGCTGTGGTAACTAAGCTATTCCATTTTGTTCTGTGTTTGGTCTTAATCCAATTAAAATCTACCAATCTTTGTTCATCACAAGACATAGAAGACTAGACTAGGACGCTATATAAACTATGGAAATATCATCCAGTTTCAGTTACTAAATAGAGATGAAATGGCTGAAACTCGAAATTACTTTAATGTACTCACAGGCTCGTAATTATTGAGTTTTCTAAAAGATAGTTTTCAGATGATACTAATTTCACACTCCTTATGTAAATTGTTCATTAATAGACATTAAGTCTTTAATTACTTTTTAACCACTGTGCAGTATTCATTGTGGAAACCGTGTGAAATATGCAAAGAGCTTAACAAAAAAAAAAAAAAAACGGATGTGTATGATGTGTGCCTTGCTTTGGTTGGTTATGTGTGTTTTTTTGGTCGGGCTGAGAAAGAAAAACTTTTGCGTTGCTCTCACATTCTCGCGCCCAGGAAATATTGCAACAGGAAGCGGCTGACGGTGCAGGCGACAAAAACAAAACCAGACCAAAACAGAAAAAAAAAAAAACACAAAAAAGAAAACTGTGAGGGAAAAAGCCAAGTAGAGAACTCCGAGCGCAGTTTCCCCCTCTCTGACCAGGATAAGAGCGCTTAAAGTCGCACATTTAGTGACAGTTTTGTTGGATTTGCATGGCGACAACCATGAAGGATGGACAGAGGATAGCGGAGGAGAAATGGCGACGACGTTGACATGGCAGAGTTGTCATGATTAATGCGTGGCAAGAGCCAAAACCCATGGCTAGAGATTGAAGCAGAGTCTGGAACTGCCATCATGGCTTTGAGGCTTCCGAGTAGTCTCTCTCGCACAGAAGGACGGTGACAAGGCGAAGAAGGGGGCGTGGCAACTGAAAGTGGGTCACAATATCCAAGGTGCGTTTGGTGGTGGGAAACGGAAACCAGCAAGTGATGAGACTATCTAACCACAGGATTGATGCCTTCAATAAATGGCAACGTGAGAAAATCTAAATTGCATACAAATGCAAACATTTTCCTAAACTGGATCAGAGTTAAAGTTCCTCACATGCAACTTTGTCCCTGGCTAATCTTGTGCGACAATCTAAAGAAACTTGTACAAGTTTTCGTGTCTCATTACATTAGAGTTGCTCCAGCTCGATTATCTGCTATAGATTTGCAAAAAATCTACGTTTTTCTTTGCCTCTTACTCATTCTTTCCGATACTTTAATGAGTTGCATACCGTGCTAACTTTTGACATTTGGTAGCACCAAACAACCAACCAACCAGCCAGCCAAAAAACAAAAACAAGTAAATTAAATGTACAAAAAATATATATGCAAAGAGCGAAAAAAACACCCCGAGGAAGTGGCGGAGGAGGCGAAAGGGAAAAGTATCAGTGCGTGAGTTGATTCTGGTTAGTTTTTTTTGGATGGGGGTTTGGTTCGAGGCGGGCATATTACGATGGGACAGCATGTTTGGTTGGCTTCAGGGCAAACGGCAACGAGTTGCCGCTTGAAATTGCATGCAATTGGCGAAGCACTTCCCCATACCCCCAATGAATTGCCATATATATACATACATAGCTATATGGCCATAGCCATAGCGTTTTTGCCATGTGTGCAGAAATTGGGGGTTTTTTTTTTGTATGCACTAAAAGGCAGCACATTAAAATTTAAATTGCATTTCGACCGACGCGAATGTTCTTTTTCCTTATTTTTGTTTTATTATTATTTTTATATAAAAATTCTTTTTATTAACACAAAGTGCGACGACAAAAATGCTAATCAGTTGGCAACTGATACTTCATTAATGAAACAGCAAAAAGGCAAAGTTCATTGAACGTTCCCCTAGAGAGGGAGGGACAAAGAGGGAGCGAGATAGGCGCTCTTATAAAAAGTTATTCAATTTGAATTTGTAATTAAAATATGCATGCAACAAGTCTAGCAACAACAACAATTGATAGTTGCATTTAGCATATTATGGTTGTTATAATAACATTAAGCATATATTTAATGCTTTGGGGGACATATCAAATATGAACCAAAATCAAATGGCGGAAGGAAGTCAAAAACACAATCAAAATCATATTAGAGCCCGAAAGGGTTTTTGCAAATTGAGTAAACAATCTGAGAAAGATACTTTATGTATATGCCTTTGGGATATATATTTCATTTCTGTATGTTTGTACGTCTGCATGTGGAAATAGATACAGAAGAAGTGCCATCAAGTTAATAAGCAAGGAATGCGTAAGGACACTTTAGGCAAAAAGGATTGTTGAATGGCTTTTAGCTAAAGTGCTGAACAAAGTTCCTTACGAAACCAATTGCAGTTAAGCCAAATATTGTAAAGAAAGAGACAGAAGATTGTAGCTAAACTATTTGGCATGGAAAACCATGAGGAGAGTTAAGGAGAAAGAAATTTAGAATACTTGAAAATTTTCCTCTTTTTTGTTTCTAATCGTACTGAGTTATTCTTTTTATAACCATTTAGTTAAACAACAATATTGATAATTCAACTAAAATTGTGGATTTTAAAGTGAAGATTAGAAGTTCTTCAAATTCGGAAGTACGAATTTGAAAGCCCTTAACCACAAGGTAACCTCCATGAATAAGCTTTTTCCCTTTTGGTTTCCCTTTTGTAAACTATTTATGACATAATCAAATTGTAAGGAGTTTTAATAACTGACAGCTTTAACTTAAGTTATTTAGTAAGTGTGTTTGACCATTTATTATTTCACAAAGACCTATAAATTGACTGATAAACCGATTTAGTTTTTAATAATCAGGGTTACTACAAAGCTAAATCGGGGATATATGTTATTTAGTTAGTTAAATTAGTCCTAAATCGGCTAAAGTTTGAAGTTAAAGATCGATTACACAATCGATTAACAGGTGTATATCACTTGAATAAGCCTTACCTTAGATTCAGATTCTTTATTCTTTGAGATAATATAAAGTTCTAAAATGGAAACAGTAAAAATTTAAAAGACTGAATTTGAAAATAGAATTCCAGTTCCGGTTTTGTAAGACCATTTGGTGTATTTGTACGTATTTATGCTCAAAGCATTTGCAATATTTTGACTTGATTGTGTTTGATCTCTTTAGCACTTTAATCATCAGTTACTCAATCATTGGACTCTTAAGGTATACTTTGTACCCCTCCCTTTCTCTACCAACGCACTCGCCTCTTATGCGGTCTCTAGTCTTTCATCGTGCTTATCTCTCCATTCACTCAATCATTATGCAACTCAATAGTCAAGTGTTAAACCATTTCCAATGACTTTTCCAATCACCGACAAGAATCAAAGAGCAGAGCAGAGCGGGGAGTGGAAATATAGAAAAACCGAGAAGAAAAACCACAGACAACTTCTTCGGGTTGAAGTGAAGTGATTTAGTTGTCCCAGAAATGCCGGAAACGGAAAGAAACAAAACGAGAAGTAAAACGAGTTAAGGGGTTAAAGTCGTAAAAAAGTTTTTTTCTGCCCAAAAAACTTTTTGTGACCCTTGAAAAGAAAGAGCAGAGAAGGCAAGCAGGCAGACGAATTTTTAATCACATTCTAATTAGCCATAGACAAACTCCACAAGTTTCGGCCCAAGAAGACATACTTACTCTGCACTTTTGTTTGAGCTTAATAAGGAAATCAATTAATAACAAACGATGCAACATCAGCAACACCAGCAACAACAAAACTTACTGTCTGTCTAATAGATTTTAAATTAAAGTTTGCCGCAGTTGTCGACAAAGTCAGGCAACGTTGGAACGACATTGACTTGAACAACAAGTTGACTTCAGCAACTGCAAAGATACAAAGATACAAGAATGAAGCAGACAACGACGACGACGACGACAATGATGTGAAGTTGCTGGACTACATGGCAATGCACTCAGACGGCGGGCTATCCACAAAACCAGAGTAGAAGGAGACCCCAGCAGGGACGGAGGTGGGACCATAAAAAAAAACTTCCGTAAACAACGCGCCCGGGTAGACAACATTTTGAAGACGATTTTAAAATTAGAAAAGCAACAGTGGAATAGAAGAGAAGGCCAAAACAGAGTGGAGTACAACCAAAAGATACATACACCCAAAAAAAAAAAAAACAAAAAAAGAGAAAGATAGAAAAAAGCCAAGGAAAATTTCAAATGGAAAATGAAAATAAAATTGTCTAGGTGCATTGGAGATGACAGAAATCTTACAAAACTCACGTTGCGATTTAAGGACTCAAAAAGTGCCTTTAGGGAAAAATATTATATAGGAGATAAAATCATTTTGAAAAAACGATAATGAAACTAGGTTTAAGGAATCAAAAGTGATTTAAAAGATATAAATCGAAGGAGATTGTTTGAGATATCAAAACTGATTATCTAAAGATATCCCTACAATCAAAAATCTTTTAAAAATTGTAGTAATTTGGATTAGATTTGAATTGAACACGGAAAGTTTTGAATTCATTTCGAGCTTTCTATGATGATTTATTCCGATGATAAATGATATTTTCTGCTCATCTCTAATTTAGAAATAACAAGGAACATTTTGACTTGGGAATACTCGACATATCAGAAATACTTCGACTAGCAATGGTGAGTTCGCCTCCATCGCCGCCTGCTGCCAGCCGCCCGCCGCCTGGGGGCCAAATGCAAGCCAGGCAAAGGCAATCAAACAACTGAAGCATGACAACTTTATGCCAGGAGCAGCAAGCCCAAGAAGATGCTGTAGCTGTAGCTATTGCTATTGCTGATTCTGCTGGCTGCTGCCTGCTTCCGTCGTTGATGCTGCCAATGATGATGACGATGACGACGACGACGACCATGTACATAGATGATGATGAGGTCGTTGATGGGGAGAAAAGATAGTCGAAGGGGGGAGGCACGGGCAAAGACTTGGGTTCGTCCATCAAAACCAAACGACAAGCGGCAAAACGGCACATGACATAAAAATTAAATAAACAAAATTATGGACGACGCCGTATGTGGCCTTAGCTCGTACCATAGATAAGTGTAATGCATGGAGTTTTAGATAAGGTCTCAAAAAAAGGGGACGAGGGCGGAACTAGGGGGAAGACTGTTTTCTAGGTGGATCGGATGGAGTGAGAAACAAATCAAAATAAACATTGTGCGTTGTTGTTTTCGGAATTGTTGTATTTGTTAGATAAACAATGAGGGAGTTTTTAGTCTCTCCCCGTTGGTTTACTTCACTTCACAATCATCGTTCGTCCATTTGTTTGTTGGCGGGGAAGCGTGAAGCGCCTCCGGTAAGACCGGAGTGGAAAACTTGCCTAAGCCTATGAGGCTAAACGAGATTGAAAATGGTAGTAGGCATGAAGTTGAGGAAAAAGGGGAAATAAAAAAAAACAGCTTCAACTAAAGGAGAAGGTAAAGTAAATACCATGTGAGCTGGAACTCAATTGTAGATATTACCCTTAGGTGAAATATATACCAAATTCGGGTTCTCTTAGTTTAAATGTATAGATAATAAAGTGATGGCAAATAAACTGGACACAATACATCAGATGTGTTGGGGATGTCCTTAGCTGAAAATACACGAACTGTTTTCAGCTTGGCTTTCCTTTATAGGCGGATCCAGAGATTGAAAACTTTGAATCATATATTATATCGGCTGAAAAGTAAAAAGTTTGTATGCCTTTTAAAATAAAATTTGTCTATAAACAATGATGGATTCTTTATTATCGACATGATGTCGCGAAATTTCATTAAATGTCTTAAAAAGCAAATTCTTTCAGTTTCTCTTGAGACTTCCTAGAATTTTCTACAAGTTATAACAGATTATATTGAACTTACGAGAAATCAACTATTTCAAATTACTTTTAATGACTAATCAATGTCAAATGTTTAATAATAAACAGTTTACTAATGGCCTCGTTAAGCTATTAGCATTTGAATTGTAGTTTTGATTTATTTCAAAGTTAATTTAAATTATAATATTACTCTTCGGCCTCTTCTTTCTTGCCATAAAAACTAAACTGAAAAAAAATAAAAACATACAAATTTCTTTATTAATTGGTTACGAAAACTTACTTACTAAGGGCGAGGAACAAAAAGTTTGAAAACTAATAAAAACATTCTTTAAAGTATTCAAGTAATCATTTCGTCTTCTCCCTTGTTCTGTGAGCTTAACGAACATTCCAACTAATCATCTCTAAGCCAACTTCAAGGCCCGTTCACTCCTTATCAGTACAAGCGGCAATTTCTCTTGGAATATTATCAAGAACATCAAGTCAACTTTGATTCTATTTGAGCAACATTCCTGTGGCAAACGAAGCGTGCCCCAAAAGACAAACCAACTTCTCCCGGCCGCTCTTGGCCCTCTCGCCATGGCTATGGCCATAGCCACAGCCACAGCCACTCAGTCAAGTCAGTTAAGTAATTTTTGCTCAAAACAATTTCCATTACTGCAACTTTTTTGTGTTGTTGTTGTTGTTGTTGTTGTGTCGCTCTTTTCATTTTTAATGCCCAGGCCATGCCCTCCGCCCTATGCCGCCCTCTCAGATCTGTTGGCGTTGGCTCGCCTCCGTTGTTGTTGCCTCATGTGTTGCCACTCAATAAAAGTATGCTTTATGAATTAATGAAAAGAAAATGTTTATGCCAACAGCAAGAAGTTACAGCTGACTGAGGAGACAGAGACGACGAGGAGGACAACAAGGTGGTTGGCAGGGTGAATGGAGGAGGAGGTAGGTCCTAAAGTTGAAGTTGATGCTGGAGAAGAAGTTGGCGATAAGCATCGCCAGAAGGCTACCACCATATGGTTGTATGTATGTATGTGTGTGTGTGTGTGTGTGCGTGCGTGTCTAGTGTTTAATTTTACAGCTGCTGGTAGTAGTTGCTGCTGCTGCTGCCAAGACAGGTTTCCATTGCAATGTTAAGCCAAAAAAAGAAAAATATTAAAAAAAAACTAGTAAAAATAAAAATAAAGAAGAAAAGCAAAGGCAAGTAAACTAACAGGAAAATTGGTAAATAACAAAAAAACATCTACGAGTAAGAAAATACCCTTTCTATTTCCTGTAGAACTCAGAGTTGTAGATGTCATGAAAACATTACTACTGAAATTCTGCAGATAGGTCAGAACAAAAGTTCTCAAAAATTACATCCATTTGTATCATTCAGAGTATAGACAAAATAGTGAGAAACATGAAATACTTTTTAATTACTGTTGATCATTACTTTTCATTACCAACAATTACATTTAAAGTCTATAGCATTCACTAATAACTTATTATCTTAAATCTTTATTTCTTCGACTATTAAACAATTTTTAGTAAATAATTACAAGTTTCTTATTGGTCAATAAATTAATATATAATCTAAAATCTTAATCTTTTCAACCATAAAAAGCTCATGTTCTTTTTGTTTTTATGGCATGGAAATCTTGGCTATATAAAGAGGCTTTAGTTGGTTTTTTACTTTTTATAAAATGTTGGAAACTCCGCGTCGGAAACTGAAAGCTGGTGCCATATCAAAGATTAAAAACTAAATTAGACAATAGTTTTCTTAATGATTAATCAATTGACAAGTTTATCAGTTCTTTACGTAAACTTTCTTTTGTTTGATTATGGAAATGGAATAGTAACTAAACTATTTAAGGACACTTTAAAAGGACACACCTTACTTGTTATTAGAGATTATGCAAACTTGATTTTCGATGAGTCTATAGTTTTTACTTTCCCTACCAAGTCGTTGGCTCAAACTAGTTTGCCATCTGTTTTGTGGTTGACTCAGTGTAAAGAGACTCATATGTATGAAATTTATCTCATGAATATAGAGCATCGTATCTTTTGGCCACACCTTATGTGGCAACAATTGTGGCAAAAAGAGAACTAAACTCTGGCAGTTTTTCAAGTAATTACAATAGGTTCGAATGGAGATCACACGCATAAATACCTGTCAGAAGGTGTTTCCCAATACCTATAACTTCAATGTCCATGCCCTAAACCTTGCCTACCCTCCCTTGATATCCCTTTTCCTGTTCTTCTCTCATAACATGAAAACGGAAATTGATTTTCTGCAATCGTTCGGAGCGGAAATGATTGCATCACCTAATGCAACTGCAACCACGTGCCAGTCGGCCAGCAAGTCAGCAATGCAAGTCCAAGTCCAAGTGGTTGAGTTGAGTTGAGTTCAGTTTAGTCTGTTGGAGTTGGTCTTTTGGTATTTTGCATGCAAATTGCGTCAAATTGCATATTTCCGGTGGTTTCTGACTGAAAGACAAAGCCACACGAGGGAGAGGGAGCTAGGGAGTGAAAGAGATGTCTACAGGGGGAGAGAGCATAAATATTTTATGCTTCATTTTGTCTTGTGAGTGCAAAGTCTAGGCAAGTGAATTATGGCTAATTACAAAACAAGAACAACGTGAGGGGGTAACGCACAACAAAAACAATAAAAAAAATAACACAGCGGACCAAGAAGTACAACAACAAAAAAAGCACACAAAAGAAAAACTGCCTAGGAACCGAAAAAAAAGAACTAAACGAAACGCAACACGGAGCACTTCGACCATGGCAATCATCCCCCAGGGCGCTATAATGCGGTGCGGTGCGTCCTCAACGTGGTCGCCATCGCCATCGCCAACGTCGTCGTCCACACTTCTAGGGTTACCAGTTGAAATTTCATTTGGCTTTTGCCGCATGCCGCATGCCGCACTCACTTAATTTATACCTTTTGCCCACTATTGTTGTGGTCGCTCTTTCCCTTTCAAAGTTGAGACTCTGCCCTCAACATTTTGATTTAGTGCACGGTCGGCGCGTAATTTAGATTTGTGGTTGAGGCATTCGAGCTTCACATAGTATAGGATAGAACCATAGGATTTTCTTTCTTATTTCTTCTCTCACTTCTCTTTGTAAAAAGATCTAAGCAGTTGTGGAAATTGTTTTTAATTTTCCCATTGCATTGTCGCTTTTCGTTATGTCACATTATCTGTTCTGTTGCCTAGTTAGTGAAACTTCTTCGAGGCCCCGAATGAGAATAGATAACAACTGCTTTTTTTTTTTTTTACAGTTAGTTGTTTTAATTATGTAACTTGCTAAGTGTTGGAAAGTTAAGTGAAAGAACTTTTTGGTGGCAAAATTTTTAGCAATTTCTTAACCATTCTTAAGTAATAGACAAATCAAAGATTGAGAATTGAGGGACTTTTATGTTACTTTTTTTTAGGTCTCTGTTTTCGTTTTAATAAAAGTTGTCTCAATAACTTGAGTAAATATTTCCGCTCATTAGACCATATCAACATTGCCTTGCATTGTCTAGATTTCGCATTGAGAAGTCCTCGAGCAGTTCCTGCTCAATCCAATGGTTCGTTCAACTGCGCTTAAGTCAAACAGACAAAGTTTATCTTTCTGGTCCTCTCATCTCTTTGTCGACCACTTTTCCACAAAGGCCCTTCAATTAGTCATCACTCTCAGAACGAACCCTGACTAAACAGACACGGCTATTACATAGAGATAGATGGTGAATGAATGGTTGGTAGGCTGGGAGGATAGAGAAAGGTAGGTAGAACAAACGATACAATCGCCTAGCTAATTTCTTAAGCAAATACAAACTTCCTTTGGCTAATCTACATAATTATCCCATCTCTCTCTCTCCTTCTTTCTCACTCTTCCATTCATCGTTGACTTGACTTCTCTCCCACTTACTAAAAATTTTACATTACCATTTCTCATTGCAGGTAAGTGAAGGCATTGTGGAGGCATAGTAATATATAGTAGTACCATATAGCCGAAGTATTTCTGCCTGGTGGCGTTAATGCGGTCTAATTTGCAAGGCATGCTAGACCAAGACCCAGACCCAGACACTCCCAGGTCTTCTTTGGACTACTGTTTAATGGCCAAAATGCAGTAACAGATGGCGCTGCTGCTGTTGCAGAACGTAAAACCAACCATTGTCAATATCAACAGGTAACACCACATATACACACACAGGCAGACATACACTTTCGCACACACAATTGTAAAGGTGGAGCCGAAAAAGAAGAAAAACCATCAGTGTGTATTTGCATTTCACATTATTATTAAGCATTATTGTTGTTTTTGCACTGCACTTGGCCAATTTGTGCAACATTTCGAGTCAATTTGCTACCTGCAAATGCTCCTTGGAGTGCTAATGGACAAAGCAAAGTTGTACCCTGGGAGCGTGTGAAATTTTCCATTTTGCTGTCTCTCTCGCACTTTCGTTCTCTTACTCTCTGTGCTTTTCTGCATATGGCAATTTGTTAGTGCAAACGAATTGTAAAAAGGGTCTGTAGAAACCCTCCAGGCTAATGTTAATTAACTTGTGTCCGTACGGGGTCAAAAGCAAAGCGAATCTTCGGTGGGCAGTTAACTTCCTTAATTAAGTTATCCGAAAACAGGATGTAAGTTGTATATGAAATATGTATGTAGTGCGTTTTGTAAACGAAGTACTCCTTCCTTTCTCTACTCATAAATTTATGATTTGTTTAATTTTTGCTTAAATAGTTTTGTGCTATTATTCATGGTAACAAACGGACTTAAGGTGGAAGGAAATATAAAACTAAATATACAGAATTTCAATAATAGAAGGGGACTTGAGGGGATTTTAAGTTGCTTAAAGAAGAGAAAAACAAGAATAACTTTTCAACCTTCTATTTAACTGTCTAAACTCTAGTGGGCTAACCAAAGGCCATAACCCCTCGCTTACCTGAGTTTCCCTTTCTTCCTTTTGAGGGTCATCTGCAGTCAATATTGCCTATTTGAAATCCTTCATTTCCCGTTCATTGATTTCGACAGCTTATCCTAGTATCCCTTCAATTCAGCATTCGAAATATTTCGCATGATTTATCTGGTCAAAAGCTTAATGCCAATCAAATATGATGCCGCTCGACGAGGAGTTCAGAAGTTCTTGTTCCCTCAAGATTGTTTTACCCTAGGGCTTTGTCAAATATAATTCTCTTGAATTGTTGGCACCCCACCATTCGGCACACACAAAGTGGTGCACATAGAAACTAGCATGCCCAATCCATGGGATCGCACCATTATAAATTCATATTCAATTACGCGTGCCGGCCAACACTGTAGATGGATGGGGGCCAAACACGGGGTTTAAGTGCGGGAGCAACTGCCTGGATGGATGGACGGATGGTGGAATGGTCGGCCCGCCGGCCAGAGGTCGTATGTTGCACACGCCAAAAATTTCTGTTTGTTCTGGGCGTGAGTGAGTTTGTGTTCTACTGCATTATTGTTGTTTGGCGGCCTCCAATCTGCATGCGAGCTCTAAAGGAGGGGACGTCCAATGAATGCCTCTGAATGAGCTGTGGGCTAGATACAAATGCATGTATGTTTGGGGACCCGACTCGTCGTTGACTGCATGCATTAATGATAAATGAAATATTTATATAGCTAAAATACGTAATTAACTCAAATTATAATGGGCCGAAGCTCTGTTGGTGGCGGTGGTGCTGCTGACTACACTGGGCGTTGGTGGTTGGAGTAGAATGTGTACTCCCCCGCACCCAATGACAATAGGCGTTAATTTGCTGCCAGAGCAACAAGAAAACAACAGAAAATGGGGAAAAAGTTTAAATAGAGTCTTGTATACTCTAATCCCTAAACAAGCGTAACTAAAAATTACTTGGAATTACAATTACCCTAGAGTTGAAGTTCCCAAATTGAAAGACCATTAGCTCAACTCTAACTTTAAAGCTATGAGCACAAAATAAACCATGAGTTAAAGTACTTAAAGGAATCCATTTTCAACCCGAATTCCTGTTGTGCCAAACGCAATTGTGATTATATTTCAAGGAATGCCTCAAATAATTTGTCTTGTAAGGGTATTTCATAACAATAAGAAACCACAAAGTATGCAAGGGGGAAAGGGGAACCCTAGAAGTGAAGAGGGGCAAGCAGGCGGTGTTTGGGGGAGACACAGAGCATGTTGAAATGCATGCTGAGTGTGATTACAACAACAGCATCGACATCATCGTCGCCGTCGTCGTTGTCGGCGTTGCCGTCGTTGATGGGGGCAACCCGCACACACCAGACCCTACCCTACTGTTTCCCCCTCAACTCTTGATTCGCCCCAGTTTGGTTGCATTGCGTTGGTCATTATTTACTCATCGATTGCCAAAGGAATGCGGTGCAGCATGCGGTGCCCAAGAACGAACCGAACCAAACCAAACTGAATGCTACCCCGGATCTCAGTCCCTCCTCTTTCCTTCCCTCCGTCTCTCTCTATTCTTCTTACTCTATCGCTATCTCTGTCTGTCTAAATGTCTGCCTGAGAGCTGGTGCACTGGCTGCGGACTGTGCCTGCTAATAAATTCAGCAAAGCCAGCAGGTTGCTAGGCTTAAGGTTCCTCCGTCTGGCCCTGGGTCTGGCCATGGGTCTGGTCTCGGTCTCGGTCTGGCTATGGCTATGGCTTTGACTCTGCTGGGATAGGGGAGGCAACAATAACAAATCGTGTTGTTAACTGGCAGCGTCGTCATTGGCATACGCACGAATGCATTCTGAGTCTTGGAATGGGGACTAAGGTCTGAGACATGGACTGGGTTCTGGCCATTGGTCACCCCTTCTCATTCTTCTTGTGACTTCTCCTACTACTACTACTACGGCTTGTGCTTAGTATGCATGCTTCGTTGGATGTTGGCAGTTGCCTCAGTCTTCAGCTTGGGCCTGGGCCTGGGCTTGGGCTTGTCATTGACCTCCACTCCACACAACAGCACACAATTGTAACTGCAACTCCCGTTCCCGTACCCAATCTGCCCCCTCCCTCACTCCTTTCCTTGGCCCACAAAATATAAAACGAGAGAAAAACTGGTCATAGACAATGTTGTGTGCGCTTTAATGTTTTTCGACTTTTTGAAGTTGTTTTATGTTACGTTCGACCATAAAAGTCTTTGGGCCAATAACAAAACCATTCTCTCTGCCATTCAACCTAACCCCCCGCACAAGGATGAAGTGTTGATTATGTGTGCTTTTGTTATTGTTTTTGCGTAAAAGCTGTCGAGCCCTGCCAAGTTACCCAAGTCGAAAGCATATTGTTTAGGTGAATCCTATAAGACTCAAACCTCAAGTCAAGTGCCATAAACGGTGTGTTGTGTGTGAGCGGAAAAGTATAAAAACTTTTTTGCAAATTGGGTCAATAAAGTTAGAACAAAAGAAGAAAAAGTGCCAAGTGACAAATTAGAATGAGTCAAACTGGGGAAACATTATAAATGCATTTCCATCAAGATTCAAAAGGGGAAACAATGAGAATAAAAAAAAAAAACAGAACAAATGGCAAGAGGTGGAGAAGAAATGGTAAAAGGTGAAGAGGCCAAGAAACAAGAAAAGGATCAAATCAACTCGGAAAGTAATCAAAAAGGCAAAACAAAACTTTAATAAACCAGAACTTAAATATATAAAAACTCTTGAAAGGAAAATCTAATTTCTAGCTTCCAATATATTATCACTAAATAGACAGTTAAATGTTTCTAGTTTCAATTTTGGAAGTTAAAAATATTTTAATTTAATCTGTTTAGATTTCGATCTTTTTGAAGCCAATCAGAACTTGCTGTTTAAGCCGGCGCCAAAGAGGTCAATCTAAAGATGATTGTTTTCATTATCTTCATCATCATTTGTTTGATACCATATAAGATTTAACTCTGAAAACCCCTTAAAGTTTCTTATTGGAATGAAAATTTTAATAAAATATTGCAAATTAAAGACATAAACCGTTGGTTTATCTTTAGTTAAAATAATTATTCTTTCTCTCTTGTTTTTTATGGAAAATGTTATTGGTTTTAATAAATAGTCTTTCATTTTGGTTTATTCTTTTGGATTGCTGCTTTTAGCCAAAGAGACGCCTGTTGATTGCTTCTCATGCAATGTTGCATTCATATCTGCTGTGGGCAATTTCTATTTTAAGTTGTTATTGTTGGATGGGTTGGTTTGGGCTTGGATTTGGCTTTTGGTTCGAAGTTCAACTTGTGCTTTGCTTCATTATGTAATTATTAGTTTTGTGCAATGAACCGTTAGTTTGTTGACTCTCGAGTGGGAGAGTGTGTCCGTGTGTGTATGTGTGTCCGTGAATTATTTAGTAGCATTTTAGCCTGAACGAGCAATAGGAAACGACTCCTTCGATGTGTGTTCAATGTGTTCTGTGTGGCTATTACAAATTCTGTTCGGCACTTGTGGCCAGCAGTTGTTGTTGTTGTTCTTAGCTGTTGCGTGCCTTGTAGGGTATAATTATACACATTTGTTATCGAGATTTATGATAAGGGGCAATTAAATATTTGATTTGCAGTTATTAACTTAAAATTAATCGAATTACTTAGAATTAGTATGGGAAACTAATTAGTCCATGTGTGACACAATTTGTTTTTAAGTTCAAGAAAAGCCCACTACATAAGAGGCAAGCAGGCAATGGTTCTCCTGATAACAGGTGACAAAGGCTTTTCGTTGTCTGCATTCAATTCACCTTCTGTTATCGGTTTGCTGTGTCAAGTCGTCATCATCATCATCAGTGATTAATTTCACACCAAATAGTCAAGTCATATTTACTTTGTTCCTTTTTAGGGGCAGGTTTTCGACCCTCTTGTTTTCTTTCTCTCACTCTGCTTAAGTTTATTTGATGAAATTTTAATATACATACATATATCTATAAATTTCGTGTGGGTCTGTGTGTGTGTGTGTGTGTGGAAACATCGATGGATATTCGATAACGTTGTGCGACTGTGCGATAACAGTAAAGTTGACAATTGTTTGCTGCCCTATCTGGGTATGGGATCAATGTAATGCGGTAGCAAAGTCTTCGATTGTTTACTCGCGTATTGGGAACGACGCGCCAGCTTAATGTCTGATGAAAGTTTGTCGTTTTTTACTTCTTTTGTGCTCTGCGTTGGCTTTAAAAATCGTTAAAAGGAACGCCCTATAATGGAAGGGAGGGAAACACAATGTGTCAATAATGAGCCACATATATATACATGTATACATAAAGTAGGTACTTTTATTTCGAAATTATTCAGATCAATTTTGTGTGTTGAAAGTAGGCAAATAAAATGAAATTGGCGCCCAACGTGTGGCCTCCTACACCTTGGTCGAGGTTGTGACTAAATCCTTTGAAGTCCTGACTGCTTGGTTTCAAGACATGCAAAAAATACTAGTTGAATTCATTCTCTTCGTAGTCTGAGTAACTTTCTTTGTGTCTAAGTCATGTAAAAACTTAATTCATTACTTGGCAAAATGAACTTTTATCTTTTTGTTGACAAACTTATCTACTACATGCGTTTTGGCATGCTTTACTTTGAAATGTTCTATAGTTCCGCCTATTGCCTACAATAAATTATCATCTTTTATGTGACTTTTAACATAATTACAATTACATTGAGTGAAAATTGTTGGTTTAACATAACTTGACCACAGTTAACCGGATCCACACACACACTTTAATACGACATTGAGTATACTTTTAATGAAATCGATTTTGATTTAATAAATATTCGATTTTATTGCATTATTTCCAAATGAATAAATATTACTTCACCACTCAAGACAGAGATATGGATAGACGGACAGACACCTATGTGAATGAAAAGCTGCTGTGTCTTTCTATGCCTGAAGCTAATCTCAGCACTGAGAAATGTTCACTCAAGTGGCTCATAAAAATAAATAGTTCTGGCATGAGACACACACACACACACCCACAAAGAAGAGAGAAAGAGAAGAGGGGATAGGGAGGGAGTGTAGCAGTTATCATAGTGTCAGAGGCTTTTGAGCCTCCAGGAAATGTCTCATGCTGGGGGGTATTATCAGGGCCCCGGTAATCTTATCACATTGACTGCAAACCACTTCACACGCTGACAAATGTTAGAAGTGCATTTGGCCCCCCTCACTTCTGTCCATGCCCCCCTGGTTAGAGGGATAGTGTGTTTTGTGGAAAACAAAGAGGACATTGACTGCAGTTTGTAGAGCATGACACCAGAGAAAGAAAGAGAAACAGAACCGGACCCCAGATCTAAACCCCAATTTCCCCCACAACCAACCCCAAACTTAGACCATGTGCTGATGGTGGAGTCAATAAAACAAATATGACAGCCAGAGGCAGGCGAACGACGTAAGTGTAATGATAATAAAAGTTTATGACAGCAAGCTCATGAGCTTGTAAGGCTAATGTCAACGTGACATTTGGGTGGGTGACTACAGGAGAGAGGTTCATCAAGGGCTATAGCTGTGGCTGTGGCTATGGCTATGGGCTTTGGGGGTAAAGGGTAGTGGGTAAGCAAGTACAAGCAAGCTTCAGCTCAGTAATGCAAGTGCGAAAAGCGCTTTCATGCTTCAATGGGTTTTTGGCCCAGACAAAATGAAGCAAGATTCTTAGCAGGTTCTGCAGGTTACTTATGGCGCCATGTAACAAGAGCATGTTCGTTGAGGTTAATAAATTGCGATTACCAGGCTTCCAGGTACATACAAACTCACATATGTACATCTCAACCCATATATTTAAGATAAAATTTAATGCTAAGAAATGACAATAAGCACACAAAGCTCCAATTCACTGAAAATTTGCTAAGAAAAACACTGCAAGAACAAAATCAATACCAAAATGAATAAGAAATAGAAATGAATGAAAGAAGTTTTCGAATTCAATTAAGTTAACTTTTTCCGAATCCTCTTTGTGATTAAAATAATCATTGCTAAATAAGTTTATTTTAAATAGCCTTACACATTACTCTTTGTATTTCAATCTATAGAAGCATCTTTGTTCTCATTGATTGACCATTAGTTTTATTGTCTTGTTAGTTTTCAATTTTCTTTTAATTGAATATAAAATATCAATTATTTGTATAATGATTATAGCTAATTCTTCAATGTATTCCATTTTATGAATGAATGCTTTTTATGAAGCAATATAATATATTTATTGACAAATGGCTTTGGGAGAGGGTAATTTGTTGAATGTATTTGAATTATCTCTTAAAGTGCTTTAAAGTTTGTGAAGCTGTTCAATTTTAAGTCTTAAGCTAAAATACTTAATTTCCAAGCAGAAATTGCTTTTTTTTGTTCTTATGTACGACTTCAAATTTCCGTAAAAAAGAAGAATCCTTTTTGGTTTTTTCATTATTTTTGCTTTCAATTTCTAAAGTAACTTGGGCGCTGTCTAATAATCTACTAACCCCTTTCAATGCTTATAAGACACACACACACACACAGGATGGGTAGTCTTTGCCACATACTCTTGCCACTCTCGGTGGCACTGGCTTTTGCTATCTCCCATTTTATTTTTTTTTGCCTACTACTACCCCGACTACTGAGCTTCCAACATACTTGTACCTAAAAACCTAATCCCATGCAAAGTGCTTCTGTTTGGTGTAATATGAGCGAGGAAAATGTATAACCCAAAGGCAAAAACGACAAGAACACACGCCCTTCCCATGGTTCTTCTCTCTCGCTTTGACGGTTTCTCTTTTTTATGTAGGATAAGCCAAAGGGATATATATGTATGTATGTAGATATATACACTCTCATTCCTTTGCCTCGTCTTACAACAATGCGAGCAAACACACACACACACCCACCCGGAGAACGAGATAGAGAGAGAATGACACACACACAAATGCATTTGGAGTGCTTTTTGTCATGGCATTCCGCAAAAGAAAGCGGAGAAAGAAAGAAAGAATGAACGAAAGAAAAAAAAAACGAGTAGAATAGAAAGGAAAGGCAACATGAAAAGTTTAGTTTAGCAGCAAGCGTCAAACGTCAAGCGTTTTCCCTAAGTTCTCCCATTTGAATTGTGCCAAGCAGCAGCAGGGCGGCCCAGCTCAATGCTCGAAGGCATTTTCATGATTACAACAACAAGGACACACACACACACATACACATTGAAAGTGATGCCACTCCTGACATTGGGGGCAGGAAGATGCAGGCTCAACACATACATACATACATACCTTCCAAGTCAAATTAAAGCTTAAAGGACGTTAAAGAATTCTTCAATAATTATGGAGCGTAAATAACTCAGTGAAACCACGCACTAAGCACCAAGCAGCACCTACTAGCTTAAAGCTTCAAACTCGACCTCTCACGGAGTTAGCCAATCAAGAAGATGCTCTAGCTCTTGCCACCCAGTCGACAATAATTCATTCATTCATTCAGTCAGTCAGTCAGTCATCCATTCATTTATTCAGTCAGATCCAACCAGCCATTCATGGCAAATCCCCACAATGTCTTTAATTCCCTTGATATTTCACTTTGTTGGCAGCCCGCCCGTTGCCTTTGCCGTCGCTCAACTTCGTCGTCCCATGTAAACAGAAGCCACAAAACGGGCAAATGCCAACAAATAACTAGGTGTATATATTTAGTTGTCTAGCATAGTACACACACACACAGACACACCCAGCAAGCTTAACCCTCTGATGGTTGCGTTTCGGGAGGGGTTGACGGGCACCCATGGGTGTCATTGCTACGTTTAATATTGCAAAAAGGATGCCCACTTTGCCCCGCAGCTTTCTTCGTCATCCATGGTCGTAGCTTCAAGGAGTTCAAAATATTTTACATCTCCTACATCAAGGAAATACAAAATATTGTTAAAAATTTATCAAATTTGATATCATATCTTATACCGAAGACGTGCAGGTTCAAATCAATCGATTATATCTTTAAGATTCTTTTGAAATGCACAAACTGATAATCTTATTTATTAAATGTTCTAAAAAGATATTTGTTTAATATTAACTTCTTAAACTATTTCATTTAACTTATCAAATACGAATTCCTAAACTTCATTGTCTTTCAACTTTGAGAGCTCTCCTTAATCTTCCTGCTTACCTTATATCTTGAACAACTTTTAATTTGATTTGTTCAATAATATTTATACATAATTTTCCTAATTTTCCTTTGCACCCTCTAACTACATCCATGTTCCAGACGGATATTTACTTTACTGCTGGCATTTGCTTTATGCTCACAAAAAAAATAAATAAAAGGAGAGAAAAAAAAAACCATCAGCCAAAGCTGGTTCCTTCTGGGCTTTTGCTTGATTTCTTTTTTGTTGGGCACTCTCACTCCTTCATTTTGCTCCTTTTGGCTTGGGTGTAATGTTTGATTTAGTGTTTGTTGTTTTTTTTTTATTTTTATTTTTTAAATCCTCCTCCTCATGCTGCTGCCTGTGTTCTTGTTCCTGTTCCTGTCTCATCGCCTTTATTTTGTGTTGGCTTTAATAAGCTTTTATTTCCGTTTTGGATACTGTGTAACAATAGATTAAGTGGGCATATATGTACAGTAACTCATGTAACAGAAACAATAAGAACATTTTGTTTGATTCACATTGATAATTAAGACGACGATGTATTCCAAATGTATTGAAATAGTCAGAACGGATAGAAGATAAAGATATTAGGAGTACATATTTTAAATGGGAAGGAAAATGATTCTCAACTCTACCCCATTAATGTCAGATCCCTCATAAACTTTCTTCAGAGGAAAAACTGGGATAAATAACGACTTTCGCAGAAGATAATAGGTCAAGCCAAGGATTATGGTGTCAACAAGGTGATAAGGAAAGATCTTTAAGTGTATACCCTAACGGATATGGGATCTTCAGCTAGATTGATCAAATTTCGATTGTACTTTGTCCTAGGTATCTAGTTAGTCGTAGCTTGTTGTAAAGAAATGGAATTTGTTACTTTTTTGCCTTAGTATGTTTTACTGTTTTTTTGTTATTGTTGGCGATTTTTACTTTCCTTTTGGCTGAGTTCCCTCCCGTCCTGATTCCTCCCTCTATCTTTTTGTCCTCTTTCCATCTTGATGTTGCAATTTTCTTTTTTTTTTTTTTTTTGTGCTGTTGTTGTTTGTCCTGCTCCACTTGGCGCTTTTATTCATAGCTTTTAATTTGCGGTCGAAATGAAATAACAATAAATAAAATGGCCACTCTCTTCTGGCTCCTTCTTCAGCGTCTTCTTCTTCTTTTAGTGACCGTTTTTGTTTTGTGGTCCCGCGGGTCGTTCGTTCGTTCGTTCGGTCGTTGGTTTTTTTATAAGAAATTCCTGAATTTTATGTAAAAATGTAGCCGCTATTTGTTTATATTTGCTGTTTTATCTAGATGGCGTTGATTGCAGGTATTTGTATGCCTTTTGTGGACGAGGTGAAGAGAGATAGAGAGAGGTTGAAAACTTGGAAACTTGGACTTGGGCACCCTTGGACATTGTGGTTGATTCAATGTGATTAAGAAGATGTTTTCCCTCATTTTTTGCGTGTTGATTGGTTTAGGGGAGCCTACAATGGGAAGAAGTAGATAAGCGAATAGTTAAGTTGTAACAAAAGGGACAACAAGATGAATGGAACGTTGATTAAAATTTAAAAAATATTTTAAATTCACAGAACATCGAGAGATACACACACACACAGAGAGAACTCATTTGTGAACAAATCGTCACTTAATGTCTTCGGAGTAATGGAAAGGGCGTGAAGTGGCATATCTGTATATAGTGCTCGTAGTTTAACCTACTCATCCAATTTTCAATTGCATACCCCTGCAGCTATCCGTGTAGCATGCCACTACTACTTAGTAGCATTGTCTTTCTCGTTCAATTGGCAAGTACTGTGCAACAGAAAGCAGAAAATTCAATTGTGGCTGCTGCTGTAATGTGAAACCCTTGCCACATTAATACTCAGATAGAGAAAGAGCCAAAGAAGAGCGAGTTGAAAGCTGGAAGCTGTCTGCTGTCAGTCATTCAATCCGTCTGTTGGTCCTCCACACTCCACTCAGCCAGCCACTCAAATGCAACATGGCCAATTAATTACGCAACAGCGTGGCACATTGCCAACCCCACACTTTCCGATTTTCCCCCGATTTCGCACCGCCCCCCACTTACCACTTCACACCCACAATCACTCCCACACTCATTGACATCGACATCACAAATCTTCCCCTCCTTACCTTATCCGTTATCCTGTGACCACAACATTCAAGAGTCTAACCCAACCACACACAAAACGACAGGTGAAGCCATTCCTTTCATTCTTTCTAATCCCTCCCCGAACCACTACTTTACCTGGTCAACTGTCATCCCCCCTTCTGAATAGTTAAAGTTTCCCTCTTTTGTTTTCTTTATTCCTTGTAATTTGCATAAATTAATACACCATGAAAAATATAGAGTGCAGAAGAGTAAGACAAATTAACTTCAATTGTCAGCATTTCAATCACTTTCAAAACTTTAAACAACTTTTTATACCATACACCCATAGGGTGAAATGGTATATTAAAGTCGCCAAAATGTATGTAACAGGCAGAAGGAAGCTTCTCTGACCCTATAAAGTATATATATTCTTGATCAGGATGAACAGCCGAGTCGATCTAGCCATGTCCGTCTGTCCGTCTGTCCGTCCGTCCGTCCGTCCGTCCGTCCGTCCGTCCGTATGAACACGCAGATCTCGGAGACTATAAGAGCTAGAGCCACCAAATTTGGTATGTATACTCGTGTATTATGCACGCGTACAGAGTTAATTGGAATTTCGGCCACGCCCCCTTACGCCCCCAGGAATCACATAAAACTATTTTTCTTAAAAAGTATAACAGCTAGAGACATCAAATTTATTTTGTATACCCGTTTAGTTAGCGCGCAAAAACTGATTGTTCAAACTTTTTGCCACGCCCCCTTACGCCCCCAGGAATCACATAAAACTGTTTTTCTTAAAAAGTATAACAGCTAGAGACATCAAATTTGGTATGCAGATTAGCTTGATAGACGCGCAGATATTGGCTATTTAAAAATTTTGCCACGCCCACTTCCGCCCCCGCAAATTAAACAAAACTGATTTTCTCAAAAACTAACAAAGCTAAAGTCACCAAATTTAGTATGTACACTGGCTTAGTATGCGCGCAGGGTACATCTATTTTCATATTTTGCCACGCCCACTTCCGCCTCCATATTTAAGAAAAAACCGATTTTCTCCTGTAGATTTTTGACTATCGCATTCAAATTCGGCAGACTAATTATTCTTATCTATTTCTACAAAACTACCGAATTTTATTGAAATCGGACTAGAAACATGCAAAATATGCGTATGAACGTATTTTACAAAGCAGTCCACAAGGCCAGAATTGGCCGTTGGCTAGTGGCGGCGCTAGAGTGCTCGTATGTTCGTAGAGTGAGCGAGATAGCACATACTATGAAACATGTAAAAACAATTTAATAGACATACATTTGGTTTTCGAAATTTGAAATATTTGTTTCGCCTGGTGTATGGTATACCCAAGTCGACGAGTCGACTTACTTGCTTCATTTTTTATTATCCTTTTGGTTCGTTTCGTTAAGCCAAGATTCATTTTGTCAGCTTAGTGCGTTGACATTTTGCTGTTTCGTCCAAGATTTTCAAATTGGGTTAAAAACATATTTGCTCTTGGCTAATTTACTAGTCTCTCTCGTTTCCTTATTTCAAATGTTGTTGGTTCTTCTTTTTTCTTGATAGTCGGTCAAAAGAGCGTAGAAAAATCAGAGTCTAAGCTGGCCTGTCATCGGTTAAGCCTTAATTTAAATACCCTTTCGTATTCAAAATAGTGAAAAGCCTGTCAGAAATGTGAAAATGATTCTGTAAGGATATCTAAAGAAATTAAATTCTAAATTGCACTTCCACAATTCATATCCATTCATATCACATAGTAAATGAGCAGGAGTTTTGTTTCACTTAAAATTCTAGAGTATTGCATGAGTCGTTGATTTTTAAGTTAAATTATTTTTGGCATGTTTTCTAGGCTCTGCTTTATTCGTCTTAGTTTTATTTTTTATTTTGCCTATTTTTATGAATTTTTTTTCTTGAGTCACTTAATTTGGTTTTGCACTTTTTCCTTGGCTATTTGCCAGGCAATGTCCGTCATCCGTCTCGCTCTAACCATCATCATTCAGTCTGGGCAAAACTTTGGACTTTAGTGTCTCTCTAAGAGTCTTTCTCTGACTCAATATTTCCATCTCTTTCATTTGGCACTTTTTTCTCTACAGTGAGTTCTCTTCTATTGGGCTAATTGGCTGGTAGTCTCTGGCTCATTTATCTTGCTAGAGTCTCTCAGCTCAGCTTGGCCATCATATGCTCACACTATTTTATTTCCTTTTCTTCTGGAGGGAGAAAATGAAATTTCTTTATACTTATTTATAACGTTTTTCACTTCATTGCACTGGGGGATTGGGCCAGTGGGTTGCTTTAGATAGTTATTGGCTTTGGGGTTTGGCTTTGAGGCTTTGTCCGTCAGAGAGAACTTTTTTTCTCTCTACAGTCTTTTCCGCATTCTGCTTTCAACTTTCCGTATAACATGTCACTAAATCAGTCCAAATTGTTCCACTGATTTATAAATTTTGTTGGCCAAATGCCAACAATATAATCTTATTGCTAGTAGTCTACCAACTCTCCAATTCTCACTTCATCCCGCAGGGCAATATACCCGAAACTAAAGCCATCATCGCAGACTTTTTTTCGCCATTTGGGCCATGTCTTGTTTCGTTTTAACTTTACAAAATGTATCTCCAAAATATGTCAACGTAAACTGTCAACTTTTTCGAGGTCTGAGGTCAACATATTGTGGCTTGGGGTAGGTTCGTTTCCGTTTCTTGCCATAGATTTACATCTGCTGACATTCTCCCACAGTCACAAACGAATCGCATTTTGCAACAATTATGCTCTAAGGCAACAGCAACTTCTAAATGTACTTTCCAAAATTGTTGAACGACCTTCAACAGAAATAACCAACGAGCCAACCAACCAGACAACCGACCAACTAACTAAACAACTGGCAAAACCAGCAATAACAACGGCAACAACACACGAAAATTGCATAGAAAACTAAATGGAAAAAAAAATACGAATATATATGCAAAATATATAAACTGAAGCTGAAAAAAAAAACACCAATAACAAAATGTAAAAATAAACTAAACGCCAGCAAGACAGACAAAGTTAGAAGTCAGAAGCGGGGACAGAAACTGGCAGAAATAAAGTCAACTACAAAACATTTGGCCAAAATACAATAACGAAAATTCAGTCAAATATGAAGACAAGATAGCGACTTCTGGTGTATCCTGTTTCAGAAGGGGTCTTAGCTTTACATTCATTAGATTTAAAAACTAATACTTAGGAACTTTTAGATTTTAAAATTTGAAATTAAAAAAAAACAAAATAAATTTCCAATATTTTCAAATGCTGTTGAGTTTGTTTGAACGATTATACCCTGGCAACTAATGAAATTACTGCAACTAGTTGAAGCCACCGATTTAGTTTTGTACCCTGCAGTCTCGCCACCTTCATCACCTCCATGGGCAAGCAGCTTCTAGCATCGTCTCCTGCATCCTTTTTAATATTATTTTACTAACCGTTGATAGTTTTGACCATTTGCTGCGTTATTTTCAAATATTTTGTTGGCTGAAAACTTTTTAATTCGCTTGCAGCAGCTGCACAAGCTTTGCATGTTTATGGTAATAGCAGTTTGCCCCGCTTATTCCATAGTTGTTGTTGCTGGTGGTCCCGTCCGTGTTAGTGTTGGTGTTAGGAGTTAGGGTTAGAGTGTTGAGTGGGGAGTCTAGACTCTAGAGCGACCAAGTGGTCAAATGCGGGTTTGAGAAACATTTTAGCTGACCGTCAATCATAAGAGTGGCTTATTCTTGTAAAGTTAACTTGAAGTTTTCCAATACACAACACAAAAACATATTTTTATTTTGGTATTTTTCTGTTGAATACCCTCTCCGAATGGGATTTTAGTCCCGCATTTTTATGCATGAGCAACCGCAGGAACGCGACGTATTCAAAGTAGCGTGGCCGCCTGTTGAGGAGCTCCCAGTGGGTACAGGAGGAGAAGGAGCACAAGCTGAACGGGTCTGTCACCGGAAAGCAATCAGCGGTATAATCGAGTAAAGCATTCGATTCATACAATATACACATATACACAAATACACATTTTGGGGTTAGCATTTAGGGTTGTGATTTTGACATGTACAACAACAGGAGGCAAGTGCTTAAAGCCAAAAACATCGATGGAAAGAGAACCTTTTTGCATATAGAGTGGCGGCACTCAACTGTGCCGAAAGAAGAAAAAAAAGGGAAACAAAATTCAATGGCTGCTAAAAATATTAAATTGGTAAAATTTAGGTATCGAATGACTGTAAAGTACGAAAACAAGAAAGACCAAGGGACGGAATGATTTCAAAACGTTTCAACGATTGTAAGAACTTGTAACTATTTCAAAATATAAATCATAAATAAATCGAAATTATAAAAAATTAAAGCGATTCACAGCTCAATTTGATACTTCATTATTTATCTTAAATGAAAAGTTTATTTGGTGGCATTTCATAAAAAAAGATGGCAACACACTGTGACTGTTTTCCAATTAACTTGTTATGTGTGCGCACGGTTATTTCATTATTATTACGAGTATTATGTATTTTTATACCATACACCCATAGGGTGAAATGGTATATTAAAGTCGCCAAAATGTATGTAACAGGCAGAAGGAAGCTTCTCCGACCCTATAAAGTATATATATTCTTGATCAGGATGAATAGCCGAGTCGATCTAGCCATGTCCGTCTGTCCGTCCGTCCGTCCGTCCGTCCGTCCGTCCGTCCGTCCGTCCGTATGAACACGCAGATCTCGGAGACTATAAGAGCTAGAGCCACCAAATTTGGTATGTATACTCGTGTAGTATGCACATGTTCAGAGTTAATTGGAATTTCGGCCACGCCCCCTTACGCCCCCAGGAATCACATAAAACTGTTTTTCTTAAAAAGTATAACAGCTAGAGACATCAAATTTGGTTTATATACTCGTTTAGTTGGCGCGCAGAAACTAATTGTTTAAACTTTTTGCCACGCCCCCTTCCGCCCCCGGAATTTACATAAAACTGATTTTTTTAAAAACTATGACAGCTACCGACATCAAATTTTGTATGCAGACTAGTTTAATAGACGCGCAGAAACTGGTTATTTAAAAATTTTGCCACGCCCACTTCCGCCCCCGAAAATTAAACAAAACTGATTTTCTCAAAAACTAACAAAGCTAAAGTCACCAAATTTAGTATGTATACTGGCTTAGTATGCGCGCAGAGTATATATATTTTCATATTTTGCCACGCCCACTTCCGCCTCCATAATTAAGAAAAAACCGATTTCCTCCTGTAGTTTTTTGACTATCGCATTCAAATTCGGCAGACTAATTATTCTTATCTATTTCTACAAAACTACCAAATTTTATTGAAATCGGACTAGAAACATGCAAAATATGCGTATGAAAGTATTTTACTAAGCGGTCCACAAGGGCAGAATTGGCCGTTGGCTAGTGGCGGCGCTAGAGTGCTCGTGTGTTTGTAGAGTCAGCGAGATAGCACATAGTATGAAGCATGTAAAAACAATTTAATAGACATACATATGTACATTTGGTTTTCGAAATTTAAAAAAATTTGTTTCACCTGGTGTATGGTATACCCGAGTCGACGAGTCGACTTACTTGCTTCTTTTTTTTTGAAAATTTGTCATATGTTACAAACCATGGGGATTGACATTGATTGATTGATTAACTGCAATGAACAGAATCCGTCCATTGTCTACGTAAACCGGAACATATGACACAGCATTATCCTTTATTCTTCGCCTACCAACGACAAACCAACCAAAAAAAAAAAAAAACCAAAAAAAACCAAGAGAAAAACGAAATGCCGCTTATTAACTGTCATTGGGGATTGTGTCCCTCATTTCCCTTGCCTTCGCACAGGCACTGACAGCTCGTCTTCGACTACTACTTTGAAAATCGCTCCTTGCACTTTAACTGGCAGCAGTGCGGAAGTCTTTATATACTCTTTCATATCAGAAAAGAGTATTTATAACTTGCAAGGATTATTTTTTAAAGAATTTGAAGTTTACGTAAGTGAAAAGTGAATGTGGTTGGAAACCTGTGTCTAATCCTTTTCCATTCTAAGTTATCTTACATATTTGGATGTATCTCTTGGTCGTTATTTCCTAACTTATCTTCTCAAGCATCATTCAAATCAAGTTAACCCACTTAAGATACAAAACGAATCAGTTTTAGAATAATAAAGATTAGTTATAGTTATAATATTTTACTTACATATGTACGTAATCAAATAGGTAAGAGTATAAAGACTATGGCTCAATCTAAGTTAATCCAACCCTCTGGATTTCTTTTCTTTTGCTCTAGCTTTATACTTTCTTGGCATTTATTTTCTTTCCTTATTCTTTTTTCATGTTGTTTTTCTGGTTTTTTTTTTATTTGGTGTGTATTTTTTTGTTTTTTCGTGCTTTACTTTGTACTTTGTCGATCCCCTTTACGAGTCTCGTTTTCCCATTTTGTTCCATTTGCCAACTTGAAATGCAATACAATGGGCATTAAGTAATTGTTGCTGTCGTTGTTGTTGTTGTTGCTGTTGTTGCTGATATCGTTGCAGTTGTTATTGTTGTTGTTGACAAATCCACACATTTTTCATAAGCCGCCAGGGCAGGCACTTGGTACTCCATACTCATACCAAATACTCATACCCATACTCATACTCACTTATACTTGTTCTTACGACATACCCATTCAATATTATTCAAATGAGAATATATGACTGAAGCCTTGATAAGGAGTCCAGTTGAATGAATGTAGTGATTGAAAAGGATAAAAAAACACAAAAGATAACTGTTTAAATATCCTTTCCAAATGTCAAGCTTGTCCTAGCAGATTCTAGTGAATCTCGAATCTTCCTATATACCATTTATTTACAGCGTATTATAAAAGTCGAATCTTTTTTGCTATTGTTCATACGGAACATAGCTCATAGCTTATTGCAGGGCGATTTTCATTTTCGTTGCTTGTCGTGCAGTTTTTTGCGCCTATTATGACGCGGACGTGGACGCGACGCTTCAATTGGAGTGGAGTGGCTCCCGTTTACAGTGCCATTCCCATTCCCATACCCATTGCCTTTGCATTTGGCTTTGCTTTGGCCGTAGTCGGCGTCATACGACGGTTTATGAGGGCACATTATGCCATTTATCGCAGCTTAAATGCCGCTCATAAACTCTCTGAAGACACAACGCATCGAGTGTTGGTTGCGGTGGCCCCGGTATCCCGGATAGTCAGTCTGTCAGTCTGTGAGCCAGCCAGTCAGAGGCCTCTTTCTCATTCCTTCCTTTGTTTCCCCCCGCACAACACAAAAAAAATGCTCACCGGGACGAAACTGATGTACTTATGCACACACTCACTCCATGGACCCACATACATTCACATTCCCGTCCGTCTGCACTTGAATGTTTATGAATATTAAATTCAAGTTGTTTCTGCCCAATCAATTAATGGAAATCGCTTTTATTATTATTATTATAATTATTATTATTACGATTCCTCTGACCAGACCTTTCATTTTCTGCTCGAACATTAATTAAATTTGAATTTTTCAACTTTATAATTATTATTTCCTTTAGACAATATTTCGCACAAACAGCAAAAAAAAAAAAAAAAATTAATAATTGTGCATTTACCTTGACTTTTGCATCTCCATCCAGCCATTCATCCATTCATCCATCTATCCATTTAGCCATCTATATACCAACATACATACATATACATATATATATTTATACAAAACTGAATAATTAGATAATGACGGCAGCAGCAGCAGCAGCAACAATGGAAACATTAACAATAAAATTGCAGCCAACAAAATAAAAATTCAACCTTTGCATTCTTTTCGCCCCTTGTCTCCCTCTCTCTTTGTCAGATCTCCGCATTTTGCTCGTTTTGCGATTTATTTTGTGGCTAAAATTCGCAGAATAGCAAAAATTAACTTTTGCAAAAAGCAAGAAAAAAAAAAAACCAAGCAAAAAATATTAATGTGGCTAACCTTGGGGCAAGTTTTGCCAAATGCAACTAACAAGAAATCAGTGAAGGAAAAAAATATAATGTTAAAATCAACCAAAAAATCTACAAAAGTATACCCTCTAGATTTAAAAGAAGGCGCCAAGTTCGGTTTAAGGAAATATTGTTCTTTGAAAATAAACATCTTAAATATTTTATTAATTTCGAAACGAAACACTTGGATTTTCCCAACTTCTGATTTGCTTTCATAATTTATTGATTCGAGTCATTTTTTAAATCTCTAAAGATTTTTTGAAAGATATTTTACCGAATAATACTAAAGGCATCTATTAATGTGTTTCTCCTCTTGGGGGATAGGAACATCTGTCAATCAAAAGTTCGTAATGGCAAAAAGGGGTATCAGGCAATCGACACTTAGGATTGGGTTAAGTGAATTTGATGTTTTAAAGCTCAGCGCCAGGTAGTCTATGGGGGCCTGAGATAGCAATGAATTATTTAAAGGTTTTTATCTCCGTACTCAAAGTTGCAAAAAATTGGAATTGCAAACTGGAGAAGGGTGTGGTGTGTCCCTGTCTAACTTGCGATGTTGTGCGCTGGGAATTGTCATTGAACCTAACAAAGGTCGAACAGTTTCGTTTTTTATTTGTTTTTCAATTGCCGATTGAGTGATGGAATTAAAATCTAAATTGACAGATTGATGGAACTTTGTTAAATGCACTGAAAGAATAACAAAAGGTGTAACAACAAAAACAACAAAGTCTACACAGAAGTTGATAAAAATCTGTATAAAAAACTTCTCATCACATTAGTTAATTGACATAGGGACATTTTTAGCTTAGTTTAAGGTCTAAGGCAACATTCTCAAAGTCTAACATATTTAAAGTTGTTCCCAAAGAAAATTGAACAAATGTGAAATGAAAGCAACTTCATAATATTTCCATATTCACTTTTAACCTACAGACATATTTGAAAAGGCAAGAACTAAATCTCATTCGGCTCAATTTCAACAAATCTTCAATTGCCAATTTCTACAGAATACTCAAACAAACTGCACTCACAAATATCGTTATGAGTATTTGCAATCTTTTTCAAAAGTAGCTAAATAACAACTTCTAAGCACTTTTGATAGCATTTTTGCTTCGTTGCTTCATCATTATCATCTTCTCTTTGCCCCCAGCCACCGATGCCCTGTTCTCTTCTTAACCCACACAGAAAATTGGCAATGAAACTTTTACCAGCAGCAATAAATTTTCCTTTGCCACAGTTTGCCAATAAAGTAAAAGAAAAATGAAATGAAAACAAAATGCAACAAAAAAAAGGAAGAGTAAACTTTGATATTGGGTATAAATAATAATAATAATTCTCTAGCAACATATTGGCAACTTGGCAACGAAAATTTGTTTAAATAATCTATATCTTTTGGTAGTATACCCTGTGTAGCCTTAGGCTACAATTCATCGGCCTTCGTGTAGTTGCTAAAACTAGAGTTAAGCAATTGTTGAACATGGCAGAATTTGATGTAAAGGTTGAATACTGGAAAAAACTCTTTAATCGACAAAAAGAGGAAGAAACTTTGAGTTTTCTGTGGACTAACTTACTTAAGTTGTCTGACTATGAGAGAGAATGGCTCAGTAATTTATTTAACTAAAATCCAACTAACATTGCAACTACAACTGCAAAACAAAAGATTTTAGAACAGAAAGAGACATAGATTATTAAAATTCCATTCCAAGGACTCAAAGAGCATATTGTGATGAAATCCAAGGACTTAAATAATACTTGAGACAGATGAAAAGATGTTAACGAATTCAACCTTTTACAGGGTAACATCAAAGCGATGCCTAAGCATATAAAATAATGTGCCAAAACTGGGCATACGTTGGATATGTGTGAGTTGTTGTTGTTGTTGTTTCTTCATTTTGGCAACATGTTGCATGGCCAAACAACAACAACAACAACAACTTGGCATTGCAATTACATAAACGCGAACTTTTTGTTTCTTTAGTTTGCCGTTAAGCCAAATGCCACCATCCCAGAGATACACACGCGATCAGCAACTGTTCGCTCTTCCATAGCGATCTGTCTGGCAAAAGGAGTGCCAACTCCTTCAGCATCAACTCCAACTCCGAGGCAAAGTTTTGTTTTCCCCCCACTTCTCATGCCTCAACGCGTTGGGGCATTTTTCTAATTTTATTTGCTTTTAAGCTATAAATACTTGAGCTCAAGAGACAGAGAGAGAAAAACGAAACGCCATGGTTTTTATAGTTTTCTTTTTATTATGTTTTTTTTTTTTTTTTTTAATTTTTATTTTATGACAATTTTAGGAGGCAGAAAATGTAAATGAAATTCATGGAAAATATATTTTTGTAAGCTAATTCTGTGCGTGTAATTAAAGGGCAGTTAAAAATTAAGATCTTGCATCTCCCTGCCCCACTCCGCCCCTTCGTTTCTCCTCCTTCCCCCCTGGAGAGCGGTCGTTAAAACTTATGATCTTGAGGCGTGATCAGAGTTTTTTGTTTTTCTAGTTTATATAGCAAGTGAATATATTATAGCTGCGGGAGAGACTGATATAGATCTTTATTGGGCGGGAACACACACACACACACACACACAGAGACTCACACAACATAAACCAACTAAATTGAACTAAAGGGTTCAATTAAGGGATATTTTCTAGAGATTTGCGAGTGCTTTAATACTTTGAAATGAATTTTGCTATCTATTTGCAAATCCAATTAGACAATGTTTGGTTAATCGTCATCGACTATGTACAATTGAATGCTGAAACAATTTTCAACTGATATCTCATTCAAAATTCTATTAACTAAATCCCCTTCAACAACAAACAAAATACCAAATTCCAATTCAGGCTCATTATGGTCCTAAAAACCAAACAACAACAACAACAGCAACACCAAATGTGCATAATTAATGAAAAGTTTATTTGTACAGCTGCCACACCCCCCACCCCACACCCCACACCCAAACTGCCCCCCTTGTTCATAATCATCCCCAGCAACCGACAGAACCACCAACCGGAGGTTGAGGCTCCTTCTAAATCCAGCGAAACACACAGAAAAGAAGCCTTAACGTACCTAAACAAATGATATTTATGCAGCGCCAGCTTAGTAAGAAAGTCTTTTGGGGTGAAAAGTTTTATACTCTCTAGGAGAAATGCTAAAAACAAAAGACAAGGCAAGGCAAGGCAATGGAAGGGTAAAAGGAGGAGACTATGATGGTTGATAGGGGGCTGAACGGCTGCTCTTGAGGCTGATGTTTGTTCAGACAAAAAGCATTTAAATCTTATTTTGACATAATTAATGACAGTTAAAAGCAGTTGGCGGCTTTTCAGGACACGTCGACATCTCTGTTGACTACATCTCCAGGCTGTTGCACATTTACATGACACTTGGCGAGAGGGGCAGCGGGCGGGAGGTTGGGTAGACAGGTTGGGGTAACTTGGGGAAACTTTGCTCTCAACTCAAATGTCGACTGTGTTAAATTTATGACAATTTACGCATAAAGGCCTCTCTCTCTCAAAGTACCAGAAGAAGTAGAAGTAAATGCAAAACCAGTTTACAATTTTCCAAAAATCTACAGTTTTGGTTGCTGTTGCTGCTACTGCTGCAGCTGCGTTTGGCTTGGCTGACCACGCCCCTTTTTTGAAAACTTCTTGACAAGCTAAACAGATGGCTGGCGCCTTTTTCGCTTGCTCTCCATGTCTCTCTGTCTCTTTGAGTCCGAGGAGAGTCAGTCTCAAGTCGTTCATATGATTAATGCAATTGGCTTTTGTAATTGACACATAATTTATTGTCTCCTTGTACCCCACATCCAAGTAATGACGGTGATGATGATGATGTTGATGATAATAATACGCATACGCAATGTGGTCGACTACTGGATTGAGTGCAGCTGCAGTTGATTCCTTGAAGAACATAACATAACAGCTCAACAGCTGCCCCCAAGTTTTGCTGCCTGAGAATGAGTGAATGCATGGTTATATATACACAAGTGTATGTGTGTGTGTGTGTATATATATACATATATACTTCAAAACTTGAAGTTTGTCTGCCGACTGCACTTTTAAGTGCCCTGGACTCTTAATAAAGTTATGCAAATTTTCCCTTTAGCTCTCTGGCTTTTCTGTTGCTGATGTACTTCTCAAGTGGCTGGCGAAACTTTACTCTTCACGATTGCAAGACAAGCAATGGGGGAGGAGCTGGTGACGGAATGTGTTTGGACACTTGTGAAGTGAAGTTTTCTTTTCAAGGTTTTCCCACTTAATGTGTGTGTGTGTGTGAGAGAGAGTTAGTTGGGTGCCAAATTGATAAATTGAAGTCATCGTCAGGTTGCGTAAACTAAGCGATGATGAGCCGAAAAAAAAACAATAAAAAAAGAAAACTAATTTCGTTCATAAAACTTCAATATCAACTTCCAGGCAGTTTGTTTCCTTTTTTGCCAATAAAACAAAAAACAAACTTTACCTCAAACAAGATATAACATCGAGATAAAATGACACGCTCTTAACCCTCTTAACCCCCGCGCATTGTTACCTTGTCCAAACCGCAAGCTTCCACCACCATTTCCTTCACCTCATCCCCCTTAAGTCAGCTCACTCTCCTTCTTCCATTGCCTCCCCCTCCGTTGGTGTGGTTCATTCTCATTTGCCAATAGCTCACAAAAATCTGTTACTTAATTTCAATTGACTTTGAAAAGCGCGACGTATGGCAAAATGACGTTGACTGCTTCCAATTTCGTCATGGAACAAATCAGTTTAATATACCTCAGACTCCTTAGTCCTCTGGAGTCCTGACTGGGGCGATGCGAGCGAGCGATGCTTATCAATTTGAAATTACTTTAGCCTCGAACACAAAAGACAAGCCACGCACACGATAAAGAAGAGTCGAGTCGAGCAATGGGTGCTGGGAATTTGGGATGGATGGTTGGATGGTGGTGACGCCGGCAATGGTAGTCGTCCTGCAAGGAGGGTGTGGCAAAGACAATCGCGCCAACATCGACAATGCTGACACCCCATAAAATATTTAAGTTAACACACAGCGGTGGCCCGAGGGGTGCGATTCGACCCATGAAGGGGGCAGCAGCAGCAGCAGGCGAACGTCGTTCAGAGCGTCTGTCCCTCTGTCCATCCAGTTGAGTCGAGCCGAGTTCAGTTGAGTTGAGTCGAGCACCCCAGTTTGGGCACAGAAAATAAAAAAAAGGACAAAGACCACGAACAGGACGACGACGAAGGCAAGCAGCAGGCACATTAAAGCATTTGTTCGTTCGTTCGTTCGTTTGGTCCTTCCTTTCTTCAGTCGTCGCTCCCCAAAACGTCGAGCAGAGAGTTCGCCGCATATTTGTCGACCCTTGTAAAAGTCGCTTGGCACTTTACTGTCGATATGTATTGGTAGACATGCATACATACATATATTTTATATATCTGTACATATATTTATATACATATATCTCTATATACGTGTACGTGTCTTCCTTCCTTCCGGTTTCGTGCTCACTTTTTTTTTACTTACTCCTCCATTCCTCTCTCCCTTTTACTTGCTACAAATACCTTTTAAATTCGAAGATTCTTTAAGGCATATTACATGGAAACTTTATATATTTAACTGTGAAATCTACCAAAACACACAAAAAATGAAATTATTTATGCTTGTTGTCCTTTGAATTGGAAGTTCCGATGGTTATTTTCGGCATTTACAGGGTATACTAAATGCATCTTTTTCAGGGGTTTTTCCAATTTTTTTCAAATATTTTTTTACTGTTGCTTCTGATAAGGTAACTCCGGTTGCTATCTTACCCTGTTTCCCACATTACATTACTATAGAGTTGTCGCCTCAACTGGCATGGCAACTCTAGCATCAAAACATTGGACGAACGAAGCAACAATGAAAAATTAATTTATAAAATAGAGTTTGGAAACTTTTTTGGAGGAAAATCTCTTTTTATGATGGGGGGAGTGAAAGACGCCTAGAACTAGCCAACAAACAAGGACAATCGGCAGCGACAACCCTGGCGTCTCGCAGGATACAATGTTTTATAAGTTTAAAGAGGCGTTAAGTTCATTTTGGGTTTGGGTTGGAATGAAGCTGACTTCACACAACTTACACACGGACACACAGAGGGAAAGGAGAATGAGGATTGTGTGGGGACTCGGTGGGGTTGGCCCCAATATTGCCACTGTTCAGCAGCTTTTCGGCTGCTTTTTCCTCTTTTGCCAGGCTTCGCTTCGTTTTATGTTTGTTTTGTGTGTCTAGACGTTGGCAACGACTCTGGGCTCTTGCTATCTATCTCACTCACTCAAAGTGCTTGGCCTGACTTGGCTTATTCATTACCAACATCAACTTCATAATCATCATCAGCAGCAAGAGCATCATCATCATCATCATCATCTCGACTGTAAATATAAATATAAATATAAAATATAATAATAATGCTAAAATGAAACACGACATTACATTTTGTTTCTCTTTGTGTGTGTGTGTGTGTCTGATGCCTGTTGCTTAAGTATGACGCGTGATTTGCTCTTAATTCAATTAGAAGTAAGAGCAAAGGACGGCAAAAAAAAGGAGGGCTAAAAGGGGTTTTCCATCAGCCAGGGTTGCCAAGTAAGTTTGCGTGTACGCCGTGTCATCAACAAACAATTAGAGGAGAATATAAAGAAAGATGTTTAAATGTTGCACACTCACAACCCGACACACACACACATATTTAGTTCTCCGGGAGTTTTTGGCCAAAAAACTTGCGCAATTTTAATTAGAAAACTTTTACATTTGTTGTACTCTCTTCATCGTCATCTCCGTCGTCGTCGCCGTATACTATGTTGTTATGACTTTTTTTTCCATTTTTCTCAATTTGTATTTTGTATTTTATGCCTTAATTTTTGCGAGAAAAGTTTAATTGAAAACATTTTCAAGTTTAGACATATAATGATATAATGATGAAGAAGAAAACACCAGACAAGCATAATTGCCACAGCATAGAAAACTACCAAAAATTTTGGAATTCGTGTAGGTCTTATTGCATCCCTGGCTAACTTAGAGACACTTCATCCCTGTGGAATATGTTTTCCCTGCAATCGCAAATGCCTTTAGCAGACATGATTTGTGCATTTTGGGCAATAAAGTTGTTAATTGCTCTCAAGCCATAGAACTCCAGCCCTTATACACCACCAAAACTTCTATTCTACATACATATACATACATACATATATGTATGTATGTATATATGTAAAAGGATTTAGATTTCAATTTGGTTTTTAATTAACATATTGTTCTTTTGCACTTTTGTTTTCATTTGCAGGTAAGCGAGCTCTCCAGACACATACAAATCCTATCAAATGCCTTAGACTTGATTAAAGTAAACACAGTCACAGTTGGTAAGTAGAGTTGAGCTATGGGATAAAAGCGGCTTATACATGAAGAACAGTTCAAGACATTCAAGTGGGAGCCAAAAATGTTAATAGCCGATGAACATTTTGCACCAAATCACTTTGTTTATAAGGCCCAAAACACTTCTCATACTCATGGGCATAACCAATATCTTATCTTTGGAAGCCACAATATACTTAGTTCAAGTATTTTACTCAACCTTTTCAATTATCAAGCTAAAATTTGTACTTACATACTATCTCATAATGTAAAGTGTCCTCTTTAAGTTACAAATCTGATTACAAGCTTTAATTTGCTTTCGTTTCGAATACAAAAGTCAAACGTTTCCTGCCTAAATCAGATGAAGAAGAAAAGTAGGATTTATGAGATATGTATATTATTTTAATTGGTTGTTAGTTGATGTCCGTATACAACATCCCTTGTCCTTGTAAAGTCAAGCAAATATTGATCAGTCATAAGAGTCTAAAATACAATTTTTATATTTACCATGCTACTATGTATATAAAAGGGGTACACAGGCATAGGTTAAAAGCTATATTAATATATATTTAACGTAAGGATCATGTTGATGTTGGAGGTTTAAACATATGACATGACATATCAATATTTCTGACTGACTTTTAAGCCATTAAACTAAAACTTTGCAGGCTTGTTTTACTTTACTGTAGGCAGATTATAAGTCGAGCGCTTATAGAACATTAGAATAGTAAACTAGTTTCAAATGTTTGCTTAAGCTTCTTCTTCGAGAAGAAGAAAGTACGATGAAGATTATAAATTAGCTTAATTTGACTATTAGTTATTGCAAGTATATTTTTAGGGTAGTGTATGAAATAGTCAATGCATTTAAATGTTTTGTTAACTTATAATTGTTTCTCACGCTTCATTTCAACGCTCAAAATTTAAAAGTCAACAACTCAATTACACAAAATGCCCGGGTCTGCTCTCCAGTATGTACCTTCTGCTTGTGACGCCTGTGCACTCTGTGTGTGTGTATCAGTCACTCTCTGGTCAACCCAAAGGTCAATAACATCAATGTGACTGATAACGATGAAGTACTCTTTTACTCTCACATTTTGTGCGACTCTCGGGCCTTTGATGGAAAACCGCCGCGGAGCCGATAAGAGTAAATTGCAATCAGTCAACGACATAGTCATTCAGCCAGACCGCCAGTCGGCGAGTCAACTAGTCACTCAGTCAAGTCAATCATAATCTCTGACTCGGTCGATACTCGTCGTTGTGGGATGCCGTGACCAACTAGAGTAAAACAAGCTAAAATAGTTGTCAACATGAATTATTTACAAGCGACGTGCGGCGCATGACGCCCTGGCTCTTGGCTCTTTCACTCCTCCAATCTGTCCCCCACTCTCTCCCTCTCTGCCCGATTCCCGAATTCCCCCTTCTTCTTTTATTTATACGTATTTTGTACATGAAACATGCCATCGACAGGTGGCTCCGTCTCATTACGGATGCGAGCGCACGCGCAACCGGCTGCCCAAAAACGGATTGCATATGCTGGGAAGTTAAATGAAGGTAATGGAGATCTACCAGTGGCTGGGCTGGCTCGATGGGGCTGTGGCTGGGGCAAGGGCAAGGGCAAGGTGTATTGAAATTAATACGCACCGACAGCAAAAATATGCGACGAGTTATGTGAAAAACTTGAAAACCAGTTTCAGCTGGCTTGGGGGGAAACGAAAAAAAAACAAAAAGTGAAGAGAAACAACGAGGCTAAAGGAGCAGGAGGAGGAGGTGGAGGCACACCAAAGCTGATGGTTGATTAAAGAAAAGAAAGACGAAAACGGTAGCAAAGCAATTACAACAACAGCAACAATTCAATTACAACGCTTGAGTGACGATGGCAAAGGCGGTGGCGGAGGCTGCAGAGACCCAAAAGATTATGAAGAGACAACGAAAGATCCTCGCGAAAAAGGGCGGTGAGGCAAGTCGGTCAAGAGCGCGACTGATGTGTGGCATGCGGCATGCACATTGAAGTATGAGCCATAATGATTATGAAATACTCTATGTGGATGAATTTTCTATGAATAGATTAATCAGAAGGTCAACCAAATATTATGATTTCAGAAAGCTCGGAAATGGCTTAGATTAATGGCATGTGGTAAACTTTAACCAATTAGCATTTACGTTTCAATTGGCTCCTAGTGGGTTTAACTACCTATGGAAAAACAACTTTGAATTATTATTTATTATTGAACTTTGGCAATATTTCTTGTTAACAATTGTCGAGAACATGAATTCTGCCGTTTGATATCTAAGATTGAAACTCAATTTACACCTACTTACATATAAAATCGTATTTTCTACATAAGATCAAGAATCGTTACCCTAAGATTTGAACACCCACAATATAAAAATGCCCACACAGAACGAGTGTAGCGCAATGTTTATGAGAAATGTTTAGCAGGCGATGTTGCCGAGGCTTCTGCAGGCAGGTCTCCGACATCCGATTCAAGCTCCTCACGTTTATGAAGCGTGTGCTCATAATGGGCATTGGAATTGAAGAGAAAAATGGAATGGTAGATGGGGGGCAGCTCGCGCATTGCAGCTCGCGCTTTATCACGAGATAAAAAATAAATTAAAAAAGCAAAAAAATATTTAACAAAAAGAGACCCAAACTCTGGCCACAGTTTCGCCGCACCTTGTTTCAAGCTCACCTGACCGAACGACCGACAGACGGACCGACCGACCGAACGGCTGGTAACCACAGGCAGTCGCTGCCACTAGGCAAAGAGTCGGCGGAGTCAGTCAGTCAGTCAGTCAGCCAGCCAGGCAACAAAGCTGCAGGCACACTTTTCATTATGTTGTTGTTTTTGTCGATGGATTGAGGGTGGATGTAGAAAACAGCGGAGTGGGGCGGGGGCAGGGTTACGAGAGGAGCAACTACCTATCTACCTACCTACCTACCTACCTACCTTCCAATACATATGCCAATCAACTGGTTGCCAGAGTTGAGGCAAAAGTTGGAGTTGCCAGTTATTGTTGGTGTTGTTGTTGGCTTACGATTGTTGTATTTGGGTGCCGCCTCCCGCACCATGGCTGCCACGCCTACCAGGAAAGTTGGTGGCGCGGCGCGCATTTTGCGTTTCCGTTGCATTTTTCAATGTCCGTCTGTCCTGTTGCTGTTGTTGCGATTTATATGCGGTTGAATGAACACGCCCGCCAGGCATCCAAACCAAACCAACAGCAGCAGCAATGACGATGATGATGACGACTTAACCATCGTCATCATCATTACCATCATCATCAACATCATCATCATTCAACATAAAACATTCAACATTTTGCACGTTTATATTTTGTTGTAATAAACCAAAAAAACAAAGCGGTTTTTTTCGCATAATTATTTTGCCATGTTGCACGTTGACTACGTTCGGATTGCATTTAAAAGCGCATAAGTGAAAAAATTTGTTAAAGTGTCAACATTGACAGCGATTTAAGTCATTTTACTGTCATCATTAACCGTTGCTCTCTGGTCTCAAAGCCAGCCCCCCGTCCCCCCTACCAATGCCCCTCTGGACCGGGCTACTTTGCACTACTCTCTACCACTGCCAATGCAGTGCGAGTGGCGCGTGGGTTTCGGTTTTTTTTTTTTTACCACATTCAGATTGGAACTTTTGTTTATGGTTGGAGGATCAGAGTGGAGCTGTTGGACATTTTGAAAAAGCAGAAGGGAGAAACTGCTGGTGGGGGGATGGGGAGGGCGCAGTGCAACAAAGTGCTAAGCTGTCAGTTATGTATTCATTTGTCTTATTAATAGTTGTTGTTAATTTCATTTAATGAATGCCATCCACTAGCCCTTTCAGCCCATCAGGGTAGACCAGCAAAGTGTGTGTGTGTGTAATGGGGAAGAGAAAGCTTTTATGACCATATAGCGAAATATCTTTGACATCAGGATACATATATGGTTGTTATGGGAATAATCAACCATTCATTAGCTTCGGTTAGCTTATGTTTCCTTGGTTAATACTCATCTTTTCAATTAATGACAAATTAATACTCTTATACATTCTCTGACCTTTATTTCATCCATCAAATGATCTACACCTATGAACTAATGGAGTAACCAGATCAACCAGATTCGTTTTAAAACATATAACTGTTAATTCTTACTGAAAATTTAAGTTAAAAGAGTAATCGCTTGACTTAAAGTTAATTTCTGATTAGATGTTCGCATCGCAGCCAATTTGCCAGGGAGTCCAGTGTAGAGACTTTTTGGCTAACTCCTTCTCATACTTGGCCTGTCTAAGCCCTTAGATTTACAGCTTAACTTTTACTTAGCCCGATACACACACACCCTCACACCACACACACACACACACACATAGACCACCATTACATGCACACACGAACAATGCTCAAGTAGGTGTATTTTGTTTGCTATTTGTTTATTGTTGTTGTTGTTGTTGTTGCTGCTGTTGCTGCCGCATAATTAAAAAGTCAAGTGAAAAATCACATTTTAACGCAAATGCCTGGGTCATGGGTAGGCCCGTGACGGGGCGCAAAGAAAGCTAGAGCAGGAGAGCTAGAGGTGGAGCGGCAAATGAATGAATGAAATTTTTGCGCCTGAAAGCAGACTAAAGTAATAAGTTAACGGTTGAGGATGCGGGTGGCGGATGGAAATGATGAGAAGGACTATGAAGTGGAATGAGGATGACTCCAGCTTCACTCACACTCTCTACGCATGCCACACAGAATTGCGTCAAATGCAAATGCGTCCATTGTGCCACCAAAAAGTGGCAAGGCTAGAGGAAAGAAGTCGACACAAGGGGGAGATAGAGCCAGAGAAACGACGAGAGACAGAGGGCAGGCTAAAGAGCTGCAAGCGCCATTTTTGGGTATGGTTCTTGTTTTCTTTTTTTCGGATGGGGGGCTGAAAGGAACGAGGGGAGCTACCGCAAACACTTGAGGCATGTTGCCAGGCCATGGCAACTGAAAGCTGGCGGCAACAAAAGAATAGCAAAAGCAAAAGCTTCTCTTTTCATAGCTCGCTTTGTTTTAATGGCTTCTTTTTTCTCATTCCGCCCCTGTTGTTGTTTTGTTTTAATACGCCCAACAAATTTGCCAAGTGGCAAAAAGACTAGGACCAGAGAATTAACGGCATTACGTAATTAAATATTTAAAGTGTTGCCACGGCATGCAAAAAAGCACGAGAGGTGCGATTTCAAATTCTATAGACAAATCTTTAATATTATCCTTTCCAATAGCCTTTAAGCTTCCCAATCAAAAAGAAAACGGGATTTGGAATCCCTAATTTATCACTCGAGTTTCTTGATTATTTACTCATTTAAGATGTCCTATCTATATGACAGAACAAGTCTGTTTTCAGTAATCTATTGAAATAATAATATTGCTTTTAAATGGATATTAATGAAATATTCTATTCTATTGTTTAACTCAATCAAGTCGACATACCAAGTTCCTTTCGACTAACTATTTGTTTAGTCTTTGGGCATGGTCTTTGTTGTGATTGGTTTCTGTAAGGGTATTGAAAAAAAACGAAAGGAAGAAGATGAAAAAACTCAGACATCTTTAAGCTTTAGCATTCTATTTGGTATGACAGCGAGAGACCCTTCGAAGACCTAACATAGCAATTCCAATGCGTCCTTCTGGTTAAGTGCTTACAAATTTCACTTTTCCGTTTTCTGTATTCCAAATTTGTTGGCCATTCTTCTTCTAGTTGTTGTTGCTCTTGGTAGCTTAAGTATTTCGACTTTTTTAATTTCATGCAAATTTTCTTTTTCAAGATTAATGTCTGCGCCAAAAAAAAATAAAATAAAAAATAAAATAAGAAGCAAAAACTGAAAGAGAAGTAAACAGGGAAAAGTTTTCAGGCTCGAAAGGAAAAGTACAAAATGCGTGAAAAAAATTTACTTTTCCTTAGTCATTGCATCGAAACATAAATACCCTGTAAGAGCTCAACAGAATTTTCTCTTTCTTGTCTTCTCTGTTGTCAATGTTAATAAAACTTGTATCCAAAATTCTCAAGATCTAAATATTTATAGATTTAAACGATAAATATTGATTCAAGAGTTTACTAGATCAAGAATGCAAATCGACATATTAGACATATTAGTGTTCCATCCATGAACTCACTAACAACCTTAATATACCCCTCTGGACTTAATCCATAGAGTATAACAAAACGACTTGGCAGGCGTAAATAAGGCGTAAAACTTTTTGCCAAGTATATGGGCGTGGTTATAGCCGCTTGTCGGTCTGTCTACTAAGGGAGGTCTTACATTTGGATATAAACTCGAAAGAATTTTTCCTTTTCATTTTGATTATTTTTTTGGTTTTTTCGGGAATACAATTTCAATTGCCTCTTTTCAACATTTTTGCATTGAAATTTAATTAATGCTCACCCGCATCTAACCCCAAAATACAAAATACAGTTGGAATATTCTATTTTAGCCATTCGTAATTTAGATGCTTAATCCTTAATCCCTGTCAGCAGTTTATTCTGCTGCTGGGGGGGAAGAAAGCTCAAACCTCAGCGGCAATCTGTCTGGCGAATGAGTTGAAAAAACTTTTTTAATTGATTTGGCTGTTGTAGCTGTTGGTACCTTTTTTTCTGCTCTGCCGTTTTGTTTCGACTTTTAAGCCAAGTCAAGCGCAAATTTTGCTGCACACTTTGACGCGCAAAGAAAAAGGTGGGAAAGGACCAGGAATGCCTTTTGGCATTATTTGGAAATTGAGATGATTTCATGTCATATATCGTAGCAATTGTCGAGGATAAAGTTGTTAAAAGTTAAGAGATGAGAATGAGTCATGTACAATATTCAGGAATACTTTTTCTATATAATGGAATCTATTTTTCAAAAGTACTCAATGGGCATTTCAATAAGATTTTTCTTCTTTTGAAATCCCGAAAGAGCGACTGTTATCGAAAATTGTTTTCATTAAGAAGCAGTCTATAGTAATAGTACTCTGTAGATAAATTTTGTCTATCTCTTGATATTTGCATACGAATGCTGTTTTGGGGGGGCAAGACGTGGCATCTTTTGTAATTCCCATTTGTCTGATGCCTACCAGCCTGTGCCCCCTCCTTCCCCCATCGCGTCTCGCTATCCTAAGTATTATGCAAATTACTTAATTTAAAACATGAAATTTTTGCACTTTCTGCCAAAGAAGAGAGAGAGAAAGATAGAGAGGGCAACCATTGGAAACATTTTTCAAATCATTATTATCCCACTCACACACACGTACACACAAAATGAGGGGAAAACACAGTCAGTCAGTCAGACAGACAGACAGACAGACAGTTGAACATTTCAGAAGACATCATAATTATCATCATCATCATCGTCATCATGATGAGAATCATCATCATAATCATTGTCTTCACTTTTATGAAGTGTCATTTTTGTATACCATTTGCGCCTAAGCCCTAAAAAAAAGGGTGTGGACGACCCACCAGCAGAATCTCTGACTCAGAGACGAAAGAAAACCAGTCAGTACGACTGTGGAGAGAGGAGGACTGAAAAGACAGGCAAGTTCAGTACATTTGGATGGACATTTACTCACTTCAGTCTTGCCTTTGCATTGCTCCTTGTTTTCCTTCTTTCCTTTGCTTTTTATCAGCCCAAGCCCAAGCCCATCAGTTTGTCTTCTTTCTTTCTTTTCTCCCTCTTTTTGTATGGCTTTTACATTACACTCACTCTGTCTCTGTGTGTGTGTGTGTGTGTGTGTGTGTGTCAGTGTGTCCTTTTCAATTTTTCATGGCAAAGCGTTTTTTCGCCATCACCATCCTTCACATTTTCATAGAACTTAAGCGTAAAATTCATAGGAGTGAAGAGCTGCCTCTTCAGTTTGTGCTTGTGCTTGTGGCACCACATGGCGTATGCTTAATGTCAATTTAATTAATTTTAATTATGCTTTAATTATATTTCGTGTTCAGTTGAATAAAAAACAAAATCGACAATATGAAGGTGACAAGAGTTATCACAAGATGTCATATTTTAACTTTGAAAAGTTGACTATTGAAAACTCTAACCATATTGGCCATCACGTATCAAAGTTTCAAGCACTTGTATGTAATTAAAAAGGGTTCAAATAGCAAAGGTTCTTCAAATGTATTTAAAAAGTAAATATCGGTTTTAACTCAATTGTAACTACAAGTTTACTGTGCTCAAACCAAGAGATAAATAAGTAAACTAACCAATCAGTGGAAAGCTCATTTAAATGATATATCATCAAATATAAACATTATTGTTAAAATATTAAGCGTTATAAGTTAATTTATAACTTTTTAGGGACACAATTTTGTGTACACTTTGAATAGATCTTGTTTAGGGAGCTTCTTTAATTTATCTAAAAACTGTGCGGTTGTTTAAAGAAAACCGACACCGTATGTTGCTTCATCTCTTTAGAAATAAAATCTATTAAATAAACTGCTTAGTTGTAAGCCGAACATATGTATATTTTGAAAACCTTAACAAATCCAATTATTTTAAATTGATCACAAGTAAACCACAGGATTATATATTTCCTTTTAACAGGATTAGATTGAATAGAAATTGTCCTTCCTTGACCATGAAGATTAGTCTTTATGCTCGTATTCACAGGATAAGTCCTCAATGTCCAGAAGTTGCCAGCCTGCCATTAGTCATTTTTATGTAGTTTTCCTATTACTCTCTTTCTCAATAATTTTTCTTTCTCCCATTTTCCTCCATTCCACTTGAATTCAATTTGAGTTTTTGAGGCTCAAAAGCGTGCTTCTTGTTCATGCAAATTAATCATTTTGATTAACCAATTAATTGGCAAACATGTTTTGCATTTGCGACCAGATTTTCAATCAGAAATTAAATCAAAAGAAAGAGAAAAGGCATCTCAAGTAGTTCACAAAGATAGAAACTTGAATGCTCTTACCATAGTTCACAAAAATTTTAGCCAGTAAGACGAATTATGTAACGATTTCTTTAGTAATGAGCTGCCAAACTGCTTAAATATTACCTCCTCGATCTGAATATATCTAAATAATTTCAATTTCAGCCAATCATTGGATTGGTCTGATCCGTTGATAGAGTAGATATGACTAACAAATGAACCCAACTCTGATCTGCGGTCTCTCCATCCTTGGCTACAACTATAAAACTGGAAATGATTTATGTGCCCGACTCTGGGCATTCGTTGTTGCCCCTGTCCATGGCTGTCAATATCACACGCTCTCGTCGCCCAGTTTTACCATGTTCCCCCGCCGTCTCATCTTCCCATCAAGTTCAACTTCTGCTCCATTCCCCCCTTTATCCACTCTATGTTTTGGACTTGTCTGATTATCCACCAACGATAATGAACTTGGAAGGCAAAGCGTTTTCAGATTTCTCGATTGTCCGTTGGTGTTTAGCGCGTTTCTGTGCAATGAAATGTAAAATGTGTTTCAAATTGACATTTAATTGGTTTAGAATGCTGCACAGAAAGAGCAAGAGAGAGTGCTTGAGCGCGAGCAAGAGGGAAAGATGGAGAATGAAAGTAAGTTGATGCCTCTTTCAGTTTGGCAGAAGCGACCCGTCCTTAATGATGATATATTTGTGTGGTCGGTCATTAGCCGCAGTTTTGGTAGGAGGCAGAAACCCTTTGCCCTTGCCAGTTGTCTTTACCATTGCCTTTTAAGGCTTGCCTTCGGGTATGAGGAGGCATATTTTGAGTGGACCAAAGGGCTTTTTAAGGGCAAGTTAAGTTAGACTGACCCTAGGGAGCAAAACGATGTGTCTTCTTAGTTGACTCTTCAAGTTCATACGAGGGCTGTTATGTTGAAATTTTAATTCGTTTATTTTTAATGTGATTCAAATTATTCCAACTAAAGTATTTAATACTTTATCAAAACTTATGTAAGCTGTTTCAGGCAGAACTCTACGGAAAATTAAATAAAAGTTTTGGCGTTAAACTAACACTATATAATTTAATGAATTTAATGAGATTTAAACAGAATCATAAGAATTGAAGTCTAAGCAAAACATATTTGTAGATCCTTTACCTTTACGTTTCATAGTTATTTATGAACTATAATACATCATTTTCAACTACCCCAATTAAATAAATTAAAATTACTATCCAGGAAAATGGATATGAACTTCTACGGCATGACAAATTAAACCTTGATGTGTGCTAAAGCTATCAATTTAATTAATTTTAAAGAATTTTTCACAAAAATTACGATGACAAAAGTGAATTCATATACTCAACGCAGCTTTTAAATATCTTCCCTGATATTGAACCTTGCTGAAGCCACATCACACAATCATGTATGTACATACATATATTCAATCCCGTCGAAATTTATATCCCCACATGCCAACCGAAAAATAAATTTCAATTATAATTAAAACCGCTTAGATGCCAATGACAACTGCGGTCGCTCGGTTTGGTCGGCGGGTCGATTGTTGGTGGTTTATCAATATGTAGGTTCAAAAAAGCGTAATAAGCCCTATTAAAGCACAATTCATATTATAATGCAAAAAGGAGCAGCAGCAGCAGCAAATGAGATAAGGACATACATAGGAGAAGAGAGTAGAAAATGAGAACGGCGATGGAAGCAATCGAAGAGGCGCACGTAATGCCAATTAACTTGCTGGGAATGAGCGAGCAAATTAAAGTTCAACATGACCAGCAAACTCTGGATGGACAAGGAGCTCAGAGAGAGAGAGATACAGAGAGATTATATAATCCATAATACAGATGATTTGGTTGCTCCGTTCCGCACATCATCATCAATTGGTTTAAATGTGTGTGCTTGTGTGTGTATTTAGGTAGGTAGGTAGTTAGGAATACTCTCCGCTATACCGCTCTGACCAGCCTTCTTTGTCCTTTATACCGTTTAACTGTCTGCCCTCATCATTCCTCATTGTTATGCGTCAGTGGCCAAATCTCTGGTCGGCTGACTGGACTCCTGAAATGAAACCCGATGGAACAACACGGGAACCTTGTCACCCCCCGACCCTAATCGCATTTCAATCATCATTGAGCGTCGAGGGGCAGCCAAAAGACTATCTTGCAGCAGCCGTCAGTTGCAGGCTCATATTACCTTTTCACCACAGCACAACAATAACAAGATCAAAAAAAGAAGCATTTTAACTTCATTTTTTATGCAACAATCATAGAGAGAAACCCCCGGAAAAATGAAGCGAACAAAAAAAAACATGAACTGAATTAAATGATGAACAGGAAAGGAAAACTTGCTTTTCTCTCTTAATGATTACATGCAGTTTTTCCCTTCGAGAAACAGACGGTCCATGACTGGTTCATGTTGAGCGGACAAAGTCCATGTCTTCTGTTGGCTTCTGTTTGCCAAGGACATAATGAACAGGACTTCCGCTACTTCCGCATAGAGTATTTTATTGTTGTTGTTGCTGTTTCTTGTAAAAATGTTGCGCAACGTTTTGGCCTTTGAAGTCAAATGTTGATGAGACAGCATTTTCTTGAGCAGACAGACTCACAAGGGTTTCCTCAGCAAAAAGTAAAGAACCAACTCTGTCAAGACAATAAAGATGGGGTTCAGTAGCATTGTCGACGTGATTGGGATCAGCAGCCGACTTTTTATATTTGGAAAATGAATTCTTAAAGAACAGACATTTGTTGTGCCAAAAAAAAGTAAAGAAATAGAGAATGGTGCATTAAGAAATAAATCAATCCAACAGGTTCTGGTAACGACTTTGACATACCCATTAATTAATGCGAACTATAGATATATCGGAATAACTACTGTACAGACTCATTCCACTGTATTCCTCTTTCTTTCACTGTATTCCTTTTTCTTAACTTGCATTCCAACAGAAAAATATATATTAAAAGAAAGGTAACTTTCTAACTATTCCACCGGAGTCATTGCAAAAGGCATCTCATAATAGATACACATATACATATCTTGATCAGCAAAATCACATTGAATCATATGGGTTATCATAACTTGGCTAGACAGTTTCATTTTAATTTACTACCAAGTCATAAACATCAAGTCAGAACATTAAATTTAGATAGATTATACCTTCAGCTACCTGTCACATGGATTTTATTCCCCCTTAATATACCCTGTGTGGCAAATTTTCCCACAAACTTTCACATGGAAGACTTAAAAAAACCAATTTCATCTAAATCCACATCCGAGAGTAGCAGCAGCAACACCATGGCGAATGAGGTAGGAGCATCGGAGTCAAAACTAATTATCACCCGTTAAACTCTTGGCTATCAATTTCAATAATTAGAATTTTCCAGATGAGCTGTAAAACCTGAAGGTAGTCGTTAGATACATACTTGTATGTATAGGTAGGAATGGGGAGACGGGCTCAAGGAAAGGCAGATTGAAATTCTAGACCGTAGCTTAATCAGAGAGACACAGTGAGAGAGTGCTAGAAGAAGACGGAGAATCGCAACAACAGTTATGATGATGGAAAAGCTTAATAGTTGCCATAAAGAAAAACGCGAACAAGACATCTTGAAACAAGTAAAAAACTACAAAAAAATATGAAATAAAATTATGAGGGGGAATCCACAGGCTATTAAATTCTTATTTCGTAGAATGAAATTTCAAACTAAAAGCATTTAAGCCTGGGAGCAAAGAAAGTAGAGACCCGCCGAGGAAGAAAACAAGACAAAGAGAGACACTAAGAGAAAGGGATAGAGAAAGTTATATTCATATATGTATGTATGAAAGTGCCGTTAGTTAAGTATAGCGACAACATGGTCGTCTGCATCAGCAACCAATTAGTAGCTTATTAGAATGCACACCAAAGGAGAGCTCGGCAGCCCGGACCGAGGGCAGAGCAGAGGCAGTCCAAACGAAAGAGTAATCCTTTTGCAGCAACAATTTGTAGACTTAAAATATTAAATTGCTGAAACTTGAAAACAGATTTCTCAGCAAAAATACAGCAAAAGATGAAGAAAAAAAAAGACCAACAGAAAATACAGTGGAAAAAAGAGACCAAAAAGACAGGCAAAACTTGCTCGCCAACCGGGTGGCCCCGCAAGGATGCAGACAAGACGCGAGGCAGCAAAACCCTGGGACACAGGAGCTCAAGCAGCGGGCAGGGAAGGTGTGGTCCGAGAACGGGAACTTGTGGCCATGTTTGGCATTAGGTTTGGGAGAGGGGGACCAAAGGAGGCCTGCTTAGATGCCTCAATGGCTTGGACCGTCGACCGTCGCTTGAAGCGTAAAAAGTTAAACTTAAATTCTCTTGAGTTGCTTTCTTGGAAATTGGCCCCCGGTCTGTAGCCGTGTCCCGTACCCATGGCCAAAGTGGGAAAACACGCCCGACTTGCTAAAGCAAATTAAAAGCAAAAAGAATTCTACGGCTATAATAATGTTTGTCTGTTCCTGTCTTCGCAAAACTTAGACAGTCCAATATTATGGGTAAAGATTTCAGTCAAAAACCAAAAGAAGTTCATGTTCAACTACAGAGTTTCACACCAAAAAATACAGGGATCAAGTTAGAAACAACTATAGTCGTAGTTTCAATACTCTTTTTTGCAAATTTATACATATTTCTGAAAACTGATTTGATGAGTACTTAGTTATAGAAGTCAGTTTGAGTGAAAGAACCTAGCTAAATTCAACTGAACAACAGCTAAGAACATGCAGTATAAAATATATAGTCCTATTCCTTGTGCTGCTAAGTTCTTGGCTGAAAACGGAGACCTTTTTGTAAGGGTCTATAAAAACATTGTAAAGTCAATTCCCCAATTCAGTTAGGCATTATTCTTATTACGTGAGAAGAATCCGCAAATGGCATATTTGTAACCCACTCCCACCACCGATGCTCTTCCTTAATGAAAGAGTCTGCGGATGTGCTGTAGAAACGCTTGTTTTTAAAGCTAGATTAAAGAGTGGCTTTAAAAAAGCGAATGAACCCATGCCCAATTGCCATTTGTTTGACTACCCTTATGTGAAAATCATCTGCTTGTGCTTCTCCTTTGGTTTCTGTGTCCCCTCCGATCAATTCACACATCATGTTGATGGACAAAGCGACTTAATTACACCACACACTGTCATAATCAAAGGATTCTCAGATATTTTGTAGCCCCATCACAAAAAAGGGATAAACCAATTAAACTAAGTCGAAACCAACCAACGAGGCAACGAACCAACCAACCAACTGTCTGACAATTCAAACAACAAAATTCATCTAACCAACAATGAAAACCTCAAAAATCTGCCCTATGCACTGCAGTTGGAATGAGTTGTGAATAGTGGCCATGACTACTAATCTGCTCTGTGCCCGGACTCCTGTTTCCCTTACTCTCTCTCTCTCTCTCTCTCTCTCTCTATACTCCACTACAACTGACAAGTAGAAGTTGTCAATGTTGCCTGTCCCATCATCGTTTTTCCTCTTCCCCGTCGCCGCTGCCCGCATTCCCATTGATGCCCCCTCACTCTGTCTCTTTGATTCTGACTGCATAGTTCGACATTTATGTGGTCGTCAATGGGTGTCGTTGTGTCGTTGATTTCTTGCTTAAGCGTTGCGCGATTCAATTTCAAATCCTGAACACATTTCCACGAGTGGCTGAGCGCAGTAGTAGTGCCTGGGACAAGCCAGGACAAGAAACGGCACGACCGGCACACAGTAAGGACAAGGACTCGCCATTGCCTGGGACAGCTAACAATGTTATCTCGTAATTTTACACGTCGATGATTTCAGGCGAATGAGTTTGATTCGATTGTCTCAAGTTTTTTTCTTTTTGGGGAGCAAAAAATGGGATGCACCGGGTAGCAGGAGGCAATGCCTTTGACATGCTTTTGACAGGCGAACGACGACGACGATGAGGAGAACGACAATAAGGACCATTGCCTGCTGTGTCCCAGGACGGCAACCCCTTTATTTTTTTTGTTGTTTCTCCCCTGAACACAGGGGCAACTCTCCGTGTGCTGTTGCAATAAATTTTTGAAATGCAACAGCCCAGCCACAGCCACAGAGTGAAACTCCCCAGGAACAGTAACCAGTACCAGGACGAACACTTGGTAAGCATTAGAAAAGGGTTCACGTAGCATTTTTCAGTAGAGACAGCAACGGCATTTTGAATGACATGCAAAGTTGTCGCCCCCAGTACCCAACGAAAATAAAACATAAGAAGATAACTAAAAAAAAAAAATGGTGTAGAACCAAACTCGAACAAAACTTTGGTGAAAATAATTTCAACTTCCCTGTATATATTTTTTTGGAGCAGGGGTTGAGATGGTGGCAAAGAGTTTACCGCGCGCGTCTCTTCATTGTCGTGGTAATCAAATAAAAATCAATGGCTTGTGAAATTCAAATTGTGACTGCCGAACCCTAGACTTTGTCTCTAGTTTGGCCCACGACCTCCATTTCAACTCCTACTCCAAACCAAACTGCTGTCACTTTTGTTCCCAGTGCCGTTTCTTCAAGTGCTTCAAGGCTCGCGTCGAAATCACGTGCCCAATTCTCATTTTGCCGTTAGCATTCGAAATTGTTAAAGTTAATGATCTGATGCCGTCTACCAACTATCTATCTAAGCCCTTAGACTAACGCCAAAACTAAATCAACTGTCATTAGGGCGAGTTGACTGAGCCCAGATGGTGAATACCCATGGACAACTTCATGGACTTTACCCCGCTCAACCGCGTTCTGTCTCCCACTCTCTAGTTCTTGTTTGAGGCCAAGCCTGGCCCAGACTGGGACCGACCCGTCTGAGTCTTGGACTCTCCTTCTCTGGCTCTCACTGAATAAATTAATTTTTAAATAGCATAAAAACGTTTTCAAGTTTTTTGGTGTGGTGCGATAGTTAATTATAGGGTTTTACTTCTTGGCTGGTGTTGTTTACCTTTAAATGATCCGAAAAAGGTAAATGTTGAGAACTTTTTAAGGGAAGTTGTTACACAAGTTAAGAAAGATTCAACTCTTGGAAATGGGAATCTTTTGCGAGGATAGCAGAAGGAGATGGAAACTAGAGAGGCCAGAATCGGACAGGAATATATTTTGCAAGCGGTCTTGGGGGAGTTATCTTTGAGTTTGAGTTTGTAAGTAAAACTGAATATTGAATGTACATGAAATGGTTTACAAACTCTGTCTAGAAATAAAGACCAAAGCGATGCATTGGTATTGGTGAGCATTATTAAAATAAACTAGTCGAAGAAGTGATTTTAACTATAAAAGATTATGACCTCAATTCATTGTTACTTTGCCAGGGTTGTCAAAATATTGTCAAAGCATTTTTAATTGTCTCTCTCACTCATTTCACCTTGGATTTAAATGTCCATCACCCCTCTCATATTTAACCCACATTTATCAAAAAATTTGAAAAAGTCCCTTCCGGCTTAGGGGGTTGGACATGAAAAATGTCTTTAATATTTTGTTCTTTCGCTTTTTTTTCCGACATTTAGAAATTAAACCAACAAAGGTGTGAGTTTGATATCAACCAAGAGCAGCTCTGGGTGGTGAGTTGTAATATTGGTTTTGTTGATTTTTGGGTGGTATCGGATATTAGCTCATATATCACCCCCCACATTCTTGAGCACCCTTAGAGAAACCCACCCCCCACACACATAACAAAATAACCATCGAATCGAACCCAACTAAGCCGTGTGTAATAATTATGCTAACGACCGTCAATTGTATGGGCCCGCGAGGGCTGTAAATTGAATAGAGTTCTTGGGTATACAAACCGCAAGATAAAGGCTATAGAGAAAGAAAACCTTTTCGTTCTGTGACGGGCCTTGGTCTAAGATCCTGGTCCTGCGACAGTTGCTCTATTGTAGGTAGAACCAGGAACGAAAGGGTGAGGGCTTTCTCGACCCGCATTGTCTCAAGTGGCCCAAGACGTGCGTTAATAGTTCCTTCGCATCGTACGTACGTATCCGCGTGCCTTCTAACCCCTTTCCTTTGTGAAATCACAGCCCTTTTATTTGGAAATTAAACTCGCTTGGCTTTTCACAGTCAATTGACTTTTTGGCAGCGAGAAGCGTAACGGGTTAGAGAGAGAAGCGCAACTGTGTTTTATTTGCTTGTTGTCAACTTTTCACACACATGGAATACAACAGCCAAGAAACAAGGAAAAAAACCCGTTGTCATCTCTGGTGGAACGGATTGCTGTTTGGGCATCCATTATTTGCAGACACTGTGCGGGGATTTCGGTGTTTTTTATTTTTGTCTTTTGCTTCTTCAAGATGTTTAAAACGCTAAAGTGTTTGTTGTTATTGCTGTTGACACGTTGCTGTCTGCATTAAGAGACAACAAGAAGTAGCCACCCCAAAATTTGCATTAAGATTATGTAAATCTATCGCCCAACTACCGAAAAAAAAGAAACGAACATTGAAAAACCCAGCGGAAAGCCCTTAAAAAGAAAGAATGCCTGCTTCTGTTTTAGACAAGTCGTGAAGGGTAAACGGGCCGCTTTAAGCGAGCGAAAAAGACTTTAAATTGATTTCCACTGCCAAGTGAAACATCAAATCATTTTCCTATTTTAATTAAAATTCCAAAGAAGTAAAGGAAGTAAGATACAGAAACAACATAAACAGTTTGTCCCTTTTTCCTCTCTTTTTCTTTTTTTTTTTTTTTTTTGACTGTTGGTTTGCCCAGCATCAGTTAAGTTTTTGGGAAGGTTTAATTTGCTGTCATTTTCACTTTTACTTTATCCCCTTTCGCTCCAAGTTACACATACACACACACACACACACCCACACACACACACACACATTTATCAAACCAAAGTCGTTCTCCCTCAGTCATTCCACATGTTGGCCTTTGTCAACACTGGACTTTTGGTAAAGTCCTGCAGCAAAAGTTTTCTGCCTGGACAGAAAGTTTTCGTTCTACGTTACCTTTTTCGTTACAAATGTAAGTAAAATGTTGTCCATAGTTTTTCGAGAAAGGCAGCAAGAGGCAAGCATAAGGAAATTTATTTTGCCCATGAGTTGTTGGCACGTGAGGTAAGTTTCAGGCCCAGACATAGTTCAGGCCCATATATGAGCAATTATGTTTATGGAGTAAAGGAGTCAAAAAGGAAACGATGGGGAAGAATATTAGAGTAGAAGTAAAAGGAAGAAGAGGCAATCAGAAATTAGCTCCTTGCTTTGGGTGAGGTAGGACTTTAATGTGTAAAATCTATGACTGCCAAATATTTAAATGACACAAGGGAATAGAATGAGAGATATATGCTCGATATTTTCTGGGGAATTTCGTTCAACTGCAATTACTTTACCCTTGCGATGGAGATGTGCTGTTGTATCAGAGCTAAGCTCTTGAGCTACTGGTTGACTAACTACTTGCCTTTCTGCATGCTACTTACTGAACAAACTTTTTTGCAAGTGACAGTCTGACAAGCCAGTCAAAACTACCCACATGCAGAAGGATCCCCGCGCGCGAACCGAACGCTACTTAACACTTTTTTCTTCTTGGCTTGGCGAACAAGAAAAAACAGTCTTTTGTCAACGTTCCGCTGCAAAACCGAATTTGTGATACTCTGCACTTCACCTTCTTAACACCTACTATTAACTACTATATTTCCCTGCGAAGAAAGTCAAGAAACCAAAACGCACTTTGCACTTTACCTTCAAATGCCCATATTAACGTCGGGCTCACCAATTTCAATAGTAAGTTTGTGTAGGTTAAGAAGTAACACAAATGAAAAGTCTCTGAATCGAGATCATGTGTGTTTGGTTTATGGACATTTTAGTGATTTACCCAAACACTAAAAAGGGTATTAGCCAAACAAAAAAACACAAAGTCTCAGGCCAAAATGTATACAAAAAACCGCAGACACCAAAGAGGCAGGAGCGTCTGTTGCAAGGTAGTGATGGGGGGAGGGGTGGTTGGGAGAACAGTGAGGTACAAAAGGGAAAATGAAATTCAGCATCGTCGTACCCAGATCAGGCAAGGGGCTCAGCTGTTTTGGTCTCTTTCATGTCCCCAAATGCCATTTAGCATTTGACTTAAACGCGACTGCTGGTGACGGGAAAAACTACCAAAGGGGTGGAGGGGAGCAGCAGAGAGGGGGAGTAGGACAACCTGCTGAGATGAAGCCACTACCGACGACGACGACGACGGCAGCGGCAACAATAACAAAAACAACAAGAGAGGGAACATATGTTTGCCTTAGTCCGTAGTCAAAATCACTCTCTGTGAGTATTTGTGTATATTTGCTTGTGATTTCATGTTAAGAACGTCTGATACCTTTTGCCTTCTCTTCCCTTTTCTTGCTTGCTTCCTTTCTTTCATCATTCATACGCTAGTTCGTTCGTGCCTTCTTCTCTCTTAGGTTTCGGTTTTTTTTTGTTCCAGTTGAATGCTGGCCACAAGACTTCACAATCTCCAAGCAGCCTCCAGTCAGTCGCAGTCAAACTATTAAGTCACATGTTGGCGTCTGCGGCTACCTTCCTTCCTTACTTCCTCTTCATCTACACGTTCTTCTTGGTTCTCCTGGTGCTATTAGACTTTTGAGTTATGACTTTGCATCCTTTTTGCTCGGTTTCTTCTTCCACTTACTAAACAGAGAAGGAGAGCAAAGCAGAAAGTATGATAAGAAGAACAAAAAACGCACGTAGACAGTGTGTAGAAGAGACCCTGTTTAACCTGAATTTCCACATTCGCTCTGTCTCACTTTTATTTGTCTTTGTTTTTATAGCCTTTTTCTGCCAGGTAAACAGACAATGCAACCAAGAGGAGTTCTCTCTCCCTCTCTCTCAGTTGTTTAAACTTCCAACTCCATCAACTGCATCTTAAACTCCAGGTCCATATGGTTGCTGCTGGTCATTGTGCTGGTAGTTGTAGTTGATTACTTTTCTATTCCTTTTTGAAGTCAGCCCAAGGGCCAACCAAGCGAAGAATCTCTTGTTTATCTTCTGGTAAAGCTTGAAAGAAGTCTTCTCGGTGACATAATATGACAAGACCACAATCAAGTCCAACTCCAACAGATAAAGTCCAAAGACGACAACAAATGGAAAAATTCTGAGTAAAGACTGTCTGTCTAGACACGTCTTTCACTCTTGCACTATCTCTTCTCGGTTTCACTACTTTTATCTATTAAACATAATTTACACGATTTGACTAACTTTATCTTCTCTCACACAAAACTTTTTTTACTTCTTTGCAGGTAAGTTCCTCATGTAGCCGGGTAGATGCCAGCAGGTCTTAGCTTCAATTAGTCCTGAGTGCCAGCCAGACAAGCAGCCAGCCAGGCAACCAGTCTCACACGCAGAGAGATGGAGGCGCCAACTTGGGTTATCCTTTCGCAGATTGCCAACTTCTACATGTGAAAGGAAGAGAGGACACACACGTTCAACGTGATAAACTTCGCGTCTCTGGCGCCCAAAATTGTTTTTCAAGCTGTGTGTCCTCTGTGTGTATACATCCTTCTTGCTCTCCTTTGCTCTTCATCTTTATCATCATCATATTCTCCTGTTGTTGCGCCCAAAAGCAGGCAATAATTATGTGCTAAGTTGACACTGAGGCCTGAGTGGCTTGTGGCTTATTTGCTTACATTTTGGGTGTGTGTGTGTGTGTGAGAGAGAGAGAGAGAGCAGTGGCTTAAGTAAGTGTAAAATATTTAATTTTTATTTAAAGATTGAAATCTCTTCCCATGTTAAAGATGCTTTTAATTACGCTCAATTGGGAACGATTTATTTTGTATAAACTCAAGATATAAGCAAGAAAGTTTTTACTTTAATGTAGTCTTATCAAGTTAGGCACAAGTTGCACCTAAGTTCACCTAGAGATGCAGTCAAAGTGCAAAAGATAATTGACAATTCGTGAATATCTTTAGGAATGAATTTGGTGAAAATAAATTGTACAATAAACGATTTTACCTTTATTTGGCTCTTAAGCTATGCTTAATTTTATCTGTAAAAATCTTTTTATCACTTCGCAATCATCAAAGAAACAACAAAAGCGATTGCCGATAGTTACTCAATTATGGCCGTACATAAAATATTCTCACAGTTGTAAAGAAATTTATACAAGTGAATGTACAATTCAAGTACAAGTCTTTAAAATTGATTGTAAAAACAAAAAACTCTTAAATTTTGTGACCTTAAAGTGAATATATTTGCGAACAATGGGCATGAGACCAACATAAATCTTTCATATGAAAGTAACAGAAGATAACTCTATACAGTATGTGAATGGTTCTTTTCCTTTGCTGTACTCAAAAATTCATTATAAAATATCCATTACTCAGGCTACACCACATAGTTGAAGCAATAAAAACCTTCCTAGCAAATATAAGCACTTACCAAAAAACACAGCAGCAGCAGCAGCAACAACAACAATCAGAAAACTTTAGTTAGAAAGGCATAGGAAAATGCAAATGTGCATCCCTTGGAAGGAAAGGGCTGGGGGAAAACACTTGAGAAAGTTTCGGCCATATTCATATATAAGTAAGAATGAAACATGGCCCACAGACAGACTGTGGGGCAAGTCACAGACGAGGTAAACCAAAAACAGATTCATTAGATAAAATAATAAGCATTTGTCTAGGCTTGGCTAAGGGGTTCAAGCGGATGGAAGTGAAAACCTAACGTTGCGTATGAGCGATATTTTTTGTTCTAGCTTTTTGCTACGAATGCAGGCGAAAAGTTTCTCTATTTTTACCACTCGAAGAGCAAACTTCAACACTTTGCTTGAAAAGCGAATATACATAAAAACAGACGAGAGTTGTATATATGTATGTAAGTATATGTACATCGAGAGATGAGAGAAGAAAAAAAGCTAGAAAAAAGTGAGAAAAAATAAAATAGACGAAGAAACTTTGCTACTTAAAAGCGCAAAATGCCACGCAATGCTCCACTGGTGTTAGAAGAGGCGTGGCATTCTTTTTTGGATGGCAGCCCAAAGGGCGGTGGTAGACGGAGGAGGTTGATAATGCCACAGAGTCGAGTGAGCAAGCGGGCAAAGTAACTGCGAACAAACCAATTAAGTTTATTACTTTTGCGTTTTTCAAGTGTTTCGTACGCCGGCCCTGAGTGTATGTGAGTCTGTGTAGAAGAGTGTGTGTGTGTGTGTGTGTGTGGGTTTGTGTAATGGCAGGGCATTTAGCAAGTTGGAGTCCTCTTCTCTACACTCCATTCTCTTAACTCTCCTGTTTGGCCCGCCTGCTGATGTGCCACAAAGTTGTTGCAAAAGTTTGACAAAGTGCTTCAAAACAGGCGGCGGGAGTAACGTAGAGCCCAAGGAGCCAGAGAATGCCACTCAGCGCGCCTGAAAGTATGCAACAGATTTGTCAAAGAAATTAATAAATACCACGTTACGCTGCGTGTAACGGTAAAGGACATGAACATGAAAATGAGAGATGGAGATGGGCATGACCATTATTTACCCTCAGTCACCCCCCTTGCTCCGAGCTCGCTCTTCACTAAGCAAATAAACGAGAAAAGAAAGACGAACATTTTAAAAAAACCAAATACCACCTTCCCCTGTCACCACACACCGAGGAATGTATACTCCAAAGATGCCAGTTGCAGGCGGGCGCACAGAAAAATTTTGTTCTTCTTTAACAATTAATATCCTTTAGATCTCATTTGCAACCCCTTTTTCGCCATGAAGAAGAATTATTATATAAATATTCATACCGAAATGTAGCAGAAGTTTCTTGTATACCATGATTTAGAGACAGACAGAAAGACTCACAGGTTAGCTAATACCCCCCCTCGCCCATTGCCATTCTCTGCCTACGCTTTGCTCATTTGCTGGCTTTCTACGGCACATTTGCTGGCAATTAAAGCAAATTACAAAAGTCGACATTTATTATTATTATTATACCTACTATAGAAGGCAATTTTCATTTGTATATCGTTGCCAGGGTGTCTACGTGTTCCAGTTCATCCATTCTGTTTTCACCTTTCCTCGCTCCTCTCACTCTTCAGCTGAGCTGGTCCTGTTCTGGTCCGGCTTGACTTGGCTGAGACTGGCATAGCCTGGTCTGGTCTGGTCTGGTCAGAGGTGCCTTTGTCAAGGTGATTTATCACTTCTAAGCGCCTGGCACTCATTAATTTTTGATTGGGCCACGAAAAGGCAAAGGCACGGGCAAAGAGCCGAACCAAAAAGATGTTTCGGGACACCAGCACAAATGTTTGTTGTTTCTGTTATATTAAAACTTCATCAAATGACTGGCCACTTAATGATGATAATGTCCAACGAACTGAATACATTCTCTGACTCTGAACTCGCGACTCTAAAGGCGAGGTTCATTAACCAGAACAATTGAGTTGAGAGAGAAGAATATATGTATGTTTAGTTAACCAAAAGCCATTCTGCGTATTCCCGGGAAATTATAAAGAAAGAGACTCTACACGGGCTCCGATTACTCTCCAGTTATCTACACACATATCCTTTTAACCGCAGCAAAGTTGAACAATTAATTATGGGGCGATGCTGTCGTTAACAAATGGCAAAAAAATTGCCCATACAATTTTTCGCTGGCAGTGACTTTGTGTCTATATGTGTCTGCAATTGCTAATGGCAACTCTGCTCATGTGCATTACATTCCGGACTCAAAGCACAGACCCTTCTTCACCATTCTGACCCATCGAATCAAACGTACATATATGGCCAGGGGTCGTCTTCCTGTTCCTGGCCACGGTGGCTAGGTCTCGGATTTTTTCTTCCTGACCGAAAAACTATGGACGCCGCTTCCGTTGACAGTTATTTTGATTTATGCGAAATTGTTGCGAGAAGTGTTGTTATATTTCCACGCCCCCCTTGAGGATGGGGTTTTTTTTTTGTTTGCGATTTGGAGGTAAGGGTCGGTCTGAATGCGTGCTGGATACCCGGTTGCCTATGCCCAACAAAATGGCCATAAATACCAGCACAGAACAAAGAATTTTCTAGTTGCGAAGCGAACCCCAAAAAAGCACTCAAAGCCCTAAAAACAAATTGCTTAACATGCGTATGTGTGTGTGTGTGTGAATGCGTGTATATGTGTGTGCATTTATGTGAATAAAAAGTTGTTGGATAACAGACTTCCAAGGATAAGTGCTAAAGAGCCTTTTCATAAACCAAATGAAAAGGATATCAGCGAATTAGGCTGAATTTATTGATTTTGGTATTGTTTATGGAATTGGCGCTAACATTTTTATGATTTATAGAGTCCATCTCTGCTATATGAAATCCACACTCTGAGTATGTCCCAGAAATATCGTTAACTATCGTTGATTTCATAGTCATAAAAAACCTTTCTCCAACAAAGATCGATTCTTTATAAAACAGCATTCTCTTCTTCCCCAAACAACTTTAAAATTCCTCAGCAACTCGATAACACGACTGTCTTTTTCTACAAACTTATCTTCATCTGTCTATCCCTTCAAAAATGAACTCTTATTTACAAAATGTGGTTTTATTGCTTACCGATAATTGCTGCAAATAAGCGAAGGTCCAACTCAAAAGAGCTCCACATCAATTCGATGCTCAACCTTCTTATTACTCACTAAATGGCAAACCCCTCGAGCACTCAACAACATTTACTCTTATCTAAAAACCAGACACTTGTCCAGCAGCAGCAACAAAACCAACAAAGTACTTCATCTAATAACTCTAATGGCAGCAATAAAATATCCATATACATTTAAAATTAGCACTCGAATTGGAAGTTTTTTCCTAAAGGGAGGAAACTTAAAGAGCTTAGAAACGATGGGGGCGGGTGAGGTGAACACAAAAAGGATGTTCGAGTCCAGCCTACATCTGACCCAAACCCATATTGTCGTGGCCAAATGTGACCGCAAACTACATAAACTATAATGACGCATGTGCGTGTGTGTGTTTGCGTGTGTACGCAGTGTGTGTGTGTATGTGTATAGCCAACAATCCAAATTGAATGAAATGCAGGAAAAAGGTTTGGATAAAGTGAACACCAACGAAAAAAGGCTAAAAAAACAGTTGGGAAACGAGATGACCAAACAACCGCATGGGAGCCAACGACGAAATGAAAAACAACAACTGCTGTTGCTGCTGGTCAACTAGTACACTAACAACAACAACAACAGCCAAACCAATAAAGACCACTAAGTGTCTAAATGTGTGTGTGTGTGTATTCCAGAGGCGCAGGATCCAAGAGGGAGTTACTCTTTGAAAGTAACCCTCTTCAGTTGCGCCCCATTGAAGTGGTTATGCAGTGGATGTGATTCCATTTGAAATAAACCAAATAGTCGCACATAAATGCGGGTGTCACAAATGCCAACCCAGTTGGGTTTTTGGACCTTGTCGACCTTCTCAAACCGCGACTACTGAACGACCTCCCCCTCAAGCACCCAGCACCCTGTTCACCCTTTCCCTCGCTTATTGTTTTTGCGGCATACATCATAAATTGTGCAACTTCACTTCCACTTCCAGCACAGAACTCCTACTCGCCCTGACTTCCCTGGCCCATTCTAAATGGCCTAACCACAGTATGAAATAACCAAACCAAACCAAAACCCTCAACCCAGGGAGCAGCCTAAACTTCCGGCCGACTGTTTTTACTCTGAAACTGCTGATAAAAATGAAAAGCACAAATGGAAAACAAAAATCAAAGGCAAAAACAAAAGCAAGCACGTAAAGAACTAACTGGGAGAACTAAAAAAAAACTAGAATGATGAAAAGTTTGCCGTTTCGAAAATGTCTATCTGAAAAGTTTTCTGGCTGCTCGTTCAAATCGGGTATAGTTCGTCGTTTCCGTGGAATGGTTCTTCTACCCAAAACATCATCATCGCTAAATGAAAGTCATTTAGTTTTCCATTTTGGTCCTTCAATTTAGACTTGGTTCTCCGTTGCTTCGCTGGTGTCCGGTTCATTGCCAGAATGCAATGTTTTTAATCAAGTTGGCGCAAAATAGTTGGCACTGGACACTCGCGTCAAGTGGCGTCTAAGGGCAAGGTCTCGGTCTCGGTCTCGGTCTCACCCTGAATCGCTATTCCAGTTTGGTCGGCTTTATTCTAAACCTTTACGATTATTTCCTCGATGACCAAGTTTCAAGTGCTGCAGCATGTAGGAGTCGGCTTTGATTAGCGTTTTTTATTTTATTTTCGCTCCACTAAATGGCATCATGTGCATAAAAGACTTCAACTTCAATTGAAGACTAAATGCAAGGCAGAACGCTATCGAGGTTGGACTTTAATGCCATTGAAATCTGCATTGAATACGAATAAATGCTAGGAAAGTCTTTCAACTCTTTCAAGGAGCTTTCAGCAACCCTAGATTCTATATATATAGACGGTCAAAAGGTCCGTCTATAAACTTTGTGAATCGTTTTCAAAACTTTGCATCCAATATCAAAAACCTCTATTTTTGAGACAGAACCGACAGATGGGTTCAATAATAAATATAAACTACAAAATATGTAAAAAGTTTTAACATTTTTTGATGAATACAAATTAACTGAAATATAATTTGGTTTATACAGAGATACTCCATTTTATCAGATTATATCATGAAATAGTTAATGGATAAAGTCAACATATACTTAATCGGTTTACCGTAATGATGGTAATAACGAAATGCTTTCACTGGAAGTGACAATTAACGATTTCGGTCACGCACTTTCTGTATTTCTGCAGACTCATAAAATATTGAAATATATATTTCATTAAAGTCGCTTAATTGAAATTAACATGTTGTGATGGCAAAAATTTACATCACCTCTCTCTCTCTCTTTCCGGTCGAGGCAACATCTGTTGCAATTTGTATGGGAGCAACCCTCGACAATGAATATTTTTTCAATACTCTTTTGGGAAATCCCCCAATTGCAGCGGCTTTCAACTCACTTAGGTCACTTCTAAAACGCATTGGCCATACCGATTAGCCATGTTGCATAGAGATTAGTTGGACGTTGGAGAGGTATTTAAAACTTATTCGGGCATCAAATAAATATTTACATGCTGGGACGAATGATGATGGAAATCCGTGCTTAGTCTGCACATCATCCTATGATGGAAACGATGCAATTTTCCCCAAAAGCTGATGCGCCCAAAACTATGCAAATAATTCATTTGACAGACAGAGAGTTGAAGCAAACAAACAAACAAGCACACACACACAAACACAAGCAAACAAACAAACCAAACGAAAGGAGGAGAACAAGGAGCAGGCGATGGAGCAGAGAAGTAGGCTGAACGATAAAGTGTGAAAATATGTAGCTGGCAAAAATGGAAAAAGAAATTAAAACGAGCAGACAACAAGGATGAGAAGACATACAGGAAAAAAATGGAAAGAAAAAAAATTGATGTGTGTGTGTTTATGTGTGTAGCAGGAAGAGATTGGCAGAGGACGTAAGGTGCGAGCAGTAGGCGGGGAGTAGTAGAAGTCAGAGAATAAACGAGGCACATGCCTTTCGTTGTCTTTCACACATGACTGTGTCTACAGTGGAGGCCAAAAGTCAGCTGCCTGGCACCGTCTGGCATTCATAGGTATCTCTCCCCCTCTCTCTTTCTCTATCCGCCCACATCATTCATTTCGCTCATTCGTTTTGCACTCATTGAATCTGCAGATTTGCTGCCATTTTAAATGCTCACCTCTGAACGCTGAAAAGTATGCTTTAAAATATATATGCGCTAGCTCGAACAGCAAGCGCAAAAAAAAACCAGAGGGCCGGGGCTAACTTCGACCGCGTCAAAGTTTGTATACCCTTGCAACTTTTTTGGTAACTCTATCCTTACCTATTAGCCATCAATGTGGAAGAACGTTTTATCTAAAAAGGCTTAAGCTTGAGAAAGAAAGGCCTACAATCATAGGAAATAACGAAGATATTGACTCTTTTCCACCGATCGTTCCTATGGGAGCTATATGATATAGTCACCCGATCTTTATCAAATTCGGCACAGTCATTAACATATATATTAAATTAAGAAATATTTAATTTAAAAGCAATCGCGTTAAAAGTAACGAAGTTATTTACAAAAGTCACTGTTTTCGACCGATCGTTCCTATGGGAGCTATATGATATAGTCACCTGATCTTGATCAAATTTGGCATAGTCGCTTATAGGCGTAGTAAACTCTCTAATATTAAGTTTCACGACAATAGCTCAGAAAATAACGAAGTTATTGAGAAAGTCACTGTTCGTGACTTGGCCGTTTGTATGGGAGCTATATGATATAGTCACCTGATCTTGATCAAATTTGGCATAGTCGCTTATAGGCGTAGTAAACTCTCTAATATTAAGTTTCACGACAATAGCTCAGAAAATAACGAAGGTATTGAGAAAGTCACTGTTCGTGACTTGGCCGTTTGTATGGGAGCTATATTATATAGTCACCCGATCTTGATCAAATTTTGCATAGTCGCTTATAGGCGTAGTAAACTCTCTAATATTAAGTTTCACGACAATAGCTCAGAAAATAACGAAGTTATTGAGAAAGTCACTGTTCGTGACTTGGCCGTTTGTATGGGATCTATATGATATAGTCACCCGATCTTGATCAAATTTGGCATAGTCGCTTATAGGCGTAGTAAACTCTCTAATATTAAGTTTCACGATAATAGCATAGAAAATAACGAAGTTATTGAGAAAAGTCACTGTTCGTGACTTTGGGGTTTGTATGGGAGCTATATGATATAGTGGTCCGATCCGGCTGAATCCGAGATATACAACGCCTGCAGTATATACAAGCCTACGTGCAAAATTTCAGCTCTGTAGCTCTTACGGTCTAGGAGGAGTTTGCGTTGATCCAGACGGACGGACGGACATGGCTAGTTGAACTCGTCTCGTCGTGCTGATCAAGAATATATATACTTTGTATGGTCGGAGATGCTTCGTTCTATGCGTTGCACACTTCTGACCAAAATTAATATACCCTTTTTGCAAGGGTATAACAAGGAAAACTGAAAATGTTTGGCAAAAATTCACATTAAATATTCAACATGTTATGTCGCATGTGAAAACGACCATGGAATGGGATGTTGTGGGGGGTGTGGGAAGTGAAGAGAGAGGCGTGTTGGCCAGATTCAAATCATTTTAAATATTTTATGGCAATTGATGGCAGACAGACAAGAAAGAGATAGCAAGCAGCTGGCAGCTGGCAGCTCTCTCTATTAGTTGTTGTGGCCAAAAAAATTTGTAGAAATCTCTACTTTATCTCTCTAACTCACTTTTATCCTTCTTCTTGTTATGCTCATCATCCTATGCGCCCCACCTCTGTGCTCCTTCTGCCAGCTGTCACTTTAAGAAGTATTCATCTATAAAAGTATTTTCCATGCATTTCCCTGACATTTCCGCAGCGTATGTATGTATGTACACACAAATATACAAAAAGGGAAGAAGAAAAATTCAACTGGAATTGAGGATATGCCGCCTGGCAGTAGCGGCATCTTCTTTCTCATCAGCGATGCGGAAATGCGTTGTCAATTCAAATTTGCTCAAATGCGTGAATAATCCAGAGATGTTAGCGTGACACGATATTAAATACTAGAAATAGAAATTGCCATCGCCATTGTTGGTTAGCTGAAAACTTTGCAAAGTGCGTGAATTTCATCTGCTTCATCTACCCCATCTCCCTTTATCTCTCTCTTTCACTCCCTTTTTAATGGCTGTTTCTGTCACGCTTTGATATCCTGTGTGCCTTGTGTGACATATCCCTTATGGCCACGCCTACGTATGCCAGGCCATAGCAGATGCTCTTACTGCTATCACTTGCGCTTTTGTTTGCCTCTCAACACTCGAACATTTTCCTCGTCTCAATTTTTTTGCAATTGTTGCCATCTTTCCTCTTTTCTTCGTACTCTCCGTCTTTTCCTTGCTGCAGCAGCAGCAGCAATTGAATTAAATGTGACACCAGGAGCAAAGAGAGAAGGCGGCAACATGGCCCAAACATATTGCCACCTGAGCTTAGTCTTTCTTTCTGAGGTGTTCTTTTGAGCGACAATGTTGTCTCTCTATGCCATTGCCATTGCCTTTTACCAAAAATCACTTGAAATCTTGTCAGCGTTTTGTCTGCTGAGTGCCGCTGACTGTTACAAGACAAACAGATGACAACAAGCTGAGGTAGAAAAGGAAAATATATTCATACATATACACAGATGAAGAATCGGATTATATAAATATTGCTTGAAAAAGGAATTTAATGTAATGTATTTTAAGACCCTGACACTCACTCTCTCTCTTTCATGTTAAAGGGACTTAAACATAATCTTAAAGTTCTTTTGATAATGCTTAGTTTTTAAAAGGTTGTCACCTTCTTTTCCCCTTACAAAATTTGTAACAACTTATCACACATTTTGTTCTCTTTCTCTCTATCTCTCTTTCTGAATAAAACTTAAATGGGTTTTCCAATTAAAATTACAACGCAAAAGTTCATTTGGATAGCATCTCTCTCTATTAGAAATTAGAAATTTAGCTCTTTGAAAATAATTTAAACGAATTTTCCATTTTGATTTAAATTTCGAAACTGCAAAGCAGCAGCAGAGAAGCACTTTGGCAACACACTTCAAAGGTTTCAATTACAACAACATTGACGAGCCTCGGAAACCAATACACTTATCCATACAAACACACATACACACACACATACACACACATACACACACATGTCACACACAGCTACACATACAAGGACATAGAAATAATCAAAAATGGCATATAAACAAACACGAGGATGACGATGTCGACAGTCGACAGTCGGCAATCGGCAATCCTATGTCCTGTCCTGCGTTCTCCTCTCCTCCGTCTGCCTACTTTACCCTGGCGCCATTACGTGCCGCATTTTGCTACCTTTTGACTGTCTCTTTCTATATACACATACATATACATACATACGCATATGTATATGTGTGTATCTATCTCTCTCCAACTCAGTAACTTTGTCTCTTTCTGGCTTACTGTGTTTGTTCAAAATGTTAAAATCCTGTTTATTGGATTCAATGGTTTGTTAATTGCCAATTTCAACTCCTTCCACCAGGGGCAAAACTTTTCACAGCGACTATACACAGCAACGACGACGGGGTCCGATTCCCTTTCACTCCCCTGTTGCCTGTTGTCACGGTCCCAGCTTTGGTCTTCCCCCAAAATTACTACTATTTGCAGGAGCGACGTAGAGTGCTTTGGCCTGGCCTTGGTCGGCTTTCGGTCTACTCTGTTCTGCCCTGCTCTGTTCTGGTCTGGTCTGGTCTTGTTTGGCCCATCGATGCCATAATAATTTCCTGGCTATAAAATTCATTAGACGACTATGCAAGTCCGACCACCTGTAAATGTCGCCGTCTACGTTTTTGTCGCAGTCGTTCCCAATGTCTGGCTCGTGACTTTAACTACTGGCTACCCGTTATATTCTCATGTGTGTGTGTGTGTGTGTTTAGTACTTTTAAATATTTTGTCGCTGTTGCTCGTTAAAATTAGTCCCAGCTAAACTCGACTAACATTAGAACTTATGTTATGTAGTGTTTATTCACTTGTGCGTTAGTTTTATGGACTTGTGCATAAAAAATCTCTTTTCTCCATAAACCATATGCTTAACCGATCCAACTGATATGTAGAATTAAGACGTAACTTGAGCACTTTGGTATTATTTGTAAATAAAATCAAGAATCAAGATGGCTATTATCATAAAATTCAGCAATTTTAAAGCGATCAGCTATAATAGTTAGCCATTAACGTCCTTTTTATTTTAGTAAGAGAAACCAGAAGACGCTAAAAGAAGAATTTGTTACTTCAATTTTTTGAAAGTAAAGGCAGAAACTTGTCAAATACCAGATCACTTGATAATTTGGTAGTCCAATCAAATTACCTTTTCCCTTTACATCAAATCGATAGTTATTCCCTGATTGTCATTCAACATTTATAACTTGCCAATAGAAAAAGTAAGACTACATAAACCAACTTTTCAAAACCTAATAAACTGTTCCCATCACAGAGAAAGAGTAACAATGCTGCGTTGTTCGTTTGCAACTAAACTGAAGCTATTACTGCCCAACAATGGTTCCGGAATTTTAGCAAATTTTATACCCAAACGAGAGCAAAAAACGATGCCAGTCTATGATGGTTTGTGTAAGGATCCGCCCAAGCAAGGCTATAGTCCCTTTGGCCGGGATCAGCGAACATGGGGAGAATGGACGGTGGCCAGATTGGACGACCTTATCAACTGGGGGGCGCAAGGGCTCGTTGTGGCCCATGACCTTTGGTCTGGCTTGTTGTGCTGTCGAAATGATGCATATTGCAGCACCCCGCTATGATATGGATCGCTTCGGTGTCGTCTTTCGTGCCTCGCCACGTCAAACGGATGTGATCATTGTGGCAGGTACATTGACCAACAAAATGGCTCCAGCATTGCGCAAGATCTATGATCAAATGCCCGAGCCTCGTTGGGTCATCTCCATGGGAAGTTGTGCCAATGGCGGAGGATACTATCATTACTCGTACTCTGTTGTTCGTGGCTGTGACCGCATCATTCCGGTTGACATCTATGTGCCAGGTTGTCCACCCACTGCAGAGGCTCTGATGTATGGCATTTTGCAGCTGCAAAAGAAAGTGAAACGCATGAGAACTCTTCAAATGTGGTTCAGAAAGTAACGCCTAAATGAAGTTGTAACCTTTAAGTAAAGATTCAATCACTAATTGTTTGTAACCTGCTATAATTTTCTACTGATTTATTAGTATAAAGCCTTTTTGTTCGGAAGATCATCTTTAACTCAGGGTCCATTTTGCTCATGGTTTTATTTTTTCCAAGAAAATGTCTACTCTAAAGTACGTAATGTGTTTTACTAATGAGCTCTTTCTTTGCTTGCGAATTACACTCAAATAACTTGGCATCTCATTTTGTTGAATTCAATTAAAATTTGCTGTAATTAAAGCGTCCATTTCGTCTCACCTGTCGCTTTCATTTTAAAAATCAGCAGATTTTTTTCAGTTTCAATGGAAAATAGCCTGGCCATACCCCTGACCCATTACTTATTATCATGGTAGGCTCTCATTTGGCCACTTGAGTTGCTGGCATTCTTAATGGACGAGAACGTCCTATTAACCAGGCCCAAAAGATTACGGTTGCACTGTTGTTTTTAATGAGCAAGCGCCACAATAAAAGTAGACAAAAGCCTAGCACTCATTTCCCCGAAAGAAAACAATAGATCACACGGGATTCGGACTAACCACTTAGACGTACTTAGTGCGGCAGCATCAAGGAGGAGTACGGCATAAAACATTCACATGCCAGGGGCTGAGTATGTATTATTAAATCAAATTAAATTAAATTAATGCCGCTGATTAAAACGTAACGTGACGACGTAAACAAAAGCCGGCGGTTAAAATATAAAACAAAAGCCGACCAAAAAACCAGTTGGACACCCATGTCCCGGGTCCCGAGCGAGCCTAGCGACATCGTCAGCTGAACTGAACCGAGTAAACATCATAATCATGGAGGGTCTTTAATGCTTTGACAAAGAAGTGAACAACCGTCGTCATCGTTGTGTGTGTGCCCGGAAATGTGGAAATTTGCAATCAGCATAAAAATTACATTAACATGCAGAGGCATCAGGACACACAGGCAAAGTTTATGTGTGTGAGGATATTTAAATGAAATTATTTTCGCACACAAAAATAATAAAATCAAGCGAAAAAGAAACCCTAACAAAAAATTGCAAACTTCTCGAAGACATGAAGTTATCTGAGCTTTTGGGTTGGAGGATAGGCCTGACAGAGCCACTGGGAATACAACGGAAAGTGATTAAAATCACATTTTATGCCCAGCGAGACAATTTTTTGGTAAAAATGGGGTGAGAACAACAGTTGTTGTTTGGCATCAGAGATTGGGTTGGTTTTGGTGGTGTTTTTTGGGGTGCTAATCAACAAGGAAATTAACGCAAAAACTGAGTTTCCCCTCTAAGTTAGTTTAATTTCCCATGAAATGGGGTGAAATATGATTAAAGGCTTCAGATTTTCAGAAATTCTACATCAAAACTATTATTAGTTCTTTGTGTAACTAAATGGGAACATAAAATCTATTTTATCACTAAAACACACATCATTCGTCATTATTCAGGGCGATCGAAATTACAACAGAGTTCAAGTGAAAAATGAAAAACCTGCATTTCCAGCTGTCGTTAAGGAGGATCAGAGTCGGCTAGAAGTACCTGCAGGACAACCTGCGGTGTGCTGTGGCACTCAACATCCATAACCAAAACCAGCTAAACCATTTATTTATCAGCTTTTGTGGAAAAATGTAGAAAACTGGAAATTGTTTGTTTGACAAATAGAAATAGAGATAGACAGAGAGACGGAGAGAGATAGAAATCCAAAACGAAGAATGGAAAACCGTCAATAAAGATTAGATATGCTGTAAGCGGAGATTGCATTTACTTGCTAAACAGAAAACACAATACAACCAGGAAAAAAAAAAAAGAAAAATAAGAGCTGAGCTGAGCAACCCTACGAGTTGTAGTAGGTTCCATGTGAGGGCTCATTAACGACAGCTGCTCAACAGGCTGGCGGCAAGCATTCAGTGAAACAAATGAGGGGAAATCGAAGAATGGTGAAGAAGAATTCATGCAGGTTGCTGGCTACCTGACGACCACGATCTTTGGCTTGGTCCTCCTCAACAATACTAATCATCGGGTGGGACACAAACACACACACACAGTGAGACTCAAGGAAATACACATACAACTCAGCTTATTATTGCTCCTGCTTCTGTTTAATGTTGAGCCATCATCCTTCCTCTCCGTTGTCTTGGCACTAGTCCATGCTTGGTTGGTTTACTGCTTTTTTGGTTGTTTTTTTGCACCTTGCAGCTCTCGACAGCTGTTTTCTCTGGTTTTTTTGCTTTTGTTTTGGTTTCGACAATCATCTGTTTTTTCGTTTTGCTTCTCTTGCTTAAGGATAACAACTCTTTTTGATGGCCTGAGACGAACCTTTGCAACCTTTCTTCTTTCTTGGTTTTTTGTCTCGCCGAGGAACACAGTTATTTAAATTTGTCTTGCGGTTTGTGTGCGGCGACCTTATTGTCAATCATCTGTTGCCTGATGTCTGCAAATGTTATTAAGATCGTTTTCAAATATGCCAAGGATGTGGTTGATAGAGAAAGAGAGATCTTTACAGACGAAAAAAACCTGAAGAAGAATGTGAGACAGGGAAAACGTTTTTTATGGTGAAGTGGAACATAATTGGAGAGTGTGATATTAGGGCAATCAGCTGGTAAAAAAAAAAAACAAAGAAATAGAAAATGCACTTAAACATGCACTTCAAATACCATTCAAGCAAAAGATCCTGCTGTTTCAAAAAAGGGGGATTGAATATTAAGTATAGGGAATCGTGTGAAATAAGATATAACGTCGACCTTTGTATACCTTGTACCTAGTTAAATTAAAAGGGAAATTTAGGAAGTTTCCTACTCTCAAAACGATAATATGACACTAAACACTGCTAGGCGACATGCGTTTCATGGAGCCTCCATTATCGGAAGTTGATCAACCCAAAATAATTTTTTTTTCAGTGAATCACTCGGTATTAGAGTGCTGAAGAACACTTGAAAAACTCTAAAAGATGCCGACAATATTTGATCAGACATTAACTCCAAACACGAAAAGATCTTTACACAATGCTAACTATCATATACCATCTCTACAATTACCAAATAACCTTTAAGTCATATGAACTAAGCTTTCATTTTATTGTAGGCTCCCTCATCTCGTTTTCCGTGTAACTTTTCTCATTCCTGGTTGGGCGCCATTTTCCAGTGATGGAAAGGGGTGTGGGGGGGAAAGAAGGCCTTTTATCTACACCGCCGCCGCATTTCGTCACACTGAAAATCAATTCCCATCTAAAATGTTTCTCTCCGCCTTTCTCAGTTAAACTTTTTACCTCACGTTTGTAAACAAAACGCCTCGCTCTGGCCCCCTGTGACTACTTTTACTCATTCTTTAGGGCCCCCATCCTCCAAACCCCCTACCAACACACACACAGAATCAACATCCATATACACAAAGCTAAGGGAGCACCGAATAAGAACGAATAACGAGAAGAAAAAAAATGCCATACGAATTTGACTAAACACTTGTAAAAAATACATAACACCCCCAACCCCTACCCCAACCCCAACTCCAACCACACGACCGTGCCGACGGAGACCAGCGTGGCATAAAAGGAGCTCAACCCAACCAACAAAAAAAAAGTACACAGAGAGGAGAAAGAGTAAGAGAAGAGAAAAAGAGCTATACATATTTACCCAGCCAGTGAAGTGCACTTCAAGCAACAACAGCAACAACAACACCTAAGGCAACGGCAAATATAGACCAGTATTTTTTCTCTCTCGCAGCGCATGTGCATTCAGAGAAAGAGAATCAGAGAAATGGAGAGAGAGAGACCGAGAGAATAGACGAGCAACACGGAAGTTTTCAGAATATGGGGAAATTTCATAAGTAGTCATCGGCTACAACAACTCTGTGTGAGTGTGTGTGTATGTGTGTGTTTCTGTGTGCGGGTCTGATAGGGTAGCAAACTTCCCACCAGGGTGTGTTCAACTCTTGATGAGCAGCCGCTAAAATATCCTGCATTGAAAATGTTCTCACGCTGCCCTGCCACTGCCACACACACACACACACACATACATACAAACATCCTCCATAGCCACCGCTACTTCGCTCCCTTTTCCTTGTACCCACTCCTTACCCCATGCTCCTTGCCCCTTGCCACAACGACTTCTTAAAGTTTTTTTGCGGGCCATCGTAAAACGGCGCTTTCAATTTTTCGCATGTAGTTTTTTCTTACTTTTTATGTGTGTGTGTCTGTGTGTGTGTTCTTCCTTTGCTTCTTTCTTAATTTCTTGCCTAACTTCCTTTTTCTCAGACTTCTTCTCACAGGATAGCATACAGCGCCGTTTGCAGCACTACTGCGCGCGCATCGAGCAGAAACTTAAAGAGGAGCCACGCGGTTCCGAGTCAGGTCAGGATACATATACAGACACACTTATGTACATATATGTATGTATATGTACATGTCCCGTCCTTTCGTCGGTCTATCTGCTTTTCGGTCTGCTTGTCTGTCTTCTGTTTGTATGTTTGTCTGTCTGTCTATCCATGGTGTCCGTCTAGATGTCTGTGTGTATCACAGTTTGTACTTAGCGCCAGATGTTGCACGTTGTTGGTGTTGCCTGTCTTCTTCCGCAAAATCAAGTTTCCAAGTTCAAGCCAGCAAGCCTGGAGGACAATCCAGGATGCTTACTCCCTCCTTGGCAGGCGACAATTATCACACACACACAACGAGCAGGGGAAGCAAAGCCCCTGCAGCATGTTTATCCTTTTGCCTTATTTTTAGTTGAGTTAATTTTCATAAAAATTATTTTAATGCCTCTGCCATAAATGCCATAAAGTGGCCAAGCGACCGCCGCCCTCATCACTTACGCATTGTTGGCTAAGCCCTAATCCGTTTTTGTGTCATTTAATTGTATGAGGTAGCAAGCAGTGAGTAGGACCCCTAGGATCTGGAACAAAGTCTTCGGCTGATCCTTGTGTGCCCGACGAAGCAAGCGACTAGGCTGCTAATGAGCAGGCCAAAGTTAACGACTACAAGATTGCCAAACGAAATGCGGGAAGATGCTAACAAAAAAAAAATTCAAAGAAGAAACCTTTCCTAAAGCTGACGACTTTATGTTAAGTATCTCATAAAGAAACATAAATTATGAAAAGAAATTGCGGTATTTATGGTCTGGGTTATAATCCTAGATAAACCAGAAGAATTAAACGACTCAAAATATTGGTTAAATAATCAAAGCATCTCATTCATTTTGATGGTGACCCCGACGTTAACATCATTGTGAGTAGATATGTTTAACATTTCAAATTTCACTTCATTTATAGTAAAAAGTATGAATGAAAGAATGTTTAGCAATTAAAAGACTTCACACTTTCAGTGGGTAATCCTTTGCTGCTCTGGTGACCCCGACGTGGTCATCTTTATGCATTAAAATGTTATCCTTTTGAAGAACAATCAAAGGATATTTAATATTTAAAACTCTCCATTCTTATTTAATCTAAGACCTTTACACTTTCTTTTACTTTGAAAATGCCACGTCAAGCAATTAATGTATATGTAAAATTGTTAAGGTTCGCCTAAATAATAAATTGCAAATCCTCACCTCTAATCTTAGGCTTATTCTCAGCCATCAGAATCGTCACCCTCCCAATTTTAGTTGATCGTCATCATCATAGTCATCATCATCATCATCATCGTTTTGTCAGCCCTCCTAAGGCTATATGACATGAAACTCATTATGCTGACATTACATCTAATTAAAATCTCAACACAGTGTGCCTAAAATGTAATTTAGCTTTAAGTCCATTCGCCCCCGGGGCACCAGGAATATCCCCAGTACCAACACCAAACCGAAGTCCATTGGCAATTTAAATGTCAACTTTGTCAGCTGACCTCATACACAAAGCAGTGGTTAGTTTCCCTCTGCCTCCCGCACATTCTCTTGACCTTTGGCTCCACCTCTGCAAACAGATGATAACTTCTTGTACATAAAAATGTGTTAATAAGATTGAGGAACAGACGTAATTTATGATTCTCCCCCCATCAAATCGAATTTCCACAAAGATTTGAAATTCAATAAGCCAAAGCCAAATGAGCTTTAAACTGAAACCTGAAAGCAACCTTCTTGACTATCAGAAGCAGCAACAGCAGCAGGGAGATATGCAATGTCTCGTTTTTGCCATTTGCCTTAATGGCATGCCTTTTGAAAGCATATTCAATATTTTCTTCTTAAAGGGAGAAGAGAGAAAAAAAAACAGAAATAATTTTATAAACGCTGTGCCGTGTCCTTTTTATCCTGGCGGGATGGCTGGATGACTGCCTGCTGCCTGCCTGCCTTTCTTCCTTCCTTTTGCTGAGCCTACTGCCTGCCTGCCACCCCACATCAAATTTACTTTTATTATTCGTGTCGTCGTCGTCGTCGGGTTCGAGTTGTGACGAGGATGAGAACAGCCGACAGGACCGACACCGACCACCGACCACCGACTACCGACCCGACCGAGCCAGTAGCAGCAGCAGCAGCAGCTGCCTCTTGTTGGCCCCGCGCCGATTAAATTGGGGTCGGGTCACCGTGTGTATATCTGTGTGTATGTGTGAGTATTATCCTTTTTATTACGTGCATGCTGGCTGGTTTGCTCGACCCCGTGTTCCTAGCTTTGAATGCCTGCAAAAACAGGCTTCTGTTCTGTTCCGTCGTTTGGCGAGTGCAAAATGTCAAGTTCAGTTCAATAACATTGCACGCACACACGAGAGAGAAGACAACAAGTCGATTCAAGGCCGACTATTCAATGCCCTTTACATATTTGCCAACGCAGTAGACCTGCAACTGTCACTTAGCTTGAGCCCATTGATCAAGACATTTCTCTTATCACAACACGTTTGGAGTCTAATCTTCTCACGTAGTGCAAAAAAAGCTATAAATATTTGTAATTGGCGGTGAAGTGGATTACTCTAGTGTGGCTCCCCTCTATCGCCCTTGCTCAATGCTTTTTTCATTCTTATCTGCCCTAGCTAATTTGACAAATGTATCGCATTCGTCACACCTCCCCAAAAATACTGATACCAATACCGAAACCGAAACTAAAGCTGAAACTCTGCTGCATTACAATTTCGAAAATCAAATACAAAAGAGTGAAAATCGTTGCCATTACACATGACGACAAACAGACAACGTTGCCTCTTTGGATTGGGTAATATCTCTTTTGAAATGTCGTGGGGTGTGTCCAGGGGCGGGGCAGAGACTGGAGTGTCGCAAGTGTCGTCAGTTTTGGGTGGATAGCTATTTGTGTGTGTGTGTGTGTATGTGGTGGGGTGGTGATTTTCCTGCCTGCAACAAATGAGTTATGAAGTGCGCTTTATGCCAAGGATTTTATGGTATTTGCTACCTTTGGCGATGTTTTATTACCCATCTCCAACGTCAGCATCTTGAACACCTGAAGCTAGTGGAAGATACCGCAGAGCATTAGCATGCCAGTTGGCAGGAAGATGCCTTCATGGTAATCCTTTAGCCTGATAAGCAACTAAATGTGTGTGTGTTGATGTATTTTATGCTGCCAAAAATGTTGTTTTCTATTTGGCTCCAAAATTCTGGGTCATTAGGTCAAATGTTAGAGGTAAACCCCTCATTCCCCCAAAGGACCTCTCAAAAAAAAAAATAAAACTACCCCAATTTGTACCCCACTTCTTGGTAGTCCACACAAATTAGATTATATCGGCAGCATTACGAACTTCATTGGACAATGGCATAATTATGCAATGAGCAACAACCCCTCACAATGGTTCATCAGTGAGAAAGAGAACGGGAACGAGAATGAGAAAATCGCAACTCTGTACCGCCGCAGATGTTATCGTTCAAACCGTTTACCGTTCGACAGTCTCCACACCCCTAACAACAAAAGTCTGAAAAAATACAAAAAGGGGGAACACGCGACACAACGTCCAAACGAGCGAGCGGTTCATATACATACATTGAGATTTTTGCCCCTATCTCAACATTCCGTTTTCCCTTTGTTGTTTCGGCACATGGTCAACGATGGTCAACTCTGGTCAGAGAAAACCCTTGAGAACAAGTTTCGATCAAACAGGTTTGCTGCATGTGGCGAGTGGTCAAGGGACGCCCTTGCTCGGACAGTAGCCGTCGAGTCAAAAGGCTTACATATTTCATTGATGTTGCTGATGCATGTGCCGCAACCGATTGCCGCCTGCAGAGGCACAGTCGCAAGGCCTGGCAAGGGGTAGGGTATAGGGGGTAGGGGATTTTTAAAGGCGCACTGTAAGTCCGCGTGACATTTTTTTAATTTAAAAAACATCCAACAACAAACAATAACAACTTGTTACGACCTTCCTTCCAAACGAGCCTGGGTTTTTACTACACATAATCCTTTGATAGGGTTGCATGCATTGCATTTGATTTTGGCTTAAGGCTTAAGGGTGGCACGAGCTAACTGTATATTCATAAGAGGGTTGCTAACCATTGACTGAGGAAATCCGTTTTCTTTCTTTTGCTGACCCAACAGTATGGAGAGAGAGAGAGCAGAGGGAAAGTACCTCTCAACTATGTTTGTCCAAAGGACTTCAGAGTCCCTACGTATGTTTGTCTGCCCAGAAAGTCACTACAGTTCAATCTCTTTAATCAAGCCTTTCCCTTTTTTCCAACTGTTTATATTTGTTTAGCTTACTAGTTTTTAAAATAAACAGAAGAACAGTTTCGGGACAAGGACTAAGGGGCAGCGAGCTGCTGCCATCTAATGCAAACATATGTAACATCTTGTACTTTGTCAATCCATCACACACGGAAACCTTATATACATTTACGAAAACCGAAAGAACCTAGCTCACGTCACCTGTTCCAGCTTGTCGACTTTCCTTATTCTTCCATCTTCTTGGCAGAAGGACTTTAAGCATCGTCCTTTTGTGGCTCTCGTCGAATGGTTATGAATGCATAATTTCATTCAAAAAATTGCTTCTTCCTTCTTCTCCTTTTTTGCTGTGCATATTTCACCGTGGGGCACACACAAACACGGACCGTAATTTGACTGGCTCTCTCGTCCTTTTTTCCCGTCCAACTCCCTCCCATCGACCATCTCGACGACGACCAGTGTCGATATTGCCATGTAGGTTAGGGGTAAAGAGCCCTGCCAAATCTGGTTTATAGTCGCGCTTATAAAAAAATAAAAAGAAAAACAACAACAACATTGAATTTCCCCCACGGTTTCTGTGTGTGGTGTGTGCCATAAGGCTCGGTTCGTCTCGGTATACACAGAGAGAACGAGACAGGGACACTGTGTAGACGGGGAACGGATAAGAGGAATAAATGGCGAGGGGTTCGGCAGAAAGAGAGGGGTTACGGGGTATGGGATAAAGTGACGGGGGGTTAGTGGGCTAGCCGCTGCTCTAATATCTACATAAATACATGCAACACGCTGCTTCCGGTGTTGAAAGTTCCATTTCACAAAAGTCCATGACTTGATGTTGATATGATGACGATGATGGGAGGAACGTTTGGTGGGGTGCGAATGGTGATAGTGGTGGTGGTGGCGATGGTGGTGCCGCTGCTACTGCAGTGTATACGTGTGAAGGGCGCTGGCAAACCGGGCAAAGGCTCAGGAGGAAGCCTTTGTTGCTTTCCCAAAAAAAAAAAGAAACCGGGGATGTGAGTCACAGTGGAACAAAGTGTCATAAAAATCACAGACAATTACTGTTTAAAAGATGATTTTCAAAATTGTTCAACTATTTTAACGTTGAAGGACTCTCTTCTGTAAAAAGTGCAAGAACTTTTTGAAACAAATTGTTAAATTGTTTCTTTTAATATTTATAAAGAGTATTCCATTGTTTTACTTAGTCTAAGCCACAGTAAGCATTTACGAAAAACCCATTGGCCCCTTTTGTCGGAAATCGGTTTCGGTCTCTGGGCTCGTGTTTAGTCTCACATTAGCGTTTCGCTGCTCGCCGCAGTGCGTCCGCCGCCGAGTGGTAAACGACGACAACGACGAGTAGAATGAGTGGGAGGACCGGGACGACGACGACATCGATGACGGCGCTCGGTTGTTGGGTTTCGGTTTTTGGGTTTGGGTTTACGGTTTGCGTTTGGGTTTTGGTTTGCGTTTGAGCCTGCAGCGCCCAGGGCGGCGTCTGCTTTAGGAGTATTTTTATTTCTCTTTTCATTTTCCTGGGTTTGAGTAGTGGGCGTCCAGGGCGTCCTGACTGCCGCCTGATTGTGTCCTTAGTGTTTTTTGGCTCCCTGTCTCTCTGTGTGCGGCTCTGTGTTTGTTTGTTTGCCTAGCTCTCTGTCTACGTCGACATCTCCGACTCTAGATCCGACACCGAACGACTCCAACTCCATTTCGATTCGCTTGAACGCATATTGACGCTTATTAATATTTACATTTTTATTTGTGCGCCGTTTTTCGCTTGTTTTGCTACCAAATTCGTTCATTTTCACGGGATGAGAAGCGATCCGTTGATTAAGAGCTTGGCAAACGTAACAACAGACCAAACCCAAAACAAAAGCCAACAAAAAAACACCCAAAATGGAATGGACACAATTTGATTGTTCCCTTTTTTAATTGTCGCAGAAGCGAAAAAAAGAAACATTCGTTTTTATGTTAGTAATCTCTGTATACAATATACCCGGCGATATTTTTTCCTATGCTTCCTGCAATTTGTGGCTGTAAAAATATTTTTATGTTTGAGATTTATGATTTCTAATTGGCCCAGGTTCACCGCCAGCATATGGCCAAGCCATTAAATCTACATTTTTTCCCATTTTTGGAAAATTTAATTTGAAAATCTTTCTTCTCTTCTGCTTAATTTCATTTCAGGTAAGGCGACTGAATCAGCTGGTTCATCTCTCTTTCTCTTTCAGAGAGTTGTGTACACGTGTCGGGAAAACGCAAAGCCACTTGAATTGTTTGCTCAAATTATTTTGAATTATTGTTTGGACACTGGAAACACCCTCCATCTCCGTCTACTGTCTCCTGCTGTCTCCTTCTCTGTTTCTAATGCATCAGTCACCAGTCACCACCATTCGGAAATGATTGTAGTAGTAGTAGTGGTAACGCAACTGTTCCTTTGTGCATTCGTCCTATTTTTTTCTTTCTTTGGGGGTGTCCTTGAACACAAATGTTGCATTTCGTTCACAGCATGTGGCACATTTTTGAAATGTACTTAGGAAAGGATTAGTTGTTTGCCTGGGATCTGAAATCTGAAGGAACTAACGCTCTGCGGGTCATTACAGACGTTTCTAATTACTTGTCTGGGTCTCAAATGATGATCTGGCCAACTGTCAGTTATTTGTAGATCAGCATATAAATCCTTTATTTATCCTTCTCCTCCCTTTTTCCTTTGAAGTATTATGAAAATAAGCTGAAAGAATGTGAGGATATAGTTAAAAGAACCTTAGATGAAATGTTTCTGCTATCAATCTTACTAACAAGCATGGCTGTCTTTCTTTCTATTTGGTTTTATTTTGATATCATCTTTTAAAGTCTCTAATTACATTTAGTTAAGGACAACAGTTTGTTATTCTTGGAGAAGCATTAACTGAATAAACCAAAACATAATATTATAAAAACCAATAGAAATTTAAATCCTTTCAGACATGTCCTGACCCAGATCGACCCAAAGAGATTTAAAATGAAATTTCATTAGTTATAAAGTTTAAACCGTGACAAAACTTGTTTCCATTAAACCCTTTTTATTATCAACCCCTCTCATTCTCTCCCTATTGGGATTCATTAAATCATATTTGCTGCCATAAAGGCATTTATATTCATTAGACTAGAAAAACTTGTCAGGTAAACAGATTCCCCCGGCCAAAAGACAATAGTGACAAATTTCCTATTAACATAATTCATAGACCGACAACAACGGAGACACACATTTACATAACTCTCAGCATCAACCTCAAGGATTTGTTCAATAGATTCGAAAGATGAACCCCGTAAATGCTAATTGTCCTTAAGTCCCACCAATGGACCACGACATCAACACAAACCATAAAAATATCAACTATCCCCACACACATACATATATTCATCCATCTATCCATCCATCGACATCAATGTTTCTATCTATTCCTCTATCAAAGTGCGGCACACTCACACATGTAGGACATAAGATTGAATAGAGGGGTTCGACAAAGCGGGACAGGGGGAGAAATAATTTGGTCACGTGCTTGCGAAATCGAAACGAGTCCATAAGGCGGCTGCTGGCCTAGGTCTTTGTTGGCGGATTCCGTTTAGTTGGTTTACTTGTACGGTTATTTCTATTTGATCTATGCCTTGGGTTTTGGGTTTTGGGTGGCGGCGGCTTATCAGCCGCAAGTCGACGAGTGAAACGAAAACCATTTGCCAGCGGGGGGAAGGGAATCAACTAGAAAATGTAATGAAAATAGATTTTTTCTTTTCTTTTTCTCTTCTGTCATCAAGGAGGGTTGGCCGGGCAACCAACTGAGATCCTTTAGTCCTGCGGCCCGATAAGAATCAGAAATTGAATTCAAATACAATTTTGGTTGGACAATTAGAGAGGAATGAAGTTATACTGTGGTGGTTGGGGGGGAAATAGTGCGGATGCAAAAAATGGGAACACTGCGAGAATTTATAAAGAATTTCTGCAGGTGTTGATGTGTCACTTCCTACCCATTTGACACTTTGACTTGGCTAAGGACTTGGGTAACCCTCTCTCTCTCTCTCTCGGGGGTGCTCCTGCAACATCAATGCCGCTAATGAGCATTGGGTCTGTGGTTCTTCGTCGCCCATTCGTAACAGGTGAAATATTCTCGGGTATATATACATATGTATATGTGGAATGTATGTATAAATATAATTGTGGTCAGTCTCGATTACAAAATGCCTGCCCCGTGCCTGAAACGCACGACTGACTGGTCGGCGAGACGCCTTGCCATCCCAGACGATGGACTGAAGGTCCCGCTCGCCAATCCAGGCCTGGGACCCGTTTAATAACAAATAACATGAGGGTAGTTTTTATGCCATGGCAAGACATTTTTTTATCCATCTATACGAATGTCTATGTATGTTTGTACTCTTATAATAAAACTGCTATGCACATAATGAGCAAAAAACAACAACGAAGGAACGTGGAACGCATAGAGGAAAGACCCAACCAGACAGTCTGACAACAGAACCGCACGCATCAGGAGCACATAGGAAGCCAGGAGAGCCGGGATATGGAGCTGCTGGTCGGTCGGTCGGTCTCCTTCTAGTCTTCCGCATGCAACTCACGTATGCGCTTAATTTTTTGTTTATAACGCTGCAAATGTCACTTGGGGACCTGTTTGGGGTTCGAACACAGACCAAAAAATTTTTGTCTTGCTTTTCATTTTATATTTTTTTGTTTTTTGTGTTTTTTGTTTTATAAATCAAATGTGAAATTCTATGCATGATGGCTTAGTTACCAAGTAACCAAGGGGTCTATGTGTGGTCCAAGCCTTGGGGTCGTTTCAAAAGGTTTTTACTTTAGCTTTTAGCTTTGTCTTTAGCACGCCCCTTTTATTTTTTAACAGTTTTTTTGGCTCACTTTTTCCCAAGGGCGAAGGTGTGGGAGGGGTACTGTGATCTCTGGGGAGCAAGTCTTATATCCGATTACAACACCACAATTTTCTATATATTTCATGTTTTTGATATTTCTGGGTGGTTGGCCATTTACAAAACTGAGAAGGTTTTTTATTTCCTTTTTTTTTGCCTTCTAATAAGTGAGTTTTTAATTTCATTCACTTAAATTGAATTACGATGTGTATAATTTTAATGAAAAATGTGAAATTACCGTAACGTATGAACGAATGAAAGGACGAGAAAGTTAAAGCAAAATGTATTAGAAATAGAACACATTTGACTCATTGCTATACGATCTTTAAGAGGAGTATGTGACCAATCGAAACCAGTGAAATTTTCGTTCCTAACCGATTAGTTTCTTAAGCCCGAATCTGGTGCTGTCTTTAACCGAAAAGTCACCTTTATCTTTATCTATCCAAGAGGTACCAGCTTAAGTTTGGGCTCATATTAGGGCTTAGATTTCGGTTATCAGTCGAATATACACAGGTTTATCTGCTTTATGTTAAGTACTAACTTCATAAAGTCATATTCCTTTAATTTCATTTATTTAAAGTCTCGCAGAAGTAAAATAACTTCTCTTGTTAACTCTAAGGTTTTAATTGAAGTCTTCGCCATAATGTTTTTCTATTGCCCACATAACTGCACACTTGTTTAACTATTTGTAAGTTTTATGTAGTATTTATGAAACTCATACGTTTTGTTCCTTTTTCCCTATTACTCCGACTTTTAGTTGCAACCCGTGATAAAAGTTATTTATGCTCCTTTCTCTTCATATATGCACAATATTCCCTCTCTCTCAAAAAAAGAACAAAAAACCGAAACCAACCAAAAACTATAATTACACATCAGCCAAAAACCGCAAAGCAGCAGACGATGACGACGACGACGACTTTCATAATGATGATGATGTATATTGTGATAATGATGATGTTAATGATGGGAAGACTAACTACCAAGTAACGACAAACCGTACTTACAAGCCAAAGACTCAAGCGAAGAAGAAATTAATATTTTAATTACAACACATTTAACATGCGATTATGCGCTTCAATGAACTTCTTGTGGCCAGAAAAAGCCAAAAACAAAAAACGGAAAAGAAGAAGAATGAAAGGGGTGGTTGTTAACACGAACATTCTAACCCAATATACCATGTACAAAGCGAACTACATACATACATACATTCAACCCACGCACAGTGGGCGCTAAAAGTGTCATAACTTATTACAGTGCACAGCCTAACGTGACATATCCGTTAGAATGAGAAAAACTGAAACCCGTAAATACAGTGAGACAGTGCGAGTGTGAGAAAGATGGCAAGCAACCACCAGTGGTAGCCCCCCAAGTACGTAGCACGAACTAGCAATAAGCCCAAAAGCTTGAACTGCACTTTAATTACAGACCAGTGGTCAGTAGAGAACTGCCTAGTACACTGAAAGGAAACAAAACGTTCATGAAAAACTTGGGGAAAACTGTTTTGGAAACACCATTCTCGAGGTGTATCTATACCGTGTGGCATATATTGTTGTTGCCTTCAGTGTATGTATATCCTATAGGTTCCATTATAGAAATAGGGACATTTACACAGAGCTGACATAGCATCTAACGGCAACTTGTAGATCTATAATTTTCTCTTAGTGTAGATCCTGCAGGATGCATTGCGTTCGCTCGTTCATTACCTTAACAGCAGTGGCGCACGGCTAAGCTGGCGGCTGTAATTGACAGCTGTTAGCTAACAGACACTGCCTAAGCAATGAGTAGCGTGTGGCGTCCGTTGCGACAACATTGGGACAACGTAGAAACGTTGATGCAAGGGGGTAGCCTCGGGGAGGAGCTGTTGTTGTTGTTGTTGCTGTTGGTGGGCGGCAGCTGTCGTCGTCATTGTCAACAGCCGCTGTTGTCGTTGTCGTCGTCGTCGTGGACGTGGAGTGTTAATCAAAGCGTAGTTAATTGCTTTGCCGAAATAGGCAAAAAGAAAGACAGTGATTGAGATTGCCGGCTTGCGCGAGAGCAGTTAGTAGTGGGGGAGGAGTAGTGGGGGTGAAATAGTGACGGCTTACGGCTTCTCTCACACTCTCTCTCTGTGTGTGTGCCCCATAGGTGAAGGCAGTGGCAACAGTTTTTGATTAACTTAACCCCTTTGACTGGAATCCGTCGTGCTGTTGCTTTCGTTATTGTTGCATGTCTAATTTGGCAAGTGTTAAGTGCTAAATGTGGCATTAGAGGGGTGCACGTGGTGCTAGGGTGGAGGAGTGGAAGTTGAACTTGGAAAAAATACAATAAATACTAATTAAAATGTATTTAAATACATTTGCAGACACGTATACACTCACCCACCCACACCAACACACACACACGAACGAGTTGCTCACATGAATTTTTATGCGCTTGGCTGAGAATGTGTTCCAGCTTTTGCCATCGCAAAACCATAGCCAACCCAACCCCACAGCAAACCCATTACACCACATCACCCACCTCACCCACTCTGTGTGAGTGTGTGTGCGTGTGTGTCTGCTTTTTACGTCTGGCGCCACATAACTGACTCTAACTCTGACTCTTTTTGCCCCTTGCTGACTCCTGATTTCCCGTTCATCTGTGCTCGTGTTTTGTGTTGTTTACTTGTTTTGCACACTAGCGCCACCTAGAGCCAAATGCTACATAAAAACTTAATTGTCCATGTAACACTTTTTTTATAGTTTTCTTGTTTTTTTTTTTTTTTTTCTCTCGTTTCTTGTTCCGTGTATTTGTAGTTACCCGAAAAGTCTTGTTTTTGGCCTTCAAGTGGCATGTGGCATGCTTGAGGCAGTCCCATTTAAGATGTTTCAGGTCATTAGGAGAAAGTATTTTGCTAAAAATTGCCTCTCTTTAGTGGCAGACCATATAAAAATTTAACATGCAGGTAAACAAACACAAAATTATGTTTTGTTACAACTAGTAGCTCCCCCATGGTTTTTGTGGCAAGTCGTTGTTCTAATACACTTTAAATAGTTGTTATATTAAAGACATTAATGATTATTAAAATCAGCCGAGAATTCTAACAACAATGTTGTTAATTTAAATGTCCCTTCATGTCGAATGTTAAATGGAAATAATGAGTTTTTACAACGAACTCCTTAGGGAAATAGGGTCGGGAAACTTCTTCTGCTTGTCTTCTATGGTTGTACCTTACTTTATATAAGTAATTTTCCTTCAATTGGTCATGCCTTAAACATGCCTTAGAGTGTTCATCAAGAATTCTTGTATTCTTCTTAAACATTTGAACAAATATAGAATTACTGCAAAAAGTCTGCGTTATCTACCGATCTCCACTTACACACAGCGCTCGTTACATCAGAAGCAGAAAATACAAGCACAGAGGAGCCAACACATTTGGGCTATATCAACTTACGACGTCATGCTGATCACGAATGTATATGCTCTTTGTATGGTCGTTTGCAAACTTCTTAATATATTTTTGTTAGCTCTGCAGGGCAATAAAATGGATTGAGTAGCGGAAACGGCGTCACGTAACCACATGCAGCATAAAAGCACAGGGGTTATTTTCTTCTATATGTAGTACATTTTTAGGCTTAAATTAAATAATTATCAATTAACAGCAATTTTTTATATGCTTCCGTGACAAAGTGAAGGAGAGAGAGAAGAATGCAGGAAGTAATACCCTCTTCCCACTAATGAAACGCTGTGGAAAATCTGAGGGTCACTTGCGGATTGCACTAATATTTCAGTGTGTATGATTCACAACTGGTTCAAGTCAATTTCATGACCACAAGAAATGAACTTCTTTCAACTGCTTTTCCTCTTGTCTTTTTTTTTTGGAAAGACCTTTAGAGTTCTTTTTTATGCTGATTGCTCCCATCTGTGCAATACATAAAAACAATATGTGGCCAATGCAATTCTCTATCGCAAAACAAGTAAGAGACCAACAACATCCATTTCGAATTCGAGGGCAAGTCCATAACAAAAAGATTGTAAATGAAAAGCAAAAATAGATTGAATTGCGTGCAAAATGCGTTTACCGTGCGACATCCTCAGCGTTCCCTTCGTCGTCGTCAATAAAATGTTTCAGCCCTCGAAATCTCATCTCGTGGACAAAAAAAAATATAAATGCAGGAACAGAAACACAAAAAAACACAGAGCCAAACACCCTAGACAAAGTGTCGCTTCATGTCAGCCTGTTTCGATGGCCTGCCTAAATGGTGTACGTGTAAAGCATTTAAAGTAATGAAACCAAAACTGAAATGGGGTGTGAGGAGGATGGATTCAGGTTGTCTCTGGGTAAATGGAAGTGGGGGCGGCGGGTGGGGTGGTTGATATTAGTAACATTTTTGCGCGTTGACATGATTTGCCCTGCTAGCTGGCTATTGACAATCATTCAATGCACACAGCCAATACATCAATATGTCGTCCAATTCAGTTTCAGTCAGTCAGTTCAAAGCTTGACTCAATGATGCGACACGAAAAAAAGGTGGCCCCAAGTCCAAACAACATATGGTTCACTCTGATGTGTGAGAGAGCTGTTCTCCGGGAGGAGGGTGAGGTGTGGCAGCGGGTGACTATGGTAATTTATGTGCGGAATTTAAATGGATCACCATCCGGCCTAGGAGGTCCTGGACACCCACAAATTGTTTAAGCAAACATTGTGACGGACAAACAGAGTGTGAGACAGTGAGAGGAATGGACAGACATTCTCTCTCTCTCTCTCTCTCTTTCTCTAGGTTTGCCTTTGATAAATGTTTGGCTTTACTCGGTCTAGGCCCACTCTCACTCGGAATGTGTCTGTGTGAGTGTGTGCTTGTGTTTATGGCAATTTCCTTGAAGACATCTTAGGCCAAGCAACCAAACCAACCAACCAACCAACAACTGCTACTCGGTCTTTGACTGTAAGACGCCGTTTCAAGGCGATTATGAGTAAAGTTTTTTGGTTATTTATCAATTTAATGACTTTGGACTTGAGCAGCCTCTTGCTGCTTGCCAGTTGTAAATTAAAGATTTCAAATTGGATTTATGTGCAGATGGCCAAATGAATGGTTTGAGGAGGCAGGTCCGAATTAAACCAACTTTAAAATAGGGCAAATTAATTTTACTTCATTGCCTAAATAACTTGCCATTTCAGTGTGTTTCTCTCTATCTCGCAGTGTATCAAGAAATTTTGCTTTGAAATCCTTTTGACACATTTCACCATCTTATTGATTTGTCTCGCATCATCCACTTTGCCATTTTTGCTGTCAACTTGTTATTGATGGCACTTTCAAGACTCAACAGAAATACAAATACACCATCATCATCCAGGCAAATCCTCTTGCCGCCTTTTGTCACCTGTTGGGCGAGCCTCTCCACCCCGCCGATGAAATGTCAATTCAATGGCAAACCATCCGAACAACTTATCGGGATCTGGGATCCAAAACGAAACAAACGAAAGCAAGGGAAGCAGAAAAAAAAGGAAAAACAAGATGAAAAACCCCTTAACACCTTACGGCTTCGACATTCCCACCCCCCTCAGGCCACCCGCCCCATTCTGGCTTGACGACGTCGACTTCAACGCTTCGTTGCACTTTTCCTTCTACTATTTATATATACATATATCTGTTTTTGTTGCCCCTCGTATTTCCTGCTCGTTGCCATACAAATGTCGGCATCATAAACCAATTTTTATAAAATTTTCCAATTTGTTTAGTTGAATTTAATCTTGGTGAAGCTGTAAGGGAGAGTGGAGGAAAAGTAAATCCCTGCAAAGTAAATACATAAAGTGAGGGGTTGAGTCAAGCAAGGGCGTACCTTGGTTTCTACCAAGTTTTTAACCCCATGGATCCCTTTATCACAAAGTACAACTACACCCTTGTAAGCTTTGCATGTTGAGTATGAGAAGAAACTTGTCCACCCAAATCCACCCTCACCCTCCACCCTCTCCACGTGTCATATAGGAAGGCCAAGATCTAGAGGGGAGGAAGTCTTCAGGGCATTCTCATCATCATCAACATCAGTTCAAGACGCGTGCTGCCAATTTTTTTTCTGACATCTTCTCCTGACGTGGCCTACCACTCCCACCCACACGCCCACCTCGACCATCGATCCATCCAACCATTCGTCTGATAAATTGTTCAATAAACTTGTTTCGCAACTGATTTGGCCAACAACAGTGAAAAAAGGTAGAAGGAAAAACTTTGAGTGGCCAGTCGGATAAAAAAGTTTATTAAATAGTTATAACTTTTGCTTTTGGCCTAGGCCCCAAACCTAGATGTTGGTTCGGGTGTAGGTGTAGGTGCCTTCAATTAATTCCCCCAGCTCCCAGGGCTCTTCTCCTTCCTCCTTTCTCATTGCTGCTGCTTAATTTCAAATTAGGGTAGTACACTTCCATGTGCCATGTGCCACACAGTGCAAAGGGTTCAAGTCCAGAGGAGGGTTGAGGCGGGTTGCTGCTGTATTTGTGATTTTCATTAATGGCATTTTGGAAACACACAATTGCAGTTCGCCCTCTCCTCTCTCTTATCACGGTGTCGGGTTGAACTTTTTAAGCAACCCCTTGACGCTTCCAAAACTGCAATTATGTGCCATGAGTTTGACTTTCCCTTTGGTAGGCAGGCAGCCAGTCAGCAGGCAGCAGGCAGGCTTGAAGTTATCAAAAATCAACAAAGAGCCAAACACCGAATGGCGTCCATTCTTCTGTCGAACCCTCCCGCACTTCGCGCACTTCAAGTCAATCTTCAGTATTTGCAATCAATTTAATTTCAATGACAGAACATTTGCATCGGGTGGGTCGCTAGGAAGGTCGCTTGGTAGGTTGATAGGCCTGACTGGCCGGATTTTGTGTGTAAATATGCAAATCGAAAATGCAAATTAGTTGAATTCTGATTTTGCTCTTCAACGGAGAATAGGCCCTGGAGCGGCTTCTTGTCTTCTTCTGCATTGCACTGTCTGGCATTGAGGTGGAAAAAGTTCAAAGGGAAAGAGAGAGAGAGAGAGAGAGAGAGAGAGAGAGAGAGAGAGAGAGAGAGAGAGTGCGAAAGATAAGGTTCAACTTTGGAGTTATATTTCCACTCACCCGACCCGAACCTAAACCCCTTTGCAGTTTTTCAGCCTATTCTAATTTCGGAACATATGACTTTAGTTTCAACGTTTTTATCTGTGATATTTCATATCAACAGCCACTCGAAGTGCTTTATACTCATCCTTACGATTCTCATCCCTTTCATGTTCCATTTTCGCTGAGCCACTCAAAATTCCTCACACACTCTCACACAGAACTTTTTGGCATTTCATGTCAGGGAAGCGCCCTCGTTTCCCTCCTTTTTTATTCAATTTTTTCACTGAAGTACTCTAAGCTTCCATTGAAACACTCTAGCACTCGAGAGTAGAGAAAAAAAGCAAGAGATTAAAATTGAACAAAACGAAATGCATTCTTCAAATAATTCAAATATTTTACCAAATTAAACAACTGAAACTGAAGCTGAGTTTCAATAGAACCCTCTTATGTGTCTCTCTCTCTCTCTCTCTCTGTATCTCTCTTTCTATGTCAGTGATCAACCCCTTGAAAATATTATATATTGCCAACCAAATGACACGACACAAACATTTGGCACACTATTATTATCATAATGCTCAACTCTCATTATGTTGATTATAACGGTAAACTTGTGGCACGCGTGGCATGAAGCCTGACACACACACAACTGCAGCACACAAAGGGATCAGAAATTCAGAATAACCAAAACCGATAAGGATAAGGGTGCCGTGCAATTTTTATCAAAATGGTATCAATCTGCACTCTGAACCCGCTTTCAAATCTAATGCATGTAAATGGATAGAATGTCCAAGTCCCTTATCTAATCAAAATGTTTAACTTGAGCTATGATTAGGTTTTGGAGTTTATTGCAAATAAAATAGGTTTTTTATTAACCCGGTTCAATAACTATAATCAGACAGAATTTGATAAGTGGGAATAATTAGTTAGTTAATTAATCAATTTGTTGAAGAAGCAATGCACAAATTAGTTTAAACAGCGAAAGAGTAGAACGTTAATGGAGTCTTGGGGCAAATTTAATATGTCTACTTATGCAAATTATTGTGAAGTTTTCACTCAGATGGATTTATTATTCGGGCATCCTTTGGAGTGGTAAAAAGGAAAGGAGTTGTATAAGTTTCTTATGTTGTTCTATCCAAACTTTTTTGATACTTCCTTACCAACCTACGGAGTTTATCATTGTGGCAGATCTTATCTTAGTTTGTATACCGTTCTTATCATTGTGAAGGGCATTATTAGCTTAAAGTTAAAGATCTTCGAATTGATCTTTGAAACCCCCTCGCTCGCCGTTAATCCCTATGCACACTCAATGTTAATTTTCCTAATGAAACATGAAGTGCGGCAACAGTGCATGAGTGCAGTATTGCGTGGGGCAACGCATGGGAAATGAACATGAAATGAACGCCAGGCAGTAAATTAAGTGCCCTCTGGGAATTTTCTTTATCGAAGTGCCTCTCTTTCTCTGTTTGCATGTGTGTGTGTGTATCTATGTTTGTCCATCAGTCTCAATGTGTGTGTGTGTGCGTATAAGCAATGTTCTTCAGCTCAGCTCGGTTTAATGGCTTGGGCACTGTTCGACGCCCTTTCCCCATCCCCTGCTGAGGGCTCATCTCACTCACCAACTCACCCGGATTTCAGCTTACCCTTTCATTATGGCAACAGACGCGCCTTGGCTTCGGCCTGGGCTCTTCTTGGTTCGTTTTTCTTGGGCTCTATTGTTAAACTCTCATGGTTTCGGCAACAACTTTTTAAGTTCTCCTCTTGGCTTGCTTGCCATACAAATTCATTTCGGTGCGGCTTAAATTCTCCCGCTTTTTATACATGCTTATTTTCATTTATATTTTTTTTTCCTCTCCTTTACTCAGAAACACTTTGCGTAGTTGTTGTTGGTGCTGTTTTTTAGTTGTTGTTGTTGCTGTTGCCGCTGCATTGTTATGTTAATTTTGATTATACGCAATCCCATTGTTGTTGTTGTTGTTGCTGTTGCTGTAACTCACTGGCACGAGCTCTCGGCTTTTCATATTGTATCTGGCTTGGCTGCTCACTAATTTGTGCGCGTGCCGACGACGCCATACACACACAGCATCCATCAGCCGGAGCCGGAGCCAGAGCAACAGGAAGACCAAGACCAGAGAACCAGCTTCAGGGTGCGCTTCTGCCACTCGCCCAAAAAAAGTTTCCCCTTTTCTGTTGCCCTCAACTCAAATGGCATTTAAATAGTGTGCGTTGTCTGTCTATCTCTCTCTCTCTCTCTCTCACTCTCTTGTGTTTGTGTGTCCGGAATATGTTTTCTTCCCCCAACTACAACCAGCCAGAAAATTTCCAATTTTCGCCTTTGTTTTGGCAAGCAAAGTCGCCCAGTGTCTGTCTGTTGTCTGCCCTATCTGTCTATACATATACATATATATTCCGTCATGTCCACGTGCCGGGCATCAGTTTCAAGTTTTTTGTCGCCCCCTCCCTTTCCCTTTCTCCACCAGCAAACCCCAATGAAACGAAAGGGTTTTGGTTCCGGTTCCCCTCCAGTCTCTAAGCACACAATGTTAAATTAAAAGTGTTGCGCTTAAGTGTTTTGTTGTGTTGTTGTATGTTGTTTTGTGTCTTCTTGTTGCCGCAAGCTTTAACTAATGTGTGAGAGACACAAAAAGGTGTTTTACGCTTGATCGAAGGATACCAAGCAACATCCATACATACATACACACATATATAGTATAAATGGCTTGGGATTGTGGTTGACATTACAACATGAGTCAATCAGTTTTGGGGGGTTTTTTGTCGCCTTTCAAGGTGCTATCTTCTCACAAACTTGTATTTTAATTGATATTTGAGCATATCCTGCGGTATTTGTGGAATGCAGCGATAAAAGGATATATTTTTAACATTATTGGAGGTCCAAGTGAATACACTAAAGTCTTGATAATTGGATCTATTGAGTTAAAATGTGTTACAATTAGTATTTTTATAGATTTTAAATGTTTTTACATTCCTTGAGATTTTAAGGAACACAGTTATTTTCTAAATTAGTTCGTTAATTTAAGGAATGCCGCATTCTCTAAAATATATTAAACCACAAAGCCTTCATTTCAAACAACAGTTTTTATGATACTTTGAGTTAAAGCAATGAAATAGCTTACTTTAAAAGATAACATTCCCCTAAAATAAAACTTAAAGTTTCAAATTAAAGTTTAAAAGTCGTTCTTCGAGTTATATTAATCCTTTCACAAGGAAATTTCATATCCTTCTCCCACTCTTGTTCCGTTTCTTTAATAGAGCTCTATATATGGATGTTTTTAGGTTGATTGGACCCTTAACTCCATCAATTTTTTTAGTGCCTCTGTAACATTTCCCGTAAGAGGTTAATTAAACCTCTCTCCAATCTACATGGCATGTCGATCGACCTAAACCATGTCGTGCCCTGCTCTCTCTCTCACCCATGCTTCACCCATCTAAGCCAATCCAATCCAATCTACATAGTATTTACATGGGTGTGAGCTGGACAAATCGCCCTCAGTATTGCGAATTAATGAATATGTATTATGACCATCAAGGTGTTAATGGACACGACACGCCACACAATTTCGGAGTCCACAAACACGGAGAAAGAGCGAGAGAGAGAGAGAGAGAGAGTGCGAGTGAGCAGTAGTAACAAAAGCATTGCAAGCCGCAAATTGCATTAGAAATGCAAACAAGTGGGTAGCTCCAGCTCCAGTTTCATCGCCAACGTCAACTCCGAGTTGGAGTATGACCCTCGTACTCCTATTTTCACCCTTTAACCCCTTTTTACAGACACAGACGCGCTTTAACTAACGGATATGTTCGACATGGAAGCAGCAGCGACAATGTCGACGACGACGTTGGCTAATTGAATATACAAATGCCTAACCCGCATATGTGTACGAAACGTACATAAATGGACGTGAATGAATGTCGATGTTAAAGTTGATGTGTGTGGATGGACCACGTCGAACCACGTGTTAACCCTTCAAAATTTGTTATTGTTGTAAACTGATTGACCGGGCCACATCGAAGCGAAACGAAATGAAGTGACGCCCGCCGTAGCGCGAACATTGAACGGGTTCAATTGGTTTAGGGCCATGACCAAGAAGAACGCCCTAGCCTCAGCCTCAACTCAAGCATCATTGAGTTTTGCTACCCTTAGGACACTATTCGTCAGGGTGGATTTTATTTTGCGAATTTTTCTTGCAGTGTATAAATAGGTTTTCATTATTATTATTTTTTTTTTTTTGTGGGACCATTTTGTGGGAGTTTTGACAGTTGTTGTGTTGGGTTTCTGCCCTTTTTATTGCATTTGCCACTTCCGTTATGCAAGTTGGAGGTCGTCTTTTGCCTTTCCACCAGTTCTTCAGTGTTTTTTTGTCCTTTTTCTTTTGACTTGCCTTTAATCTCATCTATAAACTTATTCAGTTTCGTACTTAGTTGTCTGTTTGTGCTTCGACCGAAGCCCTCAGGGCTGCAGTGTAACTGACTTTTTGGCTTGCCTTTATTTCATACCTTTTTGTCCTGCCACTTCCACTTCCACTCCCACTCTCCCCCCTTGCGCTTTGTCTCCATGGGTTTTTGTTGTTGCTATTGCTTTAATTGGAATTGTTTTTACCCACATTTCGTCGTCGTCGTCGTCATGGCCTTTTGTTACCATTTGTATTTTCGGTTTGAATATCTGCAATTGTGATCTGCTGCCGGGGAGTTGGAGTTTCTTTCCGTGTGCAATTTTACAGGGCGGCACGGTTGATTTCGGTTCGGTTAATCGCTGGGGTTATTGCGTGGGATTAACAACCAAAAAAAGTAAATACACACACACATATACTTAGTTGTTGGTCTGTGAGGGGGCGGAGAGAAACGCAGGGAAATTGTATTGTATCGCATTGTATTGTGTACTGGCTTTCTGTTCTGATTGCAACATTCAGATGTCTAGCTTTGGTTACCTTTTCAACTGTGATAACAGACAGTTAAGGTGTGGTGGGGTGAGGTGAGGGGTTAAGTTGTATGCTTTATAGTGAGCTTATTTGTCTTAACTAATGCAAAGTAAATGGTATTTGATTATCAGTGACAGGTTCATTAACTCATCTATTCAGGCTATTCAGGTGGAAAGAGTTGTAATATTGTATGGAAATGGACCGAATGCTTTGATCAATATTTCTATCAATTTATTTTTACCAAGTGATTGAATTCAACATTATATTTGAATTTGAATAGAAATTGGAAATTTGTTATTATAACTGACAGATTGAATTCCATAGAAATATTCCAAACAATGATAGCAAGTCCTTTTAATATAAATTTAATAACCAATTACTTTTACTACTATCAATAGTCGCTTATTTTTGTATGGTTTCATGGCTAACTAAAATTTGTACTTTCCATTTCTGTTTCATTTCAGGTATGTAAACCAAATACGTTTATAGCTGTTGGACTTCACACAAATCGATGGCTAAATTTGAAAGATATTGACGGTAAAATTGATTGCGGGAATAACTCTCTCTGCCATTTCATCTTAGACTGTTTAGTTTTTATATATGTATGTGTGTGTTTGTGTTATTTTTATTTTCTATTTGTATATAGTGGAAGAAGAAAGCGAAAACAATAATTTCCGGTTTATTTCGGGGGCCTTCCTCCTTATGACAGCCATCAAAAGCGATGAAAATGAAAGCGAAACGAAAAGAACTCGAAGGCGAAGACGTCTTTTGCCCCCACAGCTTTGCCATATGTTTGCAGGGATATAGAGGGATTGGCTATGGGGGGACGAGAATGGAAGCTGGCTGAGAGGGGTGGAGAGGGGGGGGAGAGGTTGGAGGCAAATAGGCTTTTGTTTTCTTGACTTCTATTGTGAACATTTGGCATAATGCAGACGCCAATGTTGTTGTTGATGTTGTTATGATTGGCTCGCGCTCAATGAGGCCTGTGAATGAAATGTTTATTAGCCTGATTATTGGTCATGTACCAGTCGACATATACACCTCCCTTCCCCCTCTCTGTCTCTCTCTTCGCCGCCCTTTTCCTATGCCTGCTACCCTCTTCTCTTTTTGGTATTGCCTTTTGTCTAGTTTTGCCATTGATTTTCCCATAGGTCGCCATCACATTAACACAAACACACATGTATGTATGTAGAGTGTCTGCAAGTCACGCACTTCCTGGGCCTAAGACACGCCCACTAATTGCAGTCAGCCCGTTAGAAAGGGGAGATGGCTAGAGCGGGAACGAAATGTCCAATGGTAAATTAGCAATTGTCGTTGTTCAATGCATTGACATTGCATTGCCAGCATGAAGAAGAAGAATTTTCTTTTCACTTTTCCATTTCTCATTTTTGTTCTCTTTTCTATCCCGAAAACCAGCTGACAACAACAACAACAATTGAACAGAATGCATGGAATGAATTGTGGTTAAGCGGAGTGGTGGCATGGGCATAGGGGAGGGCAAAGGGAGAGTTAAAATTCGTAGCAATTAGCACTCAAGATTGATGGCGCAATAAGGCAATATCAAATGGCACAGGGGAGCAAAGACAATTACACGCAATGTGCTTCAATTTCTAACCAAATGCAATAGTATGTCACATAAAAATATTGAAAAGAAGGCGTGGCTAGTTCTAGTATTCAAAGATAAATTACAATGTGCCAAGGAACTTCTTTCTGACAATTATCACATAATAATTTCAATGATCACATTTGCTCCCTTTTCTTAAGGATATGGTGGTGGCACACAGAAAACTTTCCAGATAACAATTTTTTGACTTTTAAGGCATAAGGATAAAAGTTGGGCTCCTCTTCCCATTTAAGAATAGCTCCATACTTCTCAAATAAATATTGATCACTTAAAAAGACATCACCTGTGCAGAACTGGCGCCTTTGTGGCATTGGAATCACTTAAAGTTACGACTTTTATCTCACAGATTGGTCGTATAACAAATTCTTTTACTCCTCTGATATTAAATTGCCTCATCCTTTAATTCGACATTTATTTGATAGTATCCGATGGTAAACTACTTCAACATTTACAGCCCTTGAACTAATGAGCCTTGTCTGAATCAAAGTACCTCCCTCACACTCTCCCCACTCCAGCAACTTGCACTATTCTCAGGCCATAAAGCTACACACAATCACACACTCACACACACACATAATAAACAACAAAAAAAGTGCCTCATACTCCATTAGCGTCATACAATTTGTACCTACCGAAAAATCCATCACAACCGGGTCCCCCACAATAAAAACCAATTCCAATGAAATTTTTCATGCTACAAAATTGAAAAACAAGACAACGGGCCAAGCAAACAAATAGCCCCGTCTCTCTGGGCATTGGTTTCTGGCTATGGCTATGGCTTTGGTTCTGGCTCTGGCTCTGATGGAGCACAACAGCAACAAAAACAAAACAAAAAAAAGCAAACAGAAGAGGGGTGGAGAGCCAACACTGAGAGAGAATCTCGAGAAGCCCTTTTTATGGTGCAACAAATCTCAAGCTGAATGAAAATGCTGCAAAAGAATGACGATGACGACGACGACGATGACGGAGATGGAATGGAGATGGAGTTGGAAATGGAGATGGAGATGGAGACGATGACGATGACGACCAACGCAAAGTGGGAAACCGAACAAACAACGCGAAGACCAATACTAAAACCAAACCAAACCAAACCAAAACCAAGACCGAAGCCCCACTCCTGTCCTCTACCCGGGGAATGCGAGTGGCGATGGAGTGAAGTGGAATGGAAGAGTGGGATATGTGTGTGTGTGTGTGTGTGTGTTTGTTGGGAAGACCATATTATTAAGTGTAGCCAGAAGCAATTAAGTGTAGATAAGCAAACAATAATGTTCCTAGTCACGTATCAACTTCTCCTTACCTACCACCCTCCTTTCCCCACTCACTCTCTTTGACTTGGGACATTTTCTCACTTACAAAAGGCAAGAGGAGGCTGTATATGAAACCTATGTAGTTGTAGACCTAGTCCTAGACAAAGTGGTTGGTAGGTACATTGCTTGCCCCAAAACTCAGTGTCCTGACTCTGACAGTCAACTGTTCAATCACTCAATACGTACCCACTACCTCCCCGAGCACCCACCCACTCTATTCCACTCCTCTGTGTGTTTACCCAGTTCGCAGTTCTTCTACTTTGATACATTTAATTTCATTAGATGTCCTTGGCCAACGTATACGGTGTACATAGTTCAAAAGCAGACATCACTTGAATGGTGGGGGCGAGGCTCTATGCGAACGGTAGTGCCATTTAGTGTCGTTTCTTGGCCAGAGCATGAGGCAGAAGGCAGAGATCTAGGATGACATGTGAAATCTGAAAATGAAAGAAAATGAAAAATGACACAAACTTTGGCCATGACAATACTGAAACGGTTTACAGTTCAAACATGTTTAAGGGATTTCAAATGTTTATTAAATATTTATAAGGATCTACAACTGTAGCTCTACAGAGTAACTTTTTCCTAGGGGGAAACAATCTCTTTAGTCCTCCTGTTAGTGATCTAGCTCTTAATGCCTTTTCTAAATATTAATATATTTCACCAATTTAACTAACTAGAGTTAAATTATTAAACTTCTAAGATAAATTGTGGTTTTATTAATGGATTTTATTGCACAATGAAGTGTATTGTCAAGGTTAAGATTAGTTTTGTTAGTGAGTCTAGGAGCATGCGTCTAGTCGGGGACTTTATGGAATATCCTTTATTGGATTCATTGCAACGACAGTACGCTTCGCATTTGCTGCAGAATTTATTTGGATACGCTACATAGTTATATAAGTTTGGATTTACGGCAACCTGGCAACCAACTGATGGTGAATAGAAACAACAAAAAGTTTTGGCGTAATCTAGACCGAAATGTAAGGGAATGAGCTAATTGTGGAGAACTGTCCTCGTTTTAGAACATACCCAAAACGAATGGATATGGCGTACATTCATCAAATATTGCTGTGCCGATTGTACTAGTTTTGAGTTCACCTTTGGTTAGATATTTTTCATGGATCTTGGCACCATTCTCACAAAAGTATCCCGTGTAATTGGTTTGGCAGAACACTTGCCAAGCTTTATTGCAATCAACGCATTGTCCTTTAACACCTGAAAGCAGGGCTTAATCTTCAACTCTGTAGATCAACATGTTTTCACTTACTACTCGTAAATATGGTAAAAATTAGCATAATCCAAAAAGAAGTTGTCATCGTGTCGATCAGAAATTTTGAAACTAATGTAGACAAATGTAAGAAAATATTTGTTCTTTATATCTTAATACTAATACTGTCAATATTTATGACAATTCAAAGCTTGCCGAGTTTCCCCTGATTGAAAATGCAATTCATATATGTCTGTATGAATATCATCTTGATATTTCCATAAGTCAAAACGAAATATTTATAAAATGATTTGGCACAAGGCACACCTACTCACCCAGTCCACTGCAGTCCAGTCGAGTCCAGTCCAGTCCAGGTGAATGGAGTGACAGAGGATCGCGACCCATAATTAACGGCATCCGAATGACGTTTGCATAATTCAGACGATGGGCTACGTCGATGGTTTCGACTTTTAATGAATTCTTCGTCGGCTGGCGAAATTCCCTTGAATTTGTGTGCTCATTATGCATCGTGGGCTGAATGTTCCAGGAAATCGATTGACCAGCGACCTTTAAGACCAGGTATACATACATACTGACATATATGCAACATATGAGTGCATACATGCATAAGTACATACATACATATGTATATTAACTTGTGTGTATGTCGTCTTATACATATTTGTCTCTGAAGTTTCCTGATAAAGTTTTGCATTAATCATAGAAAAAGTAGCGAATTCAAAAACAATTTAGACCATCTGAAAGACAAAACCCTTCTGAATAATGATTGAATCGTTTTCTCGAACATTTAAGGGTTTTATGAATCGAATTTTCATAAACTTCCACCAAGAAAAGGATCTTGTAGCTCTGACTCAATAAATTACTATATTTTTCTTCAAACTTTGTTCAATCTTTGATCTTCAGAGTTATATACTAAAGCTGAAAAATCAATAGAGTTATCCTCAATTAAATAATATAATGGCCAAACCAATTCAATGAAGGGCCAACAAAGTTAAAAAGGAAAAGAAGACCTATCACCTATTGTATGAAATGGAATAGAAATCCTACAAATGTCTATACAGAGATGGGATTGTTAGATCCAACTGTCTGGCCATACAATATAGAAAACTTTTCATACTAGAAACCATTAAATGGTAATAAAACCAAAAAAAAAGAATTTAAAGAAAAGATGAAGAAAAAGAAAAAATACATTTTCGAATTTACAATGAATAACTGAAAATGTGTGTGTTGGTGTGTGTGTGTGTGTGTGTGTGTGTGGAGTGGTGGGAGTTCTACGAATATCTCAAGAATAAATGGAACCCAACAACCCGACACATGAGTAGTAAGTAGTAGAAGTAGTCGAAGTCGATGTTGTTGTTGTTGTAGTCATCGTCAACGTCATCGAACTGCTTGCTGCTTGGGTCAGGCGATGGGCCACAGCTGATAAATTCATTAAATGCTTCAACGAAACCAACGAAACGAAGACGAAACTACGGGGGGGACCAGGGGCGATGGGCAAAGGGACCAGGAACAACTGAAATTCAATACCTTTTTGGGGGGATGATGTCTCTGATACCGAGTGTGTATGACTCTGTGTGTGTGTGTGCATACTTGGACCGGGTTATTGATGTTGCCTAGTGTCATTGTTGTTGTAGTTGTCATGCGGGGTTTCCTCTCAATGTACAAGAAGAACAAAAAAATGAAAAAAACTTATCGCAGACATACAAATGATTTTGATTTTGATTTCATTTCAATATACCTAAATACCCTACCTAAGTGCGGGTGTAGTGAACTTAGATATATACTCTTCTTTCACCATGCTGTGGGCCACTTGAAGGCTAATAACTTGGGCACTACTTCAATCAACGTATACATAACAATTTCCATTAAAATTGGGTTGCATTAACATTTATTGCTGGTGGAAAAAAAACATCGAAGTTTTACCCTTTTAGTGGCCACCAGAGGCCAATTTACCTCCTTCCTTTGCACAAGATTAACATTCTTCAACTGCCTGCCACAAAATGATTCGTTTTGGCACCGTTGAATCACTTTCGATACCTGTAAGTAACTGAGGTGGTTTTTTCCTGCGAATTCAGGTGCTTGCATTTCAAGGATAATGTGTTAAATTTCTGCATCTCAACATGTTCGAATCGAATCCTAAAGCATTTTAGTAGGTTGTCTTTATTAACAAGTGAATATCATTATCTGTTAGGTGCTTTACCCATAAAACTTTGGGTTTACTCAACACAAAAACTCTTTTATTCTAACATTTCCTAAATAAATATGTTGTGAATTCGATGGTTCCCAAACTGAATTCTACTTTTCCATCAATTTTAAATGGCAAAGAAAAGATGTGGATGATTGGTAGCTGAACTAAACTTTCTTCTCAGTTTCCAAGAAAACTTCACCAAATTAAAGAGATATGCAAATCTTCTGCCTCATAGTTGAAAAAGTTACAAAAGCTGGTAATACCGAGTACTTCACACATGATGTGATTAATAATCAACTTAATTAGTTATCACAGGCAAATGCAAGTCTGTCTAATCTAATAAGTTTTAAGTTGCAATCTTAGTTGGGGAAATGAAGAGGGAATATTAATTTCTATCGATGTTTCAACTGGGATTTCTTTATCTCTAGTCCCATGAGAATAACCATGAACATTTTCCATATCGACAAAGAATTGAAGAAAAAAAGATTTCAACTGGTTAATAGAAAATTCAAAGCACTTGAAATTTTTCATTTGCCAATATTAAATTTCACAAGAAGAGACGAATCGAGACAAGAAGGAGAAGAAGCTAGAATAAAAACTGCACCCAAAACGTAGCACCGACTACTGCAAAGTCACAGAAAATTTACATATGAATGCCGCCTTTCCCGCCTCTGCTGCCTTTTTGCCTGCCTGTCTCCCTGGGACTCCTTTCCGACTTTCGTTTAAATCGAATAAAAGGCAACGTAGTGGAGATGTTGAAGCCGGATTCCATGGCCTGCATGTGTGTGTGTTTATGTGTGTCCTTCTCCGCCTCCACCTAACTCACGCCTCCAAATCTGGAGTCTAGTCTCAGTGCCTCGTGCGCTGGTTGCTTCCACATTGTCGAGTATTTGCAATTGCTAGTGAAGTATTAATGGCAGCATTTGAATAACAATGCGAGCCGCCAATGTCGGTGCCTGTTGTCGACACCAGCCAACCAAGGAGAGAGATGCAGCCAAAGAAGGAATAGATGGAGCAGGAGGAGCAGGAGGAAGTCAGTGTAGCCGAGTGTCGGGTACCCAGACAACGCATCAAGTGCCGCAATGAAAATCATGGCGAAAGGCTAATTTGTATTGCATTTAGGGTGAAAGGTGGCAAGTAACTCTATATGTCTTATTGAACAATTCCCTCCCCTCACTCCGTTTTAGTCTCTGATTTGCCTCAATTGAAATATTAAAGATTGAACATTTTTCGGGTAGGAGGAGAAATTTAATAAACTCTGTCAGTAAGTGAGCTCCCGCATTGGCATAAAACTTGCAGCAAACACTGTAATTGTGGTTTGGCAAAACGATGGACCGCAAAAGCCCCAAATACCCCAAAAACCAGAACTGCTTCCACACACACACACACATATAGACCAGCCCCAGCTATCATGCCTTAACCAGAGAGCAATCCACTGGCATGGCTATTGTGGCCACCTGTCTCACGTGCCCCCATGTGTTGGCCTTTGCCTAACCGCTGGATGCGGAAGATTCGTATGTGTGGATTAAAGACAACTTGGCTGCACATGGCCGTGGGGCGTATCGAGAGAGTGAGAGACAAGACAGCAAACCAGACATAGACACCAGGACAACGGGACACCAGTAAGGACATTAGGACAGGATGCAGAAACAGTAGTCGGACTACTACGTACTTTGTATGTACTAACTAACTCCGACAACAAGACAATTAAATTATGCAGGATTTTTCCAATGCACTTTACTCGACTTCACTCTGTCTCGGTGTGTGTGTGTGTGTATCTGTGTGCAAAAGATTTTACCAAAGATTTTGCGTAAATTGATTTTAAATAAATTAAAAGTTAAATATTGACAATGCTCCCCCATATCTTTCTCTCAATCTCTCGGCATCTCTCGACATGTCTCTCCACGTCTCTCAAGTGTTTGCGAATGTATATCAGGTGCGAAATATTTTATTTAACATTTTTTCTCAAATATTTATTTGCCCCAACCGTTTTTGTCAAAGACAAACAAATAAATTTTTACATAAATAGAATGAAAAAGAGACAGAAAACTTGATATGCCGGAAGGATTAAATGAATGGAGCAGAAATGTAAATGTGTGGATAGATTGCTGCAAGTTTCAAACCACAAAAACACATTTTATATATTTTTTATCAAAAGTGAATCCTTAGAAGTTGATTATCTGCAAAAAGGAGTAAAAATTTCACAAATTTATCTTTTATCATTCTCTTTTATCATTAGACATAACTCAAAAGATTTCAAATAAGATTTCAAGTTATTATTCAAGAATCCATTTTCTTTTAATAGAATCTTTTAAACTCTTTTTAGCCTTTCCTAGGATCTTAACATCAATTAATAATTTCTTGTAGTAGCTTTCAAATATATACATATATATTTCTCCGGGCCAAAAAGAAAAGTTTATTTTTATGCTTCTGCCCCCTCTTTTTTTGGCTTTTGTTTTGTTGTCTTGCCATAACCAAGTGTTACTCATAGCTCACTTTTCGACAGAGCCTTCAGGCAAACCAATTTGTAAATCAAGTTGCAGTCATCTCTGCTCCCCCCTTCCCCGTTCATCGGTTCGTAATATCATCTACATCCTCCCGTAAGCCCATGGACATATAGCTCATCCAACCTTCTGCAATGATAAATCATCTTTTGTAATTCAGTTTTCTTTTTCTTTTATTCCCAGTGTGTTTTTTTTCGGTAAGCGTTTCTCTCATCATTTCTTTTATTTTGTTTCTGCCGCCGCCAGCTGCCAGTTGCCAGTTGCCCTTTTGTTTTTGTTGTTGTTGGAGGCAACTCACCTTGGGCGCACAAATTCGTAAATTTCAATGTAATTTTATGATTATGACCGCACGCATTTTGATTGATACTTTAGCACTACTTAAAGGCCAATGGCCTGCGATTGAATTTCCTTTCCTTTCCTTTCCTCGGAATGATATTCCAGCGAAATTCAATTTTATAACCAAAATGCATCAATCTTTTTGAGAGTGGCCAGTCATTAGGCCAAGTTGCAAGTGAGATGCAATCAGTTGATTGTGTGATATCTATGAAATGATTAAAAGTATTTATAACTAACTGCCACTGGGCGTGGCCAATGTCCGGTGGAGTTACTACTTCTTCTTGGAGAAAACTTCTTTTTCTTGCGCTCTCTCTCTCTCTCTCTCTTTCTCTCATTTTGTATGCCGTTCGGCATCTCATTGTAATTATTCAATACATTTTACGTGTGTGGAATGCCAAAAAACTACACATTTGCCACGCCCACACAGGATGTCTACGACTATTACCATACCTTTCACTGGAACATCTTTAGAATATTGTGCACAATGTGTCGTTGACTTGGTTTCACTCTTCCTCTCCAGGCTCTTCTCTCTTCTCGCCATGGAGTTTTCCTGGCGCACTTTTGCAATTTATTAAACATTTTATTGCGCCCCAAGGCGTACTTGCCTACCAAAAAATAAGGTAAAAAACACACACACAAAATACTTTCCAACAAAAGGACCAAGCAAAATAGTCAAATATACATACTCACATCTGCATATACATACATAAGTACTAAAGAAACGGACAATTAAAGGTAGAAACCGTTGGTAAGGCAGCAACAAAAAAACACAACTTCAACTTCGAAGGAGGAAAATGAACAATACCTGCCATATGGCAATACCTTTTCGATACCCTGTGGAAGTAGAGTCTATAGATGGCGACCTCAGATACAAGCAAGAGAGAAGTGTCTACTATAAATATTAGACAGATCTTACAGATCTTGTTTTAATCCTAGTATTTCGTTATTTTTACTACCATAACTTGCAGATATAAGGAGGTCGTATATATAGAATAATAACTCTAATAAAAATGTTTAATTTTATTAATTTATTATCCTATCTAGGATATCCCAAAGTCGTTTCCCTTATACTATGGAGTTTCACTTTTTGTTAAAGTTAAATATTTGTGATTTTAATGCTATTTCCTAAAGTTCTTATGGTAATATCTTTATATTTATATTGATATTTTCAACTTTTACTGTTATGTGCCTAACGCATTTGCATATCTACGAATTTCGAGGGCGGATAAATTCATAAATTGAATTGGATTCGGCTACAACTTGCTCCTTTCCTTTTGTCACGCCCTCGAATGTTTATGGCTTTGGCATTTACTTGACTTGGTGTGTGTCGAAATGCTAGTGAATACGGAAATGCAGTAGGTTTTAAAAAAAAAAAAACCCTTTAAAGTTGTGTTTTTTTTTTTCAGTTTTCTGAAAGTATTTCCAGCTTAGCCTTCAATTCGGTTCAGTAATTGGATAGTTCTTCTTCATTTTTGCGAATGACATTCTTTTTTGAACTGTACAGATTTGATCATAATGTTTCTTTAGCCAACTAGAATGATATCTTTCTATGGAAACCATGGTAAAGGATCTATAGACAGATTCTCAGTGTTCTAGAGTCTACACCTGCATTTCAAGAGAGACAAAAGCATGAGTTCCCTGAAAGTGAGTAGATCAAGCAGTTTGATTGAGGGGTAGATTGATTTCACTTCTTCTTCTTTTATTTCTATTGCCAACAGTTCCCAATTAATATTTATAGCAGAGTGTTAGCTCCCCTCGCCCCTCTTGAATGTACTTGTCGCCCTCCTCGTGTAATAGCCGAGCTAAGCCCTTCTGATCCTACACACACACAAACACACATAGAAAGTGACTCAGTTTGGACTCCACTTGTAGTGGGTGTACACACACACACATATGCATGTATTTGTGTGTACCTTTGCGGAGTGTAAACAGAATGTAGGTCTTCCAGGCGAATGGATGCATTGTTGGACCTGGCATCCCTTCTCCTTTCTGTCTGTTTTTCTCCTTCTCTCTCTGGCACCCCAATTATAACACGCTAAACAATAAAGAAAATAATAATAAAACTTCAGGACACACACATGAACATGCTTGGTTTGTGTGTGTGTGTGTGTCTGTATGTGTATCTATGTCTTTGTTGAAGCAACCCTCGCTAATGAAGCTGCAGTTCTTCACTGTTTGCACACGCAATTTGCCTTTATCCATTTGCCTGTTGCCAGTACTGGGCCTTGGGATTATTACCAGCAGCAGGAGCAGCAGTAGCAGCAGCCATGGGCAACTACTGGAAGGAAGGGATAGGCATATGTATGTACATACATTTAGCATATATAGAGAATCCTTCGAATATTTAATACCCCTTAAACAAGTCAAGAAAAGCATATTGTTTCTTAGACTTCTATAGGCAAATTTCAATGGATAGAGAAAGAGATTTGCCCACAAGTTTTATATATCATATCGATTGATGACGGATAGTTCCTAGATACTTTCCTAATTAGAGCCTTAGTTACTTTAATTCTCCAACGGTTAGACCATTATTCTCATATCTTTTAAAGCTTACCTTATGGCGATATTCTTTATATATATTCCATTAACCGATTCCTAATCCTCATGAGATGCTGCTCCTGGTACTGCTGGCTGCTGCCTGGGCAACCACAGTAGGGCAACATGTGCCGCACCCCTTGAGTGGGAAAGAGTGAGATGCATTGTGTTTGCTGGGAACAAATATACACACACAGAAAACTACAACAAAAACTACAGCAGGAATAGAATCACAGCTGCTTCACTGTGTGGGCTGCCCGTTGGCAATACTTGATACCCTCTCCTCGAAGGGTATGCCGAACTGTTTAACGGCAAAATGCCCCCTAAGCTGGGTGAGCATCTATACAGGCCATAAACTAGTCGAGAGTTTTTTCTTTTTGGTTTTTTCCATTATTTTTCTCGTGCAACATAAAAACGCATTGCCGCCGCCTGCAGCCTGCCGCCCGCCAGCCGCTCACTCTGCACCGCTTTAACATTTGTTTTGACATTGTTCCCGGAGTTCTTCGTAGCCATCTCTAAGTCTGTCCCTCCATCTGTCCGGCAATCAATTTTTTTTCCTTTCCTTTGCTTCTTTCAGTTTGTTTGTTGTTTGCTGTTGCATTCGCTGCGCTTTTTTCTGTCGGGCCTCGTCGCCTCGAAGTGTAAAGTTTGAAATTAGTTTGGAAAAGTGTCTAAAAAAAATTACACAAACATGCACACACACACACATGCACATACACAGATACACACACAATACAATCATAAAAGGAATTCATGCGGCGACACTTTTTGTCAACACGAACACAAGAAAAGTGCTTTAAAAAGTAAAAGATTGAGTAAAAGAAGCGAATGAAGTAAATGAAACCTTCTTCCCCCGGGATTTGGGACGCTAAAACCAGTTGGGAATTATATCGATGCAAGTGCAATTGGCTACAACTTGTCGCTGATAATCGACTCAAAATTAAATGAAATGGGGATATACATATATAATTTATGGTGTAGCAGATGTTCTCTATGGATTGATCTTTTTATTCTTTTAGCTAGTAAGTTGAAAAACATCTCTTAAAATGATTTTGCAAGTTTATTATAGATTGATAATTAAGTTTAAAAGATTTAGACATATAAACACAAGACAAAATATATGTTATTCAATTCGGGAATCGATCAAATCGTGTCGTTTCAATCTATTGCCGTGATGGAATGGCAGCGATCACATTAAAGATGATTGTATTAAGTTTATGAGACAAGAAAATCTAGATTAACCTCAAATATATTACTCTTAATCATTATAACTGAATATTAAACTTATTTTTTTCTGTGTATTAGGTGGGTTTTAAGTCATCACATTCATTTTGTTTAATGTCAACAAGGCAGTTTTGTGCGATTGATAAGGGTTTCCAATATATTTTGTAAATACATTGTCACTATTTATTTCCACACACACTCACACACATGAATGTTGACAGGATAATGGCAGCGAACCACATAAGATACACCGTGCCACATGCTGAGATCCCTTCCTAGTCCAACTGTGTTCGGGTGTTAATAAAAATTTAATTTTATTTAATTTAATAAATTTAATTGAATGCATTAAACAAAACGTTTCATGTTCTTGTTGTTGTCATAGTTAAACTTTATATGTATGTAGTTTGTGTCATGTTGAAATTAGCATAAGTAAATCAGACGATAAAAACCCTAATCAAAAAACACAAACGGACGTCGCACACGTCGCACACATAATTCATATGAGGGGGGCGGAGACAACCGAGTGTGTGAGGGTGGTGGGGCCAGGCAACCTCTTTCAGTTGTCAAAAACAGTTTATAACGCCTAGAATTATGCCACACATAAATCAAAATTGACGCATAAACAAATTTCGAGGAGTGTGTGCTCCCCCTCCCCCTCCAACACACACACACGCACATTTAAAAAAAAAAATATGCCAAAATTATGCAAAAAATTGCGTAAATTGTAAGCCAGAGTCAGAGCTGCTGCCTCTAGCCTGATCAAAGTGGAATTGATGACTGTTAGAAGGGGATTTCTATTTGAACTTCATGTGTGTGTATGTGTGTGTGTGCTTTTGTTTCTGGCAAAGCCCCAGAATGGAAGAAATTGGGGTTTATAATTTATGGTAGGGCCAAAGGAAGCGAAGGCAATTTTCCCAAAAACCATTTTCAATTGTCCTTCGTCACGCTTGACTTCCGTTGAAATGTCATAAATTGCAAATCTATTTTGCAACATTTATAAAATTTTTAATGTTTCTTAAACTAGATGGCAAACTATTCATTATTTAAACTCTTCATTATTCTTAAATTAGTAGTAATATGTTAAAAGACAAATAAAGATAAATGTGGCTTTGTTTAGAAACAATGAAATATGAAAGAAAATGTAATTCCAAATGAATGGTAACACTTTCTTAAAAAAAAGTCCTTTTTGGAAGGACTAAGCAATAGCCTGCCTACAAGTGTCTAATATTAAATTGGTAATGGTTGGAGTAATAAATAACAGACTCTATTTAATAGTAAAGAGTGATTAATAAGTTAGATACCTTCAGTTAACATCAACAGTGAATAAAGTAAGGAAAATTTGATTCCAAATCGGAAAATATAGGTTTATTAAGAGCATAATATGGAAATATTTTCCCGTTAGAAACAATAATGTCACTTTCACTAATTAAAGTTGGAATAAACAGATTGCCACATTCAAATGGAAGGGAATGGAAGCGTTTGACCCATTCCCCCTCCGAAGTCAAGTGTTGTGGTACTTCCCCCGTAACCACAGTGCCCCCCATAAGAATTTGAGACCAAGTCGTTGACAAATTTATAGCAAAGATTTATGCAGCAAATTAAATACGTTTCGTTCCTTTTGCGTTTTCTTTTGGTTTTGTTTTTTGACGCCCGGAAAAACGTCTAAATAATTAGATAAACATTTAAGCCAAGGCAACAAAACGAGATGAAAAGTAAAATAAAAGCGAGCCAGCGAGAAAAAGGCAAAGAGAGGGAAGAGAGAGAAGTCGTAGTAGCAGAAGGAGCATCAGCAGACGCATAACGGGCAGAAGAGATGATGTAGAGAAGAAGAAAGGGCAAGGGGTAAAAGGCAGGGAGAGGGCAGACTACGTGACCATAACATGAACTGCCTGTTACCGTCTCTGCCTTGTGGCACAATGGCCCCCCCCTGTTCAGTGTCTGCATGCCACCCGCCTGCCTGCCTGCCCCTCATCCTGCTGCTCCTTCACACATTTTGCGGGTTCTCAAAGTGATGACTGCAAGGACGGGCAGCGACGGCGGTGGCGACAAACAGGAAATATTTAACGTGCCAACAACAAAAATAAAAATAATAATAATAATGGGCAGAAAATGTAGGGAACAAGCCACAAGCCAGCAAGAGAGCGATAGAGAAAGAGAGAGCCATTCGTGGGTGCAACGCGTGCAACACGAACTCCCGAAGAGATGCCTCTTAGAACTGACAATGTGTTGCAAAAACAGGGAATTTCTTGTTTACCACTCTCTCTCGCTCTCTGCATCTCTCTCACTTACTGAGGAAATTCTCTCTGTTGGAGTTGCCATCACATGTGTTCACAGGCGGTTGTTTGTGGTTCAAATACTCTATCCTTGCCAAGAGAGAGAGAGAGGGAGAGAGCGAGAGAGAGTGTTACATGGTGGGTGTTTTGAAATATTGTGGGATTTTTTTTTGTACCGCAAAGAGCGAGACTTGTTTGGACTTGTCGGTCGAAAATTTCAGTCAGCCATTTTCTCTTAAACGCGACGGACGTCGAGCCTGCAAGTAGCGGAAGGAACGCAAACGCATAGAAGCGCGTTGCGTTGGGAATTTTGTTGCTTCTTTTTTGGTCGGATAATTTATGTTTCGCGTGTCTCCCTGCGTCTCCGCCAGTGTGTGTGGGTGTGCGTGTGTGTCCGAGTGTATGAGTGGATAATTAAAACAACAACAAAATAGATGATGATAAAGAAAATGCTTTAAAAAAGGCTACACAAATTTATCTATAAAAAAAATTTCAACTGTGTGTGTGTGTCAAACAAATATTAAAATCTCCCAAAGGATTTTTTGGATACTTCAGCAGCAGCAGCAGCAGCAACAACAACGACAACAAGAACATCACGGACTAACTTTAAATGTTAGTATATACACCAGCGACAGCTAAAGTTAATACTAAGTAAAAATAACTGAAAAAGGCAAAACTAAAGTTAAAGCGGCGATTACGTTTACATAGCAAGTCGCGTGCATTGCTCCCTCTTCTTCTGGCTCTTCTTCCGACTCCCTCACACGTTTGCGCATGTTTTTCTCCTCCACCCCCTTTTCGTTGATTTCTTCTCTCTGCATATGTGTGTGCGCCTGCATTTTTCTATTCAATTTTCTGTTTCTTTTATGGTTTTTCTTTTTGTTTTGTGTGTGTGTTTTTTTTCTGCCGTTTGCTTTTGTTTCGTTTGGGAAAACTATTACAGCATAGTTAACATTTTACATCACATAATAACATACATAGATACTTAACTGTCTCTCTCTCTCTCTCTCTCGCTACGGATGTGTGTTTGTGTGTGTCTATGTCACATTTTGCATTTGTTTGTGTTTGCCCAAGCAAATATGCAATGATTTTTTGTTGTTCGCGGGTCTCACTCTCGCTCCCACACTATCTCGGCCTCCCCCTGTTACCCCTCATCTGTTACTTCATTCATGCCTTGCAAATGAAGCGTGCTCAATTGTGCGAGTTCTTTTCTTGTATGGGGAGTGGAGTGGGGGGTGGGCTAAGGAATGGTGGTGGGTGGGTGGTTGTTGGGATACAAAGGCAACTTATGGCGGAAGTGGAAGTTGCCTTCGTGTTGTGCGTGTGTGTGTGTGTGTGTGTGTGTACAAGCACGTGTGTGTTTGTGTGTGTATCTAATGGGATTTTCTAATAAAATTTAAATTGTTAGCGCATTCTATGAATTTAATATACACATATTTATATGTATGTATGTATGTGAGTGAGTGTGTGTGAGTGAATAGTGCACAATTCAAGTCTAAAGTGAAAATGAATAAATTAACAATTCACATAAAATAATCATGCAAACTAATCTTGACCGGGAAACATTGGCCACAACAAATGAGGTTCTAATTGAATTTAAAAACTATTTCTTAAGCAATAGAGAAAGAACATACAACTTAAATAAATACCGGCGGCAAAAAAGGAAATTGTTGCAATTACAGTTTTACAGTTTTCTTTTTACGATCCAAGTAAAATGTACTCGATAATGCATACCAAAATTTATGTTCAAATGGATTAAATTGATTCACACTAAAATTTGTCTCGAATTTCCCATAACAAGTTAATTTTGACATGACTGAAGTCATTTCTGGCATCGGCTAAAGTGACTGCCGACCACCGGCTTACCTTTCTAACGGTTTATCTAAGTCAACTGCACTGATAACAAGGAATATTAAATACCTGCGTGTCTTATGGGATACCATGTACATTTTAAAGATGTAAACTCACCCTTTTACACAAGATTACCTGGGAACAGGGATCGTTAAGCCACAATGTAACAAAGTAAATATTGTGCCTTGAACTTACCGTTTTCCTTGAATATTTTTAAATGTTCTTGGTAATAATTGATAAGAGAGTGTCTCCATTTAATCGCCATTCTTTCTAGTGAGCATTGGTATGATTGGCCTAGTTGGTTACAATTTCAATGAACTTAAATAATTTTGAACAACTTCTTTATGTTCTTACTGATCACATAAACATAAATTTGATCATCTGTCGTAAAAATCATATTAACTAACTTTAGAAAGTAGTAATTTAATCATCAACATCAATTATGATGACATTTAGAACCGTAAAATGTTTACCTCTTTCTTGTAGAACAGTGTTAACTGTTTTGAAGACGTTTTCCTTTTTATCTACAAATATTTATGTTTGAGTCATTTGACTTAAAGTCCGTTTAAATTCTCAAATTTCAACTACTTTCCATCGCTTAGGCTTACAGTCTACAAGATCAAATTTTGTAAATGTTTCTAATTTGAACCTCGTGATTTAAATATTTTTGGACAGATCTATCGACTACAAATGCATAATCGTAGCTTATAAAGGAAACTCATAAAATAAATCAAATACATTCAGGATAATTCATATGAAAATCAAAAGAGACAATTGATTGAATTCCTATGTATGTCACCTGCCTCCCATGTTTGATTTACATAAGGAAATAATTAAACAAAATATTGTTTTTAATTTTTTTATGATAATAACTGCTGCAAAAGTTATTAATCTTATGCTGTATATCACAGGAAAGTTAATGTTTTCTGATTGTACCTTTGTGAAGTCGATAAAAGGCAGTATACAAAAAATTGTCAAAAGCCCACAAAAAAAGGTAAATAACCTCGTCAAGTCGAGAGTATTTCTACGTATCTCATACTAAATATCTGATAAAGCGACAATAACCATAAGAGAAACCCAAACCAAACCCAAACAACAAAAAATTGGGGGGAACAACAGGCGACCGACCCCAAACCCCAAAAACCCACGAACGACTTAACATTAATCTTTTCCCATTTAACGATGCGTTCAACAAGAATGTTGAACGAGGCAGCATCAAAGCAGGTGGCATGCCTGACGCCCATGATTCGCTTTTTCCCTCTCTCCTTTTTTCTCTATAGCTGTCTATCTCTTTCTTTTAATGAAACCTTTTCCTTCGGTTAGAGATAATAAGAGAAATAAATGTTACAACATGCAACATTCAAAATCAAGTGCAATCAACGATGACACAAGAAACATAAACATAAAAAAGAAGAGAAAGAAGGAGAAAAATGTAAACTGCATACAAAACGAAAATTAAAGCAATAATAAAAAAAAACTGAAAATGAAAATAGATAAACGTGAAAGAAAAACGGAAAAGCACAAGTGCATAAATGTGTGCCACCCCCCTCCTCCCTTACGTGTGTGCGTGTGTGCTTCCTCTTGGTGTTTGTGTGTGAAAAAGAACAAGCTCGGGAAACGCTTTTTGTTAATTCTATTAAAGTTTTAGAATAAATATGCATGAATAGATACTTTTATGTTTGTATGTTGGAATGAAATCGTTTTGGAATACCCTGCATATTTATATGTACAAACATATTTGTCAGTTAATTAGTTATTCTACAGGCTACATGGGATACATAAGACTTATAGGGTTCATTTAGAACTTGCTAGTGAACTGAAAACGTATTAAGTTTTACACCAAACTAAATTGTTTTTTACACTCTTCCAACTATTGTTGACTATTAGAATAAAGTTTGAACCAATTTCACAAGCAAAAGTGAACAATTGTCAATTTTTGTGATGGAGATAAAATTTAGAAAATTCAATTGATACCTTTCTTTTTGTCTTCTTATAAATAAATTATTCTGCTTGACGAAGAATAAATTTCATGGAAACACTTTAGATTGGATTATATGGAGCCACAGAACTTTCATTTATGCATTTTACATTCCTTCTCATGAAATTTCCATTTTTACGATAGTTATTATAGTCATTTTTATGGTGACCGAAAAAATCTTAGAGTTCACAAAAATATAGTATAGGGTCGTAGAATCGGCTGTCAGAATGTAAAGTTCACACGAGAGCAACTTTCCATTCTATAACGAAAAATTTCCAACACCTTTGCCTTATTTACACATTAATGTTACTTCTATCTTTAAAAGCAGGTACTAAAATCTAATCGTCCCCTTAGCCAGCAGATTGTATTTTTATCGTATTGCCAAATAGTATTTATTGAACCTTTCCTTTAACTGCTTCCTTAACTTGAAGAATCTTTTCTTTTTTATGCGTATGAGATTTAAGAACATGATAAATATTAATTAATTAAACAAATTGTTTTTTCAAATCGGAGAACTGCAACAAAAATTTGGAAATCTTTAGCTTCTTATTAACGGGACACAATAAGTAATGCAAATCTTAGAATTACATAGATGGAGAATTTAAATAATCAACGCAACGTTTAAATAAACTTGTTGTTGCATTTGTTGAAGTTCAATGTGTCTTTAAAAATTTGTTATATAGAGTAAAGATTATAAAATATATACATACATACATATGTAAGAAGGAACACGAATTTAGAATTTTAAACAAACATCAAATGGGTTCGTTGTTCGAAAAGGGGTATGGACAACAGATAGTGAACGGCAGAGGGAGGGAAGGGTCGCGTGCAGCTACCTGAAACTGAAATTTTCCCGCATTAGAGAATCTGTTTTTGTTGTTGTTGCTTATATTGCACGTCGACAGACAACGCAGCATAATGCAGTGTGTGCAAGTGAGACAGCTTAAGAGCGAGAAGATAGGGTGAGAGAGAGAATAACATTGTTGCTGGACATAAAGAGTGTGTAAAGTGTGGAGAGAGAGAAGTTGGGAGTTTGCTTTTATTTTTTTTGTTTACTTTATGCTTTCGTTTATCGACCCGTTTTCTTTGTGTGTGGTGTGTGTATGTTCTCTCTTCCTCTCTTGCAGCGCTCTTCATTTGAGTGAGGGAGAGAGAGTAAACAAGCATAAGATATTGTTTTTTTATGTTAGTTAGAAATACTGGTAAAAATAGTTGTTTTTCAAATATTCTTTGGCGCCTACTCAACTATAAACATTTCCCCTCTCTTGGAGAAACTCACCTTAGTTATCAGTGTTCTGCAACACTGTTGAACAAATAGCGGGTTTTAAATAGTGTTTTTTACATTTGTTTTGCTGCACTTCTTTCCCATGTTTTGACTTGAAAATGCTTAAAAAATGCATATGAAAGAGTGTTTTATTTGTGATCGAGCAGAATTAACTGTGCACTGCAGCGGGAGAGTTGCTCTAGCCGTAAATTAAGCGTTGATTCGTCGCCAGATTTATGTGTAGGTGTGGCCAATGTGTGGGGCGAACCTCAATTAAATGTTATATGTGTGTTAATCCTAATCTAAATCTCCCGCTATTATTGTTTTTTTTTTGTTTGCAGCGGCGTGGCCACATCCCTGAGCTGCGCCGACTCCAGCACTGGCTCCAGTGAAGATGCTTCCGAGCCAGGCTCTCCCGTGAGCGACGATCACCACCTGCACCACCACCACAAGATGCCGCCACAAATACTCAGCACCAGCAGCACAAGTAACAGCTCTTCTGCATCCACCTCCGCCCCCGCAGCGTCAACAGCTACTACTGCCTCCACACCCGCGCCAGCTACATTTAATCCTAGCCAGGGAATCAACACTGCCAAAGTGACGACGACAACGCCAACCACGACGATGACGACGCCACAAAGAAATCCAAATATGCTGCCTACCCTGCAATGGCCATGGAACACCAATTTGGGCAGCACCTCAACAGCTGTTCCCGCTTCAGTGGCCAACAAGAAGCGCTCTGCGGGCGGAGTTATGGCAACAGGAGGAACAAGCGGGGGCTTAGGAACAAATGAGCATACAGCTGCCGTTGGTGCCAAAAAGTCAAGGGCAGATCCGTTGGAGGCAAGCAAAAGACTGAAATCCATTGCCCTGGAAGAGTCACAGACCAAAATTACGGGTTTCTTTAAATCCCAAATGAAGGCCAGTCCGGGTGGAAAGCTGTCGCCGCCACCGCCAGCGACAACCACAACGACAAGCACCGCCTCCGTTTCCGCTTCTACCCCCAACCAATTGACCATGAGCACGCCGGCAACGACTGCATCATTAAATAAATATTTCAATATTCTATCGCAGTTGAAGGAGCAGAAGCAGCAACAGGCAGCGGCGGCAGCAGCAGCAGCTGCGGCGGCGGCAGCCGCATCAGTGTCGACTTCGACGGCATCTGCCACCCAGAAGCTAGCAACGCCTCCGCCAACAGCAACCATGACGACGCCAGCGCCACCTCCCATGATTATAGCCACAACGGGAGCAACTGCTTCCACTAGTTTGCCTGTGCCTGCGCTGAAAAAGATTGAGAGGAGCACCAAGCAACCAGCCAAAATAGCCCAAGTGGCACCGAATTTGAGGAAAACACCCAGCAGCAGTAGTAGTAGCTCTTCCTCGAATGGCTCCAATAGTTCCTCATCCTCAACCTCCTCGGCGACAACAGGCAAATCGCCAGCCAAGAAACATGTGGCCATAGCTCCACGCACGCCGGAGATGAAGCAGCTGATGCAGCAGAATAAATCCTCAGCCATGGTCTATCGGACGCCGTGCCAAAAATTGGCAGCTGCTCCAGCACCGCCACCTCCTCCGCCACCAACCGCTGTGAATCCTCCTCCTCCACCTCAGCCAACTGCCAATCCCACACTGTATCAGCTGCCCGCTGTCCAACTGCCCAATCTAGTCCAGCTGCCACCACAATTGGCAGCTGCCGCCAATATCATGCAACTGAACAATGTGGCCAAGGCGGCGGTGGCAGCGGCGGCTAACAATAATGCAGCCGCTCAAGCGGCACAGGCGGCACAAGCTGCAGCTGCGCAGTTCTTTCTCAATGGAACGGTCTTTAAGTTGCAACAGGTGACCACGGCCACCACGACGACGGCCACGACGGCTACAGCAGCGGCGGCACAAGCGGGCGGTGGGGTCAATCCCTTCGGCTTGCTGAGTACCAATGAGCTACAGGAATTGTTCATTAAACAGCAGCAATTCCAACAACTACAAGCCAAACCACCCACTTTGCCATCTCTGCCAGCACCCGCACCACCAACTGCCGCCCAATGCTCATCTCCAGCGAATCCCGCTAATTTGCAAGAGCTTTTCCAGCAACAGATTGCAGCAGCAGCTGCTCTGCAACAGCAACAACAAGTGGCAAGGTTGGTGCAGCAACAACAGGGAACAGGAGCCGGAGGTGGACCACATGGAACGGGCGGAGGAGCCACCCCTCAGCCACAGCCCGTGTTCATGGCCACTCCCGCGGGACTACTATTAAATGCAGCCACTCTCCCGGCCATGTTGGCCCAAGCAGCGGCGGCCATATCAGCGGCCAATCAGCAGCAACAACAAAAGATGGCAGCAGCCGCCACCCTTGCTCTGCAGCAGCATCACCAGCAGCATCAGCATCATCAGCAACAGGTCCAAGCGGCGGCGGCAGCAGCTGCCATGAGCCTGCAACCGTTGCCAGCTTTAAGCTCAATCTTTGAGCCAACTCCAGAGCAGCAGCAACAACAACAATCCATGATCACTGCCAGTAATCCAACCGCACCTGCTCCTCCTCCACTAGCTAATGGAACCAACTCGAATAACACTGCCACAAATCAGCAGGGACCACCATCACAGAGAGTGATGGCTAAGGCGCCGCCAACCATAATGCATAGCTCGAGTCAACCGCCGCCATTGGTGACCATCTCATCGTCCTCCACATCGACAGGAAAAAGGCCAAATACCTCTTCAGCTGGCGTGAAGCCTTATCAGAAGAGAATTCAAACGCAACCGCCTCAGTCTCAGAAAACCAAATTCATAGCCACGCCCACCACACCACCGCCCCTAGTGCCCACCTCTAGTAACAAAGAGATGGTGCCCACTTTAAGAAAGACCAACAATGTGAACAGTGTGAGTGTGCCCACTCCACCGTTGGTTAGCATTGCCCCCTCCAAATTGACACCGACTCTTAGTCTGGCCAAGCCGCCGCCGACTCAGCAGATACCGATCCAAATGCAGACACAGATCTCACCGCCTCCGCCTGATCTCTTTGATTTGGTTAAGAACTCCAATGGAGCGATTAGTATAGTGCCCAAACCCACTATGACTATTACGATGACATCGCCATTGCCCTTCAGTTCACCAAGTAGTCGTTCCTCGCCAGCTCTATCGAGTTCCAATTCCTGCACCTTATCCGCCTTTAGCAAGATCAGCAAGATCGAAGCCACAGATACAACGACCAAGATGTCCAAGGCTGTGGCCCCACAATCCTTTGCTGGTCAATTGCCACAGACGAGGACGCCGCCAGTGGTGGATCATGAACCACTTCGTGAATTGATGCAAGATTGCAGTAATAGCAACTCCAATTCGAATTCCTGCAGTAGTTACTCAAATTCAGTGAGCTCTGCGGCGGATCTCTCATTGGAAGCTTCAACACCGGCTTCACCGTCGCCTGCTCCTTCTCCCTCGGGAAGTAGCAGTGGGAGTGGCAGTGGCAGTGGCCGCCGGGCGGCCAGTCAAACGGATATGCTTAGCGAAATGGTTACCTCCTCGTGCATTTCGAGCGGTGGTGAGGATTGCTCTCAAACCACGCAATCCACGACGGGCATGAGTCCACCTTTGAGTGTGGTAGTTGCCGCAGCGGCCTTGCCTCCTCCACCACCTGCCTCCAGTACGTCGAGTGGAAGCAGCAACTATGATGAAGAAGATGACAAATCTGAATCGGTTGGATCCTCCGAGACGCACAAACGGCTGAGAGATTTGCCCACTCCAGAATCTGGCATTGGCGGCAGTTTAAGTAACAGTGAGAGCAGCAATTCCATTATAGATGCCAGGTAAGTTCCATCCAACCATCCAAAGAGTTCTCATAATCATGCTTTTACGCTCCTCTTGCAGCTCCAGTTTGAAATCCATTTCGGCTTGTCCGCCCACATCTGCTCATTCCGATAGCAACTCATCGTTGCCGCCCGCCTCACCAGACGATAGTTCTTCGACTGCTGCGACCATGGTCGATGTGGCCTTGGCCGAATCCGCCAGCAAAACGTTGCCCAAAAGTGCCATCTCCCCCATACTTTCGCAGCCCAAGACCATACGCTTTCCCGCTGGAGCAGGAGGAAGTGGCGGTAAGGCCGGAGCCAAGCGACACGATGGCGTCTGTTATTGGGACAAGTGCAACAAGAAGCACGAAAGCAACTCCAAGCTATTGGATCACATGCAGACGCACCATGTCAACACGCAAACGGGTCCTTTTGCCTGCCTCTGGGTTGGCTGCAAGGTCTACAATAAGGAATCCTGTTCCCGTCGTTGGCTGGAACGTCATGTCCTCTCACACGGCGGTTCCAAGCAATTCAAATGCATAGTCGAGGGGTGCGGACTGCGTTTTGGGTCACAGGTAAGCTTCAATACCCATCGCTGTTCCATGAGAATATTAATTCTTATCCGATTTTCCACACATTTATAGCTCGCTCTTCAGAAGCATGTTAATAATCATTTCAATGCCACGGATAACATCAAGGAGAGCACCAGCAAGCGAACCTCAGATCCTCCAGTGCCCAAGCAGCTACGCAAGAATGGCAAGAAACTCCGCTATCGTCGCCAACCTTTTTCAGGTGAGTTGAAATTATCCTAAGTCCGAATAGGGATACATTTCTAACCGATATACATCGAATTCTTTTAGCTCGCATGTTTGACTTCTTTGACACTGGCATAATGGAGGGACTTCAGCATCGTCTGCGACAGATTAGCACATTAACCAATGGTGCCCAGGCCATAACCTTCCAGGGACAATGTCTGATGCGACGACGCAATAGCCAAGGCTGTTATGAGTGTTTTGTGCGCTGGTCTCCACGTGAAATGTAAGAGATACGATCTATACATCACCCAAGCGATGTAAACTAAATTGACTTTGCATTTTGTTTGTAGCATCTCGGATGAATGGCTTCCTGAATGTCCAAATCGCACGCGTCAGCATACCAAAGTGTTGCACATAAAGCATATGCGACCAGCAGAAAAGACGCGGGTGGAAAGTTTATTGAGTACGGCATTTAAATTGCGCTACGATGCACAACTCTTTGCCGATGATTATAATGTCAATGAGCAGCAGGAGCAAAACAGTGACTACGACTCGGAGGATTGCACTGTGGACGACGACGACGAAGATGAAGACGATGACGATGAAGGGGAGAATGACTATGACGATGATGATGATGAGGATGATGGCATTTCGGCCAGCATTAGTTCACGCAGTGCCAGCAATGAAACCGTTTCCAGCTATCAACAGGTGCTGACCATAGCCAAATTACAAATGCAGCAGAGGCGTAAACATCCGCGGAAACCGCCCAAGATTAAGCCACCTAATAATCTTCACCAGCAATCACATTTGGTGCCCACAGATGCCTTGGTGCCCATCTAAACAACAAATCCAACAAACAAAACAAACAAAAAAGTATTCTCTTAAGTAATTATAAACAAAAACCAAGCGACAAACGAGTAAACAGTGACAAGTAGTTTTAGTTTTTCTATAAGCCCTAAGTTATCATATTTATATATATAGCTCTATACATATATACACTCTATTATAATCCATCTTGTGTAATATATAAACCATATAGATTAGTAGACAAGCGCCCCCCTTTGTGTGGGGGGCTGCCCGAACGCCACGCTTATCATTTTCGTGTAGTAGGTGTAGATTTTCTTTAGTTATGTTTTTTCTTTTCGAAATTGATTCCAAAAAAAAACCTTTGTTTAGTAAATTTATCCATGAATGAATCATTCAATTTTGCCTCCCCTTCCCCAAAACACCAACGAGACATTAATCATTATACTCCCAATCATCTATCATTGTTGTATATATACGAATCCAAAGTGCAACAAAATACAAAACAAAAACCAATTCAATTTGGCAGAGTGACCCACCACCCGCTACTTATGTTCAAGCAAAACTTCAATGAACAAATTACTATTAATATTTTTTGCTAATAGTAGATTGTAATTATAAATTAAGTTAACTTTTAAGTTGTACAATTTTCGAAAATTGAACTGCCCCAGAAGACAAAACAAGAAACATAAGGGAACGAATGATAGATGAAATTGTGACCAAGACTTTTCCTTTTCAATGTACATATATATTTTGTTCGTTATCTATTTCGATGTTTATGTGTGTGCGTTATGTTTTTTTTTTCTTCTGTTGGCTCCCAACTTTTGCTTAACTATCATTGTGTTACAGTTTCACCAAAACTTCCATTTAAGATGAGAAAAATAAAAAAACGCAGCGCACACAACAACTAAAAAATGACTAAAAGAAAGTCGTAAAAGTTTATTGAAAGAAGAAGCAAAGAATACAAGACTTGAAGCATTTACAGCTATAAATAAATAGTTTAAACAAATGAAAGCAAACCGCAACAACACTTTGTACTCAAATTTGAACAGCAATGCAAAATGAAAAACAGTTTTAAGTTCCAATCCAAAATTAATTAATTTAGTAAAAATTATCTTAAATTCGTCAAATGTATCTAGAACAAAAAACCCAACAAATCGATACGAAACATTTACTGTACATAAAACAAAAACTAAAATTCTAAGAAAGATTAGTTTTTCCCTTTAAATTTAACATTTAAATAATTAATTTAGAAGTTAGCAAAAAAAAACAAGAATCCAAAAAAAAAAAAAAAAACACAAACATACAATAAAAGAAACCAACAACAATTCACAAAGAAAAAAAAATTGAATTTGCTTTTTATACAAATAATTTTGTTAAAATGTTCGACACATTTAGTTGCTTCTATTACATAAAAATTTCCAACTTTTTGTGTACATATCGAAAAAAACGAGAACTATTCGAATGCTGTATTCAAGAGGATATTGAAACGATAAGTTTAACCAAACGAATTTGAATATTATGATTTTGTCTAAATGCCAATCAATTATAAAAAAATTAAGTAAGTAACTGAAAACGGAACAACATCAAAGTCGAAAGTAAAGTTGGAACACTCAACACTGCCAAAAAACGAGACGAGAAATATAACACACAAATAACAAATCGACAATGCAACAACAACTACAAACAACACGAAACAGTTGTTAAAAACGACTGATAAATTTAACAAGCAAAAAAGGAAACGTAAAAAAGAATTCATTGCCAAGAAAAAACCAAAAAACAAAACAAAATGTGTAAAAATTGTTTAAAGAATTTATAAGTAAAAAGGATTAATAATTTGCTAGAGAACTACTAAAAAACCTTAATAATGAACAAAAAATGGTAATGATAAAATATCTATATATATACAGCTAAAAATATATCTCTGTGTTGTCTAAAAGTAGATTGCATCAAAATATTCAATTAGTTTTAAGATGCTGCATACAAAAAAAAAAAACCCGTTTGATAACTAGTTTTTTAGTTTCAGATCTGGATTGATTCTCTCAATTTTATGAAATTTAATTTCATTTCTATAAAACTAAATCAATCTTCTTATATCAGTTGAGCCTTAAACAGTAATTATAGAACATCATTTCAAATTCTGGAACATAATTTCCATAAAGTAAATTTATTATTTTAAATAAAAATTAAACTTAAATATGGTGAAGTTATAAACTGTTCAACCATTTTCGGCAATTCTGTATTGCGTCAAATCTTTCGCTTGCAAGTAATTAGTTTTTATTTCCTTATTATACGTTAGCTGACTTCTTTCTCGTTCATTCGTTTTGTACTTTTTCAAACTCTTCTGAGTTTTATAACAAATTATTGATCGGGTTTTTTTTTTAAATTAATGTACAGCTCTAATTACGTACATATATACATAATGTACATAAAAGAGAGAAAACAAAAAACATCTTCCTTTATACGATTTTTATATACTTAGAGCTGATTCTGCAACTGAATCACAATTGTAAATATACATAAATATACATAATATATGTGTATATGAATTTAAAGCAATACTTATAACAATCGCGAGTTTAGTTAACAAAATTATTTATTGATTTAAAACATTTCAAAAGCCTTTAACGTATTCAAAAAAAAAAAAAAAAAGGAAAAACAAAATTCAAATAAAAAATAAAACTACCTCGAGTCAAGTTTTCTAAATTTAAAAAAAAAACAACCAAATTGAACAAGGGAACGGAACGTATACAAAAACAAACCGAAAACAAAAAAAAATAAAATAAAACTAATCCATAGATAAACGGGTCACCAAGAACTACAATCTGACGAAAGGATATCCTGTTTGTCCTAGAAGAGGGCGAGTTATAAGGACATTTATAGTTTTATTGCGACTTTTTGGCCATTTTTGGATAAAAATAGAAAATCCTTCATACGGAAATGGGATAAAACTTTTGGCACTTTAATTCGAAGAAATTATTAAGTAACAAATAAAAAAAAAGGAAAAATAACATTTAATTAAAACTGCTTTAATAACTGATAAACCGAAAATCTATTATGATTAGCAAGCCAATGTACTAGTATATACATGAACCATTTCTAAACTATTTTTAAATGAAAGCCGCGCCAGGCAGTTTGGCCCCAAGAATCTTTAGGATTTGTATCGGGCCAATTGGCCACTGGCTACAGCAACTGGCAGTTGCTACAATTTGTAACTAATGTAATCAAAAGAACATTCTACATATAAAAGAAGTAAACATATATATACATCATAACTATATTATTTATAAAAACACACATACACAACAATTTAGATTGTACCAGAATGTTTAAACAGTGACCCATTAAAGAAACAAAACAGATACATTAAAGCAAAATGTAAACGTGCTGAAAAGACAAAAAAAAAAATATATATAGACAGAAAAAAATATTACAAAACATGCCGTGTCTTTTATTTTTGCAGCAAGAAGCATTAAAGAACACATTCAATCGATCTCAGCTCTCTTCAGTAAATCTTTTAAAGGCGCTAACTATTTGTCCTTTCTTATCCGTATCGACTGTCATCACCAAATCCTAAAAAGTCCTCTCGATGGTTAAGAAAAAGGACCCTTGCGATGAATTACAATTCATGCATGCTTAGATGACCCCTTTTGTGAGGTCAATCTGCGGCGATTATCAAGGACTGCCATGTCCCTTCGTTCTGCAACAGGATTTGATTCGGCTTCTCATCTAAAATTACTTTAAGCCCAATTTTCCCTTAATTAATGCAAACGTTTTCTTTTTTTTGGAAATTAGAAATTACAATTTATTTCATACAATGTCTGATGTTGATTTCGCTTGTTGCATGTTGTTTGATGTTGTTTCGAATACACAGTTACAGTTTGTTGTTTTCTTAACCTTTTGCTCGATTGTATGGATTGATTATGGATGGTGTTTTGTGTTCAGATGTTGTTGGAAACGCAAAGTCCACAAATAACAATAAAAATTTGAAATAAAACAAATTATTTCTCACATTAAAATGTATACAATTAACAATTATAACGGGTGAAGAACAATGTCTAACTCTCCTCCCAAACGCTTGGAGTAGTGAGTAGTCGCCGCAGATGATACACTGCTAAAAAGTGAACGCAACACTGGCGCTGCAACTTTAGCAATGAAACAATGCCGACGACGAGAACACACAAAGCGATGAGAGGATGCTACGTCGATAGGCAAACATATCTTTATATACAACTATATATATAAAATGAATGTGTGGGTTTGTGTATGAGCGCCTTCTACAACATGTTCCTTGTTCTGTTTCTCTTGTCTTTTTTGTGCATGTGTTTTTCTTGTCGATTGATTGATTGTTGAGAAAAATGCGCAAACAACACAGCTGGAACAACAGTAGACATCAATTCAATTCGAGCCGCATTCGTCGGCCATAAACAGGTTGAAGACCTCCGCATTCTCAGCATCGTGAACACATCGGCCGCCAAGGGTTAAGGCTTAGGAAGGCAGGCTACAAGTTGGAAATGTGAATCGATTGTTGTTGTCATTGTTGTTTGCTGGTTTGTTGTGCTTATTATTCTAATACAAATTGTTGTTGTTATTTGGATACAAATCGATTTTTAGGTTGTTCGCTTAATATAACTTCTAATTTGATGGGATTTTACAATTTTTTTGTTGGTTTTTTCTCGATTTTTTATATGGGGTAGTAGTAGTAGTTTTTGTTGTTGTTGTTGGTTGGTTGGTATGAGTTTCTTGCACGACTTTTCTTTTTGTGTTGTTGTTTCATTATAATTTTGCTACTACATTTTTTTCATAATTAATATTTTTTATACATAATATATATTTCATACATAATATTATATACCATTTTTACTATACAATAACAGCGGAAAATTGTGTGTTTTATGATGTGAGTGTGTTTTTTGTATTGGTATTTTTAGCGGGTATTTCTTTTTTAACAACTTTTTCATGTTAATATGTATAATTTTGTTTAATGATTCTCATTTTTATATATATTATGTATATCAATACCATAATTGTTTTCTGTTTTTATGTATTTTCTTATCACAAAAAAAATCATAATTATATATATATATAATTTATTATTATTTAAATTTTTAATATATTATTCTTAGAATTGAACAATAATTAAAAATAAACATAGGACTTAGTTACATTTTGTTTGTTTGTATGTGTTTGTGTGTGTGTGTGTGTGTTGGTGTGTTTGTATGATTGCATGTAGTTGTTGTTGTTGCAGTTGTTGGTTGAAGTATTGCCAAGTAATTTTCCTTCTTCGCTGTTAAACAATTCAACTAAACCCGTTTTCATTTCTCGTTGTTTGGCCCGCAACTTTGCTGTAGTGAACTTCCACCCAACGACGCTAGAGGGCGCTGCATGCGTTCAAACAGCTGTTTTTTGGCCAAGTTTTCTTTTCGAAACGAGTTGTGAAAGGGGTTTGGGGGATATTCATTTAATTGTTTAACAATTTTGTTCGCAGTTGTTGTTGTTTTTGGCCCATTTTCGCTAAATTTGTTTGTTTTTTTTTTTTTTTACAAAGTTTTCTTTCGACAATTGATTTCTTTACAGTTGTTTTTTTTTTGTTGGTTTTTTTTTTTGTTTTGTTTTGTTTAACGAATTTTACATATACACTAAACATTATTTAATAATAATAATGGAAAAAACAAATAACAAAGAGCACACAAAAATTGTGGAGCGCAAAAAAATAATAAAAGTAAAAAGAGAAAAAGATTTGATAAAAATGGTATTATTACAACTTTATGAACTTAACTGCAAAAATTGTTTAAATCTTTTAAGATAGATTTGTTTTGTTGTTGTTATTGTGTTTCCTTGCTGTTGTTGATATTTTTCATGTTTTGAACGGAAAACTAATGATAAACTAAACTTAACCAGAGGCGCACCAGCAATTGAAGGATAATAATAATTAGTTGTTTTTGCTATTAAATCTGATGTTTGCTATATACACAATCGCTGCTGCCAGAGTTGCCACCGCGCATGCGCATTTACTCCTTGTCTTGCGGTGGTTCTTACTTGCGCGTTTGCTTTATTATTGTTGTTGTTGTTGCCGATGTTATTGGCTTGCTGCTTATATTTGATTGCTGGGCATGTTGTTGTTGTTTGTATATTTCTGGTTGTTTTTGTGTGTTTGTTGTCTTGATTTGTTGTTGGTTGATTGATTTATTTCGTGTACAGATAAATGGCCACAATCAAACCGTATAGACCCAACACTTCAGCGAAAATGAGAATCAGAATCATACCGACAAACAGTCTTGGCTGCTGTGCTGTACCACGCACACCGGCATCACCAACGATACCGATCGCAAAACCGGCTGCCAGGCCAGAGAAGCCCACCGCCAAACCGGCACCCAAATGAATGAAACCCCTAAAGAAAATGATGGAGTCACAATTAGAATTCCTCTGAAATGAAATTTGATATTGAGCTGCAAGTACTTACTTGTATAGGGTATACTTTGAGGGCTCTTCCAGCGCACCGGCAATCAGCACGGCCACGACCAGACCGTAAATGGCAATGATACCCGCCATGACCACAGGAATGATGGATTTCATGATCAGTTCAGGACGCATCACTGACATGGCAGCAATACCAGTACCAGACTTGGCAGTGCCATAAGCGGCGCCCAAAGCTATAAATAGGGGAAGAAAAATATGTCGAAATTTAGCTCATTAGTTAAGATTCCAAAAGAGATTAAGATCATATAAAAAAAAAAAATCGAACATTTGTTGACTAATACACACAAAACCTCGGTTAAGTGTCTCCTAATACATTTTTGCTTAATATGTACGTTTAATATATTATGTGCAAAAGGTAATAACAAAGTATAACAAACTATTTAGTGTATCAAAAGAAGAGGAAATGCTCTTCTACTCTCTTCTGGAGGATTGAGTTACGCAATTAACCTTTACCTCCTACTCATTAGGTAACCAACATTCCTATTCTCTCTCTCTCTATTGCCATTTAGTCTCTTTTCACATTCCATAAACTTTGCGAATTACCCATCGATAATATAATTAACCCACCATCATTATAATTATAAACCTGATTGCCCAGCTAATGCCAATGAAAATGAAAACAGCAACCAACAAAAAGGTTCATCGCAAATTCTCGAAATAAAGAATAAAAAATTATAACGAGAGAAAGAAAAAATTAACGTCACATTTAGCAGTCACATGATCGCTGCTTTAACTGACTGATATTTTTTTTCCACTCCAACAAGCGCAACGAATATAATAAATCGCTTAGCTAAAACTCAACTTTCGACTCGATTTGACTCGATTCTCATGAGAGAAAGAGTAAATGCGCTCTCCTCATCCATTATGATGATGTCAAGTAAAAATGGAAAAAAAAACGTTAACAATTTTGATAAGGCCAAAAGCAAAGCACTCACTCACAACACACACACACTTACAAGAGAGTAGCATGAATTGGTGTCAATTTAACAGGTGAATTAAGGGGGGAACTCGGGTGGTTGCTTGGCAAGGGCGAGGGGTGGGAGTTCTATGTGTGTATACAGCCAAATTTATATTAATTGAAATACAAAATAACAAAAACCAGTTTCAAATGACGGTCAATGGTGTCTGTGTGTGTGTGTTTGCTAATAAATTCGAATCGAATTCAATGAGAGCGCCTAAAGCCGAGCTCTGACTTTAACTCAAATGTACAGTTGGTCATGTGATTTATTGTTAATTTTAAAGGAATTCTTTCATTTCATAACTTTTCATTTGAGAGTTTTGATGGGAGAACAGAAAATGGCAGAAGAGAAGAGCCTTGAAGCACCTTTAACATCTGTTTCGATTTTATTTTTATATCTCTAGTACGTCACAAAATAAAATAGCGCCAAAAAAAAAACTTAAACCGGAATGTACTCGATTCTCTTTGTATATAAATGAAGAAATATATGCCCTATCAATATACAAAATACACACACACACACTCATACACACAATTGCCGACGCACGCAAAAAATTGAAATGGTCATCACATAGTCTCTCCTCCGTATAGACGGGCGAGCGGCGGGCAGGCGGTTAAAAGGGGCGGAGGGTTTGGGGGACCTCCACACACAACACAAAACCATAGTGAGATATATAAATAAAAGCATGCGTGTGCGGCGGCCCCCTAACAACAAACAAATAACACAAGTTCGACGACGAGAGAGAAGAGAGAGGGATGAATGGAACCCCCTATGACCCGCATTACATTCAATTGCAATTAACAAGAGAATAATAATACTCTCATTGCCATACAATTTTCGATTTTATTAATTGATGGAAATTTTTCAGTTGTTAGTGATAACTTTTCTAGCATGCTTATGTAGAAGCGAAATTTCTAAGAAAATGATCCAAGTCTTTGGTGGTTTTATTGTTGTTAGTTATTCCTTAAATGTAGGCAAAATAGTATATCTTAAATTGTTCCGTCAGCGAACATGAATGAACTATATACAGTAAAGCCTTTGAAATTTTAACCTATCTGTTCATTTTTTAAAAATTCTTAAAATGTTTTTATGAAACCGTAGTATCCATTGTCCTTTATATCATTTGCTAAACCAATTGTGCATAAATTTAAACCTTTCAACAGGATGTTTTTATCTTCTGAGCTTTTACTGTAAAAAGATTTCAGCTTCCAAACGCAAAGGGGGCGAAGTTTATTTTAATTCTAGATTGAGAAATGGAGCCTAGTACATTCGTCATACTGATAAAAATATTCTGTGTATTGTAAGGAGGGGCAACGTTTTAATCTTCTCATTGCATTTTCAGTAATAACTTAATGTATGCTATTTTGACTTTCAAATATTAACAAAATTGCAATAACAATCTTTGCCTAATATTTTAGCCATTGACTGTAATGTGTGTCGTGCGTGTGCAAGTGTGTACACACTCACTCATTCACCCGCCACGCTCACTCACTCACTCACACTCATTCAAAGTGACATTGAGGGGAAACAGCAGCAGCAGCAGCAATAGCAACAACAATAAAGCCGCCGCTTCAGAAGCTGCATTTAAATTAACTAATAATAAAGTTTTTTTGTTTGCAAATACATGTATATAAGTATGTTTTCTTTATATGGCATTGGCTTGTTGTTGGTGTTGTTGTTGGCTATTTGTTTTAACTGAATTTTTAAAATTATCACAAAGCCACAGACGGACGCGCGTCTGGCCAGACATAAGCGTGGGTGGGCTGCAGAACAATACGTAGAAATAATAGAAAGCACAAGAGAACCAACACAAAAGGAAAAGAAAGGCTAAGCACATTTTTGAAATATAATTATAAAAATGAGAAAGAGCAAACAAAAAAAAAAAAAAAAAATACAAAATGAGCAGCAAAATCAACTGACAAAAAAATGAATAATAAATATATAAAATATATATGTATGTATGTATATACACAACACAAACAACAAATTAAAGGCGTCACAGTTGAGTGCAGAAGAGAATGAGCAAGAGCAATAAAGAGAGGCCGGCGGTCGAGCGAGCGAGATAGTTAGCCACGTAAAAGTCAAATAGTCGCCAATGTATAGGATACTAGAGAAGGGAGTGGGAGGATGTGAAAGGCATGCAACAACATGAAAAGAACAAATAATTTTCTTGTACAAAAATAACAACTGCAGGTGGCTGTCCTCTCCCTCATCTTCAACTCGGATAAGATAAGATTATACAATTTCCTTTAAGAGCTTACAACCAACCTATTTCGCATTTACAGGGTCAACTAGGAGGGGCGGGAACTGAAAACCTTGTCACGTGTTAGACAATTTAATTGTAGTAGTAATAAAAAAAAAAAAAAACCCTATCTATGGCGTCAGCATATTCAATTTTTATGTAATTTTTTTTTCGCCTACTACTCTTTTTCCTCTGTATATCTACTACTATTTTTTTTTTTTGTGAGAGTTACTGCGTTTGCGCAAGGAAGAGGAGAGTGAGTAGTCTCTATCCATCTATCTGTGTGTATGTGCGTACGTATGTCATTGTGTGGGTGTCATTATGAGTATGTTACATTGTGTGAAGGATTTCCATGCGATAGAGTAAGAGAAAGGAGAGGAGTAGGAGGATGTTCAACTGATAAAAACCCAAAGACAAAAGCACCAACGCCCCAGGAAAAAAAAAAAGATAATGACTCAGCCCCCAGTTTAACGATAACTGCAACTCTCGCTCACATACTCATGTGATCGTGCCTTTTGTGTGTGTGTGTCTGTGCGACAGAGAAGCTTGTATGGTGCTTCAAGCTAAGCGTTGCCAGATTCCACATGAAATTGATTTATGCTATTGACAGACTTTCATTACATAAGGCAAGGCAGCTACATAGCTGACAAACTTAGTTGGTTGCCAAGTCATACTATCATTTCAAATGTGACGTTAATAAGCCAAGCAAACATAGAGAGATCACAAGACCAGTTAGAAGATTATGGGAAAACTAATTGTTAGCTGAATTAGTGTTTGTGTCTGTGTGAATGAACATGAAAAGACCTTCCTTAGACCCCTTTGCTCTTTCCTCCCTCCTATTGCAAGCGCGTGCTAAATATGAGTTTCTTTTCATAATATATCTTATCTTATCACTCAAGTCAAGCAGCAATTGGTAAATAAGTCACATTGTTATCATTGTATCAAGACTGATAAGATTTGAAGAAAATAAAAAATAAACAGCATGATGGTAGCCCCTTTACAAAAGGCATGTGATATGCGGGTCGGATTTTCGGCGGGGGAAGTCGATTGATCGCGGCTGGCATGTGATTACCTGTTCTGATAGGAAATCAATCTTTGAATTATGAATCAAATACAATGGCTTTAAAAAGTAAATATTTATCAGCTGACTGAAGGAAATGGATTACAAATATTACAACATACATTTTTAATTATCACATGCCGGAATTGCTATATTCACGTGCTAACTGCATTTGCCTACAATTCCGCAACTTTTACACATTTTCGCCCCCACCAAATTTTATTAGCAACAATTATTTATGGTGCACTTGGCGGCACTTGTTAAAATTCTAACCAACAAACTCAGTTTCCCTGCAATATGGCAACCTCAAAGTTGTCGGTCTTGTGACTCCACCAAAAAAAAAAAAAACCGTAACTTTTTCTCACCTACACAGTCACAAGCACACACATACACACTCATATACATATATGTATACAAATCCAATGCCAAATGCCACAGCGCGCAACTCTCTCGCTCGGCCACGTTCTCGCATTTTACTCATTTGTATATGTATGCATGAGTGTGTATATGAGTAATTTTTCTTGTAAAATAATAAATTTTCTACGAATAAAACATTGTTCAACTATGCCAATTTTATTTTCCTTTTCAAAATATTTTGTGTATATTCAATTCTTTTACTAACTTGGCTCACATTAAAACATGTTAAGTGACAGGTTTTTTTTCTGCTTGTCACGCGCATACGAGTATGTGTGTGAGAGAGAGACCTTTGAGCATGTATTGAATTTTTTATTTTTTTTGGCTAGTGCTTCTTCTTCTACCTTTTACGCCACACAAAATGTTCGATTTTTTCTTTTTTCATCTTTTTGCCAAAGGCAATATAAAGTAGAATGGCGCCTTATCATATGGAATTTAAAAACTTACCCGAAAAGATAATAGCGGACGCTGCTCCCATAACACCGAAGAAGGGGCCGTAGATTGGGTTGTCGCTGCTCACTTCCGAAGACATTTTGCTTTTGTTTTGTTTGTTTTTGGAGGGGCTACAAATGAAAATCGAAATTTGAATTCGTTTCGTTGATTTGCACTTTTGAGGATTGTTTTCTCTTATTTCGGCGTTTTTAGCACGGTTTCTTTTTTTGTTCGCTTCTTGCTTTGTATGTGGTGGTATGTATGTACAGGTTAAAACAAAGTATTTTTATTATATATATATACACTATATATATTATGTATATGTGTGTAGATATATATGTATGCGTGTAAAAAGTCTGCTTTCTTGCGAACCACAAAAAAACAATGCTGCTGCGACGACGAACGAATTAAGAATGAGCGGAAGAGAAAAGAGCAAAAAACAGTGTTGCCATCTGCGCTTTTTTCCGCTAGATCTAGCCTTTTGTAGCACAGTTCCAAAAACAGGTACCACAGTTCTTTTTTTTTTTTTTCTCTTACAGTGGAGTCAATAAATTGCCTACGTGTATTCGTGTATTGCATTTGTCGCAGCAGCAATGTTGTAAGACCTCGCACTCATGTGACTGGGGAGTTTTTCATTTTTCATTTTCGGTATCTCGGCACTCACGTGATTAGAAATTTAATTTAAAGCAATTTGCTCTGTGGGCTGGCCTTCTTTTCGGGTATTTCTACTGGCGCTGCTGCTGCTGCTGTGGCGACTTAAAAGCACGCTTCGCTTGCGGGTGGGTAATACGGCACTGAACTTACCAACTTTTTTTGCTTCGCTTTTATAAACTTTTGTCACGAGGACAGCCGATAAACTTGGGGGGTTGGAGAAAACTTCGATGTTTAGCAGCGATACCAAATTGGCGCTTTTTTCTCAAATCTAGCTATATTCATGTTCGATTGCGGGGAAATTTAAACAACATGTGGAGCAAGTGCCCCATCAAGGCATTAGAATTCTTTTCTGCTTTTTATAAGAGACATACAAAGATTTTTACGACTTTCATACAGAGTATCCCATGACTGGAATCACCCAGTAAAAAGCCATCAGTAAAAAGCCAGATCTCCCGCTGTGTTCCCTATTCCAGTCAGATTTAATGGGAAAAAGGCCAATGTGGCAACACAGCTGCATACCTAGGGAATTTCTCTCTGAAACTAACCGATAACCAAGTCACGGCTGCTTCGGCTGGGTGCTCAACAATACGCTTGTATATGGTCAAAATTTGTGACAGCAGGTTGATTGTATGTGCGAAACATGGGACGTCTTTAATCTTAAGGATCTCTCTTTTTCATAGATGCATCATTATCGGATACCATCTCCACAATCTGGTTCATTGAAGTACACTCATTGCATCGATAAATGATATATTTTTGCCATCTGGCCACTCTTTATTACTCCTTCGAATTGTTGTTGTTGTTGTTGCATTTGAGTCGAGGCGAAGTGTTTGCACTGAGAAATAAAGCTAAATAATATATTTATATACGGCATATATATATTTATATCGCATATTTTTCCATATACGGCTTGCTGTGGCAAGCCCATGAGCAATTTAACAAGTAAGACAAGCTCCACATAGTAAGGCCATCTGCCTTACTACCGGAGCAAGACAAGAGCGAAATGGCCTCCACCTCCAGCAGCAACTCCAACTCCGACGAGGATGAGGGCATTGAACGGGAAACACGACATACGCGGCGGATTGGGCGCTTCAACAAGCGGTCACAGGCAATAATGCCCAGGTAAGTGGATTTGTAGTTTTTTCTGACTCAGAATACAAAGTTCATGTCTTATCTTTGGTTTCTTTGACAGACTTTCTGCTTCAACAGGCGGCTGGTTGTGTGTCCTATTGCCCCTCGCCCTGGCATCACGTTATCTCCACACCACCCCGTCCGCTTGTGTCGATTTGGATCATTTGCACCAAATGCTAACTGTGGCTGCAGTCGGAATGTGCGTGGAGACAGTTTGCTTCTTCGTCTACATGTTTGTTGACACTGGCATATTAACAAAATGTGTCATAAGTTTGCTGCCAGGGGCAATAACCAGCATCTTCTACACCCTGTTCCTTCAGACGTCGCGCACCTTTGCTGTGGTGGCTGGTTTCCTAATCACAGTGCTCTATCAGCATGCATACATTTGTATACTGCGTGGATTTCCGTATACCTTCAGCTTTGGTGAGGCTGCAATTTTAGTTCAGGGCCTAGCCCTGTTCGTCATTAGTTGCATCTATCGCTTTGGCCAAATGATAAGTCAGAATTGGTTCGTAGCAATCACAGAATTTGAAGAACTCAATGTCATTATGCTGAATGCCTTGATGTGGCTATTGATTTTTTGTGTGCTGATGCGACAGATTCCACCACTGAGACGACCAGGACCCTTCTATGTGCTCATTGGCCTGTTAATGTTGGCTGTCACCTGTATGCCTGTAACCAGTCCTCTGCCCGTACTAAGTTTGCTCAATTTCATCTTTGCCGATACAAAGAGGATTCAAGTAATTATGTTTTACTTTGTGCTAGTTGGTCTTACCTGCCTCACCGTATCATGGCAGCTGGGCAAACAAAATGCGAATACCCGTATACGTAAAATATTTCACTTGCTAATTGTTTTGGTATTTGTGCCAGGCCTTCTTTTCCAGTGTTCACTGCTCTATATGGCAACAGGCATAGCCGTGGCGGCTTTCGTGGTCCTTGAACTGGTGCGTCTGTTGGACATACCACCATTAGCCGTGCCGTTGGCAGCTGCCTTTGAATCTTTTAAAGACGAAAAGGATGGCGGTCAATTGGCTTGGACTCCCATGTGCTTACTTATTGGTTGCTCCCTGCCAATTTGGCTAACACCCTGTCCCTGTGCCGGCGGCGGTGATAATACTCTCGTCCTGCTTTCCGGCATTTTGTCGGTGGGTGTGGGCGACACGGCAGCCAGCTTGGTCGGCTCCAAACTGGGTCGCAACAAATGGCATGGCAAAGGCAACACACGTTCCATTGAAGGTTCTGTGGCATTTGTTTTGTCCATTTTATTGGCCGTTTGGCTAATGCAATTCTTTGGTCTTCTTGCCATGACCCAAGCGAAATGGTTCGCCACTATCTTTGCGGCTCTAAATTCAGCACTTGTTGAGGCATTTACCGATCAAGTGGATAATTTGGTTTTACCCCTAGTCTTTTACATACTCGTTGGCTTGGCCTAAACACAAAAAATCAAAAACAAAACCTTAACAACATACAAACAAAAAATGTGCATATAAATGTTAGTTGTGATGACATCCATTCCTTCAATTTAAGTTTAAGATTAAGATGTAAAGTAAGACATATGAAAATATTCATATCATTATTATTCCTCTCTGTCTATAAGTAGTAGATTAAGAATGTGTTTTAAAAACTATTTTCTATTGATCTATTGATTGAATTTAGAAAGGAAAAACTTTAAAATTGTATAGCTTTTCAAGGCATTAATGCCTTATCTTTGGGTTACTTCATTAAATTTGAATTTATTTTGTATAGAAAATGTCTCTTTTTATTTAACATACTTAACAATTTATTGCACATCACTTTACATTTTATATACAATCATTCTTAAACTAAAGGTAACTGGCGGACTCGTGTCTACATGACTAAGCTACATCTATAAATTGTGGCAAAATTCGAAAAATCTCATATATGTACTAAATATTGATCCCCTATATTTGTTTTTTGTTTGTTTCCCGCCCCTAATTAAATGACTAACTATTAAGCTAAATGGCGGAGCTATGCAGAGGCTTGTCTTTGATGATTAATGGCCAAAGGTACAGGCATATCAATATGTTGGACTTGTACAATCATATTGCCAAATCCACCAACTGGAACACCATTAAGGGCTTCCAATTCCGCTGCAGATTTACTATGCTGCAGATGATGCTGCAGATGCTCTTCTCGACGGCTATTGAAGTAATACACTCCAGCCACAATCAGGCTAAAGGAGGTAACCGATATCAAGAGGGTACCATATTTCAGAGCCAATTGTATGGCATCAAGGCCGAAAGTGCTAAAGTAAATGTCATGCAGGACATCCTCGGAATATTCACCCGATGTTATTTCAATCCACATTAAAGGTAAGATGGTGGAATTTTTCAGACGATTTGCTTTATCTGGAAAGAAATTCGATTAATTTGAGGATCTATGTATTAATTTGATGTTTTACTTACTCTCCAGGAGAGGGGTCTTATCCAGCATAATATTGATCTGAACACGTGATGCTCCACTGATCGGTACACCAAATCTTGGATGAATGTCGGCGTAGGTCTGATGCAATTCAGCATTTGGCTGTATGCCGTCGAAGTCCTTGTACAATATCGGATCTCCCGAGAAGAAATGTGGAAATGAGGGGAATATGGGTGCATCGTTATAACACCGTGTGGCATTTATTACACCGCTGGGCAAACAAATATCAACATTTTTGCAATAACATTCATTCGCCTTATTCTCGCTGGGATGTGAAAACACATCCAGAGGCGTGCGATAACGCAGAACATCAATGTCGTTAAAGATAATCTCCTCTTTCTCGAAATGTAGTGGAACTTTTCGGCATAACACCTGGAGGAAAACATTCACTGTATCCCGATTCTGCAGAAGATTTGGTGAGAACATTGTCGGCTCAGAACCATCAACACGATTACATTCGTCGCCTTCCCAGAAACCTAATTGCGGCATACCATTAAATTGTGTTATAATGCCATATTGATTGATGTCCGATTCGCCAGTATTCAATTGCACCGAATCAACGCTAGTGCCATTTCGCTGAAGAATACGAGGAGTACAATAACAAAGATGTCTTATGTAGAATAGAAAACAAAACTTACACTCATTAGCAAGCCAAAACGTCTTTTGCCCATTCCCAAGGACTTCAACTTAATGATCTTATCTTCATAGCCCCATAGTAATTCGCCGGCTGTCAGTTTCTTAAACAAAGGCTCCTTATATTGCTTGATTATCCATGCCACCGATAAACGTTCAAACATGGGAAAACGTTTCACATGCACCGCAGCCGTTAATAATGGAATATTCGGCACAAGAACCATATGATCTTCACTTATACTAGATTTTTCCGGCAAAAATTTATACGATTTGTGATCCTTTAAAAAGAAATGCTGTTACTCATTACTCTTGGAAGAACAAGTTCAAAACTTACTCGAAAGGTCACTGTATTGTTGTCATTGAAAGAAACTTCATCTTTGACCGTGTGCTCTTGATAAGTCAATGGTCCTAGATCTTCAATTTTGATTTTATCAGCTCTACCGGCTAGATAATCCTCAATATTGGGATAGTGAAAGATGTGAGCTTTCAATAGAGTATCATATTTTGATGGAGGACTAAGCCAGGTTTTCACTGTATCTGAATCTTTAGCCAAAATAAGATTCTGTGTGTGAAATAGTTATAGTTAAGTATAAAGTTCATTTGATTCAGTTGTTATCTTAGTACTTGCCTCAAGCATGGTATTATTATAGAATTCGGTAAACCACATTACAAAAAACCCTGTAACACTTATCACAAACAGCAGAAACATAAAGCCGAGCACTGTAAGAAAGGGGGAGAAAAGAAAATATATGTGTAAATGATCATAAGGTCATATTTTGTATGATTATTCAGTGTGTTTTTCTTACTTACTTATCAGTGTGCCAATATCCTTGGACGTTGGCTCTCGGTTCTGGGCTTGATTACGTAAACCCAAGGCCTCGAAAATCATTTGTAATATGGTTAATTTCAATTCACCACCATTCGCCATGGCATTTCGCTGAGAGTTTAAGGTATTCGATTTGGATTTATTGCTCGAATGATTCTGAAGGACAACATGGTGAAGCTGATTGTGATTATTGGTTACTGTGAGATCCTCTGGATTGGAAGCCATTTCATGACTGGAGCCAACACGTGGCATGGCACTGGAAAACAACAAAATTCCAAGTCAATTATGTAACAAAGTTTAATGAACTTTTCAAAACGTTACACGTGTTCACAAAGGATTGCCTTTAGTAATGTTTCTCTTTATTGCTTATCGCAGTCTATGTACATAAAGTTCATTGACTATATAGAATAAGTTTTAAATTTTTTATTCACTAGTACCTGTTGTGCATCTTTATATTTGAATGTATTTAAATCTATATATGTATATTTAGTTTTTGTGAATTTTCCACTGAATCCAGCTGATCATTAACCATGCGAACGTTTACAGAAGTTAATACTAACTAATCGCGGGTTTTGAAAGATTTCTATAAGCATGCTTACTGAATCTGGAATCAAAGTCTAAATACAGATGTAGAATTCTGCCCATCGGTGTTATCAGCACAATGTGTCTTTCATGTATTTGTACATACATATGTATGTATGTATGTAGAGTACATAGCCCACAATTTATTTATTTATTTTAAATAATAAGTTTCGAGTTCATTCTCATATACGTATATGTATTTATGTATGAATGCGTATGATCTAGTATTGAGATTTGTAGCTAAGGGGGAATTTTTTCATGTACATTTAAATACGTATATTGATTTGCCAAAACGATCGAAACCGGGTCAACGGCTTAATTGATAAGCCAAAGGCATTGAAAAACATTTTCTATATATTTTTTTTTGTTTTTTGCTCTACAAATCATAAAAAAAACATCATAGCACCGGAAATTGTATTTAAGCACACCGAACTTTTTTATATTCTTCACTAAATGGCAATTGTTTTGCACAATACAAGGCTATGGCAGGATAACACTTTCACTTTAAATCACACACTGCTTTACCCCTACAGGTTGACGTAGATTGTATAAAGAAGATAAGGATATCTACTATAATTTGTATTCCTAATTACCCATATTTAGTCCTGTCAATCTTCTGGAACTTCTGGAAAACGAAGTTATACGAAATGTTTTTGAAAAGATAGAAATTCATAGCTTATAGCAAAGATTGACTGGCACTTACAATGAGAGAAGTAAAACTATCCTGTTAGATCGGGATATCAAGTCTCTGTTTCATTCACTATAAATACAATGGTTAATTAACAAACTACACAGTTTAAGCCACCAAGCGAAACGTATCTAACAATCGATTGTATCTATAAACAATCTCAATTAGATAGATCCCACGATTAAAACTCATAGAAATTGTGAACCAAAATTAACTTTATTTTTACATATATCACACATAGCATTGTTGTTTTGTTCTTTCCATAAATGTAAATTTTTAATATTTAACAAAACTGGTTTAAACAAAAAATCTATAGGAATATGTTCTGTTATCCTTTTTTTTGTTAATCGAGTTAACTGCATACTAGGATGTGACGTATAAAGGAAATACATTTAATTAATACAATGAAATACCTTTGCTTCTACAAAATTAAATTTCAATAAAAAAAAAAAACGGTTTAGCTTAATAGAAAAATGTGTACATTTTTTATTTTCTGTGTAAATGCAAATATGGCTGACGGAGCAAAAAATCTGTTTTGATAGTTTCAACAAAAAAGGAAAAAACAAAAAATTGCGACTTAAATTTGAAACTTGATGACAAACAAATTAATAGACGTGTTTTGTTTGTTATTTTTATAATTTATTTATTACACTTACCTTTTCTATTTGTAAAGAATTCACTGGGTTTGTATTTCAGATGATCAATTTTAAAAGAAAAATGTTTCTTTAGACAATTGATGAGTTTTGAAAAGCCATTGACTGATAACTCAATGGAGCAGCAGACACAAACGTGGGAGTGAGTGAGAGCGGCAGAGAGGGAGTGGGAGTGCACTTGAAAAGCCCCAAAAACAAAATCTTATCAGCCACAGCTGTTTAGAAGTAAATGAGAGAGCTAGACAGAGCCAGAGAGAGAGAGGAGCCCGTGGCTCAGTTGAACCAAAATGGGAATGAAACGCTCAAGCACCCCCGCACTCACGCACACACACTGACACAGACACAGACACGTTGGCACACGTATACTTCGGATATACAGTTGGATACGCTCTCGCGCTGCACTTTGAATGACTGCCAAACATTTGGCGTCTTAATTAACAAAACAAAATTTTGGGGCTCTTTTTGTGGTTATTTTGTATAGAGAGTGTGACTGAGAAAGAGAGAGATCTTAATTTGTTGCTGCTGCTGCTGCTGTTCCTGATTATTATTGTATCTTTTTTATGCTGCGACACACTTGCATCTGACTGATGATTTTTGTAGTGAATGTATCTCTCTCTCTACTGCTCCCGTTCTTGGTTCCAGTCGTGTTGTGGTTCTTTGTTCGCCTTGCTTCTTTGTTTTGTTGCCTCCTATCCCAACGATCGTTGTTGTTTCTGTTTTGATTGCGGAGCTGGTTTCGCTGTGTCTCTTTCTATTTCCACGTCTCAGTCTTTTGCCCCCCTCTGAGTTACACTGTCTCCTTCTCACAATGCACTTATTATTCCGTCTTGGCCATAAAGTTATTTTAGTTCTAGGCTTGAAGTAACTAGGTATTCTTTTTGTTGCTGCTACTTGTTCTCTTTTTTGTGGCAATTTCTTATTTATTTACGGATTGTGATTAGTATTAGCCCGGGCCAAGGTAGATTACGGCAAAAGCTTTATCTCTTTTATAGATTTGTATATAAACGCGGAATTGCAGAGCCAACCCACATATGGTTTATGATAAGATTTCGATTATTATTTTCTTTTTTTTGTAATATTTCACTCTCATTTTTCTATATATTTTATTGGTCACTTTTGATCCACTTCCAGTTGCGTACGCATTGACTTTACTGGCCACCAAACAAGTTGTTACTGCGCCGCACACAACAACGACGGCCACACGACCAAAAACAAAAATAAAAGCCAACAGCACACAACAAGCTACTGATAAGACGATTTCTATATGTACAGCTCTATAGCCTTTGCCTAGCTGTCTTTCCGTGTCCGCCGTGGGCACAACACAAAGTGCAAAAATGTAATCACTAAATGAGAAGAATGCCGGAGGATCGGGACCGAGGGCGGGGGGTCCATATATAAAAACAAAGGAACAAAGCTTGCTTTCTTCTGCTTCTCCCGTTGGAGCTCTCTTTTGGAATACTTTCGATGTAGCATCCCCAATCATTTCTATCGTCAACAAAGTTGTTGCTGCTGCTTCTGCGGCTGCTCCTCCGCCTCCTCCTCCTATGGCTTCTGCTGGGACGGCGGCGACGTTTAAGCAATCTGCTCGCAGTTTGTTTCATTATTATCGTATTAGTATTATTGTTGTGATGGAAGAACAACAACACAAAACTTGCTTCACTCCGTCACAATTTTCTCTCAATCAAAGTTGCCAAGTGATCTATACACTGAAAGAAATTACAATAAACAAAAACTGGTTAGTAAATCATCACTTCATAATAGATATTGAAGTTATATCGCAGTTAGGATCTAGTCAATTTCCAAACAGGACGTTTATATTCATATTTCTTGATTATTAAGATGCTTATATTTAGAATTCTATTAAAAATAATAATTTTTCCATTTAGGGCACTTTGCCAGTTTTACTCAGCGTTTACGTTGTAATGACATTTGAATTGCTGTCATAAGAGAAATTAATAGAATTGCTCTCATTATGAAACTGTTTAAGTCTATACTATTACATGGTGTAGACAAGATTTTAAATATGGGACCTTTCGAAAAACACATAGAACAAATCTTGAGAATATATAAAGAATACTTCGATTGGTTCTTCAAAGATATTCAGAAGATTTGGGGATGAATACAGAGGATCTTCTGACAAACTTGGTCGAAATCTGTCTACAATAATAAGAAATATATGTATCTAGTATTGACATCATTGAAAAATAATCTTAAAAGTAATTAAGTTTTACTTATTTTTATAGGAAACTCTCGACTGTCGCTCTTAACTTTATCAAGCTTCCTGATTCTTTTCATAAACTGAAATTTCTCAGTTCTTCAGTGTAATCTTAACAATTCTTACAAAAGGGTGGAAGAAGAAAAAAAAAAAACAATATAATTAGCATTGATTGTACAAAAGCAACTACGCCTCATTTAAAGTAAATGACTTTTTGTTTTCTTGTGACATTGACTTTGCACAATGATTGACTTAAACAATTAACTGAAGTCACATATTTATTTCTCTCGGTGTACATTAAGTGCACTAAGCACACAAAGTACCTACATATATAGGTATATATACACAAATGTAGGTATATAGTGTATATGTATGTAAGTAAATAGATAAATTAAATGTTTGTGTGATGCTTTAATTTCTTGATTTTGTTTGCGATTCTTATAGAAGTATTTTTAAATGCATTATCTTCAACAGAGAGGGGAAAAAAGGCAAGAGATGCTCAATCTGGATTTGTACAGGCAAATCCATATGTACATATAAACAGATATGGGGGGAGGTGGGGTGGAAATGGAGTGTGAAATAGCTGATTAAAATACGCGATGAACGTCAAGTTATTGAACCCAACGGGATTCTCAGTTTGATTGTGTGTGTGTGTATACTCAAGCGTTTATCAAGAGTTTACCGATTAATCAGTCATTATACATATATATAGAACATGTGCTATTTATTTTGTCATTCACTCAATCACTATGTATATACTAAAGAGATTAATATACTTACTTATGTACCCCCTAGTATATAACTTGGCATTTGCATCATTGTCGTTCTAAACCTATAATGATAGCCTCCATGAACTTAGCAATTCGTTTTTTCGATTTGATGCTGAATGAATAAATAATTTCATGTTCCTAATAGTTTTTCAATAATATTAAAGGGGGAAGGCAATTACTTTGTGAGAGAAATATTGACATCTATACGTAGGTCTGCCAGTCTATCTATCTATATATAGAAATGCTAACTTACTAAGTACTTAAGAATCACTTTTAACAGTTTAATTGGCCTTTTAGCTGAGTTTCAAGCTGTGATGATGGTTAATATACAAAAAGATGAAATGGTTAACTTAGAACATCATCCGTCGTTGATGTTATCTAGGAGAGCTACTAAATTAAGTAAGTAGTCTTATGCAGTAGTTAAGCTATTAGTTCATAAACTTTTATAATCGTATCCTGTACCCTTAGAAATAAGAGGGTCTTCAAAGAACATGAACACTTAGATCTTAAGAATCTAAGAACTATAGTCAGCATTTTGTTAACTGAATGCTTCATTTTCCCCATTATAATTAAAAAGTAGAAGTTTGACACATTTGTTAGACATATAAATATGTATTGGTATACCAAATTTGATAAAAATTTAATTTAAAATAGCCTAGTTATACGTAGAAGAAACAAAGAATTGGTCTTTGTGGTGAGGGGGATAGACTTAGTTTAATAGATTCGGATTTCCATGGTGCATGGTAACCCAAAGTCGTCATTGTGAGTTAAATTCCTAATGGGTCAATAGTTGGCATTCTTCGGTTATCTCTCCCACAATCACTCAACTAACCAAGAACAAGTGCTCTCTCCATTTAAATAATTCCACTCGAGACTTATCAACGTTATCAGTGCCACAAATGACAAGTTTGAAAAATTTATTATTTCGAAATCTCTATGTATCATATATATATTTTTGAATAATAGAAAACTGTTTATTTCTGATATGTCACCTCGCTAAGAATGATGATCGAATGATGGAAATCTTGAATATTCTGTATCGTAAGTTGTAATTGCAATTGAACTGGTTTCTGAACTAAGGTGACATGTGGGGGGTTGGGGGTCAATTGATAGCACGCCACTTGGTAAATTTACATATCTACTTGTTTTTTGTTTTATTGCATCATTAAACTTAAATGCGGCATTTTCTACTAAGCCGACATGGCATTAAAGGTCGATCACATGCAACCCGGTTAGCCTTATTGGCATGCAAAGGCTACTAATGTTGCTGTTGTTGCTTCAGGTTGGTTGTTGTTAAAATTAGAGACTTGGTGATGAATGACAAACAAATTAAGTCGTTCAAATGTCTTGGTTTGCCTTCCAAATCATGGTTAATAAATCATTCAAAGGGAATGTCACCAAAAATATGTTACAACTTTTAAGCATAACAAGGTTAGTACCCATCATGTTTGAGGTGTCAAGTGAAGCATGTTAAATGTTTTTTGAGGTTTTTGTCGGGATCCTTGATAATATGCTCTATTCAAAGCAGAATACTAGAAACTGATTACATTGTTCCTCAATTCTTTACCACTAAAACAGGTAAACCTGTTGGTGCTTAATCTGGACCAAGTCCGAAACCCTTCAACCCTTCCACAAAAAAGCTCTGATGGGGACATTTAAGACTAGAAGGTGATGTAATTTTAACCGGAAATTCTCGGAAATAATTGCCGTCCTGTTCGATCGATTCCAAATTAGAATACTAAATGGACAATTTACAATCCTTGTGTATCCTTTGTTCTATAGACAATATTAAGCAAGATTAATCAACATCTTTGCTATTTGTAATTACTTTATGAATTAATGATCTTTATCTCTTTCTGCTTACTCAACTAAAGTGTGTGTTTTTCTGTAGGTTCCCCTGACACTACAACTAAATGAAAGCTTTACTAATCAGAAAATACCCTCAACTATTCTGAAAACTTGGAAAAAGTAAACTATAATCACTTAGTGGGGGGAAACACCTGACTTTCTTAAGCAATTCAAAGATCTTAAGGAATTTCAACAATGAATCAGAGCAGACTCTGGCCAAGATGAACTTTCCTAGTTAATCTAATGGGGAAATTGTTTTAGTCTCTCCCACTCTTCTCTTCATTAGCTGACACGATATCACAAATTTCTAAACATTGCAATGCAAATGCAACAAGTTTTCAGCCAAGTTTCCGATAGTTGCACAAAAGCACAAGCCAATGGTAATGCAAATGCAAATGCAAATGCAGTTATAACCTTGCGCAATGTTAACAACAAATACAACATTTTGTGGCATTCATTCCGCCTGCTGAGAGTTGTCAGTTTTCTGCCTAAATTCTTGTCGTTTAAAAAGTTTCGCAAATCGCGCAATATATACACGTAGTAAACAACACTAACTTAACAACAACAACAACAAAAGCTAACCATAATAATAATGATAATAAAAGTGAGTCATTTGAAACTCCAGCATAAAAAACAAAACAAAATAAACTTGGCTTACTGGAATTAAGCTCGTGCCGCATAATTTATACACTTAACTACTAACTTATTCGTACTTAGCTAGTTTCGATTCAAAATAAAATTAGTTATATAATTTTTTCATTCATTGACTTCAGATTAATATTATATAAAGCGTTTAGCAATAAAGTATTCTCTGTTTATTTTTGCATTATTTTTTAATGTTCTGTGAGTCTGGGCGACCAAAAACAACTGCTAATACTAAGGCAAACTGCTGGGACATAAAATTTTTCAAGAATTATTTACGCTAATCGAGAGTTTTGTTTTCAAACTTAGTCTATTCTAAATTTTGCGTTTAACCTCGACCTAGAACTGTGTGATCCGGATTAGATTTGTAAAATGGTTTTTGGAAAGTTTTCAAATTGTATGTCCGTCCGTTTGAACACCTAGATCTCGGGGGCAATAAGAGCTAGAGTCACAAAATTAAGGTATTTAGACTCGTCTTTTAATTATGCCAAATAAGTTTTTAACAAATTATTGTTTTGTCCCCTGCCCCCTCCATAATTTAAGATAGCAATAAAATTTGACACTGTAGGTCCCACAATTTTGTAAAATAAATAGTTACAGTTGAGGATCTACGTAAAGTACCTTTATTTCTCCCTTAAGAATGATACTTTAGCTCTTACACTGCTATCAATAAGTCTTTCTCCCTCTACCTACACCAAGATCGACAACTGGTTACGTTTCGATAGTTAGATTGTTAAATAGAAAGATAGATATATACCCTTTGTATATACCCTTCAATATTTTTAATTCTTTAAATCTTTGTCAATCATCATAATCATATTCATATTCATTCTAAGCGAATCATAGTTAGTTTCGAAAACCAATGCATATACTCCAATTATTAGGGTAATCAAAACCATTTTTTGATGCAGCATAAAACGAAAGACTTCAATGCAAGGCGAAGACAAGGCAAGGCAACAAACTTGTTTCACAAACAAACAAAAATACTGCAAAGCTTTCTTAGCTTTTTATCAATGCAATAAACTAAAAAAGCTTTTAAATGCTGATCGGCAACGCCATCGCCACCGCTGCACCACCCTAAAAATCGAGCCACAACTAAATGTGTTGGAGCCCCAGCCCCCACACCCATCGAAGTGGAAGTCGAAGTCGAAGTCAGAGACGGAGTCGTCTAGTGTATGGAAGCTTACTCTCGCTTTTCTGTAGTGTGTTGTGACGACGTTTTGCTGCCGTTTATGTTGTTGCTTCTTCTACCTGTTTATCAGGTTTTTGTGTGTTGTCGCAACGTTCAATTTGAAAACCGAGCTTCAGGTGTAACAGCAAGCAAAGCTTTCGCCTCGACTCAGAGACAGAGGCCGAGACCGAGACAGAGAGACAGACATCTTTCAACGTCTTTTTCCGATTTGTGAGTTTTCAGTTGATCAGCGGCTTTGCTGGCGTTTAAGTCGGTTGGTAACGGTTGACGGTGTTGACGGTACGAGAAAAAAAGAAACAGCCAAACTTACGTTTAAGAATCTCAAAGATATATATACATACATAAGCCTATAAACCTCTATATAGGTATAGTAGGAGGAGTTCGAGTTCGAATTGGGAGTTCGCGAGTTCGAGTCGAATTACAGAGTTGTGAGTGTGTGTGTAAGAGTGTGGAGTGTGTGTGCCTGCTCGAGTGAGTGTCTTTGTGTTAATTTAACTACTATTTTGAAATGCCTAATGCGGTTTAGCCTGGCCAACCAACCAACCAACCAACCATCCATTTGTGGTCGCTTTTTTCTTGGCAACAGCAGCAACAAGTGCAGACTCAGCCGCATTCCAAACCAATAGGAAAACCAATCAACTTCAAACTTCATATATACAATCATCTAACAAATCGATTGATTGTCCATTCGATTGAGTAAAAGTTTGGTTTTTTCTTTGAGATTGATAAGCCTATTGCAAAACCCTTCAAAATTGATGCTAATGATGTTGACTGGGCTTAGGCAGTCAAATGAAACGATTTTCTCGAAAGACTGCGCTACAAAAGCGGAAAATCATTGAATTATGCTTAAAGGTTGTTTGGCTCTTTGGCTAAAAACCGAAAACCGAAAACCAAAAAAACCATACACAAAATGAGTAACAAAAAGCGCATGTACGTGCATAGTTTTTTATGAGTTTACTTATGTGGAAAAAGTGAAATTTGCTGTGCAGTTGTGCCAACGAAGCAACGGCTTAAAACGAAATAAAAGCTAACGAAAAAAACAAAAATGAAGATAAAAAATAAAAGTCCACCAACGAACAAAAAAATGTATATACATATAAATAATATAAACACACAGTCTTTAAAAACAACCCAAGAGGGTTTCAAAGCCTCCAGACCGCCTTGCCATGATGACGAAGACGAAGACCAAGTGATGGTGATGGGTTGAATGGGATGACGACGAGAGGCGACAATTGCTTAGCTTTGTCTCTGACCGCTCATCAGAGGCCCTTGGGTTGACACATTTCACTCTCTTCGTAATTACCATAAAACAAACTGACCTACTCTAGACTCAAGATGAACCACATCAAGCGGCATGTGTCACGCCATTGACAAGTTTTTTTATATACATATATTATCAAATGCAACCCAGAGATAGCCTGGAAACATTTTGGCTCAGTTCACTTTTATTTTGGCCCGGCCAGTGTCACAGACGTCTGACGAAAATTGGGTCAGGGTAATTGTTTAAACTAAGTAGCAGCCAGTGCCAGCATGTATTTATGTATATTTATTTGTGCAACATTTAAACACAGTGAAATTATGTATGTCTACGACAGTGAGCCATGTCTATGAATCCAACTCAAAGACGAAGACCAAGACCAAGACCAACATATAAACTGACTTGGATAGTCGCTGCCGGAGATGATGCGTTCACTACATGTGTTTAGAAAGTAAATTTCTATTGAAATAGCGATTCTGTCTAAGCAAAAGCGCTAAACCGATTTCACGACTAGGAAAAGAAGAAAAAAAAAATAATAATAATAAACCACACAACTGTTAATTGAACAGCAGCCGCGGTAGCAATAACAACAAACATCAGCCAACTACAATTTCGAGAGCTAAGGCAGCGCAAAAAAAAACGTATATATATAGATATATATGCTGGTTATATAGCCAAAAGCCAAATGTATTACATCAGTATCGAATTTCTCAGGAATTCCAAAACTGCTGCTGCTGGTATTTTGACCAATTCATTTGACTGGGCTTTGGTTTTGTTTATCTGATGTTGTGTTGCGTGTGGATCGTGTGGCATACCTTAAGGCGCATCGGACATTAAAATGAGATTCGTATTTCGAAAATTGAGTGAAGGTTGAGTGAAGGGTCTTCGACTGTGGATGAGATGTGTGTATACACCTATATACATATGTGTATAGATATATCAGGTGTTTAATTACTTCAACTCGAGCCGGAAACTTCGACAGCTCTAGACAGATACATATATTAACTTTTGAGTTAGTGGGCTAACTATGCATAGCACATGTGTTCCATATTGCAATTTCCGTATTGCAAACAGGATCTAATAATTGATAAACTGGCCGCAATTACTTAGTATAGAGAGAGAGAGAGAGAGAGATAGATGGAGAGGAATGACAAACTCTGTCTCTGGTTGTTAGAGAAACTTAAACCCAATCGAATCCAATTAACCATTCGATTCTGATTACTTGTTATATTCATATGTGGCTATAACTTTATTAACATGTGTATAAATTGTTTAAAGCCCATCAGATATAAATTTTTATTACACAAATAGACAAGTAATAGTTAATATTTATTTTTTACCCGATTACACTGAAAAACAGTTGGCCCTTCTTCATGCTAGTAGTATTTGTTAGTCCAATAACCAATGAGTAGTCAATCAGGCCTACACCTCCCATTTCTGGGCCATAATTCGTTGACCTCTTTAGAAGTTAACTGAATAAACCCCCCCTGAGAAGTAATTTCATTTTAATTGTAACTTCCAATGAAATGTTTATACTATTTATACTTGTTTAAACAAATCGTTAAACAAGTTTCAAGCACAACACAAAAAAAAAAATGCCTGTTCATGGTGAATTTAAAGAGGGTTTTTTTTTTTTTTGTTTTGATTTAATTTAATATCTGATGATTTGAATACTAAGAAAATAAAGATTTGTCTCAAGTTCAGTTAAGTACTTATGTATATATTGTATTCAATTGTTATAAGTATTAAGTAGTCAATTATTATGAAGTATTCAATATTTGTTTTTTATAATGAGGCACTTAATATTAATTCCACTTAAGAACATTAATTTTGCAATCAATCATGAAATTTGCCATGTGCTGAATATTAATTATCATTTTTTGGAATGACGTCTTTAAGTTTTTTGAAAACGAAATAGGAAATGGCATACAATACTATATATAAACGGATTAAATATTTATGCAATTTCGAGTCGAAAGCCCTGGCAGCAAGCAATTTGATAGCTTAGGTTAAATTAAGTTTTAAACTTTCAACTTTGAAAAAGAAATTCCAATCGTGAATATGGAAAACCTGAACTCCAACCTAAACTTGTGGTTTGTTAAAGTTAAGAATTCCCAACTTATCAGAATTCGAGAACCACAATCACTTATCACTTATCACAATGAATATTTAGTTTATGTTTTACTTAACACTTTTATCTGGAATTATCTAGAATAGTTTGTTTTGTGATATGGAAATCTGTTTGTTGTAATTGCAATGAGTGATTCAGAGTTTTCTCTCTCTCCCGCCTCGTCTTTCTCTGTGTTGCTGGTGATAAGCTTCACTTGACTTCAAACTTACTTATGCAACAAATTGAGTTGCAATCTTTAGACTTTGATGCCAGTTGCATTTGCTTGTGCCCTCCCCTCGCGTCTTTTTCATTGCACATTTCGTTTAGAATTCCACGCCCAACTGTAGAAACAAATTCAACAACTTAATGGGCCATGGAACAGTTTGAAATAAAATGTATGTTTTAGCTGGTTATTGTGGTTTGTGGGTTTCCAGTTTAGGGTCTTGGGTCTCGCTCTCTGCGCGCAGAATGTCAGCCAAAAATGATAATTATTAAAGGTAATTGGTATTCAATAAGCATGAAAGGCATCCAAACTGATCACAATGGGCTGACTGACAGTCGGTCTGACAACATTTTATATATTGTTTTTTGTGTGTGTGTGTTTTTTTTTTTTGCCAGTTCAGACGAACCGAGGCAACGTTAACGACCTTCAGAGAGCTAAACTCTAAACAAATGAAAAAATAAAATAAAATTGAAAATAAAATACCAACATGTCCATGTGTGTGAGTGTGTGTGTTTGTGTGCGTGTGCGTACAAAGTACAAAGTTTAATATTTAGAATTAAATCAAAACGAAGAAGAGTGTGTAAGCCGAGTAAACATAAAACTAAATTTTCTTTTGCTGTGTGTGTGTGTGTGTGTGTCTTTTGTTTCCGCCATATCTTTTGGCAAGACGTGCCTATATAATCAAGATCTTATCAGTCTTGAGCTAAGATATTGCAAATAATCGCTCATTTATATGCAATTGTGCGAGGCCATTAAACATATATATATCTGAATTTGTTGAAATTTCTATTGTTTGGTCGTGCTCAGCCTGATAATATTGCCAACGTCTCAAGGCGTATGAAATCCATTAACAATTTTGTATTTTTGTTGTATAGGCATTAGTATTATTGTTGTTATTAATTATGGAACCTGACTGTATCTGCCTGCAATTGACAAAACGCCGAAAAAAAAAACCCCTTGGCCTCGGTCAAGGTTTGTTCAAACCTTATTATTGGCCAGTGCGAAGAGCCTGGCCATTAAACATGCTTTAATTGCCTCAGAGTCTCTCTCTCTGGCAAGCGATTTTATAGGCAAGGCTATATATGCCAGCCATAATTCATACATTGAGCAAAAGTAAATGCCCTTTATATGTGCCTCTCATTGCCAGTTTGAGGTTTTTTTCTGTTAGCCAACCGGCAAGAATAAGCTGACTTGACTAATTACCGCTGACTTGAAGGTTCTGCGGGAGACAACGACACAAACGACAACGACTACGACAACAACAACACACAAGATCAAAATCGGTTAAGAAATCAGCAACAACTGAAGCAAAAACAAGAAGAGCATAAAACAGCTCAAGGCCAACACGCCCAGTAAATGTCGTCTGCGGCTAAGAGAGGGGCGGCAGGGGCTTCATCTGGTTGTTCATCGCTTTTAACAAGTTCATAAACATCAATACAATATATGATATTATACGCATATACACTGCAAGAACAGCAAGTCACGTTTCAGTCCGAGAAGATAAGGCATCAGTTGTGATTATGGAATTTACTAAGAATCGTTGTTCTCCCCTATCAGTTCAAACTAAATTCAGCTACTTGACTTAGATGACATTTTCCAAATATATATAATACTTATCGTGTTAGGAAGTATAACCCTCGACTCTCTCTCTTTTCTTTCTGTGTAACTTAATCCTAGAGTCTTGAATATCGTTCAGAACTTTCCTCTCATTCTCTCCAGATCTACGATAATTTAACCGGTATTATTGCTTTAATATCCATAATTTATCTTGTTTTTATTTCTATTTTTTGTTATAGCTAAACAACAACAGCAACAACAACCACAAGGTGGTTAACACTAAGCCACACAAAAACAGAAAGTTAAAACTAGCTCCAACCTCCGCCCCATCATCAACAGAGTCATCATGAATGGCCCCAAACATAAACTGTGCACTAAACTATCCTCCACATATCTAAGGAAATGGTGTAAGTAAAACCTAATTAGTTAGAGCAAGGATAAATGATTACTTAAAGTAGAACTAAACTGAACAATGTTTATAGTCTCTATATGAAACCAGCACTGATCTGTATAATAAAAGTTATGGGGGTCATTAAAAATTTTGGACTTTTAAGTGCTTAATTCAAAGGTTAATCATATTTGTATATGAATAAGGCGGAATCATTTCTGGCTTGCACTTGGTCAAGTGCAAAAACTCAAGTTTGATTTAATATATGAGGAAGATTGAAGTCATAAATGTAGAAAAGACCTTAAGATTTCATTCTGAGTTTAATTTAAACCTTGACTTGATGTACTAACTGCTTTAGGTACTATATGATATGTGTTTACTGGATTTGACTTAAACCACATTCCATTTAGCCAGACTATTTCCGTATTGATTTATTTAATCATTTTACATAAGTTATAATGTCATAAGCAATTTATTCATCTAAGGAACATGAGTTTCAACTGCTAGATAGCCCATACAATATTGTGTTGTAGATTCTTTCTATAGTATATATACTAACTATCCAAGTATTTAGTTGTATTCAACTCCACATGCCGTCAATTTCTTGTTTTCAATATTATTTCCTAACAGCCTGATTGGCTGGGTGGTTGGAGGCGATGAATGACTGGTTATACTGGTATTTATTTTGGAATTTAAAATTCTAATTGATTCTATTGAAAGTATATATATATGTTCAATAAGAGGAATAATCCATTTTCAATTGATTCTTAAAGCAATTCTCTATTGAGAATCTTCTTCAAAGTATACTATCTAATCAGCCTTAGATTTATACTAGAGAGCCTTTTTAAAAACCACCAAATATTAGTTAATGATTCATTCTTTTCGTGGAAATGACTGAGATTGAGTAAGAGAAAGGAGTTCTTTGAGAAAAGTATCCAAAAAGAGTCCAAATGGCGCCTTGGATTTATAATGAGAGACATTCAAAAGACGTCAAATTGAAAAATTCAATTATAATTATTATAATTTTGACGACTTAAACTAAGTTAGAAAGATGAACTCCTTAGAGGACCAAAATGAGAGAGTCTGTCTGTCTTAATACTCAGTTTTAAAGAGTTTTAAGAGTCCTCTTATCTATATGACCATTTCTTATACTTCATCTTAGATTTGTTCTAAAAGTTAAACAACTTTAAAGAGCATTCGAAATTTACCAATTTTTGTTTTCATTTTCATTAAATCGTTCTTAGTTGGCGCAATTGACATTGGTTTTCATTTTCAAGGTCTTTGCACAGAGAAATGTAATTGTCAGCTATTAATTCTACTTACTTTTTTTTGGATGATTCAGTTAAAAATACATTTTGACATGTGTAAATGGAATTTCAAAAGATTTCTCTATAAAAATTGTAGCAATTGCCCCCGAGGGGCGGTGCATTTAATTGTAGAACTTTCATTCCACTAACTAGATTTTCTAGTTTTTAATTCAACCAACTAAAGTCTGTAATTGCTATGGCGATTGAGGCAATTGATAATAATTTGTATTATTGGAATGGTTGTTAAACAGGAGCCAAAAGGTCAACGATAAGTTGCAAAAAGATTCTCTCAAAAATAATAATATATACAATGATTCATGTGAAGTTGGTTAGTAAAAATAAATATTGATCTCACTTCAACTGCTAAAAGTATATTTTTCCTCAATTAACGAGCGAAAAACCATTGGAACGTTCAAATCAAATATTTGTATGTGGTCTAATCGACACCTTCATCGTGCCTAGACTATAGAAACTTACCTTTAGGCGGTGGGGGAGGTCCAAATGACTCATAGCCACATTGCTTTGTGATGTAACTATAATTTATGCTCAAGTTGAATAATCGTTTAGAAATTAATTCACAAATTTACCTCTTTCTGTCTCTCTCTGTCTCTCCGTTTCTCTAGGGATCACAATTGCCCTTGCTTCCATATTGATAATTGGCGGCATTGTTGTGGCATGTGAATTTTCTGTTTTAATAAATGCAATCGTAGATCGTATGGTTGCATTACGGCCAGGAGCGAAAACCTTTGGCTGGTGGGCCAAGCCGCCAGTTGAACCAAAGATCAGCTTGTATGTCTACAATGTCACCAATGCCGATGACTTCCTAAGCAATGGCTCCAAGGCCATTGTGGACGAAGTGGGTCCCTATGTTTATACGTAAGTAAACCAAAGCTTGAACTTGATCGAGCATTTTGTTTATTGTGTTGTTGATTTTCTTCGTTTCATTGAAGCGAAACCTGGGAGAAGGTAAACATAGTGGAGAACGACAATGGAACTCTGAGTTATAATTTACGCAAAATCTACACATTCCGTGAAGATCTGTCAGTGGGGCCCGAAGATGATGTGGTCATAGTGCCCAATATTCCCATGTTGAGTGCCACTTCACAGAGTAAACATGCCGCCAGGTGAATATAACACTGCGCAATTATCACCCAACATTTTGTTTACCCCATTCAATCGATTTCTTCCATCATTCTAGATTTCTACGCTTGGCCATGGCCAGTATTATGGATATATTGAAAATCAAACCATTCGTCCAAGTATCAGTAGGCCAATTGCTTTGGGGCTACGAGGATCCTTTGCTTAAATTAGCCAAGGATGTGGTGCCCAAGGAACAGAAGTTGCCCTATGAAGAGTTCGGTTTGATGTACGGCAAGAATGGCACATCGTCCGATCGCATTACATTGTTCACTGGTGTTGATGACATCAATAAATATGGCATCATAGATAAATTCAATGGTCGTACCCATTTGCCGCACTGGACTACAGATGAATGCAATCGCTTGAATGGCACGGATGGCTCCATATTCCCACCTCACATCGATCACGACCGTGTTTTGTATGTCTACGACAAGGATTTGTGTCGCCTTTTGCCCTTGGTCTTCGAGCAGGAGGTTATGACCAGCAATGAGGTGCCCGGATATCGTTTCACTCCACCTGAATGGGTCTTCCAAGATGTTGATCGTCATCCCGATAATATGTGCTTCTGTCCGGCTGGTCAGCCATCATGCTCTCCCAATGGATTGTTCAATGTGTCATTGTGTCAATATGGTAAGTTGTCGTTTAGCTAATTCGGTGCTTTGAATCGTTTGTTTAATATTTGTTGACAACTTAAGTCTAGACTTTGAGTTAAAAGTGTAAAGAAATTGAGACTATACCTTATAGAATATAGAATCATGGGTTTAAAGGGCAACGTGTCGAAGTTTCCTAACCCTAGACTCCATTGAATCAAAGACTTAATAAATCTTCGCAATTTGGTCATTAAAAAAGCTTATAATCGAATCATTTTCAATACATACTTTTGTGTTCCCTAAATATTTTGTATATGTAAATTTGTTATTAAAATCTAGAAGTGTACCAAATTTCGTCAGAATCGCATAGAAAATAGCTGAGTTATGCATAGAAACTGGGACTGATTTGGGAAAATTGATCGCTAAAAGTGAGCGACAGGGGTATTATGAGTGGATTTTTTTTTGCTGATTGCAGGGCTTATCCCAGTCGGGACAAATATTGACTAAATTTTGAAAAGAATTTTACATTTATTTGTTATTTGTTTTTAGATTCCCCCCATCATGCTAAGTTTCCCGCATTTCTATTTGGCCGATGATAGTCTGAGGACCCAAGTGGAGGGTATTTCACCACCACAAAAAGAGAAACATCAATTCTTCTTCGATGTGCAACCTGTAAGTCTTTCTCTCTCTCCTTATCAACTCCCTCCCCCCATCAAGACTTCCTGCTAATCTCTTTCTTTGTTTACAGAAAATGGGAACCACATTACGCGTGCGGGCACGTATACAAATCAACTTGGCTGTCAGCCAGGTCTTTGACATCAAACAGGTGGCCAATTTCCCAGATATCATATTCCCCATACTCTGGTTCGAGGAAGGCATCGATATGCTGCCCGATGAGGTTACCGATCTGATGCGCTTCGCTGAGCAAGTGCCACCAAAGATACGCGTGGGTCTAATTGTGGCCTTGTGTGCTCTGGGTGTGGCCCTGCTGCTGTTATCGACCTTCTGTCTCATCCGAAACTCGCATAGACAGAGCACATTGCATTTGGAGGGTTCCAATTATTTGGCAACTGCCCAGGTCGATATGAATAAGAAACAGAATAAGGACAACACAAATAACCAACAGCCAACGGGCAGATACTAGGCGAAACGAACGAAGAAGATGGTGATGAAACGATGAAGGGATCAAAAAAGGATGCAGGATGCAGTAGCTAGTAGTTTTTATAAGTTAAAGCTAGGAAACGAGCCGAGTCGCATGTGTTTTGTGTTAGTAGTCTAGAACAAATGGAGCTGGGAAGACTTGTATGTACTATTTTGTATTTGTGTATTTGATATACTACTTACTTATGTGTATGAAATTATTGTGTATGTATGTTGTACTTAGTTCTAGTAAGTAATGTCGTTATAAAAAACAAAAAATCCCATTCAAATTTGATGTGTAACACCTTAGGTCTTCCAACCAAAAAGAAAACAATTGTCATCAAATTTCAAGTCACACACAAAAAAAAAAAAGAGAATTTCAGTCACAAAAAATAAGTTGGTTTTTTTGTCAAATAGCTTGATTCCGTCCTCCAGCACACATATAAATGTGCTTCATTAGACCAAAATCAGCTGGGACAAACTTCCACATCAGAAGCAATTATTAAATCTAAAAAAAAAGAAATATACCTAATATATAAATATATATATAAATAATAATGTACAATGTATATGAAGTTAATGTGTACAATAAATTACGCTATTATTTTAATTAGGAATTGGAATCGGTATATCTGAACCTGTATCTGATTCTTTATATGGTCCTCAGTCTATTTTCGGTTAGAAGTCGTCAAAAACAACCAACGAAACGCATTGATGTCAATCTATCGATCACTCTTTCAAAGAATTTGCTTAAGCTGTCTTCAAATCATATAGCTTTTCGTTTGCTGGTATTTATATGAGGCCCAGGCCAAAAGAACAAAAGAAACACAATTAATGGTTAAAATAAAAAGTTAAGATTTAATTGGCAATTTGGTGCAAGAATTTTTATTACCTACTTAACGTTAATGAATTCGTATTTATATCTTCAATTTCAAAGATTGCTATTGGGGATTTAAACAATCCTATATTTGAGCTAAGCTGTTAAGACCATCATAAAATCCTTGTGAGCTAATGGGAGCGTAATCTATCAGAATTTTCGCCATGTTTGACATTAGGATCTATAGATCTTGCCAGATATCAAGTTCGCAAAGATAACTCTTTAACCAATTAAATCTTATATTTTTACTATTCACATTTCACCATTCGACGAAAACAAAAACAAATGTAAACAAAAGAAAGGACTTTCTCACTAAACACTCATGATTTCCACTTGAGAGCTTCTTTAATCCCTATAGAAGTCTATATATCATAACGATTCAAATTCTTGTATTGCATTCAATGCAAACAATTGTAAATCTGTTGACTTAATGAAAAGCCCCTACAAGTATGCCACACAAAAGGCAACCTTAAGTTGGGCAACCGACAACTATCAAGAATGAATATTAAATTAGTTTCACTCAATTAGTTCCGTGACCTTTACGCAGCCTACTTGCTTTGGAAATCTATAAGCCAACTATGAGGCAATAACATGTTCATTTATTAGCCATTAAATTATATATTATTTTTACAATTTAGCTTTATCTGTTTGGACTAGACTGGTTGACGTGCAAAACACTTTGGGAATTTGTTTGTAAAATGCAGACCGGATTCACTTTTTGAGCACAGGACCATAAAAAGCAAAATGCGAATTTAAAACACATTATTTCAATCTAATTATACCCAGAGATCACTGTGCCCCAGACAAAAAGCGTCTGTTTTAATGGCAAGTCATTTGTTTCGTACCACGATCTGACTCTCAAACTCAAATCAAACGATAAGGACTTGATCTCGGTCTGGGTCTTTCTGGCCGCTTGTCTGCTCTTGATAAGAATAAGCTACATATATGCACACATTATTTTTTTTAGCGCCTATCAGTGGGGCCGACAAACCGCTTCAAGTCACCTGGTAACGTTGATCATGATCATGATGATGGAAGGAAAAATCGAAATCGAAAACACAAAGCATTTAAAGAAAGTTATTACCCAGATGATTAATGATGACAAGATGACCAGAGCCAGAGCCAGACAGGTGCCAACCGATGCTAGACTTGTAGGCTCAAAATAACAAACAACAAAAAATATTCATAATCTCTTCTAAAAGACATAAAATTTAATTACGATTTGCGTAAATTCTACGCTAGGGTCAACCAAGAAGCCACGCTCGCTCTTATCACTCAAGCTCAGGGCTTAGCTTTCAAAGCTGATAGCCTTTCGGTTCTTGTTGTTGCCACAACATACTTAGTATACATACTATACGTAGTATATATAAATTTGAGAAGAAATAATCGCGAGATGTAAAAATTAAGTTCTGAAATTCTGACGTTTAGTCAAACAGATCGCGTGTTTTCACTGAAACGGACGTAGCCTAAAAAACGTCGAGCATAATTATGAAATTGAAACCGTTGCAACGTTTACAATTGGCACTTTGTCTTTTACTGTGTCTATTCACATCGTTAATATTCATCGTCTCGTGTTGCGTTAACTATCGCCATGAGTTGGCCAAAGAGCATGTGCGTTTCCGCCAAGAGATGCCCACAATGGATAGTTGGATCAATTCACCATTTGGCAAATTGAAGAGTTACCTCTTCAATGTAACCAATTCGGAGGAATTTCTCAGTGGCACCGACTCCAAGCTGAAACTCGATCAAATCGGTCCCATTGTGTATAATATTGTTGGCTATAATGAGATACTGCAACGAACGGAACATAACGTGACATATCGCAAGCATCGGTATCGTCGTGTCGAATTCCTGCCAGAGGAGAGTGTATCGCCTGATATATTAAACCAAACCATTATCCTGCCAAATAGTATTTTACTTGGTTCGGCTGCCAAATTCAGTCACGAGGCACCGTATTCGGCCTTTGGTTTCGATGCTCTCACCTTGGGAGAGGATGTTTTTGTCAATGGAACCATCTATTATTTCCTATGGGAGTTTACACGTCCTGGGCTAGAAATGATGTCCAAGTTCCTAACACTTACGTCCAATTGCGGCCTGCTTCACAATGTAAGTAGTGAATTGTGCCACAAAGTTGTCGAATATCCTCTGGATCGATGTGTAATTTTATGCTTCTAGGCCCTCAAGGAGAAGGAAGAGGTCTATACAGTGAATATAGGTCCTGAAAGTGGCATTGAGAATTTCTTTCGCATTAAATCGCTGAATAACGAAGGAATACTGAAAGAGCAACGTCAACGAACTCGTGGCCCGGATGGTGAAAGTTGTCCTGCCTATGTTGAGGGAGCTTTGGATAATTCTCTATTCCCGCCATTTGTTCAAAAGGATACCCCTCTAAACCTTGTCGCCATTGAATCATGCCGCACACTGCCCCTAAACTATCAAGGAGAAGAAACCTATCAGGGTATAGACACATTTCGTTATACCCTGATAAGACCCTACGAAGAAGCACCCAAATGTCTTCAAACTACCTATGGAGCTAAATTGCCAAGAGCCATGTTTGATGCCTCCAAATGTGTGATAAGTAAGTCGAAAGTTAATCATAGACAAAGACCATCGATAAAAATTTGTATATCTCTATATTTTTGGTCAAAAATATTAACTTAGTTTTAGCTTATTCAAAAATTAGGAGTACTTTCGATTTACATCTAAAATTTTGATATCTTAAAGGAAAGGAGAAGGAGAAGGAAACACAAGAAAGGATCGTGCCCATACAATTTTTCCTAAGAACTGGGTTCTAGACCTTACGAAAGCATGAAAAAGCGTCAGTTTCTTCTAAAAATCTTATCTTTTGTTAATCAACAAACTCTCCTAAATAGAATAATTGTAGATCCCACAAATTTGTGAACTAGTGAAATGAATCCTAGACCTTACTTATATTTGGGACTTTATGTAGTTATACAGTATCTCTTCTAAATACGAAATCAATTATTTAAATCATATCTTGGCATGTGTTTTTTGGAAAGTGAACTTTTGATCTGACCATCTGTTTGCTATATGGCTGATAAGCCTGATTCATATCACATCGTTTTAGCTTTAACTGATATAATTTGCATTTTCTCTGTTTCTAGATGATGCTCCTTCGTGCTTTTCTCAGCCCCATTTCTATGGCAGTGACTACAATTGGGAGCGTCACTTTGAGGGTCTCAATCCAAATGCGGAGGAACATGAGGGCTTTGTGCTGTTGGAGCCAGTCACTGGTATACCCATAAATGAGAAATATCGTTTCCAATCGAATATTCCGATGCCCGACTTGACATTCTATAGTCAACGATTGAGGATGTTTAGTAAAATGATAATACCAGCTTTTTGGTATGAGTTTGTAAGTAAATTTTAGATTTTGATTTTTACTTTTAACGATGGCTAATTGAATGGTCTTTCCATTGACAATTACAGGAAATGGGTGAATTGCCCGAATTGGTGACCAACTTAATGTGGTTAAACATCAATGTAGTGCCACACTTGCAATGGTCTGTGATGACGCTTGCCTTGCTTTTGGCCCTTTGGAGTGGCTTGAAAGTTGTGTGTCTATTTTATGGTAATATAAGCTATAGACAGCTATATCATCGTATCTGCTGTGATCAGGCTGGCGGACGTAACAATGTATTGCTGGCCACGACTTTTCCTCAAGATGCACTTACGCAATGCCAAAATGTGAATGTTAAATAGACATTTAAGGTAGTTTCTTCTTTGTGTTTCCTTTAAGTTTAAGCTTATCAGTTGTTTTTATACTATTATTATTGTTGTTGTTATTATTATATAATACACACACACACACACACATACGTAATTAAGTTGAAAAATTGAATTGAAATCATTTCACCTTATCTGTCAAGTTTAGGGCAGACATCTCAAACATCTCTCAGTCCGTCTAGTCTACTTCCCCCCAACTGCCGAAATCCCCTATCCCATCCCCACTACCTTGATTTGAGGTCGCGGCTTATTTGTTTGATTTGGATTGGATTGTCGCTGTCGTTGATAGGCTTTTTTTCTCGACAATGAAAAACCTTTTTTAAGCACGTAGCTTGTTAAAACATCAACATCATCTCGATCTCGCCCTCTCGTTTTCTCGATATTAGTGTCTTGATTTATATTTTCTGGTTTTCTGTTTATTTTTTTCCTGAACCTGAACTTTTGCCCGTTTTTAAACTTATATCGTACATACACTTCAAGGTAAGCCACAGCAACCCTTTGTCTCACCGATTGATCGAAGCGGAGACGTCACGTTTCTTGCTGTTGTCGCCTCGATTCGCGGATTGCTGTGATCAAGTTCAAAAAACGCCTTTGGGGCAAAGGATGCCCCAATTTTGAATGTTAAAAGTATTTTGCAAGCTGATTTATAATACTAAAATTTGCATAATTATCTTAAACAAAACACAAAACACACGCAAACATGAACAAAGGTTATATCACACATTCACCCGCAGGGAGCAGGCACTGGAGAGGGTTCAACCTTCTTTTTTTTTTTGGGCTTGTCTATTTAGGGAGCATCATCTGCTCGTAACCTGCGTCATTGTCATAAAACCCACAACATCACAAAAATTATATATTATTATTCTACATTTTTTATGGTCAATTAAAATGTTGCTTTATTTTCTAGTGCCCCCTTCTAAGCAAACATAATCAGAGAAATGGCTATGCAAATATTTATTTTTAGTTCAAGTACAGGCAACCTTTGATATTGATGCCAAATGTCCAGTCATCGTTTAGGTGCCAAAAACCACATACATTTAACATTTTAGTATATGCTTCTTCTTCTTCTTGTTTAGTTGGGTAAATCCCCAAAGTAAAAGGTGTATTTAGACCTTCCTCCATCTGGATTTCAACACATGCGATCAACTTGGTCGGTAGAAGACAATTAAAAAGGGAAATGGAAATGCATAAAAAGTGATTACAAAATGCCATTTTGTTCGTTACAGCAATTTGTGACTACTCTTAGTATATCTCTCTATCTTGATCGCTCTGTCTCCCTCTAGTCACTATGAGATGGCAAAATCAACATACTAAAATTTATCCAGAGACTAGGAGTTATGTATGTCTATGTACGTCAAATGTTTTGACGCGTTTTTCCTCAGAAAAATAAACAAAGCATTGGGCAAAAGTCAGCTCAGAGCGACTAGAGATAAAACTAATGATAAAGCCGACTCTAAAACCAATGATCAAATGACTAAGATGGAAATTGAATTGAAGCCAGGTACGGTTTATCATCTCTTGGGGGCAGTTAATCTTAATCCAACTAATTACTTTTACAAATTAGTAAGTGACAAACCTAAATAACTAATTGTTAAGATAAAGCTTAAAGACTTGGGTTAAACAAGTGTTTGGTAAGTCTTTACATTATTATCTTATTGTTAGACATGGCAAACTATGATAAGTCATAAATATCTTGTAATATATGAAGGTTAGCTGAAAGGATATTCTATATACATACATAATAATATATAGAATTGGAATGGATGTTTTGGAGGAAGGAAAGAGCAATAATGACCACTTCAATCAGTTCAAGGAGTGATAAGTAAACTACTATAATGATGAAAGGTTATAGTGCATCCTATATTCCAAATGGGAAGGATCATATATGTATAAATGGTTTTTAAGATGGAATGTTCCGATCAATAATTTAATTATTTTTCAATTAATCGAATATCTATGAAAGATCTAGAAATATCATGGAACTATATAATGCAATGTAGAGACTGCTTCCTGATTATAATTTTCTATAATGACACAACTTCTGTTAACTTGAAAGTTTTTATAGGGTATTAGAAGTTTGCATAAAATTTGAAAGATATATTTTACATAGGTTGCCCTTTGTCACTCTGATCCTCCATTTTCTATGGGATTTCCCAATGATGTGAACTCCTAATTGAAAATTTCAATAATTCTAGAAAATCTGTCGAATGTCACAGACCTCTTACCCAATCCGTCCCTGACTAGCCAAATTCACTTGAAAATTAAACAAAACAGAGACAGAAAACAACAAAAAAAAAAAAAACAAAATAAACACCGTTCGTTGTCTCGTCTCGTCTTAAAATCCGGTTCAGCTTTGCCAAAAAGCTTCAACTTGGCTTATAAGCCGCCTCAGAGCCCCGAGAGCCCAGAGCAATGCAAAGTCTCATAAAGCTCCTTAGTATAAAAGCCGGGGAAACAGGCTAATAGCTCGCAATCAAAACTGGGCTGTCCAAGCTGAAACAACCGAAAAAAACATACACAAATTTATCAAAAGAAATGTGAGTAACCGACCAAAAGACAAAAAAGTGCAAGTGTTAAGTGTGCGGTGGCATCGGCGCCGGGAAATGGGAGGGAAACTAGCTCAGCTTTTGGCTTTCAGCCAACTCGTAGGCCTGGTCAATAAAAGTGGATTGCGTAAAGATATTGTCAACATGTTGAGCAGCACAAAAAATGTGTCTGAAAGATTGTTTCTTGTTGTTGCTAACGGTAAAGCGGAAGCAACAACAACAATGCAATAGCAAACCGAAATCGAGAAATATTATTGGTGACATGGCTTTGATTTGAACAAGAAAAAAACAGCTCATACGAGGCGAAGTGTTTAAACAAAGCAGCACTAACAATAAGACCTAGGATAGAATTGTGTATACCCTCGAGGAAAAGTTTTTCGTTTTAAAGATCTGCGAATGCCATGAAGTTTACGCCAATTATTCTAGATATCACCTTCAAAGATCTTCTTAAAGTATTCCCAGAAGTCACAAGTTCTTGAAGTCTGCTCTTCTATCCGTTCCAGAGACAAAGACAATCCTGAGGGACCCTTTGGACTCACATGATCTAAAGGTTAAAGCACTTTGAACGCTCTTAATGATAGTAAACCGATTTCGCAAAGGTTTAAACATTTACATATATAATTTATATGAACATAAAGCAGATAACTGCCACTTAATGAAAAAGATGACACAAGTGACTTGGAACTCAACTTAATTGATAGCTAGACAACGAGATAGAGACAAAGAGATATGTAGATCAATATTAAATCTCAAATAGTCTGCAAACTTCTAGGCAAAATCACATCGCCCTTATTTAGTCAGGGTATACGTATATCAAATTGTGAAATCTTCTTTTGGCTTACAAAAAAGTATATTGAGACAAATTAATATAAACATCAATTAGTATGCATGTGCGATATGGAGAGTTTCATTAATCATAAATAATGCATGAGTTTCACAGAAACACTGAGAGAGGGGGGGGAAATTTGGGTTTAGTTTGCAGCTTGTGCCATTTATTATTGACATATTTATTTATTCCTCTTCATTATCTTTTTTTTAGTTCATTGCAATGAAAACTTCAGTGGCCATTTTGGTTGTCTTGGCATTTGCCGGCCTGGCGTTTGCTGCTCCCGAGAAGCAATATACCAACAAATTTGATAATGTCAATGTGGATGATGTCCTGGGTAATGGTCGCATTCTGAACAACTATCTCAAATGCCTAATGGAAAAGGGACCATGCACAGCAGAGGGTCGTGAGTTGAAGCGCCTCCTGCCCGATGCTTTGGAATCGGAATGCTCCAAGTGTACTGAAGTCCAGCGTCGTAACTCCAATAAGGTCATTAATTACCTGCGTGCCAATAAGCCCGGAGAGTGGAAGTTGCTTCTGGATAAATACGACTCCAAGGGCATTTACAGGGCCAAGTACGAGTCGCAGTCCAAGAAGGGCCATTAAGTTAACAACAAAAATCAAATAATTGTCATTCTTCTCACATTTCACTTAACTTAAACAACAACAACATCAGCACAAAAACCAACAAACAAAAATAAATTGAACATTGTTTTTTATATACTATATAAATTTTCATATATATAAACTAGAAAAACAATAACGAAAATTATTTTTTATTTCTCTTTTTGTCTGGGGAAAATTCAGAAATTAACACTAAATGTTATTTAGATTCATTGATTAGATCAATGGCACGGAAATGATTGGCCATATTAATGGTCCAATCGGATTGCTGGCCCGTTGTGAATTCCTTGATAAAGCGATAATTACATATAAAAACCTTATCCTGATATTCCGGCATAGTTCTACAATGTTGAGAGGGTAGAAAAATAAAGTTGATTTAAAGTTGTCAATTATTATTTTACTATTAATGTTTTAAAATGAATTTCCCGAATGGTCATGAGTAATTTTGGAGCTCAATTATTGTAAAATGTTATACTATTTTAGTTTTTATTAAGGGAACATCCATTAATTTTGAAAGGAATTATAGAAAATCTTCCTATATTCATCTTAGGGGAGGGGCACACTTAAAAAGATCGCACATCTCACGCTGAATGCGTTAACATTAACTCAGGGGGATTAATATCTGTCCACTAAGCTGATTTGGAGGGGTAAAGTGGACCAAAAAATAAAGAAACTCATAATAAACTTAGCTGTATGTAGTTTACAACTCAATAAAGTCAAATACAAGACAGACTTGTCCTTATAGGCTAAGAGTTTGCTTGGAATTTTAGAGATATCAAAACTATACAAATATTAGGTTTAATAAATAAAGTTTTCAAATTGTTATTGATCGCTCCCCTTAAGGACTATTTTTTAAAAGGTTCGGAATCTGTGTTTTTGGAAAATACGTGTATTTCCAACGTCCAATCAACCCCTTTCAGATAATTTTTATATCAATTAGCGTATCAGTCTCATAAGGATGTATTTATTATTTAAATCGGACAATTTTAATTAAGTATCCTCTTTGACATCTAATGTGATTAGAGTCCGTTTTAGTTTAGCCCACACTTACCCCAAGTTCCATGGAATCTCCTCGCCTCGTTCACGCATCTCGGACAGGCCACGCATGACATGGAATACCATTGTAATTTCGACAAAACGTTTTTGTAACTTATCATTGGCCTCATCGAAAATGATGCCCACTTGATAGGGGAAACTGAGATAGATATCACTTTGTTTTATTTCCAATTGCCGGCGTTGGGTCATTGACAGCTTCTGAATGACCGGCTTGAGTTCATCGATGGCCTCTGAGGAAACCAAATTTTGCAGAGAATCCAGGTCGCCACCCATTAGGCGAGAAGAGACCACCTACATACATACATATGTAAGATAAATATTCATAGAGATTCGTTTACAGATCTCATGTGCTCACCTGCAAAGCCTCCTTGGCCCCATATATAAAGTCCTTCAGCTGAAATTCGGTATCAAAATACGGACGTATAATAAACTGTATAGTTATCCAGTTCTTAATAGTGTTTAGAGCTGATGGCCATATTACTTCAGGAAAGTCCATTAGTCGCGGTAGAGCTGTTTGCTAGAACGTAATCAAAATGGATCAAATGTATGGATATGAAATCTGCAATTTGTTACGTTTTTGTTTTTGTTCTCTTCCTGTGGCAGGGCTGACAGACATCTTCTGGCGACTGTGGGCGGGCTGGCATAGTAACTGGGATTAAGGCGAAAAAGAGGCGATACACAACGCCTTAATGTTTGTTGCATTGCTAAGAATTTTTAAATTTACTTTTATTCAATTTTATTTTATTTGTTGTTGTCTCTAGAGAACCGATAACATCTGAATTTTCGATAGCGCAAGAAGTTGCAATATTCCGATAGTTACTCATTTTGAGCTCTAACTGCGTCGTGTAATCGATAGTTATCGTTGGATAGTGTTGACTAACATCGATAACCGCAAAAAATGGCTGGCACTTCCGGCTGTCAAATTTTTCTTTCTTTCCCAGCCACGACGAGCAAGGGTCGACAGCATGAGGTACATTTCGATTGTGTTGAATTCGGTGTTTTGATTCCATTTATGCGTTGAAAATAAAAGGAAACTGTTGACAGAAGAAATCTAATCATTTGTGAAGAGAAATGTGATGAGTGCGATTCATTTTAATCCATTTTATGGTGAAATAAAATCGGCTCACACCTACACATTCACACGCACACACACAACTGAACACATAAGCAATAAGCACGCTGTTTTAACATATTTCCCCCTTCTCTCTTATACTTCATTGCAGTTCTTTAAAGCTCCAAAAGAGGTTGGCAGCCTCCGTATTGCGTTGCGGCAAGAAGAAGGTTTGGTTGGATCCCAATGAAATCAACGAAATTGCCAACACAAACTCGCGTAAGTATATTGGCCCGGTTAAACAGGTTAAACAATTTTGAAACTTACCCATATAACCTCGCTCACTGCAGGTCAAAACATACGCAAACTGATCAAGGATGGTCTGATCATTAAGAAGCCTGTGGTGGTCCACTCCCGTTATCGTGTGCGCAAAAACACCGAAGCCCGCCGCAAGGGTCGTCACTGCGGTTTCGGTAAGCGTAAGGGTACAGCAAATGCCCGTATGCCCACCAAACTGCTGTGGATGCAACGTCAACGTGTCCTGCGTCGTCTGCTCAAAAAGTACCGCGACAGCAAGAAGATTGATCGTCATCTGTACCACGATCTGTACATGAAGTGCAAGGGTAATGTGTTCAAGAACAAGCGTGTTCTGATGGAATACATCCACAAGAAGAAGGCCGAGAAGCAGCGCAGCAAGATGCTCGCTGACCAGGCTGAGGCCAGGCGCCAAAAGGTGCGCGAGGCACGCAAACGCCGTGAGGAGCGTATTGCCACCAAGAAACAGGAGCTGATCGCTCAGCACGCCAAGGAGGATGAGATCGCTGCCAAGGCTGCCACCGCGGGTCATTAGGAAGTCGTGCTTTCTATTAATTGATATAGTAATTTGTTTATCAACCGGAAAACTACTAAATAAAAAGACCTTTTAGTTTGGCCGAAATGATTTTGTACAAACGTGGAAAAGATCCCGAATTGTTGTTGTTATTATTGGCATTGAAAACGTGAGATTGCCTTTTTGCATCATGTGTGTGTATTTATCTTCCAGAGTCACTTTCATCGGGCTAGTATCTATTTACGATAAACATTTGGATAAACTAGATTTCAATTTTGAAAAATATCATAAATTTTCACGTATTTGCGAAATCAACACACACAAATTCTCTTTGAAAAAGTATAACAATATTATGTGGACTATCAACAATACATCAACCCAGCTGTTTATTTTTGAGGATGGCATTTTGAAATCCTCTTGGACTTTCTTTTCTTATACTTATAAAAACAAACCTCACTGATCGACGACAAAAGTTGTTTTTAGTCAGTTAACACATTTAATCAATGACATCCATTTATATAATGGACAAAGAGACCTTTTGGGATCTAAGGTAAAGTTTGATAACTTTGAATTTTATTATTTACATTTATTTTTCCAAGTTGTTTCGTTTTTAAACTATCATAAATGATATCACATTGCAATTTGGTTCGAGATTTATTGCACAATTAAAGAGAGCAACAAACAAGTCGAATTTTAAAATAGTTTAAAGTTTATAGAAGAAACTCGTTAAAGAAAAAATATATCTATTGACAGACTTTATTTTTATTTCAGCTAAATTGTGATGCTTGTATCCTGAAATATGAAGTATCGTAATCTGTTCAATATTTAGTCTATCGTCTCGTCTCTTGACTAATCAAAACTAGATTTTAGTTGCATTTAAATTTGAAAATAATACCTAGAAGTTACAGAAAATACTTTTTAAATCGGTCGAGAAGAATCCCTTTGAAATTAAATCAAATATCATGAACCATATCTGAAAGAGGTGCGGCCCAACAAATCATTAATTAAATATTGTTTATAAAGAACTCAATTTTTATTCAATAACTAAATATTGTTGAAATTACTCTTTTTATTTTACCAATACTTAATTCATGATTTGTTGTGAGACTGAATTGAATACTTTAGCTACATATATACGAAGCATCAAGAATGTCATCGATCTCGGCTCAATTTTTTTATCCGGTGGAATCTATATAAAAGTCCTTTAAGAGGACATCCCTTAATAATGTGAGCTTCGAATGAGGAGAGGGTGTCCAAGGATAACTAACCTTAGGTCAGAGCCAGACTCTAAGCTCTCACGTTATATTTTTAAAATGATTTCATGATTTCTTCAAGCCAAGTTCTAAAAATGTCAACAAGTTTTAGTTTACAAGACTTTTTCGATGCTAAGTATGTGTGACTAAAAAGGACATCATTCAGTATTTACTACAACTTATCAAATTTCATTCTGGTTAATAAAACACTTGATTTTCATTGAAAAATAGTTTTGCTTTTAATCAAACCAGACAGGGTTTGCTTTTAATTATATGTAAATACAATATTTAAGTTTATATAAATCTGCACAAAAAAATAAGAACAAAAACTGCTTTTCGCTAAGCATAATTTTGGAAAAATTATATAGTTTACACTTAAGTGTTTCCGTTTATCACATATCAAAATGGTTATACTATTATAGATATCCATAGAAATCGGCTTACATATCGTATATATAGATATTTATGTATATATATGTAGTGTTTGTGTGTGTGCGTGTATATATAGCAGTTTGTATAAGGGAGATGTGTGTGTGTGTGTGTATGGGGAAAGGCAGTCTGTATAACAAATAAAGACTTAAGGCTATGACAAAAAAAAGGTATATATTGAGGTATACATTATACGTAAGGATTTTTGACAAATTTTTAAAGGAACATTTACTGATGACAGCGACCCAATGAGTAGCACCTTCTTCCCGATGATGTAGTCGGTATACCCATTGGGTCCGTTTAATGTTATAGAGGCTCCTGTTGAAAATATTCATGATCTAGGCAAGCCAGGGCCGATGGCCGCAGTCGTATATCATAGTCAAGCATTTGCTACAGAATACAATAAAATATTTTAGTATCCAAGTTTAAAGAAATAGTTTTGAGTATCTTACTTTTAATAAATCATCAGAACATTCACATAGATTGGGACAAAAGTCACGCGGACGCTTGGGATGACGTTGAGGGAAATGTTCTCTGGACACGGAAATGCTTTTGGGCCACTGTTGGGCTGAGGGTCGTCCTGTGAGTCTGCGAAAGGAAAATCATCTATAGTAATAGGAGTTTTGCAGTTGTAGATTTCTCCTACTCACTCGAATATTCTATCCAATTGATTCTTCTCTGAAGTGCCGGGAAACAGAGCCTTACGATTATACATTTCAAATATTATGCACGCTGCACTCCAAATATCCACCGAGCTATTATACGGTTGGGCCAAAAGGACTTCAGGTGCTCTATACCAAAGCGTTACTACAACTGAGGTCAATTTCATTTCCGAATCGTAGGTTTTGGCTAAACCAAAATCAGCGATTTTCAAATGTCCCTGCGACGAGACCAACAAATTCTGAGGCTTCAGGTCGCGATGGATAATGCGATGTGAGTGCAGAAAATCGAGGCCGGTTAAAAGTTCACGGGAAAGGCTCTGCAAAGAATTTAAATGTAAAATTTTCCATATACACACAAAGTACTTAGTTGAATTGTTTTATATTCTGCGTTTACCTGTACAGTGCTGGGTGACATTCCAGATTTTGGCAAGCGTTCAATCAAATCGGACAAATCTTGCTCCAGATGCTCAAAGACCAATAGTATCATTAATTGATCGTCGCGTTCCAAGAACTGGCATACCTCATAGAGCCTGAAAATAAAGTTAAATTTCAATTTTTACAACATTTGCGCCTAACTATTATCGATAATCAATGCAGTATAAGAGTATCGAGCGACCGCGTGGTATAAGTCCAACAGTGGCGCCTTGTAGCCATAATACGGAATATTTTGGCAACTTGTACAAGATCACTCAACGCATACATGCACAGTCTTACGATATTCAATAAACAAATCAAATGCATGAAAAAATCAAAAAAATTTCAAAAATTTTATGGTTTATTAAAAATAGTTGCAGAGGCAACCTGAACCCATTTGTAAGGCAGAGATCGACATAAATCTACTTTTAGGGCATTAAAATCGTCAAATATTATTGTTGTACATTTTCGATTTAAATGTTAACATTACGATAAACAGTGATCGTAAATTGACACTACGGTAAGCCAAAACCGTAAAAGAGAGAATGAGTGATGGAGCGAGATAGCGCAATTGAGTGGAACAGCGCGAGAAAGTGACAGCTATACGGAGCCACTCTCTCATAGAGATAGTAGTATACTGAGTGACTTGTAATGCTATCGATATTTTTGAAAACGTATACGACGCCCACCAACGGAAATTTGAAGTCGGTGCAAAAATTATTTTTGCACAATATGGGAAATATAGAATGAATCAATATGCACTCAGCTAGTCAGTTATCAGCAGCCTTCAGACGATGGCGCCGCCAGGCTTTGACGTTGACATATGTCAAATATTGGACATGCACATACATATGGAGTGGGGGCGTTTAAGGAGGTAGGGGGTGGGGAGGTAATAAACTGCAACATTGTTGGTTGCTACTTAATCTGGCTCTCTATTTTCGGTGTTGTTGTCTCTTTGTCTATCTCTCCGTATGTATGAATGTGTGTGTGTGTGTATACCTCTCTTTTAAGGCAGAAGATAAACCGGAATGAAATGGCAATGGGGAAAAATATAAATGACCCAACAACAAACATAATGCTATTTGTCCCTTCCCCTTATCACCTTCCCCGCAAACTCTCACAAAACACTATTGTAATCTCTTTTCAAATTAGTTGGCAAATAATAAAAAATAATAATTGTGTAAAGTAGAGGCGCCTTGGCGCCCTCGCACTTACTTCACAATGTTGGCATGATCGCTGGCATTCAATTGTTTTAGCAGCGCGATTTCTCGCAACGTGGACATGGGCACTCCATTGTCATTTAGAGCGATCCGCACCTTCTTTAGGGCCACGATGTTTCCAGTGATCATGTCGCGGGCTCTGTAGACGGTCCCATAGGCCCCTGCAGAAAAAAATCAAAAAAAAATTTAAGTAAATTGCAAAATCAAACAAAAAATATATAAAAAACCAAAAGGCAAAAAAAAAATGAAATGACAAAGAAAGAAACAACAAAATGCTAATCAAATATATAAATCCTCTCCCGTCACCCCTCTTTCATGTACGCGTTTCTCTTCTGTCTATCTAACGGCGAGCGAGCAGAAAGAGATAAGCAAAAGAGCAGCGTGTTGGAGAGAGCAGAACAAGTGAAATTCGCGAATTCTAAAGTCAGCTGGTCCGGAGATTTTGATAAGCAAAAAACCGGCTGATTCTTTTGCTCTCTTTTTTTGGTTTTGTTTTTGTTATTGTTGTTATATCTAACAGAAACAACACAGATGATGACTGACTGCAAAGGTAACACAAAACGAAAGAAAGAAAGCAACAAAAATCGAAATTCAAAATTGTCACCGGAAATTTATCACCCCCCAGACATGCACAAATGTGCGTGGGCTGCGACAGTAGCTAACATATTATTCTGATGAAATTGATCAGACAGACGTCTGCACACCTCCAGTGCGGGGGGAGGCAGAAGTTAGAAGTGAAACACCTGCTTTTGCCGACCGACACCATCAGGTGAAGTCGTCACCGAAGCTTCGTCAACTCAGTCCAAGTACAAGGCCAAGCCCCAAAGCCTCAGCAAAAACAAGAAACAAAAAATGATACACCGCCGAAATTTTCGCAGTCTATTTCAACTCGTCAAAAAATAAAAACACCAACAAAAAAAACAAAACCAAAGATATAATCAAAAAAAAAAAATTTGAAAGGCCGCTGCCGAAAATCAAACACAAAGCAACCGGCAATAATTGAGAATGAAGACAGCAAAAGAAACGAGAATCGAAGATCTATATAGTATATGACAAGTGTATAACAGCAAAATATACTTACAAGTTTTTAACCCCCTAAAAGACTTTGCCCTTGACTCAATTATAAATAAACAATGTTAACTCAAGGTGACGTAATTAAAAGTTAAAAGTAATTGTATGAAAATGTTAGTAACTTTTAACAAATGAGTGTTGATTGTTAAGCTGCTTATTGAATTTTTGCACTTTTTGTGGGCCGGGAGCGGGGGCGGGTATATGAACAGGCGAGAAAAAACACGTGGCCAAGTATTTGAGCCTTAAGGTAGGCAAGAAATTGTTTAAACTAAACTAAAGAACAAATTATCCACAACAATTTCTTACGAAATTAATAAAAGCTGTTAAATAATTGGATTTTCAATCAAATAAGTTGTTGAATTAGTTTCATTAACTAACAAAAACAGTTAAGAAACCTAGAAGTAGGCAATATATGTCACACTAAGAAAAGTTAGATTATTCTAAATTTTAGAGTTCCTTGTGGAATAGCTATTTAAAATAGTCAATGTACTGCCCGAGACTAATATTAATCATTCCATTTCCTTTTTAGAAACAACTAATCAAAGACCTTATTAAAACCGATCGATTTTCTTCGATTAAAAAGATATAAAATCGCTAATATTGTTGAAAAATCATAGATAATCCATAATAAAAAGACAAAGACAAATTCTAAGGATGTTTTTCTTATTATTGGCTGGAGTTTTCCCCATGAAAAACGCAATCATGTGAAATGCAGCACATTGTTCGCGGGTTCTTGACCTACACCAAGTTGAGTGGTTGTATGATTTTTTGTGGTTATGTTAGACGTACCTGTGCCTATAATGTTGAGTTCCTGATAGTTGTGCGGATCGCCATCGCCGAAATTTTTGGAATGCGATGACATTTTCTGTCTCTTTAATTGTGGTGATTGTGACATAAGTATATATGGTTTGTGTACGCCAGCAGCCGATGTCCCGTTTCACAGATTAGGCACGTGGTTTTTTTGATACATTTAACAAACAATATGTAAAGCTAGGTTGTTACACGGCGGGGGCGGCGGTGGTGGAATCTGTAATAGGCAAGGTCATGGACAAGTATTTCGTTATTTTTCACTTTGATCTTATGAAAATAATTGAAAATCACTGTAATTCTTTGCTCGTTTCACTTTCTCTCACATATGATGGCACTTTCGACCGCGTGTAACAAGTAATAATAATAGGCCTACACTGAAAATCGCTCTCTCTGTCACACACACAAACACACTCCCACACACCAGCTACATACATATGTACATATGTATGTTAAGCGCGGTCAATGAACTTCAAATTTTTTGAAAATATTTTTCGCTATAAAACTTACGGCGGCGTTGACGTTGGTTAATAATTGTATGTAGTTCTTTTTGGTTTTTTGAAATGTTTAGTTTTGGTCTAACGATTGCCGTCAGTCTTTCCAGAGAGAGGGAGATAGAGAGTGAGAGAGAGTGGCTCTCTCAGCTAGTGAGTGGGGGGAGTAGTTCTCTTCATTGTCGATTGCTTTCTTTTTGGCTGCTGCTTCTTCTTGCATCCTGATAGTTATTTATACTGTTACTATTTCAACCAAAAAGCAAATAACGCGAAGAGAGAGAGAAATACATAGAATAAAAAGCACAAAAGGAACAACAACAAAAACAAAACCAACATTTTTTTTTTGTTGCCATTTGTCAATTAATTCTAATCGCACACACACAAAAAAAAAACAAGAACAACAATACAAATAGCAACAATAATAACAAAACGAAATGAGAGAAACGACAAGCAAAAAAAGTCACAAAAGACCCCCGAAAAAAGCAAAAACAAAATGCATATTTCGCACTGTCTCAACGGAACAAAATCAAAATCATACACGATCATACTTCACCCTCCGTTCTCCCGTTTCTTTTCTGTTTTCAAGGACCTAACTGGCTCGATCCCTTCCCCTGCCACTGTCCTAGCATTTATTTTCTTCTTCAGTTTTCTATGTTTTCATTTTTCCATGTGGGCCCTACGATTATTTTCACAAATGTTTGTTGGCCCCGAGCGACAAGTGCAAAGGAATCATAACATATTATTAGTTAAATATTAAAAAAATGTGTTTTTTATTTGTATGAGGCAAAAAAAAAAAAAAGCCACCACTCATACACACACACACATGCGCAACTCTCACTCACACTAACGCACACCACTAGAAGTGATCATATACACTACATACATACATACATACATGTATGAATGGTGGTTAGGTTTTTTTGGAAAAAATTGTCGAGTTGATTTTGTTAGACTTCTACGTTTTTAATCAGTGAAACCAAAAAAAATTTATAAATAAAAACACAAAAAAAAAAAAGCACATACACGATCACTACACCTCGAACACTACTGCCGTTTGCGGTTTGCTATTTGTTGTATTTGCGTTTGTTTCTCCAAAAAATTTATTTGTTCTTTATGCGCGTCTATTTGTTGTTGTTGTTGTTTTTTCTTTTTTTTAAATTTAAAATATTATAACCAATATTCGTAAGACTTGCGCTCAATTCAATTTCGAGAGTGTGAGTGAAAATCTAAAACCTTGATCTGTTAACCGAATATCGTAAATGTTAATGCTTAACAGGCGCTGTTAGGATTTGAAAAAAAAAATGTTAGGGGTCCGTTAATTTTTTAAAATACTATATATTTTAAATGTATTTTATGTTGACTAATATTTTTCTTGGCTCTTGACACCTAAATGAAATGGTGTGGAAAATTGTGACGCTCACACAGACTTTTTACGAATCAAAAGGCAAACGGTCTTAAAATATTTGTATATTATATATTATATTTTCAATACAAAGATTAAAAGTTTGAAGCGTCGTTAAAACTAAATTATTCATATCGATCAAGTGGTATTAATGCTCTTTCAAAAAGTGCGCCTTTTTTAGAGGTTAAAGAAATTCCACTATTTTTGATCCCCCTATTAATTATCGAACCACATATTTTTTTGGATCCCATTATTTCGATTGATTGTCCTCTTTAGGCTGAATTTGTATTTCTCTTTGTGATTGAAATTCTTGTTTTGTTTGTGCAGTGCTGGGAAGTGCGAGGAGATTAATGTGGGAAAATGTGGCGGATAGTGGCGGTAATTTTAAAAAATCTCCGCTTTTAATGCTTCATAAACTGTAGAGCAATGCTTCACAAACTGCATTATGTCAATTGTCAACCGACCGTTCGTCGCATCTGCGGCATGTAAGCCTAAAAACTATTATAGTAGAATTATTATAATAAATTATGTATTTGCATATTTTATATTATATGTTTAATACAAAAACTAAAAGTCCTTCACACAGCTGGTGGTATTAATGCTCTTTCGAAAAGTGCGCCTATTTTAGAGGTCATACAAATCCCACGATTTGTTATCCCTATATTATTTATCGAACTCCATATTTTTTGGATCCCATTATTTTAAACCACTATTTTTTCGGCTCCCACTTTTTGATCCACTATTTTTTCGGCCCCGATTGAGAGAGAGATTAATTGAGAGAGCGAAGCAAAAAAGTTCCGTTAAATTCGGCTAGCAAAATAAATTCCGTTTATTTCTAGCCCCAGACAAAGCGGCAAAAAGCACGTGTGTGTGGTAAAAAGAATTTGCAAAGAAAACATAAATTGAAAAAGTGAAGAAAAATTGAAAAACACGGTGTTAATAAAAATTGTATATAACGGTACTTTAAGGTGCTCTCTTGCCCCCGCACACACACACACGGTCATACACGCACATGCTCACACACATACGCATCACGCACTGGCAATAAGAAAAGAAATCGCAGGCAAAAAAAAACGCGGCCGCACCTACAAAAGTGGGCGTACGAAATCGGAAAATTTTCGAAATAAAAGCAAAAATAAAAGAAATTCATGGATAATGGAGAATATATAAGAAAGAGGCAGTGAAAAGGAAAAAATAAATAACCATACACACCCACACATACACTCCCTCACCGTTACACACTTACACACACACACATAGACACTCACGCAAAACAGAGAAGGAAAAAAGGAACAACGAAGCAGAGAAGCAGCGGCAGCAGCCGAGAGAGAATGTGCGGGAGGAGAAGATTGAAAATAAACGTGTAGTAGAGAATTTTTGAAGCACACACACACACACACACACAAGCGGACGCACTCACACAGACACACACCTCCTACACTCCTATTCTCTCACTCTCTCTATTGCTCTCTGTCTATCTCATACGCCGCCTACACTCACACAAACACAGCGACACACACACACACACACACACACACACAAAGACACCATATTCGTATTTATATGCGCGAAAAGTGTAAGCTTTGTTGTTGCTGCTGCTGCGCCGCCCAGGAAGAAAGGACGTGGAGCAAATCTGCTGAGCTGAGGAGCAAATGGCAGTCCCTTTAAGCGGGCGCTTTTGAGAGAGAGAGAGAGACATGTCGTAATGGCCAGAGAGGTAAGTGAGAGCCCAGCCAGAGCCGGCACTAAAAAATATTGAAATATTTCCAAATCAATGTAAATTTCGATTTACTACTAGATATTTAGTTCCAACGTTCCTCTTTCTCTGCGTGATGTGGGTGAAAATGTTTTTGTAATTTGGTTTTTAATTTTTGTGAAGCAGAATATCTAGAATGTAAACAAAAGTGTAGCATACTTTTTTGTGCACCTTTGTTTTTTCTTGATGCAGTTTTTCTTTATTTCATTTCGTTGCTTTTGCCATTTTGCTTTTGCTTTGCTTTGCTGGTGAGTGAATAGCTTTGACCCAAATAACGGGGGGTAATAGTAATACAAATACATACGTCCACACCCCCTCCCCACCACCAAAAAAAAACGCCCACACCCACCATGCCGCTTCTTTTAGGAAACACACACACTCGCATCCACACCCACTCATATTTCTATGTGTGAATGTTGTTGTCGTTGTAACTGTTGTTGCTTGTTGCCATTTGATTGTTGTCTGTTGTTTCAACCAAACAAAAATTCCAAATATTCCTAGGTGTATGAAGGGAGGGGGTGAATGTGGGTGGTTTTTGGTACCTACATACATAGGTAGTCTTTGAATATGTAAATAATTATAAAATAAACAAAAATCCGATTTGCTTTCCATTCTCCCCAAAAACAAAAAAAGAAAATCTCGTTAACAAAAAGTCAAGAACATTTGACATAAAGTGCGGGGGATTTGGGGTGGACGCTACATGTGTCTGCTAGATACTGTCATTTCTATGAGTTTAAATTTAACGGACATTTCACATCACGAATTTTTACACAGAAAGAAAAAGTTTTAACTAAAAACTAATCTACTACATAATGGAATTTAAAATTTAAGAATTATAGAAGCAGAAACGTTGCCAAGTCAACTTATTTTTGAGAAGTGATAAGCGAATTATCTAATTACATACCTTGGAAAGATCAGTGGCTATGCCATATGCATACGAAAATTAACCTCTGAGAGCATTACCAAAGCTTTTCTAAAGGGTTTACGACCCAATTTTCCGATTTTCTGAAAACCGCAACGAAAATAGGCAAAACGCTATATTTAACTTGTGGACCAAGATCTACACAACGATCAGACATCTTTAAAATATCCTGAAAAATATGGCCCATAGTCCCAGGGATAATTCCATTTTGGCAGTTAGCGATTAAGCTTAACTATGATTCTTCATTCTTCTTCCTAAAATTAGGTAAAAGGCTCCTTGCATTTAGTTAAAAATTGTCGATAGTTGATTTGAACAAATGTTTGTTTGAGTTGAATTGCATGTGGACTGAATTGAGGCAAATGTTGACAGCGTTTAAGCAAATGAAATGAAAACGAAAGCTGATTATGGATCCCAGATGGACCTAGGACTTGTGGAGCGTTTGAATCCTTTACAGTTTACCGTTTATACTGCTGCTGCTGCCGTATCATGAAGCGATTCGATTTAGTGCTGCGCGCGCGTTTTGTTAGCTTTAGAGCGTGTATTTGTCCTCGTAGGATACGAGGATACGTTGTCGTCGTCTTCGTCCTGATTATATCACATCAACATCAATGCAAATGTAGGCCAAAGCACAAAAATGTTAACTGCCAAAGCAGCAGCAGAGAGTGAGAGTGTTTTAAGGAGACGAAGAGAAGTGCAACAACTTTTGATGAAGGACTTTTGAAAACTAAACGATTAATTAAAAATGTGCAATTTCAATTTGGAAAATTAAATAAAATTAGAGAAACACTTGGAAAGGAAAACGAGTGAATAAGAAACGTGTTAGCAAAGCTTTTTTTTTGGTGGCTAAACAAAAATTGCAACGTGCAGCAAAAATAAAGAGAGAGAGAGAGCACTTTCTCTGCAATTCTCTCTCGCAACACGCTGCTGCTGCTGCTGCTGCTGCCTAGCCCAAAAAGCATCAGCAGCAGGAGTTTCGTCCTTTCAGTCAACCAGTTAGCCAGCCAGCAGTAGCCAAGTAGGATGCACATTTTCATTTTTACGGGCTTCTTTGATACGATTTGAGTGAATTTCTCGCTGGCATCGTTTTTTAAATAGTGAAATATTCAATTTTTAGCTGGGTGTGACAATACCTCTCCAACAACCATAATAATAATAATAATAATAATAACCGAAACGATTTCAATAAAAATATCAACAGCAAACCAAATTTAAACTTAAGCTTAAAAAACCTACTAATATCTAAGGCCAAGTCATTTGATTAACACTACAAAAGAAAAGAAGAAAAATCGTAGGTTTCACGACCGTAAAATCACGACAAAAAAGGGAGTGAAGGATAGTAAAGGAGCGAAGAGAAGAGAAGAGATAGAGAGAGAGAGAGAGAGAGAGAGAGAGAGTGCGTCGAGGAGACGAGGCGAGGCAAAGGCAAGGCGCGTAGTAAAGTGAAAGTGCGAAGGTCAACTGAAGAGCTGGCGCTGGCGCTGGCTGCCTAACCTGACCTGCCCTAAACAAGAAACTGAAAAACGACGCGCCCCAAAAAATATTAAAAAAAAAAAAGAACTCAAAACGAAAACGGAAAACGAAAGACAAAAGGAAGGAAATCCCTTAACAAAAGTGAACGAAAAATTGATAATAATTACAACATTTAAAACAAAACTAAAACGAATTTCTAAATAATTAAAAACAAAAGGCATTTAGACACATTTTTTTTAGAAAACGTTTTTTAACAACCCCAACAACAAAAAGGACTTTTTGTTTTTTTGATAAGTTTATATAACGTGCCAAAACAAGAAAACCAAAACCAAAACCAAAAAAAAAAAAAAAAACGAAAACAAAAACAAAAAACAAATATTGTGTGTGAGTGCTTGTAAAAGGAATTGTGGCCAACAAAACGTGCAAAGAAACGACAGTGGGAAGACGACAGACGACGACACCCTGTGACAGCATGTGGTCAAACACCTTGTGTACTTTAGGTGTGACAAAACCTCTGTGCAATTGCCTTAGCATAAGACAAGTGGCCGCTGCAGCAGCAGCTGCGGCACAGGTAACCCAGCACCAGCAGCAGCAGCAGTCGCAGGGTCCAGGAGGTGGAGGTGGTCCCAATGTGGGAGGGTTGGGCAGTGGATCAGCAATTACGACAGGACCTACAGGCAATGGAATAACCGGGGTAGGCATAATAGATTTTACAATTCGTTTTGCCAGTTTTTTTTTTTTTTTTTGTTCTTCTTTTTCAATTTTGCTGGCTTCATTTTGCTCATTATCTATTTTTTTTCTTCCTTTTTTTGAGCTCTCTTCGTTGTGCACTCGTTACTGGGTCACTGGAGCGCCACACACATACATACAAACACACACACACATACATGTCCTTGCATACATGGTTGTTGTTTTTATTTTTGCTGTTGCTTTCACTGCTAATACGCCTTTCTTTTGATCACCTACGACTACAAATAGATTGTAGGAGAGAGAGAGTTAAAGAGAGAGAAGGTGAGCAGTAGCGGATCTAAAACGAGGCTAAAGTTGGTCTTCAATTTTCCTCATTCCCACAGTTATTAATTGCTGCTGGGTGTGGGAAATGTCCCTGCCCCCCGCCTAGATCCGCTACTGCGGGAGGGTGAGAGGAAAAAGTTGAGTAACCTTGACATTTGGTTATACAATTTTTAGGTGATGATGGTGGCAGGTGGGCACAGGTGTCCACACCTAATTCGAAAGTTTCTTTTCCAATTCGCTTCTTTCTTCACGTTTCCTTATTGCTTCTTCTTTTTCTTGCAGGAGTCTCGCGGCAAGAGACCACTGAAAATTTGGGATAGTTGGCGAAATGTGCGCAAGGGTGTTGTAGTTGGAACATTTGAAGAGCTCTTGGTACGCGGCAAGGATAAATTGGGGGTTCCGTCTTCAGAGCCAGTTCGCGTTGTTCTGGAGTGTGATGGAACCCAAATCGAGGATGGTGAATATTTTCGAACCCTGGCCAACAATACGGTCTTATTGCTGTTGAGGCAGGGCGAACGTTGGTATCCCACCGGTGTGGATGTCATAAAAGCTGGTAAGTCCCCCAACACACTCCCAACTCCCCTTACCTCTAACTTAAATCTAATCTTGATTTTGATGTTCAAAGCCATCTCAGCTATACCAAAAATCGTCTGTGAGACGATTCATGCTTTGGAACTGCATGATGAGACACCATCGTGGAAGATTATGGATAACAAAGGGCGTGTCACAGTGGTTTTGCATTGGGATCAGCGGCAAGGGGGCGGAGGCAGTAGTGGAGGTGGCGGCGGCGGCGGCGGTCTTCTCACCTCGGACAAGTATTCGCCATCAAAGAAGGGGCTATCGGCACAAAGTTCATTGGATAACAAATCCGTATCATCACAATCCTCAACACAGCCACGATATGCCAGCCCACAAATAACGGTAATCAGTGACGATGGACCGGCTAGTATATACCATCCAGGTGGCGTTGTATTGCCACCTGGCGTTGTGATACCTGGCGGCAGTCGTCGCCTCTCCAAACAGGGCGGTGGCGGTGGCTCATTTGATGCTGTTCATGTGCATACGCCCGAATGTGCCCATCACGCTCACACACCCAGCCGGGCGGGTAGTCCGAGCACCACGGAATGCGATTTCCATTGCTGTGCCCTGCACGAGGAGGGACGCAAGATAGCCGTGCATAAGCATAGTGTGGCCACCTCACCCATACAGGATGGCGGCTGCAGTAGTCCCCAGCCAGTGGCGGCAACGGCGGCCTCAACATCAGTATCAGTATCATCATCGGTTATGGATCCTAGCAGCATGGGCAGCATGCAGCGCCGCTCTTCGGGGGCCAAGGGTCATGTGCGTTTCTTGGATATAGCACCGGAGCGCGATAGTTCCGAGAGTGAGACGGAGAACACAGTGATGGAGGATGATAAGACAACAACGGAAAAGTTTCTGCTCCTTATCGATCAACTGTCTGTGGATCAAAAGCGCCATCTCAGCATCAAGGATATCGGCATCATTTTGGAGCGTCTCAATTCGAAAATCTTGGATGTGGAGCGTTTGGATCGGGAATCGGAATCGGATGATTGTTACAATTGGACGATAAAGGCGACAATACGCGGCGATGCGCTACGCGAACTGGGCGTCATCTACAATGGCAACTACTATGCCATTTCCGAGCACCCTGGCTATAAGGAGGAGCTCGAAGAGAATGGCGAAGAGGTCGAGGAGGAAGAGGAGGAGGATGAGGAAGATAGAATTTAAATCAATAACAAAAACCCAAAACACTAGAGAAAAGCATTTTACCCCAGATATAATAATGAATGAATGCAAAAATGCATCAAGCAACAAAAAAAAAAAAAAAATTAAGAAATTAAATGAAGGTTACAAACAAATTTAACGAATAACATGCAAGAAGCACATTGTACAATAGTTAAGTAAGCCCAACAAAAAGAAAGTAAAAAAAAAAAAAAAAAAAAAAAAAAACAACAGCAACAACATAAAATTAAAAAGCAAACAAACAAATTACACAAGTTTTGTAGCATTTAGGGAACCAATGTTGAAGCGTGATGAACCAAAACCCCCCCTCCCCCCAAACAGCAGCAGCAACAACAACAACAAACATTGAAAATCACTTGCCAAAACCAACCCAAAAACCATTGTTAAAATGTTATTTATGTTGTGCGTGTGTGTGCCAAACAAACAAAGAAACCAAAAAAAAAAAAAAACAAAAACAAAAAAGAAAGAGATTGCCTTATTTAGTTGTAACCTCCGCCAAAAAAGAACATCAACAACAACAACAACATGTTAACTGCAAAACTCAATAACAATTTCAGTTCCTTAAACAAAACAAAGAGAGTAGCTCAGACATCCTTGCCCATGCCAACATCTGTCGGACTACTTTTAGTGAATATATATATATAGATATGTATATGGGTTGCAATTGGGCTATTTATGTTTGTAGTGCAAAACTGTCATTAGTTCTCCAAAGAATTCCCAAAAAATAAGAGTGTGATTAGGGTAGAATAGTTATGCCTTAGCATAAGTTTCCTCATAACGCTCTAATCCTATCGGCTTAGATCCACCAGTTAAGTTACTTATTAGTTTCTGATCTCCCCCAAAAGTTTCCGCCATCCTGTAGACAGTTTCTTGTTTTTGCACTACCCACGCATAGAGTTGAAAGAGAATTTCTGTAAATATAGCATCCCATATATATATAAAGTATTATTATTATTATTATTAAGTGTAACTCACAACAATCTATTCCTATTAATTACTTTTTTGTTTGAGTTAAAACCGAAAGGATTATTGGTTCCTCTTGAATTGTTCAAATATAATCTATGTGTGTACCTTTTAATTAGTTGGTCCCAGTCCATAGGGGAATCTAGAGCGAACTTTGCTCCCCAAAGTATGCAATATGAAGAAACGAGAAAAGATATGCATGAAAACAATGAATACTTTTCCAGTCTATGGCATACTTTAAGGAGCCCCTTATTTCATGCCCTGGATCTGCCTGTGGATCTTCAAGTCTAGTCCTCTTTATCTGCCAAATAGTAGCCATTATTGTTCAGCCATTTATAACTGCCGTTAATTGTAAAAGTGTTGTAAAACGTTAAAAACATTGCGCACAAAATAGCCAATTATTGGCCGAAAGAAGAAGAAACAAAGAAAACATTGAAACTCTTAACTTAACTGTAGTTATACATATTTACATACATACAAAAAAAAAAAAAAAACACCTTGATCCATCGATTTTGTGTTCCACAAAAAGAAAAAAATATATCAAATTGTAATTAGAAATTAACAAAAAACGAAAGAAGAACGAAAAACAAATGTAAACAAAATGATGAAAATGGAAAAACACTGCCAAAAAAAAAAACCAACCAGACATTCATGTGTAGAAAAATTCATTTTTCCCCTCTACAAAACAAAATCTATCAAGAATTAGTTTTATTTTCGTTTCTTTTTTAACCCTTAAACACTTTTTTTTTTTAGATAACCCAGAGTCAAGCGCAGCAACTGAAGGTTCTTTAGCATTAAAACTCAACAAAAACAAAGCAAACTTAATAAAAAAAACAACTGTGTGTAACGAAATTAATAAGAAAAACGACGCTAAACAAAAACAAATTGTTAATTGTAAAAAGCAAAGCGACAACAACAACAAAAATTGTACAAAATCAGTTCGGTTTGGAGTCGAACTTTTACATTTTATGCTTTAGGTCCGTTCAAAATGTGAATGAAAGTTGATATAAATCCCATTAGCAAGTAGCTGGCCTACATTCCATTCCATTCCCACAACAATCTGTAATATCTGACCTCTATATACTTTCGTCTATCCGATTGGCAGCCGATTGAAGCCCTCCATCCCTCTCTCTCTCTCTGAAGTCCTTACAAATATCGGACCTAAAGCATAAATTGCTGCAACTAAAGAAAAACCAAACATAAACATAACAGACAAATAACGAAAACAAATTTAACAACCAAATTCTCACTGTCTTCTGGAAAACGAAAAGAAAAACTTAGCATGTAAAAATTTAAAAAACAAAACCAAAAAAGAAACATATTGATAAACAATAATTAAATGAAAGTTATATAAAAAACAAAAACAACAAAGTAAGTTTAACAAAAGGCGTCAAAAAGGGCAGAGAAAACTCAAAGAACTCACAATTAGTAAAGAAAACAGAGAAGAAACTGAGAGAGGTAACAGAAGCAAAAACAAATTCATTAGCGTTGTTTTAATTTATTCATAAGTGTAAGCTCAAACAAAGGAAACGAAGATAGAAACCAAAAAACAAATCTAACACACTGAATTCTAACTTCAGGCCAAGTCGAAGTTGTTATACCCTTGGCAGAATCCATCCGATAAGCCACATGACTAGATTTATCCCAAAGAAATACTTGAAAAGTATTGAGAAACCAATCTGAGGACATGAAAAAAGAATTTTTGAAAAACTTTCAATATTTTAAGCTAAGGAACGTGCATTAATATTTAACTCCAAAAGGTTCTTTGGTTCATTATTAACACAAAATGCTTTAAGCCACGTTGTAAAGCATAGTTAGACCTTGCAGGATCAGCCACATTAGGACTCTTGGACCCTTAAACATAATATATTGAATATATTGGAGTTTCTCTACTTTGATTGGATCCTAAAAGAAATCTTTAAACTTTGTCATAAGAAAATATGTTCTTCATTATATATAATTTTAGATTCAAAATCATAACAAGCAAAATGTCGATAGTCTCATTTGATTTTTGTTAACAAAGCGAATTGTCGATAGAAGAGAGGATCAGCCATAAGATCGGCTGAACAGATGATAACTTCCAGACAAATGTCATTTCATACTTAGTATAGATTACATCCTTATAAAAACGATCATCTTAAGCCCCCCCCCCCCTCTCAGCGGGGTAACTATTAATGAACGTTCCCCTTGAAATCTTTCGATCTGCGTTTTCTTTTTGGGAATCAAATCTAGTTTTGGTTTGAATTTTTGTTAAGTTATTTAAATGAAATTGTCTGAGATTCTGCCAGGGTCTACACTTAAAGAACATGATGGAAAGGCAACATCGTATATATATATAAAAATAATAATAAAATACCTATACATACCCAATAAAAGAAAAACAAAAAGAAAAAATAAATTTAAAAAATAAATGAAAACAAATCTCAAAAACGATGAAATGAAGCTGAAAGTGAAAGAAAAAGCAGCCTCTTCCATATAAATTGAAAATATACACACAACCAGAAACACCCGCTCACACACACACACCCACACACACACACACACTTCTTCAACTGACTTCCATAATCATAATCATTGTTAACATTTAACTATAGAGAATTACGCTTTAAAGACAAAAGTAAAAAAAACAAAAAAGAAAACAACACAAACAAAAAAAATGTTTAAAAACAAAAAACTAAGTTGGAAAATTTCCCTCACCTCGCCCATTCCATAAGAAAAATAAAAAGGGGGCAATGTTATAACAAATAATTTTACCCCAAAAAACGTCAGAAAAACAAAAAAAATAATAATAATATGAAAAAGAAAACAGAAACAAAAACTCTGTGTAAATGCAATCAGTTAGATTTATAAGAAAATGGAAAATATTACAACAAACACAACAACAAATCAGTTTGCATTAAGCTATAAACAATTTTGCAAAAAAGAAAAACAACAAATAAAACATTCAAATATTTAACGAAATGAGAAATATTTGAAAAATGACGAAAATGAAGCAGAAAGCATGGACACAGAAATATGTTAAATTGTTTTAATATTAACAACAAAAACAAAGAAAAGAACACACACACACACGAAAACAAATTACAGTGAAAGCTCTCTAAGCGTGGACAGCTCCCACAGGCAGACATCTCTCAAATACCAAATAATGGAACTGGCGGCTGTCCGCCCATGGGGGCTTTCACTGTACATAAATAAATTGATCAATTAATTATATAAAGAATAATAATGAATAATAATAATAATAATAATGATGAAAACTGAAAAACAGAAAAATTGTTTTTATTAATTTTGTTAAAAAGACAGCAAACAAATAACAACAAAGCAAAAAAAAAAAACAAAGAAAAAAACAAAATAAATAAATAAAAAGAAAAAAAAATTCAATTAAAATGTTTAAACGACAACAAGAAAAATGAAAAAGCGTAAACAAAAACCAGAAAAACAAGAACAAACCGGGGAAAGACATGAAGATGACATTAAAAACAAAAACAACAAAACAACAAAATAAATGAACAAAATAAAACAAAATGACAAAACGATTATAACGATGATGATGATGATGATGATGAATATGATAATGATGGAAATGAACGATTAAGAACGATGTAGAGAGAGGAGAAAAGAGAAAAACAACAAAAGAGAAGCTATTATTAAAGCATAAACATTACATAAATACAAAAGTTGTACCACTTTTATTTATTTTGTTGATTCGCACATCTATGTACATATAATTCTATCCCTTCTAGAGACTTTTTATGGCCTGGTAAACAAACCATGAACCTCGACAATATTTGTTCTAAAGGTCGTTCCGAAACAGAGACAGAAACAGAAACAGAGATGGAGGTTGCCATTGAGAGACTGATAGATTTATTAAGTACACAAATTAAATTACTATATATACCCATATATATGTATATATAATTGTTGTCGCTCATCTAGATACACACATACATAGATGCCCGCCCATTCAGAAGCTGCGCGACGATCTCAGAATTAACAATAAAAAAAATATTATTAATTTAGTCAGACTTACTTTTTCCTCATGTCAAAGTTAATACACACTTTCTATCATCAACAGTATTTGGAGGGTGAAGAAACATTGCACTTATATTATAGTCAGATCTTCCCAAAACACTTGTACAATTATAAGTTAAGAAATAAGATCAAGAAATTAGAATATTAACATAATTTGCATTATTGTTTCCATTATTGGCTTCCATTTTTGACACTAGGTTTGTGCAGCGAGTCTCGACGTGCGTTTATCTAGTGTTAAACAGTTCTACATCAGTAATGTTATTCATTACTCAACACTGATCAATTCGCCTTAAAAGTTGGCACACAAATCAAATTATTAGAAATGCCTTATTCAATCTCCGACATATACTTTTATTTACCTTTAGGTAGATCACGTTAATATTAGAACTCTTTTTAAAACCATTTTATATAGTTGTCATGCGGATCTACTCGTAAATTTATGGTTAGAAATCGGTCATTTTAAGTGGGGAAATAGATCTTGGATATTGAAATTTCAGTTGCTAAGGAAGAAATTTGTAATTTTCTCTTTAGATCCCTAAATTTCCCACAGATTTCAAGAATTTGTTGACTTTAAAATAGAATGCAAGCTGATTTCGTATATTAGGATAAGTAGAAGTTGAGATCACAACAGTTTAAAAATTTGTCCATACCCCAATTTGAAAGTATATCATCAAATGAGCTAAAAAGTTGTTGGAACAGTTAATAACAATTATATTGTATAGAATTATATTACTCATCATCTTGGTGATTGTTTGTCCGACTGAAACGAAGTCTCAGGGGCGTAGCCATGGACAAGGCATAAAATCGTTCCGACTGTTGCTATATATAATGCCAAGTATATATAACAACTCCATTGAACACATTCGAAGCAGGTTTTGCTTATTGTTAAACGTGCCTGATTAGAGGGAATGGAAAGACGTTTCACTTGGCTAATGTTATTTGAGACATCGAGAATTCCTTAACTTTGTTTGGAGTGCAAGTTGATATTTTAAACCCTTTTCAACTACACCCCTGACTAGACTTTGCCCATGAATTGCTTAAATTTTTATTTCGTTCTGTTTGCTCAGTCACAAGCTTCTGCTCACAAGCGTTTTATGACGCGACGTCGCTCTATGTACCTTCTCCCTGTAGGCGGAGAAGCTGGCAAAAGTTAATTGAATTAAGTAAGTCACTTATCAGACGCGTGACTAACAACTAATTGTGCGGCGGCCATCGATTAACACAACGTCTTGCATACATTTAACCTTTACTAGAGGCAATTGAAAATGGTTTTCTCTAAAATTTCCCCCCTTGTTGGTTATAATCATTCGATTTTGGTTTGATCTAATCTTGAATCACACGAAATATGTGGGTAACTGATAAATATAGAAATTTATTTTGGATTGAGCGATATAGAGTGCAAATAAATGATTAACATTTTTAAAATCTGAATTGGTTTTCTATCTAAAATATATTTTGTGGAGACGCGTTGGAATTTTGAGCAACATTTGCAGTCATTCTCAATTACAATTGCATACTTTTGAGGGCACAATTTACAATTAAAGTGTTTTGCTTATGAATAAATAGTTCAATCATGATTAGTTATTGTCTTTATTCGTTGTTGTCTTATATAATTTAACAAGTGCGTCTAAAATATAGTATATAACATTTGATTTAAGTTAGTTGGCTTTAAGTTTTGTGTTGGTATTTAGGAGGTGTTTTTTTTTTGTGCTTTTTCTTTATTTCTTTTCTGTTCTTTCGTGTTTAGAATTTTAAGTTTAATTTTAAGCTAGTATATAGTTAGATATACATATATATATATTCTCGTATAGTAACATCACTAATTATGGAGGGGTTGACGACGACGGAAACGTTGCACTGTGCTGTTTTGACACTGGGTGACTGGGTTAAGGTGGTGCAGGGGGGCAGGGGTGCAGTTTGGGGGGTGGTGTTGCTGCCCACCTATCAACTGAGCGTGGCTGTTGGTAACTTTGAGCTACTACGTGAAAATAGGACTTTTTTCAATATTTTTGGTCGCCATTTATTCGAACTTTTCTTGCTCTCCGATGTCGTTGAAATGTTCGAACTGCTGGCACTTAAAGTACGATCACGTTCCATATTAATGGCACTTACGGACTGCGCATGACGCAAGGGTTTCACTGTAGTCCCATTACGTGGTGTGGTTGAAAAGCTTATGGTTAGTTTTTGTAAAAATTTGTCCTTCTTCTTCATTTTGCGTTCGGGCAACGGAGCACTTGTATCACCGGACATTAGCGTTAAATGAGAATCATCGTCGAGTGTCGAGTTGCTCTTCGAAGCAGCTGATTGCTTGTAATTGGTCAAATCGGTTGAGCTAATGTCGCAATCATTGAGCTGAATGCGTATGGTGGGTGTAGTAACCCTCGGTTGTTGTGGTTGCGGCGATCCTGCGACTTCTTTTGATGAAGTCCTGATGGAAAGAAATAAAGAAATAGAGTTCAACTCAGGGTTAGGAGAATCCCTTCTAGGTGCTACTCACATTGGCAACTGTGTTCCATAGATGGCGCTACTGTCTAGATCGTGCAATGATCTAGCCAATTTATCCCAGAAATTAAATAATGTTGAATCTCCACTGTATTTAATATGCGTATAAATTCCCAAAGTTTGTGGCACATGCAAATCTGATTTATACAATATGGGTATTATTTTCCTTGTGTGATTCTCTGAAAAAGGTAAACATTATTAATTTTAGTTACATATCCACCCACATTCTAGGTGGAAACTTTGCTCCTTAAAGTATGCAGCAGGCTGGAAAAGTGTTGTCTATATTGAACATGTTGCAGGGGGCGAATAAGGCTACCTAAGAGCTAAAAGTTATTAATTTCCAAGAAACATTTCTTAACTTTAACCATTTTAATGTTAATGGACAATATTTCATGTGTTTTGACTGTTTTTTGCATACTTTTAGGAGCAAATTTCCCGCCATTTTGTGTTTTCTTATTTCGATCTCCACTCAGACTCACCGATTTGTATCTTTTGTGTAAAGTTCACCAGATAAGTATTCTCTGGACTTCGCAGAAACTCTTCAGTTAGAACTACAATCAAATGATTACATCGTGTGGCCATAAAATGTGATAGTTGAACATGCTCGAAGGGCACGCCCATTAGCATATCACGGTGTCGCAGGAAAAGCTATAAAAATCATAGTTTAAACAAAAGCACGAACAAAAAGTACCAACCAAAAACAGAAACGAAGCTACACAACAAAAAAAAAAAAAAGTACAAAAAAGTTAATGACGATTATTTCCTGTTTAAAAATGATTTTTATTGTATTCTCCTCTGTTTGTTATTGTTAATTTCGGTTGACTTATTTATAGCTGTGTTTGCTGATTTATTTTCGTTTCTGTTTTTGCTCGTAAGAAATGGAATGGAAAGGAAAGGAAAGGAAAGGAAAGGAAAGGAAAGGAAAGGGGGATTTACCTTGAGATTATAACGACCTGACTCTAAATTTTGCATTATTTCGGTGGCATGTTCGATATCTGCTTCGGCATACAAAACACAAGCATTATATCGGGGCAAAGGTAAGCCCATTTCCACACATTTCTGATCATCTTCGCTAAGTATCATCACATTTTGGCCCATTGATGTGGGCACTTTGCTGCTGCTGTTGTTGTGGTTGTTGTTATTGTTGTTGTGTACATTATTGTTAGGTTCAATGCAACTGATAATTTTACTAGGCGGATCGGGACTTTGATTAACCAATTTGATCACCGCCTGCTGTTGCTCCTGTTTTGTCAGATAGCGTTGAGTGTCCTTTACTATATATACATATATGAGATTTTATAGAAGAGATTTGAAATTGATGAGATAAAAATTAAAATTATTCACAGGGAGATGGGCAGTTGGGCAACATATTCTTCAATATATTTCAGATTTTTGACTCCTGATACTAAGTCTTGATAAGCTCTCAACTTTCTAAGAAGTTTACGAGATTTAAATAAATATCTTATCTGTCTCTCTCTGATCAATCAACTCCAATTGTATATATAGAACCTAAACTGCTATAAGTTTTACGTTTTATTATTCCTTTTATATCGAATACCTAGGCTATAGTAAATCGAAAATACTTGTTAAAACAATTCAACAAGCAGTAAACAGAAAGATTTAAAAAAGAGTAGAATTAATTTTAAGCGATCGTTAAATAAACGCTTATTTAGACAGAGCATACAAAGTTTTTCAAATGATTGGTTATAGTTTCATTCAATCTGTCTTTATCTGAAATGTCTGTTAGACGGTTTAATGAACAAAACCGCACAACTAAGGGATGTCTTTTATGGTCTACGATCTCGTATCTTGTTAGGTCATAATAGTTATTTTACTTTGGCTAATAGTCAAGTATAACCATATTTGGGAAGTGTATTGAAAAGGAATGCATATGTATATAACTTATATATGAATGCGTCAAGCTGTTAACCCATTTCCGATTGTTGATAATGATAATGATAGAACGTGAAGCTAATAAAAGCCATCCAGTTAATGGCCAACAAACAATGATAAATTCCCTCATTTTTTTTTGCCTTTTCCACTTGAAACGCCATCCTTCTCTTCCTCTCCCTTTGTGGGGAAATATCTTATCTTAGTATTGCACAAATAGATCAAAATATATATATAATGATTCTTTTGTGTTTGCAAGTTTATAAAGAAATCTAAATGGATGTTCTCAAATCACTTCGGTAGGTGAAGCAATTTAAAATAATACTTCGTTGTTGAAATATTGCTCTAGCCTATTATCAGTAAATTGGTTTTAGAAAATGGAAAACACTATATAAGTTTTGTATGTGGAATATACTGAATATTATATACATATACCAAAATATGTCCATGACATAATCAGTCATTTAGAGGGAGTTATTCCAAATATTTGGGGTTCAAACTTGACAGAGATAATTCAGATTCATTTGGTTATTTGCTAGTTGCTCTACGTATTACATAGTTTAAACGTTGTTCGTCACAATTCAGTGGCTTTTATTTATTGGACTTTGAGCGTTAAAAAATGTTATATTAATTGCCCATTCATGCATCCATTTAACATACAAATGAATGAATTAACAAAAGAGCAGTCCAGTTCGTTGAGAATAGAGGGGCGAAAAGGGTGGTAGAGAGGGTAAATGTGTGAACATATTTCAGACAGTAAAGAATTTTGTATAAAACGAAATAACTTGATAGAATTCTCAACTATAAGATAATCAAATAAGCCCAAACAACCTGGTTTTAGAATGGAATACAGAGAAAAGGATCTATCTATGGAGGTTTGTTTGTTCCAAAATCTTGAATAACTTACTATATGTACATATCTCAAATGCGCCTTTTAGACTTGCCGGTTTTTTCTATGGCTAATTAGATTTTCCCCTTAAGAAACAAACCAGTTTTTCCAACTAATTGTTACCAAGGGAACTATATAAAATATGATATACTCCAGTTTAGACCATTTTTAGAGAGCAATTTTGCTATATACTGTAATCGTCTTGATCTTGATTTAATAAAGATCATTTATACCTCAATTCATGTTAGGAATATCCTATATAAAAACACATAGTCATTGAAATAAAATTTGTGTTGAACTAGGTCTGAATTTTAGAATTTTCACAAAGCTGCTTTAGATTAGTTTAGTATATTGAACTGTTGCCTTTACCCATCTCTCCCATTTCTCTCTCTTGGATGTTAACCTACATAAATTCTCTTGTATATCATCGCAAACATCCCAACGATCAATGATGCCCAAAAACTGTTCCAAATGCCCGATATCAGCGGTTGTGGCATTACGTTCAATCCAACTATTGAGTACCGCATCCATTGGATGATCTGAATTCTCCGACACGAAACCCAATTGCTTGGCCAAAGCGGCAATTCCACGCCAATCCCGGGCGTAACCCTCCTCGGAGTGTAGAAACTTCTTTCGATTCAGCATGCCGGCCAATTGATTGCGCGTCTCTATGCTTAGCTCCGATAAAGGTGTCTGATTAAAGCCCATGCCCCCGATCCCTCCGCCGATTTGGGGAGATTGATGATCCATGGTGGCAACCATTTTCGCAGGTGGACGATGATAACGATGATGTGGGGCTGGTGGTCGATGCCAATTCAAGTCACTTCCACTGACGTCAACTGTGGAGTAATTATGCGAATGTGCGGGTGGGTGTTGGAGGAGCTGTTGTGGGCTGTGGGTGGTGGTGGGGTTGGTGGTGCTGGTGATGGAATGTTGCAAGTGATGTTGCTCCGGGCATATATATTGAGGGAGCATTCAAAGCACTTGATATTTTTGTTTAGTTTATATATAAATATATTTTTATTTTTATTTTATTGGAATAATTGAGTGCGGTTTATCAGCTCTTACACACACACACACACAGGGGTTAATATAAAAATATATTTATTATTTGTATGTGTGTGTGTGTGTGTTTGTGTGAAATTATGTACGTCGTTTTTTTATCAGTTAAACAATAAACAGCGCGTGAGTTTGCTTTTGTTTTATTAATTTTTTTACTTTCTGTATTTGTTGTTGTTGTTTTTGTTATTTTGTCGCGGGTGGCTGGACCTGCCTGTTGATGGGGCGGAGGTGCGCGAAAAAAACTGATTTTGATTTTGAGTGACCTCGAGCACCTCGCGACGCGTCACCAGACGACGACGACGACGGTGACTGCGACGACGACGACAACGAATTTGTTAATGTTGTTTATCTGTCTGCTTGTCTGCCTTCAGAGTTCTCTCTCTACTACAGATTTTTGTGTTGTTTAAATATTTTTAAACACACTCACACACACGCGAGTATGAATATATAAATTGTTATTAGCCTGGCCCGAACCGAATTCAACTGGTCTGGTTTATTTTAGCTTTTCTTTGCGCCGTTTGAATTATTATTTTCCACTGTTGGGTTTTTTCCCCACTGTGCACCTGGGGCTTCTGGCTTTTGTTGTATTTATTATTTGCAATTGTTCAGGAAATAAACAAATTGTTAACGCAGCTGCTGCAGTTAATTAAGTTTACTCAATCTCTCGCAAAAGTATTGACTTTTTTATCTAATTGCAGTTGCGGGGTCTGTTTTCTATTTTCTTCGCATTGATCAAAACACCGTTTACCGTTGGATCACTCGTTATCTATTTGTGGCGGGTGGCGGCGGAGCAAGGGGTTTGAGGGCTTTTTTAGGCAGGAGGTCCCGATTGTACCTGCATACGTATACTTAATATTGCGTCTGTACAAAAACAAAAACAAAACAAAACTGAGCAACGTAAAATCAAAAACTCGCCACAATTACAAACTCCCCACTCTAGCCCCCATTTCGATAACGATGCCCCATCGATCGATCTAAGCCAGTATTTTGACAGTGCCACAAATAAGTTAATCAACGAAATTAGGTTGGACAAATAACTTAGGAAATGTTTGTTATTTTAGTAATATGAAATTGGGTATTTATATCACAGTGATTATTAAGTAAAACCCATTATATTTTTAAGTCCAATGTTCATATTATGCATATTAATTGGAATTACTACTGAAATTTAAAAAATATTGGCGGGTTTGTTGTGATAAAAAAAATACTAAATGGCTGACAGTGTTATTGTTCAACACTTCTTTTCCAGCACTGATCAAAAGTTATCCTAGTCGACATTATCGGAGCAAAGTTATCGACATTATCGAGCAAATTTATAGTAGTCGGCGTTATCTGAGCAAAGTTATCGTAATCGACGTTATCGCAATCGACATTATTAAGTTCGACTCCGATGTTCGATGTTGGCATCATCGGTTCGCCGAGGGCATCAATTGTTCGAGTTTGACTCCTTTGCTCGACAGCGGTTGGATGTTGGAGTTGCATGTTGGATCGAGTTGCGACCCCCTTGCAGTGACTGTCAAACATAGTAATTTTTTAAAACAACGCTTCTAAAACTTTTTAGTATGTAAGATGTCAGTTACTTGCGAATTGTAAATATATCGAAGTTAGTATTTTAAGTATCGATTGTTAGTAGTAAGTTAGTATTTTAAGTATCGATTGTTAGTAGTAAGTTAGTATTTTAAGTATCGATTGTAAGTAGTAAGTCAGTATTTTAAGGCTGGATTGTTAGTATTAAGTTGCTTATGGAAAAGGAAAATATCGGTATGCGGCTACGGCCACACTGGACAGCAGCGTGACCGAATATTTTTTACTGTTGTTTTTGAGTTCAAATTGTGCGGATGTGCGGGCGGATTTTTTTAAAATTTGTTTTTGTACGTCGAAAAATAGCGAAGCGCCGAAAAATAAAATATTAACAAATTGATTAAATATAAAGCCTTGCATTTTCAATAACAACAACAACAAAATAAACAATTAGTTCAACAAAAGCCGTAAGAAAACCGCGCGCGATTCAATGTTTGTGTTTTTTTTGTTGTTGTTTATTTCAAAAATAGTGAATTGTGCAAAACAAAGTTAAATAAAATGAAAATAGCGGATAGTGTTGTGTTTTTATTAAGCAGAAGAAAATGGCGGCAGCTCAACAAACAATAAAAACCAGTCCCAACAACAACTACGTAAGCAGTGCTTAACAAAAAAGAAAAACGTTAATCTGGTTTTTTATGTGTGTGGACACAATATTTGGTGTATGTGTGCGTGTGCGTGTATGTGTGGAGTTTTGTTAATGTTTGTAGAAAATGCCATAAAACTAAACAAAAAAAGTGGAGTCATAACAACAAATTAATGTTTACATTGCTGCTCTGGAGGGCAAACAGAAGAAATAAGAAAAAGGTAAGTTAGATTTTCAATAGTCCCCTCACCCCGTGTTCCCAGGTTCTTTGTTTTTGTTTTGATGCCGCCTTTTTGGTCCTTTCGCTATTGCTATCTCTGTCGCACTGTTACCAACCATCTGTCCGGGTCTCCAAGGGTTGCCAGCTGTTCTCAATTTGTCGCTTGAAGATTTGAATTTCCTTTTTAGCGGTTGGCTGCAGCAGCTGCACTTTTCCATTCAATTTCCTGCAGATGCTGCTGTGCAACTCAACCTTATATAATTAACGTAAAACCAACACGTGTCTGCTGCCTTTTGTTTTATTTTCATCTCTTTTTGTGTCTTGTTTTATCGCTTTGTATTTGTCATGCTCGAGCGGCGCTGCCGCCAGTCGCCAGCCGCTTGGCGCGTGACAACTCTGGCCTAAAGGCGGGGGAGTTTTTAAATAACTACAACAAATTTAATTTACATATTTGCCAGGTCTTTTGTTTATTTTTTGTGTGTGTGTGTGTGTTTCTGGATTGATTTATGTAAACTTGTTAACAAACTGCATTTAATTTTCAATTGAAATGTGCCTTTTCTTGCTGCAACTAAAGCTCAGATTGCGCCATAAATCAATAGAAAGCGCACATAACTCACAATTGTGTGTGAGAAAGAGAGGGAGAGAGAGAGAGAGACAGAGTTGGGGAGTTGGAGAGAAATATGCTGAGATTTGTGTGGGAATCAAATGACTTGTCGCCACAGCTCCAATGAAGTGTTAGAATCATCAATACGCGCGGGGACAAAAGAGCAATCAAGAGAGTCGAAATCAGAGAGAGAGAGAGAGCTGCGCACTCGCTTTGAATTTGAATTAAAGTTGCCGCTAGTTGGAGTTTGGAGTCTCTACTCCCTCTCTCTCTCGCTCTCTCTGTCTCTCGTATTGGCCTATGCGGCTTAAAAAGTGGTTGACTGGCCAACTGCCTTTGTGTGTGTGTTTGCCTGCATATACATACATACATACATATGTATGTATAGATGTTTGCGTGTATTGGTTTCGTTTTGGTTTGGTTTGTGGCATACGCAGTACAGTGGGACCAATTCAAACAAACCACAGAAAAAAAACGACAAATTTAATCAGATGATAAAACGAAATAAAACCTAGCCAATGTTCATTATCTTGTTATCATTAAGGCCTTTTTCTCGATTTCTCTATTACAGTCGTTTATAAGTACGAAAAACGTTATTATCAGCCGCTCAACTGATCTGAATGGATTTAGTGTACCTCTTTTTTCTTCCACATTACCCTTCAATTTTGCAATCTCTGTGCTGTTTGCCCCACCCTCCCTTCTTGTCCATTCATTTATTAACTAACTAATTTGCCAAGCAACAACAAATTGCTTTTTGCTTTGATGGAATTGTTATTGTTTCAATTGCAACAAATTGCCTTCAACTTGGAAGAATCCAAAAGGAAACCTAGAGATGAGATTGAGAGAGAGAATTGCGCACTACCTTCTCTGTCTCTCAGCTTCAATTCTCTCGTGCTCTCTCGATTTCTCACTCTCTCTCCCGCTCTCTGTGTCTGGCTGTCTGCCACTCGAGGACCTCGCTCCAACTCTGACTGGAGCTGGATGATGGAGCCTCCGTCTCTCTGCATTTCAATACGCTTTGACTTGCGGTCGTTGTCGAGTCGAGAAGCGGGCTTCAAAAGCCAAACTCGAACCTTTTTTCTAAAGCTCCGCGCGGCCATCGCACGCTTGTGTGTGTTGTGTGTACGAGTGTGTGTGTGTGCTGGTGTAAAAATAAATTTTTTTTGCACAGAATTTTCATATAAAAAATCAATTGTAATTTAAACAAATTTGCTGATTTCTATATATTTCCCATGTGATTAATGTAAATCGATAAAATTCAAAAACGTTAACAACTTTTTAAAATGGTAAATAAATGATTTTTCACACAGTTGCAAATTAAGTTGAAGGAGAAAAAAACCGAACCTACGCATCTGTGTGTGTGTGTGACTCTTTGGGTGTATTGGTGTGCGTAGTAGTAGCTGCATACGCAGATTTTACATTTTTTTTTTTGGCAAAGTGGGCGGTGGGCGTGCTTTAACGGAAAGTTCAATGTAGCTGTAAATGCTCGCCCACCCCACTCTTCCTCCCTCCCCCCTCTGTGATATTGTAACTTCTTTTGTCTGCACTCATTGCTCGCTTTACAACTTGTTCGCGTTTTCAGTGTCCAAAAAAGAAAAGCAGAAAAAGAAGAAGAAAAAAATTGATGGCCATTTTTGGTCTCTCTGTCTCAGGTCTCTGTTCACGTACGTGCACGTCAGTCGCCTTATTTAGACGGGTCGTCGTAGTCTGTCTTGCCTGGAATTGTCTTCTTCTTTTTATTATTTTACTCTGTACCTCCTCCCCCACCTGCTGTCCCCTCCTCTTTCTACCTTTACCTTCTTGCAGTGCCATATGCGCAACGCATTCGTAGTTGTTGTTTGTGTTATTGTTGCTGTTGTCTTCGTTTGCATTAACCGTTAATGCAGTCGCCGCCCCAACTCGTCTCGTCCCGTCTGGTCCGCCCACACTTTTGACACATCTTCAGAGAGTTGCATTTAAGAATACAAATACCTCCTACGAATTATTTCCCAAATCCCCCCACCGAAAAACCCAAAAAAAAAAAAAAAACAAGCTTAACAAGACCAAATCGAATTCATGTACAAGGAATGGAATGTACGTTCAATTTATTAATCCGGAAATTCACGGCTTATGAAAACCCTCTAAAGAATGTTGTTAATCACTGTTCAAACTACATCAAGGTTTAACTTTTTCAAAAGTGTACAACGTTAAAGCCGAGCATGGTAATTTAAATCTACCTCACACTCAAAATTTCTCTTTAAACACTTTTCCGCCCTCTGTAATTGGTTAACAAATCCTGGATTGGCATATTGAAGACATTATGAAGATGGAGGAAGATATTCGAACGGTCTTCCCGTTCTACAAATTAATGAGGACCATGAGATCCTCGAGAACTATTCGGAGCCTAAAACGCCCAATTTTCCCCACCAAAATGGAGTCCAAGATTCCACACTTTATGCATTTCTTTAGAGATGCGCATTAAAGATATAGTTTAACTGACTTAACGACAAATGGGTCTAAATCACTTTGTATTACAACTATCCCTGTGCAATTGAAGTGAAAACAGTATTTAGATAAGTCGAATAATAGGGTTAACACATAGTAGAGTGTATTTTATCAGTTATCATAAATTATATCGTGTATGACTATATAAAATAACATTAGATAAGAACGACCAGTAATCCCTTTATAGTAACCAAGTATACAGTTGGGACAAATGATATGAAGGAAGATAAAAACAAAGCAAAGCCAAGACTTCCAATTATCGGATGCCTCTCAAATTATTAAGTTTATTCTTTCATTTACTCAAAATCCTTGGAATATTGAAAGAATTCCAATACGATTCCAATAATTTCAACTTTATTCCTTTGCCTGAATGTCTCTTCATTTGGGTTAAAATTTCAACGAGTAGTGCTTTATGGCCCAACAAACAATTTCGCTTGCAGGGTAATAAAAATGTTTACTCTTAAACTGTATGAAAACGCCCTATCATACAGACATATGTAAGCATTTTACATGCATTTTGTCAGGGAAGGCTGAAGTGGAAGAGAGAGACGCAGGGAGGGCTTCTCCTGTTCATGATTGTTGTTTTTGCCTGTTCTTGGCGCTCTTGCGCCTGAAACCTGAAACAAAATGCTGCTGCTGCAGAGACAATTCAGCAGCAGCAACAGCAACAACAACAACAACTTGAACAACTCAAACTCCAACTGCAACTTCAACATCAACATCAACTCCCTTTTACAGGCAAAACAAGTTTGGGCTGCCTGCCTGCCCGTGGCCATATTATAAATGTATGTGTGCTATGGAACGTTATGTGTCTCTGTCTTTTGCGCTTGGCAAGATCAACATCATCTCGAGCTATCGACAGGCGGGCGATGGCAACGGGCAACAGGCAGTCGACGAAGTCGAAGCTTAGCATCACCAGACACCATCTTTCAGTGTGTGTTTGACAAAAAACGAAGGAGGAAAATAAGAAAAGAAAGACAAAAAACAAAAACAATATATAGCATACATTATATATATGGGTACTAAGTACAATGCCTTCGCCAGAGAGACAAAAGGCAAGAACAAAAAAGGCGTGGCATGAGCTGAAAATGAGCTAGTACTGAAAAAAACACAAAAACTTTGTCCGGCAATAAGGAAACTATAACTCGAGCAGGTCATATGCAAAGAACCCGCAGAATGGAAGAGCAAAAAAAAAAAAAAAAATTAAGTAGAAGATGAAGAAGAAGAAAAAAAAGAGTCAATAAGCCGCCCCCATAAGGGCGAAATAGCCGAGAAGAAGAACCTTACTTTATCTAACGGGCTTAATGACACCCACACACCCATAAAACACCCAACTCACACACACACACAAGCCACCCATACATATGTATATGGAGAATGAAATGAGAGGGTGGAGAAAAGAGCAGGAACAGGAGCAGAAGAGATGGAGGAGTGTGACAGTTGAGCACCGTTAATAAACATGAGATTGAGATGCGCTTCATTTGATTTCAGCCTCAGTCAGCCCCTGATCGGGGTTGGGGATGTGGGATGGAGGTGGGCAACATGTGTTGAGTGAGAGCAGGGGTTGTGGCGGCTTTTGGGGGCGCCGCGTGGAAGCTGGTGTTGTTGCTGATAGATTGGCCGTGTTGTGTTGCCATTTGCCATTTTATTGCGCTCCATTTGGCTGATTACTCATGCCAGTAAACTTTAACGATATGAAAAGGCAACTAGCAAATGGTTTAACAAATTAACGACTATTTAATACACTTTCTTCTCGCATAAGTCTGCCATAAAGTCTAATAACACGTGAAATAAACAAAAAGCAAATGCACAATGGCAAAATGAAGCATACAAATATCTTTTAACCTGGTTAGTAAGCGGAACTAATATAATATTACACGACCTAATGCCAAGGCAACCAAAAGAGCAAAAGAATTTTCTAACTTTGGCCTTTAAATCTGATAATCTTAGGGTAATTCAGTTATAGTTTATAATAGGCAAACGATAGCCGATAACTATTCCAATAGAGGATCTAGGGATTACTTTTAACTACATGTGCTGAACCCTAGAAACAGAGACCAGAGTACATTTTTACCTCTAAGAGGATATCTGGGGATCTTCCGAAAATTACTAATATAGGTTTTTCTTTGTCTTTTCCCTTTGACAATTTGTTTTTTCTTCAAAAAAGTATCTTATAACTTATCCAATACCAAATATGCCCTTACTTTAGTTTAAAGATTCTCTCAACTTTCCCCGCCACTTCCATGCGGCACCATAACCCACCCCCTCAGCCCAAAAGCCTATAAACTGTGATTGTGTAAGTGTGTGTGTGTGTGTGTGTGTAACCATAATTATTTTTAGTTGCTCAGCGTTTTTGTTGGCAACTTCAAAAACCGCAACTCCGCTTCATTGTATGTACATCCATCAATGAATCCCATGTGTGTGTGTGTGTGTGTGTCTGTGTGTGTATGACGACAACGACAATCAATAAATCTTTCAACCATCCCTATCCCATACGTTAAGTTTGGCTGCCCTCTCTCTGCCCTTTTGGTATTATGTATGTATTTTCTAACACTCCAAAAAAAGCAGAAAATGAAAAGAAAAGGGTCCCAAGCCTCCAATTGCATTTTCAATCAGTTTTTATGCTTACAACATGGAAAAAGCAGTCGTTAATACATTTTGGTTTCAACTAACGAAAACAAAAATACCCTTTACCATAAAAATAATATGCATTTATCGTGCATAACTGTTCATTTTGATGATCATAAACATATAATGGGAATGCATATTCCAAAATTTATCTACACTTTCCACCGTTAATGTACAGGGCATAAATTTACTCCGACAGTGAGCATTGGCAGTGGGGAATTTCATTGTGAACAAACATAAAATGTTCAGAGTAGCGAATATTTACTGTACAGCTGTAAACTATAGGGTTATGCCTCATTATGATTACTCACCCGCCCACAACAACAATAGTTTTTGGGTTTTATCTATTCCCCACACCAGCCACCCACACCTCCCTCTTCGGATCGTGCCTTTGGGTTTGTGTTCATGTTTGCAATTAAATGTTTTGCACAAAAAGATATACAAAAAAGGAAGCAAGGATAATTGTGAAAAGGAGTGATAGGGATAGAGAGAGCAAGACAAAAAAAAAACAAATTTTTGCAAGCCGGTAACGGTTCAACAACATCTGCGCTTGCAAAAGGAAGCAAACTACACTGATGGGGTGTGGTGGGGTGGAAGGGGGGAGTGCATACACACACACACAAACCGCAGGCAACCCACATTTGTGTATTGCAGTTGATATACTACTACCCTACTACAACTGCAACAACAACAACTGCCGAAAACTTCTCTGCAATTGCGCGCTCTCATTTCGCTTTCTTTCCTCTCAGCTCCCAAACGCACACTCTCTCTCTTTCTCTTGTCGGTTCTCTCTTTTTACGGCTTTTGCTGCACTTGCATACACATAAAAATTCATTAAAAAAAACTAGGCGGCGACATTGTTTGGCAAGTTTGTAAATAAAATTTACTACCGCAGTTTTTGTTTTTGGCAAATGTTTTTTACCTGCCATTTACCACTTGAACAGTCAGTCAACCAATCAACCTACACCCCCTCCCACGCACACACCTACATAGTTGGGACTTTGTATGTATGTACGTATGTACATATATCGGGCAATTGTAATCGAACAGGTGGCTGTCATTTTGTTATCGATAGCCCCCTGTACCGTTTGTTTTCTCTGCAAGTTTGAAATTGTTATTCCATTGAATTCTTTCCTTGAATTCTTGTTCTCATATGTATGTTTGTGTGACTGTGTGTATGTGTTCTGTGTTAATGACTTGACTTAAGTCGATTGTTCGTGACTTTTGGCCAGATTTTACCCCTCCGCGCTGTGCTCATGCATTTTTCAAGAGTATTATGACGTTGCGGCTAGACGACAGGCAAGCAGCTGCCGCCGCCCCAACCCACTCAGCAAACTATGTTGTATGCTCGTTGTCAGTCAACGAACTTTGGCACAGACGCAACGGCAGCGGCTACCTTCTAACCCCCTCCCTCCTCATCAAACCACCGTCTCTTTCTCTTTCTACCGCATTCTCCTTCTATTGCACTCTCTATCTCTATCTAGCTATCTCTTTCGTTCAATTCTGGTCACTGCTTATTGGGGTATGCTGGAATTGGGCAGAAGATAATCATATTAAATGTAAGAACATACGCTCTGACTAGGCAATATCCATAAATTTGGGCCTTAACCCTTCGTGGTACACTGTTTTAAAGCCCTTAAATTGTCTCTTAGTGGATAATCATCATATGAGATCCAGGCAATATCCAGAGGTTGAAAGTAACTCTGAAAATTCTTTTAATCATCCTTAGACTCCTAGAATTAATCTATTTAACTAGCTTATATTACCCAATTCCTAAATCAATAGAAAGAAGTTTTCCTCATTTTAAAGTCTCAAGTTCTCAATTCAATAAAGTCTTACTTAAACCTTACAAAATGCTCCAACATTCTTGATAGAGTATGTTGAAAGTCGAGAATAGGTTTTAATGATTTAAGCTACTTGCATTTTTGTGAATGAAATTTGAAATACGAGATGCTGCTGCCTCCTCTTTCAGTTTGTTTGGTTAGAGGGGAGATGATTGGGGAAGGGAGGAGGTGAGGTGAAATGGGAGAAGAGGTTAGGGGTGGAGTTGTGCCCGGGTTTATTGACTTGCCGCATCATGTCATAAATATCACACACACACACACACTCGCATACTCATAGTGTGACCCTATTTTTAGTCGTGCCCAATTATGCAGATTTCTGGTGTTCTGGTGCACATCTGGTGGACAGATTTTTCTTCATTTTTCTAATACACAACTTCTTCTTTTGGTTATTGCAGGAGTCGCCATTGCTGCTATCGTCGACGTTGTCGTCGTCGTCGTTATTGTTGTTGTCGTCATCTTCAACATTGTTGCTACAAATTTGGCCCGGACGAGGCCTAGAAGAAGCTAATTGCCATAGCCATGCATCGTTCACTCAAACCGCACACATCGACGGCACAAGCTAAGAAGGTGCAACCACCGACAATACCAGGCGACCAGCAGACATCATCACATCATCAACATCAGCAGCAGCAGCAGCAAGCTTTGATACCACTCTATAGGCTAAGTGGGCCATTGCGTCATCATCAGCAACAGCAGCAGCAACAACAACAACTACAACAAATACAGCAGCAGCAAGTGGATGATGGCATTGGTGGCATGAATATGAGTGGAAACGGCATTGTCTCATCGCCCTCTCTGGAAGAGGGCGGCTTTAATTTGCCCCGCGAGACTAGCGTGGCCTTGCGCATGAAAGATGAGGCAACTGTAGCTGGAGTAGGAGTAGGAGCAGGAGTCCCTGTAGCTCCCCCATCAACGGGTAAATCCTCGGCTCCATTATCAAGCATTGTGCCATGCCCACCGCCTGTTTTTTGTGCCACTCTACGCGAGCCATTGACCCATAAGGCGGCTGTCTATTATCATCAGCAGCTAGCCCTGCAAGAGGATCAAGGCATTGATCTAACACAATCGCCAGGACGCGATTCACCAGGCTCGTCATCAGGATCGGCTGGTTCTGGCTCACGCCATAGCACGGCCAGTTTAGATTCTGGTCGTGCCTCTTCATATCTAACTGGAGTCTCCTCATCTGGAGCCTCGATACGTGGTGGCGGGGGCAATGGAGCCGCTCCCCTTTCCTCGCCTCGTTGCAGTTCCGTTAGCTCTTGTTCCATTGGCAGTGTGGATAGGCAACGTAATGATGAACTAATCATCGATTGGCTGCTCGAAATGAAGCACGAGGAATATGCCCAACTCTTCATTGCGGCCGGTTATGATTTGCCAACCATAGCTCGCATGACCCCAGAGGATCTCACCGCGATTGGCATTAAGAATCCGCATCATCGAGAGCGTATCAAACAACGTATTGATAAATTGCAGGTTCTCGATAATTTGCCGCATTTTGTGCCGGTAAGTTGAGTTTCAAATGTTATTTTTATGCCAAGTTCGGTGGTTTGGAAGGCGGTTCTAACTGCTAGTTTCTTTGTTATTATTAACACTTTCATGACGTGACTTTGGTTCTCTCTCCCGCTCTCTCTCTCTTTATCAAATTAGCAAGAATTTGCCAAATCTAATCAAAATCTCATGACCCTATTTCAATATGCCAATATTTTTGTTGAAACTGATTATCTAATGTAGTAAAATAACAAATTTTGACGTAAATGTAGGTTCTAGAGTTGGTCATCTTTTAGAGACAAAGTTGATTAAGTAGTAGACCTAGCAAAAGGGCGGAAGAGAGCACTTGTCCCTGGCGGCGAATAATATAATATGACCTAACATTTAGTACAAATGGAAACTGAATAATCCCGAAGTAATAATTAAATGATGGGAGAAATCGGAAATGCAGTGAAATTTCGTTCTTGGGACAGGAAATTTTTCTCATTGCCTCCTTCCCCGTACTGATTCGTGAGACAAATTCCTAACGAAATGATGCAATACTAAGGATTGTATTTCATTCCTGTCGCATGAGCTCGTTGTTCTCTGTTATGAGAGAATAATCAATGGAAAATCAAGTTGTATCCACTTTAAGCATTCAGCATTCAGTAATTTGCATACATTAATAAACACACCGAGGCAATTTGCCATATTGACATTAATTGTGGCCCAGTCAGCTAGCTTTTAGCCCTTTCTCCCCAATTCGCTTCCCCTTTACTGGTTTTTCTGATGTTTTTGCTGTTAATCTCGTCTCCTTTTTCTTTGTTTGCTTGTTTTAGCTACCAAGCTTATCTTTTTTCCCCTCCTTTTTTATTTCTTATTTCATTAAAAAAGCATTTGCGAAAAAAAACTTGTTCCCACATATGCGGTCCATACATTCACACACACACACACACAAACACTCTCAGAAAGCCACGTTAAAAAGCAATGTCAGCGGTTCTTTTATGTTGTTTTGGTTGCTTTATTTTTTTTTTTTTTGTTTTATTGTTAATGAAAGAATTTAAATTAATATGCGCACATTAATTTCCATCAGCAATTCATTAAATAAAAGATATATACAGATAGAGAATCGTGCCGTTCTCTCTCTAGGCCCCTGTGAAATCTGGCGCCTCGTTAAGTCGGTTAGGTGACATTACGTTATGAACTTGAAGCTCTGAGAGATCTCGGACTCGGACTCTGAGTGATTCTAGCTTCTAGAATCTAGATAATTGCCTGGTGGTGCTTGAAAACTGATCATTAGCCATTGATCCGTTCGACAGATCAAGGTGAGATCATTTGAATTCAATAGACAAAGTTCACAATTGAATTGAAATGGTAATCCGAGTATGTATGTAGATTCAATAAGCGTTTAGGTTAATGACCGTAGCAATAATGGGTGGGATTAACTTAGTCAAGACACACAGTTTCTATTAAGTTTCTAATAAGGGGAATCAATTAAAAGTAAACAAAGTTTTACGCTGTGAAAAATGGCACACCAGATTTCTTATAAACAAATTTCAAAGTAATATTAATTGATTATGTTGATACTAGATTTTTGCTCTTTCTTTATTGTAGAGGAACTTTCATAGTTTCTAAGGATTCTAAGCCTTCTTTCCTATTAGACACGCACATTTTTAAGACTTAAATCGAATCTACTCGAATCAAGGACTAAGAGGGATTCCAAATTCCTAAAATATGGTTTTTAGACTTAAATTTTCTTACCAATTCCAAACCAAATGAACTCAAGGTCTACCATCTTAAAGCTCCATTGCACAAACCAAACAAATGTATTACAAATAATAATAAATATTTATTAATTGGTTTGAGATAAGAAAACAAAGCGTTTAGAGCTATGATTCAGACTCGAGCTTTGTAAACTCTGCTATAAACATTAATAATACACTTTACATAATTTGTAAAAAACGGTTAGATCTTTGTTGATGAAAATAAAAAAAAAAAAAAACACAACCACTGGCAATTAAGTTCAAGTCATTGGAATGTGGTTCAAGTTTTTCCAACTGAACTCGAAACTCGAAAATGCAGGTGGGAGAGCAGCACCAACAACAAAACAAAACAACAAAAAAACTGATGAAATCTACTATATATGAGTCCAAGTATGAATCAGAGACAAAAGAGTACGGAGAGATAGAAAAAGCGAGAAATAGAGACATCTGTGGCAAGGTTTAAGTCAAGTTGGTTGGAAATGCATGTGCTTTGTTGATGGTAAAAATTGTGTTTGACTTCGAGGGTGTTAATCATGGTTGGTATGCAACCAGCCCCAAGTTGGATGGATGTGTGAATGTGGAACTCAGATTTCTGAAGGCTAAGTGGAAGGTAAAGCACACATTTTCTTTCAAAGTTCAAGAAGTTTTTCATTACTTATCTCTATGTCTCTCTATCTTGAAGTTGCATTGACGACAATTGTTTGTTTCCTTTTCAAGTTTTTTGTGACCAACGTGAAATGCATATTGATAAGAGATCGAGTGAAAGAGAAAGACAGACTGTCAGACAGACGGAAAAGACAACAGTTAAAACTTGCATTTTATTATGTCACGTATTGAAAAATGGAATGAAACATATGTCGATAAGATCCATATAAAAACAACTATGCTCGATATATTTTTCAAGCGGAAGTCTAGTTCGTGCCATTTCGATGTGTGTTGAAAATTTGTAAAATATGTGTTCGTAGTTCATAGATTGAGCTAATATTATCATAAACAACTAATAGTTAGTTATGTGAACCGTTTGGAAAACTTTTAAAGGCTTAGTTTTCAAATGATTCGATCACATTTCCCCAAATCTCTTAAAAATTTATTTTAATTAGTATTGAAATACTCTGCAAAGTTTTCTTATGAATTGCATTACTTTATCATTCAACTGCAGAATAGATAATAATACTTTAGGGGGACTTAATGGCGTTTGTAAAACTAATCTAAGATAATATAACTGGGCGGAATGATACGAAATGTCGTCATTTGATGACGAAAAACACCTTGAGGAGTGGCTAGACACTTTGGTTGCTAAATTGTCGACACTTGGTTTCGGTTTTTTTTTGTTTTGTTTTAATGGAATAATCTTTTTGGGAAATTTCTGTTGCCGATTTGCACAAGATGTGGAAAAATGACCTCAGCTTATTTGTTTTTTGTTGGCTTTTGGCGGTGGTTTAGTGTTTCACTTGAAAAATGGCCTCAACAATAGAATTAAATTTTTTTTTGCATTTATTTTGTTGTTGCTTTCGCTTCGGATTGTTTATATAATGCGGCGTGACTGTTTTTGCCAAGTTGTGAGTTTTTTCTTTTAACTGTTTTTAACTGCTCGTAATGTGCCAACTTATCGTTTAAATTCTCCCCCATTGGGTAATATTGATATTTGTTGTATAAACAAAAGACCCATCATGTGTGTGTGTGTGTGTTGATCTGGGTGTGGTTATAGGATCGTAATACTTGCATCATCATTACCATCATAATTATCATTATAGCCATTATTAACGTTTACGTCGTAATGAAAGTTGTTCCTCTTTGGTATCTTTTGGCATAAGCCTCATTAGCCAGGCCAACATTCTCTCCCTGTTTCTCGCATTTTGCTTTCTTTTTTATTTGTTTATTTGCGCATTTTTTCTTATTTTATCTTATGCGAAAAAGGAAATGAAACAAAATACCTGACTAAAAGAGACAGATAGAGAGGGAGGGAGAGCGATAGAGAGTGGTGGAGAGGTTATTATACGTTCATTTCATAAAAAAAAAAAACAAAATATGAACAGAAACCGCAATCAACGAACGACCTTGAGGGTCATAAGGCTCTGTTGTTGTTATTAGTATTTTTTTTTTGCTGTTAGACTCTCCAAATGGTATTTAGTTTTTTCTGTGTTTTTGGCCTGACGACGTACTCGCATTAACTTTTTGTTGTTGTTGTTTTTGTTTTTGGTTCTGGCGGTTGGTGCGTACAGTTTTTGGTTTTGGAACGCTCTCTTCAAACCAGTTTCGCTTGCGCTAATGACGACGGCATCGGCAGCGGCGTCATACCATATGCTACCTGCTAATGGATTTCGAAGAAGCCAAACCAAAAACTGTCCCAAAATAACAGAATACATACTATAGATATATCTTCTACTATGGTAGTTAAGCAAATATTTGCTTAAGTATTTTATGAAAAAAAGAAAAATATTCTCGCTGCAAAGCCGTGATCGATAGCCAGAGCCAATTGAATTGCTGATTAACATATGTATTTTATATAGATGACACTAGAAACAACTAGAAACGGCCTAGCCCTTTCTTAGCACATTCCCTGTCCGTGTTTGTCGTGTAAATAAAAGAGTACACTGTTTCACAACTCATGTTAGAGATTATAAATGAGATTTGTAACTAATTGGTTTTGTCTAATGTCTAATAGTCTAATGTTGATAATCTGCCAATTAAATGTCCTTTCAATATATTTTTATTATTCATATACAGATATGTATGAAGAAAGTTCGCTGAACCGCAACAATTTGAAACAAATGGATGTAGATTTATTGACAAATGTATACATATATCTGCTTAATTTACATATATTTGAATATATCGTTCATTTATAATAAAGTTTATGCAAAAATTGTCAAATGTCTTCGCTGAGAATTTGCATTTCAAGACTTGTTTTCCAATAAATCTCGATAGTTCTCGTTAAAACATTCATATCATTATAAGGTTTGGTTTAAAAATGAGCAAATAATCATTAGTTTGACTATTATTACTTTCGATCCTTAATCCTAAGGCCTCTTCACGTTTTCGAATCAATTCCTAGTTAATTATAAATGGGAATTGAATTATTTCTAATATAATAAGTTGACTAAAAGTTATTTTGAATTGAAAGCAAAGGAGATTTCAAAAATAATTTTATTCGGTTTTTGACTTTACTTGTTATTATATTCTGCTTGAAGGTACCACCCATAACCAATAAGAAAAGTTGTTTTTTAAGATCTTAAGTAACGCCTCGGATTAGTTTTCTGCACTCCTCCCTCCCTCCGCCCCTTTTGAAACGTTATATAAATTTGAAATTACTTTTTAAACCATAAAGTCATAATTATTATAGCTTTTAATTATAGTTTTATGGTTTTTACAAACATTCTAAAGAAGTTGTTCTTGAGAACAAGATGCAACTTATTGTTTCCAACAGCTTCTTAAAATTGGTTTGTTAATTGACTTTTGTTTAGATGGAGGTCTTTCTATTAGTTGGAGACCCTTTTTACAACTCTTGATATCATAATCCGAGACTTTAAACCTAGTGATTATCTAAGCAGTTAATGGAAACTTCCGTTTATTGAATATTTCCATCTCTTTCACTCTATAAACATGCCATCTCTCTGGCTGTCTTATTCGTCTCACTGTCGTCTTATGAGAGAAGACATTTAATTAAATAGAAATCAACAGCAATTTAGGCAAAAACCAAAAAAAAATTATTAACACGTCGTAGAGACAACGAAAATGATGTTGATGATATTTGAGTCCATGTGTGTGTCTACGAGTGTGTGTGTGTGTGTGTGTGTGTGGAGACTTTGGTTGTGGCTACCGTTTTGAAAGATGGAGGAGAAGAAACAGACAGAGACTTTAACTGCGACGAGTTTTACTCTTGGCTTTTTTTTTTACTTGATGTTGATGTTTGTGCTGCTTTGACGCGATTTATGTCATATCTTATCAATTACAACTGATTAGAGCTCCAAGCTGTGCCGGCGGCACATCAGGCTGCTCCTCCTCACCAGCAGGCATCATCAGAGGAGAAGGGGGAGTGGGAATGGAGGCTCATCCATTCCATTTCGATTCCACTTCATATCAGAACTAGTTCATGGACAATTTGTAGCTTGGCTGCCCCCTTTGATGGGGTTGGCATTAATCAAATGTGATTAGCTTTCAGTTGGTGCGAGCAACAAAAAAAAAAAAAAAACACAGAAACCAAATAAATATAATGATCGACAATCCATAAAGTATATTCTCCCCCGCCAAACTCTCTTGTGCCTCGCTCCATATACGATACTCTCTATAAATTTTCCCTTTTTGTCTTTTTTTTATTTTTTCTACAGGGCTCCATTGAGGAATGGTTGCAGCTGTTACGTCTGGAGGAGTATATACAACCGCTGCTCGAACAGAACTATAAAACAGTGCGTGATGTCACCCAAGTCACTTGGGAGGATCTCGAAGATATCGGCATTGTCAAATTGGGGCATCAAAAGAAAATCCTATTGGCCATTAAACGGGTCAAGGATATCATTAGCGGCAAATGGAATCCTGGTGGTGCTAATGCCTATCAACAACAGGTAAGAAATGCCCTACGAAACTCTAAAAGGCATATCGCTCCCTTGGGTATATGGGGACAAAAAAATAAATTATAGGGCAAAGAAAATTCGAAACGTAATTTCCTGCTTTTAGAAGTTTTTCGAAAGTTTTTTGTTTAGATTTTTGAAAATGAATTTCTTAGAATTTCGAGTTGAATTTTGTAAATGTTTTTATGTTTCATAATGTTTACTTTTAAACGATTATAAAAATTTCTGTTTTGTTTATTCTCTTAATTTTGTCGACCCTTTTGTTTGTTTGTTTAAGCCTTTTCAATATTTTATGGGATATTTAGTTTAGAACATATATTACTTTATGATTTTATAAATAATTTGTTTATTTTTTGAATTTAATTGACTTTTTATTTTCCATTTCTTTTCATTTTCAAACAACTTTTTTGTTCGATTGAAAAAAAATCAGGACTACCCAAGAAAACCGTGGCAATTAAATGTGCCTATACCGAGTACGCCATCTTATGTGCCAACAACACGTGTCTCCTGGGATGATACGAAAATCTATGCGAATGAGGGGGGCAATGCCAACAGTTCTTCATCTGGTCAAGGATGGCGGTGCTATTACCGTGCCGGCGACAATCATGACTGTGACACAGGCACGGGCGACGATGTGGTGCTCATTAAGGTGTGGGTCATTAACGAGGGATGCTAGGGAGGGGGTAGCAACTTACCTTGATCTTAAGTGCATGTTTTTCAACTAACCTTGGGCACCTTGTTTCTCTATCGTGTTCTCAGGTGCGTCAACCGCGTGGTAAGAGTCTGGAATCGCTGGAGGATATACATGACAACAGCACGCGCAGCCATTTGACCTTTAGCCATTATACGACCACAGATTATGGTCACTTTGGACAACCAACAACAACGGCAGCAGCGGCCTTACTACAGCAACAGCATCATCAACACCTCCTACATCAGCAGCAGCAGCAACAACAACAACAACAGCAGGCGGCCGCTGCTGCTCGTCTTCTTGGCAACAATGCAGCAGGCATTGGCTGGCGGCGTTCCTATGATGATGGCGACATAACACCCACCAATGATGCCACACGAGAGCTACTCTACGAGGAGGGAGGCGGCACTTTGCCACGTCAACAACGTGGCATCTTGCAGAGAGCTGTGCTCAACACCATGCCACCGTTGGAGCATCATCATTATATGAATGCGGCGGCAGCAGCCGAATATGGAGCAGCTACCGTTGGCGATGGAGGAACGGTGAGTACACTTGTCTTGATGTCACTTGGAAACCTTTTCTAATCTGTCTATATCGTCCTTTATAGGCCTACCTAAGCGGCAGTCCATTAACTGGCAAGAAGATAGCCCCAGAGCCACCTAGACGTCATTGCAGCATACGTAACTCTCGCACGCTAAGCGGAGAGGGAGGAATTGTAGCTGCAAATCAGGCAAAGGATCCCAATGCAACGCAACAACAGCAGCAACAGCAACAACAATCGCAGCATATGTTCTACTGGCAACAGCAGCAACAACTTCAACAGCAGCAGCAACAGCAACAGGCAGGCAACTGCCAGCAACCAATCTATGCCAACTATGCCACCATACAGCAGACCACAGCGGAGATCCATTGCGAGAAATATCACGACAATAAATCAAATTCCAGCATCGATTCGATTGATACTATACCGTTTGCCAATGAGAACACCGGCACTATTAAACAGCGTCTGCACAATACACCGAACAATACATCGCTTCCTGCCCACTTGCATTCCTCTAGCTCCAGTTCCAGTTCATCCTCCACCAATACTATAGCCAATATAGCGCATTCCTTTCACTCGTTAAAATCGTCCAGTTCGCTGCATGACGCCGCCGCATTGGCTCGTAGTGAGAGCATGGGCAGTTCAGTGAGTGGCGCCCTGCATTTACGTTCTCCAACTCTGGACTCTGTTGGTGCTGTTGCCGTGGGAGCCGTAGAGCCAACATCGCCACTTGAGGGCGATGCTGCTGCTGCAGCTGGATCGGTGCAAGCACCACCAGCAGCACCGCCATTAACAGCTAACACCATTCCACCAAAAGTATCGGCAAATGTGCTTAACGACATTGGTAATATGTTGGCCAATCTAACCGATGAACTGGATGCCATGCTTGAGGAGGAGAAACGTGTTGGCCTCAACATCGACAGTGAATAGGCGGACGAGGCCGCCCAAGCAAATTGAATGAAAAGTTTCCTTATGCAACAAACAAACAACTCCAATCAAAAATGAGAAAAAACAAAAACAAAACCAACCAACCGCAACAACAACAACAACAAAATGTAGTGTAGCTGAAATTTTTTCATTGTAGTTTCTAAGTTGTTAAGCTGCAAAGTGTCTCCACTTGATATTTTTTGAGTTTAAAGTTCAATTTTGTTTTATCAGAGCTACAAATGTATTTTTTATTTTTTAAAAGTTTTTTCTATAACTATATACAACGGATACATAAATATTTATGTATTTTAAAATTACTGACAAATAATGAAGAACAAAGTGAACGATTTTGTTTTATTTTCTTGAATTGTTGTACGATAAATATTCTATACAAGTTATTAACGTTCTTAATAATTGAATCTTTTAAAATAATTTGAAATACTTTAAAAAGCAAAATGCAATCAAGTATTTCGATTCTAAACTTCTGGACTAATTTTTGTTAAGAATTTATTTTGTTAATTTCTTTGTCGAGAAAATTATAAAGAATTTAACAATTTTGAATTGTTGTTTTGAATAATTTTTATTTCTTTGAAAAAAAAAACTATTTATTGATTTATCAGAAATTCTTAAATATTGCATGATAATAATTGGACATGAGATTTAGTTAATTTACCTAAGATCGAATACTTCTTATACAACATTTTGAGAGATGTGACAGCAGAATTAAAATTATGGGTAAAAAATATTATCTAGAATCAAAAGAAAGTTCTTTCATTTTGTTTTTCGTCAGTTATCAGTAATTTGAAAAGAAAAAACACTGTAAACATTACTTTTTTTATAACTTTTTTCCATGTGTAATACACCTCGATTTGATGTGTAATTAAACTATAACTGAAAAGCTTTTGACAAATGTATACTTTTGTACTTTTCCCTATGAATGTTAACAACACAAGACAAAAAACAAACAAACCGAAATCATAAGAAACAAAAACAAGAAAAATATCTAAGCGCAAAATGCATATACGCATAGTTAATACTTAGTCTAATATATACAGAATATATAATATATAAAAAAAATATATATATAAATATTTAAACAAATCAAATGAAAAACATTTATATGGCAAGGCATTTAGTGGTTTGATACTAACAAAACAGAAAACGGCAACTACAACTAATTAGTAAAACACAATACAAAAAAGGAAAGGATAAATATGAAAAGAATAGAAGTAAGCGAAACTGCATTAAGCAATTTTAATTTGTTTTCATCTATGTTTTCTCGTACATACTTTGCGTTTGTTATAATCCGAATCAAACTATATTTGAATGATTGTATGATTAAGTGTTATTCCATATAAACTAAAAGAAGAGATGCATTATATAAAATATAATTCTTAGCGTTAAACTAAACCAGAGCAGAGGAGAGAAGTAAATCATTTATATATACAATATAAATTATGTATACCAACTTGAATTGCCTTTCATTATGATTTACTTTAAAAAATACAATACAACAAAATTTAGTGAAAATCGTTTTGTGTATGTTCGTTATATACACATCAACTATCTACGGCGCCTAAGTTATATTTTTGATTTGAGTTCGCATATCATCATTAGTAATGAGCCAAAAAAAAAAAAAAAAAAAAAAAAAAATCAAATCAAATTGGTATATATCGAAAATTTATATAAACGCATATAAACAAGCAAAAAATAAGGCAAAAAATCACAAACATGTATAGCACATAAAGGGCAAACAACAAACAAAACGATAAAAAACAACAAGAATAAAGTAAACATTTTCATAGTAAAACCAAGTGCAAGTAAATTATTATAGTATAAAATGGGGAAAAAGGGGAAAAACTCAAATGGAAATTCAAATTTGTTGAGGCAAAACAAAACAAACATCCTGTTGAAGGGGTAATTTCTATAAAGCTTTTTTTATCATTTGGGTGTGTTATACTAAAAACTAATATTTCGGTTATGGGAAATAAAAGTTAAAGAATATGTCCAGGTGAAGTCGACATAATTGGAGACCAATATTGTGGCATTAGGTAAAACTCTATCATTCATAATACTAAGCCAAGAAAAAGGAATAAATAAATACTTCACGTTAACAATTTATCCAAAATGGCAAAGATTTAAGGAGAATTACAGAAATCGGGGCTTTTATCACCAGGTCCCGACCGATTATCCGGCCACCCACCGGTACCCCTATTATCCGGGATGAAGTTGAATTTGTTTCATTCTCACTGTTAACCGTGATTACCCTTATTATCCGTTATTTCAAACGAAATTTTTTTTTTCTAAAATAATAAAACGTATTCGGGTCTTCCCCGTTTAAGTTAGCAATCAATGAGAAAAACGCGTGTATGTACATACAATGTATGTACATACAATGTATGTACATACAATGTATGTACATACAATGTATGTATGTACATATTTTTATGGCCAGTGTGCGATTGAAGGTTGCTCTGGTTATTTGTTTAAGTTTTTTAATATGTACATATTTCGTAATAGAACTTATTATGGTTTTAATGTTTAAATAACATGCTTTTAGTGACTTCAGCTACAAATTGTAATGTATATTTGTCGAAAAACCAAATAGTATCGAGCGTAGTGTGCAGTGGGCATAGAGTCAATGTAGTGTCATACAGGACAAACGATAAACTTTTGAAATAGGGGCAAAATTATCGTTTCGTTGCTTATAAAGAGAAAAAAAATTTAAATTGAATTGCGATTTAAGTAAGGTTCATGTATACTGAATTGCCAGCTTTCAGATAAACCAAAACGGACAAAATGGCACATTTTGTCAGCAACCCTAGTAAGTGATTAAATTTGCAAAGCCTTCTAGATGCGAAAATAGAAATTATATCCTGATGCTTGTCTTTGCAGCGCAACAAAATTATTATTTTAAGAACAATTTGTGCTACACGGAAGATCATATACCAGTCCAGAAGTTGTATCTGCACAGCATACCAGCAGAGGTGAGAGCAAGAGGACAAGGGAACGCCATGTATTGGCGCCCTTTTTTCCTTTATTCATTTCTTTGCACATGCATTGGTATTTTCTTTGTTTTATAGCTAAAGGAGGATGAGTTGCTGCCGCATTTCAATAATTATGGAAAAGTAGTTCGGATGCAGATCTTTGGCAACGGCAGAAATCGTCGAATGCCCCAGTGGGTTCCGAGAGACCAAACTCATCAGCAGCATGAACCACAACGTGGTGGCAAATGGCAACTGAAAACAGGATACGTTTTCTTTGCCAATCCTCGTGATGCAGCGAAAGCCTTGCATAGCCGGGTACATCATGTGAATGGGCGCCGATTGCATGTGAAGGCCAGTGATAGTTGGCATCAGCCAGAGGCCTATGGCTCGGATGACAAACACCCATCTGGAGAGGCCTACATTTTAAGAATATCTGATCATTGTCTATCGTTGATTTTTAAATTACTTCCCTTGGCCGATCAGTTGCACTTTTCGCGGGCTTGCACACGCCTTCGAGCGGTCTATCTCCTAGTTACACGCACCTTGCACAGATCCATGGATTTTTGCAAATTTGATGGACTAACCGTTTGGGATATGCGAGATTTTTTCACCCTATCCGGACGACATGTTAAGAAGTTTGAAGGTGTCATACCGGAATCGCATTGTGAACGTTTGTGTGACTTTTTTGGAGCGAATTGTATGAATGTCAAGTCCTTGGAGATTACGGAGAGTAAGCTAAGTACAAGAAATATGCACAAATTGTTTTTCAATACCGAAAAAATAGAAGATTTGGTCTTAAGCAGCTGCGGTCTAACGGACGGCAGTTTAATGCCTCTGCGAAAATTGAATAATCTTAAGAGTCTAACTCTTGCCTACAACCCAAAACTGAATGGCACTGAACTGGACAAGCTGCCTGTTTCCGTAGAGAAATTAGTCCTTGCAGGCTGTGTCGGGGTACTGGCCAATCGTTTGGTTCATATGTGCAAGGCATTGGTTAATCTCAAGGATCTGAATGTCGTTGGGGTAATGTCCGCTTATTCGAATTTCTATGACAGTTTGGTTAAAAAGCATTGTTGCCGCTCCCTGGAAACGCTGCGTCTGAGCATTGATGAGGAAACCAACTATGAGGAGATAGCTAAGCTACCGAAACTCAAGAATGTTCATATTGTCACCTTGCCAGGGTGTAATATACGTTCCAGACTCTTTGATCACCTGATTGCATTTAAATCTCGACAATTGGAACATTTTGAGTTGCATGGTGCCAAAAATTTACCTCGACAGCTTCTGATGCAAATAGGTAGTTTTAGTAGCCTTAAAGAACTAGTACTCGTCCGTGTGGAAAATGTTAAAGATGATGTGCTTGAGGAGTTCACCAAGCTAACTAAACTGGAGCACCTTAGTCTACGTTTGTGCCACAATGTCAGCGATACTGCAGTAATGCGTCTGATACTTGCTTGCCCCAAGTTGCAGGAACTGCATCTGGAGGATTGCAACGAGATAACCGATAAGCTGGTACACACTGTTATTAAGAAGGTGCAATATAAAATTCTCTACAGGGAGAATGACCATCTGTTGCCCATACATCTTTATGTGCAGGGCACTAAAATCGAAGAGTCTCTCGGGACGGTACGAAACATTTCTATAAATTGTTGCCTGACTTTTAAATATTTCTTTTATTTAAGGATCCTATCGTGGTTGGTGCCAAAAATATAATTAGACTCCATTTCACCTCAGAATATGGACCATATTTGCTTCATTTGTCGCTTTCAAACTTATTGCTCGATGACTATGACTATGATCCGCATGAATTGAGACAGGATACGGATGATGAGATGGATATCTTTGATAATCAATACATGCTCGATATGGGCTTCTTGAGTGGAGATGATCTGGAAGATAGTGATGCAGATTCCGATGATTTTAATCTTCTTTATCCCTATGTGCATCCTTCTTATCCATATGATGCGAATGGCGATTTTATGGGTTTTGGTTTATTTGACTCCGATTCAGGTAAGTGGGAATACGATCTTAGTCCATGACATAAACTAATAGATTCTTTTTCTTTTTACTTAAAGATTAAGTGTGAGAGAGTCCAAAGTATTAAATAATTAAACGAAATTAGTTGATTTTTTTTTTGTATTCTTCTTTTTTTTTTTTGCTGTTAATACATATGTATGCTTACTTTATTTTTGAAGTCTATTTAACTTTTCTGTGTATAAATAAAAGCTGATCGAGTGCTACGATCAATTAATGAAAGATTGTTCGTTTCTTTTTGAAAATTTCTTTTATTATCCGATTAGGGCTTGGTGTACACGTTTATTTGAAAACCTAAACATCGTTGTTGCATTTTACGTTTAAATTTGATTAATTTGTTTGTAATTGAATTGCGTGGTTTGGTGTTATACTTTTATTAAGTTTTTTGTTCGTTTAAGCAACATCTAATTGACTTGCAAATCGCACCGCAAAAAAAATTTAAATAAAATTATAATCATAGCAGGAAGATATATAGATTCATTTCAAATTTGAGTTACTAATTAGCATAGAATTTTTCCATAGAAGAAATATGATATAATTTATATATATATATATTTAAAAGCGCATTTTCTTGATAGTTTCGTATTTTTTAAACTAACATTAAACAATATAACACAAAATATAATACTTTGAGTAATAATCCTTCATAGTAGATACATATATATATATATGTAGTTATATTTAACAATAATAATAAATTTTTAAATAGGTAATTGAGTTTGATTTCGAATAAGATAATTTTTTTTTTTGTTTCCGTTATATATAAGAGATTCACGTAACGAGCTAAAAATGTTAGATTGTTATAATTGTTTTTGTAGTTTTAAGCAGACTTTTGAAAGCAGTTGTAAGAGGGAAAAAGCAAATGAAATGTGATCTAAACTAGGAGAAGGCTCTCTAATATGTCTAAATGTATATTCAATATGTATATGTGATAAATTATTGTACTCTCTCTCGCCAGGATCAGTTAGTTATTGCTGACCCGACCACATTATATAATTGTCCAATTGCCTTTGCCTATATAACATATATCTGTGTATATATAGTGTGTGAATGTATATTGTATATGAGTATTGTGTTTTGGAGTATCCTCTTTATTTTTTTGCTTTAAAAGGGAATGTCCTGCTCATCTAGCATTTCAACGAAAGCTCGTGGCACAAGACCCTTCATTAGGCCCTGTTTGCCATACATGTAATCCTCATTGAGAGGCGAGCATTCTGTAACAAAGATAACCTAAGGAAAGAAAAGGGTTTAAATATTGTTCTTCATTAGGGGGAATCGGTGATTCTGTATACCCACCTCATTTGCACTGAGATTTAGTTCGGTGTGATCTTTGGCATCATAAGAGCACAAGACACGAGCTCGGTGCATTTGATCCGTATTGACATTAATGGGCTGACCAGCTGTGGCCTGATTGTTGCTATTATTATTACTGCCACGACCAGATGATCCGCCAGATGTATTGGACTTGTTGCCGGCTCCACCAGCTTCATTCACATCGAGCGGTATATATGGTGTCGGGCCTCCCAAACTGATATGGAAGACGCAGATGCAGATGTTAATGATATTTGTTTTTTTTTTTATATTTTGGACGGTGTTTGGAATGGTGTTTGATGATGTAATGAAACCTTGACTAGGTAAAACAGACAACCCTAACTTACGTATATAATAATATTATTAACTGTTAATACTAATTCGATTCACTTTGATTTTTTCATTTGATTTTTAAGGCGAAATTTGTTTGTGTATTGATAACTATGTTTTTTAAACTGTTGATATGGCGCTCGTATCGAAATCAATATTAAAATCTTCAAGTAGATGCACTATATTATCATTATCACTATCTAAACCTAGTCCTACAGTGGTAGTGGAATCGGAATCACAGGAATGCATCGATACAGAGCTGGGAGGCCCATCCACATCTTCGCTATTGATGCGCAGGCGTGGCTTTGGATGTTGCATTCTGTAAGACCACAAAACAATAACCGAATGTGTACACATCCACAAAATGGGCAGCAGTAGCCAGTGGGTTGGTGGGGGTAGTGGTTGGACAATGGTGCACGAGGATTCTAAGGGTGAAGAACACAAACACAAACAAATTCCACTTACTTGGCTAGTTCGCGTTGCAGTTGCTCCATAACATCTCCGCATTGCTTATAGTAGCGTACCTGTGCCTGGACAAATGCATGCAGGTGTCGCAAATGTGATGCTTGCGATGTACTAATCCCATCGAGCAGAAGTTTGGTAATCTCCGACTGGCGATCGAATTCAGCTTGAGCTACACGCAAATCGCGTTCAGCCTGAATGGTGGGGTAAAGAAAAGAAAGTCGTGTAAGTAAATCTAAACACAAAATTTTTTTGGCAGGCCAGATTTATTTCTATGATGATGGTGATACCTGTTCAAAGACAACTTCTGGCGAGATGCCATCTTTCTGTAGACATTTTTAATCCGCAGCACAAAAGTACACAAAAGAGAGACAACATGAGTCCATAATTTTGGAGGTCACTACTTATAGAATAGGCAAAACAATTGATTGGCCACTTACCGACTGTTGACCCAGCATGCTGCGTGCCTTTTTCACACGATTTTTGCAGGCATCCAAGTCCAAACGTTTCGTCTCCAATATGCCCCTCTCCTTGCTGATGGTTTTCATCTCACCATCAAGAAATTTGCGCAAAGGTTGCGTAAAGCATATGCCCGATGTGGCAATGAAATCATGCTCACACTGGCCTAGCTTCTGTTCGGCCTGACCCACCTTGATAAGAGCCTGACCATAGGCCATGTCCTGCCCGAAATCTCCACCAGCCTCGATCATATCCAAAGCCAAGTGCTCCAAATTGCTTAAACGTTTTGGTTTTGTTTTCTCGATTTTCTCGAAAATGAAATCCTCCACACGATTCTGAGGATTTGGTATTAGGACCGATTCGGTATCTCGGACAATTTTTTCCGTCCATGATTTCGTTACATCGGCACGTTCGGCTAAATTTTGAAAATGCAAATCGTATTCCGTACGTTCAGTTGTGCCAAGTTTCTCTTCTGTTAGCTACAAACAAAAGAAACGACCACCAAATTAACACATTTTGCCCACAAAGCCACCCACACCCAGACACCCCCACCCACAGAAGCCCCCCTTCCATAACATCTCTATTCAAATTCAATTCAACCATTGATTTTATTTTGTTACCTGGACAACGCGCGATATTGTGCTGCCCGCCTCCTTGACCAGGTTCTTTACATTGAAATTCGGTAGATTTATGTTCATGATGAGAACTTAAATTGCAAAAATTAGCGTAAGATTTATTTTTTTATGTTCTACCAGAGCTTAAATTTTCAGTGTTGACCAACGTTCGATACCAAGTTGAAGCCGAGATGCAATGCTTATCGATGACATTTCGATAACTTATCGATGAGTTTTATAGGAACAAATCAAAACAAAAAAACCGGATTCATATGATGTTGTTTTTGTATTTGATTATAATTAATTTCATTTTGTTTATTGAACTTTGACGCTGCGTACACAGTTCATTCAACTTAAGCTAATTTAAACTAGATTGGCATAGCGCAGTCCTTTGACTAAACTGCCATCGGAACCATCAATGAAACGAATCGTTTGATCGTTTGATTGGCAAGATTGAAGGGAACACGGATACTCGGCGCCATATGCTGCGCCATCCCAACGCAGTTGAATCTCATAGAGCAGATCGGGGGTGAGTATGCAAGCCTCCTCCCGGGACCAATTTAGATTCAAGTCACAATTGTATTTCGTTATTTGATTCTTAATAGTGTGTGACCAAACGGGGCGGGTGACTGGGCCCTCTTCACCCTCGGCTGGTAGTTCGCATAGATCAAGGCGCAGGTTTTCTCGATATTCTAGAGGTAGCTGAATTTGGACATGGCTCAAATTGCCTGGTGGGTTCGGTGTCAGTCGACTATTGAGCACCAGACCCATGAGAGATATAAAACGAGAGCATTTAAGGCGGAGACGCCACACAGGCGACTCAGCTTCCACAGTAAACGGGCGGCATGCCTTGTAGTAGCAACGCTCTACCAGGATAATAGGAGAGGGAGTTGCTGCTGTAACTGTAGGATTTGAAGAATTTTCTGGCCAGCATTTGGTAGCCCCACCCAGATCGTCCATGTCGGCAGCAGCCAAACCCAATTGTTCGCATTCTCGCTGTGTCCATTCGTAGACATACCAAATAAGTAATTTATATGGCTCTTTGCAGGCGGCAATTATTGATTTGACACACTCCTTGGCCACATGGACATAATGTTCCTTTAGATAGCTCATATACTGAGAGTTATTAACACAGCAGCGCATAAAAAAGGTCATGCAGACCTCCAGCAGGCCATCCAGACCCATACACACGCTTAGTTCAAGGGCTGGAAGGATGTTTGAGAAGCGCAATTTCCTTGTAATGGCCACTAAAGAATCGGCTATCAACTGATCCATTAGATACTTCTCAGCCGCGTAGTACAGCTCAATGCAGGCCAACAGCTCCAAGCCATTCCAATCGACACTGCCCGTGTAAATATATTCAATGAGTACTTTAAATATCTCTGCACTTATATCATCTATCTCAATCTGATTATCCTGACCATGGTCTTGCAATGGCCCATAGAACATGGCTTCGAAAACGGGGCTGGAGGCGCAGAGTATTAGTTTATGGCATTTGATTTCCTCATCGGTCACATGGAACACACAATCTGTGTATTTCTCAGCATGCAGCAACTTTGCATAGCGACGGCCCAATAGATTGCCCACATTCGCTTGCTCCTGATGATGGGCAACGGCCAGTTGCACGGCCGAGCAGCTGCTCATCTAAAACACAGAGACAGAGAGAGAGAGAGAGAGAATAGAGATATTTGTTTAAACACTGGGGAATTGACCTGGTCACTGGCTACTAAAAGCAATAAGTCTATAAATAACACATAGTTTATCTTATTGTCGTTTGGCAATTCATTCATTTGCATAACGAATTTTTATACCCAAAATGGAAATTTGGAGAAAATCAATAGAAACTCTTTTCTAGTCAGTAAATCTTATATACTGCTAGGCAATTGATTAGCTCTACCCCTTTAGCTAGGTGTAAGAGAAAGATGGAACCAATTAAAACACAAAATATCTATTCCATTTCTTAAAATTTTTCACACCGATATTTGCCCCAAGGCTGTCTATTTGAATTTCTAATTATTGTATAGATTTTAGAATCGCATAAAATTCAAATAAGAAAAACCATAATTCCTTAGACTTTTGAGAAGTCATATTTTAATCAAAATATTGATTTGTATGTTGGGAACTAAGTCTTTCCCTTAATAAAATGACCCTAAAATATTAAATATATACATATAAAATGTATTCTTGGATGAGTCAAATCAAGTAAATACATATACAAATTCTCTCACTTAAGGAAATATTAAAAGATATTATTTTTGAATGAAAAAAAGACGAAGTGTGGTGTAGATAATCACTTGTCCTCTGGTGTCATCGCCAACCATTCTGCCTTATTCTCTTTCTCGATTAGCGAAATGTATTTCAAACATTCACCAACTTAATAAATATTCAAGAGTTACCTTTTTTATCTGGCGTGTGGCCCTAAGAGGCAGTTGATAATGAAATCCCCTTGAAAATAGATAGCTGAAACCTTTTCTTTTTACACCAAAAGCCAAGTTAAGTTCTCAAGCGAGAACTTAAGATTGTTGTGATTTCAACTGGAAATGACGACACGTTTAATATATACTCGTAATAAATACTTAAGGCGTCGTTTTGTTTATCAATAAGAGTACGTAATACTATGTTATGCCGGCTACCTTTTTGTTTTCTATGTAAGTGTTTGTCTGTGTGTGTGAATTTGTTTATATACATATACATATGTATTTCTATTATTTTGCGCATGAGAGAGGTAACACCATACATAACCGGTTTAAATTGTTTAGAATAGCTGCGGGGCATGGAAGATTTACGACTGTAGCTCGTTTAGCCTTACAGTTCAATCATCCTCCCAAACCCAAAACCAAAGTCATAGACGACTTGAGAGTAAATAGCACGAGAGGGCATCCCAGAGCTAAGCTTTCGCAAATATTTACCTACCTCTTTAGCTATATATGTATAAATGATCCGTTTGATTTCAAATGCTGCGCAAATTGTTCTGGCTAACAGGTGATCGATCCACGGGGTTTAGGGAGCAGCACAGGGTGAAAATATTGTTGTTTATCTATTTAGATTTGTTTTCGATTTCACGCGACCTTTGATTATAGATAGCTATTAGAACACAGAGTTTAGTTGTTGGGTGAATATTTCCAACACACACCTTTTGGCACTTTGACAAATTCTTTCTATAACAATCTCGTGACAGAAAATTAACGAACAAAAAATATATAATAATAAGATCACCTAGAGATCTATATAAATGACTTGTCTCTATATATACTTTGAATGTGGTTCTATTTAATGCTTCTTAATTATATTTTATTGGGTGCGACATGTGGAGTTTATAAGTATTTTTTTTTGCTTTATACGCCTTCTAGCTTGAACTTGACCGATATCGCGATTTTAGTTGCTGTCGAGCGTCGATGCCGAGTGCCGTATGCCGCAGCGGCCAGCACCTGTGTCTGGCATGGAGTATGAACTGAAACTGAAACCGAGAACAAGAGAGATACACAACAGAACAGCGACAGTCGAGAACGAGCCGCTGCCAGTTGTCTCACCTATTCTCCAAGTGGTTCTAACTTGGCAGCGCGTTCTCAGTGTCGCTCTTTGGGTCTCTCTCAGTTGTTGATGACCACATCCAATGCTCTTGGCGGTCCTCCTTCGTTATCTACATGGTCATGATTTAGCAGAAGATTTTCTCGCATTTTATAGCCAATTTCATCCATCTTTCGCTGATTCTTAAAGAGACCAAGTTGCCTTCTGTGCACTCTTTCAGCCAAGGCCAAATACGGAGCTCGTTTCTCTTCATCCATGCGTTCCCATATCAGCCATCACATCTCGTTTAATTGTTTACCTCGTACCAAATCACAGTAGCCAAGTCCCTCCAAACCCATGCAATTACTTTGTTCTTGAAGAACAAAGTTAAAGAATTCATTGGTGGAACTTAAATTCTCAAGTTTCTGATTAACAATTCTCTGCAATGTGCTGGGACTAAACTTAATATGGCCTCGTCGTCTCTTGATCCTTTTGCTTACAGCGGATTTGGTTGGACGATCTTTGAGTGACTGTGGCAGAGGAGAAGCAGATTGTGGGTCTTCATTCGAAAATTCACACCAGAAATCCAAAGTCTTCTGCCACATCCAATCAATTTTATCAACATTTTCGGTTATGAATTTTGATATATAAAAGAAAATGAAAAGCATATTGATGTAGGTGTGTAACTATGTGTATATAGTTGAGTGCCAACCTTGAACCCATTTACAACAACTCTTCCTTTCAGCCTCAAGCTTAAGTTGGTATATATAGTTATGGCCAAAGTTATTTTTATAGTCCAATGAAATATACACTTGGCATAGGTAAGAGCTTATTGATGATTACCAACAATTTGGATTTCTTGATGTTAACAAAAATATAAATTATACAGGCAAGTATTTTTTAATTGAATAAGTTTAGGAAATAACTTTAATAAGAAATAAGATTATTAAACCACTTTTTAAAATTTCATTAGAAATCGTACAAAAATGACCATTTAGTCTAGACTGAGTTATTATATGTGCTCCATCCAAATTTAAGAAAATGTAACAATTTAATATTGCTTAATAACTTAACTCTTTCCAATTAATTTGGAGAGCTTTAAAAAGTCTGATATACATATGTACATATATCCAGAGGTACAACAAATATTGACAGATATTGGGTCACTTGTTTCTTGTATACACATACATACATTATATAGAAGAAAATATATTTTAACATTTCGAGAGAGTATTTCCTAAGTTAATATTGCTAATGATGTTCGGCAGCTGCTTTGGCTCAGTCCTTCACATTGACTTTGGTATGCAGTCGATGGGCAAACAGGTTGGCTATTGGAGGCTGGGCCGACTTTACCACTATATACAAATACTTATAGCTTTACCTCTCCGCTCTCTACGTTACAGTGATGCACCTGCTTTATGGACAACTTAAAGTGGTGCTCGTACTGGCTCTGCTGCAAGAACTTGATGTGAGAACACAGAAGGATATATTTAGAAAGCATTTCAATATGGATTTGCTAGAATGTCCTCAGTGTTTTCTTGGACAGCGTGAGCAATGCGAAAAGTTCTTTGAGACTATCGAAGAGCCTGCGAAATTTGATAGATTATGGAAAGATCTCACATTGCTTGTGGATCGCCGGGAGATATATTGGTTAGAATTCAAAGAAAATCACCAAAATGTCAAATGTTTGGCCAAGAGAAAGAGGACCAGAGAGATTTCTAAAGATTTGCATTTCAATCCTGGCGGATTTCAGATGTGTAGGGATTCTACACGTTTTCTTGCTTATTTAAAGGAGCGTGGACATTTACCAGCTACCATTTCGTATTACACTCATCACTCCATCTCGCCATTGCTGATGCAGGAACTATGGTTAATGGCCTTTCCAGTGCCCCGGTCCTTAGCTGTCTGTGGTTCGACTCTTTTTCAGGCATATGCTGGATCCACTTTAAGTAATTACTTAAAAGCTCCAATAGATTTACGCTTGGATATGGCTAAACAACTTTTGGAATTAGCTCTAAAATTAAGTACGGGATTTAAAGGTTTCCGCATCTATCTAACCGACTTCACTACGGATAATTTTGCTTATAATGAAGCGACAAGTACGGTCGTACTCATAGATATTGATACGATGGTCTTGGTGGAATCTAATAATGAAGCGGAAGGCGAATCACAGCTCTCTAAAAAGTATACACCCTTTCCTGGCGAAGGCTTCACTTACGATGTAAACGCCTTTTGCCTCAATCAGGACTTGGATGCAAATATTTACCAGATGTGCCTTCTACTCAGAGATCAGCTCCTACCAGATGTGAAGAACCTTAGGTTAAAGCAAATGTTAAACGACTGCGTTCAATGTGAGGATGATAAATGTGATATTCGTTTTAAATATGCCAACAACTTAATTGATTTACTTTTTGAGATAAACAATAAAATTGAAATTCTTTAATTAATTTAAACAGTTTTTAGTTATAAATTACAATAATTTTAATTTTTTACCGCCCTCTTGTTCGTCATTAGGTAGCATTTAGAGCACACTGGAGGAGACGAGGATAGAGCTTAGATAATATCACGTGGCACACTTAGAAAGTGTATGGAATTGGACACATGGTGTGTTATATCTGTTAGCGTCTCTTTGTGGACACCACCAAACAGAATCAACTCTCCATTGCCGGCTATTAGACTGGAGAGTATTAGACGATCGGGTGCCCCGTTCAGTACACCGAAATTCCGATATTCCACCCAATCTAGACCAGGATCAGTGTCGTTGCTCTGTAGAATTTTCGAAATGTCACAAACGAATAGAGATTGAACATTGCAACGCAAACGTTTCGGCGATGGAGCACGTAAAGCAGCAGCCGCTTGAGGTTCGGCGGCGGGAGCTGCCGCAGCAGCAGCAGCAATGGCAGGAGCACTTCGTCGTGAGTTGCGTATGGCATTCATTTTTTCCTCCATGCGACGAATGCGTTCACTGTGATCGCGTGAGGCACTGCGAGATCTTGTGTGCACATTGAAAGCAGCCATGCGAAAGGGATCCTTTAAGAGATAAAGATTAGAGTAAAGAAATTTTTGAAGTTAGTTATAAAATTGTTCTTACCTCATACAGTTCGTCAAAGCGTTTGGGTAATCTTGGTTCATTGTCACGACAGCGAAGAGCAAGATTGCGCTGCAGGCGTTGTGCTGCATCTATATCGCCATCAGCTGGAACAGGAGCCGGAGGTATTGCCGCTGGTGGAGGTGGATTTAGTGGCCGCGGGAGTGTGGGGGCATGCAAATCAATTAGGCGCCCAGAACGTGGCTGATAATTGATATTATTGTTATTATTATTCACATTGTTGTTATGCATAAATTGTTGGGCCTGTTGCATATTCTGATTTAGAATGACTCGTCTATTGGCCAAATACTGTTCCCCGGGAGCCAAGCCACCAGCACGGGCACCTCCAGGTGCTGCTGCTGCTCCGCCTAAGCGTAGAGGAGCCAAGCCACCAAGTGGGCCATCAGCTGCTCTCCTATCTGGAATACGCAGTTGATTTTGCAGGGGATAATTTTGATTTGGTGGCGGTCCTCGACCACCAGCCATGGGTACACGATGATGCTTCATCATTTGAAAGTCCTGAGGCATGGTGGGTGATGGTCCCACTACTACTAGAAAATTATTGACCTTGCAACCAGGATTACACCACATGTGGACGGCACCAAATTTCTTGTTTCTCACAGCCAGAACTTTCCAAGACCACACATCTCGACTCATGTCGAGTAGCCAAGCATCAGTGTACACCCGATTGGCTCCTCCGCAACCGCCAACCACTATCAGATGATTCTTGTCAAGCTCAATCTGGATTTGGCCATATCTGGGACTTGGACGGGTGTTGCCAACAAAAAGCGGTTGATACCATCTCTGTTCGTTGAGATCCAACACCCAAGTGTCATTGGAATTAACATTCACATCGTCCTTTATCTGATAGCCACCAAATACAACCATGCGATCTCCGTGGACGGTGGCCGAATGTCCAGCCATGGGTGGTGGACAAGACAAAGAGCTTCGTAGCAACCAACGATTCTTGCCTAAATCGTAAAAGTGCAGCTCATCGAATAGACACCATGGCTGATAGGGTGGATGCAGCGATGGATAACGCCAGCCGCCAAACAAAACCAACTGATCCCGCCATGCAACCATTGAGGCGCTGCCCTTAGGTGATGGGTAGGTCCCGGTGGCCACTGGTCTCGCCCAGCGCATATGCGTCAAATCAAAACGCCACAGATCATTGAAGGTAGTGTCCGATGATGAGCCGCCTCCAAAGACATACATTGAGTTGCCCTGACGCACTGCAGAATGGGCAAATCTACCTGCTATAATGGATCCTGCTGTTGCCGACGACTGTTGTTGGTTGAAGATCTCCCAACGCAGACGAAAGTCAGACAGGCCCTTCTCCAGGTTTAACTTCGCACGACGCACGAGATCTACAGGGGGTTTTACACATCATTTAGATAGAATAAGAGTCTTTCCACTTTTCTTACTTACTCTTGACTATAGCCTGCCATCGTTTGCACACCAAGCTGCAGTGCTCCAGATCTCCGTAAGGTGGCAAATAGGTAAATATGAACTCTAAAATTTCATCGGGCAAGTAGTTTAGGTTCACATTTGACTCGCTTGTCGACAAAGAGGGTAAGGATGTTGAGGAGGAGGAGCCAGAGGCCACATTGTAGCAGTTCACATTGCAGGCCATTTCGCGGTCCAGGTCCTTTAACTCCGCTGCCTTTCCTTTGTTTTCTTTTCTCAATCTCTTAATAAAGTAAAAAGTAAACAGTGTGGCCAGTTGCAAAAAAAATTATAAAAATATGCTCCACGGCTGGTCTCACTGGGTAAGTTTTCATCCACCGTTAATCGAATCTATCGTCTATCGCTATCGATAAGCCGCCACCTGCACATGGGAGTTCATTTGTAGTGTTTACTTTTTGTTGCTTATTGCGGTCTTTTGTTTACATCAGGAATAAGCCATGGGAGATGGTAAGAAAGTTGTGATAAATAAACGGCTGAAGGGACTGCCCCGTGAGGAACTGGAGAAATTGTCCAAGCCGGAGCTCATCGATCAAATAGTTCGCCTGGAGGCCTACAACTTTCAACTAAAAAGCCTCTTGCAAAAGAAGTTAAATGAAAAGACTACGGATCCAGGTTCTCGAAAAATGTGGGAGCAGGACATTGCCAGCATAGAGGCGTCAACAGCTAAGGATACGTCGTCTATTAACAATGTGCCTTCAGGATCAAAGTCAAACAAGAGGCAGCGGACCTTCGATTGGGCTTCGTAAGTCCAAAGTAAAGTGAATCATTTGAATGAATTTATAGAAAACCTCTTGCAGAGCCCATAAAAGGCATGTGCTATTGAAGGTTACCTACTTTGGCTGGGATTATCAAGGTTTTGCTTGTCAAGAGGACTCCAATGATACTATAGGTGAGCTTTGGATACCCTATAATCCATGCCAGATTCATATATTTAAAAGCCTTACAGAGTCTAATTTGTTTCGTGCCTTGACACGCACCTGTCTCATTGAATCGAGAGCCAACTCGAACTATCATCGTTGTGGACGCACTGACAAGGAGGTTAGTGCATTCTGTCAAGTGATTTCCATTGATCTGCGCAGCAAATATCCAGCAGAGAGTCAATTGGATCCAACCTCATTGGAGACTGAAATCGATTACTGTGGACTGCTGAATCGAGTGCTACCCAAGAATATACAGTGCGTTGCCTGGATGCCATTACGTAGTCCCGTTTATAGCGCTCGTTTCGATTGCATAGCGAGAAGCTATCGGTATTATTTTCCAAAGGGTGATTTGGATATTGATGCCATGCAAGAAGCTTGTCAATTGCTGGTAAAACATGCAGATTTTCGGAATTTCTGTAAAATGGATGTGCACAATGGAGTGACAAGTTTTATGAGAAATTTACAGGCTGCACGTGTGCAACCGTGTGAAGAGACTCTGAATGAAAAAGACTCGGGCTACGACATGTTTTATCTGGAGATAAAGGCAAATGCCTTTCTTTGGCATCAGATACGTTGCATTATGGCCATCTTGTTGCTTGTGGGTCAGAGAAAGGAGAAGCCAAGCATTATTAGCAATTTGCTGGATATAAATGTCAATCCCTGTAAGCCCCAGTATACCCCTGCCATAGGTTTGCCACTAAATCTGTTCCATTGTGAATTTCGTGAACATACAACAAGACGAACGACCGATGATGAAGGCGATGAGGTTCTAATAGACGATAACTTCACAGAAGTTCTTCCAGCGGAAACTCATTTAACTGATTGGATTTACAATGAAGAGAATCTAACCAAACTTATTGAAAATATTCAAGGTGAATGGACGCAGTTTAGTGTAAAATGCACAATGATAAGAAATGTCCTCCAACAATTGGAAGAACTTTTGAGTCGTACATATCAATCGGCTAAGCCTGTCCAATCACAGGTGTATCTTCTTCAGGATTCGGTTAAACCTCGTCAATATCAACCATTACTGGAACGTACGCGTTGCGGTAAGTTTAAAAATTTCACCCCACAGAGCAACAATTAATAATATGATCTATTTTTACAGAGAGCCTTGAAAACCGCATAGAGCATTTTGTAAAAAAACAGAGACTAATTGTGCAGGAAACATAATACATATTAATAAAAGTTTTTTTTTTCGGACATTTTACTTTAAGTTCGATCAAAGAAGACTTTTATTTTCAGGTTTTTTTAATGCTTAACTTAGTTTTACTTTAAGTAATTAAATAATTTAAAATTTGAACTCCATCTGATACGATTTGCTTCTTTGGAGAGATCCTCTCTCCAGAAATTTGTATTTAACATTTTGTTTTCAGGTATGTTCATAGGATATTGATTCCACATGAAAATGACGCCAATAGTCTAGTCTCTATAAATATATACATAAACAATGTATGTAACTCTAATCGTAAGTAGTCTTAGATGCCTATGTTCCCATAGACTTGGCTTTTTGTAATCTGCAATGAATTTGTTAAGGATTTTTAATCTGCAAATTATTTCCGTATATCAATTGTACTTACTTTCTCCTTAAGATTTTTAATATTATGGTTCCCTCGCGTACATTCTTGAAGAGACCAATTGTTTCGGCATGGCTCATGCCCTGCACTGAGTTGCCATTAATCTCTGTTATTTCATCGCCTGGAAAGGATTATCATCAGTTTCGAGGATTTGAAGTTCTGCTTGGAATTGTAAATGCTCACCTGCTTGAAGTGTGCCCAAATCGGCAGCCTGCCCCGAGGGAAAGACGGTCTTAACAAAGATACCCATATTACCCTTGGGTGAATCCCGACCACCCACAATGCTGAAACCCAAAGATTTCATACCAGGACCTTTGTAAAATGTTATGGTCTTGGGAGTGCAACGTCCACTGCCTGTAAGTGAAAGTGGAAAGTGGAAATTAGAAATCGTATAATCAAGCAGATCCATGGAAGATTTTAATTATGTGTTACCCTCGCTCATTGAGGCTCTAATAACCTCGGCCATTTCTTCATCACGTATGGTTAGCTTGGCCACTGGCAGCGATGGACGATGATGCATTAAAGAGGCGGCAGGTGGGGCTAGTGAGCTATTAGTGGAGCACCCAGTGGTTATTTCAACATCTTTGGATGATGCCGATGCCAAGGCTGAGGCTGCTGATGTGGAGGAGGATGACGAATTAACATATGGATTAGGTGAATATAATGAAACGTTCTTTGAAGTATGCTTGATATATAATGATTGATGTGGTTGTTGTTGTTGTTGTTGTTGTGATGGTGTCTGTTGTGATTGTTGTTGTTGGTGTTCCAGCTGCTGCTGTGGCTCTTGAGTGTTAGTGAGATCAATTGTTGTTGTTTGGGATATATTATTAATCGCTTCTCCCTCTGTTAGATTGTTAGGCGTCTGCGGTGGAGGCGGCGGCGGACTCGATGGCGTTTGCATAAACAAACTCAAACGTGACGAACTCAAACGGGAATGGGCAAATCTCAGCGAACGATAATGCGAATTGGCCAAATTAATAGAGTTACGGGCATAATGCGTACGTTGGCCAAATTGCTGCGGAGCACCACCACCAGGAGTTGATAAGGCCGCACCCTCGGAGCAACGTTTGCGCGCCAATATTTGCCATTTCTCATCATCCGCAAGAGATGCCACCGACGTGACACAAACACTAGCCGCTCGATTCGCATAGACTGGGGTATAGGAATCGGTTTCCCCTTGATGGTGATAGTTATTGTGGTGGTTAGGCGAGGAGGAGCAACTATTGTTACTTTGGTTAAAGAGCGGTGTCGGTGTTAGGGTCAAGCTGCTGCGCTGACCTGAAGAGCTGCGCGAACGACGACGCAGCAGCAGCTCATGATCCGGATTACTGCGCGGCGTTGAGCTGCGGCGATGTTGCATTTGCATGGCATGCAATTGCATCAACGGCATGGGAGTGGGCAATGTACTAACACTAGCCAACGAACGGGCATCACACTGATCCTCACCATCGTCTACAGGATCATCTTCATCGCCAGCCGCTCGTTGACGTTCTGCGGCCTCCTCCTCACGTTGCTGATGGAGCTGAATACTCTGTAAACTGGTCAAGCTATCTGTGCTTTGGGTACGCTGAATGTAACTCAAACGCTGGCGTTGTGTACTCATGCCATCGATGCGGATTTTCGTATAAAAATCTGTAATGGTGGCTATCTCATCATGGGCTATGACCAAATCAATGGCATTGTCAACAAAACTACTCAAGAGTCTCTGGACTTCGGCGAATGATTGAATGCCCCGCAAATGTTTACCATTCACATTGACAATCTCATCGCCCAAACGAAGACGTCCATCCCTAAAGGAAAGAAGGGTGCAAGGTCAGTAAAATACCCGGGGATTCAGGCATTGATTATGTACTTACTTCTGGGCCATGCCATAGGGTTCTAATTCCACTATCAAATAGCGATATTGTTGCTCATTGCTGTTGGTCATCACCATTTTGGGCGATAGCACAATGCCAATGTAGTCCTCTTGACATTTACGCTCCAACTTCAATTGACGGAATCTCCGACGTATGGTTTCCGTCTCATAGTCATAATTATAGCCACCCAATGAGACGGGTGCACTGCAAATGCTACTATTCCTCAAGGATGGCAGACCCATGCCGACGCCCTCGGATGAACTAAGCGAGATGAGGGAATTGCGCTTGAGAGTGCCCGAAGCAATAGATTCTGTATCTCCGCCAGAGATGCTAAGATTATTACCCAAACGGGCACTCGCAACGGCGCCACCTGCCCCACCGTCGCTGTCATAGCCGGACTCATTTGAACTAAGACAACTACTTAATCTTTGGTAAAGTGGTTCCCAGTCCTTCGACGAGATGCTATCATTGCGTGAGACATCAGCCGTTGGAGAGCGACGCTGGAGTAAGGGGGAAGAGTGATTTCCGGGTCCCTGATGTTCCTGATGTTGTACAACCTGATGTGGCAGATGATGATGTGGCTTATGATGAACTGATCCATTGTTCTCCTCGGGTAGAACCGACAGACGTGATCGTAGAAAAGCATAAGGAAATGCCCCACGACGTGTAGAATCACCGCCTCCTGAAGATGGTACTCCTCCTGCCCCTGCTGACGTAGTGCCATTGGTAGTGGGTGGTGATCCTAGACTTAAACTTCCCGTTGCACTTTCACCACTCGTACTGGCCGTTAGACAATTACTAACCTTGGCTATATCATCGCAACTGCTAGACTTAAGACTAGCTATGCGCGGCAATCTCTGATCTCGCTGTCGCTGCTCCCTTTGGAGATTCAAGCCCTCGGTGGGATCATCGCATCTAATGTAGGAACTGCTTGACAGTTGACTTGTCGAGCTACTCCTGTACAGTGTTGTCACTGCCGGCGTGGCCTGTTGGGCAGCCGCTTCCGAAGCCTTGAGAAGATTATGCGAACGATGATTCAGCATGCCCGTGGACCCAATTCTATGAAAGAAATTTCTTATGGCCTTTTGAGGGCGCACAGCCGACTGTGCCTGTTGAGCCTGATGAGTGGGCGTGGACTGAGCACTCTGACTGCCCACTTCCTGTAGCTGCAACTGTTGCTGCTGCTGCTGCCGCTGCTTGACCGTCTCAATGGGTCCCGATTTGCATTTCTTTAAAGTGTTACTGCCCTGTTGGTGCTGCTGCTGCTGCTGATGATGGTGATGGCCTCCAGTGGGTGATGGCGAAGTCTTGGCCGTATTTGGACTGCTATTGCTGCTGCTGCTCTTGTGGTGCGTTGGCGAATGGAAAAGACTACGCAAATCTGTGTGGGATCTGTGGGCGCTGGCTGTGGGTGAATCGCTACGTTTTAAAAGATCAAGTTTTCGGCTCATACGTTTGCCCCAGGTGAAGACTGTAAAATAAGAAAAAAAAGGAGAGAACAATTAGAAAAAATCCAACTCTTTCGACATGAAATTGGTTGGGGGGATGTCATAAAAATAAAAGTTGGACATTGGCATTGTCAATCAAGTTTCCCCCACCTTTCCATTGATGTGGTCAGCTTGCCACGTGTTTGTGAATTCGCATCGAGTTACAGTTCCAAGCCAAGCGAGGCCAACCCAAGCCAGTTGTGGTTAAAAAGGGTTACCAGGAAACCTAGACCCATCCAGCAGATGTTTTTTGCAGAGGTCACCGAAAGACTTTGAAATTTTATAAAGGAATTTTCTTTTCCCACTTTAACGCATTCGCTATTATGGTCTATTATTGCCGGTCTATTAGGAACTAACTTGGCTTTTAATGCGAAATAGTTCCTACCTACACACACATACATACATACATATGTACATATTTATGGGCCAATAAAATCACAAAAAATTAGACTTGGCAAGCAATCTCATAAAAAGCACTCAATTTGCTCCAATGAGAAGAAGCTAATAACATCAGATTCTTTTTCCTACTAAACCCAAATTGCCAATACTTAAAAATATTTTAATACTCAAAAACCATAAACAAGGTTTTTCAATACAAGTTCATGGTCTTCTCTGTCAAAAATCGTTACTCGACTCTTAAGAATCCATTAGAATTCGAATTCATGAATTGAAAAGCATTAAGTTAAACCGATATGTAATTATATAGATATTAGTTGGAGCATCATCTCTTTTTCTGTTATACCTTTTCATTAAAAGGGTACATCGCTTCTTGGTCAGAAGTGGACAACGCATTTAAGCCTTGAGAAGAAGCATTCCCGTTTATATAAGGAGAGATATGTCCATATATTCTTGTTTAAATCAAAACTCCTTGAAGAGTGTAATAGGTTCAATAGGATCAATAGATTATAATCAGACATACTTAATTATGATGATTATAATCTAATGACTATGGCTGTTGTAGTATAGGATAGAGTATACAATATTCGATTAAGCTTCTTATGATCCGGGCCTCAGATTTTCTTTTCTGCTGACTCGTGCCAAAGTTGTTTAATAGCCAAAGCCGTATTTGAGGCCGCTAGGCAATGGGTCCCCGCGTTCAATTTCTGCTGTCCAGTTCAGGCCATGTGTGGGCGAGCGCGCAGAGGTTGATGATGAGGACGACGACGACGACGATGGCCATAAGGCGGCGGACTCAATGCAGGTTGACAGCGCAACTCTAAAACTCCACCCAAGGCCTGACAGAGTTCTCCTTTGATTAAAGTTTTCACCATTGCAATCAGAAATATATATGTATGTATGTAGTAAGAGGAACGGTGGCAAGGGATCGGGAAGCAGCAGCAGCGGCAGCAGCACCAACCGAGTGTTAAACAATAATAGCAAACGGCGGGGCATCAATTATATGACAACCTCCGCCACACTCTCTAGCACACAGAGTCTGTTGGCAATCACCTCCAGCCACATGCCACAAATTCTACACCCACTTAACTTTCAAGACGGTGTCAAATGCCCGCCAGCCCCACAGAGGAGAGCAGAACGGAATGGCATGGTATGGTATGGGGGAGAGAGACCCCGATCCGGACCCCAGACAAGTCGGAGATGGCTTTGTTGCAATTTGCCGGCTGACATGCAAGCGAGCTTGCAGCTAAAGCATTTCTCACCCATATGATATGAGATGCAGCTGCCTTGGAATGCCAAGGCAATGGCAATTGGAATCGGAGTTGGAATTGGACTTGGAGTTGAAGTTGGGGGTCGGTAATTAGTGTTGATTATATCATATTGTTTTTTTTTCTCTGTAGGTAAGAAACAATACTCAAGAGAAATCATATTAGATATCGAAATGCAAATTGCTTTCATCGACAGCCCTCGAAAAACAAGAGAGCGAAGAAAGAAAGAAGTGAAGAAGAAATCAATAAACGTCAGAGGTAAATGCTATAATTTCCGATCCAATATGTATGGGATTTGCTCTTCCACTCCTTCTGTTTTTCACCATCTCCTTCTGAACACGCATGAACATTTACTGTGTGGATTATCGCTGATTATATGTTCCTCTTCGAAGCGATACGATTTGATTTGATTTTGTTCTTTCTTTCTTTAGACTCGTTCTTTGCTCCGCTTTCTGTTTGATTATCGATCTCATCGTTCTCCTCATCATCATCGTTTTGGGGCACCGTTAACATTGATGAAGAAGAATATTGCCATATGATTTATTTTTGTGTTTATTCCAGCTCATATTTCAATTCGCAAACTGTAAACGTAGCTGGGGGGTAGGTAGGAAAATTGACTGGCCAACTAATGCTCAGATTTTTCACACTTGGTCGATCGAGCTGCGGCTTCACCAAAACGAAAATGAAACCCTAGTTGCTGTTGCTGTTGCTGCTGTCGTTGTTCCATCTCCCCGACATCAGCAACATGAATGACAACCAGCAACGACTACAACAATAACAATGCACAGTGGCTCGTTCTACCTAATTTGTTGGTTAAAACTAAACCAGATATTTGAAACATTAACTTTTGTTCAGTTTCTCCTCCAACTTATTATATTAAAGAAAAAAAGGTCTTTACAGACCTCTTTTTAAAAATTTAAAGCTCTTGGAAACATTTATCAAATTGTTCCACTGTGCATCGTCGGTGGGCATTGATGCGAAATCGGGTCAATACGGTATTTTGGAGTGTGCTTTGTGTAAATACACACATAAGTATATATGTATATATATATATATACCCATTCCTCAACCCAACTGTCATCATATCGATGACAATTGCCTGCGGTTGTCACAACAGTCAGAGAGGAAGTGATTTCCCCATCGACCCCATGTAGAACTCAATTTTAAATTGCTTTTATTGCTTATATTTAGCTACAAGTATAATTTATGGAAATACTTTATCCCATAAATTCCCATCTTGCAGGGACGACACGTGGCCAAATCAATTTAAAAGGTCTTTATTTAGAGAGTACTTACCATTCCGTGTGGTTGTAGATAAAGTGGATGACGAGGAGGAGGTGGAGTTGGAGTGCTTGGAGGTGTATTCCTTGCTGTTCATTTCGGTTGAGGTGACCTTTTGTTGTTCATCATCCAGGACCACAACGGGTATGGCTGTGACCAAAGTGTAGTCAGGCAAATGACCTTCGTGAGCAAATTAGAGAGAAGAAAGAGATGGTAAAAACAAAATCAATGGCAATGACAATAGGTAAGTTGGATGCGAGCATTCGCTTCATCAATTCATGGGGATGCCCTCAAACAGATAACCCAAAAGTATCTCAAAGATGCAACATTTTGCCTTATCTATATTTGTGAAAAAAAGACTTCCTACTCTGAAAGTTATAAATATCAGCGATTGGGGAAGTTATACAACAGTTTATTGAATTCCATTCAATTAAAATGATTCTTCCTAAGCTTTTCGGAATCATTTCGCTTTTAAACTCGGCCAGAGCAATGTTTGTATTGCCAAACGAAGTATTTAACCATTTGGATAACTCATTAGAGCAATTTAATGCTTGGACAGAGGAACTTTCTAGGACACTTAACACTGCACAGCAGCAGCAATTGGCTTGGAATGTACACTGGCCTCAGAGTGTGCATGAAATCAAGGATATTCAACTAAAACTGACTCCAACAAATCATTTCAAGTTACTATTGTGGCAGAGTTTCTATTGGCAGCTGAGACGTTCATCTGGCATTCCGAAAAGTGTTCTTTATCAGCATTTTGTGCTAAATCTTGTAAAATTAAAACGTGCCGAACAGCAGCAGCCGGAAATGTGGAATATTCAATTGGAAAATATGCTCTTAAGTTTTCCTCAATCACTGCAAATTCTACTCAGAAGTCATTGGTTGTGCCTGCAACATCAGCGAGATTATCTCTATGCTGAGGCCGCATATCAATTCCAATTGGGTGCCAATAGCAATTGCAGCATGTGGCACATAGATACGCAAAGGCAGATCAATGATCATCATTGGTTGCGCCTCAGAAATGTGTGTGAAACGAATTATGTTTGGTTTATCAATCTCGAGAATATGATGCAAACGGACAACATTCTGTTGTTTCATTCTCCAAGCCAGCTGGCCAAGAGATTGTGCTTGAATCAAGGTTTAGGCCACTATTTAACAAAGGAAATATCAAAGGATTGCCACTGGGAGCTCAGAGATTGCAGCTATTTGCCACAATTGCTACGCGGTTCTTAAGAAAAACTATAGATTTATTTGTATCCTTGCGAAAGTTCATCATAATTTATAATATTTTAAACTCGCAAAAACTATATGATCCTAAAATACTCAAGTAAAATACTCTAGTAAAAAACTAAAACTTATCATGTGTTAGGTATGCAAGGACTCTATCTTCAATAACCAAACAAAAAATGGCATATACACTCATGTATTTTACACTCTTCGTTTATCTTGTAGTCTGTAAAGATTTGTCCTAAGAGACTTTTAGATTCAAAAGTCTTCTTAGTCTAAAACGAAGATCGTATCTTTCCTGTTTCTTTGTGTTATTCTGTAAAACTTTCGTATGTTATGGTAGTTCAAACACAAATAAGAATTTCCCTTCCCCTGTCTGTAAGAGTACAAAATAGAGTCTGTGTTACTTACCACTTGATTTCTGTGTCAATTTAGCATCAGAACCCTCAAATTTGGATTTTTCATAGAGACAACTACTGGAATTGGCCTGTAGACGTTTGGCATATTGATGATATTGCGGCATGGGTACATAGATGGTCGGTTGCTGATGTTGCTGGCGATGTAAATTGGTGGCCTCTTGTAGCGACATTACCGATATGGCCGACGGTGTTTGCCTACCACTTAACAGGCATGTGGGCGTGGCTGTGCGTAACGGTTGCTGCTGCTGTTGTAAGTTGTTGGTGTTGCCGCCGCCAGAGGTAGCTGCTACTGCGGCTGTTGATGCTGTTGCTGTTTCAGCACCACCATTATTGCTGCCGCTGCTGGCCAATGTGGTGCAACTGAGAATCATGACGACAGAATTGTCATGCAAATCAGGCAAAGACGATGAGATCAACGATGTGTTGTTTGTTGATAGGCTTTTGTTGAATTTGTTGCCGCATACTGTTGCTGCTGTTTTCTTTGATTTCTCTTGACTGAAACGCTGATGGATTTGCTTCTCCTCTTGCTGTGAGTGGGGCTGTTGCTGTTGCGGTTGCTGTTGGGCAGTTGTATACTTGTCCTTGTGTGTTTTAAAGAGACGCATGCTATTTTAGTGCTGCAATTAAAAATTGAATAAACGAATGAAAACAGAGTTAAAATGAAAAATATACATTTTAATAGAGCAAATTATTTGTTTACTTTTGCTTAGGCCTAAAAACCCAATTTCCCAGCTATTTTGTTCGATATTCCCTGCTTATTTTTTTCGTTCAACGGAGCGTATAATTAACATAAATTGCTTCGCTCACAGGCGCGTCAAATTTTCAACAGGAATTGGCTTAAGTTTTTTGGTGTAAAATTGTTTTTTTTCTCTCTCTCTTTGCTTTGGGCACAGACAGTCAAACAGACAGTCCAACAGACAGTCAGACAGATAAGATGGAAACGAGTAACTCTCGATTGTGCAACAAAATAGTTTTGCGAAAATGAAAAATGTTGCCTGAGCGCCAATAATTTTAGTAAATACGTGAAAAATACTACAAATTGTTGCACAAATCTTTGAGTAATTTATATGGAGCATAAGTAGTAAAAAGATAGACAATTTGATTTATTAAATTTATTCGGTTTTCATTTGCTATGATTTATAAATTTGAAGATCCTTTTATCATAGAATTGCTTCCGTCTCCGTTGATTCGTTTTGGTATTAACAAACCATTTACATCTAAAGATTTTGCATATTAAATTAAAAAAAAAAAAGGCATAAAGGAGTTTCATATTTATATTTATTTAACTTTCAGATTGAGAATTTCGGATCTTCCTGGAAAATCTTCAAACACTTTTGGGAAAAGCTACTCAACTAACTAACAAATCACCCACTGCCTTCTTAGTCAGTTTTAGTTGTTACTCTAACCATTATAGCAGATTCTAACAAAACTATAATCTTAATTGGACTTTTTAGACAAGACAAGTGCAATTCGACCCTTAATGAGATAGAACGAAACCTCAAAGGGCAGTTAAATTTGTTCATACTATTAGCTTGAATACTCGAAGAGGTTGTCGTAAATTTCCTTCGTATGCAACTGACTTCTAATTAATAGTGTAAAGATTTTAATGGCATTGGCAGGATCGTAGTAGCCACTAGCTAGCTAGTTAGTAGCTACTAGCTAATAGTAAAGAGTGTGTATTAGTAGTGAATGCACTGGCCATTGGTTTGTTTATGGGGCTAAAAACCAGTTTCAAGGACGCGCGCGGTCAGTTGGCGCAATTCCAAGAACTTAAACCTTTTGGCTCATTATCACTGTAACAACGGCCAAGACGACGATGACGGCGATGACGACGACGACGACGACGACGAGGATGAAGTTGACTTTACAAAACGTGACTCGAACTTCGGGATCTGAGTATGATTGTTAAACTATTTTATAAACTGCCTTTCCCTTGGCCCTGTCTCTCTTGTCTTGGCTCGTCTTGCACATATTTCTCTACACTTAATTTTATTTTAATTTGCCTTCACTCTCTAGATGCCTTTTCTTTGCTTTTTTATATTTTGCTTGATTATTAATAATAACAGCAGCAGCAGCAGCCGCAGCAGCTTTATAGTAGAGTGTTCTTTAGCAAAAGGGGGCATAGTTGTCTGAAATTCCTGGCACACAGCTGTGCAGCTTGCAGCTTGTTGCATGTGGCAAGTTTCTGGTCAGTTTGTTACACATTTTTACACATTACACTCTCACGCAAAGAAAGAAGTATTCATGTCTCTGTAAATGATTTGACACTTTCAGAAATCTTCTATTTAAGAGAGTCTATCAAAAGTTAAACATTCACTTTACCCCATGACTTTTCTTTATGATTCTTGTAAAGGGGGTTCGGTGGGGGTTTCCTAACGCAAAGGGTATAGAAACTGCGGCGCTTTGTTATTAGTTTCTCAAGGAATTTCGTTGTTCCATTCTATTCGCCGACCGTAAATATGGGCGAGTGTGTGTGTTTTGTTGCTGTTGTTGTTGTTGTCGACTACTACGTACTGGCAAGTCCGCATTCTTTTAAAGGTTGTTGGAGCCAACAGCCGCAGACCGAGTCGGAGTCAGAGAGTCAGACCAGTTTGTACCACAAAACATAACCCAAAATCGACCACAAAAAAAAATAAGAAACCCACAAAAACCATTTGCCCGTTCGGTTGGTAGGTTGCTCGATCTCGCATTGCGTCGGCGGCAACATGGCTTTGGCTTTCAGTTTTCATTTTCGTTTTAGGCCCAGCAACAGCAGCAGCAGCAGCAGCTGCCTCTGTAAATTCTCTGGAGAATCGAGAATATGAAAATCAATAAGCCAAATGACCTTGATGGGTTTTTTCGTTAAGGATGATCACCTGTTATCAGTTTGTGTTGTGGAATGCCAACAATTTGTATATATGTATATTGCTAGACTATAAATAGTTTTTGTAGCTAATCAAAAATGCAGGCGTGTTAGCCTGCAAGTATTTTGCATAATTGTTGTTGTTGTTGTTTGGGGCTGTTGTTGCTGATGGCAATTACCTTTGGCATGCGCGCACAGACATTGGTCTAAATGTCAAGGTAAATTATGATGCATTCAGCTATTAAGACTAATAGTCGAAAATGCATGCACGTGTGCAACTATTTTTAGTTGTTGCTGCTGTTGTTGTTGTTGCCGCCAAATGACAGATCACAGAAATGAAAACCTGTATCTGAATTTGTTGCAAGTTCCATGTTCTTATGGTTGTTGTTGCCATGTTGTCGATGCAGATGCATGTTGCGCCCTTTTCTACGCTAATTAAGCGTAGAGAGAGAGACAACCTGGACCATGATTGCATCTAGCTATGGGTTACGTCTGCAACAACATCGTCAGCAACATTTAATCATCACATTGCTGCAGAAATAGTATCATTAGCGTTTTTACGATTACGCGCTTTATCAAAATAGAAAGAGCAACAGAGCAACCGAGTGTTGCAGCAACAACCCAGCCAGAAGCTTGCAACGAAAAATGAAGAGGCTGGCAAAAATGATAATCTTTGCTATCAGTTCTTCTGTTGCTACTGCCGCGCGGTTCCTGTTGCAACCGCTTTTATTTTAGTCCGCTGTTGTCGTTGCACGTACATGCAATTTTTTTAATTGCCTTGCAACAATTTTGAAATTGGTGCACACAAGACGGTAGCAATTTGTTAGCAGATACACCCACACCCACTCAGAGAGACTAGAAGTAATGCTTTTTTTTTGTTTTTTTTTTTTTGTGGTTCAATGTTGCATAAAGTATTTAAATACCAGTTCCGTAAGCCAACTGTTGTTGTTTGGTAAGTTTATACTTTCACTGCTGCTGCTGTTGGCGCCAAAGACAGACTAGCAACATATGTTGAAACTTCTTGCAATTGACATTCAAAGGATGGCTTCGGCAACATCCTGCGGGGCGGCGGCAAGTAACTCAATACGCAACAGCAACAGCAACAGCAACAGGTGATGCAACGACAACTACAATGACGATGATGATGATGCCTCACTTCGGAATGGTAGTTAAAGTCCAAGAGAGAGACAGAGAGAGAGGGGTAGTGAGAGAGAATCAGGTGTTGCCTGCAACTGATGTGAGACAAAACACTGAGATTGTTTGTTGGCAATTATGCCATGAACTTGTTCTGAATGCTCAGACTCTGAAATGACAATTTCGTTGACGTTGCAACGCTGTTGTTGTTGTCGTTGTTGCAGAGTTATTTGCTGCACTCTTGAGTTTAGGTTATTCAACTCACTCTCTCACTAGTTTGTCATTAGCTACTCGGAGCAATCGGCAATCAGTGTGTGATTGTAGTTAGAACGTTAATTATACACACACACACACACACACAAACTCTTTTGATGGGGTCGGTCGATCTCTGATCGCTGATCGCTGATCGCTAATTCATGGTATTTCTCCCTCTGCATGCAAACTTTATTACACTAATTTAAAAGTATTCAAGTTGAAAAAATACATATTGCAACAGAGTCTCCACTCACATTGACACTTCAATGATTTTGTATGTCAGAGCCCGATCATTAGGCCAACAGAGATTGTTACTATCGAATGGCACATTAGCTGACAAATTCCATTGACACTAAAATAATAAAAGTAAACACAATGCAGACACATTGTTAAGTTTCAAAACAAAAGAAGAGAAAAAACTTGACACTTTTCACTTTTTTTTTTTTGGGTTTGTTGTGTGACTGTCTGTCTGTCTGTTTTAAGTTGCTTCTGATGATGACTCTTGGCCAGGGCCGGACTAACAGTTATGCTGTATTTTAGCTGCTCCTTTCTGCTACCATCTCATCATTTATTGGTATAACGTATACGCAAGGTGTGACAAAATTTCAGAAATAGTTCTAAGGATTGAGAATGTTTTGTAGTTGTGGTAACTAAAACAGAGAAAACAACAACTAAAACAACTTGGAATTTGTAAATATCCAATAAGAAAGCTAGAACTAGTTAAGAATTATATCTTCAAGAACAAGTTTTAAATTTATTTCCATTCAAAAATGTTGATTGTTCCATAGGGCGCCTCCATTGACTTGGGGTAAATCCGTTACTGGTCTTGGCCAAGTTATTGCTGCTGTTTGTTGTGCAAGGCAGAATCTTTGGCAATTGCTTTGGACATTATTTTGTTTTGATGGATCATTATTGATTTCACTAACGGCCAACAACAACACGCATCGTATATGTATATGGAACATATGCGTCATTCTTGCCTTCATTGCTCGTTTGTTTGCCACTCGAGGCGAAAGCAATTTCCTTGGAAAATTGCAGTCTTACGCGAGTGATAGAGAGAGAGAGAGATGCTTCTTTTTTGCCCCGAAGAAGCGCTTCATCAATTTTTATCGATGAAGACCCATTTGGTTGATAACTCCATTTGTGGCAAATGTTGCGCACGCGCGTTTTTCAGTTCTTCTTCGGCTTGTTGTTGCTGCTGGTTGCTGTTAGTAAATTTCGCGCGAAAAACTTCAAAGTTAGTAGTTGGTAGTAACTGGCCTCGCCTGGCCTGGCCTGGCTTCTCTGGTTTGGCCTCTCCTGCTGGCCAAGCACCTTTCAGGTGGACAGAAAGAAAGAAAAAGGTAAACGCACGTGTTGCAATGCACGCTATGAGGATGTTGCTGCCGTAACAGTTGCTGTTGACTGTTGCTCGTGGTCGTACTGTCACTGGCCGTTTAGGCCAAACTTGGTAAATTGTTTTGTTGGCTGGCCTTTCTTTTCAGCTGCCAGTTGCCGCTCTTATATGGCCAGCAGTTGCCGCTGCGTGTATGTGTGTGAGTGAGTGTGTGAGAGCTGCATACTAATGCCTTTTCGATGGCTTTTAATGCTTGCTTAATTTTTTGTTGTCTATACATTTTTCCCTTTCAGCAATTTCTTTAATCATCGCATTGATTTGGCACAATTTACATAGACATACATACATACATACAAATACGAAGGCTTGACCATCGGAAAGAACTTCCTGCTTTCTGGACAATATGTGTGTGATGGCAGCTGTTTCCCTGGGTCAAACAGTCCACACTCAGAACTGCAGAATACATTTTTTTCCTTGGATGTTGTTGCTGCTGCTGCTGCTGCTCATGACGTTATGTTTTCTTCTCTTCTTCTTGCCATTTAGAGGCATGCAGCGAGCTTTGGTTGTGATGAGATGAGGATGAGTCCATTGGCCTCAAACTGTTTTCTTGCACCATTTTTTTCTTTTTCGTTCCAGCATTACATCTTCTTCTTTATTTTCTTTCTTCTTTAGGGGTATTAAAATTACTTGGCATGTAATTAGTTTGGCTCTTTTTGTTGGTGTTTCTTCTGCTGGTCTGTGTGTGGGCGCCCCAAATTGTTCTTCTGTCTGGCCTGTCAATGTTAACTGAGAATGATTCAGTGGGAGAGAAGCCGTCCAAAAGGATGCCACTTCAACCCAAGAAACGAAACAAAGAAAGAAAGAAGGAAAGAGCTCTCCAATGTTTTGCTATAATCAAAGTGAAAGACTTCCACTGGAATTTATATATCAATTTTCTATGTGATTTGCTTAGATTAGAACATTTGTTCTTGTTTTTGTTACTGCTGCTATTGCTGTTCGTTTACTTGTTTTCATTTGAACCAGTTGACTTGAAAATTATTGTGATTATGGCCAACTTGTTGTTGTGGCTGTCCGTTGTGAAGTTGCTAGTTGTATTGTTGTTGCTCTGGAAGTGTGCACCTGTTGCTTACATGACTCAGATTTTGTTCTCCTATGTATCCAAGAGATATGCAGATACATATGTTAGCAGTGCTTTATTGCTGCTCATTGTTCAATCCAGCCAGAGAAAATCTCACAATCGTCTACACAGAGAACAAGAGATTATTGCAAAGAATTGACTATTATTTAAATGATTTTGCAATAGACCAATAGACCCATTGGAAACTTCTATAAAGAATGGGTGACAAGTTATGTATTTGTACTTATAGACTTGGGGAGTTCAGGTATTACACTTTAGACAAGGACTTAATGCTTATTAATTGAAGTACTTTGAAAGGGGTCACCAACAAAACGTATTATTCAAGTCAAATTGAAAAACTAACTTAACTAACTTTAATGTTTTAGGCTAGTTGATTGCTTAGTATGAATCTGGGTGTGACTATACTCTATATACACATACCTACATATATATCTTTTCCAACATAATCTAATAACTCTAATTTGTAATATTTTACAATGTTTTTAAATAATGTCTAAAGTCAAAAAAGGGTAAAAAATCATTGGATCTTTTTGTTTTTTGATCCATCCTTCAGAGAAAGTCTTGTTTCTTGCCAAAATCACATTTATGATAATAGAGAAGACATAGCAAAAGGACAGAAAATGCTTGACTCATATAATAGTTGTTTGTATTTATAATAGATTCTCTTATTATTTAAACTAGAATTAAGATGTGAATAACAGGTTTAAGTATTTAGTTTTTCCCACTCTAATCCAATCTTGCTTGTTGAAATTTCTCTCAGTGTACTGCATTCCTGTAGTCGTTTTTAGACAGGAAATTTACAACTTATTTGTTTAAATCGTTGGCATGTTAATGTTAATTATTAGATGTAAAATCCATGCAGCTGCATTTTCAATTCTTCTCTTTTTTTTTTTTAGTCATCTAATTTTCGAGGCGTGACTAAATACTATTTGATGTCGAGCGAGTCTTTTATAGATATGTATATAATTTTAGACGTGTGCTACTGATTGACGCCGTTTGCAGCCAGTGGGTGTGGCATCTTCATTATGTAAAAGGTTAGCCAGACCAAAAAACGAACGTTATGTTGGCCATTTCACTCAAGTTGAAGTTCAGTTCTTTTACCTGACAGACAGACAGACAGCCAGACAATCGATCAAAGTTGTTGTTGTTGCTGGTACGGCTGCTGCTGTGGGCCAACAACATAAAGAAGCGCATAAAACATAATAACATTTGTGCAAAAGTGTTAAGGCAACAAAACACAGTCGAGACAGTAGCAAACAGCCCGTTGGCTGGCTCTCTGGCTGGTTAGAAAAAAAAAACATATTCGTATGTAGTAGCAAACATCTAAAACAGCCTCCAAGATAATGGCTAAGAAGAAGATACAGACAGAGAGAGAGAGACTGAGAGATTGAGAGGGGGTGGCATATGGTTGGAGGCGAGCAACGGGCAGCGGGCAACTGGCAACGTTTTGTTTTAATTTACTCGACGCCGACATCAACAATGTTGCTGCTGTTGCTGTTGCTGTTGGTGGCTACCTGATGCCTGTTGGGTTTCCTGTTTAGATAGTTTTTTGTGATTTTATGCAGTGCAGCAGCAGCAGCAGCAGCAGCGACACACAGCTTCTATGCTCATCTGCAACAAAGATCTGTGATGGCAAAAGCTAACCACTTTGATGTACTCCTTTGAAATGTTGTTGATGAGTGCGCAAGATGTTTAAAGATTGTGTATACGGGGCGGCTCAAAAGCAGCAGAAAAAACTCCAAGTCGAGCTCGGGGGTGGGGGAGGAAGAGTTGGCTTATATAATAAATTTTAATATACGCCCATCTCCCCCCCACAACTTGGCAAAGATGAAGAGTTTGTTGTTGTTGTTGTGGCTACTGTTGGATAGCTTATTGTGGATTGTGTGTGTGGCTTAGCGACTAAAAGGTATTCATTAAAATTGCCAAAGGCAATTGCATAAATTATTTTAGAGAGACACACAGAGACAGAGACAGAGAGAGAGAGATGTAGAGATTTATAGAGAGACTCAAAGAAAAGAGGCAATTTTAAGCAATTTAGAATTGAGCCTGGCTTAACAATTACAAGTATCAATTAACCAAACACACACACACACACACACACACACATGTGAAGGTCAGCTTATGTATAAAGAATAAAGTTGGTCTGGTCCCCTTCCTTGGTGGTGATGATGACGCCCAAAAGGCCAAGTCACGATTGCCAATGGCAATTATAGAGCATAAAACATCCGATAATCATAATAATTAAGCATGACTTGTCAGAATGTAGACACTGTCTCCTGTTGCTCGAGATGGAGCAGGCCAACAGCCACGGCGCAGGTAAATGCGCGGCGTTGACAAGAGACAGAGGGAACCAGGCTAAAAAGAAGTAGCCGACGATTAAAGAGAGCTTAGAAGCTAGACGATTGGCATACAGACAAAACCCATAGACATAGACATAACACATGATCATAAATACTTTGTGTGTGTGGTGTGTAAACGTGAGACTGCATCAATGTCGAGGCCCATTGGAAAAGGCAGTAGCCAAGAGAAAACCTTTTGATAACACACCGCATGCATATGCACTTTTTTCATCTAAGAGATTTTGTTTTAAACTGCATCTGAATCATGATTTTAAATGAATTTTCATCGTTTTTCTATTTCATTCAGTCTATTTAGTCAACTGAGAGAGTCATATCCGACTATAAAATGCCTGGGATTGACCTCATGCAGAGTATTCTCCATACTTTTCATTAGGGTGAAGTTAATGTTTCAGTTAAGGATTCATGAAGGATGAAAACTACAGAAAGTGTATGAACTAACACTTTGAATGAGGTTAAAAAAGTCCAATTATGTCCTTCGGTTGCTATTTCCATGGCGTCAAAATGCATTTGTTAATCAATTATGTTTATGTAGGAATAGTAAATAGTGATTGAGCCCTTTTCTTTTCGATTTGTAGAACATACTAGAACAAAATGCTTTCTCTTATATGTAAAACCAATAACCCATTCAATTACTTCATACTTCATTTAGAGCATGGAAAATGTTTTGTTGCATAAGCCGCATATGCCGCTTCATGAAATACTCTAACGGGTAACAACTGGCAGGTAATTAAAGTCAATTTTTGTTTGGTTTCGGTTGACAAAGTTTGATTCTATTGTAATAGAATTTTCCATGTGGTTCCGTCTCTCTCTTTTTCTCTCTCTCTCTCTCTGTTTGGCCATGATTTGTGCCTTTCGAAAGTGCTACCAACAATTCCCCCAGCTGCCTCTCTATCTTCTATACCATTTCATTTAATCGTATTCTGTATGAAAGTCGTTTAACTGGAAAGAAATGGAATAACAGCTAAAATCATCATAGCCATAGAAAAATAATAATGGAACATAATTCTTAGGCAAGGTTTAAAATGATCTGTCCAAATAATAATAATATCAAGCCCCCAAGTTGCCAAACAAAAACCAAACTCTGTGGAAGTGTAACAAAACATATTTATGAATTTCTAATGTTCATTAAGATTATTCTTTTTCAATGCTTTTGTTCTGTTTAGCTTGTGGTCTTTTGTGTGTCTCTCAGTCTCAGTCTCAGTCTCGGTTTCGGTTTCTGTCTCTGAGCTATTTATGTCAAAATACTGTTAAATCTTTATGGGGGCCATTGATAAAAGTTATGTTTTGCCAGAATAGCAACAATAACAACAATAGAAATGAAACATTTTGATTGCCGATTTAGGGGGACAAAAAGGAATACATAAATCACCCGAAAGTCATAAGACAAAGTTCTAAAAATACTATTCAAAACTATAAAGAGACAAAAAATCGAAGTAAAACATTTTAGGATCAATAATGTTCCAAGTGATAAATTTTATACTTTCTAACATAGAATTCCCTTAACGACATTTAAACACATTTTAACTTCAAAATCATTTTAAAGTTTTTTTTGAGCACTTCTCAAGGTTTTAATAAACTTTAAATAAATTAACAAATTCTTCAATAATAACAATTATAAATCTTCATAAACTTATTCCACACCTCAAACTCAGTTTTACATTTCTTTCCCAAAGAAAACACAAAAAATGGAAACATTTCATTTCTCTTGGACATTCATTTTGCCATCTCATTTCATGGATGAATTGCTGTAACTAAAAACCAATTAATAGTTTTATTATATTTGTTTTTATGCTATTAATTTTTATAATTTTTCCCCTTAGTAGATTTTTACTAAGCGAGTGAGTAATTTTCTTTTTTCCCCTCTCACAAAATGTGTTTTCCCAACTAAAAAACTTTTCACCAATTTGGTTTTTATTTTTAGACGTCATTTGTCAAGTTTATTTTAACTTTAATAACATAAAAAAAAAATACAAATGTTAAACATGCTCGACTGGCCAAGTTCGCTTTGGTGTTTTGTCTCAATGTTCATTTGACCATAAAAAACACAAAATGGCCAAGTAATGGATAGAAAGAGAAGGCGCTTCAAGCAAACCAGGCAAATACATAGTTTGGCTTTGGAAAGTGTCTGAAGGGAAAATTTTTAAGAGTCTTTTTAATGAAACAACATAAGTCACAAATCATTTTCCAAAAACAAATTAAAGGCAGCTAATGAGACTTGAAGAGGTATTCGAATTTACTTAGGTGCTTTTGAATACTCTTGGACAAGGCAATCGACAGGATGTTTGTCTTACTTTAATTTATTTAAGATTACCCCATATCATAATGGGAATTGTCCTCGTTGTATATTCCTTAACACTTCAGATTCTTGAATCAATAGATTCCAATTCTAGTTTCAGCTTCAACAAGGCAAAATCGATTTGCGATTTGAAAATTCGATTGAAAATTAAAAATTGCTCATATCGAATTGATTTTTGTTCTCTTTTTGCATTAGCTTTCGGCAGTTGTCAGAACATAAATCAGCAGCTTCATTAAAAAGACTGCCAAAATCGGGAAAATAAATCTAACATATGTATATACATGCTCCTATATGTATCTCTTAGAGATGCCTTGCAACCTGCTGTTGAGGCACTGGCGGGAGGCAGGGGGGCAGGGGCAGTTGCAATTGCGGGAAAACTACGTGACGACCGGCAGCAGGTATAAATAACTCAATTTAGAATGAGAAGAGCAAGAGACAGAAGAAAAAAGTAAAGTGTTAACTTGAAATTTACCAATAAATCAATGGAACATTGAAGGCAGCTTGTGATTAGAGCCGCGCCGATTGCCCGCTCATCTATCTCTTATGGTCGAAGGAAAAAACGTTTTGGCCAAAAGCGGAAGACTTTTTCCACGTTAAAATTTCATTTCGAAAATAAGACAAAACAAGATTGTGATTGGGGAGGCCAGAGCCGTCATCGTCACTTGGCCCAAAACGACAGGCAATCAAGTTTCGCAGTTTCGTTTGTATTTTTCGGTTATGTTTTTGTTTTTGGCCAAAAGCGTTGAGCTGTTTATTATGGATATTACGATGATGATGATGATGATGCTTCAGATACACAATGTTTGGGCAGCAGCTTAAAGCGTTTTCTGATCGTTTTAATGATTCGCAAATAAATCTTTGATGATCCATCAAACAGTTTTGTTTTTATTTCTCTTTTTTGGTTTGCGTGTCTGATGGTTTTTGGGGTTTAGCAATTAAATCGAATTTGCACTAAGGAATTAGCTTGGTTTTAAATTTTAGCTTAGTTCTTTACTTGGTCAATATGTGACTTGAAAAATGGCTTAAATCCAACCAGTTCTTAAAGTGTATGAAATTATAACGAGAACCGGTTTCCAAGCCACTCGTTTTCATTAACTTGTATTCTTGTGCATATATACATATATGCATATATATGAAACGCTTATATAAATTTTTTAAACCGATTTGACACAGATTCTCAATAAAGGAGAGACAGAGACGTCCGAGAAGAAGGTGAAGGGAGACTCATATGAAAATTCATACCTAACTGTAGTTAATTCAGTTCACCAGACATCAATCCAAAGCACTTTTGCCTTTATTTTAAAATATGAAAACGAATTTTCAATACCCTTAAATAGAAAAACCACTCGGGTCCTTAAATCTATTCAGTATGTAAAACCATTTCAAATCTCTTTAAAATTCGATTTACTTTTTAACTTAATTGGTTCTTTAAAATTATGGAAAATTTAAGGGATGCATCCCATCAGTGGCTAATTTTAATCTTAACTTCTTTGGTCATATTAGGAATACTCCAAAAATTCATCATATAAAAATTAAGGAAACTTTCAGTTAAGTATGTGCCGCAGGCAATCAAAACTTCTTCGCCAGAAATTTTAAACTTTAAATTGGGCATTAAAGTTGAATTAAGGAAAATGAAATCAACTTAAAGTGTTAAAATGATTTTCACTGGTGGAATTGTAAAATAAGGAAACAATTCAGAGGAGTACGACTGCTCGCTAGACTTGCTTGGAGTCGACTGAGGAAAGTGAGGAAAAGCAATCAGTAAGAAAACTGTGAAAAAGTCAAGGCACACTCGATTGGTCTGCAAGACCTACTAGGATCACATTAATAAAATACTAAAAAAAAAATACCAGGCTTTTAGAACTCTAAAATTTTGTTTACTTATCGATAGTCGTTAATGAGTTTTTAGATAATCTAATCGATTCATCGAAAGGTGCAAATATTATCGTTTTTGGGCTACTTAGAAGTTCTGCTATCTTGCGCACTCTTCGCATGCTACAAGTGGTTGAGAATTACAACGATATTGATAGAAACTTAGCCTTATGTTGAAAACTAGACAAGGATGCATTCAAAAGTATCTTGATATACCAATATTTATCATTAATAATGTTTTACCTTGCACGCCGTCTTGCCAGCTTACTGAGGCGAATGCATATACCCTTACTGATTGAAATGAAGGGTATCAAAAGAATAAGTGAGTGGCATGTAAGCGATTTAAAAATTGGTTTAGCTTCCACTTGTAAACACTTTTGATTGCCATTGCCGTCATATAGAAATGAATTTCCATCCCACATTATTATTTCTCATTGATAGTGAACCGCTCGAAATAAAATTTCACCCATGATCATGAGCTTGTTGATAATGACGTCGATGATGATGATGATGATCATGATCATTATAACACCCAAACACAGCTAAAAGATATAGACAAACACGCACAACAAGTTTGCAACTTATCTTTTTAACATTTACTTAATTTATGAGTAGTTTTTCTCTTTCATTGCTGCGTTTGCTGTTAGATGTTTATAACTTTCTCTCTCGATATAACAACAACAAAAACTAATACTGCTACCACTATTAAAAAAAAAAAACAATAATTAAAACATTAAATGCACATAATTAACGCTGACTTTTCGGTTTCGGTTTGCTTTTTGTCTTCCTTGGCGGTTTTTGCTTTTTTCTGCGGTGTGTCTATATACATATGCAACTTGTGTATAAAGTTTTGCCATGGTGTCACACATTTTATAATGAAGGCTCTCTGCGGTAGTAGGAAATGAAAGAAAAGCCAAGGAAAATCAAGTGCCGCTAACTTAGTTGCTGGCTTTGTCGCTGACGTTGGCGAATTGATGCTAACCTTGAGTTTTCCGGGGGTAATAAATACAGACAGCAGCTCTTTGCGGTAGTGTTTCAACTTTGCGGTAAAGATAAAGCTTTAAGATGTTCGCATATAGGAAGTTTTTATCTCAAATATGAAGGCACATAAATTAACAGCTCTGAAGCTGTGAGGAAAGCCCATGAATATCATTACCAAGACAATGGGCATATCAACTAGACAAGATAAAGGGATCAAATGCTGTGTATTGTAGTTAAATTAGTCTATAATTAGGTAACAAACTAAGATATCATCGAGAGTGTGCAGTTTTAGCATGTATACAGATGCAGTTTAACCCGTAAAGGGATAGGATACGATTTTAAGGAGTTTTGAGGATATTCAGATTGAAAGTAAATAACCTTTAAAAGAATTTCCTGGCCTCTTACATAGATCTTACAATATTTGGCTATCCTTTTTGTAAAGATCCAATAACTATAGCCAAATAAAGTTGCTTTTGATGGAATCAGTTTGAACTGCGAGATTCAAGTTCAGTCTAAAGTGAGTGTTCTTATTATCCTTACAGATAAATCAATTCAAATTTAATTCATAAGAGTATGAAACTTGCCCAGGCAATGATAAGGGTAAGGGCACATTTCTTTGAAACTCAAGTCTCGTTTAATCCTCTGATCTTTACCTTTATTAACTTTATCTCATTTCCTGGGCAAGTTCATGATATACATATATATTGAGAGTTAACCTTAGTTGTTTTTGTCTAGATCTCATGGTCGGCAACTAATTTAAATTTATTAATATTTACATATCAATTTATTTAAGACGACAGAACGAGGAGCTACACATTTTGCTCTATTGTAAACTGTCTTTTGTTTGATATATGTGATATATATATTTATGTAGATTTTTTTGAGTTGTTTTTTTGTGGTTTTTGTTTCCACTTCGTTAAATGAGTTTTGAACGCTCTTAGAAACTGTTCAAGTTTACCGCTTTGTTAGATTTAAGCAGATATTTCTTTTCTCATTTTTAGTAGTCGTTATCTCTTTGGTCAGCCAGCAAGGGGAGAGGAGGGGGGTAAAAATTTGCAATTTTAATGCCATTTCACAGTTTTTTGAACCCTTTTCAGGTTATATAAGCCAAGAGTTGAGAGTGTAAAACGAAATCAGTCGACGAGTCGCCAGTTAAGTCATACTCTAAGCCAGCAATAGGCAACATAACATCGACAGCAAATAGTTTATGGCAACTAAACGTGCACTTGGCTCTGGCAAAACAAAAAATTCAATTTAAATTTTAAATTTTAGACCGACTTTCGCTTTTATTTACATTATTTTTGCAGCAACTTTGTTTGGCATCTGGCGATAGCAACAAATTTTCTAAGTGCCGGTTACCAAATAATTTCGTTTTTTTTTTCCTGCGCCCACCAATTAGCGCCAGACCGCAGCAAAGATGCCAAAAGACAGGCATAAAGTAATATCGTATTGAAATCGCTAAAACATATATCTATCTAACTGCCTACATATACTTATATACCGAAAATTGTTGTTGCAGCAGACGCCAAATCAAACGAAAAGCAAAAAGCCAAAACATAGAAACCAAAATCAAAAAAAAAAAAAACTGCAACGACAACCAGACGATGACGATGACTTTCCATTTCCAAATGTGTGTGTGTGCGAGTGTGTGTATGTGTGTGTGTACTGCAACTTCGACAACAGCAACAACTTTTCATTTTTCGTTATTTTTCTTCTTTTTATTTTCTTTTTTTTTCTGTAAACTGCTGCAATCAGTTTAAGGGCATAATCTGGGTATAATCCTGATGTCAGGAACTTTGCGGCTCGGATTGAAGCTGAGCGTGAACAAACTGAAGAGTTCTCATGTAAGGGATGGCAATTAATCGATAGCAAACTAAATTATCGATATTTTATTAAAGAGGTTTAAATAGAATCCCTAAAGCCTAAAGCCCACCACATAAAACAATTTCAAGATATACGAATATGATTTAACTCGAGACGAGAGTTAGCCAACTTTTATGGCTTTCTGTACGAATTATCTAATAATCTCCTTGCCAAAAAGGGTATAAAACACAGCGACTTGGGCGAAAAGCGTTTAGACCATTTTAGAAAAGCGCAAAAATTGAAATTACCTGGCCAATGTCTGCACGCTGTCTACGCAGCTGGAAATCCTCACCAGGCCCCCAGACTTGTGGTCTTGGAGTTGGAGTTGGAGTCGTAGTTGGAGTCATAGACGTAAGTCTTAAGGTAAGTTGTGTGGCAAGTGCGCCGAGGCTATGTTGACATTTTTCCAGTTGTTGTTGTTGTTGTTGTTGGTGGCAAGCGTTGACCGGTCTTTGCCTTTCACGTTAGACCAGAAAGGGAGAGAGAGTGCGAGTGAGAGCGAAAGAAAGAGAGGCTTAACCACATAATAATAATAATAACTCTGATACTAACTTGGCCTCGCCCTTCCTTTGCCCATTTCTTCGTTTATTGCATTTAGAATTATCGAAAGCCTTTTTTGGTCAAGTTTAGAGGCTTAAAGGCGGAAATGTAGGCCTGCAATTGAGTGGCGGATACACTTTATTTGTTTGATCAGCTTTTTACTATAAACTGAATAGTGCTTAGATATTGTATTTGGCAGGGGGCAGGCGGGGGGATGGTTGGAAGAGGTACTACGAAGAAGATGGCAAACGGAAGCGTCACACAAACAATAAAACATACAAATATTAAAGCTAAACCGTTTGAATGATGACTCAAGCATAAAATTCTCAAGAAGCATATTGGCGTGGCAAAGAGTTAAGACCCCAAAGAAGACAAAAACACAAAACTAAAGAAAAGAATCGACGAAAAGGCGCAAAAGACAGCCAAGTGCTTCCAACGACTTTTGATTGTCGGCCCCCTCCGCCGAGCCAAGTGAATTGTGTATCTACTTCCGTTGACTGAAAAGAAAAACATAATCGTGAGAGAGAGAGAAAGAGGAAAGCCCAAGGGGGCTTACCAAAAACATAGTTAAAGCAATGGCATTAGGCAAAGTGTTTGGCTTAAATGTTCCCAAAAAGAAGTAACTAAACTCTTCTCTCACCTAATCACTTCTTTGTTCCGTCTGATCGTGCACTTGACACGCGCTTTAAATGTTTGTTCACCCTAAGAAATCGGTGGAGTAGCTCAAACGAAAGGGATAAATGCAGTTTTTTGCCCTTTACGGTTTTATCTTAACCGTTAAAAACAAATACATAAACATTTTCTTAGCCATGTTTGACAAGTTGACGCCTTTTCCACATCGTCAAAGTCATCTCTTTGGGCCTAATGTTTATTAACCAACCTGCTGCTGGGCATAAACATATCTATGTATATATCATACAGATATGTTTACCGTTTTTCTCTTTAAGACTCATTTCTCGCTGTCTACCTCTTGTGTATATTTTTTGTCTTTCTTTCTGTTGCCTCAGTTAATTTGTTATTATTTTGACATTAATTTTAAGATGATGATTTCTGAATGGCTCTTCTAGTCTTTCGCTGATGATGGCTTTCTGGCCGCATATAACTAATTTGTTAGGAAATTTTCTTAGATCTTGCCCGAGGCGTAAGAGTATGTAATAGCTTTATACATTTGTATAAAGTGAATGAACTTACTTACAAACATTTCCAATAAGTTGAAAGATCATGTATTGAGGTATTGGAAAAATGTCTTATAATAAAACATATTGGTATATGAACAGTATTACAGACAATGTTATTAAGTAAATAATTGTTTTTCTTTTAGGCATAAAGTAATACCAGACAGTAAAGTGTTTTGCAATAAAGATAACTTAATGACCTCAAATATAGATGGAAGAATATAAAAACTTTAAGTATCACTATTACAATCTAAGAATAATTAACTAATGTAAAAATCTGTGAAAATCCAATAATAAGCAACACAGTTTTATTTATTTTAATATTAAATAAAAGAATTTAAACAGATTTATTTGACTTAAATATACATACAATATCTCATATACCTAAATATGTCACCTAAAACTACTTGCGAATCACAAGTAAAATGCGTCGCTTACACTTTCGTTCATTAAGCCAGCTCAATCATAAGTCTTTTAAATGAGAAAAGGTAGCAAAAATTAAAATGAAATGTATTTAAATAAAAGGTAAAAAGAGTTTAACTGCATTTTCGAACCTTAGTTGAAGTCATTCCTTAAAAACAGACTGTTATCCAGAGTAGATGGATCTATTTAGACTCCACACGACCCTCCAAGATAGCAATAAACATTGGTGTGAAAAGTGTCTATAGTACTGTGGAGGAAACTAACTACTTTTTTGTGAAATAGTTTCGAGCTACTGTTTGAAAAAGTGAAAACACATGCCAATGTCTTTAATGGGTTGGAGCGATTAAGAGTAGTTGAAATGTTTAAAGTTCCCGGAAGGTCAGAGCAAGTAAACTGGAACAAAATGTTTGATCACGCCCCCTTCCGGCAAATAGTAATCGAACAACTACTGAAACAACTTCCGCAAAATATTTCGAGTTGTAGCTGAAAATGTTTAAGCTGGTGTCGGTTAAAGTAAAAGTTAAATGAAGTGTACACCTTTTCTTGGTCGTGCCTTTGAAGGGTTCAATTTTCGTATCAATGGCATATTTTAAGCCTTTAAATATTCCATGCCATTTCCTGTTACGTTAAAAAGACAAAAAGTGGCCAAAATATCTTTGATCAATTAGCCCCACTTAGCATCATTAAAAAATTTCTTTGTCATCGCATTGACCCAATTTTTTGGTTGACAACTGCCGAACGAAATGAGAGCAGAAAAATGTTGTCTCTTTTGCTGACAATTGCAATTGAAATATTTGTTGTTGTTGTCGATTGAATAACGCATTTATCGTAAGTATTGGCATTTTTTAGTTTGGCTCTTTCTCTTTTTTCGGCCGACATCTTGACAGTTCCACCTCCGCCACCTGCTCTTCGGCCGTTTGCAAATAAAAGTAAAATCTATGGAAAAGTGGAGACATTTCATGGTTTTTGTCATTCATTTAGTTATTCTTGTAATGAAGTTCACACGCTCTTAACATGGCCATCACATCAACATCTCATTATGGCCAAAGTTGCTAAATGGTAGATTGTTGGCCAGTTGGCCAAGCTGGCCAATGATGTGATGATCATCCTCACATAATGAAGGCAAAGCCAAGCCAAGGCGGCAATTAAAAAACGTGGGCAAAAGTAAAACGATTAACAGTTAAAGAAAAACTCGAAAACAGTTGTAACTTTCGCTACCGAGGAATTTTATTTTTTGTTCGTTGAAAAATGAAATTGAGTGAAAATTAATATGTGATTAACCATATTACTAATCATCATCATCTTATGAGACGCAAGCCCAATTAAATGCAAATTGTTTTCCCGTCCAAATCGGTCAATCCTCTTGGCCATAAGCCAAAAGCAGATTCCAAGAAGGTAGAAATGAAGCTACAGACAGAGGGAGAGACAGATATGAAATATGCGAACAGTGTCACGACTTTAATTACTTTATTGCCGAAAAGCAAAAAATAACCCAGCCAGATTGGTCCAAAAGATGCGAAGGTGGCCTTAGCGGTACTTTATCATAAGGCGCGGGGGAAACGAATTAACCGCTTACGCCCTCCGCATAAACGGTGTAACGATATATGTATAAATTATTTTGCAACACAAAATAATTTAATTTATAACAAAGTCAATGAACGAACGGTAGTTATATGGAGCCATACCCACCCGCACAGTGGGTCGAAAATGGCAAACATTTGTTGGAAATCCCTGATTTGCTTACAATTTATAGTCTACTTTAGTGGACTTTTATATTTTCTCTTATAATATGATCTGAAAGTTGTGCAAATCAATCTAGGACAGTTTTCGATTCTGTTGCCAAGAAATTAGATATTCCTGATAAAGATTTATAGCTGAGTCAATTAAATTACATGGTCAATTGAAAAGCTTTCGATGAAGGATTGTCTCTTAATCGTTTTACTTTTATCCATAGCCTTTTAAGCCATTAATCTATACATTCACTCCATAAAATAGGCTTATTGAATTACTGTTATTACGAGCTTGAAAATCGTAAGGTGTGTCAAGAGAATATCGTAAAAAACATTCTAATTAGTTAAACCAAGACTTAATTGCCACTTTAGTCAAGTTGTTTAGATGTTGGTTAAAGACGTTTAAACAATTAGCGATACTTTTTGCTACTCTTTGCCAGGCTTAAACGCCTGATCCTGGCTAAAGCTTCTGTGAATTACATAATGCACTTAAAGTGTGACATTTAACTACTTGAAGAGACTTTCTTTCGTTGTTTGTGTGAGGGGCTTTTGCTTCACTGTTGTTAATATTTCACTTTTCAGACTAAAATCACCGAAGTTGACCGCCATCATGAACCTCTCTTACATATAACAAATTTGAGACACAGAGGCCACAAATTGGAGGCGTGCTCGTTGGCTTAAAGGCTGGCCAAGACCCTCCCGAAGCCCGATGAAGGCAGAAAGGCAAAAAAAAAAAAGAAAGAAGGGAGTTTTTACTGAAGACCAGCTGACAGACATTCAGGCAGACAGGCAGACAGACAGCCAGTCTTACTTCATACGAGAAAACAAAACAAATATTAATTAAAAATGCCTTGTCCACACACACACATACATACATACATATGTATGTATATGTTGGTAGGCTCAAACGGCGAAGAAAGTAACTAGAGAAATGGCTCATTACAATGATTACGGGCATGAGTCAGCTGCAAGAGTCCAAAGAAAAGAAAAGGCTACGTGAGTTGCACGGCAAGAAGTTCTGCCTCAGCTGATGAGGCCTAGAATAAGAAGTCTAGCAAATTGATTGCACATATAGAGGAGAGTAGAACATGGTGGTGGCTATTGAATGACCCACTCACTTGGCCAATAGAATTGTTATATCGGCGCTTTCTAAAAGCGGTAAGACCTCAATATAACAATAACAAAAAACGGTGGCAATAGTAGCTTGGCACGCTCACAGACAGACAGACAGACAGACGAGAGAGAGAGACTGAGATGAATGGTGAAAGAGTTCTTCGATTTTGACCGCAAATTGGTCAATTTGTTTACCTGGCCAATTTGTTTAATTAGCGTACCTTCTTTGCCGCTCCCCTTAATTGGCTTTTAAGTGAGAGTTGACTACTTTCCTCATCATAATCTAGTTGAATTTGGCTTTCGAACACGCCCCAAAAAGAAACAACGAAAATCTGAAAATTCTGTAAGTCTGTAAGCTAATTCAAACAAATTGCGGTATAAATGCATTATAAAAGCCAGATAAGGCAACATCGGGTGACAGGGTGACAGTAATCGTGGCAGTTGCCAGTCCTTTGGATCGGATCGGTACTAGCTAGTTACTTACAAGCAGCCAAGCATCATACTTATATAGAATACCGAATAGACTGGCAATGATAAATTGCACAACAGCAAAATGCTGATGTGGGCAAACTGCAGGCACAGTGTGTCATTTAGCCCAAAAGAGAATAGAATGGACCCCTCATGTAAGAGGAGAAGTCTTCGAGAGACTCTACTAAAGTAATCTTCAGAGTTTGCATTCGAACTTCAAGAAGCTAAGCTATGTAAGAACTAGGTATTCCAAACCATAAAGCCAAATTTGACCTTAAATTCTATATAGATAAATTGTTGATCAATTGCCTTGCATTATGTGGAAAGACGTAATCAGATCTGTTCTAATTAATTTAATTAATAAAACAATTGACTGCATTTGCCCCACGTTGAATGTAAACCACTGTAAACCGTTGCAGATGTGCCTATAAGACAACAAGCAAGTGTTTTGCTTGTTGCAAGTTGCCTCTTTCAGTGTCTCGGTGTGTGTGTGTGGATCTCTTGGCTGCTGGAGCTAATTTGATTAATGATAAGCCAAGCTTAACTGATGACGATTGTGATTCATTATGTGAGCACATTCAGTGCAAAAGAGCAGAAACAGATACCCAATGCACTCGTTCGGTGGAGCCAAGGGAGGCGGAGTGTGTGTTTGCGGGGCCAACTAACTATTTATCTATCTATCGCCAACTATGCCTAGGTCTCGCGTGCCCGTGCCATGAAGTGCCATGTGGCCATGTGGCCATTTGGTGTGGTGCAGTAGCAAATTCTCATTTAATAAATCGTATGTTTGTGTGTGTCTGTGTATGCATTTGATTATTAGCCCCGCAGACAACAAGTGGCCATTGTCCATGTTGATGTGGGGGGACAGTGGTTTGCTATTGAAGCCACCACCAATTCGAAAATTGAAATTGACTGTGCGTATATCTATGATATACAATTTGGTTTTTTGCCAGCAATCGCGTTGATTATATGCAATGAGCCATTTCCTTTCAACGAGAGAGAGAGAGAGAGAGAGAGACAAACAGAGGGAGGGGAACTAATTTCTATGACTAGCTATAACCATGACCACAAGCAGAGCAGAAAAAGGCAATCAGCATAGAGAGAGAGAGACAATGGGGGTCCAGCACACACTTGCAGCTCATTTGGGTCAAAAGTATCTGCATTCTTCCCTCAGATGCAACATTGTTGTTGCATAGCACAATGTGTGGGCCTTTATTGTTAAAAGTGAATAACATTATCTCTCATTCATTTCATTTTAGGGATTTGTTTTGGTTGGCTTGGTTTTTCGAGCAAATTGTGTGTAAAACTCAGTGTGTAAAACTAATACTAAGAGGACGCAGTAGTTAGGAGAGTGGGGCATAAGATTAGGCCCTTTGAGCCTTTTTGGCCTTCTCGGCTTCCCTTTCTTCCTCTTTGCGTTGCTTTTCACGCTCCTTGCGGGCCTTTTCACGTTGCTTTTCGCGCTCTTGCTCCTCCTTCTCCAATTGCTTGTCGCGCTCCTGCTCCTTCTTCTCACGCTCTTTCTGCTTCTCGGCACGGATTTTCTCCTTCTCTTTGCGTATCTTTTCACGTTCCTTTTCCTTCTCCTCTATGTGCTTCATTTCCTCGGCTTCCCACTTATTGAACTCTTCACGTTCTTGGCCAAGTCGTTGCAGCTCCTCCATTTCAGCATCGCTGATGCCTTCATCCATGTCCTTTTCCATCAATTCCTTTTCGCGGGCCATGTTATCCCTAGCTGCACGACGTCGTTGACTCAGCTCTTTGGCCTCAACACGATCCCGATGACGCTCCTCGCGTTCTTCTTTCTCCTCTTGCCTGCGCTCTTCCTCGGCGGCGAAATCCTCCATCTCATCCGGGTTATAGGGGTACTCGGGTATGGCCCAATAAAGATTCAATAGGCCACTGGATACACTCAGAGCGATGGCACCACACAAAGCAACCACACCGCTCAAGAGAACCATATTATATTTGCTATTCTTGGCATTCCAGGCCTTAAAGAAATCCCCCCTCTGGCTGGGGTAGATCACTGAATACGGCATGCATACCGCCACTGGGGAAGTATCCGGGCTTCAATTTGGGTACCTCGGCCTGAGCTCCTGGACACTTGGGAGCTGTTGACGCTTGGGGGGCCCTTCGCCTGACTGCGACTGCTGGCAAATGGTGACATAAGTTTGCCCGTCGATATCCTTTGTGTCATATTGTGAAACATCTCGCCGTTGCGTACTGAAAATCAAACAATTCAGATTCCTAAGAACCAAGACAGAATATAATACTCACTATTACGCACAAGTCGGGCCGTTGCGGCCAACAAAATTCTGGACATTATTCGTTTCGCACCGAATTTCTATTTATTTTGTTTTTTTTGCTAATATAAATTTCTCGAAATGTGTAAGTTGGAATGATTAAATATATATATCTATGGTCACATGCCAAACTTGAAGGAATTATCAACTGTTACTTGTTACTTGATTGTATTATTTGATTCAGAAATTCGGAGGAGAAAGGTGTTGCAAAGTGTTCAAGATGTTTTCTACTAAATTGAAACCTCTCAAGATTGGAAAAACGTTTCTAGGGCACTGAAATCAACTTTTGAATTTAGAGAATTTTTCCTTCCCAAAATCTTTCACTTTTGAGAGTTCTTTTAATAGTTCTTTTAATACTCTTTCGCTCAAAGCTCTCAATACTATATACTCCAAAACTTGGCCAATTTTCAGACGATTTTAGAAAGATTGGCCATACCTTTATTTCCAATTGTTTATCTCATTACCAAACTAAGACATCACATTTGAAAGTATAAGACCATTTAAATGAAACATTGCAAAATGAAGATTTATTAAGAATATTTTTTTAATCTATATGAAATTATAGTCTGACATGGAGAAAATGGCAAGATTAAAGTTGTAACTTGTAATCTTTACTCGAAGCTATTTATGGAATCAATTCAAGTATTAATAGAATGATTCTATCCGGAAGGTTCCAATCTAAATGTAAGAAGAAGCTTCGATTAAAGATTTCATGGCCACAGCTCTGAGAATTCCGATGATTCAGATCGACATATGCATATACTGCTATATTAACACAATTAGCTACACATTGATTGACAATACAAATATAGATCTATTCTCCATACAGTCACCTAAACTAGTGAATACATACATATGTATATCAGCTTCAGGATCCTCAAAAAAAAGGTTTAAATATATATTTTGTATAGAAGGTATAAGAAGGTATGTCTATATGTAGAATATATTTGCCTCTCACTTCTTCATTAGATCCCTAAATGGCTTCTCTTTTTTTACCACTTAAGTCTGTGATCCAAACCACACTTGACCTATATATATATGTAAGACATTAACTGATAATCTAAATTCAATGGAGACATACATGTTTCTTCTAGTTAAAGTAGTCAACTTTGGGTCTCTGAAAGTTCTTTTAGTCATAAACATGAAGGTTCTTAGACAATTTACTATTCAAATGACCCACACTGTTCGTGCACTTTTGTCTGATAAGGGAAGTATACAAATATCTGTGATATATATATATAACTGATGTAAACAACTGTAGAAAATCGTGTACAATAATTTACACAACGGTTTTCATGTACAACAAATCTACAAGATAAGCGCCTACAGAGAAGAGCAGTCAGACGCCCAGACTCTGATGCAGACGAAGACTCAAACCCAGAGCCAGACCCAGACCAAGACCCAACCCACACCACATTAGCATGTTGAAGCGCATCAAAAAAATATTTCACGGAAATTTATGAGACCCAAAAAATAAAAAAAATAAAAAAACAGAACTAAGACCAAGAAAAAGAAGGTGTCACGTGCACTACCAGCAACAAGCAACAAGCTACCAGCAGCAGCAACAGCAACAACAAGAAACTTGTCAAAATTGGTTAGTTGAGACGAATGCATAATAAAGAAACTGAAACGAATAGAAAGAGAAGAGATAAAGAAGTTAAAGCTTATAGAATGCGGTCAACAAACTTGTTCTACCTTTTTTTTTAACTCTCCAACTCCTATCCCATCCCACTCCTCTTCCTCCTCCTTCTCCTCCTCATTAATCTGTTAGATGGTTCTTCAAAATCATTCAGTCAAAAGCAAAAAGAGTCAAATTTTTGGCAAAAGTCAAAAGAACTCTATGCAAATAGAAAATAGATTCAAGGTTAGCCTAAACCCGAGTCCTTAGAGAGCGATGGTCAAAATGCATTTACGGGTACTAGTGTTGTCTTCTTGGCTTTTTTGGAATAGATTGGGGTTCAACAAATGGTGTTTGATGCTTCTCCATCTTATCCCTCTCCCTCTGGGCCTTCTCTTGCTGCTGCTGCAACTGTTGCCTCTTCTCGTTGGCCCTGTTGCGACGCAAGCATATGAAGCATATAATGGCCAGGCATAGATACATTGCGGCCGTAACAAAACAACGTACGGCCACTGCATGAAAGGCCGTATCGGCATCCTTTTGAAACTCCTCCAAAGTAGAGTAGACTTCTCTAACTGGTATGTCTTCAATAAATGACAGTGACTTCGTGGCACAGAAAATGCCCATCAATGACAATTGTATGGTGCCCCAAATGCTGATGAGTAGAAAGAATATGGCGGTTTTCTTGCCACAAACCATTTTCCCAGGCAAAACAACAAAACTAAATACAAATACAAGAAAATACCTAAAATGACGTAAAATCCAACAATTCAGAAACACACACACACACTTTATTGGCGAAATGATGAGCTGACAGTGAAATCGAATGTTGACTTGATCTCTGGGCTGGATTGCTATTTGAACAGGTGCAATAAGACCTCCAGCAACCGTCATCAGAAGTGGCAACGATGAAATGAAAAGTTTTGTTTCCCCCCAACCAGTTGGAGTTAGTTTTTTGGGCTTGTCTAACCTTGTGCGAATTTAATGACATTAGATCTTTGTGGCAAGATATTGAAGTTCATGCTGAGTTTATCTCTCCTTCTCTGTCTATCTGTCTGTCTAACTGTCTGTCTGTTTTTCTATTTGTATCTTATGTATCTCGCATCTTGACTCTGTCTCTACACATTTCGCTTTCGGTTGCGGTTTGTTTTGTTTCTCGTTTTTCGGGTTGAACAAACTTTATGGTATTGAAATCGATTGTTGCGGTTACACCTGAACAATTGATGCATAGTTTAATGATCCGACCAGGCCGGAACATACAAAGATTTTTCTTCACCACCAACTGAACTAATGACTTTGTGTCGACTTCGGAAATTCTCAAAATATCTAACTCCATAATTAATCTAACAAGTACAATACGAAAATAAGTAAAATGTAAGTTAAATATGGGTAAAACCCTAAAAACAGTTAACAAGTAAATAAGTACTTATTCTTAGAATTGGAAAAATCAATAAAAGATATTAAGTTTTTTATGTAAATTATTTTAGTATTATGATTTCAAAACTGTGTAACCAATTTTACGATGTAAAGTAGGGAATTAATATGAATCGAGAAATAATTTTGTATTTGGCTTAGAATTTTAAAGTAAGTTTCCACAGAAGAATAAGTGTTGGCAAGGACATGCAAGAAGGGAGCCCACAACAAGACTAAAAGGACTTTAGGTGATCGTTCTTAGAAGAAGCAAACAACTATCAAAATCCAAAATTAACATGCCAAAATTGAACAATGTTTAAGTTTTCAAATTTATAAAAAGTATCTCTCACAAGTATCTCAGACTAAGGTTCCCTCAAACTTACCCCTGAGAAAATCTTACTCTTAAGTTTTATAAACAATTTTCAACATTATCTCATATTGGAAAAATTAGTGATGTGAGATAAATGTTGCAACTAAGTCTTAGTTAGTGAACAAGTGAGTTTTTAGCGTTTTCTAAACTAGTTAAATGTTTCTTTAAAGCTGTTTACGATATGTAAAAGATCTATTCCTCAAACTACAGGACCTTTTTCTAGTTGACTAAAGGACCTGACCATAAGCCAGACTTTATTGCAGAGCATAAAGAGCATCACAGGTATTAACATCTTAAATTTTGTGTATAAATTTCGAAACTTTCCCTGAAGTAGTCATCTCTTAGCCTAAGGACAATTTTGTTGTTTTTCTTATTGTGGCTAAAACCCCACTCCAAAGACAAGATAAATGGCTTTTGCATTGGCTTCTTTGCCGTCTTTGCTAAAACTGTTGATGGGTCAAGTCAATCATCTGCTGCCGCCTTTACCACAAAATATGCTTGGCTATGCAATTATTTTTGGGGTTTTGCTTAATCCGAAATTATTTAGCAATAATCTCAAAAAAGTATAAATAAACGACACAAAACTCACCTCTCGATTGGCACACTAGAATGGAAGTCCGTTCTTCGAAAAAAATGTATACACAGTTGCTTTACGGTAGCAAGAGACCAAAAAAATAACACGAATAAACAAAAACAAGAAGGCAAAACGGAAAATTAACTTAAATTTGCCATAAACTTTTGCCAAGTTTTGTGAAAATCCGTTACAAACATCAAGTTGTTGTGAAAATTCATAAGTCGTTTGGTTTTTTTTTTCTTTTTCTTGCAGGTTGCTAAACTTTTTTTATTATTATTTTTTCTCCTCTTCTTGTGTAGTTTATTTTTGTTTTAACACTATTTTTTTGTTTTTTATTATTTGAAGTTCGTTTTATGGGCTTCACGTAGATATAACTTCTTCTTTTTTTGGTTGTTTTCTTTAATGATAATTACTTCAATTAGTGTGAAAAGATTTCAAATGCATCTCTATTGGGCAAATATGCTGAATTAGGTGAGGTGGAGGGAGGAGGGGCGAAAATCAATTATGGTTATAGGTAATTTGGTGAAACCAATGGAGGTCAAGACCATTAAGCCAACATGAAACCGAAGTGTAGAGTGTAGACCAGACCTTGACATTAGGGCGTTTGCTCAAGAGCTTTGCCTCGGGTCGGCTACGATCGCAGACTTGTTATGGGTCTCGAATCGTTTCAAATTTCAAAAGTGTCTCGCATCAGACAGCAATCGATGAAATCCAAATCAATTGACACAGAATGCACAGACAATTGATAGAATGTAATAGTTATTGGATCGGTTCTTGGGCAACTGGCAACAGGGACCGATTTCTGTCAACTTGAGCAAGATTCAATATTTTCAGAGTCTCTAGTGATGATTCTCGATAATGAAATACGAAAAGGTATAATTCAAAAGTTTCTGACTCCAATTTTAAGTTGGTTTTATTTGGAGAGTGATAAAAGTATCTGAAAAGGGCGCTAGTCCAGATTGACCAAAGTCTCTGAGAAGATAAAGTTGGGCTTCAATATATAGTCTCGCTTTGTGGTCTGATAAGTATCAAAATGTTTCTCACAAATCAGCATTTAATTTTCACTTTTATTTTTTACTCAATCGAAATGCCGAGCTAAGCGCTTTTCTAATTTCAAGTTAACTTTTGCTTGCATTATTATTATAAATATTTTTATAATTTCTTTGTGTATATGTATATATTATTTTTTGCCCCTCTGATAAGCTAAGCGAACTTGGATTTTGTTGTTGTTTTATTTATTTTTTTTTGCTTTAGCTCTTGTTGTTTGTCATTTGCTTGTTGCTTTGCTTTGCTTTAGCTTTTATTTGTTTCGCACTCTGAAACACTTGTTGAAATGCACAACTACACACACTCGCACACACACACACACACGCACACACACTTGAAAAACTCGTATGCTCTGTGTACCGTACCAACTCCGTTCGCTTCACTCCACAGTCAACAGGCCAAAACAGAAAAGCGTGTTTAAATAGCCAAAGTAATAAAAAATTCACACTGAGAGGTTCGACAGTCTCGCCTCGGATTGGAGGGATTGGAGCGCTCAAAAACACGTCCGACTCGCTCGACGTTTGTTTCTCGAATGAATAAGCAACAGTTGGAACTGTTGGAGCTGTTGGAGCTGTTTGGCCGCTCCAATGTGATATGGTCTCCAACATGTTGGATGCCATGGGATGTCGATGTAAAGTAAACAAGATACAACCACAAGAGAGCGACAGATACTTTTTCTGATTGTGGGTGTTGGTTTTTGGTTTTGGTTTCGCTTACACCAGAAAAGTAACCACAAACGATAAAGGTATATGGGGCCAATGCAACTGTTTGACATTGATTCCAATGCGGGGGCATCTAAGCCATATAAAGTAAAGGAATGCCCATGTTAATAACACCATCAGCTCAAGGTGCAGTCAAAAGTAAAATCAAATTTCATTCATCAGGTAAATTTTGATGTAATCTGTCATAGGAATCGTCCTATCCTAGTTCTGTACTATATATTGATTAGATCGAAGACGCTTTAATTAACTAATTGTAAAGATTTGTATTAATCGGTTTGAAAGTTAAAAATCTTCAAAGGAACAAATAAAACTTCCCTAATATCGTTCATTCAATACTAATAATTCACACATTAATGATTTATTTCAAATATGATTAATTTAATTGAAAGGTTTTTTATACATATGTCTATTTATTTCTCTCCTTACAATCATGGGATAATTATTGTAGTCACTTGTATTATTTGTAATCATTTGTATAAAATGCTGATTAAGATTGTGGTTAATCAGTCATTTTATTTATATCTATGCAGGGAATTTAATACATTGAATACAATACTTTAGTTTATATTCTTTACTAATATTGCAAAGTTTTTTGCTTTTAATATGAATAAGAACTAATCGTTAAAAAACAATAGATTTGACTTCAAAATAATGAATCATGCTTCTAAAATGCTGCTAATTTATTAACACATATCCCTCAGCCATATAAGAACCCACTCTTTAGTCCCTTAACTATTAACTAACTAGTTAATGAAGAGTAAATTGCAGTCGTTGCTTGCCTAGAATGTATCCACAAATGTCAAAGTTAAACGCATCGAAAGGACAAAGGTTTAACATAACTATTCGAGGTTCTCTCTTCAGGGATAAAATAGTGGATAATGCCTTGTCGTGGGATGAAACAAATGTCAAGGTAATAAAGTGCATTGTTAACTTACATATAATAGTAAAGTGATTAATCCAAGAAGGAAACAAATGTATCTAATATTAAAACATTTAATATTTCGACACCAAAAACTATCCTTAGTAATAGTTGTCGAATCAAGTCCTGTTTTCATCAGAATGCTACTACCTAAGTTAAGTTAAGAAGTTGACTCTGTCATGTCCTTGGATGTTACCAAACTATTATAATCAGAGTTTAGTTAATTTTGAAAGTCAAACCATTTAAATAACAATAACTAGAAAGTTTTGCTAACCACTTTTAATAGCAATCTGTGTTTTATTGTCATATTTATGTAATTTGCATTCATTGATATAAAGTCTTACCATTTATGGGTCTACTATAGCATACAAATGTCTTAACTAGTAACCATTTCAAAAAATACACTCCATAGTTTGCGCATTCAGTTCAACTGGTTTCCTGTTAAACCAAAATTGGTCGACTACTTAAACCTCAACATTTATGGCAAATTAATCGCAGCGGCAGCAGCAGCAGCAGCTATAAATTATTGTATTTGGCCATCATTAAAAGCAGATCGTTCTGCCAATTTGCTAAGAATAAAGCGGCTTAAATCGTTGTGAGCAGAAACAATAGAGGAGATGTTTACGCCTCTGACTGAGTGAATGAATGAAGAAATATCGGACCATAACCGATATGCATGTTAGGTATTGAATGGCCTATGTATTAGCATATTCAATGAGCACTTAATTTTTTTGGCCAAATGTTGCGGGAGGGCTAACCAATTTCCGCTCTCAAGCTACTAAAATTTCCAAAAAGCCACCGAAAACCGAAAACTATCCAATTGATTAGAGAAAGGGTGGATGGATAGATGGGATGGAACTGGAGTTGGAGATGGCGTCAAGTGGAATTGGGTTATTTGATATGGCGGTAGCTGAAGAAGAAGTTCGATTAGCATCTTAAACAAACGATTTAAATGACATAAACTTGGGTATTAGGCGTTAAATACACAGCAAAACAGAAAACCGACCGAAAAGTCTTGTAAGACCTCGGGTATGATTTGCATAACTGTTTCGACTGGGCCTATGCATTCACCTGGGTCTCTCTATGTCTGGTTAGAAGGGGCTTTGTGGGCTTGCATTTGAAACAGAGTAGAAGAGAGACACCGCCAGACAGACAGACAGACCAAACAGAGGCAAACACTCAGCAGACAGTGGGCTCTCGCACCTGTCCACATAAGCGACCACGTTATTCTGTATAGTAGGCCTTTCGAGTTGCTGCCAAGAAAGAGTAAACAGTCCCCGCGGCTCGTGTTGCCTCTTCTTCTCTTGTTTCTTTCCTATTTATATACTCTATGTTGGCTGAAGGGTCTCTAATTCTAATATACATAAAACCCATCGTCGTCGTATGCTTAAGTTTTAATTAAAAGCCCCCGAAAAATGAAGCAAAGTTCTTTGCTTGTGTCCCTTCCTATCACGATTCTGTATACACTTGCTAAGCTACAAGCACTACTTACCTACTCCAATTTCGACTATCTTAATTGAGATTTCACGCCATAAAATATCATAGGTGATAGCAGATTACTACTCAACCAAAAACTTACGATGCAACACCTAAACAACTTTGATATTGTAGAAGATCTTCAGTGTCTTTAGAATTCATATGGCATGGGAGCCTACTTCATTAGACTCCTCCTAATTTTCCTTAAATGGAGTCCTTGCGCTTCTAAGCTCTTGTTTTAAACGTCAAATTTAGTAATGAATTTCAACGACTTCTCGATTTTATACATCACTTTTGATTTTGATGAATACTTCAGAACAGATCTTTCTCTCAATTTCGAGTACTTGTGTCGTTATTGGAATTGAGGCCTGTTATCGTTTTCAATTCCGAGTCCGTTTTAGATAAGTAAGTTTGTTAGCCCCGTTTCCACACATTTGTCTAAGAGTTAAGTAAACCAAGTTGAAGAACTGAGCCAAAATTACATTCAAATAGCATTTGAAAACGATTTAAAGGTCTAAACATTCTTAAATTCCTATCTGATATTTGAATTACCTAATCAGTAGTTAACAATGAAATGTAATCAATGTCAATCAATATATAACTCTATTTGAGTAATTCCTATACGATTTGGAGGTAATCAGAACAGTTTAACGACTTTTAAATAAACTATTTGGCCATAATGGAAATATACTTTCTATGATTAATCAGTTGACTATCAGTGTCAATCATAAAACAACTTATAGACAACAAAGAAAGGGTATTAAAACTTTCATGTGTTAAGTAAATGCACACACTAACGCACACTCTAACACTCCTCACACACACACACATACATTACTTTCCTCGTTTTCGTCAATACACAAAAGAATTTCCATCAATAATGTCAATAGTGTTTGTTGCAACCAACACACTAACAACAACAACAACAACAATGCAATGCAATGCATTACACCAACAAGAAGCAATGCATTGGACACTCCTTTTGAAGTTCTTCGATCTTCGGTTGTTGTGGGCTGCCATAGAGAGAGAGAGAGACCCATCGAGCCATCGTCATAGGCCAAAAAGACGAATTATGGCCATTAAAGCTGCTTGGGGTTTTAAGTTATTAGGCAACTTGAATTTCAAACTGTACTTAACCTGCACTTCAACGCACACTCATTTGAAAGGCAAGTTAGGTAGGTAGACGGGGAGTGAGTTTGGGGAGGGAGGAACTCTAGGTGCTCCATGTGCTTGTCTTGTAATTAGCCAGCAATAACAGGGCGGCTCCTGTCAAATAGTATTTAAAGAGCATTCAATGAAATCTTATTTTAAGACCACTTAATACAGCAGCCAAACAGAGTGAGACAGAGTGAGAATGTGCTGAGGGGTTGGCTCATTTAAAATTGGATTTTAAGGTCAAACGAGAAAAAGACAGGGCCAACCCCCGCAAACAAGAAATGGCTCCGAGTGGTTTGGAGGGCAAGAGAACTCATCTGTGTGCATTCCATTTCATACGTCATTAACTCGACTGACTTTGATCTATATTTAAATCAATCAATTAGTCATTATTGATTGGGATTTACGAACGTTTCAATATCGTAAACTTTACGATCAACTAATTGAATTTGGCTAACCGTTTCAAGACACACTTAAAGCTTGGCTCAACTTCGTTAAAAAGCTTAGCCGGACTTAAAAGCTCAACTTTAGATTCGTCGAGTTTCCGTTAAGATATTCAAGTTAAGCCAAGGCTTAAACCGGTTTCAACTCCTGACAGGCTTGGGCGAAACAAAAACAATAATTTCTTATTTGAAACACGGTTATTTACTTACATTTCGATTTGGCAACAAAATAATGAATATTACACAACTTTTAAAACGTTTATACCTCACCACATCGAGCGACGACTCGAAACTGTCATTGGACCAAATGCAATTGCCAAATTGCAAACAACTTCAAGAGCCAACTTCAGTTGGTTTACGGATTCGAATCGATTTCATTCCCTCTGTCACATTCATTCATGAATTCAGGCTACACATCGTAAAAATGTTGCGTTTTTTCTTCTGTTTGCCATTGACTTGCCATTTGCAAGTCAAATTCGGCAAACAAGCGAAAACGAGCGGCGTTAATTAATTGAATCTGCGACTCTGAGACGCAAAAAATAACGCATACGCACCGTGTGGCACATGCTTACTATGCCAGATATTTGCAGCATAAAACCAAAAAACAAAATTCTTTGCATTCAATCATTGAGTAATCGAATCTCTTTCTCTCTCTCTGTCTCACTCACTCACTCACTCACTTACTCACTCAACTTTGTTGCCAATGGTGGTTAATTAGGCGTAGTCGCTTTGCCATCCAATTTCGGAATGAATACCAAATGTGGCAAGGCGAATGGCGTTTTGGCTATGACTTGGCCAAAATCAAAAGAAACCAAAGCAAAAACAAAAAGGAGTAATTGAACATTATGATGATTTAGAGTGTTGCATTCGACCCTTCTTAGTCACCACTTTGGACCACTTTAGTCCAACTAAATTGATCGTACTTATGCTGTGACTGAAAATTTGAAATGTAATTTTTCGCAGCTAAGAAAATTGCAAATGGAAATGTTTTATTTACGAGTACGATCAGGCGTATCCAATTGTACTACATTACAGACAGACTAACAGACAATTGTTACTATATATATATATATATGTACCTGGGTATATATGGCCAGTTGAGTTAATGTTTGCTAATAGATTTCACATAAATCAAGCAGCATTTTGGCATGATTTATGCATGAACTAGCCTCTACCCCGTCTATTCGCAGGTGTCGTGTCCGTCTTGGTGTTGTTGTTCGTGGCCACTTCTCAGCAGATTTTCCAGCTCGAGAGTCTGAGCAGACAGATAGTCAGCATCAGTTAAACGCTGTGAAAAGCAAATCTCTTTCCTCTTTTTGTTTTAACCATTAGGCTAGACATTAGACAAGATAAAGTCTCTGAAATTACTTTTCTTTTAGGCTTTCTTAACGGAAACTTATTCAAGAATCAAATAAGAATTGAGAAAAGTCCTAAGTTAAGTTTGATAAGAAATATCTAAAAAGATTGTATTAATATTTCACTTACACTTGGTTAATCTATCCAACACAAGGGTTAAATTAAAACAACGAAAAAATCCCACGAACCGGCGAACCGGCTATCCGGCGATCCGGCGAAACGCATTCATTCGGCCTACTGACGTCGTCTCATACTTCTATTCCTAGACATGTATGTAATGCTTACATATGTTGGCCATAAGTGCATTTATTTAACAATAAAAGTGATGAAGGAAAATGTATATATGAACAGCAGAAACTACAATTTTTCTATTAATATGGTCAAATGTGGCACGCAGCGGCATTTCAAATGAATTTGATAAAAATGAAGCTCAGCATTTTAGCTTTACTTGGCGTTCGATTATTTGCCAATAAACGCACTGGCCAAACCTCTTAAAAAATAACAACAATTCTTATGCAATTTAGTTTTCGATTTTTTGTGTTTTTGGGTGACATTTTCGAGCAACACCAACGATTTATCGAGAACAATTAAACAACATTTTTCTGCTTCATTCTCCACTGGGCCAATTAAGTTGTTAGCCACAAGGTTAGTTCAGGTGGACGCATTGTGGCAGGACAGTCAAATGACGTTAATTTTTGTAGAATTTTTAATTAGCCGAGGCTTTCTAATTTCAAATCCCAAGTGGAAATCAAATCCATCTTTGACCTGCCTTTCCTGACACAAGCAGCTCAGCCTTTGACGGCAAGTGGTCTGCCTTGCCAAGCCAAGCCAAGTTGAAGTCGTCGTCGTCGTCGTCGTCGTCGACGACGTCGTTGTAGTCCATGTTGCGTCATCATTTAGCCACGAACAACAACAAGAATTGAATTTTAACTTGGCACAGTGATGCATAAGTCATTGGAAAGGGTAAAGGATATGTTCATATTCTTAGTTTTATCCGCATTTCCAAATGTAACCGCTTTATTTTAATGTGTTCTGAAAATAAAGGATTTGATTAAGAAGAAAACCTTAAGATGTTTTTAACATTTTCAATTTTTTTAGTTATCCAATCATTTAACGATTTTGAGGAAGAACTTTTAAGGCATGAACTAAAAATTAACTGAAATGAGAGGCTTCTGAAGTGTGAATTTTCGGGAACCTTTGGGGAACTTTTTGAATTAAGTAAGACTATTTTTTAAAAAACTTTGCATTTAATAACTGATTTTATATTAAAGGATTTTCCATATCATTTCTTGACGATTTTTGGATCCAACAAGTAACCTTTTTGATTCATTATTAATGTGTCTTAAAGGATCAAAATGTTTGAAAAGGCTGCGTAAAGGAAGAAAAGTAATGAATATTTTGACTTGGCTACCTCAAGTCACCTTAAACTTTCTAAAACATTCTATTCTGTCAAGAGACTTTATTCCTTTACTTAGTTCAATTTATTATGATTTCAGTCTATTGTCTTTAATAAGACACACTATTTAGGCCCAGTTTGGAGACACTGTACACAGAGCACTGTGCAGCCAGCAGATACTTCACAAATTAGTGTTGTTGGCCCGCTTAGTGTCCGAATGTTTACTCGATGCTGAGATCGAGATTCGTTGTCTGGCTGGCTATCTAGACGAGTCATCTGTCTGTCCGTTGTCCGCAGTTAGATGTTGGCTGTTGGCTGTCCAAGCACTCTTGGTGGTTGGACTATAAAAGTAACGCAATGCACGCAATCCATTTGCAGTTGCAGTTCTCATTCGAACCAAAGCGAATAATAAACCAAACCACGATGAAATTACTGGTAAGTAGAGCTGGAGTTACACACAAAGTCAGACGACATAATCCTGCGTTATCTATTCATCGATCATTCGTCAGATCCTTACCACACTCTTGGCAGTGGCGAGTGCTGCTCCAGGGCTTCTGGACTATGGACATTCGGCGCCAGCGATTAGCTATGGACATGCGGCTCCTGCCATTACCTATGCCGCCGCTGCTCCTGTAATTAAATCATATGCAGCTCCGGCCATTACTTATGCTGCCCCGGCACCAATCATCAAATCGTATGCTGCTCCTGCCATTAGCTATGCTGCCCCGGCTCCAATTATCAAGTCGTATGCTGCTCCTGCCATTAGCTATGCCGCGCCAACACTTGTCAAATCCTATGCAGCAGCACCGGCGGCCACTAGCTACTCGCACTTCAGTTCGGTAAGACAAACAAACTTTTGTTTCTTCATGAGGAAAACATTCATCGTTTCGCTAACAGGTTGTTTCTCATGCCACACCCGTGATTAAGTCATATGCTGCTCCTGCTCTGGTCAAGTCCTATGCCGCTCCAGCCATTAGCTACGCCGCACCCGCTCTGGTCAAGTCCTATGCCGCTCCTGCCATTAGCTATGCTGCACCCGCTTTGGTTAAGTCGTATGCTGCTCCAGCCATTACATTGGGAGGCTATGACCATGGCTATGGTTATCATTAAACGAGGTGAGATGAGGATCGAGGATTAGCAGCAACAGCAGCAGCAATAGCAACAGCAGTATGCACGTTTTCCCAAAAGTATTCACTGTCCCAAAAGTAGTCGAATATATTGTATATTAAATGCAACGCTTCTTCTTTCATTCTACCGCACTTGATATTTATTTAAGTTCACAACGATTCTAATTTCTATTGCAAATAAAAGGAAAAACTTTCATTTTTTCAAATTTTTCCCATTACATTAATGACAATCAGCATAACGCTTACAAGGATAAAGCTGAAATTGTTGAGTAATTTGGCCAAATGACGCCAAGGTTTCTCCAGGACATCACAGTAGTCGGTAGACTGAAAAACACCAACGAAAGTTTAATTTGAATCCCAGTTTCTTCAATACATTCATTCAAAACTTACATCCATGAAACGAAGACCCAGAATAAAGCGCAAAGGAGTTGAGTTTAGGATGCTTAGCAACCAGGATGGAGCGTTGGCTCGTGGGGGATAAAAGACCAGCCATATAATGGCAATGTGCAATAGATAGCAATAAATGGTAATGAGCATAATATCCTGATAGGCGGTCACTACGAATACAAGATGATCAAGTTAAAGTGCTATCAAGGAAATGATCGAAGAGGCTCTTACTCAATGGAGGAACATAGTGTGTCGAGGCATGCCGGGTGAGTAACATTAGACCCCAGGCGGTGATTAGAAAAACTATAAGCAACAAGGCGCCTCGACGATTTGAACGTATAAGAAATGATAAAACTATAAAGATTTGACAACCTGCAAACGATACGAATAGACCGTGAAAATTTGTCAAAACATTGCCCATAGCTTTGGCTTACCAATCAATGGGACGGCAAAAACCAATTTGTAGAAACTACTATTCCTCTGCATGGTGAATTGTATGGCCACATCACCATTCATCGATTGCAGCATGTATTTGGGGCTGTAGCGTCTAGATGAATCATTTGCCACATGAACTACGGCGATTTCCACAAAAGTCCAGGCCGATGGAGTATTCACATGTTCATTGGGTGACAATGGACGCTGCTGTCGATCGTAGATTAATGATATAGTCGAACGATCTTCCACCTCAATGACACCAAGTTCTAAATCACAAATGACTCGTTCATTTGGCCAATTACGAGCAGTATCCACGCACCAAGAGGTTATCTCCAGATTATTGGCCAGCAGAGTGATATTTCCGTTAGCATAGATTCGCAATTCGTACCCTTTAAGGACACCGCCCAGAGAATCCAAGGCACCACTGGGAAAAGCAAATGACCTTAGCTCAGAAAAAAGAAATTCTCTATAGTTTAGCTCACTTTAACACTGCCAATTGTGGAGCCCAGATCTGGAGATCGGGATGTTCAAACGATGTTAGATTGCCAAACTCTTCTGGCTTCCAGATCAAACGTTCATCGCGCCAATGCTGCAAGAGTTTGAGGTTTTAGAAGGCCCTGCAATGGTTCGAGGAGTCTTGTTCATACCATTAAAAGTTGCATGCGCGTTGTTAACAGAGCACTCGGCTGATCAAAGGCCAGGGAACGCATTTGGAAATGAAATTGTATGGAACTAAGATTGACAGGCAACGAGCTATTCTGACCGTTGATTATCAATAGATCCAACAGCTCTTCTGCCTTTGTTTTCGCACGCTCCTCTTGATCTATGCTGTTGGTTCCTACAAAAAAAGAAGAGAATCCATCAGAAAAATACAAAACACGGTAAAAAGTTTTACAAAATCACCTGAGCTATCGAATGGGCAGTCATAAAACCACCGGGCACTATTTGTGCCAAAGCTACTGAAACTTATAAAGTTGATTTGCAGGGCGGCATCATCATGGTACCGCAGCAGTGGCTCTTCTTTGAAACCCGGGATATATACTGATAAGTCGCCATCTGTAAATATGCTAGATTAGCACCGATGCAATTAAGAAGGCAATCATTACCCTTTGTTTGAACAATTTCTATTGGTGTCGGCTCGTAATGCGATAACAAATGGTGATCCTGATTAGTCGAGACTCGGTGACTTCCAATCATGGTGCGAATGGCTGAGAACGTATTTCCACCAGCGCCAATGACTATCAAGGAGAATAGATAACGATTATAATTATCAAATTATGAAATCCTTTGCATTCCAAGTTGAACTCTCACCGACTTCGTAGACTGCATCGTTGGGGCGTGGGCGATCTATTACGGTAAGCAGAATATGTGCATCCATATTGGCTATGACATAAAACTTCAAATGGAGCCGAGTATTGTCCGTGACATTGTTGTTATTGAGCTTGTTGACCTTGAAGAAATCATTGTACGCATATGACGTGGCAGTGATAAAATAGGTTTGGCACTCGTCCAACTGCGCAAAACTGATATTGTAACGACCCACAGATGCAACGCGTAGCGGAAACACAGTCACCATGCCAATGATAAGGCAACAAAAGCCGAGTTTTATCATTATATTTATTCTGTTTCTGTTATAGTCCGTCTGCTTTGGTCAGTGGTTTTATGTCAACTGAATGGGGGCGCCGATAATGGCAAACTGAGGCTTAAAGATGGGGCCGTACTTTAATCTCCTTTACAGAATGCACATCTTGGGGAATCACATCAAAATCAGAATTAAAACTCCATAATTTACTGTATCAGCGTTAGGAAAGATCAGAAATTTTTAACTAATACTAAAGTATAACTACACTTGAACTACTTTCGATATTGAATTTCCCGTCGAATGAGATATTGTTCATCAAAATCGGATAAGAAACATTTCATTTGTTTTCAAATTAGCCGCTTAGCTCTATAACTCGCACCCTTAGGACTATTACTCTCACCCTTCGGACTTTTACTCGCACCCTTCGGACTACTACTCTCACCCTTAGGACTATGACTCTGACCCTTAGGATATATAGTGTTGTTTTTAACACTTGGTATTTTTCTTCTTCTTCAAAATGAAATCGATTGTGTGGCAGCAATTTTTTAAGGCGAATGCTCAATGCACTGAGAAAAATATTTTAGGTACATATGTTTTTCATATATTTACATTTACATTATTATTATCCGGAGGGCATTTTTTTTCTGGGTATGATAGATATATGATAATGTTCAACGGGAAAGAATCCACGAACAAGCTAAGACCCAAACTTTCTTATTCGGACTAATTTCAGTTATCAACAAAAAAAGTTAATATCATATTCTTTTTGTATGCAAATAAATAAACAGTGGATTTTCTTCAATATTTTATTTTTTTCATTTCATTATGTTCATTTACAAAAATAAATATGGTAAATACGGTAAAGAGCAAACTGCAGCTTCAGAACCCGTTTCTCACGGTGTATAAAGTGAGGCGAAGTGCTGAAAATGAAATCGATTGTGTTTTTGTGTGTATTGGGGAACACATATTTGGGGAAAAAAGTGCTCTTCAATATTAAAATTTTTGCAAATAAAATGAAACAACAGCCAAGCAGAAAAGCAAAACGGAAAACTGTTTAAATTGTGCCAAAGAAATAATTGAAAAATAAAACGAAAAGTTGAACCCAAATGTAATAACAAATCAAAACGAAATACAGACCGCAGCAGCAAGTTTCTATCCAACCAGCTCCCCATAGCGCCTAGGCTCCAGCGCCCCAGCAAACGAGAAGAAAAGAGAAGAAGCAGCAGCAGCCCCAGCACAGAAAACCAGAAAGAGGGAGGGAGAACGAGAGAGAGAGAAAGAAAAAGGAAAATCTTCATCACGACGTCTGCTGCTGTGTGTTGTTGTTGTTTTTTTTTTTTTGTGGAAAGTTTGTGCAGGCAGCAGATCTGAATGTCTTTATGCTTTAATCATGGTGTATTTTGCCACCATAAACAACAACAGCAACAACAACACCGACACTATACGCTGCTATATTAGAATCTTTCTGATTACAAACCATGACAGAACATGAAAGGTAAGAGACTAATTAAATGAGAGAATTCGAAACTTTAAAGTCGAGCTTAACTCCACAAAACGTACCAGAGTTGCCAGATAGCATAATATTAAAGCGAGACTTGCCGCTCTCCCTGTTCCCACCCCTTCTCTTTCCCTACACCTGCCCCATTTCAACAGCTTGTCTGTCTTTTGTGGCTGTCTGTCTTAATTGTCTTTAATTTATTTTCACTTTTTGCAAATGCCTTTTCATTTATGTATTTTTTTTTTATATTCTTCCCCTTGAATGAAGGCGAGAGCCAAGCATGAATGAATGAATGAAACTTGTGAGTCATTTTATTTCTCCATGCTCGGGGACTCTGGTTCTATTCTATTTGATTCTATATTCGCTTTTTCATTTTGTTGTTGTTCATGTTGTTGGTTCTGGTCGGACGGTCAAGTCTCCACAGTGTCTGTCTGTCGCCACATTTAATGAATGAAATGGTACGCCAACGCCGCCGTTGCCACCATAACCACAGAGAGAAGAAAGAGACAGAGAGGCGGGTGGACAGACGGGCGGCCTCGATACGTTTCCCCCCTTAGAATCTAATTGTTTTCCTTTTGCCACTTGTAAAGCCAAATAGCAATACATACAAGCATACATATGTAGAGTATATGCATGCATATCTCTGTATATGCATGTGTATGTGTATGTCTTTTATGTATCCTGTATTCCCTATACAGTGAGGCAAAATTGCAATTGAATTGCATGATGTCACTCTCATTAGTTTGTCTCTGTTTCTCTTAATTTTTTTTATTATTATGTTTTATTTTCCTCCCATTTCCCTTAGTATTTAGACCAGACATACATACACTCTCTCACATACATTTACACATCCAAGGTTGTTGTGTATAGTTTTCATTCATGTCTTGCCTCTTTTCATTCCGTTTCTATAATGAATTAATATACAAAAATGTCTTCATTATATAGAAAAAAATAGGGTGCTCTTTAACAAGGCTTTTATGAAAAAAAGTGTCAAAAATAAGTTTAAATATTTTTTGAGTAAATAAGAATAATAGATAGGAAGTATAGAAAAAATTAAAAAATTATTATTCTTAAAAATCTCAATTTTAATCTCAAATTTTAGGATTCAAGTTCAGACTTAAACATTATGGAAATTTTCACAAGTTATTGTATAAAGTTCAAGAATGAAAAGTTAAGAAGAAATATTACTTATAAATTGCTAAGCTGTTAAGTATTTTTATTTAAATGAAACTTTGCTTTATCTATGTACATATGTAACTTGGGTCAAAAAACTTAAGATGAAGTATTCCACGAGGCGTATGAGTAATATTATTGCTTTTATTTTGAAAGCTTTAAGAAGAAATAACACAGAAAACAAACAAACGAGTAAAAATACAACGATTTTTTTATTCGCTTTTTTTCTACAATGGAAATTCTAATTTACAAACAAACATATTTTTAGAAAACGAGATGTTTGTCAATTAAATTCGTATTTCATAAAGGATATTTGTTGTTTCTGATATTATTTAGAGAAAAAAGCTTTAGAAAAGACTTATCATATCCGCTGATATTCAATAGATTGGCATGTGAATAAAGAGTCGATTTAGCTCAAGTCAGACTCATACTCTTACTCATATTCACACTCACTACTTCTACTTTTACTTTTACTCATATTCATATTCAGAGACGACTTTAGGCACCTACAACAACAGCAGCAACAACAACTGCAAAATGACGCTGCTGGCGTTGGCGTTCTTTGAACAATAGACAAACGGGCCACACCAACTATTAACTATAAAAAAATATATACACACAATCTATATATGTTTTATATATGTATGTATGTACATACGTATATGTGTGTATTGAAACTTTTATTGTTGTCGCTATGTGGTTGAGTGGGTGGATAAAAAACACCTACATATACATACATTCATTCATACAAACTGGAGCTCTAGCTGGCTGCCCTTTCTTTCATTTTCTTCTTCATTTCGTTTTTTTTTTTTCTCAAATTTCCCACGCATGCGCCGTTTGTCCCCCCGATGTTATTTGCGAGAGCTGCTTCCACATAAGAAAGAAAGAAAGAAAAAAAACCTAAACATTTTTGATAGACTTTTAGTTTTTGCTTGAGGCAGGCTCTTGTTTCCCTCTCTCTCTCTCTAGCTCACTCACACTCCCCTTTAGCCTCTCTTATTCGTATGTGTTTGATATATTCATTGTCATTGGAGTTGTTGGTATTTTTTGTAGAATTTTTTTATATATTTTATTCTCATTGACTACACCCTTAAAAATGTATTTTTCTAGGTGGCAACTCCAAAAAGATTGAATATCTGTTCTTCTTAGCCTCTCCTTTTTGGTTTAATGTGTGTGACTGCGTGTGAGTGTGTGTGGCAACCCTGGGATTGGGGTTTTCATTCACCAAGTTTAGTTTATCCTTGGGTTGGCTGACGTTGTCGCCGTCGTTGCCGCCATTGCCTCACCTTGGTAAAGAGAGAGGCACTGAATGAATAGCATTGCAGTGCCTGGGCCAGCAGAGCAGTCAGTCCTTGACATGTCCTGTATGCAATGCGCGCGGCAACGGCGTCATCATCATCATCCTCATCATAATAGCCATAAGCCAACATCGTCATTATCCATTTATCCTCCTCATCACCGTCGTGCTGGTCGTCGTCGTTGTCGTTTATTCATTCTGTAAAATTGACGAAACTAGGACAAGTGTATACACACACACACACACACCCAAAAAAGGAGTTGCTCAACAACTAACGCTCTCTCTCTGTCTCTCTCTCTCTTACTTTCTGTGACTTTCCCTTCCCTTCTTCCCTTAAAGCTTTTTTCATTGAGTAACTCCGCAGGACCCAAAACAAAAAACTCCAAAAAGGCAGACAGAGAAGCAACAGCAGAAGCAACACAAAAAAAAAAATCCAATGTTGAAACTTCTGCGCAGGTTGCTGCTTGGACTGGTTTTCGTGCCCTGGAATTGTCCCTGTATATGTGTGTGATTGTGTGTGTGCGTGTGTTTGTATGTTGCCCCATTCATAAGGCTTGAGAAATGGAGTTGCTGTCGGTAGCCTTCCTCTGCCCTCTCGCCACAATTGTCAAGAATGAATCTACCAAGCCGGAAGTTGTAATACATGCAAGACACACACACACACACATCTCTATTCTGTGTGTGTGTATTTTTAAATCGAAGGACTTGTTGTTGTTGGATTTTTATTTTTAGTCAAACATTAGCTTAGGGTGGATGAAATCAGTCTGCTTTTTATTTCCTTTTTGGCCACTCATCGTATATGGCTTCCCAAAAAAAAAAAAAAACAAAAAAATTGAATTAGCCAAATTAGTGACACTTTTAAGTTATCCAGCCAAACGAGAAGATATAGAGCCAAGACAATGTCCTTGCTCGACCACAGTCGCTGCCAAACATTCTCAATAGTAATATTATAATAATGGCAACATCGGCTGCCTACACCAATCTAAGTTTAAAACGTCGATCGAGCAGGTAATTTGTGATATAGTATACGGTGTCTTTCAGTCAAGTGGTTCAAGATTGTTAAGGAAGTTCTCGTTTTGCGACTTTATCTTTAGCTTTTATCCAGTTGTTTTTTTTACATATGTATATTGGCTTTTGGCTAAATGTTATAAACTTAACTCAATTCTTATACTAATATTTGATTCTTTGTTGTTTTTTTCTTCACAGCGACTTTTTAGTTACAGTACGCGCACAGGTAATGACTAGAGACGAGAGTACCGAGGGCTGGCTCCCGCTGGCCGGGGGTGGCCTGGCAAATGTTTCCATACGTAAACGTGCCAGGCTATCCCCATTGGCATCGGGTCATGACTACATCATCTATGGGCAGAGAATCTCCGATCAGAGTGTAAGATCTCTTACATTTTAATGCTCTCCTCGATACAAATAATAATATTCCACTTCTATTGCAGGTTATATTGAGCTGTATCATCAATCGTGATCTTAAGTATTACAAAGTAATGCCAACATTTCATCATTGGCGCGCTGGCAAACAGCGGAATGGTCTCACATTTCAAACGGCCGCCGATGCGCGTGCCTTTGATAAGGGCGTGCTGCGTGCTTATAATGAACTAATTGATGGTAAAATCTTAATCCCAGATAATGGAGAGTTTTCTCCATTCAGTTCTCCATTCACCATTCACCCACTAGTTGCATGCCCAGTAAAATGCTTTCATTTGTCATCTGCTTCTCTTTAATACTTTATGTGTTAGCACTCTACCTCTAACTTCTGCTACTTTATAATAGTTCAGTCTAGTTTTAGTTTTAGTTTAGTTCGCCCTCCTCTTCGTCCTCCTCCGTCCACCAAAAATGTCCCAATTGTAGCCTTCTTTGCTTACGTTTACTAATCAAAATCAAAACTTTTTCGTACATCTTATATGCTCTACTCGCAAAACAAAATCAAAAACAAATAATTATTCCATTGGAATTTTTGCAATTTGTTGTCTACTGCTAAAAATAAACCGAAACAAAAATTCCAATTTAAAATCTTAAAACAAAAAAATTAAATTAAATTGGTAAGTCTTTTAGTGAGGAATTAATTTTCTAAAAAACCAAAATTAAATCCTAGGATTTGTGCTAGTTGAAACTTAATAAATAACTAAAATTCCCAGCACATATCTAAGCAATTAGTTGACACAAATTTTGTTTAAATGGGCTTTTAAAACATTCTATTTAAAACTTTCAATGTTCTTTTCCACTTTAAAAGCTTTTAAATCATAATACGCTTTGTGTCTGAAATATTTGTTAAACACTCGTTCAATATACATTTGTTTTAAATTCAATTTTCATATATTTTATACAGGACTGGCCAAATCGAATCCCACTATTATATGCCCACCATTGACCAAATACGATTCGGTTGGTGAAGATGATGTATTCATGGTAAGCAAACGGAAGTCCTTAAGGATGTATAAATCTGATTATAAACATTGTTTTCTGCATCTTAATAGACCCTAGACTTACCTGTGGAAAGCGAAAGTTTACAAAAAATACATTCAAGCCCAGAGGGCAGCGAAAAAAGTCACAGTAAGTAAAGAAATTGGAGGAAAACTCTGTTTCTCATACTTTTGTCAATGGACAAAATTCTAATGCCTATTTATTTTTAGAAAGCGTCAGCGATCGCCATAAGGATAGCTATAGCAACAATTCCGATTCAGAGAAGCTACCTGCAGCGACCATACACTACATATCGACGGACAAAACTACAACAACGGCCACAACTACAACAACAGATGCCCCACCACCCACAACGGCACCACCGCCGGCATCTGCCGCCGCGGCTGGTCAGATTGCACCCAGCGAGAATTACTCGTATGTGACTTTAACCTCAGTGCATCATGAATACAATTATCCGGTGGTGGAGCAACCGGTGGGTGCACAAGTTTTGAACGCTCGCCGGGAATCGATTAGCGCTTTAAAGAAACGCAATGCTTTGGAAGCGGCTCAGGCCATGGCTGCGGCACAGACAGTGGCCACAGCTGGTGGTGGTGGTTGTGGGGGAAAGCCATTGCATAAACCAAATGTTTCGGATATACTCAAAAAGGAGACACGCCTGCGTTGTCGCTACTGTCACGAACTGTATAGCGAAGAGTTCAATCGACGTGGTGTATGCGAGTTCGCTCCGGATCCGTTTCGTAGCGGCTATGAGTGCATCTCGGGAATGGGTTGTGCCCGTTGCATGATCTACCATTGCATGAGCGATGCCGAGGGCGAGACGGCACAACATCCCTGCGAGTGCAGCGTAAGCGAGGCCGGTTGCACCAAACGCTGGCTGGGCCTGGCGCTGCTATCCCTGTTCGTGCCATGTTTGTGGTGTTATCCGCCATTGCGGGCCTGCCACTGGATGGGCATCCATTGCGGCATTTGCGGTGGTCAGCATAAACCGCATGTCTGACATTTGGAGGCCAGATTGCAAGGACAGTACGATGACGACCCCAGGCCCAGAAGCGAACCACCACCACTCCACCACCACCAACAATTCCAATTCCAACACCAATGCCAATTTAAAAAGAATAATAATGACCACCAGCAGCACAAGCAGCAGCATCCGGATGCCGATCAAAGCAACTACAGGCGCCAGCTGTTGCGTCTTAAGCAGCGTCAATCCCAAACGCAAACCCAATCTGAGCGGCACTTTTACAACTGGGAGCTATCCCATAGTTTGGGTGCTCCCCAAGAACCCCCGCCATATGTAATGCAGCAGCAACAGCAGCTACTGCAGCCTTTGGGTAACAAGGCGGCACAAAATGATTACGGACGTTTATTGTTCTAGGAGAGATCACAAGTTTACGCTTCAGTTTGCTTATTCTTCAAAAAAGTGATTTAAGAGTCTCTTTTTGCGAAGGGCTTAGAAATGAAAATGCATTTTCCACTTGTTGTTTATCCCCCAATTTTTTTTTAAGTTTTCGGTTTTTACGCAACCCTAAGCACTTTTGGGAAAGAGCTCTACGACGTTCGAATTCTACGAAAGGAAACAATGAAATTCGAACAGACACAACTTGTTTATGTTTTTCAAGTGCATTGTTTCAGTTCGTATGATTTTTAACATTTCTCTAGTATACTCCATTTGAATTTTTGCCATAATTTATTGTATATATTTATATGCATGAGAAGCATCAGAGGATTTTATGATTGTATTCGATATATTTTATAATGTTTTTATTTTTACCCCTGCGAATCACAAAGTATGCCGATCGTCCCAAGTACTCCTGATTTACTTGACAGGCTCCATGCATATTCTGCAAATGTTCCGTTGTTAAGGGAATTACCGATTTCGTTTCAATGGAATATAATTATCCGTTAAAGGCAATGCCAAATATGATTCCAATGGCTCGGCATGAATAAGAAGATTGATTCAAAAGATTTTAGTGAATTATAAAATGGTTTATAAACTGAACAATATTGTTTATTTTCCGTCTTTTTTTTTTTAGTATCGGTCAGTACATATTTATTCGCAGGGGTATTTAACTTCGGCATGGTCGATTTTAATCCGGCCCTCTGGTTTCTAATTGTAATTTATATAAGTTTTAATTATAGTTTTTTTGTATAAAGCATCCTAAAAGAAAAAAACAAAAAACAACAACCAACCAGGCTATTTTGTTTCTCTTTTTTTCCTGTTTGTTGTAATTATTAAATTATTTAGGTTTCGAATTTTCATTTGCTACTTTACAAAACAAATGTTTATAAACCTTGTTCTTGTTTTAGTTATACATATTTGTGTCTTTTTTTTATATTTTGTTTTTTAAACAATTCGAAATTGGAGAACAGTATTACCGCCTAGGCAAAGGCAATGAAGAGAAAGAGTTATATATATAAATATAGAAATCGAAATCTATGTAACGAAACAAAATGAAGTTAAATGCGACTTTCTGTAGGCGCTCAAACAAAACTAAATAGAGAAAAGAAAATAAGAAACAAAAATATTGACAACTTAAAGCGCAAATGCAAAGAAACTCACACACAAAAACAAAATGAAATAGTTAATGACATAAATGTAAAACACAACCAGACAACACACACTCACAAACACATAAACACAAAAAAAAAAAACGTTTATCCTAAGAATTGCAAATTGTTTAAACAACTTAGTGCGAAAAACCACCAACTTCCAGGCTTAATATTTTGGCCATTTTAATGAACTCGCCAAGCGAATTCACTTCCAACTTATTTAGTTATCGAAAATTGTTAATAACTTTTATGTTGAATTTAAGCTAAAAGAATGTTTTTGACTCTTCTTAGGGCTCATGAAGATTCAAAATATTTCTTTTGAACCACTGCAAATGAAAAACAATTTAATTTTAAAATTTCTTTTCCAATAAATAGAAAAATGAACAAAATGGAATCAAAACGAAATGAGTTAAAAGTGGTCAAGAGGCTTAGCCTGGAGGTTTCTGACAGCTTTTTGCAAGCCAAAACAAAATCTAAAAAATTTAAAAAAAAAAAACAATTTGTGATTTGAAAATGATGAAACAGAAAACAAATGCTAGAAATTTTGATAATTTAAAAAATTATCAAAAATCCCAAGGCATTTGAACAAATTTAAGTGTTTTCAACAAACTCATATATGCAGCTATATATATATATATATATATATATATTTATATATATATAAATATAATAATAATAAATAATATTAAAAAAACAGAGCATTAATTTATTTCTTACTATATAATTATTGTTGTACTTGTACTAAGTCAGTGAGAAAGCGAGCAAATGAAAAATGGAAAGAAAGAAAAATCATATAAAAGAAACAAAAAAAAAAATCGCATATTTATTCAAAAATAAGCAAAGGTTGTGCAAAAACACATTAAGATATAAAAACAAACAAACACAAAAAGTGGGCAATTGTTAGTAACAAAATGCAGAACCGAAACCCCCCTCTTATCTACCTACCTGTCCCGACCTCGAGACATCATCACCTTGCTATCGGCTGGGAATCCCCCAGCACCACATATGTCCCCGAAACTAAAAAGAAAACAAAAAAATATATAAAAAACACTCAACAACAAGAAGTACAAAATGTTAAATATGTATGTATAATTTAAAATTATGTTTATTATTTAAATTTAAAGAAAATAAAACAAACAAAAACAAATGCCTAATAAGTCAAAACAATAGCAAAACTTCAATATTCATCCAAGTTTTTAAAATAGCTAACAAAATGAAATCATAATTTTATTTATTAGAAAAAGTAAAAAACAAAACAATTTCACAATTTTTCCAGTTTTGATTTATAAATATAAATAAACACAGAGAAGAAAACGTAAAGGAAAATGGCATTAAAAAGAAAAAAACAAAATAAAATAAATGAAACAAAAAAAAAAAACAAAATTAAATTAAAATAAATGATATATTTATTCATATAAATGTATTTGAAAATGTGAACAAGAAAAATACCAACAAATAAAAACACAATTTAATAAACAATAACTTAAAATCGTTTTAAAAGGTATCTTTCAGGTTTCACCTGTTTGAATTTATGGCGCACCCGCCTTTTCGTAGTTTTTAATCGGTTAATCGACAGATAGAGCTGCCAGACTAAACTAAATTTTAGGCAACACGGCAACACCCATCATTGTTTTGTTTAGTGGGCCAGCTGAGTAATTGCAAAGATGGAAAAATTGGAAGCTTTAAAAATCTCGTCGATGCGGCCACGCAGCAATATTCTCGATCGTCCGCTGTCTAAGGGTAAGACAGAGGTATCACAAAGCATTGTGGCTTTGCTGTTTAGCGAAATAGTCCAATATTCACAGAGCAGGGTGTTCACAGTGCCTGAACTGCAAACCAGGTGAACTTAAGTTAAAATAAAATGTAAAACATTTACTTAGTTGTGTCTGTGTTTATGTAGACTTCATGATTTGGGACAGGATGTGGGCACACGCATCATTGATTTGTATTTTGTTCGCGAACGCAGCTCCAAGAGGGAAACAAAACTCACCCAAATGCTTCTCTTTGTAAAGACAACTGTGTGGAAAAATCTATTTGGCAAAGAGGCGGAAAAACTAGAACATGCCAATGATGATGAACGCACCTATTATATTATTGAAAAGGAACCACTTGTCAATACCTTTATAAGTGTCCCTAAGGATAAGAGTTCACTAAACTGCGCCAATTTCACGGCGGGCATTGTGGAGGCTGTTTTAACCCATTCCGGATTTGTAAGTATAAAAGTTTGCTAGGCTGTTAGAAAAATTGATTTGGTTATATTATTCGTTGTTTGACATTTCATATGTACAATCATTGCGTTCTCCTCGTATTTTCAGCCCTGCAAGGTTTCTGCGCATTGGCACAAAGGCACAACGTACATGGTAAAGTTCGAGGATTTTGTTATAGCCCGAGACAAGCAAATGGAGGAGAAATAAACAAATTTTTATTAACAATAATTTCGTGATTCATTTTAATTTTCTCTACAAAACCAAATTACCCGTTTAAATAAACTTAAACTGACGATCCTTGTAAGCCACTTGACCGGTGCGGTACTTCGCCTCGCGTCCATCGCGTTCACTTTTTAGGGCCCAGGCATAGACAACAATGGGCAGCACAACAGCAAAGAGGCCAGTGCGGAACGACTTGCCCGTGGGCTTAAAGTGCTCAAAGTTGGACACACGCATGGCCTGGAAGCGAGCTAGACCAGCATCGAACTAAAAAAGATAGGAAAATGGTGTGAATACATCCAGCGATTTTGAGTTGATGACATAACCCATAAGGATTTGAGTCTTGCTTACCACTGTGCCGCCCTCGCCAGTGGCATGACGGAAGGGATTCGAGCTTTGCTTCAGAAACTCGGTGCGCAGTTTCAGAGTCTGCTCATGCTTGCGCTTGATTAGCTCCTGCTCTTCCTTGGTTAAAACCATATTTCTTTCCAAGTAATTTGTCGCAAATCAAATTGTTGTTCTTCTTCTTTGCGAACAGCTGGGAGACGGAGTGGCCAGACTATGTAAAAACAAAATCCCAAAAAACAATCATATATCGAAAGTGGCCACACTTATCGAAAAAATTTCAAATTATAAACGCTTCTTCTTTTCTATCGAAATATTTAACGGTTCACAAAAGTGTGGCTGCGTAGTTTCCGTTGCTTTAACGGTTTTTACATTTATGCAATCTTGGGTGGTCCCGGAACGACCAAGCCAAAGCCTGCTGCTTCGTGTTCACCCCCGGCAGTTTAATGCGCCGACTCGCAACTCACTTTACTTTTTTCCTCTGCCATCTCGCTTGCACTTTTACATTCGAATTGCCCTAGGACCAGGCTCACCCTATTAAGGTCTCTCACCGCGCATGTCCTGCAAAGTGTTAAGCGCAGATCTCGTGTCAATGTCCTGTTCACGAGCTTAGGCCAGTTTAAGACACATGTTTTCTGGAAAATCAAAAGTGAAAGTGAAAAAGAAAAATGTGTGTGGAAATTAATGAAAAACAAATTTGAACTTTAGAAAAAGGAAGTGGCTAAACCTTGGTAATAAATCAATAATAAATGAGTCTGCGCATGACAATTGCAATTGGAACACACTATCCAGACGAGAGAGACAGAGGGAGAGATTGACATGCGCACTACTGCAGTTGGGTGGTAAAATGCACTTGGCTTAGCCTTAAACAACAACCCGTGTACACTCGGTTAAGGGGGGTTTTTCGAGGTATTCGCTTAGGGGTTGATTTCGCCTGGTTGCCTGCGGAGTTGCGCCGTTGGTCCTCGTCGTAACCAGCCATCCTCTTCGTTTTCACTTGTCTGTGCCTAGCGTTTAATTGTTGTTGTGAACAGGACCAGCGCGGAGGCAGTGCCTCAAAAAAAAAAAAATTGGTTTACATTTTGTGTATTGATTATTTGGAGTATACATTTTATTCAATTTCGTGCAATATCTTTTGGCAACCGCCCCAGAATGAGTCTCAAGTCGAGTGCGCGCATTAAGAAACGACGCTCCGATGCGGCAGCGGCTGCTTTTGGTGCAAATAGTGGTTCATCATCCTTTGCCAATACAACCACCACCACCAGCAGTAGCAGTAGCACCACCACTGCCAACACTAGCAACATCATCAACGGTAATAACACAGCTGTCTCTCCACTGAATAACAGCCACATCAATCCCACGTCCGGGTTGTCCAATGCCACTATCAAAAAGCACAGCTTTGTTGGCCGTAATCCGAATTTCGATACGGATGAGACCAAGTTACTCATCCAATTGTGGGGTGATCCAAAATTGCAACGAACTCTTATCACCACCCATAAAAAGCATGCAGTGATCTGTCAATTGGCGGCCAAAATGCAGGAATATGGTTATCACAGGTCACCAGAGGAGATAACCACCAGAATCAAGAATCTTAAGTGTTTCTACAATCGCCTGAAAAAGGACAAGGAATGCGGTGGCTTGGGTGCCGATGCGGAGCCAAGTTGGAAACATTTTGCCGAAATGGATGCCATCATGACGCGGCCCATCTTTAGTGTGCGTCCCAATGAGGTGCCGGCACCATCATTGAAATATCAGCTGGAACAGGCACTGGAAGAGCATGCTGAGCGTCGGAAGCGACGTTTAGAGAATGGTGAGGAGTTATCTGAGAGCGATACCGAAGAGGATGACATGCTGTTGTCCGCTTTGGTTCACAAAACTAAAGACCCAGTTTCTCGGCGAGAGGACGATATAGAACAGGAGCAGCAAGATGTTGATATCAATGGCACCGGAAATGGCGAAGTGGTAGGTGTGTCCAGGGAAGAGAAGACAACGTTGGGTGTGAAGCGTCGGAAACTTTCATCAATAGCCACAGATGTAGATATGGGAGAGGCTTTAAATTGTCCACCCAGCATTAAGACTGAACCGGGGCAAGAAATAAAACCGGACACAACATCTACACCTGCTCCTCCACCAGTCCCAACTGAGCCGGAGGTGGAGGAGGAGGACGATGATTGTTTGCTCTTGCCCCTGACCAAGGAGGAACCCATTGACGTGGATGCCGCCGATGAGAGATCTTCGAGTTCTCCAGTGGGAGTAGCAGCACAACCCCCACCCACTATGCCCACATTGGTGGACATGTTGCAGTTGCAGACCAAGAGTCCATTTACATCGGCCAATATCATTCCGGCCAGCAGCATTACGACTACAGCCAGCTGCACCTTGACCACAGCCAGCAATTCAACGACTGCTGCAAAATTACAACCTGGAAAAATTTCACTGGTGCCCACCAATTTTCTCATGCAGCCCAAGATACCTGGAGCGGCAACTACTGCCAACAATGCTGCCAACGCTCTCATCAATCCAGCCAAGGCGGGAGCTCCTCAGTTGCAAATTCTACAAAGTGCCATCAATCAGGGAGCCCGCCTAATGATTAGCGGAACTGCTCCTGCTGCCGGTGCTCAGACAGGTAATCCTGGTCTGATGGCTACTGCACCGGGGGGAGTCAAATTCGTCCTGGTCAATGCAGAACAAGCAAAAGCCGCAGCCGCTGTGGCAGCGGTGGGCAAATCATCGGCTTCGCTACCCTTGGCCACAGCCCAGGCGGCGGCGGCTGCTCAGGTCCAACAGCAGCATCAACAGCAACAGCAACAGAAACAATTGCAGCAACAGAATTTTCAGCAAGAGCAACAACAACAGCAGCAACAACAAATACAACAGCAGCAACAATTGGAAAAGGATGAGAAGCGTCGAGCCCAGGATAGGGCACGTGATGATCAGCAATCCAAGCGTCACATGACAAGTGAGTCTCTGTGGTTTCCCCATCAGGTAGTCCGTCTATTAATCTAGGGAAATCTCTTTTCTTTCAGCAATGAGAATTCTTTTGCGTCAGCTGCTTAATGCTCAAAACGAAGCCAATGAGATTCAACATAATCGTCTATCACTGGAACGCGAACGTCTGGATTGGGAGAAATCAATGGGTGATCGCTTGCTCACATTATTGCCGAATGTCTTGCAATCTGGAGGATCTGCCACGGCGGCAAGTAATGCTGCTCCGACAGCTGCACCAACGCAGCAGCAATTTATAGTCTCAGGCAATGGCGGCACGGCACAGCGCTTGCAGCCACCGAAGTTACTCTTTACCACAGCTCTGCCCATGACTAATGGCACTACAATGACCATGCCCCATATACTCGCATCGAATTCGTTGCCCAAGGTTATAGCAGCGACATCATCCAACTCTACAGCAACTACAACCAAGCCAACCTTGGATAGTGATGTCCAATTGATTACGCCCAAACTAGAAAAGGAAGCTTAAGCTCAACCGCATCACAAAATCTAGTCGACTTTTAATCGATTGATATTATAAGAAATATTTTCAAAGTGATCTCCTGACGAATGATATTCTTGCCCGCCATTTAAATTTTTGAAATTCCAAGCTGTATAAAATAAAACTGTCTAACAATTTCAGTTCTAAATTATTAGATTCAAGAATATACGGAAATACAAATTATCTAAGCAAAAGGGGTTCCTCGATTCAACAAATATAGATATGTACATGGCCTGACTTATTAATAATCTACAACGGTCCAGAAATCTGTCAGATTAGCTTTTTAAATTTCAATGCTATCGCAAGACCTAATCACACAAATGATAATGACAATTAAACTCCATTTGGATAACTTTTTCATATTCATTAATGCACAAACTTAATCTAAACATTTTAACTATAAACAAATTCAATCCTAGATCTTTTTATGGTATAATTTATGCTAGCAAGGAATTAATACTATACTATATGTTAAGACGTTCCATATCACGTATTTCCATAATATCCGTCTTAAGTCGCTGTTTTACGATTTCGCGCCAAATAGCCTCCCGATCTCGATTATCCGTCACACCCATCCTCTGTAAGGATGTGTCCGTAATGCGTAGCAGTGCGCGTCCTGTGATATCGTGCTGAAATTAAGAATTTAAGTAGGCATTTGTTAAAATGTTATTTGAGCAAAATTTCAATATTTAATTCCACAGAAGTATAATTTTCTTTTTTCAGTCGAAGAATATTTTTTGGAACAAATGGCAGAACTGTTGCCCAAGCCTAATCCTACCGACCGGGATCAAAACAGGTATTTACTCTGGTTTCTTTACCTTGGCAAATAGGGTCTCGTATTTAATGTATTCACCACAGTGCCGTCGATACCATTTAAGTACGTCCGTCACCGTCCATTGGTGGACGGCCTTAGGTCTTGTAGTTTTAGTCCGAGTTTTGCTTTGCGTGGAATTGCTCGTTTCTTCACCCATTTTTATTTATTTTTTGTTAAAAAACAACACCTGCTGTGAATACTGGGCAAACAGTGGATACCACTATTTCTAGCATCAACAGCTGATGTAGCAGTTAGCGATAGACACTCCATACGTTATACAATTATTCGATATTTGATATCCCTCGTCCTTGCGATAAGTAATCGATAAACGGTGAATCGAAAACTTTGCCAGCTCTAATCGTGACTGGCGCTTACAACGACCGAAAAAAAGTGAGAAAACTCTAGATAAAAACACCCAAATACGCAGTAATTACACACAATAAGAATAGAAAAAGAAAAAGAAACTGAATTGCCGCATAGTGAACAAGACGAACACACATTTAGTTGAACGGTTTTGTCAAAAAATTTAACTGGTATCATCACCAAACGAAAACTCTTTTCAAAGTCGCAAGATGGCCGGAGCAACACTTTTCGAGAGGGCCCAGGCTTTGTCTAGCGTAAATCGCGAGGAGGACAACAGCAACAGCAATGCTCTACTGAATAAATTGGTGCGCGACCAGGAGGGAGCCGAAAACGATGAGGAACGCATACGAATTAAAGAGCAGGGTATCCTACAGCAGGGTGAACTCTACAAACAAGAGGGCAAGGCTAAAGAGTTGGCTGACCTGATAAAGGTGACGCGTCCGTTTTTGAGCTCCATTAGCAAGGCAAAGGCTGCGAAATTGGTTCGTGCATTGGTCGATATGTTTCTCGACATGGATGCTGGCACTGGCATTGAGGTGAGCTTGCTTATTTCCGCATTGTATAACTTTATTCTATAACTATTTCCGGTTTTTGGTCTAGGTGCAACTGTGTAAAGACTGTATCGAATGGGCCAAGCAAGAGAAACGTACTTTCTTGCGACAATCCTTGGAAGCACGCCTCATCGCTTTGTACTTTGACACCGGTTTGTATACAGATGCCCTCACCTTGGGCTCGCAATTGCTGAGGGAACTGAAGAAACTGGATGACAAAAATTTATTGGTGGAGGTTCAACTGTTGGAAAGCAAGACCTATCATGCACTCAGCAATTTACCCAAGGCCAGAGCTGCACTGACTTCTGCCCGCACAACGGCCAATGCCATCTACTGTCCACCCAAGGTGCAGGGCGCCCTTGATCTGCAATCGGGCATTCTGCATGCAGCTGACGAGCGTGACTTTAAGACCGCCTTCTCTTACTTTTATGAGGCTTTCGAGGGTTTCGATAGCGTCGATAATGTCAAGGCCTTGACCTCACTAAAATACATGTTGCTGTGCAAGATCATGTTGGGACAATCCGATGATGTCAATCAGATTGTCAGTGGTAAATTGGTAAGCCCTAAAAAATTCATAGTTTGTAAAATTTTTCATTTCAAACAATTTTTTTCTTTTATAGGCAATCACTTATTCCGGCCGTGATGTAGATGCCATGAAGGCAGTAGCGGAAGCTTCACACAAACGCTCTCTGGCTGATTTCCAGACGGCATTGAAGGAATACAAAAAAGAACTGGCCGAGGATGTAATTGTGCAGGCACATTTGGGTACGCTCTATGACACCATGCTGGAGCAGAATCTTTGCCGCATCATAGAGCCATATTCCCGTGTGCAGGTAAGTGTGAAGTTCAGAAGTCGCAATCCTTTTATTTCTAATTGGAAACGTCTGCATAGGTTACCCATGTGGCTGAGAGCATTCAATTGCCCATGCCTCAGGTGGAGAAAAAGTTATCACAAATGATTCTGGATAAAAAATTCAGCGGCATTTTGGATCAAGGTGAAGGTGTGCTCATTGTCTTCGAAGAGATACCCGTAGATAAGACCTACGAACGTGTTCTGGAGACCATACAAAGCATGGGAAAAGTTGTGGATACTCTTTATCAAAAGGCTAAGAAGCTATCGTAAAACACAAATACAACAGAACAGAAAAAACACTCTTAAAAAATCTTTCCCCAACTCCTTCACATTCTCCTTTGATCTTCAACAGAATTCGCTATTTACTCTATCTTCTCCTCCATATCCCGATATTCTTTCAAAAGAATTCCCCAGATTTTATATATATATATAAAGTTTCTTTTTTCTTTCTATCGTTTTGGGTTATTCTTGTGTTTCCATAGTCTCTCCCCCCACATACACACACCATATACAAATAGATTATTCATCCTGATTTTTCTAATAAAATATCCATTGGTGGCAATTAATAGCAAACAACAAGAACTACAAAAAATGTAAACCTAACACATAAGCAAAATTTATTATTCTATGCGAAATCGAATTGTTTACGTGAGTGCGTGGTATGATAAGCAAAAATTTTCAATTAACTACTTAATAAATACGAAACAAAACAAAAAAGTAAACAAAAAAATAAATAAGAAAAAAAACCTATGGTGGCAAAAACAGAAGTTCGTATGTAATTAATTTATATTCTTGATAAGACAAAACGGGGATCTTTTCTGTTTCAAATCAGCCTAAAGCTTTATCGCCTATATAAGCCCCGCATCAGATTATCTCTCGGCAGTAGTCAGTTCCGATTTCGAGATGCGCTCTCAGCAATTGCTAACACTAATCTTTGCCTTGATGGGGATTATGGGGGCTTTGGCTTTGCCGCGTCCTCCCTACTTTCCGCCGCCTATAATAAGGAGCAGTGTTAATGCGTGAGTTAGATAAATTTAAATTTGTTTGGTGTATTAAAAGTTTTACATATTTTTGTTTCACAAAGGGTAAACAGCAAGATGATACTCCCGGCAGGAGGCCGTTATGGTTCTATACTCAAACCACCAATCATTCATTAAAATGCACAATAATAAAGTCTTTGTATAAAATCGTTCCATGAAATTTGGCAGCAAGAATAAACGATTTGTGGAAAAACAGTTTTCATATTGACTGATCTGAAATGTCATTTCTACATAAACATATGTATAATTATTTAGATTTCTAAATATTCAATAATCTATGTTTAACTAGTATCTTTTAACCTTTTAAAGGATTTTCAGAGTTGCCTCTTTTAGACCCTTTAAGTTAGAGCATTAATATTTTTATTTTTAAGAATTCATTTGATTCAAGAAATAATTTTATTATAATTACTATAATTTGTATAAATCAATTCCTATAAAGATGAAAAACCAATAATCTTTTACATATTCAAATCAAAGAATTTACGTAAAAAAATCCTTATTTGCATCCTGCCTTTCCTGCTGTTTCCTGTAAGACTATTTAATTTAATTAAAATTTTTGTTGGAAACCAAATTAATTAGTTGCCATTAAGTAATCTCTATTATTTTTTGTAAATTCGGATAATAATTTGGTGTGGATTATAAAAAAAGTAAAAGAAATTAAATTATTTGCTTTGCTTTGATTGATTTCATTTTTCGACACTAGTTTATTATATTAACTCATTGATAAATAAATACTTTGGCTTTTGTTTTACATAAATTCAACGCTGAGATTAACCAAAATGATGGGTAAGACCCAAACCGGCGTTGAAATTAGATTGACCCCTGAGTGGTCCACTTGTCCATTTGCTGGCTCCACCCGTCAAGTCGAGATGGGTATTGCGATTCTGAGATGACCATAGATTGGCACGTCCATCCAAACCCAACTGACGACCCAGGCCGGGTATATTGCTCTGAGTAAGACTGGCGCCATGACCATTGGCATGGGAATAGTCTACTCCAAAGCCATTACGTTGGTACTTCAGGCCATTGGCTAGTTGGTTCTGTGAGGCAAAGACCTTGGCATCCACATTGTGTTTACCTTTGTTGAAGAGATTGGCATGAGCCGACTGCTGGAAGCTCGATTGAACGCCAGGAGTATGGGTCTTGGTGAGATCGAAACCATGGCCATGACTAAACCGTAGCGACAGGTAATTATAGAAATCATCCATGTATGTATTTGATTTTTAATTAAACTCACTTATTGTACGCCAAAGTGCCACCTGATGTTATGGGACCACCTTTGGTATTGCCAGCGGCGAAAACTTGACCAGCCACGTTGTGTTTGGGATTTCCAAAGGCCTTGGTGAGACTGACACGGGCATCGGCTCCTCCAGTTGGACTCGAAGCTACTGAACCACCCAAAACTTGACGACGCACCCGATATATTGGTGGGGAACGTGTAGGTTTAGGATAATATGGAAGGGTTTGGAAACGTTGTGCCTCAATGGCTACAGCAAAGAGTGCCAAAAGGCAGGCCAAGATTAGAACGCTTCCGTTTTGCATAGTGCTTGTGGTTTTAGCTTGAGATTGCTACTGATGTCGATATGGGATAAGAATCGGCTTTTATATACCTACTACAAAAAGCATTTCGCTGTGGGGAAGCACCTACTCACAGCTATGGTGATTTACACAAACTGACGATGCATCTGTCTTATCAGCCCAGAGTCAATGGAATTCCCCGTATCATATTTCATGTGGTGATTTACTGTGAGAGAGTCTGTGAGATGACCTAACTTGGAATTCGGCAGACAGTACAACCCAACGCCGCCCAATTTGACCTCCATTTCAGGACACTTGTTGATTTGGCCTCCTTTTCCCTTTGTCTCTGCTCTGCCCTAGAAATTCTTAGCGCATCTGCCCCTTCCTCTTACAGTTAATCGGACCACCCATTTCCGTTTCTGCCTTGAGATGAGATGAGCTGTGGAACACTTGAACATCTTGCGCAGGACACAAAATTGACAGTTATTAGCCCTTCTACGTTCTTACACTTGTCACGTTTTATCAATATGAGTAGAGGCGAATCCTTCGCCGATTAGTGGAGAGCTCAGCCAGCTGCAAAATGAGCCAAAGAGAGAGCCCAACTCAAGTTTCTCCTGCTTCGAGTGAAGTTTTCCTTTTGGCAACTCTAATTCAATTGGATTTGTGCGCAGGAGCAGAGCAAGCCAAGCGAAATGAGAGCGCCAAACGTGAAACTTTGAATGTCAACGGAAAGTTTACACTGGAAATAACGAAAAGTATTCAAATTTTTACTGAAATATTGAGAGTTAGAAAAACATAAAGCAACTAACTACCATTTAGTGTTTGGATCAGGTAATTACGCAAGTATTTTTATGTATATATCAGGTTTTGCTTTAGACGACTTATTAAAATTTGACATATTATTAAAATGAAGTCTTTATGATGTAATCGATAAATATCTTTGTTAAACAACTTTTGCCACTTTTATTGACTGTTCTATTAACTATTTTTATTTGAGGGATCTTATAATCTGTTTCTATTACCCGTATTATTATAATGTCGCTCGAATAATTTGATATTTTTTAATATTACAAATCAAATTGGCATAAAAGAGATAGATTGCACTGTCACAAGCATTATTTAAAAATAAAAAAATGCCTTAAGACTGCAGTTCGATAGCCTAATGAAATAAATATAATAAATTTAATAAGACAGTTTTTTTTATACTTTCAGATCAGGCATCGAAAATCGTTAAGAAGTTAGTTTAGCTGTCGTTGCGCCAGAGAGGATCAAGCAATTTGTCGTAAGATAGGACTATCGTTCCCTTATCCAACACAAATATAATTAAAAGAGAGCTTAAGGGTTTCAAGTTATTTACATATTCATCAAAATCCAATGTAGTACATATAATTCATGAACTAGAGCTGATGAGAAGAATAATATTAGTATAGAGGAGAAGCTAAGCTGCAACTGATAAACTGTTGTTCTGTGGTTGTATTAACACAAGCTTAAAATAGTAAACAATTGAAAGTTGTCTAAGATGTATCAAATTCATTGAGAATAGGTTTCACGATTTCTATTAAGCGAATATTTCATTCATTTATTGATCTTCTGCAATTTCTCCAAAGGAAGATTTTATAGTTTGGTGTAGCCACAGCAAAAAATAACAAAGAACCGACAAAAGTAAATAAATACACATAAATATTAATCCATGTCTTTATGGCATCAATGAACATAAAGATGAACATTTCTATAAGTCACTTGAATTAAGTCTAATTCTAGTCTTGTGAAAGAGCGATAACCTAGTAATCAACCAAGCAATATTTAGAATTTGAATGAAACAACCGAATCCCAATTCGCAGCTGTGTGCACGACATTTTATTTCACTTGAAAATATTTGAAAATATATGATTAGGAGTATATTCCAATGAATTGTAATCAATTGATCTCCTGGCCCTGCTCCAATGGAAGATTGAGATCGCGACGCACACGAATTGGACGTGGATGGGATGTTGGACGTGGGCTGTAGGGTCTCGGCTTGCCAGGCGTAGCCACAGCCAGAGCACAGCAGATGGCTAGGAAGACCGCAAAGATGATGGTGAACTTCATGTTGCTTTCCGTTTGAGTGACGAATACAAATTGATACGTGATCGATCCTAAAGTCAAGCTTTTATAGGCGCCGAGCTGTTATCAATGGATTGGCACGTACACCAGAAAAAGCAAACATCTTTTACCTAATTAATATGTGGTTTACATAAAGTACTTCACCCTAGAGGGGATTTTTTTAGCCTAGCCTAGTAAATAGTTAAGGTAAACTCTGATGGTTTTTCTTGGAAAACTGCTTCACATATACATACATACAAACACTCTTTAGTAGTCGCTTATCAGCATTAACCTTTGTCTTTTGATAGTCGCTACAATTTTGCTGAATATTTCTTCTAAGTAGCTACAATTTATTCTTAATAATAAGACTAAGAAGAAGAGGAGATTGCCTTTGATGAAAGCGCTGTTAGTACTTTGTCTGCACATTATTTAAAACACAATTCCATATTTAAAATCGGGAATTTAATACACGAAATCGTTTGAATTTTTGGCGCCTCAACTGTCAGCTTCCTCTTCCTCTATGTCCATGCTGCTGGTCGCGTCAAATCTCATTAGGTTGAACCATTTACATATACATATATGAAACGCGCTTGAGCGAGCTTTTCCGCTTTTGAGCGTAATTTTGTTGACTCTTTTTCAGTTAGTTCACTTCCCCTCCAACCATCCACCACCCACCCTCTCGCTCTTGGCGTTGGGTTTGGTTTTGGGTTTTGGGGAAAATTCTGTGTCTGTCAAATGCTTGTGTAGAGGCAAGACGTATAGAAAGAAAAACTTTTTGCTTATCGATTACGCACGTAACACAAAAAAGGAGAAAAAAACCTGATTTCAACGCGAAAAATATATTAAATAAATAAATAAAATTTAATTGGTGACAAAGCAAAGTTAGTTTAGACGCAATTAAATGTGTAAGAAAGAATTTGCACATTTTACTTTAAATTAAGAGAGATGAGAAAAACTTTAAGGAAAACAACGAAAATATGCGTGTGACTGTGTGTGTGTGTGTGTTTGTGTGTGTGTCGTCTTAAGTGTCTCTGGCTGTGGCCTTCAACAAAGTGTGCAAAAGAAAATTTGTGTCTACACGTGCGAAATGGTCTTAAGAGCAAAAAATCATTTCAAAATGTTATCTGTTGTATAACTTGGCAAAGACCTTCAAAATCGCAATAGATTTATGTTTGCAAATTAAATCAATATGCCACAGCAAATATTAAATTTAGCCAAATTAAATGCTTTAAAATTAAAGCATGATCTTAAAAATATAATTTCTCTTTTAAGAGTTGTTTCTTTTTCATTTTACAACAACAAGTCTGTTCTATATACCAACTACCCACTCACACAGACATACGTGCAAGCCCACACAGAAAGTTACAAATACATACATACATATATATGTACATATGTACATACCCATTTACCTAGATTTTGTAATGGGCCAACTGTGCGTATGTGTGATAAAGCAAAAGAAGAAGAGCCAGCAAAGGGAACGCTTCCCAAAATTCACTCATACGCTCAACTGAATGTAGCGCTCAAAGCTCATCCGCTCACTTGGACCTCACTCAGAATGAAACTTGCTCTTTGGCTCAGTCTCAACTTGTGCACTTGTTTTCATCTCACCATTTTGGCCAAGTTAAGTGGAAAAATTGTTTATAGCCTATGGGAAATGTCAAAAGGAAATCGCAAGTTGACAGTTCTGAGAATAATGCGAAGATTTTTCTATTCACAATGTGAGCAAAAGGAGATAAAGATTTAAAGCTAAACGTTAGAGAAATTGTTGAAAAAAATATTTCATAGCATACTTATAGGTGGGACTGAAGAATATTTTGATTAATCCTTTTCAACAGGTTTTCTTTTTTGTTTCAAAAACCAATTTAAAAGCCTTTCTATTGTTTTGGATACAAGTAATTTGACCCAGTTTCCACTTGATGAACATTTTGCCTGTTGTTTGAATTGCTATCATTGTCTTTTCACAGCTGCTTAATGGCCATTAAGATGATGATGATGATGACGCTGCAGATGATGTTGTAAGTGTGAGTGAGAGACCAATAGCAGCAGCAGCAGCAGCAGCAGCAGGAAACAGGAGGAGGAAGTGTCAGTTGAAAGCGGAAACAGTGAACGAGAAGGTGGCCAGCCAGGCGAGTAATAACTGAGGCAAAGGAAACATTAGACAAAAGGAAAGGCCACAACAGACAACAGACGAAGACAATTCAAAGTCCTAATAACACAAAATGAATCCCTATAATACGGGTGCTGGCGGAGGTGGTGTTGGTGGTGCTGCCAATCCCTTTGGCGCACCAGCCTCAAATGCTGGCTATGGACAGCAGGGTGGAGGCGGTGGTTACGGCTACGAGCAGTCAACAGCCCCAGGCTATGATCAGGGTGGTGGCTTCAACTATGATCAGCAGCAACAGCAGCAGCAGTCAGCAGCGGGCTATGGACCACCGGGTGCCCGTCCTCGTGTAGATGTGGAGGCCAGTGGTGAAGTAGATCCCAACTTGTAAGTCAATCAAACATATGTGAAGAAAGGGTTTTGATAACTTCTCTCCTAGGTATCCCGAGGCTAAGGAATCAACGCACAAAGTACGCGGTCACTCGGACATTTTGGAAATGTTTTTCGGTGCCAGCACAGAGCGTGAGCTCATTCCCGTCAAGAGTTTCTATTTCTTTTTCTACGCGGCCTTTGGTTCGCTATTCCCTCTGATGGGTGTCTACTTCAAGCAGATGGGCATGAATCCGGGACAATGCGGCATCCTTGTGGGCATGCGTCCGTTTGTTGAGTTCCTCTCGGCTCCATTTTGGGGCTCTTATGCGGATCGTTGTCGTCAGGGCAAGAAATTGTTGCTCGCCTCATTGGCCTGCTGGGTACTCTTTACGATTCCGTTGAGTTTTATACGTCCGGAGGCTATCAATTGCATTGAACAACACAATGCCACGAGCTACGTGCTAACCTACACTCGGACAAAGCGTGACCTCTCGGCCATTAGTAGCTACGAACCCGATCAGGGAACCATGCCGGCCGAGGAGGCTCTTGAGGAGGCTGAGGCGGCTCATAGTCGTAGCAAGAGATCGATCCTTCTGCCAACTATTGATGCCGGAATTTCCCCTGTGCACATTAACTTTGTCAGCAATTATGATAATAAATATCATCGGGATTATGTTACGCCCATCTTCAGTTCAATGGTCTATCGCACTCCGGTAAGCGAAATGAAATGAGAATCTCTTAACCTTGGAATTAAAACTTCTTTTTTCTTGCAGGACATTCAAAAAGCATTCTTTCTGCTGCTGTTGGTTATTCTTATTGGTGAATTCTTCAGTGCTCCGGCCATTACTTTGGCGGATTCGGCGGTTATTACCCTGCTTGGAGAGGATGCTGATAAATATGGACATCAGCGCATGTTTGGCTCCTTGGGCTGGGGCATATCCATGTTTTTGGTGGGCATTGCTTTGGACCATTCCACCTCGTTCTCAAATCATCCGTGTGGAGCCGGCAACAAGGAAAAGAACTACAACATATGCTTCTCCATATTCTCCGTGTTGATGACATGTGCCATAATTTCGGCCTCAAAAATCACTTTTAAATACGATCCAATCGATGAGAATCAGCAGCAGGCCTCGTCGCAGTTTGTGGATCCCAACAAGAAGGCCGAAGAAGAGTCAATGAATCAATTGGCCGCTCAACTCAACTTACCATCACTGGCTGTGGGTAGCGGCAGCGCCGCTTCAGGTGCCTGTGCGGGGGGTGTTAGTAGCTTCTTGGCCGCTGGCCATCAGCCGCAGCCTCATATTGGAGCCGAGTCGAAAGTGTTTGCCCAGACGGCCAAGGAATTGCCCGAATGGATGACAGTGTTGACTCATTTCAAGGATCTGAAAACAGCTTCATTTCTGTTTGTGGCCTGGTTCATGGGCTTCGGCATTGGTCTGATATTCACCTTCCTGTTCTGGCATTTGCAGGACTATGGCGGCACGCCCACTCTCTTCGGTGTGGCGTCTGTGATCAATCATGTGTCCGAGATATTTGCCTATTTCTTTAGCTTCCGTCTGATTACCCAAATTGGTCATGTCAAGGTCTTGTGTCTGGGTCTAATTGGCAATGTGTTGCGCTTCTTGTACATTTCGTATCTGACGAATCCCTGGATGGTATTGCCCTTCGAATTGATGCAGGGCATCACTCATGCTGCCGTGTGGGCTGCCTCCTGTTCGTATATTGCCCACAATACGCCCAAGCATTTGCGTGCCTCGGCTCAGGGTGTGCTCCAGGGTATCCATCATGGTTTGGGACGCGGCTGTGGTGCCATCATTGGCGGTATGTTTGTCACCTATTACGGTACTACTGCTACCTTCCGTTGGTATGGTATTGTTTGTCTCTTTGTGCTCGGCTTCTTCATCTTTGTCAACTTTTATCGCAAGGAGCAGGGATTTATATCGGAAATACCAGTCACTGAGGATCCACATCAGGTGAGTGCGAAATCCCATCAAATTGGTCTTGCAGTTGACTAATTTCTTCGCTTTTAGGTGGCTGAGGAAACTTCCCACTTGGCGCCCCATGGTGTGCCCAGTAATCCCATACCACGAGCTCTATCCAATTCTCGTCTCAATGAAATGAATCCCAATGGTGGACCATATGGTACCTATCAAACCACTGGCGGCAATCTGGATATCCCCGGAGCCAATGCGCACAATCCGTTTGCGCAGTAAACTATATATAATCATCTAGATCAACACCAGGATCAATCAGAATCAATACTCGCAATCCCAAAAGTATATGAAAACTCACTCACTCACACATAAGGTAAAAGTAACACACACAGTAAAGAAAAAGAAAAGAAAAGGGAAAGTAGAAACTTTCTGGAAGGATCGAATCGAGGACGAAATCGAACAAAAACAAATAACCGCAAACATATCTTGGACATTGGCCTGCAATATTGATTGCTTAATGTGTGCATTGCTTTATTTTGATTGGTTAAGCAATATACATGAATACATAGAAACAAAAAGTCACAAGTAGTGGAGAATCTAGGAACAGGACATGGGGCAAACTTGTTCCTAAAAGTAGGCAATAGGCAGTCGATGAAATCATTTGTTGAATATTATAAAGAACTTTTTGGTATTTAGAAAATGGTTCTATTTATAGACAAGTTCTTGAAGGTGCAGTTGACCTTAAAGGTAGCTTCTGTATCCAAATACTTGCCTACTTTAGGGGGCAAGCTACCCCATTTCTACCTATTGACCCATACGCGCCCTCACAAACACACACACACACATATATATATACATAGGTATATTTTATATAGGACATATATATATGTACATAATACTTACTGAAAAGTATTTATAATTTATTACTTAGTTACAGGAACCAAACATTTTACCTAGGTAAAAGAGACAAAAAAAAACATATTTTTATTATTTTATAAAACTGCTGCAAGAGATTTAAACGAATTTTCATATAGCAAGACAAAAGAAGAGATAAGCCCAGAAACATAAATCCTAGCATATTTATAGGCATTTTTATAATTATGTTGCATCGCAATCATATCATATAGGGGAATACCCTGATTAATATCTATTTTTATTTAGATTTGCAGAAGAACACCAAGAGTAAAAGACACACACACACACACATACATAAATTACCACACACATTAAACAAAATCACACATAAAGTACCTATCTAAATATACATATATATACATAAATAACTATATAAAATCGGTGTAGAACTTGGATTAACACAAATGCATATATGTATTTGCGAGATATAATGGATGAAACACAAAAAAAAAATGAAATATTTAAATATTAGTTAATACTATTATTATTTTCGAAAGCTCTAAATGATCCTAAGTTCCAAGTTTCAAGTTAGTAAAATTAACTAAAAAGATAACAAATATAAATGTAGTTGCATTAACTATTTAATTAATTACTTAAATTAAAACAAATGTTGAACAAAAGAAAAAAAAACCAACAAGAAACAAAATGTTGTAACGAATGATATTATGGAAATCCGCCTCATTGCAATCAACTGTTGAATATTTTAATTTTTACACAAAAAAATATACATACCTATACATATATACATACATCTATATATATATATATATACCTAAAACAAAGAAAACATATTTTGACATACCTAAAGAAAAAATGAATGAAACATTTAAACAAATTGACGACGCACCAAAAAACAAAAACCAAAGAAAAGCAAACTGTATCTGTATCTGTGTCTAGCTTAGATATGCCGAAATGTATTGTACCTAAGAGATATTTTTTCTAATTTGCCCTCTCCCCCCTCAACCAAAGGACAACAAACAGAAAAACTAATTCAATGAACATACATATATAGATATTGTTAATAATATTTGATATTTTGAAATTATATATATACATTATATATATGTATATGATCTACAGACCTAGATCTTATGTACAGCACCTTAAAAAAGATGATGACGATAATGATATTAGAGTGAATCCTTAGTCCGAAGCATTGCTAGGACTAGGGATCACTCCCTTCCCGCTAGGTTATGTTTATTCTCGTTGTCTATATCTCTTTCACAACTATATTACATAATATAATTACGAGTATATGAATATTATTATTATGATTATGATTATTGTACAAGTATTATACACCAAACGCATACTTACAGATACAAAAAACAATACACATATGGAGCAAAAGCAAAACCAAACCAAACAAACCAATAAATCATGTAATTATACATACAGTACATATACACATGCAATATACATATATACATATATATGTGTGTATGTGTATGTTTAATAAAAAGTTACAAAAACCGAGTGAAGTAAAAGATAAAACAATAGGCGATCGGACTTTCATTGTTTCCTCCATTGGAACAGCTGCTGAGGTTATGGGCCTCCTCATGTCGGCTGTATAAATAAAGAGTGAGTGTAGCCAAAAGAAACTATGTATATCTATATAAACCTGCAGAGGGAAATGCGGTATCTGGTTTGGATTCTCTGCTTGACTGCCTTTTGCTGGTCCGAAGAGCTGGGCACCAAAACCCTGGCTATACGACCAACCCCACGACGTATTAATCCTCCCATAATGACAAGGCCAACGCCAAGGCGCCCTACCATCTGGACGAGGCCGAAAACGATTCGCTTCACTACAAAGAAATGGATTAAGCCAATAAGTTTCTCCACAACCAGAAAATTCATTATTTGGACTAAAAGTCCCACAAAGCGGATGCCGATACATCCAACAAAACCCAGTTTGAAGCCAACAGTGCCAACGAAACGTTTCACACTCTGGACGAGGGCAACGATACGGCCCACCATAGCAACAAAGAAGCAATCTCTGCCTCCCACAAAAGGACGCACATTACCTACCAGGCCAACTAGGCCAACTAAGCGTCCAGCAATTCCACCGAAGCCAACCATACGGCCAACGAAACCATCAAAAAGACCCACAGTAAAACCTATAATCAAAGTTACAGTGAAACCTACAATAAGACCCACCATCAAGGTAACACCAACTCCACGACCATCACCTAAACCGACACCAACTTCTCCATCGGGTGGTCAAACGCGGATCCGGGTTTCCGTATCATTCTGGATTAGAGTCACAACCCCGCCCCCGACACCTTCTTCAGTTCCTCCTTCTTCTCCACCACCTTCAACCGAGAGTTCACCCACCCCTTAAAGAAAGTTTCACGGGAAATTCGACAACAATCAGATGAAAGTAGTTTAATTGAACACACACATACATCCATACATACATCCATACATCAGCGCGTATGTCCCCAATTTCAACGCCATTCCTTGACGTATTTCTGCAAAGAAGAGAAAATTAAATATACTACCGGGAGTCAAGTAAGACCCACGCGATGTTAAATTCTTAATAAGTTCCTCGTGGCCATTCGAGCAGAACTTTTGAAATTAATTGTTTGCTGCTACAAAAAAAGGAAATGGGAATTGAGATGGGAAAACCTGCATACATTCCACTTATGTATATATAGAGTATATAGTTGGGTATAGTAAAGTAAAAATAAAAACTGGTCGCGCATGCATATTTAAAATTCTATTACCCGCCCCCACTTTCTGATCTCTTGGCCCTGCAAAATGCATGTGAACTTGTTTGTGTGTGTGTGCTAATAAATTGTTGTTGTGGTTGGACAAACTTGTAAAACATTTTCTTCTTTTTTTTGCCTTCGCGTAGATTTTATTGTGCATTCTTATAGAAGGTGGACGTCTCTGGACTGCAGTGAATGAAAAAGGACATACAAAAGGACCGGGAAAGAGGGAAAAAGAGAGAAAGATGGATGAACCAAGTTAATACTCTAGAAAAAGTACTTCAGGAGAACTGTGGAACACTTCGTGCTTAGATCAATCATATCAACATTCTTATTTTATCCGAATTTATCAATGTAGCTTAAAACTTGATATAACTTGATATTTGAATCAGTTCTATGGATTGGCTCTTGTGGGTTATTCAATGTATTTCATTTTTAATTTCAATCTCTAGGCAAACAGGAATCTGCCCATGATGATTAGGGTATATGCCGAGTGCAAAGAATGGGAATAAAAAGAGCATTAAATAACCTAAATATAAATAGTTGCGGCATACCGGAAACGTTTCAACTTTCGTTGGCTAAGCTCATTCGTCGTCTACTCCGATTTGTTGGCATTTTTTAACCAGGCAAGAGGAGCGGCTGAAGGATGAATGTTGGATGTTTACAATGGGCGGTTGTGCATTGAGGGGCGTGGCGTGGTTGCCTGCTCATGCAATGATAAATGAAGTTTTAGTGGCTTTTGACCCATTTAATAAATTGTTAAAGTTGAAAAATGTGCAAGAATATTGTAAAGTTGTGTGTATATAGAATTAGTTTTTTTTATATATTTTTTGCTTGCTTGCTTGCTCTTTTCATGAGATTGATTGTTGTTGTTGTTGTTGCTGCTGTTGCTGTTGCACTTGCCTGGGAATTAGGGTTAATTTAAAAGTTAGCATTGCAACACTGACCCATGGACTGTTGCTGCTACTCTTGTTGTACATCGCCGAGTTCAAGTTGCTCAAAGTTTGTTCCACTTTTCTACTTATTTATATATATATTTTTTGCCGCTTAAAGTTTTTTGTTGGAATTTTTAAATAATTTTGTTCAAATTGCATAAATGTGCCATGTTGTCCTGACTACTACAGTTGGTAGCTATGCTCCGTCTTCTTGGCCAAGTTTAAAGTTCCGCTGCCTTATTAAGTTAGCGGCAACAATGACAGTCTCTCCCTGTCTCTCTCTCAGTTAACGTGATTATGTTCCATTAACAAAAACCCAAAGGGAAGATAGAGAGAGAGAGAGAGAGAGAGAGGTAGAGAAACCAGCATGGAAAACTAAATAAAAAATGACTCAAATATCTCTGGCAATAAATAAAAGCCCAGAAGGTTGAAGGGGAGAGGATTTTTGTGCATTCTTCTGATATAATAAGGCAGAGCTTTGGCCAAAAAAAAAAAAAGGATCTATTAGGAGCCATGGCTAAGAGTCTTGGGCCAAAAATTGTATACTCCTTTGCAAGTCATTGTCAAATCTATATAGCCAAAGCTATATAAACAATTTTCTTTTATGCAAAAATAACAAGCACACACACCCACACCCACCCACACACACACACACACACACACAGAGAGACAACAACAATGCCACTAGTTTTTGCTCCATTCTGGCTTTGCCTGGATTCTTTTTTCCCATCATTTCTTTGCATAAGAAAGCCTCGACTGAAGTTGAAGCATGGCCAAAGCAAAAGAAAAACCCAAGACCAGGACCAGCACTTGCAGCAAATCCTCTGTGGCAAGTGGGGGAAATGCAATCATTATTCAGCCACTGAGTAGTTGTTTATGCAGCTACAAGAAGCTAGAAAGGGGCAAAGGATTTCAGAAAATATTTTCTATATGATTTAAGTTTCAATATTTTGTCTAATTGCTTTCGGTCTTAATTTAGAGCTGTCATATTTACAGTCTGTGCTCCTTTGTGTCCTCTTCTTATAAGCCTAAGTGCCTTAGTCAAGCCACAATCCTTAGTATCCTTTGGGCACCCGCAGGATATATGGGATGGCAACACTTGCCGAGCGAAAAGTGCTGAGCATAAATAAGACATTTGCGTGTGCAAGCAAGGATAACAAGAAGCAGAAAACGAAGGCTGAAAATACACCCCCACACGCAACATTGAAATGTGGTAAAGGCAAGTTTTGAAGCTGACTTGGTAGAAATATATAATATATATAATAATTTTCCCAACTTCTTTTGCCTTTTCGAACTTGCCAAAAAGTTTTTTTTTTGTGTGATGATGCAAAATGCAAAGTCATCGCTCGGCAACAATGTCCTTACCAGCCACAGCCTCTACATGGCAGCCCTTTCCATCCTCTGGTCCTTGCGTCTCAAGCTTTGGTCACGCTGCCATCTCTAAATCCGGCATCCACCTACTGCAATTGTTGTGATTTTTCTCGACTCGTGCACATGCATTTATTTAAATTCCTTTATCCTTCTGTCTCTCTTTGTCTATCCTCTGTGCTTCTTAGACACCGCATCCTCCAACTCATTTTGCCAATGTATTCATTGTCTGTGAAATTGTTGTGTGTTGTGTATATATGTATACCCTGCCGTCGCATAATGTCTTTCTTTTGCTCTACGTGCTCATTCACATTCGCATTCCCCATCTCTTCATCTCCACCTTCTACTACGCCCTTACTCATTTCGTGTTCTTTAACCACAGATCCTTGCGACTGCAGTTTGCGGTTTTTAACTTGTGACAGTTTTAAGTGGCTGCCGTTTGTCTAGATTCCTTCACACACACATACTTATACATATACATATATAGTATATACATACCTATATAGGATTGTAAATAGTATTTTGCTATGCTTTACTCCGGCTTTTGATTGTATGTATTATAATAGTATGGTAATGTGCGAGGAGATTTACACAAAATTTAATGCCTTTTATTTGGTGGTTACAAATCCTGATGCCATAATAATGCTATTAAATGCATAGGTTGACTGCTTTGCCTTTTGGCCTTCCAGATTGGCTGCAGTTGGCCTTAGTTTTGCACAAGTTAGAATACTAAAAACTAACGAAACGTATTAATTTGATTGTCCTTCAAGTACTCATCTGAATGTGCTTGATTAAATATGTCTATATTTAGGATCATACTTATTTCACCCTGCAACTGATTCATTGAAGACAATGCAGGACAACAGGACAGTATATTAAATATTAATCATTCAATTTAGTATATTTGGATAGTAAATTTATTGTACGTAAGTTTCATCAAAGTTTTTCATCGTATAAGAATCGCAGCCTAGAATTATGCTACAAAAACTGTTATTTTCCAATAGCCGGAAACTAAAGTTAAAACAAAATCATTTCTATTCCCTCTTAAGTTCTATAATTGAAAAGATCTGAAAAAAATTTCAAACAAATTACCCAAAATATGGGACATTAATTTATCTTTATGTCCTTTAGCCGGACATAAAGTATTTGGCTTTCTTTAGATGGTAATCAATAAAAATTCCATTTCATATGATGTGTTTCTTTTTGTTGTTGCCATCTTTTTTTGGGCTGTCTAATTCAATTTTTCAATACGATTTCAGGTAAATTGAAGTTTTCGCTTAAATCCAGTGCCATCATTAATCCATTTTTGCCCCTTCCAGTCCATTGTCATCGTATAATGCGACCCCTAAAACGAGCCCACAACGCACTTAGCTTTCGGAGCATCCCATAATCCCCAGCATAGTTTCCTGTCGCTGCCAACAACCTTTTTTGCTTTTGTTGTCGTTGTTGTCATTGCTGTCGCTTTGCCAAACAAAAGGAAAACAATTTTCATGCGTGCATGGGAAAAATCAAAAGAAGAAAAAGAAAAAGAGGCATGTGTCTGGGCATACAACAATGCCTATTTTCAGTGCGATAAGAAAACAGCAGCAGCACTAGCACAAGAGGAGGAGGAACAGCAGCAGTACCTTCTCAAAGCAATTTCCAAGTGGCCCAGGTACAGAGGCCCATCAGGGATCAGGAGGCAAAATGAACCAGCGGCGCACTCTCGTCTCCTAAGTGGCTGTTGTGAAATTTTTCCGCAGTATCTCTTCTTGTTGTTTGTTATACTCTATAGCTCCCTCCTAAAAAAGGGTATATTTGGCCGGAAATGAAAAAAGACAATTAGAAGTTAAGCAATAAGGAATTATCCTAAAGGTAACATAAGGGAAAGATCATTCCAAACAGCCTTACAGTGTGTTGCAATCATATATTAATAAGGGCATTCATAGTGTCAACTTATCCCTTTCAGTCAAAGCTCTCTGGTTGTTGATGTCCTGGTCGTCGGTTGTTCGTCTCGCTTGTCAACAACAGATAGGCATCAAGTGAGGTGAGTGAGTTTTGGTGGCTTAGAAATCGGAGGCCTGTTCTGGTCTCAGGCCGTAAACCTTTTCTGAATGTTCTCAGCTCTCGCTTATGACAAGACCAGAAATTACGTATACGTCGTGTATGCCAAGTCAAACACATATTAGCCATCATCATATTTGCGGCGGGTTGAGCCTAGCAAAAAGCAATTAACTCACCGCACACCGCACATGTAAAGGGACGACAAACCAAGAGCAAACCAACCCAACCCGACCAACCCACCGATTTCAACGAGCTCATTAAGCGTTTAAGCAAAAATGCCAATAGCACGCTAATTAGGATGAAAGGTATGAAGAAACAGAAAGAGGCAGAGAGAACAAGTGAGAAATGTAAGTACGCAGCAGAGGTGGATGGATGGAAGGAAGGAAGGAAACAGTTTTGAGGGAATCGTTACCACTTGGCATTTGCCACTTGGTGACGCTCTCTCTCACTCTCTTCTGTGTTAGGTCCAGTGTTTCGGCATTGCTTTTTGCCCACCTGGCAAATACTTGTCGAAACTTTTATAATTATGTTCAGGAGCTATGGCAAAAGTTTCAACGATGTCTCGGACCACCTTATTTCTCTCTCTTTTTCTCTCTAGTACCCTCTTCGCCTCTCCAACAAGTTTAGGCGCAGTGAAAGTTAACCTTTCTCTGATTTTTTTTTAGTTTTTCTTTTTTTTTTTTGCTGCTGCTACTGCTGTGTGCCTGGCACTCTTCAAAGTCTTCCTCTCTCTATGTGTGTGTGTGTGTGTTTTATTTTTCTCTTTTCTCTTTTTATGTTTTTCAAGTGCCATAGAAGTGCAAAGTAGGCGTGGCTACAAGTTAATTATGCGCCGCTTTTCTTTTCTTTCCCCCACTCTTCTCTCTCACACTTTCTGTGTGTTTCTCTTCTTTTTTTGTTGCTTTCTGTCATTCTTATTCGCTTTTTGCGTGTGGCGCACTTCCGGTTTATGTGACGGCCACTTCCGATGCTGCAAAAGGAAATTAAAAATGTCGCTCCACAAAAATGTCGCCTGGAACTGTTAATTAAATGCCAGGCAGAGCAAAGGCAGAGCCAAAGTGGAGGATATGGCAATGGCAGTGCCAGCAGCATCAGCAGCAGCAGCAGCAGCAAAAGCAATAACAATAACAGACAAGCCAAGGCAAAATGCAATTGCCAATTTTTTAATCAATTAAAAAAAGAAAAGCCACTTAAATTGAGCTCAGGCGCCAGCCAATACTCGCATAATTGAAAGCCAGGGATGCAACATATACTTATATTAAATGTAGTGTAAAAGGCTAATTCGCTTTAATTGTTTATATATATGTATATATTTATTATAAGCGTAAGTTTATTACAGGATTTTTATTCTCATTAGCACGACCGATTCACAAGCTCGTTCAACCCAGACTAACTCGACGCTCTCTCGTACTTCGCTCTCATTTAGAGATGAGCATGTTCTCTCTCTGAGAGAATGAGTACTATCGTCTCAAGTGAGCAAGCCTGCTACAATTCGGCCGTCCTGACAAAATAAGATCTCCTGATCTTGGGTGGTATACATTTTTTTTTTCATATCTTACGAGCTATACATTTTTTGTTGTTGTTTATATTTTACAAACTATTACATACATTTTTCCTTTACATCTTAAATCAATTATTAAAACAAAAGTTTATGATTACATTAAAGTCAACTATTTCAAGTTCTTAACCAGGGCTTAATATTTTGGCCACACCATACTCCTTGATAAGGGTTACGGGAGAGTTGAAATCCCTCAACATCTTTCAGTAAAAATCTGTTGTTTTTCAGGACTTTATCTACTACATATGGTCCTTTGTTTTTTGGTATTAATTTTCGAGACACTCCCGTTGTACTGTCGAAATTTTTAACCATGACATAATCCCCTTTTTTATATTCTTTTTGCACTGTTCTTTTACTATTGTAATACCTTTCATTATATGCTTGTGATTTTTGCTGGTTTAACGCTGCATTCTTTCTTATCATTTCAAGGTTTATTTGATTTTCTGTATTTCTTAACTCTTTAATCTCTTCTTTCAGTTCGTCTGTGACTACTCCTTTTTGTTCTATGCCAAATAGCATTATACTGGGGTACTGTTTTATACTTCTGTGAATTGTATTATTTAACGCATACTCTACGTTTTCGACAACCGTATCCCAGTAATTCCCCTTATCTGGATCTGTCAACTTTGCCAGCATAGGTCCTAGACTCCTGTTTATTCTTTCTACTTGCCCATTGGCCTGAGGGGAACCCGTTGCTATTTTAACGTGCTGCACTTTTTGTTCACCCAAAAAGGATTCGAATTCAGACGAAGTAAAACAACTTCCTCTGTCGGATATTATGCATTTCGGCCTGCTATAACTTCTAAAATACGCTTTTAAAGCATCTATTGCTTCTTTTGTTTTTGTGGTTTTTGTTGTATATAGCCTAACGAATTTCGTGAAACCGTCTACTACTGCAAGTATGTGTTTTTTTGACCTTCCGGCTTCTATTGGTCCATAGTGATCGATATGGATTAACTCGAAAGGCTTATCGCCTTTCGGTATACTGTTAAGAAATCCATCGCCTTTGCCGCATTTAGGTGAGAATGCTATGCATCTGAGACAATTTTCTATGTGTCTCGTTGCTTTATCCTTAAGACTTGGAAACCAATAACTTTTGCCTATAGCGTCCAACATTTTGTCTCTACCTACATGGCCTAATTCGTCGTGGTATTTGTATAAAACGTGATTTTCCATTTCCTTTGGAACGTAGAACAATATTTTGTTGTCATTGGACTTTCGGTATAATACCCCGTTTCTCATTTCAAACAGTTTGTGTTCTGATTTTTCTAGCATTTCCTTTATTTTTTTCAGGTCTAAGTCTTTTGCTTGGCAAATAACTAGGTTGTGCTCGAAGCTATTCGGTTCTATTACCATGATATTGGTGCATCTGCTTAACGCGTCTACGTGCTGCATTTGCTTCCCTGATCTATGCGCTAACTCGTAGTCGTACTCTTGGAGTTCAAGGGCCCATCTCGCGATTCTAGGGTTTAATTCTATCTTATTTAGTGTAAGAGTCAGAGAATTGCAGTCAGTTAAAATTTTAAATTTCTTTCCTTGGACATAAATCCTAAATCTGCGCAGGGAGTACACAATCGCTAACGTTTCGAGTTCAAAACTGTGATACTTCGACTCAACCTCGCTTGTCCTCTTCGAAAAATAAAATATTGGGTGTAGTTTTTTATCCGCTTTCTTTTGTAATAAGACCGCCCCAAAACCTAATGCGCTTGCATCACAATGAAGCTCTGTATCGTCTCTGGGGTCATATATCGCCAATACTGGTGCTTCCAATAGTTTTTGCTTCAAGTTGAGAAAGCATTCTAATTCCTCTTTTCCGAATTGAAATTCTTTGTCTTTTTTCAGCAAGTCGTACATAGGTTTAGCGATTATGGAAAAGTCTTTTATGAATCTTCTAAAGTAGGAGCACAAACCTAAGAAACTTTTCACTGCGTGTACATTGCCTGGCACTGGAAAGTTTTTTACTGCATCCAAACCTTTATCGTCAGCGCATATTTTATTTTCTGTTATCTTATATCCCAGGTATTTTATACTTGGCATGAAAAACTCGCATTTGTCCATTCGTAGTCTTAATTTGTTTCTTACTAACCTATCAAAAACTTCTTCTAGAGTCTGTAGGTGCTCGGTTGTATTTGCACTGGCTATCATTATATCATCCATGTATACTAGAACCTGCCCTTTTCTGATCATGTCTTCAAAAATTCGATTTATAAACCTTTGAAAAACATGTGATGCATTCTTGATCCCCATTGGCATTCTTAGGAATTCGTATTGACCAAGCGGCGTGATGAAAGACGTGTATTTTACTGACTCTTTATCGACGAATACATGAAAATATCCATTTTTAAGATCTAATTTGGAAAAAACACGTTTGTTGACTAATCTGTCTAAAAGGTCGTCGATCAATGGTAACGGATAGTTGTCCTTGATAATCATCTTGTTCAGTTTTCGGAAATCTATGCATAATCTGATATCCCCTGTTTTCTTTTTCACTAACACTACTGGAGACGCATACTCCGAATCGCTTGGTCTAATAATTTCTTCCCTTATATATTCGTCTAACAAGTTCTGTAGTTTTTCCTTTTCAGAATATGATAACCGTCTTGGTGCGTAACTAAATGGTTTGAAATTTTCTAGGTTTAATTTCATTTCGGATCTGATATCTGGTTTGTCCGGTCTTTGCGCATTCACGTACCTATCCCTGACTAGCTTATTAAAACTCTGAGCCGTTTTATAATCTATGTTTTCACCAATCACGTATTCTGGCTCTGGGTTTTCATTGTCGATGTAAAAAATTTCTAACATTCTCCTCTCAAAGTTATCTTCCATATTTACTTCAGAGTCACTACGGGGTTCCTTTAATTTAATTTTTTCAATACTATACTTTTCCTCATTTGTACCTTTGATTATATTCTTTTCAAACTCTAAAGTTATTTCTTTATCTATGCATGTCCTTTTGTCAATAACATTGTATTCAACAATTTCCTTATCTGCATTAACATTTTCTGTATTAATTTTATCATTTGCATTAACATTTTCGTTTTCTGTATTACCCGTTACACTTATATTAACAATTTCATTTTCTATATGTTCTGACATCAAAACTCCAATTTCTTTAAAATTAACTTTTCTTACGTTGTCGTGGCTCTGACTAGTTACTAACGCACTTTTTTCAAAAGAATCTAAATCTAATTTAAGATTACATGATGTTAAAAAATCCCTTCCAAGAATTACATCGCGACTCATAGATTCGTCTGGGATAACGAGTAAATAAAAGTAAATCTTTATTGAATTCTTCACAACGTAACATAGTAGTTTTCCAAATGTAATGAGCGGACTTCCATTTAGCCCTTGATAAGATTGTTCAACAGAATAGAGATATGAATTATTAGGTAAATGTTTCTTCTTGATTAAGGAAACTGGACTCCCCGAATCTATGAGGCACGCTGCAATAAAGGAATTACTTGGCAAATCTACAAAATGAATAATGAATTCTCTTACAAAATTGTTGCTGCTCTGGTTCGTACGGTTGAGTCCATTAGTTTCACGGCTGCCCTTCCTATCTGGACATTTGGCCGCCCAGTGCTCCATGGATCCACAGATGAAACAAGAGCCTGGTACACGATCCGGCCTGTTGCAGTCCTTCACCAGGTGTCCTCTAATGTTACATCTACGACAGCGCATCTCTTGGAGCTTGTTTGCTCTGACAGTTTCGTTTTCATCTTTAGTTGCGCGTCGAATGTCCTCTAGATGTATCTCTGCGAAAGCAGCTAACATCTGCTTAGGGTTGGCGAAACATTGGATCCGTGCTTGAGTGCGTAATCCCTTGTCAGGTATACCCTCGATAACTTTATCAAGGAGCTCGTCTTCATCGATATTAATGTTATTGGCTAACATTAGTTTGTCGTCTAGATAAACTGCGAACTTTTCGCCAAACTTCCAATTACGCTGTTCGAAATGACGACGCATTTGTGACTTGGACATCTTCTCTCCAAAAGCTACCATTAACTGTTCGCATAATACTGATACTGGCTCGCGAATACGTGTAACCTCCGAATGAAGCCATGATTGTGCCTTGCCTTTCATCTTGCAAATGAAGAGCATCCGTAAGTGAGTGTTGCCAATGTTATACACTTCACCGATATTTTTAAGCTGAGCCACCCACTTTTTGGCGCACGACTCTCCGTTGAAGTCCATCAATACTTCCTTCGCCAATGAAAAAGCTATACCCACCGATTCGCCGTTTGAGTTGCCAGAGTATTGGTTGGTGGCTTCGACTGTGGCGTTGCCACTGATGGGAATGCTGCTGTTATCGATAACATTGCCAGTGGCGTTGCCATTGTTTTCCAAATTCTGGAAAGATCTGCCCAAATCGTGGCCATGCTCGATTCTAGGAATCAGCAATTGAAGTTGTTGTAGCAATTGTTGTACCAACGCGACATCGTTGTTGTTGAAATTGCAGTCCGCCGCTTCTTGCTGTACGCTTCTCGGAATTGCGTCGCCAATTGACGCTTCATTTAATTGGTCTGGGTTAGGCTGCATCAATTGTATATCGTCCAAATTCTGCTCTGAATTATCATTTTCGTTCCAACCAGGTGGTGCATGACCACGTGTTTCGACTGGCACACTATACAGGCGAAGCACTAATTCATTTCTTGAGCCGTTCGTTGACATGTTTAACGTTGCTAGCCATTGCTTTAGTTGGTCGAGGGTTAAATCGGATAGTTGAACTGCGTTACTCATGGTTTAGGGTTAGGACCACTTCTGATATTGTAAAAGGCTAATTCGCTTTAATTGTTTATATATATGTATATATTTATTATAAGCGTAAGTTTATTACAGGATTTTTATTCTCATTAGCACGACCGATTCACAAGCTCGTTCAACCCAGACTAACTCGACGCTCTCTCGTACTTCGCTCTCATTTAGAGATGAGCATGTTCTCTCTCTGAGAGAATGAGTACTATCGTCTCAAGTGAGCAAGCCTGCTACAGTAGTTAAGTAGTTACTTTAACAACTTCTTACTTAGATATTGCAATTGAAATTATTCAATGTTTCTTTTGGGGGGAGGCTTTCTGTAGTAAACAGAAGACATTAGAAATGACAAAAGAAACTCTCAAGCTATTATATATAAACAGATTGTATTAACATCTTAATAGATTCAAAATAACTTAAATCAATTCGATTGGAGGAATCAAATTGTTTGCAAATAAATTTGACATAAACAGAAGCAAACATTTTAAAAAAATTACCCAAAAAACTAGGTCAAACAAACCCCTTTATAAATCCTTTCCAAGTTAAAAACTTTTGCTATTCAATAGTAATTAAAAAATAGAATTTTTTATTAATTTTTGCAGCAACTGTTAAAATATGTGGCAAACCTTACACAAAAGATAACTATTTTTGTGTCACATTCCTTTTGAATTTGAAACTAATCTCCATGTCAAACAGATCTATTAAAGTGTCACATAAGTGTTTCAGCTGTTTTTGGCAATAATAGTAAAGTTTGTTGTTGTTATTTGTTAATGCAACACATACATACACAAAATCATCACTCAAAACTTGTCAAAATTTGGCATTAGTCGTGTCCATCAGCCTCTTTGTTGGGCTTGATCAATGGCAAGTTAATTAACAGAATTTCGGATTTAACAGTTGACGGAGCATCCCTGAACATTTTGCTGTCGCTATTTAAGTCGATGATATGGCCAGGGTGGACTGGTCGGTCGGTTGGTCGGTCATTCGGTGCATGCAATTATCGAAAATTTAATTAAATCTCAAAGTGTCACATTTCGCCACATGGTTTATGGTCTGAGGGGTTTTGCATGGCAAAGCTTAACGCTTCAATGGGTTCGTTAAGTGTGAATAAACGCGGAGAACAGAACTGGGGAGAAACTGCATAGATTAGGATGATAATCCTGTGTAGGTCTTTTCAGGGTAGACAGGACACTGGTTTAAAGTTCCTTTATATAGTTATATACCTATCTATCGAGTAATATATTTGAGTATAATTTGCATTTGTGAAGGGCCAATTTCCGGGTATTTCCCGTTGGGAAGCTACTTTCCGAAGCATTCACACATTTCATTTAGTGCGGGGTGCGCCAATTTATGAAGCGATCCCAACCCATTTGACCAATTTAGCGAAGGACCATGGTCTAAATTGAAATGCAAGTTGTCGCCGTTCCCAGACTCAATTCCCTGTTGCTGTTGTTGTTGCTGCTGCTGCTGTTGTTGACAAATGCAAAACCATTTGCCAAATAAATAAGCAGCTCAACGTAAATAAATATGCTTTCGCCACGCGCATTTACACTCAATAAAGATGCTCCTGCTGCTGGCCCCCAGACGATGAAGATGGCGATGATGATGATGGCGAGAAGGGCGATGATGGCCATGATGGTAGGTGGAAGTGTGTGAAGATGTGGGGGTATGGAGAACGATGCGGGAGTCAAAGGATAACTCTGGGCAATGCCAAGCATAAAAATTGTATTTTAATGCTCTCGCATAAATAACACAAACAGGACGAATACTAACACACACACATATTGTGAGAGAGATTCACACACACACACACAACTACTCACAGGACGTGGCTGACAGCGACGCCATTTTATCAAAGCAAAAATCCCAGTTTCCAGCTTTTAGCTCCAACTCGGAGTCACTGGCACTAATTTAGGTGCCCAAAAATCAACAGGAAACAAACATGCCAAAAAGAGACAGAGACAGAATTTGAGAGAGTGAGACAGAGAGACAAGCAGGACTCTCTGCTTCAATGCACAGACGGCGTTGACAACAGCAACAACAACAAAAAGAAGACGAAAATGAAAACGAAAAGCTAAAGCGAAGAAAAATACAAACCGGATGGCAAATAGCGAATGGGGAATGGAAAATGGTTGGGTGGCAGGATGGGATGTTTGACTATAGAGTATGGACCGTGTCTTCATCATCCGTTTGAACGGCTGGGGGGCAATGGCTGGCGGCATATGTTGTTGGCCGTTAGGCGTTAGGCGCTCATCAATAAAATCATCGAGGTCATTAAGTAGATTAACTGCAGCCATCAGGAGCATGTGGTGCCATCGTACAGAACGCAAAATACGCAAACACACACACAAACACACTCAAACACACTGTCAAACACTGCAAGATGGTTTTTATCTTTAGCTTTTGCTTTACACTTTGCACTTCATAACTAGATCAGAGGCACAGTGCTTCAGAAGTCGAGAAGTAGCAAATGAATTTCTTAAGTTGTAAGTCGTAAATAATCCAAAAAGTCTGCTAAAAATTGGATATTGAATACATTTTGGCTCCATGAGGAATTCGCTTAAATTGTGATCTCTTAAATCTTCCTCTGGGTAAAGAGCACTAAACTTTACGAAATGCTTTTGTAACATTTTGTCAACCCAATTGTTAGTTCTTTTACCATTTGCAAAGTTTTCCCGAATCCTGGATTTTGCAGAATCATTCAAAAGTTGCCATTGAAAAGAGCTTGAACTTGACAACATTTGGACTTGAATCTCAGTTTTGCAATCCTATGAATTTTTAGTCACTGTGCAACAGAAATCTTTCCCATCATGTGGTAGGATAAGAACTGGAATATGTCTGTATCTGTGTGTACGTGTGACACAGTCTGAGTGTGTGTGTGTGTGTGTGTTTTGTCTCATGGATATTCTTCTACTTTTTCTTCTTGATTGCTTCTCCTTCAAGTTTCTTCTTCTGTCTTTGGTTGTGTTTGTGTCTGTGTGTGTGTGTGTGTGTGTTGTCTTTTGGTTCCTGTTTTGTTATTGACATGTACGAATTAGGTTAAATTTATTTACTGTCAGTTCAGTGAACTGCAAATGGTTTTAGTTTATTAAATTTAACCAAGATGCTAAGTCTTCCTTCCCTTTCCCTTTCCGTCTCAGCAACTGTCTGTCTCAATCAGTTTTTAGCTTGGTTAAATGCCACAGAAATCAAGATTGAGTCGAGTTGCTATTTTTACATACAACTTTCAACTTTTAATTTGCTCACAGCGCACTCTGTCTTCCTCTCTTTCCCCCTGCTCGTCTTTGCCTCTCGCTAGATGTAAATTAATTTCCACAGCTTAGGAGGGTAAATGGGTAAATGGAGGGGTAGCAGGGTTGTGTTGAAGGTCCTCCTAAACTCAATTGCGGTTTGATTAATCGTTCTACATCACGGGGCAAGGCACTCGAACTCGAACTTCTGCTGATTCTGCTGTTGCATTAATCAGCGCACGTTGAACGCTGCTCATTTATTTGCAAATGCAAAAATAAAATAGAGAAAAAAACTCGGTTTCAGCGGGATTTTCTTCGTTTTTCATCTATTTTCTCTTCGGTTTGGTTTGTGTTTTTTTCTTTCTTGACGTTTTGCAAAAAACCACTTCAACAAATGGCAGTCAAAGTTAAGCTGAAAAGCAGAAAATAATAAAAAATGACTGCCAGCAGGCAAAAGGACGAACCAAGCTAAAAGCTTTGCGGGGCCAAAAGCAAAAGTTTGACGAGCAACCAAATCAAGAGGAGGAGGAAACCCTCTTGTGCTGGAAATCAATTAAATTGAAATTACGCATACGGCATGTATGCCAATAGCAAATACCTTTCACTTTCTCTTCAATCCTCCCAGTCCTTTTGCATGTTTGCGTGCGGATTATATGCCAGCAAATTGAATTTAGTCTTCATTTTTCGTTCGCTCCGAATTGGAACAAATGGCCAAAACGTGATATACTCCAGGCAAGAAAAAAAAAGGGAAAATATAAACAAAAGCTAACAAAGTATAAACTGGGCCACACTTCATTTCAATGTGTCTAAATATTTGCCAACATTTTTATTCCAATCAAATGCTGTGGAGGTGGAATAATAAACTGTGGAGCATGTTCCCATTTAATAGAGTAATCCATTGAAAATGAACTGACATTGCCTGTTTTGTATTTTCCAATTTGCATTTGAGTTCAAACAAACGACAAATTGCATTCGCCAACTAATTGTTTTCACTACACTTTGTATTATTTATTTTTATTGCTCAACCCAGGGCCACCTGGCGTATATGTACGTTATGCCCGCATATGTTGCTCGGAATTTGTTTTCTACTATGCATGATAAACAATACAACCCAAGAGGCGGTCGAAGGCAAACTCGGGGATTTATGTGACCAAGAAGAACAAGGAGAAGGTAAGCAACTGCCACTTGTCTCCTCTCTCCCCTTCGCCATTCTCTCCCACATTCTCTCTGTCTTTGTCATCTCTGCCATATGCCATGTAGATGCAATTATGCGCCAGCTGTTGAAAATCCTGCGGTTGTCTGACTCCTCGCGGTATCTGCCACCAGTGACCGCAACAAAGTGAAAAATACAGAAAGAGAGGGATGAAGAAAGAGAAAGAGAGAGATCTGATTTATATAGAGACAGCGAGAATTCTCTCTTGCTTGTGACTATATAAATTTCTTAGTCGACTCAATTTGTTAACCAACATCTAAGTAGCTTTTCGTAATGGTTTCCAGTAAGACAAGTCTCCAATTGAAGCTATTCCAATGAGGGACAAATGAAGGCTCATGGAATATCACGAATTTCTTATTAATCTTCTTAATCATCTAAAGGATGATTTCTTTAAGTTTTATTTTGAAAGTGATTTTAACTGCTTAACTTTTTATTGTTATTCAAGGGAACAAGCCAACAACTAATCTGATTTCATTCCTGTTTAATTATGCATTTAATTCACGATGTTCAACTTGAAATGAATTTGGTTGAAACGCTTCGCATTTCTTTCTTTGAGTTCTGGAAAAATTTCTGAGGCACAAGGCAAACAAAGAATTAAAAAGAATCATTTTTCATATATTTTTAGCTGAGTCCTTAGTCTTGTTTTATTTGCCTTTTGCCTTTGCACAAAAACACGAATTAAATTTTCAACATTTGCTGAGGAAACATTAGAGGCTGTGTGAGTGCCACAACCATGTGTGTGGTGTGAGTGTGTGTGTGTGTGTGTGTGAAAATCACAAAAACAAATTAGTTGCGTGTAATTTAATTTGAAATGTGCTCGCGTTTATCAAACAAAATTAAAACTGTGAAATGGAGTAACACCAACAACAAACATCAACATCAACAACAACAAGGAACAGGGCCAAATACAACCACAACTTGGTGGTCTTGGGGGGTGAGAGTGCTGTGTGGGGCGAGGATCTCTTGAGTGGCAAGAAAACGCTAATTGGTTTCTGCTTTAACATGCAAAACATCAGCGTCAGCGTTCTTTCTTCTCTCTTTCGCCCCGTTTGTCGTTTTCGCCTCGCTTTGATGGCAAAGTTAATAAACATTAAAAGCAATTATGACTTCTGCTTGGTTAAGATGTCATTCGTTCATATCAAATGTTGGGAAATCTCTTAAATTTCCTAATGGTATGCAAAATATTTGATCGATTCGATTGCAGTTGACTTGTAGCTAAAGCTCTGCATAGAAATTGCACACTCAACAAGAATGTTGTCGTACTCCAAACACAAACATTTTTTAGATAATGCAATCAACAACAAGTTTCTTTTCAATGTGAAAGTTTAGTTACTCTATCTTTCTATGGAGAGTGTAGTTGTGCTTTAGTAGCAAACAGCAAGGACTCTAGCCCATTAGCTCCTGATTAAATCTAACAAATTATGGAGTTGTTACTAATTAAGTCAATGATTAACATCGGCCACATCAGCTTACTCTTTAAAGTAACTAAATATTTAAAAATTCTATAAAGATAGCTTACATTCTCATAGAGACTCTAAAAGTTTGTTGTTTTACTAAATGAAGAAAGATAAGACCTAGTAGTCCCCAGAACTTAAACATCAAGTTTTATTTAACACTTTCAGTTTCACTTAGTTCACTAGTTTCGTAAGGGTATAAAATTGTTAACCAAAGCTTGCAAGGGGGGAAAAAAAGAAGAGTTTTCTCTTTGGTCTTTCACTTTTCCAGTTATCTCTCTCTTTTCTGTTTTTTTGCTTTCGTTTGGCAAACAAATTTGTGCTAAGATTTGTTTGCGCTTATCGAGCCAAAACGGAAAACGGAAGTTGAAAGTGTCATCAACGTCGACAATGTCAAACATTTTTATGATTTATATTTGCACTTGAGCTCAGTTTCGGCTTCAATTCCGTTCTCCTTTCCCCATTTCTCTGCTGCTTTGCCCAGTTCTGTTCAGTTGAGTTAAAGTTTGAAGACAAATGACTATTTAATAGACAAACGAAGGCCAATTAAATTTGCATTTGATTTGCGCGTTTGGGTGCAAATCCGTTGACAAGTGAAACGACAGGAACAAATAAAATTCTAACAAAATGAAATAAAAAAAAGGAAATAAACAGCACGCAAAGGAGGCGGTTGGCAACGTGCACAGTGCCAAAACCACGTAACATATGAATAAATTATTCAAATTCTTGACAAGAATGAAGCAAACTATATATATATATGTATGTCTATGTGTGTATATAGACGTGGTGCGAAAACTTTGCGCATTAGCCAAACTGCCGAATGAACTTTGTCGTTGTCGCTTGTCGGCAAATGTAATTTATCAGAGCGGAAATAAGTAAATCAAAAACAATTTAAAGCCCGTCTGCCATCATCATTAGCACGGCATATAAGAAGAAGAAGAAGAAGGCCGATGCGTAGGGCAGGGAGGTGAAATGTGATTTTTGAGAGTATTTTGGAGGAGGGGAGAAGAAGGGGAACAGCAGCAGGCTTAGTCGTCAACTGTCAGAGCAGAGACTTTAACTTAATTAGTTCTCACTGCTGCTCCTCCTTGTTCCTTCCATAGAAAAGTCACGACAGCAAACATCCTACGACCCTTCCTTCCCCTTTCCCCAACTCCTGTCCCCAAAAAAAATACCGAGAAAACCCTGTAAAGTTCTCAACACACACACACAGAGCTAATGAAATTTTCAAAAATTTTCAACAGGAACCTCAAAAGCAATTAATCACCTGCATTAAAGCGCGTTAGGTGCCGACATCTGAGACTGTTTCTGTGTGTGTGTGTGTGCGAGTGTGTGTGTCTATAATGATGTTTGCTTAAAAAGGACTCTCCAACTCCAAATGCCTGGACGGAAAAGTTTGAGTGCCGAGTTTGAGTGCTTTGTGTTATTGTTTGCCTTTGGCCAAAACCCAGAACCAGAACCAACAACGGCAGCAGCAGCATCTCAGTAGTAGAAACAGCCAATTGTGTTTGCTTTTTGGTAGTTAATCCTATTAATTAGCACCATTCTATGAGTATGTGGTGTGTGTGTGAGTGCCAAAAAATAATAATAATAATGGCATTCGAAGGTGTGAGAACCAGTAGGAAAACGAAATTGTATTGAACAAAACGACAACCAATTAATTATTAAATACAAAGAATGAGTAGAAAGGGTTTCGTTGCCAGAGAACAAAGATTAATTGAGAGTGAATGTGCGGTTTGATGTTTCCTTTTTTTGTTTGCCTGGGAGAAAATGAATTACTTACTTTATAATGTGGTGAAAATTTCATTCCAGCAGTATTAAATTCACTTGGTTTATCATTGTAAAGAGATAAGATTATTATCTTATGTAATTCAACAGTCAGGGACGGATTTAGAGAGATGCTGAACAAGTACCTGTAGTACCAACTAACTACTTTTTTTATTTAGAAATTCTTAAGATAAAAGAGTAGCACTTAAGTCGAAGGTTAGATTTATAAATTTAATGGATTAAGGATTCTAGTATACATTTTTTAATCCTATAAACTAAAATGTCCTAAATAATTTGGATATCCTTATATCTTATTCGCTATTTAAACTGGAAGCAAAGACGAATAAATAACTTATTGTATTGCATTTACATAGCAATTCGAAATCAAATTTATCGTTTAACACACTTGTGTATTTGCCTTTTGTAGTTTATGATGATTTATTGGTGTTTAAGTTGATTTTCCGTGAATTATATTTTCATATTTTAGATTTGTAGGATAAATGCATATATTATTCCAAATGATTTGATTAGCCCACTTAATCAGAATTTTGGCAAAATTTTCAAAAACTTGGCAGGCAATCGCAATTCGATTTAGGCACAAACACAAATACACACACTCATACATACATACATTAAATGAATTCTGTTGAAAGATGGCAAAAGAAATAAAGAAAGCCTGGCGACAGGAACCTTCATCATCATCATCATTGTCATCATCGTCATCATCGTCATCATCATTGTGCCATCGTGTTTGCCATTTGGCAACCTGCCGTGGATTACAATGGGTCCTAAAATGTGCCTTGTGCCGCATCATGTTACTTGGAACGATTCTCGGCCGAGTGTGGAAATGGAACTTGAAGTTGTCAGACCATAATTGGCGTAATTCAAGTGTGTGTGAGTGTGTGTGTGTGTCTGGGTCAGGACAAATGAAAAATGATCTTAGGTTAAAGCTGATGTGCAAATAAATAAATAAATGTGTCAAGTGAAGTCACACACACACACACAGAGAGAACTCTCGTCTATACCATAAATAACAAATTCGAATTTGATGGGCAATTTGCTGCCATTTGGGTTCTAGAGGGTCATTATATTCAAGCCAATTAAAAAGCTAATAAGAAGTACAAAATTATGACAAGGACAGAAAAATGCATTTGCCAAAACGTTTTGGTTTTTTTTTTTTTCTTTTCTGGCTTAATTAGCATTTCGTGTATGGGGCAGAAAATGTGGCAAACAGAAATAGGTTTCGGTTTTTGGTTTTATTTCTTTTTGGTAATTTAAAACTGTCAGCACCAGACCAGAGGAGGCAGCAACAGAGCCTTTTGGTTAAGGGAATGTAGTGAGTGAAGGTCTCTATGAGTCTTTCTCTCTGTTTACGGCACATGTCCACGGCATGATATAATTTATTAGCAACAGTCACCACATAGAGCACAGAGAGCAACTTCTTCGTCTCCTCCTACTTCTGTGCCACCCCCTGGCGCCGTTCCCCCCTTGTCTTCACGCACCACTGCTATGATAAATGGCCATTACTATATATTGGGTTACACTTTTGGGCCAACAGCGTTTTGTGCCAACTAATGAAACACTTTTGCATGCCATAATTATCAGGGATACGACGACGACAGACAGACAGGCAGGAGGACAGACCCCACCGCCAGACGACGACACACCCTTCAGCACCCTTCTATATACAAATTTTGCAGTGGCACTTTGAAGCTCAACCCTTTAAAGCTGACAACAGTAATTATTCATTATAATATGACAGTTTATTTATGCATATTTCAGAAGTATTTATTTTTAGTCTATTTATTTTGGTTTTTAAATATCACTCTATATGTGCGAGATGTCGTTTTTTCTTTTTTAACTAAAGATATAAGCTTACAGAGGAGAGAACTAGTTTTGATTTGTTTTAGAATATAAGTAGACATGTTAGGAGTCAGGGAAAGATTCCTTTTATCTACTCGAAGGTTTAGTGGCGTTTAAATGATTACTTTTCCATAAAAACCTAGATACATAAATAGAGAATAGTATTTATTTAAAGTACCTAATTATACTACAGATACTATTTGATTCTTATATAATAATTGTTTGTTTAGTTCTCTTGATGCGCCCAACAAAAGTTAAACTCTACAAAAGTCTAAAAAAGTATGAAAAGTCAAATGACATGGCCAAAACTAAGTTAGCTTACCTTGATCTCACACAAACTTGAATATTGGCAAGCACTTTAATTGCCTACTCATCCTTCTTTGTGTGACAAATGCTCTTTTAAATGCCATCACAAGGAGAGATTTATGGCCTTAGGAGTCTGTGATGGCTGGAAAATCAAAATTTAGCAATAACTGACTTGTTTTCTTTCTGCTCTTGGTGCTGGTGTTAGCCACCCTTGAATTTTTTCTTTAAACTTGAAACTTTTTCGACCAGTTGTCACATGCATTGGGTCAAGTTGTCAACGCCACAGTTGCCACGTTTCGAATTACTTTGGTTTTTTTTTTCAATTTGCTTCCTTGTGTGTGAGTGTATCTCTCTCTCTGTGTGTGTGTGTGTGTGAAAGTAACCGCCCGAGCGGCAACTTGTCGCCACTTTATTAACTGTCAATCTGGGCTTGTATTTTGTTGTTGTCGCTGCTTCCACTTCCTTGGTCTTTGATAAAATAAATTTCTAGAATGAAAAAATGCCGTGTGCTAAGCCAAGAGATCGGTTTCCAAATACTCTTCTATACTAAGGCACTTTGACTTGAAACAAGACACAAACGGTCATTAATTAGGTAAAAATTAGACATCTATCTATCTTCAGATTATTTTAGTTGAATTGTACGAACTTTAGATACAAGACTCTTCAACTTCGTTGGTTTAATTAATTAAAACTTATTCAAAATGTGCAACATATGTCAAAGACTCCAAATTTCTAATATAAAAAGGACAATTCAAGTGACTTGACGGTATAGATTATATCAAAATTAGTACTTGTTTTAGATCTCTAGTAAAAGAAAGTTTCCTTTTTGGTTTGTCCTCAAAGAATCAGAATGATATACTGACTAACTCCGTCATATAGAGTAAACAAACTTCATGTTAGATTCTTCCTTTGCTTTATACAATTTTTTCCTTTTGTTGGCTACTTAAATTTGTTGTTGTTGTTGTTGTGCCTGGTGCCTTTTAATTTTATATGACAAGGCTGGGCAGCTACATGTGTATGTATATATGTATATATGAGTGTGTGTAGCGCCTCCTGATGCTTTCCCTTTCTCCCATCAAACGTTGCCTCTTCTACCTCGGTCTCGTTCTACTTTGGCTCCTCCTTTTCCTTTCTGTTGCGCTTGACAAAACATGAAATTTAATATTTGTTGTCGTGTTTTGTTGAAAAATGAACATGATAAATGTTTTCTTTTTTTCTTGCCTCAGCTACGCACATGCCAAGAAGAAGATTCTTTGCCCTCATGCCCCTTGGTTGCGAGCATTCCGAACTTCTGCCAATTCCTGTTTGCCCATGTTACATTTGGATTGTTTGGCTATGGCATGAGGCCACGTGGGTGTCGTATCGTTGCCTTTTACTCCGTGTATGATGAAGGGCACGGGGATTTGTTGAACATCACATCAGCAAACACAACAACAACAACAACAACAATATCATATCAGCAGCAGCAACATTTTGTGCCATTAACCCAGTTGTTGCAACAAACATCAAAGGCAAAACAATGCACAAGATGATGGTGCTCGAATAAAAGAACTTGAGAGGGGGGTCTGGTGAGTAGATGGGGCAGGGGTAATGTCAGCACCACTCGGCATTGGCCGTCGAGGTAAAACAAGGAATTGAAGTGCATGACACAATTGCTACCAAAACTAAAAAAACCAAAAGCAAAGTGCAACAAAATATGGCAAATAGTAAAACAAATGTTTAAATATATATATCACTATATCAGCCATGGTGGAGAAGGCGAAGACTGAATGGGAGGGGCTTGACGAGTAACATAAGAACCTTGACAGGCAACTGAAAACGAGAAACTGTTCATATTTTATATGGTAGATATATATTTATGTGTAGAACCATATTTCACATTTTGTTGTCATGCTTGTTGTTCGACATTTGATAAAGACAGCAACATTTGCCAATGTTGTCCAAACAAATATTCGACAGAGTAATGCCAAAATGGTGAATATAATAAAAGTGATAACCTTGACTCAGTTGCAATCAATTCCTAAATGGATAAAAATGCATGCCAGATACCCACGTATCCATAGCAATGTATCTGGAATGTCGATAGCCTTGAAAGCCTTTGAAAGATATTTATACCCTATTTAAAAGTGAACACATTAGTCACTAATTTGGGGCTAATCTATTAAGTTGGCTTTAAAGTAAAAATACTGAAGAATATTCTCCTCTTTGAAAAAATAAGAGCAGTCATTATGTAAGAGAGAACAAAATTGCATAAGTAATTTGTTTCCACTTTTAACTCACTCAACTTGACAGAAACAATCTTATAACTCGCCCAATTCTCAAGTTCCCCCTCCCTGCCTGCCTTCCTTCCTGCCGCCCCCTCTGACACTCATCTAACCAGCCATTTGAGGGGGGAAAAAACTATCGTGTCTAATGAGCAATTCAAAAAAGTTTTCATTTTCATTTGCTGCTGTTTTTTTCCCTGCACCCGCCTTGCCTCCTCCTTCTTCGTAGTTGCCTTGTCATCTTTGCCACTCGTAGACCTTCTTAAGTGACAACTTGAGAGGCTAAATAAAAAAAAAACGAATGAAAGAAAATAGAATGAAAAAACGAGGAGGTGGAAAAATTGCTTCCCCCACTTTAGGATCATCTGGGCTTCTAATAGGCCTTCCGTTTGCTCTTGCTCTTGGTCTTGGTCTTGGCGGTAGCGAAAATAGTTTTCTCGGGCTGCCTTCTGCTGCTGCTGCTCTGCTTCTGTTGTGTCTCGAGTGTCTGAGTGAGTGATTCACGTCAACTAAAACATAATTCTATAGAACTAAATGAGTTGTCGTTTTTAGTTCTTTTTAGTTTTTATGTTTTTTTCCCTCTCTCTCTCTTTCTTTCTCTGGCTGCCCACTTTTGGTTTCAAGTGGGAGGCAAACTGACGACAGAATGTTGCAAATGATGCACAGTGAAGACTTCAGCAATAAGAAAATGGGAAAAACTTATGGAAAATCGGAGAAAGTTTTCCAAAGAGCACTTGCACTTTCATTTCTTTTTAGTTTAACTAGTTTTCTCCTTTTCAGGAATCATAAATAAGGATCGACAAGCTATATGGCAAAACCGACTCGGCTCAGGATTAATCATCAGAATGAAGAAATATTAAGATATTTATTTCTATTTTCCTTTTCATTGTTCAAATATGTAAATTTATAGATTATTCTGGTCTAGATTTGCCTTTCCACTCTTTCAATATTTGAGTGAATACTGTAAAACATTTGAACAAAACAAAAAAAATATATATATTTATATGTATGCATATAAAAAATATAAAATTTGTATATAAATTTTTCGCTTGGCTGTTGAAAAATGAATATTAAATTTTTTCAAGTGCTACGTTTTTATGCCTTTCTGCCCTCCAATCCCCCCGCCACACCCTTTCCCACCCTCCATTGTATATGAATCCGTTCAAATATTTGTGCTTAATTTGTAGCTGTGCAACGTTTATTAAATATTTGCAATTTTATGTTATTTTTCTTCTTTTTTTGTTGTTGTTATGTTGCACCCAACGATGTCTGTTTGCTCCGCCTTTGGCCTTCCCCACCACCCTCTGCCGCACCCACACCCTCGGGTGGGGCTTCCCAAAATAACAGACAACGAGAAGAGGGGGAAATATCGTCTTCGAAATGTATTCAAAAAGTATCCTCGGCAATCGTGTAATTAGTAATTCTCCTTGCACACTTTGTACTACATGCATTTTATATTTAGCTTCTGACTCGGTTCAGTTCACTGATTCTACATACAAATTCAGTCAGATTATGCGAAAATTGTGAATTTCTTGGAATCTTATGACTTTGCTGGTGCCTCGGCAGAGAGGTGGGAGGGGGGACGGAAACGACAACTAAATTGAGCGTAAGGCAGCAGTCACCTGGTAGCAAGGGGCGACAGAAGGCACCACATGTTGTAGTGGCACAGTGATTCAAGATCCAAAAAGAGAAGCCTGCCGCCTTTTTTTGGTTGCTAAGGCCAGTTGGGCTTAAAAACATTCCTCTTCGCCTTCTGTCAACAGCAATTTTTGGATTTTAATTGCCTGACAGGCTGATTGCTACCTCCACTTAGTTCTTTCCCTTTGCCATTGCCCATTTGTATCCTGGTCTCTCTCTCTCTCTCTCTCTCTGTACCTGTCTGGATTTTAAGGAGCTTAAGGCTCAGTTTTCCCAATATTTTTGGAAAAAATAAAAAACTTTCTTACTCCTAATAATAAATGGATGACAAGTGTGTGTGTGTGTGTTAGCCCCCATCCCTCTGGTTACTGAAAAATGCTTTACCAATTTCTTTTATTGTTGTTGACTTTTTTGTAAATCTCCTCATATGGGTTCAGAGTCACGTCTGGGGCATCAGGAACAGGCGGTGCGCCTTGCAAACATTTCCAAGTTGCCAATGCGCTACAAAATGATTCCGTTTTCCTTTTTTGTTGACTTTTTTTGGGTTGGGGAGGGGGAGAGGGGTTCCTCTACAGCTACAAAAACTATTTATTGAAAATTATGGTGTAATTTGTCGAATATTGTTTGTGTGCAGGAGAATGTCACACCGAAATCCTTAATAGGTGAGTGGAAACATCGGTTTTCAGTTTTGTGACGTGTTTGTTTTTTATATGAAATTGATTGCCATTGCATATTGCCACAGAATGTTAATAAAAACTTAAATTTGTGAAAACATTTGTGAAGTTTCCCATTGGGAATTCATTCATTAATCACTGCCAAGTGGAATTTCTGTTTTCTTTCATTCTTTATACAATGTCTGTGATATATTTTCAAAAGGCCCATGAAATTTGGACTCTAAACTAAACAATTTGTTACCAAAGTAAAGCAACAGCAACAACATTTAACCATTTCAAAGGGGTATGAAGTGCCCCTTTAAAAGATACTTCATCTACGCCTCTGTCTTCCAATTAGTTTCATATATTTAGCACAAATTTATGCACATGTATACTAGTATATGTATTATCTAAAGTTTAGATCATTCATCATGCGGTTTGAGTTAATTAAAATTTCATTCGCCTAATACAACTTAATTCCAAGCAATTCGAAAATTTGCCAGAGTTTGAAGGCTTAGCGCTTTATTTATGTTGGTCAACATAAATATGTATAAATATATATGTCTCTTTACATATATATCCACTAAAGTTGTACATACATATATGCGCCTTGTGGGTGATTTTATGTTTTTACTAAAATAACTTTTGCTGTTTGTTTATGTTTATAGTTTTTGTTCTTTGGAATTTGTATTTGTATTTTACGCCACATAAACTTTGATGACGTAATACGGGAGGAAAAGTTTGTTTCCATCCATTTTAATTTGATTTAAAAACATACAACAAACCGAAACAAACCGAAAAAAAGGGAAATGGTGAGAAAGGATAACATTTATTTCACGCTGCGAAATGATTTCATTAACTGACAACTGGCTAAATCGTTGAAAATCAATTAAAAAGACAAACCAAAATCATTTTGCACTGCCAATTGCCGGACTACCCATTGATTTCACAATTGGTTGACCGCAAATTAAATAATTTCAATTATGAACGCACATTCACCCCCCACCACCCACCTCACCCCACACACACTGCAATCCCCACCATGCTAAATGGAATGCAAAACATTTTACATATATATTTTCTTTAATTACAGAGTAAGCGACCGATGCCGATGTCGATTAAAATGCATTTTGTACTAAATTTGCATCTAATTCGTTTGAGTGACAGATTTAAAAGATTCGCTTGGAAAGTTGGATTAAGAACAATTTTGTCTTATGCAGATTTCTCTTTAAAGTTAATTAATCTGCTGGATAAAGGTTATTTTCATTGGATATCTCAGGAAATATCATAGTTCAGGGATCAAACTGTTAGCATTAGGGGTGTTCTATGACTATCTCATTTACGCGCACTTGAAGTTTAGGGATTTTACTAAATTGAAAGTCTGGTAAGAATGTTTCACCCTCCCTCCATGAGTTCCCCTGGTCGGTTCTGCTGTTATTGCAGCAACAACTTAATATATGTCAGGTAATTTTCAGTGCAACAACTTTACAAACAATTTTGGATAACCGCACATGACAGAATGTTGTCCATGTTCGTGTTGTCCTTGTACCAGGGACGCCCGCTTCAATTTCAGTAACAACAACTGAAACAAACCGCGAGTGCAATAAACAAAGCCGCAAATGGGCACAAATGGTGGCCAAGAGCTAGATGGGTGGCGACAAGCTCGCTGAAAGCAAATAATTCTATTTTGGATGCCTACTTCCGCCTGCAATTTTGGGGGTCGGAAAAGTTTTTGTGTGTTTCTTCATTCAGCTGGAGATGGGTGGGTGGAGGCATTTGGCATTGTTGTTTTTCACGCTGCGCTTAATTAAAACGCAGGGTCACGTAGCCAGCCACTAACCCAATCCCATAGTCCTTGTCACTTTTTGGCCAATGCCTTTGCGTTTGCCCGTTGGCAAAAAGCTAATTTGGTTTATTTTTTCCACTCTGCTCTTATACTCTTACTCTCAGTTGGGCTTTCCTTTTTTTGCCATGCTTTCAAATTTTTATTTTTTGTGTTTTCTGCTTTTAGCACTCTTCTTCTTCAAGGGTGTCAAAGTGCATGCCAAATGCAGTGAAAAGGAAGGGAGAACGTTAAGGAATTGCATTTTCAAACATTTGCGCAACATTAATTGCATAAATTTTTCGGTTGGACCACATCCCCTGGCTGCTGCTGCTGCTGCTGCTTTTTGACGTCAAATTAAAGAGCCGTAAAAGGAAAAGTCATTAAATGTAGTCACAGCACGCACCCTTGACTCCCTCTCTCTCTCTCTCACTCACTCTCTCTGTGGCTCTTTCCCTTCAGTCATTCCTCCAATTCTGTCTGTCTGTTAGACAGTTTGTCTATCCGTCTGTCTCTCTGTCGGACCGTTATAATTTTATGCCTAACTGTGTCAGCTTCTGGCTTTCAGCTCCTGCACTTTTCGTGCTCCATGCCACCGGCAAGTGCTCATGCATAACGCATTTTTGCGCAGCTAAAATGTATGCTATGAAAATGTAACTTATACCTGTTGCCCCTCCTCCTCTACCCATCCTCGCCAAGCTATCATTTTCTACTGTGCATCTCAGGCCTTAAATCAGTCGTCATTTCATTAAAATGCACGCACAGCGCCGCTGAACGAGAGGTCGTCCAAAGAGTCAGTGAAAGAGCGCGATGAGTTCGAGCTGGGCGGTGTTGCGGGGGGCGTGGCAGAGTGGGAGTCGCGAGCTGGGTAAAACTGTTTGCGTTTACTTAGGTTTCACCTGAATTTTTGTATGCCCTTTGTACCTGTTTGTCTGTGTGTGTGGTTATTAAATTTACCGTTATTAAACATTTTTCATGCCCAACATTTCTTCGCTTTTTTATGTTTTTTTTTTCTTCCTTGGTTGACTTACAGACAAGTTAATATAGCCCATAATTATGACAAAAAAATTATTCATTTATGAGCTTAGCAAATTCAGCAGAATAAAAACTTTTACTTACATTTTAACAACATTTTCCAAAAGCAACTGAAAGTTGCCATTAATTACAAATGTTTGGTTTACTTTAAAAACAAATGAATAAATTAATCCACACAACTTTCATTGAGCTTTTTATAGACTGATTTTCCTTGTTGTTATCGAAAAAGTCAATTAACTGTCACAAAAGCAGCACAAAAAACACATCAAAAAAGGGAACACAATGAGGTTAATATATTATTTGTTTCATGCATATTTTAAAATAATTAAACAAGTTTTTTCCCTTTACAGGATAACCTTTGTGTTTTGTGACCTTGAAATGTTCAACAGTTGTTCATGGCCTTAGGACTAACTTTGCCATCAAGTAGTTGGTTGTATTATCAAGTTAAGACTTGAAAGAAATGTTGATTAACTATTCATTTAGCTTATTCAATCCAAAGGTCCTATGGCCATAATTATTAGCCCACTCGTTAAGTTCAAGTTCCCTTCCAAGACGATGAAAAGAACGTGAATTGCATTTAATTAGTTCATTATGAAATTGTTAAAAATATTGTTAAAACAAACCGTAATGCTAAAATTATAAAATGGCACACATAAATGCAGCCACACACACACGTTTATGGTAAACGGAAATGTCCTGGTTGATGTGCTTTACCTGCGGTAAAGAAGCTTTGAATACTTTTGCCATTTGCTTGTTGACATATCAGAAAGAAAAAGAGCAAATTTTGTTTCGTTAAACCTCATTTGTGAGTAAAACATATTGTTTGGGTTGTTGTTGCTGCCACATTGTGTTGTGTGTGTGTGGTTGCATTTATTTTGAGTGGTTTTATTTGATAAAGCAACAACAATAAGAAAAAGAGAAAAAGCGCTGGCAAAAACACATGCATAGTTTTTATGCAAATTTCGACGCCATTTCGTCCTATTTGAAAGGGAGGATATGCATTTATACATATGCGCCAGGACTATCAACATGATGTGGCTGCATTTTGGTTGCTTTTGCGTTTCGAACTTTCAATGAAAGCAACAACTGCAACAGCAAGAGCAGCAGCATCAGCAGCATCAGCTAGTCAGTCAGCTCAGGTGTGTAACAGATGGGGCAGGAGAGGGAGACAGTCAGTGTGTGTGTGTGTGTGTGGGTGGGTGTGTGTGGCAAGGGGTGACAGTTGCTCCTGTTTGTCTGCACGTCTGCGTTTCAGTTTTTGTATTTGGCAAATGTCAACTTTATTAGGCATTTTTGCAGACATTGAACAAATCCATATACCAAATACAGATTCATATCATTCCAATGTCTCCGAGTATTTACTGTCTTTCCCTCTCTCTTTCTCTTTCTGTCTCTCCTCTCTTCCTATATCAGGTTAATACACCTTTTGAGCATTTCGTATTTTAGCATTTTGAATGAATATTCCTAAAGAATTATTCAGGTGAGAAAATATGGGGAAATCAAGCACAGACAAGAGAGCAGAGAGAGAGAGAGGCAGAGAAAGCGCAAGAGAGTTGACACCTGCGCAGAAAAATGCTTTGCAGACCTTTCTCACTGAGAGAAAGTTTCAAGAATTTCCCTATAACATTTTCGGACTTCAAATTGTTTTTTAAATTTCTCAGCCAAATTGAATTTGAATCTGATAATAAATATTCATTAAATCAATAATCAATTTAATGCCAAAAGAATCACCTCTTACCTGCTGTTAAAATAAACTTTTAACTGTTGCCGCAAAATTAATGTCAGTTGTAAATTGTGATATAATCTACTGAGAATAAACATTATCACCTCATAAGCATAAATATTATTTGGCTGCCCCATAAAACAAAACAAAATGCTCGGAAATCTTCACTAATGGTCGAGCATTTAAGACAGACAATATAAGAGCCCCAAAGGACTCTGACTTCTGTCTAAGACAAATAGCGAATTGTCGTTTATAATTGACCACAAGTGGGCACAGACAACCTACTGGAGGGGGGGCAAACATTGTCGGTCGGTTGTGGTTGCCATTCGAGTAAATGGACAATTATTATTAACTGCAATAAATTTCACGCACGCATAATTTACATACAAAAGCACGCGAGCGTGTCGAAGGACTTGGACTCGGACTCCGACTGAGACTTGGACTCCATCAACCAAGCCACAGCGAACCATACCAAAAACCCAAAATGAAGCCGACCGAACTGAACCTAGAGCTGTGTAGTATATGGATCCATACAGGACACGTACAAAATCATTTAAGTGCAACATAATTGTGGTGCCAACTTTTGAGGATGGAGGATGGACAACAAAAGGACTTTCCGACCATTTTGCGGGTAATTGCTCTAGGGGGGCATGGCACACACACACGCACTCACACACACTCACATACATACATAGACGAAAGATATATCTATCATTATTAAGTTTATGCATGAACACAATTAACGATAACATTAATCGAGTGCAAAAGATGAATGACTTCGTTGATAAATGTATTAAGGCAAAGCCATTTTGGTAGTCACTGTGAATTTATGAATGTAAAAAGAGGAATAAATTAAAGTTAAGCCTCAACAAACGAAACACAGAAGAATAAATTCGAAAATTAATAAATTACAATGAAAATATTAAGCAGAATAATAATTAAAAGTTTCTTGATTTAGTTAAACAAATATATTATTTTTATTGATGCATCTCTAAGTCTAAGAAATATCTCTTCAGGTATATCTTCTAATGCCTTTAAAGTTAATTTCTAAATAAACGAAACTTTTTGTCAACTTCAAAAGCAAAACGAACAAAGAAAAACTAAAACACAAAACAATCCACTTATAGTTGGAAAACTTCACCCGCCCACACATTAAGAAAAGAAGAAAAATAAATGAAATGAAAAGAAAAATCAATAATATGCTTTGTCATTGTTTTATGTTAGAGTTGTTGTTGTCGCTGTTGCTATTGCCATTAGCTTGTTGTTTAATTGAATTGTAGCAATTAAAGTGCTTCAATTGATTTTAATCGGAAATTGTACTCATTGTTTGGACAGGCCACAAATACTTACAAATGCATTCGATAGTCGTTGTGTTCAGTCAATTGTAAGGGTGGCCAGGCAAATGAAATGCACAGATAATTACAATGCCTCCAAATACATACTTAACCTTCCCATACATAAGTATATAAACTGGACACAATCTGCTTCATTAGTGTTGGCATTCAAATGGCAAAAAGGAAACGTATCATAATATGATTTAAGTCAAGTCTTTAAGTCTAGGACTATTAACTATTTCGAATTTAACTTTTGTTCAATGTACCTATTTGTAGTTGAAATTAGAACCTTTACACATACATATCAAATGTTTAGAAGTTAGAACTATTAACACTATTTAATTTGACAATTGACCCCAGGAATAAACCAGATTATTGTGGTTTTTGGCTTGGACTAATTTTTATGGTAATCGATTAAAATAATATAAAGCACATACCTATCTTGTTAAGCTTTCAACTTTTCTGGTATAAAAATACATACATCCCCACATTATGAATAAATTGAAAAACGTTTGCAACAAATAGACCTCGATTAGTTTGCTTAAATGGAATATTATTCAACTAACTGACTAATTCCCCAACAATTTGTAGCTTATCTACCTTCCATCTTTATTCACTTAGTATATCAAGGCTCAACAGGCTGTTTTTTGCATTTGTTTTTTATGTTTGCATAGAACAGGAAATTTCCCCAACATAGCAGAAAAACCCCAAATTCCCAAAAGCCATTCTCTCAGAAACATTCTCTCTATGACTCTCCCTCTCGCGGACTCTCTCTCTCTCTTTGTGTGTCACTGCACAGTGTGTCGACTGTTTGATGTCGTTTCTTGGGCCATCCATTTGATGACTGCCGCAACATTTGCTCAGTACGCAACGAACTTTGCACGCAGTCGGTTGATTTTTGGGTGACAAAATCATACAAATTTCTTGACAGAAAAGTTTCTTAACAAATTTTTCAATTCTCACAGAGATTCTCAATAATACGCGCCAAAACAACAACAACAATATATACGAAAAGCATAATATCAACGTACATATATATAAAAGAAGAAGAAAAATAAAGAAAGAAAACCAAAAATAAAGATGAAAATTCGTAAATGAACTTGTGTGTGCGAGTGTTGGTCGGTGTGTGTGTGTTTGGAGTGTGTGTTTTTAAGGCATTTTATTTTTAAGCAGTCGGCAAAAGGGGCAGCAAATGTGAAGTGGAAAATATTCAATTTAATTAAAAATAGCCGACAAAGCCGACTGCATATAACCGAAAATAAAAGAAAACCAAAGAAATCGAGAGGTGGAAAAACGGGAAATTAACTTTGCCACGAAAATTGTGAAAATGAAAGCGAAACCTAAAACAAAGCTAATGCTTCTCATTGGACTCTGTCTGAGTGTGGTAAATGCTCAGCCAACCAGCAGCAGCAGCAGCAGCTCCTCCTTTGGTTATGGCGCCTCATTCATTTCCAATCCGGCCATTTATGCCTATACCGTGGGCAATCAGCAGCAGCAGCTAAAGGATGCTGCCCCAGCAGCCATGGGGGACATCAATTTTGCCACAGCAAACTCAAATTTCAATTCCAATGTGAATGCGAATGGTAATTATCGCTTCTCTGGCACAGGCACGGATTCGGGCTCCATTTCGGACACTGACTATGGATCGGCCTCCTTATCGTCCAATCGTAATTACTACTACACCAACAACAACAACAACAATAACAACAACAATGATGTAGAGGAAACCGATACAGTTTCGGCCACGCCTACACTTAGCACGCCTCCAGCTGCAACGCAACCAGCACCTCTAACCGGTTGCACTTTGGACCGTTTGGCTGTCTATAAGGTGGTCTTGCACACATATTGGACACGAGAGCTCTTCCCCAAACACTATCCAGATTGGCGACCCACAGCCCAGTGGACCAAAACTTTGGGTAAGTGGAATACAGCTTATTAAAAAGGCAATTATTTGAAGCAACTTCAAGTTATTGATTAGAAATAGACCTTGATTAGCACTGAAATAAACGTGTCACCTTTACAAACATTTCTCCTTATAGAGCTAAGAAGTTTAAGCCTATCCAAGTCATTTTGAATGGTTTGATTAATCGACATTTTTTCAAAAGTTTTAAAGTTATCTTAAGTTTAAAAAAGAAATCATCTTTAATAGTATTTCATCTAGAGATTAAATTGAAACTCGGATTCTGCTTCTATGTCTTTAACAGAATCAATTCAACCAGCAAACAAGTATAAAGCTTCTTCATCGATGCCAAAAATACTTTGAGTAGGAGCAGGAGTCGAAGTATATTAGACAATTTATAGATTATTATTAGAATAAGCAGATTACCCACACAATTTGTAAACAAGGCTTTCAAACTTGTTAACTTTTCTTTATAAAACCAAATCTCTTGCCTTAAAATAGAATAGAGTAAGTGTCTTAACGGAAGTACTGTCAAAAAAAGAAAACCCAACATTCGGCAAAATGTTAAATTTGGAACAGTTTGTTTTTATTTTTTTGCCAAAAACATACACAAACAATATCATTTTCTAGGTCAACTATGTATTGGCAATTGGGGGGAAAAGTGTTTATCTCTTTGCCACTCAATCTCTCTTGAAGAAATTGGAGCAAATGTCTCTGTGTTTTGATATGGATCTCATAATTTGTTGGAAACTGTACAGAGCGAGCAGCAACAGTCGACGCGGGTGGGAAGTGGAGAAGTCGGAGGCCGGGAGGGAAACCTACAGACTAATTTGTCACAATGCTCGCAACTTGGCAGACATATAAAAATAAATCGAAAAGCAATTTCGCAGCAAGTTGCCTAAACATTTGGATTTTGTTTTTCTTGTTGTTATTTTGGGTTAAATCAAAATGTGTAGGCAGGCAGGCAATAGGGAAAAACGGATGGGAAGATGGAAAAGGATAGAAAAATAAGTTGATGCCTTTGGCCGCATTGGCATGTCGCTTGTCTTATCATGTTTTTTGCAGATTTAGCTGTCGATTTATAGCACACACACATACACCCACACACACACATGCAAACAATAACAAAAACAACAAAAGAGAGAAAAACCAAGCAAGCGAAAGCGAGAGAGAGACAAGTAAATCTGACAGCTAAACAAGCATAGCATACTTTCAGGCACACAACACACACACACACAGGCAAATAAAAAAGGATAAGCAGGCAGTCAGGCAGCAGCCAAAGTAGGAGAGACTAAGGCAAGGAGCCTAAGAAATGCGATTTGTACGTGCTTATGCGCTATATGCTGGTCTCAGCGTAAAAACAACAAGAAATTGGATAAAGTCGTTGAAGCTAAAGCGATTCCTTTCCCTCCCCTCCAAGTAAAAGGAAATTCCAGCTTGATGTTTTGATTTTTACCCCTGTTGCAGTCTACTTTAAGTTTATTATCATTTCGGTTTTTGTAAATAATAAATATTATCTCTCGATTTTCAATATACATTGATACCTTGCAATATATATGTCATATTTTTAACCATCCCCTAACCCATATATCTTTCTATGGCAAAGTGCTTAAGTGAGCAATTAAAATGACATTTAATGCTTATGCTTTATGCATTTCTTCATCTGTCTCTCTCTTTCTCTCTATACCTCTATCTCTTTTCCTGTCCTTTCTCTATCTTTCTCTGGGGTGACATTTTGTGTGGTTTTATGCATCTGTTTGTGACTTCTCTTTTGCGTTGTTTATAACATAAGCTTGATAATTTATAGTTCTCTCTCTCTTTGAGTTGCAACCATTGCGTATACGTGATTTATCTATTACCACATACATACATATGCTCGCTGTGCTCTATCTAGTACTTATTTTATAAGCTAAAATAATGAACTAATAAATGAATTTCTAAATCCCAATCATTGCCAGCACGACTTATAGAAATATGTATGTAGTTGTATCTTCTACTGAAATTTAGAGATGGTGTTCCTTTCTATATCATTTATAAACATTGCACAACAATCTCTTCTGAATGTCTTGTAACAACAAGGAGTTTTCATACTCTCTTTTCCCCAGGTTGCAAGTCCTTTTCAAAATATAAAGCATCTTCTGGACTGTATTGTGTGAAAAATAAGAGAGATAGAAAGTAAAAATCATGAAATAAAATCCAACGCAAAATTTACGTATGCATTTATTCTCAATTTTAATATTAAAATAGCATTTTCTATATGGTGAGAAAAGGAAAAAATCAGTCAGGAAGAAGATTTTCTCTAAGTAGCTTTCTCTTTGCAGTTTCATTTCATTGAACATGTCTCCCGGATATACGACCACAAACACCTTTCAACGATAGAAATCGTTTTATATTTCACATCCTTTACACAAAGAATATAAAAAAAACGAAACATTTCCATCGATAACTTTGAGTGTTGCGCCCCAAGGAAATGCATTTGAGAAACTATGAAAATATCAGTAGCTCGAACGGAAAGAGGCGGGGCTGGCAAGTGTTTTGCTTGTCACTTTAGCTTAAAACACACTTCCCTTGATAACCGTTTAGTTAAGCCAACGGGCAGGCTGCACTAAGCTACCCCCACTAAGCCCGAAACCCTCCTAAGACTCACAATTGCAAGCCGAACTCTGAACCCAAGCCCAGTTCCATGCCCAAGTCCAAGCATTTGGATCCGGCATGTCAGTTGGCATTAAAATTCAAGCAGCAAAAAAAGCTTAGCGTTGCACTTGCCATGCCCTGGGAAAGGGAATGTGGTGAGGTGAGGTGGGCTCTGTGGGTGGGTTGTGGGGGAGTTCTAGATAGCTGAGGTTCGTGGGCTGTGGGCCAAAGGGCAACGGCTTCCTGCTGCCTGTCATATCCTGTTTATACATATAAATTTCTGTGCGCAGCTCCAACATCCGTTACATTTCAACATAGATAGAGAGAAAGAGGGAAAGAAGAGTGAAAAGTGCAGAAAATGTTGAAAATATATACAACTATTTTCCTTTTGTTTTTGTATGAGTATGTCCTGCCATGCCTCAGCCTGTCGAAGGAGGTCGACATAGGAGTGCCTCAGCAAAAATTTATTATGAATGTACTAAAACTACAAAACAGAACAAAAAGAGGGAAAAAAACTATCATGGAAACAACTAAAGAAAGCAACTGAAAATGCATTTCTTTTGCTTGTTCATCTTTTCTGTCGCCGCCTCCTCACACTCGCCTTCAAATGTCCCGAGTCGGCGACCCAATCCCCAATGCCAAAACACACACACACCCACGCAACATCCACAACCTCGTTCCCAATCCTATTCTCAGTCTCGTTTTCATTCCCGTCTAGTTGTTAAATTTCATTTGCTGGCTGCCCAGGCGACTGTTGTCGCTGTTTTTATCGCAAATTGAAACTGAAATAAAGTTTCTTTGCTTTTTTTTGTGCCTGCTGCCGCTGCTGTTGCATATTTGTTTCGGTTGTTTTACTTTTTTGTTGCCTTCCTCACATTTTTTTGCTTAGCTCTCAATATACACATTCGCGAAGAAGTTTTTCCAACGAAATTTGTTTTCCCCTTCTTCTGCTCAGTATACTCTTTTTTGCTTCCTTTTTTATGGCTTGCCAATGCTTTTTTGTTAAGACCAATTCACAAAAGCTTCGGCCAGAAATGAAATGTTGCATTCGCAATTGCATTTTACTTTTTTTCTCCTTCGCTTTGGCCAGGCCAAGGACTTGAGTTGCAGCTGCTTGCCAATGCACACTACGCAAAACTTCGTCTGGTTCTCTGTGCTTTAGACAAACAATTCAATTTTAATGATCTGCTTCAGAACTCTCATATATCTTGAAATAAAATAATTGTTTGGGAAGTTAAGAAGTTCTTTTGATCCTTTATCGTATTTCAGAATTGCCTTTAAGCAATAAGCAATAGTCCTGTGATGTCAGAGAGCTTTATGTACTTTAGTTGGTTCAATAATCAGTAGTACTTCATCACATGAATATCTTTTCTTCTCCGCTTGGTTTTTTGCCAGTGTAGATATAGATAAATGTATCGGTTAAGTTAATAGGATTTTCTTGTTGCTTGTAAATTAACTCAGTTGCAAAATAAATAGCAAATTGATTGGCATGAGAGGTGGAAGGTGAGGGAGGTTTTTGCATTATAATCTCCGCCCCCCCAACGGCCGAAAAAAAGGAAAGAAGAGAAAGAAGTCGTTGGCTGTGCATTTTGGGGTGTTGCATAAGCTGCGGCGCATTGTGATGCCTGATGCCTTGGCTTATTCTTTTCTCCTCCCCCACTAGTCTTGCCAATGTTCGACTTTCTCGTGGTTAATTGCCATTGTGCCATTGTACGAACATTGGGGCAATTATCCAATATGCCCCCTGCCACCCGTACCTTTCTGCCTGCCTGGCTGAATGCCGTGCGGACAAAAAGGCAAAAAGGGGGCAACAAGCCGTGCGTGCTTTTATACTAGTTTCTGGTGTTAAATGTTTCAGCCGACGGCATTTTCACGCCTTATGTTTTATTGTTTCAGTTTTCAGCTTTTCGGGGCAAACTCAACTCGATTCAACTTGTTGCCTTCATTTAAAATGTAATGCCTAATTTTGCGTTTCGGCAAATAATAAGTTATAAAAAGCTTTTCTCTGTTTCCCCGTCATAAATTCCAAATAATATTTTATGCACTCAAAACACATGTACACACACATAGACTCACACTCACGCCACAGAGTTTTTTTGTCTGGCTTTTTTTTTTTTTTTGTTGTTTTTCTTCTCTCTTGAGTTCCGCTCAGTCATAACAAACTTAAAATGTTTGTAATTTTTTACACGCACTCATAGAGTGAGAAAAAAGCAGACACTGAAAAACATAAGGCAAATGTCTAAGAGCAATAAAAGACAAGAAAAGACGAGAAAAGAAAATGAAGTACTTGAAGGAGAAACATTGTTTTGCTCTTGCTTAAAGTACTCGGTCTCTAGTTGGCAGAACATTTTCCTTAGAATATAATTTAAGAACATTATATGGGAAATATATAGTCAAAGATCTTGGGCAATTTAAATGTTGGCTCGCTCATTCGCATTTCTCTATGCGTTACGAAAGGCATTACAAATTCATAATGCGAGAGAGAGAAAGGCAGTCAACAAGAAGTAGAAAAAAAATCATAGCATACATCTTAGGGTTGCTTCTCGCTCTTGCTCCCCAACAGGTTTCATCTCCGCTGCTGTAGCTGCATACATAAGTACATTAATAATAAATGTAAATTTTTTTACAGCTGCTTGTTGTTATTCCTCTACCGCTATTCCTTTTACCTTTTTTTCTGTACTTGCCGCACTATGCTCTGTGTGTAAATGAAGGGGCAAGCTCGTGCAGAGATTTTTGCCAAGCACTTTTAGGTACTTAGTCCGGCTAAAACTTAAAGTGTTGTAATTAAAAGCAGAGACGATCCTCTAGAGTCGAACCACACCCAGAGCGTATTTCATTTTGCCATCCTCACAACCACTTTTATCCTTACCGTCCCCCCGAAATCTTCTCTCCTTGCATTGGTAAGCTGAGACTTGTCCACATTTTTACTTGTCGTCGTTTGTCTGTGTGTGGGGACAAGGAAAAATCACAGCAAACAAATTTCAGAATTTTGTTTTCGTCTTTTCTTCAGCATTTTTTCCTTTTTATTTTTTGCTTTTCATTTTTCCATTTGCCGCATTTACTTGCATGAATAAATTTCCCGTCTACATGTTCTTTATGTTGTTCATTCCCTCTTTCTACACGCTTTGTGCCATGTCAAATTCGTGTCATTATTCATTCATACATGATTAGACAACACAAAATAGACAACAAACAGGGCTCAGGTCTCGTATTACAAAAGGGGCGAACGAACAGGAGACAGTCAGCCAGCCAACCAGCCAAGCAAAGCATCGCATCGAATCGTATCGAAGATGGGAGCTGGAACTAGAAACCAGACAGGCGCGGTCCTGGCCAAATGGAAATTAATGAATGAAATTTGATATAATGTCAGTTTTGGTTTCGCCCCCGTGTTTTTTGCCATACATATTATGGTAGTCTGGGTTATGCAATTTTTTTTTTGGTATTTTAATTTAATATATTTTTAAACAATTTCTAGGCAATTTAAAGAACACACGTGGCTACTTATTACCATTAGTCAAATGTTGACAGCAAAGGTTAGTCCAAAGCCAGAATAAAGGAATGTACGAAGTTAAAATGGGTTGCCATAGTCAATCACTAAGCAGCATTAACGTTGTTGCCTTTAATTAAGATATCAAGGAGGATATGATTTCTTAAACCTGAATTACAGAAAACCCTTCTAAAAATGCTCACCCATCTTTCAGGATACCTTCTAGTCGATAGGGAATCCAATCTTAAAGACTATTAGGAAATTTAAAGTATTTTTATACATATTTGTATATTTCCATATTTGTTGTTTGTCATTTTAAACGGATTTAACCCAATTTTTAATTTGGCATTTATGAAACATTAATTTTGCATTACCATTTTATTATTTTGCGTTTTTTTCTCCGTGTTTCACTCTCCCGTCGTGGTGGCATGTTTAATTAATTATATTTATATGCTGGTTTTAACAACAACGTACGGTTATGCCCTCCACATGGAGGACAAAAGTCGGGGGAGATAAAAAACTGGAGCGAAATTCAAAGTAATTTGGCATAAATTAGCCTAGGCTAATTACAAATAAATTGCGCAATTTGTTTTGTAAGCTCCTCTGGTGGAATTAAATTCAATTAAATATGAATTGCATAAGTGGAATATGTTTAATCAGTTCATTTAAAAAAATAATAATAATAAGAATAATACAATTCACCTACAGGTACACCAACAGACCGAACAAAACAATGAATTGAATACAAATTGGCTTATGTTTATGTAATAAATGAATTCATTTACATTTGCTACACACCTCTCGCTCGCTCTTTCCTTGTCTCTCTCTCTTTTTATACCCTTCCAAAAAGGATCTGTACGGTTTTCCACTTTCAGCAAGTAATTTAAAAACCTAAAAGGGTATCTGAATATCGTAATGTTTGAAGTCAACAGAGCCCTCTGAATAGTTTTTCTGCTGACAAATTAATTCGTAAAAATTATATGATTTTTTCCGAAGCAATTTTTTATAAATATATATTCTTTTGTTTTCTGATCTACCACAAGCGCATTTGCTTGTTTATTTAGTCATTGTTATTATTTTGTAAAATATTTACACATATTTTCCACGTACGTACACAGTTTTTGCATTTGTCAGCATGAAAATCTGCGTATCTTGATTTATACAGAACAATATGTAAATATAATATGTAAAGAAATTCTCTTAAAAGTAGCAACTGTCAGTTACCCTTCAAAATAGAGACAAAGAAGCCCGATTCTAGGAATTCTCTATTCAAGTTAACTAGATACATTTCTGAGTTAATCAAAGTTAGCAAAACCTTTGCGAAACTTTTTACTTAGAACAACTCATGAACCCTTCTTTAGGACAGGGTATCAAAGTGAAATCAATAAAAAATTGCACACAGACAGCAACAATTGGAGCAGCAAATTGAGATTCTAATTAACTGTCACACATAAATCAAAAGTTCAGCCATAAAAATTCATAAAAAAGGAGAGAGCAAAAAAATATATTCAAATAAAAACCAGCCGCCTCATTAATAATGCATTTACAGGAACCGCAGACAAATGAAAACCGATATCAAGAACCCTTCAACAGAATTTATGTCAGGGCACACAACCTAGGAGAGAAAGAGAGATAGAGGAAAAGTTGAAATTGTAAAAAAGTATCTCATAGATGCGCTGGCATAGTTAACTGCTAATGGCAGTCTAATTAGGCTGACCGCAGAAATGGGTCACCCACGCAAACGGGTGGGTCCTTCCCCTCACATATACATTCATACAAAAAGGGTTCTTACTCTCTGTCTCTGTGGCACATAAATTTATGCTTATTGCTGCTATCTCTCTCTTTGGCAAAGTTTAAGCCTGGCGCGCACCTTTTATTTCTGTCCTCCTTCTTTTTGGGACTACATAAATCTTTGCCAGGTGGGTGCGTGCATTTCCAACTCTTAAGTGAGTTGTTCCTTCCTTTAATTTTCTCTTGTTTTGGCCCCAGACAACTCGCAGACAACATGCGTGTGTAGCAGTGTGTGTGTGTGTGTGTGTCAATAGGCAACTCGCAAACACACAAAACTTTGTTTTGTCTGTCTGTGCCTAATGTGGTTGGTGGTGTATGTTGGTTGGCTGGTTCGAGGGCGTTTTCTTGGTTATGTGGGCGTTATTTGGTATTTGTCTGATTCTGGTTTTGCCCCTAAAGTTGTCCCAAGGCTTTCCCTTGAAAAATGTCTACAAATTATCCCTGAAAGCAACATACACAGCCAACGGCCGTTGGTTACATTTTCGTTCAAAAAATTAAACAAGGAAGCAAAAGGCAAGCAGCAGTTTTCCTTAGTTTTCTAAAAATATCAAATTACTCAAAACAGGGAAAATAAAATCCAATTAGAGTGAACTCAAGATGTTGGTTAGCTCAAGTTAAAGCTAAATGAATGTTGTTAAAATAAAATATAAAGTTGCTCAAGTAGATAGCCACTTTAAATAGAATTTTACCTGAGAAATTCATACTGTAATAAGAAATTCATCAAGGGTCTTAAAGCCAGTTGCGGTTCGATCCCCTCCCAGCTACTACGCCCCTGCTTACACGCACGATATTCCACCTATATCAAATCAAAAATGCTGCCTAATTTTCTTGGCATATTTCCCTTGCTTAGATTTTGCTACCCTTGTGAGTTGTTTTGGTTTTATTCTCATCGTCTAGCCCTGTCACTTTTCGAGGGTCTTGGTTATGCGAGAACACGCATATGGCCTTTCCTTTTGCCGTTGTGTGTTGCCCTTATCAATCGTCAACGTCATTGTCATCAACGATTGCCGAGAGTCTCTCCCCCTCTGTCCGCAATTGTGGCACTAATTAAGGCCAACGAGAAAAGAAGCGAACAAAATATTAGAAGAAATGTTCTTACATTTATTTTTATTGAGAGCTACGTGACACGTCTGAATAAATAAATATTTATGCCCCAACTTCCACCTCTCCCCATCTCTCCCTCCCTCTCTCTCTATCATTGACTGACTGAAAATGAAGTAATAAAACATAAATTCATTTAATTAAGCAATTTTATGTGACCGAAAAAAAGGAAAACTTAACAAGCGAATGGCAAATATTTGACGATAGTGAAAGCAATTTATAAGGATTATGCCCCAGGGAGTGGCAATATTTTTGTTGTTAGTGAGGAGAGAAAGGGGGGTGGGGGAGAGCTGTAGGCAAGGGGCGTAAAAAAAGATCAAAGCTGTGGAAATTATATAACTTTTCATTTTTTTTGGTTGTTTTTGCCTCATTTTTTATGGTCAAGATGCTGGTTCAATTTTTATGGTCAATCAGGCGAATAATAAGATAAAGTCATTGCCATCGAGAGAGTGAGAGAGAGAGAGACAGAGATAGATTAACGATAAGAGGAAGAAGCACTAGGCGAAAGAGTACCACAAAACTCAAGAGAAGTGAGCCGATCAAATTAACCATAACAAGTGGCTAAAGTAAGCAAACGCAATGCATTTTAAATGAGCCAAGGCATACCGTACCAAAAGGGAAACCAAAAAGGACACTCTGCTGAGTGGAAGGAGACAAAAGCGGGAAATGACACTCTCAACCGCGCAAATTGTCAACATCGCTCAGAAAAATAAACAAGAACCAGCTTGGGGGGATGGGCCCCAAAGAGCTGCCCCTGGTCTCCATTCCCATTCATAAAGTAACCGATGCCTTGAGGGCAACTGCAGGCCAACTTACCCAGATCCTGTCGAGTGCACAGTCAGAGCCCATTAAGTGTTTATAATGCGGCAGCAAAACACCAACAAAAACAACAACACGAACAAAACAGCAAACAGCTGAACGAAGGCACTTCAAAAGCTGATGAAAATTAAATGAAACAGAATTTGTAAATTAAATAAGTATTACCAAATGGAAGTTCACTCCCTTGGCCCCTCGTGGTGGAGCTGCTAGAAAAATACCTTAGCAAAAAGCTTATTTTCTCATTACTTTCTCTCTCTCTCTCTTACCTTAACCTAATCAGAGACTTTGTCCTCTCCTTCACTTCTTTCCTAGGCATGACAATGTTTAGACTAGATATAATGAGGGTGGAATGTTAGCAGGCCAATTCGATTTATTTATGAGTGCAAAAAACAGTTTTCTTTCGAGCGTGATTTTGATGGAAACCAAATAGATTTATATACCTATAATTTAGAAGAAAATTTAAAGCTGAAGCTATTAGCTGATAGTCTTTTCTTTAGGTGGAACCAAGTAATTCTAAGACCTGAAGAAATTGGATTGATTGGAACCTCACCTTTTCCTTGGTCCAGATTTCATCTCCTAAACGCAACATTTTGAAATATTGTATACTCCGTGTTTCTGTCCAAGAATTGATTGGTCAACATGTGGCCTACTGAATTGGTGTCTATTAGGTTTCGTTTTTGTTTACTAAGCTGAATATTTAAAATACGTGGGGCAAAAGTTTTGCCAATAAAAAAATTTGAAAATTTGCTAAAGCGCTAAAAAATGTACTGAGAATGGATGGATGGACGGATGCATGGGATGGAGGGAGGTGGCTGGGGATGGCTGCTGGTGGCTTGGGCGTACAGGAAACTTGGCTAAGCGTAAATAAAGCAAATAAACTTTTGGGCCACAAAACACCCAAGGAAGGCAAGTTGCTTAAGTTGTTGCCTTGCCAGGCAGACAAAACTTGCTCTTAACTTGGCTTTGAGACAGTCTCAGAGTTTGCTTAGTAGCCCAAAAAACAAAAAAAATAACGGAAAACAAAAACAAAGCAAAGCAACACACACACACAAAAACCCAAAAAGAAGCGTAGCTTACAATGGGGCGCACTTTCTCCATGGTGGCTCCTTCTTCCTCTTCTAGTTCTCCACCTCTCTGTTTTTTGGTTTTGGTGTGAATAATGCTGCTGTTATTTATGCCTCAATGCGGCACGCCTCTTTCTTATTCTCCTAGTGCCATGGCTGCTAACAAAATGCCACAAGAAGAAAAAGAAATTGCAATTTCCACGCCCAAGTTTCGGGCACTTTCACTTTATGGGAACTGCCCCCCCTGTCCTGTAGAAGAACAAGAAAAAGATGGCAACGACGAAGAAAGAGCAACCCCATGTTGCTGCTTTTTATTAAAAGTTTCTCTCATAGCCAACGAACCAACAATGGGCACATTTTTTAAAGTGTTTTTTATTGTCGCGTTAACCGACCGCAACGACTTAACCAAGGGTCCTAGGGAAGGCTATGGGGGTTGGGGGATGTGAGGGGGACCCAACTCTTACGTAAGTGTAAATTATTGTTAAGGTCAGAAAGTTTTGGATAAAAAGTTTCCAATTTCTTTTACATTCCTCTTTACACTTTAGTTCTTCTTTGCTTTCTTACCCATTCATTCTCAGTAGTTGGCCATAGACTTAATACCTTTAACTAAGTCAACGTAAAAGAATAATTTTCATTGCATTTAGCTTAATTAACAAAGTGTTAATAAAACTGCCATACTAACTTTCAATTAATTTTGCTTTCACGGCAACACAAAATTTGTTTAACTATGCTAACGACTTGACCTGGCCAGAACGTGAACCAGAACCAGAGCCTCACACGAGCCACAAGTAAAAGTAATAAACTCGTCCTTCTTGTTGTTGTTGCTGTGCATATTTTTTGTTTTTGTGGCGGTGGCCGCTTTTAAATAAAAATTTATGTCCTAGACGGTGCAACCAAAAACACTTTCACTTAAGCCTCAGTCTGTGTCCCATTCCTCGTATTTCTGTTGCCATTTTCCCTGCCCTTTCACTTGACATTTTGAAATATGTGTGTGGCCTGTATCAGCAATTAAGTGTAGGAAAAAAAAGGGAAAATGTAGTTGAAAATATATAAATCGGAGATACCCTTCAGAGACCTGATCAAAATCTTGCGAGTGTCAAAGAAAAAGTGCCAAACAAGCATTATGGGCAATAACAAAACTATATATTCTGCCTGTCAACTGTACCTACTAACTTTCCTTTTCCTGCTTGTGCTCTCTGTTATTGCTGCTGCTGTCACTGACGGTGACTGTACTTAATGGTTGGAGCGAGTTGGCATTGATGGCCCTCATATGATTTGTTGCTGACAATTTGGGAGGCTTTTCATGTAAAAAGAATTCAGAAATTAAATTGTAGCGCACCGTACCCTGTGATACCCTCTACAAAGAGTTGCAAAACGAATTGAAATCACGTTTACACTTGATTCTATCCAAATGATCCTGTGAACTTACAAGCTTGATACGTTTTTTAATCGGTTTACCCATTACATGGGTCTGTCGTATATACTCCTTAACATCTTGATTACAGGATATGAAAACGAATGAAAAAATGAGAGAAAACTGAAAAGAAAAAAAAAAATGCCGCACTAATATCGTTGGGGAGTAAAAGTCATCAAATTTTAATGCCAGGCAATGCGGCCAAAAGGTTGAAAGTGCTTAAGAAACAGAAAAAAAAAGAAAGAATGACAATTCAGCACAAATATGTAAGTACAGCAAGGGTAGAGTTTGAGGTCAAAAGGTCCCTAAAATCAAAGTTACACAGCAAAAATCAAAAGCTACTGAGAAAAGATGCTAATTTTTAATCAAAACTGCAAAATAAAAGATTCCATTGAGCTGCAAGAGATTTATTAATAGATATATATAGATGTATTTAGAATAAAACATATATTTCAATCTGTTTTAGTGGGAATCAAATCTATACAGTTGAGATGAATTTTATATTTAGCTTTCTCTTATCTGTAGAGAGTATCACAGATATAACTTATGAGTATATCACAATAATCAAAAGGTATTTTTTGGGTGAGGGGGAGGGCAGGAGGAAGAGCCATCTCATTGTATTGTTGTGGCCAACTTTTGAGTGCAAAAGTTGAGTTCAACTTGTCATACAACCAAAAAGGACATTCTAACACAAAAGGGTTGGCTCTTAAACCTCTCATTGTTGCTGTGTGTGTGAGCTGAATTATGTGCTCAGCAAACAAACAAACAAACAAACAAATAAAAGGCAAAAATTGATTGTTGCATTGCATACTTTTTGGGGCTTACTGGCTTTATAATCATGACTCCCCTTCGTGTTCTTTTTTTTTTGCTGTTCGCAATTTGATATCATAAAAATTTATGTCCTGCCCCTTTCTTTATATTCCGAAATGCCAGCACCTCTTCCTCCTGGGTGTGTGTGTGTGTGTGTTTGTAAGTAGTTGAGCATGAAATGTAGAATTTATTATGTTATCGCTTCAACGATTTACTTTATCGATTTTAGCATGAAGAAGCGAAAAAAAGAAAAAAATGAAGCGTAAAAAGGGGAGAAACATCCTGAAGCTATCCAGATTATTTGGCAGCTTCCCTTTTTTCGTTTTTTTTTTTTTCTTTTGAGTTTACCTTTAGGCTTGGCTGAGACAAATATTATGACTTGGCTTAAAGTGAAGTGAGTTTGAGTTGACTTTGATTTCAGCTTGAGGTAGGTAAACCTATTGGTTTAATATATTTATTAAGTCCTGCCACTTGTCTTATCACAGAGCTTTATGCATTTTTAATGAATCTTCTACACTTTGATGTAGCTGAAGAGATAGAGAGAAAGAAAGGGAGAGAGAAAGTTGGGAAGTTAGCTTTTGGAATTATTTTTGCAATTTTCCATCAACAACCGAAACTTTGACGCAAATCAATTTATGTTTTAAAAATTCAATCAAATTTTGCTTTGGGGCCCAAGTAGAGGGTGACCGAGGGTGTGGCAGATAGGGTTGTGTGTTTATTTATATACATGGTTAGGGTTGCAACTGAGATCTGTATGGACCGACCCTTCGTGGTGTCCTGTCACTGAATTGATAATAATTGGATTAGCGCATCATCATGTTACCCAAAGCGGAGACCAGAGCGCTGGGTTTAATAGTGGCCAAAAGAGCTTACGCCACGTTGGCTACGCATCGAAGCATCCAAGTGATATATATGTATGTCTACATAGATGAACGTTTGTATGTATGTTTGTATGTTGTGTGTGTGAATGATGGCAAAAATATTCAACGTTTGCCATATTTTTTAATATTTTGCAGGCCGGGAGTTTTGCTTCAGCGATTTTACAATTTATATGGCGACCTAAATCTACTCTTCACACACACAAACACACATCCACACAGAAATATGAAACCATAGTCACCCTGAGAGCTTCTAACCGCCGCACTTTATGCGCCCTAAAGTATTCATCACTTAATTTCCACGTGCTGCTGCCATTTTTGGAAAATTTATGACTTTGCCGAGTTTTACCACTCAATGTTGTTGCTGCTGTTGTTGTTGTGCCAAAATGGTTGCCGATGTCGTCAAATTTTTTGCAGTTACTGTTGTTGTTATTGCTGCTGTTGCCGAATAGAGAGCAAACCCCTTTTTGTTTGGCCCGTTTTGCCAGCTGTCAGCGCATAAATAGAATTATGTCAGGCTAATTGAATTTCGCCCACGCCTTGACATGGATTTATGCACTAAATGCAGTTTCGGGCTTCGCAAATGGATCTTCCCGACGGGCAGGGTCATGGTGCGGTTCAGTGGGAGTTAGTGGATAATCAAATTGCTTGGTTTAGAGTTTTCAGCTTAATGAAACTCGTAAAAGCAACTATAAGCAACAAAATTTTGTTAGCCAACAAAGATGTTACTTGAAAGAGTTTTCTGACGAATTCGTCATGGAAAAGTTAATTTAATGAGCGTGAGAAGTGTTCTGTTACTGTAGATTGAAACTGGTGTATGTACAGTCAATATTACTTAATTTGTAGGAGGTTGGGATGCTTATAGGATATAATAGGATGATTTTTCATAATGTATTTGGTTTATTGAACACCAAAAGCATTCTCATTTTACCTTTTGGAGAACTGGCTATAATGTTATAATCATAGGATAAGAATATTTGATATTAAAAATTGTGTAAAATTTTAAAACTGAAACCGTTGATTAATGTATTAATTTTACTTATTATTTATCGATTCATTTTACTCACTTTATTCTGTATGTGGGAATAATCGAATAAAGACTTAGTTAAGTAATAATAATTAGTAACATGTTTATCGTATAGTCAGTATCTGTACAAGAAGATTCTTGTACTATAATCAATTATAAATCAAGCTTCAATTCAATTAACAATTGCCAATCAGTAATCATCCCAAATACTAACAGTTATCTTAGATTTCCATATTCCCATTTAATCTCTTGTTTTCATTGTCAAGGCTTCTAAATTAAAAATACCCACAATTTGTTGATTGTTTAATAAAATTGATTATACGTTTGACTAATTGAGGAAAAATGTTCTGTTTGCATTTGTGTGTGTGTGTGTTTTTCTATGGATGATAAATGTTTCTATAGTTGATTGATTTTTCCTTGACCAATTAAATTTGCATAGACTGTGTAACAGTTGTGCCCAATTTGTGGCTTTTTGGGTTTTGGTTTACGGTCAGACTTTTAAACTGTCATTTATCTTTTTGCGGCATTTTCATAATGATCTTTCCTTTACTTTTGCTTGCCGACTGTTTGATTCTTTTCCTTTTGATTGATTTTGTGGTTATCTCTGGCAAACATATACACAGTTCCACAATTTAACAATTTTCGCATTCATTTCTCGTATTCTGTCACTTTGGACAGAACCGCATGGATGTCTGTGGATAAAATAATGAAGATTTTTCGGTTTTATCAACCAACGCTGCGGGCAGATACTATTGCAGGGGGTGGAGGGTGGGTTAAACGCCATACAAAACTGCTGGTTGCAATTCAATTTCCTTTTTTGGCAACAACCAACCAAACCAAACCAAACCAAACCAATCCAAACCAGCCACCCAAAAAAGTATGCAACACAAATTGTACACAATTATATTTTGTTATCTGAAATGAGCATGAAATCTATCGAAACGTAACGAATTTGGTATTGAACGTGCCTAACTGTTAATGCGGTTATAATACGCCAACGGATTATCATTGATTATAGATGTGTGTGCGTGTGTCTGCCTTAGTGTGTGTCCTGTGTATGCTATGTATGGGGGCAGATGGTAATGGTAGTATTGAGTTGGGGCGTTGGCACGCCCTCGAGGCACAAAAATAACTGTTTGTGCGCGTTGAGGCACAACTTTGCTCTGTCTCTCCCTCCCTTTCAGCGAACTTTGTCGAGTATGTGTGTGAGACAGATAGAAGTGGTGGAGTGTGTTTGTGTGTGTGTATATAGACATAATTTCAATTTTCATTTGGTATTAATGTCTCTGCTCGTTGTTTGTATTTGTGTGGCAATTCATATGTTTGTATGTGTGTGTGTGTGAGTGTGCACAAATTGCCGCAACGTTGTCTACTCTGTGTACATACAGATATATCCAGCGGTCTGAGTAGGTGGTTAGCTTAGCAGAAGGTGGAGCAAGAGAGACTGAGTGGGAGGTGGCAGGGGGTAGTTTGTTATATATGGCTACAAAATGCGGTATTGGCAAAATCCCAGGAGCGCGCTTTAGTTGATAGCAACAGCAAATGAGAGTAGGAAAAACTAGTTACGAGTTAGTTAGAAAATGCTATACTGAGTTACCGAGGGGTAAGTGGCAAGGACAATGCCAACAGAAAGAGACCAAGTGGCATTCGAGCTAGAGAGAGGGGAAAAATCCATTTCATTCTGATGTTTTTTTTTTTTGTTTTTCCTTGCGAGTTTTATAAATGTTTTGATAAATGGAATAAATTCATTTTTTTTGTGCCTTCTATTTGTTGCAGCTTGGAAGAGTGAATATAGAACAATTTTTATTTTATTTAAAATGTTTGTAGAATGTTGGAACAAAATGGAAAAGCTAAAATATTAATTTGAAAAAGTATAGTAGAAAGGCGAATGAAATCTGTTTTTATCTTTAGTTTAGAAAAGTTTTAAGTAATTAACAGGGGAATAGAACACAATGAATCTAATATTAACATTTCATTAGAGATAAAGAACTGAGAAATATATTCCATTAAGTATTTGGGCAAATAAAACTTAAAGAGATGGTTCAATGAAGTTTAAACATTTAAAATAGTATATAATAATCCATTGTTGTATAATATATATACATACATATATGTTCACATTTCAGTCTTCTATTGCAATCGCAGTTTAAATCAGTTTATCAAACAGTTTAACAAATTGTTTAAAATGTGGCAAACACTCAAATAATTTCAATTTATATATTTTTGTTTTCTTATTGTTATCGGTAATTAAAAACTCATCAGGAGAACTTTTTCGGCGGCTTATTCATTTGAAATGGCAATAATTTGCACACAAATGGCTTTTAATTAAAAATAAATATAAATTTTTAGAGCCTGTTGCCACAACATCAACTTCAATCAGAAAATCTCACAAACTTGAGAACCAACCACAAAATTTACATTGCAAATCAGTGGGAGGTAAAAAAATCAAAACAAAATAAAAGAAAAGACAAAGTCCTAACCTCTCCAGAGACCAAAGACGAGACGAGACGATGAGGAAGTCGACGACGAGGACGGCGACGATGATGACAACAGGAGCCATTAAGTAAACCAATCAAAGTCGAAACTTGGCCGCAAGAAAGAATTTAATAATAACAGGATAGGCCCTACTATACACTACACACAACAGGGAGAAGGGGAGAGAGGGGCTCCACCCCCGCCTCCACCTCACAAAATGGCCAAAGCAAAAATGCAAAATACAAACAGATTGTTTGGCCAGTAACCACCATTTCCTTCTTCATCTCATACCACCTACCCCAACCCCCACACATAGCTGTTCCACATCCGTTTCGAGATGAGGGCAGAGGAATGGAGGACGGGTTCGCTGGACCAGAGTTCGCCGTTGCGTGCTTAATTAAATGATCATCATTTGCGCGCAATCAACGCACAAATAAATTTCACCATGGCTCCGCTTCGTCTATGGTTTTTTTTGCTGGAATCGGAGCCCTCGTTCGGGTCCTAACCCAAGGCATCGTTTGGGTTTTTAGTTGTGTTTGTTTGCTTGGTTTCCGCTTGAAATTATATGCCGCTGCTCCTGTTCTTGTTTCTATTCTTCTCCTTCTCTCCTCTTCTCATCTCGCTGTCTTGTTGTCTTAATTAATTCCTAATTTTCCTTTGGACAAGTTTCTTTGGTTTTGTCTTGGCTTGGGTTTGCCTTTGCACTCGGTTCGGTATGGCTTTGACTCCTTTTCTGGCATGTTTAATTGAAAATTTTAGCTTCAAAGCAAATTGCTATGCTCGGTAAGGGTATTTGGTGTTTTCTTCGTTTTTTTTTTTTTTTTGGCGGGGGGTTTGGGTATTCCATGACCATTCGCCTTGTTGCCTTGTTTATGTCTTTGGCATGGCCAAAAGTGGCAGGGGATGAATGATGGATTGAGAGGGGAAGGCTGTCCTTTGCCAGCTGCTGGCCATTTTGTTTTGACAGTCACTTTTTATTTCATTTGCATATTGCTTTCGCACTTACTTTCTTCTTCTTTTGTCGTTTTGCTTTTGGTTATGGCTTTGTTTATGATTTCGTATTACGTTTCCTTTTATTAACGCATTTTCAATTGTTGGTTATAAATTTGATTACTTTTCTCCGGATCCGGATTACGACCCTTGGCCGAGTCGCCTTTCTGGGCCATCAATTAGCTGCCCATTCGACAAAAGTACCCAAACCGTTCACAAGACTTTTGCGCTGCAATTGTCGGTCGAATTGCTGAAATTTTTCGATATTAAATTTTACTACCCTACCAAATTGGGGTCAACCAGTTTTTGGCAAACAAGTGAAAGATGAAACATAAAGAGGATTATTTAAGTAGTTAAGAGTGCATCTCTTTATAGTAAGATGATCTATTTTTCTTCATTCTTCTAGCAAGTTGGCACACAAGAAATGAGTCTTAATCTTAAATTAAAATACTTCTTAAGGAAACTTTGTTCAGCGATAAAGGCAATATGTTTTTTTTTATTGATTTCAAACTTATGTGAATATAAAGGGATAGCAATCTTCTGTAAGTAATGGGTCGATGAAGTAATTCGGGACAGAAGCAAGCTAGAATCTCTGCATATCGAATAATAATTTGCATCCAATCTACTGTGACCTTCACTGGGTTAAGTTCAGTAGCTGCATATTACTCATACGCCATGTGTCATAATTTGATAATAATTTTTCAAAATGCATTTGTGCAGTCAATTGTAATTGATTTTTGGTAAACCAAATGTATATATTTTTATACGAATATGTATCCATTTTTAATCAGCATTTACCTGTTAAGCGATTTCGGTTACTGATTGGTAATTAATATCGCATAATTCAATTCATTTCACTCATACATACATCCACACACTCATACAATGAGTATATGTTTCAGTTTTTACATTTTAAGCAAATAAATGTGCAAATGTCATTAAGTTGACTTGCCATATGCATGGCCACATTTGTGTTTTCCATCTGATTGGCTTACTCATTTACATATTCACATATGTATGTATGAATGTGTGTGTGTGTATCTTATTAACTGCCTTTGGTTGCCCCGTTCTGACAATTAACCCGAATTCCATGGCGAATAAATGAGTTTTACATGCACTTCATGTGCAAATGAAGTTTATCTGTTTTCCATATTGTTCTATCTGGTTTCAATTTTTATTTTTGTTATTTCATTCCTTTGATAATCTTAATGAATTTTGCTTGTTTTGCAGTCCAACAATTTCCAATTGGTATTTCCATAATAATTCAACATTTAGTCATTAATTTTGTCAACCATTTATACTGTGAGAAGAATATATACAAACCTCAATTTCAAATTAGAAATTCATCCAAATTTTTACTTATAAATGAGAAATGAGAACTCTTAACAACTTTTGCTTGACTATTTAAATCTTAAAGTTAGTACAATTTAAAGCTGTGCCAACAATTCGTTACTAATCTACCTTTTTTTTGGTTTCTTGTTTATTCTTGACACACGACGAGAGAACCATAATCTTTTAACCAAAATCTTTTCATTATTTTTACTGTTCTGATTCCATACAAATGCCTGCCAATAAAAATTAAACAAAAGCATAAATTTTAAGCACCAAGCCAAGTGCCACCAGAGGCAAAAAAAAAAAAAAAGATGAAAATGTTCCTAAGCTAATTCTTTCATTTTGCGTTTTTTGGTTTCTTTTTTTTTTTTTTTTTTGTTCTACGCTTTATTTATTTAACACGCGCCGACAATGGGAAAAAATTGTATAAAATAGAATTTAGAAATGGCAGCCAAAACTCACATAGAAAGAGAGAGTGAGACAGTGAGAGAGAGAGGGAGAAAGAGCGAAGCAAAGGCAAAACAAGTCATAAAGATAAAGGAAATTTATGGTTGCCAGAGCATTGTGAGAAAACAACTTCGCATACGGAGGGGGAAGGGGAAAAGTCGAAGCGGAGTGGTGCGGAGTACAAGCCAGAAACCATCAGCAGGAAATTAGGTTAACGATTTTTCACTCTCAGTTGCAGCATGGAAAACTGAGAAAAGCGCTGTAAATATGTTCTTCAGTTTTAAATACCCTTGCAGAGGGTATTTTAATATTCCTCGCACAGATGGAAACAGACCGCGACCTCATTGACTGTCGTATATTTATATTCTTTATCACAAGCTATGAAAGATTTGTTCTACATGTCGTTTACCTTTTATGTTTCTTAGTTTTATAGCCAACACTTTGGCAGTTTGCATAAAGTTCAATTAGAATCAGCTTGTAATTTGAAAACTTTAGTTCGTTTCATTGGGAGTTAATAGAATGGCCATCCTGATGAATGTCCCTTTACTTGTATTATTCACACGGTTAACTTGGGAATTGGAAAATACACCAGAAAATCCTCTTAGGTTCAATCACTCTTTTAATTATAATACATGAAGTCATTATGAGGATAAAAAAGTTCCTGAAATACTTTCATCTTCATTTACCAATTGCCTATTGCTATAAAGGGCTCACTTTAAGGGTATTCAAACTTCGTAGTAATTGTAATGTCAGCATCCAATAAAGTTGGGTTTTTCTTTTATTTTTATGTAAGCTATCTTTTGTTTTTGCACAGTTTTACAGCAATTTACAGTTACAGTTTAAAGTTATGGCCCTCCTCTATAGACACCCTGATGGCCTCCTTCCACCCTTCCCCCCAACATTTTGCCACTACGACAGAGTTAACTGGCAGAGATCCTGGCATATACAAATGTCTCCCTTTTATCGGCTAAACGATGCCTAAGTGAGGCTTCAATTCAGCCCTCACCTCCCTCCCCAAGGCCCGCCAAAAAACACATTAGCTCCACAAAAAAAGGAGGAGAGAGAAGAGGAAGAGACAAGGATTCGCATAGATATCCTTGGGACCATGGTATATCCTCTTTTTTTTCTACTCTTTTGGTTGGGTTAATGTTCTTTTGTTTGCTCTGCCTCTTTTTGTGTGTTGTTGCTATTATTTTGGCCACTTTCCATTTCAGTTTGCAAAAACTGGCCAAGAGTTCTCAGTTTGCGGTTAGTTGAGAAGCAGAAATGAAATCAAAAGAAATGAAATCTATCCCAAAATAAAATTAATTAAAATTAATTGCCGCTACATATTTGTATTTGGTTTTGCTGTTGGGTTTAATTTCCTTTCACTTTTCTTTCTTTCCTTTTTTCACTTAAAGGAATTTCAACCACGTTGTTTGCTTGCGGTTGTTGTTTTTTTTTTCCTTCTTGCTGTTGATTCTATTCAACAACAAATGTAGGCAAAGAGAGAGGGCAACATAAAGGGGGGACTGTGGTGTGAGTGCTAAGGTGTATTGGCCGGGTTTTGTGTGTTAGAATATGACCTACTTGTAGGTGGCATATGTTGAGGTTGTTTTCTGTGTTGCAACAAGATGTAGCTGAAGGCTTAGATAAGCTGCCCTCGCACCGTTTCCTACTTCTGCCCCCTCTCTATATCATCTACTGACTGATGAAGTGCTGAGGTTCTTTTCCTTTCTTTTTTTTTTTTTTTTTTGTGGGCTGCCATTGCATATATATGTGTGTGTGTGTGTGTGTTCTTGGGTGTGGGAAAAGGTTGATTCTTTTGTTCATTTTGAAGTGTATAAAGAAACACAATGCCGTAACCAGAATCAACTATGAAGCAGAGTTTTTGCATTTTAAGTTGTTTTTCCATGCAGAACATAATCACAATGGATTCTTAGTTGAAGATGTTCGTTTCGAGTCCGAGATGGTTACATGATTGATATTTGACTTTATGTTTCACATGTCTTTTATGAAAACAACTAAAGAGAGTTACAGGTTTTTCTAGGAATACAAGGAATGTACAAGGAATAGCTTAGTGAAAGGGTGGGGCAAAAGTTTTTATATGAATATTATCCTAATGGTAGGCTAAATCAATCTATTTTCAAATTACAAAACCAACAACATACTTAAAATAAGACTTAATAACATGAAGCTTTAGTACTTAATTATGTACGTACCTCAATGGTATTAACTATATCCAAATATTTACTTTAAATAGAGCATTCCACAATCAGTAGGCGAAAAAAAAAAAACACAGAAAACCAAACTAACAACATATTTTTTTTACCTACCCCGCCCCCTGAATGCTTTGGCCTTTCTCTACTCACATCCTTTTTCACTTGCGGTTTTTGTCTGCCATATTGTTGATGTGGCTTCTGTTGTTGTTGGCATCCTTTTTTGTTGTTGTTATTCTGTTATTGGAAATTGAATTTTTGCCGTTTTTTGTTGGTTCATGCAGCTTGCGGCTTGCCGTTCCATTCGCTTCTCTTTTTTTAATCTTTTGCATTGCATGTAAAACGGGTATGTTCCCTTTGAGCAGAAGTTTGCAAACTAACATAATGGAAAAAGGATACCCGAATGGCCTATGGCCAGATGGCCTATGTAAGTACGTATGTAAATACCTGTCAGTTCACCAACAATAGATACTTTAAAATGGTCGTTTCGTCCTTAAATGGGTCAAATTTAATCAAACCTTAAGACATAATTGCCATAGTTATCATCTGGAACCAAATGAACTCTCTTTCAGAACCCCAAGTTTATTTTTGGGACCACGATATTAAGAAGGAACATAAAACATTTAAATCTTAACGATGATTCTCTCGTAGTTCCACTTTGTATGGTCGTTCCTTTATGATCCTTTTCATTCATAGTTTATACTGAGACTTTCCGCACGTAGAGAGCCAAAATAATATAAGAAATAAAATGTGGTAAATAAAACAGTTTAAAAATGTCAACAGCAGAAAATTAAGAACGAAAATTGATTGAAAAATTCTAAAGTATATAAATTCTTCGGCATGGTCCAAGTAAAATATTTGCCCTAGGATTTTTATTATTAAGATATGTAGAGTATATACATATGTATATACTATACACTCATACATATACATATATGCGTGTATGTTGTTGAAGCAACATTTGTGTGGTACGCAACGTTGCGAAAAGGCGTTCTCAAATAAAAAAAAAAGAGAAAACATTTAAAAAAAAAATGAAATTTTTATAAAATACTGCAACTATTTCTATTTTCCTGACCAGGACATGGAATTTAACACAGTTGTAAATATATTGGAAAAAGAAAAACTAATTTCACCTAAAATCCAAAATGGGAGTGAACAAGCATGAGGGTTTTTGTGTGTGGTTGTGTATATGTATGTATGTGTGTCTGTGTCTAGAATTCAAATTCAGAGTTATGTCTAGGATGTTGTTTGTATTTGGCAATTCCTTTACGGTCTAGTAAGCAACAGAAATGTAAATAGAAGTCAGAGAAACACACTAGAGAGAGTAAAAAAATCGAACGAAAATACAATTTCTGAATGTGAATGCAACAAACACTTGAAATATTTTCTCTTTCACACGGCGTATGCGTAATATGTACGTACATTCTGCATGCATTTTGCAAATTCACTGCAAATTTAATACAATTTACTCGTTTTAATTAACAAACGAGTGAAAGGCCATGTGCTACATACATACATACAAACATACATACATACATATATGGTATATGGTTTCGAAACAATAAAGAAAAATAAATGCGAAAAGCTGAAAAGTTGCAGGTAAACAAAAGCAACCAAGATCTGCCTGTGTGTGTGTTTGTGTGTGTGTGTCTCGAGGGCGCAATGTGTAAACAAAAGTTAGTTTAGACTTTAGTAAGATAAGCGCTCAAGTGTGTGTTCGTGTGTGTTTGTATATGTGTGTGTGTGGGTGTGTGTGTGTGCAGACGCTGACAGTTTACATGACAGCAAAGTTTCAAGAGTTTAGCCAACAAAACTGCCAAAGGAATTACATAAACAGTTCGGATGGGGCAAAAAAAATCTCTCACACACACACACCAAGAACCCAAAGACAAGCCAAGGGGGCGCCTGATTACGAACAAAATAACAACAACAATAACCAAAAAAAAAGTAAAATAAAGTACACCAACACAAAAAAAAACAACTAACAAACAAACGAATGAAAAACTTCAGGTAAAATGTCTACCCTCAAGTTATCCCAACTTTGATTAAAAATTCCACTAATAAACAAACTGTAGTTTTTGTGTTTCTTTTTGCCCCATTGTTTGGTGTTCTATTTTTTTTTTTTCTGTCATTGTTCCCAGCGCCACCTAGCGGTATTAATGGCTGGTTAACTCTAGCTCACATGAGAAACTTAGGGATGGTAAAACTATTAAAAAATTTGGAATGTATTGTTTGATAATCGGAGGAATCTTTGAATAATTCTTGGGATTAAGAAAAATAACAGAATTTTATATTAAAAAAGTCAGTTTGTCGACTTTTAATGTCTCAATGTGTGTTGATCTCCATCAAAAACAATCTTTTTTATCTTTATTTAGCTATTTAGTTGTAATATTTGAAATCTATCAAAAACTATTAGCTATAGTAAGTCAACGTTTCGAGTTCCAGGATCACGAGAAACACTTAAAACTACAAAAAAAAGTTTTCTTAAACAATTCTAAAGTGAAACAATATGTAAACTTACCGATCATTTTCCAGCAAATTGCTTCTAAGAGATCCATTTTGTCTCACGCGACCATCGCTAATTGATTGCTTCACCTTAAGGGAAAGGCCGTCATGGGGAAATCCCGAAACTTTTCCAACGCTCAATAAACATTGCGTTTACCGCTCCACTCCAGCAACAACAACAACAACAACAACCAGGGGAAAAATGGAAACTTTTTTGTTGTCTTTTATATATTTTTTAGTTGATGTTTGTGCTTTATGTGTATGAGTGCGTGTGTGTGTGTGTGTGGAGCCATTTTGCTGTGTAAACTTGTTGGCGGGTTAAAAGTTTCCGTTTCCCCCCGTCCCTACCCCTCAGACCCTTCTGCCAAAACTTCATTCCCTGTGTATTCCCTTTTGGTTTCTCTTGCTGCAGCCATTTTGTAAATTTCATGTGCATTATATTTGCAAATTTGTGTTGTTTATTTATGCGCGGCAATGCGCAGGGTACAACATGCACACACACACACTTACACAAACAAACACATAGATAGAGGAGGTTATTTGCTCGTTTGCGGTTGTGCATAATGCAATACGTTTTCTGTTAAACTTTCGACTTTAATTGCAATTCATTTTAAGCTAACGAAATACGAAACATTATATAGCCAATATGCACATACATATTGTAGGGTATGCTGTGTGTGTGTGTTGTGTGTGTGTGTCTGTATTTATTAATTAAATAAAATGCTAATTAAAGTTTGCCCATGCAATCTATATCCTGTTTAATATCCCTTGTCTCTGCCTCTGCCTGCGTTTTGATCCCAAATGCATATTTAATGTCCTGCTCTGTGTTCGTCTGTGTGGGACAAGCTCAACGCTTGACTTATTGATTGGCTTTCTAAATTTCGTTCACGTACTGCTGCTGCTACTACTTTTCATTGCTGTGGATTGGCTAGGTTCAAAATGCTAATTAATTTCAATTTGTTGTTGCAAATTGTTCAAAAGTGTGTTCAGAAAGTGCACAATGGCAAACTACACACACATACACAATTATGGAGGGGAAAAGCATCGAGATAGGATAAATCTCTGCTTAATCCAATAGATAATTGGCTTGATTCTGCCATCGGCTATCATGTATGTAAGAGTACATGTATCCATGACGTATACGTAATTTAGTTCAAAATTGTATTACAATAGGCAAATGAATTGGTATGCTTATAATTTGTAAACTTGGATTGTGCAATGGCTCTTTATATTTAGATAAGTTTCTTAGCTACATGCTAAAATTGTTCTTTTGGGGGATTTTTGGTGAAAATTTGGGAGTTGATAGGACAACTCAGGGATATTTTGGCAAAGAGGATGTAATAACAATTATTCTGTGTAATTTTTTGTTAATCAATGTTTAGGTACAACAATATGTAACTAAATAAGATAAGATAAAAACATGTTCATTAAACAATAGAATAATAAAATAAGTGCCAATTGCTTGTTGCTTTTCAATAAGCTTATTTCAGATGCATTCATAACTAGATACGAGCTATCTGCCAATCTGAGTGTTGATTTTTCAAGATGAAAACTTGAAAAATACTTAAAGTCTTTAAACTTAACTCTATTTTTAGTTTGCTTGAATTTATATTCAGCTATATTTTGTATACTCTTATGTGATAAACGAACTATGCAAATCAACAACAGACACAATCATACACTTTCACACAGAGACAGACACTGAATTTCCATTTCCACTTACTACATATTTCATTTTCTTTCAAATTTTCACACACTCTTCACAATTTGTGGCACTGTATTCTCTATTACCAAACAAGACATCAGAAAAAGAAACATTCTTATTTCAATCACCCATCCATCCATCCAGTCACTCGACCACCTATCCTTCCCTCCCCTCAACCCACAGACCATATTGCATACATCAATCGATGTGATGTGTATCTTGTTCTGGCAACTTTTATTTGTGCGTTTTATTTGTTTTACAATTTTCTTCAATTATTTTAATGCAACAAATATGTATGTTGCTGACGAGTACAACAAGAAAATTTCGAAATTCATGCCCGACTCTCCAACCCCCAACCCCCCACAAACCGCCATCAAGCATTTGGGTTTGTTTTTATGACTTTTGCTTTACGATAGCAACCCAGAGAAGGGGACGAAGAGTGGTAAAGGAGACACAACTCAGGAATTGTGTCAGTGTGTGGCCGGACTGTATTCGGTGGAGAATGAGGGCCTGTTGGGTAGGGGAGGATGAGGCTGGCGATGTCGCTGACTTGCCACAAGAAATCAATCAAAATTGTGGCAACAACAACACAAAGCACGGGGAAAACAGAACAGAAAAAAAAAATAACAAAAGGCACAGCTCACGCGATGCTCATCAATTTGTGTGTCGTTGAAGTGTGTCCTTGCGTTTGAGCATGTGTGTGTGCATGTGTGGTTGTCTGGCTTTTGTGTTTGCTTAGTGCAGTGCAAACAAAGGACAATGCCTGATGTGCCTGCCTTATACTAACTGCAGTCAGTTCCACAATCATTGGTTTGCCTTCTTCTACTTCCCTTTGTATAATGTTCTTTCCCCGTACCCCTGCCGAAGCACCCGCTTTCCGAAAATGTCTGTTTGCCATTGCAGCTTAACATGACTGACACACTTTTCATGCCACAATAAGCCATTATAATGAATGTCAACCACAAAAAAGTAAGCCAAAAAACAAACACAAAATTCAAAATGGAAAATGAAATTGGTTGAAGAAAATATTTCAATAAACTTTAAAACTAACTTGGATTACGAAAATTTTCTAACTAATTGGCCTAGACCCCATTGCCATATGGGTAAACTGAAGGCTTGGACTGCAGACACTATGTGGGACATGAGAAATGGCCAATAAGATACAAGGGGCGTTCGGTCAGCCAGTTAATTAGCTCAGGAGCGGTTGAGGAAACACAAAGGGTTAGTAAATCAATTGCTTGAATAGTTAGTTGATTGCATTCTTACTCTCACTGCTTAGAACTTAGCTAGTACATAACTATAGTAGATCATTACTAAAGAGGAACGTTTCGTAATGACAAATTCAAATTGAACTTTATTTTTGGTATTTACATTTCTGATAGCTTAACATTCGACTCTATTAATCCGATCCTGTGTTAGTTAGCGAGTTAGATAGATAGGCATCCCGAGATGCTGTGACAGGATAACTAAGTAAAGCTAAGCAACCCTCATTTGTCACATGATTTTTATAAACTGTTGTTGTCCGGCAAATCTTGCTTATTGTCTTGTTGTCTGCGTTTGCTCGGCTCTACTGGTATCCTTGTTAGCCTTGTTATGTTTTTGGTCAATTTCATTTGTAATCCCTTTAAGCCTACACACACACACACATTGTCATTTCCCATCCTGCATGTGTGTGCGAAATGCCGTCAATAGCATAGAAGTGACAACTCTAATGCCAGTTCAGTTTGTTTGTCTACATAATTGGCCAGTCAACTTGAATCCTGTCATTGTCCACATCTAATCCATACACACAAATATATTGTAAAAGGCTAATTCGCTTTAATTGTTTATATATATGTATATATTTATTATAAGCGTAAGTTTATTACAGGATTTTTATTCTCATTAGCACGACCGATTCACAAGCTCGTTCAACCCAGACTAACTCGACGCTCTCTCGTACTTCGCTCTCATTTAGAGATGAGCATGTTTTCTCTCTGAGAGAATGAGTACTATCGTCTCAAGTGAGCAAGCCTGCTACAATTCGGCCGTCCTGACAAAATAAGATCTCCTGATCTTGGGTGGTATACATTTTTTTTTCATATCTTACGAGCTATACATTTTTTTGTTGTTGTTTATATTTTACAAACTATTACATACATTTTTCCTTTACATCTTAAATCAATTATTAAAACAAAAGTTTATGATTACATTAAAGTCAACTATTTCAAGTTCTTAACCAGGGCTTAATATTTTGGCCACACCATACTCCTTGATAAGGGTTACGGGAGAGTTGAAATCCCTCAACATCTTTCAGTAAAAATCTGTTGTTTTTCAGGACTTTATCTACTACATATGGTCCTTTGTTTTTTGGTATTAATTTTCGAGACACTCCCGTTGTACTGTCGAAATTTTTAACCATGACATAATCCCCTTTTTTATATTCTTTTTGCACTGTTCTTTTACTATTGTAATACCTTTCATTATATGCTTGTGATTTTTGCTGGTTTAACGCTGCATTCTTTCTTATCATTTCAAGGTTTATTTGATTTTCTGTATTTCTTAACTCTTTAATCTCTTCTTTCAGTTCGTCTGTGACTACTCCTTTTTGTTCTATGCCAAATAGCATTATACTGGGGTACTGTTTTATACTTCTGTGAATTGTATTATTTAACGCATACTCTACGTTTTCGACAACCGTATCCCAGTAATTCCCCTTATCTGGATCTGTCAACTTTGCCAGCATAGGTCCTAGACTCCTGTTTATTCTTTCTACTTGCCCATTGGCCTGAGGGGAACCCGTTGCTATTTTAACGTGCTGCACTTTTTGTTCACCCAAAAAGGATTCGAATTCAGACGAAGTAAAACAACTTCCTCTGTCGGATATTATGCATTTCGGCCTGCTATAACTTCTAAAATACGCTTTTAAAGCATCTATTGCTTCTTTTGTTTTTGTGGTTTTTGTTGTATATAGCCTAACGAATTTCGTGAAACCGTCTACTACTGCAAGTATGTGTTTTTTTGACCTTCCGGCTTCTATTGGTCCATAGTGATCGATATGGATTAACTCGAAAGGCTTATCGCCTTTCGGTATACTGTTAAGAAATCCATCGCCTTTGCCGCATTTAGGTGAGAATGCTATGCATCTGAGACAATTTTCTATATGTCTCGTTGCTTTATCCTTAAGACTTGGAAACCAATAACTTTTGCCTATAGCGTCCAACATTTTGTCTCTACCTACATGGCCTAATTCGTCGTGGTATTTGTATAAAACGTGATTTTCCATTTCCTTTGGAACGTAGAACAATATTTTGTTGTCATTGGACTTTCGGTATAATACCCCGTTTCTCATTTCAAACAGTTTGTGTTCTGATTTTTCTAGCATTTCCTTTATTTTTTTCAGGTCTAAGTCTTTTGCTTGGCAAATAACTAGGTTGTGCTCGAAGCTATTCGGTTCTATTACCATGATATTGGTGCATCTGCTTAACGCGTCTACGTGCTGCATTTGCTTCCCTGATCTATGCGCTAACTCGTAGTCGTACTCTTGGAGTTCAAGGGCCCATCTCGCGATTCTAGGGTTTAATTCTATCTTATTTAGTGTAAGAGTCAGAGAATTGCAGTCAGTTAAAATTTTAAATTTCTTTCCTTGGACATAAATCCTAAATCTGCGCAGGGAGTACACAATCGCTAACGTTTCGAGTTCAAAACTGTGATACTTCGACTCAACCTCGCTTGTCCTCTTCGAAAAATAAAATATTGGGTGTAGTTTTTTATCCGCTTTCTTTTGTAATAAGACCGCCCCAAAACCTAATGCGCTTGCATCACAATGAAGCTCTGTATCGTCTCTGGGGTCATATATCGCCAATACTGGTGCTTCCAATAGTTTTTGCTTCAAGTTGAGAAAGCATTCTAATTCCTCTTTTCCGAATTGAAATTCTTTGTCTTTTTTCAGCAAGTCGTACATAGGTTTAGCGATTATGGAAAAGTCTTTTATGAATCTTCTAAAGTAGGAGCACAAACCTAAGAAACTTTTCACTGCGTGTACATTGCCTGGCACTGGAAAGTTTTTTACTGCATCCAAACCTTTATCGTCAGCGCATATTTTATTTTCTGTTATCTTATATCCCAGGTATTTTATACTTGGCATGAAAAACTCGCATTTGTCCATTCGTAGTCTTAATTTGTTTCTTACTAACCTATCAAAAACTTCTTCTAGAGTCTGTAGGTGCTCGGTTGTATTTGCACTGGCTATCATTATATCATCCATGTATACTAGAACCTGCCCTTTTCTGATCATGTCTTCAAAAATTCGATTTATAAACCTTTGAAAAACATGTGATGCATTCTTGATCCCCATTGGCATTCTTAGGAATTCGTATTGACCAAGCGGCGTGATGAAAGACGTGTATTTTACTGACTCTTTATCGACGAATACATGAAAATATCCATTTTTAAGATCTAATTTGGAAAAAACACGTTTGTTGACTAGTCTGTCTAAAAGGTCGTCGATCAATGGTAACGGATAGTTGTCCTTGATAATCATCTTGTTCAGTTTTCGGAAATCTATGCATAATCTGATATCCCCTGTTTTCTTTTTCACTAACACTACTGGAGACGCATACTCCGAATCGCTTGGTCTAATAATTTCTTCCCTTATATATTCGTCTAACAAGTTCTGTAGTTTTTCCTTTTCAGAATATGATAGCCGTCTTGGTGCGTAACTAAATGGTTTGAAATTTTCTAGGTTTAATTTCATTTCGGATCTGATATCTGGTTTGTCCGGTCTTTGCGCATTCACGTACCTATCCCTGACTAGCTTATTAAAACTCTGAGCCGTTTTATAATCTATGTTTTCACCAATCACGTATTCTGGCTCTGGGTTTTCATTGTCGATGTAAAAAATTTCTAACATTCTCCTCTCAAAGTTATCTTCCATATTTACTTCAGAGTCACTACGGGGTTCCTTTAATTTAATTTTTTCAATACTATACTTTTCCTCATTTGTACCTTTGATTATATTCTTTTCAAACTCTAAAGTTATTTCTTTATCTATGCATGTCCTTTTGTCAATAACATTGTATTCAACAATTTCCTTATCTGCATTAACATTTTCTGTATTAATTTTATCATTTGCATTAACATTTTCGTTTTCTGTATTACCCGTTACACTTATATTAACAATTTCATTTTCTATATGTTCTGACATCAAAACTCCAATTTCTTTAAAATTAACTTTTCTTACGTTGTCGTGGCTCTGACTAGTTACTAACGCACTTTTTTCAAAAGAATCTAAATCTAATTTAAGATTACATGATGTTAAAAAATCCCTTCCAAGAATTACATCGCGACTCATAGATTCGTCTGGGATAACGAGTAAATAAAAGTAAATCTTTATTGAATTCTTCACAACGTAACATAGTAGTTTTCCAAATGTAATGAGCGGACTTCCATTTAGCCCTTGATAAGATTGTTCAACAGAATAGAGATATGAATTATTAGGTAAATGTTTCTTCTTGATTAATGAAACTGGACTCCCCGAATCTATGAGGCACGCTGCAATAAAGGAATTACTTGGCAAATCTACAAAATGAATAATGAATTCTCTTACAAAATTGTTGCTGCTCTGGTTCGTACGGTTGAGTCCATTAGTTTCACGGCTGCCCTTCCTATCTGGACATTTGGCCGCCCAGTGCTCCATGGATCCACAGATGAAACAAGAGCCTGGTACACGATCCGGCCTGTTGCAGTCCTTCACCAGGTGTCCTCTAATGTTACATCTACGACAGCGCATCTCTTGGAGCTTGTTTGCTCTGACAGTTTCGTTTTCATCTTTAGTTGCGCGTCGAATGTCCTCTAGATGTATCTCTGCGAAAGCAGCTAACATCTGCTTAGGGTTGGCGAAACATTGGATCCGTGCTTGAGTGCGTAATCCCTTGTCAGGTATACCCTCGATAACTTTATCAAGGAGCTCGTCTTCATCGATGTTAATGTTGTTGGCTAACATTAGTTTGTCGTCTAGATAAACTGCGAACTTTTCGCCAAACTTCCAATTACGCTGTTCGAAATGACGACGCATTTGTGACTTGGACATCTTCTCTCCAAAAGCTACCATTAACTGTTCGCATAATACTGATACTGGCTCGCGAATACGTGTAACCTCCGAATGAAGCCATGATTGTGCCTTGCCTTTCATCTTGCAAATGAAGAGCATCCGTAAGTGAGTGTTGCCAATGTTATACACTTCACCGATATTTTTAAGCTGAGCCACCCACTTTTTGGCGCACGACTCTCCGTTGAAGTCCATCAATACTTCCTTCGCCAATGAAAAAGCTATACCCACCGATTCGCCGTTTGAGTTGCCAGAGTATTGGTTGGTGGCTTCGACTGTGGCGTTGCCACTGATGGGAATGCTGCTGTTATCGATAACATTGCCAGTGGCGTTGCCATTGTTTTCCAAATTCTGGAAAGATCTGCCCAAATCGTGGCCATGCTCGATTCTAGGAATCAGCAATTGAAGTTGTTGTAGCAATTGTTGTACCAACGCGACATCGTTGTTGTTGAAATTGCAGTCCGCCGCTTCTTGCTGTACGCTTCTCGGAATTGCGTCGCCAATTGACGCTTCATTTAATTGGTCTGGGTTAGGCTGCATCAATTGTATATCGTCCAAATTCTGCTCTGAATTATCATTTTCGTTCCAACCAGGTGGTGCATGACCACGTGTTTCGACTGGCACACTATACAGGCGAAGCACTAATTCATTTCTTGAGCCGTTCGTTGACATGTTTAACGTTGCTAGCCATTGCTTTAGTTGGTCGAGGGTTAAATCGGATAGTTGAACTGCGTTACTCATGGTTTAGGGTTAGGACCACTTCTGATATTGTAAAAGGCTAATTCGCTTTAATTGTTTATATATATGTATATATTTATTATAAGCGTAAGTTTATTACAGGATTTTTATTCTCATTAGCACGACCGATTCACAAGCTCGTTCAACCCAGACTAACTCGACGCTCTCTCGTACTTCGCTCTCATTTAGAGATGAGCATGTTTTCTCTCTGAGAGAATGAGTACTATCGTCTCAAGTGAGCAAGCCTGCTACAATATTTATATATGTATATGTACTCTGTATATATATTTATTTTAGGTATGGCTTCAGCAAGCATTAATTATGGGTTAGATAAAGTTGAGAGCCACAACATTGCAGGTTTTTTTTTTTTGATTCATGCTTGCATAAGTTTTAAGCACCAACAGAATTTTTGCAGCTGCTGCTGGTCCTCCTTGACGTTGACACCAAAGTTGATTAAAGTAATGGATAAATTTCATTTGGCTAGTAAACCATTTCATTACACTCAGAGCAATCACTTTTGGTTACCATATTGAAATTAGCTTGGGCCGCATTTGTATTTTGTTCAGTGCACTTTTGCGGTTTCGCCCAGAATGCTTAAGTTGCCTGTCAATTCTGGTGGCCTGGCTGGAAAAACAAAGCCATGCAAGCAGCCAGCCAAGGAGTCACAGCCACGTCCTGGCATGTTCCTACGAGTATTTTATGATGCGGTCCACCCACTCCCTTGCCTTTCTTTCTGCTTGAAAACTAGGTTACACCACGTCAGAAATGTCATCAACTTGACATTTTATCAGGACTCTTGGTTGCAGTAGTTGAAATACTAGCAAATATGACAGAAATTACTATTAACAGGCAGCTGTATGCAGTGCCACCAGTTTTTCCCCAATCTCAATCTCACTCCCAGCCCCAGTCCTAGTCCTAGTCAGTTTGGGCCTTGCTCTCTAACTTTTGCTCATTCTCGAGTTTATTGAGAGCAAGGAGAATTTCTGCATATGTCATCAAGACATGCACCAGGCTTTCATTTCTAGACATATGTATATATCTGTATAATAGATGTATTACGACAATGTCTTAGATTTGCGTATGCATCCAAGAAACAAGTTTTGCATTTCAATTGCCTGACTGCTGCTCTCTACTCTCTCTCTCTCTCCCTCTCGCTGAATGTATCCTCCTTGTTTTGCTTTAAATTTAAATTCGTATTTAACAAAAGAAACGCAAAGTAAAAAACACAAATGAAATGCAAATGGAAATTAGTGAAATCCAAATATTTATTTAGCGAAATATGATATTCATCTATATAAATAATCCGTATATTTACTTTATGTATTTGACTGGGCAAAATTTCACATCACGTATACGCCAGGTGTGCGCCAGGTCTCGCCGTTCGCACTGCCCCTCATTTTAGATGCCTTTTCTGTTTTCTTTTGTTGTAATGTATTTATAGCGTGTGTATTTTTTCAAATTTTCCATTTACCAGTACATATGTACATAGATATTTGTTCACACATACATACATACATATGACTGAACAGCAACTGACAAGCCAATTAAATTTGACATACATAATTAAGTGAGTTTGTGTGTTGTTGTTTTTTTGTCGGAAAAAACGAAAATTGAATTTTTAATTATTTAGCACAGCGAGGAATATCTAATAGCATTTGTCTAATCAATCATATTGCCAGATGCACCAAAAAAGGGGAAAACTGGTATTAAAAACGATTCATCATTCCTAACAAAATGGCATAAGAATGAGTTACGAGGTGTGGCTGTTGATTAAGTAAAGTGGCCTAACTATTTCAAGGATATGCTTGATGAGTATAGACAGTCTTTACTCAAAATGTTTCGCCCATGGTAGGAATAGGAACAGTTGAGTCAGTCTTGAGCCTTAAAGATCTCTTATCGGCCTGGTAAACATTTCCAGTGAAATTTCTTACCAATTAATAAATGAATCACATGTTAAACGGAAAAAACTTGACTTAAAGCGGACTCTTTCACATTCGATTTGTTCTTTGAAAGTTAATGGGTCTACCTTACCTGTTTGGCATCACGTTGGCCCTTTTGTGCTGACATTTCCACTTATCCTCTTGCTATTAATCCTTCTTGCATTTTATACCATTCGTTCGTTTATAGGTTCACATACATATATGCAACGAAATCGCTTGGCTATTAAAATCAAATTTATTGCCTGTAATTAAATTTTTTGGTCGTGGCAAATGAAACATGTTTTTTTTTTCTTTTTGCTTTGCGTTTGCGGAAATCGGAGGAAATTGACCATGCCAGCAAATAACAAAAAAAAAAAAAAATGATGCAAAAATTGTGTCATAAATTGAATAAAAATGTGTGTCATATTGGTTGACTATATATATGAATGAATACCTGACAGACTCGCCTTTTGAGGCGTGACGGCGAGCAGATGAGTTTGTTTTTGCTATCTTTTTTTTGCTTGCTTTCTTTTTTTGTGTGTGTGCCAATTAAAAAGCCATGGGATGAATCATGGCAAACAGTTGGCCATTTGCCAGATTGCATTTTCTAGCACACACACAATATTTTTGTTTTTTTTTTTACAGGGTATCTACTTTACTCTCACATACAAGTTAGTTCTCTCTTTGTCGCTCTGTCTCGCTCTACGTCTCTGTCGTGGTGTTGGTGGTGCGTATGTTAAGTGTAATTTATGGGGCATACGTGGCTGGGCTTTTATTACGTGCCACATAGGTCCAGGCAGTGGCAGAAATTTTGTGGCAATTTTTGGCTTTTAATGTGCATAATTAAGCATTAATTACGCCCACAAACTGAAATGGTGACCCCGACGCATTGGCATTTTTACAGAACATTTATCTGCAAACCGAACAAAATTGGATCTCTCTCCGTCGCTCTCTCTCTCTCTGTCAGCTTGGTTGTGGTCATTTAATTTGTAACCACGAGGAGGAGTTGTAGTCACTCTCTCTCGCTCTCTCTCACTTTCTCGCTCTCTCTTCCCATATTGGCAAACCATTTGCACAATTTAAGCATTTAATTGCAAATTTATTATGCTTATTTTGTGGCCATTTTGTAATTGATTGACTGTTCACAGTGTGTATGTTTGTGTGTGTGTGTGTGTGTGTGAATGTGTGTGTTTTTCACACGATAAAAGCGAAAACCAAATAAACTTTGACCTTCATTTGTGATTGCTGATAAATGCAACAAAAACTTTCCAATTATTTATCAAATATTGATTTTCATTCATTCACTTTGAAAAAACAGTCCCCCTCAAAGTATGCAACGAAGTTTGTCAATTACACAAAGTGCTGGCAAGAAAAAAAAAAAGAAATTAGCACAAAACGAAGAAGAGCAAGAAAAAGCAACAAATAAAAAGTCAGCGAAAGCATAAATAATATTTCATTTGACACAGTTTCGATTGAAGGCAGTGGACATTCCCCTGGCTCATCTCGCCCCCCTCTCGTCATCCTCCTCATCCTCATTCTCCACACTTTGACGAGAAGCCAGCGGCATTGCATAAAAGCGCAAAAGTTGAAAAGGCAAAAATATGCTTTGTAGTTGCGACTTTCATTAGTCACCAAGAATACAGAAATGAAAGAAACGCAAAAAAAACGAGAGAAAAATAAAAAGGAAAGCAAAAAAAAACTCTGAACTGGTAAATTAAAAATAAGTGCAAAGAGGAAAGTCAAGTTGAGAAAGAATGAAGAGTAAAACTAATAAATAAGCTGACACAGTGCCACACACAGCAGAGCAGAGCAAGGAGAAAAAGCCAAAGAGAGAGGGAGAGGGAGAGAAATATCTTCAGAATGAACGTCAAAAGACAAAAAGCAAGAAATGGAATAAAAAACAAAAATGAAGAAAGAAAATAAAAAACTGGCACAAGTGGCATGTTGCAATGTTAATTGAAGACAAATAAGAGCCGACGGAAACGAAAGAGAACATGCAAACAAAAAGCCACCAGGCATCCCACCAACAACAACAACAACTACAACAACATGCACAGCATCAGCAACAACATCAAAGGCGAACACAGAGGGCGTTTGCGGTCACCATGGCCGGGTTGACAGTCTTCAAGAAAAGTAACCAAACCACACTAAAAAATTGAAAAAAAAAAAGAAAAATAAATAAAAAAAAAAAACAGAAAAGCACTCCAAAGGAAACTTACGCCAAAGTTTTAAATTACTTAAGGCTTTAGGAGGTGGAAAAAGAGGATAACAGAAAAGAATTTTATAGAGTTAAAACAAAATGAACAACAAATTATAATAAAAGTTAAGCGAATTTGATAAATTACCAGGAGAAATGGAAGAAGAAGAGTTGAAAGTGCATTTAAAGCAATGTTGCTTAAAACATATGTTTAAGATATGAAAATTAATCCGTCTATTTTTATCAGTGAATATTTTAGACCAGAAATATAATACTATTTTTAAATTTTTTAACATATTTTCCTTTAATGTAAGGCATTAATTACTCCAATAATTATTATTGATTACACACCTATTTTTATACTGAAAAAAGGAAAAATACATTAATTATTCAACTGTACTTGAGGGCGTATACGTAATCCATCACTCAAACTGACACCATTCGACTGCACTAGCTGTGCGGGTGGAGGTAAAGGGGTTTTGCCCACTAATGAGTTGCTAAAATGCAAATATTTGCAAATTTGCAGCATTGTTTTATTTAAAGCTCATTAAATTTTAATGACTCACCTTTTCAAGCAACTCTCTCTGTGTTTTTTTCGTTCTGCCCGCAGGTCGTACCCACAATGCGAACTATGCTCTCTACCACATTGGACAGCCAGCGACGTTGGGTGTTAAACAATTCACCGAGACGGGTAAAACGGATCTACTGGACAGCATTGCTGGCGAACAGCAACAACAGCAAATGCAGACCCAGAGCCAGAGCCAGACTCAGACACCGACACAGAGCCAGACCCAGTCGCAGACACAGACACAGGGCCAAAATCAGAATCAGGGGCAGACAAGCAGCAGCCGCAGCGGCAAATCGCCGCCAGCTGCTGAACGTAGCGTGTTCGATGAGTTTAGCATGCCGGCTATTCAGTTGGGCTCTGGACGCAGTGAGGCGAAAGTGTTTGTCGACAGCAATCACAGTTTGGTCTCGCTAATGACACGCATTGTCCCATCACCAGATTGGTTCATTGGCGTTGATTCGTTTGAGGTAAGCGAACGCACACAATCACACACGAACACACGCACACAAAACAATGCGAAAAGAATTCGCGTGATGACATGAGACAGAAGAGAGAGAGAGAGAGAGGAAAAAATGAAAATCAAATTAAAATCCTAGAGATTTAGAGATCTAACGACTATTTCTTCTACTTATTGCAGCTATGTGTGGGCGGCACTTGGATAGATACAATTACCGTTGAGTTGGATCCTCTTGATGCGGGCACGGATAATGGTTTCACCTTCACGGCACCGAATTGGCCAACGGCACCGCAAGGTGTCATCTATAGGATTACCTCACGATATCCAGGCCATCCGGCCGGCAGTTTCTATTATCCCAAAAGCAAACGATTGCCGCCCATTGCCACGTTCCAGTTTATCAAGGTAAGTGAATATGTTGAAGGACTCTGCCTCTCACTCTCCTTCCATATACACATACATATCTCTAGCTCGTTGGCTCGAACGAAAGGTTAAACAAGTTAATTAACAGCAAATTAGCAGTCAAAATGCTCTCACACAACCCCCTAATGACTTTTCATGTGGCCTCGTACTCGAAAAAACACAAACCAGAGAGAGAGAGAAAGAGAAAAAAGAAGAAAATTACAAAAAAAAGCAAACCAAAACACAAAAAAAAAAAATCAAAGTGCTAATGAGCCATTAGCATTACAATGGCGTCAACAACATCTACCGCAAAAACCCCTGCCCGCCCCTCTTACCCACAACCCCGTCATGCTTACAACATATGTAATGACTGTGCGTGTTGGGTGTGTGTGCGTGTATACGTACATATGTGTGTGTGTTGTGTGTGCGGCTTGGGGGCGTTCTCCTTGTTAATGCGCTTTATAAATCAGCTACCACACAGCTGACGCAGAAACAAAACAAAAAACGAATATATACATAAAGATATCTGAATAAACGATGAAAAGCAAGCAAAGCCAGAGTCAAAAATATTACTAATTACATTAAAACTATTTAAAGAGTTACACGAAAAAAAGAACATCCACACACAATGTCAAAATACTTGAAAAGAGACATTAAAACACTTTATATTATTATTATTAGAGTTTGACAATTATTGCCAGGAAGCGAATTGTAATTTTAGTATATTTATTAAGGAAGGAAATGCAACTAAAATAAATTGTGTTTGCATTTGGATAGTTTATCATTGAAAATGTTATACTTAAAGAGCTTAAAAATTCTAAACAAAATATTTAATACTCCAAACAGTTTCAATGTCGACAAAAATAGTTTTTAACTTAAATAACCAAAATACTTTTGAGTGAAGACAGAAATTGAATTAAACAGAATCATGTGAAAGATGCCATACAGAACGTGGATTTGCAGAAATGTAGCATACTTTTTTAGGCATACATGTGTTTGTTGGCCAGTGACGTTATGTATTACGCTTATATTGTTGAAAAGTATTCACAAATTGTATTCATTACGTTACACAATACAACAATACAAAGTATTATGCTTAGAGATTGATTAAATCGATACTAACTAAATGCTGACTTAATTCACATTTAATCAAGTAAAATGCAAGTTAAAACATTCGTTACTTTGATAGTTTTTTCCATGCCATGGATTCTATGAAGACAACTTATTGTCAAAGAAAAAGACACGTTATTCATCCGTTTATAATGACTATCGAGACCATGTCAATGTTCTTTTTAGTCTCTGACAGCAATATTTATTTCCCAATTCAATTTAATATTGCCTTAACTAAAAAATGGTTGATCTATTAAAAAAACCTTTTACTTGCTTGACAGATGCATTTGCTTGTCCTTCACAAACACACACACACAGAAACATACATGACAATTGAACTTGGGTTTGATTGCAATTGCCCGTTTTCTCCATGCCTTATTTAATGCCAATCCATTACGTTTAGCAGTCACAAAATGAAAACGTGAACCATTCAAACTAGAATAGCGTACGGACAGCAGTAAAAGGAGTCCACCCCGTAGGGTCGGTCAGAAAAATAGCCTTCAGCCATTTGTAATTATGTATATGTAGCCATTGCCAGGGACTCGAAAGATGTCCAGAAAGTGCCGCACTTACTGTTACAATGGCCGCCGCGTAGTCCTTCCCCACGGCCATAGGCTGGATCGCTCATCAAAATTGCTTTTATGTGTGGCACATAAAATTTACGCCTTCGACTCGAGGTCCTCCCCTCCCAACCACTGTAGTCTCTCCCCCGTTTCGGCCAGATGTTTCGACTACGTTTGCATAGTTTATGTATCATTGAGACTCTTGTGGGTAGGTGGGTGTCTGAGTGTGGGCGTGGCATACACACACAAACATCCACACACAGGCACAGAGAGAAAGAGCTTTCACTGTACGTGTGGTCATTATTCTTTATTTGTTGTGGTTGTTTTGCCGTGCTTGGCTTTGTTTTGTTCTTGCTATTCTAACGCCTTTTTGACACTACTAATTTTAGTTTTATTTTCCAAGCTATTTTCCCTGTACACCATAAAGGGGGCGGAGACGTGTCTCTAGACCTTTCTTATAGTTTCACTGTGAAGGGTCCATTAACTGGGCAATCAAAAGGAAAGTATCTTTAAGATACATTTTACTTTTCTTTTAGTAAAATTTACTGAAGATACTATAAAAAGGTTTACAAAAATACTTAAGTTTCTGCTTTTATTCTATTTCAGTTTCCCTATTCTTATTATATATTAGAGAGCATTCAAATATTCACATTTTGAAACAATTATTTTTGCCGGCACTTGGTCTGGCTTGGTATTCTTTTTGTTTATGACCCAACCAAATGGAAAGTTATTTACTTATATGCGTGTCATTTTATGACCAACACATGTCCTTTTTCACCAAGTCTAGTTTTGGGTTTGTGGACAGAAGCCAGCCACAATGCTGGCTCGCATGTATATGTAATTATGTGTTGATTTTGTCTCACACACACACGCATACACAACTCACTCTCTTGAAAACGAAACTAAGTTCAGTTCTCAACTCTCCGGCATTAAATTTTCGCCTTAAATTTCTGGCATATTTCTGTGTCATTTTTGGGGGGGACGTCGAATACCAAAAGGCACGTAATCTCGGTAGGCTGGATTTTTTGTTTTGCAGAGGGTCTTCATTGTGTCTCCTCTACTTTTGGGGTAATCCACAAGGAATTTCACAGTTTTTGTTGCTGTATGCTGCGGATTATTGTATATTTTAATGCCTCACACACACACACACACACACATACACAAAAGCAACACGAAGCACTTGGCTTTCGTAGCTGTTGCTGTCGACGCATTTGCAAAAATGTAGATACAAAAGGTAGACATGGACCAAGATAAGCCAGATCAGAAAAACAAAGCAAAAAGAAATACCTTTATAACAATGCGTATTGTCTGAATGTTTGTTTGTAGATAGCTAGGAAGGTAGGTAGGTAGGTGGGTAGGTGGGTAGGTGGGCAGGTTGGTATAGAAAATGACAGCAAACCCAAACAAATAAATTAAAATGCGCGACAGCGAGCGAAACAAAGTTTTTGTGTTCTATCCCCAACTCTCCTTCCAGTGGAATGTAAATGCCTTCTGTCCGTTGCTTTGTGTCAATATTTGCCACAAATTGAAATTAGCAGCGCGTTAAAAGCACCTGTAGTCCTTCCATACATACCATATCTCTCTCTCTCTCTCTACATTCTGGTTGCTGTACCCTTAGCCACCCTCTCTGCCCCCCTCTCTCTGGCTCTGTAGGTACTATGTATATGCGGGGCACATAATCCCAGCAAATTAATATGCTGCACATGTGTCTGCATGAGAACAAACAATTCATTTTGTATTTCCTCTCTCTTTCACACACACACAATATTTGCAGCTAAAGGAATACGAACTTAGCGAGGTATTCAACATTGCTGAGGATGATCGCAAGTATGAAATGGTACAAACACAAACCCATCTGGATGCAGAGCACAATCATGTAGAGATGAACAATGAGCTCTCGGCCAGCATTGAAAGGGAGCGACAAACGGAACAACAGCAGCAACAACAACAACAACAACAACAATACAATGATGAGAGACAACGAATTCGTTCACAGCTGTTGGCCAAAATGAATCCCATGTAAGTAAAACCTGTGATAAGTACTCGGTATACAAAGCTGTAAAAATATTTTTTCAATTAAAAGGGGATAGAGAATAGTATTCCGACAGTGTGAGAATTAAATGTCGCTATGTCGTTTGATTCGACGACACTGAAATATATATAAATCTGTGACTGGTCTCCCCTTTTGTAGTAAGAAGCAATTCATAAAGGGCATGATTTTTTATATATTTTATTTTAAATGGTGTTTGCTCGTTAATAGAAACAAACTTAAACATTGTTAGATAGCAAAGACTTAAATAAAGAGGTAAGTGAATTTTATCTTTAAATGTGTCATAGTAAATGATTAATATAGTTTGGATGGGTAACTTTTTAGTTGGTTGCACTTTGGCAAATAGTTTTCAATTGAATGAAACTTTAAGTCACATGGCGTATACGTAATCAGGCTAATACCATACGCCGCCCTTTTTATCCTTTTATCCTCTTCTATCAGTCATCATCATCATCATCGTCGTCGTCGTCATCGTTGCTGTCCTCTTCTTCGTCAAAGTGCTTCAATTTGCCTTACTTAACATATGCGTAAAGTGTTTTCTTTACTCTTACCATTCAAGTCGAAACTACTTTTACTCACATTTAAAGCCATGTGAGCAATGCCTGAAGCGTAAGGAGACAGAAAGAAAGGGGGGAAAAAATAAGAAATCTAGACAAAGTGGAAGGCAGCAGCTTGCTGGTTGCGTGGCACACTTGAAAGCACATTACACCACTTTTAAGGTGAAAAAAAATAACACACACAAAAACAAAAACACGAGAAAATTGTACGAGAACACGTTCTAGGGATAAGGCTGCATCTTTAAAAAGCCTCTGCTGTTGGCCATCTTCTCGCATTTTCCCTTCCCCACTCCATTTCTCGGCACGAAACGAGAACGAGAACGAAAACTTCAACTTCAGTCAACGAGCAAAACTACAACTAATCCTGCCCTAGCCTGGGCTGATCTAGCTGGCAGTTGCCTCAGTTTCCATTCCCCCTCCACTTCCATTTTCGTGGCACTTTTTGGCTGCTGCTGCTGCCGGTGCTAGTGTTTTGTGGGAGTGGAAGTGGATTTTTGGCACCATTGGCACTAGTAACCTGCATACTTAATGACCAAGTCTACGTGTCTGAGTGCCAAAAGCCTTGAGTGTATGTATGTATGTGTTTGTATTTGCGTGTGGGCGTTGACTTTGGCTCTAGCCCAACACAAAAGGTCTGCCAAGCAAGTAACCATACAGAAGATAGATAGATAGATAGACAGAGAACTGCAAGTAATTACTATCTTATCACACAATACATACGTCATAGTGTGGAGGGAGGTGACTATAAAAGTAAAGCATTTGCCAGCAAGTGTATAAAGAGTTAACTGGACTCCATCGGAGTAGACAACAGCACTAAAATGTCCGGAGTACCACCAACATTTACTGTAATAGCAGGTGCTGCCTGCCATAATGAACGAAAACGACAGCAACAACAACGTACACAAAGCCGTAAGACCTTTTGGAATTCCTCATTCTATTAGTTATGTTTGCGATAAGAATCTATGCGAAAAAATACACAGTTTTTTTCTACTAATGACTTTACAGAAAAGAAGCAACCACAGAAGGCCACAGCAACGGAAACCAAATCAAATAGTTGCCTCATTAGTTAAGATATTAACATTAGCATTGGGCGGGCTCGCCTATCTTATCAGGGTAAAATATTTATAAGGATTTACCGGGCATGAAAATATATTTCCCATGACATAAACATTGACTATAAATTATTTGCTTTTGGCCAGACTGTAGTTTAGTTAAGCAAAGACAGCAGCAGCGGCTAGTACCATGAAAACGACTACAGTTGAGGAGACAAGTGTAGAGGAAACGATAGATATAACAACGACAAATGGTAGAACTATAGATGAAACGATTGATATAACCACAATTGACACGACGGCGGCACCAAGGCCAGCAAATCGAAGACAAAATGAAGAACTACTCGAAGAAACATTGGTGTTAGAGACCGATACGAAACAACTTCATCATCATCATAAGCACAATCATCATCATCATCGTAAACACCATAAATCGAATGAGAATGGTGAAGTGATTGAAGAGACTATAGTGCTTGAAACTCAGTCTGAGGAGAAACATCACCATCGTCACCATCATCATCATCATCATCATCAAAAGAAGGAGCAGGAAATTGTTGTGCAAGCACCTCCTCCACCACTGCCGCAATGTTCACCACCTTCATTGACACCCACCGAAGAACTCTCTGTGGATGTGGTTTGGGAGCCACAACAATCCTTTTGGATACAGCAACAAGTATCATCGCAGGCATCGCCCATTCCTCAAATTGCTGCTCCAGAATCACCAGCATCTTCAAGCACTTCCACAAATGACTTAACCGGCTTGGCATGGCAAGCAGAGTTTAATATTAACAATCCAGAAGCAAGCATTGACCAGGTTGATCTTGTTTTGGAAACTCCGCCACAAATTCAAGTAGAATCGGATCCTTATATAGGCGTAGAACAACGACCATTATCGAAAGTAAATGAAACGATTCAATTGCTGGAATCCCTTCAAGCATCTGTTGATTCGATGCCACCAATGAAATCTATGACAAAAGCAAGTGCACCGAGTTTGCTACAAACGGAAGTTATTTTAGAAACGGAGGAAATAACACCTTTACCGTCACCCACTATTCCCATAGAGCTACAACCCGAGTGGGATGAACCAACAGAAGTAATGGAAGAGAAGATTATAGTCGAGGCAGTGGAGCCATCACCAGTTAATTCAATACCCACAATATCAAAAGTTGAAGAAACTATAGAAATTCTGGAGGAGAGATCATCACCCACGCCACCGTCTGGGCCACTTCCAACAACAACGAAAGTGGAGGAAACCATAGAGATTCTCGAAGGTTTGGAGGAGTCTTCAACACCCACGCCAACAGTTAGTCCACCTCCAACAACATCGAAAGTGGAGGAAACTGTAGAGATTCTTGAGTCTCTAGAAGAGACTTCAACACCTGCGCCACCATCTGGACCCCTTGCCACCACAACCAAAGTGGAGGAAACTATAGAGATTCTCGAGTCTCTGGACGAGAGTTCAACACCTACGCCACCAGCCAGCCCTCTGCCACAAATTCAAGGCCAACGTACTTTATCGAAAGTTGAACAGAGAGTACTTCTACTGGAATCCCTTCAAGCATCTGCTTCTGTGGAAATACTTCCACCGAAACCAATAGTGCAATCGAGTTGGAGTTATAGTCGGCCAAATCTTGTGATTGAAACAGAAGTTGTACAGGAAGTAGAGCAAGACACACCATTAGCTTCACCAGAAATAGTGGAAACAGAGCTAATAGTAGAGTCATTAGAAACAACTCCTATTCCTACGCCTCCAGCTAGTCCTCCACCGCAAATTCCAGAGGAAATCGTGGAAACAGAAGTTATAGTCGAGCAACCATCAATATCAGAAGTAGACGAGACAATAGAACTTATAGAGACATTGGAGGAGAGTCCAATATCCACTCCACCAGCCAGTCCGCCGCCAGAAATCGAAATTCAAACGGCCTTCACTCAAGGTCTCGATCAACGGCCATTATCAAAGGTTGAGGAAACTATTCTAATGATGGAGACATTGCAGGCAACTGCAGGACCTGTTGCACCACCAAAACCCTTACCACAGAAATGGTTTAATCTGCCCTACACTAGGCCGAATCTTTTGGCAGAAACTGAAGTTATTCAAGAGGAGATAACCCCAATACCTTCTCCTGTTCCCAGTCGTACAGAGATAATAGAAACTGAAATTATTGTCGATTCGCTTGAACCCACTCCCACACCGACGCCACCGGCGAGCCCATTGCCTCAAGTTCAAGCTCCTGTTCAAGGAGGTTTCAATCAGCGATATTCTTTGGAAAGCATAGCTCTAACTGAAGATTCTGTGTATGCAACGCCCTTTAGTTCACCTTATTCCAGCCCTACGGGACAACAAATCATTGAGCAACCAGCAACAACAACAACAGAAATTGTGGAAACAGTATACGAAATAGATTCGGTTGAGGAATCGCCAGAGCCTACACCAACGCCCAGCCCAGTTCCTCTTCGTGCAGCACAATCCAGTTTCAATATGTCAATACCAAGACCAAGTTTTGTCCCTGCCGGAGTTGTCATCGAGTCCACTGCTACAGAAATCTTACCCGAAGAAGTCGTGGAAACGGAGCTAATCGTAGAATCAACTAGTCTGGACTCCACACCAATGCCAACGCCTTTGCCAAGTCCACCGCCGCAGCGTCAAGTGCCAACCACATTAAATTTAGGCCGACAATATCGTCCAATATCAAAAATAGAAGAAATGGTCTTAACTCGGGAGTCGCTTAATTCACAGAAATCCCTCGAAGAAACGGAAGTAATAGTAGAATCAGTGCAGACTTCTTCCACTGCCACTCCTATTCCGAGTCCCATTCCGCCCCCAGCTGTGCCAGCCGAAACTGTGGAAATAGTTGAAACTGTGGAAATTGTGGAAAAACCTGGACAACCAACAGAGGAAGTCGTGGAAGAAGAAATCATAGTTACCACAGAGAAAGAACGGTCCTCACAAGCAGCACCAGCCTCAGCCACTGAAATGGTTTTGGTTGGGGCTTTGGATACTGAAACGAACGATAAACTAGGCAAACGTTATTCAGTGAGTGCAGTGCTGGAAGAGAATGTCATTGAAGAACCACCACCATCTCAACCACCTCAACCACAGTTGGAGGACAAACACAGGAGATGTTGTTGCAAATGTCGCTGTGTCATTTCCTAACAAGAAGAAGTCGAGCGTTTCTATTTTTGAGAGGGATTTCCCTTCGGTCACTTCAGACTAGTGATTCAGTAGTCAAACAATTCATTTTTTATGTAGCTTTTCTTATCGAACTGTTTGTGGGGCTTAGGCCACAAAGTAGCCTATCTGCTATCTAATCAGACAAAAGCAAAATCACCGCAGCGATAACAAAACGTAATTGATAGTTAATTAGTTTTAAATACAATAAAAAAAAACAATGAAATAAAAAGATAGATAAGAAACAAGTCATAAACTGAATGACCACAAGGGTGAGACTCTTCACAGCGGTCAGTCACACAATATTCAAATCAAAAATGCCACCACCTGGACGTGGTTTCGGTCCCGGACCAGGACGTGGTTACGGTCCCAGCCCCGGTTATGGTCCTCCTCCTCCCCGGCCTGGCGTCAATATAGGTGTTAATATTGGCGGCCCGCCGCCACCGCCCATAGGCGTTGGCATTGGATTTGCCCCACCACCAGTTGTGATTGGAGCACCACCGCCAGTGATCATTGGAGCCCCGCCGCCGCCTGTTATAGTTGCACCACCACCCCGGCCAGCTGTTGTGGTGGGTGCTCAGCCAGCAGTTGCCACAGTTTATGCCCAACCACGTGAGGAAGTCTTTTGCTGCACAATTCTTTGACCCATGACCAAAATTTGAAAAGTTTATCTATATGTTTAGCGACTGAATGAATCAGAATATATAATCCTATAAGTACTTATAAAAAAAAAGTGTTTCAAACAAAAAAATGCTGAAAAATTAAACTACATGTGAATCAATGACTCTAGCCCTTTCTTTCAAATCAAAGGTATCAAAAAACTCCACTTAAAAGGATAGACGAAATGTTTGCTTGCTTCGCGAATCTATTCATCGGAATCTAACTACATAATATACACAACTTCTACGAAGATCTTCACTCCAGTCCTCATGCCAATTTGATATCCCGTTGTCGGTCTAAATAAATTGAATAATTCATACAAAACACTTACCACACCTTCAAAGTCTTTAAACATTTAAGTCTACCAATGCTTGGTAGATTTTCTCAGTAATTTGAGTCAATTTTTTTCAATATTAAAGACAGAAATTTCCAAGGAATATATTTTTTTCCTTCTTATTTTTGGAAGTTAGGCAAATGTAAGCAAATTGCGCATAAAATAACATTTACTTGATACATTTTGATGTGCTCATCTAATGGTAATTGCCGTAAACATGATCGAAGCAAATTGTCGCTAATAACTTCCATACACACACACACCCACACACACACATAGAGCACACACACTGGCACTCGCTCATATACACAGGCAGAGACTAAAGAGAAATAAGAAATTTCTTGTATGTACATAATTTCAATTTGTGAATTTTCTTCATTATTTTCTCCGTTTTTTTTTTTTTTTTTGTGTTTTGTTGCGAGGGGCTTTCACGTTCTTCCAATATTTTTGCCAATTTTCTTGGCTTTGCCTTTTGCTGCCGTTGTGCCTGCTTTTCCTGTTGCTTCTTCTCTTCTACTCTACCCTTGGTCTGGGCTGTGTTCTGCTCGTCTGCCTCTTGATTTTTTATTATTATTTGCGCGATTTTGCACGGCATACGCGCGGCATGTGTATGCAAATAAACGAAAGAACCGAAAAGGAGAAACTGCAGGAAACAAAACACGGATGTGCCACACGGAAGGAAGGACGGAAGGACGGTTGGACAGGCGGACGGAAGGAAGGAAACAGGCAGGCAGTCAGACCCACAGGAACATGTTGCCTTCACCAAGGCAAGGTGAAAAGCTGAAGGGAGACGGGGGATAGCAAGAGATGGGGGTAACTGCAAAAAGGCAAATTTAAATTGAAATTGTCTACAGCTGATGTGCTGAAATAACAAACGCTGAAAATTCAGTGTAAACGGGGCGTATGTGTAATAAGATTTCAGACTCCATGTAGCTGCAACATTGGGTACAGTCTCCGCCAAAAACAACAACCAGAAAGCGAAAAAACGTTAACTAATTACACAAAAATTTTTTCTTTCTTTCCAGCTACAACAACAGCCAACAGCAAGCACCTCAGGTGGTCAATGTGGTGCCAAAGAACGATAAACAAGCCCTTATGCAGAGCATTGCCAGCAGCTACAATAGACGTACTAGCAACTCGGCTGCTACCAATAATATCAACACAACCTTAATGGCATCCAATACGAAAATATCCTCCTCCTCCCTTATGGGCAACTTTTCCACTGCCAATTCATCGCAGCAACAACAACAACAGCGACGTAGAGCACAGCGGCGGCAACGGGACTGCCGTGTCAGCCATTGGTCGGAATGGACGGCCTGCAGCAAGACCTGCGGCATTGGGGAGATGCATCGATATCGCAAAGTCATCAAGCATGGTAAACGCGGCGGTCGGCCATGTCCGGCGTTGCAGCAATCGAAATGGTGCGGCACCGAGCGCAACTGTCACGGGCCGCAGAGCTATTTTAATTGGTAAGTAAAATGGATACCGGCTGGATGGAAGGACATTCAGATGGAGCCTGAAATGAATACGAATCTAATTTATACATCGAGCGTCTGCCATCTGGCGTCAAGTGTGGGAGAGGGGAAGCCAGATCTAGAGACAAATATTATACAATATGCATTTAATCAATCTCAATTTCATTCCCAATTTCCCCTTTCTCCAATTCTCAGGTCCGACTCTGATACATGAACGGGCGTGACGAGTATTGATGCCGATGCCATATATATATAATTTTAATTTAAGGCGTAAGAATTGCTTTGCACACACAAACACACACACACACACACAAATCACATCCGAAGAAGCTCAGTCCCCAAATGAGATTTTAATTTAAATTTAGATTACTATAAAAATGATATTGATTTTAAATATAAAAAGACGCATGCTAAAACAGGAAGTAAAAGAAAGGCAAAATGTGTGTTTATGAAATTGCATATGAAACAGAAGACTACTGACAATATTAAAAGAAGAAAACAAAAACAAAAGAAAAAAAGAAAACAAAGGAGAAAACATGACCACGAGGAAAATTCAAAAAAAGTTTACTCAAATATTTGGCTGACAAAACTCTAAAGAATTGAAAAATCAAGCAAAATGATACACACTTATTCCAATAATTTCACCCATTTTAGTTTTGAATATTGCTTTTCATTTTGCTTAAAAACTTTTCATTAAATGAATATGTAAAACAAACAACAGAAGAAGCAAGAGTAAAGGGAATCGCAGTTCCCTTCTATACCAAATCACAGTAGACGTACAAAAGTTAAGAGCATGCAAGTATAGTAAAAGCAAATCAAAGTATAATTAACAAGCGTGAACATTTGCATAACCAAACAAGGAATCCAGAAACCAAAAACCAAATAAAACACTTTAAACTATTATTACAAAACAAAAGTATATAAAAGGAGCTAGAAAAAAGGAGGAAAAGGAAAAAGTGTAATACAGCAATTAAGCTAACATTAGATGTAATTTAAGTTAATTAAACATTAATGGATTGCAAAAAAAAAGCCAGAACCTGCAAAAAACAACAACTACAACTGCAACCCCAAAAACAACAAAAGCATAAAGTCATCAACAATTCGATTTAAATCTAGATTAAAAGTACCTCTATATACACATAAATCCAAAATACAATTTCGGCAAATCGATCGATTTATACCCTTGCAGTCTGTCCGAATGGGAATTTTGAAAATAATTTGTAACTTCTTGAAAATTTCTTATTCTACTGATCATTACACTTTCAGTTAGATCCCACATTATACTCTGCAAGGGTTTCAACCGTAAAAGCAAATCCGAAATGAATTTCTAAATCTCAAACCACAACTAACAAAAAATCTCATTTCATTCATAATTTATACAACACACAGTTTGAAATATCAATGGAATAGAAGATTTATTCATTTGGCATTAAAAAGATAGGTATGTAAAAAAAAAAATAAGAAAGAACAACAAAAACAAACTATTTATGCAGCATTTCCTCTCCACACAATCACAAAAAACAAGGGCCGAAAATTGTGTCTAGAACGAAAGGGAGTTAAAAAGAGCAAATAAAATTAGTAATTAAAAGCAAGAAACACACTTACATATGTAATAAAACAAAATACAAATCGAATTGGATGTGCATAAGACATTTTTGTAAAATAAATCCCAAAAATCGAAACAAATAAAAAAACTATGCCATAGAGAAATGTAAGCCAAAAAGTATGCTACAATTTTTTAAATTCCTTTGGCATTGCGGGAATATCTCAGTAAGTATAGTTGATCGTTTTTTATTTATTAACAACTGTTTGAGAGAATATAAATGTAGATAATGCTTGGCTTAGGTGTTTAGTTATGATCTTAGCAAATGGCAAATTTTCTTTAACAACTTTTTAAGCGTCATTAAAATTTCATTTTCCTCATATCACATAGTAACTTTTAGCTTGATTTAACCTTTTGGTTATATATTTGTTTTTTAGAATGTCACAGGGACCTGAATCAAAAGAATCTTAAATCTTTATTAAAAAACAAATATACTTTTCACACGCTCTGTGGCCAGAGAAGTATTAGCAGATTAATTATCATTTTGAATTCGAATAATCACAAAAGCCACAGACAAATTAAAAGTGTTCGTTATCCTCAGTGTTTTCTGGGCAATTTTCTGTTTCGATACTTGACAACGGTGGGTAAAAGCAATTTTATTGCACCTGCCGACATGATGCAAACGCCAGCCAAGGCAAAAGCAGGTGTATAACTTTTAGTTTGATCCACTAACACGCCACCGATCGAAGTGCCAATAAATACACCCAGACCCATAGCCAGAGAAGTGAGACCAAAGGCATTTGTAAGATTCGATAGGCCCACATATCTAACATAGATGATGGCACGCAAGGTGGAATAAACAGCTAAGAATTTCAGAGTTGGGATTAATTGTTAAAATTTCAGTGCGAAAGCTCACCTGGTGCGACACCATAGCACAACCCGTATAGCATTTGAAACCAAATCGAATTTACCCCATAGAAAGCACTGATAAACACAGCAAAGCCGCCAAAAACCATGCCACTGCCACAAATGTAGTTGGTCCAGCTTTTAATTTTGAAAGCAACAAAACCACAAGCGATGCGTATTATGAAATTGCTGAGTCCAATACAGGGACCAATCAATGTACCATATTCAGCGGGAATATCCGCTCGAGCCTTGGAATATACAAAAGGAATATTGAAACCGATGGGATAGAGAAAGGCAGCCAATAACAGCAAACGAAACTCAAAGCTACTTAATAAATGGATGGCAAAGAGTCGACCAAAAGCTCGTTTAATTTTGCTGTGAAAACGATTATCCGGCATCTGTGGTGGATCAGCGGATCCCCGGCGGGAGCTTTCCTTAACCTCGTCATTGTGAATGTTATGCAGCCCATAGGCAGCCTGCTGGATCTGCAATGGGCAATAGAGAAGAGAAGTAACAATTTGCAGGGGTTTCTTTTCTTTCTAATTAATATCCAACAATTTACTCACATACTTTTCCGAGCCTACTAATTCTAGCTCTTTGCCGTCTAATTGCTCTATGTGATGTGGTTTCTCGTACTCAACGGGCCCAGTATAAAAGAGATCATCCTTTTCCAGTGGATCGGGACGTACAAGAAAATTTTTCTCTGAACGACTTGAAAGGCCTTTCGAAGATCTTGTCGTAGTGCTGTACCTCGGTTTTCGTGTACAACATGGTGAACAACGTAAAGCCCAATTTCTTTTTGATCAGATTCAGTTGGTGGTTCATATGGATCAATTTTAGTTGGAGACTTTCTTGGTTCCTCATCACGCAAGAAATTGTGTACATAGAAATTGCCGTAAAACTCATCTGAACTGGATGTATTATATTCACGGTGTACAATTCCGACTTGTGTTGGTGCCACCTCAACATAGGCCAAGGCAAAAAAAACGATGAGCAATATCAATAACACCTGAACACGTACTGCATTTCGCCATCCTACTTCCATAGCGAGGTATGTAAGCATTATAGGGATAACAACAATGCCAGCTCCAGCACCAGAACAGGAGAAGCCATTGGCCACTGGACGATATCGTTCGAAATAATAGCCAATGACCAACTGTGAGCTGACCCAAATCATACTCAAGCCAGGACCACCTGCAGAAACTGCAGTGTTTGTAGGTCAAGATCCGAAATAAAATAAAGTGTGGGCAACTTACCAATAAGACCATAGAAAAAAATCATCATCCAAAAGTTTGTACTGAAACTGGCTATAAGAATGGCAAGGGCAGACACAAAAACACCCAACAATGCCACCGGTCGAAATCCCCAGCTATTGATCAGAGCACTTGAGAAGGCCCCGCCAATGAAATAACAACCGATCTGAACACTGGCCACCAAAGCAATCAGACCCATGGACACGTCAAACTCTCTGCTCATGTAGGGCAAAATAATGCCGATTGAGAATAAAATACCATCGACAATTAGTTGGGCAAGGAAACTCAAGACTACGATGACCCAACCAAAGCCACCATCTGGTGGTATCACCATGTAGATCTAACAACACAAGAAAAGAAAAGAATTAGACACTTAGCCACTGACATCGGCTGACCCACTCACTTACAAAGGCTCTTCCCGAGAGTAACGAAAAGCCACCCATTCCATGATCGGTTAGATGGGGATCCTCATTTTGTGGATACAAACGATTGCCCGTGTCACTGCTAGTATACATGTCCGTAGTGGAACCGCGTAATAATCCAAAATTGGGCGATGTCTCACCTGAAAGTGGAATTTCTGATTCTGCATATTGAGAGGGTGTCGCCTGCTCACTGATAATAGTCACTCGGTTACTACGAGCACTACCAATGGCCCAATCATCAAATGAATCATCTGAATCGATAGGAGCCACTCGATTGGGTCCTATAATGAAAATTTGTTACTTTTCCGTCTATTATTTAGCTTGACGGATCTTACTTTTCTTGTAAATCTTTGTCACCTTTGTGGTCAATGGTTCATACTCATCAAGATCATAATCCATTGTACTACTCTCATACCCTCTACGTTCGAGTTCATCTTCAATTTCACTTTCAGGGAGAGTTGCCACAGTGGGAACACTATTGAAAGCTGTTAGTGGAGGAACTACTGCTGAAGAGATGGATTCTCCTGGGTCAGAGGCAGGTCTTTGACTTCTTTTGCGTCTTAATTTCGGCGGATTAGTTCCAGCATCGACTAGTTTGGGTGGCGCTGAGACTAATATAAGGCGTGCTGGCTGTTCTTGATTTACTCTAGCTTCGTCAATAGATTTGGAAACCTCTGAAGCCTCCTCATTTTCCTTTGCTTCCCGTTTATCTGCTACTTTTTTGGGTCGCTGGTTGCTTACACTTGGATCTTCTACGCGGCTGGATGTGGCGGCTTCTTTTTTTCGCCGTCTTTGCCTTGGTATGGGATCAGTCTCCATGGTAGCATCGATCGTTTCTGGTAGCCTGGTCATTGTAGCTACCTCTGAGCGCCATAGCTCTGCCAGCCTATTGTCATTTGGAGTTGCTTGAGGAGATGGAGATGGATGAAGCTCCACTTCCCATTCATCATCGTTTGCTGGAGTCTGGAGACTCAATGTATTGGTCGGCGTCCTTTTATTCTTGTCCTTCTCTTCTCTTGGGGGTGGCTTTTCACTGCGTGTTGGGATCGTGGATGGGAGGGGCAGGTGAATGGTCGTGGAATGACGTAGAAGCTAAGTAGTTGGCTAACTCACACACAAACTCACCTACCCTGGTTACGTTTTCTGCTCATTTTTCGGGTCTAGTGCAGCATTTTCCTGACATTTTTCACAAATCTCTCTGGGTCTTTCTCTCTCTCTCTCAGTGTGTAGGTGTATCTGAGTGTGTGTGTGTGTGTTTGTGTCTACCAAATCCAATCCGAGTCTTAATGTCAATGGCTGAGCGTGAACTTTTCACAGTTGCTGCAGCTCTTTAGATGAAGGGTGGGCGGAGGGAAGCCCAACAGAGGAAGTCAACGTCTACGTGCTTGTTCTGATATGAGAAATTCCTGGTTGGGTTTGCGTTTGCGAAAAACCGCGTACTCTTGACGAGGATATAGAGACGGTTCCTTTTGGCTGTCGCCAAAAAAAACCCAAATGCTGTCATGGCTGCCAAGGCACGCGTGACAGACAGTATCTCCCTCTCTCTCTCTCTCTCTGTCTTTCCTTTCGCTTCGCTTTCAACTTCTAACAGTTACTTTTTGGCCCCCAAAAACCCAACCCCAGCTGCCTGTTTATTTTGGGTCCAAAACAAAATTGCATCAGTGCAATTTCATTGATTGCAAGTAAATGAAATCATTCGCAGTGGGAGCTGCTACTGGTAACTGGCCAAAGTGCATTTTCTCCTTTAAAGCCAACCACTCGGTCCATTCCATTAAGAGAGAGTTATTTAATTTTGTCAGCCATGAGTGAATGAAGAGTCGAAAGAATGTTTCACTTTAAAGCGCAAAATTTTCAACATCTCTTTGAATATGATGAACTTTGTGCGAAAATTCGTGAAACAATCATCCGATTTTCAGCAACTCGAGTAGTGAAAGTAGTAGGCCAAGTGGCTACCCCTCTCTCACCCTCGAGAAAAGTTGTTGGTCAACAATAAAGAACAAACAAATTGCACTAATTAATTAGCCAGAATTCTGGTCCTGTTCCTGTCTGTGTATACCTCTTCTTCAGAATTCGTTGAGCGTTTTACTAGGCGTTCAGTTGGACTACTTTCTCTTCTTTCCTCACTCTCGCTGAGTGCTTCTTTTTTTGGCCTTTGGAGTGCAACGGCAATTTGCCATGGTTTCCCCCCTCTTCTGTTCGAAACGAAAAAGTCTATGCGGAAATTGTTTTTTGTGTTTGTTGTTTTTGGTTTTTTCAAAAGGTTCGTCCGTACGTGAGGGTTCAGTTTGGTTTCTTTTTTTTTGCCATTTTTTCAACTAGCATCGCTGGAGGATTGGGAATCGGGGCTTGGAATTGCCTTGAAATCGAAACGGGCAAAAGATTGCGCTGCCAAATTGTTAACAGCAATTGACCCAATTTTATGGGCCTCGCACTCATGCATACAGCAGCCAGCAGAATCAGCGGGAATAAAAAAAAACCTTGGCGTAAAAGCGAAAACGTTGGCGCACAACGCGGCGTATACTTATTGGATTGGTTTTTTTTCCCTGTTTTCCTTGTTGTTTTTTTTTTTTTTTTGGAATGGCTTTTGTTTGTTTGGCAGCAACAAAAAATGCATGAGCTTGTTGCAGAGCCTCAACGATTTTTATGTTTCTCGCGTTTTTATTGTTTTGGCAAAACCAATGTGCTAGGGTGCGAGCGGGGGGCAAAGCAACGAAGCATATGTACACTGCCAAATGTGTATTGTGAATTAAGTGGGCCATGATTCTAAACAACGAGTTAACATAGAAGAATCTCATTACACTTTTCATAAATCTGTTTTCATTTTCGAATTTTTTTTATTAAGTGAAATGTCAATTATTATACTTTCCGAAAATAAATGCTCAGGGGTTTGGTTTTATCGATTTATCTCAGCGATGCATTGTGGTTCGAAATCGTTATTAAACCCAATATATAATTAATGGACTTCCATTCCTAAGGAAGAAATTTCGATTCTTCACCCAGTCAACCATGAGAATTATTTAAGTGGCGATAACATTTTTTAGTCGACTTGGTATCAAAAATTCAAACAAAATTCTCTATAATTCGGCTCCACTGGCAAAATTTCTTCTTTTTAAAATAACAAAATGTCGAAACTTTCAATCCAACCAACCATGATAAAATGGAGCCAAAAAGTGGTCTCTATATGCAGCTTTGTTCGCTGCAGCAGTAGCCATTCATCAAACACCTGGACATCCTGCCCCAAATTAAGAGAAATGAAGGGAAACCCACCAGTTTGCCGCTCACTAGATTTGATGAAGCCAAAATTCTTTAAGGCCCCACCCAACTGTGAATCGGATAAAGAATTATCGAAATTGAATCGTAAGATATTGGGTATTCCACGCTGTAATCCAACATTCGTATTGGATAAGGATTGTAACGCCGAACGCCGACGCCGCATGGATACGCTCTACTATAAGCCAAGTCGCAGTTTGGATCGTGAGTTTGATAAATACTGGGTCGAGTGCGTCTATCAGAAGCGTCCGAAACGCCGTTGCGACACAAAGCCAGTAGAGTTTTGTCGCCGTGGACCAAGGACACCTACCTGCGTTTGCCTGGGCAAAGCATCCAAATGTAAAGTTCTCCTTAAAATGGCATGCACGAAGCTGAATGAAGTGAGTACCACAGCCTCCGATCAATGCATAAAGTATCCACTTTGCGAGTGCCCCAAAGCTTCCAAGAACACTCGATGTCGCTTGTTACCGAAGCCCGGGAAATGCCGCCGGCGTTTGACACGTTACCCATCGTTCTCCGAGTGCCTTCATGACCCTCTCTCCCCTGTCAAACTAAATGAATGCAAATGTCTACAAAGTGGCTCACTGTGTGAATTATGGAGAGCATACAAAAACTTCCGTAAACCATGCTAAAACGGAGTAGGCTATGATTTCTACTGTCAAAAGCTGCCGACAATATAAGTATGCTGGGGCCTAGGCATTATTCACTTCCAGGTTAACATCTCGAGAGTTGAGACGTGTAGAAAGCGTTCGGTTCATCCAACAATTTTTTGGTCTTATTTTTTTTTAATTGACAAAATTTTTTAGTAACAAAAAATATGGTGCTCAGTCGTTGTTCACTGCGTACCGCCCCTCTGCTGGCTCCATACCGTCAAAAGCTAGTGCAAAGCAGGAATATCACCACAGAGGAGAAGTTGCGCATGCGCTACTCGCGTCTAAAGCAAGCCAAGGAGTTGAAGGTCCCCTGCTACTTGTCCGTGCGGCGCAGCGAATACAAATGTGGCCAAGTCACTGATGACAACTGCGATGAGGATCCTTGCGGCGGGGATTCGTTGCCTCTGGACTTCGCCCACTATAGGCCAACCAATAAGGAATGTCGTTGCTATCAGCGTACGTGGTGCGAATCCATTCCGATTCCACGACCTGTACATCTGCCATTTAAGAAAATCTACCCGGAACGCAAGCGACGTGATCCCAAGAAACATGCTAATAAAAATTTGACGGCCTGCAATCCCGCCGATATTGAGGAAAAGCCACGGACAAAAGCACCTTTACCAAAGCTCTTTGATGTCTGCGGAGTTCCTTTGCCCTGCTGCAAGGTGGCAGCACCCGGTTGCAAGGAGGCGCGAAAGGATCCAACATGTGCCATTAGACGCCCACCGTCTTGCTGTGTGAAGCGAAGCACCAAGTATCCGAGCTTCTCGGAATGCCGAAAAGATCTTGGTCCACCGCATCCCATCTGTGAGTGCAACAAGAAGCCGAGCATCTGCGAAATGTGGACTCATTTCAGGAACAAACGATCCTAGTTACTTACAACTAGTAGATGATTTCAAATTTCGAAAGGAACCGACGCTTGAAATTCATTTTTTTGGACGAAACAGACTAGGAAATAAATAGAAAATTCATTTTGAATGAAGTGTATAACATTTGATAAGGCCCTGACAAATTTCGCTGGTGGATAATTTACTAGATATGATTTATAGTTCAGTGTACAATTAGTTTTCTTAGACTGCCGCGCATACTCTCTCGCTGATGACATAATTATTTGAGAAAGCTGCTTGAGTCGTCAAAGAGAGAGAGAGAGAGAGAGACAGCCTGCTACAGAGGTTATAAGAAGTTGTATTTAAGCTGAAAGGTAAATTTTCCGAAATTAATTTTCAACCGTAAATACAGCATACAAACTTGTGGACTCAGCTCTATCGATACGTCCATATCACAATCTAGGTTCTACTTTAGAACTGTCTTCGGCTCTTAAGCTGCTTTTCGGCGGAGAAGGTTTTGCACTGCTATACCTGCGCCAAAAACACCAACAGTTCAACGCAGTTCCGATCATCAAAAGCACGAATCCTACAGAAAGGAAAGCCAATAGTTTCCTGTTAATAGTTACGGTGATTTTCTTAATGTGATCACTGTTGATGTCAGTTAACCGGCGTAGAAATTCTGTTCCTTGCCAATAGTGTTTCGTTCAAGTGATCAGGGTCCATGGTGGCTTCGAGGTTCTGTATGATTTTATTTACTTGGTCAACTCATTTATTTGCATCTTGGTTTGATAGTTTATCTCCCTTGGATCAATTGTGCTTCGATTATCCTTGATTGTTCGATGTCGTAATAATCTGGTTTGCCAGTAATTACCTTCAGAGCTGACCCAAGCTTCTGTCCGTTCTAAGATGGCCATTTAATATGGACAACAGGGTTTCTAAGTGATCGCAATCAGCAGTGTCAGTGAAAATCGATTAGACAGTTTCTTTGTTTCTTCAATAATGTCGTAATATTTAGTGATGTTAATTGTATGCCTTAGGTAGCTAGTGGTGTCCCAACTAGTGGGTACAACTACCTCTCCTTCAATTATCGGAATCTACTTTGCCCTTTTTGAAAAAAGAAAAAAAGCAATACATTGTATGTTTATAAAATTCACAATACTTAAGGAGAAAAAGCTAATACCAATTTATTTAGCATACCATCACGAATTTCATCCGTCTGTTAGTCGCAAAGTAAACTGTTAAATGTTTTATTTTCGTATAGACTAAATCGAATGCCTCAATTAAATTCGCTCATTATTTGATTACAGTGTTCTTCTCTATATGTTAGGAACTAGTTATTGATTTGTGGTATCTAGAATGATATCCAATTACCCATCCATAATTTGATAAAACTATTGAACAATGCAGGAGAGAGAGAGACCCATGGCACATAGAAAAACCATCAAACTCAAGCATTTTGTTCATTAGAATTAAGAGCTTACATAGGCGTAAAGGGTATTGAAACTTCGGTTAGTTCGCCATTTAGATCATTTTTTCCTATTTCCTATTTCTTTTTAGTTTTTTTTTTTTTGTTTGTTTTGTTGAAGTGGCTAGTGGAATGGTAATTCCTAAAAGGGATTTGCATGCCGCTGAGATGTTTATCGCAAATTGTTGCGACGACTACAACGAAAAGGATGAGGATGCGGATGGGGATGAGAATGAGGAGTGAAATGTCGACGATGTTGTCGTCTGGCGGCGCACAAATGTCAACAGCACAAAGCTCTGACGTTTACATTGAAAGTCACTTTGGGTGCACAGACGACGTATAGGGACGACGACGACGTCGACGACAACAACTGCAACAGGACGATGGGGGATAGGCTAATGAAAAGAGAAATCAAAATGCAATGCATTTTTATTTAAATGCAAATGTTTAGCTTAGAATTCCAAAGCAAAATCTAAAAAAAACCCACCTTCAAAAAGGCAAAAGTGTTAATTGTAGGAACTGCCATTGACAGTGGCTTGTGTAAAAAAGGAGGTGAAGTTGGTGGTGGAGGCAGCTGAAAATTTGCCAAACATTTGTCCTTGTTGTTGTTGTTGCTGCTGTTGACTGTTGTTTGTGCCAAAGTATGCCCTAGAGTGACATTTTGCACAAATGAAATGTGTATGGGGCCTGAAAAGTTGTCTATTTCTGTGCCCAAACAAATAATTTTATTATAAAAGTTCTCTTTCCTTTATTTTTTTCTCGTATGAATGTTTGTTTGTTGGTTTGTGGTTTGTTGAGTAATAGATACGATATATGTGTGTGTGTGTGAGTGGGTGTGTCTACCAGGAAGCGGATTGAGTTAGAGGAAGGTAAAGTAAGAAATATGTCACATGATTTGCCCACAAGCACCATAAACCAAAATACAAGGAATTCGACTTTTTACATATCCTGGAAAACATTAGCAACTCATGGAATGAAGATCTCAATTCTTAATGTTTATCATCCGACACTTTTATCTTCCTAAGCCTCTTGTTATTTTGGTGCAATTGACCAGAGTCCTGTTGCCTGTTTGCCTTATATAGACCCTTGTTTAACTTGCATTCAGATGGGAGACTATAATGAGGTTTTACGACGATACAGTTCTGTCCTCTACCTGGGTTGGATTAAAAGCTTTTTTGTGGTTTGTGTAGAGGGAGGTTTTAGTGTCATGAAGAATTGCCAGCTTAAATGCATACACTACCATAGTCAGGACACTTTCTGCAAAGAGGCCTCTGGCTAAAAGAGTGTACACACACAAATTTAGTTATGGTCAAACAAAAAGTTGGGCACCTAACTTTGTTTTTTCGGTTTCCACAGCTATAGCTTGGCCAATTAGTTAGTTAGTCTTCGCTGTTGGCCTTAATTACACGTGCAATTTTAATGCATATATAGTGTACATTCACTTTCCTCTCCATTCGCTGGGCAATGCTCTTTCATTTGTTGCTATTCTCGGTTGCCCTTTAAGCTCATGTCCTTCTGCAGCACCCACCACATAACCATAAACGTAAAATGCCACAAGAATTTTTGCACATTTGTATTTTTGCGTCCTCGTCCTACACTTTACCCACTTTGGGTCGAAGGGTGTGGAGTGGGCAGGACTCCTGCTAGATTGTTAATATTATTTTATAATTTCTTTTTATTACTCCTATGGCTGCTGCTGCTGTTGCTCCTGTTGCCTGCAATTGTTTAAATAAAACAAAAAGTAGCCAACAAAATGGCAAACGGCCGTAAAATGTTGTAAACATGTTAGTCGAGCATGGATTTTCCTAGCGAAGAGTGAGAAAGAGAAGTTAAGAGGGAGTGAGAACAAAGCGGGGGTGAAACTACATCGAGTTGTTCCAATTTAGTCATTAAATTTAAAGCATAAAACACTTAGGGGGCAAGAATTTAATGCGATTGAGGCAAACAACTGGGCAACTAAAGAGTAATCTGCCATCAAACGGAATGAGGGAAACACTTTAAAGCAACTGATTTCAAAGGGGAATTTCCAGTAAGTGGCACCTACTATAATAGGTCGAATATGTATACTTAAAGTGAATTTGCATAATTCACAAGAGTTAGGCAGGCAGCTTTTCTATAACATGAGACTCAGTAAAATCAAATAGATTGAAATAATATTAAGAGTTCTTTCATCTTTTCAAGGGTTTCTTCGCTTTGCTAATTAAGTAAGATATCCTGTGAAGGGTTTTTGCAGATCTTTGAATATATAAAGTTGATATAAAACATTGTTGCATCTTAAGTATATTGGGTTTTTCTATTATATTTAGTGGTAGTCAGCTAAAATTCCTTTTTTTGAATTCTATCTTCGATTTCTGACAATTACATAAAGTCAGTTATGACATTTTTAGTTTTCAGGATGAAAGCCTACAACAAGTGAATTAAAGCTAAGGCTTCAAACGACAGGCCTCAGACTCTATCCTGAACATAATTCAATAAAGGAATTATGTTATCTCACTTTTGAATAGCATTTTTACCTACCACCTTCTCATCAATTTTTGTTTGCGGCTTGACTGCGAAATTCCGTGTTTCATCAAGTTGCTCCTGCTTATGCCACATATTTGACATTTATTGTAAATTCGATTCTATTGACATAATAGACAACAACGTGCCAGGCAATTCAAAGGCAGAAGCAGCGGCAGCGAATGCGTCAAAATGTAAATTGGCTATAGAAAAAAAGTGGTAGTAAGAAGACATCAAGTGGGAACGGAAACGGAATGGTAAGGGGAGAACGAACGTGCCTGGCTGGAGACAAATCAATTTGACAAGCAACAAAAAAAAAAAACGTAGAAAAAGTAGAAACAGAGAATACTAAAAGTGGAAAAGAGAATGAAAATTTGTAATGAAGCAAGTCAGAAGCACAAATTTTACATTGGCCATTGTGTGAATGACAATAGAAAACAGATAAAACTGACAGCCGTAAGCTGGAAAGCTGCCGAAAGCCGCAATGAGAGACAACGAGGAGCCATTGTTTCACCAGAGTCCACAATGCCATTTGGATGTGTGGGTTGTGGGTAGCCGGGGCAAGTGAAGAAAGTTGCCACACACACACATTGTGGCAGAATGGAGTTAACAACATCTGTTGTTTTCTGTCTCCAAATGCAACCAACTGCCAGAGGACTGAATGAGTTTATCATTTAAGTGCTTCATATTTAGTTCAATTATGATTTCAAATTTTTGATTCAAATTTAAGCATGTGCAACAGTTTCCCATGGGGAAACCTAAAACCATTAATAGATATTCATATTGAAAATGTGAAACATTAATTCAGTATAGAATGCATAATAAAACCATTTTCGGGGCTTTAAAATTGCCGTTTTGTGAAACATGTGCCAGCATTTATGCATATTAAATTAGTTTCTAGCTTAGGCAAAATAAACACACATGGAGATGGAAAGAAAGAAAGAAAGAGCGGCGTCAAAAAGGTTACACAATAGACCATAAACTGAACCCTTTTTTTATGGCATCATATTCTTGCATATTTCGGTTAATAATCGTGGGTTCAGCTGTCCCAAAAAAAAACATATATATATAGAAGACAAGAAAAGAAATAGTTGTGTGTTTCGGGGGCAACTTAAAAACGCATGTAGAAAACTTTTCAAGTGTAAATTGCTCTTCATTTTTTGCTGCAGAGACACGCAAACTGAAAAGGCTTTAGATGCCGTTTCGCTTTTCGGTTTTTTTTGTTGCCTACTTTTGTGGGCCAACTGAAATGTTGGGAGTGTGCGAAACTGTGTGGGTGTCTGTGTAGCTGTGTGTATGTGGGTGAGACGCAGTTGTAACAAAAAGAAACATAAAATAAAATGGCAACGGCAGAAATGTTTTATAAAAATTTATATGAGCATAATTTGTAACTGCACGACGACGTTGAAGAACAAGTATGGAAAGAAGCAAAAGGATCACGATATATATATTATCTCTGTGTGTGTGTGTGTGTGTGCGTGTGTGTGTGTGTGGGTGAGTGGACAAGACAGACAAAAGAAAAACTTGGCAACTGAAAATGGGTTGCAGATGAGAAAGCATTATGCTGAAATGAACACATTCTGCTCATTTTCTCTACGGGTATGGGTAAGGGTACGGGCGCAGCTCGCAAAAACTGAATTGCCGACAAAATGTTGGTAATTGAAGGATTTTACCACCCAAAAAGAGGACCGAATTGGTTGCAAAATATATGAAAATGTTTTTCAGTTGAGTTGAAAGAACGCCAACTGTTAATCCATCTTTAGCTGCAGCTCAGACAGCCTATTAGTGCGGAAAATGCGTGAATTTCCTTTAAAGTAAATTTAAATGGAATGAAAAAAACTTTTGAATCAGTTAGCACAAATCATTTATATTTTAAGTTGCCTTTCTCTCCATGAGTTTCAGAGCAATAAGCGTACTTATTTTAGGATTAGTTTAACAAGACTTTGCTCTTGATCCCCTTGTTCGAAGGTAAAGGACTTTAAATCGAGTTAGACTTTGAAGGCTAAGAAGTTTTCTTTCAAAATCCACGATTACCAAAGCAATCCCCTGTAAATCAACTAACATTTGATAGGTTTTCATAACCACAAAGAACTAAAATTTAAAAAAAAAAAAAAAATAATAATTTTTTACATAATTTTCTGGCTTTGCACACAATTAAAGTGAATGAAAATTGTTTCCCAGCTTAAAATCAACTTTACGTTATTCAGGCAAATAATAAAAGCACGTAGCCAGCATACACACACACACACCTACAGATACACACCTACACATATAAATACAGCCAGAGGCATATCAGTTTGCACTTTTGGCACTTTTTTTCTTGCTTTTGTTGTTGTAGCAAATGCTTAAATGTCGTTCAAGTTTTTGAGTTAAGTGCAATCGACACATGTTTGTGTGCATATGTATGCATATATATGTATATATATACATACATGGTTTGTCTGTGTGTGCAACAAAACTCGTTAACACTTGAAAAGTTTCATGGGCCTTGGGGCAAGCCGAGTTCAGCTACAGATTGAGCTTCAGTTTCAGCTTGTAGATAAAAACGACAAAGACGTGTGCAATGTCAGATGAAGATGAGCATGGATATGGAGTTGGAATTGCAGAATGGAGATGGAGATGAAGATGGAAATGGGTGATATGTAAGTAACGTAATGCGGCTGAAAAAACACTTAAGCAAAATGTATATTCTTTAACCCTGTGTGGCACCTACACACACACACACAGATATCTAGAAACAGACTTGCCTGGTTTCTTAGATAAATCAGACAGTGCACATTGGTACAATAATTTAATAAGTGAAAATTAAACAAAGTAACATTAATTCTAAGTGTTGAGAATGCTGATTGTTAGATTAAAATGTGTATTAAATTTAGTAGAGGAAAAAAAAAAAAAAAATTTAAAAATTAAAAATTTCGTCTCGAAAGACTTTCAGAAAATTTGTCTAGATTTGTCTCATTTCAAGAAAAAATCAGACATCGTTTTAAGAAGTAGACAAAAGGACTCCATAAGGACTAGTAACTTAAGCTAAGCACTTTCTAGCCACAATGAAAAGTTCTCGAGATTTATGTTTCCAAAATGAATCACTAAATGTCAAACCGCAAAGTGGGCTAATTTAACAGGGTAGTAGAAGTTCGGTCGAAAGTTGTGAACATTTTCAATAATTTCAAATTTGACTACATTTCATACCACAAATTTGACAACTTGTCCCAATGTGGTTAAGTGGAGCTGCCTTTGGCCATCATGTAAGTTCTGAACATGATACCTAAAAAAGATTGACAACAACAACTAAAACTATATAGATGGGTTAGAAAACATAACAAAACTTCAGGATATAATTGTGAAAAGCAATTTCAAAGTTGCATTCAAGGACTAATTGATAGGCTAAATGGAGTGTATACGACAAAGAAATTTTATTGCACCTTTTCATTCAGTTCAATAGTACAACAAAGTTATTTGAGTTTAATCTCCTTAGTTTGGACATAAAATTCTTATCACCTAGACAAACTATTTCTAAACAATTTTCTTTCGAAAAAATTCCAAATTCTTTAGTTAATGGCAAACTGGAAGAATGGTTTCCTGGATGCAACGTGGGAAGTTGCTGCTGTCGCCAGCGATTCTCCATAACTGCCATCGATATTTGACTGAATTGGGTATGGAGCAGTCACTGAAAGAACTAATTGGAAATACGAATCTGAGAAAGAGCAAACCAGAAGATTATAGAAAATTACGTGACATTGTAACCGCATATGGGCGTGCCAAGATGCTGGGCAGTGACATACAATTGACCCAGGATGAATATTTGGCCAATAAGGTGATAATGCGTGAGAAGAAAAAGGAATATGAAAAAGGCATTATGGATCCCACCAAATTCGCACCGGGCTATCACATCTTTCAAGTTTTGCATAGGATCAAGAAGTCACCATTATTTCATATTTTAACCCGAATGCCCAAGGGTGCAGCACTCACAACGCATGATACTTCAATGTGCAGTACGGAATTTCTAATCAAATTAACGTACAAGAAGAATCTGTGGGCCTGCACCACGAACAAAGGTTGTCGCATTGAGGAGTTTCGCTTCGCCAAAGAGAAACCAAGCAAATGCAAATTCAAAGATGGCAAATGGCAACAAATGGAAGAGGTTCGTGAACATCGTGGCGATGAGAATGTTTGCAAATATCTTCGAATACGTTTCAGTATGTTTCCCCTATCCAGTTTTACGAACAATGATCAAGCTTGGCGGCATTTTATGGGAATTTTCGCCCTACTCGATGGTCTAATACAATTTGCACCTGTTTGGGGCGAATATTACTATAATGCTCTCAAGGAGTTTTATGCCGATGGTGTGCAATATGTTGAGACTCGTTCATTGTTGCCGCAACTCTATTGTTTGGATGGCGAAAAGTTGCCCGTACGTGAAACTGTGCAAATCTATTACGATCAAATGAATCGTTTCAAGAAAGACCATCCAGAATTTATTGGGGCAAAACTAATCTATGCCCCGCTACGTCATGTTACCCCAGAAGATGTTGGCACTTATGTTAAGACTTGTACAGAATTGAATGTGAGTTCAAACGCTTCATTTCAATCAATCGATTCCAACCTTTGTTTTTCTGTAGAAAGAATTTCCCGATTTCCTGATCGGTTTCGATCTTGTGGGCCAGGAAGATATCGGTCATCCGTTGTCAATGTTTGTGGAGCAATTAATCAAATTACCGCCTCACATACATTTCTATTTTCATGCAGGACAAACCAATTGGTATGGCTCCCATACCGATGAGAATCTCTTCGATGCTGTCATATTGGGCACCAGGCGCATTGGTCATGGCTTTGCCCTTACCAAGCATCCAATAATTATGGCATTGGTGAAGAAATTGAATATTGCTCTCGAATTGTGTCCAGTGTCGAACCAAGTTTTGCAATTGGGCACTGATTATCGTAATCATCCGGCGGCCACTTTAATAGCCAAGAATATACCCTTGATCATATCATCGGGCAATCCTTCGTTTTGGCGAGCCAACCCACTATCGCATGATTTCTATATGGCATTCTTGGGCATTGCTCCTATGAATGCCGATCTGAAATTTTTGAAACGTATTGCCAAAAATTCAATCAAATATAGCGGTGTTGAGGATGAGGAAAAGGCAGCGGCCATGGTCAAATGGAAGACCAAATGGGATAAATGGGTTAAGGATATTTTGCAAAATGATTCCAAAACAAACTGAATAAAAAAAGAAACCAAAAAACAAACACACACAGAACAATGTAGGAACTTTTCTCTTTCTTACTCTTTGGAAAGTAAAATTTCCATGCACAAGTTTTCTACTACTGAATAAGGAAGGGTTGGCATCAAGAGGAAATGGTGGGGAGTGTGGAGTAGGCGGGGATGATGTGTAAACTCAATACCTAATAATAAACTCAACAAAAGGGAAATGGCCAGTATAATCCTTAAGCTGTACCGCAAATTATTTGAGTTTCCGGTTCTTGATTATCAAGAAGAAGTCAGGCAAACCAATAAGTTTTCCCTCACACACACACACATACACAAAGACGCACGCACAAAACTTTTATTGCATACTTTTGTGCGGGCAAGCATGCAAATGTCAAGAGAACTATACGACACTAACACTTCCGTTTCACTTGCTACTGGCTTTGACTTTGGTTTCTTTTGGCCTTCCAATTGCTTCTACTGGCTGCCGGCACTAATTTCATTGACTTCCATTTCCTCACACGCAACATTCAAAGTTATTTTCCACGCACTCGGTAAAGGCAAAAGGGGGAGAAGAGAAGGAGCTTGAAGGGAGAGACCGAATGCCAGTCCTTGTCTTGACGATCAAGAAACGAAACTTTTACGTTGCCTTCATTGCTTATAATTAAAAACTTTATTATTTGTTTAACTTTGCCCGCAGCTGTTGCACATTTGACAGACACACACACACCCACATATACATACATTTATAGAGAGAAATGTGGGAGCCACAAAAATTTGTGCAAAACTTCTTTATTTTTTTGTCCTTTTTCTTGTTTCTTTTTAGAAAAAATAAAATTATCAGCAATTATCGAAAAAGTTGCGCTTCATTTATCGCCTGACAGTTTCCCCTTTTTATTTTTTGTATATCGTTTTTTTGTTGTCCCTTGCCAACTAGAGCATGACTATAAGATGCCAGCGAAATGGCAAAAGCAAGCAAAGGCGAAACTGATAAATTGCCTAGTCTAGCCTAGCAAACAGTTTGACAGCCACTGGATTATTGATGTTGCGTCTGAAAAAAGGGCCAAGCCTTAACCCTAGGAAAGCAAACTAACATGATATTGCTATGGAACGAAAAAAGTTAAAGGGATTGTGTGCTGAGAAACTAAATATAAATCTTTAGTTCTAGGACCGCAAGTCCGCTGTAGTTAATAAGCAGAATAAGATTTGGTTTAGTTTTCAGTTCCTGTTCTTGTTTCAGTTGTATGGTATAAATTAGAAGGCATTTGAGATTGATTTTCATTGATTTTTTCCTTTTATTCAGAATATATACGTTTGGATTATGATATTGATCTGTATCCAACTAAATCAAGTGAATATCAAATAGGAATATATGTTAGGTACTTGAGTGTTACAGGAGAATTAGAAAGCTTTATCAGAGGCCGTACATTAGGGTAAACGAAAAATTATAAGATTAAAGTTAGCCATGAAAAATACAAACTCTTTTTAGACTGAAGTGCTGAGAACCATCTTATATAGAGGTATATAAATATAATTATAAAAATCTTTACTCTAACCAATTTTCACTCAGGTAACTCTTGAAAGTTTTTAAAGTCAGCTAACTCATATCGTCTAACAAAAAAAAAATACCCCGATTGCCTTTTGAAGGATTAAGCCAAGCGGCTCAAATCATAATTTAATGGCCAAAAACTTTTAATGAGGCTAAAAACATTTATGAAGCAGCAGCCAGCAGACGACAACAACAAAAACTGAGATGGAGGGATAAACAAGACGAGGGGAGGCAGGAACAGGAAGAGGAAGAGTAGTGGTGGGTGGAGAAGTTGTCTAGATTGAGGACTGTGTGCACACGTTAGCTAATTTGCAAAATTCATGAATATAAATTGGTTCTAAAATGCCAAATAAAATAATCAAATATGCAAATTTTTTGTGTGTTATGTGGAAGAGAAACACAAATGTCGGACATCTTTGATTTTCGCACGGAAAATGTTATTAAAAATGACAGATATGAGATTTTTTTTTTTATTTTTTTCTTGGTGTATCTTTTGATATCCGCTCTTTAGCTTGACATTGATTCAAAGCTATGTATGTGTGTTGTTTTTGTCGCATTTTTTGTTGGCCATCGGTTGCCATCGGTTTAGACGGAAAAATGACCAAATGCTGCAGTAAACAATGGTCAAGCACACAAAGACACATGCAGTTAAGCAAGAGCAAAGAACGAAATGCCAAAAGAGGATTGGGAATGGCATTTGGGGAAAGGCAACAAGGAAAACGAACAAGCCACAGAACTGGCTAACAAAAACCAAACAGCAACAAAGACAAAAAACAAAAAAGAACTTAAACCCAACTGACCGAGACACGTAAAACAAAGCGAATGGTATATGACCAAACCGACACTCATTCACATACACACAAAAAACGGTTGACAGTGATTCAAACTAAATTTGAGACCATACAATACCCATTAATGGACAAAGGCACATATTGGTAAGAGTTTGGCATAGCTTTTGAACACTAATCTCTCATTTTAAAACAGCTAACAAAGTTGACTTTTATCTACTTAAGAGCTTCCTAGCCTATAGCTTTTAGTTATATGTAGAAACTATCTATAGCAATGATGGGCAAATAATTGGTCAATAGTTCGACGATTTTGCGTTCCCTAAAAATCGTAGGAATTCAAACAATCACATGACTAACAATTTTGACTACCATAGTTAAGTGGCTAAGTGAATGATTTAACTGGGGGAAATTCTGACTTATACAGGGTATTGAAAACATTAAAGCTGTCGCATTGCTTTTCATATTTTTAGACTCTGCAGGGAAAGAGAGAAAAGAGAGATACAACTTCTAGATTGTCATAAATCCGCAAATACTCTATCACAAAAGCCTCCACCCACACACACACCCACACACACAGACTGAACACCGCCCCCAAACCAACCATATATGGATGTATGTATGAATGTAGATATTTTTGATGTCTTGCTTTGGCAGCTAAAGTCCGAAATCATCATCATCCACATCAGGAAAAAGCAGCAGCAACATCATCGTCATGATGATGGAGCAAAGGAGGCATAAAGCGCAGTTAGTTTGCATACAAATGACATTTGGAATTGTGCAAAAGGATTGCGCAAAAATCAACGCGGACATGCAGCTAGCCAGGACAAATAATGTGCATAAATTTCAGAACGGACCAAGGCGGTTGGTCAATATGTTTCACTGGTCATGGCAGCAGAGGAGTGTGTGTTTGAGCTATGCTATCCCTGTCACTGATGATGATTAGATTACTTCACACACACACGCACACATACACACACGATTGGCCACATCATAACGTTTATGTCTAGAACATTAGCATTAAGTTGGAACGGGTAAAAGAGTGAAAAATTCTTGCATGTTACATTCGGTTTTTCATTTTTTTTTTCGTTTTCTTTCTCACTCTCTTCTTGGACATGGCCAACGTTTCAAAATGATGATCAAAGTCTCGCAAATATGCAGACAGACTGGAATTTGTGTTGCGCTTTTGTTGCAAGAGCATATCCTGGATATCCTAAACTGCTTTTGACCAACGGAAACCCCCCGTTGGCCATGCTCTGGCTCTCTCTACGTATGCGTATTTTATGTTAATACATTGCTCTATCCGTGTGGTCCTTGGTATATTTGTGTGTGTGTGTGTCTGTGTCTCTGTGTGGGTGTCAATTACGCAAAGGTTTCGAAAGGACACAACACAACAATATATGCTTCAGTATACAATTCAAGTTGATGCGCATCCTGATGATGATGATGGTGATGAGGAAGAGGATGATAGAGTGGAGAAGATGAGGCTGGCAGTTGGGTGCAAAAGGCTATCAATATTCATGAGATGACTGCATACATATGTAAGTATTAAAATGTAAACAATACGCATACAATTGTGATATATTGTATTTAAAGGAAGTCTTAAAGAATGTTCCTCGCGTTTCAGGTAGATTTCCTGGGAATCCTCCAACAAACTCCTCATGACGTTCCCAGCAAAAAATATTGCATTTTGCTTAATCATTTAGAGATTTATAATTTTACAGCTTATCTCTTTTGGAAGGATACCAAAAATTCACTTCATCCGTTATCTCTCTCATAGAGCCTACTCGCTAACTCGGCCCTTCTATAGACATTTCTCTGTAGTCTTAAAAAAAGGATTTTTGTAAATTTGATGAATTTTTGCTTTTTACACTCGCTCGATTGCACATAAAAGGAAAGAAAACAGACGATAAGGAGAGTAAATGGAATATATCTGCTCTGCAAATGCCTTTGCCTCATTTCGGGTGGGACACCCTTAAAGGTTACAAAAAGAAAATAAATATACCTCATACATACATATAAAAATAAATTTGCTTATGTTTATTTTGATGAGTGGTGGCAAAAAGGCGTGAAATACGCCCACACGCACACAGGGTTGAGCACTTTGCATTAAATGTCATGTGAGCCATAAGAACCCCGACACAAAAACGAAAAAAAGGTTTTATGTCAAATTGAACGACAAGCCAAGACCCGAAACCAAAACCGGGCCCAGAATCAAGCCCAGGCGGGTAAAGAGCATCTAAAACCAGTAACACACACGCACACTCTCACTTACACACACACACACACACAAATACAAAATTTGTATAAATTATGAGTGGAGGGAAAACTCAAAATGCATGACTTGTTGTTGCTGCTGCTGCTGCTGCCAGGAATCAAGCTCTAAATAATTTATCAACCGGAGCACACAATAAAATTTTAGACCGAAACCGAAATGTCATACGCATGCATTTGCATATATGCAATTTTGTGTAACACAGTCAGCCAGGGATGCAAATTGCATTCTATTGAAATTGATGCCAGGCGCTAGGCAAATTATCCTTGTGGTTGAAAATTTACAGCATAATTTGTAAATTTTCATCCAGGTTGCGGCGAGGGTCCTTTAATAAATAAGGCATAAGCGTTTATGCCTGCGAGGGGCCATGGAACTTTTTCAATTAAAGCTTCATCCCCCTAGTGACTAGTCCAGTAAATACACGAATACATTCATATCTCATGTTTTCCCGATTTCCATAAATATTAATCAAATAAAACGCTTTGTAACATATATTTTCCTTTTCTATTCAATCATCTTTCTTTTGTCAATCTTTTAAGGTATGAACTTTTATCTGCCCTTGATATATACATAAATATTTTCGCTCTGCATTCTTCACGAAATGGCTTATGATTGATAGATCTGTATGTCCCTTGTTACTATTCGTTTGACCCTCGCATATAACTAAATATATGTATGTTTGTTGGTTGCCGGTATGGACAATGCTTATTTAGATGCAACTATTATATTTTATATTAAAATGTATGCAACTTTTGTTTGTAATTTGTTTCAAAATTCAATTTGATGATTTGCAACATTTAGTTTCATAGCTCATTTTGTTGTTAGAATTTTGACCATTGTTAGGCAACCAGAACGCTTATCCCACCAGAAACCACTCTCTCTCCCCCTCTTTCACTAGACGACAATGGCCGACTATTGTTCTTGTTGTAGCAACATAATTGCATTTATTGGCGTCAACATTCTGCAAAAAGCAATTTCAATTTCATTAAAATTGATATCACTTTTCAATATAATTCTTTGATTTCATTAAAGATCTATTGTTTATATATGCATAAAGTTTAATATGCAAAAAGAGATATAGCAAGCATATATGAGTATTTTTTTAAGCTCTTTAGTTAAGTCACGCGGAAATTTTCCTGAGAGTTACTTGCAGTTCAGCAAACAGATAAGAAAATTTATGACTAAGCGAAAAAAAGAATACAAAAAATTACTTGAAAATTTAAGAGAGAAAATATACATATGCATCTATGTAGGTAGAGATCTACATCTGTATATATACATATATAAAAAGCAATGTAATTAAAGCTAGACAAAAACCAAAATGGACAATTGGAGTGCTGCCTATGTACGTGTGTCAAAAGTCAGAGGATACTGTCTGGACTGTCTATCGAGGCCACAAATTGACAGGCAGCCATAGATGAAGAAGGAGTGGAATAAAGTGGAGTCAAGTGGAGTGGAGTGGAATAGGGAGCATGAGTGGATACTACTCGACTCTGGGATGAGTGTGAGTTTCATGGACATGGACACACAATAATTTACTACGTAATAGACACGACTCCCAAAAAAGACCGGACACTCAGACATATGCTAGACAGCTCGTCCAACACATACATAGATACGAATGTGTGTGTTCTCTATGTGGACAGACAGCAAAACAGACAGATAGACATTGGTCATGGCCCTAGTCCTATTCCTCTTTTCCTATTTCTATTCCTAGGTCCAATTGTTGCCCATGGACTTGTTCATTAACACAAACATAAGCCTGAACTCTTGGTCAGACATCATCCTAAATGATGGAGAATTGCTTTGCTCTGAAACTGAGATGAGTTGTTGATGCAACTAGAGATGATTGCGTGACTAAAAAGAGACAAAGTATCTCTAGCTAAAGGACCTCAATATTTGTCAAAGTGCCATCACGGGACTCTCTGGAGGAGAGTAACAAATCTTAGGCTTAAATTTTCAAGTGTAACCATTGAAATAGCAGTTAGTGCAACAAATTAGTAACAAACTTGTGTGGACGCCTATTCTCCCATAGCAAATATCCGTTCATTCACTTTTCTCCGGAAATTGCAATGAGACACGTGATCAAAGTAGAAGAATATTTCCCTAAAAGAAAAGAAGAAAAGACCAGCACATTCGTTTCGCCAGACATATAAATCTTCATTCCGGCTTAAACTTTGGCTGCGGTTGCTGCAGCCCACAAGAACTTCACTCACACGTAGACAGCAAATTAACACAGCTGCTGTGTTTGGCCTTTTGATACTCCTCAAGTTCAGGTGATTTACAGCCCCAAGTGGAGCAGGAAAACGGAACATTGTCTGCATATTAATATCTACTTATGTAATATGTGACTTTAACTTGGCAAACAACTTTCTCTCCACAGAGTTCAACTTGCAAAACCAAAATCCAAAAAACACACACAAAGCGCAAGCCAACTGCACATTCCCAGACATTACTTTCTACTTGGTTTCCGTCTTGGTCGTCGCATTCATTTTTTGATATTTTTTGTTGTGACGGCCAATTTGTAACGAGTGAGTGCATATAATAAAGCAAATTATATTTTATATATTCAAAATAATATTCAACAGAGCATGAGGTAGTCGTCTCAAGAGCGGGCAATGTTGTTCTCATTATAGTTGTTGTTGTTGATGCTTTTGATGTTGATGACGTTAACTTTGACTAGTAGTTCAGCAACGTGACCATGGCCTTGCCGTTAAAAATTTTTGTGTTGCTGTAAAGTATGCTACAATTATTTTCATCAGCCAAGCACAAAGTATTTCATTCCGGCACCACGCAAAAGTGTCGAAATTGTTGTCATCCGCCATGTTGGCCAGAGATAGACACAAATTTGATTTATTTCTGGTTTACTCAATCTCAATTTGTTGGGTATGGTAAAAGAGAGAATGAGAGTGAAAAAGGTTGGTGTACTTCAAGGTGAAGGTCGGAGATAGATTGATGCCAAGGCAGTTTAAATAATTGAGCACCAAAAAGTATTATCTTACTGATGATCAATTTTGTTATAAAATACTCTGCCCTAAAAAGTATGCTTCATTCTGAAGACTTTAATTTTTGTCGCCCGTTTTTCTTTCTATATGCATGTATGTATGTGTGTGTGTGTGTGCGATGCACATCTACAACATGTAACAGTCAAAGTGAGGCTCGGGGCAAACAACAAGCTAAAATAAAAGTGCACTTGAAAATGTTGATGGGGACACAACTAAGCCGCCGCACCACCCAACCTCACTTTCTCTTGTCTCTACGAAACAATTTTGCTTAGCAAGTTTCCTTTTGTTTTGCATTTTAGTTTCAGATCTCCACCAAACCTTCTCCCTTTTACTCTCTCAATCTCCCTGTCCACTTTTGACTCCTGCATTGTCTGACTGTCGTTTACGAAAAAGCATTTCAAAAATGTCCACGACACAGAAGTTTTTATACACACACACACGCAGATGCACACTCACACAGAGTATGTGTATATTCTGGTTGGTCTGCAATGTTGACCGATGTTGTTCTCGACATCGTTTGTGGCACATAAAGAGCGACAGTCCGCAGGACATTTTATATTTAATTTACAGTATGACCGCACTCTGCATGAGTATGTATGCGTGCGTATGCCTGTGTGTGTGTGTGTGTGCGAGAGTGCATTTAATGAAGTACAATGCGGTAAAGTGATGCGGTGCGAATAGTGGGTGGTGTAGGAGGTTATTGTATGCTGACTGGAATATCCTGATTGCATGATTTCACATCTCCACATAGAGGATTCATCGCATTGATTTGGAGGGAAGGGAATAAACGTGGAAGGGTCCAACAATTGTTATTGTTGTTGCACTCACTAAATGTTTGCGTTTAGCCACAGAGTCAGAATTTAATTCCTAATTCAATTTTGATGTTCGATTGCATACCTACTTTCATTTTTTGTTTGTCTTTCCTTTTGCTCTCTATCCATTAAATAAACACTTGAATTTTTTAACGAAAATTACACTAAATAAAGTATCAAATGGGCTTTTCGAGTACACCAAAGTGGTGGGATTAACGCTGGCTATGGCTCAATCACAGTTGCCAAACAGAATTCGCTTTCCGGAATAAAAACCCAACAAAATCTCCACATAGAGTAAAAAGAATTAAAAAACGAGAAACGAACATTAAATTTTTCTATACTCTATCTATAAAGATATTTCACTTTTGCCTTTTCATGATACAATAATAAATACTACTAGGATGTCAAAAGAAGAACCGATAAGATAACATCTTATTTCCACAGTTAGAATTTCAAAGTGTTCAAACAAATTTTAAGAGTTAGATAAGGCTGCTAAACTAACTAGCTCTATAAATTTAGACTCTGAGTCTGATAGTGCAGCTTATTTAAATGTTGTGAGTAATAATTACTTAGTGAATCACAATGATTTTTATCAATTGGCAGAACAACCTCTTATTCGCTCTCTCTTATCTGTTTCTTATCACCTTTGAGACAACCTACCCAAAAGCTTTTTGCCTTGAACTGCATTTTTTCTGCGGATTTCCTGTACACTATTTGTTCTTCTTATCGCACTTTGCGACTTGTAATCAGTCGAAGTGCCTAATATAACCTGTCCAACATAGAGTCCAATGAAAAGGCTAAAAAAATTGATTGCAGTTTTGATACAAGTTGTATACCTTCTCGATGACTAAAGTTTAGAATAACGCCAAAAGGCATTATTGAATCCATATGCCAAATTGCCTAGAGTATTTATGAAAATGAACGTACAAAGCCCAAAGCCAAAGTGCGCTTTTCAATTATTTTTTCCTGTTTTCCTTATTTCTTGTTTGCTTTTTTTTTACGTCCACTCGACAACTTTATTTTTTTGTGCCTTTTTGGTGGGTGGATGAGAAGGCAGAAGATGAGGCCAACAAGAGCCTGAGTGCTTGCTTGCTGGGAAACTGGCCCTAGTCCAGGGCAGGGCCCATTCAATGTGCAGTCGTCTACACTTTTATTGCTTTAATTGCGCACTGAAGCGCTACAGAAACACACACTCACATAATAAATATATACATATATACTCATTCACACACACACACATACACACATAGAGATACATTTAGTCCACAACACTGGACACATGTTGCTAATGAAGTTTTCTAACAACATTTCTCTTATGTCAGATCATAAGCTGTTAATCTGCGAGGTAGTCATTTTTCCCCACAATCCAAACTCTCTCTCTCTCTCTCTCTGTCTCGTTACTCATTGATTTTGGTATGATGAGAAATGGCAACTTAGAAAATGAAAATAAAACTCATCACAAAAAAAGACACTCAATCGAACAATGAGAAGCAAATGGCAGCATCAATCTGTCATTTTTGTGTCAATATTTCTTTTGTTCTTAGCAAATTATATCTACATTTCTTTAAAAAAGATTTGTCGAAACTTCTTGTCTTATCAAGATGCACTTATCAGCAACAAAGACTTTTATTATCTCAGTTCATTATCATATTATGTGGGTTAAATATGTAAGTTACTCTATTAAAGTGGGTTACATAATTTACTCTCGTTATTTTTTTCTGACCAAGGTGTCCTTTCCTTTTGCAATAACTTTAGTTGTACACCGACCAGTTGATGTCTCTTTTTTCTGAACAAGTGATCGTTTCTCAGCTATTGGAATCAATCGACGAGTCTCTATTCGTTTTTCCTTGATTACGTTTTGATCCGGTGAAAAGTGCCGATCAATCGATACTCTTCTCTCCTTGATTTCAGTAGGTGTTCCCTTTGAATTACCTTTAGACTTCTCAGTCACAATTTTTTTTTCTCTAATGAGAGTAGGACTTTCAGTTGATGCACCAAAGTACCTTTCAGTCGCTATCGTTGTTTGCCTGTCTGGTCGGCAATCAGTCGATGTTCTTCTTTCTTTGATCAGAGCTGGTCGTCCATTTTCCCCAACTTTAAAGGTTTTTGTAGTTATTTCACGCTTGCTTAGTTGACCATTTTGTGGTGCCCTGGACATATTTATTTACTACCCTCAATCCGGAATCGGAGTAAATTGCTGCTAAATAAATAAACCCGATTCGTAGCTCGATCAGTTTTGAACTGCGCAAATAGAAATTCCACGATTGTTACTATCGTAAGCTCGCTATTAAAAGCGAACAAACATTAAGGGAGAGAGATAAGTATTATATATCAAATGGGAAATGACGAAAGAGTATGAGCTCAAAACATGCAATTACGTACACATTATAATTGTATATTGTATATCACGAAACCGGTTCTCTCTTTCGTTATTTACTTAGAATGTTTCAGAGAATAACTTTGCTGAAATGACTAATCAAACATACTAAAAATTTATACTTCACCAAGAAACATTTTTTTTTAAGACTATCTAGCTAATTCGATCTCTAGGCTAAGTCTCTGTTTTTATTTAAGTTTAGAAAACGTAAATGTGTTTTTTAATATTTTTGCTGGGACATTTGATTCTTTGGAAATTATTAAATAAAACTGGAATAACTGTGGACTTAGGCCATTTTGGTTTGTTTAAAGAAAAATTTATTTTTTTTTATTATTGTAAAAAAGTTATAAACATGAAAAGTCATCGGTAAAATATAACAAACGTAGCTAATATCTAATTGGACTAAAGACAGAAATATGTTCAAACAATATAGCAATTAATTTTTTCATTTTCTCCTTTTTTTTTTTTTTTTTTTTTTTTTGTGTTGTTATTGTGTAAGTTAATTTTAATTGAATAATTATTTTTGTTTGACCATGGTGAGCTTTTTCTTTAAAACAATTGCAGTTGTAGACCGACCGGTCGATGCCGGTTTTCTATTGGATTCGATTAGTCTCGATTCGCTTTTCCTGGATAGGATTTCCATCTGGCGCGAATTTTCGTTCTGTCGACACAGTTTTTTCCCTAATTTGAGTTCCTTCATTTCCGGCAGCAGTCGGTACCCGATCAGTCACTACTTCTTTCTCCTTGATGAGGGTGGGAGTTTCTGTTGGTGAATAGAACTTATCAATCGTTATCTTCCTTTCCCTGTCGGGTCGGCAATCAGTCGATGTTCTTCTTTCTTTGATCAGAGCTGGTCGTCCATTTTCCCCAACTCTAAAAGTTTTCGTAGTTATTTCACGCTTGCTTTGTTGACCATTCCGTGGCGCTCTGGACATATTTATTTCTTTTTGGAACTGCCGCTAAATAAATAAACCCGATTTGTCGCTCTATCAGTTTTGAACTGCGAACTGCAAAATTCCACTGTTGCTATATATCGTAGGCTTGGTTGATAAGCTTTAAATATCAAATGGCGCTTTGCAAAAAAAGCTCAAAATGTTTAGTTCTATGCACTATCTTTTATGGTACATAAACACGAGAAGAGCGAAAATTGAGCAAAGAAGTTTTTTCACACGTGATTTGCTATAATATAGAACTTTGCTTGTAATTAAATGTGTTCGTTTGTCACGCATCGGTTTTCCCGACTTCAATGTGAAGGAAATCACCAATGAATTTCCCGGAATAAAATAAGACTTATCATGAAACTCCACAAAGAATCATATCATTCATTAATGACTCCTTATTGATTGCTTAGGATATGGCTTTATGATTCTTTCTTTGGTCTCTAACAAAAATGTCCCAGTTTTTACCATCAATTATTTGCAAGTTAATTTCAATCAACCGGACACATAATTTTTATCCAATTAATATTGATGGCTTAGTGGCTATGGCAAAGCATTAATAATATTCCATGCAAACACAAACAAACAAATACAAATAAACAAATAACGATGCATTTGAGGCACATGTCAAAGCAAACAAACAACATCAATGCCAATGGGACACAAGCGAGAGGGGGTTGTATTGAATTAAATTAGGGGTTGATAAGAGGGGAGGGATCGCTGGGGACGTTTGGGGTGCGCCTGTCGCATTTGCTATTTGTTGCGTTTACGCCTCGATTGTGTTGAAAAATAAACATACCTATTGACGTTCAATGACGTCTAAACCTGGCTATATTCACACAAACCTGTCCAGTATCTGCACATCAGTGTGTGTGTTTGTGTGTGTGTGTGTGTTTTAATTAAACTTGTTTTCGAAGGCATTTATCAGATGCAGACAGGACACGCCAGACCAGGTGTTAAGCATAGAAGGAAAAAAATATAGCTAACAGTTGCAGCTAGACAAAGGCTACAGTCCTGCAACCAACGAGTCAAGCAAAAATGCTTTACTGTTAATGGACTTTCGATATTTGCAGGAAGTTATGACAGTCTGATTTATGAGTATACACTGCAAGAATAGAAGACTTTTTACAACTTTAAAATATTCATTTTTTAGTTAAGCAAAGTCAAATCGTTATCAGAAATCATTTCAGAAATAATCTATGTTTATAAGAAGAATTATTATCAACCTTTTATTAAAGCGCGTTTTTATACCCTTGTTATACCCTTGCAAAAAGGGTACATTAATTGGATGATGTGGTTCGCCACAGACCATAGCTCCCATAAAATATAGCCCAATGAGAATGTAGTTCACAACCAATCCGACACCGGAATCTCCATTGCATGAATTGTCTCATGCCGTACTCCGTTATGCTTTTGAAATGCCTGGAATTGCAAAGTTCTGGACCCCAGAATGGAAGATATATGTTCATATTTCGACAATCTTGCCTAGTTTTATATGGATCGATATCACCGAATCCGGCGACAATTGCAAGCGTATCTTTTGGATAGATGGCATCGCTAGGAGCCATAGTAATTATTTGCACTTTTTCATTTAAGCTGGTCTGCTTAAGCGAATCAGTCCAATATGTTAATCAAACGTCTCATGATTATACATCGGGTAAACGATGAATTCTTTAGGAAATAATGCTTGTCCAGCGGTGTCTTTTAAGTCGACATGTATAGGTGTTTATGTCGTGGATAATGCAGTGCGCACATGTAAGGACAAACAACTCCGAAACCAAGGAACCGCCAGCCATATAAGTCTCATATATGTGCAAAGAGATATGATGGGGAAACATTCCTAAACGAGCAAATCGCCCGCCCATGATGCCAATGACCCCGACAGTAGAACAGATAATAAGTAGCAGGCGAAAAGAAGGGACCACAGTCTTGGTTGACCACATGCTGAAAGTTGACTGTAAGGAGCACACCCAAGGCAACTCTACTTATGTAGGAGCGGGAATTTTAAGTTACCCAACTGTAGTTAATTGTAGTTGATTGGCGAATCGAAACTTTTTTTCTAATTAATAATGGTATTGGTTAAAATATAGCAAAACCAGAACGCCGGGGCTAACTACAGATCTTAATGAAATTCGGCACAGCTAGTTTGGGTATATCAAACTGACAAATGTTTACTTTTATGAGAGAAGTTTAGAAAATAACGAAACAACAAACGGCAATTTTATGGAGCTTTATGATATAGCGATCCGATCCTGCAGTATTTAGAACCCTAAATGCAAACATATAAATGCAGAAGATATATATTTTTATTCTCTTTCAACATAAAAGAAAGAGTGCGTAACCAGCACTTAAATCGGAGGTGCCGATAATAACTTTCTTCGCGATGATATGCCCCACAAATCAGTGCGCAGCGGTAAGGACAACTGACTTTGATCTCATAGAAGGATTAGCGTCATAGAAGAATTAGCGTCTTATGCTGATTAAGAATAAAGGTATATATACACCATGTTCGATCCAATACTTTGTGTTTTATATAGTAAGATATTGATCTATCCACTTACGCAAACGTGGCACATTTGTATACACAGTCGGCCGATGGACTGCGCCACAACCAAACCCCCACGATACAATTCCGACGAGTTTGTTATCAATAACGAATGGGCCACCGGAGTCGCCTGGGCATGACCCTTGCTGTCCGCTTGGAAGTCCTGCACAAATCATGTTTTTCGTTACCCTTGGAATATTGTCACCATTACAATATTCGGGGCCCCATAACTGAACTCTGACACATCTCAGTTGCGTTGTCCTCTGTTTATACTCATTGATGTAACCGAATCCACAGGTGGTTCCTATTGTGTTGGGCAAGTAGAAGACGTGCTCATCAGGCAATGCAATACTGCGCACATTCTCATTGAATTCAACTGCCTCTGTCAACTGGAGCAAGGCAATGTCGTAATTCTTGCTCGGAGCGACGTATTCTTGATGAACGATAATTCTTTTAATATCAAATCGTTGTCCGTCATCAGAACTTAAATCTACGGTGCCCACAACAACTTTTATCGTATTTGTGTTTTGTCCATCAGTGCAGTGTGCAGCTGTTACTACCATGGTCTTTGAGATCAATGTACCGCCACAATAGTTTCTAGGATTTACTTGCAAGGATACCATATACGGATATTCTCCAGCACGGACTAGTTGCCCACCAATAGTACGTAACATACTATAATTAAGGGCAGGAGCGATGGCGAAGAAGCTACTCATTGTTAAAGCAAGTAACAGCATGATGAAAGCTAACTATATTGGCTATCTCTCCATCATACCATTATATACAGGCTAGTTACGACCATAACACAATTGGTCTCATTTGGCGAATCTAAACGAATCAATTCTCAACGATTGACATTAAATTAATTATTAATTATTATTGTATTCGAAAAACAGCAGGATACCAAATCAGTGAATATTGTCAAGTCATGGATCTATATAATAAACTCGTTTGGCAAATATGAGCTTAAATACTGATAGGCCATTAAATTTATTAAATTTATTGTTTTTTTTCTCGACTATCGGACTTGCTATAAGAGTTTTTTTTCTGATCTAAAGATTTTTGAACCATTTGAATGCCATAGTCAAGTGAATTGATGTTGAATTTATTATTGTTACATATTATATGAACTATCCACTCATAGTGGACGGGCACAGATGAATAAACCGTGGGAAAATGTGGTCTGCCACAGTCGTATCCCATGAAATATACACCAACGAGAACTTTCTGCACGAAATGTCACGGACATCCTGAAAACCTCCTCCTCATTAAAGCCATCAAATTTTAAGCAATTGTATGGACTCCATAGTGGAAGAACTGCCCATTTCAGACAGAATTGCTTAGTTTTATGATCATCCATCCATAGATGAATCAACCGATATCAGAATATTTAGGAGATTCGGGAGAGATTATTATTCTCTCGATATTCTCTCGATATCTGTCCTACTCTCCTCAACGCTCAGCATCGACTGATTCACATGTCGTACGCTCTAAACTTACCTCGCTCTCAGAGAGTGATTCAAAATACCAAGATACAACTCGGCCGTCTTGACCGTAAGATCTCTTGATCCTTACATAATTAACGTTAGCTTAAGGTGAAATCTTATAACTACAAATTAGTTAAGGTACATTACCTGAAACTCTATTACAGTTATCATTATTATCATTTGCTTAAGCTTAACTTTTAGTCACTTATTCAAGTACCTGAGGAAACCAACACGTTTTCGAAATGGCATCCATTGCTTTATGCCAATATGACCTAGTTCATTTCACTTGGTACACAAAACAAGAACCTTTCGTCATTGGTTTTCCTGTAAAAATTCCGTTTCTCATTTCAAATAACTTTCGATCGCAGTAAGCCCCGGCCCTCCGGTTAAAAATCACTGTCAAGAAGTTGCATTAAATGTAAATAATAAGGTAGTACCTGTTACTAATATTGTACTATATTGTAATAGACAAAGTGGTTGAGGGACTTGGATTTAAGGACAACTGTATTAGAGATTGTCTTACATTTTTTCAGATTCTGTTTTCTGAATCAGTTTATTCTTATAAATGTATTATTATTTTAAACTAATTGAATAAAGCAAATTGCTTTTTTTTAAAAAGGCTTTAAATAAATCTAGTCTTATTTTTAGCCCCTTTGAATGTAATAGTTTGCGAAAACTTTAAATTTGAGAAAAATTTTTATTTATAAAATATTAATAATAAATATTTAGATTCCTTTACTAGTGTAAATCTTCTGTTTCTTTCGCCTTAACCCCTTTCTTTATCATTCAATTGACATTTGATTAAAGGAGGAGTAACGAAAATGCAGATAAAAATAAAATACGAAATAGCCTCATAAAAAATTAAGGTTTAAAGTTCTATTTGTTCAATGACATTTCGATTTCTTACTTACATCCAATAAAATAACAAGGAACGCCGTGGAAAAAAAGTAAATCATGAATTTACGTCTTTGGGCCATAAAATTTATTTGGCTAACGCTGTAGAAATCAAAGTAAGCACCTAAGCGGCTTATGCAAAAGACAATCGAAATGTATTTTGGTTGTTTTCTTTTTCCTCTTATTTTTTACTACTCTATTTTACATTGCCAATAGGCAAAAGTGTTAAACAAATTTTTGTCTGGCGTTTATTGAGTGTAAAGCGTCAAGGAGAGACGAGGAGAAGTGTAAAATGAAGATGAAGTAGTAACCAGGCAGCAGACAAAAGTAAAAGCAAAAGTTTAAATTACTTTCCATGAACATTTTTTCGTCGTTTTTATTATTTTTTATCCCCCCTTCTATTCCGGTTGGCGCAGTAAAAGTTTTACGCCAAAAAGATTAATGCTTAAAGCGTTACGACCAAAAGTAAAGGGTAAAATGTTAAAATACATAAACTTTTACTTTAGCAATGGAGTCGTTAGACTTGTGAAAATTGCATAGTTGCAGAAAAAAAAATTCTATGTCTATGTCTATATCTATGTCTATATGAAATTGTCAGCAACTTGCGAGCCAATATTTACAGTCACTGCAAAAATAAGTTCATAAGTCAATTATACAAAATGATTAATTAACACTCGAATAGTAATAGTGATAAATATTGTTATCTAGTCAAGTCTTCAAAAAGTGCAGTGGAAAGTTTTGATTGTTCTAAAGTCTTCTAATTCCTTTAGAGAATGTCTAGGTTTACCATATATCTGATATTGGTTAAAAGACAGGAGTCTTCTTTGGGATGTTATTGAACTAAATATATCTAAGGGGTTGTCTATAGATTGCCTTGACTTATTTGCAATTTCCAGGACTCAAAAACGTTTCTTTTTCGTTTTTTTTTGTATTTGTAAAGTTCATGTTCTCAATCTGCCCACAGTCTAAAGATTATGGAATAGATAAACAAAACTTGGTCACACATCCATAGACAAACGGCACACACTCACTCACTCACACCCATGGAAATCCACATGAGTTTTCTTTTTTTCTTTTCTCTGTCATCTGTTTTGTTTTAGATACTTTGAAAGTTCATTCGTTTGTAAATAATGTTTAGCCCCCGGCAAAATCGATACTTCACATAAGATTTTTGCATACAAAAATTTCAAGGGAAAACTCTATCGCGGGGAGCTCTTTTGCACATTTTGTCACGCATCAAAGTTTCAAACAGAGGCCAAAGTTATATATGCCGATAATGCATAGACAGAAGAAAAGAATATAACAAGAGGAAATGAGAGAAAAAGCCCAGCAAAGAGGAAAACATAATAGGCAGTAGCTAGACAAAAAACAAACAAAGATGAACAAAATATATATATATAAGTTTTACTATTAAAGTTTCTCCAATTCTGTCTATTTTCCTAGCACTCAAAGAGATGAATGGATAAAGGATAATTTGTTTGCTTGAAACTCATTGGGAGGACAAATATTTGGCAAGCAATTAAATGTTTACCCTTTTTTATGAACATATTTTTATTGTTGTCTTTTTCTACAATTTTATGGCTTTTATTAATCATACGTCTCGTTGCCGACATGGCGAACGATTTGGTTCATATTGATTCATATTTTTTATCTTCTAATAATCTTTTTCTAAAGAGAATTTACGGTGACGTTCTTAAACTTACTTTGTAAACAAATTTCAACTCCTTCCCCTGTCGTCTGTCACATCATTTGTCGGTTTATAACATGCAAATTAATTAACAACATTTGCCGCTGTCCTTATATGTGGTAAATTATTAATTTAGCCAGACATTACGCAATGGCAGGGAGTACAAAAAAAGGGAAAAACCGAAACCTGTCCAAAAGCGTGCGAAACGAGCCACCAGCCGTGAGCCATTTTAATTACCAGACAACAAGGCAATAAATGGCAATTGGGAGTTGGTAGAGAGAAGCACGCGAAATGTCTCACACACACACAAACACACACGCACATTTTAAATGCCACAAAATGGCAAATTTCGTATATGTGTACGTGTGCGTGTTCCTGAGTGTGTGTGCATTTTATGACATTGCCAATTTACAAAATTTTCATAAATATAAATTGGTTTTAAATGTTAAAATAAAACAATTAAAATGCACGTTTTGTAAACCGACAAATTGACTATATTTGCACATATGACTGGTTAATAGCTCAATGTCCTCAAATCGGGAGACCAAACTAATTTAATATAAAACTCGAGTAAACGAGCCAATATACAAAAACAAAGTAAATTGTTAGGGTGACCATGGAAATAATTGCAAAGAGTTACAAGTACATATATACAGTGAAACCTCGATATAACGAACTTCGTTATAACGAAAAACCCAATATAACGAATTTTTTGTTAAGTCCCTTGAAAGGACTAAGGTCTTACATTTCAGTACCTATAGCGAATCAATAGATATAACGAATAATTTTGCGATCCCCCTCAGATTCGTTATATCGAGGTTTCACTGTATATGGATAGATTAACTTATTGTTAGTCATTCGATCAAACAAGACAATGACATATATAGTATTGATTGGGTGCACCGAAAAATTTATTACTCATTGCAGTTCTCTGATATATACCAACGTCTGATCAGTCACAAATTTATGATAAGAGCTTTTTATACTTTTCACTTACACCTTTACATTTGTCTGTATGCATTTCAATATAAGGAAAAACTATAACATGTACAGTAGCTGTGTAGTGTTGGCTCTCAAAAAAAACTGACACCATGATATTACGATCTTACAGCGGATCGGGACCCTAATTTGTAACCGTAGCTCTTCCGGGTGGGATGGGTTGTTGCTGCAGTTTTCGAAACATCTCGCTACATATAATTTATTATAGAGTCCCTATGAAACTAAAAGAGAGAATTGCATTCTCCAAAAAAAAAACGAACAAACGTATGGACTTTTAATGTCGCAAATAACAGGACAAAAAAAAATACCACTAAGTTAATCAACTAGCTATCTAACGCGAACTCCTCCCAATGTATGATGTCTAGCTCTAGTATGGCTTAGATGTTGGCTGCCATTATGCATCTATACCCTCCCGTCCATGGCCAATAACAAAAGACAAAAAATTATGATATGTTAAAGGACCCCAAATGCACATTCTATTTCATCATTTTTATATAATCATGTTGTGGGAACTTAGACTTCTATTCAAAATACATTTTTCTTATTTACTTATTCTTCAAAAACAATTTCATTCGCCAAGGCATTTTCTTCTCATCGTATATAAATTCTCCCACTACTTTACTTAAATCTACGCTTCATTATTAACTATTGTATTACATGTTTTTGTTGTTTACTTTAAATTTTTTTGTTTTTTTGTTATGATTATTGTAAACTATATAAACGAACAGATTTTTCCCTGCATTTAGACTGATGCAATATAATATAAAATTTTTTCCAAAGTTATTCAAAAAAATTGATTGCGACACCGAATGATTGATAGCACTTATATCTTTTAATACTTTTAATTCAATTAATTCAAAATTTCATGATTTTTAGTGTAGTTTGTATGTGTGATAAAGGCAAATAAAATTTAGAATGCATAAGACAAATAAAAGAAAACAATAATAGCGAGTGAGCAGCATAAAATAGGTATATGTGGTTGTCAAACCTTTTTTCTTCTTTTGCACTTTAGTTTTAATCACCATATGTTATGCGCTCTTGCGGTAAAAAAGGTAAAAGAGATAAAAAGAATACACTTACATTTTGGAAAGTCCACCGATGAAGGCCTTCAGCAGCTGGATCGTGTGTTGATTTTTGATGTTTTTAAATATATTTTTTTATGGTTTTGTTTTAAAGAATTATGCGATTCAATTAGTGTTTTAAATGCTTAATACCGACACACAAACTCACAATAAAAAAATTGACTCTAACATAGGTGCGCTGAAAAAGGGTATCTTTCTATTCGTTATCGAATTGACACTTTTAATTTCCATAAAAATTTTCGTTTCTTTTGCAAATATAATTTTTTTTTTTTTTTTTTTTGTTTACAACCCCGACAACTAAAATTAATAATTTTTTTTTTTTTTTGCTAATAATTTTTGTAACTGATTATGTTCTGTTTGTTCATTTACAAACAAAAATTTTCTGTATGACCACTTTATAATTTTCTCTCCCTTTTGCACACAACTTTTCGCCTTGTGACAGCTAACATTCCAACTGGCAAAACTATGACGTCACTGTTGACTAATGTTTAAAACCAGCGATTTAATTTTCTCCTTCTGTAGAGTTTGGTTGAATTGTCGTCTTGGCCATGTGGCGTTGGTGATAGGCCTATGACGATTTATGCCAAAATTTATGTAAATTTTTCCTAGATCGAATAATATGATTTTAGACGAATGTCAAAAAAAAAATTTTTCTAGTCGACATACCTTATGAAATGAATATAATGACCTATGAATAACCTATGGTTATAGGGTTCACCACGAGGTCTTTAGGTTAGGCTTACGCCTCCTATGCCTCTAGGTCGAGATTTTGTATCCAAAAATTTAATTATTCCAGCTGCCTTTTTCTTTTTGGCTTGTTGCTGGCTTACGAATATTTTATTTAACCCGAGTGAATTTATTTATTTGGTGATTTTCACCAGAAAAAAATTTTAACTGTTCACTTTATTTTTCGGGGAACGAAAGCAATTCGTTGTTAAGCCAGAATAATGAAAAGAGGTGGAAGTGTGGGTGGAAGGTTCTTATATACCCTTTCCCTTCTATTCTCAAAGCCCTCCCTTTATGAAGTTAGCTGCGGTTACGCTGCAAAGCTTCTGCAGAGATGCATTATTACTATAAACGGTTATGAATTCGCCGTATATTTTTGATCGCACTCGATAGTTTGCGATAAACTTAAATATGCGTCGGATAATTAGTATTTAAATTTACATGCAACCATTACAAACACAGGTAATTCTGACAACTACCAGGCGGAAGATTAACTGGAATTTTAAGGTCGAATATCCTTCGCATGATAAGTTCCAATTTCTTTCCCCTGCAAAGTTTCCAATAAATAATACGCATTTCCCAATTTCTTCTTAACTCGACATTGCGAGAACTGAGGTCCTAATTTCTTATTATAGTTCTGACTAAAATTGCTCAAGTTAAAATTTCTTTTAAAAACTTCTTGGCCGACCTTGAATGAAACGGGACTGGATCTTAAATTGTATTGTCTTACATTACATTCGTATGCTTTTTTACTATTGTCTAGAATATCCTTACGAATCAAGGTAAGAGTATCTGTTCTACTAAAGGGTATGGATTCTTCTAACAATTGTAAATTTCTCAAAAGTTTATATTCGTCGCCATGATTAATCATATTTATTCCAAATAGAGCCTTGTATGGTGAACATCCTAGAGACTGATGAAGTGCTGACCTAAGAGCACAAGATATATTTGTTAAATATTTATCCCATTCTCGTTGATCCTGTTTTAAATATGACCTCACCGCGGACAATAGCGATCTATTAACTCTTTCAGCTGCGTTACTCTGCGGTGAGTATAGCGCAGTAAAAATATGCTTAATTCCGTATTTAGATAAAAAGGCTTCAAAGGCAACCGCCTTGAACTGGGATCCATTGTCGCTGATAATAATTTCTGGTACTCCATAACAGTGAAAGATTTGTTTTTCTAAAAATTCCTGAATCAAATTTGATGTAAATTTTTTCATTGGGCAAAGCCAATGGTATCTGCTAAAATGGTCAAGAACTATGAGCAAACCAATATGTCCTGATTTACTTCGCGGGTATGGTCCTAGTAAGTCAATATACAATTTTTGAAACGGTCTGACTGACACACTTTGTACTCCCATGGGAGGTCTTAATATTTTGTTAGGAGCTTTCGTTTCTTTACAGGTGACACAAGTGCTTATGTATTCTCGAACCTGTTTGGATAATCCTGGCCAAAATAAATTTCTTCTTAATCGCTCTATAGTTTTTTGAACCCCTCCATGTGCCGATAACATGTTATCATGAGCTTGTTCTATTGCTATTAATCTTAATTTCTCCGGTACCCATAATTTCCAGCAGTATGAATTATCTTCTTCGCTTCCACATGAATATTCGGTTCGAATATATACAAATTTGTCCTTCACTTGTAAGTCTGGGAATTTTTCTAAATTCTCACAAACCCTTTGTTTGAGTTCTAAATATTCCTTATCTAAAAAAGCTGATGATTCCAAATCTATTATTGGTTCCATCTTTTCCAGAGATTCTATGTCTGCTTCCCAAATTCTTGACAAAGCGTCTGGAACTACCTGATCTTTTCCTTGACGGTGTGAAATCGTAAACTTAAACGCTTGTAAACGTAATATCCATCTGGCTAATCGTCCTGATACGTTTTGTTGTCTCATTAGCCATAATAAACTGGAGTGATCCGTTACAACTTCGAACTCCTGTAACTCCAAATAACATCGAAACTTTTCTATGGCTAGAATGACCGCTAAACATTCTCGTTCTGTTACGCTATAATTTCTTTGCGCCTTGCTTAGTTTCTTAGACATGTATGCTATAGGTTTTTCTTCTTGATTATCGGACAACTGAACCAAAACTGCTCCAACCCCTTTATCGCACGCATCACAATGCACGAAAAATTTCTGTTCGAAATTTGGATTTGCTAATACCGGAGCCGTGGTTAAAAGAGATTTAAGTTTATCCATTGCTTTTTGTGCCTCTAAAGTCCACTTAAACGTTCTTTTTGTAGCCAGTATATCAGTAATCGGGCAGCTAATTTCTGCAAAATTTCTGATAAACCTTCGGTACCAACCGCAAACTCCTAAAAACCCACGAACTTGCTTCAAACTCTTCGGCGTTGGCCAATTTAAAATACAAGAAATCTTAGCAGGATCTGTGGAAATTCCTCCGCTACCTATTACATAGCCCAAATAATTTATTTTTGTCACACAAAATTGGCTCTTGGCCAAGTTAAGCGTCAAATTGGCTTTACGAAATTGTTCTGCTATTCTTACCAGAACTGCTAAATGAGACTGAAAATCTGATGTTACAATGCATAGGTCATCAAGATAACCAAAAGCACAATGCCGTAACTCTGGTGGAATAATTTCGTCCATCAGGCGACACATGGTTGCGGCGGCATTACATAGTCCAAAAGGCATAACTGTAAACTGATACAATGGCCTTCCCGGAATTGTGAATGCTGTTAACGCCTTTGATTGCTCTGTTAGACATATCTGCCAATAAGCGTCTTTTAAATCTAGTTTTGAAATGATATTTGCTTTCGGTAATCTAGCAAATATACCCTCGATGCTTTGCAATGGGTATGCATCTTTGTGAGTTACTTCATTCACCTTTCGCGCGTCTAGACATAACCTCACTTTGTTAGGCTTCACTACCATTCTCATTGGAGAGCTCCAAGCGCTTTGAGATGGTTCTATTACTCCTAGGCTTATCATTCTATCTACTTCTTGGTATAAAAGCTTTTCTACTGCAGGACTTACCGGATAATATCTCTGCTTTACTGGTTTGGCCTCACCTACATCAATGTGGTGTTCTAGCAACGACGTGCGACCAAGGCCCTGTTTTTCAAAGTTAGGAAAAAACTCCTTGACTATCTCTAATTGTTGCAACTCTTTTTCAGTTAACGGACATGTTTCTGTTTCTTTATCTAATTCAAACTCAGATACGCGTTCTACTGAACTTATAATTCCTGGAGCTAGATTAAAAATTCTCCAAAAATCTATGCCTAGTATCAGACGTTGCTTAATAGAAGGTATAACATATAATTCCATATCTTTCTCTTGGTCCTTATATTGGAGCTTTACTGGCATAACCCCTAAAACCTTATGCTGCTTTCCATCAGCTGTTTTCACATTGGAACCCAAGCTTTTAAATTGTTTATATTTGGACCATTCTTGCTGGGCTAAATCTGCACCCACGCAACTTACATTTGCACCAGTGTCTAACAAACCCAATTCAGAAAATTGTAAAAAGGAGACTTGTGCATAACTACGCATATCAGTTTTGTCTTGGAATATTGTAGATATAAGTATCTTACTTTTAGCTCTTATATTTTTAAAAAACTTCCTCCTTCGGTGTGTATTTCTTTTTATTCTATTTTTCGGTGCTTCAAAAATTCTGTTCCTAATTTCTAAATAGTTTTTCCATTTTTCGTGATAAGGCAAAAACCTAAGGTTATGATTAACATGTGAGCTATTCTCTATTTGACTATCTGTTTTAGATTGATTCAAATAATCGGATAGGCTTGGTTTTTTGGTTTCTATTGGTTGTGGGACAGCCTCACTGACTGGGATGCCCCTGCTTGCCGGTTTTCCGAACGCTTCTTGCAGTTCACACAATTGGGCTTATAAATGTTAGGCGTACCGCACCCGTAACAAAATATTCTTCTCTCTTCTAAACAATCTTCCCACTTATGGCCTTGAATACAACAGTTCCAACAAGATAACTTCTCAGTGTTTTTCTGTAGAGCTGCTACTTGAGAATGACCTTCAATTGTGCTTGCTTCTTCTTCTACTTCCTCTAATGCATATACTCGGTGTGATCCTATCTCTTTTCCTCGTGTATTTGAAAACTTGATACGACTCGATTCTTTAAGAAAATTCTCTCTTTTGTACCAGATGACGTAGGTGACTGATTGACCGTATTTCCTCGAAAAGTAGTCGATCCTTTAGATCAGCCAATAAATTACCTTGTACAATTTCTACTAATTCGTCTTCTTCTAATCTTGTAGGCAATCGATCCATTAATTGACATATTGCTTCGTAAAAACCTTCGAAAGTTTCTCCTGGTTTCTGTTTGCGAGCTCTTATTTGTTCCCTTATTTCATAATTGGACCTACTGTCTTTATATTGATGGCGTATCGCCAAACAAAACTCTGACCAGGTAAGATGGTCAATTCCCTTATGGTATCGCCAGTACCAATCTTTAGCTTTGCCAATCAAAACAATGTGTATATTCCTACATAAAGCTTCAAAATCTCCTCCTAAATGTTCTCGAGTCAACGTTTTTGCTCTATATAGAAATTCTTCCACGGGTAACCCGTTAGAAGATCCATCAAAATGGATTCCCCACTTCTGAATCACCTCAGCCACTTTATTTGTGCCTATTAATTGATAATGAGTTCTTCTGCTACTACTCTGCGATCTGTTTAGTCGAATATGACTGTTTTGTTGCGCGTTGCTACTTATTGAAGAAATAACCCGTTCTACTGTCTGCTGAATAAGAGATTCCATTTCCGCTCGATTTATTTCGTTACGTAAAGGCCGATTAACGGGACGTCGTGTGTTCCTTCGACGACTTGGTCTACCTCTCTGACGAATTGGTCTGGGTATTGATTGCGGAACTTCTCCATGTTGCGTACTATTCCCTGCATCTAAGGGTAATAAGCCGGCTTGACTTGTGTTGTGTATTTGTGCTTCAATAACGTTTACGTTTATGAGCTCTTCTGTTCTTGGGTCTTCATTTACGCTACGTGCAAAGGATCTGGTGACGGGTCTAACTTTTTTTCCTTGCTGGTTTATTTTAATTACCTTTAAGTCCTTCTCCTGCACTTTAGTAAAACACGCTGGACATTCTTCTTTTTCTTTTATATAATTTAGGATACAAGCTTTGTGAAATGAATGCTTGCAATTAGTAATAACTCTGATCTGCGCTTGTGTTTGAGTTTCGCTACAGACCAAGCAAATATTTTCCCCAGAATTTGCGGGATTATTTACTTCCTCTGTACTGTGTTGTAAAGGCATTTTTTTTTTTTTTTTTAATTTTTCCCACAGAACAAGAAAATATAATATGTGAAATAGATTTTAATTTTTTTCTAGAGCTTTTTATCGTTTTCATAGATGGAGTTTTAATATATTTACTATTGAATCTAGTTATCTGATTTCAAAAGTGTTAAGAAATGTCTTCTAATAACTATGCTCATCTTTGGACAAGTGTACGCTTAGGCATTACCTTGAGATTCCAAAGGATTGTGCATGTATGTATCCTTTCAAACATTATCTTTAACTAACAATTTTTTTAATCAGGGTAAGTACAATTTAAAATTTTTCCTATGCGAAACGAAAGTAACTTTTGACTTTAGTTTATACCGGTAACATTGGTCGATGGTAATCACATGCGCAATCACTCGAATTCCGAATGTGTATATAAATCAAATCGCGACTACTACGTGTCCTATTCAAAAAATTAAATTCACTCTGAAGGCAAAACGAGCTAATTGTGATACGTCTAGGCTTCAAACCTGAGCGAATTAAAAAAAATGCTCTATATATTTTTTGGTTCTTGAGTTTTTTAATTAAATATTTTTACTAAAGTGTTGGTTGACAACCATCAGCTTCTGCTAACTAGCTCAAATTCCATACACTGTGCAAATAAATTAATAAAAAAAACTTCCCTTTGACGAGTCACATTATCATGAGCCACTCAAGACCAAATCCTTACATTTAATCTTTCGATTTATACTTAATATAAACGTTGAACTTGACCTGTGTGCCCCACGTTGGGCGCCAAAATTATGTACAGTAGCTGTGTAGTGTTGGCTCTCAAAAAAAACTGACACCATGATATTACGATCTTACAGCGGATCGGGACCCTAATTTGTAACCGTAGCTCTTCCGGGTGGGATGGGTTGTTGCTGCAGTTTTCGAAACATCTCGCTACATATAATTTATTATAGAGTCCCTATGAAACTAAAAGAGAGAATTGCATTCTCCAAAAAAAAAACGAACAAACGTATGGACTTTTAATGTCGCAAATAACAGGACAAAAAAAAATACCACTAAGTTAATCAACTAGCTATCTAACGCGAACTCCTCCCAATGTATGATGTCTAGCTCTAGTATGGCTTAGATGTTGGCTGCCATTATGCATCTATACCCTCCCGTCCATGGCCAATAACAAAAGACAAAAAATTATGATATGTTAAAGGACCCCAAATGCACATTCTATTTCATCATTTTTATATAATCATGTTGTGGGAACTTAGACTTCTATTCAAAATACATTTTTCTTATTTACTTATTCTTCAAAAACAATTTCATTCGCCAAGGCATTTTCTTCTCATCGTATATAAATTCTCCCACTACTTTACTTAAATCTACGCTTCATTATTAACTATTGTATTACATGTTTTTGTTGTTTACTTTAAATTTTTTTGTTTTTTTGTTATGATTATTGTAAACTATATAAACGAACAGATTTTTCCCTGCATTTAGACTGATGCAATATAATATAAAATTTTTTTCCAAAGTTATTCAAAAAAATTGATTGCGACACCGAATGATTGATAGCACTTATATCTTTTAATACTTTTAATTCAATTAATTCAAAATTTCATGATTTTTAGTGTAGTTTGTATGTGTGATAAAGGCAAATAAAATTTAGAATGCATAAGACAAATAAAAGAAAACAATAATAGCGAGTGAGCAGCATAAAATAGGTATATGTGGTTGTCAAACCTTTTTTTCTTCTTTTGCACTTTAGTTTTAATCACCATATGTTATGCGCTCTTGCGGTAAAAAAGGTAAAAGAGATAAAAAGAATACACTTACATTTTGGAAAGTCCACCGATGAAGGCCTTCAGCAGCTGGATCGTGTGTTGATTTTTGATGTTTTTAAATATATTTTTTTATGGTTTTGTTTTAAAGAATTATGCGATTCAATTAGTGTTTTAAATGCTTAATACCGACACACAAACTCACAATAAAAAAATTGACTCTAACATAGGTGCGCTGAAAAAGGGTATCTTTCTATTCGTTATCGAATTGACACTTTTAATTTCCATAAAAATTTTCGTTTCTTTTGCAAATATAATTTTTTTTTTTTTTTTTTTTTGTTTACAACCCCGACAACTAAAATTAATAAAATTTTTTTTTTTTTTTGCTAATAATTTTTGTAACTGATTATGTTCTGTTTGTTCATTTACAAACAAAAATTTTCTGCATGACCACTTTATAATTTTCTCTCCCTTTTGCACACAACTTTTCGCCTTGTGACAGCTAACATTCCAACTGGCAAAACTATGACGTCACTGTTGACTAATGTTTAAAACCAGCGATTTAATTTTCTCCTTCTGTAGAGTTTGGTTGAATTGTCGTCTTGGCCATGTGGCGTTGGTGATAGGCCTATGACGATTTATGCCAAAATTTATGTAAATTTTTCCTAGATCGAATAATATGATTTTAGACGAATGTCAAAAAAAATTTTTCTAGTCGACATACCTTATGAAATGAATATAATGACCTATGAATAACCTATGGTTATAGGGTTCACCACGAGGTCTTTAGGTTAGGCTTACGCCTCCTATGCCTCTAGGTCGAGATTTTGTATCCAAAAATTTAATTATTCCAGCTGCCTTTTTCTTTTTGGCTTGTTGCTGGCTTACGAATATTTTATTTAACCCGAGTGAATTTATTTATTTGGTGATTTTCACCAGAAAAAAATTTTAACTGTTCACTTTATTTTTCGGGGAACGAAAGCAATTCGTTGTTAAGCCAGAATAATGAAAAGAGGTGGAAGTGTGGGTGGAAGGTTCTTATATACCCTTTCCCTTCTATTCTCAAAGCCCTCCCTTTATGAAGTTAGCTGCGGTTACGCTGCAAAGCTTCTGCAGAGATGCATTATTACTATAAACGGTTATGAATTCGCCGTATATTTTTGATCGCACTCGATAGTTTGCGATAAACTTAAATATGCGTCGGATAATTAGTATTTAAATTTACATGCAACCATTACAAACATTTTATCATTAGTCTGCGTCCAACTGCCGATCGGGATAGTTTCGTGTTAATAAACTAAAAATTAAATTAATTAACCTCGTTGCAACACAGAGTTTGAGAGTAAAGTAAAGATGTCCATGGTCCGACGCACCCAACATGACAGTGACAATGACTCCTCTGATGATGACGACCAATCCTATCAATTTAGAAGGACTGTCTCCATGCAGTATGATCCACGAATGGTCACCCGAAACCGAACATCAATGGCGATTGGACCATCAAATCAAATTGGGCCCTATGGCGTTTACAGAGGATTCGCCAGTGGTGGACGACTCATACAGACGGACAAGCGTTACAAGCTTAAACCTGATGGAACTCCTTATCTTGTATGGGATAGATCGGTCGACTATACAGAACCTGATACGCCAACATTTATTTTAGGTGGTTTCGGTTGGCGAAACAAATAAACCAACTGCATCCGGTTCGTTATTAAACGGAAACTTCGAGAAAACCAATTGCAAATTTGTGCCTACAAAAAAAAAAGGGAAAACAAAGATGTTGCAGGGAAAGAGTTCAAGAAAAGAATAATATATAATCAGCGTTTTAACACAAAAACAATATTTTAAAAATTGTGTCAACAAAAAAAATTGTAATGGATATTTGCTTAATAAATGAAAAATCTGTATAAAAATGCAAAAAGGGTAATGAAAGGACCTGAGATCACATACATATGTATTCAAGAAAAAGATAGCATGTTCTCTCAACTGCGGGACAATGGAAGAATAGGTATATTCATATGTACTTTGGCGCTCTCTCTTGTTTTTGTGATGGCTGCTTTTCTCTTTCTTTCCGCCTTTGTCTGACGTAGCACCTCTTACGCTCCAAAAGTCGAAATGGGCAAAAAAAGAAGCAATCCCACGAATCGACGAACTTCTTGCAGTGCGAGTTACTAAATGTTATTTAGCTGAATGTTCTAAGGCATTTGAACATAATTTTATAGGTATACATACTTACCACCTACAAAACAAGTTTTAATTTAATTGTTGGTTATATGAGGGTTTGAAAACAAACGAATCTTTGTCCGTAGTATCCTCAGATTGTGGTTTATTACAAGTTTATATAAATGTGATACAATCAATTAATTAAGTTCATTTATTTTGTGTTCCTATATTTCTTTTGAAACGTTGTCAATCGCGTGACATTCCTTTGACGTAGTCGTGGAGAATCCGGTTGAAAGTGCTCAAATCGATGTCTTGGTATTCTTGGAAACGATCTGCGAGCCAGTCTATAGAGCTCTGGCATAAACCGCCCTCGATCGTTGTGGGGGTGTTCATTTCTGCTTTCGTCGGACATACTCCGCGCAACTGGCTAAACGACTAAACTTTATTTGCTCTAACGTTAAACTTATACCAGAATAAACTCTGGTGCACGACTATAGCCGCACCCTGTTTTTTCTTATAACTCAAAAACGAATAGACATAGAAGAAATCTAAAACTACCGTTAGATAAAGCATGAAGCAAGATGTAGAAATAAATAATAAAAACAACAACATTCGCACAAAATAACTGTAATTTTTCACATTTCGTTTTGTTCTAAGTGCATAACTATAGCCGCACTTTTCATTTTTGACCTCTGTAATCACTTTGTGACGTTGTTCTCATGAAATCGGTCGTAAATAATTAGCTGAGGAGACTTTAATCAATATGCCAAAAGGATCGGTCCTATCAGATTTTGAAAAAGGACAAATTCTTGCTCTCAAGGGTGAGCACTTTTCGTTTCGTGAAATTGCCAGAAAAATTGGTAGATCAGACAAAGTCATTCGAAACTTTTATAAAAATCAGTCCGAATATGGACAAAACAGAACAGGTGGACCGAAATGCAAAATAAATTCGCGTGCCCAGCGTCTTCTGGAGCGTGCTGCAAGCAACTCCTTGCTTACAGCTAATGAGTTAGCTGCTGAATGTGGCCTAAATGTATCCCGATGGACGGTTGCACGAGCATTAAAAAAGTCTCCCGTCATTGTGAGACAAAAAATTAAAAGTGGCTTCCAGATTATTGCAAAGGCATAAAGAGGCTCGGGTGAAGTTCGCTAGAGACAATATGTCAACTGATTGGAAAAAGGTACAGGATTTGTTTTCTTATAAAAAGATACTAATTTTATATTTTAGATAATTTTTTCGGATGAGAAAAAATTTAATTTGGATGGTCCGGACGGATTCTCATATTATTGGAGAGACTTAAGAAAAGAACCTGTCTATTTCTCGAAGAGAAATTTCGGTGGAGGATCTCTCATGGTATGGGCTGCTTTCTGTGAGTCAGGATGCTTGGAGATTGCATTTCCAAGCACTCATATGAACTCCAGAGAGTATATCGATTTACTAAAAATGAATCTTCTACCGTTCCTTCGCGCACAACGAGAAGATTCATTTGTTTTCCAGCAGGATAACGCATCAATGCACGTCAGTCGGGAGACCCGGTCATGGCTTGATGAGAATGGAATTACACGATTGATGTGGCCGGCATGTTCTCCAGACATGAATCCTATGGAGAACTTGTGGGCTTTACTAGTGCGTAGAATTTATGCCCGTAACACAAAATTTAGCAATGTTAATAGCCTTAAACTGGCTGTTATTAAAGAATGGGAAAATATCTCCCAATTAGATATAGATAATTTTAGTAACTCCATGCCAAATCGTATTTTTTGAGCTTATTTCAGCTAAAGGTGGTTACACTCATTATTAATATAAGTAGGTTGTTATAAATTTGTTAATACTTTGTTTTTGTTTATAAAAAATGAAAAGTGCGGCTATAGTTATGCACTTAGAACAAAACGAAATGTGAAAAATTACAGTTATTTTGTGCGAATGTTGTTGTTTTTATTATTTATTTCTACATCTTGCTTCATGCTTTATCTAACGGTAGTTTTAGATTTCTTCTATGTCTATTCGTTTTTGAGTTATAAGAAAAAACAGGGTGCGGCTATAGTCGTGCACCAGAGTTTATATGCTAAATCACCGGCCCCTATCTTGAAATTGATAAGATTCCTGATACGAAGGTAGAGAGAAGTTTACTCGAAAATAGGGGAAATCCAGAATAATTTGCACACTTTGTGCTATAAGAGCAATAGGGGCAGAGTAACCGATTGCTGACTTTCATTTTGTCTATGAGAAGTGCAGTGTCGGTAAGGTATAATTATATAGGCATCGCAGAAGGCTTTAATGAGCGAAGTCGAACTGCTTGCAGCGGCCCAAGACATATGGTCGTTTCACTAATTTATAAATAGGTAAAGGTTCATTTATAATCCGAAAGAAAACTTTTATCAATATTATTTTACTTCAATCGAGAAAGGTTAATTTGTGAAACGCCAACATAATAAAAGCAACATATTGATCATCATTCTAACTAGAACTTTGCTTTCGCGAGACCGGAGACACGGAAGCTGACATCTGCCTGAAGAGAAAGTCACAAAGAGATCGAGTTAGATGCATCATCATCAAATTATATGATCGATTCAAGATAGTTCTTTGCCTTATTAAATCACTGCGAACATCGACGCCACACATACATTCATACATACATAAAAACATAAACAAACAAAAACAAATTTTTTTAGCTGATTTCTGATAAGTTATTTTTATTTTGCATTCGAAAGATCTTTAAAATCGGGGAATTCCCCTTAATAAGCAGAACATTTTAAACATTTTGCGTTATCAGAGCAAAGCAGAGAGGGAAAAGTTTAGTCAGATGACATCATTTTCTTGCATTATCTTATCGCCTACTTTCCCCTGCCTTAGGTCAAGTTTTTACGCTTTATTCTACTTACTAATACAAGTCTAGTGGCAAATAATGTATGCATGTATTAAGTTAATCAGAAATCAAGTGTCAATTTGATGACTAACTTGTCAAGTCAACTTCTCATCATCACACTCACCCTCACTCTTTGGTTTTACTCAACTGACTGTCTATCTGGATGTCTGTCTCTGTGCCACTATGGAGTGTCCCCATCATTTTGTATGTTGGTACGCCTCTCGCATAATCAATTATGCGTCTGCAGTGGGCCCCAAAGTTCTGTAAACTTGGCAATTTATTTGCACCGGAAACAACATAAATCAAACTAATTTCTCCAGGGATTTTTGAACACAACGTGTCCTTTCTCCTTCTCTCTCTCCTTCTAGCCCATACTCTTTTCGTATGCTTTTGTTGTTTGTTGGTCACGTGTTTACTTTTTGGGGAAAAAGGCATGGCAAATTGAATTTGTCGCGCCGTGTTGCATAATTTGAGAGCGCATTGTGCTTCTAATTGGCCAGAAGCTAAGGATGAAACGAAAAGATATTGAATAGAGTTGAATAAAACGGCGAATTGTTGTTTTTTTGTGTTGTTAATATCCTTTGATATTATTTGAATTAGTCCAACTTAGTGTTGAAGGCAAAAACTTAAAACGACAATAAATATCAAGCAGTACAACAACGAAAAAATAGATTCAATAGTAAATAGAATAATGAAATGAATTAAATTAAATAGAGGGAGTTAGTAGAGAAGTTTTAGAGTTAGAAGAGCTAGAATGAAGAATCAAATGGGTTAATGATGAAGTCATTGAGAAAGTGTTAAAATGCATAATTGGAGATCTGAACTCAGAACAGTGGGAATAATTAGATACTTAAAAAACCCAGCTAACTAGGTAGGCTAATTTACTGTCATCATATAATGTAAACATTTTTAGTATAACCAAAATTTTAAGTCCATTTGCGATGAGCCAAAGCAAGACAAGGGAAGATAATGAATTGCCACTTGAGTCTAGCATACCTGTGATTAGCCTGAATAACTTTACTGAAGGCAGTCATTTAATTTTTAATAATATCTCACTGAATTTTGAGAAGAAACACACGATAATAGAGGAAATTTCAGAGTTCTGGGCTTCCAATGAACATCCCGATTTACTGGTCTGCATTGGCAATGAGAAGTTCCCATGTCACCGCCTGCTGCTATCTGTATACACAGATGTGGTTCAGTTGGCCCAAGGGAGTGGTAAACTAGAACTTCCCGCTGATCAGGTACCTGCAAAGGGTTTTCAACAGGCTTACAAATGGATGCTAGACGGCAGAACAGATCTAGAGCAATCACTACTTGTGGAAATACTTGCGGTGGCCAAATTTCTAAATATCGATGAACTAGTACAGGTAGTCTGGTATTGGTTGGATAAACCTGATCTTTTCTATGAGGATCAGGCTTTTCTGGTGGCCCACAGGGCTCTATTGCTGGGCAGAGTGATGAATCTCGACACGCTGATGATGCAGCGCATCAAGTGTTTCTTTCTCACCTTAGTAGCCAGTCGGGAATTCATCTCTCTACCAGTGGAAAATGTTTGTGCCCTTCTTCAATCCGACGAACTGGCCGTTAATACCGAAAAGGAAGTATTTTTTTCAGCTATTCGTTGGCTAACACACCATTGGCCAGCACGCAAGGAATATGTGACCACGGTCCTGAAGACAGTGCGTATGGCCCTTTTGCCATACAACTTTCTAAAGCAACTTCAATCACCACCAATACCTGATGAGCCGGAATTGAATCTCATCAGTGAGTTGCCTGAAGTCGCTTCCTTTCTGAGGGACGCCTGGTAAGAGTTTAAATTAAAGTAAACTTCATTTAGTTCTTCATTTTCCACACAGTTTTGCACAAACATTGACGTACTACAGCGATGGAACACATATTTTTAATCAGATCTGTGGTATTTTTGAATTCCAACCACCTGTGCCACGTAAATTCATCTGTCATGATCTGGCATTGCATCACAAGGCTGAGCCAAATGAATCGCAATCTGAATTCTATTACAAGGCATTTCTACGCTATTTAGCCATATTGCAAAATCTTAAACCGTATGCTTGGCGTAAACTGCAACCACAGGACCTTGAGATTAGCTACAAACCCTGCTGACGAGTTCACGAGAGCTGAAGAGAGCTCAAACGCAAAAATGTTGGAGCAGGTGGAGCTAAGAAAATTTCCCATTTCCCATTACCCATCATCCAGGCAACCTACCAGCCAGCCAGCCAACCAAACAGGAAACTGTGATGCTATGATGATGATGATCGGGTTGTTCCAGTTACAACAAATTTACATTACACGGCCATGTGTTATGTGCTGTTCTTCTTGTTGTTATTATGCTTATGGTGAATTTAACGCAAGTTTTACGCATTTCCTAGAGGACCAGAGGGTGGCTCTTGAAGTTTGTGTCGTTTCTTTTTTGTTTTATATAATTAAATTATAGAATTTACGATTCAAAGCACCATGATTATTTTTTATAAGCGAGGAAGGTAATTAATATGTACAAACGCACACTGGAGCGCAGCCGTTAACAAACACTGGCTTTAAAAAGTACTGTTTCGTCGTTATCCAACACCGAAATATCAAAGACTCACATTAAAACGATTTTTGTAAGTTTATTGCACATTTGCACTAAAAATCATTTTGATTTTTTCAGCAGATTTCACAAACCTCAGACACGACTCTCTCTCTCTATCTGGCGTGTCGTTGTATTTTTCTTTTTGTTAATTTTGAAAACAATTTCCTCATCGGGTGGAACCACACAGCCAACATCATCCTAGTCGTTGACGATGTCGTCGTTCCTGTTGTCGTCATCAAGCCACGTCTCCTTGTTTTTGGTTTCCATGCTCGCGGCTCTGCTTTTAAGCTTACAGTGCATACACCAAACAACCCCTACTCGTTCATCCCCCACTCGAGCCCCTTTTGAGTGCCACCTTGTACACCTGACGTGGTTGGCAAATTGAAAATGTTTGCTATTTCCTCTTCTTTCTTTTCGTTTTGGTTTTTCTGAAAAGTTCCTGGAACGAGATTGCACTTGCTCCTAGCTTGATGATAACAATGATGAAGATGCAGTTGATGATCTTTGGTTGTTTTCACCAAAATAATAACTAAATTTATAAACATTTGCATAATTAACATACACGAATGGTAAGAGAAAAGGTTACATCGTCTCCATCATCATCATCATCATTGTCGTGGTCTCAATGTGTTCAACACTTTGCGGCTTGTGTGGGAGCTCTTATTAAATTCATAAATCTGCATTAAGCGTAGTTAGATATATACACTGGAAAAAATAATTAGTTCTGTCATTGTTCACAATTCAACTTTGGCTCAAGTGTGTTCCAATCAAACTAAACGTGTCAATAAGTGTGATCAACGTTGGTAAAATGAGTATACAAAGATTTAGAGACAGATCGCAGGATGTAGATCCTTTCGAGGAAGGAATCAATGATATTGTAATGATGCTTTCAAATACGAGAATAGGCGTTCGAGCAGAATCTAATGGAAGAACTCGGCGAAGAGAGCAACGTATTATAAGAATGGGTGACAATAGCAGAGGAGAAAATGTCGTCAAGAAGGTTGAGATAATCATCGAGGAATCTTCCGATTGGCCAGACAGAGCTGAAGTGGAATGTATTTTAATGTGAATTCAATAAATGAACACGCCTATTTTGTGAATATAAAAGTTATTCAAATGTGATTTCATTTTAATATTGGATTAGCCATCGATTTCCATTTCGTGTTGCTGTGGTATGTGAAATGTGTATTAAAAGGTAATAAGTAAACCAATCTGAGAAGAAGAACAACAACCATCAATTTAACTCTTATAAGGCAAAATTGCAAATGATTCATAATCAGCACCAACAGCCGAGACGACTCAGACATTTGCGTTTTGTATTCGTTTGATCTGTATCTTGTTTAAAATACAATCAAATCATGCTCAAATGTCGGAATTTATACTTTTTATGAGACATAATGGTCACGGAGTTAAAGTTGACTATCTAATATATATATATATATTTTCTCATTTATTGCAGTGTAAACACATGCATAGTATTATGTATGTATGTATGTGTAGACATGTGTACGTGTCTATGTATATGTTTGTAGGAATGAGTCTAGCACACAATACTGCTTTATGTGTGGGCTAGGGCAACGCATTTTTCATTTCAATTTTTTTTTTTTCGGGCTTGTTCCGCTCTTTTTTAATAAACTGTATTTCCCTCGTTTCCCCATCCCCAGCGAGCTATCTCCTAAGCTCGATTTCACATTCACAGGATTTATGCAATGTAATTTATTTCCATCACATCCAGTCTTACACATTTCCCCAGTAAGGCAGCAGAAAAAAAAAATGATTAAAAACCACTTTAATATATTTTTTACCCAGTTGACACTTTTGCCTGAAGCCCGTAGTCCTTGCCCGGCTGGTGGGAGTGAATAATAATTTAGTTTAGGTTTGGGTAGTAAAAATTCCAAATGTGGTTTAGTTAAACTTCGCGTTTTACACTTTTCTTGCCAATCCATGTTACATTTACAATTCGGTGAATTCATCTTTAGCATTCCACTTAAATAATTGCAGATAATTAGAGGATATCCCCTATATAGAATCAATTAATTAACTAAATTAACTAAGCTCGTTTTAAAAGCACCATTTATGAAAAGGGCAGTGAAGTGAATGGTAAACTAAACATAGATAATTTAAAACTAAAAGACAAAAACTTGTTCTAAATTGATGCCATTTTCCATGAAACTATTTGATAATTAAGACACATTTAAAAAATAAATAATAAGTTCTAAGCTTTTGACTAGTTGATTCGAAAATTCGGTAATTTCTTTTAGCTTTTGTGTTTTGCATGTTTATCTTTAGGAAATACACTATTTTATCCGTAATATTATTCGTTTATCTGGCACATGGTGCGTATACGTTACTTATTGCTGACTAGCCTAAAGTTGCATAAGGCTATCTTGCAAGGAATTCTTACACATTTTCGCACAAAAGCAAAACCAAAAAAGTTATTAAAAAACCTTTTTAATATATTTTTTTTTAACTGTTGACATTTTTGGCTGAAGCTTGAAGTCGTTGAGAATGGATCTTGAACCAAGTGCTAATAAACCAAATGTAATAAAACGAATATATGCAATTAATTTCAACGTTTATTCAAAATCGTGGCGCTCCAGGATTAAAGGGAGATGGCTTCATATCGAAGGGATTCCAATATACTCCGGGTGGTGGTGGCGGTCGTGGATGCGGCATTAAAACTCGGGCTTCACTTATTCCTGCCACAAATAAAATGGCACAGAGTAAAACACAGCACAGCCGATACATGATTCGATTAGAACTAAGTGAAATATTCTGCGGCATTTCTCTTAAATAATTTAATGAAATTCAAGAAAGTTCCCCTTAAATTTTGAATAGAATCAAGCCGCTATGGATGATGATCTCATTGGCTTATCTCCGGGTAAAGCACCGCAATGGGTACTTTTTCTTGCTTTATAATCTTCTCAATGATCTTGTGATGCTCTAAATGACTTCGAATTATAGCAAAGTATTTTTACTTAATTTAGTAAATATTTTGAGTTAATGAACCAAATAATTTATTGATTGCCGGCCAGCCATCTTTGTATCTATCCAATCTAATATACAATTTTCTTGTTCATTGTTATTTTGTAGTTGCTTTTGTTGTTATTGTTGTTGAGTAAAAGTTTGAAATTACAGCGCATAGTTGCGGTCAATTGTTAGTGTAAAATACCCCAAACAATTAGAAACCACAATTGCTGCTTTTGCTCCGCTACTCCTGATCCAACGAGCAACTTTTCATTTTTACTGGCACTTACCCGTAGCCAGTCAGGACCTGAAATGCAGCAGTTACCCCAATGGCTCCAACTCCTTCTAGTTCCCTTCTCTTGCCCGGACCACAACACAACGGCAATGGCAATGGCAACAGCAATGGCAGCTGCAAATGCATTTTGAGGTTAATGCTCGCAGGCAAACGAACCACCAACGCCACCACCACCAAACACCAAACACCCAACACTGGGGGAAACCTCAGTTCAGTGCATAGTCACCCACTCACAATCAGTTTGGTTTATAAACTTGGCCCCACTTGGCCCACCCAAAAAAAAAAAAAAAAGAACACATTCTGAACTGACAGTACATTGGGTAGAAATTTTCTTTCTTTTCCTGAAGCTCAACTTTTCGTCCTTCTCTAGCTTCTATTGCCGGCTGCCCTGCCAAGTGAGGCGTATATAATGCGATTTTAATACAGATTTTCCTGGTCCTTCCAGCCCAACCACCTAAAATGTCTAAAAGTCTAAAGTCTGTCATGTTTCTAGCTAGTCTATGTATACTTTGTGTGTAATTTATAAGACTTTTAACTGTTTATTTGCTGGATACAGAGAAATCACAAGTAAGTACGTACATATGTACATATTGACAACTGAAATCGAGAGTGCATTGATATTGAACCCGACAAAACCACTGCAAATTTTAATCATTTAAGCTACTTAAATATGGTTTGCTGCTAGATACCTACTTAAATTGTAAATATAATTTAATACCTAATACGATATTTGAATGTTTTCCATATCTTTGTATCCTTTTTTCACTTGCAGATTTTAACCCTCATTCACATTGACAAAGTACTCAAAGTACTCATGACATGAAAAATAAAGGTTTTACCCGATTATAATGCGAAATTTTATTAAATTATCGGATGTGGTTTATCTGATCTTTATTATGTTGAGTAATGTTTCAAAATTATTTCAATGCCGCTTAGTAACGCCTAAAAGTACATAAATTTTATATTTCAATTTCGGGCAAATGCACTGTGATTCAAATATCAATGTTTTTGGCGTAAATTTAGACATTAAATTTATAATCTGAACCGCAAAATGAAAGGGGGAAAATCCACCCCTTTTTTTATATCTTCTTATATTTTTTGAAAAGCCTTGACTCAAAATTTGGTAAGTAATTTTTCGATGTTTTTTAAATTTTGAAAGGGTGCTTACACCGTGGAACGCGCCTTAAGCCAAATGTGGTCGACATGTTAATGTATATTAACAAAAAACAAACCATTTTCGACGAGTGATGAAGAAAAGTTAATTTTCGAACTTTGTTTAAGAATAAACATCGTGTTCATCTGAACCGGCTTCACCAAATCAGATGCACTAAAGAAATTATAATACAACTGTAATTTTGTCACAAACAAGTAATCTAGCATATGACTAGAATTACAATCAGCCACACACATTGTAGAAAAACACTTGTAATTTTAAACTAACCCAAAAGATTACAACGGTGTGAGGTCATGTGGCCGAAGCCGTGCCCAAGATAATAATAATTTTCAACCCCCGATAACGTGGGATTTGAGTTTCATTAGAATAAGATATTTTAAGAACAATTGTTATCTCCTAGAGCCTAAGATTCCCTATATAAACTCCATACTTTTGTTAATAAAATCAGTTCATATTTTGAATTCAACGAATGAAGATTGGGTTATTCTTCACCTCCGGAATCCCTATTCAAACTTCATCAGTCTATTTATCTTTAATCTTTAAACGACAATGACTCTTTGTTACAAAGTTACATCGATGTTTTTTCTAAAAACACCAAAAGTTTCATAGTTTAAAAAATGGATGTTTCTTTACCTCTACTACATACATACGTACGTATAAAGAATGAGTCACTGTAATCATTCCTTCTCGACTTTCACCGTGTGAAAGTTATAACAGTGAGTACAAAACGAATACAAATATTTTTCCAATTCTATTCTTTCGCCGAGTTTAATATACCCATCAATACTAATCTGCGGGAAAGTCTTGTCTGTTTATATTATACATCTATGATATCAGACCTTGACAGACCCTAGAATTGTTATTTAATTGAAATGCGTCATATCCTGAAGTTAAGAGGAAGACATACATTTTTTTCTGTTATACTTCTTATCATGTCGTTTAACTGTCGTTATCATGATATTTGCTGCGCGCAGAACCTCACGTACCTTATACAATGTAAAAAATGCAATACATCGAAATGGCAATAAATGTAAAATTTTTGATTAGATTAGTGAAACGCCCATATTCTATTTCTATTTTCAGTTGTCTGTAATAAAGACAATATAAAGGGTGACATTACAAAGCTCTTGACCAAAACAAGTCCGTTGCCCACAAAGACAACATTGTTACCTTCAACTAGCAGTTATGAGTAAATCAGCACAAAACTAGTTAAGAGAATTAGATACTTCTGATGATGAACTTGAAGTATCGGATGATTTCAACAAACTTATAAGTATACAATTGCCAAAGTGTGGATTGTTTGTCTATGAAAGTGGATCTATCACAACTCCACAGAAGATAATACGAAAAACAAAAACTAAGATAGATAAGAACGGAATTCCATACACTGTGGTGATGGAAAATATTACTATGCCGGGTCATATCGCTGGAAGAACTCAATACGGAGTGGTTTTCAATTGTGAAATATTTGGAAAAGGCAAATGAGGCTTATTTTCAACGAAAAAAAGTATTTGTTTGTTAAAATTGAACTGAAGTACTTGTACTTAGAACTTATCCTGTAGATACATAGATATTTCAAATAAATTTTGCTGACTTTTGTATTCTTGAAATCAATGTCAAAGTCTTTTATTCTTACAAATAATAATTAAAGAGCAAGGACGAACTAAAAAGTAAAATATGAAAGGTAAATTACCTTAAACCAACAAACAACCAAATTTAAAGAAAATTACAATTTCTTAAAAATTTTGGTATTGGCGCTTTGCCTAATATAATCAACAGGTGTCTTGTTTAACCATTGCAAACTCTGGGCAAATCGAAATGAAGAAAAACTTTAAAAGCACAATCGACCGACCACAAAACATAAAACAAAGTTGAACTAAGTATGTATGTAAGTGCGTGAGTGTGAATGAGTCTGAATGGGTGTGTGTGTGTATGTGTGTGTGTCTGCTTTCACAATCCTATTAAAGTATCAGACAATCTAATCAAAGTCAGGACAATGGCATGGGTACGGGCACGGGCTCAAAAACCGCGTATCCCTTTGCACAGGCGCTAAATGTTGCCGAAAGGACGAGATGCCGTTCTATGAAGCGGCTAAGTGTGGGAGGAGTGTGGACAATATACACAATTGCTGACAGCTAACCATTCTAACCATTTGCTGTACAACTAAACATGTAGATAGACAAGCCAGATAGACACAACAACAACAATAAGAGGAACAACAACAATCGTATTACCAGACAAAATGTCCACTAAAATCTACGCCCAGAGGGGGGCTTTGGGTAGTTGGTAGGCAACTTGGGCAAAAGAGTGACAGAGAGAAGCCAAAACCATTGTCTGTTGTAGTGACTCTTGCCATTGCTGATTGTTGGTCTGCGTCAGTTTAATTTGAATACACTTAAGTGTGTTGCGGTCTACCCAACAGTAGCAGGAGTAACAGGAGTAGCAGCTCCGTCACGTCACAAGAATTTTCAATTGAAAATCACTTCAAGTTTAATTTGATTGCCGGCTGCTTCTTGTGGACTAACTAAGTGGAATCTTTGCATTGCTTTTTGGAATCCACCCACATACATAGTCCGTCTGTCTCTGGGTCTTTCATTTTGATTTTTAATCACATTTCGCATTAATATTGATGAAAAGCTTGTTACTTTTTGCATAATTTCTTACCCGAAAAAGAAATAAAAATAAAGACAGGTAGACAATATTCCTTCACTTTTCCAATTGGGTAAAGTTTCATTACATACTTGATTATTTCCACAACAGAGAAAAGCAGCAAAAGTGAAATGAAATCTCAAGAAAACCAAGCAGAAAAAGTAGACAAGCAAAAATGGCAAACCAGACAACAAGGCCCAGGAAAAAAAAGTTAAAGGAAAAGATTTGTACATGTTCAACACAAATTTGCAATACTCTTACCAATTTTAAAACATTTTTTACTGTGAAGTCATTCGGAAAAATGAAAATGTCACACAAGTTAAACTAAAACTTTTGTTTGTAAGGTCGAAAGTCCGTTGGACTAATATGCCCAACTAAAGTAAGTGTAGTAGAAAAGAGAAAAAAATATGATAAAATTGGATTTTCATTATTTACAGCATACTACACACACTCACACACACACACACAGAGTCCTGATGCTGCAGCCCTTGACTTGATGGCTTTAAAGGCATGCCCATTCAATTATATGTGTATATATATATAGAAATCGTATATCGATAGGCACATAAGGACTAAGTTTGTTTGGCTGCAACGTGACGTATACGCAACAGCAAATAAAGACTCATGCATAATATACCCACACACACACACACATACACGCCACTACAGAAAGGAAGGGGGAAAACAGGAGAAAAAAGTGAAGAGAAGACAGAAAACTGACAGCCTAGGCAGGATGGCAGCAACCGAATGGACCCTTTGGGCTAGGAAATTAATTAAATTAAGTCAACGAAAAGTGAAACGCCAGGCATACACACACACACACACACACACACACACACTTGTACTTGTTGTATTATCCTGTTATCCTGGCAGCAGGAAGCATTTCTGCCCGCAGGACACAGTCTTTGACATTCGTCGTAGTCGTTGTCGTCGTCGCTTTTTGATGCCGCCCTTTCGCGATAAGCTCGCTTCGTTATAATCCTAATTAAATATTTAGGTTTACTCTATGGCTGTATTTACTCTTTCTCTTCACTTCCCCATTCTCTCCCTATCTTTTTCTCTTCTCTCTGGATTTCCTCTATCATCTTGCCGATAAGCAAACTGACAAGGATATGCTACGCAAGGGTTAATTGCATTAAAGTTATGACAATTGCCAGTAAATTTGCCAAAACAAAATGTTGTACAAGGGCAAAAAGGCATCAAATCAGATTGCAATAAGCAACTGAATTCAACACAAATGTAATTAACTTGTCCATCAAGTACAGTTGCGCACAAAATTCAACTAACTGTATGTACACACATATAAAACGATGCTGTGAAGACAACCATATAATTGAGCCCAAAGGCACGACTCTAAGGAGATTGCTTTAGATATAATACAAAACATTTCCCTCTCTACCCAAATCAAAACTGATAGAAAAATACTTCTGGAGCTTCGGGAGAGCACATTAAAAATGTATGAAAAATGCAATTCCTTGTCTGCCCCCTTCTGGCATTGGTTAGTTGGAATAAAGTTTTACAAGAAGCCGCTTAAAGTCTGGCCGCAATCTACAACCTACTCCCCGCATATCATTCGCTATTTCTCCGCCTAACTCTCACCATGTTTATTCTCTTTGTCTGCAGCGCACAATTTGTTTTAATCAACAAAGTCAAAAACGGGGGCCATGAAGATCACCATTCTACACCCAAAAAACAAACACGACGACAAGAACAAAAAAATTAAATAAACTTTGCGTTGGTCCAACAACAATTTGCCTAGCGTCATCGTCTGCGGTTTTGCCAGGACTACATAGAGGATATCAGTATACCAACTCCAGCCAACTCAAACCAGCCTTAGCTCCAACTCTAGCCGCTGGTCCTAGGTCCAGACACAAACGCTGACGAGGACAAGAACGTGACTAGCCGCCGGCGGCTACATAGACACAGAGCCATACTCTGGGCATCCTTTCAACTGTTGCAACAATTGTGAAATCCTTTAACTGTTTAATTTCTCCAACGAAATGAGAAATTACATTATGTACTGTCGGCCAATGAAGAAAAAGAACCCCTTTGTGCAAACAAGTTCAACCAAAATGAACTGAAATTGCAAAGCCACCAAACAGAACTCCAAGCTCAAAAAAAGGTACAACTATTTTATTGGAATTATCTAGTAATGCTCTGTTTTATCCATATGTCCTGGCAGCTGAAAATGATGAAAATACCTCAGCGAGCCATAAATTATTACAAAAGGCTCTTTGATATATATTGGCTGACCACAATATGGCCAAAGGACAATAAGAAAACACTAAATATAAAAAAAGGAAAATATTTCAACATTTTTTCATTCAATGAAAAACAAAATAAATTCACATACATTTTTATTTATATATATAGAGCATAGATACTCTTCAAAGGAGCTTATATGTAGGATTGAGCATTAAAATAAAAGTAAATTAAATATTTATATTTATAAATGATCTCACTATATGAATAATATAATCTTTTTCCAACTTGACTTGGTATATACCTAAAAACTTGACTCTTATCATGTTTGCAGTATGTCTAATAAAAAGTATTTCCGGTTTGTAGATGGTCATCAAGATTATATCAACAAGTTACTATATATATATACAATACAATCTTGATAGTCTTTGGCCAATCAGTGACAAATCAAAGTGAAATCAAGTTGACAGGTAATCAGATTAGTCGTTAATTTCAATTTCTTATTGAGCACTCGTAATCTTGGTGCTTTCAAAGTGGGATGAGTCGAATTTAAGAATAAAAACTTACAAATTGTGTGAATATCATTAAAGTTCTTTTGTTTGGATACATAAGCCAAGTTAAGCCCTAGAAAACCAATACACCAGGCAAGGATCTTTCAATCTCTATTCCATTCCGAAAAAAAATAATGGAAATCGTTAAAGGGATATTTTGGAAATGTTCTAAATATATACACTATTTATTCTACAGTTTCTTTTACAAGGTTGTAATCTTTATTGATTAACACCGAAGTTTAGACACCTGGAAAGTCCTGCAAAAGGAATGAGGAAGAGCTTATTAAAAATGTATTTCTATTCAATTCTTTCATATTTCGATGCTATTTTAGATGAACTAGAAAAAGGCATATAAAGTTGTTTTGTTAATGAGAGGACCGACAATTAAACGATCCTTTTAAAAAATGCACTATTTTGACCATTATTTGAAAGTGTATAACAATTTCGATTTCATGGATCAAGTCAAACATTATTTTTTAAACCTAACTTTTGCCATTGTGTGTATTTATTAGTGTGTATGTAATCGTGTGTGTGTTATCAATAAAGCAAATTGAATTTTGTGCGGTGCAAAATGTGTCACTGAGGTCGATCAAGATAAATGTCAGCACACACACAAAACACACACACCACAAACACAACAGACAAGAAGACAAACAACAAACAGACAGCAACGTTGATTTTCTCTGAATGAAGATATAGAAGGCGACCAGAGCTAAGGTCATTGTTTGATGTTTGATGATTTCGTGATGGAACCGAAAAGTGTCTCCACAGCATTTGAAATGGGCAAATTAAATTAATGTTTGTTTGTATTTATATGTATGTGTGTGTGTGTGTGTGTGTGCTTGTGTTTCTTTGGATTGTCTTGTCATTTGCGGCATTGATAAATGAAAAGGTTAAATGGATAGGTAAGTTAGGTCAACACAATACCTTAGATTAATACATGGCCAAAATGAGAGAACAAAAAACAAATTGTAGCGAATTGGGATATTTGAACATTTCGTGGTATGAATTCCGTTCACATACTCCGAATGCAATGAATCATAGCAAATCATTTTGCTGCTTGATTTATTATGCTTCAGATTGAGGCATGGCCATGGATATGGAGTGGGCGTGGTTATGGTGTTTCATAGCATTGGCATTGTAGGCCATGAAACATGAGGCTTATTTGTTATTTCAGGGTTTTCGTTTTTATGTAAGTTGGCCAAAAAACATACCCAATCGATTGTTAACAAGGCTCCAAACAAGAACACACACATGACAAATGGCCTTGAGCATTTTTGTTTTTTATGTTGCCTACATTTGTGCTGACATATCATCTCGTTAGATATAGCTAATTAAGTTATAAATCTCAATCAATTTAGATTGAAAACATAACAACAAACTAATACATTAGATCAACGGTTCTGCTGCAGTTAAACTTTAATCAAAACGAAACTTTTTAGTTTTACTGACCTCTGACCTCTTCAAATGGTCCTCATGATATTGAAATATTCTATGTGAAATGCTCTAAAACACCCTTCATAAGCCTAGCCTAACAATTCTTTTGTTTCTTGTTATTTAGTTATGAATACTTTTTGAACTTATTTTAAACTTAGCAACAACTTCATATAGCAACTCTTTAGTATCGCATTAAACATTTTCACTTTAAATTCCTGGCTAATTGAGAATTTTTATATGTTAAAAAGACCATAACAATTTGTATGCAATTAAAGCCACATAATTTCAAGTGAAGTTTAGCAAGGGGGTTTTTGGCCAGTGGCCCTGAAATGTTGCTGGAAGGTGTTGGGGGGACTGAGGGTCGCCGATGGCCGCGGCTGTCGGCGGCGGCTACTGCTAAAAACTGCAATGTCATTGTTGCGAGACAGCGGGCGGCGGTTTGAAACAAAAAAGCATGTGGCTAGTAATTCATTACCCAGACTCCTCTGTTCCAGGAGGAACAGAGGAGGCAATACCAATTGCACATGGCTGCTGGTATTGCAGCTGCTGCGGCCAATGCCATTTAATGTGCAAACAAAAGGCGTTGGACAATAATAAAAAAAAAAAACCTGTAAAAGAACCACAGAAAAGCAACAAAAAAAAAAAAAAAAGAGTACAATGTTATGAAGTATTTGTAAAGTGCAGACGGCGCACAAAGGCTGACAGAGATAAAAAAGGATCTGCAAAAACTGCCGCTCTATGCTAAAAGTTAAAATAACGAACGATAATTAATGGAATGACAACATAAAGCAGGCAACAATTTCAACCAGAACTCAGAGTCCAGACCGAACTCAGACACACATTTGGGTAGCAAATGTCTGTGGGTGTGTGTGTGTGTGTGTGTGTGTGTGTGGATGTTTATTGAACTTGCGGCAAAAAGAGAAATGCAAACGCAGGAAAGGACATCAACTGTGTGGGCGAGAGGAAAAAAAAGATGAAGCGGAAGCCAAAGTCGTCACCAAATGCCATGTGAATTGGTTGCTCGGACAAGAGGGACAAGCAGGAAATGCATTGTTTCACGCGCAATTTCATTTTTCGAATTTATTAAGCCAACTTCAGCAGGGTGAAAGGATAAAGTAGAGAACACCTCGCAGAGAGAGCGCAAGCAATAAGAGTGAGTAAGCAATAGATGAAGGGAAAGAAAGAGAGATAGAGTCTGAGAAGTGCACTGTAATTAATGTAAAAGTAATCAAAGTAATTAATTAAAAACTACTCTAAAATGCCCATCATTTCTGCACAGAACGGAACTGCCTGATTAAACTGTAATTAAAGATTGTAAAACTAATCATAAAACTGCATTGGACAGATTAAGAAGTGGGCCGCTTATCTTTTGCACTCAATGGGCTTAGATTCACTTCGGACATTAATCAATCACTGTCCCTTAATTCGTTTTAGCTGATGATTTTGATTTTTATGAAGACGACTACGGGCTATGAGTAATTGCCTCCAAAAGTCCTTTAAAATGCTTTGAGTTCAACAGGAAACTGACGATCTATCTATATAGAACTTTTCTCCTATCCGTATCTTATTATTTTAAAACGCAAATAGATTTCCATATCACTTTAGAACTGGACTGACAAATGGCTTGTAACTATATAAGACAATATATCAAATACCTGGTTCGAGTGGATAATTGGTACTTCAATACTTTGTTCCCTATCTATCCTGATCTAAGCTCAACTATGTTGATGCTATCCATTACATAACTCAGTCTGCATTCACTTGAAATGGTTTACTCGAAATGGTTTTTGCATTCCGAAATCTTTTTCTATTCAAGTAAATTTGCAATTCGAAAGAGCAGCAAATCGTTCTACTTTTAAATGTAGCCATTCACTTTTATTTCTAAGCAGAAATGAAAATATGTACTTAGTACTTAGTATGTATATATGTATAATGTGCATTTCCACAAGATACATACATATATAGATATATATTTTCCTTCCGTAATTTATTCAAAGACTCGGCTTACACACCAAAAACAAAAAATTGTAGAAGGGAAAATGAGAAATGAGTTAAAGCCTTTAGCATTTATCAAGCCAAATGCCGAAAATGAAATGGGGAAGAGCAAGCAAAGTAAAGAAAAGAAAAGTGGAGAAGAAAAACGGAAATGTGACACGATGGACTTGAATGTGCCGTGTTGGCAAGCGTTTCCGGTTGCCACAAAAATTAATTTCATTAATGCATAGACACAAACTCAGGGACAAGTAAGTGGAGAAGCAATTACGTCGCAATATAAAAATTGATTCACTTCATTCACTATTCTCCAGTTCTCTGCCCCTGTCTCCTCCTCACTTGGCACTCATTAAGTCAACTTTAATCCGTAAGCCAAATTAATGTTATGTAATTAATTTCTATTCGAATTGCTTTTTAGTTTTGCCAGCTCGGTGAGGAATGCATCTCTGGTGGCTCGTCTAGCTGACAATTTTTCGAGTGGTATAATTTCCTCACACTGCTGGGCTATATCATCAAGAATTTGCTCCTCCTTCAGAGTATTGGGTGTTGGTCCATATGTGGCACTAACTGCTGAAATTTCGCCACCAAAGCGTTGAAAATAATCCTTTACACCGCCAGGAGCATTCAGATGGGCCGTCTCCAGGGATCCCAATAGGGCATAACGTAGTCCCAGACCTTGACTCAAAACCGTGTCCACATCGTTCACTGTCATTATGCCAGAGCCCACCAAACGCCAAACCTCATTCAGGATGGCATATTGTATGCGATTCGTGGCAAATCCTTGAATCTCCTGCTTAAGTTTCACCGGACGTTGGCCTATGGAAATCATCAGGTCATAAGTACGTTCCACTGCCTCAGTAGATGTCCAAGGAGCTGGCACTATTTCCACTAGGGGAATGAAGTATGGTGGATTTAAGGGATGAGCCACTAACATCTGAAAGAATAATAGATAAACTTAAAACTTCATGGAAGGACTTATATTTATTGAAAGATAATTATCCCTCAACTTCATTCTTAACTTACGTGATGCTTTTTACTGAGGTCCTTGCTATACAAGGAAGGCATAAAAGTGCTTGTAGAACTGGCCACAACGGTGCCGCATTCAAGAATCTCATCCAATTTGCCGTAAAGGTCTTGCTTCAATTCCAATTTCTCGGGTATGCATTCCTGTATGTGGACAGCACTTTGGACCAATTCCTCCAACTTGCTGGTGACACTAATCAATTCAAATTGCTCTTTGGCCTTCAATTGGCCGCGCAACGACCCCTTTTGCTCCAACTGCTGCAGCTCTTTGTTCAGCTCCTGGAGAGCAGTTTCAATTTGAATATCGAGAATATCATAGAGCTGGACACGGTAACCAGCCGAGGTGAATAGCATGGCCCAGGCACGGCCAATCAGGCCACTGCCCACGATGCCAATCTTCTGGTGGCTCATTTTGTACTGACACAGACTCCAATTGATTCAATGGCAAAAAAATGTCTGAAATGTCTTCGAAAGATTTATCGCTGTCACTTCTCAAGTTCATGCCCAATGTATATAAATAATTATTACAATTAAACAAGCATTATTACTGATAATGACTTGTTTGCTTGTTGTATAGAGATAAGCCGAGCCAGAGGGAAACATGCATGATTATGAATGTAAGGCATTTGACAGAAGCGTAGCAAATCGCGGATGGAGGAGGAGAAGGGATAGCTTTATCTCTCTCAAACAATATCCGAGCTGCAAGCTTAAATTCAATTCTCTTATTTATAGTTTTCTTTATAAATATTAAGCATAATTCGATTATTCATTACTGTGATTCCTGATTTCGTTAAGAGGATATATATAAATATGAATGTATGTACATATGTAGATGCCTTCCTTTCGCTTTCCTTGTTATGGCTAGGGCGTGAGACTTTTTTTTTTTGTGTTTGGTGGTGGTGTGGGCGTGGCATACATGTAATACTTTTATGCATATTTTTCTGACATTGTAAGTGGCTGTGGCTGCCAGGCTATAAATTATTGAATAAGCACTGCCACAGCAACGAAATATGTACAAACAGCAGACAGAGGACAACAGGACATCAGACAGAGACAGAGACAGAGTGGCTAGAGTAGGTGGGGCAGTAAGAGAGTTCGAAAGTTCGCCTCGTTTTCATATGTGAACCACATTAATCATACGCCCCGTTTGCATTTTCATTTACGCCACTGACATATGTATGAAAGCAAAAGAAATACAACCAAACAAACCAGCAACAACAAAAAAAAAATGAAAACCAACAACACAACCCACACACACACAACAGGCAACCGGAACAAGAGCAATAACAGACGATACTGTTAGGCATCAGTAGCAGTAGCACCACTGCCAATTGCCCGACCCTACAACCACCTACACCAGCAACAGCATCAGGCAAGTAGTAGCAGCGGGTTAAATCATTCATAAAATGCCATCTACACTACACAACAAAAACGAAAATAGTCTTATGCGTTAAGTAAGAGAAACGGCTTGTCGATACCCATCACCAATTCGAATCATCGTTACCAAGTTCTCTAGCTTACATTACAGTTAACAATGGTGACTTGAAACAGCCTTGGTCTGCAAAGCTGATCCTTGAGACGTTGCCATTTCGAACCACGAATTCAAAAATCATTATTGAATCAGGCTCTTAGATGAGCAAAGACTTAAGCCTAGTTCAATTTTCCAACTATAGCTAGAGGGTATAAAAACATATTTATATATATTTCCAGGCCATGCTACTCATATTTCACTTCATTGCATTTAAATGCTTGTTAATAAAAATGGAAATCAATACCACCAGAGAAAGAAAAGCAAATAAACGAGCAAAAAAGGACTACACCAACAAGGAAGGCAAAAATGGTTGAAAGCGCTTACGCTTACAATTGGTTATTTCCTTTTTGCGCTGTGTGAAAAATTGTTCAAATTGGTATTAAATCACTCAAGAATCACAGGCAAGTCATAAAAAAGAAAAGTCAAATACATATACATAGCGATAAGAAAAAGGCTGTTAACTTACCTGTTATCTTGTTGGTAGTTATGTCAATGGTTTTTAATCGATTTAAAATTGATTGGACAAGATCAAGTTTACCAAGTTTGTAGCTTTTGAGATTGATTATTTTCGGCTTATGGATCAATTCAAAAGAACTTTCGGAAATATGTATATCTGATGCCAATAAACTGTGTTTAAGAACTTCAGTGTTCGACATTAAAAGAATGTCCTTGCAAACCGCCGCCTTCTTATCAGCTTCCACTAAGGATAAAACATTTGCTTTTACAACTTCCTTGGCTACGCCCATGTGTCCATCAAATGTGGTTAACTGTCACAGTCAATGTGGGAGAGCAAAAAAAAAAGAACAAAATCAAAATCACAGCGTTAAAAATGCAAAAAAAAAAAGAAACCATGAAAATGGAAAAACAGGAAAAACGCAAAAATCAATTAATTTTATTGGCCCTCTCTCTGTGTCGTTTTGTTCCGGTTTGACAAAACTGAAATGTCATTGTGCCAGTGGCTAGTAGTAGATTTGGCGAGGGAGGCCAAAATAAAAAACCATTTTACCAAAATCCAATGATATATACTATAAAGATATATGTATGTTGGGTATATATTGCGGCCTGGTTAGAGTATAACATTGGATGGGCTTATCAAAGAGGTCAGCTTATCGATTAAACCAAAAAATAGCCGCATTTTGAATATTAAACTAGTTTAAACTTATTTGCGCTTTTGAAATACATATTTCAAATTAATACCACATTGGGCATTCCAAGTTTTGAGTGCCAATGGGAATGAATCTCCAATACAGCGGTAGATCCTGGGGAAGAGGTAAATAGTTAATTTCCTTCCTCGAGAAGAATTTTACTTGCAAAATCTATTTTGAAATCTAAGAATGGTTTTTCGCCTGAAACGATCAACTTTACGCTCCCAAAATTACGAGCTTGAACCGTCCCTCTATAACCACAAGTAAACTATCTTATTAGTTTAGGACACAAGTAAATCAAAACGTATTCAACTACCCACTTTTGGAAAAGAAATATGTATATAGAGTTAAGTTCATATATACATATATATATATATATATATATATATACATATATATATGCACAAATGGCTGGCATTTCAAGGTTTATATTCAGTTTTACCTGACATTAGTTCAGAAACCTTTCAGTGTTTGGTTCCCCCGAGGTTCTTCACCATATAGAAAATCCATATTTGATTTTAATAATCGTTATCTTTGCAGCAATTTTAAGCCAGGTTCGGATTTTTTCCTTGGGGAAGTGTGTGAAAACTTCGCTAACCGTTTTCTACGGGGTTTTTGTACCTTTTTTATCGTGTACCTTTTTTTAGTGTTTGTCATTGGCTAGCTTTGACTCTATCCTGTCTGACATTGACAAAAGTGCAAAGGATTAAAAGTTGTACTCGTCCAGCGAACACACACACACTTAAACACTACCACACACACCTTTTTGGGGGATATCCCTCCCCCCTTTTCGGTAGTTAGTGAGAAATTGAAGTCACGTAGTTTGTGTGCAAATTTTTATTTCTTTTTTCGGTTCTTCGTTGACAGTCACTTGGTTGAAATTGTTTTTGGTTTGGTTGATGGTCTGGTTTGGTCGGGCTTGGGGGTTGGGGGATTCGTTCGGTCCCTTGATTTGGTTATGTTGGCTAAATTTAATTTTTGTTTAGCTGCCGCACTTTCTGATGCCATGCTGATTAAATTTACCCTGACATTTACGTGATTTCAATGCGTAATTTCTTAGAATTTTTGCGAGTTTTGTCGGTTCCCATATGGACGACGACGACTTGCATAGACCTCAAAACTTTTAATTAGTTTAGTGTCACACGAAAAATGCCCAACCGTCCCCATCCCCATTCTCCAAGGCTTCCCCTCCTCGTTACTTTTTCACCCTCTCGTATTTTTTGTGTACTAGATTTCATTTTTATTAGGTGACAAGTAGCTCCGTCTCTCTCTCTCTCCCTATCCTATCTCTATTCACATATTTGCAGATTATTGAGATAAACGAGCAGCAGCATGTGTTAATGTCTGTTTGTTTGCCTCACAAAATGTTTGAATGCCAGAGCAGCATACACATACAAGGGTTTGCATTAGATCCTTATCGCTGGAATGTGTTGCCTTGGACACTCGGCACATCCAATTAACTTGACGACACCTCGTCCTTCTCTTACTCTGAGTAGTTGGTAGTTCTTTTCATCTATCTCATACTTCTTGGTAAAAAGGTGAAAAGTTCTAGCCGAATCAAATGTGCCAAAAGCATGACATGCTGAGAATTCGCGTGACGGTCAGACAGTGGAAATCTCTGAAATCTCTCTCTAGTCAACTTTTACAACTTTTCTTACCCTAACTTAGACTTAAGAATTTAGTTGGGAAAATTACAATTTTAAAGATCTTAAAATTTTAATAAGAACTTGTTAAAATAAACAAATAATTATAATTGGACGTAGTAGGTATTTTCAAATCTAAACAACTGTTTAGAATTTTCTTATGTAGTTCTTTTTGATAAGATCATAAATGTAAATAGCTCTTAAACTAGTCCAACTAGCACATAGTATCATTTTTTCAACTTACAAGCTTCCGTTTTATTTAAAATGAATAAAAATCAATTGTCTATTTATATTTCCCCATAACATTTTGAATCGTTCATTGGAGGATCGTCTTCAATCAATTTCAATAAATTGTTTTAAAAGTGTATATATCAGTTCGTGTTATATATTGAAAATGTATGCAAGTTTCTTTTTTGTTGGTCTTTTATTTTTGCTGGCTTGCTGCCCAATTTAATAGTTTTTCGATTTGTTGAAAGGCAAACGCCAAAGCATAGAAAATAAATTGTCACAAAAAGCAACCGCAATGGTCAGAGTAAAAACTTTTGCTCCTTCATTCGATTCGACTTGACTTCCACTCCACACAAACACAACGCACACGCACATACACTGAGAGAGTGTGAGGGTGAAGAGTTCTTCAGAGTTGTCGAAGACGACTCCTCCTTGGCCTTATCTTTATCAGTTCAGTGTGGAAAAGCGCAGCCATGGCCATGTCGTTTGTCGTCGTCACATTCACATATCGAGAAACCAAAAAAAGTCGACGAAAAGAAAGTTCGACGACTTGGCAAAAAGGCAGACACAAACACCCAATAGTTCCTTTCCGTTTGTGGCCTGACCACCAACACCATCTTCACCCACACATCTCCAATCCCTAATCCCCATCCCCAGCCATTTCTCATTCGGAGTGGAGTGGAGTTGTCAATAAGTTTGCCCTGGTAAGGAAATGAAAAATTCTCAATTGAATTCATTCATTTGATTGCACAAAATGTGCATTCTTCGAGAAGATAATTATCACAACTAACTGACATTTAAAATGCCCCATAAAATCTCATAAAAGTGTATAAAGTGCTTTTTAACAGCTCGTCCGTCTGTCGTAACTAGTTGTAAATATGCTTCTGCTGTACCTCATCCTTCTTTTTCTTCTTCTGCTTTTTCTTGCTGTGCTCATGTTTGAGCATGCACTCAATGAATGAAATGTGTGCACAATGTTGAAAATAGTTGTGACACCCCTCCACCACACAAGTCTCCCACCCGTAATCATCCACCAAACACAAAAACCCCTTACCGAGTGCCTCTTCTTTTGGTAGTGTTGTTATTGTCCTTACGGATGGCAGGGCACATGTATGAGGCTCGTAGTACAACTTCCGCTTATGTGAACATGATAAATTGATGCCGAGGCAGGCTTTAAAAAGCGAAAAATTCCAAGAAAATGGACTGCAAGTAAGCGGTAAGTACGTTCTGTGGAGAAAAAGTAATCAGTGAAATGTATTTTTCGCACAGCTACTAAATCAATTCTCGTGAAAAGTAATTTCAATTACACTAACAATTTATTTATTTACTTTAGAACTTTGTATGAAATCCGTTTATTAGCGATTAAATTAGCGAAATTTTTTAATATTTTTGTTTTTTATATCTAAATGGAAATGCTTTTAAAGGCTGGCGCCCTCTATTACAGAAACGATATCAGATTTATCGATAAAAATCATTTTGTGCTCGCGAATGATACTGTTAAACTAACAGAGCTGCGAATTAACAGCGCCCGCAAATGTTATCAAACTTGAATGGCAAAACAATGAACTTCTCAACTTTTAAAAACAAAATATTTCTTTCGAATTTAACAACAATTTTTATTTCATTAATAATTTGTCTTAACAGCATTTAAATAAGATATATTTGCCCATCCGCACAAGACCTGCAATCAAGAAAATTAAAGACATTAATTATATAACCTTAAAATAAAAATTCGTAAACTAAAATAAATTGTTTCAGTCTGGGAAAGAAGACAAAATTAAAGTCCGCATAATTATGCTCGGAAAAAAGTCCGCAAGGGACTCTCATCACAAGAGTTTTTAAGTTGAATTAAATATTTGTTTCTAAATACCTTTTTTAATAGCTTAAATCAGCAATACGATCAGACAAATAGTTCTTCCTTAAGAATGTGAGTCCTAAAAAAGAGAAATAGAGTTAATATAAAAATTATAAATCTGCATATTTATCGAAAAACTAAGCACTAAGTAAAAGCATTTTTTTCAGACAGGGATAAGTGAACAGCATGGTTGTTTTAGGGTTCTACTCAGAAGAGGGACCCTGATAGGCTTTAAGAATTCATCAGAAAAATGCTTTTGGAGGGTCATGTGTAAGAATTATAATTTTAAAATTACCTTTAAGTTGCATTTAATATTGAACAATGACGCAAATCAGTATACTCACAGCCCTTGTCTGCCTAAAAAGAGAAATGTTTGCCATTTGTTTTATAAATATTGACTATCTTATTACATTCGCAATTTAACGTTAAAAGCATTTTTTTCAGACAGGGATAAGTGGACAGCATGGTTGTTTTAGGGTTCTACTCAGTAGAGGGACCCTGATAGGCTTTAAGAGTTCATCAGAAAAATGCTTTGAACATTAAACAATGAAATTTGGAACTAAACTTACATCATATATGAGATTTCAAAAGCGCCTCTCAAATAAATTGACCTGCAATTTTTCCATTCCTAAAAAACAAATAAATTCAAAATTAATATAAATTTGGAATTTTTGTCATTTATTTAAATTTTTGTATATATCAGCTTTATAAAGTTTGTAACATATTTGATTCTAATGAACTATACTAATAAAAAGTAACATCATAAAATTGTAGTTTGCATAAATTTGTTAACTTTATTTTATTTACCTTGAATATGTGCCAAGATTTGTGAAGAAATTGGTCAGCATTGCTTTGGTTTATCTGCAAACACAATAGAAAAATTGAACTTAGTAAATTTGTTTAATGCTATTTATTAATTCTTTGAAACATTTTGGATTATCAGTATCCTTTTGGTTAATTTGATTGGTTGGTCAGCATAGCTTTCAGATTATAGTTATCATCAAGTTGGGTATTTAATTAAAGAAATTTTATAAAGTTGAAACTTACACATTCTTGCCATGCCACGATCAATATGATAACTGAAAAACAAATACAAAAGAAAAGAATAGGTTAGATATAATTGATATTAAATGATACATAGAAACTAAAAATGATTTTTGATTCAGTTAAATTTCTCCGCATTTTCTACTCAGTAGAACGAAAGTTAATAGATAAAAGGTATTCATCATATAAAATTATTAATAGGAACGCAAAAGCAAGATATTGAAAAATCTATTATGCTATAGCTTCCTATTTTTAATTCGAGAATATATTTTTTCTTACATTTTTGAATTGTATTTCATAATGACTTTTTCAACGCTCCGCTCTGATAAAAGTAGATCTAAAAAATAGAAAAAATAATTTGATTAGTCAAGAATTTCGCCATAAAATGTCTTGCTTAGGATTTTTAAACATATTCAGTTGCAATAATTGCAGCCATAAAAAGTTATCACTGATATCATACGGTAATTAATTTCATCAAACTAAAATTAAAAAATATTAAATTATTGTTAAATCATTTACCTCCATCGCCAAATTATTTTTAGACTTCACTTTTGCACTCTAAATGAATTCTGAAAAGTCAAAAGAAAAAATTTATAAATTTCATTTGAACAAAAACCATGAAAGTTAAGCATTTTCGTTGGGAAAATCAGTTGCAATAATTGCAGCCATAATTGTTGTTATCACGAAAATCATACGGTAATTACATTCATCATTTGAAAACTATAATGTTTGCTTTTGCTTATAAAAAAGAACTTACCATTTAATTATTATTCAACTGCCACAAGCCGGCTTCAGCCATAACCGTCAATTCTAGAATAAGAGAGACAAACAAATAGGTTAGATTTTCTGCTTAATACATTTCCTTGATTCTTTTGTATTTAAGCATTTCTTCAGAATCCTTTTGGTTAATTTTTAAGTTGTGAATCCACAGCACTTTGTTCAGATTGAACTTATCATCATGTAAATCATTGACTACACACATTAAATAAACAAGAAACCCACCTTTGCGAGATGTTGGAGGCCTGCAACCTAGTACCACGTGTTTTCTTCATCTGAAAATTGAGTACATTTATGAAAGGTGCAACACAAACTACGCAAAATTCCTTTGCTTTTATTTTTGCTAATCAGTTGGCCGTTCTTATTCTTTCTACAAGAAAAGAATGCTGAGGAAATCCCCAACATTCGACTCTTCAGAAAAAAGAACAATCATCAATATAAATTAATTTCGAACGCCTGCTAAACAAATTTATTCTTACCATGGCCAGCGACTTGAAATATTGGATCCAAACGTAAACAAACTAATTAACCACATGTAAACGCTTATTTATTTTTTGAAAATTTAATTTTAATTTAATTTTAATTAAATTTAATTTAAGCTGCGCAGCTTGTGCGTCTGTCTTGTTTTATCGCCGGAAATGAAATGAAAGAATACCGGAACCGGAAACTTAGGGATCAGCGTGACCGCGCCGAACCAAACGAGAAATACCAATTTGGTCTTAAAAATATACTATAAAATACTATTTCATATTTTACAAAATACCACTATAAATACCATAACAAAGAAATCGCCTGGAAATTCAAATTATAATATGTAAAAGTAATAACTGACTTATTCAATTCCATATTCCAATATATATTTATAGTCTTAAAATTAATTAAATGCTTAAAATTTTTCTTAAATAAAATAATAAAGGAACTTCTTTGTTCAGTCTTGTTAGTTTCTCTTAAGATCAGAATATTATATTTAATTATATTTACTAGCCTTTTTCGTCAGAGCAGCTTACATTAAATTTGTTGAAATCTTTACATATGTAACATTTGTTCATTGGGCTTAAAATTATTGCACCCATTTTCGCGCAATGATTGTTTTACATGTAATATATTTACATTTTTAAAGCGGTGTCGATTTTTCGGGCAAAATTAACATAGATTGAGCAATTTTCGAAATATTCGAATATTTATAGCAATTATTTATATCTTATCCATTTTCATTTTCCGGCATAGTCTCCCACTCAGCTCTATATTTTTGCTTATTGTTTATGTTTTCTATTTATTTATTTAAAATTAGGCAAGTCTTAAGCATTAAGAATTCGATTCATTAAGACTTAAAGTGTGAAAAAACTGAAAATACCATATAACAAAGTATTTAAAATACCATGTTCGGTCACGCTGCTCTCCAGTGTGGCCTTAGCCGCATACCGATATTTTGCATAAGCAACTTAATACTAACAATCCAGACTTAAAATACTGACTTACTACTAACAATCGATACTTAAAATACTAACTTCGATATATTTACAATTCGTAAGTAACTGACATCTTACATACTAAAAAGTTTTAGAAGCGTTGTTTTATTTTAGAAAATGAATATGTTTGACAGCCACTGCAAGGTATGTTTGACAGCCACTGCAAGGGGCGTCGCAACTCGATCCAACATGCAACTCGATCCAACATACAACAAAAGAGCACAGTTCATGCAAAAGAGAGTAAAAAGAGAGTAAAAATCGTGAGAAATGGTTGGAATCGAGCAAAGGAGTCAGACCCAACCGCGCTGTCGAGCAAAGGAGTCAGACCCAACCACGCTGTCGAGCAAAGGAGTCAGACCCAACCACGCTGTCGAGCAAAGGAGTCAGACCCAACCACGCTGTCGAGCAAAGGAGTCAGACTCCGACAACGGAGTCGAACTCCGACCATCCAATCGAGCAAAAGAGTCGAATTCCGACAACTCTCTCTTGAAATGAAATTAAGAGAATCAGTAACCGGAAACATGTATTTTTGCCGCAAAATTTTGACTTTTTCGCCGTGAATTTTTCCCTCTCGCCGTAAATTTTTGACTTTCTCGCCGCAATTTCTTGCCGTCTCGCCGTAAATTTTTGACTTTCTCGCCGTAAATTTTTGATTTTTCGCCGTCCATTTTTGACTTTCTCGCCGTAACCGGAAACATGTATATATTTTTGCCGTAAATATTTAAATATAAATATATAAATCGCCGCAATTTCTTGCCGTCTCGCCGTAAATTTTTGACTTTCTCGCCGTCAATTTCGACTTTTCGCCGTCCATTTTTGACTTTCTCGCCGTAACCGGAAACATGTATATATTTTTGCCGTAAAATATTTGCCCTCTCGCCGTAAATTTTCGATATACAGGTATCCCTCGTATAACGCGATCTAAAACATAGTTTTCATATAAATTTGGGGGTTATGTTCCAATAGGTTTTTTTTTAAATAAAATACATACAAAATAACAGATGCACATATATTTTAACTCAATACTAAAGTTCATACATTCTTATACAATTAAATACACAAGATATGAATAATAATACATACATATGTACATACATATTTCAAAATTCAAAAAACAAACTAAATCAAATAATTATGTATTTTCCCCTTCGCGTTATATTAGCCTAAATTTCGCGTTGTACTGAAACCCCTAATTTTTCCATATCGCGTTATACGAGGGATACCTGTATGTACAATTCGCAAATAACTGACATCTTACACACAAAAACAAACAAAATGCACCTTTTTGAGATCTTTCCGTCAAATGGGACTTTTTTTCTTTTTCATTTGGATAAATTTACACATTTCAAAAATCTTTAAATACCACAGTTAGTAAAGTCTTTTAATTGAATTTAATGATTAAGTTCAAAATAATTTTTGATGATAAAAAAACATGCAACAAGCTTCGAATTATGAATTGTGGACAAAATGAATGCCTATTCCATTAAAATTGTTAAATGAAAATAATAGATGTATTAGCAATATGTGTGTAAAACAGATATCAATGAAATCTACTCTCAATTTTGAGAGTTATAAAGACAGGTCTTTTGAAAAATAAGTTTAGAAAATAAAGAACGAAATAAGTAACTATTTACAACTACCTAGAACTTGCATAGAACTGTAGAATTTCAAAATCTGGAACAATTAATTTTATAACAAATTGTTAAAAAATATATAAAAAGTATATAAAATACTAATTTGAACTTAATTAATCCTTATAAGTTCAATGATTGTCTTATGCGTTTATAAGTATCTTTTACTAAAAAGTTTTAGAAAATGTACGAATCAAGAATTTTGGATATTTATTTGGCCTTTTTTCGCAGTATTTTTGGCGAAATTAATGTGCTGTAGCTTTATTAATTTTTGTCAATATTTCAATATTCCACAACTAGTTTAAGATATTTTTTCCGTCGGCTAACCTGGTGAAATCTAAGCAAAGATATTTTTTATTAGACAGTTATGAATCAGAAAGATTAAAATGGTTTAATGACACATTATGTATAAGATATTAAAAACGGATTTTACTTATTTTGTAATTTTTAAGTTTTTTTAAATTAAAAGATGGCAGCACTGATTTAAGTCAAATCGAAGTGGTCGTTTTACCCCACCGAAAAATAGGGGTTTGTGCAGTGTTGGCTAACCCCAAACTAAATCAGCTGACTATTTTTTTACTTTTGATCGATGGAAACAAAGTGTCGGAAAAATGATTTGCAAAAAGAAAAACTTTTGATACAACTGGAGGAGGACGACGCAGAGGCATCCGAGCAGCATCCCTGCTGTCTACACGGTCCCACCATACTCTTCTACCGTCAGTCACAAAAGCCCCAAGATGGTTTCTATGCGTGCTCCGCCCACAGAGATGCCAAGCTCTGTAAATTTCAAATGCCAGCCGCCAAATGGAAGGGAGAATCTATTAAACGAGAACTTAGCCACCGAGGTCATCCACACATCAATCAAGAAAAGATGGAATGTTCAAAAATTGTCGATCCAACGCTGAGTATGCGGCCGCTTGAACAGGATGCAGTTAATGCTCAGTACTTTTTTGATGCCAATGCCTTGACCTTTCTAGCCAAACAGTGCCAACTATTGGGTATAACGTAAGTTGATTTCTTTGCTTAAAATTTAGTTTATAAACAAATTCTTGTTTCTTTCGTTTAGAAAAGTTGTATGCATGGGAGCACCTCGTTTGCATTTCCATTTGCGCGATAAATGCAAAAATATTCAAAGTTTTCTTTTGGATTTGGATGAGCGTTTCGCTTATCACTTAGGACCCAACGAGTTTTGTCACTACAATATGTGCAACAATCATTTCTTCTATGATCGTCGACCCTTTGAGAGTTTCCTGCAAGGCTCTATGTATGCCCAGAATTTCATTTATGTGAAAACCTTTTATAATCTTATTCCATTTTAGAACTGACCGTGTGTTAATAGTGACTGATCCTCCATTTGGTTGTCGTACTGAACTGATTGCTCACACTTTGCATTCACTGCGTCATCTGCACAACCGTCTTAATCAAATCCCTTGGACACCGCTTAGTATATTTTGGATATATCCGTATTTCGCGTATAATTATATTAAACAACAAATGCCCGAGATGGAAATGTCGGATTATTTGATTAATTATACGAATCACTCAAGATACACAAATGTGGGTGACGAACGTCGTGCATATGGCTCTCCTGTTCGTCTATTTACCAATGTCCCATTGGATCAGCTGAATCTAACTACGTTGGAAGGCTACAAGTACTGCGACAAATGCGAGAAACACACAGCACAAACGACTACGCATTGTGATCTCTGTGGGAAGTGTTCGTCGCAAAATGGCCAAATATATAGACACTGTACGTTCTGTGATATGTGTGTCAAGCCAAACTATGTTCATTGCCCGAATTGCAGACGTTGTACACAACGAGAGGGTCACGTATGCTCCTCCTATCAGTCCAATCAGACTTGCTGGCTCTGTGGTGCGCGTGGACATATCGAAAGCAATTGCCGTGTGCTTGAAAACCTAAAGAAAAACAAAGCTGTGTCTACACAGCGGGGACAATGTTGCCTTTTATGTGGACGTAAGGATCATCGAGAGCGAAGGTGTAAACAGCGTAGCAAATACTTTAATGAAACTGAATTTATGGGCCAAAAAACTATTGAGTTTACAGGCTGAACTTTAAAAATTAAATCTTTGAAACATAATCTTAAAATAAAGTGCCTTCTTTCTACTCGAAGAAAGCAATTTAAAAAAAAAAAAAAATAAGCAGACATTGTCAGTGCGAAGAAGTTTTCTTTAGAGCTGTTCAACTTGTTCTTAATATTGTTCAATAATATGGTTGTACACTTTGGAAAATTTCACAAAAACTGTCTACTTTAGTTTTCATACAAAATTTATTTGATCTTAACACTTTTTATACAAATTTTTAAAGTGTGTTTGATTACGCTCGGAATCGTTGATCTTATCTTTTTGTTGTTATTATTTATAATGCACATAGACCACGATAAATTGTGGATTGAAACTTGCCTTTAATCCTGCCCAACATCTAATGTGCACATGCAGCAGGAAGAAGTATAATGTTTCAGCAAACTTTGTTTTAATTTGTTTGTTTTTTTTTTTTCTTTTCTTTCTTTTTTGGACAAAAATTACGACGTTTTTTAACTTAAACTTAAGGTAATTTAATTAATTTCAATTGGAAAACACCAAGAACACCTCAACCAACGGGAATGTTGTTGATTGAAAACTTAAATCGGTTGTTGTGTGAAAGAGGAAATCTGATGACGTTGGCAAATGTATGGGTGTGTGTGTCTCTTCACGTTCGTTGAGGTGAAAGTATTTCTATTGGACTACACATTAAATGGCTTAAGAACGATTGTATTTGCCCCAAATGTGCAACATAAAAACGGAAGCGATGAAAAGCAGCGACATGACCAACACGGGCACGGGACCACTTAATAAAAAAAAAGAAGAAAAAACATAATTAGCCATGTGAATGGATTAAAGAGTCAGAGTCTCAGTCATCTTACACTTTAATGCCAGGAGAGTCGTCGGTGTAGAAACGCCACATACCACCAGTGCCAGCACCGCCTGGAGCACGACTCCTGGCCGCTGTATTGCTGCTGGTTGTCTTTCTTTGCTTCAATGTGCTGCCACCACCAGCTCCGGCACTACGTGGCGCCGACAATTTGCTGGGCGAACGAGAACCGCTGCCAACGGATGTGGAACTAGCAGGAGCAGGCTATGCAAATATTTATTTTAATTTAATTCATTTCAATTTGCAATGTTTAACTCACCATTTTCTAAACAATTTATAATTTACAATTTTATAATCGAGCAAGGTGCGTGCGATTCTGATTGATGATTTGGAAATTGTGAAGAAGAAGAAGAGACTTCGTGCCGAATCTTCGTGTTTTGCTGCTTTCGTTTTCCACGTCACAGTGGTTGTCGTTCGCTGCGTTATCGTTATCGATAGGCAACCGAAGGGGTAAATATTTACTACAGCTACTCGGGCCCAAAACGCACTTAAACTACATAATTTTGGTATCAAACGAAAGAGAAAAATTCCACGACCACTACCTTAGGTGCGCCTGGGCGATTTATTTCGTAGTTTTTGAGTAATTAACAAAAGAAAATTAATATTTTTAGCGGGACTATAGCTAAAAGTAGCTATTTCCGGCTAAAAAAAGCTGTTCAATTTTGAGATGGTGTACGAATACGCGGGCTTTTTTGAATCTTTTGTTCGCACTATTCTCAAACAAACGAAAATATTGTTGAGTTTACAATATTTCTTGATTTTATTGAACAAATATAGTTTAGAATACAATATTCGGCTGCCAGAGCAGACGACGTCCGCGACTGTAGAGTTTAGATTAAAATATTTGGCTACCAGGGCGGTCAATCGTTTGACCGATTAATCCATCCATCGAGGTCGAATCCATTCCTGAGCCATACGAATTAACCGGTGATTGATGATGAATTGCAGAGAATAAAATAATCGGATCATAACAAAGTTTTTCTTCACCCTCCTAGCTGGGCCAATAATACCATTATTTAATTAAAAATTTTATTATAACATTGCGGATATGTTTAATGTTCAACGTAGATCCTGCAGGAAATGGCAAGAGTCAATGAATAACTGTGACTTTCGATAGTGGTTGACAGCTGTGAATTGTGAAATATCGATGACACACAAGCGAATATTGCCCATCTCTATTTCTGGCGCGAAATTGGCATCGACCAAAAGTAAATAAATAAATAATATAAATAAATTTAATAACAAATAATAATGAGTTTCGCGAGCAGCTGCCTGCGTTATGCCCATACAGATGGCTACACCGGCCTCCTGTATACGCCCAAGGATGGGGAATTTATTATTACTTGCGGCACAGATGGGGACATTCGCCATTGGACTTGCATTAGCGATGATGATCCTCGTTCGACCTGTTTGGGGGAATTTGTTATGTGCATTGCTCACACCGGTACCAGGCTATTGGCCTCCACGGATCGCAATACGGTCCATGCCTATACATTTCCGGCTATGGAAAGCGATGGCATACTGATGAGATTCACCGCACCAGCCACTTGTTTAAAGTTTAATAGTGGCTATACAGCTGCTGGCAGCGAGGATACCAACATTAAAGTGTTGCGTGGCGAAAGTGCCGGCAATGAAATAACTTTGGAGGGACACAAGGGTCCTGTTTTGGCCTTGGACTTGTTTCCGGAACGAAAGCTATTGGCTTCCGTAGCCGGCGATGGACTTCTGAAAGTGTGGAATTTTGACACGGCAAAGGAGCTAAAAAGCATTGAAGGATTACCCCGAATCAATAGTTTTGAAAGTGCCTCCCTCTTCGGCACTCCCTCTTTTGAGCCCCAACGAGGCGAGGAGTTGGCCTATGCTTTGGACAAGCAAATTGTAGTCTTAAACACATCCAACTGGGAAGAGGCCTATAGACTGATTGATGACCAGGTGTCTAGCAATTATAGTTGTTGTGCTTTTTCACCGAATGGCGAACGCCTAGCTGCAGGCACCACTGGCGGCGAGATTAGCATCTTTGATATGAAGAAGAGGAAAGCACTTGCTGTTGAAGGACCACCCAGCGATTGTAATGCCATCACTAATTTGGCCTGGCATACATCCAATGAGAACGAATTGGGCTTTTGCGATGCCACTGGTCAATTGGGCACAATGGTACTAAGCGATGAAGTTGGAGGCAGTGGCGAAGGTGCCATAGAAGAGGCTCAAGATGAACTGCTGGACGGTGATGACTATATATATGAGGCTGAGGAAGCCACCGCTGCAGATCCAGATACGAATGGCGAGGGCGATGATGGTGTGAGTCTAGAAAAATTAAAGCGACAAGTATTAAATCTTGATGATGAGAACTCCCGTCAATCGTTGGCCAGCAGCGTAACGAGTGCTCCTGTTGCCCCAGCTGCTGTTCAACTGAAACTCTTTAAACAACAAGCAGCATTTCAACCTAGTGCCACACCTATGGATCTTGAGCATCGCTATCTAGTATGGAACGATGTGGGTATAGTCATTAGCCATGAGGATCCCACATCTGGGGATGGATCCATTGATGTGGAGTTCCACGATGCCAGCATACATCATGCTCTGCACATTAGCAACTATAACCAACACAATTTGGGCAGTTTAAGTCGCAGTGCCTTGGCTTTGGCTTCGACTGAAACAACCAAATTGGTAGTCATTGCTCTGGCTACTGCCGGTAATAAGGAATGGTCCTTGAATCTCCCCGACTGCGAATGTGTGGAGGCTGTGGTGGCCACTAGCCGGCTAATTGCTGTCGCTACCAGCTCCAATTTCCTGCGCATTTTCAGTGTCATGGGTACCCAGCGTGAGATATTAACCATTCCAGGGCCAGTGGTCAGTCTGAGTGGCCATGAGAACAGCCTGATGCTTGTCTATCACAGCTCAAGCCCTAGCCCGACGCAACAGTATCTATCAGCCATGTTGGTTAACATCAATGGCTTAAGTTTACGTGTCGAGCATCTTCCAGTGCCGCTTACACCGGGACGACAACTCAGCTGGCTGGGTTACAGCGATGTAGGATCACCGGCTATAGCCGATAATATGGGTCTTATCCAGCTTTATAGGAAGAGCAGTAATGCTTGGTTCCCCATATGCGATACCATGAAACAGAGTTCAAGTGTATCGAATAATTACTTTGTGGTGGCACTCTCAGAGCTTAGGCAGATTATTCAGGCAGTGCTGTGCCGTGGGTCTTCATACCCCATGACCAACCCGCGACCAATGCTCCAAGAACTTTATATGCAAATGCCCTTGTGTAATTTTGAAATGGAAAAATCCGAACTCGAGGATTCTCTATTGCGATCCAGCTTAATGCAAGTTGAGGGAGGCGAAAAGAAACAAAAAGAGACGGCCATTAGGTAATTATTAAATCTAATTTTAATTGAATTTTTCTAATATAATTTCATCATGTTCTACAGCCTTTTTGCTTTGGCATGCAGCAGTGAAGTTGAGCCGCGTGCTCGAGAACTTATTGAATCTATTGGCTGTCCCGATCTCTTGCAACTTGCTGTGAAATATGCCACTAAACGTGGACGCATACATCTCTCGGATCGTCTGTGTGAACTTCTACCTCAGCTGGAAGCTTTCCAGGAGGCCCGCAAGCAACAGAACTTACTGGGAGCCAGTGGTATATCAGCTACCATTGTTCTGCCCATGACACCCAACTCGGGCAGTCAAAACGGACCCAAGCTGGCGCCAAAAGCTATGGAATTGAGTTCTGCCAAACGTGGTTCTCTTAAACGCTTCAGCAATTCCCCAAATCTCTTTAAATCGGCTGCATCTCGTCCATTGACACCCGAACCTGCGGCCGTTATAGACACTCAAGAGAATATTTTTGGAGAAAGTGAGGCAGAATTGATGCCATCTGGTAAATGTGCGGAATCCTCGGAGCAACGTACTCCTCTCAATTCGGTTAATCCATTCGCCATGAAGCGCAAATTGGTCGACACTGGAGTCATTTTTGGTTCAGAAAAGCTAAAGCTTGCCAAAAAATGAGTAACAAAATTATTAACTAAGTCTTAAGTTAGATTTCGATTGTAAAAATATAAAAGATTGTAATTGTTAAAATTTAAAAATTAATTAGCAGCGCGCAATTTATTAATCGCCTTGTCGATACTTGAGTATCGATCGGTGGTATCGGCCCGCTATTTTTCACTTAATTAGCAGCGCGCAATTTATTAATCGCCTTGTCGATACTTGAGTATCGATCGGTGGTATCGGCCCGCTATTTTTCCCTTCTTTGCTTTCTTTTCGTGTTCGTCAAGTATCGTTGGAAATCTACTTCAATTGTGGGTGTAACTTGGGGCTTCCCCTGCTTTTTGTGTCAGAGAGCACAAATCAGATTTTAGTTTTGATTTTATAAGTGTACAACACAGGCCGACATTATAAAATTATACTCTACATTCCAATAACATAAAAAAATACATTGAAATCGCGTAAAAAAGCGTTCTCGCAGCGATACTTTTAAGCCATCAAATCCAAGAATATTTCCAAAATTGTTCAGTTATACACCCAAAGAAGTAGTAGAAGTTTGTTGGTAAATATAAATTTGTTTTCAAATGCAGCCCTCCAATTTACCGTTTTTCAAAACTCTACACACACACACACCGTCGCACAAAATAAAGGGCTATATAAGCCACTTGGTTCCGTTGCATTCATTTTATTCGCTTTTCACTCTGTTTCGCGATCAGTCGTCACGTTCGTTGTGCCTGTGAATGTCTGCGTGCGTGTGTGTGTGTATGAGTCTGACCTACCGCGTTATCATTTGCCAATTTTTCATTGCAGTTAAAAAAAAAGTGTTCAATAATAATTAAAAGTGAGGGTTTCTTAAAATTATTACAACATGACGAAGAATAAAAATCTTAAGAAGAAGTCAACTGCCGACCAAAATTGCAGTCCAAACAATGCTGGCCGATTTAATAGAAATAACAATAAATCAGGAGCAACAACAATTTTAACTCCACCCGCAACACCGCCCGCAAATGGAACAATCCCCTGTCCCCTGCCCACTTCGAATGGTATGCCGCGCAAGCCAGTAATTCCATGGGGTAAGTCCTACATCTAACTGCATAATTTACCGACTTACCGATTTGTATATTAAATGATCAACTATTTAATCAGAACGCGAATTGATTGGAAATTTCTTACTAAAATTGGCCGACAAACAAGTGATCAATGCCCGTTCCAGTTGGCTTGTCGATAAGCGAACAATGCGAGATTCCTTTGAGGCGCATCTCTCTGGCCAGCCGCATCCCAACGATATAAGGATCCGTCTATCTGTCAATGGAGCTTGGAATGTGAGTGATAACTACATACAATTTTCTTTTAAGTACATACATATGTACATACATTTTGTTTGTTGCCTTTGTTCTGTCGTCAGTCTAATCATTTTGCAAAAACTCAGTCCGTGTTATTACTACTATTCATTTATTTATTTATTTATTTAAACACTCGCGACTCTCCGTTTCTCTCTATCTCTCTCTCTTTTTCTATACAATGTGTTAGTCATCTGTTTGATTCTTTTATGACGGTTTTTTTTCTAAGTCTGGGTGAATCCGAGATGATCGCTATGAAACCAGTTTGTTTGCTACCAGGGGATATACATATATAAGTACTTTAACGCTGTTAAACTGATATCAATTATCTTAAGATAAGCTAGCTTTATCAATAATGTTATTAATATTGATGCATACAGTGAATAATCCGACAACGGACAAGCCCATTGTATGGCATTGTATGTCAAGAAAAGCCCACTAAAATAAATTTTGATTATTCCCTCAGACAAGGTTTCACTGTAACATTATCTATTTTCGCTTAAAGTTAAATCAATGATTCAAAATGCCAGACAGAAAATAAAACAAGGAATATTATTAACAAAAGTAAATAACAAAGAACAAAAGTAGAATGACCAGCACGCTAAGGAATTTAAGAAATTAAAAACCATGAACTTATCTTGCAAGCTCGAAAGAAAACTCTGATGCAGCAAATCTGGAAAGTTCAGTAATAAAAATATTAGCTCCATACTCGATTAGCAAAGTAAAATACCAAAAGAAAAACATTAATTCAAAGCAAATTATAAATGCTTGCCATATTTCAAAGCACAACAAATGAATTTAAGCTGAAATGACAAAGAAAGTTTAAAGTTAACCAGAGGGCCGGGGCTAACTTCGACCGCGTCAAAGTTTGTATACCCTTGCAACTTTTTTGGTAACTCTATCCTTACCTATTAGCCATCAATGTGGAAAAACGTTTTATCTAAAAAGGCTTAAGCTTGAGAAAGAATGGCTTACAATCATAGGAAATAACGAAGATATTGATCAAAGTCACTGTTTTCCACCGATCGTTCCTATTGGAGCTATGATATAGTCACGCGCTTTTTATCAAATTCGGCACAGTCATTAACAGATATACTGAACTAACAAATGTTTAATTTGAAAGCAATCGCGTTAAAAGTAACGAAGTAATTTACAAAAATCACAGTTTTCGACCAATCGTTCCTATGGGAGCTATATGATATAGTCACCTGATCTTGATCAAATTTGGCATAGTCGCTTATAGGCGTAGTAAACTCTCTAATATTAAGTTTCACGACAATAGCTCAGAAAATAACGAAGGTATTGAGAAAGTCACTGTTCGTGACTTGGCCGTTTGTATGGGAGCTATATTATATAGTCACCCGATCTTGATCAAATTTGGCATAGTCGCTTATAGGCGTAGTAAACTCTCTAATATTAAGTTTCACGACAATAGCTCAGAAAATAACGAAGTTATTGAGAAAGTCACTGTTCGTGACTTGGCCGTTTGTATGGGAGCTATATGATATAGTCACCCGATCTTGATCAAATTTGGCATAGTCGCTTATAGGCGTAGTAAACTCTCTAATATTAAGTTTCACGATAATAGCATAGAAAATAACGAAGTTATTGAGAAAAGTCACTGTTCGTGACTTTGGGGTTTGTATGGGAGCTATATGATATAGTGGTCCGATCCGGCTGAATCCGAGATATACAACGCCTGCAGTATATACAAGCCTACGTGCAAAATTTCAGCTCTGTAGCTCTTACGGTCTAGGAGGAGTTTGCGTTGATCCAGACGGACGGACGGACGGACGGACGGACGGACGGACATGGCTAGTTGAACTCGTCTCGTCGTGCTGATCAAGAATATATATACTTTGTATGGTCGGAGATGCTTTGTTCTATGCGTTGCACACTTCTGACCAAAATTAATATACCCTTTTTGCAAGGGTATAAAAATGAGTAATTAAGTTACACCTGGAGTATAACAATTTAATTAATAAATACCACCTTTAGCATTTTATCTTAAGAGTCATATTTGTAACAGAAAATTTGGCGCACACATTTATTTAGTTATTGTTTTACCTAAATCGGATTGGTTGCAGTCCCACAAATAATGATAATTTTCTATTAGGAAATCGGCAAAACTAAACTATTCACAAACACGAATCGATTGTGGGGAATAGAAAAGAAATATTCAAAATCCCTTCTCTTGCTTCTCTCAAAAATTCATTTAAGTCGTTGGTGCATCATTTTTATTTATCTCTGTTTGAAAGCTTATTAAGTTTTTCATGTTAAGTGAATGAAATAAGATCCATTTCGAACCACCAATGCTCTAAATTGACAAACAAAACTGATACCAAAGACCTGACTGTGTGTATGTTTATAACATTTCCACTTTGTTTGTTTAAAGCTTTTGCTGATAGGCGAAAATAGTATTCAAAAAAATAAACACCAAGTCTCAGATTGCCAATGAATGAATGATAAACGAAAGCCAATTGCATTTGTGTTTTTACAGATTGGAAACTTGTTACATCGGACCAATTTTCTTATGAATACACCACGAGGCGATTCAAATTATAAAATTAAAAGTTTTTCTCTCTGTGATTTTCGCAAGGAGAAATTTAATGCGATCGACGAGAAGCATCGTCAAAGTGATATACTAGATATGCCAGGCAATCTCCCAGGATTATCAATTGTCGAGGGTCAAAGTCCGATAACAGAAGGTTGGCAATTTACATGCACAGTTCAATCTTGTCTTTATTACTTATACTTTTACTTGTAGAGCATATACTTGATGAGGAGGCAGAGACCATGTCTCTGATGTATCAAAAGACCCAAAAACAGCAACAGAAAAAGGACTTTGAACTTAGTTCCTGGGGTTGTTATATATGTCAGCTAAATTTTGACAGTATTGAGAAATACGAAGAGCATGTGGAATATCATGGCGACGAATCGGATTTTCAATCGCTTAAAAACATGGAGAAATAGTAAGTAACAATTGATATAAAAAAGCATTTCAATTCATTTATGTAAGTCTTTGCATTTTTATTGTGTTTAGCTCATCTCCCATGCTGAAATTATCATATCAAAACTGCGTCAAGAGTCACTACTTTGGTTTCACTTTAAAGACTGATCAGGCGGATATGATTATTGACAAATTTATAATTGTCCAGTCGAGGCAGTTTTATTATGTTTATAATGCTAGATTGCCACGGGAGATAAGCGAAAGTGGTGAATTGCGTTTCTTTGTGGACTCGCATGTCTTTATGATATTGCGGGAGCAGCCAATTGTCATTGGTTTCAGGTGGAAGGGTGAAAACTATGTGGAACAACATCATTTTATGCGCACCGAAGCCTTGCCCACGGCTAGATTCAATATAAATCCCTATCGTTTGTCAAATAAGGATACCTTTCGTTGTGGTAGCTTGGCCCCGGCCAATCCTCCTACTCAGATGTTTAGCGTCCTTAAGCAGGAGGATGCTCAAGTGCATTTGGCTCAATTTGATAAACATTATCGTAACTATTGTGAGCTAGGCAGGGAACTGACCCAAGAGAATCTGGGTGGAACTTGGCGCACTCTTTTTGCAGGTGGAGGATATTGAACGGTTGCAGCATTATCTAGAGCTAAAGCAATCCAAGATGGAGCTGCATCAATTCGGAAGCGAATTGTCGGTAAAAATGCAAACGAATACAAGAAATGCCGAAGATGTAGTCTCCCCGGGCGATGATGTGTTGATTATCAATGAGCGTTCCACTCAGGAGACAGGCTCAAGTATACGTCAATTGTTGGAGAATCATAATTTGGTATTGGAATTGGCACTCAAGGATTTCGATTCCATTAAACAATGGGCTCGCAAAGTGGATGAGAGATTTGGTGCGTTGGACAAGCAGCGCCATGAACCTCGTGTTTACTTTGCCCGTATTCTGGGCGTATCCACTCAACGGGTGAATATCACCTGTGAGCGTCAACTTCCGGATAATACAACCTATACGTTAATATTTCGGCCGGTTCGCGCTGTGATGCGCTATCAGTATCGTGCTCTCCAGCAATTGGCTCTCACCAGGGCCATCGATGTGCAGCGTATACTCTTTCCCGTTGACAAGCCCAAACAAGGGTTTCCAATTGGTGCTTTGAAACTGTTTAATCAAGATATTGCCAATAATCCGGAACAATTAAAGGCAGTACAACATATCTCGTTATGTGAGAAATTTCCCGCTCCGTATTTAATATGGGGTCCACCGGGAACAGGAAAAACGGCTACCATTTGTGAGGCCATCTATCAGTTGTATGTGAATCGACCGAAAACTCATATTTTAGTTCTCGCTGGCTCTAATACGGCTTGCGATGAGATAGCCCTACGTTTGCTACGAGCCATAGCCCAAGCGCCGGAGACCCAACCGCGTCCCTTGACACGCATCTTTGCCGCCAGCTGTGATCGGCGCATAGATAACATTGATGATCTCTTGCTGGAGTATTCCAATATGTATGCACTGCATTTCTATCCTGCTGTGCAGGCAGTTCATCAATATCGCATTGTTATCTGTACTCTGAGCTTGGCTGGCAAATTGTCAACCGGCGGTTTCGCCCGTGGTGAGGATAAGCAGCATGTGTTCTCACATGTGTTTGTCGACGAGGCTGCTGCCTCAACAGAGACCGAAGTCCTGATGGGCATCACATGCACGATTGCCCCGACAACAAACTTAACTCTTTCCGGTGATCATAAGCAACTTGGACCAGTGCTTCAATCTCAGCGTGCGAGTGATTGGGGTCTATCGGTATCACTATTTGAGCGACTCTTGGCAAGGAAATGTTATAGAGGAGACGAAAATGGAGAATACAATGATGCCATTCAAACGCGCCTCATACGCAATTTCCGTTCACATCCAGAAATTGTGGCCCTCTACAGTAATCTCTATTACGATGGCACCCTTATAGCTGAGGCTCCTATGAGTAAGTTTTGTAGTGAGAGTTAAATTGAAATTAAATTTTGATTAATATTTTATTTGGTTTTTAGAAAATGTATGCCTGTTTAATAATTGGTTCTATATGCCCAATAATAATTTTCCCATAATGTTTCATTCGGTTTTCGGCAATGTAATGAACACAAAGAGCTCAGTGAGGTAAATTATATATTGATTGAGAATTAAGTATTTCAAATATTTATTAGTATTCTCTGTTTTCAACAGCCTTTGTAACAACAAGGAGATCGATGCTGTTATGGACTATGTCAAGGATCTTATGTATTTTGGTATTAATGGTCAGAAATTGGCACAAACCGATATTGGCATAATATCGCCATATAAGAATCAGTATCAACGCATCCAAGAGCAATTGAATATGCGCAATTGGTCACAGATTGATTGCGGTTCTGTTGAATTGTTCCAGGGGAAGGAGAAACAGATCATTATAGTGTCATTTGTGCGCTCCTTTACACCCAAATTGGGTTTCCTCGACAATAGAAGGGTGAGTAGGCATACAACGAAGTTGGAGGTGGATTGAAATTGGTTAATAATCTTAAAATTCTCAAAATTGTTTATAGCGTCTGAATGTGTTGCTGTCGCGGCCAAAGTCTTTGCTTATCCTTATTGGCAATCCAAAAACTCTCAGCCAAAATCAAGATTTCCGTCATATTATTGAAATGTGTCGGGATAAGAAGACTTTGGTCGGTTCACCCTACTTTACTGATACACCGGCCGAGGAAGCAATCACAATAAGAACTGGAAATGCTGCTGCTCAAGAAAGTGCTCCAAGAAGATTCTCAGAAACACAACAACAACAACAGGCTATTAAAAACACTTTGGGCCATAGTTTCAAACGAAGTAATAAACTATATTTTGATTACTATTCTCGCCAGAGGCACAGAAATTTTGAGAAAAAGTTCTTTGAGACTCCCTGGTCATTTAATCCTATCCCAAAACTATTCCCTATCCTATTCAATATGGACCTTAATTTTTGTTGCCCTTGCGTGTTTTTGATGCACACAACTGGAATATGTTAATATTAATTCTTGACTTTTCCTTCAGCGACTAAGACCAGCAACAGCAAAGGACAACAGCAGACAGCGAAATTGTTTTATAACAAAGACCAGCTTCTCAAACTGGGAGGATTGACACAAAAATCGGAATTGGATAAAATATTTGATGAATTGCCAGCGCCGCCACAAGCACGTTATGTGGATAGGCAAAACGAGGCAATTCGTCTAATCAACAGTCAAATAAAGCAACTTAAAATGGAAGAGAGCAACAAAGCCAAGGCTTCCCCAACTGCGGCGACATCTGCTATGTCTATCAATCCCAGTTTAATTACGTCTGCGACATCTACTCCTCGTCCCATCGCGACGGCTAAAGTTGCGTCTACTATTCGTACACCTATTGCTCCTGTGCAAGCTAGAACGGCTGCTCCTGTGCAAGCTAGAACGTCTACTCCTGCGCAAGCTAGAACGGCTGTTCCTGTGCAAGCTAGAACGGCTACTCCTGCGCAAGCTAGAACGGCTGCTCCTGTGCAAGCTAGAACGGCTGCTTCTGCTTCTGCAAATACCACTTCTACTACTTCTACTGCAACTCAGTCAGTAAGATTAGGCTCGTCTGGCCTTATGGAAGCCATAGAGTTTCCAACCACACAAAAGAATCACAAACCCAGTGCTCCAACTATGACTTCCCCCAGGCCGACACGTTATAATCTAGTTCCAACTGAATCAACACGCTTTGAGTATGCATCATATGCTCATGAGGAGCGTCCCACCTCCTCTCGGTACGCTTTCTCTCGTTACAGTTATCTACCTGACAGTGCTAGCAGAACTTATGCATCGTACCGACCGCCATCACCGCCGCCAAAGGCGACCAAAAGCAAATGTATAATTTCATAATTTTCATTTCGTTTCAAATTATTAGCTTCTCCAACACAGGGAAGCTTTATATACATATATGAGAAATTACACGGGGGCATAGCCGCCGCCGTTTTGTTTCTCTGTTTTGACTTTGCTGTTTCGGCTCATTGCATCGGGAGCGATCCGCGGTTCCATGTGCCAAGGCAGCAATACTACTTACCAAATAGATTCGCAAATGGGGTATGCATCCAGACATCGTCCTGGGTCTACATCAGTTGCGAATGTGTATGATTGATAATACATAGGAATATGGATCACTCTGTGGTCATTTATATAATTTTTTTGTTCTGCGATCCAAGGAAATGTTTTTAATTTCGTTTTAGTCAAATGAGATGAAGGGATTTAATCTTGCATAAGATTGGCTTTCATTACATTCGATTAAAACGATGTTGGAGCATTTCTTAAGCATAAACGCATTCCAATTAAATCAGTTAAGTTTTTATTTATGTGAGAAAAATCATGTTTCGCACACACACACCATAATATGTATGTACATTTCTTGTTGTCGGCTCATTGTATGCCCTATAGTTCATGAGAAACACAAAAAGATATTACTTTGCCCATTGTCAAATATAATCTAAACAACATTGCAATAAATATTCAAAATGCTATAGAAATGTTGTTTCTTACTATCTTGCTTTTCTTTTCTTTTTTTTTTTTTTTTTGTTATGTCAGTGGAAATTGATTTTGTAACAAGTTAAAGTGTAACTGAAAAAAAGACATTTGATTGCAAACGATTCATTATAATATATTAAAACTGTTTATTAGCTATAGCAAGTAATCTTGTCGAATGAATAAATTCAAATGAATAAAATATATTTTTTCAATGTGTTTCGGCTTGTTTGGATACAGTGTTTTGCCGGAATGTAATTTTTGAAATGCTTTCTGTGCTGTTTCGACTTTCTATTGCATACTTTAAGGGGCGAATTTACAACTTATCAGTCGTGCTTTATAAAATTCTTGGAACTAAGTTGGCTCTGACAAAATTGTATCGCATATGTCCATGTGTGCACTATATCATTTGTGTTCAGTTTGATATACTTTTCGAGAATTCCATGCAAATTACAGTTCAGACAGTTCCTAGAGTAACCCAAAAAAAACAATCTTTAATAGATTTCTTTTTCGATAGAGGGCCATAGGGATAATTCCGTAAAGATTGCGCGAATTGATATAGAAATTGTTTTACCAAGGCCAAGGAGGATGAAAGCTGCAGCAGGCAGAACAAACACCAGTGGGAGTACCAGTGCCAGGATGACGGCACCGCCGCTATCGTCACACTCGACGGGAGGACGCAAGCGTCAGAGCATGGCTTCGGCTCACGGTGGAGCGGGCGATGGTGGCGCTGATATGGGTGGATCCGAAAGCCATGGAATGACCACAACACCACGACTGGAGCAGCCAACAATTGCATCGGCATTGAGGGCGGCAAGCAATCGTCAAGCTATCAAACAGCAAAGGGAACGAGCAGCTGCAGCGGTGGCTGCCAATATGAATAAGCCCATGAAAGTGGCTACCAGGGCCAGGACTGGAGGAGGAGGTGTAGTGGGAGTTGCTGCACGCGCCGCAGCAGTTGCTGCCAAAAGCCAGCGTGATCTTCTAACAGCAAAACAGGCAACAAGAGCTCGTCTCTGGGCACCCAAAAAGGCAAGTGGAAATGCTCCCTCCACTGGCGGCGGCATCTCTCATATGAGGAAGGACAACCACAAGCTTAAGGAAGTCAAATCTCTGGAGACTCTAAATGTGATTAATGATCCAGCTACCATTTCCAAGGAGGAGCACCTACGGGAAGTGGCCATTCAAACGAATGAAGCTGAAATTCTTGATCATAATCTTCTTAGCGGAAATATTAGAATTATGACACCATCACCCAATGTGGTCACTCAAATTGACAAATGCCGCCGGGAGGCCAAAGCAAAGGCTGAACGTCAAACCATACGTCGTTTTACTCCACACGAACAGGAGGAGGAGGAACATCTGGACAAGCTAAAAGAATTCACGGATCGCAATGCGGTGACGAAACGTTCTCCCAAAAAGCCTCCGCCCATTACCTACGGGACCTATGATCATCAATTTAGCAATGTCTTCAAGTCCATGGATGATTTCTTTCGCTCTGAGGTACCCAAATCCGAGTCCATAACAAACATTAAGGAGCGCATCAAGCGCAAGGAAGTCGAGCTGATGAGCCTCTTCGATAATATGGACAATATGGCCGACAAATCTGATATTGAGTATTAAATCAAAAATTTATTTCGGGGTCAACCAATCGAACCCATCAGATTATAAATTATTTGTGTAAAATTCTTGTTCTTTTGGATTCCTCCTTTTTCGGCCTCGGGCTATGGCACACATAAGTGAATGTTTTAAAAATAAATGACCTGATAAATATTAAGACATTTTTTTCTATATCTTCAAAATCAACCCATGTGGATCCTAAGATCCATATGTTCCAATAATTATTGTAAAATCATCAAATTTTTAACTAGTCATCGTCAACATCTCGTAACTGAGACTGGGGCAAAAAAAAAAAAGTAATTGTACAAAACTTTTGGTTTTAACAAACTTGAAGTGCAAAAGTCACCAAGTTGGTTAGTAATTTCCGCTTAGCCAAGCACTTAGACCGGGGCTAGCTGGGCTGGGCTGGCTGATCAACCAAGTAACCAGTTGTCATTATGATGGCCACTTTCACTCGCACATGTAGACGACGTGCCCAACGCTTTCCCGCAAAATGTGGCTCAGTCAATGTTAAGTATCTGCTTGGCATAGATCAACTTGAGCGCAATGGAAAATCATAAGAAATTTCCATACGAAATACGCGAATTAGAGCCTTCGATTAATGCAGAGCTTTTGCAATATTTTAAAGGTGATTATGAAAATAATTAAGAGTGGACATTTATAATATAATATACCATATCGTCATAATAATCTTCAAGGCGAACGAACGGGATTCGTTCAAGTAGGACCCGAAGGCTTCTTTTTTCCACATAAATACAAATTGGAAGCGGAAAACTATTATAATTTTGAAGCACGTCCCGATGATATATGGATAACAACAGTCCCGCGATCGGGAACCACCTGGACTCAAGAGCTCATTTGGTTATTGGCCAACAATTTGGACTTTCAGAAGGCTCAGAGTAGACCCTTAACCGAACGTTTTCCATTCCTTGAGTGAGAAATATTTCAACTTTACATGTGATAAACATTCAATTGGTTTCCAATTTTCTAATAGATTTCCTCTATTTGTGCATGACGAGGTGAAGGCTGAGTTACTGGAACAAAATAAGAATGATTCCCAGTCTTTGGCATTTCTTGAACATGTATCCAGGCCTGGCTATCTGACTTTAAGTGAACTTCCCACGAATCAACGACGTTTCATTAAGACACATTTTCCCTTCTCGCTGATGCCGCCAAGTGTCTTGGAAAAGCAATGCAAAGTGAATAATAATTATATTGAAAATTCCTATTTTTATGACTACGATTTGGCATATTCTGCAGATCATCTATGTATCTCGCAATCCCAAGGATGTGGCCGTGTCTTATTATCATCTCAATCGTCTATTCTGCACTCAGGGCTACGTGGGTGATTTTGAACGCTATTGGCGTTATTTCCAGCAGGGATTAAGTAAGAAACATCTGCAGGAAAACAGCAGTTCTTTTAATATCTGTTGTGTCTATTATAGATCCTTGGTTACCGTATCACAGTCATGTCAAGGAGGCCAAACAGCATGCCCATCTGCCAAACGTTCTGTTTCTACGCTACGAGAATATGTTGGTGGATTTGGCGGGATCCATTCAAAAGATTGCTTCCTTCTTGAATTGTCAACTAAATGCTGGGGATTTAGATAAGTTGCTTGATCATCTTAGCATACATAATTTTCGGGAGAATAAATCCGTGAATATGCATGAAATGGCAGCTGTTGGGATTACCAAGCCAGGAGAAGCTGGTTTCGTACGTACAGGTGGTAGCGATGCCAAAGGACCACGAGAGTTTCAGGATAATCCCAAGTTATTATCATGCATCAATGAGTGGATTGAAAAGAATTCCGAATCAATTAAGACCATTTAAAATAAAGTTCACATTTCAAAACTGTTCTCTAGTAAGTTGATTTTCTATAGGAAGCCGTAATCCGCCGAGTATTTTCAATTATTGGATATCTTGACTCTTTATATTTGGTTGAAATTTGAACTAATCTTGGGCCTAACGTATTTGTACATTAAAGTTATCCACACTGGCGGCCGCAATCTGTTTGTGTACCTCATTGACCTCGGCCTGGGTTAAGGTACGTTCCATATGCCGATAGACGATGCGGAAGCAAAGGCTATTTTTACCAGTCTTTGGATGCTTGAATTTGTCCACAAGACTTATCTTTAGAAAGGGAACATAAACACACATTTTAGAGATACATATCTAATGATAAATCAACTATTAACCCACCTGCTCCACCATATCTCCAGCCACTGAGCGAACTAAATCGTAGAAATCATTAGGCGAGAAACCCGCATCTAGTTCTACATCGGAAGGCAGCCAGAAGGATAAATCATTTGTGCATTGCGGATAATGCGAAATAGCTTTGTACTTGGGCAGGTTGTGGATATCCTTTTCACTAAATTGCGAAAGAAATCCACTATCGTTTGACCAGAAGAGACGAATATCGGGAATATCAAAAAGCACCATGGCCAAACGTTCTAAACCCACACCGAAGGCATAGCCAATGGACTGATGAACGCCAGCCTGCTGTAGTATCTCATGGCGCATGATCCCACAACCCAAAACCTCGAGCCAATTGTCTTTGAAGTAGATTTCAAGTTCCCAGGAGGGTTGGGTAAATGGAAAATATGTGTCCACCCAGCGGTATTTGATGCGCGGGCCAAACAAATCCTTTGTCAGACCAACAAGGACATGTTTCATTTCGTGCTCCATTAGCTTGACAGCTTCCAGAGTATGGCAGGGTTGCTTAGTTTGATCCATGATTTTTGCTGAAGGCAATATGTGTCGCGGATCGGCTAATTTGCCAGACCACGTCTCCTCGAATAGTTCCAGCCCGGGATTACGTTCGAATAACTTATCTTTGGTTACAAGACGCACTGCATCGGCTTGATGAAACACTGGATAGTGTGTACTATCGATTTCATCACGCCTATAGACCTCACCGACGACCAGGAAATTGTCCAATCCACCAGAAATCAATTCGACTTGATGGGCTGTGGTGTGGGCTCGCAGTAATTGATGCTTATTAATGTAATAGCAATCGGATTTCTGCCTGCTCACATGATCACTGGGTATGAGCAGATTGTCAAAGTTTTGCTGCACTGTAACCACGGGGTTCATTTTATCGTAGACCGAGAAGAGCGGATTCCCGCGCTGATTTCTGTACGCTCCATAGAAGTAGTCTACAAATCGATATTCAATGATTGAATACATGAACGGTCAACAGATAATTGGAATTCTAATCATCACTTACCTACGATTCTTTGCCGTATAATTGAGAGTGGATGATCCCGCTGCAAATGCTTGTTAGCTCCCAAATACGATAGAATTTTGGGCGTTACATTTGTCCAGCTATCAGTGGCGTACGTGCTGCCATTTACCTCCAGCTGAGCGGGCTGACTGGATGTGGCCGGGGGAGACAGTGTCGGGGCGGATTTCTCTGTGGCGGCCGCACTACTGCTAGATCGAGTCCTTGAGCCACCCACTACTGATGCTAGGCGGCATAGCGCGGCAGGAGGCAGACGTAACGACAATTGCATTATTTTAATTGCACTTGCCAACAGCGTTGCCACAGGCTGAGAGTAAGTTGCTGCTGCTGCCAAATTTTAACCAAAGTTGCCAGACTGACCATTTATAACAGCTGTCAAACCGAAATCAGTGAACGGAACCAGTGTAGTGAACTTAAATTAAATCTTCTGTTAGTTTTCATAAAAAAATCTTAAGTTTTGAACAATAATGCTGCCATCAATATTTGCAAGACAAGCACCACAACTTTTTAAGCTAGTGTTAAATATTGCTCAAACTATTTTTATCAAATAAAATATATAGTGAAGAAAATATTTAACCAGGAATATGTAAGCACATTTAATGCTAATAGAAAAAAAGAGTGAGAATGAGAATAACATTTTCGAGGCTGTTAATTTTCATCAGGAAAAGTATGATCAAAAGTATGATACGTTTCGTCGTCAAATAATTTTATATATTGTATATACATTTAAAATCAAACGCTTGGCATTTTGTTCCACAGTGCAATGTTAAAAAGAATCCTAATTTCCGGATACACAAAACTGAGTTCTGCCACACTGGACAAGCACGCCTATGTGGCCTAACGGACAAGGCGTCTGCCTCCTAAGCAGAAGATTGTGGGTTCGAGTCCCATCATGGGTATGGGTTGTACTTTTTTTTTTTTAAATTAAATAAATTGTATTTTTTTGATTAATATAAAATATTAGTGTAGTTTTTTTAGTTTTTACATTTATTTTATTCGTGATTTATTTATAATTGTGCAAACATCAACATGGTAAAATTTGCTTAATTCGTATTTTTGTTTTAGATGGCAAATTAAATCGAAATAAATTTAAATCAATTAAGAATTTTTTGAACATTTATTTAAATTATTTAAAGTTTCATTTTGAGATGCTTGCGTTGGAATTTGTTGATTATATGGTGTATATGTGTTTATTTATATGCATATGAGGCTTCAGAATGAATGACTAAGAGAGTCTTACACCAGAGGATAGCTGGCTGCAGTGGCAATGCCACACTGGTTCTCCTTGTTGCGGGACATTTTAATGAAGCCTCCATCACCCCAGGTGGTACCCCACGAGTTCTTTACTAGCCAATAATCGGAGCCATCTTTCTCGGTACCATAACCAACGACAAGGACACCGTGATCCAAATTCTCAGGACTGCAATGGGGTTCATCATAGACACCTTCGGAGTAAAACTGGAACGATTGCTGTGAGGCATCAATGGCAACCGAAACAGGTCCAATAGTGGCGACAGCTTGAGCCAGTTTCTTCTCATTGCCCTGGGGAATATCAGTGAAGCCGCGATCGGTGGCTCCAATGGAGTTCTTATCGAAATGGCAGGAATCATCAATTCCCTCATATGCATATGATTTCTCTGTATCAATACCACCATTATCCTTGACATAACGGAAAGCATTGTCCATGAGACCACCATTGCAACCATTATTGCCATATTTAGTCGAGCAATCAACCAGATTCTGTTCGGATAGAGAGACGAGGGTGCCACTCTTGCGGAAATGTTGTCCTTCAATGGCGCCAGTGCTGGAGAAGGCCCAACAGCTACCGCAATGTCCCTGATCCTTGACCCCAGTCACAGCTCCCTTTGTGCGCCAATCCACTGCAGTGGGCAGTTTAACATGTTCTGGCGAGATGAAAGTCACTCCGGTGAAGCTTTCATCAGTACTACTGAGGAGAAAAACAAAAAAAATTAGAAAAACGGATCTTATAGTAGTGTTTGGTTTTTTTCTTACCGCAGTTGCTTGTGCAGAGTATAGTTGAAGCCGTTCATGGTCTCCTTGAACTCATGATGCAACATATCGGCATATTTATTCAAAGCCAACTTATAGCTCACCTCACCGGTAGCAAATCGTTGATTATGCTTGGCAATATGATGCTTATTCTCAGTGAAAATCTTCATCCGGAAACTCTCCTCAGTCGAATCTGCATAGTTCTTGCGGTGTTCCAACTGAAATTATATATATAAATACATTTCAAATAAGTTTAGGTATATGTACCTCAATTTGCTGATAACACTATGTCATTATATTCTCTCTTTGTCGTTCATTCTGTCATTATCAGTGAAGTTCTATGATTAGATACGTGAGGTAAAACCGAAATGCATTCAATTTTTCCAGTACCTAACTCTTACCTAACAACAATTAATCTATAATTTTGGTAACTAAAGCAAAGTACCTTCTGATTTACCTTGGTTTACCAAAGACCATTTCGTTGATAACCAAGAACACACGCAGCTGGGATAGGCTATCAAGGTTCGCTCAACTACTCAACCACCCTCTCCAGTAGTCGCTCATAAATATTGACCATAAAACCTTTTAACGATTGACTGACAACAACAAACAAATACTACAACAGTTAAACCAACGTGTTTATGTATTCTTCGTAACATCAAGCGTAGACTGCTAATGTTTGCCAAAAAATTTATAAGCAATTGATAATTTGAAATGCTGAAAGGTCGAACTTGCACCTACAACATAATTTACAATGCTCATGCATTCCGGATGTAATCGTTATCTTATCTTTTCAGTGTAACAATGGACCAACTGTTCAAATATCACATATCAAGAACTACAAATAGTTTGGTCTCTAAACTAGGGGAAGGCACATATGCACATATTTTGTGCTTAATTTAGATATATTTTAGCTAAAAATATTCATTTGTCACGCTGAGTTTAAAATAAAAGGTCGTTGAAAGCATCGAATGGGTAAATTGGAATCATTTTTAACTTCAAAAGATTAGTGTAATGCTTCATGAAGAACTTAATTCCTGTTAAACTTTAATAACAACACTTAACTAGACAGAAAGTTTCTCCTCCAAATAAAAAATAAACCTCCCACGTTGAAATGTAATAGGCGAAAGGTAACCAATCCCTATATAGCCTCGTTCACGATTTACGTAGTGTACATTCGTCCTAGACGACTTTCGACCAATAAATATTCCTATTTATAAGATTTATGGAAATAAAAAACGTTAAATTTACGAGAAAAATATCCATTCTTAATGACCCGCATTTCATTGTAGCCATTAAAGACGTCTTATTGGGTGCTGTCATGTGTGGAACATGCATAATTATGTTGGACAATTGACAGACAAGTGCAAAGCAAAGCAGAATTGGGACCCCTAAAAAGCAACAATTGTCACCCAAGCAGAAGGAGGAAAGGGGCCGGGGGAGACAGTTCTCCATTGGACATTGCGTGTTTTTGGTCGGCTGGTTCAACTTTCGTATAATTGACATAATTGATATGAATTCGAGGCGACACACTCATTCGATCTCCATATACAACATTCCATTCAGGAGGTCAGCAGTTTGGAGTCGGGAAAAAAAACAAACCATATTGATTTTTCCACGATTCAGATAGAAATTTCACACATTTTGTTTGTTTGTTTTGTTCAGTATTATTATTATTGTAGGCGACATTAACAACATGATAAAAAACGTGTTTTTTTTAAATTTCAGTTACCCTAATTAAATGCACGTGGATACTCCAAAAACGTCGCCATATCATTATATCCATTGTATATAGTATAGTTTTTAGCTAGATTTATGGCCGGTTGGTCTTCTTCATCATCGTCGTCATTATCATCATCATCTCATCCATCAGTATAAAATGGAATACTCTTGGTTTAATGCATTTTTAGGAAAATTCGTTGCATTTGTTGAGTATCTTGATATTGTGGGCTAGGTTAAGGCAAAGAAGTTTCTAGTGTCCTTTGGTAGAAACTACAGACGCTCCATTTCAATTTCACATCGATTATCTGGCATATCAGTGGGTGCGAATCCAACTCCTGTGGATGTTGTAGGTCCTTCGGTTAGAGGCAAGTTATTATATTGACGCCTCCTACGCATTATATAGGCCAAGATAAAGCCGTTGACCACCAGCATTATGGCCACAATTATTGTGGGTATTACCACATCGAGGGTTATATTCAAATCATTTTTATCTGAACTAGTCATTTTGTAAGATTTTTTAGTCTGTGTTTATATGTTTTATATAATTTTGTGATAGATTTTGAATAGCACGTTTTCTGTTTGGAAATGACGCGCGCTTTTTTCTCTCTGGATTCCTTTAATTTCTTTTTTTTTCTCTCAATTTAACGCTCTCTCGCTTTTTCTCTGCAGTTCCGCTACTGCGACCGTTTGTGCTGAGTGTCTGGCGGTAAATAACGAAAATAGCAGAGCGCCTCTCTTTCAATGGTGACGCCTGAAATCAAAGGCGTAGCCAGGACGTTTTCTAAGGGGGAGCAGTCTAAAATCCGTATGTAATTAACGAAACGTTACGCACGGACTTAATATTAGGGGAAAAAGAGACATTTTTCCCTTCATCGCACAACTTTGTTTATCCAAACTTTGTACTATACATAGATCTATTTTATCTTTGAGCCCAACAAGGCATAGTAAAATCTCCAATGTCTTTTGTTTGTAAGTTGAATAAACTAAGGGTGAGTTTTAACATATTTTCAGGATGAAGAATAACTAGCGAGAATGCAGGAAACCTAGTCTTCGAGCAGCAGCCCGCCATTCCCCCTCGCTACGTCCATGCCTGAAATTATTGGTGGTGGTGGGGCTTTGCCCGCATACAAGCAAATCTATGCACATACATATACTCACACACAGGACCGTCATAAGACCGTATGGAGGTTCGCCGATTTGACTACGTCAACGTTTTCCAGCATTGCGATAAGTTCGAAAAAACATTAGGCTAGTTTTTGTTTTGAAAACTTAAGCCGATGACTAATATTTAAGTTAAGCTCAAAGCAAAACATATAGAGATTATAGTACAAGGAAAAACAAAGTCCTACGCTTAGCTCCAAATCTTAATATCTTACTCTCCTGCCTCACATACTAGTCCGGTCCTGTCTACGTGGGTTTTTGTCAGTTGGGAGGGGATGAAACGGTTCCGCAGGCGTATTGAAAATTAACCGGTTTTATTTGAAAAAGAACTCCTCTGATTTATGTTTATGCTTTTGTACATAGGAGAGGCGGTTTTGGCATTGGTGTAGGTAGTTGTAGATATCGAACTGAACCAGTTGTTCGCATAATTGGAAGAGCAGCACGTCCAAAAAATATTTCTTTAATATCATGAATTTTAAAAGTTTGCAAGTCAGCACTTGCTTGTTTTTCTGCGCTGATTTTTTCGTGCACTTGTATGTGGCGCTCTCTCTCTCTCTCTTTCGAAACTTAAAGCTTTCGTATTGTTTTTTTCGTTTTTGGCATAAACAAACATTTGATAAGGGACCAGAAGCAAAGTCACACGCCATTTCTGGTAAACGACCCCCCCGACACAAAAACTATCGCAAAATAAAACGCATTTGTCGCATGGAGGGGTGTGTGGGGAGGGAAGGGGAGGTTAGTTGGCTTATCAAATCAAGCGAGTGACTGACTGTCTGTAAAATGTGTTGATGAAGGGGCCAACAACTCAGTTAATTATGCAAATATAATATAAAGTTCAATTTGTTGAAATAATGCTGATAAAGCACTTTGGACTGCACTCACAATCATACAAAGTCCCACTATCACACTCACAAGAGAACTTATCAATGAAATATTTTGAAATTGCGCGCCCGTTCCCGTTTCATTGAGGCACTTTGGAATTTATGGGCAGCACTGGCAATGCGGGTGTTCAAAGTGTGACCAGAGTATTGCCACAGAGTAGTCTAGAAAACCGTTACAAATATTTCAAATTGTTAGTCAAATTTAAATGCTTTCTGGTGAATTTAAACTTTGTAAGAAACTTAGCATCAATGGAAAACAATTTTAACAATTTGGCTCTTAAAATACATGGGGTTAACTAGATTTTAACTATCAATTTCATAACATTTGAGATTATTAAGCAAGGGTTGTCTTTCCTGGGATTTACAAAAGTTAGCTCATTTTAACGAGATTATAAAAATAATCATAAATATGGATTTATGGTGAATAGCACCAATATATATAAATACAACTTGGTTCTTAAATCTCTGGGGTTTACAAGAGTTTAATAATGTGGTATATTATTATGGGTTTAGGAAATTAAAGAAACTAAAATATAAAAAAAAACTTGACTTGTCGTTACTTTAACATTATTGAATATTATTATGAATTTATGGTACATGACGAATTGAAGAGAAATTTAAAAACATTAAAAATCATTTCTATCTAGTATAATAAATAATGACTATTTATCACACATGCAAGATCTAGTTTTGTGGGTTTTGTGGAAACGAAAAAACGCCCCCTAATGAATGTTTAATGGCTTGTGTCATGCCAATTCCAAAGCTCTCTTAAGTCTATACAGAATGGTGTATTTTGTTGTGTTTAATGATTTGCAAAAGAAACCTTTTTAAATTGACTGATAAGCGAAAAAGTAATCGCAAAAGTATTTTCATATTTAATAGGAGGCCCTGTACAGCCAGACACAAAAATAGAAACATAAACTCGGCCATATTCCCAATAGATTTATAATTACACTGATAAGTCCCTCGAACTAAAAACAAGCAACGCAGTTTGCTTTTTTTTTACCACAAAGAACGAAATGTAGTAGCAAAAAAGAATTTGCAGATAGTGTGAGTCAGTGCAACAGTCAGAGCTTAGCACGAACAGTAAGAGTGGTGATGTTTAGGAAATGGCTTCGGCTTCCTCTTGCATTTGGGCTTTAACCATTGCACCTTATCAGTGGCACAGTGCCGCTGGGCTGGCCAGGCTTATCAATTGGGAGCTAAGCTGCGGACATGCACACAAAATAAGAAGAAATTGAAATCAGGCGGCTCGTCGTCATTCATGTGATCTGGTGGCGGCATGTGACTTGTTTAAATCTAGACTCTACTCTTATCTACCATCTAGGTCCACTGCACTCGCTTTCTTTGCAATTGATTAATGACTCAGCGTAAACAGAAATCGAATCCCTGATCAACAATATAAAGAACAATATTACCTAAAAGAATGTTTATCCAAAACAAAAGAATATACTTTTTGAATCATCGTCCGAGAGTCATCAACAAATAACGAAACATCTGTTTGACTCGGATTTCCGACTTACCTTGTATGTAGTCCATTCTTCCCTCACGAGTTCGGAAAAGGACACTGCCTGGGTCATAGCCACCAGGGCTACCAATAGGGTAATCAAGGCAAAACGCATTTTGTTGTCGTATCTGAAATATAAAACATTTGATTTTAGATTCAATTTAATAAAGCTTGAAATTCCAGACACGTGATTGATACGAACGCTGACCCAAGCTTTACTTTGTTTCAAAGCACAGAAGAGAACAGGTCTTTTTTTCGCATTCTCTATAAACTCGGCTGAATATGATGAGCTAGATCACTCTCTCTATTGTTGACAAAACTAGATAGCTAGATCACTCTCTCTATTTTTACACTTGTTCACTTTATGCTCACTTATGCAAAAATTATTACAAAAAGGAAGAAACTTGCTGGCAAAATATTGTTTTAATGCATTTTAGGAAAAAAAATATTGAATTGAAATATGGCGACCATATACGATACCGTTACAGGGTATTATCCAAATCTATATTCCAATTTTTTTAAATGCTTTGTTGCTATTGTTGAGTAAACAATACCAAAAAAAAAAATCAACAAAAATAAAGCTTGTGAAATTCAACAAGTGGTAGAGAAGATATAAACAATTCGAACAGCTGTTGAATTGGTTTGCAGATTTTCAACACTTCATGCTTTTTTCTTTTCCTACTCGAAGCGGGACCAACTTTCGAGATCGAATCAAACCGTTATCTTATCGGACATTAGCTTTTTTAGAGGCGTCTGCCATGTTTATTTTTCTCTCTCTTTCTTATTGCCAATTTTAAAGATAAATTGTTGTACTTTTCAAGTGTATTAATTTTTTTATGACCAAGTTCGAGGGACAAAACTGGTTTTCATAATATATTTGAAGGTGAATCACTTAAACCAGTAAACACAAAAACAAATGATAAGAGAATAGAAGAGCAATAGAGAAGCAGAGAGAGTGAGTGAGAATGGCAGTGTAAGTAAAAATAGGTCAACACAAAGAAAAAAGCAAGAACAGCGCAATAAAAAAAAAAAAAAAAAACAACTATGTACATCTAAACAAAAGAAACGAAGAAGGGTCCAAGCACAATAGAAAATGCGGGAAAACTCTGGAGAATAGGATGGAATGAATAAATGACGCAGCTGAGAGGTACCTGCATCCCATTTGAAAATGCGGAAGAGGGGAAGAGATAGAAACTGGTAAACTTGTTGGTGCAATCGAGAAAGATTTTATAGATGATGATGCATGACGCAATTAGTTTAAACAAAGCAATAAAACGTCAGTTGAAAACCAAATTGATGTGAATGAATGCAAGTTAATATTTTCTTACCACTTAGAATTGCGCCGCAAAGAAAAGTATTGTTTTGCGTCTCAGTTGTATTTAATTACTTTAAACTTAGCACTCTAAACTAGTTGAATTAATAATTAATACTGAACACAATTTTTTACTTCTGTTCACCAAGACCTTCCGTTGTTTAATAATTTTAAATTTATTTTTTGCTAAATTGTTAACTCGAAATTAAGCAAGCCCACTAGAATTATCGATAACCTGCTATCGAAACTAACCGTAAACAAATCACAGTCATTCAACAGCTGTTAAATATCTATCGTTAAATAGGCTATCAAGATTTCAGTGTTGAAAAGTGGAAAAATCGGCTAAAGCTAGATTTTAGTGTTGGCAAATGCTATTTTTTATTTGGCGCGTTGTTTGACCGCCCAAGTAGCCGAATATTTTACTCTAAATTATAAATTCGATGAATATTCGGCTGCTCTGTCAGCCGAATATTGTATTTTGAACTATATTTGTTCTATAAAATCAAGAAATATTGTAATATTGTATAATCCCGCTAAAAACATAAATTTTTCTTTGTTAATTACACAAAAACTACGAAATAAATAACCAAGGCGCACCTGAGGTAGTGCTAGGTGGAATTTTTCTCTTTCGTTTAATACCAAAATTATGTAGTTTAAGCGCGTTTTGGGCCCCAGTAACTTAAGTAAATATTTACCATCGAACCTTTTACAAGTTTTTGGCAAATAAATAAATTGAACAATCACCCTAATCCCGGCATAAAATCAGTCTGATAGAGTAAGAAGGACGGCAGACATTTGCACAAATAAAAACTTAATCCAACAGCCTAATATTTTAAACGAAATTTTAATGCCGATAGAATCGATAATCGATGCCATAACCTAGTGGTATCGGCCAATTTCACTTAAAGCTTATCGATAAGATGTTATCGAAATTAAGCAGCTGATGTAGCCGCCGCCGCCACTTTAATTTTGTGAATTAAATTAAAAGTTTAAACAATTGTGAACTAAGGTAGAGCTAATTTACCAAAATCAAGTGTACCTACAAATTGTGATAATTGGACAATCAAAACTCGGTAACAACACAAACAGCAATTTTTCCCCTTTGCCGGCTAACCAATAGACACCTGTTCGAACAACAATAACAAAAACAACAACAAAATCAAGTTCTTAAAACTAACGTTATTTTTTTTACTCCCCCCTCTACCAATATATTATTCACATTTTTATTTTGTGTTTTTGAATTTGTTAGTTTGCTTTTGAATTTCTCGTCGTGCGGTTGTGTCTTCCGCAAAGGGCGCTGACGGTTTCTTCGAGAACCGGTTTCTTACTTCTGTCATTCATTTTTGGGGTTTGTAAATAAATAAATAAATGAAATCGTGATTGAAATTGCAACCGAAAGAAGTATCATTGATATAACGGAAAAGCGTGTCAAAATAAAGTTTCTACCTTCTTGTTGTTGCATTTTGTTTTTCAAATTTATATTTCATGAGGAGTGTTTCTTGTGCATTGCATTTCAAATAGCATGGCCAAAAAGCAGAAGCGGCAACAGCAACAACAACAAAAGAAATAGAAAGTTTATAAAGACAAAATACAACAAAAATTTCAAAAAAGTTTCTAGGGCCAAAAGCCAAGTTCGTCTGCACCGAAGTTTTTGCACACTTACAATAAAATAGACCAAGAGCTATTAATAAATTTGGTCTCCTAGTAAAGAATTTAATACTGTCGTTGGTTGAGAAATATTTCGAAAATAAGTTCCTTTCTTTTGAGTTTTCTCAGTTTATATTATAGAAATGTAGAGCATCAGCTAGTCCTTTCTAAATATATTTCTTTAGAGCGTAATTCTAAAAGAAAAAAGCAATGGTAGTCGATTTTATTAATTAAACGCTTATACTGATAATCCCAGATCGACCCAATTAAGTCTATTCCGCTCATTAGAATACCTTGAGAAATATCTCACTCTGCTAGTTATAGTATAACCATTTGATGCAGTATTTAAACGAGACTCTCATTGAATTTAGAACTCAGAACTGCTCTCTATAGTATTAAAGCAAAACAATACACACCTTTCTTAGCAAAGTGTATAAAAAATACTGCTAAGCTTAGGGTTTAGTTTTTTTTTTTCGTCAATTTTTTTTTGTTGACGGAAGTCAAAAGAGTTGGCAAACAGAGACCCGAGCATTGCCATAACCCATTCCCATAGCCATGCTCATGGCATAGTCAGGTCTTCGCACCTGCCTGTTGATTCCATCTCTATGTATCTATGCTACTTCCACTTACTTCGAATCCCAGACCAGCCAAATATATATACGATCGTGAGTGAGTTTCTATGTTTGTGGTTTCTACATATCTTCTACTTTGTTGGCCCCGATCATTTCGTTTAGTCTTCTTCTCAACTTTCATTCCTTGGTGTTTGTTGGCTTATTTTTAAGTTTTTTTTTGTTTTTAATTTGAATTTTACGAGTTCTGTCGCTTTTTGTTTTCCTCTGCTTTTCAGTTAAGTTTTGTTAAGAGTAATTATTTTAATTTAATAGCATTAGGCTAATTAGCTTAGACAACATAAAATGCAGGTAAAGTGCAGCGTTTTGGCTTTTACAAAGTCAATTTGCAAAATATATTAACGCAGTCAGTTGAGTTCGAATTGCTTGGTAAATATTCACAAAGACCTGAGCTAAGTAAAACCAAAATAAAACATAAAATAAACGATCAATTATTGGCGAATATTGAATGCTCTTAAATATGATCTACAGCTTACCTTATGAAACATAATAAAAGATTAATGATCGTGGCATGAAATATAATCGAAATAACTAATCGTTTGGCATTTATCAAAGCTCTTTATTTGATGAAAATTTATTGTAGTTTCTGTATCTTTTCTCAAAAGATTTTAAAAGATTAAAGCCAATTTAGGAATCAATTTTGAAATGTCGTTTTTTCTGAGCTTTTCAATTTTATTGGTTAGAATTTTAAGTTCAGTCTTCTTTGAATGATAATTTATTTATATTTTGGAGATATTGAATTTTTTTCGTATTGTATTATCTTTGCTTTGCTTTTAAATTAAAGAGGATCTCTTTCTTTCTGCATTGTTTAAACACAATTTTTAGTCTGGATCTAACAAGAGCTAGAAAGATAAATCATAGCTTAATTTTCTATGTGGCCTCATAAAACTGAGTTAGTGAATTAATATGCCCCAACTTATGCCCTCATCTGGTAGAGCACAGGGAAATCGTGCTGACTCAGTTCAAGTGTCGCAAAAGTGCACTCATCATCTGGCGTTGAGTCGGTAAATGTTGGTAATTGCCCCGCTCATGTGTGTGTGTGTTGTGGGTACTCGTTAGTCTGTAATATGTGAGGGGTTTTAGTGTTCCAGACAAATCGAAGTAGTTCCCTTATCACTGATTAGACCTTTGCTCACATACGTAGCTCAACATTCTTATCTTCTTTTCATATTTCAGAGTTCCACCGTTTATTGAGACGACAAAACGATGTTTGTTGCTATTTTTTGGTTACTTTTCATAGCATTGTTGCTAGCTGCATTTCTATTCTCGAAGACAACCAAAGAATTTCCCAAATCCTGGTTTGAATGGAAGACAGAGTTTCGTTATCAATATCTTGGCATTATAGGACTCATACATGACGCACAATATGCGGCACGAGATCGTGTGGGTAAGTATTTAAATATCTATTATATGATTAACAACTAATGGTTAAAAATTTAAATATTATTTTGTAAGCACTTTATAAACAACCGGATCGAATTGCTGTCATCACTGGCGGTAATCGTGGCATCGGATTGCGAATTGTAGAGAAGCTGTTGGCCTGCGATATGACAGTCATAATGGGTAAGTAACTGTTGTGTTTGAGTGTGTGTGTGTGTGTGTGTGACGATTGACCAATTGAACTTTGTTTAAGGTTTGAAACTTGTTTTAGACTCTGGCTATAAATTAATGCTGAACGTAGAGATTTTGGGTTGAGGGTGAATTTAATTACACATTCCAGAGACATTCACTAATGTGAACGTGCCCGGAATGGTCAAATGGTCTGAATTAATCAGGCAAAGAAATCAAAGTTTAGACATGTGCATATAGTTATTCTCAATGCGTAAGAGTACACTTTCTTGTTCGTTATTATTAAATGAGATTATAAACAAATTCAAAATTTCACTTAACTAATGCTGCCTAAAAGTAGGCAACAACTTTTGCCTTAAATTGAATAGTCAAATGAGTCAAAGCTTTTTCCGAATTGAGTGCATTGGGTTGCTTTGTTAGTTAAATGTACAATTAGTTAAAAAGAGACCAATAGGCAATGACATAAACTGGCTTAAAATGTTCTATATCAGAGGGTTTTAATCCTGGTTGTTCTTTGTCAAATCGCGGACGAAGAAGCCAAATAAATAAATATTCTCTTTAACAAATTCACTCAACTTTAGGGTCGTTTTTTTCTAATCTTCTTCATATTTATTTTTATTCTAGGCGTACGTGATCCTCGCAGTGCCGAAACTGCCGTCGCGGGTGTAGTTGATTTAAGTGAATCGAAGGGCAAACTCATATGCGAACAACTCGATGTGGGTGACTTGAAATCAGTTCAGGCTTTTGCACAACGCATCAAAGATAAATATCAGAAAATCGATTTACTATTAAATAATGCTGGCATTATGTTTGCACCCTTTAAATTAACCGCCGATGGCTATGAATCGCATTTTGCTATCAATTTCTTGGGTCATTTCCTGTTAACACATTTATTATTGCCTCAACTGAGAGCTGGTGGCAAGGCTGGCAGAAATTCACGTATTGTGAATGTTAGTTCCTGTGTGAACCTTATTGGACGCATTAACTACAAGGATATCAATGGAACGTAAGTAAATAAGGATAACATTTTGATTTTGCAAACATAACATTTCATTGGTTTTGCTTTGCAGAAAACATTATTATCCCGGCACTGCATACAGTCAATCGAAATTGGCTCAAATTTTGTACACACGTCATCTGCAGACTCTGCTCGATGCGGAGAAAGCTCATGTCCAGGTCAATGTTGTGCATCCGGGCATTGTGGACACGGATCTGTTTGAACATTCGGCCACCACATCAGTGCCATTGTTTAAAAAACTATTCTTCAAGACCCCCGAAAGAGGATCACGCACTGTGGTATTCGCGGCCATAGATCCCTCGATTGAGGGACAGGGTGGGACCTATTTGAGTAACGGTGGCAAAGGACCCTTCCACAGTGATGCCAAGAAGCCGGCCAGATGTGAGCAACTGTTTCAATTCTCCTGCGATTTGCTGAAAATCAAACAATATGGCAATGGCGTATACTGATCTGATCATATCAATCAAAAACCATTCCAACCAACATTCTAATCTCTCTAAACAAAAAACTGGTGCAACGTACTTTTCCACTTTCCATGTAAATGAATTTTTCTTTTGTCTTACACATATAAAATTGTTTTTTATATACTTGTAGAAAAAATTGACTCATCATTTGAGGGTGAAGAGTTTTTATTTGGTTAAAATGTTGAGTTTGTGTAAATTAAATCATGTTTGTATTTCTTTTAAGATTTAATTAACTTGTCCAAGTTTGATCTGCCATCAAGCCCCCTTTAAGAAGAAAAAATGCAATTAAAAGTGCTGCAAAAAAATGTCAAAATGCACTCAGCTGTTTGGCGGCAGCTTGAAAGACGACAACGCAACAACAACAAATGCAACAACAGCAGCTGTTATATGTCAAATTTACAACAACAAGCAAAACAATTTAATTTGTGCGCCTCCTCAAAATCCAAAAAAAAAGCGTAGATGAAAAAAAAAAACAATGAGCGATTAACATTCAACATTTTGAGGAATTTTAATCGACTTCAAATTTGAAGGGGGATCGAGCGACTGTAACAAAACTAAAACTCAGACTTTGATGGGTGGTTGGAGAGGCGCAGGGAGTTGCAGAGGATGTTACCCAGGTAGGTGGGCAGGCAGCAGGCAGGTAGGTAGGTGTATCTGCCACAACAACAGCTGTCACTTAACTTAACTGAACTTCAAAGCAAATGCATAACCAAAACCACAACCAATGATGACTGATTCTTGGCGAGGGTGGGCTGAAGAGTAATCTCAGAATTAAAGAAGTCGGCATTCCCAATTGGATCATATGAATGAAAAATAACTCATCAGCTACTGCTAGGTCCAAGTCAATTTTCATTAAAGTAATTAATTAAACTAAGTCTACCGAAGCAACGTGCTTAGGATCTATGCGGAATTCGATATTAAAGAAACTAATGAGAGGCAAATCTATATTATATACATACATATATCTCACCTGCTCTGTTTTAAGAAGACAGATTTTTAAATGGATTTCAAAAGAGCATTTTCAGGGCCATGGCTAAACCATGTTAAACCTATGGAATAGCTCAAGTTTTTTACATGAATCTTTTATCTTATCTTCACAAAATGTTAAAGATAAACTGTCTCTATCTCGAGTGGCCAAATTGAATTCGTTTCAACCTACCCTCGTATAAATCTACTAAAACCTATCGGAGCGCGATGATAATTCAATGTGTGATGCTGCCGATTTCTGTGTCAGTGTGTGTGTGTGTGTATTAATTTTTTTGGTGAGCACTGTCATCAATCAAAATATCAGCGGACCGTATTCCCAGGCTGTCGTCTGTCAAATGCGCCAAATGAACTCATCCACTAAAGCTAAAACAGACGGAAACAGAATTTTGTGAATCGTCCGATGATTAAATCAAATTAAAGTCATTTCATTTGAGTGTCTGACGCGCCTTCTTTTGTCAGGAATTAGATGGGATACCCTAGATACTAGATCTTTTTTGGGCTCCGACTGCATTACATAGACTTTTCGAAAGGAGTTTCGATCTTGGTTCTATATTATCCCTTGACTTATGTTTAACGGGTGCGTCAAATTCTTGTTGGACCTAGACAAAAACTATAAAGCAAAAGAAGTCTGTGTTGGAATTGTATGATGTTAATCAATTTATACATACTACCAACTTGTATATGAATCATTGCAATTGGTTTTGGTTGCTAATTTAAGACAAGAAGAGAAACTATCCACACTTAGCCATCCTCAATATCATTTAATTAATACCCCAAACTGCAACTGCAACTGCAACAACAACTCCAAGATCAACTCCATTCACATTCTTCTTCTGCACATAGGAGGAAGATTCTTAGCTCCGGTTGGCCAGTAGCAGTTGCCGTTGCCACAATCCAATTAACCTTTTGACATTTGTAGAGAGAGAGAGGGAAGGAATTGAAGATACTCTTAATGGCCAATGCGTAAATCAAATACAGTTGCTTATATTTATATACTTAAAGCGGATGCAGTGACTCCGAAACCGACACCGACAGCGATTACAACTCGTAGAAGCTGTAATTAAAACACTCAACATGTTGTTCATGCCCCCTTCTGACCCACAGCTGCCCCCCTTCCGTCTGCAACTGACAGGTTAGAGCACCGGCAGCTGGCTTCTGATGTTTAATAATAATAAACTCATCTGCCACCGAAATCTCTTCATGCTGCATGGAATTTTTGGTTGACACCTGGGCACAAAGGTGAGAAACACAAACGGAACTGTTGCTAACGCCCACAGCAACAATTTGTTGTTGTTGCTTGCCTCATCAGCATTGAATTTCCACATGCTTCTTAAACTGCTACTGCTGCAACACTTGCAAGAGGAGCAGGAGGAGCAGGAGGCGGTGGTGGTGGACTGCCCACACGCGAGCCACTTGCCACTTGCCGCTGCTGTAGATGAGGGAAGCTGAAAGAGGGGAAAAACGTGAGCTCATGCGTCGACATCGAGACGTGGGCGCCATAAATCACCGCATGATTAATGTACAACTCCAACTCCATCTCCAACTCAAACGATTTCAACTCCGAAGAAGATTTAATTGGAGCAGCAAATTGTTGCTAAGAATTTGCCGCCAGTTAAGCTAAGTGCAACTAACGAAAAACTAAATTTAAATAAAAACTACATTAACTTAACTGTGTGAATGAATGCAATGGCTTGAAACTGGGAGTGGGACCATGAGGGGGGCTGGTCAAGCAGATGAGCAATAAGATAGTTAGGCAACTAACTCTTAAACAATTAATGGTTGTTGCAAGTTGTGTGAGTGTGAGTGTGTGGGAGCAGCAGCAGCAACAACAACTTTAAATTGCTTTATGAATATCAAATTATGTTCAGACGGATTTGTGCCGTTTACGAGACAGTTCATTTAGGGTTAAATTGGCTTATCCAACTTGCGATAGGAATGTTCTTGACCTAACCCTGACAATAACCCCACCTCAAACAAGTCTATCCAACACTGGGCATAGGCGGAATGTAATCATAAAAAGGGGACATTTTAGCATCAACTTTGCAAGTAAATACAAATCGATTGCAACGGTTTAAGACTGCATTTTCGGATAATTCTAGCTATGATATAGGATTATGATTCTCTTTGAAACCTCTATATAATTTCTATAGCCTACAGTGGTTAAGCTTTCTTTTATGCCTAGTCAAATGGATGTAAATAGGCTAAACACAGAGCTGAAGTGAAGGATCTGTGGCAATCAGTGAATAGATAAACAGTATTATGAGTTTTTAATTCTAAAGGTAAGTCAGATAATCATAGTAAGTCAGAGCATCAGGCACGTCTAGGTTGGTGGGGGAATCTCCTAGACATGCATTTATGATCCGTTTACTTTGTCCCTTCTATCAATTGCATTAATTAGTCACTTTAATGTTTCTGGATGTACATATTACTTGGGTACTTCAGATCTGTTTTGTTTTTCTTAGCATATTTTAGGGAACTGTCAAATCAAGTTCTCGTGTAATTAGTGGCCAAATAACTATCTTTGAATGATAACTGTTCCTTCAAATTACTCAAATCTTTATTACAATTGCCCAGTTGGGATTAATTAGACGTTTTGAATACTTCAAGTAGGTCATCTTCTTATTAAAATAAGCCTAAGTTTGTGTTTTTATTTAAGAATCATTTTACTATAAAAGAAAATAAAATATTTTAATTTCTTCTGTCAAACATATTTTATAAGCCACACTTTCTTCGTTTTCTGGCAAATGTATAAGAGGGCATGGAGAGGGGTATGGAAGGTTACCCCCTTTTTTTGGCTACGCTTGTGTCCATTTGCATAAATTATTATAATTAATTGCTTTTCATGGGCGATTAATCAAACACTTGCCAATTTGCCTAAGACCCTCCCCACCCCACCGCTAATATTTTTTGGCCAACTATTTGGTTGCCTCCTCTTTGAGATCACTTTTTTGTGTGGAAGCACCAAAAAATCCAAGCCCAGAGGCCAGAAATTGAGATACTCATAAAGATACAGAAATTTTTTTTGGCATTACGTTTTTTCTTCTTTTTTTTTTTTTGCTGATTTGGCGCTACTTTTTGATGTGGTTGGCTAAGCGATGGGATGCTGCCGTCCCCCCAGCAAAAAAAGAAAAAAACTGGCCCCATTTAACGGTCTATTATGAGCGGACAAAGGCCAGCAGAAATTTTTCTCATCAAGCCCATTGAACGCCAATGTAATTAATCGTAAGTATTTACACAATTTGAAGTATCCATCTATCTATCTATCTATATATAGTTTTTTGTCTCTCTTCTTTTGTTGCCACTCAAAGATGGATTGAAGCTGGCGGCGCCTCCGTTTCAATTTGATAAACCATCGAGAGAGATGACTCCAAGAGAGTCTCTGTGGATCGAAGGTTGACAGAGAGGGGACTGCATTCTGTGCAGTGGCTTTAACTTCAATTACCCTTACCAATTTGTTTGATATATATTTTGTTTATTGCATAAACCGAAAAGTAAACAAATTGTCAAATCAAACCAAAATAAAAAGGTGACCTTGTCAACAACGAAAAAAAGTTGGGTAAATAAAGAGTGAGAAACCAAAAGTGTATCAAGTAGCAATAGGAAATTTCGGGTGACTGCAGTTTGCCTTAGATAAAAGTGAATGTTTATGATACTTCAGATGTTTCCCCCTTCCCCCTTTCCCACCCTCCTCACCACCACAGACAACGCGATTACGCAGCATAAAAGCTACTTGAAAAGAGAGCGAATATGGATGAGAAGAAGACAGAAAAACCAATTGTGGAGCTAGAAAGTCAATCCACATCGTCCACATCGATGACGGATGTCATAAAGATCGACTTTCAGAGAGAATGAATTGGGGTAGGGCCACCTCCCACCTGCAAAAAGTAATTTACCCCAAAAACAACAAGCACCTCTAACCAATTGTATGTAATTAGGTAATCTCCAATGGCTGATGATGTAATTAACCAACAATTTATGACCAACTAATTGTTAATTTTTTCCTTTTGTTTTTGCGTTTCAGATTAGTTTCGATTTTTGCTTAGTAGGTCAAATCAGCAAATTTGCAAATTTGTGTCGTTTACTCTCTCTTTGGGTTGTCGTTGCTCCAGGAATGGGATTTTAATACATTTAGTTTTTAGTCTAAAGAGAATTTCTAGTCTAGAAAAGCAGTTTTTTCGACGAAAAGTTTATGAATATTGTTTACTATTTTTAGCTTCATTTAAATGGAATTTGAATGCATTCATGCTAAGATCATAATGAATCTTCCATATAAGATCCATCTTAGCTTAAAGGGAATGTTTTCTTGAGAAAGGGTGTTATAATAGCGAATGTTCTAAGATGCCTCGATAGTACCAGAAAACTTCTCATCAAGAATACTATAGATCTCTAGAATTTCACTTTCATGACATATTTCAATTTTATTTTTTAGTCTTACATCAAGAAACTTGATCCAAGGCTTAACTGAAAATAAAGACAAACAATGTGTAGAATTTCTGATCTAATATTTATGCCAATTGCATCAACTCCTTTCAGATGACAGTCTCCTTCTATTTCTCTATCTAACAATCTGCTCTGATGAAATTCTCCAGTCATAAAATATTTAAAAACTTTGCTTAGTTCTTTCTGCCACATCATTCCGTCAGCTTCAAGACTTCCCCTCTTACCCCCACGAAATAATTTCACAATATTACCAAGCAATCCTATCGAAACGTATCTAATCCAATCCAATGAAATCCCAAATTCAATTGCCACCAAATCATTGCCATTGTTAGCTCCATCTTTGCTATTGATGCGGCGGGGAGGGAAGCCGGGATGGGTACCTACCAATTAAACTGCTATTTAGTGCCCAAGGTATTAACTGGCAATTCGCTCTAATCTAATTTATGTTCATTGATTTTCCACCGTCTTACAATTCTCAATGTGGCAGGTGGAAAATCCGACAAACTCGGGTTGTGAAAGAACGAACGAAAAACCGCAGACATGTGTCTTTTTTTCGCAATAGCCAAGAGAAAAAAATTAAAGATATTTTTAAGGCGCTCATCATTACGAAAATTCTGCAAACTCAAAGTCGAAAAGTCGCAAAAATCATATGTCAAACACTTCAAAAAATATGGAAAAAAAAATTTGACAAAAAAAAAAAAAAAACTCTAAAAATAAATCTCTGTTTCCCCCACAACAAACTTCAAAAAGCAACAACAGAGGCAGCGGCAGAAGCAGCGGCAGCGCAGAGCCCGTCATCACATTCGACTTTGACTGCTTCCTAAGCTTCCTTTTACACTCGGAGAAATGAACAAGCTAAAATTGTTCTTAAGTGAAATTTCTAAATGAAATCGAAGCTACTGATTTTTAACGATTTTTCATTAAACTACATACATATATGTACATATCTATATAGAAAAGAAACTCGTAAACTTGATATCTTCTTATTTATCCAATAGGAACTATGTCAGAACTACAATTCCAATCAAGATAAAGTTCAAGTTCAATTATAAAACCATTAATGGAACCATCAACAAAGAATAAGTATACGTTCTTTATACTTGAAAAGTTTGAAAACCTTATGGATAACAATTCTGAATCAAATCCAATTATATTAACTAAAACTTTTCAAAGCATATTTCCAATTGAATACGAATCCAGATCTCCTTGTTCAAAAGATTTAAGCATTGGCTGAACACATCTGATCCTATTTAGCTAACTCCATAAAACGAATCTCACAGGATAATTTCTTCTTAAAATACTTAGAAAGATAACTGATTGAAAGTAAAGAAAAACTTTTGTTGTAATAAGAATCTTCTTATCCAGTACTTATTGGTCAAAGAGTTTCGAGAAACGTTAGTTAGAGTTCAACCTTTTGACCCAGATTTGTATAGATAAGCCTATGGTCAAATGGGGCCCACTTTTGGTGGCTGATCAAGAAGAAAATTATTTGAGAAATGTGAAGAAAATATATCCCAAAAGCCTTTAATAAGCTTCATTAAATCGAATTTCAGAATTTCCTTTTTTGTTCATTTGAGACTTCATTGATTTTCTTCAAGTGTAGGCAATTCTTGACACAACTCCACAACTCATAATTAATCTGCTTTGGCGTTATTTTTGGTTGTTGTTGTTGTTGTTTTCTTTGGCTTCTTTGCGTGTTGCAGCAATTTAAAGTGGAGTCTCCTCGCCTCCCAACCACCCAACCACCCACTCTGCATTCAAGCAAATCTTTCTGATTACTAGTCGAAGATGAAGCTTTGATAGATACTTTCAAATGACTCTGAGATCTCAAATCTCAAAATCTCAGAGTAATTTCGAGATTATTGTTGTAGTTGTTGTTGTTGTTGGTGCTGGTGGTTGCATACCACTCGAGCACAAGCGTTAGAGGCGCCTCAACCACGAGGCAGCATATAATTTGGGTTACATTTGGCATCTTGGAGCTGCTCCGGCTGCTGCACTTGTGGCCAGACTTCTCTTTTTTCTTCTTATTATTATTATTTATTTGTTTGTATTTGAGCTTTGGTTTTTGGTAAGATGCCTTGTCTTTGCAGGGATGTAGGAGGAGGGCCCTGGGGCCGAGAATCGAGAACTTTTTGTAATTTATCTCAACTAAGCATTCTCGGCTCTGACAGACCAGACAGAGACAATGGCTCAACACTGTGGCTTTTTGTTTTTGGCATGTTCTAGTAAGTATTTGTTGAACTGACGTTTTCTCACACAGTAGCTAACAAGTCTGGGGTTCTGACTTCAAGTTGAGGCCACAAGGTCGACGGCAGGCCAAACAAAACAGAATCCAATTGAATATCACTCATTGTTAGTTGCTTGATTGAGTGTGCAAAGACAAGGCCTTCAGAAATGTATCTCAACCTTGCCATGGAACTTGTTCAATATGAAAGAATCAATCTAAAAGAAAAGAATAAAAAGAAAAGTTGGCAGAAAGGATAATTTGTAGATGATATAGGATAGAACGTGATATCCTGGAGCTCTTCTTCATACTTTCTAAGTTATAAATTGAAAATTTGAATGAATCATAAGGTTAGATTTAGATAGATTTGAAGGCTCTGTAAAAAGATCAAGTTAATCCTAGTAAGGCTGCAAGGATTATGTCTTCCTTTGCCGCCTCCTATGTCTCCTGTTCATTTCATAAAATCTCTACTAATCATATCAGCTAACTAATTGTTAGTATGCATGTACATATATATGGGTATCAAATTGCCACATTCTAAAAATGAAAAAAGAGCAGCCACACAATAGGAAAACAATTTAGAGCCGTAAAAAAGAAATATGTATGCACAACCCACATGAAGCCAACTGCAGCATCACGTTATTGTGACTTAAAGCCGAAAAGCCATCAAATTGTAACAATTTTTCACCTGTCGTCTGGGCCTTTGCACATGATTATTATTACATCAGTAGAAAAATCATAAATTTGCCAGTCTTTGGAATCGTGAGGAGAGCGCTCAGCTCTACCTGGAGATGCGTTACAACATAGTAACTACAGAGCACGGAGCACCCACCACAAAAGAGCCACCAAAATCAAGGAAGAAACGTTCAGCAATGCGTTTCGATTTGATTTATGGGCAACAAATAAAAATATATATGGATAGGAAAACAAAGACAACATAAACGAGGGTATCATCAATTTTTTGCGATTACAAAACTTTGTTAAATGTAAAAATTAAATTAAATATATAAATGCTATACGATGTCCGAAGAGGCCAAAAGGAATTCGCATTAAAATCTAATTACAGTGCAAAAGTTTTGGGTTTTGCTATTTTCTATTGTCACTCCGATGATGATTTCTCAAGGTTATTATTGGCGATTTTTCTGGTCCAATAATTTGGTAATTTGAAAAATGAAATTAGGACCACAACAAATTGCTGCCAAGAGCATTTGTATGATATTTACTTGCCTCTCTCTCTCTCGCTGTCTCTATCTCTGACCGATTCAAAACTGATGCCGTCGTTTGACTTTTGAGGCCAAGCAATTAATTTTGTGAAACAATTGCTTCCAACGATCGCAGGGCACTAGACGGGGGCAGGGGAGGGGGTGCCCATGTTCAATACATTCAAAATTGATTTGCAAAAAACAAAGAAGAAATCCAACATCAAGATAGGAAATTCCACTTTGATCTATAAAAACAAGAAAGAAAAAGAGAAGCAAGTGCAAATTATGTTTCAAGTGCCAATGCGGGCAAGCAAAATAATAATGATCTTTGACAGATAATATTTTAAAGTTTAAGGGCAAACAGAGATGGAAATCAACTTCAGTTTCTCCTATTATGGGTTTACATTTCTAATTATAGAGCAATTTTTATGTTCTCAATGACTTAATAAGGAAAATGGACATATTTTTAGTTCGATAACTGAATATCGTTCAAAATGTGTCTAATGGAAGTTGAATGACTCTAAAAAGAATTTGTTTCCCTCCTTAAGTGTTTTTTATATCCTTAGAGAAGAAAAGATGGCATTTTACTCAAAAAAGGATACGTAAAGCTTAAATATTCTTCATCAGTTTCAGTCTGCTAAAAAGCAAAGTTTTTCTTCAGTGATTAACCTTTTTCTTTAAACTGATTATAAGTCAAATTCTAGCGATTTAACGATCCGATTACTATAACATTTAACTTAACTTTTGTATGTGAATTCTATGTGTATGGGTATACCTTGTACCTTTTCACAAAGTTATATAAAGATCACACTACTAAATATCAGACTACTAAATATCACTAAATATAAATAATAGTTCTGAAAAAAATGTCAGAATTTTTGTGTTGTTGGAGTAACTCGACAAAATTTTTCATTCTATATAATAGTGTATACGAATTGGCAGTCTCTAGATAAGGATCTTATCTTTCTCCTAAGACTCTCTTCGTTTAATGTGGAATTTCCTAACTTAACTGGAAATTTCAAAGATCATTACTCTCAATGCATTATGCAAACTCTTAATAGACAACTTAAAGACAATATAAATATACATTTATATGAGAAAATGTTTAATGAATCAATAAAAAAAAAAGATTTATCGCCATTATAATAAGCGCATAGACCGATCTGAGGTTGGCAAACAAACAAATTTGTTGGCAACAAAAACACATTTCAAAGTCTTATTATTTGTTATAAATTGTTTGACACGGCAAAGAGGAAAGAATCCTCCTTGACATTTGCTACCACATCGAAATGCAGGTGATAAAAATGATTGATACTGAATTGATCGACTCTGAACATTGAGACACTAAATTGATATTGCATTCGTGATAATGATAGCCTCGACAGGGAGTCGAAATAGGTTGATGAAGTTGCTCCACTAGCAATCAGCTAGACAGTAATCCCATCCACATGCAAATGACATGAATTATAACATGGCTCTGACTCTGGCTCTGCCCCTTGGGACTCTTGGCTCCCACCATTTTCCACTATTAATGCGCATAACGAGACGTGTTCTATTAGGTAAAAGTTTCCGTTTCAATTTCAGTTTTTGCAGCTTCACCTGCTCCAAGCGACCGACCCACTGACACAATCTTGGTGGTTCGGTGGTTCAGTGGCTCGGTGGATCGGTGGCTGAGGCTCTTGCAAATTCTTGCACAATCATCACAGCATTTTGGCTGGAAAAATCGAAAGTGTTTTTTATACTCTTTCAGATTTGGACTTGAAGCTGACGATAAACTCTGACTTGGTTTCATTTTCTCATTAAATTCCAAAAATTATATCATATTTTGTTTGTTTGTTGTTACCTTTATTTAATGCTCTTCTCTTTGATGGTTTTCTTTGGCTGTTTGTTTGTGTCTTCTTTAGTATTTTTTTTTAATTGTCTTTTAAACACCAGCAAAAGTAATCGAGCTGTCTACAGTGGAGCAAATATTAAGGAAATGTGGAAATCTACTAACCACTGGAGTCCAAAGTTTTTTGTCCGATGAAATGGAAATGACTTTCCCTAAGGTCAAAAATCCTCTATGATCTCTTGTCTTATTCTTAGCATTACTTCTTTCTAAACGAAGTTCGATGAAGGGCGTTAGTTTGATCGAGTTAATGCCAATCTTTCAGTGAATATTTTGCCTCACTGTGCCTGTAGCAAAGTTCAATTCAATTGAAATTAAAACGGCCCATAGGCAAAGCCTCAGACTCAGCCTCAGCCTCATCTTTGCTTGATTTCAATGTCAATGCTCTGAGCTAAGGATGAGGCCGTGCCATAACCTTTTTTCTACATATTTTTTGATATTGTTTTTTATCTCAGTTTTTGTTGTTTTATTGATGTACCAATGGCTCTTTGTGGCCTGATCTCGATCTGAAGAAAAATCTTGATTTTATTCAGCCGGCGTTAAGGCGGAAGTTAGATCAAAGTGTTTATCAATATATCAATGACTGACACAAAGTACGCAAAGTATCGTAATAATTATTTTTGGTGGTCCATTAACATGTGTGCTGATTTATTTTTATGGAATTTTTGATTTGGAGAGCATGAGTTTAGCATGATGATTTTGATGTGGGTAGGCCCCGCATCAACGATCGATCCGGATCGGATGACCCCCACGCATCAAAACACACGCTGCGATGAGGATGTAGCCAGAGAAGAGTTGTTCAAGTTGTTCTTACAAGTGGCGTCGAGACAAAGTCGAGTTGCTCCACGTACACACACACACACACACACACACACATAGAGATGGAGTTTTGCTCCATGTTTGGCAATTGGCGGATTAGCTTCGCTATACAACATAACCCCCCATCTAAATGAATGTATATCCATGGCCAAGACAATGGACCCATAACCATTCATTGAACTGCAGTTTTCATTTGGCTGGCGAAATTCAATTAGGCTTCCCGACTTCTACAGAACATGCCACGCATCATCATCGACGTCATCTTTGCTGCAGCATCTAAAGTCCAAGTCCAATTGATTTTTCTTGTAGCCGCACACCTTCTAATGTGGTCACAGATTATGCAACACCCATATGCCGAACAAAGGCAAATTTCAATAGCTCAGACGAAATCATTTCAATTTGGGCTCAAACTAACTAGAGATGACAGCGTGCCCATCAAGGGACAATATCGTGTGGGAGATGCAATTGAAATCGGTAGAGTATCTAGAGCAACAAGTTAACAAAATGTATCTATCAAATCATTATATCACGAAGAATCGTTTTTGGGTGTTTTGGATAACTATAACGTAAAGGGGTATAAATTTTTGAACTGGAATCGAACGATTGTACGATTTAAATTCTCATATTGAATATTGATCAATGTCAATTCAGTAGCTCATCAAACTTGAATATACGTTAATTTCTGTATTTTTGAAGAGAAGTCCTTTAGGTTTGATACTTTTGTGTAGGAACTAATTTGGTTGACATCGGGAATAGATGGCGAAGTTATAGAAGCTGATACTTTCAGTCTAAGCAAACAGTAAGCTTCTCTTCAGATGACTTTGCGACATTTGTTTAGGATTTACAGGACACAAGGACAACTTAGACCTTGTAACTTATCTGATGGGGCCTCGTGAGTGAGTGGGAAGTTAAGGCACGCCTGCAACCCTATTTAAAGCCATGTGTTTTGTGTGATTTTACCTTGGGTTTTTGTGTTGGGCTTAGCTTTTGGCCAATATGTTTTGTTGTTCTTTTTTCTGCGCTCCTTTTTTCTGTTGGTCGTTGTCTTTTTGTTTGTTGGCAGCAGCTTTTGTGTAGTGGGAATTATTTTTATGGGCAACAGCAGCAACTTGGGTTATAAATAAATCAGAAGCTCCACACAAAAATGCAATGTTTAGACCTAAACTCCAGTCAGAAAATGAGTCGAGTCTCAGTCACATCAATCATTTTTTCTATATAGCAATGGGTATAGGTTGGCTCGGTTGTTTTTCTATTTCTATTTTGTTGCCTTGAAGAGAAGCTCCCAAGAATGCACTACAAAAGTATGTTTTTTGTTTCTTTGTTTTGTTTTTGGTTTTTTGTTCAAGTTTAATTGCTGCATACATTTTAATTATTAATGCTGCTGAAGCGCACTCAAAAAGCAACTAATTTGGCAATTTGCAGATGCCTAGCAAAATCAACGACTGGGTCTTTGGGTTTTTGTAATTACTTTATGAAGTGCACTCGAGGCTGATGCTGCCTGCTGCCTGCTGCTCGATGACTGCTGCATTTTTCTTTTAGATAGTTAGTTACATCTAAAGATATACCACATAGATGGGTAGACAGATAGATAGATAGGTAGATAGGTAGGTGATCGAATCCATTCCATCATCATTCAAAATGTCATAGGTGGTGCACATTGAAGTGGTTGAGAATTTGTACTCTGATTTCTATCTACAACCTCGTGCATACAAATTTTAATATTTTTGCATTTCAATAAAAAATTTAATGACATATTCATGTACATACATATATTAACATATAGCAATAAACTTTTTGATAGATATTGCATCACATTTTATAGCATTTTGACACTAAAAAATAAGTTAAACTCAATAATAATTTGCAGATCAATTGATAAATACATGAAAATAAATAAACATTTCACAATATTACAATTCGATTTTTCGATTTTGATTTGTCCATAAAACTGTTTATCTACACTCCCTCAAGGACGAATTTGGAGAGGCCTTCAAGGCCGCGGGAATTGGAAGGATATTTGATCAAAATTATCATAATTTATCTAAATTCGTTCACTTAAGAACTTTATTGAGAAGCTCTCACGGAACTTAATCAAATTTGATATATTTATATATAAAATTGTGATTGTTATCATCTCTTGTCGACTCTTCAATCTTTAAGGATAATGACAAAACGTTTTAAGCCTTGCAATTTAGTTGTCTTGAATAACATTTCATTGTCAAAGTTCTATTTATATTGGTTATAACCAATGCAATTTAACTAAAACTAAACTAAACAATTGATTGAAAATAGAAACGAAATTAAATTCATTCGAAGAAACAAAGTTAGTCAAACCTTAACAAGTATACACCATTCGGAACTCATTAAGATAATGTAAGAAAATCAGTTGACATATTCAAAATTGTATAATTATTACACCCAAGTAATCCAGATTGAAAAAAAACTCCCCTTTACTGTCTTACCAAACTGAACTCATCAATTGGAAATGTCAAAGGTTGCCCTCGTAATCTCAGTCTCAGTCTCATCTCGTTCAATTCATTTTTGGCTTTTACTCTGATTCTGCCAAAAGGCGATGCGACCTTCATTATACATACATACATATAACTGAAAACTAAAAACCTGAAGAATGCAGCAGTCACTCTACACATCATCGTAATCATCATCATGATCATCGTACAAAATAAAAGCCAAAAAGCCAAAAAATACTTTCAAAAAATGCAACATGTTCACTCCCCACAGCAGCAGCAGCATCAAATCTCTTTAGATGTATCTGCCATATGTGTATGTATGTGTGTGTGTGTATCTATATACATTTTGCCATGGCGATCATCATAAACATCTTCTAGATTGAAGTGCGCCGCAATTTACAACAACAAAATACCAAAATATGTGCCTTAATTGATTCTATGTCCGTCTGTCCGTCCGTACGTCTATCCATAAATGTTGCAACACATCACAAAACAAAAACAAAAAAATGATTATTTGTAGCTTAATTTAAATTATACGTTTATGTTCCACTCATCAAGAGCTCAGTTCTAGGTTACAAAACAAATATTCAAAATACGTTACAGATACAGATACGAATGCCTCCTACCCTCCTACTCCTCAGCCTCCTCCTCTTCGTTTCAAGGTCTAGCAACCGAAATCTAACTATCTATCTATCCATCTATCCATCTATGTATCTGTGGCGCATCATCACCTGGGGTATGACTCTTTTGCCTCTCTCAATGTAAATTAGCTGAATGCAGGAAATTAAATGATTTTTTAATGTGCTGGAAAAATGATTACATTGGAACAACAACAACAACAACAATAATAACAAACAAACAATAAACCACAACAACAATATTTAAATGAATTTCAAGTTGATTTTCAGATTGAGTTTGGAGTGCCGTTCCTCAATTGAATATGAATATGTGTTTTTATACCCTTTGCGAAAAAAAGGGTATATTAATTATGTAAAGGAAGACTCTTTAGACGGATCGGAGAAATATTCTATTAGGATCAAACTTGGATGCAATATCTTAGCTTACAATGTCGTCAAAATGTTTAAAAATCTGTGCCAAATTTCATCAATATCTTAACACTAGCAACCAAAGAGATGATTAGTAGGAAGCTTTATCTTAATGATTGTCCCTGATTTCAACAAGATCGACGCATTTATGTATATATAGTAGTTTTTTTAGATGAACCACATTAATGCGATAAAAGTTTGCTGTTCTTAGATGGAAATTTCACATTTTAGGTAAACCTTTTATCACTTTGATGGCTTCACCACAACTTACAAGAGTATACAAACTTCGGCTTTGTCGAACTAGGCTTAAGCCTATGGGTTTTTTTCTCGTTCAAGAGAATGCGGTAAAGTTTCGTTTAATTATTTTGCTTACATTTCAGTTTTTCAGTTCTTCTTTTCGTTGTTTTATTATGTTATAATTTTTGCATATTTGCACACAAAAACATACATAATTGAAGACTGTTTCGTTTTTTTCCAAATGTGTAATTACAAAATGGCCTTTTTTAGGCAAGGTCAAAAAATTACTTGCAAAAATTGAAATTGTTTAAATTATTTAAGGAAATGTTTAATGGAAATCATTAGGAAAACAACAAATAATGAAGGTAAAATAAAAGTCGAGGAAATGTTTTGTAAGCTAATAGAACAAAATTTTAATACTCTTATGATGATTACTGATCAAGGCCAATTAGGATAAATAATATTAAATTTTAGAGTTACACTTTTGGACTTTTTCCAAACACATAGAAACTGTTTTTTTTATCAATCGAAGCAGAGTTGTCTGAGTCTTTTAATAGACCAAAGAAGAGCCATTTGGCATCGTTCTCCATTCATAGTTTTATTAACTAAAGACTTTTCGATAGAATAGATAAAATAGGTAAGGAAGATCCACTGGGCAAGAGTTCTCTTCCCACTTTTGCTTTAATGAAATATATTTTACATTATATTTAAACTTCCCTCCAAAAATCGTCGTTTGGATCCTTCCATGATATTAATTAATATTAAGAAAATCGAATTCCTTCAAACATTTGAAATGTTGCATTGTTCTATCAGTCTTTTACATTTTCTATCTTCATGGGGGAGAATTCATATGCAGCAGGTTCAGGTCCCAATAACGGCTGTATAATGGAACATATCAGGGTCAATTAGTGATTCGTCGCATATAAATACATACTCCATAACGGCGGAAAAACTTCTTTCTAGGCTTGGCAACCTTTTGATCCAACATTGTATGGCCTTTTGATAAGGTCAAAGAAGAAACACTAGACCAGTTAGACTTGCCCCATTTTGATACCCAATTAAATTATAATTATCTCGCTCTTTATGTTCAACCAACAAATATTTTTTTGTGAAAGTCGTCGCACGGTAGCTCGTGCCAAAATAATGAATAAATATTTGCTCAAATGTCAGAAATTTGGCCACAAGCAAAAACGGCAAACATAATGTTTACCGATCGTGATAAATGCTACGCCCACCATTTGCATAAATATGGCAATAATAAGTATACGTATGTGTGTATATACACATATATTTTTTGGTCAAGTATTTTTTTCGCCCCTTTTGTTTAAATAAATATTACAAAAGCCCATTTGCTCCATTTCTTTCAGTTTTGTATATTGCAATTGTTATTTTTTGCCCCTCTATTGTTTGAAATGAATTGAATAATAATGAAAAATAGATTGAAGGACTCTTGAGTTTGGCTACAAACTAAATAAATATTGCCAAACTGTTTTTTAGTGCAAAAAATAAAAAACTGTTTTTGTAGTTTTTATTGAAAGTCTTTAAAATTGTTCATAAACTTTTAAATGCTTTAAAATAATTCCTAAATGTAAGTTACAACTTTTAGTGCAACATTTTTTTGTCTGCCTTGCTGACATAGTATTCAAAATTTTCGAAATTACTTTAGATTTCGGATTTTCTCAGTGAATTTTTCTTGGTAATGTTCACAATTCAATTAAACATTACCACAACTCAACTCAAGACAACAACAACTCTAAAACAAAACAAAAACCCATGTCAACCGCTGGGCTCTATCATATCTTGGATATTAACTGCAAATCTCAGCTCATTAAAAAATATATAGTGTAAAACTATAACAAAAACAACAACAAAAAAAAAACGAAAATTCTCCCACGCACTAAAAATCAACTAATTTGTTTTGCCTAAACCTTACAAAACATTGCAATAAGAGCTGAAGAACTTTTAAATCAAAATCCAAAACAAAAACAAAAATTGTTTTTTTTTTATTTTCGTCTAATCGCCTGGGCAAGTTTGTGTCTTAAGTCTTTTGTTTCTTCCACAAGACTGAGGTAGCAAATGGTTGGAGAAAAAGAAGGCACAAATTGAAGATCTTCACGCATCTTCAGTTGTCGGCTGCCGTTGCTGGTTCCGCTCACTTTGCAGTCGTCGTTGACGTTGGCAGCGACGTCGACGTTGGCATCGCTGCCAACTGCATGACTAATTCCATTACAAATAAGTGTTTTTGCTATTACATGACAACAACAACAGCAAGTACAACTGTTTATGGCATTGCATCCCAAGGAGCCCCACGACCAGAAGAGCAAAGAGGAGAGACTGAGAGCTTTTACTCCCGCTGCTCATTTAGCTATTTCTTTTTTTTTTTTTTTTTTGGTTTTATTGTTCGTTCGTTCGTTCGTTCGCTCATCTTCAGGCGCTTGACGAAGACGGAGCCACGGGACGATTCGTAGATTTCGTCAAATGTTTGGCGCTTTAATTTAAAGTTAACTAGTTTACTATAACACTAAAGAGTTTCCCCTCTCCCCTCAGGCACCTTGTCTCTCCCTCAGTCTCTGTGTGGGTCGCTTCTCTCTCAGCTGAGAGCTTTGCATTATTTTGTAATGTTTTTTTGTCTGTTGCTTTTTGCTACCGCCGCTGTCGCTGCCGCTGTCGTTGCCTTCGCTGCTGCTGGCGCTGCTGCTATGCCTCTTCTAACTGAATAACAAATTTTTGGCGCGCAATTTTCTTGTATGTTTGTTTGAAGTCAACGTCGACGCCTGCGCCATCAGTTTGGGGCCGACTGCAGCTGATTTTCAAATATAAATACTGGCCTACGAAATTGTTTCAGTATCACAATCCATTCAACTATCTTCGTAGGAAGTGAACCGCATCTCGAGTTCGAATCCAAACGTTCAAATCCGTTTTCGTGTGTGTTTTTCAAATAAGTGACTCCACAAAATGAAGGTATATACAGAATTAGATCTATATAATATACATATATATAAACCATTATATATGTATGAACTGTAAAAGTTTCAGTATCAGTGTCTTAAGTGTGTTTCTAGTGTTGTGTGTAAGGATCAAAAGGATACATTTATATGTACACACGCTGGCAAGAATGGGAATATTAAGTACAAGCTTGTGAAGGATATTAAAAAATTAGAGATTTCATAAAGTTTACCTTTAAAGGATATAAGACTATCTACTATCAACCAATCTATAAGTCGAAGAATTTTGTCCACTACAATTTTCACCAATTACTCCAAGTTATGAGTGGCATAACTCGAGACAAAAATTTGAAATTTGAAAGTACAAAAACATAGTAAGATTTAAGTCTTTCCAAACTAAATGACACCATATTTGTTGTTCTCTAGATTATTTAACAGGAACTCCATTTTTATCTAAAGACTTCCTAAACAATATCATTTTATATTAATCTATGGAAAAAGTTCAAAAAAAAAACAATGTGGGTTTTGAGTATATTTTCGAAATCGTAAACGCTTTTGAGGTTTAGTTTTTAGATAGATTTGAAAGGTTTAGTAGATCGTTTATCATGTGTGAAGGAATTGCTACTATTTTGGTTAACGGCAACAAGGAATAATGGCTAAGAAAGCCTTAAGACCAAAAGAGATGTTAAGAGTCATGGCATTTTGCCAAAGATTTTAAAATATTTCTGAGCAGCTGTGAAATTTCCGTTAATTCAACACAAATTGAACAAATATATAATTTATTAAGAATTAGTTGAAAAGTATAGTTCCAAATCATCGAATGATTAATGCCAAAGATCTCTATTGTATTCATCAATAACTGTTGGCCACAATGATAAGCAGAAAAAAATTATATTTTTCTCATAATTTTTTTTAAATCAATCAATTATTTAAACAGCTCATCAAATTTAATGATGCTACTTTACTACACATTATTAATATTAGCAAGCAAAAACAAGAAAAATTGGCGAAAAAACACAACAAAATTATGTGTTAAAATCAAAGTCAAGTTCAGTGGAGTGATTAATCAAACGAAATCTCCCGCATAAAATTAGTTAATTTGCATAATAAACTTTATAATCTTCAACTCATATTTCACTCCTTGGCCGAACCCATAAAACGGCTACTGTAAAAGATATTTAAGAACTAGAACATGATTCTGTGTGCAACACGAGTTCCTTTTGGGATTCTCACACCCATAAAAAGATAATACCAACTGGTCTTGGGTCATTTTGCAATTAAATTAAAAGTCTTGTACACACATTTGGAACTCTTTTTTCGCTTTGTATCTTTAAGTGGCATAAAAAAGAGAATCCATGCCCAAGTATGGATGAAGATGAATAGAAGATGATAAAAAAAAACAACTAAAAACTAAGCAAACAAAAGCGACAAAACAAAACGAACACGTAAATTCATCGTAGTATTTTGGCTAATTTTGTGTATTTCTTTTTTATGGCCAATGAGGCATGAAAGTCATTGACGGCCCTAAAGAACGAGACAACTGAAAATATTGCATAAATTAAGAAAAACAACAACTAAAGAAGCAAACAATACGGAAATGTTGCAAAAGGAAGTCGGCCAATGAAGAGAATTCTCCCACAGGTTTTCCCTTCACTTCAATGAGCTTCGACCAAAGTTGACCTAATTACCACTAACTAAAATTAACATAGCAAAACAATGCAAAAGGAAAAGTCACATCTTTGGCTTAATTATGAGATACCTATACTTTTTTTTTCTTTTTTACATGGAACACAATTTGACATTTTCGTTTAAAAAATTTGTTACACACTCTTAAAGAAGGCCGACTTCCAGCGTCTAGTGACTATCTTGTTGCTGCTCTTTAAAAAGGTTTCCATCGGCATTGGGACGATAGGCCAATTGATGAATCTTAAAGCCATACAATCTGAAGAGAGAGAAATTTAAAGTATTATCATCCTCGAGTCTGAGTCCGAGTCCGAGTCTCTTTTACCTGGGCACAAACTTTTGCTTGACTCGTTTGGGTCTGGAATCGGGATTAACCATGAACATCATATGTGGGAAACCAGTACCAAAGTATGCTCCATCCAAATTGGCATGTCTTGCCGATTTCGGGACATAGACATCATTGCATTTGGGACAAAATAAACGTACCATTTCCTCGCCTGGGTTGTCACTCAAACCAATGGGCAAAACAGGTTGACGCTGACAAAAGACACGGGGACAAGTGCCAAAGATACCCTTATTATACTTATCCAACATCAGCTCAATGCCACGATTTGTCAATATGAATCTAGCATGTATGAGGCCATACAATTTCTCGGCCGAGGCTTCCAATTCGGTTTCAGGCGGGACATCCGAACCAGAACCAGAATTTAGATCAAGAATCACCTCCAGGGCGCAACGATAGTTATTTACATTGGAGTCGAGAAAGTTTAAATTAAATTTATCATGTATATAGTCTTCGTCCACCTCGCAGAAGAACTCATTGCCGCGCTGCTTACAGAACCAATGGATCCATGCGCCCTCCTCCGAATCGGTCATGTTCGAAAACAAAGATTAGATCACAAACGAAAAGATAGTTGAAAATGAAAAGATAGTTGAAAATTTAGATAATAAATTTTGTTGTTACGACTTTGAAGCACTTGAAGAAAGTGAAAACTGAAGCTAGACTACTTAACCTTATAACATTTTCAATCGTTTTTCTAGTGCTTTACATCGATTGCTCTGCTAGTTTGTTTGGCTGCCTGGACCCATGCGGAGCCACCAGTGCCACAGAACCAATATTTGCCACCCAATCAGTCTCCTCAGGCCCCATCGAATAATTACTTGCCACCCACACAGAGCTATCAATCGCCTTCGAACAACTATTTGCCTCCTCAGCGTTCGGGTGGAAATGGAGGTGGTGCGCCTAGCAACAGCTACGGTGCCCCCATTGCCCCCCAGAGTCAGTATGGAGCTCCAGCTTTGACCGGTGCCATTTTCAAGGGACAGAATGGAGGCAACAGCGGCGGCGGTTATGGACAGCAAAACGATGAAGAGCAATACGGTCCGGCCAAGTATGAATTCAAATACGATGTCCAGGACTACGAATCGGGCAATGATTTCGGTCATATGGAATCTCGTGATGGTGATTTGGCTATTGGTCGTTATTATGTCCTCCTTCCCGATGGCCGCAAACAGATTGTGGAATACGAGGCCGATCAGAATGGTTATCGTCCAACTATTCGTTATGAGCAAGTGGGCAATGGCAATGGCAACGGCAATGGACGCAATGGCGGCAACGGCGGTGGCTATGACAGCAATGCGCAACAGGGCAAATTCAATGGTTACCAATAAGGAGGAGGAGAGCAGAATGAGAGATACCTTCTAGTGTTTCCATTATCAGCTTTGTCCCTTTGGATTGCGAGTATTAATCATATAATCATCAGGTCTAAGGGCAAAGCCAGTTCCACTCTACTTCCCCCCTACCCAACCCTTTGCCTCTTTAATTATCTACCTTCTTTTTAGTGGAGAACGTTTGCCCAAATTGTATTTGTTATTTTGCCATAGACAAGTGAACGTTCTGTCCTTCCTCCTCCCCGAAACCAATCCCAAATCTATGTTCCATGTCTCACTTCATTTTGTGTTAGTCTACAAGAAAATACACACAAAAAACAAACACACACACATACATACATGCATACACACATTCGCATTTCATTGCATTACCATTCCCCATATAAATAAGGATTGTATTTAGTTTTTAAACAAAAAATGAGAAAATGGAAAACAAAAACATATGAGATTCTTTTTTGTGTATATTTAATATTAATAAATGAATAAAGAAGCAATTTTTGTATAAAACAAAGTCACAAAAAATAAGTTCCAAAAAGTGTTTATCTCAATCATTTAGCAGAGAATTCATTTGAATCTACTTTAATACCCTTTCCAATTGTCCTTGATTGTTGGAACGATAGATGGGATCATTTACTTCACCAACTGTGGAATACTTAAGCTGAGCTATAAAATCCTCTTTCCCATCATCCTGATTCTGCAGAGTGCGATAGATCACGCGTTGAAGCTTCCTGTCTTCAGAGATAATAAAATATCTTCCCTCTTTGATGTTAGAGGGGGAATAAGTCGAGGTATCGTCCTCATCAGGATATATAATGGTAAATCCCTTATCATTATCAATTGGTTTCTGTGTAGTCACATCGCTATTTAGAGATGGATCAAGAGGTACAACACGTGCCCGAGTAATTTCCACAGTAGTTCCTCCTGAATTGGGCGGTAAATACTGATTGGGAAGATTGAAAGGGATTTTCGGTTGCCAGCCGGATGGAGCATATGGAGCTCTACTTTCCACTAGCATAGCCAGAGCTACCACTATAAACTAAATAACAACAATTACTTTTAAAATGAATCGAATATTCCGTTGAAATTTCCTAGTTTTACCTTAGTTAGCATTTTGGGTGACTCTGCAATCAAAACTGCAATCGGATTTGCTGTTTTCAGTCATTTTTATATCAAAAATATGGCATAATGTTTGTTTATTCCTGGCACGCCAACGCACACAATTTGGAACGGCATCTCTTCCATCTTGGTGGCCACACAGTCACGTATCTCCATGCTGCATATGACATTGATACGGATGGGCAAATAATTGGCAGAGATACAACTATTAAAATATATAATTTTAGCCTCATATAAATAAGTGTTAGCATCAAATGTTAATTTACGTTCATTACTTTAGTTTAAGAAACTTTTCTTGTAATTACATTTAACAAATTTAATAAAAATTTAAATTGTTTGTTTTAAAAGGGAAACCAGTAATCAGAGTGCCCAAATTCTTAATCGATAACAACGGTGGGTCGATCAATATCGAAGACCCCTCGATGGCGCATCGATGGCGATGGGCGAATTCGCTGTTGTTGTTATTGTTATTGTTATGGAGCGAATTCGGACTGGCATTTGCTTTTATTTATTTGTATAAAAATTAAGAATTTGAATTAAACTAAAGTGTTTAGCTTAATTAAATGTAAAGAAAGTCCTTTGCCACTTTATGCAAACTGAGGATAATAAATATCAGCGCTTAATTGGGGCTGCGCAAAGAAAAACACATAAACAAAACAGCGTGAGTTAAATGGGCCCCAACCCCAAAGCAAGGCTCCACAATGCAAAGGAAACCTACAACTAATCAACTCGTCTTTCAGGCATGTCGGTAATCCAATGATTATGTGTCCTTGGTTAAGGAATCTGTATGGAAATCAACAAAAATGTGGCTGCTTAAGGACATTTTGTGGCAGCAGCTCCTGCTGCTCCTCCTGTTGATGGCCTCTTCGAGCTCGTCATTGACATCAAGTCAAACACAAGTTCCTCTTAACACAACTAGCAATGCCGCCAATAATGTGCCTAAAGATGATCCCAGCGTCTCCATGCCGCTGCAACAGCAACAAAGCGTATTTTATGTCAATCATAACCAGCAGAATGTTATCCAGTTGCGACACCAAATGGAAAGTAAATTGCGTACCATACGCAATGTGGAGATGCGTGTATCCAAAATTCAGGTAATTATTCAATTAGTCTATGCCAATTGCATTGTTCAATTATTGGGTTTATTTTTCCGCAGGAAATCTTTGATTCCATACACTTTAGTAGTGTGAATGGCGGTGGAGGAGCACCTACTGCCCAACAGTTTAGCTCCCAGGATTTGCAATTGTTTAGTCAGCGATTGGGCGATAAATTACAAAAGGCCAGCCATTTGGTAATGGATTTAAGAGATATCTTTCGTTTCAATTTGACCAAGGTGCTGCAATATAGCTACGTCGACCAAGACGACGACGACGACGATGATGAGGGGGAGGAAGTGGAAAGTGAGTTTGATTTTGAAATGGAAGATATTCAAATGCCGTCACCGGCCACAGAGCAACTGCAGCATTTGTATTTAAATACCCACATTGAGAACTGTCAGCCAGATTATGCAGAAGACGGCTCCTCCTCTCCTGCCTCGTCGTCATCTGCCTCCTCAGCCCCACATTACAATAAGCAACAAATTGAAATTCTCAACTATCAAAAGGGAAATAATGATCATGCATCGTTTTTAAATGAAAACAATGGCCGTTCCTTGGTTGTTAATGATTATATTACGGAACAATTAACTCAAGTCAGGCGACGACTTGTAGACAATGATGAAACCAATGAATCCTCTAACAAGCCCAGCAGTGGCCATCACTTTAAACATATCTATTTCCTCTCCAATTCCGATGGAGCTGCCGGTGGCCTTCATTTTCGTCATCTATATGTTTCAGCCATTAAGCAAAAGTTTGTTTTACTTTTGCTCGACGTTGGCTCCGCTCTGAATCGGGAGTTATTTGACCTAACCAAGGGTTTGCTTCAAGAAATCTTACAATTACTTGATGATAGCGATAAAATATCTTTGATAACTATATCAAATGAAGCTGATTTCATGTACTTGGATGCTTTTCCCGCCGAGGCAGCTCATGGGATATACAGAACAACACGTGGCCACAAGGAGGAAGTGCTTAATTATATCAATAACTTGAATGTCGCCCGTTCTGGGTTACTTACCAATCATACTCTAGGATTTGAGTATGCCTTCGAGATGCTACAACGTTTGGAGAAATCGAAAATGATTAACACAGCCGAGCAGCCGGTGGAGTTTATTTATATAACACGAGGATTACTAACCAATCTCTCCGATGCCCTGGCTGTACTTCGAGTCCTGGCTGCAGGTCAGGCTATGCTACAGGCTCCTATTATCATTAATACCTGCGCCGTGGTTTTGGATGAGAAAAGGATTATGTACGAAAAGCAATTCCTAAGTGATGTAGCCTCACAGAATTACACAAAATATGACATAAATGTTAGCCAATGGTGGCCAAACGGTGGTCAGGAGTTGGCCGGACGTTTCTTTGTCTTGAGCAAGCTTCAAGAGGAATCTATGATACCACAGATTAGCTCGAAGATCTTCGCACAAGTCTTTCGCGAACGGTTTCTAACGAACAGCCTGGAAGTGCATCCTCCTACCGTGGACTCGGATAGTGGCGGTAAGTTCTCCAAAATCTCTCCTCTTAATAGTTTTTTTTATATTTTCCTATGTATCTTTTAGATGTTCTGGTATCCCTGACCTATTCAGTAGCCCCTTATGGTGTGGTTGGAGTAAATTTGTATCTGGCTGATCTTCTTGAGGACATACTCAATTATGCTAGTGTTGTGGCACCCGCTTCCAGCAGATTGGTTAGCAGTTATGGCTTTCTATTGGAACGATCCACGGGCAATACTCTGGCACATCCTGCCTTTCCACGTCCCTTGATACAACGAGAGACGTCGTATCCTGTGAACATAGCCTATCTAGAGAACGCCACCGATTTTGCCAGTGTGATTAGGCAGCGTCTTCTTCACGAGGATGCCGGCAATGCCACAACTCATGTTTATGTGGGCAAACAGCTTATTCAGCGTACTTATCACTGGCAATCGGTGAGGGGCATCTATGTCCTTTGTCTGGTTAGCAATGGAAATGATCCTCTGAGGAATACCTCTTCGAATCACAGATTTAATCTGAAGGATGGGGTAAATAACTACGAGCAGGCTTATTATGGCGACGGCATGGATCTTTTGTACCATCGCTTGGACTTAATGCAGAATTCTGCCGGAACTTGTCGATACTTTCGTCAAATGGCCACCATGGGTAAGAGGAGACACTTATATTCTTTATCTTCACTTAAATCTCTTCTTGTAGATGCTCCCACTCTATTTTTGAGTGCCGCAGCTTTTAAGTCACCGTTTGGCTTCCTGCAGAATAATCGTCCACGCACGCAGCTTCCCAAAGTGGATACAATATTGGCCTATTTGAAGGTGGGCCTTATAGCCAATCCTGGCCTGCGTCCACGTATACGACACGAGGTGAGCGTTTTATATCAGGCAATGCTTCAGTTGCGGCGTCGTCATCAAGATGCACGCGGTTCATTACGAGGACATATCATTCGCCGCTATATAGCGAGCGTGAGTGGAGTACTTCAATTGTATCCTGGCTGCCTGTTGAGCAGCACCTATGATCCCACGCGGAGACCGTGGTTCCGTCAGGCTATGGCTCAACCGGGCAAAATAGTGAGCACTGCTCCGTATTTGGATGCAGGAGGTGCTGGTTATATCATCACATTGGCCCATACGATATTCGAGGGTAAATCGCATGCCCTGCATTCGGCCCAGCAGGATAGGCCTGTTGCCGTGGTGGCCTTGGATGTGCCCTATGCATTCTATTATCGCTTAATTCTGGATAGTACTCCCCTGTGTCAATTGCCACATATGAAGTGCCTGATATTCGAGCATGAGGGCTATCTGATGGCCCATCCCAGTATGTTGCAACCGGCCACGCCTCTAAAGAACCAGCGAAGGCCACACGAGCATTTGACCCACAAGGAATCCTATTTGGCCAATGATGTCCTCAATCATGTCCAATTGGTTAGGAAGCTTGGCTGTGCAAGCTATCAGAACCGAACGCTACAGCGTTATTATGCATTTAATACGTCCATGTCGACGATTATGACCAACCTGCTGCATGGCGAGAGAACAAAATACGCGCTGGCCCTGATCCGGGGAAGCAATCTCTTTGCCGCCGTCCTGAATTCCAGCTGCGATGTGGGCCCCTTTTGCCCGTGCAGTACCATCGATCGAGTGTGCCTCAATTGCAAACGTATGGATCAAACGGATTGCGAATGCCCATGTGAATGTCCCATGGACAGTGATTCACCCGATAGCTATGCCAATTATACCCAACAATTTGCATATTGTTCACCGAGAGGAGAACATTTCATAGCCCTGCCGCCGACACAGCAATTGATCAGCTCTCTGCCCAGTTGTCCAAGTCCGTTTGGCGGTGGAGGAGGATGTGATTCATTTGCCACACAAAGAGAATGCCTTGGCATAATGGGTTGTGAATGGTGTCAACAGGATGTGGATGGAAATACATTCACTTCGGCCTTTTGTTCACCCCAAGCCAGTTGCTTCAATGGCGTGCTAGCCTCTCTAACACCCTATGGAGAACTTGATGAAATGGAATTGCTTGCTGCGCACAATCCACAGCGAGAACAACATGCATATTCGGCTTTTGGTCCGCTAGGAGGAGCAATAATTGTACTTGTTATGGTAATTGGTTTTGCCATATATTGCTATCGTCATAATTTGGACAATCAGACACAAGAGCATTTCTATGTGGACTCGGTGCAGGAGGAGAACTACGGTTTACCCTTGTCGCGTTTTAATTTCGATGATTGTCAAGGACATGATGATCCTCCCTTAGCCAGTGGTGGCTATGATCATGCCGCAGGTCAACGGCAATTAATGCATGCCGCTGATATATCGCCTTATCATGTGTCCAGTGGTAGTAGTTACAGACGACCGCCTAATGGGGAATCCGATCATGGTTATAGCACCATGACACCGCATGAGGATAGCTCCGATCAGCAATGCTTCACGCTTGCTGAACCTCTGCTAATGCATGATAAAAGGCATAGTAAGTCGGATACCATGTCCATTTCCACTTCAATATCGAGTCCGACAAATCGTCAACAATCATCCACACAACCGAATATACATCCGTATCTAAGTAATCAACCCACAACGAAGACGGAACGCTATAAACATCATCAAGCCACGGGAACGCCTTCACCTTGTCGTGGTCAGACCATTCTGCCATCTCTAACAGCTGTGGATGTTGGAGAGGAGGGGGGAAACTCGTCGTCCACAAGACCGCAATATATCCTAGCACCAGTCACAGTGCATCGGCATATGGAAACTGCCGAATCGTAGTCTAATTAAATATATACTTAATTACTAAGAACGTCCGCGCTTGTTTGCCAATTAATTAAGGATTAAGTTTACTACCCAACCACCCGCCCCTTTTCCTTCTCGCTCCACCCACCCCTCCCATTATTACATACAGTTCAACTGACCATCACCTACTTACCTAAGGGACTATACGATAACAACAATTTTTGGATTTTTGATAAGAGAATATGCATTTCGAAAGTTTTCCAGACCACATTCTCTCAATATATTAATCTAAAATCGAATCCAAAATGCATAAAAAGTAACAAAGTTGGTTTTTAACAACAATATAAATAATTCCACACTGTAACTATATACATTACTATATATATATATATATACAATAACTGTTAAATCATTTACAAAACAAAACACCAACTAAATCTTAACTAAATGCCAGCCAATCTAGTTTTTAAGTCGTTTTTAAAATTTGCCATTATCAATTTTTTAATTAGTTGTTTTTAGTAAGTCGATGTGTATTATTCTATATACATATATATATATACCTATGGTAATTTATTGTGAAAAGTATTATTATGCAGCTACTTCAGATATTTTTAGCCATTTTTTTTTAATTTAATGATACAAAAATATGTACTTACGATACGATATCAGCATGTATACCGTATGCCGTTTTTCGGCGTATAATTAAATTTTTATGTTTTTTTTTTTGTGTGTCTATTAGAACCTAAGTCCATACAAGTTACTAAAACTACTACCGATTTTAGTATATAAAAGCAAAAACAGGCAATTAATGTTTCCAATAAAACACTACACAAAATATTTGCATAAAAAAGAAATGAAAGAAATCGTAACCTTGATTCCCTCTGCCCAAATCGATTGATATTTGTCCTCCCTCGATCAGCTGATAAAATGTTAATGAATGTATTTATATTTATTTTGTTTCTTTTTTTTTATCTATCCAAATGTATCTACTAATTGTGTTAAAAATAACAATTGAGCAGAGTTGACAGGTGCTCTTAATAGTTATATGGTAAAAACTGTCCGTTAGATTCGGCAAATCATCTGGCAACCCTGATGGGAATTTGCGAACGGACTGCGTTTTCGAAATTGCAGCCGCACTGCATTTGGTTTTCTGGTTTTGGCAGACGTCGTTCGTTGTTTGTTTTGGGTTCCTTGAAATCCATTGAAAACAACTTTAAATACCTAAGGTCTCTGAATCTCTATTCGGACTTCTTCTTCTTCTATCCTTCAGTATCTAAAGTGAGTCAGTGTTTGCTTTATTTACACATAAAACGCACATATACGCTTTGTTTTCGAAAATATTTTGCCAACAAGAAAATAATATGAACATATGCAAAATGTTGACCGATTACGCAATTGTTGGGAAAGTGAAATAAAAGTTATATAAAATAAATGCATACAAGAGGGAAAGTTCAAGGTGCACATAGTCTTCAAAATTTAATAAACTCTTATAAAAAGTATATACAAATTTAAAAAATGGTTTAAGAAAATTTAAAGTTTAGAGTTTTAATATCACAGCTTTCGAATTCCCTAAAGTATAACTGTTATGTTTGGGTTCAAAACTTGATTACATCATGACCTTAACCTTAAACAATTTTTTGGCTAGCTCCACTTCTAGGTCAAGATGTTCAAATCTCTGTTCGAGGCCGCTCAGAACTCAACGTTCAAATCGCCATTCACCAGTGTTAACTGCCAGTCAGCTGCCAGCCCATCCGAGGTAGTATCCACTCCATCAGCTGTTCCAGCTCGCCTTAATGATGTCCAGCCACGTCAACATAGCAGCCATCACAATTTTGCTGCCGCAGCAACTGCTGAGGGTGGTAAGTATCGCAGATGGAGCATATTCAAGTCCATTATAGATTAATGTCTCTTGTCTATAGATTCATGTGAATTTGGCTCCAATCACTATTTCTTGCTGTGCGGTCTGGGCGGCATCATTTCCTGCGGCTCCACACATACAATGGTAGTGCCTCTGGATTTGGTCAAGTGCCGTCTGCAGGTGGATCCGGCCAAATACAAGAGTGTATTCAATGGCTTCCGCGTCAGTATGGCCGAGGAGGGTGTTAGGGGTCTGGCCAAGGGCTGGGCACCCACTTTCATTGGCTACTCCATGCAGGGTCTGTGTAAATTTGGTCTTTATGAGGTCTTCAAAAAAGTTTACGGCGATGCCATTGGTGAGGAGAATGCTTTCCTGTATAGAACTGGCCTCTATTTGGCTGCTTCTGCATCGGCCGAATTCTTTGCCGATATTGCTTTGGCTCCCATGGAGGCGGCCAAGGTGAAGATACAGACTACACCAGGATTTGCCAAAACATTGCGCGAGGCTCTGCCCAAGATGACAGCCCAGGAAGGCATCTCTGCTTTCTACAAGGGTCTGGTTCCGTTGTGGATGCGACAGATTCCTTACACAATGATGAAGTTCGCCTGCTTTGAGCGTACTCTGGAGCTGTTGTACAAGTATGTGGTGCCCAAGCCACGTGCCGATTGCACCAAGGGCGAACAGTTGGTGGTAACATTTGCCGCTGGTTATATTGCTGGTGTCTTCTGTGCCATTGTCTCACATCCTGCTGATACAGTGGTCTCCAAACTGAACCAAGCCAAGGGAGCTTCAGCTCTGGATGTTGCCAAGCAGTTGGGATGGGCTGGTAAGTAATCTCTAACTCCCATTGTGATAAAAATATTACGTCCGTATGCTTTTAGGTCTCTGGGGTGGTCTGGTTCCAAGAATTGTGATGATTGGTACTTTGACTGCTGCCCAGTGGTTTATCTATGATGCCGTGAAGGTAGCCCTGCGTATGCCACGTCCACCACCACCAGAAATGCCTGAATCTCTGAAGAAGAAGTTGGGCCTGACTGGCAATGAGCAGTAAAGAAAAAAAAAACAATGGGATTTGTATAGAAGTTAATTGTAACTAGAGAGCCGATTGCAGAATCAGAATGTTTGACGAAATAATACAATAAAATGGAACAAAATTTATTTAATAATAAACATTTTTCTATTAAGAAAATAAAAATACGTTATTTACAATATTTTTAAACTTTAAACAATTCTTACGTTAAAACGTTACTTGACGTAAGCCTTTGCTCAGCTGATTATAGTTTCTTAGAGATGGGAGCGATAATTGCAACACACATCTCTATTGTGGGTGCACGCGGTCCATTTTTTTTGTTATTTTTGTTGCTATTTAAAATTGGGCTATAATTTTTTTGTTAGTAAATCTATTTAAAAATGGTTGCTCCCAAAGCGGCAACAGTGGCGAAAACTGCCAAGAAAGCTCCTGCAAAGGACAATAAAGAAACAAAGGAAAACAAAAAGGAAAGCTGGCAAAAGGTCAAAATCAAAGGCCACGTGATATCAGATGATTTTGGAGGATACGAGGGACTGATTGGTCTGGAGGTGCTAAAGGAATACGACTCGTCTATGGTCAAATCCAAAAACAAACCCCTAAAACGAGAGAGACGAGAAAGGGAAACTAATACAAAGGGCAAAAAAGGAAAGAAGCAAGTGCGAAAAGATGAGGATTCTAGTGAGGAAGATGAATCCTCATCGGAAAGCGAGGAAGATGAAGTGGAGGTCAGCAGTAAAAAGGCACGTCTGGCTGAACGTCATGCTCAGAGATTGCAAAAGCAACGTGAGAAACGCGAGCAACGCAAGGAAGCGAGAAAACAGCAAAAGAAAGGCAAAGGAAAGGAAACCACACCAAAGGAGTCGAAAATAGAAGCAGAGAAAGAGGACACGGATTCTTCTTCTAACGAAGACTATTCCTCCGATCGGTTTGCCCTGATTCGGCCACCGGCTCCGATATCGTCAGATGAGGAAGAAGAGGCACCCCAATTAGTGCCAGCTAGTACCATTTCTACAGAGGATTTGTCATCTTGGCAAGGCCTGGGTGTGCCACAACCCATTCTACGTGCACTAGCCGAACAGGGCTTCCGAGAACCAACACAAATTCAAGCAATGACGTTACCCGCTGCCATTCATGGCAAGAAGGATATCCTGGGAGCCGCCGAAACGGGCAGCGGCAAAACTTTGGCCTTTGGCATACCCCTGATCGCTGGAATTATGGATCTGAAGGAACGTAATGCCAAATATGGCATACGCAAGGCACCCAAAGTGAAGGGAGAGGGTAGTCAAAAATCAGAAGAGCCTCCCAGGGATGATGAACACGAATTGACTCCACCGCCTGAAGAACTGGACCATGTGTCAGGAGCCAGCGATGAGGATGACAGCGATTTGGAGAATCATTCGGCAAGCAGGGAACGACCCTTATATGCCTTGGTTCTGACCCCCACTCGAGAGTTGGCTGTCCAGGTAAAAAATCATCTGGTAGCAGCAGCCAAATATACGGGCATTCGTGTGGCAACAATTTTTGGTGGCTTGGCCGTGGCCAAGCAAGAGCGGGTACTCCGTCAGGGACCAGAGATTGTGGTGGCCACCCCAGGACGTCTCTGGGAGCTCTACTGCCAGGGCAATCATCATCTAAGTAAGATTAACGATGTCAGTTTCCTGGTAATCGATGAAACCGATCGCATGGTAGAAAAAGGACATTTTGAGGAGCTGCGCAGCCTTCTCAAAGTGCTAAATGGAGATGAAGAAAAGAAACAATTGCGTCAGAATTTTGTATTCTCCGCCACCCTGACTTTGGTGCATGATCTGCCTGATCATATGCAGAGTAAGTTTCAATATAAAAATTCAATATTTGAAATAATTAAAATCAAATCTTTTAGAGCGAAATGTAGGCAAAAAACCTAAATTTGTTAAGCAAACAGTGGACCAAAAGATCGAGAGTTTGATTGAAGAGTTGGGAATTTTGCAGCCAAAGATTGTGGACATAACCAGTAGCCAGCGTGAGTTACAGAATCCTTAACGATCCTCTGTTTTATTAATAAAGATTTTTCTTTTCAGAAACTGCTCAAAATTTGACCGAAAGTCGTCTGCTTTGTCCTCTGGATCAAAAGGATTATCATCTCTATTATTTTATACAGCGTCATCCAGGACGTACGATTGTCTTTTGTAATTCCATTGATTGTGTAAAGCGTTTAGCAACTTTATTTGGTCTCTTGGACTGCAATCCTTTGCCTCTTCATGCAAATATGATCCAGAAACAACGTCTCAAGAACTTGGAACGTTTCCGTGATAGTCCCACGGGTCTGCTTATAGCCACCGATGTGGCTGCCCGTGGTTTAGATATACCCAATGTAGAGCATGTTATACATTATCAAGTACCACGCACCAGTGAGAACTATGTCCATCGATCGGGACGCACTGCTCGAGCTAATAAACATGGCATTACAGTGATGTTTATGGAACCCGGCGAGGTCAAGAGTTATGTGAAACTTTACAAGACACTGCAGAGGAGTAGGTTCCCCCATAAAACATATTCTACTGTGATTTACTAATTGTTTTTGTCCCTTTTTTTTGCAGCCGAGGATCTTCCCCTGTTTCCCATATCGGAGCGTTACCTATCCGCTGTACGGGAACGAGTGAATCTGGCACGTGATTTGGACAAAGAAGAGCTTAAGCTAAAGCGCACACAAAGTGAATTGGGCTGGATGAAAAAGCATGCTGAAGAAATGGACATGATTATCGATGGCTACAATGATGAATCGTGTGTATTAGAGGGAAAATTCTTTCTGCTAAATCTAAAAATTTGTTTTATTTTTGCAGAGGAAGCGATCAGGATGAGGATCCTTTTATCATTGAGCGACGTCGCAATCGGCAACATGTAGAATCGGTGCGTTCCCAGCTTCATGCTCTCCTGGCTCAACCTATTTTCCCCAAAGGGTTTAGCTTTAAATACCCAACGAATGGCCAAGTCTCCGAGTTGAGTCAAACGCAAAGTCAAAGCGCTGTGGAGACCATGAAAGCAGCCATTGAGGATCAGAAGCTGGCTAAACAGCAGCGCAATAAACGCAAAAGAAATGTCTGAATAAAATGTTCTTTTCCTTTGGAAACTAATTTTTTGTAATATTTATTATATGAACCTTTGAACCCACCTCAACTGTAAACCATTGGCCTTCTTGGTTGATGGATAAATTCCTGTTCCACACGAGAATCTTTAGGCACTACATAGAAAAGTAATGAGCCACCCGAAACAAAGAAACTTTTCTCATCCAATAACTCCCGCAGAGTCTTTGTCATATCCACTTTGTGGACACATCCCACTTTACGGTTCTCATAGTACACATTGACATTGCCGACTCGATACTCTTGATTCTTATCACATGGCAGAGGTTCGGCAAATAGCGTCTGAAGGCAATCCAACATGGTAGCGGTCTCTGGCAATTGTTGCTGAAAATCACTGAAAAGGAATTCTGGATAGGAGAAAGCAGCTGGCCAAATAAGAGTCGAACCATCAGCCTCATCTAAATGGACAGGATAGTCTTCTAGTGGCAGGAATTTGGGTCGTAGCAGTTCTTCGGTTATATCAAGCTTTTTGTTTAGACGCTGATCGTCAAATTTAATGCTACGCTGCTCCACGGCATCCTTTAGTTTTTGTAGACGTGAAGCCCTGCGCCTGGCCTCCGCCAGTTCCTTACGCTGATTGCGTTCCACTTCCAGCTGAGAGAGGAATGAGGATTAAATGAGATTCCTTAGCATTTTCAGCTTTGACTCACCTTTTTCATTTTATTTTTATGCAGCAGAGCCTTAGCCTCCTTGTGATCAATGTCCACTTCGAGCAGCTCCTCGCATAATTGCGTGCATACATCAAACTTGTCCAGTTCATGGGCACATTGAGCTGCCCTCCAGCGTGCCTTGGTGTAATCTGGTTTATAGAACAAAGCCCTCTGGGCATCACTTAAAGATGAACGATAGTTCTTGATGAAATAATGAGCAGCCGAACGATTGTTATACAAAACGGCCAGCACATCCTGATTCTCGCACTTGGATTTGATGCCCTCGGTGAAACTGTAGACAGCCATGCGAAATTTCTTGTGTTTCATGTAGAAATTGCCATCTTCTTTGTAATTCAAGGCCAACTCTTCGCGTGTGTTCTCCTCGGGATCATATTTTAGTTTCTGCAGACCCTCGAACATTGGATGCACTTCATCACCAGGCTGAGGAGCACGTTTCATGAAGAACGGATGCTTGTCCATTTCCTCTTGCCAGCGATCCTCGGGCCACCCTTCCTCATAGCGTTTCTTTTCCAGGCCATCAATAAATGCATCCAGCTCGGCATCGAGCTTTGCAGCCAGCTCCAAACGCTCCTCTTCTGTCCAATTCTTTGAAGCTGCCAATTCCTCCATACTCAAAAAAGAAAACAACAAAGAAAGTGCACATGTTGCTCTTCATCAGAGTTCAACAGTTTAGCTATTTTCTCGCCAACTCTAGAATTTTGCAAGTGCTGTTGAAGTCAGCTATGTACAGTGGGTAAAAAATGAAATTTAAGCAATTCATCAGTACAATTATCTAATTGATTAAGCTATTGCAACGACAAGGGTATTTGCACTATTTCAAGAATTAAGATGAAAGGAAATTGGCAACAAGTTCTAAAATTTGTTTTAATTTTATTTTATTTTAAGAAAATCAGAAATTATGTTGCTTATCCTAAGCGACATCTTAGCTTTTTTTTATCTCTGTAGAGTTGACTTCAGGTTCCCGCCAATTTTTAATAATTATTTGTTGCTAATTTTTTGTTTACGATGGAAGTGGAAGTAGATGAAAATAATGCCCCAGAGTTGTAAGTGATTTCTTTAGCACTATTTGAACAATTGGCATAAACCATGTTTCTTTAGATACGTTCGTACGCCGGAGGATGTGAGGATCATTGTAAAACATGCGAAATTGGATGAGCGTCAACTTACCCAGGTGACCCAAGCGCTGGTTTATCCTTCAGCTAATATCGTTGCCGATAATCTACGCCTTCTGGAGTTAGATTCCCATATGTCGGAACAGATACGTGAGGGTCAGACTCTACATTTTAAGGGTGGACTCCATGAGAAGGTTGTTCTCTGCACGGATGAGAAGACATATGATGTGAAGGGTGCTGAGATCTCGAATAGTTTATTGCTGGTGCCGGATTTAAAGTTTGCCGCCGCCACTAGCACCTCACCCCTAAAGAGTCCACGTTCGGGTAATGCGAATGCTTCGCTGGAAAGGAGTCTAAATGATAGCACCGAAGATGAACTCGAAGTGCCCCGGACACTAGAGCAACGCCAAGTGCTGACAGTGTTTCACGAGTACTATGAGTGCCGTGAAATTAGACCAAGATATCGCAAGCTGGGTGAACTATTGCAGTTGACACGCTATTCCGGGCCAGAGAATGAGTATTGCATAGAGAAGAAGTTGCTCTTCAATTTCCAGCAGTTGCTGGACACGGTTCAATGCAGTCGTTTGCAATTTATGGATGGACTGCGTCAATATCGAGCTCTCGAATTCGATGGCCACTTGAGAGTCTTGGAATATGATTATGAATATCGCATAGTTAACCTTATGCTTGGTCTGATCAGCGAGAATTCCTGGGCTTTGGATGAAGTAGATCGCGCTGAAACCATACAGGCTCTAGATGGCATTGCTCCGGAGTCAATTGTCTCTGGCCTCTTTGATATCTACACTGTCCCGAGTGAACGTTGTCCGAATAAGTATTCGTATCAAGAATCTTTGGTGGCTCGCATTGTGGCTCAAAATATTCTACAACCCGGTTTGCGTTTTCGCAATGAGGAATTCATGCGCACATGGCAAGAGGCTCTACCCGAGGGCATGTCCTGTCAATTGGAATATCTCAGTGGCATTGGAATTTATGATAAAGAGGGAGCTCAACCATGTATTCGCTCGCTGGCGGAGGAGCAGCTGCCCAACAATATTAATGATCGCATGCGCACTTTGTTTAAAACGAAACGCAAATGGACTTTGGAGGAGATGGAACCATATATAGAGTGCGTAAGAAAATGATTTCCTTCTTTGCATAACGATTAATTTCTCTCTCCTTTCTTTCAGCTGCTTTACTACTCCTACTTTATCGGTGTCCATGTTACTGGCTAAATATGCTCGCTCTCTGACCGAAGGAGGCGTTCGCTACTATGTGTCTAAGCATTGATAGATAAGGGTAATTTGTTTAGATTGTAAGCATTGTTTATAGAGAAAATTAAAAACTAAGAGCCAAAATGAATATAGAACTTGAATTATTAGGTAAAGCTAGAAAAGGGTCGCCAGATACCAAGTTGCCAACTCCATTATTGAGAACTCCTTTGCCTCAGGTGGCAAATCTATTGTGCAAGTTTAAAAGACCTCCAGTGGCTAGTGGCTTTATCCTTTTCACATTTTAATAGTGTCGTTAGTTAGTTACAAGAGTCAATTAGATTTAGGGACTATAAAAATACATGTATGTGTAATATAAAGTATGCATATAAAAATAAAGTAGACAGTCAGAGGCAATAAGAGAAAAATGAGTAAAAAGACACATAGACTTGGGGAAGGAAGGAGCTGAAGCAGCTACTGGCTAAGCTCGTACAAGATGTGAGATAGGACACCACTGGCTTCCACATTGCTCAAAGCCACATTGGCCAAATGCGGTTCATAGCGTTTCAAACTTCTCTTGGCTGTCGAAGTATTGCTAACCAAATTCCTTAGGATGAGGGCGGCTGTAAGGCGAATGCTCTTGGTCACAGGTCCCTCATTCTCGTCCATTAGCTCTTTGGAATTGGCAAAGTCAGCAGTGTAACGCTTAATGGCCTGTAGGGCAGAAGTACCCACCGTCGTACCCAGACCTGTAGATGGTCCGGTGGCTCCTCCTGCTGTCGCTGGTGAAGCAGTTGTTGATGCTGCCGGAGCATTAACATTTCGTACAATAGTCACGGGATGCTGAGACGGGGATATATTATGAATGCCTGTGGCCAGTCGACGTTGCATGCTGACACGCAAATCATCCTGAGTCAAGTGCCGATCGATCAGATGAGTCATCAGCGAATAACGCTTCCTGGCAATATTGTCGCAGAAGCCTGGACCACTACCCCATTGGCAATAGATCTCGGCTCCGGCATCCAAGTGATCCGGGCAATGGACATTGCACACATGATGTTGTAGATCATTGAGAGACTTGAATTTGCGTCTCGGGCAATTGCGCCAGTCGCAAATGAACAGCCAGTTCACATCGTCGGGAACGGGATTCGGTGCAGGAGGATGGGAAGAGATGGCCACCACAATAGGTGCCCCAGATGGAGGAGGAGTCGGCGTGGAGGCCGGCGTGGGAGTTGGTGTGGGCAGTGGGGTGGCTGTTGGTGTAGGCGCCGGTGTGGCCTGTGGCGAGGGCACCAATGTCGCTTGCTCAATGCCGGTTGCAGCTGTCTCTTGGCTGGGTTTGAACACAGGTACAGTAGATTGTATTGGTGGCTTCTTAACCTGTGCGATCTGTGGAAGAATAGTCTTCGGTTTCATAGTTTCCGATATCTAAAATGAGCGACAGAATTAAGGCCAAGCTTGGATAGAGCTTTCAATTTACTTACCGTTGGCATGGTAATCTTTTGTTGGATAATCGATGGATGATGTTGTTGCTGCTGCTCCAGGACACTCCTTATATGTTGTTGCTGTTGCTGCAGGACTGCACCTGTTGAGGTCGGCTGCTGCGGTGGTTGTGTGGTTATTATAGTCTGAGAATTGAGCTGACTCTGCTGGAGAGGAGCTGCCGGTGCCGGTGTTTGGGTAATCAAAGTGGTCTCCTTAAGGCCACCCAAAATGATTTGCCTTTTCTCGCCGGGAGCATTCATAACTCCGGCAGTTTGAGCTGGTCCTGAGATTATATGTTGTTGTATAATCGATTGATGCTGCTGCAGTTGAGGAATCGGCAGAGCAGCTGTCGTTGGCTTGGCCGCTATCAGACGTTGCTGCTGCTGTTGTTGCTGGCCGGGATTAGTGCCCGGTTGGTGCAATTTAATGGTAGCTGGAATTTGATTAAGCTGGGACAACAACGAGGGTGAAATTTGGCCAGCTCCCGCCAAAGTGGCCACCGGACGCTGCGCGGGTGTGACAAAGATCTGTTGCTGTGGTCCCGGTGGACGTGGTTGACCACCAGCACCACCTGGCGCTGTGGTAGTGACCAAAACCTGTTGTCCCTGTGCAGTGGTCATAATCATCTTTTGGGTTCCCGTAACATTCGGAGTCGCTGCACTGGCAACTACTGCTGGTGCCCCCGGCTGCTGGAGAATGATTATGGTTTTCGTTTGCTGCTGCGGTGCTTGTGGATGAGCTACCAAATAAGTTTGACCCTGTTGATTGGTGGCCAGAACGTATTGCGTTTGCGGAGCGGGAGTGGTTTCCAATGTTTTCGATTGTAGAATGACTGGAACCGTTTGGAAACCCTGATCTGTTTTAATGGTGGCCGTGGTGGCCAATTTAAGCTGGGGTGCTGCTCCTCCGCCTGGGTTGGAGGGGAAAACTAATTGCCTCGGAGTGGCAGAGCTAGCCTGGACTTTGGCTGGTATAAGCATCTGTTGCTGCTGCTGTTGTTGTTGTTGCTGCGGCTGTTGATCCTGACTGGCGGCAGCTAGTGGAGGAACATCATCCAATTCCTCATCTTCTAGTATGGAGGCAGCCAAGTCTGCATAGAGATTAGCGGCATTCTTTGAGGGTGTCACTTGCGGTTCGGGCTCTTGCTTTGCAACAGAAGCCGCATCCAAGGCCAAACGCTTGCCATGCTCCTCATCCATGGTCATTTTGCGTTTTGCAATAATTAGCGTCCTCTTGTTGGGATCTTTGGTTAGGACATTGGCACCACTTAATGGCGCCAATGGCGGAGGAGCCGAATCCGTATGGCTTTTCTTTTCAAGAGCCATTTGTGGATTGAGTGGCTTAATGGTGGTCTGACCCACCTTGACCGGGGTATGCTGCATCAGAGGATTATTGACAAAGGCACTGATGGCCGTCGATGTAACCTTAATGGGTTGTGTCGTCGAGGATGATGTTGTAGTAGCCACCAAAGCCGGCGGCTGAGTTTGATTCTTTTGCTTTTGTTGGCGTTCTGTGACCTTGTTGGCCAAGAGGCTTTTAATTAAAGATGAAGTAGGTTGCTGCGCCGGCGCTGGTGTGGGCAACTCTTCGCTTTGCTGCGATAAAGGGGGCATTGGCGGCGCATGCTGTGCTGGTGAGGACTCAACTGGTTGCGAAGCCTCCAGTCCAGGCGGCTTGGCCACCACTGGCACTGGTAGATCTTTCTTCACCACCGTCAATATCGTCGGCGTCATCTGCTGTTGCTGCTGCTGCTGTTTCTGATGCAGCAGCAAGGGTTGAGCTCTCATTTTAATGCCTACATAGTGTGTTCCCGGCAATTCCGTGCCATCCAATTGACGCACTATAACCGGACCCACAGTCTGATTGAATATTAATCTGACCAAGCGGGGAAATTGCACATGATTGACCACTGAGAGTTTTCCCGCTTTCTGGCAATGAGAGAGGTAAATCCTATAGAGTTCTTGTTGATCCACACGACATTCGTGACCCATGGCAGCTCTCTCGTAAGTGGCACCCAGCCAAGCCAAAGCATATTGTTCATCATCATGGGTGAAACTCTGCGGAGCCGATGGAGGAGCTGGCAAAGTGGGTGCCGGAGCCGGCACAACTGTCGCCGCCGCCAGAACTCCCTGCGGTAATTGGACCTGCGGCAAGCTGGGCACCGGCAGCTGAACCTGCGGCAGGCTTGGCATGGGTGGAGCCGGCAGAGGTTCTCCCTGAGGGTGCAGCACTTGCGTCTGGGCGGGAGTAGGCGGCGGCAGAGCTGCCACAGTGGCAGTCTTCAAAGAATTAACTACAGATCCAGGATTCAAATTAGCAGCTGCAGATGTGACCATATTTTGGGCCGCCGACGGCAACATATTGCCTGGCACGACCTCCACAACACGCATCAAGATGCATCCAGCCACACCATAAGTGCCCGCTTCCACAGTAACCAGGGCGACCAGTTGATCAACCAATCCGCGCACTTGCATCAATAGAGAACAAGGACGTGCTCCCAATGAACTCAGGGCATAGATTGCCTCCAAAGTAAAGATGAGGAGCATCACATCGGTGAGGGATAGCAATAACATGACACGTTGATAGAACTCCAAGCCTAGGCGACTAGTGATATGACGACTATTGCCCTCGCGTGAGCAGAGCTTGTAAAGAATTTCCAAACAGCAGATGATCACAGCTCTATCATTAGACTCGATGCCCTCGCAGAGGGTCGCCAATAGATTGCGTGACAATTCGTCTGTATTGGGATCTTGCAGTTCAAAAAGCTGGGCCAGATTACCCGCCGTCTCCAGAGCCTGGATATGAATATTGCCTGCAGCAGAAGAAACAATATGAGAATTAAACTGTTATGACAAAAATTTCAAACAACTTACTCCATCGAACATTGGAACCCATCACCAGATACCGCCAAAGTGTACGATTAGAAGCCATTAGTGGCAGATTCTCTTGGTGGAAACTTAGGCTCCTCATCAATTGAACAATCTGCAAAACTCTCTGACCCATGCGCTCATCAGTGCCATGACTCCGACGCAAGTTCAAGAAGTCCAAATTATCAAAGTAGTCATCGAAATCGGGCATTTGGCTCTTTCCCTCTTCATCCTCCTTCTCAATTAGACCATTATTCACCCAAGCCTGCTCATCCGTATAGAGATCAAGAATTTGGGGCTTATCATTTAACAAATCTCTCCAGAATTGCTTTTGCGAATGATGACGCACTTGCTCATAGCTGTGCTGGAACAATTTTCGTATAGTATAATCCGCATAGACACCCAAATGGGCTAGCAAAACATCCAGCAGCTTTGGACATTCAACCAAATCCAGTCGATAACGACTTTCATTGGCCATCAGAGTGCAAACATTGATGGCAAAATCCTGTTCATTGGGCAAGGGCGAAAGCAACGAGAGTAAAAGCTTCTCATGGTTGCTATGTCGATGCAATTGTGTGGACATTTTATATTGCCGTCGTCTGTCTGCATTTACAATATGTTGCCGCTGATTATAAGACATGGGCACGGCGGGTAAACTGGAGCCATAGGATGAGCCAAAAATACTGCTGACTCCTCCTCCACTGGCCATGGCTCTAGACCGGGCACGTCCTCCACCACCACCGCCACTCATCTCTACATCTCTATCAATGGCCGCCTCTAAGGCTTCCATTTTGTCTGGATCTTCGCCGAAGAAATTAAGTTTCTCATATTTATCCAAATAACGGCGATAGATGTGCTTTATGCCGGCCGTGCCATTGACACAGCGTTCGCGGAGCGTCTCCATGGCCGAGTACACTTCATCCCATTCATCACGCATATTGACTTTGCTGAAGCCACCTCGTTCGGTGACCTCTTGGTAAAGTTTATATAAATCCACATGCTGCCCACTGATCTTTGCTGTCTGGGTAATGGGAGTTCTAGTGATTGAAGAGAGATTGGGGTATTACAACATGAGATTTAGATACCGACTTGAACCAACTTACCCGCGTCTTTCGTGAAACTGATGAAGATCACGCCAAAATTCATCTGGCCCGGATGCTTTTCCTTCTATTTTCTCAGGGGATATTTGTTGCTGCTGTTGTTGTTGTTGCTGCTGCAGCAGTTGATTTCTGGCGCGCAATGGTGTTGTTGTTGTTGCTCCTAGAATTCCTAGTCCCTTGGACGCCGGCTGCAGTTGCTCTTGACTGGCTGCCGGTAAAGATTGCAATAACACACGCACACTATCTATGGACGACATTTTGATATTTTCCACAAGTCGGCGCTAATAAAAACACTTAACACATTGTTTTTCAAACGTTATTAATAAGAAAAAAATTATAACAACGCCACCAGCATTTAAAGATGTGCAATATAGTGAAAATATCGATATCGATATCGACTAGTGTTATCGACCAGGGCTGCCCATGGAATTCGCGGCATTATATATAATAAATACCTTTTTTTTTTATTAGGTTATTAAACAAATTATACTGTTTTTTTATAAATTATTTTATGTTTTTCTCGCACGTCTCAAAGTCCTTCTGTGTATGAACGTAGCCCTGGTTTATAGACATTAGTGTGACCATCGTATATTTGACATTTTTTTCTTATTTTCATCTAAAAACCGCGGCTAATTTTTGTAAAAATTTTGTAAGATATAATTAATTACTAAATAAACTAATAAAACCCAAGGACACGCATAATGGAGGTGGCACAATATAATGATAAAATTCTTGGATTGGATCATGCAGGATAGCTGTAAATTTATGTTGAATAAAACTCCATGGATAGCATGCAAAGATCATTTCGAGAAGCACAAGTGGAGCACTTTAAATTTACTGGTACAATATGGGTATTTATTTGCGAATAGAAGTAAACAAACTTAATATCTAATGTTTAAATGTTTTTTAAGTGAGTTGACGGAGTTTGGGAGGTTTCTGCTTGCAACATTATGTGGCTGTTTTCACAAATGTCTCGTCGTCTAAGATCGTGTATCTATGATTGCGATATGTGTCCAATTCGAATATATACTTTTTACCGCAATCCTTCATGACCTTGTGAACCACGGGGCGTACGTTATCAATGCCAGCAATGCGGGTCAGATCATTGTAATATTCAAACTGGACGGATTAAACAAGGTTAACTATAAGAACCTTTTCAAGAAAGTATTTACTCACCTGTCTTTCGCCCATTTGATGGGCCTTCTTGCGATTGTAATAACCGCAATCCCAACGCTCGCCCGTCTCCTTCTCTAGATTGGCTAACATTTCCTCTTTAGAGGGGAATTCCACCTTACCCGTATAGAACTTTAATGAGAATCTTACTTGCATATCAAATACAGTGGCGGGAATGACGTTGAATGGCAAACCAATAAATGCCATTGTCGGATTATTGATATTGATGCAGTGCTTCCACAATGGCTGTACGAAATTATCAATCACTTGTATTCCCACATCGGTACTAAGGCAGGGAAATGTATACTGATAGCCAGTGCAGTACATAACATGATCGAAGGTCTCAGTGGAGCCATCCGTAAAGACTGCTCCATTTCGGGTGAAACGTTCCACGTCCGGTTTCTGTGTTACATTGCCCATAAAGGCGGTATTTGGTGTGGCAACCAAATGATGGCTTAGATATACATGTTTCGCTGCTTTGCGTATATGATTGGCAATATCCATGCCACTGGGACCGGCTCCAATGACCAAAACATTTTCACCTTAAAAAGTAAATGCAACAAATTTAAATTGCTATCATTTTAGGAAAGAAAAAAACGTGCAAAGCTTTCCGCCTTGCTATTATATCAGCAAAATAAAACACTCTAAGCTGACCAACACTTGATAGCAAAATACGGCGGAGTGCCCGCAGACAGAGATAAGGTCCGGCGCTAATTTATGAAAGAACAATAATTGCAATCGCCCACTAGACTGGTCTGGTCTGCGAAAATTTGTTAAATTGTATGTGAATAATCTTAATTTACTTAAACAAATTTATTCTTAGAACGCTATCCGGATCTCTTACGTATATACCTTGCACTGAAAGACAGAAAGTACCCAAGTATTTCTATAACATGCAAAAGAATCAAATTATACGTAGGAATGTTTGTACTACTAACGCCAATTCAATCGCCAATATCCAATACCTTTACCCAAGTCAGTAGACTTTCTTAATTCATGTTAATTTCTATAATTTAATGTTAATTTTGTTTAACATTCCTAGCCGGATATCTACTGGTGTTAGGGGGCTTACTTTGAATAATTTATGAATTATATCACTTTCTTAGATAAAAAAAAATATTTTTATCAGCCCTGACCTTGAGAAGAGCTACTATCTTACCTTTAAATTTATCTGCCTTACGGTATAGATGACTGTGTATTTGTTCTCCCTCATATAGATCCATGCCCTCAATTTCTGGTAGATCTGGTTCTGTATAGTGACCATTGCATACATAGATAAAATCATAGTAAACAGGATCACAGGTATTTGTTACATGATCCCAAACGTAAACCTAGAAAACAAATGAAATGAATTCAAGTCACGAGTTTAATCAAACAGAGATCTCGAGCACACAAACAGTTGTTCAATGATTACAGCAAAAAGCAGCACGAGGAACAGCGGAAAATAACATGGTGGAGGACATATCAAGACAAACCTGACGTCAACACTCACCTCCCAATCATCCAAACGGGGTCGCACCCTAATGACCTCGTGTTGAAGCTTAATATGTGGCCTGAGCTTGAAATGATCAGCATATAATTGCAGGAATTCCAATACCTCATGTGATGTGATAAAAGATTCCGCAATGTCGTTAGGATAAGGAAAATCTGGATAACCCATTACCTCTTTGGGCAGATTCGTTCTACAAGGAAGAAGAAAAACAAATGTAGAAACTATGATCAATGCCTCTTTGACTGAGTTGAACCTACCGCAATCCCTCGTACATGCTGCTATGAACCTCTTCGTATTCATCTTTGGGCATTTTATCGGAGAAGACCCAAGTTCCTCCAATTTCTGTGCCGCGTTCGTAGGCTACTGCATCTAGACCAGCTTCTAGAGAATTCTTCAAGGCACAGAGACCCGCAGTGCCAGCTAGAAATTGTCAAGATTTGTAGCTAATTGATATAGTATTGAGGAGGAAACTATTTGTATATTACCTCCTATAACGCACACACGTCGTTTTTCGTGCAATGGAGTCTTAAACATTTTAGTATATGATTTTATTTCCCTTTTCTTTAAAGGAGAGAGAAGACGTCTCTTCGATTGCGCGTCTTACAACTGACTAAATGGACGCGGGGCTGGCGCCTCACAGAGATAGACCTTTCCACAATCAGCAAAACAGCCAGAGAGGCAGAGTGAGAAAGAGAGAAGCCAGGCCGTGTGTGTATGTGCTCTAAATTTTAGCCGATGCGGCTGATATACATACATGAATGGGTAAATGTAAAGACCTTATCATGTTGGTTGTATTTTCATAAATCCAATGCAAAGTATGCCACTTGATTTATTAATATTTGAGATAAACATTTAATAACTTTCTTTTACACTTACAGGGTATTGCTAGAGTCGCCCTAACTGACCACGAAACACCTATAAATTTACTTATCACCTCACACTAGTTGTCACATAACTATTAACTTGTCGTCATCGGCATCTTTGTGAGATGGAACATCTGGTTGATCAATCCAAACCATAGCCTTTCCCATTAACGCAAGCTTGAAAGATAAGGAACTAAAGATTCAGGCAGCAACCCATACAGTTTGGTCAATAGACAGACAATTCCCTTGCGTCTTAGGCGAGTGTCATTGTGTCATCTCAGTTTATTATTCCATTTCTGTATTATCAGTAGAAAGTTTCTATTCTCATTCGCAAATAACTCTGCCTGTTTCATCAGCTCAACTAATCAGCAGCAGCAGCAGCAGCTGGGGGAATAAATTAATTATATTCAATTAAACTAGAATTAAGCGTTACAATGTATGCGAAGCCCATGCCAAATATGAAGTTGTGTCGGACGGGGGAAGCCAATCAATTTCTCTGATAGTGAAACATCAGATTACAGGGGGCGAGTTCAATATTTATTACCGAATATGTTGAAGTGTTTACAAACAAAACAAAACACAAAACACTCGTGGTGCGTTTCCAATTTTGTAGATAAACCATTAGGGGGAAATGATTTTTTGTGGACATGTTGTCAAGCAGTGGCTAAAAAGCCACTCAATATTGCCAATTGAAAATGAAAACATACTTAAATGTTTGTCCTGAAACTTTAATTAGTAAGGTTTAATCTGAGTAGCAGGTTTCTAGTCAATCGACTTTCTATCAAGAGATGAGATCTAAATGAACTAGGAACAATAGAAAAATGTACTCAAAGTTAACTTTTCAAAAAATTTTAGTCTTAATTGAAATTTACTTTATTCGCAGAATAGGCATTTTTGTTCGTAAATCTAAAAACTTCATCAGGATTTTTGGATTTTATAAAAATCAATGGCTATGATTATGATCATACCTTTTCTGTTAAACCTATAAATTTTGAATATATACATATGTGACTCACTTCTGACTACAGAGATTGGGTTCAATATTCAATACTTGTCAAGATATATGTACATATATGTATACCTATTAAACTAAACTCTCTAACCTATGATACAAACAAATAATGTAGATCCTATTAACTAATTTTACTGAAACATACTTTCGTTTAGTTTACTTAGTTTCTAGTTCGCGAAAACTATAATTTATCCGAAATTATATATGTACTCAGTTTTATAAAAGTCTGAAGGAATCTTAATAATTTTAGTTCTTATGGCCTACTTCTTAAAATAGTTTATGAAATTTAAGATTTATTGAAGTCCCAGACAGCTTATCTTATTTAATTTATAGTATTTTTTTAAAAGAATCTGAAACAATCAAAAGCTTACTTGATTACTATAAATGGCTTGCAGGCTTAACAACTTACGGACTTCAAGAATTCTGTCCTCAACAGTCCAGAGACAAATTTATCCTTCAGCAACAGGGTTTTCAATGTGATAATGTATAATGAAATTAAGTGGTAGGAGCATATTCGAACTGAGTCTTAATTAAATTTGTCTGAGGTCAGAAAACTTTTCACCGTTTTTTGGATTTGCTAAAGCTTTCGCACAGTGCCGCCCTCTATTCTGGCCCCCCATTTCAAGTTTATTTCGATTCGTTTCGTGGAGCATCGAAGTTAGTATTTTAAGTATCGATTGTTAGTAGTAAGTCGATCTCGATTTTGTGTTTTGCATCGAGATTCGTAGGTTAAAAGTTCAAAGTGAAGGAAAATAAAAAACAATAAACAGAAGCAAGCGAAAGAGAAAGCAAAGAAGAAAGAAAGAAAAATCTTCAATCTGGGAATCAAGTTTTAATTTTTGTGGTTGAATTCATATTCTGTTTTTTGTGTGTGTGATTCTATTTTGTGTCTGTGATTCGTATGTTTGCTGCCCCTGCGTTTTAGGCTTAAAATTTATTGCCGATTTTTTATTTTGTTTTTCATATTTTTGTGTTTGCAAATTACAAAAACAAAAAAAAATCCAAAAACAAAACTGAACGCAGCTCCAAAAACTGGAAAAGTGGGGGCAGCGGTTGAGCAGCTGAGAGAGTGCAAGGCAACAGTAGCAACAACAACAACAAGAATAAGCTACATTCTAGAATTACAATAACAACAACAAAACAAGCCAAATTACACAACTTCCATGTGAAGCAAGGAGACGGAGAGACTGAGACAGAGAGAACGAAAGAGAGGAGTAACAATTGTCAAAAGGCGCAGCCAAGCATTGACATTGCCAGATATATATATTTATATATGTACATATATGTATGTATGCATTTAGATGATCACAACGACACCTCGACACATGGCTCCAACAACCAGCACCAGTCCCAGCCCCAGTACCAGTTCCCCCAAGCCACCCAAACTGGCCAAATTCAAATCTTCCTCCCTGGATCATGAGATTTATACGGCAAATCGTCGTGGGACTATAGCCACAGCGGCCAGTGACTGGAAGTCATTGCGTGGTAATCCCATGATCTCAGCCAATGGACGATCCTCACTTAATTTGGGAATGGGCGGAGGCGGCGGCGGCGGTTTGTTGGGTCCATCTATGACCAGAGCTGCCTCCACATCGTCACTGGCCAGCAGTACACGCACCATGACAAACTATCAGGAGTACAAAATGGAAATTATTAATCAGGTAAGTCCCCCAAATCCCCCCAACCCCCTTCAAAATAGATAAAAGCTGTTCAAACAAATAGATACATACATACATACATACATACAAACATATTTGTCATTTATATTGAAAAAATGAGGGAAACAGTTGTTGGCCCGAATGAGAGAAAGACAATAGAAAGACAAAAAATTTGTTTTTTCTTTCTTTTGGTGGAATTATTTAACAATTTTTCTTTACTCCCGGTCTTCATTTAATTGATAAAATAAATACCGATACATGTACACTTACAACAGGGGCGGACTATGAGGTAAATTGATAGGGCCTAACGAGTTACCAAAGTTGCTGTAGGAAGATTATATTGGTCTATATAGAAGAAACATCTAAAAACACTTTATTCCAAGTTCCAAGTAAATTCAATGATATTAAAGCTTATGGCAAGGATCTAAAAAGTGTATTAAACTATTAATTAGCTAATTCTACAATTTTCCATGAAGGAGTAAAACTTTTTCTTTTTTTTTTACAGTTCACTTTATCAATAAAAATAAACCAGAATTTTAAAAAAAAAAATTGTTCAAAAACGCTTCGCATAAATTAAACTCAAGTTAAGACTTTAATTTCTCGAGATTTGCATAATTAGTAAATTAGTTGCCACCCTTGAGCACATTCCCTCCCTGAATTTGTTGTTTATTTTTAACAAATTCATTTTTTTGCCTTTTGTTTGTCTTTCTGCTGTTCTGATAAAAAAAAGATTGTAAAAAAGTGCAGTATTTTATTCTAAAATATTTATTTAAGTTCGCTAGAAAAGTACACAAAAAAAGAAAGAAAGAACAAAAATTGTTTAGCTTGATAAATTTCTCAAGTGAGAGACGGAAGCTTGGGACCCGCCATAAATAAAATGTCTGATTAAGTGTGTAAGCTAATTTTAAAGTAAATCACGAGTTGCACACCCGCCCCGAAATGTTCAAAGGGAGTATTAGACCAGGAATTCATTTAATTATTATGTCAAAAAAGTAACTATTAAATATATGTTTGGATGGTTGAAATATATAAATGATCTTCATATTTTTGTAGTTCGAAGTTCAAAATTTGTACGAATACATTCAAACCATTGATAGTTCTGAGTACTCTTCCTGAAACACATAAAATTGTCTTTTCAAGCTAATATGTACTATTTTCGATGAATTTTGAGAAACTTAACAAAAAAACTAAACCAAATGAAATATCATGACATAAAATATAAATGTTTGAATCATTCGAATCATTAGAATTTATTCGTCGTATTAACAATTCATGACAAATCAAGGCAATAGAAAAACGATTTTTATTCATTCTATCGACTCGATTCAGTCCAGCACTGTTTGACTGAATAACTTTGACTACATTTGATCGCCTTTTAAGCCTAATTCGTTTGATTCAATTTTATTGTTTTTTTTTGTCGTTAGGAAGATTAGTCCCAATGATCTCGAAATTGTCATTGTCTAGACTCTAGACCAATAATTTTTCTACAGGAACGCGAAATCAATCTGATATCAGCTAAAAAGTTATAGAAATAGCAATATTTCGCGCCCTAATAAGTTTCTATTATTTCGAAAAACTTCTATAAAGTTCTAGGGAATTGGTGAACCAATTTCTATAGCCAATCTGATCATTTAACTTATGCAGATTGACCGTTTCCTTTGGGAGCAAAACAAAAGCAGCTGGTCTTTCCCCAAGCGGGGGGCGAGGTACTCATAAACAATTCGGTTACCCATAACAAAAGCCCCTCCAGCCCCTTCCAGCGGCACCAGCAGCTGGCTAAAATACGATGCTAAAAATAATTACGACGGAGAGGTACAAAGTAAAGTACATAAAAAGTCTTTTCAAGTGATGAATTCAACGAACTTAAGGTGAAATTTGCCGCGTTTTTTTCTCTATCGGTGTTTCGGTATTTTGTTATGCTTTTGTTTGAGCATTTACCACATCAGGTGGTAATAATTAAGAGCCACAAACACCGCGGAGTCCATAACAAGATCATATAAACAAATTGATGGATTTATTAGCAATTGCTCTGGGTGTTTAGTATGTCTGAAAACTTTCAATAGGCAAATAGACGAGCTCTTAAGCCACAAGGTCAACCAAAATAACCAAAAAAGACAATCCGACAATGTCATAAGTCAAGTTGGCGCCCCTTCGACCATTGACAACAAAAAACAAAATGTACCGAATGTTGTTCAATTGTTCAATTTGTTGTTGATTTGTTTATTATAAGTCGTTGGCGTGACAAACGGCAATTGTGCGAAAAAAAAACTAAACCAAAGTGGAAATATTTTTGTTTATAACAAGACACAGAGGGAGAAACAGAGAGACAATTGCATAATCTTAAGTTATAGCTATTGAAAGTAATTGTAGAGTGTGTAGGCTAAAATCAATTTTCGGGGGAGGGAAAAATGCATCTTTAAGATACAATAAACAACCTCACATATGGCTAGACAACAAGTCAGTAATTTGGCCATTAAATAGTTGGCAAAAAGGGCAAATTTCCATAATAATTTATGAAAAAAACAATTGTTTGTTTACAACTATGATTATTGTTATGAAACGCTGTCAACTTTGGCAAGCTCTAAATCATATTTGTGGGTACTTCAAACAGGTTTTTACATTCATTTGACGAACGTTTGTTTGTAATTTGGTTTTAAAGTTTATTAATTGAGTGGAACTTTAGGAGTTGTTCATACAAAATACTTTGGAAATGTCGAAGAACTGAAGCAGGTTGAATTATTAGCTCTTTTTAAATCGATATCATATATCCTAGAAGTCATTACTTTCAATATAAAAAGTTCCTTAAAGCCCTTAACTTAGCGAGTCTGTAAATACTTAAACCAACTTTCAAACATTTATACATTACTTTTCCCAGTGAAAAGCGATCCTTAAATAGACTTTTAAACAGTTTTGCTTATTCCATACGCAAATAAGGATATTTGTTATGCTTTTTACAATTAGATATGATTGAAAGATGATTAAAACTAAATTTTAAAAAAACCCTTTTCCAATTTTATGAAACCTTTGATTTGCCGGCTCTACGTCCAGAAATAACACATTTAGAAAAATGTTTAAAAGGATACAACATTGCAGTAAAATCTATGACAGCAATTTCCTTATAAGTTAATTTACCTTTATGACAAATAAAATATTTATCAACAAACGAATTTTTTAAAAAGTTTTCAAAAAGTTTCTTTAAAAATTCATGGGAAAGATCTCTTGTTCACAACCTTGAAAACATCTCATAATGTTTGAATTTTTGAGAAATGTTGTTCAGTTTAGATAATTTGCTGCAGAGCAAGTGCATAAGGGAAATTGGTGAGATTTTAATGGCTCCGAGTGATATGCACTTTGTTTGCATATTTCTCTTCCACCTCACACACAGCACGTGCTGAAAATGTTTTGCAAAAACTGTTTTCTTTTGTTTATGCACTTTAAACGATTTTCAAAATGTGTGTGTGTGTAATTGTTGAGTTTTTATTTTAGTGCCAAATGAAATTAAACAGGTGTCACTCAGACGATTTTGTAGAACCTCAAACTTTGTATTTTCACATGATGTTGCTTCCTTTTCAACTGGATACCTTTGACGTGCGGGCGAAAATATTGTTGGGGCCAAGATCAAAGCAGAACAGAGAAAAATTGATTGAATTTTGTGTTTTGAAATTTTCTTTTGCAGGGCAAATGCCTTTGTGGTCAATATATACGGGCGAGATTACGGCGGGCTGGTGTCCTCAATCGCAAAGTGGTACAAAGACTAAGAAATATCCTAGAGCCCTCCTCGCATGTGGTCTACGAAGTGTTTCCGGCCCTCAATAGTGTGAGTATATAGGAGCTATTATATACCATTTTTTAAACTAAACTGAAATGTCTCTGTATTTTCCAGATGGGCGAGGAACTGGAGCGCATGCATCCGCGTGTCTACACAAATATCTCCAGGCAATTGTCACGAGCTCCTTTTGGCGAACTAGAGGACAGTGATATGGCCCCGATGCTGCTAAATCTGGTGGCCAAAGACCTATTCCGGTCAAGCATAACGTGGGGCAAAATCATTTCCATATTCGCTGTTTGTGGTGGCTTTGCCATCGACTGTGTGCGTCAGGGTCACTACGATTATTTGCAGTGCCTTGTGGATGGTCTGGCCGAGATAATTGAAGATGATTTGGTCTATTGGCTAATAGATAATGGCGGCTGGCTGGGCTTACAGCAGCACATACGACCTCGGATCGGTGAATTCACATTTCTTGGTTGGCTGACATTATTCGTTACCATCTCGGCAGGAGCCTACATGGTCTCAAACGTCTGCAAACGCATTGGCTGTCAGTTGTACTCGTTGTTGTTTTAGTTCTTCTTATTCTTTCACGAAAGCCTACACCTAGTTTTTAGTTTGCATACTCGTGAATCATTCCTGAAGGCAAAAAAAATTGAAAAGAAAGAAACCAGTTAAGTTGATGAAGAAAGTTTTGTTTGTATTTTTTTATTGAAATGATTGATATTGATAATTGTTATTTTTTGTTTTCCATTTTGTACGTTTTAACATATAGTGCCAAGGGCAATAAAGCAAATACATTTTTATAAAAGAGATAATCCCACTTATTTGCGAATTGAATTTTTGCGCAATATATCGATTTATTGGTTAGCTCGATAAGTGCCAGCCCTAACAGATTCGATAAAGTACGCAGCAGCAGCAGCTGTTGAAGTGTCGTCTCTAGATTTAGGTTAATAATTTACAAATATATGGAAACTGATTATATAGAAACTAAAAAAATAATGGAGGATTTGCCCGAGGATTCCGAGGCACCTCTCTGGGAGCTAGTGGAGGAGGAAGAGGTGGCAGCGACTTTTGATGTAGACGAGCCGGAGATCTCTGATTCGGAGAGATATTTTTGCTACGATTGTCATAAAATTTTTGAGAATCGCGTGTCCGCCGAGGATCACATCTGCCCGCAGGCGGGTCAAACGGAAACGGAGACTGTTGAATCCCCAGAGGAAGTCGCTCCAGCTCCAGCTGTAGTTGCCAGAAGTATACAAGTCACCTGCCAGATATGCAATACGATATTTGGTTCAAGCAAAGCACTCAAGTTCCATATGCGCATGCATGGTAAGGTGTCGACTAAGAGCATACAGGATGCCCTGCCAGTAGGCGCTCATCAGCAGTACAATCAGCTTGATCAGTTTTACTGTGAGATCTGCAATAAAAGGTAATTTATGGAAGCATTTTTTCTCCATATTTTTGTTGACTCTTTGATTTCTGCAGCTTTGATGAGAGTTTGTTGGCTGTGCATAAACAGATGCATCAGGAATCTTCGTTGGATCAGCTTATGTGCAGAACTTGTAATCGCAAGTTTAATAACGTAAGTGAATACGAGATGCATTTGAAAATGCATGAGAAACAGACGGATAAACCTACCTCACGTCCAGTGCCATCCAATGGCAAGGAGATTAGATCTGATAAACCTGGATATCCATGTCAATATTGTGAGCGCGTTTTCCTGCGACCCTATGAGAAGGTGAAACATGAACGCGTACATACGGGTGAAAAGCCTTATGCCTGTGAAGTGTGCGGGAAAACGTTTCGTGTGGCCTACTCCCTGACTCTTCATTTGAGAACGCACACAAACATCCGACCTTATGTCTGCACAGTCTGTAATAAACGGTGGGTAGCAGCGGCATCCGTATCCTTATAGGGTTTCCCAGCTAATTAATTTTAATTGCAGCTTTAAATCGCATCAGGTGTATTCCCATCATTTGCGCATCCATAGCTCGGAGAAGGAGTATGCCTGTGATAAGTGCCCCAAGACATTTCGAACTTCGGTGCAATTGAGTGGCCATAAGAATACCCATACCAAACCCTTTGAATGTACCATCTGTAATCGTCCCTTTGCCTCTTTGTATGCCGTCAAGGCGCACATGGTTAATCATAACGACAAGACTCAGGAAGGGCAGGGAGCCAGCAAAAGGCCATCAACAAATGGAAAATCCTGGTGCCCGATCTGTGGAGCTGAATATTCGCGTATATTTGCCTATCGCCAGCATTTGAAGACGGCTCATGGTCAAAGTGAAGACGACATTACAGAGGAGAAACCTCTTCAATTGTTGGAGGAGGAGAGAATTGATGATACCGAAGCAGCTGCTCTCAAAGCTGCAGCCGATGCAGATGCTGCCTATATGCTAAATGATGTGACTGTCGTTGACAGCATTCCCACCTTGGAAGAGGTGAGTTGACCATAAATTAGAATCGTGCCTCAGAATGTCTCAATTTTTCTCTCAACTCTTTTTTTCAGTTTGATGTGGAAAATCTTCACACAGAAGAGATCATCACTGATTGGCTAACATGAGAATGAAATATAGAAATTTACTGAACAAACTTTATTGTGAAATATATATAAAACTGGAAATAAATCAAATGTATGTAGCATTTGCTGTTTTTGTTGAGCAAAAAATTATAACTAAAAACTTTAAAGAAACTTAAAATGTATCCTTTGGGTTAGCAGATCTAGGGATTGACTACTTGCTCCTCCTCTTCCTCCTCCTCCGCTTTCACTTCCTCCTCTTCAGCTTCACTGTGGTCCTCGTCGCAAATTTCTTTAAGCACCTCCACCAGATTCTTGGTCTCGTCTAGCTCTTTACGCATAATATCCATTTCCTCTTCCAGCCCCTCGATACGTTCATGTAGATGGCGATTTTCTGTGAGTGAATCTTCCAGAGCCAAGCGTCGCTGCTCGGCAAGCAGTTTGTAATAGTTCTCGCCAGGCTCACACTCACTGGTCAGATCTTCGGCTGTGATGGGACGTGAGGATGGGTCCTCAGTTTGTGTATCGGCATCTCTAGATTCTGTTGTGGTTGTTGTAGCTGCTGTGTCCACACATTTGCGTTTGCCGTATTTGGGCGTGGCAGTGGCCTTCAATCGACTCAATTGATCCACGATGGACACACGGTTCTCCTTGTCGTTGGCGTTCGCGTTGATATTGATGCCCTGCAAAGGCTTCACTTGCTTGCGTTGTTGCTTCAGATGCTCCTGCTGCTCGGCCTCGCTCTCGACTTGGATGTAGACTCTGGCAGCGCCCGTAGACATTTTCAAATATGTTCCCCGCTTCGGTTTATTGTGTTATTTAGAAAACGTCCGCTTTATTTATGCATGGACTTTTCCGCTTTTCCGTTTCCTTTTAGTTTACACACAAAATTTTCTTATAATGGCCGCCAAAAATGCTTGATGGTCTCGATATGTTACACAACACTGGTCCGATCGATAGCTACCTATCGATAGCTTTGACTTGGACCCTGGTTTGTGTATACTACTTTGCACAGTGGCGCCACTTGATATAACGGTTTTTTCAAATTGCCTTTGCATAGTGATACTGAGATTATAACCAACTTATTGACAGCGCGAAGTTAATAAACACACAAGCAGTTCGGAGAGACATATATTTTGCGTTCGATAGAGTTAGTTTTGAAAAAATTGTTAAACATGTGGATTTTAGAAACATTTTGCTGTTGCCTAGATTTATTTCAGGGATGTATTATTATAGGAGTATCTGGTCTAGTCCTTTCTATAGTGGGTTTCGGAGCATCCTATCAAGCGACTGAGCGGGACAATGAAGCGCCAGCAATATTTGGTTTTGTGTTTTTCACTTTGTACGCCATTGCCAAGATCATACTACTTTTGGGCGTAATTTGGGTGAGTGCATTTCATTTGTAGGCATTATTTAATCCTTATTTTTAAATAGGACGTTACCCGTGTAATCTTTGTGGCATTTATTCTAAGCGTCATATTCACAGTTATAGCTCTTATAGCGCTTATAGTATGGGTAATAATTGAAATCACTGCCTTGGAAGCAATTGTTATACTCATAGCCATCATAGGTGAGCCGAAAGGTATAATAATCTATAATTCTTTCAAATTATTTATCAATTATCCTAGTGGAAACCTATTTTTGCTGGGTAATTTATTCCTATTGGCGTAAAAGTCAAATGTGTGATGAATGTCCGGAGTGTAAATAGCTGAGAGAAATGATTGTACGGCAATGGCAAATAAATATGCTCAATGGGATCAGTGAATCCTAGCAAAAAAAACGAATCGCGCTCACATTTAAAAAAAAACGATATACCATTTATCGCTATCCCAATATGATTTATTTATCAAGTGATCGATATTTTTGATCGATGTTCGATCAGGGTTTTACGGCGAAAAGATCGGAAAGTTACGGCGAAGGCTCGACAGCGTGGTTGGGTTTGACTCCTTTGCTCGACAGCGTGGTTGGGTTTGACTCCTTTGCTCGACAGCGTGGTTGGGTCTGACTCCTTTGCTCGATTCCAACCATTTCTCACGATTTTTACTCTCTTTTTACTCTCTTTTGCATGAACTGTGCTCTTTTGTTGGATGTTGGATCGAGTTGCATGTTGGATCGAGCTGTGAACCCCCCCCTTGCAGTGGCGCCGTCAAACATAATTTTTTAAACAACCCCCTTAATCCCCCTTAACCATAAATTAACTTTTTGAAATTTGTTAATATTTATATTATATATGTATGTAACATTTCGACAAAATTAATTAAACTAAATTGTTCAAAGATCGAAGTAAATTTTATAAAGATTAATAAAGTTCAAATTAGTATTTTATATACTTTTTATATATTTTTTAACAATTTGTTATAAAATTAATTGTTCATGCATTTTGTTAAAGTGTTTCATATAGTCAAAGAAGAAGATTCCAGTTAAAAACCTTTTCGACTTTAAAATAATTTCATTTTATGAAAATTTTGGACGTTTTTTAAACAATTTAATATCATTTCTCGCAAAAAATTTTCCAGATTTTGAAATTCTACAGTTCTATGCAAGTTCTAGTAGTTGTTAATAGTTACTTATTTATTTTTCAAAAAATCTGACTTTATAAATCTCAAAATTGAGAGTTGATTTTATTGATATCTTTTTTACACACTTATTGCTAATACATCTATTATTTTTATTTAAAAATTTTAATGGAATTTTTGTCCACAATTCAGAATTCGAAGTTTGTTGCATGGTTTTTTATCATCAAAAATTATTTTCATTAAATTCAATTAAAAGACTTTACTAACAATGGTATTTAAAGATTTTTGAAATGTGTAAATTTATCCAAAAAAAAAAGAAAAAACTTAAAATAAGTCCCAACTGACGGAAAGATCTCAAAAAGGTGCTTTAATTCCGTATAAATTTTTCTATTCTTTTTTTTTTTTTTGTTTAATTTTTTAATTTAATTTTTCAACCAAAATTTATTTCAAATGTCATAACGGCCGTGTCACCTGTCATAATGCGCGCATATCTAGAACATATGTATGTATGTTGGTCTAAAAAAATTGGCCGAAAAAACTGAAAAGAAAACTTTGGAAAATTGTCAAATTTATTGGGATGTTTTGATTTTAGATAACAATGGACGAGTCCACTGAATATTTTGAACGACTCTTTTGGAAGTGTTGCTCGTCGTCGTTCTCCGTCGTAGATTGTGGGTGTTTAGCTCATCGTCGTCTACGTCGTGGTCGTGCCGGCGCCACGGATTAATATCTCCGCCGATGGCTGGCCATAATCTTTTCGCATATCATCCAAAACCACACGAAATTTTTCACGTTCAACAGCTGAGGAATTTTCGGGGCTCTCATCTTGCAGATGTTTGTTTTTAGAAAGCTTCTGCCTTTACCCCTTTTTGACGTTTACGTTCACAGGCTACAATGTAGGATCAATGTCAATAGAAACAGAAAATATCATATGCATATGGCAGAATTTCTTACCCTGTCCATCATGCCTCCCAAATGTATTTGCTATTTAAGCATTCTACGGCTCTAACCTCTGCCTGCTGGACGTGGGGCTTGGAATTTGCTTTTATATATGTGCTGGCTAAGAGCAATCTGGGCTGACGAAACATAAAGGCTGGTCGCTTCTTTTCTGCTTCACTCTTCAAGACATTGGATCGACATTCTTTTTGTTTGCGTCGTTTTTTAAGCAGGATTTGAAATTTGCCCACTTTTTCGCATGCCTACTGACAGGCCAACTCCTCTACACGTAGGTTAAATCCTTGCGTTGCCAGTCTCTGGGCGAGCTCTGTTGTTTGATTTTTAAACGGTGGTAACTGTCGCTCGGAATGCTCCTATAATCCTCCTCCATATAATTGGGTATTCGGTCACACAGTTTGCGTCTTCTGCACGTGATGCATACAGGAGCAATCGCTTGAAGTAGCTGTGGGCTGGCATTAGACTACATATGTAGGTTAAAATTCGATGTGATGATTGCTTGCACTTTCCGTGCTCGAATCGTTGCATACCTTGCTGAGTAGACTCTCAAAGATTAAGCAAATGTTATCCTGTTGTCGTTGCAAAGCTGGTGGTAGACTGTCATTTAAATTATATTCTTGATCCTTTTCCTTGCGCTCCTTGTTAAGCATATCGTCCACTTGCCGTCCCAGCTGAGTGTTCACCCCAAAATGTTGGGCAAAACCCTCGCTCTAATGGGCAAGTAAGACCTTGCGCAGCTCCACAAATTCCATGCAATCTGCTTATCTGGTTGATCATTGTATTTGCCTTATCTATTAATAATAATTTCAATGGTTTGCGAGTAGCTCGTTTGGTATTTGAACCACATAGGGAGTGCCCACTGTTCCAATAGCAATTCGCTCTCGCCGCGGTTAAAATCGAGTGTCGTCGTGGTCTGGTCTGGCCAGCAGACTCGGGCCATATTCGGAGTCTCAACTGAACTTGTTTCTGTGTTGTTTTTGAATTCAAATTGTGCGGTTGTGCGGGCGGTTGTGTCAAAATTAATAAATAAAAAATGCGAACGCGCGCGTTTTGTTAATGAAAATGATAAGATTGATAATATTAAGTTAAATTATGAAAAAACGGTAATCTTTCGCAAAAAAAAAACCAACATGTCTGCTGTGCAGGTGTGCGTGAATCAAGTGAATTGTTTTCCCAATTAGATAAATAACGGTGTAAAGGTGAAACTGGAAAATCAGCCAAGCAGAGCAATAAGATGCAACCATAATATACACACATGCACACACTTGTACACAGATGGATAGATTTGTTTTGCGCAACAAGTGTTTAATCAATTAAATTCAATCAAACAAACAAACGAACAAATTTGAATCTAAACACGTTCTCGTTTCGTTGTGTGTGTTAGGCCGGTTTAGTCATCAATCTTTAGTTCTGAGAATTGTATCTTTCGCTCTCCTTCGCACACACACACACACACACACACATACAGATGCAACAGCTGTTGGGTGCAATGCCGCCGACGTTGACGCCGCTGTCGCTGCCGCCGTTTAACTTGAACTGCGTACTTAAAATCGGCGACCGCCGCCGATAAGATATATGTATATACCTCTACCGACTAAAAATTCGCAAAGTTAACAGTGTTTATCTTATCGCTCGCCCCAGTTGGCCATTGATTGGTGTTTTCCGCTGCGGTGAAGTCATTACTACCATTTTTTGTTGTGTATCTAATGCCCAAAGTGTGTTCCCAAGACATAACCAATACCTATATCCAGTTTGTCTAAATTTAGACAGAATCTAAGGAGAGGCAAAAGAATTATTCACCAAACAAGGCAATCGTAAATCACACACAACTTTAGCTCCAGCTACAGTTCCAGCTCCAAGCTCCAACTTCTTCTTCAAAATGGACATAGAATCCGATTCAGACACCTCGGAGCGTTGGGAGGACTTTTTTGGTAAGAAAAAGATCACTGAACTTTTGCAGAAAGAGATTGATAGCAGCCAGAAGTTGCTTTGATGACCATATTTGGCTTATATGTATGTATGTACATATATAAAGAAGAGGATGGCATTTGCTCTCTCTCTTTGGCTTCTTGGTCAGGTCTCTGCATAACTGTAAGCAAACTCCCCCTCCCCATTCCACTTTAATGGGGGGTAACGGGTTCGTTTTGCATTTTAAGCCCAAACAAAAGTCTCCGTCTCAGTCTCAGTCTCAGTTTGTAATGAAATTTAATGATAATACATAATTTCGGTTTTTTGACCCAAATTTTTTCTTGTTTAAATCGCACAAAACTCAAGACAATGTCTGCTGAAAAAGGTATGGGCTAAGGTAAGGTGTTGTCTGTCTTTGCTTTGCCCCAAAAATTTGCAATTTATGTTTCTTTATTTCTTTCTCTCTCTTCTCTGGGTTTTTGACCTACTTAACGCATTGATTTGTTTTTTTTTTTCTTTATTTTGTTTAAGGACTTTTTGTATGTGCATTTGACTCGGTGTGGCAATCATTTTTTGTATTTTGCACTCCGCCCCCTATGGGGCTGGCGGCTGGGCTGGAAACGAGGCGATAAGTCAACAATTAGTGGGCATTAGTCACAATTTTTTTCCCTCTTGCGCTTTTGTGTTGACTTGCTTTATGACCAGACACGATGATAAGACGAAGCTATGTCAACTAAAAAAGAAAATTCACAGGGCCAAATGTTTATAATAAATATAAGCAAAAGGGGTTTCCAGTGTCGCCAAAAAGTGTCTTGAATCGACAAGTATCGTAAATATTTTTGTCGGCCAAGTGGCGATGTCTTTGAAATTTAAATTCCTAAACAAATATAATTTATGGAAAAATAAGAAATTTTCACGACATTTTGCTGTAAATCAATTTTTGTTTTCCAAACTTGTCTTAGATTTCAAGAACTTTTTCGTTTAGTTGAGGGGAAATTGTTCTTCAAGTTGTGAATCTTTTAGATACTTTTTACTTTAGAAATTTGAACCTATACTGTACCTAGATTATTTAACTTTTAGATACATTACTAGTAAGAATAGTAGTAGTTACGATTTGACTAACTTAGCTGAATATAAATAGGTATATACTACATATCATATTGCAGATAAAAGTGCATTAATTCTAAGCAAGATAAAAAATAAGTTGCCATGAATCAGACGAAAAATAAGAAGATATAGTCTATTCCTTCCTTCGATTTTTTGGAAGATAAAACTGAACTGCAGAAGTGATTAAACATCGTTCGATAGCAAAGAAGCAACAAATGTTTGAGTTTATTATTAAAACACAATCATTAATAAATAAATGTATAGTACTCGTAGGTATAAAAACCGGGGGGACTTCCATGTTTGAACACTTGTGCGAGTGTATAAAAAAAAGTACATACTATGCCCACACCTGTGATATAGATAAGAAAACTATTTCATGGTTTACCTGAGAGAAAAAAAAAAAGTCAACAGATATTTTAAGTTCACATACATATTTTGCAATACATTTCTGATTAATCAGAAAAAATTAACTATTTGTTTACAATTAGACGGAAAATCCTTGAATTCTTAAGCAAACGATACATATGACTAAATATTGTTACTTATGCCAAGATAAATATGGATCTGAACTTCCTTTTTGCCTGTAATCAATACCGAATAGTGTAACCCAATTTTCACTAGAAATAGAAAATGTTTGCCTAACCTGGCAAGTAGTAACTTCTACCAGTTTAAAAATAGATCGAGATCTCAGAACATCCGCTCCAGGAAAGATGACCGCGTCGATGAAGTTGAGGTCGGTGGACTAGACAATATCAAATGTCAACAGGTCGTCATCGTAATGATCTTTCCTCGTCTCGTTTGACTTTTGCCTTTTTTTATTTTCAATTCAAAAAGTCCAATAGATGGAAATTCGTTTCTTTGTGGCTATTGACACAAGTGGCAAACGAGAGCCACACACAAACAGATACAAGTAGAAATATATATGTACATATAGATACCAACTGGGCAAAGGCATGGGCATGGGCATGGGCATGGGCAGAGGGGCAGGTCAAGTCTTATCTTTTCATTCTCATAGTTAACCAAACACAAAGAACTTCCAAACAGAAGAACAGGCGATAGATAGATAGAGAAAGAAAGAGAGAGAGAGAGAGAAAGAGAAGCTGAGTCTAGTTAAGCCACCGCCGAGCACCATGGGAGCCTTCATCGACAGAGTTCATTTGATATTGTTGCTCTTACTCACTCCCTTCATCCCTCCCGCAGTTTGTTTATTTATTCTGTTTTGTTTGTGCGATCCTCAGGAACCTTTTTCTTTTTCATCGTTTTCTTGTCGTATTGACATTTATGTGTTGCAAATGATATTATCAAATACATCTATTTGAAGAAAATTGATATTGATAAGGTATTATATGTTGTTTCGTTATGATAATACCCAGCAATCGCCGGAATTTGGTTTGTTTTCGGTTGCTTCTGGCAGTTTTGCGCCCATTTCCGCTATTAATTGAAGCCAATTGAATGAGTTCAATTTCATAACCCTTAAGTTCAATGGCCAAACTAATTACACTTGCTTACAAATTTTTGAGTTTCCTTTTTTGTGTAGATAGATATTAAAAAGAGGCTAGGCTGAATTCGCTTGGATCAGAATGCTATGGGCCAGAATGGAATAAAATGAAACAGGACAGGTTAGAAAAAGATTTAATAGAATAGGATGGATGGAATAAAATGGAACAGATTGAGTTACGATAATATGGACCAAGATGGAATGGATTCCCTGGGCAGACCCTGCAAAGGTCGCAAATTTGTGTTGGACAGTGTTGTTAAATGTTACCTCACCTAAGAGCTTCTTTCTAATTGCAGCCAGCACCAGTCAGAAAGTCAAAAAGATCTGACATCTGTTAGTGTTTGTGTGTATGTGTGATTCCGTCTGTGTGTGTGGGCGTTAAGTCGGCGTTTTGTTGCTGCTGTTGCTGTCTAAGGTTATGCTGTCTTCTCTAATTGCAAATTTTCTTTCAGTGTAGAGCGACGTTGAAATGTACTCGCATTGTGGGCGTTGTCGGGAAGGTCGTAAAACTTGCAAGCCAAAAGGTTTTTCCAAAGAGAGGACGTTTAATGAACGTGTCTTGAGTTACGTTGCGTTTCGTTTGCAATTCTATTTTGGCAGGAAATTTATAACTTCCTTGGCTTAGACAATTTACGTCAACCCCCACAAAAAGAAGAAGAAAAAAGAGTGGAGGTGGTGCACTTGGATGCACTTAAGCCGCTTAGAACTGCAGACGGCTTGGAGACTCCGACTCCGACTGCAACTCTGACTCTGACAAGCCTGACTCACTCCATTCCATTGTACGAGTGCAGTGACTTGAGCTTTTGTTATCATTCGGGGTGTCGATGATTTCTAGTGAAAGTTGTCGTCATTCCATTCCATTCCATTTCACTGAGTTGGAAACAAGAAAACAAGAGGCAGAGAGTGGAGGAAAACAACTAAAGCTCCACATCTTAGTGGCCGGCACGCATGCGTTAACACAATGCAGAATCTTTTACGCTTCTCCGCTCCCTTTGGCATGACATACTTTCGCTTTTCATTGACTGCACTCGATCGTGACATAAGAGTTTTTTTTTCTCTCTTTTTTTTTCTTAAATTAATGCTAAACGATTATTTATCGACTTTGAATTTACAGAAGTCCACAGAGACAGAGAGTGAAAGAGAGAGAGGTATAGGTAGAGGTGGTCCCTCAGAATTTAAAGCTCTTTTGATTAATTCATTTCTGTCTCATTTCGAAAGCGTAACATAACATTTTAGGGTCAATTTGTGGAAATTAGGCCAAGTCAAATGGCAAATGGTTTGAAAATCAGCGGGAGCTGATGATGCCGGAACGAAATTTAATTGGGTTAGCGGGAAGCAACAACAAGAGGCAAGAGACTCAAGGTCAGCAGATAAATATATATGAAATTTGTTTATGTATATTGAGTAATGCCAAAAAAAAGAAGATATTTAATCAAAGGGCCTATAATGCCTTTTTAGAGGTCACTGAAAACTGTTAAATTGGAAACTTAGTAAAGTTTTCTTAGAGGTTTTAAGTAAACATTTATTTTCGGTTTTTGTAAATGTTGTATAATATTAAGTGATAAATTACTTAAGAAAGTTTTTAGCTAAATGAAACTAGGTTTCTATAAAAGAAAGTTTTATTCTTGGCTTGTTTAAATAATTTGTTGACCAATCATTAGATTCTTTCAATATTTGCTGTAATATATGTATGTACATCAAATGAAGATCAGATATCGTCTCAATGTTGTACCTAATGTGTCTCCAGTTTCCCTTTAAAAAATTATTTCATAATTAGTCAATTCTTTTAACACATTGTTTATATTTCAGTGACTCACAATTGCTTTTCTTTTTCTATGAATTTTTTCCATATAAATAAAAAAACGAAACTTATTTTGGCCAACACCTTTTCGGCGAGGAGAAACCGAGAAAACCAACAAATTAATTGCCCTCTTCAATTAAAGCAGAAAAAACAACAACAACAACAAACGAAAACATAATAAACAAAAAAAAAAATAATTGCTTAAAAAAGTAAAGAAATATTTTTGCGCAGTAATTATCTTAGCTTTCGCCATTATATTTATATCTGAACTAGAACAACAGAAATATATACCTATACATATATATATCGAAGATTAATCAGCTCTCTGTAAAGGTAATTACACTTGTTGCTAGAAATCAGCGGATGGAAACCTCGGGGCACTCGTGCTTCTACTTCTATTAGACTTGGCAACCTTCAAATGTCAGCGACTTGTTTAATTTTTTCCATCTTTTCCATACATGTAAAGTGAAAAATGCATAGAAAAATTGAACAAAAAATACCAATTGAAGTGTAATACAATGGAAATAGATATATTTGTAGAGGAACGACCAAGACAATACCCTGTTCCGTATAAAAATCTAATGTCTAATTAGTTTTGTTAAAATGTGCTAATTTGGGAAATATTCAACAAGAATCTGAAGAAAGTTTTGAAAGTTCAATATGATGTAAGTGATAGTCTCATTATTCTTAGTTAACAAGAATGTTCACTTTGAAGTGAACAGCTTAACATATACCTTTTTAGGGCTGTTCTTTAGTAACATTTTGAGGTAGTTGAATTGAATTGAATTATGACTTAACTTCTCAAACCACATTTTTGATGATCTTAAGAAAGTTTAGAAAATTTAGTAAAATATTTGTCTATTGTAGCCACAAACTAGTTTTTCATCAGTATTTGGTATGAACAGGATATAAATTGGTTATTGCTTATTAAACTAATACTTCATGTTGAGTTCCTGTTAAGTTTAAGTCCATTTTGTGATTTAAACGACCTAAAGGCAAGCCTAGGATTATCAACTGCTTCCTTGCCTTTTTAAGGGTCTCATTAAAAGTGTCTAAATTTAGATTTTAAAACAATTTTAAGTTGTGGAGCCTTAAACTTTAAAGGTTCGTTTATTATTTTCCTATACAGTTCACTGACTCTTTTGCGTATGGATACAGGGTAGAAAACATAAAATAAACTTCCATTTTCAAAATGCAATTTTACTTACAATAGCACATTATTGTCTGACTGTTTTTCAGTCAGTCTGTCTGTCTGTCGGTCGTATATTTTGAGTACGGGATTTGACAGTCAGCTGTCAAATTTTTGTATACAAATCCATATACATATATGTATGTCTAGAAATATATGTATATAGTCGAAAAAAATGTGCAAACACAGCTGTTTAGTAATATGCAAAAAAACACTAAACAAATCCAAAAAAAGCAACAACCAAAAACATAAATAAATAATAAAATAAAACCAAATATCTTGTTAAACGGGTTTCGGTTTGGGTTCTGTGTATATTTTTTGTTTCTTCGGTTTTGTCTTGTCATGTTTTTCTTTTGCACAAAAGTTCAACAACAACAATAACAACAAATTGAGCACAACATAAAACGTGAGAAGCGAGAATTTTGGAGACCTCTATGAGATACCCTGTAATGCCAAAGGACAAAAGAGGGATGGGAAGTTCATAAACTGGCCACATTGATTTAATTAAACTTAACCACATCTATTTGGATGTTTGATTGATAAAGGGTATAACCAAGTCCACATGATCCTAATAAGTTTTTCCTTTTATAGAATCAATTTGAGTATCTAATCGATTATCTTTCGACTGGCTCTACCTGTTTTTTTTTTGTTTGTTGTCTCCGGTAATAGAGAGTCTCTTCTCTATGCTTTACTTCTCTTATCTCTCTCTCTATCTCTCTTAGTCTCTTTTGATGTAAGTGTGTAGTTTATCTTTGCCTTTCACGCCCATCATTCACGCCCACATGTGTTAACTATACTAAATCGACTGGCAGGCGTAAATTTGCATAATTTTGAAATTAAAATAGAAAATGTGTTTATGTAATGACATTTCTAACGGTCTTTCAAGTGTGTGATGACTTCATAGCCAAACAGCAGCCGGCAGTCCAAGGAGTCTCAAGACTTAAACTACATTTGCATAGTTGGTTGAGTTAGGTTGCTTTGACCGATCTATGGAGTCCGCCTGAACCTGCACCACGAAGACGCCGCCCAATACCATGGAAAATATCAGTCAAGTTTTCTCAACTCTGTGACTTTCCTCTCCCCCCTACCCTGCCCACAACACCGATCGTTCCGCTCCTTCTCCGAGCAATCTGCGTGATCAACACACGACGCTAATGTACAGATCATGAGCACTGATTGCGTTTAGTGCATGAAAATTGGAAAAACTTGTTGCCCCGACGTCGCGTCGTCGTCGTCGTCGATGTCGACTTGTTCTGCAGCCTCCATAGATGACGATCATGATGATGATCAGCATTATGATGATCATTTTGGTTTGCTTATTAATTTCCTACACACAAGTTTTGTGCTGTGCGGCATATCATGTCAAACAAAAAAAATTACAAAGACTTGCGCTTGTGTTCAACTTGCTTTGGGGGGGACTGAGGAATAAACAGAACTGGGCTGGGTCAGATCTTCATCTTCATCTCTCTCGTTCGCTCTCCATTTGAGTCGCCGCTCTAATTAATTCCAAGTTGGCGCCACAATGAATTGAGGGCCCCTGACCTATGGTCAAATTTTCACAATTTATTTCCCCTCAATATTTGTTTAGAAAATTATCAAGCATGTGAGTTGGGCGAGAGATCATTAAAAATGGCAATTTAGCGTGACCGAGAATGAACAGGAAAACTCCAAAAGTTATTAACAAATATAATATGCAGTTGTCTTTTCATTTCTCTCAGTGTATAAAGGGCATAAACATGAGCATGGGCATGGGCATGGTCATGGGCTTTACAATCAGCCTATAACCTTCACCTTCAGTTATTGTTGCTGACTCTTTGTAATTTAAATTAATTTTCTGTATATATTTTTTTGGTTTTTTATAACATTATTTCAACTAGCTGGCTGAGTGATTTGCCGCTAAGCCAACCATGGTCTAAGGTTAACCCTCTTCACCCCCGTACTCCACACTTTTAAGAAAAACCAGGAACTTCAACACAAACTTTGCACTCTTTAGAGTAGAGTTGATTAGCTATAATAAAAAGAAGAACTGGAATTATTCTCCTTCTTGCCAAATCATTAAGTTATAATCCTAGAATAGTTATACCAACCAAGCGAAGTAAAATACAAACTAAATCTAAATTGTACCTCACTTTTTTTCTTAGAGTATAGACAAATTCGTTTTGGTTGAATTGTAGATAAATCTTTTTGGTTTTTACTTGTAATTTGAGCAGCTTCTCAAGTTCAACGCGTTTGGCGATTTTATTGAACGATTATGGGTCTGGCTTTAGCTAGCAAATTGATACTGAGAAGAAAGACAGACCAAAAAAGGGAAGAGAAAAGTGAAAGACGAATCGCTGTTCTCGTGATAAAACGTAGGCCAGCAAATAAGTCGGTTCAGGCATGCGTGGTCGATAGAGACTGGGACTGAGACTAAGTCTTCAAGCAAAACTCCTGGCACGTACAACCAACCAGCCGACCAACCACCCACCCACTCTCGGAATATTTTCTAGGTCTAGGCACTTTTATTTGGTGGCTGAAGCCACAACAACAGCAACAACAACAAGCCGCAAGTTTTATGACCTCCTCGGCAAGAGCAGCAGCTACACCGCTTCATCCATACGCCGAGGAAAAACACTTTTCGGTACACGGTTACGCCTCTTAAGAGTCAGGTGCCTTAACAAAAGCTCAGATTTCTGTAGTTTTTTTTTCTCTGACTTCTTTTTCATCTTCAACAGTTTTTTTTTTTTTTTTTAATAGCCTGACCAATGCTTGTTGTTGGTTTTGGTTTTTTTGTTGTTGGTATTTTTTTTTATGGCCAACTTATAAATCTGAGTGCCGGCGGTGTTAGTGTGTGTGGCTTAACCTATTTGGAGACTATGTTGGACAAGTCTCAATAAGTCTTGCTTTGAGTAGGCTTTAATGGGGAGTTGGAGTTGGGGTTGGGGCTGGGGTTGGGGCTGACGGCCTGTTGAAGTTGGAGTTGGGCAATTCACAATTTTCCAATTTCAACTTGAGAGAGAGGAACATATTTACATACATATATAAAATTCGCATATTTGAAACAAGTTTTGAAGCCAAATGGGCATTGTTTTAGCCACTTGTCTCGCTAAGCTAATATATACCTTTATATTTATTCTTCAACTCATTGAGTAATTACAGCAAAGATCGAAGATAGTGGACAGATTTTTGTTAGCAGTTAAACTATTCTTACCAGATTTCTAGAGATAAAGAAATAATCTAAATTTATTTCTAGAACATATAAAATAGAAATTTGGGTATGTAAAATCCAATTGAATTCTTAATCCTCCCTTTGATATATATCCCTTAAAGAGACTTTACCCGTTTGACAGCATTTTTGCGTGTCATTCAAGTCGAGTAATTGCAGTTTGGACCAATAGTCTGTCGATTGCTGTTGCAGGGCTAGTAAATAGCTCTCAAAGTGCTTGTAACGAATATCTCTGGTATTGGGACAACCGATTAGATGATGATAATCACATGATTTATCTTTAATCCATTGACGTTGGCCACCAAAACCTTTTTGTATCTGATCCGCACTGGATCCCTCATCGTACATGGTGGCTGTTATATTGGCAATTGCCTCATTGATCAACCGATCGACTTCGGATAATTTCAATAGATGCAAAACAAGTTCATGGGATTCTTCGCGACGAACGCAAAGCAAATACCACAAGGGCATCCATTGGAAGCGAATGCATTTGATAAGTTTCGTTAAATGAACAGAACGTTTATTCCAATCATGACCCAGCCAACGAACAATAATAAAAAGAATCTATCAGAGATTGAGAGGTTAATAGATATAGAACATATGATTATGTTCCAGTCAAGCTCACCTCGATTTCCGTATTGACACAAATTGAATTCGAATCGAGTAGAAAATGCAAATGTTTCACTGGCAAATCAAGAAAATTTCTCGTGGCCACAAATGTGAGCAAAAATCTTTGAACTCTAGTCAACATTAGATTCCTGACCACATCCAAAGCTGGCATACCTAATGTTTCCACATAGAGAACACAAGCGGTGTCCTCATTGAAACAATTGCAATCATCAAAGTATTGCCAACAATGTTGCAACAACGATTCGATCCTTAAATAGGTTGCTGCCACATAGATGGCCACAATGTCCTCACGCTCCAAGTGGGGTTCGTCGCTCAACATCCATTTGTAGATCAACATGAAGGCACGCTGTGACACACGATCTTCGGGCAGACTCACAACCAATGGCAAATCATTTAGATCCATAAAGAATTTCGAATATACTTGCAGCACAGACAAATGGCAATTGAAGTACATTTTATTGATTTCAATCTGTACAGTGGTCTTCATATGCGTTTCGATCATATAACGAAGAACCGCCGACAAAGGATCCTTTCCAGGTTGCTTCACATCCAACCAATTTGGAACATTCTCAAAATTGTGACCAAATTCAAGAAGCGAACGATTCGAACACTTGACTAAAAGATCTTCCGGCTCGGGTTGCTTTTTGAATATATTTTCAAGCTCCAAATCCTCTGGATTGGAGATCAAACGTGTAACTGAACCGATTTCCTCTTCGGAAGAGGATGATGCACCGGGTTTATGCTTGGGGCTTCAATGGGAAATGATTTGTGAAAATATATAAAAAGGCAAAACTTCCTCTTCAACTTACTTGGTAAAATACACACTACAAGTGAGTTCACGTTGTGTTGGATTCTTCAGGGAATTTCGTTTCATTAGCTCATCCATTTTGTGATAATTTGAGGGTATTTTCTGGGATTTCAAAGTGTTTCTGATTTGACACTATATTCACAATGATATTTTGAAATGTGTTAGATAACTTTAGAATTAAGTATCCTTTACTTTAAAGAAGTTATAAGGCTAGATGTTAGGGGCTAGAATATACATAAATTGTCTTAAATTGTTATGCATAATAGTATTTAACTTAACTGCGTGTCTAGTTCTTTGCATTTTATGAATGGTATAGTTGAATCAGTTCTTCTATTTCATAGATATCACAAATTGTAGTTCCTAGAACAACATTCTGGAGCCTAAACGATTTATGCAGATCAACTATTGAAAAAAAAGGTTAAGAAAAAGCTATATAATTGCCTTGAGAGTCAAATTACTGCTGAGTTGTAATAAATCAGACATTTTCAACCTCACAATAACAAGATGAAATCAAATAAACTAATTGAAAATAAACTTGCCCGAGTTTAGTCAGAACATACTTCAATTAATCATTTGTCGTTAAAAAATAAATAGAACCAAAAGACTTTGCATTAAAATTTGCATACGAACAATAGATATTAAACACAACAAACCTATGAGCTGATTTGTAATTATAATTAACAGAATGTCAACTAGTCCTGTAATTTGCATAGATCAAGAATATTCTGAATCTATAACGCAAAGTAAACATATTTTGTAGCAGTGTATAAATTAGCTCAATTACAATTGCATCGTATTTCCTAGCAATATTTAATATGACAATAAATTTTCGATCAACCATCAAGTCATTCAAGCTTCACAGTATTAAATATCTACGAAAATCTCAATTTCTATAATTATAGTAAATTTCTAAATGGAATTTCCCCTTTTTACCTTGTTGATTGTTGACTAAACCTTACGTCCATACGTTGAGAAGTGATTTAGATAAAAAGTTGTAAAGTTTCAAATTGATATCTACTTTATTGAATAAAAGTACTTTCTGGTTAGAATATTTGTTCTGATCTTAACCAAAATTGACTACAAATTAGAATTTTCATTGCTTGTAAATAACATCCTTGATTTAGGGGGCTTTCGACATACTTGAAATTCCAGCAGCAGCAGCAGCAGCAACAACAACAACAATAACAAAAAGTAACAAAACAGGCAATTAAATAAATTATTTAGCTTTTTACGGCACTTGAGCAATGAGAAGAAGAGAAGGAAAATGAGTCAAAACAATCAACTTTAAATACCATAATGAGAGCCATAAAATGTTCACGGCAGCAACAAATAACAAAAAAGCAAAGAGCAAGAAAAAGCCGAACACGTAATGCTCATAAAGTCATTTGTATTTGTTAAACACATGTGAATAAACTTGCTGACGGTTGCCTCAAAAACTCCGAATGTTAAACTCGAGAAAACAAAAACAAAAGTTGGTGTTTAATTTAAATTTAAATTTTGTTTCCAAAAAAAAAGGCGGAATCAATCGACTCTACACAAATTAGCACACAAGACACAACATTCGGAAACCTAAATAAATAGCATCAAAGTGTCTTATCAGTCTTTGACAGATCTCTCTCCGCGAGACGTGTGGCTCATGCTGAGTGGGTGAAGAAGTGAAGTGATCCACCTACTGGCCACTACGCTAATTAGCGCCAACTAATTGAAAACCTCACGCTTCATGCTTAACCAACTTGCAACTTCCGACCAACATGAATTTTTGTTGAGCTTAAGTTTTCAGTTACACATAGATTGAGGGGATCCAAAGGTATCTCTCTCTCTCTCTCTCTGTTACTAGGTATGTATGTCAGCGGCGGCAATAAGTGAGAGCTTAATTAAGGCAAAGTAAATAAGAAATTGAAAAGCATTTCCCCCTAAAAAAAAAAGTTTATACATTTGCGCAATCAGCTTGAAATGCGCTTGCATCTAGCATGAACATGGGCGTACCTATTATCACTCAAAAGGGGGAGCAAAGACCTAATACCAATCCGAAACTTCCCCCTCTTGAAAACGAATCCACTGTTTGCTTACCCCATGTATCTTGGTCACCGTGACGTATGCGTAACGTGAAAAGAAGTATGCGCATGAACATGAAACTTTTGATACAATTTCTTTCTCCCCTTTTTAATTGTTATGCTACAATTACTGACTTCTCGCCATTTGTCTGGTATTTTTGTTTTGTTTATTATATAAACCAATTAGTCGGCTTTGATAGCTATTTGCATTGAAATGCATAATTTATAAATACGTTTCTTCAAGCCATCTCAAAGTGTGGCAAAAGTTATAAAAATCTCGGAATTTTCGAATCCCAAAACAGAAATGTGTAGAAACTGCAGGCGCAAATGAAGCAATTAAATTCAAAAGCTACAAAAATCCCATAAACATTTTGTTCGTATGAGGGAAAATGAAGAAAAAAAATTATGTAAATTTACAGTTTTTATATTTTTGGGTTGAATTTTTGATTATTAATTTTTTTCTCGTTGTCTGTGCGTTATAAAACGTTTAAAAAATTATTTAACTATTGAAATGAAATGAAGAAGACTAAGAGGGGGGAGATAGGGAAGATATAGATAAGATTAGTGAAAATTAATTAAAAAAATTCTTTTCAAGTCATAAATATAATAAGCTAACCATGAGGTGAATGAATTTATCACTCTACTAAATAGTTAAAGATGTGTCCAAAAAGACATTTTCGTTTTTGGGAGAAACCCAAGGTGGTCAAGTGGAAAACCATTAAGAAGAAAAGGTAAAAAGAAAGTACATAAAAAAGTAACCAAAAGTCCTCACTTTAATGTATTCTAATATTAGATTATCATAAAATGTGCAAATTTTAGTTATTAACTAAAAACCTTTCCACTTTCCTTAAATAGAAATTTACTCTTCTCTCTTTTGTCGTGTTCATTATCTTTTTTTTTGGCAAATTCATGTTTTGGTTTAATCTTTCTAAGCCATTTTTATGGCCGGTCATTTAATTGCTTTTCTCATGCGTTTCACTTACCTATTTGTCTGACTTCATCTCTTATTTTTTTTTCTTTCCAGGTAAGTTACACACTGACCCACTTGGCCAATTATATAGACACTCGACGCGAGAAGCTTCCAACTTTTAAGTGGGTTGTAGATGGATGGATCAATAGATGGGTATGGAGTGGGTAAATATGGAGGAGAACCGATGCTGGCGCCACAGAGACACACCAAGAGAGACCCTGAGGGCCCTGATTTGAAAGTGGGAAATATTTATTGATATATGACACATTGTATAGAGACTTTCCTCTCCCAGTTGAGTTATGCCCATGCTGGCTGGTTGTGTTCAGTTTTGCTGCTTGCTGCCCACGGTGAAAAGATGAAAATCTGATTAAATTAAATACATATCTGAATATCGAGGGGGTACAGGGAGTGGGGGACCCATAACTGATAAGCTTCACCATCTATGGCGGGCATTCTTTTGGCTTCAACCTGTTTTCTAATTGGGTTAAAATGCAATCTCCTTGTTAGTTATTGGCTAAACATGATTTTTACATCTGGTTAAATGGCTTTTGGTAACATGGCTACAAAACTCAAAAAACATTTGGCTATATATACACAGTTTTATGGCTTTAACAAAAATGTTTAAACATTTACAGACTTAACAGAAACTTATTGTTAACAAAGTTAGGTATTTCAATTTGTGTTTTCGTCACTGAAGTTCTTTAGTAACATGATTTTTATGGTAATAGATTCTTCATAGTTAAAGTTTAAATAAGTATTATTTTAATGATGATATATCCCTCTTTAGAGACTTGACATTAAGAAAATGTTCATTACTTAATGAAGTGCTTAATATTTGAGAAAGGTTTTTCTTTTATAAAACGATGAATTAATAAAATCTCCTAGAATTTTGTATTGTCTTATTTCAAGTGCTATAGATCTCATAAATTGATTTAATTGGTCTAAGTTATCAAAGTTAGTATAGAAGATCAAAGTTAACTTTTTCCAGAAGATCAAAGCATTAATCAACCCCAAGAGTTAAATTATTTTCTTTTTTTATCCTTTTCTCTTTAGAATGTCCGCAAATTAGATCAAAATTTCTGTTTTTCGCTTCCAACTAAAGTTATCATACATGTGTATATGTATGAGCAACCTGTCAAAAGTTGAACAAAAAGTCACTTTCTCTTTCTCTTGGCAGCAACAGCAGCTGGCGCCAATGCCTAAGCCCAAACCATGTGATGTGCATCCTGTGCCAAGGCAAATTACAATTTATTTATATGCAAACACCCACACACTAACACACACACACACACATAACTTTATTAAAGAGCGAAGGAGGGGACGAATGGTGAGGGCTAAAACCGATTTGTCTGCAAATCAGTAGGCAATAAGTCAAACGTTGCCGACTAACCAAAGTTCACTTCACTTGGCGTTTTTATATACCCTTTCAAAACCTTTTGGGGTATGTTAGTTTTCTGTTTAAACACAACATCAAAGAATGTACATATGAAGGACATTACAATCAAAGTTTGTCATCGTTTTCAACCTCAGAGTGATTATAGTCCAGGTAGTCCGATTTTTATAAAAGTTTTAAGGAAATAAGCTGGAAATTTGAAATGAGACAGTTACGGAAATTGATAGAGGTTCTAAAAAAGGAATATGATATATGACCATTATAATGTCTTAAAGAGTATTGATGTTCCTCTATAGATAAAGTTGGGTCTGGCCCTCGCTGGTTTATTATTTCTATTTATGCGCTTCCGTTGCTTCAGTCGGGTCCCGGGACTAGGGACTCGAGACTCGGGACTCGGGGAGTTAGTCAGTCAGTCAGTCGGCTAGCTCTATATAGCCTGGCTGTCTATCATTTTGCCTTACATTTCGATATGCCTTTCATTTTCGCCGCAGACAATTGCCAGTCGCGTCGACTCGAAGTCGATTCGATCGTTTTGCCCTCTTCAAAAAAAAATATGCCGCTCTTTCATTTGGTTGCAATTTCTATTTGTGTTTGCATTTTCATTCATAACTTTGGCTCATCTACATTGAGAAAGAGTGAGAGAGTGATATAGGGGGCAGAGGAATGTTGTGTTTAAATTAATACTGAACTCTGTTTAAACAGTTCGTTTTGTTGTTGTTGTTGCTTATGCAATTTGCCTTTTGCTTTGATTTGGTTGCGTTTTGTGGCAATGAGGAAGTCCATTTTCACAATTTTCACAATTTTTGCAGCCAAAGATTATTTTTTCTCATTTCGTTTTTGTGGGTGACTGTGGCAAATGCCCGCGCCTGATTATAGGGATGTTAAATGTTGCTAGCTCCCGGCAACATTTTGATAGTTGCCTGCGATAGCCCAAATATGGCAAAGCGAAAAGATCATAATCCCCCCACAAATAACTTTCGCCCACAATTTGTTGGCCACATTTTTCTGTGTTTCTGTGTTGAGGAAATGCAAAATGAACTTTTGAATCCAAGTTTTTGTGTGACATTCCATTACGAGTTATGTCACATTATTTTTTAAACGTCCTCGACCTTTGTGGCTTCCATTAGACAATTGCCTCTACGCCTGCGCATAACTCTTCACTCACTCAGGCAGTCAGTCTATCTGTCTGTCTGATTCTGTCAGTCCATTTGTGCAAACAATGGAAGTCTCGACCGTCTGGCCCGTGCAGATGTTGACAGGGGCCTAGCCATTATTTGCCTGTGCTTGTGTGTGCCATTAAACAGCAGTTCAGGTAGGCGTTGCTCCTCCGCCACATCATCTCTTCAATCCACTCAAACAATGGCATCTACTAGACTACGCCGAGATAACAAATGTGCAGGTCCACATCTAAAGTAATGAGCCAACAAAAGTGGAGTGATTGTTGTCAAGTTGAAAGTTGAAACTCCAAACGAGAGGAGGTCCCCAGCAAATAAACTTTAATCTCGACATATGTATGTATGTATGTCTGTAGATGATATGAGCGAAAGTGATTTTTGCCTAGCGGCTTGCAAATCCTGCCAATGAATAATTTAGTCATTTCATGCAACTGCAATGAAACATTTAAGCCGCAGGAGTTGAGCCCAGTCTCAGCCAAGTATTATGACCACCCAGGCGGCGTCGGCGGCAGCGGCGGCGCCTTGGCGGCAAATTCATCATATATGGGTGTAACGCCAAGTCAGCCGTATGGCGTGCACAGTGGTTTAAGACATATGACTAATACAGATAACATAAAATTGGAAAAAATCTGATGACAAGAGTCTTAGTCAGTTCCTCATATGATGAGAAGATTCCTTTCTGGACCATCATAATGTGTATTTTGATATGTGACTCAGTAGAGTTAAGTGGGTTATCAAGCAAAGAAGAACGAAAAGGGAAACTAAGGAAATGCATTAATCGAAACTCATGACCGCAAAGGGAAAGAAACGAAGTGGTTGGGAATTTTAGCAACAAAAGGAGAAGTATGAATAATGAATTAAAAATTGGTTACCAAGAATTATTTAAAGAGAAATTTCCCACAAGCGCAATCCTGATGGGGATTGGACATGCCTTCGTTGCATTACCACTGTTTGACTATTCTTGCCCCACTATGCATGACAAAATTGTCTTTATTTTTGTGTGTATGGCTTGACGAACTTCAGCAGCAGCAGCAGGCCATGGGAGGACTTGAATGGAATGGAACTGCCACTCTGCGAGAGTGTTCACTGTTGTGACCATTATGCTGACCAATTAGTCATTCGGTATACGCTTTTGCCATGTCATCTATGACGGAGCCAGCAGAGTGGGATTGGCCAACTATATAATTTGTTTGTCAATTAAAAGCGCCGGCAACATGAGCCGACTTTCGCAACATGTTGCCAAAAAAAAAAACGAAAAATTATAATGCCACAAGAATACGCATTGCTGAATGAAAGCGAGACTGTTGCTGATGTTGTTTAATTTCTTAAATGGAGGATCATCGTCTGCGTCAACTGTTGGGGCCTGTTCTTGAATTCAATGCGGAAATTGCCGACAAAACCAGCTGGCACTGGACTTCTTTTGTCGTTCTGCCTTGTCAACGCTAATGGCGATATGCAAAAGAGAGAGAGAGAGAGGAACAAAACAGTAAAAATAATGAGCCGCGGCAGTGATTTGTTGTTGCTAGCTTCGTTTGCTGGCTGGCGGCACTTTCTACCGCCTGTCCAAAAATAAAAAAGCCATGTTGCAAGTCCTAAAATGGCAAGGCAACAGCAGCGACATGTGCGACCGACTTAGCCAAGGCGACAACATTTGCTGACATGCAGCTGGAAACCAACTCGAACCCCAAGTCGTAGTCAATGCATTTGGTTTTTTGGGAGATGTGCAAATAAATCTCATATAAGTATATATACAAAATTTTTATTTGCCTTTCCCAATTTGGTGATGCGACGGCGGCAAGACAAACTTTATTATTTTGTGGGTCATTTGGTCGAGGGGGAAAAGAAAGAAAGAAAAACGAAATCGAAATTGAAACTGGGCAAATAGAAATATGGTATATGTAAGAGTGTCTGATTTTGATCATTCAATTAAAATATTTTATAGCCAACTCAAAAACCTTGAAGACTGACAACCACGACGACGACGACGACGATGACAGCGACGCCACCATAAATTGATTGATCAAAGAGCAGGGAGACTGTAACGGATCGACGTAACGAGGAAGGGAGGTTCACAGGGAGATAAAATGATAATTTAAAAACAGAAATAAAAATGCAAGTGCCAATGCACATGTGCAACACTTGGCACTTCCTCATGGTCTCTCAAGTCTCCAAGCGATGCGATGCGATGCGTTGCAGAGCTTCATGGAATTTTGCGCCGTTGTGCATTGGAATGCGAAATTAATGAAACAAGAAAAAAACTACATCAAAAAAAAAAAAAAACAATTTTTAAAACAAGTGAGGGGAAAGAAGCAATGAGGTATATATATATGACGATGAGGTGGCCAGGCGGCAACTGCTGACAGTGATTAATGTGACAGCTGAACAACCAGTCAGGAGTCGGAGTAGGAGCAGGAGCAGGAGCAAGTCGTAGCTTGTAGTAGGAGTAAGCATAAAGAACATCTCCTTCGATAAACACTTAACAGAACAACAAAAATCAGGGTCAACTTAAGTCAAGTTTGGTTTTTAAAACAGACAGAGAAAAGCGAAAAGAATCCAAACGAAAGTAGCTTAAATCCACAATGTGTTAAAAGGGTTTAACAACAACAACAAAACCATCAAACCGAAAGTCCATTAAAGTGAGTGAGTCAAAGAAGTGGTAGATACTTAAAGACAAAAGTAAAAGCCATGGGAAACATGTCAAGTTAATCTACTTAAAGTTATATGGGGGGGCCCCCTTTTGAAACAAACAGAAAGACAGCTCGACTAAATGATCAGGGTGTTGAAAGACAGCTTCTAGATTATTCATTATAATCCTCTTTTAGGTGAAAAGAGAATTTATTAATAACTCTGATAAAATCAAATAACATCCTATAAATGGCTCAGACAGAAAACCATTGAAAATCTCGTAAAAACTATTCCGACCAAGCGAATAAGTTCCACAGACAATTTTAAAAATACATATTTCTGGCTTTAAAAACACTTGACTTTATAGGTTAAAAGTAAATGCCACTTGAGAATCGTTTTTAGATTATTCCACATATTCACTTATGTTTCATATCAATATTTATGTACATCATGATAAGTTCTCCTTCTTTTGTGACGTAGAACTAAATCAAGAATCGCTGAGTAAGATCGACATAAAATTCTTTCATACCTTTCACAAACAAAGGTTACATTTAATTTGTTCATCAACTTTGCTGAGTTGAGTAACCCATTCGATGAGATTCTTTATGTATTTAAGGGCGACACTTGAGCCATTCTATCTCAACCCAGTCTAGACTCTTAGTTCAGTCTTGTAAAATACAAATAAGTTCTCTTTTAAAATATGCAAATGTCAACAGAATTTCATTTATTGAATTGTTAAATGGGAATTCCTAGGATTAGCTTTGCTTAGTTTCAGTCTATAGACATTAGATTGAGTGCACATTATGCCCTCGACTTATTTTGTTGGCTAAGTTGACACAGAAACCCTCATGAAGTCAGCAAACAAATTTTAAATGTGCTCAATTAACCTAAGAGTTTCTTTTACTTTCGCTTTCTATTAAAAATTGGAATCATTTGGTTTCTAGAGAGATTAGCCTAGATAATAGGCTAAGAAGTAACCAGACTATAAATTATCTGACTATATATCAATATGCATTAAACGACTGAATCAGTAGTAACTAAGAGGCGAACAATATGTGGATATATGTATGTATACTATTTGGCTCTCTCTTCTAACATCATTTTCACTTAATTTTAACAACTTAATAATGAGTAACATTTAATTCTTATCGATGTTGCTTATCAAAAAATGTCAAAGACCTTCAAGTCAGCGTTTTTTGTTCCTCGGTTTCCAATAAGATAACTAGTCTAGGGCTGTGGTTAAAATACGTTTGAAAACAATAATATCAAAGGGGAAATACTTTACCTGTAACAGCTTTGGAATTAATGCCAAGTTTATTAGGTGAATTGGCAAGAGACAGAAAATATGTACACACTTGTCGACCGATCTGTGAGCCATATCATTTTACATTTCTTTATATTTTCGTTAACGCATATTGCGCCTTTTTTTTATGTAGAAATATTTGGTAATAAGCATAAATTCAAATGAAATTCAAAGAGACATACAGACAGACATACAGACAAAAAGAGAGAGAGAGAGAGAGAGACCGAAAGAGAGAAAGAGAAAGGGCGAAACAGAAAGTATCGCATTACTTTCGTCTTAGATTACCTTTGGCTCATTATACAACCAAATAAAAGACAGCAAAAAACCATAAAAATGGCCCTGGCAGACTACACTCAAAGACTCCGTCAAATCCGACACTCAAACACATGGTTTTCCGCACAAATGGCCAGTGCCGTGGCCACTTTATAATTTGTTTCATTAGGCAACATGAAATCGCCTTTTGTGTATGGTCAGTCGCAAGTCGGTTGAAGGAAGGAGGAAGCCGTTTGCCAGTTTCCAACTTCAACTTAATAATTTTTCATAATTTGCGTGGGCAGATAGCAAAGAAAGAGAGAGTCTGGCATTTGCATTTGGCGACCGACTGACTTCCTTACAGCTGGCATGCGGTATGCCAGGCCCACTGCACATGTACATATATAGAAATGGCGCTATAGTTAATTGGCAAACGCCATTTTTTCAATTAAATTCACATCGAGATTGCAAATCAAATCGATTCCAAAGCGCATTTAACGCTTGTCACATTACTTAGAGGACCCAAGGAGTTATGCAAGTTTGAGTTCGTTTCTCAGCTCCATTTGCGGCGCATGCGTGGCCCGCATCAGTCAGTCAGTCAGCCATTCAGTCAATCATTCAGTTTCAGTAGCGCATTCATTGTGGTCTGGCCCAGACATAATTATACTTTTAGTTTATGATCGTTATTTCTCTTCTACTTTTGGCACAGTTCTGGCCATATGTCTGCGTACGTGGGTGCTTGAATGCATTCGTGGGGCAGCTACATAATCTCATATATTAATTGTCATTTCGTTCTGGTCTCTCGACTAATGGACATGTGTTTGGTCACGAAATGTCATCTTTATGGGTGCATTTTATGGACTAGCTACTAAAATGAAAATATAGACTAGTGTGAAGTTGGATATGTCTGAAAATTTCAAGTCAATTTATAGGTTTTAGCTAATGAAACTTGTTTTGCTAAAATTGGCAAAGTTATCTCCTAGTTACCTAGAAATTGGGAACGGGCAAAATTATGGCCTAGTTACACTATTTAGAAAATTAGCCGTTCTATGAAAACTCGGACTCGGACCTCAATGGAAATGGGTCAAAATTACATGATTCCATGGAATTTGCCACTGAAAAACTCTTTTTTCCACATGTTCACCGAATTCTCTGCGACATTCACTTAACGCTAGACCCCAGTTGACAATTCTAAAGATTAACTCAACAATGTTTCCTCTTTTATGCATTTCTCAAAAGCAATTGTACCACCTCCTTGTTTTTAGGTCTTTGGCTTTGCTTTGCATTCATATGGGAGACAATGAGACTTTGTCGTGTATTCTTTGAAGCACCACTCAGCCGCGTGTCTAATTTATGATTATGACCTTTGCATGCATAGGCCCAGGCACTTTTTCTTCTCTACATTTTGAATTATTTAGCATGCTAAACACCTCAATTAAACAGATTGCAAGGCAGTCAGCCATCAAACCATACATACATCCATCCAACCATCCATTCATGTGCGTGTCAAAGTGATATGGAGTCGCTTATGGAGGGTAATTGATATAGAAAAACCAACCCCAAAAGAGGAAAAAATATGTCGAGCACACCTTAAAGTGGGCCGTGCCGTGCCGTGTTATTTTCAATGCAGCGCCCAAAAGCAAGCAACAGTTTTCCTTCACACAGCATCCCCAAAAAAACAAGAGAAGAAAACAAATGATGCAAAACTCATCCCCCTCCTACAATCTCCCTCTCTGCAAAAGTTGAATAAACTCTAAATGTTCCATATTTAATGAACTTGCGTGATGACAATATGCCCGAAAAAAAAACACTTTCACCAGTTGCTCCATATGAAGAGACTGGGAGAGGCAGAGGGGGAGTTAAACTCTCTCTGAATGACACTGATTACCCCAGTTTGAAGGGAGCAACCCTTGAGATTTTTCGAACAATGCGACGCCTGTTGGCATCAATGCACTTTGCCAGATGGAGATGAATTTTGAGCGGCGCTCTCGAGAAATACAAGTGGAAGCCGAGTCCGTGTTCCCATCCCCTCTCATCGTCACACGACTCATCCTCCTCCCTCGCCGGCGATGAAAACAAAAACAAATGTTGCGCTCGCCCACGCGCATGCTCTCAATGTCCAAAACACTCTCTCTCCTACCTCTCACTCTCGCACACACTCTCTTTCTGTGGCGTTGTGAACTGTTACATTTTGAGCGTGTGTTTTGGGTTTTGTCCACAGTTTTGTGCCTCACGTTGACCGGTAAACATCACCGACCATAAACAACAAAGTAAATTTCAAATTTCTTGATTTTTTTAAATATATTTATTTTCTCTGCCCATTTCTGGTGTTGTGCCGTGTGTATATGTGCGTGTGTCTCTCTCTCTGTGTTTGTGTGTGTGCAACGATGCATTTCAATTTTTTTTTTCAGTTTCTTAGTTTTTTGTGTTAGTTTTTCGTTTTCGCTTCCGTTGTGCACCAATTGCTACTCAAGCCGCGCCCTCTTATCACCCCACACACACACACACACAGTCGCATAGAAAGAAATGTTTCGAAATGTTTGGCAACATTTCTGTTGTTGTTGTTGTTGTAAAGTGAAATGAGGTCAATGCATTTTCCAATTGTATATATCTGATAACGAAACAAAAAAAAAAAAAAGTGCAGTAAAAAAACAAACTCATTGAATGTTCATTGAAAATAAAATGTTAAGTTCAAAGTTAAGTGAACCACCCCCTCTTACCCTCCCATTAATGAATAAATTTCAACTGCAACTGAAATTTTCCACTTGAATGAACAAAATGCATTTAAAACTCAAGTCAAGTCGAGTCAAGTAAAAGTCAAGTCGAGTCAAATCGCTTGTATCTGTATCTTTCAACTATAATTGCAGGCCATAAAGACAGACAGAGCAGCCGCTTATCAGACAAGCCACATAAAACCGACTTCTATATGAACTATTTAACATTATTATCCCGGATTAAACGAACGAGGAGCAGGGACAGCAGCAGCATCATCGAAAAGTGTTGCTAAGGTGGGTGAGTTGGCAACATTGTTCCTTCCAAAAGGGCTGGTTCGAGGGGGGCGAGTTCGAACTAAACTATTTGGTGAGTTCAATGAACTCTGGGGGAAATTGTAAATTGTGTCACTAGTAAATACTACAGTCTGGCCTCGATTAATAGACACTTTTGACGCCTGCATAAGGCAAAGAGATAAAATGAAAATCAATTCATAAAGCAACTCTTTAAACATTAAAATCAAGCCATAAATGCGGCAGATAAAATGGATTAGCATAACAACAGCAACAACAACAAAGAAATCATTTTAAATTAATAAACAAAAAGTCAGTCAACTTTTCTCGCTTCAGAGAGAGAGAGAAAGAGAGACAGAGACAATGACAGGGGGGTTAGTAATGTGATATTGAGACCAAGTACAGGGTGCGTCTGCTGCAGCAACCACAATAAAACGAGACTCTGACAGGGAGAGGGTAAACCGCATGATATCAGCTATAATTTCAGAATGGTTTGATAAATCAGATTGAGTTATATATGTACATACATACATATATCTAAGTATGTGGTGTACTTGATTGGTTTGTCCTTTCAATTTGATCAGATATCTATAACTGTTAATTGATCTATTACTACAACGGACGATTGCCGATTGGTGTCAATTGTGCATAATTATAATTTGGGTCAACTATTTTGCAAATCAAATTTATGTCATAGAAAAAGCAAACACAAAGAGAAGCACATCAGAATAGATAAGCCATGAGAGAAACGTTAAATGAAACGGCAAGTTCAATGGACTGAGTAAATATGCTAGAGATGTCTGTGACATCATTTCGATGTTTAGCTAAAAACTTGGAAGTTTACTCAAATTTAATTACCTCTTTCACAAGTGTCATCTGAAGAGATAAATATCATGCAAAGAGATTTATATGGAAAAGTACTTAAAGCACTTTAAAATTAGGAAAGCGAATTTAATGGGCGGCAATTACAAATCAAAGAAAAAGGCAATCTGGTTTCTGGCTTTTATATAAAAATTAGAACGAATTTGTTTTGGTTTTTAGAATTAAATGTTAATTGTTATCAATAAACTTGTTTGTTGCTTCGAAAAATGTTGAGAAGCTTTACCATTAGTTGAATAAGCTTACATACATAAATCAAAAACTATGCAACATTTCGACTGCCAAATTCTGACATTAATCGATATTATCTACCGATTATTTACATTACAAATCAATGGATTAATGTAAAAATCGACATTTCTGATGCTTTCATAAATCGAAACAAACATATTTAACTCATTAGGCTATGCTATCTGTCTAATTGTAGACCTCCTACATTGATTTTTCACATGAGCATAGCAAATTTCGCTATTTGCTGAAACTTCTGTTTCTCTGTTTTTGCCTCTTTTCAAGGGGAATTTCCATGCGAACAGGAAATTTCCAAAAAACTAATTTTATGATCTCTCTACCTGGGGAATGGCCGACAAACATATAAACAGATGTTGAATGATTTCGAAATTGATTTGAGCGCAAACAGTTATTGAAATGAACAGGCAAATGAGGCTAGAGTGTAGGCTCCAATTTCAGACAGAGTTCTCGTCTTAGTCTCAGTCTCAGTCTCAAAGACACTGGCAACCCACAAGCCTGGCATAATAATAACCCTGAAAGTTTACTGACTTCCGTTGCAAAAACCGGCAAAAAGAACTGCAGCCAGCCAGCACCTTTTTTTTTTTTTGCCTACCAAAAGAGAATGCCAAACAGCTACCAACTTTTTCTTAGTCCCAGTCCAGCCAGCTTAGGCCCGGGCTAGGCAGGCAGGCAGGCAGGCTGGAAAGGGCGATAAACATCTCTGGACACCCATACACCTACAGAGAGGCACACGTAGGTGGCGCTAGGAGAAAAGAACGAGGATGAAGGCGTTGGCTGTTGTTCTTCGTTAAGAAAAATGTTGCTAGTGTTGCCTCTTTCTGTGTCGTCTGCAATTTGTTGTTGCTGTTGTCATTGTTGTTGTTGTTGTTGTTGTTGCTGTTGTTGGTTTGGCAAAGTGCAAACTGCCAACTGCAGGTGAGTGTTAACAACCGTTGCTACGGTTTCAGCTGGCCACGAATGGTGTTAACTTCAACTGCAATGTTGCAATGACATGACAGTTGCAACACCAACCAGCAGCAGCAACAACAACTCCAACAGCAGCAGCAGCATCTTCTCTCTATGAGCCTCTGTATGTATTTATCTTAATTAGGCAGGTGAAAAACGTATGAATCACTTGTGCCTGGACCTAAACGACTGCAGTCCAAAGGGAAGTGCAAAAAAAGGGAAGAACTCTTTACCAAAGGGTCTAAAAATAAATGAGGAATGCTTTAGTATAATCACTTTTTAGTATGGATCTGCTTCTATTAGTGAGGAAATGGGCATTTTATGAAATAAGTTATACAATTTTATGATAAGCAACTTAAATATTTAGCTATTCGATTTAAATAATAGCAGCTTACTAACGATTAGTAGATTGGGAACCTTATTAAAACAATAAGCTTTAATTTTAGATTTTAACTATTATATCTCGTCAGTTTTTTTTTTCTTTACTGAAGAGTTGGAAAGTTTAATTTATATTTTTAACTTCCAACTAAAAATTTAATTCAACAATTTCTCCAACTACTTAAATTGCATTTTGTTTTCAATTTCAAATTCCTACAATAAGACAGTGTAAATCAAATGGCTTAGATTTCTATGAAACTTCAATTAAAATTGTTGTAAAATTTGATGATGAAATTGTTTTTGTTTGTAAATAATCGAATGCAAATATAATTGGTTTGTGATATCTTTCTAAAAGTAATTTAGTTGTAATACCAACTGAGATCAATCTTAAGTGATTAATTTGCTACAACTTTTCCCCATATTAACTGTTTTTTTTTTTTTTTTGACTTTTTCGATGAGGTGTAAAGCGAACAAAAACTTTGAATTTCCCCGCCATTAGCAACATAATTTTTATATTTTTTTGTGTTGGGTAAAGAAACTAATAGAGCAAAAGGCAATTAATTAGAAAACTTGAAGCCATGAAAATTGATTTTGCTTAATCAATATACACACACACACACACACCAATCAAATGAGGCTTTAAAAGTTTTTCGCTGTTGCCAAACGCACCAAAATTAATCAAGCGTTCCCCTCCCCCCTCCCAAAAAAAAGCGAAAACCAAGCAACGATCGAACGAAAGACTAGCAACGTTTGTTTTGTATTTTTTTTTTTTTGGTGTCGTTTCTTTTAGGCTCCAAAATGCATATCGCTTGGAATTCCAATACGAAAAATTTAACTGCTGCTGCTGCAGTTGTTGGCTAGTGATTTTATTTTCTGTTTTGGACATAATTTACGTGATCATGGCGCGTCGATAACAAGAAATTATCGGCCCAGACGCAAACGCAGAGACTGAACGATCGAACCAGCGAGCGAACGATCGACTAGGCCATAGACTGGTCCATAGCCAAAGTTGTCGTTTTTTTCGCTTGGTTTTCTAATTGTTGTGCGCGTTTGTGAAATTTATTGCGTTTCGATTTATTTTTATTTCTGTTTTTTTCATTTTTCTTTTTCTTGGCCACGTAACTTTCTGTGAGCTTACAACTTCATTTCGGGGGTAGCGATCGGCGATAGCGAAATTTATTTTTATGTCTTCGAAAACGCATTTTGTGAAAGGAAAAGCGCTTACAGATGCAAAAACCAACAAAAACCAAAAAAAAAGAAAGAAAAGAAGGAAAAAAAGGTTTTCATTTACAGTTGTGCGTCGGTTGGGCACATGTTTCCTGTTTGCACATTTCTGCCTGCTGACTGGCTCTGGCTCAGGCTTTGGGTCCGCGTCCGCGTCTGGATGGGCATAAGAACAACAGAGAAACAACGATGAAACAGCTGTGCTTTGTTTAAATTTGATTGGGGGAAATGGGCTTGGGGTGTTGGGGATTGGGGATTGGTATGGTGGTTGGGGGTACACTGAACCAGGCTCAAGCAGCAGGAATTTATTGGTCTGCAGTGGTCTGTTCAATGACTCATCGACTTGATTTGAAGGAGGGGAGCAATCTCTGACTCTCTCTCTCTCTCGTTTGATAAACATGCATGACATTATAATCATCATACCTCTGGCTGGCAGCAAATGGGCAGCGTGTGAACCACAAAAAAGATGAGTAAATTGATATGTTCTTGCAGTGAGATAAACATCCGGCGCAAAAAAAGACACAAGGATAAGTGACAAAAATCAAAGATTCCCATTGAGTATGCAAAAATTTTGTTTAAGCGGCTAAGAAATGTATATATTGAAAAATAAACAATAACAGGAAGTTGCCAAAATTAGAAAAATAATGTTCATTCTGACATTTGAGAAGTTGGAAGACAACAATCACAACAAGAATCTTTCATTTGCTTTGATATGCTTTGAAAGTTGAGTCCAAAAATGTTGAATGAAAGTTTTCTAAGGGCATTTCGGATAGCCTTTGATATTAGGTTTGGATCTTTTCGAAACATACTTTACTTACATACATCCGAATTGAAACACTTTCTCATAAATTATAGCTTATTGTAAGGACTCCATTAAGTGCCATGAAATGGAGTCAATAATTTCACTTCTACTTAAAGTCTGCTTGATTTCCCTTTTCTTCTTTGGCAATGTTTGTAATGGACGAGAAGTTCATAATTTTCGCATCTGCAATGCAATCATCGAAATGCAATTCGAATGCAATCATTTATGCATCTCTTATGTTCCCGTTTCCCTCCTTCAACTTCTGTCTCTCCCTTTTTCTCTTTTTTTGTCTGTGCGGACCTACAATTTTTCATATTTTTTTTTTTTTGCCTGGGCATCCTGCAGTTTAAAGTAAATATTATAGCTAGGAAGGAGGCTGCGTCTCAAGACAATCGATTACCAGACGACTTGGTGAGGACTGAGGCGGTGAGATAGAGGGGAGGCGGTGCAAACGTAATCAGACAAATTCAATTTACGGCAATTTGCATGAGGCACCACCGCAGACCCCCTCGCCGGGAATTCGTTGCAAGCAGGCTGCATGAAAAATGACAATGAAGTTGGAGCCAGGAGGAGGTTTGGTGGCTGCTGTCATTCTAAATGTGACCAAGGCTGGACGGCAAGGCTGTTTGGTTGCACATTTGGCGCCTTATCGCTGCTGTTGCATCTGCCCAGGCTACAGTTTCCATTGCATCTCCTCCATGCTCCCACTCCATGAGCAACAGCAGTCGCGGTTGCATTTTGGTTTTGTCTCTCCTTAGCAGGAAATGAAAAATTGCCAAACATGCCACGCTCTGGCTTCAGCTTCGACTCCGACTCTGAGCTCCACTAGCTCCAGACACATGCATGTTGCACATAATTGGCGTTTATGCCACAAGCGACGAAATGCAACCTGCAACAGCAACAGCAACAGCAACAACAGAAACAACAACTAATGTTGCTGATGCGTTGTTGATACGCCCCATTCCGTTCCGTTGTGAAATGTTGTTTTATTTTCCGTTTTTTATTTCGCCCTTTTTTTCGTTTGGCCTTTTTGGGGTGTGTCCCCTCCAGCCAAATTGCGGCCACTTTTGGCGCACTCACTTAACCTTTGAACTGGCAAATGTTGTCGCCGTTAGGCCAACTAAACCACCAGCAACACCACCGCCATCGCCACCACCACCACCACCACCAACACCAATAGCAGCGCTATCTCATCAAGTGGTGCAGCAAAACGTAAAACGTGATTAAATTAAATTAACATTTGCTTCCTAAAACTATGTTTTTGTTGTGTTTTTTCGGTTTGGTTTGTTGTTGCGGCATGTGAAATTTAGCCATTAGGTGTTGTTGTTTATTGTTGTTGCTTTGACAGCCACGCCCACTCAAGAGCACGACTTTTGTTGCTTTTGTTTTGTTTGTTGTTATTTTTGGCGTATTGCAGGTGCCAAACAACTTTTCTTCTTTTGGCATTGAGAGTTAACTTAAACGTTGAAAATTGCCTACTTAAAACTAATAAAAAGGGAGCCAAACTTAAATTTAGAACACAAGTATTCAAATGAGATCATTAACAAAGTTTATTTTTAGCCGTTTTCGCTTCCAATTAATTAACTTGTTTTTAGCATATCAAAACATGTCAGAGAAGAAAAATTTAAATAAAGACTTGTCTGGTTTTTAGGGGCTTTTCTTCAGTTAAAATGTGAAAGTGACAAACATTCTTTATCCAAAGTGAATACAGAAGCTAAAATAATATCGGACTAAATAATGCAAAAGGAAAATTGTTAATTTAATTGTTATTTATTTCTAGGAATAAACATTACTAAAATGGGATTTGTGGTCTTTTCAATTTGTGTTAGGTGTTTGTCTCTAGTTTCTAACACAACAAACTATAAAATTAATTGAATTCTTAAAATTATAATAAAAGTTTAAATTTTCTAAATTCTGAAATTTAATCACTTATAAAATGGTTTAAAATTTTAGTGAAAGAATGTTTTGTTGTGTGACCTTTTCATTCTTTTAATTATATAAAAGATCTAAAAAATTTTCACCACTTAGTTTAGTTTTTCTTGAGTTTAAGAAAATTCTTTCGCCTTAACACGATTTTCCTTTAGCGATTAGGACTAAACTAACTAAACTAATTGCATAAAATTTGCATAAATGTTAAGAAGAAGGTTGGGCCCCTGAAAGAAAAAAAGATCTAACAGATGTTTATTTTGTTGTGCCAACTTAAACTTGCCGTGTCACACGAAAGCCAATTTAATTAAAAGGCCACAAGAACCATTTTCATGTACTAGAGTCTTAGTTCTTTTTTGTTGCTGGTTGCCTTTTCAGGTCAATGGAAAAAATTCATAGAAGAAGGCACAACAAAAACTGAACCTAATGCAATCGCAATCGAATGGGCCTAAAGAAAGCTTTTGCTGTGCGGCATGTCAACATGAGCATTAACCATAAATCAAATGCGGAAAAAAGAATCTAGCCAGACCATGCCAATGCCTCAATTTGTATTGGAGTGGTTGGAGAAGGAGAGCCTATGAATGTATATAGAGAGAGCCCGAAGAATGGGCGAAAGAATGTCGCAATCAAAATTTCAACATCGGCCGAGGGGGGAGGAGAAGACTCTCTAGAAGAATGCCAGCATGCGCCCACGGAACTATTTATAGTCTGCATTCTGCAGATGATCAGAACCTCCACGAAAAGAAAACTTTTTATATACAAAAGAATCGTAAAAAAACGAAGGAGAAGGAAAAGGAGGGAGGAAGAAGAAAGAAAAGTGCGTTTTCATTTTTCATTTGAATTCATTTCTAATTAGCGCAAATTATTGAAAGATCTTGAAAGATTGTCTCTCCCCTTATAATGATTATGAAACTGTCAGCAATTTGTTTTTGAGAAACGAAAATAAAGTATTAAATTACCATAAATTAATATTGTCTGTTCAGGCATTTAATTAGAAAGCCAGACAAAAGAAAAAGCTTGAGAGATGTCACACTAAACTTGACCCAAAATAAGTGGAGTTTCATTCTTTTTGTTGATAGGAAAATTGTCCCCACTTTTCGTATAAAGATTTGTGTGTGTGTATTGAGAGATTCATTGTGTAGTTCCTTCCTCTTTTCATCGGGTGGGCCCACCAGACCCCCTTCTTCTTTTTATTCACTGTCTACTCAATTGAATATGATGAATGTGTCGCTGATATTAATTTATATGCTGATCATGGCCAGTCGGCCAGGCCCGGCACGGGGAGAATGTGTGGCAATGTCAATGGCAATTGCAACAATTGCCATCATTTCCATTCACATTGTGCATTCTGCAAGTTCTGAATTAATCATCTAATTAGTCATAAGGAGAGTCTTCAATAGACACATTCACCATGTCAAAGGTGGAATGTTGCCAAGGAAAATGTTGCGCATCATCGTCCTCATCATCTGCATCATCCGTGCTGCAGGCAACATTTCTGCGCATGTGCAACCAATTATTAATTGCATATGAATTGTGCTTGTTGTTGCGGTTATTGTTGTTGTTGTTGTTGCTGTTGCTATTGCTGTGGTCACATTCCTGTTGAGCCCCGCGATCTGAGTCAGCAATTTCGTAAAACCTGGCGCCGTCGCCATCGACGTCTTCAGAGGCGTTAACGGCGTGTGCCTGTCTTTCGATATTCCCCTTTCTTCGCTCCATGAGACGCCCCTCCTCCTTCATATTTTATCCTTCATGTGTGGGTGGAATTTGCCTTTGACTATTAGCCAGCAACATGGATAAAAAAAGAGACGTGAAAGAACGTTTTGCATACTCTCTACAATCAAGGGTACATCATAATTTCAATAAAGTAAAGAATGAAAGGAATTTGAAAAAAATTGATTAAAGAATAGGCAAAAAGCAGAAAAGAACCAAAGGAAAGGATAAGAAAGGTATTCATAAAGGATTTAAACTGTTTAAAAGATACGTTAAAGTGATAAGTTGATGCCCTAATTAATGTGAATTCCTTTTGTAGGGTATTCCAGGAAAGTTTCAATCATGATTCTTGGGCTTCTCTATAGCAACATTGTCGCGCCCCTTTTTTAGTGTGCTTGTGAGTGTGTTTTTTTCTTGCTTTTTTTTGCATTGCTTATTAAATTACAAAACATCGGCCCACACATAAATAAACTCTCTTTTTCCTTAACGCAGGCATTAGACTTAGTTAGATGGTTATAGGAAATGGCTAGTACCTCTCTACTTCTTCTTATACTTTCCTCCTCCTTTGGGTACTTCAATGTTTTATGAAAAATTCCTAGCGTTTGGCGTCTATAATTAAGCGTGAAATGTTGCTGGCGTTACGCCGCATTCCAAGTTGAGCCCTTTGGCTATATAGGAGACCAAGCAACCGGGAAACCAAAGACTAAGACTAAGACTTAGACGGAGAGAAGGCCCAGTCACTTTTATGGACTCACCATACGAGCTGAAGCCTGGACCTTGTGTTTTTGCAGCAGCATTCTTATTAATTGCAAGTGTCCGCACTTACTTTGCAACATGTTGCAATTAGAATCTTGAGCTGAGGCCAAAGCCTTGGTTGCGGTCTCGGTCTTTCTCGAGACTCCAGTCTTGGGCCTTTATTGTTGACGGAAGTCAATTCAAATTAAGAGTGCCGTAGGCCTCTGACAAAAAGAGGTTCACAGAAAGGTTGAATGCACTTTTACTTTAGGTACATGTTGCCAAAGGTTGATGTTGATGCATACGTAAAATTGATTTCCCATGTTTCGCAATGTTTCGTTTTATTTGTTTTGTGTAGTAATTAAAATAAATTGCTTACCCAATGTGCCCACTGAATGACCAGTGCTCTAACATTGAATCTGGTCTAGAGTCTAGACTGAAAGCTGTTGATAGAATTTGCACTCGTCTGCTGTTGCCGCTCTCTCGCGGTGTTGGCCTTCTGTGTCGCCATCAAATTAAAGCGCTAAATTGTTGCTCGCCTTTTCCTGTCTTTCATCACGCCATCGCGGAGCGATCCTCAAAGCTGCGGCTGCTGCTGCTGCTGCTGGTTCGTCTGCTTCATTAACATGAGAGGAATGGAAATGGTTTAACGTTTGGGGGTTTGGTTGGCTGTAAATTACTGATGGACAGCTGCCTGGACTGCCTGGATTGCTCGCCTGCCTGCCAGCTAGCCTGGATGTTGTTGCTGTTGTTGGTCTGCCCATGGCAGTGAAATTTTATGTATGTCTATGCCCACATAGTTTTGCGCAACTCTTGCCATCAATTAAAACAACTGGCCATTATTTGATTGTCTTTGCCCACTGTGGATGACCTGCTTTTTATGGCTTTTCCACTTGCCAATTACAGCAACAGCAACAGCAAATGCAAGCAGCATCATCGTCATCGTCATCTTCGCTGGTGGTCCAGCCAGACACTTAGACGAGGACTACTTTGGCATTCTTCTGTGGAAAGAAAAGAGTCTTTGAACCACTTTGAAGTCTCTCAGCATCAAAGTCAGTGCATTGACCGTTAATTGAAGGCTTTCAATAGCATTGACATTGCATCTGACTCTCGACTCGGCCTCTGTGGCATGTGGCTGACACGAGGGTTACCTAGAAAGTTTTCAGACAGGCGGCTTTCCCTTATTTTTAATATGTATCGTAAATAGATGAAATTTCATTTTACTATTTACTTAATAGCATAATTAAAAGTATATTTCTTTACGATCACATTTAATTTGTTTCCTTAAAGTTATTGCCTAGCGGAGAGAAAACTCTTTAAAATCAAGCAAAAGTTCGTCATGGTAAATTTTTAACCACATTTTTGGACTTTTCTTCGAGACATTTTATGTGTGAAGTTGTTTGTTAATACTTTAACTAAAATCTTATTTGGTAACAATCATTCAAATAAATTGTTTAAGTGTTTGTGACTTTGCCAATAACAATATTTACTGACGAGAGGTTAATTAGCTAGCCGTTTCACTTTGTATGTTGAGCATCCTAAGGAAATCTTACACGTTGACGATTCAGTTAGATATAAAGCGATTGTTCTCTTAGATTCTCGGGAAATAAATACAATGTACCAAGGTAATAGTTTCTGCAAAACTATTCAAGTTACTCTCGTTGATTGACTTGGGCATATGGCACACACACTGACATGGTCAGCGATTGTAGCGCCAGTTAAGGCAAGTACAGGCACCGCATTCCAGAGACTTACATAGAGATGCGGCCTTGCTATATACGGGGGAGAGGTGGAATCTCTGATTTCTGTTCTATATATGGCCAGAGCTCTTAGATTTCCTAACCACAATGCTCTGATTGTGACTGACAGGCGTTTATTATGATGACGATGATGATGATGATGATGATGCCGATGATAATCACTGATCCTGCTCTGAGACCTGAGACCTTCAACTCTGTCAACAGAATATGATTGGATTGCAATTGTCTGGGATGCTCGTTAACAAACTGATTTACAGACTCTTTGCCAATGCAAATTTAACTTGGCAATATTTATATAGCTCATTAGCAGCGGCGGCGGCTGTTGGCTGCGTGCAATCCGTTTACCGTTAACAAGAAGTCAATACTAGTCCACTGAGAGTGCAGTTGGCCCGTATCTTAAATAAACACGGCTAAATGGTAAAGTAAAGACACCTTTGGACTCCTCTATCTACATTTATGGTTGGCCTTCAAATGGGCCATGGGTGAGTGACTGACTGACGGTTTTGTGACTGGGTTAGCAGTGTCGCCCACATATCCAAAACACCAAAACAAAAAAATACGAGTACATTTTTCTATATTATTTATTATAAGCCTTATGCAATCTTCTCTTCTCCTTCTGCTCCACATTAATCAATCAAATTGTGAGCACTGAGAAGAGGATGAGGAGAAGCGGATGGGGAAGGGTAAAAAGAAACCCCAGCAACAAGCTACGTTTTGACAGACATTTCCTGTCGCTTTCAATCGCTAACTCACGGCTGATGCGTATTTGATATGAGAAAATTGATTTCGAAAGCGAAAACCTCAAAAACCGCATGAAAATGTTGTTGCCTGTCCGCACAGATTAATGTACGACATTGGGAGTTGAAGCTGTAGTTCGAGTTGGCGTCCATTTGCATTAATTGTAAGCTGCCCCCTTCCTCTTTGCTGTCTGTCTGTCTATTTAGTGGGCGGAGGTCATTTACTTTCCATGCATTTCCATTCCATTTCCATTTTGTAATTAAATTCGACTTTTGGACAACTTTATCGTATGGCCCCAAAGCTCGAAACAATGGATTTTGGAAATGGAATTTCTCTCACAGCCCTTGAACTGGTCATGGCCATTTTTGCCTGGCCTGCATCAACGGTTTGCATCAACCATATTTGGCACCGCCAAAAACAAAACCAAAAAAAAGCGAATGCAAAAAGGCCATTGGCCTAGGTCTGGGTCTCGGTCTTGGTCGCGGTCTCGGCCAAATTAGTTTTGCAAATTTTAGTGTGTTGTTTTTTCTTTTTTGAGTTTTTACCTCTATTTTTAGTCACAAAAAATGTTTCACACTTTTATGCCTGTTTGCCATTCATCAACGTATTACAGAAACCGTGGAAGGGGACCAAACCCGAGATGAAGGAAACGGGAGGAAGATACGTATTTTTATGACCAACTGCAGTGTGTACCATTCCCTTTTAGCCGTTCCTCTAAAAATGCCAAAGTCACGCAGTACGTCAAAAAGTCACTGCATTGAAATGCATGAAGCATGGTGCCGACTGAGAGCAAGGAAAGTTCCTCTTCAGTTCTTCTGTTCTGTTCTGTGTTGTCCCGAGAAGTGTTTGAAAGAGGCTCAAGTGCAAAGTGCAACATCAACTTTACTTCAGCGGCAAAGTGTCGCATGTCAGCAGAGGGCAACGCAACAGCGCACAGTGGTTTCAAAACATGAGGCAAACTGAGCATTAGAACAAATGGGTATCCACCAGGTGGAAAAATACTTCGTTTAATGTGTCCAAGCTTTAAAAATAAAAATTTCTTCAAATAGTTGGACTTAAATTTCCTAATATAATTCATATTTTAGCCATTATAAGATGTGAAATGAGATATTTTAGCACCCATTCAAGTTGCAAATATTGTATCAATGCAATTATTATGAATTGGAGTTATTAGAAAGTAAATAAAAGGTCTTATTGCCAAACAAATTCCACCTGTTTTATATACAAATCGATTTAGATTGGAAATTCCATTTAAAATATTTGTCAACTGATGGTTAACGACATAATAACGAAGTGAAAACGGATACGAGAGTAGATATTAATTTCGATTTCGACAAATTTATTTCGAATCGAAGAAGAAAATAAACCAGCTGGAAAACTTTGTTTGTGAAAAATTGCTGAAAATATTTCCCATTTATCGCCTTTAAATTTGCTTTAGAACAATTTTTTTTAATTTTTGGTGTAAAGTCCTAATCTCTTGACCCTTTGATTGGCTTACCCAACAGAAGTTTCCATCGTGGTCGATATTTGCGATATTTATCTAGTGCCATCGCTAGAACTTCCGTATCGAGACCCCATTTCTTGTTGCGTTCTTCACTTTCCACGGATAGGGTTAATTTAGAAGCAGCAGTCAGGCAACGTTTTATGAGATTTTAGCACTTTTTAGCCTTGGCATATTGCTTAGCCTGGGCAAGGGAGTCCGTCCGCATGGTGGAGCTTAAGTTTTAATGGTTGTGCTGTTTTTTTTGTTTTTTGTTTAGGCTCATGGAATTTAGCACGTAGCTACGCATAGAGGAAAACTAATATGCCAAACGTCTAGATGACATTTATGGCTTCGCCTGGCCTGGTCTGGAACCAGACTGCCAGGCCTGGTCGGTCATACTACCAGACTGTGGTCACTGGACTCTCAGTTGCCGCCGCCGCCTGTTCACGTGCAAATATGAACAAGATTTATAACTTTTTGGCGGCGACATTTTCCTAGATTTTTGTTTGCTGTTTTAAAAGGATTTCACTTTTCGCTGTAAGAGAGTCAGAGGGAAGAGGAGCAAGCATCGAGCGCTAAAAGCAAAAGTTGCAAAGTTGGCGTTGGCCTCAACGCTGACTTCTTCAGTCAACCAATCCCCCATCTTCCCATCTCCCCACTACCCATTCCAATGGGTTGGGGGTGGAGAAGACCGAGACCGGGAAGCAAGCTGTTTAAGTGCCTGGTGATCCATGCGATCTGTTGGCCCGAGCTAAAAATAAATCCCCACTGCAACAATCCGTGAGGGCGATCACAAGAATTTTTATTTCTTATGCTCAAGTCTGGTAGATTCGCTTAATTTCAAAAGAATTTCTAGTCATTCAACTGGTCTACAGCGAATCGCATGAGACAATTGCCTGGGAATTGAACACAATATTGTTACAGTCTTTTTCTCTTCCCCTGCGTAGTATAAAGCACTTTCATTCATAATTAGTTTCCCTCGAAAGCATTTTGAAATCATTAAACAAACTCCGTTAATTTCAGAGATTTTGTTAAAATTGCTTAACATTTTGGTCTTTCACTTTCAAAGAGAAAATGTTCCAAGAAATTTATTGGGGTTAATTTTTAGTAGCACTCTTTTTGTATTTCAAAGAATTGAAATGGGTCTACATGAAATGTTGCTCTTACATAATGGTTCTTTGGCATCTTAACACATTTGGAGCATAGTATAGAGTTTGGGGACTTTTGATTTTAACATTTTAAAGTGCTTTCCAGTGTGTTGTCGTCATCATTTAAACATAGGATAATGATAAATATGATATTTAAGCCTTGGAAACTTTCAGACTTGTCGCGATCCAAGTTACTCTGCTCTTGAACTCTTTACATTTGAAGAATTTGAGACTTCTTTGGTTGCCACAAACCTCCCCATTCATATGTTTTCAATCTTCTCGTGATTATTCTCCCAACTTAGGGTAGATCAGTATTCGTCTTTAGCACATTCTGTCTATTATGGCACATGGACAATAAAGTTGTACGATCTTGTTCTGTTTTCTGTGTGAGGTGTTTTGCTGCTTCCGCTATAAAAAAATGTTGTAAATTCTACAGACACACACTCAAAGTAATATGCATACATGTGGAACCCAATGAAGTTTTCAAAAAAGGCTGAGGCTAGTTTTTGGCTTCCGTTTCAAGTTTTGCGTTTTTTCTGTTTTGCTCTTGCCGCAAGTTACCTCACCACGCATTATCGCATATTGTATAAAACATAATGCTTTTTGTTGCGACGGTGCGTTATCAGTGTGAATGTGTCTTTAAGCGTATTTTAATTTTCTTGGTGTTGTTGTTATTGCTGCTGTTGATATTTTAATATGGTCAATTGCAAAATGCGTGCCGCCAGCCAAGTGATGTTAAAAACACGTAAATCGCCATAAAACGCAACACCAACACTGACCATTTTACAACGTGTAGCGATAGCGAGGCAATGTTGTTGTGTTTCCCTAAACATTCACGTGGCGCCACAAACCAAATGAAATGCCCGATTAAAATATCAATTGCCAGACGGCAGCAGCAACAACAAACACACAGAGACAACCGACGATGACAACGGCGACTAAGCGCATTAATTTTACAGCCATCGCTAGTTGGTCAACATGATGATCATGATGATGATGATGACGATGTTGATGGGAGGTGAAGAGTTGGCTGAAAGGAGTTAATCGAAGTCGGAGCTTGCAGTTTGGTAGGTGGTGAAGTTGTCAACCGATTGCCAATCGACCAGGCACAAGCACTTTCCCTTGCCGTCCTCACATAATTCAATGTCACAATTGAACCAACGTGCACTTTGCTGTCAGCACCCAAAAAATTACCGTCTAAAGAAACCAAAACTGGGAATACCTTAAATCATTTAATGCGACTTTGTGATTACCCTTAAATAATTGGTGAAAACTCTACAAAAATAGTAGAAATGAAGTTGATTTTGGTTTTTGTCTGTCTTTTAAAAGTAGGTAAATTGACACTTTTAATTTTTATAACAGAAGTATCTTTATCTCCAATTTTGTCATCCTTTCGCTGTCTGCAGGTAAAACCCATCCTAAATTGAATGAGGTAAAGACTTTTCCTGGTCTATAGACCTTTTTTGGACTTGGTTCAATATTCCTTCTTCATATCCTTCATAGAGAGTCCTCTCTTTCGTTGGCAATCAACTTTTGGTGTACCATTTCTGCCTATGACATCCAATTTGTCGTTATAAGAATTCCCTTTCTTTCTGTAGGGTATGCGATACCACTCCAATTGAAAAGCAGCTGCATCTTTTGACCTTTACCGTCTGGCTATTTTTAGCCACAATCGCGTAATCTTTTGGCATTATGAAATTGTGTCAGCTAAGCCATAAATTGCCAGCTTTAAGAGTCTCCAGTTCGGGCCAGGTTCCAACCAGCCAGCTAGCCAGGCAATTCCCTTTTATTTTCTGGTTTTGTCCTCCTCAAGCTACTCCAATTTCTTGCATTGTTTTCTACAAGACAGCAAAGTGACAAGGCCTATGTTTAGTTGCATATTTCTGACAGAGATCGCCTGGCCTGATTGCCGGAGACGCACATAAAACTGTCGCTTCAAATTATGCCATAAATCGCTAAGAAAAACGAAATACAAATCTTGGCCAGCTGCAGCAGCTGTTGGACATTTAATTAAATGCTCTGCGGGATGGAGACCAATGAGAGAGAGATATAGACTGGGGAGAATGGGGCAAGTAGCCGTGGCAAGTGGCAATGATTAAGCCAAACATCATTTCTTTTTTTCTCTATAGAACCAAAAAGCGAGAACCTGTCTCCCAGCCCACGTTTGGCAATTAAGCAAACGTTTTGCCATTTAACTGGGTCAGAACTAACCGACAAGACAAGAGCTTGAGGATGAGGATGAAGACGAAGATGATGACGATGAGGATGAGAATTGGTTTGAAGAAGAACCCACGCCTGGCAAAAACATGATGGGAAAATTAAATGTACAAATCATGTTTATGACTTGTTGTCAGACGCCCAAAAACTAAAAACTAAGACAGTGTCAGAGTCAGAGAAAGATTGAGAGTCTGGCAGTCTATCAAGTCCATCAGTTGGACAGTGGGCGCGGCTCATTTTACTCCCAGTCCTAGCTAATTGTTGTTCGTCGTCATCGTCTTGGTCTTAGTGTGGTGTGGCATTGCCTAAGCCACATTGACACCATTTGCAATTAGAAGAAAAAGTGCCCCGTTGGCTACTGTATGCAACCACACACTCTACTACTAGGAGACTGTGACTGAATGAGGATGCTAAATTCTAAATAGCTGAAAACCTGATTCCATCGACAAAACTGACCACTTTTCCATTTGCCATTAACCAGTAGCTGTTTGCCTAATGTGGGCAGAGGCAACGAACTGGCGAACCAAACGATTTTTCTTACTCTCATTCCTTTTAGTTTTCTTTTCGCTTTTCGGGCTCACCGAAAGGCAAAAAGTTAATTGCCTTATTTGTTCACCTTTAAATGGAAGAACATTTCGAAAAAATTGACTAAACTATGAGAGACAAACTTGTTTCTTGCTAAGAATTCAACAATCTCTGAACACTTTAAACCTTTTTTACAAGTTGAAAATTAGAAAAAGTAACAACAGCAAGTGTAAAGGGCCCAAAGTAATAGAACAATTTTACATCTTATTATTGTTGGAGGAAACTTAAGCTTTGGAGGCTCGGGAAAAGCTTCATTTAAATAATGACATACACATACTTATATTCAGTTTCTTCACCAATGAACGATTGTATTATCTATCTGAAAATAAGATAATAGTTCCAAGCGCCGCGTTTCTAGTATATTAACTTACAAGGATTACAAATTTGTCTATGTTCTTCGATCAAAGCAAAGGACTGGCACTGCAAAGGCTTTTCGTTAGCATTAAAAAATATGTTAGCTGTCAGAAAATAAAGACATTATTTATGTAATTAAAAGGTATGGAACTTTTTTTATCGCAAATTACTATTGCAAGAAGGGTTTTCTTTATAATTGATAATGTGGCAATGCCTCGTCATTATTCGCAACTATGTGATTGCCTCTTTCAATGCTTCAAATTGAAGAAATTATCTATATAATTGATTGATCTTCCATGGAAGAGAGTATTTATAGAATGGTTTCTGCTTGTACAAGTTGTGATTTCTGCAATTTGCAATGGATTTTTTCTTTTGTTGTTGTTGGTCTTGTTAAAGAGCCATCATTAAAGCTGCCCTCGTGCATATGCACTGTATTGACTATTGACTGACACGATCTATAATTTATATATCAACTGTAGGCACACACACACATAGACACACGAACACACTCAAACATTCGTTCGATAATATTATTAAATCCACAGTTTGTGAGCGGTTTTGATTAATTGAACCATTTGTGAGAAATGATGAGCAAGCTTTTGGAATGCCTATGCCAATTGCCGTTGACGTTGCCTATATACATATATTGAGATACATACATACATACATATGTATATCTGACTTTATATATGTATGTATATGATAGTTGGTAGTTTGCTTGCTCATCGTCATCGTCATCGTTGTCGGCGTCGTCGTCGCCTTGCGGTTTTGCCTTGTTGCGTTGGCATATCAATTCACATGTCAGGCCGCCGGCGGGGCAGCAAGTCGAAGTAGTAGAAGTCGAAGTTGCTGCAACCTACTTATTTATGCAACAGGCCAGGCAGGCAGCAGCCAGAACATGACTTGACTTGACTCCACTTCTTACCTGACTGATGGCCACATTCTATATGCTGGTGGACTCTGACTCCAACTTTAGTTGCATCCTGCGGCTAAACAACTCAATACATCAGCCAAAGCCAACTCTGTCTGTCTTTCTGGCACTCTGTCGGTCTGTTGGTCGGTGTAGAGTCGCTTGGCCGTGCCGGCTCGGGCATAATTCATTTTACGCAAAAAAATTATGGCAAATATCACGAAATTATTGTGCTGCAGCCTATCAACATCATTCGCGCCATGATCGTTAGACGCCGCCAGCCCACACACTCCAAACATACATACACCCCCATCCCCCACCCTCAAGTCACCTCGTATGCCACTAATGACAGTGGTAAAACCATAAAATATGGCCAAAAGTCGCTTGTAAAATGGGATAACAAATTTTTCAAATACCAAGAGTTGCCACAGAAATGTTTTTAAATTTTAAATTAACTCAGTTTCCAGTTGTATCCTTACTGAAATCAAGGATAAGCTTATACTTCATTTAGAATTTCATTTTTAATATTTTCCTTGTGTTGCTGGTTGATGTTTCTGAGTCTGAGACTTCTTCTAATCTCATTTTATGACTTTTATTGACGAAAATTAGTTATGTTAAAGAAGAAGCAAATCCCGGTATATTTGATTAATCAATTAGATGATTTTCCTTAGATGGGAGCAATATATTTAACAATTTGGCAATAAAGGCAAAGTTTACTTTCATTTCTATAGAAACTTTAGCTCCACTGTTGTAAAGCCTTTTAACCACAATTTTTTTGTTCTGTATGCTCTTAACATGGTTGCTTACGTGTTGTTTTTTTTTTTTTTTGGGTCTTTGCAGGCAGCACCACAGAGTTGGCACCTTCGCTGCTGGGCATCTATGACACATTGACGAACAGCTTGGCCGGCAGCATCGTAGCGGCTCCAACTGTGTCAGCATCGACATCAACGAGTGGCCAGTCGACGCCCAAACGGAGTAATAGCAACACCAGCACCGCCAGCTCCAGCAGCTCCCACACTAGCTGCACTTCATCCAGCTGCAGTGTAACCAGTGATGAAAAATCGGCCAGTTATACGCTGGTAAGTGGCATCGGCGGTGGTGGTCAGCCAACGAACACACAATCGAATGTGCCGCTGCCTCTGGTGGTAGCCGGGCTACGCGACGAGCCAGATGGCGCCCAACTGAGTCGCTTTAGTGTGGTTCATCGGCATCAGGAGCTGGGCGGCAGTAGCTCTAGTCTAGCCTCGAGCGGAAGCCGTCGTGGCAATAACATACGTGTCCTCTCGCCCAATGTCCAAAGGATAATCACGCATGCCGATGCTGTGCCAGTGGATGCTGTTGATCTTGAGGCATTGCAGCAACCCCAGCAGCAACAAAGAAGTCCCACGCCAGGGCGTTACATCAAAAGCTCACCGGTTAATCAGTCCACCAGTGGAGGAGCAACCAAATTGAAACTATCCCATATACCTCTATCGAAAATAACTGGGAAAATATCCACACAATCGGGCAGTGAATTGGTCTCGACTTTCGAATCACATAACGAGTATGTGAACACCTTGAACTACATGGTTTCGGAAAAGGGCAGGAAATCAACTTCATCGTCAACGGGATCGTCGCCAGTGAACGACGACGATAAGACGCCCACAAATAAGGCTGCTCCTGGAACACCTTTTCTCTTTGAAGGTCATCCGTTTGGTCAACGGAAATTAACCCTGCCGAGGCAGCAAAGTATCAAACTAATTGAAATGGAGCAACTGGCGGCAACGGCATCACAGCTGCAACACGCTCAACCTGCCACACCGGCCACCCCAACGATCAGGTCTAAGGAATTTGTGGTGGCCAGTGAACCTCTAAGTCCTGTGGATATTACCGATACCATTAATTTTGATTTGGTGGCCCAGCATATAGAGCAATTGACTCTGGCCGATCTGGGTGCAGATGAACCGCACAATTTGGAACTAATCGAGGCTATTAACAAGCCTCTGATTAGCAAGCCGCTGGTAAGAAGTTCTTCGGCTGCTTGTGCCTCGTCTCCGCTCCGAACCTATGCCCGAACCAAGAGCCTTATTGTCAAGGCCAACACTTTGGGTGGCGGTGTCCCACTTAAACTACCAACAGCTGAACAATTGGCCGAGTTGGAAGAGGCCAACAAATTGTCAGCCGAGAGTCTAGATCGCTTGACTGATATCAAACCAAAGTCGTCTGCCCGACTCTGTGAGTTGGCACGCCCTTACAACCGTCCATTGTCCTCCTCCTCAATCTGTTCCACCTCCTCGTCATCGAGCTCTGGCTCGGATCAGTTGCTCAATGGCAAACTGGCGACTACCTCATATCTGGCCAGCATGGAGAGTCTGGCTGAGAGTGAGAATGGTCTTGGGGATCCACATCATCCGCACATAGTCACCATGAGTGTCCTAGAGAGAGCCTCTCTAGAAATTCTTGATTCAGAGCGTAGTTATGTCGAGGACCTGGGTCAAGTCATCAGAGGGTGAGTCATAAAACACTGAACCGAAGGAACATTTTCCGAACGTGTTTCTTCTCTTTATAGTTACCTACTCGATTGGAAAGAACGCGCCTGTTTGCGTACAGACGAATTGCAAATACTCTTTGCCAACATAGAAGAGATTTACGAATTCAATTCAATACTACTGCAACAGCTCATGAACTCGGGAATGGAACCGGGAAAGATAGCCAAATGTTTTATCGATCTGCGCGAACGCTTTGATGTGTACACAACCTACTGGTGAGTAGTGAATTTAATGATTCTGCGAATCATTAATCCTAAGGGACTATATTGTGGTTTGCAATTCCATTCTATCTTATCTAAACGTTCGTTTTAATAGGGTCTCCACAATTTTATCTACTAGTTTTTTCAATAGATACTGAAGGTCTTTTCGCTTGATAAGTTCGGGCCTAAAAAGTCTTAAGACTTCTACTGGCGGATAGAAAATTTGTACGCATTATATGCTCGTTAAGAGAAGGATTTTCTACTAAAGTGTATCATCTTAAGTTTCAATAGCTTCACACAAATTTCAAGCACTATGTAAAACACATTTGAGTGTTATTTTCAAGTGAAATCACTGTTTTTTGTGGCCATCTCTAAGTGGCTTTGCCATGGCGTGTACGGAAAGCTTCATCTCTGATATTGCAACAACAAGAGTATGGCCAAGAACGAACGGTAACAGCCACCAAAATGATCTCGATTGTCAGTTGGCCAGCAGCGTCACACGAACAAGCCAACGATTGAACGTTGTGGGTTTTTTTTCTCTGACTCTTTACCAGTCCAGGCACGCTATGTTCCATTTAAACGCTGCTGTCATTGCCAATTTAAAGCCAAACTGTGCTCTGTGTGTGCGCGCGCTGAAGTTGATGGCTGTAGTTTGATTTGTCGCCCTGCCTGACATAGCGACATACATCATCATCATCGTCCGCATCCTCATCTTCAGCAGCCCATTTCCACTCCCAAACCTTAAGCCCCAACTGCAACTCCAACCCAAACCCACTCCCACTGCATTGAGGCTGATTTTAAATTCAAATTTTCCGCTTGTCCGCCGTGATGAAGACCTCAACTTTAGTCATAAATCTTCATGTTTATTATGTGTGTATGTCATACATAAATGGGAATGTATATTTTTTGGGCTTATTGCAGTACAAGCTACCCGGAAGCCATTTCACTGTTGACCAAACTGCTGCAGGCAACGCACACGAATGCGTTATTGGCCTCCACGCAGAAGCTGTTGCAACATCGTCTGCCCCTTGGCTCGTATCTGCTGAAGCCAGTGCAGCGTATCTTGAAGTATCATCTGCTGCTCGATGTAAGTACCAGAGTCGAACCTTCAAGCCTGACAGCGGGCTGCCACTCTATATTGCCCTTTTTCTTTTTTCTCTATCGACAGAGCCTACGTAAGCATTGCGATGTCAAGGAGGTGGCCGAGGCGTATGCCATAATGCGTCAGGTGGCCCACAATATTGACCAGGTGAAACGTAAACAAGAGGAACAAAGTCGTGTTAAGGAACTGTCGGGCATCTTGGATGGTTGGCTTGGACCAGGTTAGTCTTAATTTAAAGTATCAATCAATCCCATTTAATCCCACTTTTTGATTTTCCTAGAGTTGACCGTTTTGGGCGAACTACGTCAAGAGGGTCTACTGATGGAGACGCATAATAAACCACGTTTGGTCCTGCTTTTCGCCACCATGTTGATCATAACCAAGCAAAAGGAAGACGGTCGTTTGCAGTTCAAGACATACATCCATGTAAGTTTTACCTGACTATATGACTTTCCATTTGAAAGTGCCGCTAAGTGGTTTTCGCTCTGTCCATGCAGCAAAACAATTTGATGCTGAGCGAACATTTGCCTGGGGAGCCAACCAGCTTCTATGTTATACCCTTCGATGAGCCGCGCAATCAAATCAAGCTGACAGCCAGAAATCGTGAGGTGAAGCGTGTCTGGACGCAGCACATTAAAAGTGTCATGCTGGAGAAGCTTGACATACCCATGCGAGCCAAGGAGCTTGTCTATCAGCTGGGCAACGAGGAAGGTGAGAGAGATCTTTAGTTATTATGGAACACAAAACTCTCTGTGTCTCTCCGTCTATCTCTGTCTCTCTGTTTGTCTCTATGTGTTGTATGTTGTACTTTTTTTGCTGTTGTGTTTTGTTGAGTTGTTTGTTGGGCCAAAAGCACTTGGCGCGCCATATGATGAAGTAGTTACAGTTATGCACATGCGGGTACACTGAAAGAAATCAACAAGCCAATATGAAGTTTTATTTGACTTGACTTAACAAAAAACAACAAATTGTAAACATGACTTTGATCAGCTTGTGTATGCTTAGCTTGATTTTAATATCAAATTCCCGTGTGATTCTCAACTGGTTTTAACTTGAACTTACTTAGCGCTTAGACTGTTTTATGAAATTATTGGAAAAATGAGAAAACGTGTTGCAGTTTGTAGTGAAGTTCTTCTTGAAGCTTTTTACTTAACTTGATTTTTTTAATCGCTTCCCACCAATCGCCTACCTTTTATTTAGAATCCTAAACACTTTTATGCCAGTTTAGTTTCTTCAAGTGTATTTACTTAGTTCAGACGCCGCTGAAGCAACCTGAAGTCTCAAGTGACATAACCAAGTGGTAGTCGTTAGCAAAAGCTAAGATTTGTGAGTTGTTAGTCAAGGAAAATGAATAAAAACTAAAAAAAAAAACAAAACTCAACTTTTACCCGAAAAAATCGTGCCAAATGTGTCGACGCCTCTGCGGCAAAATGATTTATATAGTCAGTGTACATGATGATGATGGCGAAAATTTTAATTGCAAATATTGTAGATTTTGTGCACAACTGTACCCCGTCATGGGTTGCTTCCCGCTGCCTTCCTTCAACAACAACAATAATTTGTGTATTTTTCCTTTTTTCTCCCTCTTACCTTTTTTTTTTGTTGGTGTTTGGTGTGTGTTTTATTTAAATGAATTACTAACTAATTGAATTTGCTATTATATTATCTATCTAAATGATATCTAACTACCATATGTTTACCGTTGTAGTACTACCAGTGACGCATTCTAAAACTAAATACCCCAAAACAAAGAAAAGAAAAAACTTTGATTAGTTTTGTAAGGCGTTCTAAGGCTAATAACCACCAGAGACTGATCTAAGCGCTACAAAAAACAAAATAAAACCAAGAACCCCCCAAAAACAAAAATAAACAAAATATGCTACTTTCATTTATTTCCAAAATTGTTAACCAAAAAAAAAAACAAAAACCGAAATAATACTTTCTAATTGTAATATGTAGACGTATTATGTATTATGTAGTTGAACCAATTATTTCTGGGTATACGAGAGCCTAGTAAGTATTTCTTTAATTGGCTTATAACTTTTTCCTATTTGTTGGGTTCCATGTGTTGCATGTGTTGGCATTTGTTGATCTTAAGCATAATACAAATTCGAAAAATATAAATACTAACACTCATTGCAAGAATTCGAACTACTAATACCAGTCATTATTGGTTAAATTGAACGATTTGCATGCCAGCGCCAAGCTAAAGGACCAGCTCCTGGTTGCTAAAGCTTAGAATGTTTTCCAACACTCACACTCCCCCCTCACACACTTTCGCAAAAAAGACACGCTTCGCTCAAAAGGCTGCTCTGGGGTGTAAATTGAGCGTAATTTGCTCCCTAAACTATGCATTAGATAATCGAAAAGTATACTTGGTAATGACTGTTGCATACCTTAGGGGGTAAATTAATCAGATTTCACCTCTGTGTACACGCCACAGGCTTCGCTGCACTTTCATTCGCTTTGTATTTGAAAATTAATCCGTTTTTAATTGTTGTTAAAAATTCTCACAGATCGTACACCAGATCGCAGCACTTGGAAATGGAGTCTTCATTCTAGCAGCAATTCGACTCCAACTTATTTGGAGCGACGCAATGCCTGTCGTCGCAGTGAGATACGTCAACGGAATTCCAAATTTAAACGCAAAACTGTCACAAATTCCACATCCTTTGACAGTTTTAATGAATCGCTCGAGTCACAGGACGCTCAAACGCCACCGAAACCAACGAAACCTTTGTCCCGTAACAATAGTTTGGATGACACGGCCCTGCAGAAATTGGCCGCTGCCATGCGTTATAGAACTAGCAAGAGACCTGAGGAAGCAATCATTAAGCAGGAGCCGGAGAAAGAGCCCTGCAAATGCAATCCACAACAAGAGCAGGAGGAGTGTTCTTGCATCTTGAGAGATCAGCGCAATGGTCGCTCTAAAACTCAATCACCTGTATTCAGTTACAAGGCATTGAAGGAGCGTAGTAAATCAGTTCCTCGCATAGGTGGATTCGGCTTGGATGAGGAACCCGAGCAGGGCGATGATGGTGATGCTGCCTCTCTGCGTGGCAGCAAGCCCGATCTCAGTGAACGCAAGACCAAAGGTAAAGGCTTCTTTGAGGTCAAGCAATACAATCACAAGACCATGCCCAAGCGAATAGCCACACTGAAGAAACAACGTCATAGCACTAAACCCAAGGAGAGTTCATCTAAATTCTATATGGATCTCAGTGAATTTGATAGCACAGTGCTAAAGATAACCGAATCGAGTGAGGAATTGCGTGTCGAACAGGATGTAGAAGTGGCTGAAGAAGCCAAAGAGTTAAACAATGACGAAAGAGGCGATTACTATTGCACAGGCGAAGAGTCACGGTCCCTTACCACGGCTGAGAAGTCCAAACGGGATGCTCAAATTGTATTGGATTTGCTTAAGAATCAAAAGGAATTCGAACGTATCTATAATAAACAACAGAAGCGACGTGAGAGTGCCACAAGTCCCACTAGTCCCAGTCAGGAGAAGCCACCATTGCCACCACCACGTCCACCCTCACGATCACCACCTCCGCTGGAGCTACCCGAACCTAAGCAGGCTCAGAAGGATCAAGTTGTGGAAGAGGAACCCATCTATGAGACTTTGCTGCGTAATGTCCATGTGCCATATAAATTCTCACCAGTGCTCGGACGTTCCAAGACGGCTCAGCTTCTAAAAAAAAGAGCCAAGTCATCGGTACTGCCCACTACCAGACCTGAATCGGACTATGTCACCTTGGTCTACTCACCTGAGGGAGTACTTCAGCGTGTGGGCGAAGATATGGTTCAGCGTGAAAGCTGCAGCTCTGATTCCACTAGTTCCAGTTCAACCCTCAAACGCGATAGTCAAAGTACAGTCATCAATTTGGCCTTGGATGGTGTGGATTCATCGTCAACAACAACATCGTCATCGTCCCGTACTACCATACCAAAGAACCTAATGAAACGTCTGCTTAACAATAGCAATCCGGAAGCTGAGCGTGAGGTATCCAACTCGGAGAGCTCTTTGCTGCCAAGAGCTCTGCGTTCTATTGACAATCTGACCATGGCATTTGGTAGATCGACCAATCGACCGCCCGAGAGACGTGTCTCCGATGTCAGTGAGATGTGTCGTCAATCGATATTACATCGCCAAGGCAGTCAGGCGGTAGGTGAGCGCATGGCCCATGTGGACTATGCCGATCCCAAAACCCTGTTCACTATCATGGCCATGGCCAGCTCGGAGCGGGACTCGGTCTTCTCGTTGACATCGTCCTCCAGCGACAGCATGTGTGAGCATCATCCACGCAAACGCTCTGTGGCTGAATTGCCCACAAATTTCGAGTACGAGCAACAAGTTGAGGACAGTTTGGAGAATGATTTTCGTGATTCGGCTATATATAGTGATGACAACAATGATCTGAAACGTCCAAGTAGTCCACCACCGCCGCCGCCACACCGTCCACCGCAAATTGCTCCAAAACCTCAGTTAAGAAAGTCCCCGGATGAGTTACCCGGACGTGGCAACGTTATTGTCTGTCAGGCGGCGTCACGCAGTTGGGTTCTCCAGCAGATTGAGAATTTCAACAAGTGAACGAACCGATTTGCCATACAAACAATTCCTTTATACACATTGTACATAATAATAACTAAACTACTTTCTTAACTATTTACACACATACATATACATACATACAAAAAGCGGCAATATTAAGTTAGTTTTAGTTACATTAATCGACTGTTTTATATCCATGTAGATGTCCTAGTTTTAGTCTATAGTAAAGTCATTTAAATAAATGTTCCAAATAAAACGAAAATTTCATTACAAAGTGGCGCCTAAAAGTATGTGCTGGATTTGTTAAAATGTTGTTCATGATTGGATGCCACTTTCCAAATAAACATTAGTTTCCCTTTCCTAAGTACAGTACCCTGTCTGCTATATGCTATAATTTTTAAAGCAGTTAAGATCAATTAAAGTAAGCGCTTCTTTTCAGTTAAGAGATAACCTGAAATGAAGCGTTATCTACTATCTATAAGGTTATGTATTAGATGATTGTTTGGGTATGACGCATTTGGATCCCTACAATGCAGGTTCTTTGCAAGACCTGCTGAGAATTCTATTTTGGTTGTTAAAAAATGCCACACGTTCAAATTGGATTGAAAACAGATTGAGTTATCTAGGCCAATAGGCTGAGTTGGTCGAAGACAATTTTGTTTTGTTTATTTATTAGGCAGAGGTGTGACCTAAATATATGGTAAAGTTTTTAAAGCGAAGAAATTTTACATACGCTCTGCGAAAAAATATGGATGCTTGGCAAAACCACGAAGACAGTTTATTAAATGACAAACAAAATAAATTTCAGATATGACCTGGATTTTGAAAAAGGTCTAAAACGATGGCTAGATGGTTTTCTGATGTTAATAGAGTTGGCTACAAATTTCAACAATTCCATTTACCTTTCTCCTAGTCGTGTATCAAAAACTTCTAAACTAAATTAACTTGCAACAAATTATGTACTTAAGGATATACATATGTAGGTAAAAGAGTCTGCTTGAAAAACTTCAAAATTTTCATCTATAATGAAATTAAGAACTCATTTTCAATCCAAAATTAAAATATAATTTTGGTATGTCTTCGGGAAACCATTCCTTATGGGTGATCAGCCTGAAAAACTTAACTAAACTTGGCCAAAATCATCTTCATGACTAAAAATTCAATTTAGAGTTAGATTTGATGTTTTATTCTGTTATATATTTTAGTAATGGTTTTTCATTTCATATACGTATAGGGATTCATTCAATTTTACTCATTGGTGGACAATATTTAACCGCGATGACGACGAGTCTTTTTAACCTTCTTATTTTTCTTATTCTTTTTGCTTTTCTTGGATTTTTTTGACTTTTTGTTTCCTTTCAAGTGACGTCGTTTGAAATGTGTCACATGTTTTTTCTTGGACGACGACGAAGAATCTGAACTAGATTCGGTTGTGGTAGTATCGTCCGAAGATTCGGTGGTGGTGGTGGTGGTAGTCGTTGTGGTTGTTGTTGTTGTGGTGGTAGTAGTGGTGTTATCAGAGCTGGATGTCGTCGAGTTCGAGGAGGTAGCCATGGCAGTGTTGCTGTTATCCTGCCAGTTGAGCAGGACAAGGCCCACGATGGCAAAGGCGACAATAGAGGTGAAGCGCATTTTGGGAAGACAAATGGATTCTGTGTCTTTTTGGAATAAAAGATCAAGCTTTTATACCCAAAAAGATGTGGCCTCTTGCCTTTGTATAGTTATGTACATTTCGCAAGTGTTTTGTGTCTCAATGATCTGGATTTATTTGCCAAGCCCGTGCTCTTAGTTGGCAATGGAAATTTTTTAATCTCGCTATTGTGACGTAAGGCCGTAAAATTTGCAAATAACTATTTGCCGTTTTATACCCTTGCAAAAGGTAAATATCCATCTGTCCAACTGTCTTTATTAGGTGTGTTGTCTATTACGTTTTAACCTATTCATATAAAACTACTTATTTAACCCTTTCAATATCAGTGGCATCGTATTTATTACAGTTACTCAATATCGTCTATTATTTTTATTAGCTTTTGCAGTCCTCGGGAGATGAGTTGTCTAAGTGACCAACTCAATTAGGCAACTGAACAACAACGAGAATCCGGGTTCGAGTCCCAGGCTAGTGTAAGCCAAAGGCCTTAGCTGCCAGTGCTTGCAAAATATAGTTAGGTTGAGAGTTCAGAACTATATATAATACTGATAATAATAATAATATTAGCTTTAAATAGGAAATTTGTCAACAAATACTCCGCATTCTTTCCCCATGCTTTTATTCAAAATGTAACGTTTGTTTGCATGTAAAATTAATAAAAGAATCTCCTACGAATTGTAGAAACTTTAAACTGAACTCTTTTGCTTTAGGCAAATTAAAGTTGACTTTAGTCATATTGATTTTGAGCTTCTTTTTTGACTAAAAAACAAATTCAATTGCAGAAAATTTTATACGCTACTATATTTTAAACAAACTATCAATAACTTAACACTTTCCCAACCATGAAGTTAGAAATACAGCCTAAAAGTATGCAAGCCATGTAAGTTTAGAATTTCATTCGGATCGTGGTGAACAAAAAATTGAGAAATCTTCCTTTAGTTCTACTAACAAGCCTTTTTACACCCACCTTTAGCATTGAAAAATTACAAAACTCGATTATTAATTCAATTTTTAACTGGATTTTTATTGGAAGAATTTGCTTCATTAGAACAATCTAATTAGGCTCTAGAAATATGGCACTCACCTCATCCAAATAACATGGTATGGTTGTTTTAGTTTTATCATAGTTTGATTAATTTGAGAAACCATAATACGACTCAAATCTATTTACATAATCAACGCTATTTTAGTTTGTATTCATGATGTATGCGTTTAATTGAATAAAAATTGAAACATCCCAAGACTTTTGAGCCAAAAATCTATTTTTTTAAGGTAAATTATGATACATGCTTTTAATTATAATTATAATTACTCTTGAAAGTGAATTCGTCCTCTGTTTCATGATTCCAATCAGTTTTTTTTTTCAAAAGTGTAAGCGTTTTATTTAAAAAAAGGATTTTTTATATGATGTCAATAAATTTGATCAATTAATTAACCGCGACGACGTTTTTCTGCTCTCCTCTCTGCCCGACGTTCTGCACGTCTTTCGCGGCGTCTTTGACGCCTCCTCCTGGCCAAACGACGCCGACGACGCCTCTCACGCTTCTTCTTGGAGGACGATGAGGATGAAGATGAAGAGCTTGATTCAGTGGTGTCATCCGAAGATTCGGTGGTGGTTGTCGTAGTGGTTGTTGTTGTTGTGGTGGTGGTGGTGGTTGTCGAATTATCGGAACTTGAAGTGGAATTGCTGCTGGATGTCGTCGTCGAGTTGGTGGTAGTAGCCAAGGCAGTATTGCTATTATCCTGCCAAGTGAGCAGGACAAGGCCCACAATGGCAAATGCCACAACAGAAGTGAATCGCATCTTGCAAAGACAAATGAGTTCTGTGTCTGTTTGAAACAAAAGAACAAGCTTTTATATTCAAAAGATTTGGTCCATTGTCGGTATTTACATTGAACAAGTGTTTCAGTCTCAAAGATCTGGATTTATTTGGCGAGCCGTTCTCCCACTTGGCTATGGAAATTTTTTCGACTAGCTATTGTGACGTCAGGCAGTCAAATTTGCAAACATTTTTTCGTTTCTTGAACTGAAGCCTTATATTTAGTCTATTTTAAGCTATTGACATTGTTATGAAAACAATGTTTTTAACTTCTATTTTCATTTGTTTTTGTATAATTATTTTAATAAATGGTTTAATTGCTTAGGTTTCGAGACACGAGCTAGACGGCTGTCAATCCAATAAGCATGAAGATCACTAGAGAAGGGCTAACGACATTAAATGAAGGCGAGTTTGTTAAGGACCCATCTTAATTATCCTTTCCAGTTTCCACATACATAACTTTGTTACCTTTATGACTTTACCCTTCACTACTTCATTGATAAGCATTGATTTGGGAAATAGCATTTTCTTGATTAGGAAAGATTATTGGGAAAATTGATGATGCCGACACAATGTATCTAAGTACAGTCTTCTAAAAATATATCTGTAAAACTACGCAAATTTCAATTTATTTCAATTTGTTTTATGTTGATCGTTATAATCATCCAAACCACGATTAATTACCAAGTAGAAATGGCAACTTTTCCAACAAGTTTAAGAAAGTTAAGGAGATAGCTGGCGTTTTTGAGTCTCTACGGCTTAGCAAGATATATTCACTCTTACCAAAGTCTATTTTGAACTCCTGGATAGTCTATTGTATAGTCAATGTCTACCTCAAACTACTAGAGGCAATATTAGCCTTATGACCATAATTTAAAGGGTGGTTAAGTGATCTGGACTTTTTTGAAGTTCACTTATAGTTTGCTTATTTCAATCTGGATAAAAATGTGGAATTAATTTTTGGACTCAAAAGTAATTAATTTTTCATATTGTTTATTTGGTTGCATTTTTTTTTAGGAATTTCGTACATTTATTATGTACTTAATTAGAAAGATTTTAACCGCTGCGGCGTTTTGACTTCTTCTCAGCCTTGCGTTCTGCCTTCCTTTCAGCCCTGCGTTCTGCCCGCCTTTCCCTGCGCCTCTCGCGGCGTTCCCTGGCAATACGACGACGACGACGTCTCTCGCGCCTCTTCTTGGACGATGAGGAAGATGATGATGATGAGGATGAAGATGAAGAACTGGATTCGGTTGTGGTTGTGTCATCTGAAGCTTCAGTGGTGGTGGTAGTCGTGGTGGTTGTTGTTGTTGTGGTGGTAGTGGTGGTGTTATCAGAGCTGGATGTCGTCGAGTTCGAAGAGGTAGCCATGGCAGTGTTGCTGTTATCCTGCCATGTGAGCAGGACAAGGCCAACGATGGCAAAGGCTAGGATTGAAGTGAAACGCATTTTGGAGAGACAAATGGATTCTGTGACTATTTGGAATGAAAGCCACAGTTTTTATACTGGCAAAATGTAATCTAAATACGTATTTACATTAGGCAAGTGTTTTGGTTTCAAAGATCTGGATTTAGTTGTTGAGCCGTTCTCTCGGTTAGTGGCTATGGAAAATTTTGTTGTCTTTTTTAATTTTGTGACGTCAAGAGATAAAATTTGCGAACTTCATGAATTTAATTCTTTTATTTAATCAGTTTATGATTGTTGTCTTAACTATTGTAACGTAACTTTGATGAATGGTTCTGTTGTGTATTTTATTCGACACGCGTTAGACAATTGTCAACATTATACATGGAATCGTAGGAAGATATTTAAAACAAGACGATTTTATTCAAGAATCACTGCGAATATCTCGCCCAATGTTAAGTCCTGAAGTCCTTGCGGACCAAATACCATATTTCTAATAAGACTCCATATAATCTTATCGATGATATGTTAAGTTTTGGAGTTAGTTTTTTTTTCGAACGACCTTTAAGGTTTTTAAATAGACTTATTTAACATACTTCTTAACAGTCAATAAACTTTGTTTTGCTAAAAATAAAACAGTTTTTGCTAAGTTATTTGCTTCTACAGGTTTTTCCATTTAACAACTTGTGCAAAATATATTTCTAAGTTCCATGGACTACGATTAATAGATGTACTAAAGTAAAGAGAAACAAAAGTGTATAGAACAAAAAGACAAATCCTGGAATCCTGTTTAAATTTCATTATTCTTAGTGATACCAGGCAGAAACTTCTTTATCCTGAAAGGAATAGACTCAATTGGAATCTAGGTTGTAGAAAACAAAATGTGGACATATTAAGAAGACTCTCGAATTTAACTTCTGAATTAAAGGATAACATCAGAATGTGATGCGATTACTGCAAATTTATACACTGGGAATATTATTTTGGGACTTTGGTAGTTATTGGGTTACTAAAGGATTCAAAATTGCATAATATTATTTAAAAACTGGTGTAAAAGTTAAAAGTCCACAAATAGTTTTCTACCAATTCCCTTCAAGTCCAAAAATAAGATGTTTCTAAGACATAACAAAGAAATTAACAACGTATGAAAAATCTAGCCAAGACCAGTGATTACCACAGTCGGCAAACAGAAACTTACCCTATAAAATATTGAAGAAAAAATGCCAAGCGGTGTCTTGGCTTTAGCAAGCAGTTCAGAGCACTGCTTGTGAAAGCTTGCTAACACGGCTTGATAGAGCTTAAGAGCACTGCTTAGGAAAGCTTTACATAAAGCTTTGTATTAGCTAAAGAACTGGTTCCAACGCGACAGTATATCTGAGTTAATTTGAATAGATTCAAATTTTGTTTGTTTGTTTAATTATTCTAAAAAATTCTTTAAAAATATTGAAAATAGTTATAAAATCTTGTTAGTTTCTTAAGAGAAAAGCTCTTGATTGACATTTAAAAAATCCATAATACATAATAATTGTTCATCTTGTTTTTACTTGACAGACACACGAAAAGAAATTAGTTCGTGCAGTGGGTCAAAAGAAACAATGCTAATTCGTCTCAATGACAAAACAATAACAACAAGAAGAGAAACAATAACAACAATAGCCCCGCACATGTGTTGATAAATAATTTATTATTAACACAAATAATGCCATTCGTTTGAGTTTGCAGATTATTTTTACTGACTTGAAATTTCGCTTCGTTCAGACCTTGAGATTCCCCCCAAATTAGGTAAAATGTTTATAAACAAAGAAATTGCCCCCACAATTACATGTCTATCATTCGATTGATTGCGATTAGTAACAACCTATTTGACCGTTAGGAGGAAAACATAAGTTCTATTGATAGACTGGACCGGTTTTTCCCGCTGACAATCAAATGCGATTTGTTTAGTTGTTGTTGATGTTTATTACAGTAGTTGGGCTTAAGTGCTAGTTTTTCTTAACTCTCAATAAATAATACAAATTAATAACCAAGTCTCCATTCTTAGCCTCACTGCATGGCCCTTCTGGGATGTATATAATGAGATCCCCCGTCGCTATCATCTCGATAGATGGCCGACATGACGATCAGTAGACTTGCCGCAAACAGAAATCTCACAATGTTGCTAAAGACAAAAGCTCCAGAAGCACGTTGATTACTTTGATCGGACATTATGTGTTTCGTATTTTTCGTTCTTAGCGTTATTCCAATTGCTCACGATTTGCTCTCGCTCAGGGATCGAATGATACTGATTGAGTATCAAGCGAGCTCCAATGTTTTTATTGCAATTTCTCGAGAAGGTTGCTCCGTCTGTGTGTCTGTGTGTTTTCCCCACGAGTAACCAGTCACCCGTCAACTAAAGAGATAAAGACAGGCCTCTGCCTCTGTCTCTGCGTGTTTGCAGCTCAGAACATTCTGAGTAGCCAGAAAATTCCAAAATGCTGTGCGAATCCCAGTTCATTTAACCGATCCGCTGTCGTCATCAAGAAGTCGATAATGCATGAACAAAGATCTCGAATCTCACTCTCAATGACGTCCCAACTGCATTCGCATCAGAACTTATGCTAATATACAAAATCGTCTCTGTCTGTTCGAGTGAGTTCTCAAAATACTCTCCTCTAGCTATTAGATTACTTCAAGTTCACTTATTTTTCCCCCCGTTTGATTTTCGTGTTTGGAATAGAGAACATCAAATTGGATTATATATATATTGTTTTCTGTGATTTTTCTGAATGTATATAGAAATGTTTTGTTTATGAGTTAATTTAAAATTTTTAAAACATTTATTCTAGTTTTCCATTCCTTTGTAGAACTTTTGACGCAATTTTCATGAAACTTTTGTATTAAGTAATTTCTTTGAAGTAGAAAAGTGTTTGCCTTCTTATTACAAACAATTTCAAAAATTTGTTCTGCATATAATAAACAGTTATTTAGTAGTTTTAATTGCAGAAAAAAAACTTACTTAAAACTCAACATTTATATTAAGAAACAGGAAATCAAGCAGTTTTTCCTTCTATTCTATTTCTCTCTATATTTCCCAGATATCGAGAACGATATTCCTATAATTTTTACTCAACAAGCATCAAAAGTTTAAATATTTGACATTTTACTGGATCTGAGCATAAGGGAATAATGAAAACTTGTCCCACATTCGGATTGACTTGCTATAGATTAGAGAATCTCGTGGCTTACCAGACTTTTCCTTGTACAAGTATAAAAACAATAAATACTTCTCTCTTATCAGCTAAAAAATAATTCAACTTTCCTTAGTTTCTTGTGTATTTTATGCATTTATTTTGTTTTGGGGAAATTCAATTTCGTTTTCAAACTAAATTATGAAATTACAAGTACCCCAACTCATGGTTGGGTTATATGTATACGTGTATATCCAAGTATGTGTGTGTGTGTGTACCTACAAAAGTAAGTCCAAATAACGAGCGTTTGGATAAATAATGCGCATTGTGTGCTAATTTTTGGCATCTTGCCTACGTGAAGTGACTCTCAAATTGGGCAAAAATATAAAAAAAGAGTCTCGACGATGCGCATTTTCGGTGTCTCCCGTACAAATAGAACTTGGAATTATTATTATACACTCTCTGTCTCTGATTCTGATTCTGATTCTCATTCTGTCTCTGATTGTGTACTTTGGTGATGTTGTCATACGGCAATTAGTTGTTGAACAAATTGGTAACTAAACGGGACAGAAATTGCTTTGCAGAAATCTAAAAAGGTAACAAGTAAATCAGTTAATAGCAAATTTGCATTAATTGGTTTGGCGGCAAACTTACCTCATATAACGTTGAAACTTAGGTCTATTGCAGAGATTAGAACAGGTTGCAAATATTTCGCAAACATTCTGCCAAACTAAATTTATAGGTACATATAATTTTGGTGGCATGTTTTCTCCAGAAACTCAAAATCGCAACTGAAGAGAAAATTAGGAGTCTAGGGAAAATCAACCCAGGTAGATGCAAAAGATGAACAGCTGCCTAAGGACTCTTTTGTCTTGGTTTCAAGGGCAGCTGCCTACCTCAGCAAAAGGATCATAGATCATGGAGAGAAAATTCATTAACAAACTAAGACTTAAGAGGCAGAGTGAGAGAGTTGGAGAGACGGGATTAAGAATTGCATCTCCCTCTCTCTCACAGACGTTTCTATTTAATTTTACTTTAACTATTTATTTATCTAAAACACAGTCACTTTAGGTTAAATATTCTCCGACTCCGTACTGATGGCCTCCAGCAAATGATTGAGCCGCTGGGCATTGGTCAATTTCCAAGTGACACAAGACAACGAAGTGATGAAGAAGCCAATCCCTTGGGAAACACATATTATCATGAAGGACTTAAATATGAAGTTATGTTTATATTCGACTCACCTATCAGTAGAATGGCTTCGGATATTTCGTCTTGCCAGGCCTTCGAGACCATACAGAGCAATATGAAGCCACTGAGCAAACAAAATGAACCAATTAACACGGCCAAGGTGATTAAAATGATAACAGGATCGTTTAACGTTCGATAGGCGAACAATATTTGACACCACGAACGTTTGTGTGAGGCAGTCATGTGGCTAAAAGTAGAGCATAAAAGAGAATTGGCAAGTATAAACATAATGGCTGAAACGTAGAGGATTTATAGAAAGACAGACATGGGAAACTTCATTGGGTCTTGATGAAGTGAAGTCGATCTGGGCTCTTTCACTATCACTTTTCGCACCTCTTTAATTATATACACATAAACATATAAATTTTAAATAATATATCTTAGTTTTTAACCGTTTTCTAACTGCTTTCTATATCTTGTTTCATTTCGGTCTCTTAGGATTTCTTTAACATACCAAGATTGAGCGTAGGTAGGTAAAATGGGAACAGGAACAGTAGCCGAAACGTTGTGTGGATGAAGACTTCTGCTTTCCATGATGTTGCTTTATAGACTGAAGTTGTCTTTGGCATTTTGGAGGCCAGCTGGGATGGCACTACTTATCCAAATTTAGACCAGACGCGACACGAGACGCGTGTCTAATTGGGGGATGGAGCAGCTAGATGCAGCAGCAGTGAAAGCAGCAGCAGCGGCATTGGGAGCATTGGGGGATAACAGTCTATTTATAGCCGCAAAGGAAGTGCCACAAACGGAACTAAACAGATGCTCGAGATGCTGGACTGACTTCGCGCTAACAACAACCCAAAGTAAATGCCTATTTTTAGAATGAGGCAGAAAATAGTTCAATGATCTTCTAACTATCTCATACTTTTTTTTCTCAGCCTCACTCAGTTTCACTTGAAAGGTGGGCGTGCCTTCTGGAGGAGGTGTAACTCCGGGAATATGGTAATTCAAATAAATCAACTTCATTAGTGTTGCGAGCGCGAATCATTAACTTGATGTCTCAAAGTTCACGTTTCGCATGTGCCAAGGTGGCAAAAACCGTCAACGACAGCGGCTCAACACGCACAACCCTGGCAATCTTCTACACGGAAGCTCCAATTCTCAACGCCAACGCCCCCAACCGCCCCTCCCCCGCACACACACAAACATAACTCACAACTCGTCGAGGGAAGGCTGCTCTAGCTAGAGCAATACTGAAATAATGTCAACTTGACTGCATTCAAGCGAAACGTAAATTATGCAAAATAACGATGTCAAAGTTTCAATATAATGAAGCTGAGCATCAAGGATGCTGGCTGGCTGGCTGGTATCAGATGATGTCCTACCCACAATTCCACAGTGGGCGATCGCATTTCGCTAGCGAACCCTAAATTGAAACTTCATTTTGAAGCTTTTAGTTCAAATTTAATATTTTTAGTTTAGGAAAAGAAGAGTTGTAAGATTTCTGTAAACGTCTTCAAGGATCAGTTCTTAAGATGAAGGCTTCTTTTGGGAAACAAACTAAAACGAAACTTTTGTTTTCTGTTAAGAAGTTTTTGGTTTTTTCCCACTGTCCGTCTCAAAACTCACCTCGCTCGTCAGGATGATGAATATAATTTATATTGAAAGCAACATGAAATAGTCAAACATTAAATGGCAAACATACACACACACATACAGAAACAAACACACATACACCCACAGGGCAACAAGGACCAGAAGGAACATTTTTGTGATACATTTCTCAATTTATCTGGCAGTTGTAGTCATAAAAATCAGTCAAGCGTATGGCCAGAGAAGCTTTTTCGATATCCTTCAGGCGTTTGCTATAAACAATTATTAACTTTGTTGCAGCCGATTTGCACATTATTGCCATATGTGGAAGGGTCCCTTCCACAAGGCCTTCAGAGTCTCTCTCTCCCACTCACTCTGTGTGACAAGGATGCTCCACTTTGTTCCGTTGTGTTGCTCCTCCAGTCTTTAGCTTCGGCTTCAGCTTTGGGTTCTAGTTGCTGCTGTTGTCGTCTTTCTCGTCATCGCCTTAGTTACATTGTAAAACGTTTTATTGTCGCTGGCAGCTGGCGACGATTTGTTGTATCCTTCCATCTCTCCACCCAGACACCTTCACCCAGTGCTTACCACGATTTGAACTTGTGTATTTCGAGGGGCTGGGGTGGGGGGAGGGGAGGGAGACTCTCTCACACCCTGCGGAGGTGTGTGTGCCGGCGGCACGACAAGACTCCTCACTTGACGACAACTGTTATGCTTATCGGATGCTTGGTGAATACCGAATTTTCGGATGCGGATTCGGTCAATGTTTGGCAGACTCTGGCATGGAGGTGGAGGTGAGGCAAATTGCTGTTGATTGTCAGGCCCAGGCGTGGCGGCGTAAATAACGCCAGAGCTGAGGACTGAGAGCTGAGGTGCCAACTGCCTTAAAGCCAGTCGAAAAAAGTTTCTCCCCAAAACAACATTAGATGGTGGATAGAAGTGGGGGATGGGGTACGGTTGGCCAAATGGCCAAACTTCAGGGGCGATTAAATTGAGAGCTGAGACTGTTGGCCAGCCAGACCGAAATCTTATCGCCGGGCCAAAAGGAGAACTCGTTTCGTTTTAGTGCCGCAATCAGCGTTGTTCACTTGCAATCGCTTGGCAAATATTTTTACTTTTGCTTTAACCCCTTTTCCAACCCATTCCCCCTCCACCATCGCAACTAATGCGTTGCGAAAGTGTGCCAAAGATGATGCTGCTGACAACGAAATCAAACACAAAAGCAAAGCAGGCAACAGAGGATTATAATGGTGATGCAAGGAAGAAGAACCATCCCAAAAAAAAAGGATACACATAAGGAGGTAAAGAGGGTAGAGGGCTATGGTTTTGGAATAGAGATGCAGAGAAGCCGGACTTCACAAAGTTAAAATTAAATTAGCGTTTTTTATGCAAGTCAACCTACAAAGTGTAGGGTAAGTAAGGGTATATAGAGCGGATTAAACAAGTAAATTGTTGAGGAGACGCAAAACTTGGTTCTTTATATGAGTGTACAAGGGATATGCCAAGTGTATGTCCTTCTACGTCACTTCAATTATTATCTTCTACATTTGATTCATTATGTTTCAACGTTTTAGAATCATTTGTTAGTTGGAATATTTTATAAAGGGTATCAAATTATACATCATTAGCTGAAGTTACACTACACGCATCCTCAGGTCTCTGTCTGTCTGTCACGTTTCTCCTACTTAGCCAAATTAAAATTGCACAGCACCAGCACTTTCTTTTTAATACCCTTTCCAACGGGTTTTTCGGCTTCTTAATGGAAGTTTATCAATTTGAGAAGTGATGCTTCTCCGAAGAAAAACAAAGAGTGTTCCTTACAAAGAAACATTAAGTTGTTGATTATTAAATACCATGTTATCGACCTCCGTTTAATCGTATTTAGTGTTGGTAAATGAATTAGAAAGGCGTTTTGTTCTTTAATACCCTGTCTAACACTGAACATTTGAACTGACTGTCCCAGGGAAGTGACTCCATGCAAAAGATAGAGTTTAGATATAGAATGTAACAACTTTGATTTCGTTAGAGTATAAAAACTTTGGCTACTTTGTTGACGTTAATCTGGGAAAACTTTTTTCCTTATTTTCTTTTTCTTACTTTCCTTTTGTTAGCCTCTCTCGCATTTATGCTTGTTTAAGCAAATGCCGTGTTATCGCCCGGCTCCGTGTTCAGGTCCAGTCGAAAGGATAATGCGCGTAATTGTTGTCCCTGCCTGTTTGGCCGTCTCTCTGTCCTTTCAGTGTCCCTCTGGAGAAGGAGCAGCAATTGGCATAAGAAACGCTTACTGATCCGACAGTTTTTTGCTTTTCGTTTTTGCTATTTGCATGAAACGCATTAAAAAGTTACTTGCTCAGCGACTGTGAAATTCAATCTCGTTTAGTCAGATTAGTAAGAAATGCCATAATCTTGCTTCATATAAATATACATATATACAGACTGGATGTACGTACATATATGTACGTTTATAGGTAGTAAACCGTCGGGTAATGCAAGTTTTATTTTAGTAATTTCAACTTGGCATTAAATCAATTTTCATTGCGACAAATGCACAATCAGCCACTCCGCAACAGCTGGCAAATTGTTTGCCCTCCTTTAGTTAACTTTCGCTCTCTCACTCGACACACATTCTGGCTATAACTAGTTGGCCAACAGGAGGGCGATGGATGGGCGATGATTCCACTCTACAACCCTCCCGTTGATAAAGTCATCGTCATCATATTGAGTGGCAGGACGAGCACCAAAAGGCAAGTGCAAACATTGCACAGAGTCGAGAGTCGAGTGCGCATTATATGAACGAGAGAATGATATGATATAGATATGGGTATGGGTACGGGAGGTGCGATAGGGAAATCTATACATATGTGAGCAGCATCTGTTTAGAGTTCCACTTGATATTGAAGTTGATTTTCATTCATCACAGATGCATAATAAGTGGGAATGCAATTTGATAACTCTTCATATTCATTGTATATTAGTAGAATGTGCTTCAAGAAAGTGAGCTGAAATTTTGAAAGAGCTGATATAATTAATATAATTTAATATTTCTTACAATTTATCTACAAGTTTTCATTCCTTAGTCCAACAAGTAAAACCACAATCAGCTGATTTTTTTTTGCTGTGTAGGGAAATTTGAAATTTCATTTAATTTTCATGTTTCTTCTAGAGAGAAGGCAGAGAGTGAACTTTAAAACGCTTATATGGCCATTAAAAATACCGTTTGTCTAGCTCAAGTTAAAGCGCTGGAGCAAAAGCAGCAGCATTTCATATTGCCATATGAAATTGCTTGGCTCCTTGTGTGACTAACAAGAAAATATCAAAAAATATTGCCATAAAATATACCGCAAGCAATGCAGGAAAACGAGAAACAGAGCCCAGAACGAAGGCTTTCGAGATGGAAACGGAGATGTGGCTGTGGCTTGGCATGTGCTGAGTGACACCGATTGACAAGACACAGACATGAGGCAGTCCCCCAGTTACCACCCTGTCATCCGCCGCCCACCGACGAGCAGTAAGCGCAGGAACAGGAACAGGAGCATGAACAGGGCCTGAAGACACGGAGCCAAGGTAATGAAAAATATTTCCATATTGCAAATAAAGTCATTTTGCTATCAAGACAGACAGCTCATACTCTCTACTCTTTCCTCCCCCAAAAAAAAAAATAGAGGAGAAATCTATTCCTTAACCCTTGTCAAAAAAAGCAAAGAAAAACCCCAAAAAAAGAGAAACCTGGCCCTTACCTGACTACACTGCTGCTCCTACTCCTACCATGCTGCTGTCTTTTGTTTTTGTTTTGGCAGTCATGGCATATTTCAATTTGGTAGCCCAAGCTAAGTAGAAGGCATTCGCCCTGGTCCGTGCCTCAAAAGTTTATGCAAATTCATTTCAAGTTTCGCCAAGACCTCGACTCGACGTCGACGTCGACGACATCAACAACATTATCGGGTTAAGAAGAGAGAGAGAGAGAGAGAGGACTAGGATGTAGGATGTGTCTTGCTCGGTTAGGTTGAGTTGATGTTGTTGCTCTTGATGCCAATGATGATGACGACGATGATGATGATGGCGATGCTGTTTCCCATAACCAGCGACAGTTTATTGGGGTTCCATTTAAAGGGGTTTCCAAGACCTTGATAAGTTTTTTTGTATTAGTTTATTTAAAGAGCTGCATTTGCCTTGATTTAAACAGAATCATTCCTAGCAATTCCATACAGCTTGTAATGTCTTAAACTTTCTTCGATTTATGGAACATACAAAGGTCATTATATCAGTGAAAATCCCTTTTAAACGAAAAACGATTCCAATAAGCTATGTACTTACCTACATTGAAAACTTCTTTCAACTTCCCTTTAACTTGGAATTACTACCTAAGGCTCTGGGCCATAATGAGTAGGTAGAGTTGGTGATGACCATGATGATGATGATGATGATAATGATGATGATGGTGTTGCTCAGAGTAATGTGAGTGGTGCAGCCAACATTTTGGCACAAAGCCATGAATATATACATACAGTTGTTGTTGTTGTTGTTGCCGGCAAGTGTCGGCATTTGTATTATTACAATTATTACGTTGATGTGCCTAGGTTCACTTTGTGTGTTGCATGCGCGTATGTGTGTGTGTGTGTGTGTGTTGTTTGACTACTCCAGTTGCATGTTTGCGGTTTGGAATGCGGCGGCCAAAGTCAGTGTGGCGAATGTGTGCAACTACTACACTCCAGAGTGTAACTGTGTGTGTGTGCCTGCATGGAGTATGTATTGTTGTGCAACACGGCGTATACGCAATTTGCAATATTGGTCAAATATTATGCCAAGTTACGCGCAATTTCGTGGTTGGCGATTTTCATTAGCCATTGACCATTGTTTTACCAATAACCACCTAACCTCACCCTCCCCCTTACCACCTTGAATATCACCGAACCCCTCTTTCCTCTCTCTCTCTCTCTTTCTCTCTAACTCTTGAAGCAAAGTCTTAATTAAGTTGTGTGATGGGGTTCTATGTGTCTGGGGAGAGGGTGAGAGTGGGCAAAAGTTTTGCCTGTTCGGGCTTAAACAATGGCCAAGCCACTTGAGACTTGTTTTCTTTGTTGCCTCTACCCTATACCACCTCTCGCTCTCTCCCCACTCTCTCTCTCTCTCTCTCTCTCTCTCACTCTCTGCATAACTTGATTAAATTTCACTCCTCATCTTGGCCAGGACCAAAGAGTTCAGAGCCATAAACCACGCTCGTTTAATTTCAATTCAAAGTCTAAGCACAAGTCACAAGAGCCAATTCAATAAAAAATTAAAAAGAGAAAGAACCAGCGTGTGAGAGAGAAAGAAAGAGGGCAAAAATTGTAGAAGAAGGGATGGAAGCAATCACAGGCAAGCGGCAAATAAACTTGAAGAAAATTAAAAGTGGCAACCAAAAGCAGACGAGGCAAACTCAAAATGGCAGGCTAAGAAAAAGTAGTAGGAGACGCAGAAGAATTATATACATACATATATATAAAGTGAACGAGAGAAAGAGAGAGAGAGCGAGAGAGAGAAGGAGCAGGAACAGGAAACGTATCGACTTAATTGAACAAATCGCAGTAAACGAGCCGTAAATTTTTAATATGTTACGGTTTGCGTAAATAAAAGCTGACGCAAAACCTAAATCGAAATCGAGAGGAGAAAAGACCGAACAGTGAGTGCGTGAGGGAGAGAGGAAGAGTAAGAGGGAGAGCTTCTGAGAAGAAGAGGTAGAGAAAGAGGAAAGAATTAATAAATTAAATAGTAGCCAAAAGGTAGCCATCAAGCAATTTCATTTAATTAATTAAACTAAAAAGAAAGCAAGCAACAAACAACAACAACAAACTGAAGGCTGCTGTTGCTGCTGCTGCTGCCTTTGACATTTTGACATTAGCCACTGCCGTAGGATAAGGGACAATATTTTCTTTGCTCAGTCCAGCATAAGTCAATGTGTCTGAGTCTGGGACCAAATTAAAGTTTCCTTTCACCTACCCCCTCCTCCCTCCCTTGCCACAACCGTCTCCACAAACCAACTGATTTTGTTTTGCCAGGAGAGCAACGAAAGGGATTCAAGTGTTAATTCAGACAGACTTAAGGATTTTGCATTTTTTTCCATGCCGAATTGCCAAAGGATAGGGAAAGCCCCATTAATCAAGTAATCTAGTGCAAATCTTGCACATATTTGCCTTGACACACACACACACACACAAATGGGAAAAATATAACAAAAAGATCTAAATTTGAAACGAAGTTTATATACCCTTTTTGGTCTTTTGCTACATTTATCTCATTTTTGAGTAGGCCCAATAAAGATTGTTTAAGGTGTTAAATAAAATGATTAAAAATTAAAACCATTAATGATAAAAGATTGTCATTAATTAAGCATCTTTCAAAATTCTCAACACTTTAGCTTCCATTTATATAAGTTAGATCATGCTCTTACCTCAATGGCAAGCAAATATGTATAATAAGCTTATTGACTGTTTAGTTAGTAGACCAGATTTGTCTATGCTCCATATAAATACATAGATGATGAATAACAAAGAAAAAACTAAATACCCTACAGGGGGAAAAAACAGAACTGAAAGCAAAACGGAAACGGAAATGTAACTAAAAGCATAAAAAATGCAGCTATTTCCATAGTATTTGCGGGTGCTAAAAATTGTCATTGTAATAGTAATTTATTGCTTGGCAAAACTCCACTATCTCTCTCTTTCTCTCTGACTCTGAGTATGTGTGGGTGGATGTGGGTTTGGGAAAATCCGCACAGTTTGACATTTGACATATGCGAGTCGTTTGACATACAAGCAAATTACATAAAACTATTTGTCTTCTCAACCAAATCGCATAAGCTGCCGATGTTGGCCTTAAACAAAAGACGTTAGTGAAAGAGAGAGAGAGAGAGAGAGAGGGTATAAGAAAATACATTTTTTTGTGTTTTGCCCTAAGAGATTATCACATATTTTCACACACACACACGGTCAACTAGACTAACTAGAGAAAATGCCGAAAAATTTGTGGCGCTTACCTAAATGCAAAACTTCTAATGGCATGGAAGAGGAAACTTTTCCCATTGTGATGTTGCTGAATATAATTTTTTGGCTGCATTTTGCATTAAGTGAAATGTTTTAATTAAAATTGAAAAAGTTTTCCAATTAAATGGTGGTCCACTACACATTTGCTTGGCCCCCACTCTCTTCCAGGGACCTCATCAAAATTATCAATTCAAGAGTCTATGGCTGACAACCGAAAAATTAGTTGCATGTTGCCAAATTTGCTAGTTTTGTTTTCTTTGTCGTTAAAGTAGTAACACGAATGGTTAATTAATTAGTAAAATAAAACAACAACTAATAAAAGGAAAGGGGGAGTGGATGGGGGGAGCCGGCCAAAGTAGAAAAACTTGTATAAAACTTGATAAGTTAGTCAGCTGCCTGGGCTAATTGCATTTGTCAGCTTGCTGAAGTTTTCTTGCAAAAGTGTAACTGAAATGCAGCTAATTAGCTAAAGGGAATGAAAACTCTCCATATATATCTATGTACATACATACACATACAAGCGTACATACATTAAATGTAGCCTATGTATATGCATCCATGGCTAAAGTGCGGGCTCTAAAAAGTAGGCAACAAATTTAAGTTTCATCACTTGAACAAATGCATCAACATCATTGACATCGGCATTCGAGACCGACATGGACGTAGATGTAAAGGGGGGATTTTTATAATATTACAAACACTGTTTCATCAAAGGTCATTTTACAACACTGCAAGATTAAAAGAAAGTTCTGTTGCATTCATTTTCATACAAGCAAGATGCAATTTTCGGTCCTACAACTTTCATCGCGATAAGAGTGCATATGTTAAATCAGGTTCGTGTCACATTCCTTTAAGAAAATAAAATATACATTGTATTTAGGTCAAACAATTATAAATAATTTATATACTAAGTACCTACAATGACGTCTGACAATAAATTTGTTTTCATCCAAGACAGTTCATTATCTCAGCAGACAATGCAATATTAATAAACCTGTCAAGATCTTCCTGTTATCATTTTGAAGCCTCCACAGACGTCAGATGGTTCTCGGCTTTGAATTCCACAAATTTTGAAAAGAGTTCAGTGGCACTTCATCTGGTAAATCTGGTAAAGACTTTTGAACTCTAGAATGTACTATGTATGTACTCTATGTACTTTTTGACAAATGAAAATGATGTTGATCTGCACTAATGTAAGCCATAGCTAAGACTAGTGTTGGCTTAGTCACTTAAGTGTTAAACATACAATGTTAGTTAACGTTTTTAGCATGGATCCTTCTCATTTTAACTCTTGCTTGGATTTGATTGGATTTATTATACCCACTGGCTACGCCCATGGGTTATTGGGTCATGGGAATGGATGAGATATATGCTCACATTCAGAAGAAACAGTCCCTCACCTGGTGCACAGATTAAGTTTATGTGGTGCTGTTGCTCCGTGTGCCATTGCCGTTGCTGTTGGATGTCGTTCATGTGATTAAGAGAGCTCTTCAAAAGACTGCGCGTTGCGGTCACAACGCTGCATATTTCATCGTCATTGCAAATTGCTAGAGGAAAAACTGTACGTTCTCATTGCAATTAAGCTGCCAGCAGCCTGATAATGAAAAAGAAAAGCCAGCCAGCAAAAGAGGTGAAAACACAGAACAGAACAGACCAGTGAGACTGAATGAAAAGAAATTTGGCTATGTATATGTATAACTTAAAGCTATGATGAGAATAAAGTGGAAATAATGTGCATAGCATAAATGTATTCAAGTCAAGGATATACCTACATATACAGAATATCATGACCAACTGGCCTACTTAGTTAGTTGTAGTCGAGTTGCTTTTGCAAATTAAATTTTCTTGAATGTTGGCGAAATTGTTGTTTGCCACTTTGCGGTCGTAAAAGTGGCAAACATTCAAAGTTTTTAGCCAAATATGTAGCATGGACAGAACAGAAATGAAAATAATACAAAATTTTCGAGCACATGTTTGCCGGGACACTCTAAAAGCTGCACTTTTCTTGCTGCTGCTGCTGCTGCTACAACTAAACTTAGTTAAACTAAACTAAACTTTTTAATAAGCATTCAAGTCACAGTCAATGTGTTGGCAAAAGTTGCATCTGTCGGCACATTTTCACACTTGACTCACACTTAGAACTCCATAAAACAGGAAGCCATTTAGAATTTGCATTTGCATAGTCCAAACTAAATAGCTAACTTTTCACCTCTTTCTCTCTCTCCCTCACGAATAACAAGTCTCTGCACTGAAAAAGCATCTGCCCAATTAGATTGATTAAGATTTTCATTTGTACTCCAGCTGCAGGAAGTGGAAGAAATCAAGTGATTGAATATCAATTGCCTTATTTGAGCACTCAGTTCGTATACTTTAGGTAAAACTAAAAGCTAGTTAAATTAATCTGCACCAAATAAGTTAGTGCACTTAGAGAAGTCACATTCTTAAGGTTTTCTTGAATAGAAAATATAATAAAATCAGTTTAAAAGGCGACGTTTATTTTGGTAATCTTTCTTACTTAAAATTCTGTAGTAAAAAATGTTCTTCTAGTTCCTCCAGCTCTTCCATGAAGTGAGGACAACTCTCTCCAGGTAAGAAATCTGCTAGATGGTCGATTTGTTTTGTTTAAAGTAAAAAACATATATTAAAACAATCAGCTAATCTTTTTGTATACCAAATCTCTCTCACAACTCTAAAAGCTACTAGTAATAGCTAATAGTAAGTATTCAAATCTCAGTGTTTCATTTCTTTACTTCTCTTTTAGTTCATAGAAAAAATATAATGTTCTGAAAGCTAAATTTGTATTCCATGGACTTCAATTTGCCCGGCTCACTTGACCCTGTTACACAGCGGACCTCGTTCACAGTGTTTAATTAGCACAGTTTTTTTAAATGCGTCACCGTGGAGGACGAGCTGGAGAGAGTGCCAGGCAAGAGTAGGACCAGTTGGCAGTTGAAAGGTCAGGCAAATATATGCACAGGCCATTTGAATTTGAAGTGGCCAAGTGGTCAAGTGGTACGCTCTGCTCTCGACAGGACGACTCTGCAATGCGGAGCAGCCCTGGTCCTGGAGCCTGGCATAAGGTGAACTTGCTGTGATATATGTATTGCTGCTGCAGCTTTCAAATCTGCGCTTGTATTTTAAGATTTTGCTGGTCATTTATCAGCCCAAAAGGAAAAGCGTTGAAAGTTTCGTATGTATGCACCTCTTCTCCTTGGCTTTTTTTTTTTTTTTTTTTGGTACGTGGTGCCTAGGGTTTAACGGATTTGAACGCATTGCACTTGCTGGTTTTTTTCCTTGGCGTTTTGCTTTCCGGGAGGCAATGGCAGTGGCAAGCAGCAGCGTGCAGATTTATTGCATTCAACTTTCGTGTGACTTTCACAACAAACTTTTATGTCTTGAAACTTTTCAAGTTTACTTAAGCAACAAAAGTTTGCCCTTTCCACGTTTCGCCTTTTGTTTTTCGACCCGTTTTTCTTGGCGTCTTTTTTTTGTTTGGTGCCAAAATTTATTGCCAAAAAATGGTAAGATGTGGAGAGTGGGCAAGGGCTTCGGTGGGGTTTCCCCAAAATGAAGTGCTGGTAATATGTATAAATTATAAGCATTAAATTTGAAACAAAAACTCATACTCATAAGCATGCTAGAAAGTTGTGCGATTTTAGGCGCCATTAGCAAGGCGGGCGAGGGACAGACGCACAGACAAAGAGGGCCAGAGGGAGGGACGGAGTGGGAACGAACTAGATCTGCGGTTGGAGCATGTAACGAATGTCTGCTTCCGTATCCGGCGGAAGTTAACAAGCGCCATACTCGATTGCCTCGATATCAATGCCATAAATCATTTGAAAATCCCTCCCCCTCTCTACTCTTATTGAAAAATATTGATTATCAATACACACAAAGCACCCACACACTCGTGCACACCACCATTTTGTGTGTGTTCTCGATATTCGCATTAGAATTATTAAAAATTTTCTGCTGTGGTTTTTCTTCTTTCACTTGGCTGACTGTGTGTGGGCCCATTTACTAAATTGGAAACACAAAAAAAAAAACGAAAAATGTTGCAAAATATGTAGGCAAAATCCAGTATGAAAGGAAAAAAATGAGCATCACACACGGCGCATTTATGCCAAATAAAATCAATAGCCAAAAGTGGTACAAAAATCTACAGTCAAACAAGGGAAAAGGTGGTAGATAGAGTTGGTTGCGGTAGCGGGGAGGGGAACATTGCAAGGGGCTTATTGTACAAACATACATTTGAAATATTAGCAAGACCCAAATATTTTTATGGCAGAAAATGTTCTATTTTTCCTTTCGTTCTTTGCACATTCAGCTCTTCAGTTTTCCTTTTCTCATTTGTTTTTGGGATTTCCCAATGCCGCCGTGTATGTCCCCACAGTGGTCCAAAAATCATCAGTCATGATGTTAAATTTGAAACGGATTGCCAGTTAAAAATATAAATGAGTAGTTTAAAAGGCGATACATATTTCTAATTACTTTTCTGGGAATTAATATTTGTTTCACTTTCTTTTCTTTTTAGTTTAATACAGTTCCTTAACATTAGATAAAAGGCCCAGCTTGCTGTTAAACTTTATTTTATCAACAATTGCTACAAACGAGCCACGGTACGTGTGCGATTGTGTGGTGTGTGCAGTGACATAAAAAGCATTGCATACTTTGTGGCAGGCCATTTAATCAAAATTATGTGAATGAAAGTTTCAAAATCATTGCAAACTTTGCGACGCAAAGAGCAAAGAACGTTTTTATTTTGGAAAATGAATTTCATGGGAACTCTGAATGTGTATTTGCTTTCCCCAAAAGGTCATGGGTCGAAAGGTAAAAGTGAAATAAATATTACGCGTGTTAGATACGACAACGAAGTGTAACGCATTTTGTGGGAAAAAGTTCAGGTCGAAATGAAAAAGGGAAGAGAAGTACACTGAAAATCAAGTAAGATAGTGTTTAGAAAGAATCAGCAAGGGGAAATCCTTGATGCCAACTGGACAGGAGGATCAACTTTAGTTCTGGTTACTCTTCTATGATATCAGTCATGGCCATGTGGCTGCTCCTTCAAAAGCTATAGCTAATGTAAGTGGAAATAAAAGATACGATTCTCCACATTAAGCCATTAAACCACAAAAAAATATCAGTTCATATCGTTGTGGGTTCTCTATCGTTATCTTCAAGGGTTCAACACCTTAAGGCATAAGATTCATGTTTTTATCCACCAAATGGCATTGCACATGCTAACACAAGTTGTCTCCTTGCAGTAATAAGGACATTAGAATGCAAATTATTTTGCACACTTTTGTCTTTCGAAAGGAGTTGATTATTAAATTGAAAATAATTGTGTTTTCATTTCTGTTTCGCATTCATTTACAAGACGTTTTCCACAAAGAACTTTTGTTTTGCCACAGACGTCATTCGTTTGCCTGTCGAAGATGGAAACAATTGCATTTGTTGATTGTAAGAGAGAAAAGAAAGAAACACAGTTACATGTGTATATAAATATATTTCAATTTTCTGTTCCATTCATTAGGTTTCACCGATATAAATTCAATAACAAACGCCCACACAGAGTGAAAGGGAGGGGTAGAAACTGTAGCTGAAACTGTCGATGTAACTGCAAAGCCATTTAAATGCAGGAAATTGAATTTTGAAATGCTCACGTCAAGCATTCTCCATGGCATTTCACATTCACATGCCAATGAATGAGCCTTTTAAGCGCGCGTAGCTGTGATATGAATCTCGGTAAGGAGCAAAACGAAAAGGACCAAGGCAACGGGCAAAAAAAAAGCCAGAAGGGAAACTGAGATGAGTGAACTGTGCAGTGGCAACAACTTGTTGTATGTTGTCAAGTTTTCCTGCTTCAATTGCCTTTTCAATTAGTTGACTCACATGTTTGTGAAAGGACACACACACAGGACCCACACAGGACATACAGGTAAGTTTACACACATATTTTTTTGCTGTCTGACAGTTTCCCGTTTGACGTAACGGAAATTATGGCACGCCCACTTTAATCATATGCCATTTCCTGTGACAGTTTGGCACCTGACATAAATACCTTTCACGCCCTCCCCGCCACGACTTCGTTTTGGCCATTGTAAGAAAGTTTTTTTGTGCAACCAATTTGAAGCACCTTAACACTGGTCAAAAAGTGCACCACCTTCGCGCTAATTGCACTTGCCTCTTACCTCTTGAAAGTGGATGCTTCTGGGAAGAGAGAGAGAGAGACAGACTTTTGCTAAGTAGGCACGACAAATTCCGTTGGCCTAGGCAACCAGGGCAAAATTTATGGTTTCAATTAAAAGTTTTACCATTTCCGTTCATTGCGGCGCCAAAACAAGGCCAAGAAGAAGCAGCAGCCAGCTGGGAAGGGGGGCAGAGGTAATGAGCTTTGCCTCACGCATTTTTGGACCAAGCGAAAATCAACACACAAAAAAAAGGGGAGAAGAGAGCAAAGCGAAAAAACTTACTTTAGGGAAATGGCAAAAGTTTTTCTTGCATCCGTTTCTTACGGTAATAAAATTATAATTTATGTTCAAATTGAAGATTAAAGAACTAAATACATATAACTATATATATTTTTTAGTTGCTGTTGTTGTTGCTGGGGCTGGTTGGATGATTTTCTGCGTATATCGTGTCGTCACTAATTGAAATGCAAATATTGATGAGTGTTGAGCAAAGGCAAATGCGCGTTGCTAATTTGCACAATTCTCGTTTTGTCGCCTCTCAACTTGCCTCGCCTCATCCCGCCCCCCATTTGGTGCCGCATAATGCGCCGCAAAGTATGCCAAAGCTTAAACTCGCTTTGCTCGTTGCAAGTCAATGCCACGCCTCCTTCTCCTTACACACACACACACAACCCACACACCCACATTCTCATCTAGAGACAGAGAATCACAGTCAGAGGCAGACAAATTTGCCTGGCAGCTGGCTCGGGCTGTGGCTCTGGCTAAATGCTTTTGAAAGCAGACTCAGCAGAATTTCAAATTTATTCAAATCAACTCGTTCTGCTTAGTGGGCGTGGCCCACTGTCTGCCTGTCAGTCTGTGTGTCTTTCTGTGTGCAAAGCAATGAGCAACTACTGAATGAATGATTCAATTAGGCATCAAATATTTACAGCAGACGTTTAAATATTGCGACAGACAGATTCTATCAATGTGGCTGAAATTGGTCTTTATCTTTGCCTCTGAATCCTCAAGTCTTAGTGTCAGCTAGATGGAGAGAAGGACAGATAGAGAGTCTATTATCCTTGCCAGCTGATGATTTCTTCTTCCTCAACTTTCTACCCTAATTGGCCGCTAAGTGCATTTATTCAATACTCAGAATAACCCTTTTTGCTACCAGAAGGTCTTAAGAGCAGAGCAAAGTAATCTCTATCGAATAATATGTGTGAGACTGTGTGTGTGTGCAACACATTCAGTCTTTAAGAAGTAAGTTTTAAGGAGTAAATCCTAAAGACTGAATCGAAATGCTGATGACATTATTTGAGGTATATCCTCTATCCTCTCTTCAGAGGTAGGCAACAAAATGGATTGATACTGGTCAGTACTTTTGTCCTTCTAAAAGAATTAGTGACAGTTGCTAGTTGGATCAACGTCCTGGAATATACTCTGTGGTGAAGTGTAAATACTTCCAGGCAAATAACTCCTTGAAAATTAGTTTAGGAGCTGAATATGTTTCGGTTCGAGTAATCATCACTTTAAATTTATATTCTTGTCTAAATAAAGACTAGTCAATGCTTTTCAAATCAATTTATTTCTATTTCATTAGATTTGTTATATTTAAAGAGTGTTGTTGGAACAATACTTGAAAAGTTGTTGCTTGACTTTTAAATTAAATAGAAACCAAATCACAAGTACAACTAGATTTCTAGTGACGAGTGACTAGAAAATGCAATATATAAATAAATAAATAACTTTGCCATTGTTTTGCATCAATACCCCTCTGTCGCACCCCCTCTTTGTCCTCACTCACCCTTTGTGTCTCCTCTTTTCAGTCAATGTGTCCTTATTTTGCATTGGCAAAATCCAAATACCATTGCCAATCGCAATCCCAATCGCAGTCCCAATCCCAGCCAATGTGAACTGCCAATAGTTTTCTTTCAGATTTATGAGTTTTCCTCTCTAAAGCAAATAGTTTTCGCTAGCCCTCCGCTTCCCCCTCTTCAACATCTAACTTCATTTTTCCCTCTTTTTCTCTCTGTGTGTGTGTGTGTGGGCCATTTCCATAGTTAGATTACAAAAGTTTTTCAATTGAACATTTCTCCCCACACAATGGCAATGTTTTCAGGTACGAATTTTTAGTATATGATGCAGTTTTTGTGTCCGCATTTAAATAAAATATTAATTTAATGGCCATAAATAAAAAGCTTTTCATATTTTCTATTCTTCTCAAGCTTTTCGTGTTTCTTTTTTGGTTGGTTGTTGGTTTTTTTGTTCATTTTTTTTTTGGTTTTTGGTAGCTACTTTCCGGCATGTAATTTGATTTTATTTATGCCAAGTTTTCGTTTCGTTTCTCGTTTCTCGTTTCTCGTTTCTTGGTTCTTGGCATTCTTGTGCACAGGAGGCACAGGCAGGCAGGCGCGAGGCATACAAAAAACTTACTTGCAACACTCGAAAATATTTTCATAATTTTTATCACGATTGTAATTCTCGCCCCGCGAAAAGTTTTGCATTCAAAAAGTTGTTTGGCAACTTTTCTCCAAAAACTTTTCAATGCTGACAATGAGCTCACAACAGATTTCCGAGTTAATTTCCAGTTGCGTTTTTTGCCTCTCATCTCCTCAACGTTATTCGGGGTTTTTCAGTTGTTGTTGTTGTTGTGTGAAACTTTGGCGACAATAACAATAACAATTTTGAAGTATACCCACACTCACACACACACACACACAGAAAGAGTCATACAAGCATATACATTGCTAATAAGCCTAATTATCTTCATGCTAATTGAAGGATATTCGAGCAGTTAAAGCTCTCGTTTTCGTTATCGCTTAAGTACTTATTCGCGCTAGGTGTATCAATAAAAGGATTTGAAACCTGAAAAGTAGATAAGAAGGAACAGTTTAAGTTAATTGTTGTAGAATTTGAAAGCTTTTGGAAGAGTTCTATACAGAGAGTCTCCTCATCTCCGTCTTGAACAACCTGATAAGGTTCCTTCAAGCGCCTTATCGTTGGAGATCTTGAAAATATCGAACGTGATGTTTGGATCCTCGATGACTTTGGTGATTGAAGGACTTACAAGTTTATATTATTCTTGTTCCCGTTGCTCGTTATCACTAAAGTACTTACTCGTTGTTTTTTTATCAGTGTCAACGTCAAAGCAGAATGGAATGGATCTCGATTTTGGTTGACAGGTTGGCAAACAATGCCATTAATCAAGTGCTGTCTTAAGGTGCACCAAATGTTGGAAATGTTGCTGCTTTTTACTAAGAAAATTCCCCAACTCACATGTCACACACACACACACACACACACAAAGTGCCACACCCACCACTAAAACGCCCACCGTTTGAAGCGACAGTTTTCTTTTGCCCCCGAAAAAGAAAAAAACACAGAGAAAGAGGAGAAGAGGAAATGGAAGACCGCACAAAAAACTTCGTTCCATGTGCTGACAGCGATAAATTCTAATGCCGAGGTCAGCACTACCCCTTGACCACGCCTCATATACCCCATACATGTGTGTGTGTGTGTGTGTGGGCGTTGGCTGACCAAAGCATGAAAAATGCTTTACGTTTCCTGGCTTTTTGTTTTTTTTCTGTGTTTCTATTCGATTGAAGAAAGGAAGTTAACTGGCATTTGGTTTTGTTTGCAAAAGGAAATATTTTTAGCACGTGTTTGGTCCTTGCCTAGGAGCCACATTTGTCACTTTAAATGCAATTTGACTTGTGCCCAATGCGCATAAGTTTTCCACAGACCCCACCGCCCCCCAAAAAAACGACAAGAATAAAGACTACTCTTTGCCATCCCTCTCAGTCCTCTCCCTCTCCTCTATTCTCGGCAATTTGTCGTGTCTTGTCTTGTAGCCAAGTAACTGGGAAAACTGGTGAAGAAAAGTGTAGCATACTTTGGGGAGCGCTTAGAAAAGAGCTCAACAAAATCAATTTTAAAGTGCTGGCCCAGAGCTAAGGCAATATTTATTGTCTGTGTAGATATTCTGCACCAAACCAAAGCCTCCACCTAACTCTGCCCCCTGTGACATTTTGCGGACAAATCCAACTCGAACTTTTGAAGGCTGCACTAGGCAATTGAACACAGTTTTCAATCTGCATACCAAATCAGTGGAGTTGGCGCCAATTATACGACAAATTCCCTCTCCACTGACTCCGCTCCGAGCAACGAAATGAAAGCAATTGGAGCTGGTACAGAGACGATGCCAATATGCTCAGGTGACCATCAATTTTCCAATTTAAAGATGTGAACTCCACAATCCAACTGGATAGTTCGAAATGAGATTAATCTAGAAAAGATATAAACACTCAGAACTAAACAATCTGAATTTGAATAAAGTCGACTTAGCTTTATTTTTATTATAACAAAGTCAGAACTAGTTTAAGTGCGTAATAGAATAAACTTATTAAATGAAATTTTATTTTGGGTATTAATCTACATTTTTGTTGCTTGTTAGTGTTTGCTTCCTTAAACTTATGACAGATCGTAGATAGTAAGAGAAAATGGCTCTAAAAGGGGACGAATCAGGCTGGAGAGGAAATGCAGAGAAGTTGGCTTCGTTCTGTGCAACGAGAAAGAGGACACCGCAAAACTTGCCTACGGTTTGACAGGGCGGCAAAGTGTAAGAAGAGAATTCCGTTCGAATAGAGAGGAAGCCGATGGATTCCAATTAAGGCGAATAATAATCCAGTTCAGAATGAACCAAGGATGTATTTAATATCTTTGTTGCATGGACAACATCAAAATCCTCAGGCCAGCGCTTAATTAAGCAACTAAAAGCTTGAAGAGCACCAAGAACATTTTAAGCATTTATGCAGTTTGGTGGAAAACCTAAAGAAAAGAGATAAATTTATTAATATTCATAAAGTATACACCATTTTCTTCTTCTTTGCTTGCTCCATGTTACCACCACTTCTACTTAATTTTACTTCAAGTGAGGAAATAAAACATAAATAAAACTAAGCTAATAACTTGAATGAGAATCAACTGAGTTTCAACTGAGAGAGAGTATGCAAGATCAATGAGATGGCTAATACAAACGATTAAATAAACCAGAAATATGTCAATACCATTTAAACCACATGGGGAAATGAAATCTGTCAACAAGTGTAAAGTAAGCAGTAATCTTCATTAGAAGTTGTCCCCTTCTTTTATTATACTTTTTTGAATTGAATGTTTGATAATTATCAAAAGAAGCATTAAAATTGGAAAACAAAAAGCAATTTCAAATGAACAAACAAATTTCCTATTATTTTATGTTGGATCCTGCTTTTAGATCGACAAGCTGAAGCATAAAGACAAAATAGACTCATCTTTAAATACTTGGCTAGCCTAGCCCATTAAAAGTTGATCTTAGCCAACCGATTGCCAGTTGACTTACTCTCAAATATAAGCCATAAGTAAAGCTCTTTTCAACTGTTCATAAGCTGCATTAACAAGTTTCTTTGACTTACTCTAATTTACTTTTAATTATAGTTTTAAGCCAATATTAATTTGTTTTTCCACACAATTTTTTCCTACCCATAAATTCATGGCTATGAAAGTTTTTTTTCTTCTATCTAACTGCCATTTGACTTGTTTTCTGGCTTTTTCTTGGAAAATGTTTTCCATCTATTTGCGTTTGTCTGAGTTTTCTTTCTATCTGTTGTTAATTCCTATCCAATCTTTGGCAATGGCCCAGAAGACCACGCCTCTCTCAATTGAACAGCTGCAAGTTGGCATCTGCACTGAAGTGTTAAATTTTGGCCAGTTGAAGACGACGACAAGGAAAGAAAAAATAAAAATGTGGGGATAACAAAAAAATTTGCATAGCCGTTCAACTGCAAAATAATTACATCACAAAGTTCCTCCTCTCATTCTCTCTCCCTCTCTCTTTCTGGTTAGTCGAGGTTCACCAAAAAATCCTTTTGTTTAATGTGCAGTGTTTATGGCTTCATTAGGCGTGCCATGTTGTTATGGCTTTGGTGTTCAATGAGCTGGAAATGTCTTCATTATGATTGCATATGGGAGCAGACCAATCCGAGGCGAACAAGGGGAACACCGTGTGGCACGAAAACTCGTTTGTTATTATGTTGCTGCCACATCCTTGTTGCTGCTGCTGCTGCTGTTGTTGTTGCTGCTGTTGTCAGAAGTGCGTACGAGCGTGGTAATTCGCTGCCAGCGTTGCTACAATCTCAGTTCTCAGTTCTCGCACTGAGTCAGATGGGGCGTATGAGTGATGGCAGCATTCATACAAACTGACAGTTTATTTACCCAACGCCATCATTACCAGGGGTGGCGAGGGGCAGGAGGGACTTGGTGTGGACTCGTGTGTGTTTGTGTGTACAAATTATCGCATGCCACAGCCAACAGCAACAGCGGCAGAGGATGAAAGAAAAGAGACAGCGAAGCCATCGGATGATATGAAAAATTGACTGTGATTTATGCAATTATGTTAACAAAATATTTACTTGCCCGCAATTTATTGGATTAGAGGCAGACGATGAAGAGTTACTGTTGCTTCTGCTACCTTATTGATAAGCCAAATGACATTAAAATCAAATTACCTGACAGTTCGATTAGCAATTACTTTGCTATCAATTCCCCATTCCATTCATCTAGACTTCCTCATATGCAAAAACTGATAATTTGCCATGTTAATCAGAATGAGAATGGTTTTGTTAACTTGCCCGAGGACCTGTTTGTTAATCCAGGTGGAATGCTGCGATAGGGCATCAACTTTGGCCAATAATTTCTCTACTGAAACAGAAAACCCAAACAGATAAGGGCAATAATAATCAGAAGCTTTAGTTTAAATAGTTGAAAAGGTAATTAAATGGCAATATCACAGCATTTGATGGATAGAATAGAATTGAATAGAATACTCAGCCATTACAAAGATGGATACTATACTCCCACTATACCAATTTTCATCAGGTTGATCTTAATTGACCAAATATTGGCCTTAATCAAACAATCTTGGCTACCTAAAGATAATGATCTAGCTTCCTTTGACTACACATCAAAAATACTTTCCACGTAAACAAAACAATTGGAGTAATTTTCCAATTTGATTTGTATATGTATGTATAAGTGTAATTCCTAGAATATTTTACATGAGAGAGACAGCTGATGAAGCAAACTTCAAGTGAAACTCTCTCAAAAACAACTTGGTCATAATGAACCCAACCAAAAGTCGGTGCAGAGGGGAAAAAACTTTGTCATGTTTATGACATGCCACCCTCCTCCATCTAGCCAAATCTTGCTCTATTGACGCCACTTCACTTGTCAAACACAGCCGTTGGCAAGTTTTTGATGTGTCGGCCGGGGCCGCAGGACAATCTAATAAACGAGCCAAAAAAAGAAAGAAAGAAAAGAATGGAAAGGAAAACAAAAAAGGAAAAAAAAACTTCAACTGACCTTTGTGTGTGGGGTGCGGGGGGCTTGGTTGGTGGGCACCTTTGGCCTGGGTCCTTCTGAAATGAATAATAGAATATCATGAGGCAAGAAAAACATGCCAAATGAGTATGAGTTGTTTTTGTGTGTGCAATGTGTGTGGGTGTGGGTGTGGGGTGAGTGTGTATGTGTTGGCTTTGTGGGCAATTTCCTTGCTATATTGACTGCCTATTGACTCCCTGGGGTGGACCAACAAAGGCAAACAAAGTGGAGAAAAAGTTGACACATACACTTACGAGATTAAAAAAGGAACACAATATATACACACATATACACACATATACATATAGACGTGTATATATCGACGAGACTCTCGATGCTTGGATAAATTGAAAACTCACGCTCACCTGGGTCAGAAGAAGACTAGCAGCCGCAGCATATTTAATGAGTTTCTTGAAGTTCCAAAAGATGTTTCGTGTGTGTGTGTCCTTAAAGTTTCTGGCTGACTTGTTTGACAGTTAGATGAGCAGCTGCTTGGACACACGCAACAAAGGGAACATCAAACAGAGTTGCCTTAAGTTTAGTTTTGATGCTTTGATTTATGGCCAGAGAGCAAAAGCAATTTAGCAAATTGAAGTTCCCGCTCTATCAATGTCAATTAATTGCCATTTATATGGCTATCAATTATACCTTCAAAGTGCAATTAGTGTGAATTATTTCAAGGCTCCCTTCCCTCCCTCCAGTCCAACACCAACAAGAGCCAAAGAAGCCAAAGAATATTGTTCACTGAGGTCACACACACACGCACACAAAGATATTATTCAAATGGCTAAAACCAAAAAACAAAAAGAAAAAAAAAACCTTAAAACAAAAGCCAAAGCCAAGAGCAGAGGAAGAGGCAGAAACAGAAACAGAAGCCGGCAACGCATAATTGTGCAGCGAACTGTATTAAACAGGGTCATATGCACAATTATAAGAATAATAAACACACAAAACTGACGAGAACACTGCCAAAGAGAAAGAGAGAGAGGAATGACAACAATAAGTTGAATTGAAGGCAGCAAAACGGAATGAAAGTAAAACGAATTTCTAAATACTCTAGATTAGGTGACAGGGAAACCCTACAAATATTGATAAGGATCGTCTTTGGTCTAAACGTCAAACAAATCTACCCAATTTATTATTAGGTTTTCTTTTTGAAGGTTGTGACTTAAGAGAATCCCTATCAGTTAGTGATTTCCCTCTTACTTTGTTATGGTATTTTGTTTCATTGGGAAAGTCTTCTAGTTGCTTAGAGAATCATTGTGAAAAATTAAAACAATTGAACAGAGTTTTAATCAATTTTTGTAGCTTTCAGTTGATGTTTATTATTAACATGGATCAGACTTCTAAATACATTCGTTGTCAGTTCTAGAAAATGTCTTGGACTTAAGTTACTTAAGGAATTTCGTTTGATTATGTCTTGGCTATTTGATTGGAATGAAAAGGAGACGACATAAGCTACACACTTCCAAGTTCATTTTTAAAGCCAATAGACTCTTTGGCTAGTTGAGGGTATTTATGGTTTGAGCATAAAGCTGCTGGCATACGCATAGGCCACAATAAATATATTCTCTTGTTTTGGCGCGCCGCGCGTTGATGTTGGCCTTAAAGAAGAAAAACTTTTTCATGAATTTCCTATGCAGCGAGCAGAGAGCGACGGAAGTCGTCAGTGGCAAAGAAGAGATGCCCCCAATCCATGGAGCTCGAATTCGTTGGATTCGTCATGGCTGGCTGGGGTTTCATGCCCTGATGCGAGGGGAAGGGGCGGCCAATATAATTCGCGGAGGATGAAGACGGGAAGAGATACGTCTCTGTCTCTCTTAAGAGTCACTCGAATGGAAAGCCGAGTTGGTTTATCTTTTGGCAGCGGGGCAGCAGCACTTTAAAGCACCGCGCTCGGGCTACTTCATTTGGCGTCAAAATCGTGGTAGTTGAGGCGTTTGATGATTTGTTTTACAGATTTGTTAACAAATTGATGGGCCAGCGGGCATCGCCGCCCAGTGATAATTTGCTCAAAAGGCGCTGATATATGTCTAACATATCTAATTGCAAATTAGATACAGCCTGTCTGTCTATCTGTGTGTTGGAGGTCACTGGTTTGGGGGTCACGTGTCTCTGTGTATGTGTCTGTGGTTGTTTACAAATCGAACTTGGCTGCCAGCGTCTCTTGGCAATGGCATTGGCCATGGCCAATAGCCAGTCATAGAACTAATCCCGTAATTAGAAATCTACGGCTGACTGCTTGGCTGCCTCTCCAAAAAAAAAAAAGAAGAGGGGAGAAAACCAACCGGAGAAAAATCAATATTTTCCTCACCCTTACGAGGTCTGATTGAGGGGGGAGGCCCTCATAATTTTCATAACGTTTTGCCATTTTCCTCGAGTCGTCGTCGTCGTCGTCATCGTCGTCGACGTACATGAAATTTGCCGATAAGAAAAATGCGCATAAGGGCATTGAAATTTATGCTCTGAATTTATACCTTATTTCCCCCTACCTTCCCTCTACTGTCCTTCTTTCTTCGAATTATTTCTCCTTCTGTGTTACAATATTTGTACTCTGCCAAAAATGGATTCCTTCATTTGGAAATTTCTATCCTAAAAAGGAGATAAATAAGTTCGAAAATAATCGTTACCAAGAAGCAGGTGATTGAAATTTGTCTTTCCCTCTTTCTCTTTCTATGCATTAGAAGCCCAAAAGGGTATTTCAAATTCGATAAGACCGAATTGACCTGGTAATATATTTTTTCTTCCTTTTTTTTCCCATGTTTCCTTCTCCATGGCCAGGTTTTTATAATTTGCTCGCCTCGGCAAATGCATTTTATCGACTCGACTCGACTCGGACTTGGTCTTGGTCTTGGTCTCTGCCTCTGGCTTTAGATTGTGTGTTTGCACAGACTTTGTGTGTTTGGCTTGGGATATATACCAAGATAATAATGTGATTTCCTGTGCTTTCCCCAATGGGATCCACAATCAAGAGAGAAAGAGAGGGGGAGAGAAAACTGAGATTCCGTTTGCCGATTGCGCTTCGAAGAGTTAATTGATCAAGTCGAAGACTTTTGAGTTAATTTATGCAAATTCCTCATTCTCAAATTAAATACTTATGTCATTAGCAAACAAATGTTCTCTGAGCCAGAGGAAAACTTCTAACTCTCCTCTGTGTGGAAGAGGCACCGCAAGTGTAATTTGCAAAATGTACTTAACCACACACACACACACACACACACAGAGAGAGAGAACTAAGGATTGGCATGTTGAGTATGTGCCTAAGATAAGCCAAAACCACATCAAAGGCATTTTGCCGGACATACATCCTGGTCACCATCTACAGTTGGATTTAGCCAACTCCTTGCTTCATTTCCCTCTCTCTCTCTCGCTCTTTCGTTCTAGCTGATGTCCACATAAATCCAGTTTAATTAATTTAACCTGTCATGCCGTTTGATTGCATTTGAATAGATTCACATTTCTCTCAGTTGCTCTCCCTTCCTCTCCATCTGTATCTCAAATGAAGTTAAAGAGTTACATGAAACCAAAACGGAGATTTTCCCATTTTGATTTTTCTCTTTCTCTCTCTATGTTTTTGTTTTTTCCTTTAGTGCTCGTTTTTTGACAAGCAAAATTGATTTTACTTCGTTCCCGGGCGTGCAACTCTGCGATTGTTTTGGAATTGATATTGAAAGCTGTCAATTTGCATTTGACATCGTTTTCCATTTTTGCCAAAACTGCAGTTTTTCGCCTCCCCCGCAACACAGGTCCTTCAATTGAGCTTTTACTTTTTTTTTCCTTTATTTCTTTCTTCCTGGTTTTGTGTGTTATTTTTCTTTTTTGTTGGTTCGTTCTTTTTTTTTGTGTGTGTGTGAGTGTGAGTGTGATTTTTCAGTTGATTTGCCCGCCATTTCCCATTTTTCGAGGCACCATGCAGCGAAGGGAAATGGCATAGTGTCGCCTGTTAGTGTGTGTGTGTGTGTGTGTACCGTGGGGTTGGCTCGTTCGACTTTGATGTGTTTGACATTGTTTTTCCGTTTTTCGATTTTCGACGAACGATTTTGTGCAAAGAGCACGTTTTCGGGGAAGCAGCAAAAGTGTGAGATGGACTGGGTGGGACGGTAAAAGGAGGGAGGGGGGTGCACACTATATATACATATGTATGTACATATCGGTTTTGGAAGCAGCAAGCATTTGCTTGTTGTTTATGTCAACGTCAATGACTTTGTCATGACATGATTCTATTTATCCGACACGAATAAACTTAAAAGGCCTGCGCTTGGCTATTAATTAAAACGTTTTAACGGCTTTGGCTCTGACCCCGACTCGTCACACACACACACACACACACACAGATACATACATATGCAAGCATATGTGTCCATTCTGTCTGTCAGTAACCAAATGTGACTCTAGGCAGATTGCAAATATAATCACATTGTTGTATTTTGTAGCATTTTCTCATTTTGTTTTTATTATTATTATTTTTAATGACAAATTATGCGTGAGCGAATTATACGCTTGACAAATTATAATAAAGGCTTGTCATTATACATTATTCGACATAATGCTGCAGTGGAAATAATAAAAAAGCCGTGCAACAAAAACCCCGAACCGTCTGCATTCCCATTCCCAGTCGCATCTGCATCTGCATCGATGAGTGCCATAAATTGGTATCAAATGCAACATAAATTGGTATTCCATATGAATTATCCATTTAAATGAAATGCAATACACATTTTGGTGTAATCTCTGTATTGCATTTTAATATTTTGATTAGGGCAAAGTTGCACATTAAGTGTGAGTATTATGCGTAACGTGGAAAGTGATATCTGCAAAGCAGCTCACCATTTTAGTTTTTAGTTAACAACTATTTCAGTTTTAAATAACGCTTCAAGATTCGATAGTTCTCAATGCATACCGATAGTTCTCTCATGACACAATGAAGAAAGACTTGAATAATCCAGGACCCAAGATTCTACTTACTACTTTGCAAACTTGAATCCTTTTTATAAAAAAAGTGAAGAAATTGTCCAGAGGGAGAGGCAGAGCATTGCTCAAGGTCAGATTATAATAGTCGTTTCACAACACTGCCTAATATCGATCATGGTGTTTGAGATCTTTATCGATCAATCGATTAATTTGATTACCATCAGCCACATTAAGCCAAATTCCAAAATAGTTTCAAGAATTTTCTCTTACTGTGGAAGACCTTTCAAAGAAAAGGCGAAAAATGTTAAAACTTTAACAAAAATCTTTTATTCTAAGGTAATTTAGTTTCAAATGCTTACTAATTAAGAGCTTTTTGGTTGACATTTTCTTGCATATTTTTGTACCTTGCAACTTTAAACTTGGCTTTAACCTTTGCTGCTGCTGCCCCCCACTCAAAACTCAATGCGGCCTACTCATAAATATTTAGGAAGCCCGCGAAAGAAGATGAATTAAGGCAACCAACGAAAAAAATAAAGCGAGAACGAAGAAGATATATATAAATTGTTAACATGCATGTGCCGCGAAATAATGCGAAATGACGAAAATTAACTGAAACTTTATTAAATATGTATGTCGCCAGGGGGTGGAGCTGTGGGGGGTGGGTCGAAGGAAAAATAATGAATGTTGAATGTTTAAACAAAAGACCTCGGTTACTAGACAATTGGGGGAGGAAAGGAAGGTTGAGAAAGGACAGGGCGGTGCAGGGCAGGATACGGAGCCATGGCCGAGTCCCATTCAAAATCTAGGCTACAATTTCGCTTAATGCAATAACCGTGTTACGAGCCACGCCACAAGAAGCAGGAGCAGAGCCAGGAATGTCGACACGAAGGATGAGAATGAGGACATGGCGCACATGTAAATGGGGAACACGGCAGAAGGAACAACAGTGGTAGTAGCAGCAGCAACAATTCCCCGGAAAGTCAAGACAACGACACGCATAGGCACACAGACACACACACGCACACACACACCCAGATACACACTCAGTTAGAGTCGAATGCATTGGCCTAAGGATGTTTTCCATGTTGCCAACAATGGGGAAAGAAGAAGAAACTCAAACTGGGTTTTGGGCCTGGCACCAGGACACAGCGGGATATTTTCTGGATGCCATGCTGGAAACAACTTTGTCATTCACTCAATTCATTCATTCACTCATTCATTTTGCAAAAATTTCTCTCGCCAATGCCTGGCCATTTTTTTTCCTTCCTTGTTGGCCGCCGTCTGGTTCGTGTTGTTCCTATTGTCATATATATATTTAGCCTTGTTTTGCATATCAATGCAAGTCGGGTATGCTCGACAATGGTACGGAAAATGTTTTACTCGAAAGAGCAAGCTCCAAGAATTATTTTCCTTAGACTTCCTCAAATATTGGCCCGCAGTTTGTCCCTTAAAACCGATGTCAAACTTTATTGTGAAACGGCAAAACGTCAGTGTTGTGGGAGGAGTTTTGATGGAAGGAAGTGTTGTAGAGTGACAGTTATTGAAACATTCAATGCGGCTCTTCATTTCTACTACACACCTTTATTAGTTTATTGACGTGTATGTAATAGTCGACTTAATTTAAATACACATTTCGATTGGTTTGGGAGAACACTTTGCAGTGAGTATTCACTTACATATCTTACAGAGTTGCATTTACAGATCCAGTGTTGAAAAGGCAGTTAATAAAAAGTCTCTAAACCTTCTTGATATATATTGGTGTGTGTCTAAAATGATAAACTTCTCATTATCTAGGAAATATGCAAATTCGATCTATGATTCATGGGATATTTGTTATTTGATCTGAATGCATGAACTGAGCTGAAGCATCCCCCGCATACAGCAACTTTTGAGGCTTGTTTATTTTTATTTCACTGCATTCCCATTGCCATTCAGCATTTCTCTTGCTCATACCAATAATACCATTTCACCACCCCCTCCCTCTCCTACTCCATTCCCTTTCTTCTCCCATTCCATATTCACGCTCAACTGGCACAATGATAAATGTGCTTGGCATGCGATGCGTCTCTGTTGTTGTTGTTGTTGTTATTCGCATTTCTAGGCTGACTCTATGCTAGCTCTCTGACTCTGACTCTGACTCTGACTTATGATATTGTATGGATGTGAATGTGGATATGTATGGGGACGGCATGAATTATTGTGCGCTTTTGCACAATTTTCAATTTCATAACAAAAGAGGCCACGCAATGTTTGCGCAACATTTGGAAAGCGATTACCCGAAACACGTCCAGAGCATACAAATTAGGCAAACAAACAAACAAACATACAATTCGATTCGATTTTTAGGGCTTTCTCTCTCTTGGCTAATTGCACAAGTTAGCCTCAGATATAACTCGACGGATTTTCCGAATTGGTTTATGTGACCATAAAAATGCCACCGTTCCAGGTGTGTGTGTGTGTGTGTGTGAGTTCTCTGTGTGCGTGTGTGTGTGGCATGTAAATATTTAATGTTTAAATTTAAATTCACAACAAGAGCAAACAAAATGAAGAAATATAATTATATAGAACATTTTTGTTTTTGCTTGTTTTTATTTTTGGTTCAGGGCAATCAGCAGGAGGTCCTTCAGCTTCCTGTTTTTTCTTCATTTTTGGCTGCCTGCCAATTTAATTCGTTTGCATAAATTTTTTTTCGGCTGCTGTGTCGCAAGTCCTGCGGCTTCTCCTATTCACATTGTTTTTTATGTGTTTGTATATACATTTATTTTTATGCCTTTGTGTTTTTTTTTTCTCTTTCGCTTTCTGGTTATGCAAAATTCGATTTTAATGTGCTGGCAAAATAAACATTTGAGTGAGTAAAGTGAGTGAAGGATATAATGATAATAAATAAACATAATTGCTTATTAAGTTGAAACTTTGCAATCTTTAAGTTGATCAATAATTCAATTCGTCTCTCTCTCTCTCACACACACACTCTGTTTTCGTCTTTGACCCGAACTTGGCTCCGACAATTGTTGCGGTTGGCCCCCATGGAGAGTCATAAATCATCATTTATATTATTAACAAGGGATCAAAACAGACAAGCCAAACTATACACAGCAAACACACTTTCATATGCATATGAGTGTGTGTGAGTCTGCATGTGTGTGTGTGTTAACCGGAAACCAGAGCGACCGCAAATGACATGGGAGTATGTTTGTCCGTTTGTCCATCTAAAATGCTCGCTTGTTTGAGTCCAAGCTATAGAAAGAGAGGGAGAAAAAATAACATCAAACGTTGCCAGGACAAACGGGAACGGAATGAAATGAAACGAACAGAAACTGTGTGAAAAGTGTAGCATATTTATGGGCGCAGCGTGAACAAAAAAAACATACATCCAAGGCAAAGGCAAAGGGCAGACGGCGTAAAGAAGGAGAAGCCAGTCAGCCAGTTCAGTTAGAAGGCAAAAGCACACGGAAGGAACGGCAACAGTCACTGACAAATGTCTATGTACTTAATTAATAATTTAGGCCTTAATCCGCCACTGATTGATATACTATTTTGTTTTAATTCTGTAGTATTGTTCTTTCCTTCTATTACATATTCTAAGTTTAGGCCAAGTTACGTAACAGTTATCATGGATTTAATAACTTTAATAACTTACAACAATTCCAAAACTTCCATGTACATATACATAACTGCCTCCGACTTACCGCTGTTGATAACATGCCTCGATTTCTGCTCCTTATCCGACTTTCGACTTCTGACAAATCAAATCAACAGTGAGCAAGTTTAATTAGAAAAACAATTTGGGTGGAAGTTCCCTTATCAGTGACTCAACACACAGAAATAGTTAAAGTTACACTTAGCTTTACCCATAAATTGTAGAGCTCAGAAAGTTGGGTCTTTATCACAATAAAGTTATCAAAACCATTTATACATACATATTTATTCTTACATATGAATTTATGATATTCTGATTTCATTCGAAAGTATAAAGGATATATTCTAGAGTCTCTAATATTTCTCAACCATTAGTTAATTGATTTATATTATGGAGAATGAATACACAAAAAAAAAAAGGCGAAAAAAGTTGTAAAAAGTTTTTATTATCATCAAAAATAAACTTTAGTTTGTCGTATTAAAAAATATGCTATATAAATTTTTCATTTTTATGACACTAAATATTTATGAGGGTTTTCTGATATAAACTTTTCTATTGAAGTTTCGACTTTTCAATGGGAGTGTAAACTTATTGCAGTCAGTGTTAACTTTACGGTCAGTATGCTCGTATGCAAAACTAATAAAAGCACCGACTGACCGACCGGACCAGGTTGGCCAGCTTGAAGTTGGAGTTCTGTTGTGTTACCCACACTATCTCAATCTCTGTCTCCCTCTCTCTGTCCGAGTGTGTGTGTGTGTGTGTGTCTGTGTGCCTTTGTGATGAACTACCGTGCGCTCGGTTGTGAGGTGAGTGCGCCAGCCTTCTGGCTCCTGTCTGGCCTCCTGTGCTTTTGCATATTTTATAGTTTTGACCTTAATACCTGGGCCAAAATCCCAACCAACTCTACCATGAACGTGTGAAGCTGTTTTTGTGTCTTAAGCTTAAAAGCAAACACATGGCAAGTTGGTTTTGTGATAAATATGAGTCTGATGGAAACTTAAATCAATTCATTTTGTGAATGTAATTAATCTATTATAACATTTGAGGTCAATTTAAATGAAAGAGACATCGATTGTGTTTAGAGTGAAAGAGAAATACTGTTTAGCCATCGTCTTAAGCAAACTTGCCACACAAATCATCGTGTGTGTGTGTGTGTGTGTGTGAGTGTGAAATGAAAGCAGCTTGGAAAAACATTTTGCCCCAAACATGCTGAATTATGGATATTTTAATTTTCAGCTTATCGCACTCATTAACACTTGTCTATAGAAACTAAAAAAGCTTCGAAAGACTCTGCTGACTCTTGGCCTGGCCCCAAGGTGTTCTTTAGAAATTTTACCCACATGATGATGATGCTTTCAGTAGTTGTTTTTTTATCTCTGCATAAGTTAATAAAGCTTATCTCGCTTGTTTAGACACAAACTAGAGCAGACACTACCACCAGTTCATTCCATTCCATTCATGGAACGCACACAGAATCCTTTTGAGAGCCCTTTGGTTAGTTGGCAGTGTGTCAAGGTATTCAGTGTCCCAGAGTCCGGCGGTTTTTCATTTGCATTCTGCCTTACGGGGCTTGGGATGGTTGGACATACCTACCACAAATATTGCCAATTACCAATTTTCGGCTTAAATTGAAAGCCTTACAATTGCAATTCAGCCATTAAATTCGAAATAATTGAAACAAAGCGAGTGTGGGAGAACAGTGAAATGAAGTGGCCAGGTGATGAGCAGGTGGACCTAGTTGGGCGTTCGGTTGACACTTATGCTGCTTCGGCAAAATTTTTAATTAAAATCCTTGTGCTCTCTCTCTTTTCTCTCTCTCTCTCTCTGCCCTGTGCGTGTTTAATTAATTGTACTTTTAGCTTTTCACAGGAGCAGCTACAAGAACAAAAAGGATTGTATCAAAAGAACTTCTGAGGAGGAAACACAACAGCAACAAAAAAAAGTGCAACAGAATTGAAGTAATTTATTCACCTGAAAGGCTACTTTCATTTTTATAGAAAGCAACAACTGAGATTTCAACTTCAACTAATTAAAACAAAGCCATAAAATGGCTAAAGCAATTCTCCATTCATACAAAAATGTCGAAATTGAAAGTTATTGCCTTTAAGTACATTCATAATAATTTAATATATTCTATTTATATAAGAAACAATCGAGTGAGCAATAACTAACAAAATGATCTAATTCCTTATGGAAGAATGAAGGTCTTCTGAATTCTTAGATTAGTCATAAAGCTGACTGAAATGACTAAGTTATACAAATTTAAACATTTCAAATTATACATCAATGACTTATAGAAAAATATATACATTTTCAACCACAAAACATATTCTTGATTCTTAATATTCATATTTTTGATATGCCCTGCACTCTCTGTTAAGATTAATAAAGGAATAAAATAGAAAAAGGCAAAATGCGACATAAGAAAGTGAAATATGTAGAGAAGGGTAAACAAAAGTCGACTTGAGCACTTTCTTTCTTCAAAACCTCTCAAATTTGACTAAGTATAAAAGGCATAACTTTTGCGAGTGAGTTTTAGTCTTTCATCTTAACTAAACCTTCTTCAAGAATGCATTTATACCGCGAAATATATCTTATGATCCTGCTATTTGCATCAAGTGTCGTTCATGCAGAGGAGGACATGGTCAGTGAGTTTATTTTATGTGATTTGTGTTACTTAATATCTAATCTTTACAGTTGGACGAACTATTATACACCGAATGTGCAGAATTGTGTTACACTTCAACAAAACCTATTTTGAATCACACAATATCCACAGATAACAAGCTGAAAGAGTACAAGGCTCTAAATCATACCCAACATTTGCAAATGGATCAGCTTTTGCGAAACATGGAAGTATCTGAAGAAAAGTTATTTATATCTCTATTGAATTTGACTAACTCAGAAAAGCAATTACAATTAGAACGCGAAAGGGTTAAAGTTAGTGAAAAAGAATTATCAGAAACTCAAATAAAACTAAATAACACGGAAAACCAGTTAAGATCCACACTCAAAAAGTTATATCTAACTGAAGAAAAATTATTGAAAATTCAAATAGTGCTAAATAATACTGAGAAAACTTTATACGAAACCCAATTGAAATTGAATAATACGGAAAAATCTTTGAAATCGGTTAACGACTCTAAGGACACAAATCTCTTGCATCAAAACAGTTGCCAAAGACGAGAAAAGAAATTTGAGAAAATCGGTGATAAATATTATTATATTGAAAAATCTAAAAAAGAAACTTGGTTTGGCGCTCTTCAAAAATGCGCTGACTGGGGTAGTGATCTGGCGAGTCTTCAAACTGACGTCGAATGGACCCATATATTGTCAAAACTATCTGCGGGGGATCGTTATTGGATGGATGGAAAGAGATTTGGAAATGAAAACATCTTTTTGTCAGAAAAAACTGGTAAAGCCTTAAACCATAATAAGTGGCTACCAGGTGAGCCTAATAATAAGAAGACTACCGAAAATTGTGCTGAGATTCGGTATAGGAGAGGACTAAATGATGCTCCTTGTGGAATTTTCAAGTACTTTATATGTGAATCAATCACCGAATCCAATTGTAATAGCATTATTATTAATTGATTTAATTTGCATAAATTTTGAAAATTCCAAAATATTCTTAAATCGTTTATATCTTTAAGTGAAAGTGAAGTGAATCCTAGATAACTAAGAAACTGAAATAAAAATCAAAGTTTTAAGCATTCGTTTAAGAGTTTTGCATTAAATTTCATTAAATTTCTTATCAGATTTTAAATGTGTTTTAAGTGTACTGAAAACAGAGTTATGTTTTAATGTACTCTACTTTAAATCTATAATAATAAAGTCAAAGTTATAAGGAATAAACTTCCATAGTTCATAATAAACGAAATTAAATCCCAGAAGTCATTGAATTCGCTTGAGTTAGTTTCAATTTCCTGGATCTAATAACATTTGCAGTGTCATTTGAAATATTTAAATATATATTGAAATTGATTTATGGTTAAGCCTGCACTTTGGCTTAAATTAAGTAAGTTTTCCTCTATTATTTATAATCATTTTCAGTGACGAACATTTCAGTTTTCTTTAGCATACGCCCACTTGAAACACGCCCTTTCTCACCCATCCTCCTATCCTGCCATGCCGTGTTAGACCTTCTCCCGACACTCATAAAATGCTAGAAGGCAACACATTTCAGCGCAAAAAACAAGTGTAAATCAAATAAAACCTAATAAAATATAAAAAAAAAGGGCAAAGGCACAGGTTGCCAGTGGGGCACACACAAAACTCACCCGCATCCTTGGGTGGGTTAACCTTCTCCACCATCCACCACACACGCATCAGATGTGTCCACACAATACCCCAGACATTTAGCCGAGGAGAGAAAAGAAAATATATGCGTGTGTGTGAGTGTGTGTGTGTGTGTGTGTGTGTTTGTGTATAGGGAAAGCAAAAAAAAGAAAAGGGAAAACGAAACCTAAACCCCAAAAAAATGGCAAACGAATTGAAGTCAGCAATTTTATGTTTTATTGCAATTCTTTTACTTTTTCCTTCTTCCTTTCTTTCTTTTTTTTTGCGTTTTCTGTTTCGTCTATTTCACGGCTGCCTTTTGGTTACCTAGCTGCCATCAGAAGAGGCAAAGTGAAGGCGTGAGTATATGGTTAAGGGGTGGGACCAATACCAATTCCATTTCACGGAGTCAATGCAACAATGGCGCGAGTTCCATCAAAAGGAAAAAACTTGGCCCGAAGCTGCGCTGGCAAAATCGCTTAAATCCAAGAGATTTTTTTTTCGCAGGACCTTTCTTTCACTCAGCTCCATTTCCTGGTGTGAGTCTTGGTTTCGTTTCAGGTTGCTTTTTTCCTTTTTTGGATATGGTCGCGACGTGCTCGCATATGTCATAAATGCCCCTGCTCGTGGGCATTCTCTGGTTTCTGGTTCCGAGTCTGAGTCTCCTTCTTGGGGTTCAGGGTTGTTTGAGAAAAAAAGCCAACGAAATGGAAATGGAAATGCCAAGTGCGCTTGCAATTGTGGGACATATTTATAGATACAGATACTTTTGTATCTAGTATACTATGTGCGTATCGTTCCGTTTCGTTTTCGTTTCCTACCGTAGAAAATTATATGTTTGCATCGTGTTATCGTATTGAAGTAAATTGTTTTGAAGTGAGCATAAATTATGGAAAATTTTATGTATGTGTGTGTGCGTGTGGTTGGTACATAAATAATAATGCCCTATGTTGCTGCAATATTAAAGCAATTCAATAAATGTTTTTGAACCAATTTATAATTTATATTGCTTTCTACCACCCACAATAACACACACTCAGTAGGCACATAAATGTTTTTGGAAATATTTTGCAATATTTGAGGTATTTTATGAGCAATAATATAAAACGAAAATTACATGTTATTGCCAGAGAATTCAATTGGCATTTAAGCAAAAAACCTTCATTAACCATTAAATATACAAATGTAAAACATGGCCAACTGCTTTAGGCCAGTTATTAAGGATGTAAAATAGAAGTAGAATACCATTTTTTATTACGAATGTACGAATAAATCATTTTGTACGCTTATTGTGGTACATCTTTTGGTATTTCGCCAAAATGTAGGCTACAATTAATTATGAAATCATTTAATTTACATGACCGCTGATATGAAACGATTATTATCAAGATCATTAGGTGTTAAAACAGCAAATGATCTTCCAAGCTGTTATAAGTATAAAAACTTATATGTACAGACATTGATATTAGTGTCTTTTAAAGGTTACCTATTAACAAACGGGTATATTAGGTACTCGAAGTCTTTCTAAAGCATTTGGCAATAATAAATGTGACCTTGAGCCGAGATATCCTGGTTATGTAAGTATCAACACTAAACTTGCTCTCTATTAGCTTATAAAATAAACCCAACTCTCATTTCATAACCTCGTCGATATAAAAATAATATTGCCTCACGATATCTTACGACTAAAATCCTTTGATTCATTAAGATATTGGTTGGATTGTCTTAATACTTATATTTGTTTGTCGTTTTTTTGGATATTAATAATTTCTATGTGAGTTTTTCTATTTTATTTTATTTGTCTTTGTGCAAATCTCAGCTTTCCATATTCTGTGAGGCTGCTCACGCCTTGGCCATAAAACTTTGATATCAACTTATGTGCTCTTACATTGGCCATTATAACGCATTAAATATAAACGCTTTTTCATGGACTACAACCAGGACATAGCCCTCTTTCTCTCTCTCTCTCTCTCTCGGCCCAGGCAACTGTCTAATTGCCAACTTACACACACTCACACACACGGACACACAAACACATGCATAGACTTCGTAGAATAGGCGAGAATAGGAAACTTTCTGTGGGCCAAGAGGCCATAAATCATTCCAATGTCTGGTGTCTGTCTGTTTGTCTGCCTGCAACATCAATGAACATTAAAATAATTGCAATGCGAAACTTGGCCAATGCTTTTTGGTCAGCATGGCCTCTCTTTCGCTCTCTCCTTGCCTCTCTAATTCTGTGTCTATTTTTCCCCATGTTCATTAATGATAATTAAAAAAGTTTTAGCCATAAAAATTTTTACAAAGCATTCGCCTGAGTTCATTAAAGATAATGCCCATCATCACACACACACATAGATAGACCTTTTATATACACAGTATAGTATATATACACTTTATGTACGTATGTATGCATATGTATTTGAAAAGTGCAGCAAATGTATGCAAAGTCAAATTCAATTGGCAACAAATTAGTGTGAATATTCATGAAAAACTTCAGAGAACTGTATAAATATGTATGAGGCACGACGTCTATGAGGGGGCAGTGAGGGTAAATGAGGGGCCGGAGAAGGAAGAGGGTAAAGTGGGTGCAGCTTGTTGCTCAATTTTACTCTAGTACTCTGCAATTGATGCCTGAATTTTACCTTTTCCTTCCCTGGCATCATATCCCCACCAAAAATGTTTGCCTAAAAGTAGGCAACATAAAATTGATGTCGACATTATTGCTCCTTCTGCTTGCTGCTTTTACTTCACCCTGTTGTTGCTGCTGCTGCTGTTGTTGTTGTTGGACTAGCAAAATGTAAACAAACAAGTCACACACACACACACACACACACATGAAAGAGAGTGCGCCTGGAAAACTTGCCGCTTGCACGTGCTGAAACACTGCGCAAACTCACCTAAAAACCTAAACAAAGAGAGTTCGTGTTGAATTCTCTTGCTTTGGCCTTTCCATTCCCCATGCCCACGGAATTGGCATTGAAAAACCTTTGTCCCATACGCATTGCCAGTCAGTTCATTCGCGTATCTGCCCCAAATGAGATGTGGCAAAAACCGCATTGCAAATTCTCGCCACTAAGACAAAGTGAAAGTGGCGAAAGTATAAGTTTCGTCAATGTTCCAAAGATCTATTGAACAATTAAGCAATATTGTGTGAACAAAACAAGCAACAAAGAAACTCGAAAGTGCACTCGGTCCTTTTGCTTCGGTGTGGTTGCTATTTTAAGTGGCAAAAATTCTATTGCTTTGCCACGCATAATTAAGTGAGCAAGTGAAAGTCCTTTTTGGACCAACACAAAATACTAAAGTTTGTTTTCACTAAAGTTTTGAAGAGTTTTTGTGAAAGTTAAAGCAGAGAGAGTACTCCTCCCGGTTTTAAAGTCTTTGTGTGGAGCAGGTGGAGCACATAGCTGGAGTAGGTCTGCAACTAGGACTGCATTTTCAGGTAAGTTAAGTTTACTACCCAGAAGCACTTAACTGTTTTCGACTGGCCACGTTTGCTTTGGCCAAGTTAGCAGCACCAGCTTGTTTATAGTTGGTTAATTGAAGTCAAGGTTTTGCCTGCCAAATGCAGAGAGACCCCGACGAGAGAGGCACAGAAAGATGCAAAAAGTAGTCTATGAAATGAAAGCGGGAGGTGGTGGTTGTTGGCCAAGTTTGTGAAAAAGTTTAATTGAATATTCCATTTAAAAAAGTTTTTCTCCCCCCTTGCATATATCTCAAGCAGGGATTAAGTTATCATTCTGTTATCATATTCCCTAATTGCAAATCCCAGTACCTCCTGGCAAATCCTTTTGTATTGCTTACAATAAATTTTAGTAAAGTGCAATAGCTTAAACACAAATTGAATGCCTACAAAATATACTTTCTATAGTTAAAAGTTGGGTGAACATAAAATTTTATGTTTCCTAGGCCTAGTTTCTTTTCGAGGGAAAACTTCATCAGTGTTGGCTGGATAATATGAATGGAGAGAAGGTAAAAAAGCTGACTAGGAGTGTTTTTCGTCTCTATCAACCTTCTTCTGATCAGCCGAAAGGGTGGAAACAGGATAGTTTAAGGCCTAGTAACTCAAAATTTCGAATGATTAATTTGGTGGGTAGATTGAGCTGATTAATATTTCAGTTGCTTACTTAATCTTAGCAAACTTCCAACTGCCAAACTGTAGCAGTTATAAAGTTACTTTGCGCAGCCATTGAATGTTACTTTAATCACTAGAAGGGGAAACCTATTGGAAATAATCTTTAACTTGAATGCACTTCAATAACTAACAGTAAAATAAAATTGCACTTCTTTAGCACCTTTTAGATAGAAAAGAAAATGCAAGTTGAAAAGTTTTCAATTCTTTGTAAGCAATCGAAGGCCTCTCCCCAATGAGCAAATTTCTTTCATTCATTCAGTGCATTAGAAATAACTTTAACAATTTTAATATCTACAAAGCCTATTGAATTCCTACCTCTTTAGATGGCTATTATTATTAAAGAGTACTTTAAAACCTTAAAAATTAAATGAGGGCTTGACCAGGAAATTAAATATTAATTTAATTTACTTCTTCATACAAAATAATAAGAGACTGCAAAAGGTTAACATAAGTTATGCCACGACGACTTCAAAGTCGTTGCATATGTTATATATTCCTATTCCATTCAGTCATCTTTCCTTCGCTATATTCAAGTTTTAATAGAACTGTTCCTTTTTTTGTCTCAGTGTATTTTTATGGGCGAAACCAGCTTTCCTTCGACTTGTTTTAGTTGAGAAACTTTAATGGTTGTAGCGATTTAGCCTACTCAAATTCGATTTACTTTTGATTCACAGAATATAGCCTACTTTTCAGCTGGTCTATTGATTCTGCTGCTGCTTCCGTCGCTGCCGCTGCTTCTGTTGTCTTAGTAACTTGAGTAAAAAACGAACTTTTTTAAGTGCCAAAGCAAAAGACGCAGAATTAAATTAAAAATACGAAAAGGGAACTCGACTCAACTCATGTGCAAATAGGCAGGGAGGCAGGAGTGGGAAGAGTAAAAGGGGGGAGCTCTTCAGCTTCAAATTCAATTTAAGAGGCTCTGCCGTTTCGATACACACACACACATACACAATAGTTAAGCGGAAATGTATGTCCCTAGGGGCGGTGGCAAGGAAGTGTGTCAAAGTACGTAAAACTGGCAAAAGGAATCAATCGAAGAAGCAAAAAAGAAAAAAAACACCAAACAGCCAAGAGGCATAAAAATAGTGGCCAAGAAGGAGAGGGGGGAAGCAATAGAGGAGTAGAGGTTGCACGTCAAAAAGAAATTGAAATGGAACTCAAGCAAAAACTACTTTGTTTGCGATTAGCACTTGGCCGGATTATGGGGGCGAGAGAGAGAGTGAGACGGAGTGGAAGATGAAGGGTGAGGAAATGAAATGTGTGTCAATATATTGATTGAATAATGGTCTACATATTGACAAACAACTCAAAAGGCACTCGATTCAAACGAGCCAGCGAGCTGGCGTATGTGTGCTGCGAGGTGTACGAACTAGAAGAACTAGAAAGAAGGCCCAAAGGCGGTACACGCAGGAAACGGAAATGGCCGTCCGTCCGTCTGTCAGATCGACTCACATGTGAATATGCCAAGAGCGAGAGAGACAGAGGCATTCAAACATCGACATAGACTTCAAAAGCATTTGAAGTGTGCGTCATCAATGCAAAGCAGCTGTTGGCATGCCAAGATGAAGCTCGACATCAAGATGAAGATGTCGAATGTCTCGAACGCTGATGGAAGAGAATTCAAAGCAGAGAGGGAGAGATGAAAAAGATGTTGCCTAGACCCTAGACAGAAGCAGCAGCATAAGCATCAGTGTGTAACACGTGTTCCTTTAATTAGATAAAGTTTGTTTGCATTACAAACATACTGGCAGCAATTTGCCATCATCCCGACTCCCACTCCCCACCCCCCGCCTTACTCTTCAATGTTGTTGTCAATGGCAACGCTTCTCAACTTTTATTTCTTTTCTTAAAGGCAATTCCCCCCCCATGGGGGCTGAGAGAAAAGTTTTCCGCTACGCTTTTGCAGTCTGATTGACTGACTGTCAGCCCAGTCGGTCCGTCCGTCACTTCGTCGTCGTCGTCGCCAGTGTCGTTCGTTTGGTCTAGGATGCTGTGAAATATTTATGTAAATAATTTCATTGAATGGCTGCGATGCTGCAAAAATTTTTGCTCATTTGCGTGACATTTTTGCTTCCCTTCTGCGTTTTTTTCTCCCAGACAGAAAGTTCTCCACGAAAAATCTTCCTCTTCTTTGCTTTTTCGGAGACGAACTTTGTGTAAATATTTTTATTTCTTCTCGTTTCGTTGGAAATTTGTTCTCTATGTGCTTATTTATTTGCTTTTATGATTTACAGCATTAATTTTCCTACTTTTTTCAACCCCCACCCTCCCCCGCCCACACTTTCATCAACTTCTATTCGTTTTGTATTTGCGAAATAACTTTAATATTTAAATCAATTGATTTGAAATGAAATATTTTCTAAAATTCTATTAGATTTTCCAACACTCTAACAAATTGAATTCAAATTCAAATATTTAACACTTGTGGGAACTTTTTCTTTGACACGAAAATGTGTTGAACTATCAATAACTAATTCAATTAATGCACTTTCTAAACAAAAATTTAATTTAGATTTATAAGTGTTTTATATTGAAAGCAATTTAAGTGCTTTTTGGTCTCAACAACAATAAATTGTTTCCTAGTCGAAATGAGCAGAGTTCTCAAACTTGTTTAATAATATAAAACACATGTGAAGTTTCATCATCAAAAGTTTTGAAATTTCATTAAATATTACTTACTCAAGAATATCTATTTTCTCTCTTTCAAAATGTTCAACCCAATAAGAATATCAGCTCTTTAGAAAGTCAAGAAAAGTATTTTGAAAGTTCATCTTAGCCCTTTTCTCATTTTGATCTGTAACGAAAACTTAATAGATATTTAACATTTGAGAGATAGAACGATCTGCATTAGACTTGATGAACTGATAGGATGGACTTAGCCTATTAAGTACATCATTTAGTTATATACATTTATAAGTTTAATAATCTGTATACTTCCCATAAAAAAATGTCGTTTACATTAAACTACTCTTCATATATCATAATATATTCAATTGTTTTCTATAAATATTTTGGCTTTTTATTTATAGCCGTTTTGGCATGAATTTGGCTTCAGTTAAGCCATTCAATTTTCCAACTATCTTTCATTAAAATTGGCCTTTTAAAATATATTTCCTTTGCCTTTGAAATATGTCTTTTTGAGGCACACTTTTTCTCTTTGAGGGCTTAAGGGGGTTGCAGAGTGTGTGTGTGTGTGTGTGTGTGTAATACCAGTTGATAATATCTTCGACTTAAGTTGAGTTGAAATTCCCTTTTGATATTAAATCACATTTCTCTTTCTTATGTTTTTCATTTTTATGAATTGACAAAAGGAAAATGCTCACAAAAGGCCGCAAAGCCATTTGAGATTTCAAGGTTTTACTTGTTCGTTTGGCTTGCTTTCTTTCTTTCTTTCTGGCTCGTTTGTTGTTAATTAAAAGCTCACACAAAAGTAGGTAACATGCATATTACACACACTCAGACACACACACACTCACATACACACAGATGAACAATTGTTGCACATATTAATTTGTGCGCTTGCCATTCACTGAGGTTGCTTCAGCCATTGTGCTCGGTTGGCTCACTTATTTCTCTCTCTTTCACTCCTCCCTCCTTCTCTCTTTCTTTGGCTGTGGCTCTGTTTTTATCCTTGGAGTCCGTCGGCTTCTACAACAATGAAAGCAGCGTCCCAACATTGAAAGAACAAAATGGAGAATGACAACAATGAAGGCCAGCAATGCACATAAACTTGCCAAACAAACACAAGGAAAGTGCGCAATAACAACAACAACAACAATGAAACACACTAACACAAATCTTTATTTAAGCATAGCACAAAAAAAAAAAAAGAAGAAAATAGAGAAAAAAGAGTCCCTTTCCTCTTTACCACACACACGCGGAAAAAGGGAGAAAGAAAAAGGGCCCCAAAACCGAACAACGTAGCGAAAGAAAAATTAGAGCAGGCAAACGCCTTAGGATATGCAACACATAAAACTTCCAAACCGTAAAACCCTTCATGCGGCTTAAAGTCAAATGAATGAAGAGGAGAATGGCCCCAGAAGAGGGAGCGGGAGAGAAAGAGAGAGGCAACTTTAGACTGCATCTAGTCAGGGTTTCAAGTGACGTCTATGACCAGCCATTTCCGTTTCAATGTCTGCCCGTTTAGACCAATATTTAAAGTTGGCTACAAGCCTATATGTGTCTCCCCCTTCCTCACGCTTGTCCTCCCTCCCTCCCTATGATTCGATGTGGGTTTTGTATGGCAAAGTTTTTCTCTTTTTTTCCGAACTCCTCCTTTGGGGCATACAAAAATAAAAAGAACTGAAAAGGGAAGAGTAGTGTAGAGGCTGCCAAAAACTTTGCATTGCAAACTTTTCTGCATATATTTTCCACAACAAACCGGAAGCTTGTTTTTCCAATGTCTGCTGGCGGTGGTTTTTAACCAACCCCGCCTCCTTCCCCGCCTTCGAATCTTTCCCTCTTTACAGCAACCTTTTAAAGATTCCTTGCTAGATTTGCCCGGTTTAAAGGCAATTTATCGAATTGGAAATGGGGAATGGGTGGGGAAGACTGGGTCGAAAAGTTTTCTGGGTTATTGTAAGCGTTTAATTTGTCAGCCATTTGCTTAGTTAAAAACTTTACGATTTACACAGTTAAATTCTAATTCTCCAGTTCTCTCATTCTATGGCTTTCTCGTGTCCTTTCAGTTCGGCATGCTCTGGGAAATTGGAAAATTGTGAGCAATGAAAGTTTTAGAATGTCCATGTCGGAACGCAATATACCCAGTCATGGGCATCGCCAAAGACCGCCACCGGATGTGGATGAGGCTCTATCCTCCATGCTATGGACCCCCTACGAGCGTACACCCATGCCCAGTTCATCGGAGGGGGAGGAAGAGGACGATGATGAGCGACTCAATCGTAAATTGCGTAAATCACAAAGCAGTTATGAGACTTCCACCTTGAGTACCCACCAACAGACAGTCCCTCAGCAGCGCCCTCACCAGCAGCATCATCCTCATCGGCATCATCATCAACATCATTACCCCGCACTTTTGCCCCCTGTGCCTTCTTTCACCCACTTTAGTTTAAGTGCATTCGATGCAGCAATCGCCGGTATAAATTTGACCAAATCTTCTGTCGAAGTTGAAGCTCCATCAGCAAATGGACGAGATGAACGGGCAGCTAGAAATCGTTATTCTTATCCCTTCTACTATGGCAGTCCGGCTCATACATTGACCCAATGGTGTTCCTCGGCAACGACAGCCGTCAAAGAGCCGCCTTCCTATGAGTCCCTCTATGTCGATAGCAGCGATGGCAACACGGATGGTGCTCCAACTGCTCCAGCTCCAGCTGCAGCTTCATTGGGAGCAGCTATATCAGTCCTATCTCTAGCCAGTGTGGGCAAGGCTCTGACACCGGCATCGAGGCCATGTGATAGATCGCAACGATCGCCAAAACTAACGGCAAATGTTCCCGCTGAGCGTTTGGTTCGCTCTTTTACGGATGATTACATATCGCAGGTGAGTTGAAGCCCGTTTGCCCGTTTTAAGGGTCGTAAAATTGTCACCCTGCCTTGTTACAAATGCTTTTAGACGCCACTTAATGCTGGCGCCATCAAATTTGATGTTGTCGCATATTGAAAAACATGAGTAAAAGTAGAGAAAGGGACAGGAGGGGGACACAAACAACAGTGTTGCCTTATCGGTGTCCCCACCCCCCACACACACACACACACACACACTTGAGAAGCGACACTTCCTTGTCTCTGATAACAGCTAATGCCAACACTTAGGCCCTTAAGTGCCGCCTGCATCGCTCACACACACAGAGAGAGAAAATGACGATAAGCGCCATATGTTGTCCCTACGAGATGGGGGTGAGGTTGAGGGTGGAGGGTTTCGCCCTTTGTCTTTCATTAATTTTCTAGCACATGCATATTTAAATAACATAATTTGTTTTGTTTTGCCTTTGCGTCAGCGAAATGGAAAATTGACCGCAAACAAACAAAGGCAACACAATAGACGAAACGGTGAGGGTGGGGGTGGGGGTGGGGTGTATTATATTTGTAATTAAAAATTTAAATTATCCAAACAACAATTTATTTACTACCATTCAAAATATTAGGCAATTTTTGCCATGTAATCAGGAAATAATGTAAAATGAAAGAAACAAAACAAAAACCAATAAAGAAAGGCAAGGCAATGTTTAAACAAATAGACAATAAAAGTCGATGAACAATTTTACATTTACATTTTTGATCACCAAAGTGAAACAAAGTATAAAATATACAAGTAAGAAACATGCATATTTTATATTTACATTAAGTAGAGATAGTTAAACAACAAAGAACCAGAATCGGTCAATCGTGTTTAAAGCGACACAAAGGAGAAATATATTAAAAAAGTTTATTTCATTTCCTTTTTAAAGTTCTGCAAACACAGAAACTAAGATTTAAACTATAAAAAGCACTAAACAGTTAACAGGTTGTAGTTTAAGGCTTAGTTGAGTGAAGAAAAACAATAATCTATTGCAAAATCAGAAGAAACGTGTTCCTCGCTCTTCAACACTTTTGCTTACTTATCAGTTTTCCAACACTCAGAACTGGCAACATGATACTGCAACATTCTTGCCCAAATTTTGTAGGTATTTGGACTATTACCTTATTTTGTTGATCGAAAAGCTTTAGCCTTTTGCAGTCTTTAGTCTATTTCGTTAATAGATAGTTGATATCATATATATCATCTTTTCCTTTTCATCATTAGAGAGTTTATAAACATTTATTCCAGAAAGGACTTCAATTAAAATGCTCAATCACAGACTCTAGAAGGGGCTGTCGTTGTTGTTGTTGTTGGTTATCAAATTCTTTATCTGCATGTTGCAGCGACGCTTTCTAATCTTCCTCTCTCTCTCTCTCGCTCTTCCTCATTCCACCGCGGAACATGCGGTGTCAGTTTCTAACTCCAATTGCTGCTGGCGCTTAATGAATAATGACAAATAATTTAAACTAAGAACCCAAATAAATTCATGTATTGTATGACGAAGTACGTACATACATATGTGAGCGTGTGTGTGTGTGTTCGTGTGTTTCAAGTTTCTAAGGCACCGTTAGATTTGAGTTTCGGTTATGATTGCAACCCCCCTACCACCTACCTCCTACCACCCGCCCTGTTGGCCCATCCCTCTTTCAAACGCAATCACAGTGCACAAGAGTGAGCAGCAACAATAACAAGAACAGCAAATTTAGAACAATACGGCATAGTGAGAGAGTGTGAGAGCTAGAGAGAGAGAGAGATGGAGAGACCCAGACCTAGACCCGGACCCAAGCTAACAGTAAATCACATTATATTTCTGTGACGTAATTAATGCAAGTAACATAGCGTAACATAATTAGAACCCAACCCCCGCACCCTTATCCCGCTCTCACATATCCGCATGACATGGCCCATATCATGTAGTGGGTGCGCGAGGGGGGCGAACACAACTTTATCAGCAGAGTGCAGATGGAGACCGACCGACTCCTCCAGCAACAACAACAGCAACAAAAACAACAACAATTACTTGTGACGGTTTTATGTTTATGCGTTGGCTTAATTAATTCAATTAAGCGCACATTTATGTAGCCCTCCCCCCACACGTCGCTCTTTCATCTCGTCCTGTCACCTTCTTTTTTATATCCCTCTTTGTGTGTGTGTGTGTGTGTCGGTTGGCCTGGCTAATCCCTGGGCAATTAACATTAATTACTGGCTTAAAACTTGAATCTTGTCATTTTTTCGTTAATGCAAAACTTGACTTTCTTTCTGACTTTTTTATCTCTCTTTCTTATAGAATTGCGCCTCATTCACGCCAGCAATAAACAACAATAACAACCCATCAACGGAAATCGAGCCGCAACCAACAACGAATGCAAGATCACAACAAAGTAAAGAAAAGGCGAATTGCATTATCAATGAACAGAGAGAAATGGCAGCGACGCCGACTGCACCAGCGACAGCAATAAACGAGGAAACCAGCCCAGGCCAGCTACAGCAGCAGCAGCAACAGCAGCAGCAGGTCAATCAACCTGTTTCCTGTGAGTCTGCCGCTGCCACTGCCACTGTCTCTGCCTCTGCCGACGCGTTAGCTACAACTACAACTGCAACTACAACTGAGAGCCTAAGCGAGAGAGCAAGCAACATTGGCGTGGGAGAGGCAAACTACGGCAGCAGCAACACCATTGAGAACAGCAGCGACTTGGCAGCGAGCAATGGAGAGAGAGCGACAACGCTTGCGATCAGTCTCTCTTCAACGTTCGCGGCGTGCACAACGAACGCGGGCAGCAACTGGAACAACAACAATTCGTCGTCGTCGTTTGCGTCGTCGTCGGTGGTGCTGCGGCCCAACAAATGTTTGGCAGAACTCGAACGTTTGTATGCCGAATTTCGCGCGAGTGAAAGTAGATTTGAGCGTGAACTAGTGAGCCAGCAAAAAACGTTCGCCATGCGTTTGAATGTGCCAGCAGCAGGAGCAGCATCAGCGGCAAAAACAACAACAAAAGCAGATGCAGCAACTGCCACAACAAGCAGTGTGTTTCTTAGCAATAGCAACAACAACAATTGCAATGGCAACGGCAACGGCAATCAAGTTGTCGAGAGCATTAGCAACAACATTGCCATTGGCAAGTTGTCGACGTCGTCGTCGTCCTGCCAGCGACAGCCGAGCCTAACGATACAAGTGAATAACGGCAACAATAACGGTACTAATAACGGTAATCCAATCGAATCGAGTATTGTGAATAATAATAACGGTGTTTGTGTTGTCAATTGCAATTATACCACGACCAGCACCACTACCAACACCACCACCAACACCACCACCCCCCACTAGCAACATCTGCAATAACAACAACAGCGTGGTGGAAATAAATAATTCTGTGCCAGTGTTCAGTGCAAGTGTACAAAATAAGTTAAATAATTTAAATAATAATAATACAAATGTTGTTGGTGCTACAAACACCACCAAAACATCGATACAACAGCAGCAGCAACAGAAGCAACATGTTGTTGCTGCTGATAGCAATGATAACAGTGTCAATATAATCAATGTGAATGCCATTGTCCCGCCCGCGCCTGCGCGCACCTTCACCTCAACAGAATGCCAAACGGATGATCAGCAACTTCAGGAGCAACCTGAGCAGCAGCAGCAACAGCAACCGGAGCAACAGCAACAACAGCAATTGCGCACACGGGAGCAACGTAGAAGGGAACGACGAGAACGTCGCCAGCAGCAGCAGCAACAGCAATCGTTTCCACCGCTTCATCCACCGCGTAGACAAACCACACAGCAGCCGCAATTGCATCCACCGCCACATTTGCATCATCAGCATCCGCACTCGCACCCGCATCCGCATACACATCCGCATCCAGCTGCCATGGGATTGGCGCGTGCCTTATTGCCGGACATTCTGCATCCGCATTATCCACCGCCATATAGCGCCTTGCCGGTGCCCGTGCCACTGCCCATGACAATGCCAGTGCCTGTGCCAGTGCCAGTTGCTGTTGCCCCACAATCCGCAATACAGCAACCTGGTGGTGGAGCTGCACAACAACAACAACAACAACCACCGCCACCACCTCCGCCACAACTAACGCCGGTTATATCAACGGTGCCACTGCCTGGACCAGGTCCAGCTCCACTCATGAATGACGGACGTTTCACCTTGCCGTTGCCCATCATGCGCAGGTGAGTCACCCAAAAGTCCTCCTCCCATCAATCGATCACTCACAAAAGCTTTCATTCACTCCTTGGGCCCCAGTCGTTGCCGTTGTCGTGGTCGTGGTCTCTGGTTTCGACATTTTCTATTACCACACACTGAACCCTCTTGTTGCCTCTTCCTGTGTATGTCCCTCTCTCCGTCTCTGTCTCTATCACTCTCTTCGACTGTTTCGTGTTTCGTGTTAGACGGGACCAGACATTATAATGATGGTAATTTTTATGTCAGTAACAAATTTCTTGCATGATTTGCCTTCTACGCTTCTCCTGCCAACTAACCAGGAAAACCTAGTTTACTCTACTCTTTTGTCGTTTTTTGTGTTTTTTTGGTGTAAAAATTAATCTCAAACGTTGACAGCTTCCAAGAAAATTAAAGTTTTTTTGGCTCTATGGAAGGTCAGCTCATTATGCTTAGCCTTTTTGTTTATAGCTCTTTTTCTCTGTGTTCATTTTCGCCGAATTTCTTACTTCTTTTTTAGTCTCTATAATTCATTTTTATTATAATGAGTTTTGGGCTTATCTGTAATTGCACATCTAGAATCTCCCTACCCCCATTCCAGCCACATTGTCTACTGCTGACTGGCCATTTTTATTGCCCAGATGGATATATTTACTATATAGGAGTTGGTTATATATTTACCAGACGACAAACATTTTTCCCACGCATTTATTACAATAAATCTATCTATCTATCTATCTATTTGTCTATACAATAACTTGTACTCGTATTCGGACCGACTTCGGACTGAGTGAATGACTGGAAAGAGCGATAGATAGCCAACGAGAACCAGTTTCGTTGTCTTATGACTTGCACAGAAATGATTTTGTATCTGTATCTGTTGGATGCGCGCGCTATCTTTTCTAATGGCCTGGCCTAAGCGTATCATTACACTGAGCAACCCATTTTGCGAGTCATCAATAGTTTGGCACAACGCGAAATGACCTCTTTTGAGCCAGCGACTAAACAAGTTGCTAAATTTAGTCAGACCACACAGTTTTCCCTTTATTGCATGACAATTATTTTCAATGAATAGTTAGTTGGGATCACAAACCTTTTGTTGCACAGTGTTGAACGTTTCGTTCGTTGTTGTTTGAGCATTTGACATTTGACTACAACGACAACAACATCAGCGACAACATCAACAGCTTCGTCAGCTTTTCCAGTCAAGAGCAAATCGTGTTTCAGAATTTTAATTGTATTTCTATCTATTGTGGATGAATTGCAAAACTGTGTCAATTTAAGCATTATTTGCTTGTTCAAATTGCTTTTCCTCTGTGTGTGTGTGTGTGTGTGTTAATTTTTCAGTATTATTTCTGATTGTTTTCAAAACTAAATTGAAAGGAGGAACCGATCAAAGGCGTATTGCATATGCATGAGGTGGTGGCTTGATTGAAGGAGGCGGTCGGGTGAGTCAAAGAGCAATTGTAATTGTCTCATAAATAATTGACTCAACCTACAAAAAAACCAAGTTTAGTCAATTTTTCCAGTCTAATGCTCTAATGTAAGACCCTTAGACTCAATCAGCCGCAATTTGAACACCTTCAAGCGTTTGGGTTTGGAAAAATTAACATGCTCTTACACAATTTTTGTAGTATTTGTTTCTTTTTTTACACGGATTTCGTTTTTTTGTTTTATTTTGTTGCAAAAAACCGAAAAAACCGAAAATAAAGAAAAGGTGTTAAAAGCGAAAGTTTTGTTCGCTTACCTCCTGAAATGCGATGAGATGAGTTTGAGTTGGAGTTCAGTTAAGGGCCAAGGAGGAAAAGGAGGAGGAGGCGAAGTAGGTTTAGGGCAAGTTGTTGTTGTTGTTTTTTGGGGTTGTTCTTGTTGTTGTTGTTGTCAAAAAGGGTTTGGTAGACCGTGCATAATCTTTGAGTCATTAAATAACAGCAACAACAACAACAACAAGACAAAAGAAATACTGCAAAAAAAAAAAAAAATTACAACAGGGCAATAAAAAAGGAAACGTGATGCCAAACTCACGTTGGCCCCAGCTTCAATGTGGTATAAATCGTTGTAATCATTTTTTTTGTTCAGTTGTTTTTGGTTGTTTTTTCTTCTTCTTTAGGATTTTATTGTATTTTTTTTTCTTTGGTAATAAAATTGCTTCAACCGACGGCCAAGAGATCAGCCAAAAAGAGAGACAGTTGAGTTGAAATCTTTTTCGTTCACTTTCACTTTCGTTTTGTTGCCGCTGCCGCTGGAGTATCTTAAGGTTAAGCCGAAAATACATATATATATCTCGGAGAGATAAAGGCAAAAGTGTTTTCTTGGCTTTAGGTAGATAAATCAAAAACCATTTAACCGAAACATCATTAGGAGGTACATGTATTTGTTATTAATTATGGCACTTTAGCTAATTGCATGAACGATTTGCGAGCTCCATGACACTGAAATTTAACCTCCCTCTCTCTGTGCTTTGGGGACTCCTTGGGGATACTTTTGTAAAGGAAAACTGGTTCTTTTTGGCGAGTGCCAAATTAAGAGTCCAAATACCCCAAACAAAATGAGAAATTTGCATAAATTTTGTTTTTTTTTTTTTAACTTTGCCTGTTGTCCGTTCGATGATTCAACTTTTAGCGGCAAACGAGCAACATGCAAATGCAATGTTGAAACAGTAAAGCAGAGAAAAAGAAGCAGCAGCAGCAAAAAACGACAACAACAACAACACAAAAGCACAGTCAAAGAAACAGAGAAACACAAAGAGCCAAGAGAGAGAGAGAGAGAGACAGAGAAAAAGACTAAAAACCAGATTTCACCCAAAAAATAATAAAAAATCCAAACAAAGTATAAACGGAAAACAAACCAAGTTTCAAGTTGGCAGAACCAACCAGCAACACTTTGGTCTTTTTTTCTTCTTTCTTCAGTCTGTGAACTCACGCTTTTAAGGGGGAGGGGGGCTCATGGAACGCGTTGCCTGTTTTTGTTTTTTAGCCAGTTTTAGAAGTTGCAACTTGCTGTGGCACGCATCCCTCGCATCTCTCCAGCAAGTGACACACATTTCTTGTACAGTTGTTTCTCCAGACAGAAAAGAGAGGTTTCAGATCGCAGCCGAGAGGCGATGGATCTGCCCACGCATCGGCAAAACTAAACTTTATAGAAATTGAGTGATTTTCATAAATTTTGCCACACGAAGAAAACAAAATCTGACAAAAAATCAAAGCCAAAAACGACAGCTACTGAACGACACTAAATGTTGCTGCTGCTGTTGGTAATGTTTGTTGTTGCTGCCAGTAGAACTGACCAAACAACTTTCCAGTTTTATGGTCTTGCAACTACTGCTGCCGCTGCCGCTGCTGCTGCTGCCGCTGCTGCTAACTGGCAACTGCAATGGCCTGTCTGTCCTCCTCCCCTCAGTCACCACTTGCCTCTGTGTCTCTCCCTTTTGTAAGCGACTTCAACTCCTTCTGCTTCTGACTTTTGCCTTGCTGATTTGGCGGTGTTGGCTTTATTTATTTTTATAAGAGAATAAACACCACAAAAAACTACATAAAATCAAGGCAAACGACTCAAGCCGACTTAGGAAAATGCTCTAACCTAAAATTCTAAAAAGTAAATTTAAAATACATTTATTATCTCTCCCAAAAGGAGTTCTCTAGGACTAAGATTAAAACAAATTGAGAATTATAACTAAATGAAGCGAAAAAACCAAATCTGAGTATCTACATTATTTTTGCATGACTTCTGAGATATCAAATGGAACAAAATATGTTCGATAAATTATAGATAAGTTAGGGTATTATAAAGAAAAACTTGTTCTTTGAGTGGAAAACCAAACGAGATGAAACGAAGCGCAACGACAACGACTATGACGATGACGATGAGAGGAGAACTTACCCAAAAGTCAATAAAGCCAATAAAGCAAAAAGTCGCCGCTGTCCAAAAGACCCAGACCCAAAGTCATAGCCATATAACTATATAGAGACCGTAGCCGTAGCCATAGCCATACCCAAGCCCAACCAAATTGCGGTTTTCTGCTATGTTGTGTGTGTTTATGTGTGTGTGTTTGTATGCTATGTGTATATGTGTTTGTATAGAAAATGCATTCGGGCCAAGTTGAAATGAGCCGGCAAATGCAGCAGCAGCACAAGACTCTTCTCTGCCAGCCACAAATAGACAGGCCAAAGTCACAAACAAGTTGAGAGACAAACAAACAGAAAGACAGACAGAATATTGTAGAAGAGAGAGAGATAGAGAGAGAGAAACCGAATCATAGATGGCCAAAGGGTCTCCACTCCATTGGAGTAGCCAAATCCAATCTCTTTTGGGCTCTTTTTCTTGGCTTATTAAATTGTCACCCCAAAAATGTGATTTTCGATTTTCAAGTCAACGATTTATGTGATTGTGACACACAAACCCCAAAAAAAAGAAACTAAAACAAATGATTATCTCACAATTAGTTGGCCAACTAAAACTAGTTTCTAGTTTCCCCCTCATTTAATTGTGTCATTGCAATTAAGTTTTCGTTAATTGTAGTAAAAATTTGTTTTAATAAGCTTTTTAACTGCCACAAACTGGCCTTGAGCTCACAGTCTCTGTCTGGGACTCTTTTTCAGCTCTTTCTCCTCGTGCTTTTGTGATTGTGTGGTTCGTTTTGCCCATTTTGTTTGCGCTTTTGGCCATTACAGTTCAATGCCATTTTCGGTTGGCCAGAACAAAAGGCCAATGTGAATTTCTGATTCTCTGATTCACATAAGCTTAAGCTGAATGAGAATTTGAAAATACAATACAATAATGGATAAAGTCCCCCCCTCCCGTAAACCTTAAGAACAGATGAGCATAATGTTTAAATGAGCATATATATATGTATATGTATACATAAATAAATAAATACATGGTAATAAACAAAATAATGCTGTGCTCCGACTGCTGCTGCTGGTTGTTCGGTTAGCCACTCCCGACTTTTGATTCTTGTGCAGTTGCAAAATGCATATGGATGCTTAACATTTGATTATTATTATTATTATAGGATAGGCAAAAGGTATATAAGTGCATATTTTATCATTTAAGCAAATCAATGAGGTAAAAAAATGGCTATAATCAGGAGGATCAGACAATTTGGCGGGCAAATAAAACTTATAAACGTAATGGTCTTATATTTGGTGGAATTAAGGTACTAAAGGGCCAATATTTACATGACTTTTTAATAAAACTTTATTTCTCCATATATTTTATATTTTGAAGAAGGTCCATAAATGAATATGTCCTGCAATAGAGATCGTCATAACTTTGTTGGATCGTTTGTCATAACTTTCTTTACTCTTTCCCCGATATTCTGATAACAATCTTTATATTCCATTAGCTGCTCTTAAATTTAATTTGAGTCACACCCATTGATCTGTCTATTTAACTTCGATAACTTCGATCTTCATTGATCTGTCTTCTCTTCGATAACTTAGAACGGCTTCAAACGTTAGAGCCTAGACTTGCTTTAGTCACTCGTTAGCTGCTATTTTAGTTTTAGTTTCGTCTATTTGTCAAATCCAATTTCCTGTAGTGGAACCGTTCCAACGTTATCCTTTTCTTTAGTTTTACTTTTGTTTAGTTTATTGCATATTGAACTGGTAATCGGGCAAGTCGATGACTTTCAACTAAAGGTAAAATATTTTTCATTTCTACATTTTTATGATTATTTTTGATTTTCATTTTGTTGCTGGTTTCCACCTCTCCCTACCCCACTCTCCCTCTCCCTCTCTCTATCTCTCACACTTTTTTCTCTGATTTTTTTCTGCGGCTCTTGCGGTTTTTAAACAAAAGTCCATAATTTATGTTATGGCTAAGCGTCGGAGACTGTTTTGTTTTGTTGTTGAAGCCCCCCACTACCCTCCGTGGACCTCATCTAGTCCTACACTCTGTGATTTTTACCTCTTTTTTTGCTGCTTTTGTTGCTGTTGCTTTTATAAAATAAAATGAACTCGAAACGCGAATAGGGCGTGTGGCATTGGCTGGTTGGGGCAGAAGGCTAGGAGGAGGTTGGGACAGGGTGTTCCTCGCCCTCTCTCTCTTTCAGTCTTTAAGTTCGATGACTTTGCCATTCAATTTTGAATTGAATTTAATCAGCATTTTGTGTCCTAAGATCAAAAATTTACATTTATTTACTTTAATCTGCGTTTTGCTATTGCTCGCTCCTCCTAGCCAGACTACTTGACCCGCATTCTTCTTGCCGCGAAACTCAGGTTAGCATAGGCATGTATAAGTGTCCCTGTATGTGTGTGTGTGTGTCTGATGTGTATGTGGAGGCGTTGACGCATTTCTCTACAATTTCAAATTAAGTTGCTGCTTTTGTTAAACAAAATGAATTTGAAACACCCTTTAGAGGCAAAGAGTCTCTTAGTTAGGTTTACCACTTTCAAGTCTAGTTCACCATAATGTGAACCCAAACCTTATAATATTCAATAATAGATTAAATTTTAGTGACTTATACTTAAGTTTTAACTAACTCAGAGGGCAGAGGTAAGCGGAAGATGAAGTCCCCCAACGACTTGTTCGTTTTTTAATAGACCCCTCCTAATTATATTTGGCCATCAAATTAAGAGAAAAATTTAAGGGAAATAGCCAAACATTATTTAACTCAATTTGCTGCGTGTAGCACTCAAAATCGCCCGCTAACGATTTTTCGTTATTTTTTTTGTTCAACTCTCTAATTAAAACTTGAAGATTGCATTTTTAATGCACATTAATCAGTTAGTCAGATTTTGTTTCGTTCGTTTTGTGTCTATTTTATTTTCTTGCTGGTTTCATAATGAAATGAATTTTAGATAATTACGGTTTTTGTCTGTGTTATTTCTATAGAAATGAGGTAATAATATTTTTGGCGAACCAGTTTCAGTTTCCTTTTGTGTAGCTGTTTAAGATTTGAGTATTTCTTTTTGGGTGAAAGTTTTTGTGTATTTCAGTTGCCAGGTGTTGTTGTTGTTGTTCATTTGTTTTGGTCAGTAGGTGGGTATTATTTGTATATACTTATACAGATTGATAGCCACTTAGATATATGAATGTATCTATGTGAGAAATGAGTGAAAATGAGTGTGTGTCTGTCTACGATGCATAAATTTAGTCGCTAACTAAATAACTAACTCATGCATTCAGCCGTAAGTTTAATTTCCTCGATTTCGGATATTCTCTGTGACAAAAACTGTTCATTTGATATTTAACTTCAATTAACGTTTAACAAATGTTTAAATATTTAATACCAAAAACCCAATATGTAATGAGAAAACTCCGGAAAGAAGATGGAGAGAAACGTGAGTGAAAGAGAACTCAATCCAAGAGCATTTTAATGGCAACATTTTTAGCTTAAACATTGTAACATTTAACGGAGAACAGAAACACGGGGAAAAAATAGCAAATTGCCAGACAAGTGCAACCTAAATAGGGGTGAGAGAGAGGGGCAGTCGAGGGGTTCGTAATCGAGGGTTCTCCTCTCCATTGCCCCACACTATTTGGCCACTGTGTCAACTGTCAACCACAAAATGCGCGAAAAAAACGAACAGCCAAAAAATCACAAGAGTCACGAGAGAAGGGGGAGCGGGAGGTGGGACTGGTGTGGAGGGTGTTTTTGGTTGGGGGTTAAAAAGTGAACTTTTGTGTCTCGCACTGATTTCAATTTAAAGTGCAATGAGTTTTGCAGTTTGTTGTCGCTGTTGTCGCTGTTGTTGTTGGTGTAGCTAAAGCTTATTTGTTAGTTGTCTGCCAAGCAGCCTGACACACACAGAAATACACACACACCCATCCAACACACATACATGTACATAGAGTCACCCGCTACATTTACACAGTTTTATTTGTAATATTGTTTTACTTGGGAAGAGAATTCCCCCGAGGCTTTTCCAGGGTGGAGAGAGAGAGAAAGACAACTTTAAAGCCACCGAAAAAAGAAAGAGGACAACATTGCAATCCTCGCGCGTTTCGTTTGGGTAAATTAATTAAAACATTTAACAAATGTGTGCGTGGGGTACACATCCCTTTTTAACCGGATCCTTGTTGTTTGGCTTTTTTGGCGTATCTTTAGCACTTGAGCAAATAAAATATATAATTTATATATGTTTTTCTCCATGTTGTTGTTTTTGCTTCCAAGCAAACTCCTCTTTGTTCTCGTTGCCTGATACCGAACATTTCTCATAATTACTAAAACAAATAAGGGCAAACCCTTTGCGTAGCTACCGCTGGGTTTCTACAATTTGTCACACGCTGCGTATGCGTAATCTCTTAAAGAGTTTTCCCACTTTTCGCCAAATATTCCAATGGCTGTCAATGACAACTACAAATGAGTTGGAACTCGACAAAGTAGTAGCAGAGATCGAGAGTGGGTTCCGAGAGTGGGTTATAATTAGAGAGCACGGCGGCACTTTCATAAGCTTTTGCGACTAATGGAAAAGCTGAAGCTGAAAAATCACAAAAAAGACCAACCAAGAAAACTGAGAAATGTTTCCCTGGCAACCGCACACCACCACCAGCACCAGTAGCAACAACAACAACAACAACAAGACAAAGGCGGTAATTTGACGCAGCTGGGAACACAACACAAACAACAAGCAAAAGTTGACGGAAAAAACTAAAAGTCAAAACAAATAATTTGCTATAATAACTAAGAGCGTAGCCAAACAGCTGGAAAACAAAAGAAGACAAAAGAGGATGAGCAATATACAGAAACAGTAAGAAAGAAAGATACCCACTAAGAGACAAACAGAGGGAGCGGGAGAGGTGTTATGTCAAGTTGGAGGCGCCAACTATCTAATACCCTGTACTTAGCTGAAGCTATTTAGACTCGACTTGACCTTACTTTCTTTCGGCAGAAATTCTCATCCTTTAATAAGTTGATACTTACATGCACATAAAACTCTTAAACGAGTTGAGAATTATAAGCAAATGAAGCGAAATAGGAATAGAATGTAAGATGAAAGATTGCTGATCAGAAATTAATAACGATATTTAATGAAGAACTATATATTTTGGTGTTTAAGTTGATTTTTGTGTTTATAAGGTTTCATTCAGCTTCGAAAACTGAAAAGAACCAATTAACAGTGCTGGTAAACAGCTCTGACTTTCATTGTACCCCACATTGCAATGAGTAGTGTTGGTCAAGCATCTGCAACACTCCTTAATCGCTAATTTAGAGGGTATAAGCAAAGAAAAGTCGAAAAAAAAAACAAAAAACTAATAGACAAGTGGAAGTGAAACAAAGCAACACTCATAGCTTCCATCTCACAGTAAGCAGCTAGCAGCTCTCATCTCTTCTTTAGCCACAAAAGCCAAAAGACATAGAGAAAACTTTCTCCTTCTCGGCGAGATCTCTTTGCCGAGCTAAACGCTCATCTTTCCTCACTCTCTCTGCCTGAGTGTGTGTTTGTGTGTGTGTGTGTACTTTGCAAGTTAAAGAGCCCAAGATGAGGCTTAGCCCTTTCTCTCTCCTTTTGGCTATAGTGTGCTTCTCTTCCTTTCCTTCGTCCAAGTTGGCAACCCCAAGCCGCAGAGCTATTAAACGCACACTTGCGTAGAGTTTTCACACGCAGACACGACGCCGCTTAAGTCCCCACCAACCCCCCAGCACCTCATCCCCCAAGTCACTTCAGTTCCCCCGTGTCTTTAGAGGCAAAGGCAAACCTCATCGTTGCATACAATTTTTGCATTTTACAATGCAAGTTTTGCAAATCTCGCACAGCTGCGGTTAGTTTGAGATGATGACGATGACGGCAAGCAACAGAAACTGCCGAGACAGAGACGACGGCAGAGATGGCAGTGGCTTCCCATTCCTCACAGTCCCCTCCTCCTTCTACTCCTTGCCATTCCCTCATTTTCCATTTTCAATCTTCATCTAGCCTTGGATTTTTTTCTTTTCGCATACCCTAAAACCAAAGACATTATTACTTTTAAGGTCCTTGAGCTAAGGCATGATGATGCTATTGTGTTTTTTTATGCGAATTTTCCAAGCGTTGCTTATGCAATCCTTGCTATAACAAAAATAAACGCTTTCGAGTTGTTAAATCAACTCTTAGTTTGAGGAGTTAAGCAGTTGCAGCTGAAGTATTAGTTTTATTATAGTTTGCACTTGAAGTAAATTGCTCAAACGACTTTCCATGGTTAACTAAATCAATGTTTAAGTTTCAAGTATTACTGTTCAATCATTGCCAATTGCGATTCTTCGCTTTATGATGTTCTTCAGGAAGTTAAAGTTAGTAAGATGCTATCTTTTTTTGTATGATTTGGAGAAGACTACTTTCATCTCTCGTGTACCTCATAGAGTATTTTTCCAACGACTTTATTGAAGTTTTTGAAATTCAATATTCCTTTTTTTCTTCCCATTTTTGGCTTTTACAACTTTTTGTTGTGGCTGTTTCTGTTGCTGCTTCAAAAAAAAACCAACTTCATTGGCGTCTGTCAGTTAACCACAGCAACAGCAGCAACAGCAGCTTCAGCAACAACATGAAGCATGAGGCAAGTCAACGTCAACTTTTCGATTTGTAGCCAAATCGCCCGCATGCTCATAATTTCATTTCATTTCATTTGGTTTGGTTTCGTTTCGTTTCGGTTATCGACAAACTGCAATCAGCATATAATTTTTAGCCAGGCAGCCAACATACATACATAAAGTAACATGTGGCCAGCTGTGGGCAAGTATGCACAACCAAGCGAGCGAGAGTGACCATCAGGGGGAGACACCCTCATTGTAGATATCTCCTTTGCTATATGTACACAGCCCTGACCATAGTTCATTTAGTGCTAAAAACCATAGCAACACGATAGCGATAAGGAGTAGCCTTCGTGTCCATTTGCCTCACCCTTCTTCTGTGGAACTCACATTGTCATTGTACTTTAAGATAAACGAATGGTCAAGGGGGGAGGGAAAGAAAGCAAAAACTTGTAAGCGAAAGAAGGCCCAGGAAATTATGCGTAATGAAGTAAGCACTTTGAGGAGAAAGGGGAGTGAGAATGGTCTTATCACTATATGTATGTGTGTGTGTGTATATGTTGATAGCTGGAAATTGCTTGTTGCTGTGGCTGGCTGGACCTCATCTTCTCCATTCTCCTCATCTTCTCATGGTTGTTGGTTGTCGGTCTCTTTTGGTTAGCCGGGGTAGTTTTTATTCGCTTCGTTTCCGCGTCAATTTCCTTTAATGCGCTGTGGCGTGATGTCCCTTAACATATACACACTGGCACACCACTCTGTATATGTGTGTCTGCGTGTGTGTGTGTGTGTGTGTGTGGTTGGGTGTAACTCTCAATCAGTTTTGCGCTTTATGCGCATTTTTATGGCTTTTGCTTGTCTTGTTGCTCTGGCACTGGCCCTGGCACTGTATTTTATCTGCGTAATTGAGTTCGTTTGCACATTAGCAACAGAAACAACAGATACAACGACAACACCAACACCAACAACAACAACATCAGCAAGAGCAACAACAAAAACAGTTTTGAATTGTAGGGTTGTTGGGCTCACACGACAGCCTGTCATTCAATGGCCTAGGAATTATGGCTTGTTATGTGTGGGGGGGCCAAAACGTAAATTAGGTTTTCTGCCATGTGCCCAGCTCATAGACAATAAAACATTGACAATATATACCAAATCTCCCGAAACAAATTAGGGTCTTGAATAAACTATAAACTGTACTAACTAGTTTTCCATAAAACCTCACAGAACTTTCAAATTAAATGTCCTTTTACTGAAAAGACTTGTCACCATCTACTTTAATTGGTTGTTTAATCGAATTGAAGGCACGTGCCAGATTTTGGAATCAAAGATGGATCTCTTATCTCAACGTAAGATTACACAGAGTGAGAATTAAAACTTGAGACAAAGCAGATGGAAACTTGAGATGCAGTGGGTCAATGGAATGTTGTTCATAGCAACAGATTGATAAAGACTTGAAAACATTTTGAGTTTAGATCTGTTCCAAATATATTTCAATATTCTGTTATTCAAAACAATTTTTCTGTTTTTCGACTATGGATAACAAGTTTGTGCCCAAGACTATCCGATGATCAAATCTCTGCTATTAACTAATCATTAACCAGACAATTACAAACTTTGGGTCAACAACTTCCGCTAACGAATCCAAGCATAATGACTGTTTGTTCTTTGTGGAAAATTGGTCTATTTAATTTCGGGTTCTAAGTTGTTGTCAGTCTCAAATTAGAAACACATTTTCAGTCAAATTGAAGACCTGAAAATCAAATTAGAACTAAAAACGTAAAACCGCAGATATAGAAACTTTTCTTCTCTGAAAGTTTAAAATAATAAACTGAAACTTTAATTCTTCAAACATTTGGAATTTTTGTGGATAATTTGCACATTGATGATAATCATTATAAATTTTCATTCAATCAACTCGATGACTCCTTCCCCCTCTGTGTTCCCTCCCACGGTGTATCACACGTTTGTATTATAAAATACATGTGCATCGGCATCAACATCATCCATTCATCTAATTTTAATGCATATCATTATAGGAAATTGTATTTAAATTATAATTCCCCCTTTTGTTTTCTCATTTCAGGTATGTCTATGCATCGATTCTTTCTTTGGTTTATCATTAAAGCAGAGGGGTCCTCACTTTTTGGTCAGGTATTTATTTTGCCATATCATTATAGAAAAGCATTTCGTATGGGTACGTATTATTTATATGTAAAATCATCCATCGGAGGAGTTAAGGAGGGAGACACAGGGAAACAATTTCCAAACTGAAGTGGCAATTCTCTCTCCCATACTTGGCTTAAACTAATTGCCTTTTGCTATGGGCCCAGAGCTTGCCTTTTTCTGGTTTTCTGTGGGGCCAATAAATAAGAAATATGAGCAAATGGCAATGTGAGAATTGCGTGCTAAAACTACTTAAAGATAATACCGATTTCGGCAATTTATTGTGTGGCGCAAAACGTTCGAAAACTCAAACATAAAAACTCTTAAAAGAAATAGAGACAGAATGAAGAAGAAAGACAAGGTGAGAGAAGGTAGAAGGAAATAACAAGTAAAAGAAACTTTAGCTGAATCACGACTTTGGTACAATTTGACTTCTCCTTCTCTACCTGTTTTTTTTTTCCTCCGCTTCTTTCATTTAATATTATTGGTCGTTTCTCTACTACTACGGCTTTGGGGCAAAATGAAACCAAGTCAGCCACAGCAGCATTTCAATCAGCAACGTGCCAAGGGGCAAGCACCAGGCAAGGTGTTAGAGGAACTTCAAAAAAAAATAAAGAAAAGTTACGCTAAAAATTAGCCACATTTATGAGCATGACCAACAAGCATTTCCAAAAACGGAGTTAGAGAGATGGATGCCAAAAAGAAGTAGAGGAAGAAGAAGGAGGAGGCGGCAGTGGGGCTACCATGGACACATGGCCACAGAAACGAAGCGAAACGTGTGAACGTGAATGGGTAATCGATGAGGCATTGGGCATGGATTGGGTCTCAGTCCACCCAGTGAACACACCGAGCACACAGAGACCCAAAATGGGAAATGCTACGTGCACAAGGTCAAGTTGTTTATGGCCAGCACTTGATATTTGATATCATCGTCCGCCCGTTTAAAAGCCAATGTGCTTTTTTTCTCTCTCTTGTCTCCACCTCTCTTCTGGTCTTGTTCGGTTTTATTATTTCGTGCCGAGTTATGAATATGTATGAATAGTGCTGATGAAGTGCCTGCATATACATAAGTATGTACGTACAGACACAGACAAAAGTGCATGGGTTTTTTATTTTCAATTTATGTATTTGATATTGAATGGGACACGAGTATCAAACACTTGAATATTGTTGCCAATGTTCGCTTAGTTGGCACAAAACCCAGACTTTTGGCCACTCAGGTAACTACACGGGGAAAAACTGATACCTAATAAAGCTTTCTTATCAATTAGAATGTGATCTTGGCAAAAAAAGAAAAGAACATTCATTTGGTTCTACAGAGGTGAACATCCAGGCTGACAGGTTTACTATACCTATGAATTGCAATCCACAAATTGACCTAAATTTGTAGGGTTTTTTCATGGAAACCTTATAAAAAAGGAACTAAAAGGAACATTTGAGTAGTTGATCACTTTGATCCACTCTGATCCAGAATGTTTTTAGCGCTTCCTAAATTATGTCGCTGCCAGATCGTTTAGTCGAGTTGCCACTTCGGAAGAACTTTAATTAAGAAGTAGAGTTGCCAACTTGCATTATGATGTAGTAAAGGTATTCAAAGCCTTTCGAATTCCATTGAAAACTTACATCTTCTCAAGTTTCTCAAATTCAAACATGTTCGAGCTTTAACCCGCTATAAAATAATCCAATTCGAATTGTGGATACAAACAATCGAGTCTTGAATATAATTGAATGTATATATAAATATATTATTTGAACATTCGATCAACTGACATTTATTTCAAGTTCAACGCGAAAGTGATATCTCATCGATTTCTGTTGATTTTATGTGCTGAATATTTTATAAATTTTGTCTGAGTTATTTGATAGGTTTTCAAGTTAGATTGCTTGGTCATGGTTTCTCGATTCTCGAAAAAAGCAAAAGTAATGCGCACTCTTTCACTCTCTCTTTCTCTCTCTCTCTCTCTCTCTCTCTCTCTCTCTCTCTCTCTCTCTCTCTCTCTCTCTCTCTCTCTCTCTCTCTCTCTCTCTCTGTCTCTCTGGGCTTTTGTTTCGCGTTTTCGCCATCACTTTCCATTTTAGACATTTGTAAATTTGCATTTTTGTCTGTTATTGAATATGTATGACATATAAAAAGCAGACGAGTAGAGGCAGTAACTCTAGCAACAACAACAACAACAATGTGCACACACATTTGTCCCACGTATTTCATTTAATTTGCTGCTTCTGCTTTTGCTTTTCGCCATGAGTTTGAGTTGTATTCCATTTCAATCGGCTTTTGCTTCTTTTTTTTATGTCCCTCCCCACATTTTGCTTTTGGGCGCAACTTTCGTTTCCACGAAGAATTTGCATATGTAGATGGTTCGGGCTCTTTGAAAAACTATGGCAACGCCAACTCAGCCCCCCCATTCATCAGGTAGATTCCTCCCATCCTCCCCCATTCAGGCATCAAATTAAAATGATCGCCGACAAAAAGCAAAAAACAAAAAAATTGAATATAAACTAAGCGCCACAAAATTGAAAGTAAAGCTGCAAATGAATTGTGCCCGGACGTGACTCAAATTCGGTAGGACACATCCCCCAACCAATCCTCTCGCTCGCCAGGTGGACGTGTCCTGCCTCGCTGCCGTGTCCTTTTTGTTGGCCGAAAATGTTTAATAGAAAAATTATGCACTGATTTGTATTTGTCTTAATCTTTTTTTCTTACTTTTGCTGTGTCATTTTCATGCCTGACCGCTTATGCAAATCGCCGCAGAAGTAAAAGAAAAGAAAAGATGAAACTAAACGAACAGAAAAGAGGGAACCAAGAAAGAAGTGGCACCAACAAAAAAGTGTATATCCTGCTGTTCTCCGGCTGCCACTTAAAGATTTGCGTGGGACAGGCTATCGATGGCAGCAATTTCCGGCTGGAGACAAGCAAAAACAAAAAACGACAAACGGTTCCTTTACATGGCAGAACGCCTTCGAACCGTCTCGCCTACTTCCTCCTTCTCTCTGGCATTTTACATTCTTCTGCGCTGCAGGAGTGTATCCTGGCATCGTAAAAACAAACGCCAAATCTGAATCTAAATCCAAATCCGCCGCATCAAATTGGCTATGGCCGAAAAAAAGCAAAAAATGAAGTTGATGAATTAATGGTCAACGACTTTGAGGTACCCTATAGGGAATACACTCTGGGGCAAATGAATAGGCCAAGAAATTGGCAAATGTTGAGTCTATGTTTTCCAACTCAGCTAATCCAGAATATCTTTAAGTCGTTTTTTCCTCATTTTACCATGCTCATTTCAAATACCCTTTACAATGCAGTGGTTACAGGGTATGCTCATGAAGAAAGAAAAACCGAAGAGACGAAAAATTCGAAACTCAATTGGAAGCCACTGGGCGACACTTGAAAAGCAAGTCGAAGACGTAGACGATTTTCCGCTTCTGCTTTTCCTTTTTCGCATAACATTTGCAGTCAAACAGACGGACAGAGAGGGTGAGAGAGAGAGAGAGTCAGAGGGAGTGTGTGTGTGGGGGAGGTTGGAGGTCAAAAGCACTTTAGAACAATGAAAAGCCAGAACCGAATTGCAAACTTTATGCTGTAATACTCTTACCCATAACCTTCTACCATCATGTCTAAGGCATTCGATTTGTCAACGATTTCAAATGGGTTGCATTTTCTTTGCTCTCTTATTCTACTGGTTTTCCTTTTGTTTTTTTTTTTTTTTGTTCTTCTGCTTTTATTTTATTGGATTTGGCTGTGGAATTTCATTTTATTGGCCATTTTGGGTGACCTTCGCGTTGGCGTCTGGGATTTGTCCTACCAGCAACCCGCACAACTACAGTGGGTACTGGGTAGTGGGAGTACCTACTCCAGAATCTCTCTGGGGACATTCTTTCCATTTGGAAATTCCGCAATAAATTGCGCGCTCTTGCCATGGGTAAAGTTTTTGCATAATTTGAATTGTTTGCACTTATTGGTTTCGTACAAGTATTTTTTTTTTCTTTTCGGTCTCCGTTTGTGTTTGTGGGTTTGAGTTTCAATTTTCTTGTAACTTCGATTCAATAATTGGCAAACTCTGACTGATGAATGGATGGTCGAGGCATCGATCCGACCTCTTCAGCAAAGCGTCATAACGTGATGGCAAAAATGGGTTAATAGCTTGCTGCATTTAGCCTGCAATTAAAATGGCTGAAATCATAAAGATGTGTGTGAGAGAGAGGGGGAGAAAATAGGTTTTCCCTCTGCAATTAATTTTATGCTGCCGCCGCCGTCACCATCATCCTGTCATTAAGTCTCCCCCTCTCTCTCCGCTGCCTCTGGGGCATATAAACTTTCACCCATTCTCTGTAGGCTGCAAAATGGAAGTACTTCATTTAATTCTCTTTGACTTTACGCACTTTGTGTGTGTATGTGCGTGTGTGTGTGTGTGTATTTTTCACGCCGTGTGGTCGCCGCAGGGTCATCAGGTGTCATAATCAAATACATGCAGCATTCACACAGGTTCCTCGGTAATTAAATAATTACATACATTCCAAACATAATCATCTCGTTCATACGATAAACGATTAAGTGACTGACTTACTGACTTATTATGGAAAATTATTGCATTTTCTCAAATTTTCTTATTGAATCAAACAATTTTCCTGGAATGTCATTTAAATAGTTGCATATGTATATTTGATAAAATTTAATTAATGGAATGTATAAATGAAACTTGTACAGATGCAAATATTTGCAATGAACTATGTTATACACAATCGTTTCCATTATCCCCGACGGAACAACCTTTCAGTATTGCTTCATCAGGGGGAATCTCCACCTGTGTCGGGGTTCGAACTCGAGCACAACAGAATTGTAGTTTTAGTAGGTCTATCCGACTAGGATTGCAATGAACTGTGTGGTCTTTTCTATTTGATGAGAGTCAAATTGCAATTATTATATGTTTATTCTCTAGAGTAACAAGAAGGAAATCGATTTTTAGTATTTCAAGTCTAATTTCAGTGCTCTTTGATACTTATCTCTTCTCTCACTATTCCATAAACTATCTTTAAGTTAAGTCCACCTCCTTCAAAATAAGAAACATATTAGAGGTGAGAATAAAAGAGAACTCATTCACAATAAGACCCAAAATCGAAATCGAAAGATCGTGATTAACCCAAAAGCAATTAAACTGCAAGGGTACATATATAAAAATCATCATCTCATCTTGATGTAATGATATTCATTCAATTAACATTGACCCACAAACACTGAAGATCATCACGCTGGAATTGACAAAATTTTTAATGATGCTTGAAGAATTTTATCGAAGCAAAAGATGATTAAAAATTGAATTGAAAAATTATGGCATTTTTTTACGATGTTTTACTGAGCAAGGAGAGATGGGTAAGCCAAAGGTTCAATTGCCTTTGTCTCGACCGATTTTGACTCACTCCAGTGAACAGTGAAGTTCAATGATTCACACACACACACAGATGAAGCACACTTGATGCCAATCGATGCCACGAAAACAAAAGCCTCCCAAAAATATCAAAAATATTTCAAAGCTGTCACTTTGTGTTAAGAATCGCGCTAACTTATCCCTTATCTCCCAATTGTGTCATCTATTTCGTATTGGCTCTTATGATATTCTAATTAATGGCAGCGAGTGTTGAGTGTTTCTTGGGGTGTTGAAATCTTTCGTTTTTCCTCCGCATTTTGAGAGAGATCATTTTAAATATATATAAAAATATAGCTTCCATTTTCCTCTTTCCAAAAGTTCATTTGTTCATTCTCTCATACTCTTTCAACAAATAAAAACCATTTGGTGCTAAATTAAATCACTTAAAGATGCCACAGCTTTATATTAAAAGCGCATAGAATTCGAGTGAAATCAGTGTCGGGAGAGGTGGGGGATTGGTGGGGTTGGTTGGTTGGTTGAAATAAAAATAAAAATAAAAACAAAAGCAGCGACAATGACAACAACAACAACAACAACAGAAAATTGAAATGACCTAGATTATGGGCCAGTGTTGCTGCTGCTGTTGGCGGCATGATTATTGTTATTGTTGCCCATCATAGAGAAACGACGACGACAAAAACGACAACTGCATGAATGAGAAGCAACAGCAACCAACATAGGCAACGGCAGCAACATCATGATGAGCTAACGAGCAATTTAAGAATTTAATTTATATAGGTTTATATGTATATACAGATATATACAGATATATGACAAATCCAGTCGTTGGGAGAGCTGCTTGCAACAGCAGCAATATGGCAAACGACAAGCAACGGGAGCAACAGCAACATCAGCAACATCCAGCTTTTGGAGCCTAATGACGCAGCCACTTAAGCGTGTGCGCCCAGTGTGTGTTAGTGTGTATTAGTGTGTGTGTGTGCGCGCCACATTGGCTGCGGTTCTTTCTGCGTCTCTGCAGCAGCATAAAAGTTGCTGTTGCTGTTGCTATTGCTGTTGTTGCTGCTGTCGCGTCGGCAACATGTAAAAGTAATTGCCAACCCGGATGCCGACTGACTCGCTGCGTGTGTGTGTGTGTATAAGTGTGCGAGTGACTGTGTGTGTGTGTATGTGCCACATGAAAGCCAGAAATTAGAAACGGATCTGAAATTAGAAATGCCTCAAACAACGCAATAGTGGCCTCCAGTTGTTGTTGCTGCTGCTGCCGCCGTCGTCGTAGTCGTCACGATGTTTGGCACTTGTTCCCTGTGTGTTCCATGGAGTGTGTTCTTCTGGCACTGCCCAAGTGTGTGTGTGTGTGTGTGTGTGGGTGATGTGTTTTATATAAAAGCATAAGAAATGCCCAGAAACCATTTGGCTGAAGGCAGCAGTCACCATGTCTACTGCAGTTGGCCACACTTGGCATGCTGCCCTATATATACATACACCCAGAAGAAGAAGATGATGATGATAATGGGGGAGTGTGGAAACGGGTGAGGAAGCACAAATCTAGGCTAGATCTGGAGGATGCGTGGGCGTCAATTGTTGGCAACTCTTGCATTTTATGCATTCAAAAATTGGCAATAAACGTTTTGGCAAACTTTGTCTGCCATTGCCTGGGCCATTGCTCCACTGAGCGAAAAGCCAAAAAACAAAGACACAGAAACTTATGGCAATTAAATTGCATTTAATATGTCACTAACTTAAATCAGAGGCAAAGTTACTAAAACAAACAGAGATACAGTAAAAGTTTCAGCAATAATCTCAATTTAAATGTCAATACAAATTTATAAGAAACATTTTCTGATTGCGTTCATCTTAATTACTTAATCTTAAAATGCATTTCCGTTAACCATGAAAAAATTGGGAATTAAAAAAAGAAAATATATTTCATTTTCATTTGTTAAATGAATCCTTTTTTTTGAGAAAGTTTGAACTACCTTGGAGCAAAAAGCATCCTGTATGATCGAGAGAAATCCTTTGTTGGTAAATTATTTCATTAATTCAGTCTAAGACTAATACGAAAATTTAATAGAAATATATTTGATTTAGTTTTTATCTATTAATTAAAGAAAATTGCATAAAGCGCCCCCCATAATTGTATAATTAACATAATTCAACTAAATAAATCACTTTAACAAATTGATTAAAAAAAGTTTACTGGGCTTATAAATTGGCAAAACCCATAAATCACGATTAATAGCAATTAAAAATGGCTAAAAGAAGTGATAAAGAATATTGAAAGAAGATTCTAATTGGCAATGAAAATCTATTCGTTTGCATAGACACTTTTCTTCGAGTGTAAAATGGACAGAAGAGACCGTTAGTGCAAAAGTTTGGCCCCATACTCGTATAATCTTTTACACTCGCATTAAAAGCTCACTTTGAACAAGGGAGAAAATGGTAGTGGGTATGGGGCCAAACGTCACCATCACCATCACCTTCTGACATGCTCCACTCCAGTGGATGCAACACCCGGCCATCCCCTTCCATCCTTCCGCCGCCCCCTCGTGCCACATTTTAACTGACAACTCAACTTTATATTGTCTGAAGTCGCAAGCTCGTGTTACGCCCACCTTAGACACTGCCTTCAACTCCAGCTCTCTAGCTCTTGCCTGGGTATGACTGTGGCTCTTTAATATACTTTTAGATACTTTTCATTCGGGTTTGAGATAGATAGAAAGAGACACACACAGAGAGAGAGAGAGAGAGAGTGAGGGGAAGAGCAATTTAAGCTTAACTAGAGTTCAGCATTTTGGCTTCAGTCAAGCGTCAAAGCGTTTTCCAACGTTGCCCAAGTTGAATTTCGGATTCGGACCCAGAGCCAGAGCCCGTTGTCGTCGTCGCCGTCGTCTTCAGGTTTTTTTCTTTCTATGTGCTGTTTGTTAGTAGGTCAGAAAGAAGTACGAGTATCTGCGGATCTTCTTTCTATATGTATATATATACACAGTGGAAGTGAGTGTGTGTGTGTGTGTTGGTGTGTGATTGTTACTTTTACTCCAACACACAACAAAACACACAACGTGACTTTGTCTCTTTTACTGGGATATTTTATAGTTTTCTGTCAGTTTTTCTTTCGTTCTCCGTTTCGTTTCTCTTAGTGTTTCAGTGTTTGCTTTCATTTTTATATGCGATTTTAATGTTGGGTGAATGTCATGTTCTTCTGACTTAACTCTAACTGCTGCCACTGGTTTTTCATTTTATTAAAGATATATGTATGTATAAAAAAAGCACATTTGAAAGGGGGGGAAAAGAAGTGCACAGAGTGTGGGCTATATCTAGGCAGTAAGACATGTTTTTATGTTTTTTTTTTCTATGCTCAGCTCTTGTCTCCTTTTATCATCTGTCTGACGAATTCTTTGAAGTCTTTAAATTGTCATGACACCTGACTTTTTTCTACTCCAACTACAACATGTTTTAGTCTATTCGACATTCCTACTATCAACAGAAACTTATTTTTATTTCTCAAGAATTTATTTATGATGTCGAGCCAAGAGAATTACATGTATAACAATTATAATTATTACCCAAATCTCAACTGAGCTCAAAGTATAAAACAAAAAACCCCAAAAAGAAACTAATCTGCATTCAAAAAAGGACTGAGAACCCGCAAGACCAAGAGGAAACAAAAATCAAAATGAAGGATCTAGGTTAACTTTAAGTATGTCGAAATTTGTATACCCTTTTATATGGAGTACATTTGAAATGGAATGTGAAATGATAAGTTTGATAAGTCGATTCAATAAATGAGCCTATGAACAAATTTAAGTGCCTAGTTTCCAGATCCATTGAAAATATAAACTTTGAGGTATTCCAAAGTCCTGGGTTTCCAATCATTGTTTATAGATGCGCACCTAACGAAAAAGTATCCTTAAGCCAGGCTCAAATTGCATTCCTCTAATCGCTGCTGAAGTCAGTTTCAACCTCGAGTAGGTAATTAATAATTAAGTTAACTTTATTTCAAAAATCGTCCAAAACTTGGTCGAATTAAAATCTTTTTTGAAAGGGTATTCAGCCAAAAAATGAAAAAAAGGAAAAACCCCCCATTACGAATCAGAACTGCGGCAAAGTTGAAAAGCTCTAACGCTGTAATTATGCCTTCATTTGAGTAGATCGCAAGAGTGGGCAGGAAGGGTAAGGGTGTAGGGGTAGGGTGTATGGTTTAGCCGTTTGTTGGAGGGGCCTTTGATTGAAAGTTGAAAATGGGTTTGCGCCCACTTAGTTTCCACTTCGTTTGGGTCTCTCTCACACTCGCTGGACGACTGGGCTAATGCCAAATTCACCAGCTGGGGCAATTTTCTAACAAAAATAAACAGAAATCGCTTTGTCAGTGAGCTAAATAAAAATTACGCACTCTCCAAAATTTGAAGTGGTAAACGACAGTTGAGATACCCTACTATAAGACTGAGAACTTGCTATACCTAGAATAAATGATTACATTATAATAGTATGAATTTCTCATCCATCTGTTTTGATTTTGAAGAAAATAGTTCAAATATAATAATAAGGTTTCCTTGAACCAATTGGGCAAGAAATAAGATACAGCAGATTGTCATTAATCTTTGAGTCTATATATCTATCTTTCCATCTATATAGGGTTACGATTGTTGATAGGTAGACTCTATCGATACCACTTTCCATATATACTCATTCCTGAACTTAAATACCCATCTATATACAAATCAACTCACAGCAAACATATCTCTTTATTCATCCACTTAGTTGAGCATCTATCAATCTATTCATTGGGGAAGAATAGTTAAACTTTAGTTGAACTAACATACCCACTTCGTCTCTTCTAATGGAACTACAGGGTATTATTGAAAAAGCCCCAAAACTCAATCCATTCTATTGTGAAAAATCATTATTTAATTTGCCGTGTTTTCTATGCTCTTTATTCTCTCGTATTGTTAATGGTTTTTGTTTGGCTTTTGTTGGTTGCTTTTGGACTTTATTGTTGGCTTGTTGTCTGGGTCTTGTAACGTAAATGTGCCAATGTTATTAACTTTTTCGGCTAATTATTTCAATTTGCTTTGCCTGTACAATTTTTGGCTCTGACTCTGGCTTTGGCCTGGTCCGGCTTGGCCTGCATTGCCTCATTTCTGTATAGTTGCAATTACATAAGCCATAAAAAAAATTGAATCTGAATTGTATGTACCCCGCAAACTAAAGCATTATTTATAAATCCATCAAACTTTGAGTGTGTGTGTGTGAGTGTAGCTGTATGTGTTTTTTGTTGGTTTGATTATCTTGGGATTATGTTTAAGAACAAATAAATTTAAATTGCTCTTGGGGGCGCTCCATAGAGAGATAGTCATTAAATTTTGATTAGACGCCACTCGCAGTATGAACTAATTGCTGCGTGGTGGCCAGAGGTGAAGAGAGGGGGAAAGCCGAGGGTGGTTGGTGGTGTTGAAGGCCAATTTTTGCCTCAGTTTTATGGGCATATAAAAATGTTGCCGCTGTTAGTTGCTGCTGCTGCCGCTGCTGCGGAAATGTTGCTGATAGTAACTAAAAGGAACAATCTTTGCTGCCCAAGCCCAAGTGTGTTGTTGTAATAAAGTTGTTGCTCTCTTTCACTTTTTTTGTTTAACGTTTTCTCGTTGCAAATTGCTTAATCAATTGTAAAGTGTTCACTCGCATGTAAATGTCAATGTGACAGCTGCCGGCGGTAGCAACGGAAGTGAGCCGCCATTTAATATATGGAAAACTCGGAGAAAAATGAAAGTTTATATAAAGTGCAGTGGCAGAAGCAGCAGCAAAAGAGGCAAAAAGGGAAAAACTGTGTCAATGTTGGTAATTACAAATTGCAATTAATAAATGAAAACTTAATGCAATAACCGAGTTGTAGTTGTTGCATTGATTGAATAATTGCCCGAGTGATGGACAGACTGACTGAGTGACTAACTAACTAACTAACTAACTCACTCACCGACTACTTATAAACAAGTATAATGAGCCTGAAGTCTATAACCCTGAACCACATTTGTTCAGCCGAATTATAAGTATATGCTCATGTATACATACAATATTCACCTTGAATAGAAGCTACTAGTAGTTCAGATGGCTTTAGTTGGTTCAGGAGCGGATCTAAGGTATGTGTGTAGGAGGTAGTTTATTATTAACTGAAGTCCGAATGGCAAGTAGAATAGTCCAATTGAGCGAAGTGTGTAAAAGTGTTGATTTTCTCAACTTCTCTCCTTTCAAAGTTTACACCTAAATCCGGCACTGATTTAGTTAGTCAGAGAGTTTATTAAACTAGTGGCTTGTGCTTACTTAAATGCGCAGTAAGCAGTATATGGCCAAGTTTCACTACCAATTAGCGCATCTATGCAAAACGAATGCCACACAAAACTATCACCAAATGATGCATTAACCCATAAACACACGAATGTGTTGGAGTGTGTGGGTATGTGTGTGTGTGCGGTGTGTGTGTCTTTTGAGGAAATTCTCACTAATTCGAAATGCTTATGCATGGATTCAATTTCAATTGCCGCCGACGACGACGCATCGCAGCTCAGCTTTCCTCTAATTCTCTATTCTCATTCCATTCCAACTCATCACCCTTGGCACACACACACTTCCTTTCACACACTCACAATAGTTAGTGCGTGTGTGTGAGTGTGTGTATGCCTAATTTGTTAATCAATCATTTTACATTGGAGTATTGTAGCCTGCACGTTACATTTGATCTTTTCTAGTTTTCTCCATCTCTTGGGGCTTTTGTCTTGGGTCATTGCCGCCGCCTCCATGGGAGGCACTTCACTCAATGAATGAAAAGACGCCAATCGACGAATGTAGTTGAAGTTTGTCCCTAGCATGGGGTCGACAATGCATCCATCCACCACATGGACGTAGCTGGCCAAACAGAAATAGTGAGACGGGGGGGGGGACCAAATGATTGCCAGATCGATTGTTCCTCTGAATGGTTTACAATTTGAATAATTCGCTCGATGAGTTTAGTCAGTTTTTCTTGGAAATTGCACTTGAAGTGCAATATGGTTTTCCAGAACCAAAGAATAAACATTTCATTTAATTGCTTTGCCCAATTTGTTTCTCAAAATTATAACAAATCTTTTGTAAACAATATTGCAATCAAGGTCTTGAAGATTTTTAAGTTTACCATAAATATTAAATTCTTTGAAAAGTGGCATTTGTTATTTGAAAATTTAATAGAAATATATCATAGATGAATGAAAAATAGAGACACGGCTCCAGCTATCACGGTTATTCGACATATTATGAATGATATTTTACATCTCTTTGATTGAAAAAGGAATCTAAGGTTGCTGTATTTGTCAATGTCCTGAAAGTGTCTATTAAACAGCTTTACTTAGTTTTAATATTTCATGAACAAGACCTTAGATCTTAGACCAATGTGAAGCGAATTGTTACATTTTCGTCACCTAATGTAATTACAAACTTAGTTTAAACATCAAATATGCTAATGAAGCTGTGTTAATGCAGGTCTTTTGTCGTTTACAAATCGTTTTCGAATCGGCTTCTTTTCAAGTCAGTAAAAGTTAAAAATATGTATGACAAACAAATGGCCTTAGAAATAGAGGCGATACCTGATAAGACAAATTTGTTTAAAACTGAAAATGAGAAAACTTTCGATACGTAAAGCAAACAAAAAATGTTTTACATTTCATTGAAGCTATCTCTCTCCTACTTACATTAAATGAGATTTCCTCTGTTTAGTTGCCAAGGAAATGAAATCTTATTTAATCAATCAAAGAGAGTTGGAAGCTGCACCTGCAAATAGATTATATTGGTAACTTTGGTGACATTTCTTTACTCTTTTGAATCTCTCTAACAACAAGAGATGAAAAATATTCAATTTTCAAATTGTTTAGTAACGAACTTCCTCTTGTCTCTTTGCCTTCTCCCCACCCATGAGAAATATGAGAGATATTTATTCATACTCATGTAGATGAAAAACTATGGGAATGAAGTTTATATGGAAAGAACTTATTGTAATTCCATTTTATTTGCTTTTGCTTCCCATCCAGCCAGCCAGCCAACCAGCCAGCCAGCCATCCATCCTCAGTTAGACAATATTTTCGTGTTTATTGTTATGAAACTCTTCATTGAGTTTTACCTTTTTTGGTATTTTCTGCGAGCTCATTTCCGTGTCTCTATCTAGGTGTGACTGTGTGTGTGTTTTTGTATCTGTGTGACTGTCGGTCTCTCTCTCTCTCTCTCTCTCTCTCTCTTTCTCTGTATTTTTGGCATATGAACAATGATGCGCTAAAAAGATCTTATTTATCATGACATGACAACTGATGAAACATTAATGCTGCTGACAGAATCCGACTCCGACTCTGACTGTGACACGACCCTACACACACACACACACACACACACACAATCACATTCATAGGGATGGACCCCTCTGGGGATACCCTTTCGTTTGGCTCTCACACTCTCTGAGTGTCTCTCTCTCTCTCTCAACTCGATTTGTATACATATATATTTTTAATGGCATGTCATAAAAATCCTTGGAAATCCTCCACTTTTGCGCAACGCCCACCAAAAAAATGAGAAAAAAATAAAGCAACCAAATTATTAAACATAAATTTCCGGCCTCTCTTATTTTTGGTCTTTTATGCACGTAATTTTCCAACAATTTATCATTTCTTTGGCCCCAAAACTTGTTTGGCCAAAAATTGCTTCGATGACACAAAAGACAGAGAGCGGCAAACAAATAGTGTGAGAGAGTGAGAAAGAGAGATGAAAAGACAGCTGTCTGCCTATAAATATTTTCAGCATCTCCTTCCATCATCTAATTGTTGAAAGAGTCCTCGACGAAACTAGCCGAAAAAGGGACCAAAAAGGGGTTTTCCCTTCTAAGGAAGTTGCCGCTTTGTGTTGTGTCCTCCTAATGAATTTACGCACACACTCACACACACACACGCACACGTTCTCGCCCCGTGGCAGGTTCTGGTCTTTTGGTTGGGCATGGCATAAATTGTCCTTTTGCTGCGACAAATATTTTATGTCGTCTGGTCTGCATCTTACACTCTTCCCTTTTCCCTCTCCCCCTCTCTCTCTCTCTCTCTCTCTCTCTCTCTCTCTCTCTTTCCTCTGCTTTTATTGTGCGCAAATTTTTGGCACATAAATCATTAAATTACAACAATTGCACACGAGCGAGGACAAAAGACTGCGAGAAGAAGAAAGAGCAAAGGACTCTCGGCTAGGAATTTTTACACGATGAAATAAAACATCTGGCAATTGGCAATGGGCAAGTGTCCTTGCCTCCTCCTGTCTCTCCGTTTGTCTGTGTGTGAGTGTGAAGGTTTTCCCAGCTGTAGACCAAACACCTGCTCAATGAATTTTTGCCATTTTCCATTTCCCATTTCCCATTTGGCATTTCAACGCTCATTTTCTTTATCGACCAAAAACACTAAAACACAAAACGACTGTTTATTTTTCGTTACAGATCCCCCTCGGAGCGTTCGGGGAAGGGATGTTGCGGGCAATGGTTTGCCGGGCCACCTCTGCGTGCCCTCATTGCCGTCGTAGCCTTGGGCGGTCTGGCTTGTGCTCTAGGCGGAGCTGCTTTAGGTGCCACCGGACTGGCTGGACCCACCAATTCCCATCTCACAGCCGCCCTGCTAATGATTGGTAAGTACAACAACAAAAATGAACAAGAGATTACGCAATCTCACAGAGAAAAAAAAAAAGAAAAATGTCATTAAAATGGCAATGATGTTTGCACAATTCGTTTGTCATTGTATCTTTTTTAGACGAAAGACGTTGGAAGGGGAAGACTGTGAAAAAGTCACTTTTGACTATCTCCCTCTCTGTGTGTTTGCTTACAATTGTTACAATTATGTAGATATGGCATTCGGGTCGGTCTTTTTTTTTTTTTGTCTGTTTGAAGGGGGGGTTTCCACAACCCAACATCAGCCTCACCTACAATAAGATAAGGAGGAGAGGTTCAGAGGAAAGTATCTGCTGACCCAGTTCGAAGAACAAACAAATTTGTAACCAGACAAGAAAAGTCTGTCAATATTGACAGAGCATTTAGTTCCGGCTATGATTTTTTTCTCCCACTCCCTCTTCCACTCTTTCTCTCTGTTTCTGTCTTTCTCTTGGCTTTTTTTTATCTATCTCTGTTGCCAACTAACTGGGGAATGCTGTCAGTTAGATGATCAACAGGCTGCAGCTAGCTGACTATGAGAGAAAGATAGTTTTCCATATTTAAAGTTCAAGTTGTGCAATTTCGTTTTTGGTTTTGCTTTCCAAAAGACCAATTTGCTGCATAGTGAACTGTAGAGCATGTCCAATTGAGTTTACCAACGAGAAAAAGAAAAAGGGTCTCAGTCAGTTGCATAAGTTTTCCAACTCAATTAAGCCAACCAAATATATAGTTTGTTTGTATTTAGTCACTTTCACGGTCCTCAGTTGAAATTACTGAAAAACTGTTATCGTTATTCAAAGGAATATACATAGAGAAAAGATTGGAAATCTTTCTTCTGGGAATTCATAGTTATATTTGGCATAAATCTTCATTTCAATTAACTAATTAAAGCCAAGTCTGTAGATTTCAAAATGAATCTATTTAAAAAGACAAGACAAAGCATAGTATTACTTATAATTAGCCATTTAATCATAAGCTATTTATTCATAAGCTTGTTATTTGCATCCATCGTATTGGATTATCCTTAGTTGCCGATATTCAATATATAGCTACTCAATAAGGTTATTGCCGATCACTAGAAGTCCATCTTTGCTGTTTAAAAATTTTAAGAAGTAATATAAACAAAAAACTTCTTCATAAAATGAATAAGCTTTAGTTCATTAAACGTTTTTCCAAAAGATACTTCATATAATCTTTGTCTTTATCTTTATCTTTATCACTTCATGAATCAGCCCTAGTATATGTTTTTAGCAATAACCACTTACCTCTTCAGAATTATGGCGAACTACTTCTAAGATCGACAAATTGATAATGCAAAACATTTATTATCTTTTTCTTAAAGCAACGTCTAATCAAAATGCTCAGAAAAACAATGTTTGTTGATTGAAAAGTATTTAAAATTTGTAATCCCATTGAAATAATGTCGCTGCCAGTCGTGAGGTTGAATGCTTAATGTCCTCAAAGAGTCCTTAAACATAGGCCAGTATAAATTTAGGATTTTAAAATGTGAAATTTGTTAGATAATTTAGACTGAAAATTAATTTTAAAATGGCCTCTATCTATTTTTAATGCGAACAATCAAAAAGAAATCAAAATCACCTTACTAAATTGTAGAGAAATTTGTGAATTTGTGAGATTCTATAATTATAAACAAGATTTGCCAGCTGAATTCAGTTTTCTAGGGCAAAATGTGTAAAGATACAATGTAAGAAGAAAAACCTCTGTTGTCTTAACCTTTAAGACATGAATAATGTTTATCAATGAACTATTTTGGCCAGACATCTTGGCATTGAATTTTATTTTTAAACCGCCAAAACAAAAGTTTTTGCAATCGTTTGCATTTTGCCCGAAGACTGAACAAGAATTTATGTGTGGCGCTTCATTCATAAACTGTTTCATAATAGCTGAAAAAGTTTCGATTCAGTTTCTCACGTGTCTCTCTGATGAATGAGTCATTTGCTTACATTCCCGTTTAATCTAGAGAACGACTCCCACTGCCACCCACAACCAAGCCAAGTTAACCGAGGGCACGTAGAATGCGGGGCTAAGAGACTTACCGACACTGAACTAAACAAGTGCACCGACAATTATGCCCCTGATGGGTGGGGAGGAGAGGTAAATTAGGCTTATTATTGGCAGGGGGCAGAGGCCCATTTTTGCATTATGTATGCCAAGTCTAATCAATTGTGCGGGGCGTTTAGTTTGAGCACTCGAAGCGTGACATTGCGCCATTTTCGGTGGCAATTACCAAAAAAAACACAACACAAACACAAGACGAAGCGAACAATAAAACACTAAATGAAGGAAGAATATCAAGCCGATACTTGTATACCCTTTTTTGTGCGTAGGAGAAGTTAGTAATGCTAGGTAATGGATTCTGGAGTGATCATTGCTGGTCTTCTCTCCATAGTCTCTGGTTGAGTTTGACTAATAGATCCTCATAGTTTCCTCGAGTTGAAAACTTACAGAGCTGAAGATTATTGTAGACCGATCTATTCTGGACATGTTAGTCCTCATATAGTAAAGTTTCCAGATTACATTCAAAACATCTAGAGTGTATCTTGAATACTTTTCTAGTTCACTTGCTAATGTACCCCAATTTTCGTTGTTAGAGTATAGAAAAATGCTCAGTGTAACAGCATTTTACATAATTTAATGGCAATCAAGGCAGTCAGCCAAATAAGAGTAGGGGACGAGCGGGGACTCGTATGTGGCATATAATAGAGATGATGACTTGTCGAGGTCTTCGCCGTGCGGCGGTCTGAGGTCTTTGGTCTTTCGTCTTTTGAGGCTTTTGTCAAATGTCACAACAAACGCACAAATTGTGAGCGCAAATTGCTCATGAAAACTGAAAATGAAAATGAATTTCGCTATAGTCATAATAAAATTGTCTTCTGTTTAGTCTCGTGTGTGAGTGTGTGCGTGTGTGTGTGTGTCGAGGCCTCTGTTTGAAGCATTGTTTGAAAAATTTGCCATGATGACACGCTCCACTGATAGACAACTCCTTCTGGTTTTCATTTTTGACTGTAGTTTTTCCCTGGTTTTTGAAAAGAAAGTGAAAGTCTTCAGTTTTTTATCTGCTTTTGGCCTGGGACTGGGATGATTAGACTCTGGCTGCTGCCTGCTGCCAGCCTGCCTGTCTGTCTTGTCTCTAAGTGAGTTGGTAATTGCCCTGACACGCCCACTCAGGCCAGCTTTGACGGCTAATTAAATTTGCCATTGTTCAACAGGCCAAAATATGAGGAGATTCCCCGACTCTCCAGCTCCAATGCCAATTTAGCTAACCATTAATTGGGAGAGGGGGGGGCGGGAGGAGCAGCAAGCGCAATTTTCTGTACAACTCTGGCATTAAATCTTTTCCATTTCTCTTTTCTGTCTTATTGCAGGAGTTGGCGTTGTTTTGGTCACAGTGAGTGGAGCTGCCTGGCGGATGACAGCGCCGGGTGGCCAAAGTTGCCTTGGTCTTGGAACGAGTGTCGATCTGGGTCGCTGCGGACGCCGTCCCTGCAGTCGCGGTGGTGGGGCACCGCATGGTCTACTCTATCCCGAGTTTCAACATCGACCACCGCCGCCCTCGTATCAGGCCAGCATGCAGGAATATCGACTCAGGTAAGGATACGCTCGAATGAACATAATTTACCAAAGGACGGACGAGAAACCCTCTCTCTGAAGTTGGACACCGCCATTCGCCGTTTTTTGCGGTTCGCGGTTAGCATGTCCTTGCGCAATTAATTGCATTATGTATAATTATGCAAAAGCATTTTGCTGTACCTTTTCAACCACCTTTCCTACCCTTTCTCTCTGTTACTCACACATTTTTGCCTTTTCTTGTTTCGTTTGTCAGACTTTTGCTCTTGGACCGCGATCGCCAGAATGGCGTGGTGCGTGGCAATTCGCCACCGCCCACTTATCGATCTCATGCCGGCAGCCTGCTGAGGTAAGTACTTCCGTTTCCGTTCCATTCCATTTCCACTCTCACTCACGGACCCGTTCTACTTGTGAGTTATTTGCAAAGTTTGGCGCCAGCAAACCACAAAATGTTTACAGCCAACCGAACCGACCTCACGACCGTCCGACCGACCCAGTTGAAGCCAGTTTTTCGGCTTTTTGGGGTTGACTTGCCTCATGCAGCATCAGCAAAAGGCGGCAACAGCAACAGCAGCGGCAGTGGCATCGGCAACGGCATTGACGTCGACGTCGGCGGTTTGGCTTTGTGCGGTTTTTGGGGGTGTCAACATTGACACATAGCTTTTGCCAGGGGTTGGCCCCATTCCATCCCCACCCCAACTCTATCACTCTCTCTCTCTCTTTCTCTCTGTGTTTTTTATGGCACAAAACTTTCAGATGCATAAATATTGTTTCAAATCGATTTCAAACCTAAATTTATACAACAGTTTTCTATTTAATTATGTCCTAAGAATAGAGCTAGAAGAGATGCGGGTCTTTAGCAATTTGCAAGACAATTTAAGGCACCAGGCACAAGTTGGCACAAGTTTTATGCGTTAATTAGAAAAGTTAATTCTTTTATGGCCTAGAACCAGAAATGGTCCAAGTTGTGTCTAGGGGTCTCTCGTATACAGGCATTTTATTATCAGTAAAAGAAGTCTCTTAATGTCTCGCCATAACAGTGAAAACACCACCCTCCGTTTAGACTTTCAATGGAACAACCAAACATTTGTTCCCTCAAAAGAAACTGTGGAGAATTGCTATTGCAATGGGTAATGATTTCCATTTCAAATGATTTTATTTTCAAACCATTTCTTTAGGCTGTGTATTGATAAACAGTTTCAAAAACACTTTAAAGATGTATCAAAATAACCGGATTTATAAACTCGTTCTAATAAGACGTGTTTTTTCAATATACGTTTTTTCACCTTTCGAAGCTTTCCTATACCTGAATAACTATATGGTAGATATATGAGATCGGAGTCTGATCTTAACATATTTTGGCTTAACAAACACTGAAAGTTTTCGACTTAATGTTTTTCGTTTGGCAATCCCCAAGAGCTCAATCAATCTATGGCAATATAAAACCTTACTATCCAATTCCATCCTCTAGTTATTCTGACGGAGAGACCAACCTATATCGACATTGCTATTTGCGATTCGCTCCTGTTCTGCAGATAATTATCCTTATTTTTATTATGATTGTTATAAAGTTTTGGTTAATGTCAAAAGAACTAAAAACTGAAAGGGGAACAAGAAATTTTTACAATTTTACATCAGAAATTCTCTTTTTGACTTTAGTTTTTTTTTTCTTTGGCACTGCTAGAAATGCATTTGACAAATAAGTTTGCCACTAATGACACACAGTCACACACACATCCACACACACACATCACACTTGAATACACACATAAATTTTGTATAATGTGTAATGGAAATGAAAAACCAACCAAAAAACAAGAGCAAAAACAACAAAAATTCCACTGCTTTTGCCTCAACTTTTGCTTTCATTTTTGTCCTTTTTTTCGAAAGAGGGTTTTCGAGCGGGGGATGGGTTAACCACATACTTACTTAGTGGTGAGAGAGAGATAGAGTGAGCGGAAGAGGAAATGGTGAGGAGGAAGTATGTCAAAAAGTAAAACTTATGCAAAGTGTGTGGCAAGAAATCACAGCATACTTTTAGGCTGTCTCCGCTTTGGCATCAGCTTCAGCTTCGACTAGGGCTTACGGTGCGCCGGGCACATATATTCAAATGATGTAAGCAGAAATAACAAAGATTTCTGTGAAATTTTGCAAAATATTTACACACACGCGTGCTCTTACACATTTTGCCAGCCTGACTGGCTGCCTGGCTGCCTGCCTGCATAACAAGCAGCAGCCCGGACAGGAGCAGCAACTACGTGCGAGCTGTTAGCCAAGTCAATTAAACAAACAAAAGCCTGTCTGAGAGAAAGTGAGCGAGCGGCTGGCAAAATTGCCTGTTATGACACAGCATAGATAACACACACACACACATAGGCCAAGTTACTTCTTGGACAGGAAGTCCAACTGGGGGTGGGATAGAAAGAGTGAACTGGAAGAGATTACTTATTTTCCTGTTTCCTTTTTGGCTTGGGCATTGAGTCTTTGTCGGAACAATTAAATGCAATTTTACATACTTCAAATTGCTTTATACAATTTTCACAAAATTCTGAATTTTTCAAAAATCTCCCTCTCCCAGCCACGCCCACTTGTATCAATGTGCAGATGGCCGTATGAGTGTTGACTTTTTAGCTCGCTCTCTCAGTCTCTTTGGAGGCCGTAGTAGGTGAAGTGTGAATTGTGTCTGTGATTTGCAAGCCGCCCCGGCCAGAAGCTAGACTGAATGACTGACAGCAAGGACACACACACACACACTCATGAAGAGAAAGGACCAAAAGGCAGACATGGCAACAATAGCCAAAGCAGCTTTTGTCATTTAAATTGACAAGGCACGAAAAGGTCTTTTCTGCCACTGCAGCAAATAATTGAAGGCCTTTTGTCAATTGGATTTTCTCTGCCTGCTGTATACACCTGAATTTCTCACAGTGTACTTATGCAAAACATTTTGATTTTCTTATATGACCAAGAGGCAAACAACAAGAAGAAACCGTTGAATTGACTTTGTCTCATGTAAATAACTTCTACATTTTGTTTCTCTTTCTGTTACAGGGCACCGTTGACCACCCTGCGCTCGGGTATGTCCAGTAATGGGGCAGGTGGCACCATTAGCTCCAGCATGGGCGGTTCCGAGTACAGTCTGCCGCCCAGTTATCGCTCACGGAATGCCACGCCCAATGCCAACACAATGTGCAGTGAGCGTAATATCGAGACAGCGCCATCGGGTCGTCTGTTGGCCAACGAGGATGTCCATTTGCCATCAGAGCCAACTATGGCCGAGCAATTGCAACAACAACAGTCATCAAACACATTGCTAACATCGGCCATTGTGGAAATTGAGTCGAGTAATCGCGGTCGTCAGGTTGTCGATGCGTCAGTGGAAACGACTCCGACAGCAAAATCAAAAGGCAAAAGCAAGAGCAAAGACCTGGTTACCATTGTGACCATATCCCAGGCAGACTCCTCCACCAACAACAGCAACAGCCAAATGCAGTCAACTGGATTAACGCAGACGCATCCACCTGGCCCGGTGGTGGCCAGTGCACTCGATCAGATCGATATATTGGCGCACCTCTAACAAACTCCAACTGAAACTTCAAAATTTTCTTCAAATGATTTTGAGTTCTTTTAAGCAACTTTCTTTTTTTTTCCCCCTCTCTTTACAAACACTTGTTAACCCAAAGGTATTTATTTAAACAAAAAAACTAAAAACGAAATATAAACTGAAAGTGGATATATATATCTCTGCTCCTACATATATATATATACATATATATAAATTGTCAGATGATTTAGCTTTTAAGATGTTTGTTGTACTTGAATGTGTTGAATTTATTTTTGATAGGCCTAAGCAAACAGCTTAGCGTAGTTAAGACAAATTCTAGATAACTATCAATTAATATTAATATTGAGAACAAAAACAAATTCAAATTGATAAAAAGTATTAATATATTCCAAAAAACAAAAAATACTAAAAAAAAAGAAGAAAATCATAAATAAAATATACTTCACTCTCCCAAAATTGCAAGTAGAACTAAAAACTAAAACTCTGAACTCTTGTAAATAACAAAACGAACAAACTTTTCGAATGCATTTCTAGCTTTGATTTAAGTGTAGAAATACCCAAGAGGAAAAAATAATCATCTATATATGTAGAAGTATGTATATAGGATTACAGAAAGGATGCATGTGTGTGTGTAGGTATCTACTGGATATGTGTATGCCACACAATAATCCATACATATATCCATGTAAATTCGCAACGGAACGCTACGGTGACAAATTATTTTGCGCGCATATTTGGTATGGGAATGAAAGATATGTAAATTTTCCAAAAATTTGATATCAATGCATTTTCGATATCCGAATGCGTTTCAAAGCAAATTAAAACAAAAACAAAATAAATCAAAAAACAAAAGAAAATTAAGTAGTTAAACATATAATAAATGTAATTACAAACGAATTGCGAATGTGTGTTATCATTATGCATAAGTACAATACCATAAAATACCATAAAAATTAAATAATATTAGAAATAATAATAATAACAAATAATAGTAATACTAACTGCAAACTCCTTGCCTGAGAAGTGCATAAAATAAACTAAAGGAACAAACAAAGAAAAGAAATAAAACAAATGAAAATCGTAAAAAAAAAAATGCTACAAACTTTAGTGAATTTGTGTTGTCCTTTTTTTCAGTGTGGGGAAGCGGTTACCCACGTTTTTAGTTTAGTCTCTCTTAAATTCATAAAAAATATTCCAGGACCGCTTTTCGTCAATCAATGAGGATGAATAGGAACTTTAATATTACCAAATCTCATTTACGCCCTAAAAGTAGGCAATACAAATTTTATCTTTCACAAGCATCAAAATCGAGAGAAAGTGGTTTGACATGATTTTTGTTTCGATTATTCACAAGCAACAATGTCCTTTAATTCAAGCTTACCGAACGATTTTCTAGGATCTGATACTACCTGTAGGAGAGACATGTGATCCTTGAGCAGTGAAAAATTGACGGGTTGTCAAAATCGGATTTGGCTTCAAAAAAATGTTCCTTAATTCGACTTTCAAATCTATTTTCCGTCGCAAAAATAAGAAAATTGGGAAGTTCCCGACAATTTCTACCAACTAACATAAAAATACATATGTGAATATTTTTTGTGTTTTCATAATGATTATTTCAGAAAGGTGGTAATTTTTGGGTTTTTTTTTCACCTAATCAGGAAAATATTTCGGGAAAATGTCTTCACTCCTGCGTTGAAAAAAAATACTTATATATATTTATGTACATTGACAAGGGTACAAGAACAGAATTCTCTGCATTGGCAGTGGCCTGAAGAGAGGAGTTGGTACATTGCCAGCACATATCCTGCTTAATCTAGCGTAAATTTTGTTGCCTACATCAGGGCGACCCGTCTGGCCGACCGCTTGTGGTGGGGTTTTTGTAAGTGGGTCCCAACGATTAACACCACAAGTAAAAATGTGAGGCCAACACACAAATTGACACCTTATTCCATTGGTCGACAACAAAATAAATGGCAAAAAAAAGGAGAAGGAGAAAACAACGAAAGAATAAAATGAAAAACGAGAGAAAAAAAAGAAAACAACAAACGACAAAATGAAACAACAAAAATTGGTTGAGCATGAAATTGCGGACAAAATGCGTGTATGTCTTGCCATGTAGAGAATGTCTTAGTATGTGAGGGCGAAAGCAAGACTATTGCATTCTTTTAGGCAGACAAAAGAAGTGCTATGCGGAAAAAGATAGAAAGTGATGACAAAAAGATATTAAAATTGATTTATTTATCTCTTCGTGTGTGTGTGTTGGCAAATTGAATAATCGATTTCTAAAACGTTTCTCAATGTCAGTTTTTAAATGTACAACATAAAATATTACAAATAGATTTAAAAATTGTTCACTCTCACTTCTTCGATGCGTAACGAGAACTCATACGATCGATCCCAGTTGCGCATTTTGCAGTTAGTTTTTGTTTGATTGCAATTGATTGGGGTTTCGGTAGGTTTTTTTTTTGTTTCAACTAGGCAATTTACTAGAATTCAGAATAGCTTTTTTTTCGTTTATAATGCTTCTTGAATAAATAAAATAAAATAAAATAATTATATTAATAAGTTGATATACATTGTAAGCGATTATGTATTGGTAATAGAGGCAATAGTTTTCACTCTTGAGTGTGTTTGCTGTGTAATTTCAGTTTCGATTTCGTGTCGTTTGCAATATTCAGTGTTTTTTTTTTCTCATTTCTTTTAAAATTAGGATAACATTTTTTGTTTGTGAAATAATAATTAATAATTAAAGTAATTGCATTAATAATTAAATATTTATTTGCAATTCAGTTGCTGTTGCTGTTGATTTGATTGATTGATTGATTGATTGCTTGTTTGTTTGCTTGGTAGATTAGTGTGCGTGATCCCTGAAGTCGAACATGGTCGGATGTTTGTGTGTTTTGGAGGGTGGGTGAGGACGATAGTTTCCTGATGTGGGCTCTTAACGCGCATGGTTCTTGCAGAAAGGACGTCCGCCCTTGTTGTAGAAGCTCTGACCCTCCAAATTCTGTTTGCAGAACTGTAAAAATGCACGAAATAAAAGCATTAGGTAATTGTTTTGTTTTCAGATGGGGATTTCTAGGCGGACTCACAGTGCAATTGAAGCATTGGCTATGATAATTGTGGTTCAAGGCCTCAACCCATCTATCGCCGGCTTCAACTGGGAAACCACAAGCAAAGCATTTGGTGGTGAAGAGCTCATTCCAATCGGCCTCACAGTATGCGTTGCCATCTTCGAGGAAGAATGGCCTATTGCCAAAGATCTTGCCACATTGGCCGCAAGTGAAGCATTCCGGATGGAAATGCTTGCCAATGGCATTCAAGCAATCGCCCTAAGAAGAAGAAAAATGTCATGAGTAAATATCTTCGCTCTCCATTGGAGGGATTTCCATCAGGTAAACTCACCTTGATCTTGCCCGCGCACTTGCTGCATTGCGGGGCCAGATACTTTTCGAAACAATATTCGCAATAGAGATCGCCCTTCTCCTCAACAAATCCGATGTCCTGCAAAGGACGACGGCAGTTGCCATTCACGCAAATGAAATGATCTGGGCACCAGATGCGACCCAAGGCCGTAATGAATGGGCCCCTAAAGGAAACGAAATAAAATAGGGTCAGTCAATAAAATTAACCATTAAGGATTTTAACAAACACTCTTTAGTGGGGATTGAGTTGGAGGCTACTTACGATGTGATCTCCTTATTGCACTGACAGCAAATGGGAAGCTTACCCTCTTTGAGCAACTGACTTACAGCCTTTTCATTGTCCTCCGACATGGTGGGTTGACTCTCACTTTGCGGCCCCAGAGCCTTGACCGAGACACTAAAGTTGGGTTTACTCTGTGTGGCCTCTTTGGTGGGTGGTTCTATGTAAGATCTCCGATCGGCGGCATGTGTGGCTCCTGGGGTACGTCTTAGATTGTTTCTAAAGGCCACTGGCTCAGGTGTGGCTTTGCCATTATCACATATATCGAGTATCTTACTCATGGGATGCTGCATGGGCAATTCAGCAGTGAGAGTCTGTTCCACTGTCGCCTGTCGTCCAACTTGGGGCTGAGCCTTCTGTTGGCCCTTCAGTTCAGTTACTTCCCCTGGCTTTTGACTGGGCAAAGCCACAACAGTTTGTAGCGCTGCTGGCTGAGTGGGATCCAAGTTCTTAAAGTCGTCTAGGTCCAAGCGCTTTCGGACAACCATGGGACTCTTGCAGAGATTGGAACTGCTATTGCTGCGAAGACTTAGTGAACTGCCGGCATGGGAGAGAGGTCCCCCACCATTATTATTGGCCAGGCGAGCTTCCAACATGTTGTTTATGATTTTGCCAGCTTCCTGCATAAAGGCATTGGTTTTTTTCGCCCATATTTATTTTGCCTATCGACTCCGTTAAGAGGGCAGTGGCATCTCCCTCGTCGGTGGCTTGTAAGTCAGTTGCTGGCTTAGGGGAATGTGGGAGCGTGAGCGTTTGAGCTTGTGGGTTAGTGGGCTTTGGCGCAACTGCAACAACATGGAATAGAAACGCAAGGCAAAAGGTTTTAAGGGTTAGTTTGGAACAAAAACATGCAGCAAATAGACCCATTGAGGTCCTTGGGGGTTAAAACTCTTATAACTAGGATAACAATCATTAAGAACAACAACAAAGGGCAAACTCTCTTTTATTTCTTCACCTGATCTGCACATTGCAGCTGTTACACAATGGGATACGCACTCCGGGTCCAGCTGCCTTGTTGAGAATACCACGTCCGCGCTTGGGAGCCGAGGTGGCACCAAAGGCTCCGTTTTTACCACCACCTACAGAAGTATCGCTTACATTAGAATTTAAATTCAAATCGCTTATATTTGGCGGAAAAACAGCTGGAGCTGTAGCTGGCGTTGGAGCAGATGATGATGTTGATGGTGGCGCGGAAGTTGCAGCAGCTATTATAGACTTGGTCACTGGCGCTATAGTTGGACCTGGAGCTGGAGCTGTGATGGAAGCGATGGATGGCCGATTGGCCAGATTAGGTTTGTTGTTGTTATTGCCGGTGATGCTATTGCTTCTAAAAGCTGAGCACGCCTGATTATTAGTTGTGGTAGTAATAGCAGAAGCTTTGGTTAGAATCGATGATGACGCTGCCGCTGATCTTGATGACGATGATGTGGCTATGGCAGATGTTGATGTTAGCGAGGAGGTCGATTGAAAGGCAGACTTTTGCTGCTGCTGTTGCTGTTGTTGTAGCTGTTGCTGTTGAAGGAAGCCGGGTGGCGGTCCAAGTAGCTTGTTAGCAGCTCCCACAGGAGCATAGCCCGGCACTACGGACTCTGCGGCGGCCGGTTTAAGGGGAAATTTGCTATCGAAAGTTGGTGAACGCAATTGAGGGAAATTGCTTTCGGCCATGGCCGAGGCGCGAGCACTTATCGATTGCGATTGACTGGTGAGACTTGAAATTTCCTGTTCCAAGCCCGAAAGACGTCTGGCCTGATTGGCTACATATCCGGTCTTGCCGTAGGACGAACGACGTTCCGTGGATTCCGATTGTCCTGACTGACTAACCGTTTGAGTTTGGGATCCCGTGCGTATCTCAATTGTCTTGGCACTCTGTGTACGCTCAAACTCTTCAGTTACCTTGCGGCGTCTCTCAATCTGTGTATTGCCCACTTGGGTCTTGGTTTGACTTTGCATTTGAGATTGTTGCTGCTGTTGAAACTGTGAGGATTGCTCACGTTGCTGTACATTTATATTGCCAATGCGACGCTCTGTAAGTGTCTCCGGCTGATGACTGTAGCTTTGACTGCCCGACTGAGAGCTTTGCTCGGAGTGGGCCAACAATTGTCCCTGGTAGCTCTGTCCCGTGGTGATGGAGCCAGTTTGTAGACGTGGACCCGATCCGACAGCCAGCAACGTGGACTCTGGCTCCTTCATGCGTGGAGCACGAATCGTTGACAAGGGATTCGGTGGTGGGCCTGGAGCCGGCGAGCGTACGCGACCTGGTAAAGGAGATGCTGCTGATAGTTGTTGTTCATAGGTACGGGCATGCGTGGCCTCACACTCTTCGAAGCACAACTTCTCGGGCGTCTGATAGAATGGTATTATCGGAGCCGGCTTGTTGATTAGCGACGGTGTGAAGGGTCTAGTCGGCGTCTGCGATTGATCGGGACGATCGTATTCATCTAGCGATTGAAAAGCCATAGTTACTGGACCCGAACGATCCTCCACTATGATGGGCACCGAAGGCTTTGGCAATGGCAAAGGCAATGGTCTAACAGACGCAGCCGCAGCCGCAGCCGTTGGTCCCGCTCCTGCACTAACAGACGAGACGTGTGTCTGTGCTATGGGTCTATGTACAATGGGATCGGCAGAGGTGGTGCCAGTGCTTGCAATGGTCTCGGCCTTGGGTGTATCAACAAAAGCCAGTGGCACATTGTCGCGCAACTCCTGCGGCTCCGGGGTGCGTATGGGACTCTGGGTGGGCAGCACTGTCCAATTGCGCTGATATTTGGGTATGGTGTCCGCTTTGTGAAGGCCGGATTGTACGGGTTTGCCTTGCTTGAGATGGCTAAGCGGGGATGGTGGCGGAAAGAGAACCTCAGAATGCTCCAATTCATCGGCCGTCTCCTCGATAAGCTCTGTAGTATTTATAGCAGTCAGGCCATAAGCGGAGGAGGTATGGGAGGATTTCGACGAACTCTGGGCTACATAAGCTGAGGTGGTGGTGGCATTAGTGGTGGCGGATTGTTGGACTGTGGAGGAGGAGTTAAAGGTAGCAGACGCTTTGTTAGAGATTTCACTCGCTCGGCGTATGTTTTGTTCGGTGATTTGTCGCTGTTGTTGGGACTCTTGCTGAGTCTGACACTGAGATGTTCGCTGCAGTTCTTCTTCCTTCTTTTGGAAGTAGTCGAGACGCTTCTGATTACGCTCTTGGGCTTTGCAATATTTCTGGTATTCCAGGTCGGTCTGTTCGCGGGACAGGGAGGCAATGGAAGCGCGCGGTGTTGTCGATGTGGATGGGGCTGTGGAAGCAGAGGAGGTTAGCGGTTCACGAGACGGCTGGAATGCTTGCATGGCCGCAAATGCCGAGGACTTGCGTTTCTGCTTTGGATCCGTGATATAGTATTCCACAGATTGTGGTGGTTCCGGCCGAATACCCAGTTCCTCCTCGTGATCGAGCACCTGAAATTCATGTTTTTTCAACTCCTTTTGCTTTTGATCCTCATCGACACGTTGGGTGGCGTTCTCGGGATTTAGAGGAGTGTAACCGCGATCGGAAGCAATGCACAGGGCGTCGCTCATTGTAAGGTGCTCTTTGGGAGTAGGCAGGTCAATCAGATGGATGGGTACATCACGATCAAAGTGACCTTCAAAGGGACGTTCGGGTGCAGTGGTTAGGGCACTGACAAATGGCGATTTTGGTCGGTAATCCTCTCGCATATAGGGTTTCATGTCGATGGGTGGCGGCATATAGGGTTCAGTCTCCTCGGGTAGGGGTATGCCTTGGTCGGCGGGTGGGGCAAAGCGCAATTCAAACTCTGGTGCCGTGACCATAGCCTGACTCAGGCGACTGCCACGTGGCGGTGACTCTCGCAAAGGCAATGGCGGCGCCTCATAAATAGGTTCTGGAGCGGGAGCAGGAACAGGAGCAGGAGCCGGACGAGAAGCTTCTTCTTCAGCGGCCCTTGCCTCAAATTCATCATCGCAGGGCTTAGGAAAGGGGCATTCGACCAAATGGAAGGGAACCTCTGGCGCTGTGGTCAGCACACGAATCATGGGATTTATCCACTCTTTGGGACTTGGATTGGGTATCCTAGTCGGTGGAATTTGGCGCACTGGCGCAATTTCAAACTTAATTTCTGGCGTTGGCTGGAACATGCGCTCACTCTCAAGTATCTGGCATCGATGCTCAATGATCAGGCCATCACGATCCTCTTCAGCTAACTCTTCGGCCGCTGTAAGCATCAGTTCCGCCTCGGCCGAGGATTCGGGTATGGTCTCCAGCTCATTGGCTACCTTGGGAAGCTCCTTGATTTCGGGTTCATCGTTGAAGACCACATGACGAGCATTGGGGGGAGGAGCTGGAACTGGTGTGGGAACAGGACTGGGTGTCACTTCCCTTACCAAATCAATTAGTTTATACGTGCTCAATGGGGCTGATAATGAATCTACACATTCTTGGGCACTACGCCGACCCGAGGCATATTCCTGTACATCCTGCATGCTCCCGTAATCCAATTGATAGTCGAATTCGGATCCGGACTGCTCTTGCATTTGATAAGCCTGCACTTGGGCGGCATACATGCGTTGATATTCCTCCGACGTAGTCGTTGTGGTGGTCGACGTGGACGTATAACTATCCGAACTGGATTCCTGCTCTGTCACCCGCAAATTCTGATTGGTCAACTGGGGAGCTGAATAGCTTTGCCACTGAGGCACTTGACTCTGTACCTGTATCTGCGCCTGTGCCTGTGGTTGGCCCTGCGGTTGTGGATCGAGGCGCGCCGTGGCACTGCCCGGTGGCAATGGTGGTACTTCTTGTACAGGATTTGCCACCACAACATGTTGAGTTTCCGGTGGTGCTATATAGAGTGGAGCTGCCGTGGGAGCTACATGACTATCGTCTTGAGGCGGCGGCCAGGTAAAGCTAGAACCGCGCAACGAGCGACGACTGGCGGCCATGGCCACCTCAATGTCCTCCTCGTAGCATTCCTCAGCATATTGCGGCTGCAAGCCTTCCTCTTCCTCCGTTTCTAATGGTCAGTATTTTGGGTTCAGTTTTAGGATAAGCGTGGTTAGTTTATGTTTTCGTTGGGTCAGAATAAGAAGAGCAGAAAGAAATAAAAGACATTCGCTTGTTAGTCTAAAGGCTAAAGGCAGAGCAGCAGCGGGTGGCAGCGATAGAGCGGCTGGTGGGTTTGCTTTGCAGTGGTTTGCTTTGGTGGTTGCGATATCGATGGCGGCAGAGTTAACGCAGGCAAGTGGCATGTGGCAGGGGCGTTGATATAACTACAACTACCAAAAAGAAACTACTCAGCAAGAACAAGAACACAAAAAATCGCTATAAACCAGAAGTTGAATAAGTGTTTCCTGCACTTTTCGTTGTTGTATGGCAAAGGAAGTAAAATTGTGTGTGTGTGTGTGTGTGTGAAAGTTAGTGTGAGAGTATTTTAGCTAAGCTAGAGATGGTCAAGTTCAAGGCACAACAACAAGGACATTAGGTATATAACTTAAGCTCAAATAGAAAACTAATTCAATGCCCATAACAAAACACAAACTATTTTTTGAGATTTTCTACAGTACTCTTAACTTTTTCTCTGAGCAACGCCCACAAGAAATCCAGAAGAGACTCGACTAAATCATTCTCAAATTTAATTTTTGACAACTTCTTTTTACAATAGTTCATTCAAGTTGAAAGAAACAGCACCAAATGGCAGTTAAATAAGATTTATCTAGTGTTTTTACTGCATATTTATCTTCTTCAATGCGAAATTGGGTTTATTTATTTCATTTGTAATACACACACCAAATCTTTAGTTCGTAGGTCGTTTGTATCTAATTCAAATGGCCTTAGCAACCTTTAGAAATAGTTTTTCTTATCTAGTTAAGCCATTTCCGCTGAATTTTCCAAATGCACTTATTGTTGCGCAGTTAAAATAACTCTAGATCTAAGGGAACCCAATTTCAATAAAGTTTATTCAAATCTAAAATAAACAATGCAAGGAGAAAGAAGTTTATCTGAGTTCTTTTCCGTAGAAGGTTTCCACAAGTTCTGCTATCAATAAGTCCTTAATGTTAAGTTAAAACAGCTTTGATTTCAATGTGGTCCATTTCTAGGAACCAGTCAAATGTCGTTCGTTTGCATTTTAAAGAATTATATGAATGTCACTAAGCTATCGTTCTCTAATTTACGCAATCCTATCTGAGAATTCTATATAAATGTCCTGACTACTTCACAATTCCAATTATATTTGCCAGTTCTGAGAACCAGCTTACTGTGTCCTATTTAAGGGAGTCCTGGCATTGGCACAGGGTTTCGTTATTTCGTTATGAGAACTATCTTAATTTATGCCTACAAATTTGTTTACATATTTTTCCACCCAAACCGAATATCACTTGCCATATTTTTGCGTTATATGACAAACAAAAAATTAAACGTTATATGCATATAGACATCGGTAACTGTGTGAGTGTGGGTGTCTCTCCGTAGTGTGTGTGTGTGAATTGCACACCATTTTATGCGCTTCGTTGAGGTAAATAAATTTTTTATTTCTTATTTTCAGAGCAATTTTCATGGCGCAACGATAAACAAACGTGCGAAAAAGAGTGTGCCCCTCCGCCCACCACCCTGACAGTGTGTGTGTGTTGCCTAGGCACGCATATTTACTTCCATTTTTTATGGTTGCCACGTAGCTCTCTCGTCTTATGTGTGTGTGTCTGTCTGTGTGTCGTTTTGGGGGCGTCGACAGGTAGTCATTGGATTTTATTATGCATAATTTCGTATTGGCTGTAATTTTGCAAAAATTGAAAATGGCTGAAACACACGACGAGTAAGAGACCAACAAAAGAGTCGAAAAAAACAAAACAAAAATGTAAGAAAGAAAGAAATAAAATTATTGCGGCAAATATTTTGTCATATCAAAAATGTTGGCAACAGACGACACAAAAACAAAGAGCGATAGAGAGAGAGAGAGATAAAGGATGAGAGAAAAAGGGAGAAAAACAGGTGAAACCGAAACAGAAAGTTCTGCAATAATAAAAGGCCGCCAGGGCCTCTTTTATACCATAGAAAAGTTTATTCTTCATATATGTATATATAAATTGTATTTTGTTGTTGTTTTTGTGTTTTTTTTTTGGTTTTGGTTTATTTTGAAAAAGGCATGCAAAGTTGTGCAAAGAAATAAAATTCTTAGAATTATTTTCGAGACAGTTCAATTAGTATATAGAACATATATCTGGTGTATATAGATATTCTTTTATATATTTAGCGCAGTTAGGCGTCAAGCATTTAGCATTTAAAATTTTATAGAAAAAGTAAATATATATTTATGGGAAATATATTTTGAAAACATTTTGTAAGAGGCCACCAAAGGCCACTCTCTCTTTATTGTGATACGAAACGATATATAATGTTCAATATAGTTTTGTGTTAAAGAAATTGTAATTTTGTTTGATGTTTTGGTTTGTTGCACAATTCACCAGTTTTGGGCCAAAAAGAAAGAACTTTGCACGCCTTTAAATTTCTTTTTGTTTGTGTTTTTGCCTAATACGAATAGGGATAACCGTAACCTAAAAGAAGCAAAAAGAAGTAAACCAAGAAAATGTTGTAGATAATGTGTGTGTATAAGGATATAGATTTTACTACATGGAGTTAATATCTAAATTCATAATGTTGATAATAAGAACCTCCCCTCGGATGGAGAGACAAGTCTGATTCTCATCTACTTATCTCACTCTCAGTTGAGTCAATATACATATATTGATTGCACATGGATTTCATATGGATGATGTTTTAACAAAATTAGTTTCGATTTATGTACAACAAATACGAAGAGACCATCATCAACAACAATGCATGGATATAATTTATGTATGTATATAGTCAAGTCCTATGGAATGGAATGGCATGGAAGCAAAAACCTAAGACAATAGGCCATAGACAATGGAAATAGTTTAGGACCGAAAACTGAAGAGGCAAACTGCATACAATAAATCTTTTGACTGCCCTTGGAAATTTGCTGCCTGCTTGGCTGAGACTGACTGACGAATGTGAGGCATTTGATGTATGGCCTCCTGGCACGCTTCGATATGTGTGAGGGGGGCGAGTGGCAAGCCATGTGGAATAAGTAGAAGGCGGATGCGGATGCTTGTTGCCCGTTTGGTATAATAATGGTTGGTAATTTATCTGCTTTCGTTTACATTTCTCTTTAGCAGACGCCTTCAGTTTGGCCCAGCTTCATCAGCCACACCAGCTCCACCACCTTTAATTTCTTTTCCCCCCGCCCCACCTAGCCATGGAGTGTGGGTGGGTGTGGGTGTTGGTGTGGGTGTGGGTGTGCGTGTTTCGTGTCGGCATGTGTGGAACACAAACATTTGTTTGCCAGCCAAACACAAATGTTAGAACGTTTCTTCTTCTGCTTTTTTCTTTGCCCTCCCCTATCCCAAGTTTTTTTCATGGTGAGATTTGGCAAGCAAGCAGCAAATTGGAAGTGGATTTGTTTTTCGGGATTTTTTTCACATTTTTGTTTGGGGGGTTTTTTCGCTTGTAACCGAAACCCCATAATGATTGTTGCGGTTGTGCGTGATTTTCGCTTTGATTAGGAGATTGACGATTGATTTCTTCATGTCGTGCAGATGAAGATTTATGTGGCTATATCGTTTACTTATGTACATCTACATATAGAGCCCTCTGGCTGATCTTTCGATAATTGCATTTTTAATTGCTGTCATTGTTGTTGTTGCTGTTGTTGTGTCTTTGGGTTGCCCCGCATATTTGCTGTTAATTCATTTCCGTTATGACACAGTCGCCACACACACAAACATAACATTGTAACGGTAATTGATAAACAAATATACAGACAGACAGAAGGACATCGGTTATAACCAAAGAGAGATATGAGCCTATATATATATAGGTACACATATCTCCATTTTCCGATATATGTATGTATGCACACATATGAAACGAAAGCACAAAAATGTGGCGAAATTGGTTTGAGTGTTCTGGAAATTGTAGTACTTGGCGAAATATTTCGCTCAGCAACGTAATGCAGGACACAGTGAGAGAGAAAAGTGAAGTGAACAGACTTTGAATGTAAATCGAAGTCTTTAGCCGAAAGAATTTACTTTCTTTAAAACGCATTGAATAATGTCATCAATAGGACATTCAAAAACCAATAAAAGAGTTTTGGATAATAACATGTACTGGAGTACTTAGTTCAGCCATGATCATTGAGTCCATTCATGATAATTTCAAAATATTCATCTTCTTGAATCAATTTAATAAGTCTCATATTAAATTTCACGTTGACAAACTTTTTTGAGTGACTATTTTGCTTATTTGCCATGCATTTAAAAGTTGTGCTCTGCATACGATGTCGTCGTTGTCGTTGTCGTTGGTGTTCAGCCACCGCAGAGATTGCAATTGCCGCGTTGCAAGAGTCGTTGCATCCGCACTGAGCACATTTTATATCATTTATTTCTGGGTGTAACTCTGTCTCTGTGTGTGTGTGTGTGTGTGCATGAATTGTTTCGTTACGTTGCGTTGCGATGCGATGCGTTACGTATACGCCATGTATCGTTTGGTTTTAATTCTTTTTTTTTCTTTTTGGGGTTTTTTTGGTTTGCCTTCAACATTCAATGTGCCGGAAGTGGATGGCAATCGAATTGGCATTGAAAATGCTGATATTCCCCAGCAGGCATATTCCTGTTTTACCCTTCCCCTCCCCACACACACACACAGTCTCTTTTTCCTTTATCTTTTATCAGCTTTAACCCCCATTCTCTGTTACAGCATTGAGGCGGCGTCTGTTTTTGAGTTCCCTTCAGCTCTATCAATGTGATTAACCATTTTGTATACTTCGTTTGCCTTCAAAATGTAGAAAATTGCTTTGGGGGAGAAGAAAATTGCTTCAGTGCAATAATTATTGATGTGAACTGGCCTTCAGGCAAACAGAATAGTGAAATGACTCTAATTGATATGCCAGTTATTTGGTGGATTTAGAATGGTTTTTACACTACACTTTGTTAGCGGAAAGATGAACTAGATTCGAAGATGCCAGCTGGTTAAAGATGGACTCGAAATTATTGAAGACTTAATGCTTAAAAAGCATTCGCCTACCCCTCAAAGAACTTGTTTAGAGCTTAAAATTTCATACAATAAGCTATCAAATATAAATGAACAAACTTTTATGTAAGTTTTTGTCAACTAATTGTAAATCTTTTGAAGAGTTTTGGGCATTGATTTACTCGACACCCGTTGCTTCCTTCGAGGAGAAAGTTCAACCTAATGTGATGGGTTCAAAGTGAAAGGGAAACTTTCTTACCCCTCTCCTCTAGTAATAGCTTAGATATACCAATTTATCCTTAGAGTTGTCCTAAGCCCCTTGACTTGACCTTTTTATTATCTGTTTTTTTGTTTTAGAAGCAACAACAAAATGAAATCGAACTCAACAAAGCAAAAGAAAAACTATGCGAGAGAGGCAATTGAGAAAAACTTTTCGCATTTGCTTTGTTGTTGGATTGTTTTTTACCTAGATTATAATTGTTATTGTTGTTGCTGTTGTTGTTGTAGTTGTAGGACTGAGTCTGAGTGTTATAATTGGGTAGAGTTGCGTATTTGTTATTTTGGCTGATTCCACTTGGATACGAGTTTCTATATTGTTGCTTTTGCTGCTGCTGCTGCTGGTATTGTTGTTGTTGTTGTTGGTAATTATGATGGTGTTGTTGTTGTTGTTGTTGCTGGTACCTTACATTACGACCTACACAACATACACAGTTTGTGGGGGGATATAGTAGTAGTATTTTGGGTTGGTAGAGATATATATATATATACATATGGAAATTTATCACGATTTGCGAAAAGCTGCCAAATGATTCTCATTTATGAAAGAATTTTTAGTAAAATTTTGTTGATCGCTTTTTTGTTTTCTTTTTTGGGCCAAATGGGTGCATTTTGGGTTAGTTTTTTGTTTTAGATTAGTGCAAAATTTTGTTGCATTTTTTTTCTTGGGTTAAATTAAAGCCAAAAATTTATTTTTTTAAACTTTTACAACAAAAAAGGAATAAATAAATAAATATTCTGGGTATTCCATGTCTTTTATAATACTATATAGAAAATCAAATAAATATATATATATATACTAGATCTGACACTAGATCGTTTATCATCGCATTGGCCTAGCTATATGCATCTCGCTCTAACAAACAATAAGAATTGCCATTGCAATTGTATTTAAGTTTTCATTTATCACGCTTTCTCTTTGTTCTCTTTTTGTATGTAAAACTAAACCCATTCACCTTCACCTGACAGATAATCATCATCATCATAGTCATCAGCCTTACCTTGTTGACCCACATTCGATCTGGGCAAAGTGGCATAAGGATTGCCAGATGGGATGGGAGCTGGCCGAGGAGATTGCTGCTGTTGCTGCGGTGGATAGGAGACCGGCGATTTGGGTGCAGCAGCACCATAAGGACGAGCATAGCCCTGATTGACCTTTGATGTGGGGAGGGAAAATGGGAAAATTTCGTGGAAAATTGTAGTATCAAATATCAAGAGTAGAACAAAGTTTTTTGTTGGTTCGATGTCTTTCATTTTTTATATCCCTGCAGTTTGTTATTGACCCTTTTTATTGAAGGATTCATATCAAGTTGATGTATCGTGTATTTTCGTTTTAATCTCGATAAGAACTAACATTGGTTTGATATACTATTTTCGTGATTACTTCAGACTTTGTCAACATCTGGGAGGAAGGGATACTGCAATTCTAAAGGCCAAGTTGGAATTGGAAATTAAGATAATGCATTTCCTTAAAGGAAAGAAGAACTTAAGTGAACTAATGGGAGGATATTCCCCTTCGAAAATTTAAGTAAATAATGCAAACTTTCAAACTTTTGAGGCCTATAGCTCACCGGATGGTATTCGTTTTAAATTTTAAAAGATAAACTATGAAATTAGGTCTAACAAACTGCAAGGATTAAATGATAACCTTCGATTTATCCGAAGTCAATTTGGGGTAAATTTCTGTTTTGTTTCGTGTTTTTTTTTTTTTAAATTAGTGAAATTTTCACAAACATTTTGAACATTTAACACAAATATTAAAAAAATACAAATTTTGTTTGGGCAAATGAGCTGAGCTGAGCTGAGCGCGGCTGAGGCTTTTTCAGAGGTGGCTAATACTCACTTTGTAGTTGGCTGCTCCTGAAGCACTTCCCTTGCCAGGTGCCTGCACACTGCGTATCACATTGCCCGTTAGGGTGACATATTCGAATGGTTGATCCCCAGTGTTTGCAGTTCCTGCCAGGGGAGGGGCTACAGGGGCTTGGCCATAAATTGATGATTGCTCATCCAGAGTCAAATTTGATGACATATTGTCAGTTGAATGACTTGTGATGATGTTGTTGTTGTTGCTATTGTTGTTGTTGTTACTGTTGCTTGTGTTATTATTATCAGCTGCAACCTGATGTGAATTAAATTTCAATTGATTAGCAAGTGTTGCCGTCAAAGCGGCCACATGAGGCTGTTGTTGGGCAGCAAATGGCTTGGCCGTGTTGTTGTTGCTGGTTGTGTTATTGTTGTTGTTGTTGTGTCTGAGTTGTGTATGTGTTGCTGCTGTCTGTGTTGAATTGGAATTGAGCTTATTGGAATACTCTTTCAGCAATTGATTGTACGCATTCTGATTCTTATTTTGCGTATTCATATCATTCTCATTCTGTGGCTGCAACTGGCTCAAAGGGGCTGGGGCTGGTGCCGGGGCAAGTGTGGCTGCTGTTGTCGTTGATGGTGGTGGTGGTGGCGGTGGTGTTGGTGGCATTGTATAATTATCAGCCTGTCCCTGGCCAGTTTGACTATGGCCTGTCTCCAACGATGCAGACGAGCCACTGCCAGATGCTTGCCGTGAATGCAAGGGCGAAATGCAATTGGTCGAACCAAAATGCTCCAACGATAAAGTGATGGCACTCACACTTCCACTGCCCCCCACCCCGGACGACGACGACGACGACGCCAAAGAGGACACGGAGTTTGTGGATGATGCTGATGAGCCGTTTGAAATTGATGAGAGGCTACTGTGGGTTCGTGTATGTGGCGGTGGATTGGGCAATGGTTGTATCTGCTCTTCGGTCTCGTATTGCAGCAATTGGGTGGGTGAAGGAGGCGGTGGCAAAGGCAACTCAGTGGCAGTGGTAGTATCAAGCTAATGCGTTAATGCGAGTGCATGTTAATATGGCCAAAAAGGAAACAGTACGGGAAAAGAACACACAAAGAGAAACATCATTTGGTTAATAAAGTTAGTTGCAGCAAGGAACTCGATCAACTCTCGAGGCTGTTTGGCCTATAAATAGCTATTAGGTCAAGGTCACTAAAAACAACTAAAGTTAATCCCCCCCACTTTTCCACCCCACTCTTCAATCGAATGAGAATTCAAGAATTATATCATTGCCGTGTATTCCAAGAAGTTTTCCCATTCGCTTATGTAATGCTCTAAAAAAAATATCAAAACGAATAACCAACAAAAATTGTTCACTTCACTACAATTAAAACTGAAAACACTCTCTGGATAAATTGTTTAGAAATTCGTTAATATTATAATTTTCTCTTTAGTTTTTTGCAATCGTTTTTGGGTCACTTTTTTTCGTTTCGGTTATTTCGGTTATTTTGTGGTATGGATCACAGTGTCCGCCTGCCGTGTGTTTACTTCGTGCCGCGGACACCAGTCGAAGAAGCAATCTGAACGCAAAGTGCCTAAGAAATTTGCCAACTAAATGCAGCTGAATGTTTTTTATAGCCCTCAAGAGAAAAGAAGCAAAAATAAAATAAAACCTAAAACATCGAAATAAAAATAAAAAGTAGCGCTTGGCATATATTTAGCTTTTTAGCAGCCATTGCACATTTTCGCAAAATGCGCTGGCTGCAGCTGTAGCAAGAATCATCGCATCGCGAGTGTAGATAATGCCCCCAACAGATGATGGGGCTAAAGTGAATTTAATGAATTACTTTTGGCCGAAACTATTTTTATACATAAAGTAATATATCTAATAGATATTATCGACATAGAATGGCATGGGTGATTGTAGTGGTCTGCTGTCTGCAGAATGGTGACAATTTGCCAATCGATTTGACAAACTCGTGATTTATTTGTGCCAATTCTTGTGTGGCTTTTCTTCTCTTGGGTGGGCTGAGGTGGGTGTGGCTATTGTTTGGCAAAGCTAATGTAGAAATGTTTGTAGTAATCTCTGCACATTATATGCATATAGAGGGCCACAATATGTTGACCTTTTTGAATTTATTATACATTTGTAGGCAAAATACTCATTGCAAAAGTTTAACGAATTTTAAAAACCGATTAAGTCGATTCTAGTTTGACTATCTAAACAGCTACGTTGAGTGGTATGTAAAACAACATTTCACCTTTTAATCCTTTCTTCAATCCTAGAAGGTTAACAATAGTTAAATGATCTAAGTGGACAGGCAATTATGAGTATATTAACTTAGCTTCTGTTCAAGAAAATATATAAATCCAGAATGAATATATGAGACTTATGGTCAAAATTTTTACATTTTTCTCTTGCTTTTTACTTTCGAAGATCATCTTAGCCTCCTATTGAACTGTATCAAAACTTCTGCTAAGTATTTTAAACGTTTTTATGTAGAAACCTATGAGTTATCTGGAAAGTGAGACAGACTTAATAGTTTTTGAAAGTTATATGGGTTAAAGACTCTTTAACTAAATGCTTTGTCCGTTTAGCTAGGAATAAAACATGACTAAAATCTTATACGTTTCTTTGACCTGTATGGAAAATATTCATTTTGTTAGTTTTAGTTTAGATTGAGATGAATTATTTCCATTTCAAGAGACCAACCAGCCGTAAGTTGATCGCAATGGCAAGACACTAAGGACAATAATTGCATGCACATAAGCAACAAAAAACATATTATCAAAGACACACACAAACACATACACACACACACACTCAAACAATTTGTATACAAATGCATAAACTTTTCCATTTTCATTTTATCGTTTTTGGCCAAAAGCACATGAAGAAAACGAGAAGTGTGTGGGGGGTGAAAATAAGAAGGGTAAACAAAGCTTCTCTTGGAAAATTGCCCGAGTTGTTTTAAAAACTTTTTCTTCCCCCTTCCATCAACTTCTTCCCCTTTTCCGCTTGCCATGCATGAGATAATTTTTTTTTTTTTTTTGGGGGGGTAAGAGGTTTTTACCTTGAAAACTTTTTGCATTATATTGCATTTTTTGAGTTCTTGATGTGTTTCGTTTCGTTTCTTTTTTTGTTTTTGTTTGTTTTATTCTGGAGATGATTTTGAACATTTTAGCATATGTCTGAGAATTGCAGAATTTATGCAAACATCTTTGCCAGCAATATGATAAAATTGATTGTGAAAACAACAGACATAGAGCGCGGGGAATATATACAGTGAGTATGGGAAAGAGAGAGAAATAGACCCAGGGCCGGAGGGCAGTTAAGAAAGATAGGGACAGAGAGCCTGGGTTTTAACTTGGTTCGGGCCAAAAGCTACTTCAGGTGCATTTCTTGATTCGTTTGTCTGTATATCTGAGTGTGTGTGTGCGTATGTGTCTTAAGGGTGTGTGTGTGTGTGTCTTGACAGTATTGTTTTTAGCACGCCAACATCACAGAAAACATAAGGAGTATACAGTTAACAAGTTGGTTTTTACTTACAGGAGCCGAAACAGGAGCTGGAGTGGGCGTTGAATTGCCATTGGCATAGCCATTGCTGCCATATCCATGAGAGTTCAAGGCCGATGAAATTGTGTTAGCACTCAGCTTGGTGTTGCTAAAAATATATATATATATATATATATACATATATAGAGAAAAGATATAGCATAGCAGAAGAAGATGTTTCTGTCTGATTTAATTGGCTGTCACAAGCATTTCCACCTAATTGCCCCAATGGAGACAATTCTGTCAATTGCTCCCCAGTTGCGAATTGCCCCTCTTCCTTTCGTCCCTAGTTTTATTTGGGGTTTCTCTATTTTTGTTTTTCTCTGTTCGTTTCGTAGCCTTTTAATTAAGTTGAGTTTTGTATGCGATTTGGCCAGCGACAAATTCAAATAAAAGGCCCGACAAAACCCTTAAACAAATGCCAATGCAAATTGCACTCAAACAAATTGAATGACTGCAAAATTTTATACCCTAATACATATAAAGGTTAAAGGACTATGAAACCTTAGGTAATCATAAAAGAGATTATTAATGAACTTTTCCTTAGCAAGTAATACCAGTAAACATTCTTCTTATAACCCTTGCCCATCTTACAATAATTTACAATTTTGGCTGACATTGACAACGTTTTATATTGATGCTAATCAAATGAATCAAAAAACTATATTTAATCGGATATACTGAAGAAAAAAACTAAGAGTTATAACTAAATAAATGAGATTATAATATTAACATAAAGGTTTCTTAGGAATTAAATAGACTTTCTTGAAAGCATTTCTTATTCACCTGGCAATTTCTTTTCTTGCTAAGATTGGAATAACCTCTGAAAAATCGTTTTATACTCTCTTATTCAAATCTTATTTTTATCTTATTTATATAGAGTGCATTTGATAGTCGTCTTGGGATTTGGTAATGTTTTCTATATCCGCTTTTTGGACCCAAAACGGCAGACAAAGTAGGCTCCCCTGTCACTGGGATACCCATGTAGCGATTTTATTTAATAAAAACGAATATGTTATTTTTTGTGTTTCTGGCTGTCATCGGCAATCAGTGTCGCGTCCATTTGGTCAACCCCTCAATTCCCCTTGCGTCTGTCTGTCTATGGTCTGGCCGACTATTGGCCAAACGATTTGTATTTGTGCATTTATTTATTCCCTGTCGGTTTGACCAAATTGCCCAATAGAACCGAAAAGGAGTGCTAAAAATATTACTCGCATTTTGTCTCCATTCTATATATGTATGTATGTATGTATGTACGTATATGACTTACGGCTTAATGGGCACTGGAACATAACCCTCGGTGCCGGCTGGGGGATTGTTCTGGGCTGCCAATTTGGCATGGATGTCGCAATAGAGCTTATTGTTGAAATTGTAGTAGCCCTGGTTCTTTAGGGAAGTGCCGCAGGTGGCGCACTTGAAGCACTCAACGTGCAGGTTCTTGTCCTTGATGCGCACGAAAACACCACTGTGAAAGAGAGCCGTGGCAGAAGAGGATAATGGAAGGATATTTTCGATTAATAAGAGTTGATAAATTTATTAAAGTTTAATCCTTATGCAATTGTGTTTCAGTTGCCAGTTGTTATTGTTGTAGTGTATTGTTAGTAATGGAAAAAAAAAAAATGAGACAGAGGGTTAACTTCGGACATACCGAAGTTCCTATACCCTTTGCAAATCGTTATCGTTATTTAACTGACCCTAAGAATAGTCATCTGATATTGGAAATCGTATATATATCGATGGACCTGAGTTTCAAACTGAAACATTTGATTTGGTCAAAAATTCATTTAAATTCAATTCAAATCGCCTGGACGTTTTGCTTGTGTTCCTAATGGAAACACTGGCCATGGGTGAGCCGCCGAATTCGACAGGCGTGTGCCCACGTCCTGTACACAGAAGGCTGACCATTGTGAGGCGATGTTGCATCAGAAATCGTTTTGGGGCTAAAATCAATTTACCATATTTGCGTGAGGGTATAAAAATAGTGAAATGAAAAAGCTTCAATGAATTATCGAATTAAGCCCCATTCGTGACGCCGGCGGCGTTGCTGTTGTTGTTGCTGCTACTGCTGCCGCTGTTGCCAATTAAATTGGTATACAAATTAATACAAATGATGATTCCCCAGCGTAACCAGGAGAGTCTGGTCTGGCCAATGTTGGATTGGATCAGGTGTTTTTGGCTTCCAACTGCATAAATTTAAACAATTGACTTCGATGCCATGAAATAAAAGCAAATTAAAATGCACACACACACACAGAGAGAGAGGGTGGAGGCCTCGAGACTGAGTGGGTGGGCGAGACAAAGGCAGACGCATGAATTATCACTGACTGAGGCCAAGAGGGGACACTGAGGACTGCGGGTGGAGGTGATGGTGATGCAACAAATCCTTACACAATGCCCACGCCGCACAACTGACATGCCGGATGTCCGCTGGCCGACAATGGACGCACTGCACCAGCATCGCTGGCCAATGCCGCTGCTGCTGCCTCCATATCCGCCTTATACTCATCGCTCTGCAATACCGGGCAAATCGGCATAACAATGATGCGTGGATCGGGCTGCTCTTGCTGCTGTTGTCCAGTGGTGTTTTCATTGCCCTCCGGCCCAGCTTGTTTGGCAACTGGCAGACTCGGCCGGTGTGTGGCAGCGGGAGCTAGCGTATTTGACTGCAAATTGGTACCAATTCGTTCGTCCTGCCTCTGAAGTTGAGTGGGTAATGGCGTGCGTCGCTCATTACCACCAATTGCATGACTTTGTGTCCAATAAAAGTTCGCCGGACTGTGCGGCTCTGTGCAGCATCAATGGAAGGTAGCAAAGGTGGGGTTTATAAGATTTTCTTGTGCACAATGATTATATGGCGCCAACTACCAAATCCCCTTACTAAGCTAAGTAGCCCTTTTGATATTCGCATTTACCACTTATTAAATTAGTTAGTTACGTGTTAGTTTTGCTAGTTAGTCAATGGCAAGTCAATGTCTAAGTTCGTTAACAAATTACAATTACACAAGGCAACAAGAAGAGAGTTTATCAACAAGGGATACGAAGCAAATGAAAGTAATTATTCTATATATAGTCAGACTTCTTCTAAAGACTTCATTAATCAATAACTATCAAGTTGTCATTCTATAATCTGAGGTCTAACAATTCTTTAATACCTTTTTTACTTGATTAGTGACTTTGATAATCTTTCATTTGAAGGTGTTTCTTTATGTAAATTGAAAACATGAAACAAAGAAAACAATTTAAGTCATTACAATCTAAAGACATTTACTTTCATTTCCCATTTAGTTGTTGAAAATAGATCAATCCTGTTGCATAGTGTAATTACTTTTATATATCACAAATTTGCAATTTTCCTTGTTTTTTTTAGTTTTGGTACACTTACGTAATGAGACGTTCGCATTCGGTGCAAATGTTCTGACCAGTTGGTAGTCCGCCGGTGCTTGGAGGCTTTGGTGTATTAACTGGAGCGCTAACATGACGAGTGGTCGATGATTGTTGTTGATAGTGTTGTTGTTGTTGCTGATGCTGATGCTGGTGCTGGTGCTGGTGTTGGTGTTGTTGTTGGTGTTGTTGTTGCTGTTGTTGTTGCTGATGGTATTGTTGTTGCTGATGTTGTTGTGGTGATGGTTGTTGTTGCTGGGGTGCATCATGTTCATAGTTTCCAAATGCTGTTAATGTTTGTTTGTTTGTTCGTTCGTTGTTGGTGTGTGTTTGTTGATTTGGTTTGTGTGTGTATTTATATAATTTCGTATATATACATATACACATTGAAATACATGAAAAAAGAGTTTTGAAATACAAAAATGAGTTTAGACAAAGAAATAGATATATAGAGAGAAATAGCAGCCAGATAGAAATGTCATATCATGCTATGATAAATTAATTTTGATGGATTGTCGACAATGATTGAGTACAGATTTTCATTCACATGCTGACAGAGTTTTGTTGACTTCAAAAATCTAATCATTTTTACGAGTAAATAGTTAAATCCCTTTCGCAGTGTACAATTTTAAGTACAGTAAATATCTAAAGGGAAACTTTAGATTTAAGTATTAGGAAATTTAAAATATAGATCTATTATTTGTGATGTCGATTGCTTCCCATTAAGAAATATTATCAAATTCATTTCTTATTTATCATTTATGCTTTAAGATTTTACGAAAATAAACTAAACATTAAATCGTCGTAATACTTCGCATATAACTGCTTAAAAAATTTATTTTAAAACATATATTTTTTTTAATAATAAATTATATTATTTGCAATTAAAATATGAAACAATTAGAGAGCAAGAAAAAATGATTATCTTCTTTTGGGTTTTTGTGTGTAGATTTTAGAACTTGGTTTTGACATAGAGAAAACGAAAGTCCATTTCTTTGTGTTTATCTGCTGCTTTGTGAACATGAGGGGCAAAAACAAAAATAAATACAAAAAAGCACAAATAAATATTTAAATTAAAGACATAAAAAATAAACTTTACAAAATTTCCTACAAAATGAGATGAGAGATGTGATGTAAAAGCTTTTTTCAAGGTCTTTACTGAGAATTTTTAAAAAACCAAATAAAACAATGATTCACTCTTGGCATCCTGCCACTCCCACCTCCCACTACTACTCAGTGCCCACTAATCTCCCAGATTATTATCGCTGACAAAAGGATTGGCGCCATTATTTAATAACATTAGCATTCGAGCCAACTCATAATTGGCCGAATAATTACCTGGAGTGGACTGGCCAGTCTCCTCCTCACGCAGGAACTTCAACACCTCAGAACGATCGGCCTGGTATTCCTTTTCGTTTTTCTTGAAATTGACCCTGCAGAGAGATAGATAGATAAAGAGAGAGAGAGAGAGGGAATGAGAGATGTTGCCAACATACTTTACACCGTTGCATAGTTTCGAGCTTCGCCCTCGTTCAGCTTAAAAGTATGCTGTGAAAAATGATGGCGGGCATAAAAGCAACAGCAACATTGTTACGCATACGCCGCGTTAGCCAGCAGAAAGCACAAAAGAAAAACAAAACAGGAAAAAAATCCCCCAAAGAAATTAAGTGCAAAAGCAAAAAACAAGTCCCACGCGTGCGTTTCCAAGTCCAGTCTTAGATGGGCAAGCGACGCCACTCGCTATCATTTGTGGAATTGCACTCACCGTGAGGCCACACAAAAAAAAACCCAAGAGGCAGAGGGTTGAAGATTGAACTATAGCTATGCTCATTGCTGTATACCCTTTCTTTGATATTTGTCCATCTTACACTAAGGCGGAATGTCTGGTAATTTAATGCGAAAATATATTTGCTTTTGTTTGAGAGTATTTGAAATAAAATCTACTAATCTGATACCGCTCTTAGTTGTCTTTGTGGGTATTTTTGAATTTGAGTTTGAAGAGAAAAGAAATTAAATTGGTTTTCTTTGAAGACTCATGGCAATATCTTAACAGTTAAATTATAACCACAATGCAACCTTTATCCAAAAACTAAGTTGTGTCTTACTAAACAGTTGAACAAATTTCAAACCAATTGAAATGCAAATGTAACTTCTTTTGCGAAAAGTTGCTGTCTCCTCGTTTTTTTTTTTTTTTTGTTTAGTTTCACCAACATTATGACAGAATTATACTACCCAATGCATGGCCAAAAGCCCCTCAAGTTAGGCAACGAAGCACAAACACACAATTTTAAAGTACAAAACTTTTTGTATGGTGTTTTGTTGTGATGTCATGTTTGCTTCTGCTGCTTTTGCCGTTGCTATTGCTGTTGCTGTTGCTGTTATTGTTATCACGCCTGTCTAGGCTCAGTCCGTTGGTTGGACCAACCGACACACTTACCCAAGCACACCGCCAGCCAAAACCTCCGCCTGGGCGGAAAGTGTTTCCGCAATGGATTCATCGCTGTAAATGCCAACCGGGGTGTTGTATTGTTTATTGACAATGCTCTTCACGCCGCCATCGCCGCCGCCATTGGCCTAAAATTCATAAGTTGTAGATGAATACAAGCAGAGTAAGTTGTGGATGAAACATTTTTCTCTTTCTTTTCCCCCAACAACAGAAATGTTTTGAAATATACACCAGACAACATAAAATCCACTTGAAGGTGAGAGATTCTGCCTTTACATACACTATGCAAAACATTATCGAGTATTTCATATCTGAGTTCAGATCCTTCTTTTTATTGGTAACGTAGCTATCATTCCATATATGTACTTCCACTTACTTTCCAGAAACTTGTGTTAAATAGTGTTAGCCATTGTCATAGCATAGAATATAACACCCTAGACCTAAAAATAAATTTACTTAGATGCTACCAGCTTTGCTGCTTTCGCTTTCCCTCACACTTGCATGGGTCTAAATCAATTTTATTTTGTGTTTTGTTGCTGTTATGATTATTGTTGTTGTTGCTGTTACTGGGGCTATTATTATACAAATTCATAACAATAAAATATACGAAAATATATATGTATGTATACACAGATACCCGCAAAGAGAAAGAGAGTGGGAGGAAGAGAGAAAGGCTCACAGATATTGACATTACTATGCATGGCACAGATGTGATATGTAAGAGCTTGGGTAGGGGGGCGGGCATGTGGGTAAAGGGGAGGTGAGTGGAGATGGTGTGTGTATAAGACCTTTTGCACATTAATTCTTGCCAGGCAAATAATCCTCGCACTCATATTCATTACTCATTCTGACACTTTTCAAAACTACCAAACAGACATCGTATAAATGCAAATGTTGTCAAACTCATCCTTTCACCCACCCTCTGTCCTCCCTTCGCTCTTTTCTACTAGAATGAAATGAATGAAAAGCAAAACCCTTTCACACACACACACAACAACAGAAGTTGGTACAAAATGTGTCAGGAGCTGACTAACTATCAGCATCATTGGTCATCAGCAAGTTTTTAGGAAATTTCTCGACCAGAACACAAGCAGTTTATGAATATTATAAATGATTCAGTCTCTTTCTAGTTAGCCCATCCTCCCCTAAAGTATGCTACAACATTATTAGTTAACTTACAAATGGACGCGCCGAGTTGTTATAGCCACAGCCAATGTGTTGGCTATCCTGTTGTTGGTGAGCCAGAGAAGTCTTCGTCACTGTCTGCAGATATGGTGAATTGGGCTGTGGCACATTGCCAGTGGGTGTCACATGTGGACGCCAGGTGGAGCCACCTCTGCGATAATAGAGAAATAACAGCAGTTAGCTTACTCTCGTTCACTTGATTAGACCAAACACGAAAAAAGAAATCCACTTACCGCTGCACTGTGATGACAAAGTTATTACCCGACCGCACCACAATATCCTGGGCATCCTTGTGCCGGAAATTGAAGACATCAACGTCGTTGATCTTGATGACCGCATCGCCGGGCAAAAGGCCAGCCTGTTCGGACAAACTGCCAGCATTGACCTGCAAAAAAGCAACAGAAAATCCAAAAATAAATAACGTGTTTTTCCCTCTCATCAGTTTAGGCTTCTCTAATAAATCCAGCGGCAAATTGTCGCTGCCAATTCAATTTTCATTTTTCGGCCAACTCTAAATGAATTTATTATGTATTTGACGATTTTTTTGTGTTGGCCGTGCAAAAATTATGAGGCACAACACAGTTTTTGTATCCTGGTTGCGGGTAAGCGGTTTTGTCGCCCCACAAACACACACACACACACACACACATACGTATATAGAATTTAATATAAGTAAACACATAGTTTTTCCTGCACATTTTTGCCTATTTTTGTGTGTTCGGGGCTATGGGTCATAAATATTCAAACGATTAAAATCGTAAAAGTTATGGCCATAAAAATCGTTCAGAAGGGGGAGAGTAAACACAAAACTATATGGCTTTTTGTTGGTTATGAAAATGTCGCAGTTTTGCGTATCGAATGTATTTATGGAATTTATTTCGAATCACACACAATACTCAGATGCGTCATTATTCTTCGTAGTTAGCACTGAGTTATTGTTACTGAGAAATTCTATAAAAAATATAGCCGCAGACACTATTAAATGAAAACTTTTTTCATGACAGACATAAAACTTGAGAGGTCTTAATAATTTGGCTTGGATGTTTTATTACGGCGAATAAGCATTATGCCGTTCCAATAATGTTTTGGATTAACTACGACAAAGGTAATCAGTCTGAACTTTTTACATTTTTCGTCTCATAAGAGGCACTGTGTCATGGACGAATCAAGGTCTGTCAAATTGGGAAAAACTTTGCCCCTTAAAGTATGCAATGCTCTAGAAAAGTGTTTATTGTTCTCAACCAAATTTGAAATTTTTGGATTACAAACTACAGGGAGCCAATTTCCCCCCCCTTTCCTGGCCCTAGACCAACATCTATATACCATAACGATATCTACTCCTGTCAACAAGCATATTTTAGTTGATTCCTGTCAAATTCTACACAAACTTCATCATTTACTTTGTCTTTGACAGTCATTGATAGTAAACGACCACATAAACTATTAACTTCATGTCATCATAAGCATTTCTTTCTTAGCTTCAAAAGATTATAACTCAAAACTTGTTCATATAATTTTAAATTCTTTCTTTCTTCCCGTGATTTAACTTAATTACTTTAATTACTTTCAGCACATTACAATATACACCAATAGGATAATTAAACCTGAGCTTATGTCTATATAAAGAGTGTATGTTCATATAATAATATTTTAAATTGCACTTCCTGCAATTTAGGTTTGTTCAATCAAAAGCCCACAATCAAAATGTAATCGAGAGATATTAGAATAAATAACTAATATTGATTAATTAACAAAGTGAAATTTAAAAGGATTTTCTCTCATTTCACATAAATATTTATTTCGATTTCAACTTTGCCTGAAGGCAATTCGTTTGAGAGAATCTTAAGTAAGATGAGTATTTGCTTCGCTTTTAAAGATGAAAACTTTAAATTAATTTCATTTCAGTTTAAAGAGCCTCGTTCAGTCTCTAACTAACTAACTTGGCCCAAAATAGAAAACTCACATACATCAAAAGTGAGCCTAGAAACTCAAAATTGTTGCTATTGCGGCATGGTCCTGTTGCTTGTGGCTAGGCCCCAGACAAGCAACCCAAGGATAAGGCATACACGGAAACTCACAGACTAGGAGACTCGGGGCTCAGGTGTAGCCTAAAATTATACGCGCCATGCACGTATCCACTTTGGCAAATTGTCTGTTTATCAGGCTCAGTCGAGACTCGACTCGACTCGACCCGATTCCGAGACTCATGGCTCACAGTCGACTCTGGGTCGACTCTCTCATATGTATTTACACAAAACGGCGAGAATCGTGCAAAAAACACACACACCGCACACACACATAAATATTACATTGGCGTGCTCGACCGAGACACCTAAATATACCAAAAATTTACAAAGTTGCAAAAAAAAAAAAAAAAAAAAAAGAGAAGGAGAAAAAAGGTGCACAGATAATGGGAGAGAGGAGAAGACCTGCTGATGATTTGAGAGAGGAATGGTGGCGGGCATACCAAATCGAAGGCTCATGCTGTTGACATGTTCATTTTCTTGTCTGCCATGTTTGGAAAATTGAAAATTGCTTCTTGGCCAAGGTGTTTGTGCCAGACAGCCGAAAAACCAAACCAAATCAAAGTGAATGCGGCGGCCGGCGAAATATTTTTTGTTTTTATTGATTTTCACTTTTTGGTTCGAAAATTGCATGTTACAACGCAGTGTGAAGGGGAGCAAAACGGGGGGAAACATTGACATTTGGACAGTTTTATGAGGTAGAGGAGTGCTATCAAGTCCAACGTTTGTCCCTGGCTGCTCCAGTTGGGACTGTTGGCTGCCTGACTGCCTGCTTGTTAGACATTTGTCAGGTTTATAGCGTTTTGCGGCAGGCCACCAATTGACAGCGAATTTGTTTTACTTTTCCCCCTTTCCTGCGGCTGCTGCTCCTCCTCCTCCTCCTTCCGCTCCAGCACGTAAGCTATGTCTATGGGTTATGAGATATGAGTTATGAGTGTGTCGGGGCCTTTATTGAAAACAACAAAGGAAATTCTCAATTCTTGTTTAAATCAACTGCCCAAGGACAAACTAAAGTGCCCATGTGCCCATAACATGATTCTATGACAGGAACCTTCAAAACGATGAAATATATTTCATACTCACTAAATGTCAATCTATTGATTTAAAAGTCAAGACTTTGAGTCAAACGTTCTTGGTACACAATGACAAATTTTACAAAAGTTTGAAGAATCTTTTTCATCAATGTTAATGATATTTCAGCCAACTTTTTGTAAGATTTTGTTTTATCTAGCAACTGGGCAAGTTTGTTTCCCTTATTCAAAGGATTCCCTTAATTTACACTGGTTGCAACCCAAAAATTTAAGCACCATGTAAACATTTTGATGTGAGAATTTTCCCAAATGTACATTACCCAGATTTTTTTTTGTCTTTTTAGCTTTCGCTTATTTTTCCTGATGGCATTTTCCTCCCACACACAGGCAACAGCCAACTGGGAGACGGACATTAAATGTGGCCTCTAAGCACATGAGTAGAACAACTAAATAGTAGTCGTAGTAGAAGAAAATGTATGTAATGGTATGTTGTAGAAGGGAACATCAGGCAAATGATGATTTATATTACACTGGCCAGTGTTTTTTTGGGAAGCTCCCAGAGCTGCACACACACACCCAACCACAAGTTTAGCTCATCCTGGAGTCCTGCTTTTAGTCTGGCTTAGTTCTCACATGCCGAGCATATTCATATTTTGGAGAGGCGAAGAAAAAAAAAAAAGAAGAAAATGTTGTAAAAATATTTCCATCTGCATTATTTCAGCATGTATTTAGTCATGCAGTTTTCCATCTCTCCACACACTCACTGTCTCTCTCTCTCTCTCTCTGTATCTCTCCCTCTCTTTCTCACCGACTTGAGCTGAGAAGAGCTTTTGAAATTATATGCGTTATGACAAATAACTGAGACCATGTTGGCCAAGTGGCTTTTGGTGTTGGCAGCTTGACAAACAATTCCTTACTATGCAGATATAGAGATAGAATTTTTCGGTCAGAACAAAAGGGCCTGAGAAAAATTGCTCTAGCCATATAGAAAATTAAATTTTTAACCCAAACCAGACAATCAGCCAACCAGCCAGACTAGCCTAGTCTAGTTGAAAAGTCTACGTAATCAAGTCAACTAAGCGCTGCTCAAATTCATTCAAGTGCATTAAAATTGAATTTCAGTTTAGGCCAGAAAACTCAAGAGAATATCTAACCAAGTGCCCATAAACTAGAAAGAGACAGTAGATGTGAGAGCGAGAGAGAGAGAGAGAAAGCGTAAGATAGAAGAAAAGATGAACGCACACATTGTATGCAGAATATTTATGTTGATAAATCAAGTTTGCTTTTGTGGATTAGGTGTATCTCAAATAAATTGAATTTGTGGCGTAAATTAAACCCAAACAAAGGACAGCAGAGAAAATAAAGTGCCGTAGGGCCATTAAAAAGACTTGCCAAGTTTGTTGTGGAGTAAGTTATGAAGTTGTTTAATTGAAAATAAATCAGTTTAAAGCCTTAAACAAATCCACAAACAAATCTGGATTCTCTTCTCACTCTCACTTTGTTCCCTTTTATTTCTATGAAGTGCTTTTTGTCCATAAACAACAACAAAACAAAAAAAACTCGAATCGGGAACTCGCACAAGTAGAACAAACCAAACGAAAGATGAAATACACGAAAAATATTGCGGAAATGCAGCGCAAATACAATGAATCTCAATGTAAGTATATATGAATATGCATGCCTTATGCGAGGTGTAGAACGGAGGGAGGCGGCCATCACTCATACGCCCCGTTCTGTCTGACAACAACGACTCTGACTCCAACTCCAACTGTAAATCAACCCGAATCAGTGGAAAGCCGCTGCGGTTTTTCTGGCACACACAGATAGACACATACACACACACACACACACACACAACACTTGACCAGCGTCGCGCGCGCCAAATGGAAAAACTGCAAAAACGTTGGCGGAAAAACCAACCAACAAACAACAAGAACAACAAAAGATGAACAAAAAACAAACCACAAACGCAGAGTTTGTTAGAAATGAATGAAAGAAATGAGTGGAAATGCGAAACTACTAAAAAGTATCTGCAAGCAATTGAAACAGAATGTATATATAAATACATATAGATACAATAATACATACAAATGGCTCACTAGTAAAAACTTATCCATTGAATTGAATTTTAATTTCACCTTATATTTCTTTTTGCCATCATTTTGATAATTGATTTAAAACAGAAATAAAGAAAATATTAAAATTGTGTATCCATATGGAAGAAGAATCAATGGGAGAATCCAGATAAGACCTTATCTGAATCAAGACAAGAAAGGAAAAACTTACTTCTTCTACATTAAATGGCATATTAAATCTAGCTTGAACTATTTTGGCTCCTCATGAAGTTTTGTTTTGAGTCTATTTCAAGTTAAGCCTCTACTTTCTCTTGTAACTAACTAAACTAGTCTTCGTAGACAGACACATTAGTATTAAAGTAAAACTTCCTTCCAATTGCACGATTTTGGAAATACTTTGTTGATTGTTACTTGTTGGATTTTTGTTGTTGTTGTCTTAATTTTTACAAGTACTCGTAATTCCCGTGCCAGTTCAATCAATAATCAAACTTGGGGAGGGGAGCACAAAAAAATGTCAGCAAATCACTTGCTAATGGTTTTTACTTTTGGCTTTGACCGTTTTTAGGGCTGACCAGACACAGAAGCATTATTTATTTATTGAAAAAGTCAGTAGAAAAGGAGAAGGGAGGAGAATGAGGTGGGGTGGGAGACTATGTGGAGGTAGTCGGCGTCGCCGCCGAACTGTCGGCAACATTTATAAATTATGATTGCAATCAACGTGCACAAAAGCGCGTATGGCGGGCAGCAGTTACTTTCATTGCATTCTCTCTCACTCACTCCCACTCTCTTTCTCTCTCTCTGTTTCTCTTTTTGGTAAAATGACAGATGCACATACACACACACACACAAACACATGCAAACACACACAGACTGCAATAAACATGGCAATTTATATAAATGTTGCATATTCATAACAAGTAATGGAAAAACTTTTGCACAATGAAATTATTGTGGCCCACCAACCTACCACACCCTCCTACCTTCTCAACCAGCAGGATGGGCTAATGAATGTGCAGACTGGGGGAAGGAGTCGGAAGAGTTTTGTGGCATTCGTTCCACTTTCCAGAGATATACCCAAAGGCATCTAATGCGCTGCGTGGGTGCTCCTTTTGCTGCCCAGTTCGGTTGATCATTTATCTTTTGAGCCTGGTCAGCACTTGTGTGGCTTACTCACTCACATGGACTTGGGCAACACCTTAAATATTATGAAAAATGACAGCCAAAGACCAGTCAGACGGACAGACAGCCAGCCTCAAGGGTGTTTGGCTTTATCCACATATAAATTCACACAAGATTTGTATTTATTGCAACTGCTTTTCGGCATTGTACATTTCGATAAATTTCAACAGAAATATTACAAGCAACATTTCTGAGCAAACTAAACTTTAAATATTTCAAATTAAATGTTCTGAATAAGCGATTCATTCTACAAAAAGGCTACTTTGATGGTCTTTTAATTGAACCATAAGTCAAATGAAGTATTTTCGAAAAATTACTCCTTTAGACTTGAATTCTGAATAGTGGAAATATTCCAAAACTTGACTTTTGACAGCTGTTAAACCGACTAAAGTTACTTTTATTCCAAAATTGGAATGCTTGTCAAAAACAAACTCCCCCACTTAAGCTCAAGACTTTCTCATTAGAACTCACAAATTCACTTGAACTGTCTAATTGGAATGATAGGAATCTTAAAGATATTCCACTTGATTAAGGTTACTTAAGAGTGTGTTCAAAATTGCTTTTTGCAGATTACAACACGATATAAATAATAGAAATTAAATGGAAACACTTGAGCTGAGAAGGAGTTGAGTTGAGGGGGGGGATAGATGTGTGTATGTAGATGTAAGCCTCATTAAAGTTGTGCCAAAAACTAAAGACAAAAACCCTTCATTTGGCTTAGATGAAATTGAGTTGAAATTGCTAGCACGTTGCCATTCGACTACGAAATTTCAATAAATGTCACATGTCTCTCTCACAAATTTGTTGATTAAAATAAGACAAGACTCCTCGAGCAGTCTCCGTAAGGACGTGGAGTTCATTCCCAGTGTTACACAAGATGAAACAAGACGAGACGAGACAAGACTAGAGTGTCTGGCACCTGACTTCACCTGACTTTCTTTTGGATATCAACAGAAAAAGGGTTCATTAGACGGCGGCTGTGTGACACAGGATATGGGTTAATAAGACACACACACACACACCCAACATACACCCGGAGAGAGAAGGGCAGAGAGATGATGCTGATGATGCCTCTGCGTCAAGGTGAATGTGTTTCTCTAACATCTTGTGACTGTGCCTTTTGAATGTCATTAGCGCGCTTGGTGGTGTTAGTTTGCTTTCTCCCCCCATTGCCTTTTGCCCACACTGTCACCCAAGGGATGCAGTGGGTTAGGCACAGGGGGTGGTGGCCATGAGGGAGGTGGAGCTGTTGTAAATATTGCTCCAAGTGTAAACCCCAAAAAACCGACGACAAAATGGTAAGGGGGTGAAGCGGACTGAACTGCCGCAACGCAAACAAGATTAATTAAGGAATGTAAATTTTGTGAAAATTACGCGCCATTGTTTGACTCCCAGTCCCAGTCTGTCTCTCTCTGTCTATATTCTCTCTCATTCTCTGTCTCTGCCTCTATCTCTCTCTCTGGTTGTGTGTGTTTTGAAAGGGTGTTGAGATTTTTTCCATTAACAACATCATCAATGGACCACGGCAAGCACAAGGTCGCAAGGTGTCTCTTGTCCCTCATTCTCTACCTTCACCTCTACCTCTCTCTTTCTCTCTCTTTGTCTCTTTCTCTTCCCCTGGTCTTCTCATGCTGCTGTTTGTTTTTAGGAATTTGGCGGATTCTGACTGACTGCGGCTAGAGCTTAGCCAAGCTTTTCAATTTCATTTTCAGTTTTCACAAGCTTTTCCAAAGGGTTCGGCCAACATTTTTAATTAGTGTCGTCGCCTGTGGTGTGTCCTTGGCCTAACCCTAGGACCCCCTGGCATGCCATCTCTCTTATCCTGTTGTGACCCTTGGCATTTTGTGTGTGTGTCAAAAACATGCATAAATAATCATATTTTCAGCCAAAAATTGCTGAAAATTTCTAATGAAGCCTGCACAAAAATTGTCAAGACAATTTTGGTTTGGGTTTTTTTGGGGAACATTTTCTTAGCCCTGATATGTGTAGGTGATGTAGTTGTAGGTACTCGACGTTCGAGCCGGTGTGTAAGTGATGTGTTTTTCCAGCACCACGCACACATGGGAAATTTTGTTTACATTTTTCGTGTTTGAAGAAGAAGAAAAAACTGGGAAAAACAACTAACTGAACGTGTCGAAATGTGGAACAACCATAACAAAATATCTGCACCTAAATCTCATTTTTAGTGTGAGTAGTATTTAGGTCAGCATTTTAAATAAACTTTTAGACGATTCAGGAAATATCTGTAATGTCTTTCAGTGTATGTGTGTGTGTGTGTGTTTTGTATGTGGTGTGTGTGTGTATGAAAATTGCTGCATTTGCATTTTGTTTGATGTTTCAATTGTCAGTTGCATATGCTGGGCATTTATTTAAACATACGATGGGATTCTTTAATAGCATAATTAAAAAACCAGAGACATACATAGATGTAGTGAGAGAGGGAGAGAAGAGACAATGAGGAAGTCAGAGAGGGACAGCAGGATAGACCCAGAGAGTATAGATAGCCAAAGGAGAGAGAGGTAGAGTCCGTCTCGAAATCATCATCATTCTTTTTATATAATAATCCATCAATCAGCAGGCTGTTGTGTAAACGAAATTCTGACAGCCATGAAATCGTGTTAAACGTAATCTTGGTCTCAACCAAAATCACGCTATACACTCCCCCTTTCCATCGCTTACACTGCCCTTTTGTTGGCTTTACGTTCAGGGGCGTGACTATAATTGATTTCCAAAAGGGGAAATTATAATTATCGGACAAAAAACAGAAAGTTACTGACCCAAACAAAATAAAGTGAATAAATTCATAGCTTAAGACTCTATACTTATTGAGGTGTAGAAATAGATTATCTTCATGCTATAGAAACTAATTATAGTATGAAGAAAAGACTGAAGTATGCAGAATTATTAATATGCTCCAATTCAATGTAAAATTTGGTCCTAAAGACTTCCTTTTTATAACTTTTTACAAAATGATAAAAATCTTCTAAAGATTAAAAAATCAAAGTAAATGAAAATTGTTAAAATTCTTCAATAAATTGTAATATTTCTTTGAAGTGTCCCCTGTTTTGAGCTACGTCACTGATTGATGTTGAGGTTCTTGTTCTTGTTCTTATCTGTGCGGCATGAATGATGGCACTCAAATTACATTAAATGGAATTTCAATTGAGGCCCCCGTCCCAGTCCCAAACCAAGCAACCAACCTTCTGCTGCTCCTGCTGCTTCTTCAGCTGACAATGACAAGACAATGGCGAAACTGAAACCAAAATCGAAATCGAAACTGTAAATGGCATTTACATGTTGGCTGTCATAAGGCGACAGCAGTGAAGAAGCAATGAAAACAGAAGAAAAAAAACAGAACAGAAGGGAAACAATTTAATGAATCAGGCACATCAAGGGCCAAGCATGAACATGAGCATCATCATTCCATCATGTGACTAGATGGAACCCAACTAGAGACCCACAGTACCCCACACAATGCAGCAGGACTGCAGCTGCACAATCAGACAACAAATGCAATTAGGATTTCGGCGATGCGAATTTCGTATTTTGCGAATTCTAAGCATGCAGCAAAAGCGGCCTTCTCTTTTTCCCCGCTTTTGTGCTTCAATGGCACACAGTGCCCCATTGGGAGCTGGAAGGCATTTTGATGGGCCACCGACGGAAACTGAAACTGCTGCAATTGTACTTATATTGGATACGGATTTAGGTGGATACTGCTGCCTCCGATGCTGCTGCTGTTATCCTCTTGGGACTCGACATGAAAGACACCGAAATGTGGACGATAATGATGGAGCAGAATGATGGAGGCGATGGCCGTCGACGATGACGATGACGATGATGACAAAGCAAAGACAAGGGCGAAAAATGATCAACAATGCGCTTGGACACTCGTTGACTTACTTCTGAAGTAAGTGATGGCCCGAAAGGAAAGTGACTTGAAAGAATTTGTTAAACTATCTTTAAACTTTTACTGTGCTTACATGCCCTAGTTTTAGTCAGTCAGTCAGTTTATTATATCTTTGAGGGCTATTAAGATTATCCTCAACAGTTCTAGAAATTCTCAATATTATGAATAGGGATGAAATTCGATGTTTTTGCTCATGTTTCATTATTTTGATCAAAGATCCTCTCATTTCGATAGTTACTCTGTTTGAATACTTTGTTATCGTTGAAAGTTATCGATCAATGCTTAATTCAAGTGTCGATGGATTAAAATGCTTTAAACTCCAAATACTGTAAGCCAGTTGATTAATTTGTGCGCTGTCGGAACATTTAAGAAGTTCTAATTTAATTTTATTGACAGATTGTTTACTGTTTGCTTTGCTTGCATCTATTAAATTTCCATTCATTTAGTTTACTCATCAGAGTCAGAGGAGGGCAGGGAGGCTGGGTTGGTCGGAGGGCTCTCAATTAAATGTTTAACTTTAAGAAAATGTAATTTCAATTAGCGCCACAACTTTCAGCCATTAGTGTTTTGTGTTGTTGAGATTTGTGCTGTGCCAATTGCAAAATACAAAATGAAGAACAGAAATCGGATGCGGACGGACACCCCGCGTGGTGTGCCCCCTCCAACCCTCTATCACTCTCTCTCTCTCTCTCTCTCTTGCCAGACAACATTACGTGATTAAGGTTGCCATTACGGCCGAGAGGAGGGAGCAAAAATAGAAAACTAGAGCATGGCACCCAGACAGTTGATGCCAAAGGAGGGACGGGGTTTTAAGGTGGGGGTGGGGTGGCATGGGGTGTAGGAATGATGGGAATGGGATTTGAGAGCGACCGCAATTGCGCTGCTGCTGTTGCCGCTGCTTGGGGTTTTTTGTGAAAAATAAAATACAAATAAAAAAACAACAGCAAATAGAAATAAATAAATCAGCGACACGGCGAACGAGCAGGAGCCGTAGAAGACGCATAGACCGAGGAAGAGATGGCAAAAAAAAAAAAGGGAAAGAGAAAGAAAAGGAAAAGCAGAAAACACTTCGCCAGCCGCACAAAACAATTAAAATGAAAAACCGTAAGCACTCTAATTCCACGGCCAAACGTGGGATGTGGAACGTGGCGTCTGTTCCTGTCTCGCCTCACCTCACCACGGCCCATTGCGGCTTTACTTCACCTCACCTTATCACGCTCCGCCACGCCATGCCTCGCCACAACTCTCAAGGATGCGCATAGAAGAGCAGGGGCGTTACAATTGGGATGTCCATTTAGAGACTTTTCCTTAGAGCGGTGAGTAATTTGATCTAAAAATACTAATCCAAGTCTAAGTTTGCATCATTGCATTTTGCTTGATCCCAGTATCTAAAATATTCTTATGTGATTGTTGTAATTTCAGAATCTTTGGGAAAACCTTCTCTTACTTAAGCCAACAGGAACTGCTTTATGGCCTAATTTAAGAAGTCAATTCTAGATTGACACTTTTAAATTGGCAACCCCTCGGACATGGCCGCCCCTGACAAAATCGAATACTGTGGGACGGGAGCAAAATGAGGCGACATGAGACTTGGGGGCAGTGGGAAATTTGTATGCTCTACCCGCACGAGCTCACAAAATGGTTTGAAAACAAATTTGCCGATCTAATTAAAAGCTAAATTGTGAGCATTAAACGGTGTCCTTTTGCTGTCCTCCTCGGAGACCCCGACGCATTCAGTTTCATCCACTTTTAGGGCTTGTCTCTGGACAAAATTAGGTGAGTTGCGAATGAAAAACATTGAAAAGCATTTAAGAGTCCCCGATCCTGGGGAAGGCTGCACTCTTCTTCTGCTTCTTCTTCTTCTGCTCTTAACTCAGCCTTTCAACAAGTTGGCAAGCAATGCAATTTACGTGGTCCTGGGCTCTCTCTCCGACACAAGGACATGGCCATTAACTGGGCCAGCAACAACAAAAGCAAACCCAAAAAAAAAAAAAAGTATGCCAAGCCCAGTCTTGACCACAGCAGCATCCAATGGAAATGGATGTGGCTGACGATGCCGATGTCGAAGCGGATGCGGATGGTTGGCAAATTGTAAATTAATTGATGAAAGCAACGTTTAGAAGGACGCCAGAGAATAGATTGTGACAGAGGGAACGCAGGCAGGCGGGCAGGAAGGCTGGCCACAATGTTTGAACTGCATTTGGCATGTCGATTGCAGTATTGAAGAGAGGAAGGAGCTGAAAATGGAGCTGCAAGCTGGCCAAGAGCCTTTTGCTAGAGAAGTCTGACAAATTGCTGGTAGCAAGATTAATGCTGTGCATTATCTTTCCTCATTTGTCGATTGTCAATGCAGGCAACTGGGCCGCGTCATGGTGTCCACAATACAGCTCAAGGGCGTGGCACTTACCTTTACCTGCTTTTTACCTGACGCTGCGTCCTCACCTCCTTCGCTGACCTCCTTTTGGGTTTTTTTCTTTTCATTGTGTTTTGTTTCCAATCGCTTGTCTTTCGCATTGCTCTCTGATTTCCACATTTTTCTCGTTGACATTTTTCAATTTGATGATGCGCGTACTTCACGGCTACAATGTATAGAGAGACGAATCTTTCACTCGCTCGTTTTGTCCTTTATCCTCTTGAATTTTTCCCCTTATTATTATATTTATATGTATATATGTATGTACTTTTTTTGTTTTGTTTAATGGCCACTGACATGAGCAAGGTAATTTCATTTTTATATTAATGACAGCTCACACTGGGCATCTCCTTCCATCTCTGTCGCTCTCTTGGTCGTCTCTTGTCAGACGTTAATCATTTAAGAGCCTTAAATGTGCCTGCATTGGGAGGTGTAGGGGGAGAGACAGTAAAGAGCATTTGTTTCGGGTCAATATGTTTGGGGCGAAGAAAAAATAAAACACTCCAAATGGGAAATGACATCAAAAAATAATAACAAAAAAATATATAAGTATAAGGTAAAAAAAGGTTCCGACAAAAAAATCGACAAATAATACATAGAAAGGTGTTTTATTGGAGAGCTATTACACTGAAAGAAATCATTCGTGGAAATCAGTTAATAATCGATTTATTAAATTCCAAGTGTCGGGTGCTTGCTATTTTATGCCTTTGGAGTTCACTTTACCTTTAAAGTCAATCAAAGAAAAGTGGTAAGGTATTCTTTTAACTAGATCCATGGCTATCGTTAGTTGATTGTCTTTCCTATGGCATGTAACCTTTTATGGCATGTCTTTCTTTATTTTGGACTATCGAACGTAAAATTTAGTCAAATTTTCTCACAATGTGTTTCCGGTTAGACTAAGGAAACAATTTGTACGTGCCTTCAGACAGTTGATCCTACACATTGGGTATTTATATGGGTGGTATAACATTCAATGACCATATCACGTAACTGCTGTGAGATCTTGTAAAGGGACTTAGACAAGGGACATAGTAGGCATTTCAATGAGTATTTTCAGTAACGTACTCTTAACTACAAGTACTACACAGTCTTGCCAAAGGATCTTTCACTATTCACCGACCTCAGTGAGTATTCCAAGCGGAAAACTTTGACAAAGAATCTATCAAAGTCTTTTTCATGAGTAAGTTGTTGACTAATAACCAGCCAAATATGCTTTCAAAATAGATAACTAATTCATTCAATGCCCACTTAAACCCTTAATATTTCGAAATACATTGCACACACAAATCATTGTTAAATTTTCTGATGTTCATTTCATGACTTAAGTCCATAAAATCACTAAACAGGGAAAAGAATTCATCATACAAATTGGAAGCCCAATTCAGTGGCAATTGTTCTGCCTCATCGTTTGCTACCCTTAGCCTTAGTGAATACCACCAATTAGTACATAACTGGTCCTAAAAATTGTAGTTCGACAATGGAATGGAAAAAGAGAAAGAGGAAGAGGAGACTACAATATGCTTTTACGACTCTCTCTAACTCTCTTTCTCTTACTCCACCGGAGCTAAAACAACAGAAATCTAAATCCTCACAGCAGGTAAAACAAAAAAAGAAAATCCGAAAAAAAATCAACCAACCAACCAAAATATTTCGACTGTTGCTCGAACTTTGTAGACAGAACAATGGCCAGGAACTGAACTGGTCTGGTGTAGTCTGAACTGGACTGGAGGTGGTTTTTTTGGTCATGTGTAGATGGAATTTTTAGGTCCAAATCCTGTTGGGTCATAAAAAGTGCTTATTACATTATCACCTCAAGCGTGGCTGAGCCGAAACGCCCACACACACACATACGCACGCACAAACGCACACACACACTAGAGATTGACTTGCCTGGCCTCCGCCATAGACTCGATTTACCTCCCTCTTTCCCTCTGTGGGTGGGTTGTGTGTTGGTTCTGACGGGAGGCTTTATTATGGCACTGGCAGCTGCGTTTTTCAATTTTCGCTTTTTTTAGGCCTTTGGGTCCCACACCTGAGCCTTGAGCCGATTTTCTCTCTGTGCTACTGCTGCGTAGTCACTTATTGGCAAAAATGCGAAAAATGTGTAAATTTTGCTTTCTCCTTACTTTTATTTTTTATTCCGGTTCGGTTCGGTTGGGTTCGGTTCGGAGAAGGATGATGATGATGATCCGCTTTTGAAGAGGAGGTTCGAGTTCATTCAATTTGGATTAAGTCGTTCGTGTTGATTAACGAAATTGACTTTTTTTGCTCGTCTCATCTCTCGCAGCTGTTAACAATTTAGAAGTTGATGGCAAAGACAATTTAACAAAATATTCAATCAATTTGAAATGCATACCGAATGTAATAAATCATGATATCTCAATAACAAAGAGAAAAGTGGAAGTGGAAGGACACAGGAAAAATGCGTCATAACAATAAAAATGTTTTGGCCCAAATAAAGCTTATAAACAAGACAAGGGGAAAGAAAGGGAAAGACACAGACAGGTCATAATATATCATGGCCCAAAGGCGCTTGACGACACCAACAAAAGCAGCAGCAGACGGAGGATGACAATGTCATAGCCAAGACTAGGACCAGCTCAGGACCATCTCAAGCATAATGACTGTCAAGGGGGCTGTGCCTCGACTAGGACTTAACGGAGAATCAATGACATATCGTTAGAAGAAAATACGTTTGCCCGCTGGGCCGGTGACGTGAAGCTAAAGCTGAACAGAAGAGGGCCACAAAGTCATAAAACAAAAATGTGAAAATAAAATAATGATAATGATTATAATGCCAAGCATATGCATTAACCATAAACACTGCAATAGATATCAAGATACACTGAGCGAAAATGATGAGAAAAGTTTTCAAACTTGTTTATCAAACTAATGTCTTTTGATTCGTTTAGGTCTTAGAGAAGAGATTTCGCCAACGTCCATCATTTGTGAACAAAACATGGTTTACGATACCTTTTCTAATATAAACAGAACAGAAGAGTCTAATTATCAACCTTATATGGCTATATGTTCATTTAACAACATCAATTAATTCCGATAGGGTTATTTGGCTAATATTTGAAGCCATTTCCTTTCCAATACGATAATTTTTTGAGAGATTTACTGTGGCTATCTTTATCTGAGATTATTTCTGGCTAATTGTGTAACAAACTAATTTGGGTATTTGGTCTTAAGCCTTTTGGGCCAAATGAAGAAAAAGTAAGCCAAAGTTAAGACAAACATATGGGCAACAAAACAAAAAAAAAGTGGGAAAAACGCAAACAGTTTGGTTAAACTGCTCTAACCAATAAAGTTGCTACAGGACACGCACTAAGGCACTAAAAGCTCTCAGTGGCTCAAAGCAGGATATACACGCACACCACACACACACATACACGGACAGCAACACCAACAGCCAACACACAGGAGCTTGGCCACAATGTAAGTTGGGCTCATAATTTATTTCGATTACGCCGCAGCACGCAATTTGCGCGCGAGAATATCCTTTTAGTAAGCACACGCGGAGAGCGACAGAGACGCAGAGAGATAAAGACACATCCTGAGGGAAACAGGCAGGCAGCGTGGGAAGGGTATGAGGATGGCCAGACCGAGATAAGTGTGCGCACAATTTCCGTTTCCGCTTAGTTTACCGTTGCTACTACTGATGCTGCGAAAATCCACTAAGCAACAATTAAATCAAAGTGAAGAGAGAACGAACAAACGAACGAACCAAACTCTACTTGACTTAAAGAGGACCAGAGCAATGGAGTTAAAAACGATGATAATGATGCGGACAGTCAAGAGACAACCAGAAAAGCGATCAGGAGCGGTTCAATAAGAACTGCGATTAATTTCAATTATCAATTTTGAATCTTGATCTAGTGTAAAATGTATATTTAAAGGAATTATTAACTTCACCTTTTTGGAGATTGGAGATAAAAACTTTGGATACCATTTTATTCAGAAAATGTAATTTATGGCTAGTTTATTATCTGTGACTTGCTTGATAGGTTGAGGTCATTCAAGGAAGGAACTCTATGTAATGACTGCAGCTCCTTAAGAGCTTAATAACTTTACTCATTGACTAGGTCAAGTTTCAATTGCATTCCTTCGTTTGGGCGCCATTCGTACTGAACCTACACCGACCACATGCTGTATTCGATGATGATTCATACTCGTAAAACTTCAAGAATCAATTTGAAGCAATCAGGCGATTCGAAGAGCAGGTAGTTCAGCTCTCATGCATTACATTATCAGACCTAATCATGGGTCAAGGGATGAAAAATAGAGGGAACTGAAGGAATGGGTCATATTGCTTTAAGACATTTACAGAAAACGCTTGCCGTTTACTCCGCCTTCAACTATCTCCCCCTCGTTCTCTCTTTGCCCTTTATTTTTGGATATCCCCACACATTTTCTGCTTAGAACTTATAAATATTTATGGCACACATAATGCAACTATAGAAGCAGCAAATGCAGCATCTATATTGGCCCGTTGAGCTTGGCTTGGCCAATAATTTTTTAGTTTTTTCTTGGAGCTACTATCAGCGTGAGTGTGTGTGTGTTTGTGTATGTATTTGTGTGTATTTTGGGTGCAGTGAAGCAAGCATTTTTCCACTGAAGGATTTATGTGCGCTGACATGCAACTTAAAAAGCAAGGACAACAAATGCGCTGCAACAGCAGCAGCCCAAGGATCCCCAGCAACAGCAGCAAGGATAACAACAATTGAGAAAAATATGCTGGGAGCTGGGATTAGGCCAAACACAAGAAGATGGCAAAAAAGAAAACGAAAAGCAAAGAGCTAAACTAAAAGGAGAGTGTACGAATAGGAAAAGGAATGCTGCAGAGTGGAAATAAACACCGAAAAAAAGAAGAAAGCAAAAATTTATGTGACTTTTGCATGTGCCTGGGACTTTGGCTAGACATTAGTACAATTTCCGGCCCAGGCCGCAAAAATATTCAATAATGTATTAAAGCGAGTGAAAGAGATATCACACACTAGAAATCGACAACTCAACTGAAGCGTGGCAAGCTGGATAAATCTAAATAAGACGTGCTCGAGAGACCCAGCGATTCTTCTTCGCCTTGTGCCTGCTGCCTGCTGCCTGGTGGCTTCTGCCTTGTGCAATGAAGTGCAAGGTGAACTGAACCAACTTTATACCGACATACATATACCTGGTCAGGCATAAAACAAAAACGGAAACAGCAACGGAAACCCAGCCACGTTTTTACCTTTAGTCTACCTATCTCACATACCAGCACTTCTTTATCTCTTTTTCGCTCTCTCTTTCTCTCCTTCTCTGTTCAATAAATTTCATCACTCTTAAATTGGCATTGCAATCGGGGCCAGATACCAGAGACACAAAAAGAGGTAAGGGGTAAAAGCATTTAAAGCAACGACTCCCCCCAGTAAATTGATAATCAATCAAATGCTGACTCAATGTCCATTGCAGTGACTACTTAATCACTGTCTGGTTATCCTTTCCATTCTTTTGATATATCCTTTCACAACAGGGGTATAAACAATAAAGAAAGCAAGATATAAAGATGAACGTGCAGCGAAAAGTTTATACAAATATATATATTCCTGATAAGTGTGCTGATAAGAGATATTATCAGTCTATAATTTGGGCTCTTCTTTTTACAATTGTTTCAAAGTAATTTCTTAAGAGTCTTAAATAAAATAAATACCTTTTCTACATAATTTTAACGAAAAGTATTATATAGAAGTGAGGTAAGAAGTGTATAGAAAAGTCACCAAGCAATTTCCTTTTTTCTTTTCCTCCACATTCATTCATTATTTTTCTTTATATTTTTATCAATTATGCGCAGTCTGAAGGACAAAGATGAATCATTGGAAGGAAATCATTGAATGTGTTGTGAATCTGTGCCATGATGTTTAATAATTTAATTAACGCCCTCATGATAAGTTTTGTGCAATATTCCACCAGTCAAAGAGAGAATAGTTAAATACAGGGAGAGAATAGCTCTTTTTACGATTGACCAACACTTGAAATAGCTAATTAGGCCATCTACATATCCAACTCTATCTCTCTGCCTCTTCAGAAATGAAAGGGTTTAGGCCACTTTGCCATTTACGATTGGCATAAGCACAATTTTGTGGTCAATATCAGAGCATTTCCCCTCTCACACGTAACTCACACAAAAAACCGCAACACAAATTTCAACAACTATGTAAATTTTCCCTTGCAAATGCAATTTTCATGTTTGTTAGAGGAAAAGGGAGAGATAGGGAAAGTGAGTGAGATGGCTAGCAATTGAGCAAAATTGATTGAACAACACAGAGAAGTCTGGCTTCTGGCTTTCTACATGCAATTAATAAAATGTCCCAACTAAATTGAGGACCAACCGCAGCACTTGGAGACGGCTTGACATTGCCTTAGTGACGTCATCATTTTGCGGTTGCCATGCAGCGCCTGCCTCTCCAACCTCCCTACCCTATTTCTTTACCACTTTGAGACATGTGGCGCTTGTTGCGGTTGAGAAAAGTGCAAGTTCAATCAACAGACGGGGCAATCAAAAATTTTGTGTCCAAGCAACCACAGAGATAATACAGACAGAGAGGCAGAGACGGAGACAAAAGTAAGTGAGACATAGACAACGTCTCCTTTTAATGCATATTCAATTACACACACAAAAAGGCACACAATTTGCTTTCATAATTCGGAATAAAATGCCATTTGGTCGAGGGGGGCGTGGCTCATCATAAATCAGAAAAGCTTCTACGAGTCGCGACCATGTACTAGACAAAAGAAACAGCGAAAAATTCCCAAAATGAGAATTAGATATGACAACGACTTGCCTTACACCCTTTCATATTGTGATAAGAAGGGTTATCAAGTATTTAAGTTGTTAAACAGTTAATTGAAAGCTAATAGATGGGTGGCGAATTTACTTCTAATTGACCGTAAATGAAGTTTTAGAAGTTTTGTCTCTTTTTTGGATACCAAAAATATTTGAATCTAGCCTGCTCCTTTCTTTACTTGAAGCTCTTTTGAATATACCCAGTTTAAACTCAATAGGTATCACAAAAAGCGAAGAAAAAACCTATAGAAAAAGCTTGTTGAAAATTATGAATTTTCCATAGTTTGAGTCAAAGACAAACACCGACACACACACAGTAAGAGAGAAACACAAGCAGCAAGGCCGAGACAGAGTAAAAAAGGCAGACGCAGCCAGACAGGAGTCAAATAATTAATGGCCAAAACTGGAAGGGTGGGTAAACAAACAAAACACCACACACAAAAAAAAAAGACACACAAGAAAAAAACATGCAAAACAGATTTGCATGAACAAAACGCAGAGTCAGTGTTGATTTCGAATTGTGTGTGTGCGAGTGTGTGTGTGTGTATGCTGCTCGTCGGTTGCCTTGGATGCCGTCAGTTCGGCTTGTTAGTCCCTTTGCCCTATGTTGACTTTAAGGTTGGCTAATAGTCGACTGCATCCTTTTTCGGCCACTCTTTATAATACTTCGTATTTGGCTTTGGCTTTGTTCGCTTCTCGTTTTTTTTTTTCTGCTGGTTGTGCCACAAAAATTTGTTGTAAACCGAATTTACGCTTTTAGTATTACTTATTTGCTGCCATTATTTGTGGCGCGTTGAGCTGGGCTTTCACTTTTATTTGGTTTTGGCTTTGGCTTTGGCCTTTGTATGATGTTTGGCTCCTGTATGAGAACGAGTGCAGAGTCAGCAGAAAGCTTTTAGCACAAACACACACAAACTCACATACAAACAGGACACTGAGCAAGGAGGAAGGACAACAAATACAAGTTAAGGACTTCATTTTAGTGTTCGACGTGTGGTCGACGTCGTCCTCGTCGTCGTCTGTTGGGCATCAGGATGATAATAAGAACTCCCAGCGAGAAATCATAAATTAATCCGATTTAAGCAGCAGCTGAGTAGCTTATTTTTATACAGTCGAAAGGAGAACCCAAAAAGGGAGGTAGAGATCCTTTCTGCATCCTGACCAGTTCATCAGCAATAGCAGCCTTTGTTTGTCTGCTTACTTTACTCTCACTCAAAAGGCATTTGCATTTTTAAAAAGAGACAAAAGATATTCAATCAGCCAGAAAATTGGGACTTTCCACAGCTCATAATTGGTTTAAATATTAAACTTTGTTAACTTTTGTTAATTTTCATTTAAGAAATGTATTTAAGAAAATACATTTGATATGTGTACTCCATGGAGTATTGAAATTCTGTGTAAGTGTATGCCAACTTCTTTATATCAAAAATCAAATTTCCATTCATTATAATTCCTCAATGAAAAGAAAATCTTTAAGAGCAATTTATTTTGGCCATAAACCATAAAATGGAAACGACATGACATGATTGAATGCTGCCATAGTGATGCTGTTAATGATGACGAGGACGACGAACACGAAGACTGGGACGAGTTGTTGTCAAGGTGGGACTTAAGTGGCAATACTTAGTTTAGTTCAGTTTCAGGTTTCTCATCGTATATATCCTGGCAACACGTCAGCTCATTAAGTGGCAAAGTTTTTGCACCAGCAACATCCTTTACCGCATCCCTCGCACCTCCACACACACACGCACACACACAGACACACTTTTCCGGATGCATTCATTCGTCTTTTTGGCGCCTTTTAGAGCGCTGCGGCTTAAGTGCATCATTCTAAATTCAATTGAGCTTGAAGTGTTCAAAAAGCAAGAGGTAAGTAGTAGAAGAGGATGGATGGCTGGATGGCTGGATGGATGTGCTCCATGGTTTTTGGCCTCAGGTGATATGCGTTTCACTTCGTTGTTCATCATCGGGTCGTGGTAAAAGTGCGAAAAGTGGATGTTGAATTTTCCACAAACTCACAGCAACAACAAAAATGAAGCAAGTAAGTCGACTCGTCGACTTGGGTATACCATACACCAGGCGAAACAAATATTTCAAATTTCGAAAACCAAATGTATGTCTATTAAATTGTTTTTACATGTTTCATAGTATGTGCTATCTCGCTCACTCTACGAACATACGAGCACTCTAGCGCCGCCACTAGCCAACGGCCAATTCTGGCCTTGTGGACTGCTTTGTAAAATACGTTCATACGCATATTTTGCATGTTTCTAGTCCGATTTCAATAAAATTCGGTAGTTTTGTAGAAATAGATAAGAATAATTAGTCTGCCGAATTTGAATGCGATAGTCAAAAATCTACAGGAGAAAATCGGTTTTTTCTTAAATATGGAGGCGGAAGTGGGCGTGGCAAAATATGAAAATAGATGTACCCTGCGCGCATACTAAGCCAGTGTACATACTAAATTTGGTGACTTTAGCTTTGTTAGTTTTTGAGAAAATCAGTTTTGTTTAATTTGCGGGGGCGGAAGTGGGCGTGGCAAAATTTTTAAATAGCCAATATCTGCGCGTCTATCAAGCTAATCTGCATACCAAATTTGATGTCTCTAGCTGTTATACTTTTTAAGAAAAACAGTTTTATGTGATTCCTGGGGGCGTAAGGGGGCGTGGCAAAAAGTTTGAACAATCAGTTTTTGCGCGCTAACTAAACGGGTATACAAAATAAATTTGATGTCTCTAGCTGTTATACTTTTTAAGAAAAATAGTTTTATGTGATTCCTGGGGGCGTAAGGGGGCGTGGCCGAAATTCCAATTAACTCTGTACGCGTGCATAATACACGAGTATACATACCAAATTTGGTGGCTCTAGCTCTTATAGTCTCCGAGATCTGCGTGTTCATACGGACGGACGGACGGACGGACGGACGGACGGACGGACGGACGGACGGACGGACGGACGGACGGACGGACAGACGGACATGGCTAGATCGACTCGGCTGTTCATCCTGATCAAGAATATATATACTTTATAGGGTCGGAGAAGCTTCCTTCTGCCTGTTACTTACATTTTGGCGACTTTAATATACCATTTCACCCTATGGGTGTATGGTATAAAAAGTGACAGAAAGACAGTGAGACTAACTGACAGACAGATACTGACAACCATGAATTTGGTTAGAGACTTTTTAGAAATCTGATTTGTGGTATACGCTTTAGGAATATTTCAATTCTCTCTCTCTCTCTCTCTCTGGTGAACAATTTCATATTTCTATTGTAATAAATTTATAAATATTTTAAATTTTTGTGCAATTTATTGTTTCACTTATTTTTTGCCGAGAACAATTTGTCATGGAGATTTCTATTGTTTTATGCGCTAATTGGCAGCATTGGGGGACACATTTTGTGTATACTTAATTGATTTAAAGTGCAATTTGATTTTCATTAAATTTTCCCATTGACCTTTTTTTCCACACACAATATTTTGGTGTGTGGTGGCTTGGGTTAGGGTTCACCAATGCATAAATCAAACACAAAAGCAGCTGTTTAAATAGAAATTGCGCATTTTGTTGACCACGCCCCGATTGCCCACCATTGTACCCCCAAACCAAAACTCAATTGAACTCATTTGTAATGCCAAAGCAAATAAAATGCTTTTGGAAAATTGTCAACGATAGAAATACATTTTCTGTGGCTTAATAAAATATTTACACATTGACAAAAACAAAAACCCGAGAAAAAATAAGCAAAACCCCAAAAAGGGAAGCAAATATTCTCCTAAATAGCCAATTTACTTCGATTCTCTAACAATAACAAAAACAACAACGATCACAATGGACTAGCAAATGTTATACCAACTAAGAGCACCAATAAATAGTCTTCCTAACATCTCCCCCTTCTCTCAGAGAATTCTGATTAGACACATTCATACGCTTATCAGACTGACTAACTGGCTGGATGACTGACTGACTGACCGTATGACTGTCCTGACTCATACTCCACAAACTCGATTTTCTACTAAATGGAAATTGAAATCGAAAACATTTTTAGTCAGCATTTTTCGGGGTAGCTGAGGGGCAAAAAGGTTGGCCCCCGTCTTTTCTGGCCTTTGATTGGTCAATATACATTTTTGAATTTGACTTTCTGTATGCGTGATTCATAAACTGCGTCACTATAAACACAAAGCGAACAATATGTTTCTTTACAAGTTGAACTAATCAATTGTTATTATAGAAAACTGTATTGAGAGCAACAAAAGCGATCATTGTTTACACACAGCGTCATTGTTCCTACTATCAGAACATTTAATAACACTTTTTCAATTCTTCTCACTGTAATTATGTGCATTACCTACCTAATTTGTTATTACCTCAACACAAAAAGATAAAAAGGGAAAGAACCTTGAAGTACTTCAATACAGCTTATCATTTCGAAGAGCCCTTGACTTCGTTAAATGCTTTTGAACTTCAATTAAAACAGTAAAATTCAATATCAAAGTTAGCAATGCATTTGTGAAGCTATTTTGTAGATAAAATTATTGAAAAATTTCTGAAATTACAAGAAGAGAAGAACTTCAAATCGAGGGTAAATACTAATTTGAAACTTAATTAGTTTGATGCTTTGTGTTATCTTTTATAATGAAGATAGAAAACAAAACCTTTGATTCCAAAGTAAACAGAGATTGAGTTTTTAGTTTCTTAAAAACCACCCACAGTCTAACATTTTACACATGTCTCAAACCATTTCAATAACAAACAATGAGACTTAAAATTATAAGCCCATTTTTTTACTCCCACCTATTTATGTGGATGTGTAAAAGATTTAATACCTACAAAGGAAATAGATAAAAAATAAAGATTAAAATAGCAACTAAGGTATTTTCATTTGTTATAGAATAATAACAAACAATAAAAAGATTTTCATCTTCAAATGCAAACGGAGAGTGATTCAACTCAATTCTATGTGAATCATTGCAATCTTTTTGTTAATCTTTTCATTTCTCTCAAAGGTTTTTCAATTTTATGATTTATAGAAAATTGATTTGTGCCTCAATTGGTAATCCGATTATCATCTTTTTGCTTTAATTATGATACATACATATCAATTGAATATGCTGTTTTGTGTGCAAGTAAAAAATTAAATATAATTCAGAAAAATATTTTTTGTTCTTGTTGTGGTAGTTTTTATGATGGACATTAACCACTCAATATTGACATTTATATGAAAGCCGCACTAAACTGAAAACCGCATGGAAACGAATTAAATCCATGACTACAAGTATATTTGATAACTATATTTATATATGTATGTATATAAATTTATTTGTATATACATAGGTGGTATGGTGAAAAAGCACTCATCAAGTTGTAGAAAAACTTTTCTAAAATGATTTAGCAGAAAAATATGTAAAATGATTTGAAATAATTTATAAATGTTTAACAATTTGTTGGATTTGTCTGCTGTCTATATGTAGAATTATATATAAATCGGTGTGTATTTGTGGCTATGTGTGTGTGTGTGGGCACATTAAATAGCCAAAAAGGAAACTTGTTGGAAAATTCGGAAAAATAAAAGCAGAAACGGTTTTTGGCTTTTTGTTTGCTCTGATTTGAGTAACGTGCGCAAAAACCGCGCGCGCGAAAAAAAAAATATACTTTTATATAACAAAATTTTATTTTTAAACAAAAACCAAAAAAATAAAGAGAAATTGTTGTACAAAAAACTTTTTTGCACATGAGTCGTAAATAAATTAACTGTTTGTTGGCCACAATATTTCTACATATATATGGATATATGTATGTTTTTTTTTTTTGTAGCTATTCCTTTTCTATCCATTTCGTTTGGAAAATCTGTCACTTACCTTTTGCACTAACAGCGGTTGGGCAAAGTCCACACCGCCCTGCAGACGAAAGCCCCAGGGTTGGGCATCGAAACGTGACAATTTAATTTGCAACAATTGTGGTTGGGACATTTTCTATATATGTATATGTAGACGGGCTGGAGAAGCTGCAAAGAAACAATAATAATGAGAAGAAAATGTTATTAGAAAACATGTCGTATACTTGATATCACGTAGCAGCAGGTATCTAGCCTAATTAATGAAATCAAAATCAACAGCCATCGTAGCGAGTGAGCGTTAGACAATTCGGTTCGTACTAGAACAGAGAGTAGCACTAATAAAGACATTATTCAGGCATGTCCATGCTAATCCTGCACCAAAAACGCAACCAAACCAAACCAAACCAACCAGACTAGTCCAGACTCTGCACTTGCAGCTTACACCCACTTTACACACACACACATCCAAACACATTCCTCTATGCTAGTCCTAGTCCTATTCGTATCTCTATCCGAGTGTGCCTTGATCTCTGCGGCAGCTGCGAGTCCCTGTGCATTTTCGCATGCAAAAACGCTCTGTCGAGTGCCAAACTGCCAACATATTTGGCCGCCTCTTTCTGGGCTAACTGCAGTTACACGCAGGCAAAGGCAACGTTAACACTGCCTCAGCACAAACCAGCAAAAGAGCCCAAAAGCAGTGATAGCAGCTTAGGGAATACCTCTTAAGTAACATTTTGGGGCTCCTCTGGCCTTGGATCGTGACAATTTTGGCAAATCAGCTGATTTTTGTTTACCTTTTGGCCGCCAAAGATGTGGCCTACCAGAAATTGTTGTTCTGCCTTCTGTAAATTGACATTTTAAGTGCATTTTTTTAAATTGATACTTTATGCGCTTTACCAGTTTATAAAACAAAACATTTATTTATTTATTTCATCAAAGAATAATTTATTTTCACTTTAAGCTTTGCGAATTGCCGCTTACTTCACTTTAGCACTAAATAATACCAAAAATACTAACAAAATACTGCAAACATTCTTGATATCGATAAGAGTTATCGATTTGTTTTGAGACCTTTTAGCTTTCCGTTAATTTATGAAAAATCTGTAATTTTTTTAAGTGATCAAGAATGTGAATGGATTTAATATAGTTGTTTCTCTAAATGCTGTAATATTTAAAAAAAAAAGTAGAGAAAGATTTTAATTTAAATTTATAATATTGGGATTGGAAAAGCCAATCAAAGAAAGTATGTAAATATATTGCTATCCATATTTTCATTAAAATCTGGACTCTACTTATAACATATAAGTATATAGAGTAGCCATTTGTTGTGCTAATACAAATGTATCCTGGTTACAACTTAATTCTCTTACAGGGTAGCAACATAAAACGAGTTAAACTTTGTTAGATATCGCCTTTTTTTCACACACACACACACACACACAGGGACAGTGAATGAGTGGTGATGGTGGGGTGCTGAGGGACTACCCACCCACTTTAGCCTTGGCCACAGCGCAGATGGGTCTGTCTCTGTGTTGGATCTGTTGTAAGTGTGGCTTACATGGGTTCGTTCTATATATATTTTCCTATTTTTTTGCCGGTTATAGTCGTCATAGCTTTGTAATTTGTACAACGCTATGTATGTGCGTGTCTCTGTGTGTGTATGTGTGTGAGTATGTGTGTGTGGTGTGTGTGAGAGTCGTGTCTGTTGATTTAGTTTGCTGCATAACAATTTTTGCTGAGTGTTGTGTTTTTTATTAGCAAAGACACATTCACTAGCTGGTGCTCGGTACCATGGAAGACACTCAAAGTGGAAGTAACTACATTAAGCTATTAAAACGACAGCAGCTGGCAGCAAAACTCCTTCAGCAAAACAGGCATCAGAACACGGCAACATACACACACTCTCACACACACACACACTTACACCGATGAGATGGTATGGTAGAGAGAGAGACATTTTAGCACACACAGCAGTTTAATTAACGTTAAGTGCGGGTGGTAATGGCTCGAGCCAGAGCTGAAACTCTGGAGCCAGTTCCAGCTCGAGCTAAAGCTCAATCCTTATACTAGCCTTGGTCTTGGGGCCAACTGCTGGGCCGTAACACGTTGTCGGCATCGTCCTCGACATTTGCATGTAAATACTTTGTACGCCATGAAGTTGGCCCATTAGACACCAGGCGAAAAAAAAAAAAACGAAACTGAATACCGTATGTATGCCTCCGGATAAAAAGGTTGGTACGTAGGTAAAGGTAGACGTGAAGGCGGAGTCCAAGTAACATGCACATGCACAGAAATAATTTAATTAAAATATTAAATAAATGCGAAAAGCCAAAAAGAGCTTACAAAAAGGACAAGTACAAACAATAACAGGCAAAGGAGCAGACCTCAAAGTGAAATGGCTAAAAAGCTTTTCAAATTGTCTAATTACTAGAAACACAAAGGTGGAGTAAATGAGATTAGAAAGGCACTAAATAGGTATAGATTAGAAAAAAGCAAACAAAAGGCAACTTATCATACAACAATATTGCATTTCCGGCATTCAATTTGTCAAGTAGATTATTGAGGGGAGCGGAATAGAGACCGCTAATTGGGGCAGGCAACAAGTTCAAACAATAAGCCAGAGTGTTGGAAAATTCCCTTATGCAAATAGAAGGCTTGATTTAAAATACCAGTGTTCGAGAACGACTACATTGGAATGATCATCTTAAGGATCTTCAAAGAATTAACATTAATAAAACAGAATCCATCAACTTTGAATGAGAAGAATGTATCAAGTTACTTAGTCAGATATTCAAGTTATCTCTTAAAATGAAAGTTCCAATTGCTAAATATCCTAAGATCTCAAGTCTTCAAGGAGGATTTCTAATTAACCTTTGATAAAGAAGGAAAGGAAAAGGAAAAATGTTTCTTTACTTTGTAGCCCCCTTTGGCAGTTTTTATTTGCATTCCCACCCTGATCATACTCCACATATGTCTAGTTCATTTATAATCAACTTGTCCCCGTTTTGGCATTTGAAATCAGACTTATGACTAATAATCGAATGTCAGCTTATGCCAAGCGGACATGCACAGAGCACTCGTTTCGTTTCCTGATACACCCCAAAAAACAAAAACAAATGAACAAAAGTTATCGCTAATCAGTTTCACATACACAGTATATATATGTGTACATATATTTTGTACGATTGGCAAATTGCAATTTATTTATACCAACATTCGTCATGATGTGACCCATGCAGTTGAGCAGTTTCATGTGGCAATAAATCAATTTGCATGCAGGCAAAATTTCAATTTTCTGTAAAACATTTTTGGCTGGGAATCCGCAGACACACACAGACATACAATCATATGTATATATAATTTTCTTTAAGCCGATTTGCTGGGCAAAGTAGCATCAAATTGATATTTTCGGTAAAGCACACACACACACACACACCAATGGTACACATCGTCCATAATCATTAGCAGTTAAAAAGACCTCCAACAAAGGGCCAAAGAGATGAAGAGAAGCGGCCTGAATTTGATGATGATGTTCGAGATGATGTCATGCCAAGGCAACTGTAAAGTATTTTTAAGTCTTTTCATCGCTTCTTGGCCTGGTCAATTTTGCACGCTTCTCCAAATGTAAAGTTATTCCCTAGCTAATAGAGTTCAGTTTCCATTCCATTTATTCATAGAAGCGACAGTTTGTCTACTTTTTGAATGAAATTATGTAAAAAATTAGGTCAGGGTCTTAAGAAATATAATACGTAGGAAGTCAAATATTATGTTTAAACTTGGCATCTGTTATACATCATCTAATTCATAGACTATGAGGATGTTTTGTATACAACTTCGAACATACATTGATTACATATTGAATACTTGCTAAATATATAGTAATGGAGGATATAAGAGAAGATATAAAACAATCATAAATAAATTTAAGGGGGTGACAAGGTCGAAAATTCGAAAATTTAGTAGTTTCTTAAATAAATGTGAATCCTACACCGAAAATACTTTTTTGTTTCGTCTAGATAATGAATAGAATCAGCATTATATAGAGCAAAATATAGTTAACCTAAGTTACAATTTTGTTCTATTTTCTAGTTCAGCTATTACTATTTAGTTTGCTCCATTTGAATGAAAAATGTATAAAAAGGAATCAAAAGCAATCCATTCATGAATGGGTAATTAGTTAATTAAAATTTAAAACATTTTAAGGCAAACGCATAAAATACATTAATGAAACTCTGAGAAATCATCCCATTCTCTCCCTTAATATAGACTGATAATGATTACAAGAAATGAAATGAAATTAAATTAAAATTTGCATTTCGAGTCAATGCCACAGCTTCAATTCACGTCTTCAATGAGCCAACTAATTAAAAATTGAATTATTTATAGAACCTAAACAAACATCAACTACTTGGCGACTGTTCATTTTGTTGTTGTTGCTGTTGTTGTTGGAAGAGCATTTCAACACATTAATAAAACTGCATATGCAACAGCTCATTAAAAAGGCACTCGAGCACAGGGCACAAAAAAAAGAACTTCAACTTGCAGCAACCAAGCAAGTTGGAGTCCAACAACTTTGAATCTCCTCCAGCTCGCCATGATGTCAAGTGGGCAAACCTTAAGAAGCAAAAACTACTACTTGAAAAGACGCTGTTGTTGTTGTTGTAGTTGCATTTTTTTGTTGTTGTTGCTGCTGACTCTTTTTGGGCCAAACAAAAGTGAAGCGACATTCACCCACTAACAGACGCAGAGCCAAGAAGAAATTAGTGGAGGGAAAGAGGGAAAAATAGCAGCCTGACGAGCAATAACAAGCCACAGACACAGCGATTACATATATGTACATATATCTAGACATATGTTATATGTATATAAAAACATCTAAGCATATGCATTAGAGTGGTCTATTTTTCCAAGTAAATAGTTAAATTTCTCTGCAATTCACTTGAATGTGTCGTAGAAGGATTAAAGAATATCTCAAAGGATGTTCTAGGAGAGGTTCTTGAATCCCTTTTTACTATTTATATTAAATTCTTTTCTAAACTTATTCTTCGTTTTATAAAGTCATCAATTAGCCATAGAAATGATGTTAGACATTATTTGCAATCATCTTTATGCCTTCAGTGGCCTGGCCACAATAATAATCGTAAGACTATAATAATTGTTTTCTCTTTATGGCCCAAAACCAGAAACCAGTCTAAACAAATACACTCACACATACATTTGTACATATGTTTGTATATAAGTTTCAACATGTGTCTGTAGAAATGTGTGGCAAAGTGCATTTGGCTGTGGCTCGCTGGATTTCAGACTCTCTGGGTCTGACTCTGGATGTGGCTCTAGATTTGACTCCCTTGGGGGGCAGCGCCAAGTAGCGAACGCGTTGATTTCGCATTTATGCAAATTTCACGTACACTTCAAACTGCTGCTGCGTTTTTTGCCTTCCCTTCTGACTCTCTTTTTTCTGGGTGTGTGTGTGTTTTTTTTTCTTCTTCTCGCAACGCGTTTAGCCAAAAAACTCAACTTTGAAGCCTGGTTATGTGACGTGACGTCATGTGTGTGTGAGTGTGCACTCGTGCTTGTGGTGGCCGCCAGGATATGGCACTTTCGCCCGCCCCCCGCCCGCCTGCCATTGCCAACATTGCCCCCCTGTTGCTCTTCAGTCTGTCTAATGCAATGCGCGTGCTAAATGGGCGTAACTCAACGGCTCGACGACTTTTTAGTAAAGTTTTTTTCAACTGCCTGCAACTGTCAGTGCATCAAAACACTTGAGAGAAGCAAAAAATGAAGAACGAACTCGGCACAGAAGTAGAAAAAGAAAAAGTTTCGTTTCCACTGCGTATACGTAATATTTTTTTAATATTTTTACTCGTCGCCGTTGTCGTTGTCGGCATAAACAAACAAACAACAACAAAAGTTGTCATTGTTGTTGTTACCCCACCTTCCCTCTCCCATCTCTCTCACTCTTTCTGTTCAAGTGCTCTGTCAACGTCGTCAAAGTGAAAGAAATGGCATTGAATGTGGCAATTTAGCAAAATAACAAACACATGGAAAATGTCAAAGACATCGAAAAACTATATTGCATTACATGGGGTTGACTTTGTAGTATAAGTTCATTACCACATACACACACACACACACGGCACACTCCCATGTAATACATTTTAACCAATTTGTCCAATTTATTTTCTATAAATATTTTGCTATATGTAAACATACACAAAAAAAATCTTTATGATTTTCGCTCTGGTTTGCAAATTTACCCATCGATGAAAAAAAAAAAAAAACTAAATTATATTTTGCATATAATTTAAAATATGCAAATTGACTTTGGCATTCTCATCCACCCAAACCTCCCCTTGAGATCCTCCCAGAGGCCATGCTTTAGTTTATGCACAATTTGGATTGCCATCCATATAAATTTTAATATACAGCGGTGAAATTATAATTATTATCTCTCAAATTTAAATGGGACAGTGATTAAGTTGTTGGTTTGGTTTCATCTAAATTGCGAAATTCAGTCGAATTTTTTCAGTTTAACTGAAAAATTTGTCTCAGGGGAACAATTTTTATAGCATCAACTGTGTCTCTACAAAATTCTTAGTGAATTTATCAAATTTCTTAATTAATGACTGCATAAAGGAATTGTTTTCTTTACGAATTATTTAAAAATGAAAAGTAGACACAGTCCTACGAACAAAATAAGGTTGACTTAAGGCCTTTTGACCCTCAAATCTTTCTTTTAAGTCGCCAAAATGTATTTAACCCAAGTCGGATTTAAAAGGGGTTGAAATCAGGACATTTTGCTCTGCAAAATCCATGTTAATACACTTTTTTCATTTCATTTTTCTTAGAAAACAATTCATTTTTACTTTCTATATCATATTTTCTGTAAAAAAATGTATTCCTTGAACCGCCAATGATGCATTTTCTTTATATATTCTTTAACAGTATAAATCACTTTGTCTATTAGCTTACTTTTATATATATATTATAGATTACCGATATACAATATCAAAGATTGACAATTTAATGACTATAGTGAAATTAGCATATAAAATATTGGAGAAATGACATTCAGGTGACTCACAAATTTATAGAGGAAACTAAATTCAGGCAATTCCAACTAATATTGCTAAAAGTATCTATGATTAACTAAACAACAAACTCTTTGTTAGCTAATTAAAGATTAGATAAGATAAGAGATTCTGCGTAAACAAACATTGACTTATCAATATTATATACCCACTTATATATTGATCAATTCCAACAAGTGAACCTTCTAATAAAGTTCTTAATCCAAAGAGATAGAAAATAGATTTGAGTCTTGGAAGCATCTGCTCTTTCAGTGGACAAATTCATAAATTCATTCACTTAAGTTATTCATCTGATGGATTGATAATGGATTATATAAATGTGTACTAAGAACCAAGAATTCACAAAGTCAACTCGGCCATTTATTTTGTAATTCTTTTTGCCTTAGCTCATTTAAAGAATGTATTTATATTTTTTTTGCCGTTTTGTTTTTTTCATTTTCATTTTGAACACTTTTTTCGCATGAGCTGAGCAAACAATAACAAGATATATACATTGGATACATATATACATATATGTATGTGTATAGTACATATCGTATAATATGGTCACTGGCATCAGCAAGAGCAAATATTGATAAACAACAAAAGAAATTGTTTAATACAGCTGCCTAAAACTGAAATTTAGCAAAGAGTCATGAAATTTATAGTAGATATAGGAAAACGATATCTATATATTGCGAGGGGTGTGCGATAAGTACCAAGTCTCATGAGCTGATGGTGTCAGGAATTACCTATTTTCTTTTCTAGGCCAAATACTCATCAAACAGCCCTCGTGTATTACATATATGTATCTTGTATGAACTATTTTTTTCTGCTTGTCTGTTGTTGTTTTGTGTTTTAAGTGAGTTGCATTTTTATATTCTTGTTGTTGCTATTGTCACCCATAATAAATATATAAAAACAACAACTCATTATTTGCCCATCCCGGGACAGAGCGAAAGAAAATACAAAAACAAAAAATTGCATAAACGAAATATGTAATTAAATATAATATAAAACAATCAAAAAACCAAATCCCATAAATTAAACTTTAGCGAGAATGAATAACACAAAAAAAAGGCCCTGATTTTAAATCTGTCAGTGGATCGAAGGGTGAGAGGGGGCAGTGGAAAATGGCATAGTTAATGTCATATTAGTTGTTTGATCTAATAAAGCGTAATTATCAGAGCATTTATTTAATTAGCCGCACAAAAGTACACACACACATCAGATATATATACATGTATAATGGTAATTTAATATGCTTAACCAAAACTCAAATTTAAAACTCAATAAATTGTAGACAAGCCGTTTAAAAAAAAAAAGGAAATGCAAACACAGGGATTTTAGTAAACGTAATCTGAGCAGTAAAAAAAAATAGGCCATTAAACGACTTTTATGGTAATTAAGCTTTATTTTTAGTTGATCGACTACAATGTGGAGAATCTCAACATTCGAGTATGAAATATCGTAGAGGAAAAAGTGGGCATAAGATGAAGATATATAAAAGATTTCATCGTGGTAGCAGACAAAGATTTCGAGAATCGAATGGCCAAGAGACACCTTAAGAAAATAGAAGATCTTTGACAGAAAAAGGCTGAAAACGGAGGACCACCAAGCATTTTGTGCTATCACTAGTTTATGAAAATTGGTGACAAATAATGACCACCAATGTACAAATCTTTTGAAATACTTAACTTCCTAGTGCTAGGATTCTAAATATTTTCTTTAAGGAACACTCCCTCAAAGAAGAAAGTCGAATTATACCAAGAATCAAAAGGCATCTAGTCCTTCAGTCTATTTCTTTCCATCACTCTCCATTTTTTAAATTTTTCAGCCGAAGTTATATAGAAATAGATTCGAAAGAGAATGTATAATGAGCTGTCCAAATTCAAATAGGATCTAAAGTGTAAAAAACGTAAATCTACAAATAAACAGAGAGAAAGTTAAGAACACCCTTAACTTTCTGCGAATTTTGATAGAAGAATAGTAGAAAATTTAAAGGCATAAACAAACATTTGATTAAAATGGTAAATAAACCTGATATATTTTCACATATTCTTCTCTAGTATGGATCAACTAGAGAATTTGGACTATTCTTGATGGAACCACCCCCCAAAATTGTTTTCTAGATCCGTCCCTGATGGACACTGATAGAGCATAATTTAAAATTTAACAAAAAAGCCCTTGTAACTAGCCAATTAGCAGGCATTTGACTTTTTTTCTGCATTTTTAACCACTGTAAGTAAATCTCATTTATGCATTCATTTTTATGCCGAGATTATCTTTTGCCATTTTGCAGTTTGCCAGTTTGATTTGGTTATTTCGAGAGAGAGAGAGAGAGAGAGAGAGAGGCAGAGATTCAATTGAATTAATTGAAAACTATTTTTAATTACCTTTTTGGCCAATGCGATTAACCCCGAAATGCAATTGGCTGGCTAATTGGTAAAAGCTTAACTATTTAGTCCCTAGTTAATGTCGCAGCAAAATGACAGCCAACCAGTTCCAGCCAGATGGGATAACATAGATAAAGTCAACAGAAAGACAGACCCTAACGATAGGCATGGGAAATCGACAGGACAGGAGACAGTGGACAGTTTTCCAAAGAGGCAAAAGACTGGCTGGCTTCTTCTTTCTGGCTAATGGTTTGCCATAATTCTCTATCAAATGTAAGGGATATATTTCGACTGCTATTCACATTTCACTTCACTTTAGTTCACTTGTTGATTCTCAATTCTTTTCTGCTGACATTTTACAAAGTGCCGGCAATTAGGTTGACAAAATGCTCAAAAGCAGCCGCCATTGCTGCACAGTGGTTTCAAACCAAGAGGGCATTTTCCAAAAGGAAATAGGTTTGGTCTCTACGATGATTAACTTCACGTCTAGACATAGTTAAGTAGTGGCTTTCTCTTAGTTTTAGTTAGAATTAGATGGACAAAAGGCAGAACTGAAACTCTGTTTTCAACTCCAAATTTCCCTTCGATTCCACTGTGCCACTTGTCAACCAAATTCGTGGCCGTTTTCCTCCCACATTGGCCCCCTTTTAAACATTTTCCATAAGCTTTTGTTTTCTGTAATTTGTTGAAACATTTTCAAATGTTTTACAATGACAGAAGACAATCGGAAAACTATTTTCCCCCAATTTTCTCATGTCAAGTGCGGCTGTTCTTTATGTCATTTGGAAATCGGAGAAGCTGACTGCAAAATGCATTTTAAGAACTACAAACACCCTCACACACACACTCGGAGAGATAAATGACTTTCTCTGCGGGATTATTTAATGGTAATTATTCACATACATTTGAAATATATTTTAAATAATTTTAGTATTTAGATATTTTTGGTATTTGCAGCTGGCATATTTGTTTCACTTTCGTTTGACAACTTTCGCCTACGCTTAAAAAAACATTTTCTAACTTTATCGCCGCTCTCGTTTTTTGGTCTTTGGCAAGTCGTGTGCAAATTGGATGAAAAAGAAATGTTCTAAAGAAGCGACCTTCCCATCCCCTCCCCCTCCACCCACACACCCAATCATATGCATAATGTGTTTTCTGTTTCGGTTTCCTTGGCAAGGGTAAGTTAAGTTAAGAAAAAATTTGTGTTCATTGAGTAAATTTGATATTTTCATTGACTTTGGCATTGACGTCTGAGCCAAACGACTTTTGTTGATTGAAATAGATTTTTGATCTTTTTCTATTTTGCTGTTGTTGATGTTTAAATAAATATTTATAATATATTTTGTATTCCTTATTGCTGGCGGTGGGAAGGTCGAGCAGAACTGAATGGGAAAATGTAACTCAAATAAGGTCACAGACGAAAGAAACTTATAACGGATGATAGAAAATTTCAAAGGAATTTGATAAAAATACATCAATTTCTTCTTCTTTCTGTTCGTTCATATCTATTTTGCACTTTTTTCGTGTTGCGGAAAAGACAAACCACTTGAATCAATCTCAATCTCAAAAGATATTGCTATTGGGGGAAGGGAAAGGCGGATGGGGTGAGGGAGATTTTATTTTTTGTGGCTTCTTTTTGAAGGCGATGAAAACCAAAGAAATAGATAATAGACTCGAAAGGGTCGACCAAATAATACCCCAGATTAAAGTAAAAGTAATCAACAAGTTTAAGACAAATTGAATTTGCTTTTAAATTTTTTATTCATCCTCAGTGCAACTTTTCTTGAAGTACTAATAAATATTTGAAGGAACTTTGCTGTCATTATGTATTTTCCCTGATATATCTTTAAAAAACTTCTAAGTTATAATGCTTTTATTGACATATGGAGAATAAGCTAAACTTTCAAATAAAGTGAAACAGTTCAATATCGTAATGAAATTATCATGAGAATCGTTTAGATCTGCAGAAGTCAAAGTATTGAAGAAATGTAAAAATTTTTTAAGGTTCTGATCTGAACTCTTGGGCCAAAGAAGGACACAGAAGCAATTAACCTTCTCCTAGTCTCACACCTTCAGTTAAAAATAGGCTTAACCTTAAGAGTCCAAGGTAAATATTTAATAAACAGACAAATTTTTAATTATCTACATATATGTATAAATATAAATCTATTTATAATTTTCATATTAATAATAAAACAAATATAAAATTCTTCGTGTTCTAGTTTCAACGATTTTGCTTAGCAACAAACATAGTTCTTTGTGTATTCATTTTTGGTTAATTCTTTTTTGAATAACCAAATCCATTCTAAGATAAGTATATTCCCCTTTGTTCCTATATCTTACTCATAGAAAGACTGGTTTTTATTAGTTATTACTCCTTTAAATAGTCCTTTTGGATTCATCTTATCCAGACTTAGCATAAAGTTTTTTAACTATTAAGAGTCATAACCTTTTGCGAATATCTTTTCTCAAAATAAAACTCTGTTTAGATCATTATATATATGTCTAGAGGGCTGTTCAAATACATAAAAAACATACTGTAAGTCTGACTTTGCTTCTTCAATAAGTAATAGTCGACTAGTATTATTTATGTGATACCAGGAATTGAAAGAATTGTTAGCCTTTTCAAAAACACAGGAAAAAAACTAAATAATTGTAAGAATAATTCGAAACTTCATTCAATTGATTCGATTATTCTCTATTAACTTTGGTCATTTGTTTGAATAAATCTTTTCTTCTTTTAGGAAAATCTCTTATCATTCTCTATTCACATAACATCCGAAAAGCATTGAGAAGAATGACTGAGTGGCTTTTGCATGTATTCAGTTTTCAACTTCGTTCAGTCGATTTATCAAACACCCAGTTTGGATTTCTCGTATGGGTTATGCCTTTCGCTTGCCAATTACAGGGTATGCCAAATTGTTTGCCAGTCACGTTTGTGGTGCAAAACCAAACAGGCTGGTCAGCATTTAAGACAGAAGGCAACAGCAGCGGAAGAAGCCCATGGAGATGAAGACGAACAAGTCAAAAAGGCGGGACGGGGAGGGGAAGACGAAGTTTATATTTTTTTCTGCACTTCTTTTTTTTTCAGTGGGCGAAAATTTTATTTAAACTTTTTTTGTATTTCTTGGTTTGTACTTATTTTTAAACGCATTGTTGGGTTATGTAATTGCCAAAGAGACGTGATGTGGTGATGACTTTTTAGTCAAATTGGTTTCTCCTGTGTCTGAGTAGATTGTGTAAGAGTGTGGGAGAGAGGGGGGAGGGGAGGAGGTGGAGGTCAGATACTGATGAATGAATGGGGGGAGATGACGATGGCGATGGAGATTGGATTTGGATTGGAGTCTTGTTTCAAGTGTTGCGAAAGTGAAAACAATTTAAGGTCGCCAATATATACATAGATATATATATATACAATGGATATGTGGGTTGGGTATGCCCCAACATATATGCATACTATATAAAAACAGATTTCTTGTTAATTGTTGTCTTTGGTCTTGTTTTGAGTTTGTGAATGACATACGAACCCTGAGAACAGACGAACATAGTGAAACAGACTGCAAAATGCGAAATATTTTTACTTGCCATTGCATTGCCGAAGTGATGGGGAGGGAGATGGGGAGAAGGGGGTACCCAGAGACAGCAAACGAGGGGCGTTTGAGGCAATCTACCATGACAGTTCATGAAGGTTAAATTCTTGCGAAATGATTTTTTCTTTACATTCTGTTTGCTTATGTTTCTTGTATGAGAGAGAATAAAGAACATTTGCCTTTTTTTTTTTTGCATTTAGCACTAATTAAAATGAAATGCTCAGAAAAAAAAAGACCAGAACGAAACCATCCATTTTTGCCATTTCTCTCTTCCTGTTAGCCGTAAAATATTGTCACGCACTGTACCAATTTACATACTCGGCCTTACTTAAGCGTGAAAAGTGGAAAATTCTTGCCTAATTTATGACTCCACTTTGTCTGGCAAATAGTTTCTTCTTTTATTGCGAAAACAAAACCGAATCTCTGACTCGAAACAGAAACTGACATCACTTTGGCCTATCAGTAGTCAGTCAGTGATAATGAATTGGCCCCTTTCGGGGAGGAATGGGCTACCGCCCCTGATAAAAATACATTCACCCAAGAGACTGAGTATCTAATAATATAAAGCAACTCATTCACTTGAACCAAATGACGAGCCCAATGACTGACTGACTGACTGACTGAATGAGTGCCTCAGTGAGTGTGTCTATAAAAACGGAAGGCAATTTGAAAATTATCAACATGATTAAGTTTATATTTATTTATTGATCAATCTATAAAAGTGCACTGAAAGAAACGTATGGAAATGTCTGAAAAGAAAGTGGAAAATATGACTCTTACGTTTATTATTTCGATATTTTCCAAGTGATTTTCGATCTAGACCAGATGTAACCAGATCTGAGCTAGACCTAAGCGAATCCTTCTTTATGTTGAGAAGTCCTTACTTAATCTAGGACTAATTGTAAAGGAATATCCTCAAATTACTATATAATTGAACAATATACTCAAATTTATTATATTAGAAGGACAAAGGATCCATTGCTTGCACAATTTCTTATTTCCATTCGAAATATCGCTTGTTGAGAGAAAGAAGAAAGTCGTCTTCAAATAAGAGAGGACTAACGACGAAAAAATGGGTAAGGAAATTCTACGGACACAAAAAAGGAAGGCCTGAATGCAAGAGTCGCCAGTGTTGGATTTATAACACATATTATAATAACGGATTCACCATAACAATGGCAAACTGAACCTAAAAATGAAATAAAATCTTTAACAAACCAAAAAAGTTTTCAATTTTATAAATTAAACATTCAATGGACCAGGATGAGGTCCTTTCTGAAGCAAACCAAAAATGGAGCACGTCTTCGATAGAACTGTCTGAATTTCAATTGTTTTATAAAACTTGGCTTAACTTTTGATATATTTCCCAATATTTATCGTTCCATTTTTCCCAGTGTAATCAAAATTAAACTGCAGCAATGAGTCTTTACACCTTTATGACATCATATTGAATGGGTTAAACGATTCTATGACAGAAATCGAATTTGTTTTTGTCCATGATGAAGAAAGTTCAAAACTTATTGATAAAAGGTGAAAATGATTGATGGATAGATCTTCATACATACATATATACAAACATATATGAATTGAGAACTGTAGACAAGTTCATTAAACCCGAATGGAACCAGAACAGAAAGTGTATGGAGAAAGAGTGTGAGAAAAACGAACCACAACAACAAATCTCAAAAATTGACGCAGGAACAGATTTTTTTGTGAATAAATATACAAAATATGAAGAATTTTGTGTTTTTTGAAGCATTTTGGCATTACATCATATGAACTAATGCTGATGATGCTGGTGGTCGTCGTCGTCGTCGTCGTCGACGTCGTTTCTTCTGAGTATCTTCTATTTGTTGCTGGCAAATTGGAAAATGGAAAACGCATTACGTATTAGAGAGACAGAGCGAGAGAGCAAGATCGCGAGAGTGTCTAAAAGGCGCCGAAAATAGATCAAGCAGAAAAAAACAAGCGCAATTGCCAACAAAATAAAATCACAAAAAAAAAAAAAAGAGTACAGTTTGCCAACTGATAGATACATCTCATATGGCACGACCTAGAGATACATTAATATATCTGATTTCTATATAGAAGACCCGTTCGTTCGTCTCTGTTTCTGTTTTTTTGACAAAAATTATGGCGCCTGTTGTTGGTAAGAAACAACAATGGGATACAACAATAAGCGAACAATAATTCTGGCTGTGGTTTTTGTCTTTCGCATTTTCTCAAAAGTATCTGCCAGATACACACTCACACACACACAGTTCGAGATCTCTCTCTTAGAGATATTAGATTCTAAGATACAACAACGAAAAAAATACGAAAAAATTTCGGAAACTGGCAGGCAGTTCGTCGAGATTTTTTCGAGACTAAAAATAAACTCACCTTGAAAAGTTTCTAAAAACTGTTGAATATATATGCAAAAAAAAAAAAAAATTGTTTGTTGTAGTTTTTTTTTTTTTTTTTTTTGTTCTGCTCTCGTTACGAATTTCCAGAAATTTTGGTTTTGGTTTTGGTTTTTACACTGCAAAATTTTGCTTCGTTGACCTTCACAGATTTATGCACAAATTAATTTACTTGTCATATATAGATCAGATATATACATATATGTACATATATATATTTTCTTTAAACACACAAATCACACTTCGTTTCGATTGTACAAGGGAAAAAGGGGGGCTAAAATAAGAAAGAGACAAGAGAAAGAGTTAGAGAAATGAGATTGAGGTTGATTGTGAGTGCGAAAGAGAGGGTTAATATTTGATTTTATTTTGCACAAAAAATGTATTGATTTCTTTATAACAATTTCTGTTGTTGTTGTTGATTGATTGATTTTCACTAAATTTTGTTTTTTAATTTGTTTTGCTTTACTCGTTAATTAATATATTGATTTATATATCTCAATATATGTCTAGATAATGCCAGAATTTTGGGCCAGTTCTTGGGCGACGTTAACTAAGCGACGATTTTCTCTCAACTAAAGCAAAAAACCGAAAACCGAAATGAAAAATTTTTATGTGAATTTTTTTTTTTTCTTCTTTTTGCTTTTCTATTTTTCTTGTTTTTTTCTGTCTATTTTGTTCGAATGGGAAAGAATCTTTTCAACCACATTGACGTTGCCGCTGACGTTGACGTTGGCAGCGCTGTGGACGTCGCTGCCGGCAGCGCTGCTGGCTTCTTGGCCTGGCTATATAGTACAGACATCGGCGGTTTGTTCTCGTTCTCGACAGCAAAAACGGCGGCTGCCAATGTCTATCTGTCTGGCATTTGAATCTTGTTGTTGTTCAAATTATATATGCATATATATCGTAACATATCGTATCGTAGAGTATCGTATATATTTGCTAATTGTTTGAATTTTTGTTGTTGCTGGTTTTTCTATTTGTATTTAATGTTTAGAAACATTTATTAGGGCCGCCATTTCTTTCGTTTTTCTTGAAACTATTTTCAAAATACTTTATCTTTTCCCCTTTCTGGTTGTTCTGCTTCTGTTTCCTTTCAATAACAAATGTTTGTGGGTGGAAATGGAAATTACAATTTTCATTAATTTTTAATAAGAGGATATAAAAGTGAAATAAGTGCAAGTTAATTGTGGAAATGCCTCAAGAGTCTAGTTGGGCATTTAAGAAGTTTCGTGATTCTCCCTGAGAATTCTCTGGGGACTCTCAATTCTTTCTATATCCAACTTATGACTAATACTATATCTTTATTATATATTTTAAAATATATTCAATCTAAGCGATTCTTTGTCGTCTTTTCACTCCGAACTTTCTTTATCTATCAATCTTGGTTCATTTTACGATTTCAGCATTAAAAAAACTTAATTAAATTTTTTATGAAAAGTAAGTAAAAATTATGTATTTTTCATTGTCATACATAATAGTTTTTCCATTTTAAAACAATTCTAGTTGTCGATTCAATATAAAACAAAACTAAATATGTATTTCAAGAACTTAAAAACAAATTAGATAACACAGTGAAACCTCAATATAACGAATCTGAGGGGACTAACTAAACTCTTCATTCAATTTAGTGATTCTTTAAGGTTACTAAAGAAACTGTTCTAACTACTTTATTTATAACGACATAAACTATTTCGTGGTTTGAACCTTAAAAAGAAAACTTGTTTAGTTTTTCTTAAATGTTTATTGCATTTTCCAGCCTTTTAATTGTCAAGCCTACTTCATGTCGTTCATTTGGGAGTTTATATCGCATTTTTGGCCATATAATTTGAAAATGCCAAAAAACGCATAAACGCCAGAAATTTGATAAGAATTAATTGGTAAATAAATGTTAAAAATTATTGCCTCATAACCGTTTGTTTATGATTGATTGTTGTTAAATGCATCATATAAAGAACATAAAACTTCAAAATTCACACAATATAAAGAACAATTTGGCTCAATTGGGATTAACATTCGGACAAAAGGTTATTGGACAGTTCGTTAAAACTTAAATGCCCCTTGCAAGTGTATGGGGTGACATTTGTTCTGTGAGATATATGATCCATATTGAAATTTCATTCACGTGGCATCAGCACAAGTGTTAATATTCCCAACGTATGTGAGTCAGAGAGGGGTGAGGCAGAGGGGGAGAATGATAAATGTATAACAATTGTTTTTATCACTTTTACGATTTTGCAATGAAACTTGGAATGTAAAAGACTTTAATGTTTGGAATTAATCTTGAATCTAGATTACTTTGTTCATTAATAATTCTAAATTTAAACTTTGACTTTGACTGATCTTTGTCCTTTTTCGATCAAATCTTATTCTAAGCCTAATTAAGCGATTGATGCTTTATATAAATCTTCTTTTACATTCCTAATAAGAAGTTTTTTAAGCAAATATTCCTTTCTCTCTGAGCTCTTTTTACAATTTAATGTCAAAATGACCTTATTTGCAATATATTATTCCATGTAATAGCATAATATTGTGTTAAAAATTTTTATTATTTTATCCTATTAATATATTAGGCTTGATTGAAAAGAAATATCAAAGAGCTATTTCTTTGTTATAATAGATAATATCTTACACTCTGGATATGGTTCTATAATGAGGAAAATTTCAACCAAAAAGTATGCTATAGGAATACCAAGAATTGTGATTCCTGCTTTTAAATTTTAAAGAATTATGGAAATTTGCTGCGTCTTACAAATTGTTTATTAGTTATATGTATGTGAAAACAATTATACTTTTGGGTGCCTATTTTCCAACCCCAGATCTCCAGATTTCACAAAATCTAGACGTGATGGACAAAAACCAAGTATGCAGTCAGAATCAGCGTACCCAAATTAGCTAGGAACACTTCTCAAGTTAACATCAGCAAAAATCATGTCAGCCTGTGTAATAGCTGATCAATTTTGTCAAAACACGAATATAACTATAACTTTAAATAACTATCTTTAATTTTAATATATAAAATATTGATAGAGTCACTTAAATTTGAATCTATCAACAACAAAAACTCTTTAATTTCTTATAAATCAAAAGCTCAATTCATTTTTCTAAGGTTATTAGGTATTTTAATAAAAATTGATCGTTTAATTTCCTTTAAAAAAAAAATGTTTAAATACTTTTATTTGTAATTTGTGTAATTTAACTCTTTCAATCTCAAAAATTGATTATTGAAATACATAAATGAACGAAAGATCACGTTCGATTGACTCAAATTAGACAATTGAAATAGAAATTAAAATAGTATTTGAAAAGTAATCGATTATGACTAATTCCTGAACATTTTACCTCATTAGTTTCCGACCTACAAGACCCCAAATATTTTACTTATTTAGACAGATGAAAATTTCAAATTTAATTATGGAAAATCTGCCATTGGCCTTCTTGTAAATGACCATCATAAACATTTATCATTCGGGTATTAATAATTCCATTAAACGTGAACCAATCGGCCTTAAGTGCTTTGAGGCGGGTGTTGAAATTTGCATTAAGGCATCTCGCGCTAAAGAACTTCATGGTCAGATCAAATGGGGTCTATATCTTCTGTCGAGCTTCATTTAACATTTGTAATTAAAAGTCGAAAAAAAACACAGTCTGAAAGCAATTAATTCTTAGAGACTGTTTTATGTAGAAACATTTTGGTTGCATTTCAAAAAGAACAACAACAAAATGGAAAAGCCTAAATGAAATTTATAGATTTCTACATATATGTATATACATTTTTTTGTTGTTGTTGATGTAAAAATTGTTGCCAAGCCAACAGAGAGAAAGAGAAATATGCAAAAAGTTTTATACATAAATATATAAAGAATTGTTTTTTTTTTTCTTTCCTTTTTTTGGCAATGCAGAAAATATGAAAATATTTTTTGCCATTTTTATACAAACAAACTGTTATATGATATGAAAAATCTATAGAGCAAAAAACCCATGGCCAAGAAGGGGGCGAGTGGGCGAGGGGAAGGGTCGGGAGCGGGCGAAGGAGAAATTGTAATATGAACAACAACTAATAAACTCATACATTTTTGCGATATTTTTGGTATTGGCATTTTTAATTAAATCATGTTTGCTGTTGCTGCGTAATTCAATCAAATCACAACAACAATTAAAGAAAATTGTTAACAAAAAAAATTACACACACACACACACACACGCACACACACAGACACAAAGGCAGAGGCAATCTGCCGTATGGCAAGTAAATTTCGACCAACAAAATCAGCCGAGATAAGCATATATATAAATGTGTGTATATAGTATATAATTAAACTTAAACACGATATTTAATTGCCAACGACAATTTTTGCGGTTTTTTTCGGTTTTCGGTTGGTTTTTTTTTTTCTTGGTTTTTATGGATTTCAACACTTTTGCTTTTCAGTTAGGTAACTCTTTATATCTTTTTGATAGGTATTATTATATGGGCTAAGGCTGCCTCTGAATTGTGAATGAGTCAGCCAACTCCGCAGCCTCCGCCTAAGCCAAGTGATCGGTCGATCGACCGATCGATCTGGCTGACCAATGGTCTCAATATGAATCATGGAATTTCAAAGCCTCAGGCAATCCCTTTGGCACGGCATAAAGCCGGTTTTATTGTTTTAAATAATTTTGAATCAACTCACACTTACACACACACACACAAACAGAATGAGGGAGAGAGAGAGATACACTAACTTCTTTTGGCGAAGAAAGAATTAACGAAATTTGTAAGTTCTCAAAAGGTTTTCTGCTTTTTGCTCCGCGCACACGATCTTTGCGTTGCGTTCGACCGAATCAACTGAAATGAAATGAAATGAAGGCGAAGGCAAAGATCGCCCCGTTGAAGTCAGTGCCAAGCGTAGCAGCGACTGCGACAGCGACAGAGACTCACTCACACACACACACTTCGGAGAGAGAGAGAGAGCAACACCCACACAGAGACACAGGGCAATCAACAGGTAAACCGAAAAGGTGTGCAAGATACAAAATGTATCTATGAGTTGCGTTCTGCTGATAAGATAAAAAAGAAAAAAACAAACAAAAAATTTGTCAAAACAAAAACAAAGACCAACAAAAATTATTAGACTTATTGTCGTTCCATGAAGTAATCCATGAGACTTCAACTTGACTTTGCCAAAAACCTTTTCACTTCCTTGGCCCTTTTTTTTGGCTCCTTTTTTGGGGTTTGCTAAAAATTTTTGCTTTCGATTCGCCAGAGCGAGCGGGAGATATTCTATATTTAGGTTGTGTGGCATGCCACATCAGGCCAAACTGGTTACTCCAGTTGATAATCTGGGTGACGGCTATAACCCAAACAGCAACAACAACAACATCAACACCAACAAAAACAAGAGCCCCGATTCTTCTGGGCTGTGGCAAATGTAACTCTGGGCTGATTTTCCTTTTTAGCGCCAAAAAAATACAACAGAAATAAAATGAAAACTTTTTGGAGCACCAACTGACCAGTTAGAGTTGGGGTCGCCACGACTTTAGAATACTCTACAATAGCTTTTCTTTTGGTAACGTCCCATGTCCCATTTAAAGGATTCAATTCAATGCTTCAATTGAAATGCATTTCCAAGAGAATTTTAAATTAAGCTGAACAATCTGTCGAAAGAATGATCTTGATTATCGATAAATGCAAACCACCGATCCTTATTCTTGACTGATCTTTATCTTTGATGGATCTTCATACTGATTGATTGCTTCTTTCTGGATAATTTGATACTATTGAAAATACATATTTTAATTATTATTTAATATGAGATTAAGAGAGATGCTAAGTGAGACTTATTTTTCTAGTTGATCTCTTAGCGATTCATTAAATCGTCAGACAGGTTCGTGTGACAAATTTAGATGTTGCCTTTGCTGAAGTTGTTTCTTTAAAGAAATATCCATTAGAAGACCTTTTTTAATGTCTTTATACACATATCCACTAAGTGTGACAGATTGGGCAGTGGATCAAAAGGAACAAAAGTCATATATAAACAAACTACAGAGTTACGATTCCAATCCTTGTCAATGATTGAGTTGGACTTTTTCAGTATACTCTTTTTTGCGCCCAGTTGGCTTTAAAATGCGAACGAAACAGAAAACACTCGAAACTGCGCAAAAGGAAACCGGTTCAGTGCCAGCCCTTTTTTTGCAAATGATATTGACCAACAGGCGAGGCAAAGTCTTCTTGGCCATCTCCTGGCTAATGCCAACAAAAGCAGCCGTAAATCATTTAACCAAAAGGATCCGCCATAAACATCATCCCAACGACAACTATTTCAATTATGTGACGCATAACGAAACAAAACGAAACAAAAAAAACCGCTAATAGCAAGTGGCCATTTGCTATGGAACTAATTTTTAAAATTTAATTAAAATTTTATATGTTATGTAAGAACTTGACGATCTAGGAAATTCTGCAGATTAGTTACCTGACTATTGAAAAAACCAGCAGAATTTTCCTATTAAAATTATATTCAAATGCTGTACTTCAATTCTCTAGGCTTTTCGGATTAGCATTTACATTTTTTTTTCAAATTTTAGCGGTTATGTTAAATTAACAGAATGTTACACAGCTGTAAAACTACAGACACAGAAGGAGCTTACAGACGCAACGCTGAGTTAACAGGAGTAAGACTCGCAAATGATGCTGTTAAGTTTAACATAGACAAAATGGCTGAGGTTACCAGATGTTAGAAAATAAAGCGCCAAAATTCAATCTTTTCAAATTTTGTGGAACACAAATTTTCAATAATTCGATACTTTTTCCTAAGCTCAGATGTCGGTCTTTGTTGGCCTTAGGAAACACGGCTCGAAATAAAATAGAATTCAAGTCATTATATAGCAAAACTTCGCCAGTTTGAAATCTTTAATTAATTAATTCTTTAACCATTTACTTTTTTTTTAATTTTGCCTTTATATTTATAGTACAAAGCAAAGCTAGTTTAATTTTATCTGTCAACTGCGACTTGTACAACTTTTTTAATGCCTGTATATACATATTTGGGAAATAAATATGATACACTTGTTTATAAAAAGCTCCTTGTCAAACCCCAATTGACTTTTAAATAAATTTTAGATTTTATATTAGTTAAGTTGTTTCATTACATTATCAAGTGTTAAACAAGTTACAGGTAAATAAAGATTATAAAATTAATAGAAAGATCATTTTTGGAAAAAACCCTTTTTAATAAACTTACGAACAATTTGCAACTACCAATACTTGCATATATAAAGAAGTAGGTATTTAACAAATTTAACTAAATCATTGTATTTCTCATAATGCCTTTTAACAATAAGTTAAATCTTTCCAAACTAGTATATCATCTATTGTTTTCTTGCTCCATTGTCTTTTGCTAACAAATATGAACTTTTAAATATATTTTTCAATGTATGTCGCTCTTTGCATACCTTTTCATCAAATCTGCTTATTAACCCCAATGAACAGATTGCAAATTGGTACATCAGTTTAAAGATGCAAGTGGAGGGCAATAAGTCTCTTTGATGCTTGCTTTAAATCTGCTTTACAATCTCGTAACTTTTATAACTATCTTATGAATTATGTTTTCCATAACTTGTAATCTGCATTAAGCCATTTCTTGCCGAGACAAAATATTTAAAACTAGAAGCTAAAACTAAAGCCAATAAAACTTACTTCCTAACTAGTCTCAAATATTTTGCCGCTTTAAAAATCAATTTAAAAATTTATGTATGTGGCTGGTTCCTAATTATAGACTATAGAAGTGCACAAGGACATTAGCAGACAAGAACAAGGAATAAGTACAAATGGAGCCTTCTTTGAGCCTTTGAGATAAATGAATTTATAGTTCCCATCACTTATTTATAGTTTCAGCTCCTTTCTACAGTTTCTTTCAGATTTTGAGTAACTTCACCTTTCATCAAAATCATTGACCCGATTCTTTGATCAAGGACAAGTAGAAACAAAACTCTCATACCGTTATCCTTTTTGTACTTGGCAAACCAATAAGTCGAGTATATGGGTCGGTAATTTAAGAACAAATCGAAGGAAGAACGAAAGGAGGAAAGGTGGACAAAAGAAAAAACAAAACGACAAGTGAAGGATGAGCACGTGCCCGGTCGTCGGTTGGTTCGTTCGTTCAGAAAAGTGAACATCATGATAACAGGCGCAAACAATTTGACAATTTAATGTGTGGCAACAATCAACCTGCAACCTCAAACGACGAAAACCGCCGCAGGTTTCGCTGACAACATTAGCCTCAGTCACACAACTACTTCGAATGGGCGCGAGGGAGCGAGTCTATAATTATAATTCCATTACCATTACCCAAGTAACTCATAAAAAGAACTCTGAAGGAAAGGTGCAGCGAAAAACTAAAGATCCTGCCAAAAGGACACTTGTCTTGCAGTTGAACTGAAGCATAATTGCCAAATGCGCGAGACGATGCGTTCGACTAATGATTGCCAGGATGATGGCCAGGATGTATTAATGCGGGTCGAAATAGAGAGACCGACAGAGCGACTGAGCGACCGAGCGAGCAGGTGAATCAGTTTTTAGTCTTTTTTCCCCCCAATGCGGAAGTATGCGCATTTTCGAAGGAACTTTGATGGAATGATGTCGAAATGTGCATGGACATAGTTTCCACCCCGTGCCGTTTGTTGAGTTCGTTCCGCCTTCCTTTCCACAAATTAGGAAATGAATGGCAGGCGGAGGGAGCAGCTGCCCACTGATGATTTAACCGCGATTTTTTACGATCGTTCGATCGAACCGGCCAAGGCACTCCGGGTGGGATCGGACAGGTCACTCTGCAGAATGATGTCATAACAAACAAAAGAGTCCAATTAACTAGCGAAGGAGTGATTGAAGTAGCTCTCTCTCTCTCTCTCGGTCTAGCTTGGGGCATTTCATTTGCATCCATCACCACAGGCGATGCAATGTGATGCCGTTGCCAAGATAGACTTGCCTCTAGCCCCCGCCCCTCTTACCGAAAAACGTGTCGTGTTTTGGCTCCTGTAAGTTGTTAACTCTTCGTTTTATGAGCCCCACAACCACGGCAAGGGAGAGATAGATGGTTGGATGAATGCCTGAATGGATGTATGGATTGATGACTTGATGGCTTGATGATGCTTAGCCACACAGGGTCATTCCCCTCTCTCTCTCGCTCTCTCTCACTCTTTCTGGTCAATTTCCGACACATTTTCGCACACAAAAGGTTCGATTTGGATTCATGTTTTTTGAGTGCTTGTTCACATCAGCCTTTGACTTTGAATCAATTTCCGCTCTCTCGAAATAATCAAAACAATAAAACCTAATTATGTAAATGTCGCACAGGTTTCATTTTAATTTTATTTTATTTATTTTTTTCCTCTTTTTGGGAGTGCTACTGTCCGACTGATCGAATTGCCACGATTGCTCAACATTTTCAACATTTTATTAGTTCACATTGAGAACATAACTGCTTCTGAATCCAGACTCTCCTTAGCCAAGTGAGAGACCCGGCCAGGCCAATTAACCCCCTTCCATTTCACCTTTTTTTTTTGTTTTTTGGTTCTGTTGGCTTTTACGGTGGAAAACGAACAAGAAACTGAAACAAAGAAATCAATCTCGTAATATGCCTTGACAAGTCAGAGACGGCAGGTTTAACCTTTTGGTCCGTCGGCGGTTGCATTTAAGTGCACCTTTTTTTTCGTTTATTTACAAAAACCATAAAAAATTGCCTCATCTTAACAAGACATTTGACTTCTGGAGAGAGAGTTTTACAGGCCATGACTTAGAAAGCGGAAGCGCTGCCTTTGCCTTTTGTGCCCCAATTAGATTTACCCCAGTCTCTTCAACTCACTCATCGTCGTGATGATGATCATCTTTAAGAGTGAGTACGTAACTCGGCTTAATTGAATGTCAAACCATCCACTTCTTCTTCTGCTCGAACAGCCCATCTCATACACAGAATGTCAAACATTTGGCTTGGCTAATCGCGTAAAACATAACACCATTACCGCCATAAAATAAATTTTCTGCCATAATATCTGTCGCAATGTGCCTTGAGTAAGGGCCGCAAACCCACACAAAAATGCCACCTTGATCATGGTTGTGGAGACAGTTAAAAGGACTTTCAAAAGGGGTTGAAACGATTAAAATATACAAATAATTATTAAGTTAAATGATCTGAATTGGTGAATATTTAATATTCAAGTTAAGTATTAAATGTCCAATGTGTGCTTTAAAAGGAAGATAGACGTCCAGTTCAAGATGGTAACCGGTTAATAATGTTAATAATGACAGGGAAGGTCTAATTTTTAAGATTTCAAAGGAACAAGCGATCTATTTATCTTTAATGAATAAGACTAACAAGGGGAACTTCTACAACATATCCAAAATTCATCCAAATCCTAGAGTTCTCTTTATAGGTATGAGCCCATGAGTTGATTTCTTAATAAGACCCAATTCCACTTGCTATTAACCAAAAATGTAAACAGAAATTCGAATTCACTTCAAATGTAGATGTTTGAGATCATTCTATTGACTTGAATTGACATAAAATCTTCTTGAGATACCAAATATATTACAAAAATAACAAAAATTACATTAATTTTTAGTTGAATCAATATAAAATATATGTATATCTATCTTTAGCACTTTGTTTCTTGGATAAGTTCTTCGAGGAAAGGCGTAACATAATGTGCTAAGATACTGAACAGAATACTTTTGAACTCACTATTTCAAAGACCTTAAATCTAAGAATAGGTTTTGATTTATGTGTTCGTAATGTATTCGTTTTGGCAAACTAAACATAGATTCAATATTTCTTATCTAAACATTGGAATTATTATTATGCTAAGTGAGTAAGTTTTATCCCAGATTCACCTAGAGCTCAGACTGAAAAATATGAAGAACTGTAATATTTATTTAGTCAATAACAACAACTAATGATTTCCGAAGATGAAGAGTGGAAATTTTCAGAGGGGAAACAGAAAATCTTTAAACCATTATCCCAGACAGAACTACGGAATGCTAAAGCATTGCTTCATCCAGGGGAAAAGCCACCTACGTAGGTCGGGGCTCCAACTCTATGGACTTAACGTTTATATGTAAAGAAGAGGTCGCTGAACTAATTCTTATTAGGTATCAAAACATTAACACATTTCAAATGAATATGAATGAATAAAAATGTCTAAGATTGAGTCGTAAATGTGTACCATTATATAATGCCAGAAACACGTTTGTTTAATTTTCATTCAGTATATTTATTAGATTTTCATGGAAAGTTTCACAGGTCTAGGGTCCAAATATCCATTTAGGTATAGAATGACCCTAATAAGAAGGACTCTAGAATAAGAAGGCTCTAGAAAAGAAATGTCCATATTGATCCTTTTTGTCCTACGTCTATGCATCTACATTGGAGACAACAACTTGTGCAACAACATTGACAACGTCGACGACATCTTGTGGCCGATTCCAATTCCGATGCCGAACAGGATTTTGATTTATGCCAAAAACGCAAAACGCAAGGCAAAAGGCAAAAAAGTCAGAAGTAAACGCAAACACAAAAAAAACCAAAAACACAAATCAAACGCAAACAGCGCGACGAAACATTGCAACAATCCATTCCAGAGCCTTTGGAGCCGGAGCTGCAACAGAGGAAAACCAACAAAAACAAACAAAAAACCGTCCAAACGAGCGCGAAATCCAAATGCTCAAGAGCGGTGCGAGAGCGTTTTTTGTTGTTATTGTTTTTGCCGTGATCATTGGCAACTGTCACCAAATGACCAGCAAAAACGCCCCAAACGAAACGATGCGATCGATCGGTTGGGATGGGATGGGATGTGGATCTGCTCATTGATATTTCGAGCGCGAGCGTATAAAAATATTCCTGTTGGCCATGTGGATGGCTGGATGGATGGCTGGATGGATGGATGGATGGATGGATGTGATGTGGCCTGAAAGTGTCGCCCCCAGGTTGGGAGCAGACAGTAGATTGAAGATCACCTCAAGACGTGGTCGTCATCGTCGTCGGATCGATCTCTTGTACAATGTTTCGTGCTTTTTGCAGACGGGAAGAGAGACTGACTGACAGTCATATGTATTCCTACCTCTTCGGCTGGGCTGGGGGCTGCATTCCGTTCCAAAAGCATCCTCAACGCCTTTTAGCATTGTTTATGAAGTGGAAGTGGGCAGAGGCATCGGATTCGGAATCGATATTTCGAATCATTGCAAGCTGCGGTACGGTTCGGTTCGCTCGTGATACAATTATGGCAGCTTTTTTGCTAATTTCGCCAACATTTCTTAAAAAAAAACCTCTTCTCCGTCTCGTCCTCCTCCTCCTCCTCTTGTTGTTTAGCTGCTAGAGTTTTTGCCCGTTTCGTCCATGGGATGAGCTGCATAATTTAAGTAGCGAAATTGTTGCGGCAATTATTTTTAGCTTCTTTACTTTTGTTACCCTGATTTATTGTTGGCATATTCAGAGTACCAGCAGCTGGGAAAACTGCAAGGAACTTCACACCACAAGCAGCCACAGAGAGAGTGAGAAGGGGAGGGGAGAGTGAGAAGGAAGATCGACACTACCTTACCTTACCTACTCCCCAATGGCACTTGACTGATTATGAATTCCGCTCACAATATTGCCACACCATGCCAATTCCAAGACTGCATTGCCCATTCTCGCCTCGCCTGCACAGTGGGTCACACATTGGCAAATGTTTTCAGATTTTTCGAACAACATTTTTAAAATTCTTTCTTTTAGGACAAAACTTGCTTCAAGTCCTGAAATCTTTAAGTGTTCCAAAGACGGCATCAAACAATCAAAATCGACCAATTCTTAAGTATAAGCTAGGCCCAAAAGCTTGTCTTTCCATAGATGAATCCAAAACAACTACTTTTGAAAGCCATTAAGAATACTAAGAATACTATCAGGAGCAGCTGAAGTAGATTCATTTCCTAAATTCAACTCAATCTTTACAACGGAAGCGGTTCCCTTAGAGGTCAAGATATCTTCCTTTAGCTTCTGAGTAGAAGGTCCTATTTTAAGGAGGCGCTGTCAGTCTCTTAGACCATAACCATTCAACTGACCTGAAAACATGCAGCAATGCTACCATGCAGATTCCTAGTAAGACTTCTCCCTTTCTAGTCCTATCCACTTGGAAAACCAGTCATAATGTCATCTTCTTGATCCAATCCTGCTTTAACTGTACTACTCTAGCACAAGCTATTTAAAAGTGTTTTTCCCGACTAACTTTAATAGACAGACTTGTGGAGACTTAATCCGCATCGCTTTAGAGAGCTTCCTCCAATCTTCACCTTTTGTTAGGCCACGCCCACATGAACTATGATTTAAAAAAATGCATTTTCTTTGAATTTGTATGAATATTGAAAACTTGTCAGCAAAACGAGCCACTGTGCAGTGGTTGCCATGAAGCGGAGTTGGATAATGTGTGGTGCGGAGGGGGCCGCCAAGGTGAAGTGAAGTGGAAGTGGAAGTTGCAGTGCGTTGCAGCCATTGTCACTCTGCGGGCGATCGATAGTTATGGTCGTGTCAGACATCCTGTAATTTTGCACTTGCATTGTTCGAAGCGATGCGATGCTACGCGATGTTGGCAACTTGTTGACACTTCATTGAAGCGCAAGTTAATTAAAGTGCCTGGCTAAAAAGAAGAAGAAGACCACCCGGTGTACCACAGAGAGAGAGAGAGAGAGAGAGATGGTTACTTGCAATTTTTCCATCTTTTCATATTTATTTAAATAATAATAATCTAAGGATTAACATTGATTGAATACTACATAGATATAGGATAGATTAGATATATATATACACAACTATTTAGTCAGAACACTGGGAAACACACTTAGTTAACCACCTCCACACTGCATTCATCACCCTCTTCCGCATCGTCGTGCTCTTTCAGATTTGTTTCTTGGGCGTCTTCTACAGCAATTTCCACTTCGACCTGTTCCTGCTGCTGCTCCTCGGAGCTATCGTTGCTGCCTCTACTTTCACACGAACTAGAGCTTGATATGCACTCCAGATTGTCGGGTTTGACCTCCAGCAAACTGACCTGGGACTCGCAACTTAAACGCAAACGTTTCTCGGGTTTCTTCAAAAGTTCCTCTATGGAGTAGGGATTACGTTTGCGACTGAGGGAGAGAGCGGCTGGTGAGGATTTACCAGAATCACAATCACTCAAAGCATCACCGGTGGCTCCCGGTGTGGTCAAGTCAATGGAGCTCTCCGATTTGGTGAAACCGCCTCCTCCAATGGCTCCAACGCCCAAGCCACCGCCAACTGTTGTGGTTGCTGCCACAGCGGCGGCGGCTGCTGCTGCTGCTGCCATATTGTGAGGCAAATAGCCACTGCCGTAGGACAGGAACTGGGAGCCAGAGGAAGGAGCCGTTGCTCCTCCTCCTCCGCTGGCCTGGGCTGCCTGAGCCTGCATATGGGCCTGGGTGTAGTAGAGTAACGAGGGATTCCATAACCAATGCTTATGCAGGGCCGAATAGCTGAGATCTAAGCCGCCCAATTGGCTGGACACGGCACTGGCCAAGCCATGAGGATGTGTGTGGGCATGTGGATGAGTCGCTGGCATCTTGGGAGCTGGCTTAATGGGCAACAAATCACCCATTAGTCCCGGCGGAGGAGGTCGACTAACACCCGGTGCAGTGGGTATCGTTGGCATTGAGTTGGTTTTCGTTGTCAAATTATTTCCATATAATTGTCCAGCCGCTGATGAAGCATAACCCGAAGCATCTCCTCTACCCTCGCCAACACCTCTGCCACTCGATGATCTTCCGTCAACGCCAACGCCGGCAGCGGCGGCGGCGGCTGCTGCTGCTGCGGCTGCCGCTGCTGCATTCTGTTGACTCGATGTCATCTCATCCGTCCAGAGACCACTGTTACGTAAGATGCGATTGATGGAACTGATTGAAGGCACCGAGCTGGGATCACAGACACGTTGCTGTTGCAGCTGCTCACGTATCTCCCAGGCAAACATGCCGCTGTTCTCCTCCTTTAGGCGTATAATCTTCTTCACCACTGTGGGCGTGGCCACTTGCTGCAACGACACAGAGACGAAGAGAGAGATGTTCGATTAAAAATTTATATTTACTCATGATTATTATGCAAATTATTCATCCAAATCGAATCTCAATAACATTTTTACTACCTCCTTCCTCATGTTGTCTAATATCCCATCCCATTCTCGTTATGCTCAAATTGATTGTCTCTGTGAGAATTGTCAAGTAACGGTTAACCCGCTCTAATGTACCAATAACTATTGGCGGTATTCCCTTTATTTTTTATTATTTGTATCGGTTATTAAACCATTCACAATCTCCAGTTTTGACATCACAATAAATCTTTTCGATCATAAACCACATGGAGAGTCCAAAGTAAACAATTATTAGTGAGAGAAATTGGCAACGGGTTCTCGGTCAAAGGAATTTAGAATAAAATCTCTGTAGACCGTTAGAGATTTCCGTTTGGAATATTCATATTTGTTAGTTGCTATTCTATTATTTAGCAACTGTCAAGGAAATTAACTAACTAATTTCATAATTGGCCATGTAGAAAGTGGAATCTCTTGAAGTCAGTCTTAACAAAAAGTTTGATGCTTTTTTTCACAACCATTTTCCATTTCCATTGCAAATAAACTTATCTTTTAAGTAGCTCATGAGTATATGTATATAAGCCATAAATAAACCTTTGATTCTATTCTATATTCTCTTTAAAGATTACACAATTTAAGGCTTGACTTTGGCATCCTTTTTCTCTATAAATTAATAAAAGCTAAAGTTATTTTATGCGAGCTATTAGTTAATATAAAATCAGGATCGCTTAAGTCCAACTGTATATTTTATTTACCGTAGAAGATGGCTCACTTGCTACTCCTTCCTCAAACACTATCAGGTTCATTACGATTCCTTTAACCACTTTTTGTAAAGTAATACTTCCTTTCTCTCCAATCTCTCCCTATAATATACTCCAACAAAGTCATTATAAATCTATCTCGTATTAGTTGAGAAATGAAAATTATTTGTAAAGTTTCTCAAGGAATGTTTTCCTTGACGTTTTTGCTGACTACTATTTAGGCAGTTGAAATACTTTTGAACTGATTTGTAGGAGCCCAAACGTTAACATTTCTTCAGAAGTATCTTTAGTCGAAATTTGGTTTAAAGCTTCATTAAAATAACTCGAACCTCTTTAAAGATTCTATAATATTTTCATGAATTCTCAATAGTCTAGACGAGACCTTACATCACACATGGACAGAAAGGACTCTCTACTAATGATTCACTTGGACTATAGGCGGTCTCCAAGGACCTCTCTTTGTAAAGAAAAGGAGCAGCAGGTTTCAAAATTAAATTCCCCATTAAAATCAAGCTCATTTTGGTGACAAATTTCAACTCCGAACACTGTTCAGTTGTGAAATATAAATTTCACCAACTTATGTTAACAACTTTACTTCACACTAGACCCAAAATGGCAATCTGTTTAACCTTGATTTGATCTAACCCTTCTGTGACACTTTGTGACCTTATTAATTGCCGTGAAATTCAATTGTGGCAACGCAAAAAGCTCGAACAATTGCTTTAAAATGTTGCACCCAAATGCAACACACGACATGCAATGCAACCAGACTCATGCCGGTACCCACGGCAGGCCACGCCCCTTTTTGTTGGCTGTCATGTTTCGAGATTTGCATCGAAGCAACATTTTTGGTTACATATTTCGTTTTTGCTTAGCTCGTCGTTGGGTTCGGTTATATGTTAATTTATTTTTAGGGCCAAGAAGGCGCCCTTCTTTTTCTCTCTCTTTCGCTCTCTCTCTGACGTGTGACGGGGCAATTCATTAAAAATTCATAAAATGCATAAATATGTTTGCCACCGAAAGGAAGGAAAGGCTGTGGGGGTTCTCTCCCTCCGCCCCCCTTTAGCACACTTATAACGCTGATCTTATCGATGAACTACACGCGCTCGCTTTTGTCATGACCGGACAGAAAAGAAAACAGGTAGGAAGGAAACCACAACAACTAAAGGTAATACTAAGGTAAGCTAAATAAGTACTCCAAATGTCCCGAACCCTTCCCGTTTGGGGTGAAACCTCTTTATTGACCCAGCGTAGGTGTTAAATGCGCGTTTTGTTTGAACGAGTGCAGGCAGTTATTGAAAATTTGTGTGGCGGGGGGTGTGGCTGCAACTACTGTTAATTAGACATTGGCGTCAAAAGCCGTCGGTAAATAAGGCACCTGAACCATTGTTGGTTACCCCTAAAACACAACGTATGGAACATTTACATGTACTCGTCTTCCTCCACCACATTGCCCGCTAGCTCAGCTCAAGGGGCTGCTACTAGCCATGAACCGGCGTGATTCGTTCCCTTATCATTTGTGTGGCCAACTATCATCATTGAGACTTTTATTATTGTCGTCATCATGGTTTATGTGCACTGAATGTGTAAGGTCAGAGGCGGATTTGCTGGTTTTCCCCCTAGACACTGCATTCATATATTTGTGGGTAATACTGTTGAGTATTTATTGATTCAAAACTTCCATTATACTTGTTTAGAGATCTTAGCAATACTCACAACCAAATGAATTCTTTATAGTAATCCTTTTCTTGTTTTTAACGAAATTGTGGATTTTTAAAATATTCAGAATTTATCTTAAAATTTTAAATGATTTCTTTAAATCTGTTTCAGGTTTAGTTGAACTTTAAATTATATATTTTTGTCCCCAAACTCATTTGTTTTACTAAATCAGCAAATTTATCAGGTCACTATGTCACTTTGGGTAAAAAGTCAAATTTCAAATACTTAAGAGAGTGTTCTTTAAATCTTCCTTAAAACTATTTGCCTGATTAGTAGAGACTAAGACTAAGACATAATAAGTTCCTTTAGCCATTTCTTGATGTGACTTATAACTACAAAATGTCTTGCCAACAGCAACTTATGACAATTCCACAAGAGACTAACTAGATTGTTAAGATCTTATTCAAAACCCAACAAAGTTTTATCTAATTTTGTTGAAAAACACCTCAATTGAGGACAAATTCAATTCACTTTCTTTGCTGTTCGAGAAAATGTATACCTTACAGATCAGAAAGTATTAAAAATCGATGTCGGATTGAAATATTTTGTCATTAAGGGCCCCCTCTTCTGTGTGCTTAAGATAAGTCCGCTACTGCCTAACCATGGCCAGCCGTGAAGGTAGCTAAACTCCTCTTCTATACGGTAGCTGGCGGTAGCCTAGTCTGTGCCCTGATTGAGCGTGCGAACTGAACAGGTGACCCAGTGGAGCGAGCGAAAGCGTGCTGCTGCTTTTGGCAGCAAATGAGATTGATTTGTTGCGCTCCAACTGACTTTGGGCTCTGGCCCTAACGCCTACGCCCACGAGACCCTCAATCAGCCATAAAAGTTGTCGTTGTCACCGTCACCGGAGACCATTCTAAACAACATGTAAACTAGCTGACTGAGCTTATCTCTTTCTATCTCTATGTGTCTTCTGTATTTGTGATACTTTATGGATTTACTGCTCTGCGTTTGATTTTTATATAATCGTTTGTTGATTTCATGCCCACATGAACACATAACCACATGTGGTTTCCCGCCCACCCATTCGTTTCACTTACCTTGGTCTTGCTACCGCCTATAGAGCCAGGACGTATGGAGCCAGTCTCATAGAAGCGTGTTAGAATTTTCGAAACGCAGCCTAATTGAAAAGTTTTCATTATTAGTTTTTTCCCTTCTTAAGAAGTTAGTCTTTAAAGGCAACTCACCATGCGAGACCAAAAGCTGGCGGGATATATCACAGGGTCGGACACCGCAGAGGGCAAGATCAACTATGCGACGACGTACACAATCCGGCAAAGGACGTCCATTAACAAAGACGCCACCCAATTGATTGACACCGGCTTGACCTGCAATCAGAGATTACAAACAGAGGGGAGAGTCAAAATAAATCAGATTATAAATATATATATCAAAACCCTAGTCCTTAAGTTGATTCCTAAACTACTGGCAAACCCGATTTCCCTTTATTGACAATCCTATTCTATTCAATGTCTAACCATAAAGGTTATGAAGGAACTAAAGTCCATTTGTCAACCAGAAAAAGTGGGTAAATAAACCCTTAAGTTGTCATTCTGGATTAACCCAGTTCGTCTCTAGGAAAGAGTTTTCTAAATTGTTCCCCCTAGTGTAAACTTTCTCACTAAAAACATTATTTAATTGTCGGCAAGCAGACAGAGTATAATTGGAGCCCATAAAGTCGAGTGTTAGTTCCTACGTTTTAACAATCGGAATAAGGCGAAAAGATTTACTAACTCGAGAATATTTTGTCAAGTGCTCGAGCATGTTGACTTGGCTAATCTTGAACCCGTGCCAGAGCATCATCATCATACGCTCATAAACTTGGCCTGCCTCTCAGATGGGGCTTTTTTTTCGTTCTCGTTTTTGGAGTAATAACCGTGCCCAACTCAACGCTTTTTGTTTTATTTTTTTTTTTTTTTTTTTTTTTTTTTGGGTTGAAGCATTTTGCAATTAATGAAGTGCGAATTTTATGATGGCTGCCATGTCGGTTGCTCCATTTGAATGTATTTTGGGTTTTGGTTTTGTTTTCTCCTCGGTGTATTTTTGGCGCCCCCCGCTCAATGAAGTGATCTTTGTCTTGAGGCTTATCTTACAATCAGTCGGTATGTTCATTAGGCCAGTTGGTTTAGGGCTAACTCACCTGTATGTGGCATGTTGAAATCGAAGCCACCGACAAAAATGCTTTTTGGTCAACAATTCAATCCAAAGTATTTCTTCTTTTATTTTTGTTTTTGTTTAATAGTTAATCGTTGAATTTTAATCAAATTTCAAGCAAGAACGCCATAAAATGAACTTCAAATCGAGCTCTGTCTCCCTCTCCTGCGATGGATAGCTGGATGGATGGATGGATGCTGCTTCTGATGGATGGCTGGCTGGCTGGCTGACTGGCTGGCGGATGATGACGCTGACGATGGTTTTGATTTTACGGCTTCCACGAAATCGCCGGCCAGGCCTGGGCCAGAACAGTGAAAAACTAGTAAGGAAAATACATAAAACTTAATTATTTTATAAAACTACCAAGATACTCGACTCGAAGTCGACTTGTTCCCTCCTCGACTCCCATGTATGTGTATATATTTTTAATGTGCAGTGGTTTATGTGCTCAATGGCCATGTCCAAAATAATACTACTCTTGACGACGCCACAGTATCTCAAATTAGCTGCTTATCGGCCACATTCTAAGCGCAGCGTGAACTGGTGGCCCATTATCCATTGCATGTTACCAGAGTTAGGCAGGGCAGGTAGTCAAAAGGAGGCAAGGGAAGTTATGGTGCGGGGTGCGGTGGGCTAAAAAAGGATATGCAAATGCTTTTTTTTTTTTGGCTTGGCCGACAATTAAAATGAATTTTGGCCAATTGCTCATTTCGTAACAATAATATGCAAATGCCCCAACTTGGACGGTTTCCGTTTCCTGTCATTAGAATGAATGCGGGCGCACACACACAGGATTCTGGCCTGTCGCCAGCCTGTCAGAAGGCATGAAAACTCCGCTAAACCTTGGACTAAAACCGTATAAATCAAAAGTGTAACTACCCAGCCCCCCGATCTCCCCACACTCCCCTCACTCGCTTTTGTCATGGCCATGTTATTATGGAATTCACATTAGATTTAATTGCAGAGAGTCCCTTTAGCTTCGTTTTTTTCGGTTTTTGGGATACTTTTCAGCTCGTAAAAAAAGCATGTGGCAAGCCGCACACACTCTCACACACACACGCAGACTTTACATTCCACAAAAACCCCGAAAAAAAACTCGAAATTAAGTTGTTGCCACTCACCCAAAAAAAAAAAAAAAAGCTGAAACTGAAACGGGAAACTCGTGCTAGCCGTTAGGGCCATAAAGTTTCGTCAGTTTGGCCTTAGGCCAAAACAAAACAAAATCACACAACAACAAACATTTTTGGCCAACGATAAGGATTTAGTTGCTCCCCCCTGCCGCCCCTTTCTCCAAAAAGTAAGCCCAATAGAAAGTGACGAAGAAATTGTTGAGTTTTGTGCCAAATTTCCAAAAGGGTTAAACACAATTAGCTAGCGTGATTCTTGTTCATATTCTTTTCAACTCCACCTGAAATCGAGGCTAATGAGCCAAGATTCTAGCATATTTATTGCACTCTGGGACTAGTCATTTAAATTTGTTTTCTTTCGAACCCAAGCCAACTCTCAATTAGCCCCATGCACCTGTCAAGGCGTATCATTCCCCATAAAGTCCAATAGAAATTAGTTAAACATATCAATAATTTAAATTCGTGCGCTTACCGAAAAGTGGAACCGACAGGTTCGCCGAGCTTCTGTTTCCAATTCAAACTGAAAACTTAATATCGACCTTAGCTTAATTTGAGGAGAAAGAGAGATGGACTGAAGCATCAGTCATGGGCGTAACAAAAATGCAATGGCCCCCGTTTTTGGGTTAGCAGCTAGACAGAGTTGGTCACATAACAACCGAAACTAAGTGCATTAATGATAACAGAAATTCTTAGCCAACCTCCTAGGAACTTCATTCATGAGGACGACACAAACACAGGCCAGGATAAGAGACCCAACATGGACGAATAAGGACCCTCTGATTGCAAGCTCTTAATAAGTTAAAAATAACCGCCTACTTCAATCAAAAAACTACATCCAAAAGAATTTAAACTATATAATTTTTTACACTATGGCTAACTTTCTTTCCTAAGGCCGAATTCAACTAAAGTTATAGCCAACTCTTAGGATTGGAAGACACAGAGGATAAAACTTTCCCAGAATACTTCAGTTAGTATAATTCGCTGGGAAATAGGAAATTAATCACGATTAAAGAATATGATTTAAAGTGACGAATTGGTTTGTTTAATCTATGTGTAAAAAGCTCAAAAAATATGGTTATTTATAAAGATTTTATAAAGTTAAAAAACTTCTTAGGAAACTCTCAAATGTTTGTTGGAAAGATCTCGTATACTTCATTATAACATAAGTTCTGAAGTTAATTAAACCATTTACTTAAAAAGCCTTATAACAAAGTTTATTAAAAACTAACTTTAATTATATCCCAATTAGCATTTCCCTTTATTCCCTATATAATGCTACAAATGTCCTTTATTTAAATTATGGATGTTAAAGAAGCTATTAATTTGAAATATTTTACTGAAACTTCCAAAGAAATATTTTGAAAGAGAAAACAAATTGTGGCTCTACAATGGATATTCTGTTTTCTGTCAATAAAAATTAGTTTGATTAGGCAATTTCTTTAAAATATATTCCAATATTTGTCAGATTTTTAAGAAACATGACAGATAGATACTCCGCACAAAAAATAAAGCAAGTCCATCTATCTCCCCTTTAATACTATCCTTTAGTTCACGCCCATGGCAATAGCTCGCTTCAATCTAAAGCTGTTGGGCTCCCCTTTTGATTCTGTTAATTAAAATAAAAAATTATAATAAAACGTACGCTTCCACCCATTTGAATATGATTAGACTTTGATGATGGTCTTTTTGGTGCAGCTTCTGCCGCTCCCGTTCGAGCAAAATCAATATCCACCTATAACATATAAGCAGTTGAGTCGCCACGCTTAAATAAGTTGTTTGGCGGCTTGTTTTCCTATCGAAAGAAAGCTCTTGAACAAATAATCAATGAGCCCGAGCCGAGTCGAGTTAGATATAACATTTTGGAATTAATTAGCATACGAATTTTGAGATTTTTTTTTGTTCGTTTTCGTGGGAAAAACTTGAAAAAAGCAACGATGAGTTACGAGTTGATCGGGCGGCGGAAATTAAACTTCTAAGCTAACTAATTTGCGAAAAACTTCTTCTTCTGCTTTTGCCATGCAAATTACGTTTGACAAAAGACGACGACAGAAATGAGACGATTTCGAAAACGACTAAAAATTAAACCAATATCCGATACAGCCAGTTGGATATTCATTCATTCACAATGAATAGTTCAGATCGTTCCGTTTCGTTCCGTTAGATTGTCGTTCATTAAGAGAAATAAGCCGACAATCGGCCCCGGTCCCAGGTCTTGGGTCTGAGGTCTCTTGGACGATGTGTTGAACAAGATAAGCAAATATCATTATTAGTGACTTTTTATTAAATTATGCCGCTACCTGATTGAGTCAGAGCCGAGAAGAGTTTCAGATTATGCACAAACAAATTGATTAGCCACATTTACGATTATAATGGGCAGTTAGACCCATTGACTTTTGTCTTTTTCCCCCACTCACCTATTTTGGTCTTATGAATATTCCCAAAGTTTCCTTTTTTTCTCTGCTGTAATTGTTGTTGGAATTCACTTCACTTGTTCACTTTTTTGCCTAGGAGTAAAGCACTCAACTTGTTTTTTTTCTTTTAGCTGTGACTCGATTTGATCGTTATCCTTCAACTTTGATTGCGTATACGCAATGTTGATTTAACTTTTATTTTTGCAGCGACGGCCGTAATTTAGCTTCTTTCTTTTGTGGTTGGTCGCGTCGCGCACCTTGTCACTGGACACCGTCAAAATTTCGACTAATGCATGCGAAACGCTCCGGCAACGCACAACGCATCGATCACCTTCCTCGCCGTCGAAGTCGCCGTCGTCGTCGTCGTCGTCGTCATCTACTATTGCTACTGTTGTATTCCCTGTCAGACTGAAAAAAAAAACACCCAATATACACACACACACACGCACACACACACTCAGTTGTCACACACACTCACACACAATCTTTCACGGGCGGACGAAACGTTTTTCTGGTGTAACCGGTTTTCGGTTTTCACGGCACACCAAAAAAATAGAAACAAAAACAACAACTGAGCAACCTGGCCAAGCCAAAGCAACAACAACAACATCATGACCAGCCCCCCATAACCATCCCGGGGACCAATGAGCATACAGTTCGGATTGCGCATGCGTTGCGCTGTCACACCGCATCTTCTCTGATTGGCTGACATCCTCGCACCATAAACAACAGCCCAGAAGAGACGAAGAGGGGGCCACGGTGTTTCGATGTTACCACCGAAGGCATACGTATAAGGGCAATTTACACACAGTTCAACCAAAAGGTGGCACAGTGGTGAGAGATAAAGTCAATGGATTTACTCAATGAACCTAAAAATGTAATAGAACTTACAATTGGCTAGGAAAATACTCATAAGTTTTGTAGACTTCCGAAAAGTATCCATGCTGACTCTTCAGAAACTTTTTATCTACCATCCTGAAAAATTGTTGTGATCTAATTAGGATTCGCATATTCCTTTTGGCATTTCATTCTAAATGATTATCCTTAGTTATGCTTCCCGCATTACTTAATGTTAGAACAATAGTCAATGGTATCTTTACCTGTGTGTTAAGCTAAAGCGAAACTAAAAAAGGAAGTAAATTCAATCGAATATCTACGGATTAAGGACCTAACTAAACTAGATCGAGTAAATAGGAAGTAAGGATTGAAAAAAGTCAACGACAATGTTGATGACTCTTGAAACATTCAAATAAGTAGTTTGTTTTTGTGTTTAATTTATTAGGTTTAAGTGTCTCATTTCAAACTCACCTTTATTGCTCTCTTTTTAGAAAGTAGTACAATGAACTATAACCAAAATAATACGGCGTTACCGTTAGTTGTTTAAGGCGAAGCCCTTTTACACCAATTCTAAAAGGAAGCATCTACAATTGCAAGTTTTGTTGTCCTTTTTTCGCTTGATGCAGTTTGAATTCTCAACTATTTTAAACGTTGAGAGTTTGTAAGATTTATTGACCTCAAGCTCCAGTTTATCCACTTTGGAGTCTCTTCAAAACTTTCCACATGGAAAGTAATACGGATTATCTTATTGTCTCATCATTTGGAATGTGTTAATTCTCATTTGGCAGAGCAATTAACATAATATAGTTTATCCAAGCTTTAATTTTCACTGTAAAAAACAAAATACCAAGAAAACTAACTACATAATATTAAACCCACTTGTAATGGAAATCTTTGATTAAGCTTCGTTCATATTTGTCGTACTAAGAGACAAACACTTTCTATTTTGAGAATATATCAATTGATTAAGGTCTTGAAGTTTTAGCAATTTTTGGTTATCACTCTAACCACTGTAAAGTGAAGTCTACTAAAGGCAGAATTGATGATTTTCAGGGGTTGCCCGCAAGTTCCTGCATGATGATGGGACTTCCTTTTTGCCTTTTCGCCTTGGTGTTGCGTTGCGTTGCGGCAGCGTAGCCGTGGCCGTGGCCGTTGCAGCCACGTTCCGGCCAATCGGCTGTGCCAGAGTCAGTACGACTCCCACACAAACACACAGACAGTTGGAAACACACAGATATAGAGAGAGAGAAAGTTACATTGTGACACTGGGGCGAAACAGCCACAGCTACGGTGTCTCATCCTCCCTTCTTCCCTTTCTCTCTCCCTCTCGACCCTTGCCAGTGTAGTGATGAAAATTGCCGTGGGTTGTGGGTGGCGTTAAGTAACGCCTGCGAAACGGGCTTGCTACGGAGTGAGCAGGCTGTAGAAGAAGAATGAATATACGTTAATTGAATTTGACAATTGTCAATTGAAAATATATGTATGAATGTATGTATTCCACTGACGATGGCTGACGCCGAAAGATAAAAAAAACATAGAAGAGGGACTGCGAGGGACCGTCCGTAGGGGGAGAGGCAAATTAGTTTCTCCTCTCAAATGAAATGGCATGACTAGAAAATCGATTAATCGACCAAAGTTTCCCTCAAGTGAGAAAGAGAAGGACTAAAGGAGACTGGATTTAGCGTTGCGTTTCGTCGTTTCTTGTAGTCCGCGTGGCATATGCAAATCCACTTTTTAGCCACAAAATGTACTGAGGTACATACGCCCCACCTGTCCCTCTGCCACCCACTCAGTGTCTCCCTTTCTCTTGGCATAAGTTCTTCTGTTAGCCAAAGATAAAACCTCTTCACACAATGAATGCGAGAATGACTCGTTGGCTCGTGCTTAACACCAGCTAAAGCAGCTGCCTGGCTGACTTTTCTCATGCAGCCAAGCGGAGCATAATAAGATCAAGCCAACTATCCAACCAGCCATCCACTCAGCCAGCCAGCCGTGTGCGTGTGGCATCAACACGCCCAACACGCCCAATGCTGCCCATCCAGAATCTGTCCGGGTGTCTGTCTTTGTATTTGGGACCACCCAACGCCCAATGTTATGTAGCTTGTTTCCTCTCTGACAAGGCGATTATGTGACCGACCAAAGGGCTTTTCAAGTGTCGGCAATTACCCAAACCCCTCCTCGCCCTCCACCTCACCGCCCAACGAAAAACTTCCCCGGAACACGCCCCAATTAAAGCAAATCTGTGTGGGAAGTGACTGAACAATAAACCAAAAAAATGGGAAAAAAAATTCCAGCGAGTGAAAAAGTGAGCAAATGAAACTCTGTGAGGGGTTGCACCCAACCGAAGGAAGGAAGCAAGGAAGGATGGCAGGGGGAAATCGGCTTAACTTCTTCCAATTGACTTCATTTTCCATACGTTTTGCGATCTCTATCTTTTGCATTACCAAACGCTTAAATTGTAATTGAAATTAAAAGGCAAACCATAATTCCGGTACCATAAGCAAAATGTTTGTAGTTTTTGTGGGAGGAAATACTTTTAGAAATTCATTTTATTATATGAATATTTGATCATGCTTAAATTGGTGGATTAACTTTTGAAACATACAAGCCAATAAAACTATAAAAAGAAAGGAAACTAAATTGACCAATTATATTGAACTTTCTCTTTATTACATCTACAAACAAATCAATAAAAACGTTACAGATCGAGTGGAAAAATAAAATATAACATTATCTACGTCGACTAGAATAGTTTGAATAGAATCAAGAAGCAGAATAAACACTTTCAGTCACTTTTGTAACAGTTTTTCAAAAAGGGCTTGAAGACGTAGCCAATTTTGAAGCTATTCTATTCTCAATTTATAATGTATTTTAAATTTGTTTTATTTCTATGATTCTCTAAAATATGAAATGAAAGAAAACATCGATGACTTTTTTCGGGGAATGGGAGGAAGATATGAACTTGTACCCTTGCAAAAAAGGAACAAACAAAGTTCCCTTTGTTCCAGATTCAGTTCCAGTTCCAGATTATCCTTTTTTTAATACTATATATCAAAACGACAAATTTTCCTCAAGATCGGATTTCGATTAATGGTAATATTATTACCGAACTTTGTTTTATTCTTGTTCGAATTTCTCAAGCCTAAGGACTTGGATTTAATAAACAATATATCATGAATTCCAAGCGTTTGTTTTGAATTTAATATCCGAGTACTTCTTAAAAACTGTGCCAATTTCCATTAAGGTCGGGCAACTATATACCTTTAATCCTTATAAGAAGTATTATACTAAAAAGAATATTCTGGTTTATGCTATTATCTGCCAAGTTTTATTCAATCGAGATCTCTATCATATGAGCTGTTTAAAGAAGAACCGATAAAGAGGAATGATTCGAATTTGATCAATATGGAACAGAAAATAAATTTTAAAAGATTCCTTTCTGTCTACTCCAATTTTATAACTTACTTTTCCATACATTTGATGAAATAGATGTATCATATCCCTATCTTTCTGAGAAGTTTTCCCGACAGACCTTTTCTGAGATGTTACAGCCAAAATCTATGGACTATTCCTATAAAAGACTCTGCCAGCCTTCCAAAAGGACCGACCGCAATTCACTTTCTTAATGTTTTTGTATATTTTTCTCAGTGTAAGCCAACTTGGCATTCTGACACCCACATCAACTTTTTCCTTTGGCCTTAGACAAATTAGTTTAATTTTTAGTTTTTTGCAAAGATTTTGCATTCCTCTAGATTGATGCATGCCTTCAGCTAATTAGATGATGCGGCCAAGGTGAGGGAGACTATAACGAAAAAAAAAAACAAACCTTCATTTAGTTATATTTGGGGGGCTCGTGCCTGGGGACAGGTCTCGTCTGCAGGAATGTCTGGAAGGCAGTTTTTTAGATTTCATGGTCCATTAATGAGCAAAATATTTTCAAACTGGCTACTGGGCAAGAATTTTTGCCTGGGAACAGAGCAAAAAGTCAAGTTTGGAAATTATGTGGGTGAGTATAGACAGAAGGAAACCTGAAATTAGCTTGGCCATCAGTTTTTTTCTTAGTTTTGGCGTTTCCCCCCTTTTGTCTCTGGTTTATTGGCAGCAGACAGTAAAAATATAATTTCTAATTGCAGGGGCGGTCTAATTAAGGGGTCTCTGCGCCTGGGTTTGCAATCAGCAGATGCAACCCAGGAAGAAAAAACGAAAAAAGGACCACGAAAAGAGAGGAAAGAATATCTTTGAAAATATTTTGTGCGGGCCACAAAATTGGCGCAGGTTACGCATGATGTTTGCTTGATGGATGCAGGCATCAAGTTGCACCAAGTGCACCTTGCGCTCAGGAGCGGGAGGGACACGCGTCAGGCAATCACAAGAAAACAAAGAGAAAAAAAGGACAATCGGGCAATTTTGTAAACAGTTTGCCGACTACAAGCAAACACACAAAAGATAAGATACACACAGAGCGAGTGAAAGAGGAGGAGGAGGATGGCATTGGGATAGACCTAGAAATTGTAGGCGGCTGGCACGCGATTTTCTAAACTGCCATAAAACAACGCTCAGACAGTGAGACAAACAGACAAACGGACAGACAGACAGATAGACGCATGTCATAGCCAATTAATAAAAACGCAATTTCCACAAATCGAATTTTATGTGTCCACCTGCCCACAGTCCAGTGAGTGAGTCCCAATCTAAGATAAGCAAAAAGTAAAACTAAAACACAATTACGGTCCAAAGGACTTGGAAATTGTAACATTTTCTCACATTAAAAGGACGAGCCGAACTGGGCCGAGGACATCAACTCGCTCTCGCTTCACTGAACCCTGACTTGAAACAAAATGGCTGGCAGGACATCTCCAAAACGGCAGAGAAAGAGGGAGAGAGAGAGAGAGAGAAAGAGGCAGAGACACAAAGAGACGTACAGGGAAGTTTGCGTGTGCGATAAATTAAATGTCCTGACATAATTATGGTTAAATTGAAAAAACGGCAACGACAACAACAAGCAAAGAAAGGAAGAAGCGAAGGAAAGGTCCTTTTGAGCAGAGACAAAGACCCAAAAAGGAAGGCAAGAAGGGAAGATGTCGGCTCATAAAACTGCAAATTATTTGATCAAACACTATAAACATGACAACGTAGAGAGACCGAAAGCCAAGCAAAAGGGCGAGGAAGATAAAGATTGTATTGCTGACAGCTTAATAATACAGTTAACAGTTATACACATGCATACATACATATATATGACTATATATACAGAGAGAATAACCTTACATTCCAGACCAATTAAGCTTCTAATATGGTGGACAATACAAGTCTAAGGAAGCCCCTCTCCTTAGGAATTAAGACAACTTAAAATCAATCTTACGAGTATGAAACAAAGTTTGATCATCATAATCGGACTTTGCGAAGGAACTCCAGCCCTTAACCAGTTGGGGATCACAACTAACGAATAAGAGAAACGATAGGCAAGGCTTACGATAACTAATATTATTGATCTGTTTCGTATACATATAAACTTAATATTCATATTGGACCCTTGAAATATTAAACAAATGTAATTCAAACTATTTCTTGGAAGAAGTCATGATGACACACTATATTTCCAAATATTTATATGATCTATGAGCTGATTTGAGAAATACTTTTCCCTCAGTAAAACGAACTCTTACTTCATTCTTCTATTTTGAGACGGATTTTCCTTTGCACAATGCACAAATTCCTCCTAGATTCTTTATTGTAGAAGTATCGCCATACATATTCCTGACCGATTAAGCTTCAAAGCCATATACAGGGTGGCCACAAAGAGTCTAAAGTGATTGGTTTTCCTTTGGTTTTCTTTTTTTCTCTCGTGCGTTTTTTTTTTTGCAAGATCTTCTGCTATCTGTAATTGCATTTTTATGGCTCGCAACGCCTCTGGATATATCATAGAATTCAAATCAATTATACGCTTGTCCATAGAGCCACCGAGAGAGCCTTTCCAACATCCAGCCTACCGCCATTGTCCGCCCCTGTCCCCCGCCTCCTGCCTTTCCCAAGTCCCAAATGTGTTAAAATAATCGTAAAAAACTTATATATGTATCTATGTATGTATACTTTTTGTTTGGTTGTGGCCCAGGCTTAATCGTAAAAGAAGAGAAGACAAAAATGCGGCATAAGCTCAACTTGGATGGGCTTTGGCCATGCCAATGGCATTCCCTATGGCTCTCTGTATCTCTGACTCGGCCAAGTCAGAACTTTGGCCATAAGGCCTTAGCTAAATGCAATATTTAACGATCGAGCCACCGCACCGCGAAACCGGAGAGAAGTGCAAATGCTGCTGATGGAAGTTACTGTAGAAATTTAACCATTTAGAACTTGGCCTCCCAGTAGTTCGATGGCCTTCTTCTTTTGCCTGTTGTTGTTGTTGTGCAGAAGCCAAAAGTCAAATACAGTAGCTCAACTAATTGAAAAATTAAAAAGGCCTGCAGCCGCAGCAGCGGGCTTAGTGTGAACATCAAAACTAACGACTAGTCAGTCAGTCAGTCAGTCGTCCCATTTCTGTGTTCGGTTCATGCATAAATCTTCCGACATTCCTAGAGAAATAAGTTAACCAGAATAGGACCGCATTGATTAAGCCGCATGACGAACTGCAAATGCTCTTGGCTTAAAGAACTCGATTCCTTCTAACCAATTACCCAATACACAAAGCCCAATTAAAGTGAGTACTCAATATTGGCTAGTTTTCGGTTTCCCACAGAGATGGTGTGACCTTTATGAGTTAAGAGTGTTCTTTCCGTTTTAGTTGATAACCGTGAGCATAAAAATGGAAGCCACCTTCATGTAAGTTTCATCTCCCATGAAAGGTTGATGTTGTTGTTTTTTTTGGCTTCTTCATTTTACGAGCGCGCGTTTCGTCCCTAATGTGCCATTCTTTGCACCTTTTCAGACACGTTAAGAATCATGATTATGTTTACTTCGATCTGCCCTTGGCCTCCATCTCCATCTCTCTTCCTTTCTCATTGAGTACTCAAAGATAATCGTCCAGGTTCCATGTAGCTTAAACACAGGTTTAACTTTAGTTTCAGCTTTTTCTTCTTTTGGTTTAACCACCGAAAATCACTTCTGGTGTTCTTTTTATTTTGCCAGACATCCATCCATCCATCGATCGGTCGAAGAAATGCATCGACGTGTGTCCATGTTCTTTAGTCCAGCCAAAAGGCAGCTGCAATGCAATGTAATTGCCCGTTGTTGGTCATCCCTTGTCCCCTTCTTACTCTCTCTCTCTCTCTCACTGTGTATTTGCACTTAGTAGGTACTTTAAGGTGTGCAATCAGCTTGGGCGATCTGTTAAAATTAGCTTTGAACAAAAAGGGTTAGCTTAAGAGGGATATTTAAAAATTATAACTACATTAAGTGCTCATACTAATTGTCCCATCGAACCTTAAGGGCGATCGGAGAATTGCAGGATCCTGTTTGGTTTTGAAGGGTTAGTCAAGTGTTGGTGTATCTTCATTTGACCATTCCAATAATGGTAATAAATTAACCATTTAATAGAGTCACTCGGTCTCGACAATGGAGCTGAAATTTATGTGATTTGGCAACACATAATCAAATTCACATCAAAACAATAGACACCAAGCTGTGAACAAAAGGATAGATCCGGTAGAACTAGAATCTGGGATCGTGCCACCAACCCCGATGCGGTTAACGTTTTACGCTTCGTTTGCCATCCGCCAAAACGGCGCAGATTGTTTTGGTTTTCGGAATGCACATATGGCAATCCATGGTGGAACACTGAAGAGGGGTTTCCTTGAGCTAGAAAAATATATGCCAACTAAAGGTTAAGTAATCTTCATGCAATGTTATCAGCAGCTTGAAGGATGAAAAGGGCATATGTATATCAAATGTATGTATCCTATGATCCAGAGCAAGGACCTTTTACAAAGCAATTCGATAAAAGAAATTGAGAAGCATTTCTTGAAGTAAGCAAGGTCCCCTTAAGTCAAAATGGAAACATCTAATGAATCAAAGGAGTTCTAGGACCTAGAGAGATTTTAGACTAAGTTAACTCAAACACAATTTCTGGAGCAAACAATGAGCGGCTATGCCAAAACTAGTTTACTAACTGTAAGTTGAGTGTCCACAGCCTCCTAGAACCCTCTCAGGTACACCAGTGTACAAGGCAATATCAACTTGAACATCCCTCGACTCATCATCATCCTTGTCCCCCGGCCATAAACTGTGGTTACTTGAATTACCAAAAATTCAATTGTCATATTCTTGTTGACACAGCAAACGTTACGTGTCATTAACTTTTGGTCGATCTGTTGACATTTCCATTGAGGTGTCAATGAGGAGAAGGGCAGAGCAGAGCGGCGAAGAAGCGGAGACGGGACAGCCAAAAATTTTAACGGCAGGTGTCGAGATTATGTCGAGAGTGCAAAAACGCCAGCGGAAACTTAAATGTTCACACATTTGCAGCTCATCAATTTTGCGTTTATCCTGTCGGAGGCATCACATCATGGAAGTTCATTCAACCTTTTGACTGCGTCTGGATGCGTTTGGATGCTTGGGATGGCTTGGGCTCGATGTTAGCGCCGTGTTGTTGACTTAATCGCAACCAATTTGTTGGCCCTTTGCTTATGCCTAAACGCTTGTCGCCCCAAAATAATGGAGCAGCTCTCCCCACCCCCTCTCAACCAGTGGGACCACTCTGACCACGCTGCCCACCGCATTATTAAGCCATAAAATTGAAAACTTATTATAATTACATAAACATACGCCTCAACGCCTCTGGGCAACGCAACGCAACACACGGCTCTGATTTTCTGATGGGGCACACGCATCCATCCATCCATCCATCTCCATTCATCTGGGTGCATTCTGCGTCCCAGCCACGGCCTCAGCTTTCAGGCTCGTTACAATTTAATGACCAGAGCAAAATGTGCAGCAGCCAGTTAATAATTTTTTTTTTTTGGGTTTTTGACTTGGTCTCCCCTTCTCATCGTCATCCTCTTTTTGGTTTTTCGGCCCCAAAAACTTGGTTGGTGGCTCTCTGCCTGTGGCGGCATAATGAATGGCCATCCGATCTCCCTCTCTCTCTCTCCCTCTCACTCTCGCTGTCTTTTGGGTCCTTTCATCTGTGTATTATCATCATCAGTATTGCTCATAACCATTACGAAATTACCGAAATATTTTCATTTAACTTAATGGTCAATATCAATAAATATCAACAAAATTGCGTTACGCTTCTTCTTTTTATGAATATAAAGGATTTCATTTTTCAAAGAAAACTTAACATTTAAATGAAGTTTCAAAACGTTTCAAAAGCTTCTTCGATATCTCGACGGTAATGGTAATGAAAATTTCAATGTTTTTTGAATGAAATCCGAATCCCTTTGTCTCAAAAATGTTAATGAGATAATTATTGACATCATTTTCATTCGTATAGTTCCAATTTCTAGCAATATTGAAAGATTTCGACACAGAAAGTGATTGAAAACCCCTTTTCCTTTCTAATTGTAAGTGAATGCGTTGTATATCGAGTGCCCAACAACTTATTCCATTTGATTAAAGTTGATTTATTAATGATTTCACTTATGGGCAGCATTCACTTGGAACGTCAACTAGACGATTATTTGTTACCCTCAATTGGTATGCAAAAGTGGAATCAGATATATCTCAATATATACACAAGCTTAGACTATATTTATTTTATTTTTTCTGGAATTTGTGGCGCACCCATTAATAAAAATTCACTTTCTTAGCAAATATTAGAGGCAAGTCTTACTCATGGAGGGCTATAACAAACACTGATCAGATCTTTATAGTGCAGATAAGAAGGTTTATGTACATTTATACTTACAAACTGCATTTGTTAATAACAAAAACGAAGCAAGTCATCTATTATTATTATTGTCTGATTCTGGGGAATCTAAGCCCTTAGTTGTTGCCCTATATGAAATTAAAACTTGGTCTTTAGTTTTCTTATCATTGTAAATTTCCTAGAACCATTTGAAATGCAATTACCATAAACACAGCAAATCTAGTTATAGATTAAACAAACATAAGTAGTATCAACATCTAAAGAAAAGTTCGTTTGGTGAAAGTCGGCATAGCACCCATTTGATGTCCTTTTATTGAAAGGTTAAGAACTTGCCTTGTGCCTTTGACAAAGTCTAAAGCACTTTCAACCAAAAGCAAAGCCCTTTATTAAAGATAGTATAGGATAGTAGCTGATACTAATTGTAAGAAGAAGCTTCTTTTCTATTCCCAAACTAAGCCTTTTTTTGTTTTTCTTGAATAGAAACCAGTTATGCAATAGTAAAGTAAAAACTTTAATGGCCATTTAGTTGGCACAATGGTTAATACGAAACGTTTAAGCCAGCAAAAAATGTCTATTCAAAACGTACAAGTTTATGGCTTTCTCTTCAGATCCACACAAAGATGACTCGACGATCCTTCCGAATGGCTGGAAACCTCCTAGCAATGGGTGAACACTTCTTAGCCCACTTGGCTTTCAATTACCTCACTAGACAATAGATAAGAGATATGAGCACAATTGAAAGAATTTATTTTATTTGCCTAGTTTTTATAATTTTTGTCACTTTTTGAGGTGTGACTTTGAATTAGCATTAGATTGGGGGAGGGGGCGGGTCAACCTATAAAATTTGTTATATTTGATATTGTTTTTATCACAGCACTAAGCACTCGTGTTAGCTAATAAATTAACTCTCTCTCTCTCTCTCTCTCTTTCACTGTTCCTCCCTTTTCATGAAGACCTCTTGTAGTTCGACATCTGCCGGACTTTTAGTACGCTTGCCCGTACGGAATTGTTCTTCAATTTCGAGTAGTGTACGTCCACGTGTCTCTGGCAGAGTCCAGTAGATGAATAACATGGCCAATACGGACATGATGCCAAAGAAGACAAAACAATTTGTCATGCCAATGCCCGACTTTAGATCCGGATACGTTTTGATGCACAGAAAGGCAAAGAACATCCCAACAGCTACAGTTAATCCTGAGGCAGGACCCCGCACCTTTTGCGGAAAGAGTTCGGAGATCATAAAGAAGGGCAGCGTATAGAGACCCAAAGTGCTGAGTATAATGAAGCCAACAATGGAAATCACCGGGAGATAGGGTACATTATGCAGGAATTCACTCCAACCCTGCCCAGCCAGAAGGAACATGCAAATGCCCATGCCCACAGTCGAGATAATGCCAGCCCGCCTCCTGCCCCAAAGTTCCAGAATATAGCCCATGGGGCAAGTGGCCGCAACACGGGCAGCTCCTATCAATACGGCACACATAAAAGGATCAATTGATACGCCAGCTTCGGTCGAGATTTGTACGGCATAGACAATGACCACGAAAATGCCAGTCAATTGTTGGAAGGCAAACAGACCCATTAGAATCAGTAGAGGCTTATGAACCTCGGGCAGGCGTAGGCACTTGACAAACGATGGCTTCTTCTCGCCATCTCGCAGCTGGAGAGACTTTTGGAGTATATTATACTCTTCCAACACCTGAGGATGTGTTATGTGAACTGAAAATGAAAGAAAATTTTTATTAGTGGGGTGTCGACAATGACTTAGAGAAACTTTGCCCCTAAAAGTATGCAACAGAATGTCGAAACATGCATTTTTAAATACTAAAGGGTTCTTTTGCGTTCTCCTTCCAGCTTAAAATTGTCTTAAACTCATGTTTTAGCTTTAGGACATTCTTTGACTGATCTTTGATTGTCTATTGCATACTTTAAGGGGCCATAGTTCGTTGGGGATAATTGTCTTTTTGACCCACTTGACTTATCCAAGCCCCTGAAATAGTTCAAGGACTTCTTAGCCTCAGCCACACGCTTCTTGGACAGCAACCAACTTGGTGTTTCCGGCAAGGGTAGAACACAGAGCAAGGCCACTATTTGATAACCGCAACAGATCATGGCTATCAAGCGATAATCATCCCTAATGAAGTAACCAATTGAATAGAGAATGGTAATGCCAACAGCCACTGAAATGGAAGTGCCCAGGATAAGACTTCCTCGTATTTTGGGCAAACTAATCTCAGCTGCATAGACTCCAGTCGGAGCACTGGCCAAGCCCATGCCAATGCCTGAAAAAAGTGACATTGAATATGTGATTGCTTTGAGAGAGACTTTTTCTCACTTACCCGAAATAAATCTCGATGCCATCAATTGCCAATGAAAGGCGTCGATATTCGTTTGACTGGCTGTCGCCAGGAGAGTCCAAGCTGTGATGGCCAATATATTGAGAACATACAAAGTTCTCTTTCTACCAACACTGTCCAGCAGGAAACCCGATAAAAGTCCACCCAAAGGACATGAAAGTGTATTAATCGAGGCAAACCATGAGGCCTGCTGTTTCGTCAAATGTACTGTCTCCCCGCATCCGTCAATTGGCTCATGGTCACAGTGGGTATGGCTAGGACCATGCCCGTGGATAATACTCCGATGTTGGCCAATATACACATAACAGCCTGACGACGCACCGCCCGAGGTTGTTCACCCAAAGGTTTTGTCGTGTAAGGCCTATTTAGACCCGAGACTATTTGGGCTTTTCTGGAGTTGCCATTATCCAAATTTTGCTGCTGCTGATGATGATCATCTTCCGTATCCCTTGCGTCACCCATTGTAATTTGTCTTATCTGTAATGGGGAAACATTTTTTTGTCTCTGCTTATTGGGGGCAATTAAATATGTCATAATATAAAACAAATTGTTGTTTTTATACACTTGATTCTTTAAGTCTAATATATACATATATATAGAATATATGATTTGTACTTGGACTAAGTATAAGCATATATATTCATTGTCTGACATCTTAGTCATGTGTTGACTCATCAGCCGCTGATTAAATTCCAGCCTCTTTATTCTGGTCTACGCCACAATTAATTTTCTTTACTTGCTTTCATAGTTAATTCTTCGAGTCAGGAGACATTTCATCTTCAGAAGAGAAGTAAAATCTTTGAAGATTCAAGTAGATCGAACAGTAGAAAAGTATTTAAAAGTATTTATTTGACTTGGCAGGCATTTAGTCATTCATCAAATCTACTTAACAATTACTTCATACAAAAAGGTTTAGTTATTAAGCTTCATAGATTAAATTGTTTTGGACATGTGTCTGTTCATCATTAAGATTAGGATTTCAATTTGGGATTTTAAAAAGTAAACCTCTGGAAACATTTTCAGTCATAAAAAATAACTTTTTTGTTATTTAAACAATTTAAATAGTTCTTACTGTTACAATATTTTACCCATTTTCTTTTTCCATTAAACTGGCAAATAAATTAACTAACTATATTTGTAATATTACCATACAAAAGTCTATTTCTTCCCAATAAAGAACAAATTGGGTTTAAACCAACTGAATGAATAATTTCATTTGCTATGATACAAATATCAAAGTTTCAATACTGTTTGAGTAATTACCCATTTGATTGAAACTTCTAATAAAAAAAACTGAATGTAATTGTAAGTATGAATATTAAACTAATTTGGAATCTAAATATTCAAATGTATGACTAAAAGAAATACATGAAATTCATATCTCAAAAAGTTTTAGAAGTACATATGTAAGTATAAAAAGGAAGAGAAATTAAGTAAAATTTGGATTACTTATTTTTTGAATTGTGAGATGTGAATTCTAATATAATATTATGTATGAATGTATATATATATTTTCTCAAAATAATATTCTCGTATGATCCGTTTCAAATAGATTCAATTCACGTCATGTAAGTTAATAATTAAAATAATGAATAAAAGAAGGAGTAAAAATATATGAATAAATGAAATTTGAAAGCTTCTGAAAGGTCCTGCAATTAGAGAGTAATTTATCTTTGGATATAACTTTTCATTATGATGCTATATAAAATCGAACCTATATTAACTTTACTTGCTTTAATTTTAAGCAAGAAAAAGTCACCTCATTTGCTGATTAAACTCTCTATCAGTTCATATAGCTAAAAGATCAAAGATCGATACGTATTACCAATCATTTAACTCGTTTCTAAAAAGCATTTTTTCCTCTACTGAAAACTTTATTTATCACAAATTAATAACTTCTAAGTAAACTATTTATAACATTAGAATTTTTAGTGCTAAACAAATTATTATTATCCGAAATTTCAAACTCATGTTTCATGAGTTAGCAAAAATTAAATTAAGCTAATGATGTGATCCCTGATAAATCACAAAAGAATTGAAAGAACTGTATAAATATTTACTCAACCTATAACTTGTCAAGCAAACCTCGTAGGCATTAAAAATCTTAACATTTTTTTGGACAGCAGTTGGTTGGAATTCTCACACGGAAATTTACCACCGGTAATCAAAGTAAACAATTGTTATTATTAGATAACTGCAAAAACAATTATTATTAACAATTTCTTGTCGTAGCAACTAACTAACTAAAGCAAATGTGGGTCAACTCAAGGTGAACTCCAACGTGGAATTAAAATATAGAAGTTGAAATTATTGAGTAATAAACAATTAAGTTTAAGTTTTTTATGTCACATTGGCGTGATTTGGAATATTTTTTAAAACAGGTTTTCCTATTAAACCCTTACCCCTTGGTTTCACTCAAAAAGAAAACTTCCACATGACATTCAATTTCACTCAAATTGTAGAAAATACAAATTGAAACTGATAGCTGGGAGCCTTTCGATCAATTCAGTTCAATTAATCTCACTTGAACTGTTTTTATGTGTTTGCATTCTTTGGCTTAATTAATAATGTACAAACACGAGGAAGAGTCAAATGAAATAGAATATTTTTTTGTTTGGTTCACAAGTTTCTAAACACCGAAAATCATTTTTGGGGGCTATTAAATGTAAAAACGTAAAAACGGGTTTTGCTTACTAACCAAGAGGTTGCGGCTAAAACAAACCGACAGCAAATATCACTCAAAACAGGTGAGTTGTTTGGCTGTTTACCTGAGCGCAGGCGTAAAGGCTTTCAGGTGTTTTTGGCAGACACGAGGAAAACAAGAAATCGGAGACGATGGCGCGTGATAATCCGTCGTCAACGAACTACCAGAATGAACTGAATTGTTTCCCATTTGCCACGTTAAATGTGTCCCAAACTCAACGGATTTAAGTGTATGCCAGAGGCACACACTCACATGGAATCTCTCGGTGTGTTTGTGTTCTCTGATGGATCCGATAAGACCCTGGGCAACGTCATCTTCCAATAGATTATACACATATATGTCATGATCGTTTTGATCGAGAGTGATTTTCAATGGTTGAAAAGGAAGCGAAGGCCACTGATCAAAGAAGAATAATTGTTCAACTATACGTATATGTAGTTTCTTGTATTAGTTTACTATACGCAATTGAGGGCTTATCATCAATAAGAATAAAAAACAAAGGCGCGACGACCCTCAATGTGCCAGGCCAGGCAAATTATATGCTCGTAAATATTAAATAGACTCTGAAAACATTATGTGTGCACCGTTATCTCTCTTTAAGTTAGTCGTACACAATGTCATATCAGAAGATGCACGATTTTGTTTCGTTTTGTGTTAAATGAAATTAAAATAAACATTGCCTATCTTATCGAACGCAAAATATATGTCTCTCCGAACTGCTTGTGGTGTTAATTAACTTTGCTAAAACATTTTTTGCCTGTCCCACGCTGTCAATTAGTTGGTTATTAATGCTCGATTAGATAAGATTTTGTCCTAAAATCGACTGAGCAAAGCGCAATCTCAGAAAAAAAATATTTCAATTCTCTATAGAAGCGCTAGTAAAATTTAAATCTCCCGCTCATGTAGATAAGTGCTAAGGGCTGAGTAAACAGTGCTAAGGCCTGTCTATGTGCTAAAGCGAGTCGAAGTGCTAAGGGCTACAAATAGCGGGCAGTCCCGAGAAACACAAATAGAGTGGCCAGATGGCGAATTTTTTTCATTTATCGATAAAACTTCTGCCTTTTCCATTTTGTTGATATCGATTGTTTTTTGACAATTATATCGCCATCTGGCCACTCTATTTGTTTGTTTTCAAATTGTTGCTATTTTTCTACGTAAGCGGTTGTGCGGACGCTCGCCGTTTTGACAAGTTCGTTTTAAAAGAAATCAAAAAAAATTTGACAAATTTAAAATTTTACCAATTTGAAAATTTTGTAAATTAGTCGGTCAATTAATCTAAAAGAATAAACGCGTTAAATAAGAATAAAATATAACTGTGCGCTGTGTTGTGATTCATTGAAATTAAAATCAAACGAGAAGAAATCTTTTCAGATCCGAAAAGCGAGAATGTTTAAACAAATATAGCCGTGAAGACGTCGACGGAGCAGCAGCTAAAGAAGAATCTAGTGCAAAACGGAATTGTAAATAAAAAATAGTAGAAACGAGCGTAAATTGAAAATCAAATAGAAAAAGGAAAATTTATTGAAAATTGAGCACGTGTGCGTGTGTGTGCGTTGTTGTATTTTGTGTTTGCGTGTGTGAGTATTGCATCTAAAATCTAAATTTTTAATGTGTGAGTGAGTGCATTATGCTAGCAGCTAGCACTAAAGATCGAGCGCAAGGTAGAGAGAGCGAGAAAGCGAATGCAACATTGCAAAGTAGCAATCGCTAAACACACACACACACCCATTCACCATTCTTTTTTTCTACTTTTTTTATTGTTGTTTGTTTCGTTTTTTTTTTTTTTTTGTTGCTTGTGTAGCGTATTTTGTAAGTTGAAATTGGAATCTTCTTTCATTTCGACATGCACATGTACACAGTAACAAATGTTTGTGTGTATTTATGTGGCACACACAACATAATTAAGATAGCGCGCGAGTAAGAGCCAGAAAGAGAGGACCGACCACGCTCTACGTGTCGTCTGCTCTCGCTCTCTCTCTCTCTCTCTATCTCTCTTATATGCTCTCTGAGGATCTCCCATTGCGTGCTATTGCGCATACTCGACAGTTATTTCCTCCCCTTCTTCTCCCACTTGTTTCACCCGCCGCCGCCCCTCATTTCACTTTGGCCCCGTTTAATTGATATTTTGGGTCAAACAGCTGACGAATGTGTAAAACTTTTTATTTTTGGCGCTCGCTTATGATTAAGCCTTGCCTGTAAGGTATTCCCCCACTTTTTTTGCAAAGCAAAATCAGCAATTCATTCGATTTTTTCTGCTGAATTCTTAATATCCCACATATGTATGTATCTTTACTGTCTCTTTGTGTTTGTGTGTGCGTGCTTGTATCTGTGTGTGCGCTGTTTGTTTTATAAAGTTATTTTCGCTCTCTTTCTCTCTCTGTATCTTTCTCCGATTTCCAGGGCGTTCTCATTCTTGCGCGTATGCAAATAATAAACAATAAAAAAAAAAACAACTACGAAGCAAAAATTCTCGCTATCTATATCCAATTTACGTTTCTGCTTTTCTCTTTTCTTCATTACAAGTCCCCTTCTGCCCCTTTCTCTTTAACCACAAGCCGCAGGTGGCTTAGTTCTCTTCTTCTTTTTGAAAACGAATGAAAACTTCCGTTTACTACAAATCTTTTGGCTTATCATCTAAATGAAATTATTTCCCAATTGATTGTCATTTAAAATATTGTCAAAATAATCAACGATGACTCGCTTGCCTCGAGATTGAGGCTGTCTACACATACATAGACACATGTATTTATTGCTAATCACAGCTCTTCAATTAATTTAAAATACACTCATCAGCATTTCTTCAGAATTACGTTCTTTTCTGATTTGAGGCCAAGGATGGGGCGACACTTGATGATTCATCTAAGCCTGAAAATAACTTTGGCAGAGGTCATCAAGATACAACTTTGTGGGCAGAGGAACGCCCACTTATGTAACTAAGAGGGATCTTTAACGTATCTTACTACTTAATTTGAACTCTTCAACTTTTATTACACTTTTACCTATAAACCTTAAAATTTAAGGTTTCTTCTCACCCACTTGATCGTAAAAGTTTGAAAGGATTGTCAATTCTCTTCTTTTGTTATTTTATTATGAAGAACCTAAACAGGTACCTAAACGGTTCTTGTGCATCGTGGCTAAAAATATACATACTTATACAATACTCTCTTGTTCCATTTCAACTTTAGCCATTTGGGAACATTCCCCTTACATAATGGTTAGTTTCGCAAATTTCTCTCGTTTCTGATCTACTTTTTTTGAAGCTTAATGGCAAAGGTCCAACCAAGTTAGAATTGCATAATCCTGTAGTCGTTCTGGAATTTTTTATTTACAAATTTCTTTTTGAAAAGGTCGCGATCCGGACTTCAAAAGAAAGTTATAAAAAAGTTGCTCGTTCGAAAGCCACAAGAGGTTGAACCTTAGATCCTAGATTTGCTTATGCGTCATTAAGAATCACTTGGATCTTGGACCCTTTTTAGTTTTCAATAAGCCAATTAGTTTTAAGTTAATTGTTGTTACCATTATCTGTCTTATAAAGTAAAAGTTACTTAAAAAGAGACTTAAGCATTACTTTCTCTATATATTGATTAAACGGCTTAAAAGGCTTACTTTTACAGCTTAATTGGAATATTCATACACATACATACATACATTTGTTGTTAATCAACTTAGTAGAACTTAAATGCTAATGATTCATTTAAAGCTGTGTTTTTTTTATCGTTTATTGTTTAATCAACATTCAGAATGAAAATTCACAGAGCAAATGAACACATTTTGGCAAAAAAGTTTTGGTTTGGTTTCTTCTTTACTTTTGGATTAGTTAAAAACCTTTTAAAAAATAGCAATTAATCACTAGTTTACAGCCTTTTTAGCTGCCTAATAAAGTCAAAAGACTATATAAAAGAGAGTTTCCGAACAAAAGATTGAGGCACTCGACGAAAGAGTTCCCCCCTTTCCTTCCTCTCGATTCCAGTGGTCTGTCTGAGTGGCGCCTTTGTTTCGCAATTGACCCGCTGCATTTTGCTCTAATATTGAACTTAATTGAAATGAAATGCACTTTTGTTGCAAGTTGTTTTCGCCACTTTTGTTGGCCATTAAAGAAAAGAAAAAAAAAACCAAAAATAAACAGTAAATGGAAGTGGAAATTGCCTAAAAATAGAGAGAGAAATAAATAACCATATGCCGCATTTCGCTTATTTTCTGTTTTCTTTTTGTATTATTAGTTAGTTTATAACAATATACACACACACATATGGAGAGAGCTCATAATCAACAGAGAAAAAAATATTGCCGCGAGGGTTGTTTTAGTAATAGTTTGAACTTGGAAAGTCCACAGTCTGTTTGTGGGAATCGAAAGTCTCAAAAGTCTCTTGAGAATTCCTAGTCTGAATTGTTTTTTGCTCTATGACATCATTGAAGACCAATGAAATCACGTTTTCGAACTTGTGTGAGTTAACAAAGCAAAACTAGTACCAAAAAAATCAAGAAAAAACCAATTAGAGTAATCTTAATAGAATGGAAAAAACCTTTTTTGCCTTTTCGTTCTTGTTTCCTTTACTCATTGCAAATACCAACAAATCGTTCTAACGACTTTGCAAGTTTGCCCTTTAATAATAAAGTAAAGTCTGCATTTTAATATTCCAGTCGTGATAAAAAAGATATATTTGCACAGCAGAAAATATATACGATATACATATATGTATGTACACATGTACATAAATATATTGTTGTACATATGTTTATTTGTTCATATTCTTTGCATCAGCATATGGAGAGCGATAAGCGAATTGTAACCACGTGCAAGTATTTGTATCTTTATTCACTTATCTCTTGGCTTGGCTCTGGGGCTAAGCAAACAAAACTGAAACTCGTTGTGAACTTTGGAGAAATTTTTGTAGCTACTTAATCTTTTGCAGAATCAAATAGATTGTATCACACTCGCATATAGACTGTGGGATTAGGGATATTTTTAATTTTATGAAAAAATGTGTTAAATGTAGAACAAAGTTGTTGCAAAATGAGTTATCTTCTATTTAAATAGAATTAGGCAGATGTTCATATACATAAAAATAATTAAACTACTGTCCTTAAGGCCTTGCCCGGTTTTTAAATTTATATAATCTACACTATCTATGTATTTGAAGCCATTCTTTGCATATGTATACATATCAGCGCGTATCACCTTGGGAGACCTTTCTATATTGAATAAATTGTTTTATCTTAGGGATAATATTTTTATTCAAATAGGGATTCATTCTTATATGGATAATCAGAAATAGCAGGTCAAGACTGACACCTTTTTTCAATAGAAACAACTTTACAATTCATAAAATTTTCAAAATTCTGCACCTGCTCTATAAACAAAATCCAGTTTTAAGAGTTGACAGCGAAATTAACCAAGGATAAGTAGGAGTTCTGCTTACTTTGTGCAAAGATTATTTAATTACCAAAGAATTACATTAGGTTGAATATAGAATTTATATATATTTATTATAGACGTTATCAGTTGAAGTAATCTTTTGGAAGGCTAATAAACAAATTCACTCACTAATAAGATCCTTTTTATATAAAAGTGCTAAATTATAGCATTTAAGACAATTTATTATTCAAATAACGATCAATCGAATAATTATATTAGTATATAGGATTCCTTCATCCTCGATTTAGTCGTTGGATGGAGATATTTGTATAGCCTAATGCAGGATAACTTTATTATAAACATAATTGATGGATATAGACGTTTTTGTTGTCTATTCTTTCTTTCTTCATTAGTTTGCTGCAACTTCTTCAACTCTGTTACTTTCTCCTTTCTCGTATTATTTCGTTTTGTTAATTGTTAGTTTTAATATAAATTTAGATCTTTTTGACATTTTAACGTCAAAGAATGCCAGCAAGAAGTAAAAGTTTCTACTCTATATTTTTAATACATACTGGAAATATTAATTTTAATTGCTTTGGCCGTGTACTTTTCCAACCCCGAAAATCAGGTTTTCCTAACAACTTCCATTTCCATCTTTGAATTGAAATCTTCTAAGCGTAAGATACTTTTCTAGCTGACTGACTATTCTTTCTGTGAATTGTCGATGATCTGTTATCTTCTGTCCTGCAGGTGTAATAGTGAACATATCAAACAACTCTCTTTCTCTCTCCCTCTCTCTTTTTCTGACTCAGCTGTATCCCCTTCTCCTTCGCCCACTAGCAAACAGCATCAAGCAGCAACAAAGTAATCTCCAGATCTCTCTCTTACTCTCCCACACACACTCACACAGAGTTAATGCGTGGATAAATGTGCATGTGCATGTGTGTGTGTTGACCATGTTAGTCTATATCTCTGCCACTGTGTGCGTGTGCTGTTTGTATTAACATTATTATAAACATTAACATTAACTAGTTTGATTTGCTGTGTGTTTTGGGTGAATGTCAATTTTAATTCACAACTTCGAGCACAAGATAATTGCAACTGCTTTTGTTGTCAAGGTCAATCCACAAGTTGGCAAATTGCAATTTTTCGTATTACACTAATTGTTTTGTTTACTTTTACCGTTCGCCGACCGCCCGCTTGCCGCTCTTTATCTCTCTCCCCGTCTTTCACTCGCTTTGCCTCTTTGACATTTTATGCGAAATACAAAAGGTAAAAAAAAGCATGCATGAACACGTAGAAGCGAAATTTATCAGCACTCTATCTCCACCCCCTCTATCTCCCCTCCCTCTCTCACACACACTCACACTCTCAGTCAATCTATGTGAATTTTGTTGTCGATCAATGGCATTTTTTTCGCTAAATAATTTGACCTCTCGAAGTCAACTACAACAACTTGTCCAGATGATGCTTTATTCTATTAGCTAAAAATGTTAACTTTTTTTTTTTCTGTTTTGTTGCGGCTGCCTGCAACAGGTTCAGTTTCAGTTTTTCTTTGTATAGCCAGCAACAGCAGCAGCCACAAGACCAAGTTAAGATTTTTTAGTAGAAGGTCACGGTTAAATGTAGTATGCAAAATAACAAAATAATAAACCACAACCATAAAAAAAATAAAACAAGCAACAGCCACAGTCAAAGACATGACACAAGAAATGACAAGAAAACCAGACTTAGTCACACACAAACGCACATACACACACACACACACAGACAAATAGCTTAGTGTAGACCAACTCAAAGACTTGTCTCTTAAGATATTTAGTCTTTGGTTTCTTTTAGTTACAAACTTTTATTTTATGTTTTTTTTTTTTTTTAATCGAGGTAACATGGCAACGACCATTTTTTTATTTCAAGCCTAGCCCAAACCCAAGCTTAAAAACCACAAACCACTCCCTTTTTGTCAGCAAAAACAAAAATATACTATATAATAATAATCAAAATGAGCAGCATATTAACGGAAGTACATTCACCTGATCAGTTGAATGAACATGAGCTACGTTGAAATGTTTCATTCCCTCCTCCTACTCCACCTCCTCAATACCCTAGCCCATACACCCATTGCATTGTAGGTTCAGCTAGGGCATGATGAATTCCATCTAGATCACGTCTTTGGTTCGACAACCAAATTTGGTTAATAATCTTGTCACTTGAACAGATTGTGGCAAAGTTTTCATACGCCCCCGTCAATCAGCTTGCGAAGTGAATACAAAAAAATGTTGAAATTGAAACGCAGTATTTGAACACACGATTTTACATATAGCCAATATCTGTCATTCCACTTGACGTATTTTATTTAAAACTACGTCAAATTAGGGGTAAAATATAGCGTGAACTGGAACATTGAGTGGAAAATAGAGGAAAAAATGGGTTCTACTAGATAATACGCCAATATCAATCGTCAAAAGTGAAAACAAATGGAATGGAACATTAAGTTAGGCAGTGCTGTGAAGTGTTAAATGAAGCTTAAGTCTTTATCCAAAAAGAAATCAGTTCTCACAAAAATCTTCAGCAATTCGACTAAATTCCTTGAAAAATAATCTTGTATAGGGTATTTTAAAATACACACCATGAACTTGTATCTCTCCTACCGTTTATTTTACAATCATATTTATTATTGTTTACATGTGTATGTATACATATATATTTTTTCCATCCATTTGCTTTTGTAGAGCTGTCACAAACATGGACAGCTGTTTTGTTTGCCAACACAAACGCATTCACGTGCAAATAATAATCTCAACAAAAAAAAAAAAAAACAAAAAAAATTAAATAAAAATGAAAAAAAAAACAATAAAGAAAAAAGTCGAAAGCACGCGCTTGTTTGCATTTGATTGCACTTTGCATTTAAACGCAAACTGATGGACTAGATGCAACACTGACCTAAGACACACACCACACATCACACCTGATGAATTACGGCAATTCGTATTCATGCCACAGCAAATTCGAGGGAAATTAAATTGTGTGGAAAATTGACAAATTGAGAAGAAAATCTAGTAACGGCAAATTAAATGGCGTCCATTTAAAGTTGAGAAATCTGTCTGAGATTGTGTGGGAAACTTAAAGGCCGATTTAAGTCAGGAAAGCAATTAAGTGTTAAGGTTGGAAGCGATATACGACAGTAGGTTCGTAAGTTTACCTAAAAGGACTCTGTATCTAACACAAGTGTCCTTCCAAGCCTATTTCTAGACGGAAATCTAAGGATACATCAACGAAAAGTCCTTCAAACTCTTTAGTTTCTGCTTTTTTCTAAACAGCAATTAAAGAAATATGTATTTACATTAATTAACAGACAAATCCTTTTAGGATTCACATTAAACCGAGTTGAAATGTCTTTGGAAAGGGTCCTTAGACTTCTTAATGTCGGAAGTAAAATAAACGGAAAAGTTGTTAGACAAGAAATTTAGTGCCATTTTAATTAAAATCATTAAGTATTTAATGTTATAACTTTATTGAATAGATTTCCTGATTAATGTCGACAAAATTGATGAAACGGAATTAGCAGGCTGGTGTGAATAATAAATGAAAGCTAGCTCCACTGAGTCATTCTAATTTAATTTATTACCCGTTCGCTATGACAGATAATTAATTTATTATACCAAATCTAATTAACTGCGAAATATTTGAAAACAAATTTAACGGTTTCATTTTAAATTGTGTTTTTCAGCCGTCCCGTTCATCAACACTAAACTTGTGGATATCTGGCAGCACTGACAACAGCCTGGCAAGGACTGGCTAGCGAGCCAACACTGTTTCAAACAGCTGCGTGAAGGGCGCGCAGAGAGAACGGCAATGCAAAAATAAAAAAGAAAAGGCCAGAAGAAGTATGAGTAATAAGGAACAAACAGGAGTTGCAAATGGAGATGGTGATAATCGTGGAGTAGCAGCAGCTGGAGGAGGACTAGCAATTGGAAGCCGGGAAAACTTTAAACGCAATTCAAGTGCCTATGGCAGCCTGCCAATGGCCATGGCAACGGGAACGACAGCAAACAGAAATCGAAATAAAGAGACAGCAGCCGAATGTTTTGGTCTCTCGCACAGTTTGTCCAGCGAATCGATAAAACAAGCTTGCGACTATTACGACGATGAGCTAAGCGATGAGGATCTCATAGAGATACAACAGACACCGCAGGGATTCCATCCGCAGCAATCGCATCCCTTAAAGCCCATAATCTTTAAGATGGAGCATGATGAGGATAGAAAGGCTTTCTGTGGCGGCAGTCAAGATATGTCCAATTTACCGCCCCTGAGCACGCCCATTAAACAGATGGCCCCTGCGGACGAGGAGGTGGCCCTCAGTGTGCTTAATGAGCTGGATGCCATTTTAGATGGACATGAGCATAACGGCTGTTCCTCTTTATCCTCTACGGACAACTCTTGTGTTGAGGACTATCTCATGGACTTGGATAACTATTTGGAGGAAATGGATAATGCCCTCAGTCGAGAGGATTCATTGGTCCAATTGGGTTTGGGAGAGTCGACGAGCTTAAAACGAGAGCCAAGAACTAGAACTTTGCCGTTGAGCAAGAAGCGAAAGCAACTGCCACATGCGAAATCTGTTGACGATGGAGAAGTGGAACACCTCGAAGCGTCAGCGGCTGCCTTCCAAGTGGGTCAGCCCATGAGAAAGACCTTTAGTTGTGGTCTGACGCCAGGTAAGCTAATGAATTTCTCTTCCTAGAGTCCGTATTAGTCTATTGGTTTATTTTTAGCATTCTTAACAAATAATGGAGATGTCTGGCGTAGGCAATCGATGCGTCGGGCCATGGAACAGGAACACGATTTAGAGGATACCAAAGTCATAGAGGATGTGGTCGAGGATTTACCCACATTGCTGGTGGATTTACCACCGCCAAGACGTTGCTTTTCCACACCAGAACAATTTCCCATAGAGAATCAAGAACAGTCAGCACAAGGCTCCCAGATGCTAACGGATGCGCATATTTTCGATAACCTTCTGCAGAATGAGCAACGAGCTTCTAGCGAAGAGCGACCACGTCAATATGGACGTCGTCTTGAGGGTCATCCCACTCCGGTGCGTGGCATGGCGGCCATCACAAGCTGTCCACAGAGTGCTCCCACAAGAGTACAATTTAGTTCCAGCGAAAGTGCTGCTCCTCCCCCAACACAGCACATTATGTCCACATGCTCGGAATTAAGCTCGGTGCGTTCTTCTCGCATGCCCAGTCCAGTATCCTTGGTCTCTGATAGTAGTAGTAGCGACAGCTCCTCCTCCTCGTCAACTCACCAGGATGCAGATCGTGTGGAATTACAGGCAGCAACCCAAACAACGACAACTATGTGCAGCAGTAGCAGTTCCAATCCTTTGGATTCCCTGCCGCCGGTGACTTTGCAGCGAGAGAAACGTGGATTCAATAGTCAATGGCCACATTCGGCCAGCCGTCCTTTAGCCTTGATTGCCTGTACTCTGGGTGTCTTCAATTTGTGTCGCTTTGCCGTCCTAACCATCACATTTGGTGGCAATTTTCTGCTGCAGTTCCTTCTGCTCTCCGTGGTCTTTGGCATTCCATTGTTGTGGCTTCAAATGTGCCTTGGATCCAAAATACGTGCCGGTCCCGTTTCAATGTGGAAAATTAGTCCCATTTGCTGTGGTGTGGGCATTGCCTTGGTCATGGTCCAATGTTTCTTGGCCATTTATTCCACTGTTTCCATTGCCTGGATTCTGGTCTATCTAAGGGATGTCTTTCCCACGGCCACTCGCAGTGTATATCGCTGGCAGGAATTGGCCTTTCCGTATCGCTATGATGCAGCCAATGCCACAGGGAATCTCACCCAAACAGTGGCAGAGTATTTTAATATTGTTGTGCTGCAGCGTCTCCACTTGGCGAAGCATTCGGATTCGAGTGGCGTACGTTTCCATGTAAATGATCGGGTAGGTCAGAAGAAGTCTGGGGTTATGGAACAGATGCTTTAACCAGTTTCTCTCTTTTTCTCCAGCAGCTGGCTTTCTATTTGGCACTGATTTGGGCTGGAGTCTTTATTATTCTCTGCAAAGGATTAAAATCTCTTGGCAAATTTGCCTATCTCATCAATACTTTGCCTTTGGTGGCCCTCATGGTGGTGACCATTAAGTTTGCCTATGTCGTGGATCCCAAGAAATTAGAGGTAGGTCGAGTAAAGGAAGAACAAATAAAGATTCTAATGATTTCTCTTTTTTTGTAGAATATCTTCAATCAAAGTGATTTTGATGACTTTCTGGTGAATGCGAATAGCTGGACAGCGGCCACGCAGGAAACATTTCTCACTTGGGGTCTCTTGGGCGCTTCGGCCATAGCCATTACGAGTAGGAGTCATGCTCAGGTCAGTAAGACCACTCTAAGACGAGATGCCATACTCCTAGTCTTGTTTACTCTGTGGGGCCTTGGTTTGATGGCCTTGTTGGCACTTTGCTGTGCTCAGATTCTACGACAAAATGGTTATGTTTATGTGCCTGGATCTTATGGTGAGTGCAAACAAAAATGTTGAATAAATAGATCCTAACTAAATTTTCTCTCTAGAAAACCCTGATTGCTATACCTCTGTGTATTCCCTGGCGGCTCATCCGAATCCTCAGTTGTTGTCGTATCCAACTCCGCTAATGCCTCATTACTCCTCCTTTATGGGTGAAACGTATCGTAGGAATCGCACCATGCTGCACATTGAAAGTGGTTTTCAGGCTTTACGTTTCATTACGGAACTATTTCCGGCTGTGCTCTCGCTTGCCAGTGATAGCATCTCTTGGATATGGGCTGCTGTTGCCTTTAGTCTATTTGCTGGCTTTGGTCTGGCCCAGTTGTGTGTGATGTGGAAACCCATATCTAGTGCCTTGGGTAATTCAACTAGTTCGGTGCTCTTGAGCTGCGTCACTGGGCTCCTGCTCAGTATCCCCTTTGCCACTGAAATGGGCATATCGATTCTATATTATGTGGACTTTCTGCTTGGTGGCTCCTGGTTTATACCCATCATCTGGACAGCTCAGATCTTTGGGGTATTCCTTATACGCGGCCGGCCCTATAATGGTGATGATTTGGTCAATGATTTGCGCATGTGTGGCTCCATGTCGGCATTTTTGGCCCTCTCGTGGAATGTTCTGCTGCCAATTGGTTTGATCACCTTATCGGTCATTGATTATAAGGCATCGCTATCGAATCAGTTCTATTATTGGCGTGGTAAATCCTACTTTAGCTATTGGTCAAGAAAAATGGGTAGCCTTATCCAGATAGGCATTGTTTTGGTTATTCCCGTGACGGCTATTATACAGATCTATCGCTATTTGACCAATGGACCAGCTGATATACTTGAGGTAAGTTGGAATTTAAGATGGAGCGGTTGCTCTGACAATCCTAGTCCATTCTAAAGAGATTGGTTTCTTGAGTTCGTTACTTTTGTTGATCTTTCTCTCCCTAATCTTTTCCAGCGCATTCAATTGCTATACCGTCCACCAGAAGAAGGAGATGAACCACGACGTCCAGCGGCTCGTCAGGGTTCAGCCGATAGTCGACGCAATGCCAATGGACAGCAACAAGATCAAAGTCATTTGGAGGCTCAGAATGATGCCCCGCCCAAGTATACACCCCCGCCCTCGTATACCACAGCCACAGGTGCCCGTTTGGCCAAGTTATTGCGTCAGAGTATTCGCCGCAGTGTGCGGAGGTGAGAATGAAATTTAATCTCCCCATTAGATAATATAATCGTTAATTTGTGGTTTTTGCTTACAGAGTTCTTGGTGGTGACTCCTCTAGCCGCACACGTCCCATACTCTCGCTAGATGCTGAATCACCCGCAATGCCAACAATCGCGCCGCCCGATTATTTAACCATATTGACGAATCCAAATGGTGAGGCAATGGGCAATAGTACCAATAGTTCCCAGCCATCTTCACCAGCAGCAGCTGCCAGTAGCAGCAGTCCCGAGTCCATAGAGATTGATCAACGACCAATGGCTGGTTATGCACAACGCTCCCAATCTCTAGGAAGAAAACTACAACGACCAGCGACCAGTCATTCGGCTAGGGCAACACTAGAACGACGTCCCTATACCGCCGAGGATGTGGTGACCATTTTACGCTCTTCGGCCCGTCATCGTCAACCTCCATCATCGCGACAAGGTGGTGGTGTTAGTGGTGCCACGACATTGCCGCGTCCGCCTCCAGTGGGTGCCTCCATGTCGACGCATCTGGAGGATGCATCGTTTCGGTCCATCGAGAATCTTGTGCTCAATGCCGAGCCACCGGACCGGACGCCCGGAGTGGATGTGGATGAAAATAATACATCTGTGATTTAATTGACTAATAATCGTAGACCTAAAAAACAGAACAGAAAGCTCTTATGCGAAATCCAACATATCTTTGCTTGCTTTTTATGTAGACTTGATTAGCTCGTAGTTATATACAATTACGAACATGCAGAAACTATTTTGTAGTTATATATCAATTATATATATACATAGTAATTAAACGATTAATTATAATACCGACTAAAATCTCTTCACTGATATTCTATTATGATGATTCACAACCGGTCTAGACCACTTCCCTCAGTCATCCCTCCACACGATGACGATCAGGATCTACCCCATAATTCATGATTATATGAAATTAACCCAACAATGGCTAGGTAGGCCGGTCTACGTGCCCAGCACTTAACCAATGCGTATTTACGTATTCGCAGCCTTCAACTTAAGCCGATTAATAAACGTGACCAGTCAAAAAAAGCAAAATAGAGACGATCAAAAGGCGTCTTAACGAGCCAGCCAACCACCAGACGACAGGGACAGGAAGCAGACAGGAAGGGGAACAAAATATTGCTATACATTTCCATTTAAAGTTCAAGTGAAATGTGTTGCATTGCAAAAAAAATATAACAAAAAACGGGAAAGAAAAATTTAAGCCGCCCAAAATTCAAACAGTCACGTACATGCAGCTACAGTGTTGGAAAACCATCGCGGACTTAATCGGGTTGGCAACTCTGTTAGTGCAGTTGGCATCAATTGTTCGAGTTCGACTCTTTTGTTCGATGTGGTTCGATGTGATTTTGTCTTTCATTGTTTTTGTCTTTGTTTTTTTTTTGTGTTTTCAAATTTACGGCGAGAAAGTCAAAAATTTACGGCGAGAGAGGCAAGAATTTACGGCGAAATTTAGGCTAATAAATTAACATTTTGAAATTTGTTAATATTTATATTAATGTATAATGCCATCCAGTTTGGAAATCATTCAACTTACAAATGACATTTCGACAAAATTAATTGAACTAAATTGTTAAAGCTAAGGAGTAAATTTTATAAAGATTAATAAAGTTCAAATTAGTATTTTATATACTTTTTATATATTTTTTAACAATTTGTTATAAAATTGATTGTTCATGCATTTTTTTGCATTTTGCTAAAGTGTTGCATATAGTCAAAGAAGAAGATTCCAGTTAAAAACCTTTTCGACTTTAAAAAGATTTCATTTTATGAAAATTTTGGACGTTTTGCAAACAGTTTCATATCATTTATAGCTCTCAAAATTGAGAGTAGATTTCATTGATATCTGTTTTACACACTTATTGCTTTATTGTTTTACACACTTATTTCAATGTAAATAACGTGCAATGTAAATAAGCTAAAGTTATATTTAATTTGGACCTTAAAACAAATTATACCACCTGGCGCCAGCGGTGACAAAAGCTTTGAAAGGTTGGAGAGAGAAAATTATATCGAATCCGCCATATGTTAAAACCGAGGAGTTTCAATTCCTACATCCCGAAGTTGTAGTGTAAGTAAATAATATCATTGTATTTGCCTTATCTATTAATAATAATTTCAATGGTTTGCGAGTAGCTCGTTTGGTACTTGAACGTGTTTCGTGTTTTCAGAATCGAACCACATAGGGAGTGCCCACTGTTCCAATAGCAATTCGCTTTCGCCGCGGTTAAAATCGAGTGTCGTCGTGGTCTGGTCTGGCCAGCAGACTCGGGCCATATTCGGAGTCTCAACTGAAGTTGTTTTTGTGTTGTTTTTGATTTCAAATTGTGCGGATGTGCGGTCGGAGTTTTTCGTGAAGAGTAGCAAATCGCCGAAAAACTCGAATTTGAATGTTGTGAAAATTTGGAAAATTGTTTATTTTCGAAATTTCTGATAGAGTGCGGACGTGGGTGTCCAAAAAAATTAAACGGGACACAAGTCCTTTTTAAACGCGGATCCGTCGCGCTTCCGATACAATAAAAACACAAACATTCACATTGGCATATTCAATGGGAAAAACTTTAGCCTGAAGACGTGAAAAAAAAGGAAAATACTTTGCAAGTGCTTGTGTGTGTGAGTGCATATAATTAAGAGAAGAGAACTCGCGCGCGTTTTTTCAAAGCAATTTAACTAAGCACTCTAACTAAGTTTTTAACAACAACAACAACTACTACGACGACAACGACCGACGACGGCAACAACAGCAAAAAAGAAGTTTTTCCGCAGTCTCCCCCGCCGCCGACGCCACTAGACGGACCAACAAAAAGTGCTCAAACAAGATTTCCACTTGAAATTCCTGAATTTCGTTTCGTCAGAAAAAAAAATAATTTGAAAAAAAAAGAATTGAAGAGGTAAAAGAGCAATACAAATAAATAAATACGAAAAGGAAATTGTTAAGTTTATCAAAAGTGTTGCCACACAGTGTCTCTCAGTGTGCGAAAAGAGTGAAAGAATTCGTTGGACGACGACCAAGAAGGACAAAAATTTGGTAACTTTTTTGTGGATTAGCCGATTTGCCAGTTGAATTGAATCTTGATTAAGAACGGTAAGTTTGAGATGAAGAGTAAGATAAGGGAGCAACAAAATTTGCTTGTGGGCAATTTGTAGTAGTTTTTTTTGTCCTTTCGGTTGTTTGTTTGTTTGTGCGTTCTGTATTAGCATTTTTATGTCCCACTCGCTGGATGACTAAAGTTGACAAACAAAACTCACACCAACACACACAAACACACCAATACTGACGCGAAATACACAAAGGATTTCATTACATTTTCTCTGGGTGGGACGCATAACTTTTTACACCCACCCTCACTCACTCTTTCTCTCTCTCTTTTTTGGTGTTTTTTGCTATTCTCTCTCGCCTGAGCGCCGAATGCTGTGCTACTGAAATTTTTGGTGTCTGCGTGTGTATACAACGTGTGTATGTGTGGGTGAGTGCGTGCAGGACCTTATAATGGCAAAAGGCACAACAAGCACAACAAAAAAGGGCCCGTCGCATAATAAAGATGCCATTTTTGGTGGTCAAAATTCTCTATGCAAAAAATTAAGCCATAAGAATTAGAATTTAATGAAAACCTCGCCAGGTATATACATATGTATGTATAAATAGAAAACTGTTCATTTAGGATCCGTCTATTCGGGTTGTTTTCAAAGATGTAGCCATGGTGGTTCGATCCCTTTCAGGACTATCTTTTAGATTAATAATAAATGTGAGTCAGTTATAACTACATACAGACTTTTACTGCATAGGGTCACTCTAATTAAGATCTAGAGTGGAATATAATTTTGGACCATACTCTAATGATATTCCAAAAGGAGATTTACGCCCTTCTAAATACAGATTTCCTAGTAACATTAAGCTCAACTTGATCTAAAAAAGTCTAGAAAAGATCCTTTAAAAATAAACGTTCTGTTGGTTTTATTCTAAATGAATTACAGCTATAGAAAAAAGATGTATAAAAAGTTTTCATTAAGTGTATTTTGAATAAGTTTTAGATTATCTAAATATCAAATATGTGTATTAGATAAGATAAGATAAGATTAACTCTGTTGCCTATAACAAGGATAGTACTTGACTATCAAGGATAGAACTTGACTATCAGAATCAAAGTAACTAAAGCTCTTTTGTGTTATTTTTAAGTTAGTTATAAACTTCGAAACACATATGTATGTATGTATGTATCTATGTATATGGTATATGTACATATGTATGTATGTATGTACATTTATTCTCTTAGAAAGCAAACTTTCTTTGAATAAGATGATGTCAAGGATAAAGCCTACAGGGAGGAAGGCTTAAATTAGACACATTCCAATTGCTTCAGTAATTATGAAATTATTTTGGAGAAATTGTTGAGCTAAGCAGGACACAGGACACGAACTAAAACCGCCCCTGTTTAGACGAGTGTGTGTGTATGTGTGTGTGTGTTTTTATTTATTTTGATGGCGTATTTTGCTATTCCGCTTTGTCAGTGAAGTGCGTTCCCGTTCCCATCCCTACACCACATTAAAATGAATTCGCAATAAATATTGCCCATGTCAAATAAAAGGGCGATGAGGCAGCAGTCAGGATACAGACACACACACATACACACATTGGACACAAAGGACATAGGACATCCACAGGACGAGACAATCAGACGCAATAGTCAGCTTTTTGGCTCTAATCTCAGGGGACACTAATGTTTTACGACAATTTCTATGCCGACTTTTTCTAGCACTCTTTCGCTTGCCCTTTTCTCTCTCTCTCTCTCTCTCTCTGTCTCTCTATTGCTCTCTGTCTCTATCGAAAATTTAATGCACACATCAATGGCAAATTAGATATATACTCCCAATAGCAAATGTACTAATAACAATCATTGAGTGTTTCCCTGTGTGTGTTTGTGTGTGTGTGGATGATTGTTTCTGTTGATTTTGGGCCCTGCTATTTCCAATACATTTCAAGCCTACTTTGGCCCTACTTGGCCGCCCCTCACTTATCTTCCATATGTGCCTCTTTGCTCCAACTCTCTTCTTCATGTCTTATTTGTCCCGGCAAATGGAAATCGTTTTGTTTTGTCAAGTGACAAATTTTCATTGCCTTCTTTCTTCCTTCTCCCCCGTTCCCAGACTCAATGAGTGAGTACTACATACTAATCACTTACTTAAAACAAAACAACAACAAAAAAGAAACAATAAAAAGAGAGTGGGACCGAGAAAGAGAGACCCCTAAGAAACACCCAAACAAGACATTAGACAAGTGTGTAAATAAACAAAAGAAACAAAAAGTATGATGGAAAATTGTACGGTAGAAAATTGGTGTATACACTTCATAAGGCATCAAATTGATGAAAATTTGTCTCTAATTTGTTTGTCTTGGCGTAGAAAGATATCCAATTTCAATCTTGTCATTCAGTAAATCATTCTTATATTATGCCAAGTAAGAAATTTCTTTGTAAGACAACTCTCCAACGTTTTGGATTTCACAATGTCAGATTCCCTCGATGAGAATCTCTTTACCATTGAGATAGTTTTTAAAGTCACTAGCGATTGCTTTCCAGAACAAGTATCAATCAGACATTTGTCTGGTTGTCTGTTGTCCTTCTTCGAGTTAGTTCCTATATTAAAGCTCACTTTTTTGGGGACTCAATCTTTGTCATACACTTCGAGTATACCCCATGTAAATTCCATTTCCATTTAATGGATATTTCAGTAGGTACTTAGTCATTTGGGTTCCTGCTATTTTCAATTTTGATGGCATCGTCGTCGGCATATTCCCATAGTTTGCTTTAATTTTCCAAACGACCAACTTTTTGTTATCGTCTTTTGCTTTGGCTCGATTTCTGTTCTTATTCTGCTGGTTCTTTGCTCGCTTCTAATCTTTTCCTCCTGCTGCCATCGACTGCTGCTGATTTACGTCTCTATACAGAAAAGAGAGAAGAGGAAGTCTGAAAAGAAATATATGTATATGTACAGTGGGGAGTGCAATCGATTAGATTGATTTTGTGTTTAAACAAAACTGCACACGGCAGCAATTTTCAAGTCAAGAAAGTATCAAGTTGGTGCCCCAGCAAGTTTCCGTTTTTTGTAGGTAAATAAACATGGCAGTTTTTCGAACGCATCGTTTGCTTTTTCAACGCGCTGTTAATTGCGTAGACCGAAGGGTCAAAACACACACACACACACACCAATTCCCCATCGATTCAACGATTGGTTGTGCCTGGTAATTAGTTGTGAATTGGATTTGGATCACATAAAAGTGTTGATTACACACACTGATGATGGCCATGATGACGATGATTGGAGGGTTGGGGCTGGAAGGGGGTATTTCTGTATTTTGATTAAGTAAGTGCAAAGTGTTTCGATTTCTTGCTGTTGCTGCTGCTGCTGCTGCTCCTGTTGGGTGGTATTAGGGTTAGCCCATTGCGTGGTGAAAGTCTTACTAATACTTGATGGCAGGTGTTGAAACTTGGTCATGCTGAAATGTGAGCTTAATTACATGAATGTGAATGCAGCAGCAAGTGTTATGTAAGTGTCAACGTTTGTTTAATCGATTTTGCGATCAACCAAGCAGAATATGACCATTTGCATTTGCTCATGGGTGGGTAATAGAGATTGATGTTAAAAAGTAAAGAAGATTAGACCAATTCGAGTTCAAGAAGAGGCTACTAAACTGAATCTAACAGGATTCAGCTCAAAAATCTTGCCTTCCTTCGTACTTTCAGTTAAATCTTCAACGCTTAAACTACTTCGGAGATGCAACTAAATGAAGCGAAATAATATTGGCATCACCAAAAGACACTTTTCCCTATTCTAGTTCCTACTCGAATGCAAATTCACAAGGGAAAATGAAATGCCTTTTAGGAAAGAAACGTTCCGGTTGCATACTCTCTGCTTAATATAATCGTTTTTACCCCAGTCCCCGCTATTCAGTCGACACATTCACATGACCGTTTTGTCAATTACAAATTGCTAAATTTTCTGCCTTCAAAAATGGAATGATTCTTATGCAAGTCATCGTTGTGCCTCGGCTTCGTCTTCTTTTTGGTTGAAGAAGTGAATGCAGTTAAAAAACATCAAAGTCATTTCATGTCTTCATAAATTGTTGCGCTACTTAGCCCAAACCTTGTGAAGAGGCAACCATGTCCGGCCGTCTCCCGACTTCCCCAAGCTCCTCGAATCCCACTATATCACCCTCGCCTTTCTCTCTCTCTCTATAAGTGAAATGACCTGCCATTTTGTATAGGCAAAAGATGCCAGTTGGAAGCGAGGGAAGGTTAATGTCTTATCGACATGCCGCAATCTATGTATTTAATTGACTCGACTGCAATTATAGTGTATATACCTATATAGTGTATATATATATATATTGTATATTGTTGTAGTTATTGTTGTAGTGTCTTCTTCCTGCAGATAAAACGTCGCGTCGTAAATACGAGAGAAAAAAGAAAAGAAAGAGAGAAGAGGAAGGCAAAAAAATAAAGCTTGCCTATAATGATTTCGCATAAATCGTGACTACTCGCCAAAATGAAAGGCGAGAATTTATACTAACAGCATACATATATACGAGACGAGGCACGGCACGTTGTTGTTGTTGTTGCTGTTGTTACAATGTAGTTGGAGCTGTGCGGTGTCAGAGGCTAGTATCTGCCTCTGCAGCATTCAATATTCGACATTCGTCTCTACGCGAGAAGTTGGTCTCTTTGGTATGGTTTGGTTTGGTTTGGTCAGCACCCCGAAAAAAAAAAAAAAGTTAAGCCAAGTCTCGACCAAAAAAAAACCTGTAGGTAACCAGTCAGCCACACTTAGTCCATTCCATTCACTAGAGATGGGCACGTGACTTAATCATACAAAATCCGAATTCTCAACTCAACGGAATTGATATTTATTATTTATTTAGTCTTTGCCAGTAAATTCTTATTTACAGGTGGTTTACAGGTTGAAAGATATGAAAACATTTACATTTCTTATTGGATTATGTGGCAAAAGTAAAAGATATATCTATCTACCTGCTCAAGTGGAATGCTGCTGAGATACACACACTCATAAACACACACACACCACGCTCAATGTGTCTGTACCCAGTAGAGAGAGGGGGTAAAGGAGGCGTGCCAGGCAAAGAAAAAGTGTTAACAGGCTCAAATCAATGATGATGATATTTATATGGTTATGAACTTCAGGTGAGAATCAGCAGGCTATACACTTAGTTAGACAGCTAGGGAAATCGTAATGTTATGTAAGACATATTAAATGTTTTGGAAAACTGAAGAAATAGTGAAATTTCGAGCCATTTAGTTCGTATGGGAATTTCTTTCTTAGAAATTGTATAATTTTGAATGGAAAACTTGTGACAGGACTTGTCGGAATTGCAGAGATCTTCTTTTTTTAGCTTAGAATGTTTGTAAACATGTTGAATTTAGGGATCAGCTAAGAGCCTAACAGCCTAAAGGGAAAAGCGAGTGGTTCTTCTTAGCAAATGAAGAGAGAACTCGAAGAAGATAACATGATAAAGAAGATCAGCCCATTTTTTTAAGGAAACTCGAATTCACAATTCGGCTCCGGGGATGCGACAGGTCACGATCCGAGGTTTTGAGTTTCCGAGGTTCATCATTTTGTCTAGATGTTGTAATATCAGATTTGCAATAGAAAAACTTAGTACTGAGATTTGAAAACGGATAGCAATCATGAATTAGATGAAATTGTTAATATTCAAACTTGTTTTCATTAGCTAATCGTTGACAATCATAAAGATTGAAATTAGAAAATGAAATTTAAAGTGTTAGAAGTCAGATTAGTAAAACAAGTCGCCACTAAGATTAACACTTTGATATATAAAAAATTGTCAATATAGTTTCATGTCCATCTTCTTGAAATATAAATGTTTTAAGTTCTTTGAATTCCTACTCGTTTTTGGCGACTTTTTCATTATAGTTATTTTTAATTTGTTTGTGGAAATAGTTAAACAAATTAATAAATTCTGTTTTACGAGTGCGCCAAGTAGTTAAAAGCTTTTGCTTCTTGGGGAATCACGTCCCCATCTTCAGACGGGGGATGACAAGCTGTAAAAACATTTAGCATTGCTCCGTTGATTCGCTGAATGGGCTAGGGATCTCTTTTGGTTTTCTGTTTCTTTTTACTTTACTTTGGACATTGTCTTGTTGGCCATTGCCAAATCGTTAGCACTTGGCACGGAGCACTGACAGAGTCACAGAGCCACCACAACGCATCACCATCAACATCATTATCGTCATCATCATCATTGGAGTCGGCGTCGTCGTCGTGGACGTCGTCGTCATCGTAGTCATTGTCAGTTGGTTGCCTGTTGAAAAATCTTTCAAGACGTCGCCGTCTCGGGACTATCGTCGGGGACTGTTGGACTTTCAAGTGTGTAATGAAATAAAAATATGTATTTAAACTTTATTTGATTGTCGTTGATTTGGGCGACAGCGTTACGGTCTTTGCTTTTTTCTCCCCCACCCATCCTCTTTACTTCTCTATCCTATTTAGGGTGAGAGATGGAGAGATGATGGAACTGATGCCCCCTTCCATTTTTGCCTAATGAAAAATAAAATGTAATAAACCAATTTAGAGTTCTCTCTCTCTTTATCGTTTGGTCCCCTTCTCTTTTGTCCATTTGCATTCTTCCGGCTTGACGAGCCCACGCCCCTTCACCTCTTCCTTCTTATTCTTTTCACTCTACGCTACTCAGTGGCCTGTCTATAAATTTTGGTAGCTAACCAAGCATTGAGTCGGTGATGTCCACTGCTGCCCATCATTAGGCCTGACAAAAGTTCTTCCAACTCATTTGTAAAAGTTGGAATAACAACAGCAACAAAAAAAGAAGAAAAATCTTCCCATAATTAACGGCTATTCGTGGGGAGAGAATGGAGTGAACAGAGGGGGCGAGGCATGGGATTTGGATGGAACTTGGAATTTCTATGCCTCGCTGCACACAAATGACGACAAGAGACGAGACGAGACAAGAAGGCATCTCCAGACATTGCAATTGGTTTGGTTTGGTTTGCCTGCCGTTGGCCCTATTGTTATAGTTGTCATTCGTTACTCTTGTTGTTGTTATTGTTGTTGTTGTTGTAGTTGTTTTGTGTGTAGGTGACCGACCATCACATCATCCATCCGTCTGTCTGTCAGTCCCATTCTCAGTTGAATTATTAAAAATAAGCCTGGCAAACAGAGAACCACCGACTCGGACATTTGGACAATTGGACGATTGGCCAATGGCTCGGACTCGGACTCGGACTCACCCATTTGATATATTGCAGGCATCCGGTAGTTGCACTATAAAAAGAGCAATATACACTTTTATTCCTTGAGGGACTTGCGGACTATATTAGAGAGTTTGCCGCAGGACTATGGAGAATAGATTAGATATAGATAAGTTTAGTTATTAAATGAAATTGAACAATCCTATGTTACTTTATTAGAGAGATACCTATAAAAAGTATTCACTAATATCTACTTTATGGTATTCAAAGAATATAGGTAACAAAATTCCAAAATATTATAAAACAAGAGGAATTCAGTATGTTTTAAAATGTATATTTTTCTTTAACAAATATTTCTAAAACATTTGGTCTCTTATGGTGACAAATTTTTAGTCGATTTCAGGATAAACTTTATTTTGCTAGAGTATCTGACTTATTCGTATTTCTAACATTATTGTTGTACATTTCTTTGAAAAGACTTTTTCTGTCGTTGTTGCTGTTTGTTCGTTCATTGGTGTTGTTGTTGTCACATTGTCGCCCGTCTGTCTTTCTACCCCATACCCGACCCCTCCGCTCACCGCCCTCATCTCGTTTCATCTCATCTCATCTGATTTCATCTCATTTTGAAGCCTACACACAAACACACACACAGTAACTGTCCCCCCAGCTGAATCCCCTTCCTCCCCCTCTCTCTCTCTCTGTTCCTCTTAACAATAAAAGGCGCAGTCGTTGTCGTCAGTGGTTGTATTTAGTTTTTGTCCGTATTTCTTTTGGCCAAATATTTAAGCTACAAACAGTTAACGAACAACCACAACAAACATTAAGACCCCCCTAATTCCCACTCCCCCTCTAATTCTTTGGGCAGCAGCCTACGAGAAAGTGTGGAAAGCATATCTGGCCAATAGAAAAACCTGCCTCATTGTGTGTGTGTCAGTGTGTGTTGCAGCGTTTTAATTAAATATTTTCAATTTTATAGGCTTGTTTGCATTTGCATTTTAATTCGGTTGGCGGCCCACAAAATGTTTCTATTTATTTTCTTGTTTGATTTTCCGGGCTCCAAAACAACAAAGAAGCGAGTCCAAGTCCAAGACCAAGTCGGAAGACCGTGAGACACTGACACCTGGTGGTCTGGCCTTTGCTTTTTGGGTCTCTAGGGTCTCTGCATTTTAAATAAGCATTTCCATTTTTCTAAAATTTTCCTCGTCTTCGTCTTGGTTCATTAGTTAGGATTACTGGACAATTATGTCGCATTTTGGAGCCGCTAATAGTTGTTTATTTATACAATTAGAAATTGAAAGCTCACATAAATTTAACAAATACATGCATATCTATATCTTATATATAGAAAGAAGATGCATCTTTTGTTGGACAGTGAAAGTTCTCGCTTGCTCGAAGGGAATGATCATCATCATAATAGCTTAGAATTCTGTTTGTGATATTTAAATGGGCATTAAAAGTGATGGAAAGGGAAATATATATTTTAGGGGACTCTTCTATCTTTTGTGTAGTTCTAAATTGATTTCAATTGTATGAAACTTTCAGATGAATATCAAAAGTATTTAAACAAATTCGAAAGAGATTAAGAAGAGTTTTCATAATATTTTGTTATTTAGATTAAGAAGATTATAATAAACTTGCAACTTGGGATTAGATTAGTTTTTCCCATCATTTGGCCAATCCATCAAAATCCCTTGACTTCAGAAATCGGATAAAAAAGTATCGAGTTATCGAGTACCTTTTGAATACCTACTGAAAAGTAAGTGGACAAAAGACTATAACTTTCTGATGTAACAGTTTTGCTTACAGGGCATTAACTAAGTCTGAAATGATCGATTAAAAGTAAATTTGAAAGCGTCATTAAAAAAATGTTGTAGGAAATTGTTCTATTTACTTGAATGTCTACACTTTGTCGAGACTATTTCCTTCTCCGGCATTCATTATGTCTGCTCATTTGAACTGAATGAGTTTTGAAGACACAATTCCTATTATTTCTGATCTTATCTTGTGCAATAAATATAAAGAAAACTGATCCACAAATAGAAAAGTAAATTGAAATTTCCATGTTGAAATATCTAAATGGATTCAAAGTTAGCATTAAAGTTTCAATTATCCAAATATATCTTTTTAGTAGACTTGATGCCAAAAATTTTCCTCTTTGCTGATTTGATAATATTTTTCCCACTAATTTACGCTTTGATTAAGCTATTTAGCAGTTTTTCCCATTAAATGAGATAGATATGGCTTTATATCTAATCATTAGAGTGTGTCTATATGTGCCTGGCTTATCATATAAAAATATATGAAAAAAAAAACTTTCCCAAGCAATAAGAACTTTAATATTGTCCCCAATAAACAAACACCGGAAACGTGGGTAATCACTATGTCCCTCTCTGTCTCTCTCTCTCTCTCTTGCCGTCTCTATTGCACTTTTATCATAACCCCAAATCAATTATTTATGTCTATGAGCTGGTTGCTTTAATAGAATAAACATTGAACTAAACTAGACTAAAAAAAAAGCTTTCAGCTTATCAGTGTTTTTGGGTTTGGAAAATTCTCAGTGATAATGTTATGGAAAAACATATTCCCCTTTCGTTTTCAACTTACTTTACGTTTACGTTTATTTAGAGTTTTGAGACCTCAACAGTTGAATGATCGCAATAATATCATCGTTTGGTGGTGGTTTTTCCCTTTTCTCTCCCCTGCACTGGGCCGCGGTACTCCCAGTGCAATAAAAGTCTAAAGCAAATAGGTCGTAGGTTATATCTATACCGTTATAAACACAATACACATACATACATATACATATGTATGTATGTATCTACACATGTGTGACCATGAGCAAATAAATAGTTGAATGAATTCGTTTCCGCTTCGCTTTGTTGTAATGCTTATTACAAAAAGAAATTGTTCGTTCGCCCAAGAAGGACACTCGTTAAATGTCTCTCATTAGGTTCGCAGGCGGATGACAATTCTAAAGGGGGCGTGGCATGCAGCCCGCAGTTTGAATTTATAAATTTTTGAAGTGCGTGCCACGAATTGTCGTTTAAATTAAATAAAAGCCAGTTGACTAGACCTGGAAAACGAATGAAATGGATTGCAACCGCATGCTGCATGCAGCAGAAGCAGAAGCAATCTCCTCATCGACCGTAACCACCCCTGGCTTAAGGTTGGCAACCCCATCCCAATTCGCCTGCTACGCTCTTTCTCTTTGGAAACAATCTGTTTGCTGCCTGTCAGAAGACAAACATCATTTCGTTGCGTAGGAAAAGAAAGGGCACTCCGTTCAGGGGCAGGGGCAATGACAGGGACAGGCAGGAGATGAAGGAAACTCATAAAAATCCACAACGATTTGTTGTTGTTGCTCCCTTAATGGAGTGAGAAGACCGTTATGTGGTGCAGCTTAGCCACAGTGGTTTCTATAATTCCTCCAATAGAGATAGAGAAAGAGAGAGGAACAAAATTGTAATAAATTTTTCTAATTAATTTATGAGCATTGCAAGAGAGGCTTATTTAAATTTATGTGAAAGTAATATCTATAATCAGAAACTTTACATTTCAATAGCTAAAACTTTATTAATGCTTTTCCTGTTGTAAAAGGGTAACCTTTAATTGAATTGGTTCTTCTATTTTTGGCATAATAGTTGAGAAAACTTACATCTGCATAAATGTACATACATAAGTGTGCTTTTATGAACCATTAATCGATTTATTTTATGCATTTCGTGGCTATAAAGCATCTCTTACCATCACGACAGTTTACGACCAGACTGCAATTTTATGACAGTTTCTCAGCCATCTAACAAATATATTAGATAGAAATGATTGATAGCATATGTTAGATGCAGGTGATTCAGCGAAATTACTTTATTTTTTGGCACGTCGGGGTCACCTAAATGGCTCCCGAAGCTTTAAAACTGTAAAAGCTGTCATGAATATTGAACTATCTATGTATATGTAGTATCCATTTGACATGTTAGATGAAAATGATTGATAGGTTATGATAAAAACATGGGCGATATTCTATGAGAAATCTTTGACTTTACACAACTTTTGATTTGACCTAAAAAATAACTAGTCAAACAGCAAGAAATATGTAATACAAATACATACATATTTTTATAGCATATCGGGGTCACCAAAGTGCATTTTCAAGGGTAATAGGTAATGTTCCATTGAATTATTGCATCTCAAGTTATTTTCTTCCTTAATTGTGTAAAGTTAAAGCACGTCGGGGTCACCAATAAACTTTTTCAACCGTAAAAAGACCAACATTTTTACGCAACAACAAATTCACCTATGAACTGCAGCCACCACGATGAAATTCAATGAAAGTTCACGCTACTAATGACCACTGTAGCTTATGTTTATGGGCTAACCTATTCGCTTGTGGCCTTTTTTCGTTTTGCAATCGCAACACCTTAGTCCGACAGCAACAAAACGTTGCGTCGTAGTAGTAGTAGACCATCCCAACACACACACACACACACAGACTCTAGTCCTAATCCAAAATCCAATGCCGACGCCGTCAACTTCCTGTTCCATGGGCATTTTTAATGCTTTTAATTTTTGCTGCGCCGTCGAGTAAAAGCCCAAAAACCGGGGAGAAGAAAAAAAAAAAGAAACGAAAAGGTTTTTATATGTATGTATGTATATTTCGGGGGTAAGAAATTCGTGTTGTGTAGTACTTTCAACGTGATGTCGTCTGCTGTTTAGGGGTGGCAAATGAAATGTCTACTACTATGTGGGTATATACATACATATATAGAGATTGAGGGTGTGTGTGTGTGTGCATCTTTTCGGAATACACCGAAAAATGTGCAAAAAATGGGCGTTGCTTTGACGCCATATAGATCTAATGGCATTGTTTCCGTGTTGTTCCCGCTGCTGTTTTAATGCATGTTGGGAAAATGTTAAAATGATGTACTTGCCTTCACTTGTAGCTCAGCCACCACCCACCCACTTCCTATATGCAATCCCCTCCTCATCCTCCTTCTCCACCGATTCGACTCTTCTCCGGTGCAGCTGTTAATGGCACAAAATTAAAACATTAAGGCGTAGTCATCATTGTCAACTCGACTTTGATTGAAAATGGGTTGCCATCCTCCTTCTCCGTTTCCAGTAAAGGGCTTTGCCACCCCCTGCCTGTCGGTCCGCCCGCCTCATACATTTGACTTTTATTGCTGAGTAATATGAAAAGTGCACCTTGCATGATGAGATTTTGTTGGTCAGATAAAACTACTGTATACTGACAATATGAGTACGTGTAGATGTACCTTATCGGCGTGGAGAAATAGTGAGGGGGAGGGAGGCTACTTATAATTATATGGCATACCTTTTTGTTTTGTTGTTCGTTTCGTTTTATTATTATTTCTTCTTTTTTTTTGGGTTACCCGTCGAAAGGGTTTTTTCGTTTTGTGGGTCAGCTTAATTGTGAGCATGAGAAAAAAAATATATGGTAATTGAAGTAGGTCCAAGTTCAACACTAATTGTAGTCATGACAGGCAAAAAACTCCATTAAGCCTTTTCCCCATCATATTCGTGGTGTGCCTGGTGAAAGTTCAGTTACCTTTTGCGACATCAGATAATACTTAAACGTTTGTATATATGATCTATTAATAACTATGGGTGTGGTATATTGTGACACTAAAGTTGAATAGAGCACTAAATATGAAATAATATGACATTTTTGGATTCCCCTCAAACTTAAAGTAGAAAAAATTACAATCTGAGACTAGATTACGAGTATTATCAAATGTAATTCGAACAACTCCTTTTTAGCTTTTTTCAATTTATCCTTGCACCTGACGTATAGAAACCCTCAAAGTGAATCGTTTGTTAATTGTCATGTTTGAAGGACTTTAACAAATTTTGATTCTTGAGTTTAGTAAAGAAATTTTAATGCATTAGTTCTTTAGCTTGTTTTCATTTAAATAAATTTCATTCTACAGGTATATACAAACATTTCAATTCACCTCGTTTCTTTTTCTTTGCTCTCTCTCTCTCTCTCTCCTAGAATTCTCAATTTCGTTAGCAATTTCCTTTTCTTTTGTGTGAATTCTGTAAATTTTATCAAACATCCTGCATTTGCCTTTCTCTTCTCTCGTTTTGTGTTGTTACTCATCCTTTTAGTCAATTCCACAAAACATTCCTGCTATTCTTTACAATTCCCTTGTTGAACATAATTTCTAAGAAGCGCACCCTCTACCTTACCCCAACCACCCACTCCACACAATCTTTTTTGGCCCCAGCCGCAGCAACAGTAACATAGACAAAGGCAAGCTACTTACATGCCGCAAGAGTTGCTTTTTGCCCGTTTCCCTCCCCACCCCCATTCCTTGGGGGGAAAAACATCTTATCTTATCGCGCAGGTGCACGCCACACGGCTCAAAGTCAGGAAAAAAAGACAGCCAAGAAATGGACGACAACTTCTGACAGTCGCGTCCATAAAAGAATAATCGGGGGGACTGGCCCCCCAAACAGTCAACCTGCTGCCCATGCGCATTGTAGTACAGTACGCGACATGCATGGCAAGTCCAATTGAAATTTATGACACCGAACCGAAGCGACCCGCTGCTGTTGGCCAGCTGGTAATTCTTGTTTACAACACCTTGTCCGAGTTCCAGTTGCTAATGGGAGTTGTTGGTAGTGGGAGTGGGAGTCCCGACAAAGGCATATGCAAATCACTTGAAATAAAAAATGAAAATGAAATTGCTCTCCCTCGCATTTCTATTATTAATGGAGGGGAGTCGAAAACATCAAAAGCTTCCAAGTCTAATGAGTAAAATGCATTATTTGACCCCTGGCCCCGTGCACTTCTGGCCCCTGGTCTCTAAAACATCTGTGCCAAAGTCTTCAGGCGAAGGGAAATTGCTTTCAACAGTCAAAGAATTTATCAACATATTTCAACATCTTTCACTCACTGACCGAATGGGGCCGAGACGAGGTGGGAGAGGGAAATGTGTTTTTGATGATGGCCCAAAAGGAAAAGAAGCCAGCTAATTAAATGGCTTATAATTTTCATGATTTACACTTGCGAGATGGTTTTCTTTTCTCATTCCTCATACGCCATGTTCGTGAATGTTGTTTTATTTTGGTTCAAAAGGCTCATAAAATTAAAGGCCCTAACACACAAAAAAAAAAACAGAAAAGAAAATAAAATACCTCATGCATATGTAGTAACTAGAGATGGAAGCGTGAATAATCGAAAATATTTCGACCTAAACAAAAAAGAAGCATTAATTAGGGTATTAGGAACCCAAATTGGTATGCCTAATCTGTTTGAAGTAAACTAACATTTCTTGATTTAAGCATGTTTAGTATGAAGAAATTCTTAGCTAAAAGGAAATGCCTTTTCACATTTATAGAGTTTAGTTCTTGGTTTATTTCGATTTTTTAACGTTTGTGGCAGTCAACTAAAAATCAGTAAGTAATATAGGATTTACCATTCTTGCAAGCAGTTTGCAACTTTATGACTAAATTACTCAGTGCCAGTTGTTGTTGCTCTTGGTCTACGGGGTATGTCATCGTGTTACTAATTACATTTCCATCACACACGTCCATCTCCAAGCAGGAGGAAAACTTTTAAGCTTTTCATTTTTTGATTATGCAGAGGCAATGCATATATATCTGTATATATAGCCCTATGAAGGCGCACATTTGGTTTTATGCTATCCGGTGAACAAAATATAATTCAATCAACGCCAAGTGCCACGCCTCTATTTGCAACACGACTCACCTAGTGGAAGTTGAGTAGTAGTGAATATTTTCATGTTTTTTTTTTCTTTTTTAGTTATTTTTGACTTGCATGCCGCACGTCAACACACAACAAGAAGAAGAAGTAGGAAAAGATGAGGAACGTTCCTCAAGATAGTATATATCGTTGGTACATATGAAAAATATGGCATATGAGTAGGAAAGGCAGAGAGAGCAGCACCAGATGATGATGTGTGTTTGTGTGTGAGTGTGTGTACTTCTTCTCCTGGTTTGCCAGTTGGTTTGGCCTGGTCTGGCCTGGCCTGGCCTTCTCCTGGGTTTGCTGCGACTGTCAGCTCACGGCGCGCGCAGCAGCATAAATCAACTTATTTCATTGGAATTTATGTTTTGTTGTTGTGGCGTCGCGTCGCCCAGAACTGACGCCACACTCACTAACCCCACCAACACCCGCCTCCACCACTATGTGGATTCTACACTCCAAAACCGAATGGCAACCAAGTGAAGTAGTTTCATTTTTATACCCTGTACCCTTTAAGGGTAAATGTGCACATTAAAGTCAAACCAAATATTTACAACAGGTAAATACAATAGGTAAACCAAATAAAGTGTATATATGGATATATTTTCCTGGTCGTTACGGCCATTGTCTGTCTATATATTTACTGTTTCACCTGCACGAGGGTGAATTACGTTGTTTTCGGGTGGAAATGGGACAATTGATTTGGATTCGTATTTTCCAAAGTTTGCAAATGTTAAAATTGGTTAAATGTTTTTGCAATTTTAGTCTTTTTGAAACCTCCAACAATCAATAAGAAGGCTGACCGATCCTTTAAAATTAAGCCTTCAATTAACAAATTTATAGAAAATCCTTTAGAAGTTAGAATATAATGTCTAATGGCATTTTTTACTTGTTTGTAAAGGATTTTGTATGTGGAAATCGAATTAATTAAGATGTTAGAAGTTCTTTGAATCCTTTTTCAAAGCCCAAGCCCCACAAAATTCTTGCAGTTTATTAACTTTTACCTTTCACAGGGTATCTCTTAGGTGACTCTCTCTTGTTGGTGTGAGAAATTCTTTTCCTTTTGGTTGCCGCTTGCCTATATTACTTCATTTTTATAGTTGTTGGTGTTGCCGGCTGGTTGTGTGTGCAATTGCTTCATTTGCGGCAATGTCTTGGGATGAGGAGAAGAAGGAGCAACCAGCACCAGCAGCTACATACATCAGCATCAGGAGGGGAGGTGAATACGAAGGAGATGTCGGCGAGAGGCAGGCGTGTTAAAATGTACACTTTGGCATTTAAATCATTCCGGGAAGTTGGTTCGTTCGTTATATTTATCTGTTGCCATTATATGCACCTTACTCCTCTTCCCTCAGTCGATTTTTAGACCATCTGTAGGAACAGTATTCCATCCCTTTTACTGCTCCTCCTGCTCCCTTTGGCTTTTTTGCATTAGGGAACTGAACTCAATCAGCAGGCACATGAAATAAGCAAATTGAAAAGCTAAGCAGTTTTCCCTTTTTCTTTTTTTGTTGCCTGGATTCTGAGAATCTTTTGTGCTGGGAGCCAAAAAGACCAAGAGAGTCCCAGAGAAAAGGTGTTGCTAGATTGGGCACTAAAAATGCCACATAAAGTATAGCAAATAATTAGATGAAGCAAACAGGTTAACCAAGTCTTCTTTCATTTGTTCTCTCTTTTTTCCACTATTTTAGTTAATTGTTGGTTTATATTTTGTTGGTTAGACTTAAATGGGTTTAGTGTAAATGAGTTTGTAGTGAGAATTTGATTTAATTGCCCCAAAAGGAAAATAAATTTAATTTAATGTCTAAGCTAATTTCGGCACTTAATGATTTCTTTCTCTCTTCTCCTTACAGGTAAGCAGCAACTTAATTCATTCGACTAAGAAAAAACAAGTTATAGCCCTTTGGGTATGGCATCCAAATTGATTGAAAGAATGGTAAGACGAATGCAATTACCATTTTAGTACTGAACTTAATGGTTTAGCTGATCCATTGGCTATGCTAATTCTTTTCAATCATGGGAAGAATATTCTATCGGATGATGTTCAATGGGTTAAAGATGGACAATAGGAGTCAAAAGATGAGCACCATTAGAAATTTTTATGTACAAGCTGTAAAAGAGGAGTTTAAGAGGTTTTTTTTTTTTTGGATTCTTCTTGGCACTCCTTCACTCATTTAGTGACTCTTCTTTGTACAGAAATCATCTTTATTAGTAATACTTGCAAACATATTTACCATTTGTAATCATGATTTTCTCAAGTAAATGTGAAAAAATTGAGCAATTATTGCATATAAGGCGCGAAAATTAGCAACAAAATTTTATGTATCGTTTAAACTTTGGAGGTTTGTCTCGATTTTTCGAATGCATTTAGCGTAGTTAGTGACTAATTGTTATAAAGAGGAAAATTGGAGGTGATCTGTGCCATCTCTTATTTAGCATCTTCAACTTAAGAGTCTCAATTCTTCTATTTCCTTAGACTTATTTAGGATATAGCTCAACAAATTTAAATAAGAGCAAAAAAAATGAATGTAATGACTATGGATACTAAATATTTACCATATTTCAATGAATATATATTAACGATTCTGTTGTTTATCCTTAAAAACCAATTCATAGACAAAGAGTGATCATTAAATCATAGACTTTTTAAAGCAAAAACAATTCTTCGATCAAGCAAAAAGCATTTCAGTTTGCAATTAACATCCTTGGCACTATATTTTCCAGTTAAAATCAGAATTATAAACATTTTCAAATTGAATAGCTAGCTAAGCCTTAAGAAGTTAACAATTTTTCTCTGTTAACCATAAAAATTTCATTATAGATGGCTGATCTTTGTATTGCTCACCTGAATTTGGATTTTTTGAGTAATTTTTGAATATAATGTTTACGGAAATCATAAACTAATTCAAACATTTTTCAGTTCAGTTAACGCTTTTATTTATTGCCCTAACAAAACTTCAAACAGTGCTCAGTAATAAAACAGTTTTGTATTAAATTTAGTTTTAGTAGATAACTAAAATATACTTTCACATTGATGGCACACTAGAAAAATGCTCCTCGCCATTTGAGTTGAGAGTCTGATTAATAGTTGGAGGAAAAAAAAAGTTTTGTTTGAGTTTTCTCTGTTGGTCGTTTTTTTGCCTCCACTCAATTAACTTTTACATTTCACAATTAGCCCCAAATGCCAACTTTGGTTAATGATGATGCATGGCAACCGCAGTTGGTGGTGGAGGTAGTGGAGGTGGTGCTAGGTGATGGTGGAGCAGTTGATGGCATTGGTTAGCACCATCAGGCAAATATGCTAAATACATGCCATGATGTTTCCCTCGCCCACACTTAAGACTATGGTAGAAGCACTTAGGCCAAAAACAACAAGACAAGAAACGAGCAACAGGCAAAAAACGGGCAACGGGCAACAGGCAATTAGAGGCCATTTCCATTTGGTTTGGTCATTTAGCATTTTTACTCTATTTAGGTATTCCTCACACCTGCCCACATCGACTAGTAGTACATGGAGATACTCAAGTTCTTCGTTTTGTTTTCATTTCTTTTTCTTGCAAAACATTTAAATAAATTGCAGAAAATCTTGTCACTTGTTGCCAATTAAGACTTTTGCGCCAGTCGTCCCTCGTTTTGGTTCTTCACCCTTCTAACCTCCTAAGCAGATGTTGTCAGATCATACATCAAATGGAACTTGGTTTCTCTGTCTCAAATTTATGCTGTCGCTGATGTTGCTGCTCGTCGTCCAATCATCTTCTCAAATCTTTTTCCCATACCCTTCTCTAGAAGGAAGTTATGGAATCGTTGAAAAGAAAAGAACTTACTTCATTTATATTCGGCATCAGTATTAAGGAGTTCTGTTGGCTGTAGATCTATATTCATGTACTTAAACTTAAATCTTGTATCTAGCTAATATGTGGATAGTTGTCACGGCCAATACGATGACTCAATCATAGTCATAATGGACAAGACAGTGTTAGAGTATATCGCAGACATTGTTAGGCATCGCTTTCGTCCTGCATACTTCACTTTACCCTTCAGCTTAGTTCAATGTTCGCAAAATGCTTCAATTAGCGCCAACATCGACTCTCGACATTCTGTTTATTTGCAGATTTCGCTTTCTTCTCACTCTTTCATTCATTCTGTGTGCTGTTTCTGTGCTGAGGCAAGATCGTTTGGGCATATGTGATATAAAGCAGAGATCCCAAAAAACGAAGAAAAAAATACTTAAAGGAGTGGGGGAAAAAATAAAAATCATTTTCTCAACTCTTTAATGGCATTGCTACTGGTTGGTTGGTTGGTTGGTTTGGTCTGGACTGCATTTAATTACTTTGTTTATGGCCCCCAGCAGCAACAATAAAACTTCAATTTATGTTCTTTCTACACACACCCCAACCACCACCTCACCTCCCCCCACTTCACTCTTCGTTTGTAGATTTTCTCTTGAATTGTTGTTAAATTCCAATGCACGAAAAATTGACAGGCCACCCCACATTTTCACCCATCTTTTTCAGCATTTTCCATTTCCATTCACTCAGTTCAGTCCAGCTTTAGCTTTTGTTATGTAAACAACGCCAACTTTACTTTTTCTTCGTTGCTTGTTTTATTTTCTGTTGACGCTGCAATCCCCCTCTCTCCCCGTCTCTCTATTCCAACAATCCTAGCTAAAGGAAAAGTTTGTTCTCTGAATGCTTTGCAATTTCCGTTCTTCTACTAGAAAAGTTGAAAACAATCCCATGGACTGGCTGACTGGCTGGCTGGCTGGATGGCTGCTGCCCACTCTTGCGTAATATTTTAATAAATTTTTGTCGCCAAGCAAAAACGTCCGTTTTTGCGCCTGCGTTCTAATTAGAAAGTGCGTCGAACCTGTCGAACAATCCATCTAGCCATCCAGCCATCCATTCAGATTGGAGACTGAATTTTGGATCAGGTTAAAGCCATTTTCCACTTGATATTTGCTGCTGCTGCTCACAGCAAACTTCCAATTTCCATGTCAAAGCAGATTTTCTAACTGATTTCATGTCCAATTTCTAGTTTGCAATCTCGGTAGGAAAATGAAAAACAAAAACTCTTGTCCTGATTGTCCATGTTGTTGTTACTGGGTGTTTTTAGTGTTGTTGTTGCTGTTGCTGTTGGTGGCGGCGGCGTCGGCGTCCAGTGATGTGGTAATAAACACCCCCTTGTGCAGTCTAATGGACCGTAATTAACTCGTACGCCAGCAGAGGCAGCAGCAGCAGCAACAGCAACGTCAACAGCAACAGCGACGGCGACAGCAGCAACAGAAACGGCGACAGCAGCGTCGTTCGTTGTACAAGCGATGAATAATAATTTTTTGCTAAAGCGGCTCACACACACACACACACTTACATGCACACACTCGGCCAGGATCCGCTTGTGGCACAGTGGTTGCAATTGCCTCATTTAATGGCCCAATAACCTATGAGTTAGTCAATGAAATTTACATGACATTTACATATGCTTCGCCAATCTTTACTTTTCTCTCTTTCTGCCTCTATCATCGAAAGCGATAAAATGCGAATATATTTGGCAATAGATTGTCCAGATGTCGGAAATTACCTCATTAGTTGCATTATATTAGCCATAAAGAAATGCTAAATACATATATGAGAGGGTGTGATATCAAATGGGGCTTATTATTTGATTTTGCCCAAAGAAAATGAAACAAAGCTTTATTAGATCATTTCGTTTGTAGTTTGGATTATAATGATGTGATTTTATATTATATACTTGAAAAGAAACGATGTGACAAGAAATCAAACTTAATGATTATGTCGTGTAGGATATATGTACATATATGATATAGACATATGTACAAGGAATCATATTTATCACCCCATTACTTTCCTGAAGAGTTTTCTAGAGTATTGTTTATTATATATGTATATTATATATCGTGTACTATATTAAAAAGGTTTTGAGTTATGGGTTTATCTGTATAATAGAAGAATACAAGAAATTCGAGTAACACAGATTGACATTAAGATAAGTTTTTAGTTTTGATTTTCATACATTCAAAATTTACATTATATAGGACTAGGAAACTTGTTGGTATTTTGTTTCGACATATATATACCTACATTTAAGACTGATTATGATCATGGAAACTTCAAATGACAGATATACAGCACAAGATCGGATAAGTACTTTAAATTTTTAAAGTCTAAAACGTAAAAATAAAGGTAGATACATGGACACTTTGACTGTTTATTTTATATATTTTTGCAATAAACTTTAATATTTAAACAAATAAAGGAAAACATAAGCTCTTTTTTAATTGCTCTATGAAAAATCAAAGTCAACGAGTTATTAAATAGAAACCCATTAAAAATATTGCAATTTCTTCGAACAAGGTGCCAAGTTTATAGCATTTGTTAACTTTTCCATTAAATTTTTATATTTTAATAATTTTTTAATAACAACCAATTGTTATCTTGTTTATTTGAATAACTCATAGATTGCTTTTAGCTATAAAAGTTGTCGAAAAAGAGTTTGGCAAATTTCTCCTACTAAAATTTTTCATATCGTTAAATTATTTTTTAATTACCAATTCAAAAGAGGTTTTTCTGTTTAAATGAAAATCTTGTGCGTTTAATTGATTAACGATTAAAATTGATTTTAATTGTTTTTCAAGACTTTCTCATTGAAGTGTTGACCATGGTGACTTTGGCGATTTGGCGCTTTGGTGCTTTGGTGTTGGTTTTGCTGTTGTTCCTGCTGGTCTTTCACTATTGTTATTGCTGTTGCGGTCGCCTCCTTTTGGCTCCTCTGCTGTTTCTGTTGCTGTTGCTGTTTGCGTGACGGATATTGCCTTGTCACTTGCATGTACGAGAAATGTTAAAACATAGCGCGCGGCTTGGGTTTCATCGGGTTTTTCGCCATTTGCCATTTTTTCTTCTTCGGTTTGTTGTGTCGTTTTCTATATTGTTGTAGACCAGCAAAACCGCCGGGCAGCAGCAGGAACAAGCAACCGCAGTGTAACCACAACGCGGCAATCAACGCACCGAGAGTTACCGAACACCACCATCATGAGCAGCAACAGCAGCAACAACAATAAGTTGACCAAATTGTTGTTGTACCGTTTGAAAGTTGTGCTAAAATTTAATTAATTTTGCAATTTGCCTAACCCGAACTGCTGCTGCTGTTGGTCGATTGTCAATTGCAGGCTTGTCGAACATTTTCCTATCTCTTCTCGCTCTGCCGAAAAAATTATGATGATTACCATCATCATCATCCTCATCCTCATGCCAGCAGTCGACTTCGTGCCCAGTCAACTAAGCATTGGGCGTAGCCAAATGTAAGGCGATTTAGCTGGGGCTATTATAAATACAAATTTAATGAGCGCAACATATGCAACGGGGCAAAACACGGTGAATGCAACTCTGTCGGTGGCAGCAACAACAACGGCAGCAGCAGCGATTACTGCAGTTTAATGCGATTACATGGCAGCGGCACATTTGTCATTAGAAGGGGATGCACGAGCCTAGTAAAGTTTCATACACTGAGAGAAAACAGTAGAACGAAGACAACTATTTAATATGTGAATGGAGTTTATCAAATGCATTATATGAAGAATCCCTATTGATTAATTTAGAGATAATTTTTGCAAGTGCAATATCTATCCCCTTCGGAGAGTGTGTGTGAGAGTCTGTGTGGCAGCTTAAACAAATCAAGTCAAATTACTGCAATGCTAAAAGAAGAATCTGTAGCACAACAAAATCCGACGAACTAACGACTGTCGTCAGACTGGCTGACCGACAGACCGACGGCGGACTGGTGGTTGCTGGTGACCAGACTGGTGACTGGTGGCCATCGTCGTACCAGCCACAATGGCGCATCCGTAAGATACATTTTGCTGCAGCCTCGCCAATTGCATGGCCAACGTGCATAACTTCAGCTTGATTGTTGTTCTCGCTCTCTAGCCAGGCATGCGGGCAACACTGCAGCAGCAACAAAATGTAGTTGCAGTAGCTGTGCTCCAGCAGCCGTTGCTCATTAAGTGCCACTCTACGACAGTTGTCGCTAATGCTGCTCCTGTCTCTTTTCCATCTCTCTCTCTCTCTCTCTCGCTCTCTGTGGCATGGCCCTGGGCCGGGGTCGTCGTCATGGTTCGCGCTGGGGTTACACCATCATCACATGGGAGGAGGGAGCTAAGAAGAGTCAACGTAAATTTGCAAATATTTGCTGAAATCAGACGAAAACGAAGCGGGAATGGGGCAGAGGAGAGGAGGGGATGACAACTGCGGCAATTGCATGTGTAGCATTTTGGTTTTCGAGTTGGAAGTTGTGGAGTCCAGAGAGTCGGCATTCCTGGAATAGCAGCTGAGTTTGTTTTTCGGACTATGCAGCAAGTTAGTGGAGTTATAATTCTGAAATAGGGCGGGATGGGGTGGCTAGGGGAGTGGCAAAGGGTTTCAAGGAGGATTGTGCAACTTAAATAAGTGTTAGCTGAATGAGTGAATACTTTCCCACAAAATGAGAAGTAGCACTGCAAATAGATTTAACACTAGACGATGCAACATAAGTAGCGCGAAAAGGTTAAACAAGCCACATCGAAGAGGGCAACAAAGACGGAGTCAAGACTAGTTGAGAATGACTTGAAATGATAGAGGAACGAAGGGGAAGGCAACTTAAAGTAGAAAAGTTACTTGCAACTTTACGAAAATTGTAATTTATAATTATGAAAAAACATCGATAAAAGGAGAACTGGCAACAACAAATTAATCTTTTACAGCTGAATAATCTTATGGCAGCTTACTTAAACAGGGAAAGATAATGAAAACAGATTTTCCCTACTGTCTAAAGGAGGGAAACGCAAGCGAAACTAATTCGATTTGTTAGAGTTTTCATTATTGAAAATGAAACGGAATATTGTTGGATTCAAAAATTATGCTTATCGATTTATAGAAGGCCTAAAACAGAAACCTGTTTCACTTATTTTCATTTAAACAATTTGAATGTCGAGATAAACTAAATACGCATTTTTAGTCTGCCTCGTGCAGTGAAAAACATGAAATTCCAATGCTTCACGTTTTAAGGCAATTATTGGGCTTTGGTTATCGATTGAACTACAGACACCGCTGGCCATCCATTTAGTTTACCTACTTCGTAAACTAGAAACTATTGTTACAGACAAAATGTATTTGTCTTAATCAATTGTGTCCTGATCAATTGCGCACAATTTGCAGAAGAATTTGCATGTTTGACTATATAAAATTCTTTATCCAAACAACAAGACGAGCTCACCTAATTTGGCCTAGGTTTATTGTTTAGACAGGTTTTTTCTTGGTTTTTTCAATGAAAATCTACTTTTATAATTTTGTCGTAACTAAAAATTTACTTCTTTAATAGTCACAGAAAAAGATTGACCCAAAGTGATGGCCATCAGTGGATTGCAGCTACTGCAAATTAAAGTTTAAGTTTCTGAGTGCATTTCTGTATCGAATCATTGCGGAGTTTGATTTGATTACTTAACCATCAATTCCCAATTCTTCTATTTTGCAGGCTGAGTGACGCAAAAGCACTCAAAGGATGCAGAGAGATGTGATGATGCAATGATTCCTTGTGCGTCACTCACAAAAGGCTTCTTTCAGTCAAAGGTCTAATTTCGTATGTAAGAAGTATTTCCAATCCAAAGGGTCTTTAACTTTTAGTTATCTTAGTTAGTTGTCGGTTACCTAGATAGCTTCATACGCTCCTCATTCATAAATGGGGCGTTAACCTAGTACTACATCATGTCATCTTATTGTGTATATGTATGTACATATATTGTTCAGGCACTCCTAGTGCAGTGCCCCAGAGCGATTCACTTGTCGGCACCTGTGTGTTTGAGTGTGCGTGTGTGTGTGTGAAGGGCCACCGCGAAGAGTTTGCGTTACCTAGGAATCATATACAATAAGCGTTTAATAACCGTTCATTGTCTTACCTGACCCACTTGTTACAGTGGGTCCCCCTCTCTCACACTCCTTCTATGAGTCACAATTGTAAGAATATTCCATATAATTTTGTATTTTTTAAACGCAACCAGAAACCATAATTTAAATGTCTTAGCGTCTTTAGGACACGTTTTGTGCGTGCAGTTTATCACAAAAAGAGGAAACCGTAAAGAAATTACATGCACCAGGAACCAGCAACGGGCTCAGGCAACTGGCAACTGGCGGGCAACCTGCGGTGTTGTTCAAAAATTATTATTAAGTATTTGCCATGGACTGTGGCAGCTTGGAACAAAGGGCAAAGCTTTTAAATATTTAATAAGTACACAAAAAACAACAAAAATCGAGAAGAGAGAAAGAGAGAGAGAGAGAGAGGCAAAGAGGGAGAAGGAGGAAATTCATACGTTTGCCTGTTGTTGAGTCATGTCAATTGGGCTCTCCAGAGTGTATTCCCGCTGTGGCAATGGAAGTGGAATCAATACCAGGCCGACTCTGAATCTATATGTATGCGTATATATGTTGTGGACTGCCTGCAGTGCTGCCAATGTTGAAGTACTTGTAAGGATACACACACACACACATTGACGGTGACAATAAATGAGTAAAAATGACTTTCAACGAAACGAAAATGAAACGACGAAACGACGACAGCAAAAATCTGTCATCAACACGCTACAAAAAAAAAAAAAAAAAAAAAAAAGAGACAAATGGGAGAGGGATGAGGAGGGGCTGAGGGTAGAACGCACTCAACTGTGGGACTATTGTGAGGAGCCATGAAATTTGATACGATGCGTGTGCGTCAAGGAAGGTGCCGGAGTATCAAAAAGTGCCGGAGTGCCATAGTGGTCCTACGTACGGCACAGACAAAACGAAAGCAATTTCCATCGTATTCTCTCTCTCCCGCTCATCATCATTGCTTTTTTAGTGTCCATTATGAGAAGGTCTAAAAGTATTTTTAAATTTCAAACTTCCAAAAAAAAACAAGTGAACCCCAAACCCAAAATACATATCAATAGTATTGATCCGTAAAAGAGCAGTAGAAAGGGAAGTGTGTGTGTGTGTTTGTATGTCCATCCCTATCAATATGGTCATGTAATGTGTTTTGATGGGTTTATGATGAAAGTTATGGAGCGCAGCTTATTTTATGAGCAAAAATTAATAGATGGGTCATATTTTTATTTGTTTTTCGTTTTTCCTTCGTCTAGGCGACAAATATTTATGTATTTCATATAAAGTCCTTCATGTTTAATGATCGGAAATACGTATAGTACCTACTCTCACATATAACTCATAAAGACATTTTTGTTGACTTTTTGTTTTGCCAAGAGCTTTTAAACGTAAAGGCACTTAAAGTCATTTTGATAGACTAGCTTCGAGGAACATAAAAAATGTTTATCTAGTATAAATACTGAATAAAATGTATTAAATATGTTTGTTAAATGATTTTTAAAGAGGGACTTAGAGGAACTATGTAATATACCCAAAAAAAGTTACTTTTTCAAGTTTTTGACACTAAACTCATAATGAAAATTTAATGAAAAAGTTACCAGAAGTTCATTACAAAAGGAAAGGTAAATCTTTGTTTTCAGAGAAACGAACTCCCTGTAAATAATATGTAGTTATATTTTTTGTTTGGGCTTAGAATTAAAAGCCTTTCTAACTTTATAAATAAGTGAGAAATAGTTGATATACTGTACTCGAAGAACATTTTGTTTGGCAACTAAACGTGTCTTCCTTGGAATCCAAAGTAGACCAACTTTAATATGTTACTAATATTTTATGTCAAATTTTTAATTTCATCTTCGTTTTTGATATTGTCCTGCGGTGCTAAGGGTGGGCTAGGTATGTGCCTAGCTCACAAGGAAAGGAAGGACAATATCCCATGGTTATAGCAGTTTCTAAAGGCATGTCATTAGGGCCGGTCCGCCTTCCCTTCTACCTTTGTCTAGCCAAAGACTAGGCTATTGTTCATCCTATGTGAACCTGTCAGCCAAGTGCGCAATGTGCTGCTTTGGCTTGATGAATGGACCCACAAAGGTTGAGCTAAGTGATGTTCCGACAAAATACTTGTTTTCCTGTTTCTTTTTGACCAGACTGGAACTTGCTTTTAAAGAGCTAAACTATACCCAGGGTTCTTAGAAAGCTGAAAGATATTCGGACTAATCGATCTCTATTAAAATTATAGTTGTAGGAACGCCTGGCCAAATATTGGATCTGATCCCGTTTTAGAATCTTTTTCGAAAGTAAATTTTACTTAAATTTCGAATTTGTTTTCGATTTCCTTATGCTTGAGAGCCATGTCAAATGGAAAACATTTGGAAATGGTTCTCAATTTCACTTCCTGCAAGTAATTCTAAGTGATGGGAAACGTGTGTATATCCTGTTTAATTATCTTATAATATTTCTTAGATGAATATTCTCAATATGCTCTTAGTGAAAATAAAGCAACAGTATTTTTTGCACTTTCCACTAAATTGAAGTTATGACAATTATTATTATTATTACAACTAAAACTACTCTCCTCTTAAACCTAAAAATGTGTATTAACAACGTGTAGTAGAAATTTATAATATAAATGTTTAGTCGACAAATTCCAAAGGATTGTAAAACTTTAAAAGGAAAACCCTTTTATTCATATGTAAATTGATCTAATGGTTTGTCCATTTATTGGTGCCTCAATTCGAGTGAGAGGTCCTGCTGGTTGTGTCCCTCTGACTTTTAAAGCGACTCTCGTGGCTGGGCGGGTGTACGTAGATAGGTATATAAAATTTACAACCTAGACGAGGGATCGCAGTCCTAATCCCTGTGACGCATGCAGCACATAGTGTCGTCGTCGTAACCTGAGTGAGCAACTGCTCCCATGGTATCTCTTACCCCTCCCCTGCCATGTGTAGCTGCAGCCGATGAGAACAATGGACTGGCTTTCAGGCGAAACTACCTGACCCGAAATACCAAACGAAAACAAAAGGTAAACTGCAACACACTACCACATTGCACCTGGTCCACAAAGAGATGGCTAGAGATGCTGACTTGATGATGGGTTGGCCCTAAGAAACATTTTTGTGAAACATTTTTTTATAACTTTACATGGAAATAAGACTTAAACTAATACTGAGTCTCTTTCTCTCCGTGTGTTTGTGTGTGTGTGTGTGTGAGTGTGTTGACAATGATTTCGTATTTTTATTTTTTTTAACCTCGAAAAGCGAAACCAAGTTAATATCTTGGACCTCAAGCAGCGACAAATTAAATAATGCCCAAGCGCTCTTTTCATATTTTTGGAGATATTTGTGGAACCCACACACCAAAAAAGAGATAAAGATAAGGCACTTGAGGCGCCATTGTAATAATAAAGCCCCCAAATCAAGTCTAAATCAAATAGAGCAAAGACAGCAAAGACTCCGAGTGATGGTGGGGGCAGATTATAATAGTAATCTGTTGTGGTTAGGTGAGCGAGGGGCACTTGATCATCATCATCATTATCATCATCAACGACATCATCGTAATCTTCATCGCCATCGTCACTTGTGGAAATATGGAAAAAATGTGTGGCATAAATTGAATTTGATTGTTCAAGTAGTCAAGTTATATGTGTGTATATCTATCTGTCCATCTGTATATCCATTTGTCCGTCTGTCTCGTCTCTCTCTCTCTGTATCTAATGTAAATCAGAGGACGTATTCAAATCCAACTCAAAAACAGCTGCTACACTTCATTACCATAAGGTCCAACCTCATCTCTCCCCTCTGCCTCTCCCCTCTCATATATGCAATTTGATGTGTTATTATCAAACTGAAAATTCAAATTGTTTACACCGCCCCCGACCTTACCCTCTGCCACCGGAGGAGGAGCAAAAGCAGCAGCAGCAACAGCAGCAAACAAAACACAAACAACACTTGGAGAGGCTGCAAAAGTGACACTTCTGAGAGATTAAAGTGACATGTAGTGGCCTGTGTTGTACCCCATCCTTTGGAGAGATCTGGAGACAGCAACTCCGACTCCGACTGGCGACGACACCTTCTCCCATTTGTCCGTTGCCCGTTGAGAAAGTTGCGGGCGATGTGAAAACTTTGGGGGCATGGGAATTGTGGAATTACGAGTATTTTATATTTGCCCTGCCCGACTTGGGTCTTGTTGCTTTTGTTGTTGTTGTCTATGCATAGATTAATAAATTATAAGCTCCTTGAAATGAAATGAAATGAATGTACGTCTCTCTGCTCTCTTTTTGATTACACTGCCACAACATCCATACACATATACTAAGGTGTTGCATTAATTGATTAAAACTTTAAAATGTTTTTAAAGTGGTCTACATTTCTTTATGGAACATCAAATACAATTCCGTCTTGGTTTCCAATCTTTTTTTAATATTCTGATTATGCTATTAAAAAATTTAATGCTTTCATAAACTCTTAATCAAAAACAGAACATTTCTATTCCCCCCTTTGACATCCAGACCAAAGGTTTATGGTATAATTATTTCAATGAAACAATTTAATGTCTTCATAAATTTCAAATCAAGACCTCAAACTATTTGAAACATTTGATTTCTTTCAAGTTGGAACATAGTCGAATGGAAATGTTTATAATTCGATCTTAATTACAACCTCAACCTCGACCTCAAACTGGTAGTCAAAGTGTTTAATCAGTTTCTACCTTCTTTACACAAATATTTTACTTAGTTAATCAGCGTGTGGGTGGCGAAATGTTGCTGTTGGGATAAATTTTGCTTCTATTCAAAGTAAAGTCTACAAATCACACTCTCTAGTTTTTCTTCCAGTGTAAACCCTTTCCCATACGTCAAGCTACTCTGCACTTGGCTTTCTCTTACCGAACTCCTGAGGGAAGTCCATTCATTCCACACGCCCTCGCGTATGTTTGAATGTGGAGCAATTAATGTTTGTGTTTTGTCATTTCATGCCCAAGCTTCGACTTGGCAGTCAATCCGTTGGCTGCTTTCTTTCTTTCTGTCATTCTTTCAATGCCCGTCCTGATGTTGCCCGTCATATGTTCGTTTGTTTGTTTGTATGTCGCTTTGTCCCTCCTGTCTGTTCTTACATTTTATGCACATAATTAAGCCGGTGTATCCGTCGAAAGTATGCGACACTTCCGGCTTGCCAATGAAATGAAATGAAGACCAAGCTGAACACGAAGTTGTCCCGTAATACAATTCATTGAGAGTTGACCACGCTTTTGAAAAGTAAAGTAAACGTAAAGAAAAGAAAGAAAAAGGGGTTCATTTTTTCTGTCCTTCCTTTTATGTGACTCTTGTAATGGTCCAACGGGGAATGGGGGACCAAGATCTGGGAGGCGGGTGGCAAAAGAAGCTGCGGAAATGCCAAGGCACGAACCGAACAGCTGAACAAGAGCAAATGGTTTGATGGTTATCTAAACTCAGTGTGCGGCGGTTAGGGAAGTTTAAAGATAAATTAGTTAGAGATAGTCCAAGTTCGATAATCAAGCGGAGGAGGAGAAGGAGATATCAATTTGTGTTACCTTTTCAGTAAAATTAATCGCTACAGGTTGATTATTCCTCCTCTTGTCTGCCTTTGTGTGTGCGTGGGCTATTGAAATTTAATAGCTAATTGGTTATATTAGTCCATTTTGTAACTGTTTTATTTATGATGTGTTTCCTTTTTCAACGGACTGGCATAGAGAAAATATAATTATAAATTCGTTTTTATAAATTTGACAGCTGTTTCCTTTACTCAAGATATCTTTCATAGTGTAGATAATTGCTTGTAATCGATATGTTTGTTTAAACTTAAAAAAGATGGAAACATATATAATTGCCGTTTCAAAATTGGAATCAAATTGGTTGTTGGTTTTTTTCCCCCTATATATAATTATCAGTTTATTATCTATTTTGAGATTAGCTTACACCTTACCCTAAGGCGGAAAGAGTTTATTAAAGTCAAGAAAAAGTAAAGGAATTGGTAAACATAACGTTTTTGATATCATCCAGTATGTTTTATTTTTGATTTGCTTTTAATGTTGATTTGATTAGCCATGTTTTTAAGTTTCTAATTGGAAAATGTCTTAGTCTAAGGTAGTTAAATCGAAACACCATATGCATTACCTCTAAAAGGACTGGGAATGTTTATGTTTCATTTAATGTAAAGGTAGTTAAGGGGTAAATAAAGTTCAATATGATTTCCCTTATATGTTCTTTAGTAACTCATCCATTCCATTTCGAAGCAATGACCTCTAATTTCCATTGCATTGAGTGACAACAATTCTTTCACAGTCAGCAATGGATTATAGCTACATATCTTCTTTTCTTTTTTTGTGTTGACATCTTTTGACTGCCTTTTTGCTGACTTTGGCTTAATCCCACCCCACCGACTCTGAGATGTATGAGCTTTGATATAACTAGTCTATAGTATTGCTTATCTGTCCACAATTTTGACACATGTCATAGAGGCAATGGGCAAACAAGCAAACACACACAACACTCAGAACAGCCCAACGAACCAAACTGAACGTTTCCTTTATAAGCCGCAAAAAAACAAATCACTTGAGGGCTCCCCCTATATTCCCATTCCCCCAATCTCAAAAGGAGGCTCGCAAGTTGGCATTATTTGAATTAAGTGCATACTTAAGCGTAATTTATTGGAAAATCCACAGGCCTTAGGGGCCAAGAGAACAGATTGCGGTGGTGGAGGAGCCATCTCCTCCTAACTAACTACTCTCTAGCTCTTGTAAGCGCCTGTGGGTTCTACTTTTGCTTTTCGCTTCTTCTTTATTTAATTCCATAAATCTATTGTTTCTAGGAATGCTTATGGCTAGTTTGTGGGTTGAGTTCTGGCGGTGGTGGCATGGCATCGCGTCATTAATCTGCAGACAACTCTATGCCATGGCTGGAGTCTGTGGCCTGCAGAGTCGTCTGATGACATTCTATCTATCTCTTGTCTTTGACTACATTTATTTGAATAGTGCGTTTTCTGTTTGTCCAAATGTCACTCTCTTTTTCACGCGTTATCTTAATACAACCAGACAGCGGACGCGAAAGAGTGGCCAAGGAGGGGCAAATGAGGCAAAGAGATGGATGTACCTAGAGTAACTATAGATAAGAAATGGAGGGTGTATGCGACTTAGGTAAAAGTGAAAGAGTTCAACTCACACTTATTTCACACTCAGATTATAACGTTCATATTACTTACTATCAATCAGTTTTTAGCTACATCTGGTAACATAAGGACCAGAAGTGACTGTCTTTGGATTTTCCTCAAACATTTGGTTACATCTGGTTTTTCTTTTTACATATTTACAATAATACAACGCGGGTTGAGAGACATATAATTCACAAATTGGCAATTCCCTAATTGTTGAAATGAACCCACATAATACCATAAAGTGTTCCATTACTTTAAGGTTCATATTACAAAACTTTAACCAAAAACTTGATTGAAAACCGAATCATAGGACAATCACAAAGCAATTTTCAACTAAATTACATGCAATTACATAAATTTTAATTAAAAATTTTCCAATTATCAACTTTTGATTAGTTGCGAGGCGAAAAATTATTTGATTCACCTTGGAGCAAACATCTTTTTAGGGGCTAATAAACAGGTATAGACCAAGTCGTATATATTTTTGACCTTTCTGCTAGTCTTCATTAGCCACCACAAACACGCACACACACACACACAAGCACACATACAGAAAAAATCTCAATATGTCGAACCATTCGACTCCACTCAACATCATTCCACCATTCTCAGCTCAGCTCCATTGGGAGGAGGCTCTCTGTATGCCCTCCGCATCCGCATCAGCGAGAACGAGTTATTGGCATGCATTGAATTTGCTATGGAATTTTTGTGTGTCGTATATATATATCTATACGAGAGGGGCAAGTATATAGTAGTAAAGTCAGGCCGAGTCAGAAAAAGAGTAGACAATCAGTGGCATGTATAGAATTTCACTGATTTATGTTTTCATATGAGAACACAGAGAAAACACAGAGAGGAAGAGATGGACTGGCAGTCAGGCAGTCAGGCAATCCCCCTCAAGGCAGGCAGCCCGTCTCCGGTTGGGTGACAATGCAGTGATTACATCTTTTGAGTAAGCACCCAACACTCGACTGCCACCCACTACCCCTACACCCACTCCCACTCCCAATTCATTTCCTTGATGTGAAAGGGATGCCTTTGCCAACGAAAAATATTTCGTTTTTGTGTCTCTAGCACAGAGAAATGATAAATTTTTGATTAAAGGCATGCTTTTGATAGGTTCATCTCACATACATATGTACATGGGAAAATACTTTCCCAAGCTTATTGAATTTATGTTGATTGCCAGTTAAGTTTGAGAGAAATTTGACAAGCCGAAAATTGTTGATTACTCCAGTTAGCCAGCAGCTCTCAGTCTGCCTTTTGCCTCTGTGGAATCAATCGCATCTGTCAGTCAGTCGAATCCAAATGTTAATTTAAACAATTAATTTCAATCTATTTACCATTGATTTGCCTCCTCTACCCCTCCCTCTGCTCGCTCTCTCTCTCTCTCAATCTCTTTAACTTGTCAATTTGCAAATTAAGTAAATATAACAACATGACAGGTCCCAGAAAATAAAGAAGAAGAAACCAGAGAGGAAGAACTGACGTTGTCAGGAAGTGAGAAGAGACCACACAGTCATCTTGAACTAAATATAGATCGAAAAACATCATGAAGGAAAAATGGGAATCAGAAGTGGTGGTTAGACATTAGAGTTTATCGTTTTTCCTATGTAAATTAAGATGGGCAAGGCACTTGAATGGGATTCATTAGAGCAATTTAATTGGGCCAAAGTGATCACTTAAGCTCTCTTAAATATGATTTGTGTCTCTGAGAAAAAGGGGGAAAAATACTGCCACAATTTGTGCAGATTTGGAATGTTAACTAATCTTAATGAATGATTAGGAATTCAAGAAACTATGCCAACTAAATGAACAACTACCGCCCTACACATTTTTCAAAATAGAGACAAGTAGAGATAGATAGAGGGAGACATATGTTCACACAGGTGATTAGTCTTCTTTAGTGTGGTAGCAGGTGTCTAGTTGAACCTTAAATTAAACTCGGAATGGTCTATAATTTAAGAACGACTTCCAATATATCATTGAATTTTTTAAAGTGACAGTTGAGAAATGTTTTATAAATTGGCCAAGTATCCAACTTGAGGAGCAACCCTCGTTGGGGCCACTTAAGTGATATAAAGCATTTGGAATATATTTATATCACAGTCACTAACAATTTCCTGCTGTTCGTCTTTTTTTCTTTTTTGGTTTTTGCCGAATTTATAGATAATTTTTCATGATTTTCCACAACTTATTTTCCACTCTACAAACTCTCTTTCTCTCTCTTTCCTTTGCAGATGCTCGACTGAATGTTGCTTGCTGCCTTGCAGGTCAATGTGTGGCAATGATGATGATGATGAAGTTGCTGCTGCCGAGACGAGGCTAAACTGCTGACAGCAAAGTGCAGGAGAAGTGCATTTCCGCTACCTACCTACCTACATAACAATCTACCAAACAAAACTACCTACAACAAAGCGAAACTATCTTTCTACCTAGCAAACAGCACGTAAAGAAACGTAGAAAGGGAGAGAAAGACTATAAAGAGAGACAACAAGTGAGAGAGACGACACTCGCTACTCGTTACTCGTTGCATTTTGTCTGCCCTCTGACCAGCTGGCTCGTATCAGTTCTGTCACAACGTATCTGGCGGTCACAACGGTCTGCAAATTCGAAAATAAAAACACGGGAGAAACGACCGCGTAGCGGTACGCCGCTTTAAACGTAGAAACGTCGAAACAAAAGTGAAACGTTCAGTAAAGAAGGAGGAGGACGGTGAAAGGGGGAATCCTTCTTTATATAAATATTGATTCAATTGTGATTGCTATTTGACAAAGTGGCGTCCGTATACGCATCCGATACTTTCAATTAGGCACGTTGCCTTTTAAATGTGCCACAATGGCAGTGCCGTTCAGGACGCCGCCGCCGCCGATACCAACAATGCCCCATCGAACGCCGTTTTATAGGCTAATGCCTACAGCCTTAATCCTATCCTTTCTCTGGTGCTATTGCAATCTGCTCCTGCTGACATCGCCATCGGTGTTTGTCAAGGCCGAACCGTATGCCGGTGGCTTTGGCAGTGCCGCTGTCTCCAGCGGCGGACTCGGTTCCGTTGGCATACATATACCCGGTGGTGGGGTGGGCGTAATTACCGAAGCAAGATGTCCTCGCGTCTGTTCCTGTAGTGGATTAACCGTCGACTGTTCGCACCGAGGATTAACCCAAGTGCCGCGCAAAATATCAGCGGATGTGGAGAGACTGTAAGTACATACATCCATACAAACAGCATGCAAAAAAGAAAACCCCAAGCATTAATTTTCAGGAAGAGCTTAAGGGATTTCGTATACCTACACACAACATTTCCATTTTAATTTCAAGTAAACGAAAGTAAAGCAAAAGTAAAGTATGTAGTTTGTTTAAATTGATTGCTCGACTTAATGGAATCAACAATCAATTTTTGGTCTTCTAGAATCTATACAGTGGAATACTATCTGATTGAGTTTAGTAACCTGTCCTGCTCTTAAGATTAGTCGAATCTTTAGGAAAATTAAACAATAATATCATAGCCATGTCGAATTACGAAACTACATTCTATATGGGAAGCCCCAAGGGAATCGGACTCTGGAAGAGTCGTGTATCCTGTCAAATATTTCGTTATGTTGTACTTTTAGACCAAAGAAACATTTCATTTAGTTTGCTTTCCTGCTTGTAAGATTATTCTAATCTTTAGGAACACAAAAGACTCAACTCTTGTTCATATTTTATAAGTAAAACTTATATATTTCTTGCCTTAAGCCTTGTCAATTTGTGAGAAATGTTATAGAACCCTCCGTCTGTAGACCTATCATAACAATGTAAGCTGAAACGAAAAAGAATCCTCTGTTTGTTTAGTAAATGAAATTTCGCTGACAGAAAAACCCAAAAGACCGAGCGACCCATTTCAAATGATTTATAGAATATTTATAAGTAAATTGCTTACAAGAAAATGCTGATTCAATTCCTATAAACTTCATCCAATTGATGTATTTCAATTTCAAGGCATTTTATTTTGGCATGACAAATTCCATTCTGCCCCTGTATTTTCGCTCTACTACGTCTTCCTTTCAGTTGTTCAAATATTATTAAAATAATAATAAAGACCAGACGTACGCACATGCCGGTTCTCGGTTCCCAAAATCCCGGGTACCGGGGTCGTTCCTGATGCCATCCCAACCCTGATCAGTATTTATTTTAAAATCAGCATAGACAAACAACAAAAGCAGCGAATGGGCAGTTGGGCAGCAGGCAGCCAGCAGCCAGCTCTGCAATGGGCAGTTGGGCACTTGGGTAAATAAATAAAAGACCATGACCATGTCGTGTCGATAACGACAATCGTCGCACAAATGGATGGGACGAGAGTGGGGGAGGGAAGCAAGCCAAGCGGAGTCGACTCGAGTCGTACATTAAATCGCCATTAAGTTTATTAATTGTCGCCGAAGGAGTCAAAGTCGGAGATGGAGTCGTAGTTGGAGTCCCATAAGCGCATCAGGGGGATTGGCCAACAATTGTTGCATGCATGCCCAGACGAAGCTCTTTGGGGCTCAAGTCAAATGCATTAAGCTTGCCTCAAGGCCCTCCCTCTCCCGCATCCTCCCCACCTCCTCCGCACGGAATCGTCTGTCCATCGTTCACATTGTCGCCACATAAATTAACGTGCCGGCAATTAGCAAGTGTATGCAAAATGCTCCAACCACTTCAGCTGCCACCCAATCGTTGGCGACCTCAAAAAGCTGTTGCCACGACTGACGACGCACGGCGGCGGCTGAAGCTATTTTTCGTATACATATATTCCCCACCGTCTACATAAATTAATAACAGATATCAGCAGCGCCAGCAACAACAACCGCCGCATTATAGCCCAGTTATAAGTAGTCAGGCAGGCCCAGAACCCAGGCTTGGCTCTTTGGTATAAATGCTCAGTTGCTCTCGTCGCCTGAGTAGTCAAATAGCGCTCAGGGACACATTTGTTTTTATGCAAAATGCTGAAATATACTGAGAAACGGCAGAAAAAAACAAAATAATAATAAAAGCTGAAATAAAAATGAACAAATAAATGCAAAAACGAAAAGGCAGAAAATGAAAAACATATCACAACATGCACGACATATTTGCATTTTAAAATAGCCAGAAACTGAAATGCACTGAGAACCTCTGTACCTCCACACACACACAGATCACAGCAATAACAGGGTGCTTCAGGGGTATCAAATCATTTCAAGTGACATATTTTTTTGTGTCACTTAAAAAGGAATGTGTCAAAAGTCTTAAGAACAGCTTAAAAACCAGCTACCCTTTTCACCTTCTGAAGACCTAGAAGCAAGGCCAAAAGGAGAAAAGAACCACCATTAAATGCCAATGGATTATAAATGATTAAACATCGAGAGGATTTTCTTTGCTTTTGCGTTTTATTATTTAAACTGTCAAATGTTTGGAAATTTGATATAAGAAACCATAAACGAAATTAAAGCGAAGCAAAGACATTAAATCATGAAAGAATGAAATATGAATCGCCAAAATAACTCGACACGTTTCTATGAACTATAAAATGTTTCCCCCCTTTTAGGATGATGGATTGTTTCATAGATTTACATGATAAGTTTGCATGACAAACGAGACTTTCCTAGTTGAAATCATTGAAATAAGCATTACCGTACAATGAGGACGAAAGATGAACATATGCCCCTTAAAGTATGCACAAAGTTGTTGATTGGAAATAAGATCACATCACTTAAAAGCAACAGACAATTGTCTAATCTTAATTACACATTGAAAAAGCGGCCTATTAGGTGGATATACCCCTGAAAGTATGCAATAAGTTTTTGATATACCTCTTTTCTTCTCTTTTCTTAAAGTTGTCATTATTTTATTACTATCAATTGAGAATAAGAGTCAAGTTTTGACGTTTTGTCGATCTGTCATGTAATATTTTTCACATTTTGTCTTCATACAATTTAATAATTAAATTATATTTAAAATTATGCCCTCACAAGATGATATTTCTTTACAAAACTAACTAGTTCTGTGACAAATTTATTCAATTTCCAAGTTTATTGATTCACAAAGACTCTGAAAAGATAACTGCTAAACCCGTATCTACCAGTTGCAGCAACTGGGCTTATTAAATTCGACATTTACAATGCGATTTCTGTAATGAATAGTCAATTAGTTAGTCATTTAACTTTAAACTGCTCATTAGATTAAAGAAGAATGCAAAGTTGATGGCATGAAGCACCCTAATAAGCCACACAGAAGTATCTAACTATCTTTTCCACAACATGTACCATGTATTTTTATACAGCTAGGTACTGTATGTGCACATCAAATATTGAACATGCCCACAACTTTATTGGATCTGGGCACGGGCAGAGGCATGAACAGAGAAACAGGCTCGGGCATTGGGCCTGTCAATATGCGCTCCAATGGCAAAAAAAAACAGAAAAGAAAAACGAAAAAACGAATGAAACTTGAAAAAAAGAATAACAATGGCAATATGCAAACTGGGACCAAAGCAAATTGTAACCAGGCGTTTTCCTATCTATGAGTCTCACACTCTCCCCCTCTCACTCTCTTTCACTCATTCTATAGCCATGCCCTGGACCTTGGCATGGCCATTTAATTACATAGCTGAGGAATGACTAAAAATGGAAGGCATGGAATAGAAACGACCTGCCACTCACTCACACACACAGAGAGTCAGAGAGTTAGTTTATTCAATTGACACGACAGCATTTTTGCATATAATTTAGTGTAGAAACCCAAGCGAGCGAACCGAACTCAAACTTGAATCTAACCTCAACCCAGTTGAGTTCAATTTTCAGGTCCCTTTCACACCTTAGCACGCCCTAACCTCTAGCCAAAAAGGTGAGCCTAATTTATAGCTGCCAACTTTCAGGCGAAGTAACAGCTGCAAACACATCAAAGAGAAGTCTCAGTCCCAGCAGCAGCAGCAGATGAAATCTAATTGCGGGGAGCCACCGAAAAACGACAGCGAAAAAACCAACAAAAAACCCAACTTCTTCTTTTTTCCTCTTACTCTTGCTCTTGCTTTTTATAATGAAGTTAAATGTTAAATGTTTAATTATATGGCACAAAACGGCAAAAATTATGCATAAGCTTTCCTAACAAATTATATTTTAAACCATTACAACAAAAGGCAGCAGCAGCAGCAACAGCAAAACCAACAACAACAACACCATTGAAAAAAAAACCGTCAGCTTTTGAAAAATGTCTGGCAATTAAGGCAAAGACTTTTGCTTTTGTTTTTATTTTACAGAAATCTTTCAAATCTTTACACACAGTGTATCAAATGCCGATGCTGAGGAGAGACTTGGTGTAATCAGTCGGATCTAAGACCAGAAAGAAAAGACCAAACTGCGCGATAGAGGGAACGAGATGGCCACATCTAGCCAAGAGATATTAAGCTCATTAAAAGAATATGTACAACAAATATTTCAAAAGGCGTAGACCCAACAGCAAAAAGGGGCCCAGAGCCAAGAAAAATATGGGGCGAAGGAGTTTTAAAAGAATAGAGAGAAGAGAGAGAATTACTAGAATGGGTAAATTACATTAAACACTTCAGGTTACAGTAGAATTGGCCTGAATTCAATAGCAGTAAATGATAACTATATCAGATACCAAAGTTAACTTCCAGTCTCCAAAAGTAAAGCATATTTGTAAGGCTTAATCAGTTTTCAAATTTAACCCATATTAAGTAGTTTGCAATGTTATTCTTCGCCAGTAATAGCCAAATTTAATAACGTCTATAAATGAGCTTCAATGTTGAAAGGTCTTACTTTTGTTCCATCTACAAAAAATGTAGTTAATTTTCTCTATTTATTGCTGCCTAGAAGATTCTGACAAACGTCTTTCTGTCCTCTTTTAAACTTCTCAAAATTTGGGTTCATTTTTTAAAGTTGTTGTCTGTCAGCGTTTTTGAAGAACTTCTAAAATATTTATATGCAATTGACTAATTTAACCATATAGAAGGTATACGTTCAATCCCCCCAAGAGAATTTCATTCGTCAAGCGCCACTGTTGCATCTGTTTCTTTCAGTTTATAGAGAGAAGACGTAGAGCAGTCTTGGCCCGTTCATGATGTTGCCTCGCAACTTGATGCGAGATTCATTAAGGCTTAAGACGGAAAAGAAGAAGAAGAAGCAGAAATAAAAACACAGACACAGAAATATCTTAACGTTTGGGTCTCTGAAGGTCTTACTACCTGTTCGAAACCCAAAAAAAATAAATGAAGCAAGTAAGTCGACTCGTCGACTCGGGTATACCATACACCAGGTGAAACAAATTTTTTTAAATTTCGAAAACCAAATGTACATATGTATGTCTATTAAATTGTTTTTACATGTTTCATAGTATGTGCTATCTCGCTCACTCTACGAACACACGAGCACTCTAGCGCCGCTACTAGCCAACGGCCAATTCTGGCCTTGTGGACCGCGTAGTAAAATACGTTCATACGCATATTTTGCATGTTTCTAGTCCGATTTCAATAAAATTTGGTAGTTTTGTAGAAATAGATAAGATTAATTAGTCTGCCGAATTTGAATGCGATAGTCAAAAAACTACAGGAGAAAATCGGTTTTTTCTTAATTATGGAGGCGGAAGTGGGCGTGGCAAAATATGAAAATATATATACTCTGCGCGAATACTAAGCCAGTATACATACTAAATTTGGTGACTTTAGCTTTGTTTATTTTTGATAAAATCAGTTTTGTTTGATTTGCGGGGGCGGAAGTGGGCGTGGCAAAATTTTTAAATAGCCAGTTTCTGCGCGTCTATTAAACTAGTCTGCATACCAAATTTGATGTCGGTAGCTGTCATAGTTTTTAAGAAAATCAGTTTTATGTAAATTCCGGGGGCGGAAGGGGGCGTGGCAAAAAGTTTAAACAATTAGTTTCTGCGCGCCAACTAAACGAGTATATAAACCAAATTTGATGTCTCTAGCTGTTATACTTTTTAAGAAAAACAGTTTTATGTGATTCCTGGGGGCGTAAGGGGGCGTGGCCGAAATTCCAATTAACTCTGAACATGTGCATACTACACGAGTATACATACCAAATTTGGTGGCTCTAGCTCTTATAGTCTCCGAGATCTGCGTGTTCATACGGACGGACGGACGGACGGACGGACGGACAGACGGACATGGCTAGATCGACTCGGCTATTCATCCTGATCAAGAATATATATACTTTATAGGGTCGGAGAAGCTTCCTTCTGCCTGTTACATACATTTTGGCGACTTTAATATACCATTTCACCCTATGGGTGTATGGTATAAAAAACCTTACTCAAAACAGCGAAGCAGCAGCTGAGGCACAGGCTGTGGCTCTGGCTCTGGCTATGTCTGTGTCGGTATCTGCGCGGTGTTGCGCATGCGCATTCGCTTCAGTTCCCGTATGTTTGCCCATGCCTCTTTTGTATCTCATTTTGGTTGCATTTCATTGTTATGACATCTACAGGTAACAAATTTTTCTGTTTCTCTTGAATAAAACGAGTTCTTCTTCCTACTGCGACTACTCCTGGGAGCTGAGACTCTGACTCTGGAGGGATGGGGCATGTAAAATGATTAAATATCATATTTTTGTTATCAGACAAAAAGGCAACCATCAGCACCATCACCACCACCAATAAGCAACCACCAATCCACATATCATGGATTGCCACCAGCTGCTGTTGCCGTGTAGTTGTTGTTGTTGTTGTTGTCGCTGTAGTATATCTTTGTATCTCAGTTTTCTTGTTGTTCTTCTTGTTTTACAAGCAATTAAAAAAAATTATCGTATGACCAGCTAATTTTGATTAGCCTTACTACTTCTCTATCGTATTGCAACATCCTACAGATATATACGAATATATCCTACTTAATTACTGCCAAGGCAAATAATCTTGATCTCATTTTTCTCATTTCTCTTTTGCAGCGATTTGCAGGGCAATAATTTGACGGTGATATATGAGACGGATTTTCAACGTTTGACCAAGCTACGAATGCTGTGAGTATATATACCTAAAGACACCATATAGCATATACATATGTATCTGCTCCTTATACATATATAGACATGTATTTATTTATGCATATGATGAAGCAATTGATGGGTGATATTAAAAACTCATTTTAGATTGGAGAACATGAATTTAGAGAGCTCATAAAGTAGATACTGGAATATAGATACATTTGAATGTTATTTTAAAAGGGAAAAATGTTTCAGTTTATTAAATAAAGAATGCTGTTGATCCTGATCAAGAATATATATACTTCCTTCTGCCTGTTACATACATTTTGGCGACTTTAATATACCATTTCACCCTATGGGTGTATGGTATAAAAAGTTGCCAAATTCTAGAAGAAAAGAAGCATTATGAAATTTCGAAATGTTCAAATTGGACTAATCATTGGTAGATGTAAGAGTATTGAAAACTAAATTGTCCAAGAGACATTTTTAAGCTTCTATGACTAAAAATTCTTAAATAATTCTCTACTTGATAGAAAATCAAGCAAAGGTTTCTCAACAAACTTTTCTTTAGGTTAACTTCAACAAAAATGAGAAGTAATAAACAAAAAGAAACATAATTTTGTTCCCCATTAGAAGGGTCACATTTAGATAGATACAAATTGAGAATGGGGGAACGCCCTTATTATAATGCACGCCCTAATTAGAGTTGAGTTTCCTTTGGGATCTCTCATTCACTTTCTAACCAAGTTAATCATAATTCTGTTAACTTTCTTTGCCCTTTAGCCAACTAACGGATAATCAAATTCACACCATCGAAAAGAATGCCCTACAAGATTTGGTCTCCCTCGAACGATTGTGAGTACAAAAGTTTTAGAACCCTAAAAAACTACAATGATTTTGCTTTTTTCCTTAGCTCTAGTGCATGATGGAATCTTTTTTCATCTTACTACTAACTCAAGATTTTTTGCTAATCAATATTCTTAATAATAATATAAATTATATGCCTATATACTTACTTACATACTTATATAGCTAGCAATGAACAAAAAGTATCGTACGATTTACTTTGTTTTGATTTTGAAATACTATTTTCTCGTTTCGTTTTTCTTTTTGCATATCTTCTACACAAACTACTGTACTTTCCGTTACGTTTCGTTTTTGCGTGCCTACATAAAAATAATATGCTCGTACACCAAACAAAAACCAAAAATAAAAACACAAAAACCAAACCAAAACCAAAACACCTTCCACTATAAACAAAAATCTCAAAGACGTCTAAACAACAATCGATTAAAGGCAATACCTGAAAACTTTGTGACAAGTTCAGCGAGTCTTTTGCGATTGTAAGTAATCCAAAAATAAGAAAAAAGAATATTTATATAAACTATATTAAAATCAATCAAGTCAAAGTAGCCAAAAGTAGTCAAGACTTGTAGAAAGTAGACTCACACATTGTTATATTGAAACTAATTGAATTTATCTACCCACCGCCACCCACACCCATTCATTCATCCATCCATTCGAATGGCAACCTTCTAGGGACATTTCACACAATCTGATTGCAACGGTGGGACGAAGAGTCTTCAAGGGTGCTCAATCTTTGCGCAGTTTGCAGTTGGATAATAATCAAATCACTTGTATGGACGAACATGCCTTCAAGGGGCTAGTGGAATTGGAAATACTGTGAGTATCAAAAGCAGCACTTAAAGCACCAACCTGAAATATAAGTCAATTAATCACAGAGAATACACGAGTTTATGGTTAGATTAAATGCAATTTATCAATATTTTATATACTAATTAGTCGAATAAAATGAGGTTTTTATAAATGATTCAACAATAAATTATGGTTGGCAAAACGAAATGAGGTGGCTTTTGGCATATATAAATACTACATAAATGAGATAATAGATTTTATAGCCAAAGCCAACCCAGAAGGCTTTATTTTCATAATATTTGGCTTAATTACATAGAAATAAATCGATCGAAAACTTTAGATAATTTATATTAAGCTAGTTTCTTTGGCATTTGGAGAGATTTGTTTTTGATTGGGAGCCCCTTAATCTGTAAAGTCTTAAATCAATATTCTAAATCATAGAGTTAGTCCCACATTTCTTAAGCTGAAGTTCCTACTAACTAAATGGATTCAATACCCATATCCTAAAATAACACTCTTACTTCAAAAGGGTATTAATCCATCGATACTGCCAAAATACCTTTTCGTACTTTAACCACTTATGGCCCATACTTTGCATATTGTCCCCTAGGTTATAATTTTGTTTTCCTTAACGTATCGATTATAGATTTAGTTGTTAGATTTGTAGATTAGTTATGTTTTGCCTCGAAGATAATATATTAAACCCCAAGAAAGGAGTCAACAACTCTCGCAACTTGTTGAAGGAAGAAGAGTAATTTTTAAATTAAGTTTCTTCTTTTTTTTTTTGTGTTTGGTTTTGATCAACGATCTGTGATCAGTTGTTATTGTAGTTTCTGTTAAGGTTGTGTTGTCGCCCAACCCTCAAAATATAACTAGCCAAAACGGAGAAGGAGTGAGAGAGAGAAAGATTACAGTCAGTTGATAGTGTCGTTTTTACTCAATGCACATGTATTCATTCTTCATTGGTTTCTTTCCTTCGGTTTCTTTTAGGACACTGAACAACAACAACTTGACCGCTTTGCCGCACAATGCCTTTGGGGGATTGGGACGATTGAGAGCGTTGCGGCTATCGGACAATCCATTCGCCTGCGATTGCCATTTATCCTGGCTGTCGCGCTACCTACGCAGTGCACCGCGCCTAGCTCCATACACAAGATGCCAGTCGCCATCACAATTGAAGGGCCAAAACGTGGCGGACCTGCACGATCAGGAGTTCAAATGTTCAGGTATGGATACCAAGTCCCTCCCACCCTACTCCCCTGCCACAAGAGTCATCGTCGTCATCGGCGTCATCATCCCATTGAGCACTCCTAAACCAGCAGCATTCGCACCAAAAATAGACAACAAATGTCGTGTTGTGTGTTGTGTTGTGTATCCAGAAATTAATTAGTTTTATATGCCAAAGTAGTCATCGGTGGTATCGGGTAGAATGGAGAAAACAAAGCGTTGTAAATCATATAAACCGTCATATGGCACGCCCCCGCTCCAATGAGCAGCAGACCGCCCACAAAATATACAAGCAACAATTTGGTGGTTGTGGTGGCTTCATCTCTCGTCTATGGAATGGCATCGACGTCGTCGTCGTCGTGTGTTTGCCAAAACGTTTAACGCCGTCATCGATGGGGGATTCTTTTTTTTCTCTTATTTTGTTTTCGAAGATGCAGATGCTAAAATGCTGCGGGCCAAGTAGTAAATGGAAAGCAAAGCCAAATCCAAAACCAAAGCCAATCTGCGCTCAATGAAGCGGAAAATGTGCTACAAACGATGCCATGAAACGAGTTTTTCCGAAGTTGTACTTATAAAATTGTACACTTTATAGCGAATGGGGTATTTTGGCAACGTTGAGGATGATTGCTACTGAACGATTTTAAACACAAAACAGTAAACAAAGATGTTTAAAGGTGGAAATCCTTGAGGGAATGGAATGACAATTTTTAAATTAGTATTAATATAGATAAATGATATATAACTTAGGAACAACATCAGAAAAGGTTAAAATATACGATATTTCGCTCCCTAAAGTATGCAATGGGCAATTCAAGAAATCGATTATCCTAAATTTCCTAACTCTTTGGCTTATATCAACTAATTGGATAGAGTATTTAATATTTCACCTAGATCACATTTATCGATATAGTATAATTTCTGGCTTGTTTGACTTTCGTTTTGTATGCCAAAAACAAAAAGAGGAAAAAAAAAAGGAATATAAAATTGCTATGGAATTATGTGGGTAAACATTTATGACTAGCGGCTGCTTGTATACTTTTTGTTGTTGTTGGGGATCTCCGTCTTTGGCGTGGTGCAGTAGCGTTGATAATTATGTGGTTGGCCATAGTGTAACTCCAACTTCACTTTGCAATGCTGGAATGGCTGGGATCAAATCAATGCTTCGTTGTTGCGGTAGCTACTGCTTCGAGTGTTATTCTTATGCACTTGTTGTTTCCATCGGTTTTCATCATCATCATCATCATCTTGATCAATTTTTGCAGGCCTCACCGAGCATGCGCCCATGGAATGTGGAGTGGAGAACAGTTGTCCACACCCATGCCGATGCGCGGATGGTATTGTTGATTGTCGTGAGAAGAGTCTGACCAGTGTGCCCGTTACCCTCCCCGATGATACCACCGAACTGTAAGTAGAACTGATTCATCTCTAACTACATATGTATGTATGCAAATAAATATCTAAATGACTCTTCTTCAACAGACGCCTAGAGCAAAATTTCATCACGGAACTGCCACCGAAATCGTTTTCAAGCTTCCGACGTTTGCGACGCATTGATTTGTCCAACAACAATATATCGCGTATTGCCCATGATGCACTCAGTGGCCTAAAGCAGCTAACCACACTGTAAGTAGCTTTCAATTGAGGGATGGTTAGGAGGGGGGACCAAGCAACAAGTAGCCTGCCCAACAAAATGTGCAGTCGGTTGACTGAGTGAAGTGGAGTGAAGTGACAGAATACCGACTGCTATTGGGGGCTCTTACTGTAGCCTCAGAGCAGGCTAATCGGCCTACGTTAAAGCGTTGCCAACACCACCGCAAGGCATCAGCTTACCTGAGGTTCCCCCGCCTCCACCCGCCTCAAAACAGCCACATATGTTTGTAGGTATGGTTCACCTACTAAATGTGAACATGTGCAATTTGATCTAGAGATGGTAACGTGAAAGGCCTCAAAAGGATCAACAAATTGGCGAATGGTAACTATAGAAGTAAGCCTAGTGTCCAATGAGCATTTTACATAGATGTATTCAAGAAGCTTTTCAAAAGTTTTTTCAACGATTTCACGCGCATCTCTAGGTTTTGTCTATGTTGTGGGTATGCCAAAACCAGTTACCCACAAACAAGAACGACAACAACAGCCTTTAACCACTTTGTCTTGTGCCTCCATCACCAAAGTTCCCTGTTTGCCCCACTCCCTTGGATTTTTATTCATTTCTTAACATTCATCTGTGTTCTATTTGTGTTCCTTTTCATGTTTCTGCTGCTGCTGCTCCTGACTACTACTTCTCCCTTCAGTGTGCTGTATGGCAATAAAATAAAGGATTTACCCTCGGGCGTATTCAAAGGACTTAGCTCACTGCAGTTGCTGCTGTTGAACGCCAACGAGATCTCGTGCATACGCAAGGATGCCTTCCGTGACCTGCATAGCCTTAGTCTTCTATCGCTATACGACAACAACATTCAGTCTTTGGCTAATGGCACATTCGACGCCATGAAGAGCATCAAAACGGTGTAAGTACATGAAGTCTCTACGCCTCTCTCCTACTGTAACGCCCACCCATCAGCAACTTGAGTATGAGTGTGTTTTTTTCGAGAGTGCAAGATGGAGATGGCGTCCTCCTTGCTTTACTCTTTCGAGCCTCCCATCTTGAATGGAGCACCCAGGCACTTTGGTGTTAAACCTCTGAAGTGCATTTAGTAGTTGCCTTTGACTTGGCTTTCGCGTTGACATTTGTTTAGCTGCACAACAAGCAAACCAAGACCAAGACGCAAACGAAGACGAAGACGAAGTCATTCGCATTGAAAAAGAGGTCCAAGACCAAGGAATATCGGTCGTCTCTGAACCGTAAAGAAAGAGACGTTGACGAACAAAAGACGTCGTGGTCGTCGTGGTCTCGTGGACTTTAGTAGGGGAATTCTCTCTTTTGGCATCGATAAATGTACACGCCTGAAACCTCAAACCTCAGACCTTAAGTGCTATGAGATGATGATGATGAAGAGTAAAAGGAGTAAAGAAATATTCCAAGGGTTTTTTTATTTTTTGTTGCGTTAGAGAAGTTCTTTCTTTCTCTATGCTTGAGTGGGCTAAGCATAAGCCTAGAGTTGTCGCAGGAACCGAAAGAAGCATTATTGTATACATTTTTATGGGCATGACTAATAAAATGAAAATATTTTATTATTTTTAAGAAGTTCCCGTTTTGTATTACTTTTCGATTAGAATTTCAAATATTTTGCAGTTTTTTCTAATGACAATTGTTAAGAAGTTGTCAACCCTGGTTATGGAATTGCTTTTAAATAGTTGCAAAACACCGACAACAACGACAAACGGAAATGTTGTAGCCATAAGGCTTTACTGCACTTGTAAGATGTCTCAAGACGACCGTCCCTGTTCTGTTTACCCACCCACCCACATTTTCACCATTTCCATTCAGTTGAATGCTCAATGCTACTTTTATTTTCTTTTCTTTTTTTGCGTCTTTTCAGACATTTGGCCAAGAATCCTTTCATTTGTGACTGCAATCTACGCTGGCTGGCCGACTATTTGCACAAAAATCCCATAGAGACAAGTGGAGCACGCTGTGAGTCACCGAAGCGGATGCATCGTCGTCGCATTGAATCGCTCCGCGAAGAGAAATTTAAATGTAAGTACACACCACACTCTGGACTAAGGATAAGAGAGAAAAATATGTCTCAACCCACTCGCCCGCCCACCCATTTTTAGGCTCCTGGGATGAATTGCGAATGAAGTTGTCCGGCGAGTGCCGCATGGATTCTGACTGCCCCTCAATGTGCCATTGCGAGGGCACCACTGTCGACTGTTCCGGTCGTGGCCTAAAGGAAATACCACGCGACATTCCTCTGCATACCACTGAACTGTAAGTTTTGTTTCCTCCCGTTGGTTGGTTGGTTGGTTTGTCCTCCCTCCATTTGATCTACATTATTTCCGTTTCCTTCGAAAGTTTGCTCAACGATAACGAACTGGGTCGCATCAATTCGGATGGCCTGTTTGGTCATCTGCCGCATTTGGTTAAATTGGAATTGAAGCGTAATCAACTGACTGGCATTGAACCGAATGCCTTTGAGGGTGCCTCACGCATACAGGATCTGCAATTGGGTGAGAATAAGATTAAGGAAATCTCCAATAAAATGTTCCTGGGCCTCCATCAGCTGAAGACACTGTAAGTTCACCAAGTTCTTCTCTAATGCATCGTTTATAACCTTTAATTGAGTAATCTCTAACATTATTTTTCCCTTTCCCTCTAATTTTCAATTGCAGCAATCTGTATGACAATCAAATCTCATGCGTTATGCCTGGCTCCTTTGAACATCTCAATTCACTGACTTCACTGTAAGTACCTCCAATAGATTCCAGATGCAGCGGCAGATGCAGATGCTGCCCATGCATAGCAATTAAAAGTGTTCCAAGTGCCTAGACAGTGGCTTAGTTATATCCAGAGAGTGAGAAGGGGGGCTTACATCAGCAATGCAAGCTTTTATAATAAGTAATATTTACTTTTCCAAGGGATAAGCAGCAACCTCAAAGGGAGAGGATCAATACCGCTTCGCCCCCTACTTGTTCTTTTCCGCCGCCTCTGTGGCCACTTTAATAGATAAATGATTTAGCTTAAGCATTAATTGCCTAGCTTTGCCCACTACCCCCCCACTCTCTTTTCCACTATCTGCCTTTCCTATCTATCACATAAAATGGGGTTAATGGTTTTGATTGTTCTCTAGTTGAACTTCGTCTGGCATCATCTTGGAAATCAGGCAGAACTACTCGCAAGTATTGTATATAATTCAATTGAACTTCAATTTACGAGCCAGCCTGACTGCCAGCGAGCTGCCTGGCCGCCTGCCTGCCTGCTGTTGCGATAAGAAAGAGATCCCAACATGCTCCAACTACTCCCCCACCGTTTCCACTCTCTTTCTCTCTCTGTGTGTGTGTGTGCGAACTCAGTTCTGTTCTGTTTTGTTGTGTTCTGTTTTGTGTGTTTGCTTGTAAATCATCCCCCCCAGTGGATGGATGTATGTGTATATGTATGTATGGTCGGGCTCCTGTCTTCTATGATTTAATTAATTAAAATTGAGTTCAATAAAGTGAGAGAGAGAGAGAGTGAGCAACAGAGAGAGCAAGCGTTCTGTGGCCCATGATGAGGTGCTGCTGCTCTTCTGTTGTGGTCGTCGGTGTTCATCTAAAATTATTGTAAAATTCATTTAAGTAGCTAATAAATAGCTTCAATGAAATTCATTAAGTGCCCGGGCACACCACATGACACCCCCAAAAACGCCATATAGCCAGCCAGCAGGCATCCAAAGGTGTAAGTGTAAGTGAGTGGCAGGGCGGAGAAAAGCCCACACACAAAGTGTTAGTTAGGAGCCTGCGGCCTACATACATCTCGCACACACAAACAGACACACTAGTTCTAATGGAATGGTGCCTAGTGCCACGTTGATGGCATGACAAAGCAGCATTGCTTATTAAATTAGTCTGGACTCTCGACTCTCGTTCGTCCCCTCTCTCTCTCTCTAGCGTCTCGGATTGGTTGTAACTTTGGAATTGCCAATGTAATTTGTGCGCCATTGTTTCGCATTCGCTCGCATAATTAAAGAGGAGCCCTAGCCAAAGAGTGTGTAACATATGTGTATGCCCCCCACCCCCTTTAACCAACTCTTACTCCCTCCACCCACTTTCTTCTTTGCATAGGATATATGTACACATATATGTAAACACTCACAATGGAAATAATTAATTTATAAAACCCCCAGTCAAGGGCTGTGATTTGATTTTTGGGCAAGGAGCAGAGGCAAAGTGTCAGAGAGAAAGTGCGAAACCAAATGACAAAGAAAATATTGAAAAGCATAAAATACACTTATTACGTATCAATAGAGCTTAATCAACAATAGCAATTTAAAAACTTACTAAGCAACATTTGGAAATTACACTGTGAAAGGGAAAACTATAAACCAGGAATTTGCAGGATATTCCCAAATCCTCTATCGTTGAAGTTATTGTAAGACTATAAAATCTAGATAAATCTAGAAACATTTGGAGATTCCCAAGCATCCTTTTAGAAATCCTTTTTAAAAGAGTTGATGGTAATAATAGACATGTTCTAGAAAATCCCTTATCCCATCATCTCGTTCCAAAAAAGTCTTGAAAACTTGAACCACAACTTTTGCTTTTAACGTTAACTAACTAAGGGCCTACACAAAAGTTTAATTAAGCAAATTTTGAACTTTTTGAAGACACATCTCTCTTCTTTATAGTTTTTTACGACACATTTGCTTCTTGATCCCACCAATATAAAATATTGTCACGTACACGCAGACTCCATTTCGCCCTCTTGAAAGCGTTTAATGGAAATTTAGTCTTTGCTAGGTTAAATACGGTTTAAATAGGCTTTTGTTGTTCCTTAAAGTATGCTATGAATAATTAATTACAAACATAATATATGCGCAAATTGTGATTTTGCCTTAACTTCTTAATAATAATAATAAAATGTAGAAGGATAAGTGCTAAGGGTTGTTAGAATTATAATTTTTTAGACATTCTGGCTTTGGTGTGATTAACTAATAAGTAGAATCCTTTTTTTTTTTTAAACAGAATCATTCAAATTGTCTTTTATATAAGTTAGAGTTAGATTGACTTACATCACTATCAGTTATTTATACTAGATTAGTTTTAATACAGATTTAATCAGCTTAAACAAATTTATGCCATGGAAAACTAAATGCTTTCGTGTGATGTAACCCAAAGTCATTCATTTTATTTTCGAAAAACTCCCATTTTTGGGTTGTAAACCATTTATCTTATCTGAAATTTCTCTCGCGGTTTTGTTTGTCGTTCTCTTTTACAACTAATTGAATTGTAAAATCCCGCTTTATTTATCTATCTATTGGATTGGGGGTTTATTTATTTATTTATTCGTTGTTTTTTTTCGTTTTTATAGAAACCTTGCATCGAATCCATTCAATTGTAATTGTCATTTGGCCTGGTTCGCCGATTGGTTACGTAAAAAATCATTGAACGGTGGGACAGCACGTTGCGCTGCCCCAGCCAAGGTACGTGATGTGCAAATCAAGGATCTGCCCCACAACGAATTCAAATGCAGCAGCGAGAATAGCGAAGGATGCCTGGGCGATGGCTATTGTCCGCCATCGTGCACGTGCACCGGCACTGTGGTACGTTGCTCACGCAATCAATTGAAGGAAATACCACGCGGCATTCCAGCCGAAACATCGGAATTGTATCTCGAATCGAATGAGATTGAGCAAATACACTATGAGCGTATCCGACACTTGCGGAGTTTAACCAGACTGTGAGTATTTGGCATGGAAATGCCATTGCAAGTGCTAAACAACTAATAATGATAACTCTTCTCTCTTTCCAGTGATCTCAGCAATAATCAGATCACCATCCTATCCAATTACACTTTTGCCAATCTGACCAAACTATCCACACTGTGAGTATTTTGCAAACTTTGTTACAAAAGGGAGAAAAGGGGAGTGGGTCTAGGACTTTATACCTAATGACTTTTTAATTGCTCGACCAGCTATACAGAAAAAGGCCACAAATCGAAAAGCTCAAGAGGGCTTGACACAATTTTGCGGCAATTGCAACGTTTGTCGACCTGGGCTTGGGTCTGGTCTATGGTTAGACGGGGGCAGGTTTGGGGTTTCTTTCTTTTTTTTTTTTGGGCAAAAGGCTCAGGCACGAAATTCATTCCGAAACGTTAAGACGAAGTCGTGACTCGTGCTTAAGCATTTGTCGTCATCGTCGCTTAGCAGTTGCACAGTGGTTGAAGAGTCAAAAAAAGTATATAATTCTAAGATTTCATATGCTATGATACATGTATATAAAGCAATTTTAAACTAGTTCAGCCAAAAATATAGAACGAAGCTAAATATTTCCAAATTTTTTGATACGAAGAAAATTGCCAACAAATTCTTATGATTGTAAATTCTTAGAAATTCAACTGGGAACCATCTGCTTAAAAATACTTAACAACGCACCGATGTGTATACATTTTTCTGTTATATATGAATCACAAGGACGTCGGGGTCACCAAAATGTTATATGTAGTCAGATCAGAAGGTTCCAGTTGAAATTACCCAGACCACATTGGGAATACCAAAACTGTTGAGTTCAAACGAGAACTATCAAGTCGGGGTCACCAAAAGGTTATTAGACTTTCTGAAACTAGTCTTGCCCTTATATAACATATTTAGCCCACTGTGCCTTGGCTTCAGACGTTTAGAGGAATATGTGCGCTATCCGAAATCAAAGTTTAGCTGTCGCTTTTTTTCTCCTTTTCTTTGGTTTTATTTGGTAAAACGTTTTGCAATTACTTTCATTTCTTCATCAATTGTTGTATTGGGATGGGGATGAGAATGGGTTTGGGCTTGGGATTGGGATTGGGAGTGCTGGGTATCTGTATCTGACTGTGTGTGCAATTTGTAAACGTTTTTCTTTTTCTCGGGTTTGTGCCCTTTTCCTTTCCTATTCTCCTCAGCATCATTTCCTACAATAAACTGCAGTGTCTGCAGCGTCATGCGTTGTCTGGACTAAATAACTTGCGCGTGCTCTCACTGCACGGCAATCGCATATCAATGCTGCCGGAAGGCTCCTTCGAGGATCTCAAATCGTTGACACACATGTAAGTAACATGGTTGGAATAGGCTTCAAGGAGGTTACTGACTTCCATCCCTTCTCTTTTTTATTTAGCGCACTTGGCAGTAATCCTTTGTATTGTGATTGCTCGTTGAAATGGTTCTCGGACTGGATCAAGTTGGACTATGTTGAGCCAGGCATTGCAAGATGTGCGGAGCCGGAGCAAATGAAGGATAAGTTAATTCTATCGACACCCTCATCGAATTTCGTATGCCGGGGGAAGGTGAGAAATGAGATCTTGGCCAAATGCAATGCCTGCTATGAGCAACCGTGCCAGAATAAGGCTCAATGCGTCGCCCTGCCCGAGAGGGAATATCAGTGCCTGTGCCAGCCGGGCTATCATGGCAAGCATTGTGAATTCATGATCGATGCCTGCTATGGTAATCCTTGCCGTAATAATGCCACCTGCACGGTGTTGGAGGAAGGACGCTTTAGTTGCCAATGCGCTGCTGGCTACACTGGAGCTCGTTGTGAGACCAATATTGACGATTGTCTGGGCGAGACAAAGTGTCAGAACAATGCCACCTGCATTGATGGTGTCCAGTCGTACACCTGCGAGTGCCAACCAGGATTCTCGGGTGAATATTGCGATACGAAGATTCAATTCTGCAGTCAAGAGTTCAATCCCTGCGCCAATGGAGCCAAGTGTATGGACCATTTCACACATTATAGCTGCGATTGTTTGGCCGGTTTCCATGGCATCAATTGTACGGATAATATTGATGATTGCCAGAATCACATGTGCCAAAACGGAGGCACCTGCATCGACGGCATCAATGACTATGTGTGCAAGTGTCCGGATGACTTTACGGGCAAATATTGTGAGGGCCACAACATGATATCGATGATGTATCCACAGACCTCACCGTGTCAGAATCATGAGTGTAAGCATGGCGTTTGCTTTCAACCAAATGCCGCTGGATCGGATTACCTGTGCAAGTGCCATCCCGGTTATACGGGCAAGTGGTGTGAATATCTGACCAGCATTAGTTTCGTCCATAACAATTCGTTTGTGGAACTGGAACCGCTGCGCACAAGGCCCGAGGCAAACGTCACCATTGTCTTTAGCAGTGCCGAACAGAATGGCATTTTGATGTACAACGGGCAGGATGCCCATTTGGCTGTGGAGCTATTCAATGGACGGATACGTGTTAGCTACGATGTGGGCAATTATCCAGTATCAACCATGTATAGCTTCGAAATGGTTGCCGACGGCAAATATCATGCTGTTGAGTTAATTGCCATTAAAAAGAACTTTACCCTACGTGTGGATCGCGGATTGGCACGTTCCATAATCAATGAGGGGTCAATGGACTATCTGAAGCTAACCACACCCATGTTCCTGGGCGGTCTGCCCGTGGATCCTGCTCAACAGGCCTACAAAAATTGGCAAATACGCAATCTAACCAGTTTCAAGGGCTGCATGAAAGAAGTTTGGATCAATCACAAGCTAGTTGACTTTGGCAATGCCCAGCGTCAGCAGAAGATCACACCAGGTTGTGCTCTCCTCGAGGGTGAACAGGCCGAGGAAGAGGACGATGAGCAGGACTTTATGGACGAGACACCGCACATCAAAGAGGTAAAGGCCTGAGATTAGAAAGTTAAAGTTCTTTTTACTAACATTTAGTTTCTATTAAGGAACCTGTTGACCCCTGCCTGGAGAACAAATGCCGTCGTGGCAGTCGCTGTGTACCCAACGCCAATGCCAGGGATGGCTACCAATGCAAATGCAAACACGGCCAAAGAGGCCGCTACTGCGATCAAGGTGAGGGCAACACAGAGCCCCCAACAATCACTGGTACATATCACATAAAATGCTTCTCATACATACATTCAATCATTCTTATATAACTCATGGGAATTATTCAAGCGAATTAGAACGATTTTTGAAACAGAATCTATGTGGAAATTGCTCAATTGTTCAATTTTGAGGACTTAACAGTTGGGTTATTAGAAGGATTACGCTAGGGTAATATAGTCTTCCGATATATGAATCCTTTACGACAAGGAGTAGGAGAGTAGGAGAATGTTTTAAATGGCAATGTGAATATATTCATAAAGTTTTTCTCAATTTCGTATTCAAATTTCTCTCCTACCTTCTTATAATTGCGTTACCTTAAAGTAACTCTAATTAAAGTTGTAATCCAAGCCAGACTAACTAAATTTCACCTACGCATGAGAAATCCTTTAGACAATAAACCAAACCCTTACCGTTTTAGCCAAGTCATATAAAGGGGTAATAAAAAATACATTTGTGAGTAAAATGACGCACTAGCCACATCCATCAGGGGAAGGGGAAGATTTATGACCCATTTGAAAACCTTTGACGCTTAAACCCTAACAAAAAACCCACGCAAATCGATTGGCTCCTTGGTAAATGGTAAATAGTAGAGAGCAAGGCAATATTTAGAATCAAATTAAAAAGTCTCTTGTTGGTTCCTTTGAATACTTGTTAACTTGTTGGAAAGTTCGCTTGAGAATTCCTTATAAATTTTCATTAGAACACACACGCAAACACAGCCACCCACACCCACACGCACACACACACCGCCCGCACACACACACACACACACACATATATTTGCCGCATTCTCATCTTCATTTTACACTTAAAGAGAGGAGGAAGGGGAAGATTGGTTTCGTTAGATGTGGGTGATGGGAGAAAATTCAATTATCTGACCACAGTCATTGCTAATTGCATTGGTTTCTCTTCTTTTTTTGTCAGCTGCCTCCACGTGTCGGAAGGAGCAGGTGCGTGAGTATTATACAGAGAACGATTGCCGTTCCAGGCAGCCGCTGAAATATGCCAAATGCGTGGGCGGCTGTGGCAATCAATGCTGTGCAGCAAAGATTGTCAGAAGGCGCAAGGTAAGCGAAAAATCCCCGTGAAAAGCCATCTTTGTGGCGAGGCTAATCTCTCTAATCTCTCGATTCTTACAGGTGCGCATGGTGTGCAGCAATAATCGCAAGTACATCAAGAACTTGGATATTGTGCGCAAATGTGGATGCAGCAAGAAATGCTACTGACTGAAAGATGCGACTACCCAATTGCTCCAAACGACGAGCAATAGCAGCTTAGATGTTAGTTTAGGAACACAATTAAATTTAACTTTTAGTAGTAGTAGTAGTAGTAGTAGTAATCATAGTCTTAGTTTAACGCATAACACTAGCCAAGGGGCGGAGGAGGAGACGGTGGAGGAGAAGGAGGACGAGGAGGAGAGCTTAGCAGAGGGGGATGGGGATCAAGATTATCCTATGGAACAAACCTATGATGATGATGATGAATTAGATGACGACGATGATGATGAGGATGATGGTTTAGATGATTTAGAAGATGATGAGGATGACGAGGAACCTGAACAACTTCCCAATCCTAAGAGTTTAGTGGCAGAAACAGCAAAGCAGGAGCAGGAAGAAGAGGAAGACATGGGCTATGATGAAGATGACGAGAGAATTGCTTTAGAACGACCACGTCTAGCCCCACGACCACAATCCCACGATGAAGAACACTTTGTCAATGAGGAGGGCAGTGGTTTTGGGGGGCTCGATCCGTTCTCGTTTTCGACCCAGTTCCAGTTATCGTCAGAGTCAATTGGAGAATATACGCAAAAAGTTGCTAACCGAAAGTCAAGCCTCACCGGCGGTGGCCGTGCCGAGCACTGCGATTGATCTGCGCGAGAGCAGCGGCCATTTTGCTAACGATGATGAGGATGGCGAGGAGGACAACGATGACGGCGTCGATGATGAGTTTGCTGATACTGGCGATGGAGGTAACGCTGGCTTCTTTGGCTCCAGTTCCGCACAGCGCAAGAATTCGAATCATTACTTCCGTAAGAATGCCAATGATGCCATCAAGATTATATCAACGCCATTGGGCAAAGTGAGCATTGTGTATGAGCAAACGGATAAGGGCCCGGAGAAGGAGCAAACGGAACAACAGAAGAAGCCAACGTTAACCGATTTCGATGCCTTGTCACCGGATCCAGAGAGCAGTCATCGTTTTCCATCGCCACATCCAAAGATTACGCCTGTTTTAACACCCGATGGCAAGGTGGCGCTGCTTTATCGTGGAGATTCGGAGAGCTCCAAGTACGAGCCGATTAGGAATCTGACACACAAATTTACAGGGAAACAAAAACCAGAGCAAACAAAGACCGCGGATAGCGCATCATCGGATGATTCATCATCATCGGATGATTCCATTTACACAGATAGTGAGGATAATGAAGAGCGTGGTGCCGGTGGAGCATCAGGTGTTGGTGAGGATAGTTCAACGAATGTGGTTACCACACCAAAACCGGCACAGCCGGAAATCCTAGAGCCACCGGCCAATGCCCAACCAGGTGGTTCATTCATAATTCGCCCCACCTCAGATTCTCTGCTGCCGATGATCAATCGCCCGTTGTCGGAGGTGTTGGGCATCAAGAAAAATCAATTCCAGGAGACCCGTGTCCGGGATCAATTGCCACCCACAACGGGTGGTGGCGGTGGATTAGGTGGAGAGGCGGCTACACCACGCTCTTTGCTGGCCGCCCAACCTGGAGGACATTTCCTTACCAAAGTCAACCTGGCGGAATATCCCACTTCGTCACGTACCCTACAACAACAGCCGCCCCTGATACCCTCCCTGAGTCGTGACTTTGATTTTAGTCGCGATAATACCATGCTGGATGAGCGATCTCGTGTGCGGGAGCTGGAGAAGCAGCGGGAGAGGGAACATAATGAGGCCACCAGCAAAGGTGGTGGCACCGAAGCGCATACCATAGCCAATGAGCAGCTTCTGTCCAAGACGGAGGTCATCAATTTGGCCATAATACCGCAATTCGATGAAGATCTCGAGAGGTTGCAGCGGCTGCATGAAAGTGGCGGCGGAAGACGTCATCATCGGGCACGGCACAGGCACAAGCAGACGGAGGAAGAGCTATCCGGGATACATTGCGTCATGCAGATCATGATGGGCATTGCCGCTGTGTCCACAGTCTTTGGCATGCTGGGCACATTCTTCAAGCAACGCATTTTGGATCAGTTGCGGATATTGCACTGGTAGTACAACAATGGGTATTCGATTACAAGTACATCGAATGCCCCTCCCACATCCACATCCACTCTAACTCTAAATCCACAACCAAATCCAAAAACTCCTCGTCATCATTGTCATCTCATGTGGTCATCGACTATACTTACTACTCTTCATTTAATATCTACTACTACTACACAGCTCCTGCTCATCTATATATATATATATATCGTACCATATTCAACACATATATACTCGTATATCTACTCTATATAATCTATACCTATATATATGTATGTATATGTCCATCAAAAAGGAGCTTTCTTTGCCTTTCGTATGGTCCTTCCTGAACCTCAGGAACAGAAAATGATTTTCCCGCTTCTTTATGCTCTATAACTCTTCTTTGGGTTAACGCCAACGAGTAACGAGAGAGGCAGAAATGTAGCGAGACGAGAACTCATTACTCAAGTAACAAGAAAAAGCAAATGCATCAACTCGCTACTTGAGTAACAGAAAGAGAAATGCAGCGAGTCAGGAACTCGCCACTCGTTGAAACTCGTTTTTGGCATATATGTATATGTATAACCTTTTATATATATTATATATATACTTACTAGTGCAAGCTACCCAGGGCGATGTACATAATACTTGACGTAAAAGAAAAAACAGAGACAATTATAATGGTAATTGGACCACACCACAAAAACTATGTAACGCAAAACTAGCGTAGCCCCTGCCAAAAGACAAACTAAACAAAAAAGCGTATTTTTCCATCCTTCTTCCTTTTATTTATTTTCCGCATACACAAGCTTTAAGCAAGTCATTGCATGTTCTTTTCTCTAATTAGAATGCATCAAACATTCCCCTCCCCAAATCGTCTAAAGAAGAATCCTTGCCCGCACCTTTAATTGGATGTAGTCCTTTTTGAAACTTTTCTTTGTAGATAGAAAACGATAAACAGTTGTTTCCCCCATGACCAGTAGTTACAATCTCGCACACCAACACACACAACTTGTAACAGGCGTTTTAAACGCCAACGAGTAAGAAGTAACGAGTAAAACAAAAAACGAATCAATTCTTTAGACTAAGTTGCTCAAAAGTATTTTGATAGAAACGAAACAAAACAAAGTCCCCTCTCCAACCTCCTTGGAAACAAAAGCAAAGCCCCCTCCACCCCCCTTGCAAAAGAATAAATAATGAAACGTGTAACGAATTTTCAAGATTAACAAACTAAAAACCTAAAATAACTGTTGCAAAAAGTGTTTTTCCTAGATTAAGTAACAGTAACTAACAAAGAAAAGAAAAGAAAAGAAAAAAAGAAACAAAACAAAAAAATGTGTGCAAAAACGAAGCGTAACTAATATTAAACATTAAACATAATAAGTATTTGATAAAAACAAAACAGAACCTAAACATAAATCGGATAACAAAAATAAAACATCTAAGCTGGGTAGTCGCATGTAAATCTCTAAACAATTAACACAAATTTACTAAACTTAAGTTAGTTCTAAAAACAAAAACGAAAACATTATAAAACAAAAACGAATTGCATTTAAAAACAACAATTTATATATATATATATATATTATTATTATAATAATTTATACTAATCTATATAATGTATGCTGTATGTATGTAATAACTATATCTCTGTGGTGCGATTCCGTTTTGCCGGAATATCATCTATATATTGTATATGTAAAATGTTTTTTTTTAACTATTTTTCACAACTATTTATATATCCCATATATACATATATGCACGTATGTATGTATGTATGACGCCTCTGATTTTGTCTGCAATTTAAAAATAACTTTTGTTAACAACAAATCAGAATCCGATGGAAGAGGTTATCCTCCCCGTCTAAATATATATATATATATATATTTAATTGTATGTATTATTTTTTATGTTTATTATCATTATTATTACAAATTATGTGCACTAATTATATGCATATACTATATATATGTGTAACCTATTGACAAATATATATATTTATATATATTATAAACAACAACAACAAATGTTTAATAGCTGTTTGCTACAAAAAAAAAAAAAAGAAATGGAAAAAATTTACATTATCAATTTGTTTTTATTAGTTTATTCAGCGGCATCAGATAACGGATAAAGCATTACCATTCAAATCGAACGAATTGTGACTTTGATTTCTCTGCGTGTAATATTTATTTCATATTAATAAAAATGGCAACAAAAGAAATGTTCAAAAAACAACAAAACCAAATCAATGTTAATCATTTCTGGTCAACTTTTGTTGACAGTCCTGATAGTAATTGCTGGCGAAAAGACATTCGTAAAGTACTTAAAATGGTCGAGCTATAACCATCTATTGCGTTACTTGTAAGACCTGAAACTATTTACCAAAGACCATTTGCACCCTAAAAGTATGCTACAAAAAGTACACTTCTTGGTCAGTAAGAAACGCGAGAATCCAAAAAATCCTGGATATCTTAGCTACCCGGCTTTTAAGAAGTCCTTTGCACCAGCGATAGTCCTTGGTAAAGGGAATTTAATGACGCTTAATTACCCACAAGATTGGAGCAATATTTTCCACTTTTCAAAGACATTTTAGGATCTAGTGATGTCAATTAAAAAGAATATCGAAATTGCCATTAATTTCCTACTAAGTAATTCACAAAATACCCCCGCCTCGTGGAATTATGGCCTCGAGAATATTATCTCTTTTTGTTTTTTAACTCCGAAGGACGCCAATCCACGCACAGGGCGAAAGGACGCGATTTGATAAAATGGCAGGTCGACAGTAGAGATAAGTTCGAATCGGATATAACTATTTATTACTTAATGAATTTAATTTTAACCTCACATGACAAAAACAAATCGAATTGGACATAAAATGGTTTCGCATTTCACATTTAGCGATAGTTCATAAAACTCGATCTGAAAATATAAAACGAAATAGATCAAAATTTCAAACAATCAGCATAATCTATGGGGAGGGTACTCACCCGCCAAAGGCTGGTTTCATGGCATTGGGATTGCCCGTTTGGGCAAGATTACCAAAGGATAGACCCGATTCCTGACCACCAAGGGTCTCAAAAATGTTGCCTTCCGCTGGCTTGGCTGGCGCTCCGAATGCCGGAGGTGAGGCCGCTGTGGGGGGTGACACCAAAGCCACCAAATCCCTTGGGACTGCCAAAGGTGGCTGCTCCTCCGAAAGTGGGACTGGCTCCAAAGGCAGGAGCACCTCCAAAAACGGGTTTGGCTCCAAATCCGCCCGGAGTTGTCTGTGGTGATGTCTGTTGCTGCTGCGGTGATCCAAAGCCAGTCTGGGCCACCGATGCGCCGGCCGTCTGAGCAAATCCGCTGCCAAAACCACCAGAAGCTGGTGTGGATCCAAAGGATCCAAATCCTCCCGAGCTACTGCCGCCACCGAAAATAGAACCACCCGAAGTTGGAGAGGCAGCAGTACCGGAGGCAGTGCCGAATATTGATCCTCCTCCACCGAAAGCAGAGGATTGCTGTGACGAGCTTACCGGACTGGCAAAGATATTTCCACTGGCCACCGCCGGGGCAGCTGCTGGAGTGGCTTGACCAAAGACCGATTGACCGAAAATTGAACCTCCAGTTGGTCCACCTCCAGCGGTATTACCGGCTGGAGACTGACTTCCTCCTCCAAATATAGAAGTGTTACCAAAGGGTGAATTGCTGCTGCTGGTGCCACCACCAAAAATAGATGTAGTTGCTGGAGCAGCTGGCGAACCGGCTGTTTGTCCAAATCCTGTTGGCTTAGCGGCCTGTGCGAAGATATTTCCACCCGATGATGCATTGCCTCCAGGAGAAGTGCTACCAAAAGGCGAAGTTGTCGCAGCTGCCGCCGCGGCAAACAGGCCACTTGGCGGTGCAGCTGCAGCAGGAGCTGCTGCCGGTGTGGATGTGACTCCGAAGACGCTTGCCTCCGGTTTGGGTACATTGCCAAAAATATTTGTGGTCACAGTGCTGGCTGTAGTTGGGGTGGAGCTAGAGGTTGCAGCTGCTGCCTGCTGGAAGATGCTGGTGGGCGCTGTTGTTGTTGTTGTTGCTGCAGCTGTCGATCCAAAGAGTCCTCCGCCACCAAAGACAGAGACGGGAGCTGACGTTGTAGTTGAATTGGATGAAGTGCTAAGACTACTAAACGCGTTCGAGAAGGAGAAGGTCGATGTAGAGGTCACAGCTGCAGTGGAAATTGTTGTGGTCACAGATGGAACAACAGTGGGAGTGGAAGTCGGAGTGGACGTTGAAGTGGCAGCAGTTGTAGCAATCGTAGTGGGAGCCACAGTTGGAGTAGGATTTGGAGCCGCTGTGCTTGTTGGCAATCCAAAGGCGGGAGTGGATGAAGCCTGACCAAATATTCCTGCAGATGTTACTGCAGTCACGGAAGCTGTGGTGGTCACGGGTGGTGCTGTTGTGGCTGCTGGTGTGGATGCACTTGTGGTCACTACTTTAGGGGCATCTTTTGTGCCAAATGAAAAACTTGTCATGCTTGAAATGTTTCCAAAGCCACTAAAAGGATTTGCAGTCTTGACTTCTCCTCCAACGGAGTCCTTGACTTGTGGCTTACAAATACTAATGGAGCCAAAGAGGCCAGCATCAGGATCAGAGGAACTGCTACTGGTAACAGGAGTGGGAGTGACAGAAGATGACGTCGCGGCAGGGGCAAGGGTAGGTGCTGCGGTCTCCTTAGTGGTTGGCTTCTGCCCAAGTAATACACTTACAGTTTTTGGCTTTGCAGCTCCTCCTCCACCACTTAGAGCTATGCCCAATCCTCCAAAACTGAAGGCAGACGCCGAGGAAGTAGATAAGCCAACAGGTGGTGGATTGGCTGGCGTTTGAGTTGTTCCTGTAGAACTATCTGGAGCAAAGCTAAAAGGTTTATCCACTTTGGGTGTTAACGGTGGTTTTTCGATAGGTGCCTCCTCTTTGGGTTTAACAGTGTCGGGTGGCTTGGGCACAACACTTGCCCCAAAGCCGGCAAATGGTGTGGGTTTCACTATTTCCTTGATGGTGGAGCCTCCTCCAAAGCCGGCAAAGCCAGTTACATTGCCAAATGCAGGCACAGGCTTTGCGCTTCCTACGGGAGCAACTGCAGCCGGTTGATTAAAACTAAAATTGCTACCAAAGAGCGAATTTCCTGTAGTCAATGTTGCCGTGGTGGTGGTCACTGCAGAAGTCTTTACAAATGGACTGCTCTGGCTAAAGGCAAATGCCGATGAAGCTGGCATGGAGGAACTTACAGTGGTCTTCTTGTCCATCGACACCATCGGCGAAGGCTTGGATGCAGTTGGTTTCTGCAATTGTGGTGCAATTGTCGGGGTGGTCACCGCCTGAACCACTTGGACACCCTTGTTCGACTTGCTGGGCACTTTGGCAGCCGCAGCGGCGGCTGCTGCTGCAGCTTGAGCCGCCTTCTTCTTGAGATCAGCCTTGCGTTTGGTCTCCAATATCACTTCCGATTGCAAACCAATGCGATCCGGACGCTGTGGACTGATGACTGATATCTTTTGATTCACTATGGAGGAGCGAATCCTCTCCAATTTGGTTTGACTCAATTTGGAACGATTTAGATCCACCACCTGACTAATATTCATCGAAAGTATGGAAGAAGTTAAATTGTCAACCCTAAAAATATAGATAAAAGTATTAATATCCTGAGTTAAGAAGGTAATTAATTTTACTAACGCCTCATTGGTGCGGTTGCGACTATTCTCCTGATCCAGAAGAGCTGCCTGAAGCAATCCGCGTTCCTTTAGCTTGGCCTTGATAATATTCTGCTTGATTCTCTGATCGGAGGTTTTATTCTGGAGACGTGTCAATCGCTGATAGATTCCCTCCAGACAGGGAATGTGCATTTGGGATTTGGAATTGCGTCGCACCACATCCTGGAACTGCTCCCATTGAGTGTCCACTAGTTCTTGCAGCACCAGCAACTGCGCCTCATTGGCTGACACATAACTTTGAAGGCGTGCAATGGTGCGACGATTACTGGGATCAAACGCGTTGGAGGTTATCAAGCGGGTTATTCTATAAAAGAGAATCAATGAGATCGACTAACAGGAGGAACAGCCCAAAGGACCTACTCTGGTTGATGATATGTCTCTAATTTGCTGCGACATTCTGCCACTATGGCGTAGGCTTCATTTAAACCCTGACGCAGAGCCTGCACATCCAATTCAAAGTCCACATCCAAGGCCTGATCACTGATTTCTTGCAAATCATCGAGACGTTTGGCATAATCCTTCAAAGCAGCTGGAGCTTCAATCTGTTAAGTGAAGAGAGAGCGGGTTAGTATCCAAGTTTATGAAGAATGGAGAATCGTCTTTACCTTTTTAATTATTTCCTGCGTCTTGGCCTTTTGTTTTTGTAGATCCTGGTTAAACATCTCAATCTCCAAGGCAATCATTTCTCTTATAATCGGTTCCGTATCATATAATGGCAAAACCTCTGTAGGCGATGATGCCTTTTCTGCTGTCGGTGTGAAAGTGGGGGGAATCTCGTAGAGAGGTTTGGTGTTAATTACGCTTGCCGGAGGCGCCACAACAGGCAATGGAACGGAAACTGGTGCTGGAGCAGGAACTGAAGCTGCTGCAAGGGGAGCTGGAGCCGGTGCCGGAGTTGGAACTTGAACGGGAGCCGGTTTCACCAGATTCATGCCACCAAACATAGCCCCACCACCAGCAGCTGCACCGAATCCTGCTGCTACTGGTGGAGCGGGTGCGGGTGCCGCTGCAGCAAAGGTTAAAGGAGCAGCTGGGGCACCAAAATTCAACTGAGAGGCAGACGGAGTTTTACTAAGATTAGCTCCAAAGCCAGAGAACAACGAAGTCGGCTTATCCTTGGCCGGAGCAGGAGTCGAGGTCACTGTATTGGGGGGTGAAGGCAAAGGAAATATCCGAAGTAGCAGCTGAAACTGGTGGTTCTGGAGCGGATTGAGGATTAGTTTTTATCTGCTCTTGCTCCTCGTTGGCTGGTAGTAGTTTATCCAATGTACGAAATTGCCCTGAATTATCAGTTACAGGCGGTGGAGGTGAACAAACTGAAGCTGCTCCTGTCAGCAAATTCAAAAAATTGAAACTTAACAAATGGCCATCTGTGCCCAAAACATGAACCATAGGCATAATGGGTAACTTTTGCTCATTTATCACCAATTGATGGGTGGCAGATGTGTCATAGGCAAAGCCCAGCGGAAATGTCTCCTCCTGATTGATCTCACTCAATGGCAGCTCAATGCGTGCCTCATCCAACAGCGTCAATTGCTGCCAAGCTGGTGTATCACCGGTCTCGTAGGTAGCCAAGACACCAACCTCAACGCCATTGGCTGAGGTGACCAGTAGGAGATTCCATTGTGGAATATGTGTGAAATGGAACTGATGGTTCCTTGGTCCATTGAGACTGTAGCAAATGTCATAGTAATTCACATAACTTGGGGTGCCCGCTTTGGGGGCATTCATTATATACAGCGAGGGATTACAATCCTCCCCATGCTGCAGAAATATCACAGCAAATTGATAGGTGGATAACCACTGAATGGCCAGCGTATCGAAAGGTCCCTCATGCACATTTGGGGGACACAACAAAGTCTTTGCCGGCGTCAAATCTGGTTTGAATTGCTGCAATTTGCCATTTGGAAATCCCAAGACAATTTGTTTGCCCTTCGGTGACCAGCAGCCACATTTCACCTGCTGACTCTTGTCTAGGGAATGGAGCTCAAAGTTACCTCCATCCTTCAAGGAGTACATGCCCAGGCCACCGTTACTTAGCACCACAGCCAGACTATTTGCCATAACTGGATTCCACAACAATTGCGCCGCATAGACATAATCCTCCGGGGCCAGGCGTATATTATAGACACTCTGCACCTGAGTGTTCATCATTGAAGGCACCAAGTAAATGTTTAACAAGCTTGTGCCATTTTGGGTGAAATTAATGGCCAGTAGATTGCCATCGCTGCTGCAGGACATATAGTTGGGGACACTGGGCAATTGCACGGATCTGGCCAGTGGTTGTTTCCCATTTGTCTTGCTATCAACCAAATCCTTAAGAAGAATAACTGCAAAATATTATTAGATTGACTATAGAATTCCTTTTATATCATGCGACTGATCATACCCTTTAATTCTGGTGCTGTGGGATTCCCTGCAAAGAGCAATCCGCGACTGCTTGAGACCGCCAAAAGTTTCACATTGCTGCGAGGCTCCCCACATTTTAGGAAAGTGACAAATTTGTCATGCAACTTGAACTGGACATCCTGCAAGCAATTAAAGGTTTAGTTTGGCCACTTATTGGTTAGGTGCCGCGGATTACCTGTGTGTCCTTGCAACTAGGTGCATTTTGCGCCATTTTTAGTTATATTTCTTATGAAAATCTTTCGATTTACATTCGTTTTTTTTTTTTTTTTTTTTATATTAAGTTACTTCCATGTAATTTATGGAAGGATTATTTGGCCTTCCCGTATCGAACGGGTTAACGCCACAGCGAATGTGTGAAAAATTTCAATGTAACTTCTGGAGCAAATCTGCAAGAAATGTATTTGTTTTTGTTTTCTTTTTAGTTTAGTATCGCAGAGATATATCGATATGTTTTCGATGGATATATTATTGGATGGTGAAGACACATGCGGTTAGTCGTGTGTGAATGATAATGGTGAGTGTGTATGTGTGTGTGTGTGTATAGTGATATGTATGTGAATCGATGATGGAAGTGTGGTATGTGTGAGTGGTGAATTTGTGTTGTTTCGTGCAAAATTAGAGATCGATGTTAGTGGCATGTGTGAATCGTGTTATCGATATGTAGTTATCAACTGGTTCGTTAGCGAGGAGACGATATATGTCCTGGTATTTTAACAAAGTAGGATAATCTCTTCTAATGTGAGCGAATTTGGTGCATTTCAGTAGAACATGGGAGATATCCTCAACGGTGTTGCAAGTATCGCATAATGCGTCGTTAAAGACATTCATTTTTGCCAAGGTGTTTTTATCGAAGGCGTGTCCACTTATTATTCTGTTCAATTGTTTTGTTTCTAGTCTTCCGAAAGCATTCATCTTGTGGAACCAAGGATGCGGCTTGACATATGGGAAAAGAAGACAGTAACCTTTATTGCGTTCAATGCAGAAGGTACTATATTTTCTCTCCCATTCTAATTTAATGCAGTTTAGCATATGGTTGATGGCGTCATTGAGGGTCCAGCTGACTTGTATGTATGTGCCTTCAAGTCTGGCGTTTTTGGCAGCGGTATCTGCCAAATCGTTCTCTAAAATGTTGGCATGGCTGGGTATGTGGTGAAGCTCAACTGATGTTATGTAATAACTGTTTTCAATCTTTTCCAGGATTCTTCGTGATATACAATTGTTAGAGTGCGGGTTAATAAGCGTTTGTATAGATCCTAAGCTATCGGTTAGAATGGCTACTTTGTGCATGCATTTGAGTATTGCAAAGTCTATGGCTTTCTCTAAGGCAGTGAGTTCAGAGGTCAGTGAGGACAGCGTTCTGTTGGTGTAGAAGCTTTGAATGGTGTTTGATTGTCTATGTACAAATGCGCTGCCTGTGTAATTTTCAGATACGGAGCCATCAGTGTAGATCAGCTCATAGTTGTGGGAGAGGAGTTTGTTAGTTTTTTCTCTTAGAAGTGCACGCACAATGTCTTTGTTAGCTTCTTTCTTGTTTCTGGCCGTGTTCTTAAAGAAGTTTGTATAGAATGAGATTTTTCTAGTGGAGGCAGGAAGGGAATTTACTGGGGTAATTCTGTCTAAGATATATTTAAACTCATTGTACACTCTGCCGTAGCTTGTGTTTGTGGGTGAGAAGGGGCTGTTAAGGAGAGAGGCCGCTGGTAGCCCGTAGGCGAAGATTTTTGCTAGCTCCTTCGCTGTGGCGAATTTAATTCTAAATTCAGGAGGGAGCTCAGCTGCCAGATGGTAAATTATATTGACTGGAGTAGATCTTATGAGACCCAGTGCTTTTCTGAGGTGGAAATTGGCATGGGCGTTGATGGCGGACATGACTGACTTAGATATATTAGCGAAAGACGTACAGGCATATTCATATTTTGGCCTTATGAATGCCTTATAGTGTAATAAAGACTTAGTGGGGTGTGTTCCGAAACGACATCCACTCAGCATTTGTAAGAACATATTTGTCTGGTTAGAGTTTGCTATGGTTTTTTTAATGTGGTCTATAGAGGAGTTATTTGCGTTAATAAGTCTACCTAGGTATTTTACTTTGTCTACTTCTCTTAAAGCTAAATTATTGCACAGTATATTCAGTGGTTGTCTTCTTAAGTTAAAATGTATCACAGATGATTTATTGGGGTTAAAGGTTAAATTAATTTTATTGCACTTTTCGCTGAATTTATTGACTAGATTTTCTAAGTTATTTTTGGCTGTTAAGAAGTTTTTGTGGAAGCTTATTAAGAAGAAGTCATCAGCATATTGGAATAGGATGCTGTTTCGTGTATCGGTGATGTTGTGTAGTTCAGCTGTGTAGATATTGAAAAGGATGGGGCTAAGGCAGCTGCCTTGACTCACTCCCTTGCTCACTGTTTTTTCTATCGTTCCCATAGAGAGGACTCTTTTCCGGAGGAAATTGATGATGAAAGTGATGTGTATCTGCTCAAAGTCCAGATCAGTGAGTTTTTTTCCTAGGATGGGAATATTCACTGCATCGAAAGCTTTGCTCAGGTCAAGCACTGCTGCGGTGACATGGAAACCCCGCTTTTTGAGGCTCGCTATATTATTGATTACATCATTAATGCAGTGGGAAGTGGAGTGATTTTTCCTAAAAGCATAAGATCTTGGGGGGAGTATTTGGTATTTGGCTATGTGTTCTTCCATTTTGGGTTTTATCAAACCTTCTAGGCATTTAAAGACTACGCTTAGAAGGCAGATGGGTCGGTTGTTGGTTATGATTGAGGAGTCGAGGTTTTTTTTTCGGGACAGGTACAACCTTAATTTTTCTCCAAAAATCTGGGATAATGCCGGTATCTAAAGTTTCATTTAGTAGGCTTACCAGTTTTTGGGTTTGAGCAGCTGGGAGGGAGAGAAGCATACTGTATGAGATATTATCTAGTCCTTTCGCGGAATGAGGATTACGCGATTTAAGAAAAGCCAGTAGATCGTTGTTAGAGAAGCTAGCCCTGTTTGAGTTGTCTAGGCTGGCTTCAGGGGCGGATATTTGTGTGCAACCAGGTGTGTCGGGTGTAGAGGCTATTAAATTAAGGAATTCTTCGTAGTTTTCTACTGAGGTTTCTGCCCTAGAGGGTTTTGTCTGTTTATATAGTTTCAGTTTGCGAATTATCTTCCAAGAATCTTTTATAGTAGTAGGGTTTGACAGGGTTTCTGCAAGATTGTCCATGTTGTTTTTCCTAGCTTTTCGTATATAATTATTTAATTTTTTATTGCTACTTAGATATTCTAGGGCATCCGTATGTAGCTTCGATTTATAATACTTTTGTCTGCTCGCGTTCCTAATCCTGAAAAGTTTTTCACAGTTTTCGTCCCAGTATTTCTTTGGCAGGTATTTATTTTTGGCATCTACTTTAATTGTGTTTTGCGATGTGATTGCGATTGAGGTATATGGTAAGTTTTCTAAGGTGGATATATCAATTTGTGCAAAGTCTTGAGCTACCTTTTTATAGTTGATTATTTTTCTATTGCAGGACGAGGAAATTCCCTCTATCTCAATAGTGATCGGGAAATGATTGCTGTTGGAAATCTTGGAATTCGTTGCTGTCCAGTTATATTGCAAATTAGTTTTATTGACTAGGGTGATGTCTAATGCTGAGCTGTAGGCTGGGGTGTGAGAGTAGGTTGGACTACCGTTGTTTAAGCAAAAGAAGCCAGAGTTTAAAAGCAGTTGTTCAATGATGTTTCCTCTAGGATTTTGTACGCTGTTACCCCAAATCTGTGATTTTGCATTTAAGTCTCCGCCTATCATCGATAGGCCCGTGGATTGATTTGCCAGCGATATTATGTCCTTGCAACCTTCCTCAAATTCATCGTTGTTTAAGGATTGTGGTGCATAGACGCTAAAGACGCTGATGTTGTGCTTTAGATTAGTTGTGCAGATGCCTATTGCTTCTACAGAACTCGGACAGTTTAGCTGCTTAAAGCGTATATGTTTTCTTAGGTAAATTCCCACCCCTCCGTAGCCGTCAGAGCGGGGCTTACAAACAAAATTGTAATTAGCTAAGCTACACATGGCATTGTCAGTAATCCAGATTTCGGAGAGTATGGCAATATCTATGTCGTTTTTGATAAGATAGAGTTCAAGGAGATGTTTATTGTTATTTGACGTGAGACTTTGTATGTTGTATTGTAGAATTCTCATCTTAAAAGAAGATAAGTTTAGGAAATAAGATAAGGCGTGAAGAAATGGTCTAAAGATTTAATATTAGTAAATTTGATTTATTTTTAGTAAATCTATTTTCGAGTTGGTTTGAGCAATTCTACTTCTTAGGGCTTCTAGGAAATTTTTGGCTTCGGGTATAATATTAGAATTTTGGTCTATTAGAAATTTTGAGATTTCCATTGATAAGGCTGATAGACTGTCTTCGGCTGTTTCAAGAGCCGAAACTCTGTCGTTAGATTTGGAGGTGGAAGGTCTGGGGGTGAGATTGGCGTTGGTGGTTTGGTTGGCATGGGAGTTGACATATTTTTCATTGAGGGAGATTCTATGATCACTTAGAACCGCATTCCAGCTGTTCATGGTATTCATAGCGTTTCTCTCTTCATTTTTTCTATTTTGGGTATTTTTGACTGTTTTGTTGTAGGGCAACTGTTTGTGCATATGTTCTGCAACGACTTGTGTGTTGTTTTGGATCGCGTTACTGTCAGAGCTAATCTGCCATTGTGGGGTGGGGAAAAGCGTAAGGTCGTTTGTGTTTATGGAACTAGTTTTTTGAAAGAGAGCGGGGTATTTAATTTTTGTCTCGTTTCTAGAGAGATTTTCCATAGTCATGGCTTTTTGTATGGCGAACTCTCTTTTTCGAGCAGGGCATTCTGTGTGTGTGGCAATGTGTTCTTCTTTGCAGTTTATGCAGATTGTCTGGGGGCAAGATTGTTCTTTTGTATGAACTAGGGAGCAGGTGCTGCATTTTTGTTGCTTTTCTTTGCAATGCTGAGCGAAATGGCCAAAACGGAAACAACGAAAACATTGGCTGAAGGGAATAAAGGGATTTACTTTGACCTTGGAGTACAGAAAAGTTATCTCTGTTGGAATATTGTTTCCTCTAAAGATAAGCTTAACCCTACTCGTGGGGACCAGCACATCCCTTTCTTTCCTTTTTACACGTATAATTTCGTAAATTGGAACTGCAGAGCTGATGTACTCTTTTAGTTCCGCGTCTGAAAAACGTATCGGAATTTGGAATAGAATTCCAGTTTTGAATAAAAAGTGTTTAAGTATTTTGGGTTCATAACCGTTTTTTTTTAAATCAGAATTTAATAAATTATTTGCTGCCTCTGCTGACTTGAACTCAGCTTTACATCTACCATAGCCTATTTTATTGACCGTTAGGATGTCTTTTACTTTGAGCCTAAGTAACACCGCGTTTAGCTCTAGGGGATTTATTGGAATTCTCATTTTCGACTCACTTGCATTTGTGTCAAATTTGTCTATGTAGACGATGTAGGGGCCTTTGTGTGTGTTGTTATACATACATTCGTTGAGTTCCTTTGTGGCATTGTTTTTGCTTTCGTGCTGTGTACCGTTGTCATGTGTATTCATATTATCCTCGCTTTCCTTTTGTTCCTTTATTACATCAACTTCCATTTCAACTTCTTCTGCAATCATTCCTATTTCGTGTACCGTTGTTTTGGCTTGGGTTGTCGGGGAAAGTTTACTTCTTTTTGCAGAGTACCGTTCCGAGGATGCGGGTGTCACCCTGGCCTCGGTGGCCATCTTTTTGTGGGTAGTTTTACCCGTTTTGATGAGAATTAATTCCACTTGATTCACACTTATTATATTTCTTGTATAAAGAAGAAATAAAAATATTTCCACTGGTCTGTGGAATTTGATTTGAATTTTGCGCCTTTTTTTTTTTTTTTTTATGTTCACACTTGAAAAGTACCACCACTATGCTTTGAAGCTGTTGCTTCGGAAGACCACTTGGTAATGGTACATTCGTTTTTAACCGGCAGCGTTCAACTCACAAAATACCACAAATCAACCGACTGGTCACACTAGCTTGTCATTCCAGGGCCATATTTTAAATTATCAGCTGTTATCGGTGTTATCGGCGTTATCGGTGCAAGCGGGCTGGCAACTCTAGAACAGATAAACCACTGCTGTTTTGTTGTTGTTCTCCCGTCTCTGTCTTTCTGTGTGTGTTAAACAAAAGCGTTTATTGTTGCTGGAACGCGGGCAAATGCATCGAACAGCGAATAGAACAAAAATTTACTCGAGTGCACACAAATTGGCCGTGTAATTGTGAATTAAAAACTTAACAATACACAAAAAATGTATTCAAGTGATATAAGTTAAGAGCTAAAGACGCGCAACACGGTGCTAAAAATTGCGTTGTAGTTGCTTTTTCAAATCGAAGCAATCCGAAAATTGTAACAAGGAAATTCATTTCAATAGATTTAGTTTAATTTTAGTTTTGTTTTACACACGATAACAACATACAAAACAACAAGTAAAAATCCAGGCGAAATTTTTAGAAATAACCAAGTTAAATTTAGGGATAAATTAAATTGGTGAAAAAGGTGAAGGAGTGAGACAAAAGTGCGCACGAAAGGAGGTGGAGGAGAAGGGTGAGTTAGTGTGTGTAAAGGAATTGGGATGAAGGAGCAAGAAGAAGCACCAACAAAGTATGCTAATTAAAAATTGAATTTTCTTTCTTTTTCCGACAAACACAAAAAGAAAACAAAGGACAAAGGATACGTGTAGGACAAGGAGGAAATCATCAATATGATCAGCGCTTTGTTCTCTCGGCTTATTATGTGAGTAATATTAACAACCAACGACAAGAACAACAACCAAACAAAGTGAAGTTGGCATAGAGCGAGCAAAAAAAAGCAAGTTTCAATGTTGACCCCCAAAAAGTTGATAATACCCTACATAAAAGGCCATATGGTTGGTGGGGTATATACGAATTTTTATCACAATCGTAAATTTAGTTCTACTCAATCGATTTATAGAAATGTTTTATTTCTAAATAGGCAAACGCTGACCGCCCAAGTGACTATATATGAGTATATTCATTTAGCTTCTTACTACTAATAAGAAGCAGTATTTATGGGTATATTTATTTCAGTTCTTATAACTGTATTTTGATTGACTCTTTTCAATAAGTTTCTCTAAAAGCGTTATTTATGATTATACTCATTTAGTTTCATATTACTCATCTTTTGGACTGCATATCAGTTTCCATTTTTGAGAAAACATTTGCACCTGAAGTTCTAATTCTAAATGCGTATATTTCCCAAAAAGTCTTTGAACCATGTTGTGCAGGTTACTCTGAAAATTTCAACGTAATCCATTCGAAAGTTCTCATTTTGTCGTGTATACCTTCGAAAAACATCTGGATCTCGAGATCCTAATTAGGTTTCATTTCATTGCTATCATATTTCAGCATCTGTGCTTACGTAGAACCCACGTAGAACTATCGCATAAAACTAAAGTAGTGTTCTTTAGGACATGCATCCAAAGATACAAATAAATCCCACGTAGGTATCAAATATACCTATTTTAAAATTTTATGACAATGACTCACACAATTTACATAAGATTGACTTGTTTTTAGTGAAGTTCCACCTACCTAAAGTTTATTTGTGAGTCTTTAGACGACGCCTAATGCTATTTAAATGTCAGTGTCATCAATTGGTTCACAAAATTTACAGGGTATAAAGCGATCGTGTTGGTTTTTCTCAAATATTTTGAAAAATCTTTCAAGCTTGGCCTTGTCATTGGCTTGTGAATTCTGTTTCCTAATTGTGTGGGCGTCACGGTCTTCTTAATTTCTGTTGCTGTTTCTGTTTCTCTGTGGTTTTTTCAGTGGCTTTCAATTTACTGTGATTTCTCGAGCGTGGTTGGCACAGACCACAAATTGTAGATTAATTTATATAGATTTGTTTTGTTTATTAATCATCCAAAAACTCAAAAAGAAGTACCGTTTGTTTTTCCACCACTTCCCTCCGCCTAAAAACGCCAACTGGCTGGCAATCACCAACTGCACCCAATTTGGCATTGTGTGTATGTATGTCTGAGGCCGACGCACTCCACACACGGTGAGGTGGGGGGAGAGACACTGGGGCACACACTCGGGCGTTTATCGGTTTGCTTAATATGGTCAATGATTGGGGGCCAAATTAACGACGACTCCATGGAAAAGCACTAAAAATGCTTGTTAATATTATATTATTTATAGCTTTTTTGATTTTCTGATCTGTATCTGAAGCGAAATCTCGAACACACTTGCTTGCTAACTTCATCTGTTCATGCCGAAAGTGTTTTCTGTAATTTTCGCTTTGTTTTCTATCTTTAACCAGGCTAAATATAGTCCAAAAATTTGCAGTCTTAGGAGGGATACAGTTCAAGAGACTCGAGTTGTAAATAACTGCTATGCTAGATATGTTTAGATAAAGTGTCCTTAAAGGAAGATCAAGATACTAAGAGTGAAAAGATGAGTCTTAAAAAAGGGTTCTCTGTTGAGTATTACAATCCTACAAGGATATGGTTTGATCTAATGTGTCCTTAAAGAGTTTTTAAAATCAAAATTTCATAAATCTTATAAGAATCATTAAAGATTCAAATGTAAGGAGTAACTACTTAATAGCATCCTCGTTATCATAAACGCCCAAAAGATTTCTGTATTATCCTAAGGATCTGAAGTTATAAATAAGATATGTACCCTTCTGAACAGCATTTTAAAAGGACTTTATATCATATAAACTCAGTTTCTTATTCTCGTTATGTATTCTCGAGGTTCGTTGGAAGATCTAATAAATCTATTATCCTCGGCATCTTTCTCTCTCTGTCTCTTCTAACGTTTCATTGTTGAGAACTCTCGATATTCATTTGACACGGCATAAACCTTCGAAATAGAATTGATCTATATATATGTACATATATCTATGGATTGAATCTGTTTTTCTCTTCTGCTCATGAGCAATTGACACGAACAATGTGTGCCAACGTTTTAGCGTGCGCGTTCGTTTATTAATAGACCCCCCTGAGAGACCTGAGCAGCATAGAGGCGCTATGCGCTCTTTCTCCTCTATCTGGACCAGTCTGTGTTGGGCATTCTAGAGGCTAGGAACCAGCATAAAAGCGGCGGACAATGCCATGCCATGAGCCGGCCGCCGTCACTACTCTATCAGCAGGAGGAGGAGCAGCAGTTGCCCCCTTCCGCGCAGTTTTACTATCCCAAACGTCCGGCTAATGTTAAACGTTTACGTCAACAATATGAGACCAGAGGTGGAGTAGGAGTAGGAGGCAGAGCATTGCCCATCTATGGCAGAAGTTATTCACTTGAGGAGGAAGATGTTACCGAAGATCTGGAAGCTATACCCGTTTATTCCAAATTTATCTATGCCAAACAAAGGCCGCAGCTTCCTCCAAGACAGTTGTATCAATTGGGTGATTCGTTAAGCTCTTTGGATGAGGACTTCGATTACAATGGTGGCTATATCATAGAGTCCACACCACCTTCCCCTCCTCAAGCTCCACCAGCTGGTCATAATGTAGTGAGGAATTTAAATGCTCTGGGTCGTCTTTTGGAGATCTTACAGCGTTGGCCTCTCCCCTGTCTATCCTTCAACACGGCCTGCATTTGCTCGCTCATTGTTATATTTTTAGCTCCACGGACTTGTGCACAAAATTTATTGTTTCCCGCTTACAGATTGTTCTTTGGCACCCTATATCCAGCCTATGCCTCCTATAAGGCGGTGCGTACCAAAAATGTCAAGGAATATGTGAGTACTCAAAACATGAAATCCAATCCACTTCTCTCTAATCTCTAAACATTTCCTCTTGTTTCGCAGGTAAAATGGATGATGTATTGGATCGTCTTTGCATTTTTCACTTGCATTGAAACCTTCACCGATATTTTCTTGTCCTGGTTTCCATTTTATTACGAAGTGAAAGTGGTTATCGTATTATGGCTACTTTCGCCAGCCACAAAGGGCAGCTCGACATTATATCGCAAATTTGTGCATCCGATGCTAACAAGACGTGAACAGGTGCGCCTTCTCTTTGTATCTCTTACTATGATAAATTCATTATGTATCTTCTCTCTTTGATTAGGAAATCGATGAGTATTTGAACCAGGCCAAAGAGCGCGGCTATTCGGCTGTGCTACAATTGGGCTCCAAGGGAGTCAACTATGCTACAAATGTTATCATGCAGACGGCCATTAAGGTGAGCCTTCTCCCTAAAGAAAACTACACACCAAAATGTTTCTCTTAAACACACTCGCACACACCCGCACTCACACACACACAACACTACACACACATATATCTTTCATTCACTTTGCCATTTTCAATTGCCTCCAGCGTCGTTGCATAAAATGAGCAGCAAAACAATACAAAGTTGAGGGAGTCTACGTCGTCGCCCATCTATATAGATATACATATATATTTCTCTCGCTCATCTTAATCATCAGCCAAGCCAAGCCAACAGCAACTACAATCTACAAGCAGTTTGCCTTCTCATCATCATCATCATTTAGCATCGCATCATTTAGTTTTTAATTCTTATTTAGTTTATTTATTGCGTGTTTTGTTCTTCTATCTGTGTGAGTTTCTCTAGTATCTAGAATAATAATGAAATGATCCACATTAGAGGATAAAATGAATTCCCCATCCATATGATATGTCCCCTTTTTAGCAACTTTCTTGTCATGTGTTGAAAATATTTTGTAATAAAAAAAGAAATCGAAAGCAAACACTACATCAGACATAGAACAAAACAAATTTATAAACAAATTGAGTTACAATTTCTATATATAGTATATATTCACATATCTGTGCCATGTAAACACTTGAGTTCGTGCCAATGTTCATCAGAAAGAGAGGAACTAGACTAGGCTAACAGGGATGGAATGGAAAGCAATAACCAAAAACTAATTCTTTATATATTAAATTTAAAATGAAAAGAATTCGAATTGCAGAAAATTAATTAACGCCAATTTGAATAGAGATTCAAGTACTTGAAGAACTTTCCATACAATGCGATCGAAATAGAGTGAAGCCAAAGAATGATTTTAGATTCTTGTTCTCAGTCGGTTCTTTTGGTGGATATCTTTAGATTCCATCTAAATACTTGGCCAACTCTTATGTGTGCATTCTCAGTCTGCCGTATGATTAGTCACTTTGGTTACATTCAACACAAAAGCCATCTGGAGTAATAATATTTGCTTGAATCATCTCGATTCTCTTTGTGCATCAATTGCATTCTTATATCAATCTTCTATCTGCCTTATGCAAGTGTTAATTTAAGTCTATATAATATAAAGTAGTTTTCACTTCACTCCTCTTCCAATTTGTGTATTAATATGCCGCAAACGGAGGCGATTTCCCCTCTGTCTTCCCTCCTCGCTAGCGTTGCACAATTTCCATTTGAATATATGTTTTTTTGCGCCTCTCTAGGGTTGGGCATATAAATAGATGTTGAAATCTTTTGCCCAGCTTTTCACATTCTTTCGATGTGTGTTGTACTCCCCTTTTGTTCTCCTTAGACAAAAAAATTTAAATTCTTTGCCATTTGCTTTAAATTTTTCTCTTAATATATTATATTTATTTTCCCTAATTTATTTTCTGTTCTTTTTTTGTTTGCTCTTTTCACTTTGCATTTTTTATTAATTACTTTGCACCCAAAAACAAAACAAAAAAATGCCTGCCTGCTACTTACCACCATCATCTTGTACTACTAATCCCCCCACAACTGGTTAGACCTATCAGTTGACCATTGCTGCGGCACCCACAACACGCGGCATTCAGATGTCGCAGTCGGACAATGATTTGTATGTATCCCGGGATGATACTGACCACCAATGGATGCCACGTTCCAGCTCACTGACTATCTTGGATACGTATGCTGAGACGGAATACGAGTACAATGAAAACGTGCTCAGAGATGATGATAATGAGAGAATGGAAGAAGAGGAGCTGCTGGTGGGTGATGCTGGAGCGGCACGCTTACGTGACTTGCCGAGCAGGAAGACCCAATCCAAGAGGGCTACTGCCACCGTGCCAGCTACTCGTCGTGGCTCCAAGTCTCGTTCAGCACGTGGAGAATCAAGCAATGGATCAGCTGGCAGCGTTCGAGGACGTCGCAAATTGCGCGAAGCTACTCCAGATGTTGACGTGGAGGGAGATTAACTTGATTGATACTCAAAATAAACAATCGAACTTTAATTTATAAACTGTTTGCACACACAACACACACACACACGCCGCTCACACCATATTGTCCTCCTGCTAAATAAGTTGTATATTTGCAATCCTTATTTATACATATTTAGGTTTATTTTTTTTTTAATGTTTTAGTTTTTCTCTAGTTGTAATTAAAAAATAGAAAATAGAATACAAAATTGAATGCCATTTCCATCATATCGTATTTGTCCCCATTTTTTGTACTCTCCTCCACAAAAATCGAAAAAAAACACTAAAGGGTGGCGGCAATCTAGTGCAGACGATCAAGCGAAGCTACAGCTTGAGTGATCTCAGTGAGCCTGATATGCATCGCACTCAGGATGAATTAGATGATGTGATGATGTCCTCTTCAGCAGTGGTAATGCGTCCACATGCATCCACCTCCTCCTCTACACGTTTACTGCGTCCAAGAAATCAGACACCAGTGGGCAGATCTGCAAGTGGTACACGTCACTCCACTGGCATGTATTTCACTGAGGTGGATGTAACTGCCAAAAATGCAGGAGATTACAAGTGAGTTTGTGATTCGATTGAGTTAAGGATAACTCATGTTAAACAATCTACTTCCCCTTTTTTCAGCTACAACATACGCAGTCAGGATGATATAAGCTCTGGCTATTCGAGTGCCGAACCGCTTAGTGGACTCAGTCGCACTTCATCCATGACAAATGCTTCCAAGGCACGCTTGAAGTCCAAACGTAATGAGGTAGGTTCAATATTTGATATTCATCTCGTTTTCTTCCGATATAATTAGAGATATTGCTGTTCTACGGTTAGCATTTGATGCTGGAAGAAATGAGAAATGAAGTCTATATGGAAAATCAATTATACTATCAAGAATTAGCCAAGGAGAAGTATAACGAAATCAACTTGGATGTGGCTCCTCAATTGATAGCCCATGAAGAAGAAGATAATTTCTATGAGGCCGAATCCATTTTAGTCGAAGCTAAACCACTAATGGAAATTCCCAAAAAAGAGGAGTCAGAAAAAGCATCTAACAAAGTTTCGACACTGCAAGAAGAAAGCAATGAGGTCAATACTTTAGCAGTTCCTCCAGTAGAAATACCCAAAACCAAAGAAATTCTCGATACAGTTGAAGAAACCAAAGAACCCAATCAAAGTGGGGATACAGAAGCTTTAGAAATCTCCTTAAATGGTTCACAAAAATCATTGGAAGGTGAAGATTGTTTTGAGGAAGCTCTAGAAAATATTTCAACCAACTCGCAAGAAGCACTGGAGAATATAGAAACAGAAACAGCAAATATAGCCACAGTGGAAACTTCTCTAAATGTTGATCCATTTGTTTTGGTGGTAAGCACTTCTTCACTTGATCCCACACCACCTACACGTCCTGTGACACCACGAGATTTGATGGCCACACTGGAAGAGATTAAGCATAGTTTTCGAGAGCAACTTAGACCAGAGACGACGCCGTCACCTTCGCCTTCACCCCGTCCACGCTCAGCTCAGCATGGCAAGGGTAGAGCTCCGCCTCCACCATTACCCCCTAGAGCTCAATCCCTAACGCCATCCCAACATCAACAGCCGGATACAATAAGTGTCAATTCAACAATTAGCACACCGGAAATCGGAACACCAAGAAAGTCAGGTATTGGGCTACTCTTCAAGAATATAAAAGCTAATGTGCTGCGCAGTAAATCTAATCCAAACGAGCCGGATGAACAGCCCCGACCGCTGGCAATGGGCAAAGAAACGCAACTCTGAAGTAAGCTCCAGCTTCGTTACAGATCATCCGCAGTGTTTCTTCTACCACTCCTCCCCCTTCTGTTCATCGCGTGCAATCTCTCTCAATGTTAACTTCCATGGCCCTTATTCAGTCTTTTTGTACAGTGTTTGCCTTTACTAACCAGATGAACTTGTTTGCATTTTCAGCATGTTGTTTCATAAGAAAACTCTCCTGAAGCCAACAACTAATTAAATTCTTCTTGACTCTCTATATTTTTTAGGACAAATCCATGTCTGCTAGTTGCACTACTTTGCCCAGAACCAGCAGCCGTAAGACAGATAAAACTCAGGTCTCAACTAATAATAATCCTGGCCAAACCAAAACGCGCAATAAATCGGAAAAGTAGTTCCACACACACACACACACACCCACACCCGCAGATGGTTGCTAAATAATATTAATCGATTGTAAAACGGAACCTCAAATTTTAGTTTAAATTGTAACTTAATCCTCCTTATTATCGATATTAATAGCTCTATGAAACTTATGTATAACTTCTTGTGTATTTTGTTTATGTGATTCCAAGTGCATGGATTATTCAGTTAGCATTAAGAAAAAGGGAAGAGTTGTATCCTATTTAAATATAGCCCCAAATCCAAAGGTTCTCCCATAAAACACAATTTTATTAACCAAAAGAAAAATACCTAAAAGAATAACAAATCGAAAACGGAAATCTCATGAGAATATTTATAAATAGAAAAAAAAGAAGATATTAAATTTGTAGCATAAATTCTGAATATTATAAATAATAATTAAATGAAAAAAAAAAACAATACCTATATCGACATTAAATTGAGACTTACAAATTGGACATAAAACATGAAGTTTTATTGAAGTTGAATGGAGAATAAAATATTTTTTTTTACTGCTTTGCTAATATTTGTTAAACATTCTCTGTATATTCTGTTTTTTTTTTGAATTTGATCATTTGATAATTATTTGTTAAAAGTTTAGAATTGTATTTGAGTTATTTACTACTTTGTTTCCTGCAAGATCGAATGAAAAATATGAAATAACAAAATGTCTATCGATTCAATCAATAATTGGTCTGTCTTCTATAGAAGTTTAACTAATTTCTTCTAAAACATTGCATAATCTTTAATATTATATTAGGAGACACAGAACACTAATATAGAAATTTTATACTTATTATTTCAAGTTTTCTTAATCAATGTAAAACAGTTCTAAAAGCGGTTTTCGGTTAAAGACAAAATTGACTCTATTAATTTGTTATTAACTAATTTCCTTCAAAACTGAATAACCATTTCTATATTATCTTTACTCTTATCTCTAACGGAACAGTATAGTGAAACTAAAGTGCAGTGTATTTTTGAGTGTATCACTTTAATGAATGTTGCATTTGAGTCATTAAACGTTGTCCAATATTTGTTGTATGATAAAGTGGCACACGCGATATTTAAAAGATATTGTGTGTGTATTGGTTGCATGTGAAATGAGTCAAGCTTTGAAAGGACCTGTTATTTTGAGTCATCCAAGTATTTGAAAATAATTAGAAGTCTAATAAGACTAAAGAAAATATTTATTCAGGCTCAAATTGAAATTGCAAGTCAAAATTATAGAAAGCTCTACAGAATGGAGGGTAGGGCAATTATCAGGAATCAGTAGCCAAAAGCAACTGAAGGTGTCATTTTAAGACCCTGTTCCAACAGGCTGAATAATTTTGCGACACCCAGTATTCATTTCTTATTGAATATAAATTTTTGCATATTTTATTGAAAGCAAACTGAAATAAATGTGGTTAAAACTAGTTTTAATTAAGCAAACACATTCATAAAGAGGTGGCTTAATTAAGACGGACAGTTTTACAAAATAAAAAATTAACTGAAAATGTCAAAAAAAAAATAAGCAATTAATTTGTTTTCGTGGGTAACCCTAATGAAAAGAGTTGCGTTTTTTTTATGGATTCGCCATGCACGTTTAATAATTTCATTTGCAAGGGACATTTGTGTAGGAAAAAAAAAAAGAAATAAACCAGATTGTCAGCCACATCCTCCTCATCCTCGCTCCGATTCTGGTTGTGCAAGTTCGCTTCTTCTTTTTTGTTGTACCCTGCTGCTTCTGCGCAGAGCAGCAGCTGATGTTTGCGCGTGTGTGTGAGAGCAGAGAGCTGACCTTGACCCTCAATCAAAGCGGTCTGCGGAGGAGAAACGAAAGCCAAAGCTTGTTGCCAAGTGCATTTGAAAGTGGCTCCCACAGAGTCCCCTCCCCACAGCTCTCTCTCCTTTTTTTTGTAGATTGGCAAACTTTTCATCATCATCAGCAGGCAGCGGCAGCAGCGACTGTACTTTGGCTCTGAAGACGACGACTAATATACACACGCACACACATACAAACGAACCCCCTTCTGCATGTTGCTGTGTGTGTGTGCGTGCATGCACAAGGAAGAGAGTTCCCTCAACAGCTGCCCGGCTCACCATGTGTTTCCAGCTGCAAAAAAAAACATTTTTTGCCGGCAAACTGGTTATTGAACAAAAAAGAAAGAAAAGACAAGGAGAAATAGAGAGAGCGGGAGCGAAATAAAGAATAAAAGAGAAAACACATTGGGAGGATTTATAATTTTTTTTTTGTCTCAAATCAGCAGCTCCAGCATTTTAATTTACAATTAAAAAACAATCACAGTGATATTTGAAAATTTTCTTCTTCTTCATGTTTTGTGTGTGTGTTATTTTCTTCATCTTCTCATTACAGTTTCTTTCCCTTCGCGTGTATTTGATTTTCTTTTTATGTTTGTGTGTGTGTGTGTGTGTAGGGTTAGTACTTCTTTACTTTTTCGTTTCTTTTAGTATTTTTTCTTCTTTTTTTTTGTTGTGAATTTGATGTCCTCTCCAGCGGTGTTGTTGTTGCTTTTTGGGGTCTTCATTTCATCAATTCAGCATATTTCGCTCTCATTTCTACTGTGTCGTCGTCGAATCTCTCTCTGCTTTTTATTTCTGTTATGTTGATAGTTTGCTGCGCCCCCTTCTCCCCCCTATATATATATCTATATATATATAATCTCTCTGCCTCACACTTCTCTCTCTCTCTCTCTGTTTTTCCGAGTCTTCCCTTTTCTCCATTATAGTTCAAATGCTTCATTTTTTTCTTGTTTAGTCTTGGTCTTCTTCGTAGGTTCTCGAGATCTTGCCGGGCGAGTTTTAAAATGGGTCTTTGTTTTGGGTTCGCCGGCAGCAGCAGTAGCAGCAGCTGGATGGAGTTGTGTTGCTTCTTTGCGTTTTTTTTTTTTTGTAATTTTTTTTTTTTTTTTTTCCATTTTTAAGGTAGTTTTATATATTCTTATATAGGTTTTTCTTATTTTTTTTGCTTTCTCTTGCTTGTTATTTTCTTCAAATAGTAAATTTAAACACTTTGTTGTTGTTGTTGCAGCATTATATGTATGTATATAATCGATAATTAAAAGTGGTTTTTGTTGTTGGTTTTTTGTTGTTTCATCATCTTTCTTCATCATCATCATCATCGTGTTCGTGTCGTCAGCTGCGTCGTCGTCCTTCTTCTTCTTACTCCTCTAAGTCTTCTTCTTCTTGGTTTTCTTCTAGAGTGTACTTTTTTTCTTCTTAGTTGGCACCGCGCTGCAGGCTCAGCTTTTGGAATCAGAGATTAGATGTATGTATGTTGCTTTGTGTGTGTGTGTGTCTATGTATGAGTATAAGTATGTATGCGCGTTTATGTGTGTGTGTGAAAGTGGTGTGGTGTGGTGGTTGATCTTGACTTGGGTGCTGCTTGGGGGTTTAGATTTATTTTTTAGTGTTTAAATTTCTTCTCCTCTCCTTCCTTCTTCATCTCTCTGCTTTAGTTGGGTGGTCGTCCTCGTAGCATTCTCCTAGTTCCGTCCGCCCTTCTCATCGCACTCGCGCCTTAGATGTCCACTCTTGCCACAGCCATAGCAAGTTTTCGATGTCTCCGGACAATTCTTGGAGATGTGTCCAGTACGATTACATTTGTAGCAGGACACATTGGCCGGTCCACGGTCGTTGACAGCCTCTGGGCAGTTGCGCACCCAATGACCAGGCTTGTTGCACTTGTAGCAAGTGGGATTATCAGCCTGAGTGCAATCCTTCGAGATGTGGCCAATGCCGTTGCAGCGATAGCATCGCTCAGCCTCCTCGGGGCAGGCACGTGCAAAGTGCCCAAATTGATTGCATTTGTAACACTTTTCGCGATTGCGACGCATGCCGCCGCCATCACCACGCATACCGCCGCCACCACCTCCACCGCTGCCGCCGAGACTGCAGTCCCGGGCAAAGTGGCCCGGCCGGTTGCACTTGTAGCACGTGGCAGACATCGACATTTTGTCTTCTCTTGGGGTTTTTTCTTTAAATTTTAGTAACGAAAAGTTAACTCAACTGAACTTCGGCTCCTTCAGCTTCTTTTGGAACACACACTCCAATATTTTTTCTGTACACTTCCAGAGACTTCGCTTGCTTGCTGTGCTAAATGCGACACGAAAAGGACTCTTTTCTTCCAGGCGACACAATTTCCTCCTCGCCGTTTTTTCGACGCCAAAAGTTAAAATGGCTACCGCTAGTGTTTTTCACGCTACAAGACCAAAAATCTCGATTTTTTCCACAAAAATACCAAGTTCGCGTAAAAAAATACTAAAAATGACTCAATAAATGTGCTTGCGTCACAGGGTTGATTCGGCGCCATGCGTGCACAGTGGCACGAACTTGTAGAATTCGGATCGGAAATCGAAATGAAAGTGAGAATAACTTGATATATGTATGAAAAATATGAGAATACGCTTCAAATAATTTAGTTATGAATTGACAAGGGTTCCAATACCTGCTAAAGCAGCAAAAATCAGGTTGGAAAGCGTTTTTATTGATATTTGCACTTAGCATCCTTATTATTTTAAGGGAATGTATGTATGTATAAGTTCTTATATGAATAAAAGTGTGTTAATTATATTTATGTGTGCATGCATATATGAAACAGTCTTCAATGCGATAAATATATTTATGGAATGTTTTTAAGTAGGACTGTATTTTTGTCGTTAAAACGGTAATTTTTGGTGTAGATGTAGATAATTTATGACATTCGACAACTTGAAGTAAATGTCAAGAATTTGCTTTCTACACGTGTAACCAAATGTAGTTGGTTTTTTGTTTTTGTAATTTATGCTGTAAAGTTATGATCTTGATTGCTTGGTCATGTTTAATATTTGTCGTCGCGACATTATGCCGAAATTGTGCCGAAGCCACCACAACGATATCGATGCCAATTACGACACAGGACATAATAGCCGGTGATGTTTTCTTTGAGATTATCTCTCCCCAAGATTTGGAGTACACGTATCGACTGAGGCCGGCTAAGGATTTTGGCGGTTCATTTACTAAGCACAAATTGGAAGGAGTACCGTTAGTTTTAACAGATCCCCCCGGAGCCTGTCAAAAGATCAGAAATGCCCGAGACCTGGAAGGGAGCATTGCCCTAATAGACAGAGGGTGAGAAAAAAATTTGCACGAGATAAATAGTTCACTTGACTTCCCTTTTTTTTTTATCTATCTACACGTCAAATTTTTCTAGGGAATGCTCGTTCGTTACCAAAACGCTTCAGGCAGAGGCTGCTGGAGCCGTGGGCGCCATTGTCAGCGAGTATAATACAAATTCCCCAGAATTTGAATACTACATTGAGATGGTCCACGATAAAACCAATCGGGATGCTACCATACCCGCTGGGTTTCTATTGGGAAAAAATGGCGTTATGATACGCTCCACATTATTGCGTTTAAAGCGAGTTCATGCCCTAATTAATATACCAGTCAATCTGACCTTCACACCGCCATCAAAAATCAATCATCCGCCCTGGTTGGGCTGGTGAGGCATACAGAAAGTGAATAGGCGGAGGAGGCCGATGAGAAGGATTAATCCAAGGGACACCGGATATTTTGTAACCAAAGTGCATACTTAGTCAGAGCATTGCTAGTTTTATTTTTTAAATCAGATGAGAACAGAAAAGAAAAACACGAAAACTGAGACTAAAACTAAACTGTTAATAATATTAAGTAGCTAATTCGTAAACAAGCAATACCAAATAATAAAAAAAGAGACAAGTAAATTGTAAATAATTGCTAAACAGAACAGTTTCTAAGCTAGTCAAATATTTGTAGAACTCATTTTGACTATTTGAAAAGAGGGATGGATTGGTTAGATTATCTTGAGTTTCCACCTTGTATAAAGCTAGTTTCGGGATATTCTGGACAAATGGTTATGGAAAACGGTTTAATGATATTCAAAAACTAATACAAATATTTCATTTAGGTACATATATAGAAATATTTATTAATACATGTTAGTAATGTACGCAATATTTAGATCTTTCCCAGAGCTGTGAGGTTTAAGCACATGCCCAATGTGAGTATCACTATGCTAATTACAAGTATGGCAAAACACAGATAATTTGTTTGGATGGGCATACGGAAGAGTTTGGCCGACATGTCCAACGATGAGGCAAACATTAGAGTCGAATTGAGATCTTCTGCTGAGGTATTATGATAGACAAATGGACGTACTCTTATCTGATGGCCATTGGCCTGAGCATTCTGACAAACACGTGTCACCGATGAGGCCACAAAGAATGGCAAAAGACCCAAAAAGAGCCACAGCATGACATTGGCTATATTCAAAAGGACCAACTTGAGGGCACAATAATGGAAATCAAAATCCTTGAAGAGATAGACCAAACCGGCAAATGCGTATGACAGATTCATTACAATTAGAAAACAGACAGGAATGGCCACATGTTGATTGAGGCGTTCCAGCAATTTGCGGAATTCCAATACTTCACGCATCCAGTCCAAAGAGTCAATGGAGTGCATTAGCAATTTATGTGACAAACTCTCCAAATGAACACGCAGCAAATAGCACTCAATATAATAGCTACTCAAGATGATAATCTCGACCATATCCTGCAGGAGTACAGTGCAAAGTAAAGCGATTCTCAGGCACAGCTCCCAATTACGTAGGAGCTCGGCTAACCAAGCGATTTTAATGATTTTCTCCGGCTGCATAATCACCACACAGCAGGCATAGGCAAAAAGCAACAGCAGCAGAGTCAGAGCCAATCCCAGAAACAACCAAAGCATGCGACATAAACGTTTCGGCTTGGCCGACATCAGAAAGACTCGTTCAATGAGATTCTGCAATTGCTCGTGATCGATCACTTTACAGACCAGGACAGCCGATACGAAACCCAAAAGATTCAAACCACTTGGCACCACATAGCCAAACAATAGTTCGCCTATGGTATTGGGTGAGAAAGCGCCGCCACCTCCATCTGTACTGTTTGCAGTAGCTGGATGTATATCCCTGTAGCTGTTGAAACCACGATCGCCCCTGTGAAAATAAATGAAATTAGTTTACCCACTATTAAGGATCACTCTGCTTACCTATAACCGCAAATGTAGCGCAAAACATAGCCAAGGAAAAGGGCGAAGAATACCATCAATGCCTGAACATAACTGCAACAGGCACGCACATTACTCATGTCCGTCGATATGGGATTCAGACCCACCAGGCTCAATATGGCCACATAGGGACGCAGGAACTGCAAGATAAAGTCATTGATAAGTGTCTCTCAGAGTTATATGCTTAACAGCAACTACTTATCCAACTTGTATACATTCACTCATTTTTTTTAATCTAATTTCTATATACAGTCAAGCTATCCCAAGGTGTACCTTTAAAGAATTCTACGTGTTAGTTGTTATATTATTATATATATTTCTCTAATCTAGAGCATTTTATCGGAACCAAGATTTTTGCCATCAACAATTTGTCAGTGAAAGAAAGTCGAAAAAAGTTAAAAATTAATGGGAAAATCGGACTACCCTCTGGATTTTCATATGAAATAATTTAAAAGACACAAACAATTAAGTGCTATAGTTCTTAAATATTTAAATATTTGTGAGTTAATGACATTAACTAAATAAGACGATTTGATGGGGAAACAAATTACAATAATTTTAGTCGAATTTCTAATCCAAAACGAAAAGAAGCCTGATTCATTCGGCAATGAACATTTTCTTTTGGTTCTTTATAGGAAAGATTCACTGTATTTACATACGAAATGTATGTTTGTACATTTTTATCTGTGTATAATATAGATCTATACGCTTTCTTTAAGAACATTATATGGTTTTATTATTGTTTTTGTTTTCTCATTGGACACACCCAACCACCTTGCGTTTGCAATAATCCAAAATAGCTGATGTTGGCTCGTGTTCGCCCGGCTGCTGGAGTTCATCATTGAGATTTCCATTTCCATTGAGACGATTGATGAAGCAAAAGGAACTTTCCGCATTATGACGAAACATGACAGACAAAGACAAATTTCGGATGCAACAACAGCGACAGACAGCGACGACAACAATAACAACAACACATTGCTCTCAACAGTGAGCCATAACCCGAGAAATCGGCAGAGAAAATGAGAGAGCGCTTATAGATGATCGTTACCGTCTGAAAGCTGAGCAATAACTGGCGATGGCGATAGAAACTCTAGCGAGCCGCCAGGATGACCAACGAGCTGATGGGCGACGAAGGCGGACAAGTGTGGAGGCGTGTGTGTGTGTGCTCGGCAGCGTTGTTGTCGTTCCTATCATTTGCAATTGTTTATGCATGTATGTATGTACATATAACGGTAAATTGAATAAATTGAAACTCAAGCCGCAAAATGTAAAACGAAGCTTTCCTCTGCGTTATGTCAAGCTCTCTTCTCAGTTTCTGTTCAAGCTTTGCCTCTCTCTCCCTTCCCGCTTACACTCTATCACTCAGTCTGCTGTTCGCTCTATTTGTGTGTGTGTGTGTGTGTGTGTTTTGGGGCTGCGCCTCCCCCTTATCAATAAATTTTTATCTGCGAGCTGCGTTCTCATATGTGCTGAGCACCTGTTACAGTTTAGATAGGAATCAGTTCGTTATCACTTGACGCTATCTATAAACAAACATATGTATAAACCAAAACAAAATATACGTATATAAATTAGCATATATGCTTATGATATGCTTTCTATATGTACATACATATGTATATGGGCAGCATCAGCACCTTTCACATGATCGGCTCAGATTTTGTTTTTGTTTATGTCTTCGTCACCCAAATGCATGGGCATTCCAATGGCTCGAGTGTTATCTAGACAGAGACAGACTGCAGCAAACGAAGCTGTCTGATAACCCTGAAAGGGGATTGATAGCAAAAATACAATTTGAATTTCCTCTTACTGGATATGCACCCTGCAGTTTATTTTAAGCGTTTAAGCGTTGTGTAAGATATATATTTGTATATGTAATATAAGCAAGTATAATCTTAAAACTAACCATGTTCCAATTGAATAAAGAATATTGTATAATAAAGAGTACACAAAATCAAGTAGTCAAATAGAATTCCAAAATGTTGTCATATTTTAACCTCCAACGGTGGAATCAAACAACTTCAACTTGCTGGCGAGATAAATTGGATTTGGGATATATATCGTATGTAGCCTCTTCTTCCACTCGTGAAATTTAGTTTAATGTTGATTTGAAAGCTTTTCGTAATACATAGATTAGTTTACTATTTACAGGATACTCTGACTTCATGTAAGAATATCCGCCAATTCTTCTGAACGATTTTTCTGATATTTTTGTTTACTATAAATATATTGTTCATTCCTTTGTTAGTCGGTCAAAGGATTATCAGTGATAAGGTATTCCATTAAATGCAAAGTTAGATAACAATTCGATGGCGCTGCAAAGATTAGATTTAGATTTGGAATGTCGAGTTCCTCTTAGACATAATTTTAGTTGCTACTACTTTTGAATCGATGTTGGTAGTATAAACAAGGAGTCGAATAGCTTCAAAAAGCTTAAATAGATAACCTGAGGGCCGAATTAACTATGGCCATGTCGAAGTTTGTATACTCTAACAAGTTTTTTTTTCTATTGCACTTTTCCCACAGGCATCAAATCGTAAATGGTTTGAAGTTTGAACTTGAATATCAGCCAAATCTCAAGCTTAACCATCTCCAACTTTATAAAGTATATATATATACTCTTAATCAGCACGACGAGACAATTTTATAGTGCCATGACCGTCTGTCAGTCCGTCCGTCTGGATCATCGCAAACTTTTCCTAGACCGTTGAAATTTTGCATTTGAGCACAATTTGTATATCTCTGATTCAGCCGGATCGGACCACTAAAACGTATAGCTCACATACAAATGACGAAATCACGAACATTGACTTTTTTCAATAACTTCATTAATCTCTGAGTTATTGCCATAAAATTTATACTTGTTGTTATACAAATGACTTTAATCAAGATTGGATGAGTATATTATATATCTCCCACATTAACAATCGGTCGAAAACTACTACTTTTATCAATAACTTTGCCATCTTTGACACGTTCGTTTATTAGTTTTAAATACCTATTAATGACTCGGATAACTAAATTATAGAGCTGCTTGAAAAAACCTTTCTTTTCGTTGACTTGCAAGGGTATACGAACTTTGGCGCGGCCGTAAATAGCTTCGGCCCTAAGGTTTTTAAAATAAATCATAAGTACTTACGTCTAAAAAACTGAACTATCCCAAGATGTATTAAGTTTTCAGCTATTCGAGAAAGGAGATCAGCCGAGACGCAGTAAATTTAAGGCAAAAAGTCAATAAAGTTCAATAATTTACTACAAAGTAATTAAATTAAATTAGATTGAGCACACGACACAAGTTGCTTTAACTTTTTTTTGTCGTTTGTTGTGTTGTGTATATATATATGAATGTGTGTGTATTCTTTCATTGTATTGTTTTCATTTAAATTTTGTTGCTTAACGATTTTGCAATGGCCCAGAAGGAGAGAGAGAGAGAGAGATAGAGAGAGCTGTAGCTGTAGCTGAAGCTGCCTTCCAGATACGATGCCCGAGCTCCAGCCGCAGTCTGGCCGCAACCTCAGCATCGGCGTTCAGTTTTTGTGTGACACTATGACGATGACATGCGATGATATGCCCTTGTCCGGGCAGGCGGAATCTTTACCCTCCTCAGCCCCTCCCCAGAAGCAGTAGCAGCAACTCATCTGTCCATGCTCTTGGACCATTGGCCCTCCTCTCCACTCATGCAAATTAGCTGCGTTGTCAAATAAAATGCTGATTTGTTGTTGGCTCACTCGCCTGGCATGCTAATAAAACAGAATGTGAACCTAGTTCATTCCACATCACTCCTCCACATTGGTCAATGTGGACAGTTGTCGTCTTTCTCGTTCTCGTTGTCGTTGCGTTTTTTTCTCTTTTTTGCTATGTTTAAAAATCAAATCAAATATTACGAGAAAATTTTCAATGTGGTTAAATGCATAGGAAATTTTATGCCAGGCCGCAACCACAAAAACGCAAATGTTGACTCCAGCTCGGCTCGGCTGAGGTTCTGGCCAATGTAACCATTGGACAGGAGAGAGCTGGGAATTGTGCATGGGATTGGTTAGATTGATGTTTGGTTTTAAAGTTGTCTAACAGTTGAGTAAACTCTATGCAAAAAAGGACTTTATTAGTGAGTCGGGCTAATTAAATTTCACTTTAAAGTCTAACAAACTACTTCAAATTCAGGTATCGGTCCTATTTTTACTCTCTCTCTCGCTCTTTTGGCCAAAAAGATCAGAGATTGTGGAACGTGTCAAGTGTCCGAAATTCAATTAGACTTCATTAGCATTAGCAGCCGTTGGCAATTTGGTTAGTCACCTTGTGGTTGTGCGTGTGTGTGTGCTGGGTGTTTGGGTGTGTTCGTGCACAGATTTAACCGTTTGGAGATTAGCATAAATGAGATCATTAAAATGCGCTTACGTTTCTTGGGGATGCAGGTGTTTGGGAAAATGGGTGGGGAAGGAGGAACGGGGTCATCACCTTCCATCTCCTTTCGCACGTAACAGACACCGTCTGCAAAATTGCCATTGCCGTTTTAGCCATTCGGCAATGTCCTGTCTAAAAGTGTCACGGCTGGCTGGTTCGTGTCTTGGCTTAACTTGCCAAAATAATACAAGCAAAATTTGCATAATTATTTGAACATCCTCTCTCTCCCTCGCTCTCTGTGTCTACCTTGCTTGTTTAATAAAGCAACTATATATGTATGGAGATTCAACTAGTTTTTTGTTGCAAATTTTTTCTTGTCTATTTGGCCAAATTGCACATTACATTTTCTAAAATGAGGTTATTACAAAAAAAGACGGACATATTGACAACAAACAGGAAGAAAACAAAGGACTGGAACGAGCTCTTCTACATTGATAAAACATTGCTTTGAAAAGCATGACAAAGCAGGATGTATTCAGACTTTGAGACTACCTAACTTATATCCTTCATCTTATTTTCGGATCATATTAAACCTTCAGATTTTTACCCTTTCAAAAAAGAAAAGAAAGAGTTTTTCAATCCGAAATCTTTACCTTATGGTGATGAAATAACCTCCACATAAAAGTTGGTGACCCCGACGTCTAAAAGAGTTTGTAATATTAATAAGTTCTATGGAGCCTGCTAGGCCAAAGTCCATTAGTACATATGTGAAATAATTTTTGTCCTTTGGATTACTCTTTTTAGTTTTTGCATTTTTGTGGTCACTGTTCATTGATTTTAGTTGGAATAACCACGAAGCTAATTGGTCATATACCTGTTGATATATTGTGTATTTGGGAGAGGGAAGTTATCTGCCATTTCAAGTAGAGGTCTCTACCTATTTCTATATGCATGTAAACCTGCTTGATGGGGAAGCTCTTGACTGAGTGGCAACATCCGAAAATGTTTTGGCATTCAAACGGGCTAATTTTTGTTGATATCCAAAACGGGGTGTCCATTTTGAGGGTAGCAAAAGGGCACCTGCCTTCCAACCTTTCCGCCCCAATCCATTGGTGGTGGAGTGATATCCTTCCAACCTTATTCTCTCTCTCTCTCTCTCTCTCACCCTTTGTGTGGGGGGTTTTGTGCTGGGAACTGCACTAAAAGCCTGTCGCTAGCTGCAAATTGAATCAGTCGGTTTGTGTGTGTTGGCCCCCGAAGGCTAGTGTTGTCCCCATCCTCATTCTGGTCCGCATCCTGGTCCTCATCGTTGTCCTCGTCGCCATGTTCGTGCACGCGCTCTCATGAAATGTGACCGCAATTGCGGTTCGTTAGCTGCATTTCAGCTAGTCCCAGGTCCGAAAACCCGTTGATGCACCTTGCACGTGCTAGCCCCAACACACACAAACACACACAGAATGTACAAAAAAAACCATACACACACACACACACACACTCATCCATTGAGAGAGAACGAGAGAAGGACCCCTAAAACAAGGAAATGCGGGGTGTTGACATGGCACAATGCAAAAGCCGCTGTACTTAAGTGGTTCCACTGGCCCTGACCAAAAGCACTTTGACCAGGCCAGGATGGTCAAACTTAAAGGCTTTCCCCGCCGCCCCCTCCCCCACGCTTGTCACCAAAATCCATCTACCCCCCTGCGACCACCTCTTTCGATTCACTGGCTATATAATTTATGTTGGCAAAATAAACCCCGAAAAACGTTGAGCAAAAGATTTTCAGGATGGCACTTAACGGCAATTAGCAGGATTCAGAGAATGACGGACGAGAGAGAAAGGGAGATAGCACGCCGAAGGGGCATACACACACCTGTAGGATTCGGTACTCCAATCAGGATTTGCGCATCATTTCTTCTAGAGGATAATTACAACAAAAGACGCACATCCTGTTCGGGGCACGCAACACAACGCAACGCAGAGCAGGAAAACTTCTAAAGATTTTCCAGCCCGGCGCTACTCCTTCTTCTTGCCATCTCCCCTTTTCAACGCCCGGCACAACGTGACAAGCATACGAAATCAACAGGCAAGCTGGGAACAATTTAAACGTTAGCAAGGATTTTCAAGGATATGTCGCATTAACAATGGCCTGACCTATCCATGAGTGCCAAATGACTTGTTCCCAAAATGCCCTGGAAGGGGCCAAATTCGGCATGGGAGGACTTTCTCATCCATTCACCCAAACACTGTTGCTTGTCGTGAGTAGAAGATGGCCGGCAGAAAGAGGGAAAGAGGAGAGTAAACATGTGGGTGGCTGGTGGCCAAAGTGGGCGTGCCGTGATGTCCGACTTTTGTTGCCAAACTAAATATTGTTAGGCAAAGTAAACGAACGGTCGGCTTTTGTCTACATCGGTCGCCGTCTGTGGGACATGGGCGTAGCTTTTCGTATATACTTATTCAAGGGGCTGTAGCGATTGAAAGTAACTCATTTATGATCTTCATATCCACATTCATTCATTCATTTTTAAGAAAAGGAAGAGAGAAAACATATAAATTAAAATTATTAAGCCTGATTAATAGAACAAACTCCCGATATAAACATTCCCCGACATATTTTCTACCCTTCCCCTTTTAAGGTTGCTTTACTACTCCACTGTGTAGAGTCCTTCTGTTGTCTTAATGCCGATTAACGTTTTGGTGGAAACGAAATCCAATGCCTTAGCGGTCCTCCAATTCCTTTGGCTGCTTTTATATTTTCCATGCTGCTGCCGTTTATTAGAAATTTGCTTTCCGTTTTCTTTTTATTTTCTAAGGTGTTTTTTTTTTAGCTGGCTCCTTGTTTCGCCATAATGAAACAGAAGCCGACTTGGCCTCAGACAACATTGCAGCCTAGAGAGAGCTGCACCTTAGACACACACACACACTACAAATATAGACTTATAAATGATGCTTCATGCAAAGGCAGATATTCATATCCCGGTAGAAGCAGATGCCCCTTGCTTCTCCGCATTTCCATTTTACCTATCTTTTAGCTCCTTCTTGGCTTGTTGACGCAACTTGCTCATTAATTTTTACGCTTAATGTGTTTTCATAATGATTTTTAAATTGCGTCTCAGATTTCACAGATCTCATAGAGAGAAAAATATACACACACACATAGAGTGGAAGCGGGTGGGTGGACGGTAGGTGAGACAAGGGTAAGCAACTCCTGAGGGTAGTGTATAAATATTTTCTCCTTGGGTTTTTCTTTTTTCTCCTTTTTGTTTCATTCTTTTGTGTGGTTTACTCCAACAATCAAATGTGACGTCATGAATGGAAATATATAATATAAAGAAAGCCTCTCATTAGCGTCGCCCACTATCAATATTTAAGCACACAAATATATACACGCTTCATTCATTCCACGAAATGAATGCATGAATATGAACAAAATATTTATACGAATGTTCGTAATTAAACTACAATAAATAAGGAAACAATAAGGAAAAATAAAAATTCTGCAATTGTTGTTGAGCATTTAGAGAAGGGAACGTGATTCTATCAGAAATATCGTGGTCAGATATAGCAGACATTCGATTATAGTCCGCTATATCGAACTGTCTATTTGATTCTGTTTCATTTCTTAATTTAACCATGGTTAATCCGACCGTTTGGCAACGTGCGGGAAGTGAATTAAGTCCCTCATAAAGTATCTATTCTAATCCATTCAAAATTTTAACAGGTTTGGCAAATTATACTTATCGATATCATTGTTATCGATAAATACTAAGAGACGACTCTGCTATTTGAGGACTAACCAACATCCTAAGGACTAACAACATTTCCTAATTGGACTTTCCGCTAAGGATGGGAGAGAAGGAAATTGTATCTAAGCATTCCACTTTTCCTGAAGGCAATTCTTTTTTTAAATTCTTTCTTTAAATATATCAAAAAACAAGATTGAATAATTTTTCCATTATTCACATTCACAGCTTCGTTTTCACTTACAATTCGTTGGTTTCGACTCCTCTCCATCAGACACATGTGATCCCTGTCCTTTACCTTATTGCATCAAGCATACGCCATGTTGTTCACTTTGCCACTTCCATTTTTTGGCGAGGGGGGTGTTGGAGGTGGGGAAAAAGGACGAAACGTTTTGTCTGGCTGACAAATTTAATTACTGCTGGTTCCTGACTCAATGCCAGAATTGGGTCTTCCTTCTCCTCCTCCTGTTGTTGTTTGTTTCGTCACTGATATGGTCCTTCCCTCGCCACATTCTCATACTCACAGCAGGAGATTCACCAGCAGGCAGTTTACGTACTAGCCCCCATACTGGTCTGGAGTCACTTCATTTGATGCGTCAATCAGCACAATCAAAAACTGCAGCCATGAAAATCAATTAAAAACCCGTTGACACACTGGCCCAGGCTTTCGGCCAGAAAGAGAAGTCCTGGCCGGGTTGGCTTGGCTTGGTTTGGCCTGGCTTGGCCTGGGTCCTGTTTCTGCTTCTGCTGAATGGCTGTCAACAACGTTGAACGTTTTTGCCATTGACGCTGGCCAGGATTAACATTTATATTTCAACATCCAGAGAGAGGGAGAGGGGAGGACAAATTGGGGGATGAGGGGGGTTTTGTTTTTCCATAGCTCTTTTGTAATTCCATTTGAAATGCAAATGCCTTTTGTAGCGGATATAAGAAAACACTTGCAAAACAAATCAAAGGCCCAGAACATGATACCGCAATTTTTGATCGAGTATCGAGAGGGAGGAGACCAAGAGGAGAGGGCGACTATAGCAGATGACGTCAGCATGTTGCATAGTTAATTGGCGGCACGCTGAGTTGCACAAACAGAAGACTATTCGCTGAAATGGAGACGAGAAAGCGCTGCACGCCCACTTAATAAATGAAATGTCATTGAGGCGTGCCGGCAATCATCAAAAAGAACAACACCAAAAAAAAGCAAAAAAACCAACCAAAAAAAAAGAGGAAATCACAAAACAAAAGTCAGAGCACAATTTAACACCAAGTGGAAGTGGGACGGAGGAGGAGGAGGAGGATGGCAAGTATTCGCAAATGACGCATGAACCATGATGATGGAGCAACTGTAGAGAAAAAGTGATGGGGGGGAGAATGGAAGACCGAGAAAAGGACCCAACTGAGTGACGGAATGGCTGACTGAGGGGCCAGTTGGCTAACTGACAGCGTTCAAGTCAAGCGAGGCTCACTTTATCTGGCCTCCTCAGAGAGCCTCCTCCACACACACACACACACAAACATACACACCACACACATATGGCCACTTGTCCACTTGTCATAGACACCCTCTGTGATCCCTCATCCGGTTTGCTGAAATAGGCTTCTCCTGCAATGAAGGCATAGGTAGGGAATATATCCATGAAAAGTAACCAAAATGATTTTCATGTTAAATTCGTATAATCGATTAGTCGATAGCTAATACATCTATTAATATTAACATCGATTAGAAATAGTTTTATCAAGTGGTAGATGAAATCTGACAAAATGTTCGTCCTTTTTTCACTATTTTGCCTCTTATATTAACTGATTTGATGAAAGATTTTGGGTATTTTTAACTTTAATTGAGTCCATATTCGATATTTTTTTAACTTGGCCATTTCAAATTTATCACTTGATCAATATGCCCATATGATACCTCTTATCAAACAGAAGGATTTAAAAACTCAACTCAAAAAAGAGAGAGACGCGGTCAACTGCAAACTGCAACTGCTACACCAAAAGCAACAGCAACAGCAACTGGCTGAACTTCTCCTCTGCTGTTGGTGCTGCTGCGTCAGCTGCAACTGATGACATTGTCAGACAGCAAAGCGCCCCAGCTATAAAAGGACTAACAAGCCTGACAGTTACTCAGCGTCAGTCAAAGCTTCTGGGCTCTAGATCCTGCTGCTCCTCCTGATGCCACTCGCTTCGACGACCGCTCTGTGATAGGGTGGCGAGGAGAGAGCACGACGAGGGCCTGGCACGATGTGTCGTGCAAATTAAAACTTGGGCCACACTTGACACGTGCTTAGCTGCTGTTGCCTTTGGTACCCAGGACCTCTTCCTCCCTCTCCCATTCACATACACGCACCCCAGCTATCTCTTCCTTTTTTTCGGTGGACTGTTCGTTCGTTTGCGGCTGCTGTGGCACTTGGCTGCTTTTCGGTCTTTTTTTCGGGTTGAAAGCTAGTTTAATTTATGAGATCACAAGCCACGGCAAAAGTCAACTTGCGTGCAGTTGCATAAACTTGTTGCTCACCAAAAAAGAATACACCGCAAATGGTAAGAGGAAAGGTGAAAATATTCTCACTGCTGACATGGCAGAGACTAAAATTTTATACAAAAATTAAATCAGGTAAAAGTAAGCAACTAACTATGATAATACTATCTACTCAAGTAAATTGATTATGAAAATAAATACTTGTAGAGATCCAGAGTTCTCCTTTCCTTCAGTTGAGATTAATTATGTTACTTAGCGATTCCCTAGGGACTAAAATTCATTTCTTAAGGACTCCTTCAGTATTTTATTGTTAATATCCAAAGTAATTGGCAATTTAAAATTTCAGTCAAATTAATTTGTATGTACGTTTGTTTGGTTAACTTGTCCGAAAACCTTGTTAGTTTAGGATTGAAAACTTGTTTCATTCTCCATTTGAGACCATCTACATACATTTGAGCAACTTATGGGACAAGTAACCCATTAAAATTTGAATTATGAATTGATTGCATTACTCGCAGTTTTTTTTACAGATTTAGTGAGTATTTAGGTCTATGCTATCTTCTGGTACTACGTGATTAGTTTTTCAATGTGCTCAATTTGGCGGACTTTTGCACCTTCATTTCGGCAGTCTCAATTGAACAGACTGAATCTGCGTGAATGGGATGTGGGTGTGGCTTCAACTACATAGAAATATGTTGGTGTGTGTGTGTGTATGCTGGCATACATATGACAGTTCCAAAAGCATAATTGACAACATTTCCGCCAATGGCTTTTGTTACTGAAATGATTTCAGCTGAAATTGAGCCGCCTGCGGTGAATGAGAGATGACGCGTTGCATCCTGCATCCTCTCTCTATCCTCTCTATTCATTGCCGTCATGCCGTATCCTCATCAATGTTTAGAACAATGTCAAAACGGTTTTCCCATTGAATTTTAATCAAGTTGACTTTGGCAGGTGATGCTATGTAGGATGATATGGGAGGCATCCTGATGACAGCTTGAATATGATAATTAAAATGCGATACTCCCCGCCATTTCGAGAGGAACAAAAACATGTTCAACATTTGTTTGTGCAAGATGCGTTTTACGTTTCAATAGACATCATTTAAAATTGAAAAGCAACACTTTTTTCGGCCGATTCGAACTAACTGCAAGATTCAGATCGACTCCTCCCCATTTACAATTTACAATTGCTGAACGATGCGCTAATTTCAAATGCCGCAAAAGGCATCGCATTTCCACTGTCTGGACAACTGTGTCTGGGAGCTGTTGGCCATTGATTGCAATTATTTTCAATTTTGGTCAATAGGCAAAGCAGGTAAATTGAGTGAGAAAAGTGAGGGTCAATGAGAAGCCCCAGGGCTGGGGCCATTAACTAAATATTCTTATGGGCATTGCAATTAGTAGTTCATTTACGTGTTGTAATTAACAGATAATATAAGGTATTTCAGACTTTTCTTACTTAATGAGCATTGTACATGGCACTTGGCAACCCTGGTCATTGGCAAAAATGTCCTGGGGAAAACCTCAAAAACCGAAACCCGAAATGCACTCTTTCACTCTTTCGAACTGATGAAACGCTAGGTAGGAGCAATGGACTCGAGGGAGGAGATGGATAGGGGCAGGTGATGGCATGTGGTAGTCGGCAATTGCACCGTTAATTTGGTGTTGCGCACACACACACACACGCACACTGAGGGGACATTCACACGAGTTGCATTGGCGTTGGCGAGTTTTGGCGCCAAATGAATTCAATTAATTAAATTAGTTCAACTTGCTGCTGTAGTTATCATCCGGATTGGGGAATCGGAATTGGCACTGGGCACTGAGAACTCTAGGACTGCGAATCGAAAAGGCTTTGTCCAAGCCAACAAGTCAGCTATTTAGTGTTCAGAGAAGACAATTGGCATATCCTGGAAAAAACCTTATTTATACAGATTTAGGCATGATCTTCCACGATCCCAGGACCCCTTTTTAAATATTTCAAATTATACATGTAAGTTTTGGGGGTATAATTTAAACTGTGGAAGAATTGAAAATAAAGGAATTTAAAAATTTGATTGGGCATATCCTTAGGTGTGGATTACCTAAGCTCTCATTGTTCACTACCACTGAGTGAGCACCAGAATCGTTGTTCGATTTCATTCCTCGATTCATAATTTATTTCGAATATTTTCTGGTTTGTTTTTCTGGTTGAAAAGAACTCTTTTTCTTGAGATTAATTAGCTTAGGATCATTTTCTTTTTGATCATCCTTTTCAGCTTCCGCTTTGGGTTCGTTCTTCTTTGTTGCCTTCATTTTGAGATCCATATCTTTGGTGGTTTTCTTGTGGGGAATGTTCTTAGTCTCTTTGGGATTGTTTTAATTGGTTTCCTTCATCTTGGTTTTGCTTGGTTTCCTTTATCTTGGTTTCTAGCTTGTTTAGATCTTTCTTGTGATCGTTCATCTTAAAACTCTTTACTTTGGGATCCTTTTGCTTAGATTTCAACTTTTTGGGTTCGTTCTCCTTTGAATCGAAATCCTTGCGCATATTTTTCATGGATTTAGCTTCCTTTAGTGATTCCCTTTTAAGTTTTTCATTTTTAGGAGCATCGTTCATCTTGGACTTGTTCATCTCGGAGTTGTTCATCCTGGAGTTGTTCATCTTGGAGTTGTTGATATTGGAGTTGTTCATTTCAACTCCACTTTCCTCGCTGACGTCTTCTTCAGAATCTGTCTTTTTGAGATCGTTCTTCTTAGCATCTATTTTTTTGTGGACGATTTTTATTTTTCTGTTTCTCAATATCTGAAGTAGTCCTAAATTAGTTGTAAATGCTATTGGTATTTGGTGACTGACATGTTTGACAAAGTTTATTGATGCTAGAAATTCTCAACTACAAAAAACTGAATTGTTTGGCAACAGGATTCGGTAATTAATCAGCTGCATTTTGGTTTTGAAACAATGAAAAGAACTATAGAAAGAAAATGAGAAAATAACTTTAAAATAAGTTTAGGCTGTCATTACCAAAGTACTTTCATTAAGGGCAGTAGAATCAGTGTTCAATTCATCAGTTGTTGCTGTCTTCTTTATATTGGCAAGGGTTGTTTGGTCTTCCTGTTTTGTGACTTTCTCGTCCTTTGGTTGAGTGAATACAACAACACGACTCTCTAAGTCCATATGGATGCGTGGTTCTTCCATTTTGTTGAGAATAAATCAATGGACGAGCAAGTTTTAGGTGTTTTTTATATTTTCTCAAAACTGAGTGACTTTTCAAATGATGATTGTCAAATGATTTCAATTTGATATGCCACATTTGTATTGAAATTTTGGCAGGGTATCAATGGTGCTTTGCGGTCAACGTCAACAGCGACGTCGACTTTGCCATCAGACTCAATTATCAGCTCTTTTATGAATGGCCAGCAAATTTTGCAATGCGGCAGCGGCAGCGGCAACGGCGGCGCCTACCTTGACTGGAATTGGATATTCTTTATTCTTTTTTTCCACCGACTTCTTTTCCTATTTTCGTTCATTTTTATTTTCTCTTTTCATATTCTGCGTTTGGCATTTTTGCTGGGCGCAGACAAAATTGTGCTTCGATTTTTCGCTTTCTCTATCTCTCTCTCTCTCTATGTAATTGCATTAAAAAAAAGGGATAATTAAGTTGGCCAACTGCAGGTAATAAATTATGAGAAGGCCATGCAAAACCCTTTTTGCAGCTAAAAATGAAAATTGAATTTTATGTTGTTGCGCGAAGCGACAGCAAATCAAATTAGGCAAACAAATTTGTTAAATATGCTTAATTTGATGATGGACAGACAGGGGTTAAATGCAATATGTTAAACAGACGATACACATAGAAGTCATGCTAAATGCCAAACATCTGTTTCAACGCACAATAAATGGACCTGCGAGTTGGGTTTGGTCCTTTTCCTCTTCTTGTTTTTTTTTGAGCAAGAATTGGCGTTCATCATGCCATGAATTACGGGGCGTCAAACTGTCAAGCACCCCCAAGCCAAAACGCTTGACAGATGAACTAAAGGCCGGGTTACGCAACTAACAACCATATACATGTATGTATGTGCCCCCACCGTCCCTTCCCCCAGCACGTTTCAGTTGGGTTGAAGTAGATGCCTCCATTTTGGTTCGCTATTCATAAAAATTGCTCAATTCCGCAGGCGTTTGCTATTTTTGCCGTCAAGCTTTGTTTCGCTTTATCAACGGGTAGGGTAACTAACTGACTGACTGACAATTCAGCCCCCCACCCATCATACCCCAACCACTGTGTCTAGTTCAGATTTTTTCCATTGCAAACAAGAGATATTTTTGTTGACAACTAAAAAACCTCGTCGCGTTTTTTTCTCACGCTCAACATGTTTTCCATGGGCAAAAACAAGAAACAAATACCTAACAAACAGAAAACAGAAAAACATAAACAAAAGCGGGTTGAGTGGTCTAAGCCAACCACCCATCCACCCACTCGCCCCGCCCTTCTATAGGCTTAAATGCCAGCCTGTTGGTTTTAAAAATTATGCCTCAAATTATGCCATGTCATGTAGGACTAGAAATGGCAGAAAAAAAAACCACAACAAAAACACAAAAACAACAACAATAAGTTATCCTTTTGTGCCCCGTTGGCAGAAAATGCAGCAATGCGTTTTGCCCATAAATAATATTTGTTTCAATTTTTTCAGCCTCTCAAAATATGTAAAATATTTGGTAGCAAACGTATGCAAAATGCATTTAGTTTAGTTAGTTGCATTTTTGCTTGCAACATTTTTATGCAACTCTGGCAAATTTTGTTTTTATTTTTTCCTTTTGGTCAACAAAAGGAACTAAGTAAGAAAGAAATTGATCTAAGCCGACTTTGGATGCCTTAACAAAATGGGAAACTCATCATTAGCAATACGTTATATTTAGGCCAAGTCCGAATACCTATTTTGCCCAAATAAGTATGCTATAAAAACTAAATTCTTTTTCATTGAACTCAACTAATTGCGTTCTACCATTTTAAAATTTATTGGATACCTATTGAAATCGTATTCATTGTGAATTTTCTCTCACCACTTAAACAGCAGTTCCCTGAAGTATGCTAAAGATATTTTTATAATCAGTTAGCTTATCTATAATTTTATTGCCCACAATTGTGAGATTAAATTAACTTTTACTTTCGAGCTTCGTTTCATGTCAGCCTTTTTGGTCAAATTATGGAATATATTTTGTATACAAATCAATATAATTTCCTTTTACTGCTTTATGACTTAAGCTAAGTTTGACATCATTTAGGATGCTTATCTTTCGTTTTATTTGCTCTTCTTTAGCGAATGCTTTTCATAGCGATTCCTTTCCCTTTATTCTAAACGCTTGACTTGGTTTTCTAGTCGCTAATGAGCTTTGCCTCTTTTTTTTCTGGCATTTGCTTTGACATAAGCCCTTATCCCTTGCAGAACCTTTTGTGAATCCTTTGCGCTTTCTCTGTAAGCTAAAAAATTTGCATTTAGCCTCACATTTGCAAGGGGTTTAAAGAGGATTGTATGTATGTACATATGTATGTATAAAAGGACAGAAAGAGATTGAGACGGAGATGAAGGCAGAGCATTGCTTGTGGCTGCAATTTATGAAGTTCAACTGTAATGCGCTTTTAACCTGCAGCAGCTACGGCAAACGGTTCGCCTAAAGAAGCCGCAGGAGTCTGAGCTTTCAGTTTTCGGTTCGAGTTGTGCGGCATTTGGTTGGTATGCGGCGGCGGTGGCGCCTTCTAACACTTAATATGCGCGGCACGTGGCCGAAAACTAAACAGAGAGCCACAATCACACACACATACAGTCACACACACATGTGAAAGAGTCTGAGAAGCAGCACTGTGAGAAAATATCATAGATTGTATCTGCATTGGATTAAATGGGTTTAACTGAAAGTAAACGAAGTTTTCTCCCCCAGCAGGTCCAAGCGATAAGCAAGTAAAGCTTAAAATAAAGCAAACCGTTTGTTTTAACTAACTAAAACGATTTAAAATTATATATTAATTCTATTTTGAAATTAAACTTTTAATTGACTCAGAAAAATAAGGTTTGTAGTATTTGCATAAGGACAAATTGTACAAAAACTCTAATCAACAATTTACTTTGACTTGCCGGATAACGTCAATAACATCTTCTTCTAAGGTGCTGGAAGAAAGGTCGACAGAAGTATTTGAAAAAGTTTGAACTTCACGCTTCTGATCATTTGAGTTAATTCCTAATTTCTTGCAGTACATTAAGAAACATAAATAGCCACAGTCACACAAATACTCTTCCTTACATATGTACATAAGTCGGGCCAAAACATAAAATGTTACATGGGAAACTCCGCATGGTGCCATGCACAATAAATACGCGCAAAATGGGCGGAAACTGCACTTGCACCCATTGGTTACTGTCAAATGGCATGGTCAAGTAGTTTCTACTAAAAACTGCAATTTGGTTTGATGGTGCTGGAGGTTTGGGGTTCAGATCAGGTTGCATGGCACGCACACAGTTGCACATTAATAACAAACATGAGTTGGCTTATGGCAATGCAGAATGAAAGAGAACGAGAGGTAGCACAAAATAGAGAGAGAGAGAGAGAGATGCATTAAACGAGGGGAGTTAGGTCAGTGTAAAAAAAAAAAAAAAAAAAACAAAAACTTTGACAAGCCATAAGCCACAGGGTAAGTTAGGACTCTGTATATCTATCTAGCTTACTCATTGGCACAATTAAAACAAAACAAAAAGGAAGAAGAGTAGGTGAGGTGGGGTGGGGGAGATGAGGGAGTTGATAAACTAACAGAAAATACTGAGGCGTGAAAGTGTTGTTCCTAAAAGTATGCACAAATATTTTGACAAAGCAAATATTTATCAACTTTCTGGACTTCTGACCTTAAGCATGCGATAAAGCACAAAGTGACTTTGGGGTCAATAGAGCAGACCGAAAGACGAGTAGAGCTAGAGAGAGGGGGAGGGATTGGGAAAAGGAAAAAGAAGGGCTGTCCTCAAATGCTTAAAAAGAAATTTCAAAGTTAAATAACTTTCTAATGAAACGATCGATGGGCATGAAATATACAATGAATATTTTAAAAATCAAATTTCGCATTCAATTAAAATGGTTTAATGCTTTTCGCTTCAACTAATTACTTGCAATTATTTAAAAGGAAAATCTAAACTATCTCATCTCAAGCTTAAACATCTTGGTAGCAGATTACCAGCGTCACTCTGGCCGTACTTGGAATGCAATTTACTTTCACGTTGTCCTTATTTTGTGCCCCTATATCCTTGTCAGTGGCATTGCCATCTATGGGTCTTGCCTCTTCAAAAGCCAAGAGTTGAAGTGCAAGGCGCACGCTTGGACGAGTGTGCAAAAACCCAATAACCCAAAGCTCAAGGTGACAATGATGAACACGAAGGAGAAGTAGAAGCAGCTCAGAAGGATGAGGCGGAAGCGATGAAGATGTTTTTTGGGCAGAGGGTAAGAAGAAGGTTTTGTTTGTATGGGTATTTGTGCAACTTGTTTGTTTGCCCTTATTGTTGTTGCTGTTGTTGGTGTGTTGTTGTGTTGCCTTATTATATTTTAGTAAGAACAAAACGCTTGCCAGCTGTCTTTTCATTGTTGGACAATGGCACAGAGCACAGCCCAAGCTAAGCTATTCATTTTTGATACAGTCACTGGGTTGTTTACTAACCAGCCACCACCCCCTTGTCGCCCTCGCCTTCTCACGCAGTCCTGCTTAGTCTAAGTCAGTGTGATCTACCCATGTCTCCGTGTAAATTTGAGGGCATCTTGGGATTACCAACCGCTTAAGTAGAGCTTAAGATATCAAGCGCAGTGTTGATTTCACCTTAACTCAAAGCTATTAGCTAAGAGTTGACTATTGATTAAAATTTTTTAATTTACAATCTGTCTTTGTTTATAATAGAAGAGGGAAGATAAGAGAAATAAGCTTTAAAGTTGAGATTGCGAAGTCATGATTGATTTTGCGATTATGTCTTGAAGAAAACTCTTTTTATTAAAATAAAAATTGAATAAGTGTTAGATGTAGACGTCAACAAGAACATAGAAAAATATCTACTTTGAGTTGATTCTATAACGAACAAGTTTCCTTGGTAATTTACTGCCAACCATTCAAATTCGAATCCTTTTAAAATTTGTTAGTTCAATTTTAAGAAGTGCTTGATCTTATCTTAACTTAACTTTTCCTTAATGTCATAAAGCTCAATTGTCATATTTTGTAGGATACCAAAATCGTCGATTTCCAGTTTTCTTCAAATGTTTTGTGGCTGTGGACCATGTTGTATGTGTTTTTTTCGAGGTCACACATATGGCTCACCTGGGTCCGGATCCTGGGTCCGCATGCAGTTGAATAAATTTGTACAATGTCATGGCAATTATGTAAAACAGTGCCATTAGTGCAAAGATTTTCACCTCGAGCGGTTTTAGTCACTGACTGACTGACTGACTGACTCACTGAGTGACGATGTCGAGCTGGTTGGCTGAGTGACTGAATGACTGACTGGCTGGCTTGGTTGCATTTGTTGAAATTTATGAGGCATACTGATGCAAGGACAATGCAAATGTGTGTGTCTGTGTGTGTGTGTGTGTATACATGTTGATGATGTTGCCACAGTCGCTGGGGATGCTGTTGCAATGGTGAATTATTTATGCCAACTTGACATTTACTTGAAGAGGCGAGGCCTCGACTAGAAGAAAAAACTGTTGATACGTTTTTCCATAGTATACTTTTTTGCGCATTTACTATTAATTGCTGCTTGTTCTTGGATATACTGAATTATATATAGAAATCTGTTATATATCTCTGTACTTTGGATATTCATAACCACTTACCAAAACAAAGAAGGTCTCAAGATTGGCCAGAGAGAGAGAGAGAGAGAGAGAGAGAGAGAGAGAGAGAGAGAGAGAGAAAGATGGAGAAAGTGTGTGTGTGGGAAAAGTGATTTCATCAGAAGCCGCAATGTTTAAACGCATTTTAAATATTCATAATTCAATTTTGACTTGGTTTTTCGTAGAAGTTTTTGTGGCCAGTCAACGGTTCCAAGTTGTAGTTCTGCTGCTGCTTGCAACTTGTTTATTTTCCTCTTTTCCACTCAGTTTACGTTATTAATGAGCAAAAGTAGAAATGCAGGCCACAGAAAGGCGATGGGATGGCAAGGATAGATAGATAGAGCAAAAGGCAAGGCAACCCAACAGCAAGTGAATCTGTATTTGTGTGTGAGTGAAAGAAACTTAAAATAGATAAATAAATGAAAAGCAAGTAGATGACTAAAGATACACTACCAAAATGTGAAAAAAATTTTAACTTAGGGATTTACAACCAATTTTTGAAATGTTTCTTTTTGAAGTATGGCGAACATTATTAAATACTTGAAATCTAAAATATGCAGTAATGCAAGTTTAATTCAAATTAAATAAATCAGCTTTCGAAATTTACAAAAATTAGTTTTCATATACAGAAATGTTTATTATTGTGAATGGGATGGTTATCCGATTTAGTTTTTAAGCTCGTATACATTTCCAAACAATATAACTTTAAAATATCAACATTTTTACCATGACAATATTTCTGTTTTTTAATAATATTTCTTATAGAAAATAATTTATTATAAAATCCATGGGTAAGTTATATCCTATAAAATGGTGTCGATTTAAATATTTAGATTATATTTTTTAGCTGAGATTTGTAGGTGCTACAAGAATTAGCCATAGCCTAGTACATAGTTCACTTGACTTGGTCAGAATGAGAGAGAGCCAGCAACAGAAACAAAGCAAAGTAATAATTTTCAAAGTTCTGACGCGGCGGCAACAACCGCCCCGCCCTCACTTTGAATTTATCCCCGCTGTCTGGCCTGCACTTAAATATGTATATATTTTTAATATGACCGCTTGGCCATTACTTTGGCAAGAAAATAAGAGAAATAAAAAATTGAAAAGCTGGGAAAAAAACAAATAGAATTAAATTATATGTTTTATATTTTGTTGTTTGCCTAGCTCAGCAGGAAAAGAGAATTTAAAACTTGCGATTTTGTCATCTTCTACAGCTTCTCATATTTATCTGAAAGCTCAGCAGGACTTAAGCCTTTACCTGTCAGACGAGAAGCAAATAATAAGCATAATGCATGGCTCAGGTTTCTTTACAGTTGCCCCCTTCTGTTGCCCTTCCCTCTGTCCTTTTCCATTGACTTTGCCTTTGCCAATGCCTCTCAAAAACTCACTCAAAGTGCCAGGGCAGAGCAGTGAGCTGTACGCGGATATCTAAATAAATAGCTGAGCAGTAAATTTCAGTTTCTTTTTCTTTCTTACCAGAAGTTTGTCTGCCTTTTCCCCCTCAAAGAAGTGCGTCCCCTTGATCGCCCTCCTCGCCATATCTACGTATCTACTCATACATACATGGACTAACCCATATACCTATGCTGTGTGGCTTTTGCTTTGGCTTCTGTTGGGATTTATGTTGTGAAAAGTGAAACATAAGCATGCTGGATTGCAGTGAAAAAAATATAGAAACAAAAAACAACAACCATTGGAGCGGGGTAACTTTGTTTTATGCTGAAATTGTAATACCCTTACTATACCCTTGAAGTTTCTCTTAGAAGCTCCTTGTCTGACGATTAAAGTCCTTCAAGTTGAATTCAAATTTCATTGACTCATTTAACTAATTGTTACAATTTCATTTTTTGAAGTGTCAATCTTTGAAACATAAAATTAAGACGATAGATGGGTTAGGTTTTTGCTTTATCCTATTTCAAACTAATTATAGATAGACTAGAGTAGACAGCTAGACTTTATAAGCAAGTTGATCACTTATCATTAACGCTAACCCTTAAAAGTTTTGAATGTTAGCTTTACCTTTTTAAGTAGCCCTTTTGTATCTTAGCTTTAATATCAGCCCAAGGAACTCATAGAGATATAGCTCTAAGAATATGTTGTGATTGAATTTGGAACTGGTTGGCTTGAGCTAATATTCGCATGCACTTGTACATAGAAGATCAGAGTCAAAAGTCTTTATCAGTTGATAATAGTTTATGAGATTTCTAAAATCTTCATGTTTAATTTTAAGTCCATAATAAAAGAACATCTGAGCAACCGTCAGGAGAAATGCATTCACTTGAATCACTCATGCCTTGGGTTAAAAGTTGTAAGAAACTGGGCTGGCAGAATATACCCTTTGGCAAGGGTATCATGAGTAATCCATAGAACGACACGTGCCATTTCATAAGGCAGCGGTATAAACGCAATCTTCAACCCCATCTCATCTACTCATCCCCCCATCATCCGCTAAAAAAAGATGTTAGAGATATTGTGAAGTTGAAATGAGTTCAAAAAATGTTTATATCCGTTGCAATTGCCGGCTGGGAATGCGCTCCTGGATCATAAATCGCAAAAAGAAGTAGGAGAAGAAAAAAACACATACATGTACATATATACATATAAGAAATGATGCGGAAGGTGCGGAAAATAAGCAAAAGAAATCGACAATAAAAGCAGGAAATAACTAAAGCACATGTTGATATAAACATTAGATATAGAAAACATAAATATGAAATAAGCTTCAACTTAACTCTACTATCTCTCTCTCTCTCTCTTTCACTCTCTTGAGGTTCACCTGTGTCAGTTTGGTAGCTTAGCCTAGAGGGAACATTGCTTTTGATCTCCATTTGGCTTCATTCTAATTGACTTTCAAATTAGTTTCTGTCCAAAAAATTAAACCACACAAAATGTATTCATTCAAATGCACAACAAATGGGTGAGGAGTAGAAAAAAACTCAGCGAATTGGAAACAAAAACATTTTGTGCCCATTTGTCCTCTGCTATGATTGCCCCGAACAGTTCCTTTGTTCATTTTTGCCAGCTAGTTATGAAACTTTCATTTGCTCTAACACATAATTATGAACTGAACTGAACTTGAAGGTGCAAAATACAATTGCCACACTGTTACCTCACCCTCACCCCTCTCACATTCTGGCCAACTCCTAAAAACCAACTTCCTCTTGGCCAGACTCCATCTCTTTCGTTGCTTCTGCTGCTGCTGTTTTTGTTGTTGTTTTTTCCAGTGGTTGCTTTGAGAGAATTTTGAAAATTGGAATTGTTTGTGCTATTTCTGGGGCTTTTGGTTTTTAGATATGTATGTCTAGTTCATTCCCAAGTTGCATTGTGGCAATTAAAGTTACTTTTTGATTTGTTTCAACTCATTTTTATTTGAGTATAAATTGGATTTGTTTTTCCTCCTTTTTTTGGCTTGCTAATTACCTAATAGGAAAAACGCATTAAAAATCATAAGTTTTAAAGTCCTACAAAGCGTATTTTCATCTCTAACTTTCAGATTATATAATGTTTTATAAGTATTCAAAACTTTCAGTAAAAGTTTAAGAAAATAAACAAGAAAGAATAAAAAATGTAACTCAATTAAAATATGTGAGAATTAAACTGAGATGCTGGCGAAATTAATCGAAATGAACGAACTGAAAAGAACCAAAGGAATTTGAATAATTGAAACTTAAATATATATGTAGGTATAATTTTGTCAAATTATTCATTTGGTTTAACAAATGCATTCATAAACATTCTATTTATTGTTACCTTGACATTCATTTTATTTCATCAGGTTTGTCGTTTCATTTGTTGACAGATTCAAATAATTGGCATAAAATTGAATTCTTTCATTGACAATAATCTTAAATTTAGTCTAATATTTCCTCAACTATAAATGATATATGAAAGAAGAGTACAGGACTCGGTAAATGAGTTGTCATTAAGGCAACTGAACAACTAGGATCAGGGTTGCAGTCCCAGGCTAATCTAAACATGTAGCTTTCGTCTCAGCTTGTAAAATAATGGTAATGTAAATAGTCAAATATTTCGTAGTGGAATGGGCTAACCCTCAATCACATTATTGAAAAAATTTGCAGAGGTTTACTTTAAACACGTAGAATGATAGATCGAGTAGACACAGACAGATTGATATTCCAAAAGTCTGCTTCATATTAGTTTTTCATTCTTTTGTCCAGTGTTTTCCTCTTTTCCATAATATCAAGATTCCAGTAAAGGCTTCGATCTAGACCTAGGCTCATCATCTGATTGCCTCTGGCAAGCTATGAGCTGATGTCTTCGAGTTGCTTTTCTTGGTAAATGACGTTTTGCTGATTGTCTGTTCACGTAAGATCACCCAAAATAAAGCACATACAAAACATTTCTAAGCTATGCATTCTCTCTTTATGTAAACATTTATTGGGTAAACAATTTGTCAAATATAATTAACTGAATTCATTCCCTCATTCCCCCAGTTTTATGGGACTTAAATGGATTTCTATTTGTATATTAAAAGGTCCATCGTAGTGCAATAAAATTTATTTTCTGGTTTATCTAAATGTAGTTAGCGTGAATGTGTCTTATCGAAAGAACTTTAATATCAATTTTCATTTGTGAGCAATTTTCACTCTTGGGGACGACGACTGCGAAATGCGAAAGAGAAGGCTGGGCGGGAAATATCTTCAGCCCATTTTCGTTAATTTCTGGGCAAGCGTATATTTTTTTCCTTTTTAATTTCACAGCATTTCATCGTGGGCAATGCATTTTGGCAGAGGAATGGGGGCAACTGGGGGAACCTGGGCGACCGGTGCTGCCAGGACAACTCTAAACAGGGCAGTGGCCCAAGTAATAGAGAAGGAGCTGGTGGAGGAGATGCTGTAAAAGTATGGGCAGAAATCGTGGCAGCAAGAAGAAATGCGGTTACAGTGTCCAAAGGCCGCCCTGGAATGCCATAAATTACGTTGTCGGCAAAGAGAGCAAGAGAAGCAAGTTGTAGTAGCAATGGCTACTACTAGTCTGGGACCCATTGCTGATCCTTGATGCAGCAAGGAGCTGGGATGACCAGGAGTAGGAGCAGCAGCAGCAGGAGTTGGACGCAGGAGAAGTTGGCTGCGTTACGTTTTTGGCTCTAAATTAAATTTTTGCCAACGCCAAAAGAAGCTGGAACGAAATTTTTGTGCTGTGCATTGCACTGATGCGGCGGAAGCTAAGAGCCATTAGTCCTGGGCTACAGGAGCTCACAGGACTCCCAGGACACGCTACGTTTCGCTGGCTTTGCTTTGTGGCCACGGCTCATTATGTGTGTGTGTGTGCGTATGTGTCTATGTATGTATGTGTGTGCGCAATTAGCAGCGCTTGTTAGTGCCTGAGAATGGCTAAAGGGAGTGAGAGAGAGAGCGAGAATGAGGGAGGTCCAAAAGTGACTGGCAAATGGCCAAAAGCTAAATGTGTGATATGAGCCGAGCTATCACAGAAATCATTGAAATTTACTTAATGTTGATACTGATCCCGTCGACAATGATGATGCTGCTGCTGCTGGATGTCAGTAATAACCAATAATCCAATCCCAAACTCCATCGCTCCAATCGAAATTCGTATTCAATTTCACATTTTCGCAACTTACTGCATAATTTTCACCAGACAATGGCCAGACACAGTGCATGGAAAAACCTGACATGGCGCCATAAACTGTTTGGACATGACAAGTTGGTGTGATATTTGGCTGCAACCTGTGATAGTCTTTGTTTCCGTGTTGTCCTTTTTTCTTTTGTTTTTCTAGTTGCTGTTTCTGTTGTTTTGACAAAAAGCCGCACGTTATCCCCAGCTAAGTGCAAAAGTGGATTGCAGTCCTAGCTTGCCGTCTGCCTTCTTGCCTGCTCCCAGTGCTAGAAGTGAAAGCTAACAACAAACTATAAAATACAGAAAAATGTAAACGTTTTAGCAATAATGCGAAGGACTTGATACCGTTGCATTGGGGAAGATCTAAGGACTACAGTCCAAGTAGACAATTTCAAAAGAAACATTCAGTAAATTCTTTATACCAAAATTAAGATTAACAAACAATCGGCTATATTATTATTTTGATCCTCACAGTGAAGATCAGGAACAATTTATCGACAACAACTAAAAGATAAGAGCAAAAGGAAACTTTTTCCACTTATCTTACGGAGATGAATTTTATAACAAACCAATTTAGTGAAAGGATATCAAACTGAATAAAGATGCAGGACATAAATTTCTCCCTTTTATCATGCCAAAGTACACTATCAGGTGTTATTCAAAAAAAAATTCCTAACTATTCAACAAGGGACTAGTCAAGGATTTTTGGAACTAGATTTAAAAATCTTAGAATTCTCAGAAGTGAAGTGAAATTGTATAAAATGTTTTGGCCAAGGTCCCACACAAATTCTTCATAAAACTTCTGTGTCCTTAAATGCCCTTCGCATACCCTCTATTGCCTAGAGTTAGCGGGAAAAAAAGAAATAGCAGGCGGCGAACGAACGACACTTGCAAATGAACTTGCTGCCACTCGCCCAGTGTAGCCTTTTTTTCGTGTTACCTGCACCAACTCTTGCCACTTGCTACTTGCAACTTGCAAATGATGCTCGCGCCTTCGTGAAGTGCATAACGTGGTTGCTTTGCAACATTATTAAATAGTTCAGTTACAACAACAAACAGCTCTCTGACAGTGGAACTGCCTCTGCTCCGTCTCGCTGCCTTCTCTGACTGCTGTTCTGGTTGATGCTTGATGCCATAAAACACTAAAAAAATGCTCATAAAGTGCAGCCTAGAGACTAAGGCTGAAGGTAGTTGAGTTGGAATACAGGGCACTGGCTGAGTTATGTTATCACAACGTAGACATAATGTGACCGTTAAGAAAGTGATAAGTGTCAAATGTCAAGAGAGAGAGAGAAAGAGAGAGCGAAAGACATTTGTCTGTCTTTGTCGACATTAATATAAAAGGGTCATATAAATAGAGAGAGAAAAATGCCTTGGAAAACTCTTCTTCAAGATCACGTCAGAGAAGTTCTTCATGAATTTATTAGCTCTAACCGATCCAAGCTATTTGCCATCAAATAGCTGATAGGCTAAGAATATATAAGCAAAGAATACTAAACAATTGTTAACCAGTATTAAGCTCACGTAACCAAGAGTAACATACCCCAGACTCCACGCCCCTCCTAAACAGGTCTCACTGTGAAATAGGACAATGAAATTGAATTTAGAGTAAGGTACCCGGCACGTACACCCAGATATGGTCGCCGAAAACTTTTTTTCACAAATTATTTCTTCTTTTTTTCTGTTGTCGAAAGAAAAACTTTTTTTTTTTTGAGCTACGAAAGTTTACTGCATAATAAAGAAACGAAACGCAACACAAAGCAAAGCCAAAGCCAAAGCAAAAGAAGCTGAAAGAAAATGAAGGCTAACAAAAAAAAAGTAGAAAGAAAAGAAATATCCAAAAAAAAAAAAAGGAAAGAAAATCAAAATTCTGTGTATGATACATGTTTTAAGAGGGGTGGGGAAGAGAGAGAGATGATGAAGAAGATATAGAAACTTGGCTAATTGGCTGCGCCTTCAGTTGAATTGAAGTCATTGCGTATGCGTAATGTGTGACAAATCAAGCATACGCCATGCAAATCGTTGAAGCATTCAGCTCACAAAATTTAAATACATTTGGAATTGAGAATTCTCGGTTTCTCGGGTTATGCCAGGTATTTGGAAAAATTAAAGCAACCGCAAAACAATACAACAAAGCACCCGAAAAAAATAAACGAATTGCATAAATTTTTCACTTATTTGGGTTGGCATTGAATTTTCATTTCATTTCATAGAGAAGAAGGAGTCTGTCTCTCTCTCTCTCTCTCCCTCTTCACACACACACACAATCATGAATATATATATATATATGTAAATGTACATAAAATATATATGTATATATATATCGCTCATATAACAAACGACTGCTGTTTGGCCAGACACAGCGAACGTCTCATATGAATTTCAACATTTCCAGCACAAATGAATGAGTTTTAATTTTAAGCATAATTGCTTTTTGTGGGTTATTTTTTCGCACATTTTCTGGCAGGCAATTCATAGCGTGGGTTGCATTTAAATTCACTGAAGAATGTCTGAAATGGCAGAGGCTTATGTTTTATCTAAATATCTATATAAAGAGGCATATACAAATTTGTATTTAACATTACCAATCATGAAAATGAATGGTTTTTAGAAGTCAATTACCAGACTAATAATTTACCAGAATAAAAGCCACAGATGTCAAATATTTTTCAATGGTTTACTCTAATCTCCTCATTCTCTTATCAAATGCAATTGGAAAGTCATCAAAATCCTTGTACTTTTTAATGTTAATTCATGAACCTTTTGTACGACCCTCTCCATCTACAATATTAACGCCTTTTATGTTGTTATTGCCGCATAGCGCATGCTTAACAAGGATCAACACGAGCAGGACTCTTTGGCAATTAAGTTGTGACTTCCTGGATGTAAAATCAATATAGAAACATAATTACAATAAGCATGAAGTATTTCAGCTCTTTCTTTTTTTTTTTTCTATGGCTTTAAACAATCAAAAAAGCAAAAAGTTTTCGCCAGCAGGCGAAAATTGATATAAATCCCCGAGTAAAGTAGAGGAAATGGATTGTAAGGCATCAACAGACAGGACACATTTGTCAGGGCAGCACCGCGAAAATTCCCATGGCGCTTTACACCAGTCAGTTTCCTAAGTCCTTGTCGAGCTTTCTGGTTTTGCTTTGGTTTTATTTTTTTGTTTTTGTTGTTTTTGGCCAAGAAACAATCATCATTTGGACACTTTTAATACTTTCGTTGCCCGCAACGGGGCCGAAGCGGTAACAAGTGGCCAAAGCAATGACTCTAGACAGGCCAGGCCAGGACAGGAAGGAAGGAAGAGCTAAAGTTCGAGTCAGTTTTTTGGCCACATTGGCCCATGTCATTGCTTAATTTCAGGCGACATAAAATGTCCTGAACTTTGTAACTCTGCGTAGATCTCGCGGGATTGAAATTTATGCTCTGGAGAAGTTTTAAAGCCAACAATAATAACAACAACAACAACAGCAGCCAAAATGGTCATAAACAGAAAACTGAAACTCAAACTCAAACTCAAACTGAAACTCAAACTTGAACTAAGCTGAAACTGAACTGAGCTGAACTGATTAGTTTCTGTGGCTGCCCTTTTTTTTTGTATTATTTTAAATAGAAGAGGGAGAGGTGGGGAACGGCTGGCATCCCACTTAGTACTTATGTGTAATGATGAAAAATTCTAAATTAAAAAATAGTCAATTTGAAGGAAACTCACTTGAGATCACTTCTTGTTTTCGATTCTGTTTCCTTCGCTTGCAATTCAATAATTTTTGAGCAGTAAAATGAGAATATGAACATTTTTGTGGTCGTTCTTAAAGTCTAAGTATTTTACTGCAGGCATTAAGGAAGGAGATTTTTAGTCGTGTTGCAACTAAATGATTCAGTTTTTTACTCCTTTCCTTGTTGCGAATTTATAAAGTTTTGTACAGTAAACTCTTTTTGATTTGGTAACGACTATCTTTGCAGCTGGAAGAGCGAGAAAAACTTTAAAATATAGGATGGCTTTTATCAAATTTCTGTAGGCATCATCTAGTCATATTAACTAAAGTCTCACAGTGTATCCTTATATATACCATCTATATATATACTTTCATGTTGTATATGCTAGCTTGTTATTTATACATATTAAAACAAACCGTTTGACCTGATTTGACCTCGAGTCGTCAAAGTTAGTTACAACTTAATGATATATCTATACGTAATATACATAATGGAATCCAAATTCAACCCAGTTAATATACTTCTTTTTAAAGTGTAGAAGCTTAAATTTCAAGAGGTAAAAGAGTGCACAAAATCAAATTAACAATCCACTTATGTACACATTAATTTTTGCCGCATTAATAAAGCCTCAAAGAGGTCATCATTAATGATTCTTGTTTAATTTTCATCATTTGGCCCATTTGTTTGGTCAGCAACATGTTGATTTGTTTGGCAACATGTTGCCAATCAGTTAAAGCCTGTTTATCTGGCAACATGTGGGCCATCCGATGCAACCGCAAAATGGCAAACGTAGTGACAGTTAATTTTGACAAATTTGTCTAAAGTTGATCACTTATTGATGACAATATGCGGCCGTTACGCACAATCTGCACAATTTATGGTCTCTGGTCTGGCCTGAATGGTTCTCTCTCTATCTATCTGTCTCACTCACTCCCTCTCTCTGGTCTGGTCAATCGAATTTCGGCGCATAACAAATTATGAGGTTCGCAATTTGCAGCTAAATTAGTTTCGAGGCTTTGAGTTAATTGTAAATGCCAAAATGGCCGCAAAAATCGTATATTCCACATATCTATATATCTAAATATATATTTATTATTGAAAAATAGTTAAAGTTGTTATTGTTATTGCTGTTGCTGTTCTTTTTGGTATTCTGGTATTCCTGTTGCACTTTGTAACTGCTGGTTGCAACTGTATTTGAATTTGGTTTTAGTGTTTTTTGAGGTTTAGCATTTTATTTGCTGTTGCGGAGTTGCCATAAAGCCTGTTTTTATTGTGTGTGTGTGTGAGTGTGTGTGTGGTGTATATGTGTATATCATGGCAAAAAGCTCAGATTAAAAACTTTTCCCATTACGTAAAAATTAACAACTTTTTGTTGTTGCAGCAAGAGAAAGAGTTGCATTGAGTGAGATCAGTGGCTAGTCCTAAGAGAGAGAGGGAGAGAGAGGAAGAGAGATAGAGAGTGGCAGACGAGGAGAGGGAGCCATGGCGGTAAATGTGGCAAACAACCAACAGCAGTAGCTACTAAATTTTCTAAAATAAAGCAACTGCCTTTCATTGTAGTTCAACCAAACAGCACAGAAAGAGAGAGAGAGAGAGAGAGAGAGAGAGAGAGGAGGAAAGGCAAATGGCAGCCGTTGCAACATCCAGCCAAGGTCCATTTAACAAGCGGCCATTGTTGCCCCGAAATGCTTTAAAATGCAGCACCTTGAATTGCTATATAATTGCAGGTGAAACGTTGCTAATGGAGAAGCCAAAACCCCCACCACCGCCCACCTTTTGCAATATTAAAATGAAAAGCAGAACAATTCATTATAAGGAACTCCATATTTGCACGAATTCACTTTCCATTTTGCAGAAACCAGTAAATAACAATTCAGTGAAATACCATAAAGTAAACTTTAAACATTTAAATTCATAGACTTTAAGAACAAATACCATAAATTCTGGTGAATTCGAAATATTTTCTAACTAGAACAAAATCTGATTGTGATGTTGAATTCAAAGATCATAATCTTAACTAACTAATCCAAGCAGTCAACCAAATCCGAGTTAGAGGTAACATAGATATGAACTATAGGAGGAACAGGAATACGAATCACTTTTGAATGCTTTGGATGTGTGCTCATTGTCAATATGAAAAGTAAATGAATTGGTATTTATAATCGATTTAAATCGATTAGCTTTGCCTTTGTTTATTTCTAAGCCAATTCTCATTGGTTAATTTCCATATGATTGCATATAAATATCCTTGATATTTCATTCTGAATAATTATTAAATATTAGAAGGTACTTAATTTGAGACTTGGCTGTATTATGCATTGCATAGCTTTTCGGCTTGAGCAAAATCTGATTTCTGTTAACCGAGACCAAACAACAATGCCTCAAGAATGGGTCAGAAGCAAGATAAAAAGGATTTGTAGGCATTTTCTCATTGTGGTACACACAATTTTGAATGTGTTGCATACGTATAGGCGTCACTCAATTTCATTTATGGCTACCCTTAGCATCAATGGGGGGTGTGGCTATTGTGTGTGCGTGTGTGTTTGTGAGTAACTCTCACTAAGCCAAATGCCAAAATGGTAAACGATGTGCAAATGTTGCCAAAGAATGAGCTAAAGAGAGAGAGACAGAGAATGAGAGCAAAATTAAAACAATAAACGATTCACCAAAACTCAAACTCAGCTTCGACTTTGGCTGGAATGATGATGATGATGATGATGCCAAATCGACGGTCCAAACTTGTGTGAATACCTCAATTGTGGCCTCAACAATGGATGGATGAATGGATGTATGGACGGATGTCTGACCCAGTGTTGCCGCTGCTGTTGCATGCAACACGACAAGGTATAGGAGTTGGAGTAGGAGTAGTCTGTGGAGGTGGCATTATTGCCAAAAGCACAAACCAAGAGTTAGAGATGGGCGGGTGTATGGGATTCAGTGTCAGGTCAACTTTAGCATTTTACCTTTTAGGCAGCTCTCATGCATGAAATTGAAAGAGTAGCAATTGATTGAAAATTTGCAGAGAGCTGCCTGCCGCTTGCCGCCTGCCATCAAAACACAGAAAACAAGAGGGATGAGCTGGTAGATTGGGGGAACAAAAAAAAAAAAAAACAAAATTTAGGATAATGGCTATGCTATGAAAATTGCGGTTCACATGATATTTTGACGTAATTTCAATTTGCAAGTGAATTTCATCGATAAAAGGCTGTGCCAAATATTCGAAAACCCAAAAGTAAAAGGAGTAGAATTGCTTGGCAAAATGTAAATTGATAACGCAGCATTATTACGCATATGTAGAAAGTGGGCGTGACCCTCTTCTTTATTTTTGAAGACAAACAGAGAGCGAGAGAGAACGCTCTCTTCTAATCCGGCAAACATTACGGAAATGTAGCGCATTTTGGCGCATTTCACTTTTCAGGATTATTTAGAATTTATGCATAAACAAGCAAAAGGACGTTACCCAAAGTCATTTGTTTAAGTCAGAGAACTTTCCGTTCCCCCAGCCTGGCTTGCTGGCTGGCAACCAAAAGCCATTTATCCGTCCAACTGTCAGTCTGTCTGACTGGCTGCCTAACGCTGCTTCTACTTTTGCTCTGCTTCGTGCTCTCTGTCTCTCTTTGTCAGCCATTTTATTGCCACTAGTAAAACAATTTCACATGCAAATTGGGCAAAAAGCACATGGCTCTATGTGCTCAAGTGCCATATATTCCCTCCATCCGCCATACTCCACCATTGTCTAGTTCAAGGCTGCAAATTAGGCCTGCATAAGTTGGCTATGGCAACTTGTAGAGAGTAAAGAAAACAAAGCTAAACAGAACTGAACTAAAATACAAAATGCAACTTAAGAGTTGTCTCTCATAAAAGACAATGTCAAGTCTAACGAGTCCTTGCCGAGTGGCCAACTGAAACAAACAGCCAAGCTGGACGAGCGACTCGACTGACTCAATTGCCCATTAGCATTGACAGAGTTCTCACCTTGGCTACAGCTTGACACAACACAGTTAAGTGGGCAAAGTAAAGGTCAATGAAAAGAACAACATGGAGAAGTGAATACGAAATTTAATTGTCAAGAAAAGTCATGAAATAAAGAGCTGGAGCATTTCTTCAGAAATTACAAGAGCACAATTATATATTTAGGTCCCAAAAATGTCAACTTAATATTGCTTAATCCTTAAATACCTTCATGAACTGAATGAGAAATTTTGCTAACCCAAAAAAGTATGCTACACTTATGAACCTTTAAAGTTTAAAAAGACAATCCACAATTGACTCTATGGAAATTCCTTAAATATGCTTTGAGAAAATGTTTGTTTCAATTTAAATTGCATAAAAATTTACATGATTCTCCTTTGGAGTGGAAAACATTTGCATTGGATAATCTAGCGTTTGCTGTTCACCTCTGTATGGGTGAGTGTGTGTGTGTGTGTGCACCTGTGTCTCATCTTTTAACAAGCTACACTAATTGAGGATACGCCGAAAAGTTATCTGCAGTTGTCTTGGATTGAATTTGGTTGGTTTGACTTGAGTTGCACATTGTCATACATGGCGTATGCGTCATATGCGTGCAATAACTCTTTGTGTGTATGTGTGTGAGTGTGTGGCGAGAGTCATGAGTGCAATTGAAGTTCCGCTGGCAGCTCAAGATTGCCGCACTCAATGTCCTTTGTTAAAAGAAGGCTGGCAGGCTGGATCGTGGAGAATGCCAGGACACAAAGATACATATACATACATACCAAATATATATATAGATGCTGACAGACAGCAAAAAACTTGCTGCAATTTTCGACTTGACTTGGCGAGTACTTGTCGAGGTTCTCTTGCAGCTCTTGCCGCCGTCGACAAGTTATTTTATTGATAAACTTTTTGCTCGAGTGGCGGGCAGAAAGATGAGGGCGGAGACGACTATTTCGCCTCCACGACTTCGCGTGGACTCTTTGACGTTTGCTATCTTCACATTGTTTGGCTTAAATGGCATTAAATCCTTTTAATGCTAAGGGGAAAGGGATTGGGGGCAGGACAAGGGCGAGAGCAGAACCATGGCCAGACCAAGGGACTGGCTTCAGTCACTTTGGGGAAATCAATTGTGTTGATTGTCCTGCAATTGAGCTGCTTCCTTGACAGCTGGCTAGTTGTATCCACTTTTTGTTCCACTCTTCTCTCTCGTTTGATTTTGTCTTTCGCTGAGTATTTATTTTCGTTTTTTTTTTTTTGTCTTCTGCCACTTGACACTTTATATACATTTCTCGTTTAGGTTTTTTTTCTCTCTCTTCATTTGGAGCTTTTAGAACATTATCCTTGGTGCCAAAGGCAAATTGAAAGATTTTTGCTATTGCTTAAAGGGGAATTTGGGAAAATATTTGCCTACATTTGAGCCACATTCAGAGTGCAAGAGACCAAGACATGAGCGCCGTTAGTTGAGTGAAAAATTTCGCATATTTTGTACAAAGTTTTTTAACTACGCTCCTGCATTTCGGTTTTGATGACTTTTGTGATGGCCGTCGTCGTCGTCGTCGGCTTCTCCAGCTTCATCATGTACACCTTCATCTGGCTGTTATGTGGCCCTTCGTGTTGGCATTCAATCCTTCGTTTATTGCCACTTTCGAGTTGCATGAAATTAAATTCATTTTACGAGCAAGAATGCAAGGATTTTCTTTGTTCCATTGCAATTGATGGAAGTCGGTTTGGTTCTTAAAGATATCCTCTAGGTCTTTATTCAGGGTCCTTTTTAATTATGCAAATGTGCGGCCAGGCATTGAGTGTTATTAATTACGGGAAATGCATAAAAGAAACTAAAATATATATCTATGTATACTCTTGTAGGTAAAGAGACCTTCATCTTTAAGAGAAGGCTAAGCCACAGTTGGCCATTAGGCAGAAAATGTTTTAACTGTAAAATGCACAAAAGGCAAGAACGCAGGCTGGCAAAACGAAAACAAAAGGTGGAAAAACTGAAACCAAACCTAAAAGGCGAAATGGTGAATCTTTTAGTGCAATCTCAAAAAGCGGCATGCGGTCACGTTGCCTTCGCTTTATAACTTGTGCAGTTGATAAGAAAACGCTTAGAAAAGCGTGACCACAGGCCGCAGTGTCCCCCCTCCCGAATGCTCCCAACCATTTGCTCTCCTCTTGCATCTACCAGGTAACCGCAAGATAAACTCCCCCAAACAGAAAAAGGAAAAAAGGTAAAACCGAAAGCTAAAAGAAAACGCAACTTTAGCAAATTTTCACCGTGTTGGTGTGTGTTTTCTTTTTCATTTTTTCCCATTGCTGAATAAATCATTTTTTTCTGTTGTTTCTCTCTGCAAATTTTCTATGCCTTTTGTTGTCTGGCTTAGTTGCATTGCTTTTTGTTTAGCTCTTTCGCTCATAAAACAATTGACGTTAAATGTTGGCCAAGTATTAGCCCAAAAACACACACTCACACACAAAGCACACACACAAACACAGCAGAGAGGAAGAATTCTTTTATTGTTTGGCATATATGTACAAAAATGTGTTGCATACTTGTAGGCAGCATGAGATTTTATTTCTGTTGAATAATATTCCACTTATTTATTTTGTTAAGACGATTATGACTTTGAAAATCTTTAAAATTCAATTAGACTGAGCTAAACGTTTCATTTGCTTTGAGTTATTTAAAATTCAGTTCAAGCTAAATAATGCTTTAATAGGACTAAAAAGTTCGTTAGCCATTTAGCGAGCTTTTGTACATGAAGAAGAATCGGCCCATATGGAGCAGGAACTGTAAGCACTGTGGTCAATAAGCAGAACATTTTTGCATCAAGAACATTTCACATTGGGTTTTCTTAGGGCTGGGATTCATTTGGGATTCCTGGTACTGCATAGCAAGTCAAATCGTTGTCCTTAAATAGTTAAAGACCGAAAGGTTGACAATTTTAGTTACGTAAGTTACATTATTTAAGAAAATTTAGTTATTATTTATTACCAATTCGTGCCACAGTGCACAAGGTTGAAACTTATTTTCGTTTATTGTTTAAGTTGTTAGCCAACTTTTGATTTTTCCACTCTGTCACTCACACACCGACACGGACAAAGACACACTCATGTAGAGAGAGTGAGAGAGAATATCTTTTTAATGAAATCATATCTCTTTCTGTCTAGTATGATAAATATTTCTTTCTGTTTTTGGTTACGTTTGAAATGGCATATCTCTGTAGAATGTATGTTACATTGAATACTTAGTGATATTATTGAAAAGCAGAGAGCTTCCTTTTTTGTTTGAGAGAGGGGAGTAGAGGTTTGCAATGCTTTTATGCATTTATGTTGAAACTGGAATCCAATTAAACGTTTCAAGCACTTAAAGAAGAAGAACTTTACACAACATCTTTCATTTTGTTTTGACTTAGTCAGAGAAATACAAGACAAGCAGTCAGTCTTTCGGCCTTGACTTTAAGTTATTCAGTCTCACACGCTTACACACACACACACATTCCTCAACAAATGGCATAATTTTCTTATGTGGTTGGCACTTCAACACGACTGAGTTCTTGTGATTTATGCTTGTTGGCAATGTTTTGTAGACGGCTTTTAAGCATTTTTTGTTTTGGCCAACTGCCTCGCTTTGGCCTTTTAATTGCCTTTAATTTTCAACACCAAAAAGCACGGCTGGGCCAGAAAGCACGTCTGAGTTCATCTGCCATTTGCTGCTCCTTCAACGCTTTCGCAGTCATTCCTTACACTTTTGGGCTAGAGCTGTCCATTGTTTTGACGCTTAAGGCCTTTTTGGGGCATGTGCTAAAATAAACATACGGCTTGCCAAGTTAAATACATTCTCCCACACACACACACACACACAAACACACATATTCAGACAAACACTTAAGTTGCCAACAAGTTGTCATTCGACGTGGCCACAGAACCGTAACCAAACTTAACGTAACCGTAACCCTGTAACCGTTACGCGCTCTCACCTCCTTTTGCTCTTCCTCATCCTCCTCCTTCTCTCTTTTGACACTGCTCAAATAAAATATTTACATTCCATTTAGGCGCCACAGCAGCCGCTTGGCTCACCCCCCTCTAGTCTGCTGCCTGTTGACTAAAGCACTTCATCTTCATTTCACAGTTATTTTCAACTTCATTTGCGTGGTAAATAGGTGAACAAATACTCGCTCACCCTGCCGCACCGAGTGCCGAGTGTCTTGGCATCTTTGCATCTTCATTCATTCCGCAGGCTCTCAGGTTCGACTCGCGGAAAGTTCTTCACCCCCATTTGCTTGTCTGTCAGTCAGTCAGTCTGTCTGTCTGGCGGGCAGCACGCCGCCTTGGCATTAATATATGCTCCTCGTAACTGTGTCACGGTGTCGTTTAACTTATTAGCCTGGCCAACTTTGTTGGCCTATTTGCATTAGCTTGTTGTTGCTGCCGTTGAGCAAATACTCTACACTCTTAATGCCAGCCCAACATTTTAATGAGCGTTGACATTATTATTATATTTTGATTAAGAAGTAATTAAACCATGGGCTAGGTATCAAACCAGCGCCTAAAGGTATGCAGAAAAAAAGATTGCCCTTTTTACTTGTAATGCTCGAAACTATTTATATTTATTGTTAATATATAAGAAATTATCGCTACTCGCTCGAAAAATGTTTGTTTGTGTGTTAATAGAAAGAAATCTATCAATAAAATCGCTTTAGTAGTAGTTTTTGTAGTTTTGATAAAGTATATTTAAACCATTTCGGAAGTTGCTAGATTTGGAAGTTTTCGTCAGACTAATGAGCAAACATTTTAGAAAAATATTTAAAGAAATTTCTTAGGAACTTAGGAAAAAAACAATTCGTAGACTAAAATAGACAGACTCGAGGTAAATTTTGGGTAGCTCTTAGGTAGTTAGTCTAAGGACTATAGAGTCCTTTTTAAAAATCAATGCAAGAATCTCTTAACACTAAACTAAATGCCAAAACAGGTTGAGAATTATAACCAAAGTAAGCGAAAGTAACTCAGCTTAATTCATATTTATTTTCTAATCCTTATTGTAGAGTATCTTTAAGTTAGTTTAATCAACTTTTTCTTTCTCAACATCTTGGATAACATTTCATTTTCCTCGGCCCGCTCTTACATACAATTTCATGATAGGGTTGACAAGTCGAGCGCAAAAAATGTCGGTTAGCCGAGCAAAAATGTTCATTGCTTCCCCCCATTCCCCGTCACCCATGCCATGGTTACCTTCTCACCGTTAACATAACGCTAAAGATGCAGGCGGAGATTAAATAATTCATTAAGGCAACTTTTGGTGAGAGCTTCTACATTTTACTCCTCTTCATGGACGTCGTTGGTGTTGTTGGCGTCTTCATCATCCAACATCTTCCAAGTTCCATCTAGGCGAAACAAACAGAGAGAGAGGGAAAGAGAGAGAGGGAAAGAGATAGAGAGCCTTGTAGATATTTTGATAAGCAAAAGGGTAATTAAGCGCTGAGAGTTGCCCGTAAAATTTCTCCGCTAAAATGAAATATATAAAAATGCAAAAAAAAAGGAAAGAAAAATGTAAGAGAGAAAGTTTTGTCGCTGCATAGATGACGACATGAATTTAAATAGAAATTAAATTAAAATGAGTAACTAACTAACTAACAGGCACAACAATCAAGGCTGAAATTGTGCAACCAAAAGCCATGTTGAGAGAGAGGAAGTGAGAGGGAGAGAGGAGGGTTTGGCAGCGGGGAACGAGCGGCTTATTTGCTTGGATATTGCAAATATATTTAATAGCAGCGCGAAATTGGCGGAGCTTGTAAACAAAAGAGGAGGTAGGCAACTGAGCAACAGCAATTAAAAGGCCGCTTGCCTCTGAGAGGGACACACACGCACATACACCCCGCCAGGACACTTCATATGCATGACAATGTCATGGCAACTTGTAAGCTACACGAATTTTTCCTCTCCCCTGCTCTTTCCCTTTAACACTAACCCTTCATTCCGCTTCAGATTGGCCGGCAATGTCCTATCCCCCTTCAATGTCCTCCGCTTGCTGCAGATTTATTGCAGCAGGAAAACAGTTGTCTGTCTCTTCACTGCGTCCCGCTCTCCCCCTCCACATTCTCATCCCGCAACGCTCTGTTTATTTGTGCGTGTGTTTGCCTTGCAGTTTTTCAATATATTTCGGAGATTGCCCATTGTTGGCCTTGGCACTGGACTATCTGGACTGGACCTTTGCTTGTTACCCTTTAGACCAGGGCTGTAAAGAGGTATCTTAACAACCTGAAGAACAATAATCTTCTAGACTTAAATAAATTTATGATTAGACCTCAAACTCTAGTTAAATAGATGAAAGTTTTTCGTTTCTCACCTAAGTTATCGAAGGCTTTATCTCCTACAGGGTATACATAAGTCGAAACTCTTACTATAGATTTTATATTTGCCTTTTGGTCCTTTTTTGATGCCTTTGGCGGCGTTAAAACCGCTGTAAGTAACTAAGTTGCAGTCCGCCTCTGATTCCCTTTTTTTCCTTTGCATATACATTTTTTGTATGGGGGTATCCGTTGCTTGGTCTGTTTCAATAACAATTTTACAATTTTGTTGGCGGTTTTTATATTTTAAATATTCTGAAATTCTACAATTTCAACCAATAAGAACGAAAGCGAAAGAGACAGAGAGAGAAAGAGAGAGAGAGAGCGAAGTAAACACAATTAAAGCTGTTGGTTATTTGATTAAAACTTTTATATGTACATATATATGTATTTAGTGTGAGCTATAAAACAGAATCATTTGTTCATTCAATCAAGTTGGAAATTTGCATGTCAAAGACCACACACAGAGCGTTAAATTCTGTGTAAAATTGTTACCTAATTAGATTGTAAATAGCCTGAGGGAAGGCAAAAGTCAACCTCAACTAACAACACCCATTAGTTAGCTTGTTTGCAACAAACATTATCGCAGCAAACATCCAACAGGACGACATGCTTTAGTAATTACATGTTGAAACTAACAGAAGTGAGAGCAAAGCAAAAAAACTCCAAAAATAGTGTTGCATACCATCAGGCGGAAGAGTGCATTAAATTGCCAGAATGCTCGCTTTAAAAACAGGCAGCAAAAGAGTCTTGCGCCGTTTTGCATTGATTTATTGCCCCAAGTGAGGCTGGACTTTCTTCTTCTGTCCTTACCCTTCTCCGAAGGACTCTGACTTTCCCTTCTCCTGCTGCTGCTGCTTCTTCTTCTGCTTGGGCGCCAGTGCATGAATGTCACTGAACAAAATGGACAGGACAACCAAACCAAATAAAACGAATGAGCGAACGAACAAGCCAGCATTCGAACATGGCCCGGCCAAACAGTAACAAATAACATTTTCAACTCCAACAACAACATCAGCTAACAGCCAACTAAATAATGGCAAGAAAAAACGTCTAGCAAAGAAATCAGCGCACGTTGGCAATTAATAATGGGAACCCAAAATAAAAGAACAGTATAGAATGAAAGGTTTCGTTTAGGTTTCAGTTTTTGGCGGCCTGCGTATAGGGACCAAGTCTAAAAAAAAAGAGTTGAAAAAAACACAAATGTGATATGGGCCGCAAAGGGAGAAAAATTTATGGCAAGGCGAAGAAGACATTGTTAAATGCCAAGTGGCTAGACGGAAAAATACAGCTGCAACCTGTCTTAAAGGGGTCGCAGACTCTCAGTCTCTTAAAGTTCATTAGGGCAAAGCAGAAATAAGACATCAAACAAAGTTTCTCTAATAGAATTTCAAAAGGGATCAATCAAGCAAAGAAGATAAATATTTAGAATTACTTTCATAATAAATATTTTGGATAATTTTACCTGACTTACTCAGCAAAGTCACTAAGAACAAAAAATGTGCCAAAATAACTTCCGTTATTCATTGCTTCAATTCAATTTCTACTTCTTTTCCACCTCTTATAGCATGTTAGCATCTCTTTGACATATCCATCTATTATCATCAAGCAAATGTATGATATGTGACATGGAACAGTGGTTCAAGATACAGGCAAACCAGAATTGGGAGAGGACAATTAAACCCAATTTCAAATGTTGAAGAAATATGATCAATTCTATATAATAATTCTATTCTATAACTGTATGTGTATGTGTCCATGAGAAACGAATATTCGTTTTTAAGTTAATTTATTATTAATTTACATAGATTTTTATATGTGTAAGTAAGAAAGGTGTGAAGAGAGATAGAGCCTTTATGTATATGGTTATTAAATTGGTCTCTAAATTGTAATTTAGCCAAAGTTAGCTTTATTGGACGTTTTCTTATGAAAATTGTCAAAAACCATTGCCAAAATTTGTATGTTGAGCAATTTAATACTTATATTAAGCCACTGTATAAAATTTGGCTTTAAATTTTGTTGGCCATTTAGCTGGATGGCGGAAAATAGTTGAATGTCCATTAAAGCTTCTGGGCAAAAAGGAGATACAGATACATGCTGACAGTTGCATAATATATGAATTAAATGCCACGTACACATGTACACACACACACACACAGGCACACTCACATCTATGTACACACATACTTATACAGGACACGCACATGGCTGTCATATGTAATTATTAATTTCTAAAAAGCCATTCAAAATAATATAATTTTAAAATTCGCGCTCATATTGGACGCACGAGATGACGTGCCTCACCATGTTGCATGTTGCACTCACTCGGGGCAGGATCGAACATACATACACTGCTGATGCTCTCCATAACAAATGTCGTTAGCGATTAATTTATGTGACCCTGTCCCAGAACCCTTTAGCCAGTTGCCATTTGAGTTGCCAGTTGCAATTGCAATTTCTGTGTTAGTGCCAAATCAATATGCCCGTTGCGTAAAGAAATATGACTACCCACCCCCTCTCCCCCATCCCCTTTCGAGCATTTCGCTCTCCATAATATTTTCCATATTTTTGGCATTCTATTTGCATTTTGCATATGTTTTTTTTTTTTTTGATTTAAATGCGCATTCGCATAGTCAACTAATCCTAATTTAAATGTATGTACTCGTTCGCATTGTACTTTCTGTTTGGCTCTTTCGTTGGCCATTTGGCATTCGTTGTGGGCCTTTTCAGACCTAGGTAACTGACCATTTAAAACTGAACCAAAATATACAACATTTAATTGTTATGCAAGAAATTAGCGCAAAAATATTTAACTTAAAAAAATGAGAATGAGCAGCGAATTGTTTTGCATAACAAATTCAATTAAATAGCAAAGTGCGTGTATTAAAAACATATTAAACATAATTGCAAAAATTTAAATTTTCCGGTTAGTATAATATGTTGGTATAATGTATATGTATATACGCCTATAATGGATAATTGCTTGTGGTATCTCTCAATGAATAAACGAACATTTAGCACAAAAATTTGATGAAATTGTCTAAATTACATTACAGATTTAATTAGCATATGATTACCACACAGAGAGTTCTTCAAACTTAATTATGTTGATTTTGTTAATTCAATTAAATTGTAATTGCTCTACATATAGAGGATCACATGAACTTTGTTCTATTTCATTCACATTTCTTTAACCATGAAATAAACCAATGTAACATAAAACAAAAAGGAAAAGTTAACAAGAATAAAAATGAACAAATGATCTTGGCTTTTTGAATAAACTCTTTGTTATATATTAGATAGAGAGAATCTAATCATGAATACATTCATGAAACAAATAACTATATGTTCTCCAAAGTTGATTTGATGTTTAAGAAACGATTGCTGTACTAGTGTTCTAAAACAAGTCTAGTTCTTGGTATTTGTTGGTCGATTGAAAACCAATAAACTTCACTTCAATTCAAAAGTGAATTCTACCTATGACTCTACATATACATATAGATACTTACTCTACATATAACTCATTTATGAACCATCCACACACAATCCCAATAAAAGGATGAACTAAAAAAACAAAAAGAGCAAAAAGAAGGTCTCAAAATCCCGATATCAGTTATCTGGATTTTATTTTGTATATTTTATCATCAGTAATCACTAAAAAATTAAAATTAAAACGTATAGAGTGAAATATTCGTACATATTAACGTGTTTTACTAAGTGATCGATTAGTTGGCCGTAGGCTACTGCCGGCGATAGAGTGCTCGCGTCTTTAAAAGAGTGTGTGTGATATGATGATGAGCCATTGACAAAAAATTTATTAGAAATTAGTATGTACATTTCGTCTTGCGATTTATTTACTCTTAATTCATTTCAATTACAATTAGTGGCAAGGGCTTTCGACAAGTTGAGTTACACACATAGATTAGATAGAAGAAAGAGATGGGTCTATTTTATTTAGTATTAACAATTTACGAATTATAAGGATATACAAAGGAAAGTTACGACAATCGAAAGTCTATAAATTGATCATGCAAAGTGTTAAATATAATAATACTTTTTTAATAAATATTTATGTCTGAATCATGGGCAAAAATTATTGATCACATCGCTGGACTTGCGATCAAAAAGGGCAAAAAGAAGAGGTGTCCAGGTAATAGAGACAATACCAAATAAACCACAGACAACAATCAAGGAAATATCGAAATAACCCCATGGAGCTGTTTCAATCTCTTGTAATCTCTTCAAATACAAAACTATTCAAATGCTTATGATCTTAATAATAATAAAACTAGATGAAAATGGAAACAATTTGCCGCGTCTCTTTCCATTCCTATTCAACGTATTGATTTGTATTGCAACGCAATAAATTCTTATAAACTTGTTAAATATATGACCAAAACAATGCTCATGCCACAAATCTCTAAATTCCCGCAATAGTTTTTAAAAAGGGCAACGAAAATTTATTTTTATTTGCGACGACAAAAACAAACATGGAAAAGAATACACAAAAACCCCCAAAAACGAAAGAAAAATATCAAAGAAGTTAAATTCGGCTATGCCGAAGTTTATATACCCTTGCAGTCCTTGACAATAATAATTTCACATGTTCAAAATTTCTTTTCTGCAACTCAATTCATTAATATACAAACAAAACAATTTTACTCTTCATACTATGTACAATTTGTTCTTCTTCTTCCCTCATTCCCTAAGCAAAGCAACGCACGCATACACATACAGTTTATGTAGCGTTGCGTCTGTGTGTGTATGCATGTGCTCTGTTAACAGATGGTGACGTAGTAGGCAGCAAGCAGAGCTGCCGGCAGCGATTGAACCGATTTATATAGACTGTAACTTGTGTTCTATTTATCCGATCAGGGTCAAATTTTGGGATCTGAGATTTTATATCAAATTCTATTATATTGGTAAATTTCATGGGGATACTCCAATTTTTGCAAAAATTTTTGTTCCAGAGCTATATGATATAGTAGTCCGATCCCAAAGATTTTCATACTTTATCTCACCCGGGTAAAAAAAAGCTCCCAAAAAAAATTTCATCCCGATAGCTCTTAAGATGGCTGAGTAAAACGCGTACGCACCGACGGACAGACGGACAGACGGACATGGCTATATCGACTTAGCTTCTCATGCTGATCAAGAATATATATACTTTATGGGGTCGGAAACGTCTCCTTCTGTGCGTTACAAACATCTGACCAATTTTATAATACCCTCTGCAAGGGTATAAAAAAGAATGTGTTGGGGGAAAACAACCAACAAGTTAAATCAAATATATGACCAGACATTGTTTTTGTTGTTGTTAGTGTCATTATTGTTGTTCAACTGCAATTAAAATTGGCACAGAAAAAAAAAGCAAAGAGATGGCAATAAATGCAATTGGCCAACAGCAACAACAACAACATTATCTTACGACTTGTATTTAGCGAGGACAACAACCCATGAAACTTTGCTAAACATTTTTGCTTTCCATCGAAAAGTAGCAATAAAAATGTTGCTCACGCGGCTAACTTAAAATCAGGAGAGAGAAGAATGTTGGGGCAATGAAGAACAACACAAATACACACACACTTGCACACTCTCTCCTACACACACACACACATACATGTAACGTAAATCGCTATAATAGAAACATTGCATTTTATTGCACTCGTCCTTGTCCTCGTCCTGCTGTTGGTTCTCGCTTTGGCTTCTGGTTTTGGTTTCCTTCCTTTTTTTTTTTTTTTTTTTTTTTGGCCAATAACACTCTGATAAATGGCCCAAACGGCTCTCGTGTCGATGTCTCTTTGTCTCCCTGTGACCAGCTGCCCATATTTGTCTAAGAAAGTGCCAACAACAGAAAACAGAACTTTTCAATTTGTGCAAAGAGTCTTTCTGTATTTCGTTTTTTCTTTATTTTTAGTTTGGCTAGCTTTCTGTTGGAAAGTAAATCCCATCTTTCCAAGGGGAAAAATCCTCGACTTCTTATCCTAGTGTCTTCATTACCTGTCGCGGTTTTCCCTTATAAATGGTCTTCCCTGTAACCGGCTGTATATCAACCTTCTTCCTCTGGTTCTCTCTGCCCATGATGAGGATGCTTTTCATTTTCAGCTGCGGTTTTGTGATTTGTCTTTCTGGCCGAGAGCAAAAAAAAAAAAAAAAACACATGCATATATACTTTAATTAAGTTAAGTACATGACCCAAAGGGATTTGATCGAACGAGCTGCCAAAATGTGTGTCTGTTTTTTGCTGCTCCTTTTTCCTTTTTTTTTCCCTTGGCCTCTCGTTGGATGAATAATGCAAGTGTGACTAGGGGCGTCCTTCCATGACCAGGAAAACTGTGGACACATTTGCATTGCATTTTTCTGTCGTTTGTATTTCCTTTTCTTCTTCCTCTTCTTCTTTTGCTTAAATGCTGGGAGTTTGCATTGAGCCGAAGGCTTGTGATTTTAGCTAGGACCCAAAAATAAACACATTTACTAAAGCTGACACTCTCAGAAAGAGAAATAGAGTGGGAGAAAGAAAGAGGAGCAATGCTAGAGGAGAAATATGAAGTGTTTTTTTTTTTTTTAGAAATAATTTATATATGACATGAGAAAGACTTTTGTAGCCAATTGTAGCTTCTGAAATTTTGCATTTTAACTTTAGTGGCTTTTAAGTTTCTTATATAAAAATTATTCAAAAGGTAACATTTTCACATTACCTATTTTATCGAGTTAAATGTTGAAATTTCAATTAAACGTATAAGCCAATTCCTGCCGATTTGAAACGATAATGCAATAAAAGATCGTATAAATTTCCCTTTAAATCACGAAAACAGTCATAAGTATCGGTGTCAAAGTTATTATCATAGGTAAATTGTTTAATTTGCAAATTTTTACAATTAAATTCAATATTTTTTACGACTTAACACATAATATGAAGTTGTGGCTTAGCTCTTAAAGAGTTTGTAGAGAAGAGTAGCAGAAAAAGGTTTCCCGCTAATCAAAATCCAGGAAACAAGAAACCCTACAAACTCTTTTGATTGTGATTAGGAGGACCCCTTTTTCTGTTACTCTTCTTATGCCATTGTCCATTTGAGCCTTTAATCATTTTCATTTGGTCAGATCAGAGAGATTATAAACTATGGATGGAAAAATTACCCTCTCCATAAAGAAAGAAGAAATTCAACAGAGATACAAATTATTTACCAAATTTAAAAAGTCTCTTCAGGCTCAGACTTACCCAAGAAGTAGTTAAAATATTTTTATGGTCAAACGACTCTGGGAAATTTTCATGAAAAGTGGAATATATTAAAAATTTCTCTGAATATTTGTTAATTGCTTAGGATTTGAATTAAAACAAGATTAAATTTAATTTTGGCTGCTCTAAAGTTTATAAATCAAGTTTTTAGTGCCAGCCATTTTAAAATCATGAATCCCTTCATAAAATTTTCTTAAGCAAGTTTTGTTTATCAAATATTGCAAGATTTTTGAAGATATTTCTATGTGATAAGAAATCCTTCACTGAAATTACTTTAATAGGATTCTTCTATATTTCTACTAAGAGATTTCTCAATAAAGTTAACTTGTAGATTGATGACAGCTATTATATTGTTACTCCGATCTGACGAATTGTCACACTTGTCAATAAATTTTAAGAGAATATAAGAAAACAAAATGAAATGAAGAAATTCGTGATGTAATTAACATTAGTAATTAAGAATCTGTAAATAATTTTGTTTTAGGCGTAGGAAAAACTTGAGAGTCCTATCCTGGACTAATGTCTAATGCGTTTCCCTAACCTTCTTAGTTTTATGTTGTCTAAAAACATGAATGTCATACAATTGTTAATCAAACCAGAGGGCCGGGGCTAACTTTGACCGCGTCAAAGTTTGTATACCCTTGCAACTTTTTTGGTAACTCTTTCCTTACCTATTAGCCATCAATGTGGAAGAACGTTTTATCTAAAAAGGCTTATGTTTGCGAAAGAATGGCCTACAATCATAGGAAATAACGAAGATATTGACCAAAGTCACAGTTTTCCACCGATCGTTCCTATGGGAGCTATATGATATAGTCACCCGATCTTTATCAAATTCGACACAGTCATTAACAGATATATTTAATTAAGAAATGTTTAATTTGAAAACAATCACGTTAAAAGTAACGAAGTTATTTACAAAAGTCACTGTTTTCGCCCGATCGTTCCTATGGGAGCTATATGATATAGTCACCCGATCTTTATCGAATTCGGCACAGTCATTAACAGATATACTAAACTAACAAATGTTTAATTTGAAAGCAATCGCGGTAAAAGTAACGAAGTTATTTACAAAAGTCACTGTTTTCGACCGATCGTTCCTACGGGATCTATATGATATAGTCATCCGATCTTGATCAAATTTGGCACAGTCGTTTATAAGCGTAATAAACTCTCTAATCTTAAGTTTCACGATAATAACATAGAAAATAACGAAGTTATTGAGTAAAGTCACTGTTCGTGACTTTGGGGTTTGTATGGGAGCTATATGATATAGTGGTCCGATCCGGCTGAATCCGAGATATACAACGCCTGCAGTATATACAAGCCTACGTGCAAAATTTCAGCTCTGTAGCTCTTACGGTCTAGGAGGAGTTTGCGTTGATCCAGACGGACGGACGGAGGGACGGACGGACGGACATGGCTATTTGAACTCGTCTCGTCGTGCTGATCAAGAATATATATACTTTGTATGGTCGGAGATGCTTCGTTCTATGCGTTGCACACTTCTGACCAAAATTAATATACCCTTTTTGCAAGGGTATAAAAATATTTAAATCTTTCCCCGGATACACTTATGAATTATAATATAGAAAGAACTAGCTTAATAAATCAAAAAGGAATCTATTTATGGGTGGAATCGAGAATATAACAGTATAACATTCATTAAAAACTTATTGTCAAGCAGGATTATTCAATATATTTAATATTTTGAACTTTTGTCTGTGTAATGCAAATAATTTTTAGTTATTCGAATGTTTAATTAAGAGAGAGAGTTCCTTACTGATCTTATCAAGCCCTTCATTGTGCTTTAATTTGGTTGTTAACATAAAGGAAGATAGTTTTCACTGAAGTCGATTGTCCATTTACAGCTGAATGTGCATCGCCAAATTAACCTTAATAATTTAAGCCACCGCAAAAATTCCGATTCTATGTGTGTTTGGCATTTTTTTGTTTAATTTTTTTGCAATTGTTGTTTCATTTAGATTTGTCCATTACACTAAGCCGATTAAATCAATTCACACATATCCTAATAGGAGAGGGCAAAAGAAGGCTAACAAAAAAATGGGATGCACTTTTTGATACTTCGATTTTCATTATTATATAGACTGATACTATATGCATAACGTATCGTGGATTTAAATCTGTTTGGTGTTTAGCAGGGGAGAAAAAAATATGCTACACGAAGAGGGGCGAGATGGTTAAAATTGTCCACCGTTTTGGCAAAACATTTTGTTACCCAGAAAAAGGGGCCGGCCAGATGGCAACGCTGGCAGATTAAAATAGATTACAACTGAATTATTTGATAATGCCCTGGCATTGGAACAACAGAATGCAAAATGTTGTCGCATTTCATTCTCATCAATGTGCAAAATTATTTTCGATTTATTTTTGGCATCGGCCATGTCGACGATGCCGCTGCAATTGGCCTCTTTCAAATGGATTTTCCCTTTCATTGTTGTTGACAATTTTCGCTTAAAACAGAACAAAAAACAATAAAATAATATAAATAACGAATGAAAATGAGAGAATGGCGACAAATCAGTGCACAAAATGTATCTCTTTTAAAAAGTTCTCAAAACTGAATGCCAGTAATGGAATTTGTATTGGGTCAATCAAAAATTACACAGGCCGACATGATTTTTGCTGACGTTAACTTGAGAGGTGTTCTTAACTAATTCGGGTACGCTGATTCTAACTGCATACTTGGTTTTTGTCCATCACGTCTAGATTTTGTGAAATCTGGCGATCTGGGGTTGAAAAATAGGCACCCAAAAGTATACTATAGAAAGTTTGAAACAAAAATTTTTTTACGGATTTTAGAATATTTTGTGTAAGAAAATTAGTTCTTGTTTGCACATACAACTAATATACAATTTGTAAGACGCAGCAAATTCCCACAATTCTTTAAAATTTAAAAGCAGACAATTCTTGAAATCCCTATAGCATACTTTTTGGTTGAAATGTTACTCATTATAGAACTATATCCGGAGTGTAAGATATTATCCATTATAACAAAGAAATAACTCTTTGATATTTTGTAAATTCCTTTTTAATCAAGCCTAATATATTAATAGGATAAAATAATAATGTTTTTAGTACAATATTATGCTTATATCATGCAAAAATATATTGCAAATTAGGTCATTTTGAATAATTTGAACGCATTTTTTTCGAAATCCTGACGTGATGGAGAAAAACTAAGTACAGGGCCGTGATTAGCAGCCCCCAATTACTATAGGAGACCTATGGAACTTCAAACACTTTTTCATGACCTCAAAAATGTCGGCCTGTGTTATTAATGCGCTTGATACTGTAACAAACAAAGACTGAAAAGACAAATTAAAGTCGCCAAAATGTATGGCGAAAGACATCCTTTCCAACTCTGTGAAGTTGGATCTAGAAGAGTAAAAAAACTGAGGCCAATAAATTATGTGATTAAGTAAAAATTTAACTAACTGATAAGGCGTTATCTGATAAGATTTCATGGAACAAAGAAATACACATTATTTTTTTTAGCTAAATCGTTGAAAGTTCATAGTTGTTTAATCCAGTTTAACGGATATATAAGCACATAGTTATTGCATAAATATTTACGTGAGAAAAAGATGGAGATGGATATAACATTGTCGGCATAGAAAATATGGAAAGATCACACAAAGTTGAAAGTTGAAGTCAACTTCAACTCAGAGGACAATTTTGGTTCTTGGGTGAGTGAATCTTAGAATTAACAATCCAAATTTATTAACAACTTTTAACACCTTTTTCCAGTGAGGATCAACAAGGCACAGCGGACAATTTGAAGGACTTGTTAGATTCAACAATTGTATTACCACTGTCGGATGTAAGCTACTCTGGCCCAAAACAGGGTTACTGTAAACAAATTTGGTATCAAGCGGAAGGGAAGGACCGAGAGGCTTATGGATTGCCGCACCAATCGGAATCCGAGGTCTAGATGTTCAGATAAAGTTTACTTCAGGAGACAATATTTACTTTACTTCATTCCACATCAAATCAGAACTAAAATAAAATGACAAATTCAGTGTGTTCTCATGCTCAGTTTCATTTCAAACTTTGTACTATATGTTCGATCTCTTTTGATGGATTGGATTGGTTATTCTCGAGAAATTTGTCAACAAATTGTCACCACTTTCAGGTGAGAGATGAATTGTGCATCTAAAACGAAAATCTTGCGCTATTTCATTGTTATTTCATAATGCCAACTCGCTCAGTTCGCTTTCAGTTGGCCGCTTTCAACGTTGCCGGTTTTCACAATGTTGGCAATTACTCAACGGACGGCAAACAAACTGCCAAAACGATGCCGAATCCCGTTTCCCTAGTCCCTAGTTCCTCATCCCCGAGCCATGTTTACAGTTACAATTGCTGCACAGTGTGACCAGGGCGTGGGCGAGGGAGACGGAGAAGGAAAACAACTGAAAAATATTTGCATGCACTTTTGGGTGCACTTGGTTTGAAATCTGTTTGTTTGCCATTGGCGTCGGCGCATTAAATATGCAACACCTATGACAACGATAGCAAAGGATAAGCTCAACCATCTGACTCCTGCCCCACCGATAAAAAAAGTTATCACCTCTTCCCATCTTTATGCAGTTGGGTGGAGGGACGAAGGAGAGCTTAGAGAGCAGCAGCGAATCTGTAAGCAATTTGCTGGAAAATTTGTCAAAGAAGAAGACAAAAAAAACGAGCCAAAAGTCGAAGGGAAAAAATTAGAAAAAATTATGACTTCCGCAATTGTTTGGTCGAACAAAAGGCAACTAATGTAACCAGCAAGCAGGGAGCGCGGGGCAGAGGGTGGAAAAACTTTACAGTCAACTGTTGCTTTTCTTTGCCCAGACACACGAGCCGAAAGTTTTCCCAAATAGAAAATGTTTAATTTCCCCAAAGACAGCGAACGATGCCAAAACGCAGCATTTTCAAGCCCGAGCTAAAGAAAACTTTCTTTATATTTTACAATGCGGCTAGATATGGCCTGGAATGGGTATAGAAGTAGGTGTGTGTGTGTGTGTGTGTGTGTGTAGGTGTCTTAGTGCATTGCAACAGTGCAGTTGAAAAACTTTTCGGCTTGGCCAAAAAGTTACCAAGACGAGAAGCGACCCAAAACCGAAGTCGAACTTGTTAGTTTGCCATAGCGCGTTGAAAATTATATTATTTGAAACTTTTCAAATGTCACCAGAGAGTCAGAAATTTTTGGCTATGACAAAGTGTTGTTGTTGTTGTTATTGCTACTGCTATTGAGTGTAAGGGAATGGATGAGTCGTGTGTGTGCGTGTGTGTGTGTGTGTATTAATTAAACATGTACGACAAATTAAGTGAGCAAGAAGTATATAATGAATCGAACTTTGAAATTTAATGGCGAACGGCTTATCGATTACTATTATAACGATATGAATTAGTCAACTTCTTAGGATCAGGACTTGAATAAAACGTTTTAGTAAAGGTTTAATGGATTTCAGTTGGTTTAAAGATAAACCCTTGAATTTATCGCTGCATTTGGTATGAGACTTTGAGGGACTTATATAAGCCTTATTTCCTCAAAGATATCGAAAACAGTTTCTACAGTTTTTCCCAGTGAATTATGTGTAATAGTAAGGTAAACAATATTCAAAAGTCTTAATCAATTTAGATATGCCCTATAACGCTTTAAATAACCTCTAATGAAAGAAAATTAAAGTATTTGTGGCTCTCCGCTCAGACAGCTTTCAAGTATGAGCATTGAGAAAGGACGATTAAAAAATGATTTGTAATTTTACCTTGATTTATTGTGCTAATTGTTGCTCTAATCTCAGCCAAAGTGAGTAAGTACATAAAACAAAATATCTAACAATAAGTTGATATCTACTGTTTATGCCAACGGGCAACACAAGGGTTAAGGGAGGCGGGAGCTTTCACCTCGCGCCGCTCTCCTGATGATGCCCACCGCTCTCCCCACGATAAGGACTCCCCACACTTCGCTCCAAGCGGGGCTTTGTTCCCCGCTCTTAGATAAGCTAGTTTTAGTGCTATTATACCTGTGAATAAAAATACAAGAGGGAAGTGGAAGAGGGTGCCCCAACCAAGATGGAAGTTCAAACCCCCTACGAAACATCTACAATAAAACTAAAGTAAACTAGATTTCTTCATATTTTGTGATTTTACTCTTAATTCTTAACATTTGAGACTGAATTCGGCCACTAATAATATTGGGGAAAATGCTTCACTGTATGTATTTATTTTAATCACAGTTGTCAACGTTTTAGTCTTCAGATTACTATGAAAAAAGTTAGGTGATGCATTTGCAACATTTAATTTTTGATAACCACTTAAAGTGATCAACTTAAACAGATATCTTATAGGTATGTATAAGTCATATATAGATTATTATATTGTGTAGATAGATTTCAGAGCTAGCCCACCAGTCACTGAGTCTAACGACTTTTAAACATAAACTTCAAGATGATGATGATTTAAGTGCATTAAAGTATTAAGTATTAAAGTATTAAGTATTATTATTATTATTTCCATAATGTGGTTGCTTAAAGTGGGTCATGGAAATTGCTGTTCAGCTAAATTGAATTCATGTTTTAGCTTAATTGCAATAAATTGTATAGACTTTAGCTAAAACTGTCGCAAAACTGATCAAAGCGAAACTTTGGACACTTGCTCGAGTACCATTGAAAAACAGCCTTTAGTTATGGCACACACAATCAAAGCGGCAACTGCAACGGCAACGGCAACAGCAATTGCAATTGCAATTTTGCTGACAACTTTTGTAGTAGTTTGACACCTCACCATGCGGCATGAAACTAGCTGGAAGGCAGCCAGGCAACAGTAGAAACAGCCAACAAGTGTTTAGACTTCTGTTTTCAGTGCAATTAAAAGCGCGCCGCCTAGGCAAGCCACAAAAGACGCACACAAAAGCCAACAAAAAAACAACAGCAAAAAAAAAAGAGGCGAAAGGGACAAGAGAGGAGAAAAAACAGAGGCAAAGTGCCGCCTACAACACTTCATGACTTGTTTTTAGCTGCCATCATGATAGTTTTCAACACTCTTTTTTGCCATTCTCTTTTTCTCTCTTGGTTTAGTCGGCTTCTGTGTGTGTGTGAGTGTGAGTGGGTGAGTATGTTCTAACTGCGCCTGGGGATATGCAGCAAAAATGGCATTTTAAGCACACGAGCAGCAGCAACAACAAAAACAGAGACAGGAGACTGACTGTTGAACTTTTAGACCCCCTTACCCCTCTTTAAACAAACATACATTCCCCTCCGTTCGTATGCTAATGCCTGCTTAATATGCAATAATTGCAATTTTGCAACAATCAGCACAAAATGTTGGTTAAAAGACGAGCCGGGGAGGGGACTGAGTTGTTTTTAAATTGATAAAAGATTTGCAACAATTTTCGTTTTTGCTCCAACTAACCCAAAGAGGCCAAAGAGGATAATTTAATAACTTTTTAGATAGAGACATGCAATAAAAATGCTTGCAACAACAAAAAGGAAAAAAGGAACTTGTCAGAGTGGTTTGGCAGTCCAAAATACGCTTCAATTATTCAAAGCATGTAACTGATGAAGCAGAAATGCAACAGACAAGATGTGAGGCCTACACAAATGTCGAAACATATGTTAGAACAGAGACGTAGAACCTTATTAGCAAGGGGGGAACACTTGTTTCATCTTATTTACATTTGGCTTTCGGAAATAAAAAGTGTTAAACAAACTGTTTCAAGCACCACAAAGATGGAAAAAGGATGATCTTTGAATCGTTAGATTTTAGTCTCTTTTGTTTCTCTAAGGCTTAGTAAAGAAGAACCAAGCATTTATAGCTTAAAAAATTATATAAATGTCAACTTTAAATGTCTTATAAGTACTCTATCAAGGGTAATAATTAGATTGATCAGTATTCATCTATTCGTCTGCCTGTTTCTAAACAAATCCTATCACTAAAACAGGCTCCAAAGTCAGATACCGTAAAAAAATTTGTATAAAGCAGATTTGTGTAAGAGAGATACTTATATAAATGGTTTTAAGTCAAAGTGTAAGCTTGGATACGATATAAGTTGGTTTCTTTTATTTGGCCTTTTTCATGCTTTTCTCTGACTTTTGTAAGGCTCAAGGATAAAGAAGCTTATGGTTAACATTCTGATAAACTTACTATTAGTAAAATTACTATTAGTAAAACAAGAAACATTTGCTAATTTACTTGAAAATTTGTTGAAAACTAACTTGACCAAAATGTAAACCCTTTTTTAAACGCTTTCGATTGTGCGTTGAGCACCTGTTATGGTTTATATGAATGCCATTTTAGTATTTTTGAGTGCTACGTGTTATAGATATGCAACACTGGCCGCAAGTGCTATGCAACTATGTGTGTGTGTGTGTGTGGGTATGTATGAGTGCAATGCCTATTATGCTACCAAATGAAAGTGGTAATAAATTGGACAAGATGTTGCTATAAACCACACCACGACATGCCACAGCAGTACGAAACTGGACAGGGCCAGCCAGCCAGCCAGCCAGCCAGCCAGCTAGCCTAGGAACCTGAATTGCAAATGCAACGCATGTGGCTGCAACAGTAACAACAGTAACAACAACAAACAAGCGGAGAACCAGAACCAACGTGATTATCATGTACGAAATGCAGCTCAGCCAGACCACCCACAAAAACCAGCCAACTAGCCAACAGCTGACGTAGGCCAAGTCCAGCTTCAACTCCATCTCCATCTTCTAACCACAAGCGCATTTATGGGCATCAGCAGCTATATCCCCAACACACACACACTCACACACACACTTCCATCCATCCCAATTGCAGTGGCAGGTTGCCCATTTAATCTCTCCAAAGTGACTTGAAATTGAAACGAAAATATCAAAGTGAATATGATGACTACATAGTACAAGCTTCGACACGTAAATGCTTCTACGAACGCATCGCAAATAACCATCTAAACTCTGTGTGTGACTTTTTATTCTCAAAAGAGAATTAACTATAGAAATGTATGCAGTTTGTTTATCTTTTTTTTGCTGATGACTTTAAATTAAAGGGAAGTTTCAAAAATGTCTCAAATTCGATTCGTGAAGCTCTCTTACTCTTAAGTGCGTTCTATGGCTTAGAAGGCTAATAGTTTACTTATGACAGGTAATACCTTTCACTTAACAGATATCAAAATATCTAGTAGAAACATCGAGTTAAAGGCTCTGTAAATTCTTTTTTGTTTTGGCAAGTAATAATTTCAGCCTGTAAGTATGCTTCACAAAGTTAATTTGTTTTGACGAAGTCTTTCCATCGAATTGAAATGTTGTTTTTCACTTTGGCTCTATAAAGAATACATCAATCAGATCAGTAAGCTCAGTTTAGTCACCGACAAAAAAAAATATCAATATAAGAATCCCAGTGCATTTAAAAAGTAAACAAAAAGGAAGCCTAAAAGTATGCAAATAATTGAAATTTAATGCTGAGCTGAATCAAGTGGAATTTAAATAATTCGCTGTTTTAATACTAAAATTCTCTGGAAAACTTGCTTTTTTGTCGCCAAGTATTTAGATGGATATTCTCTAATTTGTGGAGACTTCTCCATTAAACATTTGCCATGATGTTGATTTCATAATTGAGGAAGCAACATTTCATAAATTACATACATCATGTATAGTAGAAATCTGTGTGGTTTGGGACGGCTACTTAAGCCTTTGGCAAACTATATTCAAAACCCAAGCAATTGCAATTGCATTGCAATAACGGCCAATGAACATAAGCCTGTGTGCAATTTTCGGTTGGTCCACTACCAGTACTTAACAAATCAATATGAAACGTTTGCCATTTACCAGAGAAGAGAAGACAGACAGAGGTGGCGGCGGGGGAACGGATAGGTTGGAAGGGTCAGCAACTGTCCCTACCTGTGCTGACTGTCAATGCAGTTCAAATATTTACGTTCCATTTAAAGTGGCAGTCAGCAACAGGAGACGAGTTCACAGAAAGAGAGAGAGAAAGAGACCCTGGGTCAGGTCAACTGCTTCATATGCTGGTCCAAAGGCATTTTCAACTTCATTTGTTGTGCAAATAGGCGTAACCCCCATCCATTCAGCCATATAGCCATCCATCCCCAGTATCGACTCCAATTCGCTTTCTTCCTCTTGTGTGTCTCTTAATTTGAAGTCATATTTCGTAAAGCAATAATTGTTGAGTAAAAGTTCTTTTTGTGGTCTGGCCAAAAGTATTTTTGGTCGGTGGGCTGACGAGTTGAAGGTTTTGGTCCTTTTTTATCCAGCAACCACTTGTTGTATTTTTGCTGATTTTTAATTAATTGAAAATATCTTTGTGGCAAAAAAAGAGAGATGCAAACACACGAAAAGCAGTCATCAGTTTGCCTTTCTTTACAGTAGAGAAGTGTGGAATCCGCTGTAAACTCTATTCACTGCCAATTGGAAGAGGAGATGGAAATTGCCGACTATCCTTTTCTGTAATCCGCGCCTTTTTTGTTTTCCTTAATCCCACTCCCTCTCGCGTTCGCTTAAAGCGGCAACAGAACGATTACAATTTGTTTTGCTTTTATTCTCACATTTCCATTGCGACTAATCTGCAATTATGTTTTACATAAAAATCGTATCACATGCTAAAACAGACAAAAACAACAACAACAGCAGCAGCAACGAAAACAACGCAAAACAACAAAAGAAAAGTTTTCAAAAACTTTTACCCCCACCCGCCGACTTGTTTCAGCTGTCTGCGTTGATATTTTCTGCAACACAAAAACAAAACCAAAAAATACGAAAAACTATCAGAGACAACAATAGCTTCAAACTGCCAAAGCTGGACAACGGGGCGTATGAGTGAGTTAGTGAATGAATGAACGAGTGTGACTCTGTGTGTGTTGATTTTTCTATCTCTCTTTCTCTGTGTGTGTGTTGTATTATATATTTAATTTGTTTGATTGTTAAATGAACCCATGTACCTTTTGCTCCCAACCAATTGTTGCCTACTAATCAAAGTTGATTCGTAAGCGAATAAAACTTTTAGTTTAAATTGCATTCAACTGTTTAAAGGACTTTTATGGAAACTAAATGTATTTAATAATATTTAAAGAAATATATATTAATATTTAGAGCTAAGAACGGATTCTATTTGTCTAAACTTTAATCTCTTTTTAATACAACAAATATTGGAGTTTGATTGATTCAAATAGATATTTAGACAAACTGGTTATGGTTCTTGTTTTTTACAATCTTGTTTGAGGAATTGATGTCGAATTGTGTCAAATTATAATCTATGAGCCAACCGCTTTAATGAACCGACTGAATTATATATAGAGAGCGAGAGGGGGAAAAGATCTTTAATAAAGGATACAGCAAAAGAGGAACATATATTGCTCTTATGCAATCTGTTCGTTTGAAAACTATTAGCAGAAGAATTTGAATTTTACATGACAATTGGTGAAACAAAGTCTTAGACTAAACAATCATATCTAGCAGCTTCTTTGACGGTTTAGTCTAAGATAAATTTTACCCTCTAAGACGTAAGAGTGCCTCAAGGCACATATCGATACTTAATAAAACAAATCGTGACTTGGTAAAAGTCTTGACCGCATTCAATAAACCTTTTGTTAATCCCTGTTTTCTTGTCATTTGATTCTAAAACGTCATTAGGACATTAGTCAAAGGATTTAAGTGGAAATGATCTTTTCTTTCTTTTAAGATAAAACATTACGAAAAATCGGTTAATGCGTTGACTTTTCTCTGCTTCATCTATTTTCGATCGTTATATCAGCGGCATGCCAATAACTTTGCCATTTTGAAAGGTTAATTATACACGCAAATTTTAATAACATACATATATTAAGCATATATGTCCTTGAGCCATATGCCAACCTTATAAATTAGCTGCCAGAGGCTTCTCGCCTGCCGCGCCAGCCTCTAACCACCACGGTAACCTTCTTTGCTGGTGTCCCTCGCCTCTGCCATTGCCGCTGCGTCGCCGGTTTGGTCTAATGAACGCAACAGCACCACATAAACATAAATTATGGGGCCAGGCCGTTTCAACACCCAACGATGACGTCTCTTTGGTTTTTTCGGTTGCATATTTGCGCAGCATACTTCTGGGCGCCATAGAGCTGCAGCAGCTGAAACGGTGGCTGCTTCATTGCATACTTTTTGGCTCTGCCGCATGGTTTATCCCTTCTTTTGCAGTAAAAAGCATTTTGGCACGGGCATCCTGTGCATTTTTCCTTGTTAATTTATTTTCTCTTTATTGTATTTTTCTTTGCTATGTATGGGTGAGTGGTTTTTTGCCTTAAAATAATATATTCACAGTTTTATTTTATAATTTTTGTATGTGTTTAATTTTTCTTTTGTATGTTTTATTTGTAAGTTAAACTAATATTTATTTATATATATTTTTTTTTATGCTTTTATGACTTTATCAATTTAATACATTTTTTTTTTTGTTGTTTTGTTTTGTTTCTTTGTTGTTTAAGTATTTACATTTTGGTGTGTGTGTGTGTTTTTTTTTGTATTTTTCTTTTTGTTTAAATAAATTAGTTGTACTAAGAAATTAATTATAAAAAATTCATTCAAAGAAATGCACTTTACGTTATTGCCGATATGTGTGAGTTTTTCTTTTGCGTGTGTGTGTGTGTTACGTTTGGAAGCTTAACTCATTCAATGCCTAAACTTTAAAATTCAGCTATAACTATATAAATTAATAATTGTTTTTTTTGTTTGTTGAAGTGTATTTATGTATGTGTATATATTTTAAAGCCTAGACAAACTCAACTAATGTATTTAATATTGCACACAATTCTGGAAAGTAATGATAAACCGACAACTTTTGGTTCTCTCTGTACTACACCAACATAACTAGACACTAACTAGACACTTTTAACATATATATCATATATATATATATATATATCTGTACGATCATTCTTACCTATGGTATACAGCTTGACAATAATTAACATACTTATCATATACTTTACTTTATATAGTTGTTAGGCCTTTGCATTTGCCGCCATTAACTGACTCTCTCTCTCACTTTTGACTATTTTCATATTGAATGCCCCCAAATGTATGCAACGTATACTAAGCTTTTGAATTTTATGTTCTTTTCTGCTCGCTCGTATAGAGTATTTGTGTGGTGATTGCAATTAATCTCTTTTAAATGTGTTTGTGTGTGTGAGTGTGTTGCAGTTGTATTTTTGTTTTTCTGGAAACCTTAACTATTGTGTAGAATTTCATTGGTGTTTCTATTTGTTTTTTAAGTAAACTTAACTTGCTTCTCTACGTGCATCTATCTGACCAGCAGATTCAATAGCAGTGCTGTTAAAATTAGGCCCAGACTACTTGATGACCAGGTCATGGCTCCATCTCCCTCACCATCTCGACAGCTCTCCGGATGACGTGTAAAATCCTCGCAATAGAGCTGAAACGTAGAATATTTATTATTTAGTGTGTTTGTTTATTAAATGATTCGTAGCTTACCTTGGTCAAACTGTTGGCGTATTTATCAACCAATTCTCGTGTGAATTTTGCTGCCTCATTGCCACAAATTTTACGTGCTGCATTCTCAGAGCAGTCTCCCAGTTCATTAATGGAACTAGAAATGAATTAAAACCGATTAACAACTCATTCGAAGTGGATTTAATCTTGGACTTACCAGCAAATGGTTTTGATATTCTCATTGAGAGTGCCATTCTCCTGATTCTCTTGATTCTTGTTGGGCTTGAGAAAGACCATGGTCTCCTTATAGCGATTGGCACAAACTTCAAATTGCTTTTTGGCCATTTCCGAGCAGGCAGCATGCTTTAGATACTCTACAGCAGAACACTCGATAAGTTTTCAATATTTAACTGTGGGAAAACTAATTGAACTTACCCTCTTGAAATTCACCCTTGTTGCAGAGATCACGAATGAACTGATTGGTGCCATGGTAGAGTTTATTGAACTGATTCCTTTGCTGCAGATCCATGCAACGACGCGTATAACTTTGAATACATCGGACACCCTTACGCAACTCACTACAATTTTTGAATTAGAGATACAGAATCGAATCGATTGATGAATCGCTTAGATAAAGCTCATAATGATGTTTGTTAATAGGCAAGAGACAGCAAAACAACTTACTGACAAAGTTTATCCAATTCCTCCTTCTTGGCTGGACCCATTGAAAATTCTTTTGTTAAATGCAGCATATCAAGTGGTTCGGCGCACTTGGTGAACTCCTCCTGGCCGCATTCCTCTGACCTGGCCAATGCCAACAGCAATGCTGTAGAAATTCGAGTACAAAAATGTAGCGAAATCGAGTGAGTGAGTGAGAGAGAGAGAGGATAGAACGAAAGAAAGGTAGAATAAAGGGACGAAAAGTGGTGGGTATAAACAAACAGAAAAGCTAAAAGGCAATCTGAGACTGAGACTAAAGTCAGAGCTCCAGTCAGCTGCAACAAAAGTTGCAAATGTGCGTCAAGGGTAATAAAGTTGGGCGTAAGTGAAATTGGCATTTCATAAATTTGAAACTTTTCGGTTTCAGTTCAAGTCGAAGTCAGTTCTAGTTTTGCTATATACGTATGCACATATATTCGCCTAGTCAGTAAGTCGGTTCTAGTTTCGCGAAAGTCACGACTCTGCCAATTATATTGACTGACAGCCTGAGAGATAAGCACATAGGAAACTGCTGCTTATGAACATGATGTTCAGACAGCCAAGTCAGGCCATATTATTGCACTTACCCATTGATATGAGCAACAAGGTCCAGCCCCAGCTTTGACTCCAGTTTTCATGCATTTTGATCAGTTTGTTGCTTTCTCGTTTTCTGTTGGTTTTCCTTTTATTTTTTTGCGTTTGTTCTTTTGTTGACTTTGCAATTACACTGCCGACACTTCCGATTGGCAGTCGCGTTCGATTTGTGATGTCACACCACTGTGTTTTGATTTACTGCAACAGAATTTACATATTTTTACGTCAGCCAAACTATTACCCAGAATGCATTATGCATTGTGAAATGTGTAAAACGTGTAGACATAGATTTCCAGGTATTATATGAACTTTTATTTCTTCTGTTTTCCTTTTCCACCTCACCAACTAACTAAATGACTGACTAATTCATTAAACATTTTAAATTACTTTATCTATTGACTATTTCTGTTAGTTTTTCTAGATCTATAGCTGCTAAATGTGTCGTGCAGACTATATAGCTGTGAGACGCATTTGACACGCCTCTTTTTAGTGACAGAATCATGTCTATATATATATATATATCTATCTATGCATATTTCATAATAATATTTCATATTATTTATTCATAACTTTCAGAGATCTGATCCCAATTCACTTATAGAAATGTCATACCAAAAATAAAAAAATCTCACATTAGTTTAAATGCCTTATGACAACCATTTAAAGGATATCAAATAGTCGGCCCACTAAGTAATACTATTTGTTTTCAAATTTGTTGTTGTTGGTTTTGTTCTTTGGCTGCTCACTCTCACTTGATGCCCGAAAGACGCATTAAAAGAAATGCTCAAATAATAGAAATGATCTAAATATAAACGAATGTCGTTAAAAGAAAAGCGAAAGGCATGACAAACAAAACACAAAAAAGTTACCAAAAACAAGAGAAATGATCTTTGAATCGAAATGCTCATAGTTAGGTTTAAATACTCTTCAACAAAGACCCGTCTTATGAATCTTTGGGTTCTAACTAATTAGTCGCATTTATTCAAACAAATAAAGAACGCAATTATATTACATAAATGGGCGATTAACTATTCCTATGCAAGAAAGATTAATTAAGGGAAATTAGGTTGAAAATGATTTAATTTAGAATTAATATATTAAGAAGAATGTGACAACGTTATGTAAGGACTGTCTGACAAAAAGAATATGAAAAGAAGGGGTAGAAAATAATTTCTGATTGATTCTCTGCCCTGCCTACTGAAAGGAGTTAGTGAAGAGGTTTACCAATCGTTGCCTTGAAGAAGATGTAGAATTAGTCAGGTACATACAAGATATAGAAGTTCCTACAAGCATCGGTTGAGTGGGAGAAACATCTAAGAAGAGATATAAGAATGATCCATCAGTGAGAGATTCCTAGGATACTATCTCTTTTCATATCCTTTTTATAAATAAGACCTTTTTTTGGAATTAGTCTGAATAATGAATTGTTAATGAAGAATTAATGGAAAAATAGTATAACAGAATCAAAACTTGGTAAGCAAGAACAATACACTTAGCAAAGAGAGTCTAAAAGACAAGGTAAATGTAGGTAAAAAACTAAAACAAGAGAATAACTATAGAAGAAGCAAGACTTATAAAGGCTAAAGGAGACCAACAAAGGTTAATCAGTTATGACCCACTAGTTAATCAAAAGGATTAAGACCTTTTTTCTGCTTTGTTTGACAAACTGTAAGAGATAACTAATGTACCCTTCTTAGCTAGGATACAATTAGCGTCAAAGTTGTTCTTTTTCACTCCCTCCTTAGTTTTGTTTAATTTTCATTTGTTGATAGTAGTAGTTGTTATTGCCTTCTTAATTGTTTTCTGTTGCTAATGCACAAGACCAGAACATATAATTTGGCATAGGCTAAATGAAAATTAGCATTGTCTATGCCAGTTCAAGGCAAAGTGCAAGTTTTCTAAATAATTATAAATTTATTCATATGCATAAATCAGAAAAAAAAAACAAATTTTTCAATTACTATAATTATTGATCTTTTTGTGTTGTCGAGATATAAATCATGACTGCTTGGTGAATGAAATTAAAATAATACTAAAACTTAAGTCTAAAAACAAAATGACTTGTTGCCAGGCCGAAAAGAAACCTTGTAATGAATTTGATTAATTTGTTTGATTAAGAGTCGAAAAGAAAACCAACATTTCAAATGTTTATTTAAAAGAAATCTGATTTTATCTATAATTGAAATAAAGTGCTTTGAAATTTCATTACGCCAGTTGCCAATTTTTCATCAGTTTTCAAATACACTATAAATTAATAATGGGATAAGAAATGAAATGCGAGATGAATGTTTTTTCTATAGTTAAATTAAGCGTTGATGATTTATTAGTGTGATATAAAAATAGTACTTAAAACGCCATAAAAAAATTATAGAACATTTTTGTTTAACGAATATTTTATACCCTATAAACTAAGAAATTAAACAGTTTTTCTTTTTATCATTTCTGTTCACTTTCAAAGTATTTTTTCAATGAATTATCACAATTTTATTTGTCTTTAATATGTTGGAATATGTTTATTTATTTTAAAAAAGAATTAGTTTTATTTTTTTTAAGACAATCTGTTGCTTCCTTCACTCATATACCCTATTCTATATCCTATGGTCATTCTTCAGCATTATCATTCTCATCATCAGCTCATCTCCTGCTGCAGCTCATCAGCCTCTCGCGGTGTAGGCGTAGTCAAAAGTCCAAAACAAAAAATAATGAAAAATGGGCCAAAAAAAAAAAAAAGAAACAAATGTGTTGATTTTAATTTATTTGATGTGCCAAATTTTTTACTCGTTTTTTTTCTGTGTTTTGTTAATTTTTTCGTTTAGTTGCTGCAATTTGTTTTCAACATGTAAATGCGGCATATTTATTTATGTTATTTCTTATGCACAAAGGTGCGGCAGATGCTTTTAGCATATTTATAATGAAAATAATATAAAAAACATAACTTGTCGTTATTTTTTTTATTTTTTTGTTGTTTCTTAATAGTTTTTGACGAATTTGTTTGTGTCTGTTGTTTGCCTGTGATAAATTAAAGTAAAGGCAAATAAATTTTTGTTGAGAAGGTCAGCTCTAATTGTTTATCAATAAAGCGAGAACTAAACAAAAAAACAAGAGAAACTTTTGCAATCGATGCAAATTTCTATGAATCAATTGGCTGCTTGCAATTCACTTTTATTCTCTATAACAATTTGCTAGCCAAGTTTTTTCCATTTGCATTTAAAATAAATGGATAGAGCGTATTAATAATATTTATTGAACGATATAAGTTTGAATTAGCTACAGGAATATACAAATATTTCGAATTTACATTGAAATTATTTATATAAAATGAAAAAAAAAATAGTTTCTGAATTTGGGGATCTAAATAAGGGAAAAATTTACACCCCAAAACTATGCAATTGTCTGCAGAAGTGAAGAACTTGGTTTTTGGTGGGCTCTCTACACTTTTATCTTGTCCACAAAACAATGATTATTTGTCTATTCCTAGCTTATTCCGAAATTAACTTTTTTAATTACAAAAGTCGTCTTATTTAAATTGTTTATAGCATACTTTAGAGGGAAACCTTTCCCCAGATCGCATTTGTAGATCCGCAACTCTTTTCTTCTAATTTCATGTCATTAACAGACAAAAGAGAGCTCAATAGAGTCATTTTATTCCTACTTTTTTTCGATTAAGGTTTTAACATTTATAAAATAAACGTTAAGCAATTTGTCGTAATTTCCTAAACATAAAATTAATATACAAATGTTGGTAAATTTGTAAATTGATAAACATCTTCATATTAATACCATAGTTTAGCCTCAAATAATATTTGAATTTAAAAAGACCTTTTCTAATTATATAGAAATCTTGAGCATTTCCTTAAATTGATATTTCAATTGATATTTGATTAGGCAATAATTAATTGAACAATTTAACTGTTTATTAAACTATTGTGTACATTTTGTTCTATTATAATTAAGAACTCACATTGTAAAGTAATTCAAAATGTGTCTAAAATGCATTGCCTTAATAAAAATATCCAATGTATTTCAAGACTTAAAATTTTTGATTGCTTTGAAGCTAAGTTCAAACCATTTGCCAACTAAGTAAGACTCAATTCTTGATATACGTCGAAAGTAGTCAAAAATAGTCATGCATTGGTATTGGGATTAGAAGCTATTAACAGTGTATTGAATTGCCGACTTGAAACATTTCCTAACTATATGTAAGTACATAACTCTTTGGAGTGGGTTCCACTTTTCTGTGCATTACTTTTGCCATGGATGCACATTCATGACCGATATTCACTCGTAGAGAATGGTGTTGACTATTGTTTTGCGGCATCAATTAGTAAATTGCCGCAAACAACAAGTGGAAATAGCAAATAACAATCTAAGTTTTACATTTTTTTTCTCCTCTTTTGCAATTGAGTTTTCAGTTGATCATTGATCACGCCGATGGCTCGCCCTCTCTGGCCATCTCGCTTGCTGTGAGACAACAACAAAACACTTGACGAAGCGGCAGATTGAGAAAAATTACAAAAATACCGAAAGTAATAAATAAATAAAAATAAACTGTAAAAACGAATTACTTAAAAGAGAAAAAAAAACCAAAATCAAAATTAATGAAAAGACAATTTTTCACTGCAGATTCGCTGAGGCGGTAGCAAAGAAAAAGAAAACAACAAAAGTGTGGGCCGTGGGGGGGGAGTGGTGGGGAAGCACACGTAAAGCAAAAATGCAGTCGGACGAGCCCTCTCTTCGTCTGTACACCCCCCCAACCTAACCCTTCTACTCCCCCTCTAGCTCTATTTCTCTCCATCAATTTGCGTCTCGGTGTTGGCGTCGTCTCGTGAGTTCGATCGCACACCCAAAAACGATCGCCCCGCAGCCTCCCCCCCTCACCACTCTTCAAACCACTGCGCCCCAGCAAACTCTCATTGACTCGGCTGCTCCACACTAAATAAGTTTGTGCCAAAATCAGGTTTCGGTTGACTTTTCAAAATATATTTTTTTTTTTTTTTTTTCTTTTTGATCGACAACACCAAATTAAACATTTAATATACAAAAATTCATTGATTACTGTTAATTGTAAGAAGAGCTCCAAGAAGACACACGAACAACACACACACACTCAAACACACACGCACACAACACGAACGAAGTGCAGCAAACACTTTTGAAAAATGATTTTTAAAAAGTTCTTTTTGTTTTGTTGTTTTTGTGTGTTTTCAATTTGTTCGAAATTCAAATTCAAATTCAAAATTCGGCAAACGCAAGCGGCGCCACGTTGTTGGCCGAGCGAATAACAAAACGTAACTGAAGCGACATCGGCAACGGCAACACACACGAAAGCCCTCCAAGTGCTTTGGCCGTGCACTACACTCCGGGCCACACGAAAAGCTCAACATCAACTTGTTTACGTTTTGTTTCGTACTGAGGCAATTATGCAAAGTGAACACAAAGCATCATAAATAATTTTATTAGAATTTAATTCAATTATCTACTTGAAAGTCATGTTTTTAATCAATCATAGCTTATAAATTCATTAATCAAATATTTTTTTAAACATGTTAACTCTGTTTCCCCTGTTTTAGTTACAAAAAACCTTTTCTAATACTCCATATTTATGCTCAAGTTTCGTAAGTAAATATATTTGAATGCAAATGTTTTGAACCAGCATTCGAACTCTCTCTTTTGGCTCTCATTCCTCCTCAATTTATAGTTTTATAATTTATATTTGACATATAAAAAACGTTTGATACTAAAAAGTCTATGTTTAAAAAGGATTAGGCTACAAAACAATGTTTAAATTTGGGTCAGAGTATTAAACTATTAAAAAACATTAATCTTAATTTTAGATAATTTATATATTACTTTAAATATTTATGTGAGTTCAGTAGCTTGAAAATTTTGAAATATTAAGACCTTATCTATTTGGTTCTATAACAATGGCTTGCATTGTATGTTGCCAACATTTGGCTAGCAACATTTAACAAAAATGATGCCAAGCGAGTGCAAAAATATTGTTGCCAAATGCAACAACAGGTATTTTTACACCCAGCACCCAGACGATAATAAAAGGGTATATTCAAGTGGTCTAAGAAGATTGGCACTTGTTATTCCAGATCAGCAGTAACAGAAGAGGATTAATTATATATATCAGCTTGTTTGGGCTTTTGAGGTGTTTTATTGACAATAAGCCATGAGAAAGTAGTGTAAAAAAGAGCATCATTTCCTAAGCTAAATTCTTGAATTTCTACCTTAAAATCCTTTCTGTTGCTTTAGGACTACTTTAAAAATCTCTGCTTCAACTCCAAAACATTCAAAAAAATACGAAAAAGCCTCAGCTTATAAATGGAAATTGAAATATTTCAGAGAGATACTTTACCCAGAATTCAAAGGATTCGAAATCGAGTTGAGCCGTCAAATTGATTGAAAATAAAAGCAAAGGACATAAGGTAAAGTAGAGGTCATCGATAGCAACTTGGTTATGAATATGTTAGCCATATCTCAGCAATATTTATCACGGGGTAAGCTCAAGTCTAAAACCAAAGTTTCTATTGGTTTTTTTTTGTCAGGCAAATGATAAGGTAGTTGGCCTCCATCCAAATAGATTGATTGTCTAATCCGTTCAATGGTCTTGCATGATTTTCTTTCTATTATTTATTATTTGTTTTTCAATTAATTTAATAAGCCAAAGAATATGATAAGATAAATCCAGCACTTGAAAGGAAATGGCGAATGAAATTCCATTTGATTTGTAAAATATTTATTATTTATATTTGTTGTAGGCAAATAAACGGCGGCACATAACAACAGCAGCAACAACAACAATAGAATATGCCACTACAAGAGGCAAGTGGCAGGTGGCAGGTGGCAAGGGAGCAAGTGGCAAGTGCCTCTACCTGCTGCCACTTTCCATTCAAGTGTCGAAATTTACACGTGTCCTTTTCTTTATTTTTGTTTTTGTCCTTTTCCCCGTGTATTCTTTTAGTTCTTCCCCCTCTTTGTTTGCTCTATGCCAATTTGTGTTTTCTGTTTGCATATTTGTTTTCCGATAACAAGTAAATTAGGCAGTCGATTTCCTTTCACTCTGGCCGTTCTTTTGCTTGCTTTCTATTGACTTAGCTCACCATAAAGAGCCATAAATTCAGACAGTGACATAAAGACAATCAGTTTGTCTGGCATACTTACCTACATATACGTACGGAGGACGGAAGGGGTGGCATTATCTAGCGGCTAGTTGTAAATCCATTCAAGTGGAAATTCCGCAACGAGCAATTGAAATGAATTTATTAAGTCATCAAAAGAAGAAGAAACCTTGAGCAACACCTGCCCATCACGATGTCATGAATGGAATTCAATATCAATCCTTTTTTTTTTAAGTACTTCCATAGTAATTATTGCCCTTCACTTTCTGTTTTCTGTTTGTTGTAACCTAATATAGGGAAAAATTGCTTTTAAACATTTACCTTTTCTTGTTATCACAACAAAATAAACAAGTTATTGGCACACATAAAGCAAGTTTGTTTGTTTATATGTACTTATGTATGTTTGGCCCAAACAGTAAGCCAAACTAAATGGGAAAATGCGCTACTTTTGTTGTTGCATAAAGTTTGCTCTTTTTCTTAATAACCTTACAAGCGTTTATGTATTTATATCTTTAACACAGAGATCTCTGACTAAGAGAGGATTGCTTCTCTTTTTGCTAGCTGATATATAAACATACTTCTGATGTAAGACCTCTTCAGTCTTGATGTAAGAAGGTTTTTTATGCTTTTGGCAATATTACTCATAAGACTAAGCTAGAGAAAAGTTATTTCCAAGGTTCAATAATCTTTTCTTTCCTCATAACACAATTTTAGTTTTACTCCAAGTAAAATTTAGACAGAAATAATCAACTTCGGCAAGTCAACACAACCCTTTAGGACAGAGTATCTACACAGTTTGGCTTATGACAGAAATTTAGTTTTCTTGTAAATAAGTTTTAAGGAAATTGATAAGCAAGTCTACGTGACAATTAAAGACTGCCTCGCATTTAACTACGTGTCTAATACGTGGAACACAAATAACACCAAGTTGCAATAGTTTTTGATTTGGCAAAGATGTCTTTTCCAAAAGCAAGCAACGAAAGGAATGAAGTCATTAATCACCAGTTAACTTGGGAGGAAAAAAACTCGAGACAAGATTCAAGAAATTAATTCTGGCAATTATACAATTCGATTCTAAAAGTATCTAGATAGAACTGGGCTAAAATGTATGCTGACCATGGAAAAATTTCTTTAAAATGCAATTTCCGTTTGGCTAACTCTCTATCTAGAGCTCTAGATAAAGGGCAAATTGAAATATAATATATTCTACAAATTAAGTTTGTTTAGATTTTTGATTTGTTAGCCACTAGAGAGATAGACCTCTCAATGAATTATCCACTTGAGCAAATTGTCTTATCAAACCTTTCAAAGAGAGATAAGATAGTATTAGCTTAAGTACCCAATACTTAGAATTTTTACCTAAGCACAAAGTAGAAGTAAGTTTAATAGTATGCACTTTGCATATAAACAACAGCGAGAAGAAGAAATATTATTATATATTTGAGATTATGCTCCAGTTTTTACATCATTATCAACATTATGGCCAGCATTTACCTAGTTTAAGGTCAAATGTGGTAGAAAGACAAGGAAGAGAGAGGGTGGGTGTATGGGTGGTTGGGTATGTAAGGGGGGGAGAGTTGGAGAGAGGTCATTACCATTGGGGCAACACATGCGTTTCAAGGAACGAAGAATGGAAACGAGAGCTTAAAGCCATTGCTTATACGACAAACAAAAACAAAATGAAGTTTATTTTATTTGCCTTTGGATGGCCAGAAGAAGCACAAGAAGAAGACCATGCCCATGGATGAGAAACACCTACAATACACACACACACACACACAACACTCGTACACACACACCGACAGTGGGCTATCGCGCATTAAGGATGCCAGCAACAATAACAACAACAACAACAGAAACAACGGTGAAAGTGGCTAGCCAAACGAGTGGGCGAAATGTTAGAGAATGGCAAGGATAAAAGGTGGAGGGGCTAAGGTGGGGTATAGTGGGGATCCCTTGCTGCATTAGTTTGCGTTTGAACTTTGCAAGTTTTTCCCAGAATTGTTGCTGGTCCTCGCTCCTCATGGAGCGCAACTGTTGATGTTTACATTTAGCGCTTGGATTTATGAACTCCGCATGCGGGGCACGTAGCATTGGACAATTTAAAGTTTAGCTTACCCACTCACCCACTCACACACACACACCTAAACACAACGTCCACCCACTCATACGAACATCCATGGAAAGGACGGCTACAATTGTCCTGCCGAACACACAAAAATCTCCTTCTTGTGGCATTTATTCCTTTCTTAAGTATTTACGCTTAGTTTAGTTTTATTTTGTTTAAATAACAATGCAAAGGCAATAACAACAACAACAACAACAACGGAAACTAAATTCAAAGAAAATAAAGAAAAGGAAAACTTGAAAAATTAATGACAACACTAATAGAGAAAAGTGTGGAGGGATGTTGAGGAAGGGGAGAAGAAACAGGTCCCCAATGTGCTCCCCAAAAGTCGACATTAACAATTGAATTCTGTCAGCGCTCCATTTCAAATGAAAGCTTTTTATGGCAAAGCTCTTAGTGGGATGGGTTTGTGTCTTTGCTAAGATTTTATAGTTGTCTATCATTTAATTAATAATTTATATTAGTCAAGGTTGTAATTGGTTATTATTTATCATACTTTGGAGGCAGAATTGAAATAAGCAAAGAGGAAAGTAGAAGTGGAGGATGTGGAGAAGAAAGGAAGGGCATTAGACTGATCTTTATGTTCCCTAAGACATCGTGTGTATCGTATCGTGTGAGATGTTGATCTTTTATGTACATGCATTTTCTCTTCATTTGATGGTTTATCCACTTTAGATTTACAAAAATTTCCAATTCTGATTCTTAATCCTTTTTTAATGTCATCTTTTGTTTTTCTAAGCCTGTTTAGGCATTTTTTTTTTTTTCGAAATTTCAAAAGTTTAATAAAATAATGTCAACAAATGTTTTAGAAAACCTTTTGTTTGTCGGTTTGAATTAATAAATAAAAAGAAAAGGATTGGAAAAACTAAGAAAGGATGCGATACTCTAACAACTGCTCTTAAAAACTGTTAAACATTTTTAAAAGTTACCAATTATTTTCTGTCGTTTGAACTTTTGTAGCACCTGAGCTACTTTAAGAATGGTTTCAAAATTAAGATATCGAATTTGCCAAATATTTAAAATAATATATAAGTATTGTTAGTAAATTCGAATGGCAACGAATAGTTAAATACATTAAATAACAGTAGTGAAGAGTTTCTATTCTTTTTCTTATTCAAATTTAGACATTAAGGCACGAGTCTTCAAAAAAGTTTTTAAGTATTTACAGCAAATCTAAAACTCTCAGGACAATCAATAATTTCTTCTCATTTCCATTAATTCTAGGTTCTGATTGATCATTCATGTATGTATAAGCCCTATTTGCAGTTGAGTTAATATTAAAACAAGAATGGATGATCCAAAACCAAACCACAATCTGAGATCTGGAAGATATTGAATGATATATAGGAAATATATCCCATATCTTGTAATTTTGCCAGATCTGTCGTTTATTCTTCTCTCCCCTTCTTGTTAATGTTTCTACACAATGTCTTCTCTCTTTTATTCACTTTTGAAACAATTTCGCAGAATGTTTGTTGATAACATTTTCTTCTTTAATATATGAAAATAGTTAATTTTTAACAATTGAAGGGGACAAATGAGTTGTAAATTGATCATCTTCTTCCAATAACTAGTCTTAATGGTTGGTATTAACTAATTATGCATAGTATTTGGTTTACTATATTAAATCGAGGTATTTACCGAGACGTCTACAAAAAATTTGCTCCAAGTCATAAATAAATTTTTGCCGTTATATGTACATATTACACACACTCACATAATAAACCTACACACATATATAGAGGCATAGATATTTCATGGAGTGAAAATCTATAAAATTTCCTTTGCATATAAATAAACTTTCTGCCATTAATTGGATAATTTTAATAGACTTGTATCGCTGATTATCTGCTGGCTGAGAGATCCAACAAAATGTCCAACAAATTGAGACGATTAGAACGTTAATTGTGAGGCGTAAATCTAACCAACTGCGCCTGCTCCACATCACAACATTCATCAGCCAGCCAGCCAGCAAGCAAACCACCAAAACCACATGACCACCACACCACCAGTTCCCCTGGTTCGGCTACAGCACCACCATCTGGCCTCAGTAGGCCAGGATTTACGAGCGACATTAGAGCAGGCTCACTCTGTGTGTGTGTGTGTGTGTGTGTTGAGTGTGTCGCTGCGGCTGCTGCTGGTCATAAGCAAATTTTGAGGCAACAAGTGGCACACAGATTGGCCAGCAACCCGCCGTTTCTCCTCTCCTCTCTCCCCTTTCTCTCTCTCGCTCTGTGACTGGCTGAATGAATGTTTACGGCAGCGTTGACAGTTTAAATCGTTGTGTGCTCGTATATTTTGACATTTTACAGCCTTTTGCATGAAATTTAGTTGAATGCGTGTTGGTGAGTGTGTGTGTGTGTGTGTGCTTGTGTGTTGTGGGCCACTTGTTGTTGCCTACGACCAGGCGCAGAAAAACGTGAGAAAGCCGCTGCTGTCAATTTCTGGATCATTATGGTCTGGCCCCGTCGCCCGTTGTCTATGGGCTCAACAATCGTTTTCAAGTGGACTCTTCAACACTTGAGTTTGCCTACACACACACACGCACACACACATAAAGCTCATGAAGAAGATGAAACTACCATCACAATTTTAACGGTGGCCTTCTTCTCTCTATTTTGTTTTCGTTTTCTTTATTTTTGGGGCTGGACCCTGATTTAATCGCCACTGCCCAAAAACCAAAAAATAACAGATGAAAGACCATGTGTTTCTATCGTGAGCGTTAAAGTAGCATTTCGGAATCTATATGTAGCAGTTAACCGTTTTCTGCCCTCTCGCCCCCCAATCCCCAGTCCCAGTCCCAGCCCCATCGCCCCATTGCGTCGTTGTCATTGTTGGGGAGTGAAGTGCGTAGCAAGCACTCGATCAACAAAAGGCATCACTTGGTTGTCGCCTCGAGTGGATATGCCGTGCAAAGAGTAATGTTGAAATGAACTTTGCGTTAGAAACGAGACGAGAGTATTTACATGCTGCTCTCTCTCTCTCTCTCTCCCTCTCGCTATCTCTCTTTCACTCACACTCTCTATTTGTCGTCTCAGTCTATCTCTCGGACCAAGCAATCAAATCAAATATCTGTCAGATTAAAGTGCTGTTAGTGTGGCTGCTGCTGCTGCGGCTAGGTCAGTATCAGTCAGAGAGAATGGCAGGAATGGCAAGTGGCCATAAGCACACAGAGAGAAAGGGATAGATAGTTGAATAGATAAATAGGAACAGATAGTGTGTATAGCCCAACTTCCTCTATAAATTTGTAGCCACCTTAACTTTGAATTTCATCAAAAATTTAATCATTTCGATAATCTTAATCCATAAATAAGACTTTCATCAAGTTTTAATCTCTATTCATTGGCCCCCTCCTCAGGCTTCTGTAGTGTAATGCCTTAAGTTGATTGTAATGTTAATTAATCTATTTTTCGTATATCAAGTAATTTGTTGAAGAAATTATTATTACAATAGTATGTCTTCATTTTTCGATCTCGTCCGATGGCATAGATAAGCTAGCTCCCAAGTTTTGGTTTCTGCCGTACTGCAAAACAATTAATAATTGTATACTCTTCCAAAAGGTTCTATCAAGTAGAAATAGAAGGACGTGTCACTTAGAAGTACCTATGTATACATATATCTTTCTGATAAGCCATAAGAAATGAGTTAATTTAAGTGAGAACATCTGTGCGTTTCTCTGTTCGTCCATCAACGCAGTCCTCTCACAGATCCCACATATTTGTTTCACTTGGATCGGACCAATCCACAAGGAACAGAACTCCCATAGAAAAGATCGGTCAAAATGAGTTTTAGTTCAATGCATATGTTTTAATTAACCGATTCTTAAATAGATTACAAAAATGAGTTGATTAAATTTCATCAAGATGAGACGTCGAAATCATGTAGAAACAATCTGTCCTAAAAAGAGATTGAAATCTTTTAACGAACGCAGTTCGAAGTAATTATATCATAATAAGTTAAATAACTATAAAATGTTTTCTTTCTATTAACCACTTTTGCACCACAGCCAACTTAAATTTCAAATTCAAGGTTCTAAAGGTTCTATAATGTCTGATTAAAATTCAAATTCAATCAACATCTGGCTAAGTTCAGATATTCTTCTTAGAGTTAACTTGAGTCGGATGAGTCCTTAAAAGGATACGCTAAACTTGTATTCATTTAAGCAAAGTAATATTCATCTCTTTATATTAGCATTACATAACTTTAAAATGTTTATTTAAACATCCTTTTTTTATTTGATGGTTTCCAATGTAAAAATATTGACCATACCTGACAAAAGTAATTTCAAATCGAATTCAACTGTAAAATGATTAAATTACTCGCACAATGGGGGGAGCGTCTTATGTATGTGTGAGTTTCTTCTTTATTTTATTGTTATTACTTATAATTTTGCTGCTGGTCACTATAAAAGATTATAGTTTAAACAATTCTGCACAACAAGCCAGTCAGACATTAAAAATTCACATAAATCAGTAAAAACAAGAGGATATTAAAAATTTGATCGATTATTGTTTTTATTAACGTGAATTATTTAGAAAGGCTTTAACCACTCCCTCCTTGATAAATCAGCTTGGTATCTGGATTTACTACTGGCCTAATGTACATATATATAGCAGGTTCCCGAGTGGCAGCGATTTATTTACTTAATTTTATATTAATTATTAACAATTTTGGGGTGCCGCTAGTTTCTGAGCCACAAATCGGCATGTCCAATTGGATTGGAGTACTTTAAATTAGGCTAAATTAACTCACTTTTCCCCTATTTACTGGTCCCATAGGGTTAATAGATCAATCGATTTCCTCTCCTGACTCTCTTACTATTCCCTGTTTTCCAATAGATCTACATTCTTATAACATTATAGTCTCTTTGACTCATTCTTTAAAAATTTCCACAAATTTCTATTAAGTTTTATAAACGGATTCAGATTTGAATTTGTTTCTGGTATAGTTAGAATCATTTAAAAAGCCACTGCATATAATTTATAACCTTTGATTAAGTTTAATGCTCGTGTTATAAATATTTTTATTGAATTTTTAATTTATTTTAATTCACTGCAAATAAAAAAGAAAAAAGAAAGAGACAAAAAACACAGAGACTATAACAAAAAGACAACCTAAAGCTAGTAGCATTTACACATATTTAATTAATTTATTACTTTTATTTTATTTTTTGCCATTTTTCCTCCCTCCCGCTCCCTCTGACATCAAAGGAGTGAAAGAGACAGAGAGAGAGAGAAAAAAACAATTAACTCATAGCAAACAACAGGCAACAATGGGGCCCATGTTGACAGGCTAACTGACAGCAATGTGGCTCCAACCTAAACGCCCAAATGGTCATTGATATACTCGCAGGCCAGGCCAGGCCATTAATGAGTTGTTCTCCCCCCTTTTTGGTTGTTGTTGTTGAGCCAAAGTTCAAGCCAACAGCAGCAGCAGCAACAAGATCATTATTGCCAACTCATCACGTGTGTGTGTGTGTGTGTGTGTATGTGTATGTGTGGGCCAGATGCTGCTGTCTCTCTCTTGCTCCCTGTCTTCTCTCTCCACACTCCTTTGTGGTCTTGGCTTGACTCTTTGGCTATTGTTGTTCCTGTTCCCAAGCCCAGAACCTACCGAGTTACCACCAACTTCTACCACGGCCAACGTCGTCGTCGTCGTCGTCAGCGGCAACGGCAACGGCGGCGGCGGTTTTAACTGACAAGAAGCCGGATTATTAATCGACGTTTAATTAATTTATAACCAATTAAGCAGCAACATAATGCGGCAAGCGACAAGAACAACAACAAAAACAAGCAGCAAAACAAAAAAAAAAAATACGGTGGCGGTGGCCGCTGCACTGCATCCACAACAAGAGATCCGCCGATCGACCGACTGACTGAGTGAGTGAGTGAGTCGTAAATGCCAAAACTCGTTCTAAGCCGTTTGCACTACAAAAAAAAAAAAAAAAAAAAAAATAAAAACTAAGGTAAAAAGGAGAAGAAAAAAAAAAGAATTAGCCAGCTTTGCTTGCCTTTTTTTTCTGTTTTTGCCCCAAGATGTTGTTGCCGTTGGGGTTGAGAGAAAAACGGAGAGAGAGATAGAGAGAGAGAGAGATAAGCCAATGTCACAATTTATGGCATTGTTGCGGCAACATGCACCTGCAACAATGAAGCTGAAAGCTTGTGGCGGCATGTTCACTGATCAGTTGTGATTTCTTTTTGCTGCTTACGGGAAATCCTTATAAGCAAAATATGTTAACGAAGCATGAAAAGCAAAATTCAATTATCCAACAAACAAAAAACGAGAACCGATTCATAAGATGAAGACAACAAGTACAACAAACAAAAAATTAGCCTAAGCCTCCTTTCTAAAACTAAAAATTGTTTAATCTTTCAGCTAGCAAGTGAGCCACAAAAAGCATCTAGTCTTATTAACACATTAGGCACCACAGGAGAGCCACCAGTCACCAGCCACTAGCCACTAGCCATCACCAGCACCACAAAAAAAAGGTTCAACTCGAGCCCCACTTAACTATCAAGGTTTTGCAGCTGTCAATAGCCAACTCCCGCCGTTTGATCAAGTGTTCCGAGTCGTCAGGGAGCCCAAAAATAATTTCTGTATTGCCATACGTACATACATATATCCTTTCGCACAGGAAGAGTATTTCACATTTCTCATGAAATTTGTCAGCGGAATTAATTGCAATACTTGTACTAACAAGATATTTACTTGAACTGAAGCTAAATAGAAGCTGCTGAAGATATCACGAAGGTAAGTTAATTATCTCAAATGTTTCAGGTAAATTTGTCACTACTTTATCTAGAGACTAAAATATAAGACATAGTAAAAATATGATCTTTTGTTTTTATTTGATCATTAGTTCATAACGAATAAGAAGTGTCCATAGCAGGCTGCTTAATTGTGAACTGAATGATATATGGAAGTCGATTCCATTGAAAATGATGAAAATTAACTTCAATTAACAAGAAATATGATATAAATTAATCTTAATATCAAAAAGCTGTTCAAAAGTGCAGGATACAAATACAAGGGAATAGAAATAATTGAGAACAAAATAAAATTCTTCATAAGGTGGCAATAGAGGTAGCCCTAATTGGTTGTTCCTTCTTGATATTATTTTGGTCTTGCTTCTATACAAAAATGACTGGACTTAACAAACTTTATATCAGGCAATAATATGGGGCATGTATGGGAATTAGAGCTAATTGAAGTCAGAGTTTTTTTAATCTCTAAACATACTAACCTTTCTAGTGGATAAACAAAAGTTAAGACTGATAGTCCTACTACTAAACCTACGACTTTAGAAGATAGTTCATGCGATAAAACATTTTATGTAGAATAATCTAAATATTCTCAAATTGTTGTCTCCATTTTTCGAATGAAGCAGTTTTACATTTTGAGCAATAATAATTATCTATTGCTAGTTGAATTTTCTAATCGTTGATAAGGGTATTACGGCATATGGACAAATTGCAAAAAGTTGTAATGTTATTATTTCTGTGTTTTCTTGCTTCTGATTGCCCCCCTGCTTACCCCTTATCCACTCTCGCCTCTCTGGTGATCAGAGTTTTCAAAAGAGTTGGACTGTGTCTCGTCTCTGATGGTTTTGCTCTGCTCTGGTCTGCTACGTTTTGGCCAGTTAGCGCCAAGATTTATGTGATCCTTAAGATTTATTGGTTTACGGCATTGTTGTTGTTTGCTGTTTGTTGTTTTTGTTGTTGCAATAAAAAACAACAACATTCATAAATTATCATTAAACGTTTAAATGTGACGCAGCTCTGGGGGCGCAAGCTGCTCAGGTTCTTGGCTGATCAGGAGGCCTTTTTTTATATATATATTTTTCTCCCCATTTGCTATCTTTATAATGAGGCAAATGACATATTTATTTGTTGTTGTTGTTTGCTGTTGCAGTGGCAAGTTGCTGTTGCAGTTGCAATCAGGCTGGCTGGCTGGTCGGCTGGCTGGCTTTGTGGCTGGCACTCACTTGCATGCAATTTCTTTTGGGCCACCGTTGTCTGGCATCGACTGGCGGCAGTCTAGACATGGCGCACCAGAGGTGACATTTGATTGTCATTGTTGGCATATTAAAAGAGTCTCACAGTCTGCACGCGCCTGCCGCCAATAGCTTCACATTGAGCAGGGGCAGGGCCAGTGATCGGTGATCGGTGATCAGACTAGACTAAGAACCTCGAACGACCCAACGGCGACAATCTGTGGCCAACTCCCGCTCCCGGTTTTCATTTGTTTTTGTCTATTTCTTCAAGTTTGAACTTTAGACGATTTCGTATGCAATGTGCATTAGGCCACAAAAAGACTCTTTCTCCTCGAATCGAATCGAATGTGTACTAAAAGCCACAGCCGAATGCATAAACATAACAGGCCATAACACTAACATAAACGGGCGAGAGAAGTTACTAGTTAACCAGGGGCTGGGGCTTCTGATGCAGCAGGGAGAAATGAAAATAAAGGTCAAAGTCAACTTGTCGGTCGAACTTCTGTAAGCTGCTTTGGCTCCAACTTTAAATATTCATGGGCATATTATGCAAATAGCTTTCATGTTGATTATGTTGTGGACTTGAATCTGCAAAGTGTATTTATAGAGCATTTTGATTATTGGCAAACAGAGAGAAATGGTTAAACAAACTCAGAAACAAATTGAAATTGTTGTTGTGGGTATTGTTAATAACAATTACTTCCCAGTCAACGCTTCGAAACATTGCCAAATTTTGATTTATTTAAGCTTAATTTTAATGAATATTTTAAGAACACAATGGCTAGTCGAGTACCCGCATAATCTCTCTCTGTTGTTTGGGTCTACGCCACTGACATGAAATGTGCAAAACGCAGGCCATGGCCAATGGCCACGGAAAACAAAGTGCGTTAATAGCCAAGACACACATGGCCAAGGCGGCCCCATCTACCAGGAGATCACCACAGAGATCGAAAGAGAGAGAGAGAGAGAGAGAGAGCGATGTGAGTTAGAGTGAGATAGGTAGCAGGTCGACAAGCTAACGCGCCTTTTACAAATTTTTATTGAAAAATATTAAATTCTCATTAAGGCAGAGAGTCAAGCAGGTTCCACAAGGCGGCAGGCAGCAGGCTCCGCATCCATTTTCCACTGTGGCACTGGACAAGGCTTTGTCTACATCTTGGATGTAGTTGGAGGATGGAGATGGGGATGTTGTTGTTGCTGTTGTTATTGTTGGCTGGTCTTTTGCCTGCTTTTCTTCCGAAGTTGGCGCGCGCGCATGCGCCGATAGACTTGCTTAGATAAAAGATGATTTATGGGTTTTATGGTGTGATGGGAATTTTAATTTCCAACATATACTTACATTTTTAGCTTAAAACAAAAATTATAAAGAGCCAACAACGGTTATGCTTCCCCCCGCCCACTCGGCAAGCCAAGCTCTCTATTTGGCCAGCAAGCTCTTGGCAATTGTCAAATGAGACGAGCGGATTGTTTTTAATTGAAGCAAGAGCCACAAAGGCAACAACAGCCGCACAGCATGCCCCATCGTCATCATCATCGTCATCCAAGGCCCCAAAAAAAGAGACTTGCAACTGTCTATTATGCTCACTCACCTGTAAAATAAATGGCAAAACTGCCAACACTTGGCCCAGCCAGCGCTGACAAACTCCCAGCGAGGTAATCGGAGAGTTGTGGGGCGATGAAGGCAACGTTCCAATTTATTGTGGCAAGAAGTAGAAGCAGAAGCTAGAAAGGGGCACCCACTGCTGTGCCTGGTGCCTGGTACCTGGCCTATACCTGGCAGTTACCGTTAGGTGTCAAAGATTTCATGCCCCATGTCGCAAACTAACGACACACAATCGATCACAAATCAAATGGACAGAAGCTGAGACCCGCAGCTTTGCCAAGTTCCCCCTTCTCTATACCAATCTTTATCCCCCTTCTCTCTCTCTCTCTGTGTCTTTCTCTTACTCTCTGTGTCATTGCGACAGTCCAAATGTGTCTCAAAAATCCGGCCTGCCGCGCGTCCAATGCAAAGCCGTTTCATAAATTGCACATGACCTGCCGACCAGCAGCAACATCGCATCGCATCGTCAGCGGCAGCGGCAGCCAAAAGGCAGCAAAAAGGCATAACAATAAATTAAAAATGGACGACTACAACCACAATGACTGTGTGGACCAAAACCAAGACCAAATCTTTTAGCTCCATCCCCCCCAACTTCTCTATCCTCTCCCTCCCTCCACACACACACACAGTCTTTGTAGCTCTTCAGATTTGGTTATTGGAGCGCTTTTTTTTTTTCTTTTCCTCGCTGATGGACAGGCCTCGATTCCCGACGATGCCGACGAGACAACCGACAACAGGCTCCAGCTCGATTCCACAAGAGTCCACAATATGCCCGACACATTGCACCCGCCAAAAGTCAGTCAGCCGCCAGTCGCCAGGCTAACCAAATTGATGGACACAGTGTGGTGGCTCTATCTCTAACTTCAACTCCAACTCTAACTCGCTGTCTTCTCTGACTCTCTGGCCATGGACATTATTGGTTTTTAATGAGCTCACATGTTTATGCACTAAGCTGAGGAAATGTTTTCGCAAAAATATCAGACATTTCACGAACAAACAGAGAAAAACATATTTCATTTTACCCACAAAAAAACAAACAAAAAAAAAGTGAAGCAACAAAAGGAAAACTTTAAATAAGCTTGGAAAACTTATGCGAACTTGTAGAGTATTGAGGGAGAATTTGTTAACTTGGCCAAAATTATTGACTTGTTGAGTCATTCCCAATGATTTTGCATGTTCTTATTGCCTTTCATTTAAAAACAGCTGCAACTCAGTCCCAATAGACTTGTGCCATTGTCAATTCCTATTTACTTGGTAGTTTTCCTTAGCCATTTGTGCACAATGTAAGCTGAACTTTGCCTTAACAATCAACCTTATTAACAATATGGAGCATTTCAACTGGCAAACGATCTGGCTAGAGGATTACTTCTCTTTATGAAGTAGATAACTAGGCGATATATCCTTCATTTGATTACCATAAAACTCTACTTCAAAAATTTAAGTCCCTTTAAATATTGTCCCCTTTCGAAAACTATCTTACTCTTGTTAATGAATCAGTTATTCTTTTCCAATTATTTTAATAGATTGTTTTAAATATTCTTGAGTTGTCTTTCTGAGTTATCGAACCCTACATTCTGGCCTTCCTATGATCTAAAAAATTGCCTCTTCTTTTGGTCCTCACGTTTAAAGTTCTCTTAAATCGTGTTTCGTAATGAAAAAGATAAGTTTTTAGGTAAAAGGAAAGTAAATTCAAACTCTTAAGTTAGTTTAGTCTTCTTTATATGACATATTTTCGCCAGCTTCCACTCTCCTTAACTTGTTCCTTGTATGTTACAATTGTTTTAGGTATAAATTCATTCACTTATGTTTAAATATTCTACTTCAATGGCTCATCTCATTCGGTTCTATTGACAAGTCAATCATCACATACTCTCCATGGACAACTCTTACTCTCTCAACCATTCTCTTTGTCTTTCTATTTGGAGGCTTCTCTAATTTACTTTTACTCATTTACATACATTTATCAGGTCATTAAACCACCGTGCCATCTCCATCTCCATCCCCAACCCATCTCTCACTATCAACAGCAACCTCGACGCAATATTGACCTGACCCAAGAGGCATATTAATTAACCTAAAAAACCGGTCTGTTATACATATGTATAACGAAATGTAGCTATACCCATATACCTACACATATGGATAAAATAGATTTGTATGTATTAAATCCATGTATATTTATTTAACCTTTATGCTAAACTCGTAAGGTGATGGCAACAGCGACTGCGGCAGCGGCAGCGGCAGTAACCAGCTACTACTATTGCTACTGTCTGTCTTTTGGTCGGATTTGTGGTTATTAATTTACCAATAAATTGCCTCGGCGTATGCGTAATATTTCACAATTGTGAGTTAATGGCCAAAGCGTTATTCATGCACTGATTTCCGCTGCAGGTGTCATCCAGCCGAAGCACTCACTAACCCGGCAAACTAACTAACCAGTTATGCGTATTAGCGCAAAAAAAAAATATCTCTAACATATCCCAAGCCTGTAGAGCCTCCCTCTCCCACTCTCCCCCCAGTCGCTTCGCATTGAAATTACAAATGACGAGAAATTTGTCATCTTTATTATTGCAAACAACGCAAGCCGACGACAAACGACGACAATGCTCCCCTTGGACAATTGGCCCGGGTGCGTGCCTCTCTCTCTCTGTGAGTTGGGAGGAATTGTGGCTGGAGTCAGTGGCATTACCCACAAAGGCCTCTGCTGACAACTTGCCACACATCTTTGGCTATGGCTGTGGCTTAGTGACTGTAGTTAGCAAGGGGCCTGGTCGGCCATGTCAATGGATACTAAAGTTAGCCAACTGCGTCTTGGTCCATTGTGTGCTCAATTGATTTTTCATTCAAATGCAAGATGTTGCCGATCGGGGGGTTGAGGAGGTAGAGAGAAATCCACAGCGGATTTGTAACTCAGCTTAATGAGCAAGCCCAGATCTGAGAGCTTTTTTGCTTGCTCCTTCGTTAAGTTAAATAAATCGTTTCAATATGGTACAAAAAAAGGTTTTTCCACTTCTGTTTTATTATTATTTTGAGAGCAAAAATAATGTTTCTTCTTGTGATTGTTGTTGATGTTGTAGAATGTTTAAAAGATAATACAATTTGTCCATTCTAAAAGTTAAAACTAAGAGACAATTTTTGTTTATTGGATATTTGTGGGCAGTTAATGATGAGAAGATGATAAATATTTCATTCGTCAAATTGCTGTCAAATCATATTCTACATATAGATACATACATATATAACTAATGGATAACTCCTATTGTACGAGTATTTTGTATATAAATAGATTGCTTGGCATTTGTTTATTGTTTACTTTTGTCTTTTGTAGTTGCCTCTTCTGATGGGTTTTCTTTCATCTTTTTCTGTGGGGAGTTTTATAAAAAATTTTCTACTTAACATCCAATATAAAAATTTTCGCTATAATTAGTTCAACTTTATATAAATATATAGATATGTATATATATACAAAAAACACACACATTCAAGTTGCTAGCACCAATCCAAAAATATATCTATATAAAGTAGTAGGTATACTAGTATGTAATTTACTTAATTAGTTTATAATAATGTTTCAATGATGTTTTTCTCTTTCACTTGGCTTCTTAAGGCAATGCATGGTAGAAATTTTACAAATTTTTCCCTTTTTGTTACTTAAATATAAATATTTAGTTTTTAACTAAGAAACTAATTTGGGCTTAGAGCCCGGTTTATGTTTTTGTTTTGTGTACCGGCAAAAAAGAAACTAAATTGAGCTACTTAGGCATTAAACGAACAAATAGGTTTCACTCTAGATCATCTAGAGAATTGGCTTGGCTCCAATGTAACTTGGCCTCCTTCTACAATGTGGTCTAAATGAGTATTCTCCGGGCATGGTTTTGTTTGTCTTTTCTATATGTATATGTACTATATGCTATAGAGTGGTGATTTTATGGCCAGGATCAAGAGTGGTCAGTGGCGACGCATATGCAATGAGAGATGATCGGATCGACTGAAGCTCCGTGTACACAGCTGACAGCGGAAAGGCTTCACTCCCGTGTGTTTGCGGTAGTGTCGGGTCAGCTCATCTGAGCGGGCAAATCGCCAGATGCAACCCTCCCAGGTGCACACATATGGTTTTTCACCTGCAAGAGAAGCAACAGAAGAAATAGATACCAATTATAGAAGGTATTCGGAAAGCGGTGAAAGATGAAAGTGTCATAAACCATTACTTGACTTTTCTTTTTTCTTTCCAAAAAATTTTATTAAATTTTTGCTGTAAAACTAGTAAAATAGAAGGGCAAATTAGTAACGTGAAATAAAAAGAATGAATGTCCAAAGAAATTATAAAAATGTTTAAGACAAAAGACTGTCAAAAGTAAATAATGGAAAGATTGTGTGAAAAGCAAACAATAGAAAGACTAGTCAGAAGAACTATGTAAGTACGTCATTTAGAATTAAAGAGTCGCAGGATAATTGATTTTAAAGTAACTCTGAGACTCACCCGTATGTGTTCTTTTATGTGCCTTGAGATGCGAACTCTTTGTATAGACCTTGTCGCAGCCCTCGGTGTCACATTTGTGTACCTTGCGGTTCTTGGAGAGATCATTGTAGCCACCATTGCTTGTAGTGTCCGTCGATCGACTGAACGGCGATGAGGAGGAGGACGATGTGGTGCCACTGCCACCACCACCACCGAAATTGATGCCACTGAAACTGCTGTTATCCTTGCGGGTGGCGCCTAAGGCCATGCCACCGAAGGCAGGATTTAGGGCAGCATGCGGTGAGCCAGCGGATGAGTAACTCTTCCAACTTGGCGAGCAGGCAGTGGATGCATTCGATTTACTTGAGGCTGAGATTTTAGTTCCTCCCTGATGGCCATCGGCAGAGAATTTGTAGGGATTCTTAAACAAGCTTAGCAAACTAAATTTGCGATCATAGTCCTGCATGAGCGAGGCCGAGGAGGAGCTAGTGCCACCAGCATTGCCGCCAGTGGTGCCATTGTTATAGCTGCAACTATTATTGTTATCCTCCTGCTTGCTAATCCGTCGATAGGTAAAGAAGAATGGCGATGCGGCAAAGAATGGCGAGAATGGCAACTTGGAGACGCCAGAGGCATAAAGTTGTTGCTGCTGCTGATGATGCGTTGCATGTTGATGATGTCTACCGAATGGTCCCAATGAGGCTGAGGCGCCATAAGTGGCACAGGATGAGGATGAGGAGGATGCAGAGGCGGATGAGCTACCAATCGACTGTTTGCCATGGACCACTGCTTTGGTGGCCAACGATGAGGATTTGCTGATGCCATGCGACGAGGTGCTTGCTGCAAGTAAAACAAAATGAAAAGAAAAAATGCCAATTGAGATACGTTTAAACAAAATGTTCCAACTTTATGGCTGCCAAATGCCTAATGAGACTCGTAAATGAACAACTGCCTGGATTGGCAACTGAACTAAGCTCAACTCAACTTAACCGAACTGAACTGAACTGAACCAAACTGTCTTGGAACACTTTGGCTTGTCAGTTAACAGTATTTTTTTCCTTTGGTTTTTTGTATTTTTTACACAATTTCCTAATTTCGTTTTGCATCAAAAACGTTTGCATGTCGCGTATTTTATGGCCCTGGCCAGACATACATACAGACAGACAGACAGACAAACAACGGGACAGAGAGAAGAGAGTGAGAGACTGAGGCAGACGGACAGCAAATCCGTGCAGTCGTGATCCATTTAACCTGTACTTGAGCCAGACAACGACGACTGCGACGACGACTGTCAGTTTGCTACTTGGAGTTTTGGTTACGGACTTCAACTTGCGACGGGGACAAGTGTGTCGATTTTGGCGCCCGCGACATCAACATCAATTGCCAGCAGCAGCTGCCATCATGGAGACGAAGACCAGAGGGTCTTGGTATTATAATGATAGTTCTATACCCTTTATACCCTAATGATTGTTGATATATGTGGATGTTTCATTGTAAATCAATTTTTTTCAGAAAAGTGTTTAGTTATAGAAAGAATACCTCAAGAAGAATCAAGAAGATCTAAAGGACTTTTAGCTGTTTTTCACTAGATCAAAATCAATTGGGATATAGCTCTAGTTTAAAGATTATTTAGAATTTGTGGAGAATGTCAGTTGGCATTATAATATTCATGTTTACAAAAACTAATACCATAGATCCTAATAAAGTAGTTAACTAGGAATGCTTCACAATACGATAGAATAATTATCTTGGGCTGTGATTCGATAGAGATTATGATAAACGTATCGATTAATAGAGACAGCCCTGTCTAACATGATATCGATTATTATAGAGAACTTTGATCTAAAACGTATGTTATATTTATAATCCCTCTAAATAGCAGTTGATCCTCAAATTATCATATTATAGACTATGGAAGTCGATAACTGTTATAAGTGTAAATCTGTGAATTTTACCATGGAATTACTTTTCAAAAGGTGTCAGAACTATAAAGACAAAGCGAGGAGATTGTAAAAACAACCACTTTATGAAGCGGTTAATTTGCATACCTATCAATTTCCTTTCATTTTCGATTCTTAAGTTGGCGCTAAGTGTGTCATGTGTCAAGGAGTCCTTTTTGTCGCTGTATAGAATAACCCAATATGCCCAAGGGCTAGCAAGGGTATGAACAACCCACAGACAAAATACAAAAAGGGTCTCTCCCTCTCTCACTTACTTTGCACTAAGCAAACGAAACATCATCTAAAAAAGTTTCCTCAAGTCTTTGCCACTTGTCTTTTGGGTCTTGGCTGGTCGCACAATAAGGTTAAGAGAGCTTGGAAGATTGCCTCTGTCTTCTGACTTTTTGTTGGATGTTTTGTTATTGGTTTTGTTTGTTATGTTAGGTTCAAGTGTTTGAACTGGCCTGAAGAGATAATCGATAGATTCAACAAGATTATCCATATAAAAGTTTTTTTTTTTTTTTTTTTGGATTTTTTATAGGAGGAAACAAAAACGGCAAACGAAACGGCAATTAGCCAAGATAAGAAATGTAATAATTCCTTTTATTTTTCTTTCTTTCTTTTTTTCCTGGTTTTCCACTTTTCCCCCACACACACACACACTCAAACACGGACACATTCAATTTGGCTTTTCTTGCGACTCGTTTGTCAGTCAGTCAGTGTGGAGTAGAAGGTGACCCAAGCTCAGTCTTTTGGGGTGCTTAAGTGCTTTGTCTGTGCCTGCAACTATATGACCGAGGGCCACATTCAAGACTGACCGTCAGACGGACTGCCTAACTGACCGAGCGACCAACCGACTTGGTTTTGGACTTGGTCTTCGGTGTAGCCTCGAGTGTCTCAAGTGCGTTGTCTACACATGGTTTTTTTTAGGTTTTGCTGCTGCTTTTGCTGTCCGCTGATGCATTTGTAATTTCCATGCCATGGAGAGTCACAGCAATGCCCAAGGTAGCAGCAGCAGCAGCAGCAGCGGATTGCCTGGTCACTGGTCGAGAGGTTGGCCCGTTAGCCAGGCGCGCGCGTTATTAAAATTGATGGCATTTAATTGAACTGGCCATCAACGTCAGCCCACAGTGCTGTTTCTTTCCCTGTTGTGTTGGCCCATTTGCAATTGCAGTTTTCTGTACGTGTATGTGTGTGTGTGTGAGTGTGTGTGGAAGGGAAGAAAAAAGACTCCTGCAACATATGCTAATGCTTATTATGTGGCAAATAACCTCACCTCATTTTTTTTCAGTTTTTCGCTCTCTCATTTCGTTTTTGGACATTCTCCTTGTGGTGCCATCTAAATGTATATATCTCTAGCATATAATCACCGCTTTTACCCAAAATGCACATGCTGACTTCATATTTCTGCCAATTTAGTTGGCCAAAAAGATGTTGGCGACCCAGAGATTTGAAATCACACTTGTGAGCCTATTGCCAAAGTGGTGCAATAAAAAAAGTGAATGTTGCCCCCAAGTGGCAGGCAGGCAGGCAGTCGGTAAGACAGTCAGGCTCCTAGAGCTCCTTTAGAGCTCGTCTTCAAATGGCCGGAGCTCAAGTTGGCCGTCGTGGCCATAAACTGCTCATTTGACTTTGTGAGAGATCTACGCGAATGTTGCATTGCGTTGCCGCCCGAGAAGTCGAGAGTTGTGTCTCCCATCCCCCCCACCTCTGCTGCTATTGCATTCGCAGCGATAATTATGATGAGGCCAAGACGGTAACGCTAACCCTCCTTCTTCTTTCCGCGCGCGTCACAAGCTAGAAAAGTTGCAAGAGTGCGCACAGTGGTGCAAAAATTTTGACTAAAAGTATTGCAACATTTTGTTAGTAAAAGCAATTAAACTTAAATCTTGATTTTTGCCAACTTAATTGAAGTTTACTCAATAATTTGAAAACAACATCAGTTTTATTTTTTGTTTTGGTAAATTGTTCTGAGACCACTGTTAAGACATGGGCCCAGCAGGCGCTGCAATGCGGATCTCGCACCAAATGCGAAACTGGCGAGACTTGTAAGTAGAAACAACAGCAAAGCGAGGGGAAGCCGAGCTTGGAAGAGACACTACCTATATACATAGAAAACCCGGCAGAGGGGGGTGAGGAAGCGAGGGCAAAACCCAACTAAACAATAAATTACAAAAACAGTTGATAGGGTTTAATGTGCACTTGGTGTGCGATTGGTTATAATTGACAGTTCGCTTCGCTGAGTTGGACTCTCTACGTCTGCCTCTGCGCCTGCCTCTTTCCATGGCGACGTGCTTGGCCAAGCACCACCAAGCACCACCATCTACTAAGCAACACCACCAACACCACCGCCACCATCAACATTCATTCATTGACTGTTACGTTTATTTTCTTGCCACTTAATTGCCAGGCGCTTTGAGGCACTTTGATTTACTAGTTGATTTTTATATAAAACTGTCGTATTTAAGTTATAATTATGAAACACAACATGGCGTATGAGCAATGAGCGAATGGAAAAATCTCCGTAACTGAAAACTGAAAATGAAAATTGTGCATTTTTGCTAGTTGGGCCATTGCTTGGGCTATTTTCACACATGCCAAAAAGCTCAGGCCGGGGCCGGTCACATCTGAGGCACTGCTCGATGCTTTGGCTTCGGAAAGTGAATTTATGGCATTGCGCATACGCCGTGGGGGCAGCCTCAGCAGCCCAAAAATTTTTTCTAAATCGCTTTTATATTTATTTACTGTTGTAGTTGTTGTTGTTGCTATTGCTGTTGTTTCTGGGTTTCTTTTAAGCCATTTTTCACACTCTGCGGGCGTCTTTTGAACCTTGAAATAAAAGTTTTCCCACACTGCAAAACACTCTGCCAAAACGTTTTTCCTTTTTGCCTGCTTGCCAGCCGACCGACGATCGACGCTCCGTCTTCTTGCCTGTATGTCTGCTATGTATCTTGGGTCTACCTAATCCAGTGTGCCTAGCTGATTCCCAAGCAAAAGCCCAAAATGGTAACAGACGTAGACTTTGTGGCAGCAAAAACTAATGAGCAACTGCAACAACCACAAGAAGCACACAAAATGCAAACTGCACCTGCCAAAGACGCTGCCAACACAACAAACACACACAAAAAGTTAAAAAAGAAATAAGGAAACTTTATCTTCATGTAGCTTGAATGCCCTTTTGCGATATCTGAGGAATTTTCTGTTTAATCCAGTAAACTGATCGATTTATATTGTACACTGCATTGAAAATGGTCTCCTTTTGGCAATAGGCAGCCACACTTTTCTTGTATAAACAGAAAGATCAAGATGCAGATCAAGTTAGAGATATTTATGGTATGGGTTTTATCCTTACGCTACTTTTATACATAATTGGAGTTGTTGGAACTGTTTGTTGTGCGTCTTATGTTGTTTTGAGATAGTATTTTTTTCATAGCAAAATGCAGCCACACTAATAATGCAAACAAACAAATTCTGATATTGATAAGTGAAGATCTGATTCACTTTTGAAGGCAAATGTGTGTTGATAGTAAGTGTTTAAGATATGTTTAATCTATAGATAGTTGGTTCTAAGATTTTTTCGGTTCTTGTTTTTTGCCTTTGCAATATACAGCCACACTATTCTCTTGTATTAAATGAACTAAAATTTTCTTAAAACGTCTAAAACCCGACGGGAAATATTGAACTTTGGTTACAACAAATGCTTTTGAATAAATTTCTGATTAGATTGATTTGAAAATCTCTCAGACGGTGAGGGAATCTTCGAATAAAATGTTATAACTTAATATTTAGGGAGTCAACTAAACGCAAAAAAGTGGTAAGTAGATGCGAACGAGTTCAAAAAACCCTTAAGAGAATGGTCCTTTTTGATTTAAAAACTTGTTGACAATGATTTATCAATATTTATTTTCATTTAAATACAAATAAACTTTGTCATTCTTTATTCTAAAGTTGCTGATTTTCCATTTCAGTTTAGAGTATATTTGTGTGGACATGTTGAGATACATTTGTATCTACAAAGATTCAAGTGCCTGCCCACAAATACAACAAAAACACGAAAAATATTGTCATGTGTATGTGGCTTGTTTTTTTGTTGGCGCTTCGTTAGCGGCTGCCGTTTTATTTGTATTTCTCTCTGTCGTTTTTTGTTGATTTGTTTTTTACGAGCAAATTGTGCAAATATCTTGGAGCCAAACAAAAAAAATTTTAAAAAAGCAGAGGGAGAATTGACAACTAGATAACTTTAAATGAATTTTCAGTGGTCATAAGCTGACAGCGAAATGGGCGATCAGTTTAAAACATTTATCGCAGAGGAGGCATTCTCGCAATAACCAGAGAGCGAAAGATGAAAAACATTTAATTGTTTTGCTACCAATTATGTATTTGTCAAGTTAATTGGTATGTCAACGCAACTAGTTTTTAGATCAAGCTTACAGCACAGGAGTGGCAGCCATCAAAAGCTGCCACCGCCAGCGGAGCCAAACGTCAGACGCATTGTCAATAGGCCGGCCACTGCAGCAGCAGCCACTCTCGATGATGACGATGATGACGACGACACCAAAGCAATGCCAATCATCCAGACCATTTTACACCAGGCCTTCTGACCAAAAGGAAAACGCCAACAAAAAGAAAAGATACGCGCTCGCAAAGAAAATCCTATTGAAAAAAAGGCAAAAATGTTTAGCCAAAGCCAAAGCTGAAGCTGAAGCCATGCCATGCCATTCCATACTAAAGGCGAAGGCGAAGGTGTGAAAAAGCAATGCAAGAAGGCAGCCAAAGACTTCCTAACCAAAGTGCCAATGGACCCGTTTCATACACTCAACAAAATAATGGGCCAAAAACAGAAAGCGAAACCATTTACGAACAAAATCGATTGCAACTCTTAGGTTTTGTCTTTAACTTTAAGCTATCAAATTAACTAATTACAATGGAGTAATTAATTAACTAATAAGGTACTTCTTAACTATTGCACAGTTAAGTAAAGTAACCAATAATAATTGTTGCTTAAAGAAATTACATAAATCCTATTGATGATTAATGGCTCAAAGGTCATTTCCATAATTTAAAATATTACCGAATTTTTAGCGAAAGTGAAAAACTTTAATATGACTAATCAATATTTAACCCTTTCGTTTTAAAGTCTTGTTATCTAACTGGTCAGTTTGCCTAACTAAACGATAAACTCACAATTTTTCAATTTTCATAAAGTTTTGGATTGTAATTTTGTCATAGGGTAAATAGTCAGGCAAATTTTTGAAAAACTAATCCTACAGGCTATTTATAGTTAAAGCCTAATTAATGTATACATAAATCAAATTAACTCTCGTACGACTTAATACTAAGTAATATTTCTTAAAAGTAGATGAAAAGTTTTTTTTGTATTCTGAAAAGTAAAAGGTCTCGATAAATGTAGCTACAATTTAAAGTTAAACTACAACAATGCCTGCTTTTAATTTTCAATTAGTTTGTAAAGACAAATATTAACTTAAATAAACAAGATTAATTATCTTGTTTGACTTCATTGCCATAAAGGCAACATTTAATTTTAGTTATTGATCATTTTTATCATCTAAATCTATAACAGATACAACCAAATCTGACCTGATCTCTGATTATCTCTTTTGACTTCATTTCACAGTGTCTCATAACTTTAGCTAACATAAATCTAAGACATAATTTCGGTTATTAAGCATTTGGATTTGGCACAAAATGTTGAAACGTGATGTTTGGGTCCTTAAACTAAAGAGAGACCCATAAACCGAAATGTAAGTAAAAGTTTAATGACCAATTGCAAAAGCTACGACTTGGCTTGACCATTATGTGTCGTTTCGGTTTGTTTGGTTGCATTTTATAGCCACAAAAAGGTTAACCTGATGATAAATTCGAGTAATTTATGTTTTCATTTGGGAGACTAATTGGTTTCTCTACCCACTATTTGTCCTTTTCTCTCAGTGTAGCTTCTGTCGCCTTTGATTGTCAGCGCGTGTTCTACGTAGTCTCCCAGACACAGAGACGATGGCGTTGATGGATGGTTGGATGGCTCGATGGCTGGATGGCTGGATGGATGTGGATGCAGTTGGTCGACTCAAGTGTAAAGTGGAAGAGAAAAGTGGAGGTGGAGAGGTACAGGTAGACAGACACCTTATCGCTCTTGATCTGGAGTGCTTAACAAATGCTTTACGCTAATGACAATTTTGTTATACATTTTATGCATGCACATGCCAACTTGGCGTATACGCAATGCCCAACTCCTGATGTCCACTGCCCGATGCCCGATGCCCGTTGATGACGATGCGTGTGGAGATAAGGCGGCAACGGCAGCCGTCGATGGACAAGTCGATAAATAAATTTATGCACGAAAAACCAGAGAGGCGTAAAATGCACAAACAATTTGATTTAATGCCCCCTCAGACCGAGTATATATAGTTTGAATGGTGTGCTGTGTGTGTGTGTGTACGTGTGTACTTTTCGCAATGATAATCGATTTATGGTGTGTGAAGTTTTGTTTCCTTTACGTTAACGTATTTTCTTGCTTTGGTTTTTTGTGTGTGGCTGTTGTTGTTGTTTTTAGTTGGTTGGGTTGGTATTTCTTTTTTTTTCGCTTTTCATTTTTTGTGTCATTGCTAATTGTGTACAAATATGGACAAAAGCGTGGACACGGCTAGAAGAAGGCTTTCTAAATGGCCAGTTAAGTAGGCAGGAGGCTGAGTCCGATGCTGAGTCTAAGGCAGAAAAGTAGGCACCGAAACCGTTGTCCAGTCTAGTAAATCGACGTCACTAGTCTTGGTCGTTGTTGGTTAGTGGCCAAACAGGCGTTTTTCAAATGCTTCGAGGAAATAATTTATGCATTTCTTTGTCTGGTCTCTTCGCATAGATAAACCAGCGGGCAGTTTAAGTGTTTCTTTTTGCCTCTCTCGCTCTCTCTAACCGAAGAATTTAGAATGGCCCAAAGAAGTAATCAGCATTTAAAGATCATTTTAGTTGAAATGATTTATTGATTCATCGGCGTGGTGTGTGTGTGTATTTGTGTGTGGGGTAATCAAATGATATGAGAATTGAATTCATTTACAGACACTTAAATTTAATTGTTGACAAATATGCGTTGTATTGACTGTTCGTTATGCTTAACTAAAGATTTATGTCATATAGACATATGCAATTAAGATACACAAGGAAGTTGCAGCGCTAAGTGGGTCAAAACGAGACCCAAGTCTTTGAGGAACAAACGCCTTGACTGAAAACTATTTATCTATGTCTATTAAAATGAGAATTCTATACGGTGTATTGAATAGTAAAATCGTAAAGGGAGTTCCGTTTAAGCTTAAATGGGTTCAATAACTAGTTTCCAGCACTTTAGTTAATTTTATTTTATTATTTTCAATTTTCATTATAAGCTACTCAAATGGTTTCATGGGAACCTATTTATGTATATTTAGCTATATTTTCTATGAATATTTCAATGTTTAAACCAATTGACCATAGTTTGCAAGACTGTGAATATAAATTTACTAACAGTTTCTTATTGATCAAGTTAAGAGTGTCAATTGGAGATATTTTTGCCTTGTTTCTTATTATATGTGATTGCAGTCTAAGAAATTGTTATATCTCTGGACAGAATAAGACGATTTCACTATCATAAAGTAATTAAATATATTTTCAATGATTATTAAAAAGCGTTTTCGATTTAGAATAATCTTTCCCATTCAGCTTAGCTGCTATTGAGATGAAACCTGACACTTTAGGTATTCAAAAAAAGTTATTTAAGTTCCTGAGTTTGGCAGGATTGGATCACGTTGACATGTTTGTTCACATAAGGACAGTCAGACGAATAGTCTGGATTATGTTCCCAAACTTCATATTAGTTAAAAATGAGTTCAATTAGTTAATTCCGATCGGTTTCGGAAAGATGTAACCAATGAGTTTTCAGTTTCTTTAGTTCCCCTTGTATTGTATGAAGTCTTAGTCTTGTTAGACGAAGAGATCGAAGAACTAGAACTAGAAACCAGCTTCGTCCTTTAAAAGATAGTCTCTTTCAGGGCTTTAAACTTAAAAATGATTTATAATAAACTATTAGAAAAGGAAACTTACTTTAAAACCGGAACTTTAACATAAGTTATCGGTACCATTCCATTGTCCAAAAATAAGACTTTAAATACTTAAATATGGTTACTTATTTAAGTACCAACAACTACCATATAATTATTTATGGATTTGTAAAATACATTAAATCGGTTTTGACGTTTTAAATGAAAGCTTTAACTTCTAAAAATCAATTACTTTACAGCAAGTCACAAAATTAAGGCTTAATTACATAAATGTATAGTTACTTTAGTGTAATTCCTATAATTACTTCAACATGTTTTAGTCAAGTTTTACAGCACTCACAACTAATGTATATACATACATATGTATAAGAAGTATCTATGTATTTCTGTAACTGTTTGTGTGTGTGTGTGTTTGTGTGTGGGGACGGTCAAAGGAAAAGTCTTTTAAGAATACACTTTTGTTGGCCAAATCTATGGCCTGTGGCATGGCCATGGAGTCGGAGTCGGAGTTAAAGTTGGAGTTGGAGTTAAAGCTGCTTGCTGCATGGTGAGAGACTTTTTTGGTGAGCGGTAATTGCCGCGTGTTAATTCAAACAAATGTCGGGGATTGCACATTTAATGTGAAAATGAAGAAACATTGCGCATAGAGAGACGAGCAAAAACAAAACAACCCAAAAATATAAAAAAAAATAAAACTGCGAGCCAAGAGCGACGAGTTAGGTGGAGCGAGTGAAATAAATGATCCCCAGCTTCATGTTTAATTTATTTGAAAGTTAACACACATATAACAACTACAACAACAACAGGAGGAGACTGTAAAACAGTTAAAACAAAATACAAGGTGGAGATGCACAACACACGACGACGATGGAGACGATGGAGACGACGACGACCCAGTCCAGTCTGTAGCAAGTCGGCTTGGAGCGGCATTAATGCGTCGTAATCACACTAAGCAGACATTAAATGCGTTTTCGCTGTTTGAGCACTAGGCCCACTACTCCAAAGACCAAGACGAAGACCAAGAGCAAGACCAAGACCAAGACCGGGCTAGGAGGAGCAGCAATAGCAACACCAGCAAAACAGCGCCTAAATGATTGATAAAATAATTGCTTGCACGTGATGCTCAGATAGAGAGTGAGAGAGAGAGAGAGAGAGAAAGAAAGACAGTCAGAGGAGTGAGAAAAAGAGAAAGGCTTGGCCTCACGCAACATAGCCACCGCCTTCTCCTCCACCAAAAAACCCAGTGTGTCAACTACCATCAAAAAAGGATGACTTCAGATGGCGATGGAGATGCGCGCACTACTGACCCAACCCAGTCAATCAGTCCTCGAATTACAACTACATGAAAATAAAGGGATAGTAAAGCAAAGCGATCCAAATAACCAAAAAAAAAAGCAACTACACAAACTAAACCAAGCACCAAGCACTGGCACATTGAAAATCTAACGAATTATAACGTGGGAAACTTGAAAAACTGAGAGACAACAGCGACGATAGAGACGATGTTTGGCAGCACAAATTGCCGCAGTTAACGGTTCCTGTTTCGTCGCAAATTTGGCTAAGACTGAAGCTGAAGACGGCTACAGAGACAGAGTCAGAGACAGAGACAGAGTCAGAGACTCTGATGCTGCTGCAACTGAGGCAACAAACAGAAACAGAAACCGAAAAAGACAAGACTGAATGAAGCTTCCAAATGGGCAACTGATGGCATATGACACAGTGGGGCAAAAGATTCATCAGAATCTATTGTAATAAATTGATTTAAGCGATAAGCCTTTGGTAGTTAGTAGTCGCATTTCTTTCTTAATTGTATTAAGGTGATGTATACATACATACATAAAAACTTATTAAAATTAATATAGTTTTGTTGTGGGACTCTCTTTTTCTTCTCCTATTCCTACTATATCCATTCCCTAGATTATTTTAGAAATTCTACCCTTGAAAACAAACTGTTAGCAAAATGTTTAAAAAGAATTTATTCTTTAAGTTCTACGATATCTTAGGTATATAAATAAATTTTAAAGACTTCTTCTTAAAAAAATTAGATTCTTATTAAAAACTATTAATGATAAAGTGAGATAGTTCATTAACTTCAAACTGAGAGTGCTCTCTGATCTAAAAATGACAACTAAATTCATTTAGTTTCAATAATTGACTAGATGACTAGACTAGACTATAAAACTTTTTAAACTTTTAACATTCGTGATATTATATCATTAGAATAAGGTGTACAATTTTAATGATCATAAAGCACTAAAGACATTTTCGAGTATAAACTAGTTGCGAATTATAGTAAGTGCAAATTTCATTCTAACCGATCGAAAGCCATACAAATTATTAGTTATTATAATTAAGTAATCATTTTTAAAAGTTAACCTAAAATCGTACAAGACATTTTGATGCCCTTAGACTAATTAGTGTTCACTTCCACCCACTGTGCCTCAAAGTCCCCCAAGTCAAAGGCAAAAACCAAAAAATAGAGACTCCACCACGACAAGTGGCCCCCCGCACGTATCTCTTTGCCCGCCCACTCGTGCGCCACATTATTTCATGCAAAATCATGCCATGGGAACCACGACATTGCCCAGCCAGGCTCACCATAGCTTCCCATTCATTCTCCTTAAGCTCTCCAACCGCCCAACCGGACCGATAGCTGCTGCTGCTGGAGGATGCAGCAACAACAGCAGCCGCAGTCTAGAACTATTACCCAGGTTCTGTCTCTGTCTTTGGACTGCACAACTAATGCACAATCATCGCAGATTATTTCATTTAATGTCAATACAAAAACAGCAAGAACCCAGCAACGAAGGCGGCCCTGATCTGGTCTCTGGACTATGACTATGACTGTGAGTCTGCCTCTGTCTCTGCCTTTGCCTGATTTCTGATTTTGAATCTGAATCTCCCTCGCTGCCACCTCCCCATCCCCATCCCTAATGGATGGTTTGCGGCATCCTGGCGTGCATTGAAAGCTGAAAGTTTGACACTCCAATTCTCAATGCCGCTGGGCAAACAAATTGAGTGTAGGAGCCCGGCGGGAGGGCGACGACGACAGCAACAACAACAACAACAACAGCGACTGGAACGACTGGAGCAACGACGACGACGATGGTTTTGGCCCGTTAGTGTTTTTGCAAACGAGTTTAAACTGCTGTTGACTTTTGAAAAGTTTAAGGGCCAGCTGAAAGCAGACACGGATACAAAGAAGCTGACCTTGCAAAACCGATCGAAGACGATCAATATGTACGTCCATTGTCCCCCACGTCCTCATCCATCTTTCGTTGCTTTTTCGGCACATTTTCTGTCTGCTGTGGTTTTCTTCATCCTCCATATGTTTTATTTATGGTCATGACAAACTTGTGGGGGGAAAAATATTTGATTTATAGTTTCCATCCCATTGACATTTCTTCCCTGCAATGAAGAAATCAATCTTTATCCGCTGGCTTGACATTTCAAAGATAAATCCTCCAGCAACTCTCTACACAGTTGTCTATCTATGCAAAATCTGGTTGAAATTAATTTGTTGTCACCAACTAGGTGAAAATAATCTTGTAAAGCTTTAACAAATGTATGCCTTAATCGCAGCCAGGTGGGTGGGCAATCAACACACACACAGAGGGGGGAGAGAGCGAGAGAGAAGTATATATACAATAATCTACTCTCCATACAAATGGCACACAAAATGAAAATCAACTGCCCAACCCCAAAAATTGTTCAACCTGTCAAATCAGCCAGTTGCGATCTTTTATTGGCGGTCTAAGAGAGGCAAGCGCCAATTGTTAGTGGCCAGGCCAGGCCAGGTAGCCAACCACCAAGTGCAGATTTATTTATTTAAGCCACCAGCAACCACAACAACAAGCTAAGTTTGTGGTGCACCCAATTTCAAAATCCAATCATCACTGAGAGAAAAAACTTATTTAGAGTAAACTAATATAAGCCAATGTACAAATAAATATTTTAGGTAGATAAAATTATTCAATATTTTTTCAGATAGTCATCATTTAACTCTTTAACTCAAGGGGAGGAAATCACTCAGTGATCTAACAGTAAGACAAACGAAATGGATGACAAATTGGGAATAAAAGCTTCTAAGTTTAGTCCCTAGCCGTCATATAGCAAGGACTTTTTGAAGAAAAAGTAGCACCACCAAAACCGTGAACTTCAAATACAACAGGTCGTTGAACACAGGATAAAATTCTTTGGGGAATACCAACTGAAAGATATGAACAAGGCAGGAGATGTTACCCTATCCAGACAACTTCCATTCCTCCAACGCAGCAAGTCGTCTTAGTTTTCAGATTTTGCTATTTAAAAATGGCAAAAGTCTTCAGAAGATTCTTAGATAATCGTTTTCAATAAAATTGCTAGCAAAAGGGATCCCAACTTAACCAACTTGACTCTCAGAGTTAAATCAATTAAACCATTACAGAGCAAAATATTTATCATTAGAAATATAAGCCCGTGGAAACAAATTGAATCCACTGAACTAAGCAAAATTACCATGAGAAAGTTTATAAAAGAAGCCTAAAAAAGATAGACAACACTTTTACATAATTTAATACCAATAACAATTAAATGCTCACAATATTTATTGACTAAATACTATTTTAACTATTGATTTTTATATTTTTATTTCATATTTATTACCAGCGTTTTGAGGCGGCTTAATCTTAGGCTTTTTGTTGTAAAAATATTGAGAGACTATAAAAATATTTAAGAGTTTTTATGCCCAATTGACTTTAGAGATCAGAGGAAAAAACACTGTGAAAAACAACTTGATGGCTCTTGATGGCAGTATGCCCATTTCTTATTCAAGGACTTGACTTACAGTTCGAGTTCGAAGCACAATTTTCTCCAAGTGTACTTGCCATCGTATCGTAAAGACTTAATTAAAGCATTTTGTGGCCAGTCTGAGTTACCGCCTCCCCCCCTTACGATTCCATCCTTGCCTGCACTCGCCTGGATCTCTTTGTCTCTCTGTTTAGCTGACCAAGGCGATAAATTCATGCTGCTAATTTGGCAGCGTTAACTCAATTTGTGACCACAAAACTGAACAATTTGTCGCTGATTTTGATTGCCTCTTGGCTGCAATTGGTACATTTGAATTGGCCATGGCAACGCCTTACAAGACATCTCTAATTATATATTATACATAGGTGGGCAGACTGCCCAAAAAAAAACACCCAAAAACAAAAAGGGGAAAAGAAAACCAAAAACTGGAGCTTGATGCCTCAAAGCCATCTTTCGTTTCATCTCTCTGGCAATCTTCAGGCACCCATGCTGTGAACAACTACACCAAAAAAATATATAAAAAAAAGCGAAACGACTCTCACGAGTGCATCCAACTCCAGACTTGGACTCAGACTCTTTATCAGCATTTGCAAATCTCCTCCTCACCACACAATTGACTGTCGGCTCTTTTTTTTTTACTATACTTTAGTTTAGTTTAGTTTTTTTTTCGGTGTCTTGAGAGGGAAAAAGATTTTCCCATAGTTTGCTGCTTCATATTTTAAACTGATAAAAGTGTGAAGTGGAGTGCCTTCTTGCTAAATGTGGTTCAGGCTTCAGTTTAGTTTATGCATAAAATTGCCTTATAAGGCCAACCAGAGACTTCTCTAACGGACTAGGCACGCACTCCGATTCCGACTCCGACTCCGGACTCCCAACTCGGACAGTTGCAGTTGTTGTTGCTGTTGTTGGTTGGTTTTCTGACTCGTTTCCACTCGATCCACAACTTACTGGCTCATAAATCTCAGCAATTAATTTTTTCTTTATTTTTTGTATGTAAGTGTTTGTCTTCCCTCTCGTTCTTTCTATCTGTCTGTCTGTCTGTCTATCTCAATCTCCCTCTGCCATGACAACTGTCAGCGTTTACACAAGTTAAGTAAATAAAAATTTGCTCACATTTGTTTTCCTTTTTGCTTTTCATTTGATCTTTTGCGTAATTCTCTCAAAGCGATTTTACTCTTAATTAAAACTGATGGCTAAATATGGCAAATTATCTAAATGAATCATGTCAAACAACATTAAACATTAATGCAATTGTGAGTAAATAGGAAACCCTACTACTGATTACATTTCACTTTCTACATTAAGATTACTTACAATTAGTTAAACGGCTACTGTGATTAATGTGATTGGAAAGTAATACTCCCATAATATTAATAAATAACTAACCTTTGGTGTTTATAGACTTTGTTTTTCTAAGCCTAACAAGGGGAACTTTAAATTGTGTAGGAATAGGAAGTAATATGAGACCGTATGAAAGAATAAATAGTTTTAAACTCAATTACCATGGAATGTACAGAGTGTTCTAAAACATATTCAAATAGGTATCATCGACATAGGTGATTCGTATATGTCAATTGGAATTTCATAAAATATAAGCCGAACATTATGTGAATTGATTAACTCATTAAAGTGATTTAGCATTCAAGGACTTTTCTTGGGGTGGAGGGATAAAAAAAAGGTGAAAAAGAGAATAAAGAAGACTCAAGTAGCTAGCATACAAATCAATTGGATCTACATAGATTCTTAGATTCTTAGTCTTAACTTCTATGGTGGAAATCGTTCGTAGTTCAGACTAAGATTTGAGATTTACTATCAAAGTTTTACCCGGTCAAGAGGAGGAAAGTTTTCTCCATAAAGTCTCTTACTTTCATAATGGGAATGAATACTGAGAATTTCTGTTAGGTGATTTGTTCTCCACTGTGCATGATATGACAGAAGATATGAATTCAATTCTTTCCAAAAAAAATTTCTTAGCCAATCCAACATAAACATAAACATTTGAAAATTAAAATCTCTCATCGCTTATATGCCAAATTTTGTTATCCCTTTTCCAAAATTCATTGGCAGAAATGACTAACTTAAACTGATTAAGTGGATTCTTCATATTTAGCTCAAATCAGACAATTCACAAACAAAGTTGACCATAAATTAAAACCAATGGTGTCCAATTAGTCTATATTTACATTGTTTCCTAATCTGTATCCGCCAACTTGACATTTCCGTTTAGTTAAAAGTGTCATTCTCTTAATTAATTATGATTAACTACAATATTTTAATATTCCAGCTCTATTCATTTATTGGCAACAACTTCTTTTGGCCAAAATAAATGTGTTGCACTTTCAAGCATCCCACACTCAATGGCCTAGGCACCTGTTGCTTTGGGAGCAAAAACCAGTAGCTCAATCAATTGCTTAATTAAAATCAATCAATTTAATTTCATTGATGTCTAATTTTATTGATATTTAAATGAAGTATTGTCCGAATCGTATGGGCATTTAATTTGAATTGTTAAAAGGAAATTGTTTGAGTACTTTGAAATTTCATTACCCTTGCAAGAGGGAATGAAAAAGGAGAAAAAAAGCAGACTGTAGGCCTATATTTAATTGTTGCCATAAAATTCTATGGTTATCTCTTAATCTCAACAACAGTTTTCATCCTTTTGGCTATTCTCATTCATTAATTGGCCATTTCAATTAAGCCATAAAAGCCCAATTTTGCCAAAAGTTTTGTTGCAGTTGGCCGTTTTGACTACCAAATGACCAAAATGATGTTGTTCTTGTTGCTGTTGTTGTTGTTGTGGTTGTGGTTGATGTTGCAGTTGCCGATGTTTTATGTAGTTCTCTTTCCTTTTCTGTTGCTGCTGCTGCTGCTGCTACCTTTGCATGTTGAAAATCATAAAAATGTTAAATGACAAGCGAGCGCATGTTCATTTTAGCGCTGTCTGACTGTCCGTTCCTCTGTCTCTCCGCCTGTCCATTTGTCTGCCTGTCTCTGTGTCTGTCGTCGTCCTCGTCTGGAGTTGTCGTTGCTGTTGTTCGCATTGTCAAATTGCGATCAAAAACGCAACAAACGAAACATGCCACACGGAGCCTATATGGGAGACTAAGTCCCCAAAACCAGCAGCATCATGAATCAAAAGGCAGCAACAGCCGCTGCAACATCAGCAGCAACAGCAGCAGCAGCAGCAACAACAGCAACCGAATGCGTTTTAACGGCTACTTGTCTTTGGCTATTTATTGAAAGGATTTTTAACACTCACACAAGGGGGCGGAATGGAGGCGGCATACATTACACTGTCAAAAAAATAGGGCTAACATAAGATAGTACAGAAATTGCTAACGAATTTATTGCATTTACACCAACAACTTGTGCTGTGTTTCACCTTTTCATTTAATGTTTTATCCAAAATGTTTATTTATATTCTGATTAGTTTGGATTCCACACACAACCTTACACAACGCTCCACTCACCACTTGAAATCTAAAGGATTTAAAGACTTAAGTTATATGAAATATAGGGACACGGGAAAACAAGGAACAGCTTTCTTTATATTTGTTGATCGGTGTCCTCTTTCCCTTTCTGGCACTTCTTCTCTCTAAAGAAACTAAACAATTAGAAACATTTAAATCTTTAGGATTAACAAGTAAGTTATAAGGTCAGTCTCTTCAACTTGAGAGTAAATTTCGACAAACTTGTCGATTCCAAAGAATACTGGATTACTTGAAGGAATATCAGTAAGATTTTTAGAAAAATCATTCGACCTATCCTGCAGTCCTTTGTAGATGAGATGTCTTACAATAAGATGTCTATAAAGAATTTGCCAATGTAGAAAAAAGCATTTCCATCTGATCTCCTTAAGAACTTCCTAATTAATGTTTTTAGTGCTTAAAGGTGTAAAAGTGTAACTACTACAATCGTATTAGTTAAAGCAATTAAGTTGTTATTTATAGATGCTTTCACTTTCCAGCATTAATGCTTGGTGTATATTCATTTCTAACAGTGTAGTGTGTCCTACAATCTGGATTTTGCTGCCAAGTCAGCTTTAGTGTCCGTCATCCATTCATTCAATCATTTAATTCAATTTGAAATTGTACAACAAGTCGCACATTTGCGCCTGCCACATGTACATACAACAACAGCAACTTGGCCAGGTTGCAACTTGCAACAGCAGAAACAGCAGCAGCAACTACGATCTGGTGATGCCACTCACTCACATGTGTGACTTGTTCCCCTCGTATGTAGAATACACACACACACTCACATAGACAGAGATTCAGTGTTGGAGTCGGCTTACACATTTGATTATGAAAAAGACTGCGTTTTGCCTCTGCTGGAGCAACAGCAACCAAATCGATAAAAATAATTGGTTGCTGCGGTGGTTCGAACTTCGCTCGAATTCTGTTGAATTTGCAGTTTGACATGGATTGGAGTCGCGGTGCTCGGTTGCTGATCACCTAGTCCCGATGGATGGATGGATGGATGATTACAACATGCCTTGACGTTTTCCCACGTTCGTGAAAATATATATATATTTTTTGTCTATGCGATTTTTCGCAAATTATTGAAAGGAAAACGATGAAAAAATAGAATTAAGCAAATTGAGCATATTTTAACTAACGATTTCAATGTAATAGAAATTTTTGTTTTGTTGTTTTGTTTGATCTTACTTCCGATTCCTGATTATCAGATTATGTGAGAAAATTCCCCTCTGTGTGGCAGCAATTGAAATTGCTCCAGTAACAAACAAACAAACAAAACAAATAATAACTAAACCGATGACGGACGAGGGGACTGTCTCGTTTTGATAGGCTGCTAAGTGGGAGGGGGGGTCGAAAAAAATCAAAAATGAAAAAAAAAAATCACCCAAAAATAGAACGTGAGAAATATTATTCGATGAAGCGCCAAAAAAGTAAACGCTTGAAAAGTTGTTAGTTTTCTTTTACCCATCCCTTACCCCTCCCTTCTCTCTATTACTCTCTCCTCTGCCCTCTGACTGGGTGACTTTGTTTGCTACTCGTAGCAAAACCTTTTGAAGGTTGGATTGTGAAAGTCACGTTTAAGAGCCACGGGAGTGGGAGTTCGATTCGGAGGCGTCTCTTGTCTTATTTTTGATTTGGTGTGATATTTTCTTCTTCATCAACTTCGTACTCTCTGCTTCCTTCCCTCTTTGTGGTAGATTGCTTCTTCTCTTCTCTTGTTGTATATAGATATTTTCTATAAAGAAAACGTCGACAAATTGGCAATTTGCTTAAACTGAGACTTGGAAAAAAAAAAAAACATTTCAAGCGGATCACATCACGCGTGTCATTAAAACGCCGACGTTTGAAATGCACCGACTACAACGTCGGCAGAACACACCTCAACCGACTTGCGAAATTGTCGCCAGTGTGTGTGTGTGTGTCTGAGTGTGTTGCTGGTGTGTGTTGCTGCTGCTGCTGCTGACACACCCGCTAGAAAAGGAGAGAGATTGCAAACTGCAGACGGCAAAATAAGACCCGGAGCTGCTACAGCTTTGTCACATTTATTATTACACTATACACTACACCAAAAGTCAACTGGGCTTAGAGAATAAGGCATTCGCTTTGACAGCCCAAATGACTTTATATGCAATTCTAGTTGCTAATTGCAAATTGAATAAAACTTTACTCTAAAATTAATAAATATTCTTCTTTTTTACCTCAAGAAATGCAAAAAATTGTACTTACAATTATAGACAGGGTCAGATTTAAGGAAGAGCAAGCTTGGCAGATGCCCTGGGGTCTACCCAAAGGAAGAGAACTTGTATTCACAAGTGCTATTATACAACCAGACAACAAACGAACAAGGAATAGAATTTAAGACTAGACTTTGTTTATCAAAAAGATTCCCAAAAATAAGAAGGTTTCTTGCGAATTGTCTTAATACAGCTTAAACTTATCTTTATATTAGGATCAGGAAACACAAACTAATTCTTAAAAGACATGTTACAGAACTCTAAATAGACAGTCTATACATGTAGTTTCACTCCGAATATAGAACAATATGATTTTAGTTCAATATTGTATTGCATTAGATTGGTGTCTCTCTCAAAAGGATCGCTATACAGACCAATAAGAAAATGTTGACTTATCTCGAGCAAAATTTGTGTTGTTTCATTATATTTGCAAAACTCTTGAGAGCATTTGAAATTCTTATTAGGCAACTTTGGATCAACATTCATCACTTATTATTTCTTTAAAATCACTAGAAGGTAGCTTCCAATTGCAGACTTTTGGCTTGCCACATTCTACACCTCCACACAAAAAGCAGTTGGCACTACGCTCCCACATGCTGATGTCGTTGTTATTGTTGTTGCTGGTGTTGTTGTTCTTCTCGCATATCAGTTACAAAACGCAGATCCACACCCAAAACCCAAGAGGAACAAAAAAAAAACACACACAAGTAAACTTCCGTAAGCAGCCGACAGTTTAATGACTTTGATGACGCAGCGTGTGCTTTCAATTTGAGAATGTTTTTTTTTGTTGTATTTTAGAGGCCGGAGGAGATGTTGTTGGATGCTGTTTCTGTTGTTGTTGGTGCTGGGTGTGAGATTGTAAGCGGTGGGCGTTGATTTCTATTTGGCTGTTTGTGTTAGTTTTCTGGGTGTATCTCTGGTCAAAGTTGATGAGAATTTCAAGAGATTTGTACATTTCATTCAGAGTCAAATATATAGTATACTTCAAGGCGTTCAAATGTTGGGTGGCTTAAATTGAAAACAGATTACTCTTGGAATCCATGTCGATCGAATATCAGTTGCAAAAATTGTTTCAGTATGTAGTTTCTATAAGAATTTTTAGACTAACCAAATTGGATGTGCTAAGATCAAGTTTAACTGACTTCCATTCGGAGGGTTTGAACATTCTTCGCACTATCCGTCTGATAAAATATCAATAGAAAAAGTCGACGAGCAGAGAACACAAAGTATTCCCTTTAATGTTCGCAATATATTCAGATGTCTTTTAAAAGTCTTCTTGAGAGTGGTAATTGATCATATAAATCAGATTAGTTATTTAGAGACAACTCTTGGCTGATAAATAACACACTTAAGTTAGGATCTTGTCCACACTAAGGATATTTTATTTGGTTAGCTGCCCAAATTGTTGAAAGTCCACCTCGAATATATGGCTCGACAATTGAAGAACGAAAAAAAGAGACAACGAAACGAAACTTTTCAAATCAGTCAACAACATTGTTGATTTTGTTTTATTTTTTGTTCATTTTTTTTTCGGCTGTCACTCACAACAATTGGCAATGCTATCAAGCTTTCAATTCATTTAAATGTTTAATTGATGGCTTAGATGCGATTGTCATGTTTAAGCTGAATTCTTCTATTCTTGGGGTTACTTGTTTTTTTATTTATAAATTTTGTTATTTAACTGCTATAAATATATGGTTTGGCGGTTTGAGTTTCTTTCAATGTGTTTTTTTGTGTGTTTATTTTGGTCAACATGTTGCCGCGAAAATGAGCCAATTAAAGAAATGCTAACAACTGAGCTGAGAACCGTAACAACCTTGCAGAAATTGGCACACAGACAGAGAGCAGAGTCATAGTCATATAGCCAGACAACTTAAGCCTCCTCGAAGTTGTTGTTGTTGTTTTAGATGGAGTTGCAATTTTGGAGTTGGGGTTGAAGTTTGTTTGGGGTTTTTTGGCTTTCCTGTAAGAAACCAATCAAGTGGCCCACAGTGTCACTATTACCACCTGACATTTACACAAATCTTGCCTTATGCCTCAACGAAATGAAACAACAACAACAACAAAGAGAAGAAACAACACAAGAAAAAAGAAACCAACAAACATTCAACTTCCTAGCAACGCGCCGCTCACCGCCTATCGCAAGCCAACGATCAAAAGTGCTTGACTTGGACTTGGCTTGGACTTGTACCCAGGCCAGGCCAGGCCAGAGCAGAGGAGACAACCGCAGCAGCAGCAGCAGAGTGCGGCTTATCTTAAGAGTTCGACCAGCAGCAGCAACAAACTCTTTTTTTTTTTTTTGTTTGTATGCTTAGCACATGCAATTGCAGCAGCAGCAGCAGCAACATCGGCGGCAACATCGGCAGCAACATCGCCTGCTGCAGCGGCGGCTTGGCATTGCCTGCCTTTAAACTGATCGCTAACAATCAATTTATTGATTGAGGTCTCAGGTGTAATCGATAAGAATTGTTTTTGTTTTGACTTAATGCTCCAGTTTAAAAATGTTGCTGTTGCAGTTGTTGCTGTGTTTTCGTTTTTTGTCTTTTGTGTTTTTGTTTCTTGGCCTAACATATGACATGGCTACATGACATTATCCAATCTCGATCCGCATTTCAGCTTATCTAAATGCATCAATGAGCCACAGATGTCAGTTACAAATATGTTTTATACAATTAGAGATGTACATTTGACAACAACAAGCAGCTAATAGTTCATTTAGTTTCGCAAACAGATTGATCTACATTAACCCAAAGTATAGATATTCATTTAAAGTGTAAAGAAACTCATGACTTTGATTGCTTTTATTTACGCAATGGCCTTCTTTGCTTGAGTTTCAGAAGTTTAGTGTCAGATTCTGTAAATGGAATTAATGATAATATCGCCCAATTTGAATGTAAGTTTCGTTTAGAGTCAATTGTTTCTTAATATCTCAGGTTCTTAATTGTAACTTTTATCTATAGAGGACTTAAACATTAAGACAATAATGATCTAATAGGTCCAACCTATTAAACATCAAGAGTAGAAGCAACATCTAAGCTTAACAGGAGCAACACAAACGTTAGTGTTCTTCTAAAGCTTCAGCTGCTTGTTAACTGGTGAATAGTTTAGAGTTTACACCGGGAACATCAAGATCACCATTATCAACAAGAACTGCATTAACATTTGCCTAGCAACATTAAGGACTTACTACAACATCGACAATAGCAACAATATCAAGGGAGAATAGCTTGAAAAATATAGAACTTCAGCAGTATCAACAACAGATTGAACTCGAATCCATGAACTAATTAAAACTCGACTTAAGGGAAATCAAATTGTGACCAAGTCTTGTGTGTTGGCTTTTCAAAGTCTTACCGTGTCATATTAACAATTTGCCTATGCCTCACGTTGCCATCGCTAAGCGGAATGGTTTATTTAGCAGCGTTCGGGTCAAATGATTAGATGAGAGAATAAAAAACTAAAAACAAATTTAGTGCATACATTGGCCAATGTGGGCGTAAGTTTACCAACTTGGTCAGCGCCATTTTTCAGTGGCTACAGATTTGGTTAACAGTTAACAAGCTTATCGCTCGATACGGCAAACAAAGGTGACGCGGCCGCTGCTACGGCTGCAGCTGACTGTGTGTGTGTTTTTCTATCTATAAACATAGTTTATTTATTTTTTTTTTTTTTATTTGGTGTTGCTTTTTTGTCTTCTTTTTCTTAGCCAGGCTAGATAATTAAGGCAAGACGTTGCAGCTAAGCCAGCTGCGGCAACAGCAGCCGCCAACCAATTTCGGAAGGAATCACAGTGCAGCAGCAGCAGCAACAAACATCGGCACTGGCACTGGGCAAACATCCACCAGCAACTACCAAACTACCAATCCAATGATCTAGGCGGTTTTGGCCTTTGTTGTTGTTGTTGCTCCAGCTTTGGTTGTTGTTGTTGTTGTTTGTCTTGTTAGCCGCCAGATAATGATCAGAGCGTAAAGTTGGGGGCGGTCAATTTAATGGTTACTATTAATAACGTGATACGAAATTGGCGTTAATTTGTAGAAACATTTTGTGTCTGTCTCTCTCTCTTTCTCTCTCTCCCTCTCTGGGTGTATGTGTGTGCCAGACAAAAATCCCGTTGACTAATTTGAGCAAAACTAAAAGTGTAGCAAAGGCAAAAGGCACCAGGCATCAGGAGACCCCCTTGCACCCAAAAAAGGATGTGAATGGCTGGCCTTTTTCTGGTGTTTGTGGGAGTTTAACAATGCAGCCAAGTCATGAGTCAAATTCAACACACACACACACACACACACACATACATACGAACACGAAGCTCCCATTTACGTGTTGTAGCACGATTTGTGGCCAAGAAAGAATTCCTTCACAGCTAAGTACATGACTTGCTGCTGCTCTCCATGCATAGGTGGGTAAGCCAAGGGAAATAACACTGGAATCCAAGCCAATCCAAAATGGTTTAAAATTTGTTGGTAATTTAGTTTTTTTTTTTTTGGTATATTGACAAGGTCAAAAGTCTATGGGTAAATATTTGTAAATCATCTGAAAAAGGAATTGGAAAATTAGTGTACATTTTGGAAAATATTGAAAGGCAATTTGTAGACTTTCTCATCGACTTTATCTCTAACAAGTACTAAGATCAGTGAAGCAAAGTCACAGTGAAAGATCAGCCAACTAAGTTAAAGAGGAACGAATATATACAACAAATTATTCGTTATCCACTATCGTTTCCATTATCCCCAATGGAACTACCTTTCAGTATTGTTTCAGCGGGGGGAAACTTCATCTACATACGTCGGGGTTTGAAGTCGAGAACAACAGAATTGTAGTTTTAGTAGGTCTCCATTGAGCCACCGATTAGGTACGAATATACATACATATATAAGGCTTTAGCTATATATCCTTATCTTAGGATAAGTTGGAAGAGTCCATCACTGTTCTGATCAGTTAGCTAGAGAAATAGTCGAGAAAATAAAAGTTTGTTAAAACCTCAAACACAATAATATAATCTTTCTCTGAAGACAGGACTTCTTTAAGGGCTTCATCAACTTTTCAGAGAAATACAAAACTAATTGCTATGGGGATATGAAATATTCATAACTTTTAGTTCCCATTTCTTCAATTGTTATTTCCAAAGTTCAGAAGTTATGTGTGTATATCCCCTATCCACCTCTTGACAAATTCCTATCGACGCCTGTGTCTTGGTTGGTTTTCCTTATTTTTTTTTCTGTGGTTATAAAGCAGTGCAAATCTATGCACATGTGCTCTAGTAAAAACGAAAAAAACAATGCAAATTGCTAATATGCAGTCAGTAGGTTTTCCGTTTTGCTTTTGCTTTCAAGAATTGGAGACTAATTTTTTTACTTTTGGTTGGGGTTTCTTTTTGGCTTTCCGTGTGTCGGTTTTGCCGCACTTATGACCAATAAATATGCAGACTCTGTTTTGGCATTGTCTGGGCCCCCCCAAAAAAAGCTTGCGAAATTAGTTGCCAGGCTAATGAGCTACACGAAACTGGTAACTGGTAACTGGAGATTGGAGTTGGAATCGAAGTCGGAGTTGCAGTTGCATTTAATGTTGCTGGTGAACCGTTTCAAACGCTCCTCTGATCCTTAACCAGATGCTGATGCTGATGCAGATGCCGATTCGATTGAATTGGCTTATCGATACGATAAATGGCCCAGAAAATACTTTATTTTTATTTTTCAAATTCTATTTTTTTTTTTCTCTCTCTTTGATTTTGAGGAGCAGCCTTCTCTATTATGATTCGTGTGGGATGGCTGGGATCTTTTTGGGAATGAGGATGACTAACTTGAATCGATCGCTTGAAGAGATCTCATCGTCGTCGTCGTTAACATGTTATTGCACAGCACTTTTGTCAGCTTTCGAATTGTTTGCTCACGAAAGCGTGGATCTACTTTGGTGTGTCAGCAATGGCAACAACAGCAACAGCAACGACGACGACGACTGCGACGACGGCGGCAATGATGACGACGATGGCAGCAGCAGCAACGATGTCTGTGGCGACTGCGTGGTTTTGTTCGCATGTTCCTTTATGTGTTTTTTTTTTTTCTTCTCGGATATGCTGGGAAACACTATGCAACAGGTTTCCATTAAGCCTACTTGGGCGTTGATTTATGATATTCATTGCAGGGCATGGCACACATTTTGCCAACCAATAGAACGTTGTTTGTGGCACTTTTGGATACAAAATGTATTCACTACTTCAAATATAATTTATAAATTAGTTTACCAAATTCTAAGAAATTCAATGCAGTTAGCAGAAAATTTGAATTGCACATTTTCAGAACTTTGATTTGTATTCATTCATTCATTTCAAGAAATGGATTTCTATATGAACCATCTTAGAGATGTCGACCTAAATGTTTATTGAAAGTTCCAATAGATGGAATTATTGGCACCAAATTATAGTTAATCGAACCAATTTAGATTCGAAATAAGATTATTCTAACACATTAAAGAAAGAAAGTAATCCAAGTATGAATACTTTCATATATCCGACCTCAAATACACGTCCAACAATCTATTTATCTCTGTTTCAATTAACTACTTCAACTTAGGTCCAACGATAGAAGAGAAAAACATAATTCTCAACCCATCATCAGCTTGAATGAATTTGAATTCTAATCTAATCCTTCTCTAGGGGAAACATTTGTTTATTTAATACTCAAAGGATTTTCAAATGAAGCACAGCTTTATAATAAATCTAAGAAGTTTGGGTGAAAAATATTTGATTAATTTGGCAGTAAAACTTATATTTCCTTGAGGTCACTCTTTCCTTGTTCCTCGTTGATAGAACTCTTGACCCTTCAACTCTAGTTTATGATAGTCTCCTCGAAATACTCTTTTTTCTATGCCATCTTTGATCTGGGGACACTTTCAAGGTGGGCCGCACCCGCATGTTGTTTGGTTGGTTGTCCAGTGTAATTTTTTGGAGTTCGTGTGGCATATGCTGTCGAGCATTTTGCTGTTGCCGTTGTTGCTGTTATTGTTGCTGGTGGTGTGTCAGTTGCACGATTGCCAGAGACAACGTGTCTCCAGTGTCATCAGCATCTCCATTTTTTCCTTCGTCTCTGTGCTGTTTGCTGTTTTGCTGTTGTTTTTCGGGTGACTGCCTGCCACTGTGTTGTTGTGGTGTCTCGGAATTGTAGTTGGAGGCGATGCTGGCCGTTGTTATAGTGCAGAAAAATTACTATGACAACGATGGAAACAAGTAAACCACAGTTTACATTCACTCAATTCGGTTGGATGGCCAGAGGAGGAGCAGCCGGAGCAGCTGAGTGCAGCTGAATGGTGTGGAGGACATCATAGACATCCCCACTCAGTGAGGAAGAGAGGGAGAGAGACGGGAATGGCAGAATCGTGGCGTGGTGGTGGCACGCTCATCTTCAATTTTTCTACGATGCGACGTCGCTTGGGTCGGGTTGTATATACATACATATATATATATTTTCTTCTCTCAGTTTCTGTTTCTGTGTTTTTTTTTTTCGTCGTCGGCTCACACTCGTGTTCCTGTGCACTAAGACTGGGCCTGGTCTTTTGGGTTTGGGTTTTGGGTTTGGGCTTGCAATGGTGACGGGGTGGGGTGGAGGCGAGAGCGATCTGCGCAGCAAGATGAGTGGTTGGCAAAAATGTTTGAATGCGATCACGAACTTGACCTTTCACATAACCTCAAAAAGGCAGTCACAGTCACTCAGTCAAGTCAAGTCAACCTCAACCGAGCGCAAAGCCGACAAGCGACCGCGCTACATACGCGCCATGTTAAACAGTCTCGCAATGGCAACTACTCCTCCATATAGACCCACTGCCATCTTCTGCATCTTCTTGATCTTCATCTTCAACATCATCTGGTCAATCGCTGGAAGCTTGGGCTTGGGTGTCAGCTCGGGCATAATTAAAAAACAATCGCAATGTGCGGGCCATGCCATGGGTGAGGCTAACAAAACGAAAACTAAAGAAAGAACCAACTATCGAGGAGTTGGAGTCGAAGTCGGCATTGGAGTTGCTTGTACCACCGCCTGCAGTTATGAGATTACGATGACTCTTTGGCATGTTTGTCTATCGCTGCAGATGCAGATTCGAAATCAGCAGCAGCAGCAGCAGCATCGGCAGTAAAAAGCTCACAATCGATGAAGTGCAGCAACGGTAACACAGACAATTTGAAAGAGGAACGTCGATGTTCCCAGGAGTCAATGGGTTACACTATGCAAATACCTATTGAAGGAGAAGGAAAAATAAATACCAAAATGACCACACAAACTTTGTTCCGGTTTGGCGGATTTCTATGGAGTATAACCCTAACAAAAGTAAGCTTAAGTTATCGATAAATGGATTTCGTTATCGAAATTGTTGCCTGCTCTAAAGAGTGTTATTAGTCCATATCCTTCACTCTTAAAAACTAAATTAAGGTATACCAATATTTTAATACAAGTGTTTTGCTTTATTTTATCTAGTAGAGACAAATGAGTTGTTTATTCTCAAAAGCATTAAAGAAGAACAAAGAGAATACTAAGAATTCGAATCAGTTCATCATTAAGTGAGTTATTTGAGTAATTTTGGCTTTGGCATTAACTTAAATTGATTGATTACTTTTCTTACTCTGTTCTAATCCTAAGATATTCGAATGTATTTATTTTTCACCACATAGAATATATATTCAAAAGCTGAAATGAGTCATTTGGTCTGACAACTTACTCCTTTTGTGCGTCATTGGCTTCTGACAACTAGATCGATAAGTTTTCCCAAAAATTCAACATTAGCTGCATTAACTATTAGTCAGATTAAACCACTAATCTTGATTCCAATTCGACTTGAGTTCTTTTAAAGTTCATTATCAATAATATTATTATTTATTTTCATATAGTTGACTATGAAAACCAAAGAAAGACGCACCTGCAACGATCTCTCATACTGAATGTATGCAGAAACCAACTGCATTGGTTAAACCCATCACTGCCGCATTGCTAACCGAAAAATGTTGCATATCATTCGATGAATGCCTCATGCCTCATGCCTCGTCTGCTTTTGGCTGCTGCAACGATGCTCTCTTCTCTTCGTCTTTGGTCTTAAGGTCGTTCGCTTAGCTGGCAACGACCCGCGTGTCGCTGCATCTACTTAACCTGAAAGCCTATGCCCCTGAGTGGTGGTGCTTGTGGTGGTGGTGGCGAGAGTCGTTCGGGTTTGGCTCCACCACTGAGTTGGGCTGGGATTTTGGGCTTTGGGTAAGGCACTGGCTTTATGCTCCTCCGACTATGACTATGACTGCGACTCCCACTTCCACCTGCCTGCCTGCCTTCCTCTTTTGCTCTTTCATCTACTGATGGCTAGTTCAACAGCTTTATTTATGGGCTGTTTGGGTAGCTTAAATAAATCAAGTTGTAGTTGTAGTTGTAAATGTAGTTTGTTGTTGTTGTTGCACACAGCCACCACCTTCTTCTTCTTCTTCTTCGTCGTCTTCGTCTTCTGCTTCTTGTGATTCCAGTACAACTCCTTCTTTTATTTTGAGACTCGACTGCAATTAGAGACTTTTTGATGGCGGTGGGAATTCAGCTAAGAACTGAACTTACTAAAACTTCAAGCTCTTACCTCCAGGTAAGAGGTCTTTTTTATTTCTCCCTCTCTCTATCTCTCTCTCTCTCTCTTTCTCTCTGTCACTATCTTGTTTTTTTGGCAAATTTAAGGCTATCGCTGCCGCTGCTGCTGCTGGTATGGCTAATTGCATAATTATTTAAAACCCATAATTTATGTTTTAGCTAGAGAGTTAGCTTACGAGACGAGTTCCGCCGTGTATCGAGTGATGAGCGACCGTTAAGCTTGAAAATTAAACCGACTATTTTGGTTTTTTCTTCATTTTTTTAGAGGGGGGCCCCATTATGTGCCGTTTGTTTTACAAATTTTAACGCTATTTAACACATTCGCCATGCATAGACAAAAATGGACGTATGGACAGCATTCTCTGTGTGTTGTGTTCAGTTTCCAGTCGTTTTGGTAGCACGCCATAAACCATTAACTTGATTTGCAGCAATCCCCCCGCCGCCCCTCGCCCACCTCACCATACAAAAAAAAAAAACCTCTTCATGAGCGCATTGACAAAATTAATGATGCCCTCACTAATATCATGCCTAATTGATTAATATGCGAGAAGAGAAGATTGAGGAAAATAACAACAACACAGAATATACAAATCGTCTACGAACCACAACTCAACTCAACTCTCAACTAATGAAGGCACTGCTTTAGCTGTTAATCTTACTGTATAGCCATTTAAGGTAAGCTCTCGGCTTCTTAATTAAATTATGTGTACCGCTTCGACTGGAGCTGCGGCGGCTGCTGCTGCTGCTTCTGCTGGGGTAGGCACCCTGCGGCACTCATTCAACATTATTTTTTGGGGCGTTGCTGTTAACTTCACACACGGACACACACACACACACACACACGGTGAGACCTAGGGTCTGCAAGTCAAAGAGAAAGGCTAACACAAAGGTCAAATGGTCAAGTGGAATGGGGTGGCCTAAACACACACACTCACACTCGCACTCACACTATCTGCTGTGATGGCTGCTCTTCATTGGATCTTGTTAGTTGCGCTATATCGCACTTCATAGCCACAAGTATGCATATGTATCTTTGAGAGAATTCTCAGTATAGACCAGCTTGAATTTAATGGCCAAAACAGCATGTCTTCTTGGTGCTCTACCCACACCAGGAAGGGTTTCTATACACATATACTTGTAATAATCATAAGAATGAGGCCTCATCATCATGATGAGCATTAGCCATAGATTCGTTGGGGGGATTAGTGGCCGGCCAACTGATGTGTGTGTATAGCCTTAGATTTAGAACAATAGATAACATATTATTGGTAAGTTGAAGCCATGAGAAAGCAGCCAACTCAAAGAGGCCTAAGTAAAGCTTTAAATGCCTAAAAAAAAATCCATCCCAAATAGAATAGCTCACTAATTAACAGCTATAGAAAAAGTGAGCATTACAGCTCTTTATGTAATCCCAATTGTCCATACAAAACAAAACCTTTCTAAAGCTTTAACCTTCCCTAAGACATCAGTTTTTAAATTGATTCAAATGCTTCTTCTTTGTCATCATCGCATTAATAATCGATCAGATAAACCCTATTTGATTAATCAAACAATTTGTTTGTTGCTTTTAAATAAATATCAAATTTGTCGTAATGGATTTTGAACCAAAAATTACCTCTCTATCTATCACTTATCTAATATAAATTTTAGGTTTTTTCTGTCTTATTTTTACAGATGTAAATGTGTACTTAACTCTTATCAAATTTCAGATTTCTGGATATTTTATAGCGACCCATTTTACATAATCAAACCTTAGGTACTTCTTTAGCCGGCTCAAGGTCGATGCTTTCCACTTTTCTCTTTCCAATACATTTGGTTGTGTCATGTTTAAATTCTATATTAAACAAAACTATATAAGCCAATCTTCTCTAGAATGTTATTTCAAAGAACTAATATATTTTTTACATCATTTCAATTTTTGGGATAAGAATTGTTCCTTTTGGTAATCAACTTAAAGAAGGAGAAACAAAAATCACTTAAAGTAAAAATGTTTTCACTATCATTCTTGTCTTGCACTTATTTTGTCTTACCTCCTCTAAAGTTTTTCATCTTCTCTAAATGACAAATTAGTCCATGAAAATGAAATAAAATAAAATGTAATATTTAAATATCATAAATATATTCAAGTAATAAAAGAAAAAGCTAACTTTTTAGGCCTGAGATATGCCTCTCCTCAGCTTAGTTTGAACGGGCTAAATGCAGTGACTACTAATTTAATATTAAAGCTTACTTAACTTGGGTAATGGGTGTATAGAAAACTATTCAAATTAGATGTATTATTGTCAGAATCATTGGAAAATATTCACTTCTAGATCTTTCCTATCCTGTTGTATCTCTCCTAAAGAAATAAAATTCATAAACTTTCAAACTTTTACAGAATAATTGATGTCTAATTTTGGGTTTTTATTTAAATAGTTTCTACTTTACATCTTAGCTTCTTCATTAGGATCTTTGTTCAATTACTTTTATTTATAACTATTAAATTCTATTCTAATGTTAATTTCAAAGAGATTTCAAAGTTCATAATATAATATTGTTAAGGTTTCATTCAATCTCTTCTCTATCTTTATCTTATCAGATCTTTATGATATCTGTTTGAAATTTTCATAAAAATCTCTTTAACTTCTTCTCAATTTCAATCACGATCACCTTTCGGTAGTCACTGACTAACTGATTAATGAATTTGTTTACAAATTTTCACATTGATTTTAAGACTTTCCCTAACAGATTGATGATCATCAACAAAATGGCTTGAAGATCAATTTGTTGCAACGGTTTCATTTTAGTAGAAATGCTTTAGCAATTATCATAGACTATAACTAAAAATGCCGAGAAAAAACCACCCACAATATTTTTGGAACTGTGACCTCATTGATTCACCATATAATTAAAACCTCCATCATTTTTCTTCTTTGTTTTTATTTTCACTACAAATGCAAATTGGTTTTTATTTTTTTGTTTCTGTCTCGCCCCCTCCCCACTTCTAGAGATAGGTTTTTGTATAGGTTATTTTTTTTTCTACTACTTTTGACCTGCTTTTTGAAAGTCAACTTTTTTGTTTGTTGTTAGTTTCGAAAAGTTTGGTTTTGATTAATTGTTTGGAATTTTAGGCGTCAAGTTGAACTGGCCGGTCGAAAGAACGGTAAGTGTTTGCCTTTTTGCGTTTGGACTTAAAAAATCGATGGGTCTAGGAGCTAAGATTAACTATATATAATTAACAACTTACCGCGTGGTGAACGCAAACTCAAATCAACTGGTTCAACTTGAACCGGAGGGCCCTCTGCCTGTGAAAGAAGAAGGAGACAAGTTAAGCATCGATCGAGATCATCATCATCATCATCATAATTTGCTTATTATATATGCAAGCCAAAACAATAGAGTTATAAGCCATGTTTCGGCTAATCAAGCCTGACAAAATGCTGAGTTCCAGTGGTTTTTTAGAGTCTCTTTTCTGAGGGAATGCGTGCGTGTTTGGAAGCTGTTTGCTTATTGAATTCATCTATCTGGAACCACAAATGACTTCCGTCGATACGCCGCTATAAACGCCAAGTTTTAGTTTGGTTTTTGGGGAGCCTTCTTTTGCTCTCCATCCATATGGAATATAAAAACCGCAATTGTTGCGCATTATGCGCTTACGAAATCTTAACCAATAAACTAACGGCAATAAAAAGTAGTGAACAAACAAACCAAAAAAAAAAATATATAAAATAAAAACCGAGAGGGGGGGAAGAAAAGAGAAACAGTTATGGGCTGCCCGCAGCGCCATAAAACGGATAAATTTTAATTTGGCACTCTGCATATATGCATTTTACCTGGTTTTACCTGGTAGTAGCCACCGCACGAGCTGAAACGACGATGGTGACGACGGCGGCAACGACGGCGACGACGGCGATCGACGGACATTTGGTCTTGGCTTGCAGAGCGATTTACCAAGGTGAGAAAGGTCCAACACTTTGCCAAGATTTCCACAATGCCAACACAAAAACCAATAAAGAGTGCTTACATTTAGCAAAAAAAAAAAAAAAAAATGTTTGCCACACGTTTAGAATTATGATTTATGGAGAATAAACTTGAAAGATACCCAGCAAAAAGGACAAAAGAATTCAATATAACTCAATTCGATGTGGCAGCCATCTAACTTCACTTCATGTATCCAAATCGATTATTTTATTATTATTATTTGTACTGTGTTTGTTTTTTACTGTTAAGATTTTAAGTGTTTAATCAAAATGTTTATTTTACTCTTTAAGAAGCTCGCAAATGTCAAACAAAATGTTCAAGTGACTTTGGCAAGTTAGTTCCAAATTAGTCAAAATTAGTCGTAGAGCTGACGAATGAGTTAATCCTATCCCTAGTTAATTGTTTGTTCTTGGCATACCTCGAAAAACACACACAATTAAATTTTTAACTTAAGAAATCCATTCGATTATTTAATCATTAAGAAAACTGCTAAGACATTGACCCTTCGGAACCATCAGTTTAAAAATAAAATGAATATTATTTTCTATATAATTGAAATCTTTGTATTAAGACTAAAAGAAAAATTGTTAAGAAGACATCGAAAATTCTAAAAGCTTTGTTTTTACATGAACTATTCGCATTAATTCTGGATGCTGGACCCATTATCTATCATATATATAGTTAATAATAAAGCTACTATAGAAACTTTCTGCCAAACAAGAACTAAATTTATTCCTTACTATTATGTTATAAATATTATATCATATTTGAGTTTGAATTCTACTCATTTCGTTGGGAACGAAAGCTAAAAAAGGTCTCCATTCTAATCCAACCGATTTCTGCAAAATCCCTCAAAATCAGAAGTCAAAACAGGCCTGATTAAAAGGGATTATCCCCCCTTCACAAATGTTTCTTACTGGTCCAAGGTAATGATGTAACAAGTAGCTTGGAAAAGAAAAAAAAAACAATAAATCTTTAAGCCAAAATGAGCCTTCCTTTACAAATGAATTAAATTGTTGTATGCTCAGCTCATCCTGTAGTTCTTAGTTCTTAGACTAGCTTCATTCCTATTGTTTATTAACAAAGTCCTCATAACACAAAAAATTAGAAAAAATTCTACTGGTGTAAAAAAGTGTCGTTATTTTGAGTTTCAATTACTTTAAGAAAGAAAACGAATTCTTGGAATATAAAATACTTTCTACTCTATATCATTATTGAAACCGTTAACAGATTTCAAACCTTTTCTGTGGACCGTTTCGACTATGGATGAATTATGGAAGTTTGGTAATGAAATTGGAAGAATAATATATTTCACACCGTGTCCCTGAGAAAATGCTAGTCTTGTAAGAATCCCCAATCTTTCCCCACTCACTCACCAAGCCAGCTTTATGTCGCATAAATAAAATCTTTATTGAGATTTGAACAAAAATTCACTTATTAAGAACAATTTAAGTTCAATTAGGATCAAGCAACTTAAGCAAGTGCAAACTATCTGAGTTGCATTCACAAAATCAGCTTTACATTCCTTTTCTCTCATTGCTTATCAATACATTGGTTTTTGTTATCATACCAAGAGTAAAATTGCATATAGACAAATATCTGTTAGATTTGATTTCGATAGCTTTCAACTTATGTGCGAATTTTAATTGACGTCTTTATATGTTTATAACTTTAAGCACATTAAATACCAAATGTTTATAGGTTGGCTATATAAGTAAAGCAAACATATAAAAGAAAAAAACCCGTAGCAATTGCAGAACAACATAAAATTTAAAGAAAATTGTTGCATAATTTAACGTTTAGAAGTAGCAGTTAATAAATTGATAGACATTTGCATTCTGGGAGACTAAAGTTTTAATTTATGGCCATGCAATTCTACCCTTCTTAAGGCGATAATGCTAACAGGGTATCTTAACAAGCTGCCAACAACACATCGAGAACAGCAACAACAACAACAACCATAGCATTGTATGTCCAGAGTGTTGCCCAGTGGGCAAACAAACGACAATTGTCAAGCTTGTAACGCAAATTATGAAAAAATGTCAGTGGCGAGTGGGCGATCCAACTACTCGTACCCCATACTCTAGTCTAGATAGTGGTAACTCTTTCAACTTGGCCACGCGATGCAATGGTTTTGCAGGTCTCTGTGTCTCCATCTCGATCTCCATCTCCCAGTCGCAGTCTCAGCCTGAGTCTCAGTCTTAGGTTGTGTTTGTTGTTATTTATACAAACAAATGCTCATTGCCTTTGAAAACAACATTAGATTAGATAGTTTGTCTTCGATTGTGTCCAAACGAATACGAAAAGAAGGGGGAAAGATAGAGAGAGAGAGAGGGAGAGGAAGAGAAGCAGACCCATGGGGTCTCTGTAACTTGACTTTTGGCTATTTTATTTTATCTCTTGGCGGTTTAGAACATTGACAACAACTTCATTGCAAATTTGAACGAGACAGATAGATAGATCGCAGATAGATCTCAGATCGGCGGCGATCTCGGCATTGAGATCGAGTTCTATACGATATGCAATTGATATGCGACTGTTGTTCGCCCTAGTGCAAAAAGGTATTTCTATCTAATTGCCCTCCTCCTCTAGCGCTAAACAGCGCTGATTTATTGTCAACCCATGATGATATCAGAGATCGACAATTGCCCCCTACCAATCCATCTATCTATCTATATATAACTAGACATCTATCGACGCCAGCTTCTTTATGATATTGTTATTGGTGGCTGCTGCAGTTTCTTGGCTAATTTGTGTGAGACGTGCTGAAATTTCTCATAGGCGCCCGCGAATTGAGAGGAATGCTCGACCATTAGTTGGCTCCAAGATCCATCACCTTGTCTTCCCCCACACCTTTTCTTTCCATCTCATGATCTCTCTCTCTCCCTCTGTGTGTGTGTTTGTTTTTCTTTTCTTTTTTTATGGATTGTTTTCCGCTTGGTATGTGGCGCTGGCAAATGATATTGGCTGTCAGGAATTCTTTATTATTTCGGAACAACAAAAAAAAATCAAAAAGAGAAAGAGAAAAAGTTGATGGGCGACTTTTGCGCCTTTTGAGCCACCGACGACAATCACCAAGGAGCCAAACTGATGAGTTTTATGAGCCGCACAAACGAATTGGCCATATGGGAATCATTTGATTGCCATTTAGTTTTGGCCGAAGGGTTACTATAAACCTATTCCATATACTCCTCTCTTGCAAAAACTAAGCATATAAAACTCCAATGAATTCTAGTTCTGTATAAGATTATAGACAGAGAAGAATCAACGTCATTAATTTGAATTTGGGTAGACCTAGAAATCTGTAACTTCAACTATGATAGAATTAACATGGACCGAAGAATTTTTAACAAAACCTTTTTTAACCTTCATTGGATAGTTCGAAAATGTCTAACGATTTCCTTGAATAAGGTCTCAAACAATTTAGGAGAAGATAAGAAAGCATTAGGAATCCAAATTTTAAAACTTTCATGTATAATTTACTCTGTATTCTAAACAAATTTTAGATCTTTGTAAAATATTTAATGTATGAAATATTCAAGAATCTAAAACATTCTTCAGTACTCGGAGTACCAGGAGAAACATATAAAAACTATTGAGTATACGAATCTATTTACTAATCTCACAACATTAACCAGAAACAATTAAACTTTAAAACATTGTGTATAAACTATACATTTTACATTATCTAACTTTTGAAAACAATTTTTGAAATTTAGTTTACTAGATTTGAATAATTGAAGATCGTATTCTAAGAATAAATGAATCAAGAGATAAAGAAATTGATCTTGAGCCTTATCAAGATATTGAAAAAGTTACACAACTCTCCAAACTTTCCATTTTTAAGATTTTTTCAACAAACTTTAACTTTTTTAGATTTTATTTTTGCCCATTTTCCAAGCGACTTTTAGAAGGTGTTTCCCTTGGGATTTCATAAGGACCTCGATTTGAAGGATGACTGCTTTCGTATAAATGGTTAACTACTTGGTCAAAAAGTTTAAGGTTTTCCTTTAGAACTGCTATTTATAAAGGATAATCATTATCATGATTGGGGGAGGAATCGATATTTAATCAATAATATTTGTAACATCTAATGAAATCTCTTTGTAAAACAGAAGTCAAATGCAACTAAAGTAAGGGACAATTGCCTAGCAGTTGAGTTCACTAACAGCCCAAGCGGAACCAATACCAATTCAAGATTTGCCTAGATTTAGTGACGAAACTAATGTGACAGTCATTTGGGTGGATTAACTTAGGAGTCCAACCATTGATTTACACCCAGCTGGCACAAAAACCCTGAAATATTGTTCATCACGGACTAAAACACAAGAATCCAGAGCATAACAAATTGAAATTCCATATAAGCTTCAGTTTACATTGCGTCACGCAGAGATTGTGGAATATTTGATGAACTCATAAAGTTGCTTGTTATCCCTAGTGACCCTAATCGAGAGCCCCCCTTTGACTTACCTCCTTTGCTGACAGAGGGTCGGATCCAAGTCCATTCTGGAAAACAGAAAGAAAGTCAACAATGAGTGAGAAAGAATGTCATGGAACAATTACGCACTCCAAAAGCAAAGCAATCAACCTGGACCTGCTTTTAGTTGGAGTTCTAGAGTTCAATCCCAAAAAAAAAACACAAAAAAACTACGAGCTGACACAATGAGAAGAAGGGCCAGTATATAGAGCATATGGCGTTGTCTTGGTGTTGTTGTTGTACTTACCATGAAAACCATTAAATTGTAAAACGTCTTACAAAATAATAATTGCCCCGGCAACGTTCTGGCCACGTTACTACGGAAGACACCAATACAGCAACAAAAACAACAACAAAGGCAAAAAAAAAACCGTGGTGCGGGTGGAGGAGGCGGAGGCGCAGGCGGAGGCGGAGGAATATAACTTTGGCGGCGGTTGCTTGAAATAATCGCTGCAACTATTGTAGTTAGTCTGTTTTGTCGCAGCAGCTGTTACCGTTTGCTTTGCCTGCATGCTCCTCCTCTATGCTCCGCGAAATCAATGACAACAAAAACAGCTTCAAGGAGGAGGAGATGAAGTCGGAGGAGTCGGAGTTGGAGGAGCTGCGGTGCGTGGTGTGGATGGGAAGGTAGAAAATAAGTGCAACGCACCCAAAACTTTTCTCCTTTTTCTTTATGGCTGTGTGTGTTTTTTTGTTTTGTTTTGTTTTTGGTTGTTGCTTAGTTTGCCAAAAGTGCCCGAATGCAGCAGAGAGGCAGCCAACAACTCAGCGTTGGCCACCCGAGCAGAAGCAGCCGCATTGTGCAACAACAATAAGACAGTAGAAGGAGATGGATTAGCACCTAGTCGGAGTCGGAGTCGATGTCTTGGGCTCTTGCTCACTCGAGGAGGCAGTGCGTGACGTTTAGTCAAGAGTTAGTTCGGTTCAATTCAGTTCAGTTCAGTTAAGTTTAGTTTAGATCAAGCTCAACACACACACAAAAAAATTAAAGGCTTCTGTTGCTGCTGCTGTTGTTGTTGTTGTTGTTGTTGTTGTTGTTGTGATTGCCCTACATCCGGTTTGATTATCTATTTCATTTTTCTTTTATTTTTTTACACTTATTAGCACTTATTGCCAGAAGAGAAGTTTCCTGGGCGGGGGTGTTACACTTTGTTGCATATCCGGTGGTGTGTGTGTGTGTGTGTGTGTGTGTGTGTGGTGGTCAATTGCAATAGTCCCGGTCCCGGTCCCGCGGGCAACGCAACGCACAGCACTTAATTTGATCAACAACTATTACAACAACTAGACACATGCTCTCTATGGATGGTACAACGCCCCACAGTTGCTGCCTGCCGTAGATTCTTTCTTTATTTCTTTTTTTTTATTTATTGACACTCATCCGCGTGATGGTGTTTATCTGTGTGTATGTGTGTGTGTGTGTGCAAATTACGGGCCACATCCGTCATTTTAATTTCACTTAAAACGCCATTTAAATCAGTAAAATAACACACAATGCACCAAAACACGAAACGCATTCACACGCACGCACGCACGAAACGCTCGAACAAAGGCACGCATGCGCAGAGATGGGCAATAAGTTTGACTAAACGAGACGATTTTACTATATGTACATATATATTGTATTTGAGAGAATTATCAAACAGGGAATGCCGGCTCAAGTTGGGGGACAAAAAAAACACGTAAAATAAAGACGACAAACGCAAGGCAAACAAAACGAACCAAGTAGGAGGCGAGTGAAAAAAGCACAAGCACGTTTGCACGGTCCGCCTAGCAAACATGCACTGAAAGCCCGTATCAACCATAAAACTGGCGTTAAGCTGCCTTCAGCCCCAGCCAGTCAGTCAGCCAGCAAGCGAGCCAGTCAGCCAGTGGCAATAGTCGTTCAGTGTGGTGAGTAGTGATGCCAAGTAAAGCAACGACACTCTTGCTATCAGTAGAGGGAACAAGTCACGGGACTGAAATCACAATATTTGAAGTTAAACCCAAATGGAAACAGTTGCAAATCAAATTATAGAAAATTTGCCCCTTAAAGTATGTAATAGGCCTTGTCACTTTAAAATTATTTCTAACCAATGTGATTCGAGGATCACTTTTTATCCACTAACATTTCACTCTTATACGAAAAGCTTTGCCAATTCGATCTAGTTTCATTTAATTGTAATTCCCAACTGGTTTTAGTGGTGAAAATATTGTATGGCCATTGCAATTCTGCTGTAAATTACTTTCTCGTTTCATTTAGTTGGAATTCCAAACTGGTTTTAGGGTCAAGGACATGGTATGGCCATCGCAATTGTGGAGTTCTTTAGCTAAGGCTGCTGATTATATGGCTTGGTGGCTCTTGAGCTGTATAGACAATCTTGATCATGGCTGAAGATTGCATTGGCTTTAATAAGGGGTTCGACTAACATATGCAGGTCGTAATCTAACCAAATAAACAACTTCTTCAAAAGATTGTCTTCAAGTCGGTTAAATGCAAGTCAATAAGTTTTAAAGATGTTATTTTTAAAGAAGTATAGTTATGGGTAGTTTTATTTTTTAGCTGCACGCCTGATGAGTTTAATAAATAATAATGAGGTGAAGTGTTATACTGGCCTTTTTGATTTTTATCAGAGATATCCATAGGAGATTGAATTATTTTGGAAAGACAAAAACTGTAAAAACTCATTGTTGACTTCAATTGATTTGAGTTCTAATGATTTGACATAAGGAACATTTTAAAAAAAGTTTACACATAAGCCAATATTAAGATCAGGAGTTGGAAAGCGGCATTAATCCATTCTGTGCCAAAAACAAAGAGGGTCGCTAAGTACATATTGCACAATGCAAAGGAACTTGAACAACAAGTGTATTGAAAAGAGTTTAAATGACTTTAATATAAGATGCTGAGGGTATCGAAAAGTTGTTCAACCAGTAAACCAAATCTGTTTTCATTTCATCTCATGAGAAATTGGCCCTTTATCTTTATAAGATAATATTTTACTATTTGGAAAAATCACAGTGACTGGGGCAGTGAGTTGTGCTCATCACTGTCGGCAAGCTGAGTGCTTTCAATTCACCACAGTCTTTTGTTGGATACGTACAGACCGAGATACATATTCGGTGTGAGTTCGGCATGTTTGTATGTATGCGCTCGAGTTTTGTTTGTTTAGTTAAGGTGGAGCCAGGCTAAAATGACAAGTTGGCGCTCATATTATTGGGTGGCCTCACAGCTCTTACACACACATACACACTCGGGCTCTTGGTGTGCGTGTGCGAGAGTGTGTAAATGTATGTAAACTGTTAATTAACATGCATAGCTCCATATAGTTAGAGACGTTTGACAAGTTTGGCGTAGGTGTTTTGGCGCCAGCGTTTTCATTGGCTGGCTTGCCTCATGTGGCAATTAATACACCAACAACAACAACAACAATGTGATAATCTCTCTCTTTCTGTCTCTCTCTCTCTCTTCATCGCTTTCGATGAATATGCGTTGACAGTAGTTGGTCCGTTGGTTGCTGCTGCTTCATCAAGTTGCCGTAATCTCAGAGGCTGCATCTCCTTAGCGGAAAAGCTGTGGGAGTTTTGTTTCTCCACTGATCCACTTTTCCACGCGCTTTGACAACCATTTTTGGTAACAATAAATCGTGATACATCATCAAAAGTCAATTCAAATATGTAGACAACGTTTGCGCTTGGTTTGTGTTCTGTTTTTTGCTTTTGCTTTTGCTTTTTCCCCCGTTGACATGAGGACCAGAAACAAAAAAATATTTTAATTTTAATTGATTGTCGAGCAAGATTTACGTTTAGCAAAAGTTTCTTCTCACGCTCCATACACACTCACACACACACACACACACAAACACACGCTGGTCTCTTTTATTCAACTGTTTTTGTTTCGCGATCCTTGGCTTAGGATTTGCCAAAATGGAAAGTTAATACTGATGTCGTTGGCAGTTAAAGTTGAAGTTGGATTTGATGAAAAAAAAAAAACATAGTTTGGCGTACGCAAAATACCTATAAAAATTTTCTATAAAGGCGAATTTCTTGTTTTGCTTGCATTTACTTCTTGTTTTTGATTTTAACAAATCACAAAAAAAAAAAACCTAAACGGAATTGAAATCAATAAACTACGTGACTTTAAGCTCATCGTAACGAATTGGCATAACACACAGATACGTGTTCACGTTCACATGGCTACGAACAATGGATCGTCCAAATCTCGGGGTGATTTACCAGTTCATATCGATAAATTATCGACCAAGGCGCACCACTAACACTGGTTATTAATCAAAACATCAGAATTTTAGAAAAACTACAGTTAAATCAGCAGCAGGAACGAATTACTCTTCTGTGACTTTGATTTCAAGCCTATTTGAATCATTTGGCATCCGATATTAGCCAATATCTTCATGATTCCCATTTCAATTTTGCATTATGAATATAATAATTTTGAAAATACAGTATGCTTTAACTAAAGGAAGTTATAAGCCCAATTACAGTCAAACTAGTTTTGGTAGACAACAAAGTTTGGGATTTTCATTAATTACAATGAAATTTCGAATTTCAAATTCGAGATGGTCACAAAATTCTTCGCTGCATCTATTGAGGCTACTTGTACATTTAAGAATCCTTGTATAATAAAATAAACGGTAAAAACTTTGCAACAAACACAGTTAAGAACAATTTAATTAGATTGAATTCAATTCCACAAAATATAAAAAAAAAATAATATTTAATAATCATAGATTGGTCCTTCTAAAGTTAATAAAAAAACCAATATACTTTAACACACTCAGCAAGATTTTTACTGCTTATAACTTCTTAATAATCATTGGATTCATCTCTTATTTACCTTACTCATCTAATTTACATTATTTATATTATACATTATAAATTTCAATTTTGAATTTTTATCTCCATAATGTAATTCCATTAATTTTATGCAGCATCAGTAAATTTCACTAAATATGAATACAAAATTCAGAACGTCTTCAAATTGGCTTTTGAATTTAAGCAAAAGTAATTGAATGATGTTTATGTGGCATCTTTTAGGCTGATCATTGAATGTCCCAGAACATTGCATTGAGCGCAGAAAAGTATGCAATTTATTTGGTAGTTAATTCGTCTATATGGAAAATGTGTGAAGGCAATAAATAAAAATGTTATTGCTTTAGCGTAAATATATAAATTTAAAAAATAATTGTTTTCTTATTTAATATAGAACAATTTTCATCTGTTAATCACACTTGTCCCATTTCCATTGACCATAAATCTCTTAAATTATTATATAGTTATTAATCAATATAAATTTTCCGTTTTGGCCAGGTAGTTAGAAGATCGAGCCCCGCTTTAGGGCAAAACCCTTGAGAGAGCGGTTTTTCTCATAGGTCGCGACTTAGGTAAGCCGAAGGACGTGGACCTTTTATGCGGTTTTTTCCAGCGGAAGTTCGCAGCGCCGATATTAATCGGGTATTTTTACTTTACCCCGACAGGCAGGCGGATAATTTTGCATATATATTTAAGTATATCCGGAAATTTGACTTCTCGCTCGTATTTTTTTGGATTTCTGTGTTTTTCTAGATGAGGTTTTTCGCTTCCCCTTAGATGTGTGTGTGTGTGTCTGTGTGTGTGTTGGAATTTACTAATTATGCATAATGAAACCTTTTCGCGGAGTTCCCAGTTCGAGACCCTTTAGTGTTAGGGTTGAGGATTTCTAGTTTTATGATCTCAAGATTATTATATAATCGCAAATGATTTTAATGGGCATAAACGACAAACAAGAACTGAGAGTGAAACCATTTCAAATCCTGGGAAAATTTCACAATTCCCAAATTTCACCAAATTGAAAATTGACCGTCGTTTCAAAGTGATTTTCCTAATACAGATTTCACGCTGACGTCATTGTGAAAATGACTTCATCTGTGACCAATGAATTTTCTTATTTTCTTTTCATTTCCAAAAAAGTGCAATAAAATTTATTTCCAATCGCTTAGATTGAAACATTTTGCTGTCTACAAATATTTACACACACACACACACACACTTATAGATGAAAAATTATTTTAACAAGTTCCTGAAAATGATCTGCTCGTTTGCTTTGCCGGCCAAAACAAAACAGAAAAAAAAAACCAAAAATAACCCAAAATGACAAAATTCCAGAGTGAAAGTCAAGGTTCTAGGTTTTTGTGGATATTTTTGCAGCCGCTGCGCTGCATTCAAGAAAATCCAAGAGACAAACATCAAGAGGAAATGTATCTCGTACCTGCCATATAAGAATACCTGTGACTGGAGAGATAATGCTTTGAAGGAACACAGAGAAGAGCCATTATTTTTTAACTGATATGCCAAATTTATGAAATTTATCCTTAAATGATCTTTAAGGATAAGGATCTTTCTTCTCACTGAACTTTAACTCATACCTATATATTAATCTTTAGTTGGAGTAGATTGGGATTTCGTTTCAAAGACATTATCTTTGATCTATATTTAATGGATTTAAAAACCAATGATCAAACTTTGCTTATATTATTTATTTTATGTCGACATTCCCTTTTTCATGATTTGTTTATAAATAGATAAAAGCAACTTAACTAAATTAATTTTTCAAAGACAAATCAATTAGGATAATCACTTGGAAAAAGTTATTGATTTGAGACTGCATTTTAAGTCAATCATTCCGTAATAGTCCACCTCGGCTGAATACGAGCTATTCAATAAATCCGGATGGTCAAATTTGGGTATATGAACTTGGCTCGTCCTCCTGATCAATATTTTATGTACCGCATTCGATCAAGAAAACTTCACTCTACGTGACCAAATTGGAAATGCTAAAAACTAAAACTTTAATAGTTCTGTCAATATTTAAGTAAATTGCTCAAAGTTATGTGGTTAAAATCTTAATTTTTATTGACCTACAACCTTCAGAGAAATATATGCAAAGAAAACTGTTTAATTTACGATTTTTGAAATTGAGAGTACAAGATTTAAAAGTGTATAACGCTGCCTTTGGCTTAGACCTTTCTATCTTTAACTTTATTTTGTAATTTCAATATATTTGCTTACTAAAATGGCAACGACCTTAAAGGAAAACCCAATCATAGTTAACCAAAACATTGTGTGATATCTTATCTACCCAAAGGAATGGCCATTGCCGCTGCCGGTAACAGCCGAGGCGACGACAGTTCAATGTGCACGATTTTTCCCACAGGGCATAAACCAATTAGAGCGAGACAACACCAGGATGCCAAAGAGAGATGGCAGCATATGCCTATGGTGAGGGAGCGAACGACGAATGGCGGGCGAGCAGCCACAAAATGTCAATTTGAGCAATGGCCGGCAGGATCGTGCGTCAGTTGCGTTTCGTCATTGCGTGCGTGAAGATCGACGACGAGCGAGAACGGCTAGAAAAGTGACAATTGAATTTAGAAAAATTACAAGAAAAAACAAAATAAATGATGAGCGCACGGTCGGCATCGCCAAAAGTTTTGCTTGATATAAGCTATAAACCAACGCTGCCAAATATAATGGAATTGCAGCATAATGTGATTAAACTAATACAAGTTGAGCAGCAAGCCTATATCCAATCGGGGCAATATCTACAAATGCAACAGCAGCAGCAACAGCAACACCAGCAACATCAACAGCAACATCACCATCAACAACAACAACAGCTTCATCATCAACAGCAACCTCAGTATGCTCCTCTACCCACGGATTATGCCGCCTATGGACTAACAGAATTGGACGATACCGACTATAATATACCCAGCAATGAGGTCTTAAGCACCAGCAGCAATCAAAGTTCCCAAAGTGTCAGCCTGGAGCTGAATAACAATCAAAATGGCTTTGATCAACAGCAGCAACAGCAGCAATTGGCCAATAATTCAGGTGGCTCTGCATGGAACGAACATGGCAAAAGAACGCGTAGTCAAAGTGATTATGATTTGCAACAAAATGGAACTTTAGCCATGCAACCAGAACATAAAAAGCTCCTGCAACAGCAGCAGCAACAGCAACAGCAACACCAGCAACAGCAACAACAACAGATCTATGTGGATTACTTGCCCACTACAGTGGATGAGGTGGCCTCTTCGGCCCAGCAAAGCAATTGCAATTCACCGCATTCACATTTCGATTTTGCTGCCGAGGAGGAGCTGAAATATGCCACAACTGCTCTATATGCCAATGGCGGAGCAGGAGGAAATCCTCTGAATCCATCTACCAATACCACAACCACTCCACCACAATTAATCAATTTTCCAGCCAATCACAACAGCAACACGTCAGCAAACTATAGACAAAGTTTCGATGCCTACGAAGCGGCAAATTCTCTAAATGGCAGTACCTATTCCAGTTCCGATCGTGATGATATTGAATACGCCCGACAATCGGCTCTAAGTTCGGTCCATGACTTGGCCGGTGGCATGTCGCCAGCCTGCCTAAACGATGATCTAGATGCCGATGGTGTGGATGAAGATGGTGTCCTCGGCATGGCCGGTGGTGGAGGAGGAGGTGGCAAAGCTTTTCGCAAACCACGACGACGTTTGAAGCGAAAACCCAGCAAATCCGAGGACACGGATGAGTTTAGCAATCAGCGAGTTATGGCCAATGTGAGAGAACGTCAACGTACCCAGAGTCTGAATGATGCCTTCAAGTCACTGCAGCAAATAATCCCAACACTTCCCAGCGATAAACTGAGCAAAATTCAGACCCTCAAACTGGCCACAAGGTAAGAAGAAAATCCATTTATTAAAACGGGGAGATAGGGAGAGAAGTAGCAAAATACAAGAAGATGATTTTTCTTTTAAAGTAATTCAGAAAAGGTTCTTCCCAATATCCTACTTAAGGATTTTTACAAAAATGCAATTTTCAGTTGAGTTTTTAAATACAAATCTCAATCAAAAGTTTTCTTCATTTCACATTCATATCCATCCAGGTTGATGGACCATAGAAATATGTTAAATATCAAAAAGGTCCCAGTAAACGTTTTTCCTTATATAAACTAGTTGGATAGCTTAAAAAAAAAACTCACCTAACTGAAAAAGATAATAGGAAAAACAAAAATTAAGAAAACAAAAGTCATTTACAATGATTAAAATCATTAAAAATATTGAATAGAAATTCTAAGAATTATTAAATAATTCTTAAGAAAAGTCTTCAAAACTTTAATTTAAGATTTTGTATTTACATTTAGGATAACGCATTTGAAATAATGTTTTCATTTATTCAATCAATCCTTAGATTTAACTTGAAGAAGACATTTCTAACTATCTTTTTCAACAAACTGATATAACAAACAGTTTCAACGACTATCCATAAAGAGGTCCTGGCCTTCATGTACCAATGTCTCCTAAAAGATCAACGAGTTATCTGTTCCTGAATACATATTTTATCGAAAGATATTGAAAGATGATGATATATAGTTCACATTATAATTTACAGGATTCGAGTACATTTCAGAGATAAAGTTTTATGTTTTCTCTTTAAAATACAAAATTTTCCATAAATGCGCTACTCATTAGGAAAACTCACTTTAAACTTTCATAAGTTACTTTCATAAAGTAAATTTTAATTCAAAAGCCATACCATTAAATATGAACAAGTATGGATAACCCTGTATTATGTCTACTTCAAAGGACTTCCTACCAAAAAAAATCAATATAAATGACAAACTAAACTTTGGAAACTTCACCAAACTAAAACCAATTTTACAGTAGGACTTATCAAGAATTAAAAAGTAACTCATGAATTTCTTAGTTGGAGAAGTGCTCGTACTATTAAATAGTTTAATCAGTCGTCTACTTCTAAAAGACTTTCTAAGAAACTGACTTCATTTCCGTCACTGACTTTGATTAGTAACAGTCAATAACCATTATATGTTTTTTTTTTTTCAATTCCAGATACATAGACTTCCTTTGCCGCATGTTAAGCTCTAGTGATATTTCGCTCTTGAAGGCTTTGGAAGCTCAGACCTCATCAGTTTCGGCTGGCTATGGGAATGTGACGACAACAACCTCCATTTTGAGTGCCGCTGCAAATGGGGCCGAAGCTGATCTCAAATGTTTGCGTAAAGCGAATGGTGCCCCGATAATTCCACCAGAGAAACTAAGCTATCTCTTTGGTGTTTGGCGCATGGAGGGGGATGCCCAGCATCAGAAGGCATAACAGAATGATGAATATTAATCCTAGGGGGGCTTCCAGTTATTGCATATATATACAACTACAACGTGAATTCCAGAGCCTTAGTATCTATCTAAACGTAAAACAAAATTGATAAAATATAAAACCAGAAATTGAAACTCTTTCCATATTATCTTATAGATATTTAAGTTTAAACTATTTAATTTAATTGTAATTCTTTTAAATATATGTATAACTAAATTAATTGTACAAAAGAAAAAGCAAACAACCAACAAAAAAAAAAAAAGAAAACAACGAGAAAAAAATGAAGAGAAAATACAAATATATGAGAATGATGAGAAACCATTTTGTATTTTGTTCTCATATCTTTTGCATTCAGCTTCTGTCTGTCTGCTCCCAAAACCATTTAAATTAGGCGCGAAAATATCATCTTCTTCTTTGGGGGGGTCGCGGTTATATATGCATATATATATATATATCCAATACGACGACATACTTAGAGCGTAACGTCATTCCTCAGACTGAGAGACATTCTGTGTGTGTGTATCTGAAAGATACATACATCTGCCCATAAGAGACACTCGGCGTTTGGGCATGGGAAGATAGACCCAGAGACCGAGTGTAGCTGCTGGATACTCTGGAGTTTTTGGTCTCACATCCGGTGATTTATGTTCAAAAACATAAAAACTGTTTACAAAGTATTCCACATAGCAAAGGCGAAATGTATTTATGTCGCCAAAATGCCTATTTAAAAGTCACATAATTAGCTCAGTCAGTTGATTTAGTCGAGTTCTTGTCTCTCGATGTGTGCTGTGGTCATCAAAGGCACGATATATCTCATTTTTAGTTGCTAACTTAATTGCTTTTTAAATGACAGCTGGCAAATTTGTGTACACAAAGTAGTATGTATTTACTATATATAGATATAGCATCTTCGACAGGTTGTTGCAATTTACAGATTGACGGATGTGAATAGATCTATCCCCTCCTCCTCCAGAAGGAATATGCAAACAACTTGACAACTTCCACATAAATATTTAGGATAACAGATTGCAGATCAAAAGGCATTACATTTCGATTCTAATGCCATGACATCATGACTTATATTAAATCAATCTCAGCATTTTAGCAAGCATTTGTCATTCATTATACATATCTAAACATATTCGTGAACAACATCATTAGCATGGCAAAGATATCGAGTTCTTAACATAGCGAAAGATTGCAACTATAATCTATATATACATCCATTGCATAAATTAATTTAAAACATATTTTTGAGCACAAAAAACTAGAATCGCATGCGAAATCAAGTTAGTTAAACTGGTTAAATTAGATCATTTGCATTAGTTTTGACTAATTCATTTAAATATTCATTTTATTTCATTTCAGTTCTTTATACTGGAAAATATTAGGAAGGTAAATAAATATAAGAATATTATCTAAAACTGGATTAAAAGATTTGACAATCTCTTCATCTCGACTTTGGTAATTTAATTGGAAATTTTAAGAGATTCAATGGAAAGTTATTTAGAGCAAATATAACTTAAGCCAACTTACTAAAATGTAATAGAACTAACATAAATATTCTGAAACTTTTTGAAAGATGACTTAATCTGACGTTGGAAAAGTCAAATAACCACTGAAAATGGTTCTAAATACAATGACTCAACATTTGTATCATTTAACTTCACCAAAGTCTTGTTAGAAAGAAAATCTTGAATCTTATTACACTTGAAGATAGGCCTATAGAGCCTTTCGGATATCCGAATCACTTAAGATACTAAGATAGAAGAGATAAAGAATCGCCAAGGCCTTGCCATTGGTTTATCACTTATCTAGATCAGCGCTCTCATCGTCTTAAGGTCTTCCCTTGTTAGATTTTTGATTCATATGCTGGGTCGTATTCCGAAAGAGGTTTTGAACTATGATATATACATATGTACGTTGTAGCAGATTCAGCAGGTTCTTTGTAATTTGGGAAAGAGTTCCCTTCCTCCTGGATCCGACGCCATTCATTTGAGTTCACATCTTTCACTAGTTAAACTCAATTGGCCAATCTGAACTCTATTTTGTTACCAAAGTCTTTTTAAATTCCGTCCACCTTGAGCCTATCAAAGACTGTAATATATACTTCAATTCATTGTTAAGGAAATTTGACTTTGACAATTCTTTAAATGTATATAAAACATATTAACTGCAATATAAATCACTTAAAGTCATTTCAAATACTATTACTCTATATATCAAAGACCTTTGACTTGGTGGCTTAAAATGTGTTTTTTCTTTTGTACTTCTTTGTAATAGGAAACTAACATTATTCCAAATTAATATACAATATATATTTATGTAAATTCCTTTGTTTCTTTGGTTTCCCTTTTTTGAATATTTCACCCAAAAAACGAAGACCGAAGAAAACATCGAATTTCCTTTGAAAAAACTGCATCTAATTAAAACTCGAGGCATTCGGTCTCGAGATCTCTGGCATGGTGAGGGGAAGAACAATTGATTTATATGGCTATTGCTTACTTAAACGCCCCTTTAACCCAAAATGCCTGATGCATGAATGAAGACCAAGTATATAAACTATATACGTATGTGTATATACATATACTTATTTTTATATATGTATGAAGATCACACATTATCCTGCCCTCAGGACAAAGTCAGACAAAAACAACGGCGCCTATTTTAAGTCAGAGGCCAAGAGAAAAATACAACAAAAATGTTTTCTAAAAATGGGAAACAAAAATATACGAGTCCTGAACGGTATCCTCCCACACACACACACACACACACACACACACCGACACACATCGACATTCGGGACATTGTTTTCATTTCATTTATGAGTCGAAAGAAACTCCGTCACATATGTTGGGAAAAAACTTGAGTCGAAAACAAAGCCTGGCATGAGGTCCTGGCGCATAGCACATGCCATTGATTATACCCACGTGCATTCATTCGAAAAGCCATCTCCTTAAAGGCCATGTGAAAATTTTCGCCTTGCGAATACGTTTCTAGAAAGAAATTTTGTTATCCCTAACCATGGCCAAATTGAAATCCTCATTTCTAAAATTAGTTACACAATTTTCATGGATATGTTATATGACACCCTCAACGATGACGATTTTATGATCTCATAGAGAGACAAGGGCACTTGGAGAAGTTTCCTTTAGAGGGCGTTGACAGTCCTTTGGAGTTTGTTGGGGTATGGAAAAGCCTAGTCAACAAGGTGGTTGTATCTCTAATTTAGTAGCTCTGCAAATTCGAAATCTGCAGACATACATACATATATCTTGTGGTTGTATGTAGTATCTTTACATTACCCACACTTCAGTGCTTATGCCTCATGTTAAAGTCAAAACGGTGTGTCCAAAAATTATACGAAGCGTTTCAGATTTCAAAGTAACAAGCCAAACAACCGTTGCACGAACGGAAGCATTTGCCAGTAGTTCAAGAGACTGACGATAATGATGACGATCATCATCATGATCATCATTGTGTGACCCATTCTCAGACTCATTTATGCCTTGCTGATTGATTTTTAGTGAGAACCTCAAGCAAATACAAGACCCCGCATCCATCAGTCTCAACCCATCCTCCATTCCATCAGCCCCAACCCCTATTCTTCTACAAAACATCTGGTGGTTCACGCAACGTTGCCAGCGACAAAATATGCAAAAGGCAGAGTAATTAAAAATCATCGATATATACGATATTCTTCTATATCTACAATACTATATAGTCTATTATATGTGTATAGGTATTTTGACTTCTGCCTGCCTGCATTTTCGTATGCATTTTGCCAATCAGTCAACGATCAAAGTTCATAAAACGGGCAGCTGACTAATGGCTCGACCGCCCCTCAAGTCGGCCGATCTGTCCATCAACAGCACTAACACTAACACTAACAACAACAAAAACAACAGCAACTAAAAGGCAAAAGCTAATGTACTAGTTGTCGGTATAAGATGTATACACAATGCATCTATGTATGTATGTATGTAGGCAAAATTCATAAAAAGACAAGTTAAAAATTGTTTTTATACGTCAACATTTTCGACGAGAGCTTAGACGAATTTTGTATACCCCACAAATTGTAAAGGCTATCAAACAAGAACTCTCAGCAACTAAATGAACTCAAAACTTTTGCTGGGATAGGAGCCAATTTAGATGATGAACCTCATCAATTTCTTAGCACTCTGTCGAAGTTTAGTAAAGAAAGATTAAACCTTTCCCCATCGATAACAGTAGTTTGATTAAAGAGTGACTAGGCCAAAGAAACAAAAAAACTCAGTTCTCGATTCGCTCGAAAGTATGCTTCACTTTAGATCTAACTCCACTTTGAATACAAAGTCATGAACATACATATGTATTTAAGTGATTCTTAATTTTATTTCAGGTAGCTTAGAGAATAGATTAGTCCAGGTAACTACTTGGCCAATTAACCTAAATCTAGCAATTAGTTTTATGATTTAATCAACAGTCGGATTGAACTAATCTCTTTTCCAAAATGTAGTCTGAAAAAAATGTCCCACAATTATCCTTTTTTAAGCCATTACATTTGAAGTTGATATTAAGAAATTAACTTTTAAGGAGGATCTTGAGAAAATAGAAAAGAAATTAAACAGAGAAAAGAATTACTCTTTGCGAACTATTATAGAAACAGAGGTTTTAGCTACTTTTGCTAATTTTTAAACGAAATATTCTGAACAACATTGAACACATTTGAATTCTTGTAAATTCAATGAAATATTTTGTTAGTGTATGCGTATGTGGAGTAATTGTTTGTAGGCGCGAAAAAAGGGGCAATACAATTGGTTCCCCTTCTCCTCTCCCCATCCCTCGTCTGCCTATATAGTTGTCTGTCCATCCAACCATCCGTAAGTCTGTACGCTCGTCCAATCCGTCCGCTTGACGTTCGCTCTCGTATACCCAGGACAGGCTGCGCTCATATAAATATTTTGCTTTTATATTTTTTCAGCCGAAGATGCGCGCAGCACATAAAAAGCAACTAACACACACATAAAAACACAACAATTCCGCTTTATGTGTGTGTGTGTGTGTGTGTGTGTGCATAAACAAAAAACAGTTCATAAAAAAAGCATTGGCCATATATCGTTTGGCGGCGTTGGCGGTCGGGTCCCCATCTTAAAAAAAAAAAAAAAAGCCAAACTTCTTGTTGTTGTTGTTCTTGTGCTTGTTGTTGTTTATTTACATAAAAACATTTTAGTGACTTGGCTCGATCCCCCACACCCACCAAAGATATAGCAGAAAACGAAGATGATGAAGCAGAAGCCAGGAAGTAACTAAAATGGTTTTCATTTTCCAAAAAAGAACGAAAAAAAAAAACAGAGAGAACAAAGCAAAATAAACTACCCCGAAAAAAAAGGAACAAAATGGCGACAGGGCAACTCCTTATTCAGGCGAAAGGCAACCCTCGACTGATGCGGCTGATGCTGTCCTCTGCATTTGATGTAAACGCTTGACACTTTACGCTGCCTGCTTGCCTGTCCCTCCTTTGAGGTCTTTTGCCCCTCGCCTCCTTCTCCATCCAACCTCCTCCATCATCGTCATCATCATCATCGTCATCTCTTGATCCGTCTTTGGCAAACCGCAAGCAGCACCAACATCTGGCAAGAGAAAAGATTAATTTCTGACAGCGCGGGAGCGTCTCCAAAAGGCGGCCATGTATATATATATATATGTATATATATTCATCTATATGTATAAATGATATCCGATGGCAACCAGTGAAAAAAGACAACTCCAAGGTATTAAATTATAGTCGACCAGAAAGTACTTAGTAGGGAACTAGAGTAAATATGTATATTAGACAAGGCAATGTCCAGAATACTTTGATAAGGAATTAGGCTATATAACAAATGGATTTCCCTTTCTTAAATACCTAAATTAACTCAAAATAGTCCAAAATGTCTGGGAGGAAATCAGAATTTTAAATTTATTTGGTTTTCCTCATGGTTTCAGACTGTGCCACAAAAGATTGCACCACTTTATAGATATTTGTATACCATAAGGCCAAGAAAGTTCCAACAATCATTTGCAATTAAGAAGAATTTAAGTCGTTAGTCCAAATGCAATCTCAACTTAATTATCAACTAAATACTTAATATAGCTATGACTATGAAGGGAAGTTTTAATAACGAAAGGGCGAATTTGAGGGGTGAAACTCAATTCATTAAGATTTGCTTTGCTTTTGGTATTTGTTAGTATTTACTAGTTAAGTCAACTATCGAAATAAGTAAATCGTTGAATTCAAATTTTGGTTATTTATAGGATTCTTCTTGGTTTTGGAAGAATTAGCCAAATCTTTTGCCACAGAAGTCAATATGGGGAACACAGAGAACTACTGAGAAAATGAGACTGACCCTATCATTGAGAGGATCAATTAACTAGCTTAGTTTCTATTTACAAAATTTACGGTCACGCTTTCGTCTTATATACCCCAACTAGCCAAAAGGGTATTGAAAATGTTTAGATACCCATCGAACATCGAAACATTGATTGCCCGTTGGTGATGTGAGTTTTCCACGCCACGCTTTTCACGGTCGCATCCGTCAATGCCATAGCGTAATCCAAGAAGCCATCATAGAATGTAGGGAAAAAGTACAACATACTAGAAAATACATTTCTCTCTCTCTCTCTCTTTGTTTCTCCCTTTCTCTCTGTAAATCTCAGGGTCTTGGCTGAAACAAATGATTAGGCGTCAGCGAGTCTTCTAAAACTAATCATGTGCCAAGAGCGGAGACATAAAACGACACAAAAACGAAATGCTATACAAAATAATACAGAGTGTGTATCCCTTCTCCAATTCTCTATGGCTGCTCTTTAGTACTTCATTATAGTCACACTAACGATGTTGTTTTAATGATCGTTCGAGCTCGACAAAATCCACTTGACAAAATGCAGGCAGCAGGCAAATGAAAATAAAATAAACTCTCTCGTCCAATACTCAAGTGTCTCAACCGAAAAGGGGCCAAAACTGCAGTCAAGAGAAGTGAAGGGCCTGCGAAGGGTAGCACATTTACCATATACACTCAAATTTATATATATGTATATACTTTTACTTGTATACAATTTCGCAAAGACATTTATGTCTCTTGCATCTGTAAGATGTGTGAAAAAAACGCACACGAACGAATTGAATGTCTCGGGCATATCTTTGGAGCCTTGTTATATAGTACATACAAATATTCAGTGGAAAAAATGGGAAGTGGAAGAAAAAGGGTGCCAAAACTGTTGATAGGCAAGAGCCTATAAAGAATTCATAGGGGATTGTGTGAAAAAACATGTTCGAGAATTGCCATTGAAAGTTTGTGTTGAAAGATGGAGAGCCAAAGTAATAATCAGACAGGTGAGAGATTGAGGAACCCCAAAAAAATCTTCTAAAATTCTTTATTAATGGAAATGTAGGCATCTTGAAATTTAGTTGGCGTTTGACTGATATTCAACCTTATTCGCTAACACCACGTAAAGCAGAAAAAGAAAAACATATTCCCAGTTATCTTTAGAAATATTCATTGTTTGCCTTAAAACATTCTAAATTGCACAAGAAAACAAAAGATATTTTAAGCTAAATTTACAATTGAATATCTTGTATACGTATATATATATATAAGTATATGTCATGGTTGCTTCTAATTTGATTTTTACTTCTGGACATGTAACTCGATCACTCACTTGTTATTCCTTGAAAGGTTCTCAAATTCCCTTCAGATATTGACTCGGAGTAGGCTTATGCAAAGTGTCAAGTGATTGAAATGAAAAGGGTTTTCAAGTCTATGTTATTTTTAACATTTATAAGGATAAGCCGGTTTACTTTATTGCAATCTTCACAGCCAAAACTGGTTGGGAATCACAACTGAAAAATCACAAAAAGATTTGCAAATCTTTTCATACATTTCCTTAAATAAAAACTTAATGATTTCGTCAATTTCACTTACCTAAACTATATTTATTTTTGAATTTCTTATGATTTAAATTAAATTTAATCTGACAGAAAAGTGTCTATTAGGCTACAAAGTATCTTGCAGTCACCAGTAAACTGCTAATTAATGAATTACAACTAGTTAATTATATTTAACAAGGCTTTGGGCCAAAGTTCTTATCAGATAGTTATATATACGAATTGAACTTTTATATATATAAAATGCAAGCTTGTAAAAGCCAATAAAGCTTTGCAATTGTTATAGCGTAACTAATAACTAAAACTCACATTAAATTAGTTGTTTTCCAACTAAAGACTTGTTTAGATAAGAAAGTATTTGCATAAGCAAAGGATAGCTATAGAATTATAGGTCAAAGGAATCTAAATTACTATACTTTAATATGTATATTGAACGTTCTATAAGTTTTTTCCGATTGAATTAAGATTTATCCGTAACTATTGATAAGTAACTATATTTACTATAGAGAAAATCTATAGTTTGTGGATTGATTATAATCATTTAGAGAACTTTTAATTAATCTCTTCTTATATATGAGATCAATCTATTGGGTAAGATTACACAAACCTAGTTACTTTACATTTAATAAAAAAAATAAGTTGTTATAAGATATTTTAAACGAATTTCGAAACCCGAACCCTTACATAATGACGCACAAAAGAGAATTTCACATTCTTTCCATAAAATTTTTATATAAATCTTCATTAAATCTTTAACTTTATCAACTCTTTGTCAGACTTGAAGTTCCCATTGAATCTTATGGACACTTTTTGAGCTGAACAAAACTCCTTCGTATGGTCAAAATATTATGGTTAAAAGCTCTTCTCAAAACCCGTCTTTCAAACAATTTGGCCATTAAAATTTACAAAGTTTTGTGTTGGTTCCTCTGATTGTTTACCAGCCACGTTCACCACGTAAATAAACGCCTCCTATAATAAAAATATATACTGTAATTTTGCAATACGCAATTAACCCCGTTTCATAATAATCTCCGCCATAAGTACTCGTCATATGCATGTATGTATAGGTATATTTATATAGTATATACTACTGAACATTCAGATAACTTAACTCTCTGGCCCACTCGAGACAAATTTCGATTTAGCCAAGTCATGGCAAACATGCGAACAAAATGAACAAATGAAATCAGCATACAAAATTCTGTGTCTTGCACTTGTCTCGTTGGAGTTCATTGGGGCAGAATCGGAGTATTGGAGTCATGCAACGCTTCAATTGCTCAAGTCAACCCAAAGACAACAACGACGACAAGAGTCCAAAGGCAAAAACACGTGTTCTGAATTAAATGCCCTCCCCCTTATACATACACATAGACATTAGAGAATTCTTCTCTATGCGTTGCTTTGTGGTGTCTTGTTGAAATGTTAATGGCCAGCCACAAGGGAAACTACAAACTCGTACATAATAAAATGTTGCATGCTGAACAATTCACGTGTTTGCAAAACAACAGAAAAACGAATGAAGAAAAAAAGTTAAAGTCATTAGATAAACATCAGTGACAACGACTCGGAAATACACTATACAAACTCGTAGTTAGCCCTTGTTTTCAATTTAGCTTATTTTACTACTATCTTTAGGATTGGGGACTAAACAGGTCCTGTGCTTCTATGCTGAGTATGCTATAACAATTTCATCAGTTTATTCAGTGTCAAATCTGCGAGGCCAAATGGAAGGTGCTTTAACTTCTTGTAAGAAATAATCTATAAAAGTTAATAATAATGATGAAGACTATCCAAAAGAGGGAATACATAACAGATCCATGAACTTCAATGAAGGCCTTTAGACATCTGAAATAATGCCTTCTACATATGTATGTAAGGTCTGAGCAATATAAATATGCCCATTTTGGTGAAGAGTATAATAATGGCAAAGCGAAAGAAAATGCAGGGAATACAAATATGCATATAATTGCTGCCGGTATACATTTAATAGCAATGCAAGTACATTTACACTGAAAGAAATTACGTGCTCCATTCGAAGATGGAGAGAGCTTATAAATTAAGTGCTAAATGAAAAGAAAAGTTTAAAAGAAAAAGTTACTATTTATAAAATATGCCCATCCAGAATTTGAAAACTTAAATCACCCTGATGAGTCTATTTCAAGCCCTCTTCTTGACTTAAAAATCATTATTTTGATTTAAAGAAGACTCTTATTTATATGAAGTACTGATTGATTGAAGATATGACTCTGAAAAGAGCCGAAGCGAATTAATTGTAATCAAATGTTCAGCTCATTTATGACTATTTTTGACAGAATTCAATCAGAGGATTCAAATTAATCAGATTAGGGTAAAATGTTGATAGCATTTTGACCCATTTTCTATGCCAGAAATACCAAACTGCTCCAAATATGTTTAGAAAAGAATAGAAAACGAATTCAAATACATATTACAGTGGGCACTCGGTTAGAAACGCTCATTGCATGTAAAATTTCTGTCTCTGTTTAGCATCGAATCAGGGGAAACCCCGTATACACAATATAGTGATCTCCAGTGTGACCGTTTTATCTTTATTTGGCAATAATTTGCAGGTTCAATTAACATTGACTTAAGATGCTATCCTGACTACTATCCTGACTCCCCCTTTTAATGGGTAGAATCCTATTTATTTTCATTATCGAATTGATATACAAATTGTTAACATTCACGATAATACAAATCATATACCTTTATATAATTTACTATTGTTTTTAACAACTTTTATCCAAGTGAAACTTCCTCATATGAAAATGGGAAAATTTGTTTATAGATTTCTTATCGGTCATCTCAGCCCATAGTTTGGATTTGTTACAGTGTACCCACTCTACAGGTTGAGCTTTAGAGCTTCAGCTGTACTTTGCGTGGCTTGACTGTGACGACCTGTTGCTGTCGACGTCGCGACGTCAGCGTCAACGTCAACAGCGACAGCAACGCAGCTTTTGTGTTTATTGTGCGAAGGCTTCAAGCTTCATCTGCTGCTTTGGGCGCAGTCACCGATTTGAGTTGCTGGCCTAAAGACGCGTCCGGCTTAAACACATACGCACACACACACACACACACATACTCAGTGTGTCGGCCAAATTTGGCTTTGATCTTGCCTAAACAATTTTAAACAAATGTTCTAAATGCGTGCAGTGAATTAAACAAATTATACAAAGTGTTGCTCAAAACTCAAATTCATTTGTGAAATTTTTCCTAAATATCATCTTGAAATTTGTTTATATGTGGTGGCTAATTTATAAACAATTTATGGTAATTTCAAGTTAAAAAAACAAAAGAAAGAAAGAAGCTAGTGAAAGTGATGAAGAAGAAGAAGATGAGCCATGACATCCGCATCTCTAATGATGTGAGATTGAGATGATTGTTAATATTAATCATATAGAGAAAGAGATGAAATGGGAGAAAGAGAAAGAGAGAGAGCGATGCAACAACAAAAGAAGTTAACTATGGAATCGCAGCTTCGATAAACTATAAACCATAATAAAAGCGAAAGTGAAATAGTTGAAATTTTTTTTAAACATTACAAGGAATGAAGTTTTTCAAAATGCAATGTCAATGAAAATAAAACTCGAACACGTTCCTAAAAACAAAATTTCAATTATAAAGGGCTAAAATTTTAATTCATTCAATTTGTTGTAATTTTAATGCTAATATTTTAAATTCCAACAATAAATTCATCACAATTTAATAAAAAGTTAAAAGTAATGTAAATATATACAGTCGACGATCTACAAATAGAACCACTAAAATCTTCAGAATTTTTAAGTATTTGATAAAAACTTTTAATTGTTATCAATTTGCTTAAATATTGTTTATAAACAGATTTAAATTTTTAAATTTAATTTTTTAAAAATTTAAAATTTCAATTAGTAAGCATCTACTGCAAATTGAATCAATTATCTATCTATTTAATAATTGGCATTTAGAGAATTGAAATTTATTTGGTGGTAATGAATTAAAAAATGCCTTGAAAATGTTTAAGAGATAAATAATAAAGCGAAAGCTTGAAAGCCGAGATTATATTTTATCATCATCAGTTTTAATATTTAAGATTATAATTAAAATTGAAACTATATACCATTTTAAATCGAAATATAAGTACTTTTTGTAATACAAGTTGCACTGCTTCTGAATTGTTTCCTATCATTAAATTCTTAAGTTTCCCTAAATGTTTTCCAAATTACTTCCTCAGCCATAAATCTGAGTCAATTGCAAGACTTTACGATGTCTTGGAAATAAGTTGAAAATTGTTAGGCATCTAAACAATTTAAATTGCTTGAAGTCCAACACGACAAGTCATCCTCAACCAGTCCCTTAGCCATCCATCTATCCATCCGTCCGCTTGAACAACAAGAGAGACCCCAAAAAAACCATAAAAGAAAACAAAAACCAAAAAGTACACATATAAAAATCTCACCTTGAGCATTCCAAAAGATTTTTTAAAGGTACAAAAGCTGCAGTCAAAACGAAGTCAGGCAATTTTTCTTTTGTGTCATTCAATTGTAAGCAACAATTGCAACTCTCTTGCTCTCTCTCGCTCTCTCTCACTGTCTTTCTCTGGCACCTTTAATTACTTGCAATTTCATTTTGAAAGTAACAACAACAAATCAACAAAAGCTGCTGCAACCGCAACGAACTTAATTGGGCTCACAACAAACACACATACATACACCGAGTTAAGGCAAAATGAGTTCTGCCACTTTGAACGGCGGCAACATCAGCAACAACAACATCAGCAACAACATCAACGCTGATTCAACAGCCTTGAACTCCGCACAGGTAAAAATGACATATGATCAACATTTTGTTGGTTTTTCTTTTATCTACAACAAACAAATAATAATAATACTAGATTTTGCCATATCACAAAACCAGTTTCAAGATTCAACTTCACTCATACATACATACATATTTTTTTGGGGGACTAGGTCTTGGTCTTCAAGTAGAATGCATCTTTGTATCTGTAACTCTCTGCCCAAACGGGTTGAATTATTTTGCCTCTTTATTTTTATTTAATTATACAATTTCAAGTGCTTATTGTTGTCGCATTTTGTTTTTGTTTTTTATGGTCGATTAAGTTTGAAAGTCAAGTCCATGGGCTCAGGTCAGGCGAAATAGGCGAAACAAAATGCTTTTTGCTAAAGCGTATACAGGGACTCACTTCAGTCATGCCGAAGTTTGTATACCCTTACAAGTTTTTTAATTAATTACGAAAAATCTGTAAAAGAGTGATTCTGTAAATACTTATTTTTTGACCGATTGTTCCCATGAAAGATATATGATATAGTCACTCGATTTTAATGAAATTTGGCACAGCCATTATTAGGTGGATAACACTCTCAATAACAAAGTTATTGAGAAAAGTCACTAATAGTAGTCTTGAGATTTCCATGAAATCCTTTTGAACCCGATATATACAGAGTTGCCGTATATGGAAGCTCTGCTTTAACGGCATATGATGAGATTGCATACATTCAGATGGAGGGATCTGACATGATCTATGGTCTCTTCAAGCTGAGTAATAATGAAAGTATATACCTTATAAGGTCGGAGATGCTTCATTCTATGCTTTGCAGCTAATATACCCTCTTTACATGGGTATAAATAAACCCATTACCAAGGTCAAATATACATAGTTCATTGCTGACCCATTAAAATTGATTTTTTTTGATTATTCATAAATATATAGTTTCGATTCGTAATAAAGAGTTTGAAAACAGAAAGTAAATTTGAGAGGATATTTTAATATATTTGCTTAAGATTAATAAAGAAAGTAGTTTTACTGAATACAATCAGAAGTTATATGTATGTACATAAACACATAAAGTGATGACAACTATCTAATATGAGTGGGACTTATGTGAAATTCAATAAGTTTTATAATTTGGCTGAGAACACATAAATATTGCCGTGTTTTGTAAATTTTTCGCATCCGACAGTGGTAATTCAATTCCTGAAACTAAAAAGTGCTTCAAATTGTCCGGTGTGTCTTGTTGATCCTCGCTTAAAAAGAATGTTGAAAGTTGGTAATAAATTTGGATTTTTAATTTTAAGATTCACTTACCCAAAGTACCAAAATTGTTTTCTGAGTTGAAGCCAATTTGCAAATGTGATCTTTTCCTATATTCTATGCCCATAATATTATAATTGTTCTTTTTTTTTGAATGCAAATAATCATTGAATGATTTAATATTTATTGACAGTATTTTTAAGTCTCCTCCAGAACTTTAGACCAATTTTATATTCTGCCGACGAAATCTATGTTCTCCTTTTGAACATTGAATATTTCTTTGGCACCTATTTTTTGTAGTGACTGTAAAAGCCAAATATACTAGATATTGATAACCAACCAATAATTTCAAGAATTATTAGTTAACAAATTGCTTAACTATTTTTTATGCAAATTTGCATTGATTTTCTAAAGCTCAACTAAATTTCAAATCAAATTTGTTATTAAAGAATAGGTATTAGTTATGAATATATGGAATCTGAAATACTTTTACTGGTTAATGATTATTAAATACTTTTTTATAGTTTAGCAATTATCAGTTAAGGAGTGATAACAGATATTAGTTAGTGACTAAATTCGAAAAGATCTCAAGCAAACATGACTAATAATATCATGAACATCTGTCTGATGGCAATTGAGTAAAACAACAAAAGTCAAGATCAAAAGGTGATCATGTTGATCAAGCGTAAATAAGCAAGCAAACCGAAGAGGGTAAAAAATTATTGATTGTATCTAAACATTTGACTTTCCTACACTTTACTGATCAAACTGTCAAAAACCAGTCAAACTAAAATAGAAAAAAAAAAACTTGATTAAAGTTCATAAAAGCCAAGCAAATATTTGGCCCAACGATCCATCATGATGACCAGCAGCGACAGGGAACTCTTGGTGGAAGAGGGCGGAGATTTAGGCCCCCAGGCACGCCTTACACTTGGCCATAAAGTAAATGGAAGGAATTTGGAATGTATCCCACAAATGTATCGTTCTCAAATAATTCTCTTGTTAGATTCTCTTCTTTATGCTGGGTCTGCTATCGGCCCTTACCATTTGTGTGCTCATACGATTGTCCAATAACCTGACCGCCGATGCTGAACACAAGTCTTTGATGCACTTTAAAGAGATCTCGAGTGGTCGACGCTTTGGCAATTAGCATTAATATTATGTATTTGTATTCATATTTTGTATATATGTATACATACTTCCCCCTTTGCTTATCAAGTGTTAAATGATTTGATGCGGAAAAAGTTACGCCGATTTGTTTGTTTTTCAAGTGCAAATTAAACAACTAGCAATTAGCAAAAGATCACGAAAATCGTCTATAGGGGAAAGGGGTCAATGTTTGATCTTGACTATATTCAATATTTGAAATGTTTTCTAGCTCCCCGATGTGGAAAATGCTGTAAACCCTCCTCAGATACCACCCAAAAACAGGAGCAGATGGCGTGTTTGGCTACTTCTGTTTCTCGGACCAGTTTTGACAGCTGGAACTGCTGCTCTTTGGTACTTTCAAGGTCTTTGGTATGGCTTGGGGGCTCTCTATGTCAGTTTGAGCCTTTTGCTGTTGATTAAGCCCGGATTTCGTTGGTTCTACATAGCCGCAGTAACAGGACCCAGAGATACCAAGTAAGTTCCGTTTAATCTGAATTTATAACATTTTAATCAATATTCGAAATTCCATTCCATTCTTTGGCAAACTTCCAAAACTTCCATCCAAAAGTATCCTTGGTACTTAAAAATTTAGACCGAACCAAAATCTCCCCCAAATAAACATGGGAGAAAGCGTAATTTCGATATTCTAAGCCCATTTCCTTTGTAATGCACCAAGAAGGTGCAAGCTAGAGGGAACGATAATATATAGATTCTCTCTGTCGCCTCTTCTCTCAGTCAAAAGTTATATTAATTATAAATCGATGGAAAGCCTTTATATATAGCCCAAATTATTCACATTTCGATGCTTAAAATGTTATCCCTAATTTGTTTGCTATTAACCAATTTGTCCTTTCCTCACAGGGCTCTTATTTCGTATATACGAGTTTTAATGTTTGTGAAACGTCAAGAGCGCAAAAATCTCAATATTGGGGACATTTTTGAGTCGAATGTGGCACGTCATCCGGATAAATTGGCCATTGTGAGTGAGACTCAGCAATGGACTTTCCGTCAAGTGAATGAACATGCGAATCGTGTGGCCAATGTCTTTCATAGTCATGGCTACAAAAAGGGCGATGTGGTTGGTCTCTTGCTCGAGAATCGTCCTGAATTTGTGGCCACCTGGTTGGGTCTATCCAAAATAGGTGTGATTACGCCTCTTATCAACACAAATCTACGTGGACCCTCGCTCCAGCATAGCATCAAGGTGGGTCAGTGTACCGCTCTCATCTATGGAGCTAACTTCAGATCGGCAGTTATGGATATAGCCAAAGATTTGCCAGCTCATGTAGGACTCTATCAATTCAACGATGAGGTATCGACCGCGGCATCAACTGAAGGACTAAGTCAGGGCTTGGCTCAACAATTGAATGGTCTACTGGATGGAGCAGCCAAGGACAAAGTTTCAGCTGGCGCCAATCGAGCTGATCATCATGATAAACTGGTTTATATCTATACATCGGGCACCACAGGATTACCCAAAGCTGCTGTCATTACCCACTCGCGGTGAGAGGATATCATCTCATGTATTTTCCAGACCCTCTTGACGAATTTTGATCTTGTTTTAGTTACTTTTTCATAGCCGCTGGCATACACTATGCTTTGGGTTTTCGTGACAAGGATGTGTTCTATACCCCTCTACCACTCTATCATACAGCCGGAGGTGTGATGAGCATGGGTCAGGCTCTCCTCTTTGGCTCCACCGTGGTTATACGCAAGAAATTTAGTGCCTCGGGCTATTTCGCCGACTGCGCACGCTTCAACTGCACGGTAGGATTAGCTGAAAAGCCATTAAGAGATCTCTGGATACTACAACTTGTGTTTTTTTCAGATTTCTCAGTATATTGGAGAGATGGCACGATATATATTGGCCACGCCAGCAGCTTCACATGATCGCAAGCACCTGATACGCATGGTCTTTGGCAACGGTTTGCGTCCACAAATTTGGCCACAGTTTGTAGAGCGTTTCGGGGTTAAGCAAGTCGGAGAATTCTATGGAGCCACAGAGGGTAATGCGAATATCATGAACAACGATAGCACTGTGGGAGCCATTGGATTTGTGTCTCGTATCCTGCCACAAATCTATCCTATATCCATTATACGTGCAGATCCTCACACTGGTGAACCGTTGAGGAATAAGAAGGGCTTCTGCGAACTCTGTGAACCCGATGAGCCGGGCGTGTTTATTGGCAAGATTGTCAAAGGCAATCCTTGTCGGGCTTTCTTGGGTTATGTGGACACCAAGGCCTCCTCGAAGAAGGTAGTACGCGATGTCTTCAGCAAAGGGGACATGGCTTTCATTTCGGGCGATCTACTCGTCTCCGATGAGAAGGGCTACTTATATTTCAAGGATCGAACCGGAGACACATTCCGTTGGAAGGGTGAAAATGTCTCCACTAGCGAAGTCGAGGCCCAACTAAGTAATCTTGCCGCCTACAAGGATGTGATATGCTATGGTGTGGCCATACCACACACAGAGGGCAAAGCTGGCATGGCAGCCATCTATGATCCAGCCCGGGAAGTTCAACTGGATAAATTGAGTGTGGAGATAACAAAAGTCCTGCCCAGCTATGCACGTCCGCAGTTTTTGCGTTTCCTGCGTAAAATCGATTTGACGGGAACCTTCAAACTGCGCAAGGTAGAACTGCAACAGCAGGGCTATGATCCGGCCACCATCGAGGATGAATTATATTATGCCAAGAGCGATGGCAGCTACGCCCCATTGACGCCAACCGTATACGACAGCATTCAGCGTAGTGAAGTGCGGTTTTAGGCGACTCTCACTCTCTCTTCCCGTTCTCGTCTTTTATTCCTTTTGGGGAAAAATCATACAGGAATATATAAGATTAGCAAATGGAGGACCTCTTTAATGGAAGGGAGGGGAAGTCTACTTTTAATTGATCTTATAGTTCAGTTAGTGGTAGTCTTAACCCTTTCTTAGCCTTAGCCTCTACTTCTTTACGGTGGTGCTATCCTACGGAATCGTTAGATGGCTTAAGCATTTATTATTATTAATGGATAGATTCATTTTATTGTGCTAAGTATTAAATAAGTAATAAAAAATCAATCTTACAATTGGAGGAAAAAATGTCTAAATTTGTTGCTCACAGAAGGAAACTTTCTCTCTCCAATTTAAGGGGAGATAGAAACGTGAAATACTTTTAGATCAAACTTGGTTATTCCTTTACCGGCACATCCTTGGTTAGTTCGGCTTTCTTCTTTTGCTCCATGCGTTGTTCCACCTGCTCCAGGCGCTCACTCATGGCGTCCAGGGATTTGAGTAAGCCAGCTTGGATTTCGCCATAACGTTTCATGGCCAAAATCAGACTCTCCTCAATGAGTTCACTCTGCTGGGCATATTCGCCATTGTTGGCTGTGATCTGTTTCAATTGATCCAAGCACTCGCTGGGAATGCTGCGAAAGTATTCGGCCCCAAGAGCCGGTTCCAATTGTTTAATCCTCTCAAGCTGCTCAGCTTGCAAATGCAAATCGGGAGCCACTGCATTAAGGTAGACTTCTTTGGAGCGCACCTGTTGCTGTTCTTCTAGGAAATTGGGATCCAAATATTTCTCTAGCTCCCCACTCCGCGCCACACACTTTTGGAGCTCTGTGCGTCCAGTGGTGGCTTCACTTAGCATGGAGTTGGCGGAGCACAGGGTATCCACAACATTGGCTGTTTTATCGCTACTCGAGTCGCCGTCTGGGAGGGGCCCCAACACCCGTGTCAGTGCATCAATGCGCTTCTCCAATATATCCAGAGCATCCATAGTTATAGTTTACAATTAAGTTTATTTATTATAAAATTATTAAAAATTAACTTTCTGTTTTGTTGATGATGTCATATGTTCGGGTCAAGTCCGCTTGGAGCGCTGCTGAACTAAATAATAATGCGTTAACAAGCTCAAAATGAGTTAACAGCTGTACAAAGTTAACAGTGCGGTTATATACAGGGTGTCAGAGGATTGAATTTTGAATGGCCACTAGACATAAGATTAAATTGGTTCATCTTAAATCAATCAATTAATTAAAATAATCAATTAATTTAATAAAAAATTACAATGATTCCAATTAAATTGATTCACAATTTAAAATTCTCCAAGGACAAACGCTCCGCATCTTTGTTGATTTCGGCCATACTATCCTCCGATATGATGCGCACCATATCAACCTCCTCTTCATCCGCTCCCGTATCATCCAGGACACACAATACACCATCATTCTCCAAGTAGGGAAAGAAGAACTCTGGTTTATCCCAGTTCGAGCGCCGCCCAATGCCACAATGCAACTCCTGGGTCATGTGTTCCTTGAGTAAATCAAATTCATCGAACTGAAGATCACAGCTAACACATCTCAGCATGCAAATTTGCCTCCTCACATAATTTACAATTTTGACACGTTCATAGAAGTTCAGGGATTTGGTTTCTCTCTCGAAATCCAAATGATGAATCTCATTCATGTGCTGCTTGAGATCCACAAACTGATTGTCCAAATGTGGGCAAAAGAGACATTTAAAGGAATTACCCTCAGCCTCATCATCGCCGGCCCAATCCGACCAATCGGAGTCGTGTTCTCCATCCGAATCCTGGCGAGCGAAATGCTTATCAAAGTCCACACTTCCCTCCTTCTCCACAGTGGAATTGGAGCATTTTCTTCTTGGGGTCTGTCTCTTTTGATGGCCTTGACGGGATTGCTGTGGCTGTGATCCACGATTGTAATTGATGAGGAAATATTTGTCATAGTCTTTGCGATTCGGATTGATGCGTTTGTGACCCTTCTTGCGCATGTGCTCCTTGAGAGTGGGTCGATCTTTGAACGTCTTCTCACAGAAGAGACAAATCAATTTATTGAGATTTTCCTCCAGTTGATTGAGCAGCTCATCGACATAGACCAATTTTTCGGGTTTGCCCACAAGCAGGAAATGCTTATCGAACAGATGATCCAAATAGTCGGCACGTAAGCCCTTGATCACAGTGCGACAAAAGAGACATTCCTTGCTAAAATTTCGATCCGTCAGCTCGTAATGATGGCGTTCCAAAGCAGATTTCAGGCGCTGCTTCTTCAAGCTCTGCCGCAATTCATAGTCCTGCGGCAGGATATCACAAAGCAGATAATATTTCTCATTTTTGGCATAGGTACCATCTGGCAGTTGGTCCAGGAACATGGTCGTACAATATTGCTCAAATTCATGGTCTGCCAAGCAAATAACTTCAATTAGACAAATTTTAATAATTCAGTCTCACACCTACCCTGAAACTTCTTCTCCCAGTATTGCAAATACTCTTCCAACATTGCTATATCTTCTACATCGGCTATAACCAGACGATGCTCCAGATACAAATGGGCTAAGCAATCATCTCGATCTGCTGGAAAGATGTAAACTTTTTCACATTTCAGACACTTGATGGCTGTATTGGCCGATGGTTTAAGGTGGGATTGTTCGCTGGCAGTGGCTTGCAATGATGAACTGCCTCCTGGCACCGAGTCCATCTCCGCGTGTTGCATTCGACTAAACTGAAAAATTTAACAACACAAAACAGCTGTGCTTGCTTAGTGTGACCAAATATTAGGTTTGTGTTAATTAACAGAACCACTATTCTGCTAATTAGCATGCTGTTAACAGTTCTACATTGATACCCATCACTAAAAGAGTATATCTCTCTGGAGTATTGCATTGAAAAACGTTATTTTAGACTTGTTTATAAACAAGAATTATTATTTTTCAAGTCCATTTGCAACTAAATGCTCCAACTCTTGAAAAACATATTACAACTGACTCAATTTCACCATCGCTTCCTGAGAATGACTAATTTAGAGGGTGCTGTCTAGTCGGTCATTTGAATGTTAAACATTTAACAGAGTCTGGGGGTGGAATATAAATTAATACAAATTTTTTGTTCGTCCGCAGACAAAGTAAACAAAAGCACGTTCTTGAGCGTAAGTCTCGCGTTCCGTTCGTTCGATTTTTTTTGTAAATCAATAAAAGGCAAACAAAAGCCACCACGCACAGGTCGGTGGAGGAGAAATCAAAAATTTATTAATTTAAAAAATAAAAAACTCTACTTGCAGCAGCGGCTTTTTAGGCTGTGTGTGTGTGTGTGTGTATATGTATACTACGCATTTAGGTACAAAGTTCATTTTGTGTGCAATGGCCTGTAGTTGTGTTGGTAGAGTTTTCGTTATGTGTGTGTGCGTGTGTGCGAGAGACTGTCTGGGAAGCAGATGATTGCGTTTCGTTTATGCGTTGATCAAAATCGTGAAAAAGTTTCAAAAATTTACAATTTCCAAAAGAATTTCATCAAAACTTCATACACTTGAAATATTTCAGAGGAAAAGTGATTGTTACAAAAAATTTGAGTTCGAATTACAAAACGATAAATTAATAAAATAAATAAAAATCAAGAGAATAAAATGAAGTGGCAAATGTTCAAATTTAATCAAAAAACTTATAGCTTAAATTTAAAAAAAATCTCAAAAATGAGTTAATTGGAATTACAATTAAATAACAGAAGAAATTAAATTATTTCAAAACTTTTTATAAATTTAATGTTTAGTTAGGTGTTGAAAGAATAACAACCTATATAATATTCATAAATTATATTAAATACAGAAATTGAAAATGAATATTGAAATCCAAAATGATAAATTTTTATTGAATATTTAAAGTTAATCTAAATCTACATTTAACACAAACTCTTTAAAGTGTTTACCTAAAAATAAATTTATAATATAATACTATACACATGTTATTGAATTGTTATAACAATTAAAATTACAAATAAACTCAATTGAAAGAGAAAAAAATTTGTTAAATTGCAGTTTATCGATTGATAGATCACGATTTTGGTATACGCATAAACGAATATATTTTTGCGGACGTGGATATTGTTTAAATTAAGAATAAAGCATTATCAATTTGTGTATGTCTTTGGTTTTTGCAGTTTCACTTGTGTCGCCTCTCGCCCGGTTTTAGGCTACTTTGCAATCGATTACAACTGACTAACTAAAAAAAAGAAAGGAAGGAAAAATGGCATACAATTTCTTTCGCACTGCATTTTATGCAACTGCCGGAAAAAAATCAATAAGTTTACCATTTGCTGCCGGTCGAACAGCCGCTACTTTAGCCGTGGGCCTATCCTTTGGCGGTAATAATAATATTATTAATAATCTTTCACCCAGTTTCTCTGTGAATACTCGTTATTATTACACATTAATTGTGTATTGAGTATATTAATGTATTTATTTTTAAATTGATTGCCCCATTAATTGCACCTCCTTCCCTGTCACAGCGCAAAATAGTCGAAGTGCAGCTGTTCCCTATGAGAATGCATTTGCGGATAGTTTCTTTGGTAAGGGGCCGATGATGCAGGAGGGTCTTCTTCGGCCAGCTGAATATCGGGAATTGCAGCGACCCATTTACCGTAATTTCTCAAGCCTGCAAACTCCCATCACCAAGGTGGTGACCCCGACGCAACAAGTAAGCATTTTGTTTTTCGTAATTATCTATCGAACTTATTTACATATTATTGTAATTTTGACCATTTTGCCCCAAATTATATTCCTAATTATATTTCCTAAACTCAATTTATTCCTATTGCTCCTATCTCTCTCCCTCTCTCTGTTTTCCTCTATGCTTGATTTGAGATGTTTGATTATTGATTTCTGAACTTTGTACTTGCAAATTCTGTGTACATATATTAAAACCTTTATAAATTTGTTTGACTACATTGTTGACTAGCCGGCGAACGATTTGTTTCTTAATTGCCCTGTACTATAATTAACCAGTGGCTCGTTTAATGCATGAACTAACCTTAAAATTACTGATATTAAAAACATAACCTTCGTTTGTATTTTTCTTTTATTTACCACAAAAAAATATATATACAAAATAAAATGATTTCATAAGGCTTTAACTATTTACTTTTCTAGCTACTTTAGTTAGAATCTTATCAGCTAAATTAAATCTTTCTTAACTTAATATTTAAGTCAACTTTTCTTTTACAATCCACTGAAAGTTCATTCTCTAAAAGTTGAAACTTCCAGTAATTAGGTTTTTTTTTTTCAAAATAAAATGTTTGAGTCTCGCAATTGTTTAATTGATTTCGGTTTATTTTTAAACTTTAAATTGTAAGGTGACAAATAATACATTTCAAAAAGAAATTTTGCAAATTTACTCATTTCCTGATACAATAAGTCTTTGAATTATTCGATTTTAACTTGATCCAAGTTTTTACAGTTTCCGTGTGCTTTCTAAAAACGTTTTCTATTTAAAATATAAATAAATCTTTGAATTAAAATCAAATTTTGTCAATCCATTTGTTTACAAGAGAAATTAATGGCTTATCTATTAAAGTTTTCTATCAAAACTATTGAAAAAACGCAAGCAAACATTTTCTACTTATAGGAAGTTTTTTGTTACCTTTGGTCATGATGTTGATTTGCCAGCTGTGTTTATAACTTTTTATATATACATACATATATATATGTACAGTTTTATATAGACATATTATCTTTATCAACATGGCAAACAAAGTTGACTCAGCCTGTTACGTGCTTAGATTATTAAATCAACTCGGAATAATGCCTCAGCTGTCAATAATCAATCTACAATTCTAAACCTAAACTTCTATATCTTATCTGATATTTTGAAACGGATAGTTCGGTTTTTAGACTAAATCAATGGCGAATCCTGTTAATTAAGTCTTGGGTATCGGAATCTGAACAGTTTATAAAGGGAAGAAGTTCCAGAGAGGACAGTATTCCACATAATATTGTAATATAATACGAATTGGGAAAGTTTAAGTTTCTAAATGAAGACAACGAATTTCACCCTTACCCAAAATCTACAACTATATTCGCCAGATACTCTTATCATCTGTGTACCATGTACTTAGTTGCATATTGTGATTAACTATGCCATTTGATTTCACCTCAAGTGAATAGAAACTATTTTTAGAATATTTTCATAGAAGAAATCAATTTGTAATTAGAATTTTTAATGAATTTCCGCCGGGTTACAGTAACTTTTAAATAAAGCACTGAATTTGTTAACAAAAACTGAAATCTTGTTGAGAAATGATTTCAATAAAAAACTTTATAAATACTTTTATGGAACGAGAATTTTGAGAATTTATGCTAAAGACAAATTAAGGACGATTCCCCAGAAATTTCAAATTGTTCTTTAGAACAATAGGAACTAAAAAATAAAAAAATCCATATTAAATATATGAATGAGAAATATTTCTCAAAAAAAAAAAAAAAATCACTAAAACTTTGAAAATTGCCAAAACATCGAAAATTGCCTTGTAATGGAAGATTTTTTTATGCTCTTTTAAACATTTTTAAACTCAAACTGAATGGAAAATTTTGTCGCTTAGTTGTCTCCGATGCCTCTGATCTCTTGAGCCACCCTGGAGCAGAGCTTGGCTGCTCAATTGAGGGCAGCTTTTTACGTTTGTTCTTTCTTTTTTTTAGTTTTGCTGTAGTCATAAATCATAAATGACGCTCAATGTCAAGCTTTCATTCAGCATGCGAAGAGCTGAATCTTCCAGCTGAACTAGTGGATCAACCTGGGGGAAGGGGGTTTGGCTTGGGGTTGCACTCTTCCAGTGCCGCAATGTAATTCAATCTGCCGCAGAAAAAACTACAATTCTAAATCCCCCACACTCAAACATTTGTACATTGGAAGATGAGCTTTAGTTCTCTATCCATGATCATTCCATTGGGTAGGTAAGTCACTCAGTCAGTCAGCTAGTCGGTCAGTCGATTTCACCTGTTCTTTATCTATTTTTGTTGTTTTTTCTTATGATTTACAATGTTGGATTTTGCAATTGAATTATTATTATTGGCCATGTTATTGATTGTATTACTTAAGGCCCATCGTCATCTGAAACGTCGTGTGAGTGGTTCAAGTTCAAAATGTCAAACAATAATTCCAAAGAACTAAAGTGAAAGTGTTTGCTCTCCCTCGATTGAGCGTGTGTGTGTGTGTGTAGATGTGTCCAAATTTGAATATTCATACATGTGTATGATATAATATATTCCTGCTAAACTTGTTCTTTGCCTTGACCATTGTCATAATCTGAAAAAGAAATTGCAATATTCTTATCTAATAGATTTGGCTTTGGTCTATCTATGAATCCAAAGTTCTTGACCAGCTGATTATGGTTAGCAACGGCAAAATTTCAAATTCTACGTTCAGTCAACTGCATTTAAGTCAATTTGACGGTCAATCAAGTTGTAACAAACCATTAATTGGAATAATAACGTGTTTTTTTTTAGATAGAAACTAAAAAAGGACTAAAGTATGCAGAATTGCTTTTAAACTGCTTTGAATTTATACTAAACTAGATTTACTTTGAGTGTCTTAAGAGTTTTCTGTGTGAAGAGGCCTTGAACTATCATAAGATCATAATATTGATCTTAAATTCTATAAACTTGATCTAAATCAAGTTCAAAAGAGTTTACAAAGAGGTTTTTTTCCTTCCAGAGTGGCTGATGGATTCTGTTCCTAATTTTTACATAGTTTGGGAAACTCGACATTAAACAACTGTGTTAAAATTTAGCAGTGATTGACAAGTTGGTAAAAGACTTTGTTTTCTTTGAAGTTCTGTTCTATTTGAGTTGAGACGTTTGAAATTTTTAGATCCTTTTTGACATCTCTTTTATCTAATTACTATTATTATCGCTTTCTGTGTGTGTGTGTGTTTGTGTTGGCAAATAAAAATCAAGTGAACTAATTTGCATATAAACCACGCCACGCTTAATCCCATATCTAATCGTTTAATGGTCCGATAAGTTCACAATGATCAGGCCATACGAACAGGTAATATTCAAGTGCACAGTATGCAGATAAGATTTGTAGTTTACCCTGGACCTATCCGAACTATTCATATAAAATAAAACTAAAAACGACTCATTGTCTAGACGTTTAAAGTTAATAGATTATAGAATAGAAGGGTCTAAAAGCTTATCGATTTCAACAACAGATAATGACTACTACTAAACAGTAGAAAGCACTATCTAACGAAGGGCACTTGAAATGGTAACCTTGAGTTTAAATACAATTTGAATCATTTGGAAGAGTATTTCTTTGATTGTCGACAGAATTGTTCTCCTTTTTCTATCAGTTTCTTATTTAAACTTTTCAACTCACTCACTCACTCGTATAAACAAGTTTATGTCCTTTTTTTCTAACACTTTTTACTTAAATAATTGTCTCTTCAGGTAAATTCATTAATTATTTTAGTTAGGGCAGATCTATTTCAACTTAGACACTGAGAAAATAATCTCGTTTAAGAGTTCGGGAGCTGATCTTTAATATGAGATAAAGATGCTAAGGATTGCTTATTTTTTTCTGGTATTTTATAGTTGATTGCATGTTTACCTCTGGTATTAACTGATAAAAGACTAAAAGGCCATCAGTCGCTTGGAAGTCCCTCAATTGCCTGTGCATTCCATTGGTCTTTATCTTAAGTTTTTATAATCTTTCTTTCTTTCTTTCTTTATCCATTAACCACGTCAATAAATAACCACCTTATTTCCTTTATCATTCGAAACTAAAACATCTTAAACAATAATATTTCTTGCATTTTTCAGAGCGCCATGGCTCCAGGACAGAATCCTCGCAATATATCCTCCAAGGATATTACCAAAAATATGACGCTTTACACGACGCACAATGGCGACATTGAAATAGATCCCAAGACATTGGCCTTTAAGAAGCCAACGGGTAATCCTTTGGTTCTAATGATGGCCTGGCTAATGGCCAAGCAGAAGCATTTGAAGAAATATGCTCAGATCTATACAGAATTGGGTTTCGATGTGGTTGTTGTCCATATAACACCTTGGCAATTGTTGTGGCCCGCTAAAGGAACGCAGGTAAGTCAACACAAATATATATATATCATTATGATCCGATATCACTATAACTATATATTTTGATTCTAGGTTGTGGCCGCCGAGACTTTGAAATTCCTAGAGAACAACAAGGCTTATGAGCCAATTGTGATGCATGGCTTCTCGGTGGGTGCCTATCAGTTGGGCGAGATAATGTTGCAGATGTCAAGGGATATGGAACGTTATGGCAGCATACTGGATCGTTTCGTTTGCCAGATATGGGATAGTGCTGCCGATATTACGGAAATACCTGTGGGTCTGCCCAAATCCATATTTCCCAAGAACGCCCGGATGCAGAGTGCATTGAGAAATTATACGCTTTACCATATGAAGACATTCCATAATCAGGCGACCATTCATTATATGAGATCGAGTCAAATGTTCCATTCGACTCTATTGAAGTCGCCAGCCCTGTTCTTTGTCTCCAAGAACGATCCAATCGGTCCACCATCATCGAATCATGCGGTGAGCAATTTACATTTCTAATTGGTTTAATAGTTCTGTAACTAACTAACAAATCCTCATACTCAGGTCCGCGAGAATTGGGAGAGAGCCGATATTACGGTCACTTTCAAGTGTTGGGATCATTCGCAACATGCTGCCCACTTCATGAAACATCGGGATGAGTATCTGCAGATCTTGTTCCAGCATCTGGAGACATCGGGGGTACTCGAGGCCATCGGAGTGCCAAAGAGGGCCAAATTGTAAGCGGCGACTCCTGTGAGACGGTGATATAAAATGCAACGCGATTGATTGATTTTACTCCCTTTTTAGTTTCTAAGTTTCAAAAGATTTCAATTAATATTAGCACATTCATATATATATATACATATGTATGTGTCTGCACCGATTTATATATGTGTGTATGTGCATGTATTTCTGTGTGTATGTGTTTCCTGAGGCAGAATCTTGAAGCGAAAGCGAATCTAGACTTAAGCTATGAATGTCGAAAGTAAGAGGAAAATGCTCTATATTATATATTGTTATATTTGGAGAATCACTAAAAAACATTTAAATAAATAGTAATTTAACGAATAATAAAAAAAAATTAATACTAAAAGCAAACGCTGTCATTTGAAAATATTCGCATTGCGGACGCGATTTTTGAAAGCAATTAATATTATTTAAAATGTTAAATAAATCAAACAAAATCAAATTTTTCTACAATTTATTACTTATTAAGTTCTTAATTGTATATTGAGAGGACCGATTTCTATCTTTTGAGATGAAATCGGCAAACTCTGTGAATTGTGTGAGAATTTTTAACTTTAAATCATTTTTGCTTATTTCGGAAATGTCAAACTTTACAAAACTTTTCCTGTCGTTGTAAAGAAAAGGACTCCTTTGGGTCACTTGCGCGACGTAGTCTAAGGACTTCTGCTTACCACAATAATAAAACGATATCTATGACGAAAGAAAGATTAAACTACAACAAAAGCCGAATATCCCTTAGCATTCCTTAACGGAAATTTTTAAATCAGAAGTTTAAAAGTTATGTTGGTATGACTAGCAGAAAACCATGGAAGGGTATACAAGCGGAAGTTAGTCTGATCTCTAACCAGTCCCTTAATTATATTTTCTCTTCTCTTAGCTCATTGTCAGATGTCACTTAATTTTTAGTTCAAGAAATAAAAGAGTTTCTTTTTTAATAATTTCCTTTATCCCATCTTTAGCCTCATTCAAATGATGTGACCATTGGTCAGAAAGGATGTGACAATTCCCTAAAGACGAAAATATTACAATTTTTAATTTTTCCAATGAATTTTAGTAAATGAGCCCACTGTGCTTCAAACTTGTCGATTTTCGCTTTGATGAAACATGTTGCAGCCAGAAATGTACAACAAACAACAAACAAACCAAGACACTCATATAATCAAATGAGTCATTTGACACGGGAACATCAACAGCAGTTGTGGCCGAGTGGTTAAGGCGTCTGACTTGAAATCAGATTCCCTCTGGGAGCGTAGGTTCGAATCCTACCAGCTGCGAACAATTGGAGTTTCTTTTTTAATTTTTTTTTTGTTTTTTCACATATAATTTTGTAGAATAAAAATCAAATAATAAACTCATTTAAAAGATGTTTAAGAGTTGTAATGCAGTTTTATATTTGTTTATAGTCAAAAGCTGAAGAAATGGTTATGTAGTGTAGATTGCATAGACTCTCTTTATTTAGATCTCCGTGGAGTCCTTTCGAAGTTGGGAGTTTCATTTAAAAGTTAACAGAAACTAAAACAAACAAAATAATAATACATATAATAATAATAATTTTAAAGAATGTAAAAAGATATTATGGCATACAAATCACAAATGATTTCCTGAAACTAAACTTTATACCTACTAACAATTTGAAATTTTTAGTAAAAAATAATTAGAGAAAAAAAAGTAAAAAAGAAACTCTAATCGTTCGCAGCTGGTAGGATTCGAACCTACGCTCCCAGAGGGAATCTGATTTCAAGTCAGACGCCTTAACCACTCGGCCACAACTGCTGTTGGGGTTGGCTGCTCAAAAGACCAACTAGAACTTTCGAGGGTGAGTAATGGGTTCTAACACGCACGAGAGAACAATTGAATTCGAAACCTGTTGCTTTCCATTACTATGTTATTGTTTACAATTTCATTGTTAGAATTAGAATTTCGATTACAATTTATAACGAACTTTTACTATGAAAATACAACACTAATCTTTTGCTTCATAGCTTCTTGAATTGTTTTAAAAACTTTTTAAACAAAAATCAAAATTTTAAATAAAGAATACATATTTTTACTTAAATGTAAATTGGTTTTGTGAGTTTTTTCAAATTTCAGTTTTTCTTGATTTTCGATAATAAAAAAAAAAAACATTGGTCATCCTTGCGATTTAAAATTTCTTAATATAGGTTTCAAAAATATTTTTCAAATTTAAGAAGTACAATGAGCAATTTTCATTTGAATTTGTCATATTAAATCCAAATTTTCTAAGAATTAATATATCCAAAAAGTCGATTTTTAGAAAACAATATTGCAATTTTTGCCCCTTAGAGTCAAATTTATAATCTCAAATTCGTTTTCTTTATTAACCCATTTTCAGAAATAATCAATTAATTTTCAATCTTTTCTAAAATGAAAAACAAAAAAGACAAAGTCATATGAATGGAATTGTAATATTATTTTAATCTAATATTTCAACGCATGAAATCGTCCTAATTTTTCTTAAATGGATTTTCAAAATAAATTTTAAATATATTAATCAGTGGGCAGTTTTTTTTGGGTTTTTGTAATTTTTTTCTGTATTTTTTTTGTACGTAAATTACAAAAATATTTTTGTATTTTTATCATTTAACTTTAAAACTATGGTTTTTGATTTAATAATAAAAGTGAAACTTAATACAAAAGTCTGTATTAGGTAGTAGTAGTAGTAATAGAGCCTTAACACCTAGCCAACTGCATCATCTCTTCCCAAATTTCAAGGAGGGACTGATCCATTATCCCTTTCTACTTGGGTGGTGGCCTGTAGACGCCAACAACAACCGCATGATCACGCTCGTAGGGTTCCAGTGTCAATTGTTCTTGGGGTTTCAGTTTGTCGGCCTGCATCTTTTTGACTTCGGCGGCAAATACCGCTTCGGGTTGGGCTGTGGAATCAATGCAGGATGCCTTAATGGAGATGACAAAGTGGCCACCATTCTTAAGGAAATGCTGAGCATTTAGGGCCACAATACGTCCCTGATCGGGTTGGGCCACATCGGCGAATATTGTGTCAACCATGCCCACTAACATGCGATATTTGTGTGGGTGACGTGCATCCTCAATGATGGGTATAATATTTGTACGTTTTTTGGCCACATTAATCAAATCTCGACCAGAACGATGGGAGAATTCAACGGCATAGACAAGACCTTCGGGTCCAACGACATCAGAGACATGGGAGACGGTTGTACCAGAGGCTCCGCCCAGATAGAGCACCTTTGAGCCAGGTGGCATGTGTATTTTCTCAACGCCTCCCAAAATGGCAGCAGCAAGCTTGGACCGGAAGGGATTCCACACACGGTACTCAATCTTTTCGCCATTGGTCTGAGGAAGAAATAGAGAAAAGATTTAGTTACGGTTAAATTTCTAAAAAGACATCAAAGCAAAGGACGAATCTCTCTCAGTTGTGTTTAGATTTACGCAAAACAAAATGCCATCAGCAACTGCTTCAATGTGCACCCAAAGTCCACAGCAGCTGCCAGATGAAACACATGTTTGCTCATGGCCACATACTGCCATGTTCTGTACCCCTGCGCACAGCTTCATCATTGACTAAGAGAGATCGGTGTGGGGGATGAATGTTTACCTCAACAGAGATGCGTTTCTCGCCATAGACCTCAGAGCCGGGCACGAAATTTCTGGTCACCAAAGCATCTTCCTTGCCACGGGCAATGAACACTCCCTCATGACGATGTGGCTCAATGGTCACGGTCTTGCCGCCCTTGAAACCTCCAGCTGGAATGGAAAAAAAATATTAAGATAAAAAAAAATTTTTAATTTCTTTGTTTCTATCTTGTTTACCTCCGCCGCCGCGTCCACCGCCACCGCGACCACCACCGCCGCGTCCACCACCACCACGACCTCCACCGCCGCGCCCTCCAAAACCACGTCCTCCTCCGCCACCTCCACGGCCACCGCCACCGCCGCCACCACGACCTCCAAATCCGCCGCCGCCACCACCGCGACCGCCGAATCCACCACCGCCGCCACCGCGACCGCCAAATCCACCGCCGCCGCCACCACCACCACGACCACGGAAGCCACCGCCTCCTCCACCGCCGCCGCCACCACCGCGTGGACTAAAACCTAAAAAAGAGACAAGAAATGAGATTTTGCCACTTCCAGGTAGTTCATTTTGGCGATTGAAGTTTCACCCACCTGGTTTGCCCATTATTGTGAGGTTTTTTGGTTTTAATACAAGATTTTATTTCAAAATTCAATTCCTGAGAAGCACGCGGCACAACCAATGCTGTACCCGCAGACGTAAAGAAGAAAAACACGTGTGAAACCCAGGGATGCAACGTAAATTTGAAAATATCGATAGTAGCGCAACAATCGATAAACTAGCACAGATGCTACAGATTAGTTATCGATATTTATGAGCGCCATTCCTTAAATTCAAAAGCATTTTGTTGGCAAATATTAAATTTAAAATATTTTGTATTTATTAAGTGATTTCCAGTTGAAATAGTTTAACTTATTAAAGTTTTCAATTTTCCTCTATCAATGACTCCTTGACAACATATTCATGCCGTCAAAAAGTAACCCTGACAATGACCCCAAATCAACCTGGCAAATCAATATATATTTGCAGAAATTGGAGAGGAATATGCACAATAGAATTTTCGAAAATTTCAATGCGATGGAAGTCTTTATGAATGAGGCTTTTTTTTATAAGCATCGACGAGCTTTTTTTGCCCTCCCTGGTAGGTCTAAAAGATGATGAAATTTTTTTTTACAATATCTATGTATATTATATATGTACGTATTAATTACAGATTGCAATTAAACCCGGACAGGGTATTGAGGAAGCCGAAACCTCTACAAAAAATTTCAGGAGCGTGGATGTGGGCAAAATTTTAACAATGATGGCTGTGGCGCTAAAAGGAGCACAATATACACTAATTTGGTTTGCTTTGTTGTTGATGGCAATCCAATTAATGTTAAGGTGCGAAAACATTTCCTAGAAAATAGGGGAAAGGTCTCTTTGTTTGGGATTACATTCATTTCCAAAATGTAATGACGGGCACATGGGTGACACATTGTGTCACATATACTCCAGGCCGCTGGACATCGAAGACCTGGCAATTATAGAGTGTTGCGATTTCGGTGTTCCAGCGGAACTGAAAGAGTTGCGCAAAGGATTCATTCTTCCAATAAGAAGTTTGGATAAACTTAAAAATGTAAGTGATTACAATTTAATATTAGATGGGATGCTGCAATTAGTTTATATATTAGCAATTAAGAATAATTTTTCTGTAAATAAATGAAAGAATCGAAATAATGGAAATGATGCATTTTGACAAATTTTCCAATGTTCCGAATGACCGAAAAAGTTCAATCTGCAACTTGCGGCGCAACCTTAACCTTGACAATTGTGCAAATTTTTAAAATAGGGCAAAGCAAAAGGTATGTAACAAAAATTTTATAAAATTCTATTCATTCTATTACATTTTTTTACAGACCTTTTACAAAAAAAAAAAAAAAAAAATGAAGAGTGAGGCAATGAAGATTTTCCAAGATGTAAAAGAAGTAGTAAGTAATAAAAATCTAATGTATGTATGTATGTATGTATGTAAATGGAAGCTAGAAGCTAACTTCGGCAATGCCAAAGTTGGCATACCCCTTGCAGTCCTTTGCATTCCCCCTTGCAGTCCTTTGCAATAATTTGTTAAGATTTTGAAATTTCTTTCCCTGCAACTCAATTCATCAATATACAAACAAAACATTAAAATTATTACTCTTTTTCCTACAATTTTTTCCTCTTCTTCGATCATTCCATAAAGTAAAGGACGCCACGCATACACATACAGTGTAGCGTTATGTCTGTGTGTGTGTGCATGCATGTGCAGCGATTATACCAATTTATGTTAACTAAATTTTTTCTTTTAATTTCAGGTGGCCGATCAAAACAAGCTTGTGAGTACCCCCTTGCAGTCCTTTGCAATAATTTGTTAACATTTTGAAATTTCTTTCCCTGCAACTCAATTCATCAATATACAAACAAAACATTAAAATTATTACTCTTTTTCCTACAATTTTTTCCTCTTCTTCGATCATTCCATAAAGTAAAGGACGACACGCATACACATACAGTGTAGCGTTATGTCTGTGTGTGTGTGCATGCATGTGCAGCGATTATACCAATTTATGTTAACTAAATTTTTTCTTTTAATTTCAGGTGGCCGACCAAAACAAGCTTGTGCACCGGATGGTTGGTCTGGCGGAGCTAGTCATGGCCAAGGCCACAGGGGTATGTTTTGAATAAAAATTCATTTTAATTAATTTAATTTGTAATATGCAAATTGTTCTCTTTTTCCACAGATGGCGGTCGTAAAGGAGGAGTTCAAACGTCTGGCTCCAGTGGCAACACAACCACTGGTTGTGGTTGATCCGCCACTGGCTGCTCAACCGGGATGCAACGTAAATTTGAAAAATTCATTTTAATTAATTTAATTTGTAATATGCAAATTGTTCTCTTTTTCCACAGATGGCGGTCGTAAAGGAGGAGTCCAAACGTCTGGCTTAAGTGGCAACACAACCACTGGTTGTGGTTGATCCGCCACTGGCTGCTCAACCGGGATGCAACGTAAATTTGAAAATATCGATAGTAGCGCAACAATCGATAAACTAGCACATACGCTACAGATTAGTTATCGATATTTATGAGCGCCATTCCTTAAATTCAAAAACCTTTTGTTGGCAAATTTTAAATTTAAAATATTTTGTATTTATTAAGTGATTTCCAGTTGAAATAGTTTAACTTATTAAAGTTTTAAATTTTCCTCTATCAATGACTCCTTGACAACATATTCATGCCGTCAAAACGTAACCCTGACAATGACCCCAAATCAACCTGGCAAATACCTTGGAGATCTAAGAGCCCTCAGACAAACAACATTGATTTATATATTTTTCAAACAAGACTTTTTTTCATTCTAGAAAATAGTTTGAGTTGAGGAACAATTCCATATATACAATATACATCTATATAGACTTGTAATTTTGAAAATATTTCATTCAAAAATAGTTTTGATTACTTTTTTGTCGCGTTAAATCATGGCGTTCCATTCGGTGGTTACAATGGAGAAGCCATTGCCTCATATATCCTTGACGGATTGGCATGCTCGAGTCAATCAATTGCGAAATGTGGCCGATGCTCGTCGTACAGATGCCTTTTCCATACGCCATTCTTCGAGGACCTTGCGAAATGAGACCAGAATCGAGTGCGATTGGGCCAACTATGAGACAAACGAAGCTCTAACTGATCGGTAAGGTTTTCATGAGATCGCACCTCCATTCCCATAGTTACTCATAAATGGTCTTGTAGCATCTCGGAGCTAAATCGCTGGCGTGAGATTATCTCGAAAACTTTCGAGCGGATTGAAAGGGAAATCTTTATGCTGCAGGAGGAGAAAGATGCCACGGAACGTGAACTGGAAACATTGGCGGGACCCATATCGGTTATAGCCGAAGTTCTTACCATGCGGGATGGACGCTTGGGCTCTGAGATGACCTACGATGAGGCCGACACGGAAATCAAAAATGAATTGGCCATTTTGGAGAATAATCAACGTCTCTTGGCCGATCGTTGCCAAAAGGCTTGGGAGAAACTGACCCGCCTGGAGGAGGTGCGCTTTAAGATTGGCCTGGAAATTGAGAATAAACTGGAGGCAGTGGAGCTAGATGCATCCCAATTGGCCTTGGATCGCAATTCCGCAAATATATCCTACAAGCCTGATCCCACCAGGAATCCAAAAAAGTAAGAGCCAAACAGTCAAATGAAATTTGTTCTATGATTGTCATTTTTATGCTTGCAGCTCCTGCTCTTATGAGACTTGGTTGGAGCATGTGAAGAATATGAAACAGCTGGCCGAGAATGAGCTGGCCGATACCTATGCCATACGTGAGGCTCTCTTTGTTTGCCGTGAAAAGGCCCGCAATATGCTGCAATCCCAGCAAGAACGTGCCGAGCATACCATCAGGAAACGCATCTTTGAGACCCAACGGGCACGCAATGAACTCGAATGGCAAAAGCTCAAGATGAAGGATGAAATGGAGTTGGCAGTGTGTGAGATTAAGACCCTGGAACAGTCCTTGAGGGATAAAACTGATGCCGTCAAATTGGCTGAGACCCGTCTGGAGAATCGTGCTCAACGTTCGGGCATGGAGTTATGCCTAGATCAGGCCCATGATATGCTCTGCATTGAGGTCGAGAAATTACGCGAAATTCGTCGTCGTCTTATAGCCAAGATTGATGAGAGTCGGGCCAATTATAATATGATGGAGGAGCATGCCCAGAGGATTGACGTAGATCTGGAAAATAAGCAGCATTCCCTGATGACCGATATCCGTGCCTTGGATTTGCGTCAACGTCTCAAGGGTGGTGAATTTGGTCTCAAAATGGCCAATCCCAGTGCTCAGACTGATCGAAATATTGTGCTCACACGCATGGAGAACGAGATACCAAAGAACTAGAGGTGTATCCCCATTTCTCCCTTTGTCCCGTTCCCCCCCAATTGGGTGATGTATTCGTGTAGTTGTGGTTCCAAAATTTATGTGCGTAAAAAATCCAAAAATAAAATAATTGTCTCTTTAAATTGATTTTAAATCAAATTGAAAATTAAGTTCACCCAACAGGGGCTTAAAATCTATTTGCCATTCGACACGGCTCGCGTTGATTGTCCTGCTCTGTGGAAAATGCACTCCCTGGCGCACAAACATGTCCCATTTGACAAATTTGCCAATCTCAATGGGTTGACTTGGTCCAGAGCTTACAAAGGCTTTGGGAGACTCCGAGGGATACAATTGCCAGTCAACCCAAAGGGCTATGCCATTGCATTCTTTGCTCCTGACCAGCTCAATGCAGCCTTGTTGATGCAGTTCCTGATTGAAGTTGGCAAAGTCAACTCGCAGTATTTCCTGTGGTTGAGCCAAGGCACGTCCAGGATATTCCCAAAGCGGTTGAGCTTCGACGGAAGAGACTGCTTTGTCAGCAGAAGCCTAAGAACGAGCAAGAAATAATTAATTAGGGTTTAGTTTATGATTTTATCTTCTTACCTTAACCATTTCATCAAACAAACTCAAATCGAAACCCTCACAATTGCCCACTGGAGCTCTAATCTTGTGTAGATCCAAAAATTCCATGGGTAAGGCAAAGATTCTCGCAGCACATGGTGAAATTTGAGTGCCTTCACTTAGTCTATCCTTCAAACGCAATAACAAAGTGCCAAAATAAAAGTTATCCCAGGGTAAAATGGAATTTATGAAATAAGGTTCCGCAAAGATGTGAGTTAATTTGCTATGATCCTGAACTTCTTCAAGTTTCTCCAGTAGCCTCACATTTTCCAGTTTATTGAATTTGATAAACGAGTCCAACAATCGACGAGAAAGGGAATTTGAATCATATATCTCAACAGAGGCTGCTCCCAGGCCACTTGTGGCCAGGCCCAAGAAACAAGAGTTGCCGAGGACCAAAAATTGGGAATCCTTTGTGGTCGTCTCTTCCAGGTAGTTGAGGTAACGTTTATTACGCAGCGATTGATTCAGTTGACCTATTCGACTGCGGGGATTGATGAGATGCAGGTCGCAAGTGCAATGATGCCTTTCAATGGATTCGGCAGGTTCCTTTAATTGGGCATCAAACCAAAGGGAGTATTCATCATGGTGGCAACTCAGGTAGAAAGTTTCTTTTGTATTGCTTAGGTGGAGGGGTTTGGGTATATAATAAATGGCCTGCATCCAATGGTCCCGCCATGGGATGGAATTTGCTAAAGGTTTGTCCTCGCCTGCAACATGTTTATCCTTGTCCGGGTGAGCCCAAAAGGGGGCACAGCTAAGGACGATTTCACTTTCATGATCCAAATCAATGTCCCACCAATAGAAGACCATATCCGCTGAGCCCGGCTGACTGGCTTGAAGCGGTACAACCTTATTTCTTTGCTTCTGGATGGGTTCCAAGTGCTGTTGGAAATCAAATTCAAATATTTCCACAGATTTGCTGAATAAATGAAAAGATTCAGTTGGCAATTGGGATAACTGAAGATCATGTAGAGCCGCATCGCCCTTGCATTCGTTCAACTGTGATGGCACTCTTAGCAATGTCTCACCATCAAGGTTGGCCATCAGTTTGAAGCCGTTCCATTGTTTGGCTAACGAGGAGGTGGCCACTTGTGCATAGCAACGGGCACGAGCTGGAATGCACAGGGCATCCTTGGTAAGTAACTCCTGATGAGCATGATTGTAGATGCCAATGGCTCCTTCACCTATCAGTTCAGTGTCTAGCAATTCGGCAACGAGAAGGTTAGCTCTCCTGGCCATATCCACACCGATTTGAATCTCTGTGGAACGTTTCCTAATTAACTGGATTTTATCCGCACCATTTGCTGACATAATTTTGGCAGCACAATTGGCCATGGGCAGGAAAGCTTCACAGGCTGTCACTGAGTCGGCTCCCGCTTTCAAAGCCATCATCGACAGGATTCCCGTGCCCGTGCCAATGTCCAGGACATGAACTTCTTGTCCATCGGCTTGCATTCTCTTTATCGTCTTCTTGATGGCCGCATAATACTTTTGATTCCGTTCCCAATCGTGCAGCATGTCGCCGAATCCCGCATTAGCCACCTAAAAGTGGAAGGGAAATGGTTTTGTTTGTGGTTTCAGAAACCGCATGGCATTTGGATTTCGTTACCTCCTGATGATAATCATAGTCATCTGCATTTTCCTGCCAGGTGGCTTGTCCTGTTATGGGATTCCTCACTTGGGAAAAGGAGGACATGGCTCGCCTAAAGCAGAATCGTCTTAAAATTGTTAAATTAATTTTGTATTTTTATTTGTCCCCGCGGCTGACTCTCTCAGCTGTTTTATCTTTCTCTTTCGCACTGCTAGACCACGCCGGCAATAACAAGAAATCGATTAATTGCTATCGATATTTTTATTATTTAGGGTCACATTGATTTTCAAATTTAAATATGACGCCAAAGACGTTAGAGCTTGAACTAGTAACGGTAAATGAGATGATTTGAATGAATAAATTAAAGATATTCAACTATTTAGGGCACTAATTAACAAAGTTTGCTTAATGAAATTAAATTTCCTCTTTGATTTGCTGATGTGTCAACTGTAAATATATATATGTATTTAATAAAAACGATTAAACCTATAAGATTTATGAAGGTCATTTGCCAAATAACTATTAAGTTACAAATTATTATAATTGATCAGTGTATAATCTTAAACAATCTGAATTCGCTTATCAAATCCTAGATAACTGAAAAAATAGATATTCATTTTTAAAAGGTGCAAAATATGTTTTTCAAATAGATTGTAAAGTTTTTTTTCACAATTTGAACCCGTAACATTTCCAACTCTATATTTTCCCTTAAAACCACATAGATCACTAAGAAGAATATTAGATTTGCTTTTTTAAAAATGTATTTATTTATTTTTTTATAATTTCAAACTTTGTTTAAATTAAACTTAGATAATTTGAAGTTAAGTTTCAGTCAACTAAAAATAAGTATATATTTTAATGTTTATAAACTATAAATTACTAAAATCCAGTCTTCGCCGAACTCCAGTCATAAGTTTATGACGATGCCGTGAATCCAAGTGACGACAAAAAATTGGTGTCTCTTCATGGAGCCACTGTCCTTTGATTTCCTCCTTTGTTTCCTTCGTAGTCCTCGACCAGCTTTTGACTAGATATTCCACTAATGTTATGATCAAAACGAATAGAACCATGTAGCTGACATCGAATTGCAGAAACGCTATTGTACCTTCCATTCCTTCCATGGTGTGTGTGTGTGTGTGTGTTAACTCTTTGAATTATGAAACTCGAATGATGTGACAACGATTGGAGTAATGTCTTTATATAGGATACAGGTAGAATATGTTTACAGATTGTACCTGTTTGACCCAGGTAAAGGGTTAATGGGAAACCCCTTTTCGGTAAACAAGATCATAAAACGTTAATCTGTTTGTTTGTGTTCTTCATTTCTAATTAGGTAGAAATTTTGTTTAATTTGCGACATTATATATAGATCCCTTATCAAGATCTAGATATATTGACACGTGACCAGACATGTATCAAGGGAATTCTACTGAACACTTTCAATAATTAGCCAGAGCCATTGGGGCAACAGACTAATGAAAGACATTTAGTTGCCTCTTAGCAGTCTTGCAAAGCGTCAAAATGGTGGGACGTAAACTAGTGTCACTTTATTCGAATTATAGCCTAATTTTAGGCATTACTTCGTATCGGTATTTCGATGGTGAATTTCAGCAGTCTAAACTAACCCGTTATTATGCCTTGGCCATAAACATTTTTACGATCATTTGGTTGCCCAATGTTCTTCTGGACGCAGTGGATTTTATGAAATATTTGAAAACGTTTCCTCAACTCATATCCATTACAATGACCACAAATCTTTATTTTATCGTGATGTATATGGTTGTGGTCTACACGATTCTCTCCAGAGGCACGAGAGACAAAATACTGAAACATGTTCACGAGTTGGGCGTAAAACTCAGGAGAATGAATATAGAAACAAATCCACTTCTTTTAAGGATTTTCTATTTAAAAATGTTTACAGTGTTTTTCTTACACACTGCCAATATATTGGCATTTGGAATGTGGTCCAAACCACGAGCTTGGTTGCCAGTACTCAATGCCATATTCATGATTAATACTATGAATATTTTGGGTGTCGCCACATATGCTTATTTCCTGGCCCTGTGGGTTGTGGCGCGTGGTTATGACTTTGTCAATGGCGAGTTTAAAGGAATTTCAACAAACTTTAAGGATGAGAAAGAGTTACACGATCTTTGGCACATTCGGACTACACTCGATCGTACTGTTCAGAAGATTAACCGAATGTATGGACTTCTGATGTTGGCGGCACGTTTTGATTATTTTATCTTTGGTGTGATCAACAGTTATTGGGGATATCTTTTAATGTCTAGCGAGCCAGTTCCGCATTATATGCGAGCCTTTGGATCAGTATTTTATTTAATACGTGCTGTGGATTTCTTTCTGCTTGACTATATATGCGATTTGACAATGAAATATCAAAGTGAACCGAAACATGCTCTAACCGAAAGGATTTTGGCACCAGAGGTAAGACTATAACGAGTGTACTTAACTTAGTGTTCTTGTAATTCTTAACTGGTTTAAGCAGTAGTACTTTAAAGTCAAAAACAAGACTATCACAAGCTCCTAATGTTTATAGTTTGATAGTTGCATAAGGATTCCTTGAATAACCAATAAATGAACTCTTCTTTTCTGTAAACTCGCATGTAGTTCCCAAGAGGTTTAGGGGTTGGTAAGACTCAGTAGGTGATCATTTTTGCCTTATAATTCGCTACGAAGAGCTTTACGCCCTTGGTCCACTCTAAAAGTGGCAAATTGGAATCCCCAACTAGTTAAGGCTTTGAGTATAGCAAAGCTTTTCTAAAGCCTATAAAAAAGTAAAGTTTCGTGAAATTGAGAGCAAGCAATAACTAAAAGACCTTACACCTAAAGCAGTTGTAATTCCCAACTAGGTTAAGCGTGGAAAAAGTGAATTCTAGAAATGACTGTTTGCCTATTAAAGTACTATGGAGTATCAAGGTTATTTAATTAAGACTATTTTTTCTCCTCATTGCAGCTAAGTTCCTTTGTAATATACGAGACGACTTCTAAGCCAAGTATATCGATATGTGGACTCTTTGAAGTGAATCGTAATCAATGGTATCAAACAATGTGCGCCATATTAACATATTCCATAGTTTTATTGCAGTTTCATTTATATTTGATGGATAAACAACATATTAAAATATAATTGAATTGGGTTCAATCAATAATTACCTGGTTTCAATTGTGTTTATTGATATTTATATGTTTAACCTTGTGAATTTATCTTGCCAACCATCTTCAAGTTCAAAGCTTTTCGAATAATTGCCATCATCGAAGGAATTGAAAGCAGTTTATTGACAGCCACCGACGGTTACGGTTATGAATCCTCGTAAACTCCTGGTAGGATACAATTGGTATTGCCTTTTGCTAGGCCTTACTTCGTACCGCATGGTCAATGGAACATTTCAACAGTCAAGAGTTACGCGAATCTATGCCCCTTGTGTAAATGTCTTAACCATGATAATGTTGCCCGCGGTCTTTTGGAATACTACAAAGTATGTGCAATCTTATCATTGGTTCCCGCGTGTTTCTTTGATCGATTTAACCTCGAAAGTCCTTTACTTGGTGATGTATGTGGGTGTGTCTTATACCATATTATCGAGATGTACTCGTGATGCGGCGCTTATGGAAATTCGAAGTGTCTTGAACAAATTGAGGCAAATGAGGGATGCTCCGAAGTCCACACTGCGATGGCTGTTCTATTTGAAGTTCACCTTTGTAATCTTTATGAATGTGGGTAACTTGTGTACACTATTCCTTTGGGTTCCTGATGGCGATCCGTTTATTTGGCTGAATTCCATAGTCTTTGTCAATGCCATGAATATTATGGGAGTGGCAACATATGGCTACTTTTTGGGTCTTTGGCATATGGCACGAGGTTATGAAATTGTTAATCAACACCTGAATGAAATTTTTCAACGCTCTCCACTAGATGAATGGAAGCTAAATTGCATTTGGTCACTATATATTGGCCTGAATCGAACTACTCAACGCATATGTGGATTATATGGTCTTCAAATGTTGGCAGCTCGTTTCGATTTTTTCATCTTTTGTGTGATCAATAGCTATTGGAGTTATCTAATCAATACCAGTGGAACGGTTAATTTTACTATGCTTATTGTTGGTGGCTCTTTATATTGGGTACGACTTTTCGATTTCTATCTATTTGATTATCTTTGCGATTTGGTCGTACAATACCAAAGTGAACCGAAACATATTGTCAGTGAAACTCAATGGACAAATGAGGTATGCATTAATTAAGAGAAAATAAATATTTTCTTTAAATTTTCAATACTTTCTTTTAGCTAAGTGCGTTTGTTATCTATGCAAATAGTTCAAAGTTGACTATACGGATTTGTGGACTCTTTCAAGCGGATCGCAGGCAGTGGTATAGTTTAATGTGCGCCATAATGTCCTATGCCATAGTTTTGGTGCAATTTCATTTATATTTGAATCGAAAAATCTATTAATAAATGCAGTCAATAGACGTATCTTTGTGGAGGATCTTCATTATGGAGGCACTCTAGCTGATTAAGCGGAACAAGGAAGACATTATTTAGTTAGTTGCCTGCCGCGTTTCAACGAGTTCAGTATGACAACGGTTATATTACGTATTGTACAATTTTATTTTGATTATGCATTTTGGATTGGCATTAGTTCGCATCGTATGAAGAATTTTTGTTATTTCGAAACTTGTTTTACCCGCATCTATGCTTTAATCCTGAATGCCATAACTCTAGTGCTATTGCCTGTTATATTTCTAAGGGCAGCAAATGACATAATGCCATTTTATTTGTATCCAAAACTTATGGCTATTACCGTATACGTGAACTATGTCGTGAATTATGCAGCCATAGTCTATACCTTAGTATCGAGGGTTTATCGTGATAAGGCATTAATGCAAGTGCAGCGTATTATTTTGAAATTGCAACGATTTGAGGTTGATTTTTATAGAAATGAACCTGAAATTAGTCGATTGTTAACTACTCTATTTTACTTGAAATGTTTTACCACTGTGTATCTAAGTGTTAACAGTTTAGTGAGTTTCTTTGAATGGCTGGAGTTTTCTTCTTTGTTGTCTGTTTTGGCCGCATTATTTTTCAATTTTGGAATCAATATATTGGGATCTGCTGTATTTTGTTACTTTTTGGCGTTATGGCGCATGTCACTTGGATTTGAGTGTATCAACCGAGAGATTAATCGTATTATATCATCATCATCGAGTGCTTCGCATGCTGATTTGGTCACACTGCGTCAACTATGGTCTGTGCATGCACAATTGAGTCGCACTGTACTTAACGTCAATCGAATGTACGGTCTTCAAATGCTCGTTGCTCGTTTCTATTATGTCACTTTCACTGTCATTTATGGCTACTGGGGAATTTTCTTTACCTTCGACACGAATGCATCATTTTGGTGGATAATCTATGGTTCCCTAACCTATACTATCCGCACTTTAGACTTTTATTTGCTTGATTATATCTGCGATTTGATAGTCAAGTATCAGAGTCCTCCGAAACATGAAGTTACCGAAGGCAATTGGTTTAAAGAGGTAAACTATTCAAAATATTTATACAACCTTTTATTAAACTGTATTCAATTATAGCTAAATTCCTACGTCATCTATGGGAACAGCAGCCGCATAAGTCTCTGGGTTTGCGGTCTCTTCAAAGTGGATCGGCAACAATGGTTCGAAATGATGGGCGCCGTTTTGTCCTACTCGGTGGTGTTAATGCAGTTTCATTTCTATTTGAAGAACACAAATAAATAGCTTTAAAAAAAAAGAACGAAATATTTTCACAGAAAACTACAAGATGACTTCCTTCCCCTTTTCGCTTGAAGCCAGAGCCAATAATTTGCTGTTCGATAATTTCCAAATGAATGCGTTCGACAAATAAATTTATGCTTTGACAGCGAACTCTCGAAACGTCTGCCAGTGCGCACTCTGTGAAATTTTTAAAACAAAATCACGTTTTGCTGTTGCATACTTTTTGGCGTATGCACATCTGCTCTTTCACAAAAGCGTACGTGATGAAAGTTATGTCATAAACACACACACACACAAACACACAGAGAGACAGCAAGAACTACATAAGGTTAGCAGGTGAAATGGGCAAGAGAGGGCATAAATAAAATGAAATAAAATAAATCAAAACATAATTTTCGCAATAAATTCGGGTTTTTTTTTCCACTACAACAAAGAGCAAAAGCAAATGCAAATCTAATTTCTATTCTTCTGCTACAAATCGTGAAACGTGAATTGAAAACTTTCTTCAACAATACATATCTTAGTGCGTATTATTCAAAAGGTTATGGAACACAATTTGCAATACTTCTTCTGTTTAATTATTTTACTTTTAAGACAGAAACCTGTTCAAAATTAAACTTACCAAACAATTTATATCTTAAATTTATGAACTAGTTCAACTTCTTGTAAGTAGTTTTAAGATATATTCGAGGTGAGAATGATCTAGTCTATCTCCTGGTAGTAGCATATGTTATACACACTTAAGATAAACATTCCATATTTATCAAACTTGTATTTTAAATTATATTATTTACCTACCGATATATAAATTTGTTAAAGCTTAAGCTAACTGCAAACATGTTTTATGTCATAAATCTGAAATACAGATTCAAAAGTGGAAAACGCACTTGTATTGAGTTTTCTAAAAAACTTTGACTTCATCTTTCTTGGCTTCAACTTAAAGCATACTTGTCGTATACGTTATGTTTCTAGAGTGGAACTTGTGCTACGTTTTTTTAAACAATGTATGTAAGTAATTTGAAAAACTAAGTGAAAATCTACTGGAAACTAATCATGAAGTAAGTGTCCAAGGATAAGATTAACTATTTCTTAAATGTTGTTTCTATCAACTGCAATCAGAGAATGAATTTTATTGCAAAATGAAATTTTTTCAAGAATTTCAATTGAGGATTTCCATTTTCAAAAACTAGCATATAAATTCCCCTCATATCAATTAAAACTGTACTCAAAAGTTTAAAAAATTTCGGGTTTTCTTTGGGAATTTCAACTATTTAGTGGTTCTGCTTCTAGAGGAACTAGTTTAGTTGCCATTTAGTACATACTAAAACTAGTTTATAAATGTAATCAAAATAACAACATTTGATGTCGAAAGTTAAATTTACCTTGGAAATGAAAAACCTTTAATATCGGAACTAGTTTTAAAAGGATTTTTAGTTTAAACACCGAATTGCTAAGCTTTAGAGATGTAGAAAAATACATATATTTAAATTATGAATTTTTCACTATTAAACCATAATTTGATGCATTTTCTAATGGAACTAGTTCGCATTTGATTATATCAACAGGCTTTTCAATTATATACCATATCCCCAACACGTCAACACAATTATGTATGTGTGGGTAATAAGAGCAAAGATTTATGTTTATACAATACACATCAAAGACTACGCGTCTAACGGACGGGTTATATACACACATACATACACACGTGCCCGGTCGGTGGGTGTAGGTTGAGTTTAGGTGGGCGTGTCTCGGTCGCTTGACAATTGTCAAAATTGTCGTCATAATTCATGTGTGCCTGTGTGTGTGTGTCTGCTGACGGCAACATTCGAATCGACGACGACAAACCGGTGTGGCATCAATTCAATTGAAGCAAATGCAAATTACGCAATGATTTACATTCCGATTGACATATTTTAGGCGAACAGTTTGCACTCATCTCATCTCCCCCTCCACTCCTTCCTAGGCCACCCACTTGCCGGCCACGCCCTTTACTTGTCGCAAAAATCAAGTGACTTTTGTCGAATCGAAGAAGTTTAGAATTTCCAAAAAATATTGAATATTTTGTAGATAATGAAATGTTGTTACCAGTTTCCTAGCAATTCAACTGTCTTCCATCCATCCTGGGGGAAAAGTTTTATTCTCTTGCCACTTCAATTATCCGCAGTCGTGGAACATTACTCACAGATGCTGGACGAATCCATGGCTGGGAGTACTATGAGAGTCATCATTACTCAGCCTTTCTTATTGGGGTGTCATAAAATTTCTGAACGGACATAAATGCGTTATTATACGTACATATTATGTGCAGTGGCGAGCAATGAAGAAAAGAAACGCATTGAGGGTCCTACCAGAGTCCGAAGCACTTGCAATCTCTCAGGGCCATTGTGCGAGATGTGAACGTGCAACAATGGAAGCCACAGGCCACCACATTGACATGCACATCAAAGGCAGCAGCCGCGACATTGAATGGCCTAGAACCAGGCACCAGACACCAGGCATGAGTCGCCAGGACCAAGAACCAGTGTCAGGACTATCAATGCAACTTTTGAGTGAAGAGCCAGAATATTCGCTGAATAGCTTGACTTGCATTCTTTGCCTGTAGCTTGCGAGGACATAAATTCGAAAAATAACAATATGACCGCCATATCCTTCGGTTCGGTATGTCTCTGCCTCTGTGTGTATGTATGTGTGTATGTGTGTGTGTGTGACCCTAAAGTCAACTCAAGATGGCAACCAAAAGTTTTTTAATGATGCCGCAAAGTCGTTGAACTAAAGTTCAATTTCTTGCTATTGAATTCTGGCCACAATTCTACCCCAAACCCACGACTACTTCAGTATGCAAAAATCAATGAAATGTCACAAGTCAGTGGGGAAATTTAGAAATGCAAAAAAAAATAAAAAATATTAGAAATAAGTTTTCATTTTTACTTTGGTTTAGAAATGGCATATAAAACTTTAAAAGAATGACAGAGAAACACCGATCTTAAGAGTGATGGATAAAAATAAATGAAACTAAGAAATTTCTGCCGCCTTTGTCTCTGATAAATGGTAGTAAATGAAAAAGTCCTCGTCTCAGAGTTGAGGCCTTGATACAGATCATATCAAACTGTAGATTCGCTGCAGGATTCATAATCTAAAATCACAAACTAAATTTTCTAGTTCAATCCAATCCATTTAAATAAATTCTGATTCTTAGAGTCATTGATAGTGCTTTGAAATGAAATGCGGAGTGTAATGGGCTAATGACTATGTTTATAGGAACGACTATAGTCAATTAAAGCAGTTTTTAAAAATATCGTATCCTATTTCTAAAAAGCGTGACAAGCAAAAAAACAAGGTGAAAGTATCCCAGATATCTAATGAAAAACTTGGATACCCTTATCTTTTTTTTGCTCCCTATCGAGCGGGCAGATCAATTGGTAGGTTTCCAATAAAAACCTAACCACAATTTTTAGATACATTTTCCAATGAAACCTAAAAATCTTTTAAAAGTTTCAATTTGTAATATTCAAAAAACAAAAAGGACAAAAAAAAAAAAAACACAAAATGCATTGATTTGGATGGAGTACCATGTGGCTCAGTGGTGGGACGAGGAGGAGCTTGTCTGAGTTGGCAAAGTGAAAGTTCAATTTTGCTCGCAGTAAAAGTTTACTTTTTTAGCCCCTCAGAATGAATATAAATTTTTATTTTTGTTAGAAGTTTATGTATACACATACATATGTATGTACATACATACGTGCATACGTATGTATGTATATATGTATGTATTATTTTTCCAAAAACAAATATCAAAGAAAAGATTTATAACTGTACATCTTTCTGATCAGAAAAGGTTTCCTTCCATTTCTACATACAAAAATAGATAAAAACCAACGAACAGAGCATGAAAAGATAATTCGCCAAAGTCCCGAAGGCTCGCGAAGCGCAATCGATTAACCTTTTTACACATAGACGAGCCGAGCGTTTGTCAAAGCTTGCAAAAACGTTAAAAGATCACCTACACATACGGACACACACAGATACACAAAGATTCTTCAAGCCGAAGCTGCCCGTCCTTTATCTTCAGTTATCTTGTCCCGCTCGACGCGTTCATTTGCTCCGTTTCGAATTTAATTAATTATTTTTTAGTGCGTTTAAAAGTGTTTAATATGGCCAACAAAGTAGATCAGCTTAAAGTGTAAATGGTTCCCTTTCGTTTGGTATTATTTTCATTAAAATCCGTTGGCTCTTTGTTTCGATATAGTTGAAAAGAAAAAGAGTGAAAATATCGTGTCGGTGTGTGAAAATTGATCAATGTGTGGGAGCATTTTCTTCGTTTTTGTTTAGTGAGCGTTAAAATGGGTGTTTTTTTTTGTTTATGTGTGTGCAAAAGTGAGTGAATGTTCTTTGACATTATAAGTGAACTGAAAGATGAGTTAAATTTATAGAAAAATTGTAATTAAATGTGGAAAATGTATGTATGTATGTGGTAAGTGGCTCTGAAAAAAATACAAATAATAAATATGCAAGTCAGTTTTTTTTCTTAGTTAAAGAAGTTTTCCCTGTATTTCACAATTCCTAGCTAACGGTAATAAAGCCTCTCTTTCTTTTTTCTCTCCGCTTGCACATACTTCAACCAAATGTTCCTATCTCTTTCACACCACTTGGACTAGAACTTTAGATATTTGCAGTCCATCTCGCTTGCGCCAATGATCAGCAGACTGCTTGGCAGCAGCTTTATTTGCTACGGCAACGACAGCTAGGAATTCTCTCTCACTGATTTTGGCGCTCTCATTCAATGCGTTCTCTTCGAAAACAGCCGTTAGATTAGGTGGTTGTTGTTGTTGTTTCTTTGGCTTCGTTTTACATTATCGAAGACTTCAAATATTTATGGGATTGTAAAAGGATAACAAACGTAAATTTATTTATAATTAATTAAAAATAAATGTTTGATTAATAAATCTTCATATTATCAATGAATACGGTTTATGGAACAGTCTAAAAGTCAATCATAATATATATGTATGTATATACTTTTGTGTTACATACAGTACTACATAAGTAGAGCAAATTTGGGTTTATTTAGTTTATGTAGAATGATCCTATCACAAAGAGTTAAACCATCCCGGCTCATACATACGTCATTTTGTTTGTTAGCTTTCTCCATATAGAGGGAATATTATGACTGTAAATCTCCGTATCTCTCTTTTTTTCTCCACTGATACTTAAGATAAGCAAAACATCAAGATGCAATTTCTGTGGAATCTCGAAAAGCCAGGATTGAATATTAGATATAACGGCTTGGGACACTTTTGTTTAGCTTTTTATTTTGGCTTAGGATAAATCATTATACCCTTGCAAAAAGGGTATATTAATTTTGGTCAGAAGTGTGCAACGCATAGAAGGAAGCATGTAAAAAATTTGCAAGGGTATACAAACTTCGGCGCGGTCGAAGTTAGGCCCGGCCCTCTGGTTATGATTGTTTTTGGTGCAATCGTAGAGATTCAAATCACTTTGTGAGAGTTTTGGATAGAGGATTCCGGGGCACAGTATTCACTCAAAGACCATCAAAACTTGATGTTTGGTGATAAAGTGCGCACTTTGTTGTATGGAACCAATCAGAGACTTCAGGTAAGACTGCTTTTGTGTTGCCATTTCCTTCTTCTCACTTGCAACCCAATGATGGTAAATGGTAATCAAGGTTCGGATTTTGTAAAATTATTTTATTTAGTTATTTACTTATTGTTAGTAGGTTTATAATTTAGTATTAAACGATTATCTTATCCGAATTGACCGCCAGCATACGATGAGGCAGATGCCTGCGCCTGGGAACCGCTATATCCAAAACTTGGATATCCACCGCCAAAGTATCCCCCGGGATAACCACCATATCCACCGGGATAGCCACCGTATCCTCCAGGATAACCTCCGTAGCCTCCATAGCCTCCATAACCGAACTGAGGAGCCGGCACTGCCTCCAAGAGGCTACTGAATACAGCAATTAATACAATAAACAAAATAACAGCACGCATTTTGCTTTAATAATTTAGATAGATCTTCACAAGTCGAATTCAGATTGTATACAAAACTCTCTTCGGTCATTTCAAAGGCTTTTTTATAGGAAATCTTTGTCAGGCAAAGTTGACAATCTTGTATCGATTCTCTCTAATTAATTCCCCAAATGAATGTGTGAGCAAAAAATAAACAAATGAAAGCTAAAACCCGTAAACAAAACAAAGTAGGCCCCCTCATCGAACAGGTTTAGCCCCTTTTTTGTGTGGGTTATTTGACCTTTTCGGGGATCGGGTTGCTCTCACGCGCTTTTGATTTAAACTTTAGACGCGAAGTTTGGGTTTTGGGGAATCACTCAGCCTGCGGGTTTTTGGTGCTCCATTCTGCAATTGGCACATTAGCATATAATAAAAAGAAATTTGTGTTTATTTTTTATTTCTGTTATTAAGTATATCAATATTTTATTTGTTTTGGTTTTGTTTATACCAGCCATTTGCTTAGTCATACTATAAATAAATTTATGCTAATAATATGCGATCACTAATGCGATTTCTTTGGTTGTTTTTTTTTTTTTTGCCATTTTATCTATATGTTAGCCATTATGTTAGACATGTGGCAAATTATTGATTACAACAAATCGCCTGAATAGGAGGTGGAGGAATTTTTAATCAGGTTTTTTTTGTTACATATTAACATTTGTTTTTTATATAGTTTTATGTCATATTCTGAACTTTGAGCGATGTAATAATTTTATGTAAGTTTCCACAGTTTAAGTTTAAATAGATTTAAAAACTAAGCAAACTTGTTGTTAGTCGATTTACTTAAAAAAATTTGGCTTCTTAGTTCTGAGACTAAATAAAGGGGTACTTGTATCGCTATTTCATAAAGGTTGAACACTGCAATCGATTTACTTAAACAACTTTTTAAAGTGAATCGACCGATTAGAGCTTGAGATTTCGCTCTACCAAATCTATTTTCGGGAAAAATCGATTAGGTTTTCGACGTAGTTCTATACTTACCGTGTATATAAAACTGCTAATGCATTACCATTATTGATCAACATTTAGTATCTTTGTTATGATTTATCAATCGTTGAATCCCTTGGACATTGTGAATGATGGTTAAAATGAGGTTCTATTGGTTTGGATTTTTAAATGGCTTTGCTATCCTCTAATGCCTTAATAGACTTGTAACTCCTTTCTGTGTGTGAAGCAAATTTTACGAAAAATTCCACCCACTCCTTCCCTTCCGTCAAGTTCTCTATAATTAGGTGATAATTTTTGCCTCTGTTAAAAAGCAATTACTTATATGTGAGCCGGAATGACGGGAATGGGGAGGGAGAAAGGAGAACCACATATGATACGAGGGCGCTTTGGGACTCTTGAAATGGGGGGAAATCGTGTCAGATGAAAGGCACAGTGAGTTATGATCTCTTGACAGATTCTTAAGTTCCATGCCGACAATTTGTGATGACTGCATCCTTGTCAAAATGTGTCCACATTGTGATGGATACATTAAACGGAAGAGTAAAAGCGAAATTTATTTATTTGCAACGTAAAAATAGAATTATTGCCAGCGCTGCCAATACAATTAAAATAAAAATATTTCCATTTACCATTGGCCCAGAGCTGCCTCTTTTATTAGCATCGAGGCGATCCTCTAAATTTGCATAGTATAAGGCTGCAAATGTATTTTCTTCTCTCTTTATTGGACTACAATGTGAGATGAGATCTTCGGCCATGTGCAGGGTATATCTCAGACAAGCCAAATGACTATAGCCCATCTTTATAATCCTTGAAGTGCCATCTTTATTAATACACTTGAACACGGACATTGTTAATACTCGCAATGTATCACATTGAGCAACTTCTTCACTTCGGAAAACCAGAAGCAAATGACTGGGTTCACTTTCCATCTGGAAGACACTATATGGTTCACCTTCTATTGCCAATTTGCCACCATATTTTATCATTATGTGTTCAGGATAACTATCCGAACATATTGATTTCCAAGTGCTGGTTAACAGTATTTGACAATGTTCGTTGATTTGGCTTAAAGATGAAGAGAATGCCATGGAAATTTCCGATTAATTAGGAATAAATTTTGCTTTGTGTTTCTTTTAGTTTACTTTAATTTTTTAGATGAAAAGAAAATCAAAGTTTTATACTTTTTAATAATAAACATAATTCAAAATGTTGCAATCGGCAATAGCAAAGGACAAAGTTTATTAAGACAAAAATTGAAAACATTTATCCAACCCTTCCAGAAGAAATCCTCAGTTGGTCGACAGTCGAGTCTGTCGTTTGAACTGGGATCCTCGTTGTTTAATTGCCTAAATGACTTGCCTAGTTAGACAACTCATCTACCGAGGACTGCCAAAAGGAAACAAGTTTTTAAGTCTTTGCCAGCAATATTTTCTTTATGGCCAAGTACTATTTGGACTAGGGTCTTTCTTGTCCCATAATCTTAACATTCAGATCCATGCAAATGTCTAGATCAACCTTCAAGGATGCTAAGGCTAACTCTGTACATTAGTGGACATCCCATACAAATGGCATTCTTATATTTTTATCCCTTTTGCCCACTTAGTTGAGCTATGTGTAAGTGCTTTGTTTGTTCTGGCATTTCCTTTTTGCCGTTTGATTTGACAGGACCTGCTCTCCCTCTCTCTGTGTCCATAAATTGTGTATTTCCTTTATGCAAACTTCTGCAACATGTAGCCTGTCAGCAAATGTCGTCCTTCTCTGTAACAATTTGCCGCATCGCAACAAAAAAAAAAAAAAAAAACTGAAAATAAATAAAACAACCAACAGAGAACAAAACGCATATTTTTCCGCCTCTCCAACTCAACTCAACTTAACGTTGTGTGTTGCCTTTCAAACATTATTGCAATTTTGTAAATATTGTAAAAATGTTTTACTCACATGCACACACACACACACACAGATGGAGGGTAACACACATTGCTCTCTTTATGCAAATTAGTTGCAAAAACCGCCTCACATTCCAAATGTTAATTTACATTTTTTTTCTTCTTACTATTTTTCCTTTGTTTTTTGCTGCTGTCATGTTGGTTGAAAAAGGAATTTTTATTTGCATTTTCAATTTTTACATACTTGTTAACCTTTTGTCTAGGATATGTATTCTCTCATACGTCTCGTCTCGTCCTCTGTCCATATTCCATTTCCTAGCTTTCGGATCTCGGAGCAGGGGCGCATCTGGGATGGCAAACTAAAGGGTTGTCCTCATCTGGAAAGCCTGAATCTCGAGTCATTGGATATATATTTCTCCAAAGAACAGAATAAGACGAAATATCATTTTGATATTACCATTTTGTTCTTAATATTTTAGTACGATTTTAGGTCGATCGTGGAAGATTTTCTGCTCTTCCAGTTAACACGATTTCGTTCAACACCCAAAAGATATCCTTTATTAGATGGATTCCAAGGTTGCTGCATTAAACTTAAAGTTAGCTGTCTTTCATTCTTCTTCATGATATCCTTATAAAAAACTTACTAACTATAAGAGTGTTGCATTTCCTTATAAAGTCTATGAAGTATAAAATCAAGAATGTTCTTTTCTTACAAAAGTATAATTGTTTACTGTTACAGGACTAGTTATCCCGACATTTCCTCAATACCAAAGTCGTCGGAGTAAAGTTTATTGCAAGTTCCTCTAAATTTCATACGGAAGGGAAAGTGTTCACTCTAAATGTGCCTAAAACCTGTATAACCACCCACTTATGGGCTAATGTATTCGGTAAGTGGATAAATGATACATAAACAAACGGTATATAAATAAAGAGTTCCTCTAAAGTCTTTACTACTAGTTTCCACTTCAGACTCTTTGAATGTGATTAAACCCCAAATAGACCCCCCCCTTTTAAATGGGCCACTGTTCTCGGTAACTAGATAGATGCCTTTTAGGTACACACATAAGTATAGTAAAAGAATGTGTTTTTTTTTATTGCTTCTTAAGGGGTTTTTCAGACTTTGGTTGAAATATGTAAAGTTTTTCTGTTTTTCCTTTATGTGAGTGATATCCTTAAGCAAAGGGTGTGTGTGGGTGTGTGTGTATTGGAAATGAGTGCAAAGATACAAAATCATTTGTAGTTTTCAAATTGCGTTGGCAAAAACCATTTTGGCCACACAATCTTAATGTACTTTGATTGCGGCTGCGCCTTTGCCCAACGTTTTGTGGCTTTTTAGTCAAAAGTTTTTGCTTTGTATGTGTTTCTCTTTATTCCTATCTCTCTCTGTGTTGGTTTGTTTGTTTATTTGTCTTGGGCTTTAATTAAGTTTCATTATACAAATTAACACATGCGGGTGTCCTCCACCCTCTCCCTCACACACTTGTCCCTGCCACATGCCCTTACCCTAGGCATGTTTAATTAAATAATTCATTCATATGTTTGTATAATTGACAATGAGTAAATAATTTGAAAAGTCATGTCAAAATCTTGAATATTCTTCTTTCCTGTGTGTGTGTTAAATATTAAACTAATTTATTTAAATTTAATTTAATTTGTCATATAAATATTAGTCAGGTATTAAAAAATTAAGAGAAATGTGTTTTTTCTTTAGCTAATTGAAGTAACCTCTTCTGGGGGTGGGGCCCATTAATAGATTATCATCATAGTCACCATCAGATTGATGGATAGGCATTCTTGGCCGCATAGTTGGCCGCCGCAGCCACACAATAGTTGGAGGCACCAAAGAATGAGCAGACACTGTTGCCACTTGCCCCCGCCGTTGGATTTGCCCCAAAGCTGCCGTAGCAATTCGTATAATTCTGACATGACCGCAACTCTAGAGGACCAAAATTCAATGCATACGCCGCCGCTGCTGCTGCTGCCCCAGAGGGCGGGGCATGGGCGGTGGGATGTGTCAGATTTGGATATTTATGCATATTGCCAGTGGAAGCCGTTGAAATGGGTGCTGGAACCAATTGGGATCCCGCATGGTCCATCAATGGACGAGAGCCGCTCACACTGCGCTCATTGCGGCGAAATTTCGCACGACGATTTTGAAACCAAACCTGTATAAATTAGAGAGATAGATTTAGTAGGATATTCAGATTGCAAAAACAGTCTGATTTACCAAAAATTTTGTAAATTCAGGCATGTGCTGGCTATCTCAATTAATTAGCATTAAGTTTAGGTTTGGCTATGCAATTTGAAGAGTTAAATAAAGCTTAAAGTCGCAGCCGAATCCGGAATGAAACTTAATGTAACTTTCCTCTTAAAGTATATTTCGTGGATTTGTTATTTCAAAATGTTTTGCTTCTAGAATTATTTTTAATGCGAAGTACATTTTAAAATATTTTTCTATGAATCGAAAAGTGGGATTTCGTGGACTGCTTATTGCATAATTTTAGGAGCAAAGTTTTCCCATTTAACAGTCCCAGATCCGCCATTGTTAAAGAAGTCAAGTATTTTTATTTTTTAGGGTTTAACTAATGATTTTAGATGGGAAAAGTCAACTAATTTAGATAATAAAGTTAAGTTATAGAGAATTTAGAATTCTTATCTTTGCCTTAAAACTAAAATCATTTCTCCCAGAGGCACATCGCTCAAATTTTAATAGTTTCTTCGTAAATATTACCTGAACTCTCGCCTCACTGAGATGCACTTTGGTGGCCAGTTCTTCACGTACAAAGGCATCTGGATAATGGGTTCTTTCGAATACTTTCTCCAGGGCTGTCAACTGGGCTGAGCTGAATGTAGTGCGATTGCGTCGTGGCTTTCTTGAGTGTCCCGTTGAGAGATTGTTGGGGTAATCTGTGGCTCCTCCAATGCCGCTACCAACGCCTGTAATAGACAGAAGAAGACCATTAAAGAAAGTATTTTTGACTTTTAGTTGGAATTTTTCGCTGGTAATGCAAAATCTGATGGCCTCGTAAATAATCGATAAGTGCCCCGGATTTCAATTAATTTTTCGTTACTTTTATGGTCGGTGAGATAACAAAAAGACAGAGACAGGGATAGAGCGAGAGCGACATAAAATTTTGCATTCCATTTGATCCTGCCTGGGGTTTGCCTTTGTCTTGTAGTCACTGTAGGAAGGTCATAAACAAATGGCATGGAGTCATAAAATATCTTTTGACGACATTCGATGGCAGCTGCCGCTGCGACATTCAAAAACATACAATAACCAAAATACCTCAACAACAAATTTACGATCTATTAATTAAAGAGTGAAATTTCTCTTGACATTAAGCGGTCATAAGAGCGTTTCAAATTTTCACTAATTGGTTTTTTTTTTTCGGAAAAATCATTCAACATTTGTATTTAAATACATATATATGTATGTATATAGCAAAAGTTTCGGATTTTGTTAATTCCCATTAAATACGTAGCGGTAAAATTGTGTTTTATCCCAATTAAAGATTTTAAAAATGAATAAAATTATATTTCAAATATTTTTAGAGAGCCAAAAGACGAAACAAACATTAACTGAAAAACTTTGTGATATTCTGAGGAAAAAACATCTATGGAGTTTAAATGGGATAATTCTTTAATCATTTTTGAATAATTCATCTGTTTCTAGAATCTTTAAAGTGATATTTAATATTTTTAATACATATTTTAAATTCGATGACTTATATTACTATTTGGATTTAATAAATCTGCAAACTAGATAAAGTGAAACATAAAAATAAAGATCAGGAATTTTCAAAGTGATACGTCTATTACAGTTCGTATCGACTTAATAGTTTTTGTTGAAAAAAGTTCGAAACTTTGATATCGAATTCGAGAACACAATATAGGGAACACTCATATTGTCCTTCATAATATTCGAGCTTCAGTTGGTTAGATAGTTTTTAAAATAACGGTTCCCAAGTCATCAGCTTGAAGGTTGAACTAAATCCAGTCGATTGGCTAACTATTTCCGATTTACTGGCAAGTGTTTGTTAGATTTTCTTTATTTTTGAAATTTGTATATTCCGATGGCTTTACTGGAACTTCGTTTTAGCTTCAGGGTGGCCTTGCCCCTCACATTTGTGGAGCCCGTGTACATTGCTGTGACAAATCTCTTTCCCCAGGCCATTTGTCTCAATTTGTCAGCTGGAGCTGTCCGCAAAGTTTTCAGTTGGAAATTGTGCATCGTCGATCAACACGTCGGAGTTTTTGTAGAATTCCGAAAAACAAAAGAAACAACTGCACCAACTCCACCTCCTGGAAAAAAATTCAACTGCAACTGCAACTGGGTTGTCTCTGGGGAACGAATGGGTGGCTAGATGGATGGATGGTTGGTTGCTTCGATGATAAAAAACGAAAAGATCTTTAATTTGGATTGCCAACGAGTAGCGATAAAAAAAAAGAAAGAAAAACAGTTGCAACCGAAAGGGAAACCTCAATCAGATTTGTGCAACGAGTGTGGGGGGAGTGAGAGAGAGAGAGAGAGAGATAGGATGAGATGATGGGGAATGGAAATGGAGATGGGCATATGTTGTTCTTCTTGTTGTTGTTGTTACCATCCAATGGAGCGACGAAAATAAACACACGCCCAAGCCCAAGCCCATTTAGTAGACACGAGGGAGATACCAGGTCGGTCGGTCGGTCTGTCTGTCGGTCGGTCCATGTCTGGTACTGGTTACACTGCCGTTTTATATGCACCACTTGAAAAATATAGTCACTGGTTTCTCTAGATGGGATCTGCTTCAAAGGCATGCGGCCACTGAGGGAATATCATGTCAGCTTTGATTACGTTTTGTCATGTTGACAATGTTGAAGTGTTGTCGGCTCAGTAGAGGGCTACAAAAATTGAATGAAATAAAAAAGGAGCAGTAGCAGCAGCCAAGAAAAACCACGGAAAGAAAAACTTGGACGAAAACTGTGAAAACGATTTAAATCGAGAGACTTTTCTTGAAAAAAACTGAATACTTGCCTTGAATTTTCACATGGCAAATTATGCAGAGTTGACAACCGAAGCTATATGCATTTTATATGATGGTCAGGAGAGGGAGGGAAGAGGAGAGGAATGAAAATGGAGCTTCGCTTAACCACAAACCGCAAATAGCAAAAATGCATGATGATGACACTGTGCGAGGTGGAGGAGGAGAAGAAGGTGGCCCAGGAGCAGCAATTGGCGGCGGTGGCGCAACGAATGTCGCCCACATCTGGCACCTAAATGTCATATATGTATATATACATACATATATCCTATCCACACAACTATACAATTTTATATATTCAGTATATACATTTATATACTTGCCGATGCAATTTTGTGCGAATAATTTCATAAATTCTCTCAGCTCATTTCGAATGAATTTATCATTTATGAATTAAGCTAAAGCCATCCGCAAAATATCACAAATTCTCAAACTAAATATGAGTGATATGTGTGTGTGTGTGTATTTGTATTGGAGTATATATATGTAGTTGAATAATTCCTATCGAAATTATGCATTTTGTTATGCATATGTATAAGTGGCACACTTAAAGCCAAGTGATGATGAATTTGGTGGCAATGTCAGAGAACTAAAACTTGACAAGACTAAACTGATTTAAAATTTTTAACCATTGTTCTTGTTTTTTTAGGTGGTTAAAGCTTACCAAACTAAAGTCGATCCTTCTATTCGTTGTAGAAAAGTAAAACTTCTGAATAATCCATTTAAAATAAATAGAAAGTGATAGTTAAATTTTCATAAAAACAAGGTTATTGCCTCTAAACTATTTTAAAGGTTAAATCGTGTCACAGAGCCTTGGCGATTAATTTGTTCAGAAGAGTTGGATCTCTATATCGTTTGTAATATATTCGTGGGTTTTTCAGTCATTTTTTTAAGTATTACTTTGTAAAGTCAATGAAGCTAATACTTTAAGAAATAAATTATCTTTTGTGAAAATTCTTGTGTCAATTATAAAAGTTTTAGCAAATTTACACTTATTTAAAATATTACAAACAAGGATTTTATGTAGTCAAAACGGAATAAAGGTTTTGCGATCTATGGTTTCTCTATGTTATAGTCGTCCGATTCAACGCTTAAATAGTGTCATTGCTGATTTAGCTTCGCACTTTGATCAAGAATATACATTTTCATATATGAATATTTGTTACTTTTCAGTATTTGAGATTGTGAATTGTCTTAATATGACCCAATCTAATTAAGGATATTACTTGGTTATCAAAATATTTAGGATTGTATTTACGTCGTGTGAAATTTTGAAAATTATATCTTAGAAACAATAATTGTACCTTTGTTTTAATTAATAACTAAAATACTAATGAAATGCTAAAACATCCCCGGAAGAAGGAACCTTCACTGATTCTGCAAAACTTACCATAGTTATTATTTAATTCCATGGACATTTTGCCTTTGCCATAAGCATCATGTTTCAGTTCAATGAGATTATCGACCGAGAATCGATGCATTTTGTCCAAATCTCTGATCTTGTCACAGCGAGTTTTTAGATAAGAGTCAGAAGGATGTTGTTGTTGTTGTTGTTGATGTTTGTCTTCACTATCGATGATCAATTGATGTGCCACGGATGCTGGATATGTGGCTAAGGCTTCTGGGTCTAAATGGGAACCCGTCGTCGGAGGCGGCACCGTCGGTGGTGGTGGAGGCAAATGGGCCGTCGGGGGATAATAGAAATTCGCAGGATTACCGACGGGTGAAAGCGAATGCTGATAGTTCAACATGATCGATAATTTATTTAATTAAAATTCACTAGAATTTGTTTTTGCCAAGGTTAAAACGCTCTCGTTAATTGTCACTAGATTTAAGATACAATTCAATTCAATTCATTTGTCACTTCAAATTGTTGAATGATTGAATTAAATTCTTTTCATTTTCACTTTCGCCTTCGCTGTTTCGCTCGCTCTTCTTTCAATCTCTTTCGTTGAACTGATCCTGTGTGAACTTGGGTAATTGTAATTGGATTAGCACACAACACATAAACGAGTTAATTACGATAATTGTTGCGACGATACTAAACCGTGCCAAAGTCGTGTGCCCACTGAAATTAGTCTCAAATCGAAAAAAAGAAAAGAAAAAGTCTCCCTCTCAGTTTGGACGACTCTCAGCAGCAGAGGCAGAGGCAACAGAAGCAAAAGATCTTTGCTCTCGTATCAGCTAATAATAGAATCAAAAGATCTTCCCATTGGTTGGATCGTTTTTCCGACATTTTGTGATGGGGGCGTTACCCATCACAGCACAGAGAACAAGGAACATCAACGAATTACTTATGAAATACGAGGTGAAAAGTAGCAACAAGTTTTAAGCATTTAACTAGGCAATAAATATACCAATTAGCTACTGTCAACACACACTAAAAACAAAAGTACTACCAAAAGGACATGTGTGTGCGAGTGTGTGTGCAGGATGTGCTGCAATTTCAACAAACCACTTGAGGACTTCATTGAGAGAGAGTCTTGTTCAGGTTGCATAAATCTTGGCACGCATTATGTTTGTCATCCTTTTTCCGAGTAACAGAAGGAGAGAGAAAGAGAGAGAGAGACGCAATTTCCATAAACCACAACATGTTGTTAATTTTCTGAAAACAAGAAGAGTATGAGTCTGTAGATGGGGATGTGGAAAGATATTGCATAAGCGGAACGTGGGCGGAATCGGTTAGTTAAGTGGCTCATGTACTTCATTTAGTTGACAGGTTCATCCCAAGCAGCTGGCAATTGAAGGTGTTTCCTCATTGGCTTAAGCATTTCAATTAAATGATCAGTTTTAAGGAAAGGAAAGGAAATAGTTTATATTAAATATGTTTTCCATAATTCTTCTTCCATAATTAAAGATGGGACTTTTAAGAAAATCAACTATAACGATCATTAATTCATTTCATTCGTTTCTTTATTCAGTCAATACAGTCCAGAACTGAAGAAATCAAAAAGTACGACTTGTTCGTCAGCTTATGTATTCATTCCTATTGAGTTTTATCTTAATTCATTCGATTTATTATGGAACTAAATGGGTAAAAACTTTGCAGGATTCACCTCAGATAAGTTTCTCAATATGTTAAGCTGAGTCTACGTCCACATGTTAGACTTAATTCAATCTTTAGGTTCTCATTTGACTCCTGCATCTGAAAATCCTTGTGACAAACAAGCAGAAACTTTATGACACAAATTCCTTCTGGCCTGACATATATACTAACGACAAATATCCCCGATGAAACTTAAAGCCAACTACCATCATGCCCACTCATTAGCAGGCAACAAGGTAGTTATTCCTTCCCCCTCTCTCACTGTCTCTATTCGCTCATTACATATCCTTGGCACCCGAAAAACTTCATACTAATATTCTAATACATGGCAAGCCTCCGCCTGGCCATCTACATCGTGTGGCCCATACTCCACACGGTTTTCCTTTCCCAAATTGAGCTGTCACAAAAGTTTATCCAAACTACTTGACACTCCACTACCGTTTTTCACCTGTCCCCCCTTATCCACCTCGATCCCCGCCCTCCTACCGAAGTCATCATCCAAGTGAAGCATAGTGTAGCTGCAGCAGGAAGAGAGGACGAATGCGGCGGCGCCTCCACTAAATTATCTCACGTTTTCGTGTGCAAAACTTCTTGAGGAATGTTGCGGTGTGTATTTTTAATAAAACTTCAAAGTTTTTCTTCTTTTTTTTTTTTTGTAGTTGTAGTAGCAGTACTTGGGCTACTTGGGCGTTTTTCTATGTCTTCCAGACGTTTTTCTTGCTCAGTTTTCTCAAAAATTCTTTGTCACGAAACATTTCTCGCGTGCTGCTGCTGTTTGGGTCTTTGTCTCAGTTTATCCATATAGTAATATGGTTACCCTAAAACACATGGAGACAAAGTTTTTGGCAACAGGAATTTCTTCTGAAAAGTTTAGAATTCGAGCAGACAGTTTTAATGTTGTCAGGATGAGTCTTGTCTGAAAGTAATTGCACATGACATGGTCAGGTTGAAGAGGTTTGCGAAGACAACAAAAATTGTCAGTTATTATTTTTATTCCATAGTCAAAAATTCTGTAGGAGATGGCCGATTAAACCAATCACGTTAAGTACTTGGAACGAAACAGTTATAATTCCCAACTAGTTTTAGAGTTAAGGAAGTTGTGCGCAAGAAGATTATCTAAATCTCGTTCTTCTAGTATTTTCCTACAACAAAATTTAAAAATTGACCCTCCTTCTCCTTTATCCATCTCTCTCCCAGTGTGTACTTTCCGTTTAAGAGTTTTCTATAATTTCACTTTCTGGTGGCAAAATTTTCCTTAAGTTTTTTGACGGCAAAAATTAACTAATAGCCGCAATTAAAAAACTATTTTGTTCTGGTTTGAAATGTTTCCTAGCATATTTCAATTTCCTTGTCGGAACAACAAGCAGACAAGCTACAAGCAATGAAAAATCACAATACAAAACAAAAAACAAAAACAAAAATAAAGAACAAAAATGTATAAGTATGTAAATGGGTAATTTGGGATGTGAGAGGGCGAAAAAAAGGAGACTGTGGCGGTTGGAACCTTTGAAGTTCATGTTGTTTGTCAAGAAAATGAATTTCACTTGACGGCGATTATGTGGCAGCCATTCAAAGTTGCTTGTGCACAAAAGTTTTGCGAAACATTTCCGATGTTTTCAAATATAACAGAGAGGGAGAGAGAGAGATATGGAGAGAGAGAAAATCGAAACTCGAACCACATCATACAACGCACGCAGTGGCAAAGTGGCGGGTGCTGGTAGAAGGGCTTTTGGCGTTCCATTCCAAACGTCTACGTCAAGGGTATTCCTCTAACCCAGAAAAATGCCAAATGCTGCTCTTTGACAGCATAGAAAGAAGAATAGAGGGGAGAGAGAAATAGAGAGGGGAAAGACAGGGCAGGGAAAAGCGAGCAGATTGCGGAAGGGTATAAAACTTTTGCCTAAATCACTTAACAGAAAACAAGTGTTGGCATGTGCCCGCCGACTTCCTATATATGTCCCTCCTTCTTTCCTATTCCTCTGACCAACTCCTCTCACCACCCGACTTGCTGCTATTCTCTCTATCTTTTGGCAGGCAAAAATATAGCAAAACTTGTTTTGTTTTTCAATGAAAACTTTTTCGGTATACCCATTACTTGTGAAGGGTATATCGATGCAAATTCAATTGTTCTTGTTAAGATATGAACTAACAATTTCTATAACGAAGATCACATATTTCTGATCTATAACCGCCACTATTTTATAGGTTCCAACTCCGATTTATTATCACCTAATTCTGCTTTGAATGAACAGAGTAAGTAAAGAAGTTATATACTATTCTAATTTACTAGCTCCTAATGCAGCTTTGTGAGATTCAATGTTTACATTAATGAAAAAGCAAGTTCTACAACATTTTTGAGTATCCATAACAATGTTAGAGACAAAAAGAAACGTGTTGAGAACTTAAACCCTTGCGAAGATTAAATGGAAAACTTTAATGGCTCTATTTTGAGTTGAGTGAAAATGCTTCTCCCAAAAAAGATCTCCAGACTCTTAAAAAACAGACCATGTGATTTTTTTGTGAACGTTTTTGGAATGAGCGGCGAATGCAACACGAAACCTTTAAAAAGTCATAGATATAGAATATTGATGCAATTTTTCTTCAAATTACATTGCTGATTAAATATGCATTCAGGTTTTCTTACTGGGTATTTCAAAGTCCCATATTGAAATGTTTTATTTGAAGGCATATTAAAATTCTTTTTTATTCTGTTCATCATTTGTTTTGAGTGCACTGTTTTATATAAAGCTGAAGAAGTTGACGGCAATGAAATATAATAACAAGAAATAATCGAAAGCAATGTCCGGAAAACTTGCCACGCCCATTTAGCTGAAGTAACAACGGAAGAAATGGCAACTGCCTTCATTTGCCACCCTCTTGACCCTCTTTTCTTTTGTCAGTGCGTAAACAGAAAATCAATTACAATGTGCATACACGCAGAAGAGGAGATAGAGTGAGAGAGAGAGAGGAAAAGTAGGAAAACAAAGAAAGGAACAAAAAAAAAAAAAAGATCCAGAAAGGGGATTTACATTAATTACGGCAAGCAAAAGCTTTTTGACTTTTATTGTGACATAGGCCTGGGCCAACTTTACTCTATATAAAACGTATGAATATTTCATTCCCCACGGATATGGCTATTGGAGGACAAGTTTTTAAAAGCCATGTTAAGAGTCCTGCTCCTTGGCCTGCTCAGATGTCCATTTAGGCACACACACTCACACCGACTCGCACACATACACACCCATACACTCACATGCATTGGGGGCTATTTCTGAGTTGGGTCAGCCATCTGCCAAGCCTTTTCTCTCTAGTTCGAAAGGAAGTTCGATTTTGCTTCCATTTTTGCATAATTTACAGAATTTGCCTTTTCGTCTCATTTGAATTTTTCGCATTTTTTGAATCGCTTTTTGCCTAAAATTGACAATGATGATCAGTTTCTATCTCTAAATTGTAACCTTAAATCAAGGTTTTTGTTTTTGTCCATGGAGAGAAACTCACATGCATTTTAATGCATTTTAATTAGCATTTAGCTCGAGGTCGAACACGTGCTGGCTTCTGTTGCTGTTGCTGTTACTGGTGACCCCCTCAATCTACACCCCAAAACCCAGTTTATCTCTCTTCCAACATCTACATGCAGTTTGTTCGGGAATTGGGATTTATGTTAGCATGTTGCATGTACATACGTCTCGACCCTCTCTCCTCTTCACGACTTGCCCCCGATCGACCGAAAGTACATCATGAGTATGGAGGAAAAAACCGCAGAACACGAAATATACCGCAAATTGTGGTTTTAAATACTCAGCCCTTTATCATCCTTCCTTCCCCCTATACCACAGCCCATCCCTTTTGGTTCCATAGGTATGTGTTCTCTCTAATGGCGCATTTATGAAAATTATGTTTTTAGTTGAATGCATGAAAAACACGAGACAAAGTTTTTCCACCTAGATCCATAAGGGTTGCAAAAGGTTCTGCTAAAGTTTTCATTAGTTTGGTAAAGTAATTTTTATAGAAAACAGTCTAGATAACAAACGGTGCACATTTCGTTTGAAATTAAATCGATCTACTTTGGAAACCTATTGGGTTCTGTCTTTAATTCAACTGTTCGAAAGGTCTTATCAACTTCGTTTTAGTAAAACGCTTGAAATAGCCTGATACCTAGTTGGTTAATCGGTTGGTTAGTAGTCTCCTGAGAAAATCGACAAATATTAAGTCTATAGACATCTACAAAGATAGTTATCTGCTTAATATATAAACTAAAGAATCACAATAAAAGGTTATTTCCCCATACCTGCCAAGGTTTTGACTGCAGTTCTACCAAAATAGGATCACTTGTTGTTAGATATGTATATATCTGCTCTGATACGATTATTTGATCGATAGATATCAAAAATCTTAAATTACATTTCATCCATGGAGACAGATGATTGAGGAAGGAGAACCTTGCTGTTTTTTGTTTCTGTTACACTCATTTCTTGATTGCACAATTTCAATTCATTTCTTGTTTGTTGGTGTTTTTCGTCTTTTCCTACTGGTTTTACTTTCATTTGCTCTTTCTTATACGTTTATGTGTTTGCTTGTGGAGTTGCTGTCATTCAGTCAGCTGCAAAGTCAGCGCCATTTAAATTTCGCTCACGATTGTTCTGAGGGGCGGAATGAATGAATGTGAATAAAAACTACGGAAGAAATTACGCGAATTGAAAATCAACGGATGCGGATGCGGATGTGCGGATCTGGAGACGTAGAAAGACCGGCAACTGTCACTTTTGCAATCAGATGCAATTAGAGCGATAAAATAAAATAAAAAAAAGACGAAAATGAAAATAAAAACAGGTCACCAAAGAAATGACAGTGAAATCGAAAATTGTAACAAGAAATCAACAGAGGAAAAAAGTGCAAGTGCATTTTGAGCTTTTTCTTATCTATGTATGTTTGTCAACTCTAAGAGAGCATCCTTAATCCACTTAGTTGCATTCACTTAAAATCTAGGTCAAGCATTTATTGTTGTTACACAATACACACACACACATGAGTATTGAAACATTCTGTTGACTTTTCTGGCGAAAATTTCATTATTTTAATGCAAAAATATGTTATGTGCGTTTCAATTGGGCCGCCCCCTTGAATCAGTTGAAGCAGAACTCGTTGAGTGATGAATAAGGATTGAAAGACTTGTATGTGTCAATTTTCAGAAATGTAAAAAAGAACATTTGAATGAAGACTTTTGGATACTCTGTAGGTCGTTTTAAGGAGTACAAGGATTACACTACATATTTATAGAATAAAGACACTTGTTATTTTTACGTTTTCCAACATTATCAAATATCCATGTCTAAGATCTAAATGATCTAAATGATTTTAGATGTTCTATTGATTTAACACTTATCGAATAGAATTATCATCTTCCTCTCTCTTAATTTCATCCTCAATTTTGACATTCCCCACTTCTTGTTCTAGTTTTTTCTTTCATTTTATTTTATATCTAATCCTTTATGTTGACTAGGCACAGGCTACACACTTAAATTTCTTTCTATGAAGTTTTCCGATGGACTCTAAAAGATATTGGAAAAAACCAAAGTTGTTTATAATTTTGCCCCAAAGCAAGGCTTGAAAAGAATATCCTTTTATCCACTTGCTCTGTCACTTTCTATATTTAATTTGCGCAATTTTTCGTGTGTCTCTCAATTGAATAGACACTTGGAAAAAAGCTCTTGATATATATATAATGAGTAGGCGTGGCTAGAGTACATTTATTTTTTTTCTCTCTGTTGTCTCAACTCGAGACAGATGAAAAGTTGTTGCCCACCTGGCACATAAATCACCTGAAAAGAAGAATTTTAGGTAACCAAATCGTGAAGAAAACTTAAAACTTTTTGGCGCTATAAAACGAATATTTCATGTGCAAAAGCCCCCATCTCTGGATTAGGCTAAAGTCAGCTAGTCACTTTGGTTTGGTTTGTCGGGTTTTTGGGTTGTGCCAGATAAAATACGGTCCTAAAGCGTGAGCAGATTGTGCATTTTGGGTTTCTGTTTTCTTCTTTTTTTTTTTTTTTTTGGGTGCAAAAGCTTTATGTGCGTTCGCATATAAAAAGGTGTCGGTGTCACCTTGTATACCATTTTATGACAACCTGGGAAGAAGCTAACCCAACCAACCAACCAAACCAGCCACCCAAAACACTACTGCGCCAGTTGCTGCCAATCTGTATGTTCTCTATCTATCTCTTTCTCTCCCTGTACAGGTGTGTCTACATTAAAAGCCATAAAAAATTCATAAAATGCAGTTTGCAAAAAAAAAGTAGAAAAACCAACAACATTTCATGCGGCAGAAGGTACACCACATCCATAAATATGAAACCCAAACGCACACATACACCTCGCATACACACACACACACGTTGATAGAAGCGACAAAAGGGTTGACCGAATACAAAATAAACATAAATTTTAAAGTTTGCAATTTTGAGTTACGAACATTTTGCCCACCAGCCACCTCGATAGTAATCAACGTCATCAACATAATAACTACGATCATAACATTGCCTTGATGAATACATTAAATGGCTAAAGTTTTATCTATCTATGCATATGGTAGGCAAAGTAGGATAAGGTAAAGAGTACTTTACAAGGCTCTTATACATAGTTAAGAAATATTATATGAATGACACTACTTGATTAGTATAAATATAATTAAGAGCGATAAGTTTTCTTAAAGCTGAATGAAAGTGTTTGCAGTGGTAGTAGAATTCGCTTCAGTTTTTAAATAATCAATGAAACGTACATTAAAATGAAACACGAATCATTGTACAAAACAATTCTTAATATTAATTTAAAGAAATATAAAAAGTCTAATCCTTGCAACCTATCTATGTATATAAAGCCAGCTTTCAGCTAAATATAATAATCAAGTAAATAAAGCATAAAATGATATGTCTTCCCTCAGTGTCCTTCTAGAGGCAAAACACCTTTTTTCTATTCTACATTCATGTAAGTATTTAGACAGATCAATGATCAAATTTTAGTACTGAAAAGGCCTTCTCCTTGCAGAAGCCACTTGAGGCATATTTATGTATTGACCTTGCAATTCATTATCTTCCGTTTTAATTGGGCTTTTGAAACTTAAAGTTTGCTACTCAAAATATGGGTTTGGCAGGATTTGACGGTCTATAAGTCATCTCAAAGTCTTCTGACTGACAATTAACAATAACAATTTGCCGCTATTTATGATTGAGCAAATATTTAAAATCAATTATCTTATGCATATATCTTATTTATAATATTTCCTGTCATCAACATGTTGCCTTGAATAATATATTTTGCTAAATTTCTAATCTCAAGTAGTTTCATTTTGGAAATTGAAACGCAACTTTCCCCTTTAGCAGGAAAAATAAAAAATAAAATCAAACATTTACAGTTAACATGTAAGCGACATTTGCCAATTGCTACAAATTGCACAGAAATTATATCAATTTCCCAACGTAATCATTGAAAGTTATCAATTTTACCCTCCCCACCGCCCCATCACCACCATTTGCCCCTTTGCCAACATCCGGCGACGAAGACGATTGAAAAAATGTGAAAAATCAAATATTTATGACATGTTTGAGCAAAAAATTTGTTCTCTTTGGCCTGTGGCGAAAAGCAAACTACAAGATTTCAAATGGGTTTTTTTTCTTCTTTTTTTTTTTTTTTTTTTGGCCATTTTCCATTTTCCCTATTCTCTTCTATGTGCGTCTCTACGTGCGTATGTACAAGTATGTATGTGTGAAATTTTTTTTGTGGAATTCAATTTCATTTTAAGTCAAGTTTTAGAGAGTTCAGTTGTAAATATTTATTCTTTCTCTATGCATTTTTCTTTTTTGCACATTTGCCTTTTTAAAGTTATGAAATTTGTAAAAAGAAATAATTGTGACAATGAGGATACAAATAAGCTTATCTGGCTGGATTACTGATTATTGAGATTTAATATGGCCTTTTTTAGGGCATCTAGCTCGCATTTGTATTGACGATTCTCTATCACAATTAACATGGCCATTTGTTCATGTCTGGCTCGGATGGCACTTGCCTGCAAACATTCCAGTTCTTCATTGATGGGCTTCAGTAGCATTGCTATGGGTGAACTTTTTGGAGGCAACAGTGTCTTGCCATGGCAATTCACCCATTGAGATAATCTACATTAATCCAAAAGGTCTTCAGTCGAAGAAGAAAAAATATATATGCAAAAGAAATAACTTACACACTATCCATTGAAGTTGTTTTGTAGACGATTGTTTTTGTTTTTTGTTGCTCGTTTTGACTTGGTTTACAAAAACAGTTTGATTATAAAGTTCAAACACAACAAGTAACAGTAACTATTTTTATATCCTTTTTTTTATTAATGCTTTAAAAGTGCTCTATATCATATTGTATGAGATAAATTGATGTGGTTAATAAAGTGTTCGCCATGCCTAAAATATGACGCCGTCCAACTGTATAGAGACCCAAGCAATTGATTTCGAATGGATTGCGTACCAATTGTAGCTGAAAGCTCTCAAACTGTAATAGAAGAATCCATTAAGATTAGATTTAACTCGTTATTAATTGAACTCACAGTCAATTCCAGCCGCTCATCCAAGCCCAATGGTAAAGAAGTTCGACTTTGCAATAATCTAACCACTACAGCATGGGCATCCTCAATATAAAGTAGAACTAGAACTGTGATATACTGATCCAAATGATAGAATAATAAACATGGCAGAAAAAGTCCTACAGTCCAATTGGATGTCGGACTATATCTATTCAATCTAAAGCCCATGACCGTAAAGTAGACTGTAGCTACATTAGTCAGGAAATAGGTAAGATTTATACAGAAATACTGAGCACCAAAAACCTTGGAGATACGTTTTATAAGTTCCTGCAATTGAGATTGTCTTTCAGCAATGTTATCCATCTGATCGGCCAGGCAGCAACACTTTGTGATGAATACACCCATTCCATGTGGATTTAGTTGTAAAACGGCATCCAAAATATTACGCAATTCTTCTATAAGCAGAATGTAATGTCCATGTATATTGAGCATTGCAAAATAGTATTGAGTAACGATGACATTGAGTATGGCTGTGATGATCGACATAATGTAGAGTTGCAGACCAATGCCGAATGTAAGACGCTCACCAACTGCACTCAACATGATGAACATTTGCAACAATTCCGAGAGTAGGGCAAAGAGAAACTTATTAAGTACGCCCCGCCGATACAGACGCTCCACATGTGGCCTCTTCACATAGAGTTGATACAGGGCATTAACCAATTTTACAAGCTCTTGCCTTTCCCGCCAACGAAAGAGAATAGTGATAAATACTCCACTGACACGTACAATGCCCACGCCAAGGAAAACATATTGATGCAAATAATTTGGATTCAATAAAACTGATCTTATCCTTTCACCGAACAGATATTGCATGGGTAAAAGACTAAAGATCATTACATTAAGAAATATAGCATATATTGTTGCACTTTTGTCGATGTAGGCTCGTTTGCGTTTCGTATCGATTTTGAAATTAATTAGACCTACGAATCGTCCATAGTTGTAACTAATTCGTAGGCACCATCTAGTCAGTTCAGACATAATAATAAATTGCAACTAAATTATGGTCTAGTGTCATTTGCTGGTGATGACAGGGCCCAACGCAATTGAAATTAAACCCTAATGACGTGATGAGAACCTCTGAGTTACAGATAATCAATAGCTAATTGAGTACATGGCAATTTCACTAATAATACATAAGGGGCTTGGCTAGCCTTTTTACAACTATGACGTATGTATGTATATGTTGAGTAGGTAATCGATCTAGATACTACCATGAGGGAGGCTATCTACTTATGCTTCCAGAGTTGCTTCTGCAGGTTTTTTTGGCGAGAGGCTTTATAAACAATTTTTCCTTTTAAATCTAAAAGTTTCTTCTTTTTTTCTTTATTTAAGAGTCTTTCATATGACTTTATCCAGAAATTTTAGAGTTAAATATTGAGATCTATTTCTTACATGTACATTCATGTATAGTTCTGATAAGTAGGCAACAAAAATTGTGAAAACTTGTTTTGAATTTTAATAGTTTTTAATATCATATTGAATGAGAATAATTGTATTGCTTAATAAAGACGCAATCATGGTGATGACACAGCATCTGTTTAGGTCAAATAGACCCAGGACAGTTATTTTAAGAGGATTACGGGCCAATTGAAGTTGAAAGCTCTCAAACTGTAAGAGAAAAGTGTTGAAAAACCACCAATCTTAAACAATTAAATAGTCTACTCACAGCAGTTTCCAGACGTTGATCCAAGCCAGTAGGATATAGACAACGTTCTTCCATTAGTTTCAACATCTTGTCGTGGGCATCCAAAGTATATAGATGGGCAAATATCACTAACAAATTGTCTATATAATAGCAAATAATGGCACTTGAAATCATGACTAAACCGAAAGGAGATGTACCTAAACCAGAGGCGCTGTATTTAAAGGCACAGAACGTAAAATAGATGGTAGCCACCGAGGAGAGATAATATGTGGAAAATATGCAGAAACTTTGTAGACCAAATATCTTTGACATTTGCTCGACCAAACGCTGAAGTTTTGATTGAGTGACAGCTATTTCATCCAGCTGATCAGCTAAAGCACAACACTTGCTCATAAAAATGCCCACATTATGACGTCTAGCATTGACCTTATTTATTGACCTTATTTCAGAAAGTAACCGACTGAGCTCCAGATTTAGTAGCATATAATGTGCATGGACATGCAACATGCCGAAGAAATATTGAGCCACAATGCTATTTAGCAATGCAGTTAGAAAATACATTAGACTTAAATTTAAACAAAGCTCAAGACTAAATGGTTGACGTTGGGCATCCAATTCGACGAACATTTGAAATAGCTCGGCAAGGGTATCGAAAATGCATTTACTAATCACCCCGCGTCTATAGAGCTTTTTGACTTGGGGCTTTGTCAAAAACAATTGACGAAATCCCCTCAAAAGGCATCTTAGTTCATGACGTTGACGCCAACGACTAAGTAAACTGAGTAGAACACCAACTAAGCGGATTTTCGTCATAATCACGAAGACCTGGACATGCAGACGATTTGCCTGGGCCCAGGCCACATTAATGTTATCACTTCTTAGCAGTTGCAGAGGTAGAAAACAAAAAATAAACACATTAACCAAAACTGCATAAATTGTAGCTTTATGGCTAATCGAAGAACGTCCAGATTGCAAGTCAATCTCAAAATTCAATACACCCATCAGACGAGCATAATAGTAAGAAAAGCGCAGTACAAAATCAACTAGGTCAAACATTGTGGCAAATCGAAATGAACTGAAAGTCACTTGCCTGGGTTCTCTTTATACCCATCAATATATACAAACTACAGAGAAATATTGTCTCCCATTAATAGTTTTCTATTTCGTATTGTATAAGAATTAATGAATGGCTTATGACAGAAAGTCCCATGACTATGCTGTTACTACGATGTAATGTAAATAGACCCATTACAGTGAACTCGAGAGGATTTTTATTAATTGCAATTGAAATTTGTCAAACTGAAAACAAAAATGTTGATGAAATTCGTTAATATAGCTGAACTTTGCTACTCACAGATTCTTCTAGGCGTATATCCAGATTACGTGGGAAAAAAGTACGTTCTTCCATTAGTTTCACCATTTCTGCATTAGCGTCTAGGGTATAGAAAATCATTGAGGCCGTTAGATAAGTATTCGTATCATTCCCGAAGTGGACCAACCCATGACAGCAAATGAATACTTATGGGCGCTAAAGCTCAGGTAGATACTAGCCACAAAAGTGAGGTAATATATGAAAGAACAACAGAAACTTTGCACTTGAAATATCTTAAACATTTGCCTAGAAAGCTTCATTAGATCAAATTGTACTTGAGCTATCTCATCCAGACGATCGGTTAGTGAGCAACATTTCGTCACAAAGACTCCAACACCGTGTTTCTCTTTGGTTAATTGATGACTTTCAGCTAAGATTTGTTTCAACTCATAGTTCAAGAGTATAAAATGACTATGAACATTGAGCATGGCAAAGTAAAACTGTGAAGCCCATGCATTTAAGGCAGATACAAAAAAAGCAGATAAAGAATATTTGCAAAAGTACAGAGAGACTCATATAAGTTCGCATAAAATCATAAGTCACACTCAATTGCAGAATATCGAAAAAAAATGCGCAAATTAATTGGCTAATTACAGCGCGTCGAAACAAACGTTTCACATGGGGTCTTTACATTATCAGACGTCGAAAACCATTGACCATCAGTCGTCGACGCTGATACCAACGGGACCACAGCAAGGCGAAAACTCCTATGATTCGTATTCCAGCCAACAATACAAATATATATTCATGCAGCGATTTTGAGCGTTTCCACATGACACTAACTGAAATTAGATTAGCCAATCACTAGTAACTCATTTTGAGAAGAGGACTTAGTCACACATTGCCCTCGAATCAAAAGTAGGGGAAGAATGCCACAGGTTAAAGTATTTATGATTGCTGCATAAATGGTTACTCCAGTCGTGATATAAGGATCCAGTTCATCCATCAATCTTGAAATTGAGTACTCCAGTGAGGCGGGCATACGAGTAGCTAATCCTTATACACCATTCAACAAGACCCATTGTTTTAGACTGAAAGTTTACTAATGACCCTACACAGGCAATTGGCTTTCGACAATTCATATCAGTTCCTGACAACCTTTATATTTCATTAATGTTGTGATTATAAGGAAAAAGACAATTGATAAAATGATTATCATAACTAGAACAGTTAAAGTGATCCTGGTTTGTTGCTCAACACACCAGAATCTAGGCATTTCTTAAATTATTATCCAAATCAATAATTCTGTATTTCATATTGTATTAAAAACAAGGAATGGGTTATTACAGAATGTCCCAAGACTATGCTATTACTCCGCTTCACCGTGAAGAGACCCATTACAGTCATCTTGAAAGGATTTCTAACCAATTGCAATTGAAATTTTTCAAACTGAAAATAAATTGTTCAATAGTAATTAGTGCATATAATTAATTTTCACTACTTACAGATTTCTCGAGACGCTCATCCAGATTCCGTGGAAATAAAGTGCGTTCTTCCATTAGTTTTACCATTTCTGCATGAGCTTCTATGGTATATAGCATTAAAGAGCCCACCAGATATGTATCTGTATAGTAGGCAATGATGCCACATAAAATTAAGATCTCTCCCAAAGTGGACCACCCCATGCCAGCAAAGCCATATCTATAGGCGCTGTAGCTTAAATAGATACTAGCTACAAAAGTGAGATAGTAAATCAATGTTGTACAGAAACCCTGTACCCGGAATATTTTGGACATCAGTTTAGAAAGTTCTTGTAGATCAGATTGTGTTTCAGCTATATCATCCAACCGATCGGCAAGCGAGCAACATTTTGTCACAAAGACCCCTACGCCTCGACTGTGTTCACTTAACTGATGTGTTTCAGCTAGGATTTGCTTCAACTCATAGTTCAGGAGTATATAATGACTATGCACATTGAGCATGGAGAAATAAAATTGCGAAATGATAACATTGAACACCGATACCAAGAAGTAGACGAAAAATAATTTAAGTGTTGCATCGAGGCTAAGGTAATTTCTCATGAAATCAAAAGCCACACCCATTTGCAGGATATCCACAAAAAAGGTGCAAATAAATTTGCTTATTACCGCGCGTCGAAATAAACGTTTTACATGGGGTTTCTTGATCATTAATCGCCGAAAACCATTGACCAACTGGATCAATCGGCGACGCTGATTCCATCGTGACCACAGCGAGGCGAAGACTCCTATGATCCTTACTGTTGACATCATTACAAAGATATATTCATGCAGCATATTAGACCGCATCCACATGGAACCAACTGTAATGGGTAAATAGATTAATTATGTGAGACCATTTCAATGAGAAGTCTTCTCATACATTGCCCTCGAAACATTGTTAGGGGAACCAAGGCACAGGTTAATAAATTGATTATAGCTGCGTAAATGGATACTCCAGTTGTAATGAAAGGACGTCGTGTTTTGCCATCAATTTTGAAATTGAGTACACCTGTCAGCCGGGCATATAAATAGTTAATCCATATACACCATTCTACTAGATCCATTGTTTAAGACTAAAAGTTGAATAATGGCGATTTCATCAATTGGACTTCATCAAGTTCTATCAGTTCGCGACAATCTTTTAATTTTATTAAGAGTGCAATTCAATAAAAGAAAATTTATATTTAGTATATCATTAGGTAAGCATAGTTATATATTTCATTCATGGGAATAATTAATTTCGAGATAAAATATGTGTGGTAAAAGGTTAAGGTTAATGGTAGAACTGCTAACCGAGAGGTGCTTTGGTTATTTGGTATTGTTTCTATTCTTGGAAAATATTTTGGAACTTCACCTGAAATGTCAATAAAAAAGAGGCTCGAGTTTTCATGTGCTTGAATGTTATAATAACATAATGACTTTCAGCTCATTTGCTTTATGTTAGAGGACTCAAAGATAAGACAGTAAGCGATGTGCTAGACATTTTAGATGACTATATATTTTAAGAATTGGCTAATAATAAAGCGGGAAGCCTAATCGCATTCAACTTACGAAATCAAAAACACTTGCTCAGTAAAAGCATAGTGCCAATTTGACCAACAAAATATATTCCTAAGAATAACCTTAGATAAACGTATCCGCATATGTAGGAACGTAAATCGAGGGCCGGATATATGCGTCCGATAATTGATTGGTAAATCTGGCTAACTAATCATTTAAACCCTCAAGATGTAAACAATGAATAAACTTTAAACAAAGTTGTTCAAGTTAATAATTTTGTATTTCATATTGTATGAGAAATAATGAATGAAGTATAATAGATTGTCCAATGGCTATGCTATTACTACGCTGAACCGTAAAGAGACCCATTATAGTGAACTTGAGGGGGTTTCTCACCAATTGCAATTGAAATTTTTCAAACTAAAGAGAGAAAAAAACAAAAGTTACTGTTACTTTTTAAGTGCACTGACTCATATTCACTACTTACAGACTCATCTAGGCGTATATCCAGATTCCGTGGAAATAAGGTACGTTCCTCCATTAATCTCACCATTTTAGAATGAGCTTCTAAGGTGAATAAGACCAGGGACGCAATTAGGTAAGTATCTAAGTAGTATACCAAAACACCGCTGACTACAAAAAACATTCCAGAATTCGACCAACCCATGCCAGAAAAAGTATACTTATGGGCGCTAAAACTTAGGTAGACATTAGCCACAAATGTGAGGTAATATATCACAGCAGAACAGAAACTTTGCATTCGAAATATCTTCGACATAAGCTTACAAAGTTTCTGTAGATCAGATTGTGTTTGAGCAATCTCATCCAAACGATCGGCTAGTGAACAACATTTGGTCACAAATCCTCCAACACCGTGTGTCTGTTTTCTTAACTGATGAGTTTCGGCAAGAATTTGCTTTAACTCATAGTTCAAAAGTATATAATGACTATGGACATTTAGAATGGAGAAATAGAATTGCGACATGATAACGTTAAAAACTGCTACTAGATAGTAGATAAAAAGAATTGTGAGAAATACTGCCGGAGTGAGGTAAGGTCGAAGGAAATCATAAGCAATGACCAATTGCAGTAAGTCTACAGAAACGGTACTACAAAATTTGCTTATTATAGCGCGTCGAAACAAACGTTTCACATGAGGTTTTTTCATCATCAGACGTCGAAAACCATTCACCAAGTGCATCAATCGTCGACGCTGATACCAACGGGACCACAGCGAGGCGAAAACACCAACGACACGTATTAGAGCCATTGTCACAAAGATATATTCATGCAGTGAATTTGAAGTTTTCCACATGTCACTAACTGAAACGAGTAAGGTCAATTAGACAATTCAATTAGAAACAAGTCTGTCCATACATTGTCCTTGTATAGTTTGTAAGGGAACTATGGTACAAGTTAATAAGTTGATGATAGCTGCATAAATGGTTACTCCAGTCGTGATATAAGGACGCCCAGTTCTTCCATCTATCTTGAAATTAAGTACTCCAGTAAGGCGGGCATACAAGTAGCTAATTCTTATACACCATTCAACGAGACCCATTGTTTTAGACTGAAAGTTTACTAATGACCCCTACACAGGCAATTGGAACCCAACAATTTTTATCAGATTTCTATAATCTTCTGGCAATCTCTTAATTTCAATAAAAGTTTTTTGTTCTATGCAATGTGGAAAAATCCGATTCAGTTTACCATTAGCAGTATGTCTAACCTGATCTTTGTTGAATGGATACTACACATACATTATTATTATTCCCGTTTCATGGGAATTTTGAATTTCCAGATGAATCCGAAAACGGGAAGAGCACGAGTGACCATAATAGGAACTATCTATGCTGTGATAATCAATGGACTGTTCTTCTGCATGTTTCCAGTATTAATTCTAAGATCTTCATTGTTTTTCACTTTATGGGATCGACCGAATCTTATACATCAGTCACTGTTATTGGCCGCATCAGTTTTTCGTATCGGTGGTGTTTATTTGTCTCTGATAATTCGCTGGCGGCGACGACGAAAAGTTATGCGTCTATTTAATGGTTTTTGGTCTCTGTACGTGGCGAAACCTCGTGTGAGGCATCTCTTACGTCGCGGTGTGCTTTGCAAATTTCTTTGTGCATTTTTTCTCGGAATGGTCACAAATGATGACCGGATTAAGTGTGATTTACAAATTTCTAACACCCGGATTGGTGTTCACATTCTTTTCACTTTTTGCCTTGACTGCTTTACTCAATGTGATCATATCCGAGTATTATTTTGCCATGATCAATATACATGCACATTACATATTACTCAATTATGAATTGCATTCCATTCTGGAGGAGGCTCGCTTACTCAGCCTGAAATGCTATTCCCATCGTGGCAGAGGAGGTTTAATGACCCGATGCTGTTATCTGGCCGATCGTGTGGATGAAATTGCAAAGACTCAATCTGATTTGCAAACATTAAATGAACTAATGATTGAAATTTTTGGAGTTCAAGGATTCTGCATAGCTTTCATCTATTATCTGACGACTGTAGCGTTAATATACTTTACCTTCACTGCCGCAAAATCCAACATGTTTAATCTAAAACTATCAATGTGGAGCACTGTATTCACATGCAGTTACATTCTTTTTTACTTTTCCGATGGTTTCTTTGGTGTCTTTATAATGTTTTATGTTTTGGATGCAGATGCCGAAATGAGGCGACTGATGGGCGATCGGACATTGTTGGCACCGAGCCTCGATGAGCGACTAGAAACTGCGGTTCGTATTGGTTTAATAACTGATTTAAGCAGATATTAATATTCATATTCCATTGCAGTTGGAGAACCTTCAATTACAGCTGCTGAGAAATCCATTAAAACTATCTGTACTTCATCTTTATGATGTGGAACGTCCGAGTGCTATGATCATGATCAACTCCGTTGTGATTAATTCTTTATTATTAATTCAATATGATATTGAACATTTTTAGGCACATTTACAATTTTAGTTTAACGAACATTATGTACATAAGTATTTTTGAGCTTCTCAGGGCATTATGAGTGGAATATTTTGTTGTATTTGATTAAAACAAATCAAACTCAACTAGTTTGTTATGTAGAGTTACATTGTAGGGATGTTCAATGTTTGTTTAAAATCGCAAAATATTGATATACGGAATTAATCGAATCTCGATCGAGCAGCTTCTAGTATTCACAAGAGTAGACATCATCTATTAGCTACTTTTATACTCTATCTATAATATAGATTCTATATAGTAGAAACATAGAGATCGTTGATAAAACTTAAAATTCCATACATTGCAAAAACTCGATCAAATCGCTAGATCGATGTTAATGTTATCGATGTAAATGTCGATAACTTGGGAAATTAAGGGTTGTACGTAACTTTCGAAAATCTGTTTAAAGATTGATCTCTTGGATGCTATTTAAAAGATCAAAGTTCATGACATACATATTTCTTTTTTGAACATATTCTAAACCTTTGACCTAAATATATTCGATAGCTTTATCGATTTACATATATTGGAGTGCATTTGTAAATGTCCATTTCATAAAACTTTCAAGTCTTCACAATTATATTAAAGTAGATACATATACATAAGTAGATTCTAAATCCAGTTCATATTTATCTAAATAATTTAAAAAAGAAACTTCTTATTCAAAAGCTAAATACACCTAAAATAATTTTATAAAATGACAACAAAGAGAACTTTTATGCATGTTAAAGGAATAGCTACCCATACATATGTATACATATGTATGTATATGTATACCTTACATGTATTAAAAGGGAGAAATCAATAGAAGAAGAAACCTTGTACAAGGACGTTGTCCTGGTGAATTTCTTTGTTGCTGCTGCTGCCTCCGGATGTCTGTCTGTTCGTGTGGGTGTAAAAGATTGAGAGTGAGTGTGGAGGTGTGTTTTGTGCATGTGTGTGAGGTGCTGTGGGTGGTTATGTGTGTATAGGACGAAGTAAAGCTGTTAAAAACACGACCCTCATAAAATAAACACAATAATGACTGAAAGAACTTGCGGAACACAGAGTCGAACTGAACCGAACCATTCTTCCAGCACACTGTGTCAATGGCATGTGTAATTGCGCCCAAAGCAACCGATAATGGCCATTTCATACAGTCAGTCTTAGTGGCCGGAATGATATTGAGTAGGTGAATAAACGGGATGCCTTTTGTATTGACGATTGCCCAGGCATTTATAACATTCTCCATTCCCTGTTCCCATGCCATCTCGGGGAACTAAGAAAACTTGACACTGACTTGACACTGACAAATCCAGCGACAGGCATCCGACGATGGCAGCATCAATACTTAGCCGCAAGAGCGGCAAAATAAACGAGCTTCCATTCAATTTCCTTCTCTTACTTGCAACTGCAACGGCATCTTGCAACTGCTCTCGCTTTCTATCTTTCTCTCTCTTTGGCTGCTTAGCATAAGTCGCAGTTTAATCCTGCACCCGACAAGCCACAATATGCATTGCCAACTTTGTCAAGAGAAGGGAAATGAAATACAGTTGGAGAGGGGCATTTGAGGGGAGAGCGAAAAGAGACGTAATGCCAATAAGCAAGCAATGACATTTTAGCATAATGCATTGCCTTCTGCATCGTCTACTTGGGTAACATTTTCTGAAGCCAAAACTAACAAGAAAACGACAAGGAGAAGACCCAGAAGACTGAAGTGAAGTGCCTGCTGACATGCTGCAAAAGAGTTTTAGGTTTTCATCTATGTATAAATCTATGTATGTATGTAGATTTACTTATAGACATCGAACATGAATATGCTTGGCATGTAAACATTGATCAAATGTCTGAAAATTTAACTTCAATGAGGGTTATAATGATCTGATTACAATATTTGCAAATTGTATCACTATTTATCTATATTAAAAGGGATAGCACAGAAAGCAATGTAATGTAATAGGCAAAAGTATATTTATTTGACGAAAAAGCAAACAAAATTTAAATAATATGTAATGCGGAATTCAAGTAATGACAGACTGCAATATTCATTGTTATTATTCTCGATTCCTACATTAAATACCAACACTGGCATCCAAACCTGCGGCCTTTTTTTTTCCCCAAACCCCGACACTGAAATCTCGAATAGTTAAAGTACACATTAGGTGGAACGCTTTTTTGACTTCTAATTCTAATCTAGCTCGAATAGTTAGCTATATCATATTGTATAAGAAGTAGAGTGTTTATGATGAGTGAGTTACCCATTGACATCATACCATCACGTCCTATATCAAACAAATTGAGAACGCGTATTCTTGGTTTATTTTTAGTCAATTGAAATTGCAGACTTTCCAACTGTAAGAATCAAACTGAATTATTCACATAGACATAGTGTTTAGCTAATACTCACAGCCGTGTCGAAGCGTTCGTCAAGACAAGGGCTCAATATAGTGCGTTCTTCTAGAATTGAAGACATCTTAGCATGGGCATCCATCACATAGAACAATATATATGTAGTGAGGCAACCATCCGCATAGTGAAAAACTGTCGAAACGCATATCATCACCAGGCCCCAATTCGAAAAACCCATGCCCTCAATGCCATATTTAAAAGTACTAAAAGTAAAGTAGATAGTCGACGCAGTGGTTAAATAGTAGGTGGAGGATATGCATAATCCCTGAATGCCAAAGATTTTTGACATCAGAGTAAAGATGTTGTGCAACTCGGATTCTGTCTGAGCTACTTTGTCAACACGATCGGCTAGATCACAACATTTTGTCACAAATACACCCATTCCGCGATTTCTTGGGGGCCTTTTGATTAAACTTAGAGACTTGGCTTCCGCTATGATGCCCTTTAATTCGTAGTTAAGCAAAATAAAATGTCCATGAATGTTAAGCATGGCAAAATAATATTGCGTTATTATTAGATTCAGCAGAGCCGTCACTATGTAAAGCAAAGTAACACTTAAAGCCACTTCAAACGTTAGATGACTCTTCAAGGCATCCAATCCGACTGCCAATTGGAGAGATTCGGAAACTACTCCGCAAATTGTTTTGCTTATCACTCCGCGACGATATAATTGTTTCACTTGAGGTTTCTGTATATATAAATGCCGCAACGCCTTAACGAATTGCATGATTTTTCGACGTTTATACCAGCGACTGATAATAGTTAGAACAACTCCAATGAGACGTATTGCAGCCACCATTACAAAGACGTATTCATGCAAGAGATTGGAACGTGTCCAAATTGCATGCACCGTCGAATTGGTCAATATCTTTATAGGCACAACGCTAAAGAATAACACATTCACAACAGCAGCATAGATGGTGGTGGTAGTAGTGATTCGAGGACGAGCTGTCTTTAAATTGATTTCGAAATTCATTACACCTATCAGACGGGCATAGAGATAGCTCATCCGAAGCATCGACGTAACCAGATCGGGCATTATTGCTTACTGGCCTCAAATTTCGAAATGACGGCAAACTAGACTAATGACGTGATTAGGGAATTGCGATAGGGCGCAACCTATTTGCTTAATTGGATTGCATTGAAATCAAATCAAGAATGTTTCAAAAACGATTCTCTAATTAGTTGGTAGTTAAAGTATTGGTTTTCACCCCTCCACATTATCATTTAAAGTTTTCTGGGTATTTCAAATTAAAAAAAAAATAATAAACAAACAATTATAAAATTCGTAGTTGTCACACTTTTTCCATAGTACCTAAATTTTGAAAATTAAAGCAATTTCGATATAAAAATCAAGAAAACAACGAAATGTTGACACTATTTGCAAAAGTGCACTTTCACTCTTTCCATTCCTTTTTGTATCCTTGGTACACATGACCTCACTGTGCCGCCACCTTACAAATTGTTTGCGTAAAGTGTGTTAAACATCTTTAGTTCACCATAGTTTAGTTCATAGTTTGACAAACATGCCCCCGATACGAGTAGGCTCCACATACACATACACGAAGATGATGAGGATGATGATGACGATGCAGTTGCAAAATTCTATGAACATCAAATGTTTGCTCAACACTTATTTTTTTCCTTTCTTTTCTTAGCCCGCAGCTGGCAGGCATAAGTAGCGACTAGCGGACGGAGGTATCCAACTGAAACTGAACTGAACTGAAACTGAAACTTTGACGTGCACTCGAGTGCATATTAAACAGCGAAAGCTGTGGCCAAGTCTCAAGTGCCCGAGTCCTTTCCCCTCCACACACTCACTCACTCTCTTCCTCTCACTGTCTTGTGGGCAGACAAAAGGCCAAGTGAAAGGTAAAATTTTGACGTGTTTTTTGTCATATAATAACTTAAATTTTTAGTTTAATTTTTAGGTAAAAAATTGTTCAGATTCCATACACTATTCCAGCCATTTGTCATTCCGTCAAATGCCAGGCAAAAAAATTTGACATCATACAAATTTTTCGCTTGTGCAAGTGTCACAAAAATGTTGAACATTTTGTTTGAATTTGGTATAGATTTTTTTTTGTTTTGCTCTTCTTATTGTTGCAACAAATCAAATTGCCAAATAACAAAACACCAAATCAAATGAAAAAATTGTGGGCGAACACACACACGCACGCACACACATGGAGAGCGAGGAAATGACTACGGAAACGGAAGCGTCAAAATGGTTGAGAGAATTTTTGAATGCAAAAACCCCAACAGAATAAAAAAATATAAAAACTGTTGCATAGTTGTGGGCGGCAAAAAAAATGTATACATACATGCATACATATGTATGTACATATATTCGCGGATGGATAAAACGTATATATTTTGATATTTATTATACATATGTACATAGCATTTGTATGTGGTTAAATTTAGAAGGATGTATTTTTTTTTTTGGTTTAATGAAGTGTGTTAACATTTGATTAAGAGCGATTGCATTGTGTGTGTGTGTGTGTGCATTTAAAACATGGATTTGGTTAAACAAAATATATGTATATCGCTTAAGGACAAATGTTTTTTTATTTGGTGAAATGCGTAAACAGAAATATGATTCGTTTTGACTAAGGAAAGCTTTGCTAAGCTAAGCTTTGTGTTTAGTGGCCATACAAATATTTAAAGTGGTATTTTTAAAATAAATTCGAAATTAAATATAACCAATAATTGAAATAGCAAATTTTGGGACTTAATCTTTATAATGACTTAAATGTTTAAATGTTTAAGCAACCTTCAATCGGAAAAATGTTGTAAAAGCCAATGGGACACTTCGTATTCAAAGGCCGCATAACTCATACGACACGTAGTACTTCATTTTATGTTATCATTCAAATTTATGAAATTAAAAGTTAGATTTAGTTTTTTTTTGTTTTCCTTTTTTATGTGTTGAAGAGAAGAGGTCAAGTATTACTGCCAGATTGTTTCTTTTAAGAAAGCGAGCTTCACAGTAAAGATGTTAAGGTTTTTAAAAGGTTTTAACTTTCAGCTATTTTTTGTTGATTTGAAAACCAAGAAATCTTTTACAAGTTTGTCTATTATGGTTCATATAATGTGAAAAAGAGTTCCCCCAAACGCGAAAATTTCCGGTGGAAAATTGGTAACCAAAAACAGTGGCTCCAGCTCTAACGCTGAGTTTCATTATTCGCCAACCATATTTAAAATTATGGCCAAGACAAAAAATGTTTGTTATTGGGGGGGAAAAAACTATATAAATTTCTTTTTATTGTGCAAAAATGCAATCTTTCCTTATTAATTTATTAAGGCGAATATGCCGAATGATTGCAAAAAACAGAGTAGGAAAAGTGGAGAGTATCAACAAAAAGAAAGAAAGCAAGCAAAGGCAAATGCAAAGTCATTATGTTATACATTTCGCCTAATGAGATTTTTTATGGTGATGATGGCATGTACACACACACACAATCACAGCTCACACACACACATACATATATACAGGACACGCAAACATCTTCTTAATTATTCACAATGAACGAATATGGCATTAAATCTAAAGAGAGAGGGCAAAGCAAGCAAAGTAGACATTTTGACACCTTTATGGCTCAATAAATTTGACCAAAAAGAGAAGAAGTAAAAAGCAGTTCATTAGTAACCCACTGCTTGATTACATTCAAAAGATGTCGAACTCCTCACGTACAGTTTACAATTACCCTTAGCACTATGTAATAGTAAACAAAAACCTAAAAAAAAACATACACACACACATATCCACATAAGGACTCTTTCTCTCTATTGCCATTGGTTGCTTTAGATCCTCTCATGGCTCTCATGTCGACGTCTGCTTATGAATAATGTTTTCATTTCAGTTCCCCGACACGCAATTGCATGTTAAATGCATATGATTCCCCAGTTGCTGTTCCCCCATCAAGCTTGACGGGGGAAAGAGAAACTAACTCGTTCAACTAATAAGCGAAAATTATGGGTTGTAATTTAAGAGGCACTTTTGTCCTTTTTTTCTCTCGTCTCTTTCTTTCTTCATATTTCCTTCTTTTTTTCTTGTCTAGGCTAGAGTTTCTTCAATGTCTAAGTGATTAGACGTTAGTTTTGAGTAAGAGTTAAGCAAACATATTAATTAACGATGTCTGGGACACTTAAGTTAAGTAAAGTGACTCCAAATGGGTAGAATATAATGATGCCAAACGAGACGTATGTAAGAAAATTATGAGTATTTTTGGTAAAGTAATCATTAGAATAATTTTGCTTAGCGTTGTATTTTTGCCAAATTATTTCAGATCAGTTAATATTCCTGGCCCTGTCTCTTCAAACAGAGAGTTTCCTAGCTCCCCATGAGGAAATAATGTAAAAAATATTGTGAAATCCTTTTTTATTTATTGGTATCTTACAACACTGCAACTAATTAAAATTTTGTTAACAATTGTTGGGTTGTCATTGTTTGTGTCGTATGTTCCTTTTCAACACTTATTTAAACACATTTTTAACCAAAAAGTTATTGCTGATGATGCCTTACTTAAAATCAAATAACGCAAATGTTTGGCTTAACTTTATTACGAACCATTTTCAAATTGTATTACTGTAGAGCCATTTCCATTTACTTTTATTTGTATTCTTTTGTGCCACATTTTATCAGTTTGGATTAGGTTTTAGTTTGTAACCTTAACTAACCCTAATACATTGGCATTTCGAGTTTATTTTGAGCAAAAACTCAAATCCAACTCGTTCAATGTAATTGAAAATCGATGTTCTTACATAGTTTATGCTTAAAAGGCGATTACATTAATTTCACACTCCACAAAACAGATGACAAAGTCAGAAAATACAATGCGAGAAAAGGGTTTTTGTGGACCCATCCCCCCTGTTCATCTACTGCTTCTCCTCCACATTTATTCTTTACCCATCCGGTCGTCCTTTAGGCTATCGAACAAAAAAGCTGACAGCTAAAGTAGGAAAGTGGCCAGAAACTTGTTGAGGAAATGAAAACGAAAAGGAAAATGAAAACTCCCACACGAAGCGACATTCGAAAGCCACTCAGTCAGGTGTTAAAACTAATTTACGACAATTTTACCAACAAACACAACAATGCTTCCACACTGCAGTGTTGGATAACCGGCGAGCAGCAGGCGATGTTATGGTCACATCAAGTGCTTCGCATATTTCACACGATGCATGAAAAGGGTCGTCATTTGCCGTCCTGCTTCTCCTTCGATGTCTCCCACTAATGCTTCGCCTTGTTGACCGCAAAGCATTGCAAATCGAATGAAAGCCAACACGTCCGGCTTAGAATTCAAGGATTCCATGGACTCCAGCTGACAACTGATTGTGAGTGTTAAACCACAATCTGATCTGATTTTGTAGTGAATTTTGCTTACCGATGCTAATTTGCTGGTTAAGAACTTTCAACGGCTTTTTCTTTTGTTGATTCTGCAAATTTTGGTCAACAAAAAAAAAAAAAAAAAAACAAAAACCAACAGGAAATTCAAGCGAGCCAAAATTATGCAAGCCATAAGTTATGCAATTCATTATGTATTGAAAGTAATGGCAATTCTGCTGACTCATTGCTTATTAATTAGTTTGTAATTAAGGCAAAGGGCAAGCCCCTTTCTTTAATGAATGCCTCACAAAGGATGAAAAATGTTTCATAAATGCAAATAACATGATGTAAGTGTTGGTAGCCTAGCACTAAGCTACAGTGTTGGAAAACTTTGTTTGTCATCTAGCTTTAGTGATTACAAGTGTTGATAAATGCTACAAATCTAAATCAGTACTGGTTAATTACACTGGAAATAAACTAAAAATAAGTTGATAAGTGCTACTCTATGCCAAACGAAATGTCAGTGTAAAATTTTTGTTCACCGTTCACTTTTTTAATCATTTCACAAAATTTCTTTGCTCACAGTATTTGGTTATCCATCTGAAGGCCCCTATGATTGCAGAAATCACGATCACAGACTTCATTTCTAACAAAGGATTTTCCCATGGTCTTTAATTCTTCCTCGTAGGCCGCCTTTTCGCCACGAATTAAATCCTCCATTTGCTCTTTTCGCAACGATAACGTGATTACCTCAAGTACACGCAATTCATTGGTTATGGGCTTCAAAAGAGCCGAATGGCCATCTGCGATACGTCCTGGATCATTGGTGCCATGACACTGCAACCATTCCTGAACACTTAAAAAATGCGATTAATAATAAAGAAGACCAAGTTAAAAGAAAACTTACAAATTTTTCATGACTGAAAAGTTAAATGTTTTCTGTTTTTTAGTTTTGTTTGTATTTTGTTGTTTATTGACAAAATGAAACTAAACTAAAACAAAGCAATTCGCTTTGACAAATCGATCGAGAGCTGCTGGTATATATCCTTATATGTATGTCTCTGAAAATCTAAGAAAATGAAGGACAAGCAAATTTTGTTAAAATCCCATCATAAAACAGAAAAAAACGAAAACCTTACAAATCCAAATACAGTAAAAATACAACATTTGGGTCACTTTTCCTTGCTTACGTCCTTTAGCTGTCCGTTTTTGGTTTTCTTTTGCCTCTCAGTTTATTTTATGGCAGCTTTCAAAGTTTTTACTCATTGCCTGAGACTCAGGCTGAGACTGTCGAAGTGATGGAACAGAGAGAGAAAAGCAACTGCTGCAGCAGCTGTGAAAACCAGAGCCAAGGTGGCAATAAAATAAATGGCAGCACTTTCGGTTTTACACACACATTCACACACACACACACACACACACACCCCTCACACCCTCTTGTCTTCTGCATTCCACCGAAAAATGGCAATTTGCCGTAAAGGTAGTGGAAACATAGAGACAGAGAGACCGAAAAACGGGAGAAACCTGGAGGCCATATATCAAAAGGCGAAAGAGTAAAGTAAAGCACACATAAACCTGCAAAACTAAACGAACGTGAGATGGTGAGAAAGAGATTTTTAGCCAAGTCTAACCGAAACGAAAACCCATTGGAGTTGTTAGTTGGTTAGTGGTAAATATTTGTGGTATGTATTTTACAGTTGGCCACTGAGTGCTTTACGACTCTAGAACAACTGAAAAAAATAAGTCCAAAATGCACATAAAACAAAAAATAAAAAACAAAAAATAGCTACATAAACAGGAGGAAAAAAAACAAGAAGCCCGATACACTACATCAGGCATTATCTTTCATTGTTTCCCTCAAAAGAAGTGGAAAAAAATATTGACAAAATTTTGGCAAGAAAGAAAAACTGAAAATGTAATTTCTAAAAGGATTACCCAAAAAGGCTTTAAGGCAAAGCCAAAAGCGACAAGGACAACGACGACATGAAAAATGAATTGCCAAGCCAAGAGAAGAAAAGCAAGAGAGTTTTCATTTTTCGCGACACACACACGCACACACACACACTAACTTATACACACATCATCATGCTCATCGTCATCGTCGTTGTCGTCGTCGTCGCCGTCTCGTTGCCGTAAAATATGTGAAAAATGAACGGAAATGCCGCAACGCCGAAGCGGAAATGAAAAATGCACGTAGAAGAATGCCGGAAAATTGGAAAGAAGGGGGTTGAGGCAGCCGTAGCAAACAGAGCGACTGACTGACTATGGAATGAGTGTAAGTAAAAACCTCAAATCAACAGAGAATGCATGAAAAGGCAGAAAAATTCTAAAAAAGTCATTTTCGCTTTTTATACACATGATCCGAAAGTTGGCCTAAAAGTATAGGGTAATTAATGATGAGACGACAGTCATTTCGTTTCGACATCAGCCGAAGCTAATTCGCTAAACTTTTTTTTTGTTTTCATTTGTGATGAGAGTGTCAAAAAAGTGTAATGAAAATTTTCAAATGCTCAAAGGCAGCCAAAAAAGAAATTCTGCTAGTGATTAAGCAAGGTTTGGGTTTGTGATTGGATTGAAACCGGATTGTGATAGGTGTGATAGCATCGCTTTAATGCGTTTACTCAACTATTGTTTAGTTTTAAAAGAAAACACTTATTTGTTTGTTCATTACAACGTATTAACTTTATGAGATCTATTTGTCAATTAAGAAACTGTAGCAAGGTCAAAAAAGGTTCAGCGAAACAAACATTATGAATACTTTCATTATTTCACTTTAAAGTTTAAAGTCATGTTTATTGCTGAGTGTTCTTAGATCATTTTGAAATAGGTTTTTACAGCCGATTTCTTTTGGCGCTTGTTTTTCCCATTTACTATTCCCAAAGCTTTTAGTTTGTAGTGGATATTTAGGAGTTTAGTTTCTTATTCAGCAATAGTGACCCATAAATATTATTCAGTCTAAGAACGAGGTCAGTCTTCAACTTCACACCTTCTTTTAGTTGAATTTATCCATACGCTTGTGCTTTTTTCCTTCATGCCAATGATTCGTTGGCGCGAAAGTTTTTGAAAGATAGTTAAAAGTTTCAACTGTTTTCATTTTCATAGACCGACATTTCTTGTGAAGTTTAACGTTGCAGATGCAAAGTTGCTACGCGTCACGCCCTCATCCCTGACACTTAACTCCTATTTCTTTCTCTCTCTCTCTTGATATTACCTTTTTTTCTGCCTATTCACCGGTTATTGTTAACAATTTAAAAGAGCCTAATTGACGGGCATTAGAATCCTAAAAGAAATAACTTGACAGGGCTCTACGGAAAGTATAAAGCAAAATAAAAAGAGGATTTTCTGGCTTAGAAATCTGCTCAGTAAGTTTGGTTCCTGTTGTGTTGTGTATGTGTGTGTGTGTGTGTATTTTTTTATTCCATTCTTACTTTCTTGCCACTCAAACATTTACAAATATTTTATGAGCACTTAACTTGGGACGCTCTTTCTCTTCCATATACGTATAAAGGGGGCTTGAGAGGGAGCGAGTTGGAGACACGCAATAAAATGTCAACTTCAACCTGTAGGGGACAATGCTGTGGCTGGGGAGGGGTGGAAAAATGCTGCTGCTAACTCAAAAGTTGTTCGTGAGACGATGATGACTATGCAACATGACATGTTTGTTAAACTCTAAATGAAATCAATTTAATAAACTGTCAATAATACAGACGCAGGCATTAGTTAAGCAATACGAGGGCGAGGGGGAATGTGAATGGGGGCAAACGAGTTAAGCACATTAAGCGGATGACAGAGCTTAGTTTAAAGCCAAAATTGAATGAGGCCTTTAAGCCAAAAGCCGCAACAACTGACATTGAATAGATTTCCATAGCATACATTTCTGGGCAAAAGAGCTTTTGACACCTTTCCATATCATATTCCCAAATAATTTTCCCCAATGACAAACCTGACCTTTTCAATATTTCCTTGCTTTGACACGTATCAGAACAGTTTAATCAACAAACAAAGGACTCTATATTTATCAACATTGTATATTTATTTCTGTTTATATTTAGTCGAAACTCAAGTACTTATATTTAGAACTGTCAAAACTCATTTATTACTGTTATAATCAAGGACTACAACGAAATCTCTTTTGTACTTATTACAATTCTTATTAAGAGAACGAATAGCGAGACCTTAATCATAATGGTCTAAATCTATCTTATAGTTTTACACACAAATTATGAAAGATTTTAATTGAATTTTAAAATCTAAAATATTGACAAAATTTAAATTAAAAAAATGTATTTCTTTTTCTACATAAATGAATATTAAAGATCTGCGTCTAAGAATGTAAATTCAACATTGCCTCATAATACCTACTTAACTATTAAAAGAATCAAGTGTTTGAAGAAAATTTTCCCAACGAAAAATCTTCTCCAACTCCTGCGAAGTATTTAAAGTAGCAGGAAGAACATTCATAGCTCTTCATCTAGACCCAAATATGTGGTTGGGTGGCAACATGGCAACGTATAGTACGTTGATATTAAGCATTCTCTTATCTCTCTGGCCAAAAACGTGATACACACACACACAACACATCGATGTGGTTGTGTGTGGCAAAAGGTTTTGCCATTTTTCCAGACCTTGTTGCGATTTCCATAACTATAAATATCGATTACTCGTGCTTGCAGGCATCGCCCCGGAGTGCTTAAAGCTGCCATTGCAGATACACACATAGACACAGACATACGCCCACATAGCTAAGCACATATACATATACACAAACACACACCCACATATGTGTTTAGTGGGTTGGTTGTGGAGGAGAGGGGGAGAAGCACCTTAAGTTAAGGCTGTCATTGTTTTTTCCACCTTCAAATGTAGCTCTTCTTCGTATCTTTGATGCTTTTATGTTTCCATCTATTGCTATTTTCTCTCTCCGTCTTCTTTTACTTTTGCTTACACTTTTACCAGCCTTATTTTTCTCTTTTGACAAATAAATTGACATGCCACATAGCGATAGCGACACAGACACACACACACATACACAGATAAATATTAACAACTGTGAGAAATAGCAACAGAAAGGTGAAGAGTCTGGGTAAAGAGTCTTAATGATATGCTATATACTCTAACTTTGTAGTAGACAGCAATTTTTGCTGAAGAGTTTTTTAAGAGACCATATAATTCGTTTGAAATTCTATCCGTGACATTATTTATAAGCAAATATTATGTAACGCTGTAAAGTATGCTATGGCAAATTAAAGTACTTGCCAAAGGATCCTTTGAGAGCTTTAAAATTCATTTGAAATGCTACCGCTAATACGTTAAAAGCGACAACCTTGAAAAGTTGACTATAATGAGAGCATTGAAGTTCGTTGAAATGCAATCCAAGATACTATTTTTAGTCTGTGTCAGATAACGAGGAAAAGTATGCTATGATTATGTAAAATTTTTCGTGAAGGAAACCATGTAGAGCATTTAAATTCATTTGAAATGTTATCAATGATTCTATTTATGGATAATACAGACGGACGCTGAGAAGTATGCTATGTTAAAATTCGAAGAAAGTAGCTTTTTTGTAAGTTTACTTGAAATTCCTGAGTGAATGGAAAAAAACGTAGTAGTAACGAACTACATAATGTTCCTTTAAACTAAATTTCTCTCTCTTTCTCATTCCACTTCAGTTTCTCTTACTCTCTTTTATATGTACCTTCTTTTTGTTAGAGTATATGAGTAAAATTGTATCGACATCGTCTTCAGTTTAGAGGCGACATTTGAAGGTTGCTTCTGGCATTGATGGTGCGTTTGCTCTCCATTCTTCCTCCAGCCCTTTCTTCACCTGCTCACCTCTCTCATCAACGGACCGTTTCGCCCACTCCCCCTACCGAATGTTCCGCAATGAAAACAATGAAATGTCAGGCACGTACGAAAGGAATTCGTTCGCTTCGACTGCCCTTTTTCCCTTTTCATCGTCCCTTCGTCATCTTCTTTCATTCTTTTCGTCTTCTGGTTGTTGTTGTTGGTTTTATTTTTTTGGGTGGCTTGCGAAATTGACGTGCAACGGGCAGGAAAGAAATAAATATGCCACAATATGTTAACGACAAGTCGCCGTCGCCTTTGCCAACTTCTTCGCCTCCTCTTTCTTCTCCTCCCTTTTGCTATGCCCACCATTAGCAGGTGGAACTACGTGCTAAGTTTTATTCCTGCTGCCTGTAAATAAATATTATTTAAGCGACACTAAAAAATGGCATTCGATTATTTAGCAAATGTTAAGATAAATGGTCTGCAGCATGGCCTGTACAGTGGCAAAGTGTCCGATGGTGGAGAGGGGTCTGTAAAGCGGCGAAGGGGCTTGGTGGCTTACCACACGAATTATGTGCAATAAATGAAATGTAAGAGCATAAATCATTAGATGAGATAGCAGCACTCTCCAACTTTCTCTTTCGCTCCTACACATCAAACAATGGCAGATCCAGCCAAAAAGTATGCAATCATTTTTCAATAAGCTGTATTAGCTTGTCAACCCAACAAAACAGACACATAACACAGATACACAGCAAACACACACTCTCATAAGCATACACACACACATATGCTTGCATCTATGCGTGGGCTTTTTGATTTATCATTGGCAAACAAAAACATTCGAATATTGTCTACTTTATTGCCAACACTTGAGAGTTGTGTGTTCATCTGCCTGTAAACATACACACAGCCACTCCCAGATGTGTATATGTATGTGGTAAAGGTAGTAATATTTAGATCCCAGACCATTCCAGTTTTTTGCTTAGTAAGATAAACTTTAATCTTAATGATTTAACATAATATCTTAATAAGTTATTCTGTACATTGCAAAAATTTTATTTAAATTTGCTTTAAAATGTTTTGTATAGTCCAGATGAAAAAGTGTGTATTGATAAATTCTAAAAATCGTACTTTATTTTACATTAGAAAAATTTGCAGCGAGAAATGTATTTCACATCTGCTTTAACGGTTTTAGTGCATTTTACGAAAGAATTCCATTTTGGGAAAATTTTGTCCGCAAACTATACGAATTTGCAATCACTGACTGTATTGACGTCTCCATGGTAACGCGAACTAAACGGTTTTGACCGCCACCAATAAAAACGAACAGCAATAAACTCTCTGGCTCTCTACAACATAATGGTCTCCACATGTAAACTGGTTTTTAGTCCCAGTCGAGAGCAAAACCGTCGCCTCTAATAACTTTATTAATTACTAAGACTGGACTTTGGGCACAATCCTTGTACAATGTATATGAAGGCAACAGCTGTGGCTCTCGCCGCCTCTTTGCCTAGCATATTAATTTATTCTATTTCGTTTTATGGCTTCAAGTGAATTTGAAAAGCCGACAGTGCTTAAGTGCTCTTACCTACTGGCTTTAGTTTATTTATTTATCGCTTTTACTACTACTCATGGTATATACAAGGTAGAAAGAGTATGAAATTTAAGACAATATTCGCTAAATTTAAAGAATATCTTGCATAAATCACCTTGTCTCTCTCTTTCATTTCAAATCAGATTCTCTCATTATCACCCGTTGGCTTACTACAGACATATGGCCAACTATTTTCTTTCACAAATTGGTATAAATGATAGGGATTAGGAGCCTCTGTTGGTGGTCATAAATAATAAGTTCCAAAAAGCGTAAAAGCAAAGCCAACGCCAGAACGAAAAATAAAAACCCCTAGAGGAAGGCCACAGGGTGAACGCAAAAAAAGTAGGCAATGATTTTTATTAATTGATAAGCATTTGCAACAAGTTGCCTGCCATTTGCGCCTTTGTGTCTGTTTATTTATATTCAACCAACCAACAACTAGTCCTTTGCTAAATCCCTACAGCCAGTCTCTCTCTCTCTCTCTCTCTCGTCTTGTTCGTCCCCGTCCCCGTCCCCGTCTCCTTGCTCACTCTTTCACTTCATCTGTCTGTGTGGCATATTCCCTAAATACTTTTCTCATATTTGAGGTAAGATTTAAGGGCTTCTGCCTCTTGCCATTTATCTGATCATCGCAATGAGATAAGCCAGGTGAACGAAGAAAAAGAGAAAAAAACAAACTACCTCAGAGAGAAAGTAGAAAAAAATATAAACTAAAAGAAGGGGCAAAAAGAAAAGTCTATGAGGTATTTGCAGAGTGCGAAAGGACATCAAAGTAAGTATGCATTTTTTTCTCCTCTCTTTTTTGAATAGGTAAAACAGTCTGACTGGTCTGAATGCGAATTGTGGAAAGCATGAAACTGTAAATACGACAAAAAACAAACAGGATATGGATAAGGATTTACTGAAATAAAGACGACATTTTAAAATTCAAAAAAAATTCAAGGAGAAAACTTTTCTCATACAAAGAGAAAGTTTCCAAAGGTCCCCGATAAGTTGCAACACTTTTTTCTTAAAATTTGCCTTGCCTTTTATTTAATATTAATTACCTTTATTACTTTTACTAACTACAAGAAAAGAAATCTTGATTAATTTTAATTGGTCTATTGTAAGATACTTAATAGAGAAATTTGATTTCATGGGGGTTCTAGTCGTATACGCAATGCATTGAAAACTGAACTTGACTTTAATTTTCATGGTCTTAATATACTTTTCTTACAATGCCTACTGGGTAGAAGGGAAAGGGCGTCTACAACTTTTAGCTTAATTTATGAATAGCAAACGACTTTTATGTTTTGCCAATGTTAACGGTTGACTAATTTGAAAAGCTAACAGCAGCAGAAAAAATGAGAAGAAGAAGAAGAAACTGCTGCATTCTTCAAACTTCGAACGATACTCGAAAAAATATTTTTCTTCCTGCCTGATGTAAGGAAAGTTTTCCGTATATTTTCCCCGTCCGTGTTTTTTTTTTTTTCGTGTAAAAAGCAAACTTTGCTACGCCATCTTATGGCATAAAACAGGGGGCCAAGAAAAATGTGCACTTGTCAGCAAAAGAAAAGCGCAAAGAAAAGAAGAAATCGAGGCTGCACCGAAATCATTAAAAGAAGGAAATGCCAACGTAATTGATAAAGGGAAAAACGGAAAAAAGACGAGCAAGGAGAGACGAGAAGGCACTGGAATATGAGGGTCATGAGGCATTGAGGGAGAATCTTTACAGCGATGACATCGTTAAAAGTCTACCAAGTACTTTCTACTACTGTACTACTACTGTTGACTTGTTGGGGATAGTCAAGTACTTGCCAAGACCGAATTAGTGGCCACAAATTGGCCAACTTCAGAGATTCATTCACAAGAAGAGCAAAACGAGAAGGAGCGAGAGAGAGATTAAAGGAATGTGTGTGATTTACTTTGCCACTTTACTTTTTCATTCCCAATGATATGCAAATGGAAAAATATTTAGTTGCACCACTCCAACGCTCCCTCTGAAAAAAGAGAGTAAAATGGCATTTCTGAGTTATTTCTTTCAACTGAGAAGAAAGAAAGCAAAATAAATGGTATTTGTTTCATCGTTTTTGGAGCATTTCAGCGGGTGGGGAGGTGGAGACTAGGGCGGTAAAACAAAGCAGCCATGAAGCGTGGCAAAAGAACTGACCCAATGTCTTCACTCAGTTCTCAGCTCCACTCCTTGTACCATGCTCCATGAAACCTTTTCCACGGCACTTAAACCAAACTAACAAAAGTTCGCATTGCTTTTATTTGACTTGGTAGAGATGGAGAAGAAGAAGAATAAAAACAGAGAGGGAGAGAGAAAAATACGCTGCATAAGTCATTTGCATAAGTTGCTGTTAAACTTGCCACACCCCATGCTACACTCACCGCACCACCCACAACTCATGCCACAAAATGTGAGAAATTTTTGTTTTCGCAATTGTGCAGAAAAGTGGCCGCTGCATATTAAAAAAAAAAAAAGAAAAGAGAAAGAACCCAGAGAACTGAACGAATGAATATATTTTCTACTTTATTTGGCAGGCGAAACTTTTCTGTTTTTTGACCTCTCTCTCAACCACCACCCCCTCAGCCTCTCCAAATATTTGTTTAGTTCGGTAATATATCTGATTTCTCAGGCATTCTAATTACGTTGGTTTTTCATTTTTGCCTTTTAATCAAACAAAAAGGAAAAAAAGAAATGAAAGACAAGGCAAATAATGGCGAAGAAAACTTGTTTCTTTTGAATATGAAAATCAATAGGTTTCGTTTTTTTTTTATTTTTCCACCATCCCACTCTGACCCCCAAGGGGCAAAACAATAAAATTCAATTCAAGAAAATCAACTTGGTAAATTTGTGTTGAATGAATGCCCTCCGGCTGGGCGAACGAGCATATTGATGATGCTGATGACTGTCAATGCCACGCCCCCTACATATATTCCAAATAAGAATCTATGTACATATGTATACATGGGCCAATGGCTATGTTGTGAATTCAAGTGCAAAGAATGAAAGGAAAAAAAAAAAAAAAAGACAAGACAAATTTATGTGTATGGAAATGATAATATCATTTCGAATATTCAAAGAAATTCTTAAACAGGCCAAAGTGCATACTTTTAGGCATGCATATATTTTAAATCAAGAGCTTTAAACACCTTCAAGGGGCTTAGAATGAGTTTTGATTATGTAATACCAAGAAGTTTCGCAAAATGTTCCTGCAAATACTTCTCCTTATTATCAACTAAATTAAAATGACTTATAAAACAATGAGCTAATCTTCACCATCTCACAGACAGTTTTCTGTTGTTTTATTAGTTGCTTTCTTCATTAAACTTAAATACAAATAAATTATCAGAAACATGAGGCTGACGTGCATTGAAACTCTCTTGTGTATAAGTTTGTTTTCTTCTAATGCTAGTTTTTTTACTTTTATAAATCACTTGGAAAACTTTATTTCCCGCTAATTAAACTTGTGTTAACAGCTCAATTAAAAGCTGTCATATATCCTATACTCTATGGGAGTAATGGCTAGAAAGTTTAAGGTCTCTGCATTCCTTTGTTGCTATGTTTTGTTTCAACATAATATGATAAGATACAAATATGCCCGCTGGACGCTTTCGCTTTCATCACTTGTCAGTGTCAAGCTCAAGTTTCCTTGTGTCTGCATGTGTGTGGTTGTGTGTCTGTGTGTGTGCGTAGAAAAGGGTAAAACAATCACTTCAATAGGGGAGAGTAGAACAACAACAAAGAGAACAAAAAAGAAAAACTTTATGTATTTTTATGTGTTCACATTATTTTTGCTACTGTTTGCACTTTATTACATTTTGACAAACGAAAAACTTTTGCCAACACTTCTAACTCTCCCTTAACATATGAAGATGTTGGTTAAATTATGTTGTTGTACCTCTATATACTTTTATATATATGTATATGTTTATATGTAGTTGTGGGCGTCACAACAAGTGGCAGGCTCGTTAAATAACCAGGAATAAAAAAGAAGCTGGTAGAAAAAGAAAAAGTTTTCATAAACTTCCAAAAAAAGAAGGAAAATGTTTTATTCAATCGCAACTCAAGTGGATTGCCATTTTTTTTTAAGGACTTTCGGGCCAAGGTCTATTTTTTGTACGACAAATTTCAAATTAAAAATAAGTATATTTTTATATTTCAACTTGAGCTATACATAGTCTGAGGTCTCCCTTTTTTCTGTATGCTAAGTTCTTGCCTGGTTTGACTTGCGTTTGAAAGTCACGCGATTTTCTCAAGTTTCCCTCTCTCCCACTCACTCACTCTCTCTCTCTCTTTCTGTTAGTCTGACTTTCTTGAGTATATTTCATTTAATTACTGTTTTGCTCTAGCTCTACTCGTAATTATATTCGTAATTTGAGTGGGATAAATGAATGGCACTGAGCACTAAGGACTCGCTCGGAAACGCTGCTGCTTGGCATTTGGTTATTATTATTATTATTATTGATTGTCCTGCAATGAATACGAACAAAGTTTATGCTAATTGCAAATGGTTTGAGGTTGGCAGACTGAAGAAGAAGAAGCCGCTTATAAATTGAACAAATATTCATGAAATGATTTGCATTGCGAATACGACTATGACTTTGAGTATAGAAAGTTTAACTAAAGTAATTAACTCAAGTTTTTTTTTTGCCATAAATTTTCAATGAATCAAATGTTTTTGGATGCATGTCAAAATTACAAATAAAGAAAAACTTAAATCCTTATAATAAATATGGGAGACACTTTGCATTTCTAGGGATATTATGAAAATACTTTCGTATTTGTTTGTCAGTGAAGAGGATTGACAGTAAATTATAAAGAGAAATAGATAATTGCGCATAAGAAATCTCAAAGAGTTGGTTTATGATTGACTCAAAAAATCGTAAGATTTTCTTTTAAAGGGCAAGACTCTTGTCTTAGTCCGATATTGTACTTGTTCTTGTTTCCTTTAGAAATAAGTCTAGATAAGTTATCATTCAATCTAAAAAGCCTACAAGCACATCCCATACAATAAAAATATATACATATATTCATCCTGCGTATACTAGTTGGACTAGTAGACTATTCCAAAAAAATTTAAGCAAAGTTTTGTACTACCAAAAAAAAGTACATAATGCATACAAATCTGTGTGGTAAGTGTACCCCTGTGATTTTTTCTTTTCGTTTTTTTGGTGGTGGTGGCAAATTTAGTCATTACGTTTGGTCAGAGAGTGCGAAGAAGCAGGAGGAGGAGGAGGAGGAGGAGGAGGAGGAGGTGAAAGAGGTCGAGGTGTAGCATAATATACACAAGCACATATCCTGTATGTCCTGCTGTTGCTGCTTGGGAGCGCATTTGCATGTTGCTTGAGCCAAATACTAGTTGGAAGCTCTACCTTCTTCTTCTTGTGCCCCCAACTTTATTCTGCATTCTTTTTTTGTGTGTGTTTTTTTTTGTGTCATTTTATTTGTGAATATGTATATTTTTCTTTGGCCTGCGGGGAACTGCTACGAGGGGAGGATGGAGAGAGACGAGCAGCAGCAGCAGCAGCAGCAGCGAGTCATGTGTGGCAGACATGCATAATTCAAAACGTGGCTGGGAAAATGTTTGCTCGGCATGGTAGCCACTTTTTATGCTGGTAATTCGACTATGGGGACATGCCTGCCGTCATGTAGGTGGCCCGATGTGTGAGTGTGTGTTTGTGTTAACGCAATTTTCGTTATAAAAAGTCGCCGCCTTTGCTTTTCTTCTGTTTGATATATTTTTCACACAACGTCTGCTTGTTAAATTGTTGGCGGCAATTTCGAGGTTAGCGTGACATACACACATACACACATTACCGGGACGCAGGATCCAGGACCCTCCAACCAACTTTTATGTTTGCAAAGTTCTCTGGGGCTAGTCGCTGCTTCTGCTGCTGTTGCTCCTGTTATAGTTCCTGTTCCTGCTGTTGTCACACTTTGCTTCTGTTTTCTTTTCACACTTTTAACAATTTTTGCTCACTTTTTCTCTTCCATTTTATATATTTGCTACAACAACATCAATTGTTGCCTATGGCATATAATATTTACTGTGGAAAAAAAAGGCAAATTCTCAGTGATTATATAAATGGCTGTTATATTTTTTGTCTTTTTGAGTAATTCTGCATACCCTAAAAAAAATTATTATTGGCAGAGAATATTATTCATATTTCATTGAAAATACATATATGTACCTACATGTGCGAGAAAGTGTGGCTTAAAAAATTGTCACCGAAATTGTCAATATGAATGTGTCAACTTGACATGTGAAAATTGTGTTAAAAATAGCATCAAGAGGGGAAAAATGTATAAAAAGGGTAACAAAATATTAGAAAATAGTATATAAAATTTAAATTTAGACTTTAAACATGCTGGCTAATAAAGTTTTTATACAGTTTCGTCGATTAATTTTGCTCATAAATGTGATGAGACTAGTTATAAAAGACGAACGAAAATTAAAGACTTTACTCAATACTGTATTTAGTTGTTGTGTTTGGTTTTTACATATATAATAAATATTCATGAAGATTTAATCCTACATTATATATATTTAGATTGTCCTTAGGGGAGACCCAAGTTTAGAATTTAAAACTCTATTAATTTGTCCAAAGTCATTTCGAAGCTGATTACTCTCTGAACCGAAATGCATTTCAATTTCTTATATTACCATATAAGATACTAAAGTCGTTTATTTACTTAGTGCCAGAAGTCGACATAAACTATAATGGCAAGGGGAATCTTTTAACCGTATAGCTATCAATATCACTATCAATAAGCTTACCTCTGGATTACCTCTTCTGCATCCTTTCAATCTCTTTATTTTCATCTAGAGCTATTTATTGTTAGTATTTGTCGATTGAGTCCACTATCCCTCCTCCAACTAGTGTTCTTTTCCCATGCATCCTTAACATTGCTCTGAAATTCTTTGAAAAATATCAAAATGATGAAAAGAATGATTTAGAGTTTAAAGATAACCTTGTTTTAATTGACTTTCAGTGGCCTTTGGATTTAAGTGTGCCCTCCTTGTTGGAAACGACGTCTGACAGTGTTGGTTAAATATGCAAAAGTTAAGTTTTATCTTGAGGCATTTTCTTCTAATGTTTTTTCATATTCTGCAACACGCGATCTCGCCATAGTTGTTAGTTGCATGTTTGCCACTTGACTTGACGTCTCAAAATGTGGTGCAAAACTGGGCCAATTTGGCTTAAGAGTTTAAAAATTTACATACAAACAGAAACGCAAACAAACATATATGTATACATCTGAATATTTGTTGCAATCTTTCTCAGGTGCAACAATTTTTAGCTGATTACATTTGTTTTTTTTTTCGTCGTTATCTATTTAATCTGAAATGCATTTTAAAGTTGTAGTAAATGTTATTTATTTGCTTGCCATTGCTGAAGCACTGAGGGGAATTATTTAAACTGTAATTCTCGACATAAATAATTCGCCTCGAGCCATGCCAACTGGAAGGACATGCAGGACAACAGTAACAATGAACAGGACAGCAGAGAGAGAGAGAGCGAAAGAAAGGCAGAGAAAACTTGCAGCTGCCAACAATTTATTGGCTCGAAAATGACAACAATCTGAAGAAGGCAGATGAAGGCGAAGGAAGAAGAGGGCATTGGGCTAAGGAAAAGGAGCAGGACAATTATCATTGTAAACATTTACCAACGCAGATCGAAATGACAAACAACAACAAAACAGAAGAGAAAAACCGAAACGAAGTGAAAATAGTTTGAGCAATTCGAAACAGATTGTTAAACGTAGATAGAAAAAATCGTTTTAAGCGGGATAGTTGTACACACTCTATATTGGTGGGAAAGGGAGAATGGAAACGCTGAAATGTATGCAGAATAATAAAGAGTGGAATGGGGTTTTATTTCAAAGCGAAAACACTACGAAAATTAAATTTTATCCCAAATGATCTTCAGTAACAAGTCTGTCTTTATAAAAATCTACACTACTTCTCTCTGATTTCGAAAGTTTAATTTTGTAATGGCAAGTAATAAAGATATATATACATATATTGACTCTTTGTAAATCTGACTTGTTGTTCTTCTTGTTGTTGTTGAATTGTCTCTGTGTGTCAAGAGCGTTTGTGGCCAACTTCTGGTTACCCATGTAATCTGCTTCTGTGCATCAGGTATCATTCAAATGTTGCACTTATGCTGCAATTGAAACCAAGCCCAATCTCTTGGCTGCATCTCAGCAAGGACTTTAAAGCAAATAGTATTTCCAATCCCCCACTTCTCATACAAAATGAGTTGTTTATTCACCTTTGAATGTGAATGCAAAACTGACTTACATAAAAGACTCACTTATAATACGAGTTCAGGTGTTTAGCTCAATCCCAAAGCTCAGGCAAGTTTTAGTTAAAGCTTGCCAAAGCAACAGGAAGGATTCTATTTGTGCAAACATATGTATGTACATATGTCTATGCTGTATGCTCTTGTTTTAGTGATAGAAGGTATGTATCTAAAGATAACTCTTTCTTGTATTAGAAATTAGTTTGAATAGATAGCAGAAGGTACAAATGTCCAGCCGAAGTAAGTCCAGATATGCTGAGAGTTGATAATTGTCTTGTCTTTTGTCTATCTTTTTGAATTTTATCAAAACGAAAGGAAAATGCGAATAAAATTTGATTTGAAAAGTTTTTCGAATCCAAAGATAATCTTACAAATTATTTAAATCGGTTTTCACTTACTTCATGCACAGTGGAAAGGAACTTATTTTTAGATTGTTTACCAAGATTTTTGATTGACAAATTGATATTGGAGGTGTATTTAATTGCTATTTTTGAACTTCAGTTAGATTACATAGTCAATGTGTTTGTGTGTGTGTGTGCGTGTCTATTCCTGAATCTGAATTTGCCTGTCAAAAATTTAATGTATACAATTTAATTTCTTGTCTTTTGGTTCACTCGCATCGTTAATCAAAGTGTCTTTAATCTCACGTCAAGTTATGTAAATAAACAATTACGAGCATTTATGTCTAAGCACACACACATACACACACAGAAACACACGCATATCTATATGTATGTAGGTGTATATATACGTGAGCAAACACAACACTCACACACACACACACTTACGTAACACGGGCACAAATTTTGTGGCTTAAAGTTAATTCATTTCGCAAAGTGTTTACCTAACCTGGCATTAAAACGGCTAGAAGAGACATACCTACATACATATGTATGTATATGTAGCTGGTATCAACTGCTGGCGTCTTCTCCTGCCATTTCCCCAATTCCTATCTTTGCTTTCATCCTTATGTCCTTAACATCATGGCTACCTACATAAATTCGATAAACATAAACACTCACTCACACACAAATTTCCCATTTTGCCATTTAGCAAACAAAACCGGAAGGAAACGCGTTTCGAATTCGTTCAAGTGCAAACATTTCAATTTGAAACTGATAAGTCACATTAATGTGTTCAGTTAACTCGGCCTAAAACCAGATTTCGAAAGCAGCAAATCTCTTTATATCGATTACTTTTCTCTCTATCTCTCTCTCCAATGCATTTTTGCCTGCTGCAACTTCATTTTTGGGCTACCAAAACTGTAACTGAATCCAAGTGGCAAGTGGCTGAGACCACCAAAAATGCCTTAAGGAAACTTTTTCTTCAAGAGTGAATCGATAGAAGCCTCAAGTCCTTATGCCTGAGTGAGTAATGGGAATGTTGCAAGGCATTCAAAGAGATTGGAAGAGCGAGAATTTGAGATGAAAACTAGAGAGTCAGAGGGAGCTAAGAGCTAAAATAAGGAGTGGCTGAAACGAATCTGGATAGCAATTGAAATTTCAGTTTGACTTGGCAACAAATTAAACCTCAAACATTTTTTGATATATGTATGTATGTATGTATCTTGTTATGTTTGATAACATTTAATGTGTAAATAAGGAATTGTTATGCGTTCAATTTTACTTAAATATCTTCTATGAGAAATAAATATAATGTATTTGGTAATGGCAAGGGGATACATTACAATAACTTTTTGAATTGGTATACTAATTGATTTCAAGCTCGTTGCTTTCTCTTCTACTTCTCTCAATCAAGGTGTTCGAATTCAACAACAACTTATTTCAAGAAGATAAGTTCTCATGGCTTTTTTAATGGTAGCAAGTCCTCATTTGGTTCATGGATATGACATAAAACTGCTTATGTCAGCTTTAGCAGAGTATATGGAGTTATCTCTTAGTCTCCCCCCCCTCGCTCACCATTTAAAAAATATATATACATATGATGATAAACATTCTGACAGCTAAAAAGTTGTGTCATAACACAATTAAAAACTAAAATAACAAAAAAATAGATAATAAAAAAAGAAACAAAACAAAAAAAATTATAGCAAAAGTTGCAATGACTCAGTTATGATGTCAAAACAGTTGCTTTTTAATTAAAAAAAGATTTTTCATACTCGCTCCAACACTTTATGAGCTTTTTCTTTAACTAGAGTTTCACGGTGCGTATGAGCAACGTAACAAAGTAGAAGAGAAAACAGATAGAAAGAAGATAGAAACCGTGGAAAAGAAGGGAAGGAGTATTTTTTATTTAGTTTTGCCTTCTAGTTGATTAAAGTTATTTTAATTGGTTTTTAATGTTAATGGCAAAAGTTGCAAAAACTAACAAAGTTTTGCCTCCCAATACAACCCTTTCTTCCAACCCCCTCTCGCATTTCTAGTCTGTCTCTTTGTCTAACTGTCAGTCCGTCAGACGTTTTGAAAATTGAAATGTTTACCAGAGTTCTCATTGTTGTTTTTGTTGTTGTTAGTCTCTGCAAAAATGCATTTAATTATTTAGCTATTTTTAGTCGAATTTCATTTCATTTTTAATTAATGGGCAGGAACAAAACCAAAATGGGAAAGAGAGGGAGACAGCGGCAGAGTGAGAAGAGAAATAAGCAAAAATAACAAAATGCTTTTACGTATTTATTGGCGGATTTGCGCAAAGTTTTTTGCCTAAATGAAACCAAAAAGTTGCACAAAAGCCAAAGGTAAAAGCCTTTAAGCCATAATTTAATATATTGACACAAAGCTTTGTCGTAAGACGTGTCTTTGCTTCATCATAATCCCCCACCATCTTCCACACCCCCACCATCTCCCCTCAGTCCAAGTAGCGCATATTGTATATTGACAGCTGTCAATGGAGGCGGAGGAGAAGTCCCCTCTTCCATTCTATACAGATAAAAATGAGAGAAAAACTGAGTTGGTAGGGCAACGAAAAGTAAGTTTTCTTCGCCTTCCTTTTTTTTTTTTTTTGGTTTTGGCTTGGTTTGACTTAATGCGCAACTATGCGGAAAATGTTTGCGCTTAGCTTGAATTTAGCATTGACGTGAAATTTTGTTTGTACCAACATGCATATGTATATGTATGTATCTGTGTTGGTTTATTTGACAAGCTAAATGAACTGACCCATCAGAGGCATCCGATATAGATAAATACTTATGAATAGGTAAAGAAATTCTTGGACATCAGGTTAATCATTTAGGGGACCGAAACTGAAACAACAATTGCTCAAAGTCATTTGGTTGGTATCCAAGAAACTTGACCAAAGCTGAAATCTACTCTAGAAGTGAATTGATATTGACAATATGTTTTGGAATGACATTTTCCCTTAAAAAGGATTAGCCATGTTGACTTTGCGCATTTAAAATTTTGAATAATAAAAGTTATTCTTTGAACTTTAAACTTCTAACCTTGAAGAGATATTTAAAGTAGTTAACCGTCAAAATGTTTGGTAAACTATCAAATTTGAAGCATAAACCTTTGGGAAGAGTTTTTATGGTCACAAGCATGCGTGTTAACCTGATTATAATGACCAAAAAGAGCTCACAGCACATTCTTTCAGTTCGAGTCTTAAAGTTCTTCATGAGCGGAGCTCAACAACATTAGGGGTCAGTTTTTTCCATAATTTAATGCTCGGGTATGAGAACAAGACGTATCTTTTGGCCTATCTTAGTCTTCGAAACCCCTATTAGCTCTTGTTCGTTCCTTAGCAAGGTATCAATTAATTACAATTGATTAAAAATAGAAAGATTTAGCTCCTGAATTGCTTGCGAGCCAAGGACGGAATCTAAACTATTCAATTTCTTTGCTTGTTTTTTTTTAGGACACGTATTGTCGACTTACACACCTTTAAGCTGTTGTAAAAGTATGAGAACAATCAAAAATGAAATACAATTGTAAAGATAAAAATATCCTTCTCTGTTTGTCGTTTGTTAAACTCTTCTTGACCCTGAATTATTGCTAAGACTAAATATTCCCGGTCCTTAATTAAACATTTTTTTTCTTACTTTACACACAATACAAATTTTTATTCCATCACTTTTCAAGGTTGTCAATTTTGAGTCAAGTACAATGTGTAAAATGATATGTCTGAATGTGTCTGAAAGTGGTTGTCTAATTGTGGAGTGGACACCTAATAGATTATTTGTTGTAGAAATCGAAAACTGGAAACTCTTACTTTGGTTTATTCTTGGCTGCTGCTCCTTCCTGCTTCTTTGTCTCCTCTGTTAGATGATAGTTATCGGTGACTGCATTGAAATAGGCCAAGTTATCATCTTCTTGGTTGCGATGGTATTTATGTGAGTTCCATTCACTGTATATACCATTGGATGCACTGGCATCTCCATCTTCTGGCAAAGATGTGGCAGATGGTTGTGGTCTAAGTGCTGTTTGAGATGCGGTCAAGTCAGGCAGAGAATTTCTGTGGCTCCATATGCCATTGTTCTCGTCATCGTAATAGACTGAAACCACACGATCCTTGGTTGGTCTCTTGGGTGAAGGGGGTTGGGCCGTGAGTTCTTTGACACGATCTGCATAGCGCAAAGTATTGAGCGTATGCTCAACAGAATTCAAACCAGGAGAGATCATGGCTATCATGCAAGTCTTGACTTTGACGCCACCAATGAAGGAGTCACGCAGCACTTGAGTTAGCTTCGAGCCACGGAAGGGCACATGAGCGGATTGACGACCCAAGGCACGAATGCATTCTTTAAGGGCCAGCAACGACTTATTGATTTCAGCTGCCTCTAGGCGGGTTAGACGATCTGCTGAGCTATTGTCGGCTCCTCGCTCATTTCCCGCCAAATCGATGAGTGAAAATTTACCATGAAGACGATTATTTTTAGAGTAGCGTAAAACTATCTGGAAAACAGCATGGGAGCGTGACGACTTGGCATTGGCTGATGTGTGTCCCGAAGTGCGCACAGTATTCCCCAATTCCAAGAGTGTCAAAACATCGCTGGTATCCTTGACTGCCTTTTCGGTGAGACCTACGACTTGCACCACTTGATGACCATCTTCCAGGACTCGCAATTGTGGTTTGCCTGGCATAAGCAAATCATATACCCTTGAACCATAGATCTCAAAGAAACAACAGGTAACAGTTAGACCCAAACGAACGTATTTGGTCTGTCGCAGATTATCAAAAACGTCAACGGCTGCCATGGCATAGATGCCATCCCGAGGATTCTGTTGCTTGCCAGTGAATTGGCCACCCATTGTATGTGTCTTGCCACTGCCAGTCTGGCCATAGGCAAAACAAGTGGCCATTCCGCCTTCAAAGACATGACGGACCAAGGGGCGAGCCGTATACTCATAAACCATGGCATTGGAGCACTCCTCATTGAAGGTATAATCAAAGCGAAAGTTGTGATTTTCCAGAAACTTGACCAAATTAACATGTTTACGCGGTTCATGCACAACCAGAGAATCCTTAGTAGGCACAGTGATGACATCGAGTTCCCTTTCCCTCTGCTCTTTGTGATTTAATGGACGCTTCCTAACACACACAACAATCTGATGCTGTTTGAGTTGTCCTCGTATACCCAAGCGTAATGGATGAAAATCCATTTGCAATCGATGTAAACGTATCATTCTGGCCAATTCCCAATGAGGATTACCAGGATCTTCATTCTTTTGCTTCTCACGCATATCTCTGGCCAAAGCTTGCTGTTGGCGACGCTTCTCACGCCGCTGCCTCAGGTGATCAATCTGGGCCACGACTACATCTTCGCGAGGCAATTGCCTGGGCATGGCGGTCACAACTCGCGGCGCCAAACGCCGTGGGGCAAATGAACTGCCCCCAGCCTTCAGGCGGGCCAAGGCAAGAGGACATTTTGGAGTAGCTCTAGGAGATATCGAGGCTGTGCTGCACAGGGGGAGCCTCATAAATCTGTGGATTTAGCTTCACAATCGACTCAATGGACAACCCTTTGCCCTGTGTGGCACCGCCTTCGAACCATTCTACAGTAACTACATTATTCGAGCCGCCATCCAGTTTGATAATCCTAGCCAAATGAACACGACCATCGGATCTTTTGATATACACTTCCTGATTGATTGATAACACGTCCATGGAGTAATAAAGAATAAAAGAAAAGAGGAAAAGAAAATTTCAATTGGTCTTTTGGCCTTTTGTCGATTTCTACAACAAATTTAAGTTGAAGCCAGTTTTCTTTGGAAAAAAAATAGTATAAAAAAAATATGGCAAGAAATTATATGGTTACGTTTATTTCACGACAGGTTAGACAAAAACTTTATGATTGAACTATCTAACCTAGTCTTTTCAAAAACTAATCTAGTTATAAAACCATGCAGTTTACCTTATATCAATCGCTTTATTACGACACAAAGGCCGTGCAATCAAGCACAGTGGTAAAAAATATTCGCAATGTAAATAAATTTACGGCATTGAAGTTCTTTTTCAATTTGGAGATAAATTATACAGATATAAATGATTTGATGTTTGAACATATTTTCGGTGAAAAAAATAATTCAGTAAGTTGCATTCATTATTTCCATTAAATTTTCAGGATTCTCTTTCGAAATTTCGTTAGAGTCATTAGAACTGTATTTTAGATATTTCTGGGGTATATGTATGTTGGTATATATTTTTATTATGTGTACATTTGTTTGACCCAAGAAGCACTGTGCAAATTTCATATACATATGTATTTTTGCCTGTGACAAAAATGAAAATACATGCATATGAGGGGCGAGTTAAAGGCTGGTTAAAATGAGAATTCAAAACGAGAATTCGTTCCCGCTCCAAAATACATTTTTGGGCCATGGTCCGACTAAACAAATATGCCAGTTAGGCAAACACACGCCAGTCGACCAGACATGAAAAAGCTACAAAATTTGCATATCAACCAACCAGGCAGAAGCTGCTGCAGCTGCATGAAGGAGGAAGAAGGAGAAAGAGTTGCAGACCAGAACAGAAACCAGGCTTATTTGCCCAATTCTTGTTGCATTTTGAAGGCATTTTTGGCTTTTCGTTTTTACTGATAATTACACGGTAAATTTGCCAAATGTGACGACAAATGGTAAACTGAATGCTAAAAAGAGAGAGTGTGTGTGTGTGCGCGTGTGTGCACCTGGTTTCCTGCCGACTGGCCGACTGACTCAATGACGTTCAGACACATTTCGTTCGCCCCTTCGCTTGAAATAAAGCGCAAGCACTTCAAAAAATAAATAACAATTTGTACGTTACACACGTCTCGGCTTATGCAAACGTATCTGTTCATTTATATATGTTTGTGTAACTGTGTGTGTGTGTGTGTGTGCGAGTGGAGTGCGCCTAAAAGTATACTTCATTTCGTGTTTTACAAGACCAACCATCAACCACACCCAAACCAGTTGGTAAATACAACGAAAGTACTTCGTGCCAGCCAGACTGCCCTGCCTCTTTCTCTCATTCTCTCTGTCACTTCCTTTCTGGTGTTAGTGTTGACTTTGTTATTGTTGCGAAATTGAACAAATTGTGTTAAAACAACAACAACATCAGCTCGAACGTAGTCATAGAGAAATCTATCTATCAAACGTTTGAACTAGTCAATCCTGCCAATCGATGCCTTAAATGCTAATGTAGATTCCGAAATTAATGTAACAATTTATAAATTTTTTCATTGTATTTATGTGGTAAGTTGAGAACAAATTTTTAAGCCAAAACTAACTCTTTCTCCCTCTCTCTATATATAGGAATTAAGGGCGGGCTATGAATAACAGTTAGCCATCATTTGAAACGCCTGAAAAAAAAAAAAAAACGTAAAGCCTTTAACCAAACAAACGGCAAGAGGAACAAAAAAAAAAAAAAAAAAGAAAAACCAGGAAAATTATAGTACAAAAATCACTTGGAAAAGTCCCGTAAAATGTTTCGGAAATTTGTTTACTTTCTAATGGCCACATTTGGCATTGGCCTCGCTGTATTCTGGAGATTCTTTAAAGAGGATGAAGTCCAGACTGTGGCAGATGCCGAAAGCCCAATAATGCAAAAAATTCGTTATATGATGAGCGAAATGTATTACTATTTCCATGAAGATGAGCGCCCTCCCGTGCCAAAGATTAGTGCAAACTTCCTACAACGTGCCTGGGAATATGTGGGAATCTAATAAAACACAAAAATGAAATCACAGAAACAACACAAATAGGAGACGGCAAACACTTTAGAATTTATTCACTAATCTCTTCACTAACGACCAAATATGAATATTATATACATAAGCTCCATTACAATTGCAAAAACGAATTTAAAACAAAATTGTTTACATTAAAATAGAAAGAGTTCACTTTCACCTCCCATCCCGTTCTCTCTCGCCGACCAGCCCTCTTCAATGTAGACAAATAGAGATAAATAAATTCTATATCCATTGTGAAATTATTACTAAGTGAATTATTTATGCAATTCATTTTGTCGCGTGCACAGTTTTGTGACACATTTTTCGCCCCTTTTGGCATAATTAAATCAAAAAATGACAAAAGAGATTACCGCTGATTTTGTAAAGAGGATTAATTCAAATGTACAAAATTATTATATGCAATTTGATTACATTAAAAGAGGCAGATCGAAAGAAAGAGAAAGGGACATGGTGAACAATCAAATCACTTATAATTTATATATGTATCTAGCAGTTACTTAGATTGATTACATATTGTTAAAAGCCCACAAAAGTTTGTTGAACCTGCTAAAGGTAGCGGGTAGTACAGTAAATTCTCACTAAAGTGGATACAAATTGAGCTACTCGGATTGTTTGCTCAAGGAATGCCCATAAAAGCTGCAAGCTATCCAAAATAAAATACTAAAATAATTGTTTACCTATGACTATAAACCCCATGACTTGGATTATTCATAAATCAACTTATGTCAGATAAGAGATTCTATGCATAAAGATATTCCAACCAACAAGACAGACTTATCTCCCTCTGTGCTCTGCCTCGATCTCTCTCTCTTTTTCTCTGTCCGCTGTTATTTCATGATATGTTATTTTTAAAGTACTCCACCTATTTTGTCGTTTTCTACGCACAATAAAGGTATAGAAGATCGCGTTCAAGAGAATTCTAAAAGGAGAATAGCGAATTGACACTGTACTAGGAAGTGTGTCATTCAGACTGCACTCAGGATAGACCGAGTTTCATGTGCGTTTTGATGCTTCTTGTTGTTGCCTGCTCCCATTTCCTTTATTTCAATTGGTAGCACAATACCAAAAACTATTCGATACAGAAACAATAGAATAGAAGGGAAAGCCATGTGGCTTTCTTTTCAGCATCATTCCCTTTTCCATATTTTTTGTTGTGAAGTGAAACCCTCAACAAGTGCTTGGAGCATTTGGGTGCATTCAATGGAGTGCACTCTCCATAAGGAATACTTGAACAAAAAACAAAACACAGAAGAAGTAGAACTAGAAGGAAACGCAGAAAAGACGCATAACAATAAAATGTGCATGGCCTTTGTTTGGGTATTGAGTTCTGATGGGTTTGCGCTGTTTCATTCATTCATTTATTGTGCAAAAGTTCAAGACATACATAAATAACTCGCATTTTCAAACCCCATTTTCAATAATAAGTCTTGAAGAAGAGAAAAATGTTTTTTATTGTTACTAAATTTCATTAGAGTTGAAAAGTATGAGTGGGATGAAAGCTAATGAAAAATAATGAAATCAATATTAATATAGAAAATCTAAATTACATTCTCTTACATATCCTCTCGAGCAAAGCGTAAGGTCTCCACCAAGCGTGTTAGAGGTTGATCACCCACACAGATCTTATAGATGACTGTGAATAATGGGAATCTATAGAAAATATATGAGCTTAAAATCAGAAAAACCTCATGTCAATAACTTACTTATCGGCTAGACCCTTCTTATCAAGCATTATGTGTACCAATTCGGCGGTAACTGGACCCAAGGGTTCATGACCAGCTATCAAAATGTGTTCCAATTCACTCAAAGGTTGTCCGGTTTTGACAAATGCCTCAGCCAATTTGCGATTACGATTGGCTAAACGAACAAAAAGTTAAAAATCTCTAGAGAAAAGTTTAAAAAATTCCTACCATAACAACTGGTAACCAAGTCAGAGATGCCACAAGCCTCAAAAAATGTGGCCATGCGACAACCAGGATAGAAAACATCCACAAATTGAAGAGTCTCCAGAAAACCGCGACGTATAATGCCAGCTTTGGTATTCTCATTCAGTTCCATGCCATCAGCACAGCCAGCACCAAATGCAATGATATTCTGAAAGCCAAAGGACGAAAATATTACAAGCATCCTGGCAGTTTTACAAATTTACCCTTAGGGTGGAGCAAATCTCCACACAATCAGCATCATCTGTGACAACCACACGAAATGTGGGCGACTTGAAAATTTCTTGCAGTAGACGGAAATATTTTTGATCCCGACAACCAATAGTACCCTCTACAAAGTTATCATTGGCTATCTCATGGGCCAAATTGCAGCCCACCAAAACAGAGCAGGGTATCTAAGAAGAAAAATGTAAAGGAACGTTATTCAAGGAAACCAACAGAGAGGGTTCTCTCTCTCAACCTTCAATTGCCTCATTATAATTTGTGAAATCAAAACAATTTGACCATCATCGCCGCGCTCGAAACCTTTTATAAGAGAAACTGCATGAGCCGTGGGCTTGACCTTACCCAGGAGAGTCTTGCAGCAACTGTTCACAAAGGTCGGTGGTATGGCAAAAATTAAAATATCAGCATCTCGAGCTGTTTTGACCACATCATCAACAGCCACCTGAAAAAAGAGATAGCTATTAATTAAAGTAATAACAGCAAATTGTCGTCCTTACTTACAATATTGGTTGGCAATACAAAATCCGGCATATACTTTACATTGATGTGCGTCGTGTTGATAATTTCCGTTAATTTTCGTCCGTCAACTATTTCCTCATAGACATACATATAAACGATGGGCTCCATATGCTGTGAATTGGCCACATTTCTTCCCACATTGCGGGCAATCGTTGTGGCCCAATTGCCAGAGCCGATTATACAAACGTTAATTCTATCCATTTTCGAATCAATGTGTAGCGAGTTTTGTGTGTACGTGTGTGTGGTGTGAGTGTGTCAAAATGTAAATGAATTAAAGCAAACACTAAAATACTGAATGATTGAAATGGAAGTGATAATGTTTTAAATTGAATGATGATAAACAAACAAAAAGCAATTCGCAAAATGTGATCAACGGGTATTCTAATTTATTTTAAAACTAAATTGCGGCACTAAGTTTCAGTCAAAAGTAAAAAGGGACAAAATAAACGTGTTTTTTCAATAGTGTGCTCAAAAGTATTGCTAAGTTTTGAGCCAGTATTGATTCACCGAGGTGGAAAATGAACAAACCATTGGTTTATTTTATTTGTTATACTATTTATTTACTGAGACATTTTATATTGAAATTAATATGGTTTACCATAAATTGTATTCCTTTTGCTCACGTTTTTGCTTTTGCGTTGAATGAATGGCGTTTTCCAGTGTTAGTCATTGCTATTTAACTCTACAGATACATTAGTTATCTGGCATCAACAAAACATTCTAAATGCAAGAATTCAATTTTTCGTAACAAGAGTCTTGTCAGTTAGAAAAGGTAAACAGGAAAACTTAGTGATTTATTGACCTTACCTAGTTGACCCAGTTAACTTTAACTGTTGATTCAAGTTTTAGCTTTACATTTCAGCACGTATCTTTGTTATTTTTAATCAAATTGTAACAAAATTGCATTGTATTGATTTTATTTTATATACATAATTATAATGCAATTGCTTTATAGAAAAACAAAAAAAACTCTTCTGTATTTCAGAGTCACTGTGAGAATGTTAATTCTTTGATTGTATTAACGCAATGACAATAGCCAAATTGGAATAATAGCCAAAAGGGCTTACAGTGGGTCAAAAGATGGTGAGCTCTTTTAAAATTTATTACTATTTTATATCGATTTACATATTCTGATGAAAAACTCACAGAGATATGCGCCAATTTATGTATAGTTTTTTTATTTTGATTGGCCAAATAGGGCTATGACTATCGTATTACCATATTGATTTCACAATTTGACCTTTTCCACTTTAAGCGTCCTTTTCTCTCTTTACTCCAGAGGAAGAGAGAGAGAGTGGGGGTCCAACTCTGTCGGTCCCTTGAAAATAATTGCACACGCATAATTCGACGTAAATATTGCTCGTATATTGTATGCACACACTTATATATGGTTTAATAGTACAAATATATATATATTGATTGAATGCTGGGCAAATAATTCATTTTCAAGGCAAAGACCAGAGAGATAAGCCCCAGTAACTGTAACAAAATAAGAGAAAAAATTACGCATACGTCACGTACGCCAAACTGGCTGGCAAATAATTAACTGTGGCCAGTTCGTTGGCCCTTTCAACTGCGTCTGCGTTTGCTTCTGCTACAGTTTCATCTACTGTGCAGTAAGAAGTTCTGCATTCAGCATTCGGCATTTGTATCCATTCCATTTCATAATTTTCGTATTTATTTTTTAATTACGCCCGCAAGTATTTAACCAACAAAAGTTGGATAAAAAATAAAACAAAACCCAAACTGAAACGAAACGAAACGAAGGAGAAAACAACAATGCGAAAATAAATAAAATATTAAATTGCCAGGCCGAAAGCCAAAGTGAAAGTTCTTCAGCCACTTGTCTCCCTCTCTTGCTCTCTCTCTCGCTCTCTCTATCGTTCTCTGTAAATCAATGTGCAAGAAAGTAAACACTTTTGGAAATTGCACGCCAACGTTGACGGCGATCCCAGCTGCTGGGATCCAGCCAGCCAGCCATCCGCTTGCCGGGCCGTTGCCGTTGCCACTTGCCACCAATCCTCCCCCTTCACGCCGCCATGCACTCGACTATGAAATCAAAATGGATGATGGGCAAAATGAAAATGGAATTTTTAATGAGTTGTGCTGCAAAGGCAAAGGCCAAAACGAACAGTTGGGCAAAAAAACAATGGCTAGTGAAATGACGATACTCATAGATACATATATAGAGAGTGAGAGAGACGGTCAGACGGTCGATGGTAGTCAAGTGGGTAGGTCGAAAACTCTTTAAAGGCGATGGGCATGAATGCAAATTTTAAGATAAAAAAAATAAAAGTAACATAGAAGCAAACTCTTTATGTATCCTTGCACTTGCTTTAACTTAAATCCCAAAAAAAAGGGTCATTAATATAGTTGATCGATGTCTTATGGCATTTTCTCTTGGACAATAAGAGAATCTTCGGTATATATATGCATACGTAAATCTTAATCTCTCAAGTATGTATGTAGTAAATTGAAATACAACTAAAGTTTACTAAGCCGCGCTATAAGTTTAACAGTGATTCTAAAATTCAAGTTTATATTTCACATACTCGTGGTACATTATAAAAAATAAGCAAAAGAAGTAAACTAAAAGAAAACATAAGAATCAAATTCTCACATCTGTTTGCTCAACAAAAAGAACAACAAAAAAAGTTCTTGGCATTAATTTCGGGGTTTTTATTTTTCGCTCTTACATAAAGAGAAAAAAGAAACTTAACATGGGGCCATTTCAGTTTCCGTTTTCTGCACATAAAGTTTTGTGCCACGCATTTTTATGCTTTCTGCATTATATTTGCTCTCTCCTCAACCACCCACTTTCTTTTTCTTTCTCTCTCTCTTCTTAAACACCCCAGCAACTTGTTTATATTTTATTACATTTCGAGCCAATAAAACTTGCCACCTTTTTCCAAAGAAAAACAGATATTTACTTGTATCGCACATATACCTAAATATGGACAGTAGAGGCCATGAAAATAGAACATCTTTGTTACGGTGTATCCTTTCAGGTGGCTGATTCTCAATAAAGTTGGATAAACATTATTTATTATTTATTAAATAATAACCCTAGTTTCTTTCATTATCAGTGCTGCTAGAGTATAAGGCTCAGAAGGAATAAAATGTGTTTCTACTTAGTATAATTATGTCCATATTCAGAGTTTAAAAAAGTTGGTTTTAAAAGTTTTAGGTAAATATCGATTTGTTTTTCACTAAAACTTTACTTAGTTATAAAATAAAAATTGATAAATTACCTTTAACTAAATATGAATATAAATTTGTGACCACTACTGTATATATTCATAACATATAAGCAAACGCCTTTAATTTTAGTATAGGAGTGAGTAGTGAATTGTGAGTGAGTGAGTGAGTGAGTGTTCAGCACTTACTCATATGTTCTGTAATACAAAGTTGAATCGTAAATAAAATTATTCCTTGATTTTGTTCAGCTGAAACGTGTTGGCGCCACACATTCTCTCACACACACACAGACACACCCACACATAGTGGAAATTGGCCAGATGCAAAACTTAATAAGAAATCAAAGCAAAAGGTTGGTAAAGCCAAATATCTTGTAATTTTCATGAGACTTACCATGGGTTTTAATTGTGGAGCGACCATCTCTTGATATAATTCTACGTATAGTTCATGTTTTGGCATTTACGCATCGCTGGCCATTAGATACGGAATGAAGTTGCCTGTCTGGTCTGGTGTTCTCTACTTTAAATGGCATTAAATTACGCGGCAAAGAAAGTTTTGTTTTTCGGTTGGGGGAAGGCCAAAAGTTTAAGGCACTGCGGAACGCTTTTTGGGATTCAAGTGGAAATCAGATACAGCGGTAGGGATACAAAGGCTCCATAGAGAACGAGAGGGCGAGGCGTGTGGCGAGGCCTTAGTCAACTTGTGCTGATTCTGAGTTCGTGCAAAAGGCAAAGGAGGCGGAGAGATGGAAAAATGGGGGCGGGGTTTAGCTTGGGCTGGCCTGGGCTAGGGTAGTTGCAGTGGAACCTATGCAAACTCGTAGTGCTATTGCATGCTAGGGTCTCTGTGTGAATGAAATCGAGATAAACTACTCACAATATTTACTTTTAATTGGAGAAGTTCAAAGAATAAACAAGAAAGAAATGCGGCAGTAAAAAAAGTTTTTTCCGCCCCCCCCTCTCCCCATCTTATCCACTCTCCTGTTGTTGTTCTACTTCATTGATTGGGTTTGGCACATGAAGACATAGAAGAAAGAAGGATATGGGAATGGTTTTTTCATTTTCCCCATTCACGCATACATAGTTTAATCCAAAGCCAAAGACCCAAAATTAATATTCCAACAACAACAGCAAGATTGTTGTTTTTGAATCTAATTTTAAAAGTTCAAAGCAAACTGAAAATGAAGAAGCGTCTGCAATTTTTAGCTTTTAATGTAAATGGTAATTAAAATATATAAGACCAAACGTCTGGCCAAGAAAGTGCCACGGGGCTTGGGTCTAAGTGCGTTGGGGTCACCTTTTAGCTCAGAGTGCTATGAGGTCACCTAAAGTTAATTGGATAAACTGGTCGGAGACGGCAAAATTTGTCAAGAGTTGTTGTTGTTTTTAAGTTACTTATTCAGTTTGAATTTTCTAGATAGATCCACATATAGTAAATAACTATCTCAACTAACTATGCAGACCATTTAAAGTATGCAAACTTTGCCGCCGCCGCTGCCGTCGCTCATTCGTAATAATTCCTGCGGCTTTCAGTACTCCGCATTCATATCTGTTGGCTGGTTCTGTTGCTGCTGCATCATCCTTGGTGGTGACCCAGCTGGGCGAACACCGAAACTGTGTCAACGGAGCCATTTTGCTACTTGCTCCCATTTTAACCATTTCTTTTTCCGCAACGTTGATGGCGACATAAATAGCAACGCTCGCTCTGGGCCTTCCCATGATGATGATCATCCTCATCACCATCATGTGGCATATTCTGTCGTCAATTTCCAGGTAACAGCCGACGGGCTCATAAATGTAAACTTCTTCTCAGCAACATGTATTCTGTGTTTTTTTTTTTTCGGCTAGTTACATGTAATTATGTCATTTGTGCCTGAAGCATGAAAAGAGTATGAAGGATTCCCTTAGGCATGCGTGAAATTTTCCTCTTTTCGAGTTGATTGCCAATTTAATCGGCTCAGCCATTTGGCTTGTATGAAAAAAGTAAGGCAAACAGGCTTTATGATTCTTGTTGTGTAGGGGCGTGGCATATGTTAATGTTAATTTATTTGCGCACTGAAAAGAAAAAATCGTTGGCAAAAGCAAACAAATTTAGATATCTCATGCATATCTTTTTGGCATGTCCTTGTCCTTGGTCCTGCTTTTGCTTCTGCCTCATAATTTGAAAACGTGCTGGGCATATACTTAATGGCTCAATATGTAAAATAAAAAAATTGATTATGTTCTCATATGATTTACGAGTAGAATGAGTTTTGAATATTAACAAAAATTGTGTAAAAAATTTAAACTTCTGAAAATTATTAGGAAAAAAATCCCTAACAGAATGAAAGTTATCATTTATTAAGTTTTGTTGTTCAAGGGTTTTATTAAAACGAATGAAATATACATTAAAATAAGATATAATAGTTTCTGATTTATTTTTGTTTTGCTATGGCTCAACATCCGCATTTGGGTCGCACCATCATTTTCATCGTTTTATAGGAATAGGTCGTACCACGAAAATTATGCCAATATATCCCTTTCTCTGCCATAGAGTTATCATACTTCCCGCGTAATAGTTTCCAAACAGATTGCTGAAAGAGATTAAAAAAATAAATATATATATATACGACAACTTGAAATTAAGCTGCATTATGTAATTATACCTATAAGCACAATCGGTATACCACCAACCACCTAGGCGTTCAAGAGCACAATTCCGACTTGAATGTGAATCGTTATCTTTATCATAAGTCGTGAACTTTTGACCCTTGTGATGAGTTAATGAATCTCTGGCATCTCCAGTAGGGGTTCCTAGTTTCGTCATTTTGTACATAATATTCTCATTTTCAATGTAAAAATCGTCATATTGAGCGAAACGAGTGACCCCATCGAAATCCTCCAAATGAATTTATAATTCATGGGTTTGGGATTTTGTAATGGAATGAAGTTTATCGAGTCCTATGAAGAAATCACCGGACAGGTCTCCGAAGCCTCTTTTGTATTCCGTCCAATTCCTAAAGAAATTCAGGTTCACATTTGAACGACTGGCAATTACAGTCCAACCTGCTCCCGCAATTTTAGCATCGCACAGAACGGGAAACGGATCGAGACCCGGAAGGCTGACATTGAATACCCCTTCTTTTCCAAACTGACGTGGACAGGATGTTAAAATAACTGTTTCATTTACGTCTTTGTTTTCCAGTAAGCTGTTTTGGGGTTTATTTGTATATTTCAATTTATATTTTTTTTTTTGGTTTGTCACAATTTGTATACTCACTTATCATTCGGTGTATTCCTTTTCTCCCTTAAAACTACATTTGATTGAAGTGTACGGCACTCACTAATGGCGAGAAATAGGAATGCAAAATAAAGGCAACACGCTTTCATGGTGGCGGTCGGATTATTACTAACTTAGGTTGGACAATCGCGGATATATGTATGTACATACATTCCCAAAAACCAAGATAATGTTGCATTGAAAATTTTATTCATTTAACGATGACCTTGGCACCAGTCATTTAAAACATTTTTGATTTCGACTCTTGCATATACAGTATAACCTCTATGTAACAAATCTATAGGCAACTATTAGTTTTTCTTCAAGGATCTTAACGCTAAATTCGTTAGGTTGACTCTTCGTTGTAACGATGTTCGTTATATCCAGGTTTCACTGTACATATATATGCTCTCCATGTATACACTAGGGTGTCCCTGACAAACAAAAAAAGTGATGTGCGAAAATTTTAGTCCTCAGTGATCAACATCAACTGCCATTACCAGATGTGTCTTCCTGGGGGAAAGACTTTTATTTTTTAGCATTAATCAATGCAAGCGAAATAACTCGTTAAATATATAACTTTATTTGAAACTAACATCCCAAGTCAGTGACTTAAAAAATAACTTGTATATATGTATATAGCAAAAATGTTAAGATAAAATTGGAATTTCCGCTCGTTCAGCTTGATTCTGTTCTGGAATTTTATAAAGCAAGCGAATTAAATAGTATTTCTTAATTATTAATACAACTTCATGTATTGGGTTGCTCTCGAATACCGCCTTATCACTATATAGCGCCATAAAAACCACAAAATTTTTTAATTTTTGTTTTTTTTTTTTTTCTTTTGCCTAATCTCTTTTTAAAGCAGTTTTAAAATGTTATTGACACATTATCCAAAATATAAAGATATATATAGTATATTTTACTCATCGAAATCTCTACATCACAAGAGCTTGTTTATTAGGAATTGACGTACAACAAATATACTTGTCCTATTGACTAAAAAACTATGTATTAGCAGATGTCATTTCGAATACAATTGCATACTTTTTAGATCAAACTTCACTAAAGAATGCTGGAATCCTTGGCAGCAGGTTTAATTGGGTTTTTGTTACAAATTGTTTTAGTAAACTAACACCAGCAAAGAAAAAAAAGAACCATAAATTAGCCCCGGAAAATACACATGGGAAGAAAAACAGAGAAATGAGCATCACACATAGCACAACGCGAAGCAACATGCTCTTTTCGCTCGAGTCTCCTGTCTTTTTTTGTTTTCCTGAGTTTTCGTTTTTTTTTTTTTTTTTCACCGACCTCCATTTTGCCTGTTTTTCCCTTTCTGCTTTTCACATTTTTCACCATATGCAGCTACTGTTTGCTTAGTTCACATGAAGTCAGTTGTTAAATTGTTGGCGGCATTTCTGAGGTTTGCATTCGCTGCTCACTCACCCACCAACTCACTGTTTGCCATTGGGTGGTGGCACTTTTTGTGGGTTTGCTTGCCTTACATAGAAATATACCATATTATACATATTTCTGCACTCGTGTGTGTTGAAAGTTTTTGGCTTAAATATTTCTTTTAGTAAGTTTTACTTGAAAAATTTTCATGCTTTAAATTTTTATTTTTTGTTCCAAGTTGACTTGAACAATTTCAAGTATCTGATGTGTGTGTGTATGTGTGTGTGTGTGGGTGTAGAGAACATGGTAAAAAGGTCATTATCCCACCTTTATGCCAAGTTATTTATATCGTGTCTAAGCTGTTTTTATCATCAAAGAAAGATGAGTTTTTTACCGTTTTTTTCCTCCCAGCCACAAGACGTTCTACATTCTTAAAGCAAGAACTTCTGACAAAACAATATGATGTAAATTTAATCATTTACTTTAAATCATATTTATTTTTTTGCAGGCGTGCCTAAATGACATATTTATGTAGAGAAAACTAATATACAATCCTCATGACTTTTGCTCCAGAATTATATATAACTTTTGCTCATATTTCACTAAAATAAACTTAAGCAATTTTAACTTCTTTTTGCAAAACGATTTATATATATAGTACGTATATACGTATATATTTCTTCTTTTTACTGCTTATGAATTTATAAGAGAAACTTTTACATTTTCGCAAATCATTTTTAACACCTGCGGCGGGTTAAAGTTCAGTTCAGGGCTTCAGTCAACGTGAAAAACTTTGCAAATTAGAAGCAAGCAAGTTCGCATATTTTGTATTTATATTTCGCTCAACGAACATTTTCATTCAAAATGAGTTAAACGGCTGTGTTAATGCCTTAATAATAGAGCAGAAATCCGAAAAAGGTCCGGAATATATGTATATATATATTTAGGCCATCAGAGCAAAGAAAACCAAGGAGAAGGAGAAAAAATGGAACAAAAACTAAATAAAACATGCTCATGAAAACTTAATGCGTGTCCTGTTCCAAAACCCCCATCGCAACCCCAACTGAGATATGCATGGTGTTAGGTCAAAGTGAACCAGTTGAGATGCTGCTGACCATAAGCAAATGGCCAAAAGATTTATGGCCAAGTAATCGACAGAGCCAATCCCATAAATCGCATACAGTTCGAATGTCAAATGGCAAGCAAAAGCAAATGGCAAATGGCAAAAACAAAGCCAAACAAAAACCTTTAGGTGAAAGTGAACTTTCCCAAACCAAAGAAAACAAAAAGGTTAGCCAATTAAAAGTATTGTTAATTGCTTTTCTTACATAGGTCTGATAACATTACATATATGTATGTCTGTACATACATATACATATCTCTTAGATAAATACATATATCACTTTATATAGAAAAGCCATGTGCGAGGGTTGTTTAAGAAATAACAAAAAGTTAAGAAGGGCTGCTGGAACAGCCCTTTTTGATTTTTCTTGTCTGAAAATCTGTTTTAATAAGTAATAAGAGAACATAATGTTTTCAATGATATATTGTTTTTTTTTTAATTCCATCATCAGTATTTATTGACTCAGTGTTAAAAGTTGTATATGAATTTATACAACCTTCTAGTTTGTAGCTAAATATAGCTGTTTTTGGCTAAAGAAGATCTGTTAAATTTAGAGTTAGTGTTGGAAACGGCTTAAATATGCAATGTGCCTAATTTTGGATAATATTTTAAATACCTTTCGCTTTCATAATACTTCTTCTAAAAACAGATTTGAATGTCTCAATCCAATACTTACATTATAAAGTTTAAGTAGTCAGTACTAAGTTATCTTAATTAACTTAATCAGCTTAATTGGATTTAAAAGAGCACTGAGTTATAATTTCTTGGTCCTATTACTCTACCCATAGTAGAAGTAATTGTGCTTTAACTTTGTCCATACCTACAAGGTGCCCCTCGCGTCTATATATATGTACTTTTGTAGGTATATAAATCAAGCCAGTAAATTTTATTTCTTGTCTAATACATAAGTAAATATTCATTTCGCATTTGATCAAATACAGTAGGTGTAGCTTTATTTTGCTTTAGTTCGAAACCATTGTGAACCTTGACATTTCGGTATTGGCAATATAAATATTCAAATCTAAATTAAGGGACTTATTAATAAATTAACTCAAGAATATAAGTTTTTGGTGTAACATTTTTGGATTCTTCGAGGGTAGGGATAATGAAAAGAGCATTGTTAGAGTTTTAAAAAGTTATGCAAAGAGTTTCAATTGTAATATTTTCATATGTTTCTTAGGAGTTAAACTTTGTCTTTTGTTTGTTTCTTTATATTACTTGTTATTGTGCACCTGGATTTTGTTGATTTTCATGTTCGAATTTTAATGTTTTTCAAATGATACATTATGGGGTTGTTACTCAAAGTTTGCATGTTAATTTAAGCAGGTGCATTTAATGGGTAAAATAGATCTAAGACATTATAAAACTTTTACGTAGGAAATGTGTTTTCTAAAAGTAATTGAAATGGTCGAAGGAAAAAAGGGGGAAATGCAGTTAATTACATATGCCGTTAACAAGAGATAGAATGGCGCAAGCCATTAACAAGGTAACTAACCCTAGGGTTGTTTGCTCAGTTTCCTTCTTTCTTTCCTATCACATTATACAGTTAATTATATAAAAATATATTTGTGTGTATATATGTATTTGGTTGTTTGCTACATAATTACTCCTCAGATTTCATTGTTTTGGGGCCCAAAAACCATTTTGTGGGTCGCGTTGTCGATGTCGATGATGTTGTTCATGTTGTCCATGTGTGACTTTTGGGTTGTAAGAAGCTTTCGTCTTGGCCGCAAACTTGTAATTAATTTGAAAGCAAACATGGTCCTATGATGTGGTTACCGTTAGCCCACACACACACACACACACACACTTAGCTCCTGCTTGTCGTAAAAGGCCAACATATGCAAGAGACGAGAACGAGCGAGTGACTGAGAGTCCCTTTTAAGCTCATTAGAACAAACCATTAAATGGACCATGCCAAAAGCCTCAATTTGACTCCCTCAAAAATTTTCTTAAAAAGGCCCCCAAAATGGAATTTAAGGCTATCGCTTGGCAAATAAATTAGGCAAAGCTGGCGTTAAAATCTGCTTGAACTGACCGCATCACAGCATTCTGCCCCTCCACCCACATACTGTTTAACGCCCACTTCTTGAATTAAACTTTTAAAACTGTCAAAATTATCTTGGGCAAGGCAAAAACTTTTCATTCTCGGCCTTTTGACCAAAACAACACAAATAAAAAAAAAAAAAGATTTACTCTTGACACATTTAATTAAAATGCGTTGAAAAGCACAAAAAATAGATATATATATATATATATACTATGTAGGGGAGATATTTGCACATATAGCCACGTCCATTAAAAGCAAAACTGACCAAATGAGTTTGATGTAACTTTTTTGTTACAACGTAAAAATTGTTTGCACTTTTCTTTTTTTTTTTTTTGTGCTTCTCTCCGAAATGTTTGCAAATCTGCTTGAGATTTGCCAAAAGCTTACGAAACTTTTTCATTATATACCATATATTTGTTTTATTTTTTTCTCTCTCTCGTTTTCGGTCGAAATGTTTTATCCTTTAGTTATTTTATTGTAATTTTCCAACAGTTGAACGAAAAGTTCTTTTTTATTTTTTGGTTTAATAAGCTTAATTTTGAATTTACTCTTCTCTGGTTTTTCAGTGGTTAAAAGGGTATTTTCATTCCATTTTCATTTTGACCAACTATTTAAAGCAGTCAGCTTCAACTGCTCGGTAAAGAGGGTGAAAGTGGAAAGAAAGAGTGTTATGGCGTATACATTCTTTTATGTCTATATGTTCTGTCTGAAAAATTTGTAGTATTCTTTGCATAGATTGAATTGAAAATTTTGCTGATATTTTCAAAAAAGAAATTCCGAGAATATGTAACTGAGGAGAGCTCCTCATTGATATCTTTGGATTTCTGTCATTGACATCAGTTTGCCATAATTATGAGGTTTTTCGTTGTTTGTGTTACATGTCATATACATGACAAGAAAAACAAGGCTAAGAAAACACTACAACACAACGAAAAAGAAGAAGTTGACAAATTAATTGGCTAAACAATTTGCATTGGTATTAATGGGTGTGATTTCTTGAGGCAAAACTGATGTATACACATATAAATATGTATGTATTGTTCATATACATACATACATACATACACATATAACGTAGGTAATTAACTTAATGATAAAGAGGTTGTCCCCAGGCAGCTTTTGTGTTAGTTGTCCGAGAAAGAAAACCTCAAATGACAACACTCATTAGCTTAAAAAGAAAAAACAACAACAACAACTGAAATTGTTTGGCAAATGATGAATATGTTTAATTTCTGCTTTTATTTGTATATATTGTATGACATAAATGACCAGAAGGTCACAGAGAGGAGCAGCAAGAGGTGAAGAACACGACGACTGAAGGGAGATGATATTTTACCCTAGGCACACATTTTTCGTTTTGTCCTGTAATTGCATATTTGACGATGCTTTTGCTGCTGCTGTTGGTGATTATGATGATGATTAAGCTGCTGCTGATGATGATGATGAGCATACATATTACAATTACTAAAATATCCAGCTGTGCTTGCTCACTGGACACTCATCTCTCTCTGTCTCTCTGTTTGATGTCGTCGCCAGAGTTTACTGGTTGGAAATAAATAGAATGCCAAGTTTTAGTGTCTAATTAAAAGCCTCGCAGACAAACTGCCCCCTGTTAATTTATGTATGTCCAACAAGACCAAGAACAAGACCAAGACGTAACTGCTGTAGAGATTGACTGACTGTATGTGTAATTTATTTCAATGTACCAAAAGTATTCATCATAAAAAACATCTGTGGCCAAAAGATTTGTTTAAATGATGACAGAATCAAATGAATAATAAAGTTTACACAGGTAAACCGAAAATCAAAATAGGCTTTGCCAAGTCAGTTAGTTTTCATACAGGAATCACAACAAAAATAAACAACACAAAGTTTAAGAACAAATCTGAAAAGTTAAAAAATTTCGAGTAATTTTCTGCAGTGAACAAATTTTTGTAGTATGGCCGATCCAGATTTCGATGACTTGGATGTAACTACCCCGTCACCAATTGGTGGCTCAAATAATATTAATTTGAATAACGAACGCTTGGACTGCGAGCATCTAGGTAAGTTTTATAAAACAATCAATTCAAAAAACCTTTTCCAAACAAAAATCTATCTAGATGATATCACCGAAAAATGGGTTGATCCGAATAGGCCCGCTTTTGTTACAGTGCTTTTCCGATTTTTTGGCAATATTTTTGGTGAGCTTCAAGCAAAAATAAAACTCAAGAATTTGTCTAATCCTACTTTTCTTTCCTTTCAGTCGACGTCTTCAGGGCAGTTTTCTCCTAAGTAAGAAATTCCTGTGAAATTCCACAATAAACAACATACTATGCCTCCTTAAGGTTTCAGTCTTAATAAATTCACTCGTAACAACATAGTTGATAGTGTTTTACTTATAGCTAGGAGCATACGTTATTGGTGTATCGAGGACAAACCAGTTGAGCTCAAAAATGTAGTGCAAGACATTGAAATCTGCATTTTCTAGTGGCAAAAAACCATTTAAGAAACACACATTACGAAAAAGGCTAGATTGCTGAATAATCGTCACCATTTAGGGTAGGATCACATATTTGAAAATCTAATATAAAAAGGGTCAAGACAAATTTTAAACACTAATCTGGCGAAAAAAAAAACCTAGATTTAGCTGTTAATTTCTTATTTATCAATAACCAAGAAAGATTATTTCGGAACCAAGTACAAGAATCGCAGCTGTCTTGGACTCTTCTAACCCAAGTAAATAAACAAAATTTGTTTTGTTGCTTGTTTTTGTTTTTTTTTTTTTATAGACAATAGATATCATCGTGAACGGGTATACTACAGTAACAACTTCTGCTATCAATTTTCGCTAGAATTTCAGAGATTTCATGGAGAAATTTCTCCAAATTATTAGGATCACGAAAGACATCTTGATCAACAATTAGATTCTGTTCATCCCAGATTTTCCAGCGTCTCATACTTTTGATGACATCGCCACAGAAATCACGTCGTTTACTCTTATGTTTTGCCAGTATTTTGTCAATCTGTTTACGTCGTTTCTCTAAAAAAGAAATCTTGAATTAAAGTTAATCATTTTGAAAATAATTTCAACTTACTTTCGGCTAGATTGGTATAAACTTCCCGAGCCTTCTTATCACGCTGGGATTCCTCATACAATTCAATGATCTTGAACATGCGTCGATCCAGATCTTTGGTATGATGCAATACCTGATCGGGTTGCGGCCTACATAGACCCATAAAGTTGGGCCCGTAATAGGGAACCTCTGTGTAACGGGAATTTAAAGTAAAACGCTGACGTTGACCTCTCACATCGGTCATGCGTTTGGCCATAAATGCCCGCACCCGACCATTGTGAAAGCGGAAGTTCAGACTGGCCAACAATTTTTCGACACGTGAAAGACAACTAAATACGGAGAGAAATAATCATCTACTTCGACGAGAAGTTACCTACTTTTCCGACTTACTTGGAATTCCGTATAGAATAAACACCAGGTATGGAGTGGGTGCGCAACAAATGATGCAATTTGAAGGCCACACAGTTCAACAAATCCTCGGCAGCACCCACCTGCATGCGCCTCAGGCTATGCATATCGTGAACCGTTTGACGTATGAACCAACCACGGAATAGGGCTTGAATTTTAATGGCTGCCTTATGAAAACGTTCTTCTATGCGTTGCTGCAACATATTTTCAATCATTCGAAAATAGGATTTCCTTACCATAGTACCACGCCACCAACTTTGAATGGTAATGGCCGCTTTGGTGCGTTTATTAAACAACTGACGAAAGCGTCGTGCACGCCAGTAGCTTTGTATGGAGCGGGCAGCCTTAAACTGTATATAATCAAAGAGCAGCAATGATGTGCTGGGAATCGACAGACCAGGCATTAAAGGTATAGGAAGAATAAATGATGTTAGCTTTACTTTTGTATGTTACACTAATTACAACTGAAAGTGAGTCAATGCAGGAGGTAGGCAAAATCAGAAAGACCGTTCAGATGAAACCAACCAAAGACTGAATAAAAACTGAGAGGCAAGCATAATAATTAAAAGGTTAAAGGTTAATGTTCGACTGTATAGTAGATGTCATATGGAAGATTATCGAGTTGTGTCTTATTGGGAATTCAAGAATTTCGCAAAAAAGGCGAAGTTATACATATTTAAGCAAAGCATCATCTCAACTGCAAGGCCTCGAATCAGGGGAGAAACGCACAAGCTATCAGAGAATGACTCAAGTGCGTTACTCATACGCCACAGTGGCCTAGCGTACTCACCGTGACAATGTTGACTTTAACGACGAACCATCTAGCTCACTTTCACCTTCCACTATGTCCAAGAAGTCGCTCCTAAAATCATGAACAGGTATAATGTAAATGGTTAAACTTATGCGAACACTCACACGTGCTCCTCACTTGGTGGAACTGTTTGGCGGCGGGTGTTGCACATCATAGCCAAGTTACCCCGAAACATCTTTGACATTGGTGGGGGATGTTGTTTTAAATGTTTTCTGTTGTCTGTATTTTTTTTTTTTTTTTTTTTTTTTTTTTGTTTATTGTTTTTGTGTATAAGGAGAGTCAAACTAAAATAAAAAGTATTCCGAATCTTGACACACGTGACAGACATTTCATGGGCTTATTTCTTTGCCCTTTTGTTTATCATCTTTCGGTCCGTCCCTCCGCCGCATAATAATTTATGTTGGCTCGATTATTTCGGCATAAATCTTTGGCACATTTTAGGCGACATATTTTATTTTGGTTTTCTGTATCAACATGTTACAACAGTCTTATCGCTTGCGCCAGAGCCATATTAAAGGATGAAATTTATGAGGTCCTTTTGTATGCTGCTATGCCAAAGCCTGCGGGCACTTTCCACCCTGAATACAATAAATTTCGTTTCATCTAAAAGTTGCATTTAATTGAATTGTATTCCGGAATATCTATATATCTCTCTCTGTTTCTCTATCACTATTTCACTCTAGTCACGTTCCTTGAGGGGGTTCAGGTTGCGTTTGACCCATTTATGATGACGATGTCCTTGGAATTCTTGAGAGGGTGGCAAGCATCATCTCATTTGGCAACTGTATGTAATTTGTGCCTAATGCTGACAAATGGCAAATTGCATTTGTATGGTCCAAAGGTCAAGTTGCGGTTACCTTCTCGCTGCTCATTCTACTCGACGGATGCAGTTGCGCTATGGCCATAAATTTTATAACATTTTGCTTGCTGCCTTACCCTCAATAGGGAAATGTCATTATGGCAGCGGGGTTAAGAGAGAGTGAGCGAGAGATTCCACTTTAAATGAAAATCAATAATAACCTACATTTCAGGGAATGTAGTAGGTTTTTTTTTTTTTTTTTTTTGGGTGATATACCCTCTTGTCCTGTCCTTTTTTCGCCACACTGCTATTGCTCATTATGCGCCACAAATGAACCACACACAAACAACGGAAATGAGTCGGAAATTCTCATTTATGGCGCCCTTGACGCCATTTGCAGTTGCCACACACACACACACACACACACACACACACACACACTATCTATTCGCCAGGCAGGCTGACAAGTTGGCATTGCTTTCTGATTCCGTTTCTGATTGTACAAGCCATGAGATTTATGTCCTCCCTCCAGATATTGACAATGACAATGATGATGATGATGACGATGATGATACTCTGCTCCTGCTCATGATGTTGGAAATGGACATGGTTGAGGACTCTTTTGTGGTATACCCATCTCTCATTATGACCCAGTCGCTGATATTTGTCTATTGTTTAAGACAGAGACCCAGAAATATTGGGGCGGACAACAGAACAACAGGAAACCTATAAAATATTGTTATCAATGTTGTATGAAAGTTTTCTAAATATTTTCAATATGTTGCTTGAATTTAAAGTATTAAGCCAAAGCAAAAGCCTTTCCTATTCTTTATACCAGCATTTTGGTTAGCATTGTTCCCCATTATGGCCTTATAGAAAATTTCTGTAAATTAGTTTTTACACCTGACTGCATTTCACTTGAGGCAAAAGCAGTTTCATTCTAGTCTGAACCCTCGACAGTAGTTGTACAGCCCTGCTTGTAAAAATATGTCCAGCTTGCGTGTTTTTTGTTATCTATTCGAAAAAGGAGTTTTATTATATCCAAGCAAATTCTTTGACCATTTTGCTTTCAACCCAAGCTCCTGTAATCTAAAACTTTTCACCTTTCGTTTCTGTATGGCAATTCTATCACCTTTACTAAAAATATAATCTTCCTGCTTCAAACGGGCAAAACAATTTTTATACCTCCTTATATGCCCATCACTGTACTTACATGTATGCCTATACATGGGTTGGTTGATCAGGCGATGCGTAAACTAATTTAATCGGCCTGCCAGGCAGCATTCAACCTGGGAATGATTCTTGTTTTTAATTGTAATCCAATCAAAAATGTTTAAGACACGATGTCTGTGTCTAGACTTCAAACTAAGGGAGTCCTTCCATTCGCTGTGTCAGCATCTTAAATTTTCCTTGGGTAAATATTGAAACTGGCAACAAGGGAGATGGTTGGGGAATGGAATGGGTGTAACAACAACAACATTTTATGACTGTGAAAAAAGGACGCCTAAATCTAATTTGAAAAGTACTAACCCGTAACGAAGCATGGCCCATATATCAAAAGCGACACAAACACACACACACACCTATTTCGAGGTATGTGCTTTGGTGTGTGTGATTCTTGGAAGACGGTAAATTTACGAGCTAAGCCCTCCCCCATTTAAAGCAACGCCCCAATAATTTTTTTCTTTGCCCATAAAATCTGTCTAATTTTACTTGAGATATAGACACTAAGTAAACCGAACTTTATCTATCATATAATATGGAATTCTAGATTTACATTTGAAATTGATTTCTTCATTTTATCACACTAAATCAGAAATGAACAATCCCATAAACTCTGGGGAAAAATTAAATAAATAAATAAATATATACAAAAGTCCGATATTTTTTCTTCTTCATTTCGCGTTCCAACAAAAAACAAAAAGGAGTTCTTTATAACCTTCAAAATTGTTTCATCTAAGTGGTTCTTAATTGTTTGCCTTTTATATTTTCAATATTTTCCTTTTTTGGACGAAATTTACTTTTCAAGAAGAGAAAAACGAATCCTAGTTCGAGAAAAGAATTGAGAACAGCAAGCGAGGTCATTTAAGTAAGTTTGAAAAGTATAAAAAAACAATATATCTAACAGATTTTGAGTCGACTTCAGCTAGGGTGTTGAAACATATCCACAAAAAAAAAAAGGCAACAAATTGTACTTTACCACCATAAACAGATACAAAACGCGAAACGAGAGAGGGATATAATATATATATGGAACATTTACCCATCGGACAAACAATAAATATCAAACGTTCGGACGGACGCATACACCAGGTGATTGTTACGTCCAAGAATATCGAACACGATTCCATAACCACCGAATGGACTGAGGGTAAAATCATAAGAGGCAAAGAGATATCCATGAATATTGTATTGGCCCTTAACGAGGGTTTGCTTAAGAACTTATCTACCGAAATGGCTGCAACCACGTTGGGAGCCGGTGTCGGCGAAGCAGCCGTGGGTAAGGATACCGATACATGTCGCAAGTCATTGATTTATAATAATTTTTGTCCTCCTCATGGAGGAGGACGTCTACGTGGACCAGGCAATAAACTACCGCCGCGTCGCAATAGTCTAGCAGCCAGAAAGACTCAATCGATGATTATGACACGTCCAGGTGAAGGGGGTGGTGCTGCACGTGTATCAGAGAATAACACAAAGCAATCAAAGAGTAAGATTTCTAATGTTGCATTCTCCAACTAAGATCCTAGCTAATCCTAATTTAAACAGCTGGGAATCTGCGCTGCTCCAGTGTAGTGCGTGAAGTGGAACGCATGAAGGAAGAACGTGAACGACGACGTCAATTGCAGGCCGAGCAGCGTCAGGAGAAGAGAGCCCTAATGAGACGAGATCCGGGTAATCCCAGATGGGAGGTTGCCTTGATGGTACGTCAATATCGTGATACACTCGCCTTCAAGCCGCTGCGTAGCCTAAGTCCCCGTGGAGCTCGAGTTCAACAGATCACTGTCTGTGTGCGCAAACGTCCGATGAGTCGCTGCGAGCTACACCATAAAAATCTCGATGTCATTTCGGTACCTAGTCCGGACTCGTTGGTGGTGCACGAATTGCGCCACAAGGTGGACCTCACCAAGTTTCTGGAGCATCATAAATTCCGTTTCGATTACACATTCGATGAACAGTGCTCCAATAAGTTGGTCTATGATCACACAGCACGACCCTTGATACGTACAATGTTTGAGGGTGGCAATGCCACTTGCTTTGCCTATGGACAAACGGGCAGTGGCAAGACGCACACCATGGGTGGTGAATTTTTGGGTAAGGTTCAAGATTGCAGCACTGGAATCTATGCAATGGCCGCCAACGATGTGTTCGTTGAAATGGCCAAACCGGAATATCGCAAAATGAATGCCGTGATAACTTGCAGTTTCTTTGAGATTTATGGCACCAAGGTTTACGATCTACTCCATCCGGATAAGCCGATGCTGCGTGTCCTTGAGGATGGCAATCAGCAGATGGTGGTCGTTGGCCTTACCGAAATGGCTGTCACCAAAGTGGATGATGTCCTTGAGCTAATAGAGTTGGGCAACAAAGAGCGCACTTCGGGCAAGACTTCGGCCAATTCTAAATCATCGCGTTCACATGCTGTCTTTCAGATAAGTCTCTACATGGGAGATTCCATTCATGGCAAGTGCTCGTTTGTGGATCTGGCTGGTAATGAACGTGGGGCCGACACCAAGACAGCAAATCGTCAAACCCGTATCGAGGGAGCGGAAATCAATAAATCACTATTGGCGCTCAAGGAATGCATTCGCGCATTGAGTCGCGGTTCTAGTCACTTGCCCTTCCGTGGATCAAAACTCACCCAAGTTCTTCGTGATTCCTTTGTGGGTGGAAAACGTAACAAGACCTGTATGATTGCCATGATAGCCCCCCGGACTGACCTCAGTGGAACACACTCTCAACACCCTACGCTACGCAGATCGTGTTAAAGAACTAATAGCCAAAGATGAGGAAACCGTTAATGCGCCCATGGCCGAGGAGTCAAATGATGTATACGAAGATTTCGATGTGGAAATGGATGACTTGCAAATGGAGGAGAACGGAGATAGTCCAAGATCCAATTTCTCCGAAGCCGAACCCGATGAGAATAACCCAGCGGACGATGGTAATTCCATTGCCACAGTTTCCGATTTCGATTTGAGTACCAGCTGTGATGAAAATATCGAAATGAATCCCGATTTCAGCAATGTGCTGTCGAACAATCGTCCACCGATTAAACTCTCCCAGGTGATGGTACAACATCGTGTGCTCAATGAATATCTGGAGAATTTCGTGCGAAACTTTAAGGATTTGGAGACTCCCTCGAATCAGCATAATCCCCAGCTAAATAATTATTTGGAGAATGCCGATCCAACATTCCATGAGCTCATCACTTTGGTTACTTACACCCGAGACATGATCTTGAATTTTAATTCTCAACGGATTTTATCGACTTTACAGGCCGATCCGAAGACGGATGATAATAATCAGGCCGCCTAAAAAGATAAATAGTAATTTTTCCCCATCTGCTTTATATACATACATATATTTATTTTCTATATATTAGTTTCGTAAGAGTCTCAGACGATGTGTGTGTCTTGAGCTCACAGAAAATTCGATAAACGCAGTTAATAAAATTCTGTTTTTTTGGGGAACCTTAAAATACAACCGAAAGCACCAAAACCCTTGTTCTTCATTGGATCGCTCAAGTTTCACTTTAAGTCACCCAGGTGAAATAAAAAACTTTTGCGCCACTTTTTATATTGCCCAACATGGAGCAGAACACAAAAAAAGTAGTAAGCAACTTGCCAACGGTTTTACCCCTCACTTTCAACCGTCCTGATACAAATTTATGAGCGACCAAAGTGTAATCAAGACTCCAAGAGAAAAGAAATACACAACAATAAAGCAACAAAAACTGAGAGTGGGGGACGGAAAAAGGGATCAGGTTTATTTGTTAACTTGGTTAACTTGCTAGAATTCCCTGTATCAAGAAAAACTGTTAAAAAAAACAACTCCCTTAAACTGCCATAAAGGGCAAGAAAAACTTTAGATAGATACAATAGTTATACAAACACATTGATTTAGTTAGTGCAATTTTCTGATTTCGTTTATTTGCAAGGTAAGCCGTTTAATAGCAATATCATCAAATTCGTTCCAATAAGAATCCTGTATTTCTAGTGGAATGAAGCGTATCCACATTTCATCGAAAATTAACTGATAAAACTGTTGAATGGGGCGATTCGAAATGACGGCAACATTTTCAAAGTTCTTGTGGGTCCCCTGCCTGGTCCAATTGAGTGATCCAGTCATAACAAAGCCTGTTCGTGACCAGAGTCGTGTATACCAATGCTTCTGATCCTGATCCAGTTCTAGAATCCTTGGCTCTCCATCGATAATGGCAAACTTATGATGCAGCACAAATCCCGAGGACTCCAAACGTATTGGTATACCCAATTTAAATAGACAGTATGTAATTGAACCGCGCATACGAATCATTTGGCCATCGGTAACAATTCGCACATTAACACCACGTAGCCAGGCGTTCTCCAGGGCTATATACATATCTATATGCGAGATGGCCAGTTGGGCCACATCAATGGAATGTTTGGCATTATACAAATACCTTATCAGACGATTGATGCGACATTGTTCGCAGTATTTACGACCACAATGAAGTTTGGTATGAATGCCTTCCTCATTATAATTGAATTGCTGTTCATTGAAGATTATAACATCAGCTTGAGCCGGTTCATTGTAGATCCAAAGCCAAAGAAAATACAGTTTGTAGCTGCAACTATAAATCACAGACGCAAAGATTGAACATAATTTATTTATAAAAAAAGGGATTTTAATAAAACTGTTGGTAGCTGTCCTCATTTTTTCTGACGGTAAATGTCAGCTGTTGTTTGCCCTCCAGTGTTGCCAATTAGCTTTGTAAATGACTGATTTGCCATTCTCACTTTGTTAGCCTTAGTTTTGCAAACTAGCCGTGAAAGTTTACAATACTGTTCGCACGAACCTCAGTAATAAAACGCCATATGTGTAGTCAGCTGGCAGCACTGAATTCCCAGGGCTGCACTATGCACATCCAACGAAACGTATCTAATTTGAAACATTGGAATGAAACACTGATGAAAATTGTTTACAAATACTTCGTTAACTTTAAGTGTTTGTGTTGTTCACAGAAAAATATATTTGCCATGAAAAGTGTCAATTCCCATAGTGAAGGGAATGATAATAATGATGATGATGCTACCCAACCGCAATCTGCTGTAGACAATTTCCTAGCTAAATGTGAAATTTTCCCCAGATGCTGCCTGCTGCCTGAAAATTGCAACTAATTCCTTGAGAAAGAGAGAGGAGACCAAAAAGGCGACACCAAAGCCAAATCAGTTACGTTGTAAACTTTTGCTAAACTGAAACTTGTACGAAAAATCCTCCCTCCACACCTCTTTCTCTACGTTTTCCTCTTTCTAGATTTGCAAAAACTTTAAAATTAGTTAAGTTGGAGAAGAAGAAGCCCCAAAGCCAGAAAGAGAGAGAGATACTTACCAATAATCCGAACCGTAAATGTGAACAAACAAATTTATCTCTGCGAATTGCGACTTCTGCTCATGTGATGGCTCACATTTGAATGCAGTGAACGCCGCATTTTGGGCCAACAACTTCTTGGCTTTGATGTGGCTGGCCTCATGGAAAAGTTTTCTTCAAACTTTCAATCAAATTAGTCTATCCTACACTCTCCTGGCCAAAAAAAAAAATTCTGCAGTTTTCTAATAGATGTTAATTATTTTTACTACAAGATACATACATACATAGATACATACTTAGTGTGCGAGAAAGAGGAAGTGCTTAGCTCTTTAGCTAAAAGTGAAAGCACATTTTAGCAATTTGATGCAAGAAGCAAAAGGACAATTCGCTTTTACCTCTCTCTTTCACTGCGGAATGTGTAGCATAACAAAAAAGTAAACTTTGTTGCTTTTTCTTTTTATATATTTTTTCCTTTTTTTTTATCTTGGTTTTCTTTGGTTCTTCTTCTCTTGTGGGTTTAGGATTTTTAGCCAGAGCCAAAGCACTGCAGTGGCAAAGAATTTAAGAGCAGCAGCATCCGACTGAGCAAGAAGAAGGGGGCTGGCGGTGTGTTCAGGGGTCGTCGACGTGATGGGTAAGGGTAACTCGAAGCAAAACACTTAAGTTTTAACCCAAATTGTTGCCAACAAAGCGGTTTGTCTAACATTCTTTTGAGAAAATTTTGTGAAAAAGTGTTTGCAGCCAACGAGACACACACACGAAAAACATACCAGTGTGTGTGTGTGTGTGTGTTTGTAGAGAAAGCTGTGAACACCCAAAGAGTAAACATGGCATCTTATAGAAGGAGGAACTGGTAGCCGAAGCTGAAACAGACCCAGATACTATGTATATCCATGGCTGAGTAACAATAAACGTTTGTGGCAACCCAAAAAGACATGGATATGGTGAAAAATGAATTGCTAAAGGGGTTTCTAGTTGTAAATCAAAAAAATCTAGATTGTTATCAAAAATGAAGAAACCCTAGAGCTCAATGTTGTAAATCGTAGCTCCTCTTAAGGTGTCTTTGTAGGCTAAAAACAAGAATAACAATTGTATCTTTCCATAGATACAATAGCTCTTGGTTTGAACAAAACTCGAAGTCTATTAGTCCTCTATTAGTCGAACTTTAATAGTCGATTTCCAACACTTTAACACTACTTTAAGATTACTATCTGTTAGTTACTCCTTAATGAAATCGTTTTTCTTTTTATTTCGACTCCTTTTGAGTCTACGTCTGCGTTTGTAAATACGCAAAAGCAGCTGAAATGCATTTGTGGAAAAGGAATTTTTCCTTATCCCTTCCCTTTTTTTTAGTGTTTGAAAATGCACTTGTAATGAATTACTTAAGTCCAGTAACTGGATTTCATTTAAGCTTGAAATTGAAAAGTCGCTGCTGTCAAAGTATCTAAAAAGACAATGACAGCAAAAAAAACGTTGGGCTAGATAAACGATAAATGAAATTTCAACTAATATTCCAGCCCTTTGACGATTTCGGGGGCTGGGGTCTGGCTTTTGGGCCCGTCTGCCTCTGCTGCTAGCGACATGTTGACCTTAAAAAAAAATAAACTTGACGTGTTCAAATGTTGCAAAACAACTCGAGGGCTTTCGACTTGAGCACTTTTTTTCATCTCTCTTTCTCTTCTCTTTCCTATTTGGATGCACTACACTCTAACCCGTATTGCCCCGTCCCGGACACACCTTTAAGCCCACTAACGTGTGCTTTTTCCTCCCTAACATTTGGTCTCTGTTTGACGCACATGAAGTGCCGCACTTGAAATATGCTTTTTTGCCTCTGGCCAAAGGCAGAGAGCGATGCAGAAGGTACATAACATAGGTGAGAGGTGTGGAAAATGTGCTTTAACAAGTGTCACTTATGCTTTAGCTACTATGAAATATGCAAACCCTATAAACATAGCCTCCCCTCTCTCTCTCTCTCTCTCTCTCTCTCTCTCTCTGTCTATGTGTGAGTGGAAAAACTATGAGGCATGTTGTTGAGATTGCATTTTGTGGTGTGAAAATGAGTGGGAGGAGGTAAATCAATGCCGACTATTAGAGTGGAATATATATTTAGAGAGGCACAAAAGGATGCCTTGGTATGAGGATGTAATTAATTTGTGCAACGTGACAATTTGAGCGGAAGAGCAAAAGTGAAAATTACAAATTACGTAAAGTCTTTCTCTCTGTGTGCCTCTCCCTTTGAGGATAACCCGTCTTTAAATATAGGCTATATCTATTAGTACAATTCCAAGCCAATTGTCCAAACCAGTCAAAATATGTAATTCTACATCCCTCGAGAGTACAAGCAAAGAGAAACGGAGAGCACGAGCAAGAGCGAGAGAGAGAGAGAGAGAGAGTTAAGGAGTAGCAGATAACCATTTAATATGCGAACCTTTTTCGTGCTTGAAATTTCCGAAAAGCCATTGACCCTTAGGGATTTTGCTATAAATATTAAACCAACGCTTGAAAACTGGCCCAAAATTCTCCTCCCTTCCAGCCAGCCCCTCGACACAAGAAGGCCATGCCCCAAATACAAGCAAGTACAAGAGAATATTTAATATATATTTTATATAAATTTAAGACCGTCAATTCCCTAGACATTTAAATAACCAACTCGCTACTACAAAATGGCTTCTATTAATATTTAAGCCACGTTAAAGAGTTTTGCTTTAAAGCCAACAAAATAAAATTCCTTTTCCTAGAGGTGAGGCATAGCGGAAAGGAATCCTCCTATTAATTAGCATTTTACCGCAATCAAACGTAAAAGTTGGCAATGAAATATTTATTTCTGTAAAATGGCAGCGTTTTACTACTCTGCATCATTACAATCTCCGAACCTCTGCACAGTTTTCCCAACGGGGGAAAAGCTGGGGCTAAGATTAACTCAGATTTAACTCAGCAAGTTAGAGGAAGAACGAATATCTCGGCGTGTGTGTGTGTGTGTGTGTGCTACTTAAATATGTAATTCAATTGGTACTAATCAGAGAGCTGTGCCTTGCCATATTCCTCAGAGGAAAAGACCTGAGATATTATTATTCTAAGGATTGGCTTAAGGGCGTCAGCTAAATTTCCAAGAATCGGTCAAAAGTTGTTGAGAGAAATCTTTAAAAGCAGTTTATTAAACCACATGAAATTCATAATTTTTTGGATTGAGTTACTCCAGCTCAGGTGATTGATTACGTTAAAGTGATAGTTGATTTAATTTCATATCTTTGGATACGAAGATTTCTCTTGCAAACTTTTCTTGAGTAACTAAAGTAGTCAATGTATGAGCTAAGCCTTACCCACTTATTTATCCCTAATCAACATCAACAGGAGAATTACACATTCATATGTCCATCCATTTGTTGGTCTATCTATCTAATCATCTGTCTTTACGACCATTATGCTGCCTGTGGGACCATGGCAGATTGTGCTTAATTGGTGGTTAACCAAAAGCCTTTGGTCAAGTCGATTAAAATATAATAGTTTTCATGCTTCAGCTAAGCTGCTCTATTGTTGTGATCCACTTGGTTTCATTGATTTTTATTCTGCACAAATGAAGGAGCTAACATTTTCATCTTACCCCATTGAGAGCTCTTACATTCAAATAGTCGCCTATAAGACAATTGGGACAGTCTTGCAAAAATGGCAAACATCTACTTTAGCTCACTTGCCTTTGCATACACATAGCGTCATCGTACTTACCCCTTTTATAAGGATAATGATAATCAAGGGTCAGTTATTATTATTCTATAATTTCCCTTCGTTCTGCACATTGCGAAACATTTTCATTTGCTAATTTGCATGGCAAACACTTTGCAGTTTATTTGTTAGCAATTTGCCGCATACTTTTACAAGTTCTTCACACCTTTTACACGGTGTGTTCCTTTTTATTTTTTTTTGCTCCCCCTTTTTGCATTGTTGCATTAACTTAACGAGAATTGGGTCAAATGCGTGGCAAGTTTCGTAAAAAAAAAGAAAAGGGCTAACAATAGAGGGGAATTCTTGTTGGTTTTTTACGTTGTATTTCTTATGCCCTGCGTTGTCACATTCCTGGCAATTCCAGAGTAAAACTTGTGCAAAAGAAAGGTTTTGTGTCACGATAGAGAGAGAGAGAGGAAAGTTTGGAAATTGAAAGCAGGCCTGAAAACGCTTAAAAGCAATTACGTATTCCGGTTGTCATTTTGTTGGCGAACCGGAAGTCATTATCCTGGCAAACAAAGGGCAATTGAGAGGGGGGTTTGGGTTGGGCGACTAAGTCCGCTCTTTCGCTCTATCTTCTTTTGTGTGTTCGTGTGTTGGTGTGTGTGCGTGTGTATGCTCTGCCTCATCGACTAACCACAGAAACAACAAGGCTAACACACCATTACATACATTTACGCCTTCTCCAGCGACAACTTGGATAGGACCTACGACTACCACTACGAGGTTTGTCCTCATTATCGAGTTAATTATGTGTATGGGTGGGTATATCTCTGAGTGTGTGTCTCTGTGTGTGTGTGCGTGTGACCAAAGGTAATTACAGAAACGCTTCCATTCTTAGCAGCTTATTCCTTTGCTCTAACTCACACTCACTCCCCAGCTTAATCTGCCTTCTGCTCCCTCTAAACTTGTCAATGATGTTTTCGTTCTGGGTTTCTATTCACTGGGGCTCCACCTCCGCAATTCTCAATTGAGTTTTGCACCTTTGCCTCATTGTAATTAATTCGCAAGGCGGCTGCCTTAATGATGTGGTTTTTGGGTCTATTTAAGGTGATGAATATCTCTCCGGGCACAGCCTACACAACCCCCCACAATGATTACGAAGCCAATTTATCTATGTTTTTCTTTATGCTGCTTTAAATATGAATTGCTGGCTCAGAAAAGTATGCTATAGAGTTGGAAGCCAAGTTATTGACGAGCAATCCAAATGGTGGCGAAATAGTATGTATTGAATGGTTCCGCACCAGGTAAAGAATATTCTAAAATATGTCAAGCAATGAAAATTGTGATGCTAAGTATTCTCAAAATGTCAAGCTGTCAAAGTGTTGTTCCAGGTGTTGTTCCAAGTATGCAATAAAATGGAAAACTTTTATAAAACTTACCTCTTTTTTTCCTAATGTAGAGTAAACTATTGATTTGAAAAACTAATTCAATATTGGCCCGAAAAAGTATGCTATAGAAATTGTAAATAAATATGTTAAGCAATTTAAATGTGCCCCAGATAAGTATGCTATAGGTTTTGCAGCACAAAACATTTCAAATAATCAAATACTTTTAGATCGCTATCAACAATTCTCTCAATTTCTCCCGTTTGTTCTTTCTCTGTTTCTATTTATCTGTCTCTCCCTGGCCTTGTGCTGTCGTCTGTGTTGTCCTTGATTATTAAAAGGACCCAACTCAATGCTTATCCTGTAGGTTAATTACATTTATCCAAACGCAACTGACCCCGCAGGACATTGACTTAATTTCCCTGGCGTTCTGTTTTTTACCCGCACTTTTCCTCTTCACTTTCTCCTTCTATCCCATATAATTTTTGTTTTTTTGTTCGCCCTTTTGCTTTTTAATTTTTTAATGCCTAACGAAAAACGGGGAAAAACCAGCAGCCAGTGGAAATTGCTGGTAGGTTTGTTTTCTGTTCAGAAAAAAAAGAAAAGTACTGAAATGCTTCCAGCAATTTGGGTAATTTTTTTTTTTTTTTGTACTGTGCTCGTTCAGGCGCCTAAATGGTAATTAAAAAATTGTTGCATCGACACTCCAATGCGTTTGGCTATTTATTTTCTTTAAAGTGAGCTTAAATTGTTGAAATAGATATTTTATATACGACCCGCTGTTTTCTATGACAAATCAAATGCTCACGTTTAAGTTTTGTGGCAGGGACAGAGACAAATCGAATGGCAATACAAAAATATTGTCAACTGTTAGTTGAAAGTTGAAGAGAAACAAAGGAATCAGCGCACGTTTTCGTAGCAGTTTCTATTTCAATGGGTCCTTACATTAGCCAGTTAAGTGTGAGCTGGTCGTAAGCCGCATGGCACAGTTGCCACATTCGCCATTGCAGTTGGCCTTTCCTTCTAATCCTAATCCTAATGCACGCATAAGGGCTAGCAACCGCAACGTGTTATAAAACACAGCATAAAGTTATGTTGTGTTTCTCCCCTCTCTGGATATTTTGTGTTGCTGGCTTTGCTCTATCTCTGGCTCTCTGTCGCTTTGGCCAAAAGTGGCCCATTCAGCCTTGGTAAGCTTAAATATTTAATTTCATTACGTCAGGACTTTGCCACTGAAGGATATAAATACTGCTCTATATAACATTTTTTTCTCTTTTTTGAAAAGGCAGTTTACATTTATATGGCTTGCTTTTCATTGAAGCTTCTGTTAGCTTCCTTTTGATTACACTCATGCACGCTGCTGGATGGTATAAGGGACAAAAGAGCAAAAATAAAAAAGAGAAAAAAAACCTTAGAGAGAGAGAGAGATTTATAATGATGCTAATATGTCAAATGACGTTGAAGGATGAGTGTGCCAAGAGCCTATTTATTCCATGAATCTTTTGCTCTCTTGTCAAGTGAGTGAGAGAGAGAGAGGGGGAGAAAAGATGCACAAAAGTGCAGGTTCATTTTTACTTTAATTGCACTTTTTGCACAAGTAGCAAGCAACAAAACCACATATCCGGACATGCCGGATATTGCCTTCCGCGGAAAACATGCGTGCAAGCCGACATGGCAAAATTTCTACCACAAAATAATGCCAGCGGATATTTGCTCAAAACCGATTAGAATACTTAACACGAACTTCTATTTAAAGACAGCTAGATAAAGATGGAGACAAAGAGACAGGGAGAAGAAAGACAGTCAAGAATTGTGTCTTGTCCTTGTTCAAGTATTTCCTCTCGACTATAAATGCCACGACTCAAACTTTTCAAACCAGTCACGAAGGTGTCTCTTTTTCGTTTACCTGTTTTTTTTTCCGTGCTTTTCGGATACAATTTCATTGTGCAAAAGAATTTCTTTCGGGGCGCCGGTAATAATTTTGTCAATATTATTATTGTTTGTTTTGGCCATAAATGCAAGTTTGTATGTTTTTTTTCCTCTTATTTATTAGTTTTACTTGCTTATTTCGGGTGTCAATGGGGAGGTTACTCGAATCAGTGGGGGGCGGGCGGATTCTCTGATATTGATATACGAGCCAAAGTCATGCAATGCGGCAAATGATAAACAGCCAACGCCTTCCATAACAAATAGACAATATAATGGCAAACAAAACAGGTGAAGAATTTGAAAACGATTTCGATATTTATATATATGTATATAGGACATGGATAAATTAAAACCATTATTACAAAACATGCCATGGCTTAAAGATCTTTAACTTGAAGGAAATACAGCAAATTTGTGATTACTTGAATAAATTCAAGATAAAATAAATTTTATCTTTAAAGTGTCAAGCGCCAAGATCTAAGATTACACTTCGACTGCAATTTATTTGGCTCTTAATATATCTTAGACCATGGGAATCTCGAATCTTGATACCAATTTAAGGCCTTACCTACGAACCTTTTTAAACGTACTTCTAGCCACTAATAAAAGCGAGAAGGATCTATACATAGATAAGAGTATGTAAAGTAAAGACATCAATAAGGAACTTAATACTTAATACTAAATACTTAATACGTAATACTAGAGTAACTTAAATAGGTCTGCATAATTTGTGTTTGTTTTTATGTTTCCCTTCCACTAATTTATACTTAATATTTATAACTACTCTGTGAAATCTATTAAGTTGATGAGGTGCTTTTAATGATAACACTAAAAAGCATTTCTAACTTTATTGTCCATGACTAAATAGTTTAGAGCCCCTTAAAAACACAGTTACCAGAAACCTGTTGAAATCACAGCACTAAAACAAATAATTACACAAACAGATGACAATATTTAACAACTGTTTTTGCTAAAAGACCCCAGAACACAGATATTTGCGTTTTTAAGCAATAAACATTGTATATAATGTGAAAACAAATTAGTCTCTCTAAAACTATTCAAGGAAATAGTTCGATTTGAAAGAAAGTTCTCTCTTTGTGAAATGGAAACTATATCAATTGTAACCTTAAGTAGTCTTAATCTAACAGATAATTCGTCTCAATACACAAATGAAGGTAATTACTTTTACATTAACCAACGAACGATTCCCAATTTGATCAACTAATTTCTTTATTAGCCAATGACTCCAACTATAATATTGTGTTGTCCATTGCCATTGTAACTTGGATGCTGCTTATTTGTCTCAGTGAGAGAAACAATGAGTGAAATGACTAATTTCCGATTCTCTTTGATCGTGGCATTCTATTTTCACTCTATTTCAGCCATGTGCATTTGCTGTTGTAACCATTGGCACGTCTTGAGACCGCCTCCAGCTCATGCAACTCCATTGCAATGTCAATATTCTCAGTCAGAGAATCAACATAGTTCTCTGCTCTCGCTAGAGGATTAGGCCAACAAGGTCAAAGGCAACAGAAAACACAAAGCGACGAAAAAGGACAAAAAAAAAAAAAAAACGCAAATAAACAACCCAAACACACAAAGGACACACAAAGACAACAACGAAAAAACGAACACAAAAATGGCATGCAGCAGCTGTCGGCGATCATCTTTCTCACTGGCTGGGGCCATATGGCCACGTCGTTGCAGCTTTCATTTCCATTTCCGTTTCCGTTAACTTAATTCCACACATACACACACACACAGACAAAAAATTCCATATCTCTTGCTTATTCGTTGTTTAGTTTACTTTTTTTCCACTCCCTCGCTTTCTTTGGCTTCTTTTTCTCCTGTTTCTTGCTTTGGCTAAAAAATATTTTATTACACGAGCGAGAGAGGAAAACGAAAAACTCAGGTTGGGTTTTCATTTCTTTGCTTCCCAAAAAACGAACAAAAAAAAATACTGAAAAGCATCTTTTATGCAAATTTACAATGTCAGGTTGTTGTTGGTTGAGCTGAGGGGAAGTAGAGAAAGGGCGGAGCTCTAACATGACTTCCGCTGCTTAACTGGCTTAATTTCGTAAAGTGAAAAATGTGAAAAAGGAAAAATACTCGACGAGAAATTTAACAAAATAAATGCAACAACTTGCCAAATACCCTGCCACAATTCAAACTTAGATATCCAAAATATGACTAATAAAAGTATAAGTATAAAGTATAAAGAAAACCCAAATACCTCCATTTTTAAAGGTCTGTAAATCCTGATTATTTAATTAAAATATTATAAAAGTAGTTTATCATGATTTGCAATTGACCCAAGGGTTTTGCCTAAAGACGAATTTACAGTACTTAATTTAAATGCATTATTCTATAGTATAAAGATGTTTTCTTCTGGAGATTAATTAAGGTAAACCACCAAGTCCGTCTTTAATTGCAAAATATTTACATCTTAAAGAGTCGAAAATCCTTCATTCCCATATTGACCCTCTGCCTGCAGGGTATTCAAAGGAGAGAAGAAAAAAATCATTTTACTTGGTAGGTAGCTAAGTAAAAGAAGTAGCATAAATAGCAAAGTTAAAGTTCCCCTTTGAAAGATTAAACCGATAACAGAAGAAGATAATGCCATGGAGTGAACCATAAGGGATTAGCCAGTTTAAAGTGTGTATTTGGCAACTCTTTCGGTACGCAAAGTTTCAGTCGGCACCAAATCAAATGTCGATTATCGCCTAGTTAGTTGCAGGGATTTCAAGTTGAGTGGGTCGTGTCTCGGCCACAGTGGTAATGTTTGCTCAGTGCCTGGCACCAAATGCCTATTTCCGCTTTTCCAAACCATTTCTTTCCCCACCATATCCCCCCATCCCTGCGATTCATGTCTGTCTCTCTTTTATTCATTATCGTCGTGTTTGTTTTATGAAGGTCGTTGCCAACAGCCCGCAATATACACCCACACACAGACACACACAAACAAAAGGATTCGGGGCACGCACGCACAGGGAGACCAAGTCGTCATCATTGTCATCATTCTCACCAACATTCAACGGGGGCGTCAAAGGGGCCATTTCTTGGCATTGTGTTCGCTCCCACTCCCAATCCATTCATTCATTCTATCCTATCCACTGGCTGAGCTTTGCTTTTGAGATTTTTAGAAGTTTTGTTTCCTAGTGATATCTTTGACAAATCTCAGGCAGCAAATTTGTCTTGTTGTCCGCTTGTCACTGCCTGCTAATAGGAAGCTAAAGACACAACGAACAGAGAGAAACTGATAGGATATAGGGAGTAGGGGGGAAAGTTGAGGGAAATTTGGTGGAAGGACGGAAATATGGTAACATCATCATAATTTCTTATGACACGAACAGAGAGAGAGACACAAAAAGAAAAAAAGAAAACAATATTATAGAAAGAAGAAATCTGTTGACATTAAATTATGGTGTATTATTGACAGTTTATCAAATTGATTTAACTTTATTGTTGTTGTATTCAGTTGTTCTTGTTGTTGTGTGTTCTATGTCCCCTTTCTATTTCCCTCCATTCTCTGCCCTTTCCCCGAGTTTTGTTTGTAATTTAAGCATCCTTAAGTGCTCATGATAAATGTTATGGCTCTTTCTCTAGTTCTACTCCTTAGAGTAGGAGCTTACTCCCTTCTCATTCTATCCCTCTTTCACCCTCTCTGTGTGTGTACCTAGTTGCGTGTGTGTGTTTGTGCATCAGTGTGAATTTATGTAATGCGCAAAGTTAAAGCATACTTTTGGACTGTGTTTGCTTAATGCTTTTGCTTTGTTTTTGCTGTTGTTGCTGTTGTTACTGAGCTCTCAGGAAAATTTTAGTAAATTTTTAGTTTGTTTGTATAATAAAGTATGTTAAATTAGCTGATGTTTTATTAATTTAAACAAAAAGCTGCCAAAACAAAAGTTTTCTGCCCAAAAAAAGTTTTTTGTTAATGTACTTTATCCTTGAATGGCCGAGCATAACGAGCATTTGCCTGATATATGTATTCATGAGTATACATATATATATGTATATTTATATAATGTATTTGGATATGATAAATGAAAGGGTAGAAAATTGTGCATACGAATGCCTCTAGATGTTGCTCGGTTCAAGGCTTGCATGAATTGTTACATACATACTTTAAAATATAAATGCGAATTGCGCATTATTGTAATACTTTTTATTTAAATAATTCACAAAGTAACAAAGAGAACAAAAATTTATTAAAAATAAATTTATTCCATTGAAAACTGTTAAAAAAGTAACGTTCAAGAACTTTCCAGAGCAATGCACACATGTATTCTAATTGCGTATGTATTTGAACGCATACATCTATCTATCTCTTTTTTGTATTTGAATACTGCGCTTGCCCGACTGAATTACTGGCACGCGCAATTAGTCTCTAATAAACTTCTGAGTTGTACGGACGTGTTACTATTCTTTTATTCTGCCTGCGTTATTCGGGTTGTGCGTCTCCTCCCCCCTCAACAGGTTATGGGCCCAGGACACGGTTTTGAATAGTAAAGTAATGAAGCGATATATTTAACGATTTATATCAGAGAGCATTAAAGCTACGAATAAGTTACGAACTTTATTCTGGAGAAGAGACTCAAAAGACAACATGAGTAATCTGTACCACATCGAGAAGTTGGACGAAAAGAATTATGATTCTTGGAATATACAAATGCGCAGCGTGTTGGTGCATTCAGACCTGTGGGATGTAACGGCTGGAAATTTGCCCACGGTGGAAGGTGTCGATCTCGGAGGATTGGATCGGAAGGCCCTAGCAAGTATTACGTTGAGCGTAAAACCATCGCAATTGGCATACATAAAAAATTGTTTAACGGCATTTGAGGCGTGGACAAGACTACGAGATGTCCATCAGCCAAAGGGACCGGTGCGGAAGGTATCGCTGTACAATAGGTTGCTAAGCTTACGCATGACAGACGGTCAAGATATGCCCAGTTATATAAATGGTTTCTCTGATGTGTTAGATCAGCTTGCAGGCGCCGGTGTACAAATAAATGAGGAGTTACGAACTATCATTTTGTTATCGAGTTTACCATCAGTGTATGAGAATTTCGTTGTCGCCATCGAGACGCGCGACGATTTGCCCAGTTTTGAAATTCTCTGCATAAAATTAAAGGAGGAAGCAGAACGAAAACGTCTAACTGTAACGAAAGAGAATGGGCAAGAGGCATTTGTTGCTATGCAGAACAGAAACAGAAATCAAAATGCACGCACACAGAGAAATCGTTCGCAAATTACTTGTTACAAATGCGGCAGGCAAGGGCATGTCAAAGCACAGTGCGGCAAAGAGAGAGTCGATAAAAAAGAGAAAGAGTACAAATACACTGAGAAAATGGAGAACAAGCAATGTAGCTTGATAAATGCTTTGGAAGCAGAGAATATGAAAAGAGAGAAGTGGTGCTTGGATTCTGGTGCGACGAGTCATATGTGTTGCGATAAGAGTATGTTTTCAGATTTCTCTGTACATGATGAGAAGATCAGTCTGGCAGATGCGGGGTATTTACGTGCAGAAGGCAAAGGAAAAGTCACTATTCGGACTGGAATATGTAAATTAACAATGAACAACGTGCTTTATGTACCAGGGCTGGCAGGAAACTTTATGTCAGTGGCGCGTGTTATTGAATATAACAGTGTTGTACATTTCGAAAAACATATGGCCAAGATCATACAAAATGGTGAATGTATTTTAGAAGCAAAAAAGATAGGCAACTTGTTTGTTTTTGAAGCTGAATCGGAAAATCTTTTTGCTGCTGTCGGAGAAGATGTATCATTGTGGCACAAACGCTTTGGTCATCTTAATTATAAAAGTCTGACGCAAATCGCAAGTAAGGGCTTGGTACGTGGGCTTAGTGTGACCAACTTCGCGCCCAATACTCCATGTAAGACATGCATGGTGAGTAAAATACATGTTCAGCCATTTCCTAAGATGACAGAAAGTCGGTCCAGTGAACTTTTACAATTGGTTCATAGTGATGTCTGCGGACCTTTTGGAACAAAATCACTAGGTGGTTCACGTTATTTCCTAACATTTATTGATGACAAATCTAGGCGAATTTTTGTGTATTTCCTCAAGGGCAAAGATGAGGTTTTTGGCAAGTTTCTGGAGTTCAAGAGTCTAGTGGAGAGGCAGACAGGGAAGAAGCTAAAATGTATCCGCAGTGACAATGGACGAGAATATGTGAACAATGCATTCGATGACTACCTGAAGAAAAACGGGATAGTACGCCAGTTGACCATAGCGTACACTCCACAACAGAACGGCGTTGCGGAACGAGCTAACCGCACTCTGGTGGAAATGTCTAGGTGTTTGTTGGCACAGTCTGGATTATGTGAGGCATTGTGGGCAGAGGCTATATTTACAGCTGTATATCTAAGGAACCGTTCGCCTACAAGCGCACTGACAAACCAAACGCCAATGGAAGCGTGGACTGGCAAGAAGCCATGTATTAATCATCTTAAAGTTTTTGGTTCTGTTGCAGTTGCGCTATCCAAGGGTCACCAGGAAAGTAAATTCCGACCAAAAGGAAAGGAATATCGCATGGTGGGATATTCAAGAGAAGCAAAAGGATACCGATTATATGATGGAGAAACTCGCAAAGTGGTTGAACGAAGAGATGTTCTCTTTGATGAAAGAGATCCCATAGAGCAAACTAATTGTACGACGGTTATGTTTGATTTGCCTGGACGCTATAGGCAAAATGAGATAGCAGATGCAAATCCAGAAATAAATGAAAGCGAGAGCGACGCATCAGAGGGACAGTCTGCTGAATCAGATGCTGACGAGGAATCGTTTCATAGTGCACCTGAAGAAAAGCTTGCACAAGATGAGAGCGAAATGCGGGTAGGACCTGGCAGACCACGAGTAATCAGAACGGGAAAACCTGGACGGCCGAGAAAACAATATAATATACTTGCTTCGATTGTGGCTGGTGAGGTACCAATTCCATCGACCTACGAGGATGCCATAAGTGGACCATATGCATCGCAGTGGCAAGAGGCAATGGACAAAGAGTTTGGAGCTCTGGTAAAAAATCAAACTTGGGAGCTGATAGACCTAACAAACAAACAACGAACAATAGGCTGCAAATGGGTTTTTAGTCTGAAAAAGAATGCGCATGGAGACATTGAACGTTTTAAGGCGCGATTGGTTGCGAAAGGATGCTCGCAGCAGTTCGGTGTAAACTACACCGATACATATGCACCTGTATGTCGATTAGAAAGCGTAAGGTTTGTTTTGGCGGTGGCAGCAGAGTTGGATCTTTATTTACATCAAATGGACGTATGCACAGCATACCTCAATAGCGATCTGGAGGACACGGTGTATATGAGGCAACCCATGGGGTACACAGACAAAAATCGTCCAAAGGCTGCATTACATTTGAAGAAGGCAATCTACGGTTTGAAACAATCAGGAAGGGCATGGAACTCTAAGCTGGACGCTGTATTACGAGATTTGGGTTTTAAACCATGTAGTAGTGAGCCGTGTCTATACCAAAACCATGGTGAAGAAGACTTAACATTAATTCTTGTTTATGTTGATGATCTCCTTATAGCTTGTCGTTCAAAACAGAAGATGGATGCCATCAAAGCAGCGATATCAAACGCGTTCGATTGCACAGACAAGGGTGCAACTGAGCTATTCCTGGGTATGGAGATTCATCGAGACGGTGAGCTTGGGCCTATTACTCTAGGCCATTCCCAATATATCAACGATATGTTGGTTCGATACGGTATCGAAAACTGCAGACCGGCGGTTACTCCTCTTGACGCAGGGCATCAAGTGGCATGCGACAATAAGCAGTGCAAGAGGGTTGACATAGGGTCGTACCAGACTCAAATAGGCGAACTGATGTGGCTGGCTCTAACCACCAGACCGGATATATTGCATTCAGTTGCAAAGTTGGCTCAGCGAAATCAAGATCCGCATTCAGAGCATGAAGCAGGTGTGAAGCACATCCTGCGGTATTTGGCATCAACGATGGATAAAAAGCTACGCTATAAAAGGACCGGCCAAGCTTTTTCTGGATATGTAGATGCCGATTGGGGTGGTGACAAAACTGACCGGAAGTCCTATACCGGCTATGTTTTCTTTTTGGCCGGAGGCCCAATATCTTGGAAATCTGAGAAACAGCGCAGTGTGGCGCTAAGTAGCACTGAAGCTGAGTATATAGCTTTGTCGGCCGCATGCAAAGAAGCTATCGTTTTGCGACGCTTAATCATTGAGCTGGGATGTGGAAATGCCGAGACCCCAACAGTTGTATATGGAGATAACTTGAGTGCCCAACAGTTGGCGAAGAATCCAGTTCATCATTCTAGGACAAAACATATAGATATAAGATATCATTTTGTACGACAAACTGTATCTGAAGGTTTTGTTGAGTTAAAGTATGTTCCGACTGATTTAATGATAGCGGATATTTTAACTAAGAATTTGCCAAAGAAAAAGCATAATGACTTTGTGAATATGTTAAATTTGAGTTAACTTTGTAAACATGGTTGCATTGAGGAAGGGTGTTAAAAAAGTAACGTTCAAGAACTTTCCAGAGCAATGCACACATGTATTCTAATTGCGTATGTATTTGAACGCATACATCTATCTATCTCTTTTTTGTATTTGAATACTGCGCTTGCCCGACTGAATTACTGGCACGCGCAATTAGTCTCTAATAAACTTCTGAGTTGTACGGACGTGTTACTATTCTTTTATTCTGCCTGCGTTATTCGGGTTGTGCGTCTCCTCCCCCTCAACAAAAACTGCAATGCTTTTCTTATTTCTCAAACATAAACAAATTATTAATACTTATAGATAGTTATAGAATTTCGTACCAAAATAAGCATTAATTGACATCCCCAAAAGTATGCAACAGTAATGAAATGCAACCATTTTTCCCCCAGTTTAATAGAATTGTAAATATTTCAGCGCTAAATTGACTTGTTAATAAGTTAGTTAATAACCTACTTTATTTAAATTGAATATCCGGCTTGCAGAGCTTTGGGAATTTTAAATTTTCAGTCCAATATCCTTTGGCATGTTGCTCATCAAAGTATGCAATAATATGTAGAATATTCAGTGGTATTCAGTATAGTTATACAAAGAGGACAATCCCTCACATCGTTGCAGTGTGTGTTTGAGTGTGTGTGTATGTACTTGCCACCCAAGAGACAACAACCCTAGGATATTTGAATTTCTGAATGCGACAAGTTGAATGGAAGGCAAACAAAACGAGAACATGATAAAAGCAATTGAAGAAAATGGCATCAGCTTAACTGATCGAAAGCGAGAATCGTATGCCGTATAGAATAGAACAGAATACAGTGGGCACGGAATAACACACAATACACATCGAAATTGAATGAATGAAATGAAGGAGTTGGAATTGAGTTGAGAACTAATCCGATATTCAGTTGCCAACATGTTGTAAAATATTTACTTTGGTGCTGCCAGCATCTGTTCCATCAAATTGTTCCTTATAATTAAGCCTGGACCAAGTTGAGTGCATATCAAATACATACTACATGTACATCCTTGGAGCACACATTCGGATGCGTCTCAAGTGGTAAGACACAAAAACAAAAACAAAACAACAAGAAAAAAAAAAGGGAAAAAAAATAATCCTTCTACACGTTCTTGCTTGTTTATTAGTCTGTTGCAATGCCTTGACAATGGCTATTTCGTCACGGCCACGTCCTCAAAGTCCTTCCGAAGCTTCCGAAGAGAACTGCAAGAGTGAGAGACAAATGAGTGAGATGTCTCAAGTTTGAAGTGCAGTTGTGCAGAAAGTCAAAAGGCAATGGAAAAAAGAGTTCACCTTGCTGTACTTTTGAAAATTGAAAATAAATATATACATATTTATTTTTCCAATTTTTGCGAATTTTCTCTCTTCGAAAATACTTAAATTTTTCATCAATTTACTTCATAAAATAGGCAAACAGTATTTTCCTGGCTTTTTACGCTTTTCTCGTAGGGTGAAAACTGTTTCAAATGATTAAATCTTGACATTTACTTCTTAAAAACTGAATAGATATTATTTGTGATAAACACATTGCCAATAAGCCACCTAAAAGTAGGCAATCATAATTTAAACAACATTTATACATAACAAAATGTTTTCATAATTTATTCAACAATCTTGACAGTTATTTCTTCAATTATTTATAATAAGCATTTGCCAAATTGTTGGTTCCTATTACTTGACCGTAAATGTTAATTAAATATTTAACTTGGCAAATGTTGATTGACAAAATATTTCGTGTAAAAACAATAATTAATTATTTACAAAATTTGACAGACTCAAGTCAAAAGCCAAAATAAATGTAATCACAATACAAGTAAATACACATATATATTAGATATATAAATATGTATGTATGTATATGTGTGTGTATATTTCTAGAATTTCTCAACTGTTGCAAACTTTTCCACTTGGATCTGGCTTTTGGCAAAAAGTTTCTCTCACTGCTGCGCGTACTGCGTGATTTTTCGACATGCCGACACTTGTTTTTGGGCTAAGTGATTTAGGCAAAAGTTTTCCCCTACTACTTTTAGCTACCTACCCCCTCTCTATGCCCATCCAGCCAACAAAAAAACCTCTGCCATTTACAGTGAGTAGAGAAAGCGGAAATGTTTTGCGCCCGAAAAACTTTTTGTTGTGCATAATCGCTGCTCACCCCAGCGGAAGTTGATCAAAAGAAACAGTTTGCCAACAGTTTTTCGGAATGAATTTTTCACAAATCTGCGCATCCGACTTAGAGATGGAGGAGCGGGAGGTTCCTTCTTCGTTCTTGGTTTTCCTTCAAGTTAATCTAAGTAAATAAAAATCAATAAATTTACTTAGTTTAAGCTGACAACTTCCTGTCATGAGTAGCCCTCATTTTGCCCATCTCAGCCATGTAATGTTTGCGGGAGTATTTATGGAAGATTATGTGACGATTTATATGTGTGTGTGTGTGTGTGTGACAAACACGTGCCTCCTTAGCACGTTCCATGAAGCATGGAGTCCAACTCCTGCCCAGTTGAGTCATAATTCATTTGCATAACATTAACGGGCAACCGGATGCCTGGGCAGGCAACCATAGTAAGCCTTTCCCAAAGTGGGATAACAACTTCAAAGTTTAAATAAAATATGTATGCTAACGAATTAACCGTAAACTGTTTAGATGACACAGGCAATGAGCTAGCGTGTTGAGTGGATAAACGACATAGAGCAAGGACTTGCATACATACATATATCTACTAATTTATGTATCCTCAAACACACACACACTCACACACAAATATCTATATACATATATCCTACTTAGTCATTATATATGTACAAGTGTCCATGCAATTGGGATGAGGTCAACAGCATTTGAATTGCAAATTTCAACTATACGGCATTGTTTTGACAGTCATACGATTTTTGGGGTCAAACGATCAAGATATTTCACATAGAAGAGAGAGAGGTCAATCATTAGGACTGACTATATAAGTCAGTATTACGTGTATCTATATCTATCAAGTCATAGCTAGTTCAATTATATTCTCTTGATATGTTTCCCAGTTATTTACTTACTGTAAATATTTTCTGAGAATGAATGAAGAGCCATCAGGTGGTAACAATACTTTATAGTCATATTGAGTAGGAGATAGCTTGAATCCAAAACTGACTTACTAGTGCCTGTCCTCCCCATTCAATTTAAAGTTAATGCAAAAATCCTTTTCTATTTATCAATTTTGTATGAACAACTATCAGGTAAATAAGACCCTTTGTCAATCTTCATTTCACAAATTTATTTTTAACGCTCTGGCAATTTGATACATGATTTGGATGATATTTCTTATGGATTTACTTCTTCAGCAGAGAGACAACGGGAGCAGCAGCATAGGTGGTCAGAGGAGAAGCGAATGAGGAGTAGACCGAAGGAGCCACATAGGAGGCAGAGTAGACCGAAGGAGCATAGGCTGAGTAGGCACGAGGATAGGCAGCAGCAGCATAGGTGGTAACTGGAGCAGCAGCAGCATAGGTCAAAGCTGGAGCAGCAGCAGCATAAGTGGTCACCGGAGCCACCACATGAGCCTGGGCCACGGCAACAAAGAGAGCAAAGCAGATGAGGAACTAAGGAGATGGAAGACGAGTGAAATTTAATAAGTTGTAGTTGAAAGTTTCTTTTTTTTCTTAAGATCTCCTTACTTTCATTTTGAGTTGAGGTTTTTGGTTTGTTGGTTGTTTGACGAACGTTTGAAGTGCGTTGACTGATGCTTTAGTTCACCCAGACCAAGGTATTTATAGTCCAAAACTCAATGACAGCCAAGAACAAGTTCTTCAGATGCGGATGTTGAACTGGTAGCTAATCTCTCCATATCGAATGGATTAACAATGTTTCAATGTTTGTTATTATTCTGTTTCTTTGTGCCTTTCAGCAAAGTGCGCAATCAATGTTTCATTCCAAACAATTATCGGAAATCGTTGAACAGAAAAAGAGGGAGGTAAGGTGAGGCAACGTATACATATATTGGGTCAAAAAAGGTGACAAGCAAAAAAAAAAAAAAAATAAATAAATACCCATTCAGTGGTGTAAACGAATGTGAAGGCATAGCAGAATCGTCAAACATAACAATAAAACGAAATGTTTATTTATATATAGCACTAGCTCCATAATCGTTGAAAGAGAAATCAGTGTAATTTACGTCATTACAGGTTCCCATGACATTGACAATATGGTGAAGTACGGCAGCAATTTCGATATATGCAGAAATCAAGGTCGTTTTCAGAAAATTTACACATAACATTTTATGTTCGTTTTGTCAGCTTTACAAATGTGTTTAGCTAGTTCTTTTTTTTCATTTATCTTGCAGCTATTTAACACAAATGATGTAGATAATGGAAAATATCCATGGAAACTTATCTCAATTTATTATTTTAATCGCCGAAATACATTGAAATCGATATTTAAAGCATTACCATAAGTTCAAAGTCGGACCCTTTGGTATTTTTTTTGCTTCTAGTTGTGATTCGCTAAAGTAGTTTAGGCATCATAATCTTGGATGGTTAGTAAAGCGCAGTCAACATGCTCCAAAAGGACATCTAGCATGCTTGTTAGAAGGATATACTTATAACAAGAACACTCCTCCTTAAGAAGGTCATTTTAGTTTCTTTTTACTTTTTTTTGCAGGACATAAAGTATACCTAAATTTGAAAAAAAAATTAAATTTATATAAATAATTTAAGGTTCCTTAAGGACCACTGTGCATTTGATATATTATTTGGCTTACTTCAAGTGTATACACAAAATATGGCAACTCTTTTTGACAATTGACAATCAATTAAAACTGTTCAACACTGTTGTCATTTGTGTAACAGTGTGTAGTGTGAAAATAGTGAAAACTTGCAGTTAATATGACTGAAAATAAATCATTGCAAAATATTCATGATCTTCTCTTTGAACTATCCACAAAGCGTCTAAATCTACGCACATGGATACAAAAAGCGGTAAGTGGTCAAGGATAACTTCATGTGAACTAAAGTTAAAACCTAGGTCTTACTTAGTTGCTCTATTACTCGGCCCGTCAATTCGAAAGCTTTGTCATGCTGCTGGAGGCGTCCATTGTAAAGAGTGGAAAATTGTATGTGGGCTATAAGGAAGATCTGATACGGACTTATACCCTCCTGGCGGGTTATTTCACAGGCATGGCCTACCGTGAGACGGGAAATCGACGAGCTGCCTTGCAGGCAAAGATAACCAATCTTTTGAATGCAGCGGAAGAACTGCAACCGAATGATCGTCTGCATTCGGTGGCACGTGCCTATGCAATGATGTTGAGTTCCGGACGCTCACAAGATGCGGATGACGTTTTTCTCAGTATTCTCAAGACCATGCGACATAGTGTTCCCTGTCTGATAGGACGCGGTTGTTTGGCCTACAACAGACGGGATTATATAGGTGCCTTGGGTTACTTCAAGAGTGTGTTGATGCATTATCCACGCGGCCCTGGCGATGTTCGTGTGGGTGTCGGTCACTGTTTTCTCAAGATGGGCAGTGTGGATAATGCTCGGCGGGCTTTTGAGTTGGCACTCGAGTACAATGGTCGTTGTAAGAATGCCCTGGTGGGTATGGCTGTCATTAAACTAAATGTACTGGATAAGCAGGCCCAACAAGAAGCTATTTATCTATTGTGCGCCGCCTATGAGCAATATAATCGTGATCCCATGATCCTTAGTTGCCTGGCCCAACATTTTTACTATGTCAAGAGCTACGAGCGGGTGCAAACTTTGGCGGGGAATGCCATTGCCCACACGGACAGCGCAGAATTACGTGCTCAAAACTTTTTACAAATTGCACGCTCTTTTCATGCAGTCGGAAATTTTGATCGAGCCTTTGAGTTCTACAAAATGTCTGTGAAATCGTGTCCTAATAGCTATGCTCCACCACATTTAGGACTGGCCCAGATGTATCTGCGTCGCAACCAATTGGACAAGGCGATTAATTGCCTACAGACACTACTAAAGATTGTGCCCGATAATTTATTGGGATTGCGTCTGCTCTCTCTACTCTATGTACAAGATAATACAAGTGCCAAGGTGGATGGCGCTTTGGAGTTCTTGAATAAGAGTTTAAGGCTATCTCCGAGACTTAAAAAGGACTATGACATTTGGTTGATTTTCGCCAGGGCATATGAAAACAAAGAGCTCTGGTCACAGACCATTAACTCCTATGAGGAAGCCGTAAGGATCTTTCAAGAAATAGGTCAATGTGTCCCTGTAGAATTACTAAACAATTTGGGGGCATCGTTTATGTATGGCAAACAACCCCAAGAGGCTTTGGTCACCCTTGACCACGCATTGGCCAGAGATACTTGTGAGAGTAAAAGACTTACCATACGCTTCAATCGTGCTCGTGTGCTGGAAGAACTCCACAGAGATGACCTAGCAGAGAACTTGTACAAGCAACTCATAGAAGAATGTCCCACGTACATTGATTGCTACATAAGATTAGGTCAAATGGCTGCCAAACGTCAGCAATATGTCACTGCCATGGATTATTACAAGGATGTGCTTAAAGTGGATAACGATAATTTAACTGCTAGGTAAGTAATAACGATTGATTAGCCCCCACTTTGATTGTTTCTCTCTCTGATAGATGTCTAATGGGCAATCACTTCATGAAGCATGGAATGACCACTCAAGCCATGTATTGTCATAATGTTATCCTTCGTCGACGGGAGACGCGCAGAGACCCTTATATTATGGTTGCAGTGGGAAATGTATGTCTTATAAATGTTCAACGCACTGTCGGAGGCCTAGAAGATAGTACCTTCAAGCGACATCAAGAGAAGGCCATACAGCTCTTTAGAAGGGTGGGTCTAGGACATTACCGAAGCAACACTCACTAAAAGTTACTTTTTTCTAGGCCCTGGAGCAAAATCCTCGAAATCTTTGGGCGGCCAATGGCATTGGAGCTGCTCTGTGCTCCGGAGGTCTACTCAACGAGGGTGAAGCCGTCTTCAAACAGATCTTGGAGTCGAGTAAATATTGCACCCAGAGTCTACTCAATTTAGCCAATGTTTCCTTAAAATTGAAGAAATATAAACAGGCTAGTCAAATGTATAAGCAATGCCTTGATGAATTTTTGCCACCCAAATCTTTGGAGATAATGCAACTTTTGGCCAGATCTCTCTATGAAGGTGGCAAAGCCAAAGAGGCTAAGCTAGTTCTACTTCAAGCTCGTCATGTGGCGCCGCACGATCAACTTTTGCTATATAATCTAGCCTTGACAATTAAGCAATATAGTCTAACGGTCTTTGGTATGCAGAGACCCGACCTAAAAGAACTAATGCTGGCAGAACAGGAACTAAAAGTGGCCTTGAGGTAAATGGAAAACTTTCTTTTTAGCCAATTTTTACTAATGATTAATAAATTTCCTTTCAGGTACTTTGATGGCCTTGTGCCTTCAAAATACGAGCGTCAGGCGCGACATCAGGCAAAAAAATGTCGTGACATTTTGTTGGATTTACCCGAAGAGCTCAACAGAGTAAGGGAACTGGAGCAATTAGATGAAGATCGTGTACGATTGCAGGAGCAACGCTATCAGGAATTGCAGAATCATTTGGAGCAACAGAAAATACAACGACAGGAGGCAGAGAAGCAACTACAAGAAGATCAAACGGCCAAACGCCTTGAAGTCTTAGAACGTACCAAAAAACTCATTAGCAATGTTAATAACGAAATGAAAAAAGTTCCTAAAAAGAACCAAACCAAAAAGAAAAGACACATTAGCAACAATGATGATGATGACGTTGATGAAAATGCAAGAGAAAATCTAGAGAATGAAGAGAACACAAGTCCACCACTTGCGAAAAAGGCCAAAAAGAAAAACACCAAAGAGAAACATTCCAAAAAATCATCTTTCAAAAGTAAAGCCTTCATTGAATCCGCTGATGAGGAAGGCGAAGATGCACCAGAACTAGAGAATCAAGTGGAAAAAAAGTCCCAAGGAAACAAATAATGAACAATCCGACAAAAATCTAATGGATCGCCTTCAGTCCATAGGTCAGCGTAGGCAATTGGAAATGAATAATTTTATGTCTGACCGCAAAGAAAGGGAATCCGAGACACCAGAAATGATTTTGGAATATGTGGAGAGGCTTAAGAAGAAAATGCAAACGAATTCCCAGTAAAACAAATAGATATTTCTCCACCCTCTCCAAAGTAAATACAATTTATAGTTTCAACTAAATGTGTCATGTCTCCCACAGGGGATGAGCACATGGACACACACACACATAAGTAAATTGTTAGATGGATGGAGAAGTTTATGTTTATTTGAATGGCAACTCATGTTAAATAACCGCAGGACTTTGGTCGCCAAGCTCTCAAATTACTATATGAGCAGGGATGAGTGGAATTTGGTGGGGGGCACTTTGTAACTGTCAGGAATCGTCACAAAACGAACTAACAAATAAACGCGAATAAATATATATAAATTTGTGTATGTGTGTTTCATATGTATGTATGTATGTATATGTGCCACTCATTAATATCAATTTATGAGCTGAGACACGAAATTAGTCTGTGACAAGTTTCGCCGCAGGATGTGGACATAACATACTACAGTTCTTCTACAAGGCGTTTCAATGTTCCCCCAACTGCTTCTTTTTCTATTAGGCCCCTACTCACACACACACACACACACATATGTTGCTGTTTTTGGGGTTTCGTTAATTAATTCCAACAAAAGGAGACGACGACGAAAAAACTGTATTGCGTGTCCTGCCAAAAAAAAAAAAAAATGCTTACACAAGCTCATGTCCTGCAGCGAGGTCAAAGGTTTTGTTTATGAATCATATAGGAACAGAAACCAAGCTTCCTCTCCCCCATTTAGCAGTCTTTAAATTATGAATTATTATTTCTGTCAGTGTGAGACGCTAAATTAATTATACCCTATGCAAAAAAGGGTATGTCGAACACCTTGTCTGAAATTAATACCCGATCCACAGGAATAATTAAGCCGTGGCTTTAGACCTGTAGCTATAAAATACTAAACTCTTAGCTAATGGAATCAGCAAATGTAGCTCCCAATGCACATCCTGTTTTCATAACTGCTGAGAATTGCGAATAAATTTCAGATCTATTTCCTCAATAAAGCCTTTGTTTTAAAGTTAAGAAGATTTGAGACCTCCTCTCCTACTGAATTCTGCCGTAACATCTTCCCATTTATGTACATCTCAAATATGGGAAATAAAGTAGAACAGAGAATTGGGAAGATTTTTTATCTCTTCTAAATACCCTCAGTTGTACATTTAAAACCGTTTTTAAGCCATAACTTAGTTAAAATTAAAAAAAAAAACACTAGTTAAAAGGTGTTTCTATAGTGAAAGGTCTAAGTTACTTACGTGCGACTAAAAGTTTCCCCTTTGAAGACAATTTTTTAGCTCTCCATTATTAAAAAGAACTTTTGAATATATTTTTCAGATTTTAGTTCTTTATTTATTCTTTGCACATAATTCTTATTGTTTTTTTTTTTTTTTTTGTTGTAGTTTTGTTTTTATTTTAATTTTTTTTTTTGTTTTTTTGGGTTTGTAGAATTATTTGTATTACACATAAAAACTTTGTTTCTTTTTAAAATTATATTCGATAAAATAAATATATTATAGAATTCGATCTTACAACTCAAATAGTTTCTTGGTTTTTTATAAGTAAATTTCATTTGTTAGTGAGAAAACGCAAAACTTTTGAAAATAATCTTTGAAAATAATTTTGAGAAATAAAATTTATACATACATATACATATATATATAAATTGTATATATTAGTTCAACTCTAATCACTTATATAATAAAAAATTGTATTTCTTTTATTCATTCCATTTCAGTTGTTTTACATTTACAATTCGAGTCACAATACAATTTGATTTTGTCATTTTGAAAAAGCACTTGCAGGTTAAGATGGGGGGATTTCCGAAAAGAGAATGTTGAACATTGAGAAAACTTTTAGTTTGTATGTGTGTGTGTGTGTGTCTGTGTGTGTGAGATTATTGAATTGGAAAATTGGGCGGGTGGCAAATTTTGTTTTTCGGTTTTTACATTTACAATTATATTATATTTGTTTTTGTTTTGTTTTTATACATAGATGTACATACATATATTTGATAAAGTTTTCGACAACAGATTTTATATAAAATTTATTTTACCTTTTTTCTTTCGTTTTTTTTTTTTTACCAAATTCAACAAATGATGCTTCATTATCCATATATATATATATCGATTCCTATGCATATACACACACATTTATAGTATATATATATATATTGATATCGGTTAGATAAAGTTCTTGCCTATTTCAGTTTCTTTATGTTGGTTGCTTGTGCTAGATGTATATTGATTTTAACTATATATATCTTTATATGTACGTACGATTTTCAGATATGCCATATACATATATGCTATATACATATACTCAGGATTCGTTCTTGGGGTTTTTTTGTTTTTTGGGATAGTCTTTTCGTAGATTCAATGTGACTAACTAGTTTAGTTTAGACTACAATTAGTTTTATGTCTAGAATTAATGCTACACAATTAGTTAATTAATTTATATTTATTTTGTATATCTATTAAGCTTAACTCTCAAATTATGTACAAGTTGGTGACTAAAACTAATTCTTGATAGAAGGGCTTTCTCTTGTTCGTGTAGTTGTTTTTAAGTATTTGTTTAAATTAGTTTTCGTTTTTTGTTTTGTTTTTGTTTGTTTTAAGCATAGCTCTGTTTGTTCACTGAAGTGTTCTTTCGCACAAATGTATGTAAGTCAACTAAGTATACACAGTAAATATCAAGTATGTGAAGCAGGCAGATAATTTTCATCTGAAGTGTGCAGAATCGGCATTTTCAAGTTAATTTTTCTTAGACCAAAACCTCAATTTCATTAGCTAACCTCACATGGAATACTTCCCAAGGTAACCTCAATTATACGGTTAGATCTAACCTCACTTTTCAGTAGTTAACCCTACTATTAGTTTCTAACCTCACTTTACCAGCTAGATCTAACCTCATGTTCACATACCTTGATACCAAGTAGAGTAAACTAAGTAAATGCATTAAGTTTGTGTGTGTGTGGTATTAACATCTCTTTAATATCTTTATATATAGTGTCTATATCTCAATATATATTTCTATAATTGGGAGTTTACTTTTAACCGCTTGTTATTTGCATTCTTTTTTTGTTGTGTTTTCTTTTTAGCATCCGGAAGTCTTGTAGGTTTTGAATAATTTGTTGTTTTAGGCTAACAGTTAGAAACAAAAATACTCGTACGCACTGTGCCATCGCTTAACTACTATAATACAGAATCGGATTACCTCAGTTATTATGTGTGTATACATCCCTTAGACAATGGTAGTGCGCTCGGCGCCCAATGTTGTGCACGTACTACTCCCGCCGCCTATGCAGACAATCTGACATTTGATGTCCTCTTTGGGTAACTCTCAGGAGGTCACCGTCTCATAGTTTCCGGCGCCCAGCAGAGAGCCGCCCACACTGAGTAAAGGCGATTGAGTGCCACTTGTGCCACCGACCAGTCCCAAGCCAGTGTAGGCCGCCTGAGCTCTGGGTGAAGTCAAGAGTGATTGGGCAGCTCCAATGGTGATATTCCCGCTGGTCACCGAGCTGGTCAGAGCGGCTGAGATTCCACCGGTATGTAGGCTACCCGGATGTGGTAGAGTATTACAGTTGGTGCCAACTAATCCAGCTCCAGCTCCTACTGCTCCAGCACTGCTATTGGTCTGCAGAGAGCCATTCGATTGACCTCCCAGCAGGGGCATGGTGCAAGTGGTGGTCGAGCCGTAAGGGGAGGTGGGCGAAGTGCGTGTCTCGTAGGCAGGCAAATATGTGGCAGTGGTAGTGGCTCCACCATTGGGTCCTCCAACTGATCCTCGACCCGGAATTCTGGTATAAATATTGGGTGGTGTGCGAGTCGATAGCAGAGGCGGTGGAGCCGTATATATGGGACGTTGGGCAGCTGGTGCTCTTTGCGGCGTATTGTACAAACTAAATGCAGGATTCGTTGTCAGCGATAGTTCACCATACTAGAAGAACGATAAAGGTCAAAAAACAACAAAGACCCATGATTAATAATTAAGACTCCAAGTAAAAGTTTCCCATTAGTTTTTTTGTTGTGCAAAAAAAAAAAAAAAATTTAAGTGGCTGACCAAGCAAGTTTTTATTTCCCCCGTCTACTTCATTTATGTATAATATTTTTGCTTTTGGTTTACTCCTAATGAGCTTGTTAGCACTACATAAGAGAGGAGCGAGGGGCAAACGAACCACAACCCTAGCACAACAACCAACAACCAAAAAAATAACTAAAAACTAAACAAAAGCAAATTTAACTTTTGGCTCGACAGGCAAAAACATTTGCCTCATCAAAATTTGATGTTTGCCCAAAAAACCAACAATGATAAAAGCCAACAGAAACTTCCTCCCAAAAACGAAAACAAAAAAAAAATTTGTTAACTTGTTGACCAGGACAACGTTGGTAAAGCTACATAGAGCAAGGAGACTCTGTAGTTTGGGGTGTGGAGGAGAAAAAAACGAAACTAATTTGTGTAATTTATTTACGGTTTCTGGCTAATTGGCCCCAAAATGTTGCTTAGCAAGGGGGAAAGTTGCAAAAAAGAGAAAAAACTTTTACTTCCTGACCGACTATTGGGAGAAGACTCTCTGTCACTTCCATCCTAGCAACCCATCGTGTCTCTGTCACTAAATCAATTTGCCAAAGTGTCAATAAAGCGTAGATACTAATAATTTGTTGTCCTTATATCTAGAAGGACCTTTTGTCTATAAAGTGTATTAGGAAAAGGTTATCGTAAGAAGCAAATATAGACCTTTCCTGTGGGCTTACACTTGCAGAGAAATTCAAGGAAACTTTTTGTCAATTGAAGCTAAACATGGGTAAACTAAAACAGTTACATACTACACATTGGCCTTTTTATTTAAGTCCTATATATCTATGTAGATGCATGACTAAACTTGCTATAGCCTAGGTTTATCTATAGAATCTTGAATCTTAAAGCCATAGAACAAGTGTTCTAATAAATGTTTTTTAAGTCTAGGTCTGGACTGAAAACTATGCTCTTGAATGCCTTATTGTGAATATAATGGAATTTTTTTTGATTGATTTTGATTTGATTAAAAAATATTTACACTTGCATTAAAATTTATAAATTTTTTCATATACTTTTAGGCTTTCGCATTACGATTTTTAAAAATTCATTAAACATTTTACTTATCGAGAAAAGAATTTCGGCAACTCAAGTATTTTTTGTGTTAATATTTTTCATAAATTGATTTTGCAAAAACTGTCTATAAAAGTTATTTCAAACATTGTTTTTCTCTTTTCAGAAAATAAAACTTGCACCAAAATTGAGAGGGTAAGTGTTTGTTTGACAATTCAAAACATCGACACAACAAATATTTGTTAGGCATGTGAGTGAATTTTCACATTTCGATGAGAAAATGCTTTGCAAGTATTTTTGTCGCATTTAATGTTTGCGGAAATGCTTGAAATGCTTCAAGGCCATCAGGCATTAGTTTTTACCTCTCTCTTTCGGTTTCTACACACACTTTTATTTTCAAGCTACAGCCTAAATGTAGGCAATGTATTTTTCGCTCAATGTTTTTCGATTGGTTGTTTTTTTGGGTGGTTGGGGAAACTACACACAATCAGAATATGCAAATCCATAGAAACCAAATATTCTCTTTCCGTTCTGTGGGTATTTTTTTCTCTCTCATTCTTACCTGTTTGCCAAATGTGGGTGATAGCGAAGGGGGTGGCGGCGGGGAGGCGCTACTAATGCGCGTTGGCGGTGTATACAAAATTCGCTGCGATTCCATATTCAGACGGTCGAATGCCTTTTCCTCCAGATGGAATTCATCCTCGCTGTTGGCTTCCTGCGGCACCACATCCGGATTTTTGTCCTCCAAACTGGAATGACTGCCCATATTCCTGGATAACGGCTCCGCACTACCCTTGTCTGCCTCTGTGGTGGTGGCATCGCCATTGGCATGACGTCCATTGCGCTTGCTGCGAAATTTGATAAAGATCACCACGCAAATGGCCACGAGAAATAGTGTTGCAATAACGCCAACTAAGGCGCCCAGCAGAGGTGTCAACTGCACTAGCACGGCTGTCGAGGAGGCTAAGTGAGGAGAGTGAGAGAGAGAGAGGGAAGGAGGCGGAGGAAACAGAATGAGAGTATGAGAAATTGTGAAAAATTGAATGCCGGTGCAGAAAACAATGGAAAACAACGCCAACAACAGTGAGCGAGGTTTATTCTGCTGAAACAATAGTAGCGCAGCAGCGAACGCTGCTCACTTACCTGTTCGTAGCAATGGCGCTGACAGCGTACGTCCACGTAACCGATAGGCCACCTTGCTGGCTCCCTGGGCATTGACGGCCGTCACCCGGATGACGAAAACCGAATCGCTGGGCAAACGCTTCACTGTGAATTCTGCATATTTGTACGAGGCATTGTAAAGTATCTGGCGATTCAGTTCATCATAGACCTGCACATGAAAATGTTGTGGTATACCCCCATCATAGCCGGGAAAGCATTGTATCTGCAGTGAATTGGCTGTGGCATTGTAAGCCGTGCAATTTTTCACAGATTCGGGAAGGTCTGTAAAAAGAATAAAATTCCAAATAGAAAAGGGAGATGAATTACACGAATTTTAAAAGTAACCCCATTTGTAGCCTCCATTTAATCGGACAGTTCAAAGTGAATTGTTCTGCCTTAAGGTATGCTACATTTAAAGCTGACGTTAACTTGCTTTTAAAACTGTTTAATAATTTAAAATGAAATCAGTTGGCCAGCTAATTGAGTGGAGTCGAGGTCTCGTCATTGTCTTCTTTTAAAAGCTGCTTTTAAATGTTAAGTCATTTCTTAAACTCAAAAAAAATTATATAAAGTCTAAATAGTAGAGACCACTTAATCTTATTGATTTGAGTAGATTATTGTCCCCTTAAGTATGCTTCACTTAAAGCTTAAGTCTTTATTTTTGCAAATTTTAAAGGTAAACTAATTCAGTAGTGTATAGAGAGAGATTCGTCTAAATTGGTTACCCAACCCCAAAAGTATGCTCCAATTAAAGTTCAGGACATTTCTTTACCATTAGCTTGCCATCTCGATTGGCGGCTACGTTTACTTTTCTAGAATAAATGATGTTCCTTTGGAAATTTATTGCATTTGATTATCAGATTATCTCTGAACACAGATGTGCAGCAGGCAGACGAACAAGCACACGCACACGGTGGACATACAAACAAACAAACATGGAGACATGATGACGTTGGTAAACATGGCTTTCCATTGCTGGCAGGGACAACGACTGTCCGTCCGACTGGCCAATGGGACAGACGGATGGACAACCGGACGAACAAACGAACGACAAACAATCGTGACGCGTAAAATTGCCACAGAAAATGCTGCAAAATGTAAATAAAGAGCCGAGATTCCACGCACAAAATGCTTGCCACTTGCTGGGAACGCTTGTGCAATGGTCGCTTCTGCAGCGACGGGTCGTCGACGTCACGTTCAACAATTATCTACTGACCAATGTTTCTACTCTCCCTCCCCGCCATCTGACCGCACTGTGAATTGAGTAAACATGTTCCATGTTGCGTTGAAATTTTTGCACTCGACGCTTCGATGTGAAATTAATTAATTTTTTTTTTTTTATCTTTCAACTAACTGACTGTGTGGTCTTACGGCCCCGACTCCCGCTCTGTTGCGATGGACTCACCTGCCGGTTGAATGTGGTACCAGCAAGGTTGGCTCTGTCCCATCGGACTGCTGGCCACGCAGGAAATGGCACCGAAACTCTCATAGCTTTCCACATAGTAGCTGTAGACATTATGCAATGGCGGCACAGCTGTAGTTGTTGGCATGGCCATGACCTGACGATGATGCTGCTGCTTATGGAGGGCAGCCAAACGTTTACGTTCGGCCAGTTGATGTCCAGAGGATTCACCCAATTGCAGCTGATACTGGGATTGCTGTTGCGATAGTTGTTGTTGCTGCTGCTGCTGCTGTTGTTGCTGTTGCTGAAGCTTCCGTTGGGGCTGCTTGTTCTCCACGTGATTCTTGTGGACCATGTTGGAGTAGACCATTTGGGTATAGGGACCCACACCATCGACAACATAATCCTGATAGTCGTGCTCCAAATTCTCAGACCCATCGGCATAGTCACCATCAGCATCGGCATGGTCGTCGTCGTCCTCGAAGCGTACAGCGGCCATGTCAACAATGCTGGCCACACGACCGTGTCGTCCATGGAGCAGGTGATGTGTGTGCTTCCTTTTACTGCGCTGATAATATCCGGTCTGGCCGGAAGGCAACTGCAGCAATGGCAGACTGACCGCCAGCTCTCGTTGGGGCAGCTCTATGAGTGTCTCCAGCGAGTTGTTGAAGTGCCACTTGTAATTTAGATTATCGAGTGGATTGGCGTCCACCTCGCAGGTGATGTTGATTGTCTGCTTGAGTGCTGCACGTATAATCGTTGAATCCGACTTGCACACAGGCGGATCTGCAATCAAATGGGTGGCAGTTGTAGAGGGTGGCCAAAGTAAGTTACGTTTTGTGGGTTCGGGTTCAAGTGACTGGGAACTTAAGTGCCCTTGTATGGGTCCAACAGCTACTTACATTTGACATCCAAGTAGACCTCATTGCTGGACACGCTGCCCTGGAGATTTGTGGCACGGCAAAAGTATTGGCCATGCGACGATTTTGAGATGCCTTGAAGTACCAGAGTTTGGTTCGAGATGATTATGCCGCGTGAGGAATGCAACTGCTTATCCTAAAGGGACAATGACAATACAAACACAATTAATTAATGATTATTAAATGATAAAGAAGTTTTAAAAGATATTAAAGTGAAGCCTAAAAGTATGCGCTTTTTGGAACTTACATTGTGATACCATTCCACACGCGTGATACCAGGATTAGCCTTGACATCGCACTCCAAATAGACATCGGAACCTTTCAACAAATTATTCGGATCAAGGGGAGCTCCCAGATTGAGGGTAACAATAGGAGCATCTGCAATTGGATTACTTAAAATCAATTTCCCTTTAACCAAAAACTTCAAAAAACTTACGCGTCACATTGAGAACTCGCGAGTCTTTCAGGTAAAGCCCCTGATTACCATTGCCCAAAGTAGTCATAACTGTGGTATGACCTTCTTGCAATTGTTGTGATGTAATGCCGGCATTCAATGAGATGGAACAAACCACCTGACGTTCATTATCTTCCGGCACGGGTATGAGCATCAGCTCAGAGATGGTTGTATTACCATCGGGAGCGGTCTATCAAATAATTTTATTTAAGTCTCTAGAACTACTTTCCATCACTTAAATTATAACTTACCGACTGGGAGGCTCCTTTCAGTATCTGTCCTGCCTTCGACCATATAATATGCGGTGGGGGACGAGCACCAATGGCCGTGCAGGTCACATGGGTGCGAGTGCCAGCGATCACTGCATGATTGAGGCCTTGCAGCAATAGACTAAGTGGTGGAACTACACGGAGGGGGATAAAATGAAATTGAAATGCAAAAATTATTATTATATGCCATGTCCTTTCAAAACTAATTTCCATTAAGCATATCCGTTTCAGTTTATGTCACGCCTTGCACAGTGGCACAAATAGTAATAACCTGCCCTAGCAGGTCCTTTTATATTCTATAAGTGTTAATTTTATGTTTGCCTAACTAAAACAAGGCCTGTCCTCATTTCCCTTCTTACACATTTTTCCCTCAATTTAACATTTGTCAAATTCTGTAACTTTAAAATGGCAAAAAGACACCAGACAGACTACTGTGCCTTGACCATTTCATAGATATTATATCTAATTATAATTTCCACCCACTGCATAACACATATTTTCGATTCCCTAGAGTCCTGTGTGGGGGCCCAACCTGGGCAAGAAAAAAAACATTCAACATTTACGACACATTTTATTATATACCCATCACTGACCTTACTCATGGGACACGGACACCACGGCCAATGCGATTAGCATGCTCCCTTTAGCAGATCCAGTTCACTTTTATAATACTAAATTGGCCTCCTTTCTCCCCCATATAAATGCATAAATGTATGACAAAACTTTAATTACATTAATTTCCATGCTAAAGCCAACAAAAGTCAACCCATTTTTATTCAACCACTCTGAAACGACCTTGAACAAACACAAAAATGTATGGAAAAATCCTTAAAAACCTCGAACGTGGTCTGAACCCAGAACTTTTGGCCTGCATAATTTTTTGTGTGGCAAAATATAAAATAGAATTTTGTAATACAAAACGGGACATGCATATTTAAAAAGGACCGAAAACGGAAACTTACGATTCAAATCCAGGACAACTTTTTTGGTCAAAGCAGGGACCACATGTCCATTGGTCGCCTGGCAGGTGTACATCTGCAAAGAGAGAGAGAGAGAGAGAGAGAGAGCGTGAGAGAGATATAAATTTAATGATTTATGCTTATTACAAGAAATTGGCTTTTATTATTAAGATTAAACACAATATACGATAAAATATCGGGCGATAATTCGAAAACAAGTCGATGATAAATCATCGATATGTTCAACATTCAATTTTAATTGCTTGAAATGTTTGTGAAACACGCACCTCCAAACAAAAGGGCCCCTCCCTTTTCTCTTCGCACACACACACACACTCACACAAAGGCTAATCAATTATGCTGTCAGGTGAAACGGGGGGAAACGTGTATTGGGGTAAGGAACCAATCGAAAGGCCAAGCAGTTCGAGTTCGAGTTCAAAAGGTTGTCGTTTGTATATTAATATCATAAATTCTGTTGCTTGTAATACGATACTTTTTATTGATTCACCAAAAAGAAAAGAATTGTAACGATAGCTAATAAAAATATTTGCATAACTTTGGGGGAGAAATTAAAACGCAGCAGCATTTGCTCTTTCCCTTTCTCTTCCTTTCCGCTTTTCCCCAAAATGTTGCTGGGAAATTAGGTCATAAATTTCTTTTCCATTGCACAATGTGCTTAATATTGAGTCTGGCGTCAGTGAGCAACTGACTGACTGAATGCCCGGGGGGGGGACTGACTGCCTGAAGGTTCGCAGTGGGTCATCGTTGTCTTCGAGGTGTTTATTGAACTGATTTCTTATGTTGTTTAAGCACTAAATTTGAATTGAGTTAAGCACTTTAAATTCAACTGACAGAAGAGAAAAAATTATTGACATGTGAGAATCTATAAAAACATTTCATAATAAATAATTGAAATTTCATAGTGATAATAAAATGTATCACATGGAAATATCAATCATTTACATAGGTCTTCATTGTCTAGAAACCTATGTGAAGATGTCTTCTAAAAATTGGAATGTATTTTTAATGAAATAAAGATGAATAGAAATTTATTAGATCGGTCTAAGAAAAGTATTTAAAAGTCGCAAAGGACTGAAATTTTACTATAAAGTTTCATATCATCAGCTTGGAGCTTAGTCTTAGGTTTTAAATCTACAAATTCTAAGGTTAATTGTTCTAGTAAATAGAAGCAATAGTTCGTTTGGTATATCACATGTCTAACAACTTGGAATGATAGTGTTGTAAACCTAGAGAGAAGTTCAGTGTTGAGTAGTAAACATAAGATTGAATTACAATATTTAAAGTTGTTGTTATACAGTTGTTTAATTAGTTTAAAGATAACCTAACAGGTTATTTAAAACATCACCAAAGAACGACATCTCTTCTAACTTTTGGCATTAAGGGAAACTTTGAACTACCTTGAGCTGTCTTTATGCCACAGATTTCTTCTACCACTATCACTTAAGTGTAGATAACAAAACGCCTAAAAAATATTGTTCAACACCTGTCAAAACTAAGCTTATGCCACTTACTGTAAAAATATTTAATAGATTTTCCCATAAACCAATGGATTATCAACAGTCAATTCCATTTAACACTAGGTGCCCTTTAGGCGGCAGGCACACCTATTTCTAGACCTACCAACATCTAGTTAGTGCCACGCCCCTTGCTAACCAATTAACATGAACAATTCCCTAACTCCCCTATTCAAATTTATTATAGTGGCATGACCTTTTCTGGTTCACTTCTTAACCTATATACACACACACACACTCAAACATGTGTGTGGTAATAATATAATTTATGTATTTTCTGACTGATGAATAACTTCTATTCCATCTTCTTCACACATAATCCTAACGCACTTGGAAGAGGGAGAGAGAGAGAAGTAGAGCATCTGAAGTGAATTTATTCATTTTTCAAGTTGAACTCCCTCTTTTTTCTTTGGCTTTGTTGTGAGTTAATAATTTTTGGTATTACATCAATGAAAGAAGAAGATGAAGGAAAAATATCTAAATGATTTCTGTGGGCCAGCATATTCATTCATTTCACGCAGTTACAATGGACCGACAATTTGTACAAGTGGGAAGTAGCTGGAGAAGAAGGAGCAAGAAGAGGAGGAGAACCCACATCTGAATAGCTGGATTAGCGGTCTAACAATATTGTTCGTTACATGAAGCAAACGCTAAATCGGCTTAGAATCAGAGCAAAACCACCTTCCCGGTCCAAAAGCTGGGAACAATTCCCGATGCAGTCAGCCTGCCAGTGGCTGTGGTTGCTGCATTCATTTCCCAGGCGCTTTGATTTCTATTAGGCCATTGTATGGCTAGGACCACACAGGGAGAGAGCTGCCATTAAAAGAGGAGACGGTCGAGAGAGGGGTGAGGTTCTGGGGGATTGGGGGGAAAATAAATGGCCAGCGGTGAGCAGCCATTATGCTTCGAGTAGAATGAAAGCATTGTTGTTGTTGTTGGCTGCTGCTGCTGCTGTTGACTGTAAATAAGGCTTACGGAAAATTTTCGGTTGTAAATCAACTGCAACTTTGAGTCCGAGTCCCGAATTCCGAATTCTGGTCCACTTACCGTCAATAGATCCTTCCGTTGTATATTCTTCAAATGGAGCACATTGCGTACTGATCCATCCGGTAGAACTTGAAAGGAATCATCAACTAGGGCATGCTCACGCCACCAGGATACACGTGGCGGTGGAACTCCACCACTGGAAAGGCAAGTTAAATTGATGCTATCCCCTTCCAGATAGGGTCCAGCACTTTGTTCTCTTATGGCAGCACCATGATGATCCAAAATGGTCAACTGTGTGGGCGGAACTTTAAAAGACGAAGGAGAAATAAAACACTTTTAAGTCACTTTCTCAAATGGAGATGATGGCCGGGAAGGGAGTGGGGGAGACCCCTTCAACTTACCCAAAACTGTCACATTAATGCGCCAATTTCGCGTTGGTGATTTATGGAAATCAACGCGACATTTGTAGAGCCCAGCATCTGCGGTCTGTATATTCTTGATGCGTAAAGCTGGCGGATTTGTGTCATAGTAGAAATGCGCCTTCTTATTGAAGACATTCTCATCCGCCCAGGGTATGGCCTGATGCAAAGGACGACCACGAGCATCAAAGCTGCAAGCAGAACAAAACATTTCATTCAATTACATTAATTAAGGGAAATAATTCATTTAACTAAGTTTCATTTCCTTAAACTCTATTGAGGTCACCAATGTGTAACTTTTAGCTCCACTTGCCTAGTTTCAAAATAATCAAAAATTCTTTTAACTTTGCTTTTTCTAAACAATTAAAAAGACATAAATCGAAAGCAGTCGAGCTATGTATTAAAACGTTTAACATACCAAACCCAAAAGCCAGCAATTACACATAATAACTATGAAATTTTCGAATACACACCTTCGGGGTAAATAATTTGGTAATGCTAAGATTTCATCAAAGAGTCGATTTGTAGTTACCGTGGAACGTTTTTTGTTTTCAGGGGAATAATTGTTAACATTGAGCTAAAGCCATCGCATTGGCAATTGTTTATACTTTTATATTGTTTGTAATAGTTTTAATTGACTTGTTTCAAAAGAATTTACTAAAATTATAATTAATTATGAGAAGAAGTAGGGTTTAGAATTAACGTTGTTTTGAAAAAAAATATAAATGTTGGTAGAAAACTTAAGAAAAAAGTAACTTAAGTATGTAAATATTCTTTTATAATATGTCAAATTATGAATTAACTTATAGTAACATTTACCAAACTAAACTAAACACTACTTTCATTATGAATAACTCCCAACTTGAACTACTTCAATTCCATCCATCAAGGGTATTGAAAAATCAATACTTACATTTTGGACAATGGATTTTATTTGGCAACAATTAATCGAACAGAATAATATAGACACTCAGACAGACAGACAGAGGCAAATAAAATGTGTGTCAGAATGAAAATTAAATGCACATAAAAAAGCTAAAAAACAAAAGAATGAGGCAAGAGAGAGAGAGCACATTCTGCAGTTAAAATCAGAATACTTAATTAGCTTTCGCCGAAGGCACAAATATCAACAATATAAAACTATTTCAAACTATAGAGAATAGTTTTTTTGTTTGTCTCTCTTTTTTATCTTCTTGTATATGTGTATTTTTGTGATTTTTCGCTGTTTTATTGTTATTACCAAACGTTTTTATTTTATGACTTTGTGCAATGCATTTTGACAAAATGCCGGCATTAAATGTCAACGCCCAAAGGCCACACTATGCCATGGCGTCCCTATTCCCCTCCCCAACCAGCCCACTATGCTCTTAAATGCAACACCAGCAAATCGTAAATAATCTAAAATGCATTTCCAGAACTTTTAGTTTGGCTTTTTTTTTCTCGTTGTTGTGTGTCTTTTTATCTTTACTAGGGCCACTTTGGCGTTTTTTTTTTTAAGCTTTTTAAATGGTTACATTTAAATTGTTTCTCTTTATTTCGGATTTTGTTTGTCTACCCTGTAAAATAGGGCAAGCTGGGTATGCAAGAACTAAGGTAAAGTGGGAACTAGGACTTGACAAAGTAGAAATTGAAGGTCTTGGCACAAGCAGTTAAAAAGAATATAAATAAATACTTTAAATTCTCTCATTTTTTTAGAGAAGGGTAATCTCCTAGTCGTTTCTAGTTAAATGAACTTTTTTAATATATTTTTTCGTTTATTTTTTTATATGCGGTGGCACTTAATTTGATGATACTTGTAAATTTTTAATTTGGTTGCCTTTTATTTGGTTTGTTTCTCTGTGTTTGTCTCCAATTTGCTTGGCTGCTTTTTGTTGTGGTTTTTCCCCTGTTGATGTTATTTCCGATTCGGAAAATATACTTCCATCTCGCCCATCGGTCCCTTCCCCCGTATCTGTTTATGTTAATTCCGCCCTCCCTTTCAGATTATTCCCTTTCGGCTTGTGCGCCTGCAATATTCATTTTATAGTTCGTTTCAATTAATTAATTGATCAATTTAGTGCATGTTGTTTGTCTTCTTCTTTATTTTGTTTTAAGCCGATTTCCGATTGCAGTTTTTTATTGTATTTTATTTTATTTTATTTTATTTCAGAGCATTTAAACGATTTCTCTTTTAGAGTCACTTTATATATAAATAGGGCTAAATGCCCAGAGGGCGCATATATTTATAAATCTCCATATACAACAAAAATTAATTTCCCTAATATATGCAATATATATGTAGTCTATTTAAATAAAATATATAATATTCAATTGGTAACCAACAAAGACTCTCTAAACACGTCGCAAATACGAAATAGTGTTGCAAAACGGAATGAAATTTTAAATAATTGTAAGAAAATCGCAAGTCGTCTTAACTGTTGTTTGTAGGCTTTGATGGGGCAATCTTTCTTCGTTCCAAAGTAAAGTATTAAAAGTCGAACTTAATATTTTCTTGACAATTACAGTTTTTCTTAGTTTTACTTTATTTTTAAATTCTGCAAGCAAATTTTAATTTGTTTAATTATTTTAATAAATTTGTGACCTATAACTTGGTGATATGTTATTACTTGAAATGAAAAGAAAACTAATTGAAACACTTTCTGATAATGAAACCAATTGACTAAAGGGCATTTATATACCCTTTCGATATATAGAAATCGAAGTTGAGAACTTTAAATTCCTTTATGTTTCATGTGTTACTTGAGCATTAATAATTTCTTCTTTTATTGAGAATAATTTACGATCAGAACAGATCATTTGAGATTATCTACGCATATCACAAAAGCTTTTCTGGCAGTAACCCTCATTCTCAATTGCCTTGAATGATTTATCTGTGTATCTTAAGATATATTTAGGGAAATGCACTCCAAAAGACACATATCCCTCTTCCCCTTCCCCCAAGAAATCGTTCCCCAATGTTAAACCGAAAAATGCAAAAGAAAACAATAAGCAGGAGTAAGTGCCTCATGATGGATGGTTATTTGTTAATGGATTTTCAGATAATTAAATTAAGCAAAAGGCAAACTCCAAAGCCCCACCATACCCTCCTTACCACCCCCACTCTTGCTGGATAAAGGTCACTGATTGGTGAATGGTGGAAAGGAAAGGAAATTTTGGTGGAGATGTAGGAGCAATTTCTCATGCAATTAATCTCTCGACCTCTCCACCATCTTTGACCGTGCGTTTTGTTAGGTGAAAACGGCAGAGACAAGAAACACAAATTTATGAAGTGTTGAAAAACAAATTAAAATTGATGGAAAACAATAAAAATAAAAACACAAAACACAATGAAGGAACAAATGAACAGCCAAAGAACAGCAACCGAAAAGAAAGTAAAATGTGAACACATGAAAATTGTTTAGAGGTAAACTTAATGCGGTCATAAAAGCAACACCTCCCCCTCTTTCTCTCTATGCCTTTCTCTTCAATCTGTCTCTCCGCTGCAGTTAATACTAGCGAGTTCATACTGTAGACCAAATGGTAACCACATGAGTGCACATTCAACTCTGACACTTTGACTTGACATAATCGATTTCTACATAGAGCAAAAAAAAAAAAAAAAACGACATAGAAAGAAGGAAACCCAAAACGAAAAACGACATTAAATTTCGAAGGAGAAATACAAAAATCAATTTCTAGTCTACTGCTCGCATCTGTCTCGCCCTTTCTCTCGGCGAGTGATTGCCTTTGAGGAAAGAAAAGTTTACCATCTACCTAACGACTTTAACGACTCCTCCAATGACTACCAACTTGGTGACATTTCCTGTGCGTTTTGGCACAGTGACTTACATATACCTTTATACATATATCTACTCATATCAGTTTTCTTTTGCCTCTGGAGCTTGTTAAAAATTGTTTCGAGTTCACGTTGGTCTCCACCAACATACATAGCACGTAGCTTAGCTTCTTCTGTGTAAGTAATGTTTATATCGTCAAATTCAACATAAATGCCTTACGTTAATAGAATTTATAATGAGCGCACCTACTTAGTCGCCCATGTGAGCGTGTGTGTGTTCGTCTATCTTTCGGCCTGTCAATGTTGCCAGTTTTTCATAATTGGGCGCCACCCCCAACCCATCCTCAAATATTGCACAGTGAAAATATTAAAAAAAAACGTATATACATATATGTATTAATATCTTCCTCCACACTTAACTTTATTTAGGGAGATTCCCTGGGTTTAAATAGAATCTTGTGTGGAGCTTAGCTAACACAAAGTGACAAAATGAGCGTGGGCTGTAGCAAAAAGGGCGAATGCTGGCCAAGTTTAAAGGTTAAATCTCTAAATAGGGTATATATGAAGTGATTTTACAACCACTAACAGATGGTCTCTCATATATTTGTGCTCTAATTGTAAGTTTAACTTAAGTTGCATAACTTGCCAGCATTTATTGTTGTTTATATAACGAAATTTGTATAAGAAAACCTCCTCTGACAGGCAGGATAAGTTCAAAAGGTTAAAAGTGTCCACAGCGCTCTCCTGGCATCCTAGAATTAGATAACTTTACTTTGCCTATTCTAAATTTGGTCTCCTAAGCGATTCCCATTGTATACCAACTGAACTTTACTTCATAACCGTTTGCTTACGATAAATAAAGAATGAAGACCCTTCGCTAAGGGAGGACTTAGATATCCATGAGAGCCACATGTGTTTTGAGAGAGATGGACTCTTTTTTCATTTTTAACAGCTACAATTGTTTTGGATGTCAATTGGCTTCCATTTTCAAAGTGTTAAGTCGTAGCAAGACCCAGATTAGCCTGCCAATATTATGATAGTAGGTACTTACGTATAGATGGGCTTCACATTTCCCTGACGATACCAAATGACCAGCTGAACCTTATCGGCAATCATAGTTCCAGGCATTAGATCACACGGCAAGGCCACCTCAGACCCCATGGCTGTTAGAACCTCCGATAGAGGACCTAAAAAAAAGAGGAAGAAAAGATATCATCAGTTTACTATATGGATAAATGGACAATATGAATTGCCAAGCATGACTTGACATATTTGTGTGTAGTAGGTACATATGGAAATTGATAAAATAAAATTGGATCTAGGTTTGTTTATGGTTATAGGTTAAGGGGGAGGGGTATAGGATGGGGCGGGTTACACTTAATTGAAATATCTGAACTTTGACTTTGGTCTGTGCGTGCCTCGCTGTTTTTTATACGATACTCTCCCGCCCTCTCGCTGTATCTGACAGCTTGATTTCCCTTTGATGATAAAGACTTTGGGGGGCGCTGAAAGGGTTTAAGCGGCATTGTGCGCGGATTCCGACATGGAGTCGTCATCATCGTCATCATCATCATCCACATCCACACACAACGCAGCCAATCGCAATGTCAACGCACAGCGAGAGGTGACGTCGAAGTCGTGTGGCGCCTCACCGTTGTGCGTGCCTGCTGGGCCTTGCCTTTTGAGACCCCACTCCGCCCCCACAATAACCCACCGCCCGCTGTGGGAGAATGGAATATACTCCGCTAGCGGCAATTAGACGATGCTTGATTAGAGATGAGCGAGTGCGATGACAAAAGCATGACTTTAGAAATATTTGAAGCAACCGTTACGTAACTGAAAACATTTGTCCTCTACCCAAGCATCAGACACGTGTTATCAAACCATTGAGAAACCAATGAAAATTCAACTTAAATGTATATGCATTTGTTATAGAAATAAAGATTCCATCGAAACGGTTCTAGGAACTTGATTAATTTCTTGAAAAGAAGATATAGAATAGAACGATTCTTAAACCGCATTGAAATAGGATTATCTTAAGGCATTTCAAAGGGGTAATCAGGGAAAATGTCTTTTGATCCATTTACTTGAATTACATTCAATATTATTCCTAAAGAGATAACTTAACTTTGAGCACGACTTAACCATTTCTCATCACTAATTTGGTCTATCTGATATCGGTTGGGTGTTGGCTCTTCTTCTCATACACATAAAATAATAAAAATACTACTATGTATGACAATCGATGTGTCTTTTAATGCGTGTTGTTGCTGTTGTTGGTGTTGCTTGATTGGTATTTGGTATTTATCAAAACGTTGTAATTATACAAATTATATTTTCCATATTTCCATACGCATTGCAGCAACAACAAAGGGACCAAAAGGGCGTGCCGTACGTGCCCATATATGGTGTATGCTTCCATAACCCCCTTCATGCCCATTCTCTAACGAATCATTTACCGAATTAATGTACAACTTTTTTTCATTTTATTTTCTGTGCTGTTGTGTAAGCAAAGATATGTAAGAGGGGAAACGATTTTTGTTTGCTTTGCTGAGGGCTTTTAAATATATTGGTTAACCTTTATCTAGATTAGCATTATGCTGCTTCTTCGTCTTTTAACGAATTCCTGCCACTGCAATTTAATTATCTTAATGCATTTTCACTCAATTAATTGACCAGGTCTGCCGATATATGTAAGTATGTACATACATACATATGTCTGATGAAAGTAATATGACTTTTTCAAATTTGCATCTGCTGCCAGTTTGGCCAGTTGGCCATTTGGTAGCTCTTGCTCTTGTTGTCGCCCTCATTGCCTTTTTCATGCTCGATTAATTGCCACACAATAAGCTCCAAAATGCCACACACAAACACACACGCACACACAGTGTGCATATGAAATGAAAAATGGGGCTTATAAACTCGGTAAAGGGTATAAATGTTTGCCTCTCTATATATAGTTGCTTTATGTTCAGTTATTTTTAGTTAATTAACATTTATGAATGGAATATGGGTTAAGCCGAAAGTTATTTTCAATCCATTCTCAAAGAACAATGTGCACCTTGGTTGGCTTAATAACTAACATTAACTGGTCTTCAATAGGACGATGTAATTTTAATAACAATTATTACGACTTTTATTTGTTTCCGTTCAAATTCATGTAGAAGTCGTTTTGATGGGTGACGCGTGAAGTTGATTTAATATTCGATTGGTTTGAAGAAATGCATAAACTTAATCTAATATTATTGTTAAAAATTCAACTTGGATATACCAATAAATATGTATAATACTTTATGGCCGATGTTGCAATCACTACTAACAAACTATATTATATAATAGTAGCAATACTTTAATGTGTTATCTTTAAATATTTCTTAGGAAAGGAAACATTTTTTGTAGACTTCAAGATACTATTTGAATTTGAACTTATCACAAATTAACTCTTCTGGAAAATATCTTTGAAAAAGCCAATAGAATAGATAATTCTGAGAGGTTTTGTAAGTTTCCTTCTAAAGAATCTTAAGAATCTCTAGCAATTTACTTGATCTTAGTATATGAAGAATTTCTATGTACATATACTTCTAATGATGATTGTTTGATCAAGTCTTCGGCCCAGACGTTTCGTTAGGTTTGGCTTAGTTGCTTCTTTTTTAGAAAGAAACCTTAAGAAGAACTAAGCAAGAGTTAATATTTTTGGGGTAAAATACTTAACAAAAATCAATATATATTTAAGGAAGATGTTTTATTAAAACTTCACCAAAACTATATCGCATATTTTACCATACTTATTTGCTTCGAATTTAATAACATTTTTTTGGTTATTGTATTGCAGCATTGATCAGACCGGATTTCCGAGCACATCTTACCCATTAGCCTATCAACGGAACAAATCACAAATCCTCTGCCCACTTAAACAAATGTGACGAATGGATGGTAGATGGGGGAGGCGCCAGAAATGATTGCCGCAATTGGAAATGATATAATTCATTGAAGCCAAATGCAATTTGTTATAGTATAGACATCAGGGAGTGAGTACGGATCATATGTACAAATATATTATTTGGGTCAAACAGATCAAAGCGATAAACAAAAATGACTTACAGATGAGGCACACAGATAGATGGATGGAGGGGCAAGGAGATTGAGTTCAATGGCTAATTGCAATCATTGAACAAATGTTCACAGTAAAATAAAAATTATTTCAATGATTCGTGGCGAGATTTTGCAACTGTCTGACACCAAACAACCGAAACTAAAACATTTGACGCTTTGATGCAAAACGGAAATTAGTAGAACCCCCAACCCAACCCAACCCCCCTCCCTCCCTCACTCCCATCAATCTCCTTGCTACTATCGTCCCCAACCCCACTGAAAAGATTTATTGTCACAGGCAACAATTTGGACGGGTTTGATATTGATTGAAAGTGCATTTCAATGTTGTTGTGTGTGTGTGTGTGTTGTCAGATTTGCTACATAGCTATTTTTATTGGCCAAGAAAATCGAGTTATACATTTTCTTGTTGTTTTTTGACAAATTCGTGGGAGCTGTTCTCGCATTTCCATCAGTTTGATGGACATTTTGCTTCTAATGGGGCATGCAACAGAAATTTGTATCTCTTCACGACATGTAGATATAGTTCTATAATTAAGTCAGGCCGGATAAGATGATGTTGTCGCCTCATAATTGTGCCACTTAATGTGGGCGTCAACATGAGATGGACCAAGTTGTTGAATCTCTATCTCTCTCTCTCTCTCTCTCTCTCTCTCTCTCTCTCTGATGGAACATGAATATTATTTGGGTTAGGAAGAGAAAACAAATGCCATTTAGTCAATTTATATACTGGTCACTAAGGGGGAAAAAATTCTTAGAATTTTATTTGTATATTTGTATGCATCTTATGAACTTTTCAACTTTTCTTTTAATTACCAACTGCTGCACCCCCCTCCCTTCCCTGAGTTAAATAAGACCCTAGGCAATTATCTAGTCAATCAGTCAATCTCTCTTTCTATCTGTTCTAATGCATTTTCCTTTCTTAGCCCACTTGCTGCATTATTTATTTATTTTGATTTTCCCTTGCAGCTATGTAAATGAAAATTTGTAATGAAAATATTTTGACAATCCGTTTCTATTTCTTTCGTTTTTACCCTTTCAACTTCGATGTCGATGAGGTAATTATTTAGATCGTTTGTTTGTGCAACGCTGTGGGGGCTTTTTCTCTCTTCTCTCTTGAGTGAAGAAAGCATTTTCCCTATCTATGACCATTTGTTGCTTTTTTTTTTTGTATAGTTTTTTTTTGGAAGCTTTTCGTCGCACACATAAATAAGCAATGGCAGCAACAGCAGCAGAAAGAAGTAAAATTTTGTGGCGCCAACATGAAGCAAAAACACAGGCAGCAAATAAATCAAATGAAAATGTTTATGTTATTTACCATGCAACAGCAAAAACATAACAGAGACATCAAACCCTTTCGACATGGTCGACTTTTGTATACTCTTTTTTTTAAGAATTTGATAGTTTTCATAGTGAACCGAAGGCAATATTTCTCTTACTTTTCTCCAATACAATTAAAGCACATGGACATCACCTATTCCGCTTGTCAAGTTAGGAAATAGAGAAGAGATACACTTTTAAGTCTTTGCTTCTTGTAAACGATAAAAATTCTCTACTCCTTTTCACCTTCTGACCAAAATGAATATATCCTATCTAGAGTAGAGAAAATACTAAAGGGGGAAAGAAAATGTGTGTGCAAGTCCAATAAACGTGAGTGGGGGGCGGAGGGAACGAAAGCTTTGTTTAGCCAAAGGTAAAGTCAATGTCTCAATCATCTTAAACAATTTGTTGACGACAAATTGCCAATGATTTCTTCTTTAGCACTCCTCCTCTGCCCTTCTCACTTGCTATTGCAATTGACTTTGTCGTCGTAAAAATGTGTCTTTGATTTTTTCCTTTTCTCCTTTATTTCCTATATATACTTTCAACTGCCAACTGGCAACAATGTCCGAAACAAGCTCTGCACGTGACCGATGACAATTTGCGAGAAACCGAAAGACCCAAGACCCATTTCAGTTCTTCCTTAAACAACTTGACTCGTTGTCGTCGTTAGTCGTCGTTGTAGTTGATTTGAGCTTTAATATTTCCTGCAGGCGCAATTTATCGAGTTTTAGGCGCCTCCCATCAAGAAAACAGAAACAGAGAGAGAGAGAGGGAGTCAAGTTGAGACGAATCGATTCATAGGCGGAAGTTTCAAATTGCTTGCCACCAAGTCAAAGTAGGGAGTCATAATGTCAATAATGCGATTGCCGATTGCTTATGGCCCATTCCAAGACAGCCAACCCAACCCGCCCACCTAACCATCTTCTTCTGTTAGAAGCTCACCTAAATTAAGTCCAAAATTAGCTAAAGCCATTTCGATGGCCTTTTTGTGGTTTTCCTTTCGGGTGTGTGTGTGTGTGTGTGTATATGTGTTTGTGGCTTTCCTTTAACTGACTTGTAATAAAGTTGTACATTTTGCTGTTGTGACATCGGAAGTTGTAAAATATGGAAAATACTCATGGGTGGTAGAGTCAAAGTAATTTTATTCGATTTTCATTATGCATATATAAGAAGAAGAGGCAGCAAAAGATAAGGCATCAAAAGAATATATGTGTGAGTGTATTTGTGTGTGTGTGTGTGTGTGGGTCGAGATGGTCATCACTTAGAAGTTGATTAGACTTTGGGGGGCAAAAACCATTGGGGAAATTCGACATGGAAATGCAAATTTTCATCTAAAGTAAGTTTAACTTGGGTTAAGTTGACCTCACAGTTTATATGTATAACCAACCTGCCCCACAAAGTAAAAATATATAAATTAAAGTAGGAAAGTCATCGCAACGACTTGACCATACCGTGCATCAAAAAAGTATTTCAATTTCTTGTGAGCAAAACAAAACTTTGTTAAGTTTAGCTCTTAATGTACCTAATACTCACTGTTCATATTTCAAGTGACATAAATTTTGGCAGTATTAATGTACCCATCTTAACCGTATTGCTGCAGGGTATTATAATTTATATATGTATATTATTTATATGAAATTAAACTAGCTAGCTCGTTCTGCTTTTGAGTTACTCCACAAAGGTAATCTATGTTGAAAAATCTCGTGGTCTTGCAGTGAAACTAATTTTATGATGGATTACCTGACCAGCACCATCCCCACACTCACCCTCACCCTCACCATCGTCAATTCCCTCAATCTTTCTACTCTACAGTCAAGAACTGTCGCCAGTTGTGTGAGGTGGTTTTCCACTTATCGCTTTCCCTTTTGCTGTCCATCAAATGCCTGGCCACGCTTATCAAATGCATCGAGCTCATGCAGCGAACCAAAGCAAAGGGCCCCCGCCCCGTCCCCAAACCTGCCATCCCTCTTACCATTACACTAACTCCTTTTTGGCCCCTTAATAGAAACCTCAAAGTGCATTTTGCTTTCTGTTGACATTTGTAAAATGCAAACAGAACACGCAAAGGCGAGATAGATAACTTGAAATACGTACAGAACGGATACGGCGACCCATCACTCAAAGTGATTAGATCATGGCAGGCAGCCAAGGCGGATTGAAATTTAGAAGGAGTTGGAGTTGGAGTAGGAGTACCAACAAAATTCCTCAATTGATAATCAAACAAAAATTCATCGTTTTTTTTGTTTCTGGCGGGATCCATTGAAATTGTTCATTATATGGGAGGCTTCCTCTAGCCGCTCAATTAGGTTTCGATTTTATTGCTCACCGGGAAATGGTATTTCGTTTCGGTTTTTAGGTTCTGGTTATGGTTACTCTTCCGAGTTGTACGTTCTTTTTACGATATTGACACTAGAAATCGTGACTTTTTCATAATGAACGGGATTTACACGTGTTTTTATGGCTCAGGGTCATAAATGGGTTTGGTTTTTAGCCAAGGAAATGCTTTTCACGCATTCTTTAAAGTGAGAGAGAGACGAGGGAGGGAGGAGTGGAAGTTTGATTCTTAATCGCTGTAGGACATGATACTGGAGAATTACCTCTACTCGATCACTTCCCTTTTGACCAGACAGCGAAAAAAAGAAGATATTATGCACAAGAAAATATATAGTATATACATATATAATTTTTGATGGCAACCAATTTGAGCCTGTCATAACAAGAACAACAACAACATCGTCCACCAAAAGAAAAATCGATATATGTAAAAAATGTTTGCATGACTTTAGGAAATTTAGCAAACTTTTTTTTCCTTCAAGTTTTTTTTTTTTTTTTTTTGTTCTTTCGCTCTTCCTTCTCTTGCTTACAAGGGGCTGGCCCCAAAATAAACCTCCATTGATATGAAAAATATCTTTTAAATGCAATAAAGTAGACATTAGAGAAGAGGAAGAGAGCGCAAAGGATGGGAGGCGGGCAAAGACAAGGGGGATAACCTAATCGCGTAAAGGGAGAGACCAAAAATAACAACACTCATAAAATTAATATGATATAATAAAGAAAAATTTGCAAGCTGCCAAAACCATAACGATTGATTCTGAATTATAGCCCAAAGGCAGGCAAAAAGAAAAATCTCCCGAAAATGCTGGGAAAAATCAAGCAAGAAAAACGAAAACCACAAGGCTAAAAGGAAAAAAAGAAAATATGTTTGTTGAGCCAAATCAAATCGCATAAATAACACAAAAACCAAATATGTTTGGTTGCCAGGAATTTTTGGAAAAGGGATTAGGTTTTTTTTAGTGGACACTTGCTTAACTCACACGTGTGTGTATTTCTGTGTGTGTGTGTGTGAGGGAAGAGAAATTAATCATGGCATTGCTGCAGAGCTTTTAAAAATAATAAATACTTCAGCGAGACTATAAAATAAATTACTCAAAATCATTTCCCTATCGGCAAACACACACAATCCAACACAAAGAACCCCAAAAGAGAATAGAATATAGAGTAGAATAGAACTAGAAGTGAATAGAATAGAATAAGAATGTCATGGGATTGCATAGGGTGGGGCAAATGGCTGCGGTGGTGAGTGAGAGGGGATCGTGTCGCATGTTTGGACAGTTTTAACTTTTGGTTTCAGTTTTCAGACATACAAACATTTATATAGATAGATAGATATATGTGCGTGTTCATTCTGCTCTGTGTGTCAACTTCAAATGAAAACGAAATGTCTAGGGAATTTGTAGATCATTAATAACGTTGCAACAACAACAGCAGCCAAAAAAACATTGAGGCCACTTAGGACCGAACGACAAAGAGAGAACGAGAGCAAGCCATGAATGGGCGTACGACCAGAGCATCAGATCTGTTTGGGACCGGCAACAGATTCCCCCGGTACGCGGATTGAATAAAACCGGCCGGAAGGGAAGTGCAGCAGCAGCAGCCGGCGGCAGACACCAGACAAACGGCAGTCAAATAATAAAAATGCCATGGTTGAACCCCGAATGCCAAAAATTAATCACAGCTCAGGGACAATGAATGACAAAATGCCATACGAAAATATAAAAATCATTCCAAATATGGCCCAAAGATCCAAATATAGAAGCATTTACGATGCATCAACAATCACAAAACCGAAATAGTTCAAAATGATTACCAGTTCAAAATTGTTTACTAGGAGATTAAGTCTAAAATTCACTGATTTCAATTTAAACTAGTGATAGTTTGACTAAATAAAGGAGAAGACAACACTTTTAACTTTATGAAACGAAACTTATTTATATTGGAGTTTCTTTCAAGACCTGAAAAACTTAATGGCAAAATGCATAACCAAATAAATCTCAGATGATATGAATATGAAACTAATGACATTTTCTTTTTAATATTTTAATATACATTAAAAAATAAAACAAAAGCCAGAATATAAATATTTGAACAATATTTTCACATGGAATCATGCAACACTACAGAATTGTTTTTGTATTTCCTATTCACTCAAAGTCTAGTCGTAGTCATTTGTAAGATTACTTAATTAGACCGTGAATCCTCCTATATCAATTAGTTATCACATTTCCCCCCACAGCTAATAACCTTTCGTCTTTCATCCGCCATGGGAATCCCCTTAATTGTCTCAACATTTTCATTTTTGTTGCACAGTTTTCAGTTTTAAAGTGTTTTTTAAGATTCTAGTTTATCCATTCCATGGCATTTATAAGCTCTGCAACGATTTATGTGGAATTGAAATAAAATTCATGTGCATATTTTTTTAGGATTTTCATTTCACTTTTCTTTCATCCGCCGGAGTTGTTTTTCCTCCTATGTTGCTGTTGCCCTCAACCATCGTCATCTCTGTCCTAAAACTGGCATAGTAAAAATTCCAATTCGCTTTTTATACCCTTGCAAAAAGGGTATATTAATTTTGGTCAGAAGTGTGCAACGCATAGAACGAAGCATCTCCGACCATACAAAGTATATATATTCTTGATCAGCACGACGAGAGGAGTTCAACTAGCCATGTCCGTCCGTCCGTCCGTCCGTCCGTCCGTCCGTCCGTCCGTCTGGATCAACGCAAACTCCTCCTAGACCGTAAGAGCTACAGAGCTGAAATTTTGCACGTAGGCTTGTATATACTGCAGGCGTTGTATATCTCGGATTCAGCCGGATCGGACCACTATATCATATAGCTCCCATACAAACCCCAAAGTCACGAACAGTGACTTTTCTCAATAACTTCGTTATTTTCTGAGCTATTGTCGTGAAACTTAATATTAGAGAGTTTACTACGCCTATAAGCGACTATGCCAAATTTGATCAAGATCGGGTGACTATATCATATAGCTCCCATACAAACGGCCAAGTCACGAACAGTGACTTTCTCAATAACTTCGTTATTTTCTGAGCTATTGTCGTGAAACTTAATATTAGAGAGTTTACTACGCCTATAAGCGACTATGCCAAATTTGATCAAGATCAGGTGACTATATCATATAGCTCCCATAGGAACGATTGGTCGAAAACAGTGACTTTTGTAAATAACTTCGTTACTTTTAACGCGATTGCTTTTAAATTAAACATTTCTTAATTTAATATATATGTTAATGACTGTGCCGAATTTGATAAAGATCGGGTGACTATATCATATAGCTCCCATAGGAACGATCGGTGGAAAACAGTGACTTTGATCAATATCTTCGTTATTTCCTATGATTGTAGGCCTTTCTTTCTCAAGCTTAAGCCTTTTTAGATAAAACGTTCTTCCACATTGATGGCTAATAGGTAAGGATAGAGTTACCAAAAAAGTTGCAAGGGTATACAAACTTTGACGCGGTCGAAGTTAGCCCCGGCCCTCTGGTTTTTTCTATTATTATTTTTTCGTTGCATTTTGGTCTCTGTCTCTCTCGCCCCCCGCATTCTATCTCTTACCCTCTCAAGCTCTGTGTGTGTATATGTTTTTATGATTTTTTTTTTTTTTTTTGGCGTCGCGGCCACTTCCGCTTGAAGTTTTTTCTTTTTTGTTTTGTTTCGGAATTGAAATGGGCAATGGTAAAATTTATACGTCAGCGCCTCCTCCCCCCCACACACACACACAGTCTGGCTAACAAAAAGGTACCAACATATAAAATATTGCCTTTTTTTTTTTGCTTCACTCCTCCGCTCAGTTTGTTTTTTCTTTATTTTTTTAAATTTGGAGCAAAATGTCAAAAGGCTACACAAAAATTAAGCAAACAAACTATAAAAAACAGATTATAAATCCCCCCATTATAAACATAAGCGATAGGGGGGAAAAAGCTATGGCCATAAAATATGCAAATGAATTGGTAAAGTGAAGGAAAAATAATTCAAGTTAGTCGCCATCGTCTTCGTTATCGCTTGATGTCTTCATTAATTGATGGGTGCTAGATGTAGTCCATAGTTCTCCCTCCATTTTCATTTTCTTTTAAATGGAAGTGCAATGAATTTGATAGATTTGCTTGAATATGCATGAGCCCATAAATTGAAAGTCTATGCAAATTATTACTCTCTGTTTATTATAAATAATATTATTTAATAGATTTTTGTGAATATTTATCAAGGCAACGGCTCATCAATTTTAGGTGGAAGGTGGAACCTCTCTAATTTGTAAATCTCACACATTTGTCAGGCAATGCTGTCATTTTTTTTTCCTTGACAAGATTGATGGTTAGATAATGCTTCTGATAAATCTCCATTATTTGCATCCTTTTATCCAGAGAGTTAATTTGGAGAAAAGCAACTTCTCACTATATATGTATATATGTATGTGTATAGACAATGATTTGATTTTGGCCATGTCATTGTCATCATACCCAATGGGGAAACTGAGCTGAGCTTCCTTCATTTGTCATGACTAGGTAAGTGACTTTGACAGTGCCACACACACACACACACAGACACACTCACACTTACATAAAGGGAAGAAAAATGTTGAGGCAATAAAATTGTCGATTGATTGGCATCATTCGATGGCATTTTAACCAAATCACCGACTCATTCACAGCAGACATTGTCATGGAAATGAGATGCCATTGCTAATGCTGGTGTTGATGATGACAGTTAAGTTAGTTAGTTAGTTAGTTATATGGAGGTGTGATCGTTAAATTGCCCAAGAAAAAAAAACCAAAAACAAATGGAGAACGGAAAACTGACACATTTAACTGAAATTTGAGTTAAAGTTGAAGGTGGCAGTCAATTGATTTAGTAAAAAGCCCTTTTACCATATAAAAATCAAGAGTCAAATTTCCATCATTTCATGGGCTATAAACTAAACTTTATAACTAAAAACCTTATCGATTTAGGCACTAAGATTTCATAGATATTGGCAAGCTTTTGCACTGCAAGTAGAATCAGACGATTGAGGAAGATTTCATTGTATTTTAGTCCGAATTTTGCTTAACTTATCAATCCTTTTTATAGCAAAAGAAGGCAAAGTCCTTTCCTTGGTAAAGTCTCCACGCAAAGAAAACAAAGAAGTTAACTCATTCGGTAATGTAACTTAGGTAAAAGTTCCGACTTTAAAACATTTAAGCATTTCTTTTCCATTTTTGGTTAAATTAAACATTAATTTCAATTATTTTCCAATAACCAATCACCATGAAAAAAAGGGCTGTTAAATAATTTAAGCTCAATCAGATTGCGATGAGGATAACATGTTTGGCTCAAAACCGGCAATTACCTCAATCACTACAAATCCAATATGAAATTATCAGTTGCCACACACTGAAAAAAAATCAAAATCAAATTGAGGCACGAAGGAAACAGGAAGAAGTTCAATTGAACTTATTTTTAAAGCCCAAGTACACCCGCAACGCATCGATCAAAGGATTTCGTATTGATTTTCATGAAAATAGTAAAAGCATTTCAAGTAAAAATAGTAGGTAGCTATGTACAGGACAAGTTTAGTAAGTAAATAACTGAATAAACGGGCAATGGCAACGGCAACGACAACGCCACAAAAACAGAAAATAACATCAAAAGGAAAAGGCGGGAATCCACAACGATGGAGAAGCAATGGAAAATCGCTGCTTATGCCAGGAAGCACTTTCCTTTAGGTCTGCTTGAGCACTAGTGGAGATTTTAGCAACCAAGCAGCAAAACACAGCAGGCTCTTATCCTAAAATTCCTGACTGCCTCCTTCGACTACTTGTTCTCATTCTCCTCCTTCTTCTTCTCATCGTCCTCCATGTGACTTGGTCTATCTTTCTCCTTGTCTCTTCGTGTGTGGTTTTGTGAGGAAACGTGATTTCAGCATAATTCCGTATATCAGCACATAAATGGAGCATGCCAGTGACACAGACACACACACACACACACACACTCAGTCACAGTCATGGCCACAAAAAGGACTCTCAAGCTGGCTGCACTTTTTGCTCATACCAAAAAAGGCATCAATGTACAAGGAGAAAGAGAAATAGAGAGAGTGTCAGCCTAGTTCTTAGCTCGCCTCTACCCACATTTATCAGGTCAAGTACGTTAAAAACGAATGCCAAAAATCTAAGCTCAAAATTTTCGTTCACACAAAACAGAAATGTCTAGGTGAACGAACAAATCTGGGATGAGGAAACCATTATGCCAGGACTCGAGAATCCTCAAAATGAATGAGCTAAATTAGAAGTAGTTGCTAGAAGACAAACTTCAACTATAAGTCGATGCTTGGCAGTGCTTTAAAATGCCATCAATCTATTGATTTATCTGCTTAGACTTTTTAACTGAAATTCAGATTCGAACTAACTAAATGAGAGACAATAATTGCTGAATTCTATTATCTACTTTCTGCTATGACTATTTGTCTTCTATTTCTGTCCAAGTCTTTAATCCTCTGTTTAATTTTCCTTTTATAATTATTATTCTTTATGTTGTCACTTCATTTAGATATAGTTCACAACTAATTTAAGCTAGTTCGTGTTCATGGTTGGCCAAGCGATGTTACCTTGATAGCGCAAATTTTCCAAAATTCATTTCTCATTTCACTTATAGTAAGTTTGTTTGCTGTCGGTTTCTTTTTCAATGATGATATTTCACCGCGCTCTCTAGTGGCCACTCAAAAATCATTGACTGTTCAATTCACAAAATCGAGAATGGCAGTAGAGAAGCCGCCAAAAATGGACAATCCGCAAACCACTATCCAGAGGAATCAGAAATCAGTAACCGAATCACACATTGAGTTGAGTTGGGTGTTGCATTCTGAATTCAGAAATTGAATTGAAGTTTGGGTTATGGTTTTTGACCCAAAACACGGATGGTAACATGAAATTTGAGCGCTTTAAAAATTGAGCCCATTGATTTTTGAGCTCAGCACGGACATCACACACACACACACACATCTCTGCTTGGCATATGTGCAAGAGTATTTTGTATATTTTCCCTGGCTTTTCCGCATTTTCATTCATGCCGTCAAAGGCATAACGCCGCTTCAGCGCCATTTCCCATTCTCATACCCGTTTCCATTCCCAGCATGTAGAAGTCAGAGACGGACATGAAGGATAAAGAGAGGATATACATACATATGTACATGTGTAGGTGAATCTGTGTGTGTGTGCATATGTTGCGGGTGAGTAATTTTTCAAGTATTTCCATGTTCCCAATGTTGTTTGTTTAGCTTCTCCATGGGGGGGAATATATGTATATAAGAAAGGGTCGTCTCCTCTCCTCTCCTTTCTGTAGACTTCTTCATACCTTTTGCATATATTTTTTATGGGAGTTTTCCTTTTTTTTTAACCAATACATATTGAACCTCCCCTCGTGAAATCAAAGATTAAAATGAGCAACGACGAAAGGATCTTTGGTTATTTGCTTGCCCGCTTAGCTGCTGGTCGAGGGTTTTGATTTCATCACCAGCTGCTTCTGTTTTTTGTTGTTCTTCATATTCAGGCTCCAAACACAAATTGTTGTACAAATATTTGAATTCCAAAAAAAAAAAAAAAACGGAAAATGGAAAACTCTACCGAAAAAAAGAGAAAGGAGCATCGCGTTCCCTATGTAAAAACTCTCGCTACGCATTTATTGAATTAATGGATTATTTCTGCGTCAAAACATCTGTGGCTCACTCCCTCTCACTCCTCCTCCCCACACGTTTATTTATATTTACTTCAAGTACCCTCGCTTCCCCAATCCCCCACTCAATGGTCCGTCATATTTTCTCAATTTTTTTCACATTGAATTTTACTGGGAAATTGAAACCAGAAACGTAAATAATTATAGGCAAATTAACATTTTAATCTGTAAAATTGTCTAAAAATTCAAACACAAATGGGCAACAAGAGTCGGAATGCTTCTAACAAGCAGGAAGAACAATTACAGGAGCGTAGTTTGCATATTTGAGGGCAAACTTTAACATTTTTACACTTCTTGGGTGTTTGGACTTATTTTAGTCCATAAGTTAATACCATCGAGTTAAATTAACTTATGTAACTAAACATCATTTTATCTATATAACAAATAACATCTTCCAAATTCTGTCTGAAATGAAAATTCACCCATTTGGCCCTTACTTGGGCCGCCTCTGCCTTGGTTTCCATTGCAGGGTCAACAAGGAAAGCTCCCGCCAAATGCTTTGCATGTTCAAATTACATTAAAAATGAGCAAAAGAAAAAAAAAAAAGAAAATCCAAAACGGCAAAAAAAATGAGCCACAATCACAAACTGTGCTCTCACACAAAACACATTTGGAAAGGAAAAGAAAAACCATGTCAATTTTCTATTCCAATTGGCCAAACACTCGCACACACACACACACACACACAAACACACACTGGGGACTATGCACAGTTGGTAGGCTTGTGTTTTATTTTTTATTACTCACATTCATTCCAATTGTGGCTACTACTATTACACACACTCACACAGACACACAGCCTTACCGACAATTTGGCCAAAAAAAAGGGCCAAAAGTTTTTTCGTTGCCTTTTTTTCGCATTAAAATGCACTTGTTAACAAGTAATTTGTTGGGGAATGGCTAATATTTGCTTATCGCCGTCATGAAATCAGTTCAAACGAAACCCAGTAGGTTGAATATTTGATTAGATAGGGCCGGTGAACGGGGAAGGGGGGTAAGGTTAAAAAGGGACAACGTTTTGTTAGGCAAATTGTTGTCCCAATTGTTTGCAGAGGTTTTGCCATAATAGTTTGTTGTTTCTTTTTCGGCTAATTGTAGGAAATAGTTATGGGAGTTGATCTTAAAGTATGTAACAAGATCCATTTATAATTATGATAATGCTGTCGGAAACTGAGTATATGTATAATCCACTTTGAGGGGGTTGCCTATGCGGCATCTGTAAGTACTTTAGGGTCTAAAGAAAAATTCTTAATCTTTATTAGACACGGCCTGTAAGAGGCCCTCCGAAATGTTAAGTCCCTGCTTTTCATATAACTTTAACACTTGACTTTCCATACGAGACTCTGTTTCTCTTAGTCACACAAAGTACTTGAGAAAACAAATGTATTCTTAAGATACGAATCGACCGATTAATACCCTATAATAAAAGAGAAATACAAAACCAATTTGTTTCTTCCGTATGGACTCAAATGACAAAGAATGTACCCTTATTTCAAATGACCATATAGGGTATGAAAATATTATGTACAGCGTACAAAATCCCCCCCGGGCGCAGGCAAAATCAATTTCAATCAAACAAATGCAACAAACGCCCAGCCCAGACACAGAAACACAGAGCCACAGAGAGGAGTCCCAGACCAAATCCACTCAAGTGAACCAATAAAATAAAATCAAAAAGCAAAAAAAGGAAAAAACAGGAAAAGTCAACTGGTGGAGGGCCTGAAAAATGAATGACGCCGGGAGAACACAGAATACAGAGTTCTCCGAACTGAGAATCGAGAGCAGGGAACAGAGTACAGAGGGAGGGAAAGGCAAAAGAATCACCCTACCCCATCCAAATAAAAGAAAAAAACGAAAACTGAGGCAAAAACTGAAATGAAATGCATGTAACAAAATAATTGAGAATAATCGAATTTAAATCACATTTTGGTTCCAACAATGGCACAATGACAGCGACAATAATGATGATGATGACGACGACAACAACAACAACAACAACAATAATGACAAGTTAGAGGGGTGACAAATATTTTTTTTTTTTTTTTTTTTTTTTTGGGTGTAGAGTCATACAGATGGCACGATTTAGTCTAAAAGTCATTGCCACATGCTGGGACAATTCATTCAACCAATTTCAATCTATCTATCTCTCTCTCTCTCCCTCTCTCTATTCTGGGTTTTTTTCTTCCTTGACGGACTTCCTTGGTAATTAACGCCAGATGTTTGGGAACGACGACCAGGAAGGCAAGGTTACGCCTTTCAAACTAAAAAAGAATTCACTATTACAAAAATATATAGTCCTTATAAGTATGTAATCATAAAATAATTGAAATAATATTAAATAAACTAAACTATTCATGAAAATTCTCTATAATTTCCAAGCAAAGCCGTGAAACACGTAAGAAATTATTCAATTATCGGCCCTAAAAGGGGTGGGAAGAACTTTTTAGTGTCAGAAAATGTTCTATTCTAAATATATTTTGGGTTTCAGTGAAGGAACAATTAGTTCTATTTTTAGTGCAAGTGAAATGTGGTTAAAATAAGCCCAAATGAAGCTTAAAGGAATTCAAACAAAAGGAAATTAAATTAAATTAAGGGAAGCTAAAGGTAAATATGGAATGAGCAAAGCTTTGATACCTAGCAAGTAGGTAGAGGATCTAGATACATAAATACTTGTTAAATAATTATCTAATTATCAATTAAAATAGATAGTAAAATACAGTTTTTAAGTAGTAAACAGGATATTGCTTAATCAGCTGACTGATTCTTCTAATAAAGATTTTGTCTCCTAAGTCGGTTTTTTTTGGTTTTCAAAGGAAAAATAGGTTAAAATGTTTCGATAGGCTAATCAGCCTATCGAATCACATCCAAAGGTCTTAAAACACTCTAAAGCAAATGTTGGTAATATTCTAACAAAGTGTAATTAATAATATGTAATTATAACAATAGCTTTGTTTTATGCTACTTAATCCCATGGCCTGGTCCAATATTCTTCCTTTTGAAACATTCATTTCTCGAAACTCTCTTTATTAAACAAGAATTTAAAGGATTTTGTTTTCATTTTCACATTGCAAAAGTTAATCAGTTTATAATTGGAACAAAGATGGAGATCTAGAGATATTAAATACCAACACAAGGAGATTAAAAGGATATGGCAGAGTAAGAGAAGGGGAGGCTAAGCTACCATTTTGATTTTTTGAAGTATTCTTAATTACATTAAGGGCAATTTATTAACACCCAAAAACAAAAAAAGTTGTCATATTTGAGTGATATGTTACTCCCCTCTTTTCTGTCTAATTTGTTTCCAATGACTACACACACACACACACACACACACCGATTTTGCTTACATATGAGTCCAAAACACATTTCTATATTGGGTTACCCACAAACAAAAACAGAAAACAAGCAAGAAGGAAAAACATTTCAGACCTGTCAAAAGGTTTTCGCTGTATACAATTTTATTTTTTAATTTAACGCTCAATTCTTTCAAACCGAGAACCCGAAAACCTAAACTCTGAACCCAAGAACCCAATCCACATGAATAAACCAGCCAAGCCAACCAACCCCTTGGCAAGAGTTCACCAGAGTGTTAATGTCTAAATTGCGTTCAGTGTGTTGTCAATGTTTGTTGCTGGCTGTTAGAGTTTGTGTTGTTGTTGTTGTTGCTGCTGCTGTTGTTTGGGTAACCCCGCAACAACATATCCAAAACATTTGAACTTGTTTGCTGCGGTTACGCTGTTTATTTTTCAATTGAGGTTTTCACGCAATTCCCTTTACCTCTCTACCTCTCCCATTCCACTGCACTGAATCTCGTCTCTTGCCCCCTGTCAATAATAGCAAGTGAATGTTTTATTTATAACATTTCCGCTGAAAATGCTTAGGAGTAGGAGAAGGTATTTTTGTTTAGTGGGGGGTTGGGACACTTACCTTCATCAGCCGTGGCCGGATGTTGTTCGCCTTGAATTTCCATTATCCGGCTAACCAGGAGAAGGACAACAATAGTTGCAATTGCAACAGTTGCCGTTGCCTCTTTACTCTTGCCGCACATTTTTGCAATTAAATTGCACACAGATTTTTCCGCGTTTTATATATACGTATTTTCGTTACAATTTCGGAAATTTTTCCCGGCTTCAATTGCCGTTTGTTCTGGTTTCTCTTTGCTAAATGGGCCCTGCCTTTGTTTACTCTCCTCTCCCTTTGGTCGATTTTCTTCTTTCGTATTGGTTTGATTCAATCGCGTATAGCTGGTTTTGGTTTTCCACACAGCTTTTTCATAAACTTCTCATTTTCTTCGTTGTTTTTCCCCAAAATGAGGGCTGCCGCTTTTCCAGCAAGATATGTGTAGCTTCTCTCGTTTCAACGCAATTTATGTTCGACATACGCCACTGCAAAATAGAGAAAAGAAGGAAATACATTTTCACGAATTAGTTTTCATTTATGCTGAACAATTTTTTTGCATTTCTTTTTCTTGTTTTTGCTCAATTACAAGATGAACAACGAAATATTGTGTTGCAAAAAGGAGGCAAAGTTTCTGTTGTTAGTACTCTTTCTAAGTGAAAGAGTACATTCGCTGTTGAGGGAAACTTGACTGACTGGGATACCACGGACTCTTTAGAATCTCAGACAAGTTAGTCTATTATCTAAAGTTAGATAAATATATGGAAATTCATTCGATTAGACGATTCGTTTAGACCTAAACTAGGCAATATCTGAAAATGTCTTGACCCATTTATATTGCAAAAAACCACCAAGAATATACTTAAGCTAATATGAATTAAAGAAATGTTTATTTCGAAAGAAGAAGCTCTTAATTCCAGCTTCTTGCCCTCTCGTTTAAATTTCTCCTATGAAATTTTTAATAAAACTTTTGCCCAATTTAGAAACTTTTTCATTATTTTTTGCATTTGGCAATATTTGTATTTACCTTTACTTAAACTAATCAAATGCAAAAAACTGTATGCCCGACGGTTTGTCATAAATATTTAAAAAGCATAACCCGAGAGGGGAATTATCAACTGGGGAGCAATATTTATGATAGATTGCAATAACGACGAGAGCCAGACAAACTTATGGCCAGCTAGTTTGACCAAGGGCCAGTATAAATAATAAATAAATAAATAAATATTGTTGTATTAAATAACAATGACAGTGAATGTGGAAAACTGAGGTAGTGAGTGAGTTGGTGAAAGGGAAGAAATGGTAAATGAACGGCCACCTGGAGGGTTAGAATATGAAAGTAAATTTTTGTCAACCTTTCAACATGCCAAAACAAATTGACCTCAATTTTTTTCATTATATACATACATACATGAGTGAGGGCGAAAAGTTTTGGAGGGGGGAAAATGGAAATGCAGAAGGTAAGCAGAACAACAGCACACACACTAAGCACTCTTGGGGGCTGTCAGTTACAGCCCCAAATGGAATGTCTCGCCAGGTGAAATATAACTTAATATGAAGTAAATACAAAGATTTAAGTAGCAATCAGCTCTCTCGTTGCTGCCTCTAGTTTCCCCACCCTCTTTCTTTCTCTTTCTCTTTCTTTCTCGACTCTATGCTAACAATTTCTGGTTACTTATGTGCTCTAGTTTATTTCCTCTATTTTTCTTGAAGCAATTTCGCAACATTTTGTTTGACTAAGGGGCTTACAGCAATTCTTCTAATACAAATACAAATACACAAGGGCCAAGAGAGCGGGAGAGTGGCAAAGAAGGCGTATGAGGGGCGAAAAATGGGGAGAAGAGCCAAAATGAAGAAGGAAAGTACATCTATACATTGACACTTTCACAGGCCACACAGCTGTCAAGGCGTCAAAATACAGGAGGGTATTCAATTTGGCCCAAAAAACAGGCGAGAGAGAATGGCCATTAAATTGGAAAATCGAAATAAATGAAAATTTGGGATACTAGGAAACTAATTATTGTAGTTCTTTTACTTAGCAGCTTTCTTTTGTAGAGTCTTAAGATTATAGTTGAAATATGCCATAAACATTTAAGAACCCTTACAATTAAATATGAGACGTTCCCTTTATTCCATAGTTCCGCTCCTGTGCCCAAATGTGTAGGCTAAGCGCTGAATACGCAGTGTGCCAACTCATGTTAAAGTTGAGCACCGAGAGTGAGAGTGTAGGGACAATTTTCTGCCAAACAAAAACCCCTAGCAAATGGGATTGGATGATGGTAGCTGTTAGATGGTTAGATGTTGGCATGGAACTGGGCTACAATGCATGAGTTGCCATTCATAATATTAGCGCGCCGAGGCGAGGCAAACAAAGGATTTTCAAGCAGTAGGCAGTTGGCGCAGAGGCTCTGGCTCTGCTTCTGTCAGTAGAGAGGTTTCTTCGTCAGGTCTTAGCTGAACTTGTAGAGAGAAAGAGAGATGGTCGAGGAATTGGTAAATAAAGGCACGACCTGGCAGAAGAGTGGGGTATTATGGTGTTTCTGTCGGGGCCAGCAAACTACACGTGTACGCAAAGCAATCAACAAGCAGGATACGAGCCGAATGAGTAACATAAATAATAAAAACGGAGAGTCGGAGAGTGCCAAAACATTTGTATGAATGATGTCTGAGACCAGGACAAGAACGAGACCAAAAACCGAGAACGGCTCTGGACGACTACGACGCATGAATGGCAAATGGCGAATGGCAAAAACGGCGAATGGCACAAAATGGTTGAGAGACGGCAATTCAAAAGAAAGAAAGGAAGAAGGAGGACCCCCTGCAAGGATGTATGTTGGTATAGAAGGGCGTCGGAGACGTCGTGTGTTGCTTATTTATGCTGTGCCTATTGCTGCCACTTGAGACTACGTCTCCAACTCCAACTACCTAACCATTGCCGACAATTTGGAATCTAGCGCAAATAGAAAATATTTATGTATTATGCAAAAAACGTAATGCGTAGCAGGCCGAGAGATTGGTAAAGGAGGGTGTAAAGGAAACGGCAGGCCAATAATGGAAACCTGTTGGCGGAAAATCTAATTTTCGTAACACCCCCCACAAAGTCGACCTCCAACCTCCCCACCAACCATTCCTCTTAGGAACTCAGCCCACAAACAAATTTTGGAGACGCCTACATCACACACACACACATACATAGGAGAACCCATAATTCAAAGGAGGGCTTCCACATGGTTATTTAATTTGGTTTTACGGTCGAGCCCAAGGAATGAAAAAGTAAGTGCAGGTGTTAAAGATTGTATCCACTTTCCCTCCCCCACAACGCCTCATCGCCGCCATCCCCTTTTGCTCCCTTACACCATCTTGAATGTATGTATGTATATCAAGTGAGCAGGAAATGCTTAAAGATAAGATATAGGTTAAATGTTTGAGGTGGGGGAAAGAGAATATATATTCTTTTCGTTACGCAAAGGTTATCTACAAGGTGTAAACTTTGTAATTTCAGGTAAGAAGCACAAATAAATAAATACAATGCACACACACTTAAGTCTTTAAAATTTAAACTCTGATCTACTTATTCTTAACTGAAAAACATATTTTTCAACTAATGGGAACAACATTAAAAACTAAAAGAAGACCTTAGACAATGATTAAGTGAAGTTCAATCCAAGACCACTTGCGATATATCCACAACTGTCAATATCCTAAAGTAGCCTTTTTCCATTACCTTCAAAAACTTGTGTAACCCTTTGTTTGCCGTTTCTTTCAAAAACTACATATAAGGCCAATTGGTGGCAGAGAAAGAATCGTATGAAGTTTATCAATTTATGAAGTAAACTTCACATATGCAAGGACTCTCTAGCTCTCACTCTCTTAGGGCAAAACTATTTCAATCTCCATCACCAACTAGTTATCCTTTTGCCCAGATGAAGAGAAGGACAGAGACAGAGAGAGAAAGTGTGACTGGACCGTGTTATATTGACAGGCTTGAGGAAGTTTCTTGCTGGGCTGACAGCCAGAAGAGAGAGACAGCTAGAGAGAGAGAGAGAGAGAGAAAGAGATAGAGAGGGAGAGAAAAGATGAAGAGAAAGACTGCAGTAAGTGAAATTAATTAAAAGCGACGAATGGCACTAGTCAAGGATCCCAACTGAGAGATAGACAGACTGTGGATGCCAACCGGACTAGGGACCAGAGACTGAGGGCTAAAAACAGGTTTCACACACACACAGAGAGACAATGAATGGGCAAAAAGATGTCAACACTTTGTTCAAGATGATGACGTCGTTGTTGTCGTCGTCATCTTGCCAGTCCATCCATTCATCTATTGTTGTTGTCATTGTTTCATATTGCTCTCCATGCCCCACCCTATAACCATCCCCATCCCTTTTGGCACCCGCTGTCCGTCCTTGTGCCTGTTTATGAAGTGCCAGGATATCTCCAGGACGAAGGCATTGTTAATAATAGAATGTTACTTCTATTTTTGCTCGTTTCGCGTTACAATCTCCACCAGCAACAGCAATAGCAACAGCACCGGCAACCAGCAAAGAAGACGAAACACTTATTCTTTATTTTGTTTCCACTTGAGTCTGCAGGGAATTTCGCTTTGAAAGAGTTTTTTTTTTTTTTTTCTTTTTGTTTTGTTTTCCTTTTTTTTTTCAGCTTTTTATATTTTTTTTATAATTTTCTTTTTGCACGTAACTTCTGTTTTGCCACTTGAAGCGTCTTTTGGCATCATGATGATGATAATGAAGATCATGATGATGATGATGATGAAGCATTGGCCATTTGAATAATTGGATTTAATATTTAATACTTGCAATTATTTTTGTTTATTTTCTTTTACATAATTGAGAGAAGGAAGATATATGTATGTATGTATAAAAAGCTTTTCCTTCACTTTCCTTGCCTTTTCCCTTTCTCTAATGCAAAACTACACACACACACACACAAAAATTCCAAAAATTGAATGAAAAATTGCTTCTCAGCAAATATTTTTAGGGAATTACATAAAGAAATCTCAGCTTGGTTTGACTTTTTGTGACTCGTAAATATATATTTAATTCCTCTGTGTCATCTTCTTCTAACGAACAAAGCCAACAAATATTTTTAAATCAAACTTTCTACTTCATTTTTGTGTGTCGGAAATGAAAAGAAAATAAATTTAAGTCTCATGCAAAAATTTATGAAAATATTTGCGTTGTCAAAAAGCCACCCACAAAAAAAAATGCAATATTTTAGTGCAATTGTGCATAGATATAGAATACTTATATGTACACACAGATCTGTTTGTTTGTTTGTTTGTTGCTGTTGCATTTTTTAATTAAAAGCAAAAAGCCAATGTGTTGCTCTTTCCCGGAGGGTCCAGGGAGCCTAGAAACGGCGTGGCTGATGGGGGGGTTCGAATGGGGGGGGCAAAAGGACAATGCTCGTAAAATTTCAATGCCAACAATAATAAAATACCATAAAAAAGGCATCTACCCTGTGTATGTGTTTGTGTGTGTGCGCCATATCTATGACAAAAAAAAATTTGTTTATATAATTAGGACACGCCCTGCAGGCGGCGCCTTTTTCTCTTTTGGGTTTTTTGTTTATACATTTTTGTCTTGTTGAAAAAATGAGACAAACAAATTGAAAAGATTTCTTTAAGCAAGGCGACCAAAAAGTACCCTGTAGAATATTATACTTTAATATTCTATATTCTTAGTCTTTCATCAACTTTTTTGTTTAACAAATAGTCAATTTTTACAAAAGTAAACCCATCTCTTTTAGGATGAATGGAAGGTTAGATGCATCTATGTTTTAAGAGCTAAGTATTTGATGATAGTTATCTTTCTCCAACAACTAGTTATTAAATTGTTTGTTTCATTATAATTTCAATGAGTAGTATATTAGTAAAGACTATTAGACTAGGATCAACAGGGATACTAAAAACTTGGAGTTTTAGTAAAAAGGACATAAGAACTACATTATACATAGTTATGGAAGATCTCTTTGACTGCCAAACAGACTAAGTATATTCCATTATCTCAAAAAAATATCAATAAATATCATAAAAGAATCATAATAATCAGAATATATGTACATACAAAAAATTATGTGTACATTTTCTCATAGCGAATATATATAAGAGATATGTTTGATCGATCTAAAGGCCCTATAAAGGTTTCGTATGATAGATAACCTATTTGCCCTGGTCATTAATCCATTTATAGCAATATACAGTAGAATCCGGTTATATATTTTCGGAAGACGTACCTACCGGAGGTCCTTTCATATCAGTTTGTATTGGAGCCAACCAATCACTCATCGAACTTTAGTCGCTATAACCGGACGGACGGTATAAGCGGAGTTGTTATAATCGGATTCTACTGTATGTATATTAAAAACTTCAGAGCAAATCTTTCAAGCTAAGAGTTTGACTTTAGAAATGCCTTTCGATGGAGTTTCATGTCATGTATTCCTACGAATATTTCCTATTAATTCGAATGTGTTTTTAGACTTTCCCTTTGCATAATACGTGACATTTATTAGCTTAATTTTGTGTGTTTTCAGGGATCATTATGGTAAAGCTCTTGACTTAGACGAAAGTAAAGAAAATTTGACTTGATCTTATACCTTAAATGTGTCTCTATATGATAAGTCCAAATTCAGTCCTGTTTAATGCATTAGTGTTAAGAACAAAGAAATCATCTAACTTTCTATTTCTTTATTTGGTATACTTTTCTTTTCTTTTCTGGGCATAGACAAAAAAACCATCAGCTTTAAATTTAACTGTTGTTTCGCTGGGTGAAATGAAATTCCTCAGTCTTTCTCTAGCTCTAGTCGCATCTCACCCACATTTTACGGGGTATAGAAATAATAGAAGAACCTGCGATAAACTCGTGGCAGACTTGTTTTTAAGGCATCCATGGAAGCAGAAAAAAAGTACTGCGTAACGAGCCCAAAGCCAAGTCGCGTCTCACATATCCGCCCGAAAATAAAAGACGTAAAAGAAGGAGGAGGAGGAGGAGGGATGTGCGGTTCCCTTATTTCTTTTGTTACATGTATTATTTTCGTATCCTTGGCTAACAAATGCATGGAAAATGATTTTCAAATGTGCCGCCAGAGACTTGACTTGCTGCGTCTTCCTCCCCACCCTAAGATGGCAGACAGCAGGCAGAGAGAGAGGGAGAGCCAGAGTCTTGGGTTAAGACATGTTTTATTGGCCTCAGTCTTGTTTATATCGTTTTTGACACACACACGCACAAAAAAAAAGACATTTTGGGAGTAGCATTTTCGCTTTGATGCGGTCCAAAGAGGGTGAGAGTCTTTGGGGGGGGCGACAATGGGAACAGTGGTTCAAGTTAGCTGCTGCTGCTGCTGCATTGTGCGGTTACATGGCCTACGCACGTGCCGGGTTCGTTTTGGTTCAACCAAAAAAAAAAAATGCTAAAGTCTGGCAATTCATCTGTAGGAATGTGTGTTAATTGGCGGTCTATGTGACGCCCTCTGCGTGTGTGTGTGTGTGTGCCGACAAGCAGGATCTATGTGGGCTTAAAGCAGTGGGCAACATATTTTTGCCACCTTATTCCTTCTTGTCAACTTAATTGGCCTTCGTGTGAAATTAATTGGATTTTTTGCTAATTTTATATTTGTTTTTTCAATGTGTTTAATTACAAACGAGATGAGAAAATAAAAACCAAATGCGGAAAGGGTAAAAGAGGCTAAAGGATAAAGCCACAGGATAAATTGTTTTCCTTATGGAATTTTGGCAAACTCTTAAGGAGAAGTAAATGAAATAATAGTGAAAGAAATTTAAGTTTATTTGATTAGTTTATTAATTTTTTTTACTTCTAAAACGTCTTAAAACAACAAAATATATTAAAAAGATCTATTTGATTCAATAGAAAATAGTCTGAGCCTTCCTTAACCAACATTCCAGCTAAAAACCTACATCAATTTGCTGTAGACTTAAAAATAAAGTTTATCTTTCTATAATATCAACTTAAATGTTACTAAAACCAAAAATTATAAACCATTATACGGAATCCTTTACCCTTTTGTGTCGTTTTTTTCTTGGCTTCCACTTAAATTTTTCTAGAGTTTCCATGGAAAATTCGTTGGAAAAACATTCGGCCTGTTGGGCATTAATCGCTCAGTTTTTTTACTCTCTTCTTTGGGACAAAAAGAAAGTAATAAGAAAACCACCCAACTCAACCGCCTGACGATGCGTAATGTTTGCTCAGACAAAATAAAATACTCGTACTTAAAAATTTTGTTGCACAGCTGTTTTTGCTTTTTGTTTAAAAACCTTTCATTCTGTTTTGTTATTTTTGTTACTTTAAGTGTTTAACTTTTCTTTTTACCGCAACAACAAAAATAATGAGCCATGGAAAACTTTTGCGTTGTCCTGTTTGTGAAATACTCTTTGCAAAATGTCGAGAATATATATTTTACCCAACACTCGACATAATCGTTCCAATCAGATGTTTTCATCAGACTCAATATAGTTAACTATAATCTGTGTAGATTAAAACATTTAAAATAGATTTTCTTTTAAATTTACAAGCATTTTTATATTGAACTTCCATCAAACAGTTCAATTCCAACATATGAAAAGTGAAGGATGTAAAAGAGAACATTTAATAAAATCGAAATCAACTCCAGAAGATGTGAAAAAGGGTATAAAAAAAAAACACACAAAACGATGCCACAAACCGAAATTATCCCATTCGTTTGGCTTGGGCGGCCCGAAACAAAATATTTTCTCTGGCAAAAAATGTGATGAAGTCGTTTGCCATCGTACACACAAAACAAAATACATACAAATTTTCCTTACCCAAGCGCATGAAATTTAAAATTAAATAAACAAAACTCCCAAATGTGCAATTAAAAAATTTTACAGTCATAACTTTTTATTATGGAGCATAATTCAGTCAGAACGTTTTTTATGCCACAAACAAAGAAACCGACAGAGAACGAGAATGTGAGAGTGAGTGAGCAGGAGAATTGGATAGAGCGTGTTTCCATTTCATTTTGGTCCCTTTTTCCAATAAATTTTCCTCCTTTTGCACGCAATTTCCTCACTTTCACTTTACTCGGTTTCGTTTTTTCTTGCTCCTGTCAGGGTTTCCCTCTTTTTTTCTGCTTTTGGTGTATAATTTCATTTACACAAGCCAAATTACATTAAACCTAACCAAGTTTATGTCTGTTTCATAATTTTTAGTGGCAGGTTTCCGCATATACATATGTATATATATAGTATATATTTTAATATTTGTAGAATTTTTTGTTGCCTTATTTTAGTTTCTTAGATTTTAATCATTTAACGTAAATGCCAGCACGTGAATACTTTTAATTGCAATTTATTTGCTTTCTTTTTATGTTTAGTGAGCTTAATTACAATTTATTATTTTGCATATTTTATATCCTTAGCAAAAGGATTTAAATAGTTTATGTGCAAGTTTTTACTCGGCTTCTTGGATGTAGATTTATTTATTTATGCTCCGGGTCATTCCACTTATCTACTCTAGTTATTTAATTAACTTAGTTCGCATTCAACTAAATAACCTTCTTTCTAACAGAGCTCTATCTTATAATCTCAGAACTAACAAGGACTTTAAAATATCTTTTTCCTTAACAAGTGTTATCTGATCCTTAGATCTTCTTTTTCGATCTGTTCTGCTGTTGGGTAATTGTCAACACTAATTGTCAGTGTAGTAAATGTCAAAAGCAAAGAGTTTTTTATGACTTAACTCCAAGTCCATCCAAAAGATGAAGCACCTTTTGGAGTTTTTATTACAATTTTATTTCACATAGATCATATTCAGTCATCAAAATGCAACAAAGAACCATCATGCGGCATAGAGAAATGTAAGGCAAGTTGTCTTTAACTGCTTCGACTAGGAAAAGACTTTAGTTCATTGCTTCTCTTGTTCTGGCTTACTCATACATTATCCTTGACTCCATTAAGCAGTCTAACAGGAACAACAACAGCAACAACAACCAATAATTGTCGCTTCAACTAATAAATAATGCATAAATATTAAAACCAAGGGGATGAAAACCAAAAAGGAAAGAACTCAACTCAATAAGCAGTAACAAAAAACCAAACAGAAAAGACACTGAGCAAAGAGGACCACAAAAAGGGAGAGTTGAGTAATATCAGGAATAAACTGAAGGCGGGTGAGGCCTGGCCTGGCCTGGCTAGTGGATTTGTTAGCGAGCAACAACAACAACAACCAGAAACAAGCAACAACAAAGTGAGAAAACCGCAGCGAAGAGCATAAAAAATGCATAAAACGAGGACAGAATAAAGTCATAAAGTAAAAATTGCTCAACGGACGGGGATCCTGAAAGGAGTAAATGTATATGGGTATGACAGCAGGAGGGGTAGGTAGGGAGGAATGAGACAAATGTGTTGGTTAATATCGTTGTTGTTGTTGTTGTTGCTGTGCTTGGGTCTTGTTTGAGGTTTCAATAGGTCATAATTCACGCCTAGTCGCCGCTTTTGCCATGTTAGGCGCCAGCCCTCGATGGCAGCAAAGGGACAAGCCGAACTAAAGGAGTGGAGACCGACCCGCACACAAAGCAGTCGACACAGATATAGTATATCAGGAGCTATAGTGTGGGTGCTGCACTTGCAATACATACATAGAATCATATATATATATATGTATGAGGGATGTACATGTATGTGTAACATTTGTGCAGAACCAATATTGATACTTAAATGCAGAACAAGTGAGGTTACTGTTCGAAATTGGCTTGACATATGACTCAAAGCTAACTGGATAAGAGAGAAAATCAATTCCGAAGATAAAGAAACGAATATGTGATACCCCCTTAAACATTAATGTAAGAAGTAGATGATATTTTATGAATGATTAAGCAAGGTAATTCCGATCCTAGTCTAATCTCTTCCCATTGAATGTCACTTTATCTATCACGTGATAGTTATTTAATATTAAGACGTAAATAAAGTGTCTAGCAAGTTTTTGGATTAATTTAATTTTTAATTGATTTTTCCACCTTTATTAAACTTTGAATTGAGGAGACTTTTGTAGTTAGCCTTCAAAAGTTCTTGCTTTGGATTGAAGGTTGTCTAGCAAAAGTTTTATCCAAAATATTGAATATTAGTCAGTGACCAAGCTAATGAGCGAACTTAGTTTTCCTTAAAGTATACAATAAATAGTCCGAGAATTCGCTGTTAAAACATGTGATGAAATTACAATAATAAAAGGTTGTCTATACTCCTAAGTCAGTTTATCAGCCTTTTGCATATTTTATTGGGCAATTTTTTAGTCCTAAATTCGCCTATATATGTATGTATGTATGTGTGTAGTAAATTGTCCATCCTAAACAATAAGCACTTGATACTTAAGTTCCTCAAACGAATTTTAAGCTTTTAGTTCTTGCTCTACCCATTTTATAGTTTGCACATTTTTCATTCTCCCATTTAAAGGCGAAATGGTTAAAAGGGTCTTGGATCTTATATCTGTACTAAAACGAGGGCATACAACCTGGTGGTATTATGTAATCAGAAATCTAATTAATTGATCGTTAAGTAATGTCTGAAAATAGTTGACAATAAATTTCCTTTTAGTGTTTTGCTATCAAATGTCGCGTCTGTGAATAAAAATATGTTTCTATTGTATATGGAAAAAATTTTAAATAACACGCAAGCTTAATTAGTGTAGAATGCATGGGGCGTGGTGGGTGGCGGGTGGAGGGTGGTGAGGAAGGGAGTTGAGCCTTTTCACTATCTTCCATATGAATTATGTGTATGCCACTTTTAGCCATGTAGACACAGACAAAACCACTTTTGGGCCGGGTCGGCACTTTGTGGCCATAATGGAAAGTGCCATTGGCTTTGACTCTCATTTCTTTTTTTTTTTTTTGCTGCGTTACCTGCGTGTGAACAACGAGAAGGTAGACAACCCCTCCAAAAAAAAAAAAAAAAAAGCCTGACGCCAGCCACACCCACCCACTCATTCAGGCTAACCGACCGCCTCTTTTCTAATGGAGAGGATTAACTTTAACCCCCGGTAACAACCAACAGCAACAACAAATGTAACAAGAACAAAAAACAGCAGAAAAAGTTTCCATTTTTCTACTACTTTTTGTTTGTTGTTGTTGTTGTTTTTGTTGCTGCTCCTAAGTGCGGCTCTGACATATGCACAAAAGCACTGGGAGAAAACACACAAAAAAAAAAAGGAAGAAAAAAAACCAAACAAAGCCGAAACAAAGTAAACTAGGATGGCCTCTAGGATGGGTCGGCAGCTCAAACTGGAACCGGAGGCTCTCTTTCTCTCTCTCTGGGACACGCACAGCGCAAACATTTTTCATCGTTAACGGCCATAAAGAAGACAGTAAAACCAAAACCCAAAAGTGGCCGACGAGAGACCGACCAAAACTAATGTTAAAACAAAAACAAACTCAAACACAGCGAACAAACAAAACGAAACAAACAAACAAATTTGCACCAAAATGCATCAGGACCTCTGAGATGATAATGAGATGCAAAAAGGTTAAGGAAGAAGAAGACTAATCTTGTTCGTGGTAATCAGAATGAGATAGAATTAAATTATGGAGATATTGATATCAATTAAAGAAATTGTTAAATTTTAATTATTAAATTGAGCCAAACTTCAATTTGATGCAAAATAAATTTATTTGTTTAATTAACCAATGAAATTCACACAAATTTCCATTTATTTCCATTATTTTGGTTTTCAAAATTAATTTCATCTCATTTGAAAAACACTCTTGCAAAATTTAAAGTTTTGATGACAACAAAATAAACTTTCGAATTAATTATATTATAAATTATAACAAAATAAATATTTTGACCTTTTGGAAAACATTTTCAATACATTTGTACAAAGATAAACAAAAATCGTTTGAATTAAACATGAATGAAATTTCATTCTGTAAAGTGAAAGTCCTCTTCTATTTATTTTGTCATCAAAATATTTTGTTTTCGATTTCTTTAAATATTCTTTTGCAATAAACATTAATAAATCGTTTCTCTTAAAGTTTTTCATGAAATTCTTATTTTTTGGCTAAAGGACCACATCAGTATCAAGGACAAAAAACAATGAAGAAAACTCATTTTCCCTATATTTTCCAAGTTTCCCAAATGACACACACACAAATGAAAAAATGAAGCCAAAATTAATGCAAACAGAAAAGTTTTTCCCTGAGTTGTCCTCCTTCTCATCGTTCGCTGTGCCATCTGCCGCCCATCTGCAGCATATAACTTTTGATATATATGTACCTACATATATATACACAATATTTAGATATAGCTAATTTGCCTCTCAGCTTTAATCTGGTCAAGTAAATTTACAAATTAATTAAAATAACAAACAGCGAGAAGCAGACAACAGACAAAAGCGCTAAATGGGCGACAAGCAACAGTCGGCCAGTGGATCGGTCAAGAACTCACAAAAAAGTCCAAACATACATACATATATAAAAAAGAACCGCAGAAACCAACACCAATGAAACAACGACCACAAACAGAATTAAGGCACTAAAAACACCAAACGGCAGAAAACAAAATGTCAGCCTTTGGGGCCAGAGCAGAGTAGTTGAAAAGGCAATTTTCGCCAGGCATCCCAAAGCCCCTCTCCACTTCGGTTCCCTCCATTTAGAGATGCCGCCACAGGCAAATCCAACAAAAACAAAAACAAAAAAAGGAAGGAAGAAGAAGGACACCAAAATAAAAAAAGAAAAAAACAAAATAAACGGAGCAACGAACAGAGCAGAGCAAAGTCAAGTCAAAAGTGGCAAAAAGTTGACAAAAAACGTGGCAGGAGGAAAGTTGAAAGAAGGAAAAAGCGCGTAGAAAACGCACAGAAACAATAATAATAAAAGTCGACGGTGGGCCAATAGGGTGGCGATGAGGGGGGTAGATGGAGGCGACCTCAGTAAATTATAAATTAACGCTGCAGGCAAAGCGAGGTCAGCGATGGACTTGGTGCTTCAGGTTCAGCTTCAGCGCTTGCTCCCATTTCTCACCCTCACACTCACTCGTCCTTTGCCTTTTGACTTTTGGTTTGTATTTTGGTACTGAACGAAAAAAAAGAACCGCCGGAGTGCACACACGCGTGTCTGCTTTTCACGTGCAAGCCAAAAAACACACACAAAAGAAAGTCGGTCGCGGCACGCGGCATTCACTGACCGCAACGACACAAAGGACGGAGGACGCAGTGGTTCTTTCTCGGGGATGACGACAAGTGACTTGGTTTATAGTAAATTCACTTTGGAGTGAGGATTTCGAAATGAACTTAAGTTAGTTGTGAGTGGTGGGGGGTTTTAGCTGCAGCTGCTACGACCCTATGGCCCTTCGAGGACCATCAAGTTGCTCCGTATAATTGAAAATAAGTTGTGATTTAAGGAGCACAACCAGGGAGGGAGAGGAAGAGAGAGAGTAGAGCTTAAGGGCTAAACAAGTTGTCAGATACCAAGAAACTGGAAATTTTAGCTATCTATATTTAGATAGCACTTCCTATGAAGGCTTTGACTGTCTAGCTAGAGTTACAATAGTTTCAAATTGAAGTGCATTGAGCTGCAAAAAGCACACACGGTTTTTCATTAATTTGGACTCATTTACGTTTTCGTAGAACCCACCACTTGGACACTTGGTTAAGGTCTATTCTTGAAATGAGATGGGGTGGTGGGGGATGAGAAGGGGATCATTACTAGACTTTCTCAAGTTTTTACGCATGACAAATATGCGGGAAACATGCATGTGCCCCCCAACCACTATGCCAAAGAAAAGGGGGCGGAACCCAACACGCCAACTACACTCACTCATAACTCTCCTCCAAAGAAAAAATTACACACCAATTGTTCCATGATGAGGGCGGAGCAGGAGCAGGAGGAGACTTACATTCGACACGCGTGCACAATTAAAAATTTTCATTGACTCGCAACATGGACATGAACATGGACAATTCCCGGTACGCATAATTTTCTGTCGTGAACTTAGAATATTTCAAAATATATTTCAATGCAAATTACTTTGTTGTTTAATCCTTTTTGTAATCCTTGCTATGATTAGAGTTGACTGGAGCATCATCATCATGGGAGACGAAAAGCTAATTTCATTCCATTTTCATTAATTATATCACTAAGCCCCTTTCGATTTTAGTTGGGGGAGGAGCATCAGGTGCAGCAGGTTTCGTAAGCTGCTGCACCAGCAGGAAACACTTACAAAGACACACCAACGCACACACAAACACACACACACACACACACACTGAGTAATACTCGCACTCAGAAAGGACCCGCAAGGACCTTCTAAACTTTTTCGTTTTCTGTTGCTGTTGTTGTTGTGTGCGCTTTCTTATTTCTTATTCTTGAACAATTTAAACGGTTAAAAAACTGTCGCGCAAAGGATGCCAAAGAATCAACGACCAACTAATCGACCGACCAACGCGACTGACCGACCGACCAACCGAAGGGACCACTACGAAGGGACCCTTTTCTCCAGTTTTGTTTTGCTGTTAATTGAGTTTAAAGTGTTTTCTCAACTGGTTGACACTTTTGGGCTACCTTTTTCTTCTTTTTTGGTGGTGTTACGTTTTTTCAAAATTTCTTCTTTTCGCCTGCTTTGATTTCGTTGCGATACGCCGTTTCTTTAGCTATCTATGAGATTGCTTCGTGCTCGACCCGCTTCGCGCTACCACTACGTTTGAAACTCTCGGCAACACTGCGGCATGTTTGCCAGTTGCGCGACGAACTGCAAAGCAATCCACAGCCACACACCGAATGCAATCGACTGTGGATCGTATGTGGCAAGAGAGTGAGAGTATCTGCGCATAGTTGACAGCGGGGGAGTGTTAGAACCCAACAGACTGTTAAGATTTGAATGGATTGGTAAGTGAACAGTTAATGTTGGTTGGAAGGACCTGCGAGGAGTGAAGTTGGTAATCCATACTGAAGTCAAATGTCCTTTAGGAAAACTTTATTAATTTCTTACAATTAAAAATTGAAATCTGAAAAATATTTTGCAATAAATACCTTTCATTTGCTCTCACAGTAATTTATTATGTCTGTGTTCGAAAACCTGACACACATTTAAAATCAGTTCCACAAACAAAGGAATCCGATAAACTGGCACGAGCTCTCAGTCATAAAGAGAGAACGACTGTTAAATGCTTCTCTTATGCTCTTTCCGAAAGTGGATTTCATGTTAAAGTTAACTTTAAATTTGTAATAAACAGAGACATACCAATCTTTTGTATGACTTAGTTAAAGAAAATTTCAAATGGATAGCATAAAATCAAGTAGTAGACTCTCAATCCTATGTTGCACCCTGTGACTGTACACTTAAGTGAGAAAAACACAGAGGTGAATGACACTGCGATCCTGTCGATCGAAACAGATTAACTTATTTACGCTGTTCCACCAGGACTTCACCTCGATTAGAAACTAGAGTTACCCGAACTCCTTGAATTATATTGACAACGCGTGTGATAGACTTTAGAGAAGGTGTTAAATGTGCACATGACTGCTCAATGGGATTCTCAAGCGGCTAGTAAAAACATCCTGTGGGGAGAACCCTCCTGTGAACGACATAGATAGCATTTTAACAGCTTATCTTATGTAGGTCAGCTATTCATATTAAGCGAATCGCTTGTCTAGGTTTTATTAGAGAAAAATACAAAATATGGTCGGACACCACTTCTTGTAGACTTCCAAGACGAAAGCTTGGACTTCTCCTTCTACATTAAAATATTCATTTCCTAATATCTGAACTTTTAAGAATAGTTAGAAAATAGTTATGATCGCCTGAATTATATTATCTCATCATTTGTAATTAAAAGAAAATTTGGTTTTAATGCACTTACAGCTGTTAGTTTTAACCGCGCAGAAAGATCTATCGTTGAAAATCGAGTATATTATAACTATTGTTGAGATTTACTTAACTTCAGAGTTAATGATGGATATACTTGTTTATTGCTTATTTGTGGCACGACTAATTGTAAGATAGAACAACTGGCACTGACTAAGGCATACAAAATTGCCATATGGGCGGCAATAAATTTTGTAATAATTTTTGTATTTTTTTTGGCAATTTTTGTTAAATGTCCAAAATTATATTTCAAATCTAACCAACAGCCTTTTTAACATTCGGAGTAATGCAATCCACAATGTTAAGAGAAAGTACAAAAGAGAAATAATCTGTTAAAAGAAGAGCTAACAGTTTTCGGACTAATGTAATGCTAACAAGATTTGTTGTAATCCCAAGTTAGTTAGAACTGACCTAGCACAATATTAATTGTAGAAAATATGTATAAGTTCATTTCGAAGAGTTTAGTCAAAAATATACTTTCTAATACTAAACTGCATAAATAAGAAAGGGGAACGTCTTTCAGGGTTGCTGAAATGAAGATGGCACCGATTCAAGCGCCTTATTTGGGGAAATATACATAAGAATAAGATACAAAAAGTCCTTCTTAATTAAAGAAAATGTTTATAGTTTGAGAACACTTTTTACTGATCAGGAAACATTAAACAAGACACATTATGGTAAACGAACTTAGTAATCGGTTTCTTTAATGGTCCTATATGGAATCCTTTTTAACCAAGTTGCTTTCTTCTGTCCTTAAATTTCTACCACCTTTTGAAACTATTTTCAATAGTCTTAAAGACTTAATAGAGAACATTGCTCTCTCATTATTACACCAGAGCGAACCCCAAGCCATTAAATACTTATACATAATAATATGGGTATTTATTATATGTACATATACATATAAATACATACATATACATATATGTACATACATATATTCATTCATACATGTTCGTAATAATGGTCAATGAAGTAAAATCAACTTAATTACGTGTAAGTGGCCATATTTAAATATAATCCTGCAGGAAAATCCATTTTTTTTATTGTTCATATATTAATATCCTATATTAGCTGTGGATAAATGGGTATATTAAAGACATGAAGACGTAGGTAACAAGTGGAAGGGGATTTTTGCGATTCACAAGATTATATTTCTATGTTTTTAGGCCCTTACTAATATTAAGTCACGTTAATAGGTCACAACTGGATACTCTTTTTTCCAAAAATTTATTGTATTTATGAAAGTAATTTGCACTTCAATTAGTAGTTGGGGGGTATTAGAGAAGAAGCATTAGAAATATTAGGCAAAGAGTATTCGAAAAGTCGTCGATTCGATTGGCAACTAAATTTTTTGTACATATATTTTTCCATTTCAAGTTTACGCTCAACAGACTCACCCACCGATACAGACAATACACAAAAATCAATGCAAAGGTTATACGAGATTTAAATCGATGGCCACGCCATCATAAAACAGAAGCCTGTTTATTTTTTTTCTGCGTTTCTTTTTTTTCGATTTTAATCTGGACTCTATTCAGTGATTAAATCGTTGAAAAAACCTCGATTTCTCGATATGCAATTTGAATAAAGCAGCGGCAACATCGCCAACATGGCCATCGAAATCGTCGGTTCGAGCGAAATGCGTTTTAAAGTATCAAAATACAATCAAACTCGAAACCAGTGACAAAAGGCAGGAAAAATAACAACGATTTTAATACCAATTAGGATACTTTTTCAGACTTACTTCACTCGGTTTCGACTTTATCATGCTCTCTCTCTGGGGGGGGATGGGGGGAACTCTGCTACTCTTCACTTCAGTTCACTTCGGTAAATGGGATGAACAAAAAAAATAAGAAAAATCAAAAAAAAAGTGCAGCGCCAACAAAAGAAATGAAAACCTGTTCACCTGGGCACGCGGCAGGTACAATAAGAAAAAAACAGAAAATCGGACAGAAAAAAATTAAAACTAAATAAAAGCAAAGAACAGGAGCAGAAGCAGAAGGAAAGGAGGCAGAGGACAGTGAGTAAAGTAGGAGCAGAGTGGAAGATTAAAATCAGAATGACAGTAAACAGCAGCAGGAACAGCAGCAGGCAACGAAATGAAGAGCGAAAGAAAATAATGCAAATTCAGATGGATATCAAAAGTTGAAGTTGAAATGTTCCAAGAGGGAGAATAGTGGGCACGTTAGGGCAGGGCTGGGCGGCGGAGGGAAACGACCGGACACAAAACACAGACAAACGCCAGGACAAATGCCTGCTCTTCTATGGACTTGCAGAGCTGGAAGCTTTGGATTCACTACTTGGGCAGATGAAGAGATGACTATGAAGCATTCATCAAGGCAGAGCATACAAAAAGCAGGGCAAAAGGAATGGAGAGACACATCGCGCATTACACGGCAAAAACTGTTGAGGCCTTCTAGGCTCCTAGACACACTAGACAACGATACGATACGGTTTGGGTCGTTGACCCATTTGATAGTCAACTGACAGGCATAGATAAAGACCAGTGCCAGTGCCTCACTGCCTAGCTGCCTGCCTTGGCCTTCTCCAAGATGCAACGCCCTGAAAATAGTGAAAAGAATTCTATAAAGTTGTCAGTCATCATCCTCGGAGTGACAAGGCATGGAACAAGTACAAAAAAGAATAACAGACTGATAATTAAAAAGCCAGTAAACATACAATACTTAATGTAATACTTATACCTAATCCATAGTAAAATTTATAAATGCCATAAAAGAATATTTTTGGAGGAGGGTTCCATGGTTTAATTCATCCAAATCTTATAGAATTAGACAATGCTGATGAAAAGATTGCAAATTCTTTACAAATGTACTATCCGAACTATGTTTCGGATAATTGAAGTCTAAGATTGATTAAGCCAAAGTATTGGAATTTTGTCTCATATCATCTATACTGAATTACATGGCATTTCAACATGGCATTTTCCTTTAGTCACAACATTCGTTTTTAAACATTTTCTTGAAATCTCAACAATTGAATGGAAATGCCTATGTTTATTTTTTGCCATTGCTGTATTGCAGTGTATTTGTTGCCTGTAGGAAACAAGAAAATTAAGTCAGACATTTAGTTTCGGATTATGGCCAAGTTGCGTCGAAAGTCGAGCATTTCAAGCAGCTTAAATTGTATTTCCATTGTGAATTCCTTCGTCCATGTCTTTTGCTTGTGTGTTTCGGACTTGTATCTTTTCATTTGCTCTTGGGTTTGTATTTTTTTTGTGTGTGTTGTGTTGGGTGTTGTGGAAGTTCTTGTCGGTTTCGGTAGATTATGCATTCCGGACTACACTTAGGTCAACCTGACACGCCTCTTTCTACTGTCCGTTTGTCCGTCCATTTTCATTTTTCCGTTCGTCATGCATTTGCATAGGAAAATAAAAGCCAAATCTCTGTCTTTTCTTTCTTCTGTCAGTGTGTGTGCGTGTGTGTGTAAATTCTAAACAAACGATTTGGTTTTAAATTCAGTTTTCCAAGAGTCAAAGTAGGCGGTAAAATATCAAAGAAAATACTTGAACATTTTTAGGAAAATGTTACAAAATGTTATGTCTTTAAGCCAGCTTTAGGGCCATTTAGAAATTGTCCTTACCCTTAAAAAACTCCAAGCCTCCAAAGCCTCTAAATGTCATTCTTTTGTTTGGTTTTTACACATAATCTGCATTATAATTTCATGGTCCAGACATTTGGGATGGCCGTGGCAACTTTTTCTTCCTTTCTTCAACGGGTTATCGCACCTGTTACATTTCCATTTGTAGGATTTGTTGTTGGTTTGGTTGGCCTTCAGGTGGAATGGCGCTTGATTTTATGACCCTCATTAAATGTCCAGGTCACTGGCAGACTCGACTCGCAGGGTATTTCGCTGTCTTTCCCTTCGGTTAAGAATTTCTTTTGTTTCATTGTAGACGTTTCTGCCGAATGTTAGATTAGGTCATTTAACATGATTTATGAGATGCCGTGATTTAGAAATAAATAGAATAAGTTATTCCCCTATACATATCACACATTCGGCGATTCTATATATCTCTGCTCAGTTGCGTCAATTAAATGGTTGGACTTAAAGATCTCTTTACTTCCTATGAACCATTTGGTTCCTATTTCGCATTTATTATACGGAAAAGGCTCAGTTCAAAGAATAACAAAAAGTGCCGCGGCATACCGTTTAATGAATTTTTATTTGACGAACCCCGGAACCTCCTAGCATTTGAAGAGGGCGGACAAACAGTCGCTCTGACGGTTGGTCGGCCATAAAAAAGGGTTCACAGACGATTTGCTCGAATTAATTGCGCTGCCATTAACGAAGCGAGAGACTGGCACTGGGAATGCGGCGACACATCTTCAGTTCCTCCCACTCCTCCTCCTTCCACTCTAAATTTTTCTTATTTTTTGGGTGTAATTTGTTTTGGCTTTTGTTGTTGATGGGGATTTACACGATTATTTCTTTTGGTTTTTTATTCGCAATATTATTTTTGTTTATTTGGGGGAAACAAACAGGAAACGTTTATTAAATAAGGGTAAACAATTGAAAGAATTGAAAGAGAGTGGAGAGAAGGGGGAAAAGTAAGTATCAACAGGTTCTGTTGATCTGCGGACTTCATATGAAATTCTCATTTCATTTGCATAGTCGTCTCCTAATGAAGTCACTAACAAAACAATAAACAAATTGATCAGATAATATCCGCCGTTGTGGGATCATTAGAACTTGAACAAATTTCATGAATAAACTTGAATGTGTGTATATAGATAGATATTTGGATAGATATGGAATATATATGACTTGTGTTGGCTCTTAAAACATCATTAACCGATTTTTGGATAAGCTTTAAACACGTCTACAAACAGTTAGCTACGAAGAATTCCTACCTCTCTTTCTTTCCTGATTAACAAGTAATTTCATTTAGTTGGCAAGATTCGTTTCTTCCTCGTTTCTCTCACTCTATTTAATGACCATCATCAAGATTACGCCTCTGAATATAGAGATTGTAAGTTATAATTATCTACTACATCATATTCAAATTCTCGCCCTCTTCAATTAAAAATGCATAGAGACTGTATAGAGTTCAATCAACTTCAGGGATTTGATTTCTTAATTTTTTTCTTATCTTAGCTCAGTCGATTACCTAACATAAAAAATAAAAAAAGTAAAGACAAACCGTAAAGGAACAAGAAAACCCTAAAAACCCTAACCTTACCTAAGACACAACATCACAGACACTCAATCGGAGTGAAAAACCAGAAAAAGCAATCAGAGAAGTTGTCTCAGAACCAGATTGAAGCTAATCCCCCCAGATGGGACAGCTGGGGATCGTCATAAACACATTGAAATCAAAGAAACCCTTTTTGTACCCCTCCACAAAGTTTTTCAGGTTGGAATTTTTATTGTATCCGCTTCATTTATGGGCGTTTATTAATTACCCATTTCGAGGCATCGATTTTCAAAAGGCGGCAGCATCAGCTCCAACTCAAGCATCTCTCTTTCTCCCTCTCTTCTTTGGGAATGGAAGCCCAAACCAGGGCGTTGAATTAATTTGTGTCCAGGCTGGGAATGATCCGCACATATCTCGTCGTCTTCGATAAACCGTTTAGTTCGTGGTCGTCGTTGCCGCACTGATAAATTGTCGAAGCTTCTTCTGTCTTCTGGGCTTTCAAGAACAGAAGTTGAATTTCATTATTGATGACCAGAAATAAAGATAAGAGCAGACCTTGAGAATGGAACCTGAGTGCGATAAGAGGTTGATTACTGCGGCTGCTGAGACAAGAACAAGAAGCTTCTTTCATTTTTTTGGTTATTTATACCCTTTTGAGAGGGTGATATAGAATTTATCGCAAGCTTATAAAAACGGAAAAGAAAAGGATTCCGATACCTTGATCCACTTTTCCATTTCTGAGGTTTTATTGATTGCATTCAGATCGGACGACTAAATCATACAGCGAAAACTCCCTTGGTATTGAAATATTATATCGTTGTCGTGAGTTCCAATTGGTAAAAGGGGCCTGTAAGAGCATTGCAAAGTCAGTGCAACGTCTCACCTTTCTGATATTTTTTCGGTGGAAATTGAAAAGGTATTAAAACATTGTCTTTGTCTTGGTTAACGTCTCCTTGTCGTAATGAGCTTGCCTTTTGCTGGAGAAGGTGTGAATATGCCTGAGATAAAGTTAAAAATTTTAATTAACGCTTTTTTTTTTGGGAGTGGTAAAAGACCGAAACAGTGAGAAAGGAGAAGTAGCAAAGGAGCGATAGAGACGGGGGAAAAGAGCCTTGAGCTGCTGCTGGTGTTATTTTTTTCTTCCTCCTTGAGGATTGCCGCTTAAGTCGGCTTTGGCTAATTGAATCGGTGCCAATGGGCAATAGGCGGATCCTGGCATGCCTTTGGAGATGAACGGCAAAGCGATTACTTTAAGAAGATATGCTGGGCTTAGTGAATAAAACACATCATTAAATTGATGTGGAGGTTCTAAGAAAAATGATTAAACACCTTAAGTTTACATTGGTTTATTAAAATTCGTTCTTTTCATATTTTTGGGGATCAAAGAACGATGTGACCACAATGCGTCCATTGAATTTGCGACCACTCAAAGCATTCAAAGCCTTCTGGCAATCCTCCATGGACTCGAATCGAACGAAAACCTTGCCGCAACCAGCTTTTGGCGATTTGCCCACAAGAGGACGTGGAATCTTGAGACCCATCACCTTGCCATGTTTGTCACACTCTTGCTTAATGTCCACACAGATGTCCTCGTATTCCTCGTCGTCCAGTAGATCCTCCGGTTGAACCATATTCAAGAGGCAAAGAATCTCCGTTGCAGCACCCGTATTGAAGACAACAGGAAAGCCAGGAACTTGTAGAACCGAAGCCGGAGATTGGTTAATTGCATGGCGACCACCTGCTATGGAACGTTGTACAATGAGTCTGCGATCACCCAACAACATGCCATTTAGTCCGGCAATGGCCTCCTCCGTTACTCCCGAATCCACATACTCGAAGAAGGCATAGCCCTTGCTGAGTCCCGTATTCGCATCCTTGACCAAATTGAAGCCACGCAAACGTCCAAAAGACAGCAGCAATTCCTTGATCTGACTCTCATCCAGGCAAGTGGGCAGACTACCAATGTAGATTTTCTGCGGCGAATCTGGCACCAAAGTGGACACTACATCGTTCATCGGCATCGGAGTGTAAGATGATGTCACTATGGTATCCGACAAGCCAACGGCCTCCAATCTCACTGGTTGATAATCATGTGGACGCCGTATCTTCAAAGTTTGTCCACGAAAATTGACACCATCGAAGGCAATGGCTTGTGTGGCCTCACCCATGGAACGAAACTCGAGAAATGCGAAATTCTTCTCCAAATTGGTTTGACACGTTAGAACTGGAGTGCCATCTGGAAACTGCTTCAAGCCCAAGGAATGAAGCTGGGTGTTGAAAAAATTCATCATATCATCGTCAGTGACACCAAATGGTATATTGCCCACATACAAACGACGCGCTTGACGCGTTACCATGGCCAAAGCTGGCGATTCTGCTGCTGGCACTATATCCGGAACAATCCTCGTTGCAATCTGTCCACTTGCCTGCATGGCCTTGTATTGAACGGGTGTTAAGTGCTCAAAGCCCAGCGGTGCCTTGTCCCATGATGATGGAGCTCGCTGCTTTTTACCCACCAGCGATTTGGCTGCAGTTAAGGAGCGTCTTGGGCGATGTATCGGTGAACGAGGCAAACGTGGATAACGTGGTGAACGTGAACGGGAACGAGAACGTGAACGGGAACGAGAATGAGACCTGGATGAACGGGAACGGGAACGAGAGCGACTGCGTTTCTCCTTACGTTTCGAGGATTTTTTGCCATTCATACGACGACCCATAGTAAAGAATTGAATTTTTTCCTTTTATTTTTTTTTTTTTTTCGTTTTTTGCTTGCTAAATTTACTTGCAACTTCTCCAAATAGAGAATGAAAAATGGTTAGGTAAATGATTGAATTTGTTAAAAAAAAAATCAAGGCTCACTGCGAGCCTGAATAAAATTTAATTTCCACACAGAACGAGGCGACAAACGACGACAATCGATACTGTCAACCGGTCACAAGGGTGTCTAATAATATGTTCAATATGTCAACTAGCCATGGGGAGAGGAGTGGTTGGGGTGATGGGTGGGTGTTGTTTGGTGGTGACTTAAAGTCAACAAATGGTCACCCAATGTCCGTTCGGTTCGCCCTTCCAATCCCATGGAGCTGCCACTTATGAAATTGAATGTAAACAAAATGGGAGCTCAAATGAACCTCCCTCAAGTGGACATATCTCCGACAATCTATACCCCCATCAAGTCGCCCACTCTCTCTCGCTCTGCATTGACTAGTTGAATGACATATCGGCGCCAAGCAGGCAATTAACATGCAATTGTCATAAATTTACCCCAATGCACAGATTATTAAACATTCATAAAATAAATTACCAAGCAAAGCGCATAAATTCTGAATTGATTTTAACGCATTGTCCAATGAAGGGGAAAGCGGATATATAGTCGAAAGCACCCACAAGAGTCCTGGGAGGGGGACAGGCAGGGAGGTAGAGCTTGAGGAATTTTGTTATTGAATTATAACGATTTCTGGCACATAATGGCCAAAGGAAAAACATAAATTCCTTGCCCGCAAAAGTCGTTCGCCTTCTTCTAACAACAACAATTGCATAGAAATCAATTTCAGAAAAGCGTTCAAGGGTTAAATTTCAGGGCATTGCAGTGAAAAGCATTGTGGGAGAATGGTGCTAAGGGGGTGGAAGGCGGTGAAAATGGGTGAAAGAACAAGCAAATAAATATTGTAAATGCAGCAAGAGACGACTACTCCACTCTAAAGTCAACGCCATAAAATGGGGGGAAAAAGAATCTTGAAGCCAAAGGGGCAGCAGCTATCTATTCTCACCCCCATTCTCCGTTCCGATTTCTCGCTCCATCTTGTGCTTGGGTTGATTTGCCATAAGTAGTATATAGTTTTTCCTTTCTTTCTTTTTTATGGATTTTTCTGTAAAATTGAAAATGGTTGACATAACCAGACACTTATGTCCCGCATACAAAAGCCATAATAATCAAAATCGAATAGTATATTCATATCGAACCCCCCAAAACAAAGAGTTGGGGAAACTTATCGGTTACAGAAATCGATAAATATTAACTTGTTAAGGGCAATAAATTTATAGTTAATCCATGGAATGGAAATTCTTATTATATGGGGAGATTTTGAATGAGAAAACATTTGAGTATTGTTTAGAAATCCTAAAGTTCAAAGGTCAGTGTATCAGCGTTTGAGAATATTTGAAAAGTTTGACACTTAAATTTAATCATAGTAGTCTTAAATATTTACTTCAATATGACGTCTTATAAAAGGCTGGTGTTTTAGGATTAAATTTGATAAATTAAAGTTAATAATTTGAAATTAACAAACAGACGACTGAAATCTGAAGAGATTCTTAGATTTAGTAATACTTTTGGCTCTTAGAAGTTAACTATGTTAGAATATTTAGATTGAAATTCTAAACACTCTATGCTAACTAGTTTTATTAAAGGATAAACATTTTCAAAACAAACCATAAACAAAATTAATCAAATTGTCCAATATTTTTGACCTAGTATGTATAAGTCATTTCATCTTGGAAAACTGATTACTTAAAGTTTCTTTGGATATTTACAGCCTCTTAAACTTCATAATCAAATATAATTATGCCCAAATAAAGCAGATAAAGCTGCTGGCAGGCAATAAGCTAACCAATAACCTTAACGTAAGATTGCATTGCAGGTAAATTTGCATTTGCAAGTCCCTTTCTAAGTTAATCATTTGGCATTTAATCATTTGGAATTCCCTTTGGTATATCCAAGCTCCTTTTCACTTACTCTCTCCAGCTCTATCCCTTTGTCTCGTGGGCAAATTGTACTCGTAATCCCTTTAGTTTTAATTCGCTGGTGCCGTATGCCAAATGAAATGCTAAAGAACGAGGCAGACGACAAAAAAAAAAAAGAAACTACCGACACATATAGACACATGTCCCTTGTATACTATACTATATGTAGTATATTTGTATATTTTATGACATTGCTGACAATTTATGATGCAAATTCCTCACTGACAGCAGCAACAGCAGAGAACTAAAGTGAAGGATGATGGAGCGCTCCACGAGTTGGAGCAGTTTTTGGTAGCTCTTGTAACGACAAATTGTCGAGAAATTGCATAAAAAACGTATACACCAGAAACAACACAAAAATGAAAAGTGAATGGCAAGTGAGTGAGAGGGAAAGAGATGGACAGAGAAGAAGAAATAAATAAATATAAATTGTTATGCTGAAATCTGTAATCTGAAGTAGTTGCGGATGCACTCGAGAGATATATTTATGGATGCAAAAAACAAAAAAACAAAAAACAAAAAGGAAGAAACCAGCAACAAAACCAATGTGAATGCGGGCAAAGGGCAAACCGAATGGCTTTTGTGTTGATTCATCAAAAAAATAAATTGAAATATTCCTCTTGACATATTCACTACAAAACAAAAACAAAACACACAGTACTCTGTTCAATATTTCTTTTTCCCTCAATGTGTTGTGTTTGCTCTGCTGATTTATTTAATTTACTAAAACTAACAACATTTCATATATTTGATAATAAAATCACGTTCACACGCTTACAGGCCGCAAATCAATTGAAACCGATCAAAATCATCAGCATATCAACCTATATAAAAATCTAGAGGGCGAGACAGAGATAAATAGATAGATTGAGAGACAAGCGAGGCAACCGAGCCGATAACCGATAAAACCTCACACAAGTCAGTTCATTAAATTTTCTACTTTTTTTTCCATATACCCTATAATAAGCACGAAGAGAAAGGGTATATTCAAGTGATAATTAAACATCAGAGTCTAAGTATTCATAGAGTAAATATTCATTAGAGTATAGATTGTTTAAAAACTTTTGATTAGGAATGCTTTTTATGTAATGACACTTAATAAAAATATTTTAAAAATATAGAAAGTTAGTTTAAATTACAGCATTTTCAAAATATTCATTACCTTTAGTCTCTTTAAAGCAGACTTGGCATTATTTTGCTTTATACTCCAGTTATCAACTCCCTATATAAATCTTTGTATCTATGTGTCCTACGGTCATCATATTTGGCATACAATCTCATCTACTCTGTAGGATTCGAATACGCACTCGTTTATCCTGAAAAAATTAACTTCCCATTCGAACTTCCATATAAATTTCAAATTAAAGCGTATAATAATAAGAGCCAAATCTATATTTTAGGAAAGAGGAGTCTACAAAATCGTGGATTCTATTCGCTAAGTCAAGCTTTAAGGCATTCATATACATATATCATTTAATCTATTGATAAATGAAGCCTAAGGGCATCTCAAAGTCGTCCCGAAATTAACTGACTCTCTAATATTTTTTCTCCTCCACATGGGGACGAAAAATTGGAAACAAAGTTAGCTCTCCGATTTCGTGGAACGGGTCAAAAACCACAGAACCAAAACCTCTGTTTTGCTGTTGCTACAAAAACACACACACACACACACCAACAACGTGTGCGGTCACAACAACTTTACTGGTTAATATCCCATCATTTCATTTGAAAACAAAAACAAAAAAGTAGCAAAAAAAATTGGTGTGTTGTGTATAACATTTATGAACATTTCAATAAAAATGTTTTGCAATTTCAACAGGATTTTAATATATATGTATACATTTTTTTTTATCAATTTTTGCCAACAAACCGCAGCAAAGCTTACAAAGGGATGAAGCCAAAGGGGAGGGATGCCAGATGCAAGGGAAGTGGAAGGATATCGCGGCTCAAATTGACAGTAAGGGAATGGAAATTTCGTGTGTCAACCCCAATAAAATGGTATAATTAACAAAAGAAATATGAGAATTTTTAAATTCGTTGCCGGCGGTCAATTTCTGTGTGAGTGTGAATCAGGCGAATCGAAATCGGCATGACTAATGCCAATGCAAGTTGTGGGAAGCTAATGGGAATCTATTTACTGTATTATCAAATCATTCCAAGAAAATTGAGTGGTCATAAATTAGGCTTAGCCATGTGTGTAGAGGGAGTTGCTTTAAAAAGGGGGAAACTCTCTCGGTTTAGCGGTTAGGTGAGAAGAACCAGTCGTTTCCACAAACTTTGCAATCATTTGTTTCTACAGTTTTGTGTTTTTTTCTGTGTGGATTTTGTTTTGGCCAACAATCCGGGACAAGAGTAGTGAAGAGATGTCTCTTAAACATGTCTAAAGATATTTTCTGAAGGCAGAGTTTATCCCTTGCCGTTGATTATGGTTGTGAGCTATCGATTACTTTATTGCAAACATCGAAACATCTTTAATTATGATTTCTGAGTGCAGGATTTATCCTTTGATTCGATTGTTCTCGATGTTTTTTGAAAAGTTGCTAGCAAAAGTTACCACGCTCAGCATGTAGTTGTAACTTAACTTTGACCAAGAAGTGTCTTCAAAATGTATTTTATTGCCCAATATGTAATCATTTGTCACATGTTTTCCATTATTCCTGGAACTATTGTTTGTCGTTATCGAAATTCTTTCTACTTTAATCAATTGTAAGTGTTATCAATTCCATTTCTATCTCTAGTGCATTTCGTTCACAAAAATGAGTTGAATATTAATTGATTGCTTGAAAACTTGAATAAAAACCATCGATACAAATTCATATCCAAGGTAATTTTTCTCACAGAATTGAGTTTTGGTCAAAATGGAAAATGTGCTACCATGGCCTCGCTCCCCCTCTCTCTCTCTCTCACTCTCTCTTTACTCTGTTGGTCTTTTGTCCAACTCATTTCCATTTGCTGAAACTTTCTGTTATGAATTTTTATTCAGTTTGATATTGTAGCGAACCACAGCAGCAGCAACAACACAAAAAAAAAAAAAAATTAATTTGTCGCCTTCGTGATTGTTCAAATAAGAACCGAATCGAAACAGGCGATCGAAAAAAGGCCTCATCATCGACATCGTTTGCGTCAGCGTCAGCGTCAAATGTCCGCAGAGCGTTCAAAACAGCGCGCCGTTGCCTGAATTTAAATGGACAAATTAATTGCGTTTGTCAGGCCTTTCGGACAGGTTCTCTGGTCAGCAACAAAAACACATGAATAAAGAATTAATTGGTTTTTGGACACTGAATGAAAATATATATTTAATTTAGCATTAATGGTGTACAGAGATTTCGTTTTAGCATCAAACCGAAACTTCATGGCAAGTGACAATTGATGACCTGGTTATAAATCTCCCGAACAATCATCAAAGAGCCATTAAACAGTAGACGATTCCTATACGATCCTGTCCTATCTCGAAGATCGCATTAAAGTTCGTGTGGACCCCCAAGGAGAGGCGAGGATCGCTTATCGATAATCGTTGGGAATCGTCGACATTAATTATCACACAGTTTGAGATTGAGATTGAGACCGTTCTGAAAAGGGTTTCTTCGTTCGTGTGTAGGTGTTCAGGAGTTTGGGGCACCTGGAGGAGGATCCCTGACTTGACATTTTTATTGTGTCGCCTGGTGAATTAATTGAGGCGCGTTCTTTTTTATTTTTGCCCCAAAATGAAGCCGTTTCCCTGGAATGCTTACTCCTTCTACCTTCAACTACCTCTTCCCTACCTTCCCTTCTATCTTTATTCTACTTTTCGTTTGTTTTTTTCCCTTTATTCAGGCATAGACCACACACATTTACAAAGTCTTTTGAACAAAAGACACGCAGCTCTATTCTCTGTTGGTCTTTACTATTTGAGCCTGCGGGTGACTCTGATTCGCCAATTAATTATAATTGATTAGCAATATTAAACAATAATTATGACAATCGTGATGTTGTTGATGAAGTTTCGTTTAAAAAATAAACCCGCAGACAAATTTTTCTTTCTCTCTCTCTCTCTATAATTTGCATATAAAAAAAGTTAAATTTTTTAATAAATGATAAACGACTTAATAACTTTGGCATTTCCACAGTCATTGGAATGTTGAATTAACGAATTAAGAAACATTTACCATACTCTGCCATATGGGGAGGGTATTTTGGAATTTTTCAGCTGTTTGGATGCAATTATCATTAGTAAACTATAAAATTACATTAAATCTTAAAATTTTCGACGCCAAGTTGTGATGCTAATATAAATAAAGTAAGAAGTTATAATGAAACTGTTTGGAACCGAAAAGAAATCTGAAAAAAGGGAAGCAAAAATCCTTCAACAATTTGGATCATTTTATGATGAGTCAAAAGGAAATTCTAGTTCAAGTTTCTAACTCGGGATTAATGGTGGAATTATAATCAGATATGTTAAATAATAAATAACTTTTCAAAGGGTAAACGATTAAGTGAACATCAATTTCGATTTCAGAACAATGAGAATTTTATGCTAATTTGACTATGGTTTAAAATCTTTTATTAAATCATAATAGTGAACTTTGTAAATTAAGTATATATTAAAAAGTTTTTAGATGATTTATTTATAGTCCTTGAGAAAAACCTAAGTCTTTTTGCGACCAAGTGAATAATAAGATAATAAAGTAGAACAAAACCTACTTACCTTGAGACTGACTTGCTTTCCAATTCAATGGACCACAATAATAGAGCCAACAAAAAGATCAAAAAAGAGAGGGAGAGAGAGAGAGACTTCATACAATCCATCGATTACATGGTAAAATGACACACAGAGCAGCGAAATTGTATTCCTCATTGAGAGAATTAACAAAATTTTGTTTGACCCAGGTCAAGTTTTGTTTTGATGTTGGTCATATGAGATGTGCCGCCTAATGAGTTGAAATCCCCTAGAACAAAGGTCTCTGTGCTTGTGTGTGTGCGTCCCTTTATCCTATGTGACGCCAGAGCAATTTAGCCAGGAAGTTGAAACCTGGATGCCAGATATGATCGAAAATGACACACACTCACACACAATGGGACAGGGACAGGGAAATTTGTGCCTAATTTGAAAGCCAGACCAGTCCACGCCAGACCCGACTCGACCAGGGGGGTTCCAGTTGCATGTTCCATGTAAAATCTAAACAAAAGATTAGCAGCACTTTTGTTGTTGTTGTTGGTTGCTGCTGCTGTTTGGCTGGCTAGTTGGTTGGTGGTTTTTTTTGTCTCTCTGCTTGCCACAATGAAAATGACACGAACGAGAGTTGCACAGTCAAAAGAGCAGAGCGAAAGAGAGATAGACAGAAAGCATGTGCACGCGTTTAATGGGCAGCGGACAAACAGCGGTGCATTGGACATTGGGACACATCGTGGACATTGGCAAACTGGCAAAAACAATTGTCAACAGACGTGGAAACGTGACCAACGAATTTTACGCACAATTTCACTTTATGCCAGGGCAACAACAAAAGACCAACAAAGACCCAGCAGAAAAAGAAAAGAGCCACAGCCAAAAGGAACACATTGAATGGACAAACCAGAGAATACCATTCCCAGCTCTTTGGTCTTTGTGACACATTTATTGTGTAGCCAACCAGCCATACGGAGGCGAATCCAATTAGCCAAAAACAAAACCCAACTGAAGGAAATGCGTTTCTTTCACTCCGCTATTTGTGTGCAATTAAAAAAAATATTAGTTAAATGAATAAATAAATATGAATCATCTGGCTAATGTCGCCATCCTCTGAGCTAATCATACAATAAAAAATGATGGTAGAAAGAAGGCGCCGCCGCCATCGTCTCGAATAGTCGTCGGATCGAGGAGTTAACATTGTTGCCTCCACTTGAAACTTCCGCAAATGGCTAAAAAATAAAAATAACTCATAGTCTCATACAAAAGGCGTTGAGTCTTATGTTATGGATGAGCTAGAGGCTTAACTGATTTGCAGAAAATGCAGGAAAATGAGAATGCATGTGTAAAAGGAGAGGGAGAGCAAGCAAACATAAAGGAGACAGAAGTAAGTGACTTTCCAATGGGCCAGTTCATTGACATTTTCCTAGTAATTTCAATAACCAGATATTATATGGATAGAAAAGGAAACCCATTCAAATAATGAGCTGAATGGCCAAGTGGTTAATTAAATGGTTATGAGGGATTGCCATTAGTTGGCTTCAGTTGTGTGTGTGTGTGTGGGTATGCAAATTCTAGGGAAGTAGTAGAAAGAAATTCAATATCAGATTATGACTTTTTATGAATTTTTAATACAATCCAATATGCACTTACTTCTAATGGTTTGGCTACTAGTTGAAGCAACTCAGTTTAATTCTATTTAAGTTTGTGTTAGGAAATGACAATAGATATGATTAGTTCCTTCCTAAGGAGTTATAGCCTATCCATACTCTATACTTTGTTTCCGGATCTCAAACACTTTCCGGACATAACAATCAATTCCGAACGTAGAACTCGTTCTACACAAAACACGAAACAGGACAGAATTTTCCTAATTTGACTAGTTTGGAAAGTTTCAACTTTGGAGTTTTGAACTGAAAAAATAATCAGTAATCAAGCCAACGCGAATTGGTAAAAGGCTCTTCCAATGGGCAAACTGATATAAGAACTTTTCTCATCAAATCTTCAAACTGTTCAACTGGACCAGCCTTGGATGATCAAGAGATAGACATGATGACTTTGTAAACCTCTCACCATGAAAGTTAGGCCGAATCTGTCTTTTTGAGCCCCTTCCACGATTCCATAATAAGCACTTTGGATTTTGGCTCCATCCTTGGGAATGGATTATTTTAGCATCTCATTACTTAGATTGCAAAGCTCTAACTAAACTACTTAGTTTACTCCAGCTAAGAACTCAAATTATGATTGTAAAATATTTTAGTTTGTCCCATTTATTCTTATGTCCACTAAGATCAGCATAACTTGGAATAATGTACAGTTTAATGCCATATTTTTGAGTGTAATTTCCAACTGTGACAACTTTTTCCAAATCCAATTTCAATGTCAGTTAAAAAGTTTTTGTGTTTTTTCGCATTTTTTTCGGTCCTCGACATGTTTGACCCACTTGGTCATATCCTTTGCTATGCAATCTCCTCTCTCTCTCTGTCTGTCTTACTGTCTATCTCTCTCTTTCTGCTGGGGACAGTTGGCCTGGTAGCTGTTCTCCATCATCTTCAGCATAAAGCAAAATGACACTTGTTTGTCTAAACGCTGTCGCGTGGCGACCTCCAACCTCTGAAGTGACCCCATGATCTCTTCAGCTAAAACAGGAAAAAAAAACAGACAAAACTGGAGGGACTAGAAAACTTGCAACGGCAATGGCACCACCACCAACAACAACAACAACAACAGTTACAGCAGCAAACAAACAAACAAACACGCAACTTCCAACAAGCAACTTTAATGATTTATGAAACCTCTACACATCATAAGCGAATGCGTTTTATCATTTTTTATGCCCTCCGAAGCTAGGAAAAATCTTGAAACTGGCGACGTTGACAAATGACACAAACCAAAAAAAGAAGTTTCAAGTCCAAGCTGCTCTTAATTTTATCCCAGCTCTAGCACGCGCATCCGGCCAGGATGACACTTCCACATTCACTCCTCTCCTCTACTCTGCTCTCCTCTCCAGCCATCATGGAGCCTTCATGGCTGGCGGCCGCATCATTAAATATGCAATAGAAATTCTCGCAATTCGTCTGCTCTCGTAACTTTAGTTTACGTTTTTCTTCTGCTTTTTCGTCTATTTTGTCTTCCCTGTTGCTCCTGTTTTCTTTTTCTGTCTTTTAAAGCATTTGGCCAGGGCCAGTGTCGCATAAATTATTCTGTTAACAAGTTGTGTCAACATCATTATTAACAACAACAACAACAAGAACGACAACTACAACACACATCTCCTCATTGTCGGTCTCTGAAATGTGAGACGCATCAAGTGAAACTTTAGTTTTTTTCTTTCCCTCGCGAGGCCTCACCCTCCCCAACCACTCCATCTATCTGACTCTAATGGGAAACATGTGTTGAGTTTCCTCAACATTTGCAATGGAAATTGAGTTTGAGTTGAATCAAAAAATTAAAGAAACGACACCAAAGAATTGTAAGTTAGTTAATAGAAGTATAAAATAATTTATGGAATGAAAAGTCATGAATTAAGTCAGTTGAAAAATTACTACTTTCTAATATTTGGCATTACATCAGGAGACATGTCTTTAAGCTTCGATGGGAACCAGCTCTTAAAAATTATAAAATACTTGATTTAAGTCAATTCACAATATTTAACATTACAAAAATACGTGGAATTGAGAATTACAATCATTTTTTCTTTCCCTCTGATGGCATTTTACAATACTAATTCATATTTACAAGTTTATTTAAAATTTTAGTTTCAAAAAGTAGTGACGATTATCTGTAGAATGAAATATTTTTGGGAACCAAATTGACAAAATTGTTCGACGTTTAACGAATTTCACAATTTTTCTTCATTTTAAGATCTGGGGCATACTTTTAGGCTTGAATATTGAGGTCTGTGGATTTTTTTAAAGCGTTTAAGTAATTACGTTTAAAAACTTTGTTTATATTTATTTATCTAGTTAATGCTCTGGTCTTTGTCACAATTTAATTTAATTATAAGGCAAAACTAATATTTTTCTTATTGTTAGAGGATTTTTTGTATTTTCGATTACTGAAGATGAATGATAGAAAACTTAAGTTGAAAGACGCTTTAAGAGAATGGACAACACGTGGCACTAGGTGGCCTTTCAAGTGGGCGACTACTGGGTGGGTGGCATGGAGTGTGTTTGTCAGTAGGAGGTAGTAAGCTCAAACGAGTGAAAGGATTGAATGTAGTATATACAGCAAATACCAGAGGTTCTGCAGCTTATAAAGGATTACGTTGCCAGGAAGTAAGTTTATTGTGTGACTGGCAACAACAACATCAACAACTACAAGCAGAGCATTGGGTTTCTGGGGGAACTTGTTACTCCTCACATGCACACACCCAACACACAGACACACACACACACGCTCACACATATTACATGAATCGTAAAGTACACACACGCATGTCTGTCCAGAATCCGCACTTACTTACACCGCGAGTTATATGTACATATGTATACGATTTCTGTGCGTTTGTGTATATATACATATATACATACATATGTATGTATTTATTATGGACCATTCGTCCTTGCTTTTCATGCCAATCCTGGCCAGCCTCGTGGCCAAAGCAAATGCAAAAATTATTGCACAATGTTTTCCATGACGACTGAGTCAAGTTGAGTTCAGCTTCCCACCATCTGCCAACCACTCTTCCCACCCAAACTTCTCTCTGCCCCTTCTCTCTCCTTTCTCCTTTTGCTTTTGTTTTTTCCTCGCACTTCTTTTTTTTTTGCCAGTTTGTCCTTTTTGTTTTGTTTTTATTTGTACGCGTCGTTGCTTCCTTTTTTGCAAAAAAAAAAATGGAATATTTTTTTGAGATTGTGCAAAGTTTTGTTTTTTTTGTTTTTGCTTTTGTTATTGTTGTTGTTGTTGCTGTGACTGTTTGTATGTTTGTATTTGCTCTGATGCCATGATGATTTTTAAGCCTTTGGGCATTTTATTTGTTTAAAATATGTAGAGTAGTGAAAAGCACAAACAAAACAACAAACAAACTAAAAACACATGGAATGAAAATGGCCTCCCATCAAAACCAAAAAACAAGAAATAGCAACGGCTAAAAGAATGCTCTACATAATATTTACAAATTATATGCAAAATACTGAAATTTTAAAGGTTTCAGTACTCTCTTCAGCAAATGTTTTGCGATATTTTTAAAGCTTTTCTAATGAAATTTCATTTCCATTTTAGCTGAATGAGACGCGTTTAGCCAGAAAACTGTCTAAATTTCCGGCTAAATTTTGTTTTTTATTTGCATCTAATTTTTTCTGCCTCTTTAAGGGTGAAGAGGGTTTTTGGCAGAGTTAAAATGCTGCTTAAGATTTATGATACTCAACCCAAATGTTCTTGCCAATTCCCTTACGCGAACTAATAATAGAACTCGTCTTAAAAGAAATGACAGACCAACCCAATAACAAGTGATTCGGGCCGCCTGCAATATCCCCAGGATTTATATTAAGTACTAGATTAAGAAAAATATCTCAAACTTGTTGTTAGGCTCTAATTTAAGAGTAGATTCAACAAATATATATTAAACGTTAAAAAAAAAAAAAAAAAAAATATATGATGGATATAAAAGGATAAATATGCCTTAGATTTTCAATCCTTAGCTGAACGTTGAGTTCGTTTTGTAATCTTGTGAGTGTGAGTAAGAAAGTTTTTAAAAGATAACTAGTAAGTTCTAATGGAATGACATGGACTTAGCAGGTACGACTGATGGTGGACTAGAAACTCTTTTCAAATATCACTTTCGAGTTAAGACATTATTATTATAAACTATGGCCCTCGGCTTAGACGATAACTGAATGCATACACTAACCTCAAATTCGAGCTTTTATTATCACAGATTAAAATATTTTAACTTTATAATGAGTTTTTAAAGTTTAAACAATCTTACAAAACATTTTTTGACCTAAGATCATAGGTTTCGTCTTTCTACTTAGGAATTCCATCTCAAAATTGAGCAAAGTGAAATAGTGTCAATCGATTGATCGGTTTTTAAGAAAAAATACTTGTAACTCGCTCTTTTAACAAGTTTTTTTGGACTTAAAGAAACAAAAGGTAAATTAAAGAGATACAAAATTTAATTTTAATAAGTTGAGTACTTTGGCTGATGGCACATAAGCGAGAGCTACTCTTAGGTTATAATGTTAGGTGATAGGCGCTTCATTATAGAATAAATAATCTAACTACTTGATAGTAAAATGTAAGTTATATTTTTTGCCCGAATTTCGATCTATAGTTTCTGGACTTGAACAGAAATATATAAGTTACCCTCGCTGTACATTCTTGACCAATTCGAAAGGGTTCCTTTCTTTGTATTTAGTCACACACGATTGTCCTTGACGCTTGTTGGACTGACTTTTGTGTATTGGTGAGGTATCTTTTCCCCCTCCCCACTCCATGTTATGTTGGGGCAAGGAATTGTCTTGCCACTTGACCTCGCACAAAGAAATAATATTTGTATTTAATAATGTCAGGGGCACAAAAAGGCAGTTACTGAACTCAGTGAGTTCACAGACTTCATACTTTGCATTCAAGTTACAAAAAAAATTTAATGTAGCCTGTGGCAAGAGCTGGCAAAGGACCTCTCGAAGGACTGACTTCCTTCCTCTCCCTCTGTCTCTCCCTTTCTCTCTCTCGCATGCTGACTATGGCTATGCAAATAACAACAACAACAACAACAACAACAACAAGAGCAAAGAGAACAACGAAATAAAAAACGGGGCAAATGCAAAACATAAAAAAATACAATAAAATTCGAACATGAAAAGCCTATTTAAAATGCTGACATACGAAATGCGCGAAACGACGAAGAGAATAAGAACAACAAGCCGAACTGAAGCCGCTCGACACTTGAGAGCGCCACCGGGCAAGGTGGCTGAATGAATGAACGAACCAATGTGAATGAATAGGGATGGCAGGGGTGACGAGGGAGAAGGTGTGTAGGCAGTCAGGCATCCCAGCCAGCCGAAAGGGGACATTACCATAAAATGAAAACAAAAGGCGGAAACACGGAGATTGGGGTAAGGTTGGGAATACGTGGAGTGAAGGGAAAGGTTCAGGACCTCTTCCATTTTTTTTTTTTTTTTTGCAGCGTAAATATGAAAATTGAGTGAAAATATGTAAATGTAATGAAATATTGTTTTCGCCTTGCGAACAAGGACTTCTTTGCACTTGGCATGCCAACGTCAAGGATTTACTTAGTTACTGTAACTCCCAGTTCACCAATCCATCCACTTGGGTTGCTTGGTTGCCCCACCGAAAAAACCGAAAAAACAAAAATGGTACCGAAACTCGTCGTCGCTGCTCCATTTATCATTTGACTCGCTCTGTGATTTACACTCTCGCTTTTTTCGCATAAGTCTGTATCCCCCCCTCATCGTTCAACCAAACCCGTAGGAGGATGGGTCAGGCAGGAAGGACTCCGGACTCACTGACTGACGCAAAAGTATTGAAGCCGTTTTTGGTTGTGTATTTAAATTATGAAAATTATTCAAACCGCAAATGGAATCATCATCATCAGTTATACGAGTATCTCAGCCCCAAACACTGCGGCATTCATTCATATTATACATATTATTCAACGAGGCCCAAAACATAATCCACAACTGGCAATAAAGGAAAGAGCTTTATTTATGTTAAAATATGTGAACAGATTTCCTATACGCACACACACACACACACACACACTCACATCTGTATTCAATAGATGTATGTATGTTTGATTATTTTGAAGATGACTTGGAGCAAATCCAACAAGTTCTTAGAATGCAGACAATCGGTTTACATCAGAGTTCTTCTTCTTTCAGCAAAAAGTGACGAAGTGTGGCCATTAAATAATGAAATTTATTTCTATTTTAGTGTCTAGTGGAGTCCTCTCCTTCTCTATATATTTTATTAGTTGTTTTAGGACGTCCTAGAAACCTTTTTTGATACTGAATTTGATTTTCTTAGAAGGCATTTTGTGTTCCACCCTTTTTTGACTCGTTTCCTTAGTAACTTTAACTAAGTAAGTTGATAGATAAGGACTTTAACTTGATAATCTATCGAAAGGATAACTAAAATGCAGTACAATTAATGCTTCAACTACTGAATAATGAAAGTATAAGGGTACTGATTTTTCATCCGCACCTCGTTGAAAGTACAAGCTTCCAAGCAAAGTCGATTAGTTGAATTTAGCAACAAGGTCTGAATTTGTTAGTCTTCATAATATGCAAGATTTATCTGCAACTAATTTTAATTGTTTTCTCTTATTTTACAATTTCATTTTCACATTTTGTGCAAGAAAATGAATTACTCGGAATCAACTTGCAAACGAAATACAGAATTCAATCTCAATTGCAATTCTCAGCTGTCAACTTTTCTCAAAATACACAAAGACTTGGGCACTTAAAATGAGAAACCGAGATTAGTACAGAGAGATAAAGTAAATGGCAGAATTTGGACAGCATTGCAGCGACAGAGAAAGAGTCAGGGGTGGTGAGAAAAGGAAAGAGATAGACGAAGTGCACTGACCAAATAAATTAAATGAGTGTTAACCCCAATTCGAAATGTCATTAATAAATCCCTGGTCAAGTCGGAATGTTTGTGCAAATGTTCAGACTAAATGACATTTGCCCAAAAATGTTGGCCCAAACACACACACACTCTCTTACACAGTGTGTGTGTATGAAAAATGCTGAAAATATTTTGTGTGACAGCCTGTAAAAGAGAAAGAGCTAGAGACATAGAGGATGAGAGGAAAGAGTACGGCACAAAATTGCATAGATGAATGTACAGATATTTACTCCTAATGAGTTAATTCAATTAAGAAAACCGCACCGGGGGAGCACCTGGTGGGGGGGTGGAATACGAATGCATCATGATCCCAACAACATTTGACTTGCAATTTGACAGTTTTCAATTAGTCAAAGTGTCATTGGGTCACGTTGATGATGATGACGATAAAGTGAGAGAGAGAGGGAGAGAGAGAGAGAGCGTGTCTGGTGTGGAAAAGAGAGAGAGAGAGGGTCAGACTCCACGTAGACATGTCCGAGCATTGGCTAATGGCGGATGACCAACGACCTTCTCTGTGTACCAAGAGTCTGGCATTCATTAAAAATCATCCACAACGAATTTGAAATTTCCTATATACTTAAGGAAATACTTAATTAATGTAATTGATCAGACCAGATTGTTAGCAAGGGTCTTGAGTTATCCATTTTGAAATGTCAGAGAAACTTCATTTGGGGAAAGTTGTAATAATAATCTTAACTAATGACGTAAATAGTTTTGATTCATATCTCACAGTTTCCATATTATAGACAATCAAGAAATACTTTTAATTTTGCAGAAAAATTCAAATGCCCCATTCATCCACTGGACACTCTACGTTCGGCTGAAAATATTTGTTTTTCAGTCGCTGCCGCTGTCCTAGACTCAGGCTCACTTCAATTAGCCATTGACACAAATGTGAAATAAATAAAAGTGACAGGACAGGACAGGACAGGGACAGGAAACCAGCTAGCCAGTCCGTAGATCTGTCGGTTGGTCAGTCAGTGCCATGAATTTTAACCTAGTGCAGTTTTTGTCAACTCCAAGTAAATAATGCATGAAGTGTTCCATAGAGCACACTCCCATCTCTACAGCCCCCACGGCTTTAGCATTAAAATCGACATTGGCTAATTTAATGAGTTTTTCTTTCCTTTTGGCTTGCTTGGTTGGTTGGTTAGCTGGCAGGCTGGCTGGACAGTTGGTACTTTGCTTGGCCCTGGGCAAAAATAAACACTCGAGCGTTAATGCACGAAATATTTAATTTATACACTTACATTCAACATTCGGTGAAACGTAAGTGGACTAGGGCATGGGTCTGGGACTAAATGTTTTTATGGCCAGCAAAAACGGCAAACGCCAAAGGCGCCAACTTCTGACACGGCCACACGGCCTCGTCTCCGATGGAGGCCTCAGTTGGAGGCTAATAAAAATCAAATATGACCAGGCATCCGTCCGATGGGCTGAGCTGGTCTGGCCTGGGATGGATGGGTGGTGGTGGTGAGGGCAGGTGGATCCTCTGGTAACGCTTTTGAATTATAAGCTGTCAGTTTGATGTCAGTCGGTCGCGTCCCTTTCCGTCGTCTGGCTCTCTAGCTAAGGCCGAAAGTGTTCTAGGGTCCGACAGCACGTGGCTGGCGATAAAGAAGACATTCACAGCACTTTGTTCGAACATTAAGTGGATTTAATGTAAAGTTTATGTTTTCTTTAGGTTACGTGGTCGATTTCCATTTTATTGCCTTAATTAAAAGACCTTTCCTTTCCTTTGCTTTCCCAAAAACATTTCAGCTTCAACTCAAACGATTCCTTCTCGTGTAGTATAATCAACAATATTTATGGCTATTTGAAATATTTATTTTAGCCTTATGCCAAATTTTATGAGTGAGGAAAGGTGAGCAAGAGTGTTTTTGCGTCCCCGTTCACCACCTGCTCCTCTTCATCCCACTTCTTTTATGATCCGAATTGGAAAATGTGCACAAAAATTAAAATCGCATAAATTTTTGATGGTTTCGGATGAGCCGCTTAAAGCGCTGCAAAGAAGAAGACGATGCCCTGACATACCCAAGATAAAACTGTCATTCTATTTTTTATGTGAAACTATGTAAATTGCTTTTTAAATTTTGTGCATTTTAGTTCAAGTTTTTCCTTGACTATTTTTTACGTAACGATCACATAAAGTTTTCACACCTGCATTCACACCTTCAGCTCTCAATGGTGGGTGTTTATTGGCCTAGAGATCAGGCCATAAATGTGACAACGTTAATCGACCACGCAATTTGCAACATCTTTTGCCCAAAAGCCAAATCACATAGAGCTTATCTTAAACCGATAAACACAGAAATAAAGCAAATCCCACTTTCGTTTTCACACCAGACACAAAAATAACAAAAAAAATAAGATCCAAATGGAAAGAGTAAGCACATAAAACGGCTTAAATTTAACTTCCAGAATTCCAATTTCAAATCCAAACCACAAAACATAAAATAAAGTTGAATAAACAAGAGATAATGCCCATCACAATGATGATATGAGGAACAGCAAACACAGAGAGAGAGAGATTTTTAGAGAGTTAGTTGAAGAATTATACAAAATGAATGCGAGAGATGTGTGTATTATACGGCTATAAAACATGAGATTATTGCTCCTAACTCCCATAACCGATATGTTATTAGCTATTGTGTCGAAATGTCGAGAAATCGTACTTTAGTTTATTTCGGTTTATGTGCGTCTTTAATCTCATAAACATTAAAGAATCTTTTAAAGCTTAAAAATCGCTTACAGAAGAAGTTTTTCTTTTATTTTTCTCTTTGACAGTTGAATGAAACAAAAGTTAAATTCATTTTAGGATTAAATTTCAATAATTAAAAGAGTTATCTTAAATATTAAATCAAATATCATTTTTCAATCGGTGACCTTTAAATACATATGTTCTGAATTTAATGTTATTGTCTTGAGGTGCACATTTACCTCTAGAAGATAAGCTCAATGAGAAAATGGAGCTCATTACCTAAGCAAAATCGGTTTGGGATGTTTAAAGGGTTTATAACTAAATGTTACAGGGATAGGTATCGGTACATAAGACCCTTTATTACAAATTTCTCCATCTTCAGTTTATATTTAAAGTTAAAAAATTCAACCTGCCATTAACCTAAAAGGCTTTCACTAGTTAGTTCCAATGAGGCTTAAAGATTCTGAAATATGGATCTTCATCATTTTTTGCTTAGGTAAAAAAAACTTTTAGAATTTGCTTGAACCAAATAAGGTTTCGGTTTATGTGATTCTTTGCTTAAACTTAAACGATTAATAAAAGTTCTACTTACTCAAATTAAATACGGTTTTTCGGGGAAATACTCCTTAGTTAACCAAATCGATTTCTGAAGATGTATATTCTTTCTTTCAACTTTGTCTGCCATCTAGGACACTTCTGATGTAACCCCAAAATCATTAGGTGTGCTCATTTGTCTACATTTTAGTTTTAAGTTCTGAATCTGTTTAACAATTTTTTATTTTATTAAATGATACTTATTTATACATTCAACTCGATATCCGAAAAGGTTCTTGGCTAAGTTGATTCTCTTTGCTTCACATTTAACTCATTAAGAATAAAATTATTCAACTGTTTTCATATGATGATGCTACTTTTTTCAATTTTTATGGCTCTCGTTTAAATATTAAAAGTATTTCATCTTTTGAGCATTTTGGTTACCAAATCCACTTTCCTAGCTGGTAGTAAGATGTTGTTGTTGTTATTGTTGTTGTGTTGAGAAGCATTTTAAAACTTCTCTTGACAACAAGTTTCGGATGCTGTTGATGGTAATGTTGGTGGGTTAGGAGGAAGGGGAGCTGGAACTGTTGCTGCTTGACAGCCCACTTGTCGCTGGAAGCTGCTGAATGCCGCACAGTCTGTCCGACGGTCGGTCGGTCAGAGGTAGAGCTACATATAAATGCAAACATGAGGTTGTAAAAAGCGACGGAAACTAAGTTACCGAAAGCCTTTTTGGACGCACACAGGCAGTTACTCAAGTGCTGGAGGAAGGTAAAATTGTGGTGTTTGGTGGGGGCATCTGATGCTGCCGTTGCTGCTGCTACTTTAAGGCAAACAAAGAAGAAGGTTTACTTCCAAATGAGGGGAGCCTTTCACCACTCTTTCTTCGCTACTCTCTCTCTCTCTCTCTGCATCCGTCTCTGTCTCTTTTTCTTGCTGCCTCTTGGTTGTTTGGTCGTCACTTAATTGCGTAGGTTGGTAGCTTCAAGAGCAACCACTCGACTGGGCACTCACCGAAGCTATACCACTGTCCCCCGTCTCAGCAACTGACGTCTCTCCCTCTCGGTTGCCCAACGTTTCTGTTGTATGTGCGTTTACATTTTTACTAATTTACAACAATTTTCGTTGTACTTGAATATAAAATGCAATCCCTCCCCCCTGTCCCTACCCTCCTATCACTTGAGGGAGAGAGGACTTGGGCACCACAGCGAAAATAAAATAACAAGAAGATGCCAAGGAGCAAACCAGAGCAAGAACAACAATGGCAACAAAATATTTAAATGAGGTTAAGTTACTGTGACTAAAAACGTTCCTCTACCTCACCCTAACCCCCGCTGCTCCCCTCTTTGCCCTCACCCGCGGCATTTTCTTGTGCTTTTTCCGCTGTTTTTTGTTGAGATTGCACAAAAAACTTGTCCAAAAAAAGACCCCTGTATGCATCTTAGGGTTTTCAAATGTGTGTGCGAGTGTGTCTTGTATGCGGGGTTAAAAGTCTTCATGTTTACGTTAATTGGGTCAAGTGTTCCCCATCCCCCCTCACTAACCAAAAAAAAAAAAAACAAGAAAACAAAACAAAACCAGTTAAGATAACAGCGAATTCACCTGCAACACCATAACTTAACCCAGCTGATAGAGGATAGGAAGAAAGAGCTCTTGGTTAGTGTTTAGTTTTAATGAATCACTCCAATTACCAACACCAAAGTAAAAACATTTTCGTTTGCATGTGTGGGAGCATTTTAGTTGAAGAATTATTGGAATTAATTTCTGTTAAATTAAAATTAAGCAAGTCAACACTTAAACTTTTAAGGGTTTGTGATCTGAGATTCTGTCCTTGTAGTTTTGCTTTGAGGGAAGTTTTCGTCAAGTGTAAATATTTTGTAAAGAACTGAAAGAGGAAACCAATAGATCTTGAAAAAGTTTCCATAAAGTGAAAAACTTTCAGAAATATTTGTATTACATTTCAGCTGTGTACAAAATAAAAGAAGCTGAACATTTCGAGAAACTTAGAGAACTTTTATTACACTTTTTCATTTGTCCTTGAAATAAAACATTTAAATTTTTAACATTTTGAGTAAATTTAAATTTTATTAGACCTATGAATCCTTAGATATTTTGAGTTCTTCGACTTTAAAAGATTCATCATATCTATTTTTAGTATGTTGGTGGCACTAGTAATCAATTTTTTATTTCTTGGTAACAGAGTTTAAGACTTTGAAAAATAGCTGGCTAAGGACCTCCTATAATCTGCCTCTTCAATGTAATTCTTTATTGAAACTTCAGTTTTTAAATGGAGTTCTAAGACCGCACAGCTTCTCTTAACAGTGGTATCCTATGTCTGAGTTTGAGTTGAAAAAAAAAAAACACATTTCATTTCATATCTAAGAGTTAAAGACGAAGACTTATGTCGCTCTCCTTTGAATCTAACCAAAGACACACAAATAGCTCTCTGTCTCTGCCTTGCTCTCCATATCCTTCTCTCTCTCTCTCTCTCTCTCTCATACTCTTATCAAATGTTTAATCATCTTTCTAAAAGCGCAAAATCGATAAGTAGCAATTATTTTGTGTGTTTCGGATTTCACACAGTCAGCCGAGTTCGAGTTGAATATGGTGAAATGCCTTCAAATAAAAATGTCAATAGATAATCGGATAAACAAACATATATGTATGCACATATATAGCTATATATCGGCATACTTAACATTATATACCAAATGCTTTTAAATCGAATTTAATAATGAGAAATTGTGCACAGAAATGGCACAAAGTGAATGGTTGGATGGGTGGAGGGTGAAGTATGTAGATGAAGGGTGTCATAAAAGGGGAGGGCACTTAAGCACTTAATGAAATTAAAATTGCTCATAATATTTATTCACATTTAATTTTTTCAATTGGAGCCCACTTGATTTAATTTCTTTTTTCCTTTTTTTTTATGTGAAATGAGATTGCATAAAGCGACAAAAGGAATACGAATCCAGGACACATGGCTTTCGGCTCTCTTTGGTCTCTGGTATGAAATCACAAAAATACTCTCAAGTGGGCGGCAGCAGGATAAGAGGACACTTAATACCCAGGCGTAACTAAAAGTGAATTAAACCAAACCGAAACCAAACCAGCAAACCAACTGACAGACCAACATTTTGTAAGGCATTATTCAATATCCTCCAACAAAATGATATTCACAGATACTCATACATACATAGGTACTTATATACCTACATATTTGTTTGTTTGTATATGCGTATGAACAAATAAATAAATATGCGAAAAATTCATTATTAATAAACAAGTATCTGTAGCTCCTACATACATATATACACACACACACAAACACACATATGTATGTTTGTTATCTGTGTATTTAGTCAGGTTTCACCTCCTACCATTCAGAATAAAATGTCAAAGTCTCAAGCGAAATCAACAAGCGAATATCCTGCGGATATTTTGTTCAACATTTTGTCAGCTTTCGGTGTCAGAGCCACGTAGTTGATGGAGATGGCAGGGGATGGCTAGGATCTAAGGACAGGGTGTGGGAGCAGCATAAAACAAGTGAAACTCTCTGAATAATGAATTGCAATTAGCACAATTACAACAGATTGTCACAACTATATACAATTCGGATTCTACCTACCTACTTACTTATCCCAAGCCAAAAACTTTTGCTCCCCCTTAATGCACGTGTGTGTGTGTGTGTATGCATGTCGAAAATAATGTCATTTCACTGAGTTTTTTATAAGCCAAAAAAGGAATATATATATGTATATACAAAAAACGAAGCATTACAATTTGAATAATTCAGCAATAAGGCAAGCAAATCCATCTAGAGCGAGTCGAGCTGCAAATGCTCTTGATTAACTACAATTTTTTGCAAGAGAGATTAACTAATTGAGAGTTTTTCAACATTTCAAATAATGACTATCACTGGAAATTTAATATACTTTGTCATCCTCTCAATTACAGATTTTTTTTTTTTTTTGCCTAAAGGATTAACTAATTGAACGATTTTTCAGCTTTTTTTAATAGTAGAAAAAGGACTGCGATGATTTGTATAAATTTTTAATGATGTACACATTTTTTTCTAAATACATATACTTTTACTCATTTGTAATTTTAAAACTTAAGAAGTAAATACGTAATTCATTATTAATCATGTGTTTTTAGTGTTCAGTTCAATATTTCAACATTTCTATAGGACTTGTTCTGAATACAAATAATCATTGCTATCTAAAACTTCGGGATCTTAGAAACTTTTCTATAAAAAACATACCACAATTGTTGATATACTTAAAAATAAAAAAGATCTAAAATCAACGAACAGTGCAACTTACAATTGAGTTTTAGAATAGTTTCTTAATCATTAGCAGAGTTGGCTAAGGAATCGACGGTTCTTAGTATAACTATACAGACAACTTGCACACATACCAAAAAATTAATTATCAGCCAACTAACCAAACGTAAGGTTTTAGTGTATTTAGTAGCCAACTTTGTGAACGCCTTCCATATACCCCACCAGTTGATGACTAACTTACAAACTGTTCAGATTCCGCATATGTATGTATGTACGATATGTCGACATATCTGGTTCTAGGGCACATCTGCTCACACTTCTCCTTGCCCCATTCCCAATTTTACCCGATCTCTGCGCTTCTCATTGTTGGCACAAGTTCAGTTCAGGCTGAATTTGCCTCCCAGAGACAGAGTCAAACAAAGGAGGGGCAGGGGCAGGGTGAACAGAACTGGCACAGTGGTCTCTGTTTGCCCCGAAAATCCTGTGTGTCGTTGTTTATGCGCGTGTCGAATTTTGGGGTTACTTGCAAGTCCATTGGGAACATAAATATTTATCCAACGATAAAAGAATTTGGGGAATTTTTCTTTTATTTTCCAGAAAAACCTCTTTCCCCCTTTGCCATGCCTGCCATCCCTTCCGCATCCATATGGATGGGGACCCTCTCCCTTTAGAGCCTTATATAAATAGCACAATTTGACTTGGTTAACCCGAAAGCCAGTTAAATAATGTCGGTTTGGGGGGTAAGAAACTAAATATGTCAAGGGACCCATAGCATAGGTTAAACTTGTGCACAAAATGAGGAAGCAAAATTCATGGAATTGAAACCAATAAATGAACAGCGAGTGGAATTCGCATGGCTTTTTATCAAAATTAAACCGTCTAATAATGTTAGATGTGAATTTTTTGCCTCTCCAAGAACCACTGTCCGACAATTTTCACTCATTTTCCATAAGGTGGAATTGGGCTTGGCGCTTTGGTAGGGAAAAAGAATTAATAAAGAAATGAGAGTGAGGTGCAAGGTTTTGGCCTGCGGCATTTACCGCAAAACAATGAAAATTACCACGAAGATGATGATGATGTTGATGACAACGGGGAGGCATAGGCATCTATTAGCCGAACAGGTAACACCATGGTCTGCTACCTGTCCCACTCTCCTCTGCCTTGTGTCAATATTGACACAGACCTTATCTCTCTCTCTTCTGTTTTTATGACATAAATACAATTTTTCTTGTCTCTTTTTTTTTTTGGCTACTGTCAGCACTCTGTGGCATTTCTGGGCCTTTGTTTGCATCCCCTCGAGTATTTTAGTTTTATATTTTTCTCTCTTCTGTTTTTTGGTTAAGTAGACAGCAAGTAGCAGTGGGGTTAGCATATTTATATATGTATGTACCTACATATATGCATTATATATATCCAAATATGTCATATGTTTACGATTGTATGACACAAAAAAACAAGAGAAAAGGAAAAGCAAACACAAAAATTCTGCACTTGGCTGAACTTTGCTTTTTTTTTTTTTTTTTTTGGATTTTTACTTTGATGTCACTTTGCTTTATTTTGTTTCTGTTTCTGGGTTAGTGGGTAATGCAGTTGTGCTTCTTTTTTGCTTTTAGTGGGGGTAATTCAAATTTTTTTGTGTGTGGTTGGAAAAAGCACATTTTAGACACATTATCTTTCAATTCAATTGATCTGCGTTGGTGGTGTAGACTAATTAATTTCATGGGAAACGTTAACTGAATCAGAAAAAAGTGACCATAAATTACATGAATTGACCATTTGAATACACTTGAAGAAAGAATGGTGTGAAAATAAGGAGAAATCTGTGTGTCTTGTAGTTGAAGTACTTGAAGTGAATTCATCCTACTTTTAAATACATATACATATAAGGGATTTTGACTCATAATTACTTAATTATTATAAAAAGTAGTTAAAAAGGTTTAAAGTTAACAATTGTTACATGTTTAACATACACAGGAACTAGTTTCCACTGATAGTAAGTTACTGATTGCAGAAAGTACCTACTTTAAAGTAAAATAAGTAAGAGATTAAATGAAATTAAACCCACTAAAGTTTTAAACTAATAAATACAATGTCTATAATCATTGAATTCAAATACTTTAAGGAAATTGATCTTATCTTTAACTATCTAACAAAGTAATTGATTTATTGAACTTATTGTCTCTACTGACAATTATTTAAAAAACATCATAAGTTTTGGTACAAGTTTTTTATGAGTTTTTCTGCAAGTGCAGCTAATCGACTTTGGGTTAGGTTCTTTTTTGGGTGCCAAGGTTCGTTTTTCCATGGAAGCTCGCGACAATTTCACACATCAACCAGCCTGTCGGAGTGGCTGGGTGTCTGATTGTCTGGTTGTCTGATTGTCGGGTGCTGTCAGGCTGCCAGGTTGTCAAACTGTCAGAGCTAGTGACTTTAAGTGGCCATAAGGTACGCACATCACGTGGTCCAAGCGTTGCAGGTGTTGGCCGCTAGGTGTCGCCCCAGAAGGACATGATTGGAATTTTAAATGACTGTCACAAAACGAAATCGTTCAAGAAAAAAAAAAGCCGAAAAAGGATCAGCTTACAATTGAATTTGTCGTCCTCTAGCAACCGGATTTGAAAGCCACACCATGATAATGAACCTCAGGTTTCCGCTTTTCTGTAAGTCTGTGTGTTTGTGTGTGTATTGAATGATATTAAACAAGTGGCGATCAATTTGCTTTAGCAAAACTACCTGAACCGCAAAGGCCAAGTGACAGCTTTGGAAACCCTAGTAAGTAGTAAGCAAATGTAAGCAAATCCATGAGCAATTCCTCACGATCTTGGGCGAGACTTGGTATTGCATTTCAATGACGCGACCACATTCCGCGATCTTTTCTTCAATTTGAGTTGAGTTTGAGCTTTGCAAGGTTTCCAAAGATATAGATTTCCATTCTACACTTGGCATTGTTCCAATGGCATGCTCTCTTTCTCCTTAAGCTTTAACTGGTTTTCGTTTGTTTTGTTTTGTGTGGTCGCATTTTGCCTAAATGGGCAAGAGTCTATGTAATCCAATATGATATACCTATCTATAACCATATTTATATGTTTGATGAAGAAAAAACTTAATCAACATTTTCTGACATCATTTCCGTTGTCTTTTGGCCTGGGCCTGTGTGTGCCGACAAAGCGACCACGTTCCAATCTTGTCAATAAATCTCAATATCAAAATATGCTAAATGACCACCCGTATTCCAGACAATATGAGAGGAAAAACTAAAAACAAGAGGAGAAAAAAACAACACATAGAAAAGAAAAAGAGAGGAAAAAAAACACAAAATGCAAATAACTGCACGAATGTGAGAGACGCGCATAAATTTTATCAACTATGCGGAGAGGGGGGGGATGTAGAAGACTATACACAATCCACACTCCAATCTACTCCCCACTCCAAACTCTATTCTCCCCCTTCATGGCACTAAATACATGCCGAACAATGAACCGTGTTGACAGGTTTCTGTTTCGTACTCTTTTGTGGTATGATTGATTTAACCTGAATCGGTTGACAGGTACGAAACGATATGAAACTTATGCCATCGACAATAGGGGAGTAGTATCCATAAGATTGAATTGAAAACTCAACTGTCGATCAGAATACATTTTTGTAGTTTATGCAGAAATGTATTTCTAGATACATATTCATTGAAATTCTTTTGTGAGTTTGTTTCACGTCGCAGCATAATTACATGTCGAATTTTCTTGTGCCACATCCTGAGAGAGATAAAAGATACATTTTGCATAATCATACTTTTCATACCGTTACACTTTAGAACCCATACAACAAAAATGCATTCAATTCTTAAACAGTAGAGACAATAATAATTGTTTCTTGGACAGTTGACCGCTAGCTAGCCACCAGTTAGCTTCCAATTGCAAACAAAGAAGCAACTTACAGCTCCCAACTCCCAACTCCCAAACTCTTAAACTCATGACAACCGCAACGAATGCGAGACGAAATGGAATGAGTTGAGGGGAAATTGATTGACAGTTGAATGATTTAATGAGCAACAAGATAAACGATGCCAGTCTCAGTCTCCGACTCCGACTTCGACTTTGACTTCATCTCCAACTCTGGTCTTGGGGAGTGGACATGGCTGTTGATGCTGCCAACCGCAGTGCCGCAGAGCAGAGCAGCGCAGCGCAACGAAATGAATTACTTATTTTCATTTGAATTTTCCAAGCCACTCACACACAAGTTGTAACACGGCGGTCCATAAAAGATGCTTATCTTTCTCTCTTTGCCCCTGAAGCTACAGTTTGGGGATTCGGATTGGGATTGGGATTGGAGTGGAGTGGGAATGAGTTGGATGGAGGTCTCACTGTGATGTGCATAAGAAACTTTTGGCGGCGTTTCTTGCCCTGTCATCCCAACAATTGACGATGATGACGACCACGCATTTTGTGTCAACTCTTGGGGAAGCCTCCGGGACCAGTCAGACTATTCAAATTCAATATAACACAAAAAAAAAAAAAAAAACACAGAAACAAAAAACATTGAAGCGCAACATAAAAACAAACGAAACAAAAAATTAATGTCTGACGAAAGTTTTTGTTAGAAGATACATACGAATATATACGGATTTTTATACACAGTAAACAAATCAAAGCACACCAGCAATGAAATGTTAGTAGAGATACAAAGTTTCATTATAAAATGTTTGAAAAGACAACTGCCCTCAGTTTGTTCCTGCAAAGTCAGGGATTTCACAGACTTTAGAATGTACTTTGAGCATTAGAAGATGTTACATTTAATATTGAAAGTACTTTTGCAAGCATTTTGATTATTAAAGAAGAGCTTTTTGCTAGAAACAGTCTAGGGAAATAAAATCCAATGACATATCTGCTTTAATAAAATACCTATTAATTTATTATATACCTTTCCTTATTACCTTTTTATAAGATAGTGTTTAGTTTTTAGTCTTTATGGCTAATGAACGATTTTTGATATGATTCAGCTATACAAGAATCTACTCATTTCGAACCGTCTGAAAATCGGAACTGTATAATAGCTTTCTTAACATATTCTTCCAAATGAAGTATTTAAATTGATTGGAATGAAGATTCTTCTAAATATTCTTTCTGTCTGTAATGGACGACACTCAGCTTCATCTCTAGACAACATTTTTTTGCTATTGGGTATATTGGAATTTATGTAGTTAAACTTCTGTTTAATTTCTCATTAAGTGTCTTTACACATAATTAAATTCGATGTGCCATTTAAATATACATAGATCTTTTGTGGCCGACAGTCATTCCCATACTTGAAAATAAATAACAATTGCATTTGAGAGTTTTTAACGTTTTTCCTCTTTCATTTCCCTATCTCGTTAATTTTTATGTCGTTTGCGTGTGACCCAAACCGAACCAAAGACCAAAAGACCAATGTGATCGCCAAAGCCAGATTATTGTAGTCTAAAAGAGATTCCACTTGCCAAGTAACAAGGAAAACCCACACACACTCACGAATAGTCGACAACCTTAAAGTTGAATATAATTTATGTATCGGTCAAATAATGTTTTATGATCTTCACATTCCCATTAGGTCACAAAGAGAGCTACTGCTGTGTGTGTGTGTGTGTGTGAGTGTTTGTGTGTGGGATTTTTCCCCATTTTCCAATTCCCACTTCATTTGAGTTTGTTTGGTTTTTGTTTTCAAGTAAAAATTTGTGATTTATTTTTTTTTATTTTAATTCCGAACGAAAATTATCTGTTAGTTCTTTTCGGCATACCCAAAATTGCAGATAAAATGCTCAAATTCTAGAGATCCATCGAAATGGTATTGAAAATTCTACGTAAATACAATGCACTTCAACAATTGGCCAGTCAAAGGTCCTCCTCCAGTGGACTAGTACGCCGATTGCATGAAAGCAAATGGGAGCGTCAAAACTCTATCCAGAATCGGAAGATTATACCCAAATTGGTGTACCTACATAATCCATGGAAGTATCTGGTAACCAGATTTAATCTATGGAAGTTGAAGTGGCTCTGGGATCGTGAATTTAATGAAACAGAGTTCATCGAGGGCTCCAAACAGGCGGCCATTGTGATGACAGATATCATAAGGCATCAGAGCACAGAACAAATCGGTGACTTTACGACTCCAGTTGGTTTCCAGCAGATCACCAGGGACATGCTATTATCACGTAACGATACTCGTCTTCAGTTGGTGCGTTTCGGGACGGAACATCTACGTCGTGCCATACCCATGAAGGTGGCAACAAGACAGAATTTCGGTAGAAAATATGCTTTCATTGACATGTTATTTGTGGGTCTAAGGAACACCAAAGACTTTGATTCACCCTCCGAAGTGGTTGAGGTCAATGAGATTATAAGACGCATGGACAATGAGCTAAAGACTCCATCAGATATACTGGCAGTGCCGCATCGCATTGTTTTCGCCGAGATATTTATACGGTTTCGTCGTGACTACTCGGCCAATATTGCAAATAATCAGTCTAGCGACACCTCTCCATTGCATCCATTGCATCCATTGCATCCTCCATTGCAAGATACTCAGAAGAAGCCTCAAAATGTACAGAATCCAGCCAACACTGCTTTGCCTCTTACCGGGCGCATCTTGCCGCGATCAGATGATAATGGTTGGTCTGTATCGTTCTATAAAATTCTTACCTTTGATGTCCTCAACTATGATCCGCAGTCCAAGCAACAACAGCAAGCAAATCATAACTAAAGAAATTGTTTAGGCAAAGTCAATTCAATTTTGTAATCTTTTCTTCTTCGTAAGAAGTCAGGTGAAAATTGTTGTTGTTGAGAAGGAGAGGAGAAGAGAAGTGAGGGGCATATCCATTGCCAAAGCTCACACCTTTTCTCGTTGGATGTTGTAATGGGAATCACATTACACGATTTTGATCTTGTTAGTGGGGCCCTCTACGAGCTGTCACATTACATCTGTCGTTTATGGGTCTCTAATTGGTTTCCAAACATGGATCAGGGCTTGGCCTTGGCATGAGCCAACCGTTTCCAAATAAAAAAATAGCCTAAATGAATTTATATACACATGTCATTTCGTGTTTTTCTACATATTTAACATACATTTTTGCATAATTCGTACATGGGTAAATAGTTATACTTATCCCCCCACTCCATTGTTGGTGGCCCCCACAGAGTTTTGAAAATAAATTACAATTAAAAGTCAATAAAAGAGATGATGGAGAGAAATCTCTGAGGGTATCCAAAATGACGCAAGATTTTTCGTCGGTTTTAGAAGTGATAAATCATGTTAATGTTAAAAATTGTTTGCTGGTTTCTTAGAGAGATCTGTATTGATTGATTTAAGGTGTAATGAGTTTCCCAAAACATAATACATAATACATATTATGCTAAAAGTTGTGGACCAGAAGCCTGAGATTAGGAAAATGATCTTGATAAGTAAGAAACATATTCAAATATTATAGTCTTTGATCTTTAAGTAATCTTCCAGATCTTTGATTTTAGAGTTAAGACGGAAAACCAATTCAAACAAGAGTTCAAGCAGAAATAATCGAAAGGTATGGCAAAAGAGCGGATCATATTTTAACCCACTCACTGTGAGATAAGCTTAGTGAAAACTATAGATAACACTTCCTTTGACTAAAACTGACTAAAGGGTGAACCCCTTCAGACTTTTATTTGAAATCGTCTCGTGTTATTTTCAATTAAAAAGCATTTCTTTAGATTACTTGATTACATGTACTCAAAGCTGTTTGCTTAAGTTAAATAAAACCCAAATCCCAAAAAGGAAAAAACGAAAAAATAAGTAAAAATCTTAACATCTAATGGCCAAGGAGCGTAAAACAAGACGCGAAAGGAAAAGAATAACAAGACGCCACAAAAAACAGAAAAAAAAGGAAAACGAGAGAAATAATTTAAATAAGAAAACACAAACAGCTGTTGCAGTTTCTGAGCCAAAGATGGAAATGTGCCAGTCACACTCACACTCACACACACACAGAGTGTTACAAGGAAAAGGGATAATCTCATTATAATGAAACGCAAGTTATGCACGCGCAGTCGGCAGCCGCTAGATGGCGCCAAACCCAGGCGTCAGTCAAGTGTCGCCCGCGCGGCTTAGTCAAGCAACAAGAAGACACAGCTGGTAGCCATGTTCCCCCTACCAAGATTAAGCCCCCATCCAATCCGCCAATCAGCCCCAAGAACCTCCAACCTCACTCCTTGAGCTTGCTTGCCAAACGTCCAAACAGCAAAAAAAAAAAACACGAAGGAAAATATATAAAAGAAAAAAGGAAAATTATAAAAATTTATGTAGACTTTTCTCTTTTCAATCTCGGGACGAGCTCGGTTTGTCCATGTCTAAGATGTCAGCTGGCCAATGCTTAAGTCCAGCCATAAATAAGGCAAGGCGAAAGTTTGAAATATTTACTAAAATTAAAGATGCATTGGGAATACTCTTTCCTACAGATTGGACATGGTATAAACTTAGAGAGAGTGAGGTTAGCAGAAAAAATAAAACCAAATCGTTAGTTTTTTGGAACTGAGAGAAGTGAACTTAAGATCAGACATTGAAAGGGGCATCAAAAATAAAGGTTTTGAACCTAAAAGAAGGCTAGTACCAGGGAAAACTTAATTGCTCCATTACTTGCAAACTTTCCTGCAGGATTCCTGATAAACATTAGTTATAAGATTCTTGAACTCATCTCTTCTTTACCTTTTTAGATACAATTTGTAAAGTGTGTGTTTTTTTTCGTTTCTTGGGTCACGAACTTTAACCCAAAATGATTATAACCATTGCTCCCAGAATTAATTAGACAAATCCAAAAAAGTGAGGCGAAAAATCAGTAAACCGGCTTAATTTCAAACTCATTTGCAAATATTTACACACAAATCGAGAGAGAGAACCCGAATAATAACCGAAAACCCTTAACCCTTTTGGTAACTCGAGTCCCGTGCCAAGTGTGTGTGTGTGTGTGTATGTGTGTAACAGGTGTACACATTGGGTTTAAAAACTTTTTCCCTTTTTTTTTTTTGGCGAATTCTTCTCAAAGATTAATTACAAGTCTGGCGTAATGAGCGGATTTCCGGAGCGTCTTATGAAATGCTTGGCCTCAGTGGCTCCATTGCAACTCACTAGCTCATAATTCTTGTGTGTTTAAATGAAATGAAAAAAATTGAATAAAATTTATGAAATATTTGCGCGATGCGCATAGAAATGTGCCCACCCACCCGCACACACACACACACACACACACACATAGGTCCAATCTCAGTCATGTTGTCGGCGTCCTCCACTCGTTGATCTTCATTAGCGGAGGCACCCGGTTTGCCGGTAAATGTCTTCATTGGAGTCGCCTTCGTCTTGGCCAAAGCTTTAAATTTATGGCAACGCATTTGCGGCCATAACAAAGTCTGGCTAATAAAGCGTCGGCGTTGTCTGTCTGTCTGCCTGACTGTCTGTCCTTTATTAGTTCATTGCTTGTGCACACTTTCAGCCATTCTTTCTCCTGCTCTCTACTCTGCTCTATGTGGTATCCATTTACACTTGGATATTTATCGCTGGAACCTGGCTGAGAGAACGAGTGAGAGAGAGGGACCACCAAAGACCAACCTCCTGCTCTTTGCTTAGTCTTGTCTCATAATTTTTAACGCTAACAAGCTAAATAAGCCATTTAACACAACATTTAAAATGCATATCGTAGCGTATATCAAAAAGGTCATTTCATTTTCATTACATAATCGGTTCGCCATGGAATATGAATGAGCATAAGGCATATACTTGGATACCCATGGAGTACCCACTCTAGACTCTAGAGACACGTGGCATTTGGATTGCAACCTGAGACTTCTTTGGTAAAGGAAACGTTCTTTGGTCCGGTATTGCCTTTTACTTAAGCCCAATTCAATGCCATCATCATCGTAAACATTGCAACATCCTAAACGAGACACCAAAACAAGATTTATGGCATGAGGAACAAAAATCAAATGAACTGTACCCCTAAAAGTGGCAACTGGCGTCCAAAAATTGCCTTTGCCAAAATTGCCACTTGGCGCCATAAGTAAATAAAATGGATCTCCAATGGTTACTGTCAGTATTAAAACAGAATCTGCATAAATTTTGCGTTCGCAAAAAATCGAAAAACGAACAAAAACCGACAAAATATTTAATTTAAAACACATTTTTGACGGGGAGGCAGAACACGAACAGGCCAAAAATGTTCAATACACTTGACAAAAACATGGGAGACTTTTAAACCAATTATATCAAGTTTTTTTGAATAGCTATTGTGGTACGAAGGAAATCATCTTCTTCTTAAGAAGACATCGAGTTGGCTTAAATGTAGGGTTAGATTACTTTTAAGAAAGCCGAAATCTCAGAAATCAGATGACGAAATGAGTTTTCGAATAATTTCGAATAATATGTGGTTTTAAAATGGCTTTTTGGGATTGGAATAAAGTTAGAATATTGGAAGGGCAGTAGACATGGGTCCAGTGTTTGTTAAGGGTACAATTAAAGCTCAGTTTAGTCTAGTAGTTATCGATAAGTAAAACAAGTTAACAGAATGTAAATTTTAATGATGAAAAAATGTATATAATTTTAATAAACTGCAGTCTGACAGTGTAGTGAAGGGAATATAAAGAGCAGCCGAAGGAAAACATAAATAAATCTGAATTTTTAAGTACTCAGAAGGGCTGGCAAGGACTACACACATACACACACACACACACAAACACAGCAACAAGCTCACACTCTCATGCATATGCACACCCATAAAAAAAGCTGTTTTCGACTCAAAACTTTTGTTTTTAAAACTTCTTTAACGGCGTTGTTCCTGTTGTTGTTGTTGCTGTTATTTTTTGTTGGTCGCTTTTTAAAGCTGTTTGTAAAACATGCAATTTCTTTTGGTTTTCACTGCGTTCGATCGGTGTGGCTTTTGGTGGAGTGGGTTGGTTTGGGTTGAGGGGGGTCCGGAGTCTGAAGTTGCTGAGCCACAGCAGCTGCAACAACAAGCGACAAGGACAAAAGCCAACAATGGATTATTAGTGGCACTTAAGTAAACACGGGCAAGGGCCAAAACCAAAAAAAAGGGGGCTGATGGCCCATGGTGGTGGGGGATGGCGGCTATTCAGACGGACGTGGGCGTGGCAGACGACTTATGGCACCACACGAGGATGTGTGTGTGCCCAACCGCCTGCTGCTGCTGTCGTTTTCCCTGATTTATCGCCAAAATGTGGGCGTTTTTAATTAATTTCGCTGCTTCAAGCGGCAGAGCATTGAGCAGACTTCAACTCAACTCATAAAATGTTGTAATAAATATTTAAAATAATAAAAAAAAAAAAACAATACAATTGCAAAACTCTTGATTTGGTTAGGAATTTCGCACTCACGAAAACTCATTTCAAGTGGCCTGACAAGAGCCACTCGTCCAGAATCCACAAGAAATTGGGCAAATGGGTTTTGGTCTTCATTTTCTCAACCTCCTCCCTCTGTTATGGTTTTGAACTCAGTTTAGTTTTTGAAGTAGATGGAGTAGAAGCATTCTGGAGAAGTGCATTGTGTGGTTTTACATACTTTGAACGCAAAAGTGCCTCAAGTGTGAATGAATAAAAGCAACAGCAAACTGCGATTGAGAGCCATCAGGTTTATACCCCAAAGGAGCATTTCAAACTAACACAAGAAACACATATGCACATAAAGTATGTGTGTACAAGTGCTTGAATCTAAGGACATTTTATAAAGAACAATTTTAACATTGTCAAATTGTTTCCCAAAAAAAACCTGCAATTATTTAACAATTGAAATTATTTCACAATTATGCATAAATTATTATTCAATTTGCTAAAAGTCTTTTAAATAAAGTTTTAGTTAGATTTTTCAAAATTTTTGGCATAATTTGGCGAATTTTTGATAATTTTTTTTACATGAAGATTCGATATTAACATTCGAATGTTTTAATTATGGAGCTCTAAGATTATCTGCGCACTTTTTTTTCCAAGTGAGTAAAGGGTATAGAATATCATACCTAACTTCGAGACTGCCTGGCACCGAATTCCCCATGTAAACAGAATTTTTCATTTGGATTTCACTGACGTAATTAAATATGGATAAATACTTGCAAAGAATGTCGATAAAGAAGTTGCCATAAATAGTATATAAATAGATTGATTAGCTTTTAAGGGCTTAAGAAATTCAGCCAAACTTGAAATATCTTATCGAGTTTCAATTTCATTTATCTGAAAGTCTGTCAAGTAAATAGCAATAGCAATTGCAAAATGTTTTTCTTCATTTAATTGACAAAGTTTTTGTTTCGTCTCTTGTTCTTTTTGACTGTGCAAATTTCTTGGTGTGAAAATGAAAAGGAATTTAATTAAGGACGAGTGAGGATGAGTGAGATTTACCTAAAACTAAACAGAAAGTAAATGAAATTGAAGAGTTTTTGCCGGTTGTGGCCTGAAGGTTTGGTTTGCTTTTGCGTTCTTTCGTTGGCCACCACAACAAACAGCTCAGACGTTCCTCAGTTCGTATTATTAAACCAAAAAGTCGAAACGGGAGGCGTGGCGAAATAACAAAAAAGACTTTGAACAAAGCTATGGCAAAAAGGAAATTGCAAACGATGCCACGCAACAAGAACCCGCAAATTAGTTTGGCCGCACCACCAATTCCCCCACCACCAGCAGCAGCAGCACCATCATCACTGCCCTTCGGAAACACCATGGTCCAACCCGCAGCAATGTCAAGCGCATCTTCAGCAGGCAGGCAATACCCAATCCCCAATCTTCAATTCTCCAAGAGCAAGAGCGAAAGACTGAATAAATATGAAAAATATTGCTGAAGAAGCCGAAGGCGTCTTTCCAGGAAACCAGCACCAAACAATAACAATAACAACAACAACAACAACAATCAGCCCTCATAAGAAGGCCCCCAAAGCAGGAGGTGAAGGGGAAGAGGACAGAGAAACAGGGTCTGGGGCAGCATCCCATTTTATCAGTTTGCCGCTTCCTCGTGATACCTTCTTCCCTCACTCTCTATCTCTCCCTCTCTCTCTCTCTCTCTCTCTCTCTTGAGAAATTGACACAAGCCTCGTTCCAAAATCGCCGTCAATGTTGTCGTCATTGTCGTTGGTTGCATCTGCACATCTGCATCTACATCTCGCTCCTTCTCCATATGTGTTCACTTAGATGCCCCACACCAGATAAGCCAAGTGGTCTTCTCCCCCCACCGCCCAATAGCCCCCCCTTTTATCTCTCGACTCTCTGTGTGTGAGTTGTCCGCTCCTTTTTGTTCATAAATTATAATTTTATGATCACGAACATATTCGTGGAATATGTTGGCGTTACTTGCAGCATTTCCATTGTCGCCATCATTGTCTGAGTCTCGGTTTGAGTCCGTGTATGGGTCTGGGTCTGGTCTGCTCCCAGGGGCGTTAAATATTAAAGTGTCAGCGTGTCTCGGGACCCTGAAAATTGGCTGCTTGGCTCGGTTTGTCCACTTTGGGCCACCATTGGGTGTCATCGTTTGTGTTTACACTAATTGAAGAACTCGTCGTGGACATAGTCCACTCATTCTCATCTCATTTCATCCCATCTCTGCACTTCGTCACACTCATCCAACAGACTCATAGAGCGAACGAGTCATGGCCTTAGTGTGGCTGCTGTTGCTTCTGTGTCCAGTTAATCGTAAAAATTCTTTATTGCTTCGACTCTATCCTAGGTTGAAATTAGTTTGTTTTAGGTTTTTGCCGACTGTGGGTTTGGACAGAGCCATCAGAGTGAGTGAGACGGGGGGTGTCTAGGGGGTGTTGGCAATGATGGCCTCTCATCTACGCCTTTATTGAAACTCGTAAATCAATTAAGTCCACGGGACAGCTAAACTTCAGATATTGCTTTATTTATGCCTTTTAATTACCATAGAAATAACATTCTATCTTTTCGAGACTAATCTCAAACTATTAAAAAAAAAATAGAGGGGCGTGGCAAGCAAAATCAAGTGAAATATTATCAAAGCGGAAAAAGTTCTTTCAAATTCAACATTAAACTTCTTCAAACAAATGCCGTCTAGGGATTCAATGCATATAATTTTTGAAACATGTCTTATATATATGTAACAGATCCAACCAATTTCGCATACATATGTATTTATCACCCTCAGATACTTTTCTTAATTTCTGTACATAAAAACACCACGAATTACCATAGAAATATTGATTAATAGTAAAAAGTGACTACATTCTAGATAGTAGTCCGTAGACTTAAGCGCTCCTATCAACATAAGCAGCAAGTAAACTTTGGGATAGAAAACTTAAATAGTTAATTTTATGTTTTTCTAAAGGGTGTATAATTTTAGTATCAACTTTCGAAAGGCTTCTTTTTTTTTAACCCTTGTTTGTTCTCTTTATCTTTCAACTCTTAATGGTTTGTCTATAAGCACTTAAAAATAAAGTAAAGCATCCAAAAACATCTAAACTTATTTTGAAATAATTATTTGAGTTCAATGGACATGAAACCCGCTTTAAATTGTTCATAATTAATTCAAAATGTTTATGTTTAATGTTTTCAATTTCAATTTAAGTTACGTGGAGCAATTAAAGTTTTGCATAGCCATTTTCGCCTTCATTTCGCTCTATAAATTGTGAAAAATTGCAATGCTGTCCTTTTTGGTTTTTCTGCTCTGTTTCTGCACATATTGGTTTATTGCGTTGCATGGTTTTCATTATGAGAAACCGTACAATATCGGCAACACCAACAGCAACAGCAACAGCAACAAACAAATATGCGTTAACGTTTATGTGTTTAATTTGAATTTGCGAAGGCAACCAGCAGCAAACTGTTGGCATTGGGAGCCAAGGAGAAGGAACAGGAATCGGAGCTGGAGGCAATATAATGAACTGTAGCATGCAATAAAATGAAATTTAATATTCTGCGTTCCTTACCACGCGGCTTTGGAGCCAGTCCTTACCCCCGACTCTAATTGGTTCCTTCCGCATAATTGTGCAACAATGGAATAATTTTTAGTACAAACTAAATGAATTTATTGTCCAAATGGGTGGCATTATGTAGCCAATTTTCCACTGGTGAAACACCAGAGAAGAAGGAAAAAATCAATTGTCATTAACCAAAACAAAAACTAAAAATAAATATTGTCGTTCTAGAACTTTTAGTTTCACTTTTCAAAAGAAGTAAGCGAATAAATCTTCAGTTGCGAAAAGTTGGTAGCGACAATCTGGACAAGATTATCAACTCGCATCATCATCAAGCAGTTGCAATTGGACTCCAAGTTGGAGTTTTAGTTGGTGTTGGCTTTTGCGTTGGCGTTGCCGTTGAAGTTTCTAGTAATTCCCTAGAAAATTTGCAGTGGAAAGTTGAAAGCAAATTAGCAACAGCGTCAAAATTGCCCTAGCATGAAAATTAGAATTAAAAGCTGGCAAAAAAACCAAAATAAACTTGCCCCAACAAAAGCAGCAAACAAGAAAATTAGACAGATAGACGGTAAGGGGACAGCATAGAGAGAGAGAGAGAGAGAGAGAGAAGAAAAGTGAGCAAGAGAGAAGACGAAAATTAGCCAAAAATGAAATTAGTATTGTATCTTAAGTGGAAAGCATCTCAAGGCACTAAAAGTGTATTGCCAACAAAATTTGAACAAACTAAATTAAACAAATTAAAATTTCAAAACTTTAAATAGAAGACAGATTTAAGTAGTTTTTTTCTAGTTACTCCTTTGAGTCTTATCAGAAGGACTAACAGTTCAGTTAAACAACGACGAAAGATTCCTCTTTCAAAATTGGTTATCAAATTTTATGTCTATTATTGAACAAAAGTTACTATTCTTTAGCTGATGATGTAGATTGAGTTTTCAATTAATTCAAAGGGCTTTCAAAATTTTATGGCATGAAAATTTGCGTCTCTGGCCACACTTTTCGTAAATCCAGCCCTATGTTTGTTATCCTACTACATTCTACATACATATGTAAAAAGTACTTGGAAATTTTACTTTTCTTTACGATTTTACAAAGATTATAGATTGAAATTTTGAAAAAAATAAAGAAAAAATCCAAAAGTCTTTATCTTTAACCTTATCCGAATGCCTCACTTCATTTAGCAACTGCCATAAAAGATTAAATTTATTTTCATTTATTTTTATGTATAATTTTTTAATCATTTTTCAGCTTCTGGGCGCGCATTGTTAAGGCAAAATTAAAAAATTATTCACATAGCCTCAGAGCAGTTTATTATGGGGCAGAGCGATGACTGCGACGGCAACGTTGGGCGCCGATGGCCAACTGATGGCGATGATGGCCATGGCCAATGGCTTCGATGTGGTCTTGTGGCCAGTGTCTGGATCATAATTCACGCCACACAACAATGCCAAAAAGGATATGGTAAGTTTACGATTCGCATCTATCTCCCTCCCCACCTCTCTCTCTCCCTCTATCCAATTTTCGCCAGAGGGGCAATAATTTAAAATATGCTCTATTATTTATTTAAGCATATGTCAATGAAATTTTATTTATTTATTTATTCACGGCAGCTACAATAAACAAAACCATGGAGTCAGCATGGTTGGCTGTTAATGAGCAAAGGAATTGGACGATTTTTGGGGAGAGTCTGATGAAGGGATGTGGGGAGGGATTTTGCCGTATTGCCGCAGGGTTACCAGCTTCGTTGTTGACGTTAATTGACCGCAACAATTTTTTACCGATTTTCGCTATGTACATATATACATTTTTGTGTGTGTATTTTTTTCCCCCCTGTTTTATTGCAACGTGCAGTAAATTTTAATGAAATTGCTGCCGCCTTTTCGCAGGCGGGGCGTGGCATGGCTGCTGATGCCACTGCAGCAGCTCAAAGTGCTGATGACATGGCTGTCAGCGACACTTCGTGCCGCTTGTTGCATACACAGCGGCATACCAAATAGAGGGAGAAAGGGAATGGGAGAGAGCGAGATGAAAATTATGTAAAAAAATGAAATCTACGAGTTTAAAACACACAACAAAAAATGCAAATGATTGAGGCTTAATTCTGAATACACTGGTATAAGGGATAAGCGAACGAAACGAGCCAACATTCGGTCGACTGCGACTGCGACGGCGACTTCTCTTGCTGGCTGTCATTTTTGATGTCGCTGCATTTATAAATTAATTAAAAATAAATTACTTTATGTTGCATGTCCAATTTCATTAAAGTTAGCAAGGCAGCAACAATAAATAATTATGCACAGAAAACATCAACAAAAAAAAAAAAAATGTGGACAACCGAAAGAAATATTAACAAATTGCCCAAAGGGGGGTAAAGTGGGTGTTAAAGTTTATGGGTTTTTTTATGTCTGTTGAAAGAATTTAAAAAATTTCACGCCATGCAAATTGGTGCAAGGATCGGAATCAGTTAACTAAAGCATGTTCGTTTCAAGTAGAATTTTGATAGCCTAACAATTCGATGAGCAAGTCAAGTGATGTACTAATGTGTATGCATAGTCTAGTTAGATGTTATAGATTAGATTAGATACAAGTTTGCTAATCTCCGTCACATCCCACTTCCCTATCCTGTTGGTTAAGGGCAAGTGCATCACTCTGATTGCATTGAAATTTTCGCACAGTTAATCTTGTTGTGCTGGCCGGCAACAGGTGAACTCTATATAGAATGCCCCAAGATGTACATATATTACTATATGTGCCTGTATAGTTGCCATCATATTTGCTTTCAGCAAACAGATTTGCAAAAGTTAACGTCGCATTAAGGATACAATCCCTGCCCTGGTTCGCATATAAATCCACTTGGTAGACGGCAAAGACCTTCGCGAAATGTTTGCCACTCTCATATATTTTACCAAAGAGCAAAAGAAGGTAGTCGATGGTGGTGGACGGGGGGAAGGGGTGCAAGAGTACTGGGAAAGATGAAGCTGCAACACTGCCGCAGATAAATTTTCATGTTGTCACACCTGCAAGTTGCATGCACATAAATATATTTCTACCTCGAGAGCCGCCAAAAGGAGGTGCCACAATTTCTGTTTCCCTCCATTGCATTGGCGGAGAGGTGACAAGATGGGAAGTGAAGGAGGTACAGAATAAGATATCAAGCAAACAGGCAAACCGATTTCGTATTCAGTTGTCCTTCACCTACCTCGCCCCCATTTCTGTTTGACTGCGAGCGAAGAGGTGTAAGAAATTGAAAGCGAAATATTATTGAAAAGAAGCCTCCCGTTCTCGGAACTTGCCACATTTTATTTATGGCGAATATTTGATTTTCGATTTTCGTGTCTCATGTCTCGTGCTGTTAACGTCGTTCCATGGCATTGACATTTTATTTTTACTCCACCCAAAAATGGTAAAGGAGAGAAGTGGTGGAGAGGGCAGGGCGATGCCTTATAAATATTTGCTTATTTGTGGCTGAGTTTACACAAATATTGAATTGATATATTATGGTACATTCACTCGCTCTCACACCGAGTCTGTGCAACAAGTGACGATAAGATAGAGCAAGATAAGTGTGAATAAGATGAACTGGCTTTCAAGTATGGAAAGTTGTTAACCGAAAACTGGGCCATCAACGAAATAAAAGAGTCGCAATCGACTCGCAGGGAAACTTGCCATCATTATGAGAATTCTCTTCTACCTGCTCTCGTGAACGAATTGCAGAAAAACCAAGTCATTAATATAATTACCATTATGACACTGCAATAAAAAATGGTTAATAAAAAGTTAATTCTGCTTATGACGACATTTTTATACCCTTATATTGTATAGTGCTTAAAATTCTCGTAAAACAACCAAAAGGAGTCAAATTCACTAAATGGCATTTATATTTCTACAGTCTTATTGGCCAATCCTTCACTAGTTTCATTTAGGTAGAATTCCCAACTAGTTAAAGCCTATAATATGTATTAGCCTCGATATGTTAGTCCCAGGTAAAGCAAATACAAATTGCTAATCGGAATTCATAAACCTTCCTTTTATAGAGTATATGGGGTGGAACTCCTCTTTCGTTTCTTAGCTAGAGCAGTTAACCAAGTAGAAATCAATTAGCAACTCTCAGATATATATTTATCTTCTTTCATACTTCATCCTTTGAACTAAAAGTGAAAATCTAGAGAAGACAGCCTAAATGCCACCCAGGAGGATAGCTGTCAATGGAATTGGACCACACACATGAACACACGACTGAAACCAGCAACAAGAGACCAAAACAAGGCTAATGAAAATGAAACCTGGTCACGCACAAAATTCCCCCACCAACATTAACTCGAATATAAAATTATTCAAATGCAACCTTACTATATATATGTATATATATAAATTCAAGTTAATCCGCACAGCTGGATATCTCTTGATGCCTTGAGGGCGCCAGCAATTTCCAGTGGATTTCTGATCTGGATCTTGGGCATAGGTATACTTTTCGTTCTTGTTATTTTCGCTGGAAAAGGCAATGACCAAAAGTTGTTGTTGTTGCTGATGGGCGCCAGCTTTTAATCATTATTAATTATACTCTACCTTAAGGCATATTAATCATTTCTGTGCTTACATAGGCCAGGACCCTCTGGCTTTTAGATAGTCAACTCGGCAGAAAAATGTGCTGAGAAATGTGACTAATTATTACAGGGGCCAGCAGAAGTGTGTACACACTTTTTAGCCTTTTTGTACTTTTTATCAAATCAATTTATTTAAGTTAAAAACATTCATTAAACTCATTGTCATCATTTCATGGCCTCATATATATTATACCAATCTCCGGTCTAGAATTATACGATGTGGCATTCCTATAAACCAAACGAAATGCTTTGCGGGCCAACTTCTCGCCAAGTTTAAGATCCAAATCAGCACTCCATTTTTTCTTCAAATACTTTTCAATTTTCTTAGATCTCGCGCCCAAAGCAGCATATTGGACAGTGGAACAGCCACTAGCCGGATGAAAAGCATTCATATGTAGACCCGTTGAATCCAGACCAGCTATCAATAGTTCCTTTTGGTTTAGCAGCTCGTATTCTTTGTTCCACATCTCGCTAACCTGGTCCATTGTCATCGGAGCGTGTTTGTTTAGCCTGTTTTCTTCCAGTTTCATACAGATATCAATTAGAGGATCACGAAGACTGGGCTCATTTTCAGAACAAAAGCTAGAGTGTAAGATATAAGAAACAGTCATTGTAATAATTCTCAATATTAACTCAATTATTAAAATAAAATTTAATTATTTAGAGATTGAACTGCACTCAATAAATCCTTGAAGAAAATTGTTTAGGATATTACATTTACTTTTATGAAATGGATCTTATAAGAACAAAAGATGGCAACTAATTCTAAGACTAAAGAAGTCTCTCTAAACTGTTAGACAACAAATTTGGTTTTTACTTACTAAATGCCATCGTTCAGGTAAAAAAAACGATGATCCAGTTCATTGATGGCCAAAACAATGCCATTTTTACACACAACTCCAATAACGGTTCTTGATATTTTAGAGCTGAAATCAAAATAATGAAAATTTAATTCGAGAACCACTGAAATGTAAAAAGAGAATATCATCGGAAATCTATTACCTCATCATCGTCTTGTTATCAGATTTCGTTTTGGGAATAAGCATGCTGAAGAATCGCTTCAATCAAATGATCTGTGAAAGAAAACATAATCCAGTTAAACACTTGAGAAAACAAGCCGAACAGAAAGCGCTATGTAAACGATATTTTGAGGGCTACTCCGTAGTTTTTTTTGTGAAGGGTCTTCCCTAACCACACAAAAGTTTGTTTGCAAAGTGTCAAGTCATTGCGACCTCGAGGTAGCTGGCTTGGAATCATGATGATGATATGCATGAGCAGATTAACAGGCGTGTGGACGCGAAAAAGTGTCAACCAACGCCAGGTGAGTGACATGGACAAGATGTTGTTGTTGTTGTTTCTTCTTCTTATGTTATGAGAATGTGTGTGGTCAGCAGAAAGCTAGCCCAACTCCACTTCACTGATAATGATGATGATGATTATGACATTGTCAAGTCGTAAACGATATTGACAGTCCAAGGGTATCCAAGCAAAGCCACCAACGCCCATGATTCCATTCCATGCATAGATTTGCAATACAAAACTTGCGCTTACCTTAGTTGCACCTGCTTTAGTCTTTTTCTAAAAATAGATGCAACCAGTTTTCAGGCAAACACGAGGAGTCCTAGGCACATTTGTATAAAAAGTCACTTTCATTAATTAATCGCCACGATGCAACACGAGGTGACACTCCACGATTCGCTGGCGACATAATCAGGTTGTAAGCAATGCCTTAATTAGCATATCTCCAAGGGAGATTTGCGGTTTAACTTACCTGATTTGTGATTTTATCTCGCAGAAGGACCACTTGCTCTCAATGTTCATCAATCAATACTAATTTTTATTTAAAACAAGTTAAAACGTCAACTTCTTTGAGATTGATGTTGCTCTTGCTCCTTTGCACTAGTTCAGTATTGTAAAAGTCCAAGTAATTGCTAAGGTTGGCTAAGTTTGGGCTTTTTATCTGTTATCGATAACATTGAGTTGATTTCGATACAGCTATAAAAGTGCTATAAAAGGTTTCTGTACCGACATTATCCTTAATGCATATATTAGTTTAGGGTTGTAATTTAAGCAAGATTATTACAAGGTTATTTAAATGTTAAACTACAGTATTGATGAATTAAAATGTTAGTTCAAGACATAAAAGAAAAATAAGTTATATTCTTTTCACACAACAGCATCATTCGATATACATATGTACATACATACAAATGCATGTATGTACATACATATGTAGATATACAATTTTTAATCGGAAGGCGATAATAAATCTTACAACAAAATCCTTTATTTGGAACCAAAGCCTAGTTAGTAATAGTTAGTCCACATCGAATAACAACTCTGTGTTACTATCGAAACTGAAATTATCTAAAGCTCATTACTTAAAATAAACCACATAACTATATTATTTAGTACATGCCTCAATTTCTGATTTTGAATAATCTCTACAGATGTACATATATGTATATAATTTGATACAGAATTCATGGATGGATGTAAAGTTGGCAATGAAATCACTATCAATTAAATCTTCCTTTTAAGCATTTTCCATATTTTTGACAGGGTAAACTGAAACTCATGTTCAAGTTGAATCATCCATGTATGCATATGTACAAAATGCTCGTTGTAATTGAATTTTGCTGGCATTTACAAAACACTTCAACTCCTTTTTGACAAGAGGCTCAACGAGACGACAGCAATTACCATACAATTTGCATGACGTTTATACATATATATTTTTCCTTTTTTTTTTTTTTTTTATTTTGTTATTTTATTTTTGTATTTTTGCCGCTTTAACAAGTGCTTTCGTTGGATTTTGACAGTTTTCAGTCCGTTATCGTCTTCTCGGTTGGCCACATTTTTGTTGAATTCGCATTTCATTAGCTCGTTATGGACCACCTAGGGCCTTTGCTGACAGACCCCTCCCCACAGTCCTCCTCCATGTATTCACCATGCGTCTGTGATAGGCTCAGCTGTGGCTCCAGGTAAAACAAAAACGACAATCAGAAAAAAGAGGGAGAGCGACCAGACCCACAACGAAGCAATTAAGTTGGCAATCGGTTGCTAACAATCCAACAAAAGTCAAAGACAGGCCCAATGGGGCAATTTAAAAACGTGAAAACATAAAGAAAACAAAACAAATTCAAGACCAAAACAAGAAAAACACTTGAAACCCATCAATAATGTCAATCTCAATGAAGTTCAACATATGAATTCTTTTCTTTCTGCAAAAAAAGGGCAACATTTATTTTAGCATTTATTTGTTTTGAACATCATCATCATCATCATTGTGAGGGTCAGCTGAGCTCCTTTAGATGAGAAATTTGCTTATTGAAGTTGGTAGAGAATAGAGCGGGTTGCTTTTGTAAAATTTTGATGGGCTTTAATGTGTTGTTCCATATAAATTGTAGTATCAAGGGCCTTAAGAATAAGAGCTGCTGCACTCAGGTGCATTGTCAGATCTTCTATCTGACAGCTCCCGTTGCGCCACTGTCGATATTGTCCAAGGCTAACCTTGAACTGCTTTTTTGTGTTTGGATAAGAGCAAGTTTCTTGGCCCTCACACTTTCTAGCTCTGTTGGGATGACTTTATCTGATTGAAACTCTTTAGGTCCAATATAAGGCTTTGTTTCTTTGAAGTTTCCGACTCAGAGATGGTTGAATTCTTGACACCTATGACAGCAGTTAATTGATCTTTGCTAAGGACCAACAAGTTCCTGTCTTTGTTTTCATCGGAAAGCGGAAATATTTCTTACTAATATCGGCAAATTCATTGGCGATAAGATTTTACTTATGTATGTATGTACATATGTATGACCTCCACTACAGTTTTGCAGAGACTGCAAAAGTTCCACAAGCTATACAATTCTTGTTATTGTTTCATTCATAAAAAACGACAGCGTTTTTTCCCCAAAAACTTGTCTCTACGGTGTAATTTTAAAGTGTTTATGATTAAAGAGCCTTAAGACCCATAATGGCATCTGGCTGGACTCCCAGACATTGGATACGCCATTCAAAAACAGTGACCAAAAAAAAAGGAAAAGGGACAAGCCCGTCAAAACAAAAGTCTCTCAGTGGTCTCGAAAGTATTAAGCGATGACGGGTTTGCCAAAGAAGCAAAGGAGCGCGTTGATGCCTCCCTGTGATTAATTGAAGTTCAATTATTATTATAGCCGGTTGTTGTTGTTGTTATTGCGTATCTTGTTGATGGCTGATTTTCATCCAGCAAGTACTGTAATTTGTAGTTTTAATCAGGTTTTGGTCTTGTTTATCTTTTGGGTAAATCAAATGATGAATTAAAGTGAAATCTGTTTAAGACTGATTAAAGATTTCTCTCTCTCTCTCTCTTTCTCTCTGCATGATACAAAGAGATTGCTTTCAATTGTAAGCATTCTCCACGCCGAACATGTAAAACATTTTTGTCGATTTTCAGGTAAATTTATGTGCCAAAAATATGCAAAACTCTCCAACTGCCATTCCCTTCCCCACATCTATGACATTGTCGTGACAAAGAGCACAACAGCAACAACGACACCTTCAACAATTGCTTTGGCCATTCAATAAAAATGTAAATTAACTTATCAATTACAATGCCCAAACAACAAATAAACTGCACAGGGTAAGGCAAGATGGCAAGGAGGTGGAGGTTGTATACTAAACGCGTGCCCTTCGTTGGAGGCCAAATACAGAGACTTGCCCTAGAGGGGCACCTCACCTCACCTCCCCGCCCCACCCAAAGTTTCCATCTTGTGGGCACTATGGCACTCGCCTAACGTTTTTCTTATGCAAATGAGGTCAAACAACGTTAAAATATTCGTGCTCATAATTTTTATTTCCGTTATTCAAGTTTCAAGATTGTATTGCACACACTTGCCCAAGAGCATCCTCTGTCTAACTTTTGTTAGTTACAATTTTTTCCCTGGACCAGGTCCAGGCGACATTTCGCCAGTTGGGCGGAAAAAAATTTGCCTTGCTAATAGGCCAAACGTCTGCCATGGTGTCTGCTCGGCTCCTTCATGTCTTTCCCTTCCCTATCCTACCCACATTGCGGGAGAGCGGAGACATTCTGACGCCTGGAATGACATAAGTTACGAGTGCCGTGGGGGCATTTATTTTAATATGAAGCTGATAAGGCCTTTCACTGATATCTAAATTAGACAGAAGCATTGCTTGCCCCAGTAGTGACCTGTGACATTGACCAGGGAGAAAGGGAATGGCAATAGTTGTAGGGTAAATCACCTTAAGAGTGTTTCAATTGATTCCCTGTAAGTCTCTCAACGAGTAGTTAAAGGTGCTTTAAAGTAGGGGTATTCAATATGCAATGAGGGTATGTTTCAAATGATTCTACGATGATTAGTTTTAAAACCAAGACTTTGTAGACACAATTTAAGATGCATTCAACTAGCAGTGTTTGATTAAATTTTAAAGACTAGTAAATAGATATCAATAAATTGAATAAACTTAAGATTTCAAAACATCGACTACAGTTTATATCGTTTGGAATATGTTAATATTGGTTAATCGTTAATAATTAATCCCTCTTAGCTGTATATTCAGTTAGAATTTGTTTAATACCCTTAATCACCCTTTAAGAACACCCATCCTTTGATTTTCACAGCTGTATCTCGTGAATCACCCTATTCAAAAGTTGGCTTCATTGAAATCGTGTTACTCTAATGATGAGACCTTGTTACCCACTCACACACACACACACACTAACACACTCCCAGAGTCCCTCAAATTACTTTGCTGGCCTTTCACACAGAATTGAAGCACTGCAACAGGAACGTAAAAGCATAATCAGAGTGAGAAGGTCGATGGGCCTGAGGGAACTAAGTTGGACCTGGTCATAATGATGATTTTAGTCATGCCACAACGAGCATTCAACGCCCATTCCTCGTTAGTTTGCAGACAAATTATGACCACGACTCCTGTTCTTGTTCTATTCCTGTTCCTGGTGAGCTGTTTGCTGGTTGCTTTTAGTGTTACTGCTGGTCACTACACAAAACATAGAATTCCTATTGCACTGCACACAGATTGTGTGTGTTTGGTTGGCTCGTTTGGCAACTGGCAACTGAGCGATAAACATTTGCGTGATTAATGAAATTTGAGAATAGGCGTTAAAGGAGTTGGCAAAAGGAGCTACCCCAACTGCCATCATGGCTTTCCATAAATAAACAATTAGCTCTGACTTATGGGGGTCTCTCACAATGGGTGGGCAACTGGAAAACGCGCAAAGGCAGGGGAGTGGGTGACCTCCTGTAACTGTTTTTTCCTATTTACCCAATGTACCCCCAACATAATTGACTCGCACTCGGCCCCCAATTAGAATTCGTAAATGCCGCACGCTTTGGCCATTTGAATTTATATTGAAATTTAATTTAATTAATAGACCATGGCCAGAAACAAAAACAAAAACCAATTGCTATTGTTATCCAGATGCCAATGCCAATGTGTGAGTGTGTGTGTGTGTGTGCTTACCCCAGGTGTTGTATCCATTTCCATTTTGGTTTTTATCGCAGCGGGAAGTGTCAAAAAGTCAACTCAATAACTGTTTATTTTACTTGGCATATTTTCAATTTTTCGTTTCCTCTGCATATGTGTGTGTGTGACTCAGTTTAGCTCTCTACATGACGTTAGTTAGTGTCCGTTGTTGTTATTGTTGCTATTGCTGGTCTTTCAACTTTATTTTTACAGCGGCTTATTTATCTTCATGGGGGCTTGGGGGCATTTGGCTAATCAATTTGAACTATTTGGGCATCGAATATAGATACTAGCGAATGCGAATATATGTATATGGTTATTAGGCCACACAGTTAAGACCCACAGAGAAAAAGGGATCATAATGAAAGGTTCGTTTCATGGCTCATACACTTGGAAAAATTATCCATGGAAATGGTAAAATAAAAAAGAAAAAGCCAAGATCCAAGTACCAAATACCAAGATCACCTGACTAGGAATATTTTGGTGACCCCCCCAACGTGATGATTTGAATATCGAAAGGTTTAAAAATTGAGATTTTTGTTTCAAAATAGAATTTCTCATTTTTATTCTTACTAATTTAGGTATAAAACAGAGATTAGATTGTCTTTCAGCTCCCTGGCACTACTTTCGTTGGTAGTTTGAACCAGTTGGGAATTACAAGGTTAAAAAATCTTTCTCTTCTTGACTTTTAAGTTCTTTTTTCTAGAGTGTACGACAATAAAAATAAATCTGGATTGTTGGAAGCAATATATCAGTTTTATAGTAAAACAAAACAACTGTCAGAGTCTCACTCGTTTTTAAGGTCTTGTGAATTTTATAGTTTTCTTAGACATGGAAATAGTTTTTTTGTCCTTGTTATGCAACTTTCGCATATATTTCTAACGATCTCTTTTATCTCCATCTCTGTCTCGGCCCACCTGATGCAGTTGTAGTGGCCGCCGTGATCAATATTCCGTGCTATTCATAACAAAATGACTAAAGGCTACTGCTCACAGTAAACGCCTCCACACACTCCCATAGTGGGCCCATTTGCTACCGTTTAGTTAGATTGGCTTCGGCACGACTACCGACTACCGACCGACCCACCGATCAATTCTCTCTCCAAAGAGGAGCCACCACATAACGCCCACAATTCCCATAGCTTGGCCTATCAATCAATTTCCAGTTGCTGCTGCACTTCACTTGCTAAAGATATAGAGAATACCCTCGGCTCTCACTCTCTGACTGGGGCTCGGCATCTGGGTTTAGGCCTTTGAGCGCTTTTGGTTGTAAAAAATAACAAAAATTTTTCGTTGCGGCATCATTTTTCATATCCGTCAAGCAAAACGCAAAAAGGCCAAAGTCAGATATCCAGCAGAATCAGCGGCATGGAAATCGAGATGCAAACAGAAAGCAGCGGGAAGGCACAACCAAAAAAATAATAAAAAAAAACCAACAAAAAAGAGGATAAAAACCAAAATACTTTTACGGCCAATCGACAGGGATCGTTGTATTTTGCATTTCTTTTGTTTTTACTACACTATCGAGTAGCCACTTTACCCATCCTCCATTTCGATGCACCTCTCTTTTCGTTTCAACTTTGTTTGCCTTTGGTTCATGGTGAATGTTTGTGTAGCGCGAATTTGTTGCAATTTCTCATTGTCAGCGAACGCGTTCGCCGGTAAATTTTGATTAAACGCTCTACGGGAATTCACTTTACCTGGGCACTCGTTGTTGTTTTTTTTTTTTTTTTTTTGATTCCTCTTACATTTTCCACCCATCCCCCTTTTTTGGGGTTCCAGCTGGTGGCCAACTCTTTCATTTGCGTTTTGATAAATGGAGCTCGTTGCTAGGCGATATGTTATGCAATTTAGGGATTTGTTTTCTGGTTGGTGAAAATGTTGATGCATCCTCCCCAAAGAGGTGAAATCAATTTAAAAGGATCGTGGGAATTACTATATTTACTTGCAAAAGGCTTACATTGGCAAAAAATATTAATGGTTATAGAAAATCATCGACATAGCGACCGATTTGTTGGCATAGAAATAGATCTTCAGGTTTCTATTTATGTTATTAATGCTTTCAATCAATTTCGTTCTATAATAGAATATGCAAACACATCCAATAGTCTATGAAATGATAGTCAAAATTTTCATTTTTTTTCTCTTACAAAAGTCTATTAGCAATTTATGGAAGCGATCCCCTCGAACCCAAAAGATGTCGTAGTGCCAGCTGAGCGACCCCCCAGGAGGTCAACAAGGCTGTCAGTATCCCTTGTGCCAACATGTAATATGAATTGTGCCCTGGTTGCCTTATTTATTATTGTAGTTCTGGCTGCTGGTGCGGGTTACTTTTATTTTTATACTTCTGTTCGCTGACTATGAAAGTGAAGATCGTACTAGATACAATGTGAATTGTCGCTACAGAAGTTTGAATAAATGTTAAAGAAAACATGGTTTACTCTTTATCCAACAATTCGTTTTCGGTCCGGTCGCTGCATGAAAAGTTAACAAGAATTGATGTTGCATGTTCTTCTTTTTTCGGCACAGAAACAGAACAAAAAACCCTTAACCGAAAACAAAGCATAAATTTCACCATCTCTGACCAGTTTTACATGCAAGTTGCACTGCTGTCGATATCGGTTCCCTTTCTTCTCGTCCTCCACTACAGGCACCTTCACATGCAGAGCCGAAACCAAGCCAGGCCAATGGACGCGATGTTGCATAAATTTTCAGCCAGCGAATTCAATTTGCGTAACGCGTGGATGCCAATGTGAAGGAGGACGATACACACACACAGACCAGAGAGTTGGAGTATTGAATTGGTTGAACGAAATGTTGTATATTGGAATGGAAAAGGAATGTTCTTTTCGGATAACAAAATTTTACTTCATGCAGCTGTTAAACGGAAAAAGAGACAGGGGGTGGGCGGGGCATTAAGAAAAAATAAAATATTTATTATTTTTGTCGTGACACGCACTCCAAGTCACTCACTTAACCATCTCTATGTGGGTGCAATCAGTCGGCTGACTGGGTCTAATCCGCCTCACTCCTTGACTTTGCATGCAAATCACCTCGTTGAGCTGAGCCGCCCTCAGCCAGCAGCTGCCTCAGTGGGTGGGCAACCGAGACCTGTAGTAGCTGGGCAGGAGACGAGGATCACCCAGTCGGTTGCTCTGTATGTTGTGTCTCCTCTGATTTAAGTTGATGAATTGCAGTTTTCTGCTGTCCCCTTCTATTGACTAAAAGTGGGAGTTGAAGTTGAAGTTTTAACAGTTGCGAGTTGAAGTTGCCAGCTTGCAAGACATAAGAAAACATCAGATAATCTCACTTGAGCTGATTACGTGTGGCAAACTAGATAAACAAAAAAATGTCCATGTTTGTTACTTCATCAAATATGCTAAATACATATGTATTTATTATTTGTTAATCAGATACTGTCGATCAGAACTTTCGAATAATAACGAACAAAATTTCAATTCATTTTCTATGAAAATCCACCCAATACATAATTGAATTTCAATCAGCGTCAAATGATGAATTGTGTTTTATGCTCAATTAGCCGCTGCTGCTGCTGCTGCTGCCCCACAACCAAATCAATGGACGCAACTGCAACATTGGCTGTGGCAACGTCAGCGGCATCAGTAGCTGTAGATGTAGCTTTAGCTGTCGACAGTCGCTAACAAAGATAAATGGCTGAAGCCGCAAAATTGATTTTGGTTGACAGATGAAATGGTTGAGAATCGGGATAGAGCCAATGCAGACCGAAAGAGCGACAGCCAGACCAAGCGACCAAGCAACAGAGTGACCGAACGACATCAACTGCAATAGTTGATAATAAAAATCGAAATCGAAATCAAAATCAAAAGCAAAAGCGAATAAATGTATCGCGGGCTGTTTGCCTCTGAAATGCAATTACGCATACGCCATGGAGGCCCAACTAAAAATTCAAGAGAGTGTCCAGCAGCTTGTGAGACCATAGAGGAGAGGCCGATTGTTAAGAGGCAGAAAGGGGAGTAGGTTCGCTTGCGTTGAGCGGTAGCTGCTGCCAATTGACACTTTGATGCATAAATCAACTTTATTGTTTATTGATTTTTATGTTTGTCTCTCTGACTGCCGTTCACTACTCTTGCATCAAAAAGAATTGCATTCACTTTCTCTGGAATTACGTTACGTGCATAGAAAAATGATAAATCTCTGGTTATATAATTCTGATCCACATTCAACTTATTGTTTAGTGTTGTTTAAGAAACTATCTACCTTTGAGTAAGGCCAACAATTTAGTTTACCAATCAGATCCGAACATTTTTAGGTAATTTTATAGTTTATTTCAGAATCAGTTACATTTTGAAAATATTAAACAACTGCTTCTAGTAAATGAATCTAAGAATAAGAAACTGTAACTCTAAAAAAAACAATAAATTTCTTTACCGATTAGATACTATATCCACAAGATTATAGATAGGTATTCGATTTATTGGAGTTTCTTTAAGGGTTCAAAAGTAATAATTTTAGCCCTTTCTACCATTCTTTTTAGTTATATTTATTTAAATTATTATCCATTTCCTTTAGCTTTTTATCATATAATATAAGCTATTAATTCCATCGGATATATAATCCAATTATCTTAAAGAAGTAAGTTCCTAAACGTATCAATCAAAAGATCAATTTTGTCCAACACTTTTATGAATTAATTTGGAATTCAATAAACAATTTATTTAGTTTCTTAACAAAAAATACATTCTCCATCTTCTGAAAGCTTTCTTAATAATAACTCATTTGCAATTTTCTGTTTTTTCAATGTTTTTAACCACAATGAAATGTGTTTAGGATGGGATCTAAAAAATGTAGTTCTATGGTCTATGGTCTATGTCTTTGTCTATTAAAGATAGTTGCCACTCTGATTCCTTAAATTATATATTATATTACATTGTATATTGAATCTAAAATGAATTATAAAGTTTTAAAACAGTTAAAAATTTAACATACAAGGGTATGCCAAAGTCGTTAGGGCTTAAGTTTACAGTTATCTCTGGGTTTTGTGTGCCATTTTATTAAATCTCGATTCTGGCATCTCTTGAATGGCCACCGCCCGCACAGTTACTCCACCTCCTGGACCGCGTCCTTGTTATTTATTTGAATTTATGCGATTTAAATGAAATTGGTTCATTGTTTGACATCCATTCCGTGAATTCCATATACGAGTTCAGTCCTGGACATGCTCAACAATTCATAAATCGATTAAAGAAGTGTTCAAAAAATGTAAAATAAAATAAAATACAAAAAATGAAATTGTACATATGTATAAAAATGTGCATCTATATACTGATATGTATGTACATACATATTTGTATACGCGTATATATGTCAGACAATAAATAAAATCTGCCCTTGTTTGGTTATCTGCATGAAAAATCTGTGTATATTTTGGATTTCAGTTGTTGTACAATTTCCTTTCCTTTTTTTTTTGTTGTCGTGTTTTTTGTTTTGTGTATATTTTTTATGTTTTTTTTATTCGCTTTTATTATTATTATTGATTGACATGGCAATTTTTGATTTTGATGACTACCGCCATGGTTTACTTGGGATGAGAGTTTGTTATAGCTTTAAGTAATCATTATTTATGTGCAGGGCAATAAAATCGCAAATCGCCAGCTTGTTTCCAGGCAAACATTCTTCATAATTGTTGGTCCAAAAAGTTTTGCATTTCATGTCTTACTTTCACCCATCGCCCCAACGTGGTTGTCTTCTTCCCTATCAATTTACCTGCTCCGACGAAAAGTTTTTGATTGCCCAATTTGCTGGAAGAATGCTGCTCAGCTGCCAGCAATCCACCCACCCACTCCTCCACCCACACCCACACCCAGCTACGAGGCAATTTTTGTCTTAAACTGCTGAAAAAAAAAACTTGAACTGAAACCACTTGAAAAACTAAAGCTGCAAGAACGTTGAGAGGTGACCACCAATGGCTGGACTAGAGCCACATGTGTCTAGCTCGAACTCCTTGCCAGATAATGTGCAACAAAATAAATGGTGAGACTGACAACTTACTTTGGTTTGGGTTAGCCGAGGAAGGAGTTGCACCAGAAGCACCAGCAGCACTTTTCCTGACTGGACGATGACTTTTAAATTGTTTTATTGAGGTGCCAGTGTTGGTCGAAAAGTTTAGCAAGTGTAGAATAAATGAGCATGGAAGTCCATTTTGGAGCATTTCAAAAAAAAAAACTGGGGTTGGTAAACTGAGCAATGGTTATCCGTAGAAAGAGTAGATAGATGAAGTCACTGAATGGTGTGGAGTTTGTTTCTGGTTCTTACGGACAAAGTCAAATTGCCAACACTATTTAACAAATTTTATCACTTATTTGTAATCCATTTGGCTTGCTACTTAAATTTTACATTTAAATGTTCCCTATATAAAATTTTGATTATACCAATATAAGTTTCAATTGAAATCGTTTAACTTAACATATTCTTCTTAGGCACAGCTTAAGATTCAATAAGGCTAATCCTTAATGTAAAAGGATTCAGATTAAGCTTTCAAAATCCTAAATCAACATTTTTTTAGATTTACGTGTCAATTAAAGCCAAGTTGATATTTTATTTTGATTTTTATAATTTCCTATCGTTATCTTAATCTGGATTAGTTAATAAATTTACCATATAAACAAATCACCCTTTCTTGAGGATATCCTAAAGCTGAATTTATGATTTATCTCTGTCTAAAAAGCGGATTCACTTGCCATTTCAAAGCATTGCAACCCTTTGTAGAGAGTGTTGCTTAGTTGATTGGTAAATGAAGATGCAGATGCAGCAGCGGCAGGAAAGGGAGGTCGGTCCTTGGGGCTGTGGAGTTTTCCGTTCACGTCCAGCTTTTATGTGCCCTGTCACCATAATGGTGTTTCCAAACTTTTTGCTGTTGCCTAAGTAGCCCAAGCTTGGCAACTCGCTTCAATATGGCCTGATGACATGTTTTAACACACGCACAACCAAAAGCACACTCAAAGAGGGACTGGCCATAGAAACATGTGCCACGGACCCCAAAAACTGGTCATAAAATGTTGTCCAGGCCAGGAAGGGCAAGCGCGATGACTCTAAGCTGCTGTCAATTGGCATTACCCCAGCAATAGTGGGAGCAGCAGAACAGGAGCAGGACGAAAGCGACACAGAAAGAGAGAAAACTCTGCAGCGTCATCGTCATCGTCATGGCCTCGAGGCAGGAGCTTAAACTGAAGCAATTTTCATGTTGAGCTGTTGTCTGTGTGAGCATGTGTGTGTGTGTGTGTGTGCTGGGAAAGTTAATGCTGTCGCAGATTAAAACCAAAACATAAGCCCAGGCAGGATCTATCACCTGAAGGCAGGACCAGGTGAGGAGTGCCATGCAGCGCCGTGGCATGTATATGGCATGCCTACCATTGTGTCATATTAGCACAAGAGATTTAAGCGATTTCACACACACACAACCCAAACTGCAGAGGAAGAGTCATCCTTTATCCTGCCACAAGCTAAAAGAACATGGGAAAAAAAAACCTCCAACAACTTTCGCCTCCAAACAAAATCGTTGAATTTTCTGTAATCGAAACTCAACCGACAACCAACAAAAAAAAAAAGAAGTAAAATAAAATGCCCATTCATGAGTCCTGGCCAGAAAGTCAAATGGAAAAGCTTTTGAAAATATAATGGGAATTCCGCAGAAAAGTTTTTTCTCTCCTTATTTGACTGCTCTTCAACTTTTATGGCCGCCTCGCAAAAAGAGCGATAGAGAGAGAGAGAGAGGGAAAATAGAAGAATAGAAGATAAGTTCCAATACAAATTAAAATTTAAATGAGCTGCTGCTATTGCTTCGGTTACTGCTCCATCTCGAGCTCCATCTCCCAGCTCCTGCCGCTTGACACGTGACAAAGTTCAACTGGCAATAAAAAATAAAGGAATATATAAAAGCAAAATGCTAGGTCAAAGACTTTTAGATACCCTATATGTCATCCAACAGATTAATATATAGATAGATATTTCGGTTTCAAATCTTTTCCCCTTAACTACTTTTGATGAAGTGTGAGATACTTTAGTATGAATTAAGATCCTTGATTGACGAAATTATCGATTACATTTAACAGATCATATTACAGATCATGGAGATAGAGATTCTTTGATTTGTATCTGAAAAGCATCAAGTGACTAAAATTTTCAGGCTAAGCGTTTAGCCTCGATTGACAATATGAAAGATTCTATCTAAGGTTAACTAGTTCTAGACTTTTTGATTAGTTTCAGTCCTAATCACTTTGATTTCTTTAGACTACCCATCACTTGGCTCAAGGTTATAGGGTAATGCAAAAGCAAGGAATTGAAGGAGAAGGCGTAAAATGTTCGAAACAATTTCAATAAGCGTTTCCTTTGCTGCTAACACACACACACACAGAGAGGACAGAGACCCAAAGTAAGATGAGGGCTAATAATAGAGAGAAAAATCGACGACTGATGCCAGCTGAGCATTAAATTGATAAAAGCAAAAATGTTGCATTTAATTGGAAAAATGTTTTCAATGAATTTTCATTCATTTTTCCCACCAGCACTGAGCAGCATCAGCAGCAAACGGCGGCAGCGCACAAACAAATCGATTCGATTCGATTTCAGTTTGTTTGAAAATATATATACATATATATTTTTTTATATTTGTTTTTGTTTTTATGGTATTTGTATTTTGCGGAATGGTGTTGGGCGGGGGCGGGGGACAGGAGCCGAGGGTATTTTCCCTATGCTGCTATTGTAAACAGTCAGGCCGTGTAATTGAAAATGCCATGGGGCTAAATATTTAATTGTGTATATACTTTTTTTTTGCTTTATTTTTTGTATACAGATTTTTGTTGAAATGATAAGCAAAGAAAATGAGTGTGAAACTATATGTATATATGTATATGTATATATGAAAACAAATTTAAAGTTGCCTTTGGTTTTTCCAATTAACTTTATTTATTATATGGTTAGGTGTGTTATTTATCTATGAAAGTTATTATGTTTTAGCTAGTGAAGGTATATTATGGGTAAATCTTCTTGCATTTTGTGTGGAATGTTTTAACTTGGCTATTCAGAAGTTAATTTTGGCCCTTTGTGCTGCAAGAGACGACCTTTCCGAACCCATAAAGTGAGTCTCTGTAAAATATAGTCAATTCCTTTTAGTTAGCAAGATCAATTTCAATTTTTTATATATTTTTTCCACTTGAGTTTTGAAAACTTTTAATTATTTAAAAAACAAGAAATGACTCTTTGCCAAAGAGTAGAAAATTCAATAATTAATTAACTTTTTTGGCGTGTGTGTGTGTGTGTGTCTGTGGCAAGCATGAGTACCCTTAATGCACTTCATATGCACTTGCATGGTCAACGGTAACATCAACCAAAAAATTCGCATATTTTACAATTCAACTTTTCTGCATTCGAAAATTCTGTTTAGAGAAGCTAGAGGCAATTAAGGCGGTTCCTATGAAGGATGCTCACATTCGCTTGCTTGTCCCCCACTGAACCACTGTCATCTAGCGACCCGTCCACCCACCTATCTCCTGTCATTGCCTTTTTTACTGTGCAGTCAAAAGGCGCTAAAAACGCATTAAAATTAATTATGAGAAACACTGGCCGCCATTTCCATTTCCACTTGGTGGAAATTTCCCACCAGTTTTCCTCTTCATCTCTTCTTCATCTGCCAAACACATGCAGATGATACATTTTTTGCCAAGATTCCATACCATTGCCAGTCTTGCCATGAAAGGTTTCGCTCATATGCACATTTTGGTTACTTTGCTCTGCTCTGCTCAGTTTTCCTGCATCGTCGCTCACTTCAAAGTTAATTATGTTGACATAGTCAGTTTCAGTTATTTCTTTCTTCCAACCCTTTTTTTTATGATGTGCCCCGCCCCACCCCATCACCCACTCTGTATTAAGAATTCAAGCCACACCCCCCAGAGGAAAAAAAAGTGAAAGAAAGGGTTGGAGGAGACGAGGAGTTAAGGTCCAACTGTTGGGTCGGCTGCCAAGATACTCAAATTAATTAAGTTTCGCCTTTGCCAACATGAAGTATACGCCCAGTGTGCCACCTTCCTTTGCCCGTCCCCTTCCCCCTGTCCCTCTCTTTATACAGCTGTAGGGTCTGCGGAGACTTTCAATTTTTTTAAGGTGACATTTGCCAGACGTCGAGAGCGGTCGCCCCTCATGTTTAATATTTTCTAACCGCAGTCAAAGTGGATACGCCCCCCACCCACCCTCACCCTGTGAGGTGTCCATTGACAGCGGGGAGAGAACCTGTAGCTATAAGCTTTTGAAATTTAAAATTAATTGCTCTAGCGCAGTTTTAATTATTAAAAAACTATTGATGGAACTGAAGCTCAAATGAGAAGAAAAAAGAGAAAGTAAAGAGAGCAAAAAGAAAACTAGGGTGAAACTTTTCTACTCAACTGTTGGATTTTTTTCTCTCTGCAAAAACATTCGAGGGGACTAAAAGTCAATCAAAATAAGTTTTAAGCAACAACAACAACAACAACAACAACAACAAGTGGCACAAACACACACATACATATATATATAGGATGCGGGATATTCGAGTGACTTTTAAAAGCTTTTTGTGTTTTTCGAAAACTAATTTAAAAAAATTTGCCGCACATTTTCTTGACTGTCTTTTTTGTTCAAGTTTCTACAAGTTGATTGATTAATTGTTACCAAAAACACAGAAGAATTTATTAACAAGCTGGTAGAAGAATAAAAACTAAATGTAAACTTAATTTAATAAAAACAATCGAATTTTGAAATGAACATCAATTTCTTAAGCTTTACATTGAATACAAATCGATATTAAATAAGATAAGAATAGAATTTTAATTTAAATGTTATTTTCCAACACAATATTTTTCAAAACAGAAAAGATTTATATAAGAGATATATTTCTGATTTGATTTGTTAAAAAATGCAATCAATTGGATCTAATCTAATGATATTATTTCATCATAAGTTAATGTCTAAATGTTACATTATTTTTAACAAATTTTAATACTGTATATATAAAGGTCGTTCTATAAATATTTCCAAAATTACCTTTACCTATAGGATTTAAATACAAACTTAACCCTCTAATGCCCAAGAGTGCCTCAAGACACATATCGATACTTTAGAAAATCATTGATACTGACCATTTTTTAAACCATTTCGAAGTTAATTTATGTTAAAAAGTTTCATTTGTTTATTTCAAACTTACATAAATTTTCAAAATTTTTAAAACAGTTTCAGTGTTCATTGTGTTCATAATTTTATGACAATCGATTAAAAACTCGCGAGCATTAGAGGGTTAATATTTCATGTGTCCAACATAATCGAAAGGACTTAACAATGTACATAGTTCTTAAAGTTTTAGAAGAACTTACTAGATGATAAAAATAATGTTTGTTTTTGTGCTTGCTTCTTAGACCTTCTTCGCCTATTTAAGTGTAATTTAAATTTTAGTCGATCCCACACATTTATTGCCCCTTTTTCTAATCCAATTATACAGCTTTAAAAGGGAAATCCCTCGTATCGGGTTATAAAGTCATTGATCTAACACTCTACAAATTCCAACTTCTTTTAAATTTATTAAAAAATTCTAACTAATACTTTAGCTGATAAAGCAATTATCTCTTGTCTAGCTTATGGGTAAAATTTTTTTTTTCTGCGAAATGCAATTTAATATTTATTATGTCTAGATTTCGTGACCGCGGGCATTGAAATCAGTTGCTATGACTGGGACAGCTGTTCATCCACACAGATCATAAATAATAATAATAGAAAAAAGTGAAAAAACTAAAGGAAAAATCAACAGCAACAGCAACTACAACTACAACAACAACAAATGCACTTTGGACACATATCAGGTTTTTCCTCACATCTGTGTTGTCTCTCTGAGTGAAGTGGCGTGCCACTTTTCGCACTTTTTGCACCTTTCGCACCTCCATTTGCCGTGAAAGATGTGTTACGCTGCCAGCCGGCACTCAGCCAAAATGACAGGCAGCTAAGTGTTGGGAGCACTTCCTCGCTCCCCCTTGTAGCCACACAGACCCAAGCCCCTCTTATGTGTCAGTTGGGCAATTTAAAACATCAACAGCAACTACATTGGCATAATCTTTTTCACATTTTCTTCATTTTTTGTTCCTTTATTTTGCGAATTAGTTGGCAATTGGCAAACAAACACAAACATTGGTTGGCCGGGAAAGACCATAGCCAACTGAAGGAGCAGATTAAGAAAGTGTAAATGAATTCTTAATGAATATTAAAGCCAAAAATGTAAATTTTTATAGTACTCCATTATATAAGCTGTGAATGGATATTAACTTAAATTCTGACTTGCAATTTTCAACCATCAGAATGGAAGCACCTATAATTATTTACTTTTTTTAAATTCAATTAAAGAATCTCAATCTCTGGTAAAAGTTTTACATTTAAAAATAGAAATGGTTTTATAATCCTTATTTTCATAGTTTTCTGATATTGTTGGTTTATATTCCATATATCATGAATGATCACCACGAAAAGAAAGAAAACAATGTTTTCGTAATTTGTTTTAAGATATCAATAAGTCGTTCATATACACAAAATAAATGAACTATAGTCTTAAAACTTCTTATTAACTTACTATCTAAAAGTCATAACTATTTTCGATTTGGTTAAACCTACATGAAAATGGCCTTTTATTCAAATTCCTATCTTAAATCCTACAGATTCGCAGTAATTTAAACTTTTTCTTTCATTTATTATCACCTAATACTTTAGAATATTTCTGTTTGAAGGACCTTTATTAAAAACATTTCAATTTTAAGAATAAGTCACCTTGTAGTCTTTTTACCTGTTTTAATAACCAACAAGTTGTATCATTAGCAGACTTTGCTTTTTGCTAAAGACCTTCCTAAGTTCTTTATTTCACCATGGAAACAATCGGCTCAAGTTGTTTAGGTCATTCTTAGATGAAAACACGCCATTTGACATAAAAAATGGTTTCGTTTTGACACTTATACATACATATATAAGGAAAGTGTAACATGAAAGCGTATACAAACATCGGCTGATCAGAAATAGGCTTAGCTCTCTTCACTTCCCTTATTGTTTGTTACACTACATTGAATCATATTCCATATGGCTTTTCTTTTTTGTGGCTTTTTCTGTTGGTTTAACTACAACCTTTTGTTTATAGCAAATGCCGCAAAGAAAAAAGAACACAAAAGGTTAAATTGTAATTAAAAATTAATAATAAGCGGTTTGGTGTTGTTTTTCCTGTTCTTTCTGTTTTTTTTTTTTTTGTGTCCGAAAAGAAGGGAGCGCATCTGGTTTTCGGCCATTGTAATTATGATGGAAAAGGACTCGGAAATGTGGCCACATGACGGAAGTTATCCTCCGTTCTTTTACGAATCTTTTGTAACGTACAAAGCCTTCACGTAGCCGATGGGCAGCAAAAATTATTGTATCTAATTAGAATGTGCCCCATGGTTCGGCGGCAAAAAATTTCTGTAACTAAATATCTATAACCACGACACCACAAAGGCTTACCAACCATTGCATTCGGCAACTATACGTTATTGTGTGAGGCCTATCTTGGTGTTAACACGATTCATCTGCGGGACTCTTAATGCGGCTAGCAAGACAATCGGCTGGGGTGGTTCTTTGATGAATGTGTTTCACCCACTCACACGTCAGCAACTTTAAATAAAGTCCCTGTGCTAAAACTCAAAATAGGATAGAGAGAAAAGAATAGAAGAAAATAGTCCTAGTGTTGGCTGTATAGGTGTATTTACAGCCGCGCTCTCTACCCACCCTACCATGATTTTCCTTTCAGCGCTAGGGGAAAATCCCAGAACAAACATCCTTATTCACATTAGATTGCCCAAAAGAAAGTTCAGAAAATTACCTCATTATAAAAATCATTATTATTCACTTAAATTAATGTATTCTCACAATCATTCATTTCTTAGAATCTAATATTTCATTCTGTAGTATTCTAAGAACAAAGTTAACTCACATTAAAAAAAAAAAAACCAAAACCCTTCCATAATATATACCTATATAAGAAAATTTACAATTTCATAAATGATCAAAAAATTAATTTGTAATTACTAAAATAATATATATAGCTCGAAACTTTAACGCATATCGATTTATATTCAAAGATAATTAAATCAATATCCAAAAAAAAAAAATATTCTAAATACTCGGCATAATTTCATGAACATTAACTTCTCTTTTTTTTTTTTTTTTTTTTTTTTTTTTTAAACTTCGACCCACTGTGCAAAAGCAAAACGCAACGCTTACATATGCAGCGTATAAAAATTAACCGTTCAATTTTTTTAACTCTTCACATACAAAATGTTTTAATAAAACAATTATGCATATTTATTCACTCTTGCCTTTTTTTTCTTTTGATACTTTTCACTTTTCAGTACATTCTCTCTTTTTTCTTTTCTTTACGCATGATTTTATTTGAAACACATTAGAAGCATATAAAATATATAGAGGGGCAAACGGAGTGGAGATAAGCAACGACAATTGTTTTCGCTTTTGTCTTTGCATTGAATACTCTTGCTTAACGTCTCCGACTTCGCTTTATGATTTGGTAACAAAAAAAAATGTAGTAGAAAAAAACTCACCCTTGTAGCGTCCGACGAAGGCCTTCGAGGAATTGCTGTAGAGGCTATAGATTTAATTTAATTTTTTTGTATTAATTATGTTCACGTTTTTCGTTTCGTTACCAAATAAAGCAATTGCTCATGCTTGTTGTTTAAAATTTTTTTGTTCTTTTATATTTTCACTTTCTCTGTTATAGATTTTTTTTTTGACCTTTCAATTTTGCATTAGATTTCATTTTCTCATTTTTTTGTTTTTGCTCATTTTTTTTTTTTCCATTTTTAGTGTATGTTACCTCGCGACTAAAAAAAAAAAAATTTTGGTTTTGCACAATGGCTCGAAATGTTGCTTTGCGTTTCCTTCTTTGTATGCCCTTTTTTTTTTCACTTGCTTAACTCTTTTTTTTTTTTTTTTTTTTTTTATTACAAATTTATTACTTGTACACTAACTAGCTTTCGATTATAGTATATTACCTAGGTTTAAACAAAAGAAGAAGTTAAAAATTTTCGTTTTCACTACGGCTTTCTGGCTTTACTCTTTTTTTTCTTGATTTTCACTCTGGCTAGACTTTTTCACTATTTTAACTCGGATACAATTTATTCTTTGGGCTGCGTGTTTTCGCTGTTTTCACTTTTCACCGCTTGCCGCGTGTCGTATCGAAATTTGACTGATCAGATGGTCGCCAATGTAATTGCTTCGTCCCCTTTGGTGAATACTTCTTCGCTGCCTGCACTATCCAACATAAATGTCTTGGAATTCTGGCTTTGGCAATCATTGACGCCAAAATTTGGGCTTTACGTTTGTCTAACAAAGAAAATTATATACACATACGTGATAAAATGTGAATGTCGTTAATGCGTTTTTTTCTCTTTTCTTTAGAGCTGTATAATTACCTTCTTCTTATTCAAAGCAATACATTTTAATTTCCTTTTTTTCTTTTCCATCATGAACGAACATACCGAGACTTTGAAAATCTGCGTGCAAAATTTTATTTGCAAAAATTACAAAATTTTAATGATTCAAAGAAAAATTAGCACTTACTCAAGAAATATATCTTTAAATAGAGAACACCAACATCAATGGTTTCTTTTTTTTTTCAATTCAAGCCCAGGAAGGATGGCTTGTATTTACTCGGATTTAAAATTTACTTGGGTTATTTTAACCACAAAAAAAAAATGAAATATTAAATTTTTTTCCACTTCCTGCAAAGGACTGTTCCGCTCGGTTGCCAATTTGAAAAGAATTTATCAAGATCGTTCGCCTATGCTCTATGCCTAGCTTTGATCTTCGTTTAGACCCGAAGTCAATTGTCAAAGTGACATTATCCGCTACTAACATAATGGGAAAAAGAAATGTACCACTGTGGTGAACTTTCTTTCTGCAATCAAGCAGTGCATTCGCGGGTCTTTTAAATGCTGCCTTCCTTTCTTTTTTTCCTATTTTTTTTTTTTCTTTTGAGCTGCAAGTTTTACTCAAGGCACCTCCACAACCACAGACGAATTCTAGAGTTTTCTCGGGGAATTAGTCTGAAAACCTCATTGTTTAATATCCTTGGCATGATATGTTCCTTGTAATTTTCCTTTAAGGTCTTCTAAAACATAATAACAATTCCCTAAACCTTCCCTGACTCTAGATTTCACCCATTGAGGATTGAATTTCGCATTCGTATTTTTCTGAAAATTACTCTGGCTGAAGTTTCTTCTGAATACTTCTTGCCCTATCCTAAAATGAATTTGTCGAGTGCGCAAGTTATACTGCTTGGCGTTTTTATCTGCTGCTGATGCAATTTGCTGTTTTATTTCTTTTCTCAACAACTGCAATTGATCGTCTTTCCTAAGGGGATTAAGTGATTCATCTAATAAATTGAACTTACTTAGTAGACTATAATGAGACCCATGTGTGATCATATCAAAGCCAAAAACTGCATGATATGGAGAACAATTAATGCTCACATGATGACCATTCCGCAGAGCACAACTAATTGCTGGAATATGTTCATCCCACTCTCTATGATCATCGTTAAGATAAGCTCTAATCGCTGCTATGATTGATCGATTCACCCGTTCTGAGGCGTTGGCTTGAGGTGAATACAACGCTGTATATACATGCTTAATACCAAGCTTCGTTAGCCACGCGTTAAATTCGACCGCTTTGAATTGTGCTCCGTTATCGCTCACTATGATTTCCGGAATACCAAACATAAAGAAAATATGATCCTGAAGAAACTCCTGTATTAAACGAGATGTCAACTTCTTCAACGGACAAAGCCAATGAAATTTGGAAAAGTGATCCAAAACTATTACCAACCCAATATGCCCTCGCTTACTGCGTGGATATGGACCGAGCAGGTCTATGTATAACCTTTGAAAAGGACGCATTGAAACTGCTGGCTTTCCCAACGGCGGTTTTAAAATGTAATTCGGGGCTTTGGTAGACTTGCAAATATCACAGTTACGTACATAATCTCTCACTTGTGACACCATGCCTGGCCAATAAAAAAATCTCCTTATTAATTCTAGGGTCTTAGCCATTCCTCCATGTGCTGATATAACACTATTATGAGCACTGCCTATGACTTCAGTCGTCAAGCCAGATGGAATCCACAGTTTCCATCTCGATTCTTGATTTCCTAAATTTCCATCATCATGTTCAGTTCGTATATAGACAAAACCATCTTCTACTCGTATATCTGGATATTCTCCCAGACTATCTAAAAACTTTTTCTTCAAATTCTGATATTCACTATCACTAAAACAGTTGGAATTTAAATCAACACCAGGATAAACTTCTTCTAGTGCACTTATTTCGTCTGAAAACATTCTCGAAAGCGCATCAGGTACGACATTGTCCCGACCTCTTCTATGGCTTATCGTGAACTTGTAACTTTGCAATTTCATGGCCCATCTAGCCAACCGTCCCTTCAAATTAGGTTGCTTCATCAGCCACAAAAGGCTCGCATGATCCGTAATCAATTCAAACTCCTGCATCTCAATATAGCATCTAAACCTGTCGATTGCTTCTAATGCTGCTAAACATTCCCGCTCCGTTACACTGTAGTTTCGTTGAGCTGAACTCAGTTTCTTGGACATAAATACAATTGGTTTTTCTTCTCCTTCATCTGACATTTGAACTAACGTAGCGCCTATGCCGACATCGCTCGCATCGCAATGCACATAGAACTTCCGTTCAAAGTTCGGGTTCTGCAAAACTGGAGCTGAAGTCAACGCGGACTTAAGCTTTTCAAAGGATTTCTGAGCTTGCTCGTTCCAGACAAATTTCCTTTTCGACGACAGAAGCTCGGTGATTGAAAAACTAATATCTGAAAAGTTAGGTATAAATCGTCTATACCATCCGACTACTCCCATAAACGCTCTTACTTGTTTAACTGTTTTCGGAATTGGCCATGACTGAATCGCGTCTGTTTTTGATGTGTCAGTTGAAATTCCTCCATTGCCTACTATATATCCTAAAAATGCAACTTTTGTGACACAAAATTTGCTCTTTGCGACATTTAAAGTCACATTCGCCATTCGAAATTGCTCAGCTAGCTTGGCTAACACAATAAGATGTTCCTCAAAGCTTTCTGATACTACACATAAATCGTCTAAGTATCCAAAAGTACAATATTTTAATTCAGGCGGTATTATTTCGTCCATTAGTCTACACATTGTTTGCGCGGCATTACACAAACCAAATGGCATAACCACAAAATGATACAATGGACGACCGGGTACTGTAAATGCTGTGATTGCTTTTGATTCCTCACTCAAACCAATTTGCCAAAAAGCATCCTTCAAATCTATCTTGGAGATGATGTTAGCTTTCGGTAGTGTTGCGAAAATTCCATTGATGCTGGGCAGTGGATATGCGTCTTTCTTTGTAACCTCGTTAATACGTCGTGCATCTAAGCATAAACGAACTTTTCCCGGTTTAATCACCAAACGCATGGGCGAACTCCAAGGACTATTTGACTTCTCAATAACTCCTAGCTCTAACATTCTATCGATCTCCTGAAACATAACTTTTTCAACCGCCGGTGAAACTGGGTAAAATCGCTGTTTAATCGGGGTGGCATTGCCTACCTCTATATGATGTTGCAGAAGCTTTGTTCTTCCGAGGCCTTGCCTTTCAAAGTCTGGAAATAGACTAATGATTCCGCCTAAACGTTTTTCTTCTTCTGCTGTCAGCGGAAATTTTTCCTCACCGTCTTTCTCTGGTAATCTAGGCACGTTGCTATTTGAAGTTTCAATCGAGGAAATTACACCCGGGGCCAATTTGAAAGCTTTCCAAAAATCTGTCCCTAATACTACCCTATGCTTAATCGAAGGGATTATAAAGAAATTAATGTCCTTCATCTGCTCCCTATATTTTACGTTCAGTTGTATGGATCCAATAACTGTTTGTGGCTGTCCATCAGCCGTTTTTACTGACGAATTAATTTTGCGAAATTTTGAATTGTGCGACCAGTCTATTTTAGCCAGGTCTGCTCCAATGCAACTAATATTTGCCCCTGTGTCTAATAAGCCTAATTCTAAAAATTGTAAAAATGAAATTGAAGCATAAAATCGGCCATCTACGGCTTCATTAATTACTGAACAAATTAACCTTCTTTTGGTATTTCGTACAGCTTTCCAAAAGTTACGCATACGCAAGGTTGAGCGCTTTGGTGCTCTCTTGACGCATGCGACATTACTATCATCAGAAAATATTCTTTCGCGGACTCTTGCATATTCTTTTAAACGTATGTGGTATGGTTTAATTGGATGTAACTTAATATTCTTTCTATTTGTTTGTAACTCTGAAATGTTTTCTTGCTTTTCTTGTTCAGTGTAATTACGATTTAATCTTTTGTGAGCAACATTTACTAAGGGTCCGTCCGCTTGTTGCCATACGGTGGTCCCTTCCGATAGTTTTCCGTCCGATTTGAACATTTTATGCACTGCGGCTTGTATACTCCTTTTGTTCCGCAGCCGTAACAAAAGATAATCCGATCTTCTAGGCACATGTCCCAGCGATGTCCTTCTACGTCACAGTTCCAACAAACCAAAGAATTCGCCACTCGCTGAACTGCATCTACCTCTTTCACCGACAACTCGTCTTCTGACTGTTCTGTGGCGTCTAGTACTGCAGCTACGGATTTGTAAACGGGCTTAGAAAAATTTACACTCTTGATCGGACGCTTAATTAGTGTCTCTCCCAATAGATTTTCTCTTCTTTGTACTAACTGTCGTAGATGTGACACCGAAACAACTGATATATATAACAATGCTTCACGCACTTCCGGTATCAGGTTACGCTGCAACTGCTGCACTAGTCTATCCTCTTCCAATGGAACCGAAAGCCTACTAACAATGGATATTACATCCTCATAAAAATTATCAAATGATTCTCCAATCTTTTGCTTCCTACTTCTTATTTCTTCAAAAATTAAATCATCATCCTTGTTATCACGATATTGTCTTTTGAGTTTGTCACAAAAATCTGTCCATTCTACTTGCGTGATCTCTTTACGGTATCTCCAATACCAATCTCGGGCTTTTCCAGTTAGGAGAATATGTAGGTTCTTACAGACTACTGAAAAGTCTCCATCTAAACTATCCATAGTTAATGCACGCACTCTGTACAAGAATTCTTGCACGGTACTGCCTTTTTGTGATCCCTCGAACTTTATACCCCAACTCTGGATAATCTGTGTAACCTTTTCGCTCCTAATACTTGATGTAGAAATCGGCGAATTTCTGGGTGAAGATTGTGCTCTAGCCTGCGTATTTACTTCTTGTATGCTGGCTGCTGCTTCATTCGTCTGCAAACTCTCAAACTTCTGATTTATAAGATTCTCTATTCTTTCAAACAATCTTTCGTAGTCGACCGCTGGTGCCGATGTACTAGCTGTGGCGTTGACTCTTGTCTGATGTCTCTCTAAATTTTCTGGTTGAGCGCGTTGTACTCTTCGCTTAGGAGGTCTTCCCTGTCTTTTCGCTTTTCGTAGTGGTTCTACCTCTTCTGATGAATTCATCACCGTATTTTGCGGACTAGTGTCATCAGGTATGGCTGACTGTTCTGGACCAGATAAAAGGTGTGCTTGCCTCTGCTGTCGCGTATTATGGACTTTAGGAATTGCCCCTCGTTTTTGACTGGCTGATAACTCAGTTCTAACTCGTACATCTCTAAGGTGGCATAAAGACTTGCATACCGGACACTCTTGATTTGTCGAAACATAAGTAATTATACAATTTCTATGAAATGAGTGCATACACTTTGTCGTTGCCCTTTCGTGTACGTCTGAAATAACTTGTGAACAAATGCTACACACTTGTGATGAGGATGATCGTGGTGCCTCCTCGTACTCTCTATCACTGTGTACCACTGACATTTTTAAATATTCGATAGCGTTATCAATTCAACCAAATGTTAATCAAATTCTTATATTTTTTTTTTTTTGAATAATAATTTTGAATAATTTTTCTTTTCGGGTTACTCTAAGTGAATTCAGGTGTAATAATTTACTTTATCACTAGGGACTACTCTTGAAATCTGCGTTAGGGATGCTATTTTCTTAGCAACAGGAAATAGAAATTTACATAAGTACACTCATATTTTGGGTAGTGTCTTTCTTTTTAAGCGGTTGGGTTAGGGTCACTTGACTCTACATCCCATAGTTCCATTCTCAAAAAAAAAATCATCTTCCCTCTTTTATTTGAGTTGCACCTACATAAATGAATTTAAAAAGGGATTCGTTACCTGTCTTAATATAGTCTCTCGCTATGCCAATTATGATCTGGGGTTGGCTGATTAAACCATTAATGTTCTCACCAATGTCCTGACCACTCACAATTAAGCTGCTACGGGCTATACTAAAAGGGATAACAAAACTAGACTGATTAGTCTATGTACTCTCTACAATAATACTAGCGGTTGCATTATTCTTGGATGATGTTTCAGCCATTTGTCACAATCATAATTCCAGGTAATGCGTATTCTATTAAAGCAAGAGGTACAGAGTCTAGGCTACCATCATGCCTTCGTCTACTCAACACTTTTCAAACCAGAGTCTAGCTCTCGGTCACATGCCAAAAGTTAGTAGTTTCTGCTGTTTTGACAGTTATTGTTTGACTTGGGTTCATGTTGACAGTTAGCTTTAAAGTATTCGGAACAATTAGTAACCTAGTTGAATATCCGGACCAGATCTCTGGGCATCGCCGGAGACGGTAATTCCAATAATAGTTAACTTTACGATTTTAATTGTTGATAGTATAGAATAAAAATTTAGAATGCACAAAGAAATTAAAAGAAGAAAAGGGGTCAATCTACCAAATGAATTATCTACCTGAGAAAACCTTAAGGAGATAATTATCAAATTAGAATCGGGCCCCTCACGTTGGGCGCCAAAAATTACTGTAACGTACAAAGCCTTCACGTAGCCGATGGGCAGCAAAAATTATTGTATCTAATTAGAATGTGCCCCATGGTTCGGCGGCAAAAAATTTCTGTAACTAAATATCTATAACCACGACACCACAAAGGCTTACCAACCATTGCATTCGGCAACTATACGTTATTGTGTGAGGCCTATCTTGGTGTTAACACGATTCATCTGCGGGACTCTTAATGCGGCTAGCAAGACAATCGGCTGGGGTGGTTCTTTGATGAATGTGTTTCACCCACTCACACGTCAGCAACTTTAAATAAAGTCCCTGTGCTAAAACTCAAAATAGGATAGAGAGAAAAGAATAGAAGAAAATAGTCCTAGTGTTGGCTGTATAGGTGTATTTACAGCCGCGCTCTCTACCCACCCTACCATGATTTTCCTTTCAGCGCTAGGGGAAAATCCCAGAACAAACATCCTTATTCACATTAGATTGCCCAAAAGAAAGTTCAGAAAATTACCTCATTATAAAAATCATTATTATTCACTTAAATTAATGTATTCTCACAATCATTCATTTCTTAGAATCTAATATTTCATTCTGTAGTATTCTAAGAACAAAGTTAACTCACATTAAAAAAAAAAAACCAAAACCCTTCCATAATATATACCTATATAAGAAAATTTACAATTTCATAAATGATCAAAAAATTAATTTGTAATTACTAAAATAATATATATAGCTCGAAACTTTAACGCATATCGATTTATATTCAAAGATAATTAAATCAATATCCAAAAAAAAAAAATATTCTAAATACTCGGCATAATTTCATGAACATTAACTTCTCTTTTTTTTTTTTTTTTTTTTTTTTTTTAAACTTCGACCCACTGTGCAAAAGCAAAACGCAACGCTTACATATGCAGCGTATAAAAATTAACCGTTCAATTTTTTTAACTCTTCACATACAAAATGTTTTAATAAAACAATTATGCATATTTATTCACTCTTGCCTTTTTTTCTTTTGATACTTTTCACTTTTCAGTACATTCTCTTTTTTTCTTTTCTTTACGCATGATTTTATTTGAAACACATTAGAAGCATATAAAATATATAGAGGGGCAAACGGAGTGGAGATAAGCAACGACAATTGTTTTCGCTTTTGTCTTTGCATTGAATACTCTTGCTTAACGTCTCCGACTTCGCTTTATGATTTGGTAACAAAAAAAAATGTAGTAGAGAAAAAAACTCACCCTTGTAGCGTCCGACGAAGGCCTTCGAGGAATTGCTGTAGAGGCTATAGATTTAATTTAATTTTTTTGTATTAATTATGTTCACGTTTTTCGTTTCGTTACCAAATAAAGCAATTGCTCATGCTTGTTGTTTAAAATTTTTTTGTTCTTTTATATTTTCACTTTCTCTGTTATAGATTTTTTTTTTGACCTTTCAATTTTGCATTAGATTTCATTTTCTCATTTTTTTGTTTTTGCTCATTTTTTTTTTTCCATTTTTAGTGTATGTTACCTCGCGACTAAAAAAAAAAAAATTTTGGTTTTGCACAATGGCTCGAAATGTTGCTTTGCGTTTCCTTCTTTGTATGCCTTTTTTTTTTCACTTGCTTAACTTTTTTTTTTTTTTTTTTTTTTTTATTACAAATTTATTACTTGTACACTAACTAGCTTTCGATTATAGTATATTACCTAGGTTTAAACAAAAGAAGAAGTTAAAAATTTTCGTTTTCACTACGGCTTTCTGGCTTTACTCTTTTTTTTCTTGATTTTCACTCTGGCTAGACTTTTTCACTATTTTAACTCGGATACAATTTATTCTTTGGGCTGCGTGTTTTCGCTGTTTTCACTTTTCACCGCTTGCCGCGTGTCGTATCGAAATTTGACTGATCAGATGGTCGCCAATGTAATTGCTTCGTCCCCTTTGGTGAATACTTCTTCGCTGCCTGCACTATCCAACATAAATGTCTTGGAATTCTGGCTTTGGCAATCATTGACGCCAAAATTTGGGCTTTACGTTTGTCTAACAAAGAAAATTATATACACATACGTGATAAAATGTGAATGTCGTTAATGCGTTTTTTTCTCTTTTCTTTAGAGCTGTATAATTACCTTCTTCTTATTCAAAGCAATACATTTTAATTTCCTTTTTTTCTTTTCCATCATGAACGAACATACCGAGACTTTGAAAATCTGCGTGCAAAATTTTATTTGCAAAAATTACAAAATTTTAATGATTCAAAGAAAAATTAGCACTTACTCAAGAAATATATCTTTAAATAGAGAACACCAACATCAATGGTTTCTTTTTTTTTTCAATTCAAGCCCAGGAAGGATGGCTTGTATTTACTCGGATTTAAAATTTACTTGGGTTATTTTAACCACAAAAAAAAAATGAAATATTAAATTTTTTTCCACTTCCTGCAAAGGACTGTTCCGCTCGGTTGCCAATTTGAAAAGAATTTATCAAGATCGTTCGCCTATGCTCTATGCCTAGCTTTGATCTTCGTTTAGACCCGAAGTCAATTGTCAAAGTGACATTATCCGCTACTAACATAATGGGAAAAAGAAATGTACCACTGTGGTGAACTTTCTTTCTGCAATCAAGCAGTGCATTCGCGGGTCTTTTAAATGCTGCCTTCCTTTCTTTTTTTTCCTATTTTTTTTTTTCTTTTGAGCTGCAAGTTTTACTCAAGGCACCTCCACACTTTTTCCTTTTTTTTTTGGGCAAACTCACACACCTTTTGTCTATATGTGTTTGTAGGTGCCTGCCAACCCCTTCTCTTCTGCCCGATTTTGCTGGTTTTGCCTCTACTGTTAGCTAAAAGCTCAAACGAGCATTAAAAACTCGTTTCAACTAAATATTTAAACAGTTTATTATGCTGGAGCCCAGCACACAGCACACATAGCACACAGACGTGCCACGCCTACACACATGCATATGCGGCATAGGGGGCGTGGCACTGTGTAAATGCCGAGCCCTTTTTTTCTACCGCCCCTCCCTTGCTTGATTCCCCCTATCACTTCACTCTCTCTCTGTCTCTGGGTAAAATGGCGCGTGCAATGCGCCAAAAAGGAAATTTAAATTTGAATTAATTATGATTCCTCTTCCCTGCTTATATGCAGGTCCTGTTCATGGTTCGTGAATCCAGGGTCCTGTTACTCCTTTTCTGGACCAGGCAGTCATCGCAATTTGCTGTTGTTGTCGTTATTGTTGTTGTCATAGCGGTTCTGCGGGTCTATGTGGCAAATAGGGTGTTACATTTACCAAATAACAAATAATAGCACTTAACGCCCCACCAGGCGTGTGAGATTTCATTTTACTAGGTGTACATATATAAAAACTTGCATTTTATTTTGTTTTAGTCCAAAACAAAATGCAAAACAAAATGTGCAGCATATGAAAGAAAAACGCTGCGTGCCAAATTAACTTTAAAAGGAGTTCTTGATTATGAAATATGCGTTAAAACTTAAGTTTGTGCTTAAATATTTACCTGATTCAATTCTATTTTTGGTATTTTATTAAACATTTTATTTAATGAGCGTATTTGGAATTTGTTTTGCATTGATTGTATGTATGTATCTTTAATATTTTTACCACACATTTGAAATGTTCGCTTTCATTTCAAAAATGACCTCGTCGGGGTCACCAAGTTGTTTAAATGTCATCCAATCAAATATTTTGTTAATCATTTTCATTTTATAGACCTTTTACATTCTTTTTCTGACTTTTGGCTAACATAAATAACAAATTATTGACACTTAGTTCGTTCTAAGTTATTAACTCTCCAAATTTAACTAAAACCACTTAAGAATTCAGTTTTTGGAATGCCTTTTTGAAACTCTTAATGCCCTAAAGCTTCATAAGGTTTGTTTCTATTTTCGATGCGAAATAAATATATTTTTTTAAATAAGTTATTTCACGCAAATTTATATTAATAGCACTGATATTTTAATAGAGAGTGAATTGTTTTTAAAAGCTGAGCGAAATAAACTTTAATTTGAAAACCATTATGCTTGGAAATAAAGTTTTTAACCCCAATGTGAGACAAAAGAGTTCAACTTGAGTCGAATGGGGCAGACCAAAAAAAAGAGACAAAAATATAAAGTATGAAATTTCCAAATTTGCAAAATGAATTTAAAGTATGCATAAAAGCGTTGAGTTAAAGTTAAAGTTGTTCAAAGTTTGTCCTCAAAATACTTTGAGAGTTTTTTTTTTGTTGCAAAGTTGTTGCAACTCGGTACATAAATCGGTTAAGCTGTTGCGCTTGGGTAGAGTTAGTTAGTTGCAACATTTTGTTGCCTCGACGAACATCGATGCTGTCTGTGTTTAAGCCTTTCACCAAAGAGCAAAGTATTTTTTGGGTGAAATCTTCAACGAATTGTCAATTAATTGAACGACATTTTGCTACATGTAACGAACGGCAAACAAACGACTCGAATGACTATTTCGGAGTTGCCACAAGGTCATTAACAATTCACGGAATGTTGTGGAGTGGTTAGCAAAACATGTCAATGGAAAACCGAAATAGATACATAGAATATCTATCTCCCCCACAAAAAAAGGGGCGGAGAAAGGGGGTTGGATGTTGGTTTTGGATGGGTGAAGTGAAATCAAGCATTCAAGTGTCATTAATTAGTCAGCAACAAACAACAATCGATGACCGCTTTTGGTGGTCAATTGCCAATGGCAACACTAGCAACTCCTGTGAAAAGAGTTACACATGTTAGACTGGTAGGCTGGAAACCGCCACGCCCATGCTTTAACGCTTCATTTGGTCAACTGAAAAAGAAAACTTTGCATAAAGAGGGCGATAAGAGAAGGCAGACAAGTGGGAGGACCTGCATTTGCGTTTAATTACGAAATAATCCAGAGAGCATTGCCGTTGCCGTTGCAATGGTGGAAAATCGATGGGGATAGAGAGTGACTGGGCAGGTTCTCCTCCCTTTCAGTCTTCCTCACGCATGCCATGTCAGGGCCAATGATCCGCCAATGGACAAGCCCGTTGACGTTGCTAACCCAATTAAACTGTCGACCCACCCACTAACGAGAATAAAAAAAAAAGAAAATACTTCACCCCCTCCTTTAGGCTCATCTCATTCACTGCAACAGTTGCCCATCTCGTCCTCCTCGTCCTCCTCCTGCTCTAGCTGACTCTCTGTCTATCTGTTGTGGATCTCTTTGGCACTTTGCCCAAAAACCGCAAAAGCAAAAAGCCTCGCCAAAACGCTTCACTTCACTTCGCTTTCGCAGGCTTCAATAGCAATTTGGGAAAATTCCTTTTTAATTTCAACCGCAGCCGCTTGACGCCATCGCCGACCGCCGCCCCCTTGCTCGCCTTTAAAAAGGAACGCCCTTGCCGCATCGTGCCGCATGGTCCGAAAGCATTCAAGAGATGACAACGTGATTTACGTGAAGAATTTCTACTAAAATTGACTTTATTAAAAGATGATTAAATGTGTTTTCAATGCGACATGATGTCTTTTTTTATCCACTTTTTTCTTTCACAACCGAAGTGCAAGTTTCATTTTAGGGACGATATTCGGTAAAACTTTTCTGGACCCACTCTTCCACCTTGGTTCTCCATAGGCATGGTCCACTGTATCATGTGCCAATCGAAGGTAATATATCCATTGTATCAATTGTTAATCTCTGAATTTGAAAATGTTTGTAGCTATAAAGGTCTGAAAAAATCATGTATAGACCATATACGAGAATATTGTTTTGGTATTCTATAAGGGACTTTTAACGAAAATAATTGCGAGTTCCTGGAATGTATACAACTAAGATTTAGCTATAGTCTGGAGAGTTCTGATAAAGTAGTTCAAACGATTTAAAAATCTAATGTAACACTTTCTGCATTATACAATTTTATCCCTCTCCCCTTTGGTTTTTCAATAGGATTTCACTTTTTGGCTCACGCAATCATCTCAAGAGTCAAATCATTTGGTTGTCAACAAATTGAATTGAATGATGTTTAGTTTTAGCTGTCTCATCGACATATTGCATATTCTGCCTTCTAGCTTCTGCCTTCTGTGTGTATTTTCGAGGCAAAACAATACAAATTTTTCAATGGCAAAATGAAAATTTCATTAACACCCAGACACCAGGCCAGACATAATCATAGCATCCGAGAGTAAGTACATGGCAATTCTTTTTTGAAATATTTTCTTGTTGTTGTCATGTCTCGCATTTATATTTTGTGTGGATGCCTGTGCGACTTTTGGCTGTCTGGGGCCAAAAATCAGATTTGCGTAAATTTCGCGCTAATAATGAAGCAGTCTGTGGGAGGGGGGTCTCTGAAAGCCTACTGGAGTCGTGTGTCTGGCTAAGAAAAGCTAAGAAAGCCGTCGAGTTTGTATCTAGGGAATAGGAAGAACAAAATTTCTTGCTCATTTTTCCTTTTTTGCTGTTGTTAATTGTTTTGCCAACGGAAACGGAAGTGTGAGAGAAAGAACTTTTCATTTTAACATTCTTCTGCTCCTTGCTCCCACTTTTGTGAACTGTCAACGTCTACTTGGGCTTTGCTCAGAAATATGGATCCAACTCTCCTCGTATATTTGAGTTCTGCAAACATGTGAAAATTCATGCAAAAATTTTTCTTTCATTTTATTTACTTTTTCTTTCAACGTGTTGACTTTTGCTCCCTTGGCCTTCGTTCTTATCATTGTTTAACTTGTTCAAAGTTATATCCTTGCAATGCATTTCCTTTGAGCCTGTGCAATTATATGTGTATAAATTTCTATATATTATTATTATGATATTTTTTAATATTTTTGTTTTCACTTTTTTTTTGCTTTTTGCTTGTTTGCAAAACATTTTTAATTAGGTTGCTTTACATTTGTTGCCTTTTTTCCTATAGAGTTGTTTGTCTTTCTTCCTTTTTTTTGTTTTTAGTTGCCAATCGATGCAAAAGCAGAAAAAAAACCGAGGAAAAAGTTCTATAAATATTTTGATTTCATTATTTGTTGGGTCAGTGAATTTATTTATTATTGAAAGTTGGTAACATTTTTTATTGTAAACATATAAAACATAAAAACCAGAAATGAATTAATGTTTTAAACATTATTAATGCCCCTCAAAATCATAATCAATTGTATTTAATTTATAAATATTTGCCTTTTTTGCAATTATTATGGCAATTGTTTGCCTTCTTCTTATATAACAAATAAACTCAAATGACATAATCAACAATAATCAATTAATTGAAAATGACTTAAATTAGTTTAACGTAAAATTATTAAAATTCCTTTAAAGTAAACTTTTGTTTTTGTAAGGATATAATTTAGTTGTATTTCATTTTTGCTAGAAATTAGAAACGAAATATGGCCCAAGGCGGAACATTTATTTGAACACACACACAGCTCCTATGAAAGCGAAGGAATAGGAGAGTAATGTGAGAAGGAGAGAGAGAGAGAGAGATTTTGTGGAAGATAGCATGGTTTCTCTATCCCCAAGGCAAGCATCCTTTGTTTGTAATTAATTTCAATATAGCGAAGCATTACAAGTGAAGCTCAGTAAATTTCAAAGATGCTGCGAAGCCAATAAACTCAGACGGGAATGTGATGGGTTTTCCTAGAGACAAGAAAAAGAGAGAGAGAGAAAGCGAGTGGAAAATAAGGGGGGCAATGGAACAGAACACATTTCTGGTATATTGCACACGCGAGACGCGTGAGATGAAAGGAAATGCTAAAATTTAAACTTGGAACACGTGGAAAGCAGGCCAAAGTATGTTGTCTGCTTCTTTTGGGTCTCGGGGTGGGGGGGATCGTCTCTGCCCGGGTATTACTTTGAGCCATAAAAGTAGTAAAATTATGTTGACTGAAAAACAGCAGTGGAGAAGGCGTGGCCCCATCCCAACACATACATACACACACACACAACTCGCATAAAAGCAGATAAAAGTAACTTGCCTTGGCGTTTTAGTTAAAATATTTGCACATTTGAGATACTTTCGTGTGTGTGTGTGTGTGTGAGTATTTTGCAGATACATTTCGCTATTTGGTTTCGCTGTTCATTTTCCTTCGCTTATTGACTGGGGAATTGCCAGAGCAAGAGCAGTCGAAATGAGAAAATACAAAAGGAAAATCGACGTAGCCATGGCATAATTTTCATTTTTCACCAAAAGAAAACCCCCTAAAAATTCAACAAAAAGAATACAAGAAAATAAAACCTCCTTTTGAAAAATAAACAGAAATCTGTAAGTAAAAACTTTGCTAGAAATAAAGTATTTTACGAAAAGAATCTTTGTTTTTACATGGGAAACAAAACGTGGTCGAAATTTTCGGAGAAAGAAAATTAAATGCCAAATTTTGCAATTTTGGCAATGCACTTAAGGCAAATTTTTGTAATTGACAGCTCAAAAAAGCTTAAAAACTGAAGTCCAATACTGAAAAAGAAAATTATTTTTCAAATACTGGAATGAGGTTTTAATTTTTGGTCTACAATTGTGGTCTTATGTTTATTTCGAGACACTCAATTTGCTTAAAGATGGAAATCAACATAATTTGACTCTTGGCTCTAGTCGACTTTTTGCTACTCCTCTCATGTCTCCCTTAGGCCCTTTGAGGGTCACCTTGATCACTTTAAGAACCTCTGGTCTCGACTCTTTTCAAGAATGTATCAGAATTTCTCTTAAATCAGTAGTAATTCCGATTTTAATTTAGCGTTTTAAAGGATATTAAACTCCTTTTTTCTTTTTGTGACATTTTAGCGGAGGTTCCTTTTAAAATTTATGGCGATTATTAAGATCTCTGCTCTTCTTAGTATGTGACTTGTTTTTTGGATGTTCATCTATGGTTTTGTCAAGAACATTTTACGCGAATTGATCAAGGCTTAAGAACAGAAAACATACTTTTCCTTTGTAAAGTTTCTTTCTACTGCACAGTGTCGTAATAAACCAGACCTACGAGTTTTAGCCTAGATTAATTCAAAGCCTCTTTAGATCATTATAGCCCAATTTATTCAACTTCGAATGCCAGCTAACGTTCATTATGTTTTGGTTGGATAAACATTTAGATAAAGTCACCAAGATGTCATCGTTACAATGTCATTAGCGAGCAATTGCAACCATCTTGGTGCTTGGTGGTGACGAAATGTTTGCTTTCAATGGGTCACGGTTAAGATACTTTAGCTATGATTGGACTACAATTTGATGGGCTCAATAGACTGAATTGTGATTCCATTATGTGGCCAAGTTCACTAGCCACACAAGTAGCAATGCATTTGGCTTCATTTTGTCCTGATATCGTTGCAATTAACAGACACTCGATTTAATGCACCTAATGAGCTTGCATGCGATTAATTTTCCACTTGAGCTGTTGATTTTCACGGAGCCACTGAATGAAAATGTCTTGCAGATGCTTCCATCATAAATCATATTCCATTGTCATTGAGGGACAGAGTGAGAGAGTGAGTCGAGGCTATAAGCTGATCCTGAGACATGATACTGAAGAAGCACTAACACAGTTGCTTCTACTTAATATTTCCAACATGCTATGCTTCCGCTCTATGGCAGAAACTGCAACTCCATATCTTCATATCTCTCTAAGAGGCAGAGGCAGAGACGTAGAGAGAGAGAGCGAGAGAGAGACTCACGTCAGATGTCACTAATCTAAATTTATGCAAATTGCCAACTGTCTGAGTTTGGCTCACATACGCGTTTCAGTTTTAGCTCCGGCACCCGCCAACGGCAGATTCCGATTCCAAATGCTACGGCCTGACTACTTCTCTTTCTGCAACAGTTGTAAAAAAAAAGGCAGAAAAATCGAGAAAAAATGCAGCTAAATTCAAATTTGACATGACAGAGGCGGAGGAGAAGTCAAAGACAGCTACAGAAAGACTGTGAGTTGGGGGTAGATAGGCGAATATCTACATAGGATGCAGTTCTCGTGCTGCAGTTACAAGTTGCCAGTTGCCGGTTGCCTGGCGCACAAGCTCTTATTAAATTAAAAACGAAGGCGTTTAAGTGCCGTCGTCTCACAAATCTCTGATATGCAAAAGGCAAAAAAAAACTCACAACTCGCATACATTTTTGAAATAACTCAAGCGTAAGCAAAACTCCAAGAACCAAATTAATTGAAAAAGTTACACGCTTCGGTAAGTTGACTACTAAAGGATTCGCAGTTGATTAGACTGAGACCCACAACCCGACCGAGACCGAGACCTAGACTCAGACCCAGACCCAGACCAAGACCCAGACACCAGGACCAGATTCCAGAATGAATCTTCTTTTCCTTCCTCAACATTGCACAAAATAAGTGAAAAAAAAAACTTTTGTTAGACATTGCAGATTTTGGGAATTGTAAGCTGTAAGCTCAACGGAGCTCTACAGCTTGTGTAGCTGAGCTTTGCATGCCTTTCAGTTTCATTATCGCAAAAACACGGCACGCGATGCCCCCACGTTGGCCGCCATTTACAAGTCGGCGCGTTTGTAATCGCTGCACCACTCACATGCCCATTTGCAAAGCGACAAAGTGTGAAATTTCAGTCTGCTCCACGCATTGTGTGTGCCTTGAGGGATTGGGATTTCACCCAACATCCATGGAACGAGAGAGAGAGAGAAAAAGAGATTATAGCTGACCAGTTTGGGTCGTGTTTGCTCTGCTTCAATATGTAAGTGCAAAATGTGCGCCAAAATGGAACTCCAGCTAATTGATGGACACAGCAAAGTGTCCAAGAGAAGGAAGAGTGTGAAGAGTTGGAAAATATGCAAATATCTGTATATCTCTCTCACAAGTAGAAAGAAAAGGAAATTTTACAATAATTCAAGCAACATCTTCATTTCGTTTTTAACTATAAATTTTCCTTTTCTTCTTGGACTGTTTCTTTAGTTTTGCTATCGCTCCCTTTTTCGTAGCAGCAGCACTAGCAACATTTGTCAGTGGTCTGCGCCCTGTTCGTATTTTATTTGCACGAGAGAAAGATATAACAATTTCAACCTATAATTTATTCCAACTAAATCCTTTCGCCGCCGATGCCGCCGCCGTCGACGTCGACGCCCAATGTAAGAAAATGTAACCAGAAGAAGACAAAAGCTTGAAGTACTAAAAGATTGAACCGAGAGTGGGAGTAGCGAAAATAAATTAAATGGAAATCATTTGTCTTGCTCAACAAAATATCAAGCAAAATGGGCAACAACAAGTGTCAGCTCTATACAGGGGAAATTTGCATAAAGAAATAATATTCATTTTGCAAAAACGGAGAGAAATGAGAAAGGATTTGAACATGTCAAAATTGTCCTTGATGGTTTTTTATTTTCTTCCTTTTATTTTTGGTGGGCTAAAACGTTTGAGTAACAGATTAGTTTAACGTCTTTTTGAATTTTAAAGTTTCTTTTGTGTTTCTTAAAGACACCGTAAAGTATGCAGCAAAGTTAGGGCTTTAGTTTTTAGTTCACTTCTCTTTTTCGTTTGGCAACCAGAAACTAAAGCGCCTTTAAGGCTTATCACACAACTTAACTTTAGCAAATAGCAGACTTTGTCCAGTCAGGCCAATTTTCATGGACAGGCCCCCAAAAACAAGCCGAGCCATACCCACCGAAAAGCGAAGTAGTTTTTGGGATCTCAGAAAATCTCAGCTAACGGGGCGAGGGAATGTGGGTGAAGGGAGACGATTAACAAGATTAAAAGCACCATTAAATGCTTTGATTCCGGGGGCTTCAAGTTAAGACCGCAAGCGACCGCAGCAGATACGCAAATGTATCTACAAGATGCGAAGATACTTTTGGTCCTCGACGGGGACGCGCCCAATAATTTATACCCTCAGTTTGCCTTCGCCTTCGGGGGCCGAAAGTTGTTAAAGGAACACATGTTTGTGGCCCACGGAAGGAATTCTCAATGCGTTTGTATCTCCGTTTCACTACATCCATACATACATATGTACATGCATGTATCTGTATCTGTATCTGCTTCTGTAGTTGGCATATGTTGAATTCCTTTTGCCTGGCAGACGTAAATTACATTAAATTGCTGTTAAGTAGAAAACCAAAATTATTCAGATACAAATGTATCTATGCGGGGGCCGGCGACTGGCGCGGTGGCCTGGGTGAATCTATCCTTAAGCTTCATTCTTGCATGCGTGTTTGATTCCCTCCTGTTTTGGCCGGATTGGTTTCCAGTTGGTTCGAGTTTGCCTCGAGGGGCTTAACCCTTACCATGACACACTTAATCCCAATTTGCAAACGTACAAATCAGTTTTAGTTGCTTGTATTTCTTATTTGCCTGTGAAAACTAAATTACATATTCATTCCTACTCTACACGTGGCCGACAAAGTCACAAAGTGGAAGAGTTTGAGAGGGAGATGAATAGATGGAACGGAAATCTGAGGGCAAAACTAAACTAAAACCAGGCTGACTAACCGTTTGCTCGATTGCCAATGTCAATTGATTGATCCACTTGGGAAATTGTTTATATGAGTAAAAAATCAACCAAGACCTTCAAATGGAAATGCATTTGGTATACATACATGTTATATACTTCAATTTGGTTGATGAATGATGAAACGTACGAGGGTTATTTGAAAAGTAAATTGACAAATCGCTTTTACTTGGGAATAAGTTAACTTTGATCATTTTGCGACATGAATGTTTACAATGGGTGGTATGGGGCAGAAAACCTTTCAAAATGAATATGAACTATTAACTTTATAATAAGGATGAATACTTTCTGAAAGTATCGCTAAGCGGTCTTTAATCATAGAATCATAGAATAGTTTTTAAAACATAAAGGTACGAGGGTACCCAGGTGCCATTCGCTGTGCCTTTCTTGGTCGCTTTTTTAAGTTATGATTCGCAACTAGTTGTGCTTTACCCTAATAACTATTGCAATCACAGATTTCATATAATTCCCTACTAGTTTAAGCCTTCTGTTACCTTTGTGATCTCAGATTCTTTTGCACAATATTGAAAATCTTAAGTAAACTTAGAGGTTCTTGAAATAGTAGCACGAACATCCTGTTCGTATGTAGCCAAAACTCTCCTCTAGCCCCATCTATCTTCTCAATGCTATTGTTACAAGCCATTCAACTGTTTGATCCCAGCTCCTTATTCAGCAACTCTCTTTTATACTACCCATTTTGTTTCTATGTAAATAACTATCAAATTTTATTTAGATATTAAAACTCATTTCGGAATACCTCAATTAATTATTCCATTCTCATTCAACAAAATGGCTGAAAATGGCAACAACAAAATGGATTCCAGCCTCCTTCTCTCTCTTCATCTCACAAAAATTTAACATAAATTGCATTTCCATTTGCAAACAATTTTAACCTTGCAATCCGAAATTAAATTTCCAGCCACAAACACACACAAAAAAGAAACGAACACAAAAACACACAATTTCATTAGGCAATTCTATATAAAATTTAGAATGGCTTAATGTACAAATACACAAAAATCAACAGAAAAATGCAAATATCAAAAAAACAAAACCAAAAACCTTAACTCTGCAATTTTAATTCGTTTATAATGTGTTAAACACAAATAATACAAAGTGCGAAAAAGGTTACGAAAGGTGAGCCAAATGTTAGAAATGAAATGCATTTGCAGAATGCATACAATAGTTGCTTGTTTTTTGTTCTTGTTTCGCTTGTTTTTTTTGATAAGTAAAATTTATTGCAAATTTTTTGAAATAACAATTGCCAAGAGAGAGACTGGGGGCAGCGAAGGAGGGAGAGTGTGAGAGTTAAGCATTAAATGAAATTAAATACAAAAACCCATGGCAAAATTACATTTAGAGTCAGTTGCAACAAAAACAAAAAAAAAAGGAACAACAAAAAGGTCCTGTGCCACATAAATGAGCGAAAATAATTTTATGGCAAAATGCAATGGCGTTAAGTTGGCTGCGGTTGCCAGTGTAGCCTGATGCTGGCTGGGTCCTGGCCATGGTTCTGGCCAGGCTGGCAGGCAGCAGCAGAAGCAACAACTAATTTAAATTGAAATTAAAATTGATTGTTTTTTAAACGCAACAACGAGGCAAGGCACAGACTGTTGCAGGGGTTCATTTGAAGGGAAAAGAAGGAGTAGTTTGGTCGGTGGAGGGGGGAAGGGGTTAGGGAGTGGTGCTTGTAGGCGTAGACTGCTGCCACTGGTCGGCCACGTCATTTGCAACAATTGCCAACAACAAACAATGAACAATGGTTGAACAGAGCTCGAAAACGCTCCAATATGTCCAACATGCAAACAAATTCGTAAACAAATGTTGAAAATTACAACAAGAACAAAGGAGAATCTAAATGTCCAACTAGAAAAGGAATCAAGACAGTTGAATACCCTACAAATAAAAAAAAATGTATCCAAAATCCCCCTAATTAGGGGATTTATTAATTTCATTTTAGAGTTATGTAAAAATATTGACTTTAATTGGGTTGTTTAAGCCTTTGTAACCTTTTCAATTATGTAAGTGGATTCACAAGCGGAATATAGATAGATACTCGAAAGGCATTGGACTAGCCTTGCCTAGGAACCTAGGTTAAAATATATTTTAAACAGCTTTATTCATTCTTTCTCAAAGTAAATTAAGTTTTCAGCTGTAATTTAACCAAGTAGGCCTAAGAAACTCAAATAATGATAGAACTAATAAGTTGTTTAACTCGGTTTTTCAAATATCGACCCTTAATGAACCTATTCATTCGATAATTTGTACGATTCATTCAAAAGAAAGTGCAAAACAAAGTGAATACTTCCCATTGTAAATCGAAGTGCATATGCAACAGAGGGAACAAACGCGTGCCACTCGCATCCACTTACTACTCACTTGCATGCACACTTACTCCCACTCAGACACTCACACTCGCACAAGCACTCAATTATTTGGTGCGTGTGTGTGTCGCTTTTGTTTTGTCGCTGGTTGGGGTTTCTTCTTATATACACATATATTTTTAGAAAATTGTGGCTAATTTTTTTTTATTTTTTGCGTTGCATAGCCAAATTAAATTTTGCAGCTGCTGTTGCACGTGCAATTGCAGGAACACGCCCCCCTCCAGAGCCGCTCCGCCTCCCCTTAGCAGGACAAGTTCAGTTTGTATCCTATAATTGCCGCCATCATCAGATGGTCGGCCATACTAATATGGCTTGGGTCTGGAGTTTTTGGTAATTTTCTTTTTTTGCTGATGCTACGCTCAATTAACTGAGTTTGGATATTGCCTTTTATTTTGTATTTTGTTTTTTTTTTATTTATTATTTAGCGGCTAATTTGCCTTTACACCAAATTTGTGAATGTGTATGCTGTTTTGGCTAATTGCTTGGCCAACAGCTCCAAAAACGGGGTAAACGGCACACAGCAAAGCCATCATCAATATCATTAACATCCATGGAAACGAAGCAAATAAACTTTTTGAGATTTTTAATGGTAAATGCGTGACTTATTAAAGAATTTCATATGCATTCAACGAATACACACAAACAAATCACTCATTCCATGGGCTTCTTCGTTTATTGCAACTCTCTTGTTTTTTTTTATTTTTGAAACTGTGTCAGTGGGTTTTGGCATTTCAAACGTCAAATGATCCATGCCATGTTGACTGACAGACATTGTTGGTGTTGCCCTTGTTGTTGTTGGCGGATGCGTCTTTTTGCACTTTTCCAGCATTGAAACTGGCAGGCCGAAACCAAACCTAATTGAAGTTCAGGCAAAGAGTGGCTGAAGGAAGGGAAATGGTTCCCATAGCATAATTAGAAACGAACTGCAATACATTTGCAAGAATGGCAATGGTTGGAGCTAAGTGATTGATAAATGCAACTGAGCGCATATAATGAGTTTTAAATGAGAAAAGTATCCGGCAGATATTAATTTTTCCAGAGGATAGAACAGGCATTTACGAAATAATTACATTAGTATTTGAATTGAAATAAAATAAAGTCTAAAAACCGAAACGAGTAGTAATAAACGATTTCAATTTCCCCAAATATGAAAGAACGTCAACATAATTTGAATTTGGAAATCTTTTTTTTTTGTAGTTAATTGACAAAAACATTACATTAACTTCTCCCCACATCAATTCACCCAATAAAGAATTCCATTTATAGAAAAAGAATCAGTCAAAAGGGTAAGATTAAGTTTGGGTTCAATATATGTTATGGCTCGTGTGTCAATAATATTATAAATATAGATGTTGGAGATCTACATTTGTCTAGCTTAAGAGAGAATATAATGTAACGAAGATCATTTAATTTAAAGAGGAAACTTTCTTCCCTTACAATTACTATTTTTCTACCTCTTCTCTTCTATTCGAACTGCTTAATAATGTTTTGTAGTAGCTTCGTCAAAAAACAAATGATTATTATTAATTATTATTAACCATTGAAGTCACGCCAATAGACAATAAATTCAATTTTATTACCGCTTAAATGAATTTAACAACAAAATAACGCAAAGTGATCAAATGTGCAAAAGATCAAAGTGTTTCGGCACACTTTTCAGTTTGGCGTTTCTTGCGACCCTTATACAAATTGCCTAAATTCTTTGGTGTAGCCATAAATCAACATTGAACATATTTCACTCAATTGGCAATTGCCAACGATCGCCCAAGTGAAAAAGAGGGACTCAACAACACGCAAGTATTCAATTTCAGCGCATGTTTCTTTTTTTTTATGGCAAAGCACCATTAAATTAGTTGAGAAAACGATCGAATTTTAAGTAAAAGCCAGCCGACGAAATTGCACATTTTACAAGTTTAAAGACTCGTAAAAAAGAGAGCTAGGCCAGGTCGTAGGAGATCCTCCTTCTACACACAGAGAGCCGATGGCTCTTTGGTAGAGTCAAAAGTTGCTTTTGCTTAATTTATTTCTAAAACAACTCTATCGCGATCACCTGGCGACGACGAACGAGGAACGGTCGGTCCGATGGTTGGTCTCCACCATAAAACCAACGATTTATGGTCCAAGTCTGCAACAATTTGACAAGCAAATTGCTATAATTTCTTCAACTTTGCAAAAGGAGATCTCCACAAAGACTCCCAAAGAGTGGGATCAGCAGATGGGAGAGCAAAATTTTTTCGCGCTTTTATCTGTGTAAAATTTATGTAAACGATAAAATCTCAATGACTACTGGAGTGGTGGATGCTGTGGATGGAGTAAGTTGGGGGTTTTTTTTTTGTGCCCCCCAGCCAAAGAAGGAGGTACTGAGTACTGAGTGGCTGAAAGGATCACAATCATCCGTTAAATTGCTATAATTTCCACTTGGTTTACGACCCGGGCATAGAGAATCTCGATCGATAGAATTGGCCGCACACATAGCTCTCCAACCAAGTGTAGACAGTTTTTTGAAATATTTCACAACTCGTAAAAAAAAAGAGAAGCTTGGTAGGTATTAAAATTTCTTATCAATTAGAAAGTTGTACTTGCCCCATTGATTCAATTAGACCACAAAAGTGGATTGCTCATATTAAAAGCCAAATGGATTTTGCAATTAAATCAAGTTTTTAGCCAAAGTGTGTGTGGTCTTGATTTTCAGTTATTCCTTATGACACAAAATTACCTCAAAGATCAACAAAATTGCACATAAAGAGAGAAAAATGAAGACCCAAAGCACTTTGAAACCTTCAGCTCTCGGTCCAGTGAGCGAGCTCATAAATCGTCTTGGCAATCATCATTAAAAATTCAAAAAAATATACAAAAAATGTGCACATAAAATCTACAAACCAAATATGCATATACATATATATAAATGATTTTCTTCAATGGAATTGTGAGCGACCGTAAAAAAAATCTTTTTGGACCAAAGTCATAAAAATTAAAAAGAAAATCAGAATTATGTTCCTTTTTGTGCTTTATTTTTCCTTTTCTTTCTCTCTTTCTTATTTGTTTAAAATAAATATTACACACTTTGTTGACGAAGCTTTTACGATCCGATGAATTATCAAGAAAGAAGAAAATATGGAAAACTTCTTGCCATTTTATGGGAATTTACACTAATTGTTGGTGTGTGCAATTGGGGTTTGGGATTAGGCAGAGAATTGTGGGAGGTAATGGGAGATGGACACAAAATTTGATGGCACTTAGAAAGCTGTTAATCCTAATTTTATGTTTTGCGTTTTGGCTTTGGACTTTCGGGGCAATTTAATGGCTCAGTTCTTTTTTGGCTCGTAATAATAATAATAATAATACTGTTCCGGCTCCTGATGATTACTTCCTTGTCCCATGTTGAGACATAAATTTTACATTCGACAAAAAAAAATGTTAAAGAGCCGATGTGAGAGAGTGAGGAAGAGAGAGACCACTCGAGGAGCATTGAAACAGCTTGGTTAGTTTAATTAAGACTATATTAATGTTAAATTTAAACGGCGCCTAGAGCATTTATGGTCCACATTTTGATTGGATGATGTAAGTGGCCCCTAACTTTAAAGGGGGGCGTCTTAGGGATTTGCGACACACAATCAACAAGATTGGCAAAGCCTGTTGAAGGACTTCTTCTTCTAAACTAAGAATATGTTGAAACTTTTCTTAGTTCTAGTTTTTAGCGTTGTGCTTCTTTATGCTTGGTCAATTTCTCTTAGTCTTTTGTTAGCCTTAATGTGTTTGTAGAGCGACAGTATTACATAGAAAATGTAAATATTGAGAGCAAAAGAAGGAATATAACGGACTGCGGGCTGAATTTGTCCTGAACTAAGTTGATCAAACAGTAGAATTATGACCAATACTGAGGAAGCTGCTTGCAATATTAGCCACGGCAATAAATATCCATGGCGGTTCTGTGTAGGAAATTATCAGCCAATTAGTAATATGTTATATGTATAAGCCCTATACATACCTTATTGACACCGACTATAAGGAAAATCGAAGTAATTACATGTAAAGAAATGATAGCCATGTATATGCATCCAGTCGAAGCATCTAAAAATAATCACACATTTAACACACACACACAGAACTGGAATTGCTAATGCTTTAATTTACCTAGCTGCACACTACACGCCGTTGGATGGCCATCCTTAAATGTCACCATTTTGGTTCCACCCATAAGCCAAAACACGAAAATATATAGCACGAGCGAAAGAATAAGTCCCGACCAGCCAATGACTTTTCCCGCCGTATGGAGACGCAAGCAGCACAGTCCGCTCAACATTTTGATTGAGTCAACAAAAATTTAGTTTTCACGCCGATTCGATATATGTATGTATGTATAACTTGAACCCAATGTAGAGAATGATTCGAAATATAATGTAGCTTGGCTGATTGAACTCAAACGAATGAGAACCTATGGGAAGAAACCATGGATTCAACCTGTATGAGGCTCTTGAGGCTTATCGTTTATTAACATTTTAAAATGTTTACAATATTTACGGAGAGCAACGCAAAGTCTTGTGGCTCTGAATAACACTCTAGAAATGCTTTCTCAATGTGGGGAATTTAAAACACGATCTTCATTACTTGAATTGAAAAAATGAACTGATTGTGTATATAAATGAAATCTTAGAATCTAGGAGACGTTTTTCGTGGGTTGAAAATTGTTTCTATTCCATGCTCAGCGTCGGTTACTTGATACAATCATAAGTGTTTTGTATATTTATCTGTTCAATCTGATTTGGTGAAGCCATTTCAGATGACTCGATGTTTAGATTTTAAGGACAATCTTTTGAGTTGACATTTGCTTTTTATCTTACATACAAACATAACATTTTAAAAACGTAGGTAATATCAACTAGATAAACTACACCAAAAAGGATACCATTAGGATCAAAGGATATACAAACTTAATTATTAAAAAATTTAAAACTGAAAATATTTCTTTGCTTTAGTTGCGAATATCAAAAGGGTATGCAATTTGTCTTGATTAGTCCAAGAAAAGTTAAGTATAAAATGTTGTTATCTTATCTTATATCTTATAAAAAAATGCAACACTAATAAAATAAAAATATCTTACCGAGAAATGATACAGTGGCCAATTTGTGTGTATACACCACACAGGATGTAGCAGATCTCGTCAACAGTTCAAATCAAGATAATAAATAAATATAACTCTTATCCAGAGAAGATCAACCGGGGCATTATGGTTCTATAAAGAGGAAATACAAATATATTATTAACAGGAATGTTTATCCATTGGTTATATAAGTTACGAATCTTAGTCCCTGCTCGGCCGTCAGTTATAAGCCTAATTTACGAGTCTCCGTGTCGGGCTGTGGCCTTACCATGATCCTTCAGACACACATGGAAGATGAAGAATCTTTCTCTAACCACTAGTTATAAATGAAACTTTCGATTATTATTCGATTATTAATCACTAGATTGTACTTCTAGTTCCAAGGCCAGACTAAGACTGCCTTTCATGTGGAGATCGGGGCTTTAAATATACCAAGGGGGCTGATCATTGTCTATTGTTCGTACTGTGGCCGATCTGGAGAGTTGGTCGCTCTTCCGGTAAAGTCAGCAGAAACAGGTTGATAGAAATTTGCTTATGCTATGTGATAGGAAGTTAGTATTGGATCAAGCATTAAGAAATCGATTGATTCCTTAAGGTATAGGAGTCAACAATGGGAGAAATGGATTGTGTAACGGAGAGACACGTGCGCTAACTTACATACATACATACATAGTATGTATATATGTAGGTACATAGCATTTAATGAGGTCTAATAAAATGTAACTGTCAACCGCATAGTTCGAGATGATTTAAAATGTTATAAATTCATACCATAAACTGATTTACATCAGCCGGCCAAAATCCAGCTTTTGTTATTAGAATAAATTTGAATTTTTTTGGTTTTTGAGGTTGCCAGACAGTAAATTGAACATGCTACAATAGATGATTTCGATCTATCGATGCCTATCGGAACTTGACGCGTTTCCATAACTATTCAAGTTTCGGTTTGGCGTTTCGCAACACTTCCTAAACTTGCAACGCCAAAGATTTAAGTGATTTCCAACACCGTTTTTTCGCATTGAATGTATCGCCACGTTTTCCAAGAAATTAATTCTCTAAAATTGTGAAATCATGGATTTTGCCGATCAGCATTCTAAATACCTTATGCACATTTCCAGTGTAAGTCACAAGTTCAAAGTTATGCAATGTAGAGAGTATCTCAATTCGAAATCTTCCCTTTAGCTGAGTATTTTCAATTGTCTGGGCTGTGATGAGGTGCATTTGAAATTCTCAGAATCGAACGTGCAGTTTGTTCTCTATAGGCTGGCTGAAAATAGTCACAACACTCAAGCATCAAATGTCACCATGGCCATGACTCCAGTAATGTACGCCTTGAAACTGATGTGCACCTCAAATTATGCCACAGCGGAGAGCTTGGCAACTATTCCGCAATTAGAGATCGGTCAGGGTCGGGTAGAGATGACATTTGAAATAGAAAGAATTGCCCCAGAAACTGAGGAGTCTACCTCCGAGGAGGAATTGGATATGGAGCCCAGCACCTCCAAGCAGGCAATGGCTAAAGAGTTGGAACGACTTAAGCGTAAGCAGAATCGTCAGGGTCGGCGAGCTAAACGCCGCAGTAAACCATCCCGGAAAATCTATGTAGTGCGTCGCTTTGAAATGATATTTGATCTGGAATGGGTGACCTACCAGGTCAACGGAGGAAGTTTTCGGCAAATGAGTATTCAAGATTTCCACAAGAAATTCTTTGTCCCCGAACAACATTCCATGGATCATCTGATCAATTTACAGCGAACATATGCTGGGAATTTCCTTAAACTAATCAATGCCGACATGGATGCTTATCGAGAATTCAAGTGAGAGAAAAAGGCCCACTAAATTCTAATTTCATAATTATAGTAGTAACTTTCATTTCTTAGAACCGATGTGAATCCTTTTGATAAGTTCATTGACATCTTCTTACGTAGCCAGGAGCAACAGAACGAATTGTTGTATAAGCTGACCACAAATTGTCTTTCTGTCATAGAGTCAGCCCGTCTCGTTGAGAGGCATTTCGTTCTAAAGGTTTTTAGAGAAGTCCATCGCATTTTTGAGTACATCACGGCGGATGAGTACACGGTTATGTTCTATGTGCCCCGCTTGGATGGTTATCGACCGCTTAGTGTATTGGTGAGTTGGATAGAATAGTTTTTCTCAAGGTATTCCCTACCTAATCTTTAATAGAGTGTCGAGGACTTTGATCTGTCCAACGTACGCACCTACATTAAAGTGTGCCATGTGGACGATGTCATTTTGTGGAGCCATGCTGATCATAACATAATGGATATATTGTTGATCTCTTTTCAATTGGCCTTGGCAAGTATTGGCAATCAACCTATATTGTTTCTGGGTCAATTAGATAAGGTATAAACTTTGAACTTTAATCAACAACAACTACAAATATCTTTGATCCGAATCCATCTCTCTGTGGCTTTCAGTTGAATGAATTTGTATGCCATCAATATGCCACAGCATTCTTTATGAACACTCTTATTGGCAATGAAAATCCGTATGGTCCGGTACGATCTATAAAGCACACTCCAAATATGTATTTTTGATTGATCATAACTATATTTTAGAAATGGATTTGCACACGTTATTTGCAAAGCATTATGGAACTAGGCAACTCCATGGGCCTTATTATCTTTGTGGAATACCCCAGTGGCTTGACTCTACTACCCGATAATCATAGTGTGATCAAATGTAAACAATATCGCAAGGAGACAAGCGGTCAATTGTGTTGGAAACTATACGAAGATGTTGTTAAGGATGAGAATCAATATCTATTACAGTTTCAGGAAATGTTTAACTGAAAGGAGTTTGATTTATTTGTTCAATTTACGACTCTTCCAATTAAAAAAAAAATGTCAAAAATTATAACAGCCAAATGGATGGCTTATTAAGTTACGTTTAACGTCTACTTTCATAATAAGATAACAATTTTCTTAACTTCCTACAACATTTAAGTCTAAGATCTGATATTGTTTATTCAATAAGTGAAAAATATGGAATGAACCATTATTATTATTAGTATTTTTCTTTTTGTGTATCCCAAATAAAAGCACGAATTCGAATAGCTCGAATTAATTCGACACTTAATTTAGTTAGGCTTCCATTATCGTATTCTGTTACTTTTGTGAACTTGAAACTAGGAGATATTTAACTTATATCAAACTTTTGTCTGTATATTCCAACATTTGCTTAGGCCAATGCTAAACCTCTTCCAAATTCTCTGCCTTGGCTGGCATCTCCAATTACGAACGTTTTTATTGTCGTTCCAGTTTTTTGTTGTTGGATGAAGCTTACACCTGTGCCTAATGCCTAGTGTCTGCTTCCTGGTCGTGGTCGTGGTCCTGGTCTGTCTGGTTTTCGTTTCACTCCCAGAAGCGCTCGTAATTCGAAATGTTTACGGTACATTTAATTTCATTTGGATTATTACAATATGCTTTAGGTGGAGAGTAGGAATTGAGAATTTTTGGCTGTTGTTTGCTCCTGCCGGAGGCCTTCCCCTGCCCCGCCCCCTCTCTGGGTATATTTGTGTGTCACTATGCACCATTTGGCAAGCCGAACAATGAGCCATGGAACCCATGAATCCCATGGTCGTTGCCTCGCCGCCTTCTTTCAGGTGTATAACATGGAGGCGACATATTTCATTGTTGTTGCCAAAGTGTAATTGCGAATTCCAGACAAATGTGAAATTTGAATTTACAAGTTTAACTTTTCTTGTGAAATCATTTGCTCACAAGGACGACTCCCGACTACTGTGTATGTGTGTGCTCCAGTTCCAGTTCCATCTTCAACTACCGAACGGCGACTGCTCCTTTTGTGTGTGAGTTTGAGTCAAGTGTGCAATTCTCGACTTAGTTCATTTGTTCCATTTCAACGCTTGCCTTACGTTGTGATGGAAGCGAGAAGAGACCAAGAATGAGGTGGAGTTTTTTTTTTTTTTTTTTTTGGGTGGCCCCAAGTAGGAGAAATGTGGTGACTCGTACATCTTTTCCCAGGCCGCATAAACAAATGTACTTGCCTTTTCCTACTCCTGCTCACTCTTTCTCCACTCCTCTGCCCTTTCAGTTGGCCTAGCATGTGCCAGCACTTTCAATCTCAACAGTCGTCCTCCTCGTCCTCAACGTCGTCGTAGTCAGGAGGCGCACACACAATGGCAACCGTTGCCATATTTCCGGCTTTTTTTCCTTCGTCTATTGTTGTTCCCTGGTCTTTGTATGTGTTACGTTGCTGCTATAGAACCTCATGTTATTATAGATACCTTAGTTAAGGTATATACTAGATACTTTGATAAGTTGGAAGTTTTAATAATTTCAAAACTATTCCATTACTGGCTTTCTTAACAAAAGATCCTAGACTAGTAGTTCAAAGAATAGTTTTAGATGAAATCTTGGTAAGAATCACCTATCCCATCCTAGAACCATGTATATGTATGTATTAGTTTTCAATAAAGATTTTCTTAAAAAAGGATACTAAGAGAGATCTTTCTTATAAAGATATGTCTTTCCAATATCAACTTTGGCGTTTACTAACGAATATTATCTATGCTAAATATTATGTATTTACAAATCTGGGTTGTTTATCTAATGGAGTTCTACTCACAGTTTTAACTTTAAGGTCTTTTCCAATCGTTCGGATCGTAAAAAAAGTGTATTCGCTTGTTTAGCTACTTCTTTACTCTACATTCAATAGTTTCTGGTTTGGCTTTTCCATTTGTTTTGTATTTTCTTTGTTTTGTTTTTTTCTTTGCTTTCTATATTTTTTTTGTTAGCCAGTTTGTTCTTTTGGCCTGGCTAGTAAGCTCTCTGCCGCCGTAGGGAGCTTTTGTGTTCGAGCGTCATACCGAAAAAGTTGCATTTCACGTTTTGTTGGATACCATTCTAGAGCTCCAAACTAGGATTCTGGCTCCAGCTCTGGCTTTAGTTCTAGCTTCCAGACTCACTCTGGGAGCTCTTCAATTCGGTTTGCTTCTTTCATATTTTGTTCGTCGTTCTTTTTTCTGTGTGTGGGTGTGTGTGTGTGTGTGAGTGTGTGTGTGTGTTTTCTCAATGTTTTTGTGTAATACTTCAGACCAACCCAAAAAGCCAAAGCCAAAGTGGTGTGTTCCGGTCTGCCGCATAAAACATTGCCACGCCTCCTTCCCTCCCAAGACACACACACATACATAGATATAGACATATACACACACACTCACACTCACACAAATACAATTAGACTCTTGGTTTGTTGGTTCAACTTGTTTGCTTACATTCAACTTACTTCACTTCTGCTGCGATAGTTTTCTTTCTCCTCCTCCTCCGTCTCCTCCATTCTCTTACCCAGCATACAGTCTATTGTCCTGGCCTCGTCCTACCTCGTTCCTGGTTGTAAAGTTTTGTTACCCGAAGTTTTACTCATCGTCATTGTGTTTAGGAAGCGACTTAACTTAATTTTGTGGATTTCCATGCATTTCTCTCTCTCTCTCTCTCTCTACATCTCACTAAGATGAAATTTTCTCCTCTGTGTTTGCTCTTTCATTGTTGTATTTTTACTCCTCTTGTTGATGGTTAAGTGAATCATACATACGTATGTATATATGTATGTACATATAACTATAGACATTCGTAGTTACATACATATGTATGTACAAAAATACATACAATGTACTGGCAATGTAAGCATTATGATTGTACCAGCATTCAGTTCTTGGCAATTGTTCATTTGTGGCCATATTTTCAGTGTATAAATCCTCAAAACAAAAAAAAAAAAAAAAGGAAATGCCTCAATTAGTAAGATTACGATTCGGTAATTTAACAGGAAACTTGAATTACTTTTAGGCATTTCAAAGGGCTTATTTCTTAAAAACAATACGAAATCTGGGATAAAGAAATATTTAAGCTTTACAGGCAAAATGCAGAGAAAAATAAGTTTATTGAAAGGAAATAAATTCTCAAAAGCTAAGTAAATTTGTTGTTGGCTTTTTTTATACACACATATAAATATTTTCAATTACGTTATGTTTTCCATTATTAAAGGGATTAAGGTGTTTTTAAACAAAAATTCGTTAAATATATGAAGAAAATAAAAATCCTTTTTCCATTTACATATGTACATATGTGCAAAAAGATTTTCAAAAGACTTTACTTGTGTACTACAATTTTCTTTTATTTAATTTAAAATTTATAAAAACTTAAGTAGATTAATAAATAATTTTTACAATGATTGACTACATATGAACATTGAAAAATATTTCAAAAAAAAAATATTTGATTTCATTTTAAATTATACTTATAATTTAAAATGAAATCAAACTGAAATATTTTTCAATGTTATACTTATAAATCATCATCATGAAAATGTTATCTGGTTCTGAAAGATCGTAAGACGGTTATCTTTGTGAATTTTTAACCCTGGCAGGACCAAATTAAAATGTAGAGACTGTAAAGAATCCTTGATTTCCTCTCCACAGAGTGTTGCATAATGTCTAAGTTTAAAGAAGTCATTTAAGTGCTCGAGAAGCTTAGATCAGCACTTATTCTAAAGCTCACAAATAATTTGAGGAATAAGAAAAATCAATCAAAGAAATGATCATAAATCGTTATCATGTTTTATCATAACTCTCAATTGAATATCTGTTTGACTCGACAGGATATATATATGTATATATACCCACCAGCACATGAGGAAAGGAATCTTTCATTTAACTAGACTTTCGAAGATCTCGTCCTCGTTCAATCTCCATTGTTGTAGTTGAATGATAATTCAAATATTTATTGATTAGAGATACATTTCAGAAAAGCAGAAAGAGAAATGGTAAATGTAGTCCTGATTTATCCTATTTGAATTAATTTACTAAATGTTGAGGACTTAGATATATTCAGAGACGACTTTGATGAATGTCACAAAAGTAAAAAGTTCAGTAATTGATCAAAACAAATTCTTTTGAATGCCTTTATCTCTATGACTAAGTAATTTTTATAATATTTGGACGAATCTGTATTAAGGCAAATGTAGTTAACTAAAGAAATCGTTGAAAGAATTGGAAATTGAAATGAAAATTCATTTGAATTAAACTGAGTGTTGCTTACATTGAAATGAAAATGATTAAGCAAGAAGAAATCAAAAGGAGGCAATGCAAGTGAATGGAAGGGAGTAGGCGGAGGCAGGGCGGTGCTTAGGAATGTTGGCCAGAAACATCAAAGTCAACATGAATTTAAACTTGTCGTTTGTTGCATTTGTCAAATGCAGGCAAAAACAAAACCTTTGACTAAATTTGTTGTTGATGTTAGTTGGTTATTGACAGCCACACACACACACACACCCACACACATAGAGAAGCACACACATAGTGTAAAGTTTGTGCCTTGTTTTAGAAAATTTTGCAGTCTGTCTTCCTGCTTGTTGAAACTGTGCCAACTTTTTTTTTTTCTTTTTCTTTCTTTGTTTGTTGGCCTGACAACTTCATCATGAACAACAACAACAACAACAGCAACAACAATAAGAACAAAGTTCATTCTTTTGCCTCATTCGCAAAAGAACAAAAAACATGTTGAAAAACTGTCGTTGGCCAAATGTTTTGTCATGATTCTCTTTTATGAAGTCGAAGTATCCTTTCCAGTAACTTGGCCCACTTTATTGAACATAGAATCAAGAAGAAGGGAGGAGAGAGAGAAAAATACAGTCTGAATGACATAGATGGATAGGAAATGGACCACTTACCATTTGATCTAATGGTATGCTTTTGAATTTTTCAGCATTTGAGTAATTAAATTTATGAATTTATACAGGACAACCTGTTCGAAATATGCACACGTGCCTATATCTACTACATGGTTGCCTATTAATTTGGAGTGTATTTCAGTTTGTCGTTTCCTTGTGGCCTCCTCCACCTCGTCCTGCTTACTTCACAAAACTGTACACATGTTTGGTCTTGTAAAAATGTCATGTTAATTTGTGGATTGTGCGCCCCAAATGGAGCATGGACATGAAGCTGAGACATGGACACACAGAGAGAGAACTGGAACATGCAAATAAATGTCTCCACCGACCCATCCACCCACGCACGCATCCCAAAATTGGCCTCGGCATGAACTTTTTCGGGCTGGTCCCCCCATAGCCACCACCCCTCTGTCCGCCATCCTTAAAAGATTTATGAGTGAATCTGATAAGTGCTGCCAATAAATTTTGCGAAACAACAATTTACAATGTTCATTGCATGCTCTTGATGCCAATGGAGGGGTGAAGGTGGTTCGAAAGGGGGAAACCCAAAGTCCAAGTAAAAATATTTTCCTTTTTTTTTTTCGTTTTTGGTTATTTTTATGACCATTTTGGGTGCAAGCAATATAAACAGTTGGCAATTGAAGATACATAAGTAGAGCACTTCTCTGGGAGTAAATTCCTCCCCCTTGAAATTTGCTAATGACTCGCCATTTTAGATAATAAAGCAACTAAAGCTATCAACTATTTGGTTTTAGTTGGTATTTTGGCAAAATGTTCATTTCTCTCTCCTAGACAACTAATTTACTCGTCATCGATAAATTAAACGCAGTGTTTAAAGTTGTTTCACAAAGTTTATTTATCTATTAGCCATAATTTTGAATGGTTTAGTCTTATATTAAAGCTCACAGCAATACATTGAAGTGATTATGAGCAGAATAGAGAAAAAAAATTATTGGGTTTAGGTTTTTGAATTAAAATTAATCGTAGATTTCCAAGTTTTTTAAGTATAAGAGGCTGCAGTTCATTCTTTATGGAGTTTTTTCTAGAAATTGGACTGCATGTGGTCTACTAATCATGTATCTACTCATCCACATATCTGTCCATTGATCTATCCATCTATCTAAATATCTAATAAAACATTTATATAACGATCTACCCATTCAATCATCTTTCTATCCATCCATCTATGTATCAACCCACTGACTATCGATTGAACTATCTATCGTTTTACCTTATGGATGTTAAAAATATAATACTTTTTTTTACATTTCTAATTATTTCAGTTTGCAACAACTTTTGTAGGTTACTAGGAATCTCATCGACTAAAGATAACTTTAATTTTGAACAGTCTCTATGAAATTGTTGTTCATTCTCTATGGTTTTGCACATTTGCGAGTTAAATTCTTTGCTTAACATGTTATGTGGGTGAATATGTAACTAAAATCTCATTTAAGAACGTCTGAGAGAACTATTTTGGAAAGAAATTCCCCCAAAGAGTTGAGTTATGCATTTTAAATTGTTTTTTGCTTTCTGGCATTTCAACCAAAAATGGGCATCATTAAAATTAAAAATAAGGAAAAAACTAACGTAACGTGAAGCTTAAAATGAAAAGGATAACCCGCAATAAAACGAGTGGACAGACTGAACATTTTTGTCTGAAAGTTTTTGGCAAGAGTAAGAAACTGAAGGGCCAACAGAGCACATGACAATGAGTCTGCTCCTGCCCTCATTCGCAGCCCTTTAGCAAGGGGTCGTGTGGGAGGGGCGGGGACTCAACACTGGTGGTGGCGATTGTCAAAAGTTTGGAAGCCTTGCAATGTTCACAAACATAAAAATTTTATTCATGACGGAAGCAATACTCAAATTTCATCTATTAATATCTGGGCACAAAATGGGTCTTTGTCGGTGGCGGGGGGGCGGCGTCAACTAAAACTGAAGCTGAAGCTAGCAGGAAGCAGGGACTCCCAGATGTCAGCTCATTCTAGGCTATATATGTATCCCTATAGCATCTGTCCAACTGTCAGTCCAACTGTCTGTTTGACTAACTGACAGACCAACACACACACTCACACACACTCACATTCAGATACATATAAACAAATACGCATACAGATGCGGTTGCATCAAGCCTGAGTGCACATTGCCAACATAACCTCAAATTGCATTCCTAATTCCTTTTCTACTGCTCCTCATCCTGGCGCTGGTCCTGGTACTGGTCCTTGGTTTTTCGGTCCTCAGGTTCACTCAAACCACTTTTTGCAAAATGTGCAATTTCCGCTTGAAGGCGAACACCAGGCATATCCAACCCACCCTACACACCTCTCCTGTGTCCCTCCTCTCTCTCTCTAGATTTTAGACATTGGAATATTTTTAGGAGTAGAGAGAAAATTTATTAGAATCATTTTATTATTTTGCGGGCAACTTCATGTTGGCATCAACATGCATACATACGTCATATTTTCATTCAAGTGCAGAAGGTAACTAAGGTCGGTTAGTTCGGTGAGAAGATGGGCGACATCAGGTGGAAACACCCCCAAAAAATCCCCCCAAAAAACACATACAAATAATAAAGCAATCAAAAATAGGAAAATTGCAACTTTTACAAATTGGCCCAACTAGACAAAGAGAGAGAGAGAGAGAGAGAGAGAGCGAGGGAGAGACAAAGAGATTCATGCAAATATTATATATTTTATATACATTTCAATTCGATCCGAAAGAAACTTTTACTCTAAAAAACTAGTCACCAAATGATCGGTTCGTTGATTCGTTGCCGAGTTCCAAATGAAATGTAGCAGAATGCACAAAACTTTTTCATTTTCTTTTTGTTTTTTTTGCTTTTTGTGCTGAATCAACTACTACTAAAAGATTTATGATATCAAAAATGGTGCCTCATAAAATATACACACACACCTTTTGGAGCTAGAGAGAGAGAGAGAGAGAGAACGCGGGAGGATGAATGGAAATGGGTCTCTGGATGGGTGTGGGTTGTGCATGTGGGTGGGTAGTGTGTGATGTGATGCCATAGTGTCGATAAAACCATTGTTGTTTATACTATATAACCACCTCCCGCCAGCCAGCCTGCCTGCCGACCTCCTCCCTGGGTTGGCAATTGCAGACTTTTGCTTGGATGATTGCATTTTGGCAGCATTTTTTATGCGTTCATCATGCGGTCAGCATAAAAGTCGTAAGTTAGACTCACCAAATGTCTTGATATACATACATACATACCCCTCCAGCAACATGTTGCCAATTTTTAAGTCTGAACATCGTAAATCAACGACCAAACACGACACACCAAGGGGAAAATTTAAAGACAAATTCAAAGTTTCTTTTCTGTTGAGGCCAAGAACAATTTATTGCACTAAACGCATTTTCTACTATATAAATTGTACAATCCCAAAACGATCAACGAACTATTTTGGACAACTCATTGGATGATAGTTGGATTTCACGTTAGTTAACGCCAATGGGTCGCCATCTTGCCATTTTTGCCTGCAGACAGAGTTCCATCTATTAGTTTGTTTTTTTTTTGTGTCTTCCCAGACAGTTACTTACTGCAGTTGTACTGGTTGCCGGCGGCCTTTGAGAACTTCATCGAATCCTGCATTGGCGAACTAAATGTGGAAAAAGAATGCGTTATTTTGGTGCAGATTTAGAAGCCGTGCCTGTACATTGTTCTACTCAAAAAAGTTTCTAGCAAGCATGTAAGGTATCCTAAAGCTAGGTTATCGATAACTTCGAAAACCAGGGCCAAGAAACGTTGATAGGTTTGCTGGGTGAAGATCAAAAGCCTTAAAGCGAATAAGTAGGATTTTGTTTTTTTTTCTATTTTCTAGTGGATTTATCTATAGGGGAATGCTGTTACTATTACCTATTTTAACTTCTAAGGGGTTAATCTTTAGGGTTAAAGTTATCAGATTGGAACACAGCCGCAGAGGAAAGTACGAAATGACTTACACTTCATTCTTTGTCCCAGCTCTAAACACACATAAAGATACTTACTTCAGACCATTGCGCATATCTCTATTATAGTTCATTGAATCATATTGGTTTTTCATGCGTTGATGTTGTTGCATTTGCTGAGGCGACGGCGATTGGGATTGTTGCTGCTGCATTTGGTGTTGATAATGCATATTATTGCCAAAGTTTCCACTTTGGGGAAAATTACCCCACATTTGGTTAGATGGCTGGTTATTGCAACTGTTCCAGCTTGCAGGAGTGTTGGCGACAGAACCACCCATCAAACGACCCTGATGCATTTGATTATATTGATTCATTTGTCCCATTTGTGGTGCCATGCCACCAGCTGACATGCTCTGGAGATCGGGTATCACAGCATTCATCCCAGGAGCATCAATAGCACCGGCCATGGGCATCATGGTCATGCTACTCAATGGGGTAACCGATCCATATGGCAACTGTGTGGACATGGGCATCGAAGCGGCACCCTGTGGCATCATGCCCATTGGCAAAGATTGCATCGGCATGCCCCCACCATTAATACCTTGATGCAGGGGGAAGGACATCGGAGCCGCGGTGGTCATTGGAGGCATCTGCATCTGAGTATTGAGGTTCATTTGGGGACCCATTGGCATAGGGGCCATTCCACCAGCATTACCCATTGGTCCATTCTGCATTCCCATGGGCATCATACCCTACATACATACCGAAACAGGAATAAGACATTGGGGTTAGTTCCAGGCTGGGAGGGAGTCATCCAACTATACCTTATTGGCATCCACGCCACCAAAATCGGCTTCATAGGGCACTGAACAGAAATTCATTTTGAGCAAAAGGTTTTGTTTTAATTTTCAACTTAAAAATTTAGTAAAACTTTAATTTTGATTTTTTTGTTTTAGAATTTTTTGTTTTTTTTTTTTCTAGAGAGATCTGAATGCTACAAGCGTTAACTAAGAACTGACTACAATCACGAAGTCAATCACTTGGGTGAACTTTCTACAATCCATGGCCCACTTAGATTTGGAAAATAAAATCATTTCTGATTCTATGTACATATGTACATACATATATCAAATTGTTGACAGTTCTATAATCGATAATCAAAGACTTATCGAGTTTAAAGTAATAAATCGATATCGCATTCAAAATCATCACTGTGTGATTAGATACATAAACATATGTACATATACATATGTACATATACATGCATATACATACATACATATGTACATACATATGTATCTTACATTACTCCCACTTCAAGGAAGTTCATAAATTTTCATTGTACTTCGAGTCACCATTTACCCCGCGCACAGTGAAATGGAAAGTAATGAGAATGAGAACGAAGATTACCAATTTCCATAAAACCGAATACAAACAACATGAACATTTGTTTTTTCCGTGTATGTGTACGTACATAATTAAGGTTAATTTGTTGTACATTTCCCTAGTTCGGTTGCATTTCCATACTCAATGCTTTCCTCATGGGGCAGATAGGTGGGTAGGTGGCAAGGTGCCTCATGCTCTGGCAGTTCAATTAATTTTACCTTCGCTTGTCATTTTATTGTTTATCTACATAAATACATGGACATTGCTGGTGCCCGCTACCTTAACCTGTCTCTCTGGCATAAGCTTGGCATGCCATTTATTCAGCGTCCTGACTTCGGATATCCTTCTGACTTTGCCTGGCATGGCCTTTCCTGGCCGTGGCCGTGTAGTTGCCACACCATTTATGCCATTAAGTCATTAGCTTTGTTTAACAAATAACAAACTGTCAATGAGTTGATTAACGATGTTTTTCGCATGAACTGCAATTAGCCATAGCCGTTGCCTCCGCCTCTGCCGTTGCCGTCTGATAAATGGGTGTGATTTTGCGCCTCAGCTCTGGCAGAAGTTGCTATTGATGCGCGGCCTGGGGCATGAACGCTTGCTTCTCTATCCTATCGCAAGTTGCCGCCGTCACTTGGCAATTATTGTGTATATTGTGCTTCCAGTCAATGGCATTTGCCAGAGCCTGAGCCAGAAGCTAGAGCCCTCCTTCTCATCATCGCACTCATCATCATCATCATCGTCGTCGGCATCATCATTGGCACCAGCTAAAAGGAGCAGCACTCGTTCTCATCGTCAACGCAATTACACCCGTTGACAAGTGTAATGTCAGCCAACTGTGGCCACCATCACAGTCAGTCAGCTCCTCATCGCCAGACCTTCTCATCCTGTTGTTGGCGACGTGACGAGCTTCATCACTCATTCACTTACAGGCTCACCCACTCGCTCACTCACTCACTTAGTCATTCAGTCATTCATTCACTTGGCAACTAAACGACACTTGGCTCAATTCGTATTTGTTGTAATATATTTTTAACCAGAAACAGGGACGGATCAAGTCCCTACTCACTCTAATAAGTTTCCGTAGTTAAAGCTAAGCAAAATAAATGTTGCCTACTTTCTGGCGGCCTTGCATTGCGCTTTCTTTTCATTGCTAATGCATTAATTAATACATTGGAATGATGATTTTTATCATTAACATTTTTCAACATTAACAAGGATAAGTATTTTAAAACATTTTAGATCAGTTATAAATTTGTCGAAAGCATTCAATAGCATTAGGCCTGGAAATCAATACTTATATAGATTTGCCTCTCATCATACTGAACCCTTTTCGCAGGAGAGTCCGCACCTGTTGAAAGTATTTACAATGTAATTATTATGCAAAAATGCATTGGCCCTAAACATGTAGCTTCGTTCATTGTAAAACTCTTTTAACAAATAATGTCTAGCTAAATACGTGGGGGACTTAAATACATAGGGACAACTGAACCTAGATACATATATATATGTATTTGTATAGAATTGGATTAGGTGAGGGGGGAGGAGTGGGTAGCGCAAATATTATAGAATGTGTTTATATGTTTGCACATAAAATAAATTAGTTTCTGGTCTGAACTGGCGCTAATTGCCTTAGCCAGAAAGTTAATTATGGCAAAAATTTGATATTTTCAAAATTGGACTTGTCAAAAACATTTTGACATTTCCCGTTGTCCTTCCCGTTTCCTCCTCGCTTCTTCTACACTCCTAACTTATTAATAGGCAACCCTTTCAGGGCGGCAGTGTTCCAGTGTCAGTGTTTTTGTCGAGGAAATTAGTTTTACAAACTTTTGCGTTTTTGCATTTGTTTTTGTCGTTGCTGTTGTTATTCTCGTTGAATTTGGTGAGTTTGATTCGGTTTTCGCACTCATTATTATTTTTGCAAAATAGTTATTAGCACTCAAATATCAATCATGAATGAGGAAATTATATTACATTATTGTCCATTTGCAACTAAATACTGTAGTTGACGATGATGTCCATGAGTTTTTGCAGTTGTTGATGATATGGTTCAAACTAATGCCTGAAGAGCTGCTGGAAAAGTGGCAAGTGGAAATGGTCATAAAAGTGCGCGTAATTAAAAGGGATGTTGATGTTAATGAATGCGTAAAGTTTAAATAATTGCATTAAAATTGTATATTTCGCAAAATGTTATTATGTAAATGGTGTAACTAATGGCTCGAGTGGATATTTGATAATTTCATCTCACAGCCAGAGAGTGACAGAGGGCGACAGGTGTCCTAAGGGGGGAGGCAATGCAATGCATTTTCCACATTGTTTACTGGGGAAATAAATATATTTCTAAATGCAACATTTTTGTTAAAATTAAATTGCATATTGATGTTATCTAAATGAAAATTGCTTTTGTAAAAATCATTTTTTCGAATTCCTATGCGGGTGAAATTAATATTAAATTTTAAATTAAATAAAATATTACTAAAATAGCTTGGAATTAAATAATAATGTTTGGTAATGGTAATTAAAGAGGTTCTAATTGTATTTGTTGACATACTTAATATTCCCTATTATAATTATGTCTTAAAATTTTGCCATTTAATCTGGAAATCGTAATAAATGTATCTGGAGTTGTGGGAATGGAAATAATTTGCTCCCTAAAGTATGCAATAAGCTGGAAAAGATTTCATTACTTCCAAAATTGTCTATTGACGATTCTAAAACTTTTTTCAAACGAATTCTTGGACTGCTTATTGCATACTTTTGGGAGTAAATATACCGCAAACAACTTTCAGAATGCGATTTATGCCAAACTGATTTTAAATATAAATATATTGACATAGTTTTAAGCTGCTCGCAATAATGGCACAAGACTTGAAAGCTTTTCAAGTAATCAATAGATACCATTATATTAAGTAAGGATTTATGTAAGTTTTCCTTAAAGAATGTTCGAAAAAAAACACACACATAATTCCCGTTAATCTCTTAGAAGGACAAAGTCATTCGTAAATGAGAAATTCCACATTGTGAAGGAATTTCTCTCAGCTAGGGAATTGAAAAGTAAAAGTAGAATGAGAACCTGCACAACAACTTTCACTAGAGAGAGATTTCACCTTTTGCACCCTTTACTCACACCTGCACTTGCATTTCAATCTCTGATTACTCATTACGTATGCATGCCAGAACAAAAAGGAAAATAATAAGGAGGAAGCAAACAATGTCTTTTGATTTAACACCTCAAAACTAAGCTGCAACACAAAAGGCATCATTAATTAGGAATGTTAAGATGATGAAAACTAATCTGCTAAAAGCAAAGACTCACTTTTTCTTTTTCTTAACAATTTTTTTCTCTATTTTAGTCAGAGTTTACTTCGCTCTCTCCCTCTTTCTCGTCTGCAAAGGATCAACGAAAATAAAGGCGTTAAGATGGTAGAGGGCGTGCCATTGTTTCCGACTTTTTTTTTTTTTTTTTTGGCACAGATTCACATAAGCTTAATGCACTCGGAGAAGCTGCTGCACGGCTTCACCTTCTCGACAAATTGTTGTTGTTGTTGTTGCCAAGGATGGCAAATCTGTGCAAATCACAAAATTGAAAAGGGGTAAAGGAAGTAAAGTCGGAGCTGGCAAGGCGAAGTTGAGGCAGCTAAATGCCAAGTGAAGTAGAAGTAAAAGAACAAGACCAATATCGAATCGAAATCGTGTCCCTCCATTAGAAGTTGGGCATAAACTAGGCAACGATTCCCATACCCCTCATCCGCCTCCCCTTGGCCACTTCTAGTCCAGTTTAAGCCAAAGTCCTTCGATGCATGACGCTTGGCTGAGTGCAAATTCAATTAACTTGTTACAACAGAATCTCAGGATCAGCCTGGTTTGGGGATTTCAGTGTGTGTCTGTCTGTGAGTGTGTGTTTCCAAACTCGGAAATCTATTTATCCATACATTTCCTTTACTTTGCCCATTTTTGTTGATTTTATTTACAATTTTAATTCGTATCAAATTGGTTTTTGCGGTGCGCGGACTCTTCGACACATATTTGATTTTCTAAATTCTATTTTCTCTCTGTCTGTCTGCCAGCATCTGTAGTGTAAATGCATTTTTCCTAAATCAATTAATAAAAGATTTACACATCCATCCAACCATTCCGAGTAAACTAAACGTTATTGATTAGCTTCTGCTGCCCAATGGACAGACCAAACAGCAAGCAGGCAGAGGACATTTTGCAAAATTTTCAAATGAATTTTCCTCGGTCACTTGGAATTAAAATTAATAATCAAATGTCAATTAGTTGTGGGATTTGCCATGCATAAGTAAAACAAGAAAACTTTCAATTCTTCGTCGTGCTGTACGAGTTTTGTAAATAAATCAAATATTGAAAAGAAAATATAGAAAATCTTCAATCAAAATTAATTAAAACTCGTAGTGGGGGAAGAAGTGAGCCAAACTAACCGGTTGAGCGAACGTTGGACCAATAAATCTTTGAAGAGTCAGAATATTTATTGCATTTCAATTCATTCAATCGTACTGAATTCACAAAGGTCTGCCAAATGAATCAATTGCTCATGTGTTAATTCAATAATTAATTCAAAGTTAATGGCAAGTAATTAATAGTTATTAGCAGCCAGAGATACTTTGTTCACTCTTTGAGTTTCTATCAAATTTAAACGATTAAATGGTTTCATTTCATTTAAAACTTGACCCTTATACTTGACTAAAATTTATATAAACTGTATTTGAAATCATAGATCCATTGAAAATACTTTTACATACATAATTCCTTCGTTTTGTAGATTTTTAAAGATTTATTTTACAAGATTTTTAACAGATTGCATTTTATTCAAAAATTTCTTGTTTTTTTTATTTTGCATGAGGCAAACTTTAATTTGTATTCCAACTGTTTTCTCATTCTTGCCCTTAAGCCAAATATCCGTTTGTTATTCCATCTTTTAAATGTACATACGTATACATATATTTTGGGCCAACAACTGCAGCAGCTTTGGCTGCCCCCTTATTCCATAATTTATGACCTGTCCCAATTCTCGAGAGTTACGCGCTGCTGTCATTATGAATTCATTAGCACCTCAGGCCTTGAACCGAATAAAAAACCTGTAAAAAACAGAACTGAAAACCTGGTGAGCGAGTAAAAGCCAAAAAAAAAAAAAAGTGAAAACAAAAAGGACCTGAAAGAAAAAGAGCCCAAAAAAAAGTGCCGCCGCCGACACCAATGTCAATAGGTCTCAAATTAAAGTTTAAAAAAAACGACCGACCACGCCCACGGAGAACCAGAGAAACGCCCCTGGCTAGCATTTAAATTAGTCGGCAGGACGACGACTTCTTAATGGCCAAATCCAACCCACATTTCCATTTAACATTTGTTTTGCTTTGCTTTTGGTTTTTAGATTTGCATTCGCTGGATTTTAGTTCATTTTTATCTTAAACTAACAGCTGAACCGATTGATGCGGATGCCTGGGAAACGGTACAAATGATGCGAGATCCGGGAGACGTGCAACTGTTAGTTGCCCCCTGCTGTCCCTTGCCACAAATCGATGTCCAAATGCGATGCACGTTTTGCCAGCAGCAGTCTCAACTGGCTGCATTTGCAATTAGTTTAGGGACTCGAGACTTTTTTTGCTCAAGAACTTACAGTGATTTTGTGTGACGCTAAATGACCGTGGCACTGCAGCAAGACATTTTATGATGTCCAAGTGTGAGTGTAGCCCGACTTGTTTGCTTATCCTTGGCAATGTCACCTTTAAGGCGTTCTGCTAAGCAAAATCAACGTCACGTCCTTTTGCCTTTGCCTTTCGATACGAAAGACCATAAAAAAAGGCTGCGCACGACTTGACGAATAGTTTTGCTGACTGCTGCAGTAAGTAGCTCCTATTTGTCCCCCACCACCCCCCACCATACACACCATGGAGTCGTCCTCCTGCACGAGTGTGTCTCTTCAGTCCAGTTCAGTTTCGTCCAGACTACGTGCCTCAGCTCTGGTTACAAGTTCAAAGCATTTTGTCGTCGTGGAAGGTCATGAGAGGTCAGATTTTGGGTCCATGTGACAGCTACAGCTTGTTTATCTGTCTGTCTATCTGTAGCTGCGTGCCTGACGATGGCAATTGACAAATTTTCCATGCAGTCAATGGCGAACTGTTGCACTGATAAGAAGAGAAGCTCCGAAAACCAATTTAGTATGGGGGGCCTAAAACAAATTTAATATAGAAGATTGAATAATCACAGCATAACGTAATATGTTTCAACAAAAGTTCAACTCCAACAGACAACAGTAAGGAATGCGTCCAGGCTCAAAAAGTAACGAAAGAACAGTGAATGTGTGTTCATGTATGTGTTGGATTGTCTCTTCCTCCATGATGTTAATCCTTCGGGTTTAAGCTGTTGCATTGCCTTGGTTATCGTTTCCCTCATCGCTTCCACCGCCAGAAAGGTTAGTTTCATCAATTTTTATTGGTCGTGCCTGTGAATTTGTAAATAGTGAACAACTCTTTATCTTACCTTATTATACCGTGGACACTCGGTTAACAAACATAACTGGTTCCAGCATTTTGCATCCACCACCGCCTGGGCGTTCGTTAACCGAGGGTTCACCGTGTAATAATACTTACGCATTTGCACCCGAAAGGACTTCCAGCAAACAAATACAGAAATAGACCGAGAATGAACAGGAACAGAAATCCACTTGCGACTCTGGGGTCCTCCAGGAGACTAATCAAAAAATCATTAAGAAACTCAAAGTAACTTTTTTCCACTTTTGGTTGGTTAGGTTTAAAAAAATTTAAAATATACTCGAACATTTTTGTACTTTTTTTTACTTCTAGAAATTCTTAAATAAAAATATATTTTTTAGATACAGACAACCGACTTTGTTATGGTCAACTGACTGAATGTTTTTGCTCTTGACTACGTTGTACTACCATGTACAATAGATGACTACTAGATTAGATTTCTAAACTTTCATAGCCTACTCGATTTCAAATTTCCAACGAAAAGTAACACTTTGCCCATATCTGTAATTGATATACCGCAATAAAATCGATAGATTATGTCGATATCTTTTTAATTTGCTTCAATAGATCTGTCGGGTTTTTTGTCATCATGGACCATTTTATACTCAAATCTTGTGCTTTAAACAAACTTAGTCTTTTAGGTGAGAAGGTTTTTGAACAGAATAGGATTATCATAAGCAGAATAATGTATAATTTCAAGTTTCCCAAGTAAAGTAGTTAGGTTTGAAGGGCTATTTCTTCAGCTATTCCTAAACATATGATTTCTTATCTTGCTGTAATTTTAAATGTAAAAGGCAACTCTAAAAAGTGAAGAAATGGATGAATGCTTTTACCTTTGCAAAACCATGAGTAACTCAGACACTAATCGATTTACTAGATTTTGTTTATTCTCTTTCCTCACCTTCTCTGGATCTGGATATATAATATTAAATCTTTAAATATAGGTAATTATTTAGTAGGTATGTTTTAAATGTCAGTTGTCTTCCTTCTCACTTTCAACACGTAGTGAACTTTTCAAACAATTTCAATCGATGTGCAAATGGTTTTCCGTTTTCTTTATCTCGTTCGAGGACAAATTCAATAAGTCAAAGTTCAGCATTTTGTCATGTCTCTGGGTCGGTTTCACCTGCAAGAGTCACCACATACATCTGACTCTTTCTCTCTCGCTATATGTGTGTGTGTTTATGTCATGGTGTCCTGTTTCGCAAAAACCATCACTCGAACACCCCATTCACCTATTTTGTTGCATTACGTCTCCAAGTTTCTACCCTCACGGGCCGCCGGTTCGTCGGTTCATCGGTTTGTTTCACTTCAATCAGTTGTCGGTCGACTGCTTTCGTTAAGTGCCATCTTTGCATGAGAGTTTCCCGCCAGCTTCTCCTGCACCTCATTCTGTCTGTCACTTGGCAAGAGCACACGCAATGCATACCACCTCCCTCACCTCCATTACCTCCAACACAGCACCTCATCTCATGTCCTCCTGCAAATCATTTGGGTCTGTCACAGCCGTGATTTGGACTTTTGATTACTTGATTACGTTTGCAATGCGTTTCCTCTTCTATCTCCGTTTTCCATTCTCATCTCATCTCATTTCATCTCATCTCCAACCTCCTCTGACAATCGGCGGCTTCGTCAATGATTTAAATGGAGGTCAAGTGGTACTCCCCATCTCCCTCCCCTACTCTACCCCTCATTCAGTTTGTCTCTGGTGATTGACACTATACATGAAAGTTGCCTTTTAGCCCAGCTGTGCGGAGTATGTTTCAGTCAATCTTTTAGCCAAAATGTAATTTGCACATTGATTACATTGAAGGGAAAATGAGCTCTTCGCTGCAATTTGTTGCGTAAATGAAGTGAAACCGATCGGCAATTTGTTGATAGTTTTCTTGCCCCCAAACTCCATTCCAAAGCTGAATGCAAGACAATGGTTTCAGTAAACGCATGGAAGTAGATGAGAAGCGATGAGTAAAGGCAAAAAGGAGAAGACTTTAAATATAGCCCACGAAGACTAAACATTATATATGTTCTTGATCACGTAACCAATTTGTTTACGACATAAAATAATCAATTGCCGAAGCACTAAAAGCAATAATTATGTATATAAGCTTAGGATGTTTATAATAATAAGATGCATTTAATAGCATTGGAGTAATAATAATTCGCTTAAATTAGACCTAAGGGCATTAAATCTAGACATTATAGAAGTTTTTCTTATAGTTTCAACTTTCAAGTCTATTAATGATTATATGTGGCACTTTGATTGAGCATTTTACGAAGGATCGCATTGCATATGTTAAATAATATGCCATAATAATGATTAGAGATGGAGTGAATATAGCTTTTTGAGTATAAGCAAAGGAACTGAATAAATCGTGTGTTGCTTTAAAAGGTTGAAGTTGAAGTTCTAAAGTATTCACAATAGGCCCACCTTAGAAAGGGTTACTTTTCTATTAAAAGAAATTGATTTTCCTTCCTTGATTTTTCCCCCACACAAATGCTTTAACTTTTCGCTGTTCACCTCTCGCCCATTGCCGCCCATCGTTGAATAGCAAAAACCAACAAGCCAAGTTAATTGCCTACTCACATAGCCAAAGGCTATTAACTTTCCTCACCCCATGCTGTTGATATGATAATGATGATTATAAATAAATCAGTCAATACTTGTTCGCACAATTTTCAACACTTAGTTCATATAGAAAAACTTGAACATTTTCTGTTGCTGGACCCCCCGAAGCTAAAAATAAAAACAGCTACGAAAAAAAGAAGAAATATTAAGTCAGCAAGTAAAAATTAATTGCTGGCTTCTTGGTATTTTAAAGAAAATAATTCATAAATTAATTTAAGTAGTGGAACGCAAAAAAAATAAAATACAAGTAAGTAAACAAGTAAAAATTTCGTTGAACGAATTATGAAAAATCACCTCATAAATTTACAACAACGTGAACACATACACAACAATTACTAGGAGAAGGTGAAGTGGCCAAGATTGGCGGGGGAGGGGGTTTTATGTATGTGGTTGTTACGTGACCCGGTCGAAGAGTAAACATCAGCAGTTTGTTTTTCAACAATTTGGCAACCTTTTTGTTAACAACTTATCAAAATTATGACAAAATTGCTGTGAAAGGAGTCCCCAATAGCATGGGTTAAGGTTAGAGTGCCCCCCGAACCCTACCACCCCTCCCTCTGCCACCTGGAACCTTATATTTCTCTTAACCATAAGTTGATTGGCATTCAAGCACTTCATTACAGCAATTGGGGGCCCCTTCCTGGCAAACCTTGTGTGCTCTTACTGCTGTCTGGGGCGCCGCGAATTGAAATTTCACGCAAGTTAAGCACCGAAGGAGTCACTTGCAACAGCCATGCAAGGGGGGAGGACTTTCGGTGGGGTGGTTAGGAGGGGAGGCAGTTGGTGTATTGGGAACTGCAAGAGCAATTTAAATGTCGACCAGCGCCTGGGCACCGGACATGCTGCTCCCGTTTATTTCTTTTTTTTTTCCCTTCTTTTACATTGTTGACCGCTGAGTGATGCAGGTTACCACCTCTTTTTGGCCCTCCTCCCCACATACACACCTTCCCACATCCACCTCTTTGCTTCGCGTTTTTCGCGCCGCGCAAGCCGATAATTTATTAAAGGCGATTATTATGGCCTGGTTCGAAAGGAACACAAGGAACGAATGAACGAACGAACGAACGAGTTTCTCGTCTGGTTTGCGTGTTGTGGTTATTTACTGCCAAAGGGAGAGTTTACCCAATACCAATGGGAGTTCTGGCCCCTGCCACCCTTCCCTTCCATCATACTTACCCCTTCCTTTTTTTTTGTCCCCTCCACACATATGCGTGTTGTTGTTGTTGTTGTTGTACTCTGTGGTATTTACATATGAAATGTGTTAAATTGAGCTCTTTTTTAGCACAAGTTTGTTTTAGCGAACAAATTGCTGGTGCTGCTGCTGTTGCTGTTCTCCCACCCCCCTTTCCCCACTCGTGGCCCACAGGTTTCCTCAAACCTTCTCGTTTTTTGGAATTATAGTTTCAACATTCCAGCAACTCAACTGCGGCTTTATAATCGGGCGCCGATTTGATTAAAAAATCGCACAATCATCGCGCAAAGGGGGAAACCCAAGCAGCCACAAAGGACCTCATGCTCCGTCGACTCCTTTAACTAATGAAAAATTTGCATATCCTTTCAACAGAGGGGAGAGGAGAGACAGAGCTAAAAATGAAACTGTAAATGGAGGGCGGGATAGGTGAGGAAGGGATAAATGGAGTAGCAGAGTGCATTCAACTGTGAGCTTGTTGTTTTGTGAAAGTTGGAAGGATAAATTTAATCGCCATTTATTTCGCTTACCAAGGGAAAACTATTTAATTGATGTGCATCAAAAAAAAGGGAATCATTGAAGTATTTCCAATTGCTATTCGAAATTCTCAATCCTGCCATCTTCGATTGACAAGATATCAATTCGCTCTGGCTTCCTAATCAAACAGGCTTATCCCCGCTCGGATTTTTCTGTCCAGTCGAATCGATTTCCTGTTGCCTGCTTCCGTTTGCTGTTTCTGCTACAGTTTCTGTTTCATCCTTTTGTTTATCTTCTTCGATATTGCCGATAATCGTTAGCCCTAAGCCTGACACAAATCAAATCACTTCAACAGCGGCGACTCCAAGTATTGTTGGCCAACTGGTTAAGCTGTAAATACAATACTATTTACTCACAATCAGTTCTATCAGCTGTTGCTCAGGCGAGGTTTTAGTCGATAATAGGCCCAGTGGGGGCATTAAATCTATTGGGTATTAAACACGAGAGCAATTTATTTCAGGGTTAATCGCAAGAGATAAGATTTTTAGACATTTCAACTTATGATGCTTACTTCAATTGGATAGTTTAATAAAAATAAATGTATTCTAGCTATTTGAATATTTTTGATGAACTTGAATGGATAAGGAAACAAGTAAAATGCAAATGTGGACGCACTTCTTCAATAATCAACTTGATGTTCAAAGTTATCATTTTATCAACCTTTCCATGCGCTTTGTGAAATTATTGTTAAGAAGTTTTCTTTCTCTACCAATGTAAAGGACCAAACAACGAGATAACTTTCATTTATTAGGCCCATGCAGTCTTTGATCCCTGGGACCTCTACAAACCACTTATTCCCTCCCTGGAGCCTTGTTGTTGTCTATAGTTCAGAACTTGGAGGCGGTTGGAGGTGGAAAAGTGCAAGGCATAGTGCGAGAAAATCGCTTGAGCCGGCTTAACGAGGCTTGTAATTGAATTATGCGATTTTATTGTGATTATTTTCAGAGCTCAGCTGGATCTGCTCCAGTCTGGCCTCGACTTGTGTGTGTGTGTGTGTGTGTGTGTTGGGCTTGAAGGTTTTTTAGTCGCATCAGTTACCAGTTTCAGTTTCCTTTGCCTTGTCACTTCTGAGTAATGAGATACATAAAAGTTATTTAAAACTTTTAAATCCGCGTCGCTGCCTTTTACTTGCCTTTCGTTTTCATTTTCATTTCCCTTCTTCATAGCGACCTACTTCTCCTTGGCCTCTTCCTTTTATTTGGCTCTTGGTTCTTGGGCTAGTTAAACGTTTGAAAAGTTTGCCAACAGAATTGCTGAAATGATTTGGAAAATTACAACAACCAAGTGACAGAAAGGGGAAGAATGCTGGGGAAATACAAATGAGTCGACGGTTTTACGGCCCCGCCAACGCCGTTGCCGTTTGCTGTTGCTGTTGACAAAGACAGAGCCAATCCTCCATCTAGCCACCAGTTACCATCACTTGGTTGGTTCTGTGTGTGTGTTTCTTTTTTTCGTTCCATTTTCCTGTAAGGAACGACGTTGTTCGTGCATATTCCACATGCCAAGCCAAAGAAAGGGTTGATTGGCATTTCTCGCCGAGTAAGCAAAAGTATTTTTTTTTTTGTTTTGCCCCCTCTTCCTTTTTCTCACTCACTCCCACACACACATATAGGCAAGTGTTTCATTTTTTGGCTTGATTGCTAGGGCTCTCTGATGGTAGTCGGTGTCGGCCATGTTCATCCTCCATTCCTTTACTGTGGGTGTTTATTTGAGTAGAGCCCATCTCCTGCTTGTGCTGCTGCTGCTGCTGTGGCCCAAAAATTCATTTGTATTTCAAAATCCCTTTTTGATGAACTCAACGTTTCGTGTTTGTCTGCAGTTTTTCCAACACACCCTTTTACACCCCTTTCCAACACAACCCCTTTTCGACCAGCTTTTGTCTGTTGTAATGCGATTGCTACCAAAAATATTTTACCATCTATTACGTTTTTGTGCGTCTGAGACCAAAAAGCAATTTCAGTTGATTTTGATTAGTAAAAAACTAACTTGTATTTGTCCGAAACGAATTCTAAGATGGAATGAATGAATGTCAGACAGTTGGCCAATTATTCAATTAAACTCTTTAATTGTAAACACTTTGTTGAAACAAAACAAGTGGCAGAAGCAAAATGTTCTACATTTTAGTTATCATTAAGGCTATTTGAAGGACGATCGGGCTACATTTCTGGCAGTTTAAATTGCTTGATGATCAGTTCCGAGACGCTTGAAAATCAAACGATATAAAAGGATTATCCTGCTTAGTCTTGTCTTGGCACTTTTATTAGCACCGAAACAACTTGTTTTAGTAGTCAGGCAATAATTTAATGAGTTGTAGAACGTAAATCGTATATATATTATATGGTTAGATTCTAGATGTTCTTTTGACACTGATATTTACGAATTCATAGAGACTATTACAACTGTCAAGAAACATTTCTGAGATTATTATCTAAGTTTTTCTAATAATTCAAAATGTATATCCATCTCAAAAAGCGTATTGTGCCTTATAAAGGATATTTGGGTTATTATTTATTATAGTCTGTCATAGTTTTTCTAAGCGATTTAAGACATTTCTTGTACTGTTGTAATAAGTAAACAAATTCTAGACTCATTGATTTACATTCTGTTCGTTAAACTTCATTAAACTTTGGAGTATAAGCTGCAGAATATTTATTAGTTATACCGATGATCAAACACTACACAGGAATTTCTTAAATGTGTTAAACTAAATGCAGTTCAAAGGAAGAAAAACTAAATACGATTGGTAGACTTTAGCGGTAGCAAACTAAAGACCAAACCATGCCCCCTTTTCGTAACTATAATATTCAAACATATATTGCAAAATTGTAATATTTCAATTTGTTAAATTTCCAAGTTCTAAAGACTTTTTGTTATAAATTGATGGCACTTCAATCTAAACATTACCCATACGCCCAGTAAGCCTACGAGCTAAGCACTTTGCATTTCAATTATTTTGTAAATGTTTTTTCTCTAAAGTCAAACCCGGAAGCATTTGACTGGCTTAATTGAGGTGCAACTTTTTGACCAACAAAACAGTTGCAGCCCCTCCCACCACCACCCCAAGCAACTACAGATGGGGTAGCATCATCTGACTGCCACACGCCATTTGCTGCCCATCAACAATTAACTAACAGTGCGGAATAAAAAAAAGAAAGATTACTAAAGCTTTTAGAGTTCTCAATGCTGAGTTCATTTCTCCCCCGTAACTTGGCTCTAATTGTACCGCATGCAATTGCAGCAAAAACTGGGAAGAAAAAATTAAAGGGTAAAAGGAGAAGTAAAAGCAACCTCAAAACCTTAGCTCTATACCGCAAGCACTTGCCAAGGGAAGACTCCCCAACGGGACTCCGAACATTTGTTCTTGCACCTTTAGTATTTTTCTATTTTCCATTTTCACATCGTTTTGCATATTTTCCTAGCATTTCATTTTGTGTTTTTTTTTTCCGTTTTTTGTCGTTCGTTGTGCAGTTTCTTTTAAGTGAAAATTCTAAATGGTTTTCACTACCAACTGTTGGCTTTTCAGCCATTTCCTTAGCCATCCATCTATTTGGCCACCTTTTTTTGCGTCTATCTCTATGTGTCTTCTGTCTCTGTTTCGCCCTCGAACTCTGTGATGTTGTTGCTGCCTCCTGTGTCATTATCACTGGAAGCATTTAACTCAGAATTTCGTTTCGTTGTCGCCCTTTTATTTCTGTTTTCAATTTTTTACTTCTCTTTTGCTTTCGTTTTTTGTAAAGTGTAAATAGCATTTGCTGGTCGGTTACTCTGGCGGTGTCCAAGTCCATTGCGTTTGTCGACGTCTCTTTAACTCAAAAGTGATAAAAAACAGAACGAGAAATAAGTCATTAAACCGATTTGGTTGTACCCTATTTCAGTTTGTAGACTATTTATGTTTTCTCTTTCAGGATTGAACACATCAATGATCTCTTTTTATAACTCCCAACAGGTTTAAGCATTGAAATTGATAAGAGTCTGCCATTAAGATATCATTTTAGTTACCAATATATAAACTCGACCCCGTTTTATTCAATACTGTGATTAAATAATTAACTACTCGCAATGTTTATGAGATGCACCTTTTACTTGAATAAACTGTTGATATTTAGAGTTTCAGATCCGTGCTGTTCACCTTACAAATAACTGCAACATTTTCTGTAACACCCTTCGCCAGGGTATAGCTAGAAGGGTCCTACTCTTTCTTGTCCTGGTTGGGCTGCTCCTTTTTGTTCTGTTCTTGTCCTGCATTGCGTTCGTTTTCGTTACGTTTCGTTTGTTTTCATTACATTCTTCTTCGACTACTACATCTTTGCCTGCTGACCCTGTGGCCAAGTTAACGAAGAAGATGGTCGAGGTAAAGTGGTTTTGGGTTTTTGCGGGCTTCGGCAGGAACGGAGGATGGATGAATTCCCCTTGGACTTGTAATTTTAACCAACAAGGCGAGTCATGTACATTGGGCATTCATTATCCTGCTGCGTGTCCTGCTTCCTCTTACCCTCTCTCGCCCTCCCTGCCTCTTTGGGTTCCTTTTTTTTGCGATACGGGCCAATCGTCGAGAAATGCGCATAAAATTGTCTTCTATTTTTAAATATACATATATACACAAGACGAAATGTTTGCGCTTTCGCTTTCCGTTTTTAGTTTGATTCCTTTGACAATTTCCGGTTTGTTGACTCCTTTTTGCTGCCCTCCGCTCGCTTGCTGTTGGTGTTTTGTTTTGTTTTTATGCTTTTCTTATTTAAAAGCCATAAAATTCAGCACATGTCTTCAATTTGTGCGTCTCGGCTATGAAATTGGTCCAGTTCCTTTGGGGGCGACATTGGACAGCTTTGCTGCCCATAAAAATAAGTTAGTAAAATGTTGCTTATTGTGAAGGACTCCACTTGGCCAATTGGATGAAGTTGTTAAAGGGCTAAGACAAAGGGACAGCGAGTGAGAATGAGAGAGATTGCAGATTTGAATCAAAAGACAGTACTTTAATTGCCTCTGTCTCGAATCGTTATGATTTATCGTCCGCCACTTGTAGGAGCCTCTTGCTACCAAAATCAAACTGAATCAATATAACGTCAAAAGAAGAGGGGAGCGGGAAAAAAGGCAAAACTTTCATTCGGAAATATAATTTATTATGGCTATTTTTATGTTGCTGCCCGCATTGTTCTTTACCCCCTTTCCTCGTTTTTTTTTTATCCGTTTTTGCACTTGCAATTAATGTCAGACACAAGGACGATGAATAAAAAACAATAAAAGCGAATTACATTAAAATTACACAATCAGCAAAAAAGCAGCAGCAGCAAAACCAGCAGAAGGAAGAGCAGCAGCATCGGTCGAAAAGGAAGAAATGGAAACCTTGTTATACCGCATGAACGGAGGGGTACAAAAAAAAATAGCGGAGGAGAGTTGGCAGACGTTAAGGAGAAGCAAAAAAAAGCCAAATGATTACGCAGTTGGGCGAGGCGGAGAGGGTATTGGCTCCTTGAACTGGATGGGGGCAATTGTTCAGGCAACAGGTTCTCAATTGAAAATGTTGTTAAACGAGTTTTAATTAGACAGAGAAGTGTGGCGGCCACGGAGCATAATCCCCTCTCTAAAACTGACTAGGGATTAGCGGGCTAGCCATTTCACTCTCTCACTCTCTCTCTCTAAGAATTGAAGCTAATTTCAAATCATGAGGGGATAAAAGAGATCGAAACGAGAAATGGCACAAATGGCATACTAATTAGTGCCCATTCTCTCCACTTCAAATTGGCGAATGATGTGCGAAAAATGTGAATGACGTATTAGTTGAGGGCCCCTTACCCTAAAGGAGAAGGTCCTCTGCATCTAAATCAAATCGGAAATGCAGTAAAAAGAACTTTGCTTAATTACCTTCTCTCTTTTCCTTTGTTTTCTTTTTTTCATTCTGATGCGAATTAACAGGGCGGAAATAAAAGCGGAGATGAAGCACAGCCAACAAAGAGGGACATAAGAAAGTAGAAAACACAAAAAAAAAAAGAAGAATGAAAACTAAACGAGATCTAATAAGTAGTAGAGAGCTAAATGTTTGACTACTTAGTTAGCAGTTTATAAAAGAAAAGAAACTGACCAAAGAGAGGATTAGTTGGCATCTTAAGGTTTTTGTTTACTAAAATTTACCATAAAACCAAAACTTCAAACTAAACAAAACTTGTAACTTTAACTTGCCACAACTGAAGAATCTAATTCGTTCTTTTTCCTTGGCTTAAGTTTTACACCTTTAGACTAGAAAACAATTAGCCAAATCAAAAAATTTCTTAAACATTTTATATTTTTATGTTTACCCTTGACTTACTTGTGACTAAAGCTTTAATTACAGCAAATGAAGTAATTTTGCAACATTAATCAGAGGCAAAAGTAAATGAAATGAATGAAGCCATAACTGATGTGACACAGAGACCCACACCCCACCACACTCTCCACTCAGACCTGGACACACACACAGGTGAAGACGCCACCTTGTGGCAGACTGACCAGCAGAGTGGAGGATCTCTCATGGAGATTGATTGAGCGTAACCTCGACGCGTTTCTCATTGTCAAGTGAATTGCTGAAATTTCTTGGCATCGTCAGTGTGTTAAATTACTGGCATTGCTCAGCGGCAGCAGCAGTAGAGAAGGGAGAAGAGACAGGTAAAGGGAAGGCTGTGGGGGATGTCTGCATCCTATGGTCCATGTCGAAGCGGTTCCAGCCAGCCAGTCAGGCTATGCATGTCCATGGTTTGGCGGTGACTTTTGAGCATTCCATTCGCTAGTTGGCCAGTTGGTCTCTGCACTGTCGTCGACGTCGTCGTCGTGGTCCACTGTCAGCGAACTGACAACGGAATTGATTTAATGCCTTCTTTTTTTTTTTACTACATTTATTTCTCTCTGTGTCCCCTCATATATGTACATACATACGTCTGTATACAGGTGGAGTCGCAGCTCCAGCTCCAGTTGTCTTAATTGGCCTCACTTTGGCGGTGTTTATTCATGCGTTCATGCTTGTGGCTAGTATGGGACGTTTTTTTCGCTTGTCCCGGTAAACATTTTAATTATGGCCAAGTGATAGTAACAATCGAATCGGGCAAAAGGTAAGAAAAAAGCGAAATTGATAAGCGCATAATTGCCTTCAATTAAGTTGCCTGGCAGATTAAACAAAAAAGAGACTACGACTGCAAATAATGCATGGACACCTTGAAGTCAACTTAATTGACTTCACTTAAAGTTATCTAACAGAGAAAATGGTTTTAATAAAAGCCAAGAATTTAACAACTAAGCCATTAAAGCTTAAACGAGTTCTTTGCCTGTAAAAATCATAGATTATACTTAAAAAGTTTAGATCAAAATCAAGTGAAATCGTCAACGAAGTCACCGACCATCAATTATCCTGAATCTCAGTGATGAAAAGACGAGGTCAACTTTTCTGCTGGCATTGATTGAAAATTTTACAAATGCACTGAACAGTTGCTAACGCCCATTTCGTCACCCACCAAGAGCCTTTTGTCTTTCATTTTCAATTGGAAATTTGCATTTCTCGTTGCATTTCCAATTTGCATCTTCGTTTTTTTTATAAATTGAAATATTTATTTATAAACAGCAGAGAAACAACATAGAGAGAGGAATAAAATCGATAAATCAACAAAAAGAGAGACCAAAATCATCAAAAATGAAACGATATTTCAATCGTCAAGCACACAAAAGTATGCTATGGAAATGGGGCAATGCCAATGCATTTTCACACCATTTAGGGTCTCTCTCTTTCTCCCTACAAGGATACGTTTTAAACTTGGCCTTTTGTTTGATTTATACGGCAAATGGCAAAAAATGTAAATTGTTGAAACGGAAATTGACAAAATGCCTAGGGAAGCATGGGCAGAGGGGGAAGGGGAGGTCAAATTTAATGCATGTCTGCTGGTAAAACCATTTAAACTGAACGAGCAAATATCTTGCATGGGTCACAATTGGTATTTCCATCAAACAAATTGAAATACTCACAGCTCGCTCACTCTCTCACTGGACTGCACTTAAGTTAAAAACGTTTCAATTTTATATAACCACATTGAGCAACCACCAAAACATCATCAACCATCCACCATCCGCCTCCACCATGTCCATTCTACACCCCTAACCCTCTTCTCATTCTTGAAGATTCTCTCAGGGGGACTTTGGTTGCGGCGTTTTGATGCTTGCGCCATAAAGTATGCAACTTCATTGATAACATTTATTTCAAATGCACTCAAAAACCACTCAATAGTATGAAATTTGTTGCAGTTTACCTGGCATACACACACACACACACAAACACACGCCCACTTACTCACACCCACACACAGCCATAAAGCCCCCTAGGGCCAGCCATGCTCATATCGCCTGAAATGAGCATCTGTATGTGTATTAGTGTGTGTGTGTGTGTAGCATGTGGATAAAAATATTCTTTATTATATTTCCCACATGCTTTGCATGTCTGTAACAATATATTCTGCTTTTTGTATTACATAAATATCATTCATTCATTCGTTCTCTCTCTCTTTCTCTCTGTCTCTCTCTATGGAATCCCAGAACAATGTACTTACTGTTTTCCATGTGACATCCAATCGAAGCAAAAGTCAAATTTACTTTTGCCATCTGTGGGAGTTAACCTTGTTTTTTTTTGTTTTTTCTATTCCACTTAAAGTTTACTTTAGTCTTGTCTAGTGCAAATTTTAAGTCTTTTTGCATATGCGGCTAGTTTGATACCCTTGGCAATTATCCTATTGTTAGAAGTTCCAAGATATGCGGCAGATAGAATTGTATGAAGGAAAGGAAAGAGAATGGGATAAGACTAACTCTTTTCCTATTCGACCTTGAGCACGATAGATTGTCTGAGAGCTTTATACATATTTGTAGAGATTCACTAATTCCAAAATCTTGGTTGCCTTATTCACTATCCTAGGGATGGAAGTTTCTGATTGTTCAAAAGGTAATACTAATCTGTTCTGATGCTTCTGCTAGCAGATAGAGCCATAACCATTTCCCAATGCCTGCATTCCTTAGCCCTTCATTCCATTATTATTATTTTTGCATAGATCTAATGTTAGTTGAATTCATTTTTTGAAGAAACCAGGCTTTAAATTGGCATTTGAGTGATTTGGGGATTACTGGTTACCCTTCTGACTCTCACAGTCGATTTGTTGGTATATATTCTACCAGTTTTGTTTGGAAAAACTGATTTTATAATTCTCGTGATGGTAACTTGTCGATAAAACAATCGATTAGAACAGTTATTAACAATCAATCTAGCACCCCATGAAAATTGTGGGTTTTCGAAAGTCTTACAGACTTAATTAGTTATAAAACTTCCTTTGAAAGCTAACTTGACAAGGTGTAATAATGAAATAGATTCAATTTACAAATAGAGTATCGACATAGAGAGAAATATCCTTATGAGAAAACACATCACATGCTCTTATTGAACCAATTTGACTTGTGGCTTTGCTCGCAGAGCTCTTAAGAAAAATTTATTCGTTTTTAATTATTTTCAAATTTCTCAATTTTCATTTTTCCCAAAGCATTTTCCGCACACCTCTCGTGTTCTTCTTTGATTATCAGTCTTCTGCCTTGTGTCCTGCTTGTCCCTCTGTGTCTTAATCGTTTATTCCATGTTTGCTCAGAATTAATTGCAATTGCAAATATTTATGCTGCACATATTTGACCCAAATTGCTTTTTGTTTTCTAATTTAATTTAACAATCGAAAAATTTCAATGCAAAATTTAATATTCTTGTGCACAATAAATCAGAATAAAAGTTATTTAAATCAAATGGAATATACAATATTCACGCCTACAATTTGCTTCGAATAGGAAAAATAGAAAAAAGAAAAAACTAAAAACAAATGAAATCTTCAAAACATTGTTAAACAATTATAAACATCGTTTATCTCCCAATCCCTCTCCTTCACACTCCCCTCTTCCTCGTGTTCTTTTAACCATATGGTAATCTTGCATTTCATGTTTCATATAATTTATAGTTTTTTGTTTTTGTACTTTCTAATTGAATGAACATGGTCAAAAGTTCTCCAACTCCTAGCTAAATTCATTCATTATTTGCACATGTGTGCGGATGTTTGTGAGAGAGGGCGGATGTGTGTGGTGTATTATTAAAATATGAACATTTGCCTAGTCAGGGTCGATTTTTGCATAAATTAGATATTAGTATATAGTACAACGGAAAACTGTTGGTCCATACGAAGGAGAGAGGGATAAATTAGGTTACATCGTCAATGTTGTGGAAACTAAAATAAAATGAATAAACCAAATTACATTGCCCTCTTCTTCTCCTTCCTCTTGCACATACATATGTTTCCTTTAAAGTCGTTGTAATACATAACTGACCTAAATTTTCGAAATTCTGCAATATCATTAATAGACCAAAATGGCAAAAAACAAAAATAAAACCCATAATGATGGCAAAGAAAAGGACGACCACAGATAACAAATTACTTGTCATGAATAATAATAAAGTGCAGTGTGGTCACGCCTCTTTTACACTCCCATCTTGGTCCACCCCCCATGCCCTGTAATGACTGCGAAGGAGTAAAAGGCAAAAGAATATGCAATGACAATAATGACAATGACAATGTTGACAAGTCGATGAGCATAAAAGATGTGCGCATACAATACGAAAACATGCATAAGTATAAGTCGCATTTTCACCCGTTCATTATTTGAAAGCGGATGTTCTGGGAAACGTTTTTGGAATTTCAAATAATTTATATTAACCATCAATGTCGCTTATGGACAGATGCGACTTGAAAAGTATGCTATAGAACAAAATTTTCTCCTTCGAACCCATTCCACATTTGACAACTCAATGTTTTATGAACACACTAAAAAGTATCCAACAACGAAATCTTAACTATTCGAATTAAAACTTATAGTATAAGTTTCTTTCGAATTAGTTTAAATACTGAGATATTTCTTGGAATATATATGAGCATCAGAGAAGTCAGTTTTTTGTTTATCATTTGGGGGGTTTTTTTAAGAAAGAACTATCTTGAAGAAGTCACAAATTTAAGTGAGAGCGTCAAAAAGTATGTTACAGAAAAAATGGTCGAAATTCTGGAGAAATATATAAATTAGAATGCCAATAAGTAGAAAAGCAGGTCCGCCAAACTGAAACAATGAACAGAAATTTCATTACCGGACCCTGGCTTGGGCTGGGGAGTAGATGAAGACAGAAATTGTATGGATGGGTAGATGGAATTGCTGGTGAGGGTGGAACGGGCGATATGGAATGGGTTTCGACTATAGCCGGGTGCTTGTCATCTTGACGGGAATTGAAATTGAAAAGAAAATGAATAAAATGTGCCTGCTTACTTGGGCACACTCACAAAAAAAAAAAAAATAATAGTAGTTCCAACAGTTGTCCTGCTTGCTGTCAGTGCGACTGTCATGTCTTTGTTGTCGCCCGCCCCTCCGCCCGCTCTACCGCTTCTCACTCTCCCAGTCTGGTTGTCCTCTGGTTATTTGCATTAAAAATATTATTCATTGCAATCACAAGGATTTGCAAAAAGCGAAAAGAAAAATAAAAAGGAAAATCCAAGAGAAAATTTCTGTTCTGCAATGAGCCGTTGTCGCTACATGAAAATGCAATTGCTGTGAAGCATAAGGCCAAGAGGAGCGCAAATACAACATGGAGAGCATGAGCCGGTGGGGAGGGGATGTGGAAAGGCTTTTGTCTCGAGCGGAATAAGCGGATAATGAAATATCTGTGACACAGTTGTGTTGCCCCATTGTCCTGCCCAAAAAAATAGAAACGAAATTTGAGAATTGAAAGGGTTGCTGGAATTTTAGATTTATGAAAATTGATGATGATGGCACACGGAAAACTTCACTGCTAAACCTCTAAATGGAAAATTCGCAAACATTTTTTGAGGACTTGAATTCCGTCTCTGTATTAATCCACATCAAGTTACGCTCTAATGAGCATGGCCTGTGGGAATTACAAGGCCAATCAACTGACACAAATCAGACATGGAGCCACCCACACTCGTACACACACACACACACACACATGTATATCTGGCTCTCGATATGAAGCAGTTGCAACGTTGGCTAGTTTTTGGCGCCGCAACAAGATACACGACATTTTAATTGGAATTGCCACTGCCCACCAGCTGCAGCAACTCCACCACCACAATCATCATCATCAGCAGCACCTGGAAAAAAACACAGAAGAAGAAACATGGACACGCCCAAACTGAACAAACGGATTAGCCGCTAATTAAACGCCAATTGGAAATGCCTGAGGGAAGCCAAAAACACAACAGAAAGAGAGCTGAGAAGAGAGAGAGAGAGAGAGAGATGCATAGACAGATAGAGCGGGAGTTCGCTTTGACCACCACAACCATCATGTGTCACTGATCTAAATTTATGCAAATTGCCAGCTGCAAATGCCTGCAAGAGTTTTGAACCCTAGAACCTAGACCCAAACCAACAGACCCACCCACCTAACACCCAGACTCCTCTCAGCCCCATCCTCACATTGCCACACATTTCATTTTTGCACGCGCCTCCAGTTGCAGCAGGAGCTCTTGGTGCCCTTTTTAATGGCTGCTGGAACAAGAGTCGAGGCCATTCATTTGGGTTGCATCCGCGCTGATTATTAAATCACCAGGAGCACTAGCAATCTGATATGCAAAATCTCGACTAGCTCAGACAGAGAAAGTGTGAGAGAGATGCCAGACGGCAGAAACTACATCACTTCCACTCCAAATGCAGCTTCAGTTGGAGCTGGGTGCTCGAGCTACTGGCTCTTCCATCCTGCGTTAATTACAGCTTCAGTTTGTTCTCTCTCGGAACTTGTTACAAACACAAGAACACACTGGCTAGAAAATAAAAATAAAAAATGAACCAAAGATTTCTTCGTTTCTTTGCTTTCTCGCCAGTTTATTAGAGAGAGAGTAAGAGAGGGACTGGGGGCCGTGAGGCTAAGAGGCACCAAAGCGAGTAGCTTCGTAATTAATTGGAGCTTAGTTACCAACCTGTTTTAATGGCCAAGATGACGCCAAAGTCAAGTGAGTGCAAAGCTACTAAACAACAACAACACAAACCATTCCGTCCCTTACTTTCTTTTCTTCATTCCTCCCGGATCAACACAGTTGCCAGACAACCAATTTTAGTTATGGGTATGAGTATAATTGAGTTAATTTGAATGTCAGTTGTATTTATAATATGTTATTCAGTTATTAAAACGGTTACAAAATTTGGTTAACTTCAAATATTTTCTCAATTTTTTCCTCACTTTCACACACTGAAATATCACTCTGAAAATACTTATTCTAAAATATTTGAAAACAAAATTCTTGTAATGGCTCTCGAGCAGATTTGTGGAGTGAATCGATTGCCGTTTATGAAACGATTCCATGAACATCAATTAGAATGGCAAATGGAACAACTTGAACAGGCCACCAGTAATTTTAGTAATCCCTATGCTCTAAGTGCTCCTCCTTTTGAGAAGGTTAGTCGGAGGCCTTTAATCCTATCAAAATTTTCATTCGCTTTTATACTTTACTAGCCGGCTGAAAACTTACCTAAACTCCTCGCGCATTGTAATATTCAAATGGATTTTGCTCATGGCACAACCACTTTGGGTTTTATATTTAGAAACGGTGTCATTCTTTGCGCAGATTCTAGAGCCACCTCTGGACAGTATATTGGTTCGCAGACCATGAAGAAAATTGTGGAACTAAATGATTATATGCTGGGCACTTTGGCTGGCGGCGCAGCAGATTGTGTCTATTGGGACAGAGTGTTGGCCAGAGAGTGTCGGCTGCATGAGTTGCGCTTTAAGCGGCGAATGTCGGTGGACACGGCGGCTCGTAGGATGTGCAACATCTCAGCGGAATACAAAGGAATGGGTCTAGTGATGGGCATGATGTTGGCTGGATATGATAACGATGGGCCCAAGTTAATCTATGTTGATTCCGAGGGCATGCGTTCCCATGCCAATGTCTTTTCGGTGGGCAGTGGCTCCCCCTACGCCCTGGGCGTACTCGATACTGGCTATAAATGGGATATAACTGATCAAGAGGCCTACGATTTGGCCAGAAGGGCCATTTATCATGCCACCAGTAAAGATGCCTATTCCGGTGGCATTGTACGGTTGTATCACATCACGGAGAAGGGTTGGAAGAATATAGGCAATACGGATTGTTGCGAATTGTATGAGCAATATTCCAAAGAAGAGCAAAAGCGAGAGGGTGGCGATCCCGATCAGGATCAACCGTGCACGAGTAAGACGCAACCGTGGATCGAAAGAAAATTAATTGAGACGCAAATGGAGGCTCAAATGGCTGCTGCTACCACTGAGAGACAAGCCGAGGCGAATAGGTAGATGAATCTTCCATTCTCTTCATACATACATATGTACATACATATGTGTATGTGTTGTAGCCATTTCCCATTTTGAAAACAAACAGCTGAATCTAAAACCAAAATATATGAGCAACTTTCGCTCGCTAACGAACTTTTTCTATAAATCAAAATAATAACTTCTAAGCTCCCGAACGACTTCCCGAAATGGGTGTGCCAACACACACACACACACACACACGCACACCCCAACACACACAGTGCTCCATGAAATGTTGCATTTTGTGTCTTTTGGTTGTCATCAACAAATGTTGCAGATGCCTGCCTGCTACAGACTGGCAGATGGAAGTGAAGCTGGGAGCCAGGGAGAGCCTGGCCGGAAAGGCGCAACCGCAGACCTTACAAGAGCGGAAGCATAGGAATAGCAGAGTAACAGGGACTTGGAGAAGAGGGACATTAGGGAGTAGACCCTGCTAAGGCAGCAGTTCCAGGGCATGCGATAAATTTAATAAATTACAAACCAAATCCGCAAATTTGTTGAATTCCAAAAATAAAAAGCCAAGAGGCGGCAAATGACTAGAGATGAGAATGAACCAAGATGAAGGTGGAGGAGGAGGAGTAGAACAAGAAGAAGTCGGAGGAATTTGCACGGCGTTTGGGCAACATGTGTGTGTGTGTGTGTGTAGAGCACGTGTGTATATCCTTAGACAGGACTAGGGGAAGAAGGAACAGGAGGCGTTTGCGTTTTGTGGGCAAAAAGTTTTACTGTAAATTGCTTTTAATCTAATGAACGTCGCCAACAACAGTAGAAAAAGCAGCAGGGAACACCATGAGGGAGTGCCATAAGGTGGAAGGCGTTCCTTCTTTTTCATCCTCCACCCCCCTGATGACGACGACGACGTGGACGAGAGCGACGCCAAAGTCATTTTTCCTCTGCGGTGTCATTAGAAAATTACTTAAGCAAAAGGCGGACTGCATATAATTGAGAGAATGGCCTGAGAATTGTGGCGAAAGTGGGAGATAATTGTGTGGAAAACGAAGGGGGACACGGCGGGAGGTCGCAAAAGCGGATAAGTAGATGTTGGATACTCACAGCTAAGTGCATTTCATTTTGGTATGTTTTTCCCCTATGCAGTTTATAGGTCACAGATATAACACTTGAAGCTTAGTTCAATCTCAGTCTCAAAGCATTACACAAAGTTCAAAGCACCAAGTCGTAAATAAATCATTCTCTCATATTTTCATAAACTTTTTATGCAGCCAAAACGTGTAACATAACATAGATAGCATGATTATGCATAACTGATATGTAACAGGTAATTTTACGATCCTCAATGTGGGCCTGATAAAAGAATTGTTTTGTCATCTATTTGAGACTTTTTAACCAACTCCAACTCCACTTCGCTTTATCAAATTTCCCCATTTCCCATTTCATTCATTAACTACTTCCAACTCACTCGTGTTACCTTTTTGTGCAATGAAATTTGCATAAAATGATACAAAATGTAGCAACAACAACAACAACATTAACAACAGCAACAACAAATGTCATATTAATTGCGGGCTATCATTTTCCACCAAATTAGCTGGTTCAACAGAAAAAGATATTTTTACCTCTCCGCCATTACCTCTTGGTTTCCCCCTCATCCTTCGACACGCACACACACACACACACACACGTAACTAATATGCATAAAAGGCATGCAATGGCAACAAAAACTATAATTTAAATTAATTTGCAAAACAACAAGGACAGCAACAGCAACAACAACAACAACAACAATTGCAACAGCAACAAATTTGCAGCACCTGCAATGCTGCTGCTTCTGCCGTTGTTGTTGCTGTAGTTGTTGCAGTTGTTGTCATTCCACTTTTGTCAACGAGCTCAAATTCAATGAAATTTCACACTTTGTCGTTAAAAGCGCGCCGCTTGCCAAAGTGAGAGCAGGTTGAAGTGGGAGTAGGAGGTGGAATAGGTGTAGTGGTAGGGCAGAGGGGCAAGGGTGGGACATGGAACGTAAGGCCGTTAACTGGCAGGCATAAGGATGCAAATATGCAAATGGATTTTGCCAAGCGAACACAGGGGTATATAGTGTTGGGGCGGTTAAAAGATGGGCGGGGGGAAGGGGATGGGGCGACAGACGAATGTTTGACAGGCAAGCGTGACTGTTTCTGCTGGGCACAGAACCCCAAGGAGGAGAAGGAGGATGGGAGTAGTAAGTTGGTTATGGGAAGGGGAGACCGAAGGGTGTGAGGAATGGGCAGCAGCATCTTCATTTTAGACTAAGCATTGAAGATGCAACTGCCGCTGCTGCTCCCGCTGATGATGATGACGATGATGTTGTTGCCGCCGCTGCTGCTGTTGTTGTTGTTGATGTTGCTGCTGTCACACAAGGCAACAGACACGCCAGCAACACTTTGCCAAAAGCTGCAATTCTAGACGACAGCCAGCAGATAGAGAGAGAGAGAGAGAGAGAGAACAAACGCTGCGGATGGAGGGGAGTCAGGTACATGGTTATGAGACAGCGGATGTGGACGTTGTGAATGCAATGCCTCGTTTGGCATTTTCATTAACAGAGTCGCGGCAATGTGGCAGAAGAAAGACGGCGACAACCAGCAACAAAAATGCAAATGCACACAGGCCTGGCAAAGACACGCGCTGCAGTCAGTAACAACAGCAACAAAATGAACACCCATATTAGGAACAGCAGCAGCAACATTACATATATCCACATCAGCAACATCTTCTACTGCAGCAGCAAAAGCAACTGCAACAAGCTGAGGTTCAGCGTCAGATGCACTTCCAATTTATCAGCTCTAGTCTGTAGTCAGTTCCTCCTTCCATTCCTCCTCCTCAGATCTCCTTTCGACCCATTTGCCTGCCATAAGAGGCAACTTCAAAGCGCAGAGATGTTTGTTGCTGTTACTGATATTATTATGGTTGTTGTTGTTGCTGTTGTATGTTCTCCATTTATTGCCACTTTAGAAGGCGGCAACTGCACATTAGTTGCATATCTGTTGAAATTCACGGCAATTAGTTGGCAATGCAATATTGTTGGTGTTGCTGTTGTTGTTGTTGGTGCTGAAGTTGCTGATGTTGCTCCTGTTGTTGCAGTTGTTTCGCCTAGTCGGCAAATGCTAAAAGACATTATGAAAATCAGTTATCAATTATAGAGTTAATTATAGTCTGCCAATATACGAAAGGAATTTATCCTATGAATAAAAGTTTTTCTTTTATAAATTACACAAGTTCAAATGATAATTTTAATGTTTAAGTCTGTGAATTTGTTATGATCCCATAAAAAAGACGAACTAAAGGTTTGAAAAAAACAGATCTATACATACATTATTACATTCATTATCCAAGAGGACCCCATAAGACGTCAAATTCCTTAAGATTAAGTTCCCTTGCCATTTGCAGCCTTCATTCTTTATAAGTAGATCATCTCATCACCTCTCACTTACTTAACAAAGATTAAATGCAAATGCTAAGACTAGAATGATAACTAAAACCGTTAATCGGCATGTCAAATACTAATTTATAACTAACTACTAACTACTTACTGATTAATCTCAATCTAAGTAAAAAAGTTAAAATATAAACGAAAGATTGTTAATGTTTAATTTGACTATAATAAACTTTTTAATTAAGAAACTTCTTTACTTATACCTTATTAAATATAAGTACATATGCAAAATAAACCTAATTATATTACTTCTTAAAAGTTAAGTGCGTAAATATATTTCAAATGTATTTACAAATTTCTCTGTCAAACTTATTTTTTTCTAAATTATACATAAGTAATTCCTGCGGATTTTGTCACAAACTTTTGCACAAAAACAAAAAAAAAAAAGAAGAAATATTTTTGGTTTTTGTAAGACCCGAATAACAACAAAAATAATGCGAAACAAAGTAATATTTGTACTTTTATTTTCACTTAGATTTTATTTACTCGCCGGCTTAGCATTATTGTTTTAAAATCCTTCGAAATCCTTTGTTTTACTGCTTATTGTCAGTTCAACTTTCGTTGCGTTTCGGTTTTTTCTTTGGTGGGGTGAGGCAAGTTTTAAGCCGCTCCCCTAGCCAAGGCGGAAAAGTTGTCTGCCTCCAAAGAAAACTTTGTTACTTAAGTGTGGAAGAAGGAGGCACTTCCCCCTTCCACATCAACCACATCTTCATAGCCATCATCAAACGGCAGCGTATCCAATTTGCAGTTCATCATCTCTCCTTTGGGCCATGTCATACAGAGAGACAAAACTCTACACAGATTTGACAGTGCGCTTAATTGAGCTTCCGAAAAACAGTTTTGACATTTGCGGCCACGCAACGCATTTAATTTATTTTAATTGAAACAGGCCCCTTCGCAACGGATTAGCTCAACTAATCTGCTTGCTGGACAGACTTAAGGATGATGTCGAGACGGGAGTGTCGACATTGGGTTGGATGGATAAATGGACGATTGGCTGGATGGAAAGTTCAAAGTTGAGGGAATCTGTGAAACTTTTGCATCAAAAGTTGCTTATTAGGTCAACTTGGGCTGACAGCTTTGTATCCACAGGAATCAAAGTCAAATCAAATATGAAAAACCTGTTTGAGTTCTTGAAAGGCAACGAATTCCATATACTCTTAGCTTTGAGCCTCCTTGCTGAAAAAGATCTTCCACTAGAATCGTTTATCTTTTATTTATTTCACACTTTACTCGGTCATTTACATTTACTTTGAAATTGCTCAACTGTTGGTCATTAGCTAAATGCCCCATATTTGGAAAAGGGTATACAGATGCCAAACTATTTTTACGGTCTTCTCATGCTGCTGCTTTCAAACAAAGTATTCAATTTTTACGATGATGCATTAAATTAAAAAGTTGCCAAAAGTTCTCCTTTTCAAAAAGTTGCCAGAAAAAGTTGTTTAGGGCTACGTGAAACAGTTTGGCAAATTATAATTGCCATAAGCTAAACCAAATTTCATCTAGAAACTGGTTTTCGCCATATTTTCAAATAAATTTAGAACTAAATTTTATATTAATTTGAACAGTCAGAATGAAATCTCTTTACTTACACCAAATAGAATTAATATTAAAATGTCTTATTAATCCACATAAAACTATCTGACCATCCTAACAATACTTTCTCTTTAGGGTATGACCTAGGTCTACTACAATTGAGCAATTTTCGTATGACTTTCATTGCCAACTTTTTGTTGGCTTTTAACGACTTTGCATTGGTTTTCATTGAGACGACGACGACCACGCCTCAGTGTTTTTGTGTCCCACATACTTGGACGCCCTCAGATTATTGGATAGATTCAATTTTTATGACTTCACATCCTCTTCATGAGATTGCTAATTGTTGCGCCTTAGATTTTTTATGGTACTTGGAAAGCCATTAATACGCATTTTATGTACTTAATTAGTTTTCCTCCCTTCCCTCCCTCCGTCCACTCAAACGATGGAAAATGCTTTTGAAAAAGAAACTATCAATTTATTTAAGCACTGCCATCTGATGATAGAAAGGAAACATGTTCCTCATAGAACTTAATAATCATCTGTGGTATCTGAACATTAACCAGACTTGTTGGAACGAACTCAGCATGGACCGAATCCTTGAATTTGACCAACACCTTCAAATTGCTATCGTTATTCACGTCCGCCACGGTAAGTATCTTCTCCACCTCTCGTCCGTTTAGCATATTGGTCTTGCTTGGTTTTTTGGTCATCCTGAAATTGGTAAAAGATTATAGTTGTCATTGGCAGGAAACGTGTTGCAGCATGAGGAGCAGCGGGGCAGAGATTGGAGACCCCAAACAAAACAATGAAAATTAGCTTTCGTTTGGCAAAAGGCATGCTCGAGGGGGAAAGCAAAAAAACAAGACCCAGTTAATGACCACAAAAGCTGCTAATGTGGACACCCGCATGGACAAAGGAATTGGGATCTGAACTGATCTCGGCCCAGCAGGGTTGCGGGGGCTTTGTGTGTTGGTCGACTAATTTGCGGCACAAAAGCGCGGAATTTGTTCCAGCCATGCAAGAGACATTCGGTCAATCAGTCAGTCAGCCTTTGTCCATTCCATGCTGTGTGTGTGGGTGTGTGTGTGTGTGTGTGGAACTAATCAAAGTTTTCTATCCAATCCTTGCTAGCCTTCGCTCTGCTCGGGATGTAAAAATCAATTGGCAGAAAATTGCTCTCTGTCCCAGAGAGGAGATGAAAATGAAAGCTAATAGAGCGAATCTAATAAGCGGCGGGTGGAAGCAAAAATGGAGCACTTGACTTGCCAGCATTGTCAATCCACTCCCTCGCTGCTCTACAAAAGTTAAGTGGGCGTGGCAATGTACTTACCTTACTTATAAAACGTAGATATGTACATATATGCAATTTATGGCAATAAAAGTTTCTCCCTTTTTTTCCTTTTTCTCTTTTTCTGTCTCTGACTGTCAGTGTTGGTTAACTTGAAAATCAATTGTTATCGATAAATTGCAAATTAATTGTGATCCATTTTTCAAAGTTCCACCTGAGACCCAGTCGAACCACAGACAAGGAAAAAAGAACGTTTTAATTAATTGCATTGTGTGTGTAGTTAACTGGCCTAGTAAATATTTCAATAGCTTTAATTAACCAAAAAATGTTGCAATTAATTGACTTTGCCTGCTCAATTTAATTAATTTTTTTGTTGGCTCGTTTTATTTGGTTTTCGTTTTTTTTTCTTTCTGTTTTTTGAACGTTTAGCCTGTTTACTGCCCGAGGAGCTGAATTAGGTCATTTCATTTGAGGGTATTAATCAAATTGTGCGAAAAATAACCGTAGGGCCATTTATTTCGGGAAAAGAGTTAATAATTGCTGTAATTTATATTGTTTTATTTGCCCTTCGGGCGATTTAGATATTGCATGACCAATTAGCATATATGCAAATTTTATTTGATTTCTTTATGCATAACAAATAGAAATGTTAAAAATAATAATAAAACTTAATTAAAATGAACATATATATTAAATTTGGTTATTCACGCAGGTGATGAGAATATTTAAATCACTTTAATCACGCCGATTGCTAAATCACATGGTTGGGAACCAGTTTTCAATTGGGAAGGAAAGTTTTTTGTCCATCCCTTGAAATGTCGGGTGGCGGTGTCAAATTCTATTTGCTGTGTCTGTGACAAAGTTGCCACACTTCGAAAAGCCCGCATCCTTCAAAAGGTATGGCAGCATTATTATTGGTGATAAACGTCAAAACTCCAAAGATATACATTTTTTTGAAAAGTATCTTGCAAAATCCTTTTACAGATACAAATTTTGGTTTACTTGGTAAAAACTCTTCAGAAAACTGTCTGAATCAGATTCCAGGCGAATTTGTACACTTTCTTCTTTATTATAGATCATGTATTATCATTGAACTGTCCTTGTAGGAAACGGGTTGGCATTTGGATCCCTCCAAAATTGTTTCCCAGATACATATGTATGTATGTATGTAGTTGGCTGGAGTTGTTTGTAATACTCACATGTAGTGGACTTTCCAAAATAATTACCAAAAATATAAACCTTTTCTAAAAATTGATTCTATTTTCAAGTGAATCGCAGTTATCAAAGTCCCTTAAGTAGTTATTACAGATTGCATTTCAAAACTGTGTCTAAAATGACCAGGTGATGTCATTTTAAAAAAGTTAGATAAATCGATTCAGAAAATTTATCTCTTTGTTTTGATGTCAATTTATTTGTCTTGCTGTAGCAGGATTAAGACCGACAGTTTAGTATAAGTTTTTTATAAACATCATAAATATTGGTAAAAAGGTCTGTGACTTAACTTTATGCAAAACTTTATAAATCACTGAGCAAACTTTAGGAATATTTCTATCTAGACTATCTCGACCGAATTGCAGATCAACAAATAACTCTGTCTATTCTGATCAATAAGAAACCCGTGCTCGGCTGTCTTGAGCTGATTGCCTAATCCGTAAAGAAACCACCCACTTAATGTGATTTAAAAGCAAACCGCCAATTTTTCCAGCATATATTTTATTCCATTCGTCTGGTGCATAATTTTGAGGAGCTTTTTGTTTTTGCCTTGTCGCGTCCGAGCGCTTAAGAGAAAAAGTGTCAACCTGCAAAATGGAATACCTTTTAATAATGCAAGTTTGCACATTTTTAATTGTGCTCGTCGACAGGTGGAAGAACAACGCGCTGAGGGCGCTCGCTGTTTTACCTTGAGCGAGATGCTGGCTGCTCACTTGACCCACAAAGCACAAGATGGGCGTGGCGGAGACGGAGGCAAAGGCGGCAAAAACCGCTGTGGCGTCTACTTTTCGAGCGTTTGCCCTGTTTAAGGACGAGAGATGCAAGGACATTACAAAACTAAATGTAAACAGCTTAATTAAAATATAAAACTCCGCACGGCACACGCATGTGGCACTCACCTGGTGGAACACCTGCAGCAGCAATGGTGGGCGGATGGAGGGGGTAAACTTAATGCTCTTTATTTGCTTAAATGCATGGAAAGTGTTTTTCATTTAATTTTTCATCATTTTGCACTTGTCGGCTCCACCGCTGCAGTTCTTCTTAATTAAAATGCCAGTAGTAAATTTTTATCCCAAGAGAGAGAGAAAGAGAGTTCATTAAATAAACTAAAAAAAAGGAAAACAAAATTTATTTATACAATTGAAATACATTTTTTTTTCCTGTGTGTGTGTGTGTGTGTGGCAAATGAATTGAAATGTTTGCCAAGGAAATTTGAAATTATTTGCGTCTGCTGCCAGCTGACTTTCCACTCCCTTACCCCCCACCCTTTCTTCGTCACCCACTCAGCTTGGTATGTCTTGGTATTCTTTCCATTCAAGAAGAAACTTTTCTTTTAAATATTTTTCATACTTAGCCAAAAGTTTTATGCATACGCAATAAGATGTGTGAATTGTTGGTGGAGGAGTTTTTGGGTAGTATTTTTCCATATTTTGAAAGGTCCTTCACATATGTGAGTTCACACACATACACACACACACACACACACATACATATGATTCCTACTTCATTGCATTTGGAGAAGTTTCCAGTCCCTTACTTTTCTTTTGCGGTGTATAATTAAAAAGTTTCTGTTTTTTATTTTAGAGTAAAACTTTCTTCCTTTTGTTTTTTTGTTTTTGTTTAGAATATTTCTGTCACCATGATTATTTGAAAAGTTTACCGATCTCATGGTATTTTTGTTTGTGCCGCAAACTTTTTGAGCCACCCTCGCTGCAATGGCGCTTGCATGCTAAGGGAAATTTGCATGCCAAATTGTTTACTTCTCGCATTCAAAAATTACTTTATCAATTGGAAATTGCATTTGCATGTTTGTTTAAGAAAATTATTTTTTGAAAAATTCTTTTGAAAGAAAGGCAAATGGAAAAGTCAGGCCAAAATTTACATAGATTGAACAATGGCAGAAAGATTAACATTATAAACTGAATTGCACTTAAGCGAAAAATTGCTTTTGTGAGTATGAACTCTGGAAATTTTCAGATATTAATTGAGCCTTTTGATCCTTAGGGAGTATATAAAACACGAATTTGGAGTTAACACACAATTATTTTTACCCTTGTTAATCACAATTCGTATGCATAGAATCCTTGACAGAATCTGGATATACGTTTTGCATATTTTAAGGGGCTACTTTTATCAATTTCACTTTACCAATTAGTATATTAACCTCGACAAAATGGTTAAACAAACTTAAAGAATTAGCTTACTAAATCACGGCAGGAAAGACAGACACATTTGAGGCAATTTTCACCCCCAAAATCTAGGGAAATGTTATGTCTATCAGTTTTAGATGACTTCCTTTAGGGCAAATGTAGCTTCTATTGGCTAAGAAATTTTCATGGCGGAAAGAAATATGGAAAATTGGACATAGACATTAGAACCTCAAAGAGAACCTCAAGAATTTAAGTTACTAAAACTTTGTTGACTTGTCCTTGTATTACTTAAAATGTGCATGGATATTCATTAGGGTCACTAATTAGATAGAGAAGCAAATGTTTACTTAACCTAAAAGCACTTAATTAACCTACTTATATTAAATGAACAGCTAAATGGAGTTTCTATAGTATACATTATTTCGAGCGATTCTATTAAAATTTATACAGATTAATGTTAAGTCATGGGAACTTTAGAAGCCGATGACATATTGTATGACTTATGCAGGTCATGAAGCTTGTTACCTTTCAACGCAAAGTGTTTTGCCTGCTGAAGCGACTGTCACCCACGCATTTCTGCCTCCTCCTCCTCCGCTTTCACATCCACCTCCCGTCAGTCTGTCTGTCTGTCCAAATGGCGCCATGAAAGCCAGCGAATGTGTATTTAATTGTGTCTGGCAACGATGTCGGCTATGTGAAGAAAGAGAAAGGCGTGCAGAGACAACAAGAACAAGGACCACCACCACCAACTCCTCCTCCCAACACTACCACAGAGATGCAGAGCATCAAATGCACTTTGCCCGAATCGGCAACGGCAAAGGCAAAACGTTAACTGACACGACACACGACTGGGAGGACGACGCAGTCACAACTTGGCAATGCCACGGTATGGAAGAGTCTGCGGTGTGGCCACCACACCTGCAATTTGAGTCGCGACCGCAGCAGGCGCACACCAGAACAGAGCAGAACTGTGGCCAAAAGGGGAGTGCGGGAGGTCGCTTGATTGTGGGTCCAAATGAAGTCATAAAGTCTGATTTCGCCAGCTCATGCTCATTATCACGTAGCATGATGTCATGTAATCGTGATACTGATGACAATGATGATGTTAACCAAGTGGAAATTGCATCCTCTTTTTTGCCTCAAAACTTTGGCTCCGTCTCTGGCCTCGAAATTGCCATCTTTCCAATAGCTGCTAAACTGTTTTTTTTCTTCTCGACCAAAACTGACACTTTCATGAAACAATTTAAAAAGTCATTGTCATTGGCAGGCGAATCCCTTACTTACCCTCGCAAGGTCCTGTCAATGGCGCCATTTGTTTTGTTGCCCATTTTGTGGGAATGAGTTTGGATGGTTTTCTCGCATTGGTCAGTCAGTCTGTGGTGGAAAAAAATAAAATTGTCATTGCTGAAAATGACCAAATGTCCCTATTTTGAGGAAAACTTACAGCAGGCGAAAATCTCAAACTGGCGAAAATGAAGTATGTGCAAAGCGACACCAAATTGAGAAAATTCCCCATACACTTTTCATTCTGGGGTCCACACACATCGTGTATCAAGATAACTAAGCCACTGAATTAGATGAAATTTATTCATTAGTAAGTTCACTTAGTTCACTTTATTGCCCCCAAAAGTATGCTGCAGACTGTCAAAAAGCTTACATAGCTGGATAGTTAATTAAGCAAATCAAGGACTTGGAATAGTTTATGGGATGATCTGGAATACATTATCATTACAGAGAGATACCAAAAAATCAGTTTCTTTGAAAGTTTTAAGATTTGTTGCTCCCAAAATTATGCTACAATTTGAAGTATTTTTGTCACTTCCTGGAATATTCCGTTGACTGACTTTCTTGCATTGAGACCTTCTTCCTGAAACTTTGCAATATTTTTATGTTCAGATTGTCTTTATTTAGTGTTGACCATTTTAAAGTCCTGTAAGCGTATTAGCATTACGACCATTTGGAGACATTATTTTGCACTTAAGTTTTCCCTTTTTTGCAACTCGCAAGTTTCCACTTGGTGTCGGTTCAAGTCTTTGCCGTTTGTTTTCGTTTTTTGGATGGGTCAACGTGACATTGCAATTTGAAAAACAATTTCAAGTTGCGTTTGCCTCAAGAAGTACTTCACCGACTAACTTTATAGAAACTTATTGTTGGATCAATTGCATTTTGGCAATATTTGTTGAAAATATGTGGAGAATGCTATAAGGACAACAACCCCTCAAAGTTAATGTGACTTAAATTCATTATGACTTCTTACAAAGGGAATGGAGGAGTAAAAGGCATAGCGAGACAAAGAGGGATTATATTCCCAGCTGGGTAATTTCTGGCTATAAAGCCACAGGATTTTATTGAGCGGAAAATTAAAAGCATAAAATTGCATGCTTTAAATTTAAATGCAGCAGCAGCATGGCCACAAAGTGTCGGTGCTATCGCACAAAGTCCAAAAGATTGTTACAAGAATCGAGCAGGAGTGAAAGGCAACAAAAGCGGGTTGCGAGGGGGGCGTAATGCTGAGATGGATGTATGGGCTCCACCCTCGAATTGCAAAACTTACAAGTGCTTTCGTCTTTTCTCCTTCTGCAATCTCTGCCCTGGACTCACGCGCATACTAAATTCTACTTATTGACAGGCTGCAATGGAACGTGTTCCGATAAGCGTCGAGCAATCGTTGAAGGGTCCTACCCCAAACCCCATTTTTCCCCATTATTCCCTCCCTTCTTGGTTTCGTTCTGGCCCATTGCGGCACTTGAGAAAATATGTTCCAGCTGAGATATGGGCGATTGCTGAAATTAGTTGAAACATGAGTCGTTCGACCCAACTCCTAGCTTAGTCATGTTAATTAGCTGCCAGGCAACTAACTTTTGCCCAATAAACTAAACTCACTTTTAAATCATTTGAATTTAATTAAACGTGATTAAAGCAAAGCCTTATGTTTATTTAAATATATTTTTGCCATCTCACCATTTCTCAGTACGTCCATCATTATTGCACGTACATCTTTCTTTATTTCCTGCATTAGAAATTCATGAATTGCGTCAAGAGGAAAGAAAGAAAAATAAGAAACAAAAAAAAATACAATTTGAAGCTCACGGGGAAAGTAAAAGAGACCCATAATAGAATTTCAACATTTTGAACAAGTATATTTCTCAATGTATACTATTATCATTGGTAGCTAGCTCAGAATGAACCTTAGCTGGAATCTCATATTCCGGATGACATTTAACAATATCGAATTGTAGAACTTTATAAGAAGACACCAGCCATTGACCACCAGAGCGATTCTTATCCATCGAGTAATCACGTCTAAAACGAACAAAGATCTCTGAAAATATCATAGGAGCTTCTTCTTTATAGTTAATGTGATTTGCATAGATGTCGATTAAGGATTCGATTTCGCATTGCTGTTGCGAGGACCGAAAATCATCGGTGCGACGCAAAGCCACAAAGATGACGTCAATGAAAGCGAATTTGTGATCGTAGTGACGTAGTAATTGCACTTTCAATGGAATGCAACGGCGAATGTGACATTGGTCGAAACGCATCAATTGGATACGCCAATCGTGGAAGATATCATGATTGATCTGCTTAAAACCCATGGGTGTGGTGCAACGTTCAATGCGAGTTTTACTATGATGACGTATCATATCGGTAAGCACCACTGCAGCTTGCTTGGAGTTCTCCATGAACTTGGACTCGACGAAACTCAAGTCCCAAAGAAACTTTAACTTCCAGAAATTCCATTTGGTACTTAATAGTTTCCATGGTCCATATAGATATATGAGCGCTGGCAATGATAGTTCCTCCGGCTTATCCTCACATTGTTGTATATCCAATTTAATATCGAATGTACTCCATTTGGGGCCATCCAAGCTATCTTTCTGTACTGATGGAGGATCGCCATAGAAACGTCTGGACATGAGAGACGTAGATAGCGTAGGGCATGATCGATATTTGCAGCCAATAACTACGCGTAAGAGTTCGACTGAACCACCTGGACTAGTGGTCAATCCTCGCTGCAATAGAAATTTATGGCCAAGTGCCAATTTGCTACAGCCAAGTCTCAGCTGCGCTTTTATCGGCATATTACCATAATTTTGAATTTTGTTTAGAAAATAATTTAAACCAGTCCAGGCAGAAAAAAATATTGAAGATAAAAATGAGAAACACTCCAAATTTACTTAGAAATGTAGTCTCAAAGGTAACTTTCTATATACATACAATGATATTAAGATACAAATTAAATGTAATTCTCAACTAGTTCAAGTGTTGAATATGAGTTATTGACTTTGCACTTTTGTGGTCTGCTGTAGATAGATATTATCAATTAGTACCTTTAGGAAGATAATACAAAGACGATGGCCTCTTACTTAAAAAATACGACTCACTCACTTTTCTATATCTATGACTGTGCTTTCAGTTTGATTTGTTTATAATTTCCAACTGGTTTAAGCAAGAAAAGGTTTGCCCGTTTATAATTTTAATCAAGTCTAGTGATAAGGATGCCTTCAATCATTAATCATGTCAAGAACTATCTTGTATTTGACAAAACATACTAAGGACATTTTGGGATCCGCATTGTGATCGAATTTTCCAATTCTTCTTTTTGTAATTTCGTTTGCGCACATATTAACCGCTCTTTAATATATTGCCTCTCTGTTAATTACCATCAAATGTTAACATTCAGTTGCCTTCACTTGATAAATGTTTCACTTACTAAGCACACACTGTACCATGGCATTGTCTTTTGCATTGTGTTTGCAATTTGTCAGTGCAATTATGCCCAGACTATTGCCATTGGCCTATTGCCACTATGGCCATTGTTGTTTTGTGTGTTTGCATTTCATAAACTTGTCAAATCTAATTTCACATATTGACTACAACAATGAGCTCTAATTGCGCAAACATAAAGGAAATCGATTTACCTGCCTTCCATCTCTCAGTCAGTGAGTGTTTGTCTGTGCACAGTTGTTTGTTGCCGGAACAATCCCGCAGGAGTATTGTAGACTTTGATTTAACATCTATCCAAATTCAAGAGAGTTTTGTGCGCAATTATCGGCAACGCATTAGCAAATGCAAAACCTTTGTAAGTCTAAACAGCAAAAGTAAGTTCTGCCCAAACTGCATTCAAAGTTCATGTTATCCAACTTACCTACATCCGTTTCCCCCACTTGATTTTCTTGTATTTACTTAAGGATGCGTGTGTTCGGATGTGTGTGTGTGTGTGTCTTATCGCAAACAAAACGATGTCAAATAGGAGGCAGAAGCAGACACGCCCTCCTCTTAGCCTTGTGTACGAAAATTTATTTTATTTGGGTTAATTGTTTGACAATGTGACCTTAAATGTTGCTGCATTCAAGATAAGTCCACTTGTACTACAAATTGTCAATTTTAATTATTCCTCAAGTATGTTGAAGACGAGTAAATTTAATTTTTAGCTCAGGGACAAGTTTATAAATTTTTAATATATTGAAATTAATTGAAATTAAATACACTTCTGGAATCAGGAATATATGACTATCTATCTAAAGTACATACTAAAAATTGATTCTGCATAAAAGCTTCTGAACAAGTATGGAATAATGAATCAAGGATAGGTTAAGGACTTAACAAACACAGAAAGGGACTCAAAAAAAGTCAGCAACGATTTAAGAGATCGATGGTATGAAAAGGTGTCTAGGCCATATAGTTACATGACAGCGATTTCACCACCCAAAATTGAAGTTAACCTTAGTGAAAGAAGGTAGTTGTAGACGACCTTTTACGATTTCTAGGTTGTTGGTCTTTATGAAGTTTATTGAAAAAGATAATATTGGAATATAGCCCATTAAACCACTCACTGTTTAAGAATTTAGCAAATCAACACTAAAATAAACTTAAGTCTTGTAGAGCACAGTAATAAAGACTTAATATACCTTTTCATGCTCATCAAAAATCTATAAAATTGTGAGAAAAATAGACATGTCTTATTTTGTTGAATTTTTGAATGCTAGTCTAAATCCTTTTTAGATAGATGCCTTTAAAAAAAAAGAAAACACAAACAAAATAACAAGAAACTCTTTAACTATTTACTGGACCATAAATGTTTACTATCATGTACTGAATGTTGCTGTTGTTGCTGTTGCTTACTGACAATTTATCAATGTACAAAAAGGCAACAACAATAAAAATATGTACAATATTCGCATAAACCAAAAATGGATGTATGTATATAGTATATATCCCGAAAACTAAACAGAGAGAGAGCGAAGGAGTAGCTACTAAAATGAAAATATTTATTCCAAAGCACTTTGGCACACAAATCCTCATGTAATCCCAGCCAGAGCGACGGGAGCTATGGGGAGCAATGGGGTCCAGAATGGGCCACCATCATAGAGCAACAAAAGTATCGCAATAAAATATGTTAAGTAAATACGGAAAACGACAACGAAAGAAGAATCACAGAGAATGTAAGAGAATGGTAAAGGGATGGAGGGAGGGAGGGAGGTAAAACTAAACAATAAGCCAAAAAGCACGCTTGATTAAGTTTAACTTCCGGTTTGTTATAAATTGAAGCATTTATGTGGGATTTGTTTTTCGGGAGGGGAAGGCTGGCAAAGAGCTCTGGCCTCCAAAATATTCCAACTTAACACACACACTCACATGCAGTTACACATAAATACATATGTGAGTGTGTGTGTGTTTTCAGATATTGGTATGTCTATTTCCGGCGGAAGTGGTGAATAAAACATGAAACGAAATAAAATGACAAGGCTCAAGCGCTGTTTCGGGATTCTGGCTCAAGGTAGAAGATGGCCAAAAACTTTTAGTGGACGAAAATTGAGCAACTTTATGGACGAATTCTTCTTTTTGTATCTCCTTTCCTGTCTCAATACTATACTCAAGTAATTTTTGTTTTTATTTGTTTTTCAAGTAAATGGCTAAATTATTCCATTGCAAATGTAACTAAAAATGTGCAAAAGTCGCTGGGAAAAGAAAGTCTTTTTGCTTGGGCCTGAGTTCGGGCAACCGCATTTCACTCTACGAATATGTAAAAAGGACATTTAATATCCGTAAATAAAATATTCAATTTCCCTGCCATGACAATGTTAGGAAATGGGCCAACCATCCAAGAGAAATGCCATCATCTAACCACCTGATGGTAGAAGAAAATGGCAATATCGATTTCTATATTTGTTACCTCCTCCCTCTTTGGTTGCCTTTTCAAGTCAAGCTACTCGCAGTTAGATTGAATGATTTGGTTTTGCATTTAGTTAACGACTGAAATAACAATTTGGGTCAAAATCTTAATTAAATTGCTTTGATAGAAATGTTACCAAAACTTCTCTAATTATTGAATTTCTCCTCCAACTAACTGCATATTACTCTAATCTTTATTGCCCAAGATGGCACAAACGATGATGATGATGATCATGATGGTTATACAGTCAAGAAGCCTGAAGAAACCCATTTACATTTAATTTGGCAAAGTGCATTTAAATCCTGCATTGGAATCGTCCTTTGCCTACATTAATGTTATGCCTAATGCCCAAAGGTTGACCGCAAATTATTTTACAATTTGGTAAAGGAATAAATAGAAGGAAGACAAAATTAATTGTTGGGTCCCCTCCTCCACCCCTTATCAATGGGGGTTTAGCAAGTTTATTGACGATGTGAAGGTGAATAAATATATTGACCACCAAAGCCAAAGCGTGAACAACGGGGCATCTCACAGCAGGGCATCTCATAGCAGGGATATGCTGGACAGCGGGTGGTGGCATAGGTACAGGTACAGTGAGGACAGCTGCGACAGGGATGCGCACGAACTGTACCCACATAACAGCAGCGAGGCTCCCTTACACATCTGGGCACTATATCTTTTGAGGGATATTTACTTTTGGCGGGCTTTTTCGCTACTCTTCGCTTGCGAGGCTTTGGACTAGGCTGGGGCTCTGGTTCAGGTTCAATCTCAGGTTCGGGTTTATCAGGTGGATATCTTGTCACCCTATGCTCAGATGTTGATTCAGAGATTATATTCTTTTTTGTAACCAAATCTCCTGGTTGTTTCGATTTAGTTTCTTTGGTATAATGCCTGCGTATATATAAAGCTGAGGCAGCCTCTGCATCCTCATCATTGGGCACTGCATTCTCATCATCATCTTTATCATTGTCTGAATAATGGCTTACTATCTGAGATGCACTGCGATAGTCATTTTTATTAGTTTCCTGCTGTTCATTATCTTCCGTTGGCACATTATCATCGGAATATTCTTTTAAGGAGACCCTATGACTACTTTCGTTAGCCTTTGATTGTTCATCTTTGGGTATGACCTGAGATGAAACAGCTGCAAAGGAAACGTCACTTCTTTTGAAAATCTTTGGTTTCTGGAGAGGCCTTGCCCTTGGTCAGTAGCTGGGGGCTGGACTCTCTCCATATTAATCTTACTTACCACTGCCTGCACGGGAAATCTCAATGTCTTGCACTTCTCTGGCCATTTCATAGTTGCGAAGAGCATTTAAATTGACTTCGCTTTGTAAAACGTCATCATCTGGATCTCTTTTGTTTTTACTGGAAGAATCACGTGCAGAAGTCCGTTTCATAGTGACTGCCGAAGCGGTCGTATTTCGTGGACTTGCCAAAGATGATTTACGTCGCGTTGAAGAATTTCGGGCATCTTCTGTGTGACTTGCACGAGATGATCTGGGACGTGTTTTCTCGGTTTCTGTTGGACTTGCTAGCGATGATGTGCGAGGCATTGAATTTTTTTGGCCATCTTCTGTTAAAGATGCACTTCGTCTATGCTTCTGGCTTTTTTCCATTTGTTCCTCATTTGATGTACGTATTTTTTCCTGGTCTTCCTCGTCGTCCTCCATTGCTATTTCCATTTCTGTTTCAGTAATATGTCTATGTTTCCTTACGGATGCCGCTCTAAATTGTGGGGGCACACTTTCATCATCTTCATTCTCAAGTTTACCAAACTTCCTGCGTTTCGCAAAAGGTTCATTTTCTTCAGGATGCAAATTGGTTGGCAAGAGAACCTCTTCTTCAATAGACGTTTCCGATTTATCTTGCAGCATGTCTTCATGTAAGGATACTAGTTTAGACAAAGATTTAACCTGTGATTCGTTTTTCAGTATGGTTTTTGATGATCTTGGCAATTGAGCATTCAGTAATTCCATTTCCTCAGGTGATTTTTTTTTCAACCACTTTCTGATACTCTGTGACGGGTTCACCACCATCTTCGGGAACTTTCGTATTTGCTGTCCGATGAACCACCTCGAATTCCCTTTTACCCGTTCGATGCCTTATCTCTCTGGTCTCGACCTCAAACTCCTTGATATTTATTTCACGTAATTTAGGTTCTTCAGGCCATTGCATAGACTTATCACTCATGGACATATTCGGATCAAAAGAAATATCAGTCTGAGCAAATTCCATTATCATTTCTGGCTTTGGTTCTTCGTCTGTCGATGTTGTTGGGCAGGGAATATTTTCCACCACGCAGCAAACCTTGCGGCAACTATACATCTTATTTACATCTGGCTGTGGGCAAGTGGGTGGTCCAATATTGTAGACACATGGATGACATGGCTGCACTGTCGCCGGCAAAGGAATGCAGGAACATGGCTCCGACACAGCGATTGCGTTCCATTGACCCATAGCCTGTCCCTGATTTGTGACCGGACATGGCTCTGCTATGGGAACAGCCTGCCATTGACCTTGTCCTTGGCCAGGTAGACAATGATTTACGCAACTTACTAGTGGTTGAGCTTGTTTACACTCATTGTTCTTACGGGAACTTTTTCGATCGCGCGTGTACTCCATTTTAACGCCACAAACAAACTAAGAAAGGATGTTAATCAAGCCAACATATTACAATTTTTTTTTTTTTCGGTTTTTTCAGGAAAGCGACCCAACAAATATTTTAAATAAAATGAAATTATCTTTGACTTGTTGACCCTAAATCAAATGTTTTCTAATTTCTTGTCACTCAGATTTCAGATTTGTAGATAGTAGGTAGAAGTAAATTCTGTAAAATTGTAATTATTCGTTTTGTTGTATATATTATTCTAAATTTTTGTTGTATTTGGTAAAAGAAGATGACAAATAATGAGCGGCAGAATAAATTAAATGAATTCGGACGTAAACTAAATATGGCCAATTGGTATATTGGTATATCGGCATATCAGGAGAAAAACATATTCGAGTTATCTGGCAGCTTGCGTGATGATTACGAACAGGGTAGCAGTTTCCGTGTACTGAAGTGCCTACATGCATTTGGACTTACACCTTTGTTGAGCAATAAGAAAATTTTAAAATTGGTCCAAATGAGTCGTGGCAATGATTTGGCCTTTCTCTTTTTCCTGCTCGAAGGCGTGTACAAAACTCCGCGTAAAGATGGTGAGTTTAGTACCAATGAGATGTTATTGATGATAGCCATAGCCAAGTTGGATCTATTGCCCACTTTGAGGGAATTGGATCGCATATTGCCACCACCACAGTATGGAAAGTTTGAGGTTCAGCATAAGGAAAGACAAACGGAAGTTGAGCTGAAAGAGCTTTCGTTGCGTTTGAAGAATATGAAGAATTATCAACCGATCGCGGAAAAAAAATTTACAAAAAAAGAAGACCGACGTTCTGCCATATTTTGAGCGTCTAGTGCGTCCTAAAAGGATTTTTTCAAAGCTGACAAGTCGTCCACAGGATTTGGTTGTTGCTTTTCCCTTTTGGAAACATAAGGAACGTCCAGATTATGGTAGACAAACCGAAGCACCATGGTTTACACAATACCAATTGAGTCCCATAAGTCGTATGATTCAAAACCTTGTTAGTGAGGTGGTCGATAAATTTATGGATGTCGACGAATTGATGGGTAAAGTAGTCAAAGAGGGTCCTGGCGTGATTGAATTCAAGGAGAGCGTCGATGGCGCTCCAAGTTCATGTCTCTATCATAAAAGCATTAAGGATAATACACAACTTCTGAAGGATGAACTCACTGTAAAGGCTCGAGATCGCTGTTTGGAAATGTATAACATCAATATGTCCCGAGAGCGCGACGCAAAGAGACGTAAGGCAAGAATTATAGCGCAACTTGAGCACGATATCAAGGAATGTATGGAAAGAAACGCGGCTAGCTTAAAAACGGATTTACAACAAGTTCATACTCTCTCCCAACGTGATTGTGTGATAAAAGCGACACTTGTTCCCATACCCCGACCGTCGATAAACCAACAGAGAGAAGGTAGAGCTCTAGTTGGTTCGTGCACAAACTTGGCCCACACAGTGGTAACACAAAAGAATGAAAAAGGCCGACAAGTTGTTGACACCTTCTTCGATAACATTGATTTCGAAGATCTGCATCCTGAATTATCATGTCACGTAATGCCGCCATTGAGTAAGACTATCGTCGAAAAACCAGCGAAGGACAAAGGTAAAGGCAAAGGCAAAGGTAAAGGTAAAGGCAAAGGTAAAGGCAAAAGCAAGGGCAAGAGCAAAAGAAAAAAGGGCGGTGAAAATTGTGATCACCTTTGTGATAATAAAACCACAAGTCTAGCTAGACGTCTCTGTCCGCAATCTGTTAGCATAGTAGATCAACCCTGCGGAGGACAGAATTGTCGTGCCATTCTCATAGCTGGCGGCAAAATAAAACCCAATGATCCCGCCACGAAACCAAATTGTAATGTTATTCTTGTGAAAAATCAAACAAGGAAAAGTTTCTTTCGCGCCGCCAGTAGCCAGGGACCGTATAAATTTAAATACCATCGCATTTTTCAAACTGCTCCGAAACCCTACGATCTAAGAAAACATATAGCCCAAACATTTGTCAAGGCTCTGGGTCGACCACCCTTAAAAGACAAGGGCAATTATTTGCTGCAGCAGCAGAGTTCAACTCGATTCAAAGTACCCGAGGTTTCCAGTGAAGATACGGATTGTTTGGATACGCCAAGTGATTCGAGTGTAACAACTAATGCCTCCAGCGAGCACAGCGGAGAGAGTCATATCGATTATAAGGCCAATGTCGTCGATGCCGTTGTCAAGTGTGTGAAACAAATTTGGCAGCACCAGGAAGCCGTTAAGCGCTTAGAAATGGAGAAAGCCAAAAGAAACACGGATCCATCTCTGCTCAAATACGACATTACCCACTTTGATCCGGATGATGACAATCTAATGGATCGTTTGCTATTCGATGGCATGAAAGAGTTGCAAAAGGATCAACGGTATGTCTTGGCCACTTTGCCAGACTCGCACAAGTTACCAGCCTTAAGGGAGTGGATCAAGCGACGTTTTGGTAAATCGTATACTCAAAAAGAATTAACTGAACAGCTCGAAGAATCCCAGCGTGTGTTTGAAGTAGTCCAAACAATGCAAAGTAGTCCACCTAAGCCGGACTTAATGGGTCTTGACAAGCTATCCGCTAAAAAGTCAACTTTTGCCAATTTCAAAGAAATTCAGGCTCTGGTAAGTATAAAACTTGTGATGGAATCTTTACTCACGCACATCTCTATCGATAATCATTGCGATAACTCCTTGCGATAATTCCTTGCAGGGTGTGAAAGTGAAGCAGGCATATTCCGAGAAACTCAACCAAATTTATATGGAGCAAATGAATGCCTGTTGGTATGCCATGGGTAATTACAGGAATACTGGTGGACCGCCGCGTAAAATCTTTTACGCCTACATGTCCTCGAATCCCCGAGATATCATCCGCCAGTATGTCTGGAACGGCGAATTCCGGAACTATAAGCAAATGCGTGACATGCAAACAAAAAATGTTGAATCCTAATCCACATCGAGATGCCATGAAAAATATAGAAATCTGTTGCTCGTTTTTCTCTTTGTAAATTTATTGGTTTTTTTTATTTGTTGTTTATTTTTCAATTCTGATATTTGATGCAAGTTCGCCGTCTGCCTGTTATGTTCCTGCTTGCCATAAAGCTCTCAATGGAACGCTTCGTGCGGGTCTTCATAGTACGCACATCAATTTCTATCTCCTTATTCGAGGATTTGGTATCCTCCATTTGACGGATTATATGTATGATCTTTAGAAGGTGCTCGCCATCCAATTGCTGAATCTTGGCATGCAAATCCAAGTCCTCTTCAGGGGTAAAAGGGACTTCATCGCCATCAAAGGAGTGAATTGGCTTTTTGTCCTCTGTATCTTCGGGCAATTCCACTGGAGAACTTACATCCGAAACGTCGTCGCCTTCATCATCGTCATCTTCGTCATCATCATTATCGTTGTCGTCTGCGTCGTCGTCCTGGTCTTCATCATCATCAACATCATCGTCGACATCACCATCATCGTCTTCGATGTCGACATCATCATCGTCTTCGATGTCGACCGGATTTGAATCCACCTTCTCCTCTTCCTTGTCAGCAATTTCCAAAAGTTGAGTAGAATCGTTCAACAGTTCGGTAAACATTTTCTCAAAAATTAACTGCAACTCTTTGGCCATTTGATAGCACACGTGACCTGAATTTGTATAAAGATATGCATTAAAAAATATTAATCTCACATCTTTAGCAAATTCCGTGGCATCTTCATAATCATCCGCATCCAAACGTTCTTTTATAGTGCCTAAGTCCATGGGTTCCTTTACAATCTCATGATAGTCATCTAAGCCCAAAGCCTCAGAATCAACCGGTTCATAGAAAATCCAAGCCAACTTCTTGTACGTTGGGGACATGAGATTTTTCAAGAGGGCCTTGCAGGCATTTAATTCTGCCACAGATTTTGATACCTCACCCTTCAATCCCTTTGACATCACACTTAATACTAAATCAAAAATTTATTATGCTTGACATGTAAAACCATTTCTCACTTCCAGCCTACTATTATTAGTTTCCAATTACTAATTGGCTAATAGGCATTCGACTTGACAAATTCCGATGAAAATTGTCTTGAATTGTCAATTTCACAACCTTCTCTTAGGCTTCATCGGGAAACTCTTTCTCGCAAGATTTTAGATCCCATGTTTGCTTATTTCCTATGTAGATCATGCAATCATTTTGGTGACACTTTCTTTTATAAGAAATGTTGTATTTTCAAAATAAAGGTAATCAAGGGAAGAAAAACAATTGACGAGTCTACTAAGTCAATAGAACAAGAGTACAAAATCGATTGTAGACAAACTGACCATAAAAACCATAAAACAAAAACAACAAGAATATTATATTAAATAAAAACATTTACTCATGTACAATATATTCTCTGCATAGAACATTTGATTTTCTGTTGACATGTGGGAAATTTTAAGTTTACTCGAACCAGGCCAAAAACAAAAAGAAAAAAAAAACCAAAAAGCCAAAATAAAATGGAGAAAAATTGGGAAAAACAGAGCACAAAAAGCAACAGCCCCTCGAGAGGTGCTCAAGAAAAAGTAACGCAACAAAAATATGCAAATGAAATATTTGTGTAACCGAAAAAGAAGGAAATAAAAAAAAATATATATATACATATACAGACATATTTATGCAAAACCACAAGGATGGATAACTTGTTGTTGGGTTAGCAGCCGAGGCGCACTGAAAGGACTTTAGTTATTCCTTCTGTTTCACTTCGAGTCCCAACCCACCAGCTGACGTCAGCGGTTGACCAACAAATTTTTGGGTAAACGCTTCGAGGTTTAAATATTTTGACATTTCAGAGTTGTCTTATTTCATATATAGTATAGGCAAAATATCTTTTGCTTTTTAGGCAAGGACATCGAATAGTTCAATACTCTCTAAAAGGTTGAAATATGTAGAAAGCAGTTTAAAATTGCTTTACTAATAGATTATGTCGTCGAATAAATTGTCTAACCAATTGTCTTTCGTTAACCAATATACCCTTTTGCGCCTTGGGGCTTACAGGGTATACAGAAAAAGGACTGTTTACATTATGAACCAAATTGAAATTATCTCATTCAATCTTTGTGATGAAAGTTTTTAGTTCCTTTCCCCTCTTTAGTTTTGGTTTACAAAAACACTCTGTCCAAACATATGTGTATGTGTATATCCATTCAATTTAGCCCCTCGGGTTGTGGCTAAACAAATTCACACTATTAATTTACCCCCCGATCCTACTACGCATTATTAATTATGATAATTTTTTGCTTTTGCATAATTATTTTTAATTACGTTTGATTGATTAGATAAGCTTCAATCGATATTAGTTAATTGAATTAAAGTATTTGTTATTTGTATTTGTTAGGGGGGATAAAATTACATTTTATGGTAATCTATGCAGCGTCAACCAAGCATCGTTGTTTGGCAAATAGACGGGCTTCCATATCGTACACGAGGTGGAGACAGTTGCCCATATCCAAAATGCTCTCCCAGGTGTTTTTCTGAACTGGATAGGTCTGCCACTTGACCAACACACGAAAAGTGTTTTTGGTAAGACGACGGCCCAGAATGCGTTTCACAGGGAGCACTGTTTAAAGGCGGAGAAAAGATTTTACTACCCTTTATTGCATGTTCTCGGCATTGATATCCCATGTCATGGGGATTCTTACCCTTGTTGGCGCTTGAGCACATTGCAGTCGGCGAAGTAGATTCGCCCTTATCCTTCGAGTTGTTATTTGCTTTCATCTTTTGTTCAAAATAAAAAAGCAACCAGAAATAAAATTCGAACAGCCAAAGCAAAATTAAATCAACTAAAAGTGTTTTCAGAGCTGATACTTTTTATCTAATGGCCTACTGAATATGAGGAGCTGTCAAACTTTATTATTTTGACACAGCCTACAAAAATACTGAATGTAGTTAAAAAAATGACGTATGTAGAACCGAATCTATGTAGATACAAAGATACGAAAGTTAAGCTAGAAATTTAAATATCCTTGATGTAATAGTTGGCATCAAATGTTGATGTATTTTTTATACGTTTACAGTTTCAGTGCCCAGGCAGTTTGCAAATTCATTCTATATATTTTTCTAACATTCCTTCATAGAAGCAATATAAATAGCTATTTTAAAATGGAATTTGTATTGAATAATAGTATTTTTTTGGCCGGCTTCCTGCGCAAACATGTCCTAATCAGTGCCGGATCTTACAGCGCCGGGAGGGAGCAATTGCCTCGGGCGCCCAAGATTTCTTTACAGTTTTGGTAATATTTGATACTGTTATTAGGTGATGCTAAGTCAATAATGAGACACTTTTACACACTCAAACGCTTTAGGCCATGTAGTAAAATGTTGTCCAATTCCTATACTTGAACTAACCCCTGGCCTAATGTGGTTTGAGTGTAGAAGTTGATTCCGCTTTAGCTTACATCAAAGAGTTTACCAATTGTAGAACCTAAATAATTGCATGCTGTTAATATAGTCAACAAGTTTGTACAATACTTAACAGAAATACCGTTCCACAGTTAACAGTGTAACTGAGAACATAATGTCCACAAATGAGAGAGTGTTGCTTTCACGCACACGCTCTCTCTCTCTCTCTTTGTGAGTTTTGGCCTGGTTCTTCTCTTAAGGCCAATATCTGTTAACTTACCTACCACAATGGAGAACTGTTAACACAGCAGCAGGTGTGTGTATGTGTGTTTGAAAGAAGGGGGCGAGGGGCGAAGGCAGCCAAGGAGAGCTTACCCATTAAGCCACATCTTATGAACACCTTTCAGTTGGGAGCTAGCTTTTGCTTAAGTTGGACAGCAAAAAAGGCTAAAGGAGAGATGGCTATCAAGCAACCCAGCAGAAGGCAGTGGCATGTCGTAGTGGCCTTTACTTATCGTGTGGCAAATTTGCGCTTACTGACCCACTTCCTACTCATGACCTTTGACACGCATTTAAATGCATCTGCATCAACGTTAATTAAAGTGCCGCCAATGTGCGATAAAGCGCGTGCAGTGCTCCTCCGCCCACTCCTCCTTCTTCAGCATTCGTTTCCAATTAAAATCGAGTTACAGTCGCCTTTGACGCACAATCAGACATGGGAGCGACAACCGACAATCTCCTCCATCTCCTCCTTAGTTCTGCCATCTGCCAATTGCAAATTATGCATGCAAAGGCAACTGAGAACATAACAGACAATTAGAGCTGGAACCGAAGCTGAAACTGGAGCCAAGTGCAAAAGAAATCGAAGAATAAAAAACAAACCAAAAAAAAAGGAGAGAGATTCAAAAAAATCTTATTTTTTATCTGCTCCCCTATACTCACACACATGTGTATATACATGGGCATCTTTCAAGCTTCATCACCCATCAAAACATGAGTTTCCTTTTAATAAATGACAACGATGGCAAAGACAGCAGACTCCGAGACAGTGGGGAGACACGCAGGGGGAGGCGGAAACCAGTTCCTTCATGTTAGAAGAAGATGCCAGGTGATTCCAGGTGATTATGCCTTGCGAATTGGGCTATAAAAAATATTGCATTTATTGAGGTTTTTGTTTCACTTTTGATGACTTTTGCTCTTGCCTTGGGCTGGAATCGAATTTTTAACTTTAAAGCTTAAATGTAGTAAATGATTTTATGTAGTCAACATTATGATAATAAAGATTGATTTAGTTTTATATCGACGACTTCTAGAGTTACGCAACAGGTAGAAGTGGGCAAGATCATAAGGAGTGGTAAGTTAGATGAGAAGTTTAAATTGAATGAACAGCAGTAGAGGCTTAGTCTCACCTAGAGGCAACTATTAGTTTATCTTTTATCAGATAGATTGTAGTTTTATATCGTATTTCTATATAGGAATTGGAACCAACCTTAAACTCACAATTAAGGCAGCCAGTTAAAAGACTTCGTAGGTTATGAATCCGAAACCCTTCCTGATTCCTTTCTTAAGAGCCTTTTTCTGTTTATTCGGTGTCGATATTAACTTAATTGGTCATGTAAAGCTTGAGGTTAGTAAACCAATGACCTTCGTGAACCTTTGCTTTACAGGTAAAATTAAACTATCTGAAACTTCTCTTTAAAAAAATCAACCATATGTTAAACTTAAACATAATCTATAATTTAATTTAAGTGCATTTATGTTTAATTTTAGAATGATTAGTTCAAATGAGAACTTAAACCGTGAGAAGTAAAATTTCCATTCTTATTGGCTGTTAAAAAAGAATGTGCTTGCCAAGTTATCACCACAAGGAACAGTTATAGTTCATATACTCAATATATAATTACCTTACTCTTCAAGCCCACCTCTTAGTGGTCTTTTAACGAGAAAGAGAGCTATTAAGAAGCAGTTTTTAATTAGTATACGAAGCCTTACTTAAGTTTATATAAAAAAAACTCCAGATTAAAGTTAATTTATGTTTGTATTGTGGTAGCTTTCGAAATGCTTAGACACATATCATTGATGTAAACATGTTTTTTCTATGCTCAGCCTACAAGAGATTTAGTTTATTAAGGATAGAAAACCAGGTGTATGCACATACATTAGCGAAATTGAATTGAAAACGATTCATAAGTAAATGCCATGTGTTGGCATAGAGAAGGGGAAACAGACACAAATACATACATAAATCGACTCGAACTCCAATTTCAACTCCAGAACTGCCCCAACTCGAATGCGAAATCCGACTGCTGACAAGTGTCACTGGGAGATGCTATGACAAAGTGTCAAAAGAATGTTTGACATGTGACTGTCTGTCCCACTCCGTGTCTTTCTGTTTGTCTCGCTCTATGTACAAACATTTCTCATAACTGGTGGATGTCTTTTTTTTTTTTTGCTTGGCTTTCATATTTGCCGCTTGTTTTTGCCCAGATATATGTATATTGGTTGGGTTTATGTATACCTACATGCAGGTAGAAAAGGTACTTGCTTTTGACAGGCTTACAGGTTTTTTTCTCTGTCCAGCGTGAGGGTTCCAGTTCGTGAGTGAGACATAAGATCCTTTTAACACCTGCCCCTAAAGATTTTCTTTGTCTAAATTGAGCAAAAAGAACAGAGATTTTTTAGCAAGTAAATAAAATTGACCACGTTTTTCCATGGAAATCAATTTAAAGTGTATTGGTGTCTTTTTTCCTCCAAGGGGCTACTTTAAAATTTCACTTAGGACAAAAGTAATATTTTTGCTTAAGCTTTAACAGGTTTTTGTCATCCTTTAGCAAAAGGATTTGCTGCAGTTCTTGGCCTTGTAACAATTCTTTCTTCTCCATTGGCCACAAGCCAAAGAAATGTGAAAAGAAGAAAAAGGAGGAAAATATATGTAGAATAAATAAGCTTTTAAATTGTTTTGTCATATGGGTAAATGGGTGGGTGGGTCGATCCTCTTGGGTGTGCATGTGGTCAGTAAGTTACTGTAAAATTGCCAAACAACAACAGCAGAAGAAAAGGAAGACGAAAAGTGGAGGAGGGAGCCAAGCACCATGTGAGATTGCGGTGAACATGTCTCAGGTATATTATTGCGCCCGGTTGAACATTGTGGCAGCTGGCAAAACATTGCAAGCCATCTTCAAAAGGAGAGATACATAGATGGAATTTTATTTAACCTTGAACTTCAAAAGGCCCTGACCTAACCTGAGGAACTCTTCCAAAATGTACAGAGGAAACCAATCTGCCTCTCGTTTTCCCTCTTCTGTTTTCCTTTTTTTCGCAAGCAATTTCAGGCCGTAAATTAGTTTTATGTTTCTCGATTTTTGCTTTTATTAAATTACCTTTTTCATGATTACTTGCAAACTTCATTTGGAAAAATGCCTGCCAACGGAAATAGCCAAGAACAACAACAACAACCAGAACGTTGTCAGACTCCATCTTCTTCTTTCGTTACTTCGTTTCCTTCTTTTTTTGGCGAGCTCTTTTCCCTTCTTCTCTTAGTCCTGCAATAATTTGCGCCATTTTGTAATTTCTGCTTGAATCCTTAGAGAGAATGGTGAGAAGCTACTGCTTCCGTTTTTACTCCCGTTTTGGGTCGAAGACCTAATAAAGGCTCGACCCGCTCTAACCATCTAAGACTTTCTGTCTCTGTCCCTCTATCTCGTTCTCGGCCCTACAGGTTAATTATCTTTGGCGTAATTTAGTAGTTGCGCGGTAGCTGCACAGCCGAAAAAGGCTTTCCATTTTAATTTATTTGACCACTAAAAGGATTAGATTAGATGCCCTGATAAATGGCCGTCGTCAGCGTCGGCAATGCCGCTAGTTACGAGTAAACGGCAAACTGTTCACAGTCGCTAATTTCGTTAGACCAAAATGAAGATAACAACAACAATGAAATAAAAACAACAAAATTGATGGAGAATTAAGACACCCTATAAGAAAAAAGTAGAAGAATAACTTCAAACTTTTTTTAAGTTTGAGCAAGAATTAAATAACTCGACAGCTGTGGATAGATTGAGTTGCCTAAGTCGTCCTGCCTGATAGTGTACTATATCCTATACAACTTGATCCAGAGACGTTCAATAAATTTAAGCGCAAACAATTCACATCTGTAGAAGTATTAAAAAAAACTACGTTTAGTCTTTACAAATCGGTTGATGAGTTACAATTTTTTCCATCTACTGCAAGTTTATGCATTCCACGATTTAATATGTTTTATTAATTAGTAACGTAACTTTAACTTTGCTTTTTAAAAGTGACTTACATTGTTAAGTCGAAAAGGACTAGCAAAATCAGAATGCTTTGACATGTCTTGCCCTAAGGCACAGTCAATGAAATTATTTTCCTTTCTATTTAACCTTGTTGTATTATTTTGTTGTCTCTAAAACATTTGAGCATTTTTTTATAGAAGACTCAACTTTAAGGCTTAAAGACTAAGCTTAGTGCAAAAATTCTCTAAATGGAAATGCTTGAATCTCTAAAAATTCTATTGCTTGGGGTCCTAATGGGTTAAATGAAAGATTATTTGTTAATGTCGAGATAAAAATTTAATACAATTTTTTGTTTTTTTGCTAATAATTATTAGATTCAGAGTATTAGCCTATATAGTAAACACTTTAGTCCAGGGGCGCCTGTATAGTGAATATTTTGATTATTTCGTTTGAAGTCAATAAATATATATCTTTTTAAGACCTCAAATTATTTTAAAACCAGAATTAAACAAAACAGACAGTTTGGTATATGTCAATATATATCGTTCGATTACAGATTATTGATTTAAGAAGAGTTTTAAAGGCTCTATAAATGCAACAAAGTAAGTAACTTCACTTTAAGTCAGGTGAATGACAAATTTATATGAGTACATTGCTTCACATGCCATGGTTTTTAGCTGCAGTTGAATACTTTTCCCAAAAGAACTAAGCCAAATACACAAACTCTAGGACTCTCTCTCTCTCTCTCTAAGTTTTATTAAAGTTGCGGAGAAAACCTCTTAGATGAAAAGTAATTTCAAGCAGATGTGTCTTTTAGGTATAAGAAATTCAAGTTAATTGACATATTTTCAATTCAATTTGTGGAAAAATAAATGAAAACTTTTAGTAAGCTTTAAATATTTGAAAAATTCCTTAACGACAAAAAATTAAGAAAATGTTGCAGAAATTTTCTATATGTATCTTTGGGGAAAATCCTTTTTAATTTCTATTATGCAAATTTTGAAGCAAGAGCCCCACTCAGCCAAAGGTGGGTGCATGTAGATGATGATGATGATGATGTTGTCGGTCTGTTAGAACACAGACGGCCAAGTGGTTGAAGGAGTCTAGTCACAGCAAAGGGTTCTTTGCCTTGCTCCAAATGCATAATAATGTCATTTAACGGCAGCAAAAAAACCCTTGCAACCCCCATCCACTTTACTCCCTCATGTAAAATTAGATTTTGACCTGCTTTTTGTCCTGCAGTCCCACAACATCATCATCATCCTAACCCAACCCCATCCAACCCACTTATCCACAGACTCAACCAAAAAAGACGAACGGAACTTTTCAACAGCATAATTTTTTGACAACAAATTTTTGTCATTTTTTGGCATGGCCAATTCAATTTGTGTTGCAGCATATTTATGAAAATATTGCACAAAGCCAACCAGAAAGCGAGAGAAAGAGAAAAGCCCAATTTAAATGCTTGCCACACACACACACACACACACACGCGTAGGGCATAACGTAGGAGAGGTCCAAGGGGGAGTAGTAGGAGTCACTGTGGCAGCCACTGACAACAAAGCAAAGTGGGTCAAAATGAGAAAAAATTCCAAGCATTTCTCGCGGGTGTCACACACATTCATAGAGACATGCATGTGCCACTGCTCCTGCTCATTCTGATCCTATGGCTCCTGCTCCTGTGGCTCCTTCTCTCATCAGGCACATGTTTAACATCCTCGCGCCCTTGTCACATTCTCCACCCAACCATTCACTCACTCTCACTTCCTGCTTCCACTCCTCCCACTCGTGAGCCGGCCACAAAGGCCCAGCGGTGTCAGCGGCGGCACTTTGACATTTTTGGAGCAATGTGTCCCGCGGCAGGGAGGCAAACAACACCAACAACAACAACAGCACAAATGGAATATCAACAAGAAGAAATGTCAACTTTTCAAATACGAAATTCGTTGTACTCTTTGGAAACGTTTATGGAAATTTCTGATTCTAGTTTAGCCAATCCTTTCACCCACAAACAGATCGCATGTTGGCCAAAACAATTTTCTTTTTATACGAATGGCTAAGCCGCACAATCAAAATGTCACACACATAGTTTCATATGTCCTTTGAGGCTATAGAATATATTTTGTGGAAGAAACACTCTAAGCAAAAGAATTTTTGCTCAGCTCTTGGCTACGTCTTGTTCTCTTCCATATTAAGTTAAAGTGAACTAAAAACTAAAAACTGAACTGCAAAAACCTTTATAGAAACCTTACCAGCTCTGTTAAACCTCCCATAAAAAGGTGTTATGTTGTCCTTGATGATCCGGTTTCTGAGTTTGTCAAAATCAAACGACCCGCAATCAATTTGCAGTGTATTTATAATGCAACATGCAAATATTGTAGCAAAATGAAGAAACCACGACATTGATTTCGCATTTGGCGTAGCCCAATCCCAAGACCCAACTCCAACCCCTTGATTCCCCTCCCCGTCGTAGGGCTCCCCCAGAGAGAGGCGCGAATCAGTTTACGTATGTCACTGATGTTATTTTTTTCTGTTCGTTGTTTTTGTTTTTGTTGTCTTTTATTTTTCTTTTGTATTTTATTTCATTTTGTCTGTTGTTGTTTGGTTGTGGAAAGTCTGTAATAAAATTTTATGATTTGCCAACGCCTCGGCATTGTCAATTTTTATTGTCATTTTCCTTGGAGGCACGAGGATGTTGTTCGCCTTCCCGGCCCCGCCCCTCTTCTGTGGCAGAGGCGCAACATCATAAACTTGAAAATCGATTAGGCAATGGCATAGAAATGCTATATAGTATCGATATCGTATCGTATCGCATCGTATAGTCGTAGCATTCAAAGCCACAACTTTTAGCCAAAGTCAAAAGCTCAAGTGACAAAGTTTTATTTTGATTTATGACTTGGAATCATGGAAACGCATAGGAAATGCGCGAGAAATCAAAAATCATCATCAAGAGACCGAGTCGTCCCGCTCTCTATGATGGAAGATAAAAGCAGAACAAAAAGCGGGTAGGGAGGGAAGGAGAAAACTTGGCTGGAAGGGCGCAGCAGGCTGAACAAATAAATCACACAAATTAAACGCCGAGTCGACTTCAATGCAATTTGACGTCAAAAGTTGGAAAAAAAATCTCCCGCCTCTCACTCTCTTCCTTTTCTGCGGCACAAGTCCACAGTAAAGTTGGCTCGAAAGGGGTCTGAGGTGGGTTGATGCTAATCCTGGCCAGAAACGAAGTTAAACCAGATTGCGTGGCTGTTTTATGACGCGTCCAAAAAGTTTGTTTTATTTGCCTTTTTATGCATTTGCCTTAATTGCATCAAGTCAAGATTCTTTTGGGTCTTCTCAGATAAAAGTGGCAAGGCACCAAGTAGCTAAGTCTTGGAAATACTATATAGGATACTAATACAAAGCATGACCTTTTTACTATAATTCATCAGTTTTTAAGTAATACCACTTACAAAGATTAAAAAGGGGTAAAAATGTCATACAAAAGTGAAACGAACCCAAATACATGGACAACTTTTCACTTGGAAATAACAACAGGCTGAACAATATAGACCTTGCCTACCCTACTATAACCACAACTTCTGTTCGTTAGTAGTCACTTGATTGACTACGAAATTGTTTTCGTCTTAAGCCATATGTATGTATGTATGTATGATGTCCCATTTTGAGACGATTCAGTATTAAGAATATTATCTTATAGTTATCTACCCTTTCTCACACTTGTTTAGTTTTCACAAAAACAAACGCAGTTTGCATTCCAGTATATTCCATTAACATTCAATAATCTCTTGCACAATTGCAGCTGTAAAATCTCACCAATTTGCAAGAAAGTTCTTCCCCCCAAACAAAAATGTAAGGTCTTCAACGAGGGAGCTGTCAGTGTGAGTATGATTGCCTCAGTTCCAGGACATTCACACGTAAGTCGTTTGTAATTTAGTCAAGTTCATAATCATAATAATAATTATGGTGGAATGTGAAATGTGTGTGAGCATGTGTGTGTGTGTGTGTATAGTCCCCCTCAAAGTTTGTGTAGGACAAAACTGAAGTATTCTGGCACTTCCTTATTCTCCGTATGTCCATAACATGCGCAAATAACATAATTTTTGGCATTAAAATCAATTTTCATCTTTCCCCAGACTCTGTCAATTGTAGCCAGCTGGTTTTTCCACCCCTCACAAGCACACACGCACACCCACACACACCGATTTTTTTGGAGGGGTCGCCACTCACTAAGGTTCTTGACTTTCTTCGCTCTCATTCCGCAATCCTGAACATTCCGTTCTATTTGCCATGAATTGGCCGCATTGTCGTGAAAATAATGCAAATAGTAATTGCCATTGCCTGGAATTGCCATCTTTTTTACTGCCAGACAGCCCAGTCAGCCCCAATGACAATGGAACCCAGAGATTTTCTGGACGAGAAGGCCTCGGACTAATGACAATGGCATCATTTTCATTCCCATTCCGACCCAATGTCGACGTCGGTGTGGTGTGTGTCCCCTCCTCCAAAATAAACGAAAATTGTCGACCAGACAATATTTGCCACACAAAAAAATTCATAATGGTGACCCCTGTGTGTTTGTGTGTGTGTGTGTGTGGGTGAGAAAACTTAAAGTCAAAAAGAAAAAATCAATGCTTTAAAGGCTTTTGGCCCCGAATGTGATGTTTAAAGAAGGAAACGAGAAAAAATAAAGAAGAAAAAAAGGGTTGCCAAACTGAAATAAACATTACAAAATAATATAAATGGTAAACATATAGCAGTTGGAATGTTTGGGAAAAGGAAGGGGAGCAGCAGCAACAGCAGCCGCGGGGGGTGAACGTGTGAAAAATGAAAGGAAATGCCGCGACGCTGAAGCGGAAATGAAAAATGCACGAATAAGAAAAAACGGAAATGCTACCAACAGCGATAAGAATGCTTAACAACACCAACAACATCAACGAATAAGAACAAGAGAAAATCGTCGAGAGAGAGAGAGCAAAAGATGAAGCAGAAGGCAAGGCACAACAAAACAAACAATGAAAGAAAGAGTAATACTTCAAAAAGTGGAAAAAAGCATTAAGAATTGCCAAGTTGTTGAGTTATGTATGATGAGGCTGACTGAGCAAGGACCCACCGCCCATCCGCCTACGAGTACGAAGAAAATGTGGGCGTGGGGCTTAAACGTGGGCATGTCAAGTTAAATATTACATTAATGAGAGATCCTTTTTGCCTTATATTTTTTCATTTTAATGAAAAGGACAATGCAAAGATGTTAACTTAATAATGGAAGTACAAATACTGGGGAAATGAAAACCAAGCCTAAAAACTGTAGCATACTTTTTAGCTGGCTGCACATTTTCGCTCGCCATTTTTTGCTTTCCAAATTGCCAACTTTAAATATTGTGTCTAACGATAAATAGTAAGCTATAATTTATCGAAAATGTTAACCCAGTTGGAAAAAAGTTTAATTTTTCTAATCTCATAAAGAAATTTGGTAATTGTCTACCTAATGAGTGAGTTGAGTGAACTTTTCAGTGAGTTGTAGAATTTGCCACAAAAGGTTATAAATTTGTTGAAAAACAGTGAATTCCTTTCCAAGCCTATTGCATACGTGAAGGGGCAAACTTCTCCCATTTCATGATTGGTTTGTAGTTTGTGTTGTCTTTTACACTAATTTAAGACCTTGGACCTTAATTTCTAACTAGGATAACTAAAAGAGGAAGATGTATTTGACTTTAAGCATTTCACTAAAGTATAATTTAAAAATCGTATGCCACTTAATCGCACAAAGGTTTAGAGAGTGCCTACCTCATTCATTCTCGTTTTTAGCCAATTTACGAGAGTGCCGCTCATTAAGCCAGAATGAGTTGAAAGAAAAATGCATACAAACATATCGTGGATATATGTATATAGTAGGATATAAGGCATATTCGCGGGTGGCTGCTCATTAATATAATGCGCTTTGGCAAATACCAGACCTAAATTGGATGGGCTTTGAGTTGGTGGGGGTTGAGAATGTTGGGTGTGAAACTGATATGATGCATATATATGCATATATTAAAACGAAAACGCTTTTATTCGGCGTCACGATACAGCACGGCCATATTTGTGACATCAAATTTGATTGTCTGCAGAGCAGGAACCCAAAAACCCGAACGCACAACTCAAACTCAAACCCAAACCAAAGCGATAACCATGTCCCTGGTGAATGCATATGCATGAAACGGCATTATTTCGCTGCTGCCAAACAATAGACTAAAGATCCAAATCTCTCTGTGTTCCTCCCTCTCACCAAGCTGTCTGTGTCTGTATCTGCACTCAGAAGCAAAAACAACGCGTCATTCTGCCATTATGCACAGCGGGTGGTCCTCAGAACACAAACTGGAATCTGGACGAAGATTCGAAGGTGGTGCTGGCGGTGGCCATGAGTGGAGAAGGTGGCTATGTGGGAATGGCAAAGCTGTGGGTATTACCCACAAATCATGCAGTTGCATGTGCCTTTGCCTAAGCATCAAATATGTGTATTAATGACGAGGACAACGATCACGACGACGACGACGACGATGACGAGTCCTCTGACTCTGCTCTGATTCCGATTCTAATTCGGATTCAAATTCCATTTCTGGCATATCATTCTCTGTTTGGGTATCTTTTAATGAGACTTGGCAACCCCCCCAACTCTACTTCACCCCAGCCCCCACCACGCAGCAGCAACAAATTCAGTGCTTTAAAAATTAGGGGTGTTTATTATTTTTGATTGACGGCACGCGACCAAGAACGAATGTTCCCGCATTGTTAAGCCTCAAATTGATAGAGCGCGTGGGCGAAAATTTCTTTCTTTTTCCTTTGGTTTTTTTTTTCCGTTTTGTTTTTTCAAGTGCTTTGTTTATTGCCTAATGACTCATTTCTTGTCTCCATCGTTCGACTTTCGGCCTTTGTTTTTTGCCCACCATCAAGGGTGTCGCTTGGCTAGGAGTGTGAATAAAGCAAGCGAAAAAAAAAAAACAAACAAGCAGCAAATTTTCCTTTTCAAATTCTTTTTTGTCTCAGGTTTTTTTTTTTTTTGGGTCCATGAAATATGAAAGTAACTGGTGTTTGGGCTATCCCATTCATTGTCTAAAGCCTCTCGCTTCCAGAATCTGTGCAAAAGGCACGTTCTCTCTGCCAATTGAGTGAGATCGGGTGTGAGAATGTCTCGAAAGGGGTGAGTAGTGCAAAGGGTTCGCCTTTTGTTTAAAAGTTCATCACTTGACAATGCATTCACAAGCATTTTGCACTCTCAAGTGTTTCCACAAATTGCCGGAAATTTGAATTAAAAACTCTTAACTCTCAGTTCAGTAGGCAAATTGATGTTTCTATAAAAATAAGTTAGCAAAAATAAAGCCCAATCAATTGGCAAACTAGAAGCTAATTCATGTTGCTTTAGTTCAAAATGATTATATGTATATATTGAACTTATCAAGTAAAAGGACACAGGATTCAAATTTTTCTCATAATTAGGCAAATTAGACAAATATTTGAAGTCATTTAAGTTTACTTCTTCTCTTTTTTCTTCATTAATATAATATTTTCTTTTTCATTTCTGAGATTGTGTATAAGAGGATTCTATACAGAGGAAGATGAAAACTAGTAACTTTAATAACTTTAATAAAACGAACAACAATTTTTTACTCCTAATTCCTTGAATACATATAAGCTTTTAAAAGTTACTGTTAGAAGGACCTCTAACTCAGACATATTATCTGTAAATCCAATTGTAATTTAGTCATCATGGTTAATATTGGTTAAGGATATTGAATTGATTTCTAGATTACTTCAAAGAATTCCAAACACAGCCATGATATTATATTATAAGTCCAACAAAGAATGGAGTCCCTTCAAGTCCTATACTTTTTTTTTTTTTTTTTTTGTTTATCAAATTAGATATCAACATGGGCAAATGTAAGGAAAATGAAAAACCAACAAACATAGTATTCCCCCGGGAATTTTTGTAGCACTTTAGTTTTTTCTACTATGTGGATATTACCAAGGCCCAACCGTTGACTCCAATCCATCCATCTGGCCATTCGATTTACCTCACCCTTGTGTTTATCTAGCTATTTACGTCTGCTTTTTGGCCAAGCTCTGGTAAATAAACAATGAGGAAGCTAAAGGTTCTTGGCTCTTTAGATGTCTTTGCTCTCAGCTAAAAATCTTTTAGAGTGCCTTGACGCGACTACACGTAACCTTGTTGCCCCTAAAACCCAGAGTGGGGTAGTTTGGGAGATAAAGTCTGTCAAGACGTTTCTTCTATTGGTTTTCCCCTTCGATGCGTGTTAAAAGTGTTGTTTCTGCTCTTTTTTTTTTTTTTTTTTTTTCTCCTCTTTCCCATTCGGGATTTCCCGCCATTTTCTTCTTTTTTCTTTCGCAACAAACCTGCAGAAAGCTGAGTAAACAGCAACTCAACACCGAACAACAAGAACATCAAGTACTCCAAGCTAGAGGGGCACTTAATGTTGTTCTTTCTCCACTCCACATTGTTCTGGCAAATGCTTCGACTAGCTATGTGATGGCGAGGGAAGATGATGGATTGTGGGAGTAAGTATTTTGTTTAGTTTCAAGGTCAGAGTTTCAAGTGGTCAATTGTTGAGTTATGGTTGAAATGAGTTTGACAATGGGAATATTGAATTTACATTTCATTGAATACCAATACAGAGGGGCAAACAAAAAACCGTGCTGAAGTGATGGTCCATAATGGATGAAAGAACTATTGTCAATATGGGTACTTAACTATGGCAAAGGGATGGAGGAAGTTTATTTCAATCAGCAAATTGTTAGCAGTGAGTACAAACTGAACTATACCTTGAAATAGTGAATAGAATAATCTAGGGTTATGGATTTATCAACCCTCCAAATGGGTTTTAGCCAAGTTTTAAGTAACTTGGGATTTTGAAGATTCATTGGCATAAAATGTTCATTGCAAAAGAAGAAGGGTTATCACTGTAAAGTATCATATAAGTATACTTAATCAATGGATAAAAAGAAAGTGGTTTTACATTACCGTTTCGAAACTTTCATTCTAGCTTAGCTCTACTCTTAATATTTTTGTATATTCATTGCAACTCTCGTCAGATTAATACTTTTCATTTAATTTGAAAATCACGTGTTCGATATTCTTGGATGAACTTTTCATAGTGAAACGTTTTATTCGGCTCGCCTCAATTATTTTAATCAAAAGTTTTCTGCATCGCTAGCTCATTTTCTGTTGTCTGTTGCTTTTGGGATGTGAAAACATTTGTTTGCCGCAACTCACACACTTTCCTTTTGGCAATGAGAGATTTCTGGAATTTCATGGTGCAGCTTTAGGAGCTAACGCTAGCTTGGTTTTACTTTGGTTTTCACTCTGTCTGCTCTATGTCAGTTTGCCGCACAATCAAAATTTTGAACGTTAATTAATATGCATTCAGTGTCTAGCACGACAAGGATCAAATTATGTAATAGCCGCATTAAAATTGAATTTCTCCATGCGTGCCTCAACGGAGTAGACTCTTACACACACACACACAGCCACACTCACACAGCCATGCTCTTGGATTTCTACATTGCATACATGCAGGCGCCATCATTTTGAAGTTGCTACTATTCGGATGGTTATACTTACACACATACATATGTATAGCTGTCCATTAGAAAATGGTCTAATTAGCTCTAATTGAATATGACATACTTAGTTTGCCATTTTGTGTGTCCATTTCTGTGTGTCTCATAATGTTTTATCCATAGTTCAATTGTAATTCAATTGCACATCGATGGTTTTCGTTTATCAACTCAAGCAAATGATGATTGTCGATTATGTTGTCAGTTGTCAGTTGTAATCGATTAAGTTTAATCAACTGTTCGAGTCAACTCTATTGAAATTGCGACAAACAAATACATAGAAACAAAAAAACGAATAAAACTTTAAAGCTTTCTCTTTAAAAAGCAAATTTAATTTTAAGTTTTGTGAACTTTCTCTTAAAAATGAAATATGAATAAAGATGAATTTATTTTAGAAATTATGTGATAGAGTTTCAATGGGTTTCACTCTTGTTTGAATAAACAAATATGCTTATATATTGGCTAACAATTTGTGAATTTAATATCCAAAATCATTAAATGTCCAACAAGTAGATAATTTCTAATAAACCTTTCTCTTTCAATTGCAAAACTTTAAAACCAAACACAATTAGCTACGAAATCGGTAATTAAAATATAAAAGTGCTTCACACCGTTATGTATGTATATGATATAGCTACAAATATCAATCACACATTTCACTTATCTAATTATGGCCATGAATGTGTCACTTGAAACAATTTGAATGCCAATTAATTCCAAATTAATGGCTAAAATCATGTAAATAAATGCTAAATTTTCTATGGTATCCTCATAACATTTTGTGCATTGATTTTTGACCCAGTTGTTGATGTCTACAGATTTCCTGCATATTTATAAATAAAATAAAAAGAACTTTGCTTTGGTTTTTACTAACCTAATTAACAGAAAGTGTAAATTTGAAATAGTATTTTGTTCAACTATTTTTCTTTAAAAAGTAGTTAGTGTTTTAAAACTTTGTAACAATAAACAAAGGCCAGCCTAAAGAATTTGTTCTTAAGCCTAAACTGAAAAGAAAAGAAGTAGAAAAATGCTTTCTGACCATTCTCTAAATGTTTCTGATCCAAACAGTTTAACTCTTTTCTTATCCTGTCAAAAACATATTAACATAGAACATTCCTTTTTTTTTTTACTCTGCAATTTTATCCTTAATGGCAAATAATACAATGAAAATAAAATATTTCGACAACATGACGTATGAGTGATATTATTTTTTAGCTGCATCAAAATTTGTTAATTAAATTACGAGATTGTGAAATTTTACTTTCAATATTATATTTTTCTACTATTGCTACTTACTCTCAAGTAATTAGGACCAAAATACTTTAAATAAGATACGTTGACAACGTGTCGTATGATTGATTTTATCTTAAGGTATCTTTGTTTATATACATTGACTTTACACTACAAATTTGTGAGCATTATCACCTTTGTATATTGTTACATCACCAATTTCACCAAGTACAGTAAAGTACAAAACCAATCTTAAAAAAAATAATAAATAGATGAAGTTACTAACATGTATGTATGTATCCATTTTTTGCACCTTTCGTTTTCTTTCTCTCTCTCTCTCTCTGTCTCTCTCTCTTATCATCAGTTTGCAGCAGTTTGCTTTTGACCTTTTGTTTTCCTTTGTCTAGAAATATATTTCAATTAGTGAGCCAAGCCTCAAACCAGCCAAAAGCTTAACTTGTCTTGGTTTATTTTACTTTCTTTTCAATGCCCTTGCCATGCCTTGGATGACTTGGTTGCTCTGCCTTTCGTTTCCTCGATGTGTGTTTGCTACCAACTTTTGTTGTAAATTTTTGCAGCTTTGTTTGCTTTTCACATTTAACATTCAATTGCATGTCTATGCTTTTTATTGTCTTTTACCTGTTTTGTTGCTAATGTTCTTGTTGGTAGTTGTTGTTGCTGTTGTTGTCTTCACTATATAGCAATTTCTGTTTACGTCGTAAATTAAACAAGGCAAATGCTTTTTGTATTTTAATGGCAAGTAAGAAAATAAATTCATTAAAAACTTTTTGCCACATCTTCCACTCCACCACAAACCTCACCCCATTTTATTGACTTTTAGCAAATATTATTGCATTTCCCCTCTCTCGTTCCTTTTCTCACTTTCTCTTAGAAATATTTTTGTTAAATTTAAATCGATTCATATTTTTCCATGTATTTGCTGACCCAACGAAGGAAAACTTTACATTTACATTTATTGCTTCCTTAACGCTTTGTTTGAAATTTCATAAGAAACAACTTGGTCTAAAAGAGAAATTTCAATACTCTTTCCAAGTGAAAGAGAGTTATATGATTGAAATCGATCATTGTGTCTAGAGTGAGAATTCCAGAGAAGAGTAAAGCTTAAAGTTTTGGTGCGTAAAATGATCATACATTTAATATGATTGTATTTAGAACATAATACTCTGAAGGATTCAAGCCATCTATAGTTGCTAGTACAAACAGTAAGAGATAATATAATATAGTTCCTAGATCTTTATTAAGAAAGTTTTTTTAACCCTTAAGACCAATAAAGTCAAAGATTATCGTTTCAAAATACTTAAACCTTTTGAATTATGTTCAGTTGAGTTGGTAACAATCAATCAAAATCGAATCTTTGATTCGAAAAATTTCAAAAGATCAGTTAAATAAATTAAGTAAAACTTTAAATATTATAGATCTTATGCTAGGATTTCAAAAATATATAAGCACATTTAGCTATTCATTTAGTTTATCATAATAAAAACATCTCAAAGATACATCAATTTCTATATTCAAGAAAAGTAAGTTGAAACCATAAATCAGCTGTTTATATGCCTAAGATGTTTATATAAAGGGATTTTATGTCTTGTTTATGACTTTTTGTATTACTTATATAGCCTCTGTAGGGAAGAGCAGCCTGAGCATAACTAAAATATGCATTTGTAAAGAGCATACAAAAAATAATAAGATTGTGCAAAGTAAAGTAGGAAATTTTGTGAAACTATTTCTTAGTTTGTTCTGCTGCTGGTGCCGCCAGGCAGAGACATTTCAAGAAACTTTTCCCTCTGTCTCTGTTTCTGTTTTCCCGCCGTCTCTTTACCCTTTCTCCGTCCCTCTCTCTTTCTCTCTGTCTCTCTCTTTGCCAGTCTGACAGAAACTAAAAACTTGCAATTGTCCATAGAACTATGGACCATAGAGTGGTGGTTACACAGAAAGGGAATAAAAAGATGGAAAAGGACTGGCTAGATGGCAACTTACAAATTTAGATTACCTGCACAATTGCCACACACACACACACATGTGTTTTTTGGGTACCAAAATGCTGGCAAGATTGTTTAATTTCATTTAATTAAATTGCAAATATTCCACATGTCGCACTTAAATTTAGTTTAAGGCCAAAGTTTTCCTTTTAGTTTTCCCCTTTTCTTTTTCTTTTACTCATTTTTTGCTGGATTCGCCTAATTTGACATTGATGAAAATGTGTAAAATGAAAAGTGTCAGATTCACGTGTTGCTGTTCAATTCAATTAATTCATAATAAATAAAGTAAATAAATTAAAACATTGCCAACTCTCTGCATAAATGTATTAAGCATTAATAATCTGAGAGGAAATATTTTTAAAACATTTACTCATCTCTTTCACCCTCCCTCTTCCCCTCTCTCTCTGTGTGTTTTCGTGTGTGTGTACAGAGACATCATAAAATGACATCACTTTTAATTAATTTAATAAGCATTTTTAACAAATATTAATATAATTAATTTACTTCACTGAAAACACTTTTCATTTGCATAAAAATGAAGCCAGCTGGCAAGTTGTGGCGGGGGGGGCAAGTGGGCAAATGTGATACGGATTTGCGGTTTCAATTACAGATGAATGATGAATTATTTCCATATCCTGTACAAAACATAAATTGCATATCTAAGTAAACTTAATTAATAATTGACTAGACCAAATACATCAAACAAATTGCAAACACAATTGGCTTAGGGAAAGGGTTTCAATATCAATACAAAATTCTATGTTCTTTATGTTACCTATCATTTATTATTTATATTTGTATAATTTATCCTATATGATATATCCTTTATCCTGATAATTGTGGCGCAAAAAGATGATCATAGATTGGTATCTGTTGAAGGAAATTCTTACACTTACTCAATAAAATAAACTCCCACATGATGCTCGGTTGTCTCTAAGATTCATGACTTTGTAAAATTTCCTTAGCCTTATTAAGTTTGAATATTGTTGACCTTTTAAAACATGCCAAGTTTGTAACTACAAAGGAAACCTTTCAACTCAAAGCTATGCAAAGTTATTTCATTTCATTTGCAGTCAACATTTACTTATGGAAATGTTGGTAACACAAGCAGCTGTCAGTGGAGGAAATTTCACAGTTGATTGATTAAATATTGTTAAAACTAAACTTTCTTAATTTCCCTTGGAAGACTTTCTGCTCTTTCTAATTCATCAATTTGCATACCAAAATAGTTTCAATTTCAGTTCTCCAGCCAGCTCTGTCCTTCCAGCCATCCATCATTCGTTTTTGCCGCTAAACATTTCAATTCCAGTCGATTAATTTGACTAATTGACCACCAAAGTTAACTATGTGAAAGATGATTTGTAATCCAAAATGGCTACTAAAGGGATAACTAACAAACTAACCATTTTCCGCGCCACCATTTTCATGTCCTCTAAAGTCCCCTCTAGCTCAATTCATTGCATGCACATGACACATCTCAGCGCGACGAAATATTTTGACGTTGCCGTGTAAACGTCAAATGCCAAAACAACTGATGAAGCTAAAGGACGACGATGAAGATGGCGATGATGATGATGAAGATGACGAAGAAGATGACAGCGAAACAAAGCTGAACTGAAGTTGAATTGCTAGTGTGGAAAAGGACCAGCCCTAGTGTGTGTGTGATGTTCAGTGTTCTGTGTCCTGTGTCAAGCAATTTACAAGTCAAAGGTCTGACAGGACAAGTTTCTGACAGCCAAACCAGCACGACAAAGAAAAGGAGGTTTACAAATAGCAAAAGATTTCATCACTATTGGCTTAATTATTACGAAAACGAATGTTGAACATGACAAGTTGACTACTTCCAAGAATTTCCAGTAGCATAAAATCCACATAAGGTTAGAAATTCGTACCTTTATTAATAAATCCTTTTAAGTAAAACTGCATGAAATTGTACGGAATGTTGACTTAACCATAGTAAATTAGTTTCAACTAATTCTGAAACTTTTTTTACAGCCTCTTTAAATTGACTCAAGTCCTTTAAATGTTCTTTCAGTTGGCTTAGCTCCTCTGGAGTTTGTAGATTTTTCACCATATGCATTAAAATGGGCTCCAAGTCCTTTTTCTTGAATTTTTTACTACAAAAGAAATATATTTAGATAAACTATTTAATATTTCCCTTGAAACTTACTTCAATATTTCAGCATGATCAAATATATGTTGCCTAGACTCCTTGGCCACATTGTCGCGTTTCAAAGCCGCTGTTACTGCCTGAATATAACAATCGCTTATAGTCTTGGTGTCTGAATGTATGGCATAGTCTAAGAACTCTTTCAGTTGCGAAAAGTTACTTGAGCAACCCAAGCCCGAAGCAAAGGCGCTTTGTTGTGCTGGTGTAGGTGAATTTTTGAAAAGTTTCATCATTTGTTGAAAATCCCACGAAGTTCCTTTCTCTATGGATATACAATAGACCAACTGACGAAAGTTTGCTGGCACTGATATGCTTGAATCGTTGGTATTCAGCATCAAAGCCTGAGAGACACAATCATCGACATTGTAGAGACAAGACTGGGTATAAATGAAACGCCTAAAGGCGATTTCACTGACGGGTATCTCGATGCTATCAATCAATTTCAGTTTGGGTAAACGTCTATAATGTGGTGTCAATTGTTGTTTAATATAAAGCTAAAACAAAAACAAAGATACATTTACGGAAGTTAAAACTTTCTCATATACTACATATATACGCAAACTTACCTTGAAGTCCTCTGCCGCTTGATCCTTGAGCAAGCTACCATATTGTTGCAGTAAGGTAATACCCCTCTCACAGGGTAAATAATCCCTTTCAAGTTTCAAATACTCAAGCAATTCGAATACCAGATCATAACTCTGTTCACCTAGAGCAGCTAAGGCTAAGAGATCATCCATTAACTGAACTCTGTTTAATTTTGGTATGCCGCCATAATCAAATTCATTTTGTAGAGTATTTATAAGCAGTTTCCAATTTTGTTCATCATAATTAACGCGATAAATGGCATAGACTTGGGGATTAAGTAGTAACCATTCCTTGGAAGTACCTACTTTCAAAGTTCTCTCATTACTAGGACACTCTAGCCAATGTTTGGGTTGAATATCTTCGAAATTTGGATCACTTTGACTAACAAAACTTAGGGGTACCCACCAGCATTCTTTCTCCAATGAAAGATTATTTTGTTGAACGAATCTCTTTTGATTGACTTTGACTTCTCCCTTCTTGTAGTCCCGGTTAAGCGAGATCAATGGATAACCCTCCTGAAGAGTCCAAGAGTTCATAACAACATTCAAATTGATATTCTCATTGGCTACCTCTTGAAGGCTATTAAAAAGATCGCTTTGCTCAACATTTTGATAGGCATATTTTTGCAAATAATTCCTTATGCCCTCAAAGAAAGTTTCAGTGCCTAATACTTTGTGCAACATTCGCATCGTTAGGGCTCCCTTCTCATAGACATATTTGGAAAATTGATCAAGTACTTCGGTAGAGTTCTTTACATCACGTGATATGGGTCGCGTCATGTTTGTGGCATCGTGACGAAAGAAATATGCCAAATCCTTGGTTATTTTACCTTCACTCCATTCCCATTGCGGCTGCAAAGCATCTAGAGCCAAGTAGCCAAAATAAGTAGAAGGTCCTTCTTTTAGCCAGAGATCTTTCCACCATTTCATAGTCACTAGATTACCAAACCATTGATGACTGAACTCATGGGCCATGGTATTGCAATTGGTTTCCCTTTTCTCCTGCAAATCGAAATCCTCATTGAAGACGAATGCATTCTCTTGGTATGTTACCAAACCCCAATTCTCCATGGCTCTAAATTTGTGAGTTGGCGAGATAAGCTGATCAATTTTTCTTAGGGGAAAATTCAATTGGAATAATTCCTCCAGGTATTTAAGAATTTTGGGTGCCATTTCCACAGAAAAATCACTTTGATTAACAATCTTTGGCTGCAGCCAATTGCGAAAGATTACTTGATTATGAGTTAGACTTGTCACAGTTCCCGCATTGGTTAAATTGTGTATGGCATAGGCTACCAGGTAGGTGGAAGTGCGTAGGAGCTGCTCATGGGAACACCAAATATAATCCTCCAGAAATTCGCTGAAAAGCCAAAGGATTAAATTAGCTAGAAATCACATAGTATTTATTTAGATCTGACCTACTGCTTTTCACATTTTCTCACTGGGGTATTACTTAAACCCTTATAGTCCTTGTGATAGCCCAAGGTCACATTGAACGTTGCCTTCCAGTTGGGTTCATCGAAGCAGGGAAATGCCAGCCGAGCAAATGTGGGTGAAAACTGTGTCACTGCCAAGTAACTAGAGAAAAAGTAATCAACGTTTAATCTAAAAGCTACTTACATACTTCCGTCTCTACTTACTGAGTTTTATTCTTATTTTCTGTATCATTGTAGGAACTTTTGTAGTAACCCGTTTGACTTTCATTCAATTGTCCTTTGAATGGAATTTCCAATCCGTACTTCTCACCTACATTTAGCTCTTTGCATAAATACATTATATAGAATTCAAACTTTTCAGAAAGTTCTACATTTTCAATGCAATTGCTTCCGTTAGACGACTTGACACCGATTCCAGTTTCATCTATGGTCAAGTTCTTGGCATGCAGGGTTATATTCTTTGTCGTTTGAAGTGCTAATAAATCAATTTTTACCACTCCCTCAAAATCCTGAGCCGTGTCATTTAAATGGGTTAAAATACGTAGATCATAATGTTGTGGCTCGAGGGTCTCCGGCAAAAGATGATGGTCGTAGTGGCCCGAGACCACGGGAAGAACTATAAATAAAATTTGTATGCTAAAACTAAACATTCTGTTTAGTTATAGATAATGTCATTAGATAAATTACATTTAATTATCAACAATTTTAAAAAATTGCAAATTGAAAGCATTGTTTCTTCTTTTCTACTTTTGTTTTGTACTTTGGATTTTGATTTATGACAAACCCAATTATCTATCGGCATTTCGAACGAAACACTGAGAAGTGAGCAAAACTGAATATTTACAGAAATTCGTGGCATTTTTATACCTTGCTCAAAGTGGTTTGATGTGGTATATTTAAAGTGTTCGAGTCGAGTCGATCTTGCTATAAGCACAGAAGATAAGATCTGTGTTTTTAATTTCCCACTTTAATTTATGCATCTCTTGTTTCACTTTTTGCATGGTATACCAAAGTCGGAGCGACTACTTATTAAAAATACTTAAGTTGTTTTGGTTACCTTGAGAGTCAAGGGGAAGAAAGAATGGTTCATCACAATGGAAACGAAAATAGATAACAAAGTAGAGCAAAATAATTAAAACTAAAAAATTAAATGTTCCAAGTACCAAGTTTCTTCCAAATGGTTGTTAGACTAAGGTCTTTAACTTTGCATAACTCATTCTCAAGATTTCAAGTATATACCTTGAAAAATCGGTTGGTTTTTTGAAATCTTGAGCTTCAGTATGAAATTCTCTTAAATATGATCTCTTCTTATAAAATTTCCCATCCACATATCCATCATTACTGTTCCACTTTTTTAACCAAACTTTAGCTGCTTCCATTTTTCTGGGATTCCTACTAAATCTACAATTTATTCAAATTTCGATATTATTTGAAATGATTAGTTTCAGCTTTTTCAATCAGTTGTGATGCGGTTAGATTTCATTTCAGTTCTTGTAATAATTTTGTAGTTTTTTTTTTTTTTTTTTTTGCTTTTATTGGAAAAGAAAATGTATATTAAATCCTTGCGAAGCCTAGGCTGCATGGCCTGTCCCACGAAATTAATTTGTGTAGCCAAACGACCGCACATCAATCCAACCTCTTCGAATGGCTGCTACATACATCGTCGGGAGTTGAGTTACTTTTGTGCCCGACATTCCAATCTGAAATGGACCATCATTGAGCTGCTCTGCAGTTTGCGTAGTCGCTATTGGATGTGGAGATTGCATCGCTTGTTGGATCAAGAGTTTTGCGAATCTGAATTCCTGCGGGGCACCCGTGAGGCAGCTGTCGTTATGATCGAGGCCATTCGACGGGCTGATTGGGCATGCATACGCAATTGCTGCACCACTGAGGGATCGTTGGATGTCTATAGTTTGGCTCAAAGTGGCAAAACGCCGCTAATGGACTTAATCAGATTTCAGTCACAACATCTGCCGGAGGCCGTTCCCGTCAATGTGGAAAGACATTGGATAGATGGCAAGTGTTATATCTTTGTCGATATGTTATTTATCGGTATGAGGAACATTCGGGACTTTGCCACCATTGCCGAACAAGATGAGATGATGCAGTTAATGCAGTATGCATTAAGAGAATCGCAAAAGCCCGAACAATTGATTCCCTCACATAGCCGCATTATTTTAGCCGAAATTTTAATAACATTTCGTCGTAAATTGATCAGCGATGCGGGGGAAGAAGGTGAAGGTGAAGGCGCGGGTTGGCTTGTGGACTCCTACAAGGTGTTTCGTTTCAAGCTGGTCAACTATAGTCCCGTAACATTGCAGTGTCGTGTAATTGAGTTCTTGAAACCAGTTTAGTCCCCCTCTCACCTGTGTCCAATCACGTCTGACGTTCCTCAACAAAAGCGTCGGTTCAATGTACTCGCATTCAAATTCAATAATCTCCATATATTGAATTTCTTTAAATACAAAACAAAACACGTCTGTTCTCCACTTGAGGCTAGCTCTGACTGATTATTATAAAAGGTAAAGAGGGCCCATTTCAACTTCGAGTTCCAAACGTTCCAACGCACCTGCCTGTATTAAGCACGTCGTTTTTGGAACGTATTTGCCTGCTTTTATGCTTTCTTTTTGCTAAATGTCACCGAGTTAATGGTTTAAGATGACTAGAATCAGAATATCATCGAAGTCAGAACAGCAATGTGCCAGAATTTGAGTTAAACTCTTCTTTACCTTAAGCCGAAAGCAACCATTAAAGGGTTAAATCGGTTAGTTAAGATAAAATGCAAATGAATATTAATCATAATTTTACTTACATTCAAGTGAAATCCATTAATAAAACCACAGAGTTTGAAAAAAGCTAATTCCAAGTCAAATAATATCTATCTGAACATCTTGGATACTTTTCTTATTTAATACTAACTCCCTTGTAACCTCCGGTGTAAGTAGACTAGAAGAAATTAACTTATAGACTTGTAGTGTCATTTAGAATGATGATTAAGACGACAGATTGGGATAAATTGATCAATTTACTCTCGTTGTGAGTGTACACATTCGGAAATTAATTGAGGAAATTTCCATTTCACATAGTTATTCATTCACGCAACTTGTTAACTAACGATGTTCAAATTACTTTATTTTGCAGAATAGTAGCCAAAAAACCATTTATCAAATGTGAGAAGAACCTGCAATTCAATCCGCTGCACACACACACACACATACAGAAATGTATATCCACCCATACATTCGTCCTTTTTAACGCACTGCTGGAAAAGGAGTAAAAAAAACTATTCTCACACTTCTCGTACGAGAAATCACGCCATGTCGCTTTCGAAAGGAGGCAGGCACATAAAAAATGTAGGACTTAATTAAAAAGCGAAAATGTGCTGCGATTTTCCGCTTTTTTAACGCCAACTGCACCAACTTCATGGCACCCCCAAAAAAAAGCCCTTGTTGACATTACCAGGGCCAGGGCCAAGTGCACAAAAAGCGACTGAAAAAAAACCGAAGCATACTTAGTGGCGACTTTCTGTTTGCTCCTGTTTCTTCTTGGCAGGAGCCATTTGAAATGTTGCCTGGGCTCAGCTCATGTGTCTTCTTATTTCTTTTTTTTTGTCCTCCTGTTCACTCTCTCTCTGTACAAATTAAGGTTTTTCATTACGTGCCTCTTTTTGTTGTATGTGTCAGCGTGTGTGCGGCAGGCAGCAGGACGACTTTTGTTGTTAATTAAAGTTACGACTAAAAATGGGAGAAAAAACCCAGAAATACTCAAGTGCTCATTAAAATTGAAATGTGACTGCCTTACACACACACACACACGCATGACTTTTGTGAGGATGTTTATGAGAGTGAAACGTATAAAAGTCCTGTGGAACGCAAGCATCCAAAAATAAAGGTCACACAACACTTCAACATATTTCTTTGTTAGGCTTCCAGTTGAAAATTCAATTCAAATTCAAGATTTTCCCAGTTACAAGACATCTTCATAAGAGAATTTAAAAAAAAAATAGACATTTGAGTATGCAAAACACGTATAAACCAGGACCTCTCTTAAAGGAAGAGCCTTAAAAGTCCGCCCTAAAGATTCAAAAAAATGTTGGTAAGTGAGTTACATCTCAGGAAAGGACTAATTAACACTGGAGGAACTGAGTTCAGGACACAGCCTCAGCTATACATTTAAGAATTCGATTTCCGTGGCTCATTTCATTTTTTTATTGTTCTTTTTTTGTTAGCTAAACAAAGTAGAATAACTAAATGTGCTGTTATTTAGAACAAAATGTCATAAAAGGGATCTGTTGAAAGAAGTGCCAAGTAATGTCACTATACTACACCCCAGGATCTCTATGAGTCTTGCAATTAGTAAGGGTTAAGCCGCAAACTAGTTTCATCTTTGTTTCACCGATACAAATCTTGTTTTCTGTCAGTTAGTTATCTAATGCTGTCAAGTTGATTGTGTTGATGGGAAAACATTCTGTCCATAATGCCCACATGCGAATGTGTAGGTGTGTGTGTCTGTGTGTTCGTTTTGGGATAACATCGGAAGGAAAGCTAGGAATGTAAAATCGAATTGGCACTCAACAGCATTTGCCACTCACACAATGTGAAAAGGTTCAATTTGTTGGGGCCATATCCGTTAAGTTGGTTGATTGAAGACTTAAGTGGAAATCCCGGTTGCCATATTAATTAATACTTAAAGCTTTTCCCTTTTGAACAGTAGCTGCCCTAATAGACTATGGTTGGGGTTTTTTATTCGTTTTTTTTTTTTTGGGGGGGGGCGTTTGTAAGCCAAACAACTTCATTCACTTTGTGTGCATTTCACAATCCACTACAAGTACCTACTAGGTTGTGGTAGTCGTTGGTAATCCCCTTCCACACCCGTCTCCCCAGAAAAGGAAAGGAAAAATTGGCAAACAACAGAAAGCCAACACAAATCGTTGTTCGGCAATTTCGAGGCACCCTAAGCCACCCTTTTTGCCATCGCAAGAGAACCAAAAAGTCATGTGCGAAAAGAGAAACACTCAGGTGTGTAATTGCAATCCGAATTGGTCAAGTGTAACAATGTAAAGACGCCAACACACTTGCCAGGACAACAGAGCATGAGAGAGAGAGTGAGATGAGATGAGGCGAGGTAGTTTACACCTGCTTCGACTCCTCCTCCAACATCCGATAGAATCAATTTGATCCCTGAACTACTGCAGCAAAATGGAGAGAAGAGTGGTGGGCTTGGGTGTTTGGAGAAGGGCGGTGAACTTTGTAGACGCTTGAGAAACAAAATCAAATTGCAAATTGCATCCGAAAATGTCACGTGCATGGACACATTTCGGCCACTCCCTTCCTCTCCTGCTTCCACTCCTTTGCCCGCTTCTTTTCTCGTGTTTTTTTTTTCTTTAGTTCTTTTTTGGTCTTGTCGTGGACCATGCGCCGCCGGTTTTTGCCCTGACATGAAGAAAGGTTATTGCAATCTTCACTCCTCCCCACTCTAAACTCTGCTACGTCAGAGCAATCAATGGCCAACAGAACTAGACATGAACTCCCAAAGTGCATGTGTTAGATTCGTATACGTTTAGCTACCCAATATGCACCTGCTGCTATCCCCCCCTAATATCTTCATCTCACTTTGCCGCATGGTGCATCAGCGCATTGAAGAAGGCGTTGGAAATGCAAGCGGGAGATCTGGCAACCATTCATTATGTTGACCACGCTGTCGCATTTGCTACGTGACATTTTGCTAACTGGCCAAAAAGAGAGAGAACTAGACACACGCACGCACACACACACCCACACACACACCCACACACACAGACAGAACTGAAGGATTTTGGAGCCATTGTCAACTGCAAATGCGTCGAACATCATTGCTGAAGCAACAAAGGGGGAACCTACGCTGTCTTGGGGAATGGGCTAGCCAGTTGTCGCGATAGATGATGGAAGTTGTATCAGCGATGAGACAACTTCAAATTATGTATAAATAGTTATCTACATATTGAAATCAATCTAATATTTCATGGGGAACGGAGGAATAAGACACTAAATATTGGTAATAATGATTTACAGGTGATAAAATATGTATATATGTTAAAGGATTGAGCGGAGAATAGAAATATCGAAATAAAAGGGCCTTGGAAAATGTCAACAGGAGTAAAGGGTTTCATAGTCGAATCGCTCACTGGGTTTGGGTTTGTTCTTTGGAAGCATTAGATGCTATAGTGTTCTTTTCAATTTTATCTAGTTTGAAGATTAAATTCCAGTCCTTGTGTTCAGTTATTCGATCTTATTAGACATAGACATGAACTGAGGATATTTTCTCGCATCCCTAGCCTTCCATAATCAAAGACAAAACATGCCATCTCCTTTGTCCACCCACCTATACAGCACACTTGCTAACCCACAAGTCGAGCTGCTAATGTGAGCTTTGGGAACGTGAGATTCACTCGAATTGGCTTTGGCTTTGTCTGGACCTTAATCACAGGAACAGTTGCATTCGCCGCAGTCTATTCTGTCCGCATCTCCGGATGCTATTGTCGGATTTCTTTGGACCACTCAAATATGTGCGGGCTCATCATCCTCATCATCATTATCATCATCAACATCATCAGCAGCCATCCAAGGGAATGTGATGTACGTATGCTGGGCGATATGTGAAGTTCATCCTATTGGCCAAATTTAGCCAATTGCATTGCCATTACAATATATACAAAGTTATGGCAAATGCTCCTCTTGAGACGAATGAGATGGAAAGAGAGAATGCCCCTTAACTGCATTGCAGCCATTGGTAGGAGCAGAAGGAGCCAGGAGGATTCGTATTGAAGATTGCCATAGAAGGCCAGCTTCAAATTACAAGTAAATAAACCCACCAGAACCAGCACCAGGCACCAGCTCAACCAACGCCTGTGTTGAGTTATGAACGTGCTGGGAACAGGAACAGGAAAAGGAAACGAAACACCCACAATAAAGCCATAGAGAAGGAGATGCAGGCGAAAGACTAGTAGTACTACGAAGCAAAGTAAATGTGCAAACATTTATTTATGTGGCCTGCTGCCATGGAGCACTTTTAAAGCACTTCAATTGCCTCGATTGCAGAAGAACAAAATCCCCAGCCCCGGCTCCGATTTACCCCGATCTGAACATTTTGGTCAATGGACGAGACGAACGAGAATAGATACAAATGACAATAGGCAACACATAGTGGGGAATGCAAAGGAAGGAGCAACTGATGCAGGTGACTGTCTGTGTGTGTGTGTGTGTGTGTGTGTGTGTGTGTGCCAACAAGAGGAGGACGAGGCCAGATCGAGAATTGTGCCAAATTCAAAATTACGAATTTCTTGTCTATGTGGACTTTTGTGTCTGGCTTCTACCTGTGCGTGTCCATTTCTCTTTAATCGAAAATGGAATTAAATGTTTTGCAAACATTTCCCATTCCCCAACAACAACAACAACAACCACTACAACAACAAGGGCAACAGCAGCTAGCAGCTGGCGCTTGGGCCATGAAATCGACCTCGTCCTACTCTTGGTCTTGGTTATAAATTAAATTTTATGGCCCAATACCATCCACAAATTGCGCAAAGTAAATTCTGATGGATTTGTATCCCTTTATGCAACTCATTGTGAGTAAATTTTATGAAATAGGCATTTGATAATATTTAATTATACGAATTAAATTTACAACATTTTCGTATTTTCAACTTTAGACTCATCCTATCATAGTTAACGTAGTCTACTTTTTGGCTCCTTGGATCGCCTTATTCAGATTAAAGACAGTTTCTATCAAACAGTTTTTGATAAACTTGTTAATAAAAAAATTTGTATATTTGTCTCTTACATTGTTTTATGTTTTATTGTTTCTTTAATGAATATAGTTTTCCATTAATTGATTTCTTATAAAAAATGGCGGCTAATTTGTAAGTAGTGCAAAGTATTCCATTCCCCTCTTTACCTTCTATTTCTTGTCTGCTTTAAGTTTCTCTTTGCTAAAGAATTGTGAGGTCCTGCGGGCGACTGGCAACAGCTCCATAATCCTAATATATGGTGAATCCTATGCATGGGGAATTAAAGGCAGCCCAAGCCTTCATTTTGAATGTACGACGGCAACGAATGCAAGAACTCTTGGACGCTGAGCATGAACTAGAGGGGAGACAGATGTCCTATCTAAGGAGAAGCCGCATTAAGGATTGCCACCATCCATGTAGATCTGATGGTCTAGAATTGGCTAGACAATAGCAAAATTGTCTCTGAAATACTAAATTGTTTGTTCTTTAAAAATAGTAATGTCTAATGATGATTTGTGCTGCAACTTTTGGCAGGGGACGAACTGAAATTGTGACCCCAAAAGTTGTAACACAACGGCATCTAGACTCATTTTAATAATTTTCTTTATTTTTATTTTCTATGGTTTGTTTTTTGGTTATTCTTTTGCGGTCAACTTGTCTCGGGCCCAAGATAATAAATTGATTTCGTGGGCTTTGTTTTAGGGGGTTCCATTAATCTATGTTTGTGCCAAGAGGCTGCTGAGGCACGCCCCTTTTAGTATTTGTTGTTTATTGTTTATGTTTAATGAATGGAAGAGCAGAAAGCTGAACAGTTTTGTGTGAGAGACACATGGAGCAAAACCCTTTCTGCATATATATGCCAGCTCAAGGAAGTAGAAAAATAAGTCGTAGAGAAAGAGGGGTTAGTCACAAGTTAAAGGAAACTATTATAAGAAACTATCCGCAAGACAGAATATAAGAGAAATGTTTACCCCCCTGAGATCAATTTTCGATATACAAGAATTACTTCTCCTTCAAAGTGACCGAATTTATTTTGTATGTCTTATTAACAACATAAAATTTCCCTTCTCAAGTCATGTCTCTGGCTTATCTCTGTTTTCTCATTCTGCCACAAAAATTTGTTTTGCTTGCCACACTCACACAACGCCGACACACAAAGGACATGATTATCATGAGGAAGCGCCACTTGTAGTATTAATTGAAAGCTAAAAAGGACTTGTGTTTTTTTTTTTGCTTAGCATTTTTATGGCTCTATCATCATTTGTCATTGTCAGCAAACGGAGTGTGAATATTTCACCATTCTCTGGGCCAATAAGTAGGACCAGATAAGGCTTAGAGAATGGGCCAGCTATTATGTTAGATATTACCCCGCTCTCTCTCTCTCTCCCTCTCTCTGGTCCTCTCTGGTTTTCTTTCAATGCACTCAGTTGCACTTCCCTTTTGAACTTTCCTGTTTTAGTTTCTCGTTTTTTTTCCCCTCTTTTTTGTGTGCAGTCAGCGATGCGCTAATCAAATTATAAATTGTGCCACATTGGAAAGTCATTCAATGCAGAATTTTCTGCTCAGGCATTTAGACATTGTCATCAGCACTGAATTTTGATTCAATGGGAAATGAAGTGGGGGAAGGGGATAGGACATGAAACGAATTGCTTGCCCTCATTTCTTCTCCATTTTTTTTGAAGGTAAAGGATGGGGGAGGACTCCGTGGAAAGCTCAGGTGTTGTTGCCTGCAGTTAAAGCCTTTCCACATGGGGGGGCATTAAATGAATGGCGGCTCTCTTTAATTAACAATTTGCATTTGGTTTCGCTCTGCTTTTTGCGCTCATATGGCCATACGAATGGCCGGCCTCCTCTCTGTTCTCTCGGCATTCGCTGTGTGTGTTGGCCCAGGCTGCTTTTGTTACACTTAATTGCTGTTTACATTCGGGTAACTGTTATTTTATGTTAACGTTAACTTGCAATAACAAAGAGCCACCACCATGGCAATGTAATTGGACAAAGGATAAAATGACCAAAAATGCCCACAATTCGAAAGGTTCTTTATGCTTGGCATAAAAATTAAAGCGAAGTGTCTATAATCGAATTTTCCAAGGTTTCCAGTATAAGACTTTTATATTAGTTTAACCATTGTTTAAAATGTACCCACTTTCTCAGTTGTTTATTATATTAGTTGAAGAGGATTTCAGCACCGCAAACTGAAACACCATCTTCATCTGTTGAATTCAAAATATGAACTGATTTTATTAACAAACGTCTTGTGTATATAAAAGAATTCTTAGACTCTAAGAGGCGACAATTGTTCTTAAAAATGCTTATTCTAATGTTTATATTTCATGCACAGCATTGGCGACTGGATATTGCGCCGTTGTTATAATCTTAAGTGCTTTTCCACAGAGTGGAAACAAACAGATGTTTAAGGGATATCGAAAAGTGTTTGAAATCCAATTGTTTTTTCAAAGATGTTCGGGATTCAATTACTTGACACTCAGTTTTGATTTGCCAGAGACGTTAATTACGTTTTTTATTTGCTTATTCTCGCTCTTTATCTAAGCGAATTCAAATCGCAATAAAAACGTTCTTGTAATTCATTTCCTACAAAAATTTGAAGAAGGAAAACAGAGCAAAGAAAAAATCCATTAACACAAATCTTGTTTATTTTTTATTTATTTTTTTTTTTTTTTTTTTGTGGCTATCATTTTCTTCATTTTCTACTCGTATTTTCTACCTTTTTGGCTTTGGTCATTCATACACATTCCGTTCTTAGCAAGTTTTCTACGGTTTTTTTTTAGTCTTTCTTTCTCTTTCTACTGCAATCACCTTTGTGATTGTGCTTTGCTTTTCAGCTTTATCGCAAAATGCTATTCAACAATTTTTTGCTTTGTGCACTAAAAGTATTAAATTTCTTCAAATATTCTCGGTATAATCCGTAGCACTTCCGTTTGCATTCACAGGCTTTCAGGTGTCGTTGCTGCTGTGGCAAGGATTAGGAGTCGGTTGCATGTGGGGGGAGAAGAGTAACATTTTGTGGTCAACTCCCACTTCGCTCTACTCGTTTCTAAGTCCCAACAACAACAACAAGCACTGCAACTAAAATATAAATGGTTTTTGCAGTCATTTCTCGTCATTATTGTGGCAAGCGTTTAGCTGTAAACGCCTTTTTGTATTCATAGTTGATGCTATGCTATTGCTGATTGTCCTGCCACCTCCTGGCGTGCATTGGGTTGAATTCGCTTCCGGCCTGTGTCCCATCATCCAAGCTTGCTCCATCAATGAGACTTTTATAGTTTTGCTGCATTTCCGTTTCATTCTATAATATTCACTTTAATGCATTAATTTCAACCGATTTTAAGGATGAATTTTATCTAATTGAGAAAAATTTGCATGGGAATGTCCTTATGTATATGTGAAGCAATACATCCTTTTACGATTTTTTAATCATTTTACGTCTCTAATATTAAAATGGTATTTATAGGGCATACAACGTCGTTGATGTTTGACAAAATTAATTGTAAAAATAACATTTATATCACTCTTAAAAGCTTACAAGAATTTAGTAATTATTACTTTAATGTCTTTACATAATCAACCTTCTAATTCTCTTTAAAGTTAATATTTAAGCTGTAGAGGCATTGGGCACAGCATCCATCAGTGACATTTAAATGATTGCTGATGTTTCATTTGTTCTTATAATTATACATTTCATATTGTATACTAAAAGAAGCTAACTTACTGGACTGACATTCCATACTTTAAAGTTTTAATCAAGGCCCGGAGCCGAAGTTTGTATACCCTTGCAAGTTTATTTTGTTAATCTTTCCTTACCTATAGGCGGCAAAGTGGAAAATGTTTTATCTAAAAAGTGAAATGGACGGCCTAAAATCTAAGCATGGCAAATAAAGAAATTATTGATCAAAGTCACTGTTTTCGACCGATCGTTCCTATGGGAGCTATATAATATAGTCATCCGATCTTATAAACTAACCAATATAAATAGCTCAGAAAATAACAAAGTTATTGAGAAAAGATTGGTATTCACACATATACTACATTTGTATATACATACATATTGACATTATCGATAACAAAAACAAAATGATAGGATTATCATATTACTCACATGTGTTTTTCTTTCACTGTCAGCAGAAAAAGGGTCTTCCCCTGAAATGTAACGAACTAACTACAAATACATTTACATGTGGGCGGTTGTTGGTTCCCTCAGTTGTTATCTTTTTAAATAAGTTGGCAGGCTAGGCAAAAATACTTACAACTTGGCGCACTACTTGGGGCAGACTGACGTCACAAATAAAAAATTAATCGAATATTTAAAAATTAAAACTAAAGTTGTTTAACATAATAATATGAATATTGTTTAAAAAATAATTTATTCAATAAAGAGGACAGTAATTATATTGTATGGTCACACTATTGCGTGATAGTCAAGCAGTGATATCAATGACGTCACGAATGTTCAGTCGCTTCAGCTGAGTGATCATTCGTTGCAAGTTCGTCCATGAAGTCAGTCGGTTGAACGGGAAAGAAAAAAAATAGGAACACAAAATGAAGTGGGCAATAATTTGGTTATATCTTTTGGTAATAACCAAACCAAGATCCTGCCATGTGATTTCAGAAGCACTGGACATAATACGTGTAGTAAAAGAAGTAACCGAGGCCATACTACAGACCTGGGATGTGGTGGAGAAGGTGCCCCATGATTCGGATATCGAGTTGCCCATATTGCAGGATAAGCAACGCAAAGTAATGCAACGCATCGATCTGGTCAATCAACATATAACTAATTTGGAGAAATGGCAAAACGAACAAAACATCATGATTACTGAAAATTTGACACGGATCTTTGAGAAGCAATCGTTGCTTTCCATTCGATTGCAGAATGTCCAGACCTCGACCAGAGCCATCAATTATCGCTACAACCAATTCGAGGATTATCAAAATGTCAAAAGCAAATTGGAGCCCACCACGTTGCGCAGATTTGCCGAGAAGAATGTAGATCCTGGCTCGGACTCTTTGGATTCCATGTTGCAAATTTTATATAATGATTTCTTTGGGATTGATAATAAAAATACAAATAAGGACGATATCGAGGATTCCCTGTTAAGCCATATGACGAAAAAATATGAATCATCACCGGATCAAATTTGTTTGCATAAAAAATCAGCTCAACAATATGCATATGATCTCTTTGTGAAGGTATCTTTAACGGAACTTAAGGCCTATACCGTGGTGGAGTTCTCCTGGATTACTCTACGTAGTCAGGGCTTGGGTAATTATTCAGAGGAAATATCCCTGATGCGTCAGAATCGTAAAAGTCGTCTCAATTTGTCCCGATTGGTCTTAAATCAGATCATGTCCGACAGTCAACGTGTCTACTGGCGCTGCGATCCCGATGGAGGATATATTTTGGGTAAAACTTATGATGAGATTACTCGCTTGCTTCAGGGCTACTTGGAAAATGAGGTCAATTTGAATGAGAATCAACAATGCTGGAGCACTTGCAACGATTACTATGATACCCAACAATTGGGATGCTATCAACCGGAAGAGGAATATTGCGGCAAACAAAAGAAATGCAATGGAAGGCTCTACAATTGTCGTTACATCGATTCGGATATGTGGATATGTCCCGGTGCAGAGAACTCTACGCATCGTTACAAGCATATTGAATTTGAGAGTGGTACAATATTGGGTAAAATATTTCCACAAGCTCCACCAAATCCTGAAAAATGTCAAACGGAGATGGAAAAGGTGGAGTCTGGGTGGCGTTATCTATTCTGGCACTGCTCGTATTGCTTCTGTTTGTGCGATGAGCAAGGTTCTCAATCGGATCGATTCTTTAATCTTCGTGACACAATTACCGATTATCAAATTGGTCGCGTGGCCACTGGGATCCGTTTTGTAAAGAGTCAAAGAGTTTTTCATTTGCAATTACAGCAGGGACAGCTTTTACCCAATGGTGCCATCAATGGATCATCACTTGAATGGCTGCCAATTAAGTCGTATGACCCGGACAATGTGGATGTTCGTAGTGGAGTTGACTATCACATCCTCTCCTTTGATAGTCGCACTCTGGATCTGGATGAGGTCGTTTCGGAATCGAGTAGAAGCGATCATGTGGTCACCGGTGTGCGTCTTCGTATGCTTGGCAAACATATCAATTTGGAAGTACGTTTCAGTGAATATAATTTTACCACGGGTCGCCTGCTGGATGCTAAGAACAAAAGCTTCTGGTTAAGCAACGACAACACCGATTTATCTGGCACAAAGAGACGTCAACGGTTGTGGCTCAATAATCCCGACTTACCCATCAATTCCAAATTAAAATCACTGCCTCTTTCATCAACCAATCAATTTATGGATTTCTTCACTTCCAGCCCCGAGTCTGATGCTTCGCAAAGTACTGTGCCATTTATTGATACTCAGGATGTGGTACCCAATCCAGTGGTTCCACTAACTGGCCTGGGTCTATATCATAAGGGACGTGAAGGTTTTGGTGGCTTCTTTGCACCCAAAGTAATTACCTATGATATATCCAAGAACTTTTTGAAACAACTTTATTGACTTTTGACTGAAATTTGTTTCCTCTTTACTATATCACAATACTCACTTGGTCCATAGACTTTAAATTTTTCTACTTATTTATATTGATATGTCAAAATTATAATAAAAAAAAAATAGCAATTCAAATATTAATACATTTGTTTTTATTTAACACATGTAATATGTTTTTTAAAATACCTTAATTGTTACCGCTCGCCATTTAATCGATAACTGCTGCTATCGATAGATAGTCCCCAACATCGCATATCGAAGCCGGGCCCCCAAAAGTTTTGACTTTGTGACATTGAAATTGAAGCTACCATTACCAGTTTAACCACATGCTATTGTCATTGGTGCGTCGTTCACGCTGTCTAATCTCATCAAGTAGAATATTTAGTACTACATCAACAGTTAAAATGAGCGAAACTATTTCTCTGGATCAGGCCAAGAAGAGGTTGTTTAACATAATAATATGAATATTGTTTAAAAAATAATTTATTCAATAAAGAGGACAGTAATTATATTGTATGGTCACACTATTGCGTGATAGTCAAGCAGTGATATCAATGACGTCACGAATGTTCAGTCGCTTCAGCTGAGTGATCATTCGTTGCAAGTTCGTCCATGAAGTCAGTCGGTTGAACGGGAAAGAAAAAAAATAGGAACACAAAATGAAGTGGGCAATAATTTGGTTATATCTTTTGGTAATAACCAAACCAAGATCCTGCCATGTGATTTCAGAAGCACTGGACATAATACGTGTAGTAAAAGAAGTAACCGAGGCCATACTACAGACCTGGGATGTGGTGGAGAAGGTGCCCCATGATTCGGATATCGAGTTGCCCATATTGCAGGATAAGCAACGCAAAGTAATGCAACGCATCGATCTGGTCAATCAACATATAACTAATTTGGAGAAATGGCAAAACGAACAAAACATCATGATTACTGAAAATTTGACACGGATCTTTGAGAAGCAATCGTTGCTTTCCATTCGATTGCAGAATGTCCAGACCTCGACCAGAGCCATCAATTATCGCTACAACCAATTCGAGGATTATCAAAATGTCAAAAGCAAATTGGAGCCCACCACGTTGCGCAGATTTGCCGAGAAGAATGTAGATCCTGGCTCGGACTCTTTGGATTCCATGTTGCAAATTTTATATAATGATTTCTTTGGGATTGATAATAAAAATACAAATAAGGACGATATCGAGGATTCCCTGTTAAGCCATATGACGAAAAAATATGAATCATCACCGGATCAAATTTGTTTGCATAAAAAATCAGCTCAACAATATGCATATGATCTCTTTGTGAAGGTATCTTTAACGGAACTTAAGGCCTATACCGTGGTGGAGTTCTCCTGGATTACTCTACGTAGTCAGGGCTTGGGTAATTATTCAGAGGAAATATCCCTGATGCGTCAGAATCGTAAAAGTCGTCTCAATTTGTCCCGATTGGTCTTAAATCAGATCATGTCCGACAGTCAACGTGTCTACTGGCGCTGCGATCCCGATGGAGGATATATTTTGGGTAAAACTTATGATGAGATTACTCGCTTGCTTCAGGGCTACTTGGAAAATGAGGTCAATTTGAATGAGAATCAACAATGCTGGAGCACTTGCAACGATTACTATGATACCCAACAATTGGGATGCTATCAACCGGAAGAGGAATATTGCGGCAAACAAAAGAAATGCAATGGAAGGCTCTACAATTGTCGTTACATCGATTCGGATATGTGGATATGTCCCGGTGCAGAGAACTCTACGCATCGTTACAAGCATATTGAATTTGAGAGTGGTACAATATTGGGTAAAATATTTCCACAAGCTCCACCAAATCCTGAAAAATGTCAAACGGAGATGGAAAAGGTGGAGTCTGGGTGGCGTTATCTATTCTGGCACTGCTCGTATTGCTTCTGTTTGTGCGATGAGCAAGGTTCTCAATCGGATCGATTCTTTAATCTTCGTGACACAATTACCGATTATCAAATTGGTCGCGTGGCCACTGGGATCCGTTTTGTAAAGAGTCAAAGAGTTTTTCATTTGCAATTACAGCAGGGACAGCTTTTACCCAATGGTGCCATCAATGGATCATCACTTGAATGGCTGCCAATTAAGTCGTATGACCCGGACAATGTGGATGTTCGTAGTGGAGTTGACTATCACATCCTCTCCTTTGATAGTCGCACTCTGGATCTGGATGAGGTCGTTTCGGAATCGAGTAGAAGCGATCATGTGGTCACCGGTGTGCGTCTTCGTATGCTTGGCAAACATATCAATTTGGAAGTACGTTTCAGTGAATATAATTTTACCACGGGTCGCCTGCTGGATGCTAAGAACAAAAGCTTCTGGTTAAGCAACGACAACACCGATTTATCTGGCACAAAGAGACGTCAACGGTTGTGGCTCAATAATCCCGACTTACCCATCAATTCCAAATTAAAATCACTGCCTCTTTCATCAACCAATCAATTTATGGATTTCTTCACTTCCAGCCCCGAGTCTGATGCTTCGCAAAGTACTGTGCCATTTATTGATACTCAGGATGTGGTACCCAATCCAGTGGTTCCACTAACTGGCCTGGGTCTATATCATAAGGGACGTGAAGGTTTTGGTGGCTTCTTTGCACCCAAAGTAATTACCTATGATATATCCAAGAACTTTTTGAAACAACTTTATTGACTTTTGACTGAAATTTGTTTCCACTTTACTATATCACAATACTCACTTGGTCCATAGACTTTAAATTTTTCTACTTATTTATATTGATATGTCAAAATTATAATAAAAAAAAATAGCAATTCAAATATTAATACATTTGTTTTTATTTAACACATGTAATATGTTTTTTAAAATACCTTAATTGTTACCGCTCGCCATTTAATCGATAACTGCTGCTATCGATAGATAGTCCCCAACATCGCATATCGAAGCCGGGCCCCCAAAAGTTTTGACTTTGTGACATTGAAATTGAAGCTACCATTACCAGTTTAACCACATGCTATTGTCATTGGTGCGTCGTTCACGCTGTCTAATCTCATCAAGTAGAATATTTAGTACTACATCAACAGTTAAAATGAGCGAAACTATTTCTCTGGATCAGGCCAAGAAGAGGTTGTTTAACATAATAATATGAATATTGTTTAAAAAATAATTTATTCAATAAAGAGGACAGTAATTATATTGTATGGTCACACTATTGCGTGATAGTCAAGCAGTGATATCAATGACGTCACGAATGTTCAGTCGCTTCAGCTGAGTGATCATTCGTTGCAAGTTCGTCCATGAAGTCAGTCGGTTGAACGGGAAAGAAAAAAAATAGGAACACAAAATGAAGTGGGCAATAATTTGGTTATATCTTTTGGTAATAACCAAACCAAGATCCTGCCATGTGATTTCAGAAGCACTGGACATAATACGTGTAGTAAAAGAAGTAACCGAGGCCATACTACAGACCTGGGATGTGGTGGAGAAGGTGCCCCATGATTCGGATATCGAGTTGCCCATATTGCAGGATAAGCAACGCAAAGTAATGCAACGCATCGATCTGGTCAATCAACATATAACTAATTTGGAGAAATGGCAAAACGAACAAAACATCATGATTACTGAAAATTTGACACGGATCTTTGAGAAGCAATCGTTGCTTTCCATTCGATTGCAGAATGTCCAGACCTCGACCAGAGCCATCAATTATCGCTACAACCAATTCGAGGATTATCAAAATGTCAAAAGCAAATTGGAGCCCACCACGTTGCGCAGATTTGCCGAGAAGAATGTAGATCCTGGCTCGGACTCTTTGGATTCCATGTTGCAAATTTTATATAATGATTTCTTTGGGATTGATAATAAAAATACAAATAAGGACGATATCGAGGATTCCCTGTTAAGCCATATGACGAAAAAATATGAATCATCACCGGATCAAATTTGTTTGCATAAAAAATCAGCTCAACAATATGCATATGATCTCTTTGTGAAGGTATCTTTAACGGAACTTAAGGCCTATACCGTGGTGGAGTTCTCCTGGATTACTCTACGTAGTCAGGGCTTGGGTAATTATTCAGAGGAAATATCCCTGATGCGTCAGAATCGTAAAAGTCGTCTCAATTTGTCCCGATTGGTCTTAAATCAGATCATGTCCGACAGTCAACGTGTCTACTGGCGCTGCGATCCCGATGGAGGATATATTTTGGGTAAAACTTATGATGAGATTACTCGCTTGCTTCAGGGCTACTTGGAAAATGAGGTCAATTTGAATGAGAATCAACAATGCTGGAGCACTTGCAACGATTACTATGATACCCAACAATTGGGATGCTATCAACCGGAAGAGGAATATTGCGGCAAACAAAAGAAATGCAATGGAAGGCTCTACAATTGTCGTTACATCGATTCGGATATGTGGATATGTCCCGGTGCAGAGAACTCTACGCATCGTTACAAGCATATTGAATTTGAGAGTGGTACAATATTGGGTAAAATATTTCCACAAGCTCCACCAAATCCTGAAAAATGTCAAACGGAGATGGAAAAGGTGGAGTCTGGGTGGCGTTATCTATTCTGGCACTGCTCGTATTGCTTCTGTTTGTGCGATGAGCAAGGTTCTCAATCGGATCGATTCTTTAATCTTCGTGACACAATTACCGATTATCAAATTGGTCGCGTGGCCACTGGGATCCGTTTTGTAAAGAGTCAAAGAGTTTTTCATTTGCAATTACAGCAGGGACAGCTTTTACCCAATGGTGCCATCAATGGATCATCACTTGAATGGCTGCCAATTAAGTCGTATGACCCGGACAATGTGGATGTTCGTAGTGGAGTTGACTATCACATCCTCTCCTTTGATAGTCGCACTCTGGATCTGGATGAGGTCGTTTCGGAATCGAGTAGAAGCGATCATGTGGTCACCGGTGTGCGTCTTCGTATGCTTGGCAAACATATCAATTTGGAAGTACGTTTCAGTGAATATAATTTTACCACGGGTCGCCTGCTGGATGCTAAGAACAAAAGCTTCTGGTTAAGCAACGACAACACCGATTTATCTGGCACAAAGAGACGTCAACGGTTGTGGCTCAATAATCCCGACTTACCCATCAATTCCAAATTAAAATCACTGCCTCTTTCATCAACCAATCAATTTATGGATTTCTTCACTTCCAGCCCCGAGTCTGATGCTTCGCAAAGTACTGTGCCATTTATTGATACTCAGGATGTGGTACCCAATCCAGTGGTTCCACTAACTGGCCTGGGTCTATATCATAAGGGACGTGAAGGTTTTGGTGGCTTCTTTGCACCCAAAGTAATTACCTATGATATATCCAAGAACTTTTTGAAACAACTTTATTGACTTTTGACTGAAATTTGTTTCCTCTTTACTATATCACAATACTCACTTGGTCCATAGACTTTAAATTTTTCTACTTATTTATATTGATATGTCAAAATTATAATAAAAAAAAATAGCAATTCAAATATTAATACATTTGTTTTTATTTAACACATGTAATATGTTTTTTAAAATACCTTAATTGTTACCGCTCGCCATTTAATCGATAACTGCTGCTATCGATAGATAGTCCCCAACATCGCATATCGAAGCCGGGCCCCCAAAAGTTTTGACTTTGTGACATTGAAATTGAAGCTACCATTACCAGTTTAACCACATGCTATTGTCATTGGTGCGTCGTTCACGCTGTCTAATCTCATCAAGTAGAATATTTAGTACTACATCAACAGTTAAAATGAGCGAAACTATTTCTCTGGATCAGGCCAAGAAGAGGGCAGCATGCGCCGCAGTGGAAGAGTGGATTATTGAAGGCGAAACCAAGATTGTGGGCATTGGCAGTGGATCGACTATAGTCTATGCAGTGGAACGCATCGCGGAACGTGTGTGGAAGGACGGTGAACTGTCCGATTTGATTTGTGTGCCAACTTCTTTTCAGGCACGTTCATTGATACTCGATCACAATCTGAATTTAGGAGATTTAGATCGTAATCCCATATTGGATGTGGCTATTGATGGAGCTGATGAGGTGGACAGTCGCATGGTTTGCATCAAAGGTGGCGGCGGTTGTCTAATGCAGGAGAAAATCGTTGCCTCTTGTGCGAAACGTTTTGTTGTGGTTGCTGATTATACCAAGAAATCCTTACGCCTTGGCGAGCAATGGTGCAAAGGTGTTCCCATTGAGGTGGCTCCAATCGCTCATGTGCCCGTCAAACTGAAGATTGAGGCCATGTTCGGAGGCGAAGCTCAAATCCGCTTGGCCACGGCAAAGGCCGGACCAATTGTCACCGACAATGGCAATTTTCTGCTGGACTGGAAATTTGTGGCCAAACGGGAATATGACTGGGATGAAGTTAATCGCGCCATCAAAATGATTCCAGGTGTCATGGAGACGGGATTATTTGTGGGCATGGCGCACAAATGCTATTTCGGTATGGCAGATGGCAATGTCAAGGTGCAGGTCAAATCAAAATGATGACTGACTGTTATTAGTTTTTAAATTTGTTCATTTTGAATAAAGCTACAAATGTTAAACAATTGCACTAAGAGAATTCTACAATTTTATCGTTATTAATTCATAGTTTTGTCATTCGTTAGTCTTTTGCTGGTATTAAAAAATAAATAATTTACATAAAGGAACTACTTGAAATAGCTATCCATGGACATCAAAATGATTTCTTACTGCGTCCTGGCAGCAATGTCTCCTTCATATAATTGAATAGCGATAGTAATCCCTGCTTTTTATTTCTCGAAAAGTAATTGCTAACCACATCTGGACTGCCCAGACGACTCTGCTCATTGACAGTGGGCAAAACACTGTCGTTGGCGCTCAATGACACAAAGAGACCAAACGGCACCATCCACATACAAATGGTGAAATAGGCAAGAACCTAAGAAGAAAGGGACTTGATCAATAATCTTCAATCCATGCTCCTGGACTCGGCTCACCTGGGTAAAAGGCACATAGACGCTGGTGAAATACTGAAATGCCAATGCATGATTGATCACCAACATGATTAGGGAGCCAATGAAAGGCACCGACATCAGTCGGATAAAGGGAAAGCCACCCATTATGCTTAAATGGAAACCTTGGGCTATGAAGCCACATAGCAGCATTGTCCAAGGGAAATCCTCAAAGGCCATCAGCATGATGTATACAAATATGGTGAAGCTGATCATGAATAGAATTACTTTGCGTGCTGGTGTTGTGTACTCTTCCGCCAGTTCGGCCAGATAATAAAGACCAGCCACTAGATACATATGTAAATCAAGAAGTGCAGACGTCAACAATGAAAAGATTAGGAGCATAAGTATAACTAACTACCAATTGATTCCTCACCTATGGACAGAGTGATGAATGTGATCTGTATGCCTAACGATATCCAACTGAGTATAAGCAGGAAACCCATGTTATCTATTATATTAAATGTACATATATTTACGTTAAAAACAAATCAAGCAATAAACCGAATCAAAATAGAGCTGGAGAACATAGATGTTATCGATATTTTTGTAAAAAGTAAAACATCGATACTTTTTATCACCGAAGGCTGTAAATTAATTACTTACATACTATAGGCAAACTAAAGTGTCTTATTGTTAGATAAAAAGATTGGAAGCTTAATCTTAACTTTTCTACTTAAGTTATTAAGACCCCCCCTGTCTAGATAGATATTTAGCCATATGTAAATGGTCGACATTAAGCATTTCACGACCACGGTCACAGTTTCGTCGGCGATAACTATCGATGCATTTTGGCGCATCTTTTTTTGGCCAATCATATTTGGTCACACTATTGCAAAAAACCGAAGGAGCGCGTGGTGCGGCACGCTAACATTTTACAATTAGCAAAAGCAAGTTAAATAAGCCAATTTAAGCTAATAAATTGTTGTCTAGAGATTAATATAAGCCACATTGACATCATGTCAGAGGGCAATGCAACCAATAATGATAATTCATCGCCTGCGGCACCAGCAGCTGGAGCTGTGGATGAGGATGATGCCGCCGCCGTCGCCGCAGCTGCTGATATGGAGGCAAACATGATGAACGCTTTCGCCATGGCTGTGGCTTACCAAAGTGATGAAGATGAGCCAGCCGATGAGAGTCACAGTGCCGAAAGTAATCCCAGTGCGGATGAGCCCAATGCTGATGGTGATGAGGAGATTGAGGCTGATGCTCAAGCAGCTGATGGTGCAGCTGCTGCTCGAGAAGGTGAAGAAGATGCCAATGGAAATGATGAGGATAATGCTGGCGATCGTCGTTCTGCCACAAAGAGGGAATTTACACAAATTATTGAGAAATGGGAGCAAGAGCAGACCACAAATGGTTATGACCCATTGCCTACATTAAAAAGGTAAGTCCAAGTTATGCGCAAGTGAATGCTTATTTTATTCATTCACTTAATTTTAGTTTGGCCGAGATTTTTGAGCGTGAAAAAGATGCTTACATGCGTAAAGATCCCGATCCCTTGGACTCCAGACATCCCTACAGAGCTGATCCCAGTTGTCTGTATGGTTTGCTACTCCGCCAGCTCTTCCGCAAGGATCTGTTTATGAATAAGCTGCTCAACGATTATTTGCGTGAGAATTACTTCACACGTCAAAATGTATCGCGCAGCGCCTTGGAGCTAAATATCCTAGCCTGTCGCTTGGTGTTGGAGGTAATGCCCGGCCTGGAGACCACTGTGGTCTTTCAGGCTGCCGACGATGATGGAACAATAAATCGTCTTTACACTTGGGCCGAGGACAGCATTGAGCCGCTACAGAGCTATGCCACTGGTCTCCTGGCCATGGCCATGGAGGTCAGTGATATAGCAATAAACTACAGAGATCAGAATATGCGTCTAGTGCCAAAGATGATAAAACGCCTACACATGCTGTTGGCCATCAGTAAAAGTGCCGCCAACGATGCTTCCACGTCAGTGGATCCCAATGCTTCCTCCATAAGTTGGGTGGCATGTGGTGCCTCGGCTCCGCAATCACCCCAACATAATGGCAGTGGATTAACCAGTTCCCTTCATGCCGATTCCTCCAATATGTCTATACTTTTTGAGAATAGCCGGGATGCCTTTGCCATATCGCGTTATTATCGGCGCATGTATATCCCACTGCATCCACCCACAGCGGATACCAGCCAGAAGTTAATTATGCGCTACCTAACCAGCTTGGGTGAATATCAAGAGTTCCTGGCCATGGCCTTTGAGAATAATGTAATGCAATTAATCTTCGGTTACCTGGAGAATCTTAATCGTCGGGACACATGCCTGGCCTATGAGGTCCTCAAGTATTTGGCCTCTCTGCTGTGTCACAAAAAGTTTGCCTTGGAATTTATAGCTCATGGTGGCCTGGAGGTAAGTCAAAACTTCATCTAACTCATCCAAATCTCTCATAAACTTTTTTTTTTTGGCAGGTTCTGATGAAAGTCCCACGTCCTAGTTTGGCTACAACTGGCGTGTCCATAGCCATTTACTATTTAGCATACTGCGAGGATGCCATGGAACGTATTTGCTCTATGCCACGTCCCATTATATCAGAACTGGTACGCTATGCCCTCTGGATATTGGGACGTTGTCATATGTCATCCAAATGTCATGCCACCATGTTCTTCAGCCTTAGTTTTCAATTTAAAGTCATTCTTGATGAATTCGATGCACAGGATGGCCTTAGAAAACTCTACAATGTGGTGAGTTTGCAAGCAACCGATCCATTCCATTCAATTCCGTAAAATTCCCAATTTCCTTGCAGATATCAGTCCTTAAAATCCTCGATCCCACACACAATGAGGGCAACAATGATTTAGACATTAATGACGATGAGGAATGTGCGTCACGTCAAATGGTGCGTCATGTTTGCGTGGCCCTCAAGCGTTACATTGAAGCGCATTTCTTTTACAAATACAATAACTTCCTGTGCCAACAATATGCCTCGTCATCGTTCTTCAGCCGCCATCCGACAGTGGCCGCCAAATTGACATTTGATCAATTGCATGAGCAGATCAGGACACTGCAAGAACATACCTCTGTGCGAGCCCATTGGGAGCCAGTGGATCAGCTTATCAAATTGGGTGTGATAACCATGTTGCTGAGGATTATGGCTTTCAGTTATGATTGGGTCAACAGTGGCCGAGCAGAAACAGTGCGCTCTGCCCTGGATGTGCTGAGTGTCTGCTGTATCATACCCCGCGTCTATATTTTGCTGTGCGAACGGATGCAAATGCTAGATAATACCACAACCTCTGGTTTCTGTTCGGTGCTGGGAGCAGCAGCCGGTGAGATAACCACCGATGCCGAAGTCTTGAAATCCGCTCTGGCCGTGCTCTGTCACTGCGTGTGCTCGCCCATTATACGCAAAGATGGTGGAAATCATCATCTGATTAAATTTGGCAACTCCTCGCGAAAGATCAAAGCAAATCAAAAGTACGCCGAGGAATTGATTGAAAAAGTATGGGAATCTGTGTGTTCCAACAATGGAATAGTCGTTCTACTCTCCCTTATGCAGACCAAAGCACCCATTACCGATGCCGATTGCATACGAGGCATGGCCTGTCGTGCTCTAGCTGGACTGGCCCGATCAGATCGTGTACGTCAAATTGTTAGTAAGCTTCCACTCTTTGCCAGTGGCCAATTGCAGACCCTTATGAAGGATCCCATACTTCAGGAGAAGCGAGCCGAGCATGTTATATTCCAAAAATATGCCCTCGAGCTGCTGGAGAGAGTTTCGGGCAAGACCAAGCCGCTAAATAATCCATTGGATCCCTCTCTAACCAATATGCACAAGGCCAATGTGATAGCTCAGACGCGGATTCAGTACAATGATAAGCAGCTCTATCAATTGATTTTTGAGCATCTGGAAACCAAGGGATTGCAGCAGACAGCACAAATGCTGCAAAAGGAAGTCGGTTTGCCTCTCCAAGCGCCAACACCAAGGAATTTCCATCAATCTCCATTCGACTATAAGACTTTGCCCAGTAGTAGTGGCTCTATATCGCGTCATCGGTTGAGATCCCGCATGCAGGATGTCAATGCCGCCATTATGGGCAATACAGATGAAGCCTCTCCCAGTGCTGGTGTGGGTGGCATACTCAATTTTAGTTACTTGCCCACCTCTTCCACGAGCAGCCAGACACCGATTAAGCTGCGTAAAACAGAACGTATGACTTTGAATTCTTCATCGTCCAGTTCATCGATAGGTCGTTCGATGCAGAAACATTTCACAGAGCCATCGGGAGTGGGTCCTGGAGCCATTTCCCTGCCCGATGAGGAGTTCATCACCCCAAAGAGAATCACTTTGAATACCATTGTAACCGAATATCTAACCAATCAGCACTCGTTGTGTAACAATCCAGTTACCACCTGCCCCCAGTTCGATCTCTTTGAGCCCCACAAATGTCCTGATCCTCGCCCTAGTCGCCTGCTCAGCTCGAACTACAATCTAACCAGCAGACATTTTCGTACTCAAGCTGGTTTCGATACAGGACGCTACGATCGACGACATGTCCACACACATTTCGCTCCCTGGCGCACTCTTCGTTCGGCCGACTATGAGGAATTGGAATTCAATTGCTGTGATCTGGTGGGCAAATACATTATTGTAGGCACCCAACAGGGACATGGCAGAGTCTTTAATATGAACGATGGCATTGAACAGTTCTCGATGAATTGTCACAATTTCAGTGTGGATGCCATTAAAGCAAATCGTGCTGGAGATTTGGTTCTAACCACAAGTCTCTGGCGTACTCCCACAAGCATATTGTGGAATATTGCGGATAATGAATTTAAATCCAAATTGAGGCTAACTGAAGTCACCTACTGTGAGTTTAGTCACACATCTCAGGATCGTTTGCTGGGCACACAGAATGAGGTGAGTGAAAATGAAGATACTGCTCGATGGGACAAACTCTTAATCTTTTATTTTCCATTTGCAGAGTGCTTCTTTGTTTGATATTAATACGGGGACCAAAGTGTCTACTTTTACACCAACCATACCCAATCAATATACCAAAAATCGAGCAACACTCTGTCGCACGGATGAGCTCTTGCTGTCGGGTAAGTAAAAAGCTTGGGAGAGAAGGCATCAAACTGCTATTAAATCAAATTCGCTTCCAGATGGCGTTTTGTGGGATGTGCGTTCTGGCAAGGAAATTCATAAATTTGATAAGTTCAATCAATGTATATCGGGAGTCTTCCATCCAAATTGTCTGGAGGTTAGTCAAAGTTCATTTTAGTCAAACTCAGATCTTCAAGCTTGGAAATAATCCCACTATCTCTCTTACTCCCTTTGTCTTTTGTAGATCATTGCCAATACGGAGGTCTGGGATTTGCGTACATTTCATTTGCTCCAAACAGTTCCTGTGTTGGATCAGCGTAATTGCACCTTCTCGCCCATGCATGTTATATATGGTGCCAGATTGGGTGCCGATAGGGATGAGGTTATGGAGACATATGACACTAGCTTCAATGTATTGGATGCCTATGACTATTCCAGCATAGCCACAATCGATGTAAAGAGGAATATCAATGATTTGAGTGTTAGTGCCAATGGCAGTCTGATTGCCGTAGTGGAGGATCATACCAGTTATGACTCGAAGCAGGAGACCTACGTGAAGATCTATGCAGTGGGCGTGAAGAAGAGTGAACGTTCGGAAGAGGTGCGTGATGCAGCAGTTAAGGAGCTTGCTAGTGAAGGGGGCGGAGAGGAAGTCGTCGGCAGTGGCGGTGGTGGCGGCAGTGGCTCTGCCAGAGGCAATTCTGCTTCTGCTGCTGCTGCTTCTGCTACGGCTAGAGCCATTTTACGCATTATCGATGGTGATAGGCCGTCGCCACATGATAACCATATGGATTTGTTACCACTTCCAGCTGCTCTTGCTCGGCCAGCAGCCTCAGCCTCGAATGCAAGTCCAAATCTTTCTCGCCAACATGCAGCCAATAGTTCAATTGTTGGTGTGCGACGGCGAGCACGTACACTAAGAGGCAGGGGTGGTGGCAATGGACACAGTGGCGGTGTCAATGGCCATGGGCACGGCCAAGGCCAGAACCGTGGATTCGGATCTGCTATCAATGATGTCAGATCTCTCATGCGGCGTATGGATGATATTGAATTAAATATTATGTCTATGCTTGCAGGAAGATGATGAAGAGGTGCCCGATTCTGATGAGGAGGGTTCCGATACTGGTTCCGAAAATGGTAAGTTATCCCCCAATCCACAGCAGTCTTCTGGTTTTGGTGATGTTTGGTTTTATTCTAGCCTTTGCTTTAGGTCCCAATTTCTTGGGTTTTCCGCTCCGTAGTCATCGTAATCTAAACTTCAACATGGGCTCCTCAAGTGACGATGAGGATGACGAACTCAACGATCTGCTTGAGGATACGGATGACGGCGACGACGACGACGACGATGAGGATGATAATGATGACGACGACGATGGCGGCGGCGACGATGATGATGACAATGCATCCGATGTCGATTTGGAGTTTGAATTTAGCGATTTTGGTAATTCACCTCTTTGAAATTTTGCTTCTCCCCTCACTTTGACCTCTCCTCTCTCACCTTTTATAGATTGATTGTTATTGGCTCCGAGTACGTGTCCACTTCGTTCCCACCAACCCAACGTCACTTTTGTTCGCTTCCTTGTTGTCTCTGCGTTTGCTATGCGACTGCAAAATCTGATAACTTCAATATCTACATATATACATACGTATAGTCCATAAGCATCTTTTTTTGTTTCATTTAAATTACTTTAAACTATGTTGTGTTTGCAAATTCATACAAAGAAAAGGAAAGAAGGCGCATTTCACTTGCGCATGGATTAGACAAACAACAAAAAGAAAATAACCAAACCGACTGTGAGAAAAAATATGTAAAATGTTATTGAGGAAATTGTTAAACAATTTCTATTTGTACAAAGAGAAAATTAGTTCAATAGTTTTCTATCAACAAAAGAAAAAAACAAAATATTATAAACATTTACTTTGTACACAATTTTTGTAAAATAAAAAAACTAAAGTCTACCTATGTAGGTATTAAACAAAACTAAAATAAAAATTTTTTAATCTCTTCTTTCTCAATAAAAAGACAAAAACCTATTTTAATAAGTTTTTATTATTATTATAAGTATAGGATATAGTTGTAAACTATCAACCTAACTATATTTTACAAGCACTGGCAACTAAGGCCTTTGGCTTAGACGAAAACTACATCCATACACTATAGCCTGGGATTCGAACCCGGGTCCTCGTTGTTCAGTTGCCCAAATGACTTAGACAACTCATCTACCGAGGACTGCTTAATACGTATTTGCTAATGTTTTAAGATTTCAGGTAACACAGGAAGCAAATTTGAGGAGACAGAAATCCAAGAAATAACTTAAAAATGTGTATTTTTAGTCTTAATCTTTTAAAACATTTGGAAAACTAATTTCAATTAAGAGGAAAAATGACAATTCCTAACTTAATTATATTTCATGGATAAATGTCAAATGTTGAATCAGATTAACAGTCGATGTTATGATCAACATATTTAGTTGTGAAATAAATGATTCGTCTTGCCATAAACTAAGTGTAAGTGCACATTAGTTTAGTCATAGGCTAGCTAAATGGCTTCCCTTCGAAAGTCGACATTCGATTTGGAATATGAAGTATATAAGAAGATTGGGCATCAAAAATGTTTGCCTTCGTTAGGACTGATTCCCTCCATTCTCTATAGAGCCCTACTAGAACTGAGTGCTTTCCACTCGCTAGTCTCTGTTCTTATCTAATCGCATAATTGAGTAGTTATGTTAGGAAATCACATTGGTCAGTGCCCGAAACGCACTTAGTCAGTCAGCCAGTCGGTCGGTTTGGGAGTGAGTGAGTTTGGCGAGTTAACTTTGGCTAACATTAAACGCCGAAAATTGAAGCAAATCCTTCAACAAATAGATAAATATGGATATATTGAGTCAGCTTTTGAAGCTTTTATCGGTGTCGCTGTGCGTTTGTGTTTTGCGGTCAAGTTGAATGTGTTTTGTCGATGGTCGAAATATAATTTTCAGTATTCTCAGTTTCGATTTGTCGACGATAGTGAACGGTTTCGCTTGTTTTTTCGGTTTGCAATGCTTTTTCGTCTACTATTAATCATTTGCCTTTGGCTGGGATCCACCTGTGGTGGCTATGTGGAGCATCCGAATTTCTGCATTGAAACGGAACCTTTGCTCTTGGCCGACATAGGGCAACATGTGGTTATACCCAGTGAGAAGTCTTTAAACTGTCAAATCATAGCCACCACTTTGACATCAAATGAAAAGGTGAAGGAAATATATACATAGATATATAGCAACCATAAATGGTTGGATCAAAACTGGTTTTCATTCATCTAAATCCTTAATTGAACACTTCAAAGTCACATATAACAAAATGCATTTGGTCTTTTATTTTGTGCGAGGTCGCTAAATTCATATGCTTGACCCTTTCATTTCATCAATAATTCATCAATAATCCAGTCCCTCCACTCCACACCCCTCTTGAGAACGTTGTCTCTAATATTTGCAATTGAATTAGTGTGCGCCTGAAAGAAAAGTGTCTTATAGATAATGCCAATTGAATGGCAGATAAGCAATACATATATAGATATATATTAATTTATATACTTTTATTATTTATTAGCCATCAATTGATTAATCCATGCTGTAACTTCCTTCTTTAGGCGAGTTTCATTGATACCATGTGTGCGGATCATGGGTCATTGACGGTGAAACAGGACCATCATCATTATTTAAAGCTTCACAATGGCGAACTCAGTGGGCGTGGCAGTCAAGATGATATTTGCGAAAATGAAGCGAAATCCGTTCTTGCCTGGGTTCCTTATCAAATGGTCTTGGAGCACTATGCCCGCGAATTGAATCCCAAGGAACGACTTACCTATATAGCCAAGGCCACCAATGTGGAGAGGGAAAAAACGGAATTATGTCATTTTAGGCATACAGATTTGGTCAATAAAGTGGTCGATGGTCTATTTACATGTGTGGTCATGATTTTTGGTGATAATTTTGTAAGTTATTATTAAAAAGTCATTCGAATTCCTTCTAATCAAGTTCTTGACTCCTCTGTTTAGTACGGCGTGGAGGATAATATCAATGTACTAGTGGAATTGGAGCCACTGATGTATCAACTGAGGAACATCACCTATATGCCCTGGCGTAATACTACCAATAGCTATAAAATGAATCTGGGCAGCAGTGTCCTGAAGAATCCCAGTCATGAACGTAAACCCATTTATGGCAGCATCAATTATTCCTTTGTGGAGAAGTTACGCCTGAATGTGAGCAGCATCTATCAGGTGGATGAAAATCTGGCAAAGCTTCCATTGCTCCTAGAACATCGCGGTTCAGTGCTGGAACTGGATGCAAATGGTATTGGTGGCCTACAGGTGGACGAAAAGGCCTATTTTGGACGCAGTATGGATCCCTTGAGTGAGGTCAGAGTTCAGGTCATCGGCCAATGGGTGGATCAGTATCGTGAGTTCAGCGGGGATATCTATGAATATTATGGGCATGGATTAAGACGCTATAAACAGGCACTGAGTCAAGCCAAACTTACCTTGGTGCGCGTGGATAATACAGAGCCAGTGTTTGAGGCCCCCGAATCGAGTAACCTGGCCAAAGCGTCCCTCTTCCGTGAACATATTGGTTCTAGTCACTCCAAATTGATGGTAAATGGTTCCCACTCGAATTTCACAGAATGGGAGCAAGCCGTGGATGATGATTCTGCAGAGGAATCGTCTGGTTTCTATGGCTGGTTTGTGGTCATCTGTCTATTGGTCGCTCTGGCCATCATCCTAAGTGTTTTCGCCATCGTCCGCTCACAAAGCAAACGACTTCAGGAGAGACAAAAATATGAAGTAGCCAATCAACATGCCCAACAGCCTTAATAATAATAATAACAAATCTTGAATTTATATTTTTTTATGTATCCTCTTTATTTGCAGTTAATAAAACAGAAAACTCTTTAAACCGAATTGTTAATACTCTATAAATGTCATTAATTAAACAACTGTCATTTAAATATTACAAACTATTTGCTTAAATGAGTTAATTTCCAAACAAGAGTAATTGTTTCGTTTTGGTTTAGTTGTGTTTCTGCTGCTGTTGTTGCTATTGTTGTGTGTGATGTTTTTTTTTCTTGTGGAAAATCTATTTATTAATTGAGAGGAAAACAATTGTTCCAATTCAGAAGACGAAAGGAAACCCACGAACTGCTGCGAATTTGCATATTAAGAAAGAGTAAGTCGCCAAAATACACAAACTGCATTGATAAAATGCATAAATGTTTTAATTATTTGCCATTTAGTTTTATTATTTAAGACACTATAAATATTTAATGAGTAATTTTCGCACAACACACTTTGAAATTAAATTCTAATAGAGATGACAGTAATACAACGAGAATATTTCAGATGCAGATTGCCACAATTGCTGATACATCTTTTTAGGAACAATTTAAAACATGCAACAAATAAGCCAAGAAGCAGACACTCCACACATTGTTTGCATACAAATTGTTTATAATTGACTATTTTGATAAGTTTTTTTTTGGTACAACTTCTGCACAACACTGCTATCGCAACTATCGTATCACGAGGCAACGCCCGAGTTGGCAGCACTCCAAATTGTGCTGTACACGCCTATCATCTCACTCACACACAGAGGAGTGAAGCAGAGCAATAGAGAAATTCATTCATCGAGTTTTTATTAATTTTGTGCTACATCTAGTTATTTCATTTAAACACCTTTAGAATAAACCAACTGGTGTGTTTTGGCATTTGTGTGTTGTTTATGTTTTTGAGCCGCCAACTCGAATAGCAAACGAAATCGTGTAAAAAATGTGAAATTTTCTCTCGTTTTTAATATTGTGACGCGGCCATTGCAAAACGCAAAGCAACGGCAACGACATCGACGGCGACGAGTCAACATTTTTATAACAAAAATACATTGGCATTGGCCCCAACAAAATTATATAAATACCGCAACGCAGGTAAGTCATAGCTAATTTTTCAGTAAAGGGGTTTAATAAAATTCCAAGCAAATGTCGATGCCCAAATCTCAAAATGTAAATAAAGCCAAGGATTTAATTAATTAAAAAAATAAGGAAAGATTATTTGTTTCGTTTTTATTATATGATTTTTTTCTCTGTATAACACTGTATGGATATCTCTTTCTAACAAGACAGAGTTGCAGCTGATTTTTGACTAGGACGGTTATCGAGAAAGTTATCGAATTTGAAAAATGAATGTTTGCTGGAATTTTGTTAAATTGTTTGTTTCAAAGTACATTAAAAGTACATTTAATATTTTGTCTTTAGTGTATTTGATTGCTTGAAATGGATCGCAAGAAGGTACTGGAATTGGATAAAATTTGTCGTGTTTGCATATCAGAACGAAAAGAGATGAGACCTTTGTTTAGTGAAAAAGTACCAGAAATGCTGATGGACTGCACCAGTGTGCGAGTGGAACCTACAGAGGGATGGCCGGACAAGATTTGTGTACAATGTGTTCATGCTGTTAGCCGAAATCATGCCTTTAAAGCATTGGTAGAGCGCAGTGATAAGGAATTGAGGGAATATATTAAGGGTATTACGGTTCAAATGGTCCTGGAAGAGCAGCAAGCCATGGCGGCAGCAGCAGCGGCAGCCAATGCGGCGGCGTCCACCACAACAACAGCAGTAGCACCAGCGACAGCAACAACACCAACAAAACAGCAACTGCAATTAGAACGCAAGCAACAAAAACTGCTACAAAAGCAACTCAAGCAGCAGCAACAACAGCAACAGCAACAGTTGCTTTTGGAGGAACAATTACTACAGCAGCAACAGCAGCAGCAGCAGCAACAACAACAGCAACAGCAGATGATTATACAACAACAACAGCAGCAGCAGCAACAACAGCAACAGCAACAACAAACACAGGTCAAAAGCAAATGGAAACCTTTAATGAAAAAGGGCTCAAAACAGGGCAAGAACTCATCACCCTCCATAACAAATCAAGTGCAAATACTGCCCGAACCGGCACCACCCCCGCCACCATTGCAGCCATCTCCTCTACAGCACCAGCAGCAGCAGCATCACCAGCAACAACAAATCCAACAGATACAACTACCCACACTCCAACCAGCACCCACTCAATTGCTATCCGCACAGGCAACTGGAGCGATACCGCATCAAATAATTCTGCCCAATGGTCAATTTATCACGACCGCTCAGTTAGTAGCCCCGCAACTGGCGCAGATTATTAATACAACGCCCCAAGCACAGCAGGGACACACAACAGCCGCGCAATCCCAATTCCTGCCACAACTCCTGCAGACCCAAAATGGTCAAACATTACAAATAGTCCAACAACCGAATGGCACACAATCCCTGCAATTTGTCCAGCTCGTGCCACAGAGAAGTTTGGCGCAACCCTCCCAGCATGTCACGGGAATGCCCGAGACTTCGTTGGCGGAAGCAGATGTTCAGTTGCTGAACGAGGCCTGCGATGTGGAGGATGAAGATTTGGATGAGGTATACGATCAGCTGGACTCGAAGGGTCATACATTCGAAACGATTGTACTCGATGATGATCAACAGCAGGATTTCCTCAAGGATCAGGTGCTAATCGATGAGGATTTGACTCAAAGTGAGACACAAGAGCATGAATATTTCGATGATCTGGAGCAGGAGCAACATATGGAGCAGGAGCATGAACTGGATGAGGGTGAAGTGCTTAAGCACGAGGAAGATGATTTCATCATCGAAGAGATTCAACTCGAAGATGAGGATATAATGGATGAGGCTGAGGAGTCAATGACTCCAGATTGTGAATACATAACCGATGATCAGGATCATCATTTGGCTGGCGCCGATGTCGATGATGAGATGCAGTATGCCATTATGGAGCATCCGGATGGTGAAACCGAAGCCGATCTAGAGCAGGCATTTATGGAGCAGGAGGCCGGTGGTGTGGTAGAACAGCTGACTGTACAAGATGGAGTCGAGCTGACAAGTATATCTCTCGAGAATGCTGTGGTTGAATTCAGCCAAGCAGATCAATCTGCCCTGGTCACTGCTGCAGGAGCGGCTACAATACCCGCCGAGACAATAAGCCTTAATCCGCCCAAAGCCAAGCGCTCTAAGCGGGGCAATAATGCGCATTCAGCACCTGCGACCACTAGCAACACCACCACGACCACCACCCTCACTCTCCAGCCGTGCAATCATCAGAGTAGTCCTCCACCAGCTCCTCCACCCATTAGTAGTAAACTGGCCGCTGCCAATTCCCGGCAATTGGTGCAAACGGCATCTGTAATAGCCGCTGCCGGAGCCGATGACAACTATGAGATCGATGCGAATCTTGTCACCGAGTTCATCCAACAGCATACATCTCCCTTGGGTTCGGGTCGCTACATCTGTCACTTGTGCACCACAGAGTTCCGGCAATTCAAGGGCCTACAGAATCACATGCACTCTCACACGAACTGGATACGCGCCAATTGCAAGAAGCAACCGCAATGTGAGATTTGCCTGAAGAGCTTCAAGGGTCCTGGCATGCTGCGCATGCATATGAAGACTCACGACGCTGAATCGAATACTCCAGTGTGCAATATCTGCAATCGCACCTTCAAATCGAAGGCGATACTCTATCGTCACCGTCAGACGCATCAGCAGCGTGCCTATTGCTGTGGCGTCTCCAATTGTCGCAAGAATTTCTCATCCGCTGCAAATTTGCGTTGGCATGTGGAACGCAAGCATCCGGATGTTGTGGATCCCTATTATAAGTGTGGCAAATGCCTAACTTTGTTTCAGGTAGTGGATGATTTGCAGCATCATGTGGAGACAACGGATTATTGCAATGGCGGCAACAGCAGTAGCACGGATTCCAATCAAACACATGCCGTGGCACATGCTGGCGATATGCAGGGCGCAGCTACTGCCACCCAGTTGGGAGCAAATGCCGCCTTTAGTGGAGCGGTTAGCATTGTTAGCAATGGCAATGAAATGTCCAGTTTAATAGCTGCTCCAACTGGAGCTCTAGCCACAGCAACCACTGGGGGTGCTCCGGGTGATACCCATGCCGTGGTGGTGGGTTCATCCGGAGAGGTTTACTTTGTGACGCAGGCGTAGCCAGCGGAGTATGCCGTGGCGGGCGCAAATGAATGTCTGCTCGGCCTTTAGATCATATGATAAATACATATAATAAAACTATATAAATTAAACATATATATATGTATATATATATTTTTGTACTACTCCAAACACACCTACACACACACACACACATACACATACAAACATATTGCAATCCTAGATTTTTATCCAACATTTTTGAGGATTATTTTAGTTAATATATATTTCTAGAATATAAGTTTCAAAGAGAATTTAGTTTATAATTTTTTAACATACACCCGGGGAAATATTTAGACTAAAAAATTAAGAAATACATTAATTAATATTTGCAGCTTGGTTAACATTGTTGGGAATTGTAAAATAATTTTTAAAAAAATAAAACAAACAAAACAAAAAAACAGGAAAAATACTAAAAACAAATTGTAAAATAAAAACTAAATGCTATTTGTATTTTGTAACTTAAACTTTTGCTATTTTATTCGGCGTTTCCTGTTTGCAGAAGAGTCAAATAATGGATATACATATAACTGAACAAAAAAAAAATCATATCAGATAACTTTTAAAAGTAGAATACTTAAGGGAAAGTAGTTTTTCTTTTGCTTGTCATAAAAACTTTAAAAGAAAGTCAGATAAGTTTGATTAGCTTTTTATATGGCACGTGGAATCTACCTGTCTCTATGAGTCATTTGTATTATCCTAAAGTAGGTATAGCTATATCCACTTCCAGAACAAAGAACATATGGAAACGTAAATAATATTTCAGATTAAGATAGAAGATAGAGCTTCTGATCCTAAGCATTCGTTTCCTTATTAAGGAGTCTTTTATTTTTGTCTATATTCAGATTTATGGCATATCGGATCTCAATATATATTCATCAGATTAGAAATAACCATTTTCAGCTAAAACAATCAAATTTTTTGTATGTCACAGTTCTAAAAAACTAAAAAAGTTTCAAATTTCGGGATTTCACTCCCAAAAATTTTGCAAATCTTGATTTAGGTTAGAGAATTCGAGACTTATCTGTGCATATTAAGTATATATACTAAAGAATAAGTATATGCTTTAGAATAACACTTGTAAGCGAGACTTGATAATTCACATATATTTAATTCTGATGAATTTGTGTGCCTTTGCAATACACAAAAAAAGTAATTATAAGGAAACTAAACTACTCATCGTGGGCTGCAAGTGAAAAGCAAAACTGATACTTTTCGTAAACAATTGAAATAATAAACAAAACTAATACAGGAGGCAACGTGGATTCCAATTAATAAATTTTGAATGATTATCCATCCCAGTTGAGTAAATTTAAATGAGACGTAATATGAAACGCAGAGACAAAAGACGCAGTTGTTTGTTGGAATTGGGTTCGGGTTTGGGTTTTGGTTTTGAATTTCATGGCGACGTAAATTGAAGTAAACTCCAGGGACTGTGGGGAGTGTGGAATGGAATGGACTCTGTCTATATTATATGCGCAGCTAATTTTGGCTTGGAAAAATTATTTTCTTCAAAAGAAATTAGTCATTTGATGACCTCACTTTTCACATGTCTGTCTGTCTGTCTGCTGTATGTTTGGTTAATCTAAAGTGTCTCGTCAATATAGAATATTGTTCAATTTTGATAATTAATTAGCAAATAAGTTGGCATGTATCATAAACAAAAGACAAAATCCCTCATAGCCAATTCATTTTCATGGATATTATTTATGATAACAAAGCTGACGACGGCGTCTGTTGTTGTTGCTGATGATAATAATGATAAGATAGAACTCAGGTAGCTACCTTAAGTTCTAGTAAACAGAATTCCAAGATTTCACTTTGTTTTCCTTTCGATGTGCGTGACTTTGGCACTGTCTGTGGGCGTGGCCTCCACCACACAACAAAATTCATGTAAATTCATTCGAATTAAATATTAAGTAGCGAGAAAAACAAAACGAAAAAAAAACAAAAGGTGCAGAAAATCAATATAAATTGCTTTGACATTAACATTGATTTCAAATGAAACTTCTAGCACTTGAAATTTGATGAAATTCAGAAGATTTACACATACTTTTGGGGGCAAAACTAGACGAGACTAATTACATGGGAGAATCCAACAAATTGCAAGTTTTTATAAATTTATTTTATTTGATGGAATTTGCTGGAATTGGGGGGGCAAAAAAAAATCACAAAATATTTTCTAGATTTTAGATATTAATTTTATTTGATGAGAGTCACCAAAATTATTAGCTACTCTTGGTGCCACTAAAAAAAAATCAATAACTACAGATTCATTGCTGATAGAATTCCAAAAATTTGAAAATTTTCAGTTATAAATTGCTTTTGATGATGTTCACAAAGATGATCACATACTTTTGGGGTCAAAATTAGAAAAGGAATCAATAAATTGCTGGAAAACCCACAACAAATTGAAAGATTTTAAATATTTATTGAATTATTATTCCATCAAAGCGATTTCATTAAATTTTTTTTGAATGAAAAACGAAAAGCAAAATATTTGATGAAAATGAACATGAAAAGATCTTTTGACTGAGTTTTATGTGTAATTAAACAATTTTGAAATTCAAATAGATATTTAGGTATATAATTTGTTAGCTGAATATTCAACATTATGTTTTCTTAAACTAGCCACAAATTTTATAAATTTATTGGCAATTATTTTTTACATGTTAGGTTGAAATTTCTAAACTAAAGAGTAAACGATGTTTTTATATTGAAATGTTTCGCTTAACATTTCGGTTGAACAATGCATAAATTAGCATTTTAATTGTTAATTTTACTCCCCCACCCACCCTCACGCTCTCTGTCTAGTCTAGTAATATGCTTGACTGGAAACGTCCTTGACCTTTGGAATCGCCCGTTTGTTGTCGTGCATTTTTCTAAAATATATTTTCTACTTTTACCTCACAAACTTGGCCCGTCAGCCAAATTGAACGCATGAATTGAAGAGAATTAAATTTCTCAATATACATTAATACACACATACATATGTGTGTATAGAGACTTGGTTAAATAAATGTGTATAAAATGAAATAAATGACAAACATTTAATGCGTTTAGTTGCTGCACACACATGTCCAATTATTTCAAATTTAATTGATTTGACGTAGCCGAGAAGAAAAAACTGAGAAAATATAAATTTTCATTTTGATTCATAGAATTTTCCTCAACCAAATGGCATTTGTTTAATAAGTGGCCAAACGATTAGACATTAATTTTAATTATGTACATATTTTCTGTGGTTTCTTTCTTGTCGTGCCAATATCTAATATACACACACACACACACACACACATCAGCCACGTCACACATACATGGGCATAGAGTGTATCGATTGTATGGAATTTATGACATTAGTCACGTCAAGGTATATAGAATATATATGTATGAATATATAGCTTTGTTCCACCAACTATTCAGTAGTTGTATTGAAAATTTTTAATAACCCATTTTACTCAATTTTTGTTTGTTTTTGTTTTTGTTTTTGGACCCAATTGAGAAATTTATCGCTTGTGTGCCTAAGCAAAATATGGCAAATATTTACGGATTATTTGATTTAGAAAACAAATGGAATCTAATTATGGTTCTCCTTTCGTTTCAATTCTTTTATCAAGAGCAGCAAAATATTTTCTGCAACATTTGTTTATAATAATTTCTCAAGTGCGCAACAAGTAAAATACTCATAATGCCCCATAAGGGAATAAACAAAAACAACAAATGTAAAAATAAAACATTTTAAGATTTTCAGACTTTCTAGTTTTCTCCACTTTCATATAACTTAATAATAAAAGATTTATGAGGGAAATACTTTGAAATATTTCACTTGGTCTCAAATTGAAGGGAAATCCTCAATCTATAAAGATTTCATGAAAATCGGGACTTCCTTTAGCTCAATTTTCCCTTGTTTAGTTTAGTTTTTGTGTCTTTGAATGATTATCTTTTCATAGTCGATTCCAATGATCCAGTTAATTGGGTTCTCAAAGTTTTAACTCAACGAATTGATTATTTTTAGAGTCTATTTCTTGAAGTAAACAAATTTCTTGACAATTTCTAAGATTTAGAAGTAGAATTTCTAAACATTTAGTCTCTCATTAAACTAATTACATTTGAAATTAAAAATCCCTTGCAAACTTTGATTTCTATTTACTTTTTTTTTGCTTATTTCCATTTGAGTTTCCATTTCTGCATATTGAAAATATGAGAACTCAAGCTGTCCGTGGGATTGTTTTGGTTATTCAAAAATAAACGCAAAATTTGTGCTTTTTTGTTAAACTTTTTGTTTATGTCATTAAACCGACAAAGAGTAAACAAAAGAAAAGAATACATTTTGCTTTTGCGGAAGAAACCGAAAGCGTTGCGACCATGGGGGACTGGCGGGTTTTTTGGGGGGTAAGTGTAGATCTGATGAATGATTACGTTTTGTTATGGTGGCGAGGTGAAGGTTTTCCCATCCCTCCGCCTACCTCCCTCCCATGCAGCCACCCACACAGTTTGCTTGGCAACATATGATTTACATACATTCACTTTACAATCAGAGGGCAGACTAAGAGAGAGAGAGAGAGAGAGAGAGAGCGACTAAGTAAGTTGAACAAACACTTGTTGTTACTTATCGTCCCACCCATTCTCCATCTCTGGGGGATTATTCGTGAGATCCTCCATTGACGCAAATTTTGTTTTGTCTTTCGGTGTTTTTTTTTGGCAACTAACACTTCCATCTGAATATTTCATCTCTTGCCGCTTGGCTCACAAATTTTAATAGCGTCACGAAATTGCAATTCGCACGTTGAAATCGCATTTTGTTTTCATTTTTCAGTTTTAGATCTCTTTTCTCTCTATACACATTTTCTTTGATAAATATTTATATACATTCATAATATGAATTTCATCGAACCAACATTGTGCCAATGATTTGCACAAAATATTTAATTGCTTACCAAAATGTTGTTCATTTGCATGAAAGAATTCACATGACTTTGTCTAAACTAATAATAGTTTCGCAATTTATTCTTCAAATTTTTTGGTAATTAAAGAGTTTAGAGTCTTTAGAGTCTAAAACTAAATACTTTGAACATTTTAGAAAACTTTTGTTAACTCGATCGGAGTTCCATTCTAATATGAAATACTATTTTCTATTTTGACTAATTGAATTTCCATTTATCTGTTGTCCAAATATTTTACAGAATGTTTTAGAACTCAAATAAATTATAAATAAAATGTTTCTCCATGTATTTTGTCGAAATATTTGCCAAATTCTTTAGGAAAATATATACAAAATTATTTGAAAATATTCGAAATATAGAATATTTCTGAAAGTTTAAAGAGAACTTTAAGCCAAATATTTGGCAGCTAGAATTGCAAAGAGTATTAAACATTCGTCTTTAGTTACCATGATGGGGGAAAACTTTTCTTCTTGCCCTCTTTTGAATTCATTTTCCTTATCGTTGGCATTAAATTAAACTTGATCTACATATGGCTATATATACATATATCTATATATATGCACTTGTATTTGTCTGTAAGTGTAAACCGTCTGTGTGCAATGTACATACACATAAATTTTGTACAAATACTATTCAAATATTTATATAATTCGTACAATTATAGATAATCGTTGTTGTTGTTGTTGTCGTCTGGCTAGCCATTAGATCTTGGCAATATTTTTAGCATTATCGTTGCTTTATTTTCTTCTCTTTGGCGGCGCAATTTCATTTCCGATTTTTTTTTATTTTAACAAGAGATTTGCAAATTTTATTTTCTGTCCACACGAGCAGATCTTTGTTTTTTGTTGTTTCTTTCTTTCTGGGGCACACTCTTGACATTGACTCATTTTGGTCATGAATGTGAAACTGAAACTGGGTTTAGGATTTGCATTTTGGTTTAGAATAAATTCATTTTTCATTTCATTATTCTATTGTCCTATTTGTATAGCATACTTATTTGGGGCGGGGTGGAGAAGAGGAAACGATTCGCATTTTCGCGGTTAGGCAAACTTTTGTCTCATTTATCATATCGGGATGATCTTAGCCGGCATTTTTGAAAGGAGGCAGAAAAACATTTTGGCTCTAATCCAACGCATTTCGTAGGTGGCAACAGCTGCTAATAAAATACATTTTGATGGTGGTCAGGGCTGCCTTTTTTTCTATTTGAGAAAAGAGAAAAGATTTCAACGAATTGAATATGAAATTTGTTGGTCCGTCCGTGTCCGTCTATATACTTGTTTGATTAGCCCTGAAAAATGTTGTGCCAACTGTTTTTGCTTTTTCTTTTTTTCTACATTCTTTTGGGTGAGTTGTTTCGCCTCGTGCCATGGGGACAAGAACGGGCAATGCCTTTTAACCAGAGACTCATCCGCAGCATCAGCATTCGATTTATCGTATATAGAGCGCCACACGAATACGTTTTCGATTTTCGATCACGATATTTGGTCGTGTTGGCCCCCTTCTGGCTCTATGTAGTTCCGGCAACCAATGACGTTTCACACCCGCCCTCAAAAAAGCCAAAACAGAAACGCATTGACTACAGACAGATGCCGATTGACATTCTGGCCCAAAAGTGTATAGAATGCTTTTGTCTGTCTGTTGAATACAATGTCAAGGTTGGGAGATATCTATTTTAGGTTCAAGTATTCCAAGTGTTCTCCCTTTGAAATACAAATTTCGAATATTTCAAGAATCTTTTTAGCATGAATTTTGACTTGCGTTTTTATGGTAATACAATTCGGAGAATTTCCTATCATTTTAGCCACTTTATTGTTCTTGGACATGACTAATTTTCTGATTATCTGTTGGTTTATCTATTTGTCAATTGTTACTCAACTTAAAATCCCCATTCAACGATATTTTAATTAACTTTTCATTACATTTGGCATGAAATTGAAAGTAAAACAAAAACCTACTTATTGTATTCTGCCTTATTTTCGGTCGAAATATTTCATTTACCCTTTAATAGATGGTGGGTATATTAGTAATGATCTTCGTGCTGATCAGGAATAAATATATATAATGTCACAGATCTATATTTAAGCTTTGCAATCAAAATCAATTGAACCAATTGCTGGAAATGAAATCCATTAAACGCTATAGATATATATTTCATCTGTTAACGCTCATTATTTATGGGTTTCAGCTTTAACAGGGTATCAACCAATTCGTCAAGGGACTCCCACCATTCACATGTTTATGAATTTTTCACTGTCAAGCGAAATGATGCTTCTATACATACATACATACATATGTATGTATGCCTAATGATTAGTCATCCATGAGCGTTGTTTCCTCTGGTTAGTGGGCCCCAATTTTGGTAAGGAGCTTGACAGCCGGCAAATAAACATCTATATCTATACATACATAGCTTTATATAGAGAGAAAGAGAGAGAGAGAGAGATTCGTATTCACACAACGACAAAGGGAAATTGTCAGTCATCATCAACATCATCATAGGAGAACGGAAAACGGAAGGCAAATCAGTGTCAATATTTTTGTTTTCACATTTCATATTTATAGAAATCGTTTTTAAATGGTTTTATAAACATCTAATCACGTTTAAAGATTAGAATAAGCTTTGCGCATATTTATAGATTTGTCGTATTACGATTAAAAGGCATTGGGCCATGTGTGGATTGAGTGTCTTCCCCCAGGCAATTCCATTAGTGGCCAGCAAGGTCAAACTTAATGTTCGATTTGCACAGGTGCACTTTAGTAGCTCCTTTTAAATCGATTTTCAACCTGACCCTGAGTTGCAGGAGAAACTGAAGGACATTATCATTGGCATTGGATTGAGGGTGCAAATGAATAATGATGATGCGTGCCTAGCATCACCATCATCACCAGGTCTCGGAAGCTCTTGTTTCCAGTTCAAGTCTGTACCTGCCAGACAGTCTGGGTCTCGAACAGCTTTTTTCATTTTACTTTTCTCTCTTTTATTATTGACAACACGCGCCTATTGATCCCAATTTGATTGAAAACGCGAAAAACAACTAACAATAAGCAAAGTCAAAAGCAATTGACAGACGTTTCCCCGTCTCATATCTGTGACTGAATCACACACAGAGCCATCAAGCTCCGAACAGCAGCTGCACACAATGGCCAATAAATTGAGTTTATCAGCTGATTCTCATTGAGTAAATTGTTCTATTTACCAGACAATAATCTAACCAAAAAAAAAACTCTGTTTAGATACAATTCATAATATATGAGTCAAATAAACGAAATGGGGACAGTCGTATGATCAGGAATTTGCTTAGAATAATGTTTCAAATTAAAGCCTACTGTTAGGTCGAATTTCATGGGAATTTCAATCCTTTAAACAACAATTACAATTTATGACCATTTTTAAGATCAATATGTTTACAAAATTGAGTTAAATATGTTTCAACATCAATTTTTTCATTTGAACTCTACAAACATTGAAGATTTTCAAGACAGAGGCTTACTTTTGGGACAAATTGTGTAGAAGAAGTTGTTGGACAAGATTTGGCAAATATGGTCTGTCTTTGTTAACCATTTTTCATGTTATTTGTAATTAATTTATTAGTTAACCAATTTTGTATCAAGAAAATACTCAATCTTTTGCCTAATTTTAGGTCGAGATACATATGTCAAAAATTAAGCTGAAGATGTTTTAGTATATCATATAAGGCCTTTTGGTACTTAATTTTGATTCAACGAATTCTAGAAGTATTTTAATCTCACTTTGCCCAAACTGAATCATAGAAGTAGAAGAAAAAAAAGTTTTCTTAATAAAAAAAAAAAAAAAAAAAGGTCCCAACTGACGGACCCTTTCTGCTGCTCCAGGTGAGGCTCGAACTCACAACCCCGGCATCGCTCATACACACAGAATACTGATTATAAGTACCGTGCGCTAACCAATTGCGCCACTGGAGCTGTTGAATTCGAAGTAATATTTTCGTTTCAAGATCTCTCACAGAGCCAGTTGGCTCTCAAGCATGAAAACATTTAAAATTTAAAAGAAAAATATATATTTTTTATTTTTATTTTTTATAATTTAATATTTATTAGATTAATATTGAAGTATTTTAGTTAGAAATTATGGAAAAGCATGTGTATTTTTTTTTTTTTTTTTTATTAATTTTTTTAAATTTAACCAATTATTTTTCGTATCATTATATACTTATGTAAATATATTTTTTAAATTAAATATACTTATATTTTGCAAAAAAAAAACTTACTTCATTGCAAGAAATTTCAAAGCAGCAAATTCTGAATAGATTTGTGTGCAAAGTAAATACATCAGAAATTGTTGGGTTTCAAGTGCATCAGCTGTTAAATGTTTCAGGCATCCTTTCCGCTATTCATAACCACTTTTTGTCTAAACTCATTTTCCGTTTTCCGTTAGACACACACACACAGAGAGAAATCGTTTTCCGTTGGCAGCCTCCTAGTCGTCCTTCTGTTTTTGCATTCATCCTCCATTCAAAGTCAATGTCAAGGATGGAAATTGAAGGAAACGAAAACGTTTCAAGCGGCACCCCATGGCCAGGGACAAAGGACGAGCGACAACCGACTACACCAAGGACATGAACATGGGAACAATGACGACAAGTTCTGAGAGCCTTTTTGAATATAAAATTTATTTATGGATGCAGCAGAAGCTACCAACCAGAGGCCCCTTCAGGGTCATTTATGGCCACAAAGCTCAAATATTTCAGTTGTTTTTTTTCGCCTTTTTCGGAGAAAGTTCAACCATTCTTCTTTCCTTATCTTTTTGCTCATTTATTTTGCCCACGATTTGCTATACATATCATTTTGTTGTTTTTTATCAACTGCCCACTTGATTCTGGAGCTATTTTTGTCTCACATTTTTTATGTGATGTAAAAATATCTAAACGTTGCGTCACATTTGGCATTTACCATTTATTTTATTTTCATTTTGGTTTGGTTTTTGTGGATGTGCCAAGGCACACGCGATGCCTCTTCGGTTAGAGAATGTTCGATTTCTGGTGATATCTCGACCTAGCCCACCAAAACTCAAGCCCAAACGCCAAAATTTGGGTGGCTGATATTTGCAATTTTCGTAACTGACAGTACCCGAGTGGGAACACTTTGAGTATTTAATTAAGGTGCCCTCCATTTTCCATGGTGTTGATTGACGCAAGTCAGTGGAAAGTATATGACATCAGGTGGAACTAGTCACGAAATTTTGTAATAAATTGGTTAAATCTAAAAAATGATGACACCTCATTAGGACAAATTCAAGTTGATGGCTTAGGGACTTTAGTTTGTTACATACTTTAAGGCATTGAAATGCACTCGAACCATGCATTTAAGCCATGGTTCAAACAGTATAGATCTTTTAGATTTAGGCACTTTATCTTTTAGAATAAAACTAGTCAAACACTCAAACCATAGTTAAACGATTTAAAGAACTTTAAAATATATATTATAAAGGACTTTGGAATTTTAAGTAGTTTCACTATATTTTAGTTTAGCCTATAACTATTAAGATTATGCCAATTTATTTATAAAATCCTATACCAAATACCGAAATAGAAAAAAATGGGAAATTTTAACTAAATAATTATAGAATTAAATTGTCATTATTCAGGTGACTTTCTATAGAAGTTGACTAATTGGGCATGAAGTTTTTGAATAATTTAAAGAAACTGTACGAAACGTTAATATAATATTAAATACTTTCGGTGAAACATTTTCATATAAAAAAGTTAATAAAGTTTTATAAAGTTCTAAAGAACTTTTTAAATAAAAAACCCTTCTAAGGAAAGTACCTTTGAAATGTCGTTTAAAATATAGCAAGAGTTTAGTTTTGGTTTTTATAAAATAAATATATTTGCCAGCCAGTCGAAATCCGACACCCTTTTGGGTGTATATTTTCCATTTGCTATGAATTTGAATAACAGATAAACATTGTTATCTGATCTTAATGAAAGTTCCATAACAAATGGAAAATTTCCAATCCTGTATGCAAAATAAATAGCTTATTTAAGCAGAAGTATCGTCTTAATCAATCAAATTTCAACGACTCATTGGGTAAGAATGGGGGATTAAATATGAAATAAACAAATCAGAAATTGAGACATTTGTATGTCAATCTGTTAGGAAAAGGCATTCGTCATGCTTTTTGGCTGTCTCCCAATATCAAGCTATCTGATGATATGGGCAATGTGGCATAATGGAAATATTTAGCGATAAGATGTGAACGATAGCCAGACCTTTGGGTTTGTTAACAAAATTGGCAATTTTTCCCTACCCTATCTCTCTCTCTCTCTCTCTGGACTGCATGTCAGGTAATTTAATTAGGGGCTCTCCTCTCCGGGTTCCCTACTCATAATGCGGAAACCGGCCATGTACAATGTACATAGGCAGATAGCTAGGTGGTGGGTGGTTAGGTGGTAGGTGATATTGGCCAATGTTGGCTTCCGTCAACAAATATTTGTTTTGGCATTTTGTTTTTCGCTGGTCAAACAAATTGCAGATTGGAGAGGAAAAAACAATTTGCCATAGATATTACAACAAAAACAAAAAGCCTAAAAAGGGGAAATTGCATTTGTTTCTTGGAATAAATTATTAAGCATTCAGAATTCCATTCAATATTTGTATAATCAAGTGGTGTGGGGCGTAAATGTATATGTAAGGTAGGCACTTGATAATATAAAGAGTTGTAAAGATCACATGATTAAATATAAATGATTAGATTTGGCTGATTTAAGAATAATTCTCAAGTGGTCTTTAGTATTGAATACCAGATAAGAGCTCAAATACCATCAAACAATACGATCATCTTTCAGAAATAGTCCCATATATTTGGATTACATTCAAATTGAAGTCTTTATGAGTGTTTAATCTGTGCCAAGTTTTGATATTATTAATTATTTTATAGTTTTTATTTAGACTTTGAGTATTTTACTGGCACAACTTCATTTACAACAGAACTCTTCAATAATTACTATCATTATCTGCTCAGAACACATCTTATCTACAATTTCCGATCATAATAGATTCTATTAACTGTTTGTATAAACATCTTTACTATTACAATATATAAATTAAAAACTGATTAAAAGTCTTAAGAAAATGGAATTAATGTAACTAAAACTTACTTAGTTCATATGATTCTTTAAAGGTTCAAATTCCAGTGTATTAAGATCAACACTTAAGATTTTGGTACTCTTTAAAAAGCTCTTCAGATATTGGTTTTTGATAATGAATTTCTATATTTCAATAGTCTCATAGAATGGACACTTAAGGAATGAATTTTTGTGGATTTGATAGAAGTCACGTCTGAATAAAACTATTTCATTTAGTAGGATAAACAAAGATAAAAATACTTTAGTGTAATTAGGTTAAATTAGAATAAAGTCTCAAAGCATTTTTCGGCATACTCTGCCAAATTCCATGTATAAATTTGGCCAAAAGCGGAATTTCGAGTTGCCGCGTGACACCTAAGGGACCTCAACCATTATTATCTTTACCACTCTTTACAGAGCTTAGGCATAACACACACTCTTTTTGTGTTCCATCAAATCCATCTTTATCAAATTCATATTTATCTTTGGCGCGTGTCTCGGGTTAATTTATCAGAAAATTTCCCAAAGGGGGAGGAGTGGGCGAATGGCAAATTGATTGCAAATCTAGTTTAGCCTGGTTCAAGTGACACACAAAAATAAAAACTCAAGGGGTTGGGCCATTTAAGTAAGAGTCCTGGCGCTTTTTCTACATAAACTCTCGCAAATTTTCCATTCAGGAACTAAAATTTTTTTGTCTTGAGCTATAGACAGAGATGGCTTAAGGTATAAAAATATATACATATGTATTTTTTATATATGTATGTAGCTTCTGGGCAAAATATCATATACCCTCTTTGTAACAGGAAAAATGACGGCAGCTGCGCAGTCAGAGCACTGTGGGATGTAAAGCAGGTTTTAATTAAATATTTAAACTTTATATAAAAATAGGATAATAATAGATATTTATAAGGTTTTATAAAACGAAATTGTTAATAATTAAGGCTTTTATTCGAGCTACAAAATGTGGCGATTTATCATTGTATTTTATCACTTAGTTATCATTAGATTCTTAGAGACAGACACAATAATGTTATGTCTCGAATTTTATCAAATATAAAAAATTATTTTTGTAATTCCTATAGCAATCTGTCGTGCTGTCGTGACATATGCACGGTTCTTTCCCACTGTACGACGGCGAGCCCAACAAATGTAGGCATAAAATAGCGGGAAACATGCTCAAATAGAGGTTCAATAATGGGAAATGAAGAAATCTTGTCGCTGTTTTTTTTTCAAACTTCGCTTCGAACGGACGTGCTCAGCGGACAACGCTCGTGTGTGTGTGATAAAGTGCAAAATAAGCAAAAAGGAAAAAGAAAAGAAAAAAAAAACGCGCGTGTAAGAAAAGCAAAAAAATTCAATTTTAATTGAGAAGTTTTATTTGTGTGTGTGTGGATATCGTGTAGATCTCTGTGTATAGTGTGTGCGTGTGTGTGACATACGTGTATGGAAAATGCCAAATTGAATGAAAACTAATTGGAAATTCATAAAAGAATATCACAAAGTTGATCTTTAGCAAAAGGTAAAAAGCCAAAAGAAGTTTAATTGTTTTTGTAATTTTTGGTGTGGTTTTTTTGTTGGATTTTTTTTTCTTCTCCGTTTCTGTGTATGTGTACTGTAAAAATAGCCAAAGAGCGAGAGAGAGAAAGAGAGAGGGATAGCGCGAGTGAGTTTTACCCACTTCGGGGTAGCTAGAGATGACAACGTGATTTCATCAACTGCGTAACGAAATATATTGTTTTTTTTTTTTGGTTAAAATTTGATTTTCTGTATGGGAATTTCTATTGTTTGTGTTTGTACATTGTTGTTTTTCATTTGTGACGTCATGGCGAGAGATTCTCTCACCGCAATGACAACGTCATTGTTCAGTAATTTATTACATTCTTTCATTATCTTTCTTTTGTGTTAATCTGTTTCTTTATTTTTCTGTTGTGAATACGTTTTATCTACGTTTCTTTTATGTGGCTGTGCTTCTGTATGGCTGACTAAAGTATAGTGTCTCTGTGTGAGTGTGTGGGTGAGATACAGCTGCTTTTTGTTTTGGTACCTGAAATCCATAATCAACCTGATCAAAAAAACATTCATATCTTCAAATTAAAAAAAACAGGTTTCTTTTTGTAGCAAAAAAATTCCCCTTTCAGAAAGTTTTTTGGCGAAAAGTTTTCCATTGTAATTTATTAAAGTATGACTAATTGCCATTACAAATGTTTAACAATATAACCATTAAAATAACTAGTTGAGTTTCCAAGTACTATAAATCACTCTATACTTAAGTTATTTTAACTTAAATCGGTTCAGATTAGCCCTCGACTAAGTGTTTACTTTGTTTATTTTTTATCGCTTTGACATTTTGCTTTCTTTTTTACTCCCATTCGCTGAACTCGATTTGGTTGCCTCTTTTCGAAAAGGGCAACATCATTTCTGTTGGAATATATATACATAGATACTTTGTGCCTATATAGCTGGAGTCGATTTATAAGGGTCAATTGGGATCAGATTCGTTCTATATAATACATCTTTTGTTCTGATATTCTGAAATCATTTTTTTTAATATTGTTTTTTTGTATAGAGTTTTGAAACCTCAAACCTTACGTGAAATATAATATTTGTATTTGGTCGAGTATTGTAACGACTTTTTACAATAACAAATTAATCCTGTCCTACTAAGCATAAATCTTAAAAAAAGAATACATATATTAGAATCAGGATAATTTAAACTTTTTGTATATCCAATAGACAAAAGTGACTAATCTTTAAAGGGAAAGAATAAGAGAGACAGCCTGACATTTTAATATTATCTAAGAAAAGGTTTCGATAATAAAAACTGGTTTAACTGTGATTCACACTAGAGATATATGTATATACATACATACATATGTACATACATATATACATAAGTATGTACTTGAGATTGTTGTCAGACTTCGATTGTTGTAGTTCCCTATATTGCCTTGATGACGAGAATTTTTGTATTTCTTGGCAAAATGAATACTTCCTGTCATTATCGATATTTAATCTTATTTTAAAGGCATCATAACTAGTCCTTAGCTAATATATGTAGTAGCCCCTATAGTAAGATTTCCTTATACCCTCTAAAATTGTCAGTTAAATATTTTTTTTACAACTTTGCTTTTCAACCCACTGGGTGACAAGTCATATTCCCCTTTTTGACATCATATTTGCCTGGTATAATCAGGATGAGCAGAAGTAGATTCCTGAAGAATGTAAAGGTGGGAATCTGTCATTCTTTATCAATACGGATGATTACAGGAAGAAATTGATCCTTAAGAAAACATTTGCATTTCTAGTTTTCTCATTCATTCTTGTTTATTTCACATTTTTGGTTACGAAATCTAAACTTGTCTAGACTTTTGATCTCTATTTACCACTTTTAAGTGGATAATACTTGAGAGATAAGAATATGATTATGGCGTTGGATCATAGCTCAATGAGAAACTTCTTACAAACACTTTTGTTATGCTAAACAACGCCACAACTCAAAAAATTTCCCCATCGCATTTGTTTACATTTATTTTTTATTGTAATTTTTTCTTATAAACAATAATTTGTTGTTTTCTCTGTAGTTGTTGTTCGCCCCTCGTTTCATTGGTTTATTAAACTTTGGAGTAATTGTTTTTGTTGTTGCCAAGCGAATTGCAAAATTTTTTATTTCGTTATTTTGTTTTTTGTTTTTGCTTATCAGCTTTATGGTGACAGAGAAGGAAGAGGAGGGCAGAGTTCATTTTAAAATGTTTTGGAACTCAAGACTCGGAATGTGAATATATATATGTACATATTTACATTTATACATATTTATATATTTATATAGAGAAAGATATATATTCATCTCATTTATTGGGTCTGTGGAACGACGACGAGCCTCTTTTTTGTTCTTTCCTTATTCCTTTGCATATTTTTTTTTATTTAATGGGAGCACTTCCTCCTTCTGTTCCTCCTGCTCTTCCTCCTCATTGAAAATCCAGTCGTGTGCTCTACATTCAGTTTTCTACTTTTATTTATTTCTTTTTGTTGTTGTTTTCATTTGTTACTTACAAATTCAGTTCGCATGCCAAAGGAAAAAAAAAAACAAAAACAATTTGTTTATATTTCTTCTTTTCGATTTTTTTTGGTTTTGTTTTTATTTTTTTTGCCACTTTCGAGACTGAGTATCGTGGCTTTGGCTATTGATTTAGGCAAATATTTATTTAATAATTCACACATATTATCTAAATTTTGTATGTGGTGACCGAGATACATATTATATACTGTGATTCTACTTATATATACATATATGTATATGTATCTCTTTAGATGCCCTTAAGAAATTTATTGCGTATAAAAAAGTTATTAAATAGTTTAAATTAGTGGTTTTCTAAACTAAAGACTTATACACTTCAGCAAGAGAACACAAATTTCCCTTCAATAATTCCATATATACATACATATGTAGATAATGAAGTATGTATATCGATCAATCAATCTGATTTGGAATCAAAAATATCGCATTATTAAAGACCTCTATCATTGCGAAACAATGCTATCGATCAACTCCTATCGTTTACCTATATATATTCAATACAATATCTTCTGAATAAGTTTGTTCCGTTGATTTCCTGATTTACTATTTTAGTGATTAGAAGGATTTCCCTGACGTTTTCCTTGATTTCTAATTAGCAAGGGCAGAAAAATAATATTGGAAGGCTATAATACAATTTTAGATGAGGCAAACCTTCAGTAAGTCACAGCAATACATGAAAGGTTCCAACTAGAAGTTTATATATGTATGTATTTTGGATCTTTGTGTCAAACACATTTCATAAGCTCCTCGAATGCAAGTTTAATGGAGGTGTTAAAGTATAAAAGAGCATTTGAAAGTCGTTTAGTCTCATTAAAAGTTAAACTATCGTGTGAAGCGGTTGGCTATTGTTTGTATATACAGATACGTAAGAGAGTTTATAAGTATGTAAGGCATATCTATAAATATGTATATATTTATATAGGCGATTGTGTGGCTTTGTTGTCATTGCTCGACAGATATTCCAGTTGTGATTATTTTCTTGTTGTTGTTGTTATATACATATTTTACTGACCAGACGTTTGATATTTGCGCTTTGGTGTAGGCGAGAAGATCAGCTGTCAGCTGATTTCTGTGATTGGGCAATAATAATAATAATAATATTAATAGAGTCGTTACACTTTACAACAAAGTTAAACAATTAAGTGTCGACTCTTTCTCTTTCTCTCTCCTTGGGTAAACTGCAGCTGTTTTCACTAGAGTGACCCAGTTTCTCCTTCATTGTGTTGGGTGAGTTCTGCTAGTTCTGTTTGTGTTTGATAGAACCCGACCGCCTTCCTTCCTTCTCCTCCCTCACCACCCACAAGTTGCCAAACATTGAAAAAGTGTTTTGCATACAGATTATTCAAGTAAATTTTGCTCCACTTACAATTTTTCCATCGATCTCTCTGATAAGACTACCATATATTTTGCTGATTCATTTGTGTCTGCAGCGCAATTGACATGAATCAAAGTATATAGTATTTTTTTCTATTGCTCTATGCTCATCGTTCAACGTCTGATTTAATTAATGATTTGATTAGTTTATATATGTACTAAGCAAATACAAATACAAATGTTTCCGTATGACTTTGAGAAATTGTCAAAAAAAAGACTGCAATTATTTTTAATTTTGCTTCTATTTTTCTAGAGTGAATCACTCAAAATGTTGCCAACCAAATGTAAATCCCAGAACACACACGTTCTCCATAATTACTTAAAGTTATCTAAGTTAGATTAGCGAAATAAACTAAAGTGCGACTGCAATTGTGAAATTACTTACTAAGAATCAACCAGACCATCTGCGTCTGTTTGCGGTGTATTGTGTATTGTTTTTTAAGTGAATTTAACAAAACAGAAGGTGATAAAAGTGGGCGGCAATTAGCATTCAATTCAATAGAAAATGAGCTTCCTCCAGGTGCTCGCTTCTACCCTTTCCATTTTGTACTATTTGTTAAATCATTTACACGTGTCGTACGCTTGGCTAAATCCCCTCAAAAAGTAATTAACAACACGCTTCATTAGAGATGGTTATATATTGAGCTTGAAATGGGATCAATTTACTAAATGCGAACAAACTTCTCTTCAGAATAATATTCATTGGGAAAGAATGGGATAGACATAGGAGAAAAGAGAAGCCAATGAACTAAACCATTGTCTATATATCCCAGAGGGTTAATGATCTTTGATCGTCCGTCTGTTGGGTATTCAGTGTTTATCTTTACTTGGACTTGTTGTTGTGTGTATTAAGAGAATACAAAAAAAAAAAAAAAAAAAAAACAAAAGCTGATCTATTAATGGCGGTCTTTAGGCATTTGCGTGTTTTGTAAAAATAAACCCTCTCTCTCTTCTTTTCGCTCTGATGTGACGAGAAAGATCACTTACCTTGCAAAGGGATTGCATTTGTTTAACTAAATGAATGAAAATTATATTTAAATATTTCAATACATTTACAATTGATCAGCTTGAAAAATGAAGCGTCTCATTGTAAGGACATCGACTTGGCTATACTCTACACGATAACTTCTTATTTCCATAATTTAATAGTTGTTAGAATAAAGATAGTAATATTGAAAATTGTTAGCCTTGGAGGAGCTTTCGAGAAACTTATTTTTAGAACATTTAAAAATTGATCGTAGTCGTTTTGATCTAAAATAAGAAGAAGCACATAGAATTATCAAAAGTTATGCCATTTGTTTAGGCTACTATTTGAATGACTCTTCTAATGGTTACTTCTCTTTACATATAGTGAAAACCCCTTATTGCATTCTCGTAATTGATATTCAATTGAGTATAACCGGAACTGCAAATTTATATTTTCATTTGACTGTTATTGTTTTGTTAATGATAACAGTTAAAGGGGGAAATGACAATGAACTTAGTCTCTCTCTCTCTCTCTAATGTTGTTTCCATGTAATGCAAAAACCAGTTTCGCTTCATCAAAAGCTATCATTAAAACTGGCGAGGGGATTTACCCTTATTTAGTTATTCTAACTATCCCAATTTGCTTAAAATGACTAATTGATATATTGTATTATCTATTTACAGATACAACAACAACGGCAATAAGGAGAACGCATCCTTAGAGGAGAAAGGAGGAATTTTTCCTGCACAAAAGTGACTTTTCTTAAATTAAATTACCAAATTTGTTAAACTGTTTCGTGTGGCAGGGAATGGTATATTTCTTGGGGGATTGGGGCATGGGAGATTCTGACTTGTCGTCATATCAGCAACATGTTCCAAATATACAACATCAACAACAACAACAACAACGCATCCATGGACGTGAATTACTCCAACAGCAGCAGCAGCAGCAGCACCAACAACAACAACAACAGCAGCAGCAGCAGCAGCAACAACAACAACAACAACATCAACTTGTTGCCCAAATCTCAACTAGCCTAAGCCAATTGCAATCCCAATTGCAATTTGCCAGCGGCTCAAGTTTTCTACAAACATCAGCCACATCCTCGTCGGCAGCAGCAGCAACAACAGCAACTACACCGCAACAACATGTTGCTGTCGTTGGTCCAAGAGCAACTAGCAGCAGCAGTTTGGTAACCGCCAATCTTCAGCAGCTATCAGTGAGCTCCAATTCAAGCTGCAACTCAAGCTCCAGCTCTAGCTCCGGCTCCAGCATCAACAACAATAGCAGCAGCACTTGCAATAACACACCAACTCGTGCTGCTCAGCATCTAACATCAACGGCGGTTGCTGCGGTTAAACCAACAACATCTCAACCACCATCTTGGCTAAGACAATGCTCGGAAACGGCACAAAGCTCCCAGACTTCTTCGAAGAGTGGCCAACTTGGCAAGGATCTTTTGGATAATGTGGAGGATGAGGTGGCTGTACACCCGCTATCCAATCAGGTTTGTTTTATTAGACAATATTTAAATTTTTTTAAATTGACAATCGGTTTAAGAATGGAGGACTACATTTATTTGAATTGGAAGTGGGAATTGGATTAAAATCGTGACTCATGACTTTGAAGATTTGTTAAATGCTTCATGTAATTCCTTTTGCATGGACTGAAAGAACTCCTCGAGTCCGGCATAAGTATTCCTTTCGATGAATGTCTTAATCACAGCCCACACTGACTTGATGAACTTCACCTGGGCAAAGATCACAACATCAGTATTATTATCCACAGCACACTTCAAGCAGAAATGCATTTCGACATTAAAGGCATCTGCATAGGGTATGCCCGCATTTATAGAATTCACATCGATTGAATACAATTGACCTGGTTCACTGCATTTGCGTATTGTCTGGTACTCCGTGACATTGGAGGTCTTTGGACCGACATTACCCTGCAGGGCCACAGTGACCTTAACAGTGCGTTCACGATCACCGTTCGGGACGGTTATCCATTCGCTCATATTGAGATCTTTGGACTGGCGTTTCTCGTGAAAGCTTCTGAGGAACGTTGACGAGTTGGAGAAGAGCATATTGAAGAGTATATCAATGGGTAGATTGAATTTCTCTCGTAGAATAACGCGTCCTTCGTGGGTCGCATCGCATGCCATTAAACAACCTTCTGCTCCATAGCTAATATGGTCAACAAATGGAATATTTTTAAAGGACACCGCCGAAGATGCTGCTTCCTGGATGTGACTACTCTGACTCTCAGCACTCGATACAATCAGACTTTGACTTTGGCTAATGACACGCGAGTTAACACGCGAGTTGACACGTGAATTCCTGCTAGAACTAGTCGAATAAGTTTGCCTTTTATTGACTACGGTTTTTTTGCGATGTTTCCCTGAAGCATGTTTGCTTTTACGTGGTGTCGCCGCCCCGGACGAACTTCCAGTAGCACTCGATACGGAACTCCCGTGATGCACCACGGAGTATCTAGTTGCACCTGCGGTTGACCCTGTGGATGTTGTTGTCCTCTGTTTCCCAATACCTCGTTTCCAGCGCTTCCAGTTTTTCATGGCACACAAAATATGACAGTAACTTGTTGGTGTTTTCAATTATTCGAGAATCCCAGCCATTGCCCAAAGTATCAAGAAACAAACGACAAGTAAATTCCACAAACCGATTGTCAATTATCAATAAACATATCAACAAACAAAAGGAAAGCAAAAAACAAAAAGTTTTTAAATAACTCAACACCTACTATTTAAAATTGAGGACACACTTCAAAGAGTTCCAAAATAAGTATTCCGTTTATAAATATGACTCACCAGAGAGAGAGATGGAGAGAGTGTTCACTCAATATAGTATAGAGTTATCTCTACCCATAAGCCCAGAGAAGCGATCGGTCAATAGCAACTTTTTAACTTTGATAAATTATAAACTATAGACATATGAGTTTCGCAACCTTTTTTTTTGCAGACATTCTTATCAATCAATTGAATGTTCACACCATATATCAAGAGCACGATAAAGTTATTAACTGATATTTCACTTATAATTTCAAAGCACTTTCGCTGGACTTAAAACGTAAATAGCCCCTAAATGTTTTTTGATGCCGTCAAATGACGTAGGCCAACCTGAATGATAAGATATAGATATCTGTATTATACAAATGTATAGAAGGTGAGGGTTATGGCCACGCGACATAAACTTTATTATTCGAATTCAATGACATTAAGTGGATTAAATTTCAAGCACACAGAACTACAAGAACGAAAAGTGCCTTTGAATAATCATAGCTAATCCTTCAGAGGATAATCGTTAGATTAATAAGCATGAATCGAAAAATTAACAATAACTTGAGATAATAGAGAAAGAAAGTACATATCTTAATTTTTGTCACCCAATATTAATTGCCTTTTCTATCGCCGATTTCCAGGTTGGAGGACACACTCGCCTTTTGCTGCTCAATCAGTCGACGGTGATCAAGCCTCTGAATTTGCGTGAATTGGACTTTTATCAGAACATTCCGCAGGACATACTGAAGTTTGTGCCCAAATACAAAGGTAAGATACCGACTGTTTTCTAAGAAAACGCATTTCAAAAAATAAAACACGAAAACGAATTTAAAAACCGAACCATTTTATCGATTCTATCGAAGCGCTTCATTTGATCTTTCGTTTCATACAATCGAATCAACAAGAACTAAAAAAAATTAAATAAATATATAATATGCTTAGCATTGTGTCCATTTGTCTTGAGTTTAAAAAAAACATTAAAAAACCTATTTATTTTGTACTAACTCGCAAAAAAAAAAAAAAAAATAAGATGAAAAATTATGCGCTCCTCTTGTATCGTCCTTAGCCAAAAACAAAAACCACAACAAAAAAAGCTAAAACCAAAAATCATTTTTTTATTTTTAGACTATATACATCTAATTTTTCTACCATAAATTTTATATATGTGTTATATATAGTTTTTAAGTGCTTTGAAAATGATCAAATAAAAAAAAAAAAAAAAAGAACAAAAAAAAAAATAATAAGAAAAAAAAAACAAAATTTTACAAAAAAAAAAAAAACCAAAAAGACTGAACTGAAACTTAATATATAGCTATAGCTATAGCTTTAACAGATTTGTAATAAAAAAAAAAAACAAAAACACGAACTTTTTGACTAACCAAAAATATCAGAAATATAATAAAAAAAGTAAAACAAAATCATGTTATAGCTGCCGACGTTACAATATCTATCTCTCTCTCTATATATTACTGACTCCTCCTCGAAAGGGGGAGTATACATATATACCTTTTCGATATCGAAATCATCATTTTTTTGTAGTTTAGTAACGAAAAAACATTAAAACTAAGCCGACCGCAATGGGTAAGTCGCACATGAAACTAAAAATTAAAAAAAAAAATCAGAAAAAAATTTGAAAAACATTAAAATCATTTTTTTAGCCAGTTGCAATAAATATATCAAACAAAAAAAAATTTTTAACGAATTGTACAATTTTAAAAAAGTAAAAAAAAAAAAATATTTAAAAAATGCAACAAAATTTTACAATTCTAATTACTTTGATATATCTACCACAAAAAAATAGTTAATGGGGGCACGCCTTCGATATGGTCATACTAAGCAATGATTTATATATAGTTTTGTCTATATCTGGAGGCGTGTCACTCTTTTTGTCCACTACATATGCGCTCTATGTTCGTATTATCCAAAGGTTCGACTGACAGACCCGCTTGCGATCTGCCCGCCCGCTGAACCCCCAAAAACCGAACACAAATCGTAACGAAAAAATCCCCGCCGGAGTGTTGTGTTGTAACCCAAATTCCGTACAAAAAACCAAGACCAAAGAAAAAAGCGTAAAATATCAGTTACTATACTATACTATAAACCACATTTATCTCTCTATATAAGTCGAGTTTTTTTTTTTTATTTTCTCTCTATCTCTATACCTAATATGTATATATTATATACACAAATATTTGTTCAGAAATCGGTGCTCTCGGTTATTGTTGTTGTGTCGTCGTCATCGTCATCGCCAAAAAGTCGATATGAAAACGATTTCTATGCACACACACAAACACACACACAAAAAAGAAAGAAACATCGATCGATCAATCTATCGATCCATCAGATCGATAATCACTCTGCACTGAAACCGAACTACTCTGATCGGGATCTCTCTGCTCTCTCTGGCTCTGCTCTGCTCTGTCTGTCTACCTTAATTATTGCGAGACTCTCACAGTACGAGAAAGCCCGTTTAGAAATGCATTAACCGAAACTGAAACCGAAACCAAAGACCGAAATGGCCGACAAGGGTTTGTATGAATAAATCGCCTTAAATACTACTACTAAACATATACATATATATATATTTATCTAATATATATTACAAAATTTGTTACACAATTAAGTTATTTCGGTTTTTATTAAGTGAGTTTTAAGATTTAGGGCCCCAATTCACTTGATGATGGATCGTTTTTTCTACATTTGCACACAACAAAAAAAAAAAAAATATATATATATAAAACTAGATTTATTTTTATTTTTGTTACTTAAGTCTGTAATTGCACAAATCTTGCATACATAGATCAGATCTAGAGTTTTTTTTTATAAATTTAATTAATTAACAAGCATTTGTTTTCCGTCTGATTCATCTAATCATTGCCAAAATTGTGTTTGGGCATACTAATCGAACTCAATTAATCTTTATATCGAATCGAGATCAATTGAGAGGATCTTTGTCCTTAACCAAGTCATCACATTTCGAGTAATCCTTTGTCTGCTTTTGTGTCATCTCTCTTTCTCTAATTATATCTGCATATATGTATGTACATTTATTCCCGTAAGTCAGTCGTAATAGTCTCGTTCATATTTCTCTAAATCATATTAATTGACTAACCCGAAGAAGAAAAAAAGAAATGAACCTAACCTCAATTTTACATGATATTTTTGACATCAAGTCTTGATGCATTAAGGTAGATTAACCATCCAATCAATATCCACTAATCTTGAATACGGGTTTCACATTATATTTTCAGGCGTTATGCAAGCAACCAGCATGGGTGGAGCCAAATTAGAGAAGCGCTATTCACCCAATTTCCGTGAGGAGGCGGCGCCGGCTCCATCGGTTTCCGGCCGTAAGATGAGTGCCTCCAAGCGTAAACGTGACGATGTACTAAGGTAGGTGAAACTTGAAATTGAAATCTAGTTCGAAATTCTGTTTATCTAAGTTGTGGTCCGGATAATCTGTGACCCATCAAAAAAAAAAAAATATATATATATAGTTATATATATAAAGTGGAATTCCTATTATTCAAAGTGATCAGACAAACTTTTTTCAAAGATCACTTTACGATGACATTTAAAAATACTGATACCTAAAATAAAAACTGGTTAATCAGATGTCCCTATACTTGGTATCCGTAATATACATTTTTTGGCAGTATAACTGATTTCATTATTTTTAACAATTGCAGAATGAAGGTGCACAAAAATGGCCAAGCAGCCGATGTTATTAAAAGTATTTCTCAACTTGATAACTCCAATAAACAATGTAAGTGACTCTTTGTATGATATCCAACTGAATGGTATAACTGATTATATGAATCCTTTGCAGATTTCCTTATGCTCGAGAACATTACGTCGCAGTTCCGTAATCCGTGTATCCTCGATCTAAAGATGGGCACTCGCCAGCATGGCGACGATGCTTCGGCCGAGAAGCGTTCCAAACAGATGGCCAAGTGTGCGGCCAGCACATCAGGATCTCTGGGTGTGCGCCTCTGTGGCATGCAGACCTATCAGGCCGATCTAGAGCAATATGCAAAGCGTGACAAGTACTGGGGCAGGGAACTGAACGAGGGAGGTTTTAAGCAGGCTCTCCATGATTTCTTTTACAATGGTTTTCGCTTGAGAATTCGAGTGATACGTAAGATTCTACAGCGTTTGCTTCAGCTGAGAAGAGTTATTGAGAAGCAATCCAGCTATAGATTCTATTCCTGGTAAGTAGGATGCGCTTTTACTCGATTCATTGCACATTGTCTCAAATCGTTTTTCTTCTTTGTAGCTCTCTGTTGATTGTCTATGAGGGTTTCGAGGAGAATCCCATGGCTCACCCACCGGCTATGGATTCGGATGACTGGCTGGAGGCACCGAAATCGGCAGCCAGCTTGGCTACAGGCTCTGCCTTTGATTATCATCCCGATAATAGCATAGATGAGGATGATATTGAGGACGAGGATGAGGCGGGCCATGAGGCAGGCGATGAATTGGAGCCGCATGATACCGATGATGATTTGCATTTGGTGGCTGCCGACAGTGGCAATGCATCGGCCACTAATAGCAGCACTGGTGGAGATGCCTGCAATTATGATGCGGATGCGTCCAACGATTCCAATTCGCGTCTAAATTTGGCCACTCGTCGCCATCTGCATAAGCGAGGCTTTGCTGAGGCCGCTGCTCGTGGGGTTAAGCAAAGCTCCACAACCACCGACGAAGAGGAGGAGGAAGAAGAAGAAAACCAACAGCATGGACATTCGTCGCATCCTGTTGCTATGCCACCGCCACGTACTTGTGGCGTAATGGCTGCCGCCACCAAATCTTCGCCAAGGTCTGCTGCTGCTCAGCAGGGCAAGGGCCAGAGCCAGGCCAATAGCCAACAGAGCACACCTGCATTCATTCCAATTTCCGAAGAGACAGTATTCCTGGATCCAGAGCCAGCACTACCCAGCGTAACGACCTCATCGCCACATTCCGGTGACTCGTGGATGAACTATAGCAGCAATAGTAGCGATGACTTCTCCGGCTTGTCGGAGCAAATTAAAGCTGTTGCCAGTGGCCGCCAGACATGCAACAATAGCTCCGATGATGCCAGCTCTGACTATGAGGGCAGCATTATGGGACCCACTGAGGCCATGTTCAAGCGCTATAAGTCCCAGCAATCGTTTGATGCATCCAACAATGGAGTCGATCTGCAGCCTGCCAACACCAGCACCAGTGTCAAATCTCTGGTATCACCCGCCTCTTCAAGCGCCTCATCCATTAAATCGGTGAAAGGAGCAGCCAAGCGTTTACGTTGCAAGGACGACGACGAACACTATGCGGCCAAGGATGGCGACTGCGAATCGCGTGAGGCCAAAAAATCCACCATCAATTCAACGCCAGTGTCGGCAGTCTCCTCACCCTCGAAGGCCTCCACCTCCTCCACAACTGGTGGAGGAACCGGATCCAGCGGCGGAGTGCAAAAAACCTATGAGAATCTAACTAATTCTCTATTAGCTGGCATGCTCCTTGACTCTTTAGAGGGCGATAATAATAATAGTAGTGGCGTCACAGCGTCACGAAATGCTGCTCTGCAAGCTGGTTCCAAATCTTTGGACATGTCGGCACCACCCACTGATGATTCGCGGTGCTTTGTGGATGTACGGCTTATTGATTTTGCCCATACTGCTTTTGTTCCACGAAATGGCAGCATGCTACCAACTCCCAGCGGTGCCCCAGTGCATCATGGACCCGATGGCGGATTCATTACTGGTCTGGACAGTCTCAACCGATTACTCAACGAAATTCTAGCCGAGGAGAGACTCTAAATGCAATAGCACGAACACTGCAGAACGGCCGGGGAATCGTTAGATGGCTGGTATGGGATAAAATGGGGACGGGATGATAAGTTTAAAGTACAATTTGATTTCAAAATACCTAAATTGTTGTTGCAACATATTTTAAAACAAAACAAAAAAAAAAAAATAATCTATAGAAATTCGAAATGTGATTGAACAAAACAACAAAAAAAAAGAAAAGAAAAAAAAAAACAGCAAAAAAATATATATTTAAAGAAAACCCTTTTAAAACCAACCAGGAAAAGAAATTTACGAAAAATTCCCCTGATTTTTAGAAGCATTTGCTAAAAAAAAAAAAAAAAAAAACAAAAAAGAATGAAAAATCTTCAAGAAAAAAAGTGAAAAATTGTATTTGAAAAAGTTGCTTCCATGGTAAAAAACAAATGTAGTTAAAAAAAGTTATTGTTCATGCTTTTTTCTGCATTTTTGAAAATCAGAAACTTTAGCCTACAAATGTTTTGATTTAATTCTTCTTGAATATAATGTCTAATATATATGTATATATATATTGGATGGACGTTTTTATACCTAGATCTTACAATTTACAATGCAAAATGACAAGAAACTAAACAACAAATGTGTAAGGAACAGTATTTTGTTATAATCTACATATATATATACTATATGCTTTAAAACCCGTTTCCTTTTCCTAATTGTAGTGACCAGATTAAAAGGAAAACCAGAAAGAAAAAACACAAGAAAACTTAAAAAAAAAAAAACATAAAAAAGAAAACATTAAAAAACAAACACTTTATAATTTAAGAGAAATGCTATTAATATATAAATCCTACAAAATATTACTATTACTTATTATACAATTAGTAAATTACAAGAAAATGCAAAAAAAAAAAAACGAAATAAAAAACAAGAATTTATGTATATTTTCATTTAAGCACGTTTAAACAATTACAAAATGTTCGAAAATTAATAAAAAATATTTCAAGAAATAAACATTTTTGAGTTTTCCGTTATTTTTTTTGCTAACGTAAATCGATAACGATAACAGCTACGATTGCTATCGAATTTAACATAGTTTAGTTGCTCTGGTCACATCATTTGTATTTGTAGGCTGTGGTCACACTGAGCTCGAAGTAAGTTTATTATTTTTATTGGAATTTAGTTAATTTTGCAATTTATGTCCAAGTTATACACTGAGTTAAGGTATTAAAGGGCAAAACATATACAAGTTGTACATAAGTGATTGACAGCTTTTTTCGGTGCTAAACATAGAGGATAACATTAAACATAAACAACCTTATGTAACCTTGCTGACCAAGTAAAATTTATAAAATATTTGTAATATTTTCAGTTGAAGAATGGGCGGACATCACGGAGAACCCTACAAGGTGCCACATCCTTCCATCTACAAGGTGGAAAATGTACCACAACTGCTTGAAGTTAAAGAAGCTTTGGGTCGTCAGGGCCTGAAGGATCCCTGGCTGAGGTAAGTATAAAGATTTACGAGATCTCATTATGGGACATATTTAAATTGATACGGATTTTCAATTTCAATAGAAACGAGGCCTGGCGCTATGAGCCCAAGGCTTTTGGCACTCATGCTTCCCGCCTGAACACTATGCTTTTCCGCGGCTTGGGCGTGGGATTCTGTGCTTTCCTTGTTACCATTGGTGTGGAATATGCCCTGGGTATCGGCAAGGGCCAAGGTGGTCACGGGCATGGCGAACATGGTCACGACGATGACAAGAAGCATCATTAGTTGAAATGTTTAATAAATACAAAAATTTAACTCTGTAATTCACTTTAATCGCAGTTCATGCTCATACTAAGGGTTAGATTAGAACTATCCATAGGTGTTATGGTTGGAAATCAGTTAATTCGCGCCTTCAGTTCCTCAAAGCAGGAGCGAAGGAAGATCTGTGGTTTCTTTGCCGGATTGAAATACTCATGTCCTTTGGACCAGTCATAGCCAACGGCATAGGCGAATATCTGTCCATTGGCATTAAAAGCGCATTTCGTAATTGCTTGATCCATAGCCTCGCTGGACTTCAGTTTGGTGCGGGCATCTTTGTCCCAAAAACTAAATGTGCCATCAGAGCCAACTGTCACCAGAGTTCCATGGATTGGATGGAAGGCTATATCATTGACAGCATAAATATCCTGATAGCCCGATGATCCAGCCGATCGATGGCACTTGAAAGTGAAATTATCCTTGGGATTCACTGGGCTAACATACTGTATAGCCACGCGACCTTCAATGCTGCCCAGGGCATAGCCAGTGGGCTCTTTTTTCTTGTCTTTGAAAATTGATATGGTGCGATGTTGATATTTCAGCGGGCTCTCCTGCCGCTTATATTCTGTGGGACTGTTCTGCAATGAGTAAATTATTAGGCCACGACCCGCCGTGCCCACCACAGCCATGGGATAGTCTACATCGGCGCAGTAGCAGCGTTCGGGCAGATTAATGGCCATCATGGGATTGGGTGAACGTGTATCCCAAAACTAGAAACGTGGAAAGTGAAAATTAAAGAATGCTATGTTAGGGCACCTTCTTCTACTTGCCTTTAGTGTCTTATCCCATGATCCGGTCATCAGACACGTATAATTCGGACCTTTAACCATATGGCATGTCTTTACTGGGCCATCGTGAGCCGCAACTTGCATCACCTGGTCGGATGCCAAATCCCAAAGTTTCACTTGTTTGTCGCAGCTGGCCACAAAGACTTTGCTGCCATCATCGCTCCAGCTAACATCTAACACTGGGCCACCCATTGTTTTCATAGACTTTGGCACTGTAGTTCCATTTTGTTCTACCTCCCAGCAGCGCACGCTGTTGTCCCAGCTGCCGGCAATGAGAAAATTCTTCTGCATTTGCATTGTGCTTGGACTGAACTCCAAGGCGGACACCGAATCGTCCGGCGGCGAGGCCACCTCGAAGTCATTCATCCGATTTGTGGATTGTGGGGCTCCAAACATGATATGGTAATAGAAAACTTCACAATTGCCGCTTAAAAATTATTTGTTGCTGTCGCGGTTATTGTTGTTGTTTGTCTGGACAGTGTTGACAAATACCAGCACGGTCTAGAAAAATATATATATATATATCGGAAATAATCGATTACAAGACGAAGAGCGTTACAATTCAAACCAGTTCGTTTGAAAACTGTACAAATAGTTTACTTTGAATTTCGATTAGTATAGAAAACTACAATACATTTCTGCCTAATTTTTTGACATTTAACGAAAATGTTCACTTTAAGTTGAAAAAACATCCGAATACTTTTATTTTTTTTGGCAAGCAATGCTCAAATTAAGGCAACTTTTTATAAAATTCATAAATGAGCTTAGATTATTTTTCTTCCATATGGTTTCTTATTTTGTGTTTAGGATGCTACCATTGCTTATTTTTAGTACTTAGTGGCTCCTAATTGTGATTAAATCGCTACAAAAACATTGATTTTCCAAAATATTACGTAATTTTTAACCTTGAGCTCATTTCACTGTAATATCCACGTCTTTGACTTTCCAAAACATACGCCACAAACATAAATTACCAATCCAGATTACCCCAACCCGTATCACTTTCTTATCGCTTCCTCGTTTTCAGAACCGGAGAAACGTGAACCATACAAATTATCAATTGTTTAATTAAATTCAACTTAAAAACCCCCCAAAAAAATTGTAAATGCGGCACTCGAACAGGCTTTGCGTATTTTTGGTCATTTCCAAGGGCATCAGTTATTCAAAGTAAAAGCGAAATTTTGCCTTTATTTTTTTGTTGATAAAGTTTCATTGGCGGAGTACTTTTTCTGCGGTTGACATTCGTCATTGTAAAGTAGGTCAGGTCAAACTATACTGATGACTAACTGAGCCAAGGAAACCACCATAAATTAAATTCTAAGAAAAATAACTTCATTGTTACTAAGCCGACCGACTGTCTCTCAAGTGTTTAAAACAATAAGAAACAACACATTTTTGGGTTATTTACACAAGTTGGTATTGGGTAAATTACCAAATGAAAATGTGGAGTACTTTGGAGTAGGGGATTTTTCTTTCTGACACAATGAAGGAGAAGACAATAATGATTGTTTAGTGTAAATTGAATTTAATTTTCTGTTATTTTTCTACATATACATATATAAGCTTAGATCATTCATTCACGGAATGAACAATTTAATCATTTGTTCATGATATGATTGGTGTTTTTTTTTTTTCTGTTGTTTTGTTTTATAATAAATATAATGATTATGGGGCATTATAATACTATAGGTTAGGTCAGTCAGAATTTTGGTTTGACTTAGACTATATATCTGATTGTTAGAGGAACCCATCAGAGAAATTCATATCATCTTTGGTCCTAGACACTTTCCTTCCTTCGGTTTCCTTAGCTTAGATGCTAACATTAATGGCATTTTTGACTAAAATATTTCCATTGAGACCATTGATCACTAGATTATTATCAATTTCCACATTCACACTTGGTGACGAGGGGGGAGACTTTGATTTTGCCTTTGACCTTGGCTTGCCATTCTCTTTTCCTCCTTGAAGATCCAAAGTCTTGACCACTTTAAGTAATCCATTGCAGCCTATATAGTTCACAGTCTGCTGGACGGACTCTTTGCCCAGATAGATTCTACCATCGTTTCCTGTATACTTGATGGAGCCGTTGTTGTTTTCTATTTTCAGTTTTGTGCCATTGCCAATGATATCCAGATTGCCGGAATTCTCCACAATCCGAATGCGATTGCCATTGCCAATGATACGCAGATCTTTGGTATTATGTTCAATGCGATATTCCTTGCAATTGCCCACCAGATCCTTGCTTATATATGTGCTACCCGTTTGGGGTAACTTTTGTGTATTCCTTTTGCTTTTAATTGCCTTCGGTGAGTCCTTTTCCTGTTGCTGTTGTTTTTTGTGACATTTTGAACATTCCTCATCGGATGAGGCTGATGCTGCATCTGCTTCAATCACTCGTACGCCCATCTTCTATGTAAATCACCCGTAATGATTACTAATATTGTATATCCAAATATGTTGTTGCTAAACGCCGCCGCCGCCGCCGTCGTCTGTCAATAAATGATTGAGGAACACTTCCTCCGTTGGGGGAATAACCGGGTCTTTTTTTCTTTGCTTTGTGTTGTGCCGCGTCGCGTTCCGTTCGGCTCTGCTGTGACCGATCGTTTTGCTTGGTTTAATGCTTTTGAACGCTTTCATTCGGCTGCCCGTGGCTTTTATACTGCGCCGCAAGAAACTCTCTAGCAAAATCGGGGGCTTTTTCGCTTGCCTTATGCGGTAGTTGGCAGAGGCGTAATCTCTCGAAAAGCAAACAAAGGAGGGGAGACCTGAATCAATAAACATAACTCAAATGAACTGTATAAAGCCAACAATTAGTTATTATAGATTGTTAGGCAATCAAAGAAAAAGAAAAAACTTGTAATAAATTCAATTTAAAAATTAATTCTTTATCGACCTAAAAGAATATTTCCAATGAAGAGATGTTTCGAGACAAGCTTATGGACTATGAGGTTTAAATGTCGCTGTAGGTTTTAATCATTATCGACTACTTTTTCGGCTAACTTACTATGCAACTAAAATTCCATAAGGACTCTAGCTTTCCATTGATATATTCAGCTCTTTTCTTAGGACAAAACAAGACTCGAAAACCGACAAATTGCTTCCTTACATTTAACTTTTAATGAGTCCATGCTATAATACCAAACAAATACCTGCTTATCTATGTATATAATGCTACTTCAAAAGAGAGAGGGGAGAGCATTTTAACAAAACCCCTTGATTTTTTATTGAAAACTTTACTGTTAGTATAAGATAAATATAATGCTAAGATATTCAACTCTGTACTTTTTCTTTTCTTGATTTTAATAGCTTTAAACTTATTATGTATGTAATTTTAGCAATTATTTCATTTATAGCAATTTTTGAATTATACTTACCTAAAAAAAAAGCCCCGAAAATTTAAAAACTTTATTTAACAATTCTTTTTAGAGTTGAATTTTTAAAGATTTGTCGTCTTTACGAATAGATGATCTCATCAAAATACTTTGTTACTAATTATAGAAACATAACGTCAAATAATCACATACTATGTATAATTGGATCCCCTTACAATGACTTTTAACCATGTCCATTTATAGCTTAAAAAGTAAGCATGATATTAGAAAAAAATTCTTATCTTTGGGGAGAGTCCTTTGATAAGGTTTTTAATTGTAATATTGCATGATTAATCAACACCTGCGCCCAAAAAAGTCACCTAAACAGTAAAAAGGGCAAAACCTTTGCCTCTTGATAGATAGAACTCATATGGTTCCTATACAAAATATATATACTATATACTATGTGTTTTCAAAACAAATATATGATAAAAATCTCATCGACCTCTTTATCAGTCGTTAGGTTTAGTTGTTTAAGAAAAACCCCCAACAATTTTTGGCTATCAGTTACTTTTTGTTGCTATTGTTGTTTCACTTCTTTTTTTTTTTTTGAGGTGTCGGAGAGGTTGTTAAATTTCTTATCAATAAAGCCTACAGATTTTAGTGCGGGGTCATAAATTTACCTAATCAGTTTATCTGTCACATAATTCGACAGTCGTTGAAATACAGAAACAACACGACAATCTCTCTCACAGTCCAATATGAAAATGTTTGCAAAATTTCCATAGCGTGGAGCAAAAATAAAAACAAATATTTATTTAACAAATTTGCAATTAATAACAAATTCAATTAACAAATAAATTTCAACTCTATGGCCTTTGTGTGAAAATGAAAACAAAAACAAACCGCAAAGAGAAATAGACAGAGGGTTAGAGAGAATGAGATGGGGAGAGGGAGAAACATTTAACTTCCTCAAGAGAACTATAAATGGAATCGAATCAAGCTTTTACATTGATTATGAGAATGAAACTGTTTATCAGTTGAATAAGTTAAACAAGTTTTTATTATTTTTTTTTTTAATTTTTCTTGCTACTGCTCTATAAACAATTGCCGAGTAATGTTTGTTTACTTGGGGGTAAAGCACCGAGAAAATCTAACGGTAAAATTGCGTAAATTTATTTCATACATAAGTATGTACATATATGTAGCTTGATTTTTTTTCGTTGTTGTAGCTGTAAATTTTAAGTGCAATTATTAACGATTGATTTATTTGCTTTCGTTTTATTTAATCAATGAAGGGGAACTTTTCACCAAGTGCAATTTATACCGATTAGAGAAGAAAACTTTAACTAAGTGAAATTCGCACCTAAGTTTTTATTCCACGTGCCTAACTATAGAGTATATATTCTATATTAGATCAGATATATAAACTAGTTGTAGTTTTGCTCGAGCTCCTCAATTAAAAGAAATGTTGTGAAGTTAAAACATTCGACTATGAGTGAAAAAAAATCCCCCTATATCTGATGATTGGGTGGTAGTTTGTTTGATATACCCTTTAAAAAAGGGGGACATCAATTTTAGTACAAAGCTAAGCACATGGGAGTATGTTATTGTTCAGTATGTGAGATCTCAAAGGACTTCATATTTCCTTCTGTTTGATTATTTATTCACCCATCTGGATTAAGAATCTTATTGACCACGAAGGTTACTTGAGCTTCTTAACACTATACAAATTATACATATCTGATCGGATGACTTTATCATACAGGTTCACAGTAAAGATCTGTCAAAAATTAAGTTTGAGGTCATTAACTTTTTAATTTTCCAAGCGATTGTTGTGAGTTTACACTTTCACCTAACTTTAGTTGAGAGTTTAAGAGTATTCAAACTTCTCCAAAGACCGAAAGTTAGCATGGCCCTCTGGGTAGTTAGTTCCTCCTATCTAGCATGAGCGTGATATAATGCCCTCTCTGTTTCACCTTGTCTTTCTCTCTCTCTGTCTCGTCATAGCGTCAGCTTTTTGTGTAAAAAAAATCACCAAAATTAACCTGTTTTTGTCAGTTTTGGTCGATCAACAATCTGGCCTTTGTTTTGTGTCAGTTTATTAGTCAAAAAATGTGATGAGAGTTTTAGGTTTGGAGAGTGTCGTCGATATAATTGATAAGATGGGCAGGCACAATGAGTGAGATGTGTTTGCCTAAATAAGTATGATGAATACTTAGTTAATAATCATCATAGATGCTGAAATGTTTTTAACATGACTGAATATGGTCAGTTTGTTGCTCGAAAATATGTACTTATGTATATATACATATATTGCTTTATTTAATTAAATACTTTGATATAATCTTTAACAATTAATGTCTTGATCTTAAGGATCTAATCTTGATTTTCGAGGTCAGTTTCGAGAGTATGTATAAACATATAATTCTTATGTATCACAATCGAATTGATAAATGTTTTCGTTTTTGATGTAAAGAGTATAAACGTTTCGCATTTTGATTGACTAGCTGAGATTCAACCATAAATTGTACTTGATATCATTAGCTAAGAGTGTTTCTTTCACTGGAAGAAATCGAATTAAACCATTAATTAATTAATTAATTTGGGAAGCGGCCATTGAAGGTTCGGTCTACTACTACCAATCCTCTAACTGGGCATTAAACAACTACAAAAAGCAAATACAAAATCAAAATTAAATTTGAACTACAAAAGCAATTAGAGCGATAAGAAGACTAACATTAGTTCTTGTGGTGGTCACTGCGGCACCGTGAGTCATCTCATGGAGCTCTTCATCTGTGTAGGTAAGATTAGCGGTCTCGATTTTATAGCTGAAGGTTGCCGAGACAGGTTTATGATCGGAGAGGGTGTAGTCCATATTGGATTGATAAGACAACTGATTGGCACTCAGAGTAATGCCCGGGTAAATGTTTCGTTGCACGCGATGTAATATGCGGTCACACCAGGCGGGGCGGCGCTTTAAATCGTACTCATTGGTGCCCTCTTGGAACTGGAGGATGGGGGGGAAATAGAATAAGAAAAAAGATTCTCGCATTAATAAAGGTAACAAGAAAAGTGGTTCAAGTGTAATTTGTTTAGTTTTACAACCTTAAATGTTGGTGCAAAGTTGGGCAACTGTTCCTCCATTAGACTGAAGGCATTGCCCGATTCTCGCAACAGACGCAATTGATCATCTTTCAGGAGCTCAGCGAAATTGCCATTTTCCACAGATGTGCGTACATCCCAGGCCGATAGATCGCCCGACAGACGGAAATTCAAATCGCCAATCCAGAAAACAAAGTCGTGATCGTATATCCTACGATAGCCAGACGTCTTGTATTTATGATTGTCCACTATCTGATGATAATCCTCTATGCGCTCCTTCAATTTATCATCATGGGCAGCCAAATGGGAGCAAACGAACACGGCACCCGTTCCATAGAGGCTTAGACGAATGCTTACCGCTCCCTTATTACCCCAGAGACCACCCAGGCCAGTGCGTGTCTCATCGGTCTCGATATCCTTCATGTGCGGCACATGTTTGTGCAGGCTAAACATGGTGATCAGTATTCCCTGGAGTTGTTTACTCTCCACTTTCACGTATTCTCGATCCAATAGGTAACTCGCTATTTTCAGGACCCAGGGATCATCTTGGAATATTTTCAATTTACTAGTGCCGACCTCCTGCATTCCAATGATGTAAATATCGGGCAGCTGGTTGTCCGGGCATTGGGTGGTTCCGTTCAAGGCCAGCAGCGAGGTCAGGGACAAATCTTTGGGCGAATGTGTACCCACATTCCAGGTGAGCAGGAATATGCACAAATCGGCTATCACGTTTGTGGTAGCCATTATTATATGATATGTTGGTTACTAATTATACAGCTTAATTGCGATATGAATCACGTCACGAGTTTTATTAAAGGTGATGCGATGATCTCCAAATCCAGTTTGGAGCCAGGTATTCTAATGTGTTACAACTAGTGGAAGTTAGCCAAAAGTTGTGCAACTTCCGTTTTGGAATTTTTAATTAAATTATAACTTATCATTAACCACCTGCCGCTGCTGTGTGTGTTAAATTTATTTTTTGTTATTTTTAGAAATCAAAATAAATCTTTCTGTTGAATGTTAACAGACTGTTGTTGTCGATCTTTTTTGAGCCTGTTAATTAACAGGAATTGATTCTGTGCCCATCTCTAATTACCACCCGCAATTTTTGGTATTTTTTAGGCAATTTTTTTGTTCTGCGGCAAAATTCTGTATAAACAAATTGAAAATTACTTTTTAATAATAAATAAATAAATAAATATTTGTATTTATGGCTAATAGCTACGACATACCTAGTTGGTAGGTGAAAGACAACTAAACCTAATAGCTGTGAAATACAATTTGTATATGATTTTACAGGGCAGGCAAACCGCCTACTGGGCTACATTTGGATGTCCTGAAAGAAGAAAAATTGGTCCAGAAATTAATGGTCGACGAGAAGCGATGTTATCTATTTGGACGGAATAGTCAGATGAATGATTTCTGCATAGATCACGCCTCCTGCTCTCGGGTACATGCGGCCTTTGTGTATCACAAGCATCTAAACATAGCCTACTTGGTGGATCTGGGATCCAGTCAGTGAAAATCGATAAGGATCAGTAGGCGGATTTTAATATCAATTTTACTCAATTACAGCGCATGGTACATTCATAGGAACCTTGAGGCTGGAAGCTCATAAGCCCACACAGCTGCAAATCAATTCCACCTTTCATTTTGGTGCCTCCACGAGGAATTATATTTTGCGTGAGAGACCCTCAGCAGGTCAACATAGCAATATAATGGAGGATCTACCACTGAGCGAGACAACTGATGGTGCGCTCTTGGGTTTGCCAGAGTGCCAAACGGAATTGGATGTAAGTTTAACTTACATTTAAATGTCTTTTTTAATTAACTACCTCGAACTTGTTTTGTAGAATCTCACCGAATATAATACTGCTCATAATCGACGTATTTCTATGCTGGGTATCGCCGATGACAATAATATACGTAAACCTGGACGCAAGCGTCGTAATGTTACCTTCAATGATGAGGAGATCGTCATAAATCCCGAGGATGTGGATCCAAATGTGGGCAGATTTCGAAATTTAGTGCAGACAACGGTACTGCCAGCCAAACGGGCACGCTTCGAGCCCAATCATATGGGTATCCATGCAGGTGGTGGCCATACCAGCAATGCCCATCAGATGTTTCAGCAGAGTCTGGTCGAGATTAAACACAACCAACAGCAGCAGCAGCATCGAGATAATCAGAAAGACAGCAACTCCAGCACCGGGCAATTGTCGCATTCACCTCATTCGCCTAATAATTTATATCAGGGTATACCAGCTACTACTTACGATAGCCATGAACCCATCTCACCCTTGAGCATTGGCTCCAAGCTGGGCCTGCTTTTGCCTAATCCTGCACCAGATGTAACGCCAGTTTTTGAAGAGCCGGCCGTGGCGACCACTTCAATAGCCCAAAAATTGGCCATAGCAAATGCGAATGGTAAGCGATTTAAAATTTTCTTTCTCATCCCAAGGACTCATATAATTTGCAATCATTTTTCAGTTCGTCGCTTTGTTGAGGATGCCGATTCAAGTGGGGAAGGAGACGCCTTAGGCCCGCAAAAGAAGAAATATGCCAAGGAGGCGTGGCCAGGGCGTAAACCCATGTTGGGACAATTGTAAGAAGATGCAGAGCAGAAGACAGAGACAATCTTAAGTCAAGTCCTGCAGCGCCCACAAAAATAAATAGATACCTACATAGATTAGAGACTTCTTTTTTTACAACAATTTAGATTTACTTTTATAAAGTTTTATGAATTATTATTTGACATTGAATAATTATTAATTATTATACTTCTGTTACATTTATTTAATTGTTAATGTTTGTTTAAAGCCTTTTTTGTTTTATACTTATGTACAAATAGATAATTTATTCACATTCTGCAGCCATGTGGATATCGGGGAAAGGGTATAACATCTCTTATATTCTTTACACCCGTCAGCAATTGCAGATAACGTTCAAATCCCATGCCAAATCCACCGGTCGGAACACCGCCAAACTTTCTCAATTCCACATACCAAGCCAAATCTTTGGGCAATTGCGGATGAGTACTCAATCTGCTGACATCGTCCTCACGCAAACTGCCGCCACACAGTTCACCCACCGAAGGCATCAAGAGATCCAAGGCATGAACTCGCTGAGGATTTGACTCGGAGACTTTCATATAAAAAGGTTTTTGTTGGACAGGCCAATCTATCACAAATATTGGTGCCTTGCAGTGGGCAACTAGAAAGAGCTCTTGCTCTTTGGTGAAACCTTCGTTTTGGCTAATCGGAGTCGTAAAGGAGTCTTTGTGCTTAATTAAAGTGTTTAATGCTTCGTCATAGGTGAGAACAGGCCATGGGACATTTAGCCATGGTAAATCCTGCTTGGCATCCGCACTAACTTGACAGAATTGCAAATCTTGCCCACTGGCTTCAATCAGGCGATTGGTAGTGGTCTTTAACATTTTCTCTATGAATCCTGAGAGATCCTCCAGATCTTTAAGATGTACCAGTTCGGCTTCAAACATGTAGAACTCGGCCAAATGCAAAGGGCTTTTGGAATTCTCAGCACGAAAGGCAGGAGCCATCGTATACGTGTTGCCCAGGCCGTAGGACATGGCCTCCAGGTGAAGTTGTCCAGAAACGGTGAGGAATACTTTGTGATCGAAGTAACTCTGATCCAGAGGAACATTGGGACGCGACATCTGCTTTAGTAAACCCTGAGAATCTGGTTGAACGCGAAAAACCTAAATTCAATGAGAAATATTTATGTAACCATTTAGATGATTCCCATTTAGCATGCTTTTACCTCGCCGGCTCCTTCACAATCGTTGGTGGTCAAGAGTGGTGTATTGATCTGCACGAACTCCAGTTCATCCATGTAATCATGTATGATTTTTTGCGCTTTGTGCCGTAAACGCATCTGGGCAGCAAAAGAATCAATGCGAGAGCGTAGATGCAAGTGCTCTCGCACATATTCTGGAGGATGTTTCTGTTTGGGTGAAAAGGGAAAGCCATCTTGCAGGTGACCATCGGCTATACAAAAGACAAGCTAAGACTTTCAGCATCATTTTAGGAGTAAAGAATCTGCTATTTACCCAAAGATTCCACTGCATCAGCATGCAGCTCATAGTGACCATTGGGAGCCACCTGAATCTTACCCTGGGCACTCACAATGGTGCCTGAGGTAAGTTTCTGGGTATGGGAATCACGTGGAAGCACTATTTGAAATCTACTACTTGTGGATCCATCGTTGATATCCAGGAATATGTTGTTTTTTAGCCGGCGTATATTCTTAATCCAGCCCTATTAATGAATCATTTCAAGATAACATAACATCAATGAAGGAAGGGACTTCCCCATTTAAATTTACCTTTACGCTAAAGGAATCCCCTGGCTGATGAGCTTTACCCACGTGGGCAATCCGTTGAATGCTGCTGTGAAATCGTTTAATTAACAACATATTTTTACAAAATGTTTATTATTTAAATTTTAAAACCGGCAAAACAGCTGTTACGACCAAACCTATCGATTACTCTTCACTGCTAAAGATGGAAGTGGGCCTCTAGTTTGAGGCACGTGACCATCTCTAATACCTGGCTTATTCGTGTTTGCTCTCCAATTCAGCCCTAGCAAATTTTCGCACTTTTTTGATGAATTAAAATTAGTTGTAGCTTCGCTATGACTTCATCGGAGGCAGATACGGTGCTGTACAGCATTTTAGCTTTGGTTATTGTGGAAAATGTTCTGGAGATTTATATCGCATTGAGACAGGTAAATAATACGAATAGCCGGCACATGTGTAAGGGGCGAGCGGGAAAGTGTGAGTGAGAGGGTAGATATGCCAAGTCAGGCGGCGCGTCATCAAGCAATTAAATTGTTTAATCAAACGCAAAGATAAATTTAGAAACGCCAATTGCATTGACATTTCATTTATTTAACTTGCTCTATTTTCAGGTGAAAGTCTATCGCAATGCATTGAAAGTACCCGGGGAGCTTACCTCCCATATGAGTGAGACAACATTCCATAAGGCCCGAAAATATGGTCAGGATCAGGAGAACTTTGGCATTTTTAAAGCCCTGTTAATGGATGTTTTATTGCTTTGTGTGGAATTGTATATAGGATTGATTGCCATACTGTGGCAACATTCATTAGACATTGTGAATTATTTGCAATGGGATGTGAGTAACGAGATTGTGGTTAGCTGCGTCTTTGTGGTCATCTCGAATGTGTTGAGCACATTCAAGGCGCTGCCCTTTAAGATCTACAAGACCTTCGTACTGGAGGAGACGCACGGATTCAATAAGCAGACAGGCGGATTCTTTGCCTGGGATCAGTTAAAAGGCTTCCTTGTTACTCAAGTTTTAATGGTTCCCATCACCGCGGCTATTATTTTCATAGTCCAGCGTGGTGGTGATAATTTCTTCATCTGGCTGTGGTTATTCACGGGCATACTTTCCCTGGTATTGCTCACTGTTTATCCCATCTTTATTGCACCGCTCTTCGATAAGTACACGCCATTGGAATCTGGACCTCTGAGGCAGTCCATTGAAGATTTGGCAGCCTCACTCAAGTTTCCTCTTACAAAACTTTATGTAGTCGAAGGCTCGAAACGTTCTTCGCACAGCAATGCCTACTTCTATGGCCTATGGAACTCAAAGAGAATTGTCTTATTCGATACACTGCTGCTCAACAAGGGCAAATCCGATGACTCTGAGTTGACAGATGATGAGAAGGGCAAGGGGTGCACAGATCAAGAGGTTCTGGCCGTTCTGGGCCATGAACTTGGCCACTGGAAATTGGGTCACGTGACCAAGAACATTATCATTATGCAGGTTCATTTGCTCCTTATGTTCCTGGTATTTGGCTATCTCTTTAAATACGCTGCATTCTATGAGGCAGTTGGTTTTGCGCCAGGCATCCGTCCCATTCTGGTGGGCCTGCTTATTGTGTTCACCTATGTGATGGCTCCTTACAATGCCATCATGAACTTCGCCATGACAATTCTCTCGCGTCGCTATGAATATCAGGCCGATGAGTTCGCCTTTAAACTGGGATTCGCCGATCAACTGGGACAGGCATTGATCAAACTAAATATGGACAATTTGGGTTTTCCCGTCTACGATTGGTTATACTCCACCTGGAATCACTCACACCCCACTTTACTACAACGATTGGCACGTCTCGAAGAATTAAAGGAGCAGAAGAAATTAAAGTAGATACTAAAAGCAGACCAAAGTATAATTATTGTATACTGTTCCCATTTTTTAGTCCAAATAAAGGAACACACACACAAACACACACACACAATTATAATTATAAAACAATTCTCTTCAAAATTCTGAAATATGTTTACATAAAAGCATAAAATGTCAAATTTTCAATTGTGGGGCAGCTAAAATGTCTGCGCACTTCTGGAACGATCCCGATCATTTGCTCCATATAATTATAGCCATTCTAATTGTAGACAACCTGTGGAGTCTCTATCTGCTGCTACGTGAGGTGAAATTTCCCCCCCCTGCCCCTAAAAACAAAACAATCGTAAAGAACCAACAAATTTGACCATCTTTGAAATGTGTGTGTTTTTGCTCCTTAGATACGAATGGTATATCGGGTCGTGGAAGTGCCCGAGGTGATAAGTCCTTATCTGCCGCAGGAACTGTTTGAAAGGATGCGTAAATACAAACTGCATAAAAGTTGGTTCACCGTGGTGAATACTTTGGTTTTTGTGATCACCATTGGCGTAATTGAGTTATACTTTGGTTTCTATGCCTGGCTCTGGAACTTGGCCACAAAATGTGCCGTAGCTCGTTGGATGGAGGACGAGACAGTGACTAGCATTTTGTTTATCCTATTCCTAAGCACATATATGACAATTAAGGCTTTGCCGGGACATCTATATGAGAGATATTGTATACCCAGTGTCCAAACTAAATATTATCCACCGCTGGGGAAACGAATCCTTAAGGAGGTGATTGAAATAATCATATGGCTGATGGTCATGATCGTTTTGGTACTCGCCATTGTGTATGGCTTCATTGCCTTTGGAAACTATGCCCTATTGGGCATGTACCTCCTGTCCATAGTCTTTACAATTATTCTTATACTGATCGTCCCCTTACTGATTGATCCGTGCATTGGACATCGTGTGCCCTTGGAGGAATCAGCATTGCGCTCGGAAATGGAACGGCTGACCGAGGCAGTGGGTTTTCCCATCGAGCAGGTGCACATTATTCAGGTCAATGACCCCAATACGGGTAGCAATGCCTTCTTCTATGGCTGTTGTTGCCTCAAGAGGATAGTGATATTCGATACGCTGCTTCTGAATCGAGGACAAAGGAATACCAGCGATCTATTGCCCCATGAGGTGGGCAAGGGTCTGCGGGATAATCAAGTGATTGCCGTTGTTTCCCATGAGCTGGGTCACTGGATGCATGGACATTTCTATCGAGCCATTATTCTCTTCAAAATTCACATTCTGCTGACGTTTCTGCTATTCGCCCTGTCCTTTGCCCATGGACCCATATATCAGGCAATGGGCTTTGAGCCGGGAGTCCAACCCATTATAGTCGGGTTTGTGATCATGTTTGGTTTCGTTTTGACACCATATACCACCTTGGCCAACTTTGTTTTACTAACCAATACGCGGCATTTTGAGTATCAGGCCGATAGCTTTGCCTATGAGCTGGGCTATGATCGGGATCTGCGGGAGGCTCTACTCAAGTTGTATGCCGACAATTTGACATATCCCATCACGGATCCATGCTACTCCTGTTGGAATCATACACATCCCACCATATTGGATCGCTTGGAGCGTTTGGAGAGTCTAGAGAGAGGAGGACGCTTTAGTTGATAATTCATTTGGAAATTGAAATTTTTGACACTTGCAACTCATAGCCATAGTAAAAAAACTCAGCTCCCTTTGCGAATATCGAATATATCGAATGTTTCTACATATATTTTAAATTGAATTGAGTTTAGTAATTGTTTATTTGTTAATATACATTTTTGTTTCCAGGGAAACATGATATATTTTGATGGCATTCTATGACGATTGGCCAAAGGTGGACCCCGAAGTCCTACTATGGCTCTTAATAGTTATATTGGTTATAGATCACATGTGGGAGATAATCCTAACGATAAGACAGGTGAAAAAAGGCGTCAAATCCCTATTCAAAACTAATGGCTCTCACTCTCTCTCTCTCTTGAACTGTAGAAACTGGTTTGTCTGAATGCTATAATTGTACCTGAAGAACTGCGAATGGTTATACCTCCAGAGATCTATCATCGTGCCCGGGTCTACGAGTTGCATAAAGCGGAACTTTTTGTATGGAAACATGTCATTGACATGATTTTGAGCGCTGTGGAGCTTTACTTCGGTTTCTATCCCTTCCTCTGGCGTCTGGCTGTGAAGACTCTGAAACCTCTGACCAAAAATGAGATCTTCGTTTCGCCGATATTTGTATTCTATTTGACCATCTATATATGCCTCAGATTCCTGCCAACTTTGGCCTATGATAAATGCATTCTGGAGTTGCGTTATGGATCGCAAAGGAGGTTTCCCTGCTATTTGTATTTCTGTATTGCAGTCATAGCGATTCTCTTGAGTCAACTGGTCCTCGCTCCGTTTACAATGGGCGTTGTGTTTTTTGTGACATTCGTTGGCTATTGGTTCTTCCTTTGGTTCTGGTTAATATGGGCTCTGTGCACCCTGATGTTGGTCTTCTGGCTACCCTATTGCTGTATTCCCTGCATTGGCAGACAAGAGAGATTGCCCGAAGGTCCTCTGTATCAGGATATCAAGAAGGTTTGCGACATGACGGGATTCCCCATGGACCGTGTCTTCATCATACGGACCAAGACTATGCAATATAGCAACGCATATTTCTATGGCAGCTGTTGCCTGAAGAGAATTGTGATCTTTGACACGTTGCTGTACAATAAGGGTCTGGAACCGTCCCAACTGCAGCCATACGAGTTGGGCAGAGGTTTGCCCAATCAGCAAGTGGCTGGAGTGGTTGCCCATGAGTTGGGACATTGGAAGTACGGACATTTCTACAAGGCCACAGTTATCATGAAAGTTCATTTCTTTCTCACAATGCTGCTATTTGGTCTACTCTTCCATTGTCCCCAACTCTATGAGGCCGTACGCTTTCATCCTGGTGTGTGTCCCATAATTGTTGGCTTCATTATAGTTCTGCGCTTCGCCCTGACGCCTTATCTAACGTTGGCCAATTTCCTAATGCTGTGGAATCTACGCCGTTTCGAATACACAGCCGATCGCTTTGCCCATCATTTGGGTTATTCCTTTCAGCTGAGGCAGGCTCTAATCAAAATCTATGCGGATCATCTCAGTTTCCCCGTCTATGATGATTGCTATGCTCGTTGGCATCACACCCACCCCACAATCTTGCAGAGATTGGCCTATCAGCAGAAACTCGATACGGAGCGTTAATAGCAAATGGAATCTAAATTGTATTTAAAGTAATCTTTGACTTTTGTTTCATTTGTGTAGTTGAAAATAAATTTCGTCTAGTTCCTATCTATGTGTGTGAGTGTGAGTGTGTGTCTTGTGAATGTTTAAAATTGTTTTGTTCAAAATATAAATCAACATGTCCTCCTTTGGACACATAACTAAATTGATTGTCAACATAGATAAATGGTAAGTTGGGGACTTTAACTTAAAGTATCTAATTTAACTTGTTCTAATCCTTTAGCCAAACCCGCATCACTTATGCAGATGGCTCTACACGTATGCTCAGTGCAAATCCTTCGGGTTTTTCATTTCATGCCGTGTTACCTACTCCCAGCATTGAGGTTGATCCTAATCCAGCCACTGCCTTCCTAGTGAAACATTTCGACAGTGAAAATAATTTTCTTTTGCCTCGAAACAATGATCATCGTTATGAATATGATCTGAGATATTGCTATACAGAGAATCTGGAATGGCCTGAACTGCAAATGGCTCAAATCAAAGAATGGCCATGGCCAAAAGAAGAATCTTTGCAGATTTTCAATAGATTTTGGCATTTGGATAACTGTTTCTGCAAAGATTTTGTGATCACCAATCAATTTCAGCAGCCCAACTGGTAAGGAAACTCTTATCAGTATATAGTCTATATAGAAATACTAATCTTATGAGTTTTGGCCTTTTAGTTACTGCTTGCAAATCAAAGAGACTATGGATCATGTTAATGAACTGGTGAGTCTAGAAGATGATGCTAAAACAGAAACGGGTGAAACCTTACTATCCACCGACTTGAATACCAAAATGATGAGTGTCAATGGTTACCTGAAAGAACTGAATGATCTCTTGGAATTGTAGGACACACTCAATAAACGTTTGGCCAGAAAGAAAAGAAAACGTTCAAGCCAAGAGATATATTCAAAAACTGTATTGTGTTTAGACGTATAGTATTTGTAGTTTAGTTTATTAAAACATTTTTCATTCCATAGTGTGTGTTGCTGTTGTTTTTTTGACATATACGATCGATTTATCTATTTATATTTATATATATATAGTTATATGCATGGTTTTTTTAGAGAATATTTTTCTATTTTTTTCTTTTTGTATATATAGAAAGTCAAGCTGATTTCTTGTTTTGTGTAGTTACAATAATATCTTAAATATAGCATAAGTAGAATAGATTAGTTATATTTATATATATATATATTCCATATTTTTTACTTGGCATTTTCTGTTGTTTGTTTGTTGTTCTTGTTCGAGCTTAAGTAAGATTTTGGGATAATTCCTTTTCTTTCGAATATGGAAATCCAAAGTAAGATTATCTTGTGTTTAAAGCTTAGTCATAAAATGTTGAAATCAACTTGGGAGAATCGATTGAAAATATATTTGAAAATTCTGTGATAATTATCTATAATAGAGATAGCACCTTGAGGAGTTAAAAAGAAAGTTCACGGCTTGTCATTTCCAATTAAGGTAAGTAAGTTTCAAAAAGTAAAAATTGGAGCATTTCTGTTCTGTTTTGTGACTGTTTCAACCTTTGGCCTGTCGCCTACAAGTAGGCTACAAAAAAACCTAACCGTTTGCCTAGACGGAAATGTGTGTTGGCGGGCAGAGAACCTCAGGTGGAAATAGATATAGATTTCGAACAGAACATGGCTGCTGAGAGTGGCACTTAAACGACAAGAAGGACTACTCTAAATCACGACTACATGCATTTGGCATAAGTGTAATAGCATTTCCTTTCCCTCCATCGTCTCAACCAAGTGATTTTCTGGCCATGTTCATGTCTTTTGTGAGGGCATGCTAACGGTTTTTCTTTTACCCAGTCATCTGGCATCGTGTTCGAGTGGCAAAAATCGTTTTGCTTGATTACAAGGGATTCCCTTGTGTTTTTTTTTTTCTTTTTCTTGGCCATTGTTTGATAAAAGTAAAACTTATATACTACAATTTACTTTTGTTTCTTTCATTACACATACATTACACCAAAAATATTTTGAAGTAAATTTTCAATAGAAACGAAAACTAAGCAAAAATATATAAGTTGATTTTGTATTTTTTGTTTGTTTTGTTTATGTATGTATAATTATTTGTTTTACGCACAATTATTAACAACAATTATCTAAAAATTCTTGCTACATATAATGCATATGTATTAATTTATATATAATTATATGTAATTTTAAATAAACTTTCTTTTTTCTTTGCATTTGCATTTGCCATTTTGGTTTTGGGTGTTTTCGATCTTACATTTAGCTAAAATTTAATTAAAAAACAAATCGAGTATTAAATAAAATCGATGTACTGAACTCTTTTGTTATTATTTTGCTTCAATAAATGGCTGGTTTCAAGTTATCTTTTATATAATATATATGTATGTATATATAATTCAGATCATAAGATCTTATCTTTTATTTTTCAAAGTACACACACAATAATATTTTAATTCGAAATTTCATTTTGCTTGATTATGTTTCTTTTTGTGTTGTTTGTGTGTCGTTTAGGAAATAGACTTTCAAAAGCTTAACATGCATAAACATTTGTGTTTTTTTTTTAAACATTTATTTTTAAGTATTTGGTTTTTTCTTTCATTTTGAATTCATTTAGATGGGGACATCTTGTGCTTCCTCATTCTTTTGTTGTTGTTGTTTCATTTTTAAAGTAATCATTTTTCATATACTCCAAGACTTTTTTTTTGCATTTCATTTACCACAAATTGGTAATCAGAAAAATATCTCTTAACGCCAAGTAACAAGATTAAGAAGGCATTTACTGCTCCTCGTCAGGTGATATTTTGGCCAAAGTCAATAGGATCATGGTTAGTTCCTTGCGCGAGATTTTGCCATGTTTATCATGGCCAACACCCCGCATAATTGTCTCTTCGAATGCAGCCAAGTCCTGGGCATCGTAGTCATCCTTCTTCACCAGTTCCAGAAGATCCTTGAGGAAGCCCTTGAGTTCCTCATTCTCAATGGTGCCGCTGTTATCCTATTCGGATCGTCAATAAGTTATCAATAAAGAGAAAAATCTTTGATCTATATATTTATCATAACTTACTCGATCGTACAGTGAGAACACCTTTTCTATATCCTCTTTGGTCAACTTGGTGGCTCCCTATATAAAGTAAGAGCAAATAAAGAGTGAGAGAGACAAATATTATTGAATTGATTAATTTCAAAAATATTAAAATAACTCCAACAATATATAAATAGGTATATCAATATATATATAACATGTTTTCAAGAGCACTTTTTAAGATTCATATAATTCTTGCATATCTAAGAAAGTAATAATCAATTGTATTTTGAGTTCTACAAATCTTTCCAATTACTGCAAAAGAAGTTTCTAATTGGTATGTAAAGTGAAACGATAATGACTATCTATGAGTACTCTTGACTTGTTGGAAACTATGAATCTGGGAAAAACAGATTCCAAAATGAGGTAACTTTGTTTGCCCAAGGGAAGGTCTCTTTCTGAAATATTCACAAAAGGTTTTCAATTCCCTTTTTTGGTAAAGTAAAGTTTAAAGTAAAAATCAAATAGATTAAAAGTTTTTGATTAGAATCTACAAAAGGGACAAAAGGAACTTCCATTTTCAGAAGAACAATATTATTTTGCTGGCCCTCAAAAAATGCTCTCAAAGGATTAAACAATGCTCTCAAAGGATTAAACAATTAGTATAGCGATTTGTTTAAATTTCAAATTTCTTATGCATTTTTGTGTAAAAGAAAGTTGAAATTTGAACATTTCATATTCATTTTGATCACTTTACATAATAATAAGGTAAAAGTATATTTTGTTATCTGCAATTACTTATACGTGTGTATGTATATGTCAATGTATTTTCTAGACTACGTGTTTATGTGTGTGTATGTGTATGTGTGTGTGTGTGCACTCACTAATGTCATGTTATTTACAGAGTTTGTCAAACACATGCCATCATCATGCAAAGAGAGTGGGGGAAATGATAATCATAGTAGAAGGAGATTTTTGGTATCCCCATAATCAGTTTAAGGATTTTTCATATACATATATATATTTGTTTCGTTTGTGTTTGGTTTACTTTTTTCTTTGGTTTTAAGTCTTTTTATTATGCGAAGCAAGTTTTTATCCCTGTGGCATTATGTTTGTGCCTACAGCAAAACCAATTTCCATTTTCATATATGTCATACGCCATATTGACTCAATAAACATTACAACCAATTTGTGTGTACAATCATCAAGGAGAAGGGAAAAAAAAAAAAAACCACACAGAATCAAAAAGCAAAAAACAAACAGCAAAATTCCCCCTGGGATGGCCAAAAACATTTGTTATGTTAATGTGGGCAGAGACAGAGAGAGAGAGAGAGAGACGGAGCGAGACATAAATTGAAAACGAAAATGCGTTCAATTTGGCTTAAAAGCTTGATATTTGAGTAATTAATATGCATTAAATTGAAACATGGTAAGAACACGCCGAAGGAAGTCGAAGGTGAATAGAAGAAGGTCTGCCCTATGCTTAGTTAATATATATATTTTGTAGCATACTTTTGAGCGTAGCGTGGGAAGATTTATTGATTGCATTTCTAGCTACGTAACAGACTTTTCTCTTGCCTTGCTTGGCAATCCTGCGGTAATGCACACAAGGACATGCAGCATATTCTTTTCGGTAAGGGGCGGTTATGGGTTGTCTTACGGGTTAACAAATGTTATTGCGTAAGCGTCGCATTTCGTTTTGCGGTGGTCTTAAAGGATTTTCTTGTGGCCGGATTAGAAATCCATTAAAACTTCCCCTTTTCTTTTCAGGCTTTAATCAAATTTACAGCAAAGTTTCACACAAATGGAATTTAACGCCCACATACGCACTCACACCAACAACTACACACATTCGCCCCCCAAAGTATGCTATATACATTTTGACAAATTGCACACACTTAAGCCACCATTTTTTTCAGTTTCCGTTTGGGTTGACGTTGGGCACGTTTCTGGCCACCCCATGATAAAATGAAGTAATTATTTTATACTTCAACACTTTTTGAAAGCCATTTCAAACAAAAAACAGGCGGCCATTATTCCGGCATACCATCGAGCCAGCCCCCAAACCACAAGCAACCAGCAGCACCCACCATCACCCACTACCATCACCTCAATGACTAAATTATGCAAAAGGTTTTTGTTATGGGCGGCAGCGGGGCGAACCCTAAGGGCATCCTGAGGAACACATCGACATATAATTTCTGGACCTCATCACTTAGTCTAAAGCTGCTCACGTACATGCACTTATCGTACATGAAATGGGCCAAAGTGGAGCCTACAAACGCCCACAAATGTCTAATTATGAAGACACACACACACACACACACACACACATACATAGTTGTCATTTATGATGGAACTTTGCCTTGAATTCAGTTGGCTAGACAGACCAAAAGCCGGGCAGACGGCCATCGAAGTGTTGATTAAGCAAATGTCTATTTCAGGATGGCCAAAGTGAAATGCTTTAGGTATGTAGGTATGAAATTCTATGAAAGTGGATTATGGATTAGAAACTTGTAGTTTACAAATTGCATTCCATCTTAATGGAGCTGGGGAATAAACCATTTGCAAAATGCCAATAATTTCCCATGACATTGTCCAAGAAGAGATTGTCCTAAGCCTTTGAGTTGGTTTGATTAATGAAAGGCAACAATTAGTAAGTACTTTTGTATTGTTAATCAAATTCTAGTGGTTAAGCTAATAATTTCATAACGAATTCAACGAATTTTCGATTTGCAAAGAAATGTTTAACTAAGAATTGTCATGAACAAAATCCAACCTATAATAAGTTGGTCTAAAATGGAAATGCCAAATTATTTATATTAGAGATTTGGCTAACCGAAAGTAAACTTTCAGTAGAGTAAACATTTTCAGTACCTGCCTGAAATGGAATTTATCATCAATTTCCGTACTCAATTTGCAAGTTTTGTTAAACAATTTCAATTTAGCTTAAACAAGCATCAAGCAATAAGCAACATAAAATTGTTTCTTTTACCGAAACTAAAATAATTCTATATATAAATCAGCTCAGCTCTTAGCTTTTCCTCCATTGAATCTTTGTGTAAACTGTTTTTTATGGTAAAAATAAATATAGACGGATCAAAATTGTTAAGCCAAGCATCATCAAACATTCATTCCATAATAAAGAAAAATAGAAAACCAAAAAAAAAAAAAAAAAAAAACATGCAATTGGAAAAGCTATCCAAACACAAGTTGTTATTCAAATGGCATTCAAAGCATTTTCATTGGGAAAAGAAAACCTCAAGCCAAATGAAAATCAATGGGTTTTTGTGTATTTTTTGTTAAGTATTTTCTATTACGACGATATTTGGCCAGAAAATATAAAAGGGAAAACCGGTAACACAAATTTTCTTCGTCGCATTTAAATGAACAAATAGAGAAAACAAAATAGGAACAAAAAATTCGAAAAACAATTGAAACAAAGTCAAGCAATTTAATTGAATGCTGGTCAGGGAGTTGTTTGTGGAAAATGCGGAAAAGTGTTTTTCCCTGTTATATTTTCATTCAGTCTTTTTCAATTCTTTTGTTGTTTCTGTTGTTCTTGTTGTTGGTTTTACTGATTTTTTGTTGGGACATTTTGGTTGTTTGTTTGAAAAATAAATACTTACATCAATGCCCTCCTTTTTTTTTATTTTTTGATTGTGTTTTATTTGGGAAATGTTTTATTTTTTTTATTGTTGTTGTTGTGTATTTTGCATTGTTATAACAAAGAGTTGTTGTAGTCGTTTTTTTTTTGTTGTAGCCAGTGCAATTGATTTGCAGGTCGATTTTATTTACAGCAATGATCAAAATATTTTCATTTTATTGGTCAATTTGTTTGTTGAATTGTTTTAAAGTTGGTTTTTTAGATTTAATAGCATTTTTGTTTTTTTGTTTATTTTTTTTATGTATAAGAAAAGTTTTGTGGCAGCCAAAAAATTTACATCACGTGCATAGTAGATTTTAGTTAAATATATATTTTAGTTGTTGTTGTTGTTGTTGTAGGTTGTAGATGGTTGTTATTATTATATTGATTTGTTCATATTGTTGTAGTTGTTGTTGTTGTTGTTGATATGAAACAAAAATGTAGGTACAAGTGTTTGGTTTTTTTATGTTGTTAGAGATTATATAGAAAATATATGTAAGTATAAGATGTTAATTTAGTTAGTTTTTTTTATTTGTTATGGACAAGTTAAAGTTGTTAAGGCATAAAGTTGCAATAGTGGGAGAGAGAGAGAGAGAGAGATATAGAGCAAGGTTTAGCAGGTGGGAGGAGAGGAGATAAAGTAAATCAGAAAGTTAGAAAAGTTTTAAATTAAACATGAAATTGATTTTTATATAATTAAAAATTTCTTCTTTTTTTTCAATTTCAAACAAACTGGCAAACTGGAAATTAAATTTATTATCAAAATTTTGTTATGGAAATAATATAAAAATAGTCTTAAGCCGATTTAATTGATCAAACTCTCGATTAAGTTAGAGAAGATCCTAAGAAAAATCGTATAAATCGAAATTAGACATGTAAATATTAAAAAAGGTTTTATATTAATCAATAGTAAATAGTTAAGACAAAAATATTATAAAATTTTAAAGGTGCCTAGCAAAACATAAACAAAAGCATAACTCATTAAACTTTATTTTCAATTTTATAAATTTTAATTTTAATTTTAATAAAGATCAAAAAGTGTAGAAGGATTTTAAAAACAAAGTTTTCAGTTTAATTGAGCAACAAAATAAAAAATTCTAGTCCAAATCTCCTGAGAGTAAAATCAACATATAAATAAATAAATAAAACAAGTTGTTATTAAACATTTTGCCAGTTTGTTTTATTTAAAAATGTAATAAGAAATATTAGTTTAGTTGTTAGTTAAATGTTTAGTCTAGGTTTTAGTTGTTTTGGCTTTTGATTGATTAGTAAGCTAAGAGTTCCAGCTAAAATGCAGCAAACTTAAAAATTTGTTCAATGTCTAGTAAACATAAGCTAACCATTATGCATGACCAATACTGGTTTGTGTGTGTTAGTGACAGAGTGTATGTGTGTGTGAAAACAGAAGATTTATCGCTGCAATTAAGTTTTAGTTGCGCACGCTAAATGAAATCTAGCTAAATTGAAATTGAATTGTATTTTCTATCACCTAGCGTGGTGCAAATAGTTGAAAAGTGAAAAGAAGAGAAAAAGTTATAAAATATATTTGTATGTATGTATGTATGTATAAAAATACAACTAAAAAGCGCAAAATTGTCTGTGCCAGAAACTCGAACACGTTTTCACTTAACTTGCTTGCAGTGAAACGGAGAAGCATCACCTAAATGCAACACCTTTTTGCTGTCTGTGGGGTTGAAAGTTAAGTGAAATATCCGTTGATATCCACAAAAAGGGAAAAGAGGGCCCACCTAACCACCCCAACCGACACAAATTGCGACCTCTCTCTCTTTCTCTTTTGACAGTTGTTGCGCAACAAAATTAAAGAGACAGAAAAAAAATGAAAGCCGTAGAATGTTTAGTCAGCCGTGGGCCATTATCATATGCTAGTAGTAACGATGTCTCCTCTCGCTCTCTCTCTTTCTCTTTGTCTGTCCGTTGTCCTGCGACATTTACTGCTGCTGCACATTATGTCACTGGCCATTGCGGTGCATGCGGCGTATACGTGATGTGCATTAGCATAAAGGTTTTTGCCATTCTGGCCAAAAGCCAAAAGGCCCCCCACCGCAAAAAAGCAAAAAAAAAAACCCAAACCAAAGGGTTTGGGAAGCAGCAGCTGCAAATGAAAGTCTTGTTCAGACACTAGACCAAGAACAAATTTAATTCGGCAAACTGGGTCTAGACTTTCAAGAGGGAAATGCTTTTGCATGTAGTCCAGTGTTTGGGTAAACTTTTGAGGCCAAGTTTTTGGCCAAATGAGCAATTGCTCATAACTTATACCTGCAGCAGAAGGGGAGTCCTTTCACATACATAACTCACTCTCAGCCTGTCACCATTTTGTGGTTATAATAATGTAGGTACATAAAAAAGGGAAAACTGAAACAGCAGCAAAAGAATAAAAGTTGATGCATTTTATTGCTTACAAAATGTTAGAGGTACATAATATGCACCTCCAAGCTAAATGTGCTGGAAATGCCAATTTTATGGCCACTTAAGCTTGCGCCTTTTCTCTCAGCGTTTTTTCTCGCTCTTTCTGTTTTTATGGCATACTTGCGGCTACTAATAAGTAAGCACGAATACTGGCAACAAAGTTCCGGTCAGGTGTGGATGAGATGAGATGATATCCCTTTAGTCCTGCACACTTTATTACCATTCAGAGAGAACCTATATATATTTAATAATGATGCGATATCATAATTGTATTTCACTGAATTGGAATAAGTAGTATAATGGGCAACCTTGTTGTGCGTCGGTTACATGGGAATATGAGATTAAATCCTGACATTGTAAATGCCAACTTACATTACATCCACAACTATAACTACTACTATGTGGGCTTGACGGGGCGTAGCGACTTCACATGTGTCAATAAAAGCCAAATAAAATGTCACAAAGGCAAAGCTACGTGCCGTTTCCAGTGACTTGAATGCATTTCTGCACATTGCTCATACGCCACATTGCACAGACACACACACAGACGCACACTCGTCTCGAGTCTCTGACAATTGCCATTGCAAAGCCATTGTTTGACTTCAGACCACAAAATCGAGACGGAGACAGAGAGAGAAGCATGAGAGAAATGCAAATCGCAACATCTACCCAGTGAGATAAAAAATCTAGTTGATACAATGATGTGGAAACCAAAGATGGCAACGCAATTGTTATACAGCTCTGATGACAGCCATTAATACCAGACAGAAAGAAAAGGGGGGTTATTTTTACCACAAAAGGCAGGAACAAAAGAAGTGTGTGTGTGTGTGTTAGACATGGTATCACATCAATTGTGGCTTGCCTTTTAATATCCATCAATCTAAATAATTTTTAGCTTATATGTTGGAAAATCATTTTAAAGCAAACTATTTCAATGGGATGTTTCATTGAAAGTCCAGCAATAAATAAATAGCTCCCATTTAGGGCTTGCCTGGTTTTGCTTGAACAGCGAGGTCAAGATATGCAAGCATATGCATTCTCTAACTATTTTCTCTGCGAGCCCAGTTTATCAACCACAAAGCAAGCAGGCGAAGATTCAGCCGGGTCTTCAGATGTGAATAATAAACATATTTCGTTTTTTTAATAGGCCTACGACTCAATGGAGCAGTTTAGTGTTATAAATATACTCAAAGAAGGTATGGCAGGATTCTTGAACTGCATTAAGTTTGTAACTTTTAGCACAAAAAAATGATATGTATTAACTAGCTATTTAATAACTGTTGGTATGCAGTAGTATGCTCTAGTATTTTATTTATAAAATGGCATAAAAATTTTTCAATTTCATTACGGTTTAATAAGGTAAATTGTTAAAAAATTGTTGGCTAGTTCGACTAAGTAAGATCTTAGGTTAATATTTTTATTGTTGCCTACTTTACGGGTAATTCGCTTTGATCAGTTGCTTATTTACTAGCAGTTACTTAGAGTGAAAGATTATTTATAAAATGAAACATTTGGGCAATTCTTTGATTGCAATTTTATTTTATTGTTCATTTTCAACAAAAATTGGTAAACAATAAAGTAAATAAATAAATACAATATTGAACTCTAAAAAGATATTTCTTTTGGTTTGCTGTAATGCCAAATGGCTGATTTTTGAAGTGAAAGATACAAATCAATAGACCATCAATGTTCAAATAAAGGGACAACTTCTACACAAAGAGTCCAAATCACATGAAGTATTCCCCAAGTGATAGTGTTTTGTCTGATGTGGGCAACGTAGTTGGTCTGAATAATGGGTTTCCCAGAATAAAAGAATTATTCTAACCAATCATTTAAGGGGTGGTCCTTAGAGAGTGGGCTCCACTTCTGGCTAATGTGACAGTTTATGACAAAAACAGAAAAACTATGAAATGATGAAGGTAATAAAAAAAATCGTTGACCCCTTAAACATAAGCGGTCATGGGAATTGTATGCCAGCCAGTCAGACATGCTAATCCCTTCAATGTTGAGATGTTAACTATTTTTAATAATTGACAAGGGAATAACATTTGTGTTTCGATTAAATCTAAGCCCTCTGACTAATTTATTTTTCAAATGTATGCAAGAGATGTGGCATAAACAGCTATTTAGATGCTAACATCATATGGCAAGAGCGTCAATTGAAATTATTCATACGCAATGTTGCACAAGTCAGTTTCAATGGCAAATGGAAAACGGGAGAGAAAGTGCAAGAAAGTAGATAGAACATTTTGTGACAGAAGTATTGGAAAATTTAAGTTGTAAGACTTTACCTAACATGCCATGCCCACCACAAACATCACCCACCCTTCCCCCACCCTTTCTAGAACCCAACCCAAACCCCATCGCACTATGTGCCCCATGTGAATGCTGTCAATAAGCAGCGTCAATGCGACTGTGGCACGTACATTTACAGCAAATAACAATAAGCACTTGCAACTGGCATTTCGGAACGGTTTCTCTTGCCTGCCTTTCCTTTCCCATGTTGAATTTTGTGTTCTAATGTGGAAGCCACTTGATTACCAAGAACAACAAACTCAGTGTATGTACATACAAGTCTAGCAACAACAAGGAGAACGAAAACGTGAACGACAAGAACCAAATTGAGGTTGGTCTTTCGTTAGACAAAGACCAAAAAGAAAAGAGTTTGCTTTTCTTCGTTTTTTTTTTTTTTGTTTTTTGGCAAACGAAATATATTTCGTTACCAGGGGCACTCATTCGTACATAATACTATTTAAATGAAATGCTGCCGAAACGGAACGAAGTATCATAGAAAATTTAATTAAATTAAAGACAAATTCTGTTTAATTCAAGAATTTAAGAATTAGAATTCGTCTTATAACTTATTAGTGGGTTTTCTTAAAGTTATTTCAGCTCAAAAAAACGAACAACGATTCGCAAAAAGATCCTTGTTGCTAATGCGCCTAGATCAATTGTAGCCAATTTCCGTAACTTCATGGATTCTAAAGTGTTTTTACAATGGAATTCTTTATTGAATCTAAATAACTTTCGAATAGAAAATGTCAATTGAAAACTTTCGTAAACAAAATCTTCGATTTCCTTTCTATCTTTTCAAAAGTTTTTTCCAATTCAAATAAACTAACAAAATAAAAGCAAATTTTATATTAAATTTTTCTCCGTTTCATCTGACATAGATTTGAGGGAATGAGTCTTCAATAGAAAATCCAACTCGATGGTTTTGCTCATTGCTCATGCCAATTGCTAGCCAAAAATCCTGCTGAGCATGCTAAAAGCTTCAGAAATAAACGAAAAGGAAGAACGAGAGAAAGAAAGAGGCCCTTGCGGCAATATGACTAGGACAGAAACTTTTGGCCCAAAACTTGGTTCAAGTTGAATATTGTTCTTTTTGGCTTGTCTTTTTTTTTTTTTTTTTTTTGTGGGGCAGGCCAAATTACGTGCCCGTGTGTTTTGTGTTGAATGGAATGCCAGCCAACCAGCCATTCTGAGTAATTCATACTGTGGGTCCCTCATACAAGCTCCGAGCTCCATTTAACCCCAATTGGCACATTAATTTTTGTCAGCTTGGGATTTGTCTGTCTGTGTGTGTTTTTTCGTATTTTGTTTAATATTAAATATCAAAATAAATTCGCCCTGTGTATTTTCAGAATCTCCAAAAGGCAATTACTCACTGAAGCCCTGCCTCTTTCCCTCCTCCTTTCTCTGGAGACAAAATGGTTGGATAAAGTTTTTCTTTCGCTGATTTGACTGGAAGGCAACACCTGTTTGCTAATTATACCACAAAATGTCGCCTAATTGGCAAAAAGAGGCCATTCTCAAATACTTATGTAGAAATTTTCGTCAGTATGTGCATAGGTGAAAATTTCCACTCAAATGTTTTGCCATTTCGTTTTCGTTTAGGCATTTCGTTTGCTTTTTTTTTTTGGTTTGTTATTTTTTTTTTATTATCCAATTCGAGTGGCATTAAATCGTCTGACGTATGGAAAAAGGTAAAAACGGAAGCGTCTACGTCGTCAATTTGAAGGAGAGATGAGTAAGAGTAGTGAGGTGGAAAAGGGAGAGGGGGGCTGGCGGTGTTTAGTAAATGTAGGAGAGGTAGGGAGGAATATTGTGTTCAAGTGAAATTGATTTGGTCGGCCCACGCTTTTTATGGCTTTCTATGGAGCATTCCAGTGCTATACAGGTGTTTGGCGTCACGCATACGCCGTGTTGCCATCATTTCTGTTGAGCTTGGCAATTCAGCTGCCCTCCCACTCCCACTTCCGACCTATTGGTTGGTTCCGCGCTTGGCTGGTTTTTATTTTACGATTGTAGACAATATTTCGTCGTGGAATTTCTCTTTCTTATTTTTCGTATGCAAGACAAAAGCTATTCTTGGCATGGCTTCATTTGTATTTGTTGTGACGCAGCTTGAATTTCAAGGTAAGAAGATTCCGTTGCGGGTTTTATGGCTTTGCAATTGGAAACTGTTTCTGATTATATCATATTCCAAAAACAAAGCAACAAATTTATGTCGATCAAGAAGGTCACGAAGAAGATCCTTCTTTAGACTCCCAAGCACAGACAAAAAAAAAAAAAGAAAAACAAAATCAAAGCAATTGTAAATCAAAAAAGTAAATGTATTGTTTCTTGTATTTGTGTTAAAAAATTATTTGCTTGCTTTAAAGAGAAATGCAAAAACTAGTTTTATGTTTAGTTAATCTGTACCAAGTTGAGAACTAAAAAAAAAAAACAACTAAGACCTAAGTGCTAGTTATTTTGTGTGTGTCTAAGTGTTTCCTTTTTGTTTTGTGTTTCGGTTTGAAGCCTTTATGTCTTTGGAGTGTATGACCGCCAATGTGTACGATAGTTACGATAGTTCCATCTTAGCTTACACACACTATCATGAACCGAGCCGTAAACGAGTTATGGTTGATCGAATCAAATCGTATCGAATGGGTAACGATTCTTTTGTTTTTCTCTTGTTTTACCCACTTACCTTGAATACCTGACGGCAAAGGAAATTCTCTTTAACCGGAAGTAATCTGTAATGAATAATTTAGGCATTTAAAGACGACATTGATTGAAGGGGCCAGACTGGAGTCCATACATATACACATGTATAAAATTGATTACTTACTTGGCCATTTCTGAGAGCTGCAAGCGGCCATCTTTGTTGGCATCGAATACTTGTAGCTGAAACAGAAAACATGTCGATGAAATATTTATACATCAATTACTGCCTAATTAATGAGCAAAAACAGAAAAAAAGGAATTACCACACGTATGTTTTATGTACATGCAAAGTTATACAAATATATCTAATGAAAATGTATTACATCTTTGTTTGGCGCGTGCTAAATTTAAGAATTTGCCGCTTTAATATCAAGATTTTAGTGTTATCAAACAATAAACAAAGAAACTTTTAGCTGCAGGCACTTTAGAAAGTTTATTTCTTGTCTCCGACCCGCATTTGACTTGCAAATGAGTCGCCAGACAAAGCAAAATAAGTTTCTCTTCTCAATGGGTGTGTGTTTGCTTTTTATTTTATCATAATTTATTGTAATGCTCAGAACCCCAAAAGTATGCACTGATTATTATTAAAAACCACTAATGAGTCGCTTGAGAGCTATGGGCGAAATACATGGGTGGCTTGAGCTTGGGGTTGGGTTTTTGAGGGCAGGATGACATAATGAACTCTGTTGCGTAATGAACCCAGCCGAGCTCACACATGAGCACTTCCGCTTGCCATCAAGTTTTTTAATTAACAACATTTTTGGCCTGCATATAAATTTCTAGTTGTTCATTCTCTCTCTTGCTCTTCTGGCTTTTTGGCATGAACACAAAAGCAAAAATAAATTAATTGCAGAACTGTGTGTCGGATCACTGTTAAGCACATAATGTGAGTGTTGACGATGAAAGAGAGAGACAGAGAGCGAGAACGAGCTAGCTGACATTAATGGTGATTAAGTAGTGTAAGCTGCAACTCAACTGCAACTGATTACAATGACATTCAGGAACATGTCAAAAAAGCCATAGATTACAGGTAGATTCAAAGTTGCATTTTATATTTCGTGTAAGGAATTCAATACTATATAATATTATTAGTCATCATCATTAAGAAAATCTTATTTTTTTAATTAAAAAGAGACTTTCCAAAGCCCTGGCTCTGAGCATTTTGTCCTACTGACTTGGAAAGTTTTGGCTTCTGTTTTAAGCTATCAAGTTTGTGTATAAAATTGTGCCTATAAAGTGATTAAGTAAGCTGAAATATTATATTGAAAAAGTGCTTATGTACTTAATATCGTTTGACTTTTTAGACCAAGTTAAAAGATAGGGAAAGCAAATTACTGTTTATATTTTGTTTAGTCAATAAAAACTTAATTTAAATAGAATGGATGTAAGCTCACTGTATATTTTTATGTTTTGTTAATTTTAAGCAATCAGTTGATCCATTTAGAAAATTAAATGGAATTGGTTTGAGAAACTTACCATTGTATCGGTGTATTCAATGAGCTTATCCTCAGACACATCATTGATCTTTTTGGCCTCTTTGAGCAAGTCGCGCAAGAAATTCTTTAGCTCATCCGCTTCAATGTAACCAGAGTTATCAGTATCGTATTCACGCCAAATCTAATGGAAACAAAATGAAAAGAGGCGTCAGGAGGCAAAGTCACAGGTCGAGTCAAGTCAAGTGCGAGGGGAAGAATGTTTAGAAAATTAATTAAGGGGACACATGCTGGACCTTTTTTCTGATTGTATTTTTGGTCGTTTTTCTTCTCTTTACCTTCATGAATTCAACGCTTGATTCCAAGGGGTTATCGAAGCGGAAAAGCAAAAGGAAATTCTCCTCCATGGGCAAAAGTTGAGCGAGCTGTAAAATGAAAGTAAAGTGTAAGCAAAAATAAATAAGAAGAGGCGAAAGAAATATATTTATTTTTCTGTTGCATTGTAGAATCGTGTTTTGGGTTATGCTCAGTTTAAATTGGATTAAGTTAAAGTTTATGACAGTGAGAAGCAGGCAAGGAAGGAAGAAAGTTTTTAACTAGAGGGGAAGAGAGAGCGAGAAGCAACTGCCTCTTGCAATTTAAGATGCAAAAAAGAGTTTTTTGTTGCACCACAGAAAACTTTGAATTCTGAGTTTCCTCTAGCCCCTCTTACTTCCCTTTTGCAATTTATGAATTTTAACTTTTAATCAACTATTGGCTGCTCTCTGGGTTTTTTTAATCTCATTAAAAACTTTCCACTGACATTATTTTACACATAAGTCGTGTTCAAGCATTTTTGGTTAATTAGGTTTTGAGTGGAACTTTTTGAGGCACTCTTCGATAGCTAATCCATCAGATGACAATGTGTCATAGTTGTCAGAGGTTGTGTTTTTCCTCGACAATTGAGTGATGAATGTGATAAGGACTTGAACTTTTCTCACTTCTCTACTCGGTTACATATTTGCTTCGTTTTTTTCTTCTTATTCCTTGCTCATTTATCATAACTGTTTTGTATAAACTTTGCTTTTAAGTATACTTTATTATTTTCTTGGCCTCTATGTACTTTCCACTCAATCGCGGACACACACACACACACACACACAAAAGGTTTGGCAACGTCTTCAATTAAAAACTCATTTAAAGAAAAAAAGAGAGAGAAAAAACTTTTTGCCACTTGCTATAAACTTTTTTTTGTGTTTTTTCATTATATTGCTTTTTCATTTTTCTTCTCGAGGGGTGGAAAACGCCAAATAAATTATTGGAGATTGGTCTCGGGGTCGTGAGACATTTAAAAAGCAATTTGAAATGGATGGGTAACTGAAAGACATTGCGTTTTCCCCAAGCAAACTAAAGAGAAATGAAAAGGCATTGCGCATACGACACGTGGCCACAATTGGAAGGAAGGCATGGGCGTAACTACAATTCAAACGGTTGGGGGACATAATCAATAACATTAATCATACGACATGTGTGACAAGATAACTATGACTAATTAAGCAATAACTAACTACACCCACTAATCCGATGACTTATAGTTCACGGCATTCGATTGTGAGTGTGACTTATAAAAAACTCGATGCGTTTATGAGTCATGAGAAATCGTTTGGCTAAGCTTACCTCTCTAATGTCAATTTTGCCATCTTGATTATCATCGTAGGCCTCCATGAAGCAAGATTTCAGCTCCTCCAGCATGGTGTCGGTCACAGCCTTTTGTCAGTCGAATGGATAGAGAAGTTCCAAATGCATATCAAATGGACATCAATCAAATGTGACTTACCTCTGGACTGATGTCCGTGGCATTGGCACTGGCCACAAATTCCCTCAGAAAGCCATCCAATTCGGTGCCCTCAATGTAGCCATTGCCTAAGAAAACACGAAATAAATGGAAAATTGAAGCCAACCCTTTTTCTCGCTTCCTCTCCCTCTCTCTCTCCTTCTGTGGCTCTCTTACCATCTTTGTCGTAATGTGCCCAAACATCCATGAACTGATTGGCTGATAGCTTCTTGAGCTCACGTGATTCTGGATCACGATATTGACGCATAAAATTATGAGCCTTTTCGATTTGTACACGTTTGGCAGCTGCTGCGGCGGCGGAATCCATTTCTCTAACTTCTGTTTTGGCTTTTTATAACAAGAATAAAGATCTGCAAATGAGGTACAAAAAGCGAACGAACAATGGTTTTATATATTTTAAATTCAGTGTGACTGCTGGTTAAGTGGTTTGGCGGCAGCTTGTTTGCCACGCCCCCTTTTCTAAAAGGGCGCAAATATCTTTTTAGTGTTTTTGTGTATTGCGTGCGACTAGTTAATGCTTCCATAGATTTGTGAACAGATGGCAGACATGCAATCGGTTCCTTTTATTTTGTACTTTCAAATCAATAAATATAAATTATATAGTTTCGAAAATTCGAGTTCCATTGGACAACAACTACTGCTATATATCCTTGAAACTTTACATTTTCTAAACTTTAGATAATGTAAAATAATTATATCGAATGTTGGTAAGGGAAGGAAAAAGCCTTCATTGCATTTAGCTAGAAGAAGAATATGTCAGGCGACACAATAGTTAATATCTGCTAAAGGTAACATTTCATGTTTTTTGATTAACAAATATTGATATTAACGTTTAAAAGTTAAAAAGTGTCAACCTCGTAAAGTTTCAAACTTTTGGGCTAATTTATTCCAAAACTTAATAGAAATTTTATCCTATTTCTTTTGAGATTTTTAACTATCAGTGAAAAATTTGAATTAAGTTTCTTGTTGTTGTGTCATGGTCTGGCCGAGAGCCATTTCGACAGTGGGAACAAAAATAAAATTAGTTCGGGCCAACCAACATATTATTGGCTTAGTGCTGATGTGGGAAATTGTGTAGTAAAGGGAGCAAAGGCAACAATGAAATTAATAGCATAAAATACGCACACACAATATAATAAAGGCAGAGTGGTGCAGAGGGGGAGTGGGAGGTCATCGCCATGGGAGTCCCTTTAACAAAGGAAGCGAAAAAGCGCAACTAACAGGATTAGAGACCTGCATATAGAGAGATTGTAAAACAATGTATGGGCCAAGAACGGTGGCAAAGTGCTTTTAGGAGGGGGGGCAGAGGGGAGGATATGTGTTACTGGTGGGTGGTTTTAAGTGGTGGCCTTTTTAGCTTGACCCGTAGCACATTTACAGGCGTCAAGTTGAGACAAAGAGCCATTCTAACACACACACAAATTCCTCGATAGATAAGAAGCAAAAGACCTTGTAACACTTGACGTACATAAATTTTTCCAAGCATAGTTATAGGTTCGCTTCCCCTTCCCCTCACGCATTTCCGTGTCAGTTAAAAAGCTACTACTACGAGGGGCAGTGCAGGGCGGAGAGGTAACAACAACAAAAAAAAATGAGATATAAATTGCTTTACAAAGTAAAATAACAAGCATAAATTGTTGCTCTGCCTTCGCTTTGCTGCGGGGTATCTGGAAAAAACAAAGCGCTAAATGCAGAGATACCAAAAGGAGAAGGAGGACAAGAAACGGAAGCAAGACCTGGACCCCTACTCAGTGGATGAGCTACAAACTGTTGGCCAGCATGTTGGTGGCATCTTTTTTCCCTTGCTGTTGTTGTTGTTGGTTTGCTTGTGTCCGGATTCTCTCCGCATACTGTTTGGACCCCGGAGGAGGATGAGCTGTAGGTAGAGGAGCAGCAACCATTTGCTGTGATGACAGTTTGCTGCGGTTTGCTGTTGGGCCCAAAAACCCCCCCAAGCCAACCAACCAACCAACTTTGGGGTGATGGGGCAGAGACAGAGACATGGGCGAAAATTTCAAGCAGCTGCCTGTGGTTAAATGAGTTTCACAACAAAATCTCAATGGACAGTGGGCAGGAATCAGGCAAATTACACAAAAGATTGTTTTTGAAAAATTTAAGCTGAATTTCAATTTTGTTCTTAAAGCATTTGTAATTGCCTCTTATAAGAGATAATCCGAAACTGCTGCTGAATAATGGAATTTTATTTTAAGATCTGCTAAGATCAACGATTATAAGCTACTCACCACCTCAAGCTTAGGGATATAGAATCCGGTTTATAGTTGTTTATTAAACGGGATAAACTAGCTTAGATAGTTCTCAATTATAGAGCACTTTTTGGCCGTCGTTTTGAATCAAGAGTTGAGAACTTAGCTCGTTTTATTATCTCCAAGTTTAACTCTTTAATCCCACTGTATCATAAGTTGAGGAGATGCGGGCCAACTTGTTGCCTATTCCGGCTATGGGGCGATTGTTTCACTTGCCTGTCGCCATGTTCACTTTTCATTTAATTTGTATCGCAGTGTCGAACGGAAACTTTTCACATTGTTCGAAACTACTTTTGTGTGAACTTTTCTCTTGTTTTTCTCTCCTTTTTTTTTGTTCCCCTGTTTTCTTTCAGGTTTTTCCTTTTTACAAGGAAACAAAGTGTTAACTTTAACCAGAGGCAAAACGTAAGCTATTAACTGGGTAAGCTTAAAGACTTTATGCGGGAAATGCCATTACTGCCTTCTGGATGGTGGTAAATTCTAGGTCAGGCTCATTAGAAGTTCGTCTCTGTCGTCATTCTGGCTTTGTTCGGGCTTTCCTTTCCAATTGTTATTGCATACAAATAGTTTTTGCACTTGTTGTGTAATGGCATGTGTGTGCACTTATATGGCGGAATGTGTGTGTGTGCTGGTGTGGGTTTCGGTGTGTGGGTGTCGGGCGAATGCTTTTTCATTGCTAGATCCTTCTGCCGAAGGGCCTTGAAAACACACATAAAAATAGAGAAAAATAGAAGAGAGTCCACGAGAGGAGGGAGCCGAACTGCAGCTAATGTTGCCTTACCCACACACTCACACACAGACACATGTGTGAGTGTGTCTAAATGAGGCTGCCGCATAGAGTGGGGCATGATGCAAGTTTCCTTAATATAAATTATGAGAGTCAACTTGTGCTCTCTCTCTATCTCTGTGTGGTCTTCGTTTTGTGCGGTATGTGGCCTTAGGGCAACAAAACTACCACATAAACATCATGGAATGTAAACTTTAGAAATGCCAACAAAACATATTTTGTTTTTCATTATGAAAATACTTTGCAAAAAATCCTCTTTCAACCTGTCTTCGCGGAAAATCAATAGCAAATGTTCAGTGTTTCGCAGTTTATATACCCTACTGCATTGACTAGACTATCATTTTCTATGCGATGATAAAGAATATCTTACCTTGACCTAACTAACTCTATCAAACTTCTCCATCAAGTTGGGGCAACTCAATACTTTGCTCAGTCGAAGAAGTTCTCATTGCTCTTTTTTCAACTCTTGTTAATATTCTGTTAAACTATAACTATTCCTCTCATGCTCTCTTGTTTTGGGCCCTATTTACTATTCTCTCTATTTTTTATATAATTTTATGTGAAGGTAAATCCATCTCCGTAGTTACTATTATATAATACTTTGCGTAGAAGCAGACAGAGACAGACAAATTTTACTATACCCTCCGTAAGGATATAAAAAGCAATTCAATAATATTTTATTAGATAATATAATGTTTTTACTTTATTTCCCTTTGCTTAATTAGCAAAACAACCTGCTAAATACATAAAAAGCAAAAGACAAAAAAAAAAAAAAAAAAACAAGTTGTTTAGTTTCTTTTCCACACGCAGTCATCTAATTATGAAAGCAAATACATAACACGCACACACACACATACACCTACACACACATATGGCAAACACATTTCCCATTATCGAAAACAATTAGGTAATTTCCATTCAGAGTTCCATTCACATTGGCATTGGCATTGGCAATTCGTATTCGCTAGTCCTGTCAGCACAAACAGAATTCTAGCAATCAAGCGGAAACGGAAATAAAAGGAAAACAACATGAAGAAAAATAGGTTGCTTTCTCAATAGCGTAGCATACTTTTCGGCGCCCGGTGTGTTGTTCGGCATGGCAAGGTGAGGCAAAACTACGAAACGGACTAATGGCTCCATTGCATGAGTTGAAAAGAGGATGCAAAAGGCTTACAATTGTCAAGACTTGTCACCCTCCACTCCGAGTAGCCCCCGAGTGCCCCTCTTTGAGTCGCTCAGTTTTTCCCTGGCGCGTGTTAAAGTGCCACGCACTTATTCTGACATTGACAATGGACACGCCCCCTATTTCTTTGTTTTTCCCGTTTTTTTTTTCTTTTACTTTAAGTGCATTAAGCTCAGTTCGCAATTTAATTTAAGTGTTTGTGTTTCCCTCCTTATCCCTCATTTTGCTAGCTGCTTGTTGCTTGTTGGCCCGCAAAATTAAGGTAAAATGTGTACGTGTCTTGGTTAAAGTCTTTATTGCTCCGCCCCTCCTCCTCCCTCTCTGCCTTATCCGTTCTCAATATTGCTATTTCTATTTTTAAACGTCTTCCTCGATGGCCTGCCAAGTCTGAATTATACATTAGTGTTTGGCTTTTGTTTCTGTTTTCTATTTTGATTTTTGCCTTCGTTTGGTTTTAGCCAATTTTCTTTCCTTTTCCCTTGCTCCCCTCCTCATAGCCATTGCCTACTTTCTGGTTTTGGTTATTTTTAGCTTTAATTATGGTGAAATGTTCAGATTTATGTCTGTATGTACACTCAATTGTAAGTGTGTGTGTGTGTATGAAAGAGTTGTTGCGTTTAGTGTTTGTTGACAGTTTTGCCTTATTTATTGATTGTACAACCTTGAGCTACTTAACTTTTAATCACTTGAACAAGTTTTTCTATTGATTTTTCGTTTTCGGTTTATTTCACAATGTAATAGTTCCATAAATGTTAACAATTAAACTTGTTTGCATTAAAAACTAACGTTACCTTTACCTTGGGGAAAGAATCTGTTGAACATTCACACTTATGCATGCTTTTGATTTGGGATTTCAGTTGATTACAATATAAAAGTTGAGGAAATTTTTGCGGAATGCCATCAGTCTTTGCTTGTTCTCCTGGCATTTCCTTTTATTATGTTTCCCTGGCAGATGTTAAAAGTTTTTGGGGATGAAAAATTCTTACTCAAGACATCTGCTCCCAAAAGTAAGGTCGACTATAAACGAAAACTTGACTGCATTGTGTCAGCTGAAGTCATATTCATAAATAATAATATGAAAAGACTTTCTCTACCCCCAAGACACACTCACACTCGCTGGCACACACACACACACGATTTGGACACATGACGCACTTGAGTATAATTTATGCAGTATGTAAACACCAAGACAGACAGACGGACAGACAAGAAATGCATAAAGAACTGAGCGAGTGAATGAGTAACTGACTGACTGACTAACTGAGTAACTGAGTGACTGTCCAACTGACAAGGAGGCCTCATCCTCTTTTTCATTGTGCTTAGCTTTTGAATTATAGAGCAGACATTGTCTGTATTTCATTTTTTGTTTGCTGTTGTTGCTGTTGCTGCTTCTGCTTGTCTTTATTCTGTTTTCATATTCATTAACATGCCGCAGTGCAAAAATATGCCAAAATGTTAAGGTGAAGGTTGACAAGAGACGTAAGTAAGGTACAAGCACTTTACCCATTTTTGTGTTTCAAGTGAATGCAAGCAGGCATAAGAAAGTTAACCTTGGGGTCTTGGGCCACTTAAAAACCAACAAGAACAACCAAATAACAACCAAACAACAACTTGACATTGACGGTTTTTTGTTTTTATTTTCTACTTCTCCTTGTCTACTTATTCCTTTTCTTCATCTGATGCTTAACCCACAAAAAAGGGTGAGAACCCTTAAGCCATCATAAATATTTGTTGTAAATTACTGTACAGATGAGTTTTCAGTTGACCCGACATTGATTTGCATGTCCTAAATGGATGAGTCCCTCATTTTATTTCCATGATGCGATCAATCTGGCCCACGCACACACATACACCCACACATACAAAAAAGGTTGCTTTTCGCTGACAAATGAGGGATAATTTATGGCCCAAAAATAAACCAAAAATAGGTCTCCTTCATTCAGTTAACTTTGACGAATTTTGTGTACCCTTTATGCAACCAGAGGCGTAGATAGATTATGGGCATTGAGTTTAAAATTTACAGTTTCTTACAACTTTTTAACTTTTACATTTTTTCCGACAATTTTCTCACAGAACTCTCGTGACATCCTAGGCCTAGAGAAATTCACCTCGTTGTCCTTTTTGCTTTCTTTGGACAAAGATTGAATCTAATTTTATGGTATTAAATATAGAAGTTTATTTTCTTTTTAGTTCGATTGTTTCATAATCTTATTTTCTTTTAGCCTTTTTTTCTTTGCTAAGTAAGCCAAGTTAGTTAAAATCGAAAATATACAACTTGATTAATTTAGATCCTTTGAGAGTTATTAGAGTGCTTAATAGTAAACTAAATAAATGACAGAAAACTTTGATAGGCAAAACTTTGCCTAGATATTTCTTAATCAACTAATATCCTTTTTAGCCAAATAGATCTTCTTGGCTAAAAATTTTCAAGATGTGTTTGTGTAGTTTTCGATACGATTGATCTTATCCGATTGTCTTGAAGAAGATCACAAGTGAAAAGAGTTTAAAATAAGTTTTGTTTATCTTTAACTTCTTTGTCTTTTCAATGTCTCTTATATGACTTTTAACCCTTTTTGCTTAAAGGGTATTTAAACCAAGGCAAATGGCAATTTATAACAAAACACTTTTTCCTTTTCTCTTTTTTTTTTTTGACATTTGCGCCATTTTATTTATGGGATTTTGGGTTTACTTTCTCTCTCACTCCCATTTTTATATTGCGCATCCGATAAAAATGCAGTTAAAATTTGTTGTTTAAAGCCAATTTGTTAAAGCATCTTATTTTGTACTTATTTTTTTTATACATAAGTATATACTCAAACAAATTAGCAAAGTAATTTACGATTGCGTATCCTCCTACAGCAAGAGGATGACTACAGGTGTTTTATGAATAAACATTTTGGCGATTCATCCGGTTGGCCATGCCATTCTATAAATTTTAATTAAGCGCAAATTCTATATAAATTGAAATATCTCTTATATACACAATATATAGTTTATCTATATATATATCAATGCAGGAAGATATCTGTCTCAAGCTCTCTCTCTTTGGTCTTAATCTAATTGAATGGTTTATTGCATTTGGACTTTAATAAATCTTTTTATTTATTTTCCTTTCTATTTGGTTGGGGCATCTGTTGATTTATATTCATAAGCCTTACACCTCGCACCTCGTTGTAAATGAAATTGTAAACAATTATAGAAATATTTTTTGCACAAAATTCGCTACCTTCTACTTGCTAAATCCACTCAATTAGCCACAGTCTTTTTTCTAGTGAGTAGCACCAAAATCAAGTTCAATAAGATGTGTGTGTGTGTTAGTTTTGTATTTTTTTTTCTCTGTTTTCAAGTCTATTTCAGTGTAATTTATGTTGCATGAAATCGTTAATTGGCCGTCTGCTTGTAAAACAATCGCATTTTGATTTGCTTCAGAAATTGTGTTGGATAATCCTCATACATGATGATGATCATCATCTTTATGATGACCCCATAATAGTCTATATATAGCGGGCCATTCAAGGCTAGGGGCAGCTGCTTTTTGTGCACTTGTTAATGAAGTCTCACAATGTTCAGTGTTGGCCCTCTGTTTTTTCTTGGTCTTAAAATTTTTTTTTTTTTTCTATAGTTTTTACATTTATATTTGAGAGTCAAGTGAGAAAAAAAACATACAGAAGTGAGGTGGTGAAAAGGAAACAAAAGAATTATTCAAGAATTTTTATCATATCGTATTTGTTTGTAGTTGATCCCAATAATCAAAGCAAAATTAACATTATGCTTGTATTGGAATTGTTTTATTAAGTAAATAATCAAACATAGGTCATAAAAAACATTCCAACTTTGTATTTCGAAGGTATTTGACGTGATATCTCTTTCTAAAGTGTTTGCCAAAGCGTTTTTGCTTTTATTTTAACACATTATTGACCGTTGTTCGACTTTTTAAATATTATATTTAGTCATTCTTAGAAATACGTTAAATTCATAAATAATTTTCATTCAAACCTTGCGTTTAATTGGGCTTGGGGTTAATCATCAAATTTTTCATTCTTTCGAAAAGATATCCTACTTGCTTTTAGTAGGTTCGTTAGTTTTTTTAGTTTAGATGAAAATCTTTTTAGTTGAAATCATAAAGCTTACCAAGTTGGCAAACGGTTTCCAATGCATGAATCTTTCAACTGTTAAGGTCAAGAGTCAAAAACAATTGAAAACCTTACAACATTCCTCCACCTAATTTATATGTTTATGAGAATACTTTTCAGCAGTTTTCCTTCGATACATTTCCCATGCAAAAACTGCCTCATCACTTTGTGTTAAAGCTGTCAATTTCAATATGTTAATTATGATACTGACTAATATCTTATCTTTTACTGATGTATTCACTGTCACGCCTTTATAACTGAACAAATTTAAAATGTTACTTAATACACAAACTGAAACCCTACTCAGGATAAACAATAAAATTTGTCCAGCCCGCATCCTGTTGCCAATGACTTTTAACTTTGTGTTACTTTGAGTAGGGTAAAATGTGTCGGTTCTCGCCTTGTCATGGCATTTCATATCATTTGTTTTAAGGCTTGTTGTTTTCCATCCATTTTTATGCTTAATTGAACTCTTGTCATATGATTGCTAAGATGTTTACGATCTGCCAAAGACATGGCCATTGTTTGGGCATGTTTTTTGCCATGGAAACTTTTACATACATATGTGCCTTTTACTTTTTTCCGCTCGTTCTCGGCAATGTGTGAAAAAAGAGGTCGAATTTTTTCTAGAGTCTAACCACCCACTGATTTGTGGTGTGTTTGGAATTTAATTAAATCAAAGGCAGACAAAATTTTTCTACCCTTGTGTTAGCCACTCGCAGATCTCTAATTAGATACATGGTAACTGCAACTGCAGGACTTGTCTCTAAAATGTCCATGGAAATTTTTATTGAAATAGTTACTTTCCATTTCCATTCGCAGCCTGCTGGGCTCTAACTATGGAGATTTAATTAAATTTTTATGGCTTCTCTGGCTGGAGAATGAGAATTTTTGATTCAATGTCTCTCCGCATGTGGCCTTTTGTCATAGTAGTACTTAGTTAGCAATTAGTCCATGTTGACTTTTATTAAATATGCACACACACACACACACACACACGAAATGAACTTGATTGACATTGAGCCATGGAGTAACTAAATATTTATATGCATTCAATTATATGGCATTCCAGCAATGAAATATTCACATTTGAAACTTGAGTATTAAGAGTGAATTTCGATACATAAATCTCTGGTTTTATACCTTTATCACATGGACACATGGAAAATTCATGCGAATTGTCCGTGATAGAGAGCAAAACGGAGGGAACTGGCATTGGGTATATGAGTTATGGCTAGAGGTTTGCTCCTTTACCACTTGGTTAGCACATCAAATGTTCGTTCTAGTGGGAAAAGTTAGTTAGTCTTTGCCTTTAGTTGTTTGTTGGTTTGCTTGTTGATTTTAACGCTCTCTGCTTTGTTAAAGGTTTTTGTCAATTTGCAAATGGAAATGCCAGTCATTCATTTTGAAATTGTCATGAATGCCTGGACAAGCCGGTCTACCTTTCCACTTGATTGATAGATATACATCTATATAGTGTATGGTTTAACCATAAGCTATAAATAACCAAACTGACATGTGGAAATGCATGTTCATTCAATGGATTGAAGAGCAGCAAAGTTTTGTGGGATGAAGTAATTACTCAATTAATAGGAATTTCAGTTTCCCAGTAATCACGAGCCAAATTTCGTATGAAACTGGCCAACTGGAAAAACTGTTTGCTGCGTCATTTTTCCAGCTCGCTTTTCTCTCCTCTCTCTCTCTCTCTCTCTGTTGTTTTTAATGTTCTTCTTCTCCCACTGGGAGGAAGAAAGACCAAACGAAAAAACACATAAAAAGTCAAAGCCTCAAAGATTTTGCCTTGCCTTTTTTTGTATAAATAAATATTTGCTACTTTGCTGTTCGTTTTATTGCATTTTAATATTTAGATTTAATTTTTTTTCATTACTCATGTTTTTTTTTTTTGACATCAACAAGAACAACAAATTGTGTTTTTAATTAACTGCAAAACATTTTTCTCACCCAATTTAATGTGTTTTAAAGCTGCTCGTTTTATGATCTAGTCAACAATTTTTATACCCTTGCAAAAAGGGTATATTAATTTTGGTCAGAAGTGTGCAACGCATAGAACGAAGCATCTCCGACCATACAAAGTATATATATTCTTGATCAGCACGACGAGACGAGTTCAACTAGCCATGTCCGTCCGTCCGTCCGTCCGTCCGTCCGTCCGTCCGTCCGTCCGTCTGGATCAACGCAAACTCCTCCTAGACCGTAAGAGCTACAGAGCTGAAATTTTGCACGTAGGCTTGTATATACTGCAGGCGTTGTATATCTCGGATTCAGCCGGATCGGACCACTATATCATATAGCTCCCATACAAACCCCAAAGTCACGAACAGTGACTTTTCTCAATAACTTCGTTATTTTCTATGTTATTATCGTGAAACTTTATATTAGAGAGATTATTACGCCTATAAACTACTGTGCCAAATTTGATCAAGATCGGGTGACTATATCATATAGCTCCCATAGGAACGATCGGTCGAAAACAGTGACTTTTGTAAATAACTTCGTTACTTTTAACGCGATTGCTTTCAAATTAAACACTTGTTAGTTTAATATATCTGTTAATGACTGTGCCAAGTTTGATCAAGATCGGGTGACTATATCATATAGCTCCCATAGGAACGATCGGGCGAAAACAGTGACTTTTGTAAATAACTTCGTTACTTTTAACGTGATTGTTTTTAAATTAAACGTTTCTTAATTTAATATATCTGTTAATGACTGTGTCGAATTTGATAAAGATCGGGTGACTATATCATATAGCTCCCATAGGAACGATCGGTGGAAAACAGTGACTTTGATCAATATCTTCGTTATTTCCTATGATTGTAGGCCATTCTTTCGCAAACATAAGCCTTTTTAGATAAAACGTTCTTCCACATTGATGGTTAATAGGTAAGGGAAGAGTTACCAAAAAAGTTGCAAGGGTATACAAACTTTGACGCGGTCGAAGTTAGCCCCGGCCCTCTGGTTTTTCTCTCCTTTCGGTTTATGATAAATTGACCAAAGAGAATTTCATAAATTAACAACAAGACACGCGCAAATGTTGTAAATATTTACATAGCTAATAGAAGTGCCTTCATTTTTTGTATAAATAATAATCAACCAACAGCAGCAACAACAACAAAAACAACCATAAAAAAATAATAATAATAAATAATAATGGGGGCCTAGTTAGGTTTGAGGCAATTAAAACAGCTGGAACTCTAAAGGGACATGGAATTTTTAGCATAAGTGCTGAAAGATTTCTAACTTGTGCATAGAAAATACACTAGCAAACAAAATATTGGGGCTCACAAGTCAATGGAAGGACTTCGAAATTTGATTAGTTTCTCGGTTCCCATCATATCACTTTCCCTTGAGAAAGGACTTCGACTTCAAAAGAAGGCAAGAAGCTTTTGAAGCGAGTTTAGGTTGGAAATCTTTTAAAATATTGAATTTAGAACCAAATTTTGTTAAACAATGTTACTTATGCTGATGACTCAAGACACTTGTGTTGCTGTTGTTCTGTTTGACAGTGTTCACTGTGTTTATTTTGGGTAAATATTTGACAGTCAACACTTTTGTACTGTTTCCTTTCAAAATATCTTGAGAGCCAAGGGAAAACGGGCAGCTTGAGGCGGCTGCTCTCTATCCCTGTACATTCCATGTAATTATCATAATTATAATAATTATTATTATTGCTTGGCGTGAAAGTTTTTTAATTGGCACTTTCAGTTATTTGTGCTTTGAGCCCAATTTTTGACATTGTGTAAAGATAATTATGTGGGTGGCTAAAAATGTTTGGAAACTACGCCCAAGGCCTGGGGCATAGGCATAGGCATAGAATTTCTAGTTGATAAGAGTTAGGAAAATTTTGTCATAAATTTTACATTTGAGTTGTGTGTGTGTGTGTGTATGTGGTTAACAAATATTAATGATCATATTTATCTTGTGGCACTGTGAAAAGGCTTTTGTTTGCTGTGATTGAATCAATTTTTGTGGTAATTTGTCATCTTTTTGTTGTGTTATTTTGCTTGTTTGTCTAATCACTTCCTTCCAATTGCCATTTGAAAATTCTTGACTTTCAGTCATATATAACCAGGAAAATTTATTTGTATAATTCTATTTATCATATTTATTTATTTGTATTGCCCCAAAAAGTCGGCGGAGAAGTGGCAGATGGAGATGGAACGCGTGTGCACAATGAAAACTCGCTGCAGGCGTTCATGTCCGCTTTTCTGAATTAAGCAGAGGAAAGCAAAAGAAGAAAAAAAGAAAACAACACCAAAGTATAAAGAATACAAAAGACCACATACAGCAAGGGAAACAAGATTGCTTTTGGGGGCGGAGAGGACGGTAGGTGATGGGTGGGTTGTGTTGTTGCTGTTGGCAGAGCATTTGTGTTATTTTAATTATTTCATTTGTGGCGGCTGCGGCAACAAATGGCAAAGACACGCAACCTTTTCTTGTTGCCTCGTTGACTTTACTTTTGACTTGTAAGAGAGAAAGCACAATAAAGGAGGCAAAGAATTTAATGAAAATAATGGGTAAATGTTTAACCATTCAACCAAATTCGTTGCGGTTTCTTGATCAAGAGATGTAAGAAATGTGCGGAAAGAATCCGTTGACAGAATAATTTAAATTTAATTAACAGATCATTTGACGAATTAAATCGACCATGAGATAGACAATTACATGGCTAATTTTTGCATGAACCAAATGAAATTGTTTTGAAAAGGTAAATATGCATTTACATTCAAGAACCAGATTGGTTTCTATACAATTTTGATTACAATCTAAGAAGCTATTACAAGCATTTTGAATAGATTGTCGTTAGAGAAAGTGAATCTTCTGCTTATCTTTGTATGGATTTTTGCCATTACTTGACTCGGGAATAGTCACTGCTTACAACTTTATTATCATGAATTTCTGTTGAATAGCAGTCTACACACAAAACAAGTCAAAACTAAGGATTTTTTTAGTTTTACTTTCACATATTTTTTACTGTCATTAATTAAATTTCGCTTAAAAGTGGTAAAAATCGTAACTTGTCAATGGACTAACAGGATGCCATGGGACAATTTCGTGATTTTAACGATTGCATAATAAAATTGACTTATTGTCGAATTGTAAACTTAGAAATGATTAACATATGAGCATTAAATTTGCTATCATAAAGCTTAAGCAAAGTGCCTCAAAGGCTGTTCTTCTCGCCTAAAGGAATGTCAATTGGCAATAATTTAAGTAGATTATATTCAAAGCTCACACGTCAATTAAATGGCTTTTAAATAAGGTTTGCTACATATAATAATACATTTGATTTTATGAAATTAATATAAATTAAGTAATCAATGTATATTTTAATAGTTTGGGGCCTGGCATGATATTTTCTAGATTTTAGATAAATTTAAATATCTTGTCAGTTTAAACAGATTCTGTTTATGGTCTTATCTGGACTTTTGATGAAGTTTCTTGTGTCTTTTGTTGATGGAATTTCAATTTAAATTTTCATTACTTGTTTATGTTTAATATGAAGCATATTTAATGTATTTTTTCAGCTTAAAGATTAAATTAATTTTTGTTGTTATTTCTTTGCCTTTCCGATTTTCTTCCTCTTATGTTCTCTTTCTCTCTTTTTCTCTGTTTACTCGTCGATCTCCTGTTACTTTCCGTTAATCAAACAAGTGAAATTTTGTTTTATTATTTGTTGCATACACTCGGGCGCCAAATGCAAATTTTTATATTATGCCAGTCAGCGAGCACAACAATTTATGAATGAGCATAAATTAATGTGACTGGAGGGAGGTCTGTATCATAAATGCGTGTTTGTGTGTGTGTGTGTGTAGCAGCAGGCAGCGACCCCCTACCGACTGACAGACGGCAGTCATTCATTCCTTCTGATGGCAAGTGAGAACGAAAACGAGAGGAGAGTGAATTTCGCCCGCCCCAAACCCTCGTTTGAGCCCTTGTGTTAAATTTGGCGAATGAGCAAACAAAGAGACAAGGACTTCGCGACATACCACAGCGACTATGGCTACGGTGATGCCCATGCCGACGACGATGGCGACGGCATTTTAGTGTCAACTTTTGCCTGGCTGCCATTAACAACCTCAACCAGAAGCAATAGCAACAGCGGTAGGACCGGCCCTGCGTATACGTAATATGAATATAAATTGAGCCAAGCCAGGACAAATCATCCTGACCCTTTTTAATTGAAATTCAAGCATTTCAAAAATGCCTTTTTTTTCTTTTTTGCTGCTTTTCTTTTCAAAAATTTACATAAAAAGGTTCAATGGGCTGGGATTGCCAGCATATTGACCATGTTTCTGTCAGCGAATATGGCATGTAAATGGCATTATTATTTTTGATGGCCTGAACAGTTTCAGTTTCAGACAGTTTCTGCATTGTTTCAATCATTTTGTGAATGCATTTGTAAAGAGAAATTCTAAATCAAACTATGATGATTAATGGCAAAGCGAAAACATGGGGTACAAACAAATTTACGCCTTGCTATTTTTTAAATACATATTGAAAAACTAAAATCAATTAATTCTCATAAATAAAATGAATAAACTGATTGAATATTAATTTGTGTTAATATCTTATTGAATGTTGCTGTGAAACTACATAAACATTTGTTAAGTTACAAGAAAAATTTAGAAAGACAAATTTTTAATGATCTGTTTTCGTTCCCAATTATCAAAATTGCTTTTTTGGACTATTACATCTAATAAATTTGAATTATTTATGTTTACATTGAAGCTACGAAAAGTATTTTGATTAACAATTCGTTGTGAATCAAGAGACCAGTTTCAAGTTTTATTTTATATTTCGGTTTCAAAACCATTTTAGTTGTTTTGTCCATTTTAATAATTGATTTGAAACAAGCTAAAAAAGGTGAAAGTCATTTATTTCTATTATCTTTTTCTTCAAAGGGAATTGACACAAAATACAAAATTTTATAAGTTCTTTAAAATTTTCCAAATGTCACTCAATTAACTAACATATAAGATCGAAACTGGCTTCAGTATGAATATATTACATTTCTATAGTTTAAGATACACATTCCAGAATAATCTCAAAGTTTTTCTAAATTTGTTTGAAATTTAACTTTCAACTTAACAAATATTTTAGAAATTTTGTATCAAACTAATAATGGTAAAATTTATCAGAGGTTTAGCTAAACATTTCCAACTAAGAAAGTGAATATTATAAATATTATGAAATAGTTGTTTATCCCCTTCTAAATTTTTAATGTCACTTTTCGCAAAGACTTAACAAATCTTAGAAATTTAGTTTTCCAGTTTTTTATATACTCGATCACTCTAAATTTTTGAAATATATATTTACTTTTTGGTTTTGAGTTGTTTAAGCTTATTTCCGCTTGAAGTCGCTGTGTTCTTTAACACTTTTGTTTTTAATTACTCCACGAATTTTATTTAAAACGCACGTAACGCAAGTTTTGTTAGATTTTTTTTGATTAAACTTTTGTTTTCGCTCTGTTTTCAGTTAGGAGAACCGTTAACGTCTAGAATCCTTGATAGACTGTTTCAAATGTGGCCTGGCTGATGGTTTATCAAAGCAAAGAAACTCAACACACGCACAGACTCTAAGAGAGCGAGAGACAGATATGAAGAGGGAAATAGAGAGCGAGAACCAACTAAGGGAGAGCACATTTTGCTTTACTTACCCGGGGGCCCAAAGCGTAGAGCGTAGGCGCCATGTTGCTATTGGACTGGCAACATGTTGCCAGCAACAAACTGTTGCTTTGATGACGAGTGTTGCATGGCAAGGTTTGATTTTTGTTTATATTTCATTGAAATTCGTGGGGGTTTTTTTGTTTTACTTACTTACTTTTGTGTTTTTTCTTTTATTTATGGAATTGGAAGGGAAAATAAGCTGGTTAGAATAATTCATCGGAAGAAACCAAACATTGTGTTTTAAGTGTAGGAAGAGTCCGTTTATTTTGATGTATCAACATATTTGTTCTTCCGTGTAAATGAAATTGACTTTGAAGAATGATTATGACGAAGACTTCTTAGAAAGATTTGCTAATTTCTTCTCCCAGAACAAACCACACAATCTACATACGAAAGGCAATCGGATTGTCTTTTAAGAATCTTCAATTTCATCAACGAGCCACTCAATCTATTTGTATTGACACAAATATATGTAAGTCTGGCTTCTACATCTGTAGGATTTATATTACTTGTGGCCAAGGGGATTTGGAAATGATTTCCGGCAATCATTTCTTTCTCTTTTCCGCACAATTGCAATGCATGTGTATATGTCTGTGTGGGCCATGTATGTATGTATCTGCGTGTGTAGGTTTAATTGTAATCCCCTTGGGGTACCTTTTTTGAGCTTTCAATGTTTTATCAGCATGCAATATTATAATTCGCCCGAAAACGAACCGACTTTTCGTTGAGATTTTTTCCTTCACTTTGAATATGTACCTACATACGTGCTGGTGTATGTGTCTGCGTGTCTCGTGTGAGTGTGTGTGCGTGTGTGTGTGGGCCTCATCAGGCAATGTCAAGTGCTCTTCACCTAGTTGCTCTCCCCTTCCTTTATGCCAGCCTTTCGTGTGGCTCATACATTTTTCATTTTTTCCATTTTTTTGCTTCTTCCTTTTCCATGTTTTTTTGGTAATTTTTTTCTTTTGCCTGTTTTCATGTTGCCTGTGTCTTGTTTTTTTTCCGTGCTCTACCATTATGTTCTTGTTAGGCTTTCAGGCCTACCTTTTGTGCTACGGATTTATGTCTAAGCCTTTAAAGTTAATTGTTTTGAGTTGCTCACCAGGACAAAAACAAAGTCATAATGGTCAGCCCAGAGGGCGGAAAAAAAGAAGAAAACGGGGCAGGAAGTAAGTAAAAGTGTTTATTTTTCACCTGTTTTCCATGTGCGTGTGTATGTGTATGTGTTTGTCCATCTAATCTTTTGGGTTACATCAAAGGCAAGGACACGAGTCCATTATGTAATTGCAATTTATAAAAGATGCTGACCATTGGAATAAAGTTGCAGCCAAATACTTAAGACAAAGTCAGTTTTAACTTTTAAGAAAAGGGACAGTTAAACATTTAACTAAGTTGATCAGCAAATCTCAGCCCTAAATCATCATTTCAAGATAGTCTCTTTCATAATCCACTAATTGTAAATTCATAATATGTTCTTAGCTCTCTTTGAAACTAAAATTCCACTTAATGTTCTTAGGAACTGTAACTTGTCGACCCTCTCATTTGGCTAATTAATAACGATTTGAAGATACAGCTTTGCCAGAATACTGCAAAAAATACAGAGAAAAGGACAAAAGTTCCTATTAGTTTGATACAATCTTTATAAACAAATTTTCCAAATATTTGAAAGTTGTAAAAATGCTTAAAAATTCGAGTCGAAGTAACTTTTCATCACATTTTAATGCAATTTCTTTGATTAAATGAATAGAACTGTCCTACTTATAAAGAAGTCTACGCAAAGGAAGAGAATCTGATGGAGACTTAATAAAAGTTCCTTTAAAATTTCAATGTCTGCTAAATTATAAAAATTAAGAATCAAAAGTTATCCTGACATTGCTTAGAGCCCTTTAGCAACTGAAACCCAAATATCTCTCCACATCCTCATGGTCTTAGGTTTGTTGCCAGGGCTTACTATTCCCGTTAGTGGTTGCACCCTTAAATAAATAACAAAGTTCCTTAACTCACGTCTTATTTACACTTTGAAATTTATATATCAAATTAAAGAATTTCAAACCCAAATGCCAGTGGTATTAGCCAGTTGTCAGATGTTTAACTTCTTCTATCCATGAGTTGGACCCTCCCAAAAGCGGAAATTGCAAAATGGTGTAAATTCTTAAAGACAACTACAACAGCAACAACAGGAAGAGTCGACATCTGGAAATGCGCTGAAATCCGCGCATTAGCAAGCTCAGACGATACAGGGCACAGGATACGGGTTTCAGGACTTGCCTCATTCAACTCAACTATGAAAAGCTGGTAATAAATTTCCGTTGCTAATGCCGATGCTTATCACTCAACTGGATGCTGTGTGTGTGTGTGTGAGTGTGGTGGGGGAAGAGGGGAGGGGCTGGTAAAAGGCCGAGAGGGGCCACTAAAATCTTGTAAGTGTAAACACTGAGTTTCAAAGAGGAAATCACTTGTTTATAATTTTCTCTTTAAATTAAAATAATTAAATACCAAATAAATGTGCTCATGCAAGACCCACAAAACAAAAAATAAAACTCAAGAAAAACAACAACAACAACAATAAAAAGCAGCAACAAAATGAAAATGGAAAATGCAAAATAAGTAAATACAAAAAACATGTGCTTTGTTTTTTCTTGTTATTTTTATTTTTAATTTTTTTTGTTGGTTATTTCGTGTTATTTTTCCAACAAATTGTTTACATTTACTTGTTAGATATTTGTTTTAAGTTTCATTATTAAATGGTCGAACCATTAAACGCAATTTCTATATTTAGTTCTTAATTTTTTAGTATTTTCCCTTTCCGATTTGTTTCCTTCTGTATTTGTTTTGTGTTTTGTTGTTGCCTTCCAGCGAAAATATTGAAAATATGTGTAAAAATGTTAATGGCATTGGGTGGGTCGCATGAATAAAACATTAACTAAATCAAATAAATAAAGGGAATTATTTTAAATGCAATGAGCGTCAGGAGAGTGAAGCTGAGTTGGGGAACAACCGACCACAAATAAATCGTGGCTATTGATTGAATCTGTTTAGGCCATTTTAACATTGGCAGCAATCTTCGCATTTATATAGAGATCGATTTTTTATTTTTCTGTGGTTTTAGAACTCTGCTGAGAACACATTATAGACGCTATAAGAGTATACCAAACGAAAATGGTGTCAAATGATTGGGAGTTACTAACAAAGACTTATTTCATTATATACTGTAGAGAAAGTGTAGAAAAGAAAATGTGCTGAAGACATGATGGAACTAGGCAGACAAAGTAAAGATATTAAAGTGAAACTGGAATGAAACAAAAAAGGACATTGACTAGATGAAGTTCACTTAGTGAAGAGGATTTCAGCACCGCACAAAAACTAAAAGCCCATCTTCATCACTTGAATTCAAATTATGAACTGATTTTATTAACAAACGTCTTGTGTACATCAAAGAATTCTTAGACTCTAAGAGGCGACAATTGTTCTTAAAAATGCTTACTCTAATGTTTATATTAATGCTTGTTTATATCATGCACAGCGTTGGCGACTTGATATTGCGCCGTTGTTAAATCTTAAGTGCTTTTCCACAGAGTGTGGATGCATGTTTGGCTTGGTTTTTGAGCCATGAATCTGTATCAGCTATTTTTGCTAATTTCTTTGTTCAATCTGATTTGGTGAAGCCATTTCAGATGAACGCGATGTTTATTCTTAAACACTTAGGTTAAAATAGGTATAAATTTATATCATATAATCATCCTATCTTTATAAACATAGAGAAACAAAAGAGCCTCTTTCGCCTCTGTCGATAGTCTCTGTCTCCCTCTCTAACTGATAAAGCATACTTCGATTCACCACTAGTCTAAGGCTTATCTCATTCCAACATCTCAGAGGATTTCAATCAGCACAAGGATTTCATTCAACAACTCAAAAACATTAAATTTTGCAATATTCAGACCCAATAGGCATTCTTTAAGGAGGAGAAAAAGATCTATGGGTTGGAGGTAGTATGGGCTTTCGGGCGCCTGTGTGTGTCTGTAAGCTTTATTTATTGTTGTTTACATTGGCATTTAACATAAAACAGAAAAGAAATATATGAAATTTGTTTTGGGCCCAGAATTTTTGGCCAATCAAACCTAGCTTAATTAATTAATAAACAAACAATGCGGGATAAACAAATTGCCAGACCACTTAAGTCAAAGGCAAACACAAAACCCAGCCTCTTCCCTGGGTCAGCAAACAACAAAAAATAGAATAGAGAACAGAATATCGAAAATCGAGTAATTTACTAGAATTACCTTTTAGTTCTCCATTGTCCATTGTTTGCTTTAGATTGGATTAGAGAGTTACCCATCCATCGACTGAGGTTGCCTGAAGTGGCGCGTGGAACGTGTCCAGACTCAAACATTGCTTAAGATAATTGCTTTGCATTAATTAGTTCGACTGGGATAACAGAGACGTGATGGGAAGGGGAAACTGTGTCCGTTAAGCGGCAATTATAAATTAATGAGATTGACAGCCCAATAACAGGAAAATGAGTGAAAACTTGATAGTCCATTGATTCGATATAAAGTTTTGTACTTGCCTTCTTTTTTTGGCTAGTTGGAAATTTGATTCCCTAACGACTTGTAAATCACGCTAAACTGATGACGTATATATAGAGTGGGAAAATTTTGTGTACAGGCTTGGAACCATTCATCAAAGTTACGAGTACGGCAAATGTTTTCCTATTGACACGCACAAATTGCAAATGTGGCAGCTGTTAGGCAAAACAGCCGACAAAATGGAACTGATGGAGCTTAAGAGGCGTGTCCCAAGAGGGGGGAAATATGGAAATATTGAAAATACATACATCTAAACATATATGTATATATGTACATATGTATGTACATAGGTGCAAATGTATGCAAATTCGAAAAAACACAATCATCAACAACAACAACAACTACTACATACATACATAAGTGGGCATAAAACAGAAAGGACGAATTTTGTTTTTGGGACATATTTTTGGTGTTTGAAATGGTTTTTGTGTACACACATTTTCCTTTTTTCCTTTTTTTTTTTTTTTATTTCGATAGCAAAGAATTTACCTTTGATTTGAATTGTAAATTCATTTATTGTTTGTTAGTTTTTGATTGAGAGTTATTGTGTTTTATATGTTAATAGTAAAAGATAGCTCAAAGGCAGAACAAGGACTTTAAAAAGTTTTACTAAAAGTCCTGAGGTAAATAGAGAAACAATTTAAACCGATAATTTAAGTGAAATTTTGTTACTTTGGTGTAACTTATATGCTAATATGTGATTTCAATGATATATTCTGTATTTTATGCTGCCTTTAACATTAGATCGAATACTCATTTGTTAGTAGTGTTGGTAAACATTCGATAGTTCTTTTTGGTTAGTATTGGTCAACATCCTGAAGAATTTATAACATCATGTAATGTTATTAGGCTCCCATATGCCTAGTGTTAGTTTAATTTACTTTCCTGTTGGTAATTTCCTATACGATTAGTGAACAATTCTTTGCTATTCCAGTGTAGGTAAACACATTAGTCATTTGTTTGCTTTATGTTTCCAAGTAATGGTAAGCATAAAGTTGATGATAAGCATTTCATTATGCCAAACTGTTAGTCTAATCCATGGTTTGAAGTATAATAATGAAGTATAGTGTTGGTAATGTCATTAACAAATGTAGTGTTGGAAAACGTTATATATTGCTTAACTGTTCTAGTATTTTGTTGGTAGTTGTAAAAAACATAAATACTCAACTACTCAATTACTTTTAAATATAAAACTACTAAATGACTAACAGCTCTGTAAGTTGAATGTCGAAAAACATCTTCAATCGTTATATTTAAAGCTTCCTCTCACATACATACATAAATAATAAAGACAAATTGCAATAGATTTTCTGTCATACCCCATTGAAACTACGCTCTTGCTTAGCTGACATAGAAATTTACGTTCATAGATATATATATGGCCTCTGGGTTTGGTGCATTCGCGATTTTTCAATTTGAATTTTGTGTTCTCTGTGCCATGTTTGGTGTGTGTGTGTGTGTGAGTGGGATGTGTGCGAGTGGGTGGTGTGCGTGTATATGAACATTTTCATGCCATTTTATGTTGACAACTGAAACTGTGGCACGCAAGTTCTGCCCAAAATCAGAATCAAACACAGACACACATACACAGAGGCACACACATATATCTCCAGTTTTATTGAGGGGCCCATCAATTACAACCGCAACAATAAAACTTTAGTCTCCCTCTTCTCTTCGCTCTCTTCTTGTATTTGGTTTAGATTTTGAGTGTTGATTGAGTGGTATATTTGCATTTCCGATTCTATTTATTTTAGATAGTTGTAAATTTGCATACTAATCGAATGTGTAGTGACTAATTGGATAGAATTAGCTGTACACATATCAATTTCACTGCTGAAGAATGTAAATTTCAATCGCTTGCGGTTACAAGTTTGACTTTGCTGCATCCCAATGCCAAGCCAAAAGAGAGAAGCCATCTATTTTGTGGTTTTTAGCATGCAAATGCCATTCTCAAAAGGAGGATGGTGGATAAAGAAATGGCATCCCCTTTTTTCTGGGACAAGGATATTCCTGTGTCAAGGCATAAGCATCTGCATACTTGAGGGCATGTATCCTCTGTGTGTGTCTGTGCTGTGTCAGTGCTGCAGGTAAACAAATATCTCTAGCACTTTTTCGAATTGGATTTTGCTTCAACCTTCTACTTGCATCCTTGTTGACAATGTCAACTTCAAATGCAACTAGTTGTCGTTTGATTATGGCACATTGTCTGCGATTAACTCTCACGTACATAAGCAAAAACAAGTTAAAGAAACATTCTTATCGTTTAACCATTAACTGTAGTCAATTTCAATTTCCATAAAAGTAAAAAGTAAGTGCAAACAAAATTTAATATATAAGTATATACAAAGTCTTCCGCACAACAGGAAATGGCGTGCTCATGTGGCTGGGTGGCATTAAAATTGCAAAACGATAACCGCCATTTGGCCATTAAAGAGTTTTTCTTTTTGTTGTGTCTTTAAGCCCAGGCCATGAAGCTCAATTAGCCTTCTTTTGAAGGTTTTCAGGTTGGTTTTTGGTTTTTTTCCTTTTCTTGACATTATTCCTTACACGCCTTTTGCATTTCTAATTAATGCAGTCCTTCTCATGGTCGCTTTGGCCTTGGTAGCTCTTTTTGTTGGTTCTCTGCATGCTTTTCCATCATCAGATTTTCTTTGAAATGTAATTTCCATCTTAACCTAAAGTCGTCCGGTAATGATTCTTTAAAATTACTTCAATATCTGTGTGTGTAAATTGAACAAGTGAGTATTTCATTCCGTTCTATTGATTTTCAAGTAAATTCAATTTGCTTATTCTTGAATTCAATCACCAATCAATTTAAATTGCATTTTAGCTAAAATGGTATAGTTTTTGCTCTTGCTCTTCTCTTCTCTCTTGCCTCTCTGTTACGTTTTGTACGAAAATAAAAGTCAAGAATTACCATTGATAGAATTGTTGTAGTAGTAGTAGTATCGATTGCGAATGGGGAAAAAAAGGGTTGGCAGCAAATAATGGCAAAACTCTTGACACTTGATACAATTTCATGGCAAAGTAGTTTAGGATAAAGATCAAATAATACATATAATCCTTAAAGTGACAGCATTTGCAGCTTAGAGGGCCAATAAAGTACGAGTTTTATCTAGGCATGATAATTAAATTTGATTTTTAATATCATAGAGATAGTTTGAGTTAGCTTGATGTTATCTTTTGTTTAACTTCAAGTTTGAAAGCAAATCTTAAAAGCTCACTTTAATGTTTGATATTGCAAAGAAGCCATGCACTTATCCATTCTCTATGGCACGTCTAACAAATATGGTCTTTTCAGGCGGTGGAATGAATCGCTGCTGTCTATTAGGTTAGAAGCCAAAGGCTACTTTCCTTTTTGGTATGTTTCGATTGTTTCAAACATTTTTGGTAAAGTACTTTGTCAAGTTTTTTAAAGTATACGCACCGTATGCTCGTCCGAATAATTATAAAATTCAGAATAATTTTTAGCTTTAATATTGTTACGATTTTAAGTTTAAGAATGTTAAAGCTTAAATTTAAAGTTGTGAAAATATGAAACAAAGCGCAAGAATTAAGAATTTCAATTATGCATTTATTTTAATTCCCAATCCCCATAAAATGCTATTCTAAACAAAACCGAAAAAGGTGACCAAGACTAAGTCAACGAACAGAAATCTTTTTGCTGGAATAATATTCATCATTTATCATACGATTTGCCACAAAACTTGCTCAGATTGCAGCAACCTCAAAATCGAAGTCTTAAAAGTCTGAGGAAACTATAAGAGAAAGAATCGGGGCAATGGGGATATCAAACTCACATTTTTTAATAGTTTTTGGCTTTGGTTCAGCCTGGCCCTCTGCAGTTTGATAAATGTTTGTTTTTTCGTCCATTTGATTTACAATTTATGACTTTCTTATGAAACATTTGAAGGAAGCTAGTTGACTATTATACAAATCATGCTTCGCCTAAAGATTACCTAGAAGACTTGCAAGGTAAAAGTGTGAGGTTTCAAAGTGTGTTTGCTTCTTTTCAAATTGGAAAAACTGTTTGGTAAACGAATGATAATCTTCTTGATAAAGTGTTGCAGCTTTCACCTTTCACCTAAGTACCTGACAAAACTGTTTTATTCAGTTATCCTTGCGTGATACCTTTTTCGCTCTATCTCAATGGTTTCGAAAGTGTTTTGTGGCTGTTGTTGTGTCGGTTTTTGGTTTGGATATTTGGGTTAAGCTTCTAAAATGTCCACGACTAGCTACCACTGCAGCTGTCATTTCTGCTCTTGTCAGAGTCTCCAACTCCCGCTCGAGGTCTTCAGAGTTGCCTTGTTTCATTTCCTGCTGCCATTGAAACGACAACAAATTCTCCTTCCACTTTCCTCCCACTCATTCAATGGATTGCAGTGAGGTTTTTGTTTACCATTTTGTCTGCAGTTGGCAGAAAAGTGGCTAAAATTCGATAGAATTTCTCGTATTTGCTTCTTATCTTTCTTTTTGTTGCTCCTACATGCGAATTATTGTTTTGCGGTGACAGAGAGAGAGCCAGCGAGAGAGAGGAAGAGAGAAATGTAGAAACTTTTTTGAGCTGCATTTCCGCTAAAAGAATGAAAAATATTTCCACAAAAAAAACTTCCACTTTTTGTTGAAGTTTTCCCCATTGAACCACATTGGCAAAGGCAACGAACTGTAATGCTTGTGATATGTTCTTTCCCTTCGTTTTCGTTTTCGTTTCGTAAGTGAAGTGTGACAAATGTGTAAGAAGCATTTCCGTTCTATCTTACTTTCTTTTTGTTGATAATTGCTATGGTTTGATATTAGAAATTCATAAGGGAACCATTTCATCTATGACACCTTTAATGTTCAACCCACATGAACACGCACACACACACACTCATCAAATATGAAAGAAACCTTGAGCACAATTAATTTTTCAGAGGTGGAAGAAAAAAAAAACCTTTTTGAAGTGCACAAGCCATTAAAATAATTATTGACAATGACTGCGAGTTCTGTCATTGCCATCATTTATTTAAATCATTTCCAGCTTAATGCCGCATTAAGCACACATCGCTTTCTCCTTATACATATACACATGTATTCAACTTTCACTTTAAGTAACTGTCACAGCGAAATTTGAGAAGCAAAAACAAGAAAATTTTCATGTGACAAGCCAACTTCCGTTACCGGATACAAAGCGAAAAGGCAAAGTGAAACAATCTCTAGAAAGATAGCAACGAACTTTTAATTAAACAAAAACTCACATATAACCCACTTTATCGTTCTCTCTAATGGCCAACATATTGGCTGCCATTTTCAAATTGGCCAAGACGTATAAAAAGTGTTTGTTGTCTGAAAGCCACATCCTGACCCAAAACTAAAATAGTCTTCTTCGTTTCTTTTTCCAAATGTCAAACAAAGAACAAACAACACAAAACACACACACACACACACACACAAAAAACATCGATCAGATTCAGCCAAGCATACTATGTATATGTATATAAAGAGAATAACAATGGACAATGGCAGTAGTAGAGAGCATTTAACGAGGCTTTTAATGTTCTACCACATCCAGCATGTAGCTTATGTGGCGGCTTATGGAAGGCCAAAGCTAACCACTATATAAATTAACAATACTATTTGGCAAGAAGGACTCATTCTCTCCCTCGCCCTTGCGCATAGTGTGAAAAGGCTTAACTTTTGACATTTAAGTTGCCTTAGAAAAGAGATTTTAAGGCTTTTAGCCTTTAACTAGTGAAATCATCTGCTAAGGACATAAAACCTTCATTCTTTAACACCCAAATAATGGCAATAACACTTTATTGTCTCACTAAGGCCACGCCTCTTGGATGAACTCAAAAAAAAAAAAAAACAGCAGGAGGAAACCCATAAAGGAAACAGCTTGGGTAGAAACAACTAAACAAACTGCAGCTCATTAGCGCTTCGTAAACAAGTTGACGCCCCTCAGATTTCTGCTCATGTCATGTGGCATGCAACATTTTTGGTAAATTGTACAACATTAAATATGACATGTTTGAATAAATAATAAAAGAGCAACAATTGAACATTAAGGTATACTGTATACAAGTGTGTGTTAAGCCAAATTAAATCTGCATTTAAAATTAATGACAGACACTGTGAATGTCTCTTTTTTCACTCTCTTTTAAAAACGATTTCAACAGGGGGAAACTTTGCTTTTTAGAAACTTCTTGAGTTGACAGAATTTTATTGCCCATTTGCATAGGTTTTTGCTAAACTTTGGCCTTCTCACACATATTTATACAGTAGAATTCTGTAAGAGTAACACCAATATGCTGACAACCTGGCGTATGCGTAATATCAACATAAATTGTAATATTACCATCTCCCCGTCTTCAACTCTGAGTCTCTCTCTCTCATTCTCTCTGTCGCTGCCACTTGAATAATCTCACATGCTGTGGCAGGATGCATTAAGAACGATTTTCACACACACACAGCTTGAAAATATTTATGCAAAAGAGGACAACGATGTGGATAAAGAAGCCATCGGTTGGGAAAAGCCAACAAAAATTTACGCTTAACAAATATTGTGGCTTAAAGTGGTACTCTTATATCCTGCCACGCCCACAAAGCCCCTGTCGCTCTCTCTCTTATCGTCTCTTGCCCTATTTGCATGCCGCTTAACTTGGCATTTTAAGTTCAGTCTTCAATGTGCATAATTATTGGAAATTTTTCTTTATTTGAAAACTTTTATAATTTACAAGCAGGCAATCGATTGTAAGAGCGAAAGAAAGCGAAGTCGTTTCGAGGAGTGGGAGCAGGAGCCGGAGTACGAGAGGGAGGCACATAAAATAAGTTTTTTTGGCTTGGGGTATAGGCTGAGACAATCAAAAAAGTTTCTCCTTATTCTTCTTGCTCATCGACAGCTGTGTATTTTCCTTTATTTCTGTTTGGTCTGAATAATGAATCCATTGGAATCATTTGCCATAAGCTGAAAGCATAAATTTAAATGAAAATTGAGTGTAAAAGTGCAGTACACAACAACAACAACAACAACAAACAAGCTCAACACAGTGTAAAAAGGTAAAAAGAAAAACTGTTTATGCTCAACATGGCGTATGATTAATGCAATGACGAAGTGAACTTGCCAGCGCCAGCGTCAGTGTGCGGGCGAAGGAGCAGTCCCTGGGTAAATGAGTGAGTGTCGCCAGCATGGCGTGTAAATATAATATATGAAGAGGACACAGTGCCAACAAGACGGAGAACCAGTTACATGACGCTCACTTTACGAAGCTGCAGCATGTTTTTCAGGCAACCCTTCGGGTTAAAGACTTCAAGTGTTTTGCACTAAAACTTTGATGGCCAAACTAATAGAGCTTAATAAGATGGTTTTCATTTAAAAAGGAAAATAACATTACGTGGCTTATCTGGCACTTTAGCCAATCGATATAAGCAAAAACCGTTCCCTTCGTTGGTTAAACCTGGCTGCTGTTGCACCTGTCGATTGTCGCACTAATTAGCTAGCTCAGGGTAGCTATAGCTAGTCCTGCTACTGACATTAGTTTACCCACAACACACCCACACACACTCTGAGAGTGGCAGAGAGCGAGAGTTTCCTTTCTGACTCTGGGTTTACCTCATTAAAAGCAGCTGATGATTGCCAACTAGAGGTAACTTGGCTCAATTTTGCTAGCAATTTGTTGGCTAATTGTTTACGTTTTTGCTTTTACTCTCCCTTGCTCGCGGACGCTCTCTCCCCCTGCTGCTTGTACCTTTGCAGGCACTTAAAACTAATTACGGTAGCAAAAAAAAAGCTTTCTTATTCCCTTTTTGTATACAAAATATATGTATTATGACATATAATAAGAGTTTAGTGCCATGTAGTTAATGTTGACAAAGGCCATGGTAAGCCATTATCATGTTTGGCTTCCTGGTGCCTTAAATTTTTATGAAGTCATCATTGGCCATTTCGGTCATACACGGCGTATGAGTAATCGCCCCCCATAGGCAACAGGAGGGCCGTGCATAAACATAAAACTGATGGATTTTCCGTGCTGCCAGGCCCAAAAAAATAATATTGATAAATATTGCACAAATAAAAAACGAAGCAAGAACACACACACACACAGGCACACATAATTTTAAGGGGTATAAAAGGGCATACATAATTCATAAAGAAAATCTATTTGTTGCTAAATATTTTACAGGGTATATGAAAATTTCATACTCTCTGATTTTAATAACCATAATTTTCTGTGTATAAATATATGTGTGAATATATTTTTTGTTTGTATTTTAAATGACTGAAATAACAAACAAACACAAAAAGTAATGACCCAATCGCAAAAGTTATGTGTTTGTTATTCATAAATCAAATGAATTAAGCTCCTAAAATTGTAATTGGTTAAATAATTCAATCAACTACGCAATTTTCTACGTTCTTCATTGAAGCTGAGTAATCAAATGTGGCTAGAAGATTGCTTCACTTTCTATTTTATATACATAGAGTAAATCACTTGGAAAATTAATTTCAAACCAATTCGCAGCATTGATTCATTTATTCACTCAGTCACTCGTTCATTCATTCATTCATTTACTCGGTTCATTCACAAAGTTTCATTTTACTTTATTTTGCATTTTCTTTTGGCGGTTTTTAGACTAACGCTCTTTTGGTTTCAATGGCCAATTAAAAGCTTAGAGCCATGCTCCTGGCCTTCCCACCAAACCGACCACGCCCCCCTCCTTCACTTGAAGGCCTAATGCAGAATAGGAGAAATGGGGAAAACAAAAAACGTTTCATAAAATATGCACAGACAGGCGGCAGTCCATGATGATGGCTCATTGTTTGCTCTGGCACTATGAGGCTTTTGGATTATGTAGAATTTTCCTGGTATTTTGTTGCTTTTAGTTTGGTATTTGTTGTTGTTGCTGCTGTGGCAGTGCCATAACGGAGATTTGATTCAAAATCTGTGGAAAAGTTTTTCTCTTCTTTTAGGGATTTCATTGGGGAAACCTTTGCAACGCATTTTCTGGTTCTCGCTCTGGTTTTTCCTTCATTATTATTTTCTTTCTTTTTTTTTTTTTTTTTTTTTTTTTGTGTGTGGGAATGTAATTTGTTTGCCAACAATTTATAATTGAATCTTGAAGTACTTAAGATATTTATTTATATTTTAATTAGATTGTTGTGTAAAAGTTTTTCAATAGATTTTTTCCATGACTTGTATAGCATTTTTTATAAATATAAATATGCACTTAAAATGCCACACACACACACACACAGAAATTTCTAATCAAAACTTTCAGGGCCGCAAATCTATGGTTGAATAAATTTTGTGGAATAATTTTTAGTTTGCTGGTAATTAAAATGCAATTCAACAAAATTATACCCACACAGAGACACATACACTTACACTCACACACACACACTTAAACGAGACACAAATGGCAGTATATGCAGTTACAATTTTAGTTATTTTTCAATATGGTTTTACAGTGTTGCCGTTCTCGCTTTTTTTCTCGTCAAATTTAGCCTTTTTTCAAAACCAAAAAACTGGCGGAAAAAGTCACGAGAAACGAAAAATTTATTTAGCTTTGTTTAACCCTTTCTCTGGTTTTTAAGACTAAACGTTTTCCAAGTTTGTGGCAGTTGGATAAATTGTGACAAGTTTGTCTTCAGAATTATAAATATTTAATTACATTAATCACAGGTTCAAATCAAAAAGCAAGCAAAGGGCTCAAACCAGCGGGTCATATGAATGATAACTTTCTGCAATGCATTACGTATATGACACTTTATTCTTTGCATTTCGTTAACAAAAACAAAAGTACTTAACTTACTTTAAATTATACTAACCTGATAAACATTTTCTAACAAACATAAGTAACTATTATTGTTTTATTTTATTTGATATAACATTACAATGTTTCAACACTGTCAGTGTAGATAATCTAGATTCTAGAATACAAATGTTTGCTTCTTCGACCTAGAAACCTATCCTATACATTCTTATATGTGTGTATATAGGCATTTTTTTGTATCAGCAACTTTGTTATTTCAATGAATTTAGGCCTTAAATCGGAATCCTTTTTAAACCAACACTAAAAATTGTTTTAAAGTATCAAAATTGGTTTTGTCTTTTAAGCCACATATTCAGCTTTTATTTGCTTTCAATTTGGTCTTGATCTAGCTTGTGGGCAAAAAAAGGCAACACTTGTGCGGGTGTTAGTGTTTGCGTGTGCATGTGTGTGTGTGTGTGTGTGTATGTATGTGGCTGCAAATTGTTCTGAGAATAGCTAAACATTCAATTTCTAAACAATTATATGTAAATTTTTGCTAGACTATGATAATAAAATAGTTCAACTATGGTTTTTACCCTAAAATTGTCAATTAATGAAGCGTCAATTAACTAAATTCAATGCGAATCAAACTTTTACGGAGAAATTTTATTCAATTTAAGTTTAGTCATGATTCTGTCGAAAGCAAACCAACCTCTCGCTTTGTAGTCGCCTTTCACATATGAAGCAGAAAATTGCCATTAGCCAACCGAAAAGTAAAACTAACCAAGCCAAACGCATAGAGTCCATGTCGAGAGCTTTAACGGGCAAATCGTTATTAATGAGGTGGACATAGCCCGCCTTCAAGGCATCATTAAAGTCCGAGATAAGCCAATGTTGGATCAAACCCATTGCCTGAATCCTCATGATGAAATACTTTAGTGGTGACTCGAAATGTGAATCCATACGCATGGGATAACCGATAACTGGAGAGCCCAGACAAGCTCCGGAAAAGCGGAAAAGGGGCTTCACGGCGTATTGTTGCTGCATTTTCAGAAACTCCCAGCGTTCCAGGGTGAAAGGATACGCATAGCTGCGATTGAAGCTAAGCAATGCAGTGACCTGTTCACTGGCATTAACACCGACTACCAGACGAGCCACATGGTCGATTAGCGGCGGTTTCACATGACGTAGCAAGGTGCTAACCTCGTATTTCTTAACTAAAATCTTTTGCTGCTTTTCCACAACTTGCTCCATATTATCGACTTGCTCATCCACCAGCAATGTGGTAAGAAAACTGCCCAGTTCATTGCCATACCAATTGGTGATAATGAAGCCCAAAAGAGCCAATTGCATAATCACGAAGAAGTAACGCCAAGAAGGTCGATAGACTCGCGTTGAATTGCCTATGAAAAGCAAATGGCATAGACTCTGCAGAAAGCTCTGACTGATGCTTCTCCGACCACTAAAACCAAAGAGTATGCCACTTATGTAAATGAGGGCAACCAGAAGCAATAGCCAACTGTGCCAATGAAAAGGCCTGTATAGGTACATATAGCGTGGAATCTCGTTCCTCACCGGCACAATCAAACAATTGGCGGTTATAAGAAGGGGATAACTACTATCGCCCATTTCCCAATCGAAGTAGGCGTGCACAGAGATTTCCACCTCCTTCTTTTCAATCAACTGCAGGATCCAAGACATATTCACACTGCTGGTCGGAGAATGATCCCGTTCGGAATTCGTGACATGCAAAGTGGCATTATGTTGCCGTAGAAACTCCACGAATAGGCGATAGGCAAATCCTCGAATATAACGTTCATTCGTCTGACGATCCCGCACAAAAAACACACGCGGCAAATCATTTTCTACAGGCGTGGATACTGTGTACCCTTGATAATTTGATGATGTACCCGGAAATAGCCGCTTGTTACCCTCAAATTTAATCTCAAAGTAGTTAACCTTTGGATATGGTGTATATCCGTAGATTTTCTCCTTATGCACAACCAGGACATTGAGAAATTGAAAGTGCCATATCTTTTGAAATATGGTCAAGAGTGCCTTATATGATCCACTTCGTTCTGCTGGCAGGGATACAATGAGGCGACTGCGGCGCAAGTGCCACATACGTTTGTCCAGATGATACCAAATCAACTCCTCGCTGCTGCGACAGAAGAGCAAAGTCAAAACAGATGTGTTTGATACCTGATAGGCCAGCAAATCCGTCTCTTTGGGTGGCTGGGACGTAGTGAACAGATATGTGGCCACTTCCAAGTCCAATTGAAGCCAGCGAATCAAGTCTTCCAGTTCATCCTGATTGACATGACGCCCCCTAAATATGGGAGTATTAGTCCAAGCTTCCTGACCCTCAGCAAGCACCTTTAGTATTGAGCGCATGTAACTCATATTGTGTGTGGAGGCCGATATTTCCGACCTCGACCAGGGGTGGATGCAAATCCCATACAGCAAGAGACGAGCAAACATTGTTGGACTGGTCATGGCTCTACATCGATGACTATTCACTCGGCGGTTGGGTGTGAAATGCTTTTTATATAGCTTGGAAATTTAATTGATTTAATTCAATCCAATTGAAAATGATTGCTCTTATCTAAGAACCAATATCGGGCTAATGTGTGGAAGAAACTAAAGCAATTATTGGCAAAGCGTCACTTGATGCCACAAACATGGTGGAAATGGAAGACTATTACTTAGAGTGTGCAGTTAATGATTTGTCTTAATTAGATTAACTAAGGTCATTGTACTTATGGTAACTTAATCGAAGTTCACTGCAAAGCTATTTATTTTTATGTTTAGAAGCCCTTTTTAGGATTCATAAAAACGACATCCAAAAATTTCAAAAACCTCTCTAGACGATAAACAATTTACATATTTTTCCTTTATATTATTAACTGAGTAACGAATTGTCTTTGTTTTTATTTAAAATACTTTTTTATTGTGATCTTCTCTCGTTTTAGGAATGCTTTCTCTAGTTTCAGAATCTCTGTCTGCTTTTTACTCATCTTATTTATAATAGATTTATACATAAAATTGTTGTTGGATTATGGCTTGATCTATGCAGAAACAAATTAAGGCAAATGTGTTGAAAATAACGGTACATAGAAGAGAAATAAATTCTCTAAATCGACCCATTAACTTGAAATAAAACATTTATATAAATAATTTAAATATTGATGTCAGGTATTCGAGCTCCTAGTTTTGATTACCCCTTATAAACTGACAATTTGACTTTTTGTGGGCACTTTCCACTGTAGGGCAATTAATTAATAACATTAAATGTAATTTGCATTGACATAATAAATTGAAATTGGCTAAATCACTTGTCGGCTTTAACAATATCTGGTCATCGCCTATGCATTCAATTAAGTTGTCGAATTTGGTTTAATGAACGAAATGAATTAATTAAGGATTAGGCTTTCGGTTGAATACAACTGAAAGAGAATGTGCATATTGATGTTGTTCGTGTCGTGTCATCTATTAAGCCTTCACATTGAGTAAACTGTTATTGTTCTATTGTCGTATTGACCCTGGGAGAATGCGTATGCGAATGGGCTTACATGGGGAGTAGTAGCAAGGAGCAAGGACAATTGGCATTATCTGCGTATTTGCAGTTAATTTGCTTCGGGTGAGAGTGTCTTTGTTTGTTTTGCTTTGCCTGCAGTTATTTAAATTATTTAATTGTTGTTGTTGTTGCTTCTTGTTGTCTACCCGCAGCATATTTACAGACATTTGTGTGTTTATTTTTGGCTCAAAACAAAAACAGAGACAAGGACAAAGCGAAAGTCAAGAGTTGGCAGAAAAAAAAAGCATTTTGCCTTTTCCCTTTTTTTTATGTACCACAATTTGTTGTTCATATCTCGTCAGGTTTATGGCTTTTTCACCCTATACAACCTCCCCCCTCTCTCTCTCTCTCTCTCTGTTTGTATCCTTGTAAAATGCATATGAAGGACATAAAGATATGGAGAATGGTTTAAAAAGGGAATAAAAGACAGATCAGAAAATTGCATTTCATACAAATTTCTCGTGCCCTTCTCCCACTCTACACACTCACATTTATGTAGGTTTATTTACTCGTGTGTCTGTGTGTGTGTGTGTGTGTGTAGAGTTTGTTAACTTGGCCCAATTGCCAGCCTATTATGTCTGGACAAGTTGATAAACTCCTTGACAAACTTGTTTGGCTCACAACTTTTTTTGTTGCTGTTGTTGTTTGTTCTAGGTTGGTTTGGCTCTATATGAGGCTCGATTGTGGGTTGCTGCGGCTGATGTCTATATTCTGTAGTTATTTATCACCTCTTACACTTTGGTCACGCAAACGCCCATGCTCCATGACCTGACCTCAGGGCTCAAACTTCTTCTTCTGCTTACCACCCATTCACCCCGATACCACATGTCCCATACTCTTGGCCCTTTTATTCCACTTGATTTCACTTCACTTCGCTTCGCTGTGCATGCAAAATGTTTGCCATTTGGCGGCAAAGTCAACGACAAAACGCCAAGTGCACGTGCTTATGAACAATTATTTATGCAGAAAGACACAGCAGAAGGAGAAGCAGCAGCGAAAAGGAATGAAAAATATACCAAAAAGTGTCGCATATATATGTACATGTCTATGCTAAGAACCCAATGCTAAGTGGGTCTTCCTCTTCTCTCGTTTACTTCTTTTCGAGTTATCTGTTATATACATCAATAAATAATATACTTGCTTAAATTGTTGTTTGGTTATTGTTGTTGTTTCTATCAACTTCTTCTTATAAAATTCAATATTCTACTTTCTAATTTCGTCATTTATATTTCTCACTTTTGTGTACAACTTTCTTTACAAAACTTTGTCCAGTTTCGTGACCTTTTATACCCTTAAACATTTAGGGGTTAGATTGGTCAAAGGTTTCCATTGATATCAAATGTCCTTCCGTTTAAGTTTCTATATACATCTAAGCTAATAATCAGACTAGAAGTGATTGATAAAGGCGACGACATTTGCTGTCAATGGTTTGTTAAATCCTTGTAAGGAATCATTTTTACATAATAGCGTCACTCTGCATTCACTTTTATAGAGTATATTTGTAAATGAATATGCACAAAGGGTATACAAACTTCGTGACAATAAAAGTAACTAAAGTTATCTCTTTTTTTTCATTCCAATTGCAATTTAACACACAATACAACACAAAAATTACATTAAGGGGTGTCTGCGGCCTGACACCTACCATACCTACACCTACAAATACACATACATACAAACATGTATATGTATGTACGTACAGTCAGCAGCCAACATCCTTGATGTCCTGTTTCTGACACAAAAGCACATTCAACTTGACAGGACCGAGGCTTAGGCAGATGCAAAAGGCAGAAACAGAAACCTCATCACCATAAAACTTCAAACTTTTTGACAAAAAAAAAAAAAAACAAACTTTTTTCCTTGTCTGAATTCCGCATTTATTTTGTATATTTCTCGCATTTTTTTCTGACTTTTTTTTCTTTTTTTTTTTTTTTTTGCTGTATATAATATTTAAATAATAAATGAATATTTGTCAGTTGGAGGAAGGTCAACCATTTGGAAAGTAGCTGACAAGTGAGAAGAGAGTCAGCAGGCATGGAGTGCATGGGAGGGGGACAGGGGGCAATGGTAGATTGAAGAATAAATCACTTTAATGTCTCAGTTGCAGCTCATTATTGCTGTTGTTGGTGTAGTTGTTGTTGTTGTTGTTGATCTACTTTGTCTGGCAGCATTTTTCATGGGATGTTGCGGCTTCCGTTTCCTTTGTTTTTTTTGTTTTTGTTGTGTTTTCTTTTTTTGCAACTATCCTCGGGACATATTGTTGACATTATTGTTCTTGTTGCTCTCTCTTGTTGCTAATGTTGTCGTCGTTGTTGTTGTTGTTGCTGTTGTGTGTTTTTTCCTCTTGTCAGTGAGTCCGTCGCGTGCAAATGTAATTGGTTTAGCTTGCAGTTTAACTTTTGCTACTGCACTTGAAAGTAATGAAATTTCATGGCATTCGACTCTTATGACATTACGTATACGTAACGTAATTCCTGCTACTCTACAGCTGCGGCTGTTGTTTGTCGCTTGTCGTTGTCGTCGTCGTCGTCGTCGTTGTGGCCCTTCATGTCGTATACGTAATGTGTTTTATTTATGGGTAACCAAGCTGACGCTTATAATGGTCCTGCTCCTCTATTGGTCTAGATGTAGAGATGCCACACCATCAATCCATATCCTCGGTATATATCAATGTAATTGCGTTCACTTGGTCTTTGACTACAGAACGAAAGAACTTAATTAATTGTTATTCCATTGAATTTCAATTAAAGGCCATTTTTCACTCGGCCACTTCGTAAATTAGCCAAAAGCCACAAAATACTTGCCGAGAGGAAAGCGTTACACATGCATCTGTGAATCGTATTGTGAAATTGTTATTGTCATACCTTTGTTTGCTGCTATTTTATCATTAATTATCACAGCATGAATCATTTAAAATGCATTTTAAGCCTCTCAATAGTTAATTAATCACACACAGAAACGTGTGGCTAAAGAAAATCCTCTTTCCCGACGACAGTTTATTGAACGGCAAACAGTGAGAGATTTTATATTGAAATGTCCGTGTGGCAGACTTTCTTTCTTAAAATTAAGCTCGATGCACATCAATTTGTTAAATATATTTTTCAATTATTGTTGAATCCTTTCCGATCAAAAAGCATTAACATTTTTTTATGGATTTCAAATTGTTTATCTTATGAAATTGCTTTTAAGCCAACTGAGCTTTTATGGGCAATCAATTAATAGACTTTCTAACTCGCCGTACTTTCTTCCCTCTGATAAATAAAGGGAAAGAGAGAACTTTTAGGAAATCTGATGATATTACGGTTGTGATTAAGCTAAAGTGAATGGAAGAGTCAACTAAAAAACTCAGAGTACGAGCAAAGTAATAGCCGATTTTCCGAATCACTAAAAGTTGAAAAGAACCTTTTCAAATTCCTATTAAATGTTTGTCTAACCGTTAAACTTGTTATTGTTTAATATTAGACCACTTGTTTTATTCTTCCACCCACGACTAAACAACATAAATTAGCTGATGTAATGTGTTTTTGTTTTTTTTTCCTGTCTTTTGTGTTTTTGGCTGCCTGGAAAACGCTAAATGCCTCTCCTGGGCCACTTCAAGCGGTATTAATGTGCTACTTGTTGATCTGCGGCCAAGGATATAAAAGTAAATAAGCAGCCGAGCATAAATATAGTGACACTTAAAGAGGAGCCAATAAACATTAAAGTAAATGGCCTCAAAATGAAACAGAAAAAACAAGCGAAAAAAGAAGCCGAGAGGAGAGAGAATAAAACGTTGCCAAGACATGTCATTGAAATTGTGCGGAAGCGCAAATTGTTTTTAGCAAACTGCGAAGGACACCCAAATTGTATCCTGTCTCCATAATTTCAGCAGCTGTCAATTGTAAGCCAATATATATGACTTTGCCAGCTATATAATCGCCATCAGCCGATAAATTTGCCATAAGCCAGTGAACGAAGGAAGAGAATGTTTTGTTGTTGTGCGTCTTAAAAATGCGTCAGCTGCAAGGAAAGCTCCTCCCAAAAAAATCAAAACGAAATAAAAGATGCACCAAAAAGACAGACAGAAACTCGACTACAAATTGAATTGTCAAACACAAGTGCAGCTCTCCAGCTGAACCCCCATAGTTTGGCAACAAAGAGAAAGAGTGAGAGATTCGAACAAAGGCTGGAACAAAACTGACAGCTAATTGTGCGCTCAAGTGCCTAAAGAAGGACATGGAATGCCTTCTGCCTGCCAGCAATTGAAATTAAATCACCAGAAAGGGAGACTTCCATAAACTTATGTACCTCCCCCAGTCGTACCCAAAGAAACAAAAATCAATTCGATGCAGGCCGCCATTGCATTGCCATTGCAGATATAAATCTGCATTTAGTTCGCCTCCTGCAACCGAGTAACCTGTACACACTCCAAATCTTTGCCAACAAATCAATGCCAAAAATGGGAATTGTGTCAAAAGTTTGCTTTGAATTTCATTTGAATTTGCATCTTCTTGCGGAAATTTGTCTCTATTTGCCTTGGAACTTTTACTGCACAGACTTATGAAATGTTATTTCAATAGACTAAATTGCCAAAAAAAAAAAGGAATGTACATATATATGAAAGGTAGAATAAACTTTTGGCCAAACTAACCACCTAGCCAATTAGTGGAAAAGTTAAGCTTGGCCATGCCAAACAGTCTAGTATCTGCAAGCTCTAATCAAACTCGTAAATAATTACATTTACATAAGATTTAATTTCTTAACTTTTAAGTAGTTTAAAAGTTTAAAAAAAAAAAAAAAGGGAAATTGAACATTGATATGAAATCGACTTAAGGTGGGGCGGCCTAGAACTACCCAAGTTGGGTAACATTAGGATAAATTTCCATAACTTGATAGGTCATTTTATTGTGTTTTTTAGGGAGTACTGATTCAGAATAAGAATATTAGTATATTTTAAAGTCCGATAAACACGATGCAGGCTAATTAATTGCTGTTTTGTTATCCTTATTGGTTATCTTCGTTTCCTGTCATTTTGATGCTTTACTTAAATTTATTAAAGACTGTAAAGCAAAAAAAATAGAAAAAATAATAAAAATCTCAGCTGCAGCCGAAGGAATTTCATTTATTTGTACAATATAACTAATTATGGGGAATAAGTTTCCTTTTACCCTTTAAAAGGCTTAAACCCATTTGATTTAGTACCTAGTCCAGAGTAATTTCTACATGTTGAAGTTTAGTGTTCCTTGGTGTTATAACTTTATTCTACAATTTTTGCACAATTTTTAAAGTTAAGCTTTCAGCAGCTCATAAACACTTTTTTTCATCTAAGCAACTTTCTCTGACACTGTCTGTGTGTTGGTGTGTTGCTGTGTGTGTGAGTGGTATGCTAGACAAGGAGCGGAAGACTCTAGCTTTTGATCATAAGTTTCCACTTTAAATGCTATTTTTAATGCAAAAGTTTATGGTTGCAGTTATTGTTGTTGTTGCTGTTGCCATTTCAATTTTAAAGTTTTACGCATAAATTTTACGAAAAGCTAACGACAAAATAACAAGAACAACAAAGTTTCATTGGATTTTACGTTTACGTTTACGTTTCCGTTTCCTTTTTCGTTTCTATTAAATTTATACAATTTAGTTTCCTTTATTTTTGCATTTTGCGATTTGAACTCAAACATCCTGAGAAGGGTCTCAGGGGACACAGGAATCGAGTTTAAAATCATATTTATTTTACGTCCAAACTCAATAAAAAGCCTCAACATTTTATTGGCGTAAAATGAATATGATTTTAGTTTCCTTATGATTTTGCTGCAAGGTTTCTTCAATTTTTGCCTTTAACTAAGGACAAGACCAACCTTACGCTCCTGCGCGATTTTTATACCCTCCCAAAATAGTTATAAAACAATCTTGGGAATTTGGTTACCTTTTTGTCGCAAAACAACTCAATGCCTGATATTTTGGTTCGTTTTGTTAAGTCCTTATTAGAAAAGATATTTGTTAACTAGTCAGACTTCGTTTGTAAGACTGCAGTATGTCCTTGTTTTAAAAGTTTTATTATTATTATTATTATAAGTATATATAGTTGTAAACTATCAACCTATTTAAATTTTACAAGCACTGGCTTAGACGAACACTACATTCGTGCACTAGCCTGGGAAAGGAACCTGGTTCCTTGTTGTTATTTTAAAAGTTATAAAGGGAAAGGTTATATCAAAAAAAGGCATAGAGAAAAGAGGAAAATCGGTTCACGTAGACTGAATCAGACGGAAAAACAATATCTTTATATATAGCAACTTCTATAGTTTTGGACTAACAGTTTTTCTTTTTACTTCAATAAAGCTGAAAAACAGAGTGATTTAAGAGTTACATAAAGTAATATCCTATAATATCCTAAATTACCCAAAAAACAATTTTGATTCAACATATAATAACGTAAATCGTCATTGCTTCTCATGTCGCACTATTTAACTCCTTTAGCCCTAACCTTAACCCCTGTAAACATCTCGATTTTCTAAAAGGTTATACAAGAATCTCACTGCCGACCATCACCATCTCTTTGGGGGATGGTGCATACAGTTTTGCCATCCATTTCACCATCCTGTTCCTATCTCAGGCGGTTCAAAAAAAAAATTAGAAATAACCTTCCTCGCTGCAGACTGTTGGGCAGTCTGCCTGTAGCAGCTGTGAAATCAGCTGTTGAGAGATGGTGGATGATGCCATGGGATATCATTGTTTCATATCCACCGTTAATCCCAACTGTTCCCCGCGATGTATCGTGTGGGAATCGAGCCTTATGCAACATCCTCCAAACAGATGGTGTATGGTCGTCAGTGGGAATCGGTTATAAGGTAAACCAATTTTTATTAGTGTGACCTTGTGATTAGTTTTCATCGTGTTCTTGGCTACAAAACATAAAAAAAAAAATAACGAAAGAGCAGTAAATACTTTTATTTTGAATGTAAAACTAATGTTTATTTCATTATCTGTGTGCCACAATCAATATCATCGAGAAGATGAAGATTATCATAATATTAGTGACAATAATAACAATCCAAGCGGAGATGAAAACTCCGGCTTCATCAATTGCCATCGAGGATTCGTTGTTAACGAGTGTTTTTCAGTATATTGAAATGTGCGAAAAAACATTTTTTGTGGAAGAAAATAAAAATTTAACTCTATTTCTGGGTATAACTGGAGCCGGTAAATCGACATCAATTAAACTTTTAGTTGATAAAAATTTAAAGACAAAACGTACTGGACCCGGCAAATATATTTTTTCCGATAATAATCAGAAAATTGGTGAACTAACTGGCAAATCGAAAACTTCATTGCCCGAAATAATTGAAGATCGCGTTAATGGGCTGACATACGTTGATAATCCCGGCTTCGAAGATACAAGAGGTGTGTTGTCCGATATCGGAACTACATACTTCATAGACAAGCTGCTGAAAAAGTCACATTCGATTAATTTTGTATTCGTCGTGAATGCATGGTCTGTGGAAACTAATGCAGGACAACGAAACGAATTCCATAATTTTTTAATGCAAATAACCAGATTAATGAAAAATCCCGAAAAGTATCGGAATGCAATCACGTTACTCGTATCAAAAGTTGACAACATCCGAGAAGAAGGAGAATTGATTCCGGATTCCCAAATTGTTCAGGAAGTTGCGAAATTTTTAAATCAAACTCTAATCGAACTGCACGAGAAAAATGATGAGCGCGACCGAGGAATAATTATGATCGTTGAAAATTTATTGGCAAATGCAACTGATACAATCGCAATATTTCGAAAACCAGAAAGGATTGGGGAAGTGAAAAATATGCCAATGTTCGTAGCTGAAGCCCAACGATTGACTGCAATGATTAAAAACATGCCTTTAATCGAAACAAATGAAACAGATTTTTTCTACACACTATCGGATAAATCGGAAAATCTTGTTCGCAATAACATTGGCATTATAGACATTGATATAATTGAGAAAATGTTACATTTTATTAAAAAAATTAAACTGTTTTATGAAACTAACGAGAAAGGAATCTTGAAAATGCAACAATTTTATAATAACATTAATCTGGCATTGTCCACATTTAATACAACAGCAATAACCAAATCTGATGATATTGTCTCAGCCGTAGATGTTTTTATTTCAAGCGCTTTAAAATTGAACTTTAATGTTGTTAATTTAAACAAAATTGTAAGTTATTTAAAACTTAATACTTTTCTGAAAAAGTTAATCAACGATAATTACACCGTCTCATCGATGCAAACGAGAATAAAAAATGAAATGGATGATTTTCTAAAATATTTGTTTGAAACGGAAATATGGTATAAATTTTTATTAGATTTATACGAATTGTTCACGAAAAAAGATGCTGATAACTGGCAAATATTAGCCAATAAAAATGTTGCGATTGATATGTCAAAAACCGAGTTTTTTAAATTTTTAGGAATTCTTCAAAATGAAACAATTTCCAAAAGATTGCAGAATATTGAACAAATACATTTTCGTAAATTACAAAGATTCATTTTGTTAAAAAAACATTTCTTAGATTATGAAATTTACAGCCAAAATATTTGTGATAATGGCAAATTCACAATAAAAGGAAACAACATTAAGATTAGTCAAGTTATTAAGTATTCTTGTTGGCACTTTTCAAATCAAATTGAAATATTTGCATTAAATGGAATATATTTTGACGTGAATATTTCGAAAGAAGGACAAGATGTCAAGATTTCTATAATTGCTCCAATCTGGAGGGTGGAAAGAAATGTTTCAATAGTTCTGAGAGGGTTAAAAGGAAAAGGACATATCCCCGGTACAGCTGTACAAGGCCGCAATGAATTTGAAAATGGAACCCCGGGACTACCAGGATTACCCGGTGAATCGGGTGGTGCATTTTTTGGTGTAGGACTTTTTATGAATACTAAACAATTAAATATTCTGTCAGTCGGAGGTAATGGCGGTCCCGGTCAAAATGGTGCTGACGGTAATTGCAATTTTGTTCTTCTTTTGTTTAAAAAAAAATATATAAACGTCATATTTATTATTTAACAGGATCGTATGGATCAAAATCAAATAAACTGACTGAAGATGAATGCCAAAAAAAACTTTTCTGGAGATGTATAAGAACAGTTAAAGTGGAAGGAATAAACGGTACGATTGGGGGAGATGGAGGGATTGGAGGAAAGCCTGGTACTTTTGGAGAAATAGATGTTGTTGGATTACTGAAAACACCAGTAATTAACATTCGTAGACAACAAGGTTTTTAACTTGGCTTTGTTTGCGTTATATACAAATAATAATTTGTTCTATTTTAAGGTTTTGTTGGAGCAAACGGTATGGGTGGAAAAGGTGGAAATGTTGCAGATAGTACAGAATATGAGTACAGATTTGATGCATTTCCCGTGGCAATTTTCCCTTTAATGGCGTGTTGTCGGTCTCTTGAGCATAGTTCACCATTTGGTAAAACAAAATTTCCAAATGGAATGGACGGTTACAACAAAAGAAACATAAAGCAACCAAAAACATTGAATTTTTCCAATAAATGCGAAGTAATTAATCGTTTTATTTCTTTTGCGACAGAATCAATATCAATATCTCCCTTAATGAGGGAACATTTAATAAATATTTCAAATAGTTTCATGGAAAGTGACAAAATTAAAACGTTATATAATGCGGAATGCTTTGTAATGGAATTTGAAAATATAGAAGAAAATTATTCTATTTTGAGAAAGGACAAAACATTATATATTTCTATGTTGGATTCCCTAAAATATAGAATTGATGGATATATCAAAACTATTGACACACTAGGGGAAAAACAAATACTGAGCTATTTGTATATAACAGTATCCAGTAAAATTTTCGCTTTTAAAAATAATGCTAACCAAAATACAGTTTTTGATTTATTGCAATTTATTCGAGTAACTAAAATGGATATAAATAATTTGAAAGAGATCAAACAAACGGAAACAATTCAAAAGTATCAATCAGAATACAATTCTTCACTATATAGGAAAATTGAATCCGCACAAAACATAATCGAAAAACACATTATTCCCGAAATAAAACTAAATGCCAAAAAAATTGAAGATAATATCTATCAACTTTTAACGGAAATTCATACCAAAAAAGATATAACGCTAGAAAATAAGCAAAAAATTCTTGACGCTCAAGCAGTTGGTCTAATATTTGCCGGTTTAAAAATTGTAGCAGGAATAGCAACAATTTTCACACCGTTTGCTGCGGCAGCATCGATCGCTTTACCATTATCAGAATCCCTTTTAGTGCCAAATTCAAATAACTTGTTACCAACCACGACTTCAGCACTAAGAGCGTCATTAGGACAAGTTTCTGAAACACAAAAAGCTGGAAAACTTTCTATTCTAACAGATTTGAATGATATAGATCGAGACGTTGGAACATATATAAAACATAATGCAAATGATCAAAATATGAAGGACATAAAAATAGGAATCGAAAATTCGAAAAGTGAAATAGAAAAATTTATCAAAAATGAGGATATAAATAATCCAGAAAGATTCAGTAAAATAAAGGCGGAACGAGATAATCTTGAAAAATTATTAGATGACAAAAAATCTATAATACAAAAAAATAAACCCCACGATGAGGCGAAAATTGATAAAAGAGTGCAATTAGTTAACAAGGCAATTAGAATTGTAAATGCAATGGATATTACTGTCAGTGCAATTAATGATTTGAGGAAAATTGCTACAGATGAAAGAATCAAGGAATGTGAAAATGATTTAGAGGTCCTGAAACAAATGGAAGTTAACGTGCACAATGTTATGTTTCCGGTACTTGAGAAAATGGAAAATTTTAGTAATTCATTGAGTGAAAACTTAGCAGGACAACATCACTTTGAACTTGATTTTAGAAAAATGAAAACTCAACAAATATTTAGAGACACAAAAGTTTTATTTCAAAAAATGACAATTGGTTTTAACATACAAAATGATCTACAACGATCAATATCTCGAATGGAAGAAGGTATGGAAATTTTAATTGATATTTACGATCGCATCGATTCGTATGCCGACAGTTTAACTCTGACTAAATACATGTCATCTCTTGCCTATAAAAACATATTCGAGTTTATTGGAAAATATGCCAATACCTTTCGAAAATTAAGAGGTTTAATTAAATCCAATTTAATTGGAGAAAGATACGAAACGGCGGTAAAATCTTATAAACAAAAATACTTTCCACATTCGTATGAAGAATTTCATAAATTGGATGTTCCCCACGAATTGCAAATAAACAATACGAATGTAAAAATAAATGAAATTGTTGAACAAATTGAAAGTCTAGAGAGTCGACTTAATCTAATGAATTCAAATCATAGAGATCAAGATAATTTTATGATAAATGACGAAAACGTGGTGTTCTATAAATGGCAGGATAATGATTTGATTCGTAAGTTGTTTAATGGTAATGAAATTTTAGTCCAAGCCGATATCGTTAAAGGTATTCAAAACTATGCTGTAAAATTTAAAAATATTGGAATACGTTTTAATTTAGACAACGAAACTATTGAAACTGAGTTTAACCAAATAATCAATAAATTTTCAGTAAATCTTAAAATGTTGGGCAACAATTACTATCGATGTGAACAAAAAATTTATTACTTTTCTATGGATAGAACTATTTCAATCAAATATTCATTTGCAAAGAACAAGATAACTAACAATCCCATTATGTATAATGATTCCTGGGAAAAAATCCATAAAAACATTCCCTTTTTAAGCCCATATACATTGTGGGCCATGCAATTGGAAGTTAGAGAAACATCCTTTGATGAAATTAAGCCATTTGCAGAAAAAGTAACTTCTTTTGAATTGTTTGGTGATTGTAAGTACTTAAATAATGACAACTATACTAAAAGGATCTGTAATGATGATCTAGACAGTTTTTATCATTCATATATCTTATAATTTCACATCAATTATCTTTAATTATGATAAAACACAAATTAAATTTTTCTGGAAAATCTCAGATAGTAATGAGCGATATTCTCTTATGCAGTCTACAGAGCTAATTATACATATATACTTTAACACAAAATCTCATTAAGTTAATTGAACAAAATACAAATTTGTAGAAACAATTGTAAATCTGTTGCCATAAAAAATATATGTATTCATTTAATGAAATGTATATGAATGTGGTTACATCTTAATACATATATATAATGAAATTAATTGAACAATTTTTCGAAACAATTGTAAGTCTCTTTGCAGTTAAGATAAATAATTCAAATAAATCAATTTTCCTTTTTATTTGAGTTTGAGAACAATTTATTTTTTTCTGATTTCGGGGCGTGGACATATTTTTAAACAGACTTTGAACAGACTTGACATACGACACAAATATATTTGGTGGCTTTAGCCCTTATGGTCTCCGATATGTAAGTGTTTTTCGGATAGTGAGACATTGTAAGATCGACTTTAGTATAGAAGCTGATCAAAAATGTATATATATAGGTACTTTTTGTTATTGGAAAAGCTTTCTCCCAGAATGTTAGCTTGAATTACTAGTTTACTATTGAAAGTGAAAAGGTGTGGTGTTGTTAAATGCCAAAACCATTCCGAAAAGAATGTCGATGAAATTATTGTTAATTTTTGAAGCTTATTAGATTTATATTGAATTGGATAAAAAATATCCCTTAACTAATAAAATTTGAAATTTTGTGCATTTATAACAAACTTGTTTTATGAACTTTAAAATTTTTAGGTCCTCGCAGACTTTTATGTGGAAATGCGCATATATTGCATTTACTGCATTATCCTTAGTCTGTAGCTTTGCTGCAACAATTTCGTAATCAGACACGGGCCCCAATTTTTGCCTTCAACACAGGACAGGACGACAATTCACCACAACGCGAACCTGGAGAGACAAACAGAGAGAGAGAGAGAGAGCGAAAGTGATTTTTGCTTGTGAAATTTTCTCTTACATTTTATTTAGCGTGGGCGTTGAAGAATGTTGCCTGAAGGTGGCCAGCAACATGTTGCCAGCCATGAAAAGTTCTCAACTAAAGTTAAGTTGTCAAAGCCTCATAAATGTTAGGCGAAGGTAAGACTTCAATTCAAATTATTTCCAGCAAAGTCATACACACACCAAAGTATGTATTTTGACTGTCCCTCCTAGGAATTGAAATTTGTACTTTTGCCTTCGTCATCTGATATGCATGAAGGCAGAGTAGGTAACATAAGTATATACATATATAGAGGAGACTAAGGTGTAGGATAAAAAGGTGAGTAATGGTCGACGAACCATAGGCAACTGATGGGCCTGAAAAGAAAGAGAAAGAGAGAGAGAGAGAACGGGACAAAAAGGTGGGTAATGGTAATGGTTTTTGGGTATTTGAATTTTATTCAGAGCTTGGCAGGTGGCCACATTCGATTGATTTATACGCACCGACACATGTCCATACTTATATACAAATATATATGTATTTATTTGGACGCTTCTGTGAGTGTGTTTGTATGGGTAGTGGGCGTCTATTCCCATCGATAGTCCAACAAAACAGAGCACACACAAAGAACACACACACAGACTCACACATGGAGAGAAAAAGAGAACCCGCAACCCAACTAGCTTCTAAAGGAGGAAAATAGCTTTGAGCTCAGTTTGCGATTCTGCCACAATGACCTGCATAGATTGGTCCGCAGGAAACTGCAAAGTTCAACAGAAAATTTATCTAGCAGCTGAGCACAATTTTGCACAAAAACACAGCCTAGATGGAATCAACAACACCCTCGAACCCAAAACTAGTTAAAAAAGTTTCACTCCTCTTATACTTTAATTTAAGTTAGTTCACTTCAAAAAATATAAGTTCAATGAGTTTTGTATTGTATTTAAACCTTATTTTAACTAGTAACTATCAAATATGGCATATACCCAGTTTTTTTGCTTTGCTTTGTTGAAAATTTAAATGTAATTACCCAATGGAACAGCGGCTGCTGTCTGTTGGTGTTCCTTAAAATATATTGGCCTTTTTTTAACATTTTTCTCTTCACCATATTGCCTGCAATTTTGCTACAACAAAACGAAGGAATAAGGAATCTGGCATAGTTGGCAGTTTCTTTTTCTGGGTGTTGTCTTGGTTTATTTTAAGGAATTTTCTTTCCTTTTGGTTGCTTTACGCAGCCTTTTGGCAAGTTAATTATGCGGCGTCTGTGAGTAACCAAATTCGTAGCATACTTTTTAGGGCCCTTTGGGGCAGGACAAATATTCAGACTTGCTTGTTAAAAATAATTCTTGTTATTTAATCTTGGCAGCGAATTTATTGACTAATGGTTTATATCGTTCTCAATATATTAGAGAATAAGTGAAAAATATTTATAAAGGGTTAAACCAAACGTGTAATGAATAAAATTTCTATAAAGTTTCCATACCACTGATTAAAGCAATTTTTCTGGATTTTCATAACGATAACATCCTGTTTCTATTAATTTGACATTTCAAATTTAGTACGTGTATCTAGTAACCGTTGACTTTCAGTTGATTTGACTTGTTTGATCAGCCCAGCATATAAGTTCAGTATTGTTTCATTATTACTAGCTATCAGATGTATAAAATTTAGCTTACAAAAACAAATATTTAATTTTTTTTTTTTTGTTTTTTGCATTTTTATCGATTCTTTTTGAACTATTCCAAATTTCTTGCAAACATGTGTGGAATTGCTATCAATGGATTTGGACGCATTGGCCGCGTATTTTTGCGCCATGCACTGCTGCGCAAGGATTCGAAGATAACAGTGGTGGCAATTAATGATCCTTCAATGGACCCCAAGTATGTGGCTTATTTGCTGCGTCATGATTCAACCCACGGCATTTACAATCAAAAGATTGCTCTGGAGGGTAGCACTTTGGTTGTTAATGGCAGGAAGATCAAGTTGTTCAAAGAGGCCGATCCCAAGAAGCTGAAGTGGGGTGATCTGGGTGTTAAGACTGTGGTGGACTGTACTGGTCGATTTACTACCATGAAGACGGCTCAGGTTCATTTGGATAGTGGGGCCAAGAAGGTGATTATGTCGGCGCCCTCCGCGGATGCCCCGATGTTTGTGTGCGGCGTTAATTTGGATAAATATACCTCCGATATGAAAATCATTTCGAATGCTTCTTGCACTACCAATTGTCTGGCTCCCTTGGCCAAAGTGGTGCATGAGAAATTCCAGATTCTTGAGGGCCTGATGACCACAGTTCACGCGGCCACTGCCTCCCAGAAGATTATCGATGGGCCGAGCAACAAGTCCTGGCGTGATGGACGCAGCGGTATGTCTAATATTATTCCCGCAGCCACAGGAGCTGCCAAGGCGGTGGGTAAAGTCATTCCTGATCTGAATGGCAAACTCACGGGAATGGCGTTTCGAGTGCCGGTGCCAAATGTTTCGGTAGTTGATCTAACGTGTCGTTTGGGTAAAGCAGCCAAATTGGACGACATCAAGAAGGCAATTAAACAAGCCTCACAGGGCGAAATGAAGGGAATTCTTGGCTATACCGAGGAGGAGGCAGTCTCCACTGACTTTAATGGTTCGCGTTTCTCTTCCGTTTTCGATGCCAAGGCCTGCATTGCCCTCAATGACAACTTTGTTAAGCTAGTCTGTTGGTATGACAATGAGACTGGCTATTCCTGCCGGCTCTATGATCTCCTCACTTATACCGAAATAGCAGACGAGTGCACTGAGCAGTTGCTGAAGCAGGAGTGCGAGGAGAAGGAGCAGCAAAAGAAATGCGAGGAGGAGGCAGCTCTCAAAAAGAAGTGCGAAGAAGAGGAACAGGCCAAGAAATGCGCAGAATTGGCTTTGAAAAAGAAGTGCGAGGAACAAGAGGCACAAAAGAAAAAATGCGATGAGGCCGCTCTAAAGAAGAAATGTGATGAAGCCGCTCTAAAGAAAAAATGCGATGAAGCTGCAAAGAAGAAAGAAGAGGAAGCTCAAAAGAAGAAATGTGACAAAAAGAATCCACCAAAGAAGAATTAGAATAAAATTTTCGATCTAGATTACTACTGAGATATTACAATGCGTATTATTAAATTTTAAAGAATTAAATTGCAAGCTATAACTAAATCTGTGACTTTGGCTTAGACATTACTGGAGTTTCTCTGAAATTGCACTGAAGAGATACTCATAATCTCATTCTCTACTGTCTGATCGATACCACTGATGCCTCCCCCCTCTCCGGCATTGTGATGATGATCGGCATCAACAACAATGTCATCAAGTGTTGGAGTCTTTATGCGGTTGCGTATAATGAGGTCCCTTTCAGCAGTTGGCTGCAAGTGCAACGGATTGGTGGCAAGTTCATCCTCACCCACAGTTGTGCCACCGGTGACGCCACCTACACTACCACCCTGTAGACCCAGGGTCATATTGACTTTAGCATGTTGACCAGCAGTTAGTTCACTACTCGGCGTCACATTCTCACTCGTGGGTGGTGGAGGTCTTAGACGTGCAGGATCCAACAGTGAATGCATCTTGGTCTGCTTGCGTGGAGTACGAGCAGGAGAAGCCTTTCTTGAATTATAGTTTTTCAGCTGTTTGGCTCTGTGAAACATTGGAAAGTGTGGGGTCAAAACAATAGGTTAACTAGTAGAAGTTTCATCTGAACTTACGCCTCCAACAGCTTGAGCAACAAATGATGGTAGGCCTCATATTCATCCTTGCCAAACTCGTTGGGATCATGACGAGCGTGCTCGTACATATCGCAGTACTGATGAATCATTCGTTGTCCGGCCCCATTGAGAGTCACCGACAAGGTGGTCAACAGAAAAGCTCTTAAACTCTCATGGGCATGCCTTGTGCTGCCATCAGCCCGAGCGATTTCCGATTCCAACAATTTCACATCATCCACGGCCTTCATGCGGTGGTAATAAGGTGGCCGTTGCGATTCCTCTTGCTCGGGCTGCACAATGTACTTGTCGCCATCGTTCCACAGTAGTTTCGGTTCCTGTGCTATCTTTTGTATGCAATCCAACCTGCGTTCGATCTCGCGACGTAGAGCCTTCTTGGCATCGTTACCCACTTGGACGTGCGGACCACGACGTCCTCGCAGCTGGAATCGAACGATTTGTCGCTTGGCGAATATGAACAGCATCGAGAAGGTAAGAACTCCGCCACTAATGATGATGATGATCATCACACCCGAAAGCTGCTCCATATTGGTGGCAATCCCAATGGATAACGCCCTTTGTTTAAAAACAAAAACAAATTCGCACAACTAAACTCTCTGTTTGGGTTAAACAGCTGATTAGTGATGAGAGCGGGAGTCGAGACTGAGTGTGATAATCTATCGAACGTTTTATCGCTAATATGGCCACACCCAGATAAAACCTTGGCGCCAAATTCAAAATTAAATAATTCATTTTTAATTCGCTTTCAAATTCATACTAAAACAAATTCAATTTGTTGTTTTGGTGGTGTCAAAGTGTTATAAAAATATTTACATGCTACAAAATTAAAGCCTTCCTTGCGGATGTCCAGTCTCTATGGCAGCTTTCATCCCGCTTTCACACTATTCTATTATGTCCATGGATAATTATTGCTAAACAGAACGGTTCCGATTAGACCATAGCCCATACACCAGATGAGTAATGCTCCCGCCTTGGAACGCATGGAAAGCTGCGCTAATGTCTTGGGCATGTGATCGGCTGCGAACCAATAGAAAATGGGAGTGGCTGATGCCAAAATACGGGTGGAAACTTGAATGTGGATGTACAGAGTGCAGATGACAGTCAAAAATATCGCATGAAGGACGAATGGCAACGTTAAATGATCCTTGATGAAATCCCGATAAGTATTTGGATTCAGTTTTGGCAAAATGCGAGCCACGATGTCCCGCAGGTAATGAAAGCAATGCCAATGCATGAATATTAGCATTGGCAGAGCTAGTAGGAAATTGGGCAACTGCTTCCATTGGTAATAGCGAAGAAAGCCCACATCCCAATAATGAGATTGCACATACGTGTATGGAAAAGGTAAGGTGTAAGCGCACCACGGTGACCCTGCCGATCCTTGGCCAGATGTTAAATAATTCCGTTCGCGTGCGTAGTCCAGAATGTGTTGAGGATGTTCCACCGTGACGGAGGGTAGGCAATACAGGCGGTAAATGTAGAAATAATACGTATGTAGAATAGCAAGGGCCAACACCACAGTCAGAGTCATCCTTATCACCTGCCAGTAGTGACTAGAGCCGAGCGACAGTATCAAATGGCGTGCGAAGAAATATATCGGGAATCCCAGGGTCAACAAGCCATTCGAACGGCATAGTAAGCAAGCTGTTAGGGCCAGACCCAGTCTAGGCAAACGAAATCCCTTTCCACTTCGGGATCTGACACACTCAAGCATTAAATAGAAGCTGGCATAGGCGAACAGAGGCTCCGAGTACGTAGCACTGAAGAAAATTGTGGCCGGATTGAAGCAATATATAAGTGCGGCATACCAACTCTTGTTGGCATCACCAAATATCTTTTGGGTCAGCTGATACAGCAGGTTCGCCGATTCACAGAACAACCAGAGGTTCAGGATCACAGCAATAAGCAATGTAAGACTCTCTTGTGACAGGGGAACGCCTAAATGAAGGCATGCTTGTGCCACGTGACGCACTAGCACCGGGTAAAGTGGATAAAACGCCAGCGTATTCTCATATGAATACAAATTATTCGCAATGTGTAGAAAATATTCACCATCCCAGTGCCTTAATCCGCCCAGGCAATGCTCTATAAATTTGTCCAGCCAGGGAAAAGCCGGTGTGGCAGATGCATTGCTCCAACCGTCTCCATTTCCCCGAGGCATACGAAAGACATCTGGCTTATGATCTGGTACCATCCAATTGGCCAGCAGCTGGACTGTAAGTACGATGAGGCGACTGGCCAAAGCCAGCTTGGTAACTTTTAATGTCATTGTGACCGCGTCTGCAAGTAGTGGTGATGAAAGGGTGAAGTCATTTGGCCATGTGATTCATTTTTCTCACCCTTGGCATTCCAAGCCGGGTACTTACCTGTAACAATTAATTTCTGCACTCCCGTTTAGATGGAGCAATTGGCTTGGAAATCGGTGTTTTTGCCTGAGTCATATGTAACCGATCCCGTCGATTAGGTGAATTCCAAGTGACATTTAAAGCAATGAAATGCTATTCTTTCGAACTCTGTGTGATAAACTATTACAATTAGATATGGTCCCGTGTTAAATTTTAAAAACACAAAACGAGAAAAATTTGCTTACACGCTTCCATCCCTAACAACAATCACAATGTTATCGATTACCGGAACAATCGATTTTTTGGGACTATCGATAACTATAAAACTGCATTGTGGCGGCATTTTATGTACACACTGGTTTTAGTTTACCAACTTTTGTTTATGACAATTCGTACAAGTTTATAAAAAATTTTCAATGCTCTCTGATCATGCCAAACAGCAGCAAGAAATCAGAGAGCTCTGGGAGTACCAGCTCTACCCCACGACGGGGTCGCAAGCGTGGACGACAGAGCGTGGACTCGGAACTGTCCGAGAATAATTCACTTGAAGACGGCAAAGAAATAGACCGCCGGCTAAAGAAGGCGGCCAAGGAGACCTCCACAAGCTCGATGCGGAGTGTTGTGCGCAATGAACATGTTCTGGCTCTGGTCACCCTTAAGGCGGAGGATGACGTGGCGAAGCAGAAAGTGGAACAGGAGCGACGCAGCGCCATCATAATAACAGATACGCCATCGGTTCCCAAGTTGACCCGAGCTAAGGCCAGGGAACTGAACTGTACGCCTAACATTACACTGCCGCCCCTTAATGAGACACCTACAGATGGACTCGAGGCCCTTATCAGTCAGGATTTGCAATCGGATGAGGAGGACGAGGAATATACCTTCAAGGAGGATGATTTCCATGTGGGTAGCACAATCATTCATAAAAAATATACTCTTGAAATATTCTTCCTTTGATTTTCAGTCCGATGATGAGGGCAATACAACTGCCTCGGACTTTGATTCGAACCCCAATACGCCTCAGACGCCTCTTGCCGCCATGGAAGAATCGCCTGTAAAATTTACAGCTGACGGTTGCTTTAAGGTTCCGCTTGATCCGCCAGGGAATTTAGCTGTTGGGGAAGATCATCGCATAGCCACACGGACACGTTCCAAACTGTGCTTGCAACAGACAACAATTGAGGACTTACAATCGGAATTTGTGCCCCCGGATGTGGAGCAGAGCGATATATTTGAGTACGATATGACTGTCAACGATACCGAGTGGATGCAGTTCCTCAACGATTTCAATAAGCCGCTGAGTAAGTAAATGTTATTACCAAACAATAAATTCGCCTAAAGTTTGTTTTTTCTTTTATAGGCAATAGTTTTGTTGGCGACGATGATGATCCAATTAATGATCCAGAATATGTGGCTAATGATAATGTGGATGCGGAATATACCGATGCCGAGGAACTACGTGATGCAAATATTTCAAAAAAAGAATTAACGGATTTAGTTTCCGAATTGTTTGCTGGACTTCTTCAAGAAGGAGTCTCCTTGGATTCCATAGAACTCGAGACACCTCAAAAATTTTTAGAAGAAGCGGAGTCAAAGACAATGCCTTGCGCCATGATACAAGAGAATATTCCTCTAGAAATCCAGCCACTTGTCCAGGTGAATCCCAATCCTATTGATCAGGTTACACGACAAATTGATTTCGATAATCCAGCGGGCACAATGATGACGTCCACCTGTTCCGAGCTGGAATCTTTTCAACCCAATGTCATGTCCACACCAAGTTCTGGCAATAGGGTCTTGTTGCCTGTTCCTGTTGCAGATACAAGCATTACCAATGCCATAAATCCCGGACAGATCATAAACATTTCCACCAACGATTTAGTTCAGCCTCCTGAATTGATAGCTGTACCACTGCCCGGTCAGCCCAATTGTTTCCAACTGGCCAAGGTTATAGCAACTGGAGGACCATGTCATAGTGAGGAATACATTGCACAGGAGGCGCACGATTACCAACAGCCAGTGGTCCAGTCGCTTGACCAGACTATTGGTAAGTCTAGTCCAGGTCGTTATACTAAGCCGTATGACACCAACTTCACCTGGGAGTACATATCCGTGAGGAAACACATTTACTCCGAATACGAAGAGGAATTTGAAAATTTAAAATACATGCCGCCTCCACCTGTGGAACCACCGTCTAATTTAATGGGTTTCACTCAAGACCAGCACGATATACTCCAGCAGCAGTTGCGCATTCACACCCAATTGCTGGCCCAGAATTTCCTACAAACATACTCGCATCCGACACTCTATCACCTGGCGAAAAAGCCAAAGGAAATGCTCGAAGAGTTGCATAGAAAATCATCAAAAGATGCCTCATTCCAAGCCTGGAACCTTCCGGGTGCTATAGAACTGATTCACAAGTGGGAGCAGGATCTGAATGACGATGCTTACCAGGAGGAGAATACCAAAATGATGGAGTTCATCAACAAAGAGGCAGATTTGACGTGAGTTTGAGGCAAAGAATGGATTTTATGTGATTAAAATGATTTCTGTTTTCCCATTCTAGTGACGGAAATGCTCGTCAGGTGCCTCGACTTGCTCCACGCATTATGAACCTCATGCTGGACAGCACAGTTTTCATGTATCCACAATATCTGCCCCGCATGGCATTCCAACCACGGATAGTTGCATTTACGGCCTATGCTCCAACAGAGTATCAACTAATTGCCATGGGTCTAGAGAAGCATTTGGGAGCCATACGTGCAGCAAAAAAGCCGCTACGAAAAAAAGCCGATCCCGTACGTGTTTCCTGCATGCGTATAGCCAAGGATATGATCCATGGCAAGGAGGGACGACGTGTATTCTTTAAGGTTAACGAACTGCGTGCTATGGAGCAGTATAATCCAGTGAAATATTACTTCGATTTTGGCCGAGCCCCACCAGTTAAGCATGTGCTGCTTGGCTTTTACAATGGACAAGTCCAGACGCCCAGAGAACGTTACCATGAATTACCCAGTGGTTGGAAATTTTACTTGCAGGTGAGTTGCATTTTCGTTATTTATTGTAGAGAAATCTCAATTAGATGGACAGAAGGGGAGCAGTAAACAAAAATTTAGTGACCAACGCGATCCCTGGGAATGAGTCGCAGTTCTGAGCCATGTTTGAGGAACACATTGCCAGCCGTCTGCTGTGGACTAATCCCAATGCCGTCGTCTGTTATAATGGCGCTCGTCTCCGCTGGCACCTTAAATTCCTCCGAGGCGAATTTTAATACGGCCGTAAAAGGCGTGCCCTCTGGTACACTTAACACTTTGAACGGCAACTTGGGATCCGATGTCAGTGTAATCTTAAATGTTACTTTGCTCATGTTAATAGTGTTTTTAAAGTTTGTTTATGGAATGCAAAACAACGGTTTTGATTTCTCTTTCTCCGTGACGTGGTCAGGTTGTCCTGCTTTAGAAATGCGAAAAGAGCTAGAAAAAATTCGATAGGTGTATCGATAAAACTCCTACAACTAGATCCGGTGCTGCAGGTTTAGCGGATTTTTTTTGGTGCTAAAATCGTAGAAAGCAACGATAATATTATTTCAATTTAGGCACATTACTTAAATCTTTAAATTATCTATTTGTTGTTATTTAAATTATTTTAATTGTGTCTTAAAAACCTTAAGCTATTCATTTGTGGTTAATTTTCTAGCTGTTAATTTTCCGTTAATTTCTACTAATCGATAGAAACCACTTGGCTTGGCTATCGATAGATGCTGTTTGTTGCTTCCGTGGGGTTGTTTACAAAATAATTGCAAACAATTCTTCAAATTTACAATCTTGGCTATTTGCAGAAAAAGTGGACAACTGCACGTGCCAAGCGCACTACAAAACCACCACAGGTGTCATCTTTGGCAAGTGAATCCTATTTGGAATTTGTGCGCGAAGCAGTTGGCGAGGATTTGCTATTACCCGAGAGTTTGGGAGAGGCGACAATCCCCGCACCAGCAGATGGCAGCGCTACAGAGTCACGAGAGAAGCAGGCCACGGAGGCAACGCTAGCAACAGCAAAATCCTCAAGCACTCGCAAAAAGTCCAAACGGCGCTCGAATCCTTCATCCCTGACTATTAATGTTAATTACGTCTTTGGGAGTGGAACAACTGTGCTCGGTGCTGGCGCCGGCATTGGTGGAGTTGGATTAGGGGCTGGCGTGTCTGTGCCTTTTCAATCCAGTGGCAGCTTAGCCGACAATGTGTTGACGATCAATCGTTGTTTGGACAATGCAAGCAATTGCAGTTTATTGGCTTTACCACCACCGCCGCCACCATTAGATGCAGATGCTCCGCCTGCTATTAACTTTAGATTCGATCCGGACTCACAAGCGTTACGTATTACCGAATTGGAAGAGCCCAACAACGTCGAATTTGAGGAGGCGCCCACCCTTTTACCTGCATCAATATCCTCCACCACAAACGACAGCCATAAATCGGCCAAGGATTGTAGGTTTTGCATATTTAAGCCCAAAATACAAGGACGTCGTCGTAAACGAGCAGGCGACAAAGTCTCACAGAGACGCCGACGTTCGCGATTGTACAATTTGCGTCAACGTCGACGTCAGAAATTCCAGAAACGTTGCCAGGCCCTAATTCACTCGTATTTGGCCTACCTGCAAAATAAACTATCCATCCACGCCCGTTCCCAGTCTGTGCAAGTCTATTACAGACACTTCGTGGCCCTCGAACTGTACACACATCTGCTTGTGGATCTGAAAATGTTTTGCCGCAACAAAGTCCAGTCTACGCAACAGAAAAGGCCACGAATCGATGAAGAAACAGCCAGGAATCGAAAAGCCAATCGGCAGGAGGAGATGCTACGGCATATGCTTCAACCGGATAGCCGTAATGAAGCCAATCGCAAAGACGCCAGTGAGTTGCAGCCACTTAAAATTAATCAATAGACACACTGTACTGTAACTTGTAATTTTCTTGCAGTTTTTGCTCACAACTTTTATGATAAGGTGGAAGAGGCTCTCCTGAATGCCGATCGTGTGGATGATTGCCAGAAATTTAATAAATTATTGCAAAACTTTGATCCCAAAAAGGATAAAGTGGCGGATCTTTATTTGGTAAGTAATACTTGAAATACAACATTTAAAAATTAATTCATTTACTTTCATTTCTCTTGCAGAAAGTGGAAAAGCTTTTGTTACCCGATCTGCCAGAACTGGCTGAGGTTTTTCTCAATTTTCTTTTGCCCGCTGAAGCGGCAGAATTGGGAAAATTCTTTGAGCATTTTATGATTACAAATGCTCATAATTTTATAAATAAATTGAATATATATTTTTGTAAGCAACCGGCACAGATCCGTAAGATCTATGCATGCCTCAGTGAACTGGCCGAGTTGCCGAGTGTCAGCATGAAAAAGGTGGAGAATAGGATAATGCCATTGCTGAAGGGTAATCAATTTCTGATCGATTGGTTTGTCCAGCAATTTCCCCAGGCCAAGCCGCCAAAGAGAATATTGCCACCGGTGGAGACAGTTAATATGCATGAGGTGCAGAATAATACAACGGGCGAGTTCACAGAGATGGTTATTGATCTGCTGGATGCACCATTGGCTCCCACCAAAGATAAAACGCCGGCTTGCCAATTGCGCTACATAAATGGACGAATATTCTATGGTTCAAAGATTTTGTTACCCGCTAAATTATCCTTTATGGCAGCTAGTATTTACAATGAGCAAAATCACGATGATATGCCTTCAATGGTTTCGGGACCGACAGCTTGTATACACGGCATAAGGACGCAGGGAGAGAAGCTCATTGGCATGGCCCTGTCGGCGGATAGCGATGACAATGAAGATGAAGCTAGTCGTTCGCTGGTAATAGACACCACGGGCGATGAGGACAACAGTTGCTCCTCCATTGAGATGTGCGATGAACTGGGACTGCGAGCTCATGCCTTCCGTTTAAATGCCAGTCTCTATGGCAGTCAGAATATGGGCAATGCCACCACCAGCACACCTAATGTGGGTCAGTATAGTCAACATCATCCGAATGCTAAGAAAACGGCCATCCATTTTGGTGAAACATCGCCACGCAGGCAAACGGGATGCGGACTCAGCCCTTTGCCACCATTGGGAGGCCACAATACATCACAAAATGAGAAACGTAAATCACCGAATAAGAAAGTAAAATCTCCTCTGACACGCCCTCGCTATAATCTCACTCCGATGGTAGTCATACATGAGTCCCAGCAGCAGCAACAACAACAACAGCAGCAGACGCAACCACCTGTAATTTCGCCAGCCATTGAATGCGCCAAGCGTTTACGTTCGCTTATTGATCAGGAAAACGTGCGCGAAGATGTCGATTCAAAGGCCAGCATAAGTATTATAGCGCAGGCTAAGCAAACAGCCCGGACGCCAACTCCCACAACATGTAAGATCGAGATGGACACACAAGATGAAGATCAAGAATTTCTGCCAGAGTCTCCAAGAGGCAATGCCTCAATTTCCATATCCCTGCCGTTGTCGCAGCAATCTTTTCCAGCCATTGTAATGGATGAAACGGATTTGGAAGCGCCTCTCGAAGTGAGCAGTGGTGGCAATACGCCGCAGCATGTGATTACTACTCAGTTCGACAGTGATGAGGATAACAAGCTTGATGTGGTGGCCACATTGGCCAACTTTACTCAGGAAGAAGCGCCATTGGTTGCCCAGCAGCCATCAACTCCCAAGAGGGAATCCTCTCCAGCCGGGACCAGTGCCGCAGCAGGTTCCACAACTAATAATCTAAGTAGCAATAATAATAATAGTAGCACAGGTCCAACTGTCGCCTGGACACGGGAGGAGGATAAGATTATATTGATTGAAATGAAGATCGGGGCACGCGATCGTGACCATTTGATCAAACGCATGAGCTCGAAGCTTAAGCATCGAAATGAGACCGAATTGCGAGCACGTCATCAATTTCTAATTGATTTCCTGTCCAAATTGCAGGGCAAATGATTAAATTAAACTCTAATTCGCTTTTAAGTCAAATGCTAAGAACAAAAACCCTACCACTTAAGACAGTTAACATTCATTGATAAAATGTTCTATCCATTAAAACTCTAATCCTAAACCGATTAACCTTAATATACTCCAAAATCCAAGTTCCCATTTATTTATTCATTTGGTAAACAAATAGATCGCCACAATTAGTCCATAGAGTCCCAAGACTTCGGCGAATATCAAGATCAAGATGAGGCCGACGAACAAACGCGGCTGCTGGGCAGCGGCTCGGACCCCAGCATCACCCACAATGCCAATGGCAAAACCAGCAGCCATTCCGGAGAGACCCACAGCCAAACCGGCGCCCATATTCAGGAATCCCTTGTAACTATTATATACACTTGTTAGCGAACCAATCAACAGGACAGAGACCACCAAGCCATAGATGGCTATAATGCCAGCCATTACAACGGGTATAATCGACTTCATTATCAACTCCGGATGCATCACAGACATGGCCGAGATGCCAATGGCCGATTTGGCTGTTCCATAGGCAGCTCCCAATGCCGAAAGGACCATGGCCGAAACGGCACCCAGCACACAGAAAAAGCACGCAGTTTGCGGCTCATCCATAGTGGCTTCCGCCTCAATTGTGCTCATACTTCTTGCTTTACTTTTCCAACAGAAATAACTAATGAGAATTGTGATGTCGCAACGACTGCCTACTAATCGAACGAAAAACTAGATCTACCTGAAGCTAAAACCATAAATAGTACAAAATCGCCTGACCAATTCGACCACTCAGTGATTAACCTTTAAGGGGTAAGGCATAGATCTGGCAGGATCAATTTATCCTCTTTAGGTAAACACTTTTTGGAAACACGTGCACCTTTATGATTCGTTGCTACTGAGGAGCATGTCTAACCGAAGTGATTTTGTATAGTTTTAGGCCAATTGGTAGATGTTATCCTGTTCTAATCTATTAAAAGGGATAATATACCTTTGTTCACTTATATATAACCCAAGACTCATTTTCTTCATTATTTATGCGGACAACCTAATAATCAAGAGTTTTGTGATCTTAATTAATTTATTTAAGCAAACTCATCTCCTTAAATCAACGAATTTGTAACTTCTTGAGAATAAATCTCGCATTTCTTTTTTTTTAGTTTTTTGAAAATTCATTTAGCTTGAGTATTCCTAACTCCTCTTTTATGTATTTTGTTTTTAGTGTTGGATTAAAGAGGTAAATGGATTAAAAAAAATTAACATAGTTAAAGGCCAAAATGAAGTCATTTGGTTCAAAAATAAATCTAGAAGGGTATCTCCAAGTCGGCCTTACTGACCTCGTAAGAATTCTTTCCATAGACGTTGTATTTTTTAGAAATTCTATACAAAAGTTAAGAAACTAGTTTTTCTCTGTCCAAATAGCAGACACATTTTCCCATTCCTCTTTCGATAATGTCAACCTTTTGGAAATTGTTTGCACAGTTGTTTGTCTCGGTCAGAATTGGACAGAGAGGAGAGAGGCGAGAGTTCCATCAAGAGTTCATTCAGTCTTGAGTGAAACATTGCTATGAGTAAAATGTGTCGCTGCTGGTTTACTTACCTGGTCTTCGGGATTCTATGGCTCCACTTGCATGCTGAAGAGTCAAATTTGATAGAGGATCCTGTAATACCAGTCAATCAAGAGACCAATGGAAATCAGACCATTGATTTGGCACTTAATTTGAAACTAAATGAAACAATTAAAAGGAATCAAAAAGAGCTACAAAAGGATGTTCTCTATCTACGAATTCACAAGGTTATGCCGGGAGATCCTTATTACGGCATTTTCAATGGCAATGAAACGGAAGCCAGACGCTATTCCAATATGATTTGGCGTCGTCTATTTGCACGATACAAAAATTACACGTATTGATTATGTGTTTGTTTGTTTTTAGTTTGTTATACATTAAATAAATAAATACGTAAAAGTTAATTAATCATGATGAAACTGGAGTGAAAAAGGGAATCCTCATCCGGAGCTGTTTCGTCAATATGTGGCTCCTTTAGCTGGACACAACCACTGGCTTTGGTGGTGAATATCTCGGGATCCCGATGGGGCTGCTGCGGCTCCTGTTCCTCGTTGTCGACAAATGCAAATGTGCCAACAACGGCACGACAATGTTTGCCATTCTGGCATTCAGAATCACTGCTCCAACTCTCACAGCCACACTGGTGTGGCTCATCGGCGGGCAGTGGTTGTGGAGTTATGCTGCTAACCACACGCTCCTCGGCTCGGGGCTCTTGCCGCTTGCGCGACCAACAGCGATGCCAACTACGACGAATTGCCGGGATGCAACAGAGACTAAAGCATACATCGGATGCTCCACGAAGGCATACGAAAAATTCAGGCATAAATGAGGGATTGATGACGGCATAGACCACAATATTCATGGACAGTTGCAGAGCATTAAGTGTAATGCAAATAACTTCCAATTTCTCCATTAGCTGGGTATTCACTTTGTCCGCATCGCCGCCAAATAGCAAATTGAGCGAACTTTTCCTCGATGTCATGTGGGCAGGCAGTTCTCCAATCATATAAAGAGTTATCACAATCACAATGCTAATCGTTAATTTCATTTGGTGCTGCAAAGCAATAAGAAAAGGGATGGGGGAAAATTCCATAAATGTTTACAACTATTTAAAATAAGTTGCACTTGCGACCAAACACAAAAATATGCCCATAATTCTTATCTGTCATATATCTATTTATCTATAATGGCAAGGCATTTATTTATTTATCTCCATTGGAATTGATAACCAAGTAGATTTTTAATATTGAACAAAATGCTGATTATCGTGATATGGCTACAGTTTTTCTTTTACCTGATACCGTTTGTTAGTGGTTTGGGCATTGGCATTGGAGCAGGCCTGACGGCAGGCTTTGCCCTGTTTGGTCCAGCGGCGAAAGGCCAATATGATGGCCGTATTGCCAATCAGTAAGAATATTGCCGGACAAATGGCCAAGAGTGTAAAGGTGAACCAATTGTGTATCTGATAGAATCTAAAGAAACGAGAAATTATAAACTTTCTGCCAAATCTTCAACTCCTTCTTACGTGGAGTAATAGAACTCGGTGACATGGCACACTCCCGTAATGGGATCCACATAGAAAACAAAAAAATATGGCATATTGACGGCAATCGAAATGATAATGACCACGAAAATCATATAACGTGCCACCTTGCGACGACAGAATTTCGGGGCTCCATTGTTGGCCTTGAAGCGATGCAAATAGAGAAATCGATCCAGACTAACACAGGCCAATATCAAATTAGCCGCTCCTGTGCTTATGCTAAAGAGCGGCACTTGCCATTGATAATCGTAGCCTATCCAGGAGGGTATATCATAGAAAAAACTACGGGACAAGGCAGTCAAGGTGATCAGCGTGCAGGAGACACAATCTAGCCAGGAGAGAGCAGCCAGATAGCTGAAAGCCGATGGCGTCATCTTGGGACGCATAAAAACCACCGCATTAATGAAATTCGTACAGAGTCCGAAGGCGGCCAAAACGGGTACAGCCAATCCATAGAGTATGAAGATGGCCATCGATGGCGGATGTCTCTGGAATATACACTCATCACTGTGCACGGCAGGTCCATGTCGAAATTGTTGGAAATTGAACACAAGAAACATGACTGTCGCGACAGTCAGACAGGCTACTCGACTACCACCGACCACTACTGATGACGGTTGACTGATGGACTGATGACTGGATAACTGCGAAATGCTCTGTGTGTGATACATGTCTATCTAATTGTTTGCAAATTCATGTGATAAGATTAACCAACAAAACTCTAACGGTCGCATAATGTTAATTTGTACGCCATCAAACAAATGATAACGAATCGCACGGCCGGATCATTTGCTCTCTGTCTCACTCTCTCTCTCTTTCTCTCCCTCTCTCTCAATTAACAATTACACTCTTAGAACAGTTTACAGCATGTACTAGCATGGGAAATCCTAATAGCCTGTGCTAAGATTTTGTCCACTTATTTGATATGAATATTGATAAAAAGTATAGCCTACTTATAAGGGTCATAGCAGCAGGGTCGACCATGAGTCGAAGCAACAAAAACTATATTAAATTAAATCATTTAATCCTTTTAGTTTCTTTCTGTTAGTTATTCTTTTGGCAATAAGACTTTGTCCTCTCAAGAATATATAATATATATATATATATATAGAAATAAAAATAAACCAATTTATATTTTGTAGTATAGTGTATTTTATTTTCGGATACATGCACATGTCTTGCCATTTGATTTGTTTTCTTCTTACTCTTGATTTGGCTTAATAAATTTACGAATACATGTGATCAGTTATATATATATAAGTATATATATATATATATATATTGATGCAAAGTTCATTCATATGAGTTTCAGTTTCAGTTGAGTTGGAAAACCAAATTGAAATTCGTGAAACTTGAAACATAAAAATAGTTTTTCTCTCTTAACATTTAAATATTAGTTTTGGTTTTGGTTTTCACAAAAGGTTTTGTTTTTTTGTTTTTCCAGGAAAATTGCCTTAGTTGAGAATACTTTTTTGTTTGTTTAATAATTATATTAATATATTTTCGGGTTTTCAAAACATCAAGATTTGATATATGCATTGTATATATATATATATATATATATATATGTAAATCATATATATTTGTACTAAATGAATGTAATAAAAACACACAAGAGTTTTTGTTTAAAAAATAGTTTTAAAAATGTTTGTTATGTTGGTTGTTACTATAAATAAAATTATATTCAGTTAAATCTACTCATAGATGTATATATATATATATAATATGTATATAGTATTTAAGAGTAAAATTAATTTATCTATATTTTTAAATATATTTTCAATATTTGAACAGACTTGGAAATGTGTTTAATAATTTTTTGTTTCTTTTTGTTTTGTCATAAAATTCATTAAAGTAATCAATCATTTTGAGTTTCGTACACGCATACACACATATAAGTATATATATATATATATATATCTGTTAATTTATGATAATTTAATTAGTTCTTCTTGTTAAATTTATATTTATTTTTCATTTCTTTTTAATAATACGAGCAAATTGTTGTGTTTTGTTGGTATTCTAGAGTTCTTTCGACTTGAACTTTATGTGGTACTCATTAAATGATAAATTGTCAGAGTGATGACTCGTACATATACATATATGTATATGTATATAGTATATTGATCTTGCGGGTCGAAATCAATTAGTATTAAATGCTTCAAGTTCGGAGTTATACATTTATATTCGCAAACAAATTTCGAATTTAGTTTATTTCGTTTTCTTTGGTTTCCTTCTTTTTGTTTTTGTGCCCTAAGCTCTAGCTTTATAGCTTGGCTACAAATCGGTTTGATAACATTTATATTTAATTTAGATACTATAACTAAATACCAGTTAGTTTGTTGGCTTTCCTCTTTATCCGAATTTAGATCCTAGTTAAGAAACAGAACAACTACAAGAGAGGCACAAAAGCTTAGCTTAAGTTGGCGCTAAATTATAGAAATCGGAAAATATGTATTTCTATATCCGTATTCAAAATGATAAACATTTTCTTCTGTTCATGTTTGACTCTTTTTAGCTTATAGTAGATTGTCTTTAGTCATAGTTTATATATTTAGTTACATGTTTAGGTACTAAAGTTCGCCAAAAACAAACGAAAGAGACAATAATTTTAGTTTCTTAGTTACTTAGTAATCCCTTGGAAAGCTATTTAAATAGTTAATATTACTAAACTTATGTTTCGGTTTTTTTCTTTAGCCTTAACTTATTGCTAGGCAATTTTGCAGTTTGCTAAATTTATGGTACATTGAGACTCTATGCCATATTTATGTATAGACATTGCACTATAAGTATTTATCTTTTCTTTTTTGCTATAATTAATTAAATAATATTCAAAAATTTGTTTAGTAAAGTAAAATATGCATTCGATTTACACATTACACATATACATACATATCTAATAAGTATTCATTTGTTTACTACAAAATATTGCTAAAAACTTTTTTTGTTTTTTTGTCAATGAATGAATCAAATTTTCAAGAATTTTCTAAAGAAATGTAAGTTCATTTTGAGTATTTTTGTTGTTGTTGTTGTGTGTGTGTGTGTGTGTGTTTTATAAACTCATATTTCGATTGTGTTTTTTCATAATGCTGGGGCTAACATTTCACAATCGTTCAATATGGTTTGAACTCTGATCCAAGAATTTTCTATATACTGCTCTAAAAATTATTATTTCTATTAAGCATAACACTCAGATGGTTTTTTTTCTTTCGTAATGATAATAAATACAAATTGTTTGCAGAATTTTTAAATATTTCTTTGTTTATGTTTTTTTTTCTTTTTGAGAATATTGTTAAAAGTTTAAGAAGTATATTGTTTTTCTAGTTAGCAGCAGAGTGAAAAAACATTTCCATAGAATTTGTTTATATTTATTTCTCGTTTTGTTTTTTGGCTTCGAGTTGCGTTTCAACAGTTTGATTGATTGCTTACGTTTAAATTAAAATAAATTACATTTAAAAAAAAACTTAACAATGAGGAAAATAATTAAAAAATTATTGCTTGAAGTTTTTGAAAGCATTAGTAACAAGTGTCTTTTTTCGAGGATAAACGACAAGTTCAGTTGCACAACTCGCTGAATGAAAACTTTCTCCGTTACGATTCGATTTATGGACTAATAATATACTCGGGATTCATATAGGAGAAGCCAACAAATTCCGATTGATCGAGATTCATCATGAATACCTTATCCGTGGGCGTCAAGTCTGTTTTCTCTGATGTGAATTGCTTATCGAAATTCGAGACATCTTTGCGGTGTTTCTAAAGCAGGAGGAAGAATTAGGATTATAGAAAATCGTTTGGCTTTGTTAGCGACTCTTCGGGTTTATCAGGTCGGCTTACAACTTACAATTTTCGGCTTGAATGGTGGCTGAACTTCGCGATTTTCAATTTTCTCCCAATCGATGCGACGGAAAAATGGATGTAGACGCACATCCTCCTCCCCAGTTGGACCACAGCCCAAACGTTTGTTCGGCTGCTTGGTAAGGAACTGCAAGGACATGGGGAAACTAGTGAAATCTTCTTAATAGACATTTGTCTCTGTAGTGCTTACCCCTTTGCAAGCCTCTTTGGCCTCTTTGCTAAGACTCTTGGGATAGGAAACATTATGATCGGTTATGGCTGCAAAGAGTTCCTCCTCATCTTCACCATCGAAGGGGGGTTGACCCACCAGCATCTCGTAGAGTAGAACGCCATATGCCCACCAATCCACACTTTTGCCATAGGGCTGATATAGAATAATCTAAACCAAAGAGAAAGGGTTAATTCATTTCTGGGAAAAGGGGGTTCAAAAAAGTTTCCTCACCTCGGGGGCTATATAATCGGGAGTGCCACAGAATGTTTTAGTTGTCTTATCGCCGACAATATTCTCCTTGCACATGCCGAAATCGGCAATTTTCACATGACCATCGGCATCGAGCAAAACATTATCCAATTTTAAATCTCGATATAGTATACCCTTGGTATGCAAATAGAAAAGACCAGCAGCTATTTCGGCGGCATAAAATCTGAGAAAAACAAATGTTTCCAATGAATTGAATGGAAGGGGAGTAAGAGGAGTGAAATTTGCTACTTACACGGCCACGGGTTCTTTAAATTTACCAAATTGTTGTATTTGAAACATTAAATCGCCGCCATTCACATATTCCATGACAAAGAAAAGACGGTCCTGCGACAAATAAAAGAGGGCAAAAAAAAAGTTACTCAACTTCTTCCTCTGACTCTGCCAATGCCACCTCGTTTTTTGCCAATTTACCATTGTCTGAAAACAGGAATGCAGTTGAACAAGGAATGGCGGCTTCTCCCCGAGAGCCAGAACACGTTTCTCAATCATAGTGCACTCGACATCATCATCCTGGATAATCACATCCTTCTTGAGTATCTTGATGGCATACAACTCTTCACTGCCTTTACGCTCGGCCAGCAGGACCTGAGCATGCGAATGAAAGAGAGAGGGAGAGAGCGTGAAATGAGAGATGAAATTGGCATTGGCATTGTTCTCACCTTGCCAAAGGAACCCTTGCCCAACACCTTGATGAAATTAAAATCCGTGGCTCGGATCATATCCTTTTTGGACTGTGAATGGGTATTCGTATCACTTCGCATTACCAATTGTTTCTTTTGTGATGGCTTCTGCTTGAGCTTCAGCAAATCCTGTTGGTCATCGGCACATGGCACATTATAGTATTCACCCTCCTCCTGGGTAAGTAGCTTAAACCAGCCATTGGTTGGATTCTTAATGATCTCCGAAATGCCAAAGGATAGAGCACCCATAAAATCATTGCGTGAAGTGCGATCCCAATCCCATACTTCGATTAAAATGCGACGATCTTTGTCTTCTGGCTTGAGATCACTAAAAACAAAAATGCGATTCTCCATTCACACCGCCTCCCATCAGAGATAATCTAATCCAACTTACTAGCTAATGCTTTCGTTCCACACTGGGTTCAGGCATGCCTTAATAGTGCGCGTCTTCTTCTTGGATTGATCTTTGTCATCGGGTATGAGCTTGACCTTAACATAGGGATCACTTAGACCATTCGGATCCATGGGTATGAGATTGCGGCCCTCCTTAACTAGAATACAGAGCAGAAGAGGATAACGATTTATAGATGGCAATGCGTCTCATGTCTTGCCAGAAAGTTTCTATTTGGAGTTTTCTTTTGTTTTCCCCAACAATTAAATTGGCTTCAAGTGTTTGCCTTTCACCTTTTTCCCATTTTGTTTCTTTTTTTGCATCTTTTTCATTGTGGCAACGTGGAAATTAAGTAAAAATATTCCGCCTGGCCAACTCAAAGTCATTGTTATATGTCGTCCATTGTCCTTCTGTCCCTCCCACAGCTCTCCCGCTGCTACTCCTTTCTACTTTTCTTTTTTCCCCCTTTAGTTTTTTTTTTGTTTGTTCCTACAGCCTCAGCATATTTTCGTCACGCTTGGTCTTTTGTTTTGCAACTGCATTTTTTCTTTTAGTATTCATTATTGTGGCTGTTGTGTGTAACTAACGAACGAGAACAAGGGAAAAAGGGGGGATGGGGGGGTAGGGGGAGGGGCATTTCTTTATGCGCGCATAATGAATTAATGCAAATCATAAGCAATTTGCCAAGGCAGACTAAAAAAGAATGAAAAAGCCCCCAGAGGAACTTGAATTTTAAATAGGTTAGCATATAAATCTTATAACTTTTATTCCTTACATAACATAAAAGAAGAACGGCAAAAAACAAAACACAACAAAAAAATGTGTGTAACATTTTTTAAGCTGCATAAAGAAACTTTTTCTGATTCTTCCTTTTTTTTTTTCTTGCGGCCATAATTTTTATTTTTGTGTAAACTTCTTTGCCTCAAGGCTTAGCGAGAAACTTTCCCTCGTAATTGGTTAAAACTTAAGCGGTTTACATTTTGGCCACAGACACAATTCACACCGTCCTCTGATACCCTACAATAGGGAACAAAATAAGTGTAGGCATATTTCTGTTTTTCTGCGTACCAAAGTCCTTATCAAATTTGCAATGAATGACAATTTTATAGACTATTTACCATATCCTGAACGATTAGATTATCAAAATGCTTAACTTATAGAAATATTGTTCATTAAATTTAAACTTTGCGAATTCTTTGCCTATTCATTGCATATTTGAGCGGGCACTTCTCAACTTGTTCCTAAATCCGCCACTGGGCTTATAAGGATTTATATTCTTGTAACTATGCCTTACATCAACCCCATTGGATTCTTTGCTCTGATTACAAGCTTCTCTATCCTGTAATAAGCTCAAAGTCTTCTCCTTATTCACTGTAATCCTCTTGCCCTACATATATAGCTCATAATTAGCTGCAGTTAATATATTTTTAATCTGTTTGTCTATTCTCCACGTGATTCGAGCAGGACAATTGGAGACGCCCTTTGGTCGTGAGAGGTAGCCAGCTCTTTGCTTGGCCAACCTTTGCATAATAATTTAAAAATAAAATTGACTTGAAAATTACGTACTCTGATTTTAGGGATAGTTGTTGTTTGTGTTGACTTTTAACACAGAAGATCCTTCAATTTTGTTACTTGTAGGAACTATTTACATGGGAACACTTGAGAGTATACAAATTTCTGTCCATGTTAGTTTTTATTTTAGGTTTTGTCTGGACTACTCAAGCTATTCGGTTATATTTTCTTTAAGATTGTTCTTTTCTTTTTGCTCATGAATAAACGAGTTGTCGTGGTGCCTATACTATAAATCCTTTTTCTTGTTTGACATTTCGTTCAGTGAGATAAAAAGTTAGAGTTAGTTTGTTTTGAGAATAAACTAGAAAGAAAACTTTCTCTTCCCACTTCGTCTTATTCTCTTTTTCTTTCATTTAACAAAGTCTCATTCCTAAATCGTTGTCGAATCAGCTTCATAGTAGGTGGAACAAAAAGTTAAGGGCTTACCTTATAAGCTTGTAAACCATTTTTTCAATGAATAAGACCATAAACTTATATTAAGCTAGGTTAGTCACTTACTTTGGACAGTTAATAGATTCTCTTTGACATTGATCTCTAGATTGATGCGTCCACGACGTTCGGTATGATCGCAGCCACAAAGACTTGGTACATTCTCCTTGCAGCGGGCATGGACATTCATGTCACAAGCTGAAGTAATTACAGAAATCAAAAATTAAATTAATACTTCGTTAAGAATGACAAGAGACAAAACAGGTGGAGGAGCGTGTGAGAGAGAGAGAGAGAGAGAGAGAGGGGGGAGGAAGATAGATAGATAGTTATATATATATGTATGTATATGGAATGATTAAAAAGCAGTTAATGGATGGAGGAAAAGCTGTTGTGAAATAAAATTAATGGGAAGGACATCAGACACACACACACACACACACACACAGATACTCGGACTCACACCCACAATGAACATGAACATGGACATGGACACATGTAGACAAAAGTGCCAGAGTACTTACCAAACGATATGGAGAGATATGAGAAATGTTGATTACATTTTTGCTTAATACATTTTCAATTTCAATTTGCCAACACGAAACGAAACGAAAAAAACAAAACAAAACTCTCAAACACAAAACAGGAACGGAAATGAATATCGAATTGTAATTCATTTTTGATTGGCCGGTCAAGCGGATAGCCGGAGCTCTGGCAGCCCGTTGCCCTCACATTTGCCTTAAAGCTTTAAACGCTGCGTATACGTAATATTGTATATTGTATACTCAACATTTCACACGAAAAGTAATCAGTGAGCCAAAGGCAAGAAAAAAAGTGGGCTCTAAAGGGGAACGATGGGAGGGATGGCCTGTTGGGTTGAGGAGTTTGGTCAGTCATTGTGTGTTTGTGTTTAATGAAAATATGAAAGAGTTTTTTCTCTTCTTCTCCTTTTTACGGCCCCCAAACACAACACACAGCAGAACACAGAAAGAACAGAGAGTGAGACAGAGACAGATTGAGAGTGTGAGACAGAGAAAGAGAGAGAGCGCGCACAGAATGAGAAAGGCGAGGATAGAGGGAAGTGTATGATTGGGGGAAAGAAAAGGATTTTCCTTTGCGTGCCACATTTTGTGGAGCAACAACTAACTAACATTTACATGTGAAAGTGTCTGCATGTGTGTGTGTGTATGTTTGTTCATAATATGGCCCAGTTTTGTATGCCCTTTTTTCTGGTTTCCTTTTTTTTTTTTGTTGTTTTGCGTAAAATTATTTATTTATACATATGCACATATTTGTTTTTTGTGCTCTCCTCTCTCTCTCTCTCTCTCTTTTCTGTCTCTGGTTTCAGCAGAACATTTTTTGTGGCCCTTGCGGTTAGTTGGTCAGCTTAAAAGTGTTTTCCTTTTTATTATTTTATTTTTTTTTTTTTTTTTTTTTGGCTCTTGATATGAGGCACAAATATTTGCCTGTAAAAGATGAAATAGTTTGCACATTTAATTAAATATTCGGTTTGCCATAAAACTGTTTTATCCATTGCCAATAATGGATTAATTTCAATTGCAAATTCTTGACCCAGATAAACTTTAGTTTCAAAGTCAGATGAGTTACATGGTGATTCCTTTAAGGCCCATTTAAGAGTAGTTATTGATAAACTGTTTAGGCCACACCGCAGTCAATTGAGTGATGGACCAAAAGTTTATTAGTTCTTTCTGTAATGAAGAGTTTTGCTAAACTTGAAACTCTCAAGGTAGTTAATTAAAAGTTTAAAAGAGAGACGAGATTTGACATTTTTTCGTTTCCACTTATTGTTAGTCAAAGTTTGTGGCCTTAAAACATTTAACCTCAGTTAAAATAACTTGCAGAACTACACAATTCTTTAAATTTTACTGTTAAAGCTATGAATGAAATTATTTTCAGAATTTCAATGAAATCACCTACAACTATCCGTCTGAATATGTGTGATATAAATTTTGATAAATATCTGTGAGTCCGAATAGTGATCTAAGACTCAATCGAGATATAATTTTCATCATCTTCATACATAAGTAAGGATCAGTTCAAAATTTATACAAATTCTTTCATGGGAGAGGCAAAAGTATGAAAAGTTCGTGATCGAAAAACTGAACCAACTTCTTATTAACAATGTTATCAATGACTTGAACTAAGGGAGAAGATGAGAATATAGAAACTCTTATGTCTTTTGCATGGACTAAAGCTATTAACAATTTCTAGTTTTAGGTCTGCAGCGATCGAGTCATGGTCAAGTAAGAATTCTCTTGGTGTCAGCTTGGTTAAACATCCTGGGGACAACTGGAAACCATTTCGGTTAACTTGCAATGAGAGGTCATGTTGGCCACATTGACCATAATTAGCTTACACGTGCACACACACACACACAGATACAGACACAGACATACTGAACAAATATTAACTGTGACTACAAAATGTAAAACGAAAAAGAAAAATAGGGGCAAACCAACAGATAAACAGTTTTTAGAACAAATGTTTGTCGTAAAACAGAAAACCAAACCAAACACAATTACAAACAGGCGACAATGTACACCAATACACAATACACACATGACAACACTAACACACATGTGAACCTACAAAATGGCTACTCAATAATGGCGACCGCAAGGCATCCGTTCGGAAAGGGACGACAGCAGATGGAAATGGAAGAGGTAGGGAGGAAATGAGTGTCTAACTTTTGCTGCTTTCTGTTTGCCTCTGCCATATTTGTTTGGGTATCTTTTTGTCTATTTGTCTGTGTGTCTATGTGTGTGTGTGGATGGGTGAGGGTGACTGGAAGGGGACTGGTTCAGGGCAATGAGGCGTAAGTAAATTATTTGTTTGTCTTTTTTTCTCGTTTTGTCTTGCTTTCTAGTTTTCAAGGGTACCAAACGACTTGGAAAATTACAATAGACAAAAAATATATATTTATATATCAAGTATTAAAAACAATACAAGAATATTTATAAATATAAAAATAATAATACATTTTGTTGACATATAAAACTCTCTAAGCTGATTGTTTACATTCTTTTTTTTTTCTCCAAGTCATTTTATATGAATGTCTTTGAAATTAATTGATATCGGTTTATCATGCTTTATCAATTAATATTTATTTATAAGTTCATTTCAATGTTCAATTTGAATGTAGTGTTAGGATTTTTAGAGCTGTAGCTCTCTCAAATTTTTGAACATTATAGGGCATAGTCCATATATTGGGCAGTAGATTGACTCAATAAGACAGACACTTTCGTATTTGCATATATTAAAATTATCAATATTTGTATGTGACATGCATTTGCAAATTGAATAAACTAAGTCTATATAAAATTAACAAGTTTTCGTTGCCATTTTCATTGTTTTTTTTTTTTCGAAAACTCTTAACAAACTGCAAATTCAAGTGCAAGCAAACATAAAGTGAACTTGTCAACGGCAACGACAACGGCAACAATAAGCAACTCAACTCGAGTGTGCCACACACACTTACCCACATACACTCACACACACCCCCATTAACACCCACACCCACATACACACCCACTTGTACACACTTGAGTTGAAAACAAAGCGCGTCTAATTGTAAATTGCAACAATCTAAACAAACAACAAACGAAACGAAACGAAAAGGAAAACGGTGGAAAAAACTGAAACTGAAACAACAATCAACAGCAACAATTTTTCTTTGCGGCGACTTGAAAAATGCTAAAATGAAAATTTGCCCGCCCACTCTATCCGCATGTTTGATTTACCTCGACATTTCAGACCCTTGTGCGTGATGCCGTGCAACAGAGAGCCGCAGTGATCGCAAAACATCGGCGATAGAAAGGTTACATTTTGCCATTTGTGTGGCATTTGATGGGCCTAAGGTTTTGGCCAGATGTATGTAGAAGGAGAAGAGCAGGAGCAAGTAGTTGAGGAGGAAGAAGAAGAGGAAGAGAAAACTAATGGAAAATTAACATAGGTCTCGCATAGGCACGATTACACGATTTAAGTCCAAAGTACGAAGCCAAGAAACAAGAAGAAAACACATTTAACATTGCATAAAAGAAGCAAACGAAAAAACAGAACAAGAACAGCGACTAACAACTAATAGAAAGAGAAACGAATAAGAACATGATTGACAACAAGAACATGAACAAAGCAAAAGGAAAGAATGTATATACACTGAGAGAAATGTATAAAGTGTGACATGATAACATAAAAGAGCAACTGGGCATAGTTGCTCGCTATTCCTAAAGCTTAAGCTTTTATCTATTTAAGTTAGTTGAAACGCTTTAAAAACATTTCTTATTTCTCAGTCACGAATAACTAACTTTGGTATGGTAAGCTTTGCCAATCCATTTCTGCTTCATTAAGTTGTAATTCCCAACTAGTTTTAGCTTTGATGAATGTCATTTGCAATTCTTGAATGCTTGGCAAAGTTTAGAAGATTGACCACGATCTGGCACCTGTTTATTTTAAAAAACTATCTAAATTTAGATAGTTGAAGAATTTCTTTAGAAAGCTTTTCACTAACTATTGTATTTAGTATATTTAAATCAAGAATTGAATATTTTTGATATTTATCTAAGGCGGAACTAGGTCATCTTTTTGGGCATTTGGAGAACAATTAAGCACTTGGGTTATAGTAGAAAAGATTTTTCAATCTTAAAATATAATATTTGTATAATAAAATGTTCAAAAGACAACATTTTTAATTATTTACTTAAGCTTTAAAAACTTTAACTACAAACTAAACTATAAATAGATTTAGTTTGGTTCCTTTCGTTATTCAATAGTTAATAACCTTTATATGAAATAAAATGTCTTCTAAAATTTCTCTCTAAACCAAACCAAAAATTAAATGTAATTTTTCTCTCAGTGTATCTGCATAGGTATAATCGATTTGTAAATGAAACGTTTTTTATTTGTATTTGAATAAAATGAAAGAGCTTAGAAGCTATTTTCTCGAATTACACAACCTTCAAAAGTCCAATCAAAATTAAGCATAATATTAACGCACATTCTTAATTTTTTTTGCACTATCCAAATTAACCCTTCATCGAAGGGCAGAAGGATAAAAATGCTCGTATTCAACTTTCATTTGATTGGTAATGAAATAAGAGCAACGTTAATTGAGTTGCTAGTTGCAACTTGTCTGACTGTCAGTCATATGCCACCAGCAGCAGCTGCAGCAGCAGCGGCAGTCACTGGCAAAATGTGAAATGTGAATGTAAGTGAATAAAACTGTGACAGCGAGTTACAAAATAAATGCTAATGTGAGTGGGAGTGTTCTGTGAGAGAGAGAGAGAGAGAGAGTGAGTGGTTAAGTAAGTGAGACAGAAACAAGGACACATAATAGAGAAGAAAGATTCTTGCCCTTGTATTTGTTTTGGATAATCAGACTTAAGGATTCTGTGGCAAATTCTTCAGAAATTACAATGGTCACTATTTAGGGACACATTTTATGCCCCTCCCCCCCAAAGAGTCTTACTCTTTTATAAAGCTTAGTTTATAAATAATATTAGCCATTATTAGATGTTCGATTTCAAATTTTAAAATGGTCCAAAATGTTCACTTTACGTGTTTGAATCTAACCTGGTTAAAGTCCTGTCTATTAAGATACAAATCTAAAGTAAACATAATCTTTTTATATATTTCAAGAGGCTTTGTTTGAGGTAGAGTAAGATTTTGACAAAAATTAATTTAACCTATTTGCAACAGAAACGAATGGGTGGAGAGAAGGAAAGAGACAACTCTCTTAGGGCTGCTCAAGGATAACATGGAAAAAATCCTTTTTTGCGCCATTTTACTGAAGGTTGCCTAATCCGCAAACAAATATACACACACACAAACACACACACATAGACTTTTACACTCAAATGTCGGTTCGTCTTCCGATTTATTGTGAAGGTTCTGTTGTTCACTACTTATGGCAGGCAGTTTTTGAACTTGCAATGTCAAAGCCTTGAACTCATCAGCGCCATCTACAGATGCGACAGTGTTTTTTACCCCATTGCCTGCTACCCCGTTACCCGCTGACCCTCTCCACCATCACTCCCCATCCTGTTCTGTCACTTGTCTCTACACTTTTTGTCCACCTCAAACCTCATCATACTCTGTTGTGCTTCTATTTGTTGTATTAGTTTTGCCACATGTCAGAGAAAAAGATAGAACAGAGACAGCAATGGAGGAAGGAATGTGAATGAAAAGAAGGATAGAAAGTCTGGCAAGGACATTTGATAGCATTATGCGCATGCATGAGCATTAGCATCAGCAACATTTTTTTTTTTTTTGTTTTCTGTTTTCTTCTTTTTTTCGGGGGGCCATGTGAAGGCTCATTTGTTGTCTTGCCCCACTACAGCCAAGGTTCAACAGCTGCTCAGCTGCCATTAATATCCTTTTCACCCAAGAAAAGGCAACAACAACAACAAGCAGAGGCAGAACAACAACAAAGACAGCAAAGAAATGGAGCAAAAGCCTGACCTTGCCTAGGAGTGCAAATAAAACAAAATAAAAGAATAGGAAAAAAAGTGTTGCATGCCTTTGTCTAAGAAATGGATGTGTGTTTCAGTGTGTGTATGTGTGTGGGTGGCAGCAAAAGGGTTGCCTTTTGAACACCTCCTCAAGGTTGTAACTGAAGAGTGAGAGAGAGTGAGAGACAGGGGGGATGAGGCTAGGGGCTGAGGTTTCTTTCCTCTATTTCTGCTTTTGTTGTCTTCGATTGCAAGGCAAAATTCTTTGAAGGTAAAATTGAGTTGTGAATGGAAATTGAATGGCTTTGCATTTGCTTAAGGGCTAAGTTTGCACTTTGACCCCAAAAGCATACACACAAACACTCACAGAGGGGGGGGCCAAATGTTATTTGCCTTTCAACTTGATCGTTTCTTTGGTGCTTGAACAGTTACACCCAATTAGTAAGACATCACAGACAGCTACCATCCATTTTGTATCACATTCAATTAGAAGTAATTGTTGGAGCATCAAATCGGAATAGGAAGATATTAATGGCAAGAACTGTTGAAACCTTTAAAAAGAAGTATTAGCAGGGTTTTTAAGTCTTTTAAACGACTTTTTGCTTGTCTTGGAAAGTATAAGCAAGAAAAATAATAGTTTGTCCAAGATGTGAGATAGTTTTTGATATGAATTTGTTACTCATACGTCAAGTTGTCCACAAATTTATTTAAAATGACTTTAAAGTTTAAAGGCTTAAATTCTTCATCCTTTTTTATTCAAAATAAACAGTTGACCTTCATCTCCATGCATTGTTTACTTAACTTTTTGAAAATTTTAACCACTTGGCTAAAATTATAAATAACTTTGATTACCTTTTGTTTTTAGCTAGAACTTTGATTATATAAATCAAATCTAAATGACATTAGAAATACATCTTTGATTATTTTTTCTGTCGACTTGAGCTCTAAAGTTAGCACATAGATTAATATTAGTTTATATACAAAATTTATTGGTTTTGCTGATGTCTCTTCCTGCTTTGTCTTATACTCTTCAATTTTTTGTGTTTATCTAGAGTAAGTGCTCTAGACAATAAATATATTTACTTTGTGAAAGTTTATAAGAATATTTAAGTAAACTCTAGTTTATAAACCTTAATTAATTAATGTCTACAGAATTTGACAACTGCCTCAACTTGAAGAGAAAATATCTATTCAATTGAGTTCACAGAAGACCTTCTTAAGGCTTCTTAAGACTTTGTCTCCACCTAATCGTAGATTTTGAAGGCTCCACTAAATATGGGCAACTGGATTGAAGCATAATTTTATGTTTTGGCATACATTTCAATTGTAGATGCATTTGAAGTTTATGGCTGACAGGAAAATGCTTTAATAAGCCAATCAGAAATCAATTGAAATTTATAGCAATAATGGGCTAAGCCTGTAACATGCAAAACATACACACATACATAGGTATATAGAAGTACATAACTCATGTTCCCTCATCATTGCCAGCTTATTAAACACACACACACACACACATACCATGACACACAATCACATTATCCTATAAATTACCCTCAACAAAAATTTGATACCCACGCATTCAGCCACGTGCCACAAACGAGAGGAAAAAAGAAAGCAATAAACAGAAAGAGATAGAGAGAGAGAGAGAGAGAGAGAGAGGGAAAAAAGGCACATTACCAAAGAAATTCAAAAATATTTGCAACAATTTATCACAAAGTTCTTTTCCGTCTCGAGTTTTTCCTCTTTCGGGTTTTTTTTTTATTTGGGCTGAAATTTTCTGTTGTCACTTAACAAATTTGCTGTCCGTTTATTGCCTGTCCGCCTGTTCCTGTTCCCATTTTCTATCACTTCTCTCTCAATTTCTCTCATTCTCTCTCTCTCTCCTTCTCCCTTTCTCTCCCTCTCTCTCTCTTTCACTGCTCTATCGTAGATCTTACGCCCAGCTAGCAATTTCCTTCAATAATTTTTGAGGGGATGGGAAACAGAGTAATTTTTGGGTATATAAAAACGTACGCTGTATATATAATCGTATAATATAACAGCAGCATATTAACAACTGATGCTCCGATAACATGCAGGCGGGATGGTGAACGGGGGAGGTGGAAAACAGCATGTATAAATTGCCATGTCATTTATTTTGACAACACACAGATAAGAGTCTTCTCTCCTCTGCTCTCTGGGACTGCGAGTGGAAAATGGAAGTTGAATTGATTGCTTCTACATATGAGATGCCTATGGAAGAGAGAGGAAATCGAAGGGACGGGTGGGCATGTGGTCAGATCAGATAGATCTCTACCAGTTGCTCTGTGGCAAAAACTGGGTTATCTTTATGGGGCCAAAACACAAAAGCAACCAGAGCAGACAGTAAACTAATTGCAATTTCAATTTCCGATGTTGTACAAACAGGTAGATATCTCTTTGCCTCCCTCTCACTGATTACCTCTCTCCCTGGTGACAATCAACAAACAAAAAGTAGGCAATAAAATGCATAAATTGACTTTGCCAAGTCAATTGCAAAAAAAAAAAAACGAAGCCATAAGAACTGCTGAAAGTCGACTAATAAGCACTTTAAAAACAAATTCACGGAGTTTTTTTAAATGGGAATTGATACTCTTGAAGTGGCTGCCTCTTTCTTATTTCTGATACCCTAGGAAATATTATACTAACTTTATAATGCTTCATGCTATATATTTCTTAAGTATGGCCGATGTATAAGTTCATTTAGCTCTTTTTAAGAGTTGAGAGCCCTTTTAAATGTGGAACATACTAGTTCACTAGCCTAATATACCCCCGCAGCGCTTTGAGCTCTCAAAGGGTATATAAAAATTGGTATTTAACATGGTCTCTTGATTCACATTTCTTTTGCCCGCTCCACTGCCAAAGCATGAAAACCAATTTGATTAAATTGGAAATGATTGCAGGAAAAAGAGACAGACAGACAGACAGATAGATAGTTAGACAGAGAGAGAGAGACTACAAGAAAAATGAATTGCCAACAGGTGTGAAAGGTGAACCAAAAAAGTAAAACCTGAAAGCCAACAAAAAAAATTGATTTGTTGCCAAAGCTGAAGTCCTGTCTAAATTTGATCCGATTTATAACAACACAACAACAAATACAAATACAAATCCCAAATAAAATATGAAAAGATGGCAGGATAAGTAAAAAGGAGAAGGATATATATTATATGTACAAATAGAGAAGTGGAAGACCAAATTGTCACACAATCGCAAAACGATTCACATTGACAATAGGGGCCACATTTAAGCACCTCGAAGAGATTGTATTTCAGAGGAGAGCAGTAAAACGAAAGTTGAATCCAATTTACGGGGGTTGGTTAGGCTGTTTCCCCAATGTTTGAGCATGTGTCTGTGTGAGTTATTGATAAGAATAGCTAAGGGAAGAAGCCACACACACACATCCACCTCACACACATTGTGCTTATCAAGCACGTGCTGAAAACGTAGTTAAAATTATGATGAAATAGCATAAAATTTGAATTGTACCAGAAAAAGTTGAAGTCTTACATATTCCTTAGATACACACATATATGCTTGTCTGGCTACACATACATATGTATGTATGTCTGTGAGCTGGTGTGTGTGTAAGCTTTTTCTGCGCGTGGCATTAAATGGTTTTTACTTCACGCCAATTTCTTGGAATTTGCCAATTTAAATCACAACAACACAATTTTCTTTTTTCACTGTATTTTTTTTTTTTTTGGTTTGGATTTTTGTATTTTTGTTGCGTTTGTTTTTCATTTTGTTGGTGTTTACATTTCGCAATTCCAATTAAAAGGACACTTTAGGGCAGTTGCCATGGCCATAAAGTGTCCTCATGGAAATTATCACAAATATCAACATAAATATAATGAAAATAGAGAACAGTTTGTTAATAAGATTACAATTTTGTATACTCATAGAGTAAACTGGTTTATTCGAGTCGCGAAAATAGTAAATTTAAAAAATGGACTTTCGATACCATAAAGTCTTTCAAAAACTACTTTGCCTATCTATAATGAAATAGTTAAAATTTGGACTTTAATCTAAATTTTAAGTTTACTTACTTCGACTAGGATAGTGGCCTAGATTTAAAGCAGTAATAAGAAAAACTCTGTCAGTCGAAAAACAAGTACAATTGAGAATTGAGTTCAGTTTTTTTTGGTGTTATTCAATACCTAACTCCTTATAAAGTATGTACTTGCATTATAGGTCGAAAATATTGGAATCCCAGTTGGTAAATAGAAAACTTACTTGTTGGATTAATAGACAGGTTAAGATCTGGGGTTTAGCTTTATTTGGCTGGCCTTTATTTACACAAAACAGAATGTTTAGATTCAAAACTAAGAATTTAAGACCCTTTGATCGATTGTTCCTTATGCTTCTGTATTCGGTTCGGTTACAAAACCTAAAGAACATAAATGGCAAATGGCAATGAAAAACTCAAACATCAAAAGTCATTGCAATAGCTGAATAAGGAAGATTTACTCATGTAGACGCTTTTAAAGGAATATTTAAACCTTAAGGGATTAGAAGTAGGTCATAATTATAATTATATAACCCTCTGCAAGTGTGACTCTCTTCTTTTGTGTTATAAGAACATACAGTTTTCATGTTTACATTTGATATTTGAAAACTCCATTGAAGATTACGGTCATTTCGATTTATAAGACTTTTATAATTCAAAGTTTTAGCACTTAAATTCTCTAAAGGACTGTGAACTGAAGACCATTGAAACAACATTGAAGTATACTTGGCTCACTCTTAGGTAGAAAAATCACTTCCTCTTTTCCTTTTATAATTTTATTCTTTGTCTACAATTCTCTCATTTGTTACATTTTTGTTTTTGATCCTTGCACTCCTTGATATAGTCCAGATACCACATAAAATGCGTTTCTAGTTGAGGCTGTCAGACAACAAAATTGCACTTAAGTGTTTCACAAAATCGTATACTTAAGTGTATGTCGTCCTCTTCTGCTTTCACTTGAGTGAAAAGTGAAAAATTCAAACAAAACTAAGACTGAACATGAAGTCATCATCATTGTCTAGAGAACTCCTCTCAACCTTAGTTGGAAAACCATTTATGGCCAAAAAGAAAAGTGCTGTAAACTTGCATACACACACAACCATGAAGTGGTGAGTGTGTGAAAACAAAAGGTTTTCTCATTTGTTATATAATTATAATAAAAGTTTGTTTTTTTTTTTAATAAACGACATACGAAAACCCCAGAAAAACACATACAGACCAAGAAAGAGACTGACTAAATGCGTGTGTGCATAATTATGCAAATGAATTGGTTGCCCAGGTAAAAGTGGGCCAAAAAATTATATACCAAGCAAACAATTCTATTTCGTATATAAGCCACACATCGTACAGGTGTATATATGTATGTATGTATGTATAGGAAAAACCAAAGAAGTAAACTCAGCAACACCGACATTTGAAACACCCTTTAACCCTTTAGATATTTTTCCTTCTCTTTCTTAATCTTATCTAATTTTGATAGTAGAAAATTGGTTAATACATTCTTCAGACTATTACTTGAAACATTTAGTATGGAATAAATAGAAAAATTGTACTCAGAAGTGCATACTTTTCAAGTATTTGGGAATAGAATATTCCTTCTATTACAAATCGACCTTTCAGTAACATTTAGTTTATACTAAGAATGGGACAACGATCTATCCAAGTTATATTTAAGGGTAAGGCGTCTCAAAAGCCTTATTATATTTTAAATACCCAATAAAAGAGTAAGAGAATTAGACTGTCATACGAATAGCAACACATTGTGCATACTTAGGGCGAGGCCTTTTGTTTTTAGGTGTATGCAACAATTTTATTAATTAAGTTTAGAGCCTGGGGGCATTATTGGGCTGTTTTTCTCCATCATTTATGGGTCAAATTGTATTTAAAATTTAATTTTTATTATATACACGTCACGCACACACACACACACACACATACAATTCTTGGCACACTCATTTGTAAAAGGACAAAGTTTGGGGAATTTTGTTGTGGGAAAGCCTTGAAGGCCTAAGCAAAAGTCGATAGGTAGAAGAGGAAAAAGGGGTTTACCAAGAGAGTTAGCGACAGCAGAGAAGCAAAAAGGAAGTTAGAGTTTGGAATTGTTTTGGATGAAGTTTAAGAAAGCTAACATTTAGTTTAAGAAATGGGATTAGGGTGGACAGGATGATTTATGGGGTAGTTTGATTACCTGAACATTTGAGACCCTGATGGTATATTCCATATAATAACGAACCACAATGATCACAGAACGTGGGTCCTGCATATGTGAATGGTTCGAAGTGATGTTGAGTTTTTGGTGAGTCCTTTTTTGGTTTTTTGTTTTTTATCAGAATTTTAATGCATGTTGTTTTTGTTGTTGTTTGGTGGTGCAATTTTTGAAATTTGTTTAGTTTATTATTTGGTTTTTGTTGTGTGATGCGCACATGAAAAATACAAAGTACAGAAATTTGGTCGTTTATGATAATTTTGGTTTTGTTGTTTTTGGTCTCATGATAAATCAAACAAATCACAAATGACAAAAATACAATTTTGTTGAATAAATTTGCTTCTATGTAAAAACGAAGCTTTATTTTTATGCATAAATAAAATAATATTTAAGACTAATCTACTTGACATATTTTTTATAACATTTTCATTGCATTTGATTTTTCATTGTGTTCTTAATATAATTTCAAAGGTGAAAGCATTTTCAGAGGCAGATTCTTTTTTTTTTGTCGAGGTCCATGAGGCATGAAATTGAAAATGAAAAAGGACTTTCTATTGGTACTTGATGGGAGCCTATAATTGAAGTGGGTAGACAGCGTAAAATGGAGGACTTAAATAATAATCTAAGAATATATTTTATTGGAGGCTTAAAAAAGGGAAAAACCAAAATCAGAAGTAAAGAAACAAAGACACTTGGAATTGGAAAGTATGCAAACTAGATAGTAAAGGAATATATAATAATAAGGAAATAAAAGAGTTCTTAGTTTCGCATATGAAAATAGTTAACCTTCAATGGAAAGGATTAAATGCCATAGTCAAATATTGTAGCATACTTTGTGGCGACGCAAAGACTCGTCGATTGCATATGTTCAAAAATTAGTAGTAACACATTGAGAAACGTTTGAGACAAGTTCATCAGAATGTTGAATGTTGTCAGCAGCATGTTGAAATCATACTGAAAAGTTCACATTTATATTTATGGGAATTTTATTTTGTACATATTATTTTGTGGACATTTGTAAAGCTGTGACAGGACAGCATTAGGAAGTAACATTAAATACATGAAACTTTTTTACGGTGCGCGGTGTGAGGGAGCAACTCGGGACCAAGTTGGATGGGACACCCACAAAAAGTGACATTTTTCTAAACCAACAGCAACAACAACAACAAGTCATCGAGTCGCATTTTTAGCGAAGGACAAGCGAAAAAGCAAAGCTGACAGGCCACAGACAGGACAGAGCAGAACAGAACAGAAAAGAAAAGAAAAGAACATGGACATGGACATGGACATGGGACAGGAGACAAGAGGAAAAGGCATAGAGTCGGTCGGCCAGTTTGTTGGGTTGGTAGGCAAGCAGGTTTTCGGTTTACATAAAGAAAAACCCAAATGACAGTTTAATTTGACAGAGCAACAAAATATAACAGCAGCAACAACAACAACAACAAAATAAAGAAAATAAATAAATGCAGAAAATGGAAAATTTGTTACTTTCTTTCTGATAAATTTCCCAATTTTTTGTTTTTTTTTTTTTTTTTGGTGGGTGCCTCTTAATTTTGCTTGCCTCTGAAAATGCCAGCACATTCAACTTAAAGGCTACAACTACAAACATTTCCTTTTTTTTCGATAACTGTTTTGGTTTTTTAATGGACTTACCGAGTCAATGCCTTTATCCTTGCCAGGACATATGAAAGTGACATATTCATGGCAACGCTTATGCACCACATAAGAACAAACTGCGAAAAACAAAAAGGGAAAGTTAATTCGGTTAATCCTTTTTTTGGTCTGTCAAACTGTTTTTATTTTCAACCTACCTTGACATTGAAATCCTTGTTTGCCAAAGCCCCTAAAAAGCATTTCGTGGGGGGGTAAGAAAAGAGGAAGAAGAAAAAAGATAGAGAACGTATTGTTAATTTTTAATTTGCTCTAATTAAAATATATACTTATATCCTTCTATTTCAATGGTTGTTGCCACATTTGCGCCCCCTATCCCCCTCTCTCTCTCTCTCTTCCGTTTCTGTGTGCGCCACAATTAGCATAAATATTTAATTTGCACAAACGGAAACAGCAGAAGCAGCAGCGGCAACAAAAACAACAACAACAGCAATAATTATATACCTATTTTTTTTCATTTTTGTTGCTTTTTAATCAATATGCTAATTTTATGCCTCATCCTTACTACATAAAGTCCTGTTGATGGCAAGTCACCTTCCGCCATTTAATTTAATCAATATAATTAATATGAGTCTCTCTCTCTCTTTTTCTCTGTCCCTCCCTCGCTATGTGTGTGTATATGTATGTTTGTTTGTCATTGGGTCAGTGGTTGAACAAGGTAAAAATTGAAGCAGGTGACACACGAAGGTGCTTGACTAGGTGCAAGTGCAAGGGCAAGGACACTTGTTTCCATCACCTTTTGATATTGAGTTTAAATGTCCCTTTATGGTTTAATACAAAACTCTAATTAATCAGATCAAGTCCCTCTGTAATGTCAAGAATCTGAATCAATATAATAGAGTTTAGGGCAAATGAACTGTCATGACCCCAACGACTCCTAACTCGAAACTAGCTTATAATTTTGTTGGGGAATATTCGATATTTGAAGGAAAATCTCTTCTTGTGAGTAAATGAATTGCATAACCAAATCTCGCACAATTCTTTATCCTACCGAAAACCCTTGTGACATATCGTCCACCATCTCTCTAAATGTTCTGTAACTTTCAAGGAAGATTTTTTTAGCTGAAAGTCGCAAATAGTTTTAATTTCATGGAGTTTCGGATCCCGAGAATTGAAAAGAACTTTGTAAGGTGTAAAAGTTAATGATTATAATTAATCTTACTACAATTAATGAACTTTCAATCAGAAACTATTAAATTATAGTCATTAAATCAAATTGATATTGAAAATAATAAAGATTATCTTTGGGGAAATGGATATGCAACTGCAATATCGCCCCCTAATTGGACCATTTATTTTAATGACTCAATAGTCATTACCCTAGATAGTGACTATGGCACAATTAGCTCAATTTATTTTGTCCCAATCAAAATTGAATTCCTAAAAATAACAGAATTTTCAAGCAAGTTGAATTCATTTGCCGTATAGCAAAAAATAGTTTTAGTTGCCTTATTTGTTTGGGTGTGCAAAGGCGCATAGGTATCTATGTGTGTGTGTGTGTGCATGTGTTTGTTTGTGAAATTCCCTCACTAATTTGTATTGCCTACTTTTCAGCTTAAAAGTTACGCGTTCACAAAGGCTTACGTGTGCGCAGCTCATGGTGAAATGGGGAAGCAAATTGAACAAGTTTTCCATCTGACCATCACGCCCGCCCCCTGCGTCCATTAACGTGTGTATTCCCTAAGCCATAAATGCCATGCTATCACAAGCCTCTTAACGGGGCCTTGTTCAGTGGCTGCAATTTTCGTGCATCAAGTGCAAATTTAATTCATTTGCATTTTGGGAACAATTTAATAAACAATTCTGCTGTCTCTTTATCAAAATCTATTTCATTGTTTAACATTTAATATATTCAATGATCCCAGAAGTTGTTAACTGATTGATTGTCATTCCAGAAATTTAATTTTCAATTGCATAGACATGAATTCAATTGCGTTTTATGAACAAAAATATATATGTATATGTTTACATATACCTGTATTTCCTTTTATTTAATTGTTGTGGTTGTTTTTACATTTATTTATTCTGTGTGTGTGTCAGTTTGTCAGCATATTTATTTTTGTTGTTTTTGTTTGTGCATCAAATGAAGCGAAAAGCAATTTTCTGTTGTTCTGCGCCTGCAGTTATGCTATGATTTCCTTTTTTTCTGTCTTTCCCTTTTTACCTCGTCATGTTTGGTGTTTTCTTTTATATTATTATTATTTTTTTTATGTAGATACATGAAAATTTCATTGAATTTTTAATTAAGCACATATTTTCCTCTTGGCAAAACCCCAAACAAGGCGCTCATGAAGGAAAAAATTGCATCCTGGCAAAAAAAAATAAAAGGCATTACCATGGAAAATATTTGGCCATAGAAAACCAGAAAGTTAATTAAGCGAACAGGTGAATATATATAAATATCTATACTTCAATATATAATATATAATCCAATTAAAATATATATGCATAAGTTTTTTTTTTATTTTTATATTAATTCATTCATGGTTAAAGCTTTAATTTTATTTAATTGGACTATGCGGCGTATACGCTATTCGGCCGCCAAAGCTGAAATGTTCGAAACATCAACTACATTTTGTTTAAAGTTTTCTTTGGCAAACTTTTCTGTTAAACTAGTTAACTTTATTTTTGATTATGGTAAAGAATTTCCCTGAGTTTTCAATATGTTAAAACTTCTTGTGCAGAGCTGAAGGGAGTTTCATTATGGAGAGATGGATTCCATTGTTGCTTCATTCATAAAATGCGTATAACTAAGATCGGAGAACTCTGGGCACAATAAGGATAGCGATGATCCTATCTTAAGATAGATAGTTTGTTCTCTTTCCAATCCACTATTTCAGCTATCAAGTGAGTCAATAACATTATCGCCTTAAAAATCAGTCAAATTCAAAGATAAGATCAACTGATAATCATGTGCTCTCTTTTGATAATTTGTACAAAACTATCCAATAAAGTTATCCTGTCTGGATTCCAATTCTATTCGGTCTGATTATGTAAATGGGCCCAAGGAAATACTCTTATAAAACTTATCTCGTTCTGTCAAATGCAGCAAACAAATTGTCAGATTTGTATAAAATATTTTCTTTTATATTGTTTTTCTGTAATAGTTGTTGTTGTTGTTGTAGCGGTTTTTTTCTTTTGTTTTGTTTTGCTCATTTTAGACACTGTTATGCAAATTACGTGCCATAAACATGGCAAAACGCTTCACCTGCTAACCGACCAGAAGCAAAACAGACGGCAAGTTGCTAGTCTGCTCCTCTTCTTCTCCCTCCCTCTCTCTCTCGCACAATCTAGCTCTCTCGACGTGCTTGCAACGCCTTTTTGTAAAAAGCACCCAAAAGCCACCGTACTATTAATTAAAAGTCGAATGGCAGTTGAACAACAACAACAACGACAACAGAAAAACTGAAGTTGTTAATTAGTTGCAAACCGAAAGAGGCGTTTTACATGGTGAGGACGAGGGCATCACGAGGGGGTGGGGCTTGTCAAAGCGCGTTAATTACGTGTAATAATGATGCAGTGGCCAGAGAGCAGCAGCAGCAAAGTTCCACTTTATCTTTTTTTGGTCCTCCCATCAGTGTGTCATATGGCTCAGTTTCGCTTCTTTTTTTGGTGCGATGTTTGTTTTGTCGCATTTTAAATAGCAATTAATTTAATTATTGCCTAAATGTTTGGAGCTGGCAATTAGCTAGAAAGCTTAAGCTGCGCCCCCCGATCCCCTCTTACGCCTGCCTGCCCACGCCTGAATGTGTAGGCCAAAAAACAAGCAAGTCACATGCTTAGTAAATGATTTCTCAATTAATTTTCATGTCATTTTCTTGAACTAAGGTTTTAAATTGTCAGAGAGCAAGCAAGAGACTAAGACAGAGACAAAAGACCAAGAAAGAGAGGGGGAGAGAGACAGAGAGAGAGAGAGAGAGAGCGAGATGGAGAAGTGTATATTAAATGTGAATTAATTATATGGCAATGGTTTTGCCATCAAGTGTTTTGCGGTTAACAGCAAAATCTTGACTATGAATATTAAATGAGAGAAATAATTATGCAATTGAGGAAAATTTCTGATTTTAAATCTCTGCCCGAATAAGCAAACAGCAATTTAATTCTCTATCATAACGAGATATATCCAAGAAATGTATTTAAAATCGATTTCCCCAAACAATTAACACAAATTAATTAAAATTAAATGAAAGATTGATTATTATAGTTAAAGAACAAACAAATATACCTACATCCAGGCATATCCCGACTGATAACCACTGAAAGAATAAATCATTTTCAATTGAAATTTTTCAATCATATAAAAAATTGTTTTGCCCTCTATTTCGGGTTTTCATCTACTTTGAAAGTCAAGCCAAAAACTTTTTAATGTGGGAGCTGGCGTCGGAATGGAGTTTCGGTTATGAAGTTGAGCTATGGCAAACATAATGCGTATGAAATTGATTTATAATCCAAGACACGCCGCACACACACACACACACACAAACACACAGAAACAAATTCAAAAAGACAGGAAATGCTTTTGGCCACTTTCATAAAGGAATGAGATGGATATTTTGGCCTTGCCGAAAAAAGCCAAAAACAAACAGGTTTTTGCCACGTGTTGAGGATGAGTTTTTGTTTTCTTGCCTGTTTTTTATTTCCCCCTTTTGTTTTTATGGATTAAGCCAGATTTCTGCAGCTTTTGGCCTAGATTAAATATTATACAGGTTGCTTTTGTTGTTAAACAATGTAAAGTACAACAACAATCAGAAGAATCAGGCAACATATATATTTGTGTTTTGTTTTTGGCCTCTTTGAAGTGACTTAACTTCACTTGACTTTGCTGCATACATACATATATCTGGATAATGCCTGTCATTCAATCAATCGGCCGAAATCGGAGAGTTCATTGTACCGCAAAAAACAAAAGGGGCAAAGTTTTTTACCCTTTAACCAATGAACAATTAATGCAAGGTAATAAATACTCTTCAATTGATCTAAAGGCCTCGAATGGTTAATTTCTGATGACTTTAGTTATTCATAGGCGTTTCTATTGATCTTTACATATAACTTTCTGGCACATAAAGATAAAGCAGAACAGAATTACATGGAGTAATTATGAAGAACGATTTTACCAAGTATTCAAAACAAAACCAAAGCAAATATCATTCTTAGATTTTCTTCAAAATTCGTTAAAAATATAAATACTTTGAATCTAAATGATAGAGTGGTATGGAAAATGGTAAAATATTTAATAGGCAATCCATGGTCTTACAGCCTAAAAGATTTTCAGGTCTAATTTTAAAGACCATCAAGTCTCGGTGTTTGTTTATTGAGTTTATGGTTAACCACAATTTCTGCAACAGAAGGCACATCAAAAATTTCACACTGCCAACTACATATACATATGTATTAACCTTATTTCGAAGATTGGCCTGGAGAGTGACAGAAATTGGCCAGGTTACATTCTTTTACATGACATTTTTGTGGTAATTTTATTACAAAACATGATAACATGAACTTGGAAGAATCCAAAAAGAATCGAAGAGACAGATTCTAATGGAGCTGTAGAATGAAGGAGGAGATATAATCTAAAGCACCAAACTCTTACAATCAAAGTTGAATAATCAAACTTAGAGCTATTCTCTATAGGAATGCTGAGTGCACAGAAAATCCTTATCAGTTGATGTAGCGGATAACTTATTTAGCAGATGATCTTCCAACATACTTTCTATCAAACCAATGCATTGTCAGAAAAGGAGCTAAAATAATATGGATTCATGACGAATTTCCAACTTCCAATATCATTATATAACCTATATTAAAGAGGCTCATACAGAGTCAGGGGTTGGGGAAAAGTTTAGTTATCTTGATTTTCATTTCTTAAAAACAATTTCAATCTTACACGTTCTTCTTGAAATGTATCGATCATAAGGATATGCTAATTTCTCGAATCCATCATAACTTCATTGGATTCAGTTGGGGGGACTCATGCCCTTTGCCTTGTTTCTTTTACTAAGTACTTTGCCTTGTCAATATATAGAATTATCGATTGTTGTGTTATGTGGCTGACTTGGTCAATGGATGTGTAGACCCACAAGTGCCAAGTGATGCCAGTGGTTGGTTGTGGTTGCGGTAGCGTTGAGTGTGGTGCTGGGCGGTAATAGAAATGGTAATGCTATGGCAAACGAGGGAGCCGGGCGTAACGTTGCGTAGATGGTTAAAGGGAAAATAGTCGGCCCACCTGGTCTAAAGCTTACCAGAAAAACATAATTCAGGGTAAAAACAACAATAACAACAACAGCATTAAGCCACATTTTGCTTTGCCTAATTGCAGGCAACATAACCAACAGATGACATCATTTCTTGGCATGAAATAAGGAAATGAAGTGGAAATAAGGCTCTATCTCAAGCTTCGTCTACTCTGGCAGTAAGCAAAATATTATTGAAATATAATCATTCTTAATTTAAAATTAGTAGTCACATAGTGTGCATGGTTAGACAATAAGATGGATGAGTTATGGTTATCCAGCTCTAAGATGAGGAGCCCTACAAGTTCGTGCCAAAGCCCACATGGCGTATGCATTTCTTTTGCTTTCTTTTATTACACTCCAGAGTCCCACTAACTTTAGATAACTTTAGGTTAACTTATTCATTAACCATAGTTGCATTTCCAAAAGATCTGCAATTCATTATTATCTATGTAGTCGAGAATGTTTCTCCAGTTTAAGAGATTCTCAAGAAAGATTAAGCAAAGACTAAGTAAAGATGTGCAAGACTTAAGTCAAGAACACGTGAAAAGTTGCAATTTGGCTTAATTAACTCTCTTGTAGTAAGTATCCACAGAATATACAAAGTAAGTTGTTTACTTTCGACACAGCCCGACACAGTGACAATAACTTGGGAATTTTATGGTACCTTATTAGGTAATAAGCCAAATGATCTTAACTCTTGTTGCACCTCAAGAATGCAATTTTTAAATAATTTAAAGCAAACGATGATTGATTTGTGTTTCACCATACATTTGAATATATTATGTGAACTGAAGGCGGCTAAGCCACATAACTTAACTAAAAATGATTGCAAATACGTTGACGACTTTATACTAGGCAGATACTAGTCAATATTTCTTAGCATTTAGACTGAAGTTTCTTAAAATTTAGTTCAGGACACTTACCAAATGAAGTCCTTGCAATGCGAACAGAATGTTGGCTGCTTAAAGAATCTGGCTATAAAGCAATGATCCTTCACATTGAAGACATTCTTCTTCTTGAGGGCTCCTTTGCGTAGGCGTGACTTCATTTTGTTTTCGCCCACAGCCTCGCCGGAACCCTCGGCTCCCATTTGACCCTGCGATTGGGGGTCACCATTGTTATCGCTGCTCTCGGACATTGTTGCTCTTTGATGTTGTTGTGGTTGTTCTTTTTGGTTGTTCCTGTTGTTGTTGTTTTTGTGTTGTCTATTGTTGCAGTTCAATTTTTATTTGGTTGTTGTCTTTTTAACGTTGCTCTTTGTTTTGTTTGGTTTTGTTGGTTGGGGAAGAGAAAAAGGTTCTTTAACTTTTTTCCATTTGCTTTTATTGTGTTACGTTGTATTTATTTTGCCTTCGCTTGTTGCTTTTTTCTTTTTGCCTCTCCTTTTTGTTGTTTCTCTTTGCTTTTATTTATCGTATTGATTTTTTTTCTTTTTAAATAACTTTGAGCTTTTGTTATTGTTTTTTTATATTGTTGTTGTTGTTGTTGTTGTATTTAACAATATTATTAATTAAATTCTTGATCCACTTTGCCTGCTGAAACATTTGCATACAATTTTTCGGTTACGTTTTTCACATCAGATCATTTAATTTCTTTATAAAGTTGAAAGTTGCTTTAAGCACATTTACACACACTCAAACACACACACACACACGAGCACACACTCGCACACCCTAAACAAGCTCATAATTAGCATTAATTTTTAATGAAGCAAAACGAATTTTTGAAACGTTTTATGATTAAAAATAAAATAATAATAATTATTATAATTATTTTTATCATAATAATAATATATTTCGTTTATGTCTTTTGTTCGTTTTTGTATTTGGTTTGTCGTTTGTTTGGCTGGCGCGTGCAAATAAAAAAATGTTTAAACAAAAACCCGAAAAAGTAAGCAAACTGTAAACGAAATAATTACTTTTGTTGTTGTTGTTAACGTTAATATCTCACAGAGACACGTTCTACCGGCCACTGTCAATTTGCAAATTGTTTGCTATTAATATTAACTCAAAAATTGACTCAATTAACCTGAGACGTGTGACTTATTAGGTTAAACAAATTTTTGTGGCAAATCATTTAGAATATTTATGAGATTGTTTGCTAGAAAAGTTAATAACTTTTAGTTAAGCAAATTAGTCAAATCATTGACAAGCTGAAACGCCCTAAAATGGAATATTAACTACCGACTTTTATATATCCATAGCCTATTCCATAGAAGATCTTAATCATGCTAACTTTCAACAGATTCTGGTTCTCTTCTCAAAAAATGCATTCTCTATTTATCAATTTATGGTGAATCGTTTCAAAATTCATCTTGTTGTGATCTTGTTTGAGATATTCCTAATCAAATTTAAGATCTTCTTGTTAGTCAGTTTAACAATCAATGAATTAGTAGAATTTCATAAAGTGTATGGATCAGTTTTCAATATGATATATTATACACTGGCTAACCATTATCCAGTTAAACTGAATTGGACCTTCGGACTGCTAAATCTAAGGTTTAAGCTGTAAAAATGTTAAAAAAAGACAATCAAACTATTCATTATTGATGATTGAATAATTTGTTCATTCTTAAGCCGAAAAGCTTTAAATATATTTTACAAAACTTTTATTTAGTTTAACCAAAAAGATAAAAAGGAAGAAGTAATTTTCGACTTAAAAGTTTCTTCTTAAATAATCCAAGAGTTTTCAGGAAATATAATTTAACAATTAGGTTACCAAACTTTTTGTTTTGTTTGGTAGACTCCTCTAAAACTTTTACTGATGAGCCACCTGCTGCCTTGCCTACGCCCAAATGGAATCCTGTGGAGTGTCCTTTGGAGTTATGGCTATTAAACTGGACCACTTCCGCAAGCATTGATTGAGAGTATATATTTGTGAAAGTATATTTGAAACTATCCTTGAAATTATTACTCTAACTTCATAATTAAAATCGGAAATCTTTAAATCAAGGAGACTGTTTAGATAGTCTCTCACCCTCTAATCCTGACCATTAGCACTTAGTTAACACTTTGTTAACCTTAGTTAATATACCTACAACTTTAAGGCTTACATGATTTGGGACCCATTTCAAGTATTACCACTGTTACACTTTGCTTTTGAGTTGTTTAGTCTATATTTCATTTGGTCACAAGTTTGGCAAATATTTCTTTTACCATTTAGGCATCATCCATAAGTTTTTATACTTTATATTCATCGATAATTTATGTAAATTTCAATTCGAATGTTCTTCAAAGTTTTTTCTTTTGGCTATTTAAACGATTCAATGTCGGTTTTTTTTTTTGGTTGCTTGTTACCAAATCGAAAAAAAAGGTTAACATATGCACAGAAAGCCAAACAAACTGACAAGATATATATCATTCACACATGTGTGCGAGTGTGCGGTGTGTGTGTGTGTGTGTGTTTGTGTACATGTGGCCAAGCAACAGTTACAACAAACTTTGTCCATTTTCCCTTTTTTTTTGTATAATAGAGATTATTGTAATTTTTTCTCTCTTTGATTTGAAATATTTTGCAAAATTTCAATGTTATTTGGCTTTACTTTTTTTTAGTCAAATTGTTTGTTTACTTTAACCTATCATTCGGCACACACACACGAACACACACAATTCCGATTGGATAATAATCAAAACTCCAATTAGACAGATAGACAGTTCTGCCTCTGAGGGCCGACCGTTTCGTAGTGAGAGTTGAAATTTTTTAACACGACGATGGGAAATCATATAACAACAACATAATCACGCACACACACACACACACACACATATAGACACTGTGGTGAATTTTTCTTCAGTTGCACACACTTTTGGTTCTTGTTGTTGTTACTGCTTTTGCCCCTGCCAAAAGTAGGGGCTCCTCTTGGCTTATTCTTATTCGCCGTTGCCGTTGCCGCCACTACTGCTGCTTCTTCTTCTACTGTTGTCGTTTGTCAGTTGTTGCTCTTGTTGTTGTTATTATACTTTATTTGTTGTAATCCGCCTTTAAAAGCAGCCACACGTGCTCCTCGCTCGAGTTACAAACGCGTTCTGGCCAAAATGAAAGAAAATTCTGCGCTCAGATTTCAATTTTGTATAGCGAGCTTTTTTGTGCTAACAGAACTCTGTTATTTTGCCACTTAACAGACGGCTAACTGTTCACGTCAAGCTCACTCTGGCCACATGAAACGGAATCTGTGCGAAATGATTAGCATGTGATAAACATAAGTAAGCCTAGATTTAACGTCAAATGCTACCCTCCATTCGAATGTTGGGCGGCCAACAGGGCGTATTAATGGCAATTCAGACAAATGGGCATGATGGATGCCTTCAGATCGATGTAACTGCATCCTGCTATATTCTGTAGGAGGAGGATGCTAAAGTACCAGAATGAAAATCTATAGATGACTGCCCCTTAAACTATGCAATAGAGTGAACAAGTATTCATTGTATTTAACAAGTGTTTATTTTTTAGTATGAAATGTCTAGGAAAGTAAACAGTTTCTATATATATACACCCACTTCCCATACCTAGATCTGTCACTAACTTATCAGGGTTCAAGATTTCTATAGATACAATAGCCAAAATTGTGCCAATATATAGACTTACATATCTTGACATTAGTATTCAGTGTGAAGTATTCGGTTATTATGACTTAGTTTTGCATGTTGGGTACAACTAAAGAGTGGAATGGCCTTAAAAATCAAGTTCTATTTTCAACTTAAGTCATTTTTCCAATTTTCTACCTTTCAACTTGTTTACATCTGTGACTTTTATACCAAACAAAGGTAACATCAAGTCGATTCCCGCAATTAGTATGCAAAATTTTTTGACTATGATGACGCACGAACGAAAACGGTGATTTCCATTCGAGATCGTCTAGCATTGAGTGCGGCTGCATGTTAATTGATTGGAATGGAAGTTGGTCCCATTGACGACAAGACGTGTTAATGGCCAAGAACGAGAATGGGACAGAGACAGAGACATAGAGATCTGTCTAGTTTTTATGTCTATTTCTTGTTTTGATTTCGTTTTGAAACCAATTAAGTCTATAAATGCATTAAAGCCAATAATTTAGAACTGATCAAAGTGGGCAGCAAAACACAATATAAACAGAATTTATAATACTCTAACGCCAGCAATAGGAATTGAGATATATACATACATTGATATAGATAATGAGGGAGTTTCTCATATCTAAAGATTTCATATCGCAATTGAAGAAAACAATAATTATTGTAGAGTATTTCTTTTCTTTATCTATTGACCTTCTTTGCAACTGATTAATGTGAATTACTTTGCATACAAGTGCCAACATAAATTTGTAGTAACTGGAACCCAGACGCAAACTTCTCCTTCTCCCCCTGCTCCTCTTTCAAACCACACATGTTGCAATACGTGCCACAAACCGCAGTCCCCAACACGAAACTCTCAATTCTCGATTCTCAACCGGTAACAGACTGGCAACCGGCAAACCCGAACCAGTATCCAAACCCAAAACTCAAGACCCAAACCAAGAAACCAAACTCAGCAGCCGGAAACCTTCGACTCTTGCAATTTTTGTTGTTGTTTTATTAGCATTCAAGTGCAAAATCAGATATAGACCAAAAGTGTCACGTTTCTCTTTATCTGTTTTCTGTCTCTCTCTATCTCTCTGTAAATTGCAATAATTATTTATGTAAATTTTTTGTTTACCAAAAATTTTCAAGTCTAATCGAAATGCCAAATATTTGTACTTAAATATGATAGATAAAATTATTATTTGTTGATGAGTCAAACCTTGCAAATAACACGGAGAATTTGTTGTAAGAATTTCGATTGATAAGAACAAAAAAAAAAAAAAAACACCAAGTCATTATAATTATCTGTGGCATCGAATGATATGATGTGATAATAAATTTCAATGAAAACCGCCAAAAGCAATTAAAACCTATTAAGAATAAAACACATTTGTTACTTGTATACATATATTTAACACTCGTCTACACTTGCCTGCAAAAGTATATGCATTTTGTGTTTCAGTTCAAAGTAGAGCTAAAAATTTGATGTCCAGTTGCAGTCGACAAAAACAAAAAGAATAATTGACAAATTTCTTGCTAAATGAAAATTTCTGCTTCTAAAATGTTTTAAGGAGCCTAGGAAGTGCCTCAAAGTTTCTTTATTGCTTATAAGAGACTATAGATATATCTCTTGATCAAACTTCAATATATTGTTGTTGGAGTACAATGTAATTCGAGGCTGTGTGACAAATTGTTTTTCCTATCCATATGAGGTTAGGTTTAAACTGGTTCAAAGATTTCCTATAGGAGCTTGGGCATTTTGATTACAAATCTCTTTCTTTTTGAAATTAGTTTGCATATTATTTTTACTACAGTAAGTACTCTCTACTCTACACTACTCTACTCTACTCTACTTTGTGTGCCTTTCACAACAAACTTGCATCATCATCTTGATGCTGATGAGCGCTTTGCTATGGAGCAAGACTTTCACTTGGCTGAGTTTTATTTCATTCTGCAGAAACTTCAATAAAGGATGCCCTTGGGCAGCTTGAAGTTTACTTTGTTTCACTTTTTTGGTTATCACAGTTTTTTTGTTTTCTGTTTTTTTGCATTGTTTATTAATAATTTACCAGAGCAATTAATATGAAATTTTCACGCAAACAGCAGGGAAAGCCCCCCTGAATTTGGAGAGGGCTTAGGTTGAACATTGAAAGGGGTAAGGATGGGGGGCGGGGATTTCACTCACTCACTCACGCACATTTGACAAATTGACACAATTGGGGCAATCAGAGGCACAACAAAAGCCTCTTTTGAATATCATTTACATTAATTTCATAATCTTCACAATTGACTGTTTCTCCTATATTTTTGGTCCACCTCACTTTTGGTTTGCTGTGTTTCTTTTTTTCGAGTGCAGAAGTTTTGTTTTTTAATTTCTGTAAAAATTAAATGATTTTGTTCACTTAAATTTTAATTTGATTTCCTCGAGCGAGAGAAAGAGATGAATTGAGAATTCTTTTGACGGCGGTTTACATAAAACAAATGTTCCAGCTGGTTGCCTTAACAAGGCATTCAAACAATTTGCCCCGAGAAAGAAAGAAACACAAATTCACACACACAAAAGAACAGAAACAGAGAACAAAATAAAAAAAAAAAAAAAAAAAAAAAACACCGATCGAATTTAATTCATTTAGTTTTTCAGCCCGATTGCCGGTTGATTACGTATATACGCTTGCCTCTTCTTGTTGTATCTTTCAGATACAATTCTCGTCTGGCCCACAAGCAAAATAAAGCAAAACAAAATCGCCGATCGGTGGCGATGCGCGCTGCGCTGCTTTGACTTCGTACAATCTTCTCAGCATCCCAAAATGTAGCCAATGCAGACGCCGACGTCCATTCATTATGACAGGCCACACCGGTTGCGATATGCTTGGCTTGCCATTTCGTCACTGTTTGTCCAACAGTCGACCCACTGTGCCACTGTGCCTCTGTGCCAACGGCCAGCGATCAATTACAACGTTTTTGGTCACTTTCTGCTTCGGCACTATACTCTACCCGCCCCAGTCACAGAGAGAGTCGAGCATTTCCACTAAGCAATTAAAGTTGTCTCTATTCATTTTAAATACTAATTTTTAAGAACCTTTCTAAACGAATCTTCCAGGTAGACTGCAGAGAGAGTAGCCCATTCTATTTTTTCCCTTTGATGGACACTCCTTCATTATTTTCTTTGAAGTGACATAGAATGGCGAGTGCTGATAAATACTTTACCCAACCTTTCTTATTGCAGATAAGCTTATAACTTTACTTATCAATTGCGTATGTTTCCATTGAAAATTCTTGACTTATACAGAATGGAAATCACTTGAAGATGTAGTCCATCCAAAGCTGAAGCTAACAAATTAATTGAAATTTTTAGTTTTGAAAAGCGGCTCGAAGAAATCTCAGAGTTGAAGCAAAACTAAAGCTTTAAAACCAAATGTTGAAAAGATAATTTGATATTTTAACTGTGTGTAATGGAATTCCTGCTTTGTTTGTTGGTTTTCAATGATTCTTTTTTAAATTTTTTATCAGAGATTAAGCCGAATTTATCATTTAATATGATACGAAATATTCCAAGTTCCAACGGTTAAAATGCCTTTTTAAAATTCTAAAATTAATAAGAAATTTTCAGTTTTTAAAGCAAACTATAACTTTTCACCCGAATTCAAAACAAAAAGCACAATATTTAACATTTGGTTAGTTTAACTTTGTTGAGAATTTTTCGAAGGAAATCTAAGAAAATCTACAATGAATTGCTTAGAAAACGGAACTACTTTTGAGTTTAGAATAATTTGTTTTAAAATTTATAATGTCAAATTTTCAAATTATAAACCAATAGAACCCAGAAAAACACAAAGAAAAATAAAAATGCAAGAGACGCGCATTCGATTAAAGATTTCTTCCAAATAGCTCCAATTATTGTCGTGTATATGTCTATATCTATCAATGCAAACTTCTTATATCGTTATCTTTTATATCCAAAAAATCTAAAATATCTCATCCCACTTCTAAGTTACGTTAAGAACAGACACATCTGAGTTTAAGAAATATATTAACCACTTTCAAATTAACATTATACATAGTTTGAATTAAGAAAAAACTATAGAACAGAGAAATTTTTTATAATTTGGAGTTTTCCCAAAAACATCTTAGTGATTGGGCTTAAAATCAAAAGAATAGATCCTGAGTTATTCCAATAATGAGAACAGATTTAATTATTTTCTTGGTACTCCGAAAAGAGTATTTAAACTTTGTGGTTTTTTCCATTTTATCAATTTTTGTTTTGTGCGAGTAATTTTAATTTGTTGTCATTTATTTGTTGCCTTTTTTACTCGATTCAATTTGGGGCTGGTGTCTGTTCGCTTTCTCAGCCTTTGGTTGCACTTTTTCACATCTTGTGTAGCGAAATTGATTTGATATGTGTTGGCAAGAGACAGACATAAAGAGAGACAGAGAAAGAGAGAGAGAGAGATGAGCCATGTAGATACATATCTGCTTTGACATTGCAATTAGCTAAATGAGCAGCTCAAGCTAATTGCATTTCCATTTGTCGCTTTCTCTGCCTAGCACTCCCGCTACCGTCCTCTCACTCTTTCTCTAGTTGTTTCTCATTATCTCTCTCAGGAGATTGCTTTATGGTGCACTTTTCGGTCTCCGACAGATGTGCAAGATGCAATTGCAACTTTCTTGCCTCTTTTCCCCCTCCCTCACCATCATGTGAGGTTTGGCTGTTTGCCAGTTGGGCAGAAACAAAAAAAGAATTCAAATTCAATACACATACAGCCAAAAATGATGTTAAAAACAAAAAAAAAACCTATCCCAAGTTTTTTTCCGGGCGTCATCGCTTGACTGTCAAGGTAGTGGGGGGACCCACAACCTCCAACTAATTTTGTCTATGTGTGTATATATTTATCTCTTGTTGTTATTTCTGTTGTTTGCTTTAAAGGCTTGTTGCTTCTTATGGGTTTGAAACTTTGTTGTTATTTCTCTTTTTTTATGGACTGCCGATCGCGTTGCGTTTGCGAGGTTATCAGCGGACGAACTTAATCTGAAACTGGAATTCACCGAAAGGCATTTCATGTGTTTTATGAAGCCCAGTGAAATTTCATAGCAAATGTGTTGCAATTTATTGACATGATAATTCCCATTTCCATTCGAATCTTTAGCAACATATTTTATTACGTTTTAGCCCTCTGTCTTTCGCTTTGATACATCATTTATTATTTATTTATGTGTGAATAAATTACAATTAATTCAAAGTCATGCGAACTTTCAATCTCTTTGTTTTATTTGTTTCTGCTGTTGTTTTTGCTGCCAAGTATGAGAAATTGATGGAGGGCAACAAAATGTGTGGCATACTTTTGGGCATCGACCATTAAATGAAATCGACAAGTGAACACTAAAATTGATATTAAATGAAATAATAATTACTGAAATGTGAAATATTTAATTAATTAACAAAGGCGTAAAAAAACAAACTTTTCTTTTTGCCATTTTGACAGGAAAAAATTTCTTTGAATGAATTCGGTTGTTATAACTTAATAGCCGCCTAATCAAAGGCATCGATAAATAAATATACGAAATAAGTATTTTCTTTTAAGAACTAATTAATGAAAATATTGTTTTTCATTGGAGTTATATCGTAAGGCAGGAAATGCTATATGCTCAAGCATTTAAATTTTTAAGCTCACTATACAAAAAGAATTTTGTTGGCATTTGCTTCTGATAAGAAAATAATACTAGCCAGTGGGTTGAGTTAGTAAATACATGTACAGTAGATTCCGGCTATAACGACGCTCAAGGGACCGAAGATTTTTGTCGGAGGACGTACTAACCGGAAGCCCTTTCATATAAGTTTTTATTGAGAACAACCAATCACTCATCGAACTATAGTCGCTATAACCAGACGAACGTTATAGGCGGAGTCGTTATAACCGGATTCTACTGTATATCGCAAATTGGGCAGAATCGGAGGAATGTTTGTTTCAAATTCTTTGCATTTCCATTTTATTAAAAGTTTTGGTCAGACTACTACTCCAGGCTAATTATTGTAATACAATACAATATTTGATCAAATTTTCTTAATAATTTTCGTCTACTTTAACAGGCTAAAAAATGTATAAAAAAAATTTAGTTTAAGTTACAGCGATTTTCCATAATCAAAGATTAGTTAAAAAAAATTTCGGCAGCAAGACTTCAAATTCTAACCACTGTGCGCGCTGATAACAGCATGAGACGTAGATTTGGGATAGCCAAATCAGAACGAATTAGTTTCAAAAATACACTTGAACCGAACGGTTCACAAATAAGCAACTCTAGCTGTCAAATAAATATATTTCTTATATTAGAACTTCTTTAGACTCCTTTATGAGTTCAACTTAAATATTAATTTTGAAAATCACTTAATCTTCGCGTCTTAAAAAAGCAAAAAAAAAAAAGAAAGTTTTGTAAATCAAAGACAATCCAAACAAATAAAGAGACTTCCTTTATCTGCGAAGTAGATTCATTTTTCGAAAAGTAGAATATCGAGAGACGAACTTTTCAAAAACAGAAAATCTCAAACAATCAGTGAAACAAAGTTGCATCACTCAACTAAAAAGGACATCGGAGAAGAAGTCAAAAAGTAAAAAGGAAGGCAGCTGCAACTAACGCCAACAAAATCTTCCCTGCACACCAATGCGATCCGCCACAATTGCGCCCCTCCCACTACATCAGCAACATTCAGAAAACAGAAAATGATTTATGTTGATTGGCCGGGGCTAACTTCGACCGCGTCAAAGTTTGTATACCCTTGCAACTTTTTTGGTAACTCTTTCCTTACCTATTAGCAATCAATGTGGAAGAACGTTTTATCTAAAAAGGCTTAAGCTTGAGAAAGAAAGGCCTACAATCATAGGAAATAACGAAGATATTGATTAAAGTCACTGTTTTCCACCGATCGTTCCTATAGCAGCTATATGATATAGTCACCCGATCTTTATCAAATTCGGCACAGTTATTAACAGATATATTAAACTAACAAATGTTTAATTTGAAAGCAATCGCGTTAAAAGTAACGAAGTTATTTACAAAAGTCACTGTTTTCGACCGATCGTTCCTATGGGAGCTATATGATATAGTCATCCGATCTTGATCAAATTTAGCACAGTCGTTTATAAGCGTAATAAACTCTCTAATATTAAGTTTCACGATAATAGCACAGAAAATAACGAAGTTATTGAGAAAAGTCACTGTTCGTGACTTTGGGGTTTGTATGGGAGCTATATGATATAGTGGTCCGATCAGGCTGAATCCGAGATATACAACGCCTGCAGTATATACAAGCCTACGTGCAAAATTTCAGCTTTGTAGCTCTTACGGTCTAGGAGGAGTTTGCGTTGATCCAGACGGACGGACGGACATGGCTAGTCGAACTCGTCTCGTCGTGCTGATCAAGATGCTTCGTTCTATGCGTTGCACACTTCTGACCAAAATTAATATACCCTTTTTGCAAGGGTTTAAAAAGAAGGTCAATTGTTGGATCTGGTGCCAATTATCTATCTATCTACTCAGATGGAAGCCACTGGTGTCAACCGAGCTCTAAATCCACATCACCAGTTAACCAAAAAACCTAAATCCTTCTATTCCTTCATTAACTGAGCATCAACAATATTCAATATATGTATTCAATCCATTACGCTCAAAACCAATACTGGGAACCACACCCACCTCTCCATAGTCGCTAATTTGACGACCCTTTACCTGGCAGAGAAGCAACCTGGTGAGAACTCTTTAGAAGTCCCTTGACAATTAGGATTCCGAGGACTCACCTAATGTAGATTGGATACAATTGAAACACTTTAGACATTGCTAGGACCGACGAGCCAGCGTTCCCACGGTCTAGGTCATACTGGGTTCTGGTTAGACTTAATAACTAACATTTGGAAATATTTCAGTTTTAAAATTAGAGTTCAACCAAAAATACAAACAAAACTCATTTCTAAATAAATTAATAATATGAAAATTTAACATTAAATTCAACCTAGTTTAAATATTTATTATAAGCAGGTTAAATTTGTTTTTTTCCCCTAAAATGTTTCTTAAAAAATGAATTTCGTTGTTTAAATATAAATAAATACATAAATATGATAAATATTCTCCATACCTTTCTCATTTCCCCCTCTGTTTCCTCTACAAGTTGGAGTCAGTTGCTTTTTCCGAAAAATTTCAAACTGCCAGATAAAGTTTTGCCTGGGCATAACTTTTGAATCGCTTGATTCTTATTAAATTAAGCGATTCGTAAATGTGAAAGCAGGCGGTATGAGGACTCAGGACCCAAAGCAAAATACATTGTAGTCCTTTAGCACTCATTTGCATATTATTATACCCTTGCAGAGGGTATTATAAAATTGGTCAGATGTTTGTAACGCACAGAAGGAGACGTTTCCGACCCCATAAAGTATATATATTCTTGATCAGCATGAGAAGCTAAGTCGATATAGCCATGTCCGTCTGTCCGTCTGTCCGTCGGTGCGTACGCGTTTTACTCAGCCATCTTAAGAGCTATCGGGATGAAATTTTTTTTGGGAGCTTTTTTTTACCCGGGTGAGATAAAGTATGAAAATCTTTGGGATCGGACTACTATATCATATAACTCTGGAACAAAAATTTTTGCAAAAATTGGAGTATCCCCATGAAATTTACCAATATAATAGAATTTGATATAAAATCTCAGATCCCAAAATTTGACCCTGATCGGATAAATAGAACACAAGTTACAGTCTATATAAATCGGTTCAATCGCTGCCGGCAGCTCTGCTTGCTGCCTACTACGTCATCATCAAATCAACAGAGCACATGCATACACACACAGACGCAACGCTACATAAACTGTATGTGTATGCGTGCGTTGCTTTGCTTAGGGAATGAGGGAAGAAGAAGAACAAATTGTACATAGTATGAAGAGTAAAATTGTTTTGTTTGTATATTAATGAATTGAGTTGCAGAAAACAAATTTTGAACATGTGAAATTATTATTGTCAAGGACTGCAAGGGTATATAAACTTCGGCATAGCCGAATTTAACTTCTTTGATATTTTTATATAATTTTCATATCATTCCGTAATTAGGAAAAATGTTATGAAATTGTGCGGAAAATGTTGAAATTAAAGCCAGGCGAACATTTTCAAAGAAATCCTTGATGAAAAGTTTTGCCAAAGTTGGTTAGGTAAATGAAGGGAATGGGAGAATTGGAGGGGGCAATTAATAAAGGACATCAATTGTCCTAGACTATGCGTAAGGTTTTGGTCACTGCACTTGACAGGCTGCTCCACACCATTACCACGAGAATTTCACCCCTCTCTCTTAGTTACCCCCCCGTCCGTAAGGGTCGTCGAAGGCATTGAAGCATAAAACCTGGGCAGGCAAAGAGCAAGAGTTTCTGCCAGCATGGCATGGCTAGAACAATGAAAATGCGGGCCAAGGGAAGTATGATGTACGCCATGGATAATGGTAGGTAGATATATGTATGGAGGAAAGGGGAAGGTGTAAGGAAGTTGAGCAACAATTGAACTACGGACAACTTTAGTTGCCTGCTGCCTTGTGGATGACACTTTGGACTTGTGTGTGTGTGTGTGTGCCAGCTGTTGCTGGACCAACCTCTGACCCAGCTGAGCTGATGAGGATGAACATCAACATGATGATGATGCTGGTACTGTGTCTGCTCCTGGCGGAAGCTTGAAATGATCTGGGTGATGCTTATTATGAGCATCTGAATAAAACGACATGTACAAGGCTTTCAATTTCAATTGAATACAAAAAGATGTCTTTGGTCTAGAGAATGGAATACAATGGATTCTAAATGAGGAACAAAGCCTTTTCTAATATACCCACAGATGAATGGAGTACAATTAAATTTAAGATGAAAGATGACCTGACTCTTTGAACAATGGGTGAAAGGATTCCTATTTTGGCATAATTCAAGATTTTTGATTTCAGGGTTTGTTGTAAACTGTCAAGAAATGGGCCAAACAATTGTCCGAGGTGGATATATGATGAAGCATTAGAAGGGCTAGTAAATGCAGCCTATGCTATTTCAATAGTTTAGTCGGAAATACTTAATTGTTGGAGCCGTTGGGGTACTCTTAATATCCCTATATATCCCATAAAAGTTAATGAACTGATCAATAAAGTCTTTGCAGAGACAATCAAAAAATAACAAGGCCAAATTGGAGGCCTGGAGTAACCATAAAGGCCTGTCAAATGATGAAACGAAATCCTTCTACAGACAAAGGATTGAAGACCTAAATCGACGGTGCCCTTTGCGTGGATTCTCACCGAAACCCACAACAACATAAGTATATAAAGATTCATTTAAACTTAAAATTCATTCAACTTTAAAATAGCTTAAGGATTCGCAAACTTGTTCCATTTGAGCCCTATCTAGTATTTGGAAACTTACTACATAAACTTGGCATTTATTATGGTAGCATGGAACACAAATGTCTTTTGATGCATAAGAAAATCAAGATCCATTTTCCATAGCTTCCTGGCTTTCTTAATCAGTTCTTTAAAATCAAAAGTTTGAGTTTCGTATTTGCGGTCTGAACAGTTTAAGTATCAATTAGTAAGTCGTAATGTAAATGCTTTAACATGGTCAAATTAAACCTTTTGCCAATTAAATCAAAGTGTCATTAGGATTTGGACACTAATTACAATAAGTAGAGATGCCTTGCCTACCCCAGGGCCAACCTACCTACCTATGTATGTATGTATGTGTGTGTGAACATGTATATGCATATGCAATTTTCATTTGATTGGATGGTACATACATACATGGTAAACAGCTTTCAATTTGCATTTTGTTAGTTCACACAAACCACAGCAACCACATGATGAGAATGAGGTGGAGTTTCTCGGTAGATTGGCCTGTTTGATTTTCAGATTTCCAATTTGGAAAATGTTAATTTCATTTCGCTAAGAAGGAAACTGAACAAGAAAAAAAAAGAAAATTGTTCACATTTCACATTTATAGAGTGGAAAATGTTAAAAGTCAGTCGTTTTGTAGGTGTGTGGATATGTGGGAATGAAGCTGAGCTTATGCTATGGTTAATGCCATGTCTATATCTTCTATATACATACGTATATAAATGTATTTCTATCTCTTTTTCTCAACTCCCCTGTCAGTCATAAATGATTCAGACTCAACACGTGGCAGCTCAGTGGAATTGCCTCTTTCTCTTTTTGCACACACCGAAAATGGGCAACCACAGTAAGCATACACACACAGACACACTCACGCACACACTTAGACTGTGTGAAATCCTTGGGAGCTACTAATTTACACCCAAAGCGACTGCGGCTACACCATGGATGGAAGAGAGGGAAGGGACAGAGGAGACGGTAGGCAACGGCGACGATGGCGACTGTGGGCATGTAATTAAAACGGAATTGTAGCGCGTGCTAAGGCGCCGTAAACGGCAAAAGGCCAAGCTCTCTGGATCTAAATTATTTTCCATGCCAAATTACGCTTAAATGCAAATAAAAGCCGGCATATCACGTATACGCAGCGTATCACATAAATTTAAAAAACAAGAAACAGCAACAACAACAACATCCATACAGAAAACGAGGCAAAAAGAGCAAAAAGTCATGTAAATGTTTCACTGTTTAACCTGAAAATTCATTTCAACTAAATGTGAACAAACAAATATATTTCCAGAATAATTTATCCAAGTTGCCTTTTAAGCCAATGTCTCTGAAATTCATTAACATCCGAAAGGAATTTATCTTAATCGCATCAAGTTTTATCTTACAGCCATATAACGAATCAAACTCTTAAAAGAAATACTAATTTATGTGCAAGTTACTTTCTCTAGGTCGTAACTTATGTGGCTTACTGAATGATGAGTTTCAGGCTTGCTGAGATTCATGCTAAGGGTTTGTTATTTAATCAAATGAATCTCTTGGGAATCCTTTACAGATAATTGTGAAATTTTTATGTAGTAGTTCATATATTAAATATCACATATGTATTCCTAACTTTTTTCTTGTTTCGTATGTTATAATTAAGGTATATACTAGAGCATTTCAGAAATACTTTTGCTTAAGTGTAAATACTTTTAAGTTTTTAAATTTAACATTTCATTCGATCCACTTCCCTACTGCTTTGTCTTTTCAAAGAAAACGACAGGAGAAAGGAAATCTACTCTTCAGAAAGAAAAGTCGCAGCAATCTTATCAAGTCAGTGTAGTGAAAATATTTGTTATCTTAGCATCTAAAGTAAATATTAAATCCCTCAATAAATCATTAATAATTTCTTTTTGTAGTCCTGATAGACATCATTTTTATTTCCACCTCTCATTAACAATTTCTTTTCGTTTGTATTTTGTGGAAATCAATTTCAACAGTTATCACTTTTGAAATCGTTTGCTGCCCATATATCTATATGTCCTGTTGCTGTTCGTTTATGTTTCTGGCATTTCAATTAAGTTGAAATTGTTTCGCCCTAGCTAAGCCTTGAGGGGTTCGAAAAGTGCATTTTCCTGCCAGCAATGTTAAGTAAGTCCATGGCGAAAGCCTTGACTCTTCATGGTCACACCCAAGCCACCTCCCACACACACATGCACAAACATTTTGATATTCCACAGCATTTCCTATCAGCTTAGTGTGTTTAATTAAAAGTTTTACAGCTGATGGTGCCGCTCGGCATGGCCACGGTGGCCAAATCAATTGCACATTAATTCAACTGGCGAGTCCCTTGAGTTATCCCAAAAAAGTTTCAATGGCTTTTAATTACGAACTAAAAATAAAAAACAAAAAAAGAAAAAAGTGAAATAAAACGAAATGAAATGTATGAGAGAAGTTTACTCCAAAGCCTCTACTCAACCAAAATAATCGAATGGCATTCGCACACCACGAAAAAAAAAGGATTAAAGATGCCAAACTCTGAAAAGTATGCTACGAAAATATTGCAGTATATATGTATGGCACGCTCCCTTTTGCATTGCCCATATTGGTGTCTGCTTCTTCTTTTTGTGTGAAAACTTTGGTCACTTAATGCCTCAAAAATGCTTGCGCAACTATAAACTGAAGGTCCAAATCGGTGTGGCAGGAAGAGGAAGGCAAATGGGGGAAAGGGATAATGGCAAGCTGTTATGCCATTTTGTGGAATTTACTTGGCCACAAAACACGAGAAGTCCCCCACCAAAGCAATGCACAATACATAGTGCAAGACGAGCTTTCTCTCGTCGGTTTGCCCCTGTGAACCTTTGGTCTGACTGCTCTTGGGTGTTGGCCCAAACCATTCAAAACGAATTTCCAACGAAAATGCCGTTTATCCGAAGCATAAATTTGTTTTCTCTTTAAGTGCAAATTAATGAATGTCTCAATTTTTGTGGGTAGTCACTCTCAATGAACCTCGAATAAATGGCATGCTCACTTGCTCTTTAATTTAATGATTTCCAGATGAACGCGTTCAAGGATAACATAGCCTGGTCTTGGTGCTTAATTGCAAAAAGGAATGTATGGCAGGTTGGAGTGAGCCGTCATGGTGGAACAGTACATGGAAATGGTGATGGTGGTCCATAGTTAATTGCAAATTGAAGAAGTCCTTTTGATTTTGCTAAAACCATGAGTAAAGTAAAGGCTTAAATCCAAATCATATATATAGATGGCAAACCTGTTTAGCATTTGCCCTCATCAAGTGGTTAGCTTGACTCTATATATGTCTATTCCTTTTAGGCTTCTTTGTGTTGTGTGTGTGTGTGTGTGTGTGCTGTTACTTTTCTGTGTCAAGCGACAGTTAAACGGAACAGGAGCACACACAGCCCCACACAAAGCCAAAAACAAAAGTCGCAACGGATGGAACGAGCGTGAAACAAATGCCTAATGCCGCCTAAAAGGCAGGCAACAGCTGGAGGTTTCCCCTCACCCATCCCACACCCACATCCCACAGTCAGTCATTCAATCTTTCCCCTTAGTCTGGGGGTCTCTCTACTTGTTTGCATGCCTGTCTGTTTCGCTTTTGTTCCGTCCTTTCTCCTCCTTTCAGTTGGCTGGCGTTTCCGGTTTTTCGCCTTTGCCTTTGCTCCGCTTCATCTTTGCCCCTCCTGCCCTCTCTCCAGCACAGTCACAAGAAGGTTAAGCGCCGCAAATTAAGCACAAAGCATGGGACCCAAAAAAAACTTCAACGTTTAAGATAAACAAAAACCAAAAAACGGAAAAAAAAAAAGAAAAACAGCAACAAGAAAATGCAAACATAAAAATTCCCGAAAATGAAATGAGGCAAAAAGCAAGAAAAACTGAATAGAAGGCAAAGAAGGAAGGATGAAAAACGAGAAAAGCGCGAAAGCGAGAAGAAGACAACGAAAATGGGCAAATAATTAAGTGCCCCCTGTTTCAGGTACTGTGGGTACATACATATTATATGTTTTACAATATTTTGCACTCAGTCAGTCAACGGCATGTGCCTCTCTCGCTGTCTCCTTGTCGGTTGTGGTTATGCCCAAGGAGACTAATTATGATTATGTTTATGCCGCCCACCATCATCACCAGCCTCTCTCCATTCCACGTCATCATTGTTGGCCGCTGTTGTTGCCAATTTGGATTGACAGTTGCCATGGGTTTGCGCCTCATTCAGATCGCTTGGGTGGCATTTCAATATTGTTTGCTTTGGCTTGCGTGTGTCCAATGTTGATGATGATGATGACGATAAGTGGGAGGAGTAGGAGGAGGAGGAGGGTGCACAACGCAAAAGCGTGGAATGTGCGTGGCTGGCGCATATTTGCTTTGGCGTTTAGCACATCGTTACCTGTGCGTAAGTGCCTGACATTTGGTGGTTAGTTCAAAATGATAGCTGAAACGTAACAGGAGAACAAGGCTCAATGGATGCGACCATTCTCCGGCATCATCGCTAACATTGTTTCGCTTCCCTCGCCCACAAAAAAAAATAAACCAATATCATTCAAGCCAATGTGGGTATTCCATTTACATTGGCTGCTCTCTTGTCAAAAGTGTATACTGAATTTTCAAATTGACAACCTCTCTGTGTGGATTACAATCTATATGCCAGTGACTTTGGTAACTTGTTTCTATCTTGCATTAAAAGAAGTTACAGGAGATGAAACTGGAAATGGTTTAAGCAAAGATGTTTATCAGAAACGAACCACAGAAAGATATTATCAAATTTTTAACTAAAATAAAACCGTTGATCAAATTTTAAGTGCTAATTTATGGGAGACGATTTTCAAGTTGAATTTACTTGTAGTCCCACTAAAGACTCAACGGGCTAAACAAGTTGAAGCAATTTAATTATCTTGCATTATTGCAGCTAGGGTTTCCATTCAACTATCTCTCCTTTAGCAGGCCAATTATTATCTGACTTGGTAAACTTGTGGAAACTTTGCAGGGCAAACAAAATGCGCGACAAATTAAACAAAAGCCTGGAGCCCAGGGCCAAGTCAGCTTCAGTTTAGCTGGATAACGAAAGGACTTCTTTCAATTTATCTGACTCGCATGTACATGCGAGCAGCTCTTCCTGCTAGTCCTTTCGCCATCTTCTTTCGTTCCCTTGCCATTGTTTGTTGGCCTCCGCACTCCCCCTGCTCAACCAAATGGTTGACAAGATATTCGCATCTTTTGTAAAGTTTATTTGCTGTTAACTCTTGGCCATTAGCTGAAGCTACAAGCTTGTATATCGTTTGGCTCCGTTTGCCTAATGATATTGTGCGGTGTAGGAAGCCCTTAGGGTTCTTTACATACACACATATAAAAACAACGTAAACTTACTTACACAACTGGCATATGTATGCAAAGGAGCAACAATTCGTGGGGTTTTGTCGATGATTGATTATACATTTTGGAGGACATAAATTAATAGCTTTAATTAAGCGAAAATTGTGTTGATATGTAGAAGATATAAATGTAATCCATCAGCTGACTAAAGTGGTAATTATTATTAGGAACAATCAATAGAATTAAGTACCTACTATATATTATAAATAATTGTTGTTTATTGGGAAAGCCAAAGATAATATACGGAGAAATGACGACAGAGAAGCAATCGGGAGAAGATGAAAAGAAGAGATTCTGCTCTAGTATTTTATAGATTTTTAATGCACAATACAAAGTTTATGATAACCATTGTTTGTGATGATTAATGGGGTGTGTGTGCGAATGTGTGTGTGTGTGTGTGTGTGTGTATATGGGTATTTATAAGTCATTGGTTCGCTGTTTGTCCTTTAACGATTCAATGAGCTCTAAAACGGCTTTATTGATTTTGTGTTAATATCGTACAAGGCACTTGGCTTCAGGATGCCCCTGTTACTAGGTACTAGGGCCGTGGGTAAAAAAGAGAAAGAGAGATTGGAAAAAGAGAGTGACAGAGAGAAAGTGAGAGAAAGCAAACGATTATAAATATTTATATGCATAATTCAAACCGCAGAGAAATGCGATAGGAGCCAAAGGAGGGGAACAACAACAACAACATTGTGCGAGTCAATAAACTAATACGGTGGCTATAAGAAAACGAAAACAAATTATAGCTAAATTCCGCTACTTACAATTTTTTACAATTTCAAGTCGATTTTTATGGAATTAATTCCTAGAAATGAAAAATGTTTATAGACTCAGTATAATATCTTCTAAAAAGTGAGCAAAATCTAAATTAAGTCTTAGGTTAAATAAGATTTTTGCTCGAAAATAGGCAACGACTTTTTTAAGTGTTTTATTGGGATTTTAAAATTGTGTTCTTATAACAATAAGAATCAAACATGACTTTAAATAGATTCAGCTATTAGTTTGTACTTGTAAATTCGCTCAAAAGTAGGCAATGTTATTTTAGGTGCTTTCTTTTTTGTTCATTTTCCTTTTCTGACTTGATCAATAGGCCGTTTATCTATCTTTGTATATTTTTTCTAACTTTAACATTGTTTTAATTGAAGAATTTGCCTAAAAGTAGGCAATTACTATTTAGGAGTTTTCTTGACCATATTTCTTGAATTTAAAAACACAAACTTCTTCTCTAGATAGACATTAGCTAACCATGTTTAAACCACTTCGATGCGGATGCAAATTTTAAGAAATTGCATTTTATACGCATTGTAGATTCCCGACTAATATGTGTAGAGTGTCGCATTGGATGTGTGTACAATAAAACTTTTATTGGACTGTATAATAGATTTAAAAAAAAAAAACAAACGCAGGAAGAAAAATTGAAAAATTCGTTTACTTTAAATCAGTTGGAGATGAAAGTTTTTCTCATTTCTTTCTGCACAACAATGAGAATTTTTTACGATTGGCTCGTAAATGTATCTGCGTTTGCCAACTGGGGGGAAGAGAGTCACATAAGTGTAACTGAGTGTGCGTAAGGGTATCTGTGTGTGTGTGTGTGTGTCTGTGGGGGGGTTGGCATTGTGTGAATAGCGAGAACATGTTTGCCTTTCGAACATGCCATATCCCAACTGTTCGTCTTCATGCATCAGTCACTTTGCTAACTCACTTTTCATGCAGCCGCGTTCCTTCACCTACTCCGACTTCTATACTCTCCCCCTCGATTCGCCCTTGCTGTCACCCACATTGCCCCTTAAAACATTTGCACGCACATTGTCATTGTTTATTATGCCAATTTTTGCTTGAAGCTGGTGAAAACCAGCAACTGGGACAAGGCATTGGAAACATTGGCAGATTTCTGTTCGGTTTTTCTTTTTTGGTGGAAAATACGAAAATGATGTTCTCTGTCTGTGGGCCAATTTGAAATGCAAAAAGAAAAGAAAACAGAAAGTGAGGGAAGGTGGGGGGTAAAAATTCAATATTACAACTTTGGCTCCTTCAGTGGCAAAGCGTTGAATGAAATGCCTTCAAGCATCTAGTGAAATACATGCCATAAAGGAGAGAGAAAATGCAAATTGGCAAAAAAAGCGTTTTGTGAATTTTTATCTTAAGTTGCCTGACTTAGAATCTGATATGAGACGGAAACACACATACACACACAGTGACACATATTTCATTCCATATGTCAGTTCCCATTGGTAGATGGTTCTTTCAGTGATTTTTATGTCAAGATTTATGCTGGCCTCTCCTTGGTTCTTTGCTCTCTCTCCCTCTCTCTCACTCTCTCTTTCTCTAACTATTTGTCTCTGTCGCTCTCTCTTTGGTTCAAATGCAGTTGGGCAACTTTGCATATCGGTTCGAAAAAGCCACAACAGCTGCAATTGCTGAAAAACCAAACAAAAGTCAATGGGAAGTTTTGTATACGGCTCAGTTTCATTGTCAGCTCTTGTCTCTGGGTCGGGGTCTGGGTTCAGAGTCCTGTCTCTTGCCATAAATCAAGTTTATTTTTCATTCTCTCGGCTCCCGTGTAAAATAAAAGCAAAAAGAAAGTTCACGATTGAATAAATATTGAAAGAGCAGCAGCAGCAGCAGCAGGCAAAAAAACTTTCTCTTCTCGTAAAAGAAGAAAAGTGGAAAAACAAACTTGCTTAAACATATTTCATTGAAATGTAAACGCGCGCAGTGATTGTCCTGCCCCTCCCTAGCTTCAGGCGCACCACACCCTCTACATACACACACACACACACACAGACAATCAACAACAACAGCAACAACAAGGACAACACGTGTCGAGAAAGTGCGATATATTCAAATCACTTGTTATGGCATTTAAAGTGAGCAACTCGAACAGACACATTGTGGTAGGGGGAAACGAGAGCGAGAAGGCAGAGAGTGGTGCCAAGTTGACAGGAAGCAAACGGAGAGATATACTGAACATTGGTATGGCCATTTGCTAATTACAAGTCAAGTCGAATAAAAATTTATTCAGAGCACCAGAATCCAATCGAAATACTCTATAGCAACCAATTAAATTTCTATTATTTGGTTTATAAATAATTCGATAGAGCAACTTTGTTTAACAACTACCTAAATATATATTTATATACTTTGTCAAGACTAAAAATTAGCTGTACTTTTATCCAATTCCATATGTGACCTTTTAACATTGTAATCACAGTCGGTTTTCACATTACAAATTAAAAGTTAAAAGTTTAAAAAATATCATTCGAAATTCTGTAAGTTTTTGGTGGTTCTTGAAAAAACGAGCTGATCATTTCCGAATGCTTCCATTAATGACCTATATCTAAGATCATGAAATATTTTAAATATTTTGAATAATTTTTAAAAACATTTTATTTAGCAAAGTCTTATCCCTTAATAATGACATCGACCAAGAAAACGAGAGCCAAAGGAAAATCGTATTCCATGGGATTTGGTTTCAGAGCACCAGCAAATAGTAAGAAAAGACAAGAAAGGGTTTTCCCTTATGTGCATTTGTTGTTTTAAACCAGTTGGAACAAATTTCTTCAAGTGGCTAATAAATGGATTAACTTAGAAATGACTTCTAGAAAGTTTTTCTAGAACTTGACCCAAGAAAACGGAAATTTTATCCAAACAAACCGATTAAATGGCGTATAATGTTCAAAAAACTATATACAAATCGGTTCAGACTTACAACGTTTTAAGTAAAGACAAAATAAAAAAGTGTTTATGATAAGAACTACTTCTAAATTAGATAGGTTTATAATGACTTAAATCTCTCTAAATGAAGGTGGGGTGTTAAGCGAAATAAAGTTGACTATTAAACTAAATCAGTTTTCCCATTAAACTAAAACGTCAATTGCTTAAATTCTAGAAACCGTGATTAAGTTATGACTTTGGCCCAATTTGGAAACTTGTAAGCTGCAGCTTTTCTTAAGAGGGGCTACTAAGAGTTTGTAATTCCATTATTCGACTAATTTGATCCACCCAATGAAACTCTTGGTGTACCTTTAGACATAGAAAATGTTGCATGATACTTTAATGTAGGTGGGCAGATAGATACTATGTGAGTGCTTTTAATAAGATAAATGAAAGTGTTGCCCCAGTGGCAGATACCAGCAGCAGCAGGAGCACTTTTAGCCTGTCACCTGTCTCCCTTCAATCCAACTATTCACCTTACACTCCTGTTTGTGTGTGTTTGTGTGTGTCATTTATAATGACCCAAGAGAACAACAGGCAAACAAGTTGCTAAAACTTTTTAAAGTGCTTCTCTCTCTCTTTCTTTCTGTCCTTATTCTGGATAACATTTGGGTAAAACATTTTTAATCTAAACATTCTACAATTAGAGGAAAAAGGAAAGTCAAGATGAGCCACATCTGTGTGTCTGTCCCTCTGTGTGTGTGTCTATGTCGTTTGCCTATCACATGGCTCATTATGCCATGGGAAAATGAAATTCAAATTGGATTGCATCGACATTAGCCCAGAGAAGGAGCAACAAGCTCATGCTGAAGCCGGATTGAGAAAACTTCTGTTTGATTGCGTATTTCATATCTAGTTTTTCAATATTTTCCATTAGAATATTTCCTTTTGCTTCTTTTCACCATTTCGTTTTCATTTACATTTTCTTCCTTTTTCCTCTATCTCTCTCTCTCACACACTCGCTCTCTCTGGTTTTTTTTAGCTGTCGTCTGCAGAAACATTTTCCATTTCCATGTCGATGTCGTTGCCTTTGCTGGATGTGGTTGGATGTCGATGCCGTTGCCGACACTTGGGATTTGTTTACATAGCCTGATTGCAATTGAAACGGCTGTTAACGATGCTCTCAAAGTTAGAGATTTTCTACTACCCATCTGCATACTTACTTACAGATTATATAGATTTTTTAATTCAATTCGTTAGCTAAATGAATCATCACTAAAAGTTCAATGATCTGCATTAAATAAATGGTAAACTTTAAATGATTTATTTTGCCAAGCAAAATCTTTGCAAAACAACTTATCGATTGACTAGAAACTTGGAGCCAGTCAACTTCATTTCTTTTGGTAAGGTCAAATATCTGAAAGTTAAACAATATCGATTTGTAGTCACTTGTGTGTATGTGTCTGTATATATTTTGTCAAGTCCATTCAACCAGGCGTCGCGCCCTTTTCACACTTTGCTGACTTTAAGTGCCCATTTCGTTCCCTGAGCTCATCTCACTCTGCAGTCCGTACTCCTCACTCCTCGCTCCACGCTCCTCTCTGTGTGTGTGTGTGTGTGTCCAGTAATTGCATGGCCAGGACTGTTATTATGTGCTAAAAGTGTTTTGGGGGCTAGCTGGTGGAAATTGGCAGGCAACCAAAGAGAAAGAGAGAGAGAGCCAAAGCCAGAGCCCCACATTAACATTATAAATTGTGCTCTATAGATATATAGAGATAGTGGCACTTACTAAGTTACTTATTCAACTGCATGATATCCTTTAATTGATATTAAGAGCAATCACAAATTGTAAAGCATACTTCAAGGCGCACAAATGCAATTCTCAGCTACTTCAAGACAGAGATTTTGTCGAATTGTGAAACATTTTTTAAGTGCTTAACATACCCCCAGCTACCGTCTAACTTCTCTTGGCCAAAATCGAGCCACATATATACATATATGGTACTTTAGGCCATGTGAATTTGTGTCTCTCTCTTTCTCACACATACGCTCTCTGTCTGTGTGTGTGGCTTTGTGAGGATGGAGCCAGACTTGGCTTTTATCTGGCAATTTCAGGCACTTGATTTGAATTTACGATTGTCGCTTATTGCCTTTTGTATTCAGCGCGAAGATGTTGGCCTGTTTTGGCAACCAAGGAGCAACAGTTGTTGCCAAGTGAGGGGCTGCTCCTCAGTCTCTGGCTAGGATTGATTGCCCAACCCATAATTATGCATGCTGAGCAGGAATCTGAATAATAATGCCATACATACAATATATGTATGATCTCTCACACACACACACAGAGACACAAATAACATAACTGTAGGTCTGATTAATCACATTGACAGACGGAGGTTGGAAAAAATAAAAAGAAATCTTTAAACTTCCTTTTCCCATTCACAGGCCATAACCGTGATGGTTTCGCACACGATACAATTTTAATAATTCAGAGCATAAATTTCACATTTTATTTCTCTTTTGTTCTTCGTTCTGTTCGTTTGGGTTTGTTTCATTCTTTATGTTTGTTTTATGTTAATTTCTTTTGGGCTTCCTTTCGATTTCGTTTTCATTTGCTTGGGTTTACTTTTTGGCCTGGTCATGACCTCGGCATTATTTAATTGTTAATTTATATGCTCGCTTATTGAAAAGATTGCCCTTTGGGCAGAGGTAGAGACATATCGAGAGCGGGAGAGCGAGAGAACAGTAGGAAGAAATCTGAAAATTTCATTTAAGATGAAGCATTCATTACCCCCCACTAAACCTCCCACCACCATTCACTTATTCAACCCATTTTTACCACCCACAAAATTTTGTGTTTAGCTCAGCAACACGAAAAACTGCTCATTTCTCGGTCAGCATCAGCAACATCAGAAAACTGTCTGTGGGAAAAAGTAATTAACAAATGAATGTGTATGTTTGTGTGTGTGTGTGGGTGTGGGTGTGTAAGTGTGTGTGCTAGATAGCTTCTTCTTGTTCTTCTTATTCATCTCGAAAGAGTAAGTGATTGTGGTAACATTTTGTGGGCGTTGCCAAGGCATTTTAGCCACTTTCACCTACATATGTTGGCTCAGATGTTGACTAAAAGTTCAACTCACACACACACACACACGCACACACACACACGCACACACGCACACACGCACATTTAATTAATGCGAAAAGGCACAATCCACAAAACCTAACAGAGTATAAGCAAAAATTTTCAAGGTCATTGAAAGCAAATGAAATGCCATTTATTAGAGGATTAGATGGGAATTAGAAGTCATCTTGTCTAGAGTTAGATAGTTAGGTAGGTAGGTAGATAGGATAATAAAAAGGCAACACACTTCTTCTGAAAAGCATCTGTTTTTCGACAATATTTTATGGTTCATATTTCTATTGATTTTTCTTTATTCTACTTGGTTTCCTGTCCTGTGTGTTTCGTTTTTGGCCCTATTATTAATGTTGAAATTATGTGCAGAGCAACCACATGAGATATCACGTTATGGACAGGCTGCCAAATGCTTTTCCCTTATTTTTTTTGGTTTTTCCTTTCCTCACCCACACACAAACACACACACACACTGGTACACAAATCAACAAGTTTTCTCCTTCCTGCTTATGATTTCTTTTATTGATTTCATCTGTTTACCGGCTGCGTTTTTACATCCTCTTCCTTTGTGCTTCTCCTTCTCTCTCTCTCTCTCTTTCCCTGTCTCTACTAGTCTTCAATTCCTGTTTTACTAAAAGCGGAAGCACTTAAATTCCTGCGGTGTTTCCGTTAAGCAACAGCAAAAGCAACAACAACAACAACTACATCGGCACGCCCTCAAAACGTCACCTTCTCATCCACGTGGTCCTGGCCTGTGTTTCTCTAGTGTTAAGTTGCTGCTTCTAGTTTCCGCCTGCTGTTGCTTAAGCAGCTGGCAGAGGCATCCATATCCTGTTATGAACTTGATTGGTCCACACACACATACACTCAAACACATACACACATACATTAGGGTGTTGACTGACTGGTTTCCAAAAAAAAAAGAAATCCCGAACATCGAAGCGCACTCATTGTCACAGTGTCCATTGATTGGGATTGGATGTGGGAGTGAGGAGTAGAAGAGTGACAAAGCATGGAGAGATTAATAGAAACCAAAAGCGGAAAGGCCCGCAAATGGCCAGATGATAGACTTTGCTCTGGTTAAGTCGGTTCGGAGGTTTCGGATGGCTGCTTGGTTTGATTACCACACGCGGTGCACGTGCTGAGTGGCAATCTCATGCACATTTAGCTGTGTGGCTGCACTTTCTTTTTGTCACATTAACCCATTGATGGCTACATATAAAAATTGGACGAGGAAACTAGTATAAGAGCCGGATAGTCGAAGGACTTTGCCAATATCCCTCAAGAGGTATCTTCCATTTGTATGACTGGAAAGTTTTTACTTAAATATACGTTTAATTTTTTATGATTTCTTTACAAATGAAAGAAAAAGAAGAAATCTATCCATTAATCATAGTTCTGTTGGTTTAAAATGTAAAATTTTATCTTGTAGAATTGTGAATGGAAGATTACTTACAGATAAGTTTACTTTAACTGCTTTTTGTTTACTTGGACAATTGCCTGTTAGCTTTAGGCTCTCTGTCTCTAATCTTGACTATAATAAACGTGCCAGACGTCTTGACATTGTATGTTCATATATAATGTATCCTCTCCTCCCCCCTCTCTCTTTTCTCTCTATGTCCAGAATGCCAAAATCAACTTAAGATCTGTCTTCTTAGTGGCCAACTGAACAATGAGCTATGAAAAAAGGTCCTGGTGTTTGGAATTCGATGTATTTTCTTAAAGGCTAACAATCCTTCAACTTTCCCTGAGCCACTTGAGAGATGGCTAAAGATGGCAATAAGACTACAGACAAGAAACTCTCTTCAGATTTAAGTTAAAAGAATGAATTATTCAGTTTCAATTCAAAAGTATTATTGTCCATACTGAAATGTTTAGAAAAGCATTAACATAAAATAAGTAAGTACAACAATTCAAGCAGTATTATTGATGAGTTAACATACATAAGTATTTATATGGGATTACCAAATTGATTTTGCCATTTAGAAAACAAATGGGTTAAACTTTCCTTGTTCCTTTTTGGCAGAAAAAAAAAGTGTAGGAGGAAGAAAAACAGGAAAATAAGAGGTGAACCACAAAACTCCCAGTTGATAAAGCTTCCTAAGTTCCACCTTGACATCTGCGGTCTGGCTGGCTATTCTCACTCCCAAAACCCCCATTCCCATCTACTTTCTCCTCTTGCCACTCCCCCACAACGCCCACATCTGTCTTATACGCTCTGGTTTCCCCTCGTATACGGTCCCAGTAGATTTGAGCAGCCTTGAAGCGTTTTAGTGTTTCGGAGTTTCAGTTTTTCCTTTTTTGTTTGCATTGCTTGCTTCTTTCTTGGTTTTCCTTATTTTTGCTTCTCTTTTTTTTTGAGGTTTTTTCAAGTTAACATGTTTTCCATACTAACATACAGTTGCCTTGTACGCCATTTTGCCCATGGTCATACATACATTCGTCTCTAACCACCCACCCACCCGCCTACCGACCACGACCCTGACGGAACTTGTCTGATTTCCCTCTATCTACAATACCCAACCCCACCTCCAACCTCGTCTCAGTTGGCCATCTTTCCTGGTGCTTGTTTGGGACTCATTTTCATTTAATGTTTTTACAGTTGAACTGTTGCGTTTTCTTTCGCTGGCAGTTTGCTTTTGCTTTTCCGTCTGTCGTTCACCTGTTTTTCCTCCCACTCTGACTGTGACTGTGACTCGTTACTCATTTCCGTTTCCGTCTTTGCTTTCGTTACCTTTTTGAGAACTTTCACCAACGTCCTTTTGCTTTCTTTCCCTTCCATTTTTTGTTTTTTTTGTGCCCTTTGTTTTGTTTGTGCCTTTTTGGTGCCTCAATTGACTACAAGTCATTAAATATTTTGAGAGAAAAAGGCGTGGGCAAAGAGAGTCCAGGCGAGACCAGGCGAATCTTGCGGTTATCTGCAATTTATTGCAAAAGATGAAAAAAAAAATAGTTGGTTCACTTTCCTGGTAAATGCTGTGGCCAGCCACAGGCCACAAGGCGTTCAGATTTAATATTTATGTCATACGCTCACTGATTTCATGAGTTTCACGATTCTTTATTGATTTCAAATACGTTGCTAAAGGCACACAAAAAAAAAAAACAAAAACCAACTGAAGAATAAGAAAAAAAACGAATTGTGAACGGGATAACCAAAAGTTTTCTATGATGTGTTTTTCTTTTCAATCTCTTTTTCATTTTCTATTTTCAGCAGCACGTTTTGGTACCCTTTAACCAGAGGGTATTGATTTATAGGCACAAGATCGAAATGGTTATAGAATGGCATTAAAGACAGCCCATAAAAACAAGCAAGAAGCCACCAAAACTATGAATTAAAGTGGCTAAAATTAATGTCTAATCTCATTGCTGCTTTTAAGCAAGTTTTTGCTTATTTGCACATATTCCAAATAGAACTTGAGATCTAAGCCAAGTAATTTGAATTTGGGAGAATTTTTATGTACTGTAAATCAAATTTTGAATGATATAAACCTGATGAAAGATTTTGTACTCTCTTAAGCAAAGAATCATTAAATTCCTGATTTAAGATAAAATAAAAGTAAACAAATGAATAGAGGTTAAAAAACTTCAATATACTTTAAAGAACGAATTGAATTTGTGTCATGAAGAGTAGCTAAGACTTAAAACAGGATACAAAAGGTAAGTACACCCTTTCGCAATTTGTGGGAAGGGGGCCTCATGTGAATCGTTACAGGGGAAGGATGGACAAAGTTACTGAGTGGAGTTGAGATATGGTCAAAACAAATGCCCAAAAAATGTTGAACCGTGATCTCTGTAAATCTGAACTGTTATCCCAGATCTAAAGCTTGAATTGCATAGAAGACCCTCAATGTAGCAAGGATTTATAATTTTATTAAGTTTGGGATATCGTTTATATAAGTTTTGAGTTGTTTTCCACAGAGTATTTCTTTGGTCGTTGCTAATTTGTTAGCCAGATTTTTAGATTTCAATTGTTGCTTCCCTGCTGTCAAGGACGCGAACACGCACAAGCACACCCACTCCCACACACATACACACACACACGTGCAGAGAGAAAAAAAAAACTTTTCTATTGCCAAAAAAGAAAAGCAAAATGGAAAACGAAAAAGTTTGCCATGAAAGGTCGCTCGTTGCTTTTGCTGTTGCTGCCGTTTTCGCTTTCAATTGAGCAATTTTTGCTTATAATGCCAAACGCAAAAAAGTTCACCAATTTTTTTTTTTGTCTCCCTTTTTTTGTGAAGGGGAATTTGTCTGTCCTTTCTCTTTTTTTTTTTTTTTTTTTTTTGTTTGTATTTTTGCAGTTTTATTTGATGCCTGCAGCTGATGCAGTTGTCCGGTCTAACACAGGATATTCAATTTCAATTTTCACTTTCACTTTTTGTCTGTGTGTGTTTGTGTGTGTGTGTGTGTGAGTGTGATGATTGTTAAGGATTTGTTTGATAAACTTTTGCGATTACGCTTTAAGTGATTATGCAAAGTAATAGCAGATTATATTTAATAGAAAAGTAGTTGGCAAATACTTTCACGATAAAAGATTCAAGTTGATGGACTCGATGAAATGCCAGACAAATTGAATGGCCCTGCGAATGGTTAAGTGAAGTGGAATAAATGCATTTCATGGCATCTGCTATCTCTGACTATTAAATCTATACAAATCGTTTAAGATTCATCTGTTACTATTAGTTAAACGTTTTAGGGAACAGCTTCAGCTTAAACCATTAAATTGTTCCCCGAAATTGTTTCTTACTATTAGAATTCGAATATTTATGTTTTGCCTAACATTTTATGTCTTTTGTGACTCAACTGATCACAATAATTGTGTCAATCTTTGCTTAAATTTTGAAATTTTATATACCTACTATTTATTTGTTCATTGAGGTAAAAATTGGTTAAAGTTTAATTACAAATTATTATTAAAAACGAAATACTTGAAAGCCTTCGTAGGTAATAAGCATCTTTTCCTAGACTACTCGTTTCCCAATGTTACAGTTGATGTTGTGTTTGAGATGCCATTGAAGTGAGCAGCCACCACCTCTTCCAGGGAGTAATCAAATTTGAAAATGTTACGCACTTCAGGATTGAGACGGCAAACGACACCCGCAGAGGCAACATTCCAATTCCAGCAGATGACATCAGTGTGAAGTGTCTCCAGATCGCTTTTGAGTGAGATTATGTTCTGCAGATAGAAGGAATGACATGGGTGAAAACTCCAATACATAGATAGAGATTTGAGTTGCTCTTACCATGGCCACTGTATAATCAATGGAATTAATCTCTTCGCCTTTGATAACCACCAGACGTATTTCCTCATGCTGGTGATTGAGGAAACGTACTACCTTCTCTTTGAGATATTCCGCTGAGGCATAATCCAATTTCTGCTTGACATCAACCAAGGCAATCTCATAGCCATTAATCTGAGAGAGGGAAGTAAATATGAGAAATGTTGGAATTCTGAAGGATCAGATATTTACCTTTTCCTGCTTAATGAGCACCTGCGGACGAGCACTACTATAAAGGATATAGACAAGATTGGCACCAATGCCACAGAGTATGCCATATTCCAAGCTCCAGAATAAACAGGGAATAATTGTTGCCACAAACGGGAATAGATCCCTCTCTTTTAAGAAGAAAACACACAAAAGATAAAACCAAGGACACACCTTTTGTAGACATGTTTCACTCACTTTTTGATTTCCACATGTCGGAAATCTTGTGAAGTTCCACCAATGAGATCATGGCTGCTATTATGATGGACGCCAATGTTGTTTTCGGTATATAATAGAACGTTTGTGTCAGAAAGGCCAAGGCCATGAGAACAAGAGCTCCAGTTACGGCACCGCCGAGAGGAGTTTTCACACCGCTTGCATTGTTAACGGCTGTACGGGTGAATGAACCAGTTACCGGCATGGAAAGGACAAAGCTGCCCATTATATTACACATGCCCAGGGCAACCATTTCCTGTGAGGCATCCACAATTTTTCCCTTTGCTGCAAGCAAAAAGCAATTAAAGACAGAGACAGAGAGAGCGATTAACTGGCCCCATAGACTTACAAAATGCCTTAGAGATGGCCACAATTTCCAATATGGATATCAATGGTATTGAACCCAATGAGGCGCCAATTGTACTGATCATATCGCCAAAGGACACATACTCTCCATCCACTGTGGTGCTAAATGGAGGCAGACGAAACGGGGGCAGGCCAGCAGTTATGTTGCCCGTGACACGGAATGGTTGATTGCCATCACGACTCAGTATATAGGCCAAGAAGGTGCCAAAAATAACTGTCAGTGCATTACGAGATAAGGACAAATATTTCCAGAAAATGCGATTGCCCCACTTAATGTCTTTCACTTTCTGGAATAAATTTATTTCACTTAAATACATTTTCATTCATTCGTAACCAAATCAAAGTTTTCATACCTTCATCAGCAGCAAAAAGATCAAAGAAACCACACCCAGCAAGGCATCCCAAACCCGAAGGGAAGGTAAATGGCTAAAGAAATTCTTCCATGCGGGCAGCAAATCGTTTGAAGGACCTTAAAGTAAGAACGAGAAATTAGTTTGCTTTGCAATTTTATTGGAATTTTAAAAGGTCTGTTTTAAAATGTTGTCCAGAATAAACTTTTAAGATTTTGAGTCTATAATTTTTGAATAACAAGCCTCTAATGAACCACTTTTAGTAACAAACGTTTATTGCCTTCTTTTTAATGTTTCTTAATACCTTTTTAGAGGGTATACATTGAGTCCTACTCAAAAACGTATATATAGATATATATATAATCAGGCTCAAGAGTCCAGTCGATACAATGTCCATGTCCGTCTGTCGAATGAACTCAACTTAATTAGAAAACTACTGAAATGAAACTTGGTACTTTAGCTTTTTATTGCCTACTTGATAGATTGACCATTGATTGACAGATCTGTGAGATATTTCATAATGTTGTTATGCAAGGGCGTATATAGGGGCGTAACCCCTTACTAGCCATACCAGGGCCTATTCCGTTGTATTGAAAAGTCTTTGAAATATAAATTTTTTTATTTGCAATTTGTCCTAAAAATCCAAATAACTCGTTTTGAAGGGTATTCATTGCCAATCAAACTCAATTAATAATTGCCAATTAATTTGAACTCAGCACTCTTAAATATATTTTATAATAATAAAATAAAACAGTGGCGGGATAGAATTTGGTTCTTTAGAAGGCGAGATTTGCTTTTACTCTAATGTAAGGAGAAAACTATTCTCAACCCTCCAAAACACATTAAAAAAGTCTTGAAAAGTTTCTACCCAATTTTGTTTAATTTACAATGCATTCTCGATTGGTAATAGGATTAAGAGTGGACACTCAAGAGACAAGGCGAGGGATATAAATTAATTGTTCCCTATTTTATAAAATTTCTTAATTTTCTTAACTCTTTCTAGAAACTAGAGTTTTGATCAAGTTTTCAATAATGCCTTTTCTAATTTATGGATAAATTAATATTAATTGTTTCCATGCACTCAGCAGAAATCGTATCAGTAAATACTAGTAGTTGATTAGTCGCCTGATTCTCACAATTTGTTCATATAAACATTATATAAAAAACAGTTCAAATGCAGCTAAATAATCCCAGCTAAATAATATCCACTCTTTATCTTATTACCAAACAAATAACTCTACTAAAGGACACTGTGAAATCTTTCTTTCTTTCTACTTACTAGTGAGTCCAACCAAATTGTTGATTTGTGCACTGCCAATTGTAACGGCCGCTGACATGGTGAATCCTGTGATAACTGGAATCGATATGAAACGCACCAGGACACCCAAATTGAGAAGACCCAGGACAAGAATTATGGAACCAGCCAAAAAGCAAACGAGAACAGCATAATCCGGACTAATGGTGGCATATTGATTAACCATCAAGGCCATAATGGCTGTGGTAGCTAAAAAGTGATTCAAAAAGAATAACCATTAGACGGAGAGAAAGGAAAAGAGCTTATCCACTTACCAATTGTAACATCTTTGCAAGAGCCAAATACAATGTAGGTGAAACAACCCATAAAAGCGGAATATAAACCATATTGAGGCTCTAGTCCAGCCACCACACCATAAGCTATGGCCTGTGGAATGGTAGTCAGACCGACAGTGAACCCGGCAATAAAATCCTGTAGTAAATATTCCATACGATATCTCGGTAGCCATTTCAATATAGGAAATTTATTTGTGATCGTTGAAGGCCGGCACAATTTGCTTCCTCCGTCAGCCAATAGAGAGCTAACATTGGGCAGTTGCTCCCTATAAAGATTATCTATGGAAAATAAACCAATGCTACTTATTATGATTCGATTTACGTGCCACTTGCCGGCAAACACTGATAAACCAGGCCCCCCCGCCCAATCCAAAGGCGGAATTGTAAACAAATCATAAATAAATATAACAACATATACTGACCGATCACAAAATCTTTTGCCTTGGTAGCAACACAGAACAACTTTCACATTTGTTCCCTTATCATGGGGTCTAAAAAACCCAAAGAGGAAGATAACGTGTTTTTTAGACGTTTTATGGACTGGCACGTAACTTTTATGACGTCCGCCTATTGTAATTGCATTGCATTTGTTTATTACTCACCCTCGTCTGCTCTCATTGACAGTGCCCCTAGTGGTCCCTCCGAGTGTGTGAAGTGATCGACGAGCGTCCGCACTGTGCGCCGCTCAAAACCTGAATGACAATCTCTAATCGCCGCAAGTGCCTTATGAGGGTCGGCTGAGTGCTATAGAAGATTTACGAGACATCGTAGCCGGTTTATCAGCTTATCTCTCTTCCACATACACTCACTCACTCTCTCCCATCACTCTCTTTCTCTCTCTCTCTCTCAAAGTCATTAACAAGTCGAGATATTCTTTGGGTTTGTTTGTTTATTAATATTTAATTGTTGTACTCAATAATTTATTACTCACTACTCCGCCAGATCTTGATGCCATGGGAATTTTGCAGGGCCCCCGAGACAATCATATTGGCCTTGGGATGACAATCTGTACATAGTACCATATCATCAAGTGTATCTAGTTTTTGTACTAACTCCTTGGTCTGTAAATTCCATATGCATATGGATTTATCCTCACTACCCGATACAACCCACATACCGGAAGTCACGGAGAAATTCGATGAGAGGCAATACTTTTCATTCCTATGACCCTGATAGATGCGCAGACATTTTGGTTTGTGAAAATTCCACAATTTCAAGGTGTGGTTCATGGTCGAGGCTAGAATATATTTGCCATTGGGTGAAAATTTCACATAGCCCACGGGTGTGTTGTCATCATCGATGAGGGACTTGACGACTTGGGCATTACTGGTATCCCAGATGCGTACGAGTCCATCAAAGCTGCTGGTCACAAAGAGACTGCCATCACAATTGAAGTCCACCGAAGTAATGGGATCCCAGTGGGCGGGAACACTCTTCAAGCATTTGCCCTGACGCAAATCCCACAGGCATACGGACTCGTCGAAACTGCAGGAGGCCATTAAATTGCCCTGCGGATGGAAACGGCAGGCAAAGACGAAAGCTTTATGCTTCTGCAATGTTCGGAAACACTGGCCATTGCGCGAATCCCACAGACGTATGGTCTGATCATCACTGCAGCTGCCCAATATATGAGATCCTCCAGATTCGGGTGACCAGACCACATCGTTGATGCCCATCAGATGTCCAGTTAGGGTTAGACTACAATTGACCCCATGCATGTCCCATATCTTGATGAGACTATCGGCTGAGGCACTAGCCATGAAGTTGCCACTTGCACTGAACTTCACGGATGTCACTGCTCGTTTGTGTCCAGGGAGCTGATACGTTAATAAGTAACCAGGCGATTGAGAATGGGATTTACTCTTTACCTCTGGAGGTGGCAATGGCGGCAATGGAATCTTGAAGACATCGTCTCCTATTTCTACTTGAGCCATTTGCTGTTCATCCACCTCCATTGGATCCATTATGTTAAGATGACGAAGCAGGTTTTGGGCAACTTTCTGTCAAAATAATGACCAGGGTTGCCTAATACTTGACTCATTTTCCAACACAGTTACTCTACTCCGCACCAAAAAGCACAGTTCCATTGGCTCCGGCAATTTCAATATTTTGATCACAATATTTACTTTTCTAATGCTTTCACTGATTGCACCTTAGATTGCTCAGCTGTTTATTCCCTAATTATTTCACTTAATACAAATATTGATATTGAACAAATATTATCAACGCGTTCCCAGACAATTTGTCAACGCAAATGTGCTAATTGACAACAAAAAGAAGAAATTAACGTAAAATTCTTGTACTTATTTGTGACACGAACGACCAAAGTCAGTGAACTTGATTTTCACTTACGATTCGCACTACGGAGTCTGTGTGATAATGAAAATGATAATATTGGCAAGATAAGATAAGTGTGGCTAGACTTGAAATTTCCCATCGCACAACATTTTGTTATCGATAGTTCGATAGTTATGCAGCCCTGGTTTGGTCGCTGTCATTGTGAAACGGAAATCAAATATTTGACTTGGCATATTCTCACGTAAACACATCTGCATTTCACATTCCAATGAACTTATATAAAATATTTTACCGACTTTTCAAAAGAAATTAGATCAACCTAAGCAACTCAACTGAATACCCATTAGGAAATAATAGCTTCCTCTTAAATAAATTTATTGACTTTGCTTGAATGCCTCCAAAAAGGGTTGACAAATCACTGCAATATATGTTTGAATATATTTATCTAATTCCAAAAGTGATTTATTTGTTTTTAAATGCCTGCAAAAGTAGTCCAATCAATTTTATTCAAATCACTTGAACCCAACTCTCATCTCAGGAATTGCAAGTCCAAGCCTTAGACAGAGTCCTTCTCATCAGATTGCTTTCCATTTAATTTCCTCGATTTAACTGCCCAGTTCAAGGTCTTTTAGGTCGTGTGTATGGATGGATGTATATCTGACCATTCTTTGGCTATTCTACTATGTAATTTGTGTTTGTATTTACTTTGGTGCCCTTTTCATCATCAAGTGCTTCGTTTTACCTTTTCCCCTTTTTTCGAGCGTTATACACCATCGATTCTCTTCTTCTTCTTCATCTACAATTAGGACAAACAAATTAAGCGATTTACAGTCCCTTTTGAAATATTGCTTGTATTTGTTTTTTACACTTGACCTTTTTGCCACTTCGTTTTAACTTGGCTTTGCTTTACTCCCTCCGTTCCGTTCCGTTGCGTTCTCTTCTCCTGTACTCGGTTTAGTTGTGTTTGATCACAGAGTCTTACATTATTTACACGTCACATTAGCAAGGCAGCAAGGATGACGACGATGATAATGATTTAATGCAGCTTCTGGCCAAAAGACAACAAGAATCCAACAGACACCAAGGCACCAGAGCACCTTGTCAACTGACAGTCGCTTCATTTGTTTGATTTTGTGATTCCATATTTATGTATATATAATACGCATATGTCCTCGCTACTCGTACACTTTCCGTATATGACATGAATTTTTAATCAAAACAAGAAAGTAACAACCTTACATGGGCGTCGATGGGAATTGAGCTAAATATTAAGTGAGTTTTCACCAAGCACATGTCAAATTTATATTCCAATTGTTTGAGATTTCAGTTGTTTGCCATCATATGTGTGTATCTCGCTTATATCAGAGAGCTCAGAATCCTTTGTGAAATCTAAAACCAAAAATGCTTAAGGAGACATATTTTAGTTCAAAACTTTCGTACAAGTAGGCTCAATGTCACAATGTTACAATTCCCAACTGGTTTTAGTAATGAAATAGTGGTATGTCCTTCCAATTCTGAAATAGGTTTTGAAATTTATGTTTCCAACAAATTGATTTTAAAATCTGCTCTACTCAGCGATCCTCTATAACTAGAACTAGCTCACAACAGTCGCCTTGATATGGAACTTGGTTATTCTGAAGAATCGAAAGTTGCAAGTTAGTAAAGACCTTTATCAAACAATCAAAGATAAGACTTAAGCCGCTTGGATAGCAGTCAACACTCCAGGCAATTTTAATAGAGTCATCCACTTAATCTATCCAGTTTGATAAGCCAATAGTGTCCACCTAAAGTTAATCTATGCTTAGTCTAGTAGCAATAAATGTTTGTGTTTTTTCTTTAATCGCATCATAAAATTTTTCTGATTGGCTAACGACAGTTTGCAAATACACAAAATAAATAGAAATTGATGTCCTTGGCAAATACTTAAGTAAAATTTCTTGTCAACTGTCAGTCGGCCCCCCTTACTACCCCCATGTCAATAACTATGGTAATCATCCAAGAGCACGTGAGTTGTGTGTGTGTGTGTGTGTGTGGATGAACTTTTTGGGGATGGAGAGCCAGTCAGTTGTCCTTCTGGCTTTCCTGTCAAATTATGTGTACACACACATATATATACATGTATATGGGACACATTGTACATGTATTGTGTGTGCACCCAAAGGTATGCATTATAATGTACATACAGAAGTATGTATGCTATGGTATGGTATCTATCTGTTGCCTTATTGTATTTTGGCGTTCAAGTGTCTACTTAAATGTGTTCTCAATGATGGAATCTCTTCTAAAGCGACAACTTTAATAAGCCAACCACATACATTATTAGGATCTTTCAACTACATTTTGTGCACTTGAGTGATATGTATGAATGGCTCACAGCTATGCCAAAAAATGTTAGATATCCCAACGGAATGCCAAGTAACTTGCATTATGTGAAGTGAAATCTCATTAGGGATAAGGACAAAAACCAGAACAATCCCATTACCCACTCATTTGTATGCAATGCACGCAAGACTGACTTACTCTTCCTTCTTTTACTCACTCATTCACTCCCTTCTGCAAATCCCCGAGTCTATGGATTTCTCTCGAGAGAAAGTGAGAGAGAGACAACAACCACGGCAAGCCTTCGCGAAATTGAAAAAAATTGTTCTATGTATATTTTTCGCATAGCATTTTGTCAACGCAAATTGGCAGCTTGGCTTAAATGAAGTGCTCGATGGGGATCAACTTGGCCCCTAGCTCAAGTGCACTGCGGGGAGTAATTAAATGGGTTTCTTTCCGTCTTGTCGATTTCCACAAAAGAATGAAAGGCAAATATAAATTTCTTTGCAATTTTTTCCTCTCTTTTTCGTCCCCCTCGCTCGCCCTTCCCATCATTACTTATTTTCAGCGCCATTTTCATTACACCATGGAAATTTATTGCAAACAATGCATAATGTGGCACATCAACACCCAGTCCAAAATGGCAGTCATAAACACCAACAATTTGGCAGTTAGGCGAATGCCGGAAAGGTGTCTTTGGGTTGGTTTCGGAATTTCCCAATATTCGAGGCGGAGGGCGTTTTGTGTGTCCGCTTTCCGGTCCTGGCTCCCGGTTTATATTCGTTTCGTTTCGTTTCGTCCGAGACTAGCCAAAAATTTATGTGCATTTTTTTTTATTAAATGCTCATTGAGTTGGCTCTGGTCTTGTTTTCTCTTGCGAGACTGTTTAACTCTAAATGTTCACGTAGTGCCATAAACATTTCAACTGGCTCTTGTTTTTCCGTTTGTTTGTTTGTTTTTAGCTTTTCCCAAAAACAACAAAAAACCAAAAAATATAAACACACACAATATTTAGAGGTTGAAGTATAAAAAGGACCCAAAAAGCCAGGCGAATAAAAATATCTCGCCAATTCATACGCTTGATTAGGCACATTCTATCTAACATCTGCGTATCTGCGCTTAAACAAAAATTTAAAGGGCTTCAAAAGGAGTTCAGGATACACTTACCGGAAGCAACTAAGAGCTGCAACATTCTAAAGACAAAGACAAGATTATAAAAGTTTTTAGTTGATTAATTAATTGTCTATGGCATAAGACAATTCTCTAAATGCATAAATAGTTATCTAGAGTTTCTACTTTATTTTTACCTAAAAGGATTTCAAAATAAATTCAATTTTCAATTCATTCGAAACTCTTCAAATCACTTGATTTTGTGTTTAATAATAAACTTACAGACTTTTTAGTGAATCTTCTTACACAATTATAATTAATTTGTTTGATATATCAGCACTAGATGTAAGTACATTAATAATTCAAATATTCATACACATTCAAAAGCTCAAAGCAAGTCATTCGGTCATAGTTTGAACCAGTTTATAGAGCAAATTATTTGATAATTACAAAACCAATAGTATTCTATAATAAGTAGTTTAAAATAAGTTCTATAACACTGAACTCAAGTATGAATATGGAAATACTTATGTACTTAAACAAGATTGTGAAATACATTTATACCTAATCTATTTTCAACCTATTTAAAACCTATTTTTAACTATAGCATAATTCAGTTCTCAGTTATCTTATCCTATAGTTCTAGTAATGTGGAAATACCTATCTAGTACTAAAAAGGGTGTAAAGTACTTAACTTTTTAATCAATCTTGGTAATTTCTATTTGAATTTAACTTGAGATTTGCTCAATGCTTATTAGCTTGCAGTAGTCAGTACTTAATCTATTTGTAACTCAGCATGTTTCGAGAAACCTTTTACCAATTTATTTGTTTTTTTGAGAGTAACTAGTTAACTTATTACTTAACTCATCTAAGACATCTCCTTTTTCGTACTTAATGCACTTATCTGAAACTCGAACTTATCCTTGCTGATGTTAACCTAGTTTCAAGTCCTTTATACCCATTGAATGACAGGGTATAAAAAACACGCACAAACCGTTATAGCAATCAAAATGAAATGGTAGCAATGCTTTGGACTTTGCTTTGATGCAAGTAAGAGCACAGTTTAACCGTTAGATTGCAGCACAAACACACACACACATAGACAAACACACTCGGTGAGAGAAAATGGCGCGCTGCGCTTTTAGAGTGCACTGAAGTGTAACGAGCGCAACGACCGTGCGACCAAGCGTCAGTGCGACCAACTTAAGCTTACTCTACTTTGTCTATATATATATATACATCCCGTTTACTATATATGACATAAAAACGAAATATCTGCGGATAGGCCACATTTTATATATACCTTTAGCCATTTTTATTCTAGTTTCGTATACATTTTGCTGATGTGCCATAAATTTCATTGTCGTTTTCATTTAACAATTTTCTACTTTCACTTATTAATTAAGACACACACACACACACACGCACACGCCCAGAGAAATCGTCCGGAAATTATAACAATGCGAACTCACATAAATATAGCCAACTGGGAAAGTTGAACACATACATATGTACATATATATTTAGTAGTTACCCAGCAAAAGTTACCAACAGAAAGTAAGCCAAACAGTGAGAAAGAGACAGAGAGTGAGAGAGAGAGGGAGAATGAGTATCCTGTGTGCCGCTATCTGATGGCTGTGGGACTGGGATTGGAATTGGGGATTGGTTGGAACTCACTGGTATACCTGTAGCATCCTTATTTTTAGTGTTGCTGTTGTTGTTGCTGTTGCTGGAGGAGTCTGTATAATTATTTCATGAGCGCTGTTTGCATTGGGAATAAGCGAGCGCACAGAGCGGCCAATATGCATAGTAAACATATGCACGAATATACATACATACAAACGTATACATAAATACATACATACAAACTATGAGGCTTTCAACAGAGTCGTAGTTAAATTCTTTAGACATAGTTTTAAAAGGGGGAGGAAAACTAACATTTTTGAATGGTAATATATGTATATATAAACTTATTGGTTAAGGCTAAAACTTTGCCCGTCGATAGGATATGAACCAAAGTTTTCGAACAGAATAAGGACAAAGTATAAGAGTTATTGATCTAGGATGAAATTTGTCGGTAAATCATACAGCAATTCCCTACTCAGTTTATTTAGATTGTGGCCACTTATGGGTCCCCTCTGTGTTCGTCGAGTGAAAGCCACTGAACATACTTAACCATCACGCCTGGACTATAAACACAAGCTTTTCCATTTTTATGTGTCTCGGTGTGGGTGTATATGCGTTTGTTTGTGTTTATTAGTCGCCTGTGAGTCTAGATTGATGGCATGTGTTGTATGAGCTTTAAAAGAGAAGTATTTTACTATGGACTTTAAGTGAAACAAATTTCCACAAGCTTGGCAAAGATGAAAAAAAAAGGAATTCTGAAATGAGCTTTGCATTTTTACGAGATATATAAATTTAGAAGCAATGCTTCAGAGAGTGACCTGCAGCTTAAGAGCACTTCCCCTTACTCCTGTGGACTATCCTCCCTCTCACTTCCATTCCCATTCGTCTCGCTGGGTGTAATAAAAAATTATCACCATTCTGTGACGGAACAATAAAATACTATAGTATACCATGTAGAATATTTGTTGTTGTATTTCGTGTGGCACAACACAACTTAACTATATTAAGGAAACAAGTACGTAAAATATTTTCGTATTTTTTATGTTTATTTGCGTTTAAGAGAAGAAAACTGTATTCATTTGTTAGTGCACTTGTTTTCTAATACTCTTCACAAGTTTATGAAGTGCAAAGAGATTCAACTTTAATGGAAAATGCATCTACTTTTATCTCCATCTCTTTGAAATTTCCTTCAATTCCTAAAATTGACTTGCAGATGATAAGACCTTAATCAAGTAAAAAGTGTATTAGGCTCTGCCTTTTTCATTGCTTCATTAAATTATAATTCACAACTAGTTTTAGTCTCGTATCATGAGTGTATTTCTTAAGAATAAAGTGAAAAGAAATTTAAGAGTATAGAAATTATTACATTCTCTCAATTCCTTCTACTTTCTAGTTGTCGTCTTTCATTTGATTATGAATTTGGTGAGATGGAAATGAATGTTGCAAATGTTGGATCATGGTTGAATGAAATTTCTCTCTTCAATGCTTTGGGGGAATCATCTGTGAAAAATGCAACTTTCAACAGAATTCTCTCTCTCTCCCTCTTTTTACCCCATTGGGAAGATATCCATGTTGTTTTTTTTTTAAACCATTGTCTCCCAAACTGAGCGGCTGCCAAATGGTTTGCAAAAAAAAAAAACACAAAAAATAGACCAAAAAGAAGACTCTAACAAAGCAAACAAGGACAATGACACATGGGTAAATGGTTCAGTTTGTGTTTTCGTTAAAGTGTTTCAAAAGTTGTGCAAGGGGAATAGCCGCTTCATGTGTACATTGCATTCCATGTGTGCATTCGTGATGAGAAAGGGAGAAAGAGTGAGTAGCAGAGAAGCAGCGAGATGGTGGGTTACTATAATTGAAACAATAAACGGCCTACACGGAACGTTTAAATATTTAGTCAAGCCAAACAAATGAACAATGATTGGAGTTTAAGCCTATGCTTTATATTGGATTTATGCCTTCAAATGCTCTAGAAAAATACTGGTCTCTAAGCTGGCCAAAGAAATTAACTGGAAAAGGATCATCAGCATCAACATCATCATCATCATCATAATCTCCTTGCAGCAGTCATTGTCATGGTAACACTTGAACAAAACAGAATGCTGGAACTGAATCATCAGCTAATTCATGACAATATTTTGTGGCTTTTGTGGCTTTTATGGGCCTAGGGAGCATCCATCCATATGTGCATGTCACTGCCATTCCCATTGCCATTGCCACATCATAAGAACGGGCCAAACCCACACACACACTCACACCGAAAAGAAAAAAGAGAGAGCAGAAGTGGGGAACAGTTAGTGGCAGTCAGACAAAAAAAGTGAAAGAAATAACAGGCAAAGGAAGAGAAGACAAGACCGAGTCCGAGATGGTGATGGCTGATGCCACGGGGCGGTGGCCATATTGAGTTCGAGGGGTGCTCATGCGGAAACGGAAGTGACAGTGTATGAAAAAAAGACGGGACAGGCCAGTGTAAGGGAATGGGGCAAAGGAAGACAGAACCACAGGTAGGTAGACACACCGACAGACCAACAGACAGGTAAGAAACGCGTTTGCTATAACAATTTTATCGTTAACATGCCATGACAAAGGTATGTATGCCAAAAGAATACAAATAAAGTGTTAGATAGAATACAGAAACCGAGCTACTAAGAAGAGGTGAACGAACTGCAAAACTCGGGAAGAGAGTTTAAAAATTGTTTAAGGCCCCAGAAAAAACTCATTTAATTTTCTCACGTCCTTTGGCATTCTCTCGCCCGCTCATCAGTCTATCCATCAAGATCAATGTCAGCTGATTTATGTTTATGTATGCCTTTCAATTTATCCACTCCAAACAGCATCAGCGTCTATCTATCTATCCACTTGTCTATTATCTATGCCGGGTCAAGGCTTCATGCGATGAGCAACAAAGACCCTGAAAGCTAAAGTAAACTATGCCAAAGAGATTGTCTCCTAAAAACTAAACTAAGCTTCTTGTCTGTTTCAGTTTTATTGCATTGGGAAAATTTATACTATCTGTTGTAACCTTCCGTCTCTTATCTCCGATGCTCCCACTGCCAATGTCGTGGCCATTATTTATATTGTGTTAAGCACTTTAGTACATCCTAATGCGTTTTGTTGTTCCGGTTTCACGTTAGCGTCACGGTTCGCGTTAGTCAAAGACACAAATGCCAGAGGCGAAACCCACCATCCCACCATCAGAACACATTCACAAGCAATACATGTTGCGGGATTGCCAGGGGATTCTAGTAAGAGTTGTTACCCACTTGTTCTAGTGGGTGCCAAGGCAAGGCAAGGACATAGACATTGAAAACCGTCGGCCACGTGTCTGAAAAGCCACGAAAAAGTGCACGTAAAAACTGCAAATTGCCGCTAATAGAAGTGCAAACAGTTTTAAGAGCTAGATAAAAGGAAATACATATATTCGGACATGTTCCCATTCGCGATTACGCCTTGAAAGTGAATTGATGTGAATTCAGTAGGCGATTTATTAAATGGAACGAGCTATCCCTTTTGGCAGAAAGAACTGCCTTATGATTCCAGTTTGGTATTTTGACAGCCAATTCAGCTTAGAGCGTAGCCAAACCTCTATATTAGAATCGAGAAATTTTTCTCTTTCTGGACAATATTGTTGGAAATTGTAATCAGGAACATGCCTGATTGCAGTAGCGTATCTTAAGTAGAAGGGTTAAGAGAGCAATTTGTTTTTACTGGCCAAAAAGAATCCCCAGATCCGCCACCGTCCGATAGAGTCCTTGTAAATACCAAACGAGTTATTACCGAATAGAGTAAAACTTACATCACCTCAAGTTGTGTGACTTCGTTTTTCGTTTCGTTTTAACTCTTAGCCAAATCCATTATAACAAATTGGAATAGGTTCCCTTTACGGTGAAAAATGTAATACCTAAGCAGTTGTTGCATTAGTTTCCTAAAGGGAATAAAGTTGATTTCATTTTCTTTCATTTTCCTTTTATACTTTTACTTATTTTTGCTTTTTCGGATGAATTTTTTTGACGAAATTTCAAACGATGACCTTCTCGTTGCTTCGCCCTTTGGAGTCTCATAATGTTTTGTTTTTTTTTTTTTGGTTGAGGGTCGAGCCAAGTCTCTTTTCAGGCCGCCCACATATCAACCTTTTGTCAGTGTTCAAGGAATTTGGTATTAAAATGTCTCCAAAGAAATATTTTTGCAGGACCGGGTTAGAAACTATTTGCTGGTTCCAGTTTCGAGTGCCTTAAGGATAAACCGCGCGCACCTGCCATAGTTTACATGAGAATCTAATGGGAGCAAAAAGGGGCAAAACTCATTGTAGAAGAGTAGAGTGAGTGCCAAAACAATTTTCAAACAATTTTACGGCTGAGTGCGTGCCAAGACCAGAGAAAGGGACAACAAGTTAGACAGAGAGAGAGAGAGAGAGAGAAAGAGGAAGAGGGGTCCAAGAGTGAATGGCGTTGGCGTTGGCATTATATGGCAGCCAATTTCAAGTGTCAAAAAAATGGCAAAATGACAATGAAATGAATTTCATTTGGTGTTTGTCAACGCCTTCGCTAATTGTCTTAATGGAGCAGCAGCAACAAGTTCTCTGCTTTGGCATTCTGAATCTGTTTCAAAGAGAGTGAATACTTTTACATACACTCCTCTTCATCAAATTTAAACTCGTGCCCATGCGGCGTATGCGTAACGTCTTTATGTTTTCCCAGTTGAATGCTCAGGATGTTAGCTTTAAGATTCTAACAGTCGCTAAAGTGGTGAAAAAACATTGTACGCAATTCCCCTAACTAATTTCGCATTTCAATTTCCCCTTTTGAAGGTTAAAGTTCAGAAAAGAGGAGAGAGCGAAAGCGAAAGAGAGAGAATGAATGAGAGAGCCGTGGCTATTACCTGGACTAGTTGAGCCTTTTTTCGGGGAGTATGGGTTTGTTTTCATTTACTATCTGGGCTTCCGCTGAAATCTAAATGTTAACTAGCAGGCAGAGAGTCCATAAGAGAGAAAATAAAACCTCGGAGACGAAGCTCCTAAAAGCTCACTCTCAAATAACTGTTAGGGCGAGAGAGACTGAGAGAGTAAAAGATTACACAGGATAAACTTAACTCTAATAGCGAAACCAAAATTACACCAACAGATTGCAAGCTTTTAAAGCTTCCTGTCGACTATCCTCAAAGCTTTATTCGGTGTGGCAACCATTTTAGATAATTGTTATAAACTCTGGATTCATATAGGAGAAACCAATAAAATCGTTTTGATCTAAATTCATCATGAAAAGCTTATCAGTTGGAGTTAAATCTGTCTTCTCCTTGGTAAATACTTCATCAAAATTGTTGATATCCTTGCGATGTTTCTAAGAAAGGAAACTGTCAATTATATGTCAGGAAATTGTAAATATAACTTACAATTTTGGGAACAATCGGTGGTTGCATTTCACCAGCCTCAGCTTTATCCCAATCGATTTGACCAAAGAAAGGATGCGTGGTTATCTCCTGTCTGGCATAGCGACCAGCTCCTAGACGATTATTAGGCTTCTTAGCGAGAAACTATAAGGAAAATCATGGCGAGATGTTTAAAAAATTCTCGCCCGTTGTAAAATTAACTTACGCTGGTTATAATATCCATGGCCTCATGCGAGAAATGCTTGGGAAAGACGGCCTTCTTCTCTTTGATGTTACGGAATATGGTGGAGTCGTCATCGCCCTCGAAGGGAGCCTGACCAGCCAATAGTTCGTACAATAGAACACCATATGACCACCAATCGGCGGTAATGGAATAAGGATCATAACTAACAATCTAAAAAATTAGCTTTTGTTAGTTTTGGGTTAGAACTTCCTCTCTCTTCGCTCACCTCGGGTGCCATGTAATTGGGAGTACCACAAAAGGTGCGTGTAGTCTGACGATCGCTTACACCTTCCTTGCTTAAACCAAAGTCCACTAATCTGACATGACCCTCACCATCTAAGAGAATATTATCCAGCTTCAAATCTCTATAGATAATATCGCGTTCATGTAGAAAGAAGAAGGCTATGGCCACCTCCACGGCATAGAACCTATAGAACAAATAGAAAGTTACTTTCTCCACCGTAAGAACGTGTACTTACACAGCCACAGACTCTTTGAAACGTCCATATTGCTGCATATGATGCATCAAATCGCCACCCTTACAGTATTCCATAACAAAAAATAAACGATCCATGGTCTGGAAACAAGAATGCATCGATACCAAAAATGGAGGACGTCCAGATAGGGCCAGAATACGTTTCTCATTCATTGGCAATTCCATGTCATCGGTTTGTATAATGACATCCTTGCGTAACACTTTCACCGCATACAATTCATCTGTGCCACGACGTTCGGCTAAAAGTACCTTGCCGAATGAGCCTTTGCCAATTGTCTTGACGAAATTGAAATCAGCTGCCCGTATCATATCCCTTTTACTCATATTATGGGGCATATCCTTATTGTCCATACGCCGTTTCTCATTTGGACGACGATCGTGCTAAAGATTTAGAAGAAAAATATATTTTAAAAACTCTCTGAGTTTGTCCTTTAACTTACTCGAACTTCATCACTCAAACGTGCCATATCATTAACGATATCGATGCAAGGAATATTATAATGTTCTCCCTCGACTTGAGATAGAAATTTATACCAACCATCGATGGGCTCCTTTTGAATTTCCTCCAGGCTGAATGAAAATGAGCCCATGAAATCATTGCGAGAAGTTCGATCCCAATCCCAGACTTCAATAAGCAAACGTTTCTCTCTATCCTGTGGTTGTAGTTCACTGAAAGTATAAGTAAACTTTACGGAGAGAAAGCAATATCTAGCACTCCCTTGAAAACCTACAAAGTGATGGTCTCATTAAAAACAGGATTGAGATTCTTTTGTATGGTTTTGGTCTTCTTTTTGGTGCGACCCGAGCGATCGGGATGCATTTGAACAGCTATGTAGGGATCACTGAAACCATTCGTATCCATGGGAATAAGATTTGCGGCCTCTTTAACTAAAAAGAAAGCGTATTTGAAAACTAAAACTAGTTTGAGGTATCAACTTACTGTCTACTTTTAGATTATTCCCCTTAAGCTCCACATAGAGCAATAGTTTGCCACGCACTTCACTAATATCTGCTCCGCACATGGGTGGCACTTTCTCCTGGCAAACGTGATGCACATTTAGGTTGCAATCTGTTGGAATGAACAAAAAACACTATAAGAGCCTCTTTTGAGTTGAAAATAAATACTTACTCTCACACTTGACACCTTGATGGGCCACACCATGCAACAGCATGCCGCACTCGTCACAGAATGTGGGCGTGGTATAGGTGGTTGAGATCCAGCCATGCTTCACTTTGGCGCAATCAGCATCGAAATCGGTGTCCTTGCCAGGACACTTGAATACAACATATTTGCAGCACTTTTGATGAATATTAAAGCGGCATTCTGCAAGGCATTTGAAAACGAAAAGCTTAATGCATTTTCAATGCATAATTCTCTTTTCTCAACCTACCCTCGCACTGAAAACCTTGCTTGCCAAAACCCCTAAACTCGGTCAACGTTGCGGCACAATAGAACGTAGAGGGGAAAACAGAGGGAGAGAGAGGGCAACAACAGAAAAAAACGTGTCAGATTACACAAAAAAAGTCTAATTAAATTAGCAACGCGCCGCCGCTTGCCCCGAAGAAAACAAAATGGAGAAACAAATGGAAAATAGGTATAAAAATAACCAACTGAGATTGCAACATTTTTAGGCTCACCAAATGAAATCCTTGCAATGACCACAATAAGTTGGCTGCTTAAAGAAACGCACCGCAAACCGATGGCCATTGACAATTTCCAAACCCTTGCGCTTCATGGCTCCCTTACGCAGACGATTCTTCATATAGTTGACGATATTGGCTTCGCCAGTGATGTCCAATAGATTGGCAGGAGCCTTGCCACCTGCTGCTGCTCCTCCTGCTGCGGGAGCAGCTGCGCCAGCTGCAGGTCCAGTTGGCAATACAGTGGCACCTGGCGTGGCAACAGCAGCAGCAGCCATGGCTAAAAAGGATTAATTCCTTGGATCAACTGGCAGACTGAAAGACTAAGACCGACTCGAACCACCGCACGGCTTCAGGCGCGACAAGCAACTGACCTATCAACCGACAATGGGCCAACTATCTAATGTCTAAAGAAACCAAAAAAGTGCCAGACCAAAAAGGTGACGGACAGCCACCAAGACAAAGGGATTATGTTTAAGTAATGTTCAATAAACAAATAAAAGAGGGGTAAAAGAAAAATGCAAGAATATGCCAAAGACATGACCACACATTCGTGTGAGTATGAAATAAAAGAATGCAGTCAAATAGTTTTCAAAATTTGCAAAGTTTCAAGCCTTAGACTTATCATACGGTAATCAGCAGGCTCTTCGGATTGGTATTCTTCACTAAACATATTCCTTTAAGCCTTAACTAATACCAAAGATGCTCATATCATAAATGATGCAAAAGATCGTGTTGGTATGAGTACAGAATTGCAATGTTTTAACTACTCGTTTTGTCTTAGTAATTCATTATTAGATAATTATTTTTTATAAAATAGTCCAAACTTAATCCCTTCAAAGACATAATTGACTAACTTAAAAGGTGTAAATATATTAACAGCGATCACACTATCTCATGTGAGTACTAGTTGCTACTCGTTAATATGCTTATTAACAGCAATTATCGCCTTCCTAATTGTCTCTCTCTAAGTGTTTTTGCTCTCTGTCTGTAGTCAAACAAGAAAGCCTCTTAAAAATTCACTTACCTTTACTGATAAGTGTAAACAATTTGGACAAGGTCAAGATGGTACTTACCATTTCCATTTCCATTTCTAGCATCGACTCTAGCACAACTCAGGACATTTGCCAAGCGACAATCAACGACAGCTGGCATACGTTGCGTATGTGTGTTATGTGACGTCAATGGGCAGCATGAGAAATGCATGGACTAGAAGAGACAAGATGGCGAAACGGGAAAGAAAAGAGAGGGTTATGGCATGTCAACAAACTTGCACAATGCCAGCAACCAGCAGCCAACAGCCAGGAGGAATAGGACAATATATACACAGAGATTGCAGGACCTAAAGGAGAGCACACACACACACAAACTGGTTGTGTGTGTGTGTTTGTTATATGGAACGGAAGTTTTGCTAACGATGTCGATTATTTCTATGTCATTGTTGATTAATTTATGCAATTTGCAATTTGCAGGGGGCCCCGACATGTCGTATGATTGATATAACTATCTAAGGAGAAACAACGAGGAAGAAAGAAAGAGACGGAGAATGAAAAGAGACAACGCCAAGAGAGGTACGAGAAAAACCATTTAAAAGTTAACCTTTGCTAAAAATAGAAATAGAAACGCAAATCGAGCACAAAGTGCAGAATGTTTTTATACCCTTGCAGAGGGTATTATAAAATTGGTCAGATGTTTGTAACGCACAGAAGGAGACGTTTCCGACCCCATAAAGTATATATATTCTTGATCAGCATGAGAAGCTAAGTCGATATAGCCATGTCCGTCTGTCCGTCTGTCCGTCTGTCCGTCTGTCCGTCGGTGCGTACGCGTTTTACTCAGCCATCTTAAGAGCTATCGGGATGAAATTTTTTTTGGGAGCTTTTTTTTACCCGGGTGAGATAAAGTATGAAAATCTTTGGGATCGGACTACTATATCATATAGCTCTGGAACAAAAATTTTTGCAAAAATTGGAGTATCCCCATGAAATTCACCAATATAATAGAATTTGATATAAAATCTCAGATCCCAAAATTTGACCCTGATCGGATAAATAGAACACAAGTTACAGTCTATATAAATCGGTTCAATCGCTGCCGGCAGCTCTGCTTGCTGCCTACTACGTCATCATCAAATCAACAGAGCACATGCATACACACACAGACGCAACGCTACATAAACTGTATGTGTATGCGTGCGTTGCTTTGCTTAGGGAATGAGGGAAGAAGAAGAACAAATTGTACATAGTATGAAGAGTAAAATTGTTTTGTTTGTATATTAATGAATTGAGTTGCAGAAAACAAATTTTGAACATGTGAAATTATTATTGTCAAGGACTGCAAGGGTATATAAACTTCGGCATAGCCGAATTTAACTTCTTTGATATTTTTTTTTGTTTTTGTTTTATATGCTGTAAGGACACACATAGAAGGACACTCACACACAGAGAAAGACAGACAGAGGGAGGCAGGAGCCAAACTAAAAGCTGCTGTGGTTTTTCGGCTTGAAATCTAAACCAACCAAAAAATACATTTTGTGACGTAGACAAGACCAAGAAAAACGAAAACCAACAAAAATGGCAATGAGCGGCAAATGCAGGCAAGCTGATGCCAAGCCATATTATGTTAGGGTATTGGAAGAGCAAAGTGTTGCTGTGTGAATGCATTCAAACGGAAATGGAAACCTTTGTCGGACGCGAATAGAAACGGGCGAAACAACAAAAGCAAATGTCATTTAAGGGCTTGGGTATAGTAACTGAGTAGACGAGTCCATGAATTCCCTTCAGTCAATGTATCTCAGAAGTGCACTTTGTGTCGACAAATATGCTCTCAGAGATTGCACACAAGCTCATACACAGAAGTATTGCTTACACCTGTCCATGGCAGACAGACAAATGAGGTTGCTAAGGACGGGAAGGAGGGGCGGTGGGTGGTATGGTACGCTCAAATAGATTTGGTTTTCATGTTGTTTTTGTTGTTGTTGTTGTTGTTTATGTTGTTGCTTTCAATTTACGTCATCATTTCCATGGCGTCGTCAAACAATTTTCTTTTTGCATTTTCACCAAAGCAGGCCAAGTGAATTTCCTCTCTCTCTCTCTCTCTTGTTACAATTATTGACTCTCTCTCGATGGCCCTTTCTCTCGCACTCTCTCTCACTTTCTCCCTGTCTCTCTTTGTATAACACTTTTGCGCTTCCAAATTGTTGCCTTTATTTTGTCTTTACTGTTTTTTGATTTTGTTATATATTTTATTTTATTTTATGTTTTTCCTTTTCCTTTTTTGCCATTTGGCAATTTGTTTAGCTGTTTGTTACTTATGTTCTTTGCCGCTTTGTTGACCTGCGCTCTTAACACCTATTGATCTGCACAACACCTTTGTCTTGTGTGTGTGTGTGTGTAAGTGTGTCTGTTTATTATGTTACTTTGTTAGATGTTTCATCAGTTTTGTTCTAATCACAGGTACAAAGACTTTTAGCTACATGTTGCAAAGCGTTAAGGGCAACATGTTGCCCAGATGTAACTTGGCAGTTAACCTGATTGTTCCCCTAGTTGATGAAATATTTAACCAGAGCAAACTAATTGACCAATTTGTTATATAATTTATCAATGGTAAGGCAAATATGTGGGGTGTTTATTAGGGACTGCAAAAGTCATTCTGTTCTTAATTGAATTAAACAATGAATTATTAATAATATTTTGAAATAATTTTAAAACGATATTTACTTTCATTTATTAAGTGTGTTAAAATAATATGCAGAAGGTTATTAACAAACAGATGTAATATGATAATGCTCTTATAGGAAACTGTTTAACTCTTATCGATCTTATCAGTATTTTTTAGAGCTGATTTCAATTAACAGAAGCAACCCTGTTTCATCAAGGATTCTTATGCAGTTCTTCCAAATCTTCGATGATTCTTCTTCTGTACTTCACTAGAAAAGATATCGTAATACTACTGGGTATTTCAGACTAGTAGGGATTCAAATAAAAGGGAATGGAAGTTGAAACGTTTATAGCTAAATAATCGTAAAAGTTTGTTAAGTAGCACTAAAATATTATATTAGACGCATTATGTGACCATCCCGTACTTAAAACGATAAAAACAAAAATCTAGAGAAGACAAAGTTGCGATAAATTATGTTTATCGATTATGTTTATCGATTGCTTTAAAGAAAAGCCTGATCAAAAGGAAATACAGGATCTAGAGTGATCAGAAATCAAGTCTTTCGATTAACAGAAATTATCTACAGACTAACTCACTGATATATTGTCTAACTGTCCATATACCAATAAATGCAATTACCTACAAAAACATACTAAGAAATCAAGGATACTTTTTGGTTTAAAAAACAATTACCCCACATGGAGGAATTTATTATTAACTTTGTTTTCTAATGACCCCCCAGTACAAGTAAGAGAAAATGTTAACCCATTTTCCATGAAGCCAATCAAGGATTCATGTTGTGGTCCTTGGCTTAGTATTTATACTGGCAACAACACAAATCACAGTGCCTGAGCTAAGAACCGCAACAATTAGCACCCGACAACGATAATAAAAGTAACAGCAAACAGAAAATGGCTAGCCATAATTAACAGTGTCTCATAAAATTGAACAAACCAAGTTTGTCAGCTAACCGCAACAGCAATTGGACAACTGGTCAATAAAATAACTTACCATATTGACCCTGCACTACGTGAAAGAAAGAAAAAAAGAGAGAGAGAGAGAGTGCCAGTGATTTGTTTATACAAAAGGTAGCAGCAGCTAAAGAAAATATGATGACGTTTTCTGTTTACTAGAGAGCCACAAACAACAAAAATTGGCATAAGACTTGCTGGCTAAAAAGCAAAAACTGTTATACCCAAGATTGTGCCGGCTCTGTACAAGGCGCCTGCGTTAGAATTGAATTCTAGACTAGCTGGAAAATATCCTGGCAAAAAAAACTTGCCAACTGCCAGTCGCATTCTGAAAGGCGCCACGAAAAGGTTCGTTAGCCAACAAAACGCGGTCAAGATAAAACTTAACCGCAAAAACGTGTGAGTGAGTTCAAGTGAAAGTATCTGAAAGTGTGTAAAATTTGTGTGTGTGTGTGAGCTAGTATGTTTTTTTTTTAATTTTGCAGGTGTTTATGGCCTAAGAACTTAAATTCTAAATAGTTAAGACTTTAAAAGAAGAAGAAGACAAAAAAATATGTAAAAAAAAAATAATAGTAGTAAACAAAACGTGTTCTGCCATTGGAAGAGATGCCAAGCCCCCCTCTTTCACTCTCTCCTTAGGCCACATTTTTATTTTCCGCTTTTTGGAAATATTGCGTTGAACTTACGCAGCTTCCAACGAAAGGACGAACGAATGCCAAACGATGATTGCGTGGGAAATACATCTTCGTTTGGCTTTAGATTCTCTGCTGCGGACATTCAATGTTCTGCGTTTGCCCCAAGCGCACGTGGATGCCGCCAATAAAAAAACAACCTGACTGTGTCTCCGTGTGTCTCTTCCGTGTGTGTGTGTCTGTGTGTGGAGCTAAACAAAATATATGTAATAAAAATAAAAATAAAACTTAACCCAGCATGTAATCAGTGACAGTTTTGTTTCCTTTGGCTCCAACTTTTTTTTTGTGTGTCCTTTCTGTAAATTGTAGCTTGGCTGTGATTTACACTGCTTCTTTGCCATTTTGCCACACGCATTAACTAATTGAAATTAATGGTTGATATGCATTTCGCAAACATGGCTCTGTAATTTATGACAAATCATGACATTCAACATTATTCATGCCCCAAAAGGGACACCACCACCCACAAGAAGCATCAACCAAATTGTCCTTAGCACTTAAACAAACACAAGACGCAAGCAAAAGTCAGCGTTAGGTCGGATTTCTATTTATCCAAAAGTAATCAGAAGAAAAGGAACAAGTACTTTTGATACATGTGACAGAAATATGTGAAAATTCACTTGAGATAAACATTTGTAAGCATTTCCCAAAACAGATTTCTCATTGGGCACAGCAACCATTAAACTAATGAAAATGAAAATGAAAATGCTTGTCAAATTGTAAGGTGAAGAAAAATATTTTCTTCAAATTATGTTAAGTGAGGTGGAGGAAAAATGAAAATTTGTGAAAGTTCCCATGAAAGTTGAAATTTTAAAAAGTGTGAAGAATTATTTCTCAATTGAATACAATTGTAATCAAATCATTCAGTAATATAAATTTAAATAAGATCTCTTCAAAGGTTTTAATTTAAAACTCTGACTGAGAACAGAAATGTTTCTTAATAAATGAGTGTAGTTAGCCCCAAAAGTATGCAATGGGCATTCTGTATGTTAGCTTTTTGGAAAGATATTTTGAAATATCTAGTAGATAAAAAATGTCCTCCTTATATCCAATGTCTTAGCTCCGTAATATTCCAAAAGTAATAATAACTTTCTCATCCCACTCAGATCAGATCTTTTGCTAAATTATAAAATTTACTTGATATAGCTCTAGGAGAAAGAAGAAAAAAAACAGCATATTTTTTTTAAACATTGCTTCGATGACCATTTTTTACCCACAGGATATTGCAAAAGGTCATCATTTTCGCTACTATGACATTAAGAAATTTGACAGCAATTTTAAACTTATTAATTTTCGAATACCTTTGCATACTTTAGGGAAAATATTGTCTTATTGTCAAAATTGATTCGACCGATTCCCAATTTTCTCCACTTCGTTTCCATTAATTTGTCTTTGGAATTCGAATTATCGTTATAATATTTCAGATAAAAAAAACTTATTTGAAAGCTTTGTTAAAAACAAAAAATTTAAAGCCAAATTCCATAAGGGAATCATAAAAAAAGTCTTAGAAAAGTTACTCAACGTAGCTCCAGAATGAAGTAGACTAAAACTGCCATAAAGTAAATCTGCTAACTAAATAAAATTACCTTTAAATTGTGTGCAATTTATTCAAATTGTGTTTCCTCTTTGTTAGATTGATAGCAGGACATTTGCCGGCCATTTCCTCAATTTTTCTCCCAACAAGCAGAACTGTAATCAGTTTAAAGATTAAAATTAAATATTAAATACAAATCCAAGGAAATAAATTTTAACCTGATTAAGATAATCCCATCTATGTATATATATGTACATAGATATATATATCTCTTTCATTCATCTGTAGGCCATCGCATTGAATGCAAAATAATTGATTGCAAGTCATCAGCATGCGCAGGAGGAAGAAATGTCCAATGAAAATGCAAAAGAAAAACTCAATTCAATACAACTAAAGTGAGTGAGCCCGGAAAAGTGGGCAAACATCATGTTGTTAATGTTGTGTTCGTCAAGTGTTCTGTGTTGTTGTGTTGCTGCTGCTTATATAATATTAAGACGCTCCTAACAAGAAGAGAAATAAGCAAAATATATAAAAGATATAAAAGTGCCAAGTGTGTATTCGAAAACAAAAGGAAACGAAATCTCCAAATAAGCAATATTTCGACTAGCCATCAGTGAACTACATATAAGCAAACGAAAATAAGGGAAATAAGAAAAGCTAAAGCAAAGGCAAAGGATTAGAGAAGGACAGTCATGCCCTTTGGTCGGAAATCACCGCTAGAGGCATTGGCCCTGCCCGGTGTTATGTTGGCCTATAAATACAGCCAGTTTCGCCAGCGAAGACGCGAGGCAGCCAGCCGACGGGTCACCGAGCGCGAACTCTCGGCGCTGCATCATAAAATCGTAAGTAAAAAGAAACCAAAGTATATATAAGAAATATGTATATACTAAAGCTTAAAATATGCGGCCTAAGCAAACAAAACTCATTTTTTATGTTGGCAATAAAATTCCAAGGAATAAACGTTTATCATTAGCCCAGGCCAGCAAATGGTTAAAAAGGAAGTGTGAGGTGAAAGGAGGCCTTGTAGCTTGGACAATTTAAAGTTGTTCTCCTTCAATGGCTTCCGCTTTTGGTTTAGAAAAATAAAATAACAACATACAACATAAAACAGGGCAAAATACATCAACAAAAGGTGCAAGCCCACAAAAGTAGGCAATAAAAAGAGCTATAACTTGTATGTGACATTTCATATGTTAGTGGGCGTATGTGAGTCTGTATGTGTAAGTGTGTTGTTGGCTGTGGCTTTTGTAAGTTTCTTATTTGCATTTTAAGACCACATAAAATAAGAACTTGTAAAAGTTTGTAGAATTTTCCTCTTTTTTTCTTCTTGCCTAAATTGAAAATTCCCTTTCAGTTGATGCTACCAAAGTTTTGTTTGCCTAAGCAAATGTATTTTATTTTCCTGAAACTCTATTTAACTAGACTTTGGTATAACTTAGTTTAAGTAATTTGAATGAAAATAGTTAACATTTAGTTGGGTGTTTAATGAAGTATAGGAAAATTGTAGAACAAACTGAAGGATGTAGTAACTTTTACCTTGTGCACATTGGGTCAAAAGCTTCTTTAAGGCATAAACTCATTTCAATAAAGACAAATCGTACACATTCCACATCAAACTACAAGACAAAGGTCTTCAAATTAAAATTTTATTTCTTTTAAATCTGAAATGAATCTTCTTGGCAGAAGGATCAACATTCGAAATTAAATCCCCCTTTGGGATGGAATTTGTCTCCTTATCCCAGCAATAACTTAATGACTTTAACAAATTCTAACACATACCAAACAAAATTCCACTTTCCCATAAAGATTCTCCTTCAAGATTTGGTCATAGGTCAGTTGTGGAATTCTAATCATCATAAGTAAGAAAGGGAGGGAACCTTTAAATATTCATTATTTTCGTTACCAACAAAAAACTGACAGCTTCTTGACCCTTTTTGCATTTTCCACATTAAGTTATAAAATGGCAAAACAAAAACATAATAATAACGAAAAAGCAAAACAAACATTTCAACTTGTCCATTTTCCTTGCCTTTTCGCCTTTATTTTGCTTCTTCTTCTTCTTGTTGCATGCCAAAGAATAAAATGAACAAACGCGGCAAAATAAAAAAAACAAGAAAAAAAAAAACTGTTAAGCTCACTTGAGATTTTACGAGACTTGTTTGAAATTTATGACTTTACAAAAGCCATAGACAGCCACACCCACTTATTCATACACACACAAACACACGCATACCCATACATACATACATATAGACACTAACTTGGCCACTTACATAAGGACTGAAAATGCACAAAAACAGCGAGCCTCGGTCTCAACTGTTTTGCATAAAATCTGACGCGTGACTGTAATTTCTTCAGGCGACCTTGAAAAACGAAACACAAACACACACACACACACACACACATATAGAGCCACACACGCATACCAATATATATTAGCCTGTTAGAGAAGAGGAACACACCAAAAAGCTTTTATGCAACATTAAAAATTACAAAGGCCACGTATTAAAAATGCTTTTACAATTAAATACCTACCAAAAAAAAAAAAACAACTGAAATTCTACAATAAAGGTGAACGCAAGTGAGAATGGCCATTTTGGGGATTTTTAGTAGCCAAGAGGCAGCAGGAAGTCCGAGGGAAAACCCTACTTACAATTAGACTAATGACCATCTAAAGTGAGTCACTGTTTGGTTCCAACAACTACAAACAGATATATTTGACTGTACTAGAATAAAAATTTCAACTAATGCTTTAATTAAGGTTTTTAGGCAATTAGATTTCAACTTAAAAGTGAAACAAAATGCATCGCAGATTTAATTGAGAACATCAAATATTTGCTTTTGATCTGACAATTAGTCCATGTTAATGGAATCAGAAGTTCTACATACAAAACTTCATGTCAACAGTTAAGAATGGTTAATATGGATGGAAACTCAGAAAACAACTTTAAAAGTTTTATACTACAAAAAGTGAGAGTTCGCCTACTTAAGCTATGAGCATTTCATTTCAACTCAACATAAACATATGCACTTAATGCAGAGGGAGACGCAAGAAGACCACAAATTGTTCAATTTATGCCTCAATATGGGTCAAGAGGAACATTTTGATAATGTACATAAACTGAATTGTTAATTGGATATGTGCCAGATATCTCTAGAGAAACTGGACTGTCAGGTTTCTAAAATATTTAAGACAATTCGAATTGTTAGTTGGGCCAAAAATATTATTTATTACATTGTATTGTACAGACAAGACTAGGATGTTACATGGTTGCAGTCCTCAAAATATACCGTCTCGATTTCCAATCATAATTACAGCAATTTGATTTATCTTTATATAACTTGTTTTTGAGCCTAAACAAAACAAACAAAATGCCAATTAAGCATTTACTAAACTCAGTCTATTAAATTTTGTTCTAAATATCAAAATCGTTCTGTTAAATATTTTATACATATCTCAAAGGACTAAACTTTAACGCGTTTGAATTTGTATAAATTCTTAAATTTTAAAGTATCAGTTGAACTCGGCGAATTATTCTTTCATGTCAAAACAAAAATCCCCCGAAACACATGCGTATGAGCTCATTTAAGCCTAAAGCTCACACACACACATATACAGCAGATAGGGACAGAGAAAGAGAGATATTTTGCTGTCATTTCGCAGCTAATCCCCTAAAGTATGCAACGAACAAGCGAAAAAAACAACAAACAAGAAATTCGTTCGTTTCTCGTTTGAAGGCGACAGCCTAATTATGAGGCGTATACGCGATATATGCATAATATATCAAGTATACGCCTAGTGGCATGCCAAAAAACCTGACCATTAAAACTTGATTAGACCAGAGAAATACACACACACACACACACACATGAACACACAAAACTGGTAGTTGAGAGAAAGGAAAAGCGAGAATGGGGAATTTGGTATTTGGGAGCGGAAGAAGAAAAGAAAGCAAAGAAGAGAGAGGAAGTGAGGTAAACCGGGAAGACAATCCTTGTCCGATTAAAAGGAAAATGCTGTAAAATATTTACTAGCCATGAAAATACGAGCTCGTTGGAAAATGTTTATATCCCACTCACCGCCCACTCACTCCCCCGCTCAAGTCGCGTGACAATTCAACATAAGATAAGCCCCGAAACGAAACGTGGACATTGAACACGTTCAGCAAACAGCATTGAAATGGCCATGCAATCGAAATAAAAATAAAAATTTATAATTTACTTTAGCCAAAAACACACACAAGCCCAGAGAGAGTGAGAGTAACAGAGCGGAGGTGAAAACTAATGTCCTTTAGCCTTGACTGGGCCAGTCTGACATTTGCCTCAAATTGAAATGCGAAGTGGACATGATTATTAGCTGCAGTTGCAGCAAAACTAAAAAGCAAATTTTCGTTTTTTTTTTTCTTGTCTTGTTAGCTGCTGAAACTAAAAAAGAGCAGAATATTAAATGGTTGAAACCTTTGTCCTTTTTAGGCAATTTGCACGTTTGGTCGAGCATTTGCCTTACTGCAAAACATTCGACTTTCTCTTTGCCAATAAATGACCGCACAATTTGACTTGGCACATGGCACATGGAAGACCAGAAAAACCAGCTTAGTCATCCAAATACCAAAACATTTTCACATGCATCCTGTAATCAATGCGGTGGGCATTTAGGTTTTATATAGAACGAAAAGAGGCCAATATGGAAAATATATTTAAACCAATTCATAAATTTGTTATTTAAGACTAAATATCATCATAATGTATAGTGAATAGAACATCTACTTTCATTCTAACTACTCTAAAGTATCCATATATCACATTGGGCAATCGTTTAGCATTAGAATTACTTAAAAGTAGGATTGTAAGCCTAAAAGTATGCAAACCCATCGTGTTGGAGAAGGAATCGGCGAAGGAATTGCACTTTATTACCTTGTAAAAGGTTCTCAGTTTGAGCTTCTCAGTTAGTCAAAGAAGTTTTCCAAAAAAGTACAAGTAAAGTAAAGGATATCAAGGACTTTCATCAGTTTCGTTTGTAAAAATGTATATTGCCTTTGCCTATTTTATATATCTACCTACATTTATATTTTTGTTGTTGATGTTGTTGATGTTGTTGTTGTTATACATACTTGTGGTCAATTGCACAAACATTGCAATAAACCTGGCCTTGCCATGCCCTTCTCTGAAAAAACATCGTCATTCGTCACCCCCCGCCTGCCCTCTCTACCACTCTCCTGCTCTCTTTCATAACTGTCTCTATAAATCACATAAAGCATTTGAAAATAATTCCAATTTGAGTGTCCTTTTTTCGGTTGCTCTTGTTGTTTCTGTTGAATGTTATACATGGCACCTTGGGTGTCATTTAGTTCACCTGTTAGTTGTTTTTCCCCTTTTCTCATTCGCTCTCTCTCTCTCTCTGTTGATGGGTCATTCAATCAATGTCTTCTTTTGCGGGCTGCTGGACAACTAAAATAAATCATTAAAATCAAACATTAATCAATTTTATGGCTACTACCAGGGAAAAATGGTCATTAAACAAAGATTTTTTTTGGTCCTTTCTTTTTTTTTTTGGTGGGCACGCAATGGCACAGGGCGTAGACGGATATCCGTAAGACGAAAGTAGAGAAAAAGAGAGAGAGAGTGAAAGAGAATGAAAAGAAAAGCAAAAAGTAATTGAACTTTTGTGTTGCAGCAGACACGCAACTTTTTTTTTCTTTTCGTTTTTTAGGATAATGGCGAAACCTGTCTTCAAACTCATTCCCCCTTTGTCCTCGTCCTCGCCCACGTCGACAACGACGACGACGACGTCAACGATGTCTTTGTCGTTGTGCTTTATTTAAATATTGTAGTTTTAGAATGTCATGTGCTGGAGCCGTTGCCTTTGTCGTCTGCGAACTTCCGTTTCCTGTCCTCCATTCGCCTTTCTTGCGTCCCAGCAAGCAATTAGAGTGCATTAAACTTTAGTGTTTACGCATTCGATGTTAGTTGCCATGACTCGATGGGTCGGCCATCACGTGCTGCATTTAATGTCGGCTATACGAAAAGGGTTGCTAGCCCCTTCTTTGGGGTGTGGCACTTGCATTAGGGCAACTCACGCGATGTCTACACTATAAGTATATGTCTATGTGTGTGTCCTGGAGGACATGTTGTTTAGTTTTGTGTTGTGCCAACGTTTACTTTAATTGCATTGATTGTTACTTTTATCCATTGTTGTTGGCCAAGAAGACACGTAGATATGCCATGGTAATTGCTGCCTTTGTAAAGCCTTTTTATAATGGCAAATAATCAGTTTTAGACTTGTCAACTTTCCACCTTTAACCCCAACTAGCTAATTAACTATTCAATACTATTCAATACTACTTATAATCATGGATATGTGAAGTTTCTTTTTGGCCTCTGGCATTTTTGGCACTCCCAAACAATTTCTTTTTTTTTTTTTTTTACACTTTCCAACCATTTCCTAATTGCTGGCCACATTAAAAACCAATTAAAAACCATAAAAGCCAAACAAACAATATAAGTTTCATGTAGGCGAATTTCTAAACAACTAAATCGGGGATAGGCAATCTGTGCAGAGGAAAAGAAAAACCACAATAACACACAGTTTTAGCCTGGTCCCTGCTATCAATTGGCCATCTCTGGCTAATTGCAAAACTCACACACACACAAACACACACTGGGAGAGAAGCATATATGTAATGTATGGCTAAATCAAAACAACAGCAACAACAACAACAACAACATTGCCCAGGCCAATAAGCAGGAGACACAACAGAGGCAAAATCATGGTAAATACCAAAATACACTGAAGAAAATTAATGACCAAATGCAATTGGCAAACAAAAGGAAGAAAATATTGCAAAATTTCTAAATGTTTTATCTTCTCAGCATCATAATTTCTATCAAATTAATTGCAACAATCTTAAATTATATACTAATTAAAATAAAATTAAACTCTAGTTAAATAAAACAGTGTAATTATCATATAAATGTACAAATTATGCAAACAACTAAGAGAGAGATAGAGAGAGAGCAAACTCATTAGTGGAGGGATTAAGTAGAGCGAAATTCCGATAACTGCTGCAATAAGTGCAACAATAAACATTAACAACAAATGCAACATTAAATAGAACCAATAGAAAATGTTATTGCAAGTATAAATTCTACGATAAAAACTACCATAAAAGCTGCGATAAGTTCCATAATAAATAAAACGATAAAAACGATATCGAGAGAAAGCCACAAAAACATGAACTTACAATAATAAAATAAAATCACGAGTCCATTTTACCAAATCTAGGAAATGTTTTATAAACTTTAAATATCCCATAAACCTAAAATTTAGAAAAAGATTCAAATAAAACACTCTTTTCGATCGAAATGAGAAATCTATGGCAGCTGTTCTTAAGTTTGCAACATGAACTTTTAATTTTTCCACTCTTTTTGTAAATTAATTTTATAAATAAATCATTTTTTAAACTATAAGAGGCCTCAACAATGACTCATCAAGATGATTTCTATTGATTTGCTAAGTGTGTTCTAGTCTAGATCAGTCCTTATTTATAATAGATATTACACTAAGAAAGTGGAGATTTTGAAACTTGAATCTCAAGATTGCACCAACCAATCTTATAATGCAAATGTCAAAAAAAGTATTTTCTATTTCTTTATAAATACTTTTGCATACTTTTTCATATTTAAAAGGATTGCCAGCAAAGATAAGGATAACAACTGCTTTCAACATTCATTGACATTCTTTCTTTCTTAGGCTATGAGTAATTGCTTCCAAATGTCCTTCAAAAAGATCTGCCTTCAGCATGAAAATCAAGAAAATAAAGAGAATTTTAAAGTCAAATGAACCCAAAAAAACTCGTAAAGCATTGAGAGCTTATGGGAAACAAAGACGTTGATTTTGCCAATTTGAACACTTTAAACCAACTTTATAGTCCGATAATACATATGAGCAAAGTCGTATGGAATATGTATCCTTCCGACATTTTCTTTACTTTGAAGCATCTCGTAGTTAATCGATTATCCCAACAAGTGTGACTTTGACTTTGAAGTCTACTTTCTTTTGAACATTGGAATAAAATTAAGTTTTTAGTTTTTCGATAGTCTGCTGGAAACACTTTTCGTACATAGATGACCACAATGAATTGACCTCCATAAAGTAGATACAAACCCGTTTGCTGGCGGCAAACTTCCTGTTGTCTTTAAATATTCTCAGTGTAAAAGCTTTCGCAGTTTGTTTAGTGCCTGGTACAAAATGATGACAAAAGTGTCAAATTTGCCAACTAGACAGAGGCATATACACACACTCTAGGGGAAAGAGAAAGAAATGGCTATGAAAAGATAAAGAGTGATAGAGATAGAAAGCATAGTGGGTGGGTGGCGAGAGAAAGAGAGACCATCTCATCAGGCATAATTATGGCTTTTAACACAAAAGTGCAAAGTGAAAAGTGCAAAGTGATGCTAGGCAAATGCATTGAAAACTGGTTGACAGGCTGGAAAGAGTTTTAGAGGAGAGGGATAAATTGAGGATTGAGTGTGTAAATGATATAGTTAACTTATTCAGCAGCTAACTTGGCTCACTAAAAGCGATTTTCATGCAAATATAAATTATTTGAAAAGGTAACACCGAATCCACTTCCCCCTCCTCCACCTCATTTTACCACATTCCATGTCCGTGTCCCTTTTCACTCGTACAGGATATATACATTTCCATGGCTTTCATGTCAGCTCATGTGTAGAATAGTCGACTTTTTGTAAATGTGCAAATGCCGTGTATGTATCAACCTCTGTGCAAGTGAAAAAGGATCTCAACCCACCATAAGGGCTTCCACCATACAAATGCTGCAAATAATGGTGGGAGTTGAGTCGGAACTTCAACAAGTTCTATTTCAGGCTTTTGTTCATCGAGTTGCCTTTTTTCATATATACACATTATATTTACTAAGTTCCTTCAATTTCAACACAGATTGAAAGCCATAAAAATCAATTTGGTAAAATAATTCTCATATTTCAACAGTTGGCACATAAAAATACATTTTAATTGAAATTTTCCCTTGAAGCAAAGAAAACAAAAAAAGAGCCAACAAATTCCTAAATCAAAGAAGTTTTTATACTCTTGCTAAGTATACTCTTAAAGAGGATTTCGTTAAGAAATGAATATTTTTTTAGAAAATAAAAATAGTTACTAAAAATAAACAGAACGTTAAAGGTTAAAGAACATCCCTTTTTTATTAACTTCTTTACTTAAAGAAACTTTTAAACAATCTATGTCATAGTACTTAAAATTTTATCTTTTTGAATATCAAATGTGTTGGAGAAACCAATGAGGTTTGAGCTTAAGAATCAATTTGTCGTGCCTTTTATGATCTTTAAGAACTTTTGCCCAAAATGGTCCATTGAATCAGTTGAAAGATCAAAGTGCCTGCCAATAAATTGCTAAACCTATCAACTTTTTGACATTTTTTAGTTATATGTTATGGAATTGAACAGTCAACTACATAAAGACTTAACCACAATTGGATTTAAAGCAGAATTACATATAAAATCTATATTAGAACTTAAAACCAAATTATTCAAATGAATAGGGATTCCGGAGAAGATGAATAACCCATCTTCATTCGATGAATTCAAAATATGAACTGATTTTATTAACAAAAGTATAAAGTTTATAAAGGGAATCTTAGGCCCTAGGAGGTAACAATTGTTCTTAAAATATCTTATTCTAATGAGACTTAAATGCCACGTTTTCGGGGGTTGAAAATTGTTATTATTTTGGGCACGGCTTCGGCCACTTGATATCCTGCCGTTGTGATCTTTTGGGTTAGTTTAGAATTACAAGTGTTTTTTCCACATCGTGTGTGGCTGATTGTAATTCTAGTCATATGCTAGATTAGTTGTTTGTGACAAAAATTACAGTTGTATTTTATTTTCTTTAGTGCATCTGTTTATTCTTAAACACAAATGTCATCAGCACATTTTCCATCAAGTACTTTTATATCAAATAGTTAAGTAGTTGATGAAATTTCCATCACAAGCATTGGACTCTTTAATAGAGTATTTAGCAATTGAAAAAGTTTTATTTGTTTAACATACATTGTTTCCAGTTAGCGTGTGTATAATAATGTGTGTGTGTGTGTGTGTATTGCGGGCGATTTTCCAATTTCTCATCTTCATCTCGGATTTCCGACCATGCGGCGTCTGTGGCGGCGAAACATTGCAAATTTATGACAACAGCGGTTTTTCTTTTCTCATTTTTGTTTTTTTAGTTTTTTATTCTGTTACTATAAAAAGTTTTTTTTTTTGTCGTTTTGTTGGCATTTCCATTTTTTATGCTGCCAGATATTGTCATGGTTTGGAGTTTTTCGGTCTTCTTGCTTTATGAAATGGGGGCAAAAGTTTTGCGCGTAATGAAATGTGCAATGGCAGTTGGCAGATTCTCGTGGTTACTCTCCGTTAAAACAAAACGGCAACTAAAACTAAAGAGAATGAGAGAGGGAGAGAGAGAGAGAGAGAGAGAGAGAGAGAGAGAGAGAGAGAGAGAGATGGTGCATTGCAAAAGGATTGGCCTAGGGACACATGAGAAAGGAGGAAGTGAGACAGCTAAAAACAAAGGGAGAAAACTGCATCAGAAATTGGTTTAAAACTCAACTTTTTCAATATACATTTATAAATGAAAGAGTTTTGTTTATTTTTCTTTAACCAACTGGTTAAGTGAGTTACTTTTTTTTTGATATGCATAACTTTTCATATCAACTATTTAATAACAGTCTAAATGAAACAAAGTTTTACATTTTAATCAAATTTTCTTCACTTTTTGTGCATAGTTTAGGTCTGCATTCTATAGAAGTTGTTATTAAATCAATATCAATTAAAAGCCATAATTGTTTAATTGATTCAGTTTGTGTTAAAAATCGCTATAGCATACTTTTGGGTGCAGCTGAGCTGAATCCGTTAAGAACACCTCGCGAATTCAATGCGCATGCATACTTACTGTAGTTTTTCTGAATGGTAAATCTATATTAAATTTCATAGCCTTAGCTTTATTCTCACTTTCACTTTAAGTTTCCCTCGTTGATTAAGTTATTTGGCCTGAAATTGGCCACCAAGTCTCTATAAACTAAGAGATGGTCTGCTTAGAGTTTCCACTTCAATGGCTTTCATGCCATAAAACATCATTCATCTATCGTTGCTTTCGATAAACTCGTTTCGCGTCCTTTACGTTAATGCTGAGAACATAAAAATACTTGAAATATTGGTTTAGTCTGGAGGAAAAAACGTTTGAACATTGAGCGACATGAAAGGCATATTAAATGCAATAAATTCACTTAGTGGCAACATGAGACATCACACACACAGCCATACACACACACACATAGACCCATTGAGAGCCGTTGACACGTAAACGTTGCCTGATATAAATGCAATTTCTCATGACAATGTTGGACGCCGCCAAGTATGCTACAAATAAACAGCATAACGGCAAACCCCCATACGCCAGAGAGAAGGAAGCGGGAAAGAAGTGAGCACCTTCTCGCTCGTCAGGACACCGCCGCGTCTACTGTCGTCCCACATAGCTTAATGGAATTGTAGTCTATGTTGCTGCACTATGTTTTCACTTCTCTGTCAGAGTGCCTAACGACTTCTCTCTATATACCTACATATGGGTGTATATATGTAAATATGGGAAAAGCAAAGTGCAGTCAAACAACAATAGGAAAGAAATGGAAAAATCATGCAAAGTTCACATAAAAATTCAAGCACTAAGGCTCTTTGCTTATCGATTTAATTAATTTTTTTGCACTGCAAACTGATTGATTGACTGAATGACTGACTGCAGCCTACTTTTCGGTGTCAACATGAAGTTGAACCAAATTGGAAATAGAAACAACTTCAAGAGCGCTTTAACAAACAAGCAACTAAATTTAGTACAAGCAACTTGAATTTCTATTTAACCAATGCCATGTGTATGTACATGCATATCGTCTTTAGGCTTTTACTTGACTCATCAATCAATGCTTAAATACTCATTTAATATGCCACCAAAAACCCCGCCCCAATGCTTATTATCCACACCAACTGAGACCCATGTCCAGGCACGTGTTTTTTGTCCATGGCATGCCACAAAGCCATAGACAACTAGACTACTCCTTCTCCTTCCCGCCTTAACTAGATAGCAGAAGTGGGAGTTCCCCGCTTTATGGCCCTATTTACTTCATAATTCAAATGACCCTTTTTTGGTTGGGCATAGAAATATGCCTGGAATTATGTAGGAAATGAATTCTTCAAGCCATAGCTGGCAGAAAAGCAGAAAAAGGAAAAGCCAAGTTAATTTGATTTCTCAATAAGCGAATCGTTCTTACTTATAAATAGCATCATTTATTATGGCCTAGTGGCAATTTGGTAGGCAGGAGGTAATACGAGGTAATGCTAATAAGGTAAACAACTCAAGAATTCCAAGTATATGGCTAAGTTAAATGAACTGAGGCAAACAATTTTCTGTATATGCAAGCTAGAAAAAATTTATAAGTTGAAGTTAGTCACAGCACTTCTACTTAATTTTTTATTCACTACTTTTTAGTCAACAATTTCCTTGGACTAATTGCTGTCGATTAGTGAAAATGTTATTTAAATCTACTTTTAGTCTGTTGCATACTTTGGGGATAAACCTAATTTCAATCTCTATCAATTGTAAATTTATCAGTTCATTGCATACTTTGGGGACGTTTTGGTCCCATATAGAAATCTAAAAAAATGGATTAGTTAGAGTTTGAAATTCGAGTTGGAAAGAGTTTGAAATTATTATTTAATTAAGTCTGTCATTTGTTGGATATTCTACATAATTTCTAAAGATTTTATGTTAGTCTTTTCACATTCAAATTCTAATCCTTAGCAACAGCTATGCCTAAATATTTTGTTCAAGTTTTTTATGGCTTCATAAATTCTCATTGGAAATTGCTTTCTTCACTTTTGCCAATATCTTATCGATTTCTTGTGGGGCAGTTACATCTTTCATTGTACGACTTTTACAGTCTGCTGGCAAATACCTTTTTTCTTGGCATCCATAAAAAATAAATTCGATAAATTACCTTTTACTATGCTCCACTCCAATTTCACCCGCTGTAGCCACCCACAATTGACCTAGTAAACTTTACTTGAGATTGTGTGTGTGTGTGTGCCAAAACACACACAAAATTCACAAATCATTTAAACCTCTTCCCCAACCCCAACGTACCATAGCCTCTTAACTCAATTCTACTCTATTATAGTCAATATTCGATATGCGATACTTTTACCTAAATCAAAATGTGTAAACTGCATTAAGCTGTCACGTATTGCTTGGTAATGAGGGGGAGGCACGAGGTGAGTTGGTGGAGATGCATTTTCAGGCTCATTAATAATGCAATTCACACACCACTAGCAAGCACCCGTTGCACCCACATGGCTCCATTTCATGCTTCCTTCCGGCCAGGCAACACCGAACTTGCCGCCAACTTCCGCCTCGTTAAGCGTTCGCCTATGAAATGAGTTGCAATAACAAAAAAACAAGTCCTTGTTGTTGTTGTTGTTGTGGTTGATGGTCGCTGTCGCTCATTGCACATTATAGCTCACATCCTGGCATAATTATAGTCATAGCAAGCAGGTTGCATTTAAAAAACAAGAGCAACAAAAAAAAAACGTACGAACAAAATACAATTTGTGGCTAAAGTTAATAAACCATTTGCAGTCATTATATATTAATTACTTTTTAATGGCTGCTCGGCTTCATTTTTTTTTTGTTTTGCTTTTGTTTTTGCTCTCTGTTGCCAATTTGGGCTCAGTGGGGGAGGGGAGTGGGGGGGGAGACATATTCCACTTACATCTAAGGTTTCCCATTGCGTCATAGGCGCTTTACCACTTTGCATGTCAAACAAAAACTAAATTAAATTACTTGCTTTGCCATTTGAAGAGCATTTTCTACTGAGTCATGCCTAAAAGTAGGCAATGTCAAAATATGACTGTCTCTTCTTTAACAAATTCTCTTTTTGTTACATTTTTGTTTCGTTTTGTTTTCGTTTTTATTTTATTTCCTAAGATCACAAGTAAACTACAAGCTATGACTACAACTAAAATTGAAGCTCAAATCACGCAGCTAGCATAAATCTCAGTGTGCTTAAGAGAGATTTCACTGGTCACGTCACTGGAATGTTGTTGCTCAGCATATTGTTATCATCTTCCGTTTCCCGCTCCTCTTCGTATCTCTGCCTTGTGACATTTAATGGCATTTTGTAGGTAATGGGCAACTGTGGAGCCAGAGAAACAATTGTCCTTGCCTTGTTATTCCTGCCAAAAGGCTTGGCATCATTTGTGTCCAAATAGAATTTGCCCCGTAGTCTGTGTATAGATACATAATTAATGATTATATATAAATGTAATATACATTTGGTTATATTCCCGGCCTACCTGGGATCAGCACCCATGCCCATGAAAGCATTCCTATTGGCTCCCATGCGGCAGATGCCAACTGTCTGTGAGGCCTCACAACGTTGAACGGGAAAGGCTCTTGGCTGCCGTACACTTTCCACAAAGTATTCCCAGGCACGCTGATGACTGCAGCCAACTACAACAAAATAATAGAGGCAAAAACATAAATGTAAGCCAACCATGGGACATGGGACGGAGAGCATACTCACTTATAATGCCCAACCAGCGATTATTTGCAATTTCCTGTCGAGCACATCCCGGTTGTAGGGGACGTCCGCCATTTGGATAAAAATCTGCATGTCCCATGGCTGTGGGATTGCCCAATATACCGCCATCCGTGTGTATGACATCGACGAAGCGTGCATCGCTTGGACTTAAACGGCGATTGGAACTATTGCCCTCGAATAGGGGTAGAGCGGGATCCAAAGCGGTTATTCTGGTCAATTTTATGCCCCATTCCTGCAACTGTTTGCCAGCAAAACCAGCTACCTCGGCACCCAGACTAAAGCCAATCAAATGCACAAACTTGGTCGGATAGCCACGTTCAATAACCAAATAACGCAGGAAACGGGCAATATACCGTGCCGTAATAGGCAAATTCTCCACAGCATTCGAGTACCAGGGAACCGCTGTCATCGCACTCCAATCGATGAGTATGACATTGTAGTTTCCACGCTGCAAAAAGGCTGAAAATGGAATAGGAGAGACACAGAGAGAGAGAGAGAGAGTAAGAGAAACTATTGGCCAGGACTTTGATGAGGAGACAGCAGTTCCCCCAGGACTGATTGTACTATGGTCAAGTGGCCGACTTTTTTTGACATAAACTTTGTAGGCTATGAGAAGACTTTTACAGAATCTTAAGTCAGCATGAAAAGCAAGTTTGGTTTTTCTTTTCCACTTGGCAATTTCTTCAAAAATTAAACAAATGAAGGAAAATTCATCCATCATTTCTCAAAATGGCATAAATAAAGTAAATTTTGAATAGCTTCTTGTTGTATAATCATATTTTGTATATCCACCCCATAAAGTATGCAATAGACAATTGAAAAATGTACCTGTAAAAAGGAATAACGTACGTATTAGCTTGATAGTGTCTGGTAGTTAAAAAATGTCTACAATAGTAGTTTAAATGTGTCTAAATGGGAGCGGTTCTCTAAATTGAATAAACTACTGCATACTTTGGGGGGCAAATTTCCTTATGTTGGGGCTCAATAGTGATATATATTGAAAATCATTTCCATAATGAACATTTTTCAACTTTATCGATTAATTGCCATACCAATTTTAAATTTTATGAAAAAAAATGGACTTTGGGACCATAGTAGACTGGGACTGGGGACTGGGTGAAAATTTCACTCACCATCTTTCAGTTGCTGGCTGCTCTGCTGTTCGCCAGTGGCCGATTCCGAGAATCCATGCAGATAGATGGCCAACGGGTAATTGAAATTGAAATTGCTCTGCGTCCACTGAGCAACGTCGTCGCTCAGGTGCAGCATTTGGGCTGTGTTACGGTTACGCCTGACGACCCAGGAGATATAGAGCGAGAAAGGGATGGAAATGACCTGTCAATATGCATGACTACTGGGATAATGGATACCTTGTCTTACCTGGTGTATAAAAGAAATTTGATGTCCTCACTTTCTCTTATGGCACAGCAACTCGAACAGGAACCGCGTGGAGCGGCACTGTAAAAGATCGGCGAGCCAGCTGAACAAAAAGAGCCAAAGCAAAAGGAATTATTAAATCATTTTTCATGTCACTTAACCAAAACGGACATTCAATTTGTTAGCCGAGTTTAAATTGATTCATTAAGTTTATTAACTAACTAACAAGTTAGTTAAATGACAAAACACAAAAACAAAAAAAACTCAACCAAAGCAAAACAAAGAAACGAAACAAAACAAAAAGAAACGAAACTAGCTAAACGTTGCTTCTGTTGGCCATGAACTTGAGTGCTTTGAAGTAGCAACAGCAACAACAACAACACTAAAAGCCAGTGGCAAAAGCAATCGCACGTGACGCATACGCCCCGTGTTACGCGTTGTAAAAGAGGGACGGCCAAACAAGTTTTCATCAACTCAGTAATGTGTTTGTGTGTGTGTGTGTGTGCGTTTTGCTTTTCATTTTTCTGTTTTTTGTATGTTTATCAATATCTGTGAGTGGGTCAAGCCATTGCAATGTCAATGACGTCTCAAAAGCAACGACTTGTCGTCGTCTGTTTTTTGTCATGTTTTGTTTTGCTACACAAATTTATCGGCGATTTTTGATGAGCTGCCAAATTCAATCACAAATGAGTCTAAAAATGCGGATGATGATGTTGATAATGACCTTAGACAATGCCAACATTAACATTACTTGGCAATTCTTGGCCAGTCATCATTACCATCTGATACAGAGTCTCGCTCGAAAGGTATATTAACTAAGTCATTAAACGGCATAATTTTATCAACATTAAAATACGATATGGCTAATTTTATCTTTAGGCAGAAATTTCAATAGTTTTGCTAATAAACTAAATAGATTTATGCAAAAGATTCAAATGAATGTTAATCTTACAAGAAGAATTCCAAGTATTCCAATTACCGATTTTTGTGAAATTTTAATATGACATGATGATGTCAGATTGCCAGATTCTATAAGATTCTATATAAGATCTGCACTAGGAGTAGCTGATCAAAACAGCTGATAAAGTATATGCTAACTGTCTCTCTCTTACATACATATATAGCCCCCCTAAACTCTAGGGTAACGCCAGGTGTCCCTCTTACACCTATAGTACTTAATTGCAGTTTTGGTCTTTAGACGATTTCTATATGTTATAGTTGTCCGATCGTTACAAATCTGACACTTTGACTAAGAAAGATGCTGAATGCGAAGTTTTGTAACAAAAGACTTAAGATTGAGTGACTTCATTGCATAGAACAGGAAAGACTTAATATTGAATGACTTCTTTGCATAGAACAGGAGGGAAGTACAGTCACATACTGACCAAATCTGTTGAACCAAATGGAAATGGTATCAAAATATACATATCTTAGACGGGAGTTTGAGAGCTAGAACTTCAATCTCTTTATTAAAGAATCAATCTCAATTCAATCTCTCTTATAGAGAAGACAAGCCAAATACATTTAATTTATATCAATAGCTAAAAGAGTATTCACCTATCGACTTGAGACCACAAATTTTTATTCTCTTACTCTAAATTTTATGTATATAGCTTAAATATATATGTATATATATTTGGATGTATGTTAATTTTACTTCCAGTTTTTTTTTTTTTTCATGCAGAGCGGAAGAGTTTTGCCATGTTTATTTATGGGAAATGTTGTTGTTGTTGTTGCTATTGCTTTTTTTTTTTGCTTTTGTGTTTTCTCATTTTATTTGTTGCTTTGTTGCTACTCTGAATGTTGGCAGCGTCACGCCGTGTATTTTAATTTGTATTTCTTTATTTTTTTTATTAAATTTAAATGTTTATTTGGCCAACAGCTAATTAGCGACCTCATGCCAGTCAGTTGTTACCTCTGATTTGTTGCATTCTAAGCCCCGTTTAAAAGTGGTTTGGAGGAGCACAGGGGACCGTCCAGATGACATATATAAAAATTCTCTACTGACAGGGGATTTTCGAATGACATTTGGAGATCATAGTCAACACAAATCTAGAGTTCAAAAAGCTACTGATTATGCTAAGCAAACAAAAAAGAACCCCAATAAGTGTTAATTAAGCGTAAACTGTCAGTTGCCAGTTATAACTTGCCTTAAGTTTTAGTTTTATGCGGGGCTCTCGGGGTCATAATTGCCGCCAGGGAAATTATGGTCACCATTAACTGAATAGAAGCTTTCATTAATGGAAAGGGAATCTCTATGGGAATCACAGACCGAGCACTGCCATAGTTCAGTAAGTCAGCAATATGTTGGACAAAACTTGCGCATAATGAATTCCAATTCTAAATTGAATTTGTTTGTCAAATTACTTTAGATAGTCCTCACCTCTATGGTTTTCAGTAGTAAGATGCAGTTGCCGTTGTATGACAGACTCTTCCTAACCATTTCATAGGCATTTTGTTTATTTGTGTTAAACAGAGCTTGCAATAACAGATGACAGTTTTATGTAGTAGTCAGAAAATTGGATTTTATCAGACGGCCTTTGCTCAACCGAGGACAGACACCTATTGTTTGCCTTTGCTTCGCTTATTCTCGGGTCGTCTAATTCACTTTTCATACATTTAAAAACAAATTCTATCTCTTGAACAAGAAAATTTTGCTATTTGGTGTATTGGAATCTATCTTGTTTACCCATGTTTATAACCGTAAATAAATAATAACAACAGAGACATCGAAATAATCAACGTAAAGGACTGCACAGACAATAATTCTTAAGTCTTTGTGTCCTACATCCTTCAGTTCAAATGATCTGCCAAAAATTTCATTTTAGGAATTAGACGAAGAAACTGTAGAAGAAAATTCCAAGATCGATTAGTTATAGTTTCCCTATTGCCTATTAGATAGGTAAATAGATTTATCTTTTGTTAGACCTTCCTTCACAGATGAGTAAACTTCTTCAACTCTTCAACTGACCTAGGCTAATACCAAGTAAACTGAGTGTTTACAACAACAATTGAGTCTATTGACTTTTAACAAAGACATCAACTTGTTTACAACACCCCACCCACCTCTCTCTCCCTATCTGTGCCAGCTTATTAGCCTTGAACTTATCAGTAAAATATATGGCTAACAACTACAGCAAATAGACAACGATTAACTTAAAACTGACATTGAAAGAAGTGCTAATAAATATGTCGACTTACCGAGCAGAAATGTAAAGACATTGCATAATGTTGAAGCAGCTGGCAAGACCATAATAAATTGCACTATATATTAAATATCATATATATACATAGGATATATATACACTAATACAGACACAATTTAGTTAAGGTTTATGTTTTTTTGTCGTTCAATGAACTCGCCCGGTAAATTTATTCTCAAATTCTGTTTGAGGGGTGTGAAATAAAATTGCACATAAAATTTGAGTAAATACGTTTTCGGTTTTTGCGATTTCCGCATAAATAATTATCATCGATAGTAAATATGTGTATATTGATATATAGTTTTGTTTGCCTTCCGAGATTCCTCGCCGACAAACGAAAGAAAGAAAAAAACCGACGACAAAGCGAACACACGATCTGTTCTGAGCGAGCTGCGTAGACGAACTGAATGTGTGAGTCTTGGCTCGATCGGATAGTCGATTGTCCGGCTAGAAACACTCAGCTGATAAACCATAAAGTTCCCAGCCGTGCTCTTCCTTCTCCCCGCCGCACCATGGGACACAACAAAAGACTGAGGCAACAAACTTGACAAAATCAGGCATGCTCTCTGTGTAATTGAAGATCATAAAATTGTTTATAATTTCCTGATTGTGGCTGGCGCGCGCGCTCAACTTTCATTATGCTCATGGCATACGAAATTGATAGGTCCATGTGGTGGGAAGAAGAACTATTGCCATGTGGGTGGCCAAACAGAGTTTTGCCCCTTGAATTCAGAAGTTGGCAACATCTACTGCAATGGCCAGCCTTTAAATCAGCTGGCCGTTCACCTTGACCGGCAAGTTGACTTTTGGTTTCAATTTGCCCATATAAAAACGCTTTCAACGATGCTTATCTCTGCCAATAACAACAGCAACAACGTTTTATTTTTTCATTTTTTTCTCTTGTTAATCCATTCTGACCCATCCTCAATCGTATCGAAGGCATCTTACCTTGCCTTTTACTTCTTTTGTGCTGGCTGCGGGTCAATTAAGCAAAAACGCTAAGTTTTGACACATTAATCATATGAAATGGATTCCGAATGCCCTACAAACTGGGGTATAAAGAATTTCGGCTATTTTTAGACAATTTATGAACTGTTAACTGAACTTCACCTTTCATTTTAAAGCTTTTATGGAACAGACTCTTGAAATGTTTGAGTTTGTTTGTTTGTTTCCATTTGGAAATTAAAGAAGTTCAAAACGAAAGAGAAAGAATATATGGTTGTTTATCTCTTTCATTTTGTTACATAAAGTTTCAAATCACAAAGATCCTAAAGAACTTTTAAACTTCAAACTTTTAACTATCATTTATCATTAGACATTTCCGACATAGTTTTAAACGTCTTTTAATGGTTTATGGTTCTCCAACGGAAGAGTATCTTCTATTCAGTTAATGATATTTGATATTTTTTGCCATTCAGTTTGGCATTTTAGCGGGCGTGTAATTTCGCGGCTATTTGACCATTGTCTTGTCTTTTGATATTGATATTAGCCCAAGACTACAAAGTCTGGTCTCTTTTTTGTTTTGTGGGCATTGAAGCGAAGATCCGTCAGTCTCAGTTTTGAGGAAATTGCAATCTTGAGAAAACTTTTCGCTTGCCAGCTGCGGTTGCATTGCATTGAAGAACTGATTACACATTTACATTACATGGTATTACATGGCAGTTGGCATATAATTTTACACAAATTATGCAACCTTGAATTGTGGTTATGTGGCTAGCACGATTTTCATTGAACATATATTTTCGATATCAAGTGCAAGGGCTCTTACATGTGGCTCGATTCGTTATGGCAAAGAAAAATTTGCCAATGGAAAACTTTGAGACTCACTTGAACTTCAAGTTCCCATTCAAAAGGCTTTAGTATTCCAAAAATAGGCGAAAAAAAGTTGAAAATTATATGCTATAAATAAAAATATACTTATAATCAATATGAAAAATTATTGCTGAATCATAAAATTAATGAATGCTGCGTGTGTATGGGTTAAACAATTCTTAAAAGATTAAATTCATAATGGCCATTGGATCGAACACCCACCCCAGATAGACACAAAGCATACAAAATGAATATGTTTCGACCTTTCGAAGGCGTCTGATATCTGAGCAAACAAAAGAGCTGAGCTGAGGGCATAAAAAGATGACAAAATAATTTGCATATGACATTAAATTACAGTTAGCCAATGTGTCTATGGATATTGTGACCGGCAATTGATTGGCTTGTCCTATACGAATTGCAAATGATCTTTATGGGCATGTCAAACAGCTTCCGGCTGGGACCTTGACTAACTAATGGCATAATTTACAGCTCTTTAGTTGTAAAATAAACAAACAACCAACGAAGCGACCAACCAAGAAATGGTCATAAACTGCTTTGGCAGCAACTTATGGCTAATTAATTTGTATATAAAAACACTTTGGACAAAAAGTTTCCTTATTTTGTGGCATGCTTTTAGGCTAAAGTTGGCAGATGACTGGATGGTTAAGAGCATAGTTTTGGGCTGTAAATGATTGAAGTTTTGTATGTTTTTTACAGGACAAACTGCTGAGTAAACTGGAAGAGGAAAGCGAACCGGATCCTCCCACATCCCAGGAAGATGAGTGCGTCATTTGCATCAATGCTCGAGCCACAATGCAAACCTCGCCGTGTGGCCATCGTGTCGTTTGTCGTCGCTGTTTCGTCAAGACCATACAAAGTGCTGTGGCCCAGCGTCTGCTGCCGCTGCGCTGTGTCATCTGCAGGGCAAGAGTGAATCGTTTGACCTCCTCATCGGGCAGCTGGCGTATACAGGAATCGGCCAGCAGCTATTCCATGGGTGCCAAAAGCTGGGCCTCGGCTGGTGTGGCTGCTGGTGGAGTTGTGGCCTCTGCCAGCTCCTACTCCATGAACGATGCTCACAGTGGACATCATGCCTTCCATCAGCCCACATTGCACAAATCAGCAGGTGCTGGTGGTGGCGGCGGCGGAGGTGGTGCTATTGGACGAGCTCATCGCGGCCCTCACGGCCGTGTCTCGCAATCGGATAGCCTTTATTCGATGAGTTCCACTGGATCGGCAGGGTCATCTCTATCTGGCTATTCACATTACTCCAAGACGTCTTCCATATCGAGCAGTGGTGCCTGTTCTCCGGCTTCACCAGCGGCTGTGGCATTAGCCTCCGGTTCCCATCATTTGGCACCACCATCGCCCATTACTCATCATCACCATCATCATCTTCATCACTCGCCAGCAACGGCATCGCCAACGCCATCAGGTTCATCAACCAGTTCCCTGTCACCGCGTGACACCAGTGTTCATCATTCGCATCACGGTGGCTGTCCAAGTGGTTGCTCTGGTGCAGTGCCTCGCAAACCCATGCACACGCTAAACAACTCCATTAATCACAACAGTTCTTCGTCGAGTGGCAGTAGCAATGGCAGTGCAGGGGGCATGAATGGCATGAACAGTGGTTCCATGACTCCAAATCCAATACACACCTATCCGGGACGTAGACATGTCAAGAGTCGCATATTGGATCTGCAGAATCGTTTGCCACCCATAAAGGAGTTTCGCAGTCCAGCCAAAGTGCCACATCCCTCACCAGTGCATGTTAGCAATCCCAGATTTCGGTAAGTCTTAACAAGCTTGGGTCCTTGCTCCCTAAAGTATGCAATAAGTAGTTGAAGAATGCGCAAAAAGTTTCAATTTGAAACTAGATCAACATTTTATATCCTTTGTTTATGATATGTGTTTTTTTCTAGCTATGCCTCGTATACCAAATCCAGTGTCCATGAACTAGCTCCCTTGCTACGTGAATCGTCATCGCCGCCACAGTCACGACGTCCCAGTCCCATGAATATACAGCTAAGTTGCACAGCCCTGGCTCCGCCTCCATTGAAGGCTGGCGGAGCCAAGATATGCCCGCTAACCACAAAGAATTCGCTGCCGAAAAATGCCTACGTGATGCCCAAAGATAATAAAAAGCTCTGTGGCGATAGCAAGTCAATTTCCAAAAACTCTCCACTGGCCTCCAATTGCTCCTCCGTCAAGGCAAAGGCAAATGGTCAGACCTCAGCCTCCATTTCATCAGCGTCATCGTCGTCGTCGTCAGGGGGTAGCTGGAACAGGAACAACTGGATCTGCATCCGTATCCGCATCTGCATCAGCTGCATCAAAGCCACACTCCAGCTCTTCCACTCGCAGTTTCCCGCTCTTTGCGAACACCAGCAATCACAGTAAGTTTTTCCTTCCTTTATTCTTATCCAAGATCAGAGAAATTAATTAGTATATCGCCCATTTACAGAAGAGAAAGCTGACAATAAAAAGAATGAATCCGTTGAGCGCAAAAAGAAGGAGGAGAAACTCAAGCAAAAGGCTGAAAAGGAAGCCAGAAAGGTGAGCACCCAATCCCATCCCCTTTCCTGCCCCACATTGCACAAACACACAGTGACCCCCCGCATGCTTTTATTGTTTCTGTCGACAGGGGGCGCCACTTGCATTGTTTGTAATTGGCCTCGTTCGCCTTGACTCGACTCAACTCTCTCGACTGAGAAAGTTTTTCATTAATCGTGGGGCGTCTTTTGTGCTGCACAAGCATAAATTTCTACCCCCTCACCAAATGTTGGCCAAGAGGGAAGAGAGAGAGAGAAAGAGAGGAAAACTAAAAATAACCTCATAATGCCTTTTTTTGCATTCTTGTTTTCTAGTGCATGTGAACAAAGTTATAGCGCATTTCCCTTCGCCTTTCTTCCTTCGCCCACTCTCCCTCAAATCACAAATCTCTCATTTCCCCTTTTCTTTTGTATTTCCGCAGGAGGAAAAACGCCTCGCCAAGGAGGAGGAACGCATGGCGAAACTGCATGCCAAGGAGGAGAAGAAACGTGGCAAAAAAGAGGCCAAGGAACTATTATTGGCAAACGATGGCAATAATAAGAAATAAAATTAATTAATACAAAACGATTAAACAAACGAAAAAAGAAAGAAAAAATCACTATAAATACATATATCAATTCGATCAGACGACAAATACATTCAACACGTATAATCAGCCATAGTCAGCCTTATACACTCACACGAACGATATTAAACGAGCTTGAATTGTATTTTTTTAAACAAATTTACTATAATTTTCATAATTTTTTTTTACCTTAAATTAAATGTAATTTAATAAGATGAAAAACCAACAATATAAACTTAAAAAATAAAACAAAACTACATTTGTTCAAATATTTTGCAAACAAATTCAACAAAAATTTTTTTAGAGGTGAACAAATTTATGAAGAAATTCCTTAAAATTCAAATTATTAAAATTACATTTTTTGTTTGTACTTTCCATCTTAAAGAATTAAATTCAAATCAAAATGTTTACCAATTTGTTTAAACCCTTAAGAGATTTTGAAGATATGGTAAAACTACGTGAAACTATATAATCAAAATCGTCAGAAAATTTCCAAATATTGATAAAAACTTTCTAACAAATTTATAATTTCCATTCGTATCGAAAAGGAAATATTCTTATTTATACAAGAAAATCCTAGAAATTTTGAGTTTTTTCAAGTCTCGATTTCAATTCTTTCTTTCTTTTTTTTTAAAAATTAAACAGGTTTTCTAAAATAATCAAAAAAATTTCTTTTACACCAGAATAAACAGAACAAACAGAACTTCCTAGATCCCTTTTTTCTACAAAAAATTTAAAAATTCAAACTTTTTTTAAAGACAAAACAAAGTTCTATTAATTTTAGTCTAAATTCTTTAAAATTGCTTCTAAAATTAAAAAAAAAAATAGTAAAATTTCTGATTTCTCCATGCAAATTCTTAGAATTTGTAACTTATTCTCTTTCACCGAATTTGAACAAATAGTTTGTTTGTCAGTGAAAAGACTTTCCATAACTCTGCCACAGACAGAGAATTGTTTAAGTTACCAGTTTACCCTCCCCCCTACCCTCTCTTTTACTCATTCTCTACGCTCATCTATCTCATAAGTTTCCATAAGAAAACAAAACAAAACAAAAAATGGTTGTTGAAATAATTACTTTTATTCTAATTCTAACAAAAAAAAAAAACTTAAGATCAAAGTTTGCAAAAAACTAAATTTTCCAGATTCCCAAACAAAATAGATTTTATTACCCAAAAAATGAAATAGTCTAGCAAAAATAAAATAAAATAGACAACGTTATCAACTTCAAACTAAATAGACAAAGGAGAAGACGAAATCTTAACTACATGTTAGAGCCAAGCTATAGCAAAATGATACTTTATATATATAAACGAGATATATACCTATAGACCAAGAATCCCAAATGAAAAATGTGGTTAACTTATTGGCGATGAATTCTAAACGAAAATGCAGAAAACATATTTAAGTAGTTTTCATATATGAAATCTTATATACTATGTATTGTACTATATCTGAAATCTATATCTATATCTATAGATGATTCTATATATACATTATATTGGGTAACTGTTCAAATTGACAAACATAAGCAATGTTTCTATATACATACATATACATACATACATATATATAAATGTATTAATAAATTGTTTTAAAAACAACAACAACAACAACAACATGAAAAATAAAAACGCAAAATGAAAAAAATTGAAAATAAAGAAAAAGTTATTTAGTTAAACGTGTGTGAGAATTGGTTTTTTCATTCTCTCTTGCTTCTCCTTCAGCTTGAGACATTTATAGAAGACGGAACCAAAACTATTGGGCACTTCGGCTCGACACTGGAGATTACCCATTTTGTGTAGAGATCCATAATCCAGGCAATTGATGAGGTCATCTCCATTGCAATCTTGGCCATGTTTGTACATATAACTCTGGACAGTGTCGGCAGCGCATCTGGGCTCATTCACACAGTTGGTAAAAGCTAGAGATGGGTTTATAGATTAGAAGTTGTCTCTCCTCATCTCTCTATAGCTTACCCTCCTCGTTTAATGTTGTATCGTTCGATAAAGTCAATTGACCTGCCTCTATCCAGTAACCCCAAGTTATACGAAATATTCCACAAGCTCCATTCACACATATCTCAGTGGCATTGCATCCACTCATCGTTTCACATAGGCATTCCAGGCAATCTTCCGTGACGGGTCTATTGGAAACTATAGAGACGTAGAGAGAAATTGTTGGAGAGGAAATGTGCGACTTCCTATGAGGTGTTTGAATGCATTATATTAGCTTGATTTTCCGACAAGCCTCTCATTGATTGCAATAATTACAAAGCATATACTAAGCAAATAACTGTTGCACAGTGGTGCAAATTCTTTGGAAAACATAAAAGTGAACAACAATTTAAATGTTTCATTGTTGAAAATACCAGATGAACAGAAGGACATGGCTATATCGACTCAGCTTTTCATGCTGATCAAGAATATTTATTCCAGATTAGAAATAAACTGTTTCAGACATTTCCTAAATTCAAAATATAGCTTCAAAGAAGTAATCAGATATAAAAGAAACTAAGTTTTACTCCTGGAAACTGCCAAACTAATGAAGATTCATCGTTCTTGTGGTCAGACAGGTTTTCAAGTAAGTTTTTTAACATTTTTCGATTTTCAACTCACTCACCTTCATGACTTGTACCACTGTGCCATAGAGCCAGCAGGAAAATGCACAAATAAAACAAACTGTTGCCATTCAAGAAACGTAAACTGGTAAACATTTTGCTATAATTATGATAAGTGCTTTGGATATTTGATATAAATGTAAATGTATATGTATGGCCAATTGGCTGGTTTTTCCCTAAGGCAAGTTGAGGTTGTTGTTAACTAACCGAGAACTTGACGCCGTCGACGATAACCACACAACTGAGCCAGATTCAAGTGGGCGAGTTGCTTAAGTTAAGATGAGATGACTTTTCACACATAAATTATTAAATTATTATCCCTCTGAACCCTTTGGTTTTTCCTAGAATAAATTTTCACAATTGATTGAAATGAAATTAATTCAAATTTCTTTGTTGTTGTTCTGTTTGCGCTCGGTTTAGGCATCGTTTGAATATACTCTCATATGTATAGGGCATATCGGCTTTACAATTGAATGGACCCATATAATGAATGGCGCCATAGTCCCAGCAATCCTCCTGCTGATCATCATTGCAATCCTGGCCATATTTAACCATATAACTTTGGAGGGTATCAGCAGCACAGCGCGGATTATTGGCACAATTCGGAAAGGCTTTAGGAAGAGACTTTCAGAAGAAGGAAGAGGAGAGATTTTTGATTGACTTACCATCATCTGAAAGGGCTGTGTTACCCTCTACGACCAGACGTCCCGAGTCGACCCATTGATCCCAGGTTATGCGAAAGATGCCACAAGCTCCATTTACACAAACCGCCGTGGCATTACAGCCACTGAGTGCCTCACACATGCAAATCAAACAAGTCTCGGTAATTGGTTTCCCCTGAAAATCATCATCCGCGACCCTTACGCCCAATGATGTGCCTATAGCCAGACACATCGATAGATAGATTAGACAGCTTGACATGTTCATTCCGCTACAATCCGATCAACTAGCAAACAGATACTAAACTTGTACACGTTGTTGTTCATGAATTTTTATTGTCAATATAATAGATAGACGGCTTGCAGTTTGTTAAAACGTATACTAGGAAATAATCACAGTGCTTGCAATTCGAGAGAATAGATTTCAGTCTTTCTTGTCGCCCAAACCCTGATCTTCAAAGTTTTCAATGCACTCCTCGAAGGCACTTTGGTATTTATATGGCATATCGCCCTTACAGCCATAGGCACCCAATTTGTGGATCCTAGCATAGTCGTGGCAGTCCATTTCACCATCATCATTGCAGTCCTGATTGAATTTTTTCATATAATTTTGCACTGAATTGGCCGCACAATGCGGATCGTTGGCACAGTTGATGAACGCCCTCTCCGCATCGGGATGTTCGCCGTTGATAGTCAACTTGCCAGCATCCACCCAATAGGCCCAAGTAATGCGAAACAGACCACAGACTCCCTTCTCTAGGCTGGTGCAAATGGCTGTGGCATTACAGCCACTGATGGCCTCGCAAATGCAGGTTAAGCACAGCTCTGTCACAGGTTTGTCAAGTAGGTGACCTAAAATCAAGCACACAAGCTCTCCTTAGGTTATCAATATAAACAATGGAAAGATGTTCCCAGTAACTTACCCTGTCCCTGCACAAATTGGGACTTATATGCGATTAATAGAAACAATAATCCACATGACAAATAAGTTTTCATATTGCTTTTGTCGTAGACGTTCTCACACTTCCGCAATTGAATTGTAATTGAAGCTAGTCTCATATATGACTAACTAAGATTAGCTAGTCTTAGTTTAAAAATCAAATGAGAAATACCGGTTTCTGAGAGTCATAAGAAGCATTCTCACTAAACTCATAATTTACAAGTTTACTGTGAGCCTTAGTAAACAGCATTTTCCTGATAGCTTTTGAGATTGACTTAGTCGACTTAAATATATATCTTAAAAAACAAGAGTTCCTAAAACATTTTAAATATATTTTACGAAAAACTCATGAAAACTGTTGGAACTTGGAAACTCTAGTTTTTATCACGAAATCAATTTTCAGAACATCCTATGGGATGACTTATGAAGGTAATGTTGGTAAAACCAATCTAAATCTTAATAAACAAATTATGAGAACAATATATTTGATGAACATCAAAATATTAGATGAATATTGGAATATTTGCTTGACATTAAACGATTCTCAAAGAAATTAAATTGTATGCATACTTTTAGGCAGCTTTAAGTGTGTGTTTATTTGAAGTCGTTGACTATGGTCCACTGGTTTATCTACCACATTTTAGTCTTCAGTGATTAACATCGACTGACTCTATCATATCCTGGAAAGTCCTGCAGAAAGCTGAGATAAGATCCGTAAGGGATCCAGATGAAAGATGTGTCAAACAACTTTGCCATTGAGATTTGAATAATGTGCATTATGCATACAGTTTTGCTTTTGTTCATTACTGATCGATTTCGTTTCAGCTTCAAATTTTATTTCTGAGATTTTTCAATACAACGTCTTAGTTTGGATCCATACCACTCAGGGACTGCCCCTTTGCATCCATAGGGTCCGAGAGTATGTATGGCTCCGAAATCATAGCAATCTATGACACCATCTCCATTGCAATCCTGTTTAAAAGTTCTCATATAGCCCTGAATCACATCTCCGGCACAGAAGACATCATTGCAGCAATTTTCAAAGGCTAAGAAAGGGATTTCAAAATTAACATTAGCCCATTATAAAGACTATCAAACTCACCTTGAGTCTCGTTATCAAGTGTGTCGCCTCTTAAAGTCAGCTGACCGGCATGTTCCCAATATGGCTTAGTTATGGAAAAGGGTCCACAGGTTGGCCCAATGCAGCCTAGGGTCACATTGCAGTCACTGATCGTTTCGCAGAGGCATTCCAAACATCCCAAGCTGACCACTTTGTTCATGGAATTTACTTGGGGTAGCTGACCTTCAACAACTGCCAAATAGGTCAAATAGGAAAATAGAAAAATGTTTATATAGTTCTTCATTTGATGCGTTGGGTTCGACGTGCTAAGGAAAACTGTTGCCAGAACTAATTGGAAAATACTTTAAATTGCTCCCAAGATACAAACCAATCGCAAAGCTTTGCACAATCTCAGTCGGTAAGTATATATATAAGCCATATAATAGGTCAGAAATCAATTCAAATGGAATGAGATTAAATGCGCTAATCATGTTGTTTGCTCATCTGAGTAAAGTTTATAATATGCAACAATCGTTTTGCAGTTGTAGATTTTATAGTAATTGCATACAGATTAATCTATGTTCTAAAAATGAATTAGCCAGAGGTCAGATCTTATTTCAAAACAAAATTCAATGCTAAAGTTTCTTAATTAATTTTTGTACCACTCAAATACTTATAATAAGAAGATAAAGGACATTTCAAGTTGCAAACACTAAAAACTTTTATAGAATATTGCATACTTTAAGGAGCACATCATATTAGATAGCGAATTCGCAGCATTTTCAAATTCACTTTCTGTTAAAAATAGTCATAAAGAAGCTCTAATTTTGATCATAAATGGCTTCTATATTAGAAAAATTTGATATCCTTAGCACCTCTGATAAGTTCTATATGATCTCTTTGGAGTCGTATATCGTATAGCCTTTCTTTTATATAAGCCAGGTATTCACGACATTGAAGAGTAATTTTCGAGTCTTTTTTGAATCAAATATAAGAATAATCTTATAAACATCGAACAAAATAAACTGATTAAAGTGATTTCTGTTAAAACAATCGTCTTAATGGTGGGTAAAAAGGAAACATTTGTGTCTAAAAGTATTCTCTATACTTAGTGGAATCTGCATTAGTTTACATCATTAATAAAAATCTCGAAAATCGAAGGAGATTCTTTAAAAATAATATTAATAAAATTCTTTATTTTTCATTAAACATTCTTTTTTTAAAAAATCTTTTTTTAATTATAGTTTTAGTCTTTCCTTGCACAATTCAATCAAATTACAGAATTTCCAAATAAATTATTTTTGTGAGGGTGAGTGTGTGTCTATGTGTGTGTATGGGGGGTGTCAATTAACCCGATGTACGGACATCCAAGGGTGAAAAGTTGGTCAAACATTTATCCAAAGTGCTCTGATATTGATATCCCAATTCTCCTTTGCAGCCGTATCCGCCCAGTTTGTGAATAGCCGCATAATCATAGCAATCCACACCGCCATCACCATTACAATCCTGGCCAAATTTGGTCATATAATTCTGAATCGTATTGGCCGCACAGTAAGGATCATTCACACAGTTGGCATAGGCTGGAACAAATAAAGGAAAGAACATTGAAATTTCGATCGAAATGGAAATATCTAAAAAAAAACAAACCATCTTCCGATTGGGGACTCTCATTGCCCAGGGTCAGTTTACCGCCATCGGCCCAATATGCCCAGGTTATTCTAAATAGTCCACAGACTCCTCCTCCACAGAAACGTGTCTGATTGCAACCGCTGATAGCATCGCAAATACAACCCAAACACACATCAGTCACCGGCTTATCTGTAAATACATATACATATATAAATTGCGTTATTGTGCTTTGCGCTTAGCTTGACCCATAAAAAATTTATTGAAACCAGAATTCAGAATTACAGATTACACACTGGAATGTGTAGTATGAAAAAAAACAGCCATCAGTTGAAATATTAAAAATATATTTATTATTTAAGAAAATAACAAAAAATATTCCGCTCGTTGCACGCCCATGAACCAGACAAGGTTCCGTTTCGCTTCGTCGAACTAGTTTTGCAACTTTCAATGGCAACATAAATTTTGTCGTAGTTCGAGATGGGCAAGAATCAAACCTCCATTATGCCGATCATCATCAACACCATCTTCTCGAGCGTGGGGCCAGAGTAACAGATGAGTCAATCCACATCATCTTCTTCGCCTTCTTGGGCGCATTGTTCTCGTTTTATTGATCACGTTCGTGTCGTTTCCAATTAATTCATTTCAAGGTTACTTTGGTCAAAAAACCTATCAGAGATTCATTTTTGTCATTACATTTTATTTCAATGCATCCTTTTAAGATCGAGAGAAGTTTACTTTCTCGTGCTCTCTCGTTCTCGTATTCAATTCCGAAGAATAATAAAAGTTATCTCTTCAAATAAATATTCACTATGGAATCATTTGTTTTTCAAAAAGTTTGTCGTCTTAGAAATACTTCTACTTTAATTATCAATTTCCAAAGGGCTTCAAAAAACTGATTTATTTTGAAAATTTATTCGGAATCCTTATATCATTCTTAGAGTTTGATTCCAAACTCTTTAAAAATATTTCATAAATTTGTGAACCGTGAATGTAGAGTAGAATTTCAGTTCAATTATCAAAGATTAACTTTATTTAATTGGAAATATTTATAAAATATTTTAATTCTCTTTAGAGAAGCCAATTTTCAATACATTTTTTATCGATATAACGTTTTTTAGCTATACTATCATCAGATATTTTGATAAAGAAATAAAAATGTACTAATATAATACATCTACAGAAATCATTTGTATAAAAAATCTTGTTTGCCAACAAAGCAAAAGCCATAAAAAATTTATTTTGCCAAATAAAATCACAAATTATAAATTGATGAATAATAAATTTATATCTAAATTCGTTTTAAAACCAATTAGTCCGTATATTTGGGAATGTTATCCCTGCCTTCATTTGACGTTTCGACTACGATTACTTTTAAAACTTTCTTTAATATGTCCTCGATTTCAAAGCGCAAATTTTGCTTAACCTTTTATCATGCTTATTCAATAGACTATGAATTTTGATGAAAAAACAAACATTTCAATTATCAAAATCCAATATTTTGCGATGTTTCTTCTAGACATGAAAAACAACTGAATACAAGGGCTTAAGAATTTTCCTGTGTGAAACAAAAACATGTTTAAAAAGAAACCAAAAATATAAAATGACGCATTAAATATTTGAATAAAGTATTTAAATGTATTTTTACCCCAAGAAATATTCATTTGAAAAACATTTTTCTAGTGTATACCGAGTGATTGGTGTTTGCTTGGAAACTTCAGAGTCAACATGAGTTCCACCCACACGAATGTTGGAAAGACTTTGGGACTTCACATTAGTTCAATGAACCATGAAGTGATCTATAATTTAGGTCAAAATTTGAATTCCTTTAATTTGCTTCTATGCATAAAAAATAAAGCATTATATTTTATATAATGTTTATTTGTTTACATATATATTCTTCTAAATACATGAGATAAGCGCTTAAAGCTTTTGAAATGTTTATTGGAATTTCCAAAATCAAAGATAATAAACACACACACACACATATATATACACATAGATGACGACTACGTCATTTAATAAATGTCACAACACGAAGGTGGAATTTTTGTGTTTTTTTTTTCTTTCTATTAAATGAACATCTGTAGCTATCAGATTACCAGGGAATCCGGGGAAACACTTTCAATTTACATCCTTAACTTTTTAAACACTAATGGCTAGACAACAACAACAACAACTATAATTGACTTGAACAATTGAAGCTTATTTAGTAGTATAATTAATTATAATTTCATTTAACATGTTTCCGGCTAATTGTCGAAGCGGAATTTCAAATCGGAAGTAAACGCAATTGTCTGATGGACAAGGCGTATTTCTCTTTGTTTCTTCAGCGTTTTGTGAGTTTAAAACTTTATTTGTTTAACGATTCATTTTATTGCAACAATTCCTAAAAGCAATCGTTTGCTAATTAAAAAGCAGTAAATGACTGATACCCTGTTTTTAAGAGTCTATTCAAAGCAATGGAAATGTAATACAGTTCATCCTTAAAGGCCCTCGATTCGCATTATTCTTAGAAACTTTTTCCCCCTTAAGATCAAACTACATATCAACTATGTCCTAAACAGATAACTAACAACTAGTAGCTTTAACAAAAAATTATATATTATAACATATAAATGTTATATTAGAAAGTTATCACAAAATTATGTATCAGAAATTTCAATATAACGTTTTTAAACCTTTTAAACCCAAAAGTTCAATATTATTTTTGAATTGATTTATTTGGACAAAGGACTAGACTTGCCTAAACCAGCTTAAATACCAAATACTTAGGATCGATTTAATTTTCAAATATTTAAAAATATTTTCTTCTCTTTGATGACTGACTTATATACTCTTTTACGTTTATAAGTATATAGAGTATGTGACTACTCAAATCACAAGAACAAAAGATACAAATTGATTTCTACAATTGTTAATTAATGTTAATGAAATTCACAAATCTGGTAAGGTATTTCCATTTCAGATTAAACAAATACAAAATAACTATGACAAAATCCGCAAAATATGAAGCAAATATTTGACTCACCCTGCGCTTGAATTAAGGCAACGAAACCAAAGCACAGCAGAGCACTGAACGCCAAAGTGCAGCACAATTTGTTAGCAATCATTGTTTATAAATCAATTGTTTAATATTTCGTGCACAAATGTGTAATTGTTGTTAAAAATTGTGTATTAAATATATTTTTGTTTTTTGTTATGATTGTATTTTGAACCAAACGCTTTCGCGCTGCGCGTGAAACTAAACTTGGAGAGGTTCAGTCTCGGGTTTTTGTTCAAAAAAAGCTCGCTCAGAGCTCGAAGCAAAACAAAAGACTTGAGCAGCGAACTTGAGATGAGAGAAAGAGACAGAGAGAGAGGCAAAGAGCGAAGACACTTGAATTATTTTTTTTCTGTCAATATTCTAAAAGATTGTATGAAAAATAGAAATTCGAAATTTTAAAATGTTGCTTTGCTCGTTTTATTAGGGAATATATATGTAATTTCAGCTGCGCTTCTTAGATCTTGTTGAAAGCAGCAATATCCACAGACTGTACGAAATCTTCGAATTCCTCAATCTTCTCTTGGAGCAGATCAATGGACACCTTGTCGTCCTCAATGACGCACATAATTTGCAATTTGTTGATGCCATAGCCGACTGGAACCAATTTGGAGGCACCCCACAAAAGACCGTCCATCTCGATGGTGCGGACATTCTTCTCCATCTCTTTCATGTCAGTCTCATCGTCCCAGGGCTTGACATCAAGGAGAACCGATGACTTGGCAATGAGGGCGGGTTTCTTAGATTTCTTGGCAGCATAGGCGGCAACGCGCTCCTGCTTGATGCGCTCGGCCTCAGCATCCTCCTCTTCATCAGAGCCGAATAGATCAACATCATCATCATCATCGGCAGCTGGCTTGGCTGGGGCAGCCACTGTTGGCTTGGCACCGGCCAATTGGGGCAATGGAGCTCCAGCCCAGGCTGAACGCTCTGAAGCCTCAAAGGAGGCAATGTGACGGTACCAACGGGCAACATGGGCTTGTTCAGCAGATGGAGCCTTGCCCAAGGATTCGAACACGGACAAATCGGCCTTGGTGGGTGTGTAGCTGCAACAAAAAATTAGAAAGTTATTACAAAAACTCAGAAACATGATGACGTATGTGTGGAGCCTGCACATAACCTCACATTTGCCGCATGTTTTTGGCAAATTTATAATTTGACTTACCCACTGATGTAGCTGTTGTCGGCCAAGAAGTTGTTCAACTCCTTGAGTCCTTGTGGGGTCTTGACATCACCGAAAGCCATTTTAAATGCGTTTATTTAAGCTATTTAATCAAAAATTCGAACCGTGCTCGTGCAACGTTGCCGACCAGAAACACTGTGTAAAAGGGAGAGGGCGATAATTCGAGATGTACCAGTGCCATGAAAATGCTAGTGATGGGCGACACTTGGAATCGAGAGTCACAGTGACTCTATTTTCTTAAGAATTATTAAAGTGTTTGTAGAAATCACAAATTTAACCACAACTTAGTTGTTACAATTGTATATATGGGAATAATATATTGACAATTTTCTGATTTTAAAATGAGAGTTAAAGTCTGCATGTTATTGGCAGGCACTTCATCCCCCGTGCACGTCATTACCGTGATTCGGTATCGAGTACATGAGTCACAGGTACAGCAACGCCTCTGCTTGTCCATCACTAAACATAAAATAGGGATTATTTTCACCGAAAAGAAAAAAATCAGAAAGGAAAATCGTGTTTGTTCACATGAAATTGCGAAAAACGGAAAGTCAAAACGTTGTGAAACGCTACAACTGATTACAAACTCGAAGTGAAGTAATAAATCGATACGGCAAAAGTCGATAATTTGGCATTGTTTGTCAATTTTGATAGGGTCGTCAGGCATTTATTGAATTTTCCACACACAAGATTACATTTTCCAACACACACACACACACACACGTATATACAGACACACACACACATTATTAGTTAGAGTAAAATACGAATAAAGTTGGAAAATTAAATTATATTTGAATCAAAATGAGTGACTTTCAAACGCAGCAAGCGAGCATCAATCAATCTCAGGCGTTGGCAGCTGCTATACAGCGTGCCAAGCAGGTAAGAACCCGGTTAATGGTAGTGCGAGCGTGGGGAGGGGGCCGATACTCTAAGAGGTTATGCCGAAAAAAAAACGGAGGGAAAAATAATCATGTTGATATATGCTGTTTTTGTTGTTGTTATTTGCAGATAGCAGCAAAAATTCAACCAAATCAGCAATCTGTTGGCGGAGGGGGAGGAGGACCACCTGGTCCTGGTTCCGGTTCCGGATCGGGTAATAACTTTAAACGGCATATGGATGACGGCAACGACAGTGGACCGGATTCCAAGCGTCCATTTGGTAGTCCCGATTATGGTCAAAACAATAATTCTAATATGAGTAGTGGCAGCGGCGGTGGCGGTGGAGGATCTGGTGGTCCAGGTGGAGCCAATATTACCCAGGCAATTGCCCAAGCCGCAGCGGTAGCAGCACGTTTGGCTGCTTCAGCGGGGACAACTTGTGAAGAGCAAATCCGATTACCCGAATCTGTGGCCAATTCATTTGTCGGACGTGGCAGCAATGACACCATTACCCACATTCAAGCAGAATCCGGAGCCAAGGTGCAATTGATGCCCGAACAGGAGCGTGTGATTATATTGCGGGGTTCGCGGGAAAGCGTCACCAAGGGCAGGGAAATGATTCAACAAATGGCCAATCGTCAAGGCGGTGACACTGTGGAAGTTCTGCTCACCATTAACATGCCACCACCAGGTCCCAGTGGCTATCCTCCGTACCAGGAGATTATGATACCAGGAGCCAAAGTCGGTTTGGTCATTGGCAAGGGCGGAGATACCATTAAGCAATTGCAGGAGAAGACTGGAGCCAAAATGATCATCATACAGGATGGACCCAACCAGGAGGTTATCAAACCCCTGCGCATTTCCGGAGATCCTCAAAAAATTGAACACGCGAAGCAAATGGTTCTCGATTTGATTGCACAAAAGGATGCTCAGGCCCAGCAGCAACAACAAGGCGGTGGTGGCGGCGGCGGCGGTGGTCGGCCCGGTGGAGCCAATGGCGGAGGTGGTGGTGGACCCGGTTTGGGCTTTAATAATTTCAACAATGGCAACGGAGGCGAAAGTGTAGAAGTCTTTGTACCCAAAATCGCTGTAGGAGTGGTCATTGGCAAAGGCGGCGACATGATAAGGAAAATCCAAACAGAATGCGGTTGTAAATTGCAATTCATTCAGGGCAAAAATGATGAAATGGGCGACAGAAGATGTGTGATCCAAGGCACACGGCAGCAGGTGGAAGATGCCAAACGTACCATCGATGGCCTCATCGAAAATGTCATGGTAAGAATCCTCTTACTCTTCCGATAATGATAATCCTTTAATTTTAATCTCGATATTTTGTTTCTATAGCAACGAAATGGTATGGGACGCAATGGTAATGGCGGCGGAGGAGGTGGTGGCCAAGGTGGCGGTGGTGATCCGAATAATTCAAATTATGGTTACGGCTACGGGGTGAATCATGCCCAGGGAGGACGAGAAGAGATCACATTCCTCGTACCAGCTTCCAAGTGTGGTGTAAGTCACAAAATTTACATTGCTTTGCGCAGTTCCCAAAAGCATTTCCCACTTTCATCCCTTAGATTGTCATTGGACGCGGTGGAGAGACCATAAAATTGATTAATCAGCAATCCGGAGCCCACACCGAAATGGATCGTAATGCCACAAATAGGCCCAATGAGAAGCTATTTAAATCCAAGGGTACCACGGACCAAGTGGAGGCAGCCCGTCAAATGATTTCCGAGAAGATTAACATGGAGCTCACAGTGATTTCAAGGAAACCCATAAGTGGAAGCGGTCGAGATGGTGGCAATTCAGGCGGTGGACACAATAATTCACATCACAATCAGCAACAAGGCGGCTATGGAGGACCCAATCCCATGCAAGGTGGCGATCCAAATGCAGCAGCAGCGGCCGCTGCGGCAGCCTATCAGCAACAGCAACAACAGCCGTGGGGACCATATGGTGGACAACAAGGTGGCTGGGATCCTGCCCAACAACAACAGCAGCAACAACAACAAATGGCCATGGCTCAAGGTGGCGGAGCAGCCGGTGCTGCTGCCGCTGGTGGTCAGGATTATTCAGCTCAATGGATTGAGTACTACAAGTGAGTATATATAGAACGAGTTATACAAATTCCATCCAATTCAATGTGATCTTTCTCCAGACAAATGGGTTGCCATCGAGAAGCTGAGGTTATAGAACAACAAATGAAGGCCAAACAGGCGAGTGCGGCTAATCCTGTACAGCAACAACAACAGCAAATGCAACAGAGCCAACAGCAGCAGCAACAACAAGGCCAACAGCAACAAGCCGGAGCTGGTGGCGCCGATTACAGTGCCCAATGGGCGGAATATTATCGCAGTGTGGGTAAAATTGAAGAAGCCGAGGCTATCGAGAAGACACTAAAAAATAAGGTAGGAATGATCATAACTTCTTCTTGTGCCCTCTAATTGGATTATTTCCAAATTTGCAACATTCAGCAAGCTCAAAATGGAGGTGGCAACAACAGTGCACCCAATCAGGGAGCTGGTGGACCCAATCCTAATCAACAACAGCAACCGAATCCAGCTGCAGCAGCTGTTGCAGCGGCAGCAGCAGCCGCAGCCGGTGGCTATGCTCAAGGTATGACTCCTAGCCAATATGCACAATATTCACAGTATTATGCGGCGGCAGCTGCCACGGGTCAGCAACAACAACAGCAGCAACAACCACCACAACAACAGCAGCAGCAACAACAAGGTGGCTATCCAGGTGGTGGTGGCGGTGGCTATGGTGGTTATCCCGGCAGCGGCGGCGGTGGTGGCCAACAGAAATCGCACAAGAATGACAAACATTGAAAACAGGCTGCCAATTTAATTTGAGATGATGTTACTGGTGCCTTGGCATGGGGTGAGTGCTGTTCGAATCACTATACCAATCGATGGTTCCTTTCTCTGTCTCTATACATATGTGTATACCATATTGATATATGTATATACATATATAAAAATTCCAACTATATATTTTCCATGTTAAAATTTGTGGTCAAAAAATTAATGAAAAATTTACAATCGTTAACTTGTTATATATATATACTTTTGCCTTTTCCTTTAACCTTATTTATTTATTATAATTTTTTTTTTTTTTGTTTATTATTATTATTGATCTTTCATATTAGCTCTCTATATACATACATATACCTCTTTATATTATTTGATATTTTTATATACATTCATTATCCTAACCAATATCTTGTTTACCATGCGTAACAAACTCTTTGCAGTGATCTATTCCTCTACTATGTCCTATGTCTTTTAATTCTCCCTCACAAAAAAAAAAAAAAAAAACAAAACAAAAAAAAACTTAGCTAAATTTTCAACAACACCAACAACAACAAGAAGTATGTGGCAGAGAACCAGTAAAGAGCCAACAACTAGAACAACAGCCCAAAAAAATTAATGGAAAATATCGAGTCAATCCAAAAACAATTAAAAAAGTAAATTGCAGCTTTTGCGGCCGTCGCTATTTTCTTTCTAAATGCAGAATTGTAAATTAATTAATTATAATCTACATATATATACATATATATATATATATTTACATACGATATATGATTTATTTTTTAATAATTTCCCCTTACCACATAAGTGACTTTTCCTTTCTCAAGCCAAACCCATTAATCCCATTGATTTTTAAGACATAACATAATAATTGATCTACTTACCACATAACATCCGATATATATATACATATACATATATACATTATATATAAATGATATGAATATCCAATTCTCTTTCATCGTCAATTTAGGCCCAAAAAAAAAAAAATAACAGCTTATTGGAGTGAGTGTGAGTGTATGACATGATATATATTAACAATTCCTTTTCTGAAAGACAAACAACCCCCTCGTATATATATATATTTAAAACTTTGATAATACTAGAATGTACCACAATATATATATACATACATATATAAACTTTTGATATAGAAATCTAGTATATAAAATTTTGCATACACACATTTTTCTCTCCCTCTCGTACATCTACCCCAAGTTTGAATATAGTTCTAAAATGAAACACTGAGGATTGGGTTAGCAGCGGCTTTGTCGTTGTTTTTTATACACTTGCAAAATGAGATCTGTTCTCGAGTTCGAATTCGAAAATGATAAGAATATATACCTATACATATATAAAGATTCCTTAGGAAACCCCTCTATTTACTAGAAAAGTACTCTTACTCCAGCCGAAAAGTTTTCGAGTTCGAAACTAATAGAAATAAAGAAAACAAATTTAACTTGCAATATATTTAGAAAAATATTATAGAAATCTATAAATAATTATTCAATTTAAAGATGCAGATGCATTCAACTTTGTCCTGCAAATTTTAAGTTTTCGAGTTCGAAAATGCAGGAAATTAAGAAATAAATTTACTTTAGATGAAAATATTAAAAACACTTTGATTTCAAGTAACTTTTTTTAGAAGTTCCTTTTTAAAGGAAAAGCTATTTGAATGCCTTTTCTTCATTTTGCAAGGGTATAAAAGAGGAAATAAAGAGAATACAAACAACAAGTCCATACAATATACATACATATATCTATATATAGTACAAGTTCAGATGATCTGGTAAGATGATTTACTCTCAATTAAACGCAATATAAAAGTTGTAATAGGGTTAATAATGTGGTTATACTTTTATGGGTTAACTAAAGAGAATTGATGAATTTGCTTGGTTTGAATCACATGAAATGGTTTTACTCATATATAATTATACAATATTCAATTGCGGATGGTTTATATGATATCTATGTCTATATATAATGTGTATAATTTATTATTTTTTTATATTTCAGTTAATATATCGAATTATTTTGGGTTCGAAACCCAGTTTTTAGAACAAATGATAACTAATAATAATATGTGTAGAAAAGAAAATATTTTTATTATTTTTTTTTAACATTATATACCGTTATTTGCTGCCACACTCTATATTATCATATACATATACCTCCTTATATATACATATATATATACATATACAAAAATAACATACTTTCAGAGGCCGTTCATCAAACCAGACCCCAAATAAAAAAAAATCTCTTTTAAAAACAAGAAAAAAAAAAAACATAAAAAAGCAAAAGCAATGAAAAACTAAACAAAAAAAGAACAAACATTTAATATTGTAATAGTGTCAAAATGAAATGCAAAAAAAAAAACAAAAAACAAAACGTTGGTAAGATCTTCTGTTGTTATATACCGTATATCTTTATAACTATAACTTACTCTGTCGTATGTCTGACAAAATGCAAAAGCAAAAACCATATTTTAATAAACCCTAGGTCTAAATATTATATATAAATACTTGAAACATTTATAACCAATAATGATGCAAACAAAAATATATAATTAGCTAATAAGTTTTACGTCTTGAAGAAAGGAATAATATGTAAAAGTTTAGGTAGGCTCTCATCGCCAGAAACTACTCGAAACTAAACCTTTCCTCCCACTTCTTTCACCCCCCATGGCCTCCCTCCCGATCCACAGTCTACGAAAAACATTTGAATAAAACATTTAATATAATATAATTTACCATATTTATAAACCATATAAATGCATATATAGACATTTTATATATACATTTATATTGATCTGCATATAACCCAAGAAGTTGTATGCAACAATTATTGTGTTTTGTTATTTCTTTCCATGTCTCTCTCTCTCTCTGTATAACAATTTGAGAAAAACGTTTGCTCTAAGCGAATTTTTCAGAAGCTGATTTGTTGGAGAAAGATGGGAACAGTTCTAGGGAACGGGACGGGCTCTCGGGCATTTGTATTAAACTTCCTATATCCTCTCGTTGTATATTTGGTATGCCTTGAAACATCATCTTTGATCTCTCTATATATATATATATACATATATCTCTTATATATATTATTATAATATATTCAAAACAAAAACAACAACTACTACTACTTTTTTACATCAAAAACTGTTTTTAAAATGCACCATATAATACCTACATATATATATATATATTATTGTCGTATATATCTCTATATATATTTCGTTCATAGCAACATCGTCAACAACGTCAAACCAAGCTGTACCGTACCAACTGTGTCCTATATCCCCACTACTAAATCCAATTTTGAATTTGGATAATATATATGTGTTTTAATGTTTCAAGGTATCATTTGTTTGCGATTTTTGCGGTCTTTTATATTGCCCTATATAACATTTTATATATACAATATCAAATATATTTGCCAAATTGTCGTCGGTACAGCATTAGTTCTCATAATCTATATATACATATATATAAATCCTTCTCTATATATACTTTGTTCTTGGTGATTTGTGGTGTAGTTTCGTATGTTCCGTCCAAGGGAAGTCGTTTCTTTTCTTTTACTTTTAGCCGGGATCCACTGTAGCGCCTTTTACACCTCCCCCGGTTGAAGGTAAGTATTAAAAACACTTAATTATTTAAGTAAGTATTGTATATTATTTTCTTTGTTGTAGTTGCCATTCAACAAATTAAATTTAAATCTTAATAAACTGTAAAATTTTTCCGTTTTTCTTTGGGTCTAATATCTAAAGCCGTTTATTTCGCAATCAAATGATATTTTTGAAAGAAACAATTGATCCATACACACACACACACAAACACATTTTAACCAAAATCCAATATATATTATATACATATATAGACCATATATATTTATTTATATATCATTTAAATTTTACCTGCTTTTTGATCTCTATTTGCAGGGAAAAATTCCAAAAAATTGTTAACAGATTAAATGTCTTTCAATATTGATTCCATCTACCTTTTCATTATTATAATTTGATCATGTTATTATTGTTGCTCTCTATTTATCCTATATGCATATATATTATATATATTCACATATATTTGATTGAATTTTAAACCATATTTGTACTATGTTGCAGCATTATCTCTACAAGACACGTGATCGTGTTCGATTTACCCCACCTCTGATTGATAATTTACATATACATATATTTTATATATCTATATAGTAGTCCTTAAGATCCTTCAATTGCCAAGATATTTAAAATTCAATAAACTTTTTCACTAAACTTTCAAATTCGGTTGTTTCCATTTTCTAAAAGCAAAAGGCTAAATAGTTTTCTATATAATTCTAATGTTTACCTTTTACAATAACAATTTTAAACAAATTTCTCTAGGTATTGAACACAGGAAACGATTTAACAACTTTTTGCACTAAATTCAGTTGAAATATATATTTTGAGAGACAGTCTAGACAATTCTATCATGAGATTCAATCTTAACTATTCAATGGTCGATTTAGAGAAGTGAAATAAAGATTTGCCCCCTAAAGTATGCAAAGTCAACCACTGATATTAGAGCCTTGGAGTTAAGAAATTGTATTTTAAATTTAATATAAGTATTTATTGTGTTCATAACTCTTTTAAACAAGACAATTTTTTTTCATGTCCATTCCATACTTCAGCGGTCAGTTTTCCTGTAATCTAAATTTGGGATAATCAAAAAAGCTATATGTTTTAGTGGTTCGGGTCCAACCTACACAAAATTTTAACTTACCTATAGCAAGTACCAAGTTTCAGCCCATTATCTTTTGAAAAGAGGCCCAGAAATTAATTAAAAATAGTTTAAAACATTCTCTTAATCGTCGTACAGGGAGCTCCAATATCTAAACTTAATTATTTCATTTCTTATTTACTACTTTTGACTTTATTTTAGTTATGTAACAAGATACCATATCATCCGAAGATATGTCCTTCATGTCTTCTTCTATATGTAACAGAATTAAACTAAAAGCAGGATCATTTGAAATCAATCTTTATCATAAGTTTCAACACAACTGAGTAATGATTCAAGGCAAGCTTAATTATTTGAAAAATGTTGTTCATAATCTCAGAGCCTACAAACTTCAAACAGACAATGAAACTTTGTCTTCTAGTTGGAATGGTTAGATTGGGATTTATTCGAATGTAAATTAAAGGTGATGAAACAACAATATAAATCAAATAACATTTTATGACAAAAAGGTGAAGAAGCTCAAGGGGTGTAGTGTCTTCTCTTGACGGCCACGGAGCTGGTTGAGCTGGGCTTTTGTCATCTTAATGATCTTATTCCCCACCCATGGTCTCTCCTATAGTTGAAATAGTCTTCTATATCTCAATTAGTTGTATATATTATGGAAAATACTTACCCAAAAAGTAAACTAGTTCTAAAAGAATACGCCTTAACAACTCCGAATATATATCCATATATATTTGAGATTTCGCACTTGTTTCTCTTTATTCTTGATATTGAAAGTAAGAATATCAATTTTTTCCAGGAGCGAGAGGGCATAAACTATAAATTCTATCGATCGTTTCATTTACATACATAGATAAGATATATATATAGTATATATATATTTATTATGCAATATAACATACATCAATTTGTGTGTGTCTGTCTGTATGCGTGTGTGTGTGTGTGTGTTGGTCTTCTTTGTCGTTTCTACTACAAGAAAAGTTACATTTAGATGTGAATGAAAATTGTTATATATTTGTTTGTTTACTCTAAGAAAATTAAACTTGTTTATTAATTTTTTGTTTTGTGGTTTTATTTTAAAATTTACATACAGCTATTTTCTTGTTTTATTATTCTTTTTTGTTGGTTTATGTATATATATATATATATAATATTCAACTTGCACAAGTTTTATTTCTTTACTCATATGGTTGTGTGTATGTGTGTGTGTGTGTGTAAATGTGGACTGTTGTTGCCGCGCTACAAGAGAAACCTTCTAAAGTTTACATTTATCTAGGCCAAGCACTTGAGATAAACCTAAATCGAAATTCATATATATGTATACATATATATATATATATATATTTATTATTGAGTAATTGATTTTGGGATTAATCAGTTGAAATAAACGTTTGGAACTTTGAAGCACTAAAAAAACCTCTGACCAACAAACAAACAAATTATTATAATCAATATATAATTTTTTTTTCTTTTCTCACATTTTTCACTTTTGCTCTTATTAAAAAAATACTTTTCCAAAAGGTTGATAAAAATTTTCTTTTTACATTTTGCCAAAAACTTTTCTTTTTTTTATGGATTTTCGTTTCTTTGTTTTTTTTTTTTTGTACTGTTAACAGTGTGTGTGTGTGTGTCTCAAATTTGTTTTTTATTTATAATTTTTTTCCATTTTGCTTTGTTTACTTAGTTGTTCTGTTTTTTACAATTTTGTTTTCTAACTTTATGCTTAAATTTTTACACACTTTTTGTAGAGCTATTCAGAGTGAAATTAAATTAGAAATAAGTTGGTACAGAAATCATAGTACATATATGTATATACACATGCAATCAAGTCAGAGATATATATGTAAATATATATATATAGTGTATAAATCTAATATATAATAGAACAAAAATTCTTGCTTTTAAGTTTTGTTTTGTTTAGGAGTTACAAATTATATAGACTTATATAGAAAAACTAAAGATCGGTTTATTATTTGTTTGTTTTTTTTTTTTTTTTTTTTTTTTTGTTGTAGCAGAGCTCTTAAAAAGTGTGGCAACAAGGTTTGCCTTAGTTTTCTGTGTATGTTCTGTCGGATTTTATATAGTTTTTTTTTGCTGTTTGGTACAAGTTCTGCCTTTCCCTCTCATTGTGTGTGTGTGAGTTTTTATGTGGCAATTAACTGGAAAGAAGAATGTAATTACAATTAATTCACTTCTATTTTGAGCAATTTTATTTATAACTTACCGCTTTGACTGTGGCCTTAATGAAATATTTTTTATCTGTTAAATCAAACTCGGGATATTTTGCATAGACTTGTTTGCAAACAGTTTTCATTGTGATCTCTTCGAGATTGGCTTTATCCAGGATTTCTTTAACATAACTGCGTATTTGCTCATCCTGACAATAGAGTAAAATATTTAATTGTTTCTTATATACATTTATTCTTTAATTACCGTTGGGAAAGCCACTTTACCCTTTTTGGTTAGTGGCTCATCCTCATCGGATTCATCCTTGTCATCAATATCATCATCCTCTTCGGACGTATCTTTCTTTGATTTTTTTGGTCGTCCAGCGGCTAAAACAAAAGAAATTTTTAAAATTAAATCAATTATCATTGATAATTACCAATCAATGCTAGAACAGTAGAAATCCAGATACCAATATGTGTATATACCGAGTTCTTGAGTTTTTTTTTTCTTACCCTTTCCAGCTGGTTTTGACTTATTGTTGTTAGCTTTGCTATTTTTCGCAGGCGTTACAGGCTTCTTACTCTTTTTGGGACGTTCCTCCTGAAATGAAAGTGCAAGCCATCATTATAGAAGACACGCCTTATTCCATTGACGATCTTCAACTTACCTCACTTTGATCGCTACCAAATTCAGACAATTCCTCCTCCTCTTCATCTTCGGAAATTTCATCTTCTTCGCTTTCTGAATCTTTTCGTTTACGTGCCGCAGCTGCTCGTCCACGGCCTCTTCGTCCAGCAGCCGGAGTAGCAGCGGGTCGACCACGTTTGCCAGCCGGCGCACGTTTTCCTCTTTTGGGTACCTAAACAATATAATAAAAGAGTCAGAAATGGAACCAGTCTTAAGTATTTCCTATACTAACATCACTATCGGCTTCAGATAGTTCAGATTCTTCTTCCTCTTCGGAATCCGAATTTCTTCGTCGACTTTTACGCGCTGGGCGTCCTCGACTGGCACGTCCTGAACCCTTTCGTCCTGCAGCACCACCTCCTCCACTGCCACCGCCACCACCTCCAGCACGTCCAGCATCTGAATCGGAATTGGCCGAAGGATTATACTAAGAAAATCAAAATTACTTTAGCAAATTTGTTAACAGAAGTTTTATAATATTCCTTACGTCTGATCCTGATTCGGAATCGTCGTTACGTCTTCTCTTAGCCACCGTTACTTTGTGCTCGCTCTCTTCAGAGCTGGAGAAATCTACATAAGCAGACATTTCTGCTTAAAATTTGATATGGAGAACATAGAAAATTAGCTATCAATTGATTTTTCAAGTTAATCTCTACTAACTTTTGCCTGCAGTGGAACGCTTGGGGCGTCCAGAGGAATTTCGTGCTGACCCTCTGCCGCTGCTTGCCTTGCCGGATCCACTTTTGCGTTTCTTATCGTCTTCACTGGCCTGCTCCTCTTCCTCGTCTTCGTCAAGATCCTCATCCAGCTCCTCATCCTCCTCGTCGCCTTGTTCGATGCACAGCGATTCGTCTGGTTCCATTAGAAATTTGAGCACACGTGTTGCTATTTCATCCTTGCTACCCTTGCGATCCAAGGTGAGAATTTCGCAAATGCTACGCAACGATTTATTATCCACCTTCTTGATGGCTTCGAATTTCTTTTTATATTCCGCGGAATCCTTGGCAAACTCGAAGCCAGCAAAAGATCGTAGATTCTTTTTAACCACATTATTCTTGCCCTGGGCCCCAAAGCAAAGGGCATGTAGAGTCTGTAGGCCATCGACACGAGTTTTGTTGATATTCTCATTGATGCGATCAATTTCGGCCAGAGCCACCACATTCTCATCGTCCTCGGCCACCTCATTGTTCACATCGAGACCATCGCCATCGACATCGTCATCGCCATCGGCCGCCTCGCTATCCTCTTCATCATCCTCTTGATCACTTTTGTCTACTTTGCCATTTTTGGCCTTATTTTCGGGTTTCTTAGCTGTGGAAGATTTGTCACCCGCATCCTTAGTTTTGGATGCCTTTGAGGCATCTGTTGTGGTGTTGGTATCATTCTTCTTTTTCTCTGCCACGGGTTTCTTCTTTGTGTCATCTTCACTGACATCATCCGTCCCTTTGTCATCGCCATCTTCATCCTCTTCTTCGTCCTCCTCATCCTCGCCAGCAGATCCATTATCTTTGGCATCCTTCGCACCTTTCACCGAGGATGAGTCTTCTTTTTTAGCCCCATTATTGTTGTTAGTGACTTTCTTTGCCGAGGGTGATGATTCCTTTTTGTCCTTTGAGTCGGCTGTAAAAAAAAAGAACCAATTAGAAATCAGGCCAAAGTCCAATAGGTAAGGGAACAAGTTCATACTTAAACCTAAAATATGCTACAATTATTCAATATTAAAATTTGAACATTGCCCTCCCAAAAAACAAAAAGTCATAACAAATTCTGATAAGGCTTAAAATATCAATTTTTACTAGTAAGTTAAATTAAACTATTTTTCTACTACTCCAAGTGTTTTTTTAATTTGTTAAACATTTTTTTGATTATTAAAAAAGTTACAATTAATTGTGAAATAATTAGCACTCGAGAAAAGATAAAAAATGGAAATTGTGCAATAAGAAAAAGTTTAATTATCTTCATCCTTGGGAAGTCCAATGCTAGAATATTTAAAGCGCATTGAGCGTTGAATAATGAAGTTTTGCTTGCTATACCTCGGCACTTACTATACGAAACCTTATCGTTTCAGGGTTAAGTATGAACAATAGCCAAGGATAATATAAAAACCTAATATAAGCAGGAAACGATAAAAATTTTTGTGTGTGGGTCCCCGACGGTGATTCGAACCCGCGCTCCAAGAAACACGCATGGCGGTAACTTAGACGGCAGAGCCAAAGCAGAGCTCATACATTGAGAAGACAAGTGGCCATAGCAGCAGAGTAAAAAAAAAATTGGAAAGAGCGGGAGGCCGAGAGAAAAAGAAAGAGAGAGAGAGAGCGGCAAACACATGCTGTTGTCTCTGCCTCCCCCACACCCAATAGAAAACGTCAAATGAATTCAACGCGCGCAAAATTCATTTTATGATTTTTGTTTTTCTCGCTCTTTCTTCACACCGACACACAACAAGCATGTTCTCTCTCTCTGTGTTTCTCTCTCAACTTGTGTGAATGTGTGTTTGTGTGCGTTATTTACCTGCATCCGATTCGGTAGCTCCGGCTATAGCTTTTTTATCAGCGACGTCATCAGAGTTGCTGGCATCGGCAGCACCAGCAGCGGAGGGTGGTGTTGATGGGGGCGCTGCTGCTGCATCGGCTCCTGATTCGGTTTTCTTGCCAGCCGCCGTTGCCTCCTCTGAGGCAGCCTCCTTCTCCTTGTCACTTTCCACCGCTGTTGCTGCTGCTCCCGATGCATTTTCTAGGGCCTTCGACTCACTTACTTTGTCGGCGGCATTTTCTTTGGTCGCCGTTTCTGACGTCTTGGTGGCATCCTGCAATCAACACAAACATAATCATATAATTATTCAACACTTTCAACTGTTTTTGGCGGCCCACTACCATCATTACACGACCGTTTTAGGAGGAGTGGGGGGATAAACACTTTCTGCGTTTTATTCGGTAGTTTTCATTTGCCTAAGCGAGATTTGTGTATGCGTGTCGATGAGCGCGAACGAGAGCAAGAGAGTCAGTGAGTGAGTCTTCTCATCACATAGTCGTTGTCGATAGAAATTTCAAAAAAACAACATTGCAAATCTATCAAAGAGTACACGCACCCACCACTCGTGTCATCTCTTTCGCACGCATCGTAAACGCATTGGCATTTCGAACAAGACGCCATGACCAAAAAATAAAAAAATTCAATTATTTGTTGCGCTCTATTTACACATAAACTCGTGTTGTTTTCAGACATTTTTATTTCTTGCATTTAGCCAACACATTAATGATGGTTTTCCGTTTGTTTTTAATTATTTACATACCATATTTTCAATGGTTTTTATCTTTTTTTTTCGTCAGCCGACACACATTCAATCTGGTCACTAGAGATGTCAAAATTGAGTATTTTGTTTAGCCGTGCGTGTGGTAAGGTATCGATAGATGTGAAATAAGTATATGCCGAATAACGGGTGTTTCAAGTGCTAAATACATTTATTACTTAAAAACTTCTGGGATGATTGGAACTCGTAGAATATTGAATAATGTATGAAATGCAATTTTCCCATTACTTGATTTTAGAATAAAGAAAAAAATGAAAATTATCTTGTGGAATAGAATGAAAAAGTCACTTGATTACTAGGCAATAATAAACTTAGATGGTTCCAAAAAATATTTTGAATTGCCAGTTTTAGATAATTAATTAATTTCAGTATTTAATTTCTTACTTCGAAATAGTCAATTTATATAATTTACATCTAAGTGTATTTCTGAAATTTTTTTGGACTCCAAATTGCATGTATGCGTGTCCCTGTATACGGTGTACTCAAAGTATCGATAATAGTTTTTTGCGCTACGCCAGCGTCTCCAGTTGCAATCGCTCTGGTCACATTATTTATTGTGCCAAAAAAAAAAAAGCGCGCGGTCTATGTCGAAGCAAGGAGGAGGATATACATAAACTCAGACGCTGGCGTTATATCAACATCTTGCAAATATTTTCATCCTCCATTTACATCTATAAGCCCCTGCCATGGGAATTTTGGGCCTATCCAAGCTAATTGCCGATTTGGCTCCCCAGGCCATACGTGAGAGTGAGATCAAAAATTTCTTTGGTGAGCTACAAATATTTATAGATTTGTTGAATGGCTAATGGTTTCTTGATTCCTTTATGACTAGGGCGCAAAGTGGCCATCGATGCTAGCATGTGTCTTTACCAATTTCTCATTGCTGTGCGCTCGGAAGGTGCCCAACTTGCCACGGTGAACGGTGATCCCACATCACATTTGATGGGAATGTTCTATCGCACCATCCGCCTGCTGGATAATGGCATTAAGCCGGTCTATGTGTTTGATGGTAAGCCACCAGATCTTAAAAGCGGTGAATTGGCCAAGCGCGCAGAGCGTCGCGAGGAGGCGGAAAAGGCTCTGAAAGCGGCCACGGAGGCGGGCGATGAAGCTGAAATTGAGAAATTCAATCGAAGATTGGTACGTGTGACCAAAGAGCATGCCCGAGAGGCCAAGGAGTTGCTGAAACTAATGGGTGTGCCCTATGTAGAGGCACCCTGCGAGGCCGAGGCCCAGTGTGCCGCTTTGGTTAAGGCAGGCAAGGTCTATGCCACGGCCACCGAGGATATGGATGCTCTAACCTTTGGTTCCAGCAAATTGTTACGCTATCTTACCTACAGTGAGGCTCGAAAGATGCCAGTCAAGGAGTTCACCTACGAAAAGCTGCTCCAGGGACTTGAACTAAATCAAAGGGAATTTATTGATCTCTGCATCCTCCTGGGCTGCGATTATTGTGAGAGCATCAAAGGCATTGGGCCCAAACGTGCCATCGAGCTGATCAATTCCTATAGAGATATTGAGACCATATTAGATAATTTGGATACCAGCAAATACACCGTCCCAGAGAACTGGAACTACAAGGTGGCCCGGGAACTCTTCATAGAACCAGAAGTGGCAGATGCTTCTGCAATAGATCTCAAATGGACGGAACCCGATGAGGAAGGTCTGGTTAAGTTCCTGTGTGGTGAACGTCAGTTTAGTGAGGAACGGGTACGAGGTGGGGCCAAAAAGCTATTGAAATCTAAGAAGGCTCAGACTCAAGTGAGACTGGATAGTTTCTTTCAAACATTGCCCAGTTCCCCCAATGCGGTAGCAGCTGCCAAGCGCAAGGCAGAGGAGGCTAAAAAGAGTGCCAACAATAAGAAGGCTAAAATTGGGGGCGGCGGTGGTGCAGGGCGTGGCAGACGCCCTAAATAAGTTTTCAATAATTACACAAACATTTTTTCTTGTTTAATTCTTATTTCTAACATAAAAAACACACTTTTGTAACTTAAAACTATCAAATTGGTCTTGATCTTAAAGGGGAAGGGTTCTTAAGGTGAAGTTGAGGGTGGATGAGGATGATGGACAGGTAAACACAATCCGCCTCCTCCAACTACAGCAAATACTGTTTAGCTAGAGCTCGCAGGAAACGAGATTTCCTAACCATGGAGCTTTCCCGTTTGATCTCTTCATTGTTATTCGCATTCAACTCCAAAGTGCCCATCATGGAGATGGCCTCCAGCTTTCGACTATGTTCACCACGTTTTGCATGTAAATTTACAATGAATTCCAATAAAGTGGTATCCCATATGCAGCTATAGTACGCATCCATGGCATCGGTAAAATTTGAGGATTTCTCGCTTAGATTCTTAAAGACAATACCATAGTCAATCTCCTCGAGAAATTGACAGAGCACTGTGGCCTGCATATGGCAACCCAAATTGGCGGCACAGCGTATCATTTTACGTATGACATAATCATCGGCCACATTCCTTTGGAGAGGAAGGGTGCAATAGTCGGTTCCCGTGACCAGAGCATTGACATAGCAGCGCATGGCGGATTCATTGTTACCAATGGCCAATTCTAAATCTCCTTTCATCTTTAGCCACGATATTGTCTGGGGGTAATACGACAGAGCCTCCGATAAAAGCCACTGCAGGGTTTCGCAGATGCTCCTTAAACTATAGCTGATGGGACTGAAAGGGCAAATTGATGAGAATTGAATTAGACATTCCATGAGATTTATCTTGGTACTCACTTATTAACACTCGTGGGCCATAGCTGCATGTATTCGCAATTAAGGTCATGATTGGGATCATCTTTTAGAATATTATGCATCTTGCCCAGCATGGAAATTGCCAGACCAAAGATACTCTGATGTCGAACACGTTGGAGGAAAGCTTGCAAGGAACTAATGCCCCCGCCACCGCCTCCACCACCGCCATTGGCCCTCTTGGGTACATTTAAAAACATGCTCAACATCAGTTCCCAGGCATCCCGGCACACTTTCTTTGGTCCCTTCATCTTTTCCATTTCAATAAATGTTGCCGCAAACGAAACGGGCAGCTCCAATTGACCAGCTCGCTTGTCCAGGTAGAGAAGAGGTGCGAATTCCGTCAAATTTAGCAACATTATTGCACAATTCTCGAGAATCTCCAGGCGTGGTATAACCGAATCTCCCGAACAAGCACCCAAACATTGCTTACATCTGCCACTCAGGGACTGCAGATCCAAAGGTTTCTGATGCCACTCCTCCAGGCATTGAGTAATCTGTATGTGAAGAATCTCCCAGTTAAGCAGCTTGCCCATCAATTGACTATTGACTGGAGCTGGTTGCTCCTTACGTTGAATTTCTGATTTCAGGACACTTAACATGGACACGGCATCAATGTGATTGCCCTGATTGGCCAATTCACGAGCCTTGCCGAGGAGTACATAGCTAAAATCTTGTATAAAGCTAGCATTCATAGCCATAATCAGGGATTTAAGCGGCTGCGGCACATCCCATGCTGGATTAATGGCCCACAGAGGTTTACCCGGCTCTGTACCACACAATTTGACCAAGAGAATGCGCACTGTATTGGCATTGGAACAGCTAATCAATTGCCTCTCCAAGGCAGCTCCATCCACACGGGTCACTAAAATGGGAAACGGATGATTACTATCACATTAGACGGAGAAATTATTGGACTTACTTTTCGAGTGGCATAGCCAATCATTAATGTTGGCTAAAGAATTGTTTAGTGCCGGCAAAGAGGACTGCTGCAGTTGTTCTTCCAAATCCTCCAGCTCAGCTGGTGTAAAGATTTTCAATTTGTTTACAGACTGAAGTAATTGTCGTCCCTGATTAGTGCCTTGATTGCTCTGATGATAAATGAGTATGCCATCAATGAGAAAATGCTTGAGAGCCGTCCTTCCACCTTGCCGGCAATGTGGTAGAGCTGTCTTGATGCCCTCTATAAGAGGCGGCAGACAATCCAAATCTTTGAACTTTTCAAAGTACTCCATTTGACCAAAAATGTCGCCCCACTCGTAGATATTTCGCACCACATTGAGGGCCGCTACCTGCATAGGCAACTGCTGAGAATCCTTGAGTGAACCCGCCGAAATGGCTGCATCCAAATCCAATTCCAGTTGTCGTCGACTAACCAAAGGAATTTCTCGCTCTCGATTATCCAATTTCAGAATGGGCAACAAATCCGCGAAATTATTGAGCATGGACTTATGAAATCTCTCCAAGAGTGTGGGTTTTTGTGAACTTATGCCGCATGCCTGGAGCAATCCCTCCAGCTCTTCGGCGCGTATATGACAGAAATGCATATCCGTCTGTTTGGGAATAGCTTGGAGATTGCTCCGACAGGGAGGCAGCTGCCTCTCGGGCTAGAATATATTGTTTGGTAAAGAGATAATAGTGAGCCAATTCGAATTGTAGCTGAGCGCGCAACTCCTGGTGTGAGATCAATCGCATTAGGTCATAGTTTTGACCACTGCCCAGGTCATCACATTGTAAGGTCACAAAACTATCATAATGGAATACATAGAAGGGTTTCGCCCCAGCACTGGAGGAGGCAGAGCAAAGTTGCTGCAGATACTCTATGGAAGGTTGCGTTGGAGTGTCCAGAAATTGATCAACACATTGATACCTATTCGAAAGGGGCATTAGTTCCACTAGGATTAGTGTCATTTGGCTAACTCACATGTTCATAGGCCGTGGAGCCTTTAAAGCATTCTCCTTGATTAACTGCATTCGGAGGAGCATTCTGTGATAAATGGTCAAAGCAAAACGTGCAGCATGCTCATTCCCACTGGCCGCTGTAACAAAAAAGAATAGTTATTATTAATTAATCCAATCCAATCCCCTCCAGAATATTTTCTCACATATTTGCAAATTGAAATCACTAGCCAGTGGTATCGCCACTGGTCGCCCATAGCTGATGGTACATAAATCACGCAGCAGACCAAGCTGCATGACCACTGGAAGCTGCTTTTCCAGCATATCTAAATCCCACCTCAACCATGTGGCTACTTTTAATTCCAGAATCTTGAGGGCCAACTGTTTACGAGTTAATTGCAGACCCACTGGTTCGCCGGGAGATCGAGGCATTTGCAGTGCCGCCGAGGCACTTGGTGTGTTTGCTACTCCCGATCCCGGCAAGCTTTGCAAATCACTGCCAGGTGTCACCACCGACGTCATCACCGTATCCGGCGTCATGCTAATAAACTGTATAATCAAATCCACAGCACTGGGCTCTAAAATAGAGGAACAGAAAATTGTCATTCAGTTACAAGTGGTTGTGTGTGGATGTGGCTTTCGCTCCAAATCTTTACCGGGATTGGGACGCTGCAAGTGTTGTGTTATCTTGTGCGGATCTAGCAGGAATTCAAACCAGAGAACTGTTTCCGCTGCCAATGGCACGGCTTTGGGTTTTAGCGGATCATCCATTTCATTAATTTTAATAATTTTTTTGTTTGTTTTCTACTAAAAAATAATAATAATTGCGGAATCCAAAGATGGTAAATTGTAGCCCTCAACCCCACCGATAACTTAACCGATTACAAATTTGACAATCGAAATATCGGATATATAGAAATGGCGGCATTTTTCAACCTGTTGCAAAGTAAAATGCAATTTGCAATTAATAATCACAAGTAAAATTAATTAACCTGTATGCTATTGTGTCATTTATTTAACAATTGGATAAATGCTAAGCATGCTGAGATTAGTTGGTAACTCTAAAATGCCGTTCTTCGGTTGATTTCGTTTTCCCGTTTTCGGCAAGTTTAATTTTTGTTGGGTGTAAATAAATAAGATCAACTTAAAGTTCTAAATAGTCATCATTGTTTTTCCTTGACTTTGCGAAAGTTATTTTGTGTTAATGTAATAAAAGAAAAGGCAAAAGATGCTCAGAAAAAGAAGGTAAAGGTTTAGGGGGCAGCTAAGAAATTTTTTTTTTTGGTTTTTGTTTTTGTGATTTTTCAAGTGCAGTTAAATTGTCAGAATGAACATGTGTAATCAAGTTTGTGTGTGTGTGTGTGATTGAGAAATAAAATTCACAGCTAATAAAACTAAACGGTAAGTTTTCATTGATTTCTTCGTTCCATTCCACTCCTTTGTGATATTCTCTTTCATTCTCTATCCTTTAATATTGTTCTCACTGAAGCTGGATCAAAGAAATTATGTACATACATACATACATATGTATGTATGTACATATGTATGTTTAATACAAATGTAGATTTCTTCTTTTATTATTCAATACTTTAGCTCTATTTAGAATAGCGGCACTTTGGTGAAATGTTCCAGGCCTTTAGATTTCTGAGGGAGGATGGGCAAACTTTCACGTCTTTATCCAGGGCGGTATTTTGAGTGAATGCGGGCCTGGTTGTGTCAATATTAAGTCACTTTGGTTTTCCTTCATCATATTTAAGCCTCAACTGATATTACACATACATACATACATACATACTGATGTACATACATATGTACATACATATGAACTTTGAGAGATTCCCCCATTCCCGTTTTTTTGTACTTTCCTCCTAATTCCAAGCACTTTCCAGACTTAACCCGATTTTCATTTCTACCAAATCGGCGGCAAAACCCCACCAATAAATGTTAATTAATTTCATAGTTTCAAACTTTTTTTATTTTTTCTTTTGATTCTTTTATTTATGCTTATGATCGTTGACACAATTTTTGTTGAAAGTCATAAAATTCTAATTTATATCACCTTAGCGCATAAATCGATAAAAGAGTAGTACATATTGGATGGATATATAATCATTTCATGCTTTTCCCCCCCTCCACCGTTTGTAGTTCATTAAAAATGTAAAATAGTTTTTGTTATTTAATTTATGCAAATATTTGTGGTCTGTTTCTTTCAAATACAGAGTGAGAAAATTTGCATATATTTGAGATAGATAGATACTAGAGTTTCCTGATTATTTCTTACAGTGTATAGATGTCTCCGCCCTAAGTTGTGGAACTTTATGAGCATTTCGGAATATGTTTTGTGTGTGTGTGTGTCTTTGAGGCAGGTGATTTTATGCAAATTATATGCTTTCAGACCCCAACCGATCCCCCCTGGCATCTCATCTTCATTCGACTAGCTTTGAATTTTCTGGAAATTTTTTCTGATCTCTAATCTCTACACTAAACAAATTATGCAATCGAAAAATGTATTTTTTTTTTTGATTTTTTAATATTTCCATAAAAATGTCAAATCAATTTCAGAAAATTCGTAAATTTTCTTAATGTATTTTCTTATAAATAATCTTTTTTTTTTTATATAGATTAATGATCTAAATTTAGATGCCTTTGCCTTGAAGCGAAAGAAGACTAACGATATTCATTCATGGTTTTTCACACACACAGAGACACAAACCGAATGATCCACTTTTGTCTATTATATTATATAGCGCACCGATTCTCTGCCTGATCTCATTTTGCCACAAACAAATCGATTCTAATCTGCCCAACAAAAGTTCACGAAAGTTGACTCCAAAGGAATTTTTGTAGACGCAAGACAGTTTTGAATTCTCGATTAGAGCGAGAATATGTCGAAATCACAGAATATAAATATGTATAAATAACACTAATTAAGCGCCTGCGCTTGGCCCCATCCTCCAGAGGGTTATCTTACTTACAGGTTAAGGCAACGATGATGATTGTGCCATATTTTTGAAAACTGTTTCGAAGTAAATTAATACTCATTATGAACAAACAAAACATTCAAATGATCTATTGAAAGGTATTTGAAGATTATAAAATGTTTGAAAGAATCTGTGACTCTCATTTGCTTAAAAAGTTATTTTAAATACAGTTTTTTGTTGGATATTAGTGGATAATAATAGGATTCTTTTACACATTTTTTAAGCTGCATTTTTCAAAACTTCAAGTCTCATACTTAATTTTAATAAATTTTTTAAGAAGGGTTATTGAATTTACTAAAGTGGTTCAAAATTTAAAATTTTTTGAGTATTACGAAATGTTTAAAAGGGTCTTTAACTTTCATTTACTTTATTGATATTATAGGATCACATTTTGAATATTTTTAGCTATTATTTTTTAAAATTGAAAGGTTTCACAAATTTTATATCCCTAAAACCTTTGAATTTATCAATCACGAGTGCAAAATTTACTCACTTCTTTTCCCCCCAGGATAAGGAGATTTCTGCAAAAAGTCTAAAAGTTTTTACAATTTTCCATTCCATTGATTTACAGTTGGCAGTATTTGCAGTGGTGGGCATAGCACATTATACTGCCAGATAAAAATCGGGCTTCTTCTTCAAAAAGGTATCGAAATTTGAAGAGCATCGAAATGAAATTTCCCAACAGCCAGTAACTAGTTTTTTGTGTGAAATTTTAATTCCTCTCTAATTATTTTAGTTATTACTAAGTACGTTAAAGTCGAATCCATTTTCCAGTGATTTTCACCCGTAACATTTTTAATGTTTTTTGGACTCACTCATAACTGTTGCTAAGGGGGAACTCAGTCTCTAAGAGAGTCTCGAGTCGAATCGAGTCGAGTCTTAGAGGTCTATCAAATATTTGCATAATATGCCATACTTTGTTCACAAAATTAAATATAAATGTATAAATTTGATTGTTGTTGTTGTTGTGGTTGAACAGACAACTGGAATTTAGTGTGTTTTTTTTTTTTTTTTTTACTGTTAAACGAAACGAAAGAGAACAATTTATGGATTCTATTGATTGGTTTCGTTTGCTTTTTGCTCTTGGAGGGGGTTTTGGGTTTCTTTTTTTCTTCAGATGATTAGCATATTATGCAGGTTGGTTGAGATCGAAACCAAATGAAACGAATCGAACTGGGATCGTCGGCTAGTGCCATTCACAAAAAAATATATGTCTTTATATATATATATTTATGACTTTGGCCTAGTGAATTTGTATGACAAAAAGATGTAGAATAAAAAAAACCAAAAAAACAACTCACATGACTCGAAAAATTGCGTTCGAAATGGTTTTCAAACATTTCTTTCCTGGCCGTTCTTTTTTAATTTTTCTTGATTTTTTTTTTGCTCTTTGTTTTTCTCGTTTTTTATTTTCTGTTAATATTTCGAAATGTCATTAATAATGCCATAAATTAACTAAATTCATTGCTATTGCTAAATCTTTTTTTTTTTTTAAATGTACACCACGAAGAAAAAACCACGATGAAAATATAAAAAACATTTTCTGAAAATGTTTCAAAAAAAAAAAAAAAAAAAAAAAAAAAAAAGATGGGAAGAAAGAAATTCATGTCTGTTGGTGGCAGGCGGCATGGAAACAACGACACGAAAATCTTTCAACAATGGTTGACAGCATTCAGAGGACGGAGCATGGGGGGAGGAGGACAACGCCTACCTCCTACGCAGATCTTCATCGAGGGACTTGGGGGTGTGGGAGGGTTGAATGTGGAGTGGCGGGGTGGGGTGGGGCGTGTGTGTGGCAAAAGATCTCTTAACTTTTGACTGAAATGAAAATTGTGCCCGAGATTTTCATTTAGAAGAAACGTTGGGGCTGTGGTTGGGGGGTAGGAAATTTTGTCGGTTTGCCGTGTCGTCGTTGATGGGTTCTGAAATGAGGCGAATGTTGAAATTATTTACCCCCCTCTACAATCTTACTACAGACTGAGATCTGTAAATTTGAAGTTTGTATGAAAGATGAAATACTCTGAAATATTCTAGGAATTTATAGATACACGAAATGGCAGGAAGTTATAGGGAAATGTGTATAATAGGATCCAAATATATACATTATACTATTCTGAGGGAACTATACAGAAACAAAGGTTTGATTTTTTCACCAAGCATACATGAGATGAGATACATACTTACTGGCCACATCGAAAAGGTCAGAGAATCACCAGCTGATTCTCTAGAAAACTGTTATGATCATCGATGATCTGTTAAAAAGCCTCTGCAATAGCGAATTGCATACCCTTGAAATAGCAACACTTTCTTACCGGAACTTGCATAGACATACCCATTGTCCTTTCAGTTTCAGTAGCTCATCAACTTGAAAATTGAGCACCTTGGCTGTCATGAGAGGGACTGAAAACCTTTTCTTAATGGTACTTTTCCGAATAACTTTAGAATGGATTTCGACAGAGTTGTTTGTCTAATCCCTTAACCTGTAGACTCACTTTTTAAACATCTTTTTTAAGGTAAAGGAAGCAAAACTAGAAATTGAATAGTTGGGGCTTACATTTTCCTTTAAATTATGTTTTAGAAAGAGACTTGGTAGGAAAAACTTGACTTAATCATGAGCAAGATAGGTAGATTAGAAGCATTCTGTTTGTACTTAATATACTTAATAATTTTCCTTTCGACTTCACAAAGGAAGGACCCGACATTCAAAAGACTCACATATGGGAAAGAGTATAATGGAAATTTGTCGTTTGTCGCCGCCGTCGAGTTGATTTTTTGGAAAATTGTTGGTTTTTTTTTTTTTTTGTTTTTAGAATTTTCTCTGCTTTCTGGTGTCGCCACACTCAAAAATTATTCAACACAAGAAATACCATGCTTTTTGTCTGTGGCATTTGTAGTTTTGCACGGGATTCTAAAAAAAAAAAAAACCGAACTTTTTGGTATCATTTTCCAACGTGTAATACTTGCAATTAAGCGCTTTTCTTTTTTCCTTGGATTTTCTATTTTGGTCCGCTAGGTTTTTCCTGATGACAATCTGTCGTGACGGTTCGCTGGAATTCTACTTGATGTTTTCAGTAGGAGTAGGAGTAGGAGTAAGAGGAGTTGAAGCGAATGAATGTGAATTAACTTACAACTAAATTCCTGACATATTTCTAAACTGAGCATATTTCTAAATTAAAGTTTATTTGAGAATATGAGATTAGAATTAGAAAAGAAATGTGACTTATTTTTAAAGCAAAAACACTTCAAAAACTTACTTAAAGGAAGACCTATTTACTCTTAACTTATTCTTTGATATAGAGTGATGGAAAAAGTCAACTTATAGTTAGAGGAAGAGTCGATTTGTATAGAGTTTTCGAATCCTGAATCTCTGACTTCTACATACTTTAATGTGAAACCAATTTTATTGGTTAAAAATCAAATTCTATTCATTGGCAAATCACTTTTAAAAGCAGTTCAAAGCGTTTAAAGAGTCTTCTTACCGCCTTTTAAATTCATGTTTGTATCTTTCGAAAAACCAAATCAGTATCTTTGTTGGAATAGAAGGGATCTAGATTTGTTGTTTTGGTGAGCGGTGGAAACGATTGTACCTACATATGTGTGTCTGTGTTGGATCGCCGTCATCATGATCAGCATCCCAGCATCAAGTTCATCTTCACATGCCAGTCACTTTGTTTGGTTTTTACCGTTCTGCCGAACAAATCAAATAAAAAAATAATAATAAAATATATTGTAAAAAAAAAAAAAAAGAGAATCTCAAACATTGTAGTCGTTACCCAGCAATGACACACATTTGTCAAAACGAGCTCACTTCAAAAGGCCGCCAAGAGTCGTCGTCGTCGTCTTCAGAAGAACAAGAAGTGGCCCCAGACAATGGGAAGTTGCTCATAAATACATAGACTTATATAGATAAAGGACGGGTAAAGGTGATGAGGTGAGGACTGTGCTGGGCAGAGGAGAGAGGAGGGGGAAGCAACAAGTGAAAGACAAATGTGCTAGCCATCAATTGTCAAACCTGACGGATTTCCACTCGTAAATAGTGTGAAATTATTTCACAATTTTTTTTGTCGTTTTATTTTTCTGTCTTCTTTATGGTTTGTTTGTTGTATTACTTCTGTTCGATCCACATTTAATTTTTTATTTATATTGTTGTTGCTTTGTTTAATTTGGCACTGCGCGTGTTCTTTCAACCATAAATTTACAAATACCTATCTCTTATAACCATTTCCAAAAACCTGGAACGAACCCACAAAAAAAAAAAAACAGCTGAACATTTAATGTTGCGGACATAAAAAGAGTATATAAAATGGTTTTTGTTGTTTTATGTATTTTATTTTTATTATTGAAACAGTTGGCTTTCGATTCAGTCAAAAATACAAAAAAAGAGAATGCATTGTACTTGTCTACTCTAAAAAATGTCTCTGTGATCATCTGAATTGGAGTCGTTTTTTTTGTTTGTCAGTAAACGTGTTTTCCGGATACACTTGGCCAAAATATTGACAGTTCCAAATACCTTCATAGGTAGAATTAGCCCTAGAAAGTAGGGTTAGGTTTTTTGAACCGAGAATTAAAAATGTTGAGCAATGTTATTTAGAATTTCGAACAATATAAATTGTTTGGATTCTAAACTTGGCTTAAGCTATTTTGAAAATTTGTTCTAATGATTCTAAGTTTGATATTCTAAATATAGTAAGTTACTATAAGATTCTTATGGATTTGATTGATATTAACTTGATTGGTTTAAGGAACTTCTTTTGTTGTTTGCAAAATTGATAATATTAAATTTAACATTTCATTTAAAATATAGATGAGTATTTATTATTTTCTTATTAATATTATCATCATCAAATCGATGATTCTTCATTTAATTTCAGATTGTTTTTAACTTTAATCGCTTTTCCTTTGGGTAAGTATTAAAAATTATAATTATTTCCTATTAGAGTATTGCAATATTCCTCTTAGTTTAGTCAATATTTTTACAGTTTCTCATCTATTGACAAGTCAATTGAAATTTTTGAAGAAACAGACTTTTTGTTTTAGAGCTGCTGTTGTTGTTATTGACTTTACGGAAATAGAAAAAGATCCGGCAGAACTTTTTGTTCCTCTTTTCAGGGCTCTTCTTCCATTAAAATGTCATGATGAGGGGAAGGCTAAGCAGGAGGCACCTGGCTGCAAAGAGGTGGCAACAGGTAGCACACAAGCAAATAAGAGTCATGAGTCAAGGCAAGAAAACCATTCTTTAACTATGTATACTCGTTCTGCTGTTCTTCTCTCTGTAATTATTTATGTGTGAGTGCACTTATTAGTCCGTCTGTGAGTTAGTCTGACGGTCTGGCAGTCTCTTCTTTCTTCTGTCTGCCGTTACATACATATGTATGTACATAAATAAATCCTTCAGCAGGCTCGTCAAAAACTGTTTACCATGATGGGCGTAAGTGGATTTGACAACTGTCAACTGGTCGGCCAGAGGTTTGGTTTGGGTCTCCTCACTTGGCAGGGTCTCTCTCATTCCCTATACATGTGGTTGTTGCCTCTTGCATGCTAATGACATGTAGTTGGAGGATCATTTCGTTGGGGGACAGCACTTGACCGTCTCCTTTTTTCTTACTTGCTTGCTTGATGATCGTCATAATTTGTATACTGCTCATTAAAAAGCCATAATAAATATCCATCTACAGAGTATTTATTGATAATGCCGAAACAGGATATCGAATCCTCTTGCATTCTTGGATTTCAAATTTATTGTATATGAATTCTCTTATCAACCTTTGACCCATCGCAAACGATGCCAGGGTTCTTCTCTCTGGGGGGAACAACAGGTGTTTAGTTGTTAAAATTTATGAAACTTTTTAATTAAGCCTCTCAACGAACCAAACCTATGCATGTGAAAGGTGGCGGAGTGCGGGGGGGCGACTAATGAATTAACTTGAAGCGCATTAACCATAAATTTTAATTATATCCAGCATATACAAAGTCAGCAGCAGCGATTAACAGAAAACATCTACAAGAAACTCAAAAATATCAGGGTCTAGGAGGGGTTGAGGGGCTCTGCCGTACAAAATCGAAGCTGGAAGTATGTCACAAATTAAATATTCAAAATAACCCAAAAAAAAAAAAAAAAAAAACGAAACTAAAGGCGAGGCAAGGTGAAATGAAGCGAAGCAAATGGCCCTGCCTGGCTCTGGCTGTGGCTCCTTTTCATCCATCGACCACGATCGATAATAATAATAAAAATGTAGAAAAGAAAAAAAACAATGCGAGAGGGGAAACAAAAAGCAAGAGTACATAAATTTTCGTAACACCAGCCAAAAAAATTCAATTCAATTGCCTGGCGAGACATGATGGTATCTCCATAGATGGAGATGGTTTCAACTTATGGGAGATCTTTACCGAGTTTAGTTTTCGTTCTTATGATGGCTAAGTTTCCAAAAAAGATTAAAACTTTACATGGGTAAATGCTTTATGAACATTTTGTCTGCAGACAATTGTAGTTTACATCTTTTTATTGAAACCAAATCTGATTGTTACCAAGAAAAAGGGTGATCAAATGGAGTCTTGTGATGATCGAAAAAATATGAGTTAAAAAAGTTGACGATCTCATTCAGTGCTTGACTGAATATTCAAAGAAATAATCCTTCAATAAGGATGCACTGTCCAATGATTCAGTCATTCATAAAGGTTTTATGGGAGTCATAAGAGAATCCAGAAACTTTTGAAGTATTTAAACCCATTATTGTGCCTTGGGCTCCGAGCACTTTTAGTTTTTACTAAAGACCCTGAAGCTATCCTATTCTAATTTTCCTAATCCTAATCCTATTCTAATTTTAAAACCCAACTAGAAGACGACTGATAAATATTGGTTCTTATTTTGTCTTATAATGTTTAACACGAGTTTTTAAAAAATGTAAAAAATTTCCTGTTATGCCTCTCGTGTCACGTTGTCATCTTTGATTTGCAAGTGCAATGACCTATTGGCCGGTTTGTCTCCTTACCTAGTCAAGCAAAGCGTCCTCGAGCCTAAGTCTCAATCCCAATGCGAATGCATATTTCTTATATTTTATGTTTGTTGGCTTTGAAAACGCTTCATTGGCTCACAGACGACGACGACGACGACACTAGAGAACTAGAGAAGGAAGACAGAGGGAGAGAGGGTAAGATGGTGGTCATATGTCGAAGGTGTCAAATTACATGCTAAGCATATGAACCTATGTGGACATGCTTCATTGTCGCCTTTGGATTTCCTCATGGTTTTTTCATAGTTATCATCATGAATATGAGAGGACTTGCAAGACAGAGCCCAACTGTCTGAGGGACTACTTAAGAGGGAGAGGGAGACAGAGCTAAATCTTTGCCCACTCCAAAGGTTCTGCCTCTAGTTAAACTGATTAATTCTTTCTGCCACTCTACGTCTGCTTCTGCTGCTGATCCTTACGAGTTGATTGCGACCATTATTAAACGTAAATCAAACAATTTGTCCTAAATAAGTCACGTCTGCATATTTGTGAGTTGCCAATTGTTTTGCCCTTTTCTGGGGTTTCTTCTCGGACCATCTTTTATTTATTAACTTGAAACTTTTGCTTTGGTTCGGTGTCCTTTTTTGGTCATGGCGCATACTTTTGACTTTGGTTTTGTTTCCATTCTTTCCTTTCGGTTTGTTTCCTTCGCTCCTCGCTTTGGCGTGCTCCCCTTTTGTTGTTATCGGTCGCATTGTATCTGGGCTTGTAGCTTTTAACCAATTGCCTGGCACTTTGCGGTCGACATTTTAACAGGCCATAAATCTGTTTTGGTTTGCTTTGCTTTGCTGTGTTTTGGTTTGCCTTGGTCGTCGGTCGGTCGGCTCGGTCCTAGCCCAATTTCAATTTCTTTCGAGTGCCAAAACCTGACAACTTTGACACTTAAAACCGTTGGATGACTCCAACTGAGACTTGGCGGCTGCAAATCATCTCGTAAAAATTTGTTCAAAGTTATCCACTTGTTCCTTTTTTCCTGCCTGCGGTTAACATTTTTTGATTTTTAGTGTTTAGTTACGGTTTGACTTGAGTAGAACCACAGAAACATTCTCTCCTCGTCCATTTTAGTGGCTGTCAAAGATCATAAGAGATACATTATTGAAATCCCGGGTCAACTGGTAAAGATGTGAACTTCTTGGGTTTTATTTGTACATTTTTGGCAGCTTGAAAGCTTGTTACGACAGTTCAGAGAGAGTTAGTCAAAATATTAGGTGTTAGCTACTATATTCAAGTATTTTGGGGCATTTTTTATTGCTCCAGTCCAGAAGAAGGTTCTTCATTTCTTAAATCTAGTAAAGTTGTTCCAGCCTAAATTTGCTTCCCAAGACAGATGAACTTTAACTTTTTCTAAATATATTTTCCAGGCAGAGGATCCCTAAATAATTGTTAAAACTAATAGTCAATAAATATTTTTATTTTTGCTGGCCTTCTTTTTACTCAATTAGGTTGAAGGGTTAAAATAAAAAAAACCTTTTTTAATGAGAGTTTCAGTTCAGTTTTTTAGTGAATTCATGTTTATTTTTTTTTTGGAAAAGGCCTTTTAACTTTTGGAAACTAATCTTTGACCTAATAGTTAAATTCTTGTCTTGTTTTTGTATGTTAAGGAACATTGAAAGTGTTCATAAGAGTTTTCTCTTGAGTATCTGTTACCTTAACCGTGGTGAATAAACTAGACTTGTATTAATAAAAAAGTGTTCTAAACCACTTCGTGGTCTGATTTTTGGGCGACTGAGCTCTACTGGAGCTTCCAAACTTACACCCTGTCCCGTTAGATAATGAAGAATCTATTGGACCTGCTTCGTCATTATCTTAAGCTGCACATGAGTATATGAAGGTCTCATTCCATTACTAATGTTTCTTTCTTTTTGGTAAATTTTGAAACCACATTGAAGAGATATTTCATGATAAATTGAGTAAAAATCACATCAGGGACCAACCCTAAACACTTGTGACCTTAATTTTATTCCCTCCCCACCTCGTGCCCACCTGTAATAATTAAATTTGTAATAGTTTTGAAACTCTTGTAATTAAAGAAAGTTCCCAAAACCATTCGAAACGTTCTTAGTTACGTCTTTATATATATCTTTTTATTATTATTATTTTAAATAAATTTATAAAATATACATTCAGGCTATTATTAATTTAACATCATATAAAACAAATAAATTTACCTCTTATATTTATGGAAAAATTCTTCATGTTTGATAAGTTCCTTAAACAGCTTTTATGAATTCACTGAAATCTTTGGCTGACTGCTTTTGAAAACATATTTATAATGAATCCTGTAAAATGACCAACCATTCTTATGTATAACCTTCACTTTTGTCTGTGTGTGTCTGTGTGTGTGTGTTTGTGGAGCTCTCTTTTGGGGAGCTTCAGTTTTTGTTTGTGTTTTTTCGGTGCACATGCGCAAAAAAGTGCACGCAGTGCTCATAAATTTTTCACACCTTATGATTATCGTGCAATGTCTGCCGACCACTTAAGATGCACACACACACACACACGCACACACTTAGTTAGTTACTTACAAGCAACAATTGCACTCTGGTAGTTTAATAAATACTTAATTTTTATCATGACCAATGCATCGGACCTGGACCTGGACTTGGACTTGCAGTTGGACTTTCTGTCTCATAGAAAAAGTTCTTGAACCTGTTTCAAACTGCAACTCCGATTCCCCGACATCGAATATTTATGAATAAATTCCTTACTCATACTTTCCTCATACAATATATGTATGTAATGCTGTGTGTGTGTGTGTTTGTATGTATATTATTTTTGTGATAAGGTTCCCCTCGATCTTGTTGGTCCCGGTTTTTGTTTTCTCTTCTCTCTTTTATTTTTTTTGTCTTTATCGACGTTTCGCTTGGCCGCCTTTGGGTATTTATCAGCCAGCACTTTACCCTCTTTTGCACTTGACTTTTGGTTTTTTTTTATTCTTAATGGCTTTTCTGTCTAATATCAGGGTATGGGGATATTTCGTTGATTTTTCATATTTTGAGACCTCACAAGATTTTCAGTTTTGATTTATGTAAAAAGATGTGAGGCTAATTTTTTTGCCATTTTCTACATCATAAAAGGAATGTGAAATGATTATTTGCATACTTTGCTGATCAGAAGGAATGATGGGACTATAGTTAGAAGGGATCAAGGAAAATTCTTTCCTTGATGATGACTCAACAAATGTGCTAGCTCCTTAACTAGGTATAGTCTATGGTCCAGCATTTGCATTAAAAAGTAAGTTCTAAGTATAGAATCATGGTAAAACAGCAAGATTTTTCATTAACTCTAATTGGGTCTCATTCTACATGACACTTTTTTCTGTCCTTTTTATAGAAAACCTTGCCCTTCTACTTAGACTTTTCTGAGATGAGCAAAGGGAAACCAATTTTCCAGAAAACATTGGCAAATTAATTTTCGAAAATGCAATAAATAATTGATTATGATTATAGTCAAATTTGTGTTGGCGTCCAATTCGCCCATGCACTTACTGACTTCTTAAGAATCACGTTGGCCTTAGCTGATCTCGCCTTGGTTCAATGTAATTGGCCTTACTCGGGCACTTAATCAAATGTTGAGCCAACGTCGCTGGACATCAAGTCAAGTGCAGTCAAAGAGAAAACCTACACGCATTTAATTAAAAAAGGAAACTATGACTATGACTATGAGTATGGCTAGGACTAGGACTAGGACTAGTGGTAGCTAAATGAAGATGGTGGCTGGTAAACGTTGAATGCTGGATGACGTTGACTGTCGTCCCGTGGTGGAGAGACCCAGTCAAAAATGCGGCAGCTGTCTTCCCCAAACAGCCTAAGAAGACAACAAACGACATGGACGACGATGACGATGACGATGACTACGAGAACGACGCCAGGTCCAAGCACTTGTCACTGATCTCTTCTGCTGGCGTTTCATTATCTTTGTCTGGTTTGCCCCCGATCTCCGATCTCTCCAGCACAAAGAGGGAGGAGTAGTAGTGGAAAAGGGCCATTGAAACCCTTTATTTGTTCGCTGCTTTTAAGCAAATTACAGCTTTTGCCGTCCACCATCTAAAGGGAGATAAAGAGAGAAAAGGGCAGAGACAGAGAGAAGGTTAATTTGGAAGCAAACGAAGAACTTTTAAGTTGTTGTGCTACCTGCTGCTGCTGCTTCTGCCACACCGTTGCAAGTGCATGTCCCTGGCCATGGGGCATTCAGTCATCGTGTGTGTGTGTCTTTTGAGTGAAAACCAATGCCCTGAAACCTGATTACGTGTATTCATAACTTTTGCTTAAGCACACGCAAATGCTTGATAAATGTTACGAAAACTGAATTTCATTTTTAATCTCAATATTCAAATGAATTTTGTTTCCCAATTTGCACATTATAAAATATAATCATGAATTAAAATGAACTTCTTGGAGTACATTAAGATATTGATCGACTGTGAGGGTAAGAATAATTCAACAAAAATATTTTCTACTCATTTCAGTTGACTTTTAGTTAACTTTGGTATCATTGAAAGGGGCTTGGGTTATATTTCTTAGTACATAGACTTAAATTTCTAGAGCACTGTATGTTTTCTTAGTTTTCTTATTTATCTGAATTCTTTATTATTTCATTGGTTAAAAAATTGTCCGTGTATCGTTGGCCTACGGTGAAAGACCACTTCGATCTATCCATCTAAATATCATACTATCTATAAGTTCAGAGCTATATCCATCTGTATTCATCTTTCTACCAATCTATCTACATATATCCATGTATGTATCAAACTATTTTTCTATATTCGTCTATCCATCTTTTTATCTCTCTATGGATCCATCCATCTGTCTATATATTTTCCATAAATTCCTTGGAGTTCTTTCTTATCAAATATAGAATATCAAGAAAATTGTCTATTATGTAAATGATTTAAGCGGAATATTTTAAAACTTCTTTTTATTTTGACTAATTAGCAAACTTTTAGCTTCACTTTAACTATCACAAAATATACATGAAAACTTACTGAATTTTCGAATTCAACACTTTTAGTGGAATCTCAATTGAAAAATACTTTTGGTTGATCATTTGTCCGCTGACTATTAACCATATGGCGTTGTTTTTATGATCAAACATTGAATTTTACAGTTGTCGTAGACATAAAACGCAACTCTCTGCGGTCCAAAGCCAAGGTAAAGTCACCAAAGAGCATTGAGAGTCAATTGGTATGATCCTCTGTCCCCCAAACTCACCTGCCCCCCGCCCACCTGAATCTGAGCTACCTCCTGACATACAGTTAAACGCTTCACCTGTTCGCGCAAGGCGTGTGCTTGTCTTGCCATTGCCATAACTCTGGGGAAGGTAACAAACTCCAAGTGGAACTGAGGAGGACTGAGACTGGCATGGGGACTGGGGACTTGCAACTTTTTCTTTTTGACTTGGCTTTGGCATTGCCTCAAACCCCAAACCTGGCTAGCTGGCTGGGGCTGGTGCTGGTGCTGGGGCACATGATGGCGCGAGAGAGAGGCGTTAGTTATTCCAAGCCAGACGACTGCGACTGCGCGTGCTTCCTTGCCTGACTTGGCTGGCTGTTTGGCTGCTGGTTTGCCGGTTGAAAAACTTGTTTCGATTATGAAAATTCCAAGCATTAATAACTCTGTTCGGCTCAGGACGGCGGCAAACTTGCTACAGAATTTTTGTTGTGCTATAAATAAAGCAAACGAAAAGAAAAAAAAAATCAAAAAAAAAAGAAACTTTGATTCGAATCTTTATTACCAAATGCAGAAACTGGCCAACAACAGTAGCCACACAGAGACACAGAGACAAGTGGCTACAAGCAGAATGAAAAAAAAATAAACATTTTATACAAATTTATATACTTAAGTTTAATGAAAAAACAAAAAAAAAAAATAGTATTTAATTTAAACTAGCTGCGGGTTCAAAAGTCTGCCAACAATTACAACAACAATGCCAACAAAAACCATATGTTAATAAATACAGCAACAACTACAACAAGTTTTAATGACCAACACTAGGCAACACAGAAAAATAAAATGGGTATTTATCATGGATCACGTCATATCAGAAATATTTTAACAATTGCTCCATAAGCAACTCAAAATATTGGAGAATGTTTTTAAAAACTTACTTTTGAGTAATTACTTACCTTAATTATTAATTCTTTTAAAAAAATATGTCACCAGCTGCATTAAAGAATTTAATGAAGTCATTTCAATTACTTTTTGTATGAAATAGCTTAAAGATATTTCAAACACGAGAGGATACTTAAAAGTAAGTTAGTTGCTACAATTTTGTAGTCTTTTAGTCGATTCTAAAATAAGTTTTTCTTTTATTAAGTAATCATAAGCTTTAAAGTCGTTTTTCCAATTTAATTTATCTTCGTTGTATTTGTCTATTAATATAAAACTTATCTGCTTATATGTATATGTATATGTACATATGTATATGCTTACCTAACTGTTTTCGCTTCGTTTAGTTGTAATTCCCAACTGGTTTAAGGGTAAAGATTTGACATTCTGGTCTACTGTGGATAGAACTTGATGGTTCTTGAAAAAACTAGTTTTAGAAGATCAACCTCATGCCAACCTAGCCTCATATATAAAAATGTTCATAAAATAATTCTTGAAAAATACTTTTGGAGAACTTTCCATACTACGAGAGAATCTCTTCAGCGATCCTCTTTTCACATGAAAATCACGAACTTCTCCGATACCCAGAAATACTGCTTGGAATATCAGTCCGCTAAATAACTGAATAGTAGTAATTCTTATCACTAGCACGTGCTAGTCAGAGGTAAAAAATAACTTTCTATTTCATTTATTAATAACACTTGCCTCATTTCTGTTTCTGATTAAGTCAATTGCCATAATTTACTTAAGATTATTGCTGTATTAAGATTTAAAGTAATTCCATTGTGAAACACATCAACTTTGTAGTCTAGTGTCCATAGAGCCCATTAACCTGTTGCTATTTCTTCCACATTTTGTGTTAAGGTTCATTGCAATTTCTATGCAAATTTATCTAATTTTTTACGTGTTAAACTTATACATAGTAAGTGAGTAAGTAAGTATATATATTTGTATATTACTTGTACTTGTCGTCCATGTATATACATATAGTCAGGGGCGTATAGTTGGTTTATTTTTTTCCATATGGCAGAAAAAAAAAGGAAAGAAAAATGCATTTGCCCATGCATATTCATTATGCACACATTTCTTGTTGTCTGTTAATTGTTCACTGACTTGGCAATTTCAAGTGGGTAGCCAGCAAAAAAAGAGTGGATAGATCATACTCGGTTCCAGTTCCAGTTCCTCCAGTCTCCCCAGAAGACCAGAAGAAGAGAAAGAAAGAAGGAGGAACAGAATTCGCCTCTAGCAGCAGGTAGATTTTGGTTGGAGGTTTTTTTGTGTTTAGTTTTTTTTTTTTTTTTTTTTTTGTTAATTTTCGTTTAGGCTAACATAAAATGAAAATTTGTTCAGCATCATTTACGTTAATTTTTGTGATTAGTTCAACTTGGGTGGAAAACAAAAACAAAAACTAAAATGAAACGTTAAGTTTTTAATTACGACAAAAATTTTTGGAATGAGATATTAGACACAGTATGGAGAGCGTGGAACCACACCACCAGCACCACTAGCACCACCAGGTGGTATTCGTGGCCCCAATGCATAAATACCGAATGCAAATTGCAGGCCATGTCATAAATTTTCGCTTTACAAATATGTTTTTTTTTTCCCCAATGATAATAATACTATTTCAACAACAACAACTTAAAAAAAGTTTAAACGATGTCGACCAGGTCAAAGTAGATAGCTTCAATGGATGATCGGGTTTAACCAGTTGTCATTTCCGTTTCGATCCCTTTCATTGCCCACACCACTGTCCACGCTCTCCTCTATTGTCTCCACTCTATCTGGAATTACTTTGAGTTTAATTATAAATTTTTTTTTTTTTTAAGTGATTATCTTGTTTATATGGTTAGAGAGCCATAAAGAAAATGGATGAAAAGTTGTAAATTAAATTTTATGGAAATTATAATCGTAAATTTCAATTGGAGATATATTTCTAATTTATTATGATCTATAGTTTTGTTGCCAGGCACTAAACAAAGCTTTGTTAGTAATTTTTTTTCTATTCTTTTAATGCGAGATGGTCTAATCTATTCTTGTTCTTTGTTTATTAACTTTGTGTATGAAAAAATATATCGATGGAGATAATTGTAGGACAAGATAAAAAGGTCAAGATCAGACTGGGTATAAATCAGTTTGTTCTTTTCCAATAATAACTTTTCTTTTAATCTTCTTTAGAGAACTAACGAAGATAAACCTTGAGTAAAAAGATAAATAGAACTGAGTACGGATTCAAGGATTTAAGATCAGACTAAGTACAGATCATCGTGTTTAATTAATTACTCTTAATAAACTGCGTCTATGCTAAATGTTTAAGACAAGATAAAATGTGATCTTGTTTGTGACAACAAAGGAACGAAACAATCTAAAATCACAGATCTTCCCTTTCTTAGTAATTACAGTTGCTTGAAATCTTAGGTTAGGTTTTAAATTAGGATCTATCTTCTAAGCCAGAGATAATATTCGAATCGGCTTTGAGGGCACTAAAATACAAAGCATTATCTGGTATCTCGGGATATGAGATCGACCTATGATATCATATAGGCTAGTACAGTTGCTTCACAAAGAAAATATATAGAATATTCCATAACACATTTCCTTTGTGGAAATTGAAAGATAGAAAACTCTTTCTATAAGGAAGTAACTAAGAACTATGAACTATAACTAGTTTCTTCCTCAATAACCACAGTTGCTCTTATTTTCTTTTTTAATAAACAAAGTTGCTACAAAAGTTGTTTATCGATCTTTTATGACTTTCATTGACCAAGTACAGTTAACATAAAAGTTAATAACATATGTACTCTTCCTTCTCCTTCTCCTCCCCTCTACTTCTTCTTTGTAAACCCAAAAAGCTCAGTGATCTTCTTTGCACACAAACAATGCTAATTTGAAGCACTCGAGAATGTTGATCAGTGATCAACGGAGCGATGCAATTCCCGCGCATGCCAAATGCCGTCGCTAAAGACCTGGCGTCCAACTAATACACGGATAAAAATCAGAAGCAACTTAGACCAAAATTATATAAAATTAATTTACTTTCATTTAAACAAAAATCTCACTAATTGAACTTAATGAAATATTCATCCTTGTTAAGTTCCTTTTTAAATCAAAGTTTCGTAAAGTTTTCTCCTAGTGTACTTGGACTCACACAGTAGCTGAGTAAGGAATGAGGGGGGAGATAGAAGGACGGATAAGTAAACCTTGAAATTGCAGGTTCAATTATCTGTGGCCCAAGTGAAGCAAGTTAGTTGCGCTAGGCCAGAGTCAAAGCCGCAGACCCAGCAGGGACTCTAACTCTTGGCTGGACGGCTGACTGGGTGCTTTTTGGTGGCCAATTGTCTACCATGGCGCAGCAGTTTTACTATTGTTATTGAACGGATGTGGCCATGTGGCAGGGGGCATAGAAGCACTTTTACTGGGGTTTGGCACGAGTCGCCACTAGTTGCCTTCCTCTTCTATCCTTGTTGATAAATGGGCGTTAATAGGCAAGCCAAGTACTTTATATTTGGATTGTTTTCCTTCATTTTTGGGCTCTGCCAGGAAATAACTTCATTGGCTTTGATTATGAACCATGAGTCGGGACTTACCTTTAGGTTTCTCCTCATCCTCCTCAAAGGTGTGTTCGTGTGTGTGTGTGTTTTGATCAATTAAGATAAACTGTTAGTCAGTTAGTGTTTGGTCTTTGACTAAAAATAAATAGGTTTTCGAACAAAAAAAAACCTATTTTCGTTTACTCTGGAGAAAATAATTAAAAACTTATTATCTTTCTTATGAAAACCTTTTTGTTAATAGTTCTAAAAAATAAATTTGGAATATTTACATGTGAGTCTAAAATTTTAAAAGGTTTGAAGACCCTAAAATAAGGCTAAAAATTCAAAAATATTGAAAAACATGCAGATGTTAACTTCAAATTATCGGATCAACTAGAAAGGAATCTGAGATTAAAACGCAAACGGTTTGTTATCATGGATCATGAAATGGAATACATTTGTTACACTTTCTTTTGACGCCAACAATTCTCTCTTTAAAATGAATATGCCCTGTGAAATATTTTTGCGCTACATTAAAAGTAAGAGAAGATGAGAAAAACAAAAAAAAAACTAAGAAAAACGACTAAATGTATATACTATATAAATGAGCTAGCAGAAAAGATCATTAATGCACAGTTAAGAGCCTGAGGCTCTTCAAAGGCAAAAGGCCTTCTCACTCTCAGGTTTCACATGCTCGCTGATCGCTAGTCGCCTCATCATCATCATCATGATCGTAGTCGCCACCGACGACCCAACAACCATTGGCACATGGAGTAGAATCCCCAGCAGCTGTAAAAAAACTACTAGTAGAAACACTCTGTGTGGATATGTTTAGTTTTTAGTAGAGGTTGAATAACTAACTATATGTATACATACATATTAAACATGTATAGGTTGCATATCTTTTACGAGTTTCTGGACTTGACTAGAGTTAAGGCTAGTTAAGCTTCAACCTGTTCTTTTTGGCCGGTTACAGTTTTTGTCAAGTCAAACCAAAAAGGGGGACAACAACAACCGAGGGAGGAGGCTCGCTCCGCTTGGTCTGGTCTGTATTATTAACGATCATTATGAAGTTTTAACTTAAGTGGTCAATTAACATTTGCATGACTGAAATCGGAATTGGAAATTAGTGTTTAACTAATTTATGCACAAAAAGGAGTGAAAGAGAGGAAAACCAAGAGAGACCCAAGCAAAAAAAAAAAAAGAAAGAAATGTTTTAGAGTTTTAAGGGCAATCTCATCGTATTGATACATTTTTACAAGGCAAGTTCATTAGACGCGACAACTTTGAATTTTGTTGTTCATTGGATTGCATTTTTAATTGAAATTATCAAATGCTTTTAAGGCGTGTGTGTGTCTGTGTCTGTGTGTGTGTGTGTGTGTGCATCATTCCAAAAAGGTTTTCCCTTTTTAATTGTTCCCTTGGTTGGGTTGGTTGGTTGACTGGTTTAACTGCGTGACTTGACATAACCCGCCGCGGCCGATTTCGTTCCAATTAATAATCTATGTGGCTTGATTACTTTGTTGGTAGCCTTTGAAATTGATTTACGCCCATTCATTCATTCACTCACTCACTCACTCACTCTTTCAAAATCTGTGTAAGTTCACGTTTATTCTTAAGCATTTCCAGCATTTCTTTTGTTATCATTATTTACGATGTACGTACAATTTTTTGATTTCAATTTTTATTTTTACTCTTTATTTTTTGTAGCATAATTGAAATTTATGGGCCCCCAAATAAACGGAGGCGGTCCAGTGTCAATAATTGAAAGTTTTGATATAAATAGAGAATTGTTAAATAAATCACAAGAAATAAACAAAGTAAGTTTAATTTAAAGAGTTGACCAGTTCAAAAGTTACAAGTTGTGATTTAATTTTAAGCTAACAATGAATGGATTGAATGAATTTGAAAACTCACTTCAAATAAATGAGTGGGCACTGTAATCTAACGAAACAAAAACGAATAGAATGATCTAGAATTTACATTCTCTTATGAGAATGAGTTGCTATGAATATACATATTTATATTCCTTTCTTAAGATCAAAAGCTGTCTCCGTTCTGAACCAAATCAAGAAAGTTCCAAAATTCTAAACTTAAAGACGCAACTTAAGAGAGGTGACTTAGGATCGCCAAGTTTTGCTTTTTAAATAACAAACAGATTTCTTTAAACTTTTTATGAAGTTGTCACTAAATAACTAAATCCTAGTCTAAAGACAAAAAGTCGACTCATCAAATCTATGTTCCTGCAATAACAAACTGACCCATTCGAGAGTTTCTTTTTCTGCATTCCATTTGATGACCTTTTAGAATCACGACTCTTTTAGCTTGGTCTTTAATTAAACTTCTTGGTGAAATAGTTATTCATCTTTAATCAGAATTGACCATATGTCGTGGTCCTTGTATGACTTAACTATATATAGTTAAATTTCATTTCGTGATTAGATATTCTTTCACTTATGAGGTTTTCAATTTGATTAGATACTCTAGAATTGAGTTTTTATGATTAGATACTTTACTTTTTTTCGAGTGCCTTCAACCAGGGCGCCGATATGTGACCATGTGGGCTTCAAGTGGAGATAATACTGTATATAGTATTATATATACATTTATGGGTTTCGTCAAATCAAACCTTAGTCCAATACAAAACTGGGTTATACCACAGATAATCAAAAGAGACAAGTCAAATGGGTCATCATCATCATCATTGTCAGGAAAGGTAAACTCAAAGTAATATATACAGAATCTCATATGGAAAATTATTTGAAATTTTTAAACCTCAAGTGAACCTCTCTCTCTGAGTGTCGGTGTATGTGAGTGTGTGTGTGGGAGATATGCAATGAAATGAAATTAATAATAGACAGATTCAAAGAGCTGTTGGCTAGGGCTCGGTGGGTAGCAGCATTATCTTGGGCTTGTTTGTGGTCGCTGGCATAGCACATTTTATTAACACCACGTAATCGATACAATCATTCTCATTCTCATTTTGCTGCTGCTGGTAATGGTGGTGGTGGAGGTGGTTTTGAAGTGGGTGTCGGTCTGGTCTATTGCTCGATTTAAACTCTAGATTGGCTGTGGGCCCTATACAAACTACTACAGGCCATACTCTGCACTACATTTTTACCCTCAAAAATCATTTCATGAAATTGATGGTGACTTTGCTTTTTATTAGTCCAAAAGTTAAGTTTGCTAATCGTTTAGAGGCATTATGAAATCACGAATATTACTCTATACGTAACACACAACAAATTTCATATTTGTGGGCTTAGTCTGGTCAGTTATTTATGGTAACTAGTTTTGGATATATACAATGTGTGTGTGTGTTTGGTTGTCACCTTGAACAAGGTCGTTACATTTACATTCTTGAAATTCTTTTAGCTCAAACAACTTTATTCAACAAGTACAAAGTAAACCAAAGTAAATTCACTTCAGGCAATTTAACAAATATTTGTCTATAAATTAGACTTTATAGGTAAATATACACATTTGAAATTTAGCCAATATTTTAATTGTCTGTTTATAATTTTTGAATTTAATGCAATTTTACCCACTAGTTTCATATTTTTTAAGAACATGTAAACCATTTAATTTATTTTAAACCAGAAATTCAGAAACAACTATTTTTAAATTTAACGATTTTATTAAAAAATAAATATACGTTTATTTATTAATCAAAACTTAAGTAATTATTCATGACTTTTGTTATAGGAATTACAAAATAATCTTTATTTCAGTTGTCGATAGATTGAATTTTTTGTTCACTTAGTGATTTTGTTGCAAAGAAACCATTTTTTTTTACTTTCTGGTTTGGTTATTAATAAATAAATTACGAAATAAATAAAAAAGTCAAAAAATGTTTGGTTTTAATTTACTTAAGCGAACAAAAATTTAAAGAATTTATTCTGAAAAACCCTTCTTAACCCTTTCAGAAAAAATATTGCCCTTAGCTTAAGTATTTTTAATACTTACATATAATTTTTGTTTATTACATTTTACATGCTAGTTAAATATTTTTTGGTATCCCCTTAAAAAAACAGTTAAACAATCGTAACCTAACAAAAGAATTTAACAAAAATACAAGTTCTAAAAGAAGAAAACAAAATTCTAACAATTGTTGATTAATTCCTTCTCTCTCGACTTGGCAATGAACAAAACCTAATTAATTTTAAGAGGCATTTACAATTAATTACCAATTCCATAGAAAATTATATGCATTATTTAGTATGTGGTGAGATATGTATACATATATGTATATAGTATATACTGTAGGTATTGCTATTACTTCTATTGGATTTTAATTGATTTAAACCACATTTAATTATGGTAAGAACCTTTTAAATGCTGGCGCCATTTACGACCCAACAACAGTTCAGAACCGATCTGGAGATACTGAGCCAGAGAGAGAGAGAGACGAAGAAAGAGATGGAATAGATTTCATTAGAAACGCTCCTAAGTTCATTAACAGGTGTTTATATTCGTTCTGGTTACGTTTTCTTGTTGTGTCGAAGTCGTTCCGCCTTGTGGTGAATTGACCGCAACTAACATACATTGCAATGCCCCATATAGACTTTCGTCTATATTTTTTTTCCTGATTAGATTAACCCCCAACCAACCCCACCCCAAAATATAATAGGGGGTACCACTGTAAAATTTAAAAGCACTGTAAACCGTTTACGATCCATAGAACCATGTGCCATATATCTCTTCGTCTTTCGTTGTGGTTGGAGACCTCCGTACATACATATGTATGTATACGCTGACTTCCAAGTACATACATACATACATATATACACACTTCACCTCTGTCTGGTCCTCCACCTCAGCCTGGTGCTCTTCTTCTTCTTATGGGCAGTTCTTGACAATTGCCTTAGTTGTGTTGTATTTGTTGAGTGGCACTCGCTTTAGCAAGGTTTAATATTTAATGTTGGATTTGTTTTTTTTTTTTTTTTTTTTTTTTTTTTGTGTGTGAAATGTTTGATGAGTGCCCTCAATGTATAATACCCACAATGTTATCTCGAGAGAGATGAGGCAACTTCCCCCGATCCTCATCTCAGACACTTTTCCTGTCTTTTGCTCTCTCGCCTGTCAATATGTGCACTAAATGTTGAAATACATTTTTTTACTCTATTCAAATGAAAGAATTTTGATGGAAATTATCGAGGTTACAAGATGTATTGGCGGCATAGACGGCTAAGTGGTTTTGCCATTTATTAATATTTTTCCCTCGTTTTAATGATGGCTCTTTCAACGTACCCATTCACTACTATCTGCTATATCTATCTAATCTATATTTTCAACAAATTCCACACTATATACATACATATGTACATACATATAGCTAAATTACTAAGCTTAGTATTGAGTAATGTTGCTTCAGATTAAAGTACTTACTAATTTTAAAACCCAAAGATTTTCGTACTACTTTTGTTTAAAATCTCTAGCATTTTTTAAGTATTTTTTGAAACTCTCAGTTTCGATTGTTAGCTCAATATTGGACTACTGGACTGGACTGGGAATCACTAATTTTACTTACGAATCTTTAAGAATTAGTTTGCCTGTCGCAGAACTTTTCAAATCCTAAGATTATCACCTAATATTTTGTCAAGGAAAATTTCGTTATCTTTCCCATTCTTTTAAGTACTGATCTCTTTCTTAGTAATTGAAAATTTCACAGGTTCTTTGCAATTTTTCCTGAGCTTTCGGTTCTTAACTCCAAATCCCTAAATTAGAACAAATATTTTCTTAAATACTTAAAGGTTTTGTCTACCGGTAATTCTTTTGAATTTTTTCGGGACAGATATATTGTATAACTTATGATGTTCCTAAGGTTTTTATTGGTCTTGACGCTTATTTAAATCCTAAAATTTATTACAACATTTTTGAAAGAGTGTTGAAATTTGATTATGAGGCTAAAATCGTTGGATTACAATGCATGAAAAATTCGTTTCCCAAGCATTTTCGACTTATTTAAAGATTCTAACTTAAGATTCTGCTAGTTCTTATCCCATAATTTTATAAACAAACTTTAAATATACATATTTGAATGTGATTATTCCAATTAATTTCTCCCAGTATTACAGTTCTATAACATGTAGAAGTGTTCTTCTTAAATTAATATCAAGGGGTTTTCTTTTTCTTTGCAAAGATTTTTCTTTTTTAAACAAAAGACCTTGTAGAAAAATATTGTTAAAATATTCAAAAATCAACTTGAAAATCTTTTTTACTTTTTTCTCTTGAATAGATAGTTAACATTTCTGATCTCAAAACTTTATCTTCAGCTTCATTTGGTTTGCACCTACAAAAACACAAGTTCCTTAAACTAAATATTAACAAATACTAACTTGAAAGTATTTTTATAATCCTCTCTAGAATAGATTTTTAACATTTATGATCTCATGACATTATTTTGGACTTTACATAGTTTCCTACCTAAAGACAAGATCTCATGAATATTGTCATTTAATTTCTTTTTTATTTAAGCTACTAGAAATGTCTTCACATCTGATTTTATGCTAATCCATGCCTAGTCAGATTTATTATTATAGTCACAAATCCTGCATTATATGCATATTGTATTCAAAAACGAAACTCTCTAACCTGCCAGTCATTTGGCTAGTTAACTATAAGTCGTAAATTTATTTCGGATAAGTATCATAAAAATGTGAATTTTTGTCACTAAATTGTTGTGACAGTGAGTGTGTGTATGTGTGTGTGTGTGTGTGTGTGTGATGGTGGTGCCTGCAAAAAGAAGAAATTAAGAAAACCAGCAAAATGAATGGGCAAATGATGAAGAGTGGAAAAGAGAGAGAGAGGGGGGGGACAGGGACAGGGACAGTCGGCAGTTAGCAGCCTCCGCGCTAAATGCTCAGACGACAAAAAGAAATAATAAGAAGCGGAATCATAAAATATATTTTTTATAGGTTCTACTCTTCTCTTCTGTGCGTTGTCTTTCTATAATATGTGTTTACCTGCACACACACACTCGCATCATATGTAGATGTAGAATTCATAGGAGTGAATTGACGGAGGGAGGGAGGGAGGAAGAAGGGGAGGGCATATGTATGTATATGGAGGGAGCGGCGTCAGCAACGATCTCTTTTTTTTTCTTCTTTCTTTTCACTGATGTCATCCAAAAAAATGCTGCAAAAAAAGAAGAATTTATGACCAATTTTCTGCCGCTTGTCCACATCATCATCGTCGTCGTCGTCATTATCATCATTCACAAATGGTTTTAGTTCAAGTCCGCCGTATTCCCCCCTCTCTTCACCCCAGCTGACCCTTTTTTGGCCTTCCTTCCCTTCTTCCGCTTCTGGTGGTTTGTTCTCGTTTTTGTGATCTGTTTTTCCAACTCTGTACACACGCACAATTGAAATTGAAGAAAACTTGTTTTATTTTTTGGTAGATTTTTTTGTCGTCGTTTATGATTTATGATGGATAAGGACACGGACGACATCTTTACCTGACAGTATTAGAGATATCTGTAGTACAAAATCTAATGCTGCCCGGTAAGATGTGAACAGATGTCCTTGCAAGAAGAATCTTTTTGCAAGCGGCGGCAACACATTAATTTGTTCTTTTTTTAAGTGAATTTCATTTGAATTGTTTTCGTATTTCTTTGTCTTTTATCAACGGCAGCCGGGGGGTAAAGTAAAGTAGAGAAACCTTGGAACATTGACCACGATACACGATAAGAGGGCAAATGAAAGAATGTTAAAAATAATCGTAAACTCTTCAAGCGACCGACCGAACGACGGACTAAAAGTCCTTCTCCTCGATTGTATTATCGTAAGCGATCGTTAGACGTTAATGCACTGAAACCAAAGCACATTGATTAAACTTATCTTTGACTTAAAGTGGATTACATAGAATTTCATTTCGTCAAATGTCGAAGCGGAAAAGCTTTTATTTGCTTCATGATGTTTGCACTTCTAAATATTTTTAACAGTTTCTTTTTTGGGTTTATTTGTCACTTGTTGTCTCTGTGTGCGTGTGTGGCGGATTCTATTGGACTTGGATTTCTATATTTTTTTAGTATTGGGGTCCAGCAACAGGTTAACTTTGTACCGCAAAGAAAAAGATAGATAGAGAGAGAGACAGATCGAGTGGAAGAAGCAACGCCTACCTCGTGAATAAGCATGTTAATTGTATAATATAGCAAAATAAAATACTTGCAAAAATAAATCTATTGATGTTTAGACATTATTTGTTTTATTTTGTATATTCTGGCGCCACGCACATACACAGGCACGAGCACTCCATGCACACACATATTCGCACACTCTTATACATTTATTCAACTTTTTTATTTATATATATATATATTTTTTTTGTTGATCACCGGAAATATGCATCGAAAACGCCCGGTTTTTTTTTTTTTTTTTTGTACACACCCGTCGCGATCGACCGTTAAAAAAGAAATGAAAAACAAAAACAAAATAGAGTGGCCAGATGCCCAAACTATTTCATATTTCGATGCAACTTGCGCGTTCATACGAAATTTGAATCCAACATCGAGCGAAATGGGTGAACATCGAACAAATGTGTCGAACATCGAACAAATGCGTCGAACATTTCACAACAGACCAATCAAATTTCAGCTCGATTTCCCCTTTGCGACAACTTAAATCGCGTTGTCAAGCAACATGTTCGCTCACGTTTGTCGCTTTTTTTCCCCTCAATTTTTGATTTTTTTTTCGTTTTTATTTTGGGGCTTTTGTAACGGTCATTTTGAGGGTTGCCTCGCCTCTCTCTCCCAACAAACTGTCTTGCATATGTATCAATTAGCTGCAGCATCCAACACGCCCCCTTTTTGCTCCGCCCGCACTGTGTTTTTTTTTATGTGGTGTTTCATTGATTAATCAAATTGAAATTTGTGGAAAAAAAAACGGAAATAGGCGAAAAGGAGGGAAAGAAGCACATGTTTTATTTTTTTTCTTTTGTAAATCATGTGCTGAAAATACGTTACATACTCATACAATCAAACATATTTTTATTTCCTTTGCAAATTGAGCATACAAATTATTGTAAATTTTGAGAAAAAATTTATGTAATTCCTGAAGCGTTTTTGAAAGTATTATAGTCAAAAAAAACTGCTTAAACTTGATAACTTATACAAAAAAAACCATGAACGAAGAAACCTTTTTTAAAGAATTTTAAAAACACGAGTCAATAAGAAAAAAATGTATTGAAGAAAGATTAAATTTTAGGCAATTAAAAATTGTATATTTAATATTCCAAATTTCGCTGTTTCTGCATCGTTTGCATAACAACAACAAATTCTGGAATCAAAAGATTTGAATAGTCTTGCGATTTGAAAACATATGGGAAAACAAGCATAAATCTTGTCTAAATTTGGCACAATTTCCACAGCAAAATGTTATAAATGTTTAGAAAAGTAAATTAATAAGATTTTGATTTGATATTCCTCGTGTATTTAAAGGTTTTTTCTTTTGACCAAGTCATTAAATTTGATACCTGCCCGTGTCCCATATGGATTACCTTTGCACTCCATTGCTTACTCATCTGATTCCTCATTATGGCATTAAATTGTCGTTGCTGGAAGTTTTTTTGTATTCATTATAAAACCATGACATGAAGTTTTATTTCCGTCCATGTCAATTCGTTTTTAGAACTCACTGACATTTATATTTTTGTTTTTTTTTTTTTTTTTGTATTTGGGGTGTTTGAAAAATTTCCCCGTCGCAGCTTTCATTAACACCAATTCTTGTTTTCTTTTTTGGTTTTGCTTTTTTCTTTCTTCGTTTATATTTTTTAAGGTTTGTTTTATTTTATTTCTATGTTAATGAATTTAATAAATTTGCTTAATTGCTTTACGTTTCGAATCTGTGAGTCATGACTGTGGAGAAGATGGACGGATGAGGAGCCAGCCAGAAGGCGAACACGTGTAAAACGCGCCAATTTTGCGGATAACCCCTCAGGCATTACGGATTTGGTGGCCACAATACGGAAATGTGTGAAACACGCGTGTTAATCCCCACTGACCGAAAGTTGAAGGTGTTAATTAGCCATCTTTAACACACACACACTCACACATCATCATCAACACAAGAGTCACTCGTACACAGTGAGGATCAAAAATTAGAATCAAATATAAAAGTTTTTTTGACCAACTTTCTATAGGAAATTTGATTGAAACAGTTCTAATAGAAATTTTAAAGTTCTCAAACCGAAAATGCCGTCGCCCGATAGAATTAGTTTTTGTGTTTTTCCGTTTTGCGAAGAACCGTTGTACACATCCGTTAGAACGCGCGGCTACCGATCGACTATATCGAAGAGTATTCCGCTCTTAAATCGAGGCCTCGTGGATACCATCCCCCATACCCCACAAAAACCGAAAAATTGGGTGGTTGGGGGAGCTCTGTAACGGAAAATTGAAGTTGAAACCAGAGGGCCGGGGCTAACTTCGACCGTGGCGAAGACTGTATACTCTTTCAAGGGTATTTTGCTACTCTTCCCTTAAAAAAGTAGAAAAACGTGTTGTCTAAAAAGTTTTTGAGAAAGTATTGCCGTTTGTCTGGGCGATATTTTATATAGTGAGCCGATCTGCCTGAGTCCGAGATATACAGCAGCTGCATATCGACGGACAATCGATCAATGGCTATATGTACATACATATCGATGTTATACATATAACATCGACGCATCGTGCTGATCAGACTACATTTATGTACATATGTACATATATACTTTGTATGGTCGCACACTTCTGACCAAAATAATTATACTCTTTTTGCAAGGGTATATTTTAAGTGCAGCAACAACTACGCACACACACACAAACAGACTCGTAACAGACTCTGTTAAAAGCAACGGCAACAGCGCAGCCGACGTCGCCGCATTTCTATTAGCTCGTTCGTCCCCTCTGACTAGCACCATCCTGCTTGCTCTGCTGGCTTTCATCGTGTCACATTTTGCATGCCATCTCACTCATGTTCGACCGCATGGTTTTTATATTTTATACCCTACCTTTGCCAAAGGTATTATGAGATTGCTTATTTGTTTGTAACGCAGACGTTTCCGACCCCACATGTCACAGCAATTACTAAAGATTTTGATACAATTTGTTTTATAAATCTACCAAAAGAAATGTTGAAAAATTTTCTACTTTTCGATACAGATTACCGATAGCACATATGTATTTCGAAATTTCTGATGGTTTTTGATGTTTTTTGATTTAATATTTTAGTCGTTCAATTAAACAAAAATAAGAATTAATTATTCAAATTAACGTTTAAAATCAAATTTTTCGAAAGGCGGCATAACTTTTAACTATTTGCAGCTGTTTCTGCTTCTGCATCTTCCAGTATCATCACAGAATTGCCCACTTGGTCCATTTGTTCTATAGAAACGAACTAGTTCCAGCAGGTTGGTAGGGCGCTCCATTTGTTCTTGATTAGCATAAGAAACTGAATGAAAATTGAAAGATACTGAGATGAAACTTGATATTTACGCTATTTATAAGCCGGGTGAGAGAAAGATCGTCCCACTATATCATTTAGTGCCAAATGATACGATACTATATAGAAAGAGACAGAGTGAGAGTTTATGGATTACATAGAACATGCAAAAGTATTATTGACAAGGAGTGCAAGCGTACTGAAACTTCGGCGTAGCTTCTTTGATATTTTTCTTTTCGATTTACTTTTCTTTGATTTCATTTCTTATGATCACTTTGGGTCTGCATCGCTCTTCTTCTTTGATATGTGTCCAAAAATGGACATGTTCACTCAATTAATAAGAAAGGAGTGGAAGGTGGAAGGAAGAAGAGGACTTTTTAAGCGTTCGTTCTGGTCATGGGCACTCTACAATTAGTTTGTAATTGAAATGCGGGTATCATTGATTTCTAGAGGCACTTGGGAAACAAAGAGTAAAAAAAAAAACTAGTCGAGTCTGTCTCATTAGCCTTTAGCCTGGGTCGTATTCCACAGTTCATTAAAATGATGGCAAATCATTATCAGGATTGCGAGGATGCGAGTCTAGAGAGGTAGAGGCTCTCACAGAGTGTCATCAACACGGCCGCAACTCACAAATTGCCTGGACGAAGGCGAAGATGAAGACGGACCCTCTTTTTTCCTGATTTTGCGTTAAATTCCTCCCTTCCCTCCTCATCCTCATCGTCGTCGCCGTCGTCGTCATCGTCTTTACTTGTCTTTCCCGTTTCAAGCCCAAAACGAACACAATCCCATCCCATTTCAATCCCAATTCCATTCCCGAAAAAATGAGCGCACACCCCCCGCCAACCCGGGCGGTTAGTAGTAGCTTGTCAAGTCCGGTTCTCAATGTTGTTTTTTTTTTTTTTTGCCCTCTCCGTCTTCTTATAACGCATGTACGCATGTCTCTTTTCCCTCGTTTTTTATATTTTTTTAATTTCTCATTTTCGGGTTGAAGGACCACAACAACCAAAAGATGAGGAGTGCTTCGCGGCCCTTTCTCAACTTCAACTGGGCCCCGGAGGCGGCTAATTAAAAAAAAAACCAGAAATGCACATGCATGTACCTACAGATACATATGTACTTATATTATATATGTATCACTTCTGATCCTTGAGGGCTCTGACTCAATTTGTTCTCTGTGTATTTGGGTCAGAGTATTGCCACAAAATAAATGAGGTGTATAATACCCAAAATGAATTTATTTCAAAAGTTATTGAGTTTAGAGAGCGAAAGAAAGAGAGAGAGAGAAAGACATCTTTCTTTGCTTTGACCTTTAACAGAGCATTGCCTTTAGGGCTTGGTATTGAGCAACTTCATCAGGATCTATCTTATCTCGAAGGTAGCTAGATTCATTCAAAGGATCCTGACGTTTCTTACGGGTTTCTACCCCACAGTCAACATAAGTTACGCAATGCCAACAGCACATGGGAAACTCCATTACCGTGGAGACTCCGGTCTCATCGCAATCTTGATAAGCCGCCGGTTGCTGGCAACTAAGTGACAAAAACAAGAACATTACTAAAACCCTCTGCCCTGGGAATATTGCGTCTTACTAGTGGATCAAAGCATCACCCGCTGTGTTTTGGCATACATAAACACCGCAAACATTGGGATCCTTTTGAGTGCCACCCACTTCAATTTCACCGCTTTTTCCTTTGCAACCATTTTCTATAAAGAAACAATGATTCAAGAAATATTCTTCTATAAGTACCCGGAGAGTGTAAACTTACTGCCTGCCTCGAGTTTCTCATAGTGAACCAAGGCGTTAACAAAAACGTAAACGTTAATGGTTACAATCCACAGGGAAGTAACCATCAAAAAGCACTTCATTCTTATAAGTGATTCGTTTTGTTGATTTACTACCTTATATAGGTAAGAAAAAACTCAATTTGTTATTCGATATGGCTGGGGATCATAGTTTACTACTTCAAGTGTAAATATTTATGATTTACACAACTTTTTCATAAAGAATTGTAACAAAACTCTCTCAAAAAGATTGTTCACAGCTGTAGTTCAGGGTTTTTTTTAAGAATTTATTTATTTGTTTTGAGAGTTAACTTTCATCTATAAAACTTGATTCGAAAGCCACATGCCTCAAGCTAAGAGAGTTGATAAGGAAGCTTGATTTGAAACCTTGACAATGTTGGTATTCGAACGGTCAAGACCAATCCTCTTGAAATTCTACAAAGCTTTTCTTAGGTATTGATTTTGAGAAAACAAAATTGTAATTTTAGGGAAGAAATAAGGGTTAACGAGTAAGCGTTCTTCCAATTACACAATTTGAACAGTTTAAAAGGTAATTTATAGGTTTTATTCTTCATTCCTGGTTTGGTTATTAAAAACTTGTCTTAGATAGGGAAGTTTTAGATTGGAAATTTTACTTCTAGATTCTATACCTCAAACTTGGAGTAACTTATATTATTTTTAAGAGTAAATAATTATAATTAACACATTCTCCTATGTTTACTACCTAAAATAGCAAATTTGGTGACAAATTGTCTTTGAATATGAAAATATTTTTAAGCGAGGATTAACAGTACCTCCCTTGAGGTTCTTTGCACACTTTTTGTAAGCTTAAACAGAACAAAACAAAATATATAATATACAAAATATATATATGAACATACAAGTTGAAAAAAAAACATTTGTTCAAGTTTGGCCAGCATTAGCTCCTTGCCTCTCATCCGTTACCCCCTCTCGTCTACGACCTCGACGATGACTTCGTCGACGTAGCCTGAAAGTGGCATTCGAGGAGGCCTTCTGTTTGGCTTCAACCGCAGCACAAGCTGCCCTGTAAGCGGCTTGTTTTGTCTTCTCAAAGTCTTCGCGAGCACTTTGCAATTGTTTTTGGAGCAAACTTACACGGTTTTTGGCTGCCTCGAGTAGTTGAGTTTTCGAAGCCATTTCTTGCTGCGAACCCATTGCGACGGTTTGAATATTGGCCAGATTATCCTTGGCGGTTTTCTGCAGTTCGGTTAGGGCTTCAAATTGCTGAGTAGCTGCACGTGCTGCATCGACAGCGGCGTTCATATTCATCTCTGTGCTCTGCAAAGAAGCGGACTCCTCCTCGACCACGGCGGAGGCTTCGTTCATTTCCTGTTCCAATTGCTCGACAACCATTTGCTTGCCTGTGAGTGCCGCTTCGGCTGCCTTGGCCGATTGGAAGGCCTTCTCGGCGAGTTCCTGCTTGATGTGCTGGGCAGCAGCTAGGCCAGCGGCTGCTTGGGCCTCACTTGCGGCTCTTGCATCTTGGGCTGCTTTGATGGCAATGCTTGAGGACTTTTGTTTTGGGTCGCCAGGTTGAAAGATTTGTTTTACATCACATTTGCGGCCAGCATCATCTTGGCCAGGACTACATTGCTGCTGGCCATTGCCGGCTCCAGTGGGTCCAGCAGCTCCTCCTACACCTCCTCCACCTACACCTGCTGCTTCACCTGCATTTATTAAATGACAATCCTCCTGCTTGAATGTCCCTCCCTCTCCTCCTCCTCCTCTTCCTGCTCCCGTGTTAATGGAGGCAAAGTCGGCATAGAGATTCGCGGGACCTTGTCCTTTGTAGTGTCTCTGTGATCAGGTGTATATATTTGCAATTGGTAGGTGGACAAAGAGGTAACTCTTACCTTCACCATTCGATAGCCTTTCGTGGTATTCATGATATTTAAAATAAGCAGTAGCCAAAAATATGAGCTGCCTCGTATGCGCATGGAGAAAGTTGTTTCACTTGATCACTTCTGTTCATCGCTCAGGATTCTATATATGTACATATGTATAAATATTGACAAATTCCTCAAAGTTACTGCGATTGAATGACAAAAATGCTATTTGAGTGAAGTTTGAATGGTATGTCAATTGGGCTATCCCCTTTCATTCGATTTACCCTGAATTCAGGTGTTGAAACACTCATTTTCTCCTAAGACGACTATATAAGCTAGTGCGAATCGGAACGATGCAATTAAATTTGTTTGCCCTCCACAAAGATGAAGTGTCTAGTAATAATTTGCAATTTTTTGTTCGGTCTATCAACTGTAATGGGACTTGTACATTATGTGAAATTGAAGCCAGGAGGTAATCCAAAAATATTTCAAACAGAAAACTCTCATTTTCAAATTTATTCCCCTCCCTCGAATTAATAGCTAATGGTTGCGTGGCCAAAGAAGGTGAAATTAAAGTGGGTGAAACCTTAAAAGATCCCAATGTCTGCGGTGTTTATGTCTGTCAAAATAAAGATGGAGATGCTCTCATACATTAGTAAGTGCAGACATAACTAGTTAGCTGTGTTTAGTAATAGTTCTTTCTTTGTAGCTGCCAAAGACCAGCAACATTTGCAAATTGTCCAAAAGCAGAAACTGGCGTTTCGACAGTCATTGACTTTCCGCAATGTTGTTGGATTTGCGTGGAATACAAAGATTGTGGAGCTGGTCCACCGCAATCAGAAGAAGAGGCAACAACTAAAGCTTCATCCTCAGGAGAGAAACCTTCAAAAGAAGAGGCAACAACTAAAGCTTCATCCTCAGGAGAGAAACCTTCAGGAGAAGAGGCAACAACTAAAGCTTCATCCTCAGAAGAGAAATCTCCTGAAAAAGAAAAAACATCTTAAGAGCCGGAAGCTTCACCTGAAGCGTATGTTTCTCCCATTTCCTTCTGGAGATTAACCCAAAACTCGGCACTTTTTATTGTTGTAAGGAATATACATATAGTATAAGAATATATACACCTCCACATTCCATTTGCGGGTCATTTGTCTGTCTGGCCGCTGTCTCCTCACATTCTAAAATGTCTGCAAGTGATGAGCATGCAGTGGCGGCATTTAGTTAGTTGCAATTTTGAGACAGCGCCAAGAGGTGCCAGAGGGGGCAGAGACGGTGGCAAAGAAGGCAGTGGCTAGAGAATAGAACAGCCAAACAGGCAGAAGGAAGAGTCGTCGTCAAGTCCCATAGAGACATGAATTGCTATAAAAAATGTTAGCTATGTTTGAGAGAGAAACAAAAGTAAAAACTTAAAATGCTAAAAACTAAAACTGAAAGCAAACTCTGCTGCTGATGGCTAGACAAAGGCAATGCACTGTGGTTCAATTCTAAAACATTTGCTGGCGTAAACTCAATTTCAATTAAATTCATTTAGGTATTGTTTTATTGTTAGTTTAAAAGTTTAAGTAAAAATGGGGAAAAATAAGTAAGTATAAACAAAAGCGATCTGTTCTCGTTTCCGAATTGGTATAAAACATTTCAGATTTCACAGATTTTGGACCACAAAATTAAGCACAGCTAAGGAGCCACTGTGCCAAGGAGACTACGTCAAAGAGGGGTGAAGGGGAAAGGAAGAAGAGCACCAAAAATAGTTTTTGTTTTGTTTTTAGGAGCGCCATTTAAGCGCGTGACGCCAAAAAAGAAAATAATGGTGAAAATGGTTCCCATTTCTATTTGAACTAAATGTCAAAGTGATTTCCCCCCTCCACCACCCCTAAAAAGCAAAACATGCAATATCGAAAATAAGTTGCTCTATCTATGTTGAAACTAAGTTGAAATAATTAATACACCAAGAGTTTGAATTTCGTTTAAAAATTAGGTTCAACAAAGTTCAAGAATGTATTTCATTTTAATTTCATGTGCCTTGTACATGACGACTACGACTTGGTCGATGTCGATGAAGTCTGATAGAGATTAGGAATGGAAACCTCTAGCCACCGGGACTGCTGTTCGTTCCAGTTGCTGATAAGTTTCGCTCCTTCCCTCTGTGGTTAATTACATAAATAAGTAAACTAAATGCATGGCACAAGTGTGTCAAATGGAACATCTGAATAATTTCTACAAACACCCCGTGATAACCCTGCAACATTTGTTTTTGCTGATAATTTCTTCTTCCTCTCTCGTGTACACAAAAATAAACCTATTAAAAAAATGTATAAAACATTTATTTTTAATGTTCCCCTATTAAAAAATATTATATTGGTTGTTTCGACGAAAATTCAATTTACTTATCGCGCCTCTCAGCCTAGTCCAAGCCCAAGCCCAAGCCCAACGAAGATGATAAGAGGAGACACAAACTGTTACGTAGCTCCTCCGGTCAAAGGTTAAGTCTGTATATGTTCCATGCAATAGAAAAAACCTCGAAGCTGTCAAAAATGAAACTGATAAGCACATTTCGTCGAGCAGTTCTAAATTGTCCATTAAAGTGGAACGTTTGTGGCTGGGGCCCCATTATAATGAGTGAGACCATTATATAAACACATTGATTAGATTGAAGTCGTCGAATCTAGTGAAACGAATTGATTTCATACATATGTATGTATGTAGAGAAACGGACTCATCTAGTGTTTCACTTTGGAAAATATATACTGACTGTAAGATCTAAACAGGTCTAGGGTTACACTGTCCATATCAGGATCGCAATTAAATTCAAAGTCTGTGGGGGACCCATTAAATGGCTTAAAAGAAGTAAACAATAAATATGAAATTAATAATCAATGCGTTTAACAATTGAATGGGCCATTAGTTTGTGCAGATAAGGAATAAATGAAACAAAAATTATGGGTTAAAATGTTCCACAATTTAATAAAAGAAGAAGAGGATATTGAAAATAAATTGTCAAACTCAGTTTTAATTGTTAATTAGAATCTGAAAAACTAAAAACTATTAGAAAATTACATTTAATAACTAGAAATCATTTCTATACAATGAAAAGCTTTATCAAAACTGGGGAAAATCTTTTTCAAAAACTTTGAGAATGTTTTTCAAAAGAATACGATTTGTATTGTTTAATTATTCGTAAAGCTTTAAAAACACGATTTCCTTTTCTTTATATAGATTTTTCGCCTCCTATTCCACCTATTTTCCCCTCCTTTCCTCTCTTCTTACTCTTCAGGACTTTATTAATGACATGATGATGATAATTGGTCTGAAAACTCTAGAATTTGTTGGTATTGGATCGTTTATTTTTAGCTTTAGATCAAAGGACAATTCACCTCGAACTGCCTAAGAATAATATGAGGTTTTTATAGTAGTTGTAATTTTAAGAAATATTTTAGAATATTTTTCTTACTATATATGTACATATGTATGTATATCTGTATGTATGTATGTCTGAACTTGGTGGTGCAAAAAAACTTCTGTCATACCTTATGGTAATTTAATCTGAACCTTGGTAATTAATAAAGTTCCTTTTCTATGCCACACATTCACAACTCGTTTGCGTATCTTGTCCATCTCTTAGACACTCTTTTTAATTGCACACATAATCTTTATAAATAGAAGCGAATCGAATGCCAATGTACACACACACTTGCTCTGGACAGGATTGGGATGATGCATATAAATCAGAATGAAAGAATGGGGCAAAAAGCAAAAACCAGAAGCACAAATAGTAATAGGCAACAAAAAAAAGGAAACAAAAAGGAATAAAATTGTGTAAGGAAAGAAAAATGCACAAGACAAACCATAAATGAGTAATTGCTGTCCAACATTCACAGCAGCGAGCAGCTCTTGTCCAAGTCGAGCCCAAATAGCCTTGGACACCATTTTTAGCCAAGACAACAACCCATAAATGTCCAGAGTTTAAAACAAAAAGTAAACGCTTTAAAATAGGACATGGAAACTATAGGATACCCTGGAAAAGAACAAAGAAAGAAATAAGTGAATATTGAAATTCTATATTTATTGCAAAATATTATTATTATTTTTATTAATTTTTTTTCTTATTCCCCTCTTTTGTCAAGTGGAGGCTCGCCTTGGCTCATTCTGCTTAGGAGAGGGTATCAGAATGAAGACAAACTGTTTGGTTCCTAGGTATTCAATTACAATGTCTATATACATACATATCCCCTTACCCAAACCAAGATGTTTCACTTTGCCTCGCCTCCCCGCCCCATCCCCAATATCTATCCCTATCTCCCCCCCCAAGACCAAACTTCTGCAGAAAAAATACTTGCAAGTCTTTGGACTTTTTGGAGTCGTCGTTGTCGACGTTGTCGACATTGCCGGCTTCCAGGTAAAGACAGATGATTCTCCCGCTCTTCTCTAACGGTTTCGGGGCATTGCGTTAATGATACTTGTTTGTATCTGTGCGATGCGGCGATGCGCACGCCTCATGTTGACAAACTCACTTTACAAATCTACAACAAACAGTAATTTTTCTCGCTTCATTGGCGTCGTCCATCCGTCTGGGTCTCAGTCTCAGTCTCGGTCTCCGTCTCGGAGACAGTAAGAAGCCTGTAAAAAGAGAATACATACTCATATATGCGGTTTGTGTTGGCCTCCAGACTTTTTAGTCTCAAGTCGTTTGCCAGTTAAGTAAATAGAAAATGTATTCTACTCCAAGTGGAGGAGGCGGAGTAGAAGGAGGAGGCAAAAGTATAGCTCTATGGCTATGTATAGGCAGCTACTTGCTCATCATTCCTCTTGCTGGTTGCTATTTGCTGACTGACTTGCTTCTATTGAGTTATTGGGATTTGAAATGGCTTTGGAATGAGATGGGCTTAACCTCCAGTCTCCATGCTCTCTAATGACGATCACAAGAAGACAAACAAAATATCAAGAAAACATCTAATCAAATAAAATGAAATGCATTTTGGACAGCGCCACCCAAAAATAAAAATCCAAATACTAGACCACAACACTTAACAGCAAGAATCAAAAACGATAAGAAATAGAATCTGAATTATCCAAATTAAGTAACATTTAAGATTACAAAAGTAAGTAAGATAAGTAATAAGTAGTTAGGAATCTTTTTCAATTAATATTGGACTTTCCTTTACTATTCTAGACATTTACTACCTCTGATGCTGAAAAAAAATGTAAAACCAGTATTTGTAAATCTTATTTAAATTCTAAATAATTACCACTCTGAGTAATTAATGAAAATGAAAAGTAAACTAAAGAAAAATAATGATAATGTCTATTATTATTTCTTTTGATTTTATAAAGTGAAGCGAATCCGTATAAATGGATAAACGGCTTTATTTCCAACTCCTTAGTAATGTGCAGTATTTTAGTGTACTTAATTTAATGTTTGTGTACTTTTCTTGGATATTTTAAAAATCTTTTGTCATTCCTAAAAGCAGTATTGAAGTTAATGTTCTTTACTATATTTAATAGTGACAGCTAAATTTATTAAGCCACATTGAAAAAGGATCCAAAATCTATGTTTTAATATATAATTGAATTGATTCGGATTGAAGTCCTTGGCCAAGTTAATGTTGTTGGTCCACAATTTTGTTAATTGGTGTATATGAGTTTTTGTTATTTTTTTTGAGTATTTTGTATTTGTCTGACTGTCAGATGCAAAAATTACATGCAAGCTGCGACACATTATGCGCGACGCGACAATAATATTTCTATAGAGCAAAAAAAAAAAAAAAAAAAACAACAACAACAAAATAAAATGGAGACAACAACAAGAACAAAAACAAAAACAGGCAAAAAGGAAAAACTTCACACTTAATGTATTTTGCAAAAATGAACAAAAAATAAAAATGAAAAACGAAAAGAAAACCTCGAAAGTAGTTGCACATGTTGGCCCCAGGCGTCCCAAATTACTGGGCACCAAAACCGAACCGAACATCACCAGAAGGTGGAGGCGGCGGCGGTTTGCGAGGAGTAGGTCGAACGGGGCAAAGAGAGAAGGTGGAGCAGCAGACGGAGACGGAGATGACGACCAAGACGAAGACGAAGACGACGACGACGACGACTAGTCAACGCTTTAAGGAATATGGCAGCAAATAATTAAAACATATTTAAAAATAGTTTTTGCCATATGGGAATGGGAATGGAGATGGTTTGGTTTGGTTTGGTTTGGTGGGATGCATTTGGGATGCGTTGGGGTGATGTGGCTCTGGTCAGCCTCTGTTCTACCCGCCACCGTCGCCTAGTCTCCCCCTCTCTTTCTCTAGCATCTTCTAAACCAATAAAAGCAAACAAAAATTGTTAATGTTGTTGTTTTATTGTAGTCTGGGCGTCTCCGTCTGTGCATTGACCGTACCGTACCCAAAAAAAAAAAAAAAAATTTAATATAGAAAAGAAAATGCAGATACAATTCATCTAACCATCCGCATCCAGATCCCCATACGTATCCTCGAACCCATCCTCCCCCTTGGATACATCTAACATAAAAAATTAAAATCGTTTCAATTTCTTGCCAAGTTCAAAATTTTATGCTTTGCACTGTGTGTTTTTTAGAAATATATAACTAGAGATACATAAATGTTTTTGTATGTATTTTGCTCTTTTTCCAAGTGTTTAAAAATAGTTGGGCAACAACAAAAACTGCGCCAGCCAGGCGCTTATGCTATGTTAGTTTCACTTTTAGTTTCTTTTAGTAAAAGTGCCTAAAAAGTATTTGCCAACTTGTATATATGTATATTTATGTCTGTATGTACATATGTATATGGATCTTTGAATTTATTTTTGTCATTTTGATAAGTTTAACTTTTAGCTCTGTGTGTCTGTATGTGTGTGTGTGCGTGTGTGTGTGCGTTTGCCAGCAAAAGTTTTACAAATGAAAATTGTAATATTTTCGACAGCAAACAAATTTGCCTTGTCTGTGATACATTTGTTGCAACATTTTTTATCCACACGCACTCGAATTCGCCTCGAATTGCAGCCTTACATCAAGTGCTAAAAAATTAACAAAAAATAAAAAGAAGAAAAATCAAATTAAACGCAATTATCAAATTGTGGATATATTGAGATGTAAAAGCTTATACAAATGAAAACTCTTTGAGACACAAATATTCAAGTCCGTAATAAGTTGAAGAGAGCTGTTAGCTTTTCCTTTCCTTAATTGGTAAACATAAAGAAGAAACTTAGTCTGCTCACATGCTAATCGAATCCTTAGACCAAGTTTGTGGGTTTCATTGGTCTATACCAATTCACCTTTTATTTTACTGGGTTTATAGCATTTTAGATACATGGTAGGCAGGCGAACGAAAAGTTTATTATTCAGGCCTGTTCGCGTTTCGAAGTCAAACATAAACTAAAAACAATTTCACACAATTTTCTCGAAGCTAATCAACTTCCAGAGTTGTCGAGTTTGTGACTTTATGAACCAATTTTTTGGACAAAGAAAATGGAAAACTAGGCAATAAGTTACATAAATTAAAACTATTTGTTTCCTGCCATTAAAGGAAACATTAAAAATGTGTGAAAATTGTTAAAAAGAAGGTTAAAAATTGAAATGTATAGATAGATCACTATTTCCCTGGGCTTTCGGCTTGAATCTAACTTATTGTTAGATTAATGAACAAATTTTCTAGGAATTTTTACAAGTTAATTGTAGAATATCTTCCTTGACAAATGATTGATTTATTGTTTAAATAATACGTTTAAGTTAAATTACGCATTCAAAAGCATGAGAGAATTCCTTTACTATATAAAATTTTATAAGTTTCTCAAGTTGAAATAAATTAAGAAGAAAACCAAGATAAGTAAATGATGTAAGGGAGTTAAGTTCAGTTCGGAAAGTGGTAAGGACACTAAGGACTAACGTTTTTTCACATGCTTTGGACAAAAAGTGTACAATTAGGACTCTCATCATTAACTAATTAATTAGTTCTCCACACAGTCCAAGGAGTTTACTTTGAGTAGTTAATCAATGTCATCAAAGCGTTTTGGCGCTGCCCATCTAAACGCAAATCTTCTTGCCTAATGCAATCAATCAATTAATAAACCAAATGGAATAACAAATTCTGCATAATTCATACGCCCCTTTGCCCCATGCAGTTTCCCACAGTTTCCTTTTCCCCTACCTGCCTCTTCTGCCTCTTGGACGTGACAACTTGGCGGAAATTAGTTTTGAACAATTTTTTTTGCCACGTCGCTTTGGCAATGTTTTGGCGCCACACGAACGAAACAGAACAGATAGTGAGAGAGCTGGCCATAGAGGAAGAGAAGGAGTTAATCTCCCCTATATATATGTACATACATATAACTATATAAGTTTATGTGTGTGCACAATATATAATGGTTAATAAATTAACCCGCCCGTTGCAGAATTACAAATCGCTTTTGATTAGCAATTAAAATTGCACAAAACAACAAAAGCAAAATGTCGAGTGAATGCCGGTGTTCGCAGTTTGCCAGTTGCCAGTTTCCCGGCAATATATTGAAACTATGGCCCAGATGCACTCACTCACTCACTCGTCGACCAACCAACCAGCCAACCAGCCGACCGATCGACCGACCGACAGAGAGCAAAATCTCTTAATTACTTAGCAGATTTGCAGCACCGGGCAACAGGTGCTCGCTTATTAACTCATTATAAAAGCATTTTCTATATATCTTGCCGTGTGTGTTGCAGTTCGATTTTGCTGTTTCTGTCCCTCTCAGGTTTTCTCTCTCCATCCCTCTTTCTCCTTCTGAGTGGCTGCAATTCAATTGCCACCAAACCAAACACGCATTTCATAATGTCACGGGGCAAAGTAAATACAAATAGGGTGATTCAGCAAGCAAATTTTTCAGCCACTTAACACTCAACTCTTATTTAATTTTAACTGCAATGAAAACGTTGGGGAAAACTCAACATTTTATGGGTTAAACACAAACGGATTTCGTTTAAATGGGGTCCCAGAAAACCCAAATCGAAACTAGTTTTATAGAGAGAATTTTGATGTAAGCTGGTTATTTGAAATGGGAATCAAATCACTTTTCAATTCCAAAAACGTTCAAATTAAAAATCTAAATTTTAATATTTCTTAAACGATTTCAATTTATGTACATGTAAACATACCAAAGTTTTGTTTGTGGAAAGGAAAGGGAAAAATATGGAAAATTATCTAAAAAGGCTCTGCGAATTACTTGGTTTTTCTTTTGATTTTCTCTTTTGGAATTTCTGTAAATTCCTACTCCTAACTTTGCCACGTGACTCACCCTGATGAGTAAACATTTCTATATATACATTTAATACATTTGCAAATATGCAAATTTAATTTGTCAAATGGATATACATATATATTTCTCGCAACTTGTTTGATGTGTGTGAGTTACTTAGTAGATGCAATAATTGCATCTTGCATTTGTTGTATTCCATCTATCATAATTTTAGTTAATTCACATTTTTCTGTTTAGCTAACGAGCTGTCATCTGATGGCACAGACATTCCTCAACTTAAGGTCAAAGACATAATGTAAAATAATACGACAGGCTATAACAGGAGAAGGAGGGCCAGGAGGAGGAGAAGAAGGCATCAGTTTGCCATTTCCCGTTTTGGTTTCTTGTGGATTTTGTTAAGCCATTTCCATATAATTTTTACGTAAATTACAATTTAAATACAAAGTCGAAAGTAAAATGAGACAAAACTTCCAACATTTTTTTTATGTGTGTGTATGTATATATATTTTTTTTTGAAAACATTCTTGACACCAACTGAGAGAGACATTAAAATTTTCCCACCAACATTCTCAGACAAATAACGTGAAATCAAATAAAGGTTCCTCTGGTGCCTCTCTTTAATTTTTTTATTTTGGGGGGGATATAGAAAACCTGCTGAAATCAGCTGATTCCAGCGGAATTAGTGAATGAATGGGGAGTGAATTTGATATGAATATACACACAGATACATACACACAAACATACATAAAAAATGTGAGTATATATTTATACTTTTGGCTTCCTTCACTTGAAAGCTGTCCATTGTAAGCCAATTGAGTCATCGCCCCCGATTCCTCAGTTCTAGATCCAACACCATGGGCAGTGTCAAAGCCAAAGCCAATGCCACTGCCCAGTCCCTGCGATAATAAAAAGCTTTTGGGGCACGGTTATTGGATATTCAAGCGGATATACAATATACAATGTGCCCACGTTGGGAGAGGGTGGCGGGACGAATGGTTGGGTCTTGGGAATGAGAGCCACCGAGAAGTAAGTGGAGTATAGAGTGTGCGATATTTCTCATAATCCCTCAATTTGATACGAGAATTTAAACTTGCCAGCAAACCAACTGCAAAATGTTCTTATCAGCAATTTTTATACCCTTCAAGAGGGTATTAAAACATTGTTTAGTTTTTTAACTAGGATGAAAAGAACGAAAAGGAAATAAGAGATGGAAATTCTTGAATGCTATTAATTATTGCTAATTAAATAAATTATTTTTATGTGACTAATGCTTGATACATTCCGATTGGACTAATATATTTTACAGAGTTTGTTTAACACGGATTAAAGCCCAGTAATATCAGATTCGATCTATTAAGTGTCCAATGAAGAGAATATATTAGAGATTAAGATACGAATCATTGAAGAATTTAGCTGAAGGAGCAGTGAAATATTTGATATTTACTTTAATGAAAGGGTATATAAGCTTCAGTATGACCGAATTGTGCTTCGTTGATATGTGAAAACCTCAAACACCACCAAATAAACAGAGAGGCGATAGAGCCAATTGCTAACTTGTGGTTACTAATAATCATGAGAAATATGTAATTGTTTTATAAAACACCAAAAAAACATACAACATTCAGATTATTTGTGGCACCAAAATTTCATATATTACGAAGCAGTTTTCAGAACATTTGGTTCAACGGACAAAAAGGTGGATTAGCTATTTTGGTTGAACCATAAGTTGCACTGTTTTATAGCTATAAGTCAAGCCTCGCCAATAATGCCAGGATATGCCTTTGGCATGCAGTTCCTTAACATCTGAATATGAGCCATTCAAATAGACGCCATTTAGATTGCTAAAAAAAAGGAATAATGTTTATGTTTGTCATAAAATGGAATACTTTAAAATCCAAAGTTATTGATTGGCAGGTCATTAATTAACCCACCTAAGGAGACACTCTTTGAACCACCACCCACTTAAAAACTGGGCTGCACAATTAATGCCCGAATGGAGATCATTATCCCGATCGTAGGTGCTAAATTTCATATTTTTATGAAAGCGAAGTGAATCACCGGCATTGCCTTGGTAAGAGCCCAACATTGTGAGGGCATATAACTCAGCTTCGTTGCCAATGAGAAATCTGTCGTATCTGGCATAACGTGACTCTCCATCGAAGTCTTCCAAATAGACCAACAATTCCTGTGGTTCGGCTGCAGTCAGGGCATGGAGTTTCTCCAGACCGATGAAAAAATTGCTTTGTAGATCGCCAAATCCTTCACGATATGTGGACCAATCGCGAAAGAAATTCTCTTTGGCATTCACTCGTCTCTGGATTACTAGCCAGCCGTTTCCTGCCACTTCGACATCACAATAGACCTCCATCCATAGGTCATTAACTTGGATTGTAATAATGCCATTCTCCTTGGGATTGGCCGCCTTGCAGGATGTATAAATCTTCTCAATGGACTTCAATGCATGATTCGTTTGATTGATAAAACTGGCATTGGACAAAACCGCAAGCCACACAATCGAAAGGATAACTACGTAAAATACTTTCATTTTCGATTGCTCTTTTTCACAATTGGCAAGTTTTCGGCCTTTTTATACACAAATGTAGGCCACAACAAAGAGACTAAACAAAGAGACCGTTATTGATAAAATATTAATTAAGATACTTTATGAAATGACTGTATTCCTAAAATAATTAATATTTTTGGGTGGTTTACCCAATTTGAGTACACTGCAGAAAAAGAGCGAAAGAAATCTTTCTCCTTAATGGATTTCCAAAGAAGCCATTTTCATTGCATTTTCTCTCCCTAGGTACTTTTCTGTTATCGCTTAGCTGGAAGTCCAGGAAGGTGTCAGAAAAGGTGTCGGTATTATTGTTTTCTTCTCATTTCCTTTGTTATACCCTTTAAGTTATAAACGATGTAGAGTAATTTGGAATATTTAGAATTTTAAAACAGAAAGAAAGTATTGGGAACTTTCTAAAAAGAGTAGTTTGTTACTTGGTTATCATATTGTTAACTATAGTTAAAGTTAAAATAGAGATAAACTAAGCTAAACAAAATTTCAAAGTTTTCAAAGTAAGATGGAGAATTAAGTCAATTTCTTCTTCAAAAATGTTATTTGGAACAAATTTTTTGACTTTTTCGTCTTGATTAATGTATATTTGTTATCGATATCTTACTAAAATCGCCAGTCTTATCGTTCGAAATTCAGTTTCTTCAGTTATTTGGATGGTTCTCACTTGCTCTGCAGAAAGTTCTCTTCAATTTTAAAAGTATTTGAAAGCCAGACAAAACTATTTAATCAAATATCTATCAAAGCTAAATTGGGGGGTATTGATAAGTCGTTCACTTTAACTAGTGCCGACAGGTTTCCTTATTGTTTTTGTTTTTGCTTCTTGTGGTTTTTGACAACTTGAATAATGTGACAGGGCTGTCGGCTACCAGAGTTGCGTTCTCAGTGTTTTCTATGCCGATGATGACGATGACAGCAGAAATGAGAGCCACCTACAAAGTGTATACAAATAAAGAGACACTCCACCTCACCTCACCACACCTTATCACCCATCACCCATATAACACCAGAGCACTTCACTTCAGTCCACTCACTCACGAAGAAAAAGAAACAGGCAACAAACAAACAACAAACAAATGAACAAATATTTGACATACTAGCAGTAGGAACTGAAAGAGAGGCGATAAAATGGCATTTATGATAAATACATAATGCTAGAAGTACACAAAGACAGACGTGTTGTCTGCGCGAATGAGAGATATCGGTATACATATATGTATATATGTACATTTACGAGTATGTATAGAAAAATAAGTAGAACAGAGCACACAAATTCAAGTGTCAAAGTGACAGTTTCTTGTTTTTGTTCTCCCTATTTCTATTTTTTGTCTTTCTGCTCTTTTTTCAAAATTGATTACAATGACAATTGTTCGTTTTGGCTTTAAAAATGGCTTAGCCCCAAACGAGATGGAGTCATTTGGGGTTATCTAATGCATACATACATATACATATGTATATGTATATGTGTGTATGTGTGGATAGATAGATAGATGAATGGAAATATAGCCAAGTAGATACTTCTAAATGATTGACAGGCGACACGTGGTGAAGAGCACACAGAACGACCAACAGAACGACATTGAGTTTCAACACCCAAGTTGCCATATTTGTAGTAATAACTACACACACACACACACGGAAACATTTATATCTAATGGATTATTCAGATGAAAAATAAAATAAACGTGGTTCTGAAGAAAGTAAATAGATCTGTAATATGGTTCAAAAGAAAGTAGGAAAAGTTATCCTAAAAAGAAAAACTATTTAAACACTTTGAAAACAATTTTTGTTTGTTTTAAGTTTAATCTGTACTTTCAAGGCTCTGTTATTGAAGTTTGTCTGTATATGATATGCTTGAACATTTGGGAATCGAAATCTATTTTCATTAGTTATGACATCTTCCTGAAGGTAACATGTCAAGCGATCAGAGTAAGCCTAGATCTGAAGCAGGATAATGGACCCAAAAGGATCATTCTCAAGGGCAGAAAATAGAGTTAGCACTGATTGAAGGTACTTTCAAATTCAAATTGGATTGAACATAAACACAGAAACGTCATTCATTGCCCCATTAGCTTGACCTCTTTAAAAGTTTGGTCGTTTTCAAAGTAAAAGTTCATAATCTCTCCTCCCCACCGCTAGATATTGTATGGGACACACAAATCGTTTCTCGAAATGAACCTCTCCCATTTTTAAAGTGTTGTTTGTGCCTATATCCATAGAATTTTAAATTAAAGCTTGAAAATTGCACAAATTCTTGACATACCTACACGCTAAACAACCAAATGAATCGAAGAGAGTGTGTGTTGTTGTGTGCCCTTCACTCCCTTACCCCCTTCTCCACACCACCAACCACCCAACTGGCTAAATTATGTTAGATACGCGACGTTGCCTGTCAAATATTGGCAAACAAATTGACGGCAAATGGCAAATAGCTAACGAACATTACAACTACACAAAATGCGAAATTTATGTGTCCCGTTTGACTTCACCTGGGAAATAAACTGAACCACCTCAACCACCATTTTGTGAGTAACCAAATAAATTAAGTGACATATGAAAATATTTCACACATGCCGCGCGCACTCTAAATGACTTTTGTCTGTTTGTGTGTGTATCCATGAGATACAAATCGTTTTCAATATGGTTTTCGGTTCATTAATTTCCTTTGGAAACAACAAATGCAGCGCCAGGAAACTACTCGTATAACCAATGGCAACCAGAATGGAAATGGAATATGATAAACATTTCATTCCCTCCATTTGAATATCATTTGCATTTTGAAACAATTATTTTATTTGGTTTCTCTTCGATTACAATACTGTTGAGGGTAAAAGTTCTTAGCACATGGCGTGTCTCTTTTTGTTTATGTTTTCTTTATTATTGTATAAGTTTTCCTTTCTTCTTCTTTTGTAACCACGCCCCAAACATAATTCCAGCATACCATAGCCAGATGAAAAACTGCAAATCGCTGAGAGAGATGAGATGAGAAAGGGGTATAAATTTATTCGGTGGGGAAATGCGCATGCGCTGAGCTTTGATAGAGACCCCCAACACAGGGCAGTTCCACTGGCTGGCTGGCTGGCAGGCAGGCAGGCAGGCAGTCAGAAAATTAATGTTGGCAATCTGTAAAATCCTGTAAAGCGTAACTCAAACTCGACACAGATAGCAACCGACCGACCGATCGACCGACCGACCATCCAACCAACCAACGGGAAGCTGCAAGAGAGGGGGACACTGGGTGGGGTTACCCCTCATTTTAGTGGTGGCAACGAAACGATAGTTTTATCAAATACTTTTATCACATGTTCGATCTACTTACTTAATCATAGCCTAATCAAGCTCTAATTAAAAAGCAGAGAAAAACGCATAAACAATTTCTCTAAGATTGTAATCACGTTTTGGCGTTGAGAAGGTTAAAACAAGTTGGCAATTAATTATCATTATTATTTATTTTAAAATTCTTGGCTCCACCACAATTTTTGCCATCGATTGATAGTGATCTATTTCACACCACACACACACACCCCAATCCCCTCGCCATCCCCATCATGGTTTTCCTCCTCCTTATGTTGCCTTCCATTAAGTTTATTACATAGTTTTATTTTTGATTTTGTGCAATTTATTTACTGCTTGCTAGATTTCATATGTGAAAAGGCAGGGTATCTAGCAATTGCCATGGAAGATGATGCATTGCGAACTGGAACGAAGTTTTCAAATATTTTCTGGACTTATAAGGACTGGACTGGGTTTATGAATGTATGGGAAGCTAGTTTAAGAACTGGATAACCTTAGCTGACTTTTATCCCTGTGACAAAAAGGTTACTTGTCTGGGCATTTCAGATAATATGGTAGACTAGCGTAGCAAACCTCTTTAGAACAGAGTCCATAGAAAAAGGTGTAAACAAACTTTGGGGGCAAAAGTTTAATCTGTCTGATGTCGGTTTAATGTCGATATATTTGAATCTCTCCACATATAAAGCTTAAATCCCAAAAAACGCAACAGCTTTGTGTGGAACGTCTTACTTCTAAAAAGTTTTAGTTTAGGCTGTTATATCAATATGCTTTGAAGGTATCCTTGGCCACAAACTAATATGGAAAATCTTATGAAATTTCAAAAGTTTTGGCACTGAAAGAATTAAGTGTATAAACAAATTTCTATAAAAAGTTTCGTTTGGCACTGTTTTTTTTTTTGATTTTATTTAATAGAAGAAAAATAAATTTCCATATGAATACATCAGTTTTAATTAAATTTTCATTTATCTCTTATATCTATATTTATTTCGTATCCTTTCCAAGAGTTTCTTATTCAACTTTCGTACTGGGATGAACTGATAAGAACTGATAAAATTGAGGGGTTATTTTGGTTGTAATGACTCTTTAGTATCTGTTTATGTTGGGATATTATTTAACTTATTTATTTGATTTTAATAAGTATTACTTAATATAGCTGGTTATATCTGCTAGGACCAAAAACCAATCCTTTAATCCTTTAATCTCCATTGCAAAATTTAGAAAAGAGTATTTCGAGTTTTGTTTTCATTGGCTAACATTTATTAAAGTTCTTTTTTTCCTATTTTAATTAAAAATGTGGCCAAGGAAATTTGTGCGCGCTTCGCTGAGAATGTGTGTGAGAGTGTATGCTCAATGGGTGCTTGTGTGTGTGTGTTTGTGTGTGTTTGGAAGGAAATACCGCTGCCTCAATGTTCTTTTCAGCTCCTCAACTTTTGCTCCTCTGGCAACTTCTCCTCGGAACCTCAAACGTTGCTAACTCCTTTCCTCTGGTGTCTCTCTAGGCCTGCCTGGCACAGTGCAAGTTGCTGATGTTGCTGTTGCACGTTGCATGTTGCATGTGTTGCCATTGCCGGTTTTACAAGACGGACGACAACGCTTGTACGACATGCTTGTTTCTTTTCGTTTCTTTTTGTAAATTGTTTTTTGTCTTTTCTCTCTTTCTATGCTACGAAATGATCGACGACGTTGCAAAGTATTAAAGTCAGCGACACAATCTGCATATTAAAAAAATAAAATTGCAACTGCAACAACTTGTTGCACAAATACACGCACACACACACACACATGTAGAGAGGCATGTGAGTGTGTGTGTGTGGAAATTAATATACTGAGACCAAACCTGACCGGACCAGAATGTGCAGGTGTTTGGCCTGTGTTAGCCTAGAGAACCGGAAGATGGCTTGGACACAAAACACATGAGGTAAGGGGGAGAGGGAGGTTGCGGAGGGGCGTATTTTACCTCACAGCTGATTCTGTCAATTCATGCCAAGTTTGCGTATTGGACATTAAATTTTTCGCTTAAAGATCTTAAATGTCAAAAGGTTTTGCTCACACAAATTTGCGTTTGTATCTGCTCATATGCATTTTGTATCTCTGAACTTTTGCCTCCGACTTCCGGCTGTGACAACAACAACAACAACAGAAATGGAAAAGAGAACAACAAATTCAAATGAAATGTTGTTGCATATGTAAAATATATGTATGTGCCCCAAGGCAAAAAAAAAGTGGCCAAAGAATTTATTGATAGGCTTGGGCTCGGTCTCTGTCTCTTTGCCTCAGTCAGTCTTTGGGGCTTGCCATCGTCGTCGTCATTTTACTTTGGCACTTTGACGTGGCCCCCATTTTTTTCGTTTCCTCTTCCCCCTCTCTCTCTCTCCCTCTGTTTCTGTGTTTGTTTTGCTGTGTTTTGTATTTGTGTTATTTTGCATTTCGTAGGTCGCCAAAAAGGTCGCATTTTTATTGAGGGGGGTCCTATGTTTTTTGTAAGTGGAGCAGAAAATGCTGTCAATAAACTGCAAGCAAACAAAACTGTAAAAAGTGACAAACGGATCCAAGAGGGGGAACTAGTGTGGGGAAGATGGCAGGGGAAATGATTACCCCAAGGAGGTCGTTTCTTAATTAACATATTGAGGAATTGAGCTCACATTTTAAATATAAATATAATCAATTTTTTTTAATGCAATCGAAATCGAAAAGTTTAACTCGATTCTCAAGTCTAAAAGAAGTCTAAGAAATCTACAAATTTACAGATGGAAATGAAATTAAGGGGGAATTTTTAGTACTAGAATCCAAATGAATAATTAGAGCTCTTTGGAGAATCGTTTCAAAAAAGTATTCTAACTTAGGTCTAAGAAGCATAAATCTTTAGGCTGAAAAGTGTTGCAAAGCAGCTTAAGAGTATTTTTAAGTGTTGGAAGGTTTGTGTTTGAGAGAACCTCTTAACCTCCTTTATAAATTCTAAGCGTTTTTGAAGACTTTTAAGACATATAAACTTACAAATAATATAAACTAATATTTTTGTTGAATACTTTGGTAATTTATTTAGTTATGTTAAGAACAAACATATGGAACTTGAAATTACTTTTCCAAATGATCAAAAAATACTCAGTTTTAAAGGTATAAAAAAAGTATTTGAATAGTGCTTAATAAAGACTTTCAATGTTAATTGTAAGTACTTTTCGTTTTGGTAATTTGGCTTATGAATTAAAAAACAATATCATGTCATTTGATTTGAATGATTTATTGCTTTTGAGTTTAGCGCACATTGTAAATGGTTTTCTTAACATATTTTCCAATATCATTGTTCATTGCTGTTGGCTAGTAAGCACTTAGTTATTTCCATTTTCATTTTCTTTTTGTCCCATGACTCAGTACTAAGTTGTGTGTGTGTGTGTGTCATGTTAAGAAATAAGAAAATCAATGCCCCAGACTAGATACATTCATACATCCAAACATATGTAGATGCACATAGATATAGATATGTACATACATAGTAGATGAGTGTAGACGGGGCAGAAAAAAAGTGTCTCTAAATAGGCATTGACAAGGCGCGATACAAGTCACAAAGACTAAATGACTCAAGACGAAAGGTATTTTCTTTCCTCTTCACGATGAGAACGAGGATGATGATGATGATGGTGATGATGACGCGTCTATCTAGCAGATACATTTTGCAGATACATTTCGATGTTACAATTTCCGAAATAGTTTTCAAATAGAATGTCAAAGAATTGACAGGAGAAGTAAAAGAGAAGAAGAAGGAGGAGGAAGACACATCAGCAATTTGGTTTAGTTTGGTGGGTTCCTCTTATAATAAAAATGTATCTGTATCTGTATCTTGGGCTGCTGCTGCTGCTGCTGCGGCTGCCTTTTGTAATGCAATTGAACGACGCGTCGCGACGTCGGCGACTGCGTGTGACATTTTTGTCTTTCTATGTATGTTTTGTGGGCAAGCCATAGAAAAACTCAGCTGAGACAGCGACTGAGGCTGACGACGACGATGATGTTGATGATGATGAACATGTATCTCTGTTTGTATCTCTGTATCTATTAGAGCGTCGCCTTGTGGCCAATGTAGCGCAACCATTGATGAAAGCTAAAAGCAAGCCACGAGTTTTGGTCATTGAACTGACTATCTATCTGTGTGTCCCCTCTTGGTTCTGATTCTCCCTTCTTTGCTGCTGTTCATCTTTTACTTTTGCTGCGATTTAGTTTTTTCTTTTTCTATTTTGTTAAAATTCATTTAAGTAGTTCGTAGGGAATGACTCTCTTTCTCCTGCCCGTCCTCCTGTCCCTCTGGGTGCTTATCTGCCTGTTAATTGTTTCAGTCTTTTTTCAATTCTCTAGGTTCTTCTTCTCTGTGTGTGTGTGTGTGTGTGTTTTCTTTATTTTGTTGGCTTTTTATTATATCTGTTTTAGTCGTTGAAATATCTATGCACTTGGCATAGCTAACATTTTTTCGACCCTAAAACTTGGCAACGTTGCGTTTGAAGTGTCAATTTTGAAATGTGACTCGTTTTCAACGACTTTGGCTTCTTCTATGGTCGGTCTGTGTTTTGCTTTGTTTTGTGTTTCTGTTTTTTTTTTTGGTGCTGGCATAGCAAATGCAGAGCCAAATTCTCGAAATAAACTTAAAGAAAAGGGCAACATTTTCTATTGGATTTGGATTTATATTTTACTTTCCTCTCACACATACTAAAACTTTATGTTTCTTTAATGAAATGCAACGAACGGTTCACTTCAGTTTAATTTGGTTCTTTTAGCATTTTTTTTTTTTTTTGGGTTTTGTTTTTTTTTTTTTTTTGGTCTGTTAATGCATTAAACAAAATCATTTAACATTTCGTTGAACTATTTCATTCCCCATTCCCAATTCCTTTTCCCCATTGCTTTCCCTGATTTTGCTATGTTGTTGTTGTTGTTGTTCCTGTATATTGGCATATAAATTATTTAAGCTTGTGTGTTGTGTGCCACGGCCCAGTATTTTAAAATTCATTTTGAAACTGAATACTGAATTTGCTGTTGTTATACATAAAAGTGTATACACTTACCTAAACGAAGGGTATGCCCTTGTTTTCAAGAAGAAATGTGACATGTCTTATGTAAGGAAACTCTATTTGATTTTATCAAAAAAAGAGATGGAAATGATCAGAGAACGTTAAAATATCTATAACGTAAGAGGAAGAAAATCATTTAACCATCTTAAATGGATAATATGGCTTTAGGTTAAAGATAATCTCTTCCTATACAAGAAAATGGGGAATTTAGATCCAGTTCATAGTAAACATATACATACATACATATATGAACATAGAGTAAGATCTATTGGTTATACTAATGATTTAATTAAAAACTTTGAATGTGTTTGACTATTTGAACATATCAGAATCACGTTGAAACAGAGTGTTCAGTTAAGGATTCTATACAACAATGTCTAAACAGTCACTATTATAATTCCCACACATACATGGGTTTTTAGTCTTATATATTATATTTATTCTAAAATATTTTTCTTCATTTCTCGTTCTAAGCGTAAGAGAGAAGATCAAAGATCACAGAAAATACAATCGACAATCTTAAGTAAAAGCTTTTTAGAACTTTTAAGGGACTATCCAAAATTGTAAGACTTAACTAGCAGTTGACGAAATTTAAGTATATTTTTGAAATCTTTGATCGAATTTAATCTCTGTAGATAAAGATACATATACATATGTGGATGTAACATTTGTTTATAGAGTATTTGATGATACTCTACTATTTTCCATGTATTTCAAAACTCGTACAACTTTTATTTCATTGGCAACGTTTATGCCCTAACCATAGAAAAGTGCCTGAGAGACAGACAGTCAGACGGACAGACAAACAGACAATACAGAGAGACAAATTCAATTTCCATGCGCCTCACCTCGTTGTTATAAATTGCGTATGCAGGGCCTACTTGGTCAGTTTGTGAATACAAATCTATGAGTTTTACATAAAGAAAAACGTCGGCGAATGGAGGAGATGCCATAGCCCTCTGCCATCTAGACCCCAAACCCACCTCCATTTCCACACCCCCTTCACCAACCAACTTATTTAAGCATTGTGCGAGTATTTATGGTAAATGAGTTGAATTTGTAATCAATTCTATGGCGCGAGGCTCAAACCGAATGACTCTGAATCTGTTCAGTGACTTGTGTGTGTGTTTAGGCCTAGTCCAAAGTGTATAATTTTAATGAACAATTAAAATTCAATTCCATGAGAGAGAGAAAGAGAATGGCTCAGAAATATAAAACTCTTGCAACTAAACCCTTGTAATTATTTTTATTAAATTGGATCTGGATTTTGGAAAAAAAATGCGCATGGATTGAATTAAGTATGCAACGTCACGAATATTTAACTAGGTCGTTAGAATTTTTCACAGAAATTTTCAAATTTGATGCGCTCGAAACAAATTGATTGGAAAGAAAGTTTGTTATAAATTGATTAGGCCGATTGTCATGGCCATTAAATTGAGAGACAGTAATAATAATAATAATAATAATAATAACTATATTAACTTTCCCAAAAGTGACAATTTGGCTAACTCAATTATGGAGGGCTAAGAAAAAAAGAAACAAAACTACAAACCAACTAAATGTGAGACACACACTTGTAGGTTTTCACTTTCACAATGTGGCTGGCGGCAGATACAGATACAGATACATTTGTATCTACATCTATGAGCAGCAATTGACAGTTATGTGTAAGTACAAGTTGCGGTTCATTGGCTTCTGCTTTGCTTTACTACACATACATACAAAACTATGTATATATATATGTATGTTGTCTAGTCACATTTAATAGTTATAATAGTTAAAAGAATTATGGCCTGGCCAGTTATTAATCATTTTTTGTCTCTCTTTCTCTGTCTCTTACCCTCTGTTTGTGTGTGACGTTGTAAATGTTTGCCGGTTGTTGTTTGTGTTGTGTTGTCTTTTTGCCCCCTTCTTGTGCTTGGGGCGTGAAAGTCATAATAATTTACTCAAAACATTTGCCATACTCCATATGAGGGTAGGGAGGGGCCGAGTCTTAAGTCTCCTTTCGTCATAGCAATTAACAAAAATTTTTCGGTTTTTTTTTTTTGGCTGTTCAGCACGTGCTGCCTGCCTTTGCGCAGTTTCACGTTCCAACATCATAAAAAACCACAAAATAAAAAAAAGAGTAACTCAAATGCCCATAAATTTGACTTAACATCAATTAAAAACTGCTCATACCTTTGCATACCTCAAAATAGATAACCCAATAATGTAAAATCAAATATTCAAATAGAAATAGTTTCATGTCCCGATAAGAATCAGATTATGACAAATGTATTTTAAATTATTTGACATACAAAAAAAAATGTCACAAAATTTCCATAATTATTTCTGTAATGGAAAATTTTTTTAATAAATTGCTTTAGAAAACATCGAAAGAGATTGAAGCTCAAACAACTGACGCAGTTATTTTTAACAATGTTTGAACAAACTTTATTAATATTTTGTCTATTTTATCAAACATTTTTCCATTCTTTTCGATAACTTTTATCAAATTATTTAAACATTTTGCCATTCTTTTGTATATTTCATCTAGGATTAGTTATTTATTCTATATTTAAAAGCAATTTCCATTCGTTAAGTAAATTTGAATGCAAACATTTTATTTTATTCAATTATGTATGTTTTTACAAATTTAAACAATCATGACTCTTTGTAGAGTATTTTGTCATATAATCAGTGAGTCGTTAGACCAAAGTAGACAAAGTGTTAGCCAGTTTCGTTATTAACTACTTAACATGGTAAAATTTAGATTGTTAGTGAAGAATCGGGAAACTATAATAGCAAAGTTAAATCCTTGGCTGATCTAATAAGTAGTCCTAGAAATACTTGTTATGGATAAATCAAACGCTTTCAGTTTGATTAACTCGGATTGTTCTTTTTAGTTTTAGAATGATGGCATAATTATCAGCAGGAGGTCCGTCTACTGTATAACTATAATAAAATTAGACCAAATCGGATCTATAACTAGTTTCGAATGCAAAATTTCATAGACACTGACTAACAATTTGATCGCTGATCAATGAACATGCAACGAATTCGATTCAATCTCTCTATGAAAAAAGTTTATTTAAAGCAGCTTTAATCAGGAATGGCATATTTGTTCGAAAGGTGAACCCTTCCCACCCCCCTGAATTTGACAGTTGCTGCAGCTGTTTGGCTCAGGTAATTAGAATAAATTAAAAATCATTTCGTTACTACTACAGGTGAAATCAAAACGGAGAGCAAAAACCAAACAAAAAACCAATGAAAAAAAGGTGCCATAGACCAAAATGTAAATTTGGTCAACGCTGAAATCGAATTCAAACCGTTGAATTCAAATTGAGGTTTAATTTTCATTGTCTCTGACAAAAACAAAAACAAAAAACCGAAAAAAAGAAACCCGTTCTGATTTTGGAGAGCAGCCTTCTAATAGTTGTCTTTTATAGCCGGCCGACTCTAGTGTTTGTTCATGTTTGATGCCCTACGAAAGGGTGCAATGGCAAAGTCTTAAGGCTTGGCAAGTTGTAGGATGGATCTGATGAAGTTTAGCCATAGGATTTGTTCTCGTTTTGTGTGGAATATATTGGTTTCTCCATATGAAATGGTTATCCCAAAGTTGGTAATTGTTTAAATAGTTAAAACAGGTTCGAAAAAGTTCTTAAAAAGGTTATATATTTTGATGGTAAGAACTAAATCCTTTTTAGCTAACAGCTCTCCATTGAAGTATTTAAAAATCGTTTGGAAGTACTTTGTATATCAATTGCAACTAGTACAGTAGTTAAGGAATTTAAATAATAATTTTCTTTTGGTCTTATTTTTGCCTTAAAAGTTAGAGAAGTTAACTTTAAAGTTTAAATGACTTTAGGGTATTAGAGACTTTGTTGAATAAAATTTTTATTCCTTCTTTTGGTTGTGTTTTTTCATCTGTTGACTTAATTTATTGACATTAGTGTTATTTTTTTTCTTCTAAATTTGTTTTTTCTTTTGATTTTTTTTTTTAACTCTTGATTTGGTATTTATGTAAAAATATTTGTTACCCCTCTCTCTTTTTTTGCTCTCGACTCTCCGACATTCTTTTCAAAGACACCTGACTTTGGATCGGCTTTTTTTCTTAACACAACCAACGAAATTATTAAACCGGTTAGTTGGGGATCAAATCAAAAAAAGAAACAGCTGGAACTAAACCTGCAAGCAAAACGGAGGATAGAATTGATAAGCGGCGGGGCGGGACGGCTAGTTTGATTAGATCGAAAGAGATGATATCTCGACTAATGAGATTATGTTGCCCAACTAATTTAATCATTCACTAAGGATATATGGAGTTGGCTAGCAGAAGAAGCAATTAAATTGGTTTAATTTGCCATCACCTTTCTAAATTCAAACCACACAAAACAGTTAGTGGCTGCCGTTATTTATTTATACATTTTATGTATTTTAATTGCTGACGATTTTTTGTATTTTTTTTTATATTTTGTTTGCTAAAAATAATCGCCAGCAGCAACGTCCGTCCGTCCGCGTCGACGGCCATAAAACTTTATAGACTTGATAATAAATTTTTAAACATAGAAGACAGAAAAATAAAATAAAGAAATATCACACACCGAAATGCTTTGCCGCCCACGCACACACACAAACAAACATGAAAAATGTCGCCTTTTTAATTTATTTATATAAACTTTACTCACCTCAAAAAGCATTAAAACAAAAAATATGTGTATGTATGTGGATATAAAAACACAAGTAAACTAATACTAAAAACTAAAGTTTCATCAGGGAAATGTTCTTGTTTTTATGTTGATTTTCCTATATACATATATATTTACATGTATCTGATGTAGAGAATATTCTGTGTTAGTCACAAGGTGAAAGGGCTCATGTCAACCGATAAATATATATCTGAGAAATGACATTTAGCAAGCAAATTAATATTTCTATTTATATATTCTTTAGATGAAGAATACAAAAGCTAAAGCTGACCACTTTATGGAATCTTTCTTAGATGGAGTTATTTACTAATAAGTGTTTCTCTTGGCACGATCGAAGGGGAACTCTATGCCCCCTAAAGTATGCAAGGAGCTGGAAAACTATTTAATACTTGAAACATATTTCTTATTTTTCCCTCTAAACAAATTCTCTTTAAACAAAGTTTGCTTTGAGGATTTCTCTTTATGCACAGGACATTTACAAATGTTCTATTGGCATTTGTTTTGAAAAAGCAAATTCTTGGACTACATATTGCATACTTTAAAGGGCAAATTTGGAGTATTTCATTAGTTTCTGTCTCAATTTATATGATTTCAACTGAATCTGTTGAAATCTTTAAGTAAACAATAAGATTTTAGCTGAATTTATATTTATTTATAAAGAAATAATGTTCGCCATGGAATATTTTCATTTTAAAGAGTATCATCAAGTCTTAATTGTCTTAATTTAGGCACTAATTTCTTTTTATATAATTTTTTTTTGCGCCTTTGTAAAAATTATCTCTGTATTTATTTGAAAGCAAAGTTCCCTTTGTATGTTAGACATATTTATTAGCATAGATTAGGTTTTCATCTTGGTCTCGTTCTTATTGTCTCTTTTGTTAAGTGTGTGTGTTGTGTGTGTGTTGTCTGTGTGTTGTGTGCCTTGAGCAACAAATAAATATATAAATATAATTCTATTGCTTTATTCCATTTATTTTTTTTATTTGTCAAATATATTTCTATTTTCTTTTTTCTTTTATTGTGTTTTCTTTAAGGCTTTAGTCGGCTTTGGTTGAGGATTTTTCAACTATTGTAGATTGTTTGTCGAAATATATATAGATATATGTATCTATGGATATATTTATATTTGAGAAATGCTGTGTGACATAATTAGGCAGCAATTTGCTGAAAAATTTGTCCAAATATTTTGTTTAAAAATCCAAGGAAATAAAAATGTGAAAAATATTTGTAGCTTAATTTCTTTTTTTTTTCTTCTTTCTATTTATTAATTCCAATTTAAAATTTTTGTTAGAATAATGTGGTGAATTTTAATTGAAGATGTGAGAGATTGGTATGATTAAGACTCAAGGCTGGATATTCTAGAGATTTTCTTTCATTTTGAAAGTGCAAAACGAATTTTCTACGAAATAAAATTGAATCATGAATGAAAACAAGGCAAGAAAGGGAAGTTATAAAAAGTTTAAAAAGGTTCTGAACTAAAATAGTGGAACTCAAGATTGTGAATTGTCTTCTGATTCTATTTTAATTATATTTATCTGACACGAATTTATGAAACTTTAATGATAAGAGATCATTCTATATTTCTGAATCATTTTGTAATATTATAATTGGGAAATTTCGAAAGAGAATATTCCCACAATTTAGTTTTATATAGAATTTTATGATGTGTTTTACCTTTTTGGCGAATATCCTTTCGTATGCTCTCCTTGACTTTTGCTTGGATTTTCTGCGTCAATTAACTTTTCATTTTCAAGGAACAAATTTTACTTTTTCAAGTTCACTTTTGTTCATTACTCTCACATATGCTATGCCAAGTTGACGATGTTCGTGTTTTATTTTTTCATTCTTTTGTTGTTTTTTTTTAGTTTTTTTTTTAAATTCTACTTTTTTTTTATTTGCTTCCTTTGCTTGTTTGGTTTCCTAACACCCACTGGGAAAATGTCTAAAGAGTTTTTACCACTGCGAGCTGCGGCAACTGAATGACATGCCCGCCACATGTCCAGGCCAAGACAACAACTGAGCGAAACTTCCTTGCAATATAATTTTTATTTGCGAAAAAACAAAATGAAGAAAACGTGAAAAACCTTTTACAGCGCCTAGATACATGCTACAAATGTACTTACATATCCGGATGGAAAAACGGATGGATGGAAAAGCGCCTGCGCCAAATGTATGTACATACAACATGGGAAAATTGTTTCTTTTGCTTCTTTTTCGATTTGCATTTTGTTTGCTTTGCTGTTTGCCTGTGTTGTTGCAATAGAGCGAAAAAAATTTCCGCATATCATGTTAATCGTTGAAATACACGCAAATTGTTTTGCTCACAGCGCCCAAAAGTATGTCGCATTTATTTCTATAAGCCTCTCCCCTGCCTCCGCCATGCCGCGAGTAGAGTAGTTGTTTTTTGGTTCGCCATAAATGTGTCTCTTTCTCTTGTTTTGGGGTGCAAAAAGCACAGTCCACTGAAGCAGGAATTACGTTATTGCCTGTAATTAATTTTAGTTGGCATACATTTACGAGCCTGCCAAAAAACAACAAAAAGGAAAAACTAGGAGAAACAAACCAGGAATAAGGAAAAAACGATATCAAAGAAAGGAGCTGGAGGAAGTAAACGCATTTGAATTTATTCCATTTGACGCGCGTTTATTTTGCATATTTTGCGAGGCTCTTAAACAGCAAAATGAATACATAAAATTTTTGTTGGTTTTCGTTTTTGTTTTTGCAAAAAAAAAAAGAGAAACAAAACCTTCTTAGCCTTGATGGAGTTATTGACCCTGTTTGTGTGTGGCATTGCGGCATTTCGCTATGTATGCCTGAAAGTAGGCAATGATTTTTTGTGTGTTTTTAATAATGCTTATTGGACTTAATTTGACTGAATTAATGCTTGATTTCGTTGAATAATGAAAGGTTTTATTTTACCTTTGAATGTTGGCAATGTTTTACACGATTAACAGTTAGGAATACGAGTTTGATCTTAGGCCAGATTGTAGAACAGTTTGAAAGAACTTTCATTCTATGACCTAGATGGTAAATATAAATATTTAGAAAACCATTTGGATTTTCACAAAATTTTAAATCAAAACCTTATTTTATTTTTACAATTTTTCAATCATCATTTCTTAGAAGCTTCTAAAAGTTTTTACTAATCTTCCTGGGCAATCTTCTTCTAATCTTCTGATGGCAAAGCGAATAAGGAAGTAGCCAATCTTTGGAAATATTATTATTTACATTCAAGTATTTGAATTTATCAATTGATTAAATTGTTAAAGAAAGTGCATCATCTAAAAGCTCTCAGGCAAATTAATTCAAAGTGAATTGCTGGTCACTAAAATGATTATAAGAATCCTTTTGGTTTTGTTGTATCTAGGAGTGGGAGTAAACATAATGGCCCTTGATTATTAAAGTTAGTTTCAGTCTGTGTACTAAACTACGGGGTTTAGTATTGTGTGTGTGCCTACTTAGATGACTGCCAAATTGTTGTAATTTCTTCTAATCTTCTGATGGCAAAGAATTATGAATATTCAAATCGAATAAGGAAGTAGCCAATCTTTGGAAATATTATTATATACATTAAAGTATTTGAATTTATCAATTGATTAAATTGTTAAAGAAAGTGCATAATCTAAAAGCTCTCTGGCAAATTAATTCAAAGTGAATTGCTGGTCACTAAAATGATTATAAGAATCCTTTTTGTTTTGTTGTATCTGGGAGTGGGAGTAAACATAATGGCCCTTGACTATTTAAGTTAGTTTCAGTCTGTGTACTAAACTATGGGGTTTAGTATTGTGTGTGTGCCTACTTAGATGACTGCCAAATTGTTGTAATTAGTTAAATTAGTGCGTGGCACATAAAGAACAAGGAATATGACATGGAGCTGTGGTGGGCAGAGGGCGAAAAATGTTTGCCACAATGTGCACTTAAGGGGTCAACTAGCAAACAGGAAGCGGCTAAACAAATAACAGTAATTAAAAGTTGACCGCAGTTGGAATCTAACTGCGAATGCCATGATTAGCATAATTTTTGCTGTTTGTTGTTGTTAAAACTTGACCCCATTTATATGGCCATAGGTCATGAGAGAAGACGAAGCTGACGCTTGGGTTGAGGTTTTTGGTGAGGAGGTATTCTTTGGGGAAATTTAGCAAAGTGTTGATGATAGGACATGACATTGCGTATACGCCACCGTTGCTGTTGATGTTGCCATTGCCAGCCATTAACAAGTTTCATCATTATGGCCATTTTTGTTAGTCGTTTTGTTTAGTCGATGACAGAGTTATGGTTTTTGCTTTGATGACAATTTCTTTCCTTCCGTTTTTTGTATTTTGTTGTTTGTGTAGGGTTTCTTGTAAGGCTTCTCCTCTACTATTTGGTTTTGTTTTGTTGAGGTTGCCAGGGACAACGTCCATGAATCAACATCAACTCCCAATTGAAGCATTAAACATGAATGCAGTATATAGAAAACTGTCTGTTCTCCGAGTTATAGTTAGTTTGATATACCATGTCCCAAATTAATTAAGCAGAAAGAAGGATAAGGCTGGGCCCAACTATCATTATCATCATCATCATCATCATCACGAGTGAGGAAGGCAGACGTTAGAAGGGCGTGGGTGTGGATAATTCTGAAGTACTCAACTGTTATAGTCACTTGGTCTCGGGGTTGACTCCCCTACGCATCATTTAATTACGTTAATTGGCCGCGTGTTGCGGCACCCCAAGAGAGGGGGGATGAAAATGGGAAGGGATAAACCACACGTTCGACCAAGTGATGACGTTTGCTCATTTGTCACTAAGCAAAAAAAAACAATTTAAACATCGCAAAAATGGTGGCAACTAAAAAAACAATAGAAAAATGGCGAATTGTAAAGAGGAGAAATATTTTGCCATATTTTGTCATGCGCAACAGGTAATCCTCCACCCAAGATGCTGCTGCATCTTCATCCCTCGTCATGTCACACCCTCAAAACGATTGATGTTCATCCCCCAATAATTCAGGGGCCATAGCATCATCTCTCTACATCCATCCATCCATCCATCCTCATTTTCATCCACTTTTAAAGAAAACGAAGAGGCGGCCATTAAATGCCTAGAATTATGACCAAAGAATTCCTTCCTTTTGGCTGCGCCGCGCGCAACACGCAGACAATAAGTTCTGACTGACACATCGGGAGGCTACGATACACCCTCTGCCATCCTCACTTCCCCCTCTCCCCTACATTTGCCGTCGCCATCACCCACATCCACCTCATTGTCGAGTTAAACATTTCTAATTTATTGATGTTTCCGTCGTTGTCGTTGTCTTTCGTGGTCGATCGAAACGGGGGGACTGGGGGGACAAACGAAGAAGAAAAGTTCTTTCGACTAAAACTAACTCAAATTTATGATGATTAAGAAAAATCACAAAATACTTAAGCAATCTATAGATAGGACCATATTATGTATGTATATACATCTCTAGCTATGTCGCCCATTTCCATTCTCATAATTTGTTTGTTCTTTTTCGTTTTTTCTAAAATAGACCCAACCCAGGGTAAACAGCAAGCAAACCAAACGGAAATCACGACAAGGAATACTTGGTGTATAGGTTTTTATTTTTTAACTCAAATTAAAACAATTTCATTATTAATAAGTAGAAAAACCAAAAACAAATTTTTAAAGGAAACTTTATTTCTTATTTGATGTTATCTCTTCAATAGATATTTCTTTTTATGTCTATTAAAATAAAACTAATATAAAATAATACCATAATTAATATTTTATATAATAACTGAGTAATTTTGAATTATTGAATCATAAAACCTGAATTTATTAAACCAATTTGAAGTGAATAAATGATTGCAAACCCAAGTGTTCCTTTTTGTTTTCCCTGAATAAATTTCTATCTTTTATTTGGATATTTAAACATATTCAGAGAAGTTTATCCCTTTCTTAAGGTTTTTCAAATAAATTGAAATTAATTAAATTTAAGCTCATATTAAAATAATTCAAATTAATGGCCGGAGATGAAAAAGAGTTTAAAAAGTGTTTTTAGATTGCTTAGTGAAAAAATGGAAGGTAAAGAAAACTAAGCCAAAAAATTGCTGAAAATTTGGCTAAAAATATTTCAATAATTCAAATTTTCTTGAAGTTTGTTATTAATTTGGATTCCTTTTTTGAAAAATACATGAAAAAAGCAACATGAAAGCAGAAGGATTGTGAATAAGTATTAGGACATTCGTTAAAGAAAAGATAGTAAAAAAGGTTATTGAAATTTTATAAAATTTCTGAATCTTTTATTTCGAAACTACCCGGAAAGTTTTTGTAAAACTTCAAAAACGTCGTCAGAATCCAAATCAATTTCTTAACTTTCATTCAATTAAAATATGTAAAAAATAGAAACTTGTTGAGATGATGGAGAAGCATAATTAGCATGGCATATTCTGATTTCTGATCCATTTTCTTAGTTTATTTTTTTGTTCAGTGTACCTTGAAAACTAAACTGAAAAACTGTGTTCCCTTCCTCTTTGCCTCACTCACTCTATCATTCCAACCTTCGCATTCCATTTCCATTTTTTATTGTTATTGGTGTTGTTGTTTCTGTTGTTTGCATTTCCCCTTGAGAAAAGTTTTGTCGCCAGGAGACCAAAAAATTTGTCATTAAAACTGCCTGCTGATTTATGTGAAAATTGTGTCGCATTTATTATTGGAATCTATGTTGAAACTTTTCTAGTTGGGATACCCTTTCCTAAAGAGTATGCTTATTATGTTTAGAGCTTCAAAGTGCCTTAGGTAATCAATGATGGGTTATTAAGAAATGAGTGAAATTGAAAACGATCTATAGAAAATGGTTTCTAGGATGTGTCCTTATGATGTCGAGATGTATCTCAATTGTATTCCGTTTCATCTACATTATCTAATAAACTAGTATCTATTTAATCGCTCATTGTTAGTACAGTTTAATCTGAAAAGCTTTTCTTTTTCCTTGGCATTTTCCAATGTTTTTCATATCGATCTCTCAGCCCAATTGTTTTCCATCTGAGTTATTCAAGACACTTTATCAATGTCAAGAGACTAGCTAATAATTCATTTAAATTAATAAGGGTATTACGACTATGTCACATTCAATTTTTAGTCCGATTTCCTGCTACTAATTTCTTGTGTTTTATATCTTTTCGTGTTGGAGTGGAAACTATTAAGAACAATTTTTAGCAACTGCCTAGAAAACAATAAAACGAAATGAAAATCAATATAATAAAGGAAGACATTTTATCCATGTATTTTCAATAATGTTGATGTTTTGTTTTTGGTTTTTTATTTCATTTTTATTTTGTGGTTTTGTTGTTGCTGTTGTTGTTGGTGCTGTTGTGTTGGCCCTGCCGCAGTAAAGTAGGTTTATGGGTAGGAAAACACAAACAGAGCTAAATGAGTGTAGATAAACTTTAACTACCCTAGACCCAAATGCGGCAAAAAAGCAAATAAAACACAACAAAACATAAAGCAAGCAACCAACCAACTAACTAAACCAAACAAAATGAAAAGCCAAAAATGAAGTTGGCCTCTCAGTCAACTTGGCCAACTCAATTGAAGTTAACTTGACGACAACAAACTTGACTAAAACAAAAAAATCCATAAAATACCAATTGGATTGTTATTTGTGTTTGCTTTTTGGCCTTTTATGATGTTGTTGTATTGTTTTTTTTTATTATTTTTAAAGCGCGTTAGTTTATTTGTCAAAGTTATTAAATATAATTAAGTGATAATTAACAATGTCAAGTTGGAATGGTCAAAGAAAGGATATTAACTTGCTTAACTTAAGCTAATTACTAAGAAATTTTGTTGATTATGTTATTAAAAGTAGAACTTGGGCAGGAATATTTGTTGTTAAGAATACATTTGATTCGAGAGAAGTTTGAAAACTAATTTTTATGGCATTCGGCGGGAAATTCAATTCACTTTCTTTCGTAGTTCAATGAACTTATATCGTAAAAAGTACCACAAATTGCCATACAAAATTATGATTTTCAATTGGCTCCAAATCGTAAGTTGGTGCTAAATTTAAAATTTGTGGTATGCAGTTTATCTTAGTTTTGCTAGATCTATAACTTCTTTAAAGAGTTCATACTTCTATCTGTAATATTTAAGATTTTGGATGAACGCCTCAAAATACGGACTTTTCCCTGTTTAAATGCACCTATGAAGACAATTTTTCACTGTTCATAATCTGAATACAATAAGCAACAAATTACAGAAGAGAATATTCCATTAAGTTATTTGAGAGACGAGAAAATCAAAACTAAAATAAAAAAGAACGTCTTAAATTCGTGGCCGCCACTGTAGATATACTCATAACCATGTATATAGGACTTGTTCAAACTGAAATTCATCAATTGAGAAATTGTTTAGCTCTACAAGAAACCTTTTGACCTTTTTTCAATTTGGGTTCTTCGTTAGAATGCTTTCGACTTAAGCCCTTCGATGAAACGAAAAAGCGACAGAGAAAAGAGAAGGACATTTCAATTTATATGTGGAAGAAAAAGTGTGAGAAGTCATTGTTTAATTGTTTTTATTAAAACTTGTTTCAACTTGTTTCAGCCTTGTGAAGAAAATAAATTTTAATAAATTAATTAGACAACAAATAGTTGCTTAAGTATCAGCTTAAATGACCCGTGAACGTTGTTTGTAAATGAAGCAAAATGAAATGCCATTAAAAACTAAACATTAAATTTGGTTTTAGTGTCAACAAATTTGACTTTAATATAATAATTTATGTATTTATATAAATTCATAATAATTTTGTAACGTGATCTTTGGGTGATGTATCTAAACCTTTTCATACTTGTATTTATAAATAGTTATCACATAACAAAAATCTGTTTATTCAGATTCATCGTCAATTTTTATGGGAAAAAACAAAATATATATACTATATATTTTGAACATTTACTTGTTAAGTGCCTTTCGTCATAACAAGCTGATTTTTATCCATCAATTTTTGGGTGGTTTTCATATGGCATGACTTTACATTATTTCCAGACGTTTCAGAGTTATTCAGATTGCATGACAGCAGCAGCAGCAACATCAACAACAACAATGAGGACGAATTGTTTTTACACCCCCCAAAAACGTTGACATAGTTTTATTTCGTAAACTAATGGGGGGGCAAGGAGGGTGTCGCTGGAGGAGAGGGGGTCGGGGTCTACCTGTGTGTCCCTTCTTGCATGTTTAACATGCATTCAACAGCGACAGCAACGACGACGACTACAACGACTGTCAACGAGAGGAGTAACCAGTTCGAGTCCTGGCAATTGTTTGGCCCAGCCAAATAGCAACGTCGAGCACGGTCGAGTGTCCCTATAACCCTCTGCTCCCTGCCCCCTTTTGATGTACACAAATTTTCAACATTTTCGCTAATATTTCCGTTGCCGTTTCATTTTAATGTGAGCCATTTGTTTGTTTTGCTGGTGTGTCCTGACCAGCAACTGTCGTTCCCCTTTCGATTCGTGCCCCCCATTCTATGCGGGTCAGTTGGTTGGGTTTTAGTGTACTTTAGGGAAAAGAGGTGGTTACTAGTCGCAGGGAAGTCCTGTTGCGGCCTCTTATCGGCGTTTTGCGGTTTTGTTTTTTGTTGATTTACTGGAGCAGCAGCCTGTTGAACTTTACGCTCGAGTGCGGCGCTACAAGGGACACACCCAAGTCCCCAAACACCAAACTCTCTTTCTCTCCCACTTTGCTCACCAAACAAGGTAAACTCCCCTTAATCCGTAAAGTCTTTCAGTTTTAGGTCGAAATGCGGTTACTTTGGGGCGTTGCATTAGTGTTCAAATAAAGTTTCAACTAACTGCCCATAATTATGATTATTGTTGAATGGTTAGGCATATATTTATTTTATGTAAATCTTCTCTGAATACTAAAACACCAGGAAATTGGAATGAATCCACACAACAAGTAATGAAAGTTATAACTTTTACGATATTTGGATGGAAATCTTTGTTTAGATTTGTCTTATTAACTATTTGGTTTTGTTTTAATTATAATTTAGCTAATTGTTTATGTAAAATTGTAAGTTAAATATGCAAAACTAATGTTATGAGCTAATTGATTTACATTGTTTAATAAGAATATTCTTTAACTATTAATACATGAAGTAATATAAGTTGTTAAGTTTTATACTTTGAAATTGGCGCTCACACCTGCGAGTAACAATTTTGTATAATCTGCCAGAGAGCGCCACTGTGCGGCCTAACCCTGACTGTTATTGCCAGAGGGAGCCACTAGCTTTTGGCGCGATACTTAAAACTTACAGTCAAAATAAAAATGCATGTACCATCAACTTAAAAATGAGAAATAGTTTGTTCAAACTTAAAATCTGTAAAAATGGAGCAAATAGAAATTAATTAAGCTAAAAAAAAGTTTTTATTTAACTGTGAATGATACTTTTAAAGGACTTCTTCTTGGAGCAGCTTCTGTTCTTCCATAAAATATAATCTTTTCAGAAAATACAAATTAGGTCTTTGCCATTTTAAAGTGCTTAGGCATTTAATAATAATTTATATAATCTTTTTTATTAGTTCTTATTGGAGAACAGCTCAAAAGTTGCAAAGTTTCTTGGCCATGATGATGATCTCAGTGTGGAGGGTCGTCCCTCACACCTTCACATTCCTCCTAGACGTGCCTACTAGTAAGGAATTTGTTCGATTCGGACTTGACGAACTTACAAACATTTCCTTATATGTCTCTCGAGGATTGTAATCAAAGACTTTAAAAGATTATTCCCCCATAACTGAAACCATTATATTTTTTTTTGTCCAACATAAATTGGCATTTATTTAATTTGAATTGATGTTCGCTTGAAATTGTTATGACACTGAAACTCTGATCCTGCACTCTTCTTTGACTCCGATTCCGACTCCGAGAAATGCGTGAGTGACATTGATTTGTGAGATGATCGATGAATCAGATCAGTAATATGTATGTATATGTTTATATATGTATGTATGTTCAAGTCTGCTTAGACTCGTATGTATGTATGTGGTGTGGGTATTTGTGTCTGTGTCTAGTGTGTGTGAGTGTGTGTCAATTCAATACATTCAATATTAATATATATGTATATATATATATGTGTATATATATATATATAGTATATATAGTTCAATATATGTCTTGTAATTTGTAATTATTAATACACATATTTTTGGTTTTCTTGTTGTTGTTGATGTTGTTTAGGGTTTATAATAGGCTTACACTTTGGTAAGATTCAAGATTCATTTCTTGTTAATTAGTTAATATATTATTATTAGTATTTGGTTTTTATTATTAGATTATTTTTTCTGCTAAGAAGGAGCGAGTGATTAGTATAAATGCGTTTTAAACTGCTTGTAATAATTTTTGGTTTTTCCCATTAATTTTTCTCCATTTTCCTTCTCATTCGTGTGGCTTAGTATTGGTGTGATTATGTGTGTGGGAGAGTGTTAGTGTGTGTGTGTTGTGCGTTGAAGTTGAATGTTATTGTGGTTGTTGTTGTTTGTTTTTGGTTTCAGTGTTTAATTTTGATTTATGCGTTTGTAATATTTAAATTTAAGTAGAAAATTATGCTTAAGTGATTTATGTTATAAATTAATTACAAAATGGCAATGCGATGTAGTTTTTTTTTTTTTTTTTTTTTTTTTTTTTTTTGCTTAAGCCAACATAAAAAGCCGTTGATTAATTTAATGCATGATAATAATGAGAAAATGTTCCGTTAGTTATTTATTTATGTTTATGTATATGTATATGTATGAATTGTTTTTGTTCATTAATTTACTTAGCTTAAGTTTAATATTCTCATTTTTCAAACCGTATTAATTCGTCTTTCTAAACTTTGCATAAATGCCGAAAATTTTATTTTTTTTTCTTGTTTTTTTAACCTTTGTAATTTTGATTTTGCCAAAAAGTTTGTTTTGTGTTTTTTTTTTTAATTTGTTTATAAATATTTAATTGAGTAAAATTCATTTTCGTTAGTTTTGTTTTTGAAATCCAAATGTTTTCGTTTTCTTTTGTGTGTATATTTTTTATTGCTTGCTATTTTTGTTTTTGTTTTTTTGTTTTCGGAATTACTTGAAAATTTGTTTAAAGTTTTTTTTTTTTGTTGTTTATAGTTCTTGGTTTTGTTTGGTTTTTTTTTTCTTTTTGCTAAATTCTACTTAATATTTGTAGTTCGTTTTGCCATTTGAAAATTTGTAAGAGACATTTATATAAGCATTACACATTTGAATTTTTTGTTCTTTTGTTTTTCTTTGTTTCGTTTCACAACACTACATTTATATATATATATATATATATGTATATATATGCATATAAAATTGGGTATATCTTTGTCGATTTTGGATTAAAGTTTATGTTTTATGTAAAAAAATAAAAATTACCACATAATGAAAATAATGAAAAGAAAATGAGAAGAAAAAACTGGAAAATTCTTTGGTGTTTTGTTCTTTCAACGAAATTCTATTACTACTTTCACTTGAGCAAAATCTGTCTCCGTTTCCTTTTACATTTCCATTTTTGTGTTTTCTGCGTTTATTTTGTATTCTCTGGCTATATAATTTGAATCATTAAGCAGTTTCTATAACTTTGTCCTTTGATATCAATTTTGCATTTATAAATTGGTTTCAGTATTCAGTCTTTGAGTATATTGAAAGACAAAATGCCCAAAAAAAAGTTCCCCGAAAAAAACAAAATTGAAAAATAAAAGAATGAAAATTAAATAAAATAATTTTTTGAAGTATATATTTAGTGAAAAGAACAACTAAATTTGTTGCATAAACTAATGAAATCATAAAACTTATTAAATAAAAATAAAAGTTGATTGATTAACATTTTTTTTTGTTAAATTGCAAAAAAAATTGCAAATTTTCTTAAAGCTTTAAAATGCATTTTAAATTTGAATTTTTGTTCGTGTTGTAACTTTTGTATAATACAATTTAAAAAGTGTCTGTGTGTAAGTGTGTGTGAGTGTGTAGATTGTTGTGTGTGTGTGTGTTCTATTTTGTGCTTTTTGAACATAAATTATTTAACTATTTCATTTGTTTCAAAAATTGGAAGCGCATTTCTGACAAAAATTAAATCTAAACAGAAATTAAACAAAAAAGAATTAAATAAACATCACAAAAAATCAGGGCAAATAATACACAAGAAATTGACGAAAAATTATAATTTAGACACTTAAATCTATATTTATGTATATAATGTATATTATTAATATTATGACTTTTGGCTTAGGTCTAGGCAAAAAGGGTTTGACGACAAGTTTCAATGCTTCTGGCAGAGATGGCAAAACAATTTTCAAAAACTGAATACATGAATTTGTTTTCATTCTTTTTTTTTTTTTTATCAATCTTGCATAATAATTATAATAATAATTAAAATAGTAATAATATAATAATAATAATAGTAATAGTTTTTTTTTTCTTGTTGATATTTTGGTAGTGGGTTCTTCTTACTTAACAACTAAAATGCCAAAATTAGTTGCAAATCGTTTTTCCCTCGCTTTCCTTTCATCACCTTTACCTTATTCTTTTACTGAATCATCGTTTTCCCTTTTCTTTTCTTTAGTTTTTCACACACTTAGAGTATAAATTGTTGTATGTATGGTATATAATTTTGTTCACTTATGTTTTTTCTTGACTTTATAAATACTTGAAATAGTTAATAATTGTGTTTATATATTGTATGAGTTTATATCTTTAGATACTTTCGCATTTCCCATCATCGACTTGTATTTGATTGGGTTTCTTCTATATGACTGTTTAAGTGTGTGTGTGTGTGTGTATTTGTGTAGGTTGTGTGTGTGTATGTATCATTCAACTCCCACGCACTTTACTTTCTTCATTTCATCGAACACTAAGCTATAATGCCACGCCCATTTGCTTACAAATTACACTGCCATAGTATCGTAGGCTGTGAATCCTGCGCCATTTGTTTGTTGGAGTTGGAGTTGTTTTGTGCCGGCTTCGTTTCTATATACAGTAAATCATTGCGATGAAAAAAATTTCATTAGTCAGAGTTATGAAAATTATAATATATCATATTAATTCTTTAATTGGTAGATATTCATTATTAGGCTTTAGCTTGATGTGTAGGCTACTTTAAAGGCTGCAACCAAAGCATTGCTTGGATATTCAAACAAGTGTGGATCAGATCAGAAAGGTGGTTTAATTTTCGAATTCAAAAAGATTCTAACCTACATCGAGGAATTTATAAAAGCTACCTTTAGAGATTGCTTAAACCAGTTGGGAATTATAAAAGCTAGAAGTGTGCTTAGCAGAGTGTCACACAACTTGTTCGTCTACAAACAAAATTCAACGTTCGTATGGTAAAGAAATCTATATGTCAGTCTAAGGACAAGAAGCTTAAAGATTTTTAACTCTAGGATCCTAGTAATTTCTGATCCACACTTGTATTTTAGTGTTTTTATGTTCTTATGATTGATTGTTTTATGATGTTTTTGCCTTTTTTTAATAGTGCCTCATGTCTTGTTCTTGTGTTTGTTTTGGACAAGCTAAGGCTAAGCGCAAAGCTGCAAAAAACTGTTAATATTTAGAAGATATTTATGTATAGAATAACGATTATATAAGGTTTATATATAAATGTATATAGACACATTGGTTTAGATTGTTTTTTTTTTTTTTTTGGAAGTATGAAACATTCTCAACTGTGATTTGCTTTTCAAATAACCAACCAAACAAAAGACAAATCAAATAAACGACAAAGAAACCAACTTAAAAATTTAAAAGTTAAAAGTAAAAGTCTTTAGTAAAGATATATATGTACATATGTATATAGAACAAGTTAAGACAGACTTATGTAGGTATAGATAGTTGTAATTGGTTAAAATATACATGCAAAGCAAAGGCAGACATATTATATACAATTTAATCTAGTTTAGTTAAGTTTTTAATTAAGTTATTTGTTTTTTCAAGTCAAACTTACAACTGTCGACGACTGATTGTGAGTTGAGAAAAACCAAAAGGGAAACAAAATGAAAATTAGTAATCTTATCAATTGCACGTGAAATTGTAATTCATATACTAAACAATGTTAAACAACTTATTGCTTTTTGTTTTAAATTTAACATTTCGTTTTTTCATTCTTGTCACAGTTTTCTTTCTTACCTTTCAATCAATTTACGCATTTCTTCGGTGGTGCGTTGATCTTTCGGTTGTGGTGACCTCTTCACTGCTGTTATTATTATTTTTATATACGTATTTTTTTTATTGAAAGTTTGTGGTGTTTAAAATTGTATTTATTTTTTGTAATGGTGAAAATTTGTGAGTTACCCAACCAAACAAAGAAAATAGAAAGAAAACATAAAATTTTTATTCAAGTTCAAAATAATATTTTACACATTTAGGGAAATAAAAATGTTGATACTGGAAAAGAACTTCGGTACACCGAAGTTTTCTATACCCTTGCATTGATTCTAATGATAAACCTTCCATTCCTGAGCTTACTCTAATAGGGTTTAATATACAAATGAATTAGCATTTCTTTTCAAGGGCTTCTTCTATAAGTTTTTGTTGGATCTCTAACCGAAATTGGGTCCCTAATTCTCTTCTAATACCTTCTTCTGGATCCCAATATGATTGGAAAAGGTGATTGAAGGAAATTAAAGGTTATTTGCATATACTATGAATAGTGCGAGGTAATAAGTTGAATATAGTATAAGATGAATATAGAATAAAGATCGTATAAAGTACGATATATGTATATATCTCATAATAACCGATGGGTTTGGATGATATATTCTTGAAAATCTTGAAATTCTTTTTACGGCATTCCATTAAAAAAGTATGTAGAAGTATGAAGTTTGCAGATCGATAAGTTTATTTCGATAGGTATTAAAAATCACTTTCAACGATTCATACGAATAACACTAATATGAATAGTACTACTGACTGAATAGCCGAGATACAGACAAACTGATATAGCTGGTGGTTAGGTAGGAAACATAGATTGATGTTCTATATGTATCTATTGCAATGATACTCCTCATCTAAGCAAAGTTTTAGCATCTTCTGCAAGGATATCTTGTTTTATTCCGTGCAAAACTGAAAGGAACCTTTCATATATTCATACTTAAGTCTAATTAAAGTGAATCGAAAAAAAAAAATCACACATGCAGTTCATTGAAGAATGTATAATTAATGTATGAGCCGCATGACTTACATATCGAACTTAGACCCCAAATTTGATTCATTAGTTACAACATATAAACATAAAAATTGTGATAAAGAAACCCATTGTATTTTTGATATGTGCTTCATGGAAAATGAAATGAAATTGAAATGTGCAACCGAAACCCAAAAGAAAACATGAAATTAATCAAAGAAAAAAAAAAAACACGAACAAAAAGGACAACAACAAAACGAATGAGATTATTTATAGAGATATTGTATTTTTTGTTTAGCAAAACACAGCTTGAATATTTGATTTGATTATGACGGATAAAAATGTGAACAGAAACAACAATTAAATTGGTGAGAAGGAAATGGGATGAAACCCAAGTCGAAATTTATGAGAGATTGAGATGAGTTTGATAATCGGTTTTTGGGTGGGTCATGATCATGATTGAGATTGAACACATATATAGAACGTATTCTCATCGATCACTCACCCTCATTGGAGTCTTCTGATTAATTTGGTTTTTGTAAAAATTTTGACAAAATGGACAAGAATTATTTCGTTAAGCACAGCGAATTGAAAGTGATTTAAATTTATTTACTAAATCTAAAAACTTATTGAGAGTTAAATAAGCTTGTGAAACTTACCACCATAATTGCCGCGTGGTCCATGATCGCGATCACATTCGGCCTCTGAGATCTCGTTGCTCTCCTTGGAGTCATTGAAGGAGGAGTTGCTCATATCATGGTTACGTGGTGGCGGTGGTGGTGGCTCGGGTGAACCAGTGCCAGGATTACGGGCAGAACCTAAATAGATTTCCCTATAGTATTTGTTTTCGTAATGGGATAATGGGCTTACCAATGCTGCGACGTCCCATAGAGCCACGTGAGCCATAATGATCGTAGGGTTGGCCATAGGGTCCACCATATTGAGAGCCATATTGATCCTCTTCGGGAGCACAATTGGCTGGATCATCGTATTCGGGACCAGGTCCAGAGTAAAGACTGCCACCTTGAGAATTGACGCGAGTATAGCGACGCTAAAGGATAGTATTAAGAGATTTGATTAAAATTGAATCACAATGATTGATCTTCGATCTTACATATTGATCCTCTTCGGCACAATTGGCTGGATCATCGTATTCGGGAGCTGGAGTATAGATCGAAGATTGTCCACCCTGACTGTTCTTGCGTTGATAACGATTGGCCCGTGGCATCGACTGAGATCCTGAACGGGAGTGGACATGACCAGGATGTCCGGGAGGTAGCATGGTGCCAGCATGTCCGGGTCCAACTGGTCCGGCATGTCCATTCTGATGAGGGAAGGTCTGGAAGTTCATGGCCTTAGTGGGATCCATTTCTTCACGGAAGCCAAGCAGATGGAAAGTGGCATACGGGCAGATCTCATCCTCCATGCCTTTTGTTTCAGAGGGAAAACATTTGAAAGGATTAGGATTGGGAGTCTGCTTAACTTAATTGAAATTGGTTTTTATGTGTCGTGATTTTTGGTTGTTGTTTTAGTGTTTTTAGTATTACGATGCTGCTACGATGTACTTACACTTACACTTACATAAATTAGTAGCTGAGATTAGCTCAGAGTTGACCAGATGATTACTTTGTTAGTTTTAGTAAATGAACCAAATAAATGAAGTCATATGGCTTTTGGATTTTGGGGGGTTAGTGGGAAAGGTTGTGGATTAAACGAAAACAAAAGAAGAGGAGAATCTCCATCTCCAATTCCATCTCCTACCTGGATGTCTATAATGACACTCTACATTGCCGGCATGAGCATGAGCATGACCATAATGATTGCCATGCATGGGCACTGGCGGCGCCTTCAGTTCCTCATACAAATTTGGACGACGTGGATCCCAAGTGGAGTGGTTTGAACGCAAACCACCTCCACGGCCTGAATTTGTGATCATTGATGAGGATGATGACAATGATGATGAAAATGATTGATGTTGTGATTGTGATCGATGACAGTGTTGTTGTGTGTTTCATGTTTTTTGTTTTTTGTTTTTCATTTTCAATTTCCAATTTTTCAACAACATCAAAAATAAATTCAATGAAAATGAAAAGTACAAATAGAGAGAAGCAACCCAAAAATGTGCGGGATTCGGGGAATAGTTTTGATTTGGTGCAATTTTTTTGTTTGGAATAAAAAAGGTTAAAATTATAAATTAACATAATATAATAACAAGCAATTTGTTTCCTTAGAGTGGAAAAAAGATTGGAAACTAGTAACCAATCTTAATACCCTTTGGAAAATTTCTATGTAGAAAAGAAAAAATACTTTATCTAAATTTATCACAACATTTAAAAATTTGTTTTAATTAACTTTTGAATCCTTTGCAAAAGATCTAAAAATATTTGTCTTTCGATATAAAAATCTATAAAATTAGGCACTAGCCTAAGTCACTTTTAAAAATCGATTCATTTAGGACTTTATAAGTTTTTTTCAAAGTTTTCAGAAACATCGATTAATAACGAGGATGGAAAGTTATTTTAGTTTTGCTGTTAAGTAAAATCTATGGGATTATAAAGTGAAATTACGAACGATTAACATCGATAACTTAAATCATTTCCTCGTGATGGTTTTGTTTTAATCAAGAGTTGTTAAATGATTCAATTTCAATTAGGCAACAACACTTCTTGAAGTTTCTGTAGAAAGAATCGATTAATATCGATTGTTAAATGTTTTTTCTCGAGGTATCTTAATTTATTGAGATAATCGACTTATGTTGGTAGTAAGAAGGATTACTAAGTAATATTGAAATTTCTTTAACATTTCGATAATCCAATTGGGAGACAAAACTTTCTGAATAATCATCGATTACTGATGACAACAAATATTCGAAAAGGTTTTTCGAATTGTTGGGTAAATCAATGTTTCTTGAAGTCTCAACGCTTTTATTATTTAGTCTCTATATATATCTTAGCAAAGGGCCCAAATATCTACGGCTTGGCCGTAATTGATTTCTCTCAAATATTTGTTTTCCATTTAACATGCCAGGATTTTTGGGAGGGAATTAAATAAAAATTTGAAGCGGTTTATAAAAAGCAACATTAAGAATCTCAATTTGTTCTCTTCGTTTTTAGCTAAAAGCTCAATTTGTTGGTGTGTTTTGTTGTATTTGGGATATACATATATGGGGCATGGCTACGCCTACCGTTTCTTTCATATTGTGTGTGTGTGTGTAATTTTGTGGCAAAAGCAATGCAAATTTTCTATATTTTCAGTTTTTTTTTTTTTGATCATTTCTTTTTCTTTGCAAAGTAAATGGAAGATAAATTAATAAATGTTGCATTGGAAATTTAGATGCTTACTTATGACTGTACCTCGCTTAATCCGATCGCAGGTGTTATAATTGGATCCAGGGACTGGGGGCAGTTTCCGGTTGGGTGGTGCAATGTAGCCAAGTTCATCTCGCAAGTCGGGGCGACGTTTGTCCAGGGTGGCGCCGGGTCCCATAGTCTGATTGTAAACTACATCGTCTAGAATTAATATGTGATATTCGCAAACTCAATATTGAAACACTAAAGATGCTTTTCATTCCTGTTATTGTAAAACAATTCGCATACTTTACTTCTGTTTCGTTTTTTGTTTTAGATATTAATTCATTGAATTCTTGTTTCCGTCACTCGCAATATTTGGAAATGTTAATTTGAAAGGTTGTTTTTGGTTTTTGTTTTTTTGGTGCGGCATCTCAACACTCTAATGTGCTAATTAGGTAGCTCAAAAAATACAAGTTACAATTACAATTTTGCGAGACAAAAGGTTTCCAAATAAATATTACGTGAGGTTTTGTTCGATCGATTTCAAAATATACCAACTTTTTGTTTTGTTTTTTCTTAGTAGTATGACATGACATGAAATGAGCGATGAATTTAATTTAGTTTTCAAAATTTAGTACTTTTTTTAATTAGTTTTCTTTTGCGATTTGAAAAAGCATCTTAGTTTTTAGGTTTCATTTTGGATAAGATATATGTATGTATAGAAAGAGAGGATGGAAAGATCAACTCAAAATGTGGATAGTTCAAGTTAAGTTTTATATAGATAGGTAAGTAGACAAAAGAGAGTTTGTTTGTTGGTCTTGTTATGTGGTTTTTGAAGTGAAATCATTTGTTGGATCTTATATATGAGAACGTATGTACAACAATAATGGAGAGTATTTGATTTTTTTCACTAAATATGTGGTCTAATATTGAGTATTTATATGGTTGGGTATATATAAGTATATGATTAGATTTAAGAGGACCAATAATATAAAGTTTTCCAATAGAAAATACAAAAATTTCAAACATAAATTGCAGATAATAAAATTGTGGTCCTAATGATTTTCTGTCTGCAAAACTGCATAATTTTAAAAAATGACATTTTAATTTGACGTAGAAGATGAAGAGTAGGTTCAATTCGAGTAATTACTGTACTAAAATGTTGTCATTGTGATACTTAACACATATGTGATCTAAATATATATAAGATTGCTTAATTTGGGTCAAAAGTGGTCTGGTAAATTAAAATCTCTAAAGTGATATTTATTTCATAAAATTAACAACTTCTAGTGTAAGTTCCTGAGCTTTTTTGATTCTTTTTCCTGTGTTTAAGTAATATATGCATGAACTCATTTCTAGCTATTACGTCTGATATGATTATCAGATTAATATAGACTAAAAAATTGAATTCAAAATTGCTCAGAGAATAGTCTAAAATATCATAAATTATTTTTATCATTTTGTACAAAAATCCTGAAATTCAAATGTAAATTTCCATCAGTCTTATAAAAATGAACTTGAGAGGGGACTATTTCTATAGTAAGTTCTGGTAAAATCATTTTAAAATGAAGATAAAACAATTTTAATATTCAAGATCAAGATTTATCATATGCCCATACGAATTTGATGTATTTCTTTCTGTTGGTGCAACTATATAGAGATATATTCTTACTCGTTTAAATATTAAGGTTTTCATTTCAGAAAAAAGTATATCAGAACTAAAAGTGGGATAAGTTATCTATGTATGTAAATGCTATCTAAGGGAGTTGTATTTTAGTATCTGCAAGATTAGATTACATGATATTAGTCTAAATAAAAAAATATATTTTCTTGATATTATTGGTCTTTGAAAACTTGAAGTCATCGCAAAATATTTCAAATACAAATTCAATTTTTCCAATTGTTAAGTCTCTTCAATGATGACGATGATGGAAAATTGAATGATGGTCGAAAGTATGAACAATATATATAATATACATATAACGAATACACATGAATATAAATATAATAGTATATATTTATATGTATGAATGTATATACTTGGGTTAAATTGGTATTTTTCGCTTGTATCGTTTTTCTTTTAAGTATATTCTTGTTATGCAATGCAATTTGTTGGTATATTTTTGTAGTGTGAAAGTGATGATAATTGATCAGATCATGCAACATGCCAAAGCTTTATTTTACTTTACTTAACCCGATTATTTTGAAAAAGGAGTGACGGATGACTCAGTTAGAAAAAAAAGAAGATAAACTTGTCTTTTCACATCAATCAATAAAACAGAAATAAAATTTGTCTTTAAGGGGGGAAATTATTATATATATGTAGATATATGTTAGATAATGTCTTTTTCTGATTCCTGTTATTGGTTTGGCCCGTTAACCTACAATAGACATCCTTTTGTCCGCCACGCATATCGTCCGCACGTCTTCTCGAAAGGGCCACACAAACCACGCAGATGCCAACGGCAACAACAACCACTGTGGCTATCAGTGGAACCATAAAGTTCAGATCCAGCCACTCGGGCATCCAGGCGGGCAATGGGATACGGGCATGGACATTGCCATGACCCGAACCATCATCGAGAGGGGCTAGAGTGCCTATTTGCAACAACATGCAACAACAGTTTTTTTTTTTTTTTTTTTTTTGGTGCAACATTTTCACAACATCAAACGTATTTATATGAATATTTATAGGAGATATTTTATATATAGATTATGGGCAGGCAATATTTGGGTAACCAAAAAAAAAAAGAGTTGAGTAGAGTGTGTATTTGTGATTTGTTTTTGTAAATAACCGAAAACGAGAGAGAGAGAGAGAAAGAGAAAGGAAATATTTGTTGATTAGTTAATTGAATAGATACCTTTGTGATGATTGCCTTTGCTACGCAGTATACAAATAACAATTATAGCTATGATAATGACGAGCAGAGCGGCCACAACCGGCACAACTAAATTTAGATTCGAAAGGATAATGCGTATGGTGTCCTCGGCGCTTAATTCGGGTAAATCTCGCGAAGGGGCGATAGTGCCTGTAAACAACAACACAAACAACAACAACCACAGACGAGTGTTTTTTTTTTCTCGAGAGTTTAACAAATACAAATGGAGAAATGAGAGAGAGAGAGAGAATCAGAGACAGAAATAGTGAGAAGTATGCAAAGAGAGAGAGAGGGAGAGAGGCAGTTGGGTATTTGTAGTGAGTAGAATACGATTTTTTATCACTCGCTGCTTGTTACTCGCCACTCGTCATTTGCCATTAAAATTTGTAAGAAGTAGAATAGCATTTTTCATCATCCGCTACTCGTTACTTATCAGACTTTGACAGTTACAGTATTTAGCGAGTAGATTAAAATTATCAATCGTTACTCGTTACTCGCCAATCGCCATTAAGTCTTAACCAGATATTGGGCCATTTGTAGCGAGTAGAGAACTATTCGGTATCCTTACTCACCACTTGTTACTCGCCACTCGCTACTCGCTCTTTGATACTTCACACACATATACAAATTACAGAAAAGCAATAATTTAAACTTTTTTTCGTATTGAGTTCTTCATAAATTTAAATTGAATATCTTACAAATGCTTTAAGAACTTTGAAATATGTTTTTTTTGTAAATATGAAAACTAATTTAACTAGATATGATTAAGTTTGTAAATAATTTAAGTATAACCAGTAAGAAAAATATTATGGTATCATCTTTAAAGTACGTTTAAAATGCAATTTTTTTTTTTTTATTGTATTGGTTTCTGCTTAAAAACTAATGAATTTAATTTTCAACTGTTTGAACAACATTCCAAGAACGAATGAACGAACGAGAGAGAGACAGACAGAGAGAAATAGAGAAATTATTTGTTGTCTCAAAAATTGATTGAAATAAAACTAACTAACTTAGGTGGGAACTCAACTATACAGTACATATTTATTTATATACATTTACGTATATATAAACATGATGACATAACTGAATCTCAATTAAAAACAATTTAAACAAAATGTTTGACGTGTATTTTGTATATAATGAATGTAAAGTAGAAAAGAATAATTAAAGGTCTCTGCATTGGTTCATCATCATCATCTGAGATCATAATGATCTCAGCTCTCTGGTTAATTACTTTTCAGTTTATTATTTCTGGTTGGTTGTTGTAATTGTAAATAGAGTTTGTTTGTTGTTGTGTGCCGCTGTCGCTGCTGCTGCTCGACTCACAAAATTGAGTTTCCTCATTTAGTTCGTACGATATCAAAAATTGAGCATTTTGCTATTTCAATCAAAAAATTTAAAAGTTACAACGAAAAAGTAAAAAAATAATGAAATCATGAAACTAAAAAAACATTTCTAAAACAATTACGCTAAAATCAAAATGCAAATGTTTTGAAAATTAACCCTCAATGGAATGAAACTGCAAGTGGGGTGTGAATCTCTGAATATTTTGGATATTTGTGAATTATTCTTGTGGTAATTGGAAAAGTTAAACGGGTTAATTGGAACGGGAGAAGAATCAAACAAATCCCTTCACATAAAAAGTAAATTGACTGGATAAACACATAAAAACCCATACATTTTTGATAATCCTTCACAATCAAATAATGAATCTAGTCTTATGCATATCCATGACAATGTGACTGGGTTCCTCTAAGCAAAATAGTTTTCTAAACAATTGTTTAACTTCTCCTGTGTACCCCTCAATCAAGCAGAGAGAGGAACTTGCTTTTTTACTTTAGTTATTAATAGCTGAGTTTTGGGTAATCTTTTAGAAGCTTATTCAACTTTTTGACAAATTATCACTTTAAAGAGGAGATCATAGCTTCTAAGGCGAAAGCGATTTATATTAAATGAAGCTGTGAATAGAGTATCGCTAAAGAAGCTATATATGTAATCCTAAGCTTTTAGATTTCAAATGAAATAAACTAGAATTAGTTGGCATAATATTGATTGCTTGATTCATTTATAAGTTTTTCATCTCTTGGGAACTTTACAAGATTCTCGCTGAAAACTAAACCCTTTATTGATAGATAATCCATTATCTATATGAGAAAAGCTTTTGATTATCGGTCTCAACTATTTAAACATTTTTATTTGATAATCAATAATTGATTATACTAAAACCTAATAGAAAAAAGTTTCAAAGTATCGTTAGTAATTATGGATACATTGGGAATCGGAATGTTTTTACAATTTGGGATCATGTGAACACATATATACAATTTATTGCCGAAAACATTAACAATTTTTATACAGAATCAGACGCAACAATTAACGTAGCTCAAATTTTCATATTAAAATTCGCTTTCACAAGTTCAAACTAAAGTGTGTATGTGTGTGTGAGAGAGTTGGTTTTTTGTTTGTTTCTCAAGAAAACCAAAAGGTTTAAATCAAAATAATAATATTTAACAATTATTGTGATCTAGAGCACTACAAAAACACAGTTTTGGGTCTAAGAAAAATCATAATCAATTAATTACACAATTTATAACGTGAAATTGCTGGCGTGGATTGGTGACTTTTTGTTAACTATATTTATAGTTTATTTTTTCAAATTTTTATTCAAACTATTGTTGGTAGGAGAGCGGGGGATTGTGGTACAAAAAACGTAAAAAACAAATTGCATTTACGTAATTAAAAATGTTGAACACGCTGGTTTTGGTTTTTATTATTTTTTTGTTGCTTTTTACACTAAATGTTAGTTCAAGCCCCTGCAATCAATCAAAGTTCTGGCATTTGAGAAACAATACTTTTTTCAAGCATAATAAACCGAAAAGAATGGAAAATAAAAATATTTTTTTTTTTTTTAACAATTTACAGTGCAATTTGTTGTTACATTAAAAAAGTAAACAAAAAATGAAATAAAAAATTCTCTAAAAAATTTGCTCATATTCATTTTGAATTCATATTTTGGTTTTTGTTTTTGAGGTGATTGAAAAAAAGCAAAATTAACTCAGGTACGACTAGAATTTAATGCTTTGATTTGTTATTTGTATATGGGAAGGATAATGCCAATTATCCGACGTAGTTAAAGTATATACAACATGTAATTGGAAAACAGATAATAAATACCTCCGGTAACGGTTAAAGTGGCAAAGTCGTATTCAGCTACAGTGAAACCAGCAGAATTGTGGGCAGTGATGCGTAGATTATACCAAGTGGCAGGTTCCAGATCAAGGACCACATAGTTATTATCGGGTTTGACATTGTTCGAGATTTGATTCCATTCAATTTGATCGCTAATAAGAGAGAGGGGAGTGACGATTAGAGGGGGTTCAAAAAGGAAATACCAGGATCGCTTACCGCTTCTTGCTTTCTACAACAAAGTGAGACATCGGGCAACCACCATCTTTCCAGGCTTTGAAATGCAAGGACACTGAATTCGATGAGACCTCAATGAAGCGTGGTTTCTCTGGCAATTTAGGTTTCTGTCCCTTGGTGCGTGTATTCAAAATGTCAGATGCTTCACCAGCGCCAATGCTAAATGAAAAGAGGAATCATATTAATTAAAGGACTAAACGAACCCAATTTGTTGTGTGTACTAACTTGTTGAAACCCGTGGCATAGACCTGATAACGTGAACCGCATAGTAATCCTTCAATATTTTGTTTCTGCGATTCCACCGAGACCTCAGCAGTTTCCCATTCACCGAACTCGGGCTTGTAATGCAAAGTGTAACCATGCAGAGGAGCTGTATCACCCTCATGTGGCTTTAGTTTCACAGTCAAAGTATCTGTAGTCGTGGCCGAGAGTGTGACATGTGGGGACTGTGGTGGAGCCAATACAATTAGTTTATGGGTTATGGAATCCTTGGCAATGGAGTTCTCTGCATGGCATGAATAATCGCCAGCATCTTGACGATTTACGGACTTAATCAATAGGGAACCATCAGGCAATAGACGCATACGATCGTTGGCAGTGAACTCGACACCCTTAATCTTCCAGGTAATCTCGGGTTGAGGGGCACCAACAGCTAGACAGGGCATTTTGGCATCTTCCTTGAATGTAGCAGTGAAAGTATCATCGAATGAGGCAATCTTTGCTGGCACTTGGTCACTGGGCATGGCCACAATGCTCTTCGATTGCTGACCCTCGCCTATAGTGGTGCTGGCAGTGACCCAGAATTCATAGGGTTTATTCTTTTCCAATTCGGTGGCCTCGAAACTCATTTGATAGTGGGGAACCTTTTGGGTTTTGGTCTCAGTTTCTGCACCTTCAGCCTTCGAGTAGACGGTGTATTGAGTAATGATGCCATTGGGTTGTGCTGGTGCCCGCCAGGAGACTAAAATGGCAGCATTGCCCATAACTAAGGCCTTGACATCGGTGGGAGCCTCGGGAACTAATAGAAGACATTTAAAATGTATTATTCTTTTCAAAGAGTTTAGTTTTATTGTTAGACTCACCATCGGGTTCGGTTTGACAATGAATTGGCACACTGCGTACACCATCTCCTCCAGCTGTGGTGGCTAGAACCTGCATGGTATAGTTGGTATATTTCTTAAGGCCATGTAAAACGGTATCTGAGGAGGCTGTTTTCTTGTAATGACGTTTGGTTTCATCTGCAATAAAGGAGTGCGATTAGCTTTTACTGAATCAATTTTACATCCTGTTCCCCTTCCACTTTTACTTACCATACCACTCATCGCTGGAGGCATAGACTACCTTATAAGTCTTAATCACACCATTGGCAGACTCCAGGGGGGGACTAACCCAGCTTACACGTATGGTTTGAGAGGTCAATGTTGTGCAGGCAGTATCACTGGGTGGTTGACTTGGTGTACCCTCAGCTGTGAATTGTTTCTCCTCATCACACAGAGGACCAGCTCCAATCTTATTGAATGCCTGAATGACCACCGAGTACTGAGTATAGACACGCAAATTCTGTAATTCCAAATTATGTTCCTTGCCCTCTTCCGTGATGAAATTGATTGTTTCAAAGACATATGACGAGTTGGTATTGGATAGCTTATAGCCGACATAGTAGCCCAAAATATCGCCATTCCATTCCGAACGTGGTGGTGGCTTCCATGTGACACGCATTGTGGTCTGATTGACGGGTTCCACTTTAATATTCTGCGGTTTGCCCGATGGTGCCTCCTCTGCGGTGATAATGGTAACAGCTTCCGAAGATTGTGATGTTCCAATGGCATTCTCGGCAACAATGCGAATGTTGTAGGTTGTGGCAGGACTCAATTTCTGTACTTGAGCTTCGGTTGTGTGTCCCGGGACTATAACTCGATCGATTTCACTCCATGAGGCGCGCGAACGTTTGAATTCAATGATATAACGATTCAGTGGCGAGTTTCCATCGTAGGGTTGAGCCCAGCTCAATTGTACCGAACGTCCAGATTTATCGAGCACTTTCAGGGCATATGGCATTTCGGGTACTTCCTGGACAATCATATTGATGCTAGCGTCATCTGAGCCAAAGGCATTGGTGGCCACACAGGTAAAGAGAGCAGAGTCTGAGCGTTCTGTGCGTTTAATCGACAAACTTGACATCACTCCAGCCGACAAAATCTCCTCGCGTATGGTGTAACGATTGTCGTTCTTGGGGTCCAGACGCATGTTGTTCATGTTCCATAAAATGCCAATAGGTTTCTCGCCCTTTGCCTCACACTGCAGCACAGCAGGTTCTCCACGTCGTGCCGTCTGATTACGCAATTTCTCTGTGAATTCCGGAGGAGCTTGCACACTAACCATTATCACTGCCGATAGACCGGAGCCAATGCCATTGATGGCTTCGCATAAATAATATCCTTCATTGGTTTTCTGAATGTTGTCAATGTGCAAAGTTCCCTCTTCAACGCGGATATTGTCGCTTTTCTTTAGATCCTTGTACTCGCCGGGAGTGTCGCCTGCAAAATATAAAATTGATTAATTAAATGTTGATTGCAAAGTATCATTTTTCTACTTACCAACTGCTTTCTTCCAGGTCACTTGTGGCTTGGGGAAACCATCAGCTTTGCATTCAACTTTGGCATCTGATCCTTGAGCGAAGGCTTTGTCAGTGGGTTCCAAAATCCATCTTGGTGGCACTGTTGTTGATTTAGTCGATGATTGTGTGGAAAAAATGAATATGTTAGTCAAATTGTCACGATTCCTTATTATATAGTTAAATGTTATCTACATCATGCGGTTGGATTTTGTGTCAAGCGGAACGGAACGGACTTTTAGAGCAAAGTGAAATAATTTACTGAAATATATAGTCGAAAGTATTCATTTATTATTTTAATTTGCTCTTTTTTAGAGGTGGAAGTATTTCTCTATATGCCCTTATAAGTAGGCTACAAAAAATTAAAGATGTCATTAAGTGTACGCAATGCTTGCCCATATAAGTATGCTATGAAAGTTTTTATGTCTGCATTGTTAAGTATACGCCGTGGTGTAAATGCTTTATGCAGTAAAATTTAATTTAAAATTTACAAAAATATTTCCACCTCTTTTGCTTAAATTTTAAATGAAATGAAAATGTTTTTCTCAACTACAACCAAATACATTAAAGCACATTGAAAAACGAAAACATTAAAGGACAAATTAAGTGAGGATTTAAATTAAAGCAAAAGTTTAATAACTAAAAGTTAAACAAGCATGCGATTTGTGCAAAACAAAGTTCTGTTATTGTCTTTGGATCGAATTAAGCGATTCGAATTTAGAATTTTCATTAAACAGACTTTGCTTTGTGTTTCTTATGAGCTAGGTAAATAATAATGCACAATGAAAATGAAAGTTAATTAAAGTGGGTTTTAGGGTATAGGAGGGAGGGTTGGGAGAGGACGGATCATTTTGTTTTATAGACTGGACTGATCAGGACTAGACATTAATGAAAGCTTATATAGAAAGAGAGACTCAGTCCCTGTTAGACGATAGGAGATTAGTAGACAATTGAAAGCGATCTTGTTGTTGTTGGTTTTGTTCTTGTTTTTGCTGTTGTATTTTGGTGGTTCATTTGGTGTTCTGTTTTTGGATATTTCTTTTATTTTATTTTAGGAGCATGAGCCTGGTGAATTTGTAATAATTTACATAGCCAAAACTAATTGAAATAAATAAAAGTTTTTATAAGCTTAAGCCAAGGTCAAGCTGTTTTCCTTTGGTTGGGAAATAAGGATTTGTAAAGTGCTTGTTTGGGTGTGCGTGTGTGGTGCTTTTGTTTTCACTGTGGCTGTGTATGTGTGTGTGTAAGTGTGCGAATCTGAGCTGTTTTGCCATATAGGAACATTTTTTTGTTGTCCTTTTACACTTGAGCATAGGTTAGGTCACAACTAACTTTTGCCTAATTATACAAATTTATATATACATATACAGTAGCTATATAGAGACATCGTATGATTTTGGTCCTAAAAGAGCAAAAGTTGGAAAAAATTTTGATAAAAAGAGATCGATTGATTGAGCAAGAGCGAAAGAGTTGAAAAAGGGGACGAAAAGAGAAGTAAACCCCGCCCCCAAGGTTCATCATTTACCATTTACAGTTAGTGTGGCCTCACGTACGGCCACGCCCACATCATTGCTGGCACGGCAACTATAATTGCCCGAATGTTTGGCCTGAACTTTGGGTATTAGCAACAGGCTCGTATGCTCACCCACTGTGGCTTGAGTAACTTCCGCTGGCTCAGAGCTATCATCATGCAATTGCAGCCCATTGAGCCACCATTCGAATATAATGGGCGTGGCACCTTTACTGGCTATGCAAGTAAGTTGCACATAATCGTTGACATCGCACATGGAGGCGGAGAGCAAGAGGTCGGCTAGCTGAGGGGGTTCTTAAAAAGAGTTTGTTGCCCAATTCTTTTTTTTGAATGCATTATTTTATAGGAATGATTGATTTTTTAGGAAATTAAAACTATATACATGAAGATAAATCATAAACTTGAGCATTATATTATATAGTTACGATGCAGTTCTATACCCTTTATTTTCAGTATGGACCAGCGACTATTTAAACCTGCCGCATTGTTGGCCACACACGTATAATTGCCCGAATCCCCAATGGTTGTCTGTCGCAGCGAGAGTATCAAGGTGTACTCATCGATCTTATGGTAAATGGAACGCAACAGGGGCTGACCATCTTTCAGCCAATAAATATCAATGGGCAAATCTCCCGAAGTTACCATGCACATCACTCGCACAGCTTGACCGCCATTCACGCCATTTGCATTGAAATGGAATTGATCGATTTGTGGTAATTCTGCATTACAGACAGAAAATTGTGCGGAAAATCGTGAATAAGAACTTGTGTTATAATACAATACGAAACATGCAACCAACCAACCAACCAACCAACCACCATAAGACTGGGTGACAGAACAGTGTGGAGACTATATTAGACTATATAGACTACCCAAGAAGGCAGACAAACAGAAAGACAAACCCTTGACACTGAGTTGGGTCTCGGCCAGCGTTTGGCCTGCCCGATTGGCACCCATACAGCTATAAGTTCCCGCATGCTGACCCTGAACACTCTCAATGTTCAGCGAACTGCTGCGTCGACTGTGCATCATGATGGTGACGCCCGATAGATCGCCAGCCGGTTGGCCATTGTAATACCATGTGATGTTGAACGGAGCATCACCATGAACCACAGCACAGGTAAGTTGATAATAATCGCCCACATACAGTGGCGAGTTTATGGGTAATGGCGCCAATTTTGGTGGCACTTAAAATGGAAAATAAAAATAAAATCATAAAAAAAAACGTTACTAAATAACCTCACATTACCTAGGCTTGGGCTTAGCCTTCTTCACTTTTAGCCGATATGTTTTGATTATTATTAAAATGGTAATTATTTTGTATCTTCGCCAAGTTTATACCTTTTTAGTACAGATCATCTATTGGTGAATTTGTGTCAACTTTTGCCTAATTATTCTTTCATTTTGTTAAAATTCTTATCAATCAATCTAATAGCCCTTGACGAAGTCCTGTTAAAGAATACGAAAAGAATTTCATCCCTAGTACATACTTTTCCTTCTAAAACAAAGTATTTTTCAAATTGAAATTAGAGCAGTCTATGTTTCCGTTTTACCCATTTTGTTTTCTTTAGTTTTTTGGTGCTCATTTTTACAAATTGCAGTGCTCTCAATTAGTTTGAAACATGCTCAAGCTTTGTGGTGTAAAAACAAGATCTTTACTTCCTACTACAAGTGCTAACAGAATACAGAGATACGGATACAGATACAGATACAGATATAGTAAAGGCAGTTGAGACAGATCTATAGACAGATATATGAATAGTAAACGTAGAAGAACATGCAGCCGGCTTTAATTTTGATAAAATGATTTCCGTTAGTAGCAGCAGCAGCAGCAACGTTAATTAAATATCTATAGGGCTAACCATAAACATTAAGTTGCGTTGTATATTGTTGAATGCCGGCCAAATTCTTGGCATGGCAGGTGAAATTGCCAGCATGGGAGGCCTCAACGGCTTCAATGGTCAAAACGCTGCCACGCCGACCCACACGAGCTGTGGTTATGGAGCTCATTTCGTCGGGAATGCTTTGGCCATTTAATGACCAATCAATCTGTAAGGGCAAATCACCACCAGGCACAGAGCAGTGAAGGGTTAAGTATTGACCCACCGATTGAGCGGGTCCCTCCTCAAAGGCAAAGGGTATGATGCGCGGCAGAACTAAGTAAAGTTTTGTGTTGATGGTTTTATGGAAGGAATAAAAATCGAGATTAAAAATCAAAAATTTGTACATTAAAATAAAAACAACTACTAAATTGTTGAAATGTATGTTGCTTCTGGCACCTATAACTCTCAACTGTGTGCTGTAGGTGGCCTTGCCAGCAGCATTCTCGCCATGGCAACTATAACTTCCCGCATGCCTGGCGGCGACACTTTCAATCGTTAGCACACTACTTCGACGACCCATTTTGGCAATGAGTATATCCTGATCTTCATCATTGAATAAAGGCTGCTTATTGAATGTCCAGCGTATGTTCAAGGGTAAATCGCCTTCGGTTAAAGTGCACTGATAGGTTATATATTGACCCAAATGTGTGGGTTGATCGCTTGTGGCAAAGGGCGTTATTTGGGGTAAGACTTTAGCAAAAGGAGAAAAACCAAAAACAAACCAAAGAGGAGAAAAACAAATAGAATATAATGAATGAACTACAACTACATTTATGTCTATATATATTCATATAGTATTCAATAACGATCCACCATTGACTATCAGAGCGGCTGTGTACTCGACTGTTTGTGCATTATTACGAGCTCGACATGTATAATTTCCCGCATTGTTGCCATTAACCGAATCAATGGTCAGCACATTGACCTTTTTGCCTATTTTCGATGTGGTCACTCCATGATATTCATTGATGGCATAATCATTAAAGAGCCAATAGATATCCACAGGCAGATCACCCTTCGATATGGTGCACTGTACAGTGACGGAATCACCAAAATTTGCAGGTTCATCGCCGAACTCAAAGGGTGTTATGTGAGGAGGCACTTCAAAAAGTAAAATTTATATACATCAAATACATACAGAAAGGACTATAAAGGATCCCCCAGAAACTGATCTCCTTATTAGGAAATAAATACAACTACATTTAACATACAAAAAGCCAAGACACATAAAGCTCGTAATTTATTTATGCCAATTTTTTTTTAAAGCAAACATGCCATTTTTTTAACTAATTCAGAGTGTGTGTGTTTGGGTGTAGATGACATAGAGAAAGGGTAAAAACTCAAAGATAAATAAAAATCAAAGATTTCGCGTGATAAAATGTGCTATACAAATCCAGATCTTTGTTGTGTGTGTATACCATTCACAATCAGTTGAGCTGTATATGCAGTTGAGGCCCAAAGATTTCTGGCCTTGCATGTATAGTTGCCCACATGACGAGCATTGACAGCATCAATCATCAGAACACTCAAACGTTTGCCCATTTTTGAAGTGGATATACCCGAATAATGATTGATCGGATAGTCATTAAATAGCCATTCAATATCGAGTGGCAAATCGCCAGAACTAACCAAACAATTAATGGAAACGGAATCTTCAAAACTTGCAGGCGCTTCACCAAAATCAAAATGAGCTATTTTTGGGGCAACTAAGGCGATGAGAGGGGATTGTTGTGGATTAAAAATAAAAATATATAAAAGAATTGATAAGTAAACTAGTATACATATTAAGTTTGTTTCTAACCATTCACTATCAATTCGGTGGTATAATTAACCGCCGCAGCATGATTCTTGGCCCGACAACTATATTTGCCCGCATGACGGGCCTGTACACTGTCTATGCTCAACATGCTATTCCTTTTGCCACCTTTAACCACATTTATGCCCGAATAGGAGCTAATGCCATAGTCATTGAATAGCCATTCAATATCTATGGGTAGATCGCCATTTGCTATGAGACACATTACCGAAACGGAATCCTCAACGTTGGCTGGTTCATCGCCGAAATCGAATGGGGTGATTTTTGGAGGAACTTTTAGGTGTTTTAGGGAAAGGTTAAAAAGTAAAAATAAAAAGACAAATTAACTTGTTATGAATAAGTTTTTAGATAATGTCCAACCATTGACAATTAAAGCCGCTGAATATTCACTACTCGATGCCTTATTCTTGGCCTTGCAGCTGTAGTTGCCCGCGTGACCCGCATGAACCGAATCTATGGTTAAAACACTTGTTCTTTTGCCTCCTCTGAGGACAGCAATGCCAGAGGCAAAATTGATGGGTTCGCCATTGAATAACCATTCAATATCAATGGGTAAATCACCAGAGGAAACCAAACAATTCACCGAAACAGAATCCTCAAAGTTGGCTGGCGCCTCACCAAAATCAAAGGGGGCTAATTTTGGTGGAGCTGCATTAGAAGGGAAGGTAAGGGGGTTTAAATCAAAAAATATACAAATTAAATAAAAAACTGTCTTATAAAATAGGAAAACCCTTTTGCAAATACCATTAACAATTAATTCGGTTGTATAATTCACGGCAGCAGCATGATTCTTGGCCCGACAACTATATTTTCCCGCATGCCTGGCATGAACATTATCTATGGTCAACATGCTAGTGCGCTTGCCGCCTCTATAAACCGTCATGCCCGAAAATGAACTGATGCCGAAATCATTGAATAACCATTCTATATCTATGGGTAAATCTCCACTCGAGATGAGGCAAGTAACCGATACAGAATCCTCCACATTTGTGGGCTCTTCACCGAAATTAAAAGGTGTTATCTTTGGAGGAACTTTAAGGGGAAAGGAATTCAATTTAATAAGCAAGAACTAAAGTTGAAAAAATTAAATAAATTTGCTATAATTTGTAGAGAATTTTTATTAAATATACCATTAACAATCAATTCGCTGGTAAAATTAACTGCCGCCGCATGGTTCTTGGCCCGACAACTATATTTTCCAGCATGTCGTGCCTGAACATTATCAATGCCCAAGACACTACTCCGTTTGCCGCCCTTGACAACAGTCATTCCCGAGAATGAACTTATGCCAAAATCATTAAATAACCATTCTATATCTATGGGTAAATCTCCACTGGATATAAGACACGTAACAGATACAGAATCTTCAACATTTGTGGGTTCATCGCCGAAATTAAAAGGTGTTATCTTTGGAGGAACTTTTTTTGTTGGAAAGGAAAACAAAACAAAGAGTTTAAACAAAACGTAAAGAAATAACTTAGTTCTTATTAATAGTTTATACATTTAGTTGAGAAGAAATACCATTAACAATCAATTCGGTGGTATAGTTAACTGCCGCAGCTTGATTCTTGGCCCGACATGTATAATTTCCCACATGTCTGGCACTAACATTATCAATACTAAGGACACTGTTTCTTTTGCCACCTTTCATTACCATAATCCCGGAATAGGAACTAATGCCATAATCATTAAATAACCATTCGATATCTATGGGTAGATCTCCATTCGATATGAGACATGTTACCGAAACAGAATCCTCAACATTCGCGGGTTCATCACCAAAACTAAATGGAGTAATTTTGGGAGGTACTTTTCATGGGATAAAAGGTTGTTGTGAGAGGGAGAAACCAAAAATATAAATCAAACAGATTATTTAACTAGAAAATTTATAGAAATATGTGTTTAGTAACCATTGACAATCAAAGCCGCTGAATATTCACTGCTCGATGCCTTATTCTTGGCGTTGCAGCTGTAGTTCCCCGCATGACCTGCATGTACCGAATCTATGGTCAAGAGACTAGTTCTCTTGCCACCCCTTAGAACGGCAATGCCCGAAGAAAAGTTTATGGGTTCTCCATTGAATAACCACTCAATGTCAATGGGTAAGTCCCCGGAGGTAACCAAACAGTTCACAGAGACGGAATCCTCAAAATTAGCTGGGACTTGACCAAAATCAAAGGGAGCTATTTTGGGAGGAGCTACAGGAATAAACAGGGAGTTAATAAGGAGTAAACTAAAATATAAACAAAATGTTTTACTAATTATAATAAACACTTTCACTAGCAGAAAGTACCATTGACTATCAGCTGAGCTGTATATTCCGCTGAATCGGCATCATTTCGCGCCTTGCATGTGTAATTTCCTGCATGTCCTGCATGCACAGAATCAATGGTCAATATGCTGGCCTTTTTGCCACCTTTAACTATGGATACTCCAGTATATTGATTGACATGTTGACCATTGAACAACCATGTGATATCCATCGGTAAATCACCCAAATAGATGAGACAATTCACAGAGACTGATTCCTCAAAATTGATGGCATGATCACCGAAATCAAAGTGAGCAATTTTCGGAGGAACTTTTGGGAGGCAAACGAAAAAAATAAACAGGAAATAACTGAAAAATACTTATAGTTATAGCTATATATCGGTTTTGCATGCATTTGCTAGTACCATTCACCACCAATTCGGCGGTATAATTGACCGAGGTGGCTCTATTCACTGCCACACAAGTGTAATTGCCGGCATGATGATCACGCACAATATCAATCGAGAGGGCGCTGATTTTTTTTACCCAATTTAACCATGGACACATCATAGACATTCTCATTGATTTCGCGACCATTAAAGAGCCAGGCAAAACTAACAGGAAAATCCCCAGAAGTAACCAGACACTGAACACTAGCTGATTCGCCAAAATTTGAAGGATCATCACCAAAGTCAAAGGGAGCTATCTTGGGAGCCACTGGGGAGGGATTTTGGTAGGAATAATTGAAAGAAAAATCATACAAAAAAAGTATATATTAATTATTAAATGTTTAGTAAAAATTATTAACCATTGACTTTCAATTCGGCCGTGTGATTGGCACGGCCAGCTCGATTCTCGGCTATACAAGAATAATTTCCCGCATGTTTGGCCGAAACTGCTTCAATGGTCAATTCATTTATGCGTTTGCCACGTTTCGTGGTCAATATCTCTAGATAATCCTCAAAGGGCTTATCATTCAACGTCCATGTAATATTCACGGGTAAATCCCCACCCGAAATAGTGCACTGAACATTTACAAATTCACCATAGCTCATGGACTCCTCGCCAAAGGAAAAAGGACTTATTTTGGGTAGGGCTAAATGACACGAAATAATAAATCACAAAGAAACAAAAAAGATAGATATATATATTAATATTTAATTGATCTATGTACCATTCACTATCAATTGCGCTGTGTGGGCCGTGACTCCTGCCTTGTTTTGGGCATGGCAGGAGTAGTTACCCGCGTGATGAGCCGCAACCGATTCAATTGATAACACATTGATACGCTTGCCAATGCGTGAATAGGATATATCATGGTAGCTATCGATTGTGGCATTATTCAATAGCCAGGTAACATTAATGGGCAAATCACCGCCCAAAATGGTGCATTGTACCGATGCAGGTTCTCCATAATTGAGGGGCTCTTCACCAAATTCAAAGGGGGCTATTTTAGGGGCCACTTGAACAGAAACCAAAAACATGATCGGGTTATATTTAGAGTTTAAATGCAAGTATGGGGAAGTTAGATTTGGTTTTTAGTAGCAAAAATATTTCATTCCAGAACCGACTTAGAACTAGTCTCTAGGTACCATTAACTGTGAGGTCAACGCTGTAGCTGGTCGTTCCCGCCTGATTGCTGGCTATGCAAGTGTAACGACCTGTGTGAGCTGGACTAGCATTAGGTATGGATAACATGCTCGTCTTACTACTTATGCGATTCGTTCGCATCTGTGGCTGAAGCAGATCATAGCCCATCTTCTCGTAGTCACTGGGACTACGCTCAAAACTCCAATGGACTTTGATTGGGCGATCGCCCTTTTGTATTTGACAAAACAAATCGATGGAGTCATTCATATTGATCACATCCTCAAAGGCAAAGGGCACAATTTGAGGCAGCACTGTTGAAAAGTTGTGTGTGTGTGTGTGTGTGGGTGTAGTGTGTTTAAAGGTTTGGGGTTAAAACAAAAACAAAATTAACACATAAATAACAAATTCTACTAAAATTAGAAATATTTTGCTAGTGTCTTTGAGTCACCATTGACTTTCAGTTCGGCACTAAAACTACTCTCGCCAGCCTTATTGCGTGCCAAGCAGGTGTAAACACCACGATGCTCCGCTGCTATGTAATCAATATTCAGTGTGCTCGATTTGCTTGACATTCGTCCTATAGCCACATCAAAATCTCCTGTATTCAATGTGTTATTATTCAATGCCCATGTTATATTGATTGGCAAGTCGCCTTTCGTCACTGTGCATTGGATCCCAACTGTTTCACCCGAATTTGACGCTTCATCACCAAAATCAAAAGGTCGAATTTGTGGAGGCACTGATAGTAGAGTTGGGAATTTGGGATGGGATATATCAAGTGTTAAAACAAAGGAATTACACAAAACACAGACAAACTAAAACATTTGTTCATAATAATTGCCCATTAACCATTCACAATCAGTTCGGCATTTTGTTCGGCACTTCCTGCCGCATTTGTGGCTATGCATTTGAATAGTCCCCGATGATGTCCGTTGATTGAATCGATGCTTAGCGAACTTAATTTCGGTGACATTTTAATTATACGTATGCCAACATTCTCATTTGTTATCGGTTGTCCATTGAGGGTCCAGTGAAGTTGCAGCGGTGTATCGCCTTTGTAGACCATGCACTGTACGGCCGTACTGTCGCCATAATTCGAGGGCTCATCACCAAACACAAAAGGCATTACTTGAGGGGGTACTAAATCAAATAAAAGGTGGCCACTTCTTAGGTTTACACTTTGCCAACTAATTCAGCACAAGTTCGAGTGTATTAAGCGGAAGTTTTCAGCAATAATTTTCCTCTGGGTATTGAATTAACAATATTTTCCTAACTTTTCCATAACATAAACCTAACTAGGAATCATCTTTTATTCATTGTTTCACCTAATTGTCACTTTTGTTTGCAGTTAGCAGCAATTCATTTAAGGGTTAAACTCTATTGTTGGAAATATGTCTAGGCCAGCAGTAAAATCTATATATTACAAGTAGGTATGTAGTACAAGTGAGAATGTTTTCAATCTGTTTTCGACATTTTCTTGTATTTAGCACCAATTGAGCAAATTTTACAACCTTTTTCACCACATTTACTTCATAAAGAGACATCACTAATTTATAGTTTGAAACCTTTAAACTACATTTTCCTGTATTCACCTGAAATTCTGGAGAAATACTGGGGGATTATTGAGCCTACTTCTGCCCTTTATTGACAAAACACCTTGTGAATATTAAGCGCATCGTTTCACTACTCAGCTGGTGCTCAAAAAACACACACAAAAAACACCAAATACAACTGCAAACTCCAAGTTTTATCATCTAATTAAAGCGTGCAATTATATAAATTTATTGCATAAAGTAATTCATATTTAGATAGAAATCTATCGATGAACAAACCATTCACTTGTAGTTCAGCAACATATTCACTAGTCCCAGCCTCATTTGTGGCTGTGCATTTGTATACACCACGATGAAAAGCACCAAGTGAATCAATGTTCAATGAACTAGTTCGTTTATTCAAACGCACAAGGCTGAAACCATTTTCACCATTTACAATGGGTGCTGAATTGAGGGACCAGCGTATTTCGAGAGGTAAATCACCTTTGGGTACAACACAATTCGCACTGGCAATGTCACCCACATCGGCAGCAGCCTCACCAAAACTAAAGGGCAGCACCTGAGGTGGCACTTTTGGGGATGATAGACGGTTGGTATATATACAGGGAGAAGGGATAGATTAGAAATCATAATAAACGTCTACAAAATAATTTTATCTAAACCTATAAATGTAATGATCATCACCATTCACATGGAGTTCGGTGCTGTATTCAGCACTACCCGCTTTGTTGCTGGCAATACATTTGTATAGACCACGATGACGTGCCTCCAGAGAGTCAATACTAAGAGAGCTAGTGCGGGGATTCAAACGGGACAAGGAGAAACCATGTTCGCCAGTGATAATCGGTGCCGAATTCAGGGTCCATCTAATTTCCATGGGTAGATCACCCTTGGGTATCATACAGAAAACACCAGCTATTTCACCTGTATTGGCGACTTCCGTACCGAAATCAAAGGGTTGAATTTGTGGGGGAACTTTTCGTTTATAGGAAGGGAGAACGGATAGGTACAAAATAAAAATCAGACTTAATTTAAATCAAATAAACTAAATGTTTATCATGTTAATAGTTATGGGTAAAGTGGTGAACAAACCATTCACTTCTAGATTGGCTATATACTCGGCATAGCCCGCTGAATTATTGGCTATGCATTTGTAGGTGCCTCGATGAGCTGCCTCTAGAGAGTCTACATTTAAAGAACTAGTTCTCTTGTTCAGACGTACTATGGTAAAACCTAGTTCACCATTGACTATGAGTGCTGAATTAAGGGTCCAATAGATATCAAGAGGTAAATCTCCTTTGGGTACGACGCAAGTAACACTCGCTACTTCACCACGGTTCAGGGGTTCGTCACCAAAATCAAAGGGACTTATCTGTGGAGCCACTGTGTGTAAGATAATTTTCAGTTTATTATAATTCAGCTCATGTTCAGCATACGACCAAAAAACCACAACATTGTTAGTATATAGAAACAGCAATAGAGAAAGGAGCAGCGCTTAAACATGTAGGATATGGGAGTATCGAAATCTTATTATAAACCCACCATTCACTTGTAGTTCAGCCTTATAGACAGCTCGACCTGCTGGATTTTGTGCTATGCAACTATAAACCCCACGATGTTTCGCCTCCAAGGCATCGACACTCAAATAACTTGTACGACTATTCAATTGAATGATCATAAAACCATCTACACCTGTTGCTATAGGTGCTCCATTAAGGGTCCAATGTATTTGCATGGGTAAATCACCCTTGAGAGTCAGACAATTAACACTTAACACATCACCCATATTTAGAACTTCACTTCCGAAATTAAAGGGTGATACTTGGGGAGGAACTAGATGTGGAAGGGTTTAACAATTTAAAAACAATACTCAAAGAAAATTAAAATATAAAAGAATGCACTCTCTAAAGGTTTGAAATACAGGTTTGACCCCCTTTTATACCATTAACTTTCAACTCGGATGTGGTGAAACTGGAGCCAGCTAAATTTTCGGCAATACATTTGAAGAGACCACGATGATATTCCTCAACGGAGGCTATACTCAAAACACTAGTCCTTGGCGATAATTTCATTATGGTAATGCCTTCTTCCCCGTTTATGATGGGACGCAAGTTCAAGGTCCATTTAATGTTCATGGGTATATCGCCCTTCTGTACCATACACTGTACTCCGGCATTTTCACCCGTATTCACCGGATCGTCGCCAAATGAAATTGGTGCAATTGAGGGTGGCACTAGGATAGGAATCAAAAGTGAGTCAAGGAGGGAGGAAACCAAAGAGCAAACCGAAAAAAAAGAACTTGCTAAAAAAAAATAGTTGAATCTTAACCATTGACTCTTAACACGGCCGACTGTCGTGTTTCTCCCGCATTATTAGTAGCCACACATGAATAGTTGCCCGCATGACGAGCTCTGACAGATTCAATGCTCAACACACTAATACGCTGACTATTACGAGTGACTATTAAACCGTCGTTGGTATAGATGCGTCCACCATTCTTAGTCCAGGCAATATCCAAAGGTAAATCACCCCTATTGACCGTACAATAGGCAGAGACCATGTCCAGTTCGTTGATAATATCTTGCCCGAAGTCAAAGGGTAGCACTTGGGGTAAGACTGAGGGGTTTCGGGTGTGTGTGCATAAAAACGTAAGATAAAAACGCAAAATTGATCTTAATAAGAAAATCATTTAACCATTGACTCTTAGGATGGCCCAGTGCCTAGTCTCTCCCGCATTGTTGGTGGCCACACAGGAGTAGTTGCCGGCATGACGAGCTCTCACCGATTCAATGCTCATCACACTCATGCGAGTGCTTGTCTTGGTCACCACAATGCCATCATTGGTATAGACACGTCCACCATTCTTGGTCCAGGCAACATCGATGGGTAAATCGCCCTTATTAACCGTGCACGAAGCCGAGACCATATCCAATTCATTGACACTCTCCTCGCCAAAATCAAAGGGTACAATTTGGGGTAGGACTTTGGATAAAATTATATTTCACACACAAAAGGAAAAAGAAGAAATCAAAACCATGTCTTAGCATATCGAGGAAAAAGAGAATTTAACCATTGACTCTTAAGATGGACGATTGCCGAATTTCCCCCGCATTGTTGGTGGCAACACAGGAGTAGTTGCCCGCATGACGAGCTCTCACCGATTCGATGCTTAGGACACTTAATCGCTGACTATTTCGTGTGACTATCAATCCGTCATTCGTATAGAGACGTCCACCATTTTTGGTCCAATAGATGTCCACGGGTAAATCACCCTTATTAACTGTGCACGAGGCAGAGACCATGTCCAATTCATTGATGCTTTCCTCGCCAAAATCAAAAGGCACTATCTGAGGCAAAACTTTTTTTTTTTTTTGTTTTTGGATAAGGAGAATGGATGGATTTTGGTTAAACAGAAGAATTAACAGACTAACGAAAGGAAAACTATGGAGATTAACTGGGAAAACGTCTCTGAAATCACCATTAACACGCAGCTCCGTCGTATGATAGACTACCCCAGCTAGATTTCTGGCAACACATGTATAATTCGCTCTATGACGAGCATGCACCGACTCTATGCTCAGCATGCTGATACGCTGTGTGGTCTTTGTGATTAGAATGCCATCATTGGACATAAGACGACCCACCCCAATCTTCGGATCCGGTGCCGTTGTCCAATATAGCTCAATTGGTGTGTCACCTTTATTCACCGTACACGTGGCCGACACCATATCATTCATATTAATGGTCTCCTCACCAAAATCAAAGGGCACAATCTGTGGTGGAACTTTAGATGAGAATCAAGTGGAATTAAATCTAGATCGACCAACGTTGATGCTGAAATGCCCGCCCTATCAAAAGAATGGTATGTTTTGCTTTAAAGCTTCCCACAGTTCGCCAACTTACCCATGACTTGAACTTCTAAAGAGCCGCGGGCCGAGTAACCTTCTTGATTTTTAGCCACACAAGTATAAGTAGCCTGATCGGAGTTCCTTTCCACATTCTCAATAATCAAAGTGCCATTGGGGAAGACCTTCTGTTTGCGATTGATGGGCAAAGCACGATTATCTAAAAGGATTTTATCAGCAAGGTTCTGGATACATTTTTTTTCAGGTACTTACCCCGCTCCCAGACAATGGAATCAATAGGGTAACCAGCCACTGGGCAAGTAACCATTAGAGTTTCTCCAGCAACAATTGCCTTCTTTTCCATTTGACGAATGTAGGGCAAACCGTAGACATTCAATTTAGCCGAATGCTCAGCCACGCCTACTTTACTCTTGGCTATACACTTGTAGAGACCACCATCATTGGCATGAACCGAAGTGATATTCAAATACGAAACGACATCTCCGTTCACAGTCACATATTGGCCTACTTGATAACGATCATTATTGGCGATTTTCTTGCCGTCTAGTTCCCAAGAGATTTCCGGTGTTGGATTACCACCAGCCACACACTTTAGGAATACACTTGGTCCCGGTTCCATGGTCTCTTCTTGGAATGCCTGACGTATTACCGGAGGATCGAAACGTCCACCCAATTTCAGTTCAGCACTAGCTTCGGCGGATTCCTGATCATTGCGTACAAAACACTGATACATGCCCTTATCCTCTTTCTTCACGGATTCAATGCGTAGCACGGGTTCACTGTGTCCTATAGCTTTGCCATCTTTCATCCAGCTAACAGTTTTAATCGGATTACCAGTATATTGGCAAGTGAATACGGCAGGACGTCCAAAGTCAACTGTTTGAGTGGGTGGATCAATCTTGGCCGAGAGTGGAGCCGTAACAGTCAAGACAGTTTCAACGCTTTCGCCGCCAACAGAGTTATTCACAACGCACAGATATTTGCCAGAGTCCTCGACAACAGCGTCCTTGATAATCAAAGTGCCAGAGACTTGTTTAACGCGATCATTCAATACAACAGCCTGTTTGCGTGTGGTGCCTTCAATGAACTTGTACCATCTGCAAACGGAGAGGATATATGTGAGTCAAAAGATCCTTTTCTACATATTGAAAAGGGGCAGGAAAAAAGTGGGCACAATTTACAAAATGGCGATTCCGTTTGAAGACTTTTGCTTGCCTACTTACCATGGAAACTCGAAGGAGACTTTGGCATACTTACCCCTAATGCATATTTTGTGCCACACTTTTTTCGGGAAGGTTAAGGGGAAAGGTTGGAGAAATTCCTAATAAGAAACCTAAGCAGAAAAGACTGAAGCAGCGGCTCTAAACAACAAAATCAAACTAATAGAGGTGAAAAAAGTAGGTACCTAAAAACAGGCATAGGATAAGCCTGACCCTGACATAGTATGGAGAAACTATGACCTATTTTTTGGGTCTGTTCTTGTAAGCGATCACCCGATATGGTGGGACTTACACTTCCAATGGGCTCTAAATAACAGAAAGTAGGATTTATTTAAATGAAGTTCGCTTTACTTTTGCCTGAATTGGTGGGTTGAGGTAACTTTTCTAAAGCTATTACCTAAAAGCAGGCGTAGGATATGATTGACCTAGACATAAAATGGCCAAATCTGTGCCAAATCTTCTGGTCATTTCCTGTAAACGACCACCAGAAATTTTGGGACCAACACTACCCACAGGCTCTGCAAAGAAACATAAACTAACCTTAGAATGGGAACAGGGTAAGCCTGAGCCTGACACAAGAGAGCAAAACTTGATGAGATCTCCTTGACAAAGGTGAAACTTTTTGATTCACCCGAAAACGTTGGAGCCTTGGCACCAACAGGTTCTACAAAACACAAAAAATTAACCACTAAAGTTGAAATCTACCTTATTAAGGGCACTGGATAGGCCTGAGCTTGACATAGCAAGGCAAAACTTTGCCGAAGATAACGGACAATTGTATTACTTTTTACATCGGAGGCAAAAGTAGGACCTTTGGCACTTACAGGCTCTAGAAACAATACCAAAAAGAATAATAATAAATCAAATTACGTTTAAAAACAAGAACCAGTTGGCAGAGTTACCTATAAAAGGGAACGGGATATGATTGAGCTGGACATTGAATGGCTATGGTGCCCATTAAACCAACGCTATCATGACTAAATTCATCTTTCTTATTGACTTTAGGGGCCACACTACCCACAGGTTCTGTAATAGAGAATGAATGTGATATACTAACTAATAAAGTGGGAATGTTTACCTAATAAAGGGCACAGGATATGCTTGGGCCTGACAGAGCAAGACTACATCACTCGAACTATGACCGAGTAGACTGGAGATTTTCGATACACTAGCAAAAGTCGGTGCCTTGGCTCCGACGGGTTCTGAAAACGAATATTTTCATATGTAGAGAAATCTGCCCGAATGAAAAAGTACCTCATAGCGGGAACTGGATAAGCTTGAGCCTGACAAAGCAAAGCAAAACTTTGACCCACATCGCGTGTATAGGAGAACGAGTTAGAATCAGTCGAGAAGGTAGGAGCTCTAGCTCCAATAGGCTCTGTAAAAGGGCAACAAAAAATGTCTCAGAAACTGCCTGAATATATACCTCATGAAAGGGACTGGATAAGCCTGAGCCTGACACAGCAAAGCAAAACTATGACCCACCGGACGGGCATAGGAGAAACTATTATAATCTGACGAAAACGTAGGAGCTCTGGCTCCAATGGGTTCTGTAACAAATTGAAAAAGAATATTTTACATAAAACTGACAACTTGCCTCATGAAGGGCACAGGATACGCCTGAGCGAGACAAAGTAGAGCGAAACTCGAATTAATTGAACGCTCAAAAATGCTGCCCTTTGAATCGCTTGAAAATGTGGGAGCTCTAGCGCCAATGGGCTCTATAAAAAAATAAAAACAATATCCCCATTTAATAGTTAACTGAAGAATAGAAAAAATAGAACCAGTTGGACTAGCGTTGGCCCAAGGATGGGAATTACCTAAAGAAGGGTACGGGATAAGCTTGAGCCTGACACAGCATAGCAAAGGTGGCCAAGAGATTAACATTTTGCTGAAATGTTTGCACTCCCAAGGGCACAGTGGGAGCCTTTGAACCAATGGGTTCTAGAGAGATATGTGGATTAGAGAAAGAGTTTGAAAACTGCCTAAAATGTATTTACCTAATAAAGGGCACAGGATACGCTTGAGCTTGACACAGTAAGGCGAAATCGCCACCTTTTGGTTTTTGCACTTCAATCAATTTATATTCAAGTGAAAACGTAGGAGCTTTGGCGCCAACAGGTTCTAGTGAAAGAGGAAAACGTAAACGATACTGCTTGAATGCGGCACTTTGTATGAACTTTCAGTAACATTGAACGTGACCTTTTTGTTTTATGGGGTCACGAACCTGACCTAGCCTAGAGCAATAAAGAGAACAAGATATTGCAAAACTTGGCGCCTTTTACTCGAATGCATATTTTATTAGGAGGTCAATGTTAAAGACCTTGAGGGGGGTTAAGACTTCAGACATGCGCAGCAGCAACCAACTACAGACAGCAACAAGTGGAGGTCGTTTACGACCGACGACCTCAAAGAAGCCGAAAAAAACTGGGACAAAATGCCGGTTGCTCTTTACATTTGACCCACTAAGGTAACGCCATTCATAACGACGGCGAATGCCATCCACAAATATTGGCGTAGGGGAAGTTGTTATGGGAAATTTGTGTGGAACGTGAACATGCGCAGTGCTAGCGAGAGAGTTTTTGTGGAAACAGCTGTTCCGCGAAGGGGAAATTCGATAAGCCAGTTCGAAAAGGCGAAGGGGAAAGTTTTGTTTACAAAACGATTCACTCACTCACACACACAGACACAGCTACCGCTCACACTGTGTTTTTATCGCCTTTTTTTTACGATTTGTTTACTTAGCTTACTTTTTATGTGTGTTTTGGTTTTTGCTTTGCTTTGCGCGCGCATTTTTATGAATGAACCGAATCTGCCTAAGGAAGCAATGAAGGTAGGGATCTCCTACCCATGTAGGCGGCTTAAGATTCATCTAATGTAATGAATAATTAAATAGAGAGAGGCGCAATAACCTGCTAATGGGCACCGGATATGCCTGAGCGGGGCATAGAAGTACAATATCCATGCCCAGATGTCGCTCAATACCTGACCATTTCGTATCAGTCGACAATGTGGGAGCCTTAGCGGAAATGGGTTCTATGGTAGAGGATATAAAACTGAATTATCCTATATCTAAGGGGCGACTGCCACTTGAATGTTGGTTTTACCGAAAACTTGGAGCTGGATAACCTTGAGCTGGACACAATAGTGATAAATCTGTGGCTTCCTTTATCTCAAAGGGTTTACTCATTATAGAGGGAATACGTGGAGCAGTACTTGAAACGGGTTCTAAGAAAGCAGGTACAAAATAGAATTATTAAATGAAAACTGTCTGAAGTTCTAACCGAAATGCTGGCACTGGATAAGCTTGAGCTGGACAGAAAAGAGCTAAATTTGTATCCCTCATACGTTCAATCCAAGAACGTTTTATATCATTCGAAAGCAATGTTGGAGCCTTACCCCCAACGGGTTCTAAAAAAACATAAAACAGAAAGAATGTTGCTTGAATGTTGTTTCGGCTTACCGAAAACTAGGAGCTGGATATCCTTGGGCAGGACACAGCAATGAAATTGAACGAGCCTGTTGAAGTTCAAGTGGCTTTTGCACTAGAGCTGGAGTTTTTGGTGCACTACTTGATATAGGCTCTGCAAGTGGGTCAAATAATATCCATTACAAAAATTCATAAAATCTATTTAAATTGTCAACCTGATGTTTGGATGGGATTTTAAACTAGCTTTACCTAAAACTGGGAGCTGGATAACCCTGAGCTGGACAAAGTATAGCTGTGGCCATATGATAATCCACAATGTTGGGCTTATAGGTCAAGGCATTTATTTTGGGTGGACTACTTGAAATGGGCTCTGCAAAACGAAGCAAATGAAGTTTAAGGACTAAATGAAATTGAAAAACCGTTTGCCAGAATGTTAGGTAGACTTTTACCGAAAACTGGGAGCTGGATAACCCTGAGCTGGACATAAAATAGAAATACTAGAACCACTGGACACAACCAAAGGACGAGATTGCAAAGGTGGAACTTTTGGAGCAGTACTAGAAACCGGTTCTGCAAGAAAGTAATAGAGATGATTTTGAAAACTGTCTGAATTTTGAGTAATTTTACCTAAAAACGGGTACAGGATAACCCTGAGCTGGACATAAAATGGCCAAAGTACTAGAACCAGCATAGGTTTTCATATCAAATTTGGCCAAAGAAACAACTTTCGGCACGGTACTGCTTATGGGCTCTATGAGAGGTAGACAAAGTCGTCATTGAGAGAATGAAAACCTTTTGAATGTTGAGATATGCAAAGTGCTTACCGAAAAGCAGGCACGGGATAACCTTGAGCTGGACACATTATAGCCACAATTCTGCCCAAACCAACATACTCAATGTTGGTCTTCTGTATCAAAGCTACTCTAGGAGCAGCTCCACTAATGGGCTCTAGAAAACCAAAGGGAAAATTCTATTAATATCTCCCAATTTGTTCTGTAGAGAAAACTGTCTGAATGTTGAATGTTACCTAAAAAATGGCACTGGATAGGCCTGGGCAGGACAAAGTAAAGTCACACTACCACCAAGAGGTATATCCACGTTGCGAGTTTTATCGCCAGAGGTTAAACGTGGACCCACACTGCCAACGGGCTCTACAATACCATTACATTTCAATTACTTTTACAATTACTGCCTGAATATTACCTAAAAAAGGGCACCGGATATGCTTGACCAGGACAAAAGAGCGTGAAACTGGAAGCCAATTCGGCTTCTGCATTTTTCAAGCGATTCTCAACACTGATTTTTGGAGCTACACTGCCCACAGGTTCTAAAATATAAAGCAATAAATGGAGGAGAGACTACATGAATAAAACTGCTTGAATGTTACCTGAAAGCAGGCACTGGATAAGATTGTGCTGGACAAAAGAGCGTAAAAGTCGTATGCAATTGAGCACCAGCGTCTTTCAGACGTTCACCAACACTGATTTTGGGTCCCACACTACCCACGGGTTCTAAACCAAAAAGTAAAGTTCATTGTGATCAACTAAAAAATTGAAAACTGCCTGAAACCCACCTAAACGCTGGTACAGGGTAAGATTGAGCTGGGCAAAATATGCTTATATCACCCTGTGAAGGCACTTCAGCATCTTTTCGACGTTCGCCAATACTAATTTTCGGTGGCACACTGCCAACAGGCTCTACAAGTTGTAAGAAGCAGAAAAGTTTGTCGAAACACAATTAAAATATATGTATTGAAAACTGCCCAAACTGCTCTTGTGGTGGCTCAAGTCGAGAACAATAGAAACATCTTACCAGGAGCAAAGGGTGGAAGGTATGCGTGACAATGTCCAAAACAATGAATGGGTTAAATGAAGCGTCCAGGCCAAGCTAATTATACTTTTGCAGGCAATGATGCTTGAACTAGCAAGAGGCTTAAACACGCCCCAATTGTAATTGAAAAGGCAGAGTGAGAGTGTGTAAAGTTTTAGGCACAATTAGTTAATGTTACCTATAAGCTGGCATTGGATACGACTGGGCTGGGCACAAAAGAGCCAAAGAATTTTGTGCTTTAGCCAAAAAGATGCCAGCTTTGTCTTTAATTTCAACTTTAGGTGGAACACTGCCAACGGGTTCTGCAAATGCAACAAATGAAGTCTATCTAAAAATTGCCAAAGTTGGGATTAAGGTTTACCTAAATGCAGGCATGGGATATCCTTGTGCAGGACAGAGTAAACTTAGTGAATGTTTCATCCTAACGATGGCTATTTTCACTTTGTCATTGATATCAACTTTTGGGCCAACAGACCCAACGGGTTCTAGAAAGATTACCATAGAACATTTTATTTAAAAACTGCCCAAATGTCTTGTCATCTCACCTAAATGCAGGCATAGGATAACCCTGAGCAGGACATAAAATACTCAAAGATGTATTGGAAAACTTTGAAGAGAACTTTAGTTTATCATTCATATCAACTTTCGGACCCACAGAGCCAACGGGTTCTAAAAGGAAGAATATAATAATGAGAGATTTATTACCTAAATGCTGGCATAGGATAACCCTGAGCTGGGCATATTAAACTTAATGATTCGCCATGCTTGATTTGAGATAGAGCTACTTTATCTTTCAAGTCAACTTTTGGGGCCACAGAGCCAATAGGTTCTAGAAAATCAACAAAAAAAAAAATATTTATTTTTAACTGCCTGAAAGGGGTATGTACCTAAAAGCCGGCATTGGATAACTTTGAGCTTTGCAAAATAAATTCAAAGAGCTATTTGATTTCTTAATGGCAAAATCCATTTTGTCATGCATATCAACTTTGGGCCCAACTGAGCCGACAGGTTCTGTAAGCGAATCAATGGATATAATAACTAATCCTAGTACAACTATAGAAAACTGCCTGTGAATGATTTGTCATACCTATAGGCAGGCATGGGATACGATTGAGCTGGACAAAGTAAACTCAAAGCCTGACCCAATGGTTTATCAAGCCAAGTAATACGATCCTTGACATCGACTTTGGGTGCCACACTGCCAACGGGTTCTGCAAGCAAGGGGAAACTCAAATGAAAACTGCCTGACTTAAAAGTCTTACCGTGCAAAGGGCACTGGATAGGATTGAGCTGGACAAAGTAAACTTAGAGAGCTGCCGCCATTTCTGTCAACCCATTTAATGCGATCATTTGCATCCACTTTGGGTGCCACACTGCCCACAGGTTCTAAAAGAGAAATTACATTTTCAAAGAACTGCCTAAATAAAAACAAAACCTACCGAAATGCTGGAACTGGATAAGATTGAGCTGGACAAACTATAGCCAAACTGTGATTTAAATTGACTCTGGCATAATTAATTTCATCTTTAATATCAACTTTAGGAGCCACACTACCAACGGGTTCTAATAAGAAGAGAAATTCAAACTTAGTAATGGAATTACCCAAATGCTGGCATGGGATACGATTGAGCTGGACAAATGAGAGCCTTGGAGTCACCCAAACGTGTGCGGGCAAATGTAAACTCATCCCGAGTGTCTACCTTTGGAGCTACTGAACCCACGGGTTCTATATCAAAAGAGCATTTCAATTAATCGCTGGATGTTGCACTGACCTGACTATGGGAACAGGGTATGCCTGACCAGGACATTGCATGGCAAAATTTTCACTTAATTTCACTTGTAGAACTTGAAATTTATCATGTAGATTCGAAATCTTTGGTGGAACAGAGCCAATGGGTTCTAAGGAAATGAGTAACTTTTATTTACAGAAAACTAACCTTACTACAGGAATAGGATATGCTTGACCAGGACATTGCATGGCGAAATTGCTGGACAATTTCACTTGCATCAATTGAAATTTATCATTGATATTATTGATTTTGGGTGGAACAGAGCCAATCGGTTCTAGAGAAAATAAAGTATGATTATCCCCTTGAAAAGAAGCCTGCCTTTGCTTATGTTGGTTTAAGGTATTACCTATTAACTGGCACTGGAAAAGCCTGACCAGGACATTGCATGGCATATTTGAAACCCAATGAAATTTCCATAGTTCTAACTCTTTCAAGTAAATTCAGTTTAGGTGGAACAGAAGCCACGGGTTCTAAATAAAAAGAGAGAAAGAGAGGCAGAGATATCTTTAGGCTGAATGTTGGTCTAAGTTTACCTATAAGCAGGAATGGGATACGATTGTGCTGGACATTTGAGGCTAAGACTTCTTCCCACATAGCCGCGGGCATTGGCCACCTCATCGTCTATGCTAACTTTGGGTGGGACACTCCCAATGGGCTCTGTAGAAATAATTACAAAGACATTACCCGAAACTGCCTGAACTGGTTATGAATTTACCTATATGCTGGTATGGGATATGATTGAGCTGGACACATCAAACTGAAGCTTTCACCGTGACCGTAACGCTTGCTAGACAGTTCATCGGCCATGCTAACTTTTGGTGGGACACTCCCAATGGGCTCTGTAGAAATAATCACATCATAACAAGGAAATTACCCAAAAACTGCCTGAACAGATTTAGAGTTTTTCTTTACCTATATGCTGGAATGGGATATGATTGAGCTGGGCACATCAAACTAAAGGTTTCACCCTGCCGAGAACGGGCACTGGACAACTCATCCGCTAGACTAACTTTGGGTGGAACACTTCCTATGGGTTCTGTAAACATTTTTTTTGTTACTTTTATTTTGTATTCTCTAATATTGAAGACTGCCAGCAAGTGGAACAAAATAATCACTTCAATTACGCCCCTGAGTGAAATGAATAAGAAATTGGCCAATTTACCTATAAGCTGGCATGGGATATGACTGAGCTGGGCATAACAAGGCGAAACCCATATTCTCATGTATCTCGCGTGTCTGTAATTTGTCCTGAACATTTATTTTGGGCTTGACAGAGCCAACGGGTTCTACATACAAGAAAAACAACCAAAAAGAAAAGTTCATAGGCAAGCCTTCAAGGAAGAAACTGTCGAATGTTGCGTGAGATTTTACCCACCTAAAAGCTGGTGTCGGATAAGATTGAGCTGGACAAAGTAAGGCATAACTTTGACTTAATTGGACATCAACAAATTGATGTTTATCCTGAAGATTCACTTTAGGTCGTACACTGCCAACGGGTTCTTGATAAAAGGAATTAAATATGTAACTGACTGAATATTTAGAGCACTTTTGAAAGCTTACTTGAAGAATGGCATAGGATATGCTTGAACAGGACATTGTATATTAAATGTAGAGCCACCTTGAATCTGCATCATTTTAAAACGTTCAAGAAAAGTTAATTTCGGTGCCACACTACCCACAGGTTCTAGAAGAAGAGGAAACTCAAAAGAATGTAGATTACCTATAAATGGGCTGGGGATATGCCTGGGCTGGACAGAGTAGACTTAAGCTATGGAAACTTTTCACTTTAACATGTTTCAGATCATCGGCATTTGTAATTTTGGGACTAACACTGCCGATGGGTTCTGTGGGAATAGATAGATTCAACAATTGAAAACGTAAGTTTACCTAAATAAGGGTTTAGGATAAGCCTGAGCTGGACAGAGTAGACTTAAATCATGAGAACTACGTCCTTTGATGTGTTTGAAATCATCACCCGTATTTATTTTGGGACTAACACTTCCAACAGGCTCTGAAAAGGACAGTAAAACTAGCTTAAAAGCATAAAACTGATGGAGGAATACTGCCTGATGGAAAGAACAAGGATGCTTTACCTATAGAAAGGCACAGGATATGCTTGAGCGGGACAGAGAAGTGTAACACTAAGTTCTAGGTTCACTTTGACTGTGCGTGAATCGTCACCAGAAGTTAGTTTAGGACCAACACTACCCACGGGTTCTGTCAAAGAAGTTCAAGAAGATAGCGAAATTTGCCTAATGTTGGGCTGAGAGTTTCTTTTACCTAAAATAAGGAACTGGATAAGCTTGAGCAGGACACATAAGGGCAAGACTTCCATTTAAAGGAACACGTAATAGAGTTATATGCTCTTGATTGCCATTGCCACTAAATTGAGGACTAACGCTTCCCACAGGTTCTAAAATTGAAAATTACTCTCTGTATTATTTGTGGAAAAAGATAATTATGCCTCTACTGTTGGGTTAGAAGGTTTACCTAAAGAAAGGCACGGGATAAGCCTGAGCGGGACACATTAAGGTGGCACTTCGACCCTTGGAAATTTTGGGAATTTTGATGGCATCATTACCCGCTGTGACCTTGGGACTAACACTTGCCACAGGTTCTTGATTCGGATTGAAAAGAAGAAAGCAAAAATGTATCCTAAATGTTGGGTTTACCTAAAGAAGGGTACAGGATAGGCCTGAGCTGGACACAAGAGAGTGGCACTTCTCTCCAAGTGAACCTTGACAATCCGAGACTCATCCCCACTAGTTAAACGAGGACCAACACTACCCACGGGCTCTATTATAGATGGAAGAGGATATTGTTGTATCTATCTCTGCATCAAGTGAAAAGAAAACTGCCCTCAACTTGGGTTTGGTCTTACCTAAAAGCGGGCATTGGATATGCCTGGGCTGGACAGAGTAGGGTAATGGCTGATTGGGCTGCATATTGAACGACTTTAATGTCATTGCCCGTTATTAGACGTGGACCAACACTAGCAATGGGCTCTTCAAAGAAATCATTCAAATGAAAGATCACCTAAATAATGGAGCTGGATATGCCTGAGCGGGACAGAGTAAAGTGAGGCTATCATTGGCCGAACTGGTGAAGCTGCTGCTAGTCTGTGTAGTGGGAAACTTGGGTGAAACCCTGCCAACTGGTTCTGTGAATTAAAAATTGATGAAATTGTATGAAACAAAGTAGTTACATAAGGCAAACTTACCTTAGGCTTAGAATAGAAAAAGAGTTTTCAATTGAAATGCCTTTTTTTTTAAGAATTTTCTCTTCCTTTTTATTCTGTTTTCTATTTTGTTTGCAAAACGGACCACCGACTTAACTAATTTTTATCTCATTTATTTGGCTTCATTTCAAGCTCATGTCATTGTCAAGTATACCCTATCCCAACATTCAGGCAGTTTTCAATTTTTGTTTTTAAGCAACAATTTTTTGACCCACATTGCAAAAATATGTTTATACCAGAATTCTTTTATATAAATAGTTTTCTATTTTCGTTATTGAAGCAAAGAAAGAGATTTTAAGCGAAAAATCTTTTTGATTGCAGAGGCCCGAATGCAATGAGTATAAATATTTATCAAAATATTGTTGCTTAAACATTAGTTTTTATTTATACAATATTAATTAATAAATTGCTTAGCTTTCATTTGGCTTAGGCAATTCATTAAATTTGCATACAAAAGATATTTGAATCAGTTAAATAAGTTTCTTTGAAATATCTTTGGAATAAATATCTCTTGTATGCAATTTGGAAAACCCATAAATTTTAAATAAAAATGGAATTTTTATTTTTAGTTTATTAGGTTTTCTTTTCACTTAAACTCTAAGCAAGTTAACTTTATACAAATATCAAATTTAGAGCACTTTAGATAAGGTTACCATATTTGTGTTATCAGTTCCAACAATAACTATTTGGGTCAGTTTATTGTTTGACTGAGTTTATGTTGGGAATTCGAAGTAAACTTGGGAGTTAAATTTAGTTGTATTTGTCATGAATGAGCAAATTTCATTGCTTATGTTGAGAAGTCTTCAATTAATTTTAATTTTCGTGAATATATTATGTTTATAATTGAAGATTTCTGATTTTATTTAGAAAACTTTGCAGAAAAGAAGATATCTTTGACGTTCTTTTTTAATCGTTTCTATTAAAGATGAAATTTAAATTATGAAATTTGTTTTCTATAAAATCTAATATGCAAAGTGCTTACTTTTGGTTATATTTCAATTCAATATATATTTCTGTATATTTGTATAAACTTAACTTGCTCTAGGAAAACTTCAGTTATACAGTTCTTTTTATAAAATGTTAAGTTTGTTTAAATTTACATATATTGTAAAATAATTATTTTTTTAATAAACCAAATTAATTTATTGAAATATGTGTAGTTTAGTTTATAAAAAATTCATTTGAGTCAAATTCGTAAGTTATATTTGTTTGTTGCACGAATGAGTATGAAAACGTTAGCGACCTTTGTTTTATTGTTGTTGAGTTTTCTATGGCTTAAGGTCTTTATTTATTTCTATTAATTTAACAACCAATTTGCCTTTTGAAACTCTTTTTAGCAATGTACAACTGAAGTTTTCCATAATTTAACTAATGCTATATAAGAAGTTTTTTGAATTGGCAAACAAGGCCGACTTACCTGTAATAACCAAACGTCCCTTGGTTGCACTTAGACGAGTCTCTCCAGTTAGACGATGTTTGGTGCGACATTGGTAACTCTTGTAACCATCTTCGGGTCCAACTTCACGAATATGCAACTCGCCGGAGGGTAAAACCAAATATTTGCCGTCTAAATATTGCGAATTTTGGGGGTTTGTAAGAAAATGATTAGAGAGAAAAGAGGAATACATATTAGCAAATGAAGATTCTAAAGAACTTAAAGAACTAAGTTAACATACAAGAATGCTATGAACAAATGAGAAATAAGACTGTAGAAAATGTTTTTTATGGTTCTAGTGTTAAATGATAGATATTATGGATAATTTTACAGATGTTTGTATGTACAGAAAATTTCATCAGTCTTATTTCCATTTTAAGGAATTCCATTCAGATCTAAATTTATTGGTTTCTACATCTCTTTCAAAACAAATTAATCTGAATGGAATCGAGTGAAGATACAAAGAAATTGTAAGATAAACATTGTTCATTCTTGAAATAGTGATTGTTATTTATAAACTAAAGTTATTTTGAAAATCTTTCAATTTCTTTGCAATGATCATGAGGTACTTAAATTCTAAGCATGCTTCAATCAAACAAAAATGCCAATAATTTTAGTTAGATAAATGAGATACATATATATGCACGATATATAAAATATGATTTAGATTGGTATTGTGATATTTTCAATTATATGTACAATTTTGTTGGTTAACATTATGATTTATTAGCATTTTTGTATTTACACTAAACTACACAAAAAAACCAAATTCTACTTTCAACTACATGAAGGGGGGAAGGATCAAGGTTTAGCTGGGAGTTTCGGGCAAGTCTGGAGTGACTCTTGGATAGTTTTGGATGGGAGAAATAATATAGATAGAGAGGGGCATGAAGAAACAATAATAAAAGAAAAGAAAGCATAAAAAGTACAAGTGAAAGAAAGTGAAAAAAAGAAAGTAATTGAATGCCTAACAGCGCACTGCAGAGTTTCAAAAATCCCTATCAAATTTTATTTTGAGTTGATGTGGACTAGCGAACAATGAAATTTTGGACTCGGAAACGGAAATGAAGCACATCGGGAAGAGGCGGAGGGAATGGCGAACAAATTGATTAGGAACGAAAAAAAAAGCAAAGGAAATTTACCGCTAACAGTGACATCTTCCTGCGGATAGATCTCACGTTCCTCATCCTCCAACCACGAATCAACCACTATGAAATCGGCCACAAAACTTGGTATATGGCACTTGAGTATGGCGCTATTGCCGCGTAAAATGGACTCATCCATGACATTGACACTGTAGGATTGTGGCACAACTGGAAAGGTTTTTTGTTTTGTTTTATCGAAGTGTGTTTTAAAAATTAAAAAGTTATCAAAAAGGATAAGACGGAGAGAGAGAGATAGTATAGGTGGCGGCGACCCCTTCATGTTTTTACTACTACTAACTATTTAGGATCAATTCAATATATCTATACCCGTTATATTTTTGGTATAGACACCATTATCGGTATCAATCCAATCGGTTATCTCTATGTGATCCGCCACAAATGAGGGAGTTTGACATTTAAATATGGCTGAATTGCCCTTAATAACATATTCATCATAAACTTGCGACTCAAAGAATTGCTTGACAACTAGAAAAATTAGAAAAGGAATGATGATATGATGATTAAAGGGTAGTGGTAGGAAGAAGTGGGAGGATAGAGCTGATTGTAACCCTTAAACACTTAAAAAGAATAGACGAAATCATTTGTTACCCAGTTTATCGTCTGGTAATGGGCGAACTATTTCCACATTTTCTTCATCTAACCAGGCCTCAACATCTATAAAATCGGCCACAAACGATGGCACCAAACATTTCAAGGTGGCAGAGTTGCCACGCAGCACGAATTCATCGATAACACGCGTCTGATAGAATTGATGGACAACTGAGAGTGGTGGAAAAGAAACGAATATTGAAAAACGAAAACGATAAACAAATCGCAGGAAGGTAAAAATTGGGAATCTTTAAATTGAACTGAAACAATTAAAGAAGAATGGAAATACCCGTCTCTTCAGCATTATTTGGATAATAATTGCGACCTTCCGAATCCAGCCAAAGATCGACAAAGACAAAATCGGCCACATATGATGGTATCTCACATTTCATTACCACCGAATTGCCTCTAATAACATATTCATTATCTGCCTCCGATTCATAGGTTTGTATGACGACTAATTAAAAGTAAACGTAAAAAAAAGCTAATGACAGAAACAAAGTGTACGTTGTTGGGAGATAGAGTAGGAAACTAAGACTTATTGTAGTGTGTTTTCTTTGTATAGACTGTACCATAAGCGCCAGTAGAATTATTGCGCCACAATTCGACTCCCTCATCATCCACCCAGGCTTCGATTTGTACAAAATCGGCTACAAATGATGGTATTTTACATTTGACTACGGCGGCATTACCCTTAATAACATATTCATTCTCAGCTTCGGTTATGTAAAACTGTGAAACAACTGCAGAAGGAACGACAAATAAAGATTAAATGAAAAATCAGAAAATATAAATTGGAAAAAAAGAAGAGGGAATCGGAATGGATGACAACTTAAATGTAAAACTACCGCAAAGCCTTAACAAAGAGATTACGCAGCGCACCATAATTATCGGAAAACGACAAAACATTGCCCTCTTCATCGATCCAGGACTCAACGCGCACAAAATCGGCTACAAACGACGGAATCGAGCACTTTAAAACCGCTGCATTGCCCTTGATGACATATTCCGTCATAATTTCAGCTTCATAAAACTGATTAACAACTGTAAAATGCATGAGGAAATTAGGTAAAATGAAATTATAAAGAATAAACGATAGATAGACAGATAGGAGCCCCTCAGTGAAGTAGTTGAAATCTACATAAAGATTAACCAAAACAAAATTAATACCATAATTATCGGATGGTCTCAATTCAGTGCCCTCCTCATCAATCCAAGACTCAACGCGCACAAAATCAGCAACAAACGACGGAATAGAACACTTTAAAACCGCGGCATTACCCTTTATCACATATTCCATCAATATATCAGCGCCATAATATTGATTCACCACTAAATAAATAGGTAATAGTCGAAATGGGAAAAGCAAAGAAATAGTTAAAGCCAAGGAAATAAAATGGAATGAAACATTAGGGATTCCTTTTTAATTACTTAAGTCTAAAACCGTAAAACAAGGTTACAAGTGTACCAAAGTCTTCTTGTGGAGTATATTCCGTGCCATCGCTGGCTAACCAAGCCTCTACCCTTAGAAAATCAGCCACAAAACTGGGTATAGTGCATTTCAAAACCGCTGTATTGCCCTTGATAACATATTCGGAAACAACTTCTGCTTCATAATACTGATTAACGACTGCAAAATTAGGAATGGTCGAATGAAATTGGAAATAATGAGAAAACAGATAAAAGGAAAAGACATTTTGTGTATGGGATGAGTGTAAAGGAGATTATAAAAGAGCAAGATTTTAACTATGACTAAGTTTTCGTAGACTATACCCTGTTGTTCTTCATCGATAGAGCCATATAGTTGGCCTTCCTCATCTTGCCAGGAGACAACCTGCACAAAATCCGCCACAAACGATGGAATGGAACATTTTAGCACCGCTGAATTACCGCGAATGACATACTCATTGTTAACCTCCGACTCATAGAACTGTTGAACAACTAAAGTGTAGAAAGACCATGTTATGAGATTACATAACGATAAAAGCCAGCACCAGACCAGACTGAGACCCACACTGGGAACGTCAATAAAAAAAAAACGTAAAGCGAACAAACACCTTGCGTGTGTCGATGGAAGGGCGTGTGAAAACCGCACAGTACAAACTAATTGAAATGGTAATGCCTACAACTGAGTGCATTTAATGGCCCTTTAATGCCTAATTTGATGAGAGCTGCAGCATAAATATGTATGTACATAGAAACGTGTGCGCAGGCTTCCCTGAGAACAACTGACAAACGACTGACTAAAAGAAAAGGTTAATAATAGTTTTGACAACTATAGCTCATTGGCACGCAAAGTAAATGAAAAGAAAGAGTAAATGTGTGTGTATGTTTGAGGAATGTTGGAGAAGGTATTGGGAATTCAGTTTTTATCTACAATGCAAGAACCTCAAGAGTATATTAAGGACAAACCATATTCACTGCCTGGCAAGAAGTCTTCGTTCTGATCCGTGTGCCAGGATACAACACTAACAAAATCGGCCACGAATGAGGGTATCTCACATTTCAATACAGCCGCATTGCCACGTATAACGTAGGCCTTATTTACATCGGTATCATAGTATTGAGCAACGACTAAAGCCAAAAATCATACAGAAAATCAAAATCAACATTCAAGTAATATAATTATTTCACACATGAACTGAAAAATAGGTAACTAAACTGAAATCAATCGAGAAGAGAAACGAACAAAGCTTTAAAGGGATGTAGAGAGACAGAGACGGCAAATTACTGTACCTAACCAGTGTTGGTTAATTGTATTGTACGTATGTATTTTACAGTTATTAGTGATTTGGTTAAACTGTAATTTGCTCTACAAATATTTGTTTATATGTACACAACACTCTTGTGTGTGTGCGCGTGTATGTTTATGTGAGTATTTAAGAAAACTGAGAAAACACACCATATTCTGCATCGGGATAGAAACTCTCATCCTGATCTGTATGCCAGGATATAACATTCACAAAATCGGCTACAAACGATGGTATATCACATTTCAATATGGCCGAATTGCCTCTTATGACAAATGCTTTATGTATATCTTCTTCGTAGTGTTGCGAAACGACTAAAAATTATCATATCGTATGGTATAATATAGAATAAATAATAAAAATAAACGAAATTAAGGAAAAATGCTGATTGAAATGAATGATAGATAGATGGAAATGCAGTTGATTAATGGATTGTATATGGAGAAAGAGAAAGAGAGTTCCCAACATGCGCGTTTGTTTTAGTAGTGCAAAGAGAGAAAAGAGGAAGTTGTTTTTGCACCGTATTCTGTGCCCGGAAAGTAATTCTCATCCTGATCGGTATGCCAGGACACCACCTCAACGAAATCGGCCACAAACGAAGGTATCAGGCATTTTATGACCGCTGAATTTCCACGAATCACATGCTCCTTATTGACATCCGCCTCGTAATACTGAGCAACAACTGCAAAATGTCGTTCATATTTATTTTAGTTGGATTAATTCTATTCTCACGCTCGACAAACTGATTCCTAGAAATGTTCATCACTCTGCTTCCTGTTTTTTTTTTTTTTTGGAAAGTAATTAAATGAAAACCTACCAAAATAATTAACATAATCTGACAAAAATACAAAACAAAAACAAACTAAATTTCAATTAACTATTTTTCCTTCTTTTTGGACAGTTTTCAAGGTGTAACATAATTTTTTGTCTCCGCTTCACACTTTTTTTATACATTTTTTGTTTTGGTTAAAATTTTGTGATAAATTCACTTAGTTAATAGGAAGCGAAAGCAAACGACAATAATGATGTTGGCTAATTGCCACAGAACACGTCAGCCTGATGAGTTAGCTAAGCGAATATTTTTTGGGGAGGTTAGAGTTAACGTTAACTCACACTTAACTCTCACTCGCTCACATGTCTGCCAGCATAATTAGTTAAAATGTGATTAAGTTTTCCTCTTGGTTTATGCAAGCAAATGTAATGGATAGGGCAACCAAGAGCCTAGACCTTAAACGCTGCTTATAACTCGATAAATTGACACCCTGACAACGACGATGGCGACGACCTCCTGGGTTGAACTTTGTTTCTATCCCGACGACGACAATTGCATCATCATCAGTGGCAGCAGCAGCGGGTTCAGCGGCTTGTGCAACGTTTAATTATAGTGAAAATTGCAAAGGTGACCATATGGAGGGGTCGGTCTCCTACTGCCCGAGTACAGTTGCCGACAAAACATTGACAGGCGAAAACCTATTAAGAGTTGCACATTGAGTGTTAAATTGGAAAGTTTGGTGTGTGTATCGTTCAATTACATTACATAAACACACGTATTTGCACAAGAAAACGAGGCGAGTCTAATGTGAAGAGTATTCAAAGTGATGTAAAGCCCAAAGACGACCACGGCGACAACGAAATGAATAATCGTTTCAAACCAGCGACGAGAAATTGGGTTCTCCAGGGTGTTTGCTGAAAATTTCAAAGAGATTTTACGCAAGATTAAGAGCAGTGCAAGATTGGGAGTAGATAAATCCTAGAACTATACATGAGTAACATAAGTGAGTTAACTCCTTGCTGAGAAGGCCTTTGGGTTTAAATGTGGTCTGAACATTAAACTTATAAGGCATTTACTTTGTAGGCTGGGTAACTGATCCGCAGAAGAAAACACTGAGACGTCCAATTAATTTCAACGTCCCACGCTAACTTCTACTTTTCCAAGTTTTCCAACCTACAAACGCATTTTTATGATAGTTTTCGGACACTTTAATGCAATTGCGTCATCTCGTGTTTAGTTCTAATATTTTTTGTATTTAATGCACATTTACAGTTCTGTTGAGACCAATCATCAATAATTGCCATTCACAATTTTTTACAGATAAATATGTTGTAATGATCTCCTTCTTTGCACTGGTCTTCATCTCACGTTTTGTGGCATCATGGAACACTCGACAACTTACCAGCTCGCACATGAACATCCCGCGATATGATCGATCCAAACTGATTGCGTGCCAAGCAAGCATAGACTTGGGCGTGGACTTCCTGGCGATAGTCTTCGGCACGGAATGGCGGGAATACCAATTTGCCATCCGATGAGATTTGACGCAAGCCGGGCACATCACCAACTGCGGTGCCATCGCTACGTATCCAAATGATTTCTGGCATGGGATTGCCACTTGATTTGCATTCAATTTCAGCGCCCGTCGAATTCGAGAAGTCAATGCGATTGGTGGGTTCTTTGAGGAAAACTGGTCCCTTTTGATCGGCATCTGGTGGATTGGCAGCATTTGTAGTACTGATGGCAGTGGCTACGGACAAAAGAAAAGAGAACACAGAGAGATATATAATTAAAGACTGGTGTTATATAAAATATATATGTATGTATCTAAGTATGTGCTTTTATCTAGATTCTATGTAACGGAAATACATGAGTCATATTTGTCGTTGAACCCATGGCCAAGTTTCAATTGTCAAAGAGTCGGAGTATGTGTCTATTGTTCCAACAATGTGCCCTATTGCCGGTCGGTCTGTTGGGAGGATGATGATGATGATGACAATTGAATGCCATGGATCAGTGACTCTTGGGTGCCAGTCTGGACTCTATGGTATGTGCTGAAGTGTGTCGATGTTTCGACAACAAAAAAAACAACAGCTAAAACTGGTCGCTCTACCATTTCCTCCTCCACGCAAGACCCCTAAACAAAAGGCAACTGGGGTAAAAATAAAAAAAAGAGACAACAACGTTCGTTGACACTTTGGAGGCTGCAAGTCCTCCCTTCTCCTCTTCCTCTGAGCTTCCCTCGTCGCATGGTTTGTCACTTTTGCATTGGCAAACAATTTCATATTCAATTTTATGCATTGCCATGCCACAAGGTGTTGACACGACCATGCCACGCCTCCCTCCTATCCCCTTTTTGATGCGCACATCCTCCTCCAGTCGTGCAGTTGCATATTCTTCACGATGGAGCAATGGATGAGCAATTCTGTAAACGTGAGCCTGCAATTTGTATGGGCAAAAAACAACAAGAATGCGTTCTAAAGCGGCTGCTGTTCTTTTACACAGTGAATACTAAGATACACGAACAACTTTGTATGACAGAGATAGGCATATATAAAAATAATTCTTTGTTATCTTTATTATATTTCATACTTTTTTCAGAATATTTAAAATTGTAAAGCGAATGATTGAAATTTCAATTGGCTAACTGCATTTCCTGATTTATAGAACTTTTCAGCAGAATAAATATTTGTTATTATCGTTATTAAGAAGAAAGTTAAGCTCTATTATAATAGCTGGTGACGATTTTAAATCGCATTTATTATCATCTTGTTTAAATTAAATAAACTGAAGAAAGGAAAAACTATCGTCATGCTTTGGAAACTAATTGATTGATTCAATATACAAATTTATGTATTAGAAAAACATGTAAGTCTAAGTCTTTTTAAGTTAGCTTCATAACTTTCAAGACTTTTATAGCATATAAAAAGTTAGAATAATGTATAAAAGTAATAAAGAATTACAATCTAGATATATCGTGGGCGGTTTAGGATTCAGCTATCAAATTTGACATATTTTAAGGCTTTACTGTAAACTTTATGGACACGCTGTGTGTGTGTGTCCTTCAACTGTTTTAAGCAAGTTGACATTTTTATTTTTGGGTCACTTTGCGTGGAATGCCTATCTAATTTATTATTTCCACTCGCACATTAATTAAAGCTTAGCTCACTTTACAAGCAAGCAAAAAATAAAAATGAAACCGAAAATCGACCGAGAAAGGGACATAAAACTGAAAACGACAAATTAGCTTAGGGTATAATAATAATAATTATTCCAAACACAGTATACAATGCACAGTGGGGCCACACCATCGAATGAAACGCAACGGAAGTGATGGCATGATGACATGACCCAAGTCACAAAGCGCATTGCCCCAATGGGGGGCTGGAACAAATTCTCACATTTGAATGAAAATGAATTAATTAAACCTGACAATAACAGAAAACAACAAACCAAAACCAGAATTATGCGACAACATCAGACTGCCTCTCTCTCTCTCTCTCTCTCTTGCCTTATTGGAAATTCAAAACAATTTTGTTTTTGGTCTTCTCGTCTGGTCTTTAAAAATGAATTGCTTAAGGTTTGAATGAAAATTCCTTAGCCTAACAGGAAAGCGACGACACATTTTGCCTGGTGAATTTTAAATAAAATTGTTTCATTGGAAACAATAAATATTAAATACTCAACTCGTCTGCAACAAACCAAAAAAGTAACAAAAGAATCATATGTGAACCTAAAACATACGACTAAACATATGGTGGCCAGATGATGGCAATGTGTGTGGAACCGAAATCAAACTACAGGAATGGGTTAGACTAAAGAAAGTGAAGGAAGTCGGTATACCCTATAATTCCACAGATTGTCTATGTAACTTTTTAAAAGCTTCGATAATTAAAATGCTAATTGTGTCTAGAATTATGAGATCTTTTTCATCTATTTTTGAAAAATTATATTCACACCTCAATTAGGTTGACGTGGTTAAGATTCTATATCTTCAATGCCTACAAGTCAGATGTCCTTGCCCTAGAGGGTAGCGCAAACAACTTCTCCAAATTAATATGCTCATTGACAAGACGTAGAGAAATTAAAAGAAGTCAAGAGCAAAACTACGCAATGATGAATAATATTTTGCACATGTTTAAGAAACAAAAAAAGTAACGGATATGAGTTGCATTTATTATAACGTGTTCGTTCCTAATTCAAACAAAAGTCATATTATTAAAGTAGACTTAAGAAGGAAACAGGGAGATTACCTCATATTCACTATATGTATTATGTTTTTTTAAAGTAAATGCATTTTAAAACAGATTAAGTATAACTTTTTCTTAAGATATGTGAACAAATAAGTATAAAATTAGTATTTGTTCCTAGTAAAGAAGGAAGATGGCTTAGATTAGTTAGTAGTTTATGTTTACTAATCAGAAAGCAAATGTAATCCTTTTTGGAATTTGGAATCTTCTTCCTTAACTTTGGTACCTCCAAATTTTGGATCTTTTATACATATATGGATTTGATTGGAATAACATAATACTCCATAGAGTATCTTGCAATACATATTCACAAATTTCTTTTTATTTTATTTCCTGCTTTTAATTTCCTTCACCTGTTGAAGGTTCCACATTTTGCACCTGGCCCTGCATCTTACTCTTTTTCGGTTGTTGTTGCTGTTTTTTGCAAGAGTCGCAGATTTGTTTTTGTTTTTTACGACTGCCAATTATACAGCAGGTGTTTTTTTTCTTTTTAGTTTTCGTTTCTTTGCAAAAAGCGAAAAACCGGTTGCCGGCAAATCTGAGCTAATATGAAGTTCTGTGTTGTTGTTGTATTTTGTTTTTATGCTCACTAAAATACCTAATTTCTAATAGTTAGACCAGTCAGTCAATTTTCCACTTATTTGAGCAATTTTTTCTCATTTCCAAGTGCACACACACACACAAAACACAAAACACAATGATGTAAAGGTCATTTAATGCACAGACAGAGAAAGGAGAATAGTCTGTGACGAGGTGAGGTGAGGTAACAACTGTGACTCAACTTGGTAAATGTTTAAAACTCCGTTCAAATAGAAGGTCTCTCTCTCTCTCTCCAAGGAAAAGAAGCCGCACATTGGCCACGATGAGTAATAAGATTTGGCAAATAGAGTAAAATGGGGAGACAATGTTCCATCGGTTTGTCGAAAAACATGCGAGATATTAAATTACTAAGCCAAATAACATTCCAAATTAAATAAATAAAAAAAGTATTAAACTTGAAATGCTTCATTCTAAAGGGTGAGGCTAGAATAAACAAAATTTTTGTTAAGAATTTGTTGGACTTACGATTGGAAAATAAACAATTTTGGAGATAAAAGAGCTCAAAATTCTTTAAAAATGTTTACTAATAAGGGATTAAATCTGGAACCTCTACCAAATTGGAGACTTCAGTCTAAAACCAGTTTTTAGAACAAAATTTACCATAAATAAATTCTCTTTACACTTTTGTTCTCTATTTCTAAAGGAAGTGTTATTACAAATAATAATCTTCTATAGTCTAATTTAATTTGTTTGTCTCATATTTCCTTAATGTCTTTCTAATCACTAAGCTCTACTAATTAACCCATATACATATGATGGAGAACAATAGAAAACCCTTCACACTTCGGCCAACTAATTTCTATAATTTCGACCCCCCAAATATAATAACAAAGGAAATTGGAAACTAATAACTTCCGTCGACAAAACAGAAAACAAAACACAACTGTGTTAAAGTTCAATAGGCACACACGCATGGCACACCACATACACACACCCACCAACGCCCACCTGGAACACCTTTTGAGTCAAAAATTAGCTCACTACACACGCACCAGGCAACTGTCCAGATAAAGGGAAAGCCTCTTACTGCCCTTTATGGCACTCCTTTGACCATATATTTCAACTACTACCATTCTACTCTATATATTTTGTGTATATTTTTGTTTGATTTTGGTTTGCTATAACAATAAAACCATCTGCTATATATATATTTATAATGAACACCGAAAAACCAGTTCGACAGCTGTTTTGAGAACGAGATTCAAGTGAGAGGTAGACACATCTTGAGAGTGCGACAGAGAGAGAGAGACAGAGATAGAGGGGTAGCAGATCAACAGGTCTCTCAATGTCAGTTTTACCCACTCATTCATGCGAATCGTGTCATGTCCAACATCCACACTGTTGCTGGTTGGCCCACTCATTGGACTCATCGAAAAACTGCTGTTAAAGCCCACGGCACATAAAAAGTTATCCAATTACTTGGCTAAAATGTAATTAGGCAATGCGTAAGAACAGCAGCAACAGCAGCAAAACAACAACTTCCAACTTTCAATTAACCGTACAAGAAGAAGAACAATAAACAATTTGGTAGACACCAAACAAAACCACACAGAACCAACCAACTTGTCCACACTGTGCGGACAAGAAAATGTCAGAGAGATGACAATGCTCGATGGAGCGTTGGCTACTCCTCACCTGGCTGATGGAAAGGTGACAACAAACCGCAACAAAGCTAGTAACTGGAAGAAGGTGAGGAAGGGCAGACACAGACACCGTTAAGCCGACAGGAGACACAAATGAAGAAGGGCAGACATGAAATTGGTAGTAGATAGACAACATGGAATCATATTAGTACCTAGAGAGCGACAACTGGGGAGGGCTTGTCACACTGTAACTAACTGGCAATGACTAAACGGGAGTACATATAAATACAGTGGTTTGTGGGTCGTGAAAAAGTAATCGATAGAAAGAGGATGATGGGTGAACTCTTTTTAGTTCTTCCAACAGGCAATAGGCGAATTAGGCGTTTATGTAACGTGTAAAAGTGAGAACCACTTGCTTACTGATGCACTGGGTCATGTTATTAACCAGTTTTTATGCTTGGGGCATTGAAAGATTCTCAGGAACGGAAATATGTTAAATTTGCACGTTACGCAACGATTCTTTCCCCTGAAACTACCAAATGTCGATATCAAAGAGCGATTCTCCCCCATGAAATGACCAATTTCAGACCCATAAAATGTACACTTAATTCCAATACTATTTTAGGTAACTTCTAAGCAATTTGAGTACTAGTTTATCACGATGTTTTAGTTACCTTTAGTAACATTAATTTAGTAAGGCTTGAAAGAGATTCTCTATCTGGATCTGAAGGCTGTTGGAAAAGGCACTTTTCTTGTACCAATTCTTAAAAAGGATTCATCCCAATGTGCAGCCAATTTCGCTGACTCTCCGTCATAATCATGACAAGCGAGAAATATCTGCTGCTACTTCAGACTGTCACAGAGAGAGACAGAGCCCAACAGAGCCCAACAGAGCCCAACAGAGACAGGGAGAGGAGAAAAAGTAGCGAAAGGAGCCGAGACATAAAAGTTCCTGCCGTTGACAAATATGTGTGTGGTGGAGGCAAACGACAGAGGAGAAAGAGAGAGACACAAGTGTAGTAGTGGGTGGTTGGATTTTTCTTTTCATTTTTTGCTTTAATTGAAGCATTGCACAACATGAACTAGAATGAGAGCAAAAGGAGAAAAAGAGAAATCACGCACGTGCGTCTGTATGGGAATGTGTCAAGAGTGTTTGGAGTGGTGGGTGGCAGAAGAGGGGGGTCAACATGAAAATGGAGCTGCCCACTTGCCAAAACGATAGCAGGAGACATTTATTTATTTTTACCAAGTAAATAAGTAAACTCTTATGTATATATAATGAAAACCAAACCAGACGCGTTTTGCATATTAAATCAAAAGTTTTGTCTTCGTCATTGGCTCGTCTCGCGAGCCTCGCGTATTAATTAAGAGACCGAGACCTGCTGACAAACTTCTTAAAGATACCAATACCTACCATATCTACCAGAATGGAACTTTAAATAACCGAATCCGAGATGGTGGGGATGCGATAATAATAAAGTAAAAGGCAACAACTCCCCGAAAAATGACTATAAAAACGTGACTTAAGATTTGACATTTTTGGACATGCCACAACAGACGACACGAGTGTAGTAAATTCATAATTCTGGGCGCCAAAATTATATTACGATTTTTCGTCTTTGTTTCCTTTGTGCCTTTTATTTCACTAGACCTCGAGCTAATGAAGATGATATATCAGATGGGGAGAAAGATAATGCATCTTCTTGAATTTACTATGTGCTGTGAGCAAATGCCTGATTTAGATGATCTAACAAAAACAAAATAAGGAGAACGATATGCTGTAACTAATTGAAATTTATATTTAAGACCATGAAATGAAAGAATATATGTAGGTATACATGGAGAGAAAATGGAGGCATGGAGAGCAAAAGAGAGTGAGAGAGAGAGGGAGGAAAAGAAAACCTCCCCCAACGTTTTGAAAGGAAAATGCAGAGCTGAGTGAAATATGGCAACAGTGCGCAATGACGAAAAGATGTTCTAACTAAATTTTTAGACACATTTAGTTAATAATTTATTTAGAGTTTGAGCACTAACTAAGAGAGTGAGTTGAGAGCAATTATGATGCTCTCAGCTTCAAGTGTGAAAGGATAAGGGAAAACTCTGTCAACATTTAAAGTAAACGGTTTTTCTTCTTTCACACAAAAAGGGGGTGAAACTCCAACGAAAATGGGAAATGAGGAATGAGAGGGACAGCAACTGCGTGTGTGTGTGTGAAAGAGAGACAACACCCTAATCCCATATGATTTTGACGTGGGGTGAAAACTTGAATTTTATCTAAAACATTTAATAACTTACGAGAAAAATCATTTTCAGTTCATATTCCAAAAAAGAAAAACGTTTCTACACAATAAAAATTCTTCTCCTTTCGACTGGCTCATAAATTGCCAGTCATGCATTTGAAGTAGTCGAAAAAGAAGCTCTTAAAATACTTTGAGTTAAGACCCTGGACAAAAATCTCTATATATAACTTGAAGAAATGTTTTCGATTGAGTTCTGGTAAAGTTTTAAAGTTGGCTGTGCTCACAAAAATGTATGACAAATGTTTTTAATGACCAAATTGGGACTCGAACGGAATGTGGATGAGCGTTGTTGCCAATTCTCAAAAAAAGTTTTCCAACTGCTGCAACTATGACAATCTCTCATTACTTTGGCACTTGGCATAATAACTAATAATAAACCATACATAGAAAGGAGAGGAGACAGGCCATTAAAAATAAATCAACTATCGAAGCACCAGGAGAATCCACATTGAAGCCAATTTCATGTTGCAGCAGCTGTGCCCCATCCGAAAGGCCAAAGTGGAGCCCCTCTCCACTCCAAGTTTAAACAAAATGCCGCTGATGCTGCGTGTGTGTGATATGCCCCATTCGTTGGGGCAGATGAGAGATATAAAGAGGAGGGGACAGAAGGGGGACTTTGGTCTATGGATCTACATCAATCATTTGTAATTATACGCAGGCTTTTTTCTTTTCTCTCTCTCCCTCCTCCTTTTCAAGTTGTTTTCTTTGCCTGCTCCTTTTTGTCCATTCTTCTTCAACGGAAATGGTTTTTATTTTGGCAGTTCACTGATCTTTGATCTTCTTGAGTGAGGTAGAAGAAGAAGAAGATACTCTACGTGTCTTTGAGACAATTTACGAATGTTTTGAGTGGCAGGGAAGAGATATCGTAAGTGCAGTGTAATAGGAAACTGATGTAACACCAAGTGGGGTGAGAGATTTAGTAGAGAGTGGGACAGAGGCAGAGATGGAGCGAGGAAGCTTTAATAGAAACTGCTAAAGAAACCCTACAAGTTTGCGATATCTAAATAAATTTTGTTATAAATGCAATATTGGATATTCTTGGAATAGATTTTTCTATATCTGTAAGTATGTCTTATTGTTTACACTGAATACGGAAAATTGATAAGCATGTTGTCATAACATGTCATAAAATATATATAAATAAAGATCTTCTTTAGAATCATAATAGATCTTCTTTACTTGGAATCATTTCTTAGAATAAATTTAAGACCAATTTTAATCATTTCTAAATACAATTATTTTATGATAATACACGAAAATACTTCGATCCAGTTAAGTTCATATCTAAACATACTGTATTTCAATCAAAAATAAACTTAAGAATTGTTTTTACCATAAACTGAAATAGTTATTATCAGTTGCGCGCCTCATTGAAAGGTTTTTACAAAGAGAAGAATTTATGCTGAAATTTTCTACTTGGATTTGCTTTCTTTATCCTCATATGTATATATCCATGGTTGTTGTTTGAGTCTGACGAATCAAATTATCAGCTTGATACACAAACACGCACAAACACATAGAAACAAAGGCAAGTCATTCATTCTTGATGCCCTATATATTCAAAAAGTAAATTGGGTATATTGAAAGTGTGTACACAAGAAACTCTTGATAAATTCACATTCTCAAAGCCCACTACAGGGTATTAATCTTTCAGCCGTTGTTCTCTACCCCAGCTTATGAGTTACTTTTCAAGTGCAGTGGAAACTAAACCAAAACTATATATATATATGTATATATGTTTGTTGGGCATATTCTATAGGTTTATTTGATTCGCACAAAGTTTCAATTGTCTGCTTCCTGTTTAGATGCATTATGACAAGAGAGAGAAGGAAACACTATAGAGAGAGCGAGATACACAATAAGACTCTGAGTGAGCTTTTGTTTTTAACATTTTCATATATAGTTTGGGTTCGTGTTGACTGTGCGTTGAATTTCAATTAAATTAAATGCGTTTTTTGCACTATACAACAAAAGAGAATAACAAAAAACTCACAAAATTTCTCATATGGCGGCAAAAATGATTTCAATTAATTTAAATTGAATGATGACCCTACACAATCAGCCCCCAAGACAGAAATATTCTTACCCCAAGCAACTTGAATAAGAATTATTTATTTATTTTCTTAGTGTTGTGTGTGTTTTTTTTTTCTATGAGCGGCTTTCATTGGTATAGTTTGTTTGTGGCATTTGATGAGCTTCGAGCTCTTTGACAATTGTTTTGTTGCCTTTTTTCATGTTTTTTTTATAGTTTTGGCTTTTTTTCGTTTTCATTTGCCTGCTTGAAATTCTTAACATGGAATTTGTTTAACTAATTTCAATTTTAGCACCCGACAAAAGAGTTTTGTTCGTGATCTCGACATTAAGTATACGTCACGTGGGTTTTTATTGCAAATTTAATTGGACCTCCCCCAGATGGGGGGAAGGCAGATGAAAATTCGTGTAACAATTATAAATAAAATTATTGTTTCTCCATCTGATTGAAGTTGGCTTCTCATTTCATTAGATTTTTGCATTCGAATCGCCAATAAATTGCCAATTGAGTTCAATGAACAATAATTATTTTTAAACATCTTTTAGGCAAATGTGGCCTACTTTTAATTTCAAAATAATTAAAAATCATTTAAAAACTATAAGCAAAAATATTATTATTTTTGAAAGATGCGACTTCTTAGATACTCTACTTTTATGATAATTAAAAAATCCTTTTTTTAACTTTTTATAATATTTCCTCCCAAAGAGAGTCAAAATGTCTTTTTAGCCATTTAAAATATCTTAAAAATATTCAATTTGTTAAGAAATTTCTGCGTTGGCAATTTTATTTATTTTTTCAGGAATTTCTGACCCAGAAATGGTATAACTCTCATTTCTAAGCACAATTTTACACATTTATCTTTCAAAGAAAGGCAATGAACCACAAAGTTTATCTGCCACAGAGGCAAACACATGCTTGCACACACACACACACACACACACACACACACACACACACACACACACACACACACACACACACACACACACATTCTCATCTAGGCAAAAGTAAATATCAAAACGCAAACAGCAGTCACAATAAAAAGCCACAAAGAAACAAAACTGAATGTAGAATGTAAATGTTAAGTAAACACAATTAAAAATGCATAGAAATTGTGGGTATTTAAAAAGAATCCAGAGAACCCAAAGAGAAGTCCGATACCCAGTCGTAGAGATCATTGGAGCGGGTGGGAATGTGGAGGGGGGGAGAATGTGTCAACTGTGTCAAGCATAGCCAAACAGATAAGAGCGAAAACTGCAGCAAAAGTAAAAGTTCATCATAAAGGGGAGTGAAGAGAAGTGAAGTGAACTGAAGTGGAGTAGAAAAAGAGCTTTAAATATTCATTTTTTGGGGGAAACACATAAATATTGCACAATTCGTAAAATGAAACAAGAGATTTTTCAAAAAAATAAATTTCCATTCTATTTTAAGTATCTTAAAAAGAAAAGAGTTCTTTAAGAAATGGGCCACAACATTTTACATTAAAATTTTACTATAGAAAATATTTTTCTTTAACTTGAATGGCAAGAAATTTTCTTCATTCTCATAGAAGTATCTCTATTATTATTATTATTATTATTATAAGTATAGGATATAGTTTTAAACTATCAACCTAACTATATTTTACAAGCACTGGCAACTAAGGCCTTCGGCTTAGACGAAAACTACATCCATACACTAGCCTGGGATTCGAACCCGGATCCTCGTTGTTCAGTTGCTCAAATGACTGGGTCACTTAGACAACTCGTCTACCGAGGACTGCAGAAGTATCTCTAAGATACAAACATTTTGATAGATTCAAACTCAACCAAACGGAATTCTGAGATACTTGTAAAGGAAGCAAAAAATTTTAGACAGATTAAAGTTTAAATTTTTCAAAATACAATGTAAGTTTTAATCATTTAATGCCTATTTGTATCTTTAAAAGACTTTTAAATAAACATTTAATTGAAGTAGTTGTTACATCACTTTAGTAACAAGTATTATTTACGAAGACGTCAAAGAATCAGGGAAAATCCAAAGAACCAAATTAATTTCCGAATATTTATTTTGTTCCTTTTTTAAAAAGTTTTAAACATTTTGAAGTAATGAAATACCCCATGCGTTTGGTTGCATTCAAAACAATTGGAAAATTTCAATTTTGTATTAAACTTTTCCGATGAAAAACACACACACACGTACAAATACAATAAGGAAATCTTTGAAGAATTACTCACCAAAGACAGCAACAGCTGCGAACAGCATTAGCCATTTGAGGCGTTCGTTGGGCATATTATGGGCCATATTTCCGCCCTGCGACGACTAGACGAAGGAGGAGCAGGAGTAGGAGGAGCTGGTTAAGAGGTGCGTGCCGCGGTGTTTGGTTTATTGATTTTATGCAAAAATCCAGTCAAAGACACTCTTTTTCGATGTGAGAGTTGAGTCACCCTCTGCTGAAATAATACGAAAGGAAGTAAAATTTTATTATTTTAAATGTTTTATTTATCTATTTGGTTCGATCGATCTATCGATCGATTAAAAAGTCCAACCTTGTTGCTAATGAAATGCAAGTAATTTGATTAGTTAGGCAACAACAACAACCAAGAGCAACATAACCAACCCCAACATAAACAACCACCCCCCATGCCCTCCCGTTTCCCACCTCTGTTACTGTCCCCGTCAGTTTAATGGAAATCGAACGAATTCCACTAGAATTTCACCCCTTTTTTTTGCAATTCAATATTGCCTCGTGAATGAGTGTGCGTGTGTGTGTGTGAATGTGTAAACAATAGAGGCATGTGGGCGGCTTTCAAAGGGTGTGGCGTTTAGTTGTGCTCTACTTGTGGTCGTCCGTCGTTCGCACAAAACAAACTTGTCAGCTGACCCGGAGGAGATAAATATTTGCACAAATTCACAAGAAATATCAATGGAATCTTTGAGACATATCAAAAGGAAAAAGGTTGTGAAAACTACTCAAGCGAATCGAAACTTAGGGTGTTACCCTTTCTCATTGTATATGAAAAGGGTTTAAATCTAAAATAATAAGAAGAGAAATCGATACAATTTTTCCAGTTCTAAGGACTCGATAGGTTAGTTTAGCCTGTGGGGATAAAAATTCAACCCCGCTTAGAACCTACAGTAAACAAGTGCCATAATATGCATATCGATGTCGTTAATTGTAATACTGAGAAATATAACAATCCTGGGATACTGGAAATGGTCTTAATCCCCTTTAATCTGTAAAACCAGAAAAGAAAGAATACGTACTTAGACCTATTCTGAGAACTAAGAATACCGTCCGATATTTCAAATTCAATCCTTCGTTTTTAATTTTTAAGCTTATCTTGTATTTAGTTTAAAGTCTAATCCAAGTTAGAAATTAAACGAAAGATGGACCGATGACCCTCTTCCCATAGTTCGCTTCTTCCCGCTTTAATGCCACTAAGTAGTCTAAGTACATTTGCATTAAGTAAGCCATAGAAACGATTAGCCTAAGGCAACAGCAGCAAATGGAGCAAATGTTAAAATTGTAAAGATATGGAAACGATTTAGAATATGGATGTCATTAATTAAACCACAAATGATGGCCAAATGGTTGTCGTCTTCTTCTGTGTCGCCTTCTGTTGTCCATAAAATGTCACGCGCCTCCAACTAGTCCCCCCGGTCCCCCCTTCTAACACGCAGAGTGTGTTGTCAGTTTTTCAGTAAACTTTATGACAGACAGGAAGTCACGATTTTACATATTTTTCTGTCTTCTTCGTGAATGGTGAACTTGGAGTTCCACTTGGTGGGGTAATCCAGTGGATAATAGTGTCAGATTTTCAGAGACTCTAGTCTTTTGTGTCTCGCCTTTGTTTGTGTGTCCATAGATTGAGTTTATGTGTGGCAATTTGTTGAGCTTTTTCTAACGCTTAATTAAAATTTAAGTGGATTTTCTTAAAACTAAATTGAAAAGGCAACGTTTTTTTACGATTAGCTAAATGAATTTTATTTTACATTAAATTGAAAGCATGCGGCAGATCTATATATACCACACACACACACACACATGGAGAGAGCATAGTTTACTTGCTAGAGGGGAGGAGGAAAGTTGCGCCTGCGCCGCCGCCGCCTGCGTGAAGCGTGCTTCTTGTGAGTCAAAGTTGTTGACGATCGTTCCGAGGGGGTTGCTTGGCACACTCTTCGAGCGTGTGTCAGAGTGTGTATCTAGCTTAGCTTTTGGAAATTGGTCTAATGAACTCTTTGGCAAGGGTTGCTAAGCCAATTGCGTAGCTACTTTACATTTTATTCCAGTTTATTGCGTAGTTTTTTAAACAGCTGCCTAGACCAAAGAAAGGAAGGACATGGGCGTAGCTAGATAGAATCAACTTTTTTGTAACTAAATAGAAGTAAAAGAGGGACATCGAAGGAGGCAATTGTGTTTGTTTAGAAGTTCGACTTAAACCAATTTCTCTCCAGTTATTTCACAGGACATTCTTTGCCAATCCACACTTGCCACTCTCTGTAATAGAAGCCCGGGAAAGGGCACTTTGTTAGCGATTTTCGCAGTTTCTTTCGACCAAAGGAGAATTTTCCCATTCTTCTCCTGCACATATGAGAAATACTAGTGTTGAGAGATTAGGCAAAAGGAGAAAAGACCGAGGAAGATTAGTGACAGCGTGATTCTCCCAGAATTCTCCCACACTTTGGGTAAAGGGGAATACGAAACTGATGGGGAGGGTATCAGGTGCTGGGTCTCGATTTCTACGAGTAGTTGTCGACGTCCCTAGTTTTAGTAAGTTATTAATAGCTAATTTATTATATACGACAATTGGTAATCGATTTCTGGAAATTTATATTGATCCTCTTCCATGTTTAGGTATCCACAACATAGTTTAGTGATATATGTTTATATGTATAATATATCAATAATAGTGTGAATAATATCCTCCTATATTTTAGGTAATTTTTGGCATTATTTGTTGCTCCACCTAAATTTATGTAAATTTTTCCATTTTGTTCATTTCTGTATGTAGTTTCTCTGTATTTTCTCTTGCTCTTCTCTTTATGATTCATCTGTCAAATGTTCAGCATCATCATCATGAGCAGCAACTGTCGAAGGCTGGAAACGTCGCACCCATCCTACATCATGTGGATATAGAAAACGCAAAAAAAAATTTAGCTTGTTTCAATTTAGAAAACATCTGTTTAATCAGTCATCGCCCTGAAGAGCACCAAATAACCCCCTCCCAGCCCGTCCCATGTATGTGCCCCTCCTCTACTTAATACAATGTTTTATAGCATCTAGCCACCCCATAAACCCTGATCCCTGTCCGCTCCTATGCCATATAATCGCGTGGTAAAATCAACGAATCAAAAATTCTGGCATTACTCATTCCGGTTGTTGTTGTTTTTTGCCTTTGTGTGTCTGGTAACTAAAAATTGGGGTGACGAGACGCCGATATTTTTTTGTTTGCCATTTACTGCAGTCAAACTCTGTTGTTGTTTTTCGCAGTTGTTGTTGTTGCGGTTGTTGAGGTTGTCCAAGTGCAGCGGCCCAAGGCAGGGTCGACCATTGTCCAGTTCCCAGACCCAAAAGGGAGCAAGACTACACATTGCGCCTAATTGAGATTCAAGTGCATAAAAGAATAAAACTCTTTACATACTAACGAAAAATAAAAAAAAGGTTGAATCAATACTGAAATATTTGCAAATAAAGAAGAAACGAAGGAATCTCAACTTGCTGCAGACACAAAAAGGGAAATGACACATGGCACATGGCACTTAGCCAAAAATCGACAAGAAAGAAGGACCAGCGCCTAGCAACACGGGATATTCCATATCCTGTAAAGTAGTCTTCAACTGGAGGAAAAAGAAGGAACGGAGAAGAGGCAACGAAGGCGCAACACTTGCAAAATCAAATAAAAGGGCCAAACAGAGCGGTTTTTCGAAGGCAGCTGCAAGGGATTTCAGAGAAGTCTTTCTAAATAACAGAGGGTTGCTCACACACACGCACACACACATCCGCAGGGACACAGAGATTCTCGGCGTATGTGTGCCACATGGAAAACTGCAAAGGATTTTTACAAAAAAGGATGCTTCAAAAATGAAGAGGCCTTAGGTAGGTAGAGGGAAAAACTACCTGACAGTAAGAAGACAAAGGACCCAGGAACACAACCAGCAGCATCATCAGGACACAGGTTGCACACACTCACACTCACCCACACAGAGACACTCAAAAACAGAGTTGCTTTTTGTGCAAATCGAAAAGCGCATGCGCCGAAAAAAATTTACTGAAAATAATCGCAATTACATGAAGCGAATTTCCAAATGCAATTTTATCAATGAAATTTTAGGCAAAAGTCGCCAACTTTATGCTGAAAACCAAGAGCAAAAGTTCAACTAATATTTTGTACTCCTCTTTTGCCAATTTGTGGGCTGTTTATTAACTAATTCCAGCAAAAAAACACTTTATCTTCACACAGTCACACCCTGTTTGCCTGTATGTGTGTTCTTTAGAAAAGGATTTCCGCAATAGAAATCCAATGAGAATATCAAAGAAAGTGAAATAAATAACAAAAATTAAAAGAAATTTCAACTGTTTGTTAATAATACTACTTAAAACATCAATTCCTTGTCACGAAAGCGGAGGGGGGGATAGTGGGCGTGGGCAAAACACATACACACACACAGGGGCACAAAGGAAGTTGCCAGACACTGGCAAAAAAACGAGCCAAAAAACATTTTGCATTACCTTTTCGATTTGGCTATGCAAAGTTTATGAATATTTGTATTTGTATTTATTATTATTTGTATTTGTTTATAACACTGGCAAAAAGTGCTAAGTGTAGAGCAGGGGGGTATGTAACAGGGTGCCACTAATCCACAGGGGTGGCGACTCTGAATACAAAAACTCTGCCTCACTTACACTCACTCACTAATACACACACAGACATGCAGACAATGCTGCTGGCTTTTTTACTCTGCTTTTTTCTTGTTGTTGTTATATTCTTTAGCTTTTCGTTTATTTATTATTATTTATAAATTTTTATTATTGAGACGCGCGCTCCCTCGCTCGCTCGTTTGTACGACGTCCCACCACCGAACTCAACCGGTTTGCGGGGGGTGTTCCGTATTCGCATACACTAACACACACGCACACAAACAAACGCACGCTACAAAACGCCGACGACACAGACGCAGAAACTCCGTCACGACACGACTATTCGTTCGAACACCGCTTAGCTCAACGGTCGAAACAAGACTGAACAGGATTATACGTTCATGTACGTGTCGGCGAACGGTTTGTTGTTTTGGCGGCGGGGGTTGGTGTTGGCACCTGTGGCGCTATACCCCTCGCGGGAAATTTGTTTAATTCGGGGAAATTCTTGTGCGGGGGAGAACCTCCTTCTCAAAAATGCCGGTTTAGTTTATTTTATAAACAATTTAAGTACATACATATGTACATATGTACATACGTACATACATATGTACATAAATACATACATATGTATGTATGTATGTATAAATACTTATTATTGCTTTGTTTACACTGATTGTAAGAGTTTATTAACTAGTACACGTAATTAAACATATAAACAAATAATAATATTTATTAATCTAAGCTTGATATCTTCTTCGGATCTTGTTTGTATTCCAAATTAAACTACATATGTAGAAGCATTTAAAAATAACTTCAAAACGATCGGTCAAACAACTTTCGGTAAGTATTGTTTGATTTTTGACAATTTTTAATATCTAATCTTTTAGGCCATGTTTAACTTTTAATTAATTAATGTTAAAAGATAACGGCCTTTTCAATTTCAAATAAGTGAATAAATAGTGGACTAAGTAGTCGGAGCCGGTTAACAAATAGTGGGAACATTTAACTAAATAAAGGGATTTTTGAATTGGCGTTCTTTTTGAATGAGCACTAGAACCACTAAGGTTTATTAATATTAAACAACACAAGAAGTAGTCTAAATGGGTATAAAGAGGACCTGCAACACGCACTTAAGGATTGTCCGCAGGACACACCAAGGTGCTGGTGCTAAGGCCGAAGAGGAGAGGAGGGAATCAGGTACGCATTATTATCATGAGTTTCTAGCTTTAGCAACAGGTACCGAATGGCATACTGTGGATTCTATTCGTCGCAGGGGAAAACCACCTGTCGACTGTGTGGGTTTGTTTTGAATGCAACAGCTGAAAATAATTATACCATATAGTGGGAAATTTATTACCCACAAATAAATAGTTTTATCAATTAAAGGATTGTTAATATTTTTTATTAATTTCTTTGTTGTAGCTTATGGATAAACTACTTTGAGCGCTTACTTAATGATTATTTCTACCAAATCGTGGGAGTTGAATACATATCGGGGGTCGGACGAGGTTAATCAAAATTATTAACACAACCAAAAAGTCTGATTATTAAACTATATTATATTAAGTTTAGATAGTTAGATTTAGTAAATGCATTGGTAAAGTTGACACATAAGGAGAGAGTCTAAAAGTTATGACACGCATCATAAAAAACTTAATATAAGAAAATCTTTACAGGGGGGAAGACATTTAAAATTATATTCGTAACTTATACTAACTAAATGAATTAACTTAAACATATTAGGGTTTATATACAGAATAGTTAAAACAAATCATAAATTCTTTGCGCAAGTTGTTTAACTGAAGTATTTGAGCGAGTATTTTCCTTTTTCTCTTTTTAAGTAACAATTGTCAAGTCTTTAATTTTTTGCGTTGGGGAAATGCTTAGAAGGTAGTAGAAAGTTATTTCCCGTGGGAAACCCTTGGTAAAGTCTGCTATATATTTAAATTTTTCGTTTGGACGTATTATTCTGTTTTGTTCAGTACGATTTGTCTATAGCTAAAGTGAGTGAGTGACTGAATCAGAGTTAAATATCGGTCAGGCATTAGATATTAATAATTAATGCTTAATTAGTTAGTTAGATGAGTATTTAGAGTCTCGTGTTTAAACAGTTCGAAAATTAATCAAAATTACTAACAAAAAAAGTATGGAAAATAGAATTCAAGTGCAAGGTGAAATATTTTTAGACGAGCAACAAATTGTTGGAAATTGAAATAGAAGTAAAATCAATCAATTGACTTTGATCGAAATTAGTTTTTCTTTTGGATCATTTTCCATTCTATATCTATTACTCGTTCGTATCTTTCCTCTCTTTATGCTTTAAGCTTTTATCATCTGACTTATTTCCATATTTTTTGTCAACCTCCTTCTAAATTCGTAAGATTTGCATTCTTAATTCTTGCGTGTGGCATCTTGTATGATGATTTTGTTCTTTTGTCGCGTCACCTTGGTGGATGTGGGTGGAGGCATCAATAGCTTCAACTGATCTTGTCGTATGTTGGCCAAAGCTTTATCTTTTATCCTAACCCCACCAGTTCCTCCAGCTGCTGTGGTTGTTGTTGTTGTGGTAGTGGTTGCCGTGGCCATTGTGGTTGACTCAATTAGGGCGGTGGACTCATCTGCCGTGGAGGACCCACCACCAGCAGCCGCTGCCGCCGCATACCGTGTGAGTACCTGGAATTTGGCAAATATATTTCGCCCACCACGTTCCTTGTCCTTGTATTTGTCCAACGTGGCCGCCGTTTGTGGCTTCTTAACAAGTGCTTTATTCTTGTAGAAATCCAATTCATAGTCACTGCTCACAGTGGTCGCCTGAGATGTAGTGGGAGCCAATGCTCCACCATAGCTGGCCGAACTGGCTGACGTTTCCTCGGCCAAATGGCGAAGCATTAGGGTCAGCTTCATCTCATGTTGCCGCTGCAGGAGCACAGCATTTCTCTCGCCCTCCAGACGGGCTTGACGCACTGCATTCGAAAGGACACGCTCTTTCCATTCCCAGGCATCACGTTCCCGCTCCAGTTGCATTAATTGCATCTCCAGTTTGCGCGACGAGTCACGCAAATCGATGACTTTATTAAAGTATTTATAGAGCAGAGTGCGCATCTCCTCCGGAGAGAGTTTATTGAGACGAGCCATCAGCATTTGCTCGCCCTTCTCACGCTGCAATCGTTCGCTGGTGTCTATGGATTTGTGGCCACAGATTAGTTCATTCTTGAATTCAATTGCCGCATCAATGGCCTCGATGGCCTCATCACATTCGAGCAATTTGCGCTCCTCTCGCTGGGTTAGAATCTTATCCCGTTTAAGTTTACGATCGAGATGACAACGCTCCTCCAGTAGAAGATCCCGAGTGCCTCGTAGATTTCGGATCTCATGCCTTAGACTCTCCTGCTGGCCATTCTCGTCAAGATTCTCGGATTTCTCACGCAATATATGATTGATTTGGGTGATTCTGGCCTGGACAACCTTCAACTGATCTGGATGCGGTGCCTCTACTTTGACCAGTTCCTTGTTGCTCGTATCGCGTGCCTCTCGCAGTTTTAATAGCTCCAGTTCCAGCTGCTCGCTAAGTTTGGTCTCCTTCTTGTTCTTTTTGTGAAGTTCCTCGATTTGTTTGCGTGACTCGGCCACAGACTGCTGAAGTTTCTTCAGTTTCTGACCACTTTCGCCAGCAATGTTTTTCATGGAGCTAAGATCCTCCAGACGCTGATCAATGTGGGCAATGATTGCTGTCCACCGTTCAATCTCGGACTTTTCTTTGCCCTGAACCAAAGCCTTGGCCAGATGTTTCTTTGCCTTGTCGCATTCCGCCTCTAACTTGGCCTTTTTCTTGTTGAATTTCTGCTTGGCATGGGAGCGTGTCTCACTGTTCTTGACCAGATCACTGATGATATTCTGTTTGACCTGCATGGTCTGTTCGATCTCCTTAAGTTGTCGCTGGCGACCCTCAATCTCTGCATGAAGTTTGCGCAGTTTTTTCTGCAGCTGTTCAATTGGAGCATTAATGGCAGCAGCTGCAGCTGCTGCCTCACCACCCGAGGAACTATCGAGGGGATCCAAAAGTAGCTGGGCATCGGCTGATGGAGGAGGAGCATGTTGAGTTTGCGCTACCCGATTGAGCATAGCCAATTCGGCGGTACTGAGACTGGCTCCGGGTTGAATGCTCCGTCTACGGCCACATCCGCCTCCTGCTCCACTTCCACCTCCTCCCCCATCCGTTTTGTCTCTCTCCTGACTTTGCATCACGGCTTTTGGTTGCTTGGACAAAAAGTCCTTATGCTTATCTTGGATCAAAGCATCGGTCTTGCTTCTAAACTCATCCATCAGACCCTCTAATCTTTCAGCCAGATCGGGACGTTGAGATTCATTGTCCGTGTCGTTATCCGAATTCTGTGGCTCACTGTGAGACTCCTCTGGCTCTTCGGCTTCTTGAATGGGCACCAGAGCCTTCTGGGAGCGTAGCGCCTCGCTAGAGCTCAGACATTCCTCACATTCTTGCTTAAGGAACAGCCATTCCTCGATCTGTTCCTTCTCTAGATCGCCAATTGCTTGAGAGCTCATCAATCTAAACGAAGAGAAATCAATAAAAATATTCTATAGCCCGAAATGGAAACCACTCACTTGGCAAATAATCCTTCCGCATTGGATACCAACTTAAACCACTGACTCGCTGCAAATTGAAGTCCAAAATTGTCTGTCGCTCCTTGAGGAGGATTGTCTGCAGGATTATGCGGTGGAGAAATGGGCATATTGTCATCGGAGAAGGTGTTCATAATCACATAATTCCGCACACATTGCACTTTGAAGGCAAACTGCAAATTTCCCAAAGTCTCGACAAGATGCTCTTCCAGCGGGGAGACACAGAGGATGACCAGAGTCTGGGCTCTGCCGCCGAATGAATCCTTTAGCAGGGTCGTCAATGTAGTCTGGCCGTAGGGTATATTTCCATTGACACCATACATTATGGTCGGATCGGTTAGCGTATTGACCACCTGCTCCAACATCTGGAGACCAGCATCATGAGGATGCCCTGGTGGCGGTTCACCCCAGCGCTCGCTAGCGCATAAATCAGAGAAACTTGCCGTAGATAAACGATGCTGTATAAGTCCCTCCTTGGAGACCCAATGTTGTTCCAGGGTAAGAGTAAACAGAGTATGGGCAGGAGACGGTTGCCGTGCAGACAAACCCAATTGAAGCCAATGAAAAACCTCTTCTATATTGTTGCAGTGGACATTTCCCATGCCCAGTAGATCACGTATGTCTCCTTGGCAGATCTCTACAAATCCCACATTCACGGCATAGGTGCGATCTGTATGGCCAGTAATATGATTAAAGATCTCTCTCACACAGCGTTGCACTACGCCCTGATCTGCCTCGCTAAAGTCGCCACAGTCGAATCCATGGCCATAGAGAGTGTAGCTTTTGCCTTGTCCCTTCTGCCCGTATGTAACCACCGAAGCATCGAATCCCTCGAGAAACAGACTTATCAAAGGAAACACTGTCTGATGGTAGACCTGACTCTGGCTTGTATTGCCACCCAAAGCATGGGTTACTGGCACAGTGTGGGCACCAACTTGGATTAGCCCAGCGGCTATGCTATCCAAATGCTGAGCACCACCTGGAAGAGCACTGGGCAGACCTAAAGCCGAAGCTGCTATCGGAATGGCTTGGACACAGCAGGCGGAAACATTTTTGTTGGTATCTGCCGCCTGCTTCACCTGTTCATCGGTATGCACCTGCTCTTCCAGTTGCTCCTCCGTTGGACAATTACCATTAGCATCTGGGGGACGCTTTGTTTGGTCATCATCTCCCACTGTCTTCTGTTCAGTTCCGTTTCTATAAATAATTTAATGTTTGTTAGATCTTCCTTTTTCGCCTTTAGCAGCGCAATTTATCCTGTCTCGGTTATGTGTTGTTTACCTTTTCTCATCTGTGTGTGGGTAAAGGCGCACAGCCACTTGAATGGGAATCTCCATGACTGATCCTGTGTAATGTGGTGACTCAATTTTGCCTTGGTTTGTTCTTTATTTCAAACATTTTAGTTGTTTTTAATTACAAAATTACAAGAAACCAACGAAGAAAAACCAAATCAATATAAGTTAGAGTGACCTTAAGATTTGCAAAAAAAAAGTGTTGCAAACGTCAACAGAGGAAGCTGAGTTTGGCAGTTAGCGTTGGCGGGAAGTTTGTAACCGCAAGCAGGCATTCTTCGTTTAAAATTCAGAAATGATTTAGTGAATTTATACCGTTTGTTTATTACATTTAATATGAAGACACTTTTTTGGTAGTTTAAAAACATCATGAGAAAATGAATAGTTTTGGCTGTTTACCAAGGTCAAACCAATTCATATGTTTTTTACTACAAGTAAAAAAACACAAAAAATTATTTTTGACATCTTAAATAAAAGACATAATAATTTAAAAGAAAAAATAATCTACAATGAAGAAGGATTTTATTACAGTCACTATTTTGTTCGCGTTCACAATTATTTTTCAGTTAATGGTCGCTCATCACTAAAACTAGCTTTTTTTTTGGCGACTTTCTTATTTTAGCCGGCAACCCTTCTTGACATTCTGACTCGCTAACGCAGCGCGTGTTTTCCTTGCGCAAAAGTAATTAAATATATTTTAAGTTTTAACTGCGTATTAGAATTCAAAAATAATGTCCAAGCGTCGCATTGAAGTAGGGGAGACTTATTCCTCTAGCAAACCCAAGAAGTAAGTACATCCAACCAAACAAAACAATGCTGTACCCTTTAATTTGTTTTTCGCTTAGAATGGATCCGGAAGCATCCACATCAGCTGCGGCATCGGCAGCAGCTGCCGCCGGAACTGTGGCTCAAATACTTGGAGGATTTGTGCCCAGCAAGCAACCACCAACCATAAATACCTTGACGGGCAAGGCGTATTCGGCTCGCTATCAAAATCTCTATAAGAAGCGTATCAGCTTACCTGTTTTTGAGTATCAGACAGACTTTATGCGTCTGCTGAACCAACATCAGTGCATTGTCCTGGTAGGTGAAACGGGTTCTGGAAAAACCACACAGATTCCCCAATGGTGTGTGGATTTTGCAATATCTAAGGGCCGCAAGGCGGTGTCATGCACACAACCGCGTCGAGTGGCTGCCATGTCGGTGGCACAACGTGTATCTGAGGAAATGGATGTTAATCTGGGCGAGGAAGTGGGTTATTCCATACGTTTTGAGGATTGTTCTTCACCCAAAACTTTGCTCAAATACATGACCGATGGTATGTTGCTACGCGAAGCTATGTCTGATCCTATGCTAGAACAGTATCAGGTTATACTTTTGGATGAGGCTCACGAAAGGACATTGGCCACCGATATACTTATGGGTGTCCTGAAGGAGGTGATACGACAGCGAGATGATTTGAAATTGGTTGTCATGTCGGCCACATTGGATGCCGGCAAGTTTCAGCAGTATTTCGATAATGCTCCACTAATGAATGTGCCGGGTCGAACACATCCCGTGGAGATTTTCTACACACCTGAGCCAGAGAGGGACTATCTAGAAGCAGCTATCAGGACAGTCATTCAAATACACATGTGCGAGGATATTGAAGGTTAGTAACTGATCAAATATGTCGTAAATTTCTCTCTACATATTCTCTCCTGCCTTTCAGGTGACATTTTAATGTTCCTCACGGGTCAGGAAGAAATTGAGGAGGCTTGCAAGCGAATCAAACGTGAAATTGACAATCTCGGCTCTGAAATTGGTGAATTGAAATGCATTCCTTTATATTCCACCTTGCCGCCCAATCTGCAGCAGCGAATCTTTGAGGCAGCCCCACCCACAAATGCCAATGGAGCCATTGGTCGCAAAGTTGTCGTCTCCACCAATATAGCTGAAACCTCACTGACAATTGACGGAGTGGTCTTTGTTATTGATCCAGGATTTGCCAAGCAAAAGGTCTACAACCCCAGAATTCGTGTCGAATCCCTCTTGGTGTCACCCATATCTAAGGCATCGGCTCAACAGCGTGCCGGTCGTGCTGGACGTACGCGTCCAGGCAAATGTTTCCGCCTATACACAGAGAAAGCATTTAAAAATGAAATGCAGGACAACACTTATCCGGAAATTTTGAGATCAAATTTAGGTGGGGCATCTTAATCTTAATTCCCATCGTTATCTTTCGTAATGTTTAATTTTCCTTTTTTTAGGCACTGTGGTACTTCAACTCAAGAAACTGGGCATTGATGATTTGGTTCACTTTGATTTTATGGACCCTCCAGCACCAGAGACTCTGATGCGTGCTCTCGAGTTGCTCAACTATTTGGCCGCCCTCGATGATGATGGTAATCTAACGGATTTGGGCGCTGTCATGTCGGAATTTCCATTGGATCCACAATTGGCCAAAATGCTGATAGCCAGTTGCCAGCATAATTGCTCCAATGAGATTCTATCCATAACGGCCATGTTGTCGGGTGAGAAATTTATATACTTAAATGCTGAACTATCAGTTTAAGTAGAATTTAGGTGGCAGTTGGGGGGAGGTAATTACGTAGGGAAGATATTGGGGTTATCGAGTTTAAGGTATCAAATTGAATAATATTTAGTTGGCATTTTAGTTTAAAGAGGGCAATCGAAAGCTGCTTATAATTTTTTATACTTCTTCAAGTTAAATTAAACACTCAAATTGTCAGTAGATGTCTTCCAATTAAAGTTTTGAGAAAGCTTTAGATTGCATCCTGAATTTTTAATGAAATGTTTTCTGTTCCGGGGCTTTGTTAGTTTTTCCTTTGCATTACTTTTAAGTCAATCGACCGACAGACTGACGGAGTAGGAAACGTGCAAAGAAAAAAGTTTGTTCAATTTATTTGTTCTTTGCATTCAACACTAAAGCCAAGTTGCACGTGCGTTAGAGAAAAGCGAAAAGAAAACCCAACATTTACCGTTTTGGTTAATCTTGAGTATAAGGCTTCTATTGAGCCACTTTAAGTCAAAAAGATAAAGAGAGAAAGGAAAACGCACTTGCAACATACAACTGCAACGAATCTTTAAATCTAGCCTCTAGATTGCCTAGCTGACACAAAGTAAGCACAATATACATATAATATCTTTCGATAAACAATGTTATGAACTTTGCGCTTAAACATAAAACATAAACATAATTCATCAAAAACCAAAAGTGCCGCAATGCTTTGTCCGACCCAATGAGGCCAAAAAGGCTGCCGACGAGGCCAAGATGCGTTTCGCCCATGTTGATGGAGATCATTTGACTCTGCTGAATGTCTATCATGCCTTTAAACAGAGTGAGTAACTAAAACAAAGCACTTGGAATGCAATTGAGTAACTAATATTGTTTAATTTTAGGCAGCGAGGATCCAAATTGGTGTTATGAGAACTTTATTAATTTCCGTTCCCTGAAAAGCGCTGATAATGTGCGACAACAATTGGCCAGGATAATGGATCGTTTCAATTTGCGTCGCACTAGCACAGAATTTACCTCAAAGGATTATTATGTGAACATACGCAAAGCCCTTGTGCAGGGTTTCTTTATGCAGGTGGCGCATCTAGAGCGCACAGGACACTATTTAACCATCAAGGACAATCAAAACGTGCAACTGCATCCATCGACTTGTTTGGGTCACAAGCCCGATTGGGTAATCTATAATGAATTTGTGTTAACCACCAAGAACTACATACGCACAGTGACAGATGTGAAACGTAAGCAACTATTTGGTCATCAAAATACGAAAGTTTTCTTAATTTATTTCTCTAAATCTTCTCTAGCGGAATGGTTACTCAACTTGGCTCCCCAGTACTATGATCTTAACAATTTCCCACAATGCGAGGCCAAGAGGCAATTGGAGTTACTCCAGCAGCGCATAGAAACGAAACAATATCAAAAGGGCTTCTAAAATCCACATCAAGAGTCACTTAAGTTTAATCATAATAGAACATTATGCTTTTTTTAATTGGAATCATATTTTTATCACTCAATCAAACAAGAACAATTCCGTTAATTAACAAATGAAATGTGAGGAAAAACATCATACTTTTCTGTATCTCTTTCTCTTTAACCATTTGTCTTTTGAAATTGTATTAGTATAACCAAGTACGTGGCTATAGCCGATGCAAACTGTAAAGATAACGGTTTTTGTGTTAGTTGTAATCAAACTCCACAGTATTTTCCCCTTACCGACGTTAAAATGGTGCGATCGACACGGCACAAACCGCTGGCCGAGAAATCTGCATCCGCTACAAGAAGATGTTGCCAGAATTTCTTAACGGCCTCCGCTAAAATGGGTTCGTGGACTTTTCGCTCAATCTGACAGACAATTTTGATAGTCTGTTTGGATTCACGTGCCGCAATGTGACAAGGCTCCACCACCATGAGCAGACGAAAGGCATGAAATAGAATCCATATGACTTGTACCCACAAATAGCCATTGTTTCGATTGCTAAGCATCTCCAGAAAAAGGAAATACGCCGTGGCCACCAAATGCAAGAGACAGGAGACCAAAATAAAGAGAACTGCTATACCATAGGAGCTGGACACAAGGACCACACATTTGCCCAGTGATTCATGATTATCGGCCATGGTTTTGATGAGTAAGCCTTGATTTTTTGCTGGTGAATTGCTGGCCAGAGATTCTTGATTCAATTTGGTTAAACTCGAGTGCAAACTCGTCACTGCCGGCGGCAACATCATGGGATTAAAGTTCATGGTCTTCACTGTGCTCACTTTTAACAGTTTTGGTGGCTTTGAGGGTTTGTTATCTAAGAAGGGAATAGAGTTAATTAATTTCTAATTTGAATACGCCACTTACCTTCCAAGAAACTGCTGGTCAGCATTAAGTTTAAACGACCATAGCGACGACCCAAACCGTAAGCAGTATTAGCGAAATTAACTTGCAGTCCCGTGAGTATAAAGTAGAGGCTGTAGAATGGTATATACCACTGCACGTTGATCTCTGGATGGTGGGGAGAGTAAATATCATCAACATTATCATAGGAAAACAATCACCTACCCGTATTGGCATCATCCTGATTCATATCCCTGGCTATACGTATCCAAATCCACACATCCAATCCAACTAGCGACGCAATCGTCAACAAAGATGCAGTAATCATTCCCAGCGAGCGCCAACGGTCTCGTTTGAAATTATTGTAGGCACTCAAAGTGTTGTCAATGATGCAGAGTCGTGAGTTTAGCTCCTGTGTGGCCTTTAGACCAAACAGGCCGCAGTAAATACCCGATACAATGGCCAAAACGACAACGGATACATCAAGAGCAGTCACTACCTTTGCGGTGGCCGAATGCATTCTAAAAGATGCACTTTTGATTTGATCAATCAAACATTTTTAAGTGATGCAAGTGATGAAGCGTGGAAAGAGTTGAGCAGGAGGTTCAGATATAGTGGTGGAGAAAGAAGTAGAAGAAGAAAGTACAAGACAGAAAATGCAACAGAAGTAATAGAAAGAGCGGAGAAGAAAAGCCATGTAACTCGAGAGGGAGAGTCTATGATAAGTGACTTGAATGGGGATTTGAAGTTGGAGCTGATAAAGCGGCTTCAATGATTACTAACTATAGAACTCGAAATTCGTTATAAAAAGGGGAACTTTTACCCCTTAAAGTGTCCGTTATTTTATTTTAAATAGGAAAGAAGACAATTTAATTATCCAATAACAAGCACTTATCATAGCTCAAACGCTCTCCCATTACCTACCGTATGGGAATTTTCGAATTGGCATCAAAAAGTAAACCCCGATAAGTAAGAAAAACTGCAAATGGATTCACATTGAGTTTCAAACTTCTCCGGATTAACTCCAAAAAAAAACTCTCACCCAAAATCACACACAATGAGGCTGAATATATGGTAAATGTCCAACTTCGCCGGATTTCTAATTGTGCCTTGGCATTCCTTAGTACACGATACGGAGCCAGGGACATTAGTTTACTGACATAGAATATGCCAATGCTGGGTTCGGATATTTCCATATTTTCACAAGAATTTCTCAATGATAACTGGCGAATGAATCGCCAAATACCAGGACTTAAATTCTAAAATAGAATGAATGGTATATTTGATATCAAAGCCAAATAATGCGCTCCCCTATTTGATTACTATTAGTGTGTATGATGAATGTCTGGGTGGGGGTGGCGAGTGGGGGCAAAGGGTAGACCGTCTAAGCAAATAGCAAAGGAGCGACCCTTCCACCTGCCTGGCTGGCCACTGTGTGTGGTTGTTTTGTTTACTAAAGTTTGTCTGCCACCGTAAATAATAATTAGCGTGAGAAAAACGCCAATCATTTTGGACATAGGAGCCAATTAATTTTGGAAACAAAATGTCTGCGTTGACAGCTGGACGAAAAAACATGAAAGGAGCAGGATAACATTCGGCAATCTTTCTGCTGCTTTATTACAATTCTCTCCTTGGACAAAATAATCTCAAAAAAAAAAAAGGAAAATATATTTATATATTTAATAAGTTAAACAGAATAAGGAAACTCAAAAAGGAAGGAGCAAAACATTCTTCTAGTTCTGCTGCTGGACACCAAAGGCATTAAAAATCTCAATCCAATAGCCATCGGGATCCCGAATGAAGGCCAAACCCTTCATGCGACCGTCATTGGGTTTCTTAACGAATTCCACATTATGCTCCTCAAAACTGAAGAAGATTATAAGAGTGTAAGTTGGCCAACAAATGAGAGGAATCTTGCACTTAATTACCGTTTGCACGCAGCATAGACATCTGGAACCATCAGGCCAATATGACCAAAACCACGTGGTTCAGTGTTGCCTGTGTGATAGCTCTGATCGGGATCGGATTCAGTGCCCCAATTGTGGGTTAACTCAATGGTGGCCTTACGACTCAATGCCCAACTCTTGCGCTCCTGTTGATCTTTTGGTATATCAGCTGGATTCTCATAGCTGTAATTGAAATAAAATTGAAATATCATCAACTGATAACTGCCATATCGCACGTAGCTAGAGATAACCTTACCCCATAAAGTACAAGGAGAATTTGGCCTCTGGAAAATCCAATTTGACCAGCAAGGTCATGCCTAAGACATTTGTGTAGAAGGGCAAAGATTTGCGAGGATCCTTGATGCGATACATGGTTTGTTGGAATAGGAAATCCTGAAATTAAGTGGGGTAAGCATAATTAAATCTGTATTGCCATGTGCATCGTCTTAGTCGTCCCTTTCTCGTGACCATATGGACAGCATTTTGGATAATCCTTTTACTCACCTTGGTGGCTGGATCGCGCTTTGCGCATAGCTCATCAGCTTCAGCATTGCTTAGTCCTGTAACGTCACCCATTTTGCTATAGTTTGTTAAAAAATTTTCGATTTGTTAAACACCTGTGGCTGCTGGGAAGCCGAAATTGCAAATGTGACCGTAAACAACAACAACAACCATTGCAAAAATATTGCCACTTTTTAGCCATAAAAAAGCTAACATCTGTCTATCGATAACAATTATTGTTATGTGCTGCCTTTTAAAATGCAATAACAGTTACAGAACTATCGATGACAATTAAAAGAGTTAAAAACAATTTAGTCCGGGATTTTAAGTAATAATAGGTTTTGTGAATTTATAAATATTTAACTTTGTAAGCTAATTTTGAAGTATTACCATGAAGATTTTAAAAAGTTATTTCCTCATGCATATTCTCAGATTTGAAAGCAACTAATAGACTTGAACTAGAACCTTTTTTTCAATTTGGGTTTTTAGTATCCCATTTGGGATATTAAATATTGTATGATTATTTCGACCTTTTCTAACAGAAAAAGATTAAGTCAAAAATTCGATGTTAGGAATTCCTTTTCAATTTTAATATTTAGCTGGTGATGTGCCATAGAAATGATTATTGATTAAAAAGATAACTTTCCTCTTCTGACTTAGTGTTTCTTAAACTAATTACCCACCAAAAATACCAATAGATGTAAAATTTAGATGCAAAAAGTTTATATACATTTCGTCGTTCATTTTATTCAATTTGAATCGTTAAGTCAGGCTGCTTCGTTTCCAAACTATTTACATGATCAAGGCATTTTAAGGGCATTTTCTGTGTGTCAGGTTTGAGTTCCCCTTCACAATATATATATCTATTTGTATATATATGTAGGTATATATGTATTTCTTTCGATTTTTCTCTATGTATATATACATTCATTGTTCATTGTATTTGATTTGTTGACTGTTTCGTGGTCATTCATTAGAACTAATTTAACTGATCGAAATTTGTTGTATAGTTTTATAGCATGTTTCTATATATGTGGTCGTGTGTTTGTGTGTATATATGTATGTATATATATATCTATATATATATATATATATGTTTGTATGCAGGTATAATCATATAATATGCTTAAACATTAAACTTAGTTGGTTTGTTATGCTTTCTCATTAATTAGTTCTAGATTATATAGTAATTTATATTGTGCTTATGATTATCAGAATTGTTGTTATAGATTTTTGTTGTTGTTGTTTGTAGCCGATTTGTTGGTGTTGGTTTTTCATTATTTTTATTTGAAATAAAACCAAATTATTATAATAGACGGAAATCTTGAAAATTGAAATTAGAACATGAATCTATAAGATATACATATGTAGTATATGGCCTGGAAATTAATTAATTAACATTATGTAAGAGTATGTGTAAATGGTTTCATTTTGGTTGGTTTTCGTTTCATTGTTTTTATATAAAAAAATAATTGATTTATCTTCCTTTTCTCTTTCTACAAATCTCCTCTTTCCTTTTGTCTCGCTGTTTATGTGTCGTTTTTCTAAACGTTGGTCGTACGATTTGTGGATGGTTTTTTCTCTTTTGTTTTGTCCATTATAAAGTATATTTTTTGTTTTAAGTTTTATTGTTGCGTTGGCAAATGAAATAATTCCTATTTGTGGACTTACGCTTGGAAGGAGTTTGTGTCTCTATAAATGTATGTATGTATAAAAGTATCGTTTTGTATTTCGGTAGTTACGGTAACCGAAATAAATGGTTGGATTGGATTTGTTTTTAAAGTAAATTGGATGCCTAAACCCTACAAAAAAACTCAAAAGTGAACAAAAAAATCAAAATATATCCATTTGAATGCATATTTATTTTGTGGTTTTTGTTTGCGTTTTTCATTTCCATTGCTTTTAAAAAATTATTGCAAGCACATAACAAAATTAGAATAATATAATAATAATAGTTATTACAAATTAATTAAAAAATTATTACAAAATAAATTCAAATAAAACACATGAGCTAAAAGAAAACACATTGCGCCTAAATACATATACATAAAAAATATATACATATATTTATATATATATATGTCTTTATAACGCTACATATCGTTTGGAAATTAAACATAAACAAATGACAAAGAAATTGCAGTTTAAACATACAACTTGACTAATAAAATAATATATTTGTATATAAAATAATCAAAAAAATTGAATAAAAGCGAAATTGTTTCTCATTGATTTACTTTTTCACGTTTTTCGTTTCGTTTTTTTTGCTTTTGAAACTTTTGCTTACAATTAAAATGCGTAATTAATGGCAAAAATCCGCTGTGGTCATTTTTTTGTTAACTTAATTTATAATTAGAAACTAAATAATTTTGTAGTTCTTGATTTCCGTTTTTTGTTTAAATATATACATATATATATAAATATGTATATATATATATGTATATGTATATGTATAAATGTTCATATATGTTTTATATATGCATTTAATATTGTAATTGCGTGCGCGCCACTTTAACAAATTAGTTATTGTGTCATTTTTGTTTGTTTTTGTTTTGTTTCACATAACCTTTGATTTCATTTTAAAATTTTACATTTGAAATATTGGCAAAATTAAAAGAATATATATATAAATGTATATAGTAAATTGATTTTTTGTTTTGTTGATTTTTCTTTAATGCTCTCATTTAATCAAACAATTAATTAATTAATGTTCTCCAGGACATTTGGAAGATGGTTTATATATATATATAAATAAAGGTGTATGCATTTGTATAATCGTGTAGGTGTGTGTGTTGGTCTGTTTGTTTGTGTACATATGGAACAGAGAATTTATTTATATATAAAAAAATTTCACTAGCAATTAAATTCACCATTTTAATAATTAGAATATTAATTAAAAGCAGAAAATGAGAGAAAAATAATTATGTATACAATTTATATATATATATATGTGTGTATAATCAAGGAAAACAAAAGAAAAAAAAAATAATAATAATAATTGATATTTAAAAAGAGAAGAGAGATGCACAAATAGGCAGAGCGGGGCAGGACACAGCAAGCAGCGCCTAATCATCATCATCATCGGACGAATTCGAGGACAATTGCAGATCATTTTGTAGCAAATCATTGGGAAAGCCACGATTTGAGGTATACATATCGGATTGCTGCTGTTGCTGTTGCTGATGATGATGTTGTTGCTGCATATGATGATGATGATGTTGTTGCTGCTGCTGTTGTTGTGGCTGTTGCTGGACCTGCTGGTGATTATTGTAGGAAGGCGATATTGAACCGAGACCCAAATTTGGCAACTGTTGCTGCTGCATGGGACGGGAATCATCATCAGTGCTATCATCGGAATCACTGCCACTATCACTATCACTTGAGTCCGATTCCGAGCTGGAACTGGAAGCACTTAGCACACCACCAATTTGCTGCAAAGACAGGATCAATTAAACGATCAATTCGGAACGGGACCTGTGGCCAGTTAAACTCACCTCTTCTATGGCAGCGCCCGCTTGGGCCATCGTTTGTGAGGTTAATTCATGTTCTCTTGGGGAATCTAAATCCATGGGCATATTATTGCTATGATGGCTATATGTTGATGAGGAGGAGGGTCGTTGTTGTTGTTGATGGTGCTGCTGCTGCTGCGGCGGCTGTTGTTGTTGTGCGTAGTTATTGCTGCCTCCTCCATTGTTAATGCCACGGCCATAATGCTGCTGCTGTTGTTGTTGTTGATGCATAGGTGGACTCGGATGCTGCTGATGATGCTGATGCATTTGCTGTCGCTTGCCATGCTGACCATGTTGAGGCACTTGTCGCTGTCTATGCATTGTGGAAGAAGATGAGGAACCGCCACCACCATAGTCCGATTGGCCCGTTGAGGAGCCAGTAGATGAGCCAGAGATATTCGCCTGACCACCACCAGTTCCATTGTGCAAGGCGGCACCAAGACCAAAATCATCATCATCCATTATCATGGGTATGCTAGGCAACGTTTGTTGGGCATTATTGGCATTCCAGCTGCAAAGAAATCAAGTTTGTTAGAAATATGAAGGATCAAAGGATCCTCTATTCTAACTTACGCCGGCGCCGATTGTGGACTACGATGCGAAGCAACTGGACGTGATGGGGAACTCTGCTGCATGGGTGAATTTCGTGGCTTAAAATCAACTGGAGATAAAATGTGAGTAATTTAGAAACAATCAACACATCGGTTTATAATGGCAATCACTTACTTATATTATTCCTTCGGCTGCCCGTTGATACTTTCGTCTTGGAACTAATGCGCATGGTGCTATTCTCTAGTTTTTGTCCCGAACCACTTGCCGATCCCGATGATGGCGGTGATGGTCCTGATCCTGGTCCTGGGCCAGGTCCAGAACCATTGGTAGACATTGGTATGTTATTATGATTGATATTTGGAGCGGGCAGAAAACTTGGTTTATGGTGTGTCATTTCGCTTCTGTAAAATGAGTGTTGCATAGTCACTTAGTATTAAATAGTGTTGGGTAGCATTGAGAGATCTTACCTTGTCTTCTTTACTTGTATATTATGATATAGCTTTTCTAATGTGATAGCACCCGTTTCCTTGTCATAAATCATTAAACACTCTTTTTGCATATTTTCTCTGATTTCCCTTATAAACTGTATGAGGCACACCGGAATTTTCTAAAACAAAAATAAAAGAATTTAAGAAATGTCATTAATTAAAGATCTTTCAAGATATGGTTACAATTATTTCTCATTATCAAGTGAAACAAACAGAAAAACAGGTTAAGCTTGTAGAGTTCATTGACAGTGAGTCTTAAAAGTAAACACACATGAGTGTGCGTGTGTGGCTAGGTGGTCGAAGAGCCTCACAAACAAATCGTAATAATTCAACATCATCATCAGAAAACCATTAACAATCTTTAAATCACACTGAAATACGTTGCCAATGAGACCCTAGGGGGTTTCTTTCACTTTTTCAATACCCTGCATAACCTATGTTGGGGCTAGGAGGGTATATTAGTTATCATCGACAACTTTAGTGTTGTATAATGCAAAATGTAAGATCAACTACTTTTAGCGGTTAAGAGCTAAAATTGTTTTCCCAGCTTAGAATCGGCTAAAAGCTGCATTTATGTTTAGGAGCTCATCGAAATTTGTAGCTGTCCTCGAGTTTATAAAGAAATTTAGTTATTGGCCTATAAAATTCAGTTACTATTAAATACACAAATACTTTAATTAGGTAAAGTTAAGGGTTTTTTCCCATACACACTTGTCAAAAAATAATCAACTTGTCTAAGATAGGAGAGCAATTTCGCATTAGATAACAAATATTTCAATGGCGTATTAAAAACAAACATTATCAATTTGTTTTCTTGCATTAAAATCTTATCTCATTCCATTTATTTAATTTTAGTTTTGGTTGTGAAAAGAAAGTGCAGTGACTGCAGAAATCACCCAAGCAAAAAGTAAAAAGCACAATAATGAACGATTCGGGAGTACCCTCTATGAAGAGGTTGATCTTGAGAATCCAAGGAACCCCTTTGAGATGGAGAAGTCTAGGTTTTTAAGTTACATTCAAGTAGTCACTTAGTAGTTTAATGATGTTTGCCTGAAATGAATATACCCCCCGCCACAAGTTACACTCTGGTTTTGCAGGGCAACATCATAAAATGAAAGTGTGCAGCAACAAACACAATATTTTGGTTTTTGCATTTTCAAATCCGGTTAAGCTTTTTGTTTTTTGTATCTTTACCCCCCACCGTTAAACTTTAAACGATTTGATGCGCTTGTGTTGAACTGCTTAAAAGAATTAACAATATATAAACTTTTAGTTACGTATATTTTAATGACATCTGTGACCATTTTACTTATCCTACCCACTTATGTAACATGTCTTATGGTTTCTATGCAGGATTAGTCGCAGTTTAGTCATGGCTGTCGTTTGAATGTGCTGTAATTCTCATTATTATGAATATCGTTAGAAAATAGTGCAGAGAAATCTTCTTTGCAACGTTTTCGTTAAATCAATCTATTAGTTTGTCTCTGGTCTAATCATATTTAAAATCAAACACTCTGAAGAAACCAGTTTCCCCCTGTTATCTAATTTAAAGAGACCCTGTTTTAAACTGAATCTAAAGAATTATTATCATTCCTTTTATTGACAATTTAAAACACAATCAACTTATAATTAGATTGCAGAAATTCTACTTCTTTTCTGTTTTACATAGTTTCCAGTTGTCATTTTTCAAGAGATGACTTTAAAATTCTTGACCATCGGATTGTATAATCTCAAGACCATTTGGTATTTTCATTTCCATTGCAATTGTTAATGAACTTGTTTCTTTCTATATAAGAAAAGAGGGCAAAATTGAAAGGTCAAGTGCCGTCAAAAGTCGTTAATTTTTTGGCTTAGCGTTGCCAACAATATGGCCAAACGTGCCAAAGCAGAACAAAACTGTAAAGCTTCCGTTTTGGTTTTCGCAAATTTATGGAGAAACGCACATACATAAATGGAAATGCATATAAATATAAGAAGTCGGTATATGCTATATAGATATAGTAGATACAGAAATCTTAATTAGACTCACACACGCATGAGAGAGTTGATTTGAGCTCTGACGTTGAACTAGAGCAAAATTGCATTACATTAAAATGGAATGGAAGTTCCGTGAGTTGCGATCTCTCTCCCTCTCTCTCGATCTCCTTCCTTCTTCATCACTAGCTCTTTCTCTGGTTTAGTGTTTCTCTTTGTATCTCGTATATACCCATAAACATTATGGGTGAGTTCAGCCACCTGTTTGGTGTTTTAACAGCTGATAGGAAAGTGCCCCAGAGCACCACCTTATCGCATTACAGCAGTAGAAGAAGCAAACGAAACAAAAAGGCAGAAACCCAGACAAGGGCAAGAAGGCGAGGCATGATCATGGCTAATGTTGATAAGAAAAGCTACAGTAGAAATATTAATCGAGATTATTATTGTTTATTTAAAACCAAGGAAACCAAAACAAAAGTGGCTTTACTCTCTAACTGTGTACTTTGATAATTTGAGGGGGCTTGTTTAATTTTACCCTGAATGATTACTCATGATTATAAAATGATTGGTTTGGTTTGGAAACACAAAAGCAACTAAGGGGCACAAAAATGTCTAAGAAACGATTTCAAATTTTTAACATCCTTTCTGATATTATTTAAAACCTATACGGCTCAATAAAAACTCTAGTTTTGGGAACTCAAAATTAAAGGTCAAGCTTCAAAGTAAATTATTATTAACAAAGTGTTAAGAAACGCTTAAAAATAGTATGAAAAATCATTTAATACTTTCTGGATTACACAACAATTAGTTGAACCAATTGATTTGTTTAGTTCTAAGTCCAGGTGGCATAGTGTACAAGTAAAATAGGAAAGTAATTGGAAACAGTTTGGCAAAACGTTTTTCCATACCATACGAAATGCGTCTCCTCTGCAATGTTCTGTTTATTGGTGAGCCTTTTTTTATGCTGTGTTTTGACTTTGCCTATAATTGTCTCGAAATTAAATCTTTTCAAATTTAGGTGTACTCTGTGCACTACAATTATCTGGTGTATCAGAGGCTAAACCTTGGATAAAAGAATTGCTTGAATTTAAAAAGGCTTTTCTTGAAAAAGTAATCAAGTACGTGCCAGAGTCACGAGCACCATCACTAAAGAAAGAACTACAAGAATTCAAATTATCATGCGTTGAGGAAGTTCATGAATACACCATGATAGGCAATCCAGAAACGAACGAACGACAAAAGCCACAGGACGAAACGGTTACAAACTTTAATGTCATTCATCAAACGCTGCAAGATGTTTTTAAAAAAGAAGAAAATATGGCACAAAAGAGATTGATTGAACAAATTATGATACTGGTCCAAAATTTAATGATCAAAAAATCCGAGGGAGATAGTGCAAGTTTACCCAGTCAATCTGCGTTGGTGGCTATCAAAGATCTATTTATTAAAATGCGCAATAATCAGAATGAAGGATCTAACAAAATAGTGCCAAATTATCAAGAGATTTTAAAAATTCTTCTGGGAGAAAAACGTGTTCCCGATTCCGGAGAATTAGAATTAACGCTCGCAGAAGAAACTGTAGTTGATGAAACTAATAAATCTAAATCGTACATCGAAGAAGCGCTTGGATTTGTTGTTGAAAAAGTATTGCCAATGGCACCAAGTGGTTCGTTTAATTTTACCATTGATTTGGAAGAACCTGCTCCTGCAACCGCTGTAGGTCTGCATGAATTCAAAGATTTATCAATCCAACAAGGTGATGATGCAGTAAAGCCTAGAACCTTTGACTGGTCAGTTGATGTGTCAGGAAAAGGTTCCATTTGGGGCGGAGCACAAATTGGCTTTGGAAAGCTTGGCTTTTTCCGTTCTCCGCGTGTTGCTAAATTAAGAACTGAAAAGCAGAGTCGATTAATCAAGGCTGAATTGAATCGTCTTATAAAACTCTGCGTGCAAAGGAAAGTCCTACAAGCTCGGGCGGCAAAAAAATTATTAGCCCTTTCAACTAGTAAAAGTTAATAATATACATATTTTTATGCTTTTATATATAAATATATATATTATTTACCATTATTTAAAATAAAGTGATGCGTTCAATATGTTAGCCCTGCATTTCATTTTGCCCTTGCAGAAGTGTGCAACGCACAAGGAGACGAGCTCCAACGACGACTGAACTTTTGCATGTGAATTCCATAAACTGCATTGGTTGTTTATTTCCGAATCAGCCGTATTATATAAAAGGAACAATAAGATTGACTTCATCCGATGAAAACAAAACGATAGACGACATCATGCAAATGATCATCGATCTGTATACCTTTCTGGTAGCTTTAGTTCTTATCGTCTTTTCGATCTATGGAACAAAAAAGAAAAGCGTCCTTTTCTGCCTTTTACATTTTGGCGACATTAATACACCATTTCACCCTATACGTGCTTGGCATGGAAAGGTACCAATTTTAGGCTTACTTTATAAAAAGGCAGGAAATATTAAAAGATTCATCGAAAACATATTTTGAAAAAAATTTATTTTAGTATCTCAAATTTTAAGATCCTTTCTGATATTATTTAAAACCGATATGAGTCAATAAAAACTCTAGATAATTATTATTATAAAAGTGTAAAGAGACGCTTAAAAATAGTATGAAAAATCATTTAATACTTTCTGGATTACACAACAATTAGTTGAACCAATTGATTTGTTTAGTTCTAAGTCCAGGTGGCATCGTGTACGAGTAAAATAGGAAAGTAATTGGAAACAGTTTGGCAAAACGTTTTTCCATACCATACGAAATGCGTCTCCTCTTCAATGTGCTGTTTATTGGTGAGCTTTTTTTTTATGCTGTGTTTTGACTTTGCCTATAATTGTATCGAAATGAAATCTTTTCAAATTTAGGTGTACTCTGTGCACTACAATTATCTGGTGTATCAGAGGCTAAGCCTTGGTTAAAAGAATTGCTTGAACTTAAAAAGGCTCTCATTACACAAGCACTCAAGTACATACCAGAATCACGAACACAATCACTAAGGAGACAAATATACGAGTATCAACTATTATGCATTGACGAAGTTCATGAATTCGCCTCGCAAAAATTGCCAGATATGCCCCGAGGAGAGAAAGGCCCGGGTGTGAAACCAGAGAAGTCACAGGGCACGAGTGCCGGACCAGAGAAGACACATGACACGAGTACCGGACCAGAGAAGACACCGGACGTAAAAATTGTAAACTTTAATATTATTCTTCAAACGCTACAAGATGTTTTTAAAAAAGAAGAAAACATGGCCCAAAAGAATCTGATTGAACAAATTATGATACTGGTCCAAAATTTGATGAAAAAGAAATCCGAGCAAGATAGCCCAAGTTTACCCAGTTCATCTGTGTTAATGGCTATCAAGGAACTTTTGATTAAAATAAGCAGTAATCAAAATGAAGAATCTAAAACAATAGTTCCAAATTATGCAGAGATTTTAAAAATTCTTCTCGGAGAAAAACGAATTACCAATATCAGTGATCTAGAATTGACAATCAAAAAAGAAACCGTAGTTAAAGAAACTCATAAATCGAACATTGAAGATGCGCTTGGAATTATTGTTGGGAAAGTATTGCCACCGTCCCCAAGTGGTTCGTTTAATTTTACCATCGAATTGGAAGAACCCACGATAGTGCATCAACTCATAGAATTGTCAGACAGACGAACTAATGATGTACAAAAAGAATCTCCAGACCAACAAGCGAATGATGTACAAAAAGAATCCCCAGACAAACAAGCGGATGATGTAGAAAAACAATCCATAGAAGTAGAAAGTAATGATGAAGAAAAACAATCCACAGACCTACAAGATGATGATGTAGAAAAAGAATCCACAGATCTACAAGATGATGATGTAGAAAAAGAATCCTCGGACAATCAATTGGATAAAGTAGAAAAACAATCCTTAGACAAACAAGCTGATGAGGTAGAAAAACAGTCCTCCGACAAACAAGCTGATGAGGTAGAAAAACAGTCCTCCGACAAACAAGCTGATGAGGTAGAAAAACAGTCCTCCGACAAAGAAGCTGATGAGGTAGAAAAACAGTCTTCCGACAAACAAGCTAATAATGCAGTAAAGCCGAGAAGCCCCTTTATCTTTGGACTTGGTTTTGGAGCAGCAGCTAGCGCTACAGTCGTAGCACAGGCTTCCTGGGGAAGTGGAAAACGAAAAATGCGATCTCCACGTAATTATCCCGTGTATTACCCAGTTCGAGTACCAGTACCAGTACCAGTACCAGTAGGAGTAGCTCCCTATCCTTACCCTCCCTATCCTTACTCTCCATACTATCCACCTTTGGTCCACCCATTATATAGAACTGAGAGGCAGAAACGCATAATTAGGTTTGAATTGAATCGTCTAATAAGGCTTTGCGTGCAAAGGAAAGTCTTACAAGCTAGAGCGACAAACACATTATTAGCCCTTTCAACTCAGGAAAAAAGTTGAATTTAATTTAATGCTTATATATGTATGTAAATTTACTATATACTATTATATAAAATAAATTGATGCATTCCAAAATGTTAGCCCTGGATTTAACATTCAATTTTCTACTTAAGTTTAAGTTAACATAAAACATCGATTCGCGTTTGATCACCATAACAAATCGAAATATTTAAGATTCTGTAATGTAATTCCTAAATGGACTCAGATATTTAGAATATTTCGTGTCATATAAGAAGATTTTCATCGTTGTAAACAGAGTAATGTTTCTTTTAGGAACAATCAGATTGAACAACAAGATCATTCCACGAGAATAAAACAATCTTCAAATTCTAGAAAGGATCATCGATTTGTTTATATTCGGGATCTAGAGATAGATTTAAGGTCGGAAAACCTTTGTTCTGCCTGTTACAGACATTTCGGAGACTATAATGTACCACTTCCCTTTATAAGTGCAATGAGTTAACGATTTGATTTCAGTCAATTGGATTAAATGTGTTTGGGAGTATTACGAATTGAGGTTTCGGTATTGGCTTTTTGTAAAAGTAATCGATAATTGAGTGTGACCAACCGTGTAAAGGTTAAATGTTAATGCGGAACTCGCAGCGGTTGTAAATGCAATGGAACTCTAGCCAATTGCATTATCCATGGATATTGCTTATAAAAGCTAACAACAGTTCCTAGCCACTACTTAGTAGAATCTCAAAATGAAAGTTTTTGTGCTGTATTTAAGTAAGTGCTGTCAAAAGATTCTAAAATTTAAGCCTCTATCTATTTCTTTCATTTACTTATCCCTTTATAAAAGGTATTTTTACCCTGCTACAACTGCAGTGCAGATTTGTACAATCCACTAACGAACTATGGCTGCCGAGACTCGATAGATTGTCAACAATTTTAAGTGAATGCGAATCCAAGTACAATGTCCCAGTCGTTGCTCGTCCAGTCGCACCGGGCAACTTGCGACAAAAAGGCAAAATTTCAATGCGCAGCTCTGCAAATGCCAGAGAGGATGAAGTTATCAAAGCATTATCCAATATCAAGTTCAGTTCTGGTCCAGTTCAAGCGGATGTAAGTAACGCGTTGGATCTAAGCGCTGGTAAAAATCGAAAATTAAGCGGTGGTGCCAGCAACGATCAATCGTCCATTAGTAGCTCCCTGAATATCGATCTTAGCGGTAACACAATCGATATTAAAAATCCAGTGAGACCGCGATCATCAGCGTCAAAGAAAATTCAGAATACCCGAAAACCACTTGTTATCAAACGGAGAACGATAGGTGGAAGAGGAGGCAGCCCAATATCGATATCAATTGGCGATACCAATGCCAATAATCAGGTCTTAATGGGGGGCCTTACACAACCAACCCCACCCCCACCGCCCATCAACAACGTGGTGACCATTAACAATAGCAACACCAATGGAGACAAACCACAACCGAGAACATTGCGGAAATCAAAATTAAACCCAGCTGAATCTAAGGAATTATTATATATCAAAATCTCCAATTGTGTCCAAGGAGGAATAGTAGCAGCATACCGAAAGACATTCTGGTAAACCATGACTTTCTTTACCTTTTGCCATTAACTCAGAATGAGCTTAAGCTAATTAAAAGTTTTGTAACAAATATATTTCGAAAATAAACCTTTCCAAAACAAAATATATACATATATTATCGGAAAACTATGTGTTTGGACAAATAAGAAAATTAATTAAGAACTAAATTGATTTTTTTTTTTTTTGGCATTAAAAAATTAAGTAACTACCAACTCATATTTTACCGAAAAGCATCCCAAATCGCTTTCCGCAGCAGCACTGTGGCGCACCTATGGCCTCTTGAGTTCTTGTCACGTGGCATTTTATTCCGATTTTCATAAACTTGGCCGAATTTAATTGCTTTGTCCTTTTTAAGTACATATGTATGTATATACATATATACATATGTATATATATCAAATTGGTTTCTCAACGACGGAAGGGCTTAAGTCGATAGGCTAACCTTAGCTTTTAATGCTAATCTTGAATAGAAATACATTGGAAATACTTTTTCCAGTTGCTTAAATCTCTGTTTGTGCTAAAAAATTTGCTGATGATAGAATTTGTTGGTATTTGAAATTGCTATGCAGACAATCTGCTCAACTTTTCCAAATATTCCTATTTTAAGGTTAATCAGGATTTTAACTCCCCATGTGACATTCTTCTCCCTTGTAAAAGTATAATCCAATAGGATTCGGTTAAGCTGATCACATGTAGATTGGATCGTAATCAAGCATAAAAGGGTTAAATAAGAATGCGGAACTCGAAGTTGCAAATGCATTGGAACTAAAACCAATGGCATTATCCACGGATCTTTCCTATAAAAAGTCATCAACATTTTTCAGTCAGCACTTCTTGTTAGTGGAACCCCGAAAATGAGAGCTTGCCTGCTTTATTTATGTAAGTATCGGAAAAGGAATAAAGGAAGACTGTATCCTAAATATATATATCTAACTTACAATCCTTCCTTCTATATTTAAGGTATATTTACTCTGCTACAGAGTAGATATGTACTATCTCAGGATATATGGCTACCCAATTTAAGCAAATTATCCTGGATCATAAATAGATGCCAAAATGAACTGAGAGGTGAAAACGTTGGTTCGCTGCTGTCATTGGACAACGAATCGACATCCAATAAACGGGCAGAACTAAAGAGTTCTGCAAGGTCCCAAGGTGATGGCGCAGCTCAGTCATCATCCAATGTAAACATTAAAAATGGTCAGCGTGTTCTATCTATTTCAAACAATGTGGAGACGGGCCCACGCAGAGGACGACTACCCCGAAGAGGGAACAATGGCAGAAACGATCAATCTTCCGTGGACAGTTCGGTATCTGTCAACCTTGGCGATGCGTTAACCAATATTAAGCCTCGGTCTGATTACCGCATTATTCCCAGAACTGCTCAAGGAAAGAGGAGTAACCCAATATCGATATCAATTGGTGATAGCAACGCCAATAATCAAATCATTCAGGAAGAAAATCAACCAACCCCACCCCCATCCGTCAGCATTTTGGACCTTCTCCAACCCAGGTCACCATGGGGAGTCGGTTTAAACATTTCAGGAGGTAAGAGGAGGCCCAAAACTGCACCTAACCGTTTGCTAAGCTTTACGAATATCCAAGTCGCCAAGTGTGTTAAAAGGAAACTACTTGAAGAATATCAATCAGGTTTTTCTAACTAAATTCAATAATTTGCAATAAACGCTTGCGCATTACCAATTAAAATTGGAAAGAAAATTAAAGTTTTTAATTTTTCGTCGGTTTGTGTGCGCCTTTATAGAAAATATATTGAGATTTCATATGTTAAGTACTAAAAAACAAAAGTCGATTCTTCAAAGCGGATAAAATAATGGATTTTCTTCAAAAAATTATATTTTAGTTCTTAGACTGATAAAATGCCAATACGGATGGAAATCGCTTAAATGATAATCCGGAACTCGGAGTTGCAAATGGAATGGAACTCTAACCATTTGCATTATCCCCAACTTAGATATTTATACGACTGGTGGTTTCTTCAATCGTTTAAATTCTTTTAGCCAGTAGTAGACAGTAAAATCTCCATTATTGTTCGTTTTCTATTCAAGTGCTTCTCATTAGTTTAATATTCGATATAGTTACGATAATCACAATTTGATTGGATCATGGTAAAGTGTAACTATATGATTAAATACGAATCCGGAACTCGAAGTTGCAAATGCAATGGAACTCTAACCAATTGCATTATCTATGGATCTTACCTATAAAAAGCCATCCACAACTCTTCACCAGCACTTCTTGTTGGTGGAACCCCGAAAATGAGAGCTTGCCTGCTTTATTTATGTAAGTATCCGAAGAGCAAGAAAGATAGTATCCTAAAACTTTCTTACTTATGTTTCTTCTATCCACATTAAAGGTATATTCACCCTGCTTCAGAGCAGATATGTACTATCTGAGGATTTATGGCTGCCCAATTTAAACAAATTATCCTCCATTCTATATAGTTGCCAGGATGGTCTGAGCCCTGTGAATTCGCCTTTGCTGCTAAACCTAGACAAAGAATCAATTTCCAATAAACGGGTTGTGCTAAAGAGTTCTGCAAGGTCCCAAGGTGATGGCTCAGCTCAGTCATCATCTAATGTTATCATTAGAAATGGTGACCGCGTTCTGACTATTTCAAACAATGTGGATCTGGGATCGGGAAAAAGAGGAAGTGCAACCAATGGAAAAAACGACAAATCTTCCATCGAAAGTTCGGTATCTTTCAACCTTGGCGATGCATTATCCGAAAAAAATCCTTTATCTCTATTACAAAAACTTTTTGGCAAAAGTATAACCAAAGTCAACGGAAAAATCCTACCTAGAACTGCCCAAGGGAGGAAGGATAACCCAATAGCAATATCAATTGGTGATAACAATGCCAATAACCAAATCATTCAGAATGATCGTCAACAACCCGCTGCCACAGCCGTGTTGTCCGTTAAGCCTGTAGAAAGCAAACCCCAGCCGAGGACACCATGGGGAATAAGTTTCAACATTTCAGGAGGAAGTAGTAGGAGGAGGCCCAGAGCTCCACCAAGTGACCAGTCGATGGCCAAGGATCAAATGTACAGTCGCATCGCAAGTTGTGTTAAAAAGAAGCTACTGGAAGAATACAAAAGGGAATCAGCTAACTAGGTTCGATAATTCCCAATATGGGCTTGCGTTACTATTAAAATTTTATAATTAATACATTAAAATTCAATTCGTACGACGAAAAACATTTAATTTTTTCGCAGCGGAGTTTGGTTGATTTAGCTCTAAAAATGTTTTGTTTCCAGTTACAGATTCTCTGATTCAAGATCGATTTTCGTTTAAAATCGAGGACAGGCAAATTGTCTGAAATCTATATGTTTCTATGTATGGGCGTAGATTGATATAATAGATTGACTCAGCTTTTTGTACCATACACACATAGGGTGAAATGGTATATTAAAGTCGCCAAAATGTATGTAACAGGCAGAAGGAAGCTTTTCCGACGCCATAAAGTATATATATTCTTGATCAGGATCAACAGCCGAGTCGATCTAGCCTTGTCCGTCCGTCTGTCGTAGATCTCGAAGACTAAAAAAGCTAGAGCCACCAAATTGGTATGCACACTCTTGTAGTATGTAAATTGGTCGAGTTTATTTCAAATTTTTTTCCTACCTTTTGCAATGAAATTTGGCACACTTAAATTTGATACTAATATCCAAAATACCAAATTTGATCAAAATCTAACAAAAAATAGCAAAGTTATGGATATAAACGTTTTTCCAAAAGGCCGAAGTTGCCCGTTGGCTGGGTGGGGCGCTAGTGTGCTCGTATGCTTGAGTGAGCGAGATACTAAGATATGCTTGTAAAAAGCATGTGAAAATGCATTTGTTTGATAAAATTGAAATATTTGCTTAACTGGTGTATGGTATACCTAAGGCGGCGAGACGACTTACTTACTTCATTATATTTACCTTGAACATACAAACAATGTGTGATCAGAAATACATCCTTTAGTCGTTTACATTATTTTTGGCGGCATTAACATCGCCATTGAATGGTAAATCAGAAAAATATAGACCACTGAGTCTAACATAACACGATTTTTATTTACCATCTAAAGTTGATTTTTGCTTGTTTAATAATCCAATACGATTCGGCTAAGCTGATAATAATTATAATGGGATCGTGCTAAAGCGTAAAAATATGATTAAAAAGGAAACCGGAACACGAAAATGCAAATGCAATGGAACTCTAACCAATTGCATTATCCACGGATATTGCCTATAAAAAGCCATCCACTGTTCCTGGTCTGCACTTATTGTGAGTGGAACTTGGAAGATGAGAGCTTGTCTGCTTTATTTATGTAAGTTTCCGAAAAGGAAGAAGATCCTTTATATTTTTGCTTATATTCCGTCCTTTTTTATTAAAGGTATATTTACTCTGCTACAGAGTAGATATGTACTATCTCAGGATATATGGCTACCCGATATAAGAAAATTGGCCTCGATCATATATAGTTGCGAACGTGATTTGAATCTTGAAAACATTGGTTCGCTGCAAACATTAGACAACCAATCGACTTCCAATAAACGGGTGGAGCTAAAGAGTTCTGCAAGGTCCCAAGGTGATGGCTCAGCTAAGTCATCATCCAATGTCATTATTAAAAATGGTGACCGCGCTCTGGCCATTTCAAACAACGTGGATCTGGGCCCGGGCAAAGGCAGACTACCTCGAAAAGCAAACAATGGCAGAAACGATCAATCTTCCGTGGATAGTTCGGTATCTGTTAACCTTGGCGATGGGATATCGAATAATAAGCCTATATCTAATTTAATCCCACACCAATTTATTACTCCTGAAATAAGGCTAATTGAAAATGTAATTCGACCTAGATCAGCTCCAAAAAAGAAGAGTAACCCAATATCAATATCAATTGGTGATAACAATGCCAATAACCAAATCATTCAGGATGATCGTCAACAACCCGTTGCCACAGCCGTGCTATCCGTTGAGCCTGTGGACAGCAAACCCCAGCCGAGGACACCATGGGGAGTCAACTTTAATGTTTCAGGAGGTAAGAGGAGGCCCAGGGCTTCATCGAATACAGAGGCCTTGAAGAAACGATTGTACGGTAGAATCGCCAATTGCGTTAAAAAGAAGCTAATTGAAGAATATCAAGAAAAATCAGCTTTCTCTGACTAAATTCAATAAAGTTTGCGCATTAAAAGTGTTAAATGAATTGAGAAGTGTATCTTTTTTTCTTTTTGTTGGAAAACATGTACATAGACAATTACAGGGCAATTCATGCTATTTCCGTTTCAGATCCAGCACTTTGGCGCGCCTATCGGCCAAGTCTGTAATCTTAAATTTCTTCCACATGAAATTAATCTATTTTGCGCATTTTGTAAAATTTGATGGGCAGATATGGATTTTATAATTTGAAATGTTACAATTTACAGTTCAAAGATTTATTGATTCAAAATTTAGCTCTGAAAATGTTCATTTTTCAGTGGCAGATACTATAAGGAATGCAGCGAAACTTCTTTCCCAAAGAGTGAGATATTTTTTTTATCTTCAACTGCTAGAACGTCGATAGATCGTTCCCCTCCGTTGCCCCTCAAAATTACTCTATCATTATAAGGCTAAGGCTTATGTTTCTCTTGAGTATACACACAATTTAAGATCAGAAATACTTCCTTCTCTGTTTACATTCTTTTTGGCTATATTAACATCGCCATTTTATAGTAAATCAGAAAAATCAGACTATAACATTTTTTCATCTAAAGTTCTTTTTCGCTTGTTTAATAATCCAACACGCTTTGGTTTAGCTGATCTTAATTAATTGGGATAGTGGTAAAGCGTTGAAATATGATTCAATAAGAATGCGGAACTCGAAGTTGCAAATGCATTGGAACTAAAACCAATGGCATTATCCACGGATCTTTCCTATAAAAAGTCATCAACAGTTTTCAGTCAGCACTTCTTGTTAGTGGAACCCCGAAAATGAGAGCTTGCCTGCTTTATTTATGTAAGTATCGGAAAAGGAATAAAGGAAGACTGTATCCTAAATATACATATCTAACCTAAAATCCTTCCTTCTATATTTAAGGTTTATTTACTCTACTGCAAAGTAGTCATGTACTATCCAGGTTAGCAGTGTCACCCAAAGTCAACAGAATAATACATTCTTGCTACCGTGAACTGAATGGTCAAAAACTTGGTTCGCTGCGGGCATTGGACAACGAATCCAATAAACGGGCAGAACTAAAGAGTTCTGCAAGGTCTCAAGGTGATGGCGCAGCTCAGTCATCATCCAATGTAAACTTTAGAAATGGTGAGAGCGTTCTGTCTATTTCCAACAATGTGGATTCAGGCCTGCGCAAAGGACGACTACCCCGAAGAGGGAACAATGGCAGAAACGATCAAGCTTCCGTGGACAGTTCGGTATCTGTCAACCTTGGCGATGCGTTATCCAATATTAAGCCTTGGTCTGATATCCGCATTATTCCGGGAAGGATTATTCCCAGAACTGCTCAAGGAAAGAAGAAAGACCCAATATCGATATCAATTGGTGATAGCAACGCCAATAATCAAATCATACAGGAGAATATTACACCAACCCCACCGCAATCCGCCAGCCTGTCTGACCTTTTCGGTCTCCTACCGAGGTCACCTAGCAGTTTAGGCAATACTTTTGCTTCGGATGGCCAAATCGCCAAGTGTATTGAAACGAAACTAATTGAAGAAGGTCTATGAGCTTTTGCTAACTAAATTCAATAACTTGCAATAAACGCTTGCGCATTACCAAATAAAATTGGAAAGAAAATTCAAAAGTTTTTAATTTTTTTGTTGTGGCTTTTATATAAAATATATTAAGTACTAAGAAATAAATTCAATTTTTCAAAGCGGAATTGGATTGCTTTAGCTCTTGATATTGTCATTTTCCAGCAGCGAAGGAAATTATAGATTTTCCTTAAAAAACCGTGTTTAAATTCTTAGACTGATAAAATGTTAAGATTCAAAATCGATTTTTTTCCTCCCAGATGTTTTTGAGGATAAGAATAGATCAAAAGGCTACAACGATTCAGCTTTAGAGTCGTTTACATTCTTAAAAAAAAACATTGCAGGCTTTTTTTATCTTTACAGGAATTTCATTTCAGCAGTTAAATATATAATCCAATGGGATTCGTTTAAGCTGATCACAAATTGATGGTAATCAAGCGTAAAAGGGTTAAATAAGAATGCGGAACTAGAAGTTGCAAATGCAATGGAACTCTAACAAATTGCATTATCGGTGGAATGTGCTTATAAAGAGCCACAACTCTTAGCCAGCAATTATTGTTAGTGGGACCCTGAAAATGAGAGCTTGCCTGCTTTATTTATGTAAGTTTTCAAAAAGAGTGGACGGAAGACTGTATCCTATGTATGTATCTCTAACTTATAATCCGTTCTTCCATATTAAAGGCTTTTTCACTCTTGTACAGAGTATTTGCGGCCAAACTACTTCTCGGCAGCGTGCACTGCGCAGGTATACTAATCAACTCGGCTATAACATATATCTTTGCGAACGTGAATTGAACCTGAAAAAAGTGGACAGCGAATCGAAATCCAATAAACGGGTTGATCTAAACAGTTCAGCAAGTGGCAAGGGTGATGCCTCAGCTCAAGCATCAGCCAGCGTCAACATTAGAAGTGGTGGCCGCGTTCTGAGCATTTCGAACAAGGTGGATCTGGGACGACTACCTAAGAGACCAAACAACGGCAAAAACGATCAATCTTCCGTTGACAGTTCGATATCTGTCAATCTTGGCGATGCATTATATGGTCCATTACGAAAACTTTCTGGAAAAAGTATAAACAAAGTCAACGGAGTTGTTCAACCTAGATCAGCTCCGAAAAAGAAGCCTAGCCCAATATCGATATCAATTGGTGATAGCAACGCCAATAATCAAATCATTCATGAGGATAATCAACCAACCCCTGCACCCACTCTGTTTTCCCTTTTTCAACAAAGTGGTGGCAAACTCCACCCGAGATCACCGCAGTTTTGGGGAGCAGGTGCTGGAGGTCCAGCTACTATATCAATACAAGACAAAATTTTGTTAGACAAATCAGTTCAATTGGCCAAATGTATCATTAACAGGCAACGTTCTTTCTAAAAGATTTATCTACTTTTGAAAGTTTCCAAAAGAAGCGGAAAAGATTTTTCACATTTGTTTTGCTTTCAAGGATTTTAAATAAACTTTTCTCATAAGAACTGATGTAAAATCAGAAAAATATATGTATGTATGAATATTATCCGTGCAATTGGTTAACGTTTTCTGATATTTCGCTCTTTCGCTCTACTGTTTTGAAAATTCTTTCCATTTGTTGATTGAAAATTTGTTTAATCTAAGATATTTGATCTAAATTTCAACTAGTCTAACTATTTTGCCAACTGTGACCGTTTAATATCAATTGTTCATGCAAAAATTTCACGCAAATGTATCTGGTTTAGATTGTTTCGAGTTTTGTTATGCAAGAACTGATTCTTAAAGAATTAGTCACATTCTTTTCCATAGAAATCTTTTAAATGTGATTAAGGACTTACATAGCAACAAAAGCAATTGTAGATTACATTTATTTATAACTCATGACAGCATTTAATTGGGAATATCTCATAAACAAAAGATTTATTCGATAAATCATTGAGGAGTGCATTATTCTCTTTTGTTTAGTCCATTTAATCTATAAATAAGGTCAAGTCTTGCCAGTCTTTCTATGCCATGTGGCGAGTGGGTGGTCGGTGCAAAGTGGTTGAATGGCAACTTGCCGGCACTTGGCTCTCACTTTCCTACACCAAGAAATTACTAATTAGAACGGCGCCAGTTTTAACTATACACATACATACATATGTATGTATGTACATATATGTATATGAACCTATATTTATATGGATGTTGGAGGTGTGCTAGCCTGACACTGCTGAGACCCACCCACACCCAGACAACCCACACATTGAATGTGGTGCTCGTCTCATCAATGTGCATTCACTCTTCACTATATACAATGAATATATATATGTATGTATATACATACATACATATCTGAAAATATTTATAGAAATTTGTCTTTGGAAAATTCCCAAGATGGCCAGGAGGTTAAGAATATTTTTTTTTACTCGAGATGGAACTCTCGACAGTCTGCTGCTTACAGATTGTAATCCCTGATCTTTGATTCCCTAAAATCGAACGCTATGCAAACACACACTTGACCAAATGACATCGGTGGGACACGGATGACACTCCCCCGCCCCATTGCCAGTCGTCTTTGGCGACGCTTTTGCTAGCGGCAATCAACGAAGCGTACCACAGAAACCAAGTCAACTGTAATGGAGTATACAATACAGCCCGCAAAACGAATCAGAGACTCTGTCTAGCCACAAAAAGCTCATGGTAGGTAGTAGATAGATGGAAAACAGAGTAGAAAAAACGAATCGGAAAAAAAAATAGGTGAACGCTTGGTTGCTTTTTGCCTGACTTGATGTAATTTTGTTTCCTTGCCTTCAACTCTCTGGTCTGGTCTGGTCTGGCCTGGCCTGCTCTGCCCTGGTCTGTTTGGGTATGTGTGGTGGCTTTTTGTTTAAACAAAACCATTAATTTGTATCTATGAATGTAACTTGTTTTGTGAACGACTCTCATCATACAACAACACTCTGTGGTCTCAGCTTTTGCTGCAAAAATTATGTCATCAGCAGCAGCCAAGTTAACGGAGTTGAGTCAAGCCCAGTTTGTAATATTTTCCCTTACATTTCACCAGTCGCAATGATGGGTTTGGTTCCCTCGTTATACCCCACATTAGCTGTTTAGCATTGAAAGTAAAATAGTTTACAATTTAACGAAATATGGCCAAGCCTAAGCTTTAAGCCAACTTATTTGCTCTTGGAGACTACAACTGTGTATATTCTGTAGTCAGAATGTTTTGGTAAAAAGAAACTTGTAGACCTCAATTATGGGGCCGGTGAATTTTTCTCAGAGCCCATTTTTCTCTCTTCGCCCATGACTTTGAAATTACGCCATCGATTTCTAAGCAAATGCACTTTAAAGTCTATTAAGATTTTGGTAAATACAATCACACATACATATGTATAAATACATACATATGTTTGAACAATTAGAGGTAATTTGCTTTTTATTTTCATATACTTTTTTGTATGACAAATATTTGCCTAGCCTCAATAAATGGCACAAAATACATTTTATTGCGAATTTCTTTCTCTCTGTTGCCTTAACCATAAAATTTTATATACACACATACATATGTATACATCCATACATATATGAGTAAATAGGTAGCTATATATGCGTAATGACGAATCGTCATCAGCTGTTCACCGATTTGTGGGGTTCATTGTGCATATATATACAACATATATACAAAAAAAGTAAAATCGATAACTTTCCTCTGTTCTGTAATTTGATTTACATGTGTTTTTGCTTCTTTTTTTTTACTTCGATTTGAATATTTATTGAGTACTTCGATTTGGGTCCTGTTTTTTTGTGATTGCGTGTGTTGTTTTTTGGGAACATGGCATTAAATTTCTATGGGAATTGTTATTGTATCATCGATATTAACCAGAAATAGTTAGCACCCAATGAAGTGGAACTAAATATTTGTATGCCCGGTTAAAGATTTTGATTGGAATTGACATTTTTCTTGCCGTTTTTCATGCGGACTTAACCTGGCGAATAAATTGTTTTAAGTCATGGACTGAGGGGGGGAACCCCCTGAAAAAAGGTTTTTCAAAAATGTTTTTTTTTCGGCCCAACCAATAAGAAATTCTTTGAAATGGCTAAAAGAATACGTCCACCGATTCACAACTAACTCTCATCAATCTATAAATAGATGTGAATGAAAGCACACACCCATTTTTAGGGGGAGAGTCAGAGGTTTCTTCTTATAGTAAACTGACTAGTCTACTTGCTCAAGGACTCACCTAAATTTGGCACGGTAACAGTAACTTGATTATTTGAGCCAACATCCACAGCTGCCATACGGTTTGGATCCACACTGGCTGGCTTAAAGTCATCTGCAAGTAAAACGATATGAAATGAGGCAAGAGAACATAGATATGTATGGAATGGGCGGGGGGAAAACTTACATTTGATTGTGTGAAATGCGGTTGATGAGTTTTTTGGATTAAATGTTGCGCCTAATCTCAGCTCGCGCACTTCCCCGCTGATGTTGAGGCGATCGGCCAGCGTATTCTTTTGTTTGGTCATCATCATCGTGTTGGAGTTGGAGTTGTTGTTGGAGTTGGAGTTACTATTGTGGTAAGGCAGGGTTTGTTGTTGTTGTTGTTGATTATGATTGTAATTGGCACTGGTAATGTTTGACTTTTGATAATTGTTGTTGTTAATGTTAATGTGGTTGTTGTGGTGGTTGTTGTAATGATATGACGACGACTTCTCAACGATTTCGTCTCCAACTGCCAACGTTCCCGCTGCCGCTGCCGCTGCCAACGCCGACGACGTTGCAGCAAAGTTGCGACGCTCTTCGGCAGCGCCACCGCGTTGATATTGGTAACCGCTTTGTGTGCCAAAATTTATATCCCCTCCTCCGCCTCCGCCGACGCCTCCACCGTTGTGGCTGCTGTAATTGTGGTTGTTGTTGTTGTAGCTGTTGTTGTTGTTGCTGCTGCTGCCGCCCGAACCGGACTTTCGATATTGTTGACTCGCAGCCGCTTTGGCCTTGAGACGTTGCAATTTGGTACCCACGGATTTTGGAATGTTTACGGCCGTATTTAAATCCAAAATATATACAAAAAATTTCTTTAAATTGTGCTAAATCCACTTTTGGTGAATGCAGAGCACGTTTCTTGCACTTGAGCGGAGAATTTTGACAAATGTTTTCTCAACAAAAGGTAAAAAAAAAAAAATAAATAATAATAAATAAACGAAAACAAAACGGTGCAAAGTTGCTTAAGTTGTTGTGTTCTTTTTTTTTTTTTTTTTTTGAATATTTGGTGTTGAGGCCTCTTCTTCTGATAAGTCAGCAATGGTTCGCTTTCATTTGCGGTTGCCGTTGTTGTTGTTCAATCACTTAAAAATGTTGGCCTACAATTTGTTGTTGTTGTCGTCGTGTAATTGATTTTCACATTTGATATTATTTTGTATTGAGCAACATTTAGACTGCAATGTAGGAGAGAATGCAACAATTATTATTATTTCATTTATAATTTGCCATATGTTTGCAGCGCTCACACAAGCACAGGCACGCACACACACACCCATGCACACACGCGCGATTACACAGATTGTCATAATGTGGCCGTATTTTTTTTTTTTTTGCAATTTTTCTAGAGGTGGACAATTTCCCTTCCTGCTTATGTCCTGGCAAATGTCCGAGCCATCAAATTTACCTTTCCATTTAGTGTTTTATTTAAATACTACAATTTTTAAAATTTATCACGATAACCACTTTAAGCCCTACAACAAAGTGCTTTTAATTTTACTTCACATTTTGGTATGGAAACAAAGATTAAAATGATAAATTCAATAAAAATCTACCAACAATAAATTGCTTTTAGTTATTTTATGTTAACTTTATTAATTTTATCAATTAAATGAACCTAATTAAAATCTTTAATTTTATAATTACATTGTTCGAATTATTTTTATTTCGAAGCAGGTGTTTTTGCTTCCTCTAACTAGAACCGTGTTTCAAATTTATTCAGGATTCGATAGACATTGCATTCACGTCCTCATCTCTAATCTGCACCTGCTGCTTTTGTTTTTTGTTAAATTTTTTGTTTTTAATTGACACACGTTAAATAGCAATAAATACGAATTTTATTTATGCAAAATGAAAATTGCAGCTTATTTATGTATTCTTGGCTTGATTTTCTTTAAATATGCCACACATTCACACACACACACACATTTGTTCTTATATATACACTAGCCACACACAGCACACACACATACACTTACAGTCGCACGTGCCTGCAATTTCTTTATGCAAATTACAGCTGATCTTGCAACAACAATATTTATATTTAAGTTGCATTTTGGTTAATTTTTTATCGAGATAAAAAAAATACATAATACGGACGCACCAAAACGCACACATTTACATGTAATACGTAAGCAAATGAAAAAGTGAGCGGTGGCTGCCAATGGACTAGGGGCGGGGTGGAATGGTAGCGGGGCCCTGGTGGAGGGGGTGCCGAGAGGTTAAAGAAACAGACACAGCTGAAAACAAGTTTGAAATAGCCGAAAAAAAAAAAACAGCAAAGCGAAGGTGAAATTTCCGAAAAAAAAAACAAATTGAAAACGTAGACGAAAATTATTTGTCTATATGTACTGCATATGTGTGCGTACGACACTATATAATTGTACTTCTGTGTGAGTGTGTGTGTGTAATTTGTTGTTGGGTTTTTTGGATTATTTATTTTAGTAGCATCTTTTAGCACATCGCGACACTTTGTTTTTAAGTTGTTTCTTTTTCTTTGAACGTTTTCAAATTCTTTACCTACTTAGCAGTTAAAAGCGAAGCATTTCGAGGAGTTAAAATTGTTTAAACAAATGGAGCAGTGGAGCTGGCAAACCACCGATTGCACTATCACTACTAGTGGTGGACTAAAAATTTCTTGTACTATCGATAGCAATATTATTTTAAGTTGCTTGAAGAGCTGCCAGACATAGAAAAAAATTTTGCAGCAAGACTGCCAGACTGACATATTGACCGTTAGAACATTAAAAAAAAAACTCTTTGAAATTTGCAGATAAAATAATAAATTAAAAAATGAGGAAGATATTTGATGAAATGTTTGCATATTACTGCTTTGTTTTTGTTTTGTGGGCTTAGAAGAAATCGCATCAAGAAAAACAAACAAAATGCCGCCCTCAGGATTAACACCAGCTACGACCCTCACAAAAGGAGATCATTATTAACATTGGCCTTAATCCTTGAGGCGCCGCTACTGTGAGCTGACCTGCCTGCTTGTAGAAGGATGTTTGGAAGGATGTGCTCTCATTATTTAGGGGCGTTAATTGCTTGAACGTTGTCTGTGCCTTTTAAAAAGGAGCAGAGCTGAGACGAGATGAGATGCGATGAGAGGAGAGCGGTGAAAGAGAGATCTGCACTTTAAGATGCCGAAATACATATCTGAGTCCTCGCCTCAATGCATTTCCATTTTCATTTTCATTTCTTTCCTTCTTTTTCTAGATTCTTATTATAATCTGTACTACTGGCGATTGTTACCATTTGATAAAAATGAAATTGATACTTTATGTAGTTCATATAGTTGAGACAAATGCAGTGGCAGGGCAAATGGGGCGTGGGTGGTCGATGCAAGCAGTACAGGAAATGCAAAAACAAAACAAAAAACACGCACACACACACACACACACACGTAAGAACAAAGCGCAAACTAAACTGGCAAAAACTTTCTAACGGTATTTTGGCGTGACGAGTTCAATTTGTAGGCCGACTGTTGTCCTTGTTATTTCTTTTTCTTTCTGTTTTCTAATCAAACATACGAGTTTTGCTTTTGTTTTGTTGCTGTTATTATTGTTGTTTGCTCACTTTACAGTCTCCATTCCAATTTAAAAACTTTTCTTATCAGTTGATGAAATCTAAAATTGCATTTTTATGGCACTTCCTTTCGTCCGCTCTCTTCTTTCATTCTCTTGGTCTCTCTTTCCTTTTCGCTGTCTTTCCTCTTCCGTTTCCTTTGCTTATTATTCATTTCGACACTTTCATTGAAAAAGTTGCCTTCATAATGCAAATTTGAGCAAACTTTTCAACTTTTTATTAGTTTTCGTTCTAACGGTACCAAGTACCAGGCTTATTTTGAGGTTATGTCTAAACTGACTATTTTAAGGTTATGTGAAATTCAATTGAAGATTATTTAAAAATGAGTGTGTGATTGAGATATAAAACAATTGCGTGACAATTTCTTCAAGACAATATCAAGCTGATTAAATTACATATCTATCTCAGGCTCATAAAGTATGTAAAACAATTAGCTCATCCAGAAAAAAGGACGTTGACAAATCTGCAAAAGAATTTCAATTTTTGGTTTCTCTCACTTTGATGCATATATATCTTCAATTAAACAAGGCATTGTTTTTCTTAACGAGCAGACGACTGACCTCTTGACCCTTCGGCCTTGTTAAGGGTAGACGGAAGACTGAAATTAGGCCATGTCTCTTGAGTCTAATGATGAGGGTTCAGCCGATATGCTACCTGAAACACTTTGAAGAACAACAATAACAACAATCTGGTAAAACAGCTGCCTCATAAGATTGGCCACGCCCAGTGGTAAATATATCTTTATAAGTATTTTGTTTTATATCTAAAGTTCGACTATGTATGCAAATTTAATTAACATGAGTTATGAACACCTTCAACTACCTACATACAAGCAAATGCACTCGATCAGGTGCCCATAAATCAATTTAAATGGCCAATTGTATGGGCCATACCCATGAGGGGGCCCCGAGAGAGTGTGAGAGAGAAAGAGAGAGACAGATGAAGGCACGATCGCCACGATCTTGAGGCTGATGTTGGGGTAATGGTAATTATGGTGAAAACACTTGGCGCACTTGCCATCATGTCGTCCCCATGTGGAGGAGCTCTCTAAATTGATTTTCACAATTTTCCGACCACACAGACACGTTGTGTGGCCATAATTCAAAATTTATGTCTTTTGAAATTATTTTAATGTTTCTAATGGGCAAAAAAAAAACACACACACTCTTTTTCCTAGGCTGCATTCCCGCTGTTTCCCTTGGCCCAGGAACAGTCTATGGTTGGCTTATTCTTTTGGCACGAGTTTTGCCGACACCGTGAAGAACGGCATAAATAATGAGTTAGTTAATTTCATTGAAGTTTTATCTCTTTCTCCTATTTTCCTTTTGGACTGGTTTGTGAGTGAAGGTAATGGCTTTATGAATTATACGTTAAGTCAAAAAGAATTCGTAGAAAGAAATATTCACTCACAATTAAAACAGATTTTCATTCCATAAACCTATCTTAGTTGAAGTCAAGTAAAATGGCTGAGAACATCTTCCTAGAAGAGAGTTAGCTCCTTCTATCTTAAAGTTTTTAGTTTAAGTCCTGTCCAAGTAAAATCTCTTGCTGTTCACACCTTTCAAAATGGGCCTGACATTTATAAATAACCAATTTCCTTTTTGTAGACCGATCCCAAAAAAAAAAAGAGAGAGAGGCAAGGAGGACGGCTACTCGAATTGAAAAAAAAACCCACATAGCAATCCAAGGCAAAAACCAAATTCAAATTGAAATCATTTTGAAATAAATCAATGACAGAAATACACAAAAATTGAATTGTGGTCCAGCTGGAGGCGATCTCCTGTTTGACCGTTGAACTCGCCTTGCCAAAGGTGTTAATATTCAATTAAAATTCTAGGTATACGGACGAGCTCAATAAATTAAAGCTCAACAAGCCAGTTGCCAATTTCAATTTGTTTTCGTATCGTTTTCCTCAACCGTAAAGGACAGGCCAAGACCAAGACTAAGCCAAGACCGAGGCTTGGCATCTCTCTCTCTCTCCTCCATGGGAGTTATTTATTGAGCTGCGCAGGTGGCAAAGGCAAAGCCAAGGTGCTGAACTTTAGATAAATTCAATTTGTGTTTAGTCTAACTGCAACATAGTGAAGCTGAATCTATCTCCACCATTTCCCCATTTCGAGTTTAGTCTCTGCATGTGATCTTGCAATCGCTGTTGTTGTTGTTCTTCCACTGCTCTACATGATATCTCCCACTTTAATGATTTCACAAACGACCGTTTGACGTTGGCAAACAAGGTGCGATCATGATGATGATGATATTTATTGTCCAGATTGCGAGCGATTGAGACCCAAAACCAGAATCCGATACCCGAAACCGTCCTCTCATGTCTTTATGCCACGGCAGGAGGGAACGCTCCTTCTGTCAATTGGCAAGACATTTTCAATATCAAATGGCACTACTGCTTATAGACGGGGGGGTATCTCTACTAAATGGCCAAGAGTTCTGTTGATTTAGCACAATTGAAAATCATTAGAAGAATGGGTGAATCTACTTATCTATATGCAAAGTGGATATAATGAGGCTGTAGACACTTATTAGTAGATATAATGACCAAAGAGATAAATAACCATTTTGACCAAATTGTCTTAAAACAGTTTCGATCATTTTTCACTAGTTCCCCTTTCGAGTTCGAGTTTCCCATTGAGTTTTCTAATATTTGAATAATTTCTTAATAATTTTTTTATTTAATTTTCTTGTAAAGTTCGTTGTTTAAGGGATCATTACTGATTAAGACTTCATATAGTCATCCTGCTCTTTTTGGCATCAGTCAACAAACTGAAAAGATAAACCTATTTGATCTTGGTTTAAATTTTTGATTTTTGATACATTCCAAGTACAACTTTTTGTATTTCGTTTTTTAAATAGTTTTAATTGACTTTGATTTTGACAAAAATAAGATTTTATGCCTTGAGTATGGTTTTGTAGATGCCAAAATTATAAAATAACTTGAAAGGTTTTTCAAAAAAACAAATAGGGCTTAAACTGGAGTTGCTATTATCGACATATGTTATTACCTTTTTCTATATCACTTTGTTTTATTCAAAGAAAACAGCGATGAGGAGGATCCTTATATTTGTGAGTTTTTTAGTCTCCTAAGTGTCTTCTGGAGTGCTCTAGAAGTTGCAGTTGCTCAAGAGTTGGAATGCAATTCTAATCCTGTAAGAATCTGCCCTGAATTTGTGGTAAATAAAGTTTAATTGTACAAACTTATCTAGTAGATATCATCATCATTGGCTAGTATCTCTCACTTATTTGGAATAGCTTGAAGAAAGGTAAAATATCCAATTGAAAATCTTGTGCCTCAATCGGAGCTAAGGACAATGATTTCCTTTATAGATTTCGATCACAATCAGACACCTTGGAATGGCTCTTTCGCTTTTGACATAACTTATACGAAGTCGGTTGAGTATTCCGGCACTCACAGCTGGCGGCACTTGGATGAAATGGCAAAAGACCATGCAAATTGGACAGTCTCCTGCTGATTCGTCGCGTGCTTCAGTTGGAGTGCAAATTGTTTTTAAAGTGTTTAATTAATATGAAAATTATTTTAATAATTTCCACAGCCAGTGGCGAAAATCAAGAAAAAGAAGAAAAAACACAATCTAATACCAGAAGATCATCAGCAAGAACAACAAAAACAACAACAGTCAAGCATTTTGTTGTTGTTTTTGGGCGCGCTATTATTTATTGACACTTGAAACCAAATTCGAGATGGGCTGATGGATGGGGGGAGTGGGGAGATCGAAACGGGGATGAGCAAAAGAGTAGGAGCTGGTTCCCCCCCCCCCACAAAAGGCGTCGCCGGTTGTGACAGCAGATGGTGTTGGTTCGCACCGCATTCCTTTTCCGCAGCATCGCCATCGGAATCGCCATCGCATCAGCAGCAGTCCATATCAGAGTTTTGCTGTGTGGTTGGTCGGTTGGCGGATAGTCGGATGGTGGGTCTGCACGCGACGAGTTCCTCAGCTCTTGGTGTTTGGTCTGGCACGGCGGCCGATTGCCCGCCTGGCTCCTCGACACTCTACTCGACTGTTTGATTTATGTTCGCGTAATTGTTGGTTTAAACGTTTTAGCCAAAGTTCTCTCCAAGCCACCGGGGCAAGAAGAGCGAGAGGAACATTGGGGCCAGGCCAACGTTTATGACACCGCAGCAAATTGTGAGACCTGTTTAGGGTTGTCAAATGAGATGAAATAATATTAAAATATTCCAAAAACTTCCAAGAGACATTAGACATTGATGTGAAGTGTTTTAGTCCTTACCTGAAGAAACGAAAGAGGTTTCCATTGTATTCAGTAATTATGGTCCTCCCTTTGATATCCAGAGCGGAGTCAGATTGGAGAATGTGGAGCTATTCCGTTTAACCTAGCAACAGTTCCTTATGCCGGCAGCAACAGTTGCTACTCACCGCTGCAACACCTAAGACAACTTCTAGTAAGTAATAAGATGTGGATAATAACTAACTATATAAATATTCAGCATACAATGTCCCTTTTGTTTCCTTCTCAAAGGCTTCTCTTTCTGGTCACACTGACAACCCTAATCAGTTAATATCTTGACCATCTACATATGTACATATATGTGTGGATGGGGGGGGATATCTGGCCATATAAATATATTGGTGGACCGCCAGGAGGCTTTAAATTTCAGTTTCTGTACGGGCTTCTCACGTCACACCCCCGGGACCACCTAGCAGCTGCTGCATGCGCTTATTTTGGTTCGTTTGTCATCATTTTTTTAATAAATTTCAATTTCCATGTCCCCATGTCCAGTTACCAGTTGCCAGTTACCAGGTGCCAGCTCCAGTTCCGAAGTATCCTTTTTTGTCCCCCTCCCTTCCGCCGACCCAACGACTCCCGACCGCCTGTGAAATTCGAAGTGTAAAATTGATTTAAATGGCTCGTGAGTGAAGGAGATAATTTCCAGTTGTCCGATGCTTGTAATATTTATGTGTCGGCGATTATTATAGTTCCCATCTTCTCGGGGCACCGACATCGTTTAAAGTTACCTCTCAGCGGTGGAGGGGCAGGGGTTAGGTAGGTGAGCGTGAAAATTACTTACTTGTTGTACCTCAACTCTTCTCCCTCTGCTCCTCCATCTCAGTGAGCTAGTCAACTCATTCCGGGTCTTAACTCATTTTTAATATGAATAATTGTGGCAAATTACATGGCAATTGCATAATAATTTCCACAGCACTTCACCTCTCCCCTCCTCCCTCCCTCTGTTGGTCAGCCTTTCGAAAATGTGAATTGGTAATTGAATTGGCGCGGCAATTATCGGTGGGGAGTCTCCTAATCGTAAAGGAGGTTGCCTTGTCTTGGAATTGGGGGAGGGGAAAACTTTTCAAAATTTCCGGTGGGCGTTTTGCCGAGGTGTGTGAAGTGTGTGTGGCCTAGGCACTTTCAAGACAATTCACTTTTTTGTTGTTTTTGTTGATGTAGATGGCTAAGAAATATGATCGAGATCATGATCAAGATAGGCCAGATATAAAATATCAGTTAACCAGTCCTCGGTTTCTCCTTGGGACGATGGTGAGTGATGTTTATTTTAATTCATTTTTGGAATCAAAAGATTTACTTTTCCAGAACCTGAAGTCCTTCTTCTTATCCTGTAGTTCTATGATGTCAAGTATCCTACAAGGTAAGAGCAGATATCTCAGCAATTTAGTTAGACTAGACAAGTGAAATGCTTCACATTTGGTAACTATTATTTGGGTTAATATGAACTTGAATTTCTAAGGAAATTTACATAAAATTACCAACTTAATCATAAGTTTGTCAAGTAATAAGATCTAAGATTCAACCATCCAACCAATGCAATGCAACTGAACAGTTAATATACATACATATATCATACATAAGACAAGTGATTTCAAAAGCATGTCACATTAGTCTTTACTTATTAAAAGGCAACCTAGAAATCCAAAAACATGTTCCAAACACATTTCAATTCAATTCAATTTTATTTCACGCTTTGTCATAAATACAGATTGTTTGTTTGTGTATGGTATCTTACAATATTTTAAGAGTTTAGACTAAGAACTAAACCTTTTCTACTTAGACATTTATTTATGACATATGACATATGGCGTATACGATGACATAACTATTAGGGGAAAAAAAGACAAAGAAGTAGAAAAAACAAGCTAAATTAAACACTAAGAATACGACGAAGACTACACCTAAATGGCTATGCCAGATTGTTTGTATGCGTATATGTTGAATCATGACTCTTGGTTATGAAATTTTGCAATAATCGCGATAATTTAATATCTACCAATTCAGCATTGGCTCCACAATTTAGGTCAACCGTAGAATGATGCCACGGGAGATTGAGGATAAGCTTCAAGACTTTATTCTGGCTGATTTGCCAGAATTTGTGACATTTGGCTATATCTGACCATACTGGAGCACCGTAAAAAGTTACTGCTTGTAAAATTGACCTAAACAAAAACATTTTGTTTTCCATATTAAGTCTCGAGTTTCTATTTATGAACGTATATAGCGTACGGACTATATGTTTGAGTTTTTTGTTTGTATTTGGTTATTTGGTTCTTGAAGTCTTTTGTCCAGCGTAATACCCAGGTATCGGACCTTTGGTTCCCACTTTATATATTCCATACCCAATCTGATATCAGTTGAAGCAAAACTCTTCACAATTTGATCATCATATACAGACTTTGTTACTTTAGAATGTGATTATTGGATTATCGTTTAGCTATCGTTATACATATATTCTAAAAAAAAAAAAAAGGGAATTCCCCTAACAATGATTTCTTTTTGATTTACATTCCTAAGTGAGGATTTTCTGATCATATTTTCCCCAAGGATATGTGGTTAACATGCCAGATTAACTCTATTCTATTTGTTAAACTTCTTCTTCCTAATATCACCTTATAACAAGACTTATTAATAAACTAATCAAAAAGACTTTTCAGTCTCTATGATTGGACTAACAAATTGCTTAAAGTTCAGAGTTGCATATCCTAAAAAAAAACATTTCAATTGAGATTTTTTATTAAATTGTTATTGTTTTTTCCCTATTAATCAATTGAGTCTCTTTACCACCAACAATGATCCCAAAAAAGAGTTGATGAAGAGTCAAGGCAAACTTAGGGCTAATTACCCACACGTAGCCAGGGAAACAGAAAAGTAACAAATCAAATGGCATGGAGCAAAATGGCCAATCAGGTCAGAGATTTATGGCATAGAATTAATAACCATTCCCACTAAATTAATAATGTTTAGAAGAGTGTGAGCAATTTTTATGAACATTTTGAAAGATGATTAACAATGTGCGCATCGTAAAATTATTTATGAACTTTTTTCTGTTTGTTTACCTATTTTCTAATCATCTCCAGCAATGCCCCATACACCTAGAGATGTCTATAGATATGGAGATGGGGATGGATATATGTATGCTGCTGGTTGGGCGCCAGATGAGCGAAACGAAGGGTAAGGGCCAGAACCGCCAAATGGCCCATAAAGAGTCTCACAGCAGGTGAGTTTTTTGGAGAAGCGCGCCTCGTGCCAGCCTCGTTATTACCTTCATTCTTAACACCATCGAAACGGAGATCGGGGTACAGTCAGATGCCCTCTGTCCCCTTTCCACCAGCCATCATCGAACAGATGACGATGACGATTTCAGGTTTCCCTGTTTTTATTTCCATCTTTTGGAACTTTCTTTGTGTGTTTGTCTGAGATCGCCAACGTTTTTCTCATTCATGTTGTACAAGATTTTTATCGCGCTGTTTTTCATTAACATATATTTTTGTGGATACACCGAGAGTCTTTGGATAATTCATTGTCTTGGTTCGTTTTATGGCCTTTTCCCCCTCTAACCCAACTGTTGTTGTTGTTGTTCTTGTCCAATGATCCAATGATCGGTTGAAATATGATCTGTTATTATGTAGATTTTATGATTTCCTAATTTTTTAACACTTATTCGGTTATATTCGGACAGTTGTGTGGCTTTGGTGGCGCCAAGTCCAATCGATTTCAGGCATTTCTCTCTCATTTATCTATTTGTCCATTTGATTTTTCATCAGCAGACTTTGTGTGTTCATCTATCAAATTTCAATTCATATTTTTGGTATGACAACTTGTGAGGTCTCGAAAACTCTTCAAAATTAAAGCTGTGATCCTAGGCTACCGATAAGTGAAGATGCAGAAATATCATATCAATATGATAATCAATATATTTTTCAATATATATTCTCAAAAGATATCAAATGTCTTTTCTAATACCCAAAGTTGAATGTGGTTATTACTTTTTGAAGTATTGCAAGAGCCAAATGGGAAATTGGTAGCTCCGATATTTGGCATAGAAAACAATCAATAAAGGAAAAAATGCTCAACAACAATACAAAAGGATAACCAATGATTCTCTGTTTCAGAAACCTTGAAGAGGTTCATCCAAGGATTATTTGGTATCCTCGTAAAACCACTTAAATTTATCCAAGAAGATATAACATCAGTTTTCTAAAGTATCGGATATATCCTTTGTAATGTGGTTAACAGATTTATGCACAACTTCACATTTTTGAAATTATATTTAAACATTTTCCAAAAATAATAAAAGGACTAGACCTAATGACATCAATTAATATTCTCAACCAAATCTTTTGTCGCTTTCTACTTCTAAGGATCAGCATATTAACCGAAATTGAGATGAAAATGGTTCGAAGACCTTAAGAATTTGAGAATTTGTTTGAACAGTTTTTAAAAACCATTTTAGGAAAAGTTTTCAATCGTTTCCTCATAAACAAATCATTAATACTTAAATGTTAAATAATTAAATATTTAAAACTGCAAGCCAAATGAGATATGTATTAAGATGAATAGAAAATGTGATTGTAATCGATCCAATTCTTTGGCAGTTGATAAATGCAAATTGAACTTACATAAACTTCGTGTATAAATGAGAGAATGAAACCAATTATTTTGATTCTTAATGTAATCAAATTAACGAATTGCAATTACTGCAATGCAGCAATGAGATGGAAAGGTGGAGCAATGGAGGCAAGGGAAAGGAGGAAGGGAATGGTCAAAGGAAAACAAATCATGAGTTCATCATGTTGGAGGCACATCATTAAAATGGAATTTGCCAAGGGGAAATCCAATCGAAATCAGCATCCGCAATGTCAATTTCAGGTATTCAACATTATATCCATAGCATCCTTTCACCCGAAAAATCCAAAACCCACGAAGGACGGAGGAGTGGCTTCTGGTTGAAGTTGGAAGAAAGAGTGGACTAAGGTGAGTGTGGGTGGGAAAGGGTGGTGTGGGGTTGGAGGCGTTTCTCATAATGCACTTTCAAATTCACAATTACCGCAAAACCTTTTTACCTTCCCGTTCGACTTCAATATGGCGACCATTGCGCATGTCGTTCCAATTCCAATGCGATTATAGCCAAAGCCAATCTGACCAATCAGCAATTTGTTGCTGCTTCGTGTGAGAGTGTGTGTGAGTGCGCACAGGTGGCAGGAGAGGGCGTAGTTACAACCAACCTGTTTGCATGCCATCTCTTTCACATCCAACACATTTAACAGAGCTTCTCAAACTGCAAGCTAAAGATCGATGAGCACTAAGAGAAAGAGAGCGAGAGAAAGAGCTACATCTCTTGGACATAGGAACAGTCAGTGTCCGACAAATGTGTACATTTTTCATCAATAGGAGAACTGGATTCAAAATCGAATGATATTCCTTAAATTTAACTGTAGTTTATCCCTTTTAACTAAATAGTTTCAATAAATATGTATATTCTTTGGTTAAACCTTGTAGTTGATCAGAAACAATTCCTGATTCGAAGTTATTGAAGTCCTACTGTCTTTATTCCAAGTTTTGACTACGATAATGACTTGAAGTCTGAGTTTTTTATAGTTTGGAAGGGAAAACGTAAAAATTAATTTAGTTTACAGAGCATTAACTTATCTCTTAATGATTGTTTAGTTGTCTTTAAAACCAATTGACGCCTTTATACTTACCATTTCTGTCATTTAGCAACTGACAAGTTTCAAAAGCCAAAGTGAAATAGTAATTCGAAACTTGCTCAATATATATAAACGAAATGAAAATGAATGAAATTAAGAATTAAGACTCTTAAAATCACATTCTTTCATTTAAATATATCCCTCACCAACTATGATAGTTTACTTATCATGCTTATAATGTCATGTGATTATATTTTTAGCCAGCACTGTAGACAGCCACACTCTCTTCCTCTCCCACTCTGTGTCTCTTGCAAACACTTCTCTCTCTCTCTTTCTCTCTGCTGATCCTAATTGAGCAGTTTTGTGTGAGTTGTTTATTCGGTACAGTTTGAAATGCACTGCTCGGTTAGTTCAGTTCTGTTCACCCCCTCAAACATGCTGTGTGCACTATTGTTCTCTCTCTCTCTTGGCAAACATATCGCATGGAGATTCCACCCAGCCCCGTATGAGAAACAAACGACTTGCTATGGTTGGCCCATTCGCATTCAGTTTCTCTCTTGCGTTGCTCGCGTGCGGTTCTCGAGCTGCTCTCGCGTTGTTCCCCCCCCAAAGGAGCCTGCTCACATTGCAAACACTTTTTGACCCGCCGGCGTTAACGACGCGCCGTCACCTTGTTTAAGCACAAAATCACAATTCTAAATAATTAATAATAACGAAGAAAAATAAATAAATACACAAAAAAGATTTCAACGCACAGCAAAATCAAAAAAAGAAATGAAATTTCATACACATCAAAAAGAAATGAGAAAATAATTTACGCGCAGCAAAAAGCTAAAGCCAATCATCAATCGAAGTCAGTTAGTGGTCTAAATATATACCGTTATATATAGAGTTTAAGTGTTGTTCAATTTGTTCAAGTCACGGCAAAAGGCAACGGTAAAAATAATTCGCAACACGTGTTAACACACAGTGCGTATGAATGATCTATTCACTCTGCGTGTGTGTGTGGGTGAGAGAGCGAGATACATAGATCAAATAGTATGTCCATGTATTAAGTGTGTGAGTGTGTGTGTGTGAGTGTGAGTGTCTACCAGACATATGTCTGACAAATATCTCGTGGAAAAGCACAAAAAATTCTCATCTATTGATGTTAATATCTACATAAATCTGAAATAGTTGAAACAAAACAAAAAGCCAACAAGCAAAAGCACAAAAAAAAAGTTACTGCAAACAATTGCATAAAGAAACACGGATACATATCAGATCGATTAATCAGTAATACTTCTATAGTTATATATCTTCATAGGTAAGTCACAAACAATTGCCGACGGCATGTATCAATATGTATTCTGAAGGGGTTTGATAATCAGATGCAAAAAGTCGTTTTTAATTAATTTAAACGCTCACTACATTTCAATCTTGATATTATGTTTCCCAATTTTCAACATAGATATACAATATTTCTCTGGGGAACTTTTTCTTTATCATATTAAGTTAAAAGTTTGATGAGGAATCATTCATATTGACATTTTTTCAGTATTTGATCTTAAGAATTGCAATCTTAATATTCAATTGTTATTTGTTTATTATTTAATGACATATTCATTCGTTTAAGATATTTGATTTCTTAGATGGCAAAAATCTTCATCTAAACAAAAGTAGTTATGAAATGCGAAGATTTATTAGATCGGATTACTATAATGTTCCCTTGACAACTAATGACTAACTATTTCTTAGTCGGAAATAGACAAAACTTACTTTGTATTTATATTCAAATTATGAATAAGACTAGGGCTTAAATAATGTAATGATGTTTCTTTAGGATATTATTATTCTTGTTTGATTGTAAAATTTTACCTTTTATTTATATTGTGAATAGTTTCTAGTTATAGTTTATATAGTATAAATCGGTTAATATTGGATTGCTTTTCTAATAAATTGGTGAAATAATCATTTGGATAAAATATTATATGATCATTCAGATAGTAAGAAGCTAAATCTAATTTAAAGTAGTGACAAAACCGTAAACTGAATACATAATTAGGAGCAAAGTACTTCACTTTTCTATGGTTGAGAGTATTTCTCGTCCTTTTAGAGGAATGGAAAGTTAAAGACAAACATTCAATGTTCAAATGTAAAAAAGTTATAGAATAATGTCTAAACTTTTCGGTCCTATGCCTTTTTGTATTTCAAAAAAACTATGTTCTTTGAGTATATAACTTGGAAAGTAATAAGTTCTATAGCCAAACTATGATATTCAATCTCAAATTGGAAAGTATTTTGAAAGCGAGAATGCAATTGTTAAATACTTTCCGGGAGGAAAGGAGTCTTGTTAGATATATCTTAGTATATAGATGATATACGACCAGTTGATATCATCATAAAAGTATTTTCGATATTTGTACAATAATATTTAGGATTTCTTGTTGAGGAATTGCTTTTGTGTGTTTTATATCAAATTTGGTTGCACTTTAAGATTTATATATTCCAAATTGCCTTCACCAAAAATGCATTTTAAAGGCACTTGAGAATAGCGAAAAATTCTATTCAAAAATCAACTAAAAACAATAATGGCAAATTGCTTGTTAGACAAAGAGAGAGAGAGAGCGTGAGAGGGAGAGGAAGAGAGAGACAGAGATATGGAAATTTTTGTTAAAGTTCATATTGTTGTTCTTAATCAAAAACAGAATGCAGAAAATATTTTCGTCTACATTTTACATATGTCCAATTGTCCATGTGGGAAAAACTAGCTAGCTGAGTGGTTGAGTGGGTGAGTGGGAGGTTCAATACCACAGATATTTCTTGGCTTTAATTAGAAACACACACAGAGACACACACACACACAGTCACACCTAGACACAAATGTTTCCAGTTGTCATTCATTCATCTCAATGAAGAACGCAAAGCGAAATGGAAATGGAAATTTTAATGAAATAACATTCAGCACGCGGGTCCTTGTTTATTTTTTAAATAAACAAAAGCAACAAAAACAAAAAACCAAACAATTTAAAACATATCACACAATATCTGTTTTATCATGCAAATTTTTCTATGGATTTTATATATATTTTCATAAAGAAATTATTAGCCTAACTCTGGCAAGTTGCTTAGTTTCTTTCGGTCTTTTGATTTGATTTGTTAATAATTTTTTATGGGTGGGTGTTGCCGATGTCGTTGCCATCTAAATAGTTTATTAATGCCAAACATTTGTGTGTGTGTGTGTGTGAGTGTGTGTTGGTCTTTTGCATTTTTATTGGAAACGTTTAAAATAAAAATGAGAGATAAAGATAGATACAGTGAGTGCGAGAAGGAGAGGAGGTCGAGGAGGGATAGGGGAAAATACCAAGAAATAGAAATGGCCAACGCGTGTTTGTCGTCGAATATATTTGATTAATTGAGTGTGGAGATGAGTGCAGATGTTGCGTATCTGTGAGATACAATTTAGCCTAATGCAAAATACTTATATCTGTATATGTAAAAACGGAATCAATCAGGCTACATCTCTTATTCATAGATCATTAAATAAGAAAGCCTGAAATAACCATTAATGAATCGACATTTCATTATTGATCAGCATAAACGGTAATGTTAATCTCCATATTCAATTTGTCGGTTGTTATGAAAACTTCTCAGTTTATAGCCTTAAAAGTTCTCATAGGAATTAAGAGTAAGAGAAAATTAATAGATATTAAAGGTATAAATCAGATGTCCTTTAAAATTGAACACATTTAAAGATTCCTTGCAACAATTTTTCCATAAGACACATTCGCTTGACATGTTCCTTTCATTCTGAAGAAAGGAGCCACATCCTTTCTTCGATACCCTCAATAATACATTACATTAAAAAATTGATCTTCTGATGAAAATTCATCTATAAGACTGATTTCTCATTGCTTAGCTCCACTCTTGAGTGTGAGTTTGAGATGTGCCTGGACCTAACTAAAAGGTTTTCTATTTCTTTTTATACCATACACCCATAGGGTGAAATGGTATATTAAAGTCGCCAAAATGTATGTAACAGGCAGAAGGAAGCTTCTCCGACCCTATAAAGTATATATATTCTTGATCAGGATGAATAGCCGAGTCGATCTAGCCATGTCCGTCTGTCCGTCCGTCCGTCCGTATGAACACGCAGATCTCGGAGACTATAAGAGCTAGAGCCACCAAATTTGGTATGTATACTCGTGTAGTATGCACATGTTCAGAGTTAATTGGAATTTCGGCCACGCCCCCCTTACGCCCCCAGGAATCACATAAAACTGTTTTTCTTAAAAAGTATAACAGCTAGAGACATCAAATTTGGTTTATATACTCGTTTAGTTGGCGCGCAGAAACTAATTGTCTAAACTTTTTGCCACGCCCCCTTCCGCCCCCGGAATTTACATAAAACTGATTTTCTTAAAAACTATGACAGCTACCGACATCAAATTTGGTATGCAGACTAGTTTAATAGACGCGCAGAAACTGGCTATTTAAAAATTTTGCCACGCCCACTTCCGCCCCCGCAAATCAAACAAAACTGATTTTATCAAAAACAAACAAAGCTAAAGTCACCAAATTTAGTATGTATACTGGCTTAGTATTCGCGCAGAGTATATATATTTTCATATTTTGCCACGCCCACTTCCGCCTCCATAATTAAGAAAAAACCGATTTTCTCCTGTAGTTTTTTGACTATCGCATTCAAATTCGGCAGACTAATTAATCTTATCTATTTCTACAAAACTACCAAATTTTATTGAAATCGGATTAGAAACATGCAAAATATGCGTATGAACGTATTTTACTACGCGGTCCACAAGGCCAGAATTGGCCGTTGGCTAGTAGCGGCGCTAGAGTGCTCGTGTGTTCGTAGAGTGAGCGAGATAGCACATACTATGAAACATGTAAAAACAATTTAATAGACATACATACATATGTACATTTGGTTTTCGAAATTTAAAAAAATTTGTTTCACCTGGTGTATGGTATACCCGAGTCGACGAGTCGACTTACTTGCTTCATTCTAATACATTTGCTTAATGCCCTTCTATTCAATTCAAACAGATATATTTCCTATGTATCTATGAGAATATATACCTTCTCTTTCTATAATAATAAGTAAAATTTGAGTTGTAGGTGTTGTTTTCATTCTTCGCTTCATCTAGTTGTAATTCTCAATTAGTTCTTGCGCTAATCATAATATCTAGAGAGGTTGGGTAGATCTTTCCCAATTGAATCAGCTCACCTTTCCAGTAAGTCAATCCTATTTATTCTTATGATTCATATATACATTTTGGTATGCTTCCATATCTATTATAAGCTACAATGTGCTCTTAACTGAAGAAGAGCTTTTAACATTGATTTGAGTTGATGAAAATGTCTTACCTGTTTCTTAATCTCTAGTATATCAAGATATATGTATTTATGAATACAAAGTTTAATTTGTTAATCCACCAATCTCTCTATTATCCTTTATAGAACTACTTATATTTCAGTATTGCATATACGAAATTGAAAATGTATAAATAGATTATTGACTATTGGAACTTAGAAAAGACTTTTAGCTAGACTATTGTCCTTTTCCAGTATTACTGGTTACTCGTTTCGAATAGAATTCAAACAGGTGGAAAGTCCAGTTCAAAATGTACATACATATAAGCTTGGTATTTTTCGAACTTAAATCGTTTTTTAAAAACTAACTTGAAACCAATCTCTGTTGTTCCCTGTAATCCATAAAATGCATTGCTCTTCGATCTTTCTCTCAGATTTTAAGTTTAATATATGTTTTATGATCAAAGAACATTTTGTTGAACCGATTTCAAATTGATTAAAATGTTTCCTGTTTTAATGATTCTCGGTGGGCGGGGAGGGGGGGTTTTGGGCCAAATCTCTCAATCTGCCATGCAAACTGCAAACATAATTCACGCATTTTTCACCAATTTTCGCCAATTTCTCGGCCCCAAGATAAAGATACGCTGCATATGTTATAGCCATATAGCATTTTGTGGCTTTGATGATTTTACGCACAGGCGTAAAGAATTTGCCAAGAGAGAAAGCAAAAAAAAAAAAAACAGAAACTGAAACAGAAAATGTTCATTCAGTTCGGTTCAGTTTGGTTCGAGTGGCGGTACTTTGGCTAATTTACATTTTACGTTTTGAGTCATTCAGCAACTGAAAAAAAGAAGAAGGGGCGAAAAAAATGTATGTTTGTTCTGTTTGTTGTTGTTGTTGTTGTTAATGTAGCGCAACAATTTAAAGATACAGATACAATTTGTATACAAATTCTGTCAGTGGGTGTGTGTGTGTGTGTGTGTGTGCGTGTGTGTGTTTTTTGCACATTAAATTGACAAATTTCATTCATTTATTTTATTTAAATTTAATCTCTTCACGCGTTCGCCGAGTGCCAATTAAATAGAAAATTCTATAAATATATAGAACGAAAAGCAAAAAAAAAAGATAACAAATGTTTTTCTTCGCTTATTAAATTGGCCATTTTCCTCAATTTTCGTTTCCCCTCACTTTTGGCTTTGTTTCTCTTGCCAATTCGCTGGAAGAAAATGTGCTAGAACAGGTCCGAAGGTAATTGTTGATTACATTAAGTAAACACAGACATTATGGATAGTCCGAGTCCAGTCATTCGCATTGGGATTAGTCAATTGCATATCAGTGCTTGGCACCGACTTTTGTAGAGTATCTTTAGGCCACTTTTCGTTTGTTTTTCGCTTTTGGCCACAGTTCAGTTTTCAAGCTCAAGCCATGAAGAAGCGAAATCCACCCAGCGAGAATCGGTTGTAAAAAAAAAAAACAAGTGTTTGTATCTAAGATTAACCTATCCGATTTCCTAACATTCCTCAAACTTGATCAAAGTTTTTATAATAGTTGACTTTAATTACAAACTAATTAGCCCAAAGAGCAAACAAAGAAGAAATAACAATCTTACAACTCAATAGATCCCCAGTCCCCTGGGTGTCCCCTTTCAAATTCTCCCGCATGACACAATCCCAAATAGACAGACCGACAGACAGACAGACAGGGGACACAAACAACAATAACACTCCAATTAAAAGCTTATAAAAGTCAAAAGACAAAACCAAGAAGAAAAAAAACACAACTAGAAATCTGACAGATAACAAGTTGGAAATTCGAATTTGAAAATTTGTGTAAATCAAACTGAAAATAAATTAAATTAATTTTATTTTAGGTAGGTTGCTTGAAACGATAAGCATCTTTCGTACAAGAGAAGCAAAGACAACAGGTAAACAGAGAGAGGGAAAGGGAGGGAGAGAGCCAACCAAGCAAACAGCAGCCAAAAGATGCATTTTGATAGAATAAGATAGAATATCTTTGAGGTTGCTGCAGCTGCCAAAGCAATAAACTTTAATACTACATAAAGCCAAAACCCACAGAAATAGGTCAACAACAACAAGTTGGTCAGCTAAATTAGTTAAAGTTTTTCATTAACTAATTGAATATTTGATAAGAGAAAGACGAGAAGAAATTAGAGTTTTCGTTTATAAGTTGACAGCAAATTACAGAAAACTGATTTTAAGTGAATGAGTTTAATATTTAAGTTAGATAACTACTTTAGTATACGTACTTAAATATATGTCTAGATGAGCATAGATTAAACTGGTTTAATGGCTCTCACTAGTGGAAAATCCCTTACAAATTCCTCTCTGTTTCTACTACGTGGAAGATTTACGTAAAGATCTTGATGTTTATCAACAAATGATCCAACTAGGACAAAAATTAAAGTCATTGAATCATCGTTAATGTAAATGTCACTTTTTCCCATTATGCGTTATCCATAATATGAGCGAATAGTTCTATAAGATTGGCAGCCTTTATAAGATAAGATCTTTCAAGGATCTCTAAAGATATTCTGTAGAGTGTAGAGCAAGAGCATAAGAGAAAGAGGGAGAAGGTCATGATGATCCTTTTTTCGAAGCTCAAAAATATAACTTGGTATCATTTCATAAATGAATCCAAATAGTTCAGAATATAAATCGGTCTAAATACACAATATAAATACAGCCAACCCTAGCTATATCTTAGAACAAATCCTTGTTGGATCTCTAAAGGGATATACATACATATATGGATAACTGAACTTCTTAAATAGAATATTTAAGGAAATTTTTAAAACTTTACACTAAATTGATCAAAACTTTTACCAATTAACCAAAACAATCAAATCAAATTTTTTGCATTGGGATTTCGAAGTCAATTGTTTACCAATTTTATATATATAAACAGGTAAATTTTTTGTTGTTTACTTAATTATTTACGCAAATCATTATTGTTTCTTTTTTTTTTTTAAAAGTTTAATTTGGATTACCTGTTAATTTGCCAGAAAGATTTTGAATACCTTTATGAATGCTAATTGAGACACCTTAAAAACTGACTGATCAAATGATTAAATGTTTCTACACATTCTCAGGAGAATGTTAAACAAAACAAACAACACAAACTCGAAAATGGCTTTTCATAATCATAAGCAATTATAAATTATGAAATTGAATGGAAAACTAAACAAAAAGCGGCAGGAAAATCCAACTCAGACCCCATTGGGTGTCAATTATGATTAACTAATAGGAGTGAGTGGCTACTTCCGAAATTCTCTATCTCCGATTAAACAAATGTGCCCCCCCACCCTTTGACCCCCTGCGCGCGTCCTCTTACCCCTTTTGCCACTCTTTGCGAGCTGTTTTACAAAAATAAACTGATTTTTTGTTTTACACAATATATGGGGCGCGTGGTTTGGTTTGGTTTGGTTTTGGTTTTCTGTATTCAGTTCGTAGAAATTTTCTAAAATTACCAGACGACGATGTCGCTACCATGCCAAGCTAGAACGAGAGAGAGAGAGAGAGAGAGAGAGAGCAAATAGCGAGAGGGAGAAGGAGAGAAAGCAAGTGTATCTGTATATCCCCCAGATAGAATATCTCTTACAATGCCTTTACAGAATTGAGTTTTCCATTTCAGAGTTTAGTTTTTGTTGTTGTTGTTTTCTTTTTGCAATCAATCGTGGGGGCCAACTCATAGATACACAGATCTAATGACGCGTCGAGAGTCCAAGAGACGAGAGGCCAAAAATGCTGGCTGAGATTCGAGATATTCTTGGATCTGTTTTCACTGTTTTGTTGTGTGTGTGTGGGGCAAGCATCAAGCAGATTATATACATATACGAAACAAAATATATATAACATTCACATTATTTGGTATTCGGTTCTTTCGGTGTTTTTGGGTTTTCGGTCTTTTTGGCTGCTGTTGTAACAAAAATACCAACGCCAAGTTGCCTGCTCTTGAGTCATCGGCCTAGACTAGCTGATGATGATGATGATCATGATGATGATGATCGTTATAGAATTTCTTTCTTCAGATTCTCATTTTCGTCGTTTTTTTCTCGTTTTTGAGATTTTTTTTCTTCGGTTTTCTTTGCTTATTTTATGTTTTGACGCAAGTAAACAAGCAAAAGCGAATCTGAAACGAAATACGCTATACATTTTCAATCCAATTTGCTTTGTATATGCCCCCTTGAAGATCAGAATGACTGCCAGGGGGGGACAAAGGGGATTCCCATCTGTATGCATGTGTGTGTGTGTGTGTGTGTCTACATCTTGAAATTGCACACAAACATCTACTAGATACATTTCTACATGTGGTAAATTCAAATCTTTTAAACATTTCTTTTGAATTGCAATCAAGTGAAATTCTGAATATGAAGCTGCCCCGGGAAGGCGAATTGGTCTTCTACTTCTACTAAATGTTTACATAATCGCACAAGAAACATAAATACTTATGGAAAAGTCACTAGAAACATCTTTTGAAATGTTTACAATAGTTTTTTAGCATCTTAAAGAGAAAAATCCTGTAATTTTTTGTGGAGAACCTGATCCTATGAAATGATTAACCCAGATTATAAACTTAATTATTGTTTAGAGTAGCAGTTATAGGCAGTTCAGGATCTTGGTGTCACTTTTTAAGGATAAAATTGTTCATTTGGTTTGGAAATCTGTTGAGAACAACAAAAGTCTCAGTTTTTAAGTGAATAACTATTCAATCTTTAAGGTCTTTAGATTTTCCAATCCTTTTTCTGTGGAAAATTGTATTTTTAAGTTTTACTCGAGATTTTCGAGATCAAAGAAAAGCTTTTTGGCATCAACAAATTTAATCATTTTGACAAAGAAACTCAAATAATTTGAAGAATTCTATTAAAATTCGGTTTCTTTAGAAAAAGTTTACATATAAAATTCTTGCAAACTAAATAATTTAAACAATATCCACTTTATATGAGACTATGGGCCACAGATTGTTATGGGAAACTGTTTACCCCATTTTGTTTACGTAACTCTCCGAAGTGATCCATTTAAACATTCCAAAGTCTCCCTTTTCTTGTATAAACTATTTATACTAGATCGAATGCCAACTGAACTAGAGAATTGACATTGAGAACAGTAAACCGAGATATGAGTATTTCTTCTAAGAAAACATTTTTGAAAATTCTGTATGTAATTGGTAGAGAAATGACAGTAACATTATTTATTTCGCTTCACATTTCAATTTCGTCTTCTTCAACTTTGCCTAACTCAAACTTGTTTTGTTGTCTTCAAAGTTTGGCTATGAAATTAAGTTCTAAGTTTTTGTTATCCTCCAGAATATGGCGCCAGTCAGAAATTTTTAGTCATCTTTTTATATTTTACAAAATAAATATATTTTTTAATCTAATAAAATCTAATTCACTTTCCTGTCTCTTTTTTTGTTGCAGCGCTCAAAATACCAAAGACTCTTGTTAACCCTCCCTTTCCATCCCCCACCCCATTGATTGTATATCATCATCACTTCTTCCCACCCAACACAAAAAGTCAATGTATTAATTGCACCTGATAAAAGATCGTGAAATTTAACGCACAGGAAATAGGAATCGGTTTTTGTTTGCCCCACACACTCACCCGCCCCGCACAGTTTTGGGAAGAGGCAGCAAACATGTTGCAACATCATGCCACAGATTTCTATGACTTGGCCGCGGCGAATGCGGCGGCTGTGCTAACTGCCCGACATACGCCTCCCTATAGTCCGACGGGATTGAGTGGTTCGGTGGTGGCGCTGCATCACAACAACAACAACAATAGCACAAGTAATAACAACAACAATTTGGATATGTTGTCGCACAATGGAGGAGGAGGAGGAGGTGTAGTTGCCAGTGGAGGTGGTGTGACCACTAGCTTGCACTTGAATAGCAACAGTAATGGCACCACAACAGCAGGAGGAGGAGGAGGAGGCAGCGGAGGAGGCGGTGGTGGTGGTGGTGCATCGTCGGGTAGAGAAACTCTGCCCAGCTTTGGCTTCACCCAGGAGCAAGTGGCCTGCGTGTGTGAGGTAAGTGAAGGCTCTGGACTAGCAAATTTTCCATCTCAGTAGGAATAATCAAAGAATATAGTAAAGTAGATCGTAAATGACTTAAGCGGAGTCTAGTTAATGTCTAAATAAAAGTTTATTTATAATTAAAGCTAATTTTAAACTTAAAGTTATATTGGGAACCTTTTTACTACACCATTTAAAGAAGACGTAGACCCAAAAACAACATTTATCCATGTTTTAACTTTAAACTATGCGGGTGCTTTAAAGAAATCATGAATTTATTATTATGTTTATTGAAAAGTTATCACAAAATAACCAATTTTACTTCATTTCTAAAGAAAAAGCAGCCAAGGTCCTAAGTTTATTGTATTTCCAAAATTTTGGCTTTCAGTAGTTTATGTTTTATTTCCCATACTTTTGTTTAATTTGTGTTGTTTTAGGCATCTTTTAACTATAGTGAAAAGTCTTCATTTAATGAGAATTTTCAAATGAGGGGAACTTATCCCCCCAAAACCTATAATTCAACCCAGAAACTGGTAAAGGGTCTTAAAAAAGCCAGCCTTTTAGTCCTAAACCTTAATATTAAATCATAACTACTTAGTTTAAATAGAAAGTGGCCACTTTCTATAGATACTTTTCCTAGAAGAATCAACTGATTATAGGTGATAGTGTACCCAATCTCCTTAAGCAAAATTTAAGCATTAGTTCATTGATTCTTAAGCTTAATTATCCTTTAAAATAATAGAAAACTCCAATCATTCAATTCGTTTATTCTATTACTTAGGTACTCCAACAGGCTGGAAATATTGAAAGACTGGGCCGTTTCCTTTGGTCGCTGCCACAATGTGATAAACTGCAACTGAACGAATCTGTACTGAAGGCCAAAGCGGTCGTTGCATTCCATCGTGGTCAGTACAAGGAGCTGTATAGACTGCTCGAGCATCATCATTTCTCGGCCCAAAATCACGCCAAGTTGCAGGCCCTGTGGTTGAAAGGTGAGAAGACAACTACTCATTGCAAACTCCCTTCACCCCATCCCACCCCTCCTCTCTCTTTCTCACTTAAAGCACAAACCGAAAAAAAGGAAGAAAACCAAACAATTCTTTCACTTATTTTTTATATATTTTTTTTTTTTGTGTTGTTGTTGTAGCGCATTATGTGGAAGCCGAAAAACTGCGCGGAAGACCTTTGGGTGCTGTTGGCAAATATCGTGTTCGCCGTAAATTTCCATTGCCTCGCACCATTTGGGATGGCGAGGAGACGAGCTACTGTTTTAAGGTGAGTCCCAGAGTGAAGTGCATTGGAGTAGACACCTCCTGACTGGTAACTCCCCAGGCAACTTTTCATTTTAATTGTGGCAACCAAGAAGCACAGGCAACTAAATAAAAAAAGGGGGCAGGAGAGAAATCGTAGAAATGTTTGACTGGCTTTTTGTTGTTGTTGTTGTTGTTTGTTCCTTTCGCATTCTGCATCATCTATACATATGAGTGCAATGTGTGGTAAACGCCTTTCAACTTCAACTGGGCGTGTCCTCGAGGGGTTGGTTATAATTTACATTGTTTACACTTTGGTTTTATCTCTGCAGGCTTTCAATTGATTAAAAAAAAACTCCAGAAAAAGAAAAGGGGGAAACTATTAGCTGGAAAATTAGTTAACCAACTTAACAACCTTGTGTTGGTAAGAACGCTTTTCGAAGGCGCTTCCCTTATTCTCATTCTTTTCTCTTTAAACAAACTTTGAGATGTCATTCTTCATTAAGCCAAGGACTAAAATAGAACTTGGTACTTTTATTTTAGGGTATTCCGTTTTTAAGTGAAGAAATCACAAGTCTGTGTTGTGAGCTCAGTACAAAAGGAAGTTAGATATTCTAAATAGAGATATCCCTTAGCTAATCTTTTATCTCTTACATTGAATGTCCTTTTAAACTATTGAAAATTAACTGGAAAAAACTATCAATACCACAAACAGGATTCATACTTTAAAAGGTTGTTATAAAACAATAAAATATCTATTATCTTTTCGGTAGGATTGGTCATGAGTCAGCTTAATTTCAAGTGGAAGGACTTTCCCCCTAAAGTAGGCAATTAGATTTCAAAGAATTCCCCTATATGAAAAGTTTAAAATAATCTTCAAGAAATGTTTACTTTGACGACAAGTTTTGAGTTAAGATAGAAGGCATACAAAACAAGGGCAATGAAGGCATTTATAAACAATGTTGCATACTCTAAGGGGCACATTTTGCTTCACAACACTGTATTCGCCTATGTTTAGACAGTATTGTATAGTACATAAAAATATTATTATAAATTAATTATTTATGTATTTTAGTGCATAGAAATAAAAGCTTTATAAACGTTTGGAAGTTATTCAACAAATAAAATTGAAAGAGGTCAACAACTTAAGCAGTTCACTACATATTTCTACATACATGATGATGAACTTACGGCTATCTTTCATTCAATTAAATAAACAATATTTATAGTTAGTTCAGCCCCCCATAAATGGATCTACTAAAAGAACAGTTTCTCATAATTCTAAGCTGTTTAGTAATGGCTAAACGAAGACCATCTTTTAATTAGCAAAAGGAAGTTGTATAATCACACATATTTATTTATGGTTGCCACGTTTACTTAAAACACTTTCGTCTAGTTAATAGCTATGTTTAACTAACACTTTATTTCGCCATTTAATGCCTTCTTCTTTTGATTTTCTAGGAGAAATCCCGTTCGGTATTGAGAGACTGGTATGCCCACAATCCGTATCCATCGCCCCGTGAGAAAAGAGATTTGGCCGAGGCCACAGGACTGACCACGACACAGGTAACAATCCATTGCCATCTTCTCATCATCATCATCAGCAGAAGCAATGCTGACAATTAGATTGGATTAGTTTGCCAAAAAAAAAAAAAAAACTTGAAATGACAAACGCATCTTTTGACAAATTTCATTTGCTATTTTTCACAAATGCCAAATTTCCACATGTTAATTGTATGTCATTAATCATGGGACACACACACACACACCTACCCACACACACACACACACTCTCATATATTTTTACATGAATTATATTCTTTTTGATTTTTACAGGTTTCCAATTGGTTCAAGAATCGCCGACAAAGAGATCGAGCAGCCGAGCATAAAGAGTAAGTTTTGTCTGTATATAAAAATAAGATCCAAAATATAATATAAATTCTATATATATGTATATTATAGAGAACAATTTTGTTGCAATTTATACCTGATGACATTTACTTACTATTAAATTAGTTGCTGTTGTTCTTGTTGTTGCTCATGTATCTCATGAGAAGGTCGAGTAATTAGTGTCAAGGACATCAACAGAGAGAGAGAGAGAGATAGATAGAAAGACGTTTCGCGGCTAAAGTCATTAACATAGTGAACCACATATATATAGATATATATTTATATATATTCATATTCTGTTGATATATTTATGTGGCCATATGTCTGCCAGGCCTTGGCTACTAATTAAAAACTTCTTCTACAGCAAAAAATAATAATAATAATAAGAATAATAACAAAGAAAACAAAAACTAGAGAAACATCTGCATTTCCGCTTAAACAAATAAGCCGAAAAAATATTTGTTAAACTCTTTTGTATGCGCTGCTTTCCTTTCCACAAATATTAAACATCCTTTCGATTTTCCCCTAGAATCCTTTTTGCTTTCCCCGCTCTCTTCCACACTCTCTTTCCATGTGATTTCGCTAGATTTTTCTTTCCAGTTTTAAGAGCGTTAGAAGTCAGGCGAAAAGCAAATATAGAAAAGAAAAGAAGTTTTCCGATACATACCCTTTACCCTTCTCGGGTGTTTTCAGAAAAGTATCTTTAAGATAGAAATTTTAGAATTACATTACTCAAAGAGTTACTTATACGTCTTCTTAGATTATCAGTTGTAAGGCCAGTAGGAGTAATGAGAATTTCTGAAAGAAGCTAAGCTAATTAATTCCCAAGAGGGACTAAACTGTTAGTAGCTCGAATGAAACTAGGAGAAGTACTCGAGTAAAAAGTATGTCCATACAAAAGTTTCTACACCTCAATTGCTCACAGGGTATAAGGCAAGTCGCCTTTTCTTGCTGCTCTAGAATTTCTTGTAGTGTATTTAACAAGTCGTGTTAGTTATTCTTTCCCCTTTTTGAAGTGTTCCGCTTGCCATTTGAGATAAACATTTTTGTGAAAATCATTTCCGTTCTCTTATTTGATTATATTTTGAAGTGGTTTTTGGCTAAAACTTTCTCTAGGCTATTTCCATTATGGTCTAAATGGTATATCAGTTACCAACTGCACAAAAAAAAGTCGGCGAATGAATAAAAATATGCACTCCCATTTATGTACATACATAAAAAATAATAATAAAACCAAAAAACAAAAAAATTGTCGTAATAAAAATAAAAATTGCAATGCCGTGGCAACCGCACAATGCACATGCACCTACACACACACACACACCCAGAGAGGGTGTATAACTCATACAATGAAAAAAAAAGTATCTCACAGATACATATTCGTTTGTCGTTGCCTTTTTCGCTTCTTCTTCTTAGTCTTTATGTGTGTATTTCAACGTTTCGCTACGATACGATAGTTTACACTGCGTATAGCTTCACGTTGTTGTTGTTGTTGTTGTTAGTGGTAATTTGATATATGTTTATGGCTGTTGCCTTCGTCAGTCGGCCAGGCACGGAGCAGGGAGCAGCAGGCAGAGGCAGCAGAAGCAGCAGCAGCGGCGTCTCTGCTACTTTAACTTTTTCCATATTGTTTTATTATTTTTGTACTTTTGCCCAGCCTTGCACACACACACACACACACACAGTTTGTATGTGTGTGTGTGTACTCCCCATTTATAAGCCCACCTCTAACCACACAATGGCGCCAAATCCAAGCGGCACTTTGAGCCCATTTTATTCACAATTTGTTACCAAAAACCAAACTCATTTTCAAACTTTAACACACACCCATCACTTGTGCTGGTTTCGGTGGTGGTGGTGGTGCTAGTGGTGCACCATCATCATGATTATGTCGTTTTAGCCAAAGAAAAAACACAATGCCATTCGCAGATAGTCCACTGCCGATGACAAGCCCGTGATAATCACTTTATATCGATCCACATACATGGTCATGAATAACAAATGCTTTTCATTGGTCACCTGAAAGTTCCACACTTCGCTGGTGGCATTCAGGAGATTGTAACTCTCCGGGAATTCCACATCCAAATGCTGTTCGGCAACGTACTGAAAGATGGCATAGAAGAAAGCAAGAACAGCCACCGGATAGACCAGGGGCAACAAAATCAAACACAAAACTCCAAATGAATAGATCACTTTAAGGAGAGTTGGAAACGGCAGCGACTGCATCCAAACGCCCAGAAAGTGGTCGAAAATCGGTTGCATATAGTAGACCAAACGTCCCGACCACGATACAGACTTCCACTGAAAGGACAATGATGGGGATTACTTTGCTTAATCTCACCTCTAAGTACTTACCGCTTTGCGTTTATGAAACGCCTTGTGCCAGGTTTTACGCATCTTTTTTTTGCTCCTTGAACTATATTTCTACGGTCAATTTAGTAAAGATTTTGATTGGGAATTGTGATATAAATATATTAAATGAGAACTTTAGCCAAAGAGCCTACTAGGAGGCTGCAAGGAGTATATAAAGGAGTTACAGAAATAGGTAAAATCCTCGCCAGGGTCCAGACTTGCACAGATATCCCCAGAGACAAAATGTTAAAAAAAAAAGGTATTTAATTAAAAACCCTTTCGTTCTTTTAAACTTGTCGAATTCAACTGATGCTTACAGCTTGACTAACTAATTTTCAATCTGATAGAGTTCACAAAGTTGAAACGAAAGGCAAAGATGATCAAATTTTTGATCCACTAAAAATTACAGAAATCTTCCAGAAACCATTCGAACTTTTAATAAGATCAGAGAGTGATTTAGTTAACCATCCAACTTAAGCGTCAATATTCAAGAAATATTTCCCATTTTTTAAAAACTTTTGCATTTGTCTTACATCGATTTGATATTAAATTTCAAGTCCATGGAAAAGTCCTTTTTGGGTGATATCTGTTAAATTCTGTGTGTGGTTAGGCTGATATTTACAATTGAGTTAGAGTTTTGTGATAGTATCTTGAATTTGTTATTAAAAATGTAGAAAATTGTTTATATTTTCTAGAAAATCGTATTTCGAATTATAAATTGAATCCATTTCAAACATTCTTCTAAATCTAAGCATTGCATTTTCCTTAACAACTTTTCTCTTAATTTTCCCTAAACTGTTACCTAACGACGGAGGGAAACTTGCAGATATATCTAATTGATTTGCATCTGTGATAATATCCAATATCTGCCTCTATTACTCACCTTTCGGTGATCTTAACAAGCTACCTTCATGTGTCTTGTGAGGCGAGAGAGAAAGATGCTATCCGGGTCGCAGAGTCCCAGTGCCATTTCCATTCCCCAGTTCTTGTTCCATTTCCAGTCTATCCACCACCATCATCGTCTGGTCATCCCCTCATCCTTCTTCTGCGGTCTTTCATTCCAGTGAGTCGTTGTTCATTTGGCTGTCTCTCTCTCTCTCTCTCTCTTTCTCTCTTGGTCGTCATCATCATTTTGCGTTCGTCGAATGCCACGGTTGGCTGGAGGGTAGCTGGCCAGAGTATCAGGTTACCACAAAATGTGCGTGTGTTCTTTATACGTTCGCCTTGCCTCACTCCCTTTGACTCCCCCCCTCACTATCCGTTTCTGTCTCTCCAGTTATTCATTTTTATTCGTTTTATTGTACATTCTGTTTTTATTATTATGTATTTTGCGCTTTTGCCCTCGTCTCCTCGTAGCCGGGTCTCTCTCTGTCACCGTCACTTTGCTGCTTTTGTGTTTGAATTTTACGTCTCGTTTGTAGACCCCACCCCCCTGAACGCCCTGTAGCTCTGCAGCCTGTCTCTCTCTCCTTGATGGCGTTGATAATGATGTCGTCGTTGGTGATGATGGACCGGTATGTGCCACAAAAACTGAGGCATCATTGTCATCCTCATTGGCATTTCGTCTTTTTCGTTTTCCCTTTCTCTTTCTTTATTTTTGGGTGGAACGATCTTCAGAAACGGGTGGCCCATGTCAAGTGACTGCATTTCGGCCTCTCGACTATAATTAGAACTTACAACTCCCTGCCCCCCAAGGGGTTTTCTAGGGCTTCTTCAGAGAGTGAGGGCTTAAGCTGCTTACAGATTAGATAAAAGTTAAACTTCTCAAAGTGTTTCCCCATTCAAGGTTACAAGGGAAATTATACTATCAGCATCTGCTCTGTCCACGATCACGATCAGCGACCTTTAGCTTGGCAATTAAAAGGAAACTACACACAAATGGGGAAAAAGGATTATTAAAAACTGTCAAAACAATGGTCTAGCCAGCATAAAATGCGCCACACGCCACATAAAGACACTCTCCAATTCCTCGATCCTCGATCCTTAGTCAAGACTTACATAGTTGTGGACAATGGTACCCCATACTAGATGCCACTCTGGGCCCAAGTCTGAACTGTTGTTAACCACACACAAGCGTAAATTAAATGATAATTTATGATCAACACCTTTTCAGGTCTCCCCCCGTCTCACTCTCTCTCTCTCCCATCCTCTCTTGGGGATCTTCCTCTTGTCTTGTCTCTGGGTCCGTTTAGTTGGGTGTCCTGCTGGGCACACACGTCCCCGTATCCATAAGATTTGTGTACCGATCGCGCAATGCGATAACTCAACCTGTTCGTTCATCCCAAAGATCATCATGATCATCATCTCTTCCCTTTTCTCTCTCTCTCTCTCTCTCTCTCTGAGTGTGTTTTTGTAGGTTGTTGGTTTTTCTGAAACAGCGTTTCATTTTTGTGCCCTATGTTTGTTTCTTTTCTTTCTTTTGTTTTGGTGTTTTTTTTCTGAATTGGGATTTATTGGCTTATAATTTTTATTAGCAATGGAATTTCTGGGAACCATAACCATATGAAATGTGTCGTTAGTCGAACAGATTCCCATCTTCTTAGCCCTTTTTTCGGGGGAGGGGGAGGGTTAGGTTGACTTTTGATTAGTTGAGCAAAATCAACTGACAAATTGGTGAAAAATATGTTTCCAATAATTCATGAAAAATGTCTCTTCATATATTTTTTTTAAAACTTTCTTAAAGGCTGCTTAGCTTTTTGGTCACTGTTCCCTCATCCTTCTTGTTTCTTCTGGACATGACCGATCTTCTGGTCTTTATCATCAATATCATCGACTGCTCCAGCGCCTCACACTCTTTCCCCTTTCTCTGTCTCCATTAGCATAATCCGATCACGCATTATTACCAAGCTAATGAATCTGCTTAAGGGCCACAAAGTTGGCTTAAAAAATATATTTAAGAAGAGAAAAAATCAATTGAGCAAACAAGTAAAACACAGAGAACAAAAAAAATTAATTCCTCCTCAATGAGCAAGCCCCGAAAAAGAGAAGAAAAGGCAAGAAGAACCCAAGGAGAACCCTAACTTTAGACCACACAGAATACTCAACAAAGTCTGTCCTATATGCATATATCTTGAGGCTGCAAAATTGTCCTTGAGAGCGTATATTATTTTATAATGCAAAATCTGGAATGGAGTGTGAGGTGGGGTGGGATGGGGAGGGAGTAAGGGGCACAACCAGGCCTTCTTAAAGTGTGCGCTGCCTCAGTGTGTTAATAAGTGTTGCACTAAAGCGGAAGAGAGAGAGCGAGAGAGAGGAGATGGGACATAGGAACTAGTTGATGAAGGGTACCAGGGGACTGGGAGAGGACCTCGGGACAAACAACTATGAAATTCTGGTAATTCGATATCATTGTTTATCTGCTGCCCTTTTCTGTTTGCTTCCCACTTTTCGTTCATGGCTCGGTCTATATGGCTATATATCCCCATTGGATGGACAACATTTGCAGCCATTTCTCATTTTTAGGTTTTTCATTTTTGTTTTTGTTTTGTTTGCTTAGTCTGTTTAGATGGAAATGTGTCTCTCACTCTCAATGTGTGTGGGTGTGTGTGTGTGTGTGTGTGTTTGGCCATTATCGATTTTGTTTTGTCTGCAAAAAAACTACAACAAAAGCAACTTAAAGTTGCCGCCTAAACATTCTTTAATCAAGAAATCATCAAACTATTTGACGCAATTCACCCATTCGGCAATTATTTTGCATGATAATTCTCTATCAAAAGAGTTCTCATATTTCTCTAACAAATGTGCCCCCCCCCTATTGTCCCCACTTCCCCACACACAGAGAGTCCAGAACAGATGCAGAAGAAGTTCAAGTTCAAGCCACATGATCCACATGGCAATTATGAATCGCTGTAGGTGGCTCTGGCCACTGATCCTTCGCGCACTGCTGTGGATATGACTGTGGATATGAATCTACAATTACATGATTGCCGATATTCAAAAACACACACACACACACATACACAGCCAGCTGTGCCCAGACCCTGACTCAAAGGAAACCAAACCAAGTCCCACTTCTCAGTCCTCAGTCCTAAGAGAACTTCGGGGACCCCCCTGAGAACTTTAGTCAAGTCAGCACATAATTCAACGGCCAAGGGACTTGGAGGTTTAGTGAGGGAAAAGGGAATTGTAGCTGACTGCCTTGTTTTGTCAGAGATCCCCCCAAAGATCTCTCTCGGTCTCGGATGTTGTTGGTCACAAATTTGTCGAGTGTGCGCTTAAATGTTTTGCATGATCTCGCGCTAAAGTTGGAGTCGGAATCTGGATGGGGGCGATCCATTTGTTACTCTCTTTCTTTTACAACGGGTACTTATGACTAGCTGAGTTGTTGATTAGTTAATCAACTTGTTTGTAAGAGTTATTACAACAAGTAAAATTTATAATCATTCAAATGCATAGGAAAAAAAGCAACCAACTTAAATGAAAATATTGTGGTAAGAGTATAATTATTCACATATAAATAACAGAAAAGAAAAATATAAGAAAACATATTGTTGTTGTTGCTGATTGTTGTCAATGTCATCAATTTGTGTTTTTGTTATTGTTGTTTAGAGCCAAAACTGGTTCTGTCCATTGGCCGATGTTGTGGTTAGTGTATAATCCTCTTTGTTGATATCTCCCATCCTCCGATTCCTTTTCCCTTAGAGCGTCTACTTAACACTTTAACCGCTTTATCATTTGGCCAAGCAAATTGTTTTGGCATCAAAACGAGAAATTTGTCGTAAGTAAGCTTGTTATGAGGGCAATGTATTAGCCATTAACACGAAAGAAAACTATTCCCAAGTGGCCACCAAAAATGAACCCTCAAGTGTGTACCTCACTGGAGGAGATTGGGGATGGACACTTGAAAGTCATTTTCGGAATCAGCCACAAATAATAAAAGTCAAGCTACTTAACTTTTGCCAGAGACTCTCAAATAACTCACAATGAAATCAGATGCCCGACTCGGGGGAATGTCTCTCTCTCTCTCTCTCTAGAGTAGAGTATTTCTGGCATTTCCATTTTGGTTTTGACACCTCAGAACATGAAACCATTTATAGAAATGAGAGAAGCAGACAATTTCCTTCCGGTTTTCATTTTCAATTGTCATTTGTCATTTGTTTATAAATAAAGTTGTTCAAATAAATAAGTAGATGTATTTATTTGAGTGTGTGTGTGTGTTTGTGTAATTGTTTGTTTTCTGGTTGTTGACAGTCGTAAATTAGTTGCAACAATTGACACATTTTAAATGTAAACGCTGCGGACATATTCCAAACACACAACACAGAAAAAGCATCTGCTCTTGAGGTTACAGTTTGACAAGCACTGAGTTTGACAAGCACTGAGTGCCGCCATTGGGCGAGGGGAGGGTGCGAAGCATTTGACACAAATTGCAATTAATTTCAACACTCAACGTCATCGTGTTGTCATCCTTCCCAGTCGTCGTATTGAAATCTGAGATGTGGCAGGTGGCTGAAGCGACGACTGAAAATGGACAGCTTCAAAGAGGAAACAAATTCAACAATTTTAGGCTATCAACGCAAAACATTAAACTTGAATAAACAAATTTAAATAATTACTTCGAAAATTTTCAAAAATTTCTTAGTCGAAGGGGTTTAATTCTTGTCAGACAGAGTCTTACTCTAACTTCATTAATTTAATGGAGATAGTATCTCTCTCTCTTTTTACTTTTCATGAATATACACCAACAATTTGAGTACTTAATTCTACAAATTACTATTCATTCTACTACTTAACTACTACTCTTAATGATTAAAATATTTTTTGTTTTTGTCTTTGCAGCGGCTCAACCGATAAGCAACATTTAGACTCATCCAGCGATTCAGAAATGGAAGGCAACATGTTGTCCAGTCAAAGCGCACAACAGCAACACCAACAGCAGCAGCAACAATCCCCCAATAGTAGCAATAATAACAACAACAATGGCTTACATTCACAACAACAACAATTGCATGTTGCTAGCGAACAAAGTCTGCAACATCATCAGCAACAGCAGCAACAACAACAACAGCAGCAGCAACATCAACAACAACTGGTGACAGCAAGTGTGGCTGCCGGTGGCAATAAGAATGCAAGTAACACGGCAGCAACACAAATGCAAATGCCTCCCCTCTCCGCAGCCGTTGCCTATTCCCATCTTCACAGTGTGATGGGAGCAATGCCGATGCCCGCCATGTACGATATGGGTGAATATCAGCACTTATGATTCTAGTTGGAGGCGGCTGCTGCTGCCAGCTCCAGCAACTGCAGCAGCAGCGGCAACACAACCGGCAGCAATTTCATCAGCAGCGGCAGCAGCAGCAACCATTTCGAATACGAGTGGCCAACGGCAACTGCTCTGCGTCAACGGAGTCAGCAACAGCCATCGGAGGGCTTTTACTTTTGAGGGAAAAGGGAAAGAGAACAAACCGACAAACAAACATACAACTTCACTTCAAATTAAGGCACTTTAGCATTTCTTCCTGCAACAAAGAGAGATAGAGATAGAGAGCGAGAGGAGAGATCGAGAGAGATATATAGAGGCAACATATTGCAGCACAAGCCCCCAATAAATAAAATACAAAATATAGAAAACTTCATCAAGATCTGTGTACATAGCTAGGCTCTAGTTTTAGTGCAAATTGAATGGATGCAGCGGCAAAGGGACAAAGGACATGCAAGGACTCGCGTGCCGAGTCCCCAACTGATGCGACTCATTCAATTTGCAAAATGCAAATCAAATCGAAATGTGCAAACAATTAAATTAATAATAAATATATTCTATATACACAATACATCTCTATGTATTTAAATTATAAATTTTAAATTGTACGTAGCTCTTAGAAATTATACTATTATAAACAATTTTTTGTTAACAAACAATTACACAAGAAAAACAAAAACCAACAAAAATTAAATTATTTTCAATGTACAGCATTTATTCATTTTCGGTGTACGAAGGGAGGAAAGGTAGTGGGAAGTCAAAAGTTTCGATTCCTTAATCCAAAAATTCTATAATATATCTGGAATATCAAATGAAAAGTCTTTGAACAGGTCACCTCTTAAATTTTGGAGGCTTAATTATAATCTTAAATGGTCCTTTAACAATGTCAATTATATGTATATCTTTTAAGTCCTTTGATTTTCAAAGATCCCAAAGATTCCCTGTAAATGAGTGTTACGTTCTGGAAAAACAAGGATGTTTATAAGAAACTATTTCATAAATGTTTAGTCATTTCTATTCTAGGGATCTAAATATGAATATAGGACATTATTTAGAAAAAGTGAAAACTCACAGAATATAACATCTAGAACTTCAAAGTGTAAAGTGTTTTACATTTGGTTAAAAGTTTTTGGGATCAAACTCCATCCAGAATCCAGGCCTAGATAGATAAAAATTAGAATGTCCTTAGTATTCGAATAAACAAATTTATTGTCTTAATAACTCATACCTAAGAAACTACAATGTTAATTATGGCAAGTACCAACAAGATATTGCAGATGGAACAGTCATGATGTTATGGAATTTTTATAATACTTTTTAGGAGGTTTTTAATTTAGAGTCAAGTATTGTCATTATAACAATAAGTATTTGATTGTTCGAGTTTTTGAAAAAAATTTGTTTCCAATTTTTTAGACATTCTTTAGAGCTTCTTGAGAAACATTCTTCAACAAAAAGAGTCACTTATTAAAATATACAACTTTTAGTTAATAGAAGAGCCAAAATTTCTCTTAGTAATTAAATAATGAATAAATGATGAAGAAACTCTAATGAAAATATATTTTTTTACATACATCACGGAAAAATTATAAAACAATTAGTTTAACCAAAATTTAAAAGAAACAAACATCTAAATAATTTTATAAGTTCCTTTATGAGGGTAAAAAAACATTTCCTAAATGCCTAGAAGGACTTTATTTTCCACATTTAGTTCCCATGTTAAAATTCCATTAAAATAAGAAGGCAAACTACCTGGGAAATGAGAAAAACAAAAACGCCCCTCACCCACTGCTCATTACCCAACCAACTGACCACAACAATGAGACGAAGACTTTACACTAATCCGCGGCGACAGGTAAGCCAGCTAATGCTAATGGGTCGCACTCCTCGTCATCCTCCTCCTCCTCCTTGTCGGCCTACTGTGCTCAATCCTGCTGCCGATGTTCGACGTCTGCTGGGCGCGTGCGTGCATCGTCGTCCATGTGGCGTCGCGTCGCGTCTCATGTAATGAGCATGTTAATGTGTATTTTTTTAGGTTTAATGCCAACTTGGCAACGGAGGCGGTGCTTGGCAACCTTCTCAGAGACATGGCCAGAGGGTGGATGCTGTCGTTTGACTGGCTGACATGGCTCTCTTTCTCTCTGTGTGATGATTTGTTTATTGATACTGAAGTTACATATTGCAGACGTCTTTGCATCGCCACCCTTACTCAACCGCTCATCCACCCACCCACCTACCCACTCCATTAAGTCATCGTTTCCCCTGGCAGCCAACACACACACACACACACACACACTGACACACACGTGTCTGGGACCTGTGACTCGGTCTTTGATTGAGATTGATGCTTGATATCTGGTTACAAAATATTTTGACTTCTTTTTATCTTGCGGCAGATTTACTGATAATTTAATTAAGGACCTTAAAGTGTACAATTTAAGTTCACATAATTGTGTGGGAAAGTAATGAAACAAGCAGTTTGTTACATAGAGCAAAAAACGGCAAATCTGTTCATTGAAAACCATGTCAATACGCCTTCAATTCCAATAAGGCAATCCTCTCAAGTAGTAGACAAAAGCAACAGCCCCCTTTTCAAGGTCTACCTTGAGTTTTCGTCTGTTCTTCTAGGAATTGGCATATAAAAGGGGGATTACAATTAAAGGATGTTAAAACATAATAATAGAACATTTTGCACATAAAGGAAATCTGTCAAAATGTCACAAAAGAGCGGCTTAAATAACTTGACAATGGTGAAAGGTGAGAGAAAATCGAAGAGAAGAGAAAGAAATGTCAAGAACAAATTCTATTATATTCTGTTTTATCCTCTCTTCCTACTAAATTGTTAGACCTACCGATGACATTATGGACTAGCTTCCAATGGCTGATAGGAATGGTTAATATATTTGTAAGCCTTAAAACTATATCTATACTTAAGTGTTACTCAGTTTGGTTCAATCACTACTTTGCAGCCTATAAGTAGGCAACACACTTATTAAATCAAAGATTTAAAAAAGGAGCATCATTCCAAGTTCTCAATTTATATAACTTCATTAGAACTAAAGATATTTCAATCAATATTTTAAAAATTACTAAATGACTTCCGTCCTGTGAAATAGCTTGTAAAATTCTTCCTGGCTTCTTTAAAGTCCTTGCCCGAGTTACATAAAATATCATTTATAATGCTCAGAACAGTAGAAAACACATGTAAAACTCCAAAATAATCAATTTTGACTATTCCAAAAGATTTTTTGAGAAAAAAAAAATGCTAAACACTCTTAAAAATTTACAAACACAAACGGCATTTCGAGTTTTTTGGTTTCTACTTATAAAGATTAAAAACTAAATTTATTCATTTAAAAAAGACATTACAAAAATTAAATAGACAAGTTTAAAACTAAAAGATCTTCAACGTTTTCTGCGTGCACTACGATTTTGTGTTGCTGGTGGTTCATCATCGGATTCCTCGTCAGATGAAGATGCTTGCTGCTTCTTCGATTTGGCCGGGGCACGGCGAGATCTAGACGCGGCAGCTTCGTCACTACTCTCCGAGGATTCTTCATCGCTATCCGGCTGTGCATTACGACCACGACGCTGCGGGGCTTTTTTAGCTGGTGTTCGTCCCCTTTGGTTTTTACTCTTGGTATTGGGTTTGGGCCTACTCGTTGCTCCTAGACGCGTTTCATCTGTTTGTGTTGCCGGTTGGTTACCATCTTGGACTTGGAGACACTCATTGAGACGTGTCTCGAATTCTGTGACCACCGCTTTCAGTTCTGGCTTAGCCAATTTAGAAGTATTGCTGATGATTAGTTTAAACGATTGATAGACTTCATCCACCTGAACCTTGTCACGGAAGTGCTGAACATTATCGATTAGTTTCTTGATGGAACGATCATTGTAGCTGAGCAAACTCAGACAGAAGGCAATATCGCGCCATTGTCGCTCTGCCCGCGTGAGGGGGAAACGTAGACAGAGTTTTTCTACCAGAGTTTCAATTTGACGATCCTTTTGTATCAGTCCCAGGATATATCGCATTATCGTGCGATATTTATCCTCTTCCAAATTCAGATTAATATCACCCAATTTGGAAATAATATCGGGCAGAACATTATATAAAATATTCGACTTATTGGCTATCTCCTTAAAGAATTGTTTGGTAATATTCCTAATCTCATCGTTCTCATCGACAATGCACATAGCCATATCAGCAATTTGTCCCTTCACGCGTATCATTTCGTGGAGAATCAAATGGGACAGCATTTTAACCGCAGTCAACCGAAGTTCTGTATTCTCCTCATGCAGCTGGGAATACAAGTGACCCGTCCAGGGTTCAATGATGTTGGGAAAACGGAATGTTAGATCCGATAGACCCACCACGGTATTGCATTTGATTTTGATATTCTTAGTTAGATTGAGAATATTCATCAGGAATGACATGTTCGTCTCACAGAACTTGGAGGAGACAGTCATAAGCCTGGCCAGCGTCAGGGTGGCCGCTTGTTGTAATTGCTGATTGCGATATTCGCCCGGCCGCTTGCAAATGTCTATGATAATGGGATAGAGGCGGGAGAGCAGAGCAATTGGCTCATATAAAAGCATATCTTCGCATATGGCATGAATTTCCTCGGCAATATTATCCTCGGCCGTAGCCCCCACCAGATCATCATCGGGTTCCTGTTGCGGTTCAGCAGCTACGCCAGATAGACGCTTTCTCACCTCCATGGCCGAAACATTCATGGTCTGTCGCCGCAGGGCATTGACGGCATCTTTCTTGTTCTTCTTCTCCTCCAAAGCAGTGAGTTCTTCGCGATATTTCAAGTTATTATAGACATCCATGTCGAGGAATATCATTTCCTTAATGGTCATATAGCCAATACAGAAAATGAAACGAGAAACCAAATAGACTGGTATTTGCGACGGTTCTCCTGGCATAAGGGTCTGACTTTGAGTTTGCGGGGGCAGTGTCTGAGAATAGGGTATATCTGTAGCCTGGGTCAAACGAGGCTCGTCCACTGCTTGATTGTCTTCCTCCGTGTCCATTTGCTTGAGATCATCCTTTGTCATTAGCCATTGGGCATTGAATCGTCTTATTAGCTCTACAATTACATTTTGGGCCAACTCATCTGGTGCCTGGCACATGCGATAAAAATACTCCAGGACACTCATAGCCAAACCATCGAAATCGCTTAGTTTCGAATAGAAAAAGAAATTGAAAAACAATTTCGTTATTTGTTTAACAAATTCCGCATCAGTGGCATGACGTTTGTAGAATTTGGCATTATTATTGGCGTCTATAGAGTTGACCAGCAACTGCAGGCAACCGCTAAATATGCGCGGATCCCTTCTCACCCGTTCGCCAATGCAAATGTCTTCGATTAGCTGACGATTGGCCGAAACTATAGATGACTTGGCCTGCGAGGCCATGATAAGCAACTGCAAGGCCAAACGCGACTCATTCGGCGTAGTGCCCTCCAACTTCATGGTAAATCTTTCGAAAAGAACTTGTATAATCAAAGCATCGATATCTTCTGATTCCACCCACTCAGCCATTAGTTGCTCCATTGCCGTATAATGTCCATATTCCACTTCACCCAGAAATTTCGATAGGTTTTGTACCACTTTAATGGCATGTGGTCGATTTGTGAGATCGGTGGTAAAAAGTATCTTGCGATAGGCATTTGAGCAGGCGTCTTTTTTCTCCTTATCCGAGGACCACACCAAATGCAAAGCACGCTGCATTCCCGTCTCTGTGCCACGTATAGCAAACTGATAGCCTGTCGTAAAGAGATCAACTGCCTCAAAGACATCTGTATTGGTCTTCGAGAGCAACATTTCATGAATCTTTGGCATGGCCTGAGTAACCACATTTGCAAAATCAATGCTATCCTTGAGGAATTCCACCGTTTTGATTTGCTTTTGCATCTCCTCAGTCTGTAATTGAATCAAAATTAACTTGGAGAGCCTTAATTAGAAGGAAAGTTTAAAACTTACACTATCCTTTGGTCCTATTGCTAGTGAAAGAAACGTCTTACAAAGTGCCAAAAAGTAGACACAGCGCTCTTCCGGCTGAAGCATTTCACTAAGATTCTGCTGATCGTTAACAAAGTCTGCTTTGCGCACTAGGACAAAGGCATCTTTGTAGTTTTCCTCCCTTAGCAGAGGTAAAATCTTACCCACCAAAGCTTCATACTCTTCATCCTTGTCAAATGTCATTGTGGGAACTAAAAAAAAAAAATGTATTAGAATATGATCGTCCATATGCTGGATATTTACTTACATTCCCTTAGATTCTCCTCTATGATGGGCAATAACAAAGGGGCAATGGTCGTTTCAAAGTCATTATTCAGTTTCTCAGTCGCTTGACGTTCCGCGTCCAATTCTTCGCCCAATTTCTCCATAACTTCTACTTCCTTCTCATGCTTCTTGATCAATTCTTCCAGAGTGAGATTACCCGAATATGGATTGTTTTCGAGAAATGCCTTAATTAACTGTATGGATGCTTTGCGCACTATCGAACTCTTATCTTCCAGCCGGCACACGGCCTCGGTTAGCACCTTGACTTGAAAACTAAGTGGTATGGCGTGCTGTTCTTTTAGATGATGCCATAAATGCAATACCTTAGCCCTTACATGAGCCGATATATCATTGACATGGGCCAACAAATTATCTAGGAACTCATTGCGCGCCTCCTTCATCTCGTCATCCAAATCCTCGGAGGTTAGTTCTCCCAATACGGCATCAGCCATAATTTGGAGGACGCAATTACGCAGCATATGAGATTCACAGTCAAGGAACTCATCACCCAGCTTGGAGAGATGTGGTATCATTAGCTTTGGGGATATGTTGGCAAAATCTGTTAGAAAATTGGAGAAGTTCTTCGATACAGCTGAATCCGAAGAGTCCAATTTGAGGGCATCTACAATATTCTTGACGAGAATGGCAAAGACAGTGGAAATGCCAAATTCCTCGTGCAGCAGAAGAATTCCATTGGCCACTCCTGCTGAAGCATGTTCAGTGCTACGCAGTATTTGCAGGATGCGGACTGGAAAGGTCATGGCATGATTGTAACGTTTGATGGCTGTTCCAAAGATTTGAAATACCGTGTCAATGACATGACGATTATCGGCTCGTGGAGTAACCACCTCCAAAGTGCGATAGCAGATGTCGCAGAGCATTCTACAAAAAAAGAGAAAACTGGTTACTTATTATCACTTTGCTGTTTCTTACAACTTACGTTACAAAGCTTTCCTCCGCTACAGGTGGACTCCAAAGCATTTCCAATGGGCATTGCAGTATATTATACAATTGCACCAAAAACTTGCCACGCTTCACATCCCAATCGGGATACTTTTCGAGGGTATCGGACTGTTTGCCACGCTTCTTTTGCTGATTCATTTGCTGATCCTTCAGTGCTTGATGTACCACCTTATCAATCCGCTTTACTGTGTTTACCATCAAGTAAATTGTCATTTTTGTTAGATTCAAATACTGTCCACGTTCTTGGGCTGAGGGAGGCTCGGTCGTGGCCAGCAAGGGGGACAATTTCTCACCCAATCTATCTACTGTGAGATAGAGAAGATCAAAACCCCGCATCAGATTTTGGATGGCCGCCGCATCATTGGCATTTGACTCAATTATGGAGTAGTAGGTGTCGAAATGTTCGAATATGTAGAAAGGATCCCGCTGATGAACTTTTTGCTTACATACTGCATAAAATGGGAAAGAAAGAGTTTGATATTGGAAATTAATTTACAAAACTTACTACAATTTTCAAAATAAACGGCGGGAAATTCCATTCCAACTTACATAGTAATTTCTGTGGTATTTCATTAGCCGAGTAGATTTGCTGCACATAATACTGATCGCCACGGGAGTTAAGCAAATCATTGGAGCTCAGCGGTAAAATAAACTGAAAATCTCGAGTTTGATCCATTTTAATTGGGGTAAATTGAATCTTTTAATTTTCATGGAAAAGAAGCGTCGCTTGATAATACGAGTGTTGGACAATGCGCAAATTGCCTTCGATCGATAACTTTTCAAAGTCACGGTGGCAACTCTGAAATGTTATATTATTCACGATCGAATATTTTTTTTTGAATAATTACTCATTATAATCATTTTAAAATATAATTTCAATACTTTTTGCTTATTTGTTATAGTTTTGAAATGAATTCCATTAAATTTAAGTGTATTTAGTTTGTGACAAGATTTTCTTATCGCTCCCAATTTTTAAATTTGCACATCTCTAACACACCTAACAGCTGATACTTGTAGCATGTTTTGAGCGCACGTTTTTTAATTGTAATTTAAAAAGTTGAATAAATCAAAATGCCAGCGGACGGTAATAACAAGCGCAAGCGACCTAAGAAGAAGGGCAATCGTTTTATGCGTAATGCAAAAGGATTTGCCAAACAGGGAATCTTTGGCCGAGGCACGCACATAGACGATGGGCAATTTAACTATTTTATCAACATTTTGGACGCCATGAAGGCCGGACTCGACGATGTGGAGGAACGTGGTGAGTATCAGTGCAGCGAAGTAGCATGTGAATTTTATTGATAGCTAATTTTGTTTCCCAGTCAATATGGCCAACAATGTGTTTGATCAAACCAAGGATCAGGAAATTCACTTATCTTCAAATCAAATAGTGTCCAAGGCTTTGGAATCTCTTATAGGATTTGTAGATGATGTTCATCTGGAGCGTTATTTCCAAAAATTTGGTGACAATCTTCGTCCCATGTGTTCGGATCGTTTTGCCTCTCATGTGCTGCAAAAAATGGTGGAAATTGCTTTCCTACGTGGTGTAGGTAAAAATAAACTAAGTGGGCAAGAGCCTCCTACTAGTAAACGTCCGAAACCCGATGCAGCTGAAGTGGAAGAAGCTTATAACTTGGACACGGAGTTTTCTAAAGAACATGTTGAGAATTGTCGCCAATTTGTATTGAGAATAGCGAAATTCCTGTTGAACAATTTGGAGGATTTTGTATGGGATGCTTGTGCCAGTCACATAATGAGAACTGCTATCTTGTGCCTGGTGGGAATACATGTGCCCAAAATAGCATTCGAAAAGGGAGGCACTGAAATTGCCAAGCACCGTCGTATGTATCAAGTGCCCGAGGATTGGTCGGAAGTAATGAAGGAGTTTCCACAACGTTTGGAACTGTGGCCACATTTTGAAGAGTTCCCCTACAAAGAGCACTCTTCGGCCTTAATTGGAGTAATCTGCTTAGCCTTGAGTGTTATAGATAAAACCATGTTGAAGCATTTCGGCAAGAAAATCTTAATGCAAAGTATGCTAAAACCAGAGACCGACGAGGATAAAAAGAAAAATGGCGAAGGAGAGGAGGAGGAGGAAGAGGAAAAAATTGAAATTAAAGATGAAGATGATGAAGAGAAGAAAAACGAGGATACAAATGCAACACCTCCACCCACATTACCCAAGGTCTTTAATTATGCTAGCTCTATTGTCCTGCTGGAATCATTGATTAATGTAGCCGGCGCCAAACTGTTAACCCAAATCTATGCCATGCTCTTCCATAGTCGTATTGCCTATTTGGCTAAACAGCAACAAACAAATTTCGCCGTCCAGCGTATGCTGCAACACATAAAAGAAGTACCAGACTTAGAGTCCATTTTCACAGAGCTCCAACCGGAAATCGAGGCTCTTCTCAAAATGGGCTACACTGGAGTAGTCTCCTCTTTAAGTGCTGCCTGCTTGCGCCTCGGTACCAAGCAGGCGCAGATGATATCTTCTCTTCAATCGGCTCTTCATGTCCAGGGTGATAAGGAGAAATCAAAAATGTTTTTCCAGTGTCTCATCAAACTCAAACCATTAGAGATTGCAAGCAAAGATGAGTCTGCATTCGTTCACCTGCATGGTTCTCTGATAACCCAACATATATTGCAGTTCAATAAACCCATTTTCTTGGTAAATTGTATTTTGGATTTACCTGCTACCCAATTGACTCAGATCGTCAATACACCAAATGGTTCACACATTGTCGATGCATTCATGCAGAGTAAATTCATTGGTGAGAAGTCTCGAGAACGTCTTATACGCCAGTTAGAAGGTTTCTATGTGGATTTGGCTATTACCCGACATGGCTCACGAGTACTAGACGAGTGCTTTAAAGCCTCACAAGAAGCACAAAAGGTTCGTCTGGCCAAGGAGTTATGTGCTAAGGCAAACATGTTAAAGGGTTCCCCATTCGGACGTCTCATCTACACAAAATATCGTCTGGAGACCTACAAACTGTCACCCAGTCAATGGCAAGCAAGTCTGGAGAAACTAAAGAATACGGATCAGCTAGCAAATGGGTCAAAGAAAAGATCGGCACCATCAGCTGCTGAATTGTTTAAGGATATCATAAGTTAGACTCACAAATAAAAAGAAACTGATAAGACCTTACCTGAAGCAGATATTTATTAACCCCCCTTTAGGCGATGTCACTGCTTTTCATTATTTTGACTTATCAGCTGTGTCAGCTCAACACAAATCAATTTAGTTCTGATCTGCCCATCGAATGAACATGTGGCTATTGCGTTGCTTTGTTATTACCATCGCTTTTGTTTGGGCTTTTGCCTCCGGCTTCGGCGATGATGCGATCTTTGAGGATGAGGACATTTACAATCAGGCCCTGCCGCCAGTCCCTCACACGGGAATCACTGCTCCTGGCACCAAATGGTGTGGTCCCGGTAATACAGCAGCCAATTATGATGATTTGGGCACTGAAAGTGGCACGGATAAATGTTGTCGTGCTCACGATCATTGCGATGAGATTATGGAATCACGAAGCTCCCTACATGGCCTGCCAACCAATACGGATTGGTTTCCCATGTAAGTGAAATATTGATTTTTCCAAAAATGTCCTTTTAGTGACTCTCTTATCTCTCAGACTGAAATGCAAGTGTGAGCAGGAGTTTATCAATTGCCTGCAGGCTGTGGATACTCTGACATCGAATACTCTGGGACGCATTTATTATGGAACTAGGAGTAAATGTTTTGCCCAAGGATATCCCACCACAGGATGTAAGGAATATCAAAATGGAACCTTGCGCAAACGTTGTATACGCTATAATGTAAACAAATCCTTGCCCAAGATTTGGCAATTCTTCGATATGCCATTCTATAGCAAACAGGCAATAAAGGGATGACGAGAAGAGGAATTGTAAATAAAATATTGTGAAATTTCAAATGTACAAAGTTTATATAGCTTATCTTTTAATTGACGGATTGAGCCTCTCTTACTGCTCATTGCTCTCGCTGACGTATGTATAAAAAGCCAAGTCATTTAATTGCCAGACCTTCGGCTTGGTCTCATCCACTCTATATGAGAGGCAACGTTTCTGGAAACTTATGTCCCATTGCTTTTCCAAGCATTCCACTATGGGATGTCCATAGTCAAAACAACTCTCAGTGGTTCCAAAATATATGCGACCCAAGGCAGCGGATTCGGTGCTGTGCAAGGAGGTTAAACACTTGCGAAATGCCGCCTCACAGGCACAGGAGAAGCTGAAGGGGGCAACAAAATTATAGAAATCATTCTTGGTATTATTCGTCCTTACATGGGAAATAGTCCATAATTGTTTAGGCCATAGCCCGAGTCCTGTGGTGATATTTTCTCCTTGCAAGTGTCATGTGCACGGCAACATTTGTCCAGATCCACATGTGAGCCAAGATCATTATAATTTCTAGCTATATTACCGGGGCCACACCAATTAGTACCAGGCACTGTTATTCCCGCACCCCAGGCGAGGCTTAAAGAGCTTATTAGAATAATAAATTTCAATGCTAACATTTTGTACAAGGGCGTCTAAGCAACTGATTCAAGATAGGCTTGGCTTTCCGATTAGAAATAAAGAAATTTACTCGTAAGCTATACTAGACAGAAGTATATAGTAATATATGTATATAATAAATACAAAACAGTGGCGTAGTCACGCTCTTGGTATAAGTACTTTTGCACAGAACAACAACAAATATTTGATAATACAAAGGCAAGTGATTAATTCTATGGTATATAAATAATTACCTTCAATTAGTAGTAGTAGTCGTTAGTAAATACTTTGTAAGTCAGCTCTTAATATTAAGGATTGGGGTTTAAATTAAATTTTGGAGATTCCATTTACTACGCTTCGCTCTTTTGGCGATTCTGCATGACTTGGCGGAGTTGTGGGAAAGTGCTCTTCGTCGGAGGAGGATGTAGACGTGCACATAAGGCGGTAAATGGTTCATATAATGATGGTCGCTCCATGGCGTTCACTGTATAGTGTTTGATACGTTCACGTTGACACCAAGTGTTTGCCCGATCCATTATAACTTCCACTTGATTGGGTGTAGCTGGTGAGGAATCTTTTATATTGCGAGCTCTCACATTGGCTAAGACAATCACAGGGATTTCCTTTTTCTCTTTGTGCTTATCAATGTCGGTCTTTATGTCAGCCAACATATCCAAACTGCGTGGATCGGTGGGATCATAGACAAGGACAAAGGCATCGGGAAACTGAAGGTAATGACGGGGAAGTGCCTGTTCGCCTTGCAAACCGGCCGTGTCATAGATCCGCAGAGTTTCTCGAGCTCCACGCCCCGTGTCCACACTAGCTACATAAATATCCTCAATTGTGGGATGCAATTCCTAAGGATGGAGTTAAGTCCATTAGCTTTCGATCAGAATGAAACCTTTTCCACTCACCCCAATTGTGGAGTCTTTCCAATTGAATCCTAGCAATTGTTCGATAATAGCAGTCTTGCCAACGCCCTTCATTCCGCAGACAAGAACTTTTCCTACTTTTCCAAGTTTTGCATTTAGCATTTTTCTGCAGTACTGTGATTCAGAACCAAAAACAGCGAGTGGAAAATAAATATAAATAAACACTTTCTCCGGTAGTTGCCATCTAGTTGTAAATTTTAATGTTATCGATAATTGAAAGAGATGCCACCTGATCGATCGAAAACTCACAGTTATCGAGGCAAACGCAATCGGAGAAACAGTTTCAAATATTGTCGATTTAAAGTCACTCGCAGAGCAAATAATTTCAATCTTATCTTTATTACTTATGGTCTATTTAAATTTATATTACATCAATTAGAGCTATGACCAGCGCAATTGATATCTTAATTTACGCAAATGTATACGTGTTTTAAATATCACATCCCATAAAGGGCTGCTGATCCCGTAGCCGAGATCTTGATGGGAAAAGTGATGTTGGAAATGATATCTTTTCATATGCACCATATGCTTTGTCGATGGATTCCCATAATGTAAGTAGTAGTGCATCATATCATAACACAGATATCCAAATAAAGCCCCAGATAACACGACTCGAGGATTAAAAAGGAAAAAGCTCAAGGGCAAATAAATAATGAATGCCAGCACTGCACCAGGAAGAGGCGGGAAAACCAGACGCATTGAATCAAAGGGCACTTTGTGATGCAAACCATGAATTAAAAAGTGAAAAGTGCATATCCAAGGACCACTATTCTTAGTCAGCTTCACATGAAAAACCCATCGATGCAATGTGTACTCAACAAATGTCCACAAAAGTATACCAAATAAGAAGCATGCAGAAAGCACAGTCAGCTGCAAAAATAAAAATAACTTAACTCAATTTATTTTATAAGCCTTTCTTTGAATACCAACCTGATTTACATCATGCCAACTAGTGTAAAAGTCCTGCCACCCACATTGTATAATCACTGGTATCCAGAAAAGGGGAACGACCCACCAAGGGGTTTTTGTACACATTTCAAGATACCAGGGTCCGAATAATCGCAGTGGTCTGTCTACAGGTTTGTGTGCCCACTCATCATAGTGTTCCGTTATATTGGCTATTTGGGGCAACATTGCTTTGGACCAATCCACTAAATGCTAAAAAATACGATTAATTGTAAAAAAAAATCACTTAGTCACGGTTTTGAATATTTCCCATCACTATATCGATAACGATAACTTCAGCGGAAAATACGTTTTTGTTTCTGGCAAGGCCGCATTCGAATTGCTGTCGCAAGATTCAAAAAAAAAGGAAAATACGTAGTTAACATTTGTAGTACTTTTGGAGTTTTAAAACGAATTTCCTTTTCAATTGTTGTGTTCAGTTTGTTGCTCGTCGTAGCGGCCCTATGTCAAATCCAATACCCACATTGAGAGGCATGTTTTCGGTGCCGCGTAAGTTTATTTAGCTAAGCAAACAACTTGTACCCCATCTCTTGGCCCTGACATTCTCCAAGACAACGCAAGGAGCTAATTTGTTTTGGTTTTTTTTTTTTTGTGTTTTTCTCCCTCTTTTTAGGAGCCACACAAGGGCGCAATTTCCTGAAGGAGAATAAAATAAATCTGCGTTCCCTGGAGAAAGCTACCACACAAAAATTGGCCGCCAAGGAGCCAGTTCGTCCCAAGTGGATGCAACCACTGCGTCGTACTGCCTCAGAAGTGCGAGAGACGAAGGGAGAAAAGGAGCGACAAACAACTACGAATACAAGGCAACAACAGCAACAACAACAACTACGTCTAGCACGCAGCCATAGTAACTTTCGTTCGCAGCAACATCTGGATGTAGTTGTGCCTAAAGCAAGCGAGCCCGAAGAAATCTTCGAGGCAGCAACTCCTCCCGAAGGACGTTGTCAGTCGTGTGGCAGCCAAAGAAGTTCCACCAGCATAGGCATACAAACGGAAGATATTACAGATGAAATTTATCTTACCAAGGCCTTGAAAAAGTGAGCATAAATTAATAAAAACACGTTTTGATTTCTGATAAATTTTCTCTTTCTTGCAGATGTAGTATTGATGGTCGATCTCTTATAAGTGATGACCACAACTATAGAGGATTTAATCAATACCATGATGATGAAGAAGACCAATTGCCGCTATCCCCCCCGTTCCTCTAGCAGCAACAAGCACCTTAATCTCTATCCAATGGATGAACTGGAAACCATTAACCATTTGGATGTCGAAGAGGCCCAGCCATTAAGTGCGCGTAGTAGGGCCACCATAACTAGCTCTGTGTCAAACATCACAACCATAACAAATAAATCAAGGCGCCGAGAACACAAGTTGGGCGGTAAGTGGAGGAGGTAAAATTGGTACTTTAATGAAACCTAATATTACTCTCTCTGATCAGCTCGCGATGATGTGCGTCTACCGCGGTACTTGGAAAGGGAAAAACGCGACAAGGCCGAAGCCAAATTGCGTGCTGATGCCCGTGATCCGGATTGTCCCCGTGGTCATGTAGTCCTCAGCGAACAGGATCGTCTAGCTAACCTAAACAATGCTCAGAAACGTAAGTCAGCTGGTCATAGCGAATGCAAGTTGTAAAGAATTTTCTGCTTTCTAGGTTTTGATAGTCTAGTGAATGAACTAAATCACATGCCCATGACTACGCAAACATTGCGTGTACGTACCCGAAAGGCAGAGATTGACAAAGAACTGGCCACAGTTGAGGAAGAAATCCGCACTTATTCCAAACCCAAGGTCTACATTCCTAGCCAGCAAGCTCATCAACTTTGACTAACTGAAGTGGCTTTTAACTCTGTGCCTTAGCCTGAAGCTCTAGTCGTAGTATTTGTATTATAATTTTTAAGATCTGAGACTTTACATAAAACAAAGTATATAAATGGTTTCCCACTCACCTCCATGCTCTCATCCAATTGATTATTATTCCTATCCTCTTTCTGATTGCTCGGCTGTTCCAATAGCTCGACACCATCATTTTCCGCCACATGCCGTCGTTTTACACTGGTCTTGCCACTTCCATTGGTGTCCACATCCTGGTCGTTTATTTTATATTCCTGCATCAGATACATTGCCGCATCGGAATGTGGCGGAGCTTTCATAAATCGCGCTGTCATATCACCTTGATTTAATCCCTTCAGTGTATTAATACCACCTGGATGCTTATGTAGAAAATGCGATATATCATAATACTGTTGGCGATATTTCACAATAAATTTATCTTTCGATGACATTTTGTCGTTAACTGAATCCATTTCGTTGGCTTTCAAATCTGCAATTCAAATGCGGAAAATGTTCATTTTAGTTTTTTTTTTTTCTTTTTTTTTTTTTTTTTTTTGCATTCCAAATTGATGCCAGATGATGCTTAACTTTTTAATTTCATTAAATATCGCATGCCGGACGTGTAAGACATGACATTCAACAGTTGTTGCTTTTGGTTTATATTTTTATTTTCCATGTTAACTTTTTTCTAGATATTTTTCGGTTTTTAATTTTCGGTAATTAATTTTCAAAAATATCAAGATAAATTTGTATCGAATTACAATTTGATTTTATAATTGTATAATATATGTATGAAAAGTGTGTGTTCTTATTAAGTACTTAAGAATAATGAACTACAGTCGAAGATACTGAACAATTTTTTCAAGGCCTGTTCCACACCATCAAGATTGAAATTTCAAAATTATATAAATTTTTATAAATTCATTATGTTTTAAAAAAAAACTTTTCTAAACCAACATTTATTTACCTTAAATTGAAATCTTTTCTAGGTCTATTGCGAATTGTGGAAATGGGAAGTCGGTTAACGATCACAATTTGGCAATTTGACTAAAAGGTGACACTGGGTAGTACTATAATATCTATTTGGAAATTCCCCTGTTTCGTTGATAAGAACAGACAAATGCAAGGTTTCCACATTTTTAGTTGGTCGTTCGTTGTTCTTGAACCGAGTTTCGACTGTATGCGAATAGACTTAATCTTAACTTTGTTAATAAAAAACATATTGTATATTAGGATGCTCCTTATAGACAGAATCCACTAGAATGGATTGCTAATTTTCTCATGTAAAACTCGTGAAGAGTATGGAGTATCGGGTGCATCGATGAACTTTAACTATATTTTAAGTAAGTGCATTAAGTAATACAATTTAATATATGTATATATGACTTGGTGACGCATAGTATATTAATAAATATGTACATATTATAAACACAAATAATTTTTATTGAGAATATCCCTTCAATAAATGATTAATTACATATGATCAATAAACTTTTTGTTTTTTGACTCATTCAATTGTTCATATTTAACCAATTTATTATGACTAAAATAAAAGATATCTTTTATTAATATATGTACATAGTTCAGCGAGGATCTTTTGATGATGAAAAGATGAGTAGGTGAGTAAACAAGTGATTAAATAAACGAACTTGTTCATCGGTTGAATAAGTCAACATATTGAGTTAGTAATTAGATCAAAGATTTTGAGTCAAAACTATGCAGATTTATCTTTTAAAGATTTATGATTCTACATTTTGGTTGGGCATTTCAAGTGTTTAGTTAGAAATTTCATCAGGATTTCGACTACATACACACACACACACACAATCTTTACTATCATTAATGGTTATTGATTTATGATTTTTTCAAGGCAATAAAAAAATAGAATTCAAGAGTTTTATAATTGTGTAATTAAGTGGTATAATTATAGTTGAAATAGAGAGAACATGCTAGCCCAGCAATTGCATAGGTAATTGCATCACCACCCACACCCCACCACCCACCATATGTGAGCCAATGCATTGAATGATTACTTCTCACATCTGCTATGCAGGTCAAGTCAACTTTGGCATTGCATTCCAAGACAGATGTGGATTCCCTCCAGTTGAGGACAAAGGGTTTCATTCTTGGCCTTACTAACCGATCGATGTCTACGCGCCAATTTGAACGTAGACTTCAACTGCAAACTAAATATAAAATCGAGGGTATACAGAACTTATCTGAGCAACCAGTTTAATGCAGGGATTTTCGGCACTCGTTTGTCAAAGTCCGCCCGATAAAGATATAGACATAGTTTTTACATACATACAGAGATAATTATAGTACATAGATAGGATAGCTGGGAGCAGGAATATTAGGACGATGATTCATCCAAAGCGTCACCCTTGCACGTTATCAATATTTTGTTGATTTATATCACCTTTTGGTTAAATAGAATAGGTTCATATATACACATATGAAGAGACTATTCGTGTTTACATGGCTTCTATTGTAATGTTCAACATGTTTGATTGATTTTTATCTATACAGTTTAAGTTCGTGTCATTTCACAGACTTACAGAGAGTCGGTTAATATTATATATACATACATATGGATATGGTCAAGGCGTGTCAATTGTCTGCCAACTATCAGATGTGTCATCTTATCTACTGCGTAAGGTGTGTGGGAGATTTCTATTGAAAAATTTCCAAATAACACAATTTTTCAAAAGAAATTTCCATTATTGCAATCGGTTAGTTGCATGAGTTTTTTTTTTTTTTTTCGTTTTTGGTTAAGTCATACATATAATCACAATTTTGTTTTATTATACGAACTAAATTCTTATCTACAATGACAAAAATATCGCATTTTCATAATAAACGTTTGAAAAAGTTTTAGATTATTGAGTTGTGACAACAAATGGCATAAGAAAATTGTTCGTTTGACCTTCTTGAAAACGTGGTTGAACCTTAACCCACTACCTGAATTCGAGAACAGATTACCTTGGCATTAGAAATCATTTTTGGTTATGAAGAATGTTAGAAAGTTCCTAAGAAGGTGTGACATATGGGTTAATGCCATTGGGGGCACACAGGGTCGAATTAAGGACAGTGGAAACTTAGGTTAAAATAGTATTCCAAAGGAATCGGAGGGACACCTAAAAAACTTATGGAAATCTTTTTAGAAAGTCTTCAAAAACGAAGACAATCTGGTTTGCATTCTTAACATCCTTGGTTCCTGTCTTGTGAAGGCCCTTTGAATCCAGCCCTGACGAAACGTTATTAGAGTTTTATAGTCTTGAATATGACTAACAATTGAAATTGCTTTAAGCTTAAGCACATCAGCATGAAAATCAAGAATTTTGGCGCCAAATTAGAGATTACTCAAAGAAGGCGAAGAATAACAAATATTAGCCACTGCTTTAAATGTTAAGTTTAAGATTTCGATTTCCACTTCAGAAGCAATTCTCAAAACATTTAAAGTCATATTTTTTCACACAGAGTTTCTAGGACTTTTAAATTTTGTATACATTTTCACACAAGCTCACATAATGTTTATGAAAACTGTCATTATTTCATTAAACTGATGTCCTTGATTAAAATTGAATTGTCCAACCTACCGCAAATTACGCGCCACTCTGCGGATATAATGATTTAGTCAAACACTAGGACCATAAGAAAGAAAAGGCAGTTCTCATTTAAATTGCTGCACTTGGCCAGGTAAATTGCTCGAGTATGATTATTTATTTAAAAAGGAAACCCAAGACAAAATATATACATATATGTATGTGAGGAGCTCTCCCCACTTAGAGCACACGGGACGTATACGTAATTTGAGTTAGTGACCTGCTAAAGGTGATGTCTCTCGCTTACCGCACGCAATGAAAAGCAACTGCGAACTGCGAACAAAATGCGTTGGCAGTCAACTTCAAATGGGTTCGAATTAAACCGCGACTGCGATGCCAGCGTCAGCGTCTCTTTTTCTCTGCTTAGATAGTATTACTAGTATTTGAATTATATATTTCAATATATATATATATGCCGGTTGGGTAGTTTTGCCGCTATAATAAATGGGCTAAGCAGAGTCAATGTGGGCAAGACAGAGAGCGAGAAACACACATAGAAGTGATAAGATAAAACCAAAAAAGTATGTAGGCTCATCCAAAAACAAAAAGGAAAACAACAAACCTATGCCCATCACACACACACACCCTTAGTACCGTGTTATCAACCAGGTTATATCTAAATTTTTAGTCACTATCGCACGAACGGACGCATGGACTGTTCTATTTTCTCTGGTTTTACAAGCCGAAATATCAAGTGGTGAATATTTGAAGATAAAGATAAGCCAAGCCAAGCCAACTCGGTGCTTTATAGTACCATAACATACATATATACTCGCATTGGCTATAATGTTCTCAATATTGTTGGTAATCGTGATCGTACAACAAGCGGCATTTAATCAGTGTTTAATTAAATTGGTCATCTACACTAATCAATGCGGGTACAAGACACACAAGAGTGGGTTCCTAAAGTATTATGATTCATACATATGATTCATAATGCTAGTGTCCAATATACGAAAATTGTGTATGTTTGATCCAATAAATCACTTCTGACGGCGAGTTTACTTAAACTCTATATATGTAATTTATAATGCATTAACCTGGACAGTTTAGTTGTGGTATATATTAAGCACTTCTATGGCATCCAATGGTACCTCATCTAACCACTAAAGCCAAGTCACTTCTTCACTGGGTACACCGCGAGAAACAGTTTGTGCCCAACCTCCCATCACTTATATGACAAGAGATTAGCAAATTTTGTGCACGCCATGGCAAAATCTTTCTCGCCCACTCCACTCCCTTCTGGTCGGCACGCCTTTCGGCTGTGTTTTTCTTGAAATTTATGTCCTCCACATACACACCTAGTCCTAGGCTTGCAGTAGTAGTAGTAGACGGTAGAAGCCGTAGCTCCTGTGCCAACAATTTTTGACATTGACATGGCCAAAGCCAAGCCAAGCCTTCTTCTTTGTGATGTCCGCGTGTTTGGGGCTACGCCTTTTGGCCTGTGGCTAGCTTTGGGTTAATTATATGTTCGTATGACTACAAACACACTCATTGACCTCGTCCTAGTCTCAGTCACAGATAGTTAAAGTAGTTTCCAATATAGTTAGTCTCCCAAGGGGCATTCCATTTGTTGGTCAAACCATTGAAGCTAATTGAAATCATTCGAGGATATCGGGATCGAGTTGACTCTAATTACCAATCGATTACATTTTTCTGTCTGCTACGAAGCTATCTATCAATAGGCCAAATGAATTCGGTAATAGATTATATATCATTAACTGATGAGGCACACAAATTATTCAAAATGGTTATACATTGAGTTCCATATTATTTGTTTTGGTAATCCTTTAATCCTCTAAATATAATAACTAAAAACTAATCAAATCTGTATTTATTAGCTAGAAATGTGAAGAAATTGTGTCAGAAATTACTTAGAACTTTCTTTATGAACTATTTTATCTTCAAAGTATAAACAGAAAATTCCAATAAATTTGTTAAAGGGATAATAAATATTTTTGTCTGTTCATTTGGTTTATGTTTTGTTTGTTTGCAAATGCTTCTCGGGAAAGTTTCATCTAAGTAATTAGTCTATCTACTTAGTGACCATAAAGTAGACCACACACACGCACACCCACAAACACACACACACACACACACACACACACACACACACACACACACAGGGTGAGACAATACTTACCTATAGTAAACATTTCAGACATTTATAATGGCGATAATATGAAAGACGGGAAATATGAATAATTTATGAGTTACTTATCATCAATAAATATGAATAAAATGGATTAATACGTTGGAATTTCTAGGCTTCAAATGCCTCACCATCAGGAAAATATTGAGTTTCCAATTCAACAGGAATAAAAGTCTATTTAAATGAGCTCTAATTACATTTCTCTGAGTTAGTTGATTTTGATTGCTTATCAATGGCAAAAATATATTTAGAACTCAGAAAAAAATTGTCAACAAACGCATTAAATAATGTTTATTTGTGCTTACATTTTTTAAAACGCGCTCTTTGTTTAAAATGAAAATCAAAAATGGGTTGCCTACTTTTAGGCTTTACTTTGAATCGTAGACAGGCAAGAAGAAAGTCGAAATGTTCGCTTGCCTTTCAAATGAAAATCAAATTTTTATTAAAACTTCTTCACATTTAATTCATTAATTCTGCTGATTGATTTTAGGAGAGTTTAGTTTTAATACCCCTAAGGAATGCTCAAAAAGTTTCAATGACAGTTTTCTTCTTTTTTATGACTTGTCCCTAGGAACCCCTAGGAACTTTATTTACATACAAGTTCCTTGACGTTCTGATATAAACCAACAACGACTTTACACATTAGGGAAACCTTTAGGGAATGGGCAGCAAGAGGTATTTTTTTTCTTTTTAACGCCATCCAATGTTAAGACGGAGGACTTGGCCAACCACGTGGTTTGTGTGCATATGATTTGCCAGTTGTATTTGGTTCCCAAGGGCAGTGCGTGCCAAATTGAGCTCGAGTGCGACTTAAGTGGTGTTAAAAAATCACAATTCAAAGGTCATAACATTCAAATTCATTCTGAAATTCAAAACTCATTAAACAAATACATACCTATAAGCCACACAGTGTTTCGAATCTTTTTTGCTCGAACTGGAAAAGTGTATTTATCTAGTGTAATAACCGTCTAAATCTATTCTATTTATACTTTTTCGCTATCACATTATAGAATCACATCACAATTCCTAATCCACTCCTGCTCATACTGTTTAGTGGTTGTCTATATACATGCATATATAAACTTGAATGATATGCAAATGCCTCAAAATACACACACGTTTTCATTGCTAATGTGCTTTTCCTGTTTAATTTCACAATTCTCGGTATTGAGTATCATTTGGGAACACTTTTTTAACTATATATTTCGATGAACCGAACTCATCTCCATCTGTTGGCCAACTAATTTTTGTATTATGCATTTCTATGCCATTTTCAACCCAGTCATTTGAATAAATTATTCGAAATGGCAAACAAATTATTGCCATATGGATGACTTTCCAGTGGGTCAAGTGGGTGGAGAAAGATTCCAATTGCGTGAAACTTAATGAAAACAAATATTTTTTTTTTTTTCAATTTTACGCATATTAAAAACTAATAATTTTTCAATTCGATTCAAGTCGATGTATCTTTAAGCACATTTCGAACAAAATTCAGTCTAGAATTTAAGAGTTTGAAATGTTTACATTTCGTAGGTAAAGTTTTTATTTCATTATTTTAGGCTTAGAACTAATTTGTAGTTAACATATATTCTCCAAATGTATATATATGTAGATAATTGATTTTATCCCTTTCTCTTTAATAGCCATTGCCGTTGGCGGACAATTTGGTGCCATTTGTATGGCCATTGGCCTTCAACTTGTCGGATGTTTGCTCCAGTTGGGCAGCTCCGCAGGATTGACCTGCCAATAGTTTGGTCTTCTTGGTCGGTGGTTCATTTGTGATGGTTGAGAAATCAAACTATGAGAGAAGCACTTGGGGTTAGTTCGAGATCATAAGAGGAATCTCCATGACTTACCCTCTGCTCCAGGGTCATGTGTGAAATGGCTGGGAGGCCAATGCACCCACGGAGAATATTCTCAATGGCCGCGCGTTGACGGAAAAGTGAATTGACCACCTGAGCTCCACGTGGCACTAGAGGAGCCTTACACAAATAGCTGAGTAGCGACAAAACAGGCTTGAAGGATACCCAAGGAGCCGTCTCCTTTTCGGCATTACGCAATTGAATTCTGCTGCTTAGCTCACCCAAGATAACCAGATCCAAAATTAATGGCGTGGCCAACAGTGAGTCCTCACAGGTATTATGTATGACCAAAGTATTGTGTCCGCCCATCATAATCTCCGAGGTGTACTCATCCATGGCCCGTTTGCTGTCACCCACATAGGGGACGTACTTAATGACCACCACATGATCGGGATGCTCATTCGGGGCATACAACAGGTTATTGGAGGCCACCATATCGTCGACCACATTGCTCTTGGATATCTGAAACAAAACAAGTTATTAAACATAAAACAATCAAATGGTGGAAATTGGATCCCTGAAGTATGCTTTGGATTTAAAATTTTAGAAATCTGTCTACCTAAGCATACTTTTGGGGGCAAATTTCTGGAGAATTTACATCCACAGATCTCCTAGCATCTAAAGCTTAGGTCATATTCTCACCTCCTTGGATCTGAACTGCTGTGGTGCAGATAAGTTCTTGCCATCATTGTTGCCCAAATGATTGTAGCTAGCGATAGAAACTGGTTTAATGCCAGCGCCCACTAGAAAATCAACCAAAACACTCTTGATCTTGGTCTGACCCGATTTGAAGTCATCGCCAGCAATGAAGACTTGTTTCTCCTCAGCCAAATCCATAAGCCCGGGCACAAATGTATTTTGCGGTGACCCATTGATGTAAGTGCACTAGAAAGAAATGAAAAGGATTAGATGATGATTCGGTGATGGAAAAGACTCCCCACTCACCCCTTCATCAATGCTGGCCATGGCAAAGATGGTCGATGGTGAAATCTCCGACTTGTTGGCCTTCAATGATGCCACCAACTCCTGGCTGGTGGTATTCAGACCCTTCTCCACATCACTAAATCGCTCTGTGTTGGCTGTCCACAACACAATGATGGAGTCGACGCCACTGCGTTGTCTAAAGTCCCGTATGTCGCGACGCACTTGCTCATACTGCTCCCACTTGGTGCCCTTGATGATATTGTTGGCTCTATCCGATTGATTGGCCGCTATGAAATCCGGATCATAGATCGATGGACGGGGCTTGAGTGTGGACAAATGTTCGTACAATTGATCTTGGAGGGCCACATCCAAGACCTCAGCACGACGCATTGCATCACCCACATGCAAATCACTAATGTCCCAACCGTCGACAACAATGTCATTGGGCTCCACCATGGGCAGCAGATCCTTCATGGGCACATAGACATCAGCTCCACTCTCATCAGACCCCACAAAGACAGTCGATGCTTGGGTAATCGAACCATACCAATTCGCCTCCTGAACCCCCGTACGTTTGCGCCACTTCAACTGAAGGCGATTCGCCTCCAGGGCAGCGGTTAAGGTGGATCCATTGTTGCCACCCCAACCCACCAGCATGACCCCCAATTTGGGCACTTGACGACCAGTGCGTATCTTCAACGTGGTCGTCTCGGGGTGCACCTGCAAAAGATACAAACAAAAGTCTTTAAAATAACCCGAAATCAAATCAAAGATTATTCTACGCTGATAAGACCACATTTTGATCGGGCCACCCCCCCCAGCATACATAATTTACCATCGCCTGATTTTTGTTTACCTTTTTTGCCGGTAACAAAAAACGAAAAGCCGGTTCAACAGTTTTTTGTTTGTCTTTCTTTCTTTAAACGTCTGCACCTGTTGCGGCGCGACGTGTTCTTTATTTTTTGTTCTTTTTGTTTAAATTACCAAAAACTGACAACAAAAAACGCATTTATTATTTATCAACGTGGTCGGTGGGGCAAAGTTCATTCATGATTTTTCAAATTATCTTATTAGCAATATCATGCGAGAATCTAATGAACTGTGAAATAATCGATACTATACTCAAATCTTCTGCTGTCGTGGATGAAATCTTAATACATATTATTAAAGAGAAACTAGGCACTTAGTAATTAGTAATTTAAATAAATTTTTGAACAAATCTTGCACTTTTCGTAGACACAACACAACTTAAGGACAGATCTAAGGATACCATTTGGAAGTTAACATAACAAACAATTAAGGAATTTCGCCTCTTTCTCTTCTTTAAAAGTATTGATATCAAACATATAGAATTTTTAGAAAATCTCAAACTTTCTCACTTCAAAAATTTGTTACTACTCACAATACATCAAAAAACAAAGCATTTACCTTTTCTGAACATTTTTTTATAGGATAACAAATTTGAAAGTTTCTAAAAGATGGTAAATGTTTTGAAAACCAATTTTTTAAAAGTTAGCGTTAAGTTTTTTAATAAGTTCTTGATAAGATTTACGATTTTGTACTTCAAATAAAAAACATTTGAAACAACCATCGATGAAATAAGTAAGAATGAATTCATCTAATGACTAACATGAAAAGCTTCACTTCTAGGTGAATAGATTCCCTTACATTAAGAGAGAATTGGTTTTTCCAACTCTTAAACTTGTTACTCACTCTCTCGCTGTCCCTCAATTTCTCTATGGAAACTGACATTGACCTTGAACGTGAACATGAGAAATGCAGCAAGTGTCTGTTAGAGGGAGGTAGTGGGAGGAAAGAGGGCAAACAAAGAGCCCGGCTTGAAGGCGGCAAGGCCAAACTTATCGCCCACTCCCTGTGGATGGGTAAACAGAGGCTCAGCCACTGGGAAATTGAATATTGTTACAAATAATTTTTCGTCTATTTACTGAAATCGAATCCAATGTGAACGAATGGATGGATGGTTGGAGGAGGCGCCTGCGCCGCATGTGTGGAAATCAACCACCATTTTGTCGTAGATATGTATATATATAGGGAGAGGTAGGGATTATATATAAGCATCTAGCTATCAGGTTCCTGTTTATCAGCTGTTTTTTTTTTTGTTTTTTGCATATTTGCAATTAATCAATAAATTTTCTCATTTCACATTAAACGGCCGAATAGTTTTTCTTGTTTATCAGTTATATGATCTAGAATTTATGATGTAGGTCTAATTAGGAAAATTTCCCCTTTCATAAACAGTTGAGAAAAGTGCATATGAAATAAGCTAAAGGACAATAAATTATTATGTTAATTGTGACAACACTTTAATTAAGTTTGAAAGAGTTTTTTATGATTGTTTTAAAGGTCTCATTATTCTAAGGACCATCAAAAAAATAAATTAAAAATCAATTTTCTAAACTACACTACACCGCCCGATTATTTTCTTTGGGCGGTTTCTTTTGCCCCCTTATGCAACTGGTGGCATTTATTTTGGCTTTAAATCGATTTCCACTCACCTGTAACTGGCCATTGGCAGTGCGTTTCACCTGGGATGTGTGATAGTCATAGAGGGTCTCAATGAAATCATCATCAACCTGTACTTTCGGTGAGATGATTTCCAAAGTTGAATTCTTAGTTGGCTTCATTTTTCCGCACTTTGTTTCGGTTTTCCTTTGTGTTTCTTTTTTTTCACACCCACACTCTTTTTTTTTTGCTTTTTGTTTATAAATTAGCGTATGTTTTGTTTTGGTGTGGAAATTCCTTCTGCGTTTCCCTTTGTCCCGACACACAGTTCTGGAGCAGCCTTCTGGGCATCTGTTTGGAGCAAGAGCTAGCTAACTAATGAGCTGGACGAGTGGGGAACGTTCTGCTTTTATGCCATGGCCCGGCACAAAGAGAGCACTAAGAAAATGTAGTTGTATGTGTGCACTTGCTTTACACTGAGCAAAACGCAAAGTTATCAAATTCTGCCTCAACTCAAAAAACCGACCTCAGCCTATAATTATGTGTCTTTAACATATTTCTTGCCATGTTCATAATTTTAAACTATATTTTAAGCGTATTTTAAGTTATGGATTTTATAATTCAACCCTAAAACCTGATTAAATCTGTTTTTAACAGAAAATACATACATACCTTAGAATTGTTGAACTCAAGAAGAAAAAGTAGTTTCTTTAGAATTTCCAAAATAGATAAGAAAGATATTTGTTCATAATTATGAATAGATTTTGTAGAATTTCTTAAAATGGGTTAATTGAGATTAGTTTACTCCGAATACGGGTTTCTTCAAGGGGTCTGGACTAGAAATTTACATAATTTTCAGAAATTACAAATAATTAAAATGATCTTCTCTCCAAGTTTTGCCCGGAGGTAAAATTCCAAAGTTGGTTCAGAATAAGGACTTTTAAAGAGATAGGTTATATACATATAGCAATAGTTATCACATATGTATATTTAGATCTTTTAAAATCTCTGTAGTATCTCAGGAAAGCTTTAAGGTCTTTGGGTAACAAATGAACTATCTGTCCCTGCCGTACCACGGGTTCATAACTTATGATTGAATTTGACTCGAATATGAATATGTTTGATATACATTCATATATATATTCCTTCTGATCTCTACTCAGCATCAACTTTGGGTTCGGGCTGTTGGGTTTGGGTCAAATTCAAGTGTGTGTCGTCCATGGCTCCATCTTAAGCACAACTAGCATTTTACAAAAATTATGAATAAACAAAACTACGAGGACAAAAATTGTAACTTTTAATTTTTCAAAGTGTTAAGCACACACATACATATATTGACCAGGCAGAGGCTAGAAAGTTCCCTCTCCCTGTCCCCACTCTTTCCTTTACCTTATACTCTCTCTTTCACTCGAGATTCTATAATGGAAGTGAGGCAGTGCCAAACCGGCACTTCACCGGTACTTGGCGGCATTTGAGAGAGAGCACCCACACAAGAGAGAGAGTAAGAGAACGGTTCTTTTCAAAATGAAAGCTAATACCCTGTTTGACGTAGAGAGCATATTGGCATTGTCAAAAATTATGTATTTGCTACATATGTATAATGAATATATTGTAATATATTAATTTATTTAATAAAGCTAGAACTCTTAATTAGGTCAAAAGAACAACTGGGCATTCCGATTTTAAAATACTTAAAATTCATATATGAGATTTATCAGGGTAAAATGTTTGAAATGGAAAGTGCATCCGATTAAAAATCTCCGTATGACTGTGAGTGTTTAACGGTAGATGCATAGTTTAAGCTTCTGTTCTTAAATATATATGTAGGTATGTACTTGATATTGATATGTATTTGAGGTTGCCTAATGTTATATTAAAAAAAGATAGTTTAAAGTTCCCTTCCTAAATAGAATTAAGTTCTTGAACTTCTGTAAAGGTTCCAAAGGCTCCACAAGAATTTCTAAGAAAATCATCCATCAACTTCATCTATATGGAAACATATAGGATATTAGAAGGATACTATATAAATATAGGTTTTAGAAGTATAACTCAATATTCGTTTCCGATCTAAATTGGCTTGAAGTTTTCTAAAGAGTATAAAGCCATAATTCTGAAGCCACCAATTGTTATTTCTTGAGAATATTTTAATCATTTCACCCAAGTAAAACGTTTTTGTAGGAATCACAAGAGACTTACTAAATTACATAATGTGATTGTAATGATGACCATATCACTTGCGATTGAAAGCAAACTGAATCAATTTGGCAAAGACCTGAAAAATGCAGAAAAGAATCTCGTTTGATCTACACCTTTTGATTTACTCATTGAGCATCGCGTTTTAAGTGGCACCTTGAGAGGGGGGATTCCCCTGCCTCCCTTTGAATAGTAGAAATTCAATTAAAATTTGTGAAAAATTTTTCAAAAACTAATTTACTTGTTATTCATTGCTCTGGCATAAAAGATGCAGATGGTTTCAAGGTTGGCAAATCAAATATCTTCTAGAATCTAGATACATCTTCCTATGCTCTGCTCTGCTTATTATGGGTTGAAAACTTTCCATTGTTGGCGACCAATTGACTGACTATGATTAAAGACGAGCTCAAATTACAATTTGTTTATCGGATGGAGTGCAGAATTTTCCTCTATAGAAAGGGAAATGCAATTGCACAATTGAAGGTTCGTTTGATTTTTCGGAATTTTCCATTTCTGAAAGTTTCCATTAGAAATATTTCGACAACTGTTGATGGGTTGGCTTCACAATCAAAACAAAAACAAAAAACTTCTATAATATATTTTTTCAATATCTGGAAAACTTATCACCAAGTGCACATGCTGCAATTTGTAGGCGGCTTGTTTCCGTCTAATATGTCTGGCATTTGTATACTACTAATTTAGAATAGATTATTGCACAAATTTATCAATTCCATAATTTCCTGTAGCAAACACGAGACAAACAGAAAGGGCCAGTAATCGTTTTAAAAGTTACATATATATTTTTCACAAAGCGTTTTTGAGACTCAAAAAAATTGTACTTAAAGCCACATTCGAGTATAAATTACATGGATATTTATATATATATGTGTTCATATATCTTTCTAGGCAACTTAATCTTTAAAAAAATGTTCACAGTGCTGTTTCTACAAAAATTTGGCTTAAAATCTATATACAATATGTGTTAAAATTCACTTTAAAAAAATTAATTATAATCACAACAAACAGTTTCAGTTAAATAAAGCAAAATAGTGAAAAACAAATGAATAGAATGTGCATAAAATTCAGAAAAGAGGAGAACAAATTTTGAAAATATGCACTTAAATATAATACTGGATTCAGATAGACAGGATTGTTGATATGTGCAAGAAAAACTATATGAATATTTGTATATAGGGGGTTAAGGTAAGGTAATCGCAAATGCAAACATTGATTTTTTCTAGATTTCTTATGGAATTTTTGGATTAAATGTTTTCCGTCTAAATAAAACTTGCATAACGATCAACAATCCTGATTAGTTATCAAGAAATTCCCATTCACTGGACGTATTAGAATCACTTGTGGCTGGTGGTGTTGGTGTTGCCTTTTTTAATGGATCACCAGCCCTACGAAAATCGGGCAGAAAGCTAGTATACTCCTCTTCTGCATCTCCATTCTCTAGAGTTAGTACGGGCTTTGGCTGGGAGTTGATAAATTTCAATGGAGCCACAATTGGCTTTGATGTTGAGGCACAAATGTCATCAACTGGCTGCCCAGCACTATAATCTCCTAGAGATTTGGGGTACTTTTGTGGTGTAGTCTGCACACTAACCTCCTCGAGATGTGTGGGATAGCAGTTGATTAGGGGCTCCTTCAGCTGGGGCATGTGTACAGCGTTTAGCTCTTCAGTGGTGAGAGGAGCTAAATGAACTTCAGGTAAGTCCATTTCAGCAGCCAAGGTCTTTGCCTTCTCAGCAACTGTTTTCTGCAAAGTTGTTGGGCTCAGCGCATCGGGCAAATGTTGCAAGAAGGCGCTCTTTAGATCCAAAGGTGAGGCCAGACCATTGTTTTCCATCTGACAGTAGCTGGCCTCCATTAGAGTGGCGGCACTGGTCAGAGGCAATTTCACTTCTTGACCAATTTCCACTATGCCAGTGCCTGAATTATCTGACGACTCTTTAGGCCTTCCTGTTACGGAACCTTTACGTTTCTTATGAACTATGGACTGCTCGAAATCCATTTCGCCAATACGACGAAAGATCTCCAAACGGCGATTCTGCTGACCAAGTGGTGACTCCACAGCCAGTTCTATTTGGACATTAAGATCCAGTTTCTCAATGGGTGGCACTTCAAAGCATTCCTCGGCTGTATTCAGCACAGCTTCTGCCTGTAACTCCAACGGGGATTCAACAGTTGAATATTGGGATGAACCCAATATGGGTACAGGTGGTGGCATTAAGGGATTAAAGATGACCCGAGCCTTTCGATTTGGCTTCTCTGGCACTGGGGCTAAACGTAGCAAGGAACGCTCGCCCTCAAGAACAAAAATTTCCTTGCCATTCACACAGAAGTCTAAAATTTTGCGAAAGCCACGAGCCACTGCCTCCACTTTAAGGCTTTCGATATTTAGGATATACAATGTGGCATCATCATGGGTAACCACCAACGAATCATGATTGTCATACAGATACATTTCACGAAAATTACTGGAGCCCACATAGGAAGCATTGGCTTCTACATGATGAGACTGTTGATTTTGACTGTTGCTTTGCTTTGGATTTAAAATGGGAATCTCCCAGGTGGGACTACGCATTACGGCCTCCTTAAAGAGTATGGTCTTGGACACATTTCCCTGGACATCGGCTAGCCAGAAACGTAAACCAGGACGCCCACAAATCAATTGCAATTTCTGCTTCAAAAATATCCCACCACAATCGATCAGCTGCTTGCGATCTTTTTTGCCAACCTGGGTGATGTGCCACTGCAAGGTCTGGGCATCCCGCTGGCATATTATACAACGATATAAAGTCGAAACTAGAAGGTAGCTTTGATATACACTCAGTTGGACAATCTCATAGGCCTCACTGAGTATCTCCAGTGATTTGCTAAGGTGCTGCAAAGTCAATTAGTTTATTAGTTGGTGCTGATTTAAATAGCATTAGTCGCCCAACTCACCGCTTGATAATCGAATTCGGTCAAGACGACAACTCCCTGTCGGTCTCCGGAATATAGTTTCATGCCATTCTTGGACCATTCACAACAACTGACCACACATCGATGTAAATCCCGTATCGTATATCGTTCAATGGGCTTACTGCGCGTGCAGGGCGCAACCAAATCTAAATCAGGCGGCAGATCCTTTTGTATTTGGAATACACTGACCTGTCCATTTGCACTGCCAGCTGCCACCATAAACTCCACTGAATTGACTATCTTCACGCATGTTATGCGTGTGGCCACCTACAAATAAAAAGAGAGGAGGTGGTGAAGGACACTCCCATAATGTGTGAAAAACACGCAGAGGAACGGGATGACTCATTCTCGTACTTCTGTCTTGAGTTTCTGCATTTCGCCCGTCTGACGATTATACCAAAAAACAATCCCCCCATCTGAGCCCAATGCCAGGTAATTATCAGTTCCATCCATACAGGTTATATTGAGATTCGACGGGAAGAATCCTCTTTGCTGTCGAGCCGGTATAAGATCTATTATATCCGAAAGAGGAGCCCATTCTCGTATGGAACACAAATCGGCCGTGGCCATTGTTATTATAAATTCTACAACTAACAATAACAACAACGGCAGCAAAACATACACAAACACCGATACAATAGGCTGCCAGATGGGTAAAAGAAGCACAGGTATAAGCAAAATTGGAGCCCTGGTCGGCACTTTTTAAGACAATTGGAATAAAAGCCAACTCCAACTAAAAAAAAAGCTAAAAGTGCTAACACTGCTAAATAGCTCAGTCTGGCAACGTCATTGTTTCCCAATAAATATTTTAAGAGAAAATAAAAAAAATTACAACTAACTGATTATTGATTAATCTAAAGCTAACGAATCTCTGGACTCCGCTCTTTAGTTCAACGGCACGACTGCAAATCAGAGCCCCAACTAGCAGTGAGAGCAAGAGCAAATAGCAAACAGACGCCTATCAACCTGACATCGACCCCGAACTCTCTTTCCCCCACGAAACTTCTTTGGACCAAAGTTCAGCACATTTATTTGGCCATCAGTCGAGAGTTTCCGACGATAAGCAGTTTAACTTTGTCGCGATGGCAGACAACAATAATTTGCGCACTGCAGTGATTAACGATGCCCCGCTGCTGCCGCCCTCGAGTAGCGCTCCTGGAGGCGGCTTCTCCAGTGGGCCACCACCCGATGCCGTGCTTCGGACTCCTTATGCCGGTAATGTGCGAGCTCTGCCACCACCTCTACCCCAGTCACCATACCAACAGACACAAAGCTTATATGGAGGATACGGAGGTGGATATAACTCCGGAGGATTCGGCCTAGGTGGAGGAGGCTATGGCGGCTATCAAACCGGAGGATTTGGATACGGATTAGGCATGGGTATGGGCGGCTATGGCGGTGGTTACGGCGGTGGATATAACCGCTTTGGCATGGGCATGGGAGTCAACGATCCGGAGCAACGATTTATACAAATGGCCGAGGCCAGTTCACGCCCAGCATTCCAGTCAATTGAATCGTTAGTATCGGCCATTGGTAACATTGCTTCCATGTTGGATTCGACATTCTTTGCTCTGACCAGCTCCTTTCGCGCCATTTTGGGTGTGGCGGCCAATTTCGGACGATTAAGAACAGTGTTTGCTCAGTTTTGGACAACATTTGCTATATTCCGCGGACTGAACTGGATCTACAGAAAGTCAGTAAGCATAAACATAATGTAGACACCTTTTTCACTTAAATTTTCTCCCATAGAATTCTTTACTGGCTGAGAATATCGAATTTAGATCCCTCATCAGTTGCATTTAAAAAGGCTTTTGCTGAAGCATTAAACGACAATCAGGGTCAAAAAGGAGGAGCTGGTGTTGGACCAAAGCTGCCACGTAAAGGCACATCCCCTTGGCCCGTACTGGCGTTCATTAGTTTCATTTTTACGGCTCCCTACCTCATAATGAGGCTGCTGGGTACAGTGACGAATACTGCACAGGAGGAAGGTATGCACATTGGACAATTTATCTTATCACAAGTGAAAACTTTGCTCTTGGCACTAATCTATCAGATAAGAAATATGTATTAAACCGTTTTTATTTTCCCTCCCCCTGACGCAGCCCGCGATCCGGCAAGGTGGACGTCACCCATACAAACACAGGCCATGTTCGATTTCCAGGCGCGTAATCAGAACGAGCTCTCTCTGCGAGTAGGACAATCCATTCAAGTGGCACCACGCGAAATTCAACAGACTTTGAATCTACTCAACACTGGATGGGCGTTAGCTACCATAAATGGACAAACCTCTGGCATAATACCCATTAACTATGTGAAATCCCCGCAACAGATACGCCAGGAACAGCAAGCGCTTAAAGTTCCTTCTCCGCCCAGCGATCAACCTCAACCAAGTCTAATGAATCTATCAGCGGACGCTTTTCCCGGCCCACCATTGGAACAGCAACTGAACTATGATTTCAATTTAGCTGCCCAGCAGCAACAACCACTTGGACCTCCCTCAACGATGGCAACAGTTCTTGAGGAGGGATTCCCCTGAAGAGATTTCTAGATATATCATGCGTGTGTATTTTGTTTAGTCCTTTAAGTTATCTTTTGTACATTTCCATTTGTTGTTAGGGGTTTAGCTAGCATGTCGGAACCAAAAGTTAAACTATAAAATTCATTTGGTGCACCAAAAATCTGAATTAAGTTATAATCAAAACCATATTTAATTCTAGTTTTGTATTTATTTTGATTTGGCTTCGAAATAAACTTTAAATATTTTAACCAATAATCAAATCCAATTAATTTGAATTCGTTTTATAGCTTACCTTGAATGCATCTAAAATGGACTTTAATTCTATTTGTTAACAAATCCAACTCAGAAAGTGCTGGACTGGGATTATATCTTTTCCATTTGTTGTCCAAAGGTCCAACTTCATCCCACACATTGAATGAAATTACTTTATTATTATGGGTTCTTAGACGACTGAAAAATTGTCAATAATTTATATAAAAAAGCTAGTATTTTTTTTTTTTATCATATTGTACAATATGTAATCCACTTTATTAACCTCATTTCATTTGGGTTTTTCTTTGCTTAAGTTATTTAATATATGCTCTTTGTCCAAAATTGTTTCATTACCCATGCACTTCATTAAATATTTCGATTTCATTACACAACTACATTATCCACTGCATTATCATTTCATCGTCGTCGTCATCATTATCATCGTCATTAAGATCGTCACTTAAATGTTAACCAACTCTACTACTTTAGTTTTCTATTAAATTTATATGTTTTTTTTTTGTCAAGTTTTCTTGTTTTTGTTTGAAGAAATTTTCATAATATATAATATATATATATAAATATAAATTCTACAAATTGTTTACCGATTTTTGTTGCTGCTTCGTCGTTTTGTTTTTGTTTATTACTAAATAGGTAGGTCGATTATTTGTTTTTTTTTTTTTTTTTGTTTTCTGCCATTGGTGTTAACAGAATAACAAAATTAATGAGAAAGTTTTGGGAAAATTGGATTTTGTTTTTAGAAAAGAACTTATCAACTGTTTAAGGTTTTCATTTTTTGTTGTGTTTGTTTGTTTAAGCAAATAGATAAACATATTTAATATGTTTTGTTGCTGCTGTTGCACGTTTGACTTGAGTTTGCGTTTTTTTTTTTTTTACATAATCTATATATATTAATTATATATATATTTGTTTTGACGTTTGGGATTTGAAATTGCAATTAATATATGATAAATTAAAAAATTGTATAATTCATTTTTACATATTTTTGTTTTTAAATTTTTAACCAAAAAAACTAGCGATATTAGCAAATAATTCATATGTGGGGGGTTTTGTTTTAAATATTTTCTTTCATTAAAATACAATTCTTTATACGCTTACCTAGATAAAAACTAATTTTTAAAAACGTTTTGCGCTTAAAACATAAAACTTCAAATGATTACAGATACAAGAAAAATAATGTATGTGGATTAAATATACAAGTACATTATACATAATAAATGTTTTTTGTTTTGTTTTTGCTGTTGCTGCTGTTGTTGTTGTTCTTGATATACGAATTAGCATAATATTTGTATAAATTGTTTAATTTATATGAAGTCATTGAGAAATAAACACAAACCAAAATTATCCTCAATATTATCGAGGAACAGGGGCGGGAGGGAAGATGAGATGGTCACAAAAAGAGAGTTAGGTGGTAGCGACGGAAGTTGTGTTGATTCCTGGAGGACGTGGCTGATTGATACTCTAACCAAGTGGACGTGGCAGACCCAAAAAAGCATTAATAAACGTTAAACTAAATGTATCATCATCATTCTCCCCTCCAGCTGTACTACTACCATTGGCATTGGGATCCAGTACGGTAATCCCAGCTCTGTTGCTCTCCAAACCATGCCCACCATCATCATCATCATTACCCGTTGCCAGAGCTCAATCGATATCATCCTCGAGCTCATCATCCTCATCCAGCTCCTGTTTCACATCACAATCGGTGGTATGTTGTGTTGTATGCTGTGAAAAGCTTTGAGAATCATTTGTGGTGGACTCGGGATACCCATTAAGATCATGTTCATCATCATCTGAATCGCACATGGCCACATCGCCACCTTTACCAGTGCCATAGGCTAAAACAAGATATGAAAAGAATTATCGATAAGGTATTTCGTTTCCAAGGGAAAATCGATTCTTTCATACCCTCAACATATTTGGCTAGATTTGGTGGCACCCAAGCCTTGATCCGCTCAATATTCTCAGGTGTGCACTCGCCTTTATCCAAACCTAAAGAAAGGAAAATTAACAATCAGCAGAAGTTTAAAGAAATTTCACAATTACTCCACTCACCCAACAACAAGCCCATCCGCTTCAGTACTTCAATATCATCGTGCATTTCAAATGTGTTATCAAACTTAAAAATGTATTCAGATCTACAAAGAGTAGGATAAAGATAAAAAGAGAGAGAGGTGGAGGGTAAACAATTGCAATAGACTTTATGGTCTTCGATTTGGTTACTCACTTATCGTTAGTCACACTGCAATTGATTTTGGTCGATTTGTGCGTATTAACAATGATAAAGGGTAATTGAATCGAGGCATTTGGCGATGGGACAACACCCTGATTCTCATTTCGCTTGTTGCGCTCAACCAGACCCTTGAAGGCCACATGCTGCAGGATCATTTCACGCAACATTTCGGCCTTCTGCTTGATACGCGCTTGTCTCAAATTATTCTCCTCTTCGAGTGCTAGAAATTGTTCCGCTGAATTGGCCGGTAGGCCAATCCAACGGATCTCCTTTTTATCCTTGGATATAACATTGATTGCCATTAGTACATTGAGCGCATCGTAGACACGTCGTCGGATATTCTTTTGATCACAGTTGGTATCATATGAATTGTTTTTTAATTCCTCATTAACCAAATCATCGGCCACCTCGTTATAGGTGGTTTTGCCCTTCTCTTCCACCTTCTCGCATACTTTCATCGAGAAATGACGCAAACCCTTGCCAGCCTTGTCAGGTTTACGTTTTCTTTGTACTGAAGATGTGGAGGGGGACATTTGACCCAATGAACTGTTCTGTATGGCGTGCCTGAAAATTAAAATCATGAGATTTGTTAGTAAGATAATAAATATGCGGACTTTTAACTATGACTAACAGAAAGCGACTTCTTTTGTTAACATTGATTCATAAAATTTCGTTTATATCTGAATTGATTCATCTGTACTCGACTGTAATCTGAATCTGACTGAAATTGCCAAAAATTCTTACTTAAAAGACGATCACCATAAATCTTCTTTTTTGCTTAATTTGTATGGCTTCTTTTCTCAACTTTGACATTATATACTCACAGTTTTGATTTCATTTTATTGGCATTGTTTGGCGTATATTTGACATATCGTTCACCCTTTATCTGCAAACATTTTACAGTTATTAATCTGGTATTTAAGTCTTCTCGAGGAGTTTTTGTTTACTTACCGCGCTGTTGTTGATGCCGACATTGCCACCTTTCTGCGCTGACACAGTTGTGTATGATGATGAAGTATCTGTGTTTGTTTAATCACAAACAAACGAAATAAGTTAAAACAATAAACAACAAGTGTATGTAGAAGGTGATGTGGCTTACTTTCGATTTTTGGAATTGTAATGCAATTATCTTGAAGACTTATAAACTGTCCCTGTGTGGTTGAGCCCTGGTAAAAGTCAAGGAAAAAGGATATTAGAAGGATTTTCCATGGGATTAAAAGTTTTGTTTTTTGTTGAACTTACCATTTGACTAAAGGCGCCCATGCGTCCCATGTTGCCAATTCCGCTGCGTGCTGAGGCTGATGCAGTGGAGCTGCTGCCGACGCCACCGCCGCTGCTGCTGGTGGCATAAACAAAGCCTGTTTTGTTCATTGCTTCGGATTTCACTTGGGCCGGTTTGAGCATTTTGGCAATTTGCCCTGCAAAAATAAAGTTGCACAAAAAAACGTAGTTGAACAACTAAGGAAAAACAACACGGAGCATTTGAGGCCGTCGTTCTTATAGATGCAACCAACAACAACAATGCGTAGAAGGAAAGACGAATGAAATGACAAAGAGTAGCGCGCAAAAATGAAAGCGAATGCAAGACCAGCAACAACAATTCAAGAATTCTCCCAGTTTGCCATTTTAAGGGGTGCATACAAACACACTCACACATATACATACAAGCTCCCTCACAATTTGTGTTTGGTGTGACCAGGATAAGTACAAACATGTATGTGTCGCCGCGGTGGTGGTCTTCCCGCCTTCCCTTTCTAACCTACCAAAACAGAAACCAGATCGTTATTGAGCGCAGAGATGCGTCGCACGTGATGTGACCATTGCAATATCAACACACACACAAATACACGTGAGCACAACTGAATCCAACACACAACACAATGTTGAATTCGATTATGTTTAAAATGAACTGTGACACAGTGACGATTCACGGATCGCTATCGAAAAAGATCGAATAAATGACAAAGATCGCTTTTAAACTTAAATATCGCAAGGGAATTTCAGGGGATTTAAAGAATTTGATGTTTAATTCGAAAAGAAGGATCAAGGTCAACTTGATCTCAAACAGTAGAATGTGCCTTAGGTGTTAAATATATAGACAAAATATAATTTGGACATTTATCATTTTTATTTTAAATTACAGAAAGATAAGTATTTGGTATACCTAGTGCTTTAAAGATCATTCTGCATGTAGTTTATACAGTATTTAAACAACTGAACTCCCCATACTCTCTCTCTATTTTTTTTAAGGCGGGAATTTCTAAGATTTTGAAATAACCCTCAAGCACTTTTAATTCTTAACAAAGATAAGGGAGTAATAGTTTTACTTATTCAGTCATAATTTTTAGTTTTTACCCAATCGTGTTAATTTCTAACACAAATTGTTATTTTCGTTCTACAAATACAATTCTTTGTTTTCAGTTTAATGAATTTCAAGCCCTCGCTGGCGTTCGCATTCTTTGGAGTGAGTAACCGGCTTAATCGATGATTTTCCCTCTTCTTCATAAAGTTGTTAATCAAGTTGAAATTTACATTGCGCCGTTTTGGATATGTTAATTATTTTCACCTGCCCTCGCTATCTCTCTCTGGCTAGATATTTGCATAATCATAACAATGAAACAAGTGGTGGACACCGCAAAGCATGAATAAGAAGAAGATTAATAATATACATATAAACTTATGAAATGTATAACAAAAACCAACAACAAGGAAAACCAAGAAAGGGTCGAAAAAAACTAAAAATATATCTGCCAACTGTCACGCACACATTTACGAACAAACACAGATAGATACAGAAAACACAACTACAAATGACTCACAGTGGCTTAACTACTGTCAAACATGCTTGGGATATATGTATAGTCAAAGAGACAGTATTCAACCTTGTTGACCGGTTAGCTGGAGCGGATTTAAAACACGAAAGAAACTGCCTAACCAATAAATATATACTCCATTTACACCCAACTGGAATCTCACGTAATGGACTAATTTTCTTAGTTTTATAAAGAACTTCTTTGAACATTTCTGTTTATGTGCGTTTAAGTCCGCTCCTGCATTTGTCAACCGGCGCGCTGCTACTGCTCACTCATTCATGCAAACAACAAACACAGATACACACACATACACAGACGCTTGCACACCTACATACACACGTGCCTCGGCCAACAGAAGCAGCAACAACAGAGCAAAGCAGCGCAGCGCCCGTTGCCGCTGCCTACACATGTTTGTTGTTTGCCCGTTTTTGGGGCTTTAACTTTTTTCTCTTTCTCTCTTTCAACTATCTTTGAATGTGGCTCTCTCTCTGTTCTTTAACTCCCTCTATCAATTCGTGACACATTGCAGAAAGAAGCTTGAGCTTAATTTTATGATTTACAGGCGGCTTATCATGCAAAATTAGGAACTACATATAAAAAAAAAAAAAGGGAAGGAAACTCTCATACTGGCAGCGAACGCAGCTGCAAAGTCGCCGTCAGCTGCTCTGCCCTATCAGCTGTTAGCTGGGGAGCCCAACTGATAAAGAGTGCGAGCGACCGACCAATGCACACTGGTCCAAATGTCGAAAATTTTAGCACAACCTACAACTTGATAGCGTATTGATATTTTGGAGTATGACTAAAACGAAATTTTGATTTGTTGCTTTTTGAAATTGGGGTCAAATTAGTTTCCTACAACTACAAATTTGAACCAATTCCATACTTTTTTTGCATTATGCATTAAATGGATGAAACAAGACGATGATTTCTGTATACCACAGAAAATATTCTATTAACATAAAACATTGTTTTTGAGAACTTTGCAAAAAAAAAATAGTGTCTGCCTGAATTTCCGACAATTGGACCAGTGTGCAATGCAGAGAGCGCAGCGCGCAGACAAAAACAAGATTTATAATGTACTTTTTCTGTAAACTTTTGTGTTATTTCATTTTTTGGTGGTAAAAAAATATGAAGCAATAAATGAGGTGAAAAAACCAATGGAAATGGTGTTAGGAAAATTTGTTGGCAAATTCAGAGTATTTGGCGCCAAATTGAAATAGTTGTATCGGTTAATATAAACATTAAAATACTTGCCATGCTCGTCTCGAAAGAAGTAATTGACTTCCTCTGTCTTCACGGCTCCGCTGGTCGAGGTATGCGCCATATTTGAGTGGGTGGTTTGTGCCCGCTGCTCCTACTGTTGCTGTGGTTGTTGGTTGAGCAGGTGCCCCGCACTGCTGCTGCTACCTTTTGCCTACTATTGCTTACTACTCTTTTCTAAAACAACACACACTCGCCACCTGAAGAGAGGGGAAGCAGCCGCCAAAAAAATAAAAAACAACAACAACAAAAATTAAAACGAAATGTATTATGTGTCGTGTTGGTGGCGGAGAGGGTTAGATGGGTGCGGGGTCGGAGATAGTGGTAGAGGAGAGATGGCGTTGGTGGAGTAATGTGTATGAGAGGCTTAATTTGTAGTTGTAGTTGAACTTTTTTTTTCACTGCACTATTTGTAACACGTGTGTGTGTGTGTGGTTAGCTGCATTCTGGTCTTGCCTTTTGAGGGGGAGACTGGACTGTCTGCTCTATAGATACGTTAGTAGTTTTTAGGTAAAAATTTCCGTATCAAAATGGCGAGCGCATTTTTTCCAGCGCATTTCTTTTGCCGTCACACACATCCACACACACTCACTTACACACACAATCATACACGCACTCACACACAGATAGACCAGCAGCACCCGCAGCAGTATTAGCAGAGGCGGCCGTAAATTTTTTTTTGCCTATATTCACAAGTCTTTTTCGGGGACAAAATCTTAACGGATTTTCATCAAATTCGCATTAAAAGACTCACTGTTATTTGCACTTTCGAGTAGACTAATTAGTTAGCAATTATTTTCAGATTTAATAGCAGCACGATATGCACAAAATTTCCATTCAAACTCGTTGAATTTTCATTTTCATGTGGGACGAACCGAGTGAGCGAGATGGCAGACACAGCGCGCCCGCCAATTTACGCATCGTAAACAAAGTTGCCACCTGATGGTTGATATCGATGACCAAAATTATCAATGGGCAAATCCCGACCTTAAGCCAAAAATTATGAGAAGGTTTTATTTAAATTTCTCAAAGAATGAATCACAGCTATATATAAGCAAAGGAAAAACTTCATTTAACTTTCATATACAAATTTTTTGTTGAACTGACAGTTGTTGAGCAAAAGTTATCGTTGGTCGAACAGATGTTAGCTTGTTTTGCGACAGCCACACTGTTTTTGGTATAGTTTATAAACAAATTGCAAGCAAAAGTGAAAATAGTAAAACAACGAAAGCGTAATCAAGGAATTTAGTGAACAAATGGATCTCAATATGAAACCCTCCTTGGCTGCCGATGAGATGTTCTCAGAAGGTCCCGGTTACATGGAAATGGATGAAGTGACTTTACAAATCCTTTTCAGATTTTACAGTTATAACGATTGATTTACGTTTTCAGTCCGGCGGTGCAACCGGGATGATGATGGATCATTTGCCAAATGATAAACAACATGTTCATGCCGACTTCTACAACGATTTCGACGATCTCTTCGATGACGACAATTGGGCCAAAATTAAAAACTCCACCGAAAATGCCAAATAAGTTTTTTGTGAATGTAGCTTAAACCAGTTGGCAATAAAGTTAATCTAATTACATTTACACATTTATTATTGGTTCCTACAACTAACTGCAGTTCTCACTTTGATGAAATTAGGTGGACTTTTACTTTGGCGTATCAACAAAATGCATAATATATTACTTTTTTTATTTGTACAAACTACAAACCAAAAAAGGCTCAGGCTATATTCGGCCTTGCCGAAATTTACATACCGCTGGAAAATCGACAATGTACTATTTCGAGACTCGTAGAATATGTACATATATAACTAAAAATATTACAAATCGGTATCGACCGTTACTTAATATTTCCAAGAACCTATATAATATGCCGTATTATATTGTCTACGGATGTAGAAGTTGAAACAGAATGTCTTTGTTTGCGGTTGTGATGGAATGAAACGAAATACCAAATTTGTTAAACAAATTAAGACTAAGGCTGCATCTGCTGATTAACGAATCACTTAACCGTCTAGTGGTGTGCCCAAATAAACCATGGACACCTCAGTGTTGCCATAGACAGCAGATACTGTGGGATAAAGCTTCTTATCGGGCAGACCTGAAATGAAACGAACAACAGCTTATTAACCCGAAACTTTTTACAATTCAAACTTTTCTTTATCGTAATCTGGTACACAACTCAATCAATCGTTAAAGATTGTACTCACCACGAAATGCCACACCGAGAAACTCGTAGTTCTTCTCAAATGATAATGTGTTATCATCACAATCGAGGATGACGCGTATGCGTTCGCCCACTTGATATTTCGGGGCATTTGAAAGCAGGGGATAGCTGCCTTGCATATCGCCATTGTGTAGCAGATGATTCTCAACTAAATTCCAGCCCCAGCTTTGATCGTCAGATCCCAAGAGGGCAACATAGCCATGGCACTGTAGGGCAGCATCTTTAGTGGATATACCAATCACCGCTACAGTTCCCAGTGGTCCCTCCCATATCACTTCCCACGCATGTCGACCATGGCGAAACCCGATTTTCGCTCGCGCTGCATCCGTACTCTGGGCAACAGGATTGCTAGAAAGTTATGAGGGATACGGATAAGTAATACCTGAACTATTTGGGGGCTAATGACTCACCGATGCAGAGTAAAACCGTTGGGCTTAATGTATACATTTCTGGAACAGTCGTTGGGACTCCAGGCATGAAAATACGCTCTCAGTTTTGTCTTGTAAGTCGAGACGGAGGTCAGTAGATCCGATTTCATTGCCTCCTTGGGCAACTTATGGAGGCAATGCCACCGCCATACATCTGAGTTTTCGTCATTGAGGAAATGATGCCAACTCCTGCACACCTGCGAACAGCGACTGAGGTCGTTCAGATCGAGGTAAGAGAAAATCACTTCAAGAACATTAAAATTGCACAATGCAGCCACCGGATCGACCATTTTACGAGTGCTCTCACAATTAGGTCTGCTCTCTGATCGCGGCTTGTTATATTAGTAGATATTGTCTTTTTTGTTTACACTCAAGGGTCGTTTTTGTCATTGTTTTATTCATCAACAACCATTTACAGCTGGTAGTGCTGGGAAATGCAACGATGGCACCCAGTGCTGTGTATTTTCATGCAAAATTTATCGATAAGTTAGAGTGACCGGCTAAGAGTGGCAACTCCAAGTCAACAGCTGATTGTTCTGTGCTATTAAACATGGTTCGCGTTGGCTTGCAAATTTCTTGCACTTTGGAAAATATTGAAAAACTGGAAACTAGTCATCCGGATTATGCTTTCTTTTTAAAACTCACCTGTAGCAACTGCGGCGAGCAAACAAACAAATGGCATGATGTCACCGAATCGGAGAGAGTGCAGCAGGACACCCGGAACTCAGAAGGATTTAATTTCTTTATAAAGTGTAAAATGTGTGGGCGAGAAAATAGTATCGACATTGTCGAGAAATCCAACGGTAAGGGGGAGAGCTCCTATATATGTATGTATAAATATGACTATTCATATTATTGTTACAGCGCCCTACACTGCGGATGATGCCGGCAGCTTCAAGACTATTGTTATCTTTGATTGCCGGGGTGTGGAACCTGTGGAATTTTCCCCACGCGCTGGCTGGAAAGTGGAATCCTCAGAGAACGGCCAAAAATTTGAGGATGTTGATCTATCTGAAGACGATTGGGTTGAGTATGATCAGAAAAATAATAATTCTATAGGAATCTATGAGTTTGCTTCGAAATTTATAAAATTGAAAAAGTAATAAACTTGTTTGCGTTGAAATAACATTTTTTTTTAAATTCAAATATTTTATAAATATTGATTAGAAAAAGTGTTTCATTCACATTTAAGGAATAAAAACGCAGGGATAATTAGAATGTTCTGTTGAAATTTCCCAAGATACATAAATAATCAAAATGACACAAATATTGATTGATTTCCAACAACTATCCGTTTTTCTTTTTGTTTGTATTCCTTAGTAGTAAAATATATAATATTTTGCATAGTGATTTTTTTTTTTTTTAGTTTAAATGATACATTTTACTTTTCATATAGAAAATTTAAGCGTACGCAATTCTAATAAATATTGTGTTTCTTTAAATATTAGGTAATTTAACATTAATATTAATGTTAGGCTGAGGCGCTTTTAAGACACTATTGTATAGTACAGTATATAGTAGTGTAGAATAATTATGCAAAAATATAGTAGTTAGATATATATATTCATTATGTCTCTCTCTCCCAATTGAACGCTATCTGCCGCTCATTTGTTGTTTTTTTTTTTTTTGTTTTGCTTACATAAAAAATAAAATAGAAAGAATTAATAGTTATAAACACAACGCCACTGGATAAAAAAGTAGTTCAGAGGACCCTAACAAAATTATAAATAAATGAATGCGTTAAAGTCAAGTGTTGCAAATTTGATAACTTAGGGATTACGAGGAGGATTATCTCAATCTTTTTATAAAATAAATTCATTATTTTGATTCTAGTTTTGTTTTAGTTTTGTGTTTTAGTGGCACTTATCGGCCACAATGGGGAAGCGTACGACACGGATTTCGTTGCCATAATCACAGACAACCGAGTCACAGGCAAGCATCATGATCTTTGGGCATAGTTGGAGATTGGAGAAATCCAATTTAACTTCACGGGCTGGCTGACCTGTACGAACATCCCACACAATGAGCGAGCCTGCAACAACAAAATTAAATCAATAATGGATTTCAATTAAAATAGGATCGTTAAGTGGCTTACCCATTTTGCTGGTGACTAGCAACGATGGTGTCAACATTAACAGACTTGAATAGGCATTCGAGATGTTGAAGGTGGTCAACAGATTGCCCTGAAAGCGTTCCCACACACAAATTCTTTCATCGGTGCCCAATGAAATGACATAGCTTGGGGCACAGGCCAGATAACTGACTGCACCGTCATGTGCCTGGATATTGTACATGCAGGCGCCTGTAAATAGATCCCACACACACAGTAGACCATCTTGTGAGCCAGAGCCACCGGTTCCCGGTTGCCAGCGATCCACAAAAAGACAAGTAATGGGTCCACAATGACCATGCAGTGTGTACTCCACATCCGTTTTGTTGAGGCAATAAACCTGAATAGAATTTATTATTATTTATCTTGTTAACTCTGTGAGAGAACTTACTTTTAGGGTGTGATCCTGACTGCCAGTAAAGACCATGTCGTTGACCACTTGCATGCAAGTGATTGGCTGCTGATGCGCCAGTCGCACACCCTCCAAAGTGATTTTCATCTCCTCCTTGGTAGTCTTCTGGGACGTGTCTTGATGCTGGCCACGTGGCATCATTAAACCCAGACTTCCAGTTGATCCCGTTCGTACATGGGCTGTAAATAGGAAATAACATTGTAATGGGCAATCAACGAACAATTTTTATTAAACCTACTTCTCCTGTAGGCCGAGGTGAATCCCCAATCGATCTGCTTGCCCTTGTAGTACGTCTCTAGGCGATAGAAATCCAAGCGTCCATTGAGACGCGCTACTATAACTCGATCCCCATTGAGATGAATGTGGGTGATGCCTTGATTTCGTTTGGCATCCTCTTGATAGGCACATTTGAGCACTCCGGCGGGAGATTCCCAGAGCTCGACACGGCCATTGGCACAGCCCACAGCAATGAGATTATCAAAGTAATCCAGGCACCATACCGGTGAGATTGGCAGTTTACGCATTAGCGTCTGTCCATCCTGACGAGGTTGTGTAGCAATCTGCATCTCTGACCTTGCAATGCTGGTCAGTTGTTCTCCACTGCGGGCATCCCACACCCGTATCTGACCTTTGAGGCAACAACTTATGATGTAGGCCCCATCGGAGACCAAACACTCGATGCGATGTTTGTGACCAGCAATCTGAGTTGGCACACCCTCCAGAATCTGTTCGGTCTTCATGTGTGGGGCCTCCGATTCATGCCAACTGGAACGCCATTCGGCATAGTTGCGGGTGCAGATGCATCGATAAAACACCACCATGGTATAGCAGAGCACAAAGATGCTGATGCAGGCCAGCAAAATAGCAAAGAATATTTCCATGGGACTCTTGGGGACCAAAGGCATGCCACCAGGCATAACCATGGGTGACTCACGCCGCACATCGTCATCATTAAAGTCCAATGGATCGAGAGCTGCGGCCAAAGCCTTCCATTGGAAATTCTGCTGCAGTTGCTCTTGAGGATTACGCAAGAGAGTGGCCAGCTCGGGTGTTATAGCATGGGTCAAACGTATTGTGGGCAACAGGGTGACATATTGACCACTTAGCGAAACATTGTATTGCTTCATAATGGTAGACCAATGGAAGTTGGATAGAAAATAGTTCAACTCGAAATTGGGATAACGTAAACGAAGCAATTCCGAGGCAGTTTCATTGATTATCTCTGCATCGTGTAGGGATTCCATCGGAGTACTCTTATAACTGCTGCTGCTAGGTGCTGTTGTTGGCCGCCAACCCTGTAGAAAACTTCGTACCGCTCCTCCGCCTGCCTGGAGTCGACGTTGTAGCTCTATGGTGGCACTCATCGTGCCATTACCCTGCATACTAAACAACTGCTCCAGGCATCCGGAGTTGTAGACAATTGAACAGATCCACACAATCATCCACACCATAAAAGCACGCTGAAAGAATCGTGTGCGGGCCCAGAAATTCACAATTTTTATCCGTTTCGGTATATGAGGAGCAGCTTGACTCGGCGAATGCCCATTGACCAGTGAACGCTGTTCTCCCGGGTGTATAGATTCGGCAAAGCACAGCTTGGGATGCGATTGAGAACGTTGAAATTGTCCCACTGGAACAAAGGGAGGCAAACTTGGATTGGCACCAAAGAAACGAAAATCCTGTCGATTGGAACCTCCCCCAGCTCCTCCCTGGGTGCAACTCAACATCATTTTCGGCAAATGCTTTGCTTCCGTCGTATATTCCGTACGTTTGATATTCATAGCGAGAATGGTGGAGAAGAGCAGCATTTGGAGCATAAAATCCGAGAGTAATCCGACAATGGCGAATATGCAAAATTCTTGTATAACAGGAACGAATGTGGCCAACCCAATGGTCAGAATGGTAATCTCAGTCAGCAAAGTCTTTGAAATATGCCATCCCTCTTTGCTCAAGGCCTGAGCCACACGAATCTTCACATCGAAAGTCTCATTCATGGACACCACACTCCGCGTAATCACTAGACTATTCTCCAGACCCACCAATATTACCAAGTACGGGAATATATCCTTTGATTGCAGCGATATGGTAAGACCAAAAAAGAAACAAAGACCCAAAGACATGGCCAAACTTCCGCCCGTGGTGAAGACACTACACAGCGCCAATAGCATACGTGAGCGAAAGACATCGATCTTCCGCACCGAGAAATACACATATACAAAGACCAAGATGAAGGCCACGGTCAATGGTAGAAATTCCCAGATTTTATATTCCCCTGGATAAAATATATACGTTATGGTCGATGGTTCCTCCGCAGGTGATGACGCTCCCGATGGCATTGCTGGCAGCGGTGGATAATAACGCAATAATTTCTCCTTCAATGTCTCCAAATATTCCGCATCATTGTGCTTCATCACCAGCGTCAAAGCGTATTGAATAATCCGTGATCTGGCTCGCAAAGGATAACGCTTAAAGCCCGTATCCTGTATGGGCAGACCAAAAAGCATTTCCGCGGTCGACACTTTCGATTTTTGCAGATTCTACAAAATATAAAAAAAAATTGATTAGGTTTTTGCTCTATCTCATCATAGCTTATCTATTAATGGGCAATTGGGGGGTCTATTTCAGGAGCGCATTTTAAAGTGAGGTGAATTAATAATGCAACTAAGAACGTTTCTTTGTTTCGTAAACAAAGTATAAGGATAATATAGTTTTAAAAATTTATAGCAAAATTAGATAATGAGTTCCAGTAGCAGTAATTCCGCCCCTGGAAATAATTGCTGGGCTAGCAACAAGTTAGCTCTTTGATCCCTAATACAAACATTAGTATAGTATCCCCACTAGACCACGCAATGTTACTCATTCTCAATGACTGGCCATTTTGGATTTTTAGTAAGAAACAAAAACCAATAGCAATAATAGGCGTATATTTTTCATGCAAGGTACAGTAAAATGTCGCTAATCGGAAACCTTTTAATGCCAGGCTGAAAATTGAGAATCAGAGTTTGTCCAGCTTGGATGTTAACCAAAGAAATTCTATCTTATTTTACATACACTTCTCTATTTTATTACTAATATTTCTTTCGTTAATCAAAACAAAATTCTTCTAAATAGTTAACATTTTTTACAATTTTCGATATATTTTTTAAGTTCTGATAGCTGTTCAGAGATTTGTAGTTTCCCTTCTTATATTATGAACTAATTAACTATTTTTTGTTTATTGCTGACAATTTTCACTTCTTGTTCTATTGAAATGTATTGTTAGATTTATGATTGCTTTATCTCTTTCAATTCGTAATCTTAACAGCTAATCAGCATTATATAGAGTAAGCAAGAGGGCAATTCGAATTGTTGTCAATGTGAAGGTCATTCTCAAAATATTAATAGTCGATCGATTGAACTCGAATTCGAAACGACCTTATGGAAAAGAAATCAAATTAATATTTGACGATGAGCAATCAGAGGAAAGTTTGTATTCGATTAATCAACCTGACCTCGTGTTATTATTAATAATTCCCATCAATGTTTAACAATTCCATTGAATATTCTTTATCATGCATAATAAATAAGGATTTTAAAGCTAACTTCTGCAGAAATTATGCAAGTTCTTTGATAATCTCTTATTTCATTATCCAAAAAAATAATTCAGAAAAGCTTTGTGCAAGTGATTCAAATTTTATAATACCCATAAAAGAAATTTATCATTGTTGCATTTTGCAAGATCTGACTGCCGACTTTACTTTGCTTTTTTATTGAAAACTATAAAGAACGACCGACAACAATTGAGCAAAGTTTTTGTCTGTTAATTGGCACGCAAGTTCAAGGCCCTTAAAGACACGACAGGTCTATCTAGAAAAAAATTGCCGGCATAAGCTTTAATTCCAAATAATAAAAGCAAAAAAGAAGAAGCAAATATATATATACATATATATAATTGCACAGAGCGGGCATAAAATTATCGCAGCAAATAATAATCAGATAAGAGTGAGAGTGACTCAGTATGACGGACAATTTGTTACATACGATATATGTATCTATCTTTGACTATGTATATATGCATAGGTAATGATTATTGCATCGATCGACCAGAGAGTAACTTAGTTTGTATACCCTCTCATTAGCACTAAAACACACACACATACAGACTCGCCGGAACGTGTGTGGTCATTTAGATAAGTAAATAAATGGAACATCTATACATGATATACAGAGTAGGGGAATATACCAAAGGTCTCACTGGGTCTGGTCTGGGCTGGAACTTGTGTGTCTAGACTTTTTGCATAATAAGTGCTATATCCGAGAGATGCGTCAATATTTGCAACAAGTGTAAAGACCTAAGCTTTAATAGTAAGACAAACTATCGAGAAGGTTGTTCATCTAGAATGCAATTTGTCAGTTCTCGTTATGGATTGACTATACTTATAGGTAAACAAATCAATTTGTGGATAATCTAATGGAAAATTTGTATATTTCAACAGCTGCAACTGAATTGGCTCTTAAAAAATTAATTTAAGTGCTTTTCTTATTCTTTTTACAATTTATTTTTCAATGTAATGAATATTTAGTAGCGAATCAAAGAAAGATAAAGAAAACCACAATACTTTGATTGATAATGTTTAATGGAAACTAATTTATAAGAGAATCTATTTAGTTTATTTTCCCAGTCACTAACCAAACACACTGATAACTGATTTGTATCTGAGTAGGGCCAAGCTTTTGGCAGGTGTGCCCTAGGTTATCAAATGGCCAGCTGGCTATATAATTTCTTTGATTTTACGACACTTGAAACGATTTTACGGTTGATAATTGAAAAGAGTTAACGACATTTTAAAAAAATTTGAACTACAGAGACTGAAAACATGCATGCAATTTCCATTGGGTGTGAAAATATCTATTAGCCACACCAAAGAAAATCAGTACAGTGACTGACATATGTTTCAATACTTACATGATATTGAAATATTGTGTTCAATATATTTGTGTCTCTTGTGAAATTTTGGGCATTTTGTGCCCAAAGATTTGCCGGTGACAATAGCAGACAACCATATTCGGGAAAGATTTGATCCAGTTGCCCTTGGGCGCCACGCTTAACATTCTCCACATGCAGGCAATTGTGCTCCAGTGTACGCTGGCTGCAAAGGGAAAAGTAATTTAACTAAGTAACAAGTAACAAGCACTATATATAGAGAAATGTACATATAAGTATATATGTATATAGATACATTTATGTAAGTACTTTCAATTGAATTAAATGTGAGACAGAGTCGAGGGTAATATTTTTTCCATAGGGATGGTCTTTAATGTGGTTGAAAATAAGTTTCAAAAATATTATGAATGTTATTAACAAATTCGAGTCGAAATGTCCTGCATCCAGTACTGAAAATCTTTTGTCCAGTTTCTAAAACTCTAAATAAATCTAGGAATATTTGAAATTTTTTTATAAACTCTCTATTCGGAGAAGTTAAAAACCAGAACACCCCATAAATCAATTTAGACTTTAACGAATAGATTTTGATATTTTAGAACATTTCTCTTGACATATTAGACTCAAGAACGACTCTTCTTGATTTAAAAGTCCACCCTAGAACAAAACGCGGAACATGATATTCTCTACAGTTGATTGGAGGTCACTTACTTTTCGCCACTCTGATGATTGCGCACAATTTCAAGCAATTTAAAGACTTCATAGAGCGGAGCACGAAACGCATCCATTAGCTGCATCTCATCTGACCAGGGCAAGACACTGGCTCTCAATGTTATCTGTTGTACATAGAAAAAAGCTGGACTACTCTGGGCCCAGGGCAGGAGAGGTGGTGGACTGCGATCCGGAGTAGAGTTGTTATTACTGGGCAATGGATGGACAATGCCAGGAGGTAGTGACGTGGATGATGCCGACGATGAAGTGGCTGCTGATGCAGCTGTAGTGCTTGTTGCCTGTGTTCCATTTTGATGAATTGATGATGCGGGTCCTCCTCCGCCCCCTTCATAGGGCAAGATTATTTTAGTGGGTATGGTACCCGGCAACGGTATATTAATCAGTGGATAGCTTAAAAGAGACCGGGAGAGAATGTAAAAGAGAGATTAATTGAAGTAGTCTCAGCTGCTAATTAGTTAGGTTTGCTATTTTAAGACTTGGCGCGCGTTTCATTTAACGCGTGTCCCCATCACAAAAACCAAAACACAAATTTTCAATTATTATTACCTAGCACAATGTCTACTATACATATGTGTGTACATATGTATATAGTATATATTCAATTGATACTGATTTATCAGCATATTTCGGTTATTCATGTTGTTGTTAGAACTAAAGCTATATGTATTCAAGGTTAGGTGGCAGGCCACGACAAATATTATAGACAAACCCAAAGGCTGATAAGACGCAGTCAGCCAGTCAGCCAGCCAGCCGGGCCCAGGCTAAAAGGTAACTCTCCTAAGCAAATGGAATCAATCTAAAGTCTGATAAGGGCCCAGAACCAAATAGGTTGCTGATCTTGCCCAGGGGGAGTGACAAACAGCAAACAAGTTGGCAACCAAAATTTCAACTTTAAACTTTCATAAAAATATGAATATAAGTCTATCAGATAGATTAGAGGAAATCTTTTAAGCATCTTCTTATCATTGTGGGAGTCCCCTTAATAATTTTCCATAAGCAAATCTTATCTTAAAACATTTGTAACTTCATATACACTTCTACTCGTTCAAATTCAAATGCATTAAAATCAAAATGAAATGTCTTCGTAAATTTTCAGCTATTATAAAATTAAAATAGATCAACAAAACACAACAGATGTTCGACATATTTAATTATGAAACGTAAAAAAACCTTTGAAATTCTTCATGGAATATTTTAATGCCAATGTCATACATATGTACATATGTCTAGACATTATTCCTCACTCGATGGAATCCGAAATTAACCAAAAACAAAATATAGTTGTCGAATTTACAAAACTGACAAATCATTGTTTAATTTTTGTTATCACGTTTCAGTTTGATGTTAACTTTACGATATTGCGAATTGAATGAAATGATTTTGACTTATCAATTAAGTACGTAAATAAAGACTAAAAATACTTGAAAAGCTATTTTTGAATATGAATTTTGGGATTACTTTGAGGAATGAATTATAGATCCTTTAACCTAATTAAAAATATGTTTACTCTTTAAGATTCTAACCTACATCGACAAAAATCTATTATACCTTTTGCTTATAATATTAGAAAAAATCAGTATCAGTACCTCTTAGTCATTTTGTCCCATCCAAAAGAAGTAAGGGTAGTTGGTTTATTATAAGTAGGTATAACTGTCTAAATCGTTTTTAATTCAATTGGTTTTCTGTATATATGCACATAGCTATATCTGCACTGCATTAAACGCCATTTGAGTGTTTCTTGTCCCTTATCAACTGGCAAATCCATTTTATATATGGCACATATGTATGTATATATGTATATATATATACATATTCATATAGTGGTATATACATATGTATGTATTTCACATCGATTGACGCATATTCAAACACTGAACTCTGAATGTGCGATCGAAAGGAGGTGTGCCGGGGGATGGTTAAACAAATTCCCGACTAATCAGTAATATTATCTAATAAATGCAAGTGTAAGCAAGTTTACAATCACCGTAAATTAGGGGATCGACCTCCACCTCCATCATGAACGACTTCCCATATTGTAATTATGGAGATCAGGGTAACAACAAATCGCGGAAACGCCCTGGAAGTGCTAATAATCTTACCAAGCGAGCAAAGGGCATATCGATGTAAAGAGTCGTTATAAAAGGAACTACAGTATCTTATTATCGTTGGCTTTACCTGAGCCATGAACATTTTAATTGAATCGTCGAAACCCTTTTTTAACTTCAAAGAAACCCAATAGGATCGTTTATTAGACTCATCCATTCATTTAAAATTACATATTTTATTCAAAAATGTCATATTTATGAATACCAAACTTTAAAATGAAATATAAATTGGGGTGGAAGTAGTTGGCACACGATTTTCAAAACATTTAAGTTATATAATTGTCTACATATACATATGAACACACAACATTCATTCATATGTACATACATATTTCGGTTATTATAAATTTTTGTTTCGTTCAACATGAAAACCCCTTGTTAAACCCCATTTAGCTCTCTATGGAAACCTATTAAAAAAGAAATGTGTATCGTTTAGTCACGCTCAGTTGATCAGGTTAAGGAATAAAAATGGTTGAGTCATGCCACATTTAGGGGTTAGTTTAACCCTAGAAAGCTTTCGTTATGCTTTGACCAAATGCTGAATCATGATAGGGTGAAAAAGAGACGTTTAAAGGCGGCTCTTCTAGGTAAAATTTATCCAACTTTATTTACTTTATTTTTAAAGTTTTTAAACAAAGTCAATAAAATCTAGAACGTATTTAAAGTCTTATGAACAACTTTGTAAATTGATCGGGAAAGAGTAAGTATTCCATATTTGTCATTCTTAGGGTCAAATAAGATTTTAATGTAAAGCCACGATGACAATAGGAAACACATAGACCTGTGGAGTCAAGCTATTCCTCGGTTTAAGTTCTTTTAAAACGTAGACATCTTTATATGGGAAACAAAGATGTTTACCTCATACTTATTTATGTCCATTTACAAAATTTCATAAAAATTGGTACAAAAATATCCGAATTATACCTATAAACCTCTTTGTACAACTGTCAGAAATTTCGAATAATTTTTTTTAACCACATGCTAAGAGCATTCCATATTCGTTGTAATACATAAAAAAGTTTCTTTCTATATGATATCATATGGCGTGGGGGTGGGTGAATCGATTCTTCTAGATGGCTAACAACTTTTATGTTACTTGAGCTATTCCTTAATCTAGAGAAGCATTTTGATTATTTACATTTAGCTACATATGTATGTACATATGTATGTTTCTTGATATCAAATGACACTAACATATAAAGTTGCTTAATGTTTTGCATTAGTTTTTCTTTTAGGATTTGATTCCATGAAAGGCTATTTTAATGAAAAAACTTTCCAATCCACTCTATATGGGCTTTGTGGGAAATATTTGTTTAATTTTTTTTAGGATTCACACAGTTTAACATCCGGTCGCAGTAAATTAAAAATATATCAGTTGATTCCAAGAACTTAGGAAATTTTTTTTAAAGTTGAGAAACTTACCACGATAGCAAAATCGCCATGAGAGCAATACTGGTGGCACATGTGGGATAGCTGGAGAGGAATAGGCCATGCTTATAATAGAAATGCGATACAGAAGCCGGTAAGCCAGACGATGATGATGATGAGGAAGAAGAAAATGCAGCAGCAGTAGTATTTGTTGAAGACGAGGGGGAGGAAGTGGAGGAGTGTCTGACCGCTGCTGCTGATGAGGCAATTTTTGCTGTTTTGTTGCCGCCGGTTCCATTCGATGGTAATGTTGAGGCTGCTGCGGCGGCTGCTGCACGTACAGAGCCAACAGAGCCATCTGTTGCGGCAGCCATATTATTGTTTTTGTTGTTTTTTGTTACACCAAAATTAACAAATACACACACATACACGAATACTTTTTTTACACACACACACACACACACGCGCGCAAGAACACGAAGAGGCACAGTGCTTGAAAATAACTTTGAACTTTGTTCAAAAAAACTACAAAATGTATGAGTTCTTACTTTTAGTTTAGTTTATTCTTTTTTATTTTCTTTTGTTGTTGCTGTTGTTGTTGTGGTTGGTTTTGGGTTTCTATAATTTTGTTCTAGAGTAAATTACGCAATTTTGCATATTATTTGTATTTGTATTTATTAATAGCGTTGTTGTTGTTGTTCCGCTATGTCGATACATTTTGTTGCTGTTGCTGCTGCTGCTGCCTTCACACGTCGTTTGCCATTCTATTTGATTTTCTATTGATTTTTCTTGCGCTTCATTCGCACCTTTTGGCCTCCTCCGCACACGTTCTTGCTGCTGCTGTTCTTGTGTTTGTTGTTGCGGATTGTTTTTGTTGCATTAATTGACGTTTTCGCGCATCTTCCCCACAGCACACTCACACAAAAACACGCTTCACACACACCCACACACACATGTTCGGTAAACGGTGACGGTAACGTCGCTGCCGCTTCCCAGTTTATTTATTTTTTTTTTGTTGAGTCAATTAAATATTCTTATTGTTATCAAATTATCAAATGGAAACGGTTTTCTTTCTCTTGTATTTTATTTATAAATTGTATTATCAATTGGTTGGTGGTCTGCAAATTCTTTTTTCTTTTTTTCTCTCTCTCTCTCTTTAGCTCGTTCTGTGCCGCAACTTTGCCTTCCTTTTTAGAATATTTGCGGCGCATAAAAAAAGCGCTGCAATTCTTCCACGAAAAGGTTCTAATTAGTTAACACCGTTCGAGTTCAAAGTTCACTTTTACCGAAATCATTTAATTAATTTCTATCGATATCCTTTGCCACAAATTAAGCTTTTTTTGGCAGCACGTTTTTTTTTAACTAAACAATAAAAAAATACCGCCGACCGCCACAACAAATACTTCGCTTTTAACTAGTGTTGACAAGTTGGCTTCTTTCCCGTTAAATCTGGCTTTTTATTGCGCTGAAAATCGGCCAACGGCGAGCAGCGGGAATTTTTTATTTCTTTCCTATTGTTTCGCACGGATAAATTTACATATATAGTTGGTTGTATAGATGCGCCTTCATTCTTTTTATGTTTAATTCTCAAAAGTTGTGATGTTTTTATGTGCCATTTTTTTTTAGTTTATTTTTGCTGGTTTGGATTTGGTACCACTGATTAAAGCAGACAGCAAACATTTAGAGTGACTGAAAGATACCCAACACACATTTTTTTTGATCGAATCTAAATATAATGCTCGGCCGTTATTTTCTTTAATAGTAAGAATTAATTTAAAAAGAAAAACAAATTTATGTTCTTAAATAAAATATATGTACAATTGATTTATTTTATGAAAAATAAATAGTGTAATGTATAAAAGACTGAAAACATGTGTGACATTGACTTTTAAGAGGGTCTTTTAGCGTTGATTTTATATTGGATTATTTATTGTATCTTGCCTCAGTTTGAATTCTTACAATTTACAACAAATTTACATGGTTGTAACATTTTTTTGAATTTTACACCAAATAAGAAAAAAAACCCTTGCATAAATTTCTATTTAATTAAACCGTAAATTTATGTGTGTTCTATATTTTATTTGTTATTGTAGAGTGTGATTTAGGTTAATAACCTCGATGAGCATGAATTTTGTCGACTTAATTGTAGAAATATTATATACATATCTCACAATTTAAGGGAAGGACTAACTCAAAACGCCTAAAATCTCAAATTGAAAATTGCTATATGTAGTTTTGAAATTGACTTGCATAACGGACAGAGAGTCCTTGCTTTTTCCTCGGATATAGCAGCTCGATCCTTGGCTCTGTACTAGTCAATTTTCGTAGTGGGCATAGTGTATTCAGTAATGGCAGCTTCATCTAAAAAGAGAAAAATATTATCAGGAGGAGATACTAGACATACAATACTTCATTAGACAACTTTTTAAAAAGAATTAAATATTTCGAGGTTATGGAGAGTTTTTTTTTTTTATTATTTATTTACTAACTCTGGATGTGGGCATTATAGCGATGCCGTATAAGACTCTCCTCCGCCTCCTCAGCGGTGGCATACTCCTGCTGTGTATTTAATTGATGGTACATGGGCACTTCTGAATTTAAATTCTCACAACCTGCATTATTATGCACACCATTTTCACTGGAATTTAGTCGCGATTTGCGTGAACCAAACAAAAAGACTGTTCCCTTATTCAGTAACGGGCAAAGTAAGGTCTGATGACAACAGGCAAACAGTCTGTAATTTGGACCCTGAAATGGATCAGAAACGGCGGCACATAGCATATGATCCAGATTGATACCCGTGAACTGTGACAAGAAATGAGAAGAGGTGGATTAATCATTTAACTAATCAGCAAAACCAACAAAACTTACTATAGATAGTGGAGAGAGTAACACAAAGTGATAGAACAACATAAAAGCAGTTCCTATTTTGGCCCAATGAAAATCTCCAAGATCCTCTATGGTGTATGCTCCTAGAAGTAGGCAAGGATTTATTTTTAAGTCACATGAATTTGATATTGAAAATTAACTTGTACTTACCACTTCTTAGAATGTAAATGGGTATAATATAGAGCAAAGCATGTTGGATCCAATATGTGGCCTGTTCGAAGGGATATGTACGTCCCTCCACCTCGGGAAAGAGAAAGGCCAGAAATGGACCATTGAGATTGCTCATCTGTATGCGAAAGAGAGCTGTGGTTGTCTTTGTGGGCTTAGCAGCCAGCAAATAGATCTGCAGGCAAGTTTGTACATGGCAAGGATTCAAGGCAAAGATCATTGAACGACCTGCTAGTTTGAACCCCATTTCAATGCCAAAGATCATGGACAACACGATTATCAGCAGGAGACGTGTAACACTGTGCCTCTTTTGTATCTCATGGGGCGGAGGTAGTTTAATGGGTGCCAACTGTTTCCACGATCTGTACATAATGAAGATGAAGAGGGCCGACAGCAGGACCGTCTCAATATTACGTCTTCGTTCGGTCATGTAATTGATGCATTCTGGTCCTGTCGTCCTTGGTATCTCATCGGTAATGCCACCAACTGCCCAATCCCAATCCATGATGTCGTCCAAGTTCCTGTTTGCTGTCAGTTTAAAAAAAGTACTGCAAAAACAGATTTGATAAGTCTTTAGTCACTATAAAATTTAATACATACATATGTACATCCTTAACTCAACTGCAACCCCTTCTACCTAACTCTATGATAAATTATTAATAGACTTGCGTGCCGCTAACAACTTAAAACAAAAAAGTTGTTTTGTTTGTAAAGCGTTTAAAATTAATGCCATGGAATGGGCAACGCCTGGATTCAAGGGGTAGGTACAAGAAGAAGGACGAAATTTGCCCCGAAAAATGTAATTTTGACACTTAACTACCTTAGGATCCGCCACTGCCTGGAAAAAATGCTGTTAGACTATATCAAATGGTTTTTAGGTTGGGGGAAAAAACTTCCTTCTCAAAAGATATAATAAAGGGCATTCCAAAGCCGTTGTGCCCCCAATATTATTTGTTTTTATTTATTTTTGGGCTTGTTCTGGCCGGAAGACGCTAAACGCTAAAATGAACAACTGCGAGTGGAAAAAGAGGGAGAACGTGAGATAGAGAAGAGAAGACCGTTAATGGCCGGCAAGCGCCATTATTTCCGCCTCATTCCCTGGCATTCCTTGGCAAATGCAGTTCTTACTTATTTGCAACTTTTTATTCTTTTGGCCAATTGCCAAGAGACTTAGGCGTGGGTCGCTTGTTGAATTCCCCGGTGGAGGTTTGGGAAAAATATATTGAGAAATGTTGAAATCATGTCAACGTTAGCGCTGACAGTTGCCGCAGCTGTCCACTTTTGGCAACGAGCCAAGAACTGGCCCCAAGAGCCCTATCTAAATCCATATACATATCAGTAAGGTAAATCGGTTGTTTTGTAAATTTAGATTGAAGCATACTTTTAGGCACAGCGCATCAAAATGCAGTTCGCAGATTCGCGATGAAGGACACAAGGATATGACAATGCGGCAAGGGGTTGGCATTTCATTGTCAAGAGCATGAGAGCGAGAAAGAGAGAGGTAAAGCTTGAAAGCTAAAAAGACTGTTAAAGAGAGTGAGAGAGAAAGTCAGGGTGTGAGCGAGAGAGAGCAGCAAAAATAATTTGGTGAAAAAAAAAACAATTTAGTTTTTGTTTTTCTTCTCATTATTTCTCCGTCAGCTGTGTGTATGTAGGTAGCAACCTACCTCCCCCATAAACTGACGAGTAGGCGGACGAGAGGTGAGAGAGAGAGCGAGAGAGTAAGAGGAAGGCGCTGCCACCCACAACAACAGCTAAAATTGTCAGACAACGTCTGGCGACATTTTCCATTTTCCATTCCATTTTTCGATTTTTCCAATTGTTGTTTTTCCGCTTAATAAATTCAAATTACCTATGAGAGTCTTGCTCCCGGAGCTCGTTGTTTGTGGCCACGTGGCCTCCGATTGCAATTGATGTTTAAAGCTCGCCTCGATTGCTGCACTACTTTTTTTCGTTCTGTCTTTCCTTCTGCAAGTCTCACCGACAAAATCGTTGCATTCGATCCGATAGAAACGAGCATAGATCTCGTTTAGCATACATTCTAAATTTATGTTTTTCAGTCACTTAATATATGTACATACATATATTTGGATATATGTTTTATTTTTTGCCCGTTTTTTGATGTTGTTATTTTTGCATATTGCTTAGAAAACTTGCGAAATGCCAAAGGCACTGGCGAAACGTTGTGTTGGGCAGCAGTCGAACAACTGGCGTCTATTTGCTTCTTCTCATCCCTTATTTCTCTCGAAGCACACCATTGTCCTTGATGGGAGGGAGAGTCTTTTCTAAAGCTCTTGTCTCTCTTAACGAGAGCTTTTCTCTCTCACTCTCTTGGTTAAATTGGGCGCCAAATGATGCCGGCAAGTTTTGCTTGAATCCCGGGGGGTAGGTAAAAGTGTATATAACATCTGATATTCATATATGCATACAAAATGCATGCGATGGACGTAAATTGGCTTACAACGACGTCGACGACGACGACGACAACAACAACTAAAAATGTGTGACAGTCTGACCCAGAATGGACATAAAAAGATTATCTCTTCTATGACGCAGTCGATGGGAATATATAACACAATTACGTTTAAAAACTGTCGATATAAATCACAAGTTCAAATTATAAAAATTATAGTTTGTATCATTGTCGTTTTCAATTCAATTGGCCTCAAATTTCTTTTATCCTTGGTTTTAAGAGAAGCTTGACAGGTGAACATAAAAACCATTGAAAACAAGAGATTTACTTCCCAAAGGTTTTGAGAATCCATTTTAATTAGTTTTTGTGGCTTGTATCCTCGACTTACATTTAAAAACACAACTTAATCCTAGAAAATAGTCGCCAATTCTTTATGGTCTTTAAAAACAAACTCACTTTTTCAGCCGCCTCTGTAATAGTTCTTAACCATTTACTTTTAATCGTATATGTCAAGAACTTAACAAATAATAAGATAGTCAATAATTTCGAATAACAATTTTTTAAAGGGCGAAAATCAATTGGAAGGTGTCCATATACACGCGTAATCTGACAAAATTTATAGACATATTATAAATACATATGTATGTATGTATATAATGGATTTGTGTCACAAATTTACCTATATAGATATAATTTGATTTCGCCAATTTACTATATATCATAAAGTTCGGTGACTAACCGAGAACACGCGACACATTACCATTTCCGACAAGCGAACAAATCTAACTGTTTGTAACTATAATTAACGATAAATTGCCAACCAGAGAAATACACTCAAAAAAAAAGGCAAGAAGAAGTAGTCGAAAAAAGCCAAACATCAGGTGACGTTTTGAGCAAAAGGGCTCGATTCTATGCAATTGAAAATGCCATATCTCTATGACAGTCTACTTTAGGGCCAACGAAATCTATGCCGGATATGACCTTAGATTAGATTGCAATGAAACTACCTGAAGAATATTTTTGAAAAGTTCTAACAAAGTTTATATACTCTTCCCATTTAAAGAACCAACTATTCTTATGAAACAAGTTGAGACTTTATAGGCCATGTTTCTGAGGTTTTCTTTAGACAAAGACATTAGACAAAGTACCTCCAAAAGGTGAATGAATATTCCAATTAAGAACTGGCATTAAGATTAAGATTTAATTCCTCTTCGAATTCTTAACAAATATATGAGGAATTTTAGTTGGTAACAGCTTTAAGTAAACTAGATTTAATTATAATTAATAATTATTAATGAAATTTGTATTTTATGTAATGAAATGTCTGACTAAAGGCAAATTAAACAAAGCGAATAATAAAGTTGACAAACGATAAAGTTAGGGGGCGATTTCAGACGTCTGTCTGTGTGTGTGTGTATTAACAAATCAATCGATAAATCGATTATACTAGGTAGTCATGTATATAAAAACTGTCTGACTCGTAAGATAATGAAAACTTGAGTGAACAACACCTGTCAATACCTGTGGAATGTGACTAATTTATAAGGGTCATTCCTAACCTTCAATTGAGCTAGAGGACAGCTTACCCAAGACCAGGAGAAAGAACAGAAACGATTTTAGGTAATGATGTTGTAATTATTTCCTCTTTACTGCGACTACAGGTTCCCCGACAGGATCTTGAACGGTCGATTTATTCATTTGCAATTCCATTACTGTCCTATTCCGGATTTCCGGTGCCATAATATATATGAATAATAGTCCCAATACTCCAACGCCAGTGTAGAAGAAAAATAACATTGGTTGACCCCAAGTCATTATGAAATTGGGAAAGAATTTCACATTGATGAAACCAAAGATTCCACTCATCGAATAGATAAGGCCACAACCGAGGTTTCTTACTTCAGGTCTTAACAATTTGGACATGAGATAAAAACTAAAACTGCCAAAGCCGAGGGAGCGTGAGAAATTAAACACACAAAGCCCCAAAACAGACAACCAGGTAACGTGTCCAAGAAAAGGATCTTCGATTCTACGTAATTTGCAATGGACACCCAAACCGGCAGTTAGCATCAGGACTAAAGTGCTGGACAGGATCAAAAGAACGCGTGGTTCCATCACATTTAGCAGGCCAATGGCAATCAATATACCCAATAACATGGAAAGGCCAAAGCACATGCAGCACAATAAAGAATCGGATTTTGTGGCTCCAGTTTCTAGAAATAAGAAATTAGCATACGATGTGATCGCAGTGGATCCTGTGAAATGTTGCAGAAATACAAGAACAAGGGCAATGAGAAGAAACTTTAGAGTGCGCCAATGATTAAGAGCTTGGATGAGGCCTTCAGAATTGTTTTGCTGTTGCTCAATTTCCCTTTTCAAATTGGCCAACTCTAGCGTCGTATTATATCTTTTGTCGCGTAGCCATTGTATTGATTTATTGGCTTTTTCTTCTTTCCCTTTGGACAAATAATAAACCGGAGTCTCTGGCATCCATATGAAAGAGAGCAGGAAGGGCAGTGGTAAGAGAGCACAGCCATAGCATAAGACATCATAATTACGAAACATACTCAACCCAAAGGCAAAGAGTATACCAATGGCATAGAGGACTTCATGTAAACAACAACCCGCAATTTGAAATGTATCCTTTTTGGTAATTTCCATAATATACAATGGCGTCACAGTGAAATATGTTCCAGCAGCCAAACCATGGAAAAACCTGGCCAAAATCAGGTAAGAAATTTCCGGAATCCAAATCAAAAGAGCCCAGCCACCGAGATTTAAGAGACCGACATTCAAAAGCAGGATCAGCTTACGTCCATAATGATGGGCCAGGAGGCCAACGGGTAGAGCGAAGCCCAGCCAAAGAGATCCACTAATCCAGCTAAATTCAAGAAAAGACTTTGTCGCTAGAAATTCTTGCGCCGGCGATGACCAACCGACAGAGGCTCCAACTGCTAGGCCACCCAATGAGACTGCAAAACTTGCAAAATATTGATTATGCAATTCCGATTGATCCCAAAAACTAGACATGCCTACTGAGATCTTGGGTGTTTTGGAGTTCCAGTAGACCAGTTGACCAGTAGGCCTGGTGTATACACCTGTAAAAGTATATTATAAGAATGTTTATACAAATCAAAAAACTTCTGAGAGAAACACTAATTTCAAAATTCCCAAATATCACAAGTAAAACTTATATGAAATATTGCGGTAGCTATGAATTGTTTCAAAGAAAACCAACAACAACTTGCTGAATCAACTGATGTCCATGCAAAGCTAATGCGTTGGGCTGAAAAGCGTCAAGATCATTATATGAGCTCATTAATGGCTATGAGACGGAAAATCCTCAATATGTATAAGAAATTGGAAACATTGCTACAGTTTGAGGAAACGTTAGAAGAACGTTTTGAATTTACCTATAGAGTGGACTATAACCGTGCAAAAGGTGTTCTCAAGAGGCAACGCAATAGATTTTTGGCGGAATTAAAGAAATCCATTTATGCTTTGGACTATCTTGAAGATCAAATTATGCTCAATTACCTGATGGTATTGAGGTTGAAAACTTTGAGACTGTCTGCATAAAACAAATGGTATTAAATCCTCAGAAATTCAGACCTATTGCAAGAGAGGGTAAGATAAAATGAAACGGCTGTTTTTTCCCAAGTCTCACATTTAAATTTTAGCCTAGACACGAACCACTGCAGAGCCCGCACTGGCAACGTAGTTCCGCCGTGCTGACTGTTGCCAGTGTTACCAGATAATTAAAAGAAATTTGTCATACTTTGTTTTGGTTTACAATTTGTGGAAAATCATTTAATATTTACTTATTAAATTACTTGCCCACATTTGTGTGTCCATGTGCTAAATGAGAAACGGTCATTGCAAGTAAAATACAAGCCCTTATTAAAGGCTAAAACAAACAAAACAACTTGAAAGTTGTTGCGACTGTGTTTCCTCTGCTTGTGTGTGTATTTGTGTGGGCGCTGTAACAACAAAAACAACAACAATGGTTGGAATTATTGATGAGGCGCAGCTGTTTTATCCATTGGGCACACGCATTAAAATAGCCAATAATTACGGCACAGTCAAATATGTGGGCGAGGTAAGTGAGATAAACCTTCAATATGATTCATTACCAACTCTCCAAATGGGTCTTATTTCCTAGGTAAGTGGTCATATGGGAACCTGGTTAGGCATCGAGTGGGACGATGGAATGCGTGGCAAACACAATGGCATTGTAGAAGGCAAACGTTATTTCCAAACCCAACTGCCCACAGCGGGCAGTTTTATACGTCCTGGCAAGGTTGGTCCTTGTGCCACTTTGGAGGATGCTGCCCGGGAGCGTTATGTCAACTATGATTCCAGTAATGTGGATGCCAGTCTGATACGCGAGGCCCAAGCCAACTTACAGGCTTCACTCTTTGAGGTGGTGGGCATGGACAAGATTGCTCGCAAGCAAAGCAAATTCGAGCAATTGTCGGAGATAAGTGTGGATGAGACACCCGTGAATGCAGCTGGTTATCTTAAAGATCTAATGCACTTGACCACCTTGAATGTGAGCCACACATTGATCTGGAACTGGGAGATTGTGGCCAGTATAGCCCAGCAATTGCCTTCTTTGAATAATTTAAATTTGAGGTAAGACATAGATTTTCCCAACACGAGAAATTAATACTAAATGGCCTCTGTTTTAGCTCTAATCGTTTGGTTCTGCCCACGACTAAACAAATTGCTGAATTGGAGCCATCTTTTCGTCAATTGAAGCACATAAATTTGCGTAATTGTGGCTTCACCGATTGGCAGGATGTCATGCAGACTGCTCTGCTTTGGCCAGACATCATATCGTTGGGCCTCCAAGAGAACTCTCTAAGTCAACTGTCTGTGGTCGACTGTGAAAGCATTTTCAGGCAACTCCAGGAACTGGACTTGCATCGTACAAATCTAATGGACTTTGATCAAGTGTGCAAATTGGGAAATATATCTACTTTACGTTCCCTGAATCTCATGGAAAATGGCATAGAGGAGATTAAGTTACCAGAATGTGATCCGCAATTAAAGCTAAACATATTCATGTCACTGGAACAACTTAATTTATTACACAATCCCATTTGGAATGAGGTAATCATCAACTTACCTACAAATGAAATTGAGATTTATACGATTTTTTTCATTCAGGCGGATGCATTCAATGAATTGGACAAATTGCCACAACTAAAGCGTCTGAGCAAGACGCCGCATTTGAAATCGAATTTTGATGAAATGGTCTCCAAGGCAGTGGCTAGCATAGCCAATTTACAATATATTAATCGGGCTGAGGTTATGCCAGATGAAAGACGTGGTGCAGAGTATGATATCTGGAAGAAATATGCTGTCGATTGGTTGCAGGCCTCACAGCAGGGAGCAGATGCTTTAAGGGAATTCTGCAGAAAGCATCGCACATATCCTTTGCTGGTCAAAAGTAAGCTTACTTTATTTAGAAATGAATTTGTCCTTAAATCAGTTCTTTGTTTTCCCCATTTTAGAATATGGCTCTCCAATTGATTTTGTGCCTCGTCCTCAAATCAAGCAATCCAATCTAATTAAAGTTCGTATACTCCATAAATCAAGTGGCCAATTTTGGGAGAAAAAGGTGCCACGGATGATTACAGTACAAACACTGCAGGGATTGGTTATGAAACATTTCCATTTGGCTGGCAATACACCCCAACTCTGTTATATTGATGCCAAGCATCCAGAATTGGTTGTCCCATTGGATAATAATGCCAAAACATTGGATTTCTATTCCGTGCAGGAGCATGACACAGTTTTGGTTCAGTGAAAAATTTGATTCTTCCCAGCTTATGAAATTTTCTTTGGTATTTCCTTGTGGTATTTTAGTTTTAAAATGGAAATTGTCAAAATTCAAAAAGTTCCTCTTGAATTTTCCCGATTATCATAATATTTGAATCCTGTGGCTGGATCTCTATATCCCTGCAATTGCTTTTTGCAACAAAAATTAACAGTGTTAATGTTTAGGTACACACATAAGTTGAAATTTCCATTATGCAATTAAACTCAATTATTTTGTTTTGTTTAACAAGCTATTAACTGAAAAAAAACACTTGAACGTTTTATTTAAAAGGGAGTAGAAGTGAGCTTTGAGAAAATAATCTTTAAATAAGAAGACTAAAACGAAAGAAACGGGCTCATTTGCTAAGATATTGCGTAACAGTGATCTATGGGAAGATCTCGAAACAAACTTGGATAGAGAACCTTCGTAATCTTGAATGACCAACAGAATTTCGTTGATTCTTGCATCTTGTAGAATTTAAACTACACTATTTCGCGCACTGAATTGCGCTACAGTAATCTGAGACGGCGCCACTGTGCTGAAATCAGCTGTTGGTTACGAATTTGTGTTTTGTGCAAGAGCAAGATGTTTGGTAAAGTTTTAAAACTATTAAATGGCCATAGAACGCATAATCTGCTACTGATTAATGTACGTAATCTGAACGCCGCCAGCCAAACCCATGGAGCAGTCTCCGCTACGCCGCCGCCACCAACCGGTGAGGCCGAACGCCAAGAGGAGCCGTCGCAGACGCAAGCCCTGCAAAAGTCTCTGCACATTGCTGTCATTGGAGTACCCAATGTTGGAAAGAGCACGTTCATCAACCACATTATAAACCACAGAGTAAATATTTGAAATATCAAGACAAGCTGTAATATCCCAAGACATCAACTTAATCCTTAGGTTTGTCCCACTTCGGCCAAGGTGCATACCACACGCAAATCACATTCAGCCATTTGTACTACGGGACAGACACAGTTGGTGTTCCATGATACTCCCGGGTTGGTGACACAACGTGAGATAAGGAAGCATAATTTAGAGCAGAGCTTCAAGAGCTCGTATCGCCATGCCATACAGAATGCTGATGTTATAGCCGTAATGCACGACGCCTCGAATAGTTGGACACGCAAAGAATTGCATCCAACTGTCTTGGATACCCTAAAGGCGTACGCTAATCTGCCGAGTTTTCTTATACTGAATAAGATTGATGTACTGAAATCGAAACGTGTCCTTTTGGATTTGATCAAAACCTTGACCAATGACACGCTTACGGGCGATAGATTGACCAAGGGTGTGCCTGTGCGAAATGATGCGAAGGAAGTGGAACCAGTCGTAGGCACACGCTTAAGGCAACGTACAACTAATTGGAGTCACTTTCACGATGTTTTTCTAGTGTCCGGCTTAACTGGGAATGGTTTGGATGAGCTGCAGGATTATCTGCTGGACTTGGCCAAGCCAAGAGAGTGGAAATATGCCTCAGATGTTCATACAGATGCCAGCCCCGAAGCCTTAATTGTGGAGAGCGTACGTGCCCGTCTGCTGGACTATTTACCACAGGAGATACCCTACAATTTAAAATGCGAACTAGAATACTACAGTGTGGAGAAAAGTAAGTTGAAATGGAAAAGGCCCTATGCTGACCCAAATAAAACTTTTAATCCTGTTCCAGATGTCATTTATACTTCGGTTCAAGTGCAGTGTCCCACGCAACGCATAGAACGTTTGATTTGCGGTGAATCTAATGGAAAACTACGCCAAATTACGGAACGTGTTACTTCCGATCTTGTGGAGATGTTTGGTCAGGCTGTGTCTTTGACCATTTCCACATTCGCGACAGCTGCCAAGAAATCAAATTAAAGTTGGTCCATTCTTTCTATTAATATTTAATTACAACAAAAAAAAAAAATATAATAACTATAACAATTTCAAGTGCTTAACCAGTTTGTCCACTTCTTCAGTTGGAGCTGGTCCCAGACCTAGTACCGTAGCTGTTCCCGCTTCCAGTTGTGTACGCCCAGCGTCCCGTACCAATGCAGCCACCATTTTGGCTTCCCTTCCTTTAAGTTGTAAGTCCTCCAATTCTCTAAAGTTCTCCACCTGTAGCACAATCTTTGGCTGGCCCATGCGGCACCAATACTGAAGCAGGGCACTCTGTTCCTGGGATCCCTGGGCCGCATTCTGATAGCACATAATTGCCGCATGGGCGCATTGTGCCGCCGTCTTGCCCTTGCTCATTTTCAGATCCCCACGTACTATCAGAGCTAATTTGGTGGATGTTGGGACGCTGGAACTGAGTAGCTTCCGAAGAAGTCTACTTAACATTGGCATACTTTTTACTCTGCTGGTCCACATACTTTTGCATGCAGGCCTTGAACTCCTTCACCTTTTCCTGGCACATGCGCCAGTCCCCCGTTTCCGCAATACACTCTTGCACCTTGTAATGAAGATCGATGCAGCCGGTCTTCTTAAGCATCACCTCGACAGGATCCTGTTCGCTTTCCAAGGCGCCGGGCATGTTTCACAATCCCAATGGGTTATGTAACGGCTCCGCACGTGGCTACTCCTCAAAATTTGGGGGTTTTATTTTGACTCAGAGTGTTAAATGGTGTTTGGATTTTTTCGAGTTTCGCAACTTTGAAAATATTTTCACAAGCTCAGAAAACATCTGTTTTTCCCACTATTTTTTCCGAATCGCCCCACTATTTGTGTCGAACCGATAATCGATAACTTTCATCGGTAACTTTGAAATTTGAAATTCTTACAAAACAAAAGATTTCATTAAACTAATTCATTTCATTGTGAAAGTCCAGTGGATACCATAAAATAGCAATTATTTTTAGATGAAGTGTTTGACTAATAAGAATTGTCACGGTTAGTCCATTACAAAATACCTACAGCTCAAAGTGGAATCGTTTTAATTTATATTTAGTGGCAAGATGCGTTTCTTTTTACAATTTGCATGTTTTGGTAAGTCCTTCTTTGTAATTTTGAGGTTTGCTCTAAACGATTTTTAATAAAAACGTTTGAGAAGTATATTTATATCTGCAGGATTCGCCAGATGACCTTGAATATAATTTTGATCCTTTTAAAGAAGCCATTATCGCAACTGGAGATTTCTTGATATATGCAGTTGATAAACTATGGAATGTTAAACTGCTGGGAGAGCTAGGAAGAATTAAACCATTTTAAGAAAAATTAACAAAAATAAATTGGTTTTTAATGGCAAATTAACCTGGTATTGCCTGGGAGTTTTTAATTTTCGATAATTACTATTGCATAATGCTGAACTGTCCATAAAATATCAATTATATTGACAACAGCGTGAACCTAATCCGAATTCCTACGGAAAAATAAAATATATACAGCTGATTTCAGCCAAGTTGGTTTTTATATTTTGCCAAAGTCATACGCCAAAATGGGTTTTCAGTTGATTCTATTCACATTTCTGTGTAAGTTAACATTTGGATTTCATGAAATTTCTGATATAACATAATTCGTAATTACATTTTAAAGTTCTAATTTATGTGGAATCAACTAGAGCAGACTTAAGGGAACTCGAATCCATTGCCCATAATATTGAAAAAGCCATAAATGGTACTGGAAATATATTTAAATATATTGGCGATTATTTGTGGAAAGCTGGAACGATAGGAGAGATGATAGCAGGAGCTCAATTAGCTCGAGCAGAATAACCAGGAGTCATCACTTTTTTCTTTTAATTACCATTTTCTATGAAGAATAGTCCATAAAATATCAATTATATTTACTACAATGTGAATCTAATTTAAATTCCTACGGATAATTGTAATATATACAGCTTGAAATGCCAAGATTTTTTATATTTTATAAAATTCGTACGACAATATGCGTTTCCACTTAATTCTATTCACATTTTTGTGTAAGTTAACATTTCTAATTTTGTATTTGCTTTCTTGAACTAATGGCTACTTGTTTTTGAAAAGCTCTAATTTGTCTGGTTCCAACTAGAGCTGAGGGTTATCTCGAGTCCGTTACCAATTTATTGAGTAATCCTATAACTGGTGCTGGAAGTCTTGTTAAAAAAAATAGGCGGTTATTTGTGGAAGGCTGGATCGGCGGGAGAGATGTTAGCAGGAGCTCAACTAGCTGGATTATAATAACCTGGCGTTTTCTGGGAGATTTTCGATATATTAGAAGTATAAATTTCTTTCTTTTCCTATAATTACACTTTTCTATTGGAGAATACTCCATGAATCATCAATTAGATTGTCTAGAGAGTATGCCTAATTGAAGTTTCTACGGTTAAATGTAATATAAACAGCTTGAAATGAAAAAATTATTTTTTATATTTTACATCAGTCTTACGACAATATGCGATTCCATTTAATTTTATTGACATTTTTGTGTAAGTTGATATTTGTTGATATCTCACGTAATTTCTCTTTTTAAATAATTTCTACCTATTTTTGGAAGTTGTAAGTTATCTGGAATTAACTAGAGCACAGGGAAATCGATTCGAAAGCGCAGCCAATGCCATTGAAAATGTTGTAAATAAAGCTGGAAATGCATTTAAATTCATTGGCGACAAATTGTGGAGAGTTGGAATGGTGGGAGAGATGTTGGCAGGACATCAATTAGCTCGATACAATAATAGAACGGGACAGAATGAAGTTAAAAGTAAATCATAAATAAAAAAAGTTTCTGCTTGACTTTACTGTGTATGAAAACTCACCGAACCGAGTTTTAACTATGAAACCGTTCAAATTTTCTTCTTAATTTGCGCGATTTTCCCCCTTCAAAAAGACACAAAGTCTTTTCATTTAAATTTAAAGTTTGTTCTGGGATTTTGAATCTTAAAAATTAAATTCCTGCTTGAAATGCCTCGTGACATTTTCAACTGTGAAATTTCACTTTAAATTGGTTATAAAATCTTCTTGAAGTAAAAGCCAATTTAATCTCAATTAATATGGTTATTAGTTAAGAACTTGAATTTGCTACGCTCGAATGTAATAAATAGGCTTCAAGAAACATAAGTTTGCTTTATTAAAGAATTGTACATCGAGATGAAATTTTGTCTACTGCAATTTACATTATTGGGTAAGTTATTTCCAATCAATTTCTGAAAAGTATTTAAAATGGTTTTTATTTTTAAGGCTTATTGCTTGTGCAATTAACGAGAGCAGCGGAGGAAAATGGTCTTGCGGAAGCTGTTGAAAACGTTGGAAATGCCTTGAATGCTGGTGGAACCTTTTTTAAAGATATTGGCGATCTATTGGGACAATTTGGAAAGCTAGCACAAACTATTAGAAGTCGCTCAGCGATCCTGAAACAGCCAATGCTTTTCGGAAAAGTAGACCCAAGAAGCCCTCGCGAAACAACAACGACGACGAAACGGACAACTACCTCCCCACCACAGACATCAAGCCCTCCACCCCCGACAACAAGTCGCCCACCTCCGACAACAAGTCCAACACCAAAGCCAACTAGCACCCCAAGTCCCTCATCAAAGCCAACTAGCCCCCCAAGCTCCCCACCAAAGCCAACTAGCCCCCAAAGTGCCTCATCTAAACCAACTAGCTCGCCAAGTCCCTCACCAAAGCCAACTAGCCCCCCAATCTCCTCAACAGAGCCAACTAGCCCAACAACCTCCTCACCAAAGCCAAGTAGCATCCCAAACTCCTCACCCAAGCCAAGAAGCCCCCCAAGCTCCTCACCAAAGCCAAGAAGCCCCCCAAGCTCCTCACCAAAGCCAAGAAGCCCCCCCAAGCTCCTCAACAGAGCCAACTAGCCCCTCAAGTCCCTCAACAAAGCCAAGTAGCCCCTCAAGCTCCTCAACAGAGCCAACTAGCCCCTCAAGTCCCTCAACAAAGTCAACTAGCACCACAAGCCCCTCACCTAAGCCTACGAACCCTTCTAGCCCCCCACCCAAAGCAGCGAGCCCTGCTAGGCTAGCTAGTCTACCCACCGAGGGAACAGACCCCCTAAAGCTCCCTTTACCTAAACTAGTAAACCCCAGTAGCCTACTACCGAAGCTATTAACTCCCACTATCCCGCCACCCAAGCTTAAAGTAGTACCGATGAAGCCATTGCTACATATAAGTACAGGTCATGAATAAATAAATAAATTGTTGCTTTCTTTCTAGAATTTTCAGATGTGACCAATTGATTAGAACATTTTTACCTTAAAAAATTTCAACGTTTTATGATTTCTAGCTTAGCCTACGTGGCCATAAACTTCATTCATAATTCATCTTTGGCTTGGATTTATGGGTGTGTGTGTGTGTGAGTGGGTGAAACATTTGTTACAGCAGTTACAAGACAGTTAAAAGGAGAAGATGGGGAAAACCCTTGTTAAAATTAAACACGAATTTGCATAATTCGGTTGCAGCAACTGTCGCAAGGCATTAACATTTTTGGTGTTTATTTCTTGTTAATTGTTGTGCTAGATTTTACGATTTTTAAGGCATTACACCCGCCCGACCGACCGCCCGAACAAACGACCAACCGACAGACGGGCTTGTTTATGGTAAGTTTTATCCTTTGTCTACATTTCAGGTTTTTTCTTTTTTGTTTATATCGCGGATGCATTATTCATGAAAATGTCTGCGGCGCGTGGCCATCACAAAGAAACACATGTATGTCTATGTGTGTGTGTGTGTGTGAGTGTGTGTGGGGAGTAACTGCGTCGTTTTACATGACGCACTTGTCAAGTGTTGGGCAACGCAAAAATATTGTTTGTAATTCATTTACATTTTTAGCTTTTTTTATATGCAAATGCGTCGCCATTTTAGCTTACTTCCGTTTCCGCTGCTGTTTGGCAGACTCGTTGTCAGTTTTGAACAAACTCTTCGTTGATGGCTAGAAAACTTGTGTTAATTGCCACAGTTGGCCGCAAAAAAGTTTTCTATTCTATTTTGTATAAAATTCCTTTTCATTGTTACACAGGAATTCCGTAAGGCTCTTACATCCTTTTGTCTGTCAATTTTCACTTATTTTCTGTTTGTGCTCGTTTTCCGGATGGCTATCAAGTGCTCTTAACTTAATACCCATCAGATGGGTGAAACGTAGCTCAGACAGAGAGAGAGAGAGAGAGGGACGAAGGAGGGGAAAGGTAAAAAGAGAAAGCACTGACCAAGTCAACAAAAAATGAAATGGTGCAGATGAAAGCAAGTGAAGAAATATGAACAAAGAATGTTAAAGAAACTGCAAAAAAAACGAGAATGCAATCTTTAACTAAATTAAAATAACAAGCTTAGTTCATGCCTTTAACTAATGCTGATTGGAACTACATATGTATATAATGTTTTCCTTCATCATCATTACATTATTATCTCAATGGGAAATTCATTTTTCCCACGTAATCATTTTCTAACCAACCGAATGGATTGTTAACTAGAATTATTCAAAAGGAAGCGAAAGGAAAATTGGCTGATTTAATTAGTTCTGACCTTTATTCCCATCCATCTTTATCTCCCTCTCTCTCTCTCTTTTCCTCTTTCTCAGGCAACAATTAGCCAAAAAACTTTGTGGGCAACAACAATAACAAGACTTTTCCATTTGTGCTTGCTCATTGAAGCATTTTCGAATTTTCAGCATTAATTTGTTGCAGTTAATTATTTATTTAACATTTTCCCCCTAGCAAAAAAAAAAAAAAAATATTCTACTGTCTGTTGCTTTCTTTTGTGTTTGTGTGGTTTGTATGTTCTTTTCTTTTTTGTTGTTGTTGGAGTTTGTTAATTAACAAAAAATTCTTGGCATTTTATTTTGGAGTCTTTGGCCTACGCCTCGTAAATCATTTAATTCAATTTCTTTGACACGCACAGAATTTATTAGGGAATTCGAAATGGCAAATCAAATTTGGTTAGACATTTATATTAACCGCACACACACGCACTTAGATAGATGCTAATTTCATTTGGATATTTGTCCAAAAATAGCAGATGAAATTAGGGAAATGTCTGAGAGTAAGTTGAATCAATTTTTATGTTAGTCCTTTGTAGGAACCTCTCATACGGTTCGTTTTAAGCATCCTAAAAATGAGCAGTCTATGGTTTTTCTTAGTTTTGGGATTCCTTAGCTAAGTTCTAATCAATTTTTTGTTACACAGTTTGATCCTAATGCTTTAAGTTAGTCAAGTGACCAGTTGACAGCTGCTTTAGGCTTAAATAGTTATTACTGAGTGTGTTTTGGCTTTCGAAAGTAGGCCGAATATGCAAAACATGAACAGGGTAAACGCACTCGTCTAAGTACACATGTTTTATGGGTCAAAGACGATGCAATGGGTCAACTTGTGGGCATTTGTGCAAATAGATGATAATTTTCATATAAATACGACCATTGCGTTTGACTAGAAGTCAGTGCGTTTTGTAAAAGTCTATTAGATCGAAACTCAAGTGGATTCATTATGAAGCTATCCGTGTTATGGCTTAATTTATTGCTGGTATCTTTAATGTTGCTGTTCGTCCTGCCAAGTGTGGAGCCAACAGTTCTTCTTTGGGCTTGCTTATTCCGTTTAGACGTTTGTCCATTCCGTACAACAACAACTACAACAACAAAGACTGGAGGCTAAAATTGCATTCAATCAGCTACTAACGAAGACGATTGCCCGAAAAAGCAAGATAACTAGTTTTTAGGAAAAACATACCTACTAAAATAGATGTACGAAATGCCACTTCAATATTAAAATATTAATTATAAAATCAACGAAATTATGTGTTCAGTTAAATTTGAAAAACTTAAAAAATACTTCTTGAATAGAAAATGCACTGCAATTTTTGTACACTTCAACGTGAAATGCAATCATTGGCAGCGAATATCTTACTCTTTAACGTTCAATTCGAACAGTTGTATAAAAAGTGTGAGATAGTTGTTTGAAGGAGATGGAATTTAAAGCAGAGGACCGGTAACATGCCATTTTATACCCTTCCAAAAGGGAGTGTGCAATGCATTTTCGACCATATTAAGTATATATATTCTCGATAAGCGTGACGTTAGTCCGCTCGTCCGTCTGAATCAAGAGCTTAGAGCTATAGAGTTGAAATTTCTCATGTAAGTTTGTATATACTGCACAGTTTGTATATCTCGGATTCAGCCAAATCGGATCAATAACTTCGTTATAGTCTGAGCTATTGTCGAAAATTAGTGAGCGGCATTCAATATTGGTAAGTTTTTTACATCTTCACAACACCTGTGGCAAAATTAATCAAGATCGGCCATCTGTATCAAATAGCTCAAATAGGAGCAATCGGTGGTAAACAGTGTCTTCCATCAATAACTTCGTTATTTGCTATATTGTAGGCCGTTCTTTCGCACACATTCGACTATTTAGATAAAGCGTTTTTTCGCTTTGACGTCTAAAAGTAAGAAAAGGTTAACAAAAAATAACGTATACGCAATGCGTGACAGTGAGAGTAAGATGATAGGAAGAGAAACTTTAAGGAAAAACAAGAGAATTCAATAATTTTGTAATTATAGAATAAGCTAGACATAAAATTTAAATTTTGTTGCTTTTTTCGTATTTTATACTTTTATCCATCTATTTTGTCCGACGGCAAACAGAAGGAGAGAGCGATCCAGTGCTGCATTTCGAGACTCATGCATACATTTTACACATACATACATACATATTCCCGACTTTGTTCTATTGGCACATATGTACATACATATTCCCGACTTTGTTCTATTGGCAACATATTGTAGCATCATGAGAAACAGGGGAATAAGTAAATATGGGAATAATTTCGCAACATTTGCATTAACTGAACTTATGTACTTCCTCATGTATGTGAAGATCATCTGTGTAAATAGATCATAACTTCATATAAATACGAACTCGCCATTTCATAGAAGTCAGTTAAGGTCTCTTCACCATGAATCCATCAACACTTTGGGTCTATATGCTGCTCGTCTCGATGTTGTTGCTGTCCGTTGTGCCCAGCACTGAGTCTACTTTCCTTTTGTTTGCTTGCCTATTGCGTGCCCGGATATGTCCATTCCGCACAACAACCGCAGCGGCATCCAGCAGTTCTAGTGGATAAGCCAGTTATCGGAAACCCTTACAAGGATACAATGTTTGGAACGTTTAGTAACTTTTCATAAACAATATTTAAACTATGAAACAAGAGAAACGTGCCACTTAAAAATAAATGTAAATAAAGCAAAAACTATCTTTCTTTGTGTGATGAAAAGAAAATTGTTATCGACTATGGGGCCCAGTTGTCAGCTGTCTTTTTGTTAGACTTTAGGGCACAAACTACGTCAAACCCTTCATGAAGATTACACAACTCTACCGCTAAAGGCTGACTATCTATAAATACGATTTGGCCAGATCACAGAAGTCAGTTAAGATTGCTTGCGCTTTCAAATAGGTAAAACCAAACGAAAGACGATATCAAGTCACCATGAATCCATCAACTATTTGGGTCTACTTGTTGGTCGTTTCCACGTTGTTGGTGTTTGTTGTGCCTTTCGCTGAGTCAACCTTTCTAATCTGGGCATGCAGATTTAATTCCCCACTCTGTCCATTCCGTCGAAGAACAACAGCAGCAACAGCAGCAACAACAGCTTCAACCTCAACATCAACAACTACTGAATCAACAACAACAACAACAACTGAAGCAACAACCAAGAACGGAGGGGATTGAGAACCCGCAAAGTTAACAAAATTTAGTTTCTTTATGCCCTGTTCTTCAGAAAGCACATTAAAATTTGATTGAATTGCAAACTTATATTCCATTTCCACAATTCAATTTGGCATCGTACATATTTATTTTGTTTCTGGTCCAGCTGTTGGAAATGACTTTGCCCTGTCGTCTTGAGTCCTGCGGCAGCCATCTTTAGTTGTACGGCAGTAAAAGAACCATGGAGGATCAACTTTATATCAATTTTATGATTTATGATCAATTTTCATTTTAATTCAAAATTATTGGCTGGATACTGACAAGAAGTCTTTTAATAAGATGAACCGTGAAAATGTCCCCGAATCTCTCAAAAAACTACTTTCGGAAATTTTGGTGCATCTATTTTTATAATTTCGAAAAAATTTGTTTCACAGTGCTGTTTAAGACAGATTAGATCCTAGTGCAACGACAAACTATTCCTTAGAGACATTTCATCTGTATAAATACTCAAACTTTACAAAGGTTATTCAAAAACCAAACAAAAGTTGAAATCAATTTACCATGAATTCATAAACAATGTGGGTCTTTATGTTGTTGGAGAGCAGTTTTACTCGTTGGGGTTGCCTAATTGTATATGCTTTAAAACAACAACAACAGCATCCACCACCAAGGACTAATTATCCAAACATCAAAAGTCAAGCAAAGTGTGGTGTCTTAACGCACTATTCTCACATTAGAATTTCATAAAAGTGAAAAATATTTCTACTCTGTCCAAAATTTGAAAAACAACGTTGCTTTGGAAATTTGATATAGCTCGGTTTATCTAACTATAGTTTCAAGTGCTGCACAAGCTAAAAAGGAGTGTTGTAAAATCGCATTAAAATCACAAAATGCTATGATTTTTTTATGTGTTGGACATAGTAAACAATTCGGTGAGCCTGGAAAAGTATAAAGTGTATTAATTAATAATACAAATCATAATAATAATACTATTATAGTAAGAATTTTTAATACTAAGAATATCAAAAATAAAATAGTTTTTCTGATCCGTATGTGTTATTACAGAGTATTAACTTTCTTTATACTAACTACTCAATCGATTCCAGTGCATACACCAGAAAGGCACGTGCACTTCCATAGGCATACCTTTGAGGCATCATCTGTGTAAATACTCCATTAATTTGATATAAATACGACCTTGCCGTTTCACAGAAGTCAGTCGCTACTCTGAATTTCTCCTGTTAGTTGACTTGGCCCATACGCATTTCACAATGAATAACTCTAAGCTTATCACTTACCTGTTGCTGGTATCCATGCTGCTAGTCTTTGTCCTGCCAAGTGCCGAGTCCTGTTTCCTCGTTTTCGCTTGCCTGTTCCGTTTGCGTGCTTGTCCATTCCGTACAACGACAAAATCCTCATCATCGTCGTCGTCATCATCATCTGGTTAATGGGCCATTCCAAGGATCTACAAGGAACAACAAAGGAATTCATGATAACGACAAACGATCAATAATAAGTTAGATCTATATAGAAATACATACATACATATGTGCCTCTAATATAATTATACAAAAATATATATAAAAAATTTTCAGCATTTATTTCCGGCAGGGTGGTTTTAGTCACTGGCTTAAAGCTTATTCTCTCAGTGTAGGAGAACGTTTATATAATGCTTATAAGTAACAACTTGCACAACTTTGTATATCAAAGACACATATTGGCCAAGTAAATATTAAATGTGGCTTAGCCATTAAACAACCGCCAGTTGTTTTTTTGCAATTTCTCAAAGTTGATTAACTGAAACACAAAACGTTTCAGCAGATCAATCAGATGCCCATATACGATCCATACAGACTAAATTATATGCTAAATGAACATAAATCATATTCGAGGGGAATAATTTGTAGAATTTATTTTGCAGTGTAACATTTAATTACACTTGACACCATTTTGACTTATAATTCATTTGGGACTAATTTCAGTCTATAAATAAATATTAGGCACCAAAAATCTTCCTCTTCCTTATCGTTATCACCGTCATCATTGTCTGAACTTAATTGACATTCAAGCAAAGTGTTTTACTTGCCACTGAGTGACAGCAATGAGATACATCATCCATTGAACCCCCATGAACCAGCAGATGGACTCAAAGTCAAGACAAATAGTTGCCAACTCTTCGCTCCTTCAACTCCTTTACGCTTGGCTGAATGCTTAAGTCAACAAACAAGCAGAAACTAGGAATGAAAGTCGAGTGCAAAGTTTGTCATTAGTTATTTTGCACTAATTAAGTGCAAAGCGCATTAAAGCCTAACTGAGTGCGTTGTTTTTTGTTTTTGTGTGCCTTCAGAAATTACGTGAGTTGGTTATGTAATTTCAGCTCTTTATACATAAATAGGCGTTCATGGTAAAAGAGAAGCCTTGCCAGGAGCAGGAGTACGACATTAATGGATTTGCACAGCCGCCACAATGAACGCAAATTGTTGGAGTATTTCTCTCTTTTGTCCCCTACAAAAATGGACCATGGAAAGTGTCGTATTGAATTACCCCAAAACGTTGTTCAAATAGAAGACCCACTCAGTTGCCACCATCTACCCAATACTCAGTCGGATACCAAACCGAAAACTGTGAAAGTGTGGAAATTGTGACGGTGATTTTGTGGAAATTTAATAGTCACCCCTGACCCAAGAGTTTAGAGTGGGTTACATAAAATTGGGTACATTTTGACGCAATTTGTTGTGCTCGTATATATGTATGTATGTATGGGTGTGTGTGTCTGTGTAGGATGTTGAATGTTTGCCTCCAATTGCCTGAATTCAATTTCAATTTCAATTCAACGAACTTTGCGGGAATCACGTAATAAATGCTCTTTCACAGAAACAAAGAAGCGCTCCACAAGGGTTAGTAATCTCTTATGAAATGGAGTTCCTTCGACAGTTTCACAAGTTTTTAAATTTCTAGTTTCCTCATTTTTGCTTAAATTTCAACTGATTTAACTCCAACTCAAATACTCATATGTGTAAATTAATTAAAGATACTTTGGGGCCACTTCTGCTACCCATTCTAACCATAGTTGAAATAGATAAATGTCTGCATCATATATTATTGTTAATGGCTACTAAAAGAGAGTGTAAAACTCTGCCAAATTTCCACCACAATTGCTTCATTTCTTGAATTCCCTGCATTAAATGACAAGCAACAAGCTCTCTGTCCAACTTCTCTCCTCCACATCCTTGGCGAGTGTGCGTGTGTGGGTGTATGTGTGTTCACATTAAGCCTAGAGGCAAAGCCAAATTCCTAAGTGAACCCAATCAGCAAATGAAATTTGCAAGAGCATTCAAATGTGGAGCCTTCGACACAACCAAGTGGGAGGAAAGGACCAACCCATCTATGCAAATAGAGCTATTTTGCTTACAGGGATCAAAAATTAACATTTCATCAGGCCGTCAGTCCGTCAGTCAGTCAACCAGGCAGCCAGTCAGTATGTTGGCCGCAAAAGGGAAATATTTTTTTATTTTTACTTTGTATTTTTTCTTGCTTCTGTTTGACAAACGAATCAAACGATGCCTTGGGGTTCATGGTGGTAAGGGTAAAACAAACTCAAGCAGAATGAAAATTTCATTTCAAAGTAATAAATACACGTTTTATCGTGTACTTTAAATGAAAATCAATAAATTATTCAATGACATTGTTTTTACTATGCTCTCGTTTGTGTTTCTGTTAAGCCTCTGCCATTAAATATGTTTTTGTTTGCTGTCTGATGGCAAAGGGAAAAAAACACATACATATAAATACACACGAAAGGCAATGAAGAACAATAACTCACACACACACGCACACACCCACACACACACACACACACACACACACACACTGGCAATCGCACATCAATTTGTTCTTCTTTTGTTGTTCTGGCATACAAATCAATTGCCATTTAATTAGTTGAATGGTTCAAGCCAAACAAAAGAAAGAAAGCCGCAATGGAGACTGGTTGGGTTGAATGTGGGTGAAGGGTTTCAAAACGGAGCCCATCCAACAAGTGTAATGGGTATTTTTTTCACTCTCTCTTTCTCTCTCTCTATCTCTCTTTATTCCACTTACCTTTCCATGCAGCGGCCCATGGCTGAAAATATTTTTGTGTTGCCTACTTTTTGGGGCATTTAACCTCAGGAGCCGCAGACCAAGAACCAAAGCCAGAGCCAGAGCCATTGAAAGGACTACCGAAAACCTTTTTTTGTCTGCCACAAAGAAGAAACCGCAAACCGTTAAGCATAAAGAAAAAGTACAAAAGAATAAATTCACAAAAAAAAAAAAGGAGAAAAACATCGAAAAAATGGGGCGTCAGGGCGTGTGAAGAAAACTTTTACTGCAACAAAATGTGCCGATTTTCGGCTAAATGTTAAACAATTGTTTAGACTTCACTTAAGAGCTGTTTCTTTGTTGTGTTGTCTTTGGAAGGGAGAAGAAAAACTTTTGCTTCATGTCAAAATAAAAAAAAACGATATTTAAACAGAGTAGAAAAAGATATGGCAGGACATTTGCGTTCTTTGTTAGCAGCTTATCTAGATGGAGTTGCATAAATCACATAAATCCAAGATGATTTAAATAGGAAAAAGGCCTAGGAATTTTTAGTTGAAGAAGAAGATATTTAAGGCTAAAGAATTTTGAACTTGAATAAATTGAAGACTAAGCTAAAAATTCAACTAAACCTAACCCATTTAATTGTCTCAATTCGGCAAGTTTAATGACCCAATCGGGAGCATTTTCGGTGTGGTAGACTTTTTTTTTTGCCATAAAATTCCACAATTGACTGGCTTTTAATGCAGTTCAGAAGTCACGTGTAGACAAACCCTAAAAGCATGTGTTCGATTTGCTTCTACCCAAGTTCGATTTTAAGTGACAATAAAAGTGATGGCAAAAAGAGAGAAAAACGAAAACGAAGAGAGTGTCAAGTGAACGGGAAGGTGTAAAAATCCAATTTATATTTACGTTAGCATACTTAAGGGCGCCACAAAGTTGCAGCAAAGCGTTGACATTGATGACAACGGCGACAGCAGCAACGACGCCATTCAACCTCCCATTTAACCGCCCACATACACAGCAGCTGTTAAATTTGTTTTTCTACTTCGTTCTACAGACAGAGAACAGAGGCCAACGTGCGCAAATAAACCCCTTCTTCTTCTTCTTTTTACTTCCCCGAGATCTCCCCTCCATCCTTTTTTGGCGCAGACACATTTGCTTAAAGCAAATAGACGGCAAATTAATTAAATATCTATCACTCGCTCGTATGTCAGATGGAATAAGAGTGCAGAAAGATGAAATTTATGATTCGGCATCAGAATCCATTCAATCATGACCTAACACTATTTCGAATACACATATTTATTTATATACGTTTTCAATAGCAAGTCATCCACCTGATTTTTCCATGATTTGCCAGCATTTGGCAGCAGCACGTGGCGTATGCGTAATGTGATTGTGGCGTGTGTCAAATGCGTGGGTCTGTCCCAATACTCATTGAGTTCACATTTCAATACCCCTTAAGGCATAGAGCTCAGGGATAGTATGGACTATGTGATAGACATCTAAGGAGCCCCTATTCGTAGTTGTCGTTTTGTTTCCAAATGAAGGACTAGAAAATCTTTTAAAAAGATGGAAAAACATGGCCCTATAGAAATATCTTACGTATTTTGATAAATTTGTAATCATCCACCTGTTCCAGGGTACCTAGTCGACCCCACACCGAAGAGTCCTATATTTTATTATAGATATACGTGGGCATGCGTCTGGGCCTAAAAACCAAAAAATTAAATCCTGTTTTTTTTTTAAATAAATACATGTACAGCTCTTGTAGAAAGATTTCTAGCAGGAAATAGGCAAAGGTGGAGGTAAATTGAAATTGATTTCGTTTTAAATTTGGCTTAAACTGTCGGACCTGTGTATGTGGGTGTTTGTGCTGGCTTGCTTCATGCACAGAACTTAGCCTGGCTATAAAAAGTTAAACAACTTAAATCTTTTCGCGTTGTTGTTGTTGCTGCTGCTGCCGCTTTTTCGTGACTTTGCTGGCATCCAGGTGCGCGGCATTAGGATGCCGGCGTTACAAGGGACAAAGATTGTGTTGTAATGAAAAGTTGTGGGCGGTAAAACAATAAGAGATCAGCAAATAGGAAACTACATAAGCTGCTGCCTTTGTTAGCCGTCTTTCGCTACAATTTCATTTCACAAAGATTATGTAAGAAAAGAAAAAGAAAAAACAGATAAAATAAATATATGTATTTATCAAAGATGTCAGTTCATATCTTTGCACAGTTGCTGCCTGTCGATGCATTGATGCATTTTTCCTATAAATACGCTAGAACTAATTGCGATCTAAGTTGAATTCGAAAGCCAGCCAAAGTCAAAGATAGTGCTACGAGATGATTCTAAACTTGGTTCTCTTCTATGTGATGGTCATTGCCTTGCTTCTGATGTACATGGCTCCAACGACCGAGGGTTGCTTCATATTTTTGGCCTGCCTATTGGACCCCTCACTCTGCGGCTTTAACACAACTTCAACTTGATGTTAATAATGGCGATCTTTAACCATATGGAATATACCAATAAAATGAAAATAAAATAAAAACGAAAATAAATTAAACTAAGCAGCAGAATATTTGAATTCTTTTAATTGGTCTGTGACAAATTTGGTTAAACAATCCTATTGCAATAAACTAAATATCTTATCTCTAACAAATAAAGTGTTCGTGCTGCTGCAACTTTGTATCTGAAATTTGTGTTTGCCATTTCTACTTACTTTCGCATGACACTTGAATAAATATGTCATAAGTTTCTTGACATTCCATTTGGCAAAAAAATGTGACTAGACTTGAGTGCATTTAAATAAAATTCAGACAAAAAGTGCATCAGAATAAACAAGACAAGGAAAAGTATGAGTAATTCTCATCCACTTTGTTGTCCACCAAAACAAACAAACAAGTTCCAAAGCTAAACATGATGTTGATAATTTTGATTGATGATGAGCAATTTATAGTAATCAAAAGACAATTTTTTTCTTAGCCGTTTTTTAACTCATTTTGCGTGAGACAGCGACTAAAAAAAAAACAGCTGAGCAAGTTTAAACTAAAACTTTATACAGTTCTATAAAGAATTTCAATTCTAAATATAAAGTCGTTGTTTTATTTAACTGAACCGTCTTAGGAATGTATTCAAAAACAAAGTCACTGAACAACGAAGATTTGGGTGCGAGTTCCAGGTAAGCCAAAGGCCTGAATACATGCACAACAACGGAAATCTTAAAGAGAAGTTGCAACAATGGATGGATTGAGGGTGACAGACCTGGAGGAGTCTGGGAACCCCCCGAAATATCAATCAATCAAATAGTTTACGGCCTTTTTCAGTGCCCTTTCTCTAAGTGTTTGATGTGGTCGATTGCTTTGAATCTGTTTTCTTGAAATATTTTATTAATGCCTTAATGGCTGCAGCCAAATATCCCAGATGCGATGCAGGTGGTCAAGAATATAAGCCAGGTAATGTTCTGTAGAAAGATCTCAGATTGCTTTAAGATGAACAGCTAAATGAAAAGAGAGATTCAAAGAGACGCATGGAAAAGTTGTAAAAGCAATGCCAAAGGACTTGAAAGGATTCAAGTAAGAAAAAGTTATCTTGTACAGTTAAAGATAAATCTATATACATATTTCATTCCAACGAACTAAGCACCACAATGAGATAGTAAAAGGATTAAAGTCATTTTGTAGCTTACTTACAACTTTCAGTTAAGTTTTGACATGAAATCTAATCAAATTAGGCTAACAATTGCGTTGCTTTGCTTGGCAACTGTTAAACAATTATTTTTGTTTATAAATAAATTAGAATTGTATATGCATGTGTTTGTGTGTGTGTGTGTTCTGTCTGGTTGCTATCAAATGAAATTATCTGATAAGTTTAACATAAGTGTATACTTGACAGAAATAAAACATGGCATTAATTTATTGTGAGAAGGCACTTGACATGAGAGATTGAAGAGATTGGTTCTTTTTTTTTTCAAGTCATTTGAAAACCATTCACCGCAAATGCCAGGATATCAGTTGGCTTTGATGTGGTTACCCTATCAACTTGGCGGCCAAAATCGTTTCGTCGAGCAAATATGCTGAAAATGTCTAATGACATGTGAAATGCTTCTTCTCCCATGTCTAGGCCAAATATTTCCATCTATATGAATTTTAGAACAGCTGCGGAATATTCCTCCATTGAGAGACGAGGAAAATGTGTGAAAAATGGAATTATGAATGAAATTTTCATCGGGCCCCCTTTAAACGAGGCAAGCAACAGTTGGCTGGCTGAAAGTGTGGACTCCAAGTGAGAGGCAAAGAAAACTGAGAGTGAGGGAAATGCCATCCACAAAAGATTATTTACTGGCGCTTGCGCTTTTCATGGGCACATGGTGGTTTTCATTTTACATCAAAATTTGCCGCGCTTTTCCACTTTTCCGCATGTGGAGCTTGTCTGTGGACTTTATTGGATCGGAGAAGACTTGCTAGCCGGTTGGCCAAAATTTCTTCAGTTAGTCCTTTCAACGGATTCGCAACAAGCGGTCGGGTCGGAAAATTTGTAGTGCAAGTGGAAAACAGCAAGCAAAAGGGGGAAACAATTTATTTAAAAAAACCAACAAAGTGTCTAGCAAAATATTCGCTATTGACTCTAGCCGTCGGTTCGATTCGGTGTGAGAAAAGTGTCCAAAAAGTGTCTAATTTCGAGTGCAGTTGAAAAAATTTTAGAAAAAATTGTGTTCTTAGTTTTTCGGTAAGATCATTTTTGTTGTGGAAATATATTTACACACACACACATTTCAAGCACTTTGCAAGTGTCAAAAAGTTGGTCCTGCTTTATTTTCCATTAAATTTTGTGTGCAAAGTTGGAAAAATTTTTGCATGCGGCTAAAGGAGAAAAAAAAAGAGTAATTTTTAATTATTTATTCTAGAACAGAAAGAAATGGGAGTTGGAGAAAAGTTTCCACCCCTCTGTATCTTTGAATGTGAAAAGTTTTTGACAATTGTTGACTTCATTAAATTGTGCACAAGTACAACAAGAATTCTGCTGACAAGAGCTTCTCAAAAGAGAATGAAATACACAATCAAAATTATAAATTTTTAATCAACATGACACAGAAAAACACAATAACAGAAAAATTAAGCAAAACAAAACAAAAGTTCCAAGTTGTTTAACTTTTATATTGTTTTTATTTTGACACAAGAAGAAACATTATACGGGTAGATGGCAATGAAATAGGGAAAGATATATACCTAAATATAGCTCCTTTGATTTTTTGTTGCTCCATAATTGATTAACACTAATTTTATACCGAAATTAATATTCGATTTCCCATTTTGGTCAGTGAGGATTTCTTTAAAAGATTTCGAAAAAAACTAATTGTAATTACGTCATCAAGGTGAAGGTTGATTAAATACATATATTTAGTTCATCTAATTAAAAAAATGTGAAGTAAACAATATTCAGAGCTATGATAAATATTTGTATGTCAAATGGAAATGGAAAATTTAGATAAAACTATTTTCCTCTAACAAAACAAAATTATGTTTTCTTTGAGAAATCATAAATTAACGATTTTTCTATTCTCAAGTAAAGAGAGGAATTTATTTAATTAAGAATAAATTAAATCATTGATAACTAATCATTAAAGCGGTTTCGGCCTTCGGCTTGATAAAAAGAATTCATTCAAAAACTAAAATGGAAAATTTTAAATCTGTTTCTCATCAAATAAAATTCTATTCTTAGATATTGATAGGGCGATTTTTTGTTATAAGTCGTAGAACTTTTATGTTAAATACAATCAAATTATTTGGATTAACAAATCATGTTTTCTTTTACACCAAAACAACTACAAAATTCAAGTAGTAAAAATTGCCAGTTTCTAGACTTATAACAAATGGGCTAAGGATAAACAAATCCTCTCTATTTACCTTGATGAAATGCCTTTAATAAATTGGCTAAATATTTTCTGATTTATCATATTATTACAGAAAAGTAAGGGACAGTTACCAAGCCAATGAAAACACTATATTAACGTAAATCTTTGATGTTAACTTAAAGCGGAGTTTATTTTTACATTTTGTTATATAAACATTTCGTTTCTTTAAACGTTTTAAGTCTTGTTTAACAGTTGTGCACATAAACGGAAATGGTAATAGTGAAATATTTTGGCTCATATTTTATTGGCTTGGCTTTTCATGGCAACAACTAAGAATAACTTGTGCGATTTGTAACTAAATAAGGAGTCAGTAATGTTAATCGAATATTTTAAATATCAAAGAAGTTAAATTCGGCTATGCCGAAGTTTATATACCCTTGCAGTCCTTGACAATAATAATTTCACATGTTCAAAATTTCTTTTCTGCAACTCAATTCATTAATATACAAACAAAACAATTTTACTCTTCATACTATGTACAATTTGTTCTTCTTCTTCCCTCATTCCCTAAGCAAAGCAACGCACGCATACACATACAGTTTATGTAGCGTTGCGTCTGTGTGTGTATGCATGTGCTCTGTTAACAGATGGTGACGTAGTAGGCAGCAAGCAGAGCTGCCGGCAGCGATTGAACCGATTTATATAGACTGTAACTTGTGTTCTATTTATCCGATCAGGGTCAAATTTTGGGATCTGAGATTTTATATCAAATTCTATTATATTGGTAAATTTCATGGGGATACTCCAATTTTTGCAAAAATTTTTGTTCCAGAGCTATATGATATAGTAGTCCGATCCCAAAGATTTTCATACTTTATCTCACCCGGGTAAAAAAAAGCTCCCAAAAAAAATTTCATCCCGATAGCTCTTAAGATGGCTGAGTAAAACGCGTACGCACCGACGGACAGACGGACAGACGGACAGACGGACAGACGGACAGACGGACAGACGGACAGACGGACAGACGGACATGGCTATATCGACTTAGCTTCTCATGCTGATCAAGAATATATATACTTTATGGGGTCGGAAACGTCTCCTTCTGTGCGTTACAAACATCTGACCAATTTTATAATACCCTCTGCAAGGGTATAAAAATGAAACTGAATCTGCTCAGTGCCTCTTCGGTTTAGTTCTGATGTGAATTTTCAGCGTTTTCAAGTTTAAAATTTGAATCATAAGGTAAACATAGAATAGAGAGTCTAAATGTTTCACACAGGTTTAAATTAAGATAACATTTCGAAATTGCTTAAAATTAATGACCCTTGTAAGATTGGGCAACCTGAAGTTTTCCATGCAAAGTCTTTCCCTCATAGACCAGTATGAAAAAGTAAATGCCCATGATGCATTAAGGCTTTGATTCTTCAATAAACTCAATTTTAATGCTTTCACTTTAACGATTTCCAAGTTTTACCTAAATAGGAACATATAAAGTACCAATAACTCGTGTGCCATTAATTTCTGGCAATAAATGTGTTTCTTCCTTAGATCAACATGTTAACAAAACGGTGTAATAACATAGTATAAAGGCCATGTCACCTTAAAATGGCTTTGTTTTGTACCAATTTCAAACCAAAAACAAAAGTTTGTAAGATCAAGAACTTTTCCGGCTTTTCTCATTATAAAAAGAGGAATTCTATGAAATCTTTTCAGTTTATTTTGAGTAAAAGTATAACAGGAAACCAAAAAGAATCACATTTAGAAAAAATTACATCAGTCAGAAAGTAATGTCTTGAATTTAATTAAACTTGATTAGTGCAACTTGTTGTGAGATCTTGGTCAACATTTCGTGTCTAGACCCCCCTTTTCCACCCCACCCAACACGACATTTGTTTGTCTGTTTCGACTTACATTTACTTATTAAAAAGAAAAAGAAAAAAAGTAAGCCGCAGGGTCGTAACTAATTAACTTGACTTACAATGGCCAAGGAAAAGGGACACCAAGGTTCAAATTAATGACAAAATTGGGCGGTGAGTTTAAGTCAGCTTTTGAAGTTTTTCTTGGTTTTTCTTGTTTTTCCGTTTTCCCGTTTGCCTACAAGTGAAATATAACGTTAAACGAAAGGTAAACCACGTTTAAATGTTAATTATCAAAGCGTGTTATATTCATGTTTTCTGACTAATGTATCTACTAAAAATTTGCATATATATTTGATTAAATGTCACAATGTAAATGGTGATGCTAAAGGGGGGAACAGGGGGTGAATAGGGGTACAGATCAATCTGCCATGATGATGATAAAGTTATTTTGTCATTGCAATTGTCTTTCTGTTTAGAGGAAATTAGCATAAGCCAATCAGTCAAGTCAAGTCAACTCAAAGTCAAAATCAGAAGATGGGAGCCAGTCAAAACCACTGCCACGTGCCACCAGATACATTCCACTTGCCACATGCCACATCCATATCCATTGGAGTAGCAACAACAACCGCAAAGAGTAGAGCTGAAAAATCACAGAGTGGCGGAAAGAAGGGAAAGCAGTTTTTTTGGCCTATGCCAATGCTAATTAGCCAAAAGCGCAATCACTGCCACAAACAGACCTGTGACACGCCCCACCTGGCTCACTGCCTGCCATCGCGTTTTCCTCTCTCTATTTGCTTAATTAATGTTTCCACATTATATTTTACTCTCACTCACTCACTCTCCCTCTCTAACTTACACTTTTGTTTTGCTTTTGCTGGGTAATTGTTTTGCACGGCGGCGCCACAAAGCAAATTATCACGTATACGCCATGCAGTGCAGGCGAACGTTTAATTTGATGACAAAAGTTTTTCGGTCGCTTGGCCCTGGCTCTACACATGATTACCCCAGACGTTGCCAATAAACCACACAAAACACACACAATGCGGACAAAGTCTTTAAAAATCGAAAAGAGATCGACTTTTTGATATCCTCTCTCTACATGAGCAAGAGAAATTCCCTTTTTTTTTGTGAATGTCTTTTTTACTACCACTAAAAGAATGTCTATTCGGCTAAAGGTCATAAATTTTTCTCTTTGTCATTCAAAAATTCTGGTAATAAACTTGCGTATGACATTCGCTTTTTTGCTCTCACATCTACCAGAGAGTCCTTTTAAGTCCGTTTTATGCTTAATCATAAAAATATGCAAAAATTTTTGTGCTAAAGTTTATAGAAATTTTTGTGCAGTAATTACTATTCCAAGAGAACTTTTAGCTATTTCAGTTGACTTTGGTTTTGAGTATGTAATTGAAGAATCAAAAGTACTCAACTTAAAAATCTAATATATTCGACTCATTTAAAGAAATTTAATGAAAAGAAATTGTCAAACTTGAAAAGCTTTTACTTTTCAATTGAATAAACTTAGTTGGTTGACTTATCCTCATCCCCCTCCCACACACATAAAGGTAAATCAACCAAACTTATACAAAAGTCAAACAAACTTTTGGTTAACATATTTCCAAGCCGATCAATATCAACTATGCATATATATCTAGGGTATTTATGAACAAAACAAATACCTCTATATTTATGTTTATTCTTTGGTAGGGGAATAGAGAAAAAACCCTTTTTTGTATTTCTATGGCTATAAAGTGTTTTTCTTACTCACACACGCACACACACACACTAACACACACGCGTATACACACACACATTTTGTTTTTGTGGTACTTCAAAAAGTTTTGCGGTTAATAAAATTGGCTGGAGCGCACACATTTCGTATACGTAATATGCCCCATGGGTCATATTCGTTTATTTACCATACGAGCGTTTGACTATCATTTGATTATTTTGTATGTCACCGAAACGACTGTGTGTGTGTGTGTTTGGGTGTTGCTGAGGGGAGTTAAATATTTGACAAAATATTTTGTGGTAACATAAATGAGCTTAACAACATTTACACATCACAAAGAAGCGGACCAAAATGCAGAAATAAGAACAAAAATGTTGCGAAATAAAAGTTTTTATTGAAACTTTAAAAACTGTCTGTGTGGCTTACATTGCGTTTATATGTTGATGACAGCAACGAATCTGATGACTTTATATCACTCTCTGTGTATGTATGTATATAAAAATATCTCATTCCTCATGTCCTCAACACTCCTCGCCTCACAGTGTCTGTCTGAATGATGGAGTGGATGATAAATGCGGTTGTCTGGCCAACAAACATGTCATCACAACATTTTTCGGACATGTCACTTTACTGCTAATGGATCATTGTAAGCCATTAAAGGAAATGTAAATTCACCAAAACAAAAAAAGGAACATAATATAAGTACATACATATTTTAAATATTGAATTGAAAACAACATTTGTTAGTTGGCATTCACAATTCCATTAGTTGTTCTCCTGTGAAAGTTTATATGTTCAGGTCATTTAATTTGTTTTATCCTTCGGGGCATTTAAGGCAAATGTGTTGTCACATTTAAATGGCAATATGTCAAACAATTTCGCAGACAAACTTTTTTTTGCTTCAAACTCATCCTCTCCCACAAAGCAATTAAAGTGTAAAAAAAATAAAGAAAAACTTTTACTTATTGTTAGATGTTTTTGTTTTGCTTCCTGTGTATACCCTAGAGCTCTGAGGTTATATACATAAGTGAATGCATATGAAACAATCCGAAATGGATATGTTTTAGATTTTTTTAGTTCACGAAGAAAACACGTGAGGTAATAGTCGAATATAGGACTATGAAAAGTGGCAAGTTTTACCCTTAAAGTATGCAATAGACTGGAAAAATATTCAATGCCTTGTAACTTAAAGCATAACTTCAAGGAATATTTTATTTACAGGACATTAAATTAAATTCTTGGAGTGCTTAGTGCATATTGCATACTTTTGGGCAGAAAGTTTCCCCCCCTATCTTAGACCCGCCTATATCTGGTATTGATTTTTTCCCCAAATTTCAGAGATTCAAGATAGTGTCTCATGACTATCAATTTAAAAACAAAGACAAATATTAATATTATAAAGTATACAGAATTTTTTAGTAAGGGATAACTCCAAAGTCGACTCACTAACTTGAGGAAATCAAGTTTCGGATGAATTTATTTTTTCTCGTTTGATATTTTTATGGTTTTGGCTGCATTTTAATTGCCCACAAATGAGCCTCTTCCCTCGCTTTCCGCTCTCGTGCTAGATGTCAACGTTTGAGCTTGAGTTAAATCTATGATACCATAAATTATAACATTTTACCAAGGTTTTATGTTATTATTTTGTTCACTCCTATGACCATTTCTCTTCTATGCCAATTGATATTTATTGGCTGGGGTCGGCTTTGTTCATTGATCCAAATTGTTTTTCCTTTTATTTTTTCTTTTTTTGTTTTTCGGGGGGGCCTGATTTATTTATAGGACATTAAATGCTGGAATGTTTTAATCTTCTTATAGAATTTGCCCTTTTCGTTGCTTCTCCAATTGAAAGTTCAATTTCCTCAAACTCTCGAAGGAAAATGCCATGATAAATTACCTTAAAATTTAAAGACAGCTTAAAAGTTTAAGCTTAAGTTTTCGTTGGCTTTTTTATTCATTATTATTTTTATTTTTCCTTTTCGTTGTCGAAAAAGTTTGCGTTTCCCTTTTGCCCCATAATTTCCTGTTCTTTCAATTTTATATTTTTTTTATTTTTAATATCTTCTGTGAAAGCTGTAAGCCAAGGCAAACACATTGTCAACAATCGTTTAAATTTAATTGAACAATTACTTTCAGCAATTTTAAAGCAATTTCGAGATGCTTGTTAAACAAGGAGAGTTTTTTTCCTCCCAACTTTTTTTCCCTTGAGTTTGCTTGAGTTGGTTTTTATTTTGTTTTTGGTTTTGTTCTTTTGCGCTTAAGCGCTGAAATTAATTTGTTATATTAAACTGATTAATGCCGATGCTCGTTATTAATGGTCTGAGGCTCAAGCGTTTGTGTAATTATGCAAAGGGCCCACTCAGCCTGCTTCCTGGCAAGTGGATTGAAAGCGGAGAGGTGGAGGAGATGGGCATGTGGTGGGTGCTTCATCATGACACAATGATAATGATGCCCAGAATGAGGTCCAGTGTGTGATACATGGCCCAACATAGGGCAGGACTCATTGCATAACGAGATGAGCGTAGATAACTGGACTGCAAGAGAAATGACCGTAAATTTCCATTCAAAATATATTATTAAATCAGCAGGAAGAGGCAGTAGCTGAAGCTTAAATAAATATTATCCTTCAATCTGTACAATCTCTGAAAGCCATGAATATAATTTCTACTACTAAACACAGATAGGTAATCCATACTATACTAAACAGAGCATCAGTTAGTCATTAAGCTTAGCTTTCAATAAGTGGTTAAATTTTTAATATAAATGACCTAAACATAAACTAATTAATTAGTAACTTAATCAGATTTACATTGCAGATGAACCTTTCCATGTTTTGTGGTTCGTTTATCAGTTCATAACATTTAAAACTTTTGATACCAACAGAAACAGACGCTCTCTCTCTCTCTCTCTGTCTCTCTGTCTCTTTTATGTATGTACATATATTAATAAATTTGTAAAACTATTTATTATTGAGTCCATTGGCAACTGTTTTCCACGTGTAACCTTTGGCATTGCGGTAGAGAAAAATGTTTTCATTAATTGCATTTATTTATATTTATATTAAAATAACTTTTTTTTCTGCTCTTACATCTGGGTTCAATCTTGTGGGTGGTGCAAAGGTCAGACAAAGTGCGAACTTTAGCATATACTAACTAAACGGAATTTGCAAAAATATTTCATATTCATTTCCTGTGGCATAAATGAAACCTTTAATACTTTCACTTGATTAAATTTGATGAAAGGCAAATGCAAATGTTGAGTTAGGTCAACGACTTGGACTTGGTCAATACCCTACTTAGCTGAATTTAGGGACATACATATTTGTAAAGAGGGAGACCCAGTAAGAGACGCAACTAAATCGATAAGATCTTTTAGATGGAACATGATCAATAACAGATCTATCGATCACTGTCTGCGGTCTAAAATTGATCGAACTCATCCCTATTCCTTAGGCTTTATCATCTTAAGGCTTTAAGATTTTTCACGTTTGATAAAAAGCGTTTTGACGAAAAGACGTAAAGGATAAAGATTTTGAGAAACTCCTTAACGCAAAAGAGGTGAAAACTAAGGAATTTGAAATGGTCTAAAAGGGTTTAACATGATTAACCAAAAAATGGATTATGAATACTCTCAGCTTCATATGCCCTGCCATTGGACTTGACAGGGTAAAACTAGATTGTGTGACATATGGCAGGGGAAATCGTATGAGAAATAAGAGAAGAAGGAATTGCAGACAATTGTTTTTATCCCGCTGCTTGGTTCACTTGTGTAATCCTATGGCACCCACGTCCTTTTCCACCAAGGATGAGTGTATGAGTGAAATTCAATTACCGTTACATTTTTGCATATTGCACATGCATGAGAGAAGCCAAATAGGAGACAAAGAAAGCGATAGCGGGACAAGGGAAGGCAGATTCAGTTGAATAAGTCACTCATCACATATACATTTTAATATAAATAAATAGGAAATTAAATAAATGAAATAAGATAAACGCCCAACCGATGAAGAAGAAGAAGAGACACAACCGTCGACAGCTTGTCAATTGATGTCAGATAGATGAAGGAATGAGCTTTCACACTGAATGGCATTTTGTTGACTACGTGAGCTTAATTTTTGGTATTCGATTTTTTTTCTCCTCCATCTCCATCTCATTTCTCTTGTTCAGCAGGTGTTTGCTGTCAGTTTTTGTCATCATCATCATCATCATCATCATCCTAGCTCATGTGTGACACTTGCGCTAGGAGAGCGCTCTGTCTCTCTTACGGATTGAGTTTTATGATTTGCTTACATAGCACACAAAGTGATGGAGGTCCTTATGCCAAGGTGAAAGTAAAGAGAAGTTAACATTATCTAGCTGAAGACGAGTTATTATTCATTTCCCCCTCTTGCCAAAGAAAATCTGTTGTTAGCCAGTTTTGTTCAATGACTTTTATTTTTAGGCACATTTGCTGTGAATTGCCTTTAGTGCCGAGTCAATGATAAATGAAGTTGCTTGTGTTTGATGGTCATTCCTATGAATAGAGTGCTAATGTTCAACGACGACAACAACAACCCTTAGGGCTAGTTGTAATCCCATGGAATCCCAGCCGAATGCTGAGTGATTTATTAAAGGAGTTGACTTTTATTCGATCAACCAACGAGAACAAGAAGAAGAAGTGTGAGTGAGGCCCACAAATAAACATGGCACGTTGTCATTTTGGCTTAAGTAAATAACATGAAAATGAATTCAATTCAAAGCCTCAATAAATCACAGGAGAAAAGGTTGAAATTAAGATACACACAAAAGAAAACACACTCACATGTTTTTCTTTACTTTTTTAGTAGAATACATAGTTAAATACAAATGATTTGGTTTTCATTTCCCCTTCCCCGAAAACAGAAATTTCCCATGATTGTCTCTACTGACAAACTGTTTTCCATTGTGGCAGGATCCTTATACATTTTTTCCCTTACCATCCAAATGATTAACTTAAAACATTTATCATAAAATCATTGCCCCATAACAAAAGCAAGAAGAAAACTGGACTGAACTGGACATTCAAACAAGGATGAATAGGAGGATGATGGGTGCCTGAAGCTGGAGGTGACCTTGCGAATGCTGAGAGAGAAAGAAAGACAGGGAGCTGAGAATCACCCACCGTGAACCACCACAACAAAAGGCTATAAATAATTCTATGAAAATTGCTAAGGAAAACGTTGCAATTTTTTTTTCGAGTCTCGTTTCGTTTTGATTTTTTTTTTTCTGTGTAAAACAAGTTGAGCAATATTTTTTTCCCCCCATTTTCTCTCATTTTCTCTTGGCGTCTTTTCATATTGTGCATTCAAATCATTTGCATAAATATTTTGATTGAATAAAAATAGAAAGAGAAAGAAGAGAACAGAGAGAGAGAGAGAGAGAGAGAGAGAGAGAGAAATAGGGAAATGTGGCGACTAACCACAACAATGGGGAGTGAGAAAAATTATTTTCAATTGTTGTTCTGGTCTTTTGATTCGGCTATTAACTGTCCTTCTTTGCGGTCCCTTATCATCCATCCATCCATCCATCTTCGGACCAGCCTCTCCATGTGGTGGCATTTAATTTATTTAGCCTTAAATTGCTTTCATATTCCTGCCTGCTGTAGCCGACATTATGGTTTTCGTTCATTTTTGGTAGCGTAAATTGAATTTATCTATCCCAGAGGTTAAGTGTCATCATCATCATCATGCATGTTGTCCTCATGTCGCAACAATTCAATTAGCTGGCCCCAAATCATGTGCTAGAACAACAGAAAAACATGCCACAACAATGAAAGACCCTCTCAGCAGTGAGCAAGTGCCAACATGAGAGATTTCCCAGGATACTAACGCTGCATAGGCAAATCCCTTGTCAAGTACCAGCAGAACCAACAGGAAAAAAAACTACAAAAGGCTTTTCTTTCAGCTCTCTCTTTCACTTTCATTTCTCTCCTATTTCCCCGGCAGCGTATCAAAAATTTATTGAAAAGAAATTCAATTGAAATTCATTGCATTTTTCCATACACAAAGTGCACTATGCATCAAACGTGGAGACAAATGTTGCCAACAAATTCTATTCTCACGAGGGCAATTTGTCATGGTTAAACAATTTGTGAATAAAAACTGAATTTGTAACTTAAATTGGTTAATCAAACATTCAATATTTTGTATTTAACAAATTTACAAACTTAAAATTTATAATATTAAAAGATTGTGCATTTTAAAGGTTCTAAAGAGAAATTCTAACATTCAAAATCTCAAATTAGTAAAGAAATTGTAATTGTAGTTGATGTGTAGAATTTGTTTATTCGCCCTAGATTACTTAGTTTAAGTAGTTTACTAATTGCATGAGATTTAATTATTTCGTTTCATTATTTCATCAAACTGTTGAATCTAAGGATCAGTTCCTTTAAGCTGTAAGCTTTTGTTGCATTTAAAGTTTTGTTAGCCCCAAAAAAGGGACAACAGGACTCAAAAGTTTCTACAACTTTCTTTATCTTTACAAACAGAAACAAAATTAATACAACATCCTTTGTCCATGACATAAAATTTTAAAGTTCTTAAAGTGAAAGAATACATAATGCCATCCACTTAGTAAATAAAATGCATTTTCGTAAAAATATTTTTGTTAAAAGCCACGTTGAAAGAGTTTGCTGACACTTTAAGACCCTTTGTAAGCCTCTTTTCGCGTCCTACGGACAACAAGACACAACAAGAGAGAAAGAGAGATAGAGAAAGTGTCCAAGAGCAGACGATTTTACTTTGTTGCAGTTGATAAGAGGCTTTTGGCGGCATTTTTCTCCTAATTCCATATTGTTATGTCTAGATTTTGTGACACACTTAACCCCCTCTCTCTCTCTGTCTCTCTTTCTCACTCTCATTCCGTCCATCTTCCCATTTGAATTGTTTAGAAATCAACAATTAAATGAATGATCTATGTGCAAAATGCAAACAGAAATCAAAAATCTTCACTATAAAGTTGTAAACAAAGGAATTTTTGTTTAAACAATTGATGGACATGAACTTGTCTGCCAAAATACCCAAAATATTTATACAAACCAAAAAGGGAGAAAGAATGAAACACAGACAAAGACAGAAGCCGAATGGGCCTAAAGAACCACATGAAATCAATTAAAATACTTTCCTTCAATTGATAATAACCATAAAAAGTAATTGAAGTATGGAAATTACGTATACGCCGCGTGCCTGCCCCTACATAGAGACCATGAAACTAAGAGGAAATGATGAAAATGAAGAAAATATTTTTTGCGATAATGGAAAATAATCAAAATAATCAAAATAATTTTAAATTAAGTACCTTTTGGCTGTGTCTATGTGTGTGTGTGTGTGGTGTGTCTGTGTGTGAAGTGCAAACAAAACAAACAAATTTTCAAGTTGGAACTGGGCCAATTTGAGGGAACGGACGGAGGGAAGGGAAATGAAGCCAACAAATGTAGTTCAGCTAGCTTGTCCATCAAAATGGACAAAATGGAATGCCAACAAGTCGAACAAAAGTGAAAATTAATTAAAAATAGGCTGAAAAAAAAGAAGCAAGAGACGCCACTTTGGCCTTTGGCTTTCCATTTGCCAGATTTTCAGCAAATTTCTCGTCAATTTTTTACTCTGCGCATTTTTTTTTTTTTTTTTCAATTTCCATGCCAACGGCTAGAGAAGCCTTCGCATGGGTTTGGGGGTAGTGAACAATTTCAAATATTTGCCAAATAATTAATCACGCCACATCGTGGCCAAGTCATAGTCACTCACTCTCAGTCTATCGAGTTGCCGGGCCAACGTTCTGCCTGTTGGCCAACTGATAAAAGGCCTCCACCATCACGATGGGAAGAGGCATGACGAGTGCCAACACACACAGCTTCATCATCATTTCCACAAGACATTAGATGGTGTCAGAGGCACGAGAGAAAGAGAGAGAGAGAGAGAGTCCAAGCCCCTTTGCACAGATAACGATAAATTTTTAAATAAAGCCGACAGTTGAAGTCGTCCACACGCCTCGTTGAATGATTGTGGTCAGGTGAAAGGGAAAAACAGACACAAAGCTTTGGGGCTTTATATCTGCATTTGATTTTGATTATGAGTGTAGCTTTGTTTGATTGACAATGAAGACAAATATTTACATAAAGGTATATATATCCGAAAGGCAAACATTTTGTATAAAATTTAATGACAGAAACGAGGGCAGTGTCAAGAGTTTAAAGCTTTAAAAGGCTCTCTAGGCAATTTAAATATTTATTTCAACGAAAACCTATTTGTTTGTCTGAGACAATAAACAATTGAGAGAGTTTCTATGGAGTATCACCAAGGTTGCGGGACATTTTGTCAAAAATGTATTCTTTATTTTAAAGGAAAAGTGAATAAGACTTTGCTTAACCCTTAAAATTTGTACTTGAATTTCTTAGTCAATAAGGGATTTAAAGAGGGTAAATTGCTTCCAAAGACTTATCTAACATGTGCCCTTTTGGTTTGTGGTTTTAATAGATAAATTTGTTAACATAACTAATAAATATAAAACAAGTCAAAGTTTAACTCAATTAATTTTAAACAAACAAAAGTCAATTATCTATTTGCCTCTATTTGCATAGAAATTTTTCGTTTTATGCTTTTAAAAGCACGAGATTGGTATATTAGTTATCTAAATCAGTGTACTAGCCATTAAATACTTTCCTTTCCTACCAATATACTTTATCTTATGTAATGGGAGGATTTATTTAAACTGTGACGATCAAAATTACCGATTAATAATACCATCATCTTACTACAATTTTAACTCAATAAGTGCTTAATTCCTATACGAAAACCTTATGCGTTAGTCCATTGTTTCATCACTTTTACAACAAAGTTTAGACAGTTTAGACAAGGAATTTGCTTTAGCACATTTCCAACTTACAGAGACTTTGCCTCACCCCACTCACTTTACAATGTGATGAATCAGTCATCATCATTCTTTAGCATATTGTGATGATGTCATAAGAAAAATGTAATCTCAAACAACTTGATTAGATTTGTTTAGATTTCCAGATAATGTACAATGAAATGCTTAAACAAATTGCCCAACATAATCAATTATGAGGGACCTGTCAGGCTAAAATGTTTAGCCCTTTCGCATCATCTGTTGGAGTTCACACAGCCCACCAAGCAGCAGCACCCAGTTAAAAAACAGAAAATTAATATACATATTCATCTTTCAATTTTTTTTTATTTGGCATTTACATAAAACATCTATCATCATAGCACTCGCTAGGTTCTTCCGGCTGCCACACTGTCGAATCACACTCGGGCATGAAGCATTCGCAATCCGAAGTACCCCGGCATTGACACGGGGGGCATATAAAGGAATTCACTATCATGCCAGAAATCAATCAGGGACTTGCAATGGTTTTTCTTGTAGAAGGCTTTGGTGGCTTTTGTGGGATTGTCGCAATTGCAAGAGTATTCACCGTTTCGCAAATTATCCATTTTACCGGCACACAACTCCTTGACCATTTTATCCATGGGATCAGCTTTCGAACCACGCCCCTTGTGGGGCACCGCACTTATGCGTAAATGATGCATTTCATGGGGATTCAAGTCGATGAGTATGGTCCCCTTGGACTTGACATTATAGACGCGTTTGGCCAATTTATCGTCCACATAGATGGCATAGTAATCGATATCCGAATGGTCATGGACGAACCATTTGATGGCCAAGGAATTGGAATCCAAAATGGAAGCATTGGTTAGACTTACGGGATACGAGACGCGAGAGGAGGGATGCTTCTGTTTGGTGCCATGCAGTTCATTGAGTATCTGTTTCCTCATTTGCGACATGGCACACAGGTCCATAAAGAAATTCTTGGCCATTAGTTTCATCTCCTGTCTACGTTGTCCCTCGGGCGATTTGAGGAATTCGGCTTGCTTCTCAGCCTGTCGCATATGCGAGCAGTGGCAGCAGTCGCAGTTCTTATCAAATTTCGCACAATCAGTTGAAGTGTTCGGTGGCTCAGTGAAATCACTCATCGGGTTGGATTCTACGGATGAGTTTTTCCTTGAATCCGGCTCATCGGAGCTGACCAATGTGAAGGTGGGCAAGAGACTGCTAGCAAACTGGGGTTTTGAACTGCTTGAATCTCTCGGAGAACTTCTCATTCTGTTCTCATCCTGAGTAGCCGTAGTCTCTGGTCCGATGTGAGAGTTCAATTTGCTGCTTCTTGGATGTTTGGCAACTCGCCTCTGTGCTGCTTGAGAACTTCCTTCTGGCCGTACATTCACCAGCATTTCAGGTGCCGGTAATTCGGGAAGGACATTCCGCTTCTCGGTCTTCTTTTCCAAACTTCTTCGGAATTGTTCCGAGCTCTTTATCTCCAACTCGTCGGGCAGAACAATGCTAACACGTTTCGACATGATGATGTTTACTTGAATTTCGAAAGGAACAATCTAATAGAGAAACATCGATCTCCAGAGTTTAATTGAAAAGAACATTCGATTAATTTGGAAAAACAAAAAACTAAATAATAAAATATAGAATCTACTTTTATATTTTTGCCATTAAGTTGCCCTCTAGTGACTTGCTTTCGTTGGGCGATGTTCAATCATATTCCAATGATGACAAATCGCTGCGCTTAACAAGGCTCGTTTTTTGGGCCAACTTAGCCTCATTGGCCCATGAATCATCCGAAGAAAAATGTCCCTGGGCATGGCGAATGGCGTTCTTATAGCTTTTGTCAATATTTATGCTCCCTCTACGGCAGTCAGCTCACGGATCCCGGGCAAGCCACGGTCCGGACCGTTCATGAAATTTGCATAATGTCCGGAGCTTGGGCGTCTTTTTTTCTGTTTTCTCTTTTTTTTTTTTTTTTGCCTACTTCCTACTTTACTCTTGATTTTCTTCAAAAGCAAGGCATATTAAATGTATTCCTCTGTTTGGCTCTAATTAAAATAGATTACGACCAAATGGTCTAACAATTTTGTTCTTTTTCGTCCAACATTTTGCTAAATATGTTTGGAACTTAAAGAGAAGCTTGAATTTAAAGAGATAGACATAAAGAGCGAGAGAGAGAGGGCAATTCGTTATAATGTTTGGCTGGGGATTATTATTCAACTTGACTGCGCATACATGGCGTATGATTAACACGCATTACACATACGCCTGGTTGGCAGGATAATACAATCTAACGACGAGAAAATAAAAAAAAAAAAAAATAAAACAAAAAAATGAATGAATGGAAGAGAAAGGCATAGAGCAGAGAGAGCAGGCAAGTAAGTGTATTAAATTATTTTTGCTTTATGATTTATCTAACACCATAAGAATGTGGAGCCGGCAACTGAAATATGTTTTATCTGGCCCCTGTTGGTTGCCTTTTGTCTGTGCAGGATCACAGCAGGATATGGGATGATAACACAACGGGGTGGGTGGAGCCTCCCAAAAGGGGGTGAGGCAGCAGTCAGTGAGGCATATTTTTAATAGACTTTCAACAAATGTAATTGCATTTGACAAACGGCAATGGCGACGTCTGCTACTACTTATTCTTCTGCTGGTTGCCAAGTGTATATATCTATAAGTCAAGGAAAAGTTGTGAAACAACAAAAAGTTGAAAAAACACACACACACACAAACACATTTCTCTTTTGCTCTTTGTTAAGTCACGAATGTGTTTTAGAGTCTTAAAGCTGTCTCTACTTTTGTTTCTTAAGTCACATGACTAAAAAATTAACCTAAATCAAAAGGGAACCTAATGAAACTTAACAAAATGGCCAATGAAATGTAAAAGGAAACAACAAACAATTAAAATAAAAACACAAAAAATAAAATTCAATTAAATTGAAGAAGGTTGAAAGCCTTCACCAACATCATCATCCTCATCATCATCATCATCATTTCATCATCGTCATCTTCAACATCATTGAACATTGAGTGCTTTTGACTGCGGGTGCTGGAGGTTAGACCCCGAGGGGATCAATTGAATGGTTTTGGTCATAAGTTTAATCATTTCTCTTGTTCCAATAAAAAATTTCTGACAGGCATTGGAAAAATACAAGAAAGAAAATAGGAAATCGACAACAAAAAAAAAAAAAAAACGCCACTTAAGTTATGTGTATTTAGTTATTTCTCTCTCTCACTCTGTCTCTTGTCTTGCATGTTGAATGACAGAAAAAAAAACGGCAAAAAATTTTGGAATTTGTTTTTTCCTTGTTGAAGTTCTTTGGCGTTTGCCACTTGTCACGCACTTTGCCTCAAGTTTTGGCACTTTTCTCTCTCTCTCTCTCTCTCTCTGTTTTGTAGCCTCAAAGTCACTTCCTTTTGAGAAATGCGGCAAGAAGCTGTGCTAAAGGAGGGCAGGAACTGAAGGGAACTGGGGTCAGAGTGTTGGCTAGGTAATTGTGGTATTTCGGAACTAATTCAAAAGTTTTGCCACTGACGAGAAATGGAAAACTTTTTTTTTCATTTTTACAAAATTTCATACTGATGTATTCTTTGTGGCTGGAGAAAGCTTTTGGCATTTTTGCTGACAAGTTTTCTCTCTGTCTCTTTTTTAGTGCCATGAATAATTGCCAGCTGCAGGGCAAGAACTTTGCGCTCTGCCAATGAAAGATCATAAATTTTGACACAATTTTCCACCGTAGCCAAAATGATTTAGGATTTGAGATAAAGAAAAGAGAAAAAAAAATTCGGCACGAGAGATAGAAATAAACCTAAATGAACAAAAAATATGTTTTTTTGTTTGTCTAGCCCCAAAGGAATCGTTAAATTTTTAACAGGGAATCAATATGTGGGAAGTCAAAAAAAGACTTCTTTGGGTTGGAAAGTAATGAGAAAGTTTTTTTCTATCATTTTACATGATGAAGCATATGCAATTAGGTTTTTAGATACATTCATTATATAATCAAATCTGAATCTTAACCTATATGGAAAATGTAATGAAATCTTTCAAGATTTCTTCACTTGTTCAGATTATTTTATATGACTTGGATTTTAAATATTATGCACAATGTGTATCCTTACTCAACTTAGCGCAGTTTTTTATAGAACGAAATGTTTTTCCTCAGATGAGATAGTTTCAGTTAGGGTATTATTTGATATGTTCTCAGGTTTTTCTTTCTTTGACCACATCCTTAGGCAACAACATGATTGGCAAATATCTCTAAGTTTCAGATTAAGTAGAACCTTGTACATCCGATGATGTTTCCTTACAATGTTGCATTTTATTTTAGGACTGCAAATAATTGGTGTTTCCTCCTGAGGGAGGTATCTTTACTCCTCTTCTAAGCTAAATGGGGTTCAAACTATCAAAGAATAACACGAATTTCACAATTGGTCTGTGTTTTCGCAATTTTTTTGAGTTTATCTTTGTGAGAGCATTACGATACGATTAAATATTCAATCAAATTCGCTTCCCATTATTATTGATCCTATTGCTTATTGCTTTTAAGTAAGCAAAAGTCTTAGCGATTCACACATTTCAACATTTACTTTAAATAAACTTTTCAATGTGAATTTTCATTCTCTCATTGTGGAAAATCTATTCTTCAACTAGGCAAAATTTCTGGTATCTAAATAGTTTATGTTTATTTTGATTCTGCCAGCTGATTATTGAGTAGTGCAAGTGCATTGCAAGTAAACCATGTGCGAATTGCAAGATTATACAGATATAATCTAAATGGGAAAACATATCTTTAAACAGAAAACTAAACAGGGCGTTCAAGTTCAAAGTTTAGTAACCATTTCTTTCCAACATCAAGCGTTTTAGTCGGCGCTTCTCATGCATATAACTTGAGTAGGGTCTTATGGTTATGTAGTAGATAATCTCTACGAAACTCAGAAGACTGGCACCCACAAACAGACCCGTGGTTCCACCTATAGACACTAGAAGAAAGACAGCTTATAGGAAACACATATTCCTACCATTTGCCATTGCCGAATTTACTCACCCACCAAATCCAATCTGCCTCGCACTAAGTTCCTCTTATAACGCTCTGTGGGCAGTTCTATCAAAGCCACCTCAATTTTCGATACGGGAGTACTGTGTTCCACCAAATTATCCTTGCTATCGTGAACAGTTGTAATATCCACTTCGGTGCATGAGGGCAGACAGTCACAGACCAAACCCTTACGGCCACGTCTCTTCGACCATTTGGCTATAATGACCGATAAATCCTCATAGTTGCGATTCAAACACTCTAAACCGTCCATATTGCACAACTGATGATCCGGCGAATTCGGAGACAAATGACTAGAACAATTACATAGCTCCATTTGCCGATCCTTGCGACATTGCACCGTGCAGGCGCTATAACTGTAGAAATGATGGACATCCAGAATATTCTCATCCACAAAGCGGCAATTCCTCTGACCCACACTTGTCTCTCGTATGGCCTCATCATTCTCAATGTCACGCTTGGATATGAAGCGACTAAAAACGTTTACTAAATACATGTTCTCCCTTCAGCTAATTTAAGGTATACTCACATGAATGATATGTAAGGACCAACAATTAGAAAATCTGTTTTTGGCGTCACAAGGGTTGGAACTTCTTCAGTTCCCAAAATAAATACCTACAAGCAAATATCTGTATTTACTATACCGATATGTACTTCGCGTAGTTTCTCTTACCGTTGCTTCAGTTTTAAGTTCCATTTTCAGAGAGCCAGGACCAGTATAACGATTTGAATACATATTCAAAAAAGGACCTTTTCCCTTGCTAAATGAACACGAAATTACATCACTCTTAGTTTTATGCAATAGTTGGACTCACTTTGCTTGAATGGAGTTGATGGCGTAACAAATCCCCAATTCCGTTTCCATGCGATGAAAGTATTTGCAGCATTCAAAGGGTCTATTATTCCACTCGCAATTGAAAATGGAATCAGTGCAACTGCTGCGAACCAATTGGGCATAATAGGAGAAATTGGAATAGAAACAAGAAGTGGTGGCCTCCTCTCCACTGCATTCGTGGACTGTGTGATACGATTCGCCTCGAAAAAAGGCAATTTCACTTAAAACTTCCTCCAAAGTGAAGTCATGATCAGAGCCCCATAGTCTAAAATGAATGGAAAATGAATATTCCTAAGGAGAAACTAACAAGTTGTTCTTACTGTTCTGCCACTTCCTGTATGCGGTCCATATTCTTTGACTCACACACAATAATGGCTGGAAAATTAGTATTCCAATCGCGATATGAGCTCTCCACCACAAAACTAATGGCATTATTCTCAAAGGCAGCTACAACCAAATTCAATTCAATGCAATTCGATTCCAACTTTGACTCCAACTCACCCAGAGAAGCTTTGATCAGCAGCCAAGAGGCATACCACGAGGCAGTTAGACAAATAACCCAAAAGATTCGCTCCAACCAACTGGCATCTTTGTCCACTATAAATCGTGCTCCATGCAGTGTCGAATTCTTTAGATATTCCTCTATGCTGCGACTAATGCGACCCATGTTGAACTAGCACCAAATTCAGACTGATTCATTAAGCAATTGTGGGTGTTTATCTATCACAACCATATCAATTTCAATCTAAGCAAACATCTGTTGATTTTCCCATAACTTTAACACGCTTGCCGCGACTTCAATTAAACTATTGAATAAACATTTATCTAGATTAACATTATTATTTTGGAACTGTCATTAGTTTCAAAAGTCAGCCATTTAGTCAAGTCATAGACTTGATGTACTTACGAACTGATATAGAAAAGTGGAACAAGTTCTGGGATGAAAATTTCTTGGAACCAAATTTACAACATATTTTTATGCCCTTGCAGAGGGTATTAAAAAATTGGTCAGATGTTTGTAACGCATAGAAGGAGACCTTTCCGACCCCAAAAAGTATCCATATTCTTGATGCATGCTTGAGCATGAGAAGCTGAGTCGATATAGCCATGTCCGCCTGTCCTTCCGTCCGTCGGTGCGTATGCGTTTTACTCAGCCGTCTTAGAAGCCATCGCGATGAAATTTTTATTTTTGGGGGGGGGCTTTTTATTACCCTGGTGAGATAAAGTATGATAATTGTCGGGACTTTATCATATAGCTCTAGAAGAAACATAAAATTTACTACGATTATAGGATTGGATATAAAAACTCAGATTCCAAAATTTGTCATTAATTTGTCATTAATTGATTTCCATTATGTCCAGCCCATCTGAAAAACAAGAATAAGCCGGATTATGGACAGTCAGAAGTAAGAAATGCATTGGAAATTCGTTAACAATTTATTCCAAAAAGGAAAAAAACAGTGGATAGACTAAGTGGAGTGTCCAGTGTCTGCCAGAGTAAGAAGAAGGGAGGAGTTGTGTTAACATCGGTATTGAAGCCTGATTTGAATTGTGTCTAGTCACCGACCCAACAGCATTGATTGTATATGTAGACGTATATTTGTGTGGATCGCCTTCCAAGTTGCTCCATGGAAGGCTTCGGAGATATTTGAGGTTTTTCTTCTAATTAGCTGCAAAAGTGCTAAAAGAGGCTGCCTGATGAGACAGATCAGCGCCATAATAATAGGTCTCCAGATCAGCGCCATAGTGATAAGTCTCCAGATCAACGCCATAGTCGCTCTGCTCCTCTGCACTGTTTGTTGCCTCTTCGTATAGTTGCAACTGTTTGATCAGTTGATGAGCCTTGTTGATGAGCCAATAAATGATATAGGCCAAGCAAAGGTAAATCCCCTGTACTCAGTAGACGATAGACCAAAGTGACAGTCAAACTAGTTATAACTTCTGCGAACTTCAGATATATCTTCTCCATGAGATCCTTGAAGCCATTGTTAACCACTTGTAGAACCAGCAAGATATCAGTCCAAAGAATACTTAACCACATCTTGATGCGACGTACTAAAAAATTCCCAGAAATTTCTTCGTCAAAAGTAAATTTTTTTTGATACATCTTGATTGTTGTCGGACAAGCTCTCAGTCGAAAGTGAATGATTTGTTCATTCAAATGAAACTCGAATAAAAATGGTTTCTCAAGGGTTGCTTGGAGCTTCTATTTGTACCCTTGGAGAGGGTATTATAAAACTGGTCAGATGTTTGTAACGCACAGAAGGAGACGTTTTCGACCCACAAATTTTGAACATGTGAAATTATCATTGTTAAGGACTACAGGGGTATATAAACTTCGGCATAGCCGATGTTAGCTTCTTAGATATTTTCCAATAATCTTTGAAAAGGTTGAGCAAAATATCTATCTATCTTTAAAAACATTGAACTGAAATAAAGATCTTTTTTTGTGTCCCTTTCGTCTCTTTCGTTTCTAATGACATTAAAATTCTTATTAATGTCCTTTTTAGTAATTTCTTTGAAAATTTACTGCAGCTTCAATAAATAACATTGACAAATAAATCAATATTTTCTTTTTAATATGTCGTGCACTTGCTTCTTAGTTATTACACACAATATTTTGCCTTTTTTAATAGTAATTTCAAGTGCTGTAATTCTCACACACAATCGACTTGCAGGATGCGAAAAATACTTCAACCGACATTTTATGGGAAGTTAACTTTGAGACCAATTAACCTTTGGCTGTTTTCTGTTGGGGGTCAGTAAATATAGCACTTCAGGAATGCCCTCATGCAATGGTTTTTAATGATAGGCTGCTGCCCCTAGCTTAAAGGGAGGTCAAACACATGGACACACATGCCCGGTCATTCAATGTGTAAGCATGTGTGTGTGTGTGTGAGTATGTGGGTCTAGTGACCGGGCTTTAGTCGGAAATACGAAATGTGACTTCCGGCGAAAAGCAACCGAAAATGAATTGTATGTATGAATGTAATATTAATTATTTTTTTTTAGTCCGTTCTGTTTACTTTTCCTTTTCCTGTGAATTTCACTCGTAAACTCTATTTGTTGTACTAAATTAAAGGTATATTTCGTCTCTAAATAAAGAGTGTGTGCAACTTTAATAGAAAAAAGAGATTTTAGGGTACACTATGTTGCCATCGGCAAATTAAATTGAATTTTTCCTCTATCCTAGACAATTTTTCAAGTTGCAATTTTCTCTATTTGCCACTTTTACTATCGCAAGACCATTCAATAGCCCAGGTCAATAATTTAGAGAAGCTAAGCCAATAAATATTTGATTTTATGCCAAACAAAGTGCAACATTTGGTCAGCTTGAAGCACCTGACGATGATGATGCGGTTGGAGATAGAACAAGATGATGGAGGGAGGGCAGCAGGGGAAAGGTGAAGGCTACCAACCTGCTGACTGAACACTCAAGCACCTGACCAATTGCACTTTACTATTGCCAAGCTACTTACAGAAACCACTTTACCCCTCTTTATTAGCCAATGCGAAAAATTAAACTATAGACGACTATAAAATACCTTGTACAAGGTCGAAGAAATCGTTCCATTTACTCGCAGAAGTCCTGCAAATCCAAAAATCTGTCTGCAGGGTATAAATAACAAGCTGATGTACATATATTTGTTTCTTCTCCCCCATTTAAAACTGTGTTCTAGGCGTCTGCTTTCAATGAATAAATAACACGCATACGCCATGTAGACCGCAGCCAAAAGGATAAAAAGTAAATAACGCCAGAAAACAACAGAAAAGAATAGAAAATCAATGGCAACAAACAAAATCTAATATCAAATTGAAATTGAAACGACATAAGGCAAGCAAACATCTTATGCCACATCCCAAAACAAAGTCAAGAGATAAACCCGTCTTTGAATCCAAACTCAAACCTCAAATTGAGAGAGACCGAAGCCGAAAGATGGAGACGAAGACATTGACTGATACCAAAGACTGATTCGGGGGATAAATGCTTCTTCTGATTGCGAATTGAAAGTATTTTTTCCCTTTTTATTATATACCTATATATATATATGTATAAACATATATATAAACCTACTTGTATATGTTTCTACCCCAATGATTTTGTATTAGTTTTATCTGGTAGCGAGTGCTTCAAGGGTGTTTGGGTGAAGAAGGGAAGGGACACAGCAATTGGTTCATTGTGTCGCACTGCGGAAACGGCTGTGAATAATCACAGAAAACACCAAAAAATAATTGGATGCTTAGCAATCAGTTAGATACAGCAATAAAAACGAGAGAGTGAAAAAGTGGATACATATTTGGCCAATACTTAACGAACAAAGCAAACCAATTGAGTGTCCAAGGAATGTCATTGAAGTAGAATTGCCAAAAAGAGTATAAATTATTATAAAATATTCTAAACAACTTTTCTTTTTAGACTTAATTAGAAGCAAAAAATTCGAGTTTACATTTAAATATTTAAGTTAGAACTTTATTTAAAATTTAATGATTTTAATGGAAAGTTTTTCCCCTATAATTCTGGAAATTGTCAGCAAATTTCTATGAGTATTTAAATATTTGTCTTTGAATTAGCATTTAAATTAAATCTTTATTTGAGGCTATTAAAATTTAATGTCAAGCTTGTTTTTTAAAAAAAAAAGTCTCCCCCACATTCCTCGACTTTCTCATAGGTAAATAAAAGGTTTTTTTTTATATATTTAAAGTTAAATTTTTAACCAAATAATCTGATTATAAAGTTTATGAAAGCTCATAAACTAAAAGACCGGAAAGGGGGGAGAAAATTTTTGTTTTTTATGAGCAATATATTTCATTTGGGTGCACCTGCTGCATAAATATTTCCAACTGATGCACACATTACGTATACGTAATCTTTAGATTCGCAAATGAATGCCTAGATAAAACGTAAAACTGATGATTTTTCATAAATTTTTTTGTTTAATTAAAGCAAGTTTAACTCATTTTCTTCTTCAAACCCATATAAACATTTTTTTTTTCCAGAATGGCAACAACTGGCAGCCAACAAGAAGAGACCAACAGGACAAACGGGAACAACCAAAGGCCAAAATTGTGGTCACGGCTAAAACAAAATGTGTAAAATAAAACACGCAACTGTGGCAACGGCAACAGCAGCAGCAACTACAACACCAACAAGCATTCTTCTAACCCAACAACCAGAAAACATAAAGGCCATAAAACCAGACCAAGCCGAGGGAAACTAAACACAAAAAAAAAAAAAAACAAACCAAAATAACAGAACAAAAGACAAAAAGTGTAAAACTTGCGGCATTTCTTCGAACAACAAAACAGGCGACAAGTGAAAGGAAACGGAAGTGGACAGGCAACAGCAGCAGGAGCAGGACCAGGAGCAGAAGCATTACGAGCAGGACAATAAAATCTCACGCACCCCCAGCAACAGGGGCCCAAAAAAAGGACATTTAGCTAACGTCATGTATGCCGCCGCCGCCCTAATGGACATGAGCCAGACATTGGCCGCCAGTCTGGCATATGCCCCACCCGATGGGCCGCCCAACGGGGCCTTCTCTCTCTCTGGCACAAGCAACGTCAACGTAAGCCAAACTCAAGTGAATGTCAGCCTCTTTGAGGGATCCTCGATGACAGCAGCCGCCGGGCAATTGGCTCGTAATGCCAGTCAGAATGGCGAACCCTATACCCCGGTTCTAGATCGCCCAGAGACATATATTGTCGCAGTACTCTACACGCTCATCTTCATTGTGGGCGTCCTGGGCAATGGCACATTGGTCATCATTTTCTTTCGACATCGTTCCATGCGCAACATACCCAACACGTAAGTGGTTATTACACTCGCACATTACCGGAATGACGATACTTGAGAGCGGGGGGGCGGGGCAGGGACAGGAAATGGTAAAATATGGTAAAAACAGAGAAAATGGGCAGTTGGGGGAAGCTTATGAATGTGGCCTCATGCTGTTCCTGCGGGTGAAGCAGTTTATGAAGATGACATTAATGCAAGGAGGCTGATCAGAGAGTTTAGCTTAAAAAGGTTTTCTTTTCTTCAATTTATGTAAAATGACAAAATATGTTGAACAAAGAATAATGTTTATTTGAAGCTTTTGTTGAGAAAATGGAAAAGTCATGAATAATTATTAGTCTTTATAGCATACAAATGAAAAATTGTTTATATACGGCTTTTAAATTACAATATGAAATTTGTTAAAATCAAGAAACACTATATAGCCTATTGCATACTTTAAGGGGCAAAATTAATTAAATTTGTTTGAAAACAAAGATAAAATATCCGTATGAATGACTAAAAGTAAATATTAAGACAGAGAGATATGAGAATAAGAAAGAACTAACAACTTTTGTGGAAGCTAAGTACATTCCAATCCCAATGACCTTTCATTACCAACTCTACCTACTACTTGGCATCACTCCGAAGATGATAACTTTTATAATTTCCAGTAGAAGTCACTTTATAAGCCAAGAACCTATACAAAGTTAGCTTACTTAATTTCCATATCATAACAAAAATGTTTTAATTTGTAATCAAATTAATCTGTTTGATCCATTTGGCATTCCCACACATGTTTCATACATATTAAAAACAGAAATAAATAAATTCCATGGGATCTATATTCTGCCAACTCCTGTGCAAAACTCCAATGTCTATTAATATGAAAAAGGCTATTTATAGGTAATAGCATAATATTAATGTGACAGACCTCGCTAACAGACACACACGCTCATAGAAACAAACAAGAAAACATTCAAGGCATTAAAGCATCTCACGAAGAGGCAGAGACAGAGTAGAAAAAAAAACAGTAGATAAAAATTGCTACTCAAAATTCATGGGCTGATGTTTGATTTTATTGTTTGCAATATAAGATATATATTCTTGGCAATTTCTGAACCGCCAAACCTAGAAGCAAAGACTAAAAGAGCAAGAGAGATCGAGCCCATGCCAATACAAATAGGCCAAGACGAGGCCAGCTGTTGGCCAAATTAAAAGTTGGCAAAGAAATATGCATAACTTTTGTTTCCGCATTGGCCACAATATGTTGGCTATGACTTGCGAATATTAAGATACCAAAAAACCAAACGAAGTTGGCAAAATCGAATTTATATTTATGAGTTGATTTTTTTGAAAATTGAAATTAAATTAAATTCTACTCCTGCCTACTTTGCGCTGTCGTTTGCAGAATGTGAAGAAAAGAAAAGGTTAAATTTAAGATGTACTTTAAAGGGTCACAGAAAGTTTGCCCCACACACAAAAAAACACACACACACACCCGATACAACCCAGCTTATATAAATCTTCAAAAATTTGAACATTTGTTAACTTTGCCAGCGACATCATGTATACGCAGTGTGTGCCTGTGAGTGCGACACAAACAAAATCCGATTATATTTCATCGCTTGTTTGGTTTCACCATACACACACATAACATGGCACTGGCTTTGGTTTTGGCATATGCATAAATATACAGAATGAAACAAAATTTTTGTTTGATAAGTTTTAAAAGCGTAAACGAAACCCGTAAGCGAAACTGAAAGCTGAAACCAGTTCAACAGCTGTCTCCCTCAATGCCTCAATGTTTATTATTAACTTTGCAACTTTTCGTTGTCAAAAAAATAAAAATTCTGTAAATGGAAATTCAATCAAATAAACTTTTTCCTGTCCAATTGGTGGAATGAGAAAAGAGTTGGCGGAATACATAACTGCAGGTGGCCATAATTTATCTTTTGATTGCCTCGAAAATTGCTTCAAATTGTTCAAATTGTCCCCGGTAATTGTCCAGCAAGAAAAGCAAACTTTTGTGCCCAACACGCAATTTGGCATCGTTTGTGTTGGTATGTATTTGATTTCTGTCTAGACGCAACGCTGAGACGTGTCACAAAACGCAGCAGCATATTAAATCAGTCAGACAAATCCAACAGCTGCTCTAATGATGTGGCCCTTCCTCACACACACACACTAAAATCAATGAATCACTTAAGCGCCTTAAAATCAGAATGACAACGAGTTAAGTCTTAGGTCAATGATTTAGTGTCCATGCTGAGGGCGATTAAATATTTCATTCAACTCTGTTTTTTTCCTTTGTTTCAATCATCATCATCAGTGGCAAAGTTTCACAGAACAAAAGTGCAAAAGTTGTTTCAAAAATTTGCATAGTTTGTCTTTTTTGAGGTTTTGGCCTTGTTATATTTGTTTTCTGGCCAACACAAATATTTTTCAGTTGGCAAACTAAGTGCTCTGTACTGTGGTTGACATCATACACAAAATATGTATTTGTGTGCTATTTCATTTAAAGCAAATAAAAAGAATAGTGTTTTTACAAATTCCTTTATTTTCATGCTAAAAAGTATGCTAAAAAAATTGCGCCTTTAAATTTTATTATTTCATTTCGTTGATTAATAACATTTTGTGTGATTTATCATTAATTTTCAGTCAGCAAGTAGTTTATATAAATTCGTTAGTTAGTATTGCTTTAGTTTATTTCAAATAGTATGATTTGAAAATTGTTTATGTTCAATTTGTTGTCATGTTTTTGTTGAACACTTAATCTTCATCAGAAGACAATATAAAAGCAATTGGGCTAAGAACTTTTTTATTGTTGCTTGTGAACCAAAAAAAGTATGCTTCATTATTTGAATATTTAATGATATATGTGATTATTTACACTTGTTCAACAGTAAGTAGAAAGCAGGGAGAACTAATGAACATTTTGGTTTACAATTTCTGTGTATTATCTTTTGTAGCCTTAACATTTCAGCTAAGAAAATGCTTAGTTTTTCTTTATCCAAAGAAGTATGCTATCTAAATGTTACAAATTTTCTTTTGGTTAATTGGTTACTTTATTTTTTAATCCGAAAAAAGTATGCTACAAAAAATTTCAAATGTTTATTTAACTGTTTCGTTTTATTCATGTATCCCTTTTTGTGTGATTTTCTCCCTTAAAGGAGTGGGCACAAGGCCAACACTTAAGGCATTCATGCGTTAGCATGTGTCGAAACCCAAATCAACGAGAACACTTTAAAAATGTCCATCTTTAGAACAAAATAGAAAACTTGAAATTGTGTCGTTTCCGTTTGATTGCACAACTAAAAAGTAAAGAGAGAGAAAGAGAGGGACGGGAGGGTGAAAGTGTTGGCTAGTGCATTGAGGCAGCAAATTTGACATTTTACAAATGAAATTCCTCTATTTATTTCTTGCATCAATTTCTTGTAAATTTAACCCTTCTCTTTTAAAGGTATATACTATCATTGGCTCTGGCTGATTTATTGGTCATTCTGGTCTGTGTGCCAGTGGCGACAATTGTCTATACTCAGGATACTTGGCCATTTGAGCGTAACATGTGTCGCATTACGGAATTCTTCAAGGACATTTCCATTGGCGTATCCGTTTTCACATTGACAGCCCTCTCCGCTGAACGATATTGTGCCATTGTGAATCCTTTGCGGAAATTGCAGGTGAGTAAAATCCGGGATGCAGGAAACGATAAAGGAAGGAAATTACCCTGAGTAACTTTTGTTGTTTTTGTTATTGTTGTTGTCTCGCTTTCTCCCTCTCTGGCACGCCATCGCCACTAATCCACAGACCAAACCATTGACAGTCTTCACAGCGGTGATTATCTGGGTCTTTGCCATTATACTGGGCCTACCATCGTTTTTGATATCAAACATTCAAGGTTACACCATGACCACGCCCTCGGGCAACATAACGATTGAATACTGTGCCCCCTATCAGTCCAAGAATTATGCCAAGTAAGTACAGCCAAGAGAAGTCTATGATTAGTCTCGTGATATTTTGTAATTTAGAGAGTACACACCATTTGATTTTATGTGACTACGGGAATGGAAGGTGAATCCACTCAAGTGTAAATTGAATTTATGATTATGATTGAACAAAGAGATTGTTGTCTCAAAAAGAAATACAAAATTGAAAGTATTTTTGCACTCTAGTGAGTCAGGAAATGAAATTACATTGATTAAATTGAGTTAGAAGCAAACATTTACTCCATCTACAGCCGTTTGTTGATTTTTCTAGCCTTGCAGTTGTCCTTCTACCTGCATCTTGTGCAACATTATCATAAAAATGCTCATGTTCATTGCCTGTCAGCAATAGCAGAAGCCTCCTTTGGATTGGTCCTTTTTATTCGCATGCCTATGCTCTGGCCATATGCTGCCTCAAGCCGCTGGCCCCTTTCACACTGATAAGCAACTTAAATTTAATGCTACCTTAAAGCACCCCCCGACCCCCTCTAGCGCATCCCTTCATCACCAGACCCAGCCAATCCCTTTTGTCCGGTCTCCCAGTGTCTGTCTGTCTGCCGTAAGTTGGAAATCCTTTCGTGTTGGCCAGCGGCAGATGTTGCCACACATAATCTCTGGCCGTGATGTAATTTGCAACGCAAAGCTCAACTGGTTGCTAATTTTGCATTTAATGCATAAAAAATATATATATATATCCATATCCACCCAACCAGCCAGCCAGCCAGTCAGCATGGGGTAGCATCATGTGTTTTAAGCGCATTAAAAGCCACGAAAATGAGAAAATCACAATCGCAAAAAAAAAACCGCCAAGCGAAAGAAATTGACTACGGGAGAGATTTAAAGATTCGGCAGGTTTTACTTTTCTTTTCCTTTCGTTTCTTTGTTTTGTCCCCTTTATTTTTTATGGGCCAGTTTTTTTTTTTTTTGGGTTAGCATTTTTAATAGCTTCTATAGAAGCCTCTTATTAAAATTTTGAAATGATGTCAAGACAAATTTCCGAGTTCATCATGGCAACTAAGAAGAGAAAAAGACATTGAAGTGATATATATACATACAATGCTGCTCAAATGAATAGGTTTCTTTACAACTAGTTAACCTTAATTATGTTCATTATATTGAGACTATTATTATTGATACAAAATACACTTGATTTCTGCTAAAACAAGTTAAGATCCAAATAGCAAAGTTGGTCCGAATCGACAATTTATACTCCAACATACAAAAAAGTATTCTCATTTGAATTGTCCTATCAGATCTATAAGATATAGAGAGCAGATTTGAACTACAAGCTAAAATGCGAAATACAACAATGTTTGTGGCGAAATTTGTTCCAAAAACAAAAAAGTTGTTTACCAAGACGCTCTTTCGATTGTTCCGATCCGGCCAACACCTAAACTAAACTGATAATAAACTAAAATGCCAAGTTTTATGATGATGTCTGTAAATTAAAAGTTTGCGATTGATTCAAATAGACTTTAACGAGAACAGATACTTTATTGTTTTAATGTTTTCTTTCTCACTTTCATAAAGACTATCTACCAATTCAAAGAGCTAGCAAGTGTTGAACCTATTCAGTTGAACAGCATTGTATATCTGTTGATTGTCAAGTTATTTTTATTCGCTTTCGTTTTTTTTGTTTGGCAAGTTTTATGATGGGGACCATAATTCACAGTTGGACATTAGCTAAGTAGTTAAAGGATACGTGCCAAAAAGAACTTGGCTACCAAAATGTGTCGTAAATTTTCCCTTGGGAGAATTTCGCTCTAAGCTTTTCCTTCTCTCTCTTTCATTCTCCGTCTTTTCTTTAGATATATGGTGATGGCAAAGGCCTCGCTGTTTTATCTATTGCCACTGTCCATCATTGGGGCTCTGTACATCATGATGGCTAAGCGTTTGCATATCAGCGCTCGCGACATGCCCGGTGAACAGTTGAGCATTCAGAGCAGGACCCAGGCTCGAGCTCGTCGTCATGTGGCCCGCATGGTTGTGGCATTTGTGTTGGGTAAGTTGTTTATCCTTTCATCATCATCATCATTATTTCTTTTCAATTTGATGGACTAATTATCGTCTCTTTGACAGTTTTCTTCATTTGCTTCTTTCCGTATCACTTGTTCGAATTGTGGTATCATTTCTATCCAACGGCTGAGGATGATTTCGATGACTTTTGGCATGTTGTGCGAATTGTTGGTTTCTGTACCAGGTAAGAAATTGCTTCATTTCCCCACCCCACTTACAGGTAGCTGTAAATTTCCCCAAAAAGGGGGGCATTCAAATTTATGTGAGAGAGAAGTGGAAAACCCTTTTGGGCATTTAAAAAAGAAATGGCAAAAAAAAAAATGTTCAGTCATAAATTTTCTTTTTATAGTTTTTTACCCCTTTTGGCAACTCCGTGTTCTCCTCTTTTTTGCCTGCATTGCCTTGGGCTGCATAATTTTTAATTGAAACAGATTATGCCTGCAACTTAACTATCTACCCCTTCACACCCTTCATCTTACTCTTGCCACTTTTCCCTAGCTCTCCCTCTAGCTTTTGGCACTTTAGTAAATTTATTTTTGTTGACAGCTCCCGACACTCTCCTCGTCGTTTCTCTTTTCCCTTCTCCTTCGACGTGTTGTAAAATTCTGGAAATAATGTGTCAGCAATTTTGGGTTACTTCATTTTCTAGCCCCCCTGCTCGCAAGTGACTTTTCAGTGGGAGGGGCGAAAAGCTATTTGCATTTTGATGTGAACGAGAAATAAAAGTTTTAATAAAATAGCGCAAAAAAAAAAAAAAACATAGAGAGGGAATTTGTGTGGGAAAAGTGAAAAGCACTTTAATCCCCTTTGAATATACATTAAGTTGCTTCGTTTAAGCTGTTTTTGGCTTTCTAATTATGACCAAACCTATTTGGGCCTTGTTCTTCTTACAGCTTCCTCAATTCGTGCGCCAATCCGGTGGCCCTCTATTGTGTGTCCGGAGTATTTCGTCAGCATTTCAACCGTTATCTCTGCTGCATTTGCGTCAAACGGCAACCGCATCTGCGACAGCATTCGACTGCTACTGGGATTATGGACAACACCAGTGTTATGTCAATGCGACGCTCCACCTATGTGGGTGGCTCGGCCGGTGGAGGCAATCTGCGCGCCTCGTTGCACATCAACAATAACGGTGGTGGTGGCGGAGGAGGTGGAGGCAATGGTGGTGCTGGAGGAGGTGGAGGCAATGGTGGTGGTGGTGGACGTGGTGGCAGTTTTCATCGTCAGGACTCAATGCCATTGCAACATGGCAACGGGTCTAGCAATGTGGGCGGTGGAGGAGCCAACACCACCGGACGCCAGGCCATTATCAATGAGAAAAGGTGAGGCACGTTGATTGTGGAGCTGCTGGAGGAGGAGGCAGTGGTCGTTTCGTTGCAGGCCGATGAGCAGCTCTAAAAATTCCCAATTTGGCAATTGATCTCACCTTTTGTATGAGTGTCCCTCCCACTCCCTCTATTTCTCTCTCTCTGTGTGCGTGTGTGTGTGAATGTCTCTCTCTCTGTGTATGTGTGTGTGTGTAAGTGGGCCAATTTTAATTGGCATTAATGATTTATTTTACCCATCGTGTATATTTCTGCTTAACTTCTCCATAAGAAAAACTTTACCAAGGGAATCTCCATTTCCCTATCTCTATCTTTCTCTTTATAAGTTTTACCTAGTCTTTAAGACTCACTTTGTTGTAAATACAAAATATATGGCTAGCAAAAAACAAAAAAACCGATATATATATACACATATATTCCCCCTCCCTATTCAATGTGATGTGTTAATTAGGTTTAAGTCACTTAATATGTAATTATTCAATGTGAAATACAAAATCCGCAAACAGTATCAGTAGATTTATTTTAACCAATATGCAATAACTTAGCATTTATGACTAACTAATACACACACACACACACACACATCTACATATTTTAACTAATTATGCAAAACAAATTTGTTGTCAGTAGGTTACAAAAAGAAACAAAAACAGAAGGAAAAGTAAAAATCTATATATCAGTAGGCTTAATTTTAAATACATATAATACTTATATTTTAGCTTATGTTATGCTAAATAGAAAAAAAAAACAAATATATATATTTAAAATGTGTAAACTGAAAAAACTATTTCCATAAATGTTGAAAACGTAAACAAAAAAACACACACAAATTTTATGTTTTTATTGTTGTTTGTGGTTTCCCATTTTTTGCAAATGTGGCAAATTTTTTTGAGCTGCTGCAAATTTTTGGAAATATGTTTGGCATAAGAAGTTAAATTTTTCATTACTTTTCATTCAAAGTTGGTAAGTACAACTCTAAATAATTGTTAACTAATATATACTTTAAAGAAATTTTTGATTTTTGGTCAAGTTTTTAAAGACAGACCGAAATTTGCACTTTGCACCATTAAAAAAACCGCAAAAAATGTACAAAGATCTATTGGATGATGATTTGATTTTTATCAAAAGTTAAGTATGAGCAGTTATTCAGTTAATATTCCCATTCAAAGTGTCAAAGTGATTGTTAGAATTGAAAGCCAAAATAATACGAGTCGAATGCGATACATCTCTTAAATATAAGAAAAATTCGCTTTCTTCTGTTTAGTCTAAGCTTTAAAACCTTATTTATTTTATTTAAAATGGGTTAAAGTGGTTGATTTATGAGTAAATTTTAAGCTGTGATAGCTGTCAGATTAAAGGGGTAAGCAGGACTTAAAATTCGTAGACTTCATGCCTCTTTTTGTCTCCTTATTGTTTCATATATGCAAATGCAAATAAAGGAGGCGATGGCTCATTTTGCCAGAACAACAAAATAATAACAATGAAATATTGACAATGGAGAGAATGGCTGAAAGAGCTGCGGCAATAACTTTATATGTTAAGAAAAGGAGAAGATATGACATTTTCTGCCTTATCTGATGAAGGATGTGACAGAGGTGAAAACAGGGACCAGGGACAAAGTGAGAGCTTAAAAGTAGTGGGTTTTCCCCATCATTGGAAAATCTTATGATTAATTCAACGAATTTCACTTGATACGGATTCATTCATTCATTCATTTCCTAATAAGTGTTTATATATATAATACCTTTATGATATATTTTAGTTTCGTATACAGTTTGAGGTGAAGTTTTGTAGTTGATAAATATTCTTTTGAAAGAAATTTTAAGGCATTTAAGTTTAAACAAATATATTCTAGATTCAAGATAATCATTCAAGTCTATCACTATCAAAAAGAGACTCAAAATGTTCCAATGATTCGAAGCTGTGGTAATTAATTTGTTTTCGTCTTTCAAATTTTGGGTAACTCCTAAACAATTTTAAGTCTGAATATATGTAAATATATCTTATTTGATTTACCTGGAAAGTTACATTTTCTATTCATTATCTTTCTTAAATTTTCAGCCTAATGCAACGCTACGAATGTGAACATAGACGTTATTAGCGAGACAGAATGTTATCCTCATTTGGGTTTACGGTTCGAAAAATAATCAAAAAACAAATTTTGATGTATGTACGAAAATATTTTGGAAAAAAGTCAATGCAGGACGTTGACATTGAATTGCAGCAAATTCTAAGCCAATTTTAACTGTAAACAACACTTTCTTTTTGTTTTCACAAATAAATGAAGTTTTTTTGCAAAAGAAAATAACAACAACAACAAAATGTGTGCCTGGATGTGTGTGTTTTAATTGGAAAGTCAAAAGAAAGTAAGTAACAAAAAAAAAAAAAAAAGTGTATGTAGTAGAGGGCAATTTGCTTATTTAGACAAGAGGAAATGAACAAGACAATAAACACAGTCTGCGTGCATATAGACACACTCTCACACACACACCCACATATAGAGACACACATACACACACACACACGAAACAAAGGTTCTTACCCCAGAGCACACAAAATTTCATTATGGCATGCCAATCAGTAGCTAACCAACTCGCTTTTGCCACTTTACCAATCGCCTTCTGCTACTGCTACTGCCTCTCGTTCTCCCTCGCACAGTCTTTTGTCTCTCTATTGATGTTGTTATATGTAAATTGGAATGGAACATGTATAATCCAAAAACCCAACCCAAAGTTATTGGCATCCAATAAATGTTAAAGTCACAATGTATCCACACACAGCATAGTGGGGCATGGTTAATCCCACACACCCTAAAAAGGGCTATACAGCCTGACCCTGTTTTGTCTCTGTCCCAGTCCCTCTCCCAGTCCCTCTCCCAGTCCATTCTATTCTCTGACCCATCGTCCACTAAATCAGTTTGTGTGTGTGTATTTGGGTAGATAAAACCAAAATGTGAGGGAGATATGGCATATTTTCTAAACTGCCGTGTTGTAGCTCTGCTACAGTTTGGTTTGACTTTGCTACTACAAAGGCCTAGGATAATTTGTGGTGACTGCAACCTGCCGCAGAACTGGGTCAAAGAACATTAGATTTATGTAATGGTCAGCAAAAGGAGCAAATGACGCTTCAATAGGCAGATGTTCAAGATACCAAAATGTCAGTTTGCTTCCCTATTAGCTAATTACAGTTGTTGATGATTACCTTACCGAAAGCCTTTTGATTAGCCACAAAGGACATCATTAGACATCTTCAATTAGAGTGTATTTAATAGTCGGTTCTCTGCACGGTTAGTTCTTATCTTGATTTCGACAGAAACTCATTTAGGTTGTAGAAAGGTAATTAACATAAATATTTTCCACCTGACCATTACCAGTTTATCAATAAAAATAAGTTTATGGCAAAATGAATAGCATACTTTGAGGGGTTTGCAAAATTTGCATTTACTGAGACTAAAGCGATTTACTGATTAGACAAAAGAGTATGGGCCATAACTAACAATTAGTGAAAGGCAAATGCTTCTCATTCTCCAACTTGAAGCCGTTTTGCTCTTTTATTCTCTCTCTCTCTCTCTCTGTCGTCCTTTTTAGCCTTTATGTGTTCACGCATTCATAATTCCTCATTACGTAAAATGTCTAATTCTGAAGACAGCCTGCTTATCTTGTTGTGGTTCTTGTCCAGGACAAGTTTTCCCCTATCTCCCTTTCTCCCTCTCTCTCTCTCTCTATGTGTGTTTGTTGTTTCCCGTTTTTATTAGATGTTTGGCCAACACGCAAAAGTCTTGGTAGGCGCTTCTCATTCATTCATTCTTCCTCTATCCTCCACTATCTCCTTGGTAGTTCTCTTTTTGATTATGTTTTCCTTCTGCTCTGTTAATTGGCACAACTTGTTAGCCCTGAAGACAGAAGAGTCGTCAGGACATTCTCTAACATACACACATATGTACATAGTTGAATGCCTTTTTTATGGGCATCGTAAAAAAGTATTCTTTAAGCAGATTCAATTGTTTCCGACTTGGCTTTAATTATAGTCTTAGTCGACATCTATGCATATAAAATCAAAGTTTAACATTGCTCAACTTTCAGCCAAATAAACTTGTTGTGGCAAGTGTCTTGGCATTAGCCACAGATTTGCTCATTTCGAATGGCTTGGCTTAGATAAAATGAAACTTGTTAGCCAAAAACTACATCTTCATTGATTTCAGCATAATATTACCTCAATATTGTAAGCATTTAATACATTTATTATTAAAGGTAAGTATCTTAAATGATTGGAAATTCAATTTGAAACTACTTTTGCTTTAAATGAAAAGGAAATATTTGACATGCCCAAACCTTCAATATAGAGGCCAACAAAAGTTAGATCCACATACCTGAGTAAACTTTTCCAATGGGTTATGGTTCGATTAATCCTTATTCGTGAAAGGAGTGCTTCTGGTATTTACTATCACTACTTGAAACATTTTGCGAAAATATTTTTATATGAGTTAACCGAGGAGCTCTACAAACTCTACAAGTTTTGATCTCAACAATAAAGTAGCTGCTCAGAATGGGTTGGAGTTATCCCTATTAAAAGTTCTCTACTTCTAAAGAAGCATCCTTAATATATGTACATAATGTGTATTGTGTAATATACATATCAGATAGTTCTCACAATTTTCCTCTTATCCTCACAGGGCAAGGAATATAAGACATACAATTCGGCACTAATAACTGACAATCGGCTAACTTATAGACCGCTCCACGTAGTCAATAATCCAATTAGCAAAATAATTAGATGATAATTTGCCTCAAATACTTTGCCTTTTTTCTTCGGCTTTGTATATTTTTTTTATTTTTATTAGCCATAGACTTATGGATAACTCTTAGATCAATAACCATTTACAATGCGAGTAAAATGAATTTGGTTTAAAGGGTTTTCTTGATTAAAAAACCATTTTCTTGGTATGAGCCTAATTTGATTTGCAATTGAAATTGTTATTGGGTACATCAAGAATGTTCTTGGAAAAGGCCAAGCATGAAAATTTCAAACAAAAAAGGGTCAAATAGGAAATGAAATTTTGTCGAGAGGTCAAAATAAAAATAAAACAGATCAAGGTCTAATAGAAAAGTAAGTGACGCTGCTTAGTTAGAGAGGATTTTTCATGCATACTAAGAGAATATGTGGCAAATTCACGATTGGCTTTAATGTCAAAGAAATTTTAAAGTCGATTACATAATTTGGGATTTCATCAATTTGGTTTTGGTTTTGTAACTCTCTCTCTCTCTCTTTATCTCTCTATATCATCGTATTTTTTATATTTAATTTTTTTCGCTTAAAACAAATTGGTTTCTTTGCTACGTTACCTACTTTTTTCTTCTTTTTTTTTTTTTTTTTGGTCTCAACTTGGTGCACACTTAATAGGCTTATGAGCAGCCCTAAGCTGGCTTAAATGCAAAGTGCGTTAATTTAATGACAGTTACAATAACAGCAACATCATTAACAACAACAATTGCCAAGACCACCTTAGTAGAAAGAGGAGAATGAGGAAGCAAAAACCAGGAACAGAAGCAGGAGAAGCTGCAAGCACAGCTTGTGGCACCTTTACTTCATAATAAACAGTGCTTAATGCAAGTTCGTGCCTACCAAACAAATAAAAGAAATTGTAGAGATGTAAGATGTGAGAGCTGTATACCAATAAAGTATTTGCAGTTTACTCAACCAAAGACAAAAATTGCTTTTAAAAAAGTTTTTGAATACTTCTCAGTAAGCTTTTATCCACTATTCACTAGAGAGAGAAAGAGAGGGAGATCTAAGAAAGTTAACTAAACTATATCTAAATATTGACTATTATTTCATGTTGTATTAAATAAACCACTTACATCCAAATTCCCAAGTCAACTAATGATCACTTCAATTAATGTTTTTGTTGAAGTGAATGCTATACTTATTCCACCCACTGTGCTGACACAGTTCTGGAGAATTTGTTTACCTGTGTCAACGCAAGTAAACAGAAAACAAAACAAAAAAAAAGTGTGGGAGAAGAAAAACAACATCAAGAAGAAAGGAAAGAAATGAAATGAAACGCAATTAGTCAACACTTGCCCGTTACCTTTATATATATGTATATATATATACCGTGAACTGTCACTTTATTTGGCATTAATGGGATTTCTCCGAGTGTTGCAGCCAAATTGAAGGCAACAGCTTGGAAATAAAATGACCCTCTATCTCGCAGTGGCAAATTCTAAGTAGCTTTACTTTACTTTATTTTTATGTAGTTATTATTTTATGCCTAATGCTCTCCAGAAAAGACATTGTAATATATTTGTGACCCTTTTTTTTGGGCCCAAGAATAAACTTTTCCGAGGCACTCGAAACTGTTTTTACTGGAACTGTTTTTTGTGCTTGTTGTTGTTGTTTTAGTCGGAGCATAAAGCCATTAAAAATCAATTGGGCCACAAATGCAAAGTATCCGTTATAGGCACACACACACATATACACACATACATATGTATATCTACCTATCCCATATGTGTACGTATGTGCCCTTCCTCGAAAGGATAACAGCAGAAAAAAAATATTCAAGGTCCCGCCCAGGACATAAGCAAATATGTGAAGTTGAAAACTTTTTTACTTTCGTTTTTTGTTTTTTTGGCATTCCACTAAATTGATTTTCAACTTTACGGCTAAGACCAAAAAAACTGCGTTTCGGCTAACAAGCTGGCAGGCATAGTCGAGGGCTCATTGACCTACCAGATACCCTTTCTTTTGACATGGCAGGAAAGTTGAGATAAATAGATTAGTTTCTTAAGTATCTAAGTTTATTAACTTAATTTTCTATATTTTTCTTATTTTGTTAACTTGGTAGTGGCTATTTATTTGTGTCTAAATCGCAGGACTAATAAACGACATTGACACTTTTATTTACAACGACTTCTCTTTGAATAAGCTTTGAGCTAAATTGTATTGCCGACCTTCTGGGAATGTGTTAAAGAAGAAAGAAAATTTGATATCCCGTCAAATGAGGGAATGTAAAAGAAATGCTAAAAGATTGGATCCACGAGTCAAGATACTAAGTTTTACAGATTTAGGATTGTTGAAACATTACGAAGATTCTAGAATCCTGATCTTGGATCAGAATAGCCTGTATAGACAGATCCCATTAAAAACTTGAGTCAAAATATTAAATTTGAGGTCTGATGTTTCCGTTTTGTCTTTGGATACTTCTTTTGTCTTTAGAGTCTTCAGTATTCGGTTGTGTGTGTGCTCCTTTGATTTTCGCTGAGTCAAACTTGAATCTCTGGCATTGAGTCGTCAATGGCTTTTAATATTTTTTCCTTTTTTTTGTTTAGACCAGCAGCCAGAGTGCGAGCCAGAGCCAACATGGCCTTCCGTTTTGCAGAGTTTTTCCTGTTTGGGCCTGGCGGCGTCTTGCCCAAGCCCACGTCCCGTGACCATGCCGCGCGGGCAACTACATGCCTTCACTTGCAGTCCATACAATTTCCGAGTATTTCTTTTTTGTTTCCCCATCCTCGAGCCTCCGAATCCGCCTTCGCCCTCTCTGTGGGCAACTGGCCAAAAAGATACAAATCGTACGCTTAATCGCAGCTTGAAAAGAAGAACAACAACGAACTGGAGCTCGTGTGGGTGTGAGAATTGGAGATTGAGAGACATGATGATGACGATGATGATGATAACGTTGGGAAAGAGAATTCGCATTCACTGAATTATTTGTTTCTTCTTTACGATTATGGCCCAAGAACATGGGTACTTCTGATATGCATTACGCACAAGTATATCGAAGATATTATAATAAGGGAACAGATAACCAACCAACCAACCAACTGGCTTGCTGACCGACTGACAGCTCTCAATGTGTATGCAAATATTCAGTTGAGGCCTTTTTATGTCCCGGACAGCTTGATATATATTGATGGCAATGGCGACATGGCCAAGTGTTGTTCAAATAAGCAAATAAACGCCAAAGGCAAGATACTTCACCCCCCGTCTTTGTATTGCCTCTTCCTTTCTCTTTGTGGTTAATGCCTTTTTGCTTGGCTTGATTTGATTGATTTTCGGTTTTTTCTTTCTTGTTGATTTGGCATTTGTTGGCTTATCATTAAAATGATGATTTAACAATATTGAAGTGACAGCATTACATGATTATGAGTATGATTATTTTTTGTTATGATTGAAATCAAATGAAATGAATGAATTGCCGAAGGTCCTTCAGTTACTTGTCTCGCATTAACCAAAGGGAGCCAAAATCAAAGTCGAATAACTTGGCCACTTTAAATTGGCACTTTAAAGTGAAGTTACCATAGTTTCAACTATTTTCCAAATGCATTTCCAGCTTGCACTTCCTCACGTTCTCTCTCCCAATCTCTATTGAACTATTTCAAACTCAAATGTTTGTGTCTGCAGAACCATCTCGTCCTTAGAACCTATTTCCTTTCCCCTCCCACATAGCCAACCAGCGAAAGTTTTTCGTGTACCAAATCTTCTCGTCCTAAGCTGTGCCAATAAAAATCCAAAACTTGTGCCAAACAGTGGCACTGCTCCTAGTAGAAGAAGGAGCAGGACAAGGAAATGAAGTAGAGCGGGAGGGAAATAGGAATTTACTTGCAACGGAAAGTTTTTTGGTAGGGGGTGGGTAAATTGGGAGACAGAAATGAAGTTTATTTATAAGGAATTAGTTGTTGACTTTATTGAAATGATGTTGTAGTTGTTGTTCTTAGACTTGTCATTGTTAAAGCTGAGATTGAATTTTAATTAATTAAGTATTAGTCAGCTATAATTGAGAGTGGCAAATCTATATTTTACCATGTTAATTAAAGCTAGTAAAACTAAGAAAGACACTCAAAGAGGAAAAGAGTGGTAAAGAGTGAAAGAGATAGAATGCGGGTGTGGGTGTGATAAGTTTTAATTCCTAAAAAAGTTGAAAAGTTGTTGCCTTACCTTTGGCAACTTTTTATCGGGAACACGCGCTTGTGATTTGCGGCAAACATAAAAGCTAGGATAAGGATACGCACACACACACACCACCCTTACACACACACACACACATTCATCGTCACGTCTCCACTATATGTTCACTCTTGCCTTGTTTTATAACCAAGCAAAATGTTAAGCAATTTGCTTAAATTTGCCAAGTGAATTTTCAGTTGAAGGTGATTGAAACGCTCAAATGAGTTTTTTTTTTCGACATAGGGCACAGCAGGATTGAAGGGATTCAATGTTAGTTCTATAGATTTACAATATACCCTGCAATTGGTAGTTGAAGGGTATATTTGTTCAATTTCAAGACAAAGGACAAAGTTTTTGAGTTTTGTTTTAGAAAATTAGGAAAGGATTTATCATTTTTTTCAAATCCTTTAAGTATTGTTGTCAGAATCTGTTTAGTTCATATGAATGAATAAATAAGCAGCTTTATTGAGTATGTAAATAACATAATAGATTTTTTAAACCGATTTTGCTTGGGTGGGATAGGAGGATAGTTCCACATTACTCCTCTAAAATCAAAACTGCCGAATCGACAACTAAAAGGACTTATAATCTCCATGTTTCGTATTAAGTGATTTCGACGTTAAAGTTATTTTTTAACACTTATTTATTTTAATGCCATTTTTAATTGTTTCTTAAGATGGTTAATAGACTTTTTTCAATGACCTTTCGTTTAATGAATTATTTTATTTAAAATGCAAATAATGTAAAATATAAAATGAATTTTTTTCTTTTTAAAAACTTATTTACTAAATATCTCTTAATTTTCATATATTTTCTTACACAATCTACCATAACCAATTATTTTTTTTTTATTTGTTAGGTGTAATTAATTGACTAAATATATTAAGACTTGATTTAATTTAATTTAATGGCAAAACTGATTTAAATCGAATGAATTCTATACTTAATCCACATTAAACTACAAATATTTTTTTAAGATTTATTGTTTAATCAACGATATTATATTTCCTCATTCGTCGCCCTATATACGTTTTTTGTATAGCATACTTTTTAGGGCTTCAAATTTTATTCATTAAAATAAACTCACTACTCCTTTGTAATTGCCACGTAATGCATAAATAAAAAGAAAAAATCAAAAACCCGTCGACTAATGAGGGGAAAAAAAATTGTGTTCAAAAATACCAAAATTCATTTTATAATGAAATGAGTAAAAAACACAATACCAACCTACTCACACTTCATTTAAAGTTGCAATTTTTTCAAAGAAGTCTTCAACAAATTACCAACTTAATGATATTTGCAAATGAATTTTATTTAGATTAACCTTTTAAGTTGACCAATTAACTTAGTGATTGTGGGATTTAAATATTCGCAAATATCTTAAAATGATTACGAGTTAAATTTCTCATTATTCCACAAAATTACCTAAAGCCCAACTAATTTGAAGATTAAGGAGACATTTTGATTTAATGGGGCGTAGGTAAGACTGAAAATAAGTCAAGATGGTGTTGAAATGAATATCAAAACTGAGAATTAGTGAATGAAAATTTAAACAAAATGTAAATGCTGATTCGCATACTTAGAGAGAGGCGAAAGTTTTTCATTTCATCCATTCAGATTAGTGAAAATATAGGGTATCATTTATACGTTGGTGTGATTTAAGAACTTCGCGGTATGTTTTTAATTTCGTTAGTGAAAGTTTTTCAACTTTGGATTTTAGTACTCGCAAATGTCTAAGTGTGTGTGTGTGTGTGAGTGAGTCGGGAAAAAAAGGAGAGAAAACTTTTATTTGTTTCAAAACAGAAAAACGGAGAAAAAAACGCAAACAAAAAATAATTTAGCTGGTGAAAAAGTTGCTTACACTCGATGTTGATGTGGCTGATGCTTGCCACCCATCATCCACATCTCAGGAGCAGAGCCTTCTGCCATTTTAGACTCCTGCATAGTTTATATACCTGGGCTTTGACAGCTACAAAAGTTGTGCTTCCCACGGTTTGACAATAATTTTTGGCATGGAATTTTTAATATTAGCGGTAAAGTTTTCAATTTTTTTTTTCTTTTTGGCAATTAGTTTTGAAATTCAAATTGTTTGCCTAGAGAAAAAGAAGCTCAATGTATTGATTAGTTGTTTCCCCTTTCCCCCTCGTAACCACACCAAAAATGTCAGTCTAATGCGACTAACTTTACAAATTAACAAGTCAATTAGACCACAATTAGCGACATGGAGAAAATTTGTTTTAGTCCTCATTAAGCGTAGACGCAGACGACTATAAAAGGACTCTGGCATTATGAGTGTGTGTGCCACACACGAACCATGACGGACAATAGAAAGTGGCCAGAAGCGGAAAAACTTAAGGGAGCTGCTGCTCCCTCAATCTTTGACCACCCACTGAGACGGGCCATGGTCAATACGTTTTGGGAATACACCGAACGGACTAAGGTGAGCGGCATGTGGCTATTAAGAAGGAATCGTACACATGGTCTATCCAGGTGAGCAGATGACCCAGCAGATGACGTCAGCAAATGTCGTGAATTTTGCCACCCACACAGATTTATATGGTCATCGGTGCTGATGCAATTGCTGCTCTTGAGCATTTACTTAACTTTGCTGCTCTGGCTAAAATTCTATTCGTATCCAATTGTTAACAACATTTCGAATGATTTGTCCATCACGGATGTGGCATTTCCTGGGGTGACCATCTGTAGTCCTAAAGTTGTCAATTTGGAGCGTGTGGAGCGCTATGTCAAGACCTTGTAAGTACTCCAAGTAGAGTCCTTATCCTGTTTTCATGTTATCTCTATGGTTTTCCAGGAAAATCCCCCCCGATTTTGATATAGGCGAAGTGGCAGCTGGTTTTGATTTCTTGAATGCCTTTACGGATCAGGGCTTTGTGCCTCCCTCACATGATAGTTATCGCAGCACCGATGCCGTGCTCCGTCTGAACAATGTCTCCATTTGGGAGGCCGCCATGGCGGTTAGTCCTGGCTGTGCTGATTTTGTGAAACGTTGCTTCTGGGGCCACACGGAATTTCAATGCAACCAGAGTCATGAGTATTTATCCTTTATACCCACGACAGCGTATTTGGGTCCATGTTGCTCCTTCAACTACAATCCACGCAATGCCAGTTATGTTCCCTTTTCGGCCAACATTTTTGGCATGGACGGGGGTTTGACTTTCATTGGCGCCGAGGGTTCGGAAAGGAATTTGAATACTGGTCTGATAGTACTTGTCCATCATCCCATGGATTATGTCACCGAATCGGCTGCTTCGGTGACCATAACAGCTCGTTCCGAGAGTTTTGTTGAGGTCTCGCCCACCGTGCAGAGTTCATCTGCCGATGTTCTAGAGTTGGCCGAGAGGAAACGTGATTGTTTGACCTCTGATGATTTGGATTTACGTAATTATAGGCAAGCTGCCTGCATGCTAAGTTGCCAAATGGAAGCCATTGTTAAGAGTTGCGGTTGCCATCCATATTTATTGCCCATTGTGGGTAACAAATACAAGGAGTGCAATCTCAATGATACCTTTTGCTATTCAGCCAACTATGGTAAGCACTTTAACATGAACTTTAACTTTAATGCACATCCTTAGCATCCTTAAGTCTGTCACGTTGATTCCTTTGGTGGTGTCTGTGCTGCATTTTTTATGCTTCTCCTTGTGCTCTTGCTGTGGTTATGTCTCAGTTGTTGGATGCTTGTGCTTTTACTCCATTTTACTCCTGTTACATAATTTATATTAAATATTCAAGATTCTCCCACATGGCTTTTGCTCCCTACCCACAGGGGTGAGAGAGCGGGAGAGAGAGAGAGAGAGGAATTCGTGTGTAAGGGGGCCCTCATCCCATTGCATCTGGAATCTTTTCCCACTTGACAGCTTAAATATGAATTTAAAGTGTTCTCTCAAGATTTAACCCAACCCCTCCACCTTCTCCTCCTCCCTCTTACCACAGATAACTTTAAGAGTGTGCGCTGTGATCAGTGTTTACCAAATTGTTATGATGTTACCTACTCCACATTGTCCTATAGAACGGATCTCAATCAACATCAATATTCAGTTAGTCGCTTTTAGTAAGTATATAAAGAAAATTCTTACTTGGGGTTGAAAAATTCCCTTCACTTGGCTTCTCTCTTTAGTGCTCCAGAGTCCCTGAACAATGATAGCTTTGTCTTGCGTGTCTATTTGGCCAAACAAGTTGTCCCAGTCATACGCAAAGTCACTGTCATGTCATGGATTGGCTTACTTTGTAAGTAAATGTTTAATGTCTATAACTATTTTAGTTAATTAAAATTGATTTTCTTTCTCTTCTCATTAGCCGATTTGGGTGGCATTTTCAATCTTTGCCTGGGCTTAAGCATGATTTCTGTTGTGGAATTTTTCTATTACTGCTTTTATCGACTCTATGTAAATTATCAATTGCAAAAGGATCAAATGCCGAAAAAGGCTTGGAAATAATTGACAAAACATTTACTTAATTACAGTAATTTCTTTAATATTTTATGTAAAACTAAAAAGTTTAAACTAAACATTTAAAATTGAAATTTAATTAATTGTTTTTTTCTTTTTACTTTGGAGTCTTTGTTTAGAAGCTTTACGCTTCTTTAGTTGTTGTTTTTTTGCTGATGGGTTAACTGCAGTCTCAGGCTGGTCGTCATCGTCATCGTCCTCGTCATTGTTTTCCTCATCGCTGGTAGTTCCAAAAATATGTGTCGGATTAAATGGGAACTTATATTGCAAATGGTCTACTTACCCCACAGTTGGCATTTGCTCAAACATGTCCTCATATTCATCATCCACTGGAGTTGTCTTTACTGGTTTATTCTTCCTCTTGCCCACTTGTTGTTCCGCCTCTTCAACGTCATCCTCGTTGTCAGTTTCCTCCTTTTCAGTGTCCACAGCTGGACGTATAAGAATTTTGGTGGCCTTTGATTTGACATAGCATTGATAGAGTAAGACTGTGGATTGCGACTCATGGACGCGCACATAGCGATCCAAACTGGCGGAACTCAAATATTTGCCACTGGTATCCAAATGTAAATCACTAATGCCTCCAGTGAAGCCTTTGTAGGTATGCACATGGGTCTTCATGCGGCGCGTATCGAAGGCTTTGAGAGCACCCATTGTGGTGCCCGTGTAGATGTAGTTACCATGGGCCACTAGCGCTGCAAAACTCATGCCGTGCTCCTCGCTAGAGTAGAGAGCAACTGGTCGTCGTTGTTTGCGTGTGTCGTAGAGACGTACATAACCATAACGTGAACAGGTGGCCACCACTTGGGGGGAATCCATGAAACCCACATCGCTGTCCCATACGTTCACCTCCAGCTGCAGATAATCATTGGGCAAATTCTTGGACGAGAAGATTTGCTTGCCATCGGCAGCTAGATCGAATATTTTCAAATTGTTCTGTCGTCCCTTGCCACCAGTGGCCACAATTTGCCTAGCCTGCGTGCATTGACGCAAATGGTCTATTTCATCGCCAGCAGAGATAAGAATTTCGGATGAATCTTCTTCGGAATCAAGTAGCACACTTTGAATCTGTCCATTGGCAATACCGGCTATTAGTCTATCATTATACCTTGCCAATCCAACTATGGGAGCGGCTTTGAAGTCAACTTGGACAACACCTGGACTTCCTACTCTGGCCAGTGGGCATATCTCGGCTGTGTTTTTGGCTCTTCCCAATAAAATTTCCGTTTGCTGGGCATTACCGAATGACAAGGTAGTTACTCTCGATTCCTTATCCAATGATTTAATGTTACTGAGATTGCTCTGGGCATAGGGAGTCTTCTCATCGGCTGGACACAAATCTTTAAAACAAAATGTGAACCCAAGTTAGAGGTGAAATTTGAGAATTCTCATCTACTCACGTTTAAAGGATCCTGTGTGTGTGCCCACATATATTTCATGTTTAGCTGTATAGTTATGATGCTTTACATTTGCCGTTGTCCACTTCATTTTGTTTAAAATACGTTTTTTCTAAATCAAAACAAACCGAACACGTGCAGCGCCAAAAAATGCGAACCAGAAACCAGGGCTCACTGTGGAAAAGACAAAAACCGCCATAAAAAGGCTTAAAATCCGCTAGATAGACCCCGAAGTGGCAACACTGGAGCAACAGCTGTTTTTTGTTTACCTTGCCATTTGAATTTCAATTTTTTGTGTTTTGTGCAATTTTTATATAATTTATGAGAGAGAATGTCTCTCACAAAGGTTTACGATGCAGCCACTGTGTTTAGACACTTAAATGGTGTCCTGAATGTCTATAAGCCAGCTGGGATGAAAGTCGTACATGTGCGTAATGCCATTTTAGCCAATATATGCAAAGGTAAAGTGAAGCTAGTGCAGCGGATGGGGCCTTCAATTGTTTTTTCTTAATTACTTTAGGCCTCAATGAGTTGGAACAACGTGAGCCGCGTAAACTGACCGAGGATAGACCCTTGCTAGGCACAGGAACAGCTGCCGATAGTGTCTTACACAATATGGCCAAGAACACAGACCTTTCGGACCACATACTAGCCTCGGGTTCCCGCTATTTACCCGCAGATATACGTTGTGCCACTGTGGCGAGTTTGGGGGAACACACCAGTGGAGTGCTACGTAAGTGAATGCCTTCGTGAAATTATGTAGTCCTTTATGACCTTTTATCCCTGCAGTCTTTGGTCTCAACAAGGGATTACGTCAATCGAGTCGCATACAAAGGAATCGGCCTGTGCGTATCTACCATGTAACTGGCCATCTAGGCATTGCCACAGAGAATCACCTGCCCGACTCGCGCATTACAGTGCGTTCCAATTACAAACACATCTCGGCTGAGAGATTAAGTGGTCTTGCCTCCTCCATGCAGGCTTCCCATCAACGTAAAATGTATGAGCTCTGCGGAGTAGATCTTCAGACTCAGGCTGCCTATGAATTGGCGTGCAAGGGTCTCATACGACCGGCGGATAATTCACAACCAGTTCTCTATGGCATTAAATTGATTGAATTTCAACGTCCCCGCTTTACCTTGGAAATCCATGCCATCAACGAGACGGAGGACTATTTGGCCGCCATAGTCCATGACATGGCCCTGGAGCTGAGAACAGTTGCCCATTGTATACAATTGCGTTGCATACGGCATTCCCACTTCGAGGTGGGTGAAAGCCTGCTCCGACATGGCTGGCATTTGCCGGGGATCATGAAGAATTTGCGCCAACAGAAAGAGATTCTTAAGTCACATCCCGAGATGCTAAAAGAGGAACGCATTGAACTACATGGTTGATCATTAGCTTTAGTATAATTTCTTATGAAAATACAAAAAAAGAATAATGCCAAATTGGTATTTAGAGCTCCAGCTCCTGCTTCTGGTATCTGTGATGGTAGATCAGAACTAGCTTTTCTAATTCAAAGAACTCTTTTTGCAGTTTATCATGCAATTTTTTGCCCGCCACCGAATCGTGTTCCTTGTCCAACACCTCCTGGGCCTCTTGGAGTCGCATGTGAGCCAATTCCATAAGCTTAAGAGCCTCCTTGGGCTTTCTGCATGATTGCTCCTCCAGCGTATGGACAATTTCCATTAGAATAACAGTTAAATAAATGGCCAACTTGATGCTATGCGGATCGAGGCGACGGCAAACGTTGTAAAGATCTTCACATAGACGCAGCTTGCGTTCCAAATGTCCATCACCCAGTTGATTCATCTGCAGACCCTCCTCATGGCCATAAAGCTGTATAAGTGTGTGCTTTAGATTGAACATATGGAAATGATTGGGATGCAACATCTGGGAGAGACGAGCCAAAAGTAATTCCACTTCATTCGCCGTTGGTTTGCCAGACATTAACTTATCCACCTGAGCCGTCATGTGGGTCTGCAATTCCGTAACATATCCAGCATTCAGAACCATGGGGCATGTATCACATTTCCATTGAGCTTCCTCATCCAACGGATCCACGGGAAGATGTCTGCCCTCACATGTCTTATTGACATCACCCAAACAGGCAAAGGCACTCACATAGGTGCCAAATTCGGTGGGATCCAGGCAACGCGAACAGCGGCAAACAAAATGCTTGGTCATCTTCAGATGATGCTGACGCAGCTGAGTGCCCCACAGGATGTTGGTGTAGGTGATCTTGAGATGATCGCCCTTCTTCAAATTACAACCGGCTCGTACTGCAATCTGCTGGGTGGTCGCATCGAATTGGAAATAACAATTCGGTTGACAGGAATGCTCCATCATGCAAGCCTGCCGGAAAAGGCCACTCAATTCTACTCCAGTGGGCAATTCTATGACCATGTAATTGGTCTCTATAATGCCGCACAGACGATGCAATAACTCTGGATCATATTCGCCTATAAGACTCTCTTTGCTCTGCTTCGTTGCCTGTTTGAGGCGATGCAGGAATTTTTGATGCAAATAGTTGACTACGCGCTTCTCGGCCTCCTGATGCAACTCTGTGCCTTTGCGTTCCTCCTCATGCGATTGCATCTCGAGCAGGGAGCTCCAACGTTCCGGATGTTGACGTTGCAGTAGCAAGCACTTCAGCACGAGCAGTGCATCTTCACGATAGTAATCATGTAGGCCACGTGTATCGGAACGAGCAGCCGGGCCTGGACCCAGGCTAAGTACACTGCATTCCAAACTCTCGTGATGGCACATGGCACTGCAGACAGGCCAGCGGCAACTGGAAAAGGGCAAAAACATTTCAACGAGATCGGAGATCAGACTTCTTCCCACTCACCTGTGACACAAATGCTTGCCCAGGCGACATGGCGTATAGCAGCCCACACATGGCACTATAACCGATGACTTTTCCGCTTCCGACATATACCATTTAGGACCAATGACCAATGGCTCCTCGACGAATATTATCTGCTTGGCCTCAATGTCGTGAGTGGCCACCAAATAGCGACCCAATTGCTCATCTTGCACCTCACGAAATGGCTTACATTTGAGCTTATGACTCGGCCAGTGCTCCTTCTGATGTTCGCCACCGCAATAGCGAACCATTCTACAGCGATTGCAGGTCCTTGAGGCAGCCACCCCGCATATGGCACAGTCCAGGCTCAACATTCTAAAAATTTCTCTCGATGAATAGGGCTTTTTTAACCAATTTTTCTGAACACAAGTCCGCGGTGCGTTACGTTATTCTTCACACTTTATACTAAAACGATGTGCAAGTCTTTTTTGTTGTTTGTTGACGAATTCAGTCGGAGAGAGCGCCGTGTGTTATATTTTTAGCATTTCTCCAAACTATTCTGTAGCAAGAGCATTTTATTTTCAAACTGTTCTGAATGAAAAGCGCAGGGCTCTGTGTCAAATTTTCGTTGGGAAAAGCTAGTGTGCGACAGTGCTCAAGTGCACAGTGGTTTAAGTGTTGTAAGTTGCCGTATAAGTAGTATGGAAAGCTATCAAAATGCAACTCGTTTTTATTTACGAAACAATTTAGCCCTAGGCAAAGATTTTAAAGAGCATCTAATAGTTCTTAATTACCTTTCTCAAAACCCGAATAAAATTACAGATTGAAAAACGTATTATTACTTATGTATATATACCTAAAATACAGTTGATGCTAAGGAACCTTGAAAAACTTTTCGGTACATAGAAATCATAGAATACTCTAGAATCTACATACATATGTACATATGTAATCAAGCACAACGTACTTTTGCTTTAAATAGATCCTTAAATTCCAGTGATTTGATTTGATTAGATAATGATATGTTTTGAATCGGAAGAGATAATAACACTAATTTCGATATACGAATAGCGTTTATAGTTTTAAAAAACTCTTTAGTCAATCAAATTACTCCAAATTATTTGAAGAGATGCTCTAAGATACTTTTCATTCGATGAAATTTTAGAATATTATGGCTTTCCAAACATTATTTATTTTAATGTGAAAATTCCCTAGAATATGTTTTATAGATAGAAGCATAAAATACATATATGTATTTGATCCATATAGCATACCCTAGAATATAAATCATTCAGACAAGATCCTAGAATTCTTTCGATTGATTTTTTTGTTAAAATACTTCTTATATGAAAAGTTACATGTGCTTGATATAATATTTTTAAATTAAAAAAGCCACTTGGATATTTTTCGTAATGTTTATAGTATTAAGCAGACTTCATTTGGGATCCAAAAATCCCAAATATTTTTATACAAGCTTTTTAAAATAACTAGTCACTAGGCAGCGCTGCGGCAGAACTAGGCCCTAGTCCGGGGAATGGGCCGTGCCGACCACCGAACTAGTGTGAGATTACAATAAAGTTTTGAGTTGGTCTCATTTATTGCAAGTGTTTTAGGCCTCTTAAGACAAGCATTTAAATATTTCTTGGTAATCCAATAAAGATTGATTGATTTATTTTCTAGGATGTCCCTATTTATCCTTAGTAAACAATTTGAGTCATAAATTGACTGATTCCAACTCAAGTACTGATCTCAAAGCGACAAAACTTAAATGCAATGAAGACAAGAACATGGAGTCATGAAATATTCCCTTCAAATCTTAAAAATATACATTTACTTACCAAATAAAACAAACAGAAATTCATTGAATTACAATTAAATTTAGTTTTTCAATTCAATTTCAAATAAAAGACCATAATTTTCTTTTGTTTTTGCAATTTACTGTCTTCCGTTATTAGATTTATTGAATATTTATTAAATTCATTAAGTTTACACATTAGAATACAAAACATTATTAGCCAATTTGTTAAATTGTAACATGCTTGTTGAAAATAATTTATATTTTACATATTTAATTTTTGCATACTTCTCTGTTGCTTCTTTTTTTTATAAGTTCTTTTGTTTTTTGTTGCTTAATAGAATGTAGAAACTTTACATTAATTAATTAGATAATTGATTGAGTGTGTGACAATTCGTTTCGTTTCGATTATAGTGAGTGTTTTGTTTTGTTTGGGGTATTTAGTTTTTAGTACGGCTCTTGCGGGGCATCCAAGTCCCGGTAGTGTGATCTGGGTCGATAATCAAAACCACCGGGTCTGTAAGCAACGAAACGAAGCAAAAACTTAAACTTTTTGATATTTATGTTTATTTTTCATGTGAGGAATAATTCTTATGTAAAAGGCAAAATAAAAGGAAAAAAAAAAAAAAAAAAAAAAACGGGAAAATAAAAAAACTTTCATGACTCTTTTTTTTACGCAACAAAATATATATTTCATTATATAATTTTGGTTGTTGCTTGCTTCCTTATGAATTATTGTTGTTTTTAATTCTTCTTCATATAAGTAAATAGTTCATAATCATTTGTAGCTCTTTTCTAGGAAGGGGGACAGGAGGAGAGCCGTTGCTTGAATTGCTTTTAAAACGCGTTTTCTCTGTCGGAATTTGCTGGTGCATCCAAATCATGGTAACCGATAACCCGGCGCTGGTGTTCCAAAGGCAATTCTCTGCAAAATATTTGCGACACAAGAAAGTTTTGTGACAAATTTGTTTTTTGTTTCGATTTTTGGTTTCGTTAAAAGACCGAGCAAACAAAAAAAAAAAAAAAAAAAAAACAATGGAAAATCAAAATAAAATTAGATGAAAAAACAACCAAGAGACAAAGTGTTCATTTAACTAGATCTTTGAATGGGTAGTGCCTAACTTTTAATTTCATTCATTAACTTATGAATCAAATACAAGGGGGAACCCTAAAAGCTCTAACCATCTATTTATATCTTGCGCCTAGAACTTTATCTCTAAGATATTGTGAGTACTAACCTGCGTGCTGGATAACCACGTCCACCTCCACGTCCACCCATGGGCATGGGCGGGGCAAAACCATAGGGAAGACCTCCAAATGGCGGATACATAGCCGGCCGATAGCTGTGAGTAGAATAAAAGTTTTAGTATGGTAAAAAAGTATTTTAACATATGTTAACTGAGAAATCTCTAGCTGGATACCCTCTCAACTCAATAACTCACCCGCCTGCACCACGAGTTGGTTCGAATTCTGGGCGTTTAGGGGTACCCGGATGTTCGGGTAGCTGCGGACGCTTCGGATCCCGTAGATAATTATTAAAGAATTGAACTTCTTTGCGCACTTCGTCGACTTTTTCCTCATGCTTGTTGAAAATATGTTTGCGTATGAATTCGGGGCCTTTGAATTTCTTGCCCGAGAGCGGGCACAACCACTTGTCCTTGGCCAATTCTTGGGTATTTGCTTGAACAAACTTCTCCACTTCAGTTTCGGCATCCTTGGCTCCCAGATCCTTGATGTCATCGTCGGTTAGGAGAACAGTTTTTGTAAGAAACTGTTGTAGTTTACCCTCATAGCTTTTGATGTACTCTTGAATGTCATTACTGGTAACTTTCATGGGTGCGGGGCCACGGGCATGAATGATGCCACAACGATTGGGCATCTCATCCTCATAAGGATACTCGCAGTGATTGTAATAGTCCACCGAATGAACGATGCGTAGATAGAGAAGGAGACGATCCAATACGGCAATCAGTTGCTCATCTCTTTCGATGGGTTCACCCTCGCCATCTTTCTGATCGCCCGAGAGTCCCAAGAGTTCCTCCTCCTCAGCGGAGGCTTCTTCAATGAGGTAATCGGTTATGTTTTGGAGCACTGGATTCTTGGTATTAAAACCGTAGGTAGAAGCACCACTACTTGCTCCATTGGTGGCATCTGTTGCTGTCTCCGCCTTTTCGTCTGCTGCTGTAGTTGGTTCATCCACCCACAAACGGAAACGTTCATCCAGATTCATAGCAATTTTAGCGCACAGCTTTATATCGGATCGCACCACCTGTTTATGGGCTGTAATTCCATTTGTTGGCCTCACACGACGACTCAAATCTCTATTGACAATGGCACCCAGCTCACAATCGCGCAAACGTTGATTGTTTAGACTCCAGCATATCTCCTTGATATTGACATCGCGACTAAAGGTGATCCAGCCACGACGATACCAACGACGTTCCACCAAAGGATCGGCTATGGCCACACGTAGATAACCCGGTGAACGATTGCAAATGGCTTCAATTTCGGCTTTGGTTATGGATGGAGCCAAATTGCGCAGGAAAATGGAGGCAGTACGATGTAGGGCACGTGGTTGTGGCCCATCCTTGACCTTATCTAGATCAATGGTTTCCGTTTCCATTTCAATGACATCAGCTGCAGGCGCAGACTCAACTGCTGGTTCTGATGTTGGTTTAGTGTCTTCTTTGCTTTCACCATTTTCAGTTTCGATTTTTTCTTCAGTTTCAGGTTTCTTTTCTTCCTCCTCTTGCTCCTTTGCCTTCTCCTTCTCCTCTTCCTTCTTCGGCTCTACTTCCGCTTCGTCTTCATTTTTTACATCGGGCTTTGGCTCATCCTCCGCCTTCTCCTTCTCATCCTGGATTTTCTCCTGCACTTCCTCTGCTTTTGGCTGCTCCTCAACATTGGCTGCCTTTATTGCCTCTTCAACTTGTTTATCTTTTTCTTGTTCTGCCTTTTGTTCTGCTCTTAGTCCATCTTCTACATCATATTTTTTCTTAAGTTCCTCTTCATCTTCTTCATCCTCTGAACTTGAACTGGACTCAGAATCTGATGAAGAACTCTCATCATCTTCATCGTCATCATCGCTGCTCTTGCGTTTACGTTTCTTTGTTTTCTTTGTCTTCTTTAATTGCTTTTTGCTGCTCTCTTCGTCTTTCTTCTCTCCTTCGCCCTGCTCACTACCATTCTTATCATTTTCATCAGATTTCGACACTACAACTGGCACACCGTTATCATTCTCGTTCTTCTTGGGACTCTTGGGTGTAGCTGTAGTAGCAGCAGCGAGAGCAGCCGTTGTCTGAATGGGTTCAATTTTGCGCTCAAAGACTAAGGATTCCTTTGGCTTTTCATCAAGTATCTTAAGATCCTCATCGTTGCCGCCTTCTAGCTTAATTACACACATGTCCAGCACACGTACCAAAGGATCTGCCTGAGACGAGTCCACTTTAACACTGCCAATGGTGCCATTCTCTAGCAATTCTACGAATACAGATGAACGGCGCTACAGGAAAGAAATTAAAAGTGGATTAATTAGTTTTGCATAGAAAAAGATACCAAATGATAGATATCTACCTGAAGGAAACCACGTTGCTCATCGCTACGTCGAACACTATCCTCGGGATGGTATTTGTTCTTGAACCTGCAGTTGGAATAAACAGAAACAAAATAGGATATCAATTAATGTTTGATGAACAGTTGCAAAGGATAACTTAATAAATATCTCATAAATATAGTTTAGACAAATGTATCGCTGTTGTTTCTTGATTGTTCAGTTGTTTGTTTTGGTCGGTATATATCCTTCTTCTCATTTGCGGCTAAGTTTAATTTGATTATTTGATTAGAGTTTATAATTGAATGGTATTTTTTTGTTTTTTTAATTGAACCCAAAGTCTTACCTTTGCCGGCGCATTCGTTATTTTTTATATGAATGTATTATTATTTTTTTTTTCTAGTTATTCGAATTTAAAGAAATCGCGGTTAAATATATGTAACTAACAGCCGCAGCATTGCTCGCCGGGCTAACAAAATTTAAGTATTTTCATATTCAATTAACTGAAAATCTCTTTTTTTCAGCAGATGCAGAGAAGGGAGAGAGGGGGGAAGGAGCATGGAGAGTCTCTCTCTCTCCCTCTTTCTGTGTCTCCGTATTTTTTAAAAAGCTGCAGAGAAAAACTTAATACAAAAAGAATTATGATCGATTTGTTGTCATTGTGAAGGAGAAGTAGATCATCATCATGAGAATTATAAAAAGAAGTTGTAGTTGTTGTTGTTGTCGTGGTGCTGATGGTGGTTGTGGTCGATGGCTTTATGGCAATTACTAACCATTCCTCATCCTTGTGAGCCACAAAGAACTCATTGAGCTGCTGACGTTTGAAATCCGTTTTATATTCTGTATATTTGCGCATCACTTCCGAATCGGATATATTCTCATCTTGGGTATCCAGAAATTGTTTTAATGACAACATGGCGGGTTGGGTTTGGGTATCGTTCCCTATTCCAGGACCAGAAGTTTCACGTGCAATGGGCATATGTCCACCGCCATGCGAATAGTGTAAGGATTGATAATGTTCATTCCATGCTTGCATCATATATGGATCATAGCCTAAATGACGAGTGGAATGAGCTTTGTTTGTGATTCTCTCTCTTTACTTTGGGACTTACCACCAAATCTAGGATTTGAGCGCATTCCCTCATCTGGCCAGTCGGGACGCATACGTTTGGCTGGTGGCATTTCTCTGCCTGGTGAGCCATAGCGTGCTCTTGGGCCTCCTCCCCCGGGACTACGATAATCACTGTAGTCCGGGCGATGACGTGCTCCGCCACCACCCGCGGCCGAAGAACCCCGGAATGGATTCCTAAACAGACATTCAAGAGATAATAAGGATGTTTCTCCTGGACATTTTGCCAGTTACCTACCATTCATCACGGGCTCCACTTGAACCGCTTATCGGACGACGTTCATCGCGTCGCTCGGTTCTATAGCTATCACTACGCTCGCCGCGAAATTTGTCACGTCTCTTGCGATCATATTCATCATCGGAATCGGCCATTGTCTGCAATAATTAAGATAATTTTAATTCATTAAAACCCAAAGTGAAAGCCAATCTGAAACATAACCTCAAAGTCTTTTATGGACCTTGCGTTTATTTCACTAATTTTAACTTATTTGCGTACAATTGCAGCTTATTAACCGTTTATTAAACGGAACACACACTTATTCCTATTTTAACTTTTTGCAATTTATTTTTTTGCGTGTTCCGCCATCTTGCCGCAAAGTCGCTTACGTGTTGTTGTTGGGCCGCAGGTGAAGATTTCGTTTTTGCTTTAAAATACAAATTAAACCCACTCGCTTTTGACTTTTACTATGTTCACTTGATATGGAAAATTATTCTTTGCCTTATTCACTCACCTGAAAAAGTTATTCTTAACTAAATTTAACTAATTTTTCGCAGAGCGTTTGTTTCTTCTGTTGTCAAGTAGAGTTGGCCGTCGATATCAGCATCGATATATCGATGACTCTTGTGAAGTGCGATAAGTTGACCTATCGACAGGCTATCGACATTCTGATTCGATAAACGATAACTATTCGACATTTACCCTGATAACCGATAAAACATTCATTGAATTTTGTGCGCGCCGGTAACCGATAAACAATTATTTCGATTATGTGCGCGCCAGAATCTTTTTCTTACGGGAGTTAGCCACATTTGTCAAAAATAAGATTTCCGCAAACTAACAAAAATAACAAGCAGTATTATTTTTTTAAATATATATTTTTTATTTGTTTCATTACACATTTCATATATATCGTATATATATATAGATTTTATTTATTTATATATTTACAATGGATTTTTTAAAACTATGTAAAGTTGAATGTGTGTCTTGTATGTGTAACCCTAATAACTACTGTATGTAATTTAATTTCAAAATTTTTATTTTATGCGCTTTAAACTTGAATTTAATCGCATAAAATTTGTTTTGTTTGCATTCTTTTCTTATTTTGGTTTATGCATATTACATTTATTTATTCTTTTTTCTTTAATAATTAATGCAAGTGTGTGTGTGTCTGTTTGTGTGTGTGTGTTTATTAATGTTCTTGCCAACTTAAGTTTTAGATGGTTTTTATTTTCTTTCTTGAAGTATAAAAGTTATATTAAGATATATATTTAGCAATAATAATAGAATTACTAAGTGAACAGATTTCAAAACGAAATGTCAGTTATGTTTTATAGTTATACATAGATTTGTGTTTTGCTTTTTGTTTTGTTTTTGTTTTGTTTTTACTCTTGTTGCACCGTATATTCTGCAATAGAAAACAGAAAATTCAAACAAATTTTTTAAACAACAAGCTAAACTCTCATGTTCAGTGTTCCAAATATCAAGCCATATTTATAATTTCTTTCCTCTTTGGTTTAATATATGAATTACGAGTAAGTATACATATATATATATATATATATAATAATTAAGATTAAATGCTAACAATCTCTACATCTCTCTCATTTTTACATAAATCGGCAAACTCAATTAATGTGTAGTGTTTTTAGATATAGTATGTAAAAATCAGCCCAAAAAATCAATAAACAAGACTCAGTTTCCAGTTTTCTTCTTCTTACTTAAAGCAGGCACGAGCTAGACTCTATAATAAGTATGAGTATATTGTGAGAGGGAGGCAACATAATGCCTTTCGATCAGGTAGGACTAAGAAGTATTTTAAACTAAACAAAAATTTTGTTTTTTTTTTTTTTTTTTGCTGGCAGTGTAGCATTAAAATTGAAAAACTTAATAAAAATAACAAATCAAATTTGGTGCTTGGCATTATGATTTTATGTTGATATTTACTTTAACGAGTTCCTTTTTTTTCCATTTTCAAAATTATTACCAAATCGTTAGAATTCAAGTAAATATCTTAAGTTTTTATTGTTGTGTTTGTTTCTCTCTATTCTGTTTTTTTCTTTTACGTATTTCTTTCATTTAGAATAACGTTCTCTTTTATTTTTTATGTGTTTGTGTTTTTCTGTTTTGGGTTTTTGTATTTTGTTTACACACTAAAATGCCATCAATTCAGTTTTAAGTTGTATTTTTTCGGTAATTTTTTTGTTTTGTTTTTCTTTTCTGCATTACGAATAATGTGCGTTATGTTCGTCCGATCTGAAATACATATATACGCGTAATCGTAGGTTCTAATTTTCCCTTTCCATAGATTTATACATAAGTACATGTACTTATATGTATGTATATGTATATAGAGATTTATTGTAGTTACATATTTAATTATTTTTGTTTTGTTTTTTGTTTTAAAGATTACTGATTGCTACACATTGCAAATAAAATTTGACTTAATCTTGTTCTGGTATCGTTTATTTTCTTCTCTACTTTAAGTATTTTCTTTATTCAAAAATGGCTTCAGAATTGTTAACGTATAATTTCTATGGTTTTTGTGTGTATGTGTGTGTATATAATTTACTTTTCACTTTTATCAAATTTGAATTTATTAGCGGTTTTTTTTTTTTTGGCAGTGAGAAAAATCTACACAACTTAAAACTTGAATATGGCTTAATGCATACACTGAGTACACAAAGATCATGTACTTGGAGAAAGCAAAGAGAATTATTGATTGATTTTTGTTGGTTTTTCATTCGGTTTGATGTATTATATAGATCTATATACTTGTGTTTGTTTGTTTGTATGTGTGTATGCCACCTAAATTTCAATATTGCTGCAAAACAGGTACCTAAAAAGGCTTTTTAGGAGTTGTCATAAAAAATTTCATATTTTCCATTATATTATGCTGTTTATATCATTATAACCTTGCAAAAAGTCCTCAACAATTATCTAATCAATAGAATAAGTTGAGTTATTTTGAGTTGTAGCATTTCAAAACTAATGGACGAAAAAATGTTTTTTTTTTTTAAATTTTTTTTCCTAAAATTTTATTATATTTTGTATTCGAATCCAATTTATATGTACTATCTGTGGGAAGAGAGCTTGGAAAAATTGAAATAACAAAAAAAGATAACACCTAACACATCTTTTCCTTATGCAAGGGCTGTGAACTGGGGAAACTTGCCCCTAAAAGTATGTAGTACGCATTCCACGAATTGCCTTTTGGTATACATATAAAGAAACTTTGGAATGTCTTGTGAATAAAAATGAATCCTTAACCCAAAATGCCATTTGCACTTTTTGTTAACTTTTTGCAAGGATATAGAAACCACGGCTTAGCCGTAGTTTTAACTCTTTTTGTGGGAGGGTTTTTTTTTTTTGGGGAGTTGCTTTTGAAAATGTCACAATTTTGAGAACTCAAAATCAATAATCCGATAACGATTGATCGATCGTATTGTATAAGTATTTGTTGTTGCTGCTAAGGTCTCGCTTGTAAGTTACATTTTCTCTTGTTTATCCTTTCTTCCTTATTACGGTTTGTGTTCTCTTCGTTTCGTTTCTTTTCGTTTATTTAATGCTCAAAACCTTTTTGTTGCTTTGTTTCATGTTTTTGTTTTTGTTATGTTTCATTTGAGGTAGTTTTTCAATTCAGGATCAATATCTACAAGTTGAACACAAAACATACATATATAGATATAAATATATATATGTATATACATATATTTGCCTTTGTTCATTGCAAAAAATTTTGTTTTGTTAAGTGAGAGAGGTCGGGTGAGGAGAGAGGTGGTGTGATAGGGGGGTGGGGGGGCAAGGACGAGGTTGTCTATAAACGAAAAACAAAATAAAAACAAAAAACAACTTACAAAGATTTTACACATAACAAAAAACAGTGCATAAAAATTGAAACAAAGTTTTTTGTATTTGTATTTTCTTTCGTTTTTGTTTTTGTCATTTGTGGTTTGAATTTCATTTCAAATTTGTTTTGTTTTTCAAAAATCTACATAACGATTTTGTATTCTGGGTTTTACTTTTTGTTTTTGTATTTTGTATTTGGGATTTTTGTTTCAACAAGTTTCCTTTGTTATATATATATATATATATATCTTTGTTGTATATATATTTGTTCTTTTGTGTAATTTATGTAATTTCAGGTTGCATTTTTTGTTGTTGTTGGTTGTTTGGTTGTTCTTGGTTTTGTGTTTTGTGGTTATATAAGAGCGAGAGCTTTACTTTTATATATATATATAGCTATATACATACATATATAAGGACTTATTCACAAACATACATATATATATATATATATATATATGTATATGTTATATATACAGGACTTAGTTTTAGGTTCTTCTTTTTTTTTTTTTTTTTGGGGTATTTATTTTTCTGGTTTTGGATTATTAGAGTTAAACCTTCTAAAATTATAGAGAAAATTTATTTTTATAATCTTTTTTTTTTTTTTTTTAATTTTTGTGGATTAGTTTAATTTTTTGTTTATTAATTTTAACACTTGACTTAGAGGGGAAAGTTTTTGTTAAATACTTTCAAGTATTTCGTTTTAATTCTACTAATTGAAAAAATTGTCAAAATACTTTTTATGGACATTTTTATTTTAATTTAATTACCAAAAAATAATTTAAAAATTAAAGTTTTTTTTATAGCAAAAGTGTTAATATTGTGTCTTTGTTGTTTTTAAGCTATTTTATAGCATGTCTTTTCAGTTTATTAATTATTTTTAAGTTTCACCCTTTTTAATTTAAAAAAAAAAATAAAGAAAATTAAGTTAAAAACTCTTTCTAAAAAGGGATCGAAATGTTTTGATGTCTTAAATAAGCTAAAGGAAAAATCCTAAGAAATTATTAATTAATATATTAAAGTCGCCTAACTTATTCAAAGTTTATCTTGACTTTTTCTGAGTTTTTCTCTTCAAGAAACTTCGTTTTTTTTTTTTAAGATTTCATAAAACTTAGGGCTTTGAAATTTATTTTGTCTTTAAAAAAACCTAGTTTTGTTTTTAATATATTTTTTTATTTAAATCTTTATTTCATTTTAATTAAAATATCGATTCAAGAGCTGAAATTTATTTCTAAAGGAATTTTTCAAATTAATTTCAAAGATAAAACTTTCAAATCAGACATTTTGTATACAAAATTTTGGTTTTCCTTTCTTGAGCATTTACGATCCCTTTTTATTATTCCCATTGCATTCATTATCTGTTTTCTGTATTTCTCAACCTTAGCCAATTTTTCACAGCCATTTGCTTTAAGCCAGCAAATTTGATCATTTTCATAATTTGTTTTCGAATTTCTAATTCCCTTAAGTCTTTCATATCCCACACAAAATCAGTTCGAGAGCAAAAGCAGTAATGTGATCCGATTTCCAAAGTCCGATTGGAGTCTGCAGAAACCTTGCAGAAAAAGTCCATTTGCTTCTGCCTTTTCGCAAATCGGAGCTTGTAGCCGATCCTTAAATTTATGAAAGGAAACAAAAAACTAAGAAATCTAAATTAGAAAATAAAAAGTCAGGGATTTTAGTTGATGTTTTTTGTTTTGTTCAACATATTTTCATTTGATATATTGTATATATATTTTTGCTTGGATTTTATATATATATATATTATGATAGGTGTTTCGTTTTTCTCTTCATCTTCATTAATCGCCAATGCAATTACTTTTTTTTTTTTTTTTTTTACATAATGTTTTCATTTTCTTGTAAAACTACAAAACAAATTTATGTTTATATATCGTATATGTATATATATAGATGTATGTATATTGTATGTATATAGAAAATTAAGCATAAAATCAATCGATAATAATAATTATAATAATAATAAAACTTAAAAATGAGTTTACATTTTGTTTCCTTTTTTTTTTTGTTTTGTTAAATATTATAATTAAATTATTCACTGTTGTTGTTGTTGTTTTTGTTGTTGTTGTTGAAGTGCATATTATACGAATTTTAAATTACTATTATTTTTTTTATTGTTTTTAGATTTCTGTTTTTGTTTGTTTCCTTCTCTCTGACTTAAAGCAACAATTCATAGAATGGATAGCTTAAATTTTTTTTTTTTTTCGTTTGCGTATGAAAAATTATAGTTAATTGTAAAATTAGTAGTAAAAATTACACAAAAATTGCACAATTCAAGTTTGAAAGCTAAAAGTTAATAATAAAAAATAAAAATAAATCAAGAACTTTTCTTTTTCTTCGTTTTTGTTTACGTTTTTTAACCAAATTGGCAAAAGTAAAAAAAAAAAAAAAAAATGAAAAGTAAATGTTAATTATAAACATATTTTGTTTGTATTTTACAATCTTTTTTTTTTTTGTTGTTTGTTTTGTTTTAAAATTAGCATAAATTTGATTTAAGTTAAAATAAGGCCAACAATTTTACAATTGAAAATTTTAAAAAATTAAATAAATCAAATAAAAATATAAGAAGGGAAAAGAGCAAGCAATTTTATATATAAATAAAATATAATTAAAATAATTGCTTAAACATTTTGTTGTTGTGTTTTTTTTTTTTTTTAGAAAAATAATTGCCAAAATTTATAAATTTAAATATATATGTATAAAAAAATTTGCACGTATTTTTGTTTTTCTTTTTGATTTTGCCAAAAATTTTGAATTTCTAAATTAAAAAATATATTGAAGTCTTTTGGTGTGTGTGTGTGTGTGTGTGTGTATATTGAAATGATTGAAAAAAATTTGCCATGAAAAAATCATTTAGAAAAAATTGCAAGTTAATTAAACCAACTAGCAGATACCCTGCCCCAAGTTAGGGGGATACTTAAAAAGTTTCTCAAAGGATAGCAAATTTTCAGCTGATATTCAATAAGAATATATATCTCTATATATGTATATATAGATGGAAATAAAGTAAGGTCCTTTGGGGAGACTTGCTTAAAGAATATTTTTGTGGTTTACTTATCCGAAACTTCACTTTTCTTACAATTTCAGGTTGCAGGGTATTTATCTTCACTTAATTTTTATTGTTTTCCAAATTTTCTTTTAATACTTTTAATGCTTTTGTTTAAGGTTTTAAATTAGTTCCGAGTATGACTCCAATCACTTTTTTTTGTCAACAAATTCTTCTCAATCATTTTCAAATGGTTTCGGTGAAGTGAAAAAAAAAAGAAAATGAACAAAAATAAAAGAAAATTATGTAATCAGTAGGGCGGCATAATAATTGAAAAAAATGTTGGAAAATTTAAAAAAAAATATTTTGCGTACGTAAAATTATTTGTTTTTTTTTTTATGGGGGGGTGTTTCGTTATCTGCCATGCGGTTTTTTTTTTTTTTAGTTTTATGTTTTTAAAAAATATGTTTATAAAATCAGTCCAAGTTTTGCGTGTTTTTCTTTTTTTTTTTAGAGTTGTGTTTTTTAGGGTTTTTTTGTTTTTTTTTCTTTTTGATTTAAACTTAAATAGTTATTGTTATTATGTTATTAGAATTATTAGTTGTTATTTTACAATTGTTTAGAATTAATTATAATTTGTTGTAATTATTTAATTATTATTTATTTATGTATGTATGTGTGTGTGTGTGTGTGTGTGTTTTTTTTATATTTTTAAAATATAAACAATCTTTATTCTCTTCTGTTTTTATGTTTTTTTTTTTTTTAGTTTTTCTTCTTGCTTTCATTCTAACTTTTTGTGTAATTCGAGAGATGTAACTAAAAAAGGTTTGTCTGTAGGTGTGTTTGTGTCTGTGTGTGTGTGTGTGTGTTGGGGGGTTCTTCTTTTCAACGCTTTTCTTTCTCTATATAGGTTTCTCATTGAATTGTTAATTATTTGTTTTTGTTATAAACTAAATGCTAATATTTGCAGGCTTAAGCACTAAATAACTGCATTTTACGCTTGTCGTTAGATTTTTTTCTCAAAAGTTTTCTTATTTTTTGTTTAGTTTATAGAGAGGGGTGTGTGGGTGTGTGTGTGTCTGGAGGGTGTTTAGGGTCATCTGTTCAAGTTGTGTGGCAGCTTTCCTTCTCTTTCTTAGTCATAGCTGCCCATCATTGTCATCATTTGGGGGGTGGCTGATGTTGCTCTTGAATCTGAAGTTGAAGCTGGGGCTATGCCGTTGTCGAATGCTCCGATTTGACCGCCACGCCGGCTATCAGCTGCTCTTGATGCGGATGCAGGGGCACACCCATTAGGGCCATGGCGGTCTGGGCATTGGCATACATGCTCACATTGCCACCTACGCCAACCGCGCCAACTGCGCCAACTGCATTGGCATTGGGTGTGGTGGAACTGGCTGGTACTGTGGCTGTTATACTTGTGGAGGATGTGGCTATTGCTTGTGTTGGACCACCTCCGGAGACACCGCCACCGCCACTGCCACCACCACCGCCGCCTCCGCCACCACCTCCTCCAATATAATCACTACTAGTGCTAACAGCCGATACAGAATTATTATTCGCTGAGGCAGAGACTGTGGCAGGCATTGAATGTAGATGCGGATGAGAATGGGGATGCTGCTGCTGCTGCTGCTGTTGTTGCTGCTGCTGCTGTTGAGACGCTGCCGCTGCAGCAAGTGCTGCTGCTGATGTAGATGCCGAATCGTTGTCCAAGCCAGCGGTTATTGCTCCACCCACAGCACCACGCATTCGCTCGGCACGCGATAGACGCTCCTGCTCCTCTTGCTGGGCCACCAGATGCGATTGCACCGATGGCGGAATGGCATGCACGTCCCAGATCTCTTCAAGAAATTTGGGCAACTTGCGATTCTTTAGCTTCAGGGAGAAACACATTTCGGCATTCTGATTGCCCAGCGTACGGAGCTCGGTGAGAATCGATAGGAGCTTGGCATAAAAGACAAGACTCATGGAGTCGCCACAATGGCGATTGAGTATATAAATGCGTAGCGTATCGATATAATAGCTCTGGATAGCTTCGACTAGTTGGGCCTTCTCCAGCCCAGGTCGGTCCGAGAAGATCACAATGGCAGTGAGTAGCGCATATTCAACATTGTCCACCTTCATTGAGAACATTTGACGGCAGAAATGTAATAGATCTTCAATATTATCGGCCATGCCGGCCATTTTGTACGAGTCCCTGGTATAGGATCGATTATTCGCAAAGAAAATTGAATCCGAATTGTGATCATAGCGTCGGGCCATTCGCAACATCATCACCTCCGATGAGCAGGCCTGCAGAAACAAAAACCAAAAGAAATCCCATTAGTTCAACTCATTTTTAACATCATTCCTTAATTATTACTTAATTACCTTCAGTAACGTTATCTGATCCTCCTGCGGTATCTTTGTAAACGCTGGTAATCCTTTAGCAAATTCAACAATTAACTGCACCGTGAGTATGGTTATCTCGGTGATGTGCCGAAAACTGACATCCGTTTGACTCTCATTCTCATCGGGTTGGCTCTGTGCATGGGACAAATGTAACAATTCATTAAATATTTATTATTAATTTTATGAACTAAAAAGATATCTTATCCTAAGTCCTATTTAAGTACATTCGAATTGATTTCAACTTATAATTTCATTTGAAACGTTTTGTTATATGAAAATTACAATGGCGGCTTAGAAAAGCAAACTTTGCCCCAAAAAGTATGTTATAGACAATCAAAAAATGTTTAAATGCATGTAAAATTACACTTAGCTATATGTTTTTATATTTAACTGAACGATTAAGCTATAAAAATGACAAATCTAACGTTTTTTCTAATGGATAAGACCTTGTCTTATTTTAAGCATTTTGCAGACTTGCTTACCATAATACGCTTGAGATCCTCTTCGGATGGCTGCTCATAGCCATCCTGATACCAAATTAATTTATATATAACGGCCAATTGATTGTACGTTAGTGGAGGTATATTGCGCGCTTGACACTTGGCCAAAATTTCATCAGGTAGTAGCTAGATAGAAGAGAAAACAATAAGTTAACAATTTTAATTGAACAATTGATTAATTTACGTACCGGAATCGTGGGATGCTGCGGTGCATCGCATGTCATCAGTTCGAGTATCTCCTTCTTAACATAATCATGGGTGCCAATGGATCCACTTCCATTGCCGCCCATGCCCGTGCCATTGCCAGAGCCAACACCACCACCGCCGATGCCTCCGCCTCCACCGCCGCCGCCACTATGCTGTGAACTGGGTGATGTTGTTAGCTTATCCTTCTCCTTTTGGGCCTTCTTTTCGCGCCGTTTCATTGCACACTGATTCTCTGGCACCACACACTCCGGCCTCATGCCCACTGCCAGGCATTTTTTCAGTCTACACTCCTGACACTTGCGTCGCATATACATATCCATCTCACAGGCTCGCCCGAATTTACAACAATAGACCGCACTCTTGGTGACACTCCGTCGAAAGAAGCCCTTGCATCCTTCGCAGGTGAGAGCATTGTAGTGGTAACCCGAAGCCCGATCGCCGCACACCAAACAGAGCTCCTCCTGGACACGCGGCGCTGGTCCTTTTTGCTCTTTTTGGCGTCACAGCCCTCATTGGCCGAATAGCCATTGAGGCTGCTCGAGGGCGAGAGATCATCGCGACCTGCAAATACAAATCAAAAGACACATACAATTAAAAATTAGTTTTTTGTTTTTGTTTTTTTGCCGATTTCCGTGAATTTTAAGAGACAAAGTCTTACATAAAACATTAGACCCAAATAAATAAATTTTCATTCATTTGATATTCGAATTCTGCATCTGAACCCAAATCTATCTAAATACCCGTTGGGAATGGAAATTTAAAATTCAATTGAATATGTGCCTCAAAGTCACAGAATAGAATGGAGTGGAGTGGATCAGAAGACAAACAATTTCGAAATCCATTTTCAAAATGGTAATGAATCACAAAGAAGAAACAGAAACATCATACTTGATACTATATGTATGTATACAGGTCTATAGATTTCAACAAAACAGAATAGGTGGACGAATATTGAGTTCAATGATCTGCACGTGCTGAAATTTTGTTAAGAACTCGAACTTTAACAAGTTTTTTGCCCTATGCAAAGAAGTATGCTTTACCAAATTTGGAGATTTGGTAAAATGTACAATAATCTGTATTTAACTAAATTTAAATTTAACTAGGGAGTAGCATTAGGAATTCAACGTGTTTTAATAATTTTATTTGAACAAGTTTCACAAAAAAGTATGCTATACAAAATTTGGAGTTTTGAGCCAGACTTCAATCAAGCATTAAATGGAATCGTAAGTATCTAACCATTACTTCTGAAGTGTAGAATTCAACTAATCTATTGCATAATTTTCAAGCCAACACACACATTATCACACTCATTCATTATTGATCCCTAGACAGGAAAACTATGTGGTCGGTCTGTTTCTATTAAGTGTGTGTTCATTGTGTCTGTGTGTCGGAGTTGGTAAAAAAAAACCACACACACAATACAAATAGTCACGTTTCATCAGCTCAAGATATAGTCAAGACAAAAAGCATATCAAGTGCATGGAGGACGACTATAGAAGGGCTATAGGAGGTGGTGCCTACTACATAAGTAGATAAAAAGATACGACAAAGAGGCAATGACAATGAGACACCACTGTGTGTGTATGTGTGTGTAAGACACTTGACTTGAAGACGAAAAAGAAACACCACCAGGAGAAGACTTGGAAGAGAAAGACGCCAACAACACAACACGCCCACCCAATCGCCCAAGCAGTTAAGTGCAACGCGTTGCATTGTCGGCATAACACAGTTTTTTGTGTTTTTGTTTCTTCTTTCAATGCTTATGTATGTGCATAGTGCATACACTGCAAGAAAAATAGTTTTAATTTGACTTACAGAAAAAGAAGTTTATAAATTCTAGACCTTTTTGTCTTTTGTTGCCCGAATAACTTGGTTTGGTTTTAGATATTAAAAGTCATCAACTTTAAAAAGTGACTTAAAATGAAAATTGCAACTTTTTTAAGTCTTAAATTTTCAAAATTGCTTAAGATTAATGTGAAATCCTTTCACTCATCTTAATTTTTAACATTTCAACTATTTCTTTTAAGTAGTAAATATATGTATACATAATTCCAATGAAAAATTCAAGTTTGAAAACTTTCTCAGTGATCATAGATTTATGCGTGTGTATGTATGTATGTATGAGCAGATTTGCGGTTTATATTACTCATACGCCCTGGTCGTGTGTCTACTAATACTTTCCCTCCCAAGAAAACAAAACATTTTCATCGCCGCTGTCTTTTCAATTTCACTGCCAGGCTACGAAGAAGAAAAAGAAAAGCTGCAAGCACGGAAAAAAATGCAGTAAAAATGTTGTCTGCTTCAGCAACGACGCCAACATGACTGCATTTTCACTGCACACAACCCACTGCAGTATGTGTATGCGTGTGTGTGTGTGTGTACTGCTTGGAAAAGTAAAATGCTAAGGCTAAATAGTCATAGTCAATGTTTTTGGCATTTTTCGTTTCAACAATAACCAAAAAAAATGCCTCAAGCTTATCTGAACTGTAAACAGGGAAAATTGCAGATTTTCTTTCAATTTAAGTCAAAGGTGGGAGTTCTTTGAAGCCTCTAGCCAAAGGATAAGTTATTTTAATTAATATCTATGTGTATTGGAGTTCTTTAAGGAGACATTGGAAAAGTTCAAAGTAATATCTCTTATGATTCCGATTTCGAAATGTCATGAAAGAATTGATTTGAAATATTTGAGATGTTAAACTACAAAAACAAAGAATAGACAAAAGTAAAAGTTCTAGCATTAGCCAGAAAAACTATATTTTCCTCAGCGATTGCCAACATTAGGGTAAAGAATATTCGACCTAGACGAAATTCAAAATTTCCATTCTGGTTATTATTTGCTCTTATATATGTATGTATGTACATCCCTACATAAACGTGTTCATTGAAATGCAACTTTGCCTACAGACATACAAACACACACATGGTCACAGGCACACACACACACACACACATACATACATACATATGTATGCACGCAGAATGGAGCCACATTTCATTTTTCACTCATGAAAAGCCATTTTTCCACAAACGCAAACGCCATGAAGTAACAAAACAAAGCAAAGGCAAGAAATGGAGAAAAAAGAAGGCGGAGCGGAGGGGGGAAACGAAAAAATAGAATAAAACGAAAAAGAAAGGAAAAGAAGCAGAAAAAAAAATAAACTAGACGCCAAAACGGCAACAGCAGCAATAACAACAGCAACACAAAAGACAGCAACTGCCCTGCCCTACCCAGGCCCACCTTGTGCTCCTATCTCCCCCGTCCCACAACACCCCACCAATCTTCAGTTACTCCCCCTACCCCATCCCTCATATTTGGAGTTCATTGTGTTATTGTGCTTGGTCTCTCTTTCGGTCTCGGTCTCGATCTACACTACATACCCACATAATCCATGTAAACGAAGCGTCCGACAACGACGACGACGGCGACGACAACGCCAACCACGAACAAGGCGAAACAGAAACAGCAACTACAACAACAACCGAGTTGGCTGCCGTCGATGGAGATGAACGCAGATGGCAGCAAATGTTGATGGAGCTGGAGAGAGGCAGAACGCAGGAGTAGAACCAGAACCAGAAGCCATAGCTATGGCCACGAAAGCCCAACACAAACTGCAACCGGGGCAGAGGCAACGACAGCAATGCAGGCAAAAACAAGCAAACTGCACTTCCATTCAATGAAGGAGATGGAATTTTGGCATTTTTTGGCGGGAATGTCAATAAAGGGCGTTTCATAGTCGTGGCTTGAAGAGTTCGACTTTCGCGATTTCTGCACAAATATCTCAAATTCTCCACTTATCTGTTATAGTCCATATATATGTACATATATTTCTAGCCTTGAATACATTCCAACAAATCTAGCTATTTTTTTTTGTCGTTCTAGCATTTTGCATCTGTAAGATAATATTTTTCTCAAATGGCTGCACTGCTTCCCCACACAGCAGCCAAAGTAAAGAAACGGCAAGAGCTGCAGCACACACACAAGCAGACAGAGGGAGGGAGAGCTTGCTCTCACGCGCTAGCCCGCTCTCTCTCTCTCTCTTTTTCTCTTTCTCTCTGTAGCTGCACGCCCTTGCTCTCTGTCTCTCTTTTGTTGTAAAGTTAAAAAATGTTGATGTAGGCCTCGAAAAATATGCAGTTTGCCTTTGGCATTGCCACTGTCACTGCAAGCAGCGCTGCCAACTGAGCTGTTGACTGAGCTGGTGCTCGCCCCACCGCCCTCCCGACTGCCCTACAACTACACTCCCTCCCTAGAATGCAGTTTGCTGTTTTGCCTCTCTGTGTGTTTGTGTGCATTGCATGTCGCACACATTTTCAACGTGGTATAGGTAAGTTCTCCCTTCAGTTTCGCATGGAAACTGTTCTCTGCCCCCTTCCGCCATCATCTAAACTTATTTTTTTCCAATTTCTCTCGTTTTTTTTTTTTATGGTAAATGAAACTTTATTTTTGCTGCTGTTGTTTGTAAGCGGCTTTTTGTGTTGCCCAGAAGAAGAACTGAGCAAATAGCGCCTTTTTACTGCACAAAAATAAATAAGTTTTGCATGGCATTTGCTTTGTAGTCAGCTTCAGTTGAAGCTTCCTCCCTTTGGCACAATCTACCCTACCCTACATCCTCTTCTCCCTCATCCGCCCTCCCCAAAGTCGGCCCTGCTGTTATATTAGCAGCGTCAGAGTCTAGTCAGTCATGACAAACACAAAAAAGAAGAAGCAAAAAAAAAAAAAAGAGAAAAGAAGAAAAACGCAGGCAAAAAACTTGTTCGCATGTTTACTTGTACGATTTGCAGTTGAATATATGTATGTGCATACATATCTATATAAATACATATGTACATACATATGTATATTTCTGTGTATATGTACGATAAACTAAAGCAAGAGAAATGTTCAAAGATTCTGCCAGATTCGCTTCAATGTGTCAGAGAGGAACAAAAAATAGCTTTTTGAGGGTGAAAATTATCGTTGGCGCCATTTTTATTTTGTATGTCCTTTTTCCATATCAAACTAACGTAATCTTTCTTCTATTAATACAACAAATAATCATAGGAAACTTTAAACTTAATGTTCTTTTAAAATAATCAAATTTTAAAGAAGGACCATTTTAACATTAAACTTAATTTTCAATGACTTTGCACAAGGATAATCGAATGTTTGTAGAAGAATTTTAACAATTTATTTCATTTTAATGTTATACTTTGAATTTTCCCAAGAATGTTTTCATTAAAGAGTATTATCAGCTGGAATGTATATTTTTATATATATTTTTTTTTTTTTGCATTTGGTGGGAAAGAAAATATAACTAAAGCCCAAGCAAAGTTTTTGAAAATTTATATAAAATTTTCAATTCAAGTTTAGAAAAGGATTCATTAGTGACATATTGTTTAAAAGAACGAAGTTAACAAATTTAACAAATTCAATGAACAAATTTAATAAACAGTTTTTCTGTTACCAAATTTTCGTTATCAGTTGTTCCACATTTCAATGAATCAATTAGTTCATTTCCTTAGCAATTTGGACTTCACCCGTCAAAAAAGTGTGCAACGTGTTATCAAGATCAAGAATCAATACACAAATCATTTCCATTGACATATTTCTGTTGCCTTTTTTTGTGTGTATTTTCGACCAAAAATTTATTGGTTTTTTTTGTTGATTTCATTTCCTTTGCTTTCCTTTTTGGTTTCGTGTAGTATTGACCACCAGAGGGAGTCCTGCCTACAACTATTATGTAAAAGCCGACGACCCTAAATCAAAACATTGAACAGCACCTAGTACAGACCTATCCTAACGCCCACCAAGCAACCAACCAGAAGGCCAGGCTAGGCCATGCCATGCCATTCAATGGGGTAGAAGAAAAATCCACCTTGGCTTTGGTATTGTCGTTTTGGTCGTTTTTTTTTTCTCCCTTCTGTTTGTATAATTTGTGTTGAAATAGGAGTTGTTAAGGCCAAAATCAACATGGGCCATATACAAAATGGATCTACTATATACCTTATGTACTTACATACATACATATATGTACAAACATATATACGCTAAGTACAATATAATAACTGTGCACTCTAGGGTGCCGTTTGGGGGGCGGCGGCGGTTTTAGATGGCGGCCGTTTGGCATGGTGGCTAGAAGAGGAAGAAGGTCTTTTGGATGGATTGCAGTACTAATGGTTGGTATATAGCTGGAGTTGAAAAACTGTACCAAGCCCAGCGCATGTCAAATGCACTTTTAGCTTGCTCTCGCCTTTCTTAGCTCGCTCGCTCTCGCTTGCTCTCTCAGTCTTTTTCTCTTTGCTTTAGCTATTGGCCTCCTGCTCTTTCTGGTGTTGGGGTTGCACATGTTTTTATACCCTTCAGGCATGGGGCTTCCAAAGGTATATCGAAATAATCTAACATGAAATGTGATAAAGCTGCAATAATTCTGAAATTTGATTGGAATTCATTAAGAGGCCCCTTAAAGTATGCAATTGGCTGAAAAATCTTTATTCCCTGTGATTATTGCATACTTTAGGGGAGCCACATACCTTTAATTCACCATCATACTCGATTGCAGGGTATCACTCGAGTCGTTTGCCATAGCTGCACCCATGAAAATTTAAGTTGTTGTTGTTGCCTTTCTGAGGGGGTTCTAGTGCAAGGCTGCAATTTATTTTGCACGAGTTTGTCAGTTGTTAGGCACGTTTGGTGCCAACCCCCCAAACCTCACCACTTCTCACCTTCCCTCCTTGTATTACACAAAAAATTGATTTTTTCAGTTCGTTGGCATGATGCCTTTCTGCCTCCGACTTATACGATTGACCAAAAAGCCAACACACACAGTATACAAGGTATACAGGGTTGCAAGCAGCATTTCGGTTGCAAGGTGGGCTACAAAAATGAGTTTTTAACCTACTTTGTGGGTCGACATTTAGACGAGGGTCATAGCATGACCTTTGGCTCCAAGTTCCGCACGTTTGTGTGTGACGATGACGACGACGGCCACGAGAATGATGACGACGACAAAAGGAAGGGGGAGGATGTTCACGATGATGATGGCACAAAAGTATTATGCACCTTTAGCAAGTGCCAAAGTCATTTAACACTAACATCCTTATATACAAATAGGTTACTCCTTTAGTATTCTTTCCCACCTCCCCAATAATCCAAGCCAATGGAAAATTCGTTCGCCAACTCTAACAAAACGGAAGTGCTGCAGGCAGAGTTAAGAGTTAAACGAAAGTATTTGGAATGGTTTCCGTTTCCTGCATTTCTGCCTGTAATGCATTTTCATTCAACATGCTACTTAAAGATTACTTCGAAAACTTTAAAGCAAACCTTAAAATAAAGGGTTTTATATGTATATTTTTGCAATGTGTTCGTACATATATTGATTTTGCAAAGTTACTTAAACATTACATTACTTAAACAAAAGTCATTTAAAGTTGTTTTGACTCCCTAAAGTAGGCAATATTAAGCAGTTTACCTTTTATTTAGTTAAATACTTAAGTGTAGAACTTATTTGAAGCTTATTGCATTTATGTTATATGGCAACATTTCTTTAACGCCTTAAAGTAGGCAACATAAAATGCATTGCTTATTAGTGTGCAATGTTTTACCAACCTCTAACGCCCTTTTTCCTTCTGTCACTCTTTATTGATGCCCCACGCCTCTGTTAATGAACTCGTAACCATCGCCCCATCGCCCCATCGCCCCCTCTCCATGGACTTGCATCCATCCATCAAAGCTAGGCGTTTCTTTTATGCAATTTCTCCTGGCCCAGTGGACCGCCCACTTTTTTTCGCATTTCTCTCGTTTTTTTGCACAAACACTGCCTTTTAATGATATGTGTTTGCATTTGCATGCAACAACACACAGACACACACACACACACACACTTGCATACTTGGTGGCAACCCGTGTGAGCCTTCGCTTTGTTTACAATTTGCTTTTTATAGTCAACATATGTTCGACATATCCATGTGAGTTGTTTTTATTACGAGGTTTTTTTTTTTTTGCCTTGCTTTCTTTTTATGAGTTTCATGTGGAAGCTCTGTTCTCTCTTTCTGCTAACCAACACTGGCCAAGCCATGCAACACTTAACAAATATTGCACGAAGCGCGCAAAAAAAAAAGAAGCTTCTAGTGGAACAATGGAGCTGGAAAACAAATGGCAATGGAGTGAAGCCATTAACAAAACACAATAACAAACAAAAAAAGTGATAGACTAAGAAAAATGGGGGAGAGAAAATAGGAGAAAAGAAAAACAGGCAGAAATAGATGAAGAAACAACAACAATAACAGACAAAACAGAGTTCTAGTGCAATAAACAAAAGCGTTACAGTCCGACGATTGTCTTTGAGTATGATTGAAACAAAGCCATGTGAAATTTGACAACAACGCCTAAGTGAAATTTGACAACAGCAGAAGAAAAAGCCAAAAAAGACTGCTAATTCATTAAACAGGGTGACAAACATTAATTCAATGTCTATTGTGAAACATATATGTATTAACTGCTAATTAGATGTTAAGTTACTCCAAGTCAAACCACTTCCAACTAACAGAAGATTGACAACGCTGCAATGTGGCAAAGCAGACTCTCTGATAGCTGCAATTTGTATGTCACAGAGCTTCTAAAAAATCTTGTTTCTTCTTCTTAAGTAACTATTGAAGCATGCCCTGTACTTAACTAAATGTTTTCCGTACTTTTGAGCTCTATTTTTAATGCAAATTCAAGCGCAAAACTTTTCAAGTCAAGTGCAATTTATTGGCGAGTTTTAGTAAACGGAAGTTTTTAATTAAAAATTCTAGAAGATGTTTCTGACTACGACCTTGTTGGGTTAGGTAAAAGTCAAGCTAAAGAGAACAAAGGTAGAGGGTAAAGAATTTCTGTTTACTTTACTCCCTCGCTCTTTTCCTCTCCTTGTCTGTCTGGTGGTATTTATATTTTATTATTATTGTTATTACATTATTATCAACTAGTGTTGCACAGCATCTTTGCCCATTGGGGCGGGTGTCTTGTCTTGTCTGGGGTCTTGTCTTGGTCTCCTTTGTTGTCGTCGTCGTCGTCGCCGACACCGTCTTCATCGTTGTGAGTGGCAGACGTTTTTCTCCTTTATTCTTATTAAATATCAGCCACATTGTTGCTGGTCAGTGCTACTTTTTTTCTTCTTCTCTTTTTATTATATTTATATTGAGTAAGAGCCCCAACGAGACAGCTGCGACAACAGATTCTTGTACTTGGCGGGTTACTGTGCGTCCTTGAAGTAATTTACGTCACTTGAACAATGCGACAAACAACCATCAAACTGACGCTTGATAAGTGAGGGAAGGGAAGGAGTTAGTTTATGATAAGATTTTCTATGCATTCAATTGCGTAAAGCAATTGTTATATGATATCAATGGGAGGACGAAAACTACGCGATTTTGCAGCATTGTTGTATAAGTCTAGTTGGATTCGATATCAAATTGTGTTATTGATTTACAAGGTTATGTTATTCAATTAGATTCTTAAAGTTGTTAAAGCCTTGCCAGACTTTAATCTATGAAATGGAAAATGTTAATGCAAGATTTCTTAAATGGTTTTTGGAGAAAAAGGGCGAAGCTTAAATGCCATGAGCACTGCTTCTTGACTGATTGTCAAACTTTTGTAAAGCGTTGCCAGACTGTTGTCGACAAGACTGTTCTCCTGCTAGTTTTCCAACTTAATTAATGCATTTAAAACATGTACAAATTTTACATAAAATGCTAACAAACTTTATAAAAGCATTGTCGTTTTACTTTTGGCAGCTACAACTTCAATGTTGCCAAATTTCACAAGGCGTTGCCACACTTTACATTTTACAGCCAAAACTTTATTTATTTATGTCTGAGAAGGATCAAGGATGCAATTTACTTTATTTTACTTAACATTATTGGTGGTCAAAGAAAAGAACTTGAATTTCAAGTGTCCAAATACCAAACATTGTTGTCAAATTTCACTTGTTATTTTATTTCTATTGAACAATGCTTCTGTCTCTCATATTTCAATTTCCATAAACATTTATTTTCTTTTTAGGCTGTGTCGAAGAAGAAAACATTGTTGAAATTGTTGCCAAAAACTTTTGCACAGAATTTGCATTTGCTTTTATGTTTGCTTCATACAAATTTATTTATTTTATTTTTTTCTTTTGTTTTGTTTAATGCACAATTGCCAAAGGCATTGAACTGTATATGTCTTTAAAGAACAAAACAAAAATATTGTTTATACTATAACTTGTGCATAGGTTTCACTCTCCTCCGCTCCCCACCCACATTTGATAAAAGAATGGCGCAATGAAAAACAATTTGCAACAATTTAAAGAAGAAAAACCAAAAGAAAGAGAGATGAAGGAAAAAAAACGCGTGGCACATTTGATGCGCTTCACTTGGCAGCAGCAGGAGCAAACAACATCGGCGACCAACTGTGCGTATGAGCAATATTTGGTTCGTTGGGCTCGCTCTCTCTCTTGACATTGTGGGAAATTCTTTTGTCGAGTGCAGCAGAATAAACACAAACAACAACAACAACATCATATATGTTGCATATGGATATATATATATTTATTTTAAGCATATTACATTACATTGCCTCGAGCGAAAAACGAAAAAAAAAGTGCGCACTCTTTATTACAAAATTCATTTCCAGGAATTTTTATAAATACAAAACCAAAAAATAAATAATAATTTAATGCGATTACCCGATTTCGATTTTGGCATTTCTCTCTACTTCTCTTTCAGGTTATTATTTGTTCTTTTTTGTGCAGCGCCAAGTGAATTTCATTGGAAAAATAAAGTAAAATTCTTTTGCCATAATTGATGACGTAGTCAGGTGTATCAGGTGTTTGCCAGCAGCATAACCCCCAATTGAACAGGAATCAGAAATCATTATAGTATTAATGTTGATGTCGACAAAAGTTTACACATTTTTGTATACTTAGTTATTGCATAATTGTCTTATACTCATTACTTTTGCTGTGAATTATTCATTCGACTCGTACAAAATTTGTCATAGAGCAGCAAACTTTCGCTCTCAAAAGCACCTGTCAAAATAATTTTGGCAAACACTTTTCGACATATAAATCAGAAAAGACAAGAAGACAAAGAATAATGCCTACACATAGAAAGAGAGAGATAGAGAGAGAAGACAGTGGAGATGTCTGGCCAATTTGTTTAACAATTACAACAAATTAATATTCATTATGAGCTGTTGAAGTGTTTAATAATAATTCTCTTTAAGTTGGTTTCACTTTGATTTATCACCATCAATTTTGGTTTAAATTAAATTTCTAACAAAGCAAAAGTTGGCCAACAAAAGAACCTCAAATGGAAAAAGTGGCCAAGCGAAACTTCTTCAAGAAGTAAACAAAAGAAATATGTTTTGGACCTTTTGATCACCTTTAATTAACAATTTTTAAACATTTTGCTGAACATTTTAAAGCAGAGAGACTTTGAGCCATCTTAAACTTTCTGACATTTTTTATCTAAGAAGACCTAAGCATTTTGATTCTATTTAAGATGTTGAATTTCCAAAATCTATTAACAGATATTAATGTATTTCGATAGAAGAAAAATGCGTTAGAAGAAACCTGCCAGTCGATTAGAAGTTAACAAGGTCCACGTTAGCCAAAAAAAAAAAACTAAATACCAAATTCGTATCATGTCGATTTATCTAAATTGAATCAATTTATATTTTAATCTACAAATGTTTTTGTGTTTTTTTTTTATGGTTTCATCTCACATTTGTTATAAAATAATCCTTCTAGCCCTCATTAGTCAGTCAGTCAGTCAGTGAGTTAGGCAGAAGCGGAGGAGAGTGCAAAAAAAAAAATTATCAGCAATTTATTATTATTAAACATATTTGTGTATTGTTGTTGTTTGTGTTGTTATTGTTGCTTGTTGCTATGACAAAAAGTGTGTCAAGGGGCAAGTTGTCAGTCATACGATTTCCGAGCAATATGTCTGTCAAATTATTGTACTTTTTATTTATTTTTTGCCAGTTGCCCAAAGAGAAATTGCTTTAAGGCAGCTGCTGTGTAGGCGGCATTTGTTGTAGCTGCTGTTGTTGTTGTTATTTTGCTGCCTCATTCGTTTTGAATTTTATAATAAAAAAAAAAAAACTATTTTTTCCAATACATACATATAGAAAGATAGGCAGACATATATGGGCCATAGATTGGGCTTAAAGTGATTTGATTTGATTTTTTTATTTCAACGTTTTTGATTTACCTGCAAAGAGAATAAATGGTAAAAGAAATTAATAAAAAGTTAATATAAATAGTTTTAGATTGTTTACAAGTTAGATTATTATTTTCTTAACTTTTCTTAGAGAAAACTATAAGTTATAAAATTGTTTTTCCCTTCGTTTCTAATTATTTCTGTAATTTTTTGCAATTATGTACATTGGAATTTTAAATTGGTTTGTGTTTTTCCGCATCTTTCTGATTATTTTTGTTATATTTCTCCCTTATACTTTATTTTCATATATTACTTCGAGATTAAAGCTGATTTAAACGCATAAAATGGCCAATGAATAAATTCTAAAAATTAATTTAGAAATTCCAACGAAATTTACAATTCATTTTCAACAAACATTTATAAGCCAACATTGATCTTTAATGATAAATATAAAGACGAAATGATTGGCAAGAAGTGGGTGAATCTAGGTGTATATATATGATATATATGCATCTGTATATAACTGTTAGATTTGCGTTATGGATACTCAATGTGTAGAATGAAAAGTTTTGCTGTTAGATGTGGACCTTTGCCTTTGGTCTCCCATTACATTTCCGCAAACAACTTCACAGCTCGCCTAACTTCCGCTGCCAACTTTAATTACACTTGAATACAAAACAAAAAAAAAACCTGCAAAGCAAATGGTCGACCAACTGATAGACCGACCGCCAAACCGCCAAACCGACAGACCGACAATTTTCTTGAGGTAAATGAAACCGAAGCCCCAAGGTAAAGCTCAAAAGCACCGACAACAAAACGCACAGCAAAAACATTAAAAAATAAAATGAAAAAAAAGTGAAGAGAACAACAACAAAACATACAAATATATATGTATGTATGTATATATAAAAATCTGCCTAGGCAACCTTTTTCCACAAGCCTTTGAAATCGACATTTCATATTATAAAGTGAACCCCCTACAAACCCCACCACCCAACTCTCCCGCCCTTCTGGCCATTAAACATTTAACTTTTCAACTTATTTTTCTTGTTCTTTTCCTCTCTTCTCGTTTTTTCTTTTTCTAACTATTTATAAACATGCGATCATCATCAAACTGAAACGAAGGAGAAGAATTATAATAGAAGAAGAAATGGTAACACAAGAAAAGAACAAGTCATAGAAAGAGATAGCGAGAGAGACAGAAAAGCTAAAACATCAACAGATGTAGCAAGCAGATGGATGATGATGGACTTCAAGTGCTTGGGAGTTGCTAGAGCAGCTCTTGCTAGGTGGCTTTTCAGGTGGGGAGGGGTGCGGGTTCTCTACCTAAATTAACCCGGCCCAGTGAGTCGAGTCGAGAGATAAGTCAAGTGTCATTTTGGTAGCAAACACGTGACTTTAATTGCTTTCAAACAACTAAGGAATGGTTCGAGTTGAACTACAACCAGATCTTCCATACAAGATTCAAGATCTTCACTGAAATGTACAATTAAACTGGAAAATTGTTTCAAATAGGCAGGGAATAAACTAAATGTTTGTATGTGGCATATTTAATTTTTAGTACAACAGTTTAAGAATCAATTAGTTTGAGAATTTTCATAAATATAAAACTTCTACTGAATTTTCATCAAGAATGGAATCACTGTTAATAAAAAGAATCATCTTTTTGTCACTAAGAAGTTAAAAGTTAAATTTTAAATATCAAATAGAAAATTACTAGACTAGATTATTCAATTTTTTACAATGATAATCAACATTAATATAAAAATTTCTAAAGAAAGAGGAAAAGAGAAATAAACAATGATTAGCTTTTATTGACATATACTTTCCAAGTTTTAGAAATTTTTAAAAAACTTTCAACTACAGCTTAAATTAGGTGAAGTCTACAGTTGCAAGCATTGACATTCTATTTTTGCTTCCCTTGATTGGAATTCCCAACTAGTTTCAGTCTTAGAGAAATGAATATGGCCTTTACAACTCTGGAGTTGTTCGTTCTGATCAATTGGATACATTTATTTTCGAAAGAAGAATTCCTAGAAGAAGAATTCTCCATTAAGGTTAAGAAAATGTAGAAAATTTTGAACTTTGTTATTGATATCAACAAATAGAATATGAAGTTGGGGTTCTCTACAATGTGCGAACTCCTTTAATTGTAGTGATGAAACTTTCTTCTTTGTTGTTTAAAAAATTTGTTATATTTTTTTGCTTTGAAGAACTTCATTCAAATCGAGTTACACACACTCACGTGGCAGACGACAAATTTTGGCCACAGCAATTTGATTATTTTGTGTGGATTTTCTTGCATGTGGCAAAGTTGAATTGAAATTCTAAACGGCAAACTATTATTTTGTGGCCATATTTTGTTATTGCTTCAGTCTCTGTCCCCCCTCCAAGCTATCGTTCTGTGTTCTTTCTTTTGTTTTCAAAAGATAATGTGTGTCTTAGTAACTCTCACTGAGTGTCTAAAATTTATGCAGGCTGTTGGTTTTTTTTTTTTTTTTGTTCGTTTTTCGATTTGTTGCTCGCCTTTTTGCACAGCAGGCAGTTTTTTTTTTCATATATTTGGCTTCGTTTTTTTTGGCGGTTTTTTAATATTTCTTGGGTTTTCTGTTGTTTTGGGTAAAATAATATTTTTTTTACTTAATGTATGAGTCTCTACACAGTTGTTTGGCGTATATTCCATTAATCATTTTTTTGTGCAAAAAGGCAAAGCATTTTTTTTTACGTTTCTTTCATTTTTTTTTGTATCTTTTAGACGGAGCCCAAGTTCAATAGAACTTGTTTTGATTTTAGTGCCTAAAAAGAAACAAAAACTTAGCCAACATGACCAAGCAATTTAGGTGATCATATAGAGGCAGGCAGGAAAGAGAGAGAGGGAGAGAGAGAATGAGCGAAACTCCGACCATGATCATGCCCCAAGGCTTCTCAGAGCTGCAAACTAGCGCGCGAAACTTGATTAAAAATTCAAGGCCATATTGTGGCACAAACATGAACATTTGAAACGACTAACAAGACGGCAACCTACTCCCCCCCGCAACAGCCGCTCTCTTTCTCTCCCTCTCTCTCTCTATCACTCACTGGTTGTTTAGAAAGCGGTTGTGTATCTTTAAGATACAGATATTTATATGTACATTCCCCCATCAACCAAGTTGCACTTGCCTCCCTCTTGGACTATCTAGCCAGGTAGACATGAAAACTCGTTGCCTGAAAGTGGTTTTTCTTTTCAAAAAAAACTTGTTGTCTGGGTTAGTTGAGTTTCGTTTTTTATTTTTTATGGTAAATTATTTTTTGCAATTGTTATTGTGCATTCAACACAATCATTATATTAGCTTGTTTTTTGTTTCGTGCCTCCTTCTTTTCAATTTTCATTCATCAAGTTCAAAATTGTTTAGCTTTTAATTGTTGGCAAAAGGTGAGAAGAGTTTGGTGGGAAGGCAAAGGGGTTGGATGGCAATTACAATTACAATTGGATATTGAAACCTTTATTATAAAATAAATAATTGCAGAAAACATTGCAAATTTACATCGAAATAGGTTTATATACTTATAAAATAGTTAAAAAAGGTTTCCCATCCTATTGGGAGCCACATTTAATCAACCAAACTTGCTTTTGAAAGATCTATTCAGGAGGAAAATATCAAAATGTCACAATTCCGATACAAAAGGTAGTCAAATTGAATTCATTTCAACTTAAAGATGAGTCAAGAAATTCATAAAAAACATTCCCAGCCAAAAATTCATATTTTGACCTATGAAAGTTTTGTTTTAACGATTTCATATCTACTCGATCGATAGCCTTTAGTAAAAGATCTCTTAACTAATTAGTCGTTGGTTAAGTGGGAAACATTCTTCTCGAGTTTGAACTCCAAAATTGGTGGCGCTTTCTCAATGAGAAGAATATGAGGGATTAAGGAGGGACTAAACTAAATATTGGAAATATTGTAATATTTCATTAATACATAAATAGTTTAAAAACAATACCCATATTATTATGAGTGATATTACCATTTCCCTAAAAGATCCTGTTAAACTTCTTAAAAGGCAACTAACAAGGACTTAAAATATTCCGACTTTTTGGCCATATCTTATAGTTAAACAAGTTTCTTATAACATAATCTTGTTTCGCTTCACTTTAACATTTTAATTTTCAAAGGTAAATGAAATGTTTCTGTATATTCCCGACAAGAAACGACAAATAAAAACAAAAATTTGTCATTTAACAAACAGAAGAAAATAAGCGACAAATTTTTTGGTGTTGTTCGCATTTTAATGACTTTGACTTTAAAATTTGCTATACAAATACCCCCAAGAAAAGGAGAAAAACAACACGGAAGGGGTTTTGGGGGGGAGAGAGAGAGAAATGTCAAATGAGGCACACACACGGGTTTTTCTCCTGCTTTTTTTTTGTTGTTGGTTTTTGATTTATAGGCCCTGCATATTTTTGCATATAACACCATGTCGACATGAACGACAACGACTTCTTTCCATTTGCCCATTCTTCTTCTTTTATACTTTATACTCATTCTTATACTTATTCCTTCTTGTTTCCCCCATTCTCAGAGTGCCTTGGGTCAAATGTTGTTGTGCTGTTGTTGCTGTTGTTGTGGTTCCCTCTACCTAAACGCATAATTTGCATTTCCAGAGAGAAGACACACACACAAAAAACACAAATTGATAAAGCTTTTTTGTCAAATGATTCAATTTCGTCGTTGACTTGAAATGCATTTCACAAAAAATGTTTTTTTCTTGTTAAATTTTTTTGGTTTTTTGGGTGTGTGTATTTTCTGTGTGTGTGTTTGTGTGTGCTTTTTGATAGCAGACCAGAGCAAAGAGAAAAACACATTCAAGACAAAGTCCATATTCACTTCCTTTGCTGTCACATTTCACATATGTCGAGGCTTTTAGCTGCGGTCCTCCTCTCACTTTTCTCCTCCCTCGTACACCTCGTCTTATTCTTATGTGTATATATTTATTTTATGATTTTAGGAAGGCGCAGTTATTGGCAGACCTGGACCCCAAAATACCCACACTTGAACCCTCGATCTCTTGCACTCCCTCTCTGTCTCCGTCTCTGTCTATCTCTCCCTTTTATTAGTCATGGAGTTGCATGTCAGCGTCTCAGAGACCAGAGACCAGAGCCCAGTCGAGTCAAGTCAACTCAAGTCGTCGTCACGCCCAAAAAATGTGTGTCTAATTAATCACATATAATATAACTCACAGTTTTAGTTGAAATGTGTGGGGGAAGAGAGAGAGAGAGAGTGATAAATTCTTGAACAAAAAATTTCAATTTACCACAGTTTCAAATTATGCACATTTCTTAAAACGTCATTTGACTGAATAACAAATGAACGACTAAAAGATTATTCATTGCATGTGAAACTAACTATGGAATCATATACTAACACTTAGTTATATTAAAGTGGTAAAAATTTATTATATTTGAATAATAAGTAAACATAAAGGAGCCCAAAAATATGTATACCTGTCTATTAGAGATTAAAGATCAAAAATACATAAGATATTCTGTATTTAAACACTCCAAGTCACCAGTTTAGGGTTGTGCTTTAGCAATTAGATTCTATAAATGCATTTATTATTAACTATAAACACCTAACATTATTCTATTTATGCGAAATCTAGTTTTTCATCATTAAAAAATGGCCAGAAGATTTATTCTACTAGATTAAACATCATTTAAATGAAAACCAGTTAGGGCAGAGGGTGGACTAACTTAATGACCACTAGTGTATGTTAATGAAAATTCAGTTTTGAATATTTGACTATGGAATTATTTGATAAATTTCAATATAAATATCGTAAGAGTTCATCTAACTTGTATAGGATGAACCTTCCTTTCAACTTGTTAGATTAATAAGGAAACCTTCAGATAAGTTACATTTTCTCAATATTGAATTAAATTTGAAATTATATTTAAAATCTAAAAGTCGAAATGAGAGATTATCCCCATACAAATTCGTTGAAGAAACTCCTCGAAATCCCATTCTTTTAACTCTGGTTTGATGATTCTTCAAATTAATTCACAATTCTTTTTGGCCACTTTAAAATCTTTTAGCCAATTTCATTTACCTCATTCGTTTTATTTCTAATTCTGTTGGTTTCCTAACAAAATTTCCTGTCATAATGTATTAAGACATTTCATAATTCATAAATCATTTCGTTTTGTTTTGAGATTGAGAAAGTGAGAGCATAGGTCTTGGTTCCCCATTGAGGCAAAAAAAAAAAAATAAATGTCAAGCTATCATTTAGCGGACATTTTTCCGACAGTTTTTCATGGCATTTTGTTGCTGTTGTTGTTCGTGTGCGTGACAGTTTTCTTTTCGTTCATTGGATCATTCATTCATACTAGATATTACGCATATGTTGTAAGAATAATACAATATATATTTAGATCGGGCCACTGATAAAACCTCAAAAATACAATTTCTTGCAGTTTTGCCAATTATTTTTTCTTTTCTTATTTCAAATGCGATAAAAATCGTCAGAGAGTGAGAGAGAGAGAGAGATAGAGAAGAAGTCTGAACTCTTTCAAGCAGATGCCACAATACAAAAACCGCAACAGCTGCCAATTTGAAAGAGTGAACACCGCCAGAATAGCCCAAAAAAGGGAATAACCCCCCTTCCCGCCACCACCCCTCTTTAGACGTCTCCAGCTGAGAAGAGACCTCAGAGCTCAATTGGAATCTAATTTAAAATTAGTGCTTAAAGGATTGAAATAAATTTTAGGCAAAAAAAGTCCCCCTATCTGACAAGCTGCAGGCTGCTGCTGCTGTTGCTGTTGCTGTCTTTTGTTTCTGTTCTGTGTTCTTTCGGTTTGCTGTTCTTTTTGCCTCATTGCAAATGCAACAGCAAGCGGACTTTGAAAATGGTTTTGTTCCGGTTGATCATCTTGGTCATCTCTCTGTCTCTTCATGGCAGGTGGCTTGATCTTTTTGGATAGGAAGCCCAACTGCTGTTTCCACCGTTTTCTGCCACGTTAAGTGAACAAGGCTTTTATTTATTGTTAGCCAGTTTAGTTTATAATCCTCTATGGGCCATCTTTTGCAGGCTCAACAATTATAACATTTTTTGGCAACTTAACCTTTTTGGCTTTTTTTTGTGCTGGGCGACAAGTCAAAAGAATTTTTTAATATCTTCCCTTTTGTTGCGGAAATTAAAGACAAGAAAAAGGGGGGAGAGAGCGAGATATGTAGGGAATGAGTCTTAACTGCGTTTTATTTTTGTTAGCCATTTGCCTTGTGCTTGGGCCAACTTTTTGGTGTGTGTGTTCATCATAATGATTATATGAATATCACTATCATTATACAGATCAGCCTTTCTGTCCCCCTCATTCTCTTCCTACCTCTGCTTTTCTGTTTTACTCTGCGATATTGAATTAATTAGTTTATATGTTTTTGACTTTTATGTGGTTTTTTTTTTTGTTGCTGTTTCTCTTTGCCTTTCATTTCTTTTGTTTAAACTGTTGGGCCGTCTACGGAAGTCATATAATTCTTAATTATTAAAGTTCGCTAAATATGAAATATATTCGCAAGCAAATATTCTCATAGGTATATGACTTTGTTCTTTGATTTGGGACTAGAAGAAATGTCGAAACATCTGCAACTAATGACTAAAACCCTAAGAAAATTTATTGTTTAGCATTATATTTAAATAGTTTTAGCAGTCTACAAAGAAATTCTTAAACTTTTTAATACTTAATATAAAATATAGCTAAATTTTAGTTTTCGAATGGAAAATAATATAAATAAAATTAGTTTTTGACTAATTTTTACCACAGAAATTAGAACAATAAAAAATTGTGGTTGATTTACAGTAATTTAAAATAGATTTTCATTAATAAACTTAGTCAAGTGGCATATACTTAACAAATTAGTAACTAATGTTAGTTAACGTGAACCTTAACATAATAGAAAAGAGTTCCCAAGTGGGAAACATTTTTGCGAGTTTGCCAAAGTTCAAAAAAATTTACCAGCAACTGTTGAGGTGTCTTTTTTTTGTTTTTAAACAAATTGAAATAGGTTGTCTTGTATATAAGTACCGTTAGCCCATTGAACAGCCCACACAGAAAGGCCTACAGCACTCTCTCAACTTACTCTCAGCTCAGCTGATTTCAAGTCAAGATTCGCATGTTGCTAATTGAAATGCTGTCGGCTTTAACCCCTCTCCCTCCATTCCTCTCAAAATAATTGAGCGGAAATTCAAAAAGTATTAAAAAAAAAAATTGTAGAAATTTTTTTTGTTCGCCATTTTTAGCATAATTAACGCCTCTGCAAAGCGAGAGGAAAAGGGATAGAAAAAGTGACAGAAAAAAAGTTGCCATAAAATTTTGTTAACCTAGTTTCAAATAAATACAAATACGGTGAAAATTACTTCAAATTGCAAATGTGGGCGAAATTATGAAATTAAAACTATTCAAAACTAAAAAAAAAAACACAACGATATAAAAATAAACAATAATTTTAGAAAAATTTATGAGCTCAGCAAATTATTTATGCTTGGTCTTTTTTCTTCTCATTTGGCAAATCTCTCCAACGCTTAGAAAACATGGAAAAACAAAAGACTTAGGCAACAAACTTATGTGGCCGAACTTAAATGGCCTACGAATATTTTGTAATTTTTCTCCCGTTCCATAAGAACGATTCTAAAGAGTTTAATAAATCACTCGCTGATTGCTAAGCATTGTTATTTTAATTAAAAAAATCACAAAAAAAAAACAAAACAACAAAAAGCTTCCCCCAAAAAAATGAAGGCAAGTAAATAATTCTATTTAGACAAAGGCCAGGCTCAAAACTGAAGCACATGGCTTAAATAAATATAGCCTATGTCTATGTACATTGTGTGTGTGTGAGAGGAGAAACGATCAACATAATGAACAACGTAATTACAAATACAAAAAGAAATCAAGAACTAAATCAACAACAGAAAAAAAAAACACAATTTCTATGAGATAAAAAAGGTAGACTATGAAATACCCTAAAATTGGCTTTGATCTAAAGACGTAAGGATACGTTTTCCTCTAGCCTCTGTGTGAGGACTCATTGAAAGTGGTAACTTTTCTCCAGAAGTTTCCAAAATCTGAAATGTTTGCAACTCTAATATACCCTTTCTTTAGTGTTAGCTGCATTAAGCTGGGTATTAGAATTCAAAAAGCGTGTGCGCTGACGCAGCAGAAAATTCCGCCAAAAATCAAACTTGAAAAAAACGTCCACAATATATGTATATCTTGGCCATAGTAAAGTTTTTTTGTATAGTATACAATTCTAGACGCAACCGGCAAAGAAAACAACCAAACAAAAGTCATAGCCGAAAGAGACGGACACGGGCACGGGCACAGGCACGCACATGGTTTGGTATTATTATAACTATTATTATTATTACTATTATGTGTGTGTTTGGGTTTTTGGACTATGGCAACACGTTTTGAGCCAAGCCAAGCCAAGCTGTTTTCAAATGGAAAAAGTGTGAAACTTCGTCTCTTGGCTGTTGTATTACGCATCAGCATTTAACCTTGAGCCGCTGTTGCGTGGGGTCAATGAACGTTTTGGCCAAAAAAAAAATTAAAAAAACAAAATTCTAACGATTTTATATTGTGTTGTAGTAGTTGTAACAACAATAATAAGTCTTGGAATAACAATAACAAAACTACAAATTAGATATAAGTATGCGCTTGGCTGGCCTGGTTGGTTGCTTGGTCAATTCGGTTCTGTCATATGAGGCGTATACGTAATATATACAGATATTAATTTAAACAAATTCAAAACAATATTCAAGTTCAAATGGTGTCAATATGTGAATGAATTCGTGGAAACTCGACTGAACTTTTGATTTCAAGACTGTTAGTCATTTTGATGTATTTTTTTTATGAGATCGTAAGGTGTGGGAATTCCACCTGTTTTAGTTTATTTGGTTGTGAAATATTTTTTTGGAATTTTTTTTAAATTGTTGTCATTAAAGAAATTTGTCTTCTTAAAATAATTTGTCTAAAGATTTAAGTATTTTCTATTTGCTAAGACTAACAAGAAATGTTTCTTTTGACTATGGCAAATTTCGTATAAAGTCCCAAGGATTCATGCCAGAAAGATTCAACCTTATTGCCAATTGATATGACTGCATGATAAACTAAATGACGATGATGTAATATTCACTTCTTTATGAGCCATTCCGTTCATTACTCATTATTACAAAACATTGTGACATCTCTTTCTTTTCGTCCAGTCATTTCCATCATCTTGATTTGGCTTTTAAAGGGTTTTAACCTTGTGGAAATGCATTTCTCTTTAAATTTAATGACAACTGATTGAGCTAAGGAAAACAATATTCTTAACCCCAGAAACTAGGTCCCAAAAGGAGGATCTCTTATAAGTTAAAACTATGACAAGGTTACACAAGGTCAGCTTTGTGTCAATTTTATTGAAAGACAAGGTTGGACAATGAGGAATGAGGGTAATTCTTATCCTCTTAAATGAGACTTTACCTCAGAAACTTATCTATTTTGGGATTCTCATTTAGACTATTCAATCTGAAGGAGAAAGAGTCTTTAGATCTGAATTTATGATTGATAAAACTTTTGGGTCTTCTTCATTATTTTCATTTTCATATCAGTTTTGTTTGTTTTTCAAGCCAGTCAAAACAAAAGACTAAACAATTTAATGTTTAACGTTAATAGTTTATAAGTAAGTGAATTGTTGCAAGCAGCAATTAATTGCAAAGAGAAAAGAAAGTCCATGCTACCTCGTGGGTGGCAATTACTTGTTGAATTTCTTAAATGCCGGCCACACACACAAGCCACAAACCACACACCACACACCACATACTCACACACAATCTGCACACTTCAATCACTTCAGGCCTGAACGAGTTAATCATTATAATTATATAAAAAAAGAGACTATACATATATGTAGTTAATAGAAACAGGCCTAATGCAAAGTAAAAGTGGCAAAAGTGGCGAAACTGTGTCAGCTCGGAACCGCAAGGCATTTTCTCAAACTGAAGGCTGAACACTAAATGTTCACTTCATTTTATTTCATTCCATTCCATTCCATTCGGTACTCCAATCGAGTTAGTTTTGAAAGCCGCAAATTTCTTCAAAAGGCGTTCAACATGAAACTGCATATAGTGGGTGTTGCTTTTGTTGTTATTATGAAGGTTTTTTCTCTTTTTTTTTTTTTTTTTGCACAAATGTTCAGCTAAACAAATAAAGCGTAAAGCCCGCAAAAATAAAATTTAAATGTTAAAAAGCACGCACTTGCGGGTTATTTAGAAAAAAAAAGAAATAAAAAACCGAAATGAAACCGAAAAAATGTTACAAGGTTAGCCACGAATTTATTTATTGTTTAAATTGAACAAATAAAAAATTAACGCAAACAAAACCAAGCAAAAAAAATAATAACAAAAAAAAAATGATAAAGTAATGAGCGGGCAAAAGATTATAGCGAATAATTGGGCTAATTGTTCAGACGATGATCAACCTAGCCAGAGAGAGATGGAGAGAGAAAAATGATAAATTTTGCCTGCTTTTTTGGCAATTATTTGTCATCAATTTCATGAAATTTCGTAATTTTTTATAAATCTATTTAGATGTTACTTTGAAATTGTTTCATTTTTATTAACTCTGATTATATAGTAAGTAGCCATGCAGTATTTTAGATCCCAAACGAATCTCTTTCGAATGATATGAAAATATTTATAAATGGACTCATTTTCTGATTGTTCTTTTTTTTTCCAATTTTTAAGAATTTTCAAAATGACTTTCATTTGTTTTGAATCAAATGTATAATGTGTAATTATTTCACCCAAAAAAAGTAATTAATCATTTTATAATTAATGATTTTAATCCATTAGCTACTGATGAAGTGGAATTACCATTACCTACTATCAAATGATAGTCTAGATTAGTTGAATAATTCAGATATACTGCAATTAACATGAACGATATCGTATGATTACATTTAAGAGAGATTTAATTAATAGTCAAGTTAATTGCATTCACCTAATACAAACTAAATTAAACACGACATTTATATATATACTATATATATTCAGCTATAGGTGCGTAAGTATTTCATTTTCTTTAGCTTCCCCTAATAGAAATTTATTTACTGTGAATTTCAATTATTTTTGGGTCCTACAATTATTTTCATTCGCTTTGCATTGACCAAAAAAAAAAAAAATAAAACAACAACAACAAAAACAAGTCGTGTACTTGAATTTATATAAAGACTTTTGTATTTACTATATATTAAGTGACGGACGAAGGAAGGGTAGGGTAGAAAGGGAGGGAGGGAGCCTCCGTAAACTGAGGTATTGACATTGTTGTTATGGGCTTTGCCTTCATTATTTGCCATTTTTGTTTTTGTTGTTGTTTTTATATTTCTCTCTGTTGTTTTTTTGGCCCTGTGGTAAATACTCATGCGGGTGGCGAGGGGAGTGTGGGGGTAGCTAACCAAATATATACATATATAAAAGCAACGTTCACACGTTTTGATGACTGTATGCAACAAACACACAAACCTAAAAATCATAGTCATACATATATCATATTTCATAAAGGCGCAAAATCCAAAAAAAAAAAAAAAAAAAAGATAAGGTAAAGGTCACGCGAATCTTTTGAATTTTTTGATTGTTTGTTTGTTTTCCATTTTGGCAATTTTTCAATGTCTGTTACTAATTTGCCGTTACAAATTAAATTTAAAATTTAATTCAGACATTGAACGGCAAATTTTATGATCTTAATGATACTCCCTGCAAATAGTAAATAACATTTCATCAAATTTTTAACGAAAAATCAAAGAAATTATCATAAGGATAAGCTGAAACTAAGAAGACTTTCTCCGACTAATAAGTACCAGGGAGAAACTTGACTAGTTAAAGCAAAAAGGACTCAACCTTAGAGATTCGAGGTTAACAGGAATAAAGGACTGTAAGAAGACACCTAATGGACAGACAGAGTGCCAAATAAAAACTTCATCGTATCAAATCTTATTCAAACGAGCTAGTTTCAATTTCTATAACAAAAAAATGTATTTCCAACTAGTTAACATTATAAATACCAAGCAACAAAGATTCTTAGAAGTAACTTATATGGTTAAAAGGTAGTAAACAAATCATTTGATCATCACAAGGTCACTACTTGATCAATAGATTTACCAAGAATTCAATTGACTTTCCCTTTAATTTGTTTCAATTTGCATTAATGAATTTCGCTTTCTTACACCTACGAACAAGTAAAAACTAAGACCAAAGTATCTGTCCCTCTCTTTCTCTCTCTGTCTATATATACACTCTATGTGTATATAGCTTCTAGATGGCATAGTGAATACTTATCTTATCAAGTCACACAATACAAAAAAAAAAAAAGTGCAAAATAATACTTGTTTATATTTAAGACTGAAAAGAAACAATATTGCTATAGCGAACAAAAAATAAATGTCACAAATGTGCATTATCAGCAACATACACCGATATCTGTATACATATATTTGTGTATATAGAGATTCCTATTGACGCACCCATACTATTAAATTAACCTCAATTTGAACCATACGATTGTGGGGCACTGTGTTATCAAGCGAAAGTTGACTGGCATATTTGGTGAGTTTTTTTCGTTGTTGTAGTTTGTGTTCTTTTTTTTTTTTTTTTTTTTTGGTAGTTCTTGCCTCACTCTCTGATAAAGGCAATTTTTCTTTTTGGCGGTGACACTAATTGTAGGGCCGCGAGTGTGTGTACTAAAACTATTGATTTGCCCCGCACGCAATCTTTCCATCAACCCCAATTACACTAGCTCAAGTGATTAAAAATTTATAAGACCGGCTGTCACCTTTTTTATTTTCTTCATAGACGGCCCATTTAAATGAAGAAAAAAAAACGTGTTCTCTCGCTAACAAGTTGAATGAACTAAGTTAGGTTAATTAAAATAATTATCTAAACACTTCCGCCATTGCATTTTTAGTACGCATATTTAAGTTTAGTACAAAGCGACCCTGAACTTGAACCCAACCAAACCAAACGCTAAAAATGAGCATTAAAAAGTGAAACACTCAGAGACAGCAACAGAAACAGAGACCGACTGCAAGTTCATGAACTCTTTGGTCAAGTGTGAAGGCTAAAACTAGCCAAAAGAGATAAAAACAAGTTTCACACATAGCTCAACGATTAGCTCAGAAGTGGGCAATGGGCTTAAACTGGAAATTAGTTTGGCTTAGTTCGTTTGTTCGGCAAAGTTTTATTTACATATCAATAATAAGCCTGTAATTATTCAACATTTGTTTAAATCATTAGCAAAAACGTAAAACAATGCGTAAGCCTATCGAACAGGTCTATTTTAGTACTGGGTGAACTAAAATTTTGCGAGTAAATGCAACTAGAGTGTAGTAAAGGGGGGAACTGTACTAAATATTGCTATCCTGATACCTAAAACGGATATCTTTATATGTGATCTAAAAATAGGGTTTAAATAAATTGGTTTTAATCTTTTATATTCAATTTTAGATGGTAAAACTAAATAAAATATGTACTAAATATGAGAAATGTGTGGAATTTAGGATTTCCGATCTCAAACTTCTTCTGAGTTGTACTCAGTTTAGATCTCTGATTTCAAAACTAGATGGAAACTTCTCGAGAGATCTAATCTTTAAGATCTAGAACATGGGAAAAATGTACTAAATATTACAATTCTGATTTGCAAGTCATCAGTTTTCATAAGTGGTCTAAGAGTTAAGCTTAAATTTCTCTCCTTGTCCAGTTAGTTAGATCTCTGTTGTTAAATTTAAGGTGATAAATTAGCATTCATAGTTCACAGTTTGTCTTTATATACATACATATTTATACTTGAACTAATTGTTCCAAAAATGTTTCGTTCACAGAACAACTACAACAACGAAATTTTATAGAAATTAACTATAGTGATAATTTAGAAAGCTTCGTTGGAGTAATAAATTGCACTAATGTTTAGAACGTGCTTCCATCATGGAAGTAAAGCCATAGAGGAAGTGAAATTTAAGTCATCAATGGCATATTTTGAAATGTGTAGTTTCAAAATTTATACTATGCACTCTATTTTGAAATGTGTACTCATAAATAATTTGTATATGCATTTCACATGAGTGACTAGTAGTCAAGAAGAGCCACTATGAATAGCTGCCAATATATTTACACTCGAAAGAAATAATTTTTGTATTTTCGTCTTCATTTGTTTTTATTTTGTTTATATTTATTTATCACGTTAACAAGGCGGCGCCGTCTGGCCATAAAGTGCGAGTGAGAGAGCAAGTGAGTGTTGTGAAAGCGCCAAGAGAAAGAGGTCTGGGTCTGGTTATGGTTCTTCTTCCTCTTCTACGCATTTCCATTCACCCGAAACGCACGTTTTTGGATTGAAAGGGAACACTATAAAATGGAATATTTTTGATTACGAAAGGTAATTTGTAGTAGAGTCGGCATTTTGAAACGATATTCTCGAGTGCTCTCTTTAGCTCTCTCGCCCTCTCTTTCTATCTGGCCATTACGAAAGAGTGAAAGATGATGACGAAGGCGTTGGCCAGAGGGGCGGAGGCTGGAGGGAAGAGTGGTTAGCGCAACAGTCAAACGACCGGCCATTGTGGGGGGTACGTACTATTGAGTACTTCTCTCTTTCTCTCTCACATTCTCTCGCTTTGTCGCACGTCGGAAATGCGTGCGTATAAATTTGGGTTATTGTGTGTGTGTGTTGGTGTGTGTTGGTGTGTGTATTTGTGCGTTCTGTGCGTAGTGTGCCGTTTGCCCTACTTTCTGGAGATACTATGGGCCCCCGCCGTCTCCGCAATGCGCCGACAACTTTATTCTCACAATTGTGCTGATTAGAATTTTTTTTTTTTTTTCGCCGAACTGCCTGCCTCTGCCACAAGATGCGACCGATACGATAAAAAAAATATGGAGGAAAAGAGTCTCACTCTCTCTCTCTCTCTTTCTTTCACTAATTTTGATAAGCTGCCTTAACACACGCGTCTCATTTCACTTGCTTTCGCTCAATTTTTGGGTATGATGAATGCACAATTTTGATTGTACCTACGAAAAATAATAATAATATTCTCTTCTGTTCGTCATTTTCTTTCTTTCTTTTCATATTTTGGACTATTGTGTGTGTGTATTTAGGTTAATTGACATATTTGGGTCAATGTTTAGTTTGCATTTTCGGTTTATTTGGTCGTCTGGTTGGTTGTTGGTTGTCGATAAATAATGACTCGCTCCATAAAGTTCCAAGTTTGGTGGAGTTTAGTTGTTGGCTACAAACTAAAAACCAAATTTTAACTCTCAGTTTAAGAAATCTGAGTCAGATTTTTAAAGAAATATTCATGGAAGAGCTCCTTACAATATATAGTACACTTCGGTCACACTTTACCACCTTTACATAGAACTTTGGTCACACTAAATTCATATACTTTGCAGTTTTCATCCATTTTATGTTAGAAAACTTCTTTCTTACTTTGTAAACAGTTAAAATATGTTCAATTTCATATTATACTATTGAAATCTGTTCAGTTTGGCCACATTATTCTATTGACTTGGCCACAAATGGCCAAATTCAGCTCTTAAAGCCACAAACCGAGGCAAAGGAAAATTTGTGAGGCAGGGAAATTCACTGGTTCTCAGTTTACAGCAAATTGTTTCGCTTAACTGTTTTCCCTTGCCATTTTGTGGTAAGCCAAATCGTTAAATGTATTTACTTGTATGTAATCTAATACATAAATGCCCACAAAAAATCCCACTGGGGGGTGTTTGAAAAGTTGCCATAAAAATAAATGGTTTTCCCAGTTCTAGGATCTATTATAACACATTTCTTCTTGGAGAGGCGATCAACACAATTTATGGTGGATCGCATTGAATGTGGTTAAACATACACAAAAATTTGTTTTTGTTCATTGACCTACTTTCAAGGCATGGGCAGGGGAACACTATCTAACGCCCTCACTCTCTCTATTTTTCTCTCTCTCGCAGCCAGACATTTATGTGCTTGCTGTCTTTCTCTTGGTGATAACTTTTTTCTGATAGGGCTTACCCGCTGACGTTCACATTATATTTAATCAGAATTGTTTTGTTTTTCTCTTTCTCGTTTTACATACCTGAAAGTAAAGGAATTTAAAAAAAACAATTATTAGTATAGTTAAATCTTTCCACTTAGAACTATAAAATTTGCCATAAAAATTAGCCATAAAAATTGCATAGCAATTTTAAGTGTCGTTCAGTTTTATCACGTGAAATTCTTATTTTTAGAACTATCGTTAAGCTAAGAAATTATCGCTCAATGCACTCACTATCTCACTACCTCTCTCTTTCTCACTCACTCACTCTCTCTCCCTTGTTGATGATGATGACGAAGTTTTTTTCGTTTGTCAGCCCCCCTAGAAACACCTGTAAAGGGCGTTAACGAATTTTCACCTTAATTTTTGTTTTATTCGCTAGACTTTTGCGTGCGTTCGCGAAAAACAAAAAAATGACAACAGAAAGCCAAGGGTTAAGGCTAAGGTGTATGCACGCAATATAATTTAGATGTATGTATAATTAATTATATCAAGCAACAATAGCAACAACAACTAAATATACATCTAGCTATTTATATCTATGTATGAATTGGACACCCATGAAAATCATATTTAATGAGCTCATCGAGGGAGCCTTAAAGCCATAGTCACACCATAAAAAGATCTTTGAAACATGATGAGAAATTCAAATGGCTGTTAACGAATTTTCTATACCCTTATTAAGGCATTTAATTGATTTCTTTACGATAAACTTTAAACAATTTGAAAGGAAATTGAACTCCTTTCACAAATTTGCAAATATTTGTATGTACTTTTTGGACTACTTACTTTTACTAGTTAGTTTTAGTTAGTTTTAGTACATAGGAGAACACCACAGGTCAAAACATTGTGGCCTACAAACGATGGAAAATAGTTGAAAAGTTCTATAAATAAACATTTAATTCCTTTAGTTTCGGTAGATGCAAAGTACCTAACAGGAAGTTTCCAAATTCGAAGCTTTACCTATAGTTGTGACCAGAGGTGTTCCTACATATAGTCAAAATTTAGTAAAAAGAAAACTTCAGAGACCCAACCTAAAGATGTTTCCAGCGGTGTACCTAAGCACAAACCAAAAAGAATTCAAAATTTCTGTTAAAAAGTATTTCTAGAATTTAGAAACATTTCAAGCACTTTTTTGAATACCCTGTAAAAGGGTAGAAATAATAGCCAATAATTAATCTTTAAGATTTTAATCCCTCTCTCTTCTCCCTCTCTGTTTTTCGATTGGCCTTGCATGATATGCAAAAATTAATATTAACATATATTTTTGTGTTCGAGGAGAAGGCAAAATTAAGACTTTGGCTTGAGAAGCACAAATTGAATACTTCTATAATTGAGCAATTACAATAAATCAGTGTCAATGGCAAACAAAAGTTTCTAAACAAAAATGTAAAGGGTAATTTAATTTTCTAGTTATTGTGTAAATTCATATTCATATACATACATACATATGTATGTATTTGAACCTTTCGAAAATAGTTTTTGAGCATGAGTCGATGCCGCTCTATAATCATGTGAAAGAAATGCCACCAAGACATTCACTTTTCTTCCATTTTTATTCATCAATCTGCAATCAGAGTTTCGAGAGATTCATGAGATAATGATGATTTTGATATGGAAAATAATCTCAATGATTACAATACTTTTCTCCACACAATAGTTTTGGGCCAAAGTAATTTGCACATGATTTTTCATCTCTCTTGAGGACAGAGTGAGAGAGAGAAGAAAATTTATGCAAAAATTGCCAACAATCAACAGCGCATAAATCAAAAAATTGTGTTATTTTTTCTTCCCCCTGCCAACGTCTGACAACTGTCGATGGTTTTTTTAGTTGGAAAAGCAAAAGAAAAAAGAAAAAGTGGAAAATCATGTTGCAGCAGCAGAAAAAAAACAACAACAACAACTTTCACCCAAGACCAGGCGAGACAAACGAGACACGAGCTCAAGAGTCGACCGAGACCAGAAGCCAGAAAGAAAGTGAGCAAGCAAAGAAAGAGAGATAGACAGAAATCAGAGAGCAAGAGAGAGAGAAAGAGGCAAGCTTTATGACTTTTATAGAAGTTATAGCCTAACGAAGAAAGTAAAATAAAGAGAGGCAAAAAGAATGTAAAATGTGCCTCAAGGCGAAACTTGTTTTGCTCTTTTTATCTTTTTTTGGTTTGTTGTCGAAGAAAGTTGTATTGGAGGCCGTTAAGAATGTTGCACTAATTGGTCATGCAGTAAAGACTGGAGAGGGAAAGACCATAAAAAAGATCTTTTCACTTAAGGTTCTTACACAACATACAATGAGAATTTGTTTTCTTTCTAGTTGATCCTACAATTTTTGCCTAGTCATCGGGCATGAAAGGGCCTTTTACTTACTTTTGTGAACTGTCACTTTTCAAGCATTTCCGTTTCAACTACTTATTTCAGTTCCCACAATACTTTTTCGGTGGGCTTAAAAACATTATCCTCCCCATGATTAGGTTTTACCTTACCAACACTTACTTTTAGTGTTTGCCAATAAAAAGTGAAGCAATCTCAGTTTTGGTTTCGATTGCTCTGAAAGTATTGACATTTTCGGACCTTATTACTCTCTACATTGTATTATATTTTTTTTATTTCTAAACTTTTTAGGATTCTTTTTTTGAAAATTCTCAACACTTCTTTTTATTGCAAACTGCTTTTAAAAAGTGACCACCAATGATCTTAATTTTTCTTTTTTCGAGCCATTTTTCTCTTTTATATGATTCAAATTTTCAGAATTTGAATGGTTATCTCGTATTTAAACAGTTCAAGTTTCCCAACACTATTGAATAGTGTAAAACAGTTGTCGAATATTTACAAGTGTGACACAATTCTAAAATATTTGTCGTTTGGTCAGTTTTTGCCCAACTCTTTCTTTTGCATAATTTCTCTTTTCACTCTCCATTTCGTTCTCTTTACTATTGGCTAATCACATTAAATTTATTTATTCTTGGCATAATTCGTTGCCGTTTCTTTCTTTCTCTCACTCTTTCATTTCGCTTTTTTATCCACTCATTTTTTCTGTGCTTTGTGTTTTTGGGTAAAGAATCTTGTGCATACACACTACTGACATAGTTTGTTTAAATATTTTATATATTTTTCATGTTTTTTTTGGCTTTTATTTTTAGCTAGCCAAAACAGAACCTCTGTGTGTGTGTGTGTGTTGTGTGTGGATACAGTGGTACAAAAGTAATTGCGCAAGATATATTTCATAAATTTATTTAAACGTAGGCATACATAATTTTTTTCGCATAAGTCTGTGTTTAAAAATAATTTCACTTTTTATTTATTTCGTTTTCTCTTTATGCAGCTGGTCTTGTTGTTGTATTGTACACTTATACGATTATATATATTTAGCTATATATACATTTATATGTATGTATGTATATAAATATTTCTAGTTGCGCTCAGCTGCAGGCAATCAGCCGGTTGTGTCATTAACCTATAAAAACGTGCACACACAATCATGAACAGGCACATATGTATATACTATATATAAATATACATACATATATATTCATGAGTCTATCAATAAAACTAACATTTCGTAGTCGGTTCTATGCACTTGGACTGTTGTCTAGCCAAAAAGAAAACACAAAATAATATTATAAGCTTTTTCAGTCTTCTTTCTTTGCATTGCATTTGATTGCAAATTAATGCCAAGTCTACGAAAATAGCTTAAAATATATTGGAGAATGTAGATACAGATATAGATAGATAGATATATACATATATGTACACAAATGGTTTGTGTTTGTTTGTATGTGTGTGTAGCATATCACATTCTCTGACTGCGCTTCAAAGCTTTCTATTTGCCTTTACACTGACGTCATTCAATGAATATTCAAAAAGATAAACCTGTCATATGCAGTTTTTGAATCATCAATTATGGAGGAATATTTAGAATAGAAATGTAAAGTCATTCAAAATGTCTAAAATACACAAAGAAAGACAAAATTTGGTTTATTACTGGATCTATGGAATTTGAAAGCGAATAACAGGAAGTGGGTAGAATTTCTTCAAGAAATATTTCAGATTCACCGCTCTGAGCCAAACTAACCCAAAGATTACGATCAATTCAAACACTTTGTTTTCATTTATCATTAGCAGTCAACAATACAGACGTTTCATTAAGTGAAGCCCAGCCAATTCCACTAAGTTCTATACAATCGATAACATTTGTAAAGTTCCAGACATTCGCCCAACTGAAAGTAGGTTAGTGATCTAATATTATATGACTTTAACTTTTCAATGAATATATGTATATTGTTTCTACTTTTTTACTAGAATGCCCACTGATTCATTGACTAGTAGATAAAGTAAGTGAACTTTTTATGTTCTTCTGAGACACTTTTTGGTCCATGTGAGAACAGTTTTCTTAAAAAAAGTAAGGTTAAGTCGTCAAAATGATTGTCTAGTGTCCTTAAAACACTTTAAAATTCTATATTATGTGGCAACACTTTCTACCAATTGCCTATTTCTGTTCTAACCAATGAGATAGATCTAAATTAAGATACTTATGGGAACACTTTAAACCTGAAATCGATATTTGACTGATGCTTAACTTTTTGGGGAACTTTAGGAACCTCTTTTAAACTAATTTCAATTGCTACACATAAGAGTAAATAGAATTTTTCCACTGTCCCTAAATTTCTGCATATCTTTTGAGTTAACAATAACTTAATTAAGATTCTAGTTTATGTAGGAACACATTTTATTGTTGCATTAATGCATTTCTAGTATCACTTATTAATGTAGCTGTATTATTAATGACTTTCATTTTAATCACATGTGAAATCGCATCGAGTTGACTGACTGCCGCCTGCCTGCCTATCAATGTCAAGCGGTAAACCTATAATAATTACAAACAACAAATAGCAAACATCGGCAAAAATCACTAAAAACGCATTTACAACAAGTTGATACAATGTAACTGCACACACACACACACACAAACGGACAAGTTTAACACATACACAAACACATGTTGGCCGAATGCAAAATCAACAACTAAATTGAATCAAAATGGAAAGAAAAAAAAAGTGCAAACTGTTAATCAAATTGCAAACTGAGAGAATGACACACACTCACAGAGACAGAGAGAGAGAAACAGTTGACGCCAAATAAGGGGGCGTTGGGGTTAAAAGAGGTAAAACAGCACTGCAAACGAGAGAGCCAGAGATAGAGAGAGAGAGAGCAAGTAAGGTGAGTAGTTTTGCGATCGTGTCGATAACTGACAGCGGTGACAGAGACAGCGACGACGACAGAGACGGAGACGACAGCTCACAAAATCATTGACCTCAATATTTTTTTTTTCTTTTTCGTCATGCGACACAAACTCACAGATATAAAGACCCACAGACACACACACACACTCAAATATACATATGTATAGCTACAATGAATGCAATCGAATCTTATCGTTCTAAATGGTTATTTTTATAGTTAAAAAATAAAAAACCCAAGAAAAAATTATAAAAGAGTTGTTGTGAGTTGATGTCCTTGAGCTTTAGGATGACAAAAAAAAAAGCACAGTGAAAAATCTTTTTTAGAGGGCATGGATTATAGCAAAGTGAAGAGGTCCACGATAAGGGAATGTTTACTGTGTTATTAGAAAAAAAAAACCACCCCAAAAAAAAAACGCAACAATAGAGTTGACAAAAGAAATGCAAATAAGCAGAGAGAAAAGTAAGCAAGTAAGAAAATCCCAAAAAACAAAACTCAATTTGTGCAAAAGCACGCACACACGTTTGAATGTACACACACACACACACAGCAGCAGCAGCAGAGGCAAATGTTGCTGCCGGCGTCGCATTGCAACAGCAACCAGCAACAACAACAGCAACATGCAGGGGTAAGGTCATGTACTTGAGCTTGCAACGCTTACAATGGCACGTAAAGCTGTGCGGTAACGAGAGAGACAAGCAGACAGAGAGAGCGAGAGAGAGAGAGAGAGTAAAAGAGAGACAAGATTGTCCTTGCATTTGGCCTGGGCCTGGCCCAGTTGCAGTTGTAAATTTTTCGTTTTTTGTGTGCTGCCTGCACCAGTGACCCAAATTTTGAGACGAGTTCAAAGCCAATTGAAGGCTATCGGAAAAAATGCAATAAACTGAAACGAAAACAGAAAACAGCTGATGACGGCGAAGATGAGGATGATGATGATGGGGCACACGAACCGATTATGCAGCATAAACTTGCCACAACTTGTGTGTCTACTATAAGAGACAGAGAGAGAAGAATATCCTGAAATTTCTTCAAACTGTATTGAATGTAATTGGCAGGGAATGTTCAAAGGATGTTGAGGATAACTGTTCTCTATTAACTTAACTAAAATTTTGAAACTCATCTTTGTCAGTTGCAACGTTAGCCTCTTTTATATTATATAGAAAACATTAATGTAATCCCTTAAAATTTAATTTTAAAGTCCATTAAAGTTTCTTAAACACTTTTCTTGGCTTGGCTTTCTTTAAGCCAAAAATCAATAACCGCATTTCCGTTTTGTCAGTCAGACATACATACATATACAAACAAACAGCTTTGACCTGACCATGACCCAAGCATTTGAGACAATGTCAGTTGAGATTGTCAGTTATAGTGTCTATCTGATATCCTGTGACCCCAAAAACGAAACGAAAACAGCAGCTCTAGACTCGTAAACTCGTCTCGGAGTGTCATTGATGGCTCGGACGAGACGAAAATTGGGTCACATACATGCATACATATGTAAATGTCCTGTTCCTGACCCGACCTAACCTAAACCTAAGCCTGACCTGACCTAAATTGCCAACACCATTTGGCACGAGGTCATTGCCGAGAAGGTTGCTGCTCCATGTAGTTTCATTCTCTCCATTGACGTCAAACCAAATGCACTTGAAATTCCTTTAGTCGATTTCTTTCTTCCTTCATTTTTTCTCTTCACAGCGGGAAGGTCCTAAATATAGAACTGCTTGAGGTAGGTTCGAAAATGCATTGCACTCTGTGACTGAGTAAGTTAAACCACATCGTACCCGCCCTTATGCTTGGGTCTGGCCTGGCCTGGTCTGCACATGGTGTTATTATTATTACACGGATTGCCTTTATATGGGTAAAGTGCAGTGTACCATGACGTTCTGCCTCTGCCTCTGCCGCTGCTGCTGCCTCTGCCTCTGCCTTGTTTTGCTGATAAAGTCGCACAACAAAAGCCAGCATGGCTCTGATGGCTGATTGCCCCTGTGGGTACGTATATGAATGTGTGTGTGTGTAAGTGACGTGCTGTTGCTCTTCCATTCTCCCTTCCTGCCCTTCTCATCATTTAGACTCGTAAAAAAAACGTACCCCATAAAATTTTGTGTAATAAAAAATAATTAGTGCAATGTACAAAAGAAACCAGCACCACCAGCAGCCACAACAACAAGGCGTGGCATGACCACTTAATCAAAAAAAATAAGAGACAAGGCAAAAGAAAAACCAAAAATATATAACCCAAGTGAAGGGAATTTATTAGTGATTTTCCTGTAGCACGACAAACACACAAAACCCACAAAAAAAGGTGTGAGTACGATAAAAAATATTGTAGAAAAGCCTTCGAAAAAAAAAAATATTCAATTTATTCTTTGCTAAAAACTTTGATCATTCAATTTTGACAGGGGATGCTGTACGAGTTTTTTTTATTCGTTTTTTAAATAGTAAACTTTTAGTTGTCAGTGGGCTCTATGCTATAGTAGACAGTATCAGATATATATAAATATATTTCAGATTCTTATCTATCAAGGGTTTTTTTGCTTTACCCTAACAAATACACTCGGTATTCATTCGTTCAACTCCTTTATAAGTATTTCTTAGAAAATGATTTTGAAATGAATTCAAATTTTTTGTATCAAATATGTCTATGTAATTCAATGTAAAAAGTACCTAAATGAAACTCTTCGAAGTATCCTTCACGACTAAATTATGTTCCCCTTAAAAATTTCTTACCTTTCTTTTACATTTTTGCTTTATCTATGTTTTAGTTAGTTTAATATAACAAAATACATAGATCTAAAATACGAAGAATGTAATCATTCTTTCTGATCGGCATAATACTGCTTTAATATACAACAACAAATATATTAAATTAGACGAAAATAAAAAGGCAAAGTGAAAATATTTCCAAAAAATATGAAGTAAAAATTAAAATAAGCATTTTTGGGTTTCTTAAAAACTCAATCTTCTTTCACTTAAAATGTCTTAAGTTTTAAAAGTTATATTCTCAATCAACCAACCAACTAATCGATTAAGCCGATTCTCGATCGATTCTTTAATTCATAGTTATCGTTTTAGAATCTTTCTACTTTTTGTGCTTTTTTGTTGTTACTAACCTGATGAAATGGAATTTGCTGAATCACTGCGCGGTGTGTGTTGCATGGCCATGCCGACCATGCCACCGTTAATGCCTACTCCTCCTCCTACTCCGATGCCGTTGTTGTTGTTGTTGGCAAGGCCATTGGAATTTCCATTTGTGTGAAGATGTGAATTGAGACTTAAACTGCCAATGCCAATGCCTCCGCCTCCGATTCCAATTCCGCTGCCGATGACATTTCCTCCACCACCATTTAAGCCATTCTGTTGTTGCATGGAAGTTGTGGAATTGATCATATTGTTGTTGTTGTTGTTGTTATGACCATTTTGCATCTGTTGCATGTTATTTGTTAAATTTGTCATGCCACCTAAACCATGACCATTGGTTAGGGCACCCAAATTGGTGGCTCCTGGTACATAATTGTTGTTGTTATTATTGTTGTTGTTGTTGTTATTATTATTATTGTTGTTGTTGCTTTGGATAGGTATGATGGTAGTCTGGGCAGGCAATGTGCTGGAACAATTATGCATAGCCAGAGCAATGACACTCTGTTGTTGTTGTTGCTGCTGCTGTTGTTGTTGTTGGTGTTGCTGCTGCTGCTGTTGTTGTTGTTGTCCATTGTTGCCACCATAAGTGGCACCAACATCATTGCCTGTGCCACATAGCCATAACTCTTGATCACAATAATCATGCGAATCCAATGAGGATGGCGACATATTTACACCCGAAGGCAACACTAGGCCATTGGAGGATGATGTTACCTCCGAGGAGGATTCCTCCGGTAACCGAAGGAATCCACCATTATTCGACCAGCGTCGTTTCATCATTTGATAGCCGATGGTCGCCGTTTTGTTGCCGTTTAATTCAACCCGATTTCAAGTTTTAAAAAATATATATAGATAAATTTCACTTAAGTGTCCGTTTCCTTCCTTCCTTCCGTCCTTTCTTTCTTTATGATGTTTCTTCCTTCCTTTTCTATACTTTGTTTTGTGTATTTTCTAGTATTTTTTTCTTACTTGCTTGCGTTCAAAATACAAATACATTTTCATGGCTTGTTCTCATTTAACAATTAAAAAGCTGCAATAAAAAGTTTGTGTTTTGTTTTTAGCCAAAATTTTTGTTTTATTCTTCTATTTTTTCACTGTACTAACTCGTTTTCGTTGTAAACAACATTTTGTGGTCATGTAAAATTTTTAAGATAAACGTAGTTCAACGCACTTTTCCCTCTTCTTCGCTCTTCTTAGTACAAACCTTTCACATAGACCTAATGAAATTTTCATTTCATTTAATTGCAAATTTTGTTTCGCTTTACCTTGAAACAAACAAATGCGTGATTTGCAAATGAAGTAACCACACACATTACACACACCACACACACACACACACACAGAAAGAGGGGAATGATTAATTCATTGTGCGAATTGTATTCCATAGATCAACCCCAGGGACAAGCGACATACTCCAAAAGAAAATATTGCGTCATAGATGTCTCACAACTACAAAAGGCATTTCTAATTGCCACAAACTTTTCGTTTTAAATACAAAATCTAATTTTAAATTCACATGAGACAATGAAAATACAGTGAAATGCTTTGAAATAGCAATTCTTTCATTTTGACTTAGACAGAAAGTCTTAAAGTTGATGGATTTAACACTATCCGTCCACAGAGTCGATTTATAGCCACTTATTGAAATTTCGGAGTATAATAGTTTACCTTACCAACTATCTCGGTACTATATTTGATAAAGATATTTCAACTACTTCACCAATTTTTCGTACAGAACCTAATGTCTTAGCTGTCCGATCTGAATTTCGTTACCAACATCTGATCCATTTGAATCTGAAGAATATCTCCAAATTTAGTTGCGGAAAACTTTAACTTTAACTTTCAATATTTTCTTAGAAAAACTAAGAAATAATGATAAAAAAAATGCAAACCTTTATTGAGTTCTATTTAATTTCAAAACGTATTCTACAGAAATATATATTTTTTTGTCTAGAAACTTTTTTCCGTCTACCAATTGCTAAGCAAACAAATATCACATTTCTCTTTTTAGATCGGATTATTAGTCAAAGTCAAGGTTAAGCAAAGATGGTCTCATATTTCGCAAGAAACAAATTCGTTTTAGATAATCTTAATACATAATCTTTTTGCTATACCAAAAACTAGTCTGCATCTTTCCTTTCTCCCCTTCTTTGTCTCTCTAACCAAATGGCAAAGATTGCAAACTTTTGATAACACAATGAGAAAACATGACAACAAATTTATAGTCATAAAAGTTTGGTAGTTGTTTTTTGTTGCGAATCAAATGTTTAAAATGGCCATCGGGTTAAAAATTTATGGTTTTTAAAAAATCGATAAAATTGATACTTTGCAAAAGGTTTCTATATATATATATATTAATGGCAATGGAAACGAAATTGATAGCATGACAATTGACTTCCCTATTTATAGATAATAAATGGAGAATGTTTCTACACTTGTCCCCCATACACTAAACTAAATATTTTTACAATCATTTGTTTACTTTCAATGTTTATACATTCAGACACAATCCAAACATAAACATCGAGAGAGAAAAACTGATAATGATTGATACAAACCGATGGAATGTTGATTTTAAATGATCTCTTTGGCATTTTCATTTAATGACAAAGTGGAAACTAATTGGAATTATCTCGTTTTAATTAGTGAAAGTTACTAAACCGCAGTAAATAGTAATCGATCGATGTTTGTTCAATTGGTTTCTGTTTATAAATATTTAATGCTTGGCATAGACAATTATCTATGCCAATTTGATATATGATTAGTCAATCATGGGTCTAGGTCAGGTTTTTTTTTTTCTTGTTGTTTAATGCATTGTTTATTAAATTGTTTGTTAAAGCTTTGACACAAATCGAGAAAACACTAGAAAATGATTTAGATAGATTTTTAAATGAAGGAAAATTAAAATTATTTTCAAGTGAAGAATGGAACTATCTTCGGAAATAAAACAAAAGAGTTGAACTAACTAACTAAAGTTCACTTAAAAAAACACAAGTTTTAATTACATTAATAGACAAATTATCAAGGAATGTAACTACAGATATCTTTTTGATGTTTCAAACTTAAGTATTTGACCATTTTGATCCTTTCATTTAGTCAGAGAATATCCATCTTCTTCGATGTTTACAAATTTGTTTTGTAAAAGTTCTTTTAAGTCAATAATAAGTTATAATAATCCTCGAAGTTGGAAGGCTCCAGAGTCTAGACGTCAATCTTATGCGCAGTTTCTCTTCTTTTAGTATCAAAAAGTCTTTTAGTCAAAGTTAATAATACGCAACTTTGCTAGTCATGGTGATTAGGAATATATTATGAAGACTCTTCATTCAGTTATGAGATATTAACTTGTCTTAAGGCGAATTGAGCTTGGCAGATCACTCGCAACATCATATCCTTTCCAAGATCGAGTCAGATCAGATAGATTTTCTACTAGTTCTTCTAATTGCAAACTAACTAACTAAATTTGAGTTCACCTCAAGTCGAAAAGCTATTAACTCTTCTGATGAAATAGAAAAAAATTATAATTCCAAACGACATTTTCTTTATGGAGTATCTTGGGTAATGCAATAAGCTGATTCAATCACAGGTGTATGAGTGTGTGTGTGTTTTAATGTCTGTGAATCATTACAACTACAACAAAATTTCACAGCTTTTTAAACTTAAGACAAACAAAATTTGTTTCGTTTTATTTTCATCATCTTGTTCCTTGGCAACTTGTTGCCGGCAAAAATGAGAGCTGAGAAGATAATAAGCAAAAGTTTTTTTTTTTTACTTTATATATAAGTATTTCTTTTTTTTTTTTTTTTTTGAACAAAAGCAAAAACTGGTTTATTTTGTTGGTTGGTTGGACAGAGTTAGTGTGTGTTTATAGACATCTCACTCGCACTTGCTTAGAACAAAATCGAAAAGAATCGCGAGCAATAACAAGAACAACAACTGAAACATCGGACAGACTAGTCTAAGCTTTCAAATTATATAGTGAGGAGTGAGCCAGGTGAGAGGGGGGCGAAAAACATTACCGAGATTTTGGCTCGCAGAGAGAGTCAGAGAAAAAGAGATAGAGACAGAGAGAGAGAGAGAGAGGGAAAAGAATGAAAACCTGTCGTGAGACAAAAACAGGTTGTTCTTTTGCCTTTTGTTGTCTACAAAAAAATGTTTAATATATATACATATGTGGGTACATATGTATGTATAAACTGAAGAAGAAGCGCGTTTATATAGATATATATACATACATCGGTGTGTATAAACGACATTTAAGGCATTTTTATAGCTTTGCGTGTTGTTGTTTTGCTCACTTTTTTTTTTTTTTTTTTTGGGTACAAAAGGTACAAAAGGCAAAAAGGCAAGTGTAAAGCCAAACAGCAGCAGCAGCCGACACGCCGACTCCGATGACTTTGCCTTTCTCTGTCTTTCTCCCTCCCTCTCTCCATCTCTGTCTGTCACTATCATTGGGTCTCTTGGTGTTGTATCTGGTAAGCCCCTTCAGCATGAAATTGCTTTTGGCAAAAAGTTCTTTTGTAATTCATCAGATTTTTAAATTAGTTGTGCCTGTTATGGCAGTTGGAAGGTTAGGGAGAATTTTGTTGTTTTTTTTTTTGGTTGTTTGTTATTTGTGTCTTCAACTATTTATAGAAATTATGCATAAGTCAATTATTAAATAATTTTAAAAAATTAATCTACAACTGACGCGGCTAAAAGACCTTAGACTTAGGTAAGAAAAGTTCCTGCTAGGGAATAGAGTTGTCACCTTGCTCAAAGAGTAGTAAAATAAGGTATGGCAATATCCTAGGGTTGCCATTTACTAGGAAGAAGCTATATCAAAGCAACATGGAATGCTAAAAGATCTTTATTGAGGTTTTTAACAAAGTAATCTAGAAACAAAGCGCTCTGCGGGATCCTCATCTTGTGGGGCGTTGCTACCTTTCATAAAGAATCTAATAAGCGAAAAAAAAGAGCCTCCCGTCTTTTAAAGAAGGAAACAAAATTTCTAGAAAAGAAAACTTGTCTAAAACAAAAGGAAAAACCTTTTGCAGCGCAATTCCTTAAGTTAAAGAGTTATAATAAAATGGAAAAATAATTTAACGTAATGAAATGTCAATCTATAATACATGTCTTTGAAATATTTTATGAATCGGTGAGCTTAACCCCAATTTAACCAAATGTATATATACATATACAGTGGGCAGTACTTTTCTGTATGTACACTATAACTAATGGAAGCTCTTTAATTATTTACTCAAGCACAAGTATGTCAATGACTGGCACGCGATTACCATTTGGCTAGGCTCCCTCCTAGCCAAACCTTCGACCACTCTATTTCACTCTACTTTTACCCCATTCCAAATGACAATTAAATATCCGACATTGTCCAAGCAAAAAGTTTCATAATAGGCCCCCATCACGGTCTCTCGATGTTCGTTGTAGTCGTAGTGGTAGTAGTAGAACGGATCCTTTTAATTTCCTGCTGTTTATTTTTATGCACATTGAGAGTTGAATAAAACGCTGCGTGATTTCCATTTGTTTTTGTTTTTTCATATAAGCATTGTTGAGATTGTTGTTGTTGTTGTTGGTCTAAGGAAGAACATATGCGAGACATTTTGCTCTGTATAAACATACATATAAACCTACTGACATATGGTCAAAAAAGGATGAATGACCAAGTTACGCCCTAGAGTAAAATCTAATACAATAGGAAAGTCATTAAGTTCTTTTTTTTAGGACTTTAATTTAAAGAGTATTTAATTGAGAGTTACTACAGATGACTTTAAGTATGTGCATAAGATCGAAGTGACCTTTTCTGTCATCGAATATCTTGGAAGAAAGTATTTTGAAACTCAAGAGCAAGGTTGTTAAAAATGATTGAAAAAGAAACTCTGTGAAAAAGAGGCTTTCTATATAGTAATAAGGAATTAATTTACTATAATTAGAATGTTATTTGGTTGAGCTGAATAAATGAATATCTCAAAAGTATGCACAAAAAGATCAACTCTGGTATTGCAAGTTGTAATTCTCAACTAGTTTTAGTTAAAGTTTGTTGTTAAGTTCTGTTACTGATAGAACCTGTTCATCTTTTTGTGATGCCCATGATATAATCTCCTGACCTTGAGCCGGCTTAAACGCAAAGTTTAAGGTTTACAACTTCTTAGACCCGTCAAAAGACCCCGTGAAGCAGACGATAGTTTCGTTGGATATGGTAAAGAAGAAGTTTCGATCAACGAAGTACATATGTATTCATCCTACTACAGCCTAAAATACTCCATACCTCAATGTAGGTTAAATTTATAAAAGAATTGACTAAGGCTTATTCAATTTTATAGTCAGACACCTTATTTCTAAGATTTCCAATTCAAACAGTAGTTAAATTAAACTTAAAAGTCTTTATCTTTAAAACTTAATTTTGATAAAAGTAAATGAAAAACCTTATGTCTCATATCTCGTGTCATATCTTTGTAGAAACAGTTTATCTCAACTGAAGAAGGTTCTCTCTGAAAGAAAGAAATCATCATCAACTGCCGCCAAAAACCACAAGACCGAGAAAAACAACAGCAACAGTTGACCTCTTTTTTTTTTTTTTGGTATGGGGCTTTTTTTGTTGTTTTTTTTTTTTTTTGGACTTTTGTTTTTGTTTGCAACTCTCTTCAGTTTTAGCTTCTGCTTCTGAGGTCTGTGCAAACACACACGTGCGAGCCATGTCCAAAAATATATATGTATGTATATGTAGATATATCTATAGGGAGTTACCAAGAAGACAAAAGAGACAGGTTAACGGTTGTTTCTTGCTTGTTATAAACACATAAAAACCAAAAGAGAGAAAAAAAAAATAAATAACAAAATCATTCAACACCAAAAGAAAAAATATCAAAGAAGTTAAATTCGGCTATGCCGAAGTTTATATACCCTTGCAGTCCTTGACAATAATAATTTCACATGTTCAAAATTTGTTTTCTGCAACTCAATTCATTAATATACATACAAACAAAACAATTTTACTCTTCATACTATGTACAATTTGTTCTTCTTCTTCCCTCATTCCCTAAGCAAAGCAACGCACGCATACACATACAGTTTATGTAGCGTTGCGTCTGTGTGTGTATGCATGTGCTCTGTTGATTTGATGATGACGTAGTAGGCAGCAAGCAGAGCTGCCGGCAGCGATTGAACCGATTTATATAGACTGTAACTTGTGTTCTATTTATCCGATCAGGGTCAAATTTTGGGATCTGAGATTTTATATCAAATTCTATTATATTGGTGAATTTCATGGGGATACTCCAATTTTTGCAAAAATTTTTGTTCCAGAGCTATATGATATAGTAGTCCGATCCCAAAGATTTTCATACTTTATCTCACCCGGGTAAAAAAAAGCTCCCAAAAAAATTTCATCCCGATAGCTCTTAAGATGGCTGAGTAAAACGCGTACGCACCGACGGACAGACGGACAGACGGACAGACGGACATGGCTATATCGACTTAGCTTCTCATGCTGATCAAGAATATATATACTTTATGGGGTCGGAAACGTCTCCTTCTGTGCGTTACAAACATCTGACCAATTTTATAATACCCTCTGCAAGGGTATAAAAATGAAACTGGTTAAAGTTATGCTTTTTCCGCGAATTTGAGGTTTTGAAGTTTTCTTGTAAAGTCTGCTGAAAAATTGGTGCCATACCAATACATACCAATATATTATATGTCATTCAAGTACTCAAATTGCTTACCAGTTAATCCCATCAAACAATTATTTAGAAAACTTCAGTCTTCTAAAGATTGAAGACTCTTTTATTTTTAGCTTAATACCAATATTTGGTGTTGAAAAACTTTTTGCCCCAAATCCTCTGCTTAAGGTTTATTTGGTCATTATGCCTAAAAATCATTTCCTTGTCTATTGTAGTTAATCCAAAAACCATTAAGTAAGAAACACAGAGACACAGACAGAATGTTCTTTAGCCTCAACTTTATTCAATTTTGCAATAAACTTTGCTATAAAGTATCTCATCAGCCCACAGCTGTCTTTGCTCTCACCCTATTTACACAGGCATTTGAATACCCAGTAAGTGTTTATGTAAAAGGTATATCAAGCGGGCATAATGTCTTCTTCATATTTCGTTTTATGCCAAGAGTTTTCTACATTACAAGGTATCAAAGTAGTCATTCCTTTATTTGAATTTCAACAACTTTTAATTAAATGAAGCAAGTAAGTCGACTCGTCGACTTGGGTATACCATACACCAGGCGAAACAAATATTTCAAATTTCGAAAACCAAATGTATGTCTATTAAATTGTTTTTACATGTTTCATAGTATGTGCTATCTCGCTCACTCTACGAACATACGAGCACTCTAGCGCCGCCACTAGCCAACGGCCAATTCTGGCCTTGTGGACTGCTTTGTAAAATACGTTCATACGCATATTTTGCATGTTTCTAGTCCGATTTCAATAAAATTCGGTAGTTTTGTAGAAATAGATAAGAATAATTAGTCTGCCGAATTTGAATGCGATAGTCAAAAATCTACAGGAGAAAATCGGTTTTTTTCTTAAATATGGAGGCGGAAGTGGGCGTGGCAAAATATGAAAATAGATGTACCCTGCGCGCATACTAAGCCAGTGTACATACTAAATTTGGTGACTTTAGCTTTGTTAGTTTTTGAGAAAATCAGTTTTGTTTAATTTGCGGGGGCGGAAGTGGGCGTGGCAAAATTTTTAAATAGCCAATATCTGCGCGTCTATCAAGCTAATCTGCATACCAAATTTGATGTCTCTAGCTGTTATACTTTTTAAGAAAAACAGTTTTATGTGATTCCTGGGGGCGTAAGGGGGCGTGGCAAAAAGTTTGAACAATCAGTTTTTGCGCGCTAACTAAACGGGTATACAAAATAAATTTGATGTCTCTAGCTGTTATACTTTTTAAGAAAAATAGTTTTATGTGATTCCTGGGGGCGTAAGGGGGCGTGGCCGAAATTCCAATTAACTCTGTACGCGTGCATAATACACGAGTATACATACCAAATTTGGTGGCTCTAGCTCTTATAGTCTCCGAGATCTGCGTGTTCATACGGACGGACGGACGGACGGACGGACGGACGGACGGACGGACGGACGGACGGACGGACGGACGGACGGACGGACAGACGGACATGGCTAGATCGACTTGGCTGTTCATCCTGATCAAGAATATATATACTTTATAGGGTCGGAGAAGCTTCCTTCTGCCTGTTACATACATTTTGGCGACTTTAATATACCATTTCACCCTATGGGTGTATGGTATAAAAATAAAGATCACAACAAAAAAATCAAAGAAGGAGGCGCCAAACAATCAAGCGGAGAAAAGACAAGAACAAAATTAAAAAATCAATTAACAAAACTCTTAATGGTCAACTTATGTTGGCCAAATACAGATTTATGGCTTTTTATGCGGCTTTTCACAGCAACATTGGCAAAGAAAAGCGCAAAGCACTTTTCCTCACTATGCGAAAACCCACAGCCCATATTTGGGTGGGTGGGGGCTTATAATGGAATCGGAATTTCCAATTGACACAACACAAAAAATGTTGTATCTTGTAGATACAAAAATTGACAGCCAACAGCAGCAGCAGCAGCAGATACACAACCTTGGCTCAGTCATCAATGAATAGAAATACACAACTCAATCTGTATCTGTCTGTGTGTGTGTGTTTGTGTGTTTATAGACAAATATAAATATCAATAATAATAAACTGGTTGAAGAAGAAAAAAAAAGGTTATTCGGTTTGGTTTTTTTTTTTTTGTTTATTTCAATCATTTCCTTTTCCGGTTTGCGGCAATTCTTCTGTTTGATAAAAATTTGCATAAGTTTTTTTAAATGATGTGTGCGACCTTTGCCAAAAAGGTTCTTGGTATGTTGAGGAAGTTACAACTAATAGAGCGAAATAAAAGAAGATAGATAGAGATAGAGAGAGAAAGAGAGGGTTCATTGCCATAAAGAAAGAAAAAGAAACTTCAGCTAATGCGCTAATAATAAGATGAACGAAGAGGCAAAAAATTGTGGCAAAAAGAAAATTGTGGAAAGTCATGGAAAATCATCTGGTAATTGCCTGCGAAAGTGTTGACAGGCAATGTGCAACGTGCAACGTGCAGCTTGGCGTTTTGTGAAAGCGAAAGATGTGCAGCTTGGATGAAAAACGAAAATGGAAAAACTTGTTTCTTTTTATGGCAAGCAATTGCTAATTAATGCCGCACATACAAACACACACACACACACAGAAACACAGACAGACACACAATGGGGCGAGAACTCCAACTTCAACTCCAACTCGAACCCAGGTAGAAATCTCAAACTGACAAGATAAAACAGACAATGGTAACCTGTTTGGCAATGCAGTGAAGGAAACGCAAGGAAAGAAAAGAAATGGAAAAAAAATTGAAATTGAAAAGGAAGCAAAACACACAATTGTCTGCGTATTTTTCTCTCTATCTTCTCTCTTTCTCTGTGTGTGGATAAGTTTTTCATTTAAGGGTGAACACACAAATACAATCGCAAATGCTTCTGGTTGAACCTGTACCAAGATGGATGACTCATGACCCAGTCTGGACACAAGGAGGTTAACCTGGACCAAGGCTGTTTAATGATTGGACTCTTAACAGAGAGTTGCACTGACTGACTGAGTGACCTATTGATGAGCCATGACCTATAGATTGACTTGTTTGCGTACTTTTGTCACCTCCTGGCTAATAAAAACGAAGGAAAAATTTAAAAAAACTAGCAGCTAAACAGTTGCTATAAATTTTTATGGAAAGTACCTCCTTTGGTAAAGATTTTAAGTTAGTTTTTAGTTATTTTGCAGGCTTACGCAGATGTTAATGTTTCGTTTGCTATAAAACTTAGGTTGGCAAGACCTTAAGGGTAAGTATTGGTATTAAGCCAAACCATATATGTATGTAATAGTGTCTCTAAACAAGTTTTCTCTGTTATGTCTTGTCTATAAGCAAGTTTAAGATTGCAATACATTTTTATAGCAAGTATTCAATCCGTAATACTGGCTATTAAAGCTTATGGCAAGCAATTTAAGTTGTTGAATGAGTTTTTTATAGAACTTATAGATGCAAGTGCAGTTTTCCCAGAGATAATATTAGTCAAAAGAGTCTTACTAGAACCTGCAATATAGTTTCGGCTTTGATCTTATACTAAAATCGTTTATATTTATGTTCAAGAAGTAGTTTATTCATACTTATGATACTTTTTTCTTATGTTTTATAGCTTCTAACCGAGTTTATTCATATTTTACTTCGAACTAATACCAATTACTGCATATTGATAAATGATTTAAAATTTAACCCGAGTTAACCGCATGTTCTCTTAACATTTAAGAACAAGTTTATCATTCATCTGTTAACTTTTTATATTATTTCCAGGCATCCGGTTCACTATAGAGTAACTTATGACGCTAAATTTGTAAGAGACTTGATAAGGAATTGCAATTCGCATAGAACTGGCCTTTCAAGAATTACTCTTAATTACGCTTAATTCAATTTATAGCACTTTGAAGTGTCATTATGGTGGTGAATAATAGTTTTAAGTAGCTAATGTTGGCTTTACTTTATTGGCTAGTCAAACAACTTAAATAAAATATAGTAATTAAACTTTTGAGTCAGTTTATAGCAGAAAAAGAAGTTGTTTCATAAATCAATGGCTGGTTTTTTCACTTTTCGCCATATCGTTGAGGACATTAAATAAATATATCACTCAAAATTTTGCAATAATTTGTGACGAACCCCTTTTATAGTTTTATAGCAACTCATTATGGGGGAGCTTGAGGCTAAGGGCATACCAGAGAGTCCATTAATTCCACATGGGAGACGACTTTTCTAACCGTCATACACACACACATATGTAGATATGTATGTATGTTCGTGTGTGTCTGGCTATATAGATGGATATATTTATTTGCATAAAATCGCATTAAAATTTTGCCATTTTGCCAACTTTAATGTACCATAAAACGAATGCCAACGGCAACAACAAGAACAACATTGGGCCATAGGAAACAAGTAACAATATTTTTTTCTCTTTCGTCTACTTGTTGTTGTATTAGTGACAAGAAATTGTGGCAAAAAGAGAAATAGCAAATAATTTAATGTGCAAAAAAACACAAACACACAGGAAAAGAATGTGAAACAGCGAAAACAACAAAAAAAACTGACTCTAAAGAAGACTCAAACCAAGTGGGACGAACCATGGGATCCGCTGCAGGAACACTAGGGAACGCGCTTAGGAGTAGGAGAGGGTGGGAAGGGAGGCAAGAGGTTTATGACTTGAATGTGAGACAGGCAAATTAATTGCGGTTACTTAGAGGGAGAGAGAGTGAGGGAGAGACTAAGTCAAACTAATGTGTGCGGTGGGTTTTCGCTTGAGTTTTTGCTTGAAATGTTACCTAATGCCTCATTAGGCGCCTAGAAATAGGCAACACAAATTTTTTGGTAAATTGTACCATATAAAAATAGGCAAAGGAAAGGACTAATTAGAAATGCAATTGCCTATAAGAAAAAAAGGAAAGGAAACAGCGCAAAAAAAAAAACTAATTTTTCTAGCATTATTTAAGGAAAGTTTTTCAACTCTAATAATAAAAAGGATAGTATTTCTAGATGAAATAATTTAAAGACTAAACCTAAGAGAAAATAAAAAGATTTCCTCTACTCTTGAGATTGACCCCTATAAAAGAAATTTACAATTCATTTTCACATAATCTTCTTGTCAATTGGCTTGTTCAAAATCCTTTTTTTTATGTTTTCAAGGACTTGGCCAGATTGTTGATGATGGATGGTATTGGAAATAAGTCCAATTACCAGTTGAGCCTTCATAACACTTGATAAGTATGAAGTGAGAACATAAACATCATTCCATCACTTGAATATCCATAACCAATAACAACAACAACAGCATCAACATTTATGTATTTATCGATTTCGAAATTCATGTTTTATGCCAATTACCTATTCAAGTGCCTTTTCCTCTTCGTTTTCCAACGAAATCTACGTAAATAAATTTACATTTCTCAATCGCTGCATGTGAAAGACGATGCTCTTTAATTGGCCGTCTGTCAGTTGTCATGACAATAATTAATGTACTACCAATTTACATAAATATATACATACATTTATATATAGAGGCAAATACATATACCTAGGATGAACATATCAACATGTGCGAGTAAATGATTTTTTTGGCATTGAAATTTGTTTTCAATCTTTTTTTTTTTCTTTTGGACAAAAGAAAAACAATCAGCGCAATAAGGGAACAAATTTTTTTTTTTTTTTTGCTTCTTTGCTCGGTTGAAAAATAATGTACATGTGCCTACAACATGATTAATACAAACGAAAATACTATATATACGATTTGAATATATCTATTTGGGAACATTTTTTATATTTGAAACACTATTTTAGAAAGTATCTATAAGATAAAAGTGTGAGTTAGTCTCTAATTAATTTACAATGAATTGAAGATGATGGAATGAAAGTAAAGGTATTTAGACGTATTTATTTTTGTAGAAATTGGAAAGATAATCAGGATAAGCACTTTATTGAAACGAATGGTAAACAATATCTTAACTCCTTGGACCTAAAATCAGCTGGAGACTATAAGAATCAAAGACTATAAGAAGAAAACCGCACTTTTTTCTTGATTAAAGAAAAGTTGTCATTACATTTTCACCATAAATGGTTAAGAGTTTGCTTTTCCAACGAATATTTATTCAAAGTTACCGAAGTTTGCCTGCGAATTCATACTTTCTTTACTCAAAAATCCTCAATAATCATTTCGAAAACATGTTTTATTTGAAATTTGTTTAGAATAACCTACCTAGACACCACAAAATGTTGCATGAAAACGAGTTTGTATAATGAATAGAATAGAAAGAGTTGCTTATCCGACAACTTGTCTATAACTTACCATGTGCATCTATATAATGCGCCAATTCAGCTACTAATCCACATATATCCATGAGATGTTGTTGTTGATGTTTTTGTGTTATTATTATTATTTATTCTACAAATGTTTTGCACTATAATTTTCACTTTGTAAAACACTTTTTCCTTACTTATTTTTTGTTAACTTGGTATTTATATATATTTTCTTTCTTTTGCTTGCTTCACTTTGGAGGTCTGCAGGACCTTCAGAATAAAAACCGATGTGTGCTGTGTGTTGTGTGTGTGTGTGTGTGTGAGGGAGAGAGGATAACAGACTGAGACTAGACGACGACGATGAGGACAACAAATATGTATGTCTGGTGGCTATGAAGACATTTTTACAGTCGTTCCGCAAAACGCACACAACTACAACAACAAACACTTCTTAGTGCCTTAGTGCTGCGTTCTTTCACTACGATTTTGTATTCCTCTCTGCTCCCCTTCTCGCACTCACTCACTCACTCAATCTCTCTCGCTCTCACTCTATCACCCTCTGTAGATAGAGATGGAAGATGATGGGATAGCCGCGACGCGCTGATGTTGATAATAATACTGAACGACGACTCTGAGAGCGTGTGTGTGTGTGTGAGAGTGTGTGTTGATAGTTCTACGAGCGTAGGTGCGTGTTGATTTGCTTCTTCTTCTTAATCTGGCTTTCCTTTCACCGTTTTTGAAATGTTTTTTTTTGAGTTTTTGAAAAACTCCAACTTTTCATTAAATATATATATTTTTTATATTTTCGAGATATTATTTTTTCTCTTGGTTCAGCTACAATGCATTTGCACTTTTTGCGTGTTTTCTTTTATTTTTTGTTTAATTTAAATTGCACTTGTTGAAGAGGGGAAGGGGGTACAACTGGGGGCGCAAGGGATTTTTAAGCTTTTATTTTGTTAACAATTTTTATAGGTTTAGATTTATATATTTTTTTATATGTAGATAGATATATTTCAATGGTTTTTTTTTCTTCTTGTTGTTGTTGTTGAAACCAATTTATTTTGTATTTTTATTCGGTCTAATCACCATCATAAAACGAACGTTTCCAATATTTTCAAAGATTTCTTGTATTTTTACAAAATATTTTCAATATTTGAAGCGACTATTATTATTATTATTATTATTATTGTAATTCTCTTGTTGTTATTATTACTATTGGGCGAAACGTTCCATGCGTGCCGAGAACCGTTAACGGTTAAGTCCAAACAAATACTAAAATACTAAATACAAAATACTGCTGCTGGCAGCGCGCGAGTGAAACTCACCACCGTGCAATGCACTATGGGGCAGACTCTAAATTTTTCAGTTAAAAAGTATTTACTACAATCTCTATATGTATTTGGATGGATGACTAATTGTAAGACTAAAATGTACATTTTCTTTTCTTATTGCAAACTAGAACTGGATCACGATCTGGTCGACATCGCAGAATTTAAGTACAATTTTGAACTTTATGCCACACAAATAGGTGAATCTGCCCCATAGTGCACCGCCAGAGAAGCCAGTGCGAGGGCGAGAGAGAGAATGAGAGAAAGGCAGAGAGAAACTGAGAGTCAGAGGGAGAGAAGTCACAAAACGGAATCAGCGCTAAAGTTAAATGTGAGGCAAACGGACACTCACTCACTCACACAGACACCCATATTTGCTCTCATAGATACAAAAACACAAATACATATACACGGGGGCTTGAATGAAAATGCCGATGCAATTTGTGAGATACTCTCTCTATCTTTCTCGCTCTATCTCTGTGTGGCGTGCGTGTGGGTGTTTGTGTGTGTGGAGAGCAGCCCACATTCCTTGTGTACGTGTGAGTGTGCGTCAACGTGTGTGTGTGTGTCTCATACAGTGCCATCATCGCTTTCCTTTATTTGCCTCCTTTTATTTTCTGTTTTCTGTAGTTTTTTTTTTTTATTATTTTCGTTTCGTTGATTTTTCGTCGTTTGCTGCGACTGCGACTGCTGCTGCTGTTGCTTTCGGGTGCACAAGTGCAAATTCACACGTACATTCAAAATGTGTTCGCACAGTGGCACAAAAAATAATGAAAATTGTCCAAAATATTTTGAGGCTTAGACTAAACTAGAAATTTCGTGCTTATTAGATACAGTTTATACAAAATTTGTGGGTGTTTATTTTTAAGTACGTATTTTAATAATTTTATAAAGTTCTTGTACATCCCCTCTTAGTCAAAGAATCTTCCTTGATCAAAGTGGAGGTCGGGTCCGGCCTAAATAGGTGGCCTCTCGCTCTCTCTCTCTCGCAGTCCCTATACATCCGATGTCACGATGGGCGAGAGCACCACGAATCAGGCTGAAGCCAAGACGTACGGGCTGAATGTATTGGCGACTGGCATTGTTATTCAATAAATTCGGTCCAAGGGACTCTCAATCCGCAACGAAGAAACGCTCTCTGCCCGTATCCGACTCGGGCGGCTATTCCAAATTAGTTGCCTTTGTCGAATTGGCTTTATAGCCAATTTTATAGCTTAGAACTTATTAGAAATTTAAAAGGATTTAAATATCCACAAAAAAAATATAACTTACGATAATAAGTTTCACAAAACTCTATAATAATTGTTGTCTTCGATGCTCCAAATTAGTATAAAGTTAATCATTCGGCTTGATGGCCGAAAAATTTCAGATTTAAATTTTTATATATTTTCTTGAGCAGCGTGGTTTAGGCGTCTAGCCAGGGCAGAAGTTCGTCAGGAAAGAGTGTGACCAAAGCATGCGATCGAGCATGATTTCACTTCGCTAGGTTTGTATTTGTAAAACTATCGAACGTCTAAGCTCGCGTGATCATTTTTATCGACGCAATACCCCACCTTTTATTGAAATTCCAACTAACGCCTTAAATTTGAAAAATAAAACTAACGGCACTACATTCTTCCTGATCCATCATTAGATTAGATAACTTCTAATACTTATTAATATTCATTCATTGGTATTATGATTGAAAAATATTGAACTATTTTCGTAATAAGAATGTATTGAAATCAAATTGGAGTTAAGTCCTTAGAAAAAATTGTTCGAAAGATCTATCTAAAAACTGGATGGACTAATCTTGAGATTATTATTGTGAATATTAGTCTAATATAGCTCAATCTTATATCTATCTAAGTTCCTGCAGGATTCAAAGAACTCTTTAACATGGTTTCTTGACTACTTCAAAAAGATTGACTGATGTCTCTTGTGATTATCTATGCAATGTACATATCTATTTTATTTTCTGGTTCATTGAATCCATAAGATACCTGTAAAGTATCTCAGCAGCTGCTGTAAAGCATCGGTAGGTTTGATTTGCACATTCACAAGAAAAACTCTGGCAAATTGGACTAATTTCCAATTCGAGAATAATGGAAAGCAACAACAAAACGAACAAGAGAAAGAAGAACAAGAATGAAACACAAATATATAGTAAAAGAGATAGATGTTAAGTGAAATGAAACCTAAAAAACATACTCGTAGTTGAGAATCATACAAGAATAAAGATCTACATATATACACAAAAACGTTCTATGCGACGCACACACATACACACAATGATAAAAATATACATATGTATGTACATATGTTTGTATGTTTGTATAAAAACAAATGTATCCAACATGACGCAGTTTGTCTGGGGCATATAAATTGCACATTTCAAATACATTGTGGTTAAAAAGTAAGCAGCAGAGATACTGAGATACAGATACACGCATATATATGTATATACATCCACATACATACATATATAAATATGTACAAAGGCTGCAGATAACCGGAGGCTCCTCTTTCCCCCACATACACTTCCCAACACAAACACAACCAGACTATTTGTATATGTATTGAGTCAACGCTGGGCAAGTTCAAGTGTAAAATGCAATAGAGTGGCGGCGGCAGCGCTGCAGTCCATTCGAGAGAGAATCTTTCTTTTTCTGCCTCTCTTGCTCTCTCTCTCTCTCTGTACGCATACGCATAGAAAAGCCGGCAAGGGCACTATATATTAGTAGTGGGGGATGAGTTAGAGGTGAAATAGACACTAGCTAAGGTGTGTGTGTGTGGGGGGGCTCTTTACTATGGTGAATTTCTATGCTCTCTGTCTTTTGCGCTCTCTCTCGCTCTTATTGGGGTTGACTGCTAGACACATTGAACCACAAAAGTTCAAGATGAAAACACAAAATATCAACAATGACAGCTGAGTAGTTGACTCTCTCTCTTATGCTCACTCTCGCTCTCTCCCCCCACACATCCCCACCTCCCTTACATTCTCTATGAAGTGTTCTCTTTTCTAGTGCTAACTCGTTTGCTCTAATACAAATACAGCTGCCACCCATGACTAGCTCTACGATGCCTTCTGCTCTCACTCCCTCTCTCTTTCTACCGCCTCCCCCGCTTCTGGTTTTTGGCCGACTGCCAAACGTTGCTTTGGCTCAGTTCAGTAGTACAGTGGAGCAATTGCTGTGGGTATGGGTAAGAGTGCAACAGTCAGTCCCTATTTCTGTGTGTGTGTGTGTTTGTGTGTATTTCGACTTGTGAGTGTGAGTCAAAGCGAGTAAATGAGTCTGTGTTTATGTGTGTGTCTTTCAGTGTGGGAGAGTCTAGGAGGCGGGGGTGTTGTATGCATAGCATTTTGTTGGGGTATTTCGCCGGCAAAAAAAATGAGAAAAATAATAGAAAAGCCATAGGAAGAAAAAAAAAACTTGTCTATTCTCTCGTTAAGTATTCTATTCGCTAATGCATGACAATAGCGATTCCATTGAAATCGTTTGCTGCCTATAACCGAAACTGAAAGTGATCTACTCTTTATAACCGAAATGAAATGGTTAATCCCTTAGGAGTTCCTTTAAACGCATTTCGGGTTATTTCTAAGGCTAATAATGGTTAAAACCGTAATGCAAAAGATAACGGAACTTGCAATGCAGTTTATCACTTTATTCTAGTCTAGTTTTTAATATCAATATACCGAAATATCCCTTTCAAAAAGTATATCAACAGAATATGCTACGAAGGATTTTAGGAATCAACTAAACTATGATCTGTTTTAATGATCCTTCGAGTCTAATAAAAGTTCATATCAAACGTCTACAGAAATCCTAAAATCAAAGTCATCCAAAATAGGTCCCTTCTTGTCCGTTTTAATGCCGTTTAACTACACTTTCTCGATAGTTTTATTTTCGGAAAAAGTTTTCTGTGACACAATTTCCAAGGGTAGGTGGCAAGTGGGGGAAAAACAAATTACATGCGATCATCAATTGAAGCAGTGTCGCGTTCGCGTCGCCACATTTGCTGTCGCTGTTTGTAACTGAGAGATACACATCATGTAGCTATCTGTATCTAGTATACGTACATGTATGTATGTATGTACATATATCTATCTATCTAACTATGCATCGTCTGTCCGTCTCGTAGGCTCTGCGGCTAGAAAAACTTGTCTACATGCCTTTCCCCCATATTGTCGGCGGGGTAAACAAGCTGCAAAATTTATGCGAAGACACACAAATCCACTGAACGAGAGACCGACCAAACAACGACAACGACGATAGCGACGATGCCGATGTCTATGCCAATGTTGTTTGGCGCTGGTTTGCTGCAGCATTTTTATTTTCATCCTCCCCCCCTCAACCAGTGCACCTTTCCATATATGTCGGATGTTTTTCCCTCTAGTTGAACACCCTGTGCATAAAATGCACATAATAATAATTTGTTGGATTTTCTTTTGCCACTCTGGTTTGCCTTGTTTGGTTTCGTTTCGTTTCGTTTGGATTGGCTTTTGGCTTTGGCTTTGGCTTGGAGAGACACGACAACCAAGATACGACAACACGATTTGCTATGGCAAAGTCAGGTTTAATGTCGTTCAGTGGCGCGGCGGCACTTTGCAGTTGAGGTAGTCAGACAAGATGGAAAAGTGGGCTGAGGCCGAAGCACCGATTGTGGGCACCCCAGACCCAGACCCAGACTTCGACTCAGACATGGACTCAAGCACTGTGGGCAAACATTGGTGGTGGTTATTATTATTGTTGTTGTTGTTGTTGTCCAAAGATAAGCGCGCGCGGCTGCCATGAATGGGGAATTGGAGAAATATATATGTATAAAGAGAGATGGAGTATTATCTATGTATGTACATATATACGTATGGCTGTACATTGTATATAGAAGTAGAGTAAACACTTGGGTGGTGAGTAGGCACAGTGGAACATTGCAACTTTAATGGCTGCTTAAAGAAAAGTGTGGCTGCATATTCGCATGGACAAAATCTCAAAAATTTCAGCTCGATTTCAAATAGAGGCAACGTATATAAATAAGGTTTTGAATTATTTAAATGATGGACTAAAGTTAGGTGAATAAGAAGTATGACTGCATATTTGTGCAATCGAAAGGTCCGACTTATTCTACTTGTTTAAAATAATTACTGTCAAATAGTTTGTTGCAAATAATAATAATAAATTAGTCTGGCTGCTTATTTCAAACACATAATGGCCATGTCTAACATTGTAAAGATATTCTTTTTGTTGCACTTTTACAGACATCTTTAACTGGGACTGCAAAAGCATTTAAATTTAGTTGCTTATCTTATATTTAGTTGGCAAACGTCAAAATTTTTAAATCAAGTTTGTAAATTTATCTTACAATTAATGTAAAACTATTCCTTATCACAAAAAAGTGAAATAACAAATGCCCATTATTTAGTTCATTTTCATTTACAATTATTAGTTATTCCTTACTAAACTAGAATGTTAATAATGAATTGTGTGCACATTTATTGCTAATCCTTCAAACTTTCCATTCCTTTGATGGCTTTGAAAAAATGTAAATTTATTAATATTTTATATAGATAAACTATACGTGCATGTCACTTGATATATCGGTCTTTGTCAATGTCTAAAATGCACATTTCTTATCGCACTTTCAGCCTCATAGACATAGAGAGGAGTAGAGGTCGAGGAGATCGCTTGTCGTAGAAGGGGGTAGGGTCTTGGCTCAATTGACCGGCTTTTATTTGTTATTTAATGGGTATTTTTTTATGTGCGTGCATTTTGGTGTGTATTCACTTTAATAATAAATTTTCAAGTTGGCTTCTGTTCACTTCACTTCAGTTCAGTTTGGTTTCGTTACTTTTTCTTTCTTATTGACAATTTCAATTGCTTTTTATCAGCACAATTTATTTTGTATGACTTTTTATTGAATGCATTTGAAATGGTGAAAAAGGGGGATACAAATAAGCACAGTGTTTGGTTGGTTGATTGAGAATTTTTATATATGTATGTATACACATTGATCATATTTACCCGATTTAACAAAAACAAACATAGACAAGGAAAATGAGCCGAAAAAAAATGTTCTTGTTTCTTATTGCGCTTGAAGCTCACCTGAAAAAGAAGAAAAATAAGTATTAATTAATGGAAATTGAATTCAAACATATTTGAAGGTCAACGAAACGTAAGCAAAACAATATTCATACCGGATTTTTCATTCAGTAAATTAGCAACAACACTCAATACTGCTCACCTAGTTTTAACACATTTTTGTGCCCCAGACCTTTTGTTGTTTACATCGTCGCATTGAGCCCGGAAAAGCCTTGAAAATGTCATATTTCACGCCCATTATGCGTGCAAATGACTCGATACATATGTAAACAAATAGCAAAAAGCCTGTAAAGTCCAAGTTAGGTGACTCTAGTTTCTTGAATTTTCAACGCACAACCCACTATACGTACACGTAAGACTATTGCTGAGAGGTCTTTGTGGTTCTTGGCTCTTGGATCTAATCAAACTGAGTTTCCTCAATAATGTCCGCCAGAAAATTGCAAATTCTAGTCATTGTAGAAGTTTTGCATAATTCTTTTCTCTGTCCGATAACTTTATTATTTGTGCACGTTTCTCGTGTCAAACGTTCAACACATAAACTTAAATGCGAAAATGCAAATTGAAATTGAAAATTGCGACACTCAAGCGGGCGACACTTGACGAGCTGTCTACAAAAAGCGCAAAAGGCAAAAAGTAGTCAAAGCAAACATCAGACTAAAATACATGCATCAGGCATAAAACATGCTATGCTCTAAGCAGGGGCGTAGTGTAAACGAATAGTGTGGCTGCATATTTTTGAGCAGAAATACCAAAAAATTGATCTACCTGCTTTCTAATGATAGGACTTTATAGTCTGCTTTCACATGCATAAGAAACCCAACCTAAGCCAAAACTAAATCAATGTCAATCAATAAGTAATAGTTTGCAGTTTATTATGTTAAAAAGTGTGGCTGCATATCTCCAAAGGCAAAATGCCTCGATATGAAATTTATAAGCATACGACATACAAATTGCAAGCATATGAATGGGTAATCAATCTTCATCTCGTCGCAGACCTTCCACATGAACTGCTCCGCACGTTTTTAATAGTAAGACGCTCCAATATACCCCCTACCAGCAGCACTCCCATCCACCTATTGTATTAACTCTGTCACAAAAGGCGACAATGCTTCTGTCTGGAATTTGATTAAAATAATTTACTGATGTCGGTCGGATTTCTTGAGCCACCACAAAACACTCAAACTCACACGAAACAGACCCAAACAGCCATCTCGTTTGGCGTCCAGACATTGATGTTGATAATGATTTAGATTTATTTTTATATATTTATGTAGGGGAAGGGGCTGGCACCTACAACATATGCAATTTATTATTTATGATGACTTGCGTGACATTATTTCATACATAATGGGACAATATCGAGGTGTTGAGGCATTTGAATTTTTGCTTCCCGCAATGCCTCAATATATATGTATAGCTAAGTATATCTATGGAGATTATAATGCCAAGTGACAGGCACAAAATCATCGTTTGCATTTTAAGTAACCAAGAGTCTGCGTGTCGCCCGTTCTCAAGTGGTTGATGTTGATGAAGATGGGCGTGGCCTTGCTGAACCATTGATATCGTCTATATTGATTTCCCGTACAATCCATCAGCAATCAGATTGTTAAGGTCCACGTGGAAAGACTTGTTGCGCCATAATCTAATGTTGAGGGCAAAAGTTATCTCTCCCTCTCTCTCTCTCTCTCTCCTCTCCACTAACTACTTTCTTCACTTGCATTTAGAGTGTTTACTTGAAATGCGCCCTTTATGTGGGTGGATGAAAGGGAAGAGGCTCCCACATCTATCCAAAACACGCGCCAATCTTCTTAAGAGCTCAAGTGGCTGTCAGCCAGTAAGGATTAAAAAGTAACAGGAAAACAGAAAACAGTCGACGAACTTGCGCTACTTGCACTTGCCACACACACACACAACCACATAATCTCAAAGAGGGGGCGAAGAAAGAGGCAAGGAGTGAGGTGAATGTGGAGAAGTTCACACAAATTGTTTAAATTATTTTTAAATTGCACATATTTAATCAGGTGTAAAGTCTGACGAATTGTTGTTTTGCATATGTCAAACAATTAATTAGTGCAGTATTTAACTTTATTCCCATTTTATACCAAACAAAGCACAAAAATTTGCCTTGAACTTATCAATGGATGGAAAGGTTTCAAATAAAAACGAATCTCTCCAAACATTAGCTGGTATAAAAGTCTACAATTAGCACACTTTTAAAAAGTAATTCAATTATATACGTTTTGTTGTTTGTAAAGTAAATTTTAGATGAAAACGAAAATACAAGGGACCCAAAGGGTAACACAAGTAGCAAAGATAACAGAATCAGGATCTTTGCACAATTATCAGTTAGGCAACTATTCCTAGAAAGTGCATAAACATTTTCAAGTCTTTTTGTATTACTTTTTGGATCGTAAAACATAAACTATTCAAATTTCTATCTATCATTCATCTGCAAGCTTAATTTTCAAGTCTCCACTACTCTTTAGAACTGCAATTTGCATTATATTCCATGTGGAGGAACCATGTGTGATACGGGTCCCCTCTAATTTAGACATGTGTGTGTTGTGCACCATAAATTATGACACATACCTAACTATACATACTTCTCCATTCCCCCCGCCCGTCCGTTGCGGGTCACTAAATAACAAATACTCAATTTGCACTCGGATACCTCGATTGCTCCCTGCCTACCCTCTGACCCTCTCTCCAGCCTGTCTGTGACTTGTGAGGAGTCTCGCCCCCTCTATTGTATAAATTTTTTGGTGTGTAGTATTTTGTTAGGGGGTCGCGTCATGTCCCGACCCAATTAGACTTCCATTTTTATGCAAAAGAGAATCAGAGAGAGAGAGGGAGGGAGGAGGAGAAAAAGTTTCGTTATTCGCGTTTCGTGTTAATCAGAAATTGTAATAAGTCAAGCCAGACGGCTGTCAGACACTTTTTCGTGGTCTCATCCCTCCCCCCTCAACACGAAGGACTCGACTCTAGCGGTTTCCCTTTGTTGTGGATAATTTTATTAAGTGCGCTCTGTATATGAAATTATGATAAATTTTTCTGTTTATTTTATGCGTGGCTTAATAATTGCATTTGATTTTATTAGCAATTTGTTGTTTTAGATACAACACCCGAGAATATGTTGGTTGTCTGAGTTCCCTTTCCCTCCCTCCTCAGTGGAATAAAAACCCGTCAAAATTAGAGGGGCCTTTTGTGGTTTTTTCTCCACTGTTTTCTCTTGTTGATTTAATTAGGTAAAAACTTGCGGTATATAAAAGCCAAAATGAGTAACAACACTGCGACGAGTCGTTCATTGAACTGGCTGGAAACGCATAAAAAAATAATAATAATACAACGCACACGAGTGTTTTATTTGTAGAGTGCAAAAGGCGACATCTGCGGGGCCTAAGTTCGGCATCGAAATCGTTTTAGGTGGATTGTTGTTGTGGGTAAATAAAAATGCACACAACCATCGTACAGACATATATATATAGTGTGATTCATTTCCATCAGTAAATGCTAATATTGTTGATTTACTTTATTAATATTTAGAAAGTGGACATTGAAGGAGGGTTTGCTGCTTAAATAAAACCTTCAAGTTCAAGTAGTCAATGTAAGTAACAAGGCCGCCAAATTGAGATATCCATTAAAAAAAAAGGTTCAATAACTTGAATGTATTCAATGTCCTTTGAAAAAAGTCTCTCAATTTGTCCCTTCTTTTATTCACAACGGGTCCACAACTTTAACTTAATTTTACAAAAACTTTTATTAAATACAATAAAGTATCTGTTTAAGTATAGACTTATAGACTTATCTTAATAGAACTCCAAAAGAATACCTTAAAGCATACAATTTTCAACTAAGCTAAATTAGAAGTTTTGAAATCGGAAGAATATGGCGCAAACGTTTTCAAGCTATTAAAAGGTGAACTTAAAGTGTTCAAATAAGAGAATGCATAATTATTTATAAGTCTCTACACGAAATATCTCCCTTTAAGAAGCCTCCATATCAGAAGATTTCATATTAGAAATCCTCAGTCTCTATAGTCTCTAAAACCTAATCACAGTGCCCTTTGAAATAGGACTGGGGCCTAGCTCTCTGCCGCAGCGCTGCCGTCTCACATGCACTGTAAGTAGTCGTGTAGGCTTGGTTTATAATTAAAGGTCTGCATACTAGAAGTCTCCGGATCAGAATTCTTCATACTAGACGTCCCCCGAAGTCTCCATACTAAAAGCCTCCATACATCTTTACACCAAAAAATTTTATAGTCTCTTAAACCTAATTCCAGTGCCCTTTGAAATACAAATCTACTTTTTAATTATTATAACAGACAAAATTTTAAATTCACACCAAAATTCAATCAATAAAAAAGACATTTATTTCTAATTATGAATCAAATTAAGGACTATATAATAGATTGGACCATTGCCATAGTGCTATCTTTATGCTTTTGTCTGATATTGAATTATATGGGTATCAAGAGCTCAAATAATTTATTGTGGAGTAAGTTGTAGAACTTGGAAACATAGAAGGCTGACTTTAGCTAGTCCAAATTCAATATTCAAATATAACTCATTCCAATTCTCCTCACATAGAAACACACATATATTTTAAACCAGAAAACTACTAATATGGACAATTTCAATTTCAATTTAACTCTAGATAGGCAGCTACTACTAAATGATGACTATTATGGTACCTCGATGGAGGAATCGGAAGCAACGGACGCCACCTGCTATGCTAGTAGTCCATTCGATGTCTATTTCAATTTCATGTTGATATTCGTCTGCATTTTCGCCTTCTCGAAAATAACTGAACTATCCGAGAGATATTTAAGTGATCGCATGCTATCGAAACAACGCCGTCATGATGTGCGAACCATCAATGAGGAATGGGAACAGACCATGCAACTGTATGAGACAGATAAGAACCAAATGAACGACGAGCTGGAAGAGTTACGTGTTAGGAATAAAGATCTGGAGCACATGATGCACGAGCTACGCGATTGCAATATCCAGTTGATCAGTCAGAATTTCATGCGAAACGTTTTGCAGGATCAGCAGCAAAAGCAACAGGCAGCAGCGAATAATATCTATATAACCAATCGTCATATTCATCTAACTAGGCAGGTTTTTGTTAATGAGGGACACATCGATTTGAGTTTACAGGACCAACAGCAGCAACAGGATCTGCAACGTCCTGCTGGCGGTCAGGAGAATTTGGAGAATCTAAACGTCTGGGTACAATACCTTAAGATGCGTAAATGTTATATGGGTCCCATTGCCGATCCCAATTTGATTGTAAACACAGGATCCGAGAAGAATATGCCTATTGTTATGACCACCGAACAATTGGCAAAGTTGCAGGGTGAGATATTTCTTTGCCTCTCCTTCACTTTATCATTTGATTTTAATTTATTTCCATTTACAGGATTAATTTAGAAGAGTTTATTGCTCGTTGAGTTTAAAGTGTTCCAAAATCAAATAAATGGAAAAAAAAATGTTTCAGTGAAAAAGACAAAACAAAAATCAAGAAAAAAATTTATTAGTTTTTATGTAAATTATATCATTAAATTTAACCACAAAATGTACGCAATTGATTACAAGATTTAAGGGCTAGGATCTGTGTTAATCAACACTGAAAACAGGTTCTGTTAACCAACACTAATCCATTGTGTCAAAATCAATTCGTTTAGGAAGATCAAAAATATGTGTTTAAGAGAATCTCTTAAGGACTAAAAAAGTTTAACCAACACTACATTAAAGTGTGACCATCCCTCAGCTAGAGGTGGCAACGTTTTGTCTCGTTCAATAGGGGCTTGTATGGCGGAAAAATCGTAGTATTTCTCAATTACTTTTCTAAGTAAATTCATTATTTAGACGACTAATTCACTAAGCCTTCAGAAATTCCCAGAATTTCATATAATAACCAAATTAGCCAATTGCTGACGCAGATCAGAACGTAAATCAGTTAATTGGACATTTTATTGGTACTTTTTTCAATTTCAAAGCTCAAAATCTGAATCGAAATTCAATGCTGAAACTCATTAACTGATTTGAACTCTTTCAGTAAATTGACATTTAAAATATTGAAATTAAAAACAAGCGCAAAGAAATCAACGAAAACTCGTCTAGTGAGTCTTCAGATCTCAAAACGTGTCAGCCTCTTACAAAAATCGATTGAGTGTGAATCTCCTTTCCACTTTTGCACAAAAATACGAAAAACTGATCCAGTAAATATGAAAAAATGACAAAAATGAAATTGCATTTAAATGACAATAAATCTAAATCAACAAAAATGACTTGGCACGCAGGCAAATGACCCACAAAATAAAAAAATAAGAATAATAATGAACAAAATACAGTTGAAAATGAATTGAAAGTGTGTATATAGTATAATGACATTTATCAATAAATGAGCGACTGACTGACTGGGTGACTGAGTGATTGTGTGAGGAAAACGAGGGGGGAGGAGAGTGGCCAGACTTGCATATTTTGTCCCAGTGTGTGTGTGAGAGTGAGTGAATGTGTTTTTTCTTTAACCTTGAGCCGGCAACTGATTACAAAATTGCAACGATAACTGTCAGTGACCCCAACCAAAGAGCAGAACAAGAAGAAAGAGCAGAGAAATCGCTTGATAAGTCAACCATTCCGCTATAAGTAATCGTCATCGCCAATCGTCATCGTCCATAGAGTCATTGTCGTCTCCATCTTCCTCATCCTCTCACTCTCATTTCAAATCGTTTACTTTTCTGACATTTTTGCATATGTTTCGTTTCCTGACAAAAAAAAAAACAAAAATCGTTGTCACCAGATGTTCAAACAATAAATAGAAATGATTTTGAAATTGAGTTTATTTTTTGTGCCGGCTTTTTTGTTTAGCCATTTCGATATTTGCATTGACGTTTTTTTCGGGTTTTTTCTTTCGTCAGTTGACGTTTCCGTTTTCAGGAGATATGTGTTGATGGCTTTACTTTAAGGCTAATTTGTTATAGAAATGTCAATGAATATATAATAAGATGAGACAACTAAGTCAACAATTAGTTGAAAGTTTTGGGCAAAAAAGCTTAACCCTTAGATTTCAGATTGAAGTGTATTGGGACTGTTCCCATTTACAATTCCATACAAAATTATTTGGTTTCAAGTCTTTTCGTTTTAGTTGGTGGAATAAGATAAGAAATACTTTTTGTTAATCGAAGTCAATATCGGAATACAGAGATCTCAAAAAGTGTTTAAAATATTCGAAGAACTTTTGTATCAATTGTCTTTATTCCAAATAATGCTGTAAAAAAAAAGTAATGTGCGCCCAACGTGGGGCTCGAACCCACGACCCTGAGATTAAGAGTCTCATGCTCTACCGACTGAGCTAGCCGGGCATATGGTGATGAACACCTGTTGAATATTTGAAATGATTCAGAATTTATCTATATACATATATAATATAAATGCTGATAAAAATAGATATAAAAAGATGTAAATCGGTTTTTTTTTTAGATATTTTTCTTATTATTTAGATTAAATAAGAAAATTCATTTAGACTTATATTCCGAACTTTAAACACGATAATCTTGATACTAATTTTAGCTTTCTCAAGTAAAAATACGTCAATTTTACCTTTTAGTCTTCTCTTAGTGCCAATCTTAATATAGTTTTCCTTTGTGGTAATTGGAATTGTATTTTGAAACTAACGTCATCAAGGACAACAACTGACCACAATTTTTAATTGTTTTAGCCTGTAATGTGTGGTTACATAAACAATTGCATACCTTTAGGAGCGCAGACATGACGCAGTTTACTCAGAAAGACCAAGCAATTACTACGCAAATAAATATCAATTGTATGCAAAACCAATATTATATTTAGATACCGAAACCAACCTAGCCACACCCCCAATACCAACCCCAACCCTAAGTTCAACCTCTCCTACTCTCATGTCCTCCCACTCGGCAGGGAAATCCCCCCCTTCAGGCGTTATTACTACGCACTTTACACTTTGGCATGACATTTGCATAGATAATTTGTTTACCATTCAACACCAACACCAACGCAGATAAATAAGATGATCTTAGAAAACAATTTCACTGAAATTCGAATGCCATTAACCCACATAGAATATACGTATGTACATATGTATATATATTTGTATATAGAAGTAATCTAATCGTTAATTGGCACACTAACCCCAAACAAAATACTTTTTTTTTTCGTCGTCGCTCTCTCTGCCATTGGCCCCATTCTGGTTCTCTCGGTTTGACTGATAAAAATAGTTTATCAAGGTTATTCGCCAAAAAAAACCTACTCACACACAATTGATAGAGAAAATGAAAAAAAAAGCGAAAGTGCGAAAGTGAAATGTGGGTGGATTTCAGGGCGACCTTGAGATAATGCCCTCATTAAAAGAATGATGTTTGTTTATAAAAACGTATGTATAGACATACATAGATACCAATATGTATGTACATTGTAGCAAATAATTAAAATACCATTGTTTAGTTAGGTGGAAAAAAGTTGAAAGGAAACAATTGAGCTTTCTAATTTAATAGCAGAACAGTGCAAAATTATTTGACTAATTATTGACAAAGAAAATGAGGGTATATTAGGCTAAGTAAACTCTCTTGGAATATTCCTAATCAATAGATCTTACTTAAAAACTTCAATGTTAATTTGATAAATGTAAAGTCTTCTTATCTAAGAAACTTCATGTCAGATGGTGTTGAAGAAAGATTTACATATATTACGTATACGACACGAATCGCCATAGTTATGTACATATTAGTAATAATAAATATCAGTAAATTAAACAAATTTTTCACCGTTTTTAAAAAGTAATTTGGTTTCGATTAGTTAAAACTGGATTTGGAATGATAGTAATAACTTTCTACAAGGAGAAAAGTTCAAAGATTTTAAATATTCCATATACCTATGCTTATACACCCCCCACCCCTAAACAATGTTTGGCATTAGGTGAAAAGCCGTTTATATAATTAAGAATCCTCTAGAAGGAAAAACACAGCAATGATTACATTATGCACACACAAAGTGTTTCAAATTAGGAATTTTTCATGTACTGAAAAGTAATTTAACAACAACAAAAATGTATATGGACAATTTATTCAATTTACTTGCATCAAAAAGTTCAGTTGGAAACCAGTTTTAATTTTCATTTGTTATTTGTATGTATGTAGCTATCTTAATTTGTGTATATTTCTTCTGTTGAATTTCAAATAAATCAACATTGACAAATGGCATCATAAAATTGCAGTAGCTTTATTAACTCTCTGTGGTTTTGTTTATTGTTTCTTTCGATTGTGCGAAAAAGTTCAATAACCAAGACGAAATGCAAAAATTTCATTTGGAATATCTAAACAGCTGATTCGATGTGTGTGTGTGTTTGTGTTTTTATGTGTGTGCGTCACATTAAAATAGAAATAAGAATTATGCCATAGCAGGTCGCTGGCCATATAAAAAAAAAAGGAAAGACCCAAAAAACAAACATACAAAAACATTAAAGAAAAGGAAAAGAAAAAAAAATGGGTCAATGTGCTGCTAGTTTGATTTGAGATTCATTTTTGGTTCAGTTTTTTTGGTGGCATTGACACCTTTTTTTCTCACTCTCAATGGAAACGGAAAGATTAGGTAGATAAGGTACGAGAAACCAGATTCCTCAGAATCCTCACAAGAAGTTAACCACAAGAATTAGGGTCAGGGTTAGGCTGGTTGCTGGCTGCTGATTGACTGATGCTGTTGTCTCTGCTCCTATCTCTTTCCCTCTCCCTCGCAGTTGTTATCAAGTGACAAAGAATTTGCTATTCTATATACAGAGGCGTAGGCTGCGGGGGGTATACAAACGCAGAGGTATCCCCCTTTGGTTTAGCTCCTGCGAAAGCCTCTGTCTCTATGTATGTATATATCTGTGTCATGCGAAAGCGAAAAGATGGACACACACACACACACACACACGAACATGCTAAGATAACTGCAAACACAAACACAGAGTGAGTGAGTGAGTGAGAGAGAAAAGAGAGAGCGTGCAAGGGGAAGAGAGTACGAGCGAGTCATGTTCATGACTTCCATTCTAATTTCATTTAAATGTGGCTCTCTATCTCTTTCTTCCCCCTTCCACCCTCTCTCGCACACGTCTTCATTTCGCCTTTGGCCAGACGAAATATTTCAGCCGTCGGCCATTTTGGTTTTTTGTTGTTTTTTCTTTCGTTTTCGGCAATTTGCCATTGTATTGCCAAAAAATATATATAAAAGTGTGTATAAAATTGTTGTTGTTGTTGCTGCTGCTATACATTGACGTGATGTCTACCTCTTGCGCCTTTGCCTTGACAGAACCCCCCTTTTCGTTGCCCGCCAACCTTTCCACCCCCCCAAACACCGCCCTCAAATTTCATCGTCATTGTCGTGTTTTTTGAAGCGCAAAAACGTGTTGTTCATTTTGTTGTAGTTATTGTTTTTTTTTTTTTTTTTTGGCACTCTTGATTCTGGTTTTTGGTGATATAAATTTTGCCTTTTGATTTTATTTAAATTTTTTGTTTTCTACCTAGAATTTGTTGTAATAGATTGAGCACGAGGTGAACCAAGTGGTCCTGTGGCGCAATGGATAACGCGTCTGACTACGGATCAGAAGATTCCAGGTTCGACTCCTGGCAGGATCGAAAGTTATCTTTTTTGTTGTAACTTTTTGAAAATGTTATAGATTAATTTGAAAAGGTATTGAATTGAATTTCCAATGCTGTCAGATGTCTTGTAAATATAAACAAAAGTTTTGTTTTGTTTTATATCATACTTCTGGAGCTACGGATCTGATCTCAACACTGAACAAGCCCAACTTCTTAAGTCTATACTTAATTTTAAGTTATATTTTCGATATTTATCTTTTAACTCCATAGTCATCTACAAAACTCAACAGAAGACCTATAGTAAGAAATCGCCGAGATCAGCAACATTTCCAAGCTGATGCTTGGAGAATTTTAAAATATTTGAATGAACTCGAAGCAAATAAAATGTACATCAATCTCAACTATCTAATCTTAATTGATAGTAAAAATCACAATAACAATTCCAACAAGTGACGTCTTCTACTATCTTCATAATCTATTCATAAAAATCTTTGGTTTCCCAAAAAAAAAAACTATTTATCTCTTATTGTTAGAATCTTGTAATGAGAATTGAGAATACAAAAAGTAAAAATGTAACAAAAAATTACATTTCGCCCAACGTGGGGCTCGAACCCACGACCCTGAGATTAAGAGTCTCATGCTCTACCGACTGAGCTAGCCGGGCCAGTTGCGAGTGTCTTGCCCAATTAACAATTTGCTTGGCTGGCCAAGAACACTAACGAAAAATAGAAAAAGTGCGTAGATTGATATTAGGAAATTGTAGACCAACTTGGCTTGATCATACCCTGTAAATAATCAAAAGAAAGAGAAAAGACAAATATTTTGTTTTTTGGTTCCCTAAATTCATTTTTCTGTCTTATAAAGGTTGCCAAATGAAAGACCAACCCGACTTAGGAATACCCTAGAATTAATAAATTTCACTGACAATGAGTTGACTTCTTCTCCTATTCCTGTTGGGTGTTTCTTTCTCTTTTAAGGGCTTCACCCAAATTCTATAAGCTTCTTCTTCTTCTGCAAGAGCCCAATATGCTGCACGTTTCGCCTATCTATCTAGAATGTAGGGTACTCCTAATAGATAGCCACCTACGCAAAAAAAAAAGAGAGCAACCTAAATAACACAAAACAGAATTGAGGTCAGCCGGCGTGTGGGCAATCTAATACTAATTTTCGGGGTATACTACGGATACTAGTACGGGTAAGTAGGCAGCATTAGCAATTCGGGTCAAACTAATTAAGGTCTAGGCGCAATTGAATTATAGTTGTTGAATGCTCAATTTTTCGATGATAAATTACCCGGGGAGTACTTTTTTTCTTCTTTGGGACTTATGACAAACATTTCGTTTGTATTGTTTCGCTTTAATTACAAGTGGAGATAGAACATGTATTAGTATTTACATAGTACACTTGACTATGCATACAGAGAGTATGTATGTATTATTTGCTTAATCAGTTGTTGGCTCTGTTGTCGTTGGCGTCGCTGTTGACGTCGAAAATTCATTTCATTCATTGTGAGAAACTTGTTGTGACGTCTCTCGAACTACTCCCTATTGCTCTCTCCCCTCTCTCTCTCTCTCTCTCTCTCTCTCGCTCTGTCTGTCTCTTTGTGTGTGTTTGTCTGTCGCTCCCTCACATTCACTCACACAAAAAACTATTCATAGATTTCTATTTCGTTTTGTTTGGCATTTATACACATTTTTTTTTTTCTTTCACCCTGACCCACCGCAATAGTTTTCATATTGCTTTTGTGTGTGAGTGTTTCTCGCTTTTCTATCTCTCTCTTTCTCTCTCTCTTTCTCTCTCTGTCTTTTACCCCTTTCTCACTATCGCTTGAACAGTGCAACAACTACAACTATTATAGTATATAGTAGTGTATTTATGGCAAATTTATTTGTTGTTGTTCCTATCAAAAGTTTTAGGCATTTCTGTTGCCTTATTATCATGCCAAATTTGATGGGAATATTAGTTCTAATCAATAGTTTGTAATAATAAAAGGACAAAAATCAGAACACATATATATATTATTGATCTATAAGTAAAGTATCTAAATGTTTAAAACATTAACAATAAGAAAATAATGATTCAATTGTGTACTGAACGGGTATCAAGTTAATTTCCTTCTGTATCGAAATACATTTATGTATATTCAGCTATGTATCTTTCACTTTTTTCCAATAATAGTTAAATAAATGAATTTTTGATACTTTCCCCTCTTAATATCAATATAAAATATGTATGGATCTTTTAGAAAGGGTATAGAAAAGGCGGTTACTTGCTTTGCCTTTCACTGATTGTATGCGGTTCATTGAGTTTTTTTTTTCAGCGATAACACGACACGCACTTTGTGTATTTTTTGTTGTTGCTGTTACGCACCAGCATAATGGCAAGTGCGAAAATACATACAGACACAACAAACATTTATATGTATGTTTTTCCTTTTTTGCAGACAGCTTTTTGTGTGTATTGGTGCGTGTCTGTGTGCGTTGTTTGTGCGTACACGCGTCGTATGATTCATATTACGCATACGCCGCATTGTCTGCGACGCAACAAAACCGTCAATGTCGACAGAAGAGAAGAAGCAGCTCAGATTTCGCTTGCCCAATGCTGGCAACAATGTTTAGAAATGTATATGGAAAGAAAGGCCAAGGATTGAAAAAGAGATATTGAAATTGAGTTTAGGAGTTCAACTTGGCCCTTTTAAATAAGGGATAAAAGATTTATAAACTAACTGACTAAGGTTTTTTCATGTGAAAACCATGGAAATATTAAATAATGTTTGAAATGTTCTCAAAACCTTTTTGTAACTTAAATTTGTTTTCTAATATAATTTATTTTTAAGATGAACATCAATTCTTACCACAATCTAATCAAAACTAACATTATCTCTAATCAACAATATACATATATATTAAAAAGATTAAGAAACTAATTCTAATATATTAGAATTGATTATAATTACCTAAATCAGTATAAGAGATACAAATTTTAAACAAAAACTAAACAGTTTTATAAGAAATATTGTTAGCTTCTTGAAAACAGATATAGAATGATCTAAGAACTTTACCTAATTCTCAAATGGCTTGAAAAATGAAATTTAAGCTATTTTAAGTGTTAAAAATATAATAAATATTTAAAGAATATAAAAATAAAGAGTTTTAATGAATTTTTGAGCCACAAATAGGTTGAAAAACTCATTAATTTGAAATAATTGCTGTTAAAAATCATTATGAACTTCAACATGTAAAATCTATAATAAAACTTGACAAAATTTTATTTGTTAAGCAAACAAATAGAACTTGTTTTTGTTGAATGTCTTTACTTTTGCCTTATCAATAATTCTTTTGCATGCCAATCTCATCAGAATTTCGACAGTCTCTCTCTCCCTTTCTCTATGAATCTCCCCTTCTTATGTGGGCCGGAGTGCAATGCCTTTCTGGAATGTTTTAGCTATTAATCATAGGCAAAGACCACCTACACACACACACACAGACAACCACATCAACGCCATCAAACAAATCAATCAATATTCAAGGGGAAAAATATATCTAGTAAATACTTGCCCTCACATTAATTTTCCTCTGTTTTCCCAATCTTTTTAGCTCGAGGTATTCTCTAAGCATTTGCGCAAAACTTTTCCTATATAATCGTTGCACTCGCTCGAGAGAGAGAGATAAGCGACAGGCCAAGTGAAAACGAAAGTGTAGTGGAATAAACAACAGCAGATTACTATTATTATATAGAAAAATACATATATATATGTACATATATATAAATATTTGATCTACCTGCACGTAATATATATCAGTTGCAGTCGGTTGTCATGATTCATGTTTAATAAGTGGAACAAAGCAACAACAAAAAAAAGCCAACACAATTATTTAGCTGAAAACAATGAACCTAAAACGCAATAAATTCTGATAATACCTGAAATGAAATTGCCAAAAAAAAAAAAGAACACACACAAAAAAGTGCATATGTACATGCCATATAAGTACTTGTATATAGAATATATGTATATATCTGTATCTGTATGTATATTTGACTGTGTGAAATGAGAACAAAGCATTTCAAATCACTGCCACAAAACACAAGCAAACAACGAGAACAAAGGCAGAAATGTTGTAGGTACACCAGAAAAAAACACACACAAAATGCAAAAAGTAAAAAAAAGAAAGGAAAAAGTAAAAAAAAAACAGAAAAATAAGACGAGACAGCTCGCAAAACAAATACCATTGAAAGAGAGCAGAGAGAAAGCAACAGGAGAACAAAAAATTAAAACAGGAAAGTAAATCGAATGAAATTGTTTAAACAAATAACCAAATAGATAGACAGCTTGTCGAGGAAATGTTCTCTCACACAAACTCTAGGAGGAAATTATTGTAAATAATATGAAAATAAAAACAAATAACTTTTTCATATCGAGGCAAAGTCACGTTCAAATATTTTATGGTAAACTCATTTCATTTAAATTATTTGAAAATGCATTAAATTTTTTCAATAAATTTAGTTTGAGAATTTTAAAATTCATCTTGGGCTGTTAAATCGGGAAACTTTTGCCCCTTGAAGTATGCAATAGACTTTGCTTATCCCAAATTTTAGCTTTGCAAATAATGTTTTGCTTTAAGGATCTTTTTCTAACCACAGGACATGGCAAAACCCTTTTAAATGCTATAGTCTATACAGATTATTGCCTAATTTAGGGGGCAAAGTTCTTCAATTCCCGTTAACTATTTTGTTGCCAAATTTAAAAACGTATTCCATAAATCATTTCCTAGTCTGATATTGTTTATCTATAATTTAATTAATTGCCATTGTCATTGAGTATCATAGGAATAATCCCAAAGTGTGAAATATGTATCATGCAAAATTATTAATATTTATTTTTAGATTAAACCGTTTTTTTTTTTTGTTTTAATTTTTTGGTTGTTTTGGCAGCCATTTTGATGACGCTTATGAGCTGACAGATCAACTGAATGACAGAAAGAGAAAGAGCAAAAGTCAAAAAGAGAGAGAGAAGCAGTGATCTGGTGACGACGTCTGCTGATGAAATTAAACGCTGAGCTAAGCACCCCCCTCAGCTCACCACCTGCCCACCCATCGAATACCATACTGGGTATATAAGTGCATGTATATACATACATATGTGTTAATGGGTCTCTGACCTGATTTAAAAATAATAAATATAATTGAAATTTTGTGCTAAAAACACAGAGAACAACAGAGAGAGGGAGAAAAAAAAAAACAGACATAAAAGAGAATGACCAATAAAATATAAAATGAATAAGTAAAAATTTGTTAAAAACATTTAACAAAAATTCACATATTTCTATGGCTAATTTATGACTTTTTCAAAAATATTTGAAAATTCGAATGCACTTAAGAATAACAAAATAAAAACAACAATTTCCAGATTGTCGAAACTCGTAAAAAAGTAAGAGTAACCAAGTGGAAAATATATATATACATATATACAGAGACAACAGACGAACAACAACAGCCACAGCACTGGGAAAAGGCACTAAATGCACAAACAAACATTTTTGTTTCTTATCAAAAACAACAAAATTCTTTCCTAGTCATAACATAAATTCGAAAAGACAATAACAAAAAAATCAACAAGAAATGTAAAGAAAAAAAGTTTCCCGTGTGATTAGACAGATAACCGACTTATCACTTACCCTACATAGGAATTAAGAGTATATATTTTAGAGCCTTTTAAGAAATTTGCACCTTGGCACCATCTAGAAAGTCTTTTTTAAGTCTATCCCCCATTTTAGGTAGTGGAAACTTAGGTAAGCAAGTCATCGATTTTGATGAGACTTGGTTATATTTATGATCCATAGGATCCACTCCATATTCTATATTTATCTCACTCGACTTTAAGACTATATATCCTTTCACTTATAGGATGTATTAGAGCTTATTGTTAGATATAATAGCTGATCAACGAAAAGTATATTTTTTGATGTTTCTTTCTGCTTTTTAGCAATATTTTTATATACTCTTTCTATTCTTTTCCACAGGGTATCAATATCTGGAAACAGGAAATACTTAAAAGCTCTTGTCAAAAACCCTCAACAAAATATTACTTGATATTTGTTAGAAAAAGAAATGATTTTACTTTACATTATATTTCTTTAATAACATTATAATCTTGGAATGGAATCAAACTCTTGAACCATTTTCGAAATTGATTCGTAAGTTTTTGGGCATAATCAAATTAAAGATAAATGTTTCTCATCGTGATCGGTTCAGTTCTTTTATAGAGACTAGAAAGTAATAAAAACAATCTAATTGTGAGTACATTAAGCCTTTGAATCTTTAAGAGACTATTTCATGGATAACTAAACTTTGTATCCTTTTTCAATTAATGCAATTTAATAGAAATCAAGCTTGTCAAAAGATATCTGCTCCGAAGCCTTGAGTTCAGACCTTTTTTATTGTTAATAAAATATGGTAAATTTTATATATAATAATAGTTAATAATTTATTTGGGTTCACCTTTGTATGTAGGCACAAGCGTCCTTTCAAACAGGCTGTGCCACGCCCCCTTGCTACTATGGCAAATGCTAGTACTATCATTTTGGCTAATCTGCGTTTAGGTATACCTTTAGAAGAGAGACTACGTGGTGAAGTACAAACATTTACGTTCATATAAACGTTTACTTATATATGAATCAAATAAAAACCCGAAAATTATCGTTAGTGTCTGTGTGTTTTTTTTTTTTTTGCAGTTTGTGTGTGTTTGGGGCGTGGGGCTGTATATGTGACCTTGAAAACGGTTGCTTTGTTGTTGGCACATTTTGGAAATTATCGCGCGTGTTTTTTTTTTTTTTGGGTAGGGGAAAGTCGAATCCCAATTCCTCTATACACTCTCTCTCTCTCTCTACCCCGGCTCGGTTCGTCTGCTCGTTGACAAAATGCAACCAGCTAAAATGCGAAATGCGCTCGTAATTATCGCCTCCCTCATCATCACCTCCTCCCCCCTCACCAATCACACCTCCTCCTTTAGCACAGTGGCATGAAATTAATTATCTTCTCTCTCTGTTGTTTTTTTTTCTTGCTTTACAGAGATGTACGATAAACCCGACGCTGGCAGCGAAAAAAAAAGCCAAAGTTCGCTGTATTAATTCAAGGCCAAGTGCGAAAAAAACAACAACAACAACAATGCACAGTGCAAACAGCAACAGCAATAAGTATAAATATATTATATATAAACATTTATATGTACTTATATTTGTATGTATGGAATATCAACCAAGAACCACAAATGTGCAGCACAAGTATCAGAATCAGACGCAATTAATGTGAGATGGAACGAAAAAATACAAAAAGAGGCATACAAAGAGAGACTGAGATAGAGAGAGAGAGAGAGAGATAGAGAGAGAAAACACATTGAGTGTACCCTGTACAATCCATTTATTCCAAAAGAGTCTCTAGAATGTATGCTATATTGTTATCTCATAATGAATGATGGAACTATAACTATGCAGAATGCCCAAGTCAAGAGCCTTGAACGATGGAATGTGGAATTCCAAGAATGGAAGTTACCTCTCTAATGAATCATTCCTAATTTAAACTTGAACTAGTTATAGTTTGCCTTAAGGCTATTGAACGGAAATCCTTTCAAGTATCAGCCATCTTCAAGAGTTTTGGCGCTTAAGGCAAGAAATGAATTTGAAGTTAATATTAATTACTTATATTCTTTATTTTCAGCTTTGCTTTTAAATAAGTCTTAAATAAAAAATTACTTTTGAGTCTATTACTGATGGCTCTTAACCTTTTACTTTTAAAATATTTACTCATCAGAGCATGTAAGATTCTTTTTACTACCTAAATGTCCCTGAAAATTTAAGGATTGCCAAGTAAAAGGTTCCATACCCACAGCTTAGTCAAGCTTTGTCAAGTCAAGTTCAATAATTAAGGAAACGAAGTATTTTTGGTGTCATAGAAGATTCGAAATTGATAATCTCCTTTGATCTCAATACTTAAAAGAAAGTTGCAATTCAATTTGATAAACATAAAACTCCAACCACTAAAAAGATATGATAAAATGAGATAAACGATATATCGTTATCATATTTTTTTTTTGTCTAGAATTCACTGTTTTGTTTAGATTTACGATAAACGTTGATCAGGTGAAAATTAAGAAGAATTTCTCACGTTTTTGCATGAAATCAGGAAATCTTCTTTGGAATACAATAAAACAAAGCAAGAAACTAGTTGAATCCCATTACTTACAGGGTATTTAAGAGTCATCTCTCGATTGAAACATTTTGTTAATTTCTCTGAGTTTTGTTACCCAAATAATTGAGAGTAAAGTATTATTATGATTAATGAATTAAAAAATAGGTCTACATACATATATATTTATACACATTTGTGTGTATTTTCATAAAACTTTATAAATTGCACAAGCATTATCGATAAAGTTATCATTACTTTTTTACCGAATACTTTTGAGGAAGTAATGGATGATGAAAACAATTTGAAAAGAAAGGAAAAAGTTTTCTATTTGAAAAATAGCAGAAAAAATCCTCGAGAAACAAAAATTTATCTGCAGAAATGTCCACTTATAGAAAAGAAGAGTAAATTTCAGGGAAAGATATGAGGTTAATTTCATTTTCCATAAAGGATACTTTATCTTTTCAACTGCTTTTCATTTCGAAACGGATTTCCCTAATTAAGACTCATTGCTTTGCCAAAAACAAATCCCAAAACAGCCTTGTAACTGGCTTTAAGGAACTTTAATCCTTTTGCTGTCTCTATTCGATGCTTAAGCTTAATTAATACCCAAAGGTAAATAGGGATAGGTGTAGGGTGTTTGTACACCTGTCCACACTTTTCTACAATGACCTCCATCAAGGGCTGTTTGAAATAGAATGGATCATGCCCTAGGAATAGTGTAAACAACAATGTAAAATCCATTTGTGGCACGTACCTCACGTTTGGGTCTTAATAATTTAGATTTACCCGGCCAGGCTTACTCTCTCTCTCTCTCTCTCTCTCTCTCTCTCTCTCTCTCTCTCTCTCTCTCTCTCTCTCTCTCTCTCTCTCTGACTCACGCTTACTGTTCCCCTCTATATGATTCTCTCTCTCTGTGTTTTCTCCATGTGTTTCCCTAATAAACATAATTATCATCATCCTCATCATCATCAATAATATAATTTAACTCTTGTTGTTATTATTGTTGAAAGCGAAAATTTCACATGAATTTCAAGGGCAAGACTCGTATGTGCCACATTCATTTTTTTTTCGAGAATGGTTCTCGGTTTCTGGAATTAATTGTGCGGGTTCTTCGCCAATACACACACACACACAACACACTCTCACACATACATACATACAGAGAGGTTGCAACCCGCCACTCTTTGTGGCATCATCGGCAGAGACCTCTTGAGTTCTTCTGCTCCTTGTGTGTGCTAATGGCATTTGGATTTGGCCTATTTATGCTTCCACGTATTCAACACACACACACACACATGCACACTCTCACAGAGTATATTAGGTAACGCTTATTCTTCACTCCAGGGTTTCAAATTCGCTTGTCGTTTTTTTTTTCTTGTTGTTGTTGTTGTTATTTTTTGAACCCTTCTTCTGCATGGCGGGGTAACTTTTCAACGTTTTCGTTTTCGATATTGTTTTTTTCAGCGCTGCTTTTGCGTTTCGAATTTGCAGTTGGAAGTTAATTGGGTTACAAGCGCAGTGGGTTAAACAGGGTGTTCCAATCAACAAAACCAAATATGAATAAGAATGCACATGAAAGAGCTTAAAGAACTATATCAAAAACGTTTGATATATCATTTTAAGGATACCAAGTGATGATTGTTATGAAAGGTCATCCTTAGCTTGAAGAGGGAAAACTTTTAATAACCCCGAAGCCTCGGTAGGTGAGTTTAGATTAGTTATTAAAGGGACTCTACACAGTCTTAGAATACAGGATTCAAGACTCCTTTATGGACTAACGAATGACTTGATATATCCACCCAATTTGCACCCTTTTACACCCTGTATTTGTTTTTGAGAGTTTGTGCAACATAAATGCATGCAAACATATGTGCAAAATTGCACTCCCTTTTCAGTTTCAGTTTCTCTTATGGTTGTTGTTTATTTTTTCTTCCTGTCTTCTCTGTGTTGGTCTTTCTTCCCCCGAAATTAAGCACGTTCACATAAGCCTACACATATGTATATAATATATAATATATAATATATATACTGAAATGTTTTTCAAGATCAAGGTCAAACTATATACCAAAATGCTTAAATCGCAAACATGTGCCATTGACGACGTCGTCGTCGAGTTCGACGCGTCAGTCCTATAAACAATGGGCAATGGAATAGCCTTTAGCTTTTTGGGCTTTGCCTTTGCGTTTCTGGTGACAGTCGACCGCAGCAGAAGCAGCAACAACCCCTCAGTAGACAGCAGACCATTTGACACACTAAGAAGCAGAAAAGTACAGACAGGACAAGTGTACCTGCTGGACTAAAAAACAAAAAAAAAGCAAAAAAAAAGCAGCTGCTGTCAAGGAGACCTTGAAAAACAACCGCAGCGACAAATTTTCAAGACAAGATCGTCGGACGATTCTTTTTTTCTCTCTTTTTTTTGGTTTTTGGTCAACAAATTCTCTAAGGCATAATCAGGAAATGCAAGCCAACCCAAAAACCAGTTCTCTCTTAGTCTCTGTTTTTTTATTTGGGTATACAATCCTTTTTTTTTATTTTTGTTTTTGGTCTTAGAGTTTGTGTATGTTATCATGTTTCAGGCGCATGATTTCAAAAATCGTTTGAGAACCTTGAAAAGTTTTTACCTTCTTTGCTTTGGTTTGCGTGTCCTGCACAGATTAAACTTGGTTTCTTTTTGGGCTTGGCCAATGTTCCGTCTAGACACGCACACACACACATACACTTGGGTATATATTGCGAAACGCACCTAATTTAATTGCAGACATTGCTCAATCGATGCGATCGATTTGAAGGGGAAGAGAAACTCATCAAAAAATATCGGTTTAGGTTTCTTTGGAAAGTGCCTGCAGCCAACGGTTATGTATGCTAATTTTACGTGTTAGGATCTCTTCGATTTATTCTTGAAATTCGAGTAAGAGTCAGACACGTCTGCAAAGGGTTTCGTTCTTATGCAATTAACAGTTAACAGAAAGAGAGAGCAAGCAAATGGCCAAAATGAATGTATCTTTGCTCTTACCTCATCAAAAACGTGAGTTTTTATCGATAACACTTACCTGAAAAGGAAAAGAAAATTTCAGAAATTTAGTTAGGAATTTGAAACATTTATTCGAACTTAAAATATTTACGTAAATTCTCAACATTTCTAAATCTTTGAACTCAAAGAGAAAGTACAAATCAAAAATCTTACTTAGTTTTTGGCAAAATATTAGCAATTGGTATGGCCATTGGTAACTGAGTTTAAATTACAGAATAATCTAGCCAATATTCTTGAAGAATGTGTTTTTGATGTCATTACTACACTGTCTAAGAGCATATATCAAAATATAGCGGATTTGAAGACAACTCAGAGGACTAACAACACTCTATATTATGGAGAGCTGCATGAATACCTTTCTATTCATTTGATTCAGTCAAGCACTTAACCAATGAATGAATGACATCGACTACTACTTTAGCACTCATTTCTATTCATTATTCTTTTTAGCCCTATTGAATTGAGGAATGTTGTTTATAGGACTACACGTCGTAAATGTCGATCTCAATGCATAGAGACACCTCTCTACCACATATTCATTCCTACTATTTCACATTGAAAGGAAATTACTCAACCTTCTGTCGTAATCAGAAATGCCCAGGATTGGAATTTTACAGATTTTTTTAAAGAAACGATATCTTAAGTTTGCGCATATCAGAACAAATTATCGTTATAAGAGAGAAACTGATATATATATATAGGTACAACTATCTATAGAGCTTAGAGAGCTGAACAATCAGAAGTCTGACAGTTACTACAACCACTCTATGCTTATCAAGTAAATACTATTTCAGTATGGTCTAAATAAATTTAGTTTAAAATGTAATTTAAAGAGTGAAACTATGCTAACTATGCTCCTTGGAGATCATAGACTACTACGCAGACTATTCCTGTGCAAATATGTTGATGGAAATTCAGCAATTCCCCTGTCTCATTGACAATTCTCATTCATTTTTGACTCCATTACTCACCAATCAATTTGATTAATGTGACAATACTGTGACTTGAAGTTTATTAACCTGCGCCAAGTGATTGCGTATCAGGAAAATATTAAATTTAATGTGACGCACCTACGAAACCAAGAAATTAGAAACGGAACACGGAGAACTCCCCGGTGCCCGGCCCCAAACACAGACGGGCAATGATAAACACGGGCACACAGACAATCCCCCCCCCCACCCCCCTAGCTAGATGGGTATAGAGAGAAATGTATGAAACGTGCCTTTCACCTTTCACGTGAAAACGTGGCCAACTTCAAGGTCACGAATTGCAGACAACCCAACCAAAAGTTGGAGGATGGGTGGGAAAGCTTCGCTCAGTCATTCAGTTCAGAATGTAAGCCTCAAAATTACCAAAACGCGCCGCAGACAGACACGAAGAGGCAGAAGCAGAGGCGGAGAGAGGGCGGAGGCTCCTGAGTGTAGGCGTCTGACTCTGACAATGGCAATAAAGTTGAAAGTTGAAGGTCACCAGACGACGACGACGACGACTGCTTCGACGATGAGGAGAATGCCACAGACATCTGCCACAGCTCTGCTCTACTCTGCTCTGCTCTGTCGACGTCGTTTTTTGGCACTGCGCGTCGAGACAACAAACTTTGAGGTAGAACCAAATGAACCACCCACCAAAAAGTCACCCAACCAGACGAAGGACATACGCATCATACGGCTTGGCCGGCCCAGCCCGGACAACGCCCCTATCAAAAAAAAAAAAAGGGAACGCACACAGCTTCACAAATTCTTTAGGGTCGCTTTTGGGTTTTTATGGGTCCTAAAATAAAATGGCCAAGTCGGCCCAAAAATAATCGATTCGCTCCATCTACCCCAAAAAACGGCGCCGTTTTGTGCGTGTGCTTGAACTTGGGGGCTTTTAGCTTGTACAAGTGTCTGGCGGTGAGCGGAGCAAAGCAAAGGAGCAACACCGAAAAACAAGGACCCAGAAAGTGGGTGGCATAATGAAATCATGCCAAGGCTGTTTCGGTTAACTTTTATGTGTATCAGACAGAAGAAAATCCTTCTCTCAACATCAGTTTTTTTTTTTCCTCTTCCTTTCTTGCCATTTTACTGGCAATTTCGCCTTGGCCCCAAGTGGGGCACACCTCTTCTTCTTATTCTTCTTCTCTGCTGCTGTGTGCAATGTGGCGTATGCGCAATCCTTAAACAAGAATGATGTAGACGAAAAATATATAGAAGTAGATAATGGAGAATGGTTGCCGCCTCCAAAGACCAACCAAATAACAACATTTTGTTTGCATGCTTGATTTCGTTCTTAGCACATTTTCTTGACGTTTTCATTTCATTGCGTTTCTGTTCGACGTGTTTTTTTTTTTTGCTGTTGATCCACATAATTGGTAATTTATATGTGCATTAATCTTGAAACTAAATAGTTAGTCTCTATATAGGAACACTTTGGTTACCTATTCTCAATCGCTGTTCGAGAGAGATACTTTATACCTTATTGTGTGACCTTTGACACTCATTTGCAGTCAAGAGCTGTAAATCTAAACAGAACGTCCTTGTGGGTAGTCCTTGACTCACAATCAGTCATTTTAATTGGTAGGCATTTCTCAAAATTTGGTAGGGTTAAGCTTCGATTATCATTAGATAAATATTAAAGCAGACTGCTCGGCTCTTAAGACTTGACTTCACTATAAGCAATATTTAATTTAATTCTTATTTTGTACGATTCTTTCATTAATAAAGTACGATTCTTTTTATGGCCAATCTTAAGTTAGTCATTTATTAGTCAACTAAAATATCTTCACATCAAAGTGAATTAATTTTTAAAGGTATTTTCAAACAAAGTTGTATGAAATTCAGCACTGCTTGCTTAACAGTACGTTGCAACAGTGGCGCACTCTAGCTCAAAAGCAGTTCAGTTCAACTTATGAGTTAACAGCAGAAAAGAGCTTTCTGTTAACAGAGCGAACGTTATTTTTCAAAACGTTTACCGCCTTCTGCTAAAAAAAAAAAAACCCCTTTTAGGAGTCGGACTAACCTGTTTTGCCATTGGGACTGTAGGGATCGTAGCTGCCTGCAGACATGGGCGATGCATAACCGTTCGACATGTTGTAACTGTGATTCTGTGATCCCGGCGATGGTGATAAGGGCGGAGCGGAACTGGGCACGCTACCCGGACTCGGAGTGGACATCCAATCCTCGGGACTGCAATAAGGAGTATAATGAATTAAATTTTGCGTTAGGATTAACTAAGTGCTGCTTAACTTACGCATCTAGACGTGGTCTCTTGACCACTAAATGGCCATTGGCAGCAGCTTTCGAAGTGGAAGCCACTCCCACTCCTGTTTCAGTTGTTGTTGCTCCTGCTGCTGCTGTTATTGCTGTCGATGTTGTTATTGTCTTCGGTGGAGCTACAATGGTAACAGTGGTGGAATTGTGACCAGCTCCCACGCCCACACCTACTCCGCCTCCTGCAGCCGCTGTTGCTGCTGTCAAATTATTGGTGGTCAGGGCTATGACGTCTGGCATGGGTTCTAATTTTATTGTTGTTGTGGGTGTTGTGGATTGTCCGGTTTCCGATTGCTGCTGTTGCTGTGTTGCGGCATTCAAACGGTACATTTTTCGTTGAGATTCTTCTTACAATTTACTACTGATTGTTCTTCTTCGTTTTGTTGTTGTAACAATATTTGACAACATGGCCACGCCTTCATGTTGCCCAATTGCATTGTATTTACATAGTTTTCGCCGCAAACCAACAAATATCTAACAAGAAAAAGAGAAAAAAAACATTAAAAAAAAAATAGGAAGTAAAAAATATTACTCACGCCCCCGGGTGGACTCGAACCACCAACCTTTCGGTTAACAGCCGAACGCGCTAACCGATTGCGCCACGGAGGCACATGTCTGAGGTCGGTCAAATATCTCACTTAACATAACGTGCAGTAATAATTCATGTTGACGTGTTTTTTTTGCAGAATTCTTAAATCGCCCTTCCAATTGGCATTGAATTGCAACCATCATTATCTATATCTAAAGCAAACAAGGAACTATTTTGTCTAACTGACTATCTTATCTAAACTACATGCAATTTCCTATTTAATTTGGCTTAACAGCTTGTTACACAATTGGCGAATTTTAGTTGATTTCGAAAGGGCAACAAGCAGCCTCCGTGGCGCAATCGGTTAGCGCGTTCGGCTGTTAACCGAAAGGTTGGTGGTTCGAGTCCACCCGGGGGCGCAAAGCAACTTTTTTGTTTCTATTTTAAGAAAATTTGTATTTATTTATTTCTTATTAAATAGATTTATTCTTATTTGACAGTAGTTAGTTAAATGAAACTCTTGAATCGAACTAAATAGAATTCTACCTACTATTTTGAAAATACGTGGGACTTGACAGTTTCCAATTATTTTTTAGGACTCAAGTCTTAACATTTAGGAGTCAATATAATGAAAGAAATTATTATAATTAGTTATAATTATTTATAACATTCTTTCCAGAGTAATTAGGTCTCCCCAGCTCAAATTAAGGATTTTTAAAGGAAGATTTAGTAGGTGGATCCACTGATCCACTGAGGTGGAAAACAAAATTGAATTCGCATTTTCATATTTATATTTTGACCCTCATTTCTTATATTTAATATTTTCAATCTTAGTTTTACCTTTTTAATCTTTCCATTACGTTCCTATAATCTCAAGAAGTTTGGATTCTACCATTTATTTCCACTTTATATCAAAATACATGTTAAGTTCTTTACTCTTTTGTACGTCAAAGTGTTGTTAAATTACCAATTTTTGAGTTTAGTATTTTTGACAACTTAAACTTTTTAAATATTGCTTTTATACAAAATAAGAAAGAATTTTTGGGGGGGTCATCAAATGTTGTTTTCATATTAATGACAATTTTAATAAATTCAAAGCAAAGAATTAACAATTCTATGTTAAAAAAAAAAGAAAGAAAACAACAAAAAAATTGCTTTGCGCCCCCGGGTGGACTCGAACCACCAACCTTTCGGTTAACAGCCGAACGCGCTAACCGATTGCGCCACGGAGGCAGATGCCGACAAGCCTTCAGGTGACGCATTTAACTGATGAACTTGCAATGCTCTGGACTTTGCTTTAGCCAACAATGATGCAATTATTAAAATATATGGCAATAAATTCCTAATAAAGAAATATTAAGCTTAGTCATTCGACATTTAGTCTATATATATGTATATACAAATCAAATTAATATACAATTCTCACAGTATATATTACATGAGCAGATGTCAATTACCTCAACTGATGTGAGTGTAAAACTACCTGACAAATGAGGTCAATGCAGTAGTTTAATGCACTTTAAATACGTATGACATGCAAACATAATACTTTGTAACCCCCAGACTGCCAGAAGGCGGTGTCTTTTGTTTGTGCAAATTGAATTCCCAAGAGAGAAGGCCCTCCCACTTCACACGCACACACACACACATAGACAAGCACACATCCATAGAGGGGAAACCATGCGAGACGCCGACAAAATGGCGTAAGCATATTGACCCAGAATCCTTGATAAGGTCGTTTCTCTATATGTAGTACATTCAGAGTGTGGAGAAAAAACGAACGAACTACGTTGACGTTGACCCAATTTCCCCTATAGATGCTTATATAATAACCCACCTAGCCTTTCCCTCTCTCTTTCTCTTCCCTGGGGCACCGTCATCTTTCATATAATATATGTTTATTAAATTTTAATAAAAGCGGAAAAGCGAAATGCTAAAATTAGATTTAGACAGATTGCAATCTATTTATCGCACATGAAAAATAGACTCTCGAGACCCTTGCAACTCACCTGACCCCCTACCACCCTCCCTCCCTTCACATTGTATAATGCATTTCATTTGCATTACCCAAAGTTTATTCGCCTTTCATTTCGCTTGTGTTGCACTTGCACTAATTTTCTATATGGACCCAGAGAGTTTACGGTTGACGGTGACTAAACAAATAGACAGAGACACAGAGACTTTTGACTGACCGACCGACCGACCGACCGACCGACCGTCAGTTCCCTCAACCCACAGCCCACCGAAAGACCGACGACGCAAACGATGCATTTCCGTTGCAAAAATAACACAATTTTGTTTCTTTTCTTTTTTGTGTGAGAGGGAAAACTTGGCGGCGACAATAACAAAAACAAAAAAGAGAATCAAAATCCTCCTCATCTGCATTTCCAATTGCCAACAACGTCGGGGAGGGCAAAAAAACAAAACCAAAAATAAAAAGAAAACATTTTGCAATTTATGTACATAACAATTAGCCCAAAAGAATTCTTCCTTATACGTTTTTTTGTTGGCCTTTTTAGGGGCAAATAAGTTTTAGGAGGATTATATAGAATGATAAAAAGAAAACTCAATGATCATTTAACCATTTCATTTTTAATAATTCTAATAGTGGGTCCTATTTAAGGCTCCAGACTTCTAAATATCTGACTAATTATGACAAATGTTCTTCTTAAGTCGCTGAAACATTTTGCAAGAACTGGAAAACTATTCTTCAGGTCATACCAAAACTGTAATAGATATTTGGCTGTATTATAGCATTAAAACTATCGATAATAAAGTCCTAAGGGGTTCCAGACGTTATGAAGCTCAACTGACGACTTTTAAAGCTAAAAATGCTATATCTTTATTAAGTTTAAGAGTTCTGCATACTAATGTATTTGTAATTTCTTTTTAGTTAAATTATTAATTCACATGTGTTATCTGTGATAATTCTCCAAACCAGTTTCTAATTAGACTTAATATAATTGAAATTCACTAAAAATCTCATTTATGTAATTAAATTTTTGTATAACTATTGAAAAATATCCAATTATGAAGGCTTCTTAGCCTTAGAAGTAGAGATAAGAATTCTATATGATAATAGAGACAGAAATCCAGATCAATTTGCTTAATTTCCCTACTTCTATGGTAATATTTTAAATGCAACTAACATAAGACTAGAAAAACATTCCATTATTCATTTTATTTAATTAGTGCTTATAAAAGTAGTGAAATCTATTTATTTTTGATAACAAACAGTGTCTGCTGCACCTTTTTTTTTTTTAAATATATCCCAGAAGTAATTGTGATAAACAAATAGAAAAACATTTGTGGATTAATTTCAATAAAAAGGTAAAAAAAAAAATGTCAAATAGTGTATATTATCTATAAGGCGACTTAATGGAACGACCAATAATCGTTGCTACTAAAAAGGACCTTTGAGGATCTTTATGAACTATTGAATCTGCTTAGTTAAAGACTTTCAAGGACTATTGTATGTATTTTGCCTTTAAAAGTTACTCATTACTCACCCAATGTAACATGCAATTAATGTATTAATCCAAAGAGAGTAATATCAATATGAATATTTGTTGTATTTGTGCTTAATTGTCATTAAATTTGTCACTTTTGTAGAATTATTAAACGAAATCTGCAAAATTGAAGCAGTAAATAGAAATCAACATTTAATATTCACTTTTTGATCACTGTGCAAATGCATTTTGTTACAAATCAAAGACACAAAAAGAGAGAGAGACACAGACAGAAGAGAGTCCATGGGAGAGCGCAAACAAACAGCGGTCGGGTGAGCTCGATAGTGAGAGAGCGAGAGAGAGAGAGAACAAAAAGCTTTGACTGGAAATGGGGCTGGCTGTTGGCTGCAACTGCAACCGCCTGCAGCAGCCCCCAGACACGTGCATTTTGTGACTTGAATTTAACATTTTTTTTTGTTTTTGGTTTTTTGGCAGCTAGCAATTATTACAGACAGGCCAGGAAAGAAACACAAACGCAGCAAAAAAAAAAAACATATCATTTTTATTGCAGTTGTTGGCGTTTTTGTTTTATATTTTTTGCTTTAAAATGCATTTTTGGTTTTGGATGATTTAAGAAACATTTCGATGCTCTCCGGCCAAGTGCTCTCTTTCGCTCTCACTCACTGTTACTCTCACCATCGTGGCGGGCTCGTTCTCTCACACACACACACACACTAGCAAAGAGAGCGAGTAAACAAGCGCCAACTGCAGGAAAAGGTAGTAGTAGCAAGGGAATGGAGGGAGGGAGCGGGAGTTAAGACACACACATTGTACTCGTTAAAGGGGAAGGTGGAGGGGGAGGGTAGACGTGTCACAACTCCAACACGGCACAGTTTTCTTTTTGCTTTTTTTTGTGTAAACGTTCTTCTTCTTCGTCTTCTTAAGACTTTTTTCTTAACACTCTTTTTCTTCACAATTTATAAAATTCCCGCACAACAGCAACAACAACTTACACACAGAGAAAGAGCAGGGGGAAACCAAATAGAGTGCAAGATAGTAAACGAAAGGAGGGAGAAAGGACTGTTTGGACACGAGCGCGGATAGTTCGTTCAGTCTCCGTTAATTAATTTGTTTTCTGATTTGTTCAATAGTCTATTTCTAGCACAATATTTTAATTTGTTTCTATTTTCCTCTGCATCTTATTTGTTCAACTTTACACGAGAGCCGCCGCGACGCGAACGCAACTGTGTGTTTTTTTTTTTTGTCAATATAAACTTTACCTTCTTTCTTTCTCTCTGATTCTCGGATTGTCTCTCGCTCTCTGGGTAAAGCTCCAAGAGCAGAATGTGCGACTTTGTATGTGGGTGAAGGGTGGGTGAGGTAGGTGGCGGGGTTGTCTTTCTCTCTCTTTGTTTTGCTTCTCTTCTGCATTAACAGCATCATTTGCGAGCAATGTAAACTAACATGCATAATGTTAATTTTACTTTTGGTTTTGCGTTGTATTTGGTTTTTGTCTTTTCATTTTGTTTTTTCGGTTTGTTTTAGCCACAGTGGGCAAAGGTAATTGAGTTGCAATATAAAATTTATGTATCTTTCAAATTAGTGTTCTCTTTGAGAACTTCTTTTATTCAATAGTTGTACATATCTAACTACATATGTACATACTAATACATACATACAAATGTATGTCAGATATCGTAAATTTTCTCAACGAGTTTGGATGATAAGCATTGGACAAGTAAAGACGAATAGTAAGTTAAGCGTAACTTAAGCTTTAATAGTCATTTTTAATCCATTGCGGATCATTTGGATATATATTTTATATTCAGTTTCATAAGAATCCCCAATAATACAAATTTGACGATTGTATTTATAAGATGTACATATTTCGTTTTTTAATTTGCATATGTATCTAACCCACTGTAAGCTCATGGCACTTGCGTGTTGAGTTGTTGTTGTTGTTGTTCTTTGGGTTTGGGCCACTGTGAAAACTGGTTTTTGATATGGGCTCTCCCCCCTACACCGCACACCCCACCTTGAAACACCATCCTCTCCCGCCCACCTTTACGCTCATTGTAGACTCCGGATTGCTGCTCTGCTGCGCCGCTGCTGCTGCTATTCTTGGTTTCTTTTTGTGTTGTGGCTTTTTAAGCTCTACTTGTTGGTCTCTTTTGCTGTTGTTGTTGTGACTTTGTAACACACTTTTTGTTGTAGTTGTTGTTGTTGATTTCGCCTGCTATGTGACTTTTGATTTTAATGGATATTTCTTTTTTTTTTTTTGTTGCTTTTTTTTTTTTTTGGATTTTGTTAATGGAATTTTCGTTCTCTTTCTGTGGGCTGCGGCTGGGCCATGCACTCTCTCTACCCCTTCACCACCCCTCTCTTTTTTCCATCTTCCATCCTGCTCTCTTAGTGAGTGCATTTGTGGGCTTAAGAACGTGTGATTGTTGCTTTTTTATTCGTGGGAATTTGGCAATGCTTTTTTTTTCTTATTTCTATGGAAAAATGTCAGCTGAGAGAACGAGAGAGAGTTTAATTGAAATGGAAATTTACCGTTTCGTAGATGACAATTTGTACCTTCACACATAACCTCACTAATTAACCAATAATAGTCTATTGAACCCAACGCAATGTTTCGTGCAGGGAATCCAAAAAAGCGCAAAGGTTGGAAAAGAAAGCAAAATTTTTGCATCCAGCTTAGGCCCCTCCCTCTCTCATACAAATGAAGCTAACCGAAGGCCAGAACTAAAGTTAACAGGGAAAAATCTAGAAAAATTTAATGGCAAATTGTTTACATATTTTACAAATTTCTCAGCAAATTACTTGATTTTGTCATGGTCATTGGTTTCACTTAGTTGGCTAACAATCGAAGGAACCTGTTACAACTGTCAAAGAGAGAGAGAGAGAGCTTAGATCAGCTGATCCAAATGACATAGATTCGCTGGAATAACAGTACTTTAATAATAAGTTCACTAAACTGTTTCTAACTGTAATTCGCTACACTAACCGTAATCAAATTTGAATATGCTTATTTTTAACTTTTCTTAACAATTTTCGATTGACCTGATTTGAAAATTATTAGCAAAAAATCCATTCCACACCTATTTCCTGTGTGTTTGTGTGTGTTTGATGGAGGAGCATGATAAACAAGGTTCATTTAGAAGGGAATTCCTCCATTCACGCCCCAATTGAGTGTGTCTCGACACGCCAACAAAACGCGGCAATAAACAAAAAAAAAAAAAAAAACAAAAACCAAAGAAACAAAATACGAGAAAGCGCAGTGTCTCAGAGCGCAGCGATGACGAAAATGTTAAATCAACGACTACAACAACACCAAAAAACACCAACAACAACGACGACGGCAAGTTTAATGACATAAAACATCAAACTGACCTTCAACTCTGTGACTGAACCTTAGAAAACAAAAAAAAAAAAAACACTGAATAAATTTTACACACTCGCTCACACAGATACAGTCACTCACACACACACACACTCGCACATGCAACTTTACAAAGCTTACAAATTTACACCCAAAAGACAAGGAAAGAGAAATCTACCCAAAGAGAGGTAGAGACAGAGCGATTATGTGTGGGGGAGAGAAAGAGAGAGAGATAAAGATGAAAAATGAGATGGAGAGTGAACGGCACGAAACGCAGCGAGCCATGGCTAAAAAACAGAAAACAAAAACAAAAATTGATTGCAACCGCCAGTCGCCATAAGCCAAAAGCCGCAACCCAATTTACACCTAGTTGAAGACAAAATTATGCCCTAGAGACCTAGAGTTAGATCATCAATGGAAACTAACTAAAGTAATTTGAGAGCAGATTGATTCCTGAGATCTCACTTCAAGATCGTTCTGAAATCGCCAATCTGTTATTATACTGGCTAGACAAAAACAAAAAAGAACCAGTTCCCTTATATGTATGTATAATAAAGTAGAGTCTTCTACACTCAATAAGATCCATTTAGATAATTTTATGGATAATGTTGAGTATATGTACCTACATATAACTTCCTTTCGCCTTTAGATCTCTTTAAAATTTGTTGTAGCCATGGATTCTTACATTTAGTCCTAGAACTATTATTTCTACACAATTTTAGAGACCCATAGCAAGTCTTTCGAAGATCCTTGGTTTCCCATTCGAAACTTCTTTACAATATAAATCGTAAGACCTTAGTTTTTTCATCATACCTAATTTGAGGGAGAGTAGTGATTCGAGTAAAATATTTAAAAAAGAATCTGTTATTTCTTTAAGAACTCGGTCAATGCATTAAAGCTGGAGAAACCTGACTTCAAAGGGCCTAAACAGATAGTTTTTAACTAAACATAAGTTAAGTCAAAGTTAGCCTCAATTAGTTATAGGTTCTGGAAAAATCGGACAGTAAAGAGGATATAATATTCGATTTGGAACTTTCCAAACAATATTTTAGTTTAACATTAATACTCCAGTAAAAATTAGATTATTGAAAAACATAAAAATAATATAGAATTAGAATTTCATTTACTTCATTTCTAATTTTCTAAAGGTCCCAACTTGGAAAGTTAAATATTAAAAGGTTTAGAAATATGAGGAACTTTAAGTCAAACAAGGTTTTCGAAAGGAGAAAAATATTTAAAGTTTTTAAGAAATGAAATGTCTAACCAATTTCAGAATGTAACAAAATTTGTATATAATTAAAGTAAACTGCTTCAAAAAAAATACGAAAATTCGAAAATGAGTCCTAGTTAAATGAAAAATTTATAAAATTTTAGAAAAACTTTCCATTTGGAGTATCTTTTCCCAAAGAACTCAAGTTCTATGATTTCTCTAAATTTTTTGGTTACCTGCGCTCATCTCTGAAATTGTCAAAAGAGAGTTTTTGGTGAGTGTGTGTGTATGGCTGTTGTGTCACAGAGAGAGAGGCCTTAAAAATTGCATAGGCGATGACGATGACGTAAATTGCTCTTGCACTTGGTACATCTCGCAGTGCGCCGAGAGCCTGCGCTTTTGGGGCCCGAGAGCGGATCAAAAAAAAAAAAAAACTATGGGGATATGTACACTAGGGTGTGTGTGTGAAGGGTATGTAGTTTTGTATACGGCCTATTTTACATAGCATGTTTATTTTTGGCAGCGGCAGCAACTGCAGTCGCATTCACTCTCGTTTCACGATACGACGACGAGATGTTGGCTCAGTTCGTTTTTATTTTTGTTTTTTCCCATTTTTGTGTTGGTTGGTTGGTTTGTATGTTTTAGGGCGTTGTATGCATCATGTGATGATTGAGTTCAGTTGAGGGGGCCAAGGGAAGGGCCAAATGCATATGTACATATATATATAAATGCATATATGTATGTACATATCGTGCCTGCCATTTACACCTGTATAAAGTGACATAGGTAGGTCAATTTTTGTGCTTATTAGTTGGGATGAGAAAGGAGTGGGCCCTGGGGAGGGGCTTACTATGTGGGTTAAATTTTAATTTCTAGATTTACCAAAGTGACAATCACTTTGACAAGTCATTTATCCATTAAATCTATCATGTAAAACTTAGGCAAGGGAAATGAGGAAAATTGCATCCTGCAAGAACAACATTTTACCCTTCAGCTGCTTAAATTTCGATATCAAAGGTTTATTTTTACTATAACACTCTAAAAAGGTTTCGAAACACGAAATCTAGAATCTAGAAACGAATTCTGATAAGCTAACTAGCAACTTTTAAAACTTTACAACACTGGTAAGTGAGCTAGAATGGCTTTTTATAGGTTATAAAAACATATTTAAACCATTTAGACATTAATCTTCTAATTTTGTGAATCATTTTCTTGAAATATCACTATGAAATGGGATTTGAAATGGTTTCTGATAACTAAAAGGTAATTAGATGGTTTTCGAACAAAGTTTAAAGAAAATCAAAATAAAATGGGAAATTAAATAAAATTTTTGATAAATTAACGAAATGAATTTACAGTAGGCACCCAAAATCCATTTAAATTGGGTCGCAAAAGGGTTTAGAAAGATGAATATTACTTCAAAATTGGCACTTCAAACAATTCTAAAACCGATTTAATGTTATTTTAAGAGATTAAGAGTGGTAAATTATATTGTCTGGCAAGTGACCAACATAATCTATGTTTATAATACGGATAAGCTTAAGAACGTGCTTCAACGGTGCAAAGTTTCTATATACTTGGGATTTCAGTAAAATCTCTTCGTATGTTTAATAAATTAAACCAACTTAAATCTAACTTTTCCTATCTACTTAGTGCATATAATTTCCAATTCATTGGATGTCCCTTAAGCATTTATAGACATTATGTTTGCCATGGCAGACATTGCTTCATGTTTTATGCATGATGCAGACAACTGAAATTTCACCCAGGACACTGGAGGAGGAATTCCTGCAGTGTAATGGATATCAAATTCAAGCATAACATGGGTCAAAATGAGTTGGCTTGGTCAAAGTTCAAAGCTTTTAAGATGACTGGACTGTCGATGGCATTTCTGACACGCCCACACACAGCTTGACGTTGCATTTTCAGTTCTTTCCACTAGTTTTCTTCTAATGCGCATCCTTGACCCAAACAATACGGTGAAATTTTTGTGGGCCATGGGAGCGGAAAGGCGTACCAGAGTCGGTCTTAGCCTAACGAAGTGAAATGTTAAGTTGAATGCAAAGAAAATCACTCAATGAATGCTCTCACTGCTCTGGGAGATCATCATTGGGGGTGAAGGGGAATCGGAAGGGAAGAATTTGGGGCTTGTTGACACTGACCAAGTGGAAAGGTCTTCCACCTGACCCAGCCGTTATGGCGACAAAGCTTCGAACGGCAAGGACATGTCTCCGTCTCGGTATTAAATGGGATTTCAACCAGAGGAAAAATACTGCAAGAAAATCGATAAATTTCATTCGTGCAATATTCGTGTGGGTTTTTTTTATACCCTTGCAGAGGGTATTATAAAATTGGTCAGATGTTTGTAACGCACAGAAGGAGACGTTTCCGACCCCATAAAGTATATATATTCTTGATCAGCATGAGAAGCTAAGTCGATATAGCCATGTCCGTCTGTCCGTCGGTGCGTACGCGTTTTACTCGGGTGAGATAAAGTATGAAAATCTTTGGGATCGGACTACTATATCATATATGTAACTCTGGAACAAAAATTTTTGCAAAAATTGGAGTATCCCCATGAAATTTACCAATATAATAGAATTTGATATAAAATCTCAGATCCCAAAATTTGACCCTGATCTGATAAATAGAACACAAGTTACAGTCTATATAAATCGGTTCAATCGCTGCCGGCAGCTCTGCTTGCTGCCTACTACGTCATCATCAAATCAACAGAGGACATGCATACACACACAGACGCAACGCTACATAAACTGTATGTGTATGCGTGCGTTGCTTTGCTTAGGGAATGAGGGAAGAAGAAGAACAAATTGTACATAGTATGAAGAGTAAAATTGTTTTGTTTGTATATTAATGAATTGAGTTGCAGAAAACAAATTTTGAACATGTGAAATTATTATTGTCAAGGACTGCAAGGGTATATAAACTTCGGCATAGCCGAATTTAACTTCTTTGATATTTTTTTTTTGCTTTATGGAAAAAGAGTTTCCGTTTTATTTGGGAGGATTCTTGCATATTTTATAGCCTTTAATCGAGACAAAAGTGTATGAGTTTCTCCCGAGTGAGTGTTGAAAAGTGTTATTTAAACCTTTTTTGTCACACACACTCTCGGGGAGTGTTTGTGTGTGTGTGTGTGGGTGTGTGTGTGTGTGGAGAAGGTGCCAAAGTGGAAATACCAACTTAAAACAGGAGCGGCCACTTGTGACAATTTTCTCTAGTCCTTAAGGGGTGTGGCAAATCCTCGTGCTAGGAAACAAAATAAATGGCCTTAGCACAGTGGTTCGAAACGCATAACTCAATAAACTTCCATGTGAAGTTTTGCCCACTGTCGCAACTCAAAATGTGACTTTGTTAACTAGTTCTGGCATACAAACTTAAAAAATTAATAGGAGGCATTAAAACTAAATACCCCTCATTATAACTAAATTCCTCTTAGACTTTAAATATATCCAAGTAAGTTGTTTAAATCAATTCACATGCCTAATAACTATTTCGATAGATGTTTTACTAATAAAGTTCTGTTAATTTGAAGGGCTTTCTCATATTCAGGTTTGCCAAGTTTTAGTTTTTCCTCCAATTGACTTTAGTTTATGTGTGAAAATCAACAGCTGTAGACGCCCAAAAGGGGAGCAGAAACCCCCCTCTGTATATCAAATTTTCATAGTTCTTTAAACTTACCCAAAAAAAAAAAAAAAACACAATAAACGCTCGTCAAACTGTCTATTTGTGTTGTTCAACTGCAAATAGAAGAAGAATACAAAATTTAAATATACATAGGTATACTCGATGGAAGAGTTCAATAAACACATGTGGAAAACGAGTTTTATAGGCAATCAACAGGTAATGGCTGATGACGTCTATAACATGTTTCGGAGATTAATTAATTAGTTTGCATAAATTATTTTGGAAATAGAGAGACGAAAAACTCATAAAATTAGATCATTATTCAAAACTATTCAATGAATTTTATGTAAAACTTTTAACACGGCATAGATCAACCGGTCCTGTGGCGCAATGGATAACGCGTCTGACTACGGATCAGAAGATTCCAGGTTCGACTCCTGGCAGGATCGAAGTATAACTTTTTTTTAATTTTAAATATTTAAATTTAAATTTTTTAAATATTTAGATATAAGATGAAATCTTTCAATAGTTTTTGTTCCAAGTTGATTAAAAAAAGAATAAAATGAGGAAATATGTCAAAATGTTAGAAGCTGATTTCATTTTTTATTAACAGAAATTTATATGCAAATTATAAAAACAATTTAAATGAATTTGACAGACTGTTTCAAACAAAAATGGTCAAAGCAACTTTAAATAAATTAGATGAATATACTTTTAGCCCCTTTAATTGGAGTTTGAAAAATAATATTTTAACTTTTAAACTTAAGGGAGCTATGTTATCGAGATAATGATTAAACATACATATGAAAAAAAAGTTGTAATGTTCATTCAAAATACAAAATAATCTAATGAACTTTAACAATTAATTGACATTAGTGGGAACTATCTTCCATAAATGTGAAAACGAATTGAAGAAATTGAAAAGAGTTTAAGAAATTGTCAATTTCTTGAGAAATAAATGCAAAAAAGTTGTTTTGCGCCCCCGGGTGGACTCGAACCACCAACCTTTCGGTTAACAGCCGAACGCGCTAACCGATTGCGCCACGGAGGCTACGGAAATCCCACAAATTTATAGGTGATCATAAGCTTTAGGCTACGTTAACACCCTTATAGATGTAATAAATGTAAGCGCCATCTAGTAAAGTTTTCTAGGGAATAACAACGAAACTTTTATAATAACAAATCGAAATGGAATAATTGACAATATATTCAACTCACTCGACAACTTTACTAAAAGCTTACAAGTTTCTTTTAAAATAATTAGGTCTAGGGGCAAGAATTATCACCATTCGACTAGAATAATTATATATAATATATAGTAAAGAAGTTCTTCTAACAAAGAAACTCATGGTGTAAAGTCATTATCTCTAATTGTAAGTCTAGATAAACTAATACAAAGTTTAAGACCAAGTAAACTTTTGTACCATAAATTAAACTTATCTATTTCTTCCACTAGAGCTAATATTAGTTTACTTTCAGAAAGCTTTCTTCACGTGATGTTTAAATAAATGAAATGTTGAATTATTTCTCTCAAGACACAGTAAAATATATGTAATCTTTATCCAATTTATTATAATTAGAATTCTGTAAGACATATAATTCTATAAAGAACTGTCTATTCATCGTCTTAAACACAACTAGAGCTTCTGACTCGCAATGCACAAGCAGCCTCCGTGGCGCAATCGGTTAGCGCGTTCGGCTGTTAACCGAAAGGTTGGTGGTTCGAGTCCACCCGGGGGCGCAGAATAACTTTTTTGCATTTTTCGTATTTAAACTTTTTTTTTGTTTTTGGTGTGTAACCACTTGACCGAAGAGAGAGCGAATGCGTCCAACGATATACATCCAAGGTCACTTTGTTACAGAAAACTTGTAGAGCGACTCTTTAGTTTTTATACCATACACCCATAGGGTGAAATGGTATATTAAAGTCGCCAAAATGTATGTAACAGGCAGAAGGAAGCTTCTCCGACCCTATAAAGTATATATATTCTTGATCAGGATCAACAGCCGAGTCGATCTAGCCATGTCCGTCTGTCCGTCCGTCCGTCCGTCCGTCCGTCCGTCCGTATGAACACGCAGATCTCGGAGACTATAAGAGCTAGAGCCACCAAATTTGGTATGTATACTCGTGTAGTATGCACATGTTCAGAGTTAATTGGAATTTCGGCCACGCCCCCTTACGCCCCCAGGAATCACATAAAACTGTTTTTCTTAAAAAGTATGACAGCTAGAGACATAAAATTTAGTTTGTATACCCGATTAGTTAGTGCGCAGAAATTAACTGTTCAAACTTTTTGCCACACCCCCTTACGCCCCCAGGAATCACACAAAACTGTTTTTCTTAAAAAGTATAATAGCTAGAGACATCAAATTTGGTTTATATGCTCGGTTAGTTAGCGCGCAGAAACTAATTGTTTAAACTTTTTGCCACGCCCCCCTTCCGCCCCCGGAATTTACATAAAAGTGATTTCCTTAAAAACTATGATAGCTACCGACATCAAATTTAGTATGTAGACTAGCTTAATAGACGCGCAGATATTGGTTATTTAAACATTTTGCCACGCCCACTTCCGCCCCCGTAAATTAAACAAAACTGATTTTATCAAAAACTAACAAAGCTAAAGTCACCAAATTTAGTATGTATACTGGCATAGTATGCGCAGAGAATTTAGATATTTTCACATTTTGCCACGCCCACTTCCGCCTCCATAATTTAGAAAAAAACGATTTCCTCCTTTAGTTTTTTGACTATCGTATTTAAATTTGGCAGACTAATTTATCTTATCTATTTCTACCAAACTATCAAATTTTATTGAAATCGGACTAGAAACATGTAAAATATGAGTATGAACGTATTTAACTAAGCGGTCCACAAGGCCAGAATTGGCCGTTGGCTAGTGGCGGCGCTAGAGTGCTCGTGTGTTTGTAGAGTGAGCGAGATAGCACATAGTATAAGACATGTAAAAACAATTTAATAGACATACATTTGGTGTTCGAAATTTGAAATATTTGTTTCACCAGGTGTATGGTATACCCAAGTCGACGAGTCGACTTACTTGCTTCATTTGTGTTGGTCTCTTACCAACTGCATTTCAGGTTTTTTGCTTGCAGTTTTAATGGGCTACCCTCAGACCCAAGCCTCAGACCGAGACCGAGACCCCGACCCAGGGCGCTAGTCACATACACAGACATACATACATAGATAGACAGACAGACAGACAGAATAGGAGAGGAGTTAAATTCTAAAAGAGCCGGGGGGCAAAACTGTTTCCCGCTTGCAATGCAATGATGATGATGATGATGATGCTAGTCTCTGATATCAATTATTTATGCCCCCGACAGACCTTTTTGTGTGTCCTGGCTGTGTGTGAGTATGTGTGTGGAGTATGAGTGCTTTCAACTGCTAAAAAGTATTCACAATATTTCCATAATATGCCGTTCGAAGACGTCAAACAAAAATGAATAACAAAAAATGTGCAATGCTTGCATTTGCATTGACTTGTACCCTGTACTTTAATGTTCCAGTTGGCCATACAAGAAACATGGAAAACTCATTTTTCGTTACGACTTAGGGATGAAGTTCTTTAGAGCTTATAAGCTTATCTCTGAAGATTTTGCCGAAGTAAATAAAACTTCTGGGATAGTATTAAGTGCAGTACCCATTATAATCTAACGTAATGTAATATGAAAACTTAAAAATTTTAATACTCAAAGTAAAGGATTCAAAAGCTTGCAAATAATTCTTTAAATTCAACACTATTGACAATCTGGCAACTCCAAAAACCATTAGGGTTCCCTATACGCTTCATCTATCCCGCCTTGCTAGCCAAAACACTGACTACAAATGTCCTTCATGAGACTTTTGAGATTTTGTCAGTCGAAAGTAAGAGATTTCAAAAGTTTTCAAGGCCGAAATCGATTAGCTTATTATTATTTGTCCACCTGGCAGCCTTAAAACCGCTTAGTATTGCCAACTAAAGATCGTTGAGAAGTTACCGTCAACATTACAAAGGGTATCTGTATAGCCTTTACTCTCTGATTTCCTTTTTTTCGCACAAATTGTTGTTGTTTTTTTAGCTTTGATAGCAGTGCATTAACCGCATTTTATATAGTCGAGAGACCCCAATATAGGAAACCATATAATATACACTAACTAGGTATGCGCTGCGCCATGAATGTGTTTGGCTGTGTGTTTTATTTTAAGGTTAAGTTCAGTCATTCGCCTCGTTTCATTAGATTTGCCTGACAAACAAAAACAACAAATACAACAAAAAAGCAAAAACCGCTGCCTTCTCTTGTTGTTTTTTTTTTTGTTCGTTTGCTATTATTATTGTTATTTTTGTTGCTGTCGTTGGGAATTGGAATTGCCGACGAGTTATGCATATAATTTGGTGTGTGTTTTTGCATTTTCCAAACGTGCTTTTCTTTGTATTGGCGTTTCTGGGTCTAGGCGCGCTGATTAGCTAAGCATTTTGAATTCAATATATGGAAATATCTAAATAGTCCCACTCACACTATATTAATAGACGAGTCGTCTATTGTTTTTAGCTCATTTAATGTGTGTGTGTGTGTGTTTGTGTGGAGGAAGGCAAGGTTTATTGACTTTGTTTATTAGAATTCGAAACAATGCGAAGGCGTTGTAAGCAACGCAAACTGCAATCACTGTCAAGGTTGATGTTTCGTTTGGAAAATTTTGACATTTTGTTTAATAATATATAAAAAAAAAATGCCGCCCAACGTGGGGCTCGAACCCACGACCCTGAGATTAAGAGTCTCATGCTCTACCGACTGAGCTAGCCGGGCTTATAATTCTCAAGTGAAGGTAATAAATTTACCGTAAGCATCCAAGATCGGGAATATATTGAGATCTATATTTAAGTGATCATCTATTTCAATAGGTTTTTAGACTTCGTTCAGATAATATGTAAATAAAGATACATTGTTATTGTTTTTTAAGGACATAAAGTACGCTTACAATGCTTAAAATGTTAAGAAACAAATTAATATTAGCAATAACTAATTAAAGATGTTTTAAGATGTGTATAAGAAGCAATGAAAAGGATCGAAAAATCCTGAAAAGTGAATACAAAATTAGTCGGTTTTACTTTCATTTGTTTTCCTAGCTTAGTTTTGGCTACATAGATATTTTCTGATTATATTTTTGAACTCTTCGTTGTATCGATTCTAACTGATCTTTAAAAATATAATATATATTCATAGTTCTGAACGTTTTACACACATCGTTGAAATTAGTTTTAATAAGACGATACACGAATTAATATAATTAATTCTATAAATTAAAAGTTTATGAAGAGTCCCCGTCAACTTAACGTGGCAAATAATTCATTGCCACATTTAAATCGCTTAATCTATTTACAAATTTCCAATGTAATTTTAATAAAATACAAGAGAATGAGGATCTATTTCGGATCCTTAGTCAATTTGCCTACGCTTCCGTTTGATGTTTGATTTCTGGCAGAACATTGCCAACAGCCCGGCTAGCTCAGTCGGTAGAGCATGAGACTCTTAATCTCAGGGTCGTGGGTTCGAGCCCCACGTTGGGCGAAAAATAACTTTTTTGTTTTTTTGGCGAAACATTCTTTTGCTCTGCTTGCCACTTGCAGCTTCCCTTGTTTTTGGTTTTGTTGTCTCTTTGCTTATTTTAATCAACGATTTGTTGTTTGTTTTATTCTCGGAACAGGAACCTACCCCAACTTATTTGGCCTTGTCTGTGGCAGACACTGCCAGTGGCATACGCAATGAGCCGAGCATAATGTTGAGGGTGGTTAGAGATAATGAAAGAGGGTGAGAGTGAGAGAGGGGCATGTCATGGCATGGTGGGGTAGGTTTCAGTCGCCGCCGCCGACAACATAAACAATTTGTCTGCACAAATAAGCTTTGCTTCTTGTTTTTCTTCTTTCTTTTTTTTTTCATTTTTTCCTCATTTAATGAATGAACAAATATGTATGTATATACATTCATGTAAGAGACATATGAAATATGTGACGAAAAAACAAGAAAGAAAAGATACATAATATCAATTCTTAAAGATTTTAAATTTGGACAAGGAACGAAATGCGTTTTACTAGAAAAAAGTATTTTAAATTAATGATTAGACAGAGAAATTCACCATCAATCTATTGATAGAAATTTAGAAATTTCTGAGTATATGTATAAGAAATCGCCCAAAACTAGTTTAGAGACGTAAGAAATGGAGCAGTTCAGAACAAATCGGAAAATATATCAAAATCATCTAAAAAGGAAAAGTCTAAAGTAAACTGGGCAACAGTTTTCAAGTTTTCAAAAATTAATCAAATGAATTAGGTATAATCCTAGAAACCATTTAAAATGAGAAGATTATCGGAATTAAAGGAAACGAACTCCCTTGAATGAAGAGTCTTTTTGATCCTAATCAGAATCACTCGACTATATAATAGGGCTTACGTGAGAATGAAGTGAAAATGTGTGAAAATCGTTGGGCTTTGTCATGAAAGTTTGCCCCTGGAGGGGCTTTTCCTGAATCGTTGAGACATCGAGGGAACCAATGTGCCACACTTGGTAAATTGTAGAGCCACATAAACCGTCTGCCAGCCTGATTATCTCTTCCTCTCTTTCTCTTTTTCTGTCTCTCTGTGTGTCGCCCTCATTGCTGGTTGTTGTGTACGGATCCCACGGCTCCCACTCCGACCACTCCCCGACCCTAGACAGCTCGCCCCTCTTGCAGCACTACTTCCTCTTCTTCTTGCTGGTTTTGTTGCATGGATTTTGTTTTGTTTCCTTTCGCACATTGTTTCGTTTTAATATTTTATAGCAATTTACTACTCCCCCTACACTTTTGTCTGAGATGGAGAGAACAAAAAAGAGAGACCAAGAGGCCCGCGCGTAATTTTATACATCATTTCCATTAGGAAGCAGTAAAATGCGCCAAACCAAGACAATAGAGGGGTCATCCCCCCACCCACCACCTCCTTTTGACCACAGCTAACTCAGAAAACAATTACATGGCTCCAAGACAGGAACCAAACGAGAAGGCAAGATACAGAGTGAGAGCGATATAGCCACAGAGGGGAGCTGCTGTGTCTAGACAAAGTTAAAAATAAATCAATGCCGTGCCTTTTGCCTTGCCACGTGTACACACACACACACACACGCTAACAGGCACGGAGAGGAACCTAGCCTTCTGGCCAGCCAAAAGCATCAAGCCCGGCTAGCTCAGTCGGTAGAGCATGAGACTCTTAATCTCAGGGTCGTGGGTTCGAGCCCCACGTTGGGCGCAGAACTAAATTTTTTGTCTCCTATATTTTTGTTCTCTCTCTTAAACAGGAAGAAGGAGCTTTACTTAATTGTTGTTGTTTTATTTTTAAAAACAATTTATGTTAAAAGAAAAAAATATCACTGAAAATGTTCCTTTCTTTGAAAAGCTAACAAATTCAGTGACTTAAATTTCAAGGAATGATCACCTTCTTAGCTTGAAAACTCTTTTGAGAGATCGTTTTTGAATTCTGTGCTCTGAAAGGCTAAAATTTTTGAAAAGGCTTAAACAAGGAGGTCTTTTAGACTCTATGATCATAAGGTAACTTAACAGTCTCTTATACAAAGTATACACACATATGTACATAGACATAAAGGCTTCTTTCTTCGTATAACCCTTTAACCCTTCAACCCTATACATGAAGGGTATGCAAGAAATTTGCAATGATACGAATCGTCTGAACCGACGCAATAAGTTTTCTGTGGTGTAGGTTAGGGCAAATAATACGAATACAAATACAAATACAATGCATGCAGCAGAACAACAGTAAGCCCCATGCCATCCACCCCCCTCCTGCCCTATCACTCACTCTATCTCTCTCTCTTTGTACACTCGCAAAACTTGTGCATGCATGGCCGAGTGCAGCGAGTGAAGATGGGGGAATAGAGAGCAAGAAAGGAAGAGCGAGAGCGACAGAGAGAGAGAGGCCTGGTGGGGGAGATAGGCACAGCACAGAACTTCAATAGGCCGTCATTGCCGGCAGCAAGCAAGCAGCAACTTGCAATTTTTACAAGAATGAGCGTAGAAAACGAGCAGAAAGAGAGACAAGTATACAGAGAGAGAGAGAGACAGAGAGCGCGCCTGCTGACTCGCTTGGATCCGCCCGATGTCAGGGGCATGAAGTTGCAATGAAAATGAAATTGCAAGCGGCGGTGCAGCCTATGTATAACACACACACACACACACTCACATGCACATTCATCTATGTATGCTTTATATTTAGTTACTTGTGTCTGGTTCTACTGCATCTATGTGGCACTTTTTTAGATACATATGTATCTACAAGATAGGTTTTTCAGACAGCAGCCATCTACATGGAGTACATACAATATAATTTTTTTTTTCGCTTTGCTCTATTTTCGCTTTCAATGGGAATGGGAATGGGATTGGGAATGAGTTGGGTCGGGATGGGATGGGATGAAATGGGATGAGACCGAAACTCACACTCACTATGCCAACCGATTAACTTGTGCAGAGATCCAAAGGAAAAGGGACACACACACACACATACAACACACACTCAGTTAAGTCGTAGACCAGTTTGGGCAATGTGCAGGTTAATGGGACTGCATAGATTCAAGTTCAGAATAAACGAGAGAACTTTAGTTAATCCTTTCGATATTTGTATGTATGCAAGGGCATACAAAGAAAGATACTAAAAAAAGGTATATACATATAATTAATTTACATATATGTAAATGAGAATTAAGCAAAACTCACTAAAGGGATTGAGTAACAAAATATATGTCTTACAATTAGTAGAGCGAATAAATACATACATATATTAAATACTATATATAAATATATATGTTTTTATATAGTAAAATCTTAAAATCTGTCCCTGATTACTAGTGTGCCATTCATTATTTTAGATGTTTTGTTTTATTTTGGGTTAATATTAAATATTTCAATTATTTCATATGTTTTATTTATGCAACTAAATAAATTAAACAAATCATCTCTTTTGTTAGATACTTGCTAAAGGCAAAGAATTTTGATAAAGATAAATGATAATAATCTTTGTCAGAATATATACAATCAAAATATATGTTAAATTGTGACATTTTTAGATTTTAAACTAAAATATATTTAAAGTGATAAACTAATAGAATAATTTCAGTTGTTGGGAATCATTTATTAAGTTAAACAAAAAGGCAATTTTGTTATTCACTTTTTTTTCAATTATTTTTTTTATCAATTTTTAAGTTAGAAAAATCTCAAAAATTTAACCTCAAAATCAAATTTTGTAGAAACTTATGTAAAAAAAATTAATAAATATGAATTTCATTTAAGTTTTCCATCAAAATTTAAACAAAATAGTTTTAGAATTGTATATTTCAGATAAAAGATTAATAAAAAAAGAAATATAATTTAACTATAACATTCCAAAGCAAATATCTTAAATCTAATTGTAAATAGAAATACCAAATTTATAATATACACACATAAAGATTTAGATCAAGAACGTAATTAACCAAAACTGACAAAGGGTACTTAAAACGTGCGAAATTCTGATTTGGATGAAATTGGTCAATAAAATCTATATTATAACATTTAAAACTATTCACTGGGCCGTTATATTTCACTAAAGATTTCAAAATGCAGTGTTTAAAATATGAAATGGTTGAAATTTTTAGTCACAAGTTTTCTTAACTAGTGCAATAGGAAAAATTATTGACCGAAATTTTACGAACTTGAATATTTTCAGGGTAAAGCTTAAGCTACTCGGGCCCAAAACGAGCTTAAACTACATAAATGTGGTATCAAACGAATGAGAAAAATTCCCGAGCACTACCTCAGGAGCTCCTTGACGATTTATTTCGTAGTTTTTGTGTAATTAACGAAGGAATATTAATGTTTTTAGCGGGACTATAGCTGAAAGTAGCTGTTTCCGGCTAAAAAAAACTGTCAAATTGTTGAGATAGTGTTGCCAGAAGCCAAATTTCGGATTTTAAATCTTGTGTTCGCACTATTTTCAACAAACGGAAAAATTGTTGAGTTTACAATATTTCTTGATTTTATAGAACAAATATAGTTTAGAATACAATATTCGGGTGCAAGAGCAGCCGATTTTATAATTTAGAGTTAAATATTTGTCTGCCGGGGCGGTCAAACAACACGCCAAATAAGAAATAGCGTTTGCCAACACTGTAATCTAGCTTTAGCCGATTTTTCTACTTTTCAACACTGAAATCTCGAGAAGCTTCAGTAAATATTTACCAAATAAAGGATATGGAATATAACAAAAACAGACTTTTATATAAATATCATTGGATAAGCAGTTTGATATCATAACTTAAACTTAATTATTAAATTTTAAAATGTTTATCCAAAATATGGTTTTCAATAGGGTATCTTATCTAACCTGGGGAACTTCAGGTATGCGAATCACCGATTTGGATTTCCTAATAAATAGCATCTTACACCGCCGTGATACTAGGTCCACTAGGCGTTTTTAAGTCACTGAAGCTATAGCTTAAAACGCGATTTATTAGCAAAATATTTCACACAGCTTTAAATGACGGGGTATTCTACAACATATCCGAAATTCATCCAAATCGGTGATTCGCATACCTGAAATTGTCCTTGGAAGAAGAGATTCCTTCTTTTGATTAGGCTATCTGTAGTTTTAATAGGATTTTCTTTTCGAATGTAATTTCAAAGTACACATTTGAATGGAAAAGTGGAAAAGAGAAATATTTTTATAACATTTAAACCATCCATAAACATTTTGGAATATAATATTTTGCAATCTCTTTTGATTTGCGAATTGCAGTTTGTTATCTGTTGAGGTTTTACTTTGAAAACTAGAGCAATATTTTTATAATTTGTTGAGAATTTCGAGGCAAAAAGGAAGTCTGCAATTTCATTGGATTATATAGATATATACATATATACATATAGACTTATGTACTCGTATATGCCATTTTTTCCCCCTCAGTGAAGTGGAAATGGAGTCTCGAACAAACTAGTTGAAGAGAAAGAGAAAACCAAATGAGGAATGGGACAGAGAGAGAGAGAGGGAGAAAAATAGAGAACGAGTTAATAGCGAGTTGTAGTAGTAGTTGTTGTTATTGTTGTCGTTTTTTTTTTTTTTTTTTTTGGCATGTGAAGGCCTACAAACACACATAAGAGCCAGAGCCAGAGCTAGAGCTAGAGCCAAAGCAGAGCCTCCAGAGCGGGGGAGAGAAATTGAGCCGTTGGAGCCGTTGGAGAATGAACGGAAGAAGACAGAGTGAGCGAGAGAGAGATAGAGAGAGAGAATGGCAAACACACACAAGCAGTTGTATATATGTATGTATGTAAATGTGGAGAAACGCCAAAGAACAAGACGATGAAAACAAAAAAAAAAAAAAAACAGCAATAGAAGACAAGTGAGTAAAAGAACGTGGGAGGAGAACAAGTAGGAGAGTTTTTGGGAGGGGAGTTCGTTTTAGTTTTTTTTTTTTGGTGGGTTTAATTGCAACTTACCGGATTCCAGAATAAAAACACTAACAGAAACAATTGAGAAAAATATTTAAAATTATTTACACTCGCACACACACACAAACACACACACACACACAGATACTCATGCACGGAGAGCACAACGCGACACAACAAAACAAACAGAGATACAATAAGAACAACAGCAACAAGAACAACAACAACAACACTGACACATAAGCACCTTCTTCTTCTTCTTCTTAATCTTCAACTGCTTCTGCTTCTTCTTATATTGCGTTTTGTTATTAACAATTTAAATTTTCGTTTACTTTTCTCTTTTGTTATTTCTTTTTTTTGTTAGTATTTTAAATTTTTTTTTCACCAGAGATTCTTCTTATTAATTTTGCTTCTTTTTTTTTTTTGTTTAATTTGGTTTGGTAGTGTTTTTTTTTATTTTGCTTTTTCGCTTTCGATTGGAGCTTTCCGTAGCGCCTCTGCGTCTGCACACTGCGAAACTCTGCGAGACACTGAGAAACTGAGAAACGCTGCCGTTACTTGCTGCTTGTTGCAGTTGTCTCTGAGTGAGCGAAATGTTTGCTTGTTTGTGGGTGGTTGGGAGAGGAGCGATTGCAGCAGCGTTTGCCAGAGAATGAGAGTTGCAATTGCAAGTTGCTGGAAGGGCGAGGGGTGGGCAATAGAACCGAACAAAACACGAAATGTTTGTGGCAAATAAATGGGAAAAATATTTTAATTAAACAAAAAAGATTGATTAAATGTAAAAACATGGAATTTTGTTATTTTAAATAACATTTGTTTAGATATTTTTGAGAACTTTTTATTGTTAATATTAAGTTTACAAATTTTGTCCAAGAACTGATAAAAGTTTAAGAAAGTATTTAATATTTATACCAAATTAAAATTATTAAATATTTTAAGATTAAGCTATTATACAAATGTCCAATATGAAATGTCAGATACAAAAAATAATTAGCTAAATTATTTGTTTAAACTTCTTTAAAAATTATTCATACATTTTGAAATCTTTTACTTTTTAATTTAATTAACTATTAAAATTTAGTTCAACCATTGTATTTCCTATTTTTTTAGATATTCATATTTCGTTAATATATTTTTAAAAAATACTATGAAAAATTTTAAAATATGTTAAAAACTTTCACTTTTTAAGATTAAGCAAATGTTTGGCCTTAAAAGTTGATAAATTTATTTTATTAATTGTTATTTTTCTGCTTCTTTATGTAACATTACAAAAACTTATGCTTTTAATGTTTTACTTTGATATATTTCACTTTTTTATTAATTTTGTTTACATGAGCACTGCTTGGTAAACTGCTTTTTGCCAATATGTCGATAACAATGTTTGATGAAAAAGCTTCTCATTCGTAAAGAGCTTAAACGTGCCGAAATCCAACACGGTCCTGTGGCGCAATGGATAACGCGTCTGACTACGGATCAGAAGATTCCAGGTTCGACTCCTGGCAGGATCGAAATACTTTTTTTTCCTATTTTTTAATAAATTTAGGTACATATATGTTTTGAATATAGAAATTAAATCAAACCATTAAATACCGAATTTTATCTGTGAATTTGAATTGTCAAAATTTATGTGCATTGAGTCAAATGTCAATGTCGAAATAAAAATATACTTAAATACATATACTTTGTGGGGTGAAAGCTACTTTTATATTTTCAAGCCAATCCCTTTTTGCATAAAGTTGGAGAGCAAGTGGGCGATTTGGAGTAAGTCAATGGCAAAAGCAAATCAAGTGGCATCATCATGGGGATACAAAAGAATGTTTGACTGTGGATTATGTTGCACTTACATATGCTAAACAGGAGAAAACTTTCAAACAGAAGCTGAGCGAAAACGAGGGTGCTATTGCACGCCAAGGACATTTAAGGTGAATACCAAATGACTTAAATTCAAGGACTTATTTGCATAATAGTAAAAAGTTGTCAAGTTGCAGTAACAGATTTTCACATAGCATAAAGATACAACCATTACAGAAAAACAATTTCGTTATCTACTATGTGCACATTTGCCATGCATAATAGACTAATGAAAAACGATGAAAAAAAAAGTCATTTTCGATCCTGCCAGGAGTCGAACCTGGAATCTTCTGATCCGTAGTCAGACGCGTTATCCATTGCGCCACAGGACCACATGTTATCAGCGCAGCCAATCTGGAAACTACTGCAAGCAGTGTAAGATCTCTTCTAAGCAGTTTTAAAAAATTAACGAAAAACTAAATTTAATTAATGCCTAATGGTTTTCCCTCCCAAAAAAAAAAATTAATTAAAAAAAAGCAAACAAAAAATTAAATTTCGATCCTGCCAGGAGTCGAACCTGGAATCTTCTGATCCGTAGTCAGACGCGTTATCCATTGCGCCACAGGACCGTGTAGCCCCAACAGTTCAAAATACAAATTTGAGCTTTACCTGTGGAGCTGTATGCAAGCTTATAAAAGCTTTTGTTGATGATTTACGCTCTGATCTCTGAATAGGCAGTTGGTCACCATCCAAATAAGTGCCCGGCTAGCTCAGTCGGTAGAGCATGAGACTCTTAATCTCAGGGTCGTGGGTTCGAGCCCCACGTTGGGCGAAAATTAACTTTTTTGCTTTTATTTTATCGCTATTTCATTGATAACTTTTAGGGCGCGACTTTTCAAGTTCTTTCACAATTTGGAAATATACAATATATAAATATTTTAAGTGAGTGATTCAATTGAATACTACGAATCACTGGTAATTAAATTTCATTGATAAAAAATGTTTTAAAACTTTAACTGTTGGGTTTTTTTCATGATAAAGTTTACACTCAATGCTCTAATCTTTCTGTAATGTTAGAAATTTATAGAAATTAAAAGTAAAAGTGCAATAAAAGGTTAAAATTCAGATAATTCTGCATTATTGCATATGTAATTTGCCATTTATGATCAGAATATATCATATGTATATAATATTGACCGAAGAAAGTAGAACGATATTCATGCATTGTTTGCTTAAGTTCTTATCTGCCAAAGACACCCAAACGGAATGATAATTTCTTTATTGTTTTTACGACTTTTTGGCAAAACTCGGAAGTATAAGAAGAAACGTTTAAAAGCTATTTATGGCTAATATTGTCATTCTATCTGTCTGATTATATTGATGGCTCATCGGCATTAAAGGGGTCTCGATTGTGATAAGTGTTTTGTTTTTTTTTTTGCGTTCTTTTTTTTCTAGTCAAATAATTGAGGTTTATGATGAAATAAAACTCAAGGAAATAGTTCAATATTTAAAAACTACAGAAGGTTGATTCTATAAAGGAGGAACCTTTTTTATAATATTGTTTATCCTATTTATTAACAGTCTTTGTCGATCTAATTGTCAGAAGGTTAACGACCAAAGAACCTTTTAAATATTATAGTATTTATTCTATTTACAATGTAATAAACCTCAAAATATAAAATATTATATAGATCTATAACCACAAGGTCGCTTGTTATATAATTTTATCAGTCTGCGCCTATTTTCTCTTCCCTTTTAACTATTCGCACCCAGAACACTTAATTCTTATCAAATTTATATGTTTTGCGGTCAATTAATCTTGATGTTCCGATGACGTCTCTGTCTGTCAATCTGGCAAATAAATTTAGGATGAAGTGGAATTGTGGGCACGCGATTCTCTCAAATATATGATTAGATAATATACCTGAAACAATTGAAGGGTCTACACGTTTGACAAATATTTATCATATAATTGAATGCTACTTGATAAATGATTAGACTAGATTTCTCTCTACATACGTGAGTTCCCTTACTACTACGCATTAGATTGTAAGTTTTTTGAATGGAAAGTTTCTAAATTTCAATACCATCGAACATAAGGTAGATCTTATCCTTTCTTTACTTAAAAAGTACTGATTACTGGGTCTTCTCAATGAAACTTTCCTTTATCAGGGAAAACTATGAACTTGCCGTTTTCAGAAAAAATTGGCAGCAATGTCCAAAGATCACACTCTAGAAACACTGTAAACTACAGCTTAATCGATTCATTTTTAATACAAGTTGGCAGCTCTGACCAGTTAGTAGGCATAGAGTAAGTAGGTTTCCTTATGGGTCACTCTTTTTGGCAATATTCCCAAGAGCATAGATTAACATAAGTAGATTACTAAACTCTAGAAGATTTTCACGATGGAAACTAAACAAAATCAATTAATGAACAACTTTTTTTTTAGCATGTGACAAAAGATTTTTTATTATTGAATCAAGTTCTTAGATCGAGTTGGCAGTGCTGACCACCCAAGAGCGGAGAACAGCCACATCGGCATACACTCCAGGATAGCCTGAATAAGCACAGCCATAGCCCCAAGAGACAACACCGACCAGAAGACCACCAGAGACCAATGGGCCACCGGAATCACCTTGGCAGGCATCCTTGCCAGTGGAAGCAGCGCAGATCATGGTGCTCTTGATTTGACTGCCATAGCTGTAAGAGGACGAAGCGCACTGGGCCTGGCTGACAATCTTCAGATTGACATATTGCAGATAGGCGGGAATAGAGCTGGAACCGTAAGAGGTAGTACCCCAACCAGAAACGGAAGCAGCAGCACCATTAGCCGGATTGTAGGTGGCTAGTCCGATGGCCTTGATGGTGGAGCCAAGGCTGAGGGAAGAGCTCAGACGGATGACGGCAATATCGTTGACCATGGTATTGGCATTGTAGCCCTCGTGATTCTTGAAAGCAGCAACCTTGGAGACAACGCCGCCGGAGCTCCAGTAGGTGGAGCCAGCACGCACCTGCAGAACGGAGGCCGACACAGATTGCAGACAGTGAGCAGCAGTCACAACGATATTGGCCGAGTAGATGGAACCACCGCAGGAGTGGGAGCCACTACGCTGCAGGGAGATTTGCCAGGGGAAGCTGCTGATGGTGGTAGCAGTGCCTCCAACAATGCGACCGTCCAACTGGGGCAGAAGACCATCGGGAATGGCAGCACCAAAGGCGCAGGCCACGACTGACAACAAGATCACAAATTTGAACATGTCGGAACGTAAGAACTGAACTGATTGAAAGCCAAACGGCCGATTGCGCTTTTATATAGGCCCCCAAAGTGCTTGGCCTGTGTTATCTTTCAAGTGGTAAACCAAAAACGACTGTGATTAATGCAATTTATTTCGTAGAAATTTTCAAGGGCCTAGCAAGAGTTTACAAGTCATCGGCGGTCTTCTCGATCCACTCATGGAAATGGGCAACATCGGCATAGACACCTGGGTACCTAACATCACCGCATCCATAGCCCCAGGAGACAACACCCACAAGACGGCTGCCGGAGACAAGAGGGCCACCAGAATCACCCTGGCAGGCATCCTTGTGCTCGGCATATGCACAGATCATGGTATCCTTGATCTTGCGACCATAGCTAAACTTGCCCGAGGCGCATTCCTCACGGTCGACAATCTTCAGATCGACAGCCAGCAGATGATCGGGAATGGTGCTGCCACCAGATTCGGTGGTACCCCAGCCAGAAACAACAGCGGTGGCGCCATTACGGGGATTCGAATCAGCAATGCCAATAGCCTTGATGCTCGAACGGAAGCTCAAATCGGATTCAATGCGAATGATGGCAATATCGTTGATCATGGTACGGGAGTTGTAGCCCTCGTGATTGCGGAAAGCCTTCACCGAGTGTACACTGCCACCGGAACGCCAGTAAGTGGAACCAACACGCACCTTCAACTCATGAGCCTCAATCGATTGCAGGCAATGGGCGGCAGTGATGACAATGTCGTGATTGTAGATGGAACCACCACAGAAGTGGGAGCCACTGCGTTGCAGCGACACTTGGTAGGGATGATCCTCAATGCTGGTCTCATAGCCACCAACAATACGGCCATCCAATTGGGGCAAAAGACCCTCGGGGATGGTGCCACCCAAAACGCAGGCAGCCAGCGACAAAAGTACCACAAATTTCAACATGTTTCTTTCGATTTGAATGTCCAACTAAGGAAATTATTCTCCTTATATACTAAAAATCGGAAGAAAAAAAAAGAGGGGCGCGAATAATTATGGGCTTACTACATAATCTAATCGTCTTAACCTTAGGTCCTTAGATATGCCATTGATACTATTCCAAGTGATATTCAAAAATGTCCAGTCATAATGGGTAGAATGGCCTATTACGGAAAATCCCCCCTCTTATCAGAATGTCAAAAAACTTGTCAAATTTTCAAGTGGTTTCTCTCAATTTTTTAGGAATACAAATTGCTATCACATTTCTTCGGATTTATATAGTAAATCCTATCAACGATCCTTGAAACATAAATCCTTCTTTGGGTTTACTTTGATAAAGCCGCACAAGTATTTCGAATCCCCTTAAGTATCGAAATCTTCTTGAAACTTGGCAACTTAAGTGTATATTTAAGAACAGTCGATTACATTCCATAGATTTTGAAAGATTTTCAAAGTGCACATACTTATTGAAACTAAGGAACTATCGAACTTTTCTCTGGTTTTTGAAAGATTTTACAATAAGGAAGAGTTTTAGTTTTATTTTTGAAAAATTACTCCGTTTCAAATGGATACTCATATGAAGTTCCAAATTACTGTATTTTCAAATTTTCTGACTTGCATGCTTAAAGGTTGCCAAGGAAGTAGTTCGTCGTAAAATTATGAGCCCTGGCAACCCTTAAAACTGTTACAATAATAAACCGATTGAGATGAAACAGAATGTGAGAACACCAAATGCAAAACTAAAGGGAAATTTCTCTTGATTTTCTTTTAAAAACGTTTTTAAAAACGAGATATTTATATAGATATCTGATATATATTAAATGCGTCAGATTCGCTCAGGTTTGTCAGCGCTCAGGTGCAACATGCCCGGCTAGCTCAGTCGGTAGAGCATGAGACTCTTAATCTCAGGGTCGTGGGTTCGAGCCCCACGTTGGGCGAAAATACATTTTTTTGCCAGTTTCTATATCAGGCAAGTATAGCGAAAGATCCAAAAAATATTGAAAGATAAAGTGAAAATATTGTAAAAGAAAATATAGAAAAAAGCAGATCGAAAAACAGATTCAGTTATCCCAAGAATTGTCGAGTTTGCAGGGTTTCATCAACGAACGAAGCAATTATTGTTCTGGTTAAAGAATTAGTCATTGCTACCTCACATATTACTGATTTTTTGACAAAATTGAACATTTTTTAACTTGCTCCTAACCCTTATAAGATAAAAAAAATAAATCTTGGTAAAAAAAACTTTTACTTCGATCCTGCCAGGAGTCGAACCTGGAATCTTCTGATCCGTAGTCAGACGCGTTATCCATTGCGCCACAGGACCGTTAATTAAGCACGCCCCAATTGTTACAGCTGGGTGAATCTTTTTTTAATATTATTTAAAATGTCTTTAAGAATTTCATGTAAATTTTAAAGAAATTCGGCTATTAAAAACCTGTTTAATAAAATTTTATTTTATACATATTTTATTTGGCCACTAAAAAAACAATTTGAAAAAAAGATCTTCGATCCTGCCAGGAGTCGAACCTGGAATCTTCTGATCCGTAGTCAGACGCGTTATCCATTGCGCCACAGGACCGTTGGTCGCTGAGCGTTAAATGCTTAAAATGAAACCAAGCGTTTGGGCCTATGTTTAATTTAACATAAACTGCTTAAGCAATGCTGATAAAGCAGTGCATACTTTTACAGTGCGCAACTTGAAGAATCTACATACAAGCCTATGAACTGCTTGAATGTGAAACAAAATACTGCCCCGAAAGAAATGCTATAGCTTTAACTTTCTCTTAATAAATTTATATTTTTTCTCTTTAAGAATAGAGAAAACAAATGTTAGGGCTTTGTCATACAAGTGCAATTGTTGCCATTGCCATTACAATTAAAGAAAAATTTAAGATTTTCGGATTAATAAATCTACTAAGTAGGAAAAGGAAAAGTTAAAACTTTCCTGTTGATTGTGACAGTTTACAACAAATTAAAAGATATAAATGGATGTTCAACTGCTTTTGGCTCTTGGGATCAAGGTTGTGAAATCTTTGCTTCCAATTGAGAATTGAACATTTTAGCTTTAGTTGTATGAAACTTCCAGTTCAGCAGACGCGATTATATAAAGGTGGCTACAGGAGGAGAAATTTGTTACACAAATACAAATTAACACTAAAGTACCTCCCCGAATCTCCCTTTGAAAGCGATCTATGTATGTACATATATATATATAAATATATATTTATCTTTCGAAAGCTTTAAAGTAAGCAATTAATCTTCAAATTTCAAGTGCATGTCTCAGCATATAGTCACCCTAAAATCAATTCTAGGATGACCGATTCCTTGTGGTCCATCCAAATATGATGTAGATTTGCTTGAAATTTGCAATTTGATTCTCAAATCTCAAATATTTATATAAATGCATCCTAGGAAGAGTCCTGCAGCTCTAAACACATACACAAAATGAAAGTTTGATCTCAACCTATAAGTATCTTACAAGGGAAACTTCAGGTATGCGAATAACCGTTTTGGATGAATTTTCATATTCTTTATTTTCCTAATAAATCACGTTTTAAGCTATAGTTTCGGTGCTTTATGGGTAAAACGGTGATTCGCACACCTAAAGTTCCCCTTGTTAGTGTCAGGCGCACGCTAAAAAATGTGAGAGATGAAAGCCTCTTTTGAGCGCCTAAAAATAGCAAATAAAATTATATGGAACCGGTCTATAATCAAAAGGGGGAGAAAAAGTACAAACAGATTCTAGATTTCACGCAATCAAACATGCAATTGTCTAAAGTTTTAGAGTCATTTGAAAAAGTAAATAATTTAGCAAAACGTAATCGAAAGTTTAAAATGTTTTTTGTTATCCACAATAGTTAAAGCGGAATTGGCTAAGAGCACACTGAAACTGTATATCGAAAGTCGTACTCAATCAGATTTCTTACAAGACACACACAAAGCTCTCATTCCCTAGCCATTTAACCTTGTCCATATCCTTGTTATCCCTATGCATAACACCCCAAGGACTCGACATGGACAATTATCCTTCAGAACAGAGACAGAGGGAGAGAGAGAGAGAAAGAGAGTAGAGAGGGTAATGTTTCCCTCATTTCTATTGGCTAACCTCGGGAGAAAATGTCATAATGGCAAGCCGCAGCAGTGGAAAAATGTTCTTTTTGTTGAAAAAGAGGATGTAAAATGCAACAGCAGCTGCTGTAAGGACATCACACTCGTCCTCATACTGTGAGCACTTAACGCATTTAATGCAATTGTCAATTTACTCTGAGCGACGACAAGTGCGAGAGTTTTTCCTCGACTTGTCGAAATGGAATTGTTTGGAATGGGTTAGGAGGGAATGGATTCCTAATGAGTGGTTAGTTTGTGTCCTCATCTAAAGAGTGCTTCAGTTTAGCTAATTATGGACTAGAGTTCTTATTTAATACCAGGTTATTAGGTGAGCAGTTTAGTTAGTCCTTCGTTTTATTATGATATTAAAGCTTAAACTGAGGAGAAGAGTGTTTTAGGTTTAGATACATATATTAAGTGCTAAGTGCTTAAATGCTTAGACCTAAATATGTAAAAAGATGTTGACATGAAAAAGTTAATAAGAATAACTAAACCCGTTCCAATTTCAAGTAAATTTCATCTTTAGATTGTAGAGCTGGCGAAAGTGGAGCATAAACAATTGATTTGACAGTCTTTTCACAGGTTTGAACTCGATAATGACGTAGCAAATGGACAAGACCCAATTTGGATTGCAGGAGACCCAATCGCATGCCAATGCAATTCCGAGGACCTATTCCAAATGGCATATAGGCATCCATATTCAAATTGTGACGATTTTCAGGATCAAAACGTTCAGGATCGAATTTATCGGGATCTGGCCAATACTACGAAGGAAAAGAAATAAATTAGTTAGCGAAAGACAAGCGAAAAGAAGTCCTTAGACTCACCTGAGGATCACGTTGAATGGCCAAAACACCTATATAGACAGGCATTCCATTGGGAACTTCCATGTCGTAGTAGGGTTTCAGATTGAAACGTTCTCCTTCAGCCGGCTGAATGCATTCCCTTTCAGCGTAACCCACAATGGGATACAATCTCAAGGTTTCATTTATCACTTTGCTTAGATAAGGCATTTCCTGTATTCTCTCATAGCTGATGTGATCCTCTTCACCGAAGTACTCCGAGATCTCTGAACGTAAACGGTCCTGAGCTTCTTTATTCTTGGCCAGCTCGTAGAGAGCCAAAGCCATGGTCGATGAACTTGTCTCGTAGCCAGCTGTTTGGAAAACTGCCGCTTGGGCCACCAAATAGTCCATATCATGAGCTCTATTTGGTTTATGTGGATTGTCGGCAGCCTCTTTCTTCATGGCCAGGAGAATGTCCACCAAATCGTTACGCTTCACTCCCGATTTCTCACGTTCTGCCAAAACATATGTGATACTTTGACGTATGAACTCTGAGGTTTTCTTCGAGAACACCTTGACTCGAGCCAAAGTGGCCAAGGCTGGCAACACAAAGATAATGGCAAAATCCAAAGCACGACCCAAGCTTGGCGTGAAAATGGCCTGATTGTGATCAAAGAATTCACTTTTAGCAGCAGTCAACGAATTTGCTTTAATGCCAAATGCTATAGTAGCTATCAGATCGGTGGTGAAACGAGCACATATATTCTTGATCGGTACGACAGAGCTCTTTGAATGTTTAGACAAATTGGTTTCCAGGTCTTTGGCTATCTACAGAAATGAAGTAGGGAAAGTTATAAAAGAACAGAAGGAAAGATAAGAGCGACTTGCCTCGATCATCAACGGATACATTTGTTTCATCTTGCCACTGGTGAAGACAGGCGAAAGTTTTGCTCGAAGATCTTTCCAATCGGGATTGCGAACCAAAAACAAATTATTATAACCCAATTGGTCATTGTGTGGATCGGTAGATAAGGCTCGATTGGCAAAGTAATTGAACTTCTTAATCATCACCGTCTTGATCAGTTCCAAATCACGTATGAGCAGAGCAGGTCGATGTGCCAAATATATTCCAACTAAAGGTTCCTTCTCGAATCCGGGTTCTTGGTGCAGTTCACTCACTTGCAGGTAAAAGGGAACTTTACCCTTGAAGAGGTTAACCATGTTGCCCAAAATGGGCACTGGTTTGATATACTTCACTCCATGTCGCTCCCAGTAAGAGTAATTCCATTTCTGCCAAATGTAGAGAATGATGGCCAAAGTGGCAAGAAGAATTAATGTTTCCGCTAACATGCTTAGCCCTGCTCAAGCGTTGGACACAAACTGGCAAACAATATATCGAACAATTGCGATCTACAATTTTTGAGTGTGCCTTCTGTCTGCTGATAAACAAAACCAAATCGTTTTTAATACTGCTTGGTAACAATGATTAGATAAAAGGTATACTTTGTTCTTAAAATCTACTGAAAGAGAGTTTATTAAGCACGTCATTGATTATTTTCATGTACCTACTACTTAAGTTTGTTTTGGTTTGATAGGTCACTTTGTTTGTGGGGAACGCCTTGAATAAGTGAGAAAGTAAGAGAGTCAGCAACTAAGCAGGTTAGTTAATAATTGAGCATAAGAATTTAAGAAAGAAAATGGTTTTCCACTTTTTTACGACGTTATGAAGTAGCCTTTAAAATCATTCATTCATCATGCTCAGATCAGACCTAGGGCGATGAAAGTGGAGAACGTAGCCCCTTATTGTATGCAATAAGACGTGGAAGTATTCGCTTTTTGAAACATGTCAAGAAATTTTGAAATGTTTTGCTTATATCTTCCAATTTGAGAATGGAAAAATTTCCAAGAAATATTCAAAAATGCATGTTGCGAAAGTGCAAAAAAAAAGCATTTTATATTTTATTTAATTATTGACATAAATAATAGGAAGAAATCCACTATAAATAGTTAAACCCGTTCCAATTTCAAATAAATTTCATCTTTAGAAGACACAACCGGCGAAAGTGGAGCATAAACAATTGATTTGACAGTCTTATCACAGGTTTGAACTCGATGATGACGTAGCAAATGGACAAGACCCAATTTCGATTGTAGGAGACCCAATCGCATGCCAATGCAATTCCGAGGACCAATTCCAAAGGGCATATAGGCATCCATATTCAAATTATGACGATTAGAAGGATCAAAACGCTCAGGATCGAATTTGTCAGGATCAGGCCAGTACTGCAAAAGGGAAGAAAAATAACTTAGGTAGAGAAAGGCAAGCCTTGAAAAGTTCTTCAGCTTACCTGAGGGTCACGATGTATGGCTAAAACACCTATATAGACAGGCATTCCATTGGGCACTTCCATGTCGTAGTAGGGTTTCAGATTGAAACGTTCTCCTTCAGCCGGCTGGATGCATTCCCTTTCAGCGTAACCCACAATAGGATACAATCTCAAGGTCTCATTTACCACTTTGCTTAGATAAGGCATTTCCTGTATTCTCTCATAGCTGATGTGATCCTCTTCACCGAAGTACTCCGAGATCTCTGAACGTAAACGATTCTGAGCTTCTTCATTCTTGGCCAGCTCGTAGAGAGCCAAAGCCATGGTCGATGAACTTGTCTCGTAGCCAGCTGTTTGGAAAACTGCCGCTTGGGCCACCAAATAGTCCATATCATGAGCTCTATTTGGTTTATCTGGATTGTCGGCAGCCTCTTTCTTCATGGCCAGGAGAATGTCCACCAAATCGTTACGCTTCACTCCCGATTTCTCACGTTCTGCCAAAACATATGTGATACTTTGACGTATGAACTCTGAGGTTTTCTTCGAGAAGACCTTAACTCGAGCCAAAGTGGCCAAGGCTGGCAATACCAAGATAATGGCAAAATCCAACGCACGACCTAAGGTTGGTGTCAAGATGGCTTGATTATGATCGAAGAATTCACTTTTAGTAGCAGTCAAGGAATTTGCTTTAAGACCAAACGCAATAGTCGCTATCAGATCGGTGGTAAAACGGGCACAAATATTCTTAATAGGTAACACTGAGATGGTAGAACGTTCGGACAAATTTGTTTCCAGGTCTTTGGCTATCTACAGAAGTAATGCGAAAAAACTTAATGAATAAATATAGCGAAAAGCTAATGAGACTCACTTCTATCATCAACGGATACATTTGTTTCATCTTGCCACTGGTGAAGACAGGCGAAAGTTTAGCTCGAAGATCTTTCCAGTCAGGATTACGTACAAAGAACAAATTATTATAACCCAATTGGTCATTGTGTGGATCGGTTGATAAGGCTCGATTGGCAAAGTAATTGAACTTCTTAATCATCACCGTCTTGATCAGTTCCAAATCGCGTATGAGCAGAGCAGGTCGATGTGCCAAATATATTCCAACTAAAGGTTCCTTCTCGAATCCGGGTTCTTGGTGCAGTTCACTCACTTGCAGGTAAAAGGGAACTTTACCCTTGAAGAGGTTAACCATGTTGCCCAAAATGGGCACTGGTTTGATATACTTCACTCCATGTCGCTCCCAGTAAGAGTAATTCCATTTCTGCCAAATGTAGAAAACGATGGCCAAAGTGGCCAAAAGTACTAAACATTCCGCTAACATGGTTTGCCTTGCTCTAGCGTTCGACGTGAACTAATAAAGAAACAAGCGAATCACGAACTAAAGTCTTCCAGTAGGCCTTCTGTCTGCTGATAAAAAAATCGTGTTCAATACTGCTAACTAACAATGATTTGATAGTATTTATAACTATTTAAAGAGAGTGAAATTGTGAATGTCATTGATGAATTCTATATTTTGCTTAAGTTTATTTTGGTTCGGTAGGTCAATTCGCGTTTGGGGGAATACCTTAAGAAGGTCTGATAAGAAAAGTAAGAGAGAGAGAGAGAGAGAGAGAGAGAGAGAGAGAGAGAGAGAGAGAGAGAGAGAGAGAGAGAGAGAGAGAGAGAGAGAGAGAGGAGAGTGAAGAGAAATTCGAAATATTTATTTGTTATCATTTGTTATTGAGCAAAAATCAGAACGTAGAACAAAACCAGTTTGGTTACTTGACAAGGTTATTAAACAAACTTGTTTGTTTATGCGAATTAGCTAAGGCGGCTTATTAATTAATCAAGATGAGGCATAAATGTTAAGCAATCTGATTGAGTCTGCCTATTATTAAAATCAGAGACTGTTATGATTACAAAATCATCTGTCATTTGACTCTAGAGCCGTTGAGAGGATTTTTGGCGCCTAAGGTAAGAATTTGAATCGGCGCCTTTTGCCGATAGTTGGTAAAAAGGAAACTACCTAAAGTTGTTACCATATTCAACGGCCTTTGAGCTACAAATTTGGTAGTTCAAGGGGCAATCTATTCAATCGAAAATAATAAATATTCTTTACTTAATGATTTTCCTCTCTTCTGAGTCTATTATCTACTTTCTGTATGTAAGCAAGTAAAATAGTTTAAGTTTTGTTAGTTCAAATTTATTTTAATTGTAGAATATCACATATTCTTGATAACAATCGACTTTTAAAGACGCTCCAATTTTCAAAGGATGTCCTCTTTGGATGTCATAGTAGGAGTTAGCGGATTAAATGCCATATTTCTCAGAGTCTTGTCACTCGTCAAAATCCGATGATTTCGAAGCAAATGAACCAGACCCAATTTGGATTGTAGGAGACCCAAACGCATGCCAATGCAATTGCGAGGACCAATGCCAAAGGGCATATAGGCATCCATATTCAAATTGTGGCGATTAGAAGGATCAAAACGCTCAGGGTCGAATTTTTCGGGTTCAGGCCAGTACTGCAATGGAATTGAGTATAAGAGATTGTCGTTGAAGCATGGTTTTACCTTACCTGTGGATCACGATGAATGGCCAGGACAGATACATAGACAGGCATTCCATTGGGCACTTCCATGTCGTAGTAGGGTTTCAGCGTGAAACGCTCTCCTTGGGCTGGCTGAGTGCATTCGCGTTCAACGTAAGGAACAACAGGATATTTACGTAAAGTCTCATTCACCACTTTAGTTAGGTAAGGCATTTCCTGTATCTTCTCATATTCCACAAGATTCTCCTCCCCAAAATAGTCCGAGATCTCTTGACGTAAACGATCTTGCATTTCCTCATTCAAAGCCAATTCGTAAAGAGCCAGAGTCATGGTTGATGAACTTGTCTCATAGCCAGCTAATTGAAAGACTGCCGCTTGTGCCACCAAATAATCAATGTCACGGGCTCTATTTGACTTGTCAGGATGGGCTGCAGCCTCCCTTTTCATGGCCAAAAGTGTGTCAATTAGATCGTTACGTTTCACTCCCGATTTTTCGCGTTCAGTCAAAACGTAGTTGATACTTTCAGATATAAACTTTGTGGTTTTCTTAGAAAAAACTTTGGTACGGGCCAAAGTGGCCAAAGCTGGCAATACTAGGATGACGGCAAAGTCAAAGGCACGCCCCAAGGATAGTTCGAAAATGGCCTGGTTCGCTGCATAGAATTCACTATTCACGGTTGTCAATGAGTTCGCCTTCACGCCAAATGCAATGGTCGCTATGAGATCGGTAGTAAAACGGGCACACAGATCCTTAATCGATAAATCGGAGCCATTTGGACGACTCGATAAATTGGTTTCCAGATCTTTGGCTACCTATAAAAGTAAAAAGAAATAAACTTGTAAAATAAAAAGAGGGATCAACACGATTTCTAGTTGATCTCACCTCTACCATCAATGGGTACATTTGTTTCATTTTGCCACTGGTAAAAACTGGAGAAAGTTTTGTCCGAAGTTCTCTCCAATCAGGATTACGTATAAAGAACAAATTGTTGTAGCCCAATATATCGTTGTGAGGATCTGTTTGTAAAGCACGATCCGAGAAATAATTGAACTTCTTAATCATCACCGTCTTGATCAGTTCCAGATCACGTAACAAGAGAGAGGGACGATGTGCCCTATAGATGCCTATGAGAGGTTCCTTCTCAAAGCCCGTTTCATTATGAAGCTCACTCAATTGCCCATAGAACGGAGCTTTGCCTGTTAACGAACTACTCATATTACCAAGAAGGGGCAATGGCTTTATATACTTTATTCCATGACTCTTCCAGTAACTATAGTTTCTCTTCTGCCATATGTAGAAAACAATTGACAAAGTGGCCAGCAGTAAGAGAGTCTCCGCGAACATGTTTTAGCTTTCGCAAGCAACTGCCAACTGCCAGTAACTGATAATTTTCTCTGAGTTTATATAGAATCGAAGCAAGTTAACCCCCAATAGACAGTGCCTCTGGTTTTTGTTTTTTTGCTGTTAAAAATACAGTATTTATTTTGCCTAATGGAGATGACTGGGCGAAAATGAAATCTCCTATCTATTATATTTAAACCTACCTCATGGCGAACTGATCAATTTTGCTAGACTCTCTACAAAGTTGAAAAAACGCATTTTCATTTAGATTAGAGAGTGATGATTACTCTGCTAAATATTCGATTCGAAATCAAAATGTCTCAAGTCTTTAAACCTAAATCTATTTCGCTCAGTTTTCTGTTCGAAAGGGTATTTTAAATTCGTCACATGTGACATGGTTTGTTTACTCTTTTAATTGTTAGTGTTTGAAATATTCTTTGGGGAAGACCATGACTTGTTGAATAATAACTAAAGAGACTACTAAACTTGTCATTCATTGTTTTGAACATAAACGAATTTGTAGGGAAAGGTCATGGAACTTTGTAAACAAGTATGACCCACTGACTTCTATATAAATCGAATTACGACGGAAGAGGAGGAGGCCTTGAACTACGATAGAAAGTCAATTGAAATAAACCGCCAAAGCTAACAATAAGATGTGAGAACTTCTCCATTGAGCTACTTGGTAGAAATAAAGTTCGAAAATCGAAAAGTTATTAATTCGCGGCCACCACTGTATATACATTATGGGGTCGGTAATGGTTTTTTCTATATAAACATACATTTTAACGACTTGGATTTACCATTTTAACCCTTTAAATTTTAAAGAATCGATCTTATTTTTATACCCTTGCAGAGGGTATTATAAAATTGGTCAGATGTTTGTAACGCACAGAAGGAGACGTTTCCGACCCCATAAAGTATATATATTCTTGATCAGCATGAGAAGCTAAGTCGATATAGCCATGTCCGTCTGTCCGTCTGTCCGTCTGTCCGTCGGTGCGTACGCGTTTTACTCAGCCATCTTAAGAGCTATCGGGATGAAATTTTTTTTGGGAGCTTTTTTTTACCCGGGTGAGATAAAGTATGAAAATCTTTGGGATCGGACTACTATATCATATAGCTCTGGAACAAAAATTTTTGCAAAAATTGGAGTATCCCCATGAAATTTACCAATATAATAGAATTTGATATAAAATCTCAGATCCCAAAATTTGACCCTGATCGGATAAATAGAACACAAGTTACAGTCTATATAAATCGGTTCAATCGCTGCCGGCAGCTCTGCTTGCTGCCTACTACGTCACCATCTGTTAACAGAGCACATGCATACACACACAGACGCAACGCTACATAAACTGTATGTGTATGCGTGCGTTGCTTTGCTTAGGGAATGAGGGAAGAAGAAGAACAAATTGTACATAGTATGAAGAGTAAAATTGTTTTGTTTGTATATTAATGAATTGAGTTGCAGAAAAGAAATTTTGAACATGTGAAATTATTATTGTCAAGGACTGCAAGGGTATATAAACTTCGGCATAGCCGAATTTAACTTCTTTGATATTTCATATCTTTAATTATCCAAATTAGAAGATTTTACCCATTGAGAAGCTTAGGGAGTGCAGAAACTTTAAAAAGTGTTGAGACAGAAAGATGAGGAACAAATTTGGAACTTTACGATTTCGCTCACACAAGAAGACAATTTTTATGGTTCTTCATCTCGAACAATAACCAACAAATTACAGAACGAAATCCAATGAGTTACTTGGGAGCCGTGTAAATCGAAACTAAAGTAAAAATATTAAAGAAGCTAACTTCGACTATGCCGAGTTCGACTATACATAGTAGTAAATTTCATGGGGATACTCCAATTTTTATGAAAAATGTTTCTTCTAAAACTATATGATATAGTAGTCCGATCCTGACAATTTTCATACTTTATCTGCTCCGGGCTATAAGTAGCTCAAATACCAAGTTTTATCTCGATAGCTCTTAAGATGCCGGCTTGAAGTTGATTTGCACAGACGGACGGACGGACAGACGGACATGGCTATATCGACTCATCTTCTCATTCTGATCCAGAATATATATACTTTATGGAGTCGGAAACGTCTTCTTCTGTGCGTTAAAAACATCTGACCAGTTTTATAATACCCTCTCCAAGGGTACAAATAGAAGCTCCAAGCAACCCTTGAGAAACCGTTTTCTTTCGAGTTACATTTGAATGAACAAATCATTCACTTTCGACTGAGAGCTTGTCCGACAACATACAAATTGTATACAAAAAAATTTACTTTTGACAAAGAAATTTCTGGGAATTTTTTAGTACGTCGCATCAAGATGTGGTTAAGTATTCTTTGGACTGATATCTTGCTGGTTCTACAAGTGGTTAACAATGGCTTCAAGGATCTCATGGAGAAGATATATCTGAAGTTCGCAGAAATTATTACTAGTTTGACTGGCACTTTGGTCTATCGTGTACTGATTACAGGAATTCACCTTTGCTTGATGGCCTATAGCTTTTGTTGGCTCCACAAGAAGCAGAATCAATTCATCCATCAACTGATCAAACAGTTGAAACTATATAAATTGGCAACAAACAGTGTAGAGGAGCAGAGCGACTATGGCGTTGATCTGGAGACTTATCACTATGGCGCTGATCTGGAGACCTATTATTATGGCGCTAATCTGTCTCATCAGGCAGCCTCTTTTAGCAGTTTTGGAGCTAATTAGAAGACAAACCTACTCAAATATCTCCGAAGCCTTCCATGGAGATATTTGGAAGGTGATCCACACAAATATACGTCTACATATACAATCAATGCTGTTGGGTCGGTGACTAGACACAATTCAGGCTTCAATACCGATGTTAACACAACTCCTCCCTTCTTCTTACTCTGGCAGACACTAGACACTCTACTTGGTCTATCCACTGTTTTTTTCCTTTTTGGAATAAATTGTTAACGAATTTTCAATGCATTTCTTACTTCTTACTGTCCATAATCCGACTTATGGTTATTTTTCAGATGGGCTGGACATAGTGTAAATCAATTATTGACAAATGTATTTTGAAAAATATCAAAGAAGCTAACATCGGCTATGCCGAATTATTAAAGATTTATCACATACATTGTATGTTTTTAATAGGCAAGTAGATTTAACAATAAGTAATTCATTTGTTCTTTTTTTTGGGGGTTTTTTAGAATGTTCAAACTAAAATTAAGAAATATATACAACATTTAAACACGTTGTAATTGCAAATTAATTTCATCCTTGGACAAGATAACAGGACATTTTGGGGCAAAAACTATATTCTTAACAGTCTTATCGCAGGTAAGTACACGATGATTGCGTAGCAAGTGAACTAGACCCAATTTGGTTTGCAAAAGGCCCAAACGCATGCCAATACAATTGTGAGGACCAATGCCAAAGGGCATATAGGCATCCATATTCAAATTATGACGATTAGAAGGATCAAAACGCTCAGGATCGAATTTATCGGGATCAGGCCAGTACTGCAAAGGGAAAGAAATCAATTAGTTAGAATTAGAAAAGTTTAAAGGGTTGCTTGGGGCTAACCTCAGGATCACGTTGAATGGCGAAAACAGCAACATAGACAGGCATTCCATTGGGCACTTCCATATCATAGCCATAGGGTTTCAATGAGAAGCGCTCTCCCTCGGCTGGTTGAGTGCATTCCCGCTCGGCATAACCGACAATGGGATATTTTCGTAGAGTTTCATTCACCACTTTAGTTAGGTAAGGCATTTCCTGTATCTTGTCGTAGTCCACATGATCATCATCACCGAAATAGTCTGTAATTTCAGCACGCAGCCGATCCTGGAGTTCCTCGTTCCTGGCCAACTCGTAGAGGGTAAGAGTCATGGTCGATGAACTCGTCTCATAGCCAGCAGTTTGGAAAATGGCAGCCTGAGCTACCAAATAGTCCATTTCCTTGGCTCTATTCGGTTTCTCCGGATGGGCTGCAGCCTCTTTCTTCATGGCCAAAAGTATGTCAATTAGATCGTTACGTCGGGCACCCGACTTTTCACGTTCCGACATAACATAGTTAATGCTGCTACGTATGAACTCTGAGGTTTTCTTCGAAAAGACCTTCACTCGAGCCAGAGTGGCCAATGCTGGCAATGTAAAGATTATAGTAAAGTCAAATGCACGTTCCAAGTTTGGGGCAAAGATGGCTTGGTTCGATTTAAAGAATTCACTATCCAACTGGTTTAATGAATTGGCCTGAAGGCCAAAGGCTATTGTTGCTATTAGATCAGTGGTAAAGCGAGCACAAAGATCCTTAATTGCCACAACTGAACTCTCAGAACGTTTTGACAGATTGGTTTCCAAATCTTTGGCAATCTGCAGAGACATAGAAGTCAAGAGTGAGAAAAAGTGAATCAAATTCTTGTAGATGGACTCACCTCCACCATCAGAGGATACATTTGCTTGATCTTGCCACTAGTAAAGACAGGAGAGATCTTAGCACGTAGATCTTTCCAGTCCGGATTACGGCCAAAGAAGAGATTATTATAACCCAAGGGATCATTATGGGGATCAGTTGACATGACACGATTGGAGAAATAGTTGAATTTCTTAATCATCACCGTCTTGATCAGCTCCAAATCACGTATAAGCAAAGCCGGACGACTTGGCAAATACATTCCAATTAAAGCTTCCTTTGCAAACTCCGGTCTATTATGCAGGTCACTCAATTCCATATAGAATGGAGCCTTGCCAGTTAGTAATCTAGATAAATTACCAAAAATTGGCACTGGTTTTGAATGCTTCACACCATGACGTTCCCAGAAGCCATAGTTCCATTTCTGCCAGAAGTAAAAAACTGCCACCAGGGCAGCCAAAAGTAATAGAATCTCCGAAAACATCTTCAAGTTGCCGCCAGCTACAACTATCGACTGTTGCCGGAGAGAGTCTCACCAAAAGCTTAAATAGAATCAGCAGAAATACGCGGTCAGTGTCTCCTCCTCCTCCAATTGGTTTGTCGGTTAGAAGTGAATGGCATGTTTTTGCCTTGTGTTTGCTGATAAAGATGAGTTTGCCTACTTGCGATGACTTGGCAGAATAGCCGTTCATGATTCTACAAATTTAAACCTACCTCATGGCGACTTGACCAAAAAATTGCTAATGTTTATCGCATCATTAGCTCAATATGCTCTAACAAAGTGGGTTCATATACTTTTAGTCTACATAATGTAGTCTTCATTTAACTCTTTTAGTCATAGTTTGTTTACTAGTAATCCAAAGGAAGAAAGATTACAATTTCGTTAATTTAACAGCTGGAAAAGTTCTTTTAAAGATATTCTACGGAAAAGGATCGAATTCTGAATAAGGACCCATTCGCTTTGATATCCCTCATTGATTTCTAATACCTTGTTAGGGTATTTAACATTCATCATGCTATGTTTTACTTTTGTTTTCGATTCATTTGGGCAATTCTAATCTCTTAACAATTCTTGGGGGAATACCTTTTAGCAGCTCTTTGCCTAGACCAGACAAAGAGAGGCATATTACTTATTATTATCACTCGGACACGTGAGTTTGAAAATCAGAGAGGGAGGGAGAGACAGAGAGACCTACAAAGAGAAAGGTAAACATTTGATAAGTAATACTAAACTAATTTGTTGTAGCTACATTGTTTTAGTATTTTAATTTTTTATTCTCTCTCTCTCTTAAAACCTAAAGTTGAACAACAACTTAAGAGGTTAGTTCAACTGATTTGAAATAAAACGGGAAACTGTTGGCCAAAGACTTAAAGGAGTCTTAACCATCTTTTTGCGCGTTTCTTGGCATATGACATTACATTTTACGTGCCAAGCGAAAGCCAAATGAAATGATAAACTGCATTTAAGCCAATTTACAGTTGACTTGTTTTTAGGGACGGAACCTGCCACTGCCACAGCAGCGACTTTGACTGGCAACTGCAACCTAAACACGCAATGCAACGCAATGACTTTACACTGACCTTCGAACGCCAAAACCAGTGCGCAGAGGGGTCGGTGAGGTGCTGTGGGTTGAAACCAAACGAAATGTATATTGAAAAAATTGCACGTAAGTCGCACGTTATTTTTATTGTATAACTTTTGCTACCTTTTCCCTCAAGGAGATTTCTTTTCTTGCCATTGAATTGCCATTCCGCACCTGCCATAAGGAGCAGCTGGTCTTAGCTTTTCGGGATGCTGACTGGATGTCCATTAGTTTTAATTAGACTCAGTTGAGTCGCGATTGAGAATGTCTTTCCGCTAGATTACTTTGGCACATTTAACGTCATAAAAGTGAAACTTGTATAAAGCTTTTCGCCTTGAGCTCGGAAAATTGCATGCAAATTGACATAAAATTAATAAACACGCAAATTGCATCATTTTTGCAATGTAAAGCGGGGGGGGATTGGAGGGTTCACTTACTGGTTTTCTAATTAGCTGGAAACTTTCTTTCTACCCTCCCACAGAATTTGTTAATTAAACCAAAAGGAACTTGGACATTGCTAATGTCTTCAAAAAGCAAAATTATATAAAAATTGGCTTACAGTGATATTCAAATACTCTAGAATATATAATGGTGACTATATTATATAGTTTATTGATCAGCATTTGATTTAGTAAAGAGGTTAGGATAAACTTTTCAAGAGTGTAAGTTAATTTGAAAAAGAATTTTATAAGATCCTTTTAAAAGAATTGTTTAGGTTCCCTGAAAATCCAAATTTCGGAAGTTTTATAAAGGTGACTAAAAAAAGATACCAAGATTTCTTAAACAACATTACAATATTTTGATTTACACTTTAGACAAATGAAAATGGGAAAACTATTGCTAAGAAGAAGAGTAAATATGGCAAAAAGATGTAAAATTGTTTTCTAATAGGTATACAGAAGTCCATCATGAATTTATAAATATGCTTTTCAATCTTTAACAATTTGTAAAAGAAATGTGTAAATATTTCCTATAAGAAAATGTTTTTAGAAATATCCAAACAAAATTTTGATGTGTTTGAAAAACTCAACAATTTAATTTTGAAACTATTTTCGGATCTCAGAAAAATTCGTTTGGTAACAGCATGAGAGTAGATGTGTTTTCTATTTAGGAACTACAGTGAGTCAATAAAGTATTTGCACACTACTACAGATCTTCCAGTTGAGAATAACTTTTTTTTAGGCATACGAGGATACAAAATTTACACTGCAATTATATATAAATTTATAAAATATATTAGGTACCAAGGATAATCTTAAGGTTATCTTTAAAATCTGATGATAGGTAAATCAGTGTTAATATATGAAAGTCGCTAACTATATAAAGAAACTTTACAAATTAATGGCAAAGTCTGAAGCAGGAAAATTATCTGGACTCTGCTTATATGGCTATAACTCGGCTCTAATTGTAAGATATCCGGATCTTTTTGATAAAATTATGGACCTGTTGACTTATAATTGAAGCACTGAAATCATTTGTATCCAAAGTATACAAACTCTAAATGAAGAAAGGGTATATGAAGTAATGCAAAACTAGGATAAAATCTTAATGAAACATTTTGCAGTGATTTGCCATGGAATAGATAAGCAGAAGTAAACCCCGTAGGGTTAGGGTTAGTCTTAGGGTAAGAAGATGGGCAAGACTCAAGACTCAATCAATCTTGGGGTAAACTTGCGTTTAATAAAGTTAGAAGATGGATTTCAACCTTCGTGTTGATAAAAATCTAGCTGTGACGACCTTCATTTTTACGTGCTGCGAAAATGGCCAACAGCAGCTAAACTAAAACATTTTCTATTGTTCCAGTTGTGGGTGGCTTTTTATTTCTGTCCCTATTTTTATTCCTTCGCCCTTCCAAACGCATAAATTAAGTTGGATGTGCAGCAGAAACAAACAGACAAGGAAGGAAAAAAAAAAACGGAGACTAAAAAGAAGTCAAAGGCATTGGCCCTTGTGGTGCAACCAGCCAGCAGAAGCGTGACTTTTGTCCTTTCCCTTGTCTATCCATTTTGTCCTTAGCCAATTTAATTGCAATTTTTCCAGCTAGCCAAAGACAAATAACCAAAGCTAATAGATCATGTCATCCTGTCAACAAGTTCTACAATTTAATTGCACACATTAAACAAAAGAAGCAGCTTCACTTTGTAGATACCTCAAGGGGTGTGGAGGGGGGAGGGATAGTTGCGTGTAAATTGAGATACTTATTTATGTTGGTATAGCTTCCACCTACTTTTCATTTGTATTCCGTTTGTATGCACAATATGTTGGCATTAGTTTGGTTAAGTGAAACACGTGCTCAAATAACGTATTCTAATTCTATTTTTGATAAACAAATAAAATGTTAGATTAACATAAAAGAGACGACTTTGAGATACCTTCGAAAGGCAAATGAGCTATCAATAAACCCAATAAGAATCTTATAAATCTTAAGTCCACCTTAGTTTTGGCTACATTTTAGAAAATTGAAAGGTCTTTGATTCTTTAAGTACGCCATAGTGGTTCGGAATACCCTGTGGATAAGTTTATATGTTTCGAATACACAAAAATTGCCTACTTTAAGGGGAAATGTTTACGTTTATAACCCTAGAATCTTTGAATCATATCGAACCAATCATAATATTGGTTAATGGGTCAATTCCTGTTCAATTAAATTAATTAACTTTTAAAATTAAGAATACTCAACATGTCCTCACCTGTTACATACACTTCTATATTCTGAATACACCCATTCGTCCAAATATGTCAAGGGTATTCAAATGTATCAATTATGTGGATATAAATATTTTGTTCTAAACTTCTCGTGCCATAACGATCTTCACTGCTGTAGCTTGTTGAGGGCTTTTGTCGCCGATCAGTCACAAGCCCGGCTAGCTCAGTCGGTAGAGCATGAGACTCTTAATCTCAGGGTCGTGGGTTCGAGCCCCACGTTGGGCGCAAATTAAATTTTTTTGGTTCGTCTTTTTTTTTATATTTTATATACCCAAAGCCCATATACATAAGACCATTTTTTAATTAACCTCAAAATTTTATTCAACAAATGTGTAATTATGTGTATATTTGAATTAAAAGTTGAATTAAACTCTATGTTAATAAAAAATTAAGTAGTTTTAGTTTTTGAGATTGTTGTGATTAGTTGAATATATGTGTATTCTAAATATGTACATAAATAAATCATTATAAAGTGAAAAGGTGACTTTTTTGTAAAAAATTAATAAACTTTAAAGATAATTTCGAATTTAGTATAATACAAAGTAACAAAAAACTTCTTTTTAGGTAGTTAAAGAAATCCATTTACTAGATAAATTAAGCAATTAAGAGTCTTGTAAAAATTGCAAGAATTTATCTCTAAAATTCAGTTTTAAGTATCTAATTGTAAGTTTATTCCTATCAAAAATTACTTTAATTTACTTTTAGATGTTGTGATTAGTTTTTGCAATGTAAAAATATCTTACATATATCAATTTCATGTCCTTTTTTAAACTTTTATACAATCCCAAAGGATAGAGATAAAGAATTTCGAAGAATTTTAATTGGGTATGATAAACGAATGACATTAACCAAATTTTGGTCAAGTTTATAAAATGTGTAAAAAATTAATCGATTTCGGATATAGACAGATTTAGTTATAGTATATAGATATATTCTTGTCAAGATTTCGAATTACAATCAGAACTATGCTGTCCACGGTGAACATGTGCCCGGCTAGCTCAGTCGGTAGAGCATGAGACTCTTAATCTCAGGGTCGTGGGTTCGAGCCCCACGTTGGGCGAAATTAATATTTTTTGCTGATTTGTGGAGAAAATTAATAAGTTTCACATTTATTATTAGTTCAAATATGAGTAAAAATAATGTAAAAAATTTTACACCCGCGATCCTGCCAGGAGTCGAACCTGGAATCTTCTGATCCGTAGTCAGACGCGTTATCCATTGCGCCACAGGACCGATATGAAATATGTTGGCTAAGATAACGCTTTCAACATAACTGTAAATTCTTGTTCTCAATGATCGTGAATATTTACAATACCTATTATTGAATAAGACCATGGAAACATACATATGTTCTTAAGAAAACAAAATAATGAATTTGAAAGACAAAAAATAACATAATTCAAATTGAACTGAAGAGAAAGAGAAACAAATTTCAAATGACATAAATTTTTGTGATTTGGTACATGTTTTGAGTAACTTGGCCACTTTTTGAAATCCATTTCCGAAATCCAAAAACTTTTACTGTTTAAATAGAGGGATAAGTAACCTTTAAATTGGCATTTTCATTTCTTTCTTTTCCTTTAAAACATTTGCAAAATGCGCAATTCAGTTTTTGCCCTTGCCAATGCGAATGCGAATGCAAAAATGGCAATGCCATTCAAAGAAATCATATTACTCCCCCTCTCACTTGCAACCATTCCCCCACCACCTTCTCCCATAAGCCACACTTGTGGTGCTACAATGCAACAGCAATTTTTGATTTTATGTCATTTGGCAACCAACAGCAACAACAATCACCCTAACCGAAAATAAGGGGCAGACCCTACAAAAAGGAAAACGATCTCCATGTTTGCAGCACATTGAGTCGTTGTTGTCCAATCCCAGCGGGAGTCATAAACACTTGGTCTTGGCTATTGAAATTGGGGGGAGTGGAAGGATACAGAAGTTCGATGTGGCAATCCTTGACCCGTCATAATGTCTCCAATGCTGACAGCACAGAGCTAAATGAGATATGCTTTTTTACATTTTTTCGATAAATTTCTTCTTTTTCTCGCCCCTCTCTGAAAAGAAACTTTATTAGTTTGAAGGAGGGTCGAAAACTTTAACATAAAAATGGCAAACGGATTTGCGCCAAGCTTAAAAATTGAGATTTACTATAAGCGAAATTTATGGCAAACGCCAAAAGGCGAAAAGTAAGTACTTATTTTCTACCCTCCACCCTCTCCCATTCGAGAAGATACATATTTAGTGCTTATCAAATGACATTGATTAATGCATGGCTCAATTAGGGGGAGATGCAACAAAAATATTGACTATAAAAGCAACAGAACTGGAAAAGAGAATATCTAAATTAGACAAGAAAATGAAGGTCTTATTGTTAGTTGTGATTTCACTCTTGGCCCTGAGTGCTGGGATCCCAACCACTGAAGGACCCAGTGACCGTAATCCTTCAGATATCTCGTACTCACCCTTTAGCGTTTTCGATGGCAGATATGCTCTGGGAACATTTGCCAAGGTAGAAACTTTCTATGGAAACATTGAAACAAAACTAACTAAAATACTTATTTTCCATTTCCTAGCTCAACTACTTCCAAGCCCAAATAACGTGTGCCTCTAATGGATATACCTTGGCTAGCATAAATAGTGAAGCTGATCAGCAACGTATACGTAATTTCTTCTATACCCGTGGCCATTCGCAATTGCATTTGTTGAACGAACCCATCTGGACATCGGGCACGAATTTGGCCAATTTGAACAATTGGGTTTGGCTCAGTAATGGACGAATTTTCACTTTCCGCAATTTCGAAACTGGCTCACCAAGTTCTTCCTATCAACGTTGCTTGGGCGTCAATGGCATCACAAGTCTCTGGGTGGCCGAAGATTGTTCTGTCCAGCGTTACTTCCTCTGCGAAAGACGCTGTGCTGACGGTTTTGATATCTACAATTGATTTAAGCAAGATCCAATGCATAAAGAATTTGTTGTTGGTTCAATAAATATTTTGCAAGCTGAAAAAATTTTATATGGTTTTAATGACAAAGTTAACTTTGTGTATAAAGAAAACAAGTATATTCTCCTGAAATGCCAGTCCAATTGTAAGTACGGCAAAGATTTCCAGTTAATATAAGTTAGGGCCGTATCAACAGGTCTTAACCTAGTAACTTTCTTAATACTCTTACTTGTTATAGTGAATGCTTGAAACTAAATATTCTTTGTACACAATTTTGAAATAGAAATGAAGGAACTACACATACATAATGTTAATGTATTTATTTTAATGTACTCATATCTCTGCCTTGTAGAATCAAACTACTTTATTATTGATAAAAAAGAAACAAAATATTTAGTATTTTTATAGTTTCTGATCTCTTAGATCGTGCTACTAATTGTAGATGACTTTTTGCCATTTGTTTTACATGAACTTTAACGATTTTCTTCAGAACCTTCTTTCGTTGGAGAAGTTAATCGAACCAATGAACATTTTTGGGCTATAACCATCTTTGTGTCGATTTCTAGATCGTGCATAAAAAAGTATATTTAGGTCTTAAATATAATAAACATTTAATATTTCGAAAATGTAACTATCCTACAGTCATTATCTGGTTCTGTTTGTTTGTTGTATTACCTTGAATCAAAGACTGTTTATGTTATCTACTTTAGTCTACTTCAATCTTTAATCCACTTCGAATCCTAGTTAAGTCTTTCCTTATTTTGTCGCATTTTCAGACAGTTATGGCTATTTGAGAAATGCTTAAACTAATAAATTTGTTTTTTTTAACTTAAGTTCTGTACTCCCCAAAAAGATACATATTTAAAGCTTATCAAATGACATTGATGGATGTCGATTTAATGGTTTTTTGCTTAATGTCAAAATCTGAAGTATAAAAGCAACCCAACCAACGAAAGAAACATCTAAATCATCGGGAATATGAAGGTCGTAATACTGATTGCTCTATTGGTTGCAAGTGCTTGGGCCTCAGGCACAGAAGAACCAGGTGACTTATCGAGTGAGTCCTCCACTACTGCCTCGCCTTCATCGATTTCCTTCTTACCCTTTCTCATCTACGATGACAGATTCGCCTTGGGAACTTTTGCCAAGGTAAACTACTACGATTACTTATTTCAATTCAAGTGAACTAAATGTTTTCTTCTACTTAGGTCAACTGGTTCCAGGCTCAAGCCACCTGTGCTTCTTATGGATATACCTTGGCCAGCATTAGCAGTGAATTTGATCAGCAACGTATACGTAATTTCTTCTATACTCGTGGCCATTCGCAATTGCATTTGTTGAACCAGCCAATCTGGACATCCGGCACTGATTTGGCTGATACCAACAATTGGGTTTGGTTTAGTAATGGACGCAGTTTTACCTATCGCAACTTCCAGAGTGATTCGCCAAACTATTCCAATGGAAGTTGTTTGGGAGTCAATGGCATTACCAGTCTCTGGTTAAATGAAAATTGCTCTAACCAACATTATTTCCTCTGCGAAAGACGTTGTGCCGAAGGAGCCGACTACTATAGTTAAAGGACTAAAGCTCTTTTAATCTTTCAATCCTAATCTGGTGTTGGTTTATTAAATATTGTGCAAATGCAAAATGCTCTTTGTTTTACTTAAAAATCAATAACATTTGTTCGATTCAGATGTCAAGTTTTTAAAGACAACCCCATGCAAAGAGTAGCTGCTTAATCTGTCGATTTGTCAGAATAATATTGCTTCTGAACATTAAGCATAGACATATCCTTTTGCTCCTTTGGTCGATTTCATATTCCAAAGCATTTCTGTAGCCCTTTTGAGGCGTGGCCCTCCGTTTTCTGGCAAAGATCAGTATTCTTGCTCCAGTTTAAGCAAACTTTGCTTCAAGAGCTTTCGAATCGTCGAATCGAATACGATTTTTGATTGAACCGAAATTTTCAAGCCCTGTCATAAACCCAGTCTGAGTTGTTTAACTTAACTTTGGTTTAAACACTCAATCACTCAATTAACTTAATCTCGTTCATATTTTTTTTGCTATTATTTGATTTTAATAAAAAATTCCATTTCACAGTCAGATATAGATTATTTCCCTAAATCTATTTGAATCGGTTGTACAAATTTTCTCACAAATAAAATAATTTTGATTTTCACAATTGGCGCTATGCCATCGTTTGTCCAGATCCAGAGTTAAGCAAGCATCATTGCCCAGTCTTTCCGATTTGGGTTCCTTTTTGGCCCATAGCTTAAAGGTCATGGGTTTGCCAGTGCTTAACCAAGTCCAGGTTCTATATGGGCCTTTGTTGTTGGCCTTGTTGGTGGCAGCCAACCAGAAACGTTTGTCACCCAGAATATTTCCAGTATTTGCCACACTTCTGAGCAAGTCCAAGTGTTGTTCCCAATTATTCACAGTGGCTAAGACCAGGCCGGCACTATTACAAATATGATTCGCCTGGAACCAATTCACCTGGAAGGAACATACGAATAAATAACTACAACTTCTCGAATCCGATCTTCACCTTGGCAAAACCCGCAACGGCATAATGTTCATCACAATTGCTAAAAGGCGCACATTTCGTGATTATGGGAATCGGCTCAGTGGAATTCGAATGAACCAATTGAAAACTACAAAGATACGTTACGACCAATAGTAACAACATTTCGAACACATCTCTCTTAAGAAGAAGTTGATGGGACAGCTTTATATAGAATCTTGACGAGAAGAAGTCATCAGAATAAAGTTAAAAACCCATTAAAATAACATTAGTTTGTTCTTTTTTTTGCAATTATTTCTAGGAAAATATAAAAATTTTTTTTTTTTTTTTATTCAATAGTAAAAATTGTGTAAAAGCTTTACAAACTCTTGTCCCCAAAAATTAGGTTCACTTAGAATTCTATATCTATATATATATATATATCAAGAGAGAGTTTCTTATAGATTAGTTAAATAATTATTCAGTGGCTTTATAGCTATTATACAAAAAAATCATTAATTAATTATATCTAAAATGAATTGTTTTTGTTGTTTTAAATAAAAGCAAACATGAACTAATGCAGAAAATTTATTTATACCTAATTACGATATACAATATACGATATAATGGAACCTTAAGTTGTGTGACTTGCGTTTTCTTCTTTTCGTTTTTTTTTTTTTTGTTTTTTTGAGGAATATTATTACTCTTATTGTTAGACTATAAAACAATTATTCACTTAAGGAATTGAAAAAACTAGGGGATAAATAAAATCGTTAGAAGCGTGAAATATATATCCTTGCAAGTAAGTCGATATTTAAATTAGTTTTCTAGTTTTTCAGACATTCAAATGAAATTTGTCACTTTAGTTTAATTTTGCCTTAGGCATCGGAATTTCTTAGATCGGACCATGGTAATTATGTTGCAAGGGTATATAATCTTCGTCTAATTGTAAGCCGAAGATAGCTTCTATTTCTATTCCTTTTTTAGCTAATTTTGAGTATTAAAGTGCTCTCAAGTGTATGCTAGAGATGGGACACATAATCGCACATCTCTAGCGTCACATTCGGCACATTTATCGAAGTGTTGTGTGTCGTGTTGTGTTGGCTAAAGTGATGCAAAGTGAAGTGAAGAGTGGGAAGGGGCAAGCTGAAACTTAAACCTACTTATTGATTGATCTTTTCCTGACAAGGTTACCCAACCCATCGACACACAAACACATTGATTCTTAGTGATAGTAGTCACCATATTGATAAGTTGTGGCTGGTTGTTTTGATCGCTGATACAGATTGTGATGGGAGGACGAGCGATAGGCAAAAGCGGCGGCATTGGCAGTCTCTGAATGGCGATTTTTATGCTGATGCTGGGCTGGCGATTGAGTGCGTCGTGCACGACGTTCCTCAATGTTCGCTGGCCAGCGTTGATGATGGCGTGTCGAGTCCTCCGATGATCGCCGACGATGATACCGTTTAACGGAGGAATTTAAGCCGCCAGCTCCTGCTCCTCCTGTTGCCCCTAGTGGTGGCTGATGCCGATAACTATTGCTACTCTCATCTCCGCTGCCAGGACTGCTTAGGAACTGATGACGCAAACGCTCATCTATGGAGGAGTTGGGTGTGCCATTCATATCGATAATATCTCCATGCGAATTGCGACGATTTCTCGGCGGCTGTTGCTGCTGTTGCATGTCCTGATCATAGACACTGCGTCGCTGCCTGCTCCTTTGTTGCTGTTCATGGACATCGAGACGTTCACGCCATTCAGCAGCTGACACTTGTTGGCCATAGAGATCGGGTTGAGCCTGAAACTGGGCACCACCCTTTCCATAGATATTCTGATATGAAGAACGTCGCCATCCTTCATCATAGTTCCTTCGTTGATGTCCTGATTTTGGTGTCTCTTCTTCTGTGGCTATGGCGGCATTTGCCATCTGTTGACGTCTCTGTGATCGACTTGAACTGGACTCGGAAGAATCTTCACCTGAGGTGCCCAGACCCAAATCCTTTTCATCCACTCCATAAGCTTTATAGGGGGCTCCGAGGAATCCTTTAGAGCTGTACGGACCATTGATACCCATTGTGGGATATTGCATATAGTAGGATTGTGTGAATGGTTTCTCCAGCTTTGTTTCATCCTCATCGTCTACTTCCGCATCGCTGCCATCATCGCGCCCCGTCCAGGTTAGCCAAGAGCCCGGTCCGAACAGGGACAATAAAACGGGAAGTAAAAATAAACCATGCATTGCTCCAAAGAAAATTACCAGGAAGACCATCTTAAAGAATACCAAAAAGATATAACTCTGGGCCAGCAGAAGGGCTATAATGCCCAATATGGTTGAACTGGAACCCTGCACAATGGGCAGACCCAACGAATGCAAAGCCTCACGTACACGGGCCTTGGGACTGCGTTTCTTCGATGACATATAGCAATAGCATATGTGGGCAGTGAAATCCACCGAAAATCCAATGCACATGATCAAATTAATCATAGAGATCGAATCCAAATTGACATCCCACAAGGCCATATAACCAGCCACGCCCATCTCAATGGATATAACCGAAAAGGCCACCCACAGGGAGCAAAGTATATTGGGTATGAAGATAAACGAAATGATCATCATGATAACAGCTCCAATGACCATGGCTTGCAATGACACCGGACGCACTAGCTCGAATTGATCAAAGAATACGAAATACGGATGAAAGATCGAAGCATTCAATGGTGAATCCTTGCAGATTTTACGCAAATCACGAACCATTTCCTTCTCATGATTCGTATCGGTTATATTGACAGCCTGTATCAAAAATCTCGAGGCTATAATCTGTGTCTCATCATCATTGAAGCGCACGTCGAGTGAAAATGGATTACCCGGAAAGAGCCAATGCTCTTTGACGGCTTCAATAAACGATTCCTCATCATCAATTGTTGTATTCAGATAATCATTATTGCGTTCCATAAACGATAGGAATGAACGTAACCAGGATTCCGTGTAACGTCGAGATGTTACATACGATGTATGCTCCAAAGTACTAGTCAGATTCTCCACTTGCTCTTGCACCACAGGATCTGAGTAATTCAAGGCCCCAGCTATAATAACCTACAAAATGGAATGAAAGTTAATACAATTTATATGTAATAATTGAAACTTATTCAACTTACCTGCATTCTGTAAGGAAATTCACGATAATAGTCATCTTCGCGATCGAAAAACTCCACCGAATACGAATCCTCTCTGGATAATTTGCGTCGTTCGAGTCCTTCTTTTATTTGGGTTATGCCATAACAAGCTCCAACTAAATAACTGGCAAATGCCAGTATAATAATAACCTTACACCATTTGTTATTAATGACAGCTGCCAATTTATCCTTGAAGAAGGCCATAAACATGTGATCCTTATTGTCAACGGGATTGTCGGGATCATTACGATCAATGCCACCAGCCATTATAGCCTTGTAGAGGAAGTTACGTTTCTCTGTGACACATAGAAGATAAATATTTATTCAAAGAGTTATAAAAGATTAGCTATAAGTCAACCAACAACCAGTTGCCATTGACCTGATTCATTCTAGTCCAGTTCATGTTGCACTTTTTTATAATTTTTTTCTTTTTCTATTTATCTCATGATCAAGTTCATGTTGCAGCTGCTGCACTCAAAGAAAAAGCTGACAAGAACAGGTAAATGGTTGAAATAAAGGCTCTAAGCTATTTCTTTTAGTGTAAGTGAGCAGAGCCAAAGCCAATTCTAGGCCATTTAAAACACTGCACTGTGGGGCAAACTTTTGTTATATCTAGCGTAAACGTTTTTTCATGCCATGTTTTTTATTCTTGCCCTTTTCCCTTCATTAAGGTTCATTATCGTATAATTTGTTTTAAAAATTGCTTGCATACATTTAGGCTGTATTTCTAATTGTCTTTACTTAATCTGCGTAAAGCCCTTAATTATAAATAGAAACTTAAATTGAAAAACTTTGTTAATTTTGTTTAAATTTTCTAAATTTTCATTTAGCTAAAAATTTCCTAAATTTTTTTCAAATTTATCTTACGGATTCTTGTTCTAGTCAAACTCGTTTGAACCACGTTTTGGTTTTTCATTAAGAGAAGCTGCAAAAACTAGTAACAATTTGTGATACATTGTTAATAACTTTTAAGTTTAAGCTTTTTCTTTTAAACTTTTAAAAATCTGAATTAAAAAACTAGAGAATAAACAAATGAAGCTGTGCCTCATGAAAATTAGCTGAATTGAAATGAATTCACAATTAAAAAGTTAAGAAAAACAGAAAAAACAACTTTTTGGCCCATAGTTCAGTGCCAACAAGTGAACAAGGTTCACATTTACGAGTAATTTTGTTTTTTTTCTTTTTCTTGTGGTTCACTCACCTTTAATTGCCACTGACATCGGTTGCACCTTACAGCCGAAAATCGCATGCAAATTCTTTCTCTCCCTGTAGCCCGATATGGCCATGCATGCGGCAAAGAAAGTGATGTGCCAAATGAATGTGAAACAAACCGCAAATACAGAATATGTACAAAAGATTTTCACCGAACGGAACGGACTTATAATGCCAATCAGAAAAGACACAAAGTCAGTGACCGATGTGATTGTTATCGAGACAGCTGCCTCGGACATCATGTGAGCCATGCGCTCATGTACAGGCATTTTGGCTGGTGTTCGCCGCCAACCAGCCAACATCACAAAAGTGTCATCGATGCCAATGCCTAAAACGAGGTAATCAATCAAGTTAGCAAGGTCCACAGAGAAGATATGTATATTTACCAATCATTAGAAAAGGAGCAGCCAGATTAATGCCAATGAACTCAATGCCGCAATACATGGCCAGGCCGAAAGCAGCCAGAGTTGCCATTATGGCCGAAATGTTACCCATAAGACCCAGCCAGGGTTTCGAACGTACAGCATCGCCCATCATGCATGTAATTACGCTGAAATGGAGATGAAAAGGGTTTTATTAAGTTTCATGATCGATAACTGAAGTTCATTTGGGATTAACAGTACTTATTGACTTTGCTTTATCTGATCGCAGATCTTTTATCCTTTTCATGCAGTTTTAGTATTACACTCACCTAAAGAGACCCATCAATAGAAATGTTGAACTAAAGTAGGGCACCACAGTCTTTGTATTCTTCTCCAGTTCATGATCCAAAGTTCTTGAAGCAAAATATGATACAGATATGTGCTTGAATTTGCCCGTATTTTCTGCATTGCCCACCACCTTCAAGAAGGTCTCCTCCCATTCAGCGCCTCTGCAATCAATAGGAAAAGAAATTAGATTTAGATATAGTTAACCCTTTCCAGTTATATACATACTTGGCATCCTGACGCTTATTGTCGGCTGTGACAAAGTAAACCAATTGAATGGCTGGCACACTTATAATTAAGTTATCTTCAGTTAATTGAGTACCGCCAAAGAAGACGGGAAACAGATGGGCATCCCAGGTAACCGGATTGAACATGAAGGGAAAAGTTAAATTCAATTGACCCGTCTCAATCTGTAAGAACAAATTGTTAAAGAGACCTATCAAAATGTCTTGAGTGATCTTAGACTTACATCATCCATAATGGCATCCAGATTCAGTATATCATTCTCAAAGCATTCATTCTCCCAGCGTGCACAGTTATCCTTATAGGTATAGGTATCTCCATCATAGGTTACTGTGGCATTCTGTATTATATTATCCAGTTGTCGCAATTCCTGAAAGATCTCACGACGTATCATGTTGGTGTCACCATCTTTGGCTATCACAATGACTCGACCGAAGCGGCCTGGAACAAAAATTAAAGATAGCATTAGCAATGGTTTTTCTTTTCAAAACAATTAAATTGAAGGTTGCCCGCCAGCCCACTCCCCCCCAAGTGCCCACCCCACGCCTTCTTAAAGCCAAAATGTGACAATAATTTTAATGAATTTCATTTATTTTGTTCGCTTGTGCTTCCACTTTACTTCCACAATAAATTGTAGGTACTACGCTTTTTGTGTGTTTAATGCGCCATAACAAATGCAGCCTCGTGTGTTTGCGTCAGTGTTTGGCGCGGCCCATTATACACACATATAAATTCCGAATATACAATATACGTAGTTTTATCTGTATATAACTAATAATACCATTCGATATCTATGAAAATATCAATCCTAACTGATCTATGGAACGTGCCCAACTACACGTTCTTCTGACATATCTTTCAGTTGATTCTGTGAATGAACTTGCGATTCAGTGTTCTTATCAAACTCACTATAATTAGATCATGAGCAATCTGTACACGTTGAGCCCGTAACAAGATTTATGTATTAGATATTCTAATTGTACTTGAAGAGGCTCATAAGATATTACCTAAATTTATGATATGCGATTTTAATTGACTTAATGCTGGCCATAAAGGGTCTCATCGAAACAAAGGCCTTAAAATCTGCTTTACAAATTGGTTTCTTATGTAAATTTTGATATTTTAAACAATATGAAATTTTAATTATTTTTGGCGAATAATTTAAATTTCTTAATAATACTAATAGTGTAATAAATAAAAGTCTATAACTTTATCTGGAAAAGGGAAAAACAAATGCACTCACTTTTCATTCAGTAAGTGAAATAAAATGTGATTTTTATGGCATTAAATTTGCAGTTTTACTGTTAGTTGAGCTGTCATTGTAGGCGCATAAACTTGATCCGTGAAAGGTTTTAAAATCACGTAGTTTAAGTTGCCAATGCAGATAAAAAACAAATGCAAAATCTTATTTAAAAGGTATATATTAAAATATATATATATTGTTTAACCCTTTAGAACCTTTGAGTAGATTTTTTAAAATATTAAACAACACATTGCTCAATATATTAAAGAATACATTGCTCAATATATTAAAGAATATCTTGCTGAATATATTAATCGATATGTTAAACCTCTTTCGATACTTTTTTCTTACTAAATTTCAGAAGAGTCAAACTGACTGATACAACTTATAGGTAGATGGCAAAAGGAAACTAACTGATCTCTAATACAAATTAGGATAATGAAGACGATAGAATAACTTTAAAGTTTAAGTTCTTAATCTACTTAAACTCAGAACCAATTATAGCCAATCTCAATAAACCTAAACAGATACTTTTAAGTTGAACTAAATTAATGTTTCGATTTCTAAAATGTCCAAATCACGTCTTCAAGTCTCAATGGTATCGATTCAACCACACTCTGTAAAAAGCCAAGTTGATTCCGTCTATGAAATGAACCGGATATCCTAAATGAAAGCTGCGCACAAACGACACCAGCAAAAAGAGAAATATTAAATGATGTTACGCTTTGAAATGCTTATCGATAAATTCAATTTTTATATAACATTTTGACCAAAACCAAACGAAAGAAACAAAAAAGCAAAATGCAAGCAATTTATTGCCGGTCAATGTTATTTTTTTTCAACTTTTGTTGTACAATTTTATTTTATTTTTTTGCTATTGCTTTGTTGCGCTCCATAAACAAATTTCCCAAGTCAACGATAGGCGAAAGTTGCTTTTGCAGTTAGTTGCAGTTGCTTTTTTTTTGGGTCTTGGTGCAACAAAGAGGCCGAGTTGGAGGCAGAGGCACACGAGGCGCATCCAACTGGTCGTAACTGATTCCAACCAAAGTAAATGTGGTCTTAAAATGCATTACTTTTGCGGTTTATTGAAGACTCCCCAGATGCAGCTTAGTTGTTGTTGCTCTGGCAATCGCACAATTTGCTGAAACGTTTGTCAAAACAAAGTTCAATGATGCTACAAACTTGTACGCAATAAATCTTGAGTAGATTTCCAATTTTCATATACCCTAACTATGTGGGATGAATGGATTTTTACAAAAGCTTTGTAGATAAACGATTTTGTAAGATAAAAAGTATTAAAACTCATTATATGAGGAAAAAGTGAGAGATAGTGATGGTAATATATCGATATTTATAGAAATATTATCGATAACTTGATCATCAAAAGCTTAAGTACGCAGAATTTAAATGAGGAAACTAACATTATATAATATTTAATAGAAGAGAAAGCATTTTGGCTTGAACTCTTGTTATATTATCTATAATCTGTCTAATCGGGTATCTTTTCGTTTCCAATTCCGAATGAATTTGCCAAAATTATCATTAATAACTGCTCTCGTTTCCGTTTCGAAAGTTGCTCACTTAATTGACTTCTTCTTACACCCTGTATCGGGTCTGAAAAATTAAAATTTTTAATTTTAAAATGATTCGGATAAGAAAACGTTTCGGAAACGGATATATGAATATTAGTTCAAAGTGAATCCATTTAATTAAATGATCCATAACAAAGTCATGATAGTCATGTGGAGCATCTGATTTTTCATTTCGCTATCTTCGCTGCACATGAACTCACATGGCTAAGAGTAGAGAGCTGGCGGCTAACACAATTGGCCCGAATCTCTGAGTGCAAGTTGTTTGTATCTTCTTTTGTTTTTATTAGATACATCACAAAAAGTATCTAATGCAGTTGCAGATGTTGATGATGCTCACTGCACATTGAGTGCAATCTATAAGAATGAGGTTAAATTATTTCGCAAGAATTATGTTTAAAATCTCTATTTATCTCTCGGCAAATCTATGTATGTGTTTGAGTGTGTGTGTGTGGGGGTATTGGGTGTGTTGTTGTGCTTTTAATAGCGAAATTTTTTTCCCCATTTTGTTGTAAATAATTCAAGACAAGAAGAGAAAAAAAACCTTAATGATATTTTTATGAGTTTTTTTTTTTTACAAAACTCGCTTTAATTGTTTCTCTAGCTCATTTTGCACGTTTCTCTTTGTGAAACTGTAATTTCATAGTTGATGTTGTTGTTGTTGGTGGTGGTGGTTTTTGCAACACTTTTACCGGCATTTAAAACGCTTACTTAATATGCCTTGAAACGTAACCGTACTAAGTGAAATACCTGAAATAGTCTCGAGAGATTCAATTTTCGTGCATTTCTAAAAAGAACGCAAGTTCAAAGTCCTTTAATTTCACTTTTCTTTTAGTTGGCTTTGAGCTTCTTATTTTTTTGTGGCACAATGCCATTTGACGAGTTTGTTTTTTGATTTCGTTCATTTATTTGGCAATTTGCTTTTGCCTTTACCTAATAAACCATTTAGCGTAGTTAATAGCCTGTAAAACGTTGGCGAAGTTTCAGTTCAAGACCCCAATAAAATGCTGCGTCGCCCGAAAGTATCACAAAATTACTCTGAAAACATATTTATGGGCACATGAGACTTTAATTTTAATTTAATTTAATCTTGAACTCAAAATGTCGGTTGGGGGAAAAAAAAAGTGTTAAGAGTAGGAAGAAAATGACATTTTCCCCATTGAAGGTGCAAAAAATGTGGCAATACATTTATAACTGCAGGTGGGCAATTCAGTTTGTGGGCCTGCCTTAAATGGAATGACGGATTCACAAATTTTGATACTTACCGGGTCTGGTAATGCGTCCCACATTGAATCGATGCGTATAATTGACTTTAAAATATTGCTCAACAATGGCACGTTCAGCCTTACCCTCTCCATTAATGGGTGAAAATAGATATTCGGGATCGATTTGATATTTCAATTGTTGATACCTAAACGAGAAGAGAGAGAAATGCGATAAGTTAACATTGCAATTTATAAACGGATTTCGTAGACTCGAACGTGGCACAGTTAGTTATCGATAATTAATGAATGTGTAATCGAAACACGCCCACCGCTGTTTCGCTTATCAAGTCGGTAGTCTTTGATCTTTAGGCCATAGAAAGATGTTGGAGTAAACTTACCCTGTCATACATAAAAGTGTTAGCAGAACTGGAATGATAACAAAATATCCAGGATGTTTGGCTATGCATATTCCCAAATGATAAAATGATTTATTTAGTGTCTTATCGACACACGATATGCCGCATGTCATCTGAAACGAAACAAAACAAAAATGTAGAATGAATATAATTTCTATAAACATTTTTTGTAAGATCTCTCTCTCTCTAAGTGGTCATTAAAATCAAAAACAAATGTCAGTTAAGAGCTTGCATGTCAAACTCTAATGTGATTTGGTCGGAACGAAGGTGAAAGACAGAGATTTTTTGTGTTTGAACATATTATTTGTATGTATTTGTTGTTATTGCCTTTTGTTCATTCGACACCTTCAACTTAAACTTTAGACACGCATTGTTTTTAGAGCTGCCTCACTTTGCTGCTGCCTATGTTTGAATAAAATGCCCTTGTTCATCTACAAACAATCATAAAAAAAAAAAAAAAAAAAAAACCCAACACCACTAAAAATGAGGAAAACCACTAATAGTACACATTAACATGATTATAGAAGTCAAGTACGCCATATATACAATATATAAAAAAACAAATCAAATTTAATAAACTAAAATCTATGCCAAGAAAAACCCAATAAAAAAGTTATTTTGCGCCCCCGGGTGGACTCGAACCACCAACCTTTCGGTTAACAGCCGAACGCGCTAACCGATTGCGCCACGGAGGCTATGTTTATTCCCGAAAAATTTGTAAATATATTTTCATTGAAAAGGTGGGAAGCGTATTACAATTCTTATCTTGTAATTCTAACAGTAAATATAAATTGTTTGACTAAAGAAATAAATTAAATTGGTTATTCCCCTGAAAAGATATTTGCCTTGGTCTTTTTTGTTAAATGAACTTAAAGGGCTGCGTTCTCTTTTTTTATTTCAAATTAATTTCAAAATGCTTTAAGTTTACCTCTCTCTGCCATAGAGGATAATTCACAACTTTCTTAGTTGACATAAACATTTTCAAGACTTCCTCGTTATTTTTATAAACCAGTTTCATTTGTAATAGCCAAAAAAACTTTTTATAGAAATGTTTGTACGAGAACTCTTAATGAACTCTGAATAAACTCATATTAAAATCCCTAATCGACTAAATACATACATATGATTTTTCAAGATCCCTGAACAAATTTATTTGTTTTACTTTTTGTAGTATCAGCGAAAAGTGATGACAAAAGCATTTTGTACTTTGTTGACTAAGAAACTATTACTTAAGAGCCCTCTTAATCAGTGAAAAGGTACATACATAATACTACATATTTTACCACTGTACATATACACTTACAAGTATTTTGCCAAGCAAACGCAATTCCAATTGGAATTGCAATTCCGTTTGGATAAACAAAAGTAAAAAATGTTTCATTTCTGATTCATGTTAGAATTCAGTTAACAGAACTTACAGCAAGTGAGTTCTGAGTTCTGTTAAACAAGCAGAGTCTCATGTTAAGCTTTTGACTCTCTCGCAGCATGAGCCTCCGTGGCGCAATCGGTTAGCGCGTTCGGCTGTTAACCGAAAGGTTGGTGGTTCGAGTCCACCCGGGGGCGCAAATTAACTTTTTTGTGTTCTCTTTTATTTCGTTTTTTTTTTTCAACTGTAAGACAGTTTTGCAGTCATTTATTAAGTATTATTTTTGCTTGTACAAAGGCTGCGCAATTAATATTTAGCCAATTTGTCATGCCAAACACAGAACGTTGTCACTCACAATGCCATTATGAATTTGTTAAATCAGCAAAGCTTGTTTGTACCCTACATGAATAGAACATTAGCCTTAACTCATTCATTCATTGATTCACACAAAGCAACTAACAATGAAATGAAATAACAATTAGGAAGCTGAAAGCCTTCAAGAAAAAAAAAAAAAACCTTATGACTCTCAAACTGTACAATGTTTTTTTTTTACTTCTGGCTTTTAAGATTTTTAACACATTCTTAAAATATGCTTAATGAATTTGAATTCAAAATATGTTTGAAATAAAAATTGTTAAATTTCTATTGGAATCAGTTCCATATTAGATATTTTCCACGTTCCATTTATCTATTTATGCTTCAGATTAGTTCACTTAATTTGTTTCAAAGGAACTTCAACATTATACTTATTTATAGATACATATTAACTTTTGAATTTTTCATGGTACATAGGCCAAATTAAACTCAATATCTAAATTAGATATGGGAGGCTGCATCTGGTCAGCGTAGTCCACTTAACATTTGCCTGCTAAACGGCATTTAAACATAAATTTAATGAGTTGGCGTTGATTTTTTCTTTTGTTTATTGTTGTTGTTATTGTTGGTTGGTGTTGGCTGTTGCATACAGTTAGTTTACTTTCCATTTTTGTTTTTTTTTTTGTCTCTATATTTCTCTATTTTGGGTTCAACGACAACTGACGCTGCACTTTTACCAAAAATATATATAAAAAAAAGATAGACTAGTTTTATAGCAAACCCATTATGAGATACTCTACTAACTATTATGACTGACTTTATTAACAAACATTTTAGAAAACTGATAAAGAATAACACAGGAAAAAAGGTAAGTTTCAATTGGATTTAGCTTATATTTTTGTTAGTTAAGATTGGGAGACTTTTTTGTTCCATCTACTCTCTAACTTCTCTTCTCGATTCAACCAAGTTATTATACTCTTTTCTTGGCAAGGGCATTAAAGTAAAAATAAACGCCAAAGTGTAACAATTTTTGTTTGGGTTTTAAGCACTTGAAAGACCGACATTACAACATGGGCACAGCAGCAGGTAAAACTACCAAGTATTGTGGGCCCACTCTGATTGTGAGTGAGGCACTTCAAGTTTAGTTTTTGGGTTTGGGGCTTGCAAATTGAGTCACAGCTCAAGGTTATAAGCTTTAACCGTCAACAACCCCCAGCCCCTATCCCACCACCTTTGTGTTTATGTTGACATAACGGTTCATTATGTGAAAATGAATTAATAAACCTGCAACTTCAGACCAGAAGTGAGGCATCAAGTGTTGAGTGTTGTCGGTGATGGAAACAACCGACTAGAATTCAAGTTAATGAAGTCCATTTAAAGGGCAATTTAATGGTTCAACGTGTGTGGTTGTTCTTCGGGTTTTCAATTATCAATACAATTTTATTACCTGGTAATTTACCTCACATTTGACAGTTGCTCTGCAAGAATATATTACCAAAATTTATGATCTGTTTACGACTTGCAAGGGGCTTTAATTTTGAAAAAGTCAACTGTGCTATAATTAAGACATTTTGCACATGGCAGTTTTTGTTTGTTTACATATTTATGTGCCACAATTTGTTAATTTAACTGAGTTTTGTGTGAAAAAAAGTATAAGTTTCCACAAATCAAAGTGTCATCAGGCAACAAAGTCACGAGTTGTAGAACAAAACTGAATTGTTATTAATCTGTTTGATGGATGCTGCATTTAAGTGAGAAATTTTATGGGATTTTATAATTTTTAAATAATATTTAAACTTGTTGTAATTGCTAATAGAGAGAGAGGAATAGGGAAAAAGGAATAAGGCAAATAAAAAACTTTTATTATCGCCTAGACCTTTTTATCACCTTAAAGTTAAATAACATAAGCAACTATCTTTAATGACCTTTTAAACAAAACTCTCCTCCTTCTCCTTAGTAACAAACATTCAACAAGTTTCATTAAGTCAAAAGTTTTTGCCAAATATCATAATCGGATTTTATCATCATCTCTTTACTCACTTATCAATGGCTGATTCGACTAACTTTAAAAATAGATACAAACAGACATAATTTGGTTATGCAAAAAAGTGAAAAAACCTAAAATAAAAATATTGTACAACCTACTTAAAGAAAACAAACATAGAAAAACAAACTAAAGATGAAATACAAGTCAAATAGTTCCACCTACTTTTCTCCTTCTTCACTTTGGTTTAGCTTAATGAACTTTACAATTATTACGCAAGTCCCTTTGAAGAGGCTAAAGGGGAGTCAGTCTGTGGGTCATTTCAGTTTTCATAATCATCTTTTGGTCTATATTGACGCACTTTTAGTTGACTCATCTTGGGATTATTGTTGTTGTTGTTGTTGTTATTGTTGTGTGGTATGAGTAAAACGATTTAAAATGCATTTTGTATGTGAAATCGAAATGAAATTATAATTTTGTAACCTTGAGTAATAATTTCGATTCACTTTGGCGATTTGCGTGCCAAGAAAAATTGTATGCAAAATGCGTTTCCCCTGTCCCGCGTTTGGTCACTCCATCATTCTGTAAAGTTGTCAAATTGTTGTGTGTTTTTCCCCCATTTGAATTTTAACTAGTTGATGGAAATAAATGGAATGTATGTGGGTCAAGTTTTTGATACATGGCAGATTCTTCTTCTTCAAAAGAATTTCTTGAGAAAGTTTGTCGCTTGAGTCTTTTGTTTCATTTTTAGCAATTTGCTGCTTATTGTTTATTGGCTAACAAAAAAAAAAAATATGATTTCTTTAAAAGAATTTTGTTGTACATATATGTATGTATGCAGATCCGAGTGGTTGGGCTTAGCCTTTTTTGGGATTTTTGGGTCAAGTAAAAGTTGAAATTTTGACACAAAAAAAAAAAGTTTTAACAAATTGGTTAATTCTTGTGGACAATCGAGTTTTTAGGTCTTGCATAATTCTTCTCCCAGTCTTTGGCAATTTTCTAGGCACATAGAGCCTGTAATTTATATAATTTACAAGAGGAGAGCTTTTGGGTCTGCTTACAAGTTTTGCTCTACCCTCCAAGTCAATGGCTATAAACGGGTATATTACTCTCAATATGGGGAAGCATTTTTCGCATGCATGTATGCTACAGGGTAATACAAAGCCGTTTTCTTGTCGATAACATGCGTGATTTTTCCCTCCTTTTCCTCGTTGGTTTTTGCCAAATCATAAAGTCAACAAACTTTCACTTTTTTTTTTGAATTTTTTTGATGTTTTTGGCTAACCACAATATAAACTTAAAAATGCGAAATAAAAAGATGGGTAGAAGGGAGAGGAGGGGAAAATTACAAAATTAATATTAATTATTATTTAAATATATTTGACGCAAATCATTGAAACACACAAAAACCTCAAATGTAGGTCAAGTCATTGAAGTAGAACAGAAAGACAAGACTTAAGATTGACCTTAGCACGTGGGCGTATGTCAGCAGCAACAGCAATAGCAACAAATCGATAATTATTATTGTCAAAGTGATTCATTTTGGCCAACAACCCGAAAAAAGGTCTCTTTGAATTGCCACATACAAACAGATATACAACAAAATGTTTGCAATGAATTTTAATTAGTTTTCGAGGCTGCTGACAAATCCGAAATGAAATCAAACATTGAAGGTGCCTTAACTGTTTATTTGTTGACTTTATTTTTAAACAGAAGTTACGTTACACACACTTTTTTCTTTTATTTTTTGGGCTTGGTCCCTGTTAGCCAGATTCTTTGGGGCCAAAGTTAGCTAAGTAAGCAAGTAGAAGCTGAAAACAAAACTCAAGTTGGAATCACTTTCTACTTTTTTTTTTATCTTCAGTCGCATGCGTCGCGGTGGACCTCAATGTGGGTCACACAAGCAACAACAACAACAACCGCTTTCAATTTGAATTCAGGCAGTTTTTGGCTTTTGGCTTTTAGGTATGTATTTTGTGTTTTTTTTTTTCTTTTATATATTTTTTTGATTTGTTTGGTTTTGCATTAATTAAGCATAGAGCTAGTTTTTTTTTTTTTTTTTGTTGTCTCTCTGTTGTTGATCTGTTTTATAAGACTTTGCATTTGAATTGAAGATTTAGAGTTTGGGTCACTGGAGCAGTCGTCGATCATTAAATGAAGCTGTAAAAGCAATTGGAAGGGACCTAATCAAATTAAATGATTAGTTAGTGGATTGTGCTAATGCCAGTAGTTTCCGGTGTCAGATAGACAATCCTATCCTGATATCTTTGGGGCTAACAAATTGAAAGGAAGATGTGTGTCCACTCCATAGAAATGTTTGCCAATCAACTTCTTATTGTAATCGGACGTTTTTCTTACATTAAACAACAACAACTACAGATTAATAGGTAAACTCTAGTAGTCCAATGTTGTTGTGGAGATCTTGGCATAACTTTCAACTAGAATGTAAGCCAAGTTCGTTCGAGCGAATTCAATTTGTTTACTTGTCAAAGCCTTCTTTCATTATAATAGAAAAACATTAGAAATACTTAAAGCATTATTCCTACTGCTCTCTAAAATAAATGCTAAATTTAATATTCTGAAATTCTTTGTTTGTTTATCAACCTTTTTGTTGTTATTCTTTGCCTATTTTTTGAATCTTTATGTATAGACACAAAAGAAGACATTTTCAAGTTTTTACATTCAAAGTCGTATAAGTTTATTAATTTTTAACCAAAAAATATATATTATAACATCATTTAGTCCTGAAAAAGTTCATTGTACTCTATCTGACTACTATTAAAATATTTACGAAAGTAAAAAACATCAAATGCAAAATTTAATAGTAAAGAATCTAAATGAATCTAAATCTAAATTTCTCTCTTTTCTTTTCAAACAAATTTGTTTTTCAAAGTAAACTTCTACATCGTATATATTTTATAATTTTATCAAATGTTTTATTCTGGTTTAGAATATGATCCCCTTCTCATTTTAAATTTGTATTTTTAGCCCTTAGGCTCACTTGGGATTACTTATTGTTAATGGATTTAAGCTGAACGAATCTGGCGGTTTTTTTAAGCCTGATCAGAGCTCGTTTTGGTCATGTGGTAACAATGTCTTCTGGCAAATTTCATGTTAGCTATCTTAATTCTTCCTTGTTCATTTTTTTGTTGTGTTGAAAGTAATTCCAAAAGTAAACCAAATAAATTGGCATAAAATTAATGCAATCGACATTCCTATAAATATTTTTGCAATGAAATCAATCGGCAAATAGTTTGAAATGTGTTTTTGGTTTAAAAGAAAGACCGAGTTGAGGCCGGGTTTAGTGAAAAGGAAGTTTGAAATCAGCTGAAGAGACAATTTAAAAGAAAAGACAACAAAATATTATAAAAATTGTCATCATTTTCTTCTACTTTGTGACAAAGTTTTTCCACTTCATTAGCATTTCACTTGCGCTTTCTTTCTCTTAAGTATTGGTTGGGGACCTAGTTTAAGCCTTATCACACACGATCATTAACTTTTACTCTCTAAAACTTTACTTTCCGTGGCAAACTGTCAATTATGACAACGTTTTTCCTTAACTCTGGTGTGTGTTTTTTCTTCTCTTCTTCTGTTTTTCTTTCAATCTTTCTTTCTTTTGTTACTTGCTTCTATCTGAGTAAAGTTGTGTATGGCTCTATTTCTATTATTTTTCTATTTCTGCCACCAACATTGAAGTTAATAAATCCACCAATTGACAGACGACAATAAAATGTAAGAGTCGGAGATGATCATCATTATCATAATGATCATGATCATGATACTATAGAAACGAATATAAAACCAAGAGATAATAAAAGCATGGAGAAGAAGAAATGGACTGTGAGCAAGTGAGTGTGTGTGTGTGTAGAAAGAGGGAAAGAAGAAAAGAAAGTGCAAGCCTGTACTCACAGAAGAAGATATATTTATTTATACATTTGTCTGTCTACATATACATATGTACATATGTATGTATGTAGGTAAGTATGTGTGAATATGTAACGGTACTTCTGAACCAGAGATCTACTGTCAGACATTGCACTTCAAAAAGTTGAAACTTGAGCTTGAGGCAATTTTCTGAGCCACTTTTCCTTTCAAGTTGCACGCGTACCCTTGTCTCTGTCTTCTTATACCTTGTAACTAGTAGGGTATATTAGAATTGAAGGAAATTATGTCAAAATGCACTTAATAACAGATAATAACATATACATTCTTGATCAGAATTGATTGATATACTGTTTCTCTTAAGACTTGAGCTATTAGTTCTTGACCTACTACAATAAATCATGCAATTTTCATTTGAGCATGTGTGTGTGAGAGAGTTAGATTACATTTCACTTTTAAAAGAGCTATTTATGTACACTTGAGACTGATTTCTGTTCAAATCAATAAGACAAAACTTCAAATATTATATTTACTTAAAACATTTCAACACTTTAAAGTTTAAACTCTTAATGATGATTTTGTCTCTTCCACTTTTCACCAGGTGATCACTTATTCGTCTTAACTCCACTTAAGTGCACTAATTTAAAGATTTTGCCCTTGCTCTTGCTAATTGTTCGCCATTTGGAGTGGAAACAGAAAAACAAAACAAAACTTTTACCCAACACCTTGAAAACAAAAGTGTTATTTAGTTTGACCACTTTAAGCAAATCATCACTAACAGTTTTAATTTTCAAGTTGCTGTTAATTATTTAGTCAAACATTAACCAAAACTATTTGAATTGTGTTTCAATATTTGCTTTGCCAAATTGAGCAAATTATATGCCAACAATTATGAGCTAATCCACTCAAATGATATTGAATTAAACAAAAAACAAAAAACTGAATCTATTCCAACTGTGCAACCAGATCAATTTAAGAAAACCAGTTTGAAGTAGATTTTCTTTTTGGGTCACAGACTACCTGCTGCATTAGTAACAACATTGAAGGTGTTAGAAACTATGGAAATTCCTTATGAAAAGTAGAAAAACAAAAGCAAAAACGAAGAAGAAGGCTTAAGAAAGCAATTAAATTTTATTACTCTACCTGTTTTTGTGAACGAGAAAGGATTGAAACAAACTCAATTGAGCATGACTGTACCAAAGAAGGGGTCAGATGAAAGAATATTGCCTTTGAACTCACTTCACTGCTGCTTTTTGTTTATAAGACTACTTGAAAGCTGTACGAACTTCACAAAAACCATTTTACATTAATATTTCCAATCTAAGATTAGAGTGTGTCAAATGTTAACTTGAAGTTGGTCAATTGGGACAAAGTCTTTTATAATGCTAAATAGTTCAAAAACTATTCAATTATGATTTTTCAATGAAAATTTGAATGAAACTACAGATTAAAATGTTGAAAGTCTTTTCTTTTTGTTTATGAAAAGAATTGTTCATTGTTTGTTGATATCTCTTTTAAGAGTCACATTCAACTTTACTTTTTTCTAGAGGCTTTTAGATAAACGAACAATTAATCTTCTTGGTGGACTAATAGGATCCAGTTTCAGATCTATTTAACATCTAAAAATTACATAAATATACCTTTATCGATGTGGAAAGGAGGAACACTCTGATCCTTTGGTGTATTCGCTTCTATAATTATTTTTAATATATCCACAGAATATCATACTTAAACAGCTTTTTGCATACTTTCGGGGGAAAAGGTTCCCCTTTTGGATCCGCCATTGGTAAAACCGGCTTTGTCTTTGTATAAATTTAACAACGTTTGAAGTTAAGATAAGAATTTTTAAGTTAACTGCTTTTAAGGATTTTCAAATGAAAATATTAGTCCATATTTCCTTAGATGGTGTCGAAGGGGATTAATTCAAACAAACTACTTCAAACCAAGAGTGTTATCTCTTCAAAAACCACTTAATGTTAGAATCAAGTTTCCTAACTCATTGATTATTGTGTTGGCCTAGTTGTTAATATGTTTATTGTAATCAAGTTCACATAATAACCAAATGGTTAAGCATTTCCACACACATATTTGGCCTTGAACATAATTGGATATTGATAAAAAAAAATAACAAAATAACGGAGGAAAAAAATGAAATGAAATGCTGACCCAATCAACCGGTTTTTCTATATGTTTTTTTTTTTTTCGGCAGAAATTTCACTTAAACTTTCATTAACGTTTTTTCGGTGAGTCGAAAGGGTGGTGAGGGGGAGGGGGTAAGGGGCGGGCAACTGCAACTCCTTTCGATTCAGGTGGTTCGATGGTTATGTATTTAATTATGGCGAGTTCACATCATGTGTCAAACCGGATCAGCATTCACTAGTCAGACACTATGCGGGGCCGCCACCTCATTTATGTAATCCAAGTCCCAGTGACTAGTACCCCGCCTCCAGTTTCAATCCCAATTCCAACAAAAAATAAATGCAAACATATGAAAATTACTTTTCATGTTGCTTTTGGCCATCGTCGCCGACGTCTTTGCCGTTGCCGTTGACGTTTCGTTTTGTTGGCCAATGTTTGCTATTGAATATTATTTCTCAGTCTTTCGACTTTTTCCGCTTAATTTTTATTAATGTCAATTCCGTTTGGCTCAGGTGTTTGCTGGCAATGGTTGATAGTTGAGGGGTTTTTTTCTGTCTTTCTGTCACTCTTGGTGCAATTTCATGTGCTCCAATTTGTCTCACAATCTTTGAATTAAGACTGTCAAAAGTTTGGTTTTCCAGTTCATGTCAAACTGTATGCAACTGGTTCACATCTCTTACACTTAATAATTTTCATTGTCTCTATGGCAATTTGTTAAATCATCTCTGCAATAATAATTTACTATGATTGCAAGTTTTTTTTTTTTAGTTTTGTGTTCTTTATTTTTTCATTTCTATGTTTCTTTGTTCGCTTAACAAATCACTACGTCATTTGCTCAATTTTTTGTTCAGAAATTCCGATACGCAATTCTATTCAACATAAAATATTCAACCCTCATTGCCACAACCCCTAAAAATGGTAAGAAATAAATGCGTATTTATTTAATGATTTATCCCCTTTAAGATGCTGGAAGAATCAATTTTGGTAACGAATAATTCAAATGAATCAGGAAACAATTCATTATACCATACACCCATAGGGTGAAATGGTATATTAAAGTCGCCAAAATGTATGTAACAGGCAGAAGGAAGCTTCTCCGACCCTATAAAGTATATATATTCTTGATCAGGATCAACAGCCGAGTCGATCTAGCCATGTCCGTCTGTCCGTCCGTCCGTCCGTCCGTCCGTCCGTCCGTCCGTCCGTCCGTCCGTCCGTATGAACACGCAGATCTCGGAGACTATAAGAGCTAGAGCCACCAAATTTGGTATGTATACTCGTGTAGTATGCACATGTTCAGAGTTAATTGGAATTTCGGCCACGCCCCCTTACGCCCCCAGGAATCACATAAAACTGTTTTTCTTAAAAAGTATAACAGCTAGACACATCAAATTTGGTTTATATACTCCTTTAGTTGGCGCGCAGAAACTAATTGTTTAAACTTTTTGACACGCCCCCTTCCGCCCCCGGAATTTACATAAAAGTGATTTCCTTCAAAACTATGATAGCTACCGACATCAAATTTGGTATGCAGACTAGTTTAATAGACGCGCAGAAACTGGCTATTTAAAAATTTTGCCACGCCCACTTCCGCCCCCGCAAATCAAACAAAACTGATTTTCTCAAAAACTAACAAAGCTAAAGTCACCAAATTTAGTATGTATACTGGCTTAGTATGTGCGCAGAGTATATATGTATATTTTCATATTTTGCCACGCCCACTTCCGCCTCCATAATTAAGAAAAAACCGATTTCCTCCTGTAGTTTTTTGACCATCGCATTCAAATTCGGCAGACTAATTAATCTTATCTATTTCTACGAAACTACCAAATTTTATTGAAATCGGACTAGAAACATGCAAAATATGCGTATGAACGTATTTTACTAAGCGGTCCACAAGGCCAGAATTGGACGTTGGCTAGTAGCGGCGCTAGAGTGCTCGTGTGTTTGTAGAGTGAGCGAGATAGCACATAGTATAAGACATGTAAAAACAATTTAATAGACATACATTTGGTCTTCGAAATTTGAAATATTTGTTTCACCAGGTGTATGGTATACCCAAGTCGACGAGTCGACTTACTTGCTTCATTTGAAATTATTTTGAAAAATTTGTTAAACAGAAGTTCATATGAAGAGGGATCTCGGGAGAAGAAGAATGAACTTTCTATTGGAAATCTTAGGCTCTAGGAGGTAACAATTGTTCTTAAAATATCTTATTCTAATGAGACTCACACCCAAGATTTCGGGGGTTGAAAATTATTATTGTTTTGGGCCACTTGACATCCAATTACAAGTGTTCTTCCACAACGTGTGTGGCTGATTGTAATTTTAGTCATATGCTAGATTAGTTGTTTGTGACAAAAGAACAGTTGTATTATATTTTCTTTAGTGCCTAGTTCTTAAACACAACTAACTAAAATATTTCACTTTATGTTGAATGAAAGTCTCTAGCTAATAATGAAATCTAAACATATTTAGTCCACTTCTTAATTGTTTTTGTTATATCGGAAATTTGATAGTGAATATTGTTCAAGGATATCGAAATTTTATTAGAGTTAAAGATAATATCTCGATTTTTGGAGAAAATTTCCCCTATTTTGTTTTTAATCTCAACAAATTAGAACCAATTTTATTCCAACTAAAGCAACTAGGACTTAAACTATTTTGAAATGATTGAAACTATTTTGATAAATATATAAAACCAGAGACATTTTATAGGAAAAAATTTAAAAGAATTTCGTTGTTGAAACCGATAAAGAAATTTCTCAAAAATCTCAATAAATTACAAAACAAATACAAAATATTTTTCAATAAATTAGCAAAAGTTGGAATTAATTTTCCGTTGTTGATTTTTTAATGGAATATTTGCTGTGAAATTGACACATGATTATTTATTTTCAAGTTAACTTATAAATTTATATTTGTAAAATTAATTTATTTATATTTGTAATTGCAAAAGATAATAATTTAGAATTTATAATGCAACAAAGACCTTTAGGCTAAGGTTATTTTCTTTTCATTTATGTAAATCAATTTAATTTTGTTGATTAAAATTTACCTTTAATTAAATTGTTTAGCAATTCGTTAGTTATATATCCAAAAATCTGTTCGATGTGGTTGTTCGTTGGGAGTAGACCCTTCTTTTATATAGTATTGCACTGGAAAATATGTGGTAATATTTTCTTTTCGAGATACACTAGATAAAATTTTCTATTTGCAATATAAAATGGAACTTTTTCACGTTTTCATTTTGCTGAATATTTGCACTCGATGCCAATAACGAAACGAAATCGTATTTGAATCGTGGCCGTTTGATTTACGCCGACTTTTTTGCCGATTTGCGACCGTTAACTTTGAGACCGTCCCACGGACTGAACCGAGTTTGATATGAAGGCGCTTTACGTTGTGATTCGGTCACGTTAAATTTTTCAATTCCAATTTCTGTTGTCGTCTTTTGTTCACTTTATAAATTGGCTCTGATTGCTACTGAACCGACTGTCTGACTGTCTGTCTGTCTTCTTGGCATGGACTGGCTGGCTAAGCCACCGAAAGAAAGAAAGTAGCGCGCACAACCAACCGTCTCGCTCAACGTAGTGAAATGGAATGAAGTTGGCTCAGAGTCGCTCATATTACTCGTGGCTCTCTCGACTCACCTGAGTCTCTCTCTCTCTCTGTTCGATCTTGTTGCACCTTGTTAACTAGTTTACAGCGGTTTTGGTTTTTTGGGAAAAATCTTGAATTTTCTTTCTACTCTTTATACCTGTTTCCCCGTTTATCCTCAACAGGTGTGTCCCTCCTGTCTGTCTGTCTGTGTCTGTAGACTCACAAATCTCTGAAGGTCGTCTCCCTCGGTTATTAATCGCCACTTTCTTTCTAAAGACAGCCGAGCCGACAAGCCTGAGTACACACTAACCGAATGTGCCAGATGGACAAGTCGCGGGTGAGTTCAGGTGAATTTCAAACGAATCATAAATATATATGGAATTTCGTTTGAAGGCATATTTGGTAGTCTTATGAATATTTTAGCATACATCAAGAATTCAAAAGTTTTTCTTTGATCAAGTAATTGACAAATGAAAATTTGAAGTTGAGAGGTGTTGGATCAAGGTAAACCATTATAAACTTAAAGATCTTATAAAGACACGTGACAAAGGAAACCAAATCAATAGAAAAGTGATTGATACTGAGGTAGTCTAACAAATAGAAGGAAAATTCCAAGTGTATTTGAGTCATTTTCACTAAATTTGTTGATGTTTTGCGATTCCCGCACTAATCTCAGATCTAATTGAGTAAAAACCTTTCCTGGGAATCAACATTTAGATGCGTCATTTGTTTTCTACAGATTTCTAGAAAAATGGATATACTAAAAGGATACACAACGTAAAACATAAGATTAAGAGTGAAAGAGCTGGAAAGTGATCAACCTGAATGAGCAAATAGCCGAGACGATACGTATTTGTGGATGGCTCAGGAATTTAAGCGGAAATTTTAATAAAAATCATTTACAATTTATATCAAACACAGAAAGAAAGAGAGAGACGAGTGACTACACACTATGGTAAAAGGGGGGAAACTGGGAGTGGGCTATGGACCGGGGCGATTGTGTGTGTTTGTGATAAAAATATACATATGTATATATACCAAACAATGAACTATTGGAAGTACAAGTATTATGCCCACGTTGTATATAGTAAGTATAATGTCAGTCGAGCACGTTCAACTCGCCAGAGCTGGAGAATTGAACCACACACACAGGGAAAGGGCAATTAAGTGGGAGGAGGTGTTTGGTGGTCTGGTCTCCATGTCGTCGGTGTTGTATTCAATTTTGTGCAATCAAAGCCCCAAACCATGTGCTAGTCCCGAGTCCAAATCCAAATCCGTGTGTCTTTATATATATAGGTATAATATGTTGATCTCACTGAAGGCATTAATAAGATCTTCATTGGCTACTGAATGCGCCGGGGAATCGAGCATAATTTGCACTGCACATAGAGAAAAAATAATCACATCTGTTAGTTTTTGCCTTTTTCTCGCAATTGATGTATAGAACAAGACTCCTTTATACAGAGATTTCCATATTCATGCAATTGAGATATATACTTCAAATTCTTTTTCCTTACATATTCACGAAATCGATAGATCATAATGAAAATACATAGAAAAGGCAACCAAAGGCGATCCATCAGTTTTCCACTGCAATCCTTCAAAGAAAGTGGCCCATTATTCAAGGATTCCTCATATATTCTCGATTTAATACTTTCACAGTTCACAAGAATCATTATTAAGGTCATTAGAATGCCCATGAAGATATTTCGATTGGTTATGATAATTGAAATAAATTTTTCAAGTATTCGTATATTTATTTTCATTTTGACTGACAACTTTTTCGCTTAGTGTATGGATGGAGAAAAAATTTGATTCAATTTAATGATCACAATTTGCTCAGTGATCTGAGTTATCAGCTCAATTAGAGCTAATCGTGCATTATTATGAACATTTTTTGTTATTTTTCTTAGGTTCAAGACCAACAAATTTGTGTAAAGAATTTTTAATTTTCGGCAAATACACCAGAAATCACCCAAGAAAGAGAGATAGCATCAGTTTTTCCTATGTGAAAAGGTGTGGGGGAGTAAGGGAGACAGTTGTATGTTTAACTTCCTCTTTTCAACACTGTTCACTTGAGGCGCGCCATATTTGGATTTGAATTGAAGGCATTAAAGTTTGTCCTAACTTTTTCTTATTTGGTATTGAGTGAAACAAAAATAAACTTGAAACTAAAACTTAATTTAAGTGCACCTAATCCTGCTGTTTAGGATTAATTCACTTTCTTAAGAAATGTTTTCGTATTTAAAGAATTGGTTAAAGTATTTGCATTTTAAATAGATCGTTTCAAAATTTACCTTTTCGTTTTCGAGTTGTTTTCAAAATTATGTGATTTGTATATCCAAATAGGTTTAAAGTTGAGTTTTAGTTAAGAGTCTCTGGGTAACTCTTCATAAAGTATTGCACTAGAACACATTCAGTAGTTTCCTTTCTAAACTAAATATAGAACTTGTCACCTTGCCATTTTAGTGAATTTTTAATATATTTGCACTTTATCAAACCGAAATCGTATTTGAATCGTAGCCGTATGATTTACGGCGACTTTTCTGCCAATATGCGACCGTTAACTTTGAGACCGTCCCACGGACTGAACCGAGTTTGATATGAAGGCGCTTTACGTTGTGATTCGGTTACGTTAAATTTTTCAATTCCAATTTCTGTTGTCGTCTTTTGTTCACTTTATAAATTGGCTCTGATTGCTACTGAACCGACTGTCTGGCTGTCTGTCTGTCTTCTTGGCATGGACTGGCTGGCTAAGCCCCCGAAAGAAAGAAAGTAGCGCGCACAACCAACCGTCTCGCTCAACGTAGTGAAATGGAATGAAGTTGGCTCAGAGTCGCTCATATTGCTCGTGGCTCTCGCGACTCACCTGAGTCTCTCTCTCACTATCAGTGGTTATGGGTCTCTCTCTCTCCTTCTCTCTCTGTATCTCTTTGCGATCTTGTTGCACCTTGCTTACTAGTTTGCGGCGGTTTTGGTTTTATGTGTAAATATCTTGATTTTCTTTTACCTGTTTCCGTTTATCCTCTACAGGTGTTACTCTCGCGAGTTTTCCCAAGTCCCTGAAGGTCACATTTTCGCTCATTAATCGTCACTTTCTTTTTGAAGAGAGTCATCAGAGCCTAAGTAGATGCATAGATTGTGCCATATTTTTATGAGTGTAAACGGACTACAAATTAAATGAACAATTTTATCCTATGCAGGTTCGAAGATTCTTAAGATTCTTTGGGATATACAAATTGCAAAGATAATATTATCAGTCATAGCTCAAAGACTCAATACCATAACACATAAAGAAATGAAAAATGCATTGAAAATTTGGAAATAAATTTCTTAAAAATTTATTCACAAAAGGGGAAAACAGTAGAAAGAAACACTAGAATGTCCATGTTTTGTAGGGAGTCGAAGAGCCAGCCCGCCAGTGTAGAGTATGGGAGTTGTGTTAACATCGGTATTGAAGCCTGAATTGTATATGTAGACGTACATTTGTGTAGATCACCTAAGTATCTCCATGGAAGATTATGTAGATTTGTGTAGGTTTTTCATCTAATTAGCTCCATCACGGCTGAAAGAGGCTGCCTGATGAGGCAGATCAGCGCCATAATGATAGGTCTCCAGATCAGCTCCATAGTGATACGTTTCCAGATTAATGCCATAGCCTCGCAGCTCCTTTACACAGTTTGCCATCTCTTTGTATAGTTCCAAATGTTTGATCAGTTTAAAATCGTAGTCATAGTGCTTCTTTTTGACCCAATCAATGATATAGACCATCACACAAATGGGAATCCAAGTACATAGAAGACGATAGCCCAGGCTTCCAGAGAAACTAGTAATAGTTTCTGGCCAAGTTCCAGCATAGTGCAAGTATATCTTCTCCATGAGATCCTGGAACCTTGCGTTAACCATTGGTACAACCAACACGAGAGCAGCCAAAAGAATACTTAACCACATCTTGGCAATATTAATGATACCACGTACCAAAAAATTCCCCGAAATTTGTTTGTTAAAATTAAAATTGTTCCAAAACATTTTGTTTGTTGTCGGACAAGCTCTCAGTCGAAAGTGAATTATTTGTTCATTCAAATATAACTCGAAAGAAAACTGTTTCTCAAGGGTTGCTTGGAGCTTCTGTTTTTCAATATACATTTGTCAACACTTTTACGAACAACGTTACCCAACATTGCTCGTCACATGTCATAAAAACGCATGCGCAGCCCCAAGTTACATAGTTTTTTCTTAAAATTTTTAACCGTGAAAAATGCAGCCGGAATTCAAATTGAGGTCGAAAATCCTTTTGCAGCCTTTGGTGCTTTTACACATAATTGACGCCTACGATCGTCGTCCCAAGGATTGCAATCAGGTGGGTGTAAAACTTGAGGTATATTTGCCCTTAAGGTTATGCTGAGTCATCAAATTCTATTGTCAGGTGATTGGCACACTCTTGGGGCGGAACAATCCAGTAAGTGGGCACCTTGAGATAAGCAATTGCTTCACACTTCTCCATAAGGACTATCCAAATAGCAGTCGGATCGATGTGGACCTGCAATACGCCAACGATATGTACGAATTGAATCAATTGACCTATCCGCAGGAGAAGATTATTGGTTGGTATGCCACAGGGAAAACGGTATCTGGTTCCGCTGTCCATCTCCATGAGTACTATGCTCGAGAGTGTGCGGATGGTAAGCCCATGCACTTGCTGATTGACACCTCGCTGCGTTGCCAACGCATGATGATGCGTCTCTACACCGCTGTTGTGATGGGTGTTCCCAATGGCACCAAGGGTCTCATGTTCTCACTACTCCCACTTGAGATGAGTTCGGGTAACCCTGAATCGGTGGCCTTAAATCTAATGAAGAAGAATGCTCTCCAGCCGAGTAAACAAGTGGGACGCATCTTGCCGGAGATGGTCCAGGTGGTGGACATAACGCGTGACCTGCAAACGAAGTTGGATTTGGTTTTGCGTTATGTCAACGACACTTTGGCTCGAAAACGTAGTCCCAACAACACGGTGGGCCGGGCCTTGCATGAAGCCCTCACCTCTGTTCCTTTGGTGGATGCCGAAAGTTTTCGTATGATGTTCAATTCAAATGTTCGCGATATGCTAATGTCAATCACATTGGCCACCATGATCAAGGCCCAGTTGAAAATAAGCGAAAGTGTCATCGCTATGTCAAATCGTTAAGCCTGTTTGAGAGACAAAGATTATTTTAATAAAAGAAACAGTAGCCTTAGCTTCTGTCTGGTCTAAACTTTGCTTATCTGTTTACTTATGTGAATCTCAGCTAGAAGGTTTTAAAATCATTAATAGATTTCCACTATGATTCCAGCCCATCTGAAAAGTAAGCATTAGCTGGATTATGGACAGTAAAAACTAAGAAATGCATTGAAAATTCGTTAACAATTTATTTATGTTTTGTAAGGAGTCGAAAAGCCAGTGTCCGCCAGAGTAAGAAGAAGAGAGTTGTGTTAACATCGGTATTGACGCCTGATTTGAATTGTGTCTAGTCACCGACTCGCCAGCATTGGTTGTATATGTAGACGTATATTTGTGTTGATCACCTTCCAAGTTTCTCCATGGAAGGCTTCGAGTAGGTTTTTCTTCTAATTAGCTGCAAAAGTGCTAAAAGAGGCTGCCTGATGAGACAGATCAGCGCCATAATAATAGGTCTCCAGATCAGCGCCATAGTGATAAGTCTCCAGATCAACGCCATAGTCGCTCTGCTCCTCTGCACTGTTTGTTGCCTCTTCGTATAGTTGCAACTGTTTGATCAGTTGATGAGCCTTGTTGATGAGCCAATAAATGATATAGGCCAAGCAAAGGTAAATCCCTGTACTCAGTAGACGATAGACCAAAGTGACAGTCAAACTAGTTATAACTTCTGCGAACTTCAGATATATCTTCTCCATGAGATCCTTGAAGCCATTGTTAATCACTTGTAGAACCAGCAAGATATCAGTCCAAAGAATACTTAACCACATCTTGATGCGACGTACTAAAAAATTCCCAGAAATTTCTTCGTCAAAAGTAAATTTTTTTGATACATTTTGTATGTTGTCGGACAAGCTCTCAGTCGAAAGTGAATGATTTGTTCATTCAAATGTAACTCGAAAGAAAATGGTTTCTCAAGGGTTGCTTAGACAGCTTCTGTTTTTTAAGCACGTTTGTCAACACTGCTGGCCCATGCCATAAAAAAAGAATTCAAATTAAGATTGAAAATCCTTTTGCAGCTTTTGGTGGTTTTACATGTCAGTCAGGGACGTTATTATCCAAGTAAAGTCATCGGACTTGTGGTGCCCGAGAAGGAGTTAGATTTGGGAATAGCTTCAAAAAGATTTTTAAATATTGGACTAGATTAGAAGGTAATTATATCAAAGTATTATCCGTCAATGTTATTTAGGGAAGATGTATTATCCTGCTATAGAATTATACAATGATTCTTAAAGATCTAGATCAGCTTGTAAGAGTTATCATTCAAGTCTTACCTAGGGAAGTCATGTGTGTTTCCTTAACCCCCCCCAAAACTCCTTGAAGTTGTTCTTTAAATAAAATTCACTTCAATCCAAAGAATTACTCATGCCCCTTGTTCAGATGCCTTGTTCTGATCTTGCATTATTTATCAAGTTATCAAGTGTATATATGTACATACATATTCAAAAGCCCTACCCCAAAAAATAATAAAGAGAAAGAAAAGAAAACAATAACCACAGAACACGTACATATTTATGTATAAATATTCTCCCTCACAAAGAACATAAAGAAATAGTGGACATGGATTGCTGGGTTAATGTCTTTTGCGGACACCTTGGTGGAAGGCACGTATTCATAAGAGGAGATGAGGTTCATCATCAAAAATGGAATTCAGGAAGATCTGCTGACCTAGGTTATATATGTATAGGAGGGGCAGCTCATGGTTAGTGTGTGTATTTCCTAGTTATTTAATCAAAGTTAATTAGATTAACACTTTTTTCAAGTGCATAATTATGACATATCTCGTTTAGTTTGTGGTTGCTGCTGCTGTTGCTGCGGTCATTCCGTAATTGAAGTAAATACGGTGGGAGTAAAGGACGGGGGCAATCTGAAATTGTCTTTACTGACCGCGTAGGCTGTGTCTCTCTCTCTACCTATTGTTGTTGTTCTTGGTCACTTGGAGGTGTCTGCCTATTTACACTCAGTCAGTCAGTCAGCCAGCCAGACAGACAGGCAATGAGGCATTTGTTTTGATGGAGGGCGTTGATACTGTGGGCAATGGCACTGTGAAGAAGAAAAAAATAAAAACCCCGGAGAGATTATGAAAATCTTGACATTATGTCGCCAGTAAAATGCTCTTTATGTTGTCTTTGTCCCATACTACATAAACGTCAATGGTATTGATAATTCTTACTACATATACATATGTATATCAACAAATTTGTATTTTTTCTGTATTGTTATTAGTTTAGTTTTTAACATTATAAGAACCCTTTAGAATGCTTTCCTATTTCGTCTTGTTCTACCATGCAGTTCTGTATAGTATGTATGTACATACATATATTTTCATAAACAATCTAGTGACTTTTGCTTGCAAATATTAAGGGGAATCCCCTACAGAATCCTCTCTAAAAAAACAACAACATAATTCTAGGCTTTACATTAAGGACCTCAGATCGGTTACATACAGATTTGTACTTCTTATTGTTCAATTTCTTATCTCTTAAATTACTTTTAATCATTTTCGATTGCAGTTTGCTGGATCTAGATCCTAGAAGCTAGAGCTGGAATAACATCGATGGCGACTATCGATAGGTTCGATGGTTTTGGCATTCAAGCTGTTGGCACTTTGTCCCTTCCTAATTCTTTGCGACTTGCCACTGACACGTGTTTCTTCGAGTGCTTGTGAAAATTTTAAAAACCCACATATTTCATTATGGATGCTATTCTTGATCTGGTAAAAGAATTTAATGACTTGTTTAGAATAAAAATGTTAATTTTTTTAATTTGTTTTCCCAGTTCGCACATCAAATGAATGCAATGAATGCGTTATGTTCCAATCAGTTAAATGCAGTGAGTTTTAGAAATAATTAAAAAAAAAAAAAGCAAAATCATATTTGCCTGCCGTGTGTGTGTGTGAAATCCTTCAAGGTCTCATTCCATCTCTTTCAATTTCGCTATTCCGACTATTTTCCATCTCCTTTGCAAGTCACATGCAGTTTATGTTAGTTTCGAACAATGAGCAGAACCGATCTATGTATGTATAATGACAATAGTATGATGGGGATATGATTTCCTTAGTAAATTTGGTAAAGATACTCCCACTCCTTCACTTAATGATACAGCTGTCCGATCCGGACGATTTTCATACTTCATCTTACCCAGGATATGAAAATTATAAATTCCAAGTTTCATCCAAATAGCATACGCACCGCCGGACGAATGGACTGGCATGGCTAAAATACATATGTGTGCTAGTAATTCAGTCAGCATAAATTAAAGCTTTTGCATAGGCAAAGAAAAAGTTTAGCTAAATCCCCACCAAAGGAGTGACATGCCTGCAATATTTATGTTTTATTCGATTGTCAATTTTCAGATGCGTATCCTGCTTCAGCAAACACATATGGTGAGTAATTTAGGCTCCCAGAAACTGATGAGGATTGCCATAATCCCACAACAGCAAGCCATAATGGCGGCGGATACCTCTGGCTCCCAGAAAGTGTTGGAAATAGCTAAAAAGCCACAACAGCAAGCAGTAATGGCGGCGGATACATTAAGTTCCCGAAAAGTGCTGAAAATTGCTAAAAACGAACAAGAGCAACCAACAAAGGTGGCGGGTACCTTAGGCAGGCAGAATGTGTTGAAAATTGCTAAAAACGAACAAGAGCAACCAACAAAGGTGGCGGGTACCTTAGGCAGGCAGAATGTGTTGAAAATTGCTAAAAACGAACAAGAGCAACCAACAAAGGTGGCGGGTACCTTAGGCTCCCAGAAAGTGTTGGAAATTGCTAAAAATCCACAACAGCAGCCAATAAAGGTGGATGCCTTAGGCTCCCAGAAAGTGTTGGAAATTGCTAAAAACGAACAAGAGCAACCAATAATGGCAAAAACCTTGAGCTACCAGTTGTCAGTCATTGATGACAACGGAGAATATGAAAGGGGCTTTGAGCCGATGGCCTCGTCATTGATGGACAACAAGGAGAACCTTCTTTCTCGTATGATTAGACTAGGCGACATTTTTCAGAGGCTTCATTTTGAAGCTCTACAGCGTTGTTGTCTCTGCGGTACGGCAGTTTATAAGAAGGGACCGCTTGCAACACTTGTACATGTGTTGCCTACAGATCCGTTGTGGTTTATATACCCTAAGATGCGATATTTGCAATGTCTTCCGATGCGTCTACAAATCACATCTGAATTCCCACCGGAAGAGCTGCACGGCTGTAAAGTTCCTGCCGCTAAGAGTCACATTGAAGACCCTACTTAAAAGCGGCAAGGAAGAAGCGTTTGTAACCGGAATGATTTCCTCAATTGAGACAAAGGGTTCGAAAGAAACCGTAGACATCGTGAACGAAAAATTCGATCGAAAAATGAAGATTGCAAACAAAGACAACCGATCGGAGAAGAAGAAATATACTCTTCTACTAAAGTAACTAATGGAATGAACTTGCGCTGTTTTCTTCTTTGCTTCCCTCTATGCCCTGCCCCTGCCAAAGCCAGACAGATGGATGGACGGACGGAGGGAGAGACACGTCTGAAAACGAGCTGTTTTAATTTTATTTACTTTTAATTTTAATGCTTTATGTACACATACATAGATTTAATTGTTAAATGCAAATGTATGTGTGTGTTAAATGGCGATAAGCTAAATAAAAGCACAAGTTCATCTTTGGCTATGAAAATGTTGATTTTTATTTTTGTATGATGAACTTTAAACTTGCCCCAAAGGGAACTAAATATTATCATTTAACTAAGTATATAGAGAGCGAGAGTGAGAGGGAGACGGAGAGAGTCTTATATATAAATGGCAAAGTTATTTTAATTTAAAATTTTTGCACGATTTCTTTTTCAATTTTATTTCATATTAGGCAAAGCTTTCACCTCACGATAATAAAAAAATGTTTGGGAGGCTCTTCGCATATTTTGTTGATGTATTTTTGGATTTTTTTTTGTTTGTTTTTATTTCGTTTGAATTTTGTTGTTGGCTTGCGACATTGAAACAGATAACGCACACAAGATCATTATGAATATTATATGTTTATATACGTATGTAATATTTGGGTATATTATATTTTAGTTGCTTATGCAATGCATTGTCATTAACCTTTGCCCTGGTGCCAAAGTTCCTAATACTTGAACTCCCTTCGTTCCGCCTGCCTCTCAGCACTCATCGACTCCATTCTCCAGTTCGGCTTCTATGATATCGGCATGTTGTCTCATCATATGATTGTTCAGATTGCCCACACTCTGATAGCACTTATCACAGAAATCGCAGGCGTAGGGCTTTTCGCCAGTGTGGACCAGAATGTGCGAATTCAGATGACCCCTGGTGAAGAAGGCCTTCTCGCAGCGATCACATTTGAAGGGTCGCTCCATGTCGGGATTGTGGGAACGCATGTGGGTACGTAAATCCGATTTGGTTGGCCAACTCTTGGTGCACTTGGGACAGGCGTAGATTCTTGGTTTCGACTCACCCGTATGGGTACGCAGATGGGAGACCAATTGGGTGCGTAAGACGAATTTCTTTTGGCACTTCTCACAGCTGAAGGGTCGCTCAGTCGAGTGAAGGGACTTGAAATGATAGCGTAGACTGTGCCGCGAGGCGAAACTCTTGTGGCACACCTCGCACTGATATCTCAACTCACCCAAACCATGCACTGAGATCATATGGAGCTTAAGCTGAAAGTTCCGTGTGAATTTTTCTCACACTCCAGGCAGTGGTGAAGGGAGCGTGGTGTGGTCGAGGAGTGCGTTGTCTTTGCCTTCGTTGAGGGAATAGCTGGCGCAGATGACTCACTGGCAATGAATGGGGGTTCCTCTTCCAGTGTGGCTGCCAGATGATGTGGGGTATTCAGTGTTCCTGCTTCCCATGTGTTTAGACTTGCCGCTGGTGGAAGGTTGCTGCTACTGTGGCACTGTAGGGAAGGCTCTTGAAAACCTAAACTACCTGCAAAACAATTCAGAACATTCTTTTAATTTCAACTCGTAGTGGGACTTTTCTTCTTGACTTACTGAAATCGACATATTCCATTAGGGGAGCCACATAGGCCACAGGTTTAGCCACTGGTTTAGTTCTCTGCTCCTCCAAGCTGCCCACTTCTCTCTCTAGGCATTCGAGGACATCATCGAGAGCCAGGGCCTCGCCGGCAGCTACAGTGCGTTGCCATTGCTCATGTCTAGAGAGAAGGATCTGCTCCGATTCCAGGCATTTACGACGAAATTCCAGAGCATCCTGCAGGCGATGCAGGCAGAAATCACAAATCACATCCGTCAGGCCATCATTGGGTTCGACATGGAGTTGAGGGGCCAGGGTCTTGAGTTCCGCACTGAGATGGGCATCATGGATATTGTGATAGAGTGGCGGCTGTTTCAATAGACAACACCGGCAGACCAATGGATGATTCAGCAGCGAGAACATAATACTTGATTGGAAAGCGTCCGTACGGCTAGCCGGTTGCTGGCCTTCTGAGCCCAAGTACAAGCAAAAGTAGAGGCCTCTCCTGGTCTCCTATCAGAGGCACGTAGGCACCCAGGGCAGAGAGAGAGATAGCCCTTGGCTTAAGTCTATGATGATAAGAAAGTGTGATCATGATGATCATGATGATGATGAGAAGAAGGCGGGGGGACCATGACTTTGGAAAAAGGGGGTAGGGGACGGGCGTGAAAAGGAGGAGAAAGAGAAGGGGAGGGTTGTACTGTCAACTTTTGCTAATTTGCAGATTATTCATACTAATTGATTACCATTGGAGATGCAGCTGCTCTATGGGCATCTCTCCTTGACCCCAGATAAGAGAGCCTCCCTTTCTTTCCCTCTCTCTCTATCTCTCTCTTTAGCTAGTTCCCTGTATTATCTCATCAAAAAATTATATGTATGTATGTATGTATGTATGTATATTTGGCACGTTGGGTACGTCGGTCAAATTGGGTGGTCTTCTACCCTGCCTCCTCTTGCCCTGCCCTTTTAATGTTTGTCCGCAACTTGTAGATTATCAGCTGCTTATCACATATGAAATTGAGCTTTGTTTTGATTTTTTTTTTCGAGACGGGTTTCCCGATTTACTGTTGTTGTATTCACTCTAGACTTTTGGCAGCCAAAACAGCTTCAAGGACCTTGAAAATTTAATGGAACTCTAGCTCATATTGTTTGGTATATCACAAAGATTCATTTGATATAAAATTATCGAGGGGTTTCCTCAGGGAATGTCTTCCATGTCCCAACATCATGAGTAAAGTGTGTGATCGGAAGTGACTTATAAACGAGCAAACGAGGCAAAGTGAAGCCTCGTCATAGTTTTCAAGGGGTTTTATTTTACTTACAATAGAATAACAACAATTTGTAGGAGATATTTACACGAAAAACTCTGTTCATTTGTGGGGCTGATCGAAAAGCAAACGACCCAAATGCACCTGCTGTTGGGCATAGTAACTCAAGGCCTCCTGATCGAGACCCACGGCCGGGGAATTGGAATTGCCACCCTCCGGGGTCACGGATTGCCGTACCAATTCTCTCAGACTGGCCGATATTTTAGCCGTACGATAACGTGCTTCATGATGCCTTTGACGACCCTCAACAAAACGCTGGGATTGACGTCGTTTGCGCTGGATATCCTCTTTCAGTTGCTCACGTTTCAAGCGTTCTATTTGCTGACGTTCTCGCCAGTGTTCCTCATGCTGGGCCTGTTCCACATAATTGTCGTGCTGCAGGCGTCGCAAATAGGATTCCAGGAGTTCGGTGCGCAGCTCGTCGGCCCGACGCAAACGCTGAGTAAGACGCATACAGATGTCTCTTTTCTTGAGAGTGGCATCCAGATTCTGTTCCTCCTGCTGAACGGTGACTGCCTCACTGCGTCGCAGTTCCTCGCAGCGGCGCTGACAAAGGGTCAAATCCCGCTCCAGTTTCATGGAGGCCAGACGTTGCTTGGCTGCCGCATCTTTGGCATCGAGGGCACCGCGTAGACGTCGCAATTCGGCCAAATCGCGTTCGGCCAGAGCCTGCAGACGGGCTTTGGTCATGAGATAATCCTGGAATTGCTTGTCATGAACGGCCCGTTTGTACTCTTCCACTTGCTCGCACTTGAGCAGCTGACGCTCCAGACGTTCATTCTCCCAGTATTTGCGAGCCAGCCAGGCGTGCTCCTTATCAGCCGCCTGTTGACTCCTCTTGACTGCCATGCGATTGAGTATCTTCTGATCATGGGTGGGTATCTGTTGATAGGCAGCTCGCACTGTGGGAGCCAAACAGAGATTGGCCATGGAAACACAAAGATTAGATTTGGGGGAAGGAGCTTTCACATGATTAACATTATCCTGTGACTTGGATTTGCCTTTGCCAACAATGGAAAGAGCTGGAGTATCGTTCAAGGAACCCAAAATAGACTGCAATGAATAGAGATAGAGAGCATTAAACTCCATTTATATTTAGGAATGCTTCCTACCTGCAGCATTTTGCAATCCTTTTGCCGTCCTGCACGTTGTCCTCCTCGTTGGCGAGACTTTAGTGGTTCGTTTTCAGTTTTTGCGACTTCTTCTTTTATACTTCGCTGACTTCCCGCACTTTTTGATCTACGACTTCGACTGGCCGTCGAACCGCGACTTGGAATCTCTGTGGCTGAACCTCTACGGCTACGTGAAGTGACCTTTACCTCAATTCCACTGGGAGATTTGGCTGTTCGGCTGTGACTACGCTTGCATTCCTTTTCCTTTTGATGCAACTGCTCCAAGACTTTGATATCCTGATCCAATTGTCGCAACTCCTCGGAGTCCTTGGTGGGACCATTGCGGGCACTCACATTGCTGCTGCTATGCGAGCTATAGCAATCACAATGACAAATGTCACAACAACTGTCCGCCAAATCCAATTCCTCGAGCAATTGCAAGTGCTCCTCCTTTAACTTGGCTTTGCTCTTGGCTGCCGCCTCACTGCGACTATGTCGCTTGCGTTTTGGCGTCATTTTAAGTCATCGATTACACCTCCTTTTGCCTTCTCTAGAGAAAGGAATGCAGGTCAGAACTGCAAGGAATTTTTAAGTGGCACAAAGTCCTTACCTCCTAATATTGTGATGCTTCTCTGCGTAATAATAAACCCAAATTCCTAAGCAAAAACATGTTTTGTTCCTTTTTTTGTTGACTTTTTTATCGACCAGGGGGTCGAATGGTTGCCAAGGACAACCACCCTAAGGCGCGCGTTCGACATTTGGCAAACTAAATTATTTTTAGAGGTTCTTTTCAAAGGTATTTTTGGCCACCAATGGAATGGATATGGCGGAAATTAGCATGTCAATTAATAGACAATCCAAAAGGATTGAGGAAGGAGTAAGGACACCAACTTTTAACAGCTGGCAATGGAACAACAAGAAAAGTAAAACATTTGATAAGCTTGTTCTGGTATTTAGTTCTCTTTTTTTGCCCTGACTTTGATACATGCGATTATTGTCTGCGGTGAAACTATTTTGAAGGAGCTTTGTGTTCCTTTCATCACGTAAAGTAATTTTCCATTTCCAAGTAAGTGGTAACATGTGTTTAGGGCTATCGATTTGCATTACCGGATCAGTAGATTTAATCTCAAAGATCCGAAGTTTAAATTATCTTATTTATCTTATTGATTACGTCTTTTGAAATTTTGAACTTAGGTTCTGGAAAATATATCTAAAACTATTGAACTCAAAAATCACCAATTCTATTAAAAGATCTTAAAGAAATGAAACAAATAAGATCTTTTAACATTGTGACATCATCATGTCTATGTACATATGTGTTAATACCGAGTGATTACTCTTTTTCCAAGAAACAATTGTTTATAACAATTGATACGAAATCAAAAATAGAAAAATTATTATTTAGTGATAGCAAATTTTGTTCAATTTCCGCGACAGAATTTGTGTGGTGCCCAAAAGCATTGGCAAAATCATGTTTGACTTCTAAACCAAAAAACGACTTGACCTTTTTTTTAATTTTCTATGAATTCATTATTATATTTCTCTGGAAATGTTGATATTTTACTTTTAGGAAACAAATAGATTATTTGGCACACAGACAGTTGGCTAGACCAACTCGCCTAATTAACACCAAAGTTCATGACCTCGTCAACCAATGGTATATCAGTTTAATGTAAGGTTATGAACATTATTTAGTTTCTTTAGACTAATACGGTCGAACACATAATGAATAGGGTCCTGTCGCTGCAATAAACACTGTGTCCAGCTTCTTAATTTAAGGGGATCCCAAGTTAAGATTGAACTGAATATATAATATAAAACGTTATATGTAAATATTTGCTCATTCATTTATTATATTTATATTCATATTTATTTCTAAGACTAACATGTTGAAGCTGCCACAACAGCACCAGTTGTTCCAATAGCCACGCCATAGGTTAAACTACCCAAAGCACAGGATACCCAGCCTAAAAACGGTATATACAAGCCTCCTAATCCCATGCAGGTTACGTAAGCCAGAGAAGTAGTGCCTAATGTGGTAGCGGTTGTTATGGCAGCTGCATCGAGACACGGTTTATGGTGCTCTGTTTTATAGTGAACCTTTTTTGCGGGAGGAATCGGTTGAGCAGGATTCTTAAGATCTGCATAACTTTTCAGGCAATATAAATCGTCTTGGATCAAAGGTGGAAGTGTAAAGCTTGCCTGACGCGGAAATCTGTTAGAATTGCTTCTATAATAATCTTCAAATCTGACAGCTCTATACTCAGTTGATTGACGATTACCATCTAGTACCAAACGAAACCATCGACCGTCGTTGGTCACCATCCAATGATTTGGCTCAAAGTCATATGGTAGTAAATTTGTACGTGTTAAGTGCGATAATGATTCAAGAACTCGCTCAGGCGTTGTTTCACCTCTGATATATCTTAACATTTCATGGTATAGTCCAAACAGTTCATCAATTACCCGTTGTCCCACTATCGTTCCTGCAAGTCTTTCAAAATTATCCCCAGGATCATCCCGTCGCAAATGTGGAGATGGTCCAATAAAAATATTAAACGGAAGCCACATAAATATTGTCTGTGCTACAGTCTGATCGGTAATCCGTTCTTCCAAGTTGGCGAGCACAACTTGCTCCGGAGTCCCTATGTCATGCATGTGTCGAAGTTCACGAAACGGTATTGATGACTGTTCTGCCGCAGGACGCAAAACTTCATTGTATAGGCGTTGAAAATATGTATGGTCTCGGTCATGTAAAAGACTATTGAAAAACCTTCTCATCGTTTGATATGGAATGATATGATGCCGACTCAGTGCTATAGTAACTGGAATATCTTGTTCTCCATGAAGCGCTGGAATATTTACGGGTCGTCCTCGAACAGCCATTTCAGGAACTCCGGCTGAGTGATAACATATTTGTTCTGCTGTTGGATTAACAGCATCAACGGCAAGCCATGTTGCAATTAGTAATATTAACAATGTTATTCTAAACATTTTAATTTCACTACAGGACTAGTGGCGAAGCAAGGACAATTCTAAATAAGAGAAGAAATTTTTTACTGATATACAATTTATTCCTAATTAGAGTAATTTACCGAAAAAATTGATCCACCGCGAATGCAACCTCTTTTAGAATTTAACAAAATTTATTAATTTCAGCTATTTATACGATTTCTGTCCAAAAAATAGATTGAAGTGTGTCGTCGCACCGACTTCAGTATACCATACAGGAAAGTGACTTATTCAAAATTTAAGAACAAATGGTGAATAGGGATTCCCGGAGAGAAGGAAAAATGCCCAATCTTCATTCGTTGAATTCAAAATATGAACTGATTTTATTAACAAAAGTATGGAGTTTATATAGGGAATCTTAGGCTTAACAATTGTTCTTAAAATATCTTATTCTAATGAGACTCAAATCCCACGTTATCGGGGGTTGAAAATTATTATTATCTTGGGCACGGCTTCGGCCACATGACCTCCTGCCGTTGTGATATTTTGGGTTAGTTTAGTATTACAAGTGTTTTTCCACAATGTGTGTGGCTGATTGTAATTATACCCTTGCAAAAAGGGTATATTAATTTTGGTCAGAAGTGTGCAACGCATAGAATGAAGCATCTCCGACCATACAAAGTATATATATTCTTGATCAGCACGACGAGACGAGTTCAACTAGCCATGTCCGTCCGTCCGTCCGTCTGGATCAACGCAAACTCTTCCTAGATCGTAAGAGCTACAGAGCTGAAATTTTGCACATAGGCTTGTATATACTGCAGGCGTTGTATATCTCGAATTCAGCCGGATCGGACCACTAAATCATATAGCTCCCATACAAACCCCAATGTCTCAATAACTTCGTTATTTTCTATGTTATAATCGTGAAACTTAATATTAGAGAGTTTATTACGCTTATAAACGACTGTGCCAAGTTTGATCAAGATCGGATGACTATATCATATAGCTCCCATAGGAACGATCGGGCGAAAACAGTGACTTTTGTAAATAACTTCGTTACTTTTAACGTGATTGTTTTCAAATTAAACATTTCTTAATTTAATATATCTGTTAATGACTGTGTCGAATTTGATAAAGATCGGGTGACTATATCATATAGCTCCTATAGGAACGATCGGTGGAAAACAGTGACTTTGATCAATATCTTCGTTATTTCCTATGATTGTAGGCCATTCTTTCGCAAACATAAGCCTTTTTAGATAAAACGTTCTTCCACATTGATGGCTAATAGGTAAGGAAAGAGTTACCAAAAAAGTTGCAAGGGTATACAAACTTTGACGCGGTCGAACTTAGCCCCGGCCCTCTGGTTTTAGTTATATGCTAGACTAGCTGTTTGTGACAGAAGTACAGTTGTATTATGTTTTCTTTAGTGCATCTGATTTGGTGAAGCCGCTTCAGATGAACACGATGTTTATTCTTAAACAAATGGTTTAAAGTAAGCTGGTCGGTGAAGCTTCCTTCTATACATACATACATAGGACACATATATATTAACGACTTTTATATACCACACTATCTACTATGGGTGCATGGTATAAGAATAATGGCTTACTGATGGCAAATTTTGTGAAATTCTCTCAAAATTTTTCAATGGGATCAAAATTTATGCCATAATAGTTTCTTTGGAACATTTGATAATTGTCTATAAATTCATTCTCTGGAAATGCTGATAATTTATTTTCATAAAAATAAATACATATATGACTCGGCATAGGAAACATCCGAAAAAGACAGACACAGATTAACTTGCCTAGATCAAAGTTAAATCTTAGGCAAGGGCTTGTTCATTATTGATCTCTTCAACCAAATACATTATTATATTTCAATAAATAACAAAACACATACACAAAAATTGGATTTTACAATTGGAGTAATGTTTAAGATAGATTTCTACACAAGATAGTAAACTACCTACACACATTATATATATATATATATAGTACATAGATTTTAATTGTTTTTGTTTTTTGTGACGGATAACATTTTTTTGTTTTGTTTAACTTCTTCTCGCTCTCTTTATCAATTACAATATCAATATTTATCTATATTGGTTAAGGTCTTTTGTTAAATTCATTCACATATACAATAAATACACACAAAAAATACATTTGTTGCTAATACTGACAACAAAACAGAAAACGAGGCATCCAACATGGGAGAGGAGACGAGGGGGCAAAACAACCTTAAATATAAAGTTAATGTGGAGTTGTTTTAAACATTTTTGTTTTTATCAATAAGTAAGTAATATTGCTGTTCAGTTTAAGGTTAAATTGAGGTACTAAATACTTGTAAAATCAACAAAAAGCAAAATTAATCAAAAAGAAAAAACAAATGCACTTATTCAAAAATTAATGGTATCGAGGTAAACGGAAGTACAGGACACGTTGGCTCCAATTGCAATGAGGTGGCAAAGCAATCAGCTGATGCATTATAATCGCCTAAAGTTTGCAATATTTTGCCCAAAGAGAACCTGAAAAAAAGTCAATTAAAAGCAATTTGTCTAAAAAGATCTCCCGTAGCTCTTACCATATCTTGGGACAATTGGGATCCAATTTGGCTGCATCTTTAAGCATTTTTTCGGCCAAACGTGGCTCGCCCAATATTAAATGCGTTTCACCGAGAGCACGCAAAGCTTCTGTATGATTGGGATTGGCGGCCACAGCATTAAGAAAACATTGCTTGGCATCGACCCATTGATCCAAATAGGCATGGACTTGACCACGCTGAAAGAGAGACATTCCAATATATAGAAAAATATATTTCAATACAATCTTAACTTCATTTACCATAAACATTATCTGATGCGACAGCGGATATATCTGTGAGGCCTCGTGTATGCAATTCAATGCCTCATTGGGCTGATCAATACGCAAATAAACATCGGCGAGCAATAACCAAATCTAAAATATGAAATTTAAATATCAATAAGTTGTATTTTTTAAGCAATATGTCTTTAAAACGTACCTCAATTTGGAGCATCCAGGGTCTACGTGGTCCTGGTTTTTGTGTAAATGAACTCAACGAACTGGCCGCCTCACTCAAGGCCTGCTCCACACGAGACACTGCAGCCAACGAAGCAGCATAGACGGAATCTATTTTAAATTTGAAATTTAAAATTATTAAGCAAGTACAAACTCGGAGAAAGAGTTATGAACCAAGTGCTAGATTGTTTAAGTTTAGTGTTAAGATCAGGCAAGAACATGAATTTTTAACAAGCTAAGTATTAGGTAAGTAGAAGTTTTTACTAAAACTAATTTTTATATTTGCAAAACTTAAGACAAACTACATGAGAAGATAAGTAATTAATAAAGTTTTCGTGTGTAGTGATATTTAACGTTTAAGAATTTAAACAAAAGGTCAAAAGAGTTCTACAAGAATAAGTGCTATAAGGGGTTACAAGGAGAAACAGAAACTGACTTGGACTTTGAGATAGAATAGACGAAATAGTAGTCGATAAGAGGCTCTAAGAAGTTGTTTTAGATCTGTAAATTATGGATTTATGTCTTTCTTCTGTACTTGAACAAGAATTCCTTGTAACCCCTTAATAGAAAATAAATTTTAGAGTAAAAATTTTAAAATTGAGAAAAAAGTATTATGTTATGCCCTTATTAATATGCAGATTTTATCCGCAAAATAAAGAAAGGCATAAAAATATTCGATATACCGAATTCAATACTGTTTCTTAAAGCTTGAAATTGAAATATCCTTGGCGACTTACAATTATTGATATCAATTTTTGTGTTTTTAGAGAGGTTTTTGGTATATTTTGTTTTTGTTGTTTATGTTTTATGTATTACACACACATACACAAACAGAGAGAGAGAGAGAGACATTCCGTATAAATATCAGATATATATGTATATATACAGAATATTATAGATTATTTAATAAGTTATGAGCAAGTCTGTAATTGAGAAACAAGGAGAAAAACTGATTGATGACTTACTTGAATCCTTATCGGACATTTGTGAGGAATGGACTAAATGAACGCCACTCTTGGTATCGGAATGCTTTTCCTCTTCGGCGGTTAATTGAGCCTCGTAATTATCACGCCAAACGGCTAGCATATGCTGAACAGTGGCCAAAGCTGTCTCCGGGTCCTCCAGGTGAAGTTGAAGATGTGCCTTCACATGCAGCAATTGCAGATTATCGGGAAATTCGTACAGAGCATCGTCTACCACACCCAAAGCTTCACGTGGTCGCCTCGATGCGGTCAGGAGTAGCGCAAATAAATGAAGACAGGGAGCATGTTCCATGCGCAAAGCCAAAGCGAAACGTATATGGGTTAGGGCCTCATTCAATTGATTGAGTAAAGCATACTGCAGGGATAAATAATACTCGGCCAAATGATCATTGCCATCATGTTGGACAGCTCGCTCTAAAGCCTCCAAGGCCAACTTGTGGCACGCATCCCTCTCGCTCTTCAATGTGGCTTGAATGGCCAATTGCTGATGGCCAATGCCCACAAAGAGTTGACTGCGCGTTGGACGTAGGCCTGAATAATATGGACATTAGTTTGATAAGAGGAGGATTAAATGGCCACCTACCCTTAACTTCCCGCTTCAGTGCCTGCTGGGCAAAGTCCAAACCCTGTTTAACTGCACCCAAACTTTCGTAGCACAATTTAGAGGCCAAGAGACAGGGCAACGGATCACTTGGTATTAGCTTAATGGATTCCTGCAAAACTCTTAAGGCCTGGGCATGCTTTTCAGCTGCCATCAAACTGAGCCCATATTGCCGCCATATATGCTGCTCGCCGAAACTGAATTTTAAGGCCTTCTCGAAGGATTCATTGAGCAATTGCACTAGGCCCCAGCGTACAGTGGCGAGGGTTAGGAGATCGTAGACAGCTGTAACATTGCCCATGGCAAACTGACGTACCTGTCGGAATTCCGGACTCTGCGAGAGAACCGTATCACGTACGGCTAATGCTTCGGCTATTAGAAGCAGCAAAATGACTTCCTCCTGTTGATTCTTGGGCGAAAATTGCTGACGTGCTGCATATTTACGTGGCTTCCATAGTTTCTTAGAGGAGCTCCCGCCACGTAGAGTACTGCCACCTGACTTGGTGGTAAAGGGGGCAATGTAAACTGTTCCAGAGACACCTCTCAGCAGGACCTCAGCCAATTGGCGGGCCAGTGTAAGACGCAACGATTGCGTGGCCCTCGTTTCAATGGCATTCAACATTATTCTGTACCGTTCCACGGCAGTTGGTAGTTTTCCCGTTTTAATCAATACAATGGGAGCCCGCTGAAGGGCCGTCTCCAGTATGGCACCCATGCGGCGATTCACTTCTGGAGTGGCGTTGCTCTGGGCACTGGGAATGGTGCTGCTGATGGCAAAACTACTCGCCGATTGTTGTACACTTAAAGCATTGACATTGAGAGTGGAGCCGGCGGTGGAATTATTAGAGGAATTATTACTTCCACTGACTATATCATATTCCTGTAGGTAGAGCAGTCCCAGATCCGAGGCACGTTCAAAGCAGCTTATCTGTTGGAAGACAGGGAAGCAATAATGACTTGACCTTCAATGTTAGACTCGAACTCACCATTTCTGTGTCCTTTTCGGCCTTTTTAAACTTGGAAGTGGGTTTTAAGCTCTGCTGCTCGAGGCAAAGACCCTTAATGGCATACGATTCCGCCAAGATTTTGAGGCTTCGCCTGGAAAGAGGTTGGAGGGTTAATAGGAAGACTTTTCAGTGGACAAAGGAGAACTCACAGGGTCAGCTCCTTCTCAGCCAGGGTATTCAGCTCCGCTTTGACAAAGTTATCCAAACTGGTTTCATATTCGCCACAGGCGAAACACAATTTGGCTAGCAGAAGATAGGCATCGAGAGCTATGCCCGCCTTCTGACCGCTCTCACCCAAAGCCAAATTAAGAAAACGCCGTGCCTCAGCTAAACCACTTTTGGCCCGTCCAAAGTTCGACTCGGAGGGGAGAGCATTCTCCTCCAGATAGTTCTCCAGGCGCGCTTCACCCACCAAAAAGTTGGCCAGGCACTCTACAAAAAAATTCCAAGTTATATAATCTTTGAGATTTACTTTTGCTTTGATTGACTCACCATTGTGGGGCGATCCGGTCTTTAGTTCGTCGGTCAATTCAATGACCCTCTGCCACTTGCCCTCACTTCGGCAGCTCTCGATGAGGGCTTCCACTTTGGTCGTGTTGTTACGCATATTCCTATTGGTATTGGCCATTTGGAGACTCTGACTAGACGATGATGCTGCTGCTGTGTGCCCGTGTGTGCGTGTCAATGTGTAGGCGTGTGTGTGTGTGTGTGTGCGTCGTGCCCTTCACGTTAATTACAGCATTGCCTCTTGCTGTTAATTAAATTAAAATTGCAAAAAGGTCAATTTCTTCGCGAGTTTTTTTGCTTACCTTGACCCTCTTGCCATCAGATGGACGCTCTTCTTGTGGGCAGAAAGGGTGGTGCCACCGTTTCTTTAGCACGTTTTTGTCCTTTTTATCGGGGTGGGGGCGTTTTAAAAACAAAACAGCAGCCGCGTTATACCGAAAATCCGTCGAAATCACAAAAATAAAACAACAACAATTTTGTTTTTGTTCGAGTTGCAGGGGTGGACTCTCGACCTTGCATCGGTAGTGCTGATGATATCGATAATTTTTGCTTACTATCGATAGTGGTAATATCATGCACTCCACATCACTTATTTTGGCGCAACTTTGCATTTCTTTTGAAATACACACTGGGTAAGTTCCATTTCCCGTCTAGCAACACACGCAACTAATTTTTGTATTAATGTGCTTTGCTAAGATGGAGAAGACAGCAGAATTAAGGCGATTGAGGACAGCTAGTTAAAAGGCCACTAGTTGGAATATCATCCGTGTGGTTTAAAATTAGCAGGTAGGTTTAATTAATCAACGGTGGCTGCCAACTTGCGAAAAATACCATGTGTCCCTTTATCGATATTTATCGATAACTTTGTAGTGAAAATTAGCGCGAATTTTAAATCTAGCTCAAGTTTATTCAACGAATGAGTCGAGATGGCTCAACTTGGTTTGCTTGGAATGCTTACAAAAAACCTTTTTCGGTAAAGATAAGAACAATTTGGGGCTATTTGTTTTATATACATGTTATTCTTATTATAAGTATAGGATATAGTTATAGTAAACTATCTAGGTATATACATATATTTTACAACTAACTATTTGCAACTAAGGACTTCGGCTTAGATGAAAACTAAATCCATACACTAGCCTAGCCTAACTTTTCACACAACATTCTTCAAATTCTAAAACTAGAAAAAAATATTTTAATTAATGAGGAAACAAGAGACATATTTCAGAAAAGTACTTTACTTTTCTATTCACTTTCTCTTTTTTTTTTTATGTTTTTGACCCTAAGTTGAACAGATTTTCACTTTAAAACTGAAATTTAAAAGAACGTGTATTATAACCAGAATTTTCTACATTGTTAATATTTCACCTTGTTGAAAATGCATTTGCCAGTTAATTAGCCTTGCACCTAGAGCACCTGGAGCATTCCATCAGACCCATCTGTTGTCCCTCCTTAAGTTATTGCGCTTATATTGTTGACACGCGAATTGCTGATGCCAAGAGGCACGGCCAATGTGCTGCACTTGAAGGACTCTGCCCGCCTCCCCGAGCTCTAGCACCCCGTTACCTGCCACCGATGATCCACTGTGTTGCATTGAGGGTGCTGATGATTTCTCCATGCTGTTGTCTTTCGTTCTGTTGGCGTCCAGCCACATTTAGCTCAGGCAGGAGACACTCTTCCAAATGAGTTTTTATGCGTTGTGCGCTACATTAAATCAGCTTATTGCAATGATTAGAAGGGATTGGCATAATGAATGAGGTAAAGCGCCTTTTTTTGCATTTTTGTGAATCTTAGTAAACCAAATCAACTAAAACTTGTATAAAATGAAGCAAAAAATATTTATTTTAATTGGCTGATTAGAAAAAATTAAAAAAAAATAAAATGTTGCCTTATCGAATTTAGAAATTTGTGTAGCATACTTTTCAGAGAATATCTTTCAACTTAACAGATTTTCAAGCTAAAGTTGGATTCATTTACATTGCTCCACCTCTGATTGCTGATTGTATTCACCCATTCCTTGATATATTTCAACTTTTTATGTGTTTTGTAGCTCATTGCGAAAGTCTGTTATAACTTAACCCCTTTGAATCACAGTCACTTCTATGTACATATATATTCCTGTCCTCAGTCTGCAAATTGGTTTGCATTGCAAGACAAAAAGCAGAGCTGAAGCTGAACCTGACGAGCAGTAAAATGTGGAATTTGTGCAAACATTGAGATGGCAGCCAGTTGTCCTCCCGCCTCCCCCATAGCTCCTACTACACATTTGGCCAACTTATTGTGCGTCTTGCGTCGCTTGGTAAACGTAAACTCTACCACGTAGTCAATTTAAATAAATTAACACGCTGTTGTGCGAGTGAGATAAGGAGTAAATCCTCTTCCATCTCTCTCCCTCTCTCTGAAATATGCCAAAAAAAATGGGGGAAAAAATATATATTTGACATGGCCGCAACGATTTCATTCCGTCTCGTCTAGGGTATCAATGTCTTGGCGGGTGGTTTTCCTTTTTTTTCGGTTGCACTGAGCGCGATTGTGTGTGTGTGTATGTGCGCCCACTGGGGGGGTGTGGCAATGCATAAATCTTCAACTTTATGGCATCAATAAATGTCGAGGCAAAAATAATGATTTCGTCAAGTTGCCATCTCGTGCACAATGCACAAATCCTCCCCCTTTCGTTTGCCTGCATTTTTCGATTCCAAAAAAAAAAAAATATGAGGGTTGGCTTCTTTGGTCGGAGGGAGGGGGTACTGTTTGTGGGTAAGTGGGCAGAAGTGGGACATGGGCCACTATAATAAGCAGGAAAGGCTATTAAACAGAGTTGAAGGACTTACGATGGCATATAAAATAAATCCATCTACATAACTTAATGCATGAGGAGCAGGTTTCTAGCTCTAAGTTAAGCTAACATTTCACTGAAGTTTTGAATAGAATGATTTTCAAATAAAATCCAATTGTTTAATGAATAGAAGGAAATTCTTGATAAATAAATCTTGATAAACAAACCAATGTTAACAGCCAACATCAATATAATGAATCTATATACTTTTGGACATCCATCTTTTGACGATCTTACCTACAATAGAATGAGGAACCAGATCGTTCCATAACTAACATATTATGCCAGGATAACTAATCAAATCTAACAAAGAATCATTTTCTTAATGATATTTGGCTTTTCTTAAGCTGTTTTAAGGCTTCAAAGCTCCAGGAAGGGTGTTTAATTAGGGTCAATTCTAAATTTCCTTTTAAATTTCCAAAAGAAGAGAACACAAAAGTTTTCCATTTCTTCCCATTATGAAGTTAGTAAGTCCCCCGCTACATTCGGACTACTTGATATTTGGGAGTCATTAGTAAGCACTGTCAATCATTTGTTCTGGCACAAAAGGTTGATTGAATTGAAATTTTATTCCACCCAAAGTGTGGTTACATTCACACATAGCAGAGCAGAGCATGGGAGAGAGAAGACGAGTCCTCGATGTTGGGGTATAATTTATGATTCAGAGAATTTTATGGTGAACTCATCTGCATATGCTACCAATTGGTGGCAAAAGGATGATGATGAGGAGCAGCAATACGGGCAGGAGAGCTCCTCTTTATCAGCTGCTGACGACTGCCTGGCTGCCTGCTCCTGCTCCTGGTAGAAGGAAAGTTTTACGCACTTTTTTTACGAGCGTTTGTTTTTTTCGTCCTGCTCCTCGCATGGCAGCCTGTCATAAAAATGTCGTAAATTCGCTAAAGCGAAAGTTTTTCAGAGAAATGGGAGAAAGAACCGAGCAAGAGAGAGAGAGAGAGAGAGAGTGAGAGACAAAGGCAAGGGAGGAGGACGAACGAGGGGGTGATGACTGCTCATAACTGTTTCGTCTCGTAAAAACTGGAAGGCATCGTAAAAACCTTAATTAATTTTCTAATCAACATTTTGGCCTGCATGTAAATCGTCTGATTTTGTGCCAAGTTAGTTCTGCTGCTCTGTAGCATAATTTCTGCCGGTTCTGTACTTACATACACAAAATATATATTCGTATGCTCCATTAGCCCGGGTCTCTGCGATATGTCAAAGTAAACGGCTATAAACTGCCTAGGGAGAAGCCTACAGTTGGGTTCGCTATGTTGGCAAGGGGGTAAGGATTAGAGAGAGGAGGTAGGGATGGTAAGTGGCGCCAACAGTGGCAAGTTGCGTGCCATTTCCCCTGCTCCTTCCTCCATCCCATTTTTCTAATTCACCATTGTGTTTATTTACTTAGTTAGAGCTAGTGAAAAAGGCTTAGGCAAATAGATTTTGAAGAGGAACAGGGGAATACGCGGGAGCTAAGGGAGGGGGAAATGCTTAGTTATACAGTCAAAGACGACTTTCTGACTTGGCATAATTTCGCATACAAATTTTTCTGCATGGGAACATTGCATGAAATCCTCCCAAATTTTGTACATACAGTTGAAATTCGAAGTGTTAACAGTTATGTCAATTAGAGGTCTACAATGAACTGATTATGGAATCCTTTTTCGAACTTTGTTGTTTTTTTTGTCTTGACTTTCGTCAGGTTATCAAACAATTCTTCTTTTCAAAAATAATAGGACTTGTTTTGTTTAAAGTATCTAAGTTTTGATCCCCTTCCTTTATTATTCGATGAGAAAGAAGTTTTTTGAAGTTTAGAACGATTTTTAGTAATGTTTTTATTCCCAATCTATTCCTTTTAAAATATCTTTCTTAATATCTTTCACTTTAGTTTTAGAGTTTACTTTTTCATTTAAGTTTGCCTAAAAAGGATATCTAACAATATTTTTTGCCTTCAAGCCGGCTCAAGGTCAAACCTCTGAAGGATAGTCATTCGAATGCAACACAAAAGGTAAGCAGGTTTTCTTAATAGATATAGCCATATCCATATCCATAGCATTAGCCGACTTTGATAAAGAACTTCAGAATCACAAGCGTGGAAAATATGGCTTCTACGCTTAAACTAATTGGGAATTACAACTAAATGAAGTGAACAAAGCTTAAAATAATCCACTTCACAAGATTGACCACGTGCCTGCTTAAACGCAATGTTTAATTCTAATTCTTTATATTCTAAAGGGTTGAATTCTGGTTATAAAATGCTTGTCAACTCAGATTGAATTAGACTTTGGAAAACGAGGGAAACTTTCTCCATAGTAGGGACATAATTGGCAAGAAAATGTTTTGCTTAATTTGTTCAAGCAAATTTATGCAATTTGTCTCGCCATTTATGAAGCAATTAGTTTAAGTTAGTGTGTGGTTTTTTGTTTATTCTTTGCCCCACTCTTCAACATTTAATTGAATGGCAAATGCAGCCAAAATGATTTTGTGTTATTTATGCAACATTGTGGCATGAAGGAAAAACAAGTTGAGACTTATGGCCAAGTGGCGCGTCTAAGGTTGAAGCATTTCCTTCTAGCCAGCAGGGAGAGAAAGAGGCTGGTTGGTTGGGTGGATGTGTGGGTGAGTGGTTGATGTGTCTTCAGTTGCCAAGTTGCATAATTTTGTGTGTGTGTTGGGTTTTTTTTTCCTTCTTTTCAGTCACGAGGGCGCTCATTTCTTCTACTCCTTTTCATTTGCTGTATATGAATATATGTTTGTATTCATGTGCACATTCTTCTTGACTGCATTCTGCCTGCATCTGCCATATAGAATCTGCTTTTTTTCACACCCTTTAGGATTATTTCGTGCATGGCAGCAAGTCGCTAGTCAAGAGTTGAGTTTTGCATTCATTTCTGCTTTTTTTTCTCTCTCTCATCTGCACATATATTTTTTTTTAAAGCAATTTAAATTAACAGAGTTCTGCCCTGAGGTGGCGAGTGTGTGAGGAGTTTCTGGGTGTGTGTGTGTGTGTTTGCTTATGACTGCCTTCTGGCCTGCTCCTGTTTCAGCTCCAACTCCTGGTCTGTTCCTGGGCTGCTGCTGACGTGCAATTGGAATGCAATTTGTTATGGAAGTTAAGTCTCCACTTGTCAGTTAAGTTTACGCTTGGCTGTTTGCCTGTTGTCGCATGTTGCCAGGACGTGATCCTGCCTATCTACCATGACAATCTCTCCTCCCTTTCTGTTGCTCTCATGGCTTGCCCAGTAACAGCAAAATAACTAAAGGCTTTAAATATTTAAATTAATTTATTATCCAAAAAAACGAAAGAAGAAAATCTTCTTAATTGCCCCTTGGGAAAATATTTTATGCATATGTAAAACGTTGAGTGAACTTTTCACTATACTTTTTCTTCCATATCAAATGTCCTTTTCATACAGTTGAACACCCATTTAACTGGCTTTAGTAAATGTTTCCCAAAAAGAGCATAAAACTTTAACTAGTCACACAAGCACAAAGAGAGAAAGATTGAGAGAGAAAGGAAAGAGATAGAGTAACTCTAGTGGAAGAGCAAACAAAACTGAAACTGAAAAATTTAGCGCTATGTCAATACATTCCAGGACCAAGCCAGGAGCCACACACACACACACACACACACACACACACACACACACACACACACACACACACACACACACACACACACAAGGACAACCAAACTCAATGCCATTTCTCAATGGCAATTGTCAAAAGGAACAATTCCCAAAGAAAAGGACAGCAAAAAGGACAATGACCACACAAGAAGAAAGGCTAAAAAGTGTTTAGACCAAAAAGCACAATCAGAATCACATGTGAGTCAAATCTAGATTCTCCTTGAAATATTTACAGGGTATCAAAGCATTGCCGAAGGAATGAAAAATAAAAATAAATAAATTGACACAAAAAAAAAAAAAAATAGGGAAAAGTAGGAAAAACTTTTCATGTTAGTTAGGACTGCAGCATACAAATTATTTTTGGCCAAATGAAAAGTTTTCTAGGAATGAAGGAAAACTATTTTAAAAACTTTTACAACTTTCCCCCTCATGCCTTCCCCCATTTTCCATTAGTCAGCAATTGTCTCTTGTTGGTTAAATTAAGACGCAGGCCACAAATCACTGAACAGGATGATGCAGCAGCAACACGAGGACGAGAAGTAGCAGAACAAGCAGTAAGGACGTCGCAAGAACAGGAGACTTATGGAGTAGGAGCCAAAGAGACTGGGAGTCTTAGAAGGAGCATCTGCTCCTCTCCAATTCCATTCGAACATTGATTTTGCCCCTAAGCCAACAGCCAGCATATGAGACTTCTCTTGAAACTTTTCCCTCGTCCTCTGCCTCTACTTCTTATCTTTTCAATATTTTTTTAATACATTTTCTTGGCATTTTGCGGTTTTTGTTCGATATTTTTTTTATTCCATTTCGTTTACTGCGGTCTGCGGTTTGGTTGTCGTCTTGAATTTTAATAAAGTTGTGACTAAGTCTTTGGCAAGCGGAAAGAGTTTGGGGTAGGGGAGGGTAGCCAATCGAAAGGTGGTTGGGGACAAAGGGTTGTCAGTCCCCAAGCACGCACATTGTCAAGAAAGAAAAAAAAAAACAGAAAACAAAACACCAAAGGGAAAAGTGTTGGCGCTAACAATTTTATCAAATAAAATTTATGAGCATAAAGTTTTGCGCTTTACTTTTTCTTCAAAAATTTCTATACCCTGAAAGACATTAGAAGAAAAGCGTATTAGAGGAATCTAAATTTTGGCAGCACCCTGCGAAATCATCTCAAGATAAAGTTCCTTTATCGGTTTATCTTTGGAAAGTTTTTCGTTTGTTCTTTGTTAAACGTTTCAAAATCGTCTTATTGGTCCACAGAACAGATGGAAAGCAAATTGTTTAGGTTTATCAGGCAAAAGTCCATTTTGAATGGGTTCTTCTGGTTGAAATCTTGGGTAAAAAGTGAATTTGAAGTGTTCTACAGATTGGTAAACCTTTTCGTAATAAAGTTTTTGTTTTGAATTATTAAACTTCACATTGATGCCCTTGATGGCCTTTTAATCTTGATCCATATTCTGTTTTGAGTACAATGATTTCAATGCTTCTGACTTAGTTTGCTCATATGAAGAAAGTCGAGTTTAGCTCACCGAGTCTGAGTCTCACTCCCCATAAAGCCAAGATAAAGAACGAACTAAAACTTTATATCATGGGGAAAATGGTATTTTTTATAGGGAATACCAAAGTCTGGGCCTTAAGTTTTGACCTTTCTGTGTCATTTGCAAGAGAATTGATTTACCACAAGTTTAAATATTTGCCAGATTCAAGGAAAATACAATTTAAGTTTAAAATTTTTGTTAAGCAATTGAAAAGCAATGGCAGATAGACAGTTAAGAGATATTAAGATATTCAAAATACTTTCCATTCTCTATGCTACCTTGAATATACTTGTATACATTGTATGGCTTAATTTGCTGTTCAGGTTCTTGCCTTCCACAGTTTCTCATTTCACAGTTTACAGTTTTTAGCAACGTTTTTATGATCCTACCGGCTTCTGCTTCTTCTTCTGCTCTTAGAATTGCCCATTGAACTTAAATGCCCCGTGGAAAGCGGTGGAAAAGTTTGCCATTCTTTGGCTTTCACTTGTCTTCTCCTTCTCCATGTTTCAGGCCACTAACCTTGCTCATTTACCGCTAATTTCACAATGCTCCAATCTCACTTTTATTTCGCCTCATAACCAGGCCCAAACAAAATGCTACAACAGCTAATGCCACTTAAATGTTATTGCTACCAAAAGGAGCGGAAAGTAAAGGCGAAAGAAAAGCGAGAAAGCTTCACACCAGCTCAATAAAAAAAAGAAGCTGGCATTGGCAAACATCACCTGGAGCCCAGACCTCCACACTCCCACTCTCCATCTATGCCCACTTTTCCATTGGTTGTGTTACTCCTGTTAACCCTTTACCATTCAGCCGCAAATCCCCTAATGAACTCTAAAGGTTTTTGCCTTAGCTAAGTCCCCAAATGCTCGCTGAACTCCATTGAAGCGTTTTCTCCTAACTCCAAAATCAACTGCACGCATTTTTATGGCCCAAACACGAAAGCTAAACTTTTAACGTGGGAGTCGTTGCCATCCCATTCACCCATCTATCCATCCATCCAGCCACCTCCAACCCCAAATAAAAGGACCATCAGGATCCTTGATGCTCCAGCTTCAGTTCTCTGCTACTGACTCGGCTCGTAAAATTTTATGCGTTTTTTGCGCCCGGCATTTGGCGTTGAAAATGAAAATTGTTACTCTCTCTCTCTCTCTCTCTCTTTCTCCCCCGTCTCCTCTCTAGAGTCTAGACACACAGGCAAAACAACACAAGTCCTGCCTGGGACCTGGACCTGGACCTGCTCCATTCAAGTCAAGTCGAGTGGCGACGATGTCGTCGTCAAGCCAGACATTTTCTTTACCTCTACCCAACTCAAACCAAATATGTAATAACACAAACAACAACAACAATAACCTATAAGAGTTATTCGTGTTTAGAGATGAGCAGGAATTTTAATCACGAGAAGTTTGAGAAGATTTAGATATACGATTTACAAATAATAAGACATTCTTGTAACAAAAAATGTCCTGAAATGGTCAGAAACGGAAGAATTGCGACTTTCTTCTCCCAATTGCTTCAATTTCAACTAAGTTCATCACATCAAAATTTAAACCTTTCATAGCTTAATACTAAAAGGATGGAATAAACACACTCCTTAAATGCATGTCAGGCTTTATTTTTGTGTTCCATTTCTCAATACCTTTTAAAACTAATCCCATCATATAAAATAGTCCCGAGATTAAATTTTTTCCCCCATATTATTACAATATATTTTCAACTTACTCTCTCATCTCTATTCAGATGTTGTTTGTTTGTTGGTTTGCTTTCTAGTTGTTTGCGAGTGTGTGTGTATGTGTGTCTGTTCTTTTTTCATGACTTTGGGTGTATTTATTTCACTTGAAGCGAGAGCCAGGACCATAGAGAATGACGAAAGCTTTCTGGCTGATGTTTCATTTCTGTCCTTTCTCTTGTCGTCTCAACATCGTCTCGTTTCCCTTGTCCTTCCCCCCTTAATGAGTCAACGTTACAAACAGCTACAAGAGAAGTGGAAAAAGGACAAGCTCAGCTGTTTTGTGTAGCCAACCCTTTAAGAAATTTGCCTGACATTGATTGAAAAACAAAAATATATATATATAAACTGTCGAATGGAAATGCTAATTGATACGATTATCTGTAGTAATCGATGACTGATAAAGAATTGAATTAGAAAATGAAATGACATTCATGTAGATAGAATAGGTTTTAATGTAATTTAAAGTCTTTGTGGAAATTGTTAATATTTTTGAGGCTTAACTTTCATATCTCAGCTTGACAGTATTTCGGTTTTCAGACATAAATTTTTAAGTAATTTCTTACAAGTTATCAATTAGGTATCCTTATTATAATTCGGAATCTTTCTCATTTCCTTAACGAAGGATTGAAAAATTCAGCTTTTGACTAAATTTAAACCGAACTCAAAGGGTTCAAACAAATGAATTCAATTTTGGTCATCTAGAATGTACATATAAGAAAACTCAATGCAATGGAAAATTTATTTGTATTGGCCAGCAAGCAATTTGTAAATTGCCCCAAAAACACAGAATTTCCTACAAAATGAAAATGGAAAGTTTTCCCCCCTTTTTTTTCAAGTCTCGCTAATTGTGCAGAAAAGCAAGAGCAGCAATAAGAACAATGAAATTTGTTCGCTCATTCATACATATAACAAATGAGTCTGCGATGTGCTTCAATTAACTTTTTTTTTGATGTTGTTGTTGTTGCCGTTGTTTTTGATTGTTGTTTTTGGCCTAGTGATGAATGCGAAAATATGTTGTGAAAACTTCATAATGGGAATGGGGGCAAAGTTGGCAACGAGTTGAAGTCAATTGCCAAGTCACTTACAAAGCCCGGAGGACTTGATGCCGAAAATTTACTTGCTCGCTTCCTCAGTGTTTGGGTTGAAATTTTCTGCGTAATTTATATAATGCATAATTTATGTACATATGTTTGAGGTGTGTGTGTGTGGTGTGTGTGTGTGTGTGTGTGTCAGGTAAAAGGCATCATAATATGGCCTAGGTCAATGCTTCTTAACTTCTACCCTCTCTCCTAACTTAACTTAACTTTGTGTGTTGGTGGCGTATGAGTAATGCAGATTTTACGCTTGAATGGCCGAAAGCCATTTTTACCACTCTTTACGTGTGTGTGTGTGAGTGTATGATGTGTTTGTGTGTGTATAAAATATTAATAAATTGAAAGCCATTTGAAATGGCATTTTGGCCATGTTAAGGCTTAGTAGGCTTTGCTTTTGGTTTTGCCCGTTTGCTGACTGCAGCTGTCGCATCCATTACAAACACAAATATTGCGCATACGCCATGTGTGGCCTGCCAGCAAAAAGAGAGAACTGAAACAAAAACGAAACATACATTCAATTTGAATTTTGCATATTGCATTGAATGTTTTTGAGTTATTCATGGCTTAGGGGGAACCTTTGACGATTGTCCAATGATTTCGGCTTTAAATTTATTCCATCTATGAAAAAATGATGAATATCTTCTATGAATAGTAGATGTTAGAGGGCAATGCCACAATATTTTTCAATTTTTCTACTCCTTTTTTTATGCATTCTAATTTCCGTTTCCATCATCTCTTAATGAAATTTGCTAAATGTCAAGCTGAGTTACTTTTGGTCAAACAGTTCACTGGACATTTATGCTTTGGCTTAAATCAAATCTCAGTTAAGTCAAGCGAATCGTTTTGTCCTAAAGTGCAACCGGGCGGGGAGTTACATTGGGTCATGCAAAATTTAGGTAACAAGAGAAAAACTTTATTTGCCAACTTTATTTTTGGGTTGCTTTTAACAGTTTTTGTTAGGGTATAGCAGGTTTATTAGATTGCTGGTTCTGACCATTAAAGAAAACATGTTGAAAATTAGAATCTTATATATATATTCATGATCAACATAAACAGACAAATTGAAAGAGCTATGTATTTCTACTAGACTTGTTTATGTTTTAAGCCTTCGTTTATGAAAAGATGAAGTAGACTAAAAACTAAAAAACTGAAGATTTCTTGAAATGTTGTCAAAACGCAGAAGGTTTTATCTAAACCTCGGCTCTATCTATTTCTTTTATTGAGGTTTTTTTAATTTCCAAAAATTTTCTTTGCTCTTAGAGCATTCTTTAGTCATTGTTGGCCATCACTTACCTTTTGATTTTCTGCCATCTTTCGCCTAAATATTTCTCTCTATATATATTTTTTTGCCACGTTCAATCAGCTCTTGCCTATATATGTATGTACAACTTCCTTTTTATATTTTTGCGCTTTAGGCCATTTGAAATTCATGACAGCAAGAATGGGAGAGAAAAAAAAGAGAAGAGAACAAAAACAGAAAGGCAAAAGGAAAATTTGTACGTGCCATGAAAATCTAAGCAGGCCGAAGAGAGGAAAATGAAATGCCAATTCATTGTGTAACGGTGTTTGGTGAGGTTGATGCTGGTCCAGGTTCTATGCGAGCTCCTTCATCCCCAGCTCCAGCTCCATCTCCGACCGCGTGGAGGTCCTTCTCCCTATGCCTGTTGTTGCTGATTCAAATGCAAATATTCGGCAAAGTTTTCGCACGAGAAACTTTTTTTGCTGCCTTGTTGTTGTTATTTTTTTTTTTTTATTTTCTGCTAACGTAGGCTCTGGGACTTCCCGTATCCCTTAAGTTGGCCAATAAGCTTAAGAAACTTTACGGTTTATTGCCATGTTTGTTTAGCCAGGCTCAATTCAATCCCACGATTCCAATAGGCGCTCATTTTTCAAATCAAGTGAAGTGTGAATGACTGCAAAAAGAGAAAAGGGTGTGAGGGTCGACAGGAAGGAAGGAAGCAAGGATACTTAAGGACCACACTAACAAATTTGACTAGGCTCATACATACATAGAAGTTTGTTTGTTTGTTTTTTTTTTTTTTGGAATTTATTTTATATTTATTTAAATGTTTTGTAAACATGCATCAAAGCTTAAATGGCTAAAATGTAGATATATCCTTATATAAATTATATATTGTAAAATTAGAAAATTTGGCTTAGATTTTTAAAATGGGCTTTTACAACTAAAACTTATTGTTAGTTAATGTTATATATATTTATTAATCGTTGTGATTATCATGATTGTTGGATTAAGTGACATATATATTTATTGTATTGAAAAATGATTGAAATTTAATTCGTTTCCTTTTTTTTTTACCATTTTATTTTAATTACTAATAAATGCTTCAACTGGTTTCCTTTTTTTTTACCATTTTATTTTAATTACTAATAAATGCTTCAACTGGTTTCCTCTTTTTGAAATGCAAATATTGTGGCAGTTCTTATACCCTGGCCTGGGTATATATATATGTATATATATATATTGATTCGATTTCTATATACATTTTGTATTTCTTTTTTATGTTCCAATACTTTATAGAAGATATCTCATTGAATTTGTACAGTTTAAATTATATAAAGATTAATACAATATTTTTAAGATTAAGATTAACATTAAGTACGCAATGCGCTTGAAAAAAAAAAAAGATAGAAATTAAAATTAAAAGTTTTTCGTTTTTGGCTTTTTTTGCTCTGTTTACCAACACTATAGAGAGAACTAGCATCGGCTTATATACTATGTATTAAATATATATTTCTGTGTATAGTAAACTTGGACGTGAGTGAAGATTTTTAGCACAAAGAAGGTAACCAAAAGTAGAAAGGGTCATCAAGTTGGATCTATCAAAAGGTCATAAAAGCGGGAAGAGAGATGCTATAAAGTTGTCCGTTATGTCCCTAATGATTATGGGTTGCCTTCAACCCCCCTTGGCTTTTGCCTTATGCAATTTAGATCCAAAATCTTTTTCCTATGGTCTCAAGTCCTTCTTGTGCTAAAAAATGTTACTCACTGTCAATTCTAACATATTTAATTCAATACTTCAGTCTGAAAATGTTGGTTTATTCTGAGTTCTGCATGGCCTTGCTCAAAGCGGCTCCCAATTGACTGAAAGAAGGACGTTGCTTGGGATTTACCGACCAGCAGGAGAGCTAAAACGAAATAGAAGGGTAAGAGATACATGAAAACTCTCGAACATCATCATAAGTTTTCTCTCTTCTACTTACCAATATCTCTTTGAGACTCTCTGGTGTTGATTCTGCCACAGTCCATTTTAAAGTTCCATCTTGTGATTTCTCAATGATCTGCTCATTGGTTAAGTCTTCGTGTGGCAATTTGGTAGCCTGATTGAAGAGCTCCCAGACAACCACACCGTACGAGAATATATCACTCTTGGTGGTGAATTCATCCTCTTGAATGCATTCGGGAGCCAACCAACGTATGGGCAATAGGGAGTTGCGATGCTTGTGATACTCTCGACTGTATTTGTCCTTGCACAGAGCCGGATAGGAGACTTTGACTATGAATTCACTGGAGATTACACAATTGCGTGTGGCCAGATCTCGGTGGGTGAAACGAGCCCGATAGATGGCATCCATTCCGCGTGCAATTTGATATGCCACAGCCAGAACTTGGCTGGTGGTCAATGGGGGCAATGGGGTGGTCGAACTGGTGGCTGTGGTGGCTGTATTAACTTTACCAGCGGTGGCTAGCAGAAACTGTTTAAGATCTCCCCAATCGGTGTACTCTAAGACCAAATAGTGTGGATCCTTCTCACGGCAGAGACCGTATAGACGCACTATGCCCTTATGGGAGAGAGCCCTAAGGAGATCCAATTGACGTCGAAACTCCTGACAGGCTTGTTCATCTTTGACCTTATTTAAAGCCTTGACCATGACCAATTGATCCTGTTGCTGTTGTGACTGCTGCTGCTCCTGCTCCTCCTCTTTGATCTCTTCGATGTCATCCATAGAGGTCTTGGAGCGTCGCTTCTCATTAAGAGTGCTTAAAGTGGTGCTCCCACTACTTCCACCGCTACCATTCTCGCTGTTGCTATGTTGTTTGTCATTATCACCATCCTTGTCATTAGCCTGGGAATTGTTAACCAAGGAGGCTTTTAGCTTGCCCACAAAGACATCACCAAAATCACCACGTCCTATTTGAATGAGCTCACTGAGTCCTGAACGGGGCAGAGCCAATTGTTCATAGATGTGGGCTGATTTCTTGGAAGCTCTCGATTGTTGACTGCAAGCCGTGTCATCTGATTTCTGGGGATCTCCATGGGATTTGGATTTACCATTGCGTCCATTACGTTGTTGTTTGCCCAGGCAGGGTTCTTGCTCAGAAGCCTTTGGATTGCCAGAGGTAGAGCCTTCTCCTCCTGCCTGTTCGCCACCAGCCTCTTTGATGCTTAATTCATTCAGACGCGCCTTACGGGCCTGTCGACGATAGCGACACCATAGCATAAGACCCACCACTAGAACAATATAGGCCAATGCCACAGTCATTGTAATGAGAACCGCTCGAGTGGCCAAGAACCCGCCATCACCAGAGGATTCCTCCGTCACATAGCCACCGCCTCCAGTGGAACTTGTTTTCACTGTCAACAAAGCATCTTCCCGCTTAAGTCCCGCACTATTGCCTATGGTGCAACCATAACGACCCTCATCCTCTGCCTGAACATTCCTGATCTCCAGAGTTCCATTCTCCAAAAAACTAAATCTCTGACGATCTGTGTTGTTCTCACTCAAATAGAGTAAATCCTTATCCCATTGTATAGTCGGTTTTGGATCCCCTATAGCCTGACAATGTATGACCACAGTGCTCTGTTCCGCAATCTCCATGGGTACATTGGGTGGTACGCTGAATTTGGGAGCCACCACCACATTGATAAACACTGTGGCATTGATCTGGCCCTGTAAATTGGTGGCCAAGCATGTGTAATTCCCACGATGATCGGCATTCACATTACGAAAGATCAAAGTGCCATTTATATCCACTTCCACCTGGTCAGGCAGGGTAGTATTTACCCCATCCTATAGAGAGAAAGGGAGGAAACAGAATAGACAGGTTTACAGGTTTAGTTCATCAAAAATTCAACCAAAAAGTAAACTAAATGTTCGTATCAGAAAGGGTAACATTTGTTTTAGGCCAAATGAAAAAAATCTCCCCCCAAAAAACAAAAGGAAAAACCCAAACTTTGTGTCTCTCTTTTGAAAGAGATTTTTGTGTTCCAACATTTTTTTTTTTTTTTTTGTTTTGTTTTGGATGGTACTAGACAAACAGTTGCCGAAATTGGTTGACCAGATGTCCAGCTACAGGAAGTACCCAGAGACAGAGATGGGAGTTGAAGTGGGGGTAGGCCAAAAGGGGTGCTGGTGCTTAGCAATAGAGTTTTGCATATGAAATGAAATGGCAGAAAAGTTTGGCTAGCGGCGCATTCTGCGCGTTTTTCAATTTGTCAGTGACATGTGTCGAATGAACTAGGGGTTGAGAGGGTAAGGGGTGGAGCATTTAGAGGGGGCATGACTGTCACTCAGTGACAGTGCTGTCAAAATGAAGTGCGAAGACCTAAAGGTGCAACATGCTCAAAGGCTGCCAAAGGGAAATGAAACTTTTCTTCAATCCATCTCAATCAAAAGGTGAAAAAGTGAATCACCCAAAAGAACCCTACAAGCTAAGCTTATTATTCAAATGAATTAATTATCACGTTTAAGGAAGGTTTCTGGTCAGAAGAAGGTTGGTCAGAAAGTTATCTTTTATTGACCATCAGTGTATTTCATTCCACACAAATATTCCCCTCTAATCATTGAAAAGTACTTACTCTCAACCATTGAACTTGCGGTGTGGGTGTTCCTTGGGCCTTGCAATGCACTTTGGCCACGGCAGCATCCAATTCCAGATTCTTTGAAGTTGGCTGGGGCATAAATTTCAATTGCTCAATGACCTCTAGAATGCCAGGACTTGAATTGATTGCCAAATGTCCTTCCATTTGCAATTGACACTGATATTGACCCGCATCGCTGGCTATGACAGTGCCAAAGCTGAGAGTGCCATTTGCCTTATGCAGCACGAGACGAGCATCTTCACGCAGCAAAGCATCCTTGCCATCCAGGGAGTGTCCATTATGGGGATTACCCATGCCCCGAGGCAAAGAGGCACCCAGTTCCACTTGACGCAACAATTTGCCATCTTTGCGCCAACGCAATTGAATGCGTTGATTCTGCAGCTCGGCGGGAATCTCATACAGACAGCTGAGAGTGGCAGGCTCTCCCTCCCTAATGGTTATCTGATCATCGGGTCCTTGTACCAGACGTAGACCTTCTGGAGATGGGGCCAGTCCAGTCTCGACATTTCCGCCACGTTTGCCACGACACAGGAATATCTGTTTGCCCCACGATTCGGGTAGAAATTTCTGATTCTTCTTCAGACGAGGCAAACATTTAACACCCGACTGCTGTTGCTGTTGTTTCTGTTGATGTTGATAGACAAAGCCCTGTTTGCTCATCACACGGCCAGCTGCATTCGAGGCTATGCACCGATAGAGTCCATCGTCGGATCCTGTCGGCTGACGTACTAGCAAACGATGCTCATCCAATTCGATATTCTGCCAGCTGCTCAACTTGGCGCTATTCCGATACCATTCAATTTGCAATGCTTCATTGCCCGAGGCGCCCTCCACATGGCATTTGAGTAGCAGCTCATTCCGATTGCTGCCCAGCAATTGAACGCTGGCCGAGTCCAAGACTGCAAGAATACGAAAACCAAAAAAGAAAAAGGGGGAGACGATCAATAAACTAATTGAATTGAAGGAAAAACAAAAACAAATTCTTCTTTAGTAACTGGATCGCTTGGAATTGCATTCCATAAATATGCATAATAATATGTGTATATCCGCCAGATATAAGTTTGAGTTTCTCTCGGGTTTTTTTTTGTGTTATTTCTCGCGCTGCATTAAGTGCATTTTATCGTCGAACACGAAGCTGCAATCTTTGTTTTTATCGCTGCGACTGGATATGGGGTGGGGGGGACTGGGCACTGGGCCTGAGGAAGCATAAATTGAACTGTCAGTCAGGGGTTCAGTTGGCTCCCTTCCGACTGCCTCGTCTTGCCAACTCTTTTTCTCTTTCTTTCCACCTTTATGTAAATGTGTGGCAAACGGGGGGATCCAATGTACGGTACTTGGCAACAATTGCTGCATGAGAAAACAGTTTTTGTGGCAAGAAACAAAAAGAAACCAAGGAGAAAGAAAAAACACAAAAGAAGAATGTGTGCAGGCAGCTCTGTACTATGCTAAGGTTTAATTTATGTTTTAGTCGCTGAAGGCGCAAAAGTAGGCGTGTCTAGACACAGTCAAAGCATTTGCTGGGCAGGTTTTTTTCCTCTCTGTTTTTGCTGTTTTCTTCTGTAAAGGCATCAGAGATACTTTTGTATCTCATCATGATAATCATAAAACTTCTTCTTTACTTGAAAGTTTACTTAGGCCAACCCAAAACAGAGATAGAGATAGAAGGACAGTGTGCAGGAGAGGGAGGGGAGACAGGCAATTGCAAACTATCTTTGGCAAAAATACACACACTCACACACACAAAATTTGCATTAATCAAAGAGTTCACAGATAATTTTGTTTAGATATTCATGTTCAACAAAGCGTAATTAGCCGATAAAACCAAATGTCTGACTTTAAATCAGTTTAAAAGCTATAGAGGGCTTAAGGTTTAAGATCTAAGGATAAATCTATAAAAGTTAACAAAATTAGGATTAAGAAGACATACGAGTATCCGTATACATATGTATATATTTGCATTTATAGATCTAAAATAAATTTAACTTTAGGATTTCCTGAATAATAAGTCGAAATCAGAGTCGAATTAGTTTCTATACTAAGTTAATGTCGATCTAATTGTAAGACAATAAATTTCAATAACTTCTTATCTATTAGGATTCGGCTATCTATATAGTTAGAAATAGTTCCAGAAAAGTCACGGAAAGACACTTTAACACAACTAAAGTAATTCTAGCTTTTATCGGTTTTCAAATAATTTCGTTTTTTGCTCGTGAAAATTCAAAATTTCCATATTTGATTTTGTGATTTCTGATTCATTTGATTTCATTTCATGTTTTTTTTTTGTCATCTCCTCTAACTGTGTGTCATAATTTTGTTTTTATCTAGCCTGGAGGAAAGAGCCCTCCAGGCGATGGGGCCTACAGCTGGCTGGAGGCCCAGCAAATGGCCGATGTATGTTTTATGGATATTTTACTTTGCCTATCTCGAAATTGTTTGCCAGGTCTCTGTGGTTAGACAAAAAAAAAAAAAGGAAATATAAAAAAAAAATTTACATATGCACATAAATCTTGTTTGGGCTTTGGCTCTGTTTGCTCGACCCAGAGGACAGAGTATGGAGAAGGAGGAGGGGTGTTAGATAGGGGGGAAGTAGGAGGTGAAGGTGGGGATGGAATGAAATGCCTCTAAATATTTGTGGATACTTATTTTGTTGGGCAGCAGGCAAAACAACAACTCAATAAACAGCGTTCTGTGTCGTCTCCACGTCGAGGAAGTGTCAAAAGTTGGAAATGTATTTGTATTTTGTATTTGTATTTGCTTTGTGTGTGTACCAAAGAGTGTGTGCGTGTGTGTGTGTATGTGTTGGGGCACGTCCGTCAACGACTAGGTGACTGACTGACGGATATTTTGTGGCATAAACTTTTGGTTTATGTTACAACCATAAATGACAGTAGAGTGAACTAATTGGCACTTGGAGAACTGAGAAAGAGAGAAGCAAGAACAAAATGTATCTAATGGCCAAGACTAACAACAACAACAACAATTCCCAATTCAACCAAAGTTACATATTTTCCTAATGTTTGCCCAATGACAGACAGAAAAGTATCTCATCGAAAATTTGAGTAATCTCTTCAATGCAGCTTAGAGAAGAGGAATTTCTGCATTTGTGCGAGAGTTTATCCTTATCAATGAAGTAATTCTAATAATTAGAATAAAAATAAAGCAGACTTAACTCAAAAGCATTGTAATATTAATAAGAAGAAATTTTCAGATAATTATCAACAGATTAGGTATAAGTAAGATCATTTCCCCGATAGATCTGATATTATATATAGAACTAAAAAAAAGTCCAGTCAAAATAAAAAACCAGAGACTAAAATGAATTAGAATTGGTAAATATATAACCACAAAAGCAAATGGGAAGATCGTACAATTAGATGAACAAGTTAATGATATTGTCATTAAGGCAAAAACGAGAACTATCTGCTGTCGGCTCGGTACCTACTTCTAGATTTCAAAAGATTATTTCAAACCCTCCACCAACAAGTGTGAAAAAGTAGTTCTTTGACACAGCCAACAATGGGTACTTTAGTTGGGTGGAAAAACATTTCACATCAGTTTTTGAGCCAAAGATTTTTTCACATATATTATTTTTTATGTTCCTGAACTAATGCATTATTATGCACTTAACTAGCTTTAAAAGGTGCCTTCTCTATCCAGCTAACTGTAATTTGTAAATGGAAGGTGGAGAGGGCGAGGGCAGAGAACCGGAGGTGGAGGTGCAGAGACCCCAGAGACTCCAGCCTCCTCTGTGGCTAATTAACAGGCAGCTCATTAGGTTGATGTATATGCAACGTCAGTGACTCTGACTCTGAGTTGGCAGTAACTTTAGCAGATCTTTTCACACCTATAGATAGAAGAACTCCACACACACACACACACACATACACACAGGTTGGGCATACAGGTTTGTGTGGAGGTGCCAAAGAACTAGCCCATCATTCACACCATCGAACACAACAGAGGCCCCTTTCGGCAGGGTAAACATAAAAAAATACACACACAAACAGCAAAAGGGAAAGAATGGCTCCAAAACAAAATAAATTTTTGTTAAACTTTTGCTAGAGCATAAACCACAAGCGCTATAAACAATTGACTGAGGGACTGAGACTCATAAAAAAACACACAGAGCGAGCGGGAGCGGAAGAGGTAGATGGTAAAAGGGGGGGAGCGGAGACAGAGAATCGAGTAAACAAAGTGGGAAGTAAATGTCGAAATGGCAGGGCAGAGTCAGCAATATAATATAGATACAGAAATTGACAGTTACTGGGCATAGGAGAGGGAGGGAGCGAGGTGGGAGGTGGGGCCAGAGGTAACTCTTATCGTTGCCGACATTTATCTGAAAAGCTAAATAAGTGTGCCGGCTGCGTCTTATTTCATCAAATGTGCAGTCCAAGAACTCAACTGCCAACTCTTTCGATTCCGCCCCCTCCCGCCCCATTTCGATAAGATAACTTATAGGTTGTTGGTCAGAGAAGGGTGTGGGGGTTTAGCGGTGCACTGGCTGCACTTGGTTGGCTTTTTTTCTTTTTCTTTTTCAAAATATAATTAATTGATAATCAAAAATAGATTATTTCGTTCAACTATTCTTTAATTTTGTGGCTAGTGAAAATTGAAACTCAAGTGGAAAAATTTCTTGTCATAAAAAGCAATTGGAAGAGCCCATAGAAATGTTTAACGGATACGGTTCAATTGGTTGCCCGAAGTACGGGTAATGCACTTAGCTGACAAACTGAAGTCCGTTGCAGTAGTAATTTCTTTCTTAGAATTCACTTTTAACTGGCGATTACAACCAATTGGCTTACAAGTTATTGACCCAATTACCCAACGATCACAAGAAACTCTCTCACACACACACACACAGACAAAAATTGGCACGACCCAAAGCGGAAGAACTAAGCAAAACGAGGAAGACAGAGAAAGTGAGGTGGAAAACTGCAGCCAGCCATTGCCTTTCCTTCATGGACACATGGAAATTGTTGAGGAATTTCCCCATTTCCTCATAGTTTATTCATGTTAATTGAAGCTAAGAATATTTTGCAGGTCTGGTTTTTATTGATCTTTTTACGAGAATGAAATTGGAACTGGGATTTCATGAAATTCTCAAAATATTCTTAAAACAATATTACAATCTATTATTTTTCATTCCCTAAATTCTATTTATGTTTTCGACAATAAACATTTTGTCTCTATTATTTTTTCTCTTCTAGTTTTTTTTCTAATTCTCTTGGTTTACTTTTCACAGCAATTTCACTGAGCAAATTTATGGCAAACGAGAAAAAAGCAACAACAACAACTGACCATTGAATACAAATCTTGTTCTCCATTAGATACTTAAGCCTTGTGCGTTATCATCAGAATCTTTAATTAAAGTCGGTCCCCCCCGCCATTTACCCAACCATCTGCCCACATGGCCACCCACCCGTCTTTTGGTCCCATCATCTAACAGTTTTCAAATTAAAACGTTAAACATTCGATTATCGCACATTGGGGCCCGGTTTGGACTGGCTTTTTACCACCTAGAAGCGACTGCTGCTGCTGCTCCTCCTAGTCGATTGAGGGAAAAGTTGTTTGTTAATGATCAACTCATGTAACGGAATAAAAGTAAATAAAGGAGGCAAGGCAACAAAGACAGGAAGAGGAAAAGAGATACATAGATGGCTGGAAAAAGAAAAAGCGCCAAAAAGTTGACTAGAGAGTTTTTACTTCATGTTCTGTTTTTGGGTTTTCTGCTGTCATCGTCATCCTCGTCCTCGTCCTTGTCGTCGTCGTCGTCGTCTGAGTCCCTTTAATGTTCTCTCTGCTGAGCTTGCCTCGTAAAATTTTATGCGTTTTTTCCGGCATTCACAAAATGAAAATTATCCGGCTACCCCCCATACCAGGCTCCCCCCTTCCCCACCGTTTGCCTCTACAATTGCCGCCAACTGCAGTCAACTTGAACTTGTGTAACAACAGCAACAAAAGTCTGACTCCGACTACGACTCTGTCTATATATATACATATATAAATGGGGGTGTCTAGTTTCTCTGTGTGCGTGTGTGTGTGTGTGTGTTGTTTTGAGGGTTGCTTTTCGCCCCCTTTTTATTTTGGTTTTGCTCTCGTGTTTGGTGTCTTTGGATTTTTGTTTGGTTTTTATGACTTTGCCTGGCTGTTGTTTTGTTGTTTGTGTTGTTGTTGGTCTGTTGCCATTTCTCATTTTATGTTTATGTTTCGTGTTAATGTTGCATTTCATTTCCCCTTTTTACTACACACACACACACACACACACACAAACACACAAAGACATTGCCATGGCGAATAACTCAGCTCAGCTGTTCAATGCCCAGCATATCCTTGGGTTATCCTTGGAAACAAAACACAGAGTCCAACAACCCCTTTTTAAATGGCTGGCTGCCTGACTGACTGGCTGGCTGTATGGCTGGCAGTTGTCTGGTTCCATGTCTGCCTTGACAAGGACTAAGACTTGTTTCGCTTCGCTTTGGTTTTAGTTTGGTTTGGTTTGTATATCCCTCGCTTTTGGTTATGTCTGGTCTTGTCTTAACACTCGTTTATTATATGTATACATTTCGCTGAGCAACTATTTACGGATCATTAGTAGCAGTTTATGGGATATGCTAAGACATTTTAGAGTTAAAATACACAAGTGACTCGTATTTGAAAATACTCTGAAATTCTTCGTCCTCAACAACGAGATAATATACTACAACTATGTGTATAGTAAAGCCTTTCATGAGTTACTTTTTTGAGATGAGTCTAAGGTCTTAGGTCTTTAGTCTTTCCATAAGGGATGACATTTTCTAGATCCAAATCATATCTACAATCTTATTCTGTCTATAATTCTTATCTAATTATAATTCACCCAAAGACAATCTAACTAAGTAATCTTGTTGTTTTTAAAAACCATTCTGAGCATAAATTTCTTAAATTTGTCAATTTAAGGAAACGTTTTGCTTGCCTTTTAAATAGAGCCTTGATTCGTTTTATTTTATGCTAGGCGAATTAAATTACTGCAATTTGGCATTGGGCCAGATCGGAAAATATATATCTATTACACAGCACTGAGAGTTAAACATATATTTTTGGAAAATGTTTTCATAAAAATGAAGTGCACTCGTTTTTGAAATTACTTTTGTTTTGGCTTTCGCTTTTGTATGCAGTTTTCTCATGTGTAGAACAAATTAATTTGATTAATGCAGTTGCTCCATCTCCTCACTCACTCCCCTGGACAAAACCACAAGGTAAAGAGGCATAAAAATGCAAGAGAGAAACAACAACAACAACAAACCTGATGAAAGATAAAAACCAAAAGTTTTGATGTACAAGACACTGGCCGTGGTTTCCATGCCTCATGCCCCATGCCCCACCATCACACACAGGAAATGCAGTCCAAGCGTAACCAAGAAGATGTTTTTTCTCCCTCTCGTTCTCCCTTTTCTCTCTCTCTCGCTGTCTCTTTTTATTCTTCATTTGGTTCCAAGTGGCAAGTGCAAGTTGCAGTTGTCGGCATTACGTGATTGATGTTCATGTAGTTGCATTTGCCTTTAAGCAGAAAAATGCATAAATTTAACAAACAGACCTCGCCTTCCAGCCCAAGTAACCCCTTCCCTGACAACCACCCTTCTCTCCCCGCGTTCCTTCCTTATGGTAAACAAAGTTTTTATGGACAATCTGGCCTGCATGTGTTGGATTGGGTTGGGTTCCTTCTGCTGTCAGCACGGCGACTGATCAAAGCCACCCAGCAATAGCAGCAGCAGCAGCAGTAGCAACAGCATCAAAGACTCCTTCCTCACCCACACCCCTTTCCCATCTCCCTCTCTCCTACCCCTATGATTTTCTCGAAGTCATCTATTAATAGCCATCAGTTTCATGCTCAAGTGTTTTTAGCTAATTAATTAACTAATTAATTTGTAGTTTTGGGAGTTGATTTTAATTGCTGCTGCCGTTGAAAAGCCATCCAAATTGAGGGGGGAGCAAGAAGATGATATGGGGGATTGGGGGTAGTGTCGGCTGGCGCCAGCTGTAGCTAAGTGGGTTATGTGATTAAATTACCTCCTTCTCACTCACCAATCTCTCTCTCGCTCTCCCCAGTTGGCTCGGTTTCATTCCATAATCAGACGAAAAAAGAAAATACTATCTATTTGAAAATATGCATAAACTTTGTCATCGTTTGGTCTAGTCTAGTCTAGTCTAGGTTTTTCGTTTCCTTGTGTTGTCTTTGTCTGTCGCCAACGAAATGGCTCATTATTGTCGTGTCCTTACGCTCGAAATAATTGCTCAATTGAGCGCAAATAAATGTCACAGTTCTTACAACATTAAACAATTGAAACAAAGCGAAAAACAAAACCAAATATAAGTAACAAAGCACAAAGCAAATGAAATAATTGTCCAATTGCTACAGTTCATGCTCATAAGTAAAGGTTCTGAGAAAGAAACAACAATATCTTTCAAATTTTATCTATCTTCCATTATGCATCGTTGATTTCACCAATTGGTGGACCATTGATGAAGGAAATAAAAGAAAGTCTTGCATATTTCTTTCTTTCTATATGAAAAAGACTCATAAAGTTCTTAAGAAATGGGCAAATTGGAATCAAACTCTATTCAAATTATTCAAGATTCTTAAAGTCCACGACTTGATGGTTCTCGAATCGGCAATACAGACAATCTTCTGTTTTTTTTTTGTGATGGTTTCGAGGTTCGTGCCTAAATCACAAGGATTAAGTTTTTTGGATTGAGGAAAAAGTATGTATGAATAAACAATGACAGGCTTGACAATGTTCTCATTTGTTTAATACACTGAGGATAATTGTGGATACATTTTTGAATAATTTCAATGTTGATTACTCACATATCACACTCAATATGGCTGGTGGTGACGCCTCCCTGGCGCCGCTGGACAAACTCATGGCAATGCACACATAATCACCGACATCCTCGCCACGTTGCACAGACTCGATATGCAAATTGGCACCGATTTGATAGACACGCTTGTCATACACAATCTGATGGCCTAGACACAGACAGAGAGAGAGGAGATAGAGTTGTGAATATATATATACATATATATATGGTAATAAGTCAATCTGTTATCTGATGGAACTTACCATTATGCAACCATTCGTAATGTAAATCAATGGATGGATCTGTTGTTGCCTCACAGTTGAAATCAACTGAATCGTTCTCAACAATCGACTGACTTTCTGGCACTTGAATGAAGCGTGATGAGCTGCTGCTGCCACAAGAAAAGGGAGCTGTAAATGGAAAAAGAAAAATGTGTTAAGAGAGGCGGTTAAAAAAAGGGGATAATGAAAATTGCATATTTTGTAATGGTCATGTTTTTTTTTTCACTCTTTTTTCCTTGCCGTTGCCTGTTCCCTGCAATTTACAATAATTGCGCTTAATTGAACTCTTTTAAAACACAGAATTAAATGCTCTCTTAATCTGCTTAAATTACAGTATTTAAGGCCATGTAAAATGCTAAAAACAAAACCAAAATTAAATGAACACAAAAAAAAATTATATAGCCTACACTCAGGCGAAATGGCAGGGAGTTTGCGTGTTGGCAAACAAAAAACAAAATGATTCACTAACGGTGGGCAGGTTGGCAGGAGGGCAAGTGGAAGGTGAAAACATAATGCAAATTCAATTTTCATATTATACGAGGGCAAATCGTAAAGTTTCCATACAAGTCATAATGTGTTAAAAGTATCCAAAAGAAACAAAATTGTATTAAAAGTTCTTTGAGAAACTTTTTTTTTAAACGTCTAATCCTGCTTATAAGAAAACTATGATCTTAGATTCAAACGATTTTAATATAGAGAATGTCATTAAGATTCTAATTTGGAATAAACCACTGACTAATTGTCATTCCTAAGGTAAACAAATTCAAGAAATATTTATGTTAAATTTTGATTTTAAATTCTCTTTTCCTTCATTTAAAATATAAATATAAAATTTAATCCTATAATATTAAAATAAATTCCATACCAAATTGGATTTTTCGATGTAAGTTAATAAGTTGTAACTGTAGACCCATTAACCCTTTTTTACCCTCATTTCTTAGAACTTTTTGGGTGACCCTCGCGTCGTCAATAGTAAATGCAAATTATAATAAATATTAAATTGAATTTGTATAACTGATGAAATCAGCAGCCAACAAAATAAAAGAATGACCAGAAAAACAAATATATTTAAATATTGATTCAGTTAAATGATAATCAGCTTAATGCTTGTTCATCTTTTAATTACAAAGTCTGCAAAGTATTTTTTTTTCCTGTCAGTAATGCATATAAATCAATGGACAGAATGAGTACATGATACTTGGAGTAGGAGTAGGAGTAGGAGGGGATAAAGATGGTAACCACAAAAACCTAAGTAAAAGCCAAAAGCAATTTAAAGGCAATTATTTTTGATTATATGTAGAAGCCAAAAACTACAAAACGTCCAACATTATATTTGGCCACTAATTGGAGCAATTTGAGACAACACCTTGGGAGATGAGATGGGGAGGGCGGGGGGTGGAGTAAACATGGGTAAGGTTAGGACCAAGACGGCCACGGTGTTTCCATAAGCAGGCGTTTGTACAACAAGAACAACAACAACATCATTAAAAGTCATTTCGTGTGGTTGGGAATCATCATCAACATCATCATCATCATTATCATAATCATCATATGCCAGTCACATAGCCAGTCGACGTGTTATAAAACACAGAAAAAGAGAGGAAAAGAGGAGGACCAAAACTCAACCCCAAGCCAAATGGCAGTCAGGCAGGCGCTTGAGGATAGATGGCGAATCTTTTCTTCCCTGAATCGATTTAATTTGCTGCTGCTGCTGCTACTCGAGAGTATGGCAAAGGAGGAAAAGAAAACAAGTTCCCGGCAAAGAAGTCAAAGTCAAAGTCAGTTACTCGGCCGTCGATTAAAGAAATATGCGCTCTGTGTGCCATTGATTGCGCTGACGTGGTCACAATGCCAAAGCCACAAAAAAAAAAAAAAAAAAAAAAGGGGGCGCAAGAAAAAAGTGTTGATGCGGCAAACTGGGGGCCAAAATCAGAAAACTTCCAACCACACACACACAGCAGGCTGTCGTCCATCTTCAGCAGGCTTCGTTCCTCTGTCCCTCTGTATCCCTCTCTGTGATAATTAGTTCGTTTGTTTGACTCTATCGAAATCAGCGCCAGTCAGCAGCAGCAGCAGCAGCTTCAGCGGCAATTGAGACGAGTGGACCAACTGCTGAGATCTACATCAGCAACTTGTATCCATCCTCCTTCATTTTTTCCCATTGCCCACTGCACAAATTGTGCGTCAACATTTGTCGATTAAGTTGCCTTCTCCTCTGTCTCCTCCTCCTCCTCCGTCAATATCTCTTTCACTTGACTATGAATGCGAAATATTGTTTGTAATAATCAGAGAATCGGTTATACCCACTGCGGGCCACTTCAATTGAAGTGTATTCCCCCTATGGGTGGCATTTTGATTTGATTTTGCTAGAGAAACCAAATGAATGAACAGCACAGAAAAGTGTGGAGTATGAGGTAAAAGAAAATACTAAACTGTCATTCAGGAATTTCTGGCATTTATCAAAGTAAACACACCAAACCAAACGTTTTTCTTTTCCTTTTCCACAAGAGGAAAAACTGCAAGTCAACCAGTGGGAAAGACTTCGTAGTCCGTTGAATGCAAACTCACAGACAGTCAACGAAGAAAAAGGAGGAAAAAAAAGGTTGAAAATAAAATGAATGTGACTGACAATTACCCGTCAAAAGTTTTGACATAGGGCTTAGGTTTAGTCAGACAAAAGTCTTACAAATGTAATAAACCTAACATTTGAATGGGCCGGGGTAAGAAAAAAAGGATGTTTACTTGCAGTTATTTCTTATTAGATAAAATTGTATTCATTAAACAGTCATCTCATATGACTATGAGAAATTGACTCAATAGCAGCGCTTTCTAAGAAAATATCTCAAAATTGTTTCAATTTTAGAACCCATTAGAGAATGGTTTCTCAAGTTTGTGACAGTTTTCTGCAAAAGTTTTTAAAATTTCGTTTAGATTATGGTGATCTCTAGGTTAACCTCAGTCAACCTTAGCCAGCTTTGGGCTAATTTTCTGAGAGCATCACCACTTAAAGTCTTTCAAAAGTCTTTCGTAATGTAAGATAGGAAAATACTATACATGGACTATGAAGTGCCAGCCAAAAGAAACCCAAAAAGTAAATATTGGTCAGATTTATTCTATTTTAGTATGCATTCTAGTATCTAGCATTTCAAATTTTATAGTTTAGGTAAAACCAAACTTTTTTAGGCTGCTCGAATTGACTTATATGTATTCAATAAACCAAGTTTCATTGTGATATTTGATGGTTGATATAGTTCTTATTTCATACCCACTATGGCCGATTGTCAATCCGGGATAACTAATCCACCAAAGCCTCTAATTGAGCTGCAAAGCGTACACATTTTATGATAAATATTTGCAAAATTCTACTAACCAGATTCAGTTTTCCGTCACATTTTATCTTGACAAACAACAAGTGCAATTGAAATCTGTCGGTCTAATCATCCATCTACTTATAAGTATAACTCAAACAAGTGAATTTATTTAATTTGAATTCAAACAACAGTCAGGACTAAGTACTTGAGAAAATTTCATGCAATTATGAGATTGCCCTCGTTCTCTCTCTTTTTCTCTCTCTGGCAGAAGTTTTGTTTTTAGTGGAAGTCTTTAAAATTGGATGGCATGAGAGTGGGAGGGGATGTGGGAGTGGGTAGTTGAAGGCAGATGAAGTTTTGTATAGTTGCCACACACACACTCACAGAGACAGACAGGCACACACACTCCTACATACAGCTGCCCTTAATGTGGTATGGCAACAGCATGTTCATGTTGCATGCAGCATTTTGCATGCTTGAATAACAAATTATGACTGCCACACAAAGGAACAAATACACACGCAGCAGCAAATACAGGAGAGAGAGACAGAGAGAGCGAAAGACTCAGTCGGGGCAGACAGACTTATTATTTGCCATACAAATAATGGACCTCGGTTATGCTCATTGCACGGATTTTGCGTTATTCGTCCTTCTTTTTCCCTTAGTCTGCCTGGTTTTCCTGCCTGCCTGCCTGCTGACTGCCATCTGACGGCTGCCTTTTGTCTGCGGCTGTTTGCCTTTGTGCTACTTAACAGTCAGCAATTCTTCTATCTCAGCTTTCCAATTCTGTATCTCTCTCTCTTTTTATCTCTATCTCTGTGTTGAGTTATCCGATCCTCTTGAGTGTCTACTGATTCTACATGGAAACCTACATTTGATTAGCTGAAATTTGGACGGCTCTGCTCAAGTGCTGATCCTTTCCTTCTTCGTCTTTGTCCTTTCTCAAGTGCCTTTTCCTACTTGGCATTATTTGCCCTAACGACTTCATTGTGCAAACTGAACATATTACTTATAAGAGACAGAGGAGGGGGAAATCAGCAGTGTCCTGCGGCTGGCTTCCTCTCCAGCTGGGCATTAGTTTTGCCCACTCTGTGGTCTGCTCGACTGCTCTGTGTGGTCTGCTTACAAACTTTTCAACAACTTCAACTAATTGAGTCATTTTTCACGCCGTTTGCTTTCAAAATTTCAAAAGACAAAAACTCAGTTTGCCGCCAAAAATAAAAAAAGGAGACCAAGGAGATTTTTCAATGCCATATTATCGGCAATTCAATGAATTCAACATCTGTAAGAGATACGAAATAGTAGGACTCTGTTCTTTTACAATGGGTTTAATTTGGAAACTTATTAATTTAAATGTTAATGAAGCAAGTAAGTCGACTCGTCGACTTGGGTATACCATACACCAGGCGAAACAAATATTTCAAATTTCGAAAACCAAATGTATGTCTATTAAATTGTTTTTACATGTTTCATAGTATGTGCTATCTCGCTCACTCTACGAACATACGAGCACTCTAGCGCCGCCACTAGCCAACGGCCAATTCTGGCCTTGTGGACTGCTTTGTAAAATACGTTCATACGCATATTTTGCATGTTTCTAGTCCGATTTCAATAAAATTCGGTAGTTTTGTAGAAATAGATAAGAATAATTAGTCTGCCGAATTTGAATGCGATAGTCAAAAATCTACAGGAGAAAATCGGTTTTTTCTTAAATATGGAGGCGGAAGTGGGCGTGGCAAAATATGAAAATAGATGTACCCTGCGCGCATACTAAGCCAGTGTACATACTAAATTTGGTGACTTTAGCTTTGTTAGTTTTTGAGAAAATCAGTTTTGTTTAATTTGCGGGGGCGGAAGTGGGCGTGGCAAAATTTTTAAATAGCCAATATCTGCGCGTCTATCAAGCTAATCTGCATACCAAATTTGATGTCTCTAGCTGTTATACTTTTTAAGAAAAACAGTTTTATGTGATTCCTGTGCGTAAGGGGGCGTGGCAAAAAGTTTGAACAATCAGTTTTTGCGCGCTAACTAAACGGGTATACAAAATAAATTTGATGTCTCTAGCTGTTATACTTTTTAAGAAAAATAGTTTTATGTGATTCCTGGGGGCGTAAGGGGGCGTGGCCGAAATTCCAATTAACTCTGTACGCGTGCATAATACACGAGTATACATACCAAATTTGGTGGCTCTAGCTCTTATAGTCTCCGAGATCTGCGTGTTCATACGGACGGACGGACGGACGGACGGACGGACGGACGGACGGACGGACGGACGGACGGACAGACGGACATGGCTAGATCGACTCGGCTGTTCATCCTGATCAAGAATATATATACTTTATAGGGTCGGAGAAGCTTCCTTCTGCCTGTTACATACATTTTGGCGACTTTAATATACCATTTCACCCTATGGGTGTATGGTATAAAAATTCTTCAATTGTATGATCCGACTTAATATCTCATGATATTTTGTTCCATTCTTAAATTAAATTAATACCAAAGACAGCAGCTAGTGCTAATCTAAACAACTAATCCATGAATATATATAAGTGAGATACAATAGGATGTTAAACAAACAATTAAATTATAATTAATTGTATATAGTTTCAACATCAGAAGCTGCAGTCATTATTAGTTCATTGAAACGTTGAATCAAACGGAAGAAACTAAACTTCTTTCAATCCTTTATACCCTGAATAACCCTCCCCTTAATGAGCATTTATGATGTTAAGCATAACATTTGCACCCTCTAAATTAGTTTCTTTTTTCAATAGATACCCTTTTCAATTTCCAAACGAGTTTGCCTTATCGAAAATCTAATTTAAATTTGAATCCCATAAGGTCATAGGGTAGAAGTTAATATAACTTAATTGATGTCATCTTCGTAAACAACTGCTGAGATTCCACTAATTGTTCCTCAACGAAAAGTAAGAAGTCAAATAGCTTGGCGAGGGAAGCCAGTGAAGAGTCTAGAACTTATTTTTGACCTCAAATGCTCTCTCCCATTTCTCTCTTATTAATCAACTATTTAAAAAGTAATTTCTGAATTTCTGTTAATTTGATGGTCCTTTAGTTAACTAAATTATAGATTTATCATTACGGTAATCAATTAAAAAGTTACATAAAAGTAGGATTCTTGACATTTTGCCCACTTACCCATAAAAATGCAGCCCAAAAGGCATACGCTCCACATCATCAGGATATCCATATTCATATATATATAATCCTATAGATATATATATAAATTGGTATACTCAGTCTCTCTCCTGTATCTCTCTCTTTCCCTGAGTGTCTGTCTGTCAGAAGTCTGGCCTCTTGTTTCCTCTTTGATGCCCTCTTGTGGGCCAATTAGCAAGCGATAGTTGTTGATAACGCGACAAACTGCTCACACACAGAAGAGATATCAATGATGACGATGATGATGATAGGCTATAGCCATATCCATATAAGTGTAGTCACTCAGAGTCTTTACCAAGAGCCTGTCGTGCATGTGTATTTGGAGTTGGAGCTGGGAGTCGTGGTCGTCGTCGTCGCTGTCGTCGTAGTCAGTTATAAGTGCCCGGCACTCGAAAATGCACTCAATGCATTTGTAAATATTCAATATTTGGTTGCAAACACACACACACACACACACACGAATGACAACGAATCGAATACCAATTCTGCCGACTGCCCTTTTTATACTTTGTGGGCGTGTTTCCCTTTTGCTTGATTTTTTCTGATATTTACTGTGGACACTCAAATTAAATTGGTATTTACATAGTTGGAACGCATGAAATGCATTTATCACTGAACACCAAACGAGAAGGGGGGAACGGAGAACGGTGAAAGGGGCAAACTGGAGGAGTCGTAGATATAGATATGGTTACGGCACTTGCTTCTCTGCTCCTCCTGGTTGTTGTTGTTGTTGTTGCTGTTGTGGCTGTTGGTTTATGTTTCGTGGTTTTTTTTTTCTACTTTTATCGGTACCTAGATTGACAAGCGACAAGAGTTAGAGTTTCACTTACACCAAACTCGAATGAATACCGACAAAGGTATCTAGATACACACACTGAGACACACTGCAGATACTGAGATACAGATACTTTGGGTCAGAGGGGTGTGTAGAACGTCAGCGGCTTGGCGGGGTGAGGTGAAGGTGCAGAAGTTCAATTACCCGATGCCGTAACAAATCTACCTTAATCTGTGTATCTGTAAGATACAAAAGCTATTCTGTTCTGCATTTGCATCCTTTAAACCGGCTTTTCGTATCAGTTTCGTTTTTTGTTTTTTTTTTTTTTTTTTTGGTTTTGATGGCTGATTCCCGGTTTGAACAACTCCGCGAAGGGGATGGACGAAGCAAAGAGCTCGACTTTACCTACTATATAGAGTATCACGAAGACGCGAACCGCATGCGTTCGTTGTCTGTTTATTACAAAACCCAACAACAAAAATGGAGCGCCAAAAGTAGAAATGAACAGTTTTCTGGTTAACAGTGCTCGCAAATGATTCTGTTAAGGCAGAGAGCGAGAGAATTCCCATATTGTTTGGGAAATTCTCTTTCCTTCTCTCTCGAGTTGGAGGGTGAAAGTTCCCTGTATTTCTCTCTGGACTGGGAGAAATGTTGCCGTGCTGCACTACGACAGTGTTGCAGTGCTGCATTTCGACATTGAACGAGATTTGTATGAAGCGAAAGGATTCGTCTGAGTTAGCCGCGATCCTTGTGAGGCATTAACGTATGTATATATAAGTATATCTGGAAAATCTGCAGAGACTTATGACAGATTTATTTGTCTTTTACAAGAAAAAGTTCAAAATTTTAGCGGATTTCTTTCTTTTACTAGAAAAAGATCAGCGACCTTCAATCCTTTTAAGACGGATTCCAGAAACATTGCAACATATTACAAAATTCTCCTTTCGGGTCCTTTTTAAATTACCTTTGCGATATCAACAGTTTTAATAGCATTTAACTAGTTATTAGTATTTTTAAGAGGACTGGTCTCAAGGTTCAGCTACCCACTAACGATGCTTTCATCGTATCATATTTAAAATTAAGTTTTGATATTTTATATTTAGCAATCCTGAACTTAAGGGCTTTGAATTGCAATGCCAGAAATGACAAATGTCAAAAACTGAGATGACAAGATTAAAGACACATTTTATATAAAGAGTTCATTTATCAATTTTTTCAAAAATCAATTAAATCGGAACTTAATTACTCGACATTTTTTTTATTTTTATAAAACGTTAATATTCTTTAAAAGGTTTTCTAAAAATAATTAGTAACATTTTTTGATGATGATTTTTGCAAAGACAGTTTCATAGATTATGTCCAAAACCCTGACAAATATACATATTCTTTGTTCAGCTTTTTCTTCATAATAATAACATTTAATAGCTTTAATTCGTAATTCAAAAAGAACTTCCACCTAAAGAAGTTGTTATATGTTAATACATCCTAGATCTGGCATTAAATTCCAGAACCAAATCTCAGCATTGGTAGATAAAAATGTGGGATTTATGTAGGAAAGTCTTTTCATTATAAATCCTAGATAACTGGCTGGTTAGTTAACTTCACTTGATGAACATGTTCTTTTGCTGTCTTCAGTCAAAAGCTCAAATCGCATTACATCTTTCAGTAAACTTGTCTTCTTAGCTGCTTTCAAAGTCACCATGGGCGTAGGTGAAAGGATTACGGAGCTTAAGAGCAGAGATCCATACGGTTATTAGTTAATAAAGCGATTAAATTCGTAATTTGACTGAGTTTCTATCTGAGGTTTTTTCTTTCATTAAGTGTCCCCCCATTAAGTTTTCCTTTCAACTCCCTGCCCATGTGGAGCAGTGACATTTTTTCCTGCCAATTGACAACGTCTGCACTTAATCGCTTCATTTCCATTTCCATTTGCCCTGTTCAGCTTCAATCGCATTTGCCTTTGATTCCCTCTCTCTATCTCCATTTTCTATTTTTCCTCCTTTTTTATTTTTGCCTATGCATTTTATGCATATTTTATGGTTTTTTATAGCCGATGGCATAAACAAAATGTGCCCACATAGTGAAAGAGTGAGAGCGGAGAGAGGAAACAAGGGGGAGAGGAGGGGACAACATCAAAGGCAACTACACATGCGCAGGCAAGTGCAATTAAACCCCACTCCCTCCATCCTACCGGCAGAGCACCACCCCCTTGATCGCTCCAGCCCCCTCTCGCCTTACCCCAAACCAAACCCCATGGCCCCCTCGTCAATAACAACAACAATTCGCCTTTGATCTACGGCGACATCGACATGCATTAAATGTTGTTGTTTCTTCTTGTTGTTGGGGGAGCCCTTCCGTTCGTTTTGAGTTTTGTACATTTTTTTCTGTTTTTTTTTTTTTTGGTACTATTTTTTTTTTTTTTTTTTTTTTGCCGTGTTTGTTTATATGTGGCTTTGATAATATAGATGTGTGTGTGTGTAGTTTTTCCTGTGAGTTTTCCTCTGGCATTTCTCTAGCAAACACCTTCTGAAAAAGAACCAAACTTAGAAGAAAGCATCTATTGAGTCAAATCAAAGCAACGACTTTCGAATACTCTGTAGAATGATAAGAGTTTACAACAAATGGAGTTGGGTTCCTCCATCCTTTCTACCTTACCATAAAACCCAGTTTAAAACCAATTAATGGATCATACTAATTGTAAGATTAATTTATCTTCAATCTCTCAACTCACTTTAAACTTTTGACAATTTTAACAAACTAAAAGATAAGCAAACTTTTTAAGAGTTTTCCAAATGTAAAGATACTCTTTGGATCTAAATACTTATTTTAGATTCCTTGTAAGAACTACATGACCAATTGATTTATACGATTCCTAACTTCTATAACCAGGATAAGCAGAGCTAACTAAAGGAATTTCTCAAGTTATCAATTTAAAGAATGATTTTGAATGGCACTTTGATTCTGTATACAATCGTATCAAAAATTCTTCTTAAATATATAAGAAAATATAATTTATATCATTTATTTTTGAGTTTTTAGCCTATAATTTCAAGTTAACTTAGTTTAACAGGTTCCGCTTTTGGTGTCACAAACTAACTAATATATGTACCTTGCCCATCTTCGTAGGCAGGGTATGCAAAGTGTAGTTTTTAATGTTTATTTTGTTTAGTCTACACAAAGGCCGCGTATAGTAAAAATTTATTTAAATGCCTAACACAAAAAATGTTTGATGTTTGCAGAGGATTTTTGAAATTTTGGAGACTCGTAAAATTATACGAGTACGAGGCGTTGATTAAAGGTAAGCAAAAGGAACTATGTATGTACGTCTTACCAAAGATTTTCCATTTCTCTTCTGAAACCAAAAATAGAGCTATATGAAGGAAGAATAATGCAACTTAATGACCCAACAAAGCAAACGAAGAAGGATTCATTTCGGTGGTTTGCTGCTGTTTTTTTTATGAGGCGCTTTGGCCTCGAAGGCGATTTGAACCCACCCATTTTGGGACTACTGTGCGTGGCCGGGCCCGATTATTATAAGCGTGTGTCAGTCAGTCAGACAGTCAGTTAGTCTCTTTGTCTTACTGTCTGACTGTTGTGTGAGTGTGGGTTTTTCATTTTATAGTTTTTTCCGCTTTTCCATTTTACGACTCTCTATTTCCAACCCCCAAAAACAAAAACAATTGCAACAACAGGAACAGGAGCAGAAGCAGAAGCAAAGGCAGCAGCAGCACCAGATCCCAGGATCCTTTTTGACTGACACCCAAGAGTCATAAAACTAAACTACAATACGCGCATACATATATGCATGTGGGTCTAAGGGGTGGGTTGGGTTAAACAGCCCCTTGGACTTCGGTTTTGGGCCCTCTAAGGATTATTATCAGGCAACAGCCCAAGGAGACGACGGCCACCAACCTATCTAGAATTCCCATTTTGAGCGACAGTTATTAGTTGTCATAAAGTTGAAAATTTATGTTCGAAATTTTTTCCTACCGGGGCCAGAGAAACGGGTGAGAGATCGCTTCCAGCCAAATGGTGTGTTAATAATGGAAACTATTTTCCACCCAAACTGCGGGAAAAGGTGTAAAATTTTATAAAAAAGGCACACTAATTTAACAAAAACCTTAAAATAATCAGGAGCGGATCTACGAGTGTAATAATGTAAATAGTCAAGAAATGGTATTCTCTAAGAAAGCAGGGCCGAAGTTTGAATTGGATATCTTTCTTTAGAGATAGATTTTTCCTCCATACCTTACCCTTGATCCGCCCCTGCATAGTGTCCCTTGAAAGTGCTCATATAATCCAAAACTGATGTCAAAAATATTGGAATGGTAATTGAAAGTTATAAAACTCAAAGCAACTACTAAAAATCTACAAGAGCAATAAGTATTTTTAAGATACTTTTTCCTTAACTTAATGCATTTTATGCCTTCAATATTTAATCCTAGATCGATGGTATAAGTTAGTCTACAGTTCCCTACTATATTGACCTAAAATCTATTACCTTTCAATCTAGAGAACTATAAAATTAAAATCTTCTCTATAAATTCAAGGAAAGAAAAACTTAAATTATCGCGGGACTGAGTGAAAGATACAGAATATCAGATCTAGGAAGTTTCAATATAGAAGAGTAAGAGGTGTAATCCAGGAAACAATCTTAGATTTTCCTCCACTCTTCAGATGTGCGCCTGCTGATAGGAAAATATATATAAATAATTTTAGTTACTTAGCTTAAATCTTTCTCCTACGATTCGAATATTTTTCTGCGATTTCAAGTTATTTTTGAAATATTTTTCACTCAATTAGCATTCGATTCCGCTAACACACACACACACACACACACACACATAGACACAATATATCCGCATTCTTGGAAACCATTTGAACAATCTCTGTTTGCAGCCACAAAATACTTGGAGCATTGTCATGGCTGGTAACTTTATGACCTCCACTTTGGGTGGGTTTTCAAAAGGGGCCGCAGGAGGAGGAGGAGGAGGGGCCGTGGTGGATTGGAAGGCATGGATTGTCTTCAGGCAACAGCAACATCGTCGTCACTCGGCACTTTTCATTTGCCGGCTGCTTTAGCCATAAAAAGTACATAAAAAGAAATACAACACAAGGCAAGAAAAACTGTTGAGCATTGAGAAGAAAAGTGGAAGAAGTAAATTTTACGACCCACCCACCCACAACAGTCATCAAAACAACAAAAAAAAAAAAAAGAAAAGCGAAGAGAAACGATTGCTCTATAAAATTGGAGCTCTATGAGAGCTATAAAATATTTATTCTACTAAAAAATAACTGTACAATGGTTATATATATATACACACATAGATAGATACAAATACATACATATTGGATAAATAATTTGTTTTTTTTTTTTTTTTTTGTGAAGGAGAGAATTTTCCTTTTTCCCCTAGATTTAAGTTTTTTTTTTTGTAACAACAAATGGGTATAACAGGACGGGGGGTGGCGTGATTGGAGGGGGGCTGGGAGTGGGAGCAGAGATCATATATATTCCTTACTTATTGAATTCATCAGATTCATACGACATCATCGGCAACCTGCGATTCATGCTCCAATATGGTATTCTCCCTTAATTTCGATTTCAGATTCCTGCTGGAATTTGCCTCGGTTAGGCAAGGTTCATGCTCGGCATTTGCCTCATTATCATCATGATGATTATCATTTGGTGCGGGTGCATCCTCCAGTTGCACCTTGCCCAAGTGGCGACGATAGCGATACCAGAGTTTCAGTCCCAACACGAGGACAAAGTACAAGAAAGCCAAACAAATGATTATAATAATAATCCGTGTGATTATGGAATTCGAAGTCGATTTCGAAGATCTAACGACCAGAAGTACCTCCTGACGTTTCAGGCCGGCACTACTGCCAATGGTGCAGCCATAGCGCCCCTCATCCTCGGGCTGTACATTCCGAATCTCCAAAGTGCCATTCTCCAGCAGACGCCAGCGATTTGCAGTCAAATCTGTATTATTCTCATTATCCTGCATAGTCAGATAATCCAAGTCCTTGTCCCATTGTATAGTGGGCTTGGGTTCACCCATGGCCTGACAATGGAGAACCACCACGCCAGATTCCTCAACCTCAAGAGGTCCTTCGGGTGGGGCAACTGTGAAGCGTGGAGCGATTACCACTTGTATGGACACGGTGGCACTTATCTGGCCCTGACTATTGGAGGCAATGCATGTATACTGCCCACGTTGCTCATTGCTGACCTGACTGAAGACCAAGGTTCCATTCTGATCGGTTACATTCACCGGCAACGGCAATTGCGTTTCCTGCAAAAAGGATACCCCCATTTAAGTAATCCTCTCTCCATTAATACTTTGATGTGGTAACGACTTACCCTCATCCATTTCACTTGCGGCGTTGGTGTGCCCTGTGCCTTACAATGCACTTTACTCAGACTACCCAATTCCAAGTTCTTCGATGTGGGCTGTGGCATAAATTTCAATTGCTCAATGACCTCCAGAGTGCCAGAACTAGAACTGGCAGCCAGTTCACCTTCTATAACCAATTGACATTGATATTGACCCGCATCGCTGGCCAAAATGCTAGAAAATTGCAGTGAACCATTCTCCTTGTTCATTATGATGCGACCATCTTCCCTTAACATGGTCTCCAATTGCGGTTCACTTGTCGTACTGGCCGCCTGTCCCAGTTCCAATTGACGCAAAGTTTTGTTATCCTTACGCCAGCGTAGGATCACACTATTGCTCTGACGATACAGTTGGGGCAATTGATAGACACAAGGCAAATGCAGGGAGCTCTGCTCTTTCAGAGTAATCAAACTTGAGGGACCTTTCGTTATGCTGACATCGCCCAATGCGAATGCCGCTCCAGTAACTTGGCTATGACCTGTATGCCGAGGAATGAAGATGAGGATGAGTCAGCTCACAAACGAATCAGCCAGCTTCAAGAAACTTACCGCCCAAACAACCAAATATCAGGCTAAGACTCAAGAACAAACGTTTCGCCATCTCGTTTCAGAATTTTTATTTATTTATCTCTTTTTTTCACTTTTTTTGCTGTTCGTAACGAAAAAAAAAACCGGCTCTGGCAAGATCGGTTTCGTTTTAGGTTTTTATTTTGAAGGAATTCCGTTTTGCTGGCAACCTTCGCTGGCTCCGCTTCTTTCGCGTCTTCGTTTAATGTTTTACCGCCGTCCTCCTCGTTGTTGCCGCTTCACATCATTTTACCACACTCAAAAGTACAGGGAGAGGCAGAAGGCATTTGCTTTTCGGATTTATCTTTATGTTACGCACACGCGTCACGCTTAATTATCCTGCCGACTCCACGACGAAGACGACGGCAGCGACTACGACGCACTTCGTCTCACTTCTCAGCAGCACTTCTTCCGCGTATATTCTGATCCGACCAACCTCTCGCGTTGGCTCTCGAAATGGGAATGAAAATGGCCCGACTGACTGACTAGCTGACTGAATGACAACAAACACAAGGCATGCGCACTCTCACAGTACTCCGAACCCAACAAATTTCCCCCTATTGAAGACTCGGCCTCACCACTCTTTTTAAATCTACTACCTACTTCTAAATCCTGATATGGGATATGGAAAAAGGGAGCATTTCGGGTTGACAATCTGGCATGTGTCTGTCTGTCGGAGTGATCGGTTATATATATTAGATATTGGAGAAGATACATAACAAGAATTAAAATACTTGGTAAAACAAAAATCAGAAACCGTCAAAGTGAAAAGAGGTGGAAATTGTCTTTGTAGCCTCGATTTCAATCCTGTTTGAATTTAAATATTTGGGATAAAAGTCGCTAAGAATATCGAAAACTTAAATCGAATTATCTTTTGCATAAAAACAGGAATTTTTTTAAGTTTTTCCAAATAGAATTGTTTTTCGAACCTAAAACTAACAGGAAATATAATAAAATTACTCCTACATAAATACTCAGAATATTTTTATATTTTAGATTTCGACTTCCTTAAAACGTATTTTGAGATTGCTGTTTGCGTTTTCGGAAAGGGAAAAGAAATGATTACCAATTTACTTTTCAAAGTCCATTTAATATAAAACAAATCATTTTAAAGTTTAAATTTTAATATTTCACCAAAAGGCATTAAAAAATGAAATGCATCACCAAGTTCTATACATTTCGATTTGTCTGTCCAGATTTAGACCTTCTTTTAAGAGGAGGAATGTTAATGTATTTAGCAATAAATATTTTTAAAAATGATGTCGATATTCAATCTTGAAAAAAGGGTATATTAACTTTGGTGCAAAGCATACAAAGATTCAGCCGGATCGGATCACTATATCATATACATATGTAGCTCCCATACAAACGTCAAAGTTACGAATAGTGACTTTTCTCAATATCTTTGCTAATTTCTGAGTTAAACTCGTGAAATTGAATATTGATAAATTTATTGCACCTATAAATTTGATTAAAATCGGGTGACTATATCATTAAGCTCCCATAATAACGATCGGTGGATAGCAGTGGCTTCGATCAATAACTTTGTTATTTGCTGTGTTAAGATTATATGCCGTCCTTTCGCAAATATTATACATTTTAGATAGAACGTTCTTCCACTTTGATGGCTATAAGTAAGGAAGGTGGTCTAAGTTAGCCCCGGTCCTCTTGTTTGCAAATTAATTTACTAAAATGTCATAGGACTTGTCAGACTCATTGAAAAGTACTGAGGAAAAATGATCAAACACGATTTCGTTCTATTTTAAAATATATATTTGAGATTTCATCAATAAGTATTTTTTTTATGTCTCTAAAATGTTATTTACTTGGATTAGTAGATGTCATTTCAACTAAATGATGTGTAATCATTTTCAAGGATATAAAAATTCTACAGGCTAAACAAATTAAAAACATAAGAATCTTTGGAAAAATATTCTTTGAAGATTAGTATAAATTAGTCACAATTAATACTTAAAGATTACAGTCTAACAATATTCCAATTAATTGTAAAATATAAAATGTATACATATAAATATATAATTTTGTTTGATATACATATGCACTGTATACTGAGCCATGTTTCAAAATAAATAACATACAGTCTAAAATTGAGGTATGGTAGATGAGACGCGACTATAGAGCGTCTGACGTTTGGCCACGCGGAAAGGACAACGTGTCATCATTTTATAGACAATGGCACTGCACAGGACAAAGAGACCCCAGAAGACGTAGGTGAAGAGTAAGATGAAACGATTTGGTTGCCACAGCACCGTATAGTGGAGGTTATAGTTCTCTGTTATTAGGCAAAGATGATAAATAATAAATATGTTTGATTAGTCAGCCAAAATGAGAGAGGACTCACCCAGCACTGCATAACCCATGCCAATTTTTGATTTACCCATGCGGTAAGAGCATGTTGGAACCATTATCTCCAGGTAGCTATGCTCCTGCTCTTTCAAGGCCTTCAGATCAAAGTGTCTGACGGCATTCTCATAGAAATTGATGACTTTCGTTGAAGGATAAATGAATATTCTGGACTCATGCCAATGGGCTGAGAATATGATATGTGGATCCAAGTCACTGATAATGGCTCTTAGCAATGGACCGCCTCCAATGAGAAGTGGAGCATGTGAGACACCAATACGCAGACGTTCCGAATTATGTTCCCGATCTGGATTTGTGAAATCCAATAGCATGCGATTTATCTTAAAGAAACGCAAGCGGTTGTCGTAGTCAAAGAGATCCTCGCTCATAAACTCATTCTCGAATCGTCGTTGATTTGAATTGGATATATAATCGCCATTCTCACCGCCAATATCATTATCTCCAGGGACATGAACACGCTGCAAATAAGCCGAAATCATACGAAACTGTTAGGAAAATAAAGCAATAAAGTCGTGTCTAGAGCTTAGGCCTCAACCTTGGACTTATTCAGTTAGTTTATTCTAAGCCAATCTCCACTTACGTTATTGAAACGCTTGTGATGATAGATACGTTTAAATCTCTGGACATATTGCTTATATTCCTGTGCCGTGGCTATATTACCCTCGTCTAGAAGATCTCCCAGAAATACAATGATATGTGGTTGTGTAAAGGATACAGCACGTTCAAAGGACTTTTGCAAATATCTATCCGAATCATAGCGTGCCAACGGACTGTGTGAGGAGCGATCATATGAATTCCCCAAAATTTGTGGATCAGCAATGAGCAGCATCCGTGTGCAATTCTCTGTAAGATGGGCAAACCAATATAAAGTGTCATCAATCTGGTTTGATACCCAAAAGACTTACCCAGTTTACAATCAATATTCTGCCAACTCGACTGGGCTATATAGTAGATTAATATCTCATTAAAGAAGATTAAGAGTAGAGTCATCACCACGAAACCGCGGCACACTAATCTGTAAATGATCCAAAACGGGTCAACTGGAAGTAAAAGGTTTTTTGTTTTGAAAATACTTACCTATTGACTACACGCAAGGAAGCCATATTTTGGCCAACATTTATATTGATTCGTCTTTGCAGAAATTGAGGGATTCCAATTGCATGCACATTGCATACGCAATGATTGGTGTCTAATTATAAACACTCCGTCGCGCATATGCAATATTTACATAAGAAACATCATAATTACAATGCAGCTGGGCGGAGCAACAACTGATTCCCTCGCGGTTTCACTTGGCACTTGATGTCTTCGTTCGCTAATTGGATTAGAATGGAATGTTGGCGAATTGGCACACACACCATTCCCCCACTACGAGCGCCATCGATTTGAATTCATAGGCAGCCGTTATTCTGATAAATCGGTCGGCATTATACGATTATATATAGAATTCGTTGGACCACTCGACGTGCCGTCTGGCAACACTCGCACCGGAGCTAGGAGCTGGCAACTCGTTTAAAAACGCGTGAGTAAAACGAGTGAGTAAAACGCGTGAGTAAACCGCTTGCGTAAAACAAGTGAGTAAAACGCGTGAGTAAACCGCTCATGTTCGAACATGTTCGAGTTCGCGCGAATATGTTCGGTTCGCGAGTAATGTTGTGTGGTGGAACTTTGTTAAATTTGTTAAATTTTTTCTTTTAATTTTGTGCGTAAACAACGCTATGAAAATAAATAATTAAATAGCACGAGGCCGGCGTAGAATGTTTTACTAAGTGTTGATTGTGTTTGTGTGCGTTGTTACCCGCTACAAAAGAAACGCAGTGCTAGCGGCACCTTGAAGATTTTTTTTGCAAAAAAAAATCAAGCGGCACTGAAAAGTAAGAATAGCAAGTAAATGCTTGCTGGTGGATTGTAGAAAACACATTGCCAGGCTTTAAGGAACAAAGTGCTGGTATTATTGGCCAACAAGTTGCAAACATAAACATTTAATAAATAAATAATAAAGTTTTTAAAGCAAAAAAAAAAAACACCGTGTGAATGTGAGTTGTGATGGTGTGTGTTGGCTTGCGTGTACGTGAGTGGGAGAGTGATGGCAATGCTGCTGTTGATTTGGCAATGCTGCGAGGCGAGGGTCGCCGTCGTCGGCATGAATAGCCTTAATAATTACTATCCATATTTTCGTAATAATACTAATTAATCGATGGCTGTGTTTTGTCCTGTAGTTTAACATATCACGGTGAGTGCCTAGGACACCGTCTCCCGGTAACAGGATGGCGGATATAGTTTATCCGAACGGTTGTAGACCCTTGATGGAAGATCTGGGAACGGATGAACTGATAAGGCGTCTCAAGGTGGGCACAAGTGCAATTTGTTTAGAGAGTACTTGTACAATTTTCTTTTGGATGTATCCTGCAGACTCTGGCGAATGTTCTACAGACTATGGAACAGGATGAGAATCTCTATCAGCAGTATATACCACTGGCATTACACCTTCTAGACGACTTCTTTATGCAGCATCCTTCCAAGGATGTGCAACTATTGATTGCCTGTTGTATAGCCGATGTATTGCGTGTTTACGCCCCGGAGGCTCCATACAAAGAGCAAGAGCAAATCAAAATAATATTCAAGTTTTTTATCAAACAATTGCATGGACTTAAGGATCCAAAAGATCCTTCATTCAAACGGTATTTCTATTTCCTGGAAAATTTAGCTTTTGTTAAATCGTTTAACATGTGCTTCGAATTGGAGGATTGCCAGGAGATATTCCATGAACTATTTAGCACTATATTCAGAATTGTCAAGTAAGTATGCCACAGAATTAAATATATATGTATCTGTTACTGATTCGGTATTCGTTTTATATTTTCAGTGACCAGCATAGCGCCAAGGTTACCAATTTTTTTCTAGATGTCCTTAGTCCTTTGATAACAGAAGCTGACAATTTGAGAGTCGAATTGCTGGATTTAATATTGATTAACATTGTTGAGCCAAATAAGTCCAGCAATAAATATGCCAGTCAACTGACGGAACAACTGTTACGCAAAACGGGAGATGCCCTTGAGTCCACCATTAATATTGTATGTCCATAAAGAAATTGATCGAGAAGAATTCAAGATACTAAATTAAATTTTTTTAGTTTTTCAATCGTCATTTGGTGATGGATAAACCAAATACCAAACTGTCCATCAGTAATAAGATTTATGATGTCCTCTATGAGTTAAATCGCATCAATGGAGATCTTTTGGTGTCCGTTTTACCTCAATTGGAAAACAAATTGCTATCCACCGATGATGCTGAAAGGCTGAGTAGGTTCCACAAAGTATTTAAGATGTTAAATATTTATGTACTTTCCTTCTCTTTAGGGGCCACCACATTGCTGGCCCGCATGTTCTCCGAGAAGGATTCACTACTCTCGAAGAAATATCAAAATCTCCTGCGCACATTCTTTGGTCGCTTTTGTGACATCAAGGAATCGGTGCGGGTGAAATGCGTTCAATCCTCAATGCATTTCCTTCTCAATCATCAACATCTGCAGGCGGATATCACTGATAAACTGCGTTTACGCAATCACGATCTAGACGAGGTGGTACGCCATGAGGTTGTTATGGCCATTGTAGAGACTGCGAAACGTGATTTCAACATAGTCCTGGAATCACCCGACTTGCTTGAAATTGTACGAGAACGTACTCTAGATAAGAAGTACAAAATACGTCGTGATGCTATGAATGGCTTGGCCTACATTTATAAGCGAGCCATTTGTGAGCCAAATGACTTAGGACCAGAAGTAAAGCTACGAGTGGATTGGATTAAGAACAAAATCTTACATGGCTATTACAAAGTGGGCTTAGAGGACCGTTTGCTAGTGGAACGCTTGCTTATCACCTGTCTGGTGCCATATAAATTGGCACCAGACGAAAGAATGAAGAAGTTATATCATTTACTGGGAGATCTCGATGCAAATGCCACAAAGGCCTTTGTTGAACTACAAAAGAATCAAATGAAGACAAGGAATACGGTTAGCGATTGGATTAAATTGCATCACTCCAAGGAGTTTACGCCGCGGGTGCTAAGCCAACTTCAAGCCAAACAGGGCACCATTGCCAAGTGAGTTCAATCTGTCTAAATAAATATGACCATTTATATCCATATATCCAATCGCATTTCTTTTTGATTACAGATTACTGCCAGATCCATTGAAAGCTGCCGAATTTCTAACACAGTTTAGTAATAATCTACGTAAAGACTCTCAGCTTTTGCGCTGCATAAATATAGTACTGAAACGTGATGTTAGCTGTCGGGAATGCGCCGATACCATGGGTGTGCTTCTCAAAAAATTGGGAGCTCACATTCAATCAAATCTGTATTATAATACGGTCAAAATGCTGATCGAACGCGTAGCCTCTGTGATGGTGGACAAGGAGTCAATTGGTGTACTTATTGGGTGAGTAAAAGAATCATCCTTTATATGTCGTTTTCCTAATCAAAGGGTTCTGTTTTGATTTCAGGTTGATTGAAAAATGCATACAGGGTGGTTCCATTTGCGAGGATATTGGCATCAATCGTCATGAGGCTGGCGAGCGTGGCCTTAAACTTCTTAGTGTAAGTTGGACTAAAGGAGTATAAAAAAAAACATTTTGCTTACTTTTTGTTTCTACAGATGCTCTCCTATGTGTTTTCCGCCCACTTTTTTACGGACACCTCATTGCGTCATTTGATTTCGTTGCTCAGCTATGAACATGAATATGTGGCTCCATTGGTTCTAAAGACTTTAACCCACTTGGGACGCTATCAGCCATTGGTGGATGAAGCCAACCCCATTATACTTAATGAGTTGGCACCCATTTGTAAGGATTTCGCCTTAATTGGTACACCCAAACAGGCCAAGCATGCGGTGCGCTGCATATTCGTCAACACCCAATCTTCAACCGGCACTGGAGCTGATGGCAATGGAGCAGGAGGAGCAAGTGTTGGTCTCGGCGGTGGCGTTACTAGTGGCAATGGTGCCGGAGCAAGTGCGTCAACCACTACACAGACTGTGCATCCCATCTTCAATGAAATCATTGAATTGTTGCGCTTAAAACTTTCACCCAATTGCGATCATCAGCGAACAAAAATTGTGACTCTGGGTCATATAGCCTTCAATATGCCACAGGCATTCCTCACACCCATCAAGAACATGATTGCACGACGCATAGTCAAGGAATTACTTATACAGGAGGTGCCCGCGCAAAGGGACTATGAACTGCCGGATGAGGCTAGTGATTGGTGTGCCCAGGAGGAATTGCCACCTGATACCCTATGTAAATTGGATGCCCTGAAGACAATGGCCCGTTGGCTATTGGGTCTACGCACTGATGAACATGCGGCCCAGAAGACATTTCGTATGCTTGCTGCCTTTGTTAATCAGCGTGGCGATCTTTTGGGTCAGAATCGTTTGTGTGGAGCAGAGAAATCCTGGCTACGCCTAGGAGCAGCCTGCGCCATGCTCAAAGTATGCGAGCAAAAGGGTGTCGGGGATCAATACAGTGCCGAGCAGTATTTACAGCTTTCTCAGCTAATGGTACGTCTACAAAATACTAAAAACACAAAACTGGAATTCAATTAATTTGTATTCTCTCATTAGGTCGATCCAGTGCCACAGGTAAGAGAAATCTTTGCCCGCAAGTTGCATAAAGGTTTGGGTAAGAGTTTACCAAGGAACTGTCTCCCCCTGGATTTTATGGGCATGTATGCGCTATCTGGCCTGGAGACTGATAGAAAGTAAGTCCATTGGATCATTAATTTATCAAATTATATTTTAACACATCAATATTATTCAGATTGCAGGATCTGGTGCGTCATTATGTGGAGGCGGATATTAATAAACGTCGCGAATATCTCAAGACTGTGGCCATGACATGTAAGTTTCATTCTGAAACCATCTAATTTTTAGTTTCTCACATCTTTGTGACTCCACTCCTTTCAGCTCCCGATAGTTCTACGGATTCACAATCGCTCTACATTCTACCTGACTATATGCTGGCCTTTGCCATACCCGTACTGGTGCACGATCCTAGCTTTACGAATCATGAGGATTATGTACAATTGCGTAAAATGGAGAAATGTTTACGTTTCATATTGGAGCCATTGATGGCCAAACGTGATACATTTGTCTATGGTTTCTATCAGCAGATGCTGCAAATGATTAAACATCGTGAGTTCAGTCAGAGCACAGACAAGCGAGATAACTATGTGAGTACGAAAGCTTAAGACACCTGATTTTATGTATTAAATATTACTTTATGCATACATTTTTAGAAAATGTGGGCGCTCTGCGATCTCGCCATATATATTATTGATGCCAAAGTTGGTCTTAGTGACAGCAATGCAAAAGATTTTGATAAGAATCTGCCCTTGCCAGAGATGTATTATCGAATGCCTGCCGCAGCCAATTTTAAGAATAGCGACATCTATATACCCATGGATGTTTATACGCTGGGACCCAAATCCTCCAGTAAGCCATTGGCGGTAACAGCGGTGAAAACAGCTGCATCAACCACAACAACAACGCTGCCGTCGACAACAGCGAGAGCTGCTGTTGGTTTGACGACTAAACGGCCAGCTGAAAAATCACTTTTAATGAATGATAAACCACAGGTAAGTTCTCAGAAAATGTAACACATTTGATTTAACAACTTTCATCTATAAATATATATATTTGATCTTCTGCCTTAAAAAAAAAAGGTAGTCAATGTATTTGACAACATACGAGTTGCCGATACAACAGAACCCCTAGCCAAGAGGACGCGTGGTGGGGCTGCAGCAACCACAAATTCGTAAGATATGGCAAGATGGCAAGGAATGAGCAGCATACAAATCAACAACAAAAAACCTTATAAGAAGAGAAATAAGAAAACATTAATGAGCGCATAATTGTTAGTTTAGTTACTGTTTAGTCTAGGGCGCTCTTAAGTTAACTAAATATTTAAGATGTAGTCTGATCAAATTGTGGACAAAAGAATGATCTACAATAGTTGTTAAACCGACATTACCTACAACAACAAGAACAAGAACAACAAACAACTTAATCGTAAACATAAAAACATGAAAAAACAACAACAAACATCCACATAAGGTATTTGCTAATTCAAAGAGAAATTGTAACATATTTATAAAAGAAAACAAAAAATAGATCTGTGGAATGAGACCAATGCAAAACAAACAAAAATAAACATATAGTAACATATATAGGAGAGAAAAAAAGTTAAAAATTTAGCCTATGCAATCATTAAAAGTGTCGTCTAATCTGTTAAATTGTAAATGATCCAAAAAATTGAGTTTTTTAAATATGTAATTGTGTTCCTTTTTATTTGCTTTCCATTTTAGTTAGTATTGATAGAAACCAATCAAAAAAAAAAAAAAAAAAAAAACACCCAAAACCATTTTAAAATTTGTTTTCTATATATTGCTTTAGTTTGTAGGTCTGATTTTATATCGAATAATAATGAAATGAAACAAAAAACACACACGAAAATTAGAAAAAAAGTAACGTAAATATGAGCCTTATTAAGAAATTAAACAACTTTTTCTATGCATAAAACAAAACAAAAAAATCTTAGTTAATCCATTTAAATACGCCGAAGAAGAAATGCATTCAAAATGTATTAAACACACATTGAGAAAAACATATTTAAATTCAAAACGACATAAATTGTACATTTATATCTATTATTACTGTTTTTCAAAATACAAACAAACAAGAAATCATACAAATACAATTATTACTACATAAGTAATTAATTTAAAAAGAATTTTTAACTTCACTTGTTTTCTTTTTCAAGTTGGTGCGCCTTATCGATAGCTCACTTCGATAGACGATAACGTGCATTCCAGTTGGATTGTTGGTGGAGGGTTTGGTGGGGGAGGTCAGGGGTGTTTTTTTTTTTTCCAATTGTTTTTCTTGTTTCATGTTTTGTGTGTACATATAGAAAAAAAATTTAAACAGATTTGTTTACCTTAGAATTTAAATAAAAACTTGTGTACTGCCAGTTCCGGCGATTAAAGATCAACTGGAATAAAGAATCAACAATTGCAAAATGCATTATTTTGCTCATCGAACGAGAGGCGGAGACCTCGAACCGTCGCCAGCCCCAGCAGAGGAACTAGAAGTCAGTCGGGCTAAAAACGTTGACCCATTCGCATCGGCGCCTCATTCCTTGTACACATCCACACCGAGGAAGAAGCATAGCGATTCCTTTTATAGCCAATTTGTCCAGGTCACCAATAACCTTTGCGTGGGCGGCGGCGGTGTGGGCGTTACCTTTGATCCGCGTCTTAAGCAATTGGTCATTATCTTTGCTATACTTATAATTGGCTATAAAAGTGTCATTCTAACAAGTGAGTAAACCCCTCGATTGGAGGAGTAGGAGGTGGAGTGCGGCAGTGGGTGGGCTCACTCAAGGTTGCATTTGTTTGTGTTTATATGAATATATATACATATGTACATATTTGGTTGTGTAAATATAGCCCAACGCAAACGTTATGATCTCACCTCAACGCATTTTCCATTTGTTCTGTCCACCTCCTTCTTGAATCATTCAAATAGTATGTATGTATATACATATAAAGATATCTAGACAAATTGTTAGTTGCGCATTTTGTTTTTAGCTAGAGATTCTCATTTGCATAGGTTGTGTTTAGAGTTTTGTTAATTGTTTAAATATTTTGACTCAGCTCTTTTGTTTATGCTGGGAGATGAATACAGTTAACGGTATATTGACCTAAGCTGACATTTTTTCTCTTTTTGGCAATTAGTTATTATAGCTGTAAAACGATTACGAATTTCTCTCCCATCACCCTACAAAGAGATACCCTACCCCGCATATGAAGTCATCCCTGACTAATCAATTAATATATGTATTTTCAGCCAAAGTAATCTATATTTAGGTTTTACTAGTTAATTGATATAAATTTATCACCCCATTCAAAGCTGATAATTGACAATTTGAAGACTCCCTACTTTAGCAAATAGAATTCATAAATAAGTAAGCTCTGCACATAATTGATCATAGTGTATGTAAAGGTCGCATACATTTTCATTGGGGTTACGTGGGAGTAACCTAAACAGGTCTCTGCCTACGTAACAATGGTTAGATTTTCAATTTTCCGCTAGAGTAATTGTTCTTTTTTGAAGTGCCCGTTCATCAAAATGTACTGCGCCTACAGAACTTCTGACGCGTTGCGTCTTTCTATGTTTATCTTTGGCTCGACTGATATCAAAATCAAACCAATTTACGACCTTGAATAACAAACACCCATCAACAAATTATTCTTTTTTGTTTATGTTTTCATAGTGCCCTACATAAATGCCAGTAATATACAACAGGTAGGCCAATATGTGCAGGTGGCACGAGATTGGTCAGAGAAGCACCAGCTGGGCTCCAGGTTGAGTCCATTGCTATGGGGGCTACTGATTACAATATTTAGCTATGGACTTGTTTATTTGGATAGCGCAGAGCCGGGCATTAGTCCCCCATCGCCCTTCTCCAAGCAAACAAGGTAAGTAGGGGCTTAAGGATTACATATGTTCAAGAACTAATATAATATAACTCATAATTTTCTCTTGACATTTGCAGATCTCAACGGCAAAAAAAGGGCATTTCACTGCACTTAAATTACTTGGGTGCCTTCTTAGCCGGCTCAATGGTGACACTTGTCATGTATTTTAATTTGTGGAATTCCACTTAGTCAAACAGTATTTCCTCTTATTTCGTTAAACTTAATTTATTTCGTACGTATATTGTAATTGTAAAGTGCTCCTGGAGAGTTCAATCTATATATGTTTGGGTGGGAGGGGAGCATCTTTTTGAAGGCTATCTTATTAGTAGTTCCTAGTAGTAGTAGTAGTATTAGTATATAACATGAGTTTAAACAAGAAAATGGAGTACAAAATGAAATAACTCTGAAAAAGAGTTGGCAATTATAGAACTTATAGTATTAACCTCTTATATACATACATAAATCCATCTATGTGTACCTTATTTTTGTACATTATTCTGCATTAAAATAAATGAGGTAACATTTTCAATGCGCATAAAATTGTTGTGCCACTCTTCGGGGCTCACCTGGTTAACTCGGAAAGTTTGCAAACGATTCTCAGTTTTGAAACGTCCTACCAAATGCACAAAGCAACCTGAAAACAGATTTTGATATAAATACTAACTATAAAGTAATAGAATAAAAATGTTTGAATGCTTACCATTTTTTAAATGTCTTAAATCTTCATCGAAGTCATAGTAAATCGCTTGCAGTATGGGCCCAGGCTCGTCATTTCTTACCAGCAGAGTATGCTCGAATCTTTTGCCTACAATTATTCTCAAAAGTTTACCTAAAAAGAATATGTTTTTAATCTAAAATATTTTTATATCCCATAAAGTACCATAAATGCTCCAAATAATATTTAAATCTGGATGCATTTTATGAGTTTTCATAGAATAGTCTACTCGTCCAACTAGACTAATTAAATTTCTTCCCGGCTTTTGGGCCAATGGATCATCTGGCAACTTTGGAGCTACATCCATTTTATCCTTGGTTGCTACTGCTGCTCCAGTTCCTGTAGCAACAACTCCTCCAAAAGTTTTGTTCAAACTTTTGGGTGGCGGAACATAAGTAAAATCGTATTTGGCTTTTACTTTTGGCACTATTTCTTCAACAAAGCCATCGTATTTTAATTTTTTATCCTTTTGGTTGATGTAGAGTTTAGTTTGCCGTAGTTGGCTGCCTCCCGCTTGATTGGATTTGGTCGAGAGACTGGAAGCAGACTGAAAGCTGCGATTGCTTATGGAAGAAGAGTGCTCAGCTTTGATTTTTTGTTGATTTGGCAAAAAGGAGCCAAGGGGTTTGCCTAACGAAATAAAATACTTATTATGAATTGAAAATTGCAGGAAATATAAATTTTACAATTACCCTTGGAAAACATTCTCACAGGCTATTAACGGAATTATGGGAAGTGCCAACTTTTAAAATTTGCCAACAATCGAAAATTGACAATCGGTTGGCCAGTAATCGACTACCCTGTAATCGGGTACATTTCTTTGTTATCGGTTGTCGTCCACGCGAGAAGTTTTTTTTTTGTATTTTGTATAAAAATATTATAAATTTAATTAAATTCTGTTAATAAAACTAATCCCTGCTTAAAGATGAGTACCATTTTGGAGAAGATTGCGGCTATTGAGTCCGAGGTAAGTCAAAAAATGGCTTATTGACATGGACAATAAAAACTAACCTGTCTGCTTCTTACCACCACGTCCCAGATGGCCCGTACCCAGAAGAATAAGGCTACATCGGCTCATTTGGGTCTTCTGAAAGCAAAGTTGGCCAAGTTACGACGTGAACTGATCTCACCCAAAGGCGGCGGCGGTGGAACTGGCGAGGGTAAGTCCAGCTACTGATAGAAAGCCCAAAGTTTCCTAATAATACCTCTTCTCTTACAGCCGGCTTTGAGGTGGCCAAAACTGGAGATGCTCGAGTGGGTTTTGTCGGGTTTCCCTCTGTAGGGAAGTCCACGTTATTGTCAAATTTGGCTGGCGTATATTCGGAAGTGGCGGCTTATGAGTTCACAACGCTCACCACTGTGCCTGGATGCATCAAGTACAAAGGAGCCAAGATTCAACTGCTCGATTTGCCTGGTATCATTGAGGGCGCTAAGGATGGCAAGGGTCGTGGACGTCAAGTGATTGCGGTGGCACGCACTTGCAATTTAATCTTTATGGTGCTGGATTGCCTGAAACCTTTGGGACACAAACGACTGCTGGAGCATGAATTGGAAGGATTCGGTATACGATTGAACAAGAAACCTCCAAACATCTACTACAAGCGCAAGGACAAGGGTGGCATCAATCTCAATAGCATGGTAACTCAATCTGAGTTGGATACGGATCTGGTCAAAACGATTTTATCCGAGTACAAGATACATAACGCGGATATAACCCTACGTTATGATGCCACCAGTGATGATTTAATCGATGTTATTGAAGGCAATCGTATCTATATTCCTTGCATATATCTTCTGAACAAAATTGATCAAATTTCTATTGAGGAATTGGATGTGATCTATAAGATACCTCATTGTGTGCCCATTTCGGCGCATCATCATTGGAATTTCGATGATTTGCTAGAGATGATGTGGGAATACCTAAAGCTGGTACGAATTTATACAAAGCCAAAGGGACAATTGCCGGATTACAGTTCGCCCGTGGTGCTGCATAACGAGAGAACTAGCATTGAGGACTTCTGTAACAAACTGCATCGATCCATAGCCAAGGAGTTCAAATAGTAAGTCACGGAATCATATACGAACAACAGTTATTTTAAACCTTTATCTCTATTTCAGCGCCTTGGTCTGGGGATCTTCGGTGAAGCATCAACCGCAAAAAGTGGGCATTGAGCACATACTCAACGATGAAGATGTGGTGCAGATTGTAAAAAAGGTTTAAAACTGAATGGAATCCGAATTGTAATTGTGTTTTTGCATTTGATTTTGAGAATTATAAATTTTTGCCTGGTTAAACGCTGTTTTTGTTTTGTTTATGTCGGCGGGCAGATCTGGTTTTGAAATTGCCAATGTCTAGGCGCCTTCAAACCGATAACAAATCTATCGAACATCGTGTGACCATGTGAGCAGTAGAAAAAACCCTGGCAACACTACTAGCAACAGCAACGGGGGAACCAAATTTGATTGAAATTGTATTAAATTGGTTTCTTGCTTAAATGCAGTATAAAAAGGTTGATGAGATCATAGAGCCTCCCACCTGGGATGCCGGGGATAGCAAGGATTGGACACTGCCCATCAAGCCACTGGAGGAGAAGTGGAAATTGCTGCCGGCTTTTCTTCAAGTCAAGGGACTGGTGAAACAACACATTGATTCCTTCAATCATTTCATAAATGTGGACATCAAGAAGATTGTCAAGGCCAATGAAATAGTGACCAGCGGAGCAGATCCACTGTTCTATCTCAAATATTTGGATGTACGTGTCGGTAAACCAGATATCGATGAGGGATTTAACATAACCAAGACGACCACGCCGCACGAGTGCCGTCTGAGGGACACCACCTACTCGGCCCCTATTACTGTCGACATTGAGTATACGAGGGGCACTCAACGTATCAAAAGAAATAATATGTTGATCGGAAGGATGCCCCTCATGCTGAGAAGCTCAAATTGTGTGCTGTCAGGCAAAACTGAATTTGAGTTGTCGAAGCTCAATGAGTGTCCACTAGATCCTGGTGGTTACTTTGTGGTGCGTGGTCAGGAGAAAGTCATACTCATTCAGGAACAGTTGTCTTGGAACAAAATGTTAACCGAAGACTTCAATGGCGTTGTCCAATGCCAGGTGACATCTTCGACCCATGAGAAGAAATCAAGAACTCTGGTTCTCAGCAAGCATGGACGATATTATCTTAAGCACAACTCCATGACAGACGATATTCCCATTGTTGTTATATTCAAGGCTTTAGGCATTGTATCCGACCAGGAGATTATGGCACATATAGGCGTGGATGCCCAATCCCAGAATCGTTTTGGTGCCTCTTTGCTGGAGGCTTTCAACCTCAAGATATTTACCCAGCAGCGCGCCCTAGATTATATGGGTAAGTTGAAAGAAAGGATTATCTGGTGTTTTAACTAACAGTTGATTTTAAAAACAGGCTCCAAGTTGGTAGTGAAGCGATTTCAGAGTGCCACCACAAAGACACCTCCGGAGGAGGCCAGAGATCTCTTGATGACCACCATTTTAGCCCATGTGCCGGTGGACAATTTCAACTTTCAAATGAAAGCCATCTATGTGGCTCTTATGGTGCGCCGTGTCATGGCCGCAGAGCTGGATAAAACTCTTTTCGACGATCGCGACTATTATGGCAACAAGCGTTTGGAATTGGCTGGATCATTGATATCCCTGATGTTCGAGGATCTTTTCAAGCGTATGAACTGGGAGCTCAAGATGATTGCCGATAAGAACATCCCAAAGGTCAAGGCGGCCCAATTTGATGTGGTCAAACATATGCGAGCGGCTCAAATCACAGCTGGTCTGGAATCGGCCATAAGCTCAGGAAATTGGACTATCAAGAGATTTAAAATGGAACGTGGTGGAGTGACACAGGTTTTGTCACGTCTCTCATACATTTCCGCCTTGGGCATGATGACACGTGTGAATTCACAATTCGAAAAGTCGAGGAAAGTTTCGGGACCCCGTTCCCTGCAGCCCAGTCAATGGGGCATGTTGTGTCCTTCCGATACGCCCGAGGGAGAGGCTTGTGGTCTCGTCAAGAATTTGGCTCTTATGACTCACATTACGACGGAGGTGGATGAGCGTCCAGTCATGATTTTGGCTTACAATGCCGGCGTCGAGGATATACGAGAAGTAAGCGGAAATCCCATTAATAATCCTCATGTGTTTTTGGTCTTCATCAATGGCAATGTTCTGGGTCTGACCCTGAATCATAAGCATTTGGTAAAGAACATGCGTTACATGCGAAGGAAGGGCCGAATTGGCAGCTTTGTGTCCATACATACATCCTACAGTCAGAGATGCGTATTCGTCCACACGGATGGAGGACGACTATGTCGTCCCTATATCATTGTGGAGAAGTGTCGACCTTTGGTCAAACAACATCATTTGGATGAACTACAACGTGGCATTAGAAAATTCGATGATTTCCTCTTGGATGGCCTTATAGAATATCTTGATGTGAATGAGGAGAATGATTCGTTTATAGCCTGCTATGAGGAGAATATAAATCCAACAACAACTCACCTGGAAATCGAACCCTTCACACTGTTGGGTGTTTGTGCGGGATTGGTCCCATATCCGCATCATAATCAGAGTCCTAGGAATACCTATCAATGTGCCATGGGTAAACAGGCCATGGGCATGATTGGTTACAATCAAAAGAATCGCATCGATTCCCTTATGTACAATTTGGTCTATCCCCAAGCACCCATGGTCAAGTCGAAGACGATTGAGTTGACGAATTTCGATAAGGTTCCAGCTGGACAGAATGCCACTGTGGCTGTGATGAGTTACTCTGGCTATGATATCGAGGATGCTTTGATTCTCAATAAGGCTTCCATTGATCGTGGCTATGGTCGCTGTTTGGTCTACAAGAACTCGAAGTGCACAGTAAAACGTTATGCCAATCAGACCTTCGATCGCATAATGGGCCCTGTGAAGGATGCCCTGACAAATAAGGTGATCTTTAAGCATGATGTCCTAGATACCGATGGTATTGTCTCCCCGGGCGAACAAGTGCAGAACAAACAGATTATGATTAATAAGGAAATGCCAGCGGTAACCTCCATTAATCCTTTGGAGGGTCAATCGCCACAGGTGCCTTATACAGCGGTTCCCATAAGCTATAAAGGATCCGAGCCAAGCTATGTGGAGCGTGTGATGGTCTCTGCCAATGCTGAAGAGGATTTCCTGATAAAAATTCTGCTCCGTCAAACGCGTATCCCAGAAATTGGTGACAAATTCAGTTCCCGCCATGGTCAGAAAGGTGTGACAGGACTTATAGTGGATCAGGAGGATATGCCATTTAATGATTTTGGCATTTGCCCAGATATGATCATGAATCCTCATGGTTTTCCCTCTCGTATGACAGTGGGAAAAACGTTGGAGCTTCTGGGTGGCAAGGCTGGTGTGCTGGAGGGTAAATTTCACTATGGCACTGCCTTCGGTGGCTCCAAAGTGCAGGATATCCAAGCTGAATTAGTTCGTCATGGCTTCAACTATATGGGCAAGGATTTCTTTTACTCGGGCATCACAGGCGGCCCATTGGAGGCTTATATCTATTCTGGTCCAGTCTACTATCAAAAGTTGAAGCATATGGTTCAGGACAAAATGCATGCCCGTGCTCGAGGACCCAAAGCAGTGCTCACGCGTCAACCCACTCAGGGTCGCAGTCGCGAAGGAGGTTTACGTCTCGGCGAAATGGAGCGGGATTGTCTTATCTCTTACGGCGCCAGCATGTTGATAATGGAGCGTCTGATGATCTCCTCAGATGCCTTCGAAGTGGATGTCTGCCGCATTTGCGGTCGTTTGGCCTACTGCTCATGGTGTCACTTTTGTCAGTCATCAGCTCATGTCTCCAAAATATCCATGCCATATGCCTGCAAACTCCTATTCCAAGAACTGACCAGCATGAATGTAGTGCCCAAATTGATCCTGGAAGATTACTAGAAACTAGTTACTGTTATTTACATATATTAAGCCAATGAGTTGACCACGGAATAAATGATTGTTTTTTACACTTTATAATGCTCCAAATTGAATATTTATGGTGGTCATAAACTTAAGTAATATTCATTTAACAATTTTGCAAATTAACTGGTCCTTTAGTGGAGCAAAGTAGGTTTTAATAGTATTAGAATGAAAAATTTGAATCCATTCTTTTTAACATATAATTCTATTCCATTTTCGTGCAATCTAAAGAACTTGAACTTGATATCTATTCAAGAATTAGTTAATACTAAATGAGGGAAAATGATGGAAAAATCAAACGAAAACGGTATTTGGTGATTCTCATTTCTTTATGGAACTTTGCTTGATTAAATTTTACTTATAAAATAATATTGGGTTTTCAAAATTTTCGGTATTTTAAAATTGCTACAAATCTTTACATGTCTTTCTTTGTATTGTAAAATACTTGCAGGAACTACATCTAAATAATACTTTAAAATGTTTTAGGTGTAAAGAAATTTAGATTAAATAAGAGTAAGTGTAAGTCAAGATTTAAATTGCAAAAACTGGAGAGAAATATTGAATTTAGTCATCCACTTGTCATTTGGCAGGAGAATATGTTTCATATCTCTATTCAATCTCTGTTCTTTCATTTAGTTTTCTTGAATGAAAGAGCATCCTCAACCCAGTTTATTCATATCTCCTGTATCTTGGTGGGTCAATGCACCGGTCACTGGCACTGGCTTTGGCACGTGACTTGGCTTACACTCACACACACACACACATAGTTATATGGATGGCGAATTTGTTTGTGCGTTTGTATGTTTGTCCTTGTAAAGTCCTCCTTTTTGAAGTCACTTGAATGTGACGTTAAAAATAGTTAGTCAAAGCAAAGCCACCTGCCATGCGACTGTCCCACCCCGAGCTTTCCCCCCTTCCGTTGCCAGCTATGAATTGCTGCAGTGCAATGACAGCAAATGGGGCAAAATGCCAGCAACAGTCAATGGTGCGCACAATGATTTTTAAGCCTCCTCGATGTCATTCCTCCCACTTCTTACCCCACCCACTTCCTCTATCAGACGTTCATCTCAATCTGTACGACCACCTTCCGGCTTTTGGCAGTTGACTTTCCGTTTTGCTTGCTGCTTGCTCATGTCCTTTGGCTATTTGTCAAAAATATATATTGGACGTTCCCTTTTCCTTCTTATTATGGATTTAAATGGGTGTTGGCCACTTGAGATTAAGCACTAAGTTAACTTAGGTTCAGTTTCCCATTTTTTTTTTACGGTTCGGTTTAGGTCAGCTAGAAGAGGGATACCCCCCACTCCAAAGATATAACCAATCATTGACCGTAAACTTCTGGAGCAAATCTCTTCGAGAACTTCATAGAATTCTCGGTCTCGGCCGGAGGGCAGAGGAGTGGCCAAAGAGCCATCCAGCATGCTAAAAAAAAAGAGACTCTTATTCGTGCTTTTTAAGCTGGTTCTCTTAAAAACCAAGTTAAACTGTTTGTAAGAGAAAAAAATATTCGAATGAGATGGATTGACAAACTACTAAAAAGTGTAAATTTGCATATTCAAGACAATTTTAGTTAACAGGTAAATGTTCTAATTAAATGAGCATTGCAACATTTTAATTTATTAATGGATCAAGGAAATTTTTCGTCTTTGCCCTTGGGATAACGACTTCGTTTATAGTTAATCCTTAATATTTGACGCAATATAGAGTTTGCTAACCAATTAGAAGAACTCTTTATTGCCTTTTCCTCTTTCTTATTATCTCTCTTGCATATTATCAACCAAATATAACGTATACGTAAGGTATCCCAGCATGATTTCAATATTTTTAGATAAATATGTTGACAACTGAATTCAAAAATTTGATGTTAATGGTTTACAAAAACAAAAAATACTATAGGAATAGAACGAGAATACTGTTATTAGTTGAAAACTTTTGTTTCAAAGGAAAAAGTGCAAGCATTATACATCCCTAAATCCCCAAAGGACACCCATTGATCCAATTCAAGTCGCCAAAGTCTTTTGTTTCCAGGGTATTTAAAATTTGGCGCCTTCGATTAATCTCTGTTAACATTTTTGTTTCATTCAAAACCATTGTGGCTCTCGTCCTCGTTCTCTCCCTCTCTGTCACCACCATATTTGTCCATATTGGCGCTGTCACACTCGCCAATCTCTCTCTTTTCTGTCGCTCTCGTCCTCTCTTTCTCCCTCTATGTCTCCCACGTCTGACTATAAAAGCTCTGAAGGCACTCAGAATTGAGCTCAGTATTAAACCGGCGCTTGTGGGAGAATTGCATTCAGAAAGCTTTCAGCTCTGAACTCAGCAGCGTCTCGTTTGGGCTCCACAAAACAAAAAAAAAAAAAAAAAAATAAATAGAAATTTAGATAAAAAAAATTGCAATTAATTTGGAATGCTCAAGTGCAACGTGTAATAAAACCCATTTAGAGAAGTGAAGTGTAAATAATACAACAAATATAATATATACATTTAAACAAAAGGAGGAGAAACAAAGAAAAGTTCAGTGCTGAGTGTTAAACAATATATTAATATTGAATAAAACAACAACAAATCACAATGCCAAATGCCATGGAAAGTGCAACAACGAATGTAACGGAATCGAAAAAGCCATTTAAAGTAAGTAATATTACTTAAATTTGGTGAATTAACTCATTTGCCAGTTGCAACAATTAAGCCATGCCTTTTTTGGGCGTTGCTGTTGTTGTTGGCCGCGTGCTAAGTTACTTTTTTTTCCCCCAAAAACTGGGTGAACTTAAGAGAGTGTGGAAGAGAGATAGACATGTAAGAGACATGTCAGACATGTGAGAGAGACAATGAGAGAGCTTGCTTTGCTTGCTCTCTCAGTTAAAGGCTATTTACTTTGACTTTGAATTCGCAAACACATAAAACGACAGTAAAATGAAACAAAACAAAAAAACACTTGACATGCATTTTATTTAACATTTCTTTCTTTGCAGTTTTCTGTTTGAGTTTTCTGTATTTTGTTTTGTGTTTTGTTTGTCTTTGGCTTTTGTTTTAGTTGTTGACTAAATTGTTTATCTGCAGGATAAATGGGGGTAATGCTAACCGTAAAAGCAAAAGGAAGCACTTCCTTTGAGATGAAGCGAGTTCTCCTGTCGCTCCCCGTCTCCCCCGTCACCACAACCACAAAGCAATTTAAGAGAGAAGGACCAGAAAAAGAAAAATATTCTTTTGCGAATTATTTAAATTCACTGCAAACTTTTGCTGTGGTCAGAAACAACCAAAATCTCCACATATATGTACATATAGCCAAATCTACATGGCAGTTCTGTCGAGAGAATGAAAAGTTCCATTAAAATGTCACCGCTTATTAAAAATAATTAATTCACAAACTTCCACCAACTGGCCCCGCCACACCCCTCCTCGCAGGGCATTGCCTCCCCCCGCACATTCCTGAGCCCAGTTCAACCCGCAAATCGGCTTAAAAGCTGTCAAAATAATCAGACAACCATGAAAATGCTATTAAAAAAAAAAAAAAACAAAAACACAACATTGACTATCGGAATGTTGTGGCAAAAGCCGATATTTAATATACCCTTGCAGGACCTTTAATGAATCTTTTCAATCAAGTTCGAACTTGTTTCTTAAGCCCTTTAATTACATAGTGACTAAATGTACTTTAGTATATAGTTTCACACATTAATCCTTATATTTTGAACGATCTTTGCTATGATAGCTACATATATGTCAAAGACGTCCGATCCGATATCGCCATGAACCTGATCTATCTACCGTAATAATAAGCCTAATTTCATGTCCCAATCCCAATAACTCCAAAACTTAGGGGGCCTAATCGAATGATTCATTGAAACAAACGGACAGAAGAGCGTGATTATATCAGCTTCTCGTACTGTTCAAGAATATATACACTTTATGGTTTCGGAACTCTATTATATAGCTAATGCAACCTTCTTGGTCATAAGTGTAAAAGAAAACTTTTAAAAGAAAAGTTGTCAACCCATCGTGTATCCAATATAAGTAATTAGCGAAATGTGGCTCTACGTTCATTTTCTCTTCAACTGGCGCCCACGGAATGCTAAAAAATTTATTAAATAATTTACATAATTTTGTGTCTCATAGTTTGGTTAGCAATTTTGCCAAGTCTACCACTTAATTTCCCCAAAGACTGAACAAAATCTGCGGCCGCCTAGGCCTATCAAATATTTAGAAGACAACTTGTGGCTTAAGTCGTGAATGATGATGCAAGAAGGGCAGAAGTGGAAGTGGGCCTGTGGTGTGGACAGAACTGGCAAACATCTTCTCGTAGCCCAGTTAGTCAGTAAGCCAGTTAGCCAGTTTTCTCATCTTTATGACAGGGACTACGTGCAGTTCTCAATAGTGTTATAGTTAAGATATTCCCATTATTCTGATGATGACAGGTTTGGCTAAGCTCTGATTTTGTTTAAAGTATATGAACAAACATGTCTATTAATTTACGCAAATATTTTGAAATGAGTTAGACCAGAGACTCATTAATTGAAAACAGTTTTCATTGCATTGCATTCGATTTTCATTTAGTTTTCTAATGCAAATGGAATCGATGATTAAAACCACTTTTTGTTTGTGTTTTATGTGTTAAAAAAAAACTATTGCATACTTTTAATTGACTTTACGTTTTGCCCTCTTATAAACAATGGTTTTTCCTTCTTTTGGTCCATAAATTGAATTAAATGTTTTTCATCCCTGAACGAAATGCATTTACATATTAGAATGAAATAATTTTTATTCAATTTTATTGTGTTACATTTAAGTAATTATATTAATATTAAATGGAACTTTGTTAGTTTTAATTCAATTGCTGCGAGGAGAAAAACAAAAAAATCCATAAAACTTTCACAAAAGATACGAATTAGATTAAATATATATCTACATATATGTATGTAGTTAAGGTCCTTGCCACTTGTCTGCTGACTTTGGCAGTTTTCTTTTGGGAAAACTTTTTAATTGTTGGCAAAAGTTGATAAGTATTTCATCTTTCTTTTTGTTTTTTTGCGCTATGATTAATTTTTGATTCAACTTTTTACTTACATTGGACAGCAAAGGAAACGAACAATAAGTCCAAACACATGGTATTTGATATTTGTTAACTGAAACACAATTTCAACTAGATTATTTATGAATGAGTTGAAGTTGCACGTTCAGCGATAAATTTTCGTCGAGAGTCAGTTTCTTTGATGTCTCTTTCTCTCTCTCCCTCTTTGCCTCTCCTAATTTATGTTTCGTTTAACCTTAACGCTCAAGCGCCATTTAACATGGCATGCAAGTTTAATAGAAAGGATGTTGATGTCCTTGTAGCTCTGGCAGGCTACCAGTACGGTCTTCTGGCATGTGGCATGGGGCATGGGGGCAGCACTTATGGCATGCTGCACTGCCGAGAGGCATAACTTGTCACTGCAAATATTTGTGCATTCCCCAACAAACTCGGCAAATACTCGCAACTTGAAGAAAATTTACTCAGCCAAAAGAAAAAAAACCTACACCGAGTTCTAAGGCAAACATCGAAAAGCAGTGAGAGATGAAATTCACTTTATTTATTCATTCTTTTTCCCCCATAAATCTCAATTAGTTAAAACAATATGTAGGTAGTTAGTTTGTTTGACAGGCCAACAATATTATTATTTCGCATGTGGAAATAGTTGTTTGTTCTGCCTTTAGCCATGCAGAAATTAAATACAAAGTTTTCTTTTGTTCACAAAATCATGACATTTAGAAGATAAAGATAAAGATTTGAATATTTTAAGGGTAACTCTTGAGAGACAAAATAAACAGAAAGTTTATGATTGACTTATTGGTAATTACCATGAAATTGCATTAGTTTATAACAAAAGTTATGGTAATTCGCTTAGGTAAACATGCCCTTTAGTTAACCTTTAAACGTGGCTCATTTTACTTTATTGGATTTGAATGTAAATAAGTAATAAATTACATTAAAGTTAATTGAGTCAGCTTATATGTATATGCTATTGATAAGAGACATAAGTTATTATTATGTCTATGAATACTGTGAATATTCACATGATTGCACAGTTAGACCAGATAGTCTATAGACTTATAATGAAGTTAGAAATTAACTCCAATTTTATTTATTTTCTGGCTTGTTTTCTCAATCTAATGACTTTTTCTGATCATAAGTGATATTTACAAACTTTCACTTTATCTAACAATAAGTTATTATTCGAATTAAGTTAATTAATAACTAAAATGCTATGCTAAATTATATTTTTAACATTAGACTTCATCCTAATGAGTCAAGTCAAGAGATTACCACACGTGTTATGGAATATTTACTGGCCACATATATTATTCAGTATTTTTTTCTGATTTATGGGCATTTATCTAGATTATAACTTAAAGTTGGTTAAGACAGCACAAAAAATTCAATTCAAGACTTGAGTGGGCAAAAAAGGTTAAGCGTAGGCAATTGGTGTTTGTCTGTTTGTGTATTATTTTTAGAAACATCTGAAGGGCTTAGGCGAGAATAAGTGAAATGTGAGAAAATTCTTTGGAAAAATGATATCCCAAGAAGTACTTTTTTGTTATGTTAGATAAAGTTCTTTTTCCACTTTACTTGTTTGTGCTTTGAGTCTCCCTTACCATGCCCCATCTCTATATCTATTTGAGTTTCTGGTTCTGTTTTTGTGTCTTTCATTTATTTGGCCTGTTAAATATTTCATAGGTTTTTGGGCTTTTTGGTTCGGCACATGTTTCGTCTGTGGGCATTAATTTATTATTCATTCTCAACGTGTAATGCTCGATTATAGCCTCACTTTCTGCTTCTTCATGTCCACATTTTAGGTCAAGGACGTCACGCGAAACATTAAGAAAGCTGTCTGTGCCTCCAGCTTGGCAGAGATACGTCAAAAGGTAGCCGAAAAATTTGAGAAATTCTCGAATGAAGATGAACAACACCAACAGCAGCAGCAGCAGCAACAAAATCGACAACAGCAGCCAACCATTCACTTGGACTCGGATGGCACTGAAATCGATGACGAGGAATATTTCCGTACTCTCGATGAGAATACCGAATTGGTTGCTGTCTTTCCTGGTGAACATTGGATAGATGTAGGCCATAAAAGTCATTGAGAATAAGGCAGAAACTCAAATTGATTAGTTTTGTTTTTGTCACTTTATAGCCAACGCATTATGTGACCATAACAACACCGCACATGAACGGTGATGCCGAGGCCGGAGGAGGTGCTGGACATGGCGGGGGAGAGAGTTCGGATACCACTGATAATACCAACAATACGGAATCGGCAAGAATACGTCAATTGGTGGGTCAATTGCAAAACAATCTCTGCAATGTTTCGGTAATGAATGATGCCGATTTGGATTCTCTATCGAATATGGATCCCAATTCATTAGTGGACATAACTGGCAAAGAGTTCATGGAGCAATTAAAGGATGCTGGCAGGTAGGTCCCTCCACAAATAATCCGAAAAGACACTTGTTTATGAATCCTTTTACTTGTTAGACCTTTGTGTGCCAAGCGCAATGCTGAGGATCGTTTGAATCTCTTGAAACTACTTAAAGCTGGTGCCATTTTCTGTTCGGAACGTTATCCCGAGGACGCTGAGGCCATTGATCGTGAAATTGGTCGCCAGTTGAATGAGGCCGAAAATAGTCAAATGGGCACCACAAATGGTGCTACAACCGCCATGAGTAATACCCGCACCATTGAGGTGGTGCAATGTGACAATCAAAATACCACCATTACCATCACAGTTGCTGAGGCCACCAGCAGCAGCAGCAGCAGCACCAGCTCCAGCCTCAATGCCAATGAGCCAAATGCCAATGAAAATGGAGGTGAGAGAGATATCTGACTGCCCATTTTAGGCAGTCTTAGGTGAAGCCTGGCCACCAGTGAGTAGCCAAACTAAGGAGTCAGAAGTAGCAAGAAGGCGATGGCAATTTATCAAACAACAAACAAAATAGAATCAACACACACACACATGCATACACAAATCAATGGGCGTGGTTGGGATCTCATCTAGAAAACCCTTTGAAAACGAAAAAATTGTTGACCCTCCCACAAAAGTAATATCTCAGTCACTGAGCAACCAAGAGAAATCAGTCCTGCAACATTTGGTTAACATAAACAACAAAAACAAAAACAAAAAAGGAAAACAAAAATATTTAACGAAATACATGGAAAATATAAATCACATTCAAAATGCTTCGTAGTAGTAATTAAGAGCAAATGAAAGTTAACGAACAAATTACACTTAGATTTGGGTAAGCGCTGAACGATAGAGGGAGACAGACAGATAAAGAGGAGTCACATGAATTTACCAAAAGATGTTTTAGCCACAATAATATATATATATATACATATACATAACTATAACTCTCCATATACATAATGACAATTGGAATCATACGTGCATATATTTGTGTCAAAGAAATGACAAAACCCGAAAAAATTTTAATCTCTATAGACAAAGAAAGGAAATAATCTAAAGAGAAACAACAAAAATCGACCCCTAAAAGGTTAGGCAAATCTAATGTAAACAGAGTAAAGAAGAAGAGAACAAAAAAACAATTTGAAATAATTTAAAAAAATTGATTTTAGCTAGATGAAAATATCATTCTGTTAAATATTGAAAACAAAGAAGTTCAATAATAGAAACTAAATTTCGCTTTCTAAGGAATTAATTTAAGTTTTCTTCAATATTTCGTTCACCTTTTTTTTGTATTCACAAGGATTGATTTATAAGTAATTGGGAAAATCTCCATGGCTTTGGTAGAAATTGTATTAACAGGTTACATCCTTTATTTTTGAGATGTGGTTAGGGTAACTTAAAGGTTTGAAAAGTTCCGTAAGGGATAATTTGAAGATGTTAGGAGGATTCTCGATTCGCGAGGAGGTAAAAGAAAGGAAAAGAAAGAGACGATAGATAAAGAGAGTCGAGATTAAATAAATAGTTCCAGGAGAGACAAGGAAACACTTTTTAGTGATAGGTTTCATGATTTTTAAGCAAGGATTTGTCTTCTTACTTGTACACAAATCCTAAAATATGTTAAAAAAAGTAAATTACAACATGTATTCAGTATAAGGATATCATAATTTCCAATGAAAAGTGAGTCAAAGAACTCTTCACTGTTTAATAAGTTTATTTCTTTTATTTTTTTGAGTTAAAATTGTTGAGTTGGATATAAAAAAATTAAGATTTAATTTCACAAAACCGTTAAATTGATTTATTTTCGAAAAATCCTTGCGGGTTTTTGGTTTTAAAAAACTAGTTATATACTTATATGTAATTTAACGCACATAAATTGACATTGTAAATGTCAGAAAATATGAAGAAATTTCCAATTTGAGACTGACTGTATTTATGTGTAACGATGATCAATGATTTAAAGAGAGAGAACAAATTGCTTCAAATTGTTGCATGAATCCCAATATAAATACACACATAAACAAAAAACAAAAAAGAGAAAAAAACAACTAATACACACAAAAATAATTAGAAAGAATTTAAACCTGGCATAGACAAGCAATAGATAATGAGACAAGAAACCAAATACAATGAACAATTATTAATGCATATTAAAGATAAAGTTTATTGAACTAAATTGAACAAAACTGAAGTAAATTTCTTTGCGCCGTCTGTGTGTGTGCAACAGGGCGGATGGGTGATGGGGAAAGGAGCAAGAAAGCTCTTCCTTGCTAAGAGTAACAAAGGTAAGTGTAGTAAGAGAGTGTGAGTGACTGTAAGAGAATGCTTGCAGTTAATTGCATTAACAGACATGTCATGCTCTGTGACGTCACAGCGTCACAACGGCTTGTGACGTTAGCCCAAAGAGCCTGGCCTATGCCCTACTAACACAGTTTGAAGCTCTCCAATATGACAGACAGACACAGAGCGCGAACGATTGAAAGAGAGAGAGAGAGAGAAAGGATAAGAGAGCTTGACCCAATTTTTATTCGACCATAGACAAAACCATACTTTTGTCTCCCATGCCAACAATTGAGGGCGTGGTCGGCTCTGTTAACTAGAATTTATTTCAATTTGTTGCAAAATGCTACAAATCTAGGAAAATTTACATGTTTAAAATTACTTTTCAGCAGAAGTTGATAAAGTAGAGGTCGAAGCGGCTGGGCTCTGGGAGCTCAATCCAAATGAATTTAAATGAAGTAAAGCTGTCGGGAAAATTGAGGCTGGGAAATAAATCAAATGGAAGTATTAGCTCCGACTAAGCAGCAGTTTCTATACTCTTTACCTGTTGGAGAAGTTATTTGGGATAAACTCAAGTCTGTACTTCAAACAATTCCTTATCCTATACTCATGTACTAAAATAAACTAACTTTACCATTTTGATATAGGTTTTTATTTGTACGTTTTAACTAATATATAATCCAGGACTCAATCTACAGACAAATAGAATGATTAAGGGAATCCTATAAGTTATTACTTATTCTAAAACTATATTATTACTCTAACTATAAAAAATGACTATCCATATCATCAGCAAAATTGAATATACCTCGTTCATTACCGATAGTGGAAAAGGCCGAGGAAAAAAAGAAAAAGGAACTTAATTTAGCTTGACTTGATTTCCTTTTGAAGTCCTAAAGAAAAATGATTACAGAGTAATACAAAAAGAAACAGCTCAGACAGAAATTCATAAGTACAATGGGATCAAAATGCTTAAATTTCTATATAAATGATAATAATATTTTATTTACTTGCTAGACAGAGATTAAATAGAGAGAGAGAAAGAGAGGCGGAAAGTGAGTCTGTGTCAAAAAAACAGTTAGCTGGGCTTAGTTAAAGACTTTGTCTATTTGCTTATGTCATTCCCATTGTAGCTTGTTGCATTTGCCACATTTTGTTATTGTTGTTGGCTAAGTAAATACTAAGCAACGTTTGTTCATAAACACACACACACATGAACATACGTACATACACACACACACACACATTCAGAAACGTGGAAAAAATCACTGGCAAAATGGCAGCCAAGCTCCAAATGTCAAATGTCTCGAGGGGCGGTCTGGAGTCTAGAGTATGGGAGAGAGGGACAGAGGGGGACGGATTTCATATCGAATGAAACTTGTTTTCTCTTTGCGCTGTGCAAACGAGTCACAAATATGCTTTCCCTTTGCCACACTCCGCTTGTCCTCGTCGTCTTTCTTTTTTTTTTACTCGGTTTCTCTCAAACGGCTGGCATAATTTTCTAAAATATTTTCCTTCTTGTTTTTTGTACGTACATTTTTATCCCAAAAATAAATGTCAAGGATAGACTAGGAGGGGGGCTATGGCGGAAACTCTATGCTTGTCTGCGGGGGGCCAGCACACACATACTTGCTCATATGTACATAAACATCCAGCGCGTTTTGTAATAGATGCCGCAATGGGCATTACTAATACGCCCTGTGGCACAATTCGTTCAAACACACAAACAGACACATATACACAAACATACATGCATATGTATGTATATACATACATACATATATTCATAGACAGGGACGTATTGAGTTAGGTGTTTAGCTAGTTTAATCTAATGGACTCCAAATTCATGTTTAAACATATAAAAAGGATACTATAATGAGATGATGATGAGATATAAGATGAAAGTACACAGTTATTCCTTTTTCGAAATCAAAAATCACTTTTCTTCAATGAGGACTGTTAACTTAATTAGATACAACATTACTTGTTAGGTTAATATGCATCTTAATGGTCACAAGACAACATTGAATTGGCGAATCCGCTCCTGTAATGTATGAATACGGCAAAGTAGGCAACAAAAAGTGGGCGTGTGGCTCATAATTGTGCAGTTAGGGCCGCAGGGCCATGGATTGCCTTATTTGCGTGTGTGTATGTCTGTGGGTGTGTTTGTGTGTGTTTGGTGTTGTGTGTATTTGCCTCGCTGATTTGTTTTCTAAGTCATTAAGGGTAAGTCCATAAAGGTCTACATAATTGAGATCTTTGCCTTCGACTCAGCTGTCAGTAATGGAAATTTAACATACAACCGAGAGTGAGAAAACGAAAAAAAAGCAAACACAAAACACAACACACAATGGAAAAAATTATGAAATTAACCATTTTGTTTATCATAATGCTAATGCTTGGCCACAAGACGTACAAAGTCAAGGCTGACGATGACCTTGATTGGGATAACAGCGGGACACAGCAGCCACCGCAACGTCAGCAACATCGCCACCCGAGTATGCGTCCTTCATCCTGTGTAAAGGAATGTCTGCGAAAGAGCCCCGACAACGATTTAGTGGCTCTGCATGGCGGCAAAGATCCTCGATATGAAAAGGAATTTGATTGCACAATGTATTGCCTGAGGACTGGCAAGTTTTAGACAAGTTTCGTGTCTTCTCTCTCTGTGCATTTGTATATGTCTGTGTGTGTGTGTCTTTAAGTCTCAACAAATTTTGGGCAACATTGAATTTAATTTAATTCACTTGTTATGAAGTTCATACCCAATCGATCCATTATATTCTACTTAATACATGACAAGTGGTGAGCCATTCAAAAACCTTTATTGGGTAATATGTAAATATGTATTCAACTTAATGAAGAGTGCAAATTGATGTAATTCAATTGTTTATCCAATAACCAACTTTATTTAAATGGAAATAAATAACTGTGAATTCCAGCAATTGAACGCGGAGTAGTTAATACAAACGTACACTGCACGAAACTAAAAACCATTTGCATTTCATTTGAATCCTTTTTATTGATAGCCTTTCCACTATTACATTGGTTTCTCGGAACCCTGTTTTGGGTCCTGTGAATCGAACTGCATTATCAGTTTCTTATGAAGGTTCCATACAAAATTTCTAGGTAAGTTATTATATTTTCTTCCGAAGTTTAATTATCTATTATTTTTTTTATAAATATTTTTTTTCAAGTGTTTTGTTTTACGATTGTTATTGTTTGATGGTGACAAACAACATGTTTGCCTTTTGTTACATTTCATTTGCCCTTACAATAGTCTACTTTATGGGGACCCCGCATTTTGTCATTTAACGCATTAACCTAAAAAAATTGAAAAAGGAAAGGAAAAAAAAATCACCTGACATTCCTTGTTTGGGTACTAAAAACAATATACGAAATAATTAAATATGCCATTAAGTGGAAATTTTAATTGCATGTAACAGATAAAAAAGAAACACAAACAATGCATGTCTGTGGTCCCCCCCACTCACTCCCTCTCTCACCCACATTTGTGCTGGCTGCTTCTTTTATATATTTTAATTTAATTAAAATGTTTTCAATTTACCCCGGCCTTTTGCTGGCATTCGTTTTTCCATTTAAATTCATTTAGAAGGCGAAATGCCAAAGTGAATACGAATTTGGTTTCGTTTTTGCGTTTTGGGTTTTTGGGACTTGGGTTTTGGCATTCGGGTTGGGTTATCCGTTTATGGGGGGCACAATTAATCATGAACATATGTCGCTAGAAGTGTGTGACCTTTCCCTCACTGGATTTTTTGTGTTTCTTTTTTTCGTTTTTCGTTTTTCGGCCGACGACAACGACATGTGAGTTAATTAATCTAACTGCCCAATGCCTGTCAAACTGCTGACGGCCAAGGTCCCGATACTGATGATGATGATGCTGCATTGCTATTCCCCTCCTCGCTTCTTTCACCTTGACGGACGCGACGCATAAATTTCAATTAGTTATGCCCTCCGCCGTCTGTTGTCCTTCGCTGCTATGCATTTAAATTGCCTGTCGTTATGCAGGGGGGATTTGGAGTGAGGCTGTGTGGGGGCAGGTGACGTTGGAGGCTGCTCGCTGACGCGGTAGTTTTACATATTTTGTGCCGCATATGCAAAAATGTTTCACGCCACGCCCCAATGCACAATTAGCCGACCTAAAGAAGCACATAAATTATTGGCTGAAAGGCGGAAATGATTTCGCCTAAAGGGGCGAACTCGTGCCGATTGTCGGCAATATATACATACATATATATTTATATATGTATCTACCTACCTACCTATAAAATATGCTGACATTGGTCAGACACACTAAATTATGCATGAGACGTAGAGGCAATTTGCTTTTCACCTTGTTAATGTCAAACAGGATGGGTGATCAATCTGGCTTAAACCATGAAATTGTATCCAATGTATCCAATTAATAGGTTAATAAATACTTTTTTAACATTGAACATGATTAAAAACTGCAGACATTTTGTTAGCTCAATTGTTCTTAGGACTATAGACTAGAAAATGATCAAAATTTACCTTAAATGGAACTATATATATTTTATCTTTTCACCTTGTAGTCCAAAATATACAAATATTTAATCGGCATTCCTTTTTTCTTAGGTCTTCATTGCATCCCAATAAGTATGCTACAAAAAGCGACCAAATCCTAAAATATTGGAAAAAACCTTAGGTTTCTTCAGGGCAATTATGTATCTGTTTAAAAAAGCTAGTGCCTGTTGTTGGGAGTAATTTGTGTTCATATTTGTTCTGATCGTGCTAAGGACTTCAAAAATAACAGCTTTCTAAGAAGTCAATTAAGCTCAGGATCATTAAGAGTCCGTCTTGAACAGAAGATATCCAATGAGTTCTTGAAATGGATAACTGTTTTTGTTGCACATTTCTATGACTAATAAACTTTTAGAAATATTTTCTTATGCTTTTAATGCAGATTGACACCTGAGCTCTGTAATCACCCTAAACGATAATAAACTATCGAACGCAGCAAAGTCGGAAAGGATGCCATGCATATAAATACCTGCAAAGAAAACGACTTTTAACTATTCGATTATTTCGTTTTGCATATATATTTCAATTTCTAAGACCATCTTCCATTTCAATTCGTTGCACAATCCAATTTGTCGAGCAACCCTTTTTGATTTCAATTCAATTCTTCACGTGACACTGTCGTTTGTCACGTTCCCGAAAATGGCCAGCCATCGTCTGTCTGCATTCATCATCATTATCAGAATCATCATCATCATCAGCATCAATCGTTTTCAATGCCAATCAGTCGATACAATTGGCTGCTTGTCGATGTTTCGACTTCTGCGCTGCAACTGGTAATTATTTCCATACATGGTGCACATGTCGTATACGCAATATATATTTGTTTGTTTGTTGTTTTTTCGTTTTAGCCCTTGTAGGCTTAACATGGTTATAAATATACGGTTTAATGGTTTTTGTTTGCACACCAACATCAACCACAAAAAACAACAACAACAATTTAGTGCATTTTCATGAATTTTAAGTAAGCAATTTCCCTTTTTGGGTGGCTGTTGATTTTTTCCCCCGTCCATGCAAATGTCATTCGATTGACTTTACATATAAATCTTGGCTTTTGTCTGAAACTTTTTTTTGTTGTTTTTGTGTTGGCTGTCACCTTTTGTGGTAACAGATTTTTAATTATGCCCTTTATACCCCTAAAAAGAAGCCGACCTAAGGGCGGTGAGGACAAAGACTCCAACCTCATTATGTTTAAGTGACTTTTTTTAGCCCAAGAGATTAAGAGACAGAAAGGGAAATTGAGATTTTTTTTCAGGGGATACTGCAGAACTGAAAACTGAAAACTTTATTTTATTGCATTTATAAACTTTGCCCTTACAGAACTTTTGTGTTTTTGGCAAAGTTCAAGCTGAAATATTCATTTTACTTTACTTTATTCGTGGATTGGGTGGGCGTGGGGCCAAATAAGGGGCTACTAAGTGCAACAATTTAGTGGCCAGTGGCACAAACTTTTGGCCACTTTACAGGTCAGGGAGCCAGTAAGTGGTAGTAGGCATAGGAAAGATGATACGGCTGTTGCAAGGAATCCTCGATCCTGACCCATTTGAATATTACATGCCCTCCCCCGTTTCGGGGGATGAGGGTTAACAGAGACTGTTACTTAACAGAGCTCCACAATACATGTAACAGAGCCTGCGCTTAGCCAAAGCTTTTCTTATTGTGTGAGTTTTCATTTTTGGTTTTGCCTCTGCGTTTTTACTCTTTGTGTCTTTGCAATGACAGAGTTTTTGTTTAAATACAGCACGCACAGTTCGTTGGCAATTTATTCCAAGTTCGGCCGGCTTTTGTGGCAGTTGTGGCAACGTGCAAAGTTGGCCAAGAATTAGTTTTTCGTTTACTTCTTGAAAACGCGTAATTGTGAATTTTATTTCGGGGAAAACTAGAAAAATTCATTAAAAATTATATTGTTCTAAGGCAATGTGAACTGTGTCGAGTGTTGAGTTTCAGAGCCACGAAAAGGTAATGGAATATTAAATTAAAAATAATAAAATATAAATTATTTAGACACACAAGAACAAAAGAATATTTTGATAAGCATTAATATTATTCATCAAGTTCATTTGTGTAAATTAATTGAAATGGTTAAAAAAAAGAAATCGCAACTAATAATCAAAACTAAGTTACATGAATTTATATTACATGCCAAAGAATTGTAAAAAAAATAACATTGTGTTTGGTTAGTTCGATTGTGAATGGTTTTAATTATATTGCCACCAGGTGTATGCTCTTTTGTCTAATGATTCTTTATTGTAGCCTTATCAATAACTTATTGACTGTGCCCTTTGTTTTGTGACTGTCTGCTCCTGGTTATACAAAACAGTTTTAATTTTACCTCTTAGTCAGTAAGCACCTTCTAAATTTCTTCAATTTCAATTTACAATCCCATTTCCTCATGGGAAACAGGCCTAAATTTCAAACCCACGTTATCTATTCAATAGCTTTTCAATAGTTTTCGAAACGACATAAGTAATAGATCGGAGGTGGATTAACAAAAGAAGTTGGTCGTCTTTAAGAGTGGGATTATCCATAGAATTTAAATAACTATATATTTGTTTATATTCGAAAATAAGGAGGTCTAAAAATAAAGGTTTCTTTCAGATATCTATTATCTAGTATCTATTGCTATTGGAAACCCATGAACTATTATTAATTAAGTTAATTAAAAGTTATAAGTTTCCTTAAAACAATGAATGAGCAAAATTACAGACTTTTTAAATACCTCGATCTACATACATGAGTTAGCCACAGGTATTAGAGAGTATTAACAGAGTTCTTAACACAGAGAGTAACTAATTGGCATATTGTTAAATTGTTGTATAAACTTTCATGTAACTTAGTTGCTCAAAATTCAAAGACTCGACAGCTTTTCACTGCTAATTCTAGTGGATAATTATAACAATTAGTTTTTTCAGTTGATATATAGTTAATATAGAAATGTTATTTGTAAGTTTCTGACATGGCAATTAATTTGTTCAAAAACTTTTGTGCTCTTTGTTTGTCTGGGCTTAAATTCTTGGACTTGTAACTGGAAATACACCTGAATGTAGCTTAACTACAATTATAACAAACTTGCACAAATAGACCACAACACAAGGCAGCAGACGAGAAGAGAAGAGAAGAGAAGAGAGGAGAACAGACCAGGACCAGACCAGGCCAGGACCAGCCCAGACTCGAGCGAAGCCGAGCAGACCAACAAAGACATATAAAAAATGACAGAAATTAATGCAGGCAAAATATCAAGGGGAAGCGGAGGAAGAGGCGAAGGTGGAGCTGCAGGAGCAAGCGGAGCTGGAGCAGAAACCGGAGCTAGCCAAGCGAATGCTGCACTAAAAACATCAACGACAACAGCAACAGCAACAAGACCATCCAACGTGACAGCTGAAATAACTGAAAGGCAAATGCCGGCAGCTTCCATGAAACTAGCAGAAACTGGTGGAAGGATAGCTCCTCCTCCATCACGACAACGTACGTTGACGCGTACACCGGAAATGGATGCCGATTGCGATGATGCGGTTGTTATTGATGTGAATTGCGTTGAGAGGGCCGTTGAGACTGATGTCGAGGCTGAAACAGAGGCTGAAGCGTCGGCTGATGATGCGGCGGACAGTATTACCTTGGAATTGGCATTATCCCCACACAGCACAACCCCCTCACCATCACCCTCGACCATGATGATGTTGCCCGACGATGAGGTGGTCGAGCACATGAATACCAGCAAGCCCTTTAAGGTGAGTCCTTTTCGAGTTTTATTTTGTGTTGTATTGTTAACCTGCTCAGCATTTCGTTAAGTGATTATGTTTGGCATAAAACTTTCAAGGGTCCACCCCTTGAAGGTGGAACGGAAGGGGTGCTTAACCTGCAGAAGGACACAACCTCCATACAAATTAAAAGGAGCCAAACACAGGAACACAACAAGCACTTCAAAAGCCTTCTTCAGCATTGAGTGTTCTCTGAATTGTGTTCGGGTTATGATTTCCTTCTTATTCTTTCTGCATTTTCTTTTTGCTTTTATTTTGCGCTCTTTAAACAAATTTTCACTCAACTTTTCCGCCAAAAGCGTGGAAAAAAGTGTGGAAAATTCCATATATTATTCAACGAAAAAGCGAACGTTTTCTACGAAAATTTTTGGCAAATAGACACAGAAACAGATATATATCTATGTCACTTTTATTCGCTCTTTTATCTCGCATTTTCTATGTAGCCAATATTCGTAGCAAGGAAGCCAATTGAAAATTAATTAAAATGTTAAAACTGTCGAGCTGGATATAAAATAGAGCCAAATAACACAGAAGAGAAACAAAAAAGCAAAAACCAAAAAGCAGAGACTATAAGAGGAAACCAAAAAAAAAAAAAAAGAAAAAGGAAACCCGAACAAAATGGCAAAGCTGTTAGGCAAAATGCGGGCGCCTGTGTGGCTCGTATATCATTCCCTACCATAAGCACCTAGCACCTCCTTTTAGCCTTCATTCGTCTCGTCAATCCCTCCTACTTTTCTGGCTCATTTACAACTAAGCTGGTCCCGCTTCTGCTTCTGCTGGTGCTGCTGCTGTTGTTAGAGAGACGATAACGAGGCGTCTGGCACTTGGTCATGCATCATCAGTCCTGAAGTTAAGGTCCTCTAATCGATTTATTCCAAGAAGCAGAAGAAGACCATCAAACTGATAGCACACAAAAAGGAGTGGCAGAAGCGGCTAACTAAATGATAAATAAACTTTCGTTGTAAATTTTTTGGACGATCAGATTAATTGACAGCAAATTTGCAAGAGTTTTTTTGTTGGGCCCACGTGGCGTATACGTAATTAATGCACTGTCTAGGCTAATTAATAAGCACAACATAAAATTTAAGCCTGTCAGTTTCCCTAGTCGCTGTCTCCTTACGTTCGTTCTCAAGTTCATCAACATTTGAGCAAATCATTTAATATGTAAGTCAGCTTAAGCAAGAGAAATGAGTGCAAAAAAAAAGGGGTTTTCGACTGGCTGGCTGACTGACAATTGAGTGAGTGATGAATTTTCGCGGTAAACGCAAAACGTGATGGCAAATGGGGAAAAACAGGATTTGAAATTGAATTTTCATTTCACTAATTAAATGAAAGTTAATTGGTTTCATGTTCTCCCTGCAAAGTGAATTTAAAAAAAAAAAAAAAACCTTCAAAAATCATAAAAAAGGTTTAACAAAATGTATACGAAAAGGGATCGAGAGAAGGGAGAATCAAGAGGATGATCTAAAACCTAACAAAAATGAATCCATTTGGCTAATTGCATATGAGATAATGAAGGTCACAAACATTTGCAACTATTCCCAACCATTATTCGGCGAAATATTTTGCATGTCAACGTTGTGGGAATTCAATTAATTTTATATCTACTTTCTTTCCTTTTTCTGTTTTTTTTTTTTTTTTTTGGTTGTGTGTTCTTTATTCCACACCTGATGTGTGAGTAATATTTTTTTTTTTCATGTGAACTTATTTCAACGCTTCACTTTATTCCATAATAAAAACTCAAACAGCCCAGAGAAGCAAAAGACAGAGAGAGAGAGAGAGAGAGAGACAGAGAGAGGAGAATACAAAAAAAAAGGGAAAACTCTTGTGACACTCGTATGTTTGTATATATACAAGGGGCCTCTGGCCATTAAAACCGAAATGCGACATGAAAAACGCATTTGTTTGGTTGTTCTCGACCACCTAGGCGATGTCGGCCACCAAAGCCATCTACCTTTTGGTCTTGAAGATCATATAAAGCGGGGGGTGCTGAGGCCTGACAAGAATTAAATTACCCTCCCCAGACAATCTTCCGCGAGAGACAGAGACATAGACGGAAGCAACAGCACAAAGCAAAGGGCGTACAAATACATACATTGCGTATACGCAACGTTAAGCATTAAGACAAATAAGCAAGCATTATTCATGTCCAGGCAGGCGTGCAATTTAATGATGGCATTCAGGTGGGCATGACATGGCATGAAATGAGGATAGGTTAAGGATGAGAAGAGGAGAGGAGCATGGCCAAGAGGAAACATCTGTCTTTGGGCGTGTCAATGTGGCAACAGGCATGTAAATTTGCCAAACAATTTTATTGCCCCAGTAAAATTTGTTGAATTGAATGACTCTGCCTTTAGCCTGCGCATTTCCACACTGGGGGAAAACTATTCAAATGATTTGATTAATGGCTTGAGTGAAAAAATTCAATGCATATGCACAATAAGCGAAATTACATTATAAATTAATTGGCTAGCATGTCTCTAGCAAATGTTTTTGCTACTGGTACTTTGGCTTATTTGCATAGTTACCCTTAGCATTAAGTGCAGTTTAAACACTAGACTTGTGTAGTCACTCACACACACTCACAAATATGTATGTACCGTCATGTGGAGAGGATGATGAATAGCAGAGGCAATGGCAACCCATGGAGTTGCATGACAAATTCATGACTGCATTGGCATTTCACTACCGTTCACTCCTCAAACTAACCCGATTGTCCTTGTCATTTCTCTCTCTCCCTCTGTAGATGTTTTTGTTTGTTGCCTAGTTTCGTGCTTGTGTCCTATGCAAATCATGGAATCCCTTTCTCAGTCCATCTCCATGTTGGACCTGGGTAAACACAAAAATTGACATCAACATGGTTTACCTTGATGATATATACATACATAAGTGTACAAACGAAGAGCACTGCCACTTTCAATCATTAGCTTAATCATTGAACAAAGATTTAAAATTTTTCACTAACATTTTGTTGGTTCAAAGTTCAAGGGCATGAAGATGAAATAAAATGAAAACATGCTGCTAGTTGGCAAGTTATAATGGCTTTTTCGTCTAGGTATACAGAGGGAGAGAGAGTATGGGAGAGTGGGTGGGAGCTAGGGGGAGTCAAAAAACGCATAAAGCGCAAACAAAGCCACAGGGCATTGGCATGGTCCTAACCAGACGAGTTCGGGTTTGAGTTTGAGTGAAGGGAGATGAAGAAAAAAAGGTCCACAAGTTCACAAGTCAGCGAATTTTCTTTTATTTCTTTCGAGTGGGCTGTGCGCAACAAAGTCTCTCAGTCCGCTACCACACAATAAAAAGGCAAGTCATTAGCCTTAACTCGTTTGTCAGAATGTGAAATGGAACTTTAATGACTGCCAGGTCGGCCACGCCCCAATCGACTCATTTGGCTTCAGTCATTTCGGAAAGTCAGTGTGCTTTGGAAATAGGCATAAAATGCTTGATAAATTTTCATTGCTCTAGACACCAGCCAGACACAGACACAGTAGATAGACATTATGTTTGCCGGCTATTTGATGGATTTTCTAAGAAGCGTATAATTGGTTTAGTCGACCAAACTGAAGTGAGAGAGAGAATGGGATTGATTGATTGTGTCGTTTGAGTTGGGGGCTCCACAATGAAGATGATGATGTGGTAAGGCTTAAATGCCCACAAGCCACATGACAGGCAAATGTCAACACACACATACACACACACTCACAGCCCCACCCACTTTAATACATCATTCAAAGAAAGCAAGAAGAAAAGGTTCTATTACGTTTTTTTCCATTCCATTTCTGCGTATACTTAACATTTATGAAAAGCCAAAAGGCATTGCCTACTTTTAGGCATGAAATTTTTCAACCATTTTTATTACATTTTGGGCAGTTTCTCTTTTTCTTCTCCTTTTTCTTATATTTTGTTTATACCCAAAATCGACAGCTGTATGTTTTAAATATTTTAACAGCAATCTGAGAAAATTGTCGGGCCTACAAAGCACAAAAAGGAAAAACACCAAAATCAGAAACAGAAACCAAGATGAACAAATGTAAAAGACGAAAAGAGAGAGAGAGAGAGAGAGGGAGAAATATAATCCCATTCTAAAGCCCAAACTTTTGACTTGACCTTGCCCATTGTTGGCTCGTTCTACAGCTTTATTGTTATGGCAAATAATAAATTGATTAGTTGCTCTTAGTGTGCTAGATATCGCCCCCAGAAACCTTATCCTTATCGTTGTCCATTCAGTTGAATGAGTTTTTTTTTTATTGTATATTGTTTGGTGACAGCCTGCGGGGCTTTTGTTTGAAATTATAGAAAACATTGTTCTAGCATGGAGTTTCTGGCTTGTGTTTTGCTTACTTTGGCCTTCCCCACCCGAGAAATGTTCCAATCAATGGGCGTGTTATTATCATAACGAACATTTAATTGGCCAGGCAAGCAAGGAGTGGAGGACTTTAATTATGTTTGCCTAATCGGAGAGGTATTGAAAGTTAATGGGGATTATATGTACATTCTAGTTTTGAGTATTGTTAAATGACTATTGAAAAATTTCATTTTTCTTTTGTTTAGGTCAAGGATATTACACGTAATATACGCAAAGCTGTGGTGGCAACCACATTGGAGGAACTGCGTCTGAAAGTGTCGGCTAAATTTCAACGTACTCAACCGGCCATTCATTTGGATTGCGATGGCACCGAAATCGATGATGAGGAATATTTCAATACCTTGGAACCCAATGCCGAATTGATTGCGGTTTTTCCCGGTGAACAATGGCTAGATGTGGGTTGACTTGTTGTGCCTGTTGCAATTAATGTGAAAATTTAAATTGAAAATTGCTTTTCTCTCTCTCTCTCTCTCTCTCTCGCTCTTGCCATCTTGCAGCCCAGCGATTACAATGCCAATTTGAGGCGAACATCATTGGATGCTCAACGCTTGAGGAAATTGGTTAGCAAATTGCAACCGAATTATATAAACGACGATGATTTGGATAAACTGTCGAATATGGATCCAAATTCTTTGGTCGATATCACAGGACGTGAGCCCAAGGATAATGAATACTATGCACGTTCTACAGAGTTGTCATGCTAAACTAAACACCTCTCTCTCCCCCCCCAGACAAATGAAACAAAAACCACAAAAATTTAATTTCAAAATCGAATCGGGCAGTGAAACGTCGCTTATGATAGATATGTAAGGAATTTGTATGAAGTTTTCTATGGCAGAAATTAAGATGATGATCAAGATGAAGATGATAACATCGTAAATGGCGTATTTTTGTAGCATGTTTTTTTGCGGCTAAAGCGACGTAAATATTTCAGAGTATTTTACCAGATTTTAGAGCACCTCGAATATTTTTTTAAACCACATACATACACTTACAAGAATGTCGATTATCAACTGCTAATTGTTCCTAGACCAAGAAAAACAAATAACGAATCTATAGCATCTTTATATATAAAAATATATGTATACCTAATTGGCCTTCAAGGCAAACCACAGACAACCCTCTACAAGAACATAAATGAAAATATTCTAGATAAAACTTACACTTAGAAGAAAATGTATTTTCCATAGGGAACAATTGAAAGAAATTTTTTGTATATCTATTAATTCGATCGATTAGTAAATTAAATGTTAAATATTTGTATTTTGTAAATGTTTCAGCACTTTCCTTTTTCTTCTTCTGATGTTTTATTTTTTTTCACAATAAATAAATCCATAAATGTGTGTGTAAAAATATGAATCACTTGAAATTGAGTTTTCCCACTCTCTCTCGCCCCACCCCTCTTCATCTACCACTCTGTGTGTTTGCAGTCCATAAATATGAATGAGATAAACTTTTCTTTGGTTAAACTGTGTTTTGAATAGATTTTTGTTTGCTCCTCCAACCAAACTCTCCTCCTTTTAGACATAGACACCTGCAAATGAAAACTTTTTGCATACAAATTATGGGTTTTGCATTTGGGGACTGGCTTATCCGAAAAGTCTATAACTATGCGGACTTGTTGGCTAATGTATCCGGTTTGAGAATTTAATTACTGCCCAGTTGGCAGACAGAGTTCCATTGTTTAGACGCACGCTGACATACACTTGATGACCACTAATCGAGTTTAGGCTCAATTTTAGGCTTAGTTTTAATTATGCAAAGTGCCAGCATCAGCATCATCTCGGGCATCTGGTTTTCGGCCAGTTCAAGTTTTGTGTGAATCGAATGCATTTCCTCTATGTGTGTATATGCAATTTGTTGAATTGTTATAGTTGCATCCTGCTTTGGCCTGGCATGTAAGGCATTTCTCTTTAACAAAAGAGCTTCAAGAAAAATAAGGGTCAGCAACTAACGGTAGTTACTTTTACCTGTTTCTCTCTGCTCTTGCTGTTGCCCTTTAGCTGGTGGGAAAGGTAAAACATTTTGCAGTGAAATTCTTTTGCCTTTAGGTCTGGCATATAACATTCAATGAACAAGAAACCTGAAATAAACATTTATTCTTACTTCTTTTTGGATTGTTTTTCTGATTTTTTTGCTTCTCTACTCTACTTTGCTTAAACACATAAAAGTTGCAACTATGGAGTTTCTTGGGGGGCTAACATGAGGTCAGGAAAAGGAGACAAGGCCAGTCCTGAGGCCTCTAGGCTATGGAGTTTTGAAAAATGAACAACAATTGAAAAAACTCATCTCTCTCTCTAACTCTGTGTGTGTGTGTGAGTGTGTGCGGGGTTAAACAAAGAGTTTCATTAGAATATTTCATTCACAAACAGATATTAAAGACTATAACTGTTGTCTGCACAATAAAACGGATCCAAGCTTTATACGTTTCACTTTAAGTGGCTTAAATAGGATCTGATGCCGCTTTGTTAGCAGCTTTGACTTCAAGTCGCCAGCAGCGTTGCCAGAGGCTATGGCATTGCCAACATTGGCTGGCGTTGCCACTTAAGAAGCTTAAGTTACATTGAAATCACAATTTCCCTTGCGCAACGAATACTCAGTTTACAACAAACAGGAAAATCAAAGGCAAAAAAAATATTGTCTAAACTGTCCATTAGGTATAAAATTGTTTGTCCAACGGATATCCAAATGCCACAACTGTCCGACTAAGCAATACGGAAATGGACAAAAAAGAATTGAGAAATTTCTTAGGAATTTGCTGTGTGTTCGGTGACAGAAAAACAATAACCCAAATCTAGGAAAAATGAAAATGAAAATATTTCACAGAGCAATAAAAATGTAAAATGTCACACATGTAAAAATTTATAGTATTGGTCAGATATCTATGTAGGTATATACATATATGGGTTGACCTTGTCATCGAAGGTTGGTTCGTTCGCTTGGAATATATGTAACTATTTTTAGCTAACCAACTTATTTGCTATGCAACTTGTCTATTTTATATTTTGTTTGCTGAAAAGTTCGAACATGTGTGGCAGCAGCTGGGGGAGCCCTTGCCATGCATTAACTAATGGTGGCCAAAGGAGAATGGGCCACAAGATTTATGCAAAAGTTATGCGCTTCTTAGTATCTGTTACCCAACCGCCAAGCAAACCCCGCCACCTGGCACCGACTAGGACTTTGCCTTTGACTTTGCTGATTTCAGATGTCAGGGGGACGGTTTTTTCCACCTGCCCTCTCTCTCTCTGTCTCTCTGTTGTTGAGAACCTTGACAAAATGGTGCGGCTGGTTGGTATTGTCATTGTTGCTTTTGCGGCGGCAATCCTAAAATGCATTAAATATTTATTGAATTTATTTTTATGTGCAATATTCGCTTGCTATGATGACACTTTCGTTTCGCAGTTGCAGTCTCATTCTCATTCCTCTGACATGCACTTAAGCTTAGTTTTTACCTGGGCGTGCAATGACGGAAAAGAGGATGAACCTGGGCTAATGGCGGTAGTTGGACGGATAGATGGATGGATGCATGAATGGACCAGACAATGCACTCAGAGACACAGAGATATTTCTTCACTCTCAAGCAGCACTCAACAAATGTCAATCGAAAGCAATTAAAAGGATTAAGATGCTTTCAATCTCAATGGAATGGAATGGAATGCCGAAGCCGATGCCAGTGTGAAAATGCCAAAGGCAGAGAAAAAAGGCCATGCCCAATGCTTAATTCATTACGTTTGAGCTAAAATGACGCAAGAATAAAGGAAAAGAAAACAAACCACATTGAGCAAATGTAATTAAACTTGACTGATATCTGATAACATAGGAACGAAATTCTATATTAACTAATTAAGGAGAGAGTAAGAATCTTTTGAAAATCGAATTTGCTGATATATCATATATTATCTATAAGTGTCTAATAATGAGGTCAGTTTGATCCATTTCGGTGAGATCAAAAGTGATATCGATTACAGAGAAGACAACTCTGATGGCCGATTCCTTTTGAAAAGTTAAAATGTATAAGTAACTTCTTTGAAAAGCCTTTTCAATAAACAATTTGTAGGCAGATCTTGATTTTGTTAGCCAAGTCAAAGAATTGGTAAAAAACTTCATAATATTTATATTTTTTAACAATGATTTCGATTTCCTGAAACCTTTCTTTTTTATTGTTCCAAACAGTTTGGGAGAGATAGCAACTAGTAAGGATTACTTAGTTGTTCCTTAATCTGCATTCGTCTATCATTTAGAACAATCCAACATTAACTTTATTTATAAAACATCAAACTAACTCATTGTTGGCAAATTAAAATATGAAATACTAACTAAATGTTAGTTTCCGTTTGATATGGTTTTTTTTTATTCATTTTTTAATTTCGTTTTTTTATATTTTCTGTTTTACAATTCGTTCTAAGAAAAACAAAATATACATATGTATAGTACACATACATACATATATATAACACATACATACATACATTATATATGTAGATAATAAGCAAAAAAAAAAATTATGCAGACGCTCCTTAAAAAAATAAACAACAAACAATTTTCTAAAAATTTTAAATGCTCATTGAACTGACTTCCAGTTGCTTTTGTTGTTGCTTTTGTTATTGTTGATGATGATGAATTTCCTTTAAATGCGTTTCTAAAAACAAAATAAACAAAAAGAGCAACAGAAGTTGGCTCTGCTTGGTGGAGGTGGGTGGGGGGTAATAGCCGGAAAAATAATAATAACAATGCCAAAAGGGCAACAAAATAGAGACGTCTCCTTGATGTTTGTGTGGTTGGTGACTCGTAGGGGGTGGTGGGTGCTGGCAGGTGGAGGGGATGTTCCGGTTTAATAGACAAATTTCTTCTGTTCACCATAGATCGACTCATAGAGCGATGGCGCCAAATGTTCAGCCAAAAAGATCTGCAATTTCTCGGTGGCCGTCACTGGAGTATAGCGAGCCATAGGGAAAGTTCTGGTCACAGCATCGATAAGGACACGGAGTGTGGGTTGAATGTCGGCAGCCTTGAAAACAAAGTAATAAACGATATTTTCATTAAAGTGAAATCCTCCAATCACCATTAGCTGAGACCTGAACGTGAACTCACCTGGCGCGAATATTTCTCCACAGAAGTCATGGCCGCCTCATAGTAGTCCTCACCGTAGGCCTTCTTCTGCTCCGAGGACAGTTGATTCCACATTTGTTTGGCCTGCGGAAGAGTCAAGGGGGGAGGGAATATAATGAGCAACTATTTTTTTACCACTTTTTAAGTCTGAATGAAAATTATCGTTAAAAGCTTTAGATGGTAAGTGGTCACCTGTTCGCGCAGCTCAGTCTCATTTAGCCAGCCATTGCCAGGAGCGAACTCGCCGGCTGCCACAACAGAAACATCCACACCACGAGTACGCATCTCCTGACGCAGACAGGCAGCAAAGCAATCCACAGCCGATTGGGTGGCACATTGAATGCCTCGCACTGGCGATGGCACACGATTCAGACCGGAGGTCAGGAAGACAACACGTCCATGTGCCTTTCGCACCAGGGGCAAAAAGATTTGAGTTAACCGTGCAGCTCCTACACAACAACGAAACGAAAACATTTCAAATAAAAACAGGGAATTTCTCAGCAAGGAATTTTCATTTTCACACACCAAGCAAATTGACATCCAAACTTTTGCGCAGCACAGCAAATGGAATCCATTCCAGTTCACCCAAAGCTATCCAATGGGCACAATGCACCACCGACCACAATCCTTCGGCGCCATGGGGCAAGTGTTGGCTGACATAGCGGGCAGTTTCCAAAAGCTGCAAGAAAAGCATATGGAAAATTGGGTTAAGAACTTTGCTAAAAGCTTGCTCTCTGCAAACTCTCTCTCTCCTTTTCAAATTACCCTTACCGATTTCTCCGATGTAATGTCCACATGCAACAGTTTCATGCGTCCTGAGGTCTCCTCTTTAAGGATCTTGGCCTCATCTGAATCTTCAATGGGCTCATTGAAGCCAGCATAGACTGTAAATCCGAGATCATCGAGTTTTTTTGCCAAATACCAGGCTAATGGCGCCTCACAGCCAGTAACCAGGACTCCCTTGCCAGAAGCGGAAACCTGAAAGGTAAGGTAAGTAAAATTGATATAAAATATATTAGAACTGGATTCTTCATAGATCGTATAAGATATAAGATGGGACTTGGAATGTATCAAAATTCACTTCATAACCGAAATGTACATAAAAGCTATAGAAGTTTAAAGTCTTCTGAAACGATTTCATAACTTCTTCTTCCAATTTGGTATTTTGTTAATATCTTGAGCAATCATTCCCTCAATATTCCTTGATAAAACGTTTAGGTACAAATCAAATGTAGTCAGTAATTGATTTCATGGCAGTATTTTAATGACCCAGTTGAATTTTTTCTTTGACATCTCAAGGTTTATTCAACTTTCATTCAATCTTTAATCAATGGTCAATAACTGACCATACTAACAATTAACTGTCAAATGAACTGACACACGTGTGTGTGTATGAGTAATTAGCCACAAGATGTGGGTGTGTGAGAGAGAGCGACAGCCAAGTGAGATACACGACCTTTTGTCTTATCAAATAGTCAATTATTTGTAATTTCTTTCATTCTGTGAATTATTAAGTCTTTAATTTTGTTGATTTACAGAAAATTTTTGAAAATATATTTAAGTTCGGATAGATTTTATATTGGTCTTTAACTCGAGACTTCCATAAAAATTAGTTAAGTTTTTAGCTCAGAGATTGTAAAGATATTTTAAATTTTAAAAAAGATTTCATTCTAAAGGCTGCAAGATGAGAATTATTCCGATTGTCTGAATAGTCCTGAACAAATTTAAACAGGTCGAGTTCAAAAAGTAAATTTTGCAAACGTCTTGAAGGTACCCAAACTAATTAGTTCAATTACCAAATTAAAATTAGCCACTTAATTTAAACGATTTAGTCAAGCAAGTGTTAAAACTGTTCAGTTGAGGAAACTAGCTAAATTAATGAAAGAAATTCCGGCTTATTCTTGGAATTTCTGTGGGTGAATCTCATGAAAGCAAATGAAAGTAGAGATTGCCAATAAAATGAAAGTCCCGAAACAATTAATATATATTTTTCCATCTCCGGCATAGCTTGAGCCGCTGCTGCTGCTGCTGGAGACACAAAAACGTGTGCGTTGCGACACTTCCGCCTTAGACACGCGCTCTCATCTGGATGTCAGTGGCTCCATCCCTGTCCCCTTTCTTATTCCCACTCCACTCCTCATCATCATCAACATCAGGCTTTTGATATGCCTGTCCGGATGCCTATGACACAAAAGGCACAATGAACAGTTTGTCCCAGTCAGACAGCCAGGATAATGACGACGACGACGACGATGAAGATGATGATGATGATGGTGGGAGAGGGAGTGGGAGTAAGTTGGGTGAGAGGTTTGGCTGCTAGTGTCATAATTCATCATGCCATTAACCAATATCTATAGACTATATATAAAGAGGAGAAAGTAGTCTTACTAGTTTGTAGTATTAGTTATAGTTTGTCTGAGTATTGGTTGTGGAAAACTCAAGTAGTACGTCAATTGGCTGGATGAGTGGACCGAGAGCGTGGGCTGACGACGACAATGACGATGAAGGCAGGGCAGAGCGGTCCACTTTCATTGTTCGGGCTATTAAACTGTTATAAAGTGCTCGTAAAATTGTTGAAAAAAATAACAGCAGCAGGCAGAGGTGTGAGGGAGAGTGGCTCGGGAGGGTGGTGTATATATTATTATTGGCTGCGGCTGTTGACACCCATTAGGACTTTTGGCCGACATTTTATTGTGGCCATAAGTGTGTGTGGCTTATCGAAATCTGTGTCGTATTGTTGTGGTGTTTGGCATTAATAAAAAATTCAAGTATTTGTGGTCAGGCTCCCCAATCCTCTCCTGCTTCTACCTTGTTTTTTTTGGTCTGCCATTTGCTGTAGTTAATTTTAGTCTCTTTTTGTGTGTATTTTAGCTCTATGAAAGTTGGTTAAGTTTTGAGAAAATGACTTTAAAGTTTCTGCCACTAAATTACCCATGAGCCACCCTTCCTCTCCTGCCATTAAGATAGCCAACAAACCAAGTCAACTAAGCAAAAGCCAATTTAACGAAAATTGAGCAATTAAAATGGTAAGAAAAACCCCAAAGCATCGAATTGTTTAGCTTCAATTAAAGCCAAGTAAAAACAAAGACGGGAAGGCAAAAAAAAAAAAAAAAAAACGAATAAAATTTCTATGGAAAGCTAAGAGCATTCAGTTTCACTAACAAGAAAGAAATTAAATTGAAAATTTGAACTATTGGCAAGCCAAACGAAGCGGCAATCAAATTTCATTTCACTCAGACAAAAGGAAAGAAGTGGGAGGGCAAGGAGATTTCATTTTTGGCAAACAAATCACTATAGTCCAGTCAAGTATCTCTCTATAATCTTAGTTCTAGAAATCAAATTTTAAATTTCAAATCAATTTTTTTTTGTTATTGACTTCATCAATGTCTTTAACTGTTAATGATTCGATTTGAATAGCCTGAAATAAGAATTAATCCAAAGTGAATCCAGTTTGAAAGATAATTTCAGACAATAAACAAAATTTAATGAATAAACAAGTGAGCTTGACACATGAAATGTTAATTTAAAATTTATTTAAGCCTTCAACCACAGAGAATGAATTTTCCAACTACTTTTGCCAACTACTGAATAAGGAATAAATATTCCATGCTGGTCTATATCTATTGCCAGGATACGTTACGAACTTGTTGGCCGCCTCATAATGGTTTTGTTTCTTTGTTCATCAAGTAAATATTTAAAATTAAAGTTTATACTATTAAATGCCTTGACGACTAAGTAATTGCTAACTGATTTAACCAGTTGTCCTATTCTCATGATAAATATTTGTTCTTGTAGCTTTATACATAGTCCTTGTAATCAATTTTTTCAAATTAATGAATGAATTTATTGTCAATAGACCTTGTGCTTACATTTGAGGGTTTTTTTTTTTGAAGACTATATATTGCACAGTTTTCTGGTTTTAAAGAGTTATATGTTCAATTTGGAACATTAGAAATATAAATTTCGACCTAATAAGAATACTAAAATCTCAATAAAATACTAAAAAGACTTTGCCTACCTTTGTTGTTTAATCTCAAAGCGATGTTTTCCCATTTTTCAATCTTTTCTCTTATCCACATTTAGCGTTTAGTTGAGATTCATGCTAATTTTACTATATAACTAATCAACCTCTTTATCTCTAATGCCATAAAGTTTCTTTAATCTTTTAGCCAATTCAATTTGGGTTAATCATTAAGTCTTTGTAAAAGATTCGAGTCCAAGCGATTATAAAGTTTAGTCAAAAAAAGAAAAAAAAGAAGCGAAAGTGTCATCAATTGTCCATTTCGCACGTCCGGGCCGGGGAGGTAGACATTGGGTCTTGGGCTCAATGTGCTTTATGTGCCATTTTAACAGCTTTTCGTGTGCGAAAGTGAAAGAAAAAACGATAGCGAGAAGAAAACTGTAAATAGGAAAACTGAAACTCAACCCGTCGATGGGGGGAATGGGGGTTGAGCATGCAAACCAGCCGAGAAAGAGTATAGTAAAGTAAGGATGGGAGAGACTCTAAAGAGAGTGAAAGAGACAAATGAAAAGTTTTCTTTTTTCTTCCAAGTGCAATTGGGCTACGTGCAAGGCATAAAGGCAATGCCAAACGATGCCGACACTCACCCACTCTAAGAAGCGGTTACCTTTTGACCCCAGCCCAACACTCCCAATCTCCTTTCCACAATTCTTGTAGTTTAGTGTAGATGTCGTGTCGACTATGAACACGACAGCCTGCGGTTTTCTATTTTTTTGTGTTGTTTTTTCCTTGCTTGCTTTTCTGCTCAAAATAGAAGCAAAACAGAAAAAAAAAATTGCAAGCACAAAAATAGCTACAAAACATACTAAAAAATTAGAAGGAGACGAGAAAAGGAAGGAGAAGCCATGTCAATCAACTTGTTTGTTGTTGTTGCAGCTAATGGTTGCCAGTTGGTTGGGTTGGTTGTCGGTTTCTTTCTTCAGTTTCTTTTTTGGGTAACTATCGGATCTGGATCTGGCGGAAGCAAGCAAGCCAATGAGTAGTCATTTCAGGCATTTTAAATGCATCCTTTATTGCATTTTAATTGCAGTCAGAAAGTGAAAGAATGAAAGATTTATATACTCCAACTCCATAGGAAGTGGAAGCACCAGAAGCTGAAACGTTAGCAGGTGCCGGCTTCTATCTGAAGCCACCACTACCCAAAATGAAGCATTTTACGCGCACTTTTAGCCAACAACTTTTTGATAAATGTGGCCAGGGCACGCGATTTGCATTTGGCTATGCGATCTATGGGCCAGAGAAACCAAAAACAACACAAAACAACAAAAAAAATATACTTATTTTTAGTTCATTAATTTTTCGGCTTACGTACAAGAGGCGTATACGTAATATTTATATAATGGATTATGCTCAAGGGTATGAAGCAAAAACAACAAAAAAAAAGTGAACTAGAAACCAACAATTGAGACGAAGCAGGGGCAGGGTAGGTAATGGGGAAAATGTAGATAAATTAATGTGCAAACTGCAACAAGTGACGCATGGAATGAGAGGGAGGGGAGATAATGGCAAGAGAGAGGCAGAGAGAGAGAGAGAGCTCTTTTGCGTGGGCCGATGGGCAAGTTATTTGCCGCTGATGGCAAATGTAAACATCAATAAGGTGGAGCTCTCTGAAAATGTGCACCTTTATTTTCTACAAATAATAATTTATGACAAAACAACAAAACATCGGAAGAAGGCAACAGTCTGTGTGTGTCCGTGTGTGGGTGTGTGTGTGTGTGAGTGTGTGTGTGAGTGTGTTGGATATTGGTTAAGATTAATAGGGGTCAATGGAGAAGAATTTTGTTAAATGAATTGAGTGGGGAAAGAAGTGTTTTAGAAACAGAAATTTCCATAATTTCTCTGCAGTTATCTGTGGCCCAAAATAAATCTACATACATAAGCAAGGGAAGGCGTGAAGCAGAAGAAGCAGAAGAGTCTCAGCAGTTTTTTCTTGTTGGTGGGTAGTGAAAAATGGCAAACGAACCGCATACAAATTGTAAGCCAACCCACCGCACACATTATAATCCCATGAACAAGGCGACAAAATGTGACCCGAAAAAAAGGAAAGCCACAAGCAACAAAAAACAAAAAAGACAAAACATGCCGAAAAAAACCAAAGGGAACACACACACAGAGAAACACGCACACGCATGCACGCATATTAAATCAGTGGCTAAAAATAGACAGAAAAAAAACATTTAATACAAGCCACAATGAAAAAACCAACCACAAAAATACATATTTTTGAAAAGCAACTTGGTCTTTACGGACAGCGGAAAGAAAAAGACAAATAAACCAACTAGAAAACCACAAAAAAAAAAAAAAATAGAAAAGGAAAAGGGAAAACGGAAAACGAACGTCAAAAGTCATTGAACGTATTAAGCTGTAATAAATTAATTAACCGGAAAGTTAAAAACCATTTCTGTGTTTTACTTTGCCACACACATACACACTAGAGAGGGAGTGGAAGTCAAAGGGGAGGGACACACGCACGCTGCCCTGCCGTGTGGCAGGTCCTTTGGCAACTTCACGCCATCGGCAGACGGCGGCGTCAGCATTAAAGGCTTTTCACATTGCGTATACGACATGTTGGTTTTGAACGAAACGAAACCTAGGCCAATTTGCAGCTTATTTTTGTGTGAATGTGTGTGTGTGTGCTATGGGGCAGACAGCACGCAAAGCTTTGACTTTGTGGCTCTCTTCTTCTTTAGCTGTATAACTCGGTCTTTGTCGCTCTCGTTTGCTTAAACAAAGGATTAACATTTTGTTGTCTTTGCAGCTGCTTCTTCTTCTTCTTTAATTCGTTTTCATTTTGTGTTACAATTTTAATTATAATAACTTCGATTTGTGTGTATGTATGTACATATGTGCTAGTGGCAATTAAGTTTTAAAAGTAAACATTTTCGATGGCATCATTAGCTAATGCAAAATTATCAAGAGGATTAACATCTTCATTTTACCCTAATTTCTTGCCAAAAATATATGAAATTTAATTAAAATATATTTTCCATATGACAGTCATCAGAAGATATTAGATTAGAGCAAAGAAATTAAGCATGAATATGAATATCTATTTCTCCTTTTTAAAGGATGCGCTTAAACAATCAGAACTCAACTTTTAAATAAACGTTTGCTGCATTTCTGTTAACCTTCTGACCGAAACTCTTCCAAGCCCATTCGACCAAGCCAAAGTTAGAGCAGTTAATTTATCACCTCAACATACATAAGATAAGAGAATAAAAAAGTAATGCATGATATGCCAAAGGATCTTCAATCTCTGGATCTCTTTAGTCTTTTAATAGTTTCTTTTATATCAGCATTTGTTTTTTTTTCTTTAACGAGTTGTTATCAAATCTACTGACTGGGACTGCATTTCTTCAATAACTTCTTCTTGCACATCAAACGGAGTCATTTTTATCGGGATTACAAAGTCCTTAAGCGTCGCTGCTGCAGCATCAGCTTATCATCAAGTACAGTCATCTCAGTCAGCTCATTCCTTATCTTAACTGATGGATAATGGGGCAAAGGAGTTTTTTTTTTCTTGTTTTTTCGTTGGCTGTGTCTTTCTGTCGAAAACGAGCTCGTTTCCTGAACTTCCTGTTGGGAACTTGTGTTCACTTTGTCGCATTTACAGCTTCATAAAACTTAAACCATAGACAAATTTTACGCTGATTTGTGTGCGACAACGACAACGACGACGACGAAAAACAGGGGCGAAAAAAGTAACCCGAAAAAAAACAAGGAATGGAAAGGAATTGTAGGAAGGAAAAAACCGCTATGGGGACCATTGCCAGAGAACAGTCTGATGCTGTAGACTGTTTTTCTAGCGACTGCATTCTCAATTAGAGAACGAGAGAGGCAGAGAGAGAGAGAGAGAGTCCATGGGGGCCATTCCCATATAGTAGTAGCAGTCATAGCCATTTCCCCACACACGCCATAAAAAGTCATTATGTGCAAAGTTTTGTTTGCGTGCGTTTTTCTGTGAATTCCCCCTTCTCTCTCTCACTCTCTCCCTCCCTCTTTCTCTTAGTCTGACAGTGGCTTCTGCAGCATTTGCTATTTCGTTTTTATGGTGCGACTCGTGGCCTGTTGCTCCTTGTTCACACACACACACACACACACACACATACATACATACACATGCTCCACTCCCAGGCTGGCCTGACAATGGCATGAAGGACATCTATGGCTCATGTGGCCAACGTTTGCTAAGAATTGCACGCCATTAAATCGCCTTGACAACTTTCGCTGCTCCTGGCAGAAGGATGACTTTTGCTGCTGCGCATTTTAGTTAAATTAAAAACCAATTGCACATTGACGCAGCCAACGGAAAAGGTCAAAGTTGAATCAAGAAAAACAGAAAAGAACAGAACTGATGCCAAATAGACAGCAATTTGACATTTTAACAAATCCAACAACAAAGCAACCAACCAATCAAACCAACAGCCAGCTCTGATGCTGAATTTGATGCCCAACAGAATGAGCGAGGTCTCTGTTCTCTGTTTTAATGGCTCTGCCATAGTCAAGAACAGCAGAAAAAAAAAAACAAAAATTGATGCGATCCCCCTGATGAAACCACCTGAATTAAGTATCCTTTTTTGTTCAAAGGTCATATGATATCGAGAGAGAGTACGAATTGAAGATGTAAGTACGTCAGTATTAAAAAAGTAGTTGGAAAAGGAGTAAACAATTTCAGTAGTAAAAGTTTCAAATGGCAATAGAAAGAGATGGATAGAAAATGATGGGCCATTTGCTCATTAGTGGAGCTTACACGATGCTATTAATTCAATTATTTACACACCGCCAGTGGCAACTGACAACAACAACAACAACAAAAACTCCTCTCCTTCTCCGCCTTTCTCTATCTCTCTCTCTCTCTCTCTGCCTCCTGTGCAGGCTTTTATCTTGGTTCAATTCCAGGAAATATTTACTCAACCAAAATGTTGGATGGGTGTGTGAATACAGCTTAATTATGCGTATTATGTTAAATGTAATTGGTGTTTGAGATTAGCAGTTAGCAGTTATGCAGGTGGTCACTCCCTTTTACCCACCCTCCCGCCGCGAAAACCCTTTTCAAATACCACACGACCCACCATGACCCTCTATTGAATTTAACCCCGTTTGGGCCTTTTGTGAGCTGCATAACAAGTGAAAATCGGGAAAAGTTTTACCTCTTTTTTTTTGAAACAGACGCTACTGCCTAGTGTACAGCATAAGAAGGGAGCAAAGGGGCGTAGTTACTGAAGAGGGGGGCAGGGATATTCGCCCACACTCGCAGTTATGGCAAATTTGTTGGGCATTTCATTAGCTACGCATTTACAATTCATTGCACCCAATTTGTGTATGTGTCTCTCTCTCTCTCCCTCTCTTTTCTCTTTGTATGTGTGGGCTTCTGCTGCCTACTTTTAGGCGCATCAACAGTTGTTGAATATCTCTCTCTGTGTGTATGTGCGAGTGTGTTAGCGTGTAATTTAATTTGACAGCCGTGACATAAAAATGAAATGCACAACGTGATGCGCAAGGCAAAACAGCCAACACAAGGACAAGGAGTGAGAGACAGAGGAAGAGAGACAGCGCGAGAAGAATGAGAAACAAGGGGCAAATTGTGGCAAGGATAGGGAAAACAACGACCAACAAAATGACAAGCAAAAGTCAAATATATGTATGTATACATGTAACCTGCACACACACATAGACACTACATAGATCTCAATATGCAAATACCAAATTGGGGACAAAGGCATTTCTCCATACAACTTTTCTCTTTGGCAGAAAACAAGAAAACAAAACAATGGCAACAACAGCTACAAACCGGGTTAATAGTTGGCCAGCCAAACTAATCAAAAGGCAAGGACGTTTCCTTTGGGTTAACCCAACCCAACGATTTACATTCATTCACGGTGTCACGATGACGTTGACAAGAAAATTTTCGTTTTTATTTTGTTGTAGGCGTTGACGAAGACGAAGTTAGGTGGGCGGATGGGTGGAACGCTGCTGAAGGGGGCGGGGCGTACATTGACTTTGCCTGCCACACTCAAACCAAACCAAACTCAGCGGAACGGAACTGAACTGAACTGAAGTGACTTGCTTGCTCTGTTGCTAGGTCTAAAAATAGATACATGAATTCTGCGTTTAGCATAGAGCCAGAAGAAATTTTCGCGAGTTAGACAGAGAATGAGATACAAAGAGAAGCAGAGAGAATGGGGGGGCTGGATGGAAATATGATGAGACTTTATTTTAATGTTGTGCAAGTCAAGCTTCAGCATAAAACAGAAAACTCATTTGATCTTGACAAGGACAAATACTAAAACTGTGTTAAGAGTTTAAATGACATTGGAATATCTGAGATATCGATAACTATCAATAGATGTCAAGTCGAAGCACGTTTAGCAAGTTATTTTCTACAAGGAAAACATCTTTAAAGATCTTGAAAATCTCGAAATTTCTGTTGACCTTTTTGAATCAATCCTTTGTCTCTGTCAGCTCTAGGTCTATATATAAACCAGCCAAAATTCGACAATACTGGTACTCCTAAATTTCTGTTTTTATTCGTTTTAAGTTAAGATAATGAGATTGTTGTCCTTAGAATCCTACCAGTTGCTTGGAATAAATTTGCTTTAGAAAAAGGGTTTTAAAATCCTCACCATTTTCACTTTAAATAACTTTTAGACGGACTAAGAAACTCTAGAAATATAAGGATTAACTAAGTAGTGACTTAAGCATTCTTTCAGAAACCTTTTAATTCCTGGAATGAAATAAGTTTAAATAATTTATAGCAACTTTGTCTAGGATATAATTTCAGTGGTAATTTGATAAGTAATCGCGCCCCAAATTCAAAGCTGTCAGAACAACTTAGGTATTCATTTGTTCAGTGCCTAACAAAAAGTTACATGGATAGGTCAAGGGTCATCTGACTATCTAAGGCTGTGCCAGGTTCACTTCTGGGACATCAAAGGAGCTGGCTGAGCTGCGTAAAAATGTGGAGTATTGACGGTTTTTTATATATTTATTGGATTTAAAGACAAGCTCGCCAACTGGCATTATCCTTGAGTAGAGATCAAAATGTGTAAGAGGAGAAAAAACTGACATTGATGCCATGGTCACAAGGTGTTATTGTTCGTGGTGATGGGAGGGAGGCAAGGACATGCTAAAAGGAAGTGCCCATGGCTGGACCGGACTGTGTTGTCGTTAATTATCATGCAGTTGTGCTTATTACCTTAATGTCGGGTTGCATATCACACTAACGTGAAGCAGTTGGCAATTGCCAGGTCCAGGTAGAAGCGACAGCAGAACCAGGATATGTCCTGACTGCTTATTCTGCTCTGCCCTTATCAATGTAAAGAGGGGAAGAGAGAGGTAGGGAGAAAGCGAGTTCGCTACGTGCCGTAAAATTATGTTACTTCTTTCTCACTCTCCAGCAACTTTACTTCCATCTCTTTCATTTTCGTATTCTCGTGCGAATAATTGCCAGGCAGCAAATGGCCACTGTCATTGTGGCATTGTCCTGGAGTCACAACTGGCTCTCTATCTCCCTCTCTCACCCTGCTTCTGTCAGTTAAGCTAATTAAAGTGCACGCAAATTTGAGTAATCTGTCGATATATATATATATATAGAGGAGAGTCACTCTCGGCCCATTTGGCCAGGAAATGAAGAAACAGCTTAGCCATTATCTGCTCACACCAATACATATATACGTATGGCCAGAAATAAATGTAATGGTTAAATTTATGTGATGATAAATTAAATTCAACTAAGTGAAATAAACGGCAAATTGCTCAAGCGAAAGCGAGTCAAATGAACTAGAATCAAATAGATAGGACGGGACAGACACATGGCGTATGCGTAATATATATGTAAAAGGTGTTTGTTTGGACCAGGGCTGGAGGCAACCCGAAAAATTGTTCCATCTAGGCTTACCTAATTAAAGAGACACATATCCCCAACATAATTTCAACGAAATGTTTGCCTTTTGTCTGTTTCTCTCTCCGAACTTTTCATGTTTCGTTGGCGTAGACAAAACTATATGAAAACTAATTGGTTTAACTTCGCGTCTCCAACTGCAACATTCCATATTGCACTTTCAAAAGTTCAGTCAGCCAACTTTTAACTTTGCTTAGTTATTGACTAAGTAGATCCCTGGCAAAAAGTTAACACTTTATGCTCCTTATGTCTCTAGTTCCCGCTCTGGCAATCTAAATTCTAACTTATTTCTATACAAATTTATATTCATTAGGAAACCCCTAGAGCTACTCCTTATGTTACCTCTTTTACTCTCTCTTTGGCTCTCTGACTCGACTGCTTATTTATTCTTTTTTTTTATGCTATCCTTTTTGTTGTTCGTTTTTTTTTTGTCTCTGGTATTTTCATTTTCATTTCGCTTGGCAGTCAACTAGCTGAGTGAGTGAGTGAGTTAGTTGTCCTCGTCCTAGTACACGTCTTCGTCGTAATCTTCTGCTGAAATATCAAACGAAAGCCAATGCTAAAGCCAAATCCCCTTTTGAGGGTTAAACTTGAAAATAGAGAAGAATACAGTCGACTATCAAACACCCTGTAAGAAGTATTTATGGAAAACTTTGCTCACCATTTGAATTAGTTTTTTATATTCCTTTTTGACTTTATAATTTATGTATCTGTCTCTTTTTACTTTTATCTAACATAACGGAATATATTTAAGGTTAGTCTAATGTAGCCTACTCTAACTCGCTGCACTGTTAAGAATATGCAAGTAAAAGAAAAATAGAGAGAGAGAGATAGAGAAAGAAAAGGCCGGAAAAATATAACTCAGACATTTGTCGTCACTTCTTTGGCACAATCTCTTGGACTATTTTTAGTTTCTATCTAGTGATTTGTTTGCCCTACCAGGGGGGCAATTCCCCCCTGCCAAAACCACTTCCCTTCATGCCTCGCTCTCTCTCTCTGAGTTCTTATGTCTGCCTAACCATTGTTGTGTTTGCGGTTTGGCACTTGAAACATATATATGTAGGTAGATGTCTATGCATATAACATGTATGCTTAGCCTTTTCCCAGACATGCCCTAAAGTTGTGAAACCTTTCACCAGAATGCCAACCGATCCTCATTGTGGTTTTGCTGGTGTTGAAAGGGATTACATGGTCTGAAATGGACTTTTGTGGTCATCCCAAATAAAAAAAAAGAACACAAAGACAAAAAAGAGCAAAGGAAAACTCACCTTAACGAAATGATAGAAGAGCACAGCTCCCACAGTGGATAGGGAAAACCAAACGAAGAGGGCAAAGGCCGAGATATTCGATATATTCAGAGCATGCAGCAGATGCGAACTGACAATGGCCGCCGCCTGGCAGAATAGAAACGGCAGGAAAAGACGCTCAAAGATGTCCCAGGGTATTTCCGCTGATTTCTGTGGCAAGGCCGATATCGAGCCGCGGCGCAAAGAGGCTCGACGTGAGGCACGGCGCTGCAATGGAAAATGAAAAATTGAGAAATAAATATCAAATTTGTGGTTTTTCTTGTTATTCCTATGAATAGACCACGCCACAATTGTTATTAGCCTACAATTAAGCCATTTTCGCATGTGGTTTCTATTTTTTTGTTAAACAAATTGTTCTGGCTGATGAAGTTTTGCTTTGGCATTTTTTTTTGTTCGTTCATTCGTTTGTTCGCTTGTTTGTTTGTTTGTTTTGGCTCGGTTCATAAACAAAACGAGAATTCCAATTGAAAAATCCATTTTTGCCCTTAAATCAATAATTTGTTAATTTCTTTAGTTGAAAGTCAACGGTCATTTTGATACTCTTCCTTTGATTGGGAGACCTTGGCATTATAAAATTTAGATATAACTATTTTGTTTGATTTTCATTATTGCCATCAAGGCTTAGTTTCATGAAAATAAAGAAGTCCTTGCTGAATACTTAATATATTTTTATGTAGTCTTTGGAATAAACATGAATTGACTTTTGCCAAATTTATTTCTATTAAGTTTTCATTTGAGAACAATTTCAAAATTTGTATGTGTATAAGTTAAGCTAAAAGCCCTTTATTTTGAAGGACTTTCAGCTAAGCCCTCATAGACGTATTATGATGTTAAAAAGCATAAGATAAAATATGCATTTCCATGTGCAGAAGCATCGTTCTCAATCCTGCAATTCCTTTTGTATCGAACGATAAACTAGTTAACATGAAATACAACAAAAAAACAAGCCAGCTGGAAGGTTGTTTTCTTTATTAAGTTTCTTAGCCTTACATAGATGTCAAAGGGTCTCATGTGGTATGCACTTTTGACGAATGTACAAACGGATGTGGCCATATGAACTTATATTGTCTTGTTGCGCAGAAATATATATACGCTATTTGTTGGCTCCTTCTCTGCACACTTCTGAGCAAACTGAATGTACCCTTCTTGCAAGGGTATAACAAATGTTTGATTAAACTAGCAAAAGTTCAAAATTCTAAATGTATTTTATTTTGTATATATCTGCCACTTATTCCAATACAATAATTGAAATTGCCAGGAGGCATTTACGTGGCTTAAAGAAAATAAATAAACTATGTGTTATAATTTTCCGCATACAGGGTATATACACATTAAGTTTTAAGGTATATTCGGCGATTAATTAGAAACCAAGAACGTTTAAGACTTAACTATAAATGAACCCTAAGATATTCTATTAATACCAATATTATTGCAATCTTTATATCTTCAAAGCTTAAACTAGTTGGGAATCACAGTAAAGTATTGAGATAATTATACAATGAACAGAAAGTTAAACTGAGTTTTCACTAAAAATGATCTAATGGCTTAAACTTGATTAATTTAGTTTAAAATATAAAGGGTTAAAAGTTTTTTGAATAAAGTCCTTGGAATTCCTTTGACTATTTAGTAAACTATGTATGTAGGGTATCAAATTGTCGACTCTTTAAAGTCGGTAAACAACTTTAATTTACACTGTCATATTTCATTCGAAGCGAGAAAATTTTTCAATTAATTTGCAATTGGTTGAAATTAAAATTGGCATATTTACCCAGCAACAAATCATTGAATCAACAATAAGCCACATACATATATGTTTGTGCATACATATATAGAATCCCAACCGATTGGCAGTTGAACCTGTGAAACCACAAGTTTTGGCCACATACACAAGTCAGACCGCCACACACTCACACTCTCACACATTACACCATACTGATCTGACATTGACATATAGCAATTACACATGACATGCACCCAAATACTAGATTTGCCCTTTCCCCAATGCCCCAAACTAGAATCACATTTTCTACACATCTCAATTCTTTCCAACTCGCATTCGTCGTCCTCCTTCCTGTGTGTGTGTCCCCCCACCGCTCCTCTTCCTCTTAGTATCTTAACCCCAAAGAAATTCATCGTAAATCAACGACAGTGCGAAATAATCAAATGGTGGCATCTGCATAAATACAGAAACCAATTGATTTATTTGCCCTGAAAATAAACCATTTCCATTGCAAGGCTTTTGGCTTTTCTTTGTATACCTTAACTTCATATGCTTAAACCGGGTATATGTCATATGAAATGAGATAGGTGAAAGTTAGAAAATGAAGAATCTTTGTCTTATTCCTGTCAGTCTGTGGGATAAAATGATCAAAAAAGTATTTATAGGATGGTGAATTTCTTTTATCTGAAATTGGAACTGATTACATTCCTAAAGAAAAGAAATATAAATCATGGCGCAAAATGGTTGGGTTTCAGTAGGAGAAGAGTATGCCAAAGTCGTGGCGCTGTGACTCTCCTTTCCCTTTTTCGTTTTCTATTTTCCTTACAACTTTTTTTTTCTTTTTTGGCTGGTTGAATTGTAAAACTGGGCAATCTATTTTTGTAGCAAGCCAAAGAAGCAAAAAAAAAAAAAAAACACGATAGACGAAAAGACACATAAAAATTGAAAGGAAATCAACGATTTGTTGTTGCCTGCCGCCGCTTGCCACTTGCCACTTGACTTTGCCCCAAAAAAAAAAAAAAAAAAAGACAGAAATGCTTTGGCTTTTCTTCGGCTTTCGTCATCATTATTTAACCTTGTCCCTAATATTCAGTTGATTCTGTCAATGCATACAGCAAGGCAAGTCTAGAGAAATTTTTTGTTGCCATAGATAACAATATATTTTTTTTCCTCCACAAGCCAAAAGCATAAATCAGTTTGCTTCGTCGCGTTTATTAATAATAATACATATATAAAGAGCCGAAAACGAAATAAAAAATAAAACTCAAAATCAGAGCTATGGAAATATTTTTATTTTTAGATCTCATCGGTTTGCCTAGGCATCATCATCGTCATATTTAACTGAAATGCCATTGAAATTTCTAGGCAATTAAAAAGAAAACATACGGCAATGAACGAAAATTTTATAGAAATATTTTTTCCGAAAGATCGGTCACGTATATATAGAGACAAAGTTGCACTTTTATTGGGTGTCCTCCCACCCAAAACTCACAAATAATAAAGAAAAACCCGCAATTAAACAAAATGCATCAGGTAATTATTAAGAATTATTCATAATTTAGTCATACCTTTAAATTAATGGCCCATGAAAATCGTTTGACAATAACAAAAATGTCATTATTCATTAACTAAATACTAAATGATGTACCATGTAGTTAAAATGACATGGTGACTAAGTGTAAGTTAATGACTCTTAATGTCAGCAAAGAGTACGAATACTCTCCAGAAGGGTGACTGTTATCCTGGTTGAAATTCTCATTTGAAATAGACCTCTTAAGGGCATCTAAATTATATAATTATTAGGTGGGATTTAGGTTGGAACTAACTTAATCTATTTAAGGATAAACTTGTAACAAAGAGTCACAAGATTTTTGACAAATGCATATACTATTTCAGAAAAAGTGGAAATCAGGTCATTGATTGATATTTTGGTTTGCATTTGGTTTGAATTATAGGTTTTTGTTTTTAGTACTTTTTATTTACTATTCAATGGACCTCCTGTAAGTCCCAAGGATGGAGTTAGTTGGAGGAGGATCAACTCATTGAAATGTCAACGCCTTCAGCTCAAACGTTGCCTCAATTTGACTATCTGCCTGGATAAGAGCGTCTGCTTCAATACTTCTTTAATTAGAGAGGGATTCCTTTAGGTTACTGTCACTTATAGGTCCCTAAAAGTTCTCTCTTTAATAATATTATCTAACATTATGATTTCTTGTTTCTGAAACTTTAAAGAATTGATTAAACTAGAAGTGATCGAACTCAATAACAAACTACATTATTCAAGATTGAAGAAGAAGTAAAAAGTACATGAGGAAACAAATTTTTTTAAAGTATTTCTTTAAAATGAAAAATCGTTAAAAATTTTGTTTTTGCAATTCAAGAAAGATTTTTCTAACTCTCAAAAATAAATTGCAGAGAAAGGAAATATTATTGAAATTGTATTTTCTTGAAATAAACTTATGTCTTTGGACTTTGGACACAAATTTGAATTCCATTTTGTCTGGATAGATTATTTTCAAAAAACAAATTCGTGCAGTTTCGAAAAAAACTAAAAACATTGTTTGTTTGCGTCAATATTGTGTGAATCATTCTGTAAAATAGTTGATGACGTTTCTTACTTTTCGTTTAAGTTGTCTGTTTAAAGAGACTTTTTAATGGATTTTATTGCACTGAAACTTGGAGATGCAACTTAGACATATGTACTTGAGGCAAATGGGAGGTGTGCAGTGGGTGGTTGGGTGGTTAGTTGGTTCTTCTTGCTCTTACGTTGACCCAGTTGGATGAGAGCCATTAAGTGAATTTTTATAATTAATTTGGCGGCGCATTTTGAACACTCTCAGCATGACTGTTTCCTGTTTTGCTTACTGGTTAAAAACGCCCATTTCTGCAACTAAGCCAAAATGGGCGTGGTTGTGGCAAAAGTCACACTCACACACATTTGTTTTGGCCCTGCGCTAAACGACAAGTGGTAATTGTGTGTGTATTGGCATTTCTGGGTTAAGCTAGGTGGGCCAAAATGTGAGGGGGAGATGAAGGAGCCATAAATTTGGCTTTGCCAACACCTGGAGAAAGGGTGGGGGGCGGACTGAGGACTGAGGACTTACCATGGTATTATCGAAGACTTGCATGATGGCTGCTTCTGTTTGCTGTTGCTGCTGGGAGAGGAGGAGGATGATTATGGTAAGGATTATATGGTTTAACTCTTAAAGATCATTTGACCTTTTTTAACCTTTCAACTTGGTGTTTTCTTTTGTTTTTGTCTCACTCACTTTCACAGCGTATTTATTCAATGATTGATTTTCGGTTTCTTTCCTTAATAATTTTCTCTTGCTCTGTGTCGAGATGATCGCGAATTGGCTCTTGGCCTGACCGCACTGAGACACGACGTTTAACTGAGACGTGCAGCTGCCGAAAATTATTTTGCCCCAACTCTCTGCCACCTCGCTCTGCCGCGGTCTCTGCTGCTCTGTCGCAGTGCCGTCTCTGCCGCAGTCGCAGTCGGCATCTGTTGTATTTCAAAATGCTGGCAACGCATGCAAAGATTTTTGTCGTTTTGATTCTTCTTTCTTTTTTTTTTTTTTAAATATATCCATGAAATGTATGCGAAGATATAAATCTATTCCTATATATATAGACTTGGATATTTCAATATTTCGTTGATGCTTGGCTACAGATACAGATACAGATACAGGCTATAGACACTTATGAGTGTGTGTGTGTACTATTGAGGTTAAAGAATGAAAAGCTACAACAACAATAATGACAACAACAGACAGAAAATTATCCAAAAACTGTCGCCAGGCATAAATATTTATGAGCTGCTGACCCATTGGCTTCACTTTTGTTCTGCTGTTCTGTTGTTGTTGTTGCTGCATTTTGTTATTGTTAATTTGCAAATTGCATTTTCGCTTTTTATGCTCACACACTCTCACACAAACACACACACATACATATAGCGACAGTTTTCATTTTTTTCGTCGACTTTGGTTGGAAAATTGGTAAATTGTATAAATAAAAACCAACGATAAACTGCAGCAGAAAATTTTATTAATAAATTGAAATGAAAATTCATTGAACTTTGTCATGAAAATTGCCGTGGACATACACACACACACACACACAAGCAGACAGAAAACAAATTGATCATCAATTATGTACCCGAAAATTTTCCTTTTTTTTTGCACAAAATTTAAAAAAAAAGGGCCAGAGAAATTCTCTTTAAAATATATAACTTAAAAATTTGTGTGCCTTACATTTTCGTTTTGTTTTTGGATTCGCTTGCTTTCCAAAAATAGTTTCTGTAGTTGCAATTTTTTTGCAAAACTTTTTGAAAAACGACGTCAAACAGAATAGATAAAAGTCGGCGAGGGGCAGTCAATGAAGTTTTGTGAAAAGTGGGGGAATTTCGATCTTTGATTAATTTGTCCAGATGGGACTTGTTTAAGAGAACTTTATCCTTCAGACGTAGGGAAATGCGAGCCTTGATGAGAGCTTTATTTTCCGATTAATCCTTGAGAATTAGTTATAACTAGTTATAGCTGTAAAATACGAAGAAGACATTTTTAACAATGACATTATTGATATGCATCAGTTGATGGTGTTAACGATTAGAGCTAGTTAACAATTTGTCAATATATTAAAGGAATCCGACAATCTACTAAAGCCGAAACTCTTATATGGAAACCTCTTAGTATATCTTAGTAAACCTTAGAGTTAGGTAAGGTTAAGTAGGTGGACATCTTAGTAGAGGTCCCACTGTCCCTTGTGTTGACAATCCTAGCAAGGACTTTTATCTCCTAGGATAGCCACAAGTTTGTGTTAGGTACGATTCGAGAGGTTGTTGTTTTGTGAATTGTGATGTAATTTTCAACTAGTTTTAGCACTGAATGTCCTTGGAAAAGAACTTTGTGGGTCTTGAAATAGATGAACAGGATATCTTTACTGCATTTCTCTCCAAGGCAAGTAAAAGTTATCTAAAAAGTATTGGATATATCCGATCAAAATGTTTTCATATCTATTGGAACCATTCTCGCACAAATTTAACTTCAAATATTTTATCTATGGAATTTAAAAATTTTCGCCTATTTGTTTTTGTATTTTCCAAACCTAAATCTAAATACTTATGTATTTTTGAATGTATTTATATAGATATAAATATGTGTATTGTACATATATACTTATATATTTATATTCATATTTTCAAAGTTATTTTTGTGACTGTATAAAAAAAAGAAATTGTTTATTTTTATGTCTGTTTTTTTCTCTTTTTGATTTGCAAGTTGTTGTTGTTGTTGTTGCTGTTGCTGCGGTTGTTCTTTTGTTATTTATTGCAAATGCTTGGCCAGCTGTTGCTTTTGTTGTTGGTTTTAGCTGCTCTTGGACAATATTGACGCATATCTTTATTCATTTCGATTTGTTTGTGCAGTTTTTTGTTTTGGTCTCTTTTCTTCTTGGCGCTAACCATAAAGTGAACGACTTTATGAAAGTTCATCAATAGAATGAAAGAACAACCCATTAAATAAGCAAAAACAACTTTTTTTGGATCAAGCTGAAGCTGGAACTTAAAGTTTAGAGGATTTAATGAAATAATAAATAGACCTTGTGTGAGCATAAGCAATTTGAACAAACATTCATTATAGTTAACTACTAAATATTAGTTGATGTTATTGTTGTTTACTAATCCAACAAGTTTCAATTAGGTGCTTGACTGCTCTTCATGTCAATGACCTCAAGGCAAGTTCTCAAGAAAATCCATTCAACTAGGTCAAAGGTACTTCATTCTACATATGTCTATATACATATGTATGTGTATATATAGTCCTGGTAAATTAGCAATTAATTGTTATTGATATGATGAACACAAAAGCCCACATGAGAAATATATTAAATTACATTTCATGCACATTAGCTACTACAAAATCAATCAGGTGCATAGTTAGTTGCCTGTTTTAAGTGCTTTCGATGGTTCGTTTCTGTGGGAGGTTCAAAATTTTCAAGTCATTTTCACCAATTCAAGCATTTAATCTCTTAGTCGAAGCAATTTCTAACTCATATTTGTGTAATTTGTCATTGTCATTTGCATTTACATAAAATATTTTCCTTTAGCTTCATGTGGGCAGAAATAAATGAAAAGTGGAATGTGAAGAACTGAATTGGTTGGCAATAAAATCGAAGAGAATCTAAGAAGAGCAGGTGGTTCGATCTGCAGCTTTACTGTTTCTTTGTCTTGGAAATATGGCAAATAAAGTACAAAAAAGTAAACGAAAGTATAGACAACCAAAAGAATAAGCCAAACGATAAAAGTTTTAATCTTTTTAGTAGATTTTCGATCAGCAGATTTTGACATCTTTCAAAAAAGTTGTATAATCTTGTCCATGTTTTCGACTGCAAAGTAAATGAATTATGTTTTCCAAGCTTTAGTCCTATTTAGTCTAGAAAAATTACTTTTTTTGTTTCTTGTATGCTACAGAAAATGGTTTAATGTAAGGCTAAGTAATGCTATAAAATCATGAATCTCTTGGCTGAAATTTGAAAAGAAAAAACACTTCAAGCAACTTTTGACAACGTTTTCAAACGAAATTTTGGCGAAACTGCTTCGTATTCTCAACATTAATTTTCTCCAGATTTTAAATCCCAAATCCCATATCCTTAATACTATTCTCCTTTAGAGAGTACCAAATTATTAAAGATATAGTCTAGATTCAGGTAGTATGTGAGCAGAGAGAAGAATTCATTTTGAGGGGACCTTCTAGAACTAAATCTGACCCTAATTTGTATGTAGATCAAGTTACATTGATATAATTGCTGATATTATGTGTTAATGAAATGGAAATGCCTTATCTGTAGCTAGATTATATGTATATCTAGCTAAGTGCTTAAAAAAATCTGAACTCTCAAGACCCCAAAGTCATATGTTATAGACTTGTTTTTGGCTACATTTTCTGTTTATGCTTTCTTTGTTGTTGTTTTTTTGTGATATTTTCTTTTCTTTTTGTTGTCTGTCAACAAAATCGTATTAGCAGGAATGTTTGTTTTTGTCTATTCTTTGTTGTGCATTTGAAAATATAGCAACAAATAGCTAATGGCTAAAAAAAATATCAAGCACATTTAACTCTTGGGCAAGAGGCTTTTTGGTGTGGCGAAAGTGATTTATGGTTTTTGCATTTTGTGCCAAGAAAAGACCAACCAAGCCAGCGAAATCCAAAAAAGAAAGAAAAAGCCATCCATCAGCAAGCAAATGAACAACACGAAAGGCAATTATTAATTAATGAAAAATGAAAACAATGAATTCATTGCAATAATATTCAAAATTCCAAATTCTAAATATAGATTTCGAATATGGCACCAAAACGGGGCAAACACAAGAAATCGAAAGATATCGACTGGACGGCAAATGAGAATTTTCTCAAGGAGCGTTCCATGATCTATATAGAACACACCACCGAGTGTCCCATCTTTCAGACGAAAGCCGAAGAGTTTGGTAGTTTTTTGCAGGAGCACTTTCCAGAGCGTCTCTTCCAGTTGGTCAGGAATAAGAATGGCACCCCACGGGATGGGGCCTTTGAGATTGGCTTCTCGCAGAATGCCCGCACATCGGTGCATAATTTGTGGTCTGGTTTGGACAAAGGACCGCCGCGAAGAGATAAGTTCCCAGCCAACTATGATATGTTGCTGCCCGATGTCCAACGAATCCTTAAGAAATTCTATCCCGACAAGCCCGTGGGCATGGATGAGGATGATGAAGACGAGAATGAGACATATGATTGAAATACAGGAATTACACAATTTCAGCTCAAAACAAATCCCTCAGCTAATGCCACATCCATTGTCATGGGGGAGAGAATGACGACTGACGACTGACACCTGCTACTATTATCAGCCTAAACAATTTGGGGCGATTAGCACTATATTGGTCTTATTGTTGTTGGCAACGTCTCTTGACAGCTCTTTTCAAAAAATAAATAAATGAAGAAGCCAAATAATTAACAAAAATCCCCCACAAAAAAGAAATACAATCAGTTTTAGTGGGCGTCCAAGCGACGTCCCATTGTCTGGCAAACTCATCCGCCACTTTCGTACCCTCTTTTTCCATATGTCCCTCTCGCTCACTCTTGTGCACGTTTCACAAAACAAATAACCAAATGCAATTTCAATATACACAATGATGGCACCCGGAGGGGCAGGAGAAAACTAACTATTTGATTTGATAACAAAATGGCAAACAAAAATCACATAGAGAAAATAGAAAATGGCAACAAGGAAACTAAAAAATAAACCAAAATCTATGACAAATAAATTAAAGGAATTCACCACACGAACAATGGGATGAAATTGGTTTATTACTCACATAATCCCTGAATTGTAAAGGGCAGGGGGGGGGGATATTTATTTCATTCTAATTCTGTTGGGTTTTCCATTTAGTTAAGAGCTTGAAGTTTTGTATTCTCATTATAGCTCACCTAATTGTAATTCCCAACTAGTTTTAGCGCTGAAGTTATGGAAAGGCCATTGCAATTCTTAAATGCTTCAGCAATTGATGGTTCTCTAGTAAATTGTCTATAAATTTAGGTATGTAGGTACATATGTAGGTCTTCAAATGGTATACTTATTTTATCAATACATTTCTTGACTTTAAGTTGCTTTTTCTAGTTTATTACCTAAGCCACTTAAAAGAAAGTAGAACCTTATCATAATTTCGTTTCTCAGTATTCCGATGACTAACAAATTTCATAGCTAATTGAAATTCTCAGCAGGTTTAAGTCCAAAATTAAGTGGAGGAAATTTTGCAAAAGTAACGTTTTGTCCTTTGGCCAATAATTTCTGACATTTTGATCAATTTAACATTACACACCTAAAAGGTATGAAGTTTTTTGTTTGGGAAGTTACAATTATAATGCTCAAGGCTTTTATCACAAACAATTTCCACATCAACGCTCGCAACATCAACTTCAGTTTTTAACTTCAACATCAGCTGCGACTTAGCCAACAAACTTTTCCATGCAAGCCAAACATGAAAATTTTTGCCATTGTGCAGAAGCCCCACACACACACACACATGAAGAGAGGTGGGAGAGGGTAAGCCATAAAAATCCAAAACCAAATTACAATGTTGCAACAATAACAATGAGAAAAAATTCCACAGAGAGAGAAAGAGATATAGAGACAATAACAGCAGAACGAGTCAGCCCGAATTCTATACCATAAGGGCTTTTGGGCCAACAATTTGAACAATAAAACTTCACAAAGGGATGCCAAAAGGGGTGGAAAGGGGGCTAAAGCGGGAAATGGGAATGGGGCTAACTACATGACTAACAATCTGGTCTGGTAGTTCCGGCAAAAAACAATGAAGAGCAGACGCTAGGAGGAGGATAAAGGGGGGGTTGAGGTGCTGTTGCAGTTGTTGAGTTGGTGTCACTTGGCCGGATCAACATGCAAATTAGGCTGGTCAAGTGCAGATGGCTTTTAGATTGGCACTTGGACAAGGCAAACAAAAAAACACATTTCTCATAACACTCTCTAACTTTTAGACTTTAATGCTCTTCCCCTCTCTCTCTCTCTTTCTCTGACTAGTTAATTCTATGTGGCCACATCACGTATACGTCATGTAGACAGTTTATAATTCACAAGCAAAAGAGAATGGGCCAGCAAATCTGGAGGAATGGAACAGCCGCCAATGTTCATGCACATCATTAATATTAATAATCAGAAGAAGAATAAAAAAAAAGTCTGTAAAAAATGGGCAGCAAAGTTGTCAGCCAAAAATAAAACAGCGAAAGTAAATTGGTAGAAGCAGAATAAGCAGACGACGAAAGAAAGAACTCAAAAAATACAGAAAGAGGCCAACAAACGATGCCAAAATGATTTCAACACACACACGTACAACAAATTTTATGTGCGGCAGCACAAAGAGATGTCAACATTTCTGGTTGATGCCGCAATTTATTTGTTGTTGTTGTGATCTAAAGATGTCGCCTTAATGATGCCAGCAACAGCAAACATCGGCATCAGCATCAGCACCAGCAGCTCCGACTGCAGCAGCATCAGCAGCTGCGTCGGGCAGCTAATAGATGGCAATCCCATAAGAATAATCAAGATAAAGACTCCAAGATACCCTTTAACCTTTAGCTAAACTCCAGTTTGACAACAATTTGTCATTCACTTCAATTCTCCTGAGGTTTATGGCTTACTTACGTGACGATTGTAATACGCATTTCTGTTTATAGCATCTTGAAATCGATTAGCTTTAATCGAATTACAGCTAAATCGATTTTATCGCTTTGTTGCTTTATCTAGCAAAATTAAAGTTAAGTTCTTCATTACCCATTTGAACATGGGTTTCTGGAATCCAAAGACACCCTTAACAACAGACGTGTCGATTAATCGGGTCGGTTAATCATCAGTAATCGATTAGTGTCGATTATTATTCCATGGTAAATTTTATTTGCAAATCAAATAGTTGCCCGATGGAGAGATTTTTATGACTTGAACTATATTCATAAGATCTCTTTTTCTTTCATTCACCTACTTTTACTTTCAGTATAATTCATTTAATCGTTACCTTTATATCAAATATATCCCACTTTTGAAAAAAATCTGTACAGGGTATACAAAATAGGTTAATGTCCAGTGCAGGCAATGGCCCTGGAATCATTTTTTCTTTTCATTTCATTTTATATCGCTGGTGAATTTGGATCTCCCCTGCACTGAAATGGAATGCTTGAAAATCGAAGGCGACAATATCCAAGGACAAGTCAGGACAATTGCCAAAAGAAATGAAATGCTACAGAGCTGCAAAGAGGAAGCATCTAAATGTAAACAGACCGCAACATTTTGCATTATGGAGTTTTCCACACTTTTCTCATGCGTTTTTTTTTTCCCTTCTCCTTTATATGTATTTGGTGGTTAGTTGGCATCTATTTTTAGGCTACAGCGGGAGTTCCATTTCGTTGAAAAGGGGAGTGGAGACGAGGTGTATTGGTAAGAGGTTTGTTTTTCAGTTGGCTTGTGCCAAAAATTCTAAGCCCTCTTTGCCAATTGCCAGGATAACTCACTGATGAGAAAATAATCGAAGAAAATTGCATACCATGGCAAAAAAAAGGAAAATGTATTAGTGGATAGAAATTTTCCAGTACTTGAAATTGAGATTTTCGATATGTCTATTATACGAATATCGATTCGAATACCATCGATACATTGGCAAACATTTCAAATTCCAGCTTATTTTCGTTTAGTTTTTGAACAATTTCCATTGCCTTTTGTCCCAATCAAATGGTTTAAATCTAAAGCACACATACACACACCCACAAAGTTAAGGTCAAATCTGAACACGTGTGTGTACGTGTGTTTGTATGAGTGGGCGGATAAAAATGTGGCAATAACTTCAGGCCTTTCTGTGAACTACTAGGCAGGAAATTGCAGTAGGCTTTAAGGACTAAAACAAATGACAAGCCAGTCAGCCAGTTGGCCAGCATTTAAGCCTAGGCATTTGTTTTATCGGCCTGAAAGAATGAACAAGAACAACTGTAACATGGCTTAAATCCTTTTTTAATGAGCAACGGAGCTTGCCAATTGGTTGGGATTGACTTCAAATTGGCCTTCTGCTGATTGCACGCTCAAGTGGGCGCTCAAGTGCAGATTGCATTTGTCACACCTTAATTAACCGGCTTGTTAAGGTTGACCGCCGCAAAGGTTACGGTTACAGCCAACGTCGACAAACATCAACAAGAACAACATCAGCAGCAACCACAAGAACATCAACCTTTTCCAGCTTGTTCTTGGAAAGGTCACCTCATGGAGTTTTCCTTTTGTGTTTTTCTTTTTTTTTTTCTGGTCCTTTACTTCATTCTCGATGCGCGCGTGTAGTGCGCTTGAAGGTAAAAATCTTTGGATATATGGGATACTGTAGACCTGAATCTGAAACTGAATCTGAACTTTGGCCTATTTCATGGTTTTTGAGTCCGCTAAGGGCATAGATATAATTTCATTTTACATTTGCCCTATGCCTTATCCCTGCCAACACACACGTGTCGATTGCAGGTGACAATGTCAAAGTGAAATTGAAATTTACATGAATTTTATTTGTTGAATAGATGCAAATACTTGACTTAACTTCCACAATTGGAAAGTGACAAAATATGCTCCAACAATTCAAAGCGAATGGCCGTAGGAAATTTGTCATTTTGCAACATTTGACTTACTTTAGAAAAGCCACCGAAAGAAGCAATTGAGAAGAAGTAAAATAAGTCTCTCTGTGAGCAAAGCTCCATATATCCTTTAAACTTATTTATAAAATCATCTGAGAAGGAGATAAACGATTCGCAGCATTTTTCTATGTGTAAATTATGCTATTGAAACTTCATGGAGAAGATCCTGAATCAAAATATGCAATCAAAACATACAAGAATTAAAAATCTGTCAGGATATATGATTACATACTTGAATACATCTGAAATATGAAAAGTTATGATTTGCCCAAAAGAAAGCGTTCTTTCTTTATTATCAGTTTATAATCATGAAAATATGTCATGTCATCTGCTCTGTGTTTGGCACATGAATCATGATGAATGATGTTCAACTTTTGTTTTATATACAAACCATATATTGTTTATATGTATATGTATATCCGCATCGTAAAAGTTCCGTGCTTGGTCTCCTTTTGCTGTTAATGATCAGGATGATGGTGGGCGGTGGGTGCTGGTGATGAGGATAATGATGAAGTTTGGTTTTTTGCCTGGAAACTTAGGGGGAAAAATAGACAAATAGAGCAGCAGAGTAAAGCCAATAAACAACGGCCAGCGTACACGGGCAAAGGTAATTAAACGCAAATAGGCTGGCAACAAAATAAAATTTTGTTACGTTTTATATACTGCCTGGGACAAGACAAGGCAAGTTAGCAAGCAACCAGGCAACCAACCACGCATGAGTTATATCCATTTTCGGTTGACTTAAGACACACCCACAGGGTCACAGAGCCATTGGGCCACTGGCCCTGCGGCTCTGCGAAAAAAAAAACCCCAAAAACCACATCTCAGGACCCACATTTATGATGGCAACAGAGTTGCCTTTGGCATAAAATTAGTTTCGTTTTTAGTCTTCATTGCTCCCTCTTCGTTGCTCTGTTGTTTTTTGTATTCTGGCTAGGGCTAATTAAAATTTATGACACCTGTTTATTTACAAAATATTTACACAAAATTTTCTAAAGATACCAGAAAAATAAAAAGCTAAAGGTAAAGTATAAAATATATAAACAAAGGGCACACAGCACACAATGTGCATGTTAATTGAATTCAGTTTTGGAAGAAGCAACAGGAGACGTCTAACAAAAGAGCTAGAGAAAAATTTTAAAGTGATTTATTTTTGAGTGAATTAGAGATTTTGCTAAACTTTTCTTCCTGCTCTAAAACTTGTTATATTCCTTAACTTTATCACAAACTTAGAAACTATTTTGTAAGTAGAAAATACTTGTGTGTTATAAACTCTTTACTTATAATATTTATGCTTAAAGAAACAAAAAGGTTGAAAGTGTTGAGATTGTAAATAAATGAAAAGAAAGAAAGTTGTTGCTCTTATTTGCTTGCTTAAGTTTCATTCACTTGCGATTCCAAAGTATTGACCTATAATAGGACAGAACTCTTTGAAGCAATTGTATTTCAGTTGAAACGACTTGAAATTATTTATAACTTTCACCTGATGGTATGCAATAGTTTTCAATTTACTCATTAGGATATGCGGATACATTAAACATACTTATTTATAAAGCTAAACTATTACATTTACCATGGATAAAATACAAGTATAATATAGGCTAAGAAACCTTTCTCCTTAAACTAGGCAATAGGTTTGAAAAGTATTCATTGTGTTCAACAAATTTATATCTTTAAGTGTTATGAAATCGAATTTATGTGTTGCTTATTGCATACTTTAGGGAGCAAAACTATTCCCTTTTATGGCCCTAGATTCACCATTGAATATAAGGGCATTTAAAAGCTTACTTCAATTGATGCAATAATTATAGGGAATGTCTCGACTACTATCTATTTATATACTTAGCCTCAATGTGTTTAGTTAATTAATTAAGTAATTGCATATCGATTCACCTTCACCGATTTCTCACCTAAAAGTATTCTATAATTTCTGGTATGTGGATGAATCACGCAGAAGCAAAATAGCTGAACAATTTATTCTATTCACTTTGATTTTGATTTCTTGCATCTTTGATGAGTCTGAGACTAAATTTATCACACACACACACACAAATTGACCCAAGCCCTTGCCCCTCCAGCCTTCCGACCTCTACCCATTCATGTCTTTAGCCGTCGGAACCACATGACTCTTGCATAAATGACGTGATATAAATAGTCTTACCAGGCATTTGTGTAATTGCCATAGGAAATCCAAAATGCAGAGCACAAAAGCACCAAATATCTTTACTTACCAGCAACTAAGTATACATATAGACATACATATGTATTGGTATGTATGTGTGTGTGTACCTGGGGGAGCATGTCCATGGGCCATTAAAATCATTTTTCGTGCGTTTCATTATGGCCAAATGACAAAGGCAAATGAAGCATGGGTTGTGGTTTTTTTTTATACTGACTGAGGCTTTTTTTTATTAAATTTTACATATACGTTTTTGTCTGTTGTTATACATCATCATCGTCATCATTATCATTATATATATATATATGTATATATATATTTATGTAAGTATATATAAACTCATAAATTAATTGTTTTTTTGTATATATATGTATGTATATATATATAGAGAGAGAGAGAGAGATTCGTTTTTGTAATACAGTTTTAGTTGTTTTGTGTGTTCAATTTCAATTTGTTGATAATTTGTTTTTTTTGTTTTTGTTTTTTGGTTGTTTATCTCAAACTCGAATGCAGTTTCAACTTGGTAAAGTTTATAGTTTATATATATATGTATGTATATATAGGCAGACACAGTTATTATTATTATTATTATTTCTTTTTTGTTGGGTTTTTTTTTTTTTTGGTTTTTATGTTTGTCTAATCATAATTTATAACTCACACATGTGTACATACATATACATATACAATCGGCCGTTTTACATTTACATACATTTATAACCATAATAATTTACAAGTTAAATGGCTTAGAAATTAATAGTAGGATTTCCTATCCGTGTCCTGTCTATGTAACTGTATATCCTCTGTATATATCTGTGTCCCAAGTGTGTATCAATGTGTGTGGGTGTTTCTGTGTGTGTGTGTGTGTGTGTGGGTACATATACCATAAAACACATTATAATTAAAGTTAAAAACCATTTCCATGTCTCTTTTTTTCTTGCTGTCGCTTCATATTTTTTCTTTTTCTTAGAGGTTTTTTTTTCCGTCTGCATATATTTTCTTTGGATATTTTTCATAAATTTATTCACTTGTTTTGTTTACTTATTCTTCTGCTTCTCTTTCCTTACTTTTTTTGATGATTGGGCCTATTTACATAGCAATTTCATAGCACATAACACAATATATATATATATATTTTATTTGTTTTAAGTATTTTTTCTCATATATTTTGTATTTACAAAGGTTTCTGTGTTCTTAGAGAGAAAGGAAAAGCAATAGAAACAAATATAAAAAACAATTTCAAATTTTCGAGCTGAAAAATGTTTAACAATTAGTTAAAATTTTGCATATAATATTCATTTCATCAGATTTTGTCAGTTAATTAATAATATTTTCCGTTAAATTTTTTATGTTTTTTTTTTTTGGGTGGTTGTTTTGGTGCATTAAAAATAGTGCAAAAATACATTTTTCAAAAATTGTTTATAATTTAGTTTCAAAAATTTCTATATATACTTTTATATTCTTTTTTGCTTTATATTTTTTTGGTGCATACTTTGAGGCGGTGCATTTAAATCACAACATTTACAATTTTTAAGTGCATTTTGTGATTGTGCGTGTGTGTGCGAGGGTTTGCTTGTGTATGTGTGTGTGTGTGTGCATTTAACTTCATAATTAAAAGTGCTTAAAATTTTGTCTGTGTGTGTGTGCGTGTGTGTGGCTCAAAAGTCAGTTATAGGACGGATTGCTTTTAAGCTGATTTCTTTGTGCAGGTGTCAAAAACGGTTTTAGCAGCATCAGCATAATGTTGTGTGTGTGTGTCTGTGTGTTAATGTGTGTGTATCTGTCTCTTTTAAGGTACTTGTGACTACTTATGTTTATAGCTGAAATATGTATAAGTATGTTTAATCATAGAATTTTGATTTCCTTTTTTTGGCTAACCAAAAAAATGTTTTTGTTTTCTTCTCTGTTCTGTTCTGTTCAGTTTAGCTTGGTAAATCTTTCTGCGTGTGTGTGTGTGTGGAAGACTACATATGTATGTTTGTGTTTGGTGTATGTGTGTTTGTGTATGTGTTGTGCATCTACCAGAACAAAATACTAGCTAAATTAATTTCAAGTCTAATACAAATTCAGTTGGTTTCCGTTAGGTTTACGTTTTGGTGCAAATTTTGGTGCGTATATATATATGTAAATTCTATATAAATACATATATATATTTTCAGTATACTAAAAATTGTTAATTCTGCATATATATATCTTTTAATTTATCACATAAAAATGTGCAATGAGTGCAAAATGTATCAACTATACGCTAATTGGTTTGTATGTTTTTTTTTTTTTTGGAATTTCGTTTCTTGTTGCTAATTATTTAAATTTGGAAAATAATTCATACGTCATGAAAAACAAACAAATAGAATGACAATTAAATCGGCATATTGTGTATACTGTGTTTTATTCATTTTTATTTGTGTATATAATTGATTCGTATTTAATTTGTGGATGCGGCTCTACAATGACAACAAAAAAGACAATAAATAAAATATTTAAATGCAATTTAAAACGAATCCACAGAACTTTTAACTCTTGTGGCATTTTGCTTTTATTCATTCACATTCAATTCCGATTATGCACTCGTTTATGATAATAATTGGAAAAGTTTAACTGTAGGAATGGGCCCATCGCCCATCGAGGGCGTGGCTCAAGTTCAAGTAATGATCTAGCCTGCCAGCAGCAACTTTAGCTGACTTTCTGTCTGACAACTTTTAGTCAAAACTTTCGCTGATTTTATTAACTTTTTCTTATGCCATTCCACTTTTGCTAACTCTGTGGGCACATTTGCGAATTCCACAGTACTTTTTCATGTTTCAACAGTGTCTCCTTCAATTAGTTAGTTATTCAATATTTAAGTGAATCGCTGCTGAAGTTTTTTGTCTTTTAAAAACCGCATAAAACTATTTCTAACTGTGTGAGAGATGAGAAAATTTAAAGCGTTTAGCTTTGCAACTAAAAATTGGTTAATTTATCTGTGGGTAAATGGTATGTTTAAAAATTCCTAAAAAAAATATTAAATATCTTCTTTATAGTTTAAGAGTATTAACATTTCTGGAATATTAAGTAGTTACAGGACAAAGTTTGTATCTATAGAAACAATACATATTATAATTGTTTCACATCGATTTGCCGTTGTTGAAAATGATATTATGGGTTTAGACTCCCTAGCCACCTTTACTTCGATCGGTAATAGAAAAATGATCAGACTAAATAATGATTTCACTAACTATGTATTTTTTATAGTGAAAGTGAATGATAATTCCATTTGAGATCTAACAAATTCATTAAATTTAAATGTAAACATGTGTAAATCCATTAATAGAAGTCACACTTTAAAAAACATTGAAAATGTCCTTGAAGAGTTGACTCTTTCAAACCCATTTTGGGGCATTGTAAAACTTTTCAAACAGCCAAAAACTTTGATTATTTACATAATCTTTCAAAAAGTATTAGTTTATTTTAAGTGTCTTAAAGTTTTCGACCCAGAAGATCTGTTTGATATACCAATTGACGATTTACTGATAATATTTGGGATCGTAACAAAATCTGTTGGTGAAAAAAAGGAATATTGCTTATTTGGAAAAATGAGGAAGGTAAACTGCAGGTTGGAAATGCTATAAGTAGGTGAAACTTTCAGCGTTTTCCGTTAAACTTAGTTTGATTTACCACTTTATAGTCGGAGGGTTTTGCATTTTTGGATTGATCTAATATTTTGGGCATTTTGAATGTAGTTAAAATGTTGGGTAGCAGAATTCATTAAATTTCTGTCTATTGGCTTTGAATTTCAAAGATTCTTTGACTTAAATCTTAACTGAACTCTAAGAAAGCAAAAGTATGAACATATTCAGTTGTCTGGATTCAAATGATTGGCAATTACCACCAATTTGTTCCTCTCAATCAGTTTTTAGCATTTTGTGGTTTTCTAAGCTTGTTTTACAAACAATTTCGAAATGAAAGTTTCGTTTGTTGTTTGTGTTTTTGGAAATTGAGAAGCAATTTATTACAGCAATTTGCATGCAAAACCAAAAACTATGTTTCATTTGTTGCATAGTTCTTTTTGTTTCTTGGGTTTGGTCTTTTGTGGTTGTTCGATTTGATGCTTCAAAGATGCCTTTATGTAATTGGTCAAATTGGGTTTTGGGGTTTAATTGGACTCTGCGCGATAAAAAGTAAAATTGCCTTGGCATCAGTGGCTCTGGTTGTCCATGCATTGAGTGCAGCTTTCCAAAAATGTTTGATGAAGTTGAAGCTGCTTTGAATCAATGGCATGGACAACACCTGATGGACCATTGTAAGATTACTTTTTCTAGGTTTTTTTCGAAGATTTTGGTTTTGGTTTTGCATGCAGCCTCCAAATTAAATGCTGTGCAAACTTTTCAACATTTTCACATAAAGAGAGAGAGAGAGAGGGGAAGCCATAGCGACAGAGAAAGTAGAATTCGCTTATATAACTACCAAAAAGAGATTTTGATAAAAACATTGAAGAATATATTTCTCTTGTGCTTTGCGCTCGTTTTGTGTTCAGCAAAAGCAAAAGGGGTTAATTTTTCATTTGTTTTTTGATATTATAATTATTATTTTTGACATCCATTTTGACTAAATAACATTTATGTTTTGAATAATTTTTCTCATATATATATATATATATATTCATCTATATATTAATGCATATTTGACTGTTCAGCTTTTCATTACTTTACCAAAAATTGTGTTACTTACTAAGCCCAAATTGGCTGCAAATTCAGTTTGAAATCGTTCCCAAAAATTACCTTTCAATTAATACTCTTTACCTGGCTACCAAATTTGTTTTTTTTTTTTTTGCCTTTCCATCTAACTTATGCACACATATACATCTATGGAGATAGAGAGATCCTACGAATAAGTGTATATATATATATATTCTTATAATTGTGCTGTGCCTTTGTGCCTAATTGTCTATTTGCTTAATTAATGGCTAAAAATTTGTTTCTTTTGTTTCTTTTTTTGTTTTTAAGTTTTTAGATGGGTAGCCTAGACAATGTTGAAAAGTTTGCTTCTTGTTTGCTCAAAAGCATTTTGTAATTCTCAGAAAAGCCTACCACAAAGGCTTATACTTATCTTAGCATATACTTATGAATATATATAACTTCTTCAAGTATAAGAGAGAGAGAATGAGGGTGTGTGTGTGGGTATAAAGCCAACATTTCCAGTGCACTTCAAACTGTTTGCTAAATCTAAAACCAAGAAGGAGGTAGAAAATTAAGATGAAGATGAAGCAACAGAAGGTTAAGTGGTTTTGCTTTAAACAAAGTTTTCAAGTTAAGTAGGTAAGTAAGCGTAAGTGTAAGCAAGAGAAGGCTCATTATGATATCAGACAACTGTTTTCCTGCTGAAAATGCCAAAATATATTTCAAATTCCAAAGAAGAAACAAATTCGTCTAAAGCAAATTCCTTTACATATGAGAAATATGCAAACAAAACGCATCAAGTTTCCCAACTGAAGACACTTTTATGTCAGAAAATACTTTAAAGGCATTTGCAAAGTTTCCACTCAGCAAAAGTCTTTTTCAAGTCAGAGACGGTGACAAGTTTTCCACAAAGAGAGACAAGACATTCCAAAAGGTATCCAGTAGATACTTAGAATGACCAACAACTATGTAAATAAGCAATGTCTTTCAAGGAGAACTGTAAGTTAAATGCTGTTTGATTGGTATTTTTTGATATATACATTTTCACTTATAACTTTTGCAAATTCAAGTTTAAAATAATGACTGAAATTCAAATAAAAAGTAATGCCTTTAAGATTTTTTGCCAGTATCAGATTGATGAAGGGAGTTCAAGTGAGTGACATTGTAAACAGAATTTCGAATAAACCAGAAGGAGACCAATATTTCAGTTGGAAGCTGCGGCCAATAAATTTATCCAAATGGACTGAGGATCGTTTTATAGAGAAGAAGCCTATTAAAAAGCCATTGGTATGTAGGTAGATTAGATTAGCTAAGTAACAGTTTTGAGCGTCATTCATTTGTATGTTTTTGAGTTAAAAGTCAACGATTCAATGCATCGATTTTAGAATCATTCAAGTCGCCAAATTTAGTTAACTTTCTTCCTTTTTAGAATGAAGAAAAATAAAACTTACTCTGTTCTTTTTTGCAACTTCTTATCCTTAAAAATTTCAATAAAGATAGAAAACTGTTTTCAAATTAATTTCCATTTCAAGAAAATTACGTAAATTACTATCAAGTTGAAGATAAACAATTTCATTTTAAAATCTAGATTGAGTTTGATCCGCTTTTGAAATAATAAACTTACTTTAATGTGCAGAGCCGCCTTCCTTTAGTGTGTTTGTGTGGGTGTGTGTGTGTGTGTTTCTGGGTGGATGAGTGCTAGTATTGTGGAAAAGAAACTTGGAATTCCATTTGGACTAAGAAAGAAAGGAAAAAGGGAGTGGGTGGGGGGTTGAGAGAGAGTCAGAGATAGGGAGAGAGTAAGAAATCAGAAATGCATTGTTTGTTTTTAGTTTTGTTTTCAGTGTATATTAAGTTGTGTATTTGTTTTCATCATTTGTTTCGATTCCATTGTTCATATATATGTATATATATATATATATAATAATAATAATAATAATAATTTAAATATATATTGTAATATATATATTTAAGTAAACAGTTAATGAAATAAAGAGTTTTTGTTAAATAACATACAAAGAATTCAAATAAAAAGATGGCCGCACATTTATCAAAATCTTATATATAATATATATAATTCGGTGTTTTGTCTGTGTGTGTGTAAGAGTAAGAGAAAGTTAGTAGCGTAAAGACAAGGAGTGGAGAAAGAGAGAGAGGGTAAGGATAAGGAGGAGCATAACTTATGTACAGCGAAAAATCCATGGACGAAAACAAAATGCTAATACAATTTTACATTAATATCATACATAAATAAAAAACAATAGACACGAAAAACGAAAACCAACGAAATTGTGCGAAGCCATTCTTTGCTACAATTTGTAAGTACATATGTATTAAATATTAGTTATCTTTAGTTTTTTTTCTTACTTATTTTGTTTGTTCTCGTTTTTTGTTATTGAGAGGTTTTTTTCTGTGTGTAAATATACAAATACAAATAAATACAACTTTGGGTTATTGACTGTAACTGATGCGGAATCTGACTGAATGACTGAGTGTGTGAGAATGTGTGTGTGTGTAATCTATATACTTCTTACATATGTATATATATAGAGCTATGTATCTATGTGTGTTTAGGTGTGTGTATGTTTTGTGTGTGTGTGTGTGTGTGTGTTCTTATGCTTCGACTTTGTTTTAACATTTAACAATTAGGGATTACACACTTTAAGTTTTTTTTTTCTGTTTTGTTTTTCTTATCGTTCAATTTTTAATTTTTCATCTTTCCATTTGATTTTCTGTAAGGATTGGTTTTCCCATTTAAGTTTACTTTTCATTTAAACTAAAATTGTTTCAAAATACTTGAAATTAGTTTTTAAAAATGATTTGTGAACCTAAAGTAAAATCTTTTTTTTAATTTAAACATATTTGGTTTTCCATTTTTTGTTTTGTTTTTTGCCTTCTTCATTTCTTTATATACAAATTCATCTTCAGTTTTTTTTTTTTTTTGGTTTTCTGTATTTTTTTACACTCAATACTGTTTGTTTTTGCTCTGCTTATTAATTATAAAATGAAAAAAAAAAGAAATAAATTTATAAATTTATTTGAAAAATTAACGAAATGAAATAAAAACGATCTTCGTTGAATTGAAATAATCAATTATTTACATATATTTTAGCTTTAATTCTTTGATTTTTTTGTTTTTCTGTTTATAAAAGTTTTTCTTCTTCTGGTTTACTTGCACTTTGCTTTTTGTCGTCGGGTCAACACGGCGCGAGGGGAGTTTAAAAAGTTGTCGAGGGTTTGGTTTTTAGAAAAATAGGCCAAAAATAGATTTTCGATTTTCGTGTTTTCGTTATCGTTATCGTTATCGATTAGTTGCAAAAGTTGTGTGTCTGTTTCTGTGTGTGTTAAAATGTTCTTTCTCTCGGTTCCTGTTTAATGGAGTTTTATTTTCTGTTTTTGTTGTTGTTGTCCACTTTAATTTATTTAGTTTAGTTATTATTTTCACTTAGTTTTTAATAGAATTTCCTTCTTTGTTTTTTTTTCTTTTGTAATTTACGGCATAGAAATTTACATACATTTGTATATATTTATTTTGTATTATTATTATTTTTCATTTTCTTTTCGGTTTATACTATATATATATATATATATATATATATATATATATATATATATATATAGTTAAAGGTGGGTTATTTTGCAGTTTTTCCTTTTAAGTAAATAAATAATAATTTAAATGAAATTTTTGTAATTTATTATTTTTTTTTTTTTTTTTAACTTTATAACGAAGATCGTTGCTCTAAAATAGTTTTTTTTTTTTTAATTAGTTATATTGCTGCCCATTTAGAAGAAAATTTTGACTTAAAAAATGTTTCACTTGATTAACGAAAAATAATTGATTAATAACAATTTTAATTGGTTTTACTTATTTGTGTTTTTGTTGCTTTTATTATACGTTTTGTTGTATATAAGATATGAAATTTTATTGCTCGCAATTTCATATGTTATTCCATTTATCATAATTGTTTTAACTCCATTCATTTTATTTTCTTTGGTTGTGTTCGTTTTTGGGGTAGAAATGAAAAAACAAGAAGATAAGGAAAAAGTCTGACAAGGAAAATAAATGTCCTTTAAAGTATTGCTTCCAAAAAGTTCTCAGAATGTTCAAACGAAAAGAATGTTTGGGAAAATTGTCAACAGGTTTTCCTTCGACTGACTGAAAAAACTATAGAAATAACCCATTTGCTCTCTGATAGTTACAAGTGGCAAAAGGTTTAGCTCTTCTCTCCTTGCCATGATCCTTAGAAAAGGTATTCAAAAGAATGTTGCGATTTTTGCTTTCGTTTTGCTTGATTGTTTTCTAAATTGATTGTTTACATTTTTGAATAAGAATAATTTTGTTTGGTTTAGTTTCATTAAAAATGTTTAATTGTTTAGGCAACGTTTTGCCAATATCATTTCAAACGCAAAACCAAAAAGAAATGTAAAAAAAGGGAATTAGTATTTTTCCTTGGTTTTTGTGTAAATCGATTTAAAAGCATTTTTACAAGCCTTTTTATCTTTGCCCGTTTTGTTAATTTATTTATTTTGTATAAGTTGTTCATAGTTTTATTTTCTTGTTTACATATATGCATATATATATATATATGTGTATGTATGTATATATGTATATATATTTATATAAGTCAATTTGTAAGTAAGGAAAATATTTATCTTACTAGCAAAAAATAGCTGCCATTTTCATGAGAATTTCATTTGTATTCGAACAACACTAAAAAAACAAAACAAAAACAAACGAGAGAAAATGCAGAACATTTTTCCACCAAACAAAAGCAAAGGGAAAACGACAACAAAAAGAAAATTGAAAATCAAATGTTGAAAATTTGTTAATATTTAGTTAATATTATGTTTATATATATATATATTTACATAGAGAACGTAAATGATAAATGAAAAATTAAAGACAAAACAAATTGATGAGTTTATAATCAAGTCAAGTCTTTGTTTATAATTTATTTGGTTTTTTTTTGTTTTGTTTAATAATTTATTGTATAGTTTAGTTATTGTTGTTTTTTTGTTTTCATTCATTCATTTGCAGTTGTTTTTTTAGGTTTTCTTTGTTTTTGTTAATTTATTTTGTATATTTAATTGTTATATGTATATGTTTACTATATATATCTTTCCATTCGATTTTTGTTTTCTTCCTTCTTATCTTCTTTTTTGCCATTTATGCCTTTTCGTATTTTGTTGTATATGTATGTATATATAGTTCTCGTCTCACTTATCCTTCGTCTTTCTTTTATGCTTTGCCATCTTTTGTTTTTGATTTTCCCTTTTTTTTTTTTGTTTTTTGCTGTCGAATTTCGGTTTTTTGTTTAGTTTTCTTTTTTTCAATTAACATTTAAACTTTAATACACGTATAATTTAATAATGTACACGAAATATGTATATTTATATATATATATATATATATATATATAAATATATATATATATATATTTGTATATATTTGTAATATATATTTTTTGTTTGTTTTTTAATAATTTTTTTTTTTTTCGTTTTTGTTTTTCATATTTATATAGACTAAAAATAGTTTAGGCCCAAATATTTTTGTTGTTGTTGTTACTGCTTTTTGTAATGTTTTTTTTTTTTTTTTTTGGCGAAATGAAAAAGGAAATTAAAAAATGTGGTTTAATTTCTTGTTTTTGTTTTAATTTTTTAAATGGTATATTGGTTTTTTAGTTTTTGTTTCTTGTTGTGTTTGTTAATAATTAATAATAATAGTAATAATAGTGTAATAATAATCATAATCATACCTCTTAATTTTTGGATTTTTTTAATTTTTTTTTTTTTTTTTTGTTGTTGTTAATTATTATAGTTAATTTCTGCCTGTTGTTTTTTGTGTTTTGTATTTTCAGTTTTGGTTTTTGACTTGGCAAATTGTTTAACTTGTCTTTTTCTTGTTTCTGTAGGATTTTTCATAGAGCAGGCGGTGGTTGTGTGTGTGTGTGTGTGTATGTTTGTGTGCCAGTGTCTGTTCATTTGTGTGAGTGTGTGTGGCCTGGTTTAAACTTAATAGGTTTAATTTGTTAAAACTAATTGTAATTTATGTTTAACGTGGGTTTTGCTATGTGTCTCTTTGTATTAAGTGTTTGTTTGTGTGTGTGTATGTATGTGTTTGTGGGTGGATTGGGCAACAACTTAACGCCCTCGCGCCCAACGTAGTAACGCATCTGCTAACACATCCAAATGAGCTTTCGTCTGCAAGTAAAAAAGTAGCAAAAAGTGAAGGAATGAAATTAATACTTGGCGTTTTTTCCTTGTTCCCACATTTACCCCCTTGGATTCGTGTGAGAACTTACCGTCTTATAGAACATGCAGGATCTTCTATCCTCATCCTCGCCCTCGGGGCAATCGATAAAACCATCGCAAAGCACATGATCATCTATGCAACGATAGCGTCCCTGGAGATCTGGTGTGGGACAGGCAAATCTCTCCATGCCATCCATGGCGGTGGGACATTCTGCAAACAAAAAGAAAAAGGATATGAGGCGAATGGATAACAGGTTGCACAGTCAGTCAAAATAGTTTATGCATACGAGAGAAGCCAACACAAACAACAAAAAGAAACTTTTCACATAAATCGTTCACAGAAAGCTTGGAGAAGAAGATGCTGGTGTGGGGGGGAGAAGGTAAGAAAACTTTTGCCCACGCTAATGTCTGCCATGATTTGCGTCTAAATGTTGCAACTTGCAGTCGCGCATAAATGTATGCTACACTTTTTGCTGTTTGCTTTGTTATAAATAGTTTTCCCCCCAACGAACCCGAAAGAATGAAATGGAATCGAAGCAAAAGGCTGACTGGCTGGCTCGCTGGCTGGATGGCTGTCTGACTGGGAAGTCTTAGTCGGGGCTTGCACCGACGCCACCAACAACAATAACTTTATTTTTTTTTAAACTTTGCTTTTTTTGCTGCTCTTTCTTTCTCTCTCTCTCTCTCTCTATCTCTTTGCCTCTTTTCGCTGTGCCACCAACAAATACATAAAAATAAATCACTTGTAGGACATGTTGGCGCCTCCGGTTTAGTACCACATACACACACACACAGACACACACGCGGATATGTAAGGGCGAGGTACAATGGAGTATATGTCTACAGCTGCTACATAGCACCGAGCAAACACATCGACGAATTCTGCAGCATACTGGATGGATTAGTGGAGGACGCCAGAACCCACACGCCAACCATCATAGCCGGCGACTTCAATGCATGGGCAACGGAATGGGGTAGCCAAAGGACCACTAGAAGGGGCAGGGCCCTGCTGGACGCTTTTGCCACACTCAACATCAGTCTGCTCAACGTAGGCAACACTCACACCTACAATAAGGCTGGCAGAGGCTCCGTGATCGACCTCACGTTTGCTAGCCCCTGCCTAGCCCGCAGCGCGCAGTGGGCAGTTTCGGATATCTACACGCACAGCGACCACTTCGCCATTGTGTGCTCTATCAAGAGTTGTCCACCTGCACACACACCAACGACGTTCTACAGCTGGGCCCCAAGCACGCTGAGCGAAGAAGCGTTATTCACCATGATGACCCAAGGGACAAGGAGCAGCAGCGCGGACGCGGACACCCAGGCCAACCACATGGGCGACATTCTTCGTAGAGCATGTGATGCAGCCATGATACGCAAACGGCATGGACTCAACAAATGTAAGCCAGTACATTGGTGGAATGCCAGGATTGCGGATGCCAGGAGGCAATGTCATCAGGCCAGACGACGACAGCAACGTGCCCGCAGAATGCCCACGTTTCCGGAGCTGCTTGCAGACTACAAACGGAAAAGAGCCAACCTGAATATGGAGATCAAGAGAAGTAAAGCGGACTGCTGGAAGAAGCTGTGCGCAGATGCAGATGCGCAGCCACATGGGACTGCCTATAAACTAGTTATGGGCAAACTCGCCAGGCGCATAATGCCAACGGATCCAACCAAGTTGGGTCACATTGTAGCAACGCTATTCCCTTCAAGGCCGACGAGGAACTTAGCAGCGAGCGGAACACCATGTGCACCGATATTCACAGATGTTGGTGAAGTCGTGGAAGCAGGGAAGAGGATAAACGTACATAAGGCCCCGGGCCCGGACGGGGTCCCGGCTCTTGTAATCAAACTGCTAGTTTGCAAACACGCGTCGACGTTTGTGGAACTTTTCAACACATGCATGCTGCAACGGGAGTTCCCTACGAGGTGGAAGCTACAAAGGTTGGTCCTACTTCCCAAAGGTGATAAAACAGATGACCCATCTGCATACAGACCCCTGTGTATGCTTGATGTGATTGGGAAACTTTTTGAGCGCATCATTTGCAACAGACTGGAGAAGGAACTGGAGCAACGTCATGGACTGTCGGACTGGCAGTTCGGATTCAGGAGGAAACGCAGCACTATCAACGCCATCAGTTCGGTGGTAGAGATAGCCGCTAAAGCCATCGAAGGGCAACGCTGGAAAGGCGGCAACAAAAAATACTGCCTTATATCAACGTTGGATGTACGGAATGCTTTTAATTCGGCCAGCTGGGACTCCATTATCGCGTCCCTAGAGCGATTAAACATATCTGAGTACATAATTAACCTGATATGCAGCTATTTCCGGGATCGGGTGCTACTCTACGACACAGCAGCTGGTCCACGGAAACACACCATCACAGGTGGAGTACCCCAAGGATCAGTGATCGGGCCAACATTGTGGAATGTTATGTACGACACTGTCCTGCGATTGGACATGCCAACTGACACTCGCATAGTGGGATTCGCGGACGACATCGCCATCGTCACTGTGGCCAAGGATATACAGCAAGCGGAAGAAAACACCAATGCAGCAGTGTTCAGGATCCTGGAATGGATGGAGGCAAACTCACTATCCATAGCCGCACACAAAACCGAGGCCGTGCTCATAAGCAGCAGGAAAAAAGTGGAAACAGCCAGGATCGAAGTCGCCGGATGCTCAATAACATCAAAGCCTGCCATTAAATATCTTGGAGTCATGATGGACCATAGGCTAACATTCAAAGCCCACCTGCAGTATACCGCAGATAAAGCTGCGAAGGCCACGTCAGCTATAACTCGCCTCATGGCTAACGTCGGCGGCCCCAAGCAACGGAGCAGATGGCTCATCTCGACAGTGGTAAGGTCCATCATCCTATATGCCGCCGCCATATGGGCACCAGCGATGTCATCCCCCACCTACAGCCGGGACTGCAGATCGTCGTACCGAACATGCGCGCTCAGGACCATATGCGCGTTTAGGACAGTCTCCGAAGATGCCGCCTTGGTGCTGTCTGATATGGCCCCACTAGACCTCTTGGCTAACGAGGCTAGAAATAGAGATCCGCCGCCAGTTAGAAGAGAGACGACTCTGACTAACTGGCAACGCAGATGGCGTGACTCAAACCATGGGAGCTGGACAAGGCGCCTTCTCCCCGACATTCGGCCATGGCTTAATCGCAAACATGGTCAGACTGACTTCTATCTGACACAGTTACTGACGGGACATGGATGCTTTAAATCCTACTTGCATAGGTTTAAACATGAGACGGATCCCTTTTGCACACACTGTGCGGGGAATATAGAAGACGCAGAACACGTCCTGTTTGTCTGTCCTAGATATTCTGCTGAACGGGAAGAGCTAAGCCTAGGCATTGGGAGGCCATTTATAGTCAACGACTTTATGGATATCCTACTTAGCTCGCAAAACAATTGGCTAGCTGTTAGCCACATGGCAGCAGTCATCATGCAATCCTTGCGTCGCGCTGAACGCCAGCGTAACCAAAACTTCAGTTCTAGGTAAACTCTAGACGAGGCATACGTGCCATCTCCCCCTCGTGAAGTAGTACTTCAGCGTTGGTTCCGCGAGAGGGATACGGAGCATAGGGTAGGTTTTAGTGCGGTGCGGTGACCACTAACCAAGGTCGATACCAAGTCCCACACCTCGGCTTTCAATGCTTTCCCCCTATTTATAAAAAAAAAAAAAAAAAAGACACACACGCGTGTGTGTGTGTTGTTTGTGTATGGCGATTTGTTCAAGTTGCCCATATAGGTTTTCCTCTACTTCGTTTTCATTTCTCTCAGTTTTTGTTATGTCTTTTATTTATTTTTTTTTTTTGTCCTTGTGTTTATATTACTCCTGTACCGCCCCGTGCTATTTTTAGCCTTGCACATTTGTTGCCAGTTCTGGATATGCCAAAAAAGAATTTTATTGAAATTAAATGCAAAGCAAACAACCTGAATTGTTAATATCAGACAAGTACATACATACATTGTACCATCGATGTGTAAGGCTGTTCAGGTTTTTGCACTCATTTCATCAATCGATGGCAATTTGCGGCAATTTGTAAAACTAATTGCATTAATTTGCCAATTTGCAATGGCAAAACTTCATTGAAATTCCTAAATGAATGTTTCTATTGTAAGGTTGATTTGTTTGCCCATTTGAAAGTCAGTTATAATTAAGCAATTTGTGAATTATAGTTTCCATTGTGTAAGTTAACATTTTTGACTTCAATTCGAGAGAAGAATGACGACTTTGCTTCGACTTTGTTTCACTTACATTAATACAGAATTTTCGGAAATTTACTGTCACTTAGAAATGCAAATCTGCTAATGACAGAAACTCAAAGTTCCTGGAATATCTTTACTCTCAAGATTGACCTACAATCTAGTGAAGTCGTCATTAGCTAATAATTCACAAAAATTATGCCCTTTAATGGCATTTTCCACATAAGCAATGAAAACAAAGATAAATTGGCAATTGAATTCTGAGAATCCACAGAAATTACACAACTATTAAGTATCACACTTTTGTAGTATTTTCCAAGAAAATCGTATACACAATACTTTCATAGAAATCTATGAAATCATGAGCTTATCTCAATTCATGTTTACATATTTCCTAGTATTTTGTTCGGAAGAACAAGAGGAATCTCGCAATGTGTCATTGGACAAATAGCAACTTTGATATAATAGACATTATAGTGTTCATATGTATAGAGGAAACAGTTACCAAAAACAATTTATTCTATGAGAAGCTAATATTTAAAGCAGATGCCTTTTGATTATATTCTCCCTGACTATAAAAGTTAATGAAACAAAATCAGCTGCAGTTAATATGTGTAGTTTTTGGAGTTTAGTTCGGACTTTTTTGACTTGCAATCAACTCCAAAGAGAATCTTATTAGGTAACTTGTTACTGCATTCAGATGAAGCCGAAACTAAAACTCAAGGTTTTGGGATCTTTTAGCCTTTAAGCCCCTCTTATGACTTTAATTCATAATAAAGTTGCTAAATTTTTTATCAGTTCAAAGGGTCATTCTGGCATATTGTGCGTATACGTTATTTTATCAACTCTTCTATTGAGAATACACTCGAATGTATGATATACCCAAATAATAGGGTATCAAAAATGTATATATAATTTGATCAATTTCATTTGATTACGCAACTTATTTCTCGTCTCTTTTGGTGTGTATATTCGGAACGAAAAGAAGCAAGTTATGTATGCCATTTTCATTGACATTTGCTTATTTCGGTTCCGCCATCTTCAATCTTTCATACATTTCTTGTTTTTTTTTTTTTGACAGCTCTTCCTACAGCTACACCTGATGACATTCACACACACACACACACACACACACACACACACAGACGCAGAGAGACATATGAATAAATTACGTATATCCCTGTTAGCTTTGCAATGTCCTTACACACATGGGCGTAGTCTGTGGACTTTTTATAGGCCCTCAACTAATAAATGAATGAGAAGCGAGAGAGAGAGAGAGCGAATGAAAAAACTTGCCCATTCATTAATTCTGGCCACTCGATAAAAACGGAAATGTGTCTGGCCATAACGAAAGTACATGCCTTTTGCCCTTCAGCAATTGCCAGACAGACAAAAGAATGGCAGAGGAAGACACCGAGAGAAAGAGAGAGAGGGACAGATGATGAGAGAAAAGTCAGGTAACCCGCTCAAGTTGTCAGCATTGCAGCAGTTGCAATTTTTTTTTGTTACGCTGATTCACCTGGCATCGAAAAAAGAATTGCATAAGTAAGTGCAAGCAACTTGACACTCACTTGCCTTGTTCTTGTCGTTTGTCTGCCAAATGAAGTTATATATGTATACATATATCCTGTGGCGGCATCATGCTGTGTGTGTCTCTCGACGTGAATGTGAGTGTGTATGTCTGTGAGTTCTACCTGTCATCATGGAAATCAATTGATGAAAACGGAGCCGAAAGCCTGTGGGGTTGAAGTTAGGCCGCCTTCCCGTGGCGTGCCAAAGAGCCATTTGCATTTTGAAGAGCAACAACGACAACGATGATGGCGATGACGATGATGACGGCGATGGTAATGGTGATGGTGATGGTGGGGATGATAATAGTCATGCCCCTATTCCTGCCAGGGGGAGGACATAATGACAATTGTGTTGGCCATTTATCAATGCATTCGCATAATTGCATCAATGGGCACTTGGGCACGTTTGAATGCCAGTTAACCCAACCAGTTTTTGTGCAGGGGAGTGAAGTGATTTTCATCAATTTTAGTTTTGCATATATATTACGCATACGCCCCGTTTTTAAATTGACAACTATCCATATCTATAAACATTGCCATGATTACAACGTGGCTTTTGCTTGTCTCTGTGTGTGTGTTCGTTGTTTTGTACTTGTTTTGCCAACGACAACCCACATTTTGTACTTTGAACTTAGTCTAGTCGAGCACACGAAGCTAGAGAGAGAGAAGAAAGGAAGAAGAGGGAAATGGAGAGCTTACATTTGCAATAGTTGTTGCAACTTGTAATGTTGCAAGGAAATTTTCGTCGTTTGCTGCCATTTCTATTTTTTTTGGGCCAAACACCCCCTAATAGTTTTCCCCACCCACACACTCACACACACACACACCCACACACACAAACAGTTTCTTCTTGACTCTCCTTCTAGCCAGTCACCCAGTCAGCGAGGCTATTGAACTTTAAATTGATTTTTGCGCTTGTTTGCTAGTTTTGCCTCGATTTTTGTGCTTCTTTTCTATTTCTTTTTTTTTATTTTGAGGTGGAAGTGTATAGTAACTAACCGAGCCTTATCGTTGTTGCAATAAAATCGAAATAAGTTTGAGCTATTTAGAGTTGTTGTGACCCAATGGGTCACAGGGGCTGAGAGAGAGAAAGAAGGCAAGTGGCTGGGTTTCGTCTAGTTAAATTGACAGCAAAGTCAAAAACCGAGGAGAATTTTGTTAAAGAAAATCACATTTTTTACAAATGTTCAACGTTTATGCTAACCTTTTTAAAAATGTCCTAATCCTTTAGAAAATATATGACTTTACACTCAAGTGCCTCAAAACCTAGCCACTATAAGTTGGAGATTTTCTTGGTATTTATCTGCTTAATATCGGATCTAGAAATATTCGAAGAGGAAGTATAAATCTATGCGGTTTATCTGCACTTAAAGAATCTTGGCTTGATAGTAGATAAATTAGATGTCTCCTAAAATACTTTATTAAGAAATACACCAAAAACCATCATAAGTTAACATTCCAAGTCTTTGTTTAAGTTATATATAGAAATGTCTTTGTTGGCTTTGGATATTGAAACAGTTTTATCTATAATCAAAAAGTGTTTCTTTTGACATTACATGAGACAAATATGTACATAAAAAAACAAGAGGGAAACTTCGTGGCTGTCTATCGAAACGATGCACATGCCACACATCATCTATAAATGCAAATCACGTATAGAAAGAAGCACAAACAGACAGAAAGAGAGAATTAGGGTTGAGGGGAGGTCGAGATACATCAACTTAGATGCCAAAAGAGGCAACTGTACCCTTGCCTTGACTTGGCTTAAGCTTGAAAAGACTTCAACGCATGTTGACACTAAGACACTCAGAGTAAAGAAAGAAAGAAAAAAAGTAGCAAGGAGTGTCAAAAAATCAAAAGCATAAAAAGGATTTGGCTGTTGCCAATCCCTGCCATACACACACATCGGCACACACACGCATATGCACAATTACAGCTACAGTTTTACAGTACTAAACTCGGATGTGGTTGGGAAGGTGGCGCGGTGCTATTTTTGTCGTCGTCGTCGTTGTCCTCATCCTTATCCTCATACTCGTCCTGTGAATGCAAGGGAAAACTTTTTTGGGTTGGTAGAGGAAAAGCAAACCTTTCGCTTCCTCTGCTCCCACAAGAAAATCCTGATGCTGTCGGCGTCTCAGCTGCTGCTACTGCTGCTGCTGCTGCCTGTTGTCTCGTCAGTATGGCGCCTAAAACGCTGCCAACAATAATAACAAAACCCACGAAAAGAGAGCCAAATGCAATGTTTCTTCTATCTCTTTCACACACACACAGTTTGATCAAGTGTGTGTGTGCACACGCTGGTGTATGTGTGTGAGGGCGTCGTCTGCAGGAAGGCAAAAGTAGCAAAAGCAAAAGAAAAGCATCGGAAGCATCGAGCCAAAGGAAACAGTCCGCAACGATTTTGCAGCAATAAATTGATAGTTTTATGTGGTGCACATAAACAGGAGGAGCATCAGCAGCAGCAGCAGTTGGACCCACTTGCTGGGTACTGGAACATTAAATGTCGCATCTTCCAGACTAACCAACCACCCCGCCCACCCAATTCGAAGCCATTGTAATCCCCTTTGGGATAATCCTCATGCATATTTCACAGTCATAAAACAAAAGGCTGAAGTAAATTTATAAATGGCAAATGCAAAAAAGAAGAAAACAAAAAATTGATGGGCCGATTCTTCTCCTGCTCTCTTCCCCTCTCTCTGTTTGCTAGTGTGTAGACAAATATATCCTTTTTTCCATATGATGGATGGTCAGCTAGAAAAATTTTACACTTGTTATTTTTCTTTTCTCACAAAAATGGGACCCTTTTTTTGTGTTGTTCTCGTTTTGAATAGAAAATTGAATTAAGTTGAAGGGCAAACTTTAAAGGACAACTCGACAAATGGGCTTTAAAATACCCTGCATTAAATCAAATTACAAAATGGAGTAAGCAACTACCATAGGATGTGGACTACCCACGGTAAGATGCCTTAATGATCACCTCCAAGATTAACACATAGCAGACTAGGAGATATATTTCCTAAATCTAGTTTATCTGCCTAGTATGCAGTTTCCGTTGACTTAGCTATTGATGTTCTCATGTAGTTTATGTCTATGATCTTTTATTCATCACTAACACACGGAGTTGCTATTTATTGTCATATGACCTTTCACATTTCATCATATAGCTGGGCATCAAAATGGAAGAGAACTCTGTTTATTATTATTCATTCTGTCATAATTTGTTGTTTGGTGTTTTGATTAAATTTCATGCCCTGCAAATTTGTTGTTAGCTATTTTTTTAGGGGCTACATCTTGACTTAGGGTACTCCCACACACACACATATACACATAAAACACCTACATACAAACATCTATAGCTCAAGGCAAAATTGACTATATTCTTAAATGGAAATTTGGTTTTCTGTCAGGCGTAAAATAAAATATCAAAATGTATGTGTGTGTGTGCCTATGCCCTCCAGTTAACATTTATTGTAATTTAATAAACCGCCTTTTTCAATACAATACAATGTTTTTCTATTTCATTTTATTTCTCTCTCCTTCTGACGGTTGCTTGTCTCTTTTGGCCCTAGATTGCCTTCTGGCTAATTGTTAAGTACGCCCTCTTTACTTTCATTTTTTCTCTTTCGCTCTACTTCCCCATCTTCCATGTGAAATTATGTATATTTTGTTGATAAAACACACACACACACTCACACACATAGTAAAGAGACAAGGTAAGGAGGAGAAGCAAGAGGTAGATAGAGGCAGCAGATGCCTTTGACATAAATTGGCCCAGCAGCCAATCTATGAGTCCTAAACCTAACAGACATGAGAAACCTTTTAGTTCGGGTCACATGAATACACAACATATATACATACATAACTCCAGCACACACACACACACACACACACAGACACTGACAAAGTGAATTTCGTTTCACATTTTTGCCAATCTCTAGTGGTTAGCAAATGCTCTTGAGGTAGGGTAGTAGATTGCCTATAACGAGTCAGAAATTATGCTAAGGACTGCACATATACATACATTGAATATATATGTATATATGTACATCTAGATATATATTTGTACATGTATATCCATATACATGGCAAACAAATTGAAAGTCGAGTAGTGGCTGCATATCAAATGTTACTTCCTGCCCCATGGCCAATTCGCAGACGTAAAAGTATCAATTATCATAAATATCATAAACTTTAATCATTTCTAGACATGTTTATAAAAATTACCATTAAGAAAATTTAAATACTTTAATTCAAGCCTTTCAGCTAACTTGGCTTGAAAAAAGTGTTCAATATATTACTTTTAAATTTCTTTCTTATCCTCTCTTTCACTCTGACTAAGCCTTTTGTAAATACAATTGGAGACAATGGAAACCATTTCACTCATTTCATTCTTTTAAGTTAACATTTCACTATGTATCACTTAATCTAACATAACATTCATAAAAAAATCTTCATAAAATTAATCGATCAACTTAAATCTAACTCACTTTAGAAGCTGCCAAGTTGTAGGAATTTGTACGTGCAATGTGAAAAGGAGCACATAAAAAATAGGTCAACATGTGAAACAGTTACTTATCATCAAGATAATTTGAGTTAATAGACCATTACGGCCCCTTTTTGAAGCAGGGGATGGGAAGGGGAAGTGGAAGTGGAAAAAACACTGCAAATTATGAGGCGGTCCCTTGTTTCACCATCAATTTACATATTAGACTTACATGTGGGTCTGTCTGACCACTCAACCACTCAGTCACTCACTCGCTCACTAGATTGCCCCAGCTGACCTCTATACATACATAAGTGGGTGGGTGGGTGTGAGTGTGTATTAGTGTGTGTTGAAATTTATTTTAATTCTCTTGTTCCTTTTTTAGCAGATAAATTCATGTCTATGGAGAAAATCAAATCTAACAACTAATAGATGAAAATTAAGATTATTTTCGAGTTAAATTGCCTTTTCAACAGTTGCAAAACATTTTAGTTAGCAGAATGAAATATTTTAATTAACTCTCTCACAATCAACACACACGCACACACACACACAGGGAGAGAGAAAGGGAGTTTGAGGGGGACATTGGGGAAATAGTGTGGAAGTTTAAGGGCGCGGCTGAGGCTCGTCCTGTGTCTGTCTGTCTGACTGTCTGACAACAGGCCATAAGACAAAAATAACAATGGAAAAGGAAAAGGAAATGGCCAAATATAGCAACAAATACTTAAAACTAATGGCTACAAGACGAGAGAACGAGCACCAGGACACAAGAGGACGAAGGCGAAAAAGATGGCAAATAAACGAAGCAACAAACCATCAACAGTTTGATATGCGAAGCAGGCAGCAACACACATATACACATACAACATCTGTAGAGGAAAAGACGAACTTGTCTGAGGGGCCCAACGAGAACTTCTGGGAATTGCTGCTTACACATTTGTAATCTTGTCTTGTCTTTTCACTGTGTATGTGTGTGTGAGTGTTTTCTTTTTTTTCGCTTTTCCTTTTTGGGTGTGCCCCTTGGCAAGCAGGCAATTCTATTTTTAGCCTGGCCCAAATGGTGGGTCCCCCTCATCATTTGGTTTTACGCCTTCTCTTATGGCTCCTGCGATTGCTCCTGCTGCTGCTCCCTTCAGCTTTAGCTCCTCCTGATTCTGTGTTCCATTCGTAAAGTGTAATAAAAACTCATATTTTTGTTGGCGCCTCTGCCCTCTACCTTGCTCTCTTTTCCACTCTCTGTCACGCTCTGTCTCTCTCTTTATTTCTGTTGGCCAAATTAAATGATTTTGTTAACGCGTTGCTTGGCTTTTGCTTTCACGCATCAAATTGGCTTTGACTTTCGTCCTTGTCGTTTGTCCTCGTCCTGCTTAGGGGATCGATTGAGCCCGCATGCAAAAAAAATACATACAAACATGTATATACATATATCCAGAAAAAGCAAAATCTTGAAGAGAATGGAAAAAACGAACGAACGAACGAAAAAAACTTCCTAATTGGCAATTATAAAAAGAACGCAGAAATAACCATTAAAAGTTGTAAAGTGGTCAAAAAATATTAACAAAAAAAGAGAGAAAGAAACATTTTACTTGTTTTGTAATTAATATAAAATGTTTGCGACTCTCGCAGGACACTTCTGACCTCTTCGCTCCCACTCTCCCTATTATCCTCTCTTTGCCGCTCTTTCACATGCTTATAAACTAATGATGTGCTGAGGGAAAACATTTAGAAGCTATTCTCTCATACCCTGTCTCTTTATATAGAGCTTGGTCTCTCTTCAATTGCAAATTGTAATTATAATTATTTTAATTGCTTGGTAAAAGGTCAAAAGGCTATGGCTATGACTGACAAATTGCATACCACTCATAGAAATATATAGATACATAGATAGGCATACTAGCACAAACAAAGCTAAAGATAAAGACAGACCGACAGAGAAAGAGAAAGAGAGAGAGAGAGAGGAAGGCAAAAGAAATGAGAGTAAGAGAAAAGTGCGAACGATTATTATTTTGGGTTTGACGTCAAAGGCCTAAAACGTCAATTAAATGGCACAGACACATTCACTCAAACTCACACACACACATACATAAGCACACACTCATACATACATAGCCCCCACTCGCACACACAATTGACACACTAAAATTTTAATATATGTAGCATACTTTCCTGCTGAGGTCGTATGCTGCAAATGACAACAAAAGCAGGAGTCTAGCTACCTCTCACCCTCCCTCCCACTCATACTCTTTGCCTTTCCCACTCTCACACTCTCTCTACGACTCGTTAAGTGTGTGCTTGTGTGTGTGTGTGTGTGTTTGTACTGTGTCTGTTTGTTGTGACCTCGCCCACCTGACCTCAGTAGGTGCCCCAGTACTGTGGTTTCAAATATTCTAAAAATATTTTAACAACACTTGGAACATATTGAACTAGTTCTTAATGGGATTTGGTTCCTCGTTCATTGATATTGGTTTTATAAATTTATGAAAAATTAAGTTTAAGAAAGATGTTTTAACAAAAGGTGCTAAAAAAATGCAATAAAAGGCAACTAGAATTGCTTTACTCTTGTGGGCTTATCTAGGGCCATGTTTGGGTGAACACTTTGGTCCTTATGTTGGAACTGCTTGTTGCATGCTTTAGGGGGCATCGTCCTACGAATTCACAGACCTGTATTCTTTGACTGTTTCATCTAGACTCTGTTTTTTGCTATGTTTTAGCCCACTGTTTCCAACACATTGGCTTAGGTATGTACACTTATTATTTTTTGTATTTTTTACGTGTTTCGTTTCGTTTCTTTTTTTTTTGTTTTTTTGTTGGTGCTTTTGGTATTTTTGCGGTCGCAAGCAACAAATTTTTATGTGTTTACCTTTTTTGTTCGTTGTTGTTGTCGTTGTTCTTGGTGTTGGCTCACTTGGCTCATTTGCGCTTTGTTTTATATTGCTAAACCTAAACACCAACAGCAACAGCAACAGCATAAGAAACAACAAGAGCGAATGTCGCAAACATTTGCTTGGCTGGTCAGAATAAAAGACCTACATAAGCTTACATACATACATATGTAACTATATACATACAAAAGTAAGCTCATTTTTATACTCTATATCCCTAAATGGGGTTAGTAGACTATAGTTAAAAGTATGCAATACTGAAGAAATGAATTTGATAAAGACATAAAGAAATTAGTTCATTTTGTTCTAGAACTAATCGTTCCTGTTTAATTTCAATTTTTGATACAAAACTTGTTAAGAAATACCTTTGATTAAGCCAAAAACTTGCTGTAACTCTGGCAAATTGTTATTTGTTGAAATTCGAACCGCAATTACATTTTATGAACATAATTATCATGTTTTATCCTAATGGTTAAATCCCACAACCACATAATTGAAATCTGACCCTTATGGTTATTTCGTTTTTTTTTTTTTCTCCACCCAAGCATTTGGGTCTTATCTTGTCTTTAAGAAGCAGTAGGTCCAATTTTTGCCCAATATGCAGATTTCAGTTTAAATTTGGTTTAAGAAAAAACCATTTATCAAATGTCAAATTGGACCAACTAGTTTTTTCCTTTCTTGCATTTGCATTTAAATTGCATTTTATAATGAAAAATCAAGTTGCCATTTTATTTGAATTTCAACAATGTCTAAAAATAGAAAGAGAAAGCGGAAGAGTGAGGCAAGTGCGAGAGACTGGGGAGAGAGTGAGAGGTTAAGAGTGCGCCCTGAAACGAGTTCCATTGTTTATAATTGGCGGTGTGTGTTAAAAATAAAGCTGCGTTGCTTATTTTTGTGTTTTTTGTGGCAAGGCATTTGTATGTAAATCGCTAACACACACACACAGTTACACACAAACCACTAACACATACACATATATATTCAACTGTTGCCGGAATTCTCACATACATTAAGGAGCGAACAGAACACCGCAGACGGTTGAAAAGTGTGTGTGTGTGTGTGTGTGTGTGTGTGGTAGGGCAGGTATATATGTGTTTGGGGGAGTGGGAAGAGCAAACCTGGTAATCGCGTGCTATGCCCAGATTAAAATGCGACAAAGCAACACAGCAACAACAACGACAACGACGACAAAAAAAAACTTTTTAAATAAAAGCGCAGCTAAAGAAAAAAGCCAAAAAAAATGTATAAAAATAAAAAAAAATGAGTGGAATCCAACGAAAACGAATTTGATTTACCCTGTTTATATTCAGATTCAAAAACTTAATTGCTTGATTACGTAAGAACATTCATAATGTAGAAGTCTACAGAAAATCGCACCAAATATCCTTTCAGAGGACTACAACTATTGTCAAAGCTTTTATATAGAAATGATATTTAATTAGCTTGGTGCCCTTTATATCGCTATTTTGTTTGATATGATTTCATTTCTAACAATCCAAGGACTTGTAGTGGTAGATTAATGTCGTAAATCATCTCCATTATATCTATCTGGGATTAGAAAGTATGTTTGGATGTTATTTGTTAAAGACTTCTTTGTATATGTTTTGAAAAGAGAGTTCTTGAATGATATAGTTAAGATGTTTGCGATTAGACAAAGAACTGTTTGAATTTGTTGCTTAAAAGTATGCTTCAATTTATGTTCTTCGTTCCTTTTTCTTCTTCTATGCTCTAAAACCGTTAACTGCTATGCTGACATGAAACTTGTTGATCTACTATTAGCTTAAGCTAACCTATATGCCCAATTAAATGTAGGGTGTTCAAGGGTATGCAAAGTCGAAAAGCGTTAAAAGCGGGGATTTTTTATTATACACACGCACACAAATTCACACTCATGTGTGTGTGTGTGTATGGCCCTCACCAATTAAATGCGGCAACGGAAATGTGAAAAAACAAAGCGCAGGCCCTTTTTTTGGTTGGTTGTTTCCCTTCCCTCTATTCCTTTTCTTTCATTTTCGTCTTTAGTATTGTGTGTATGTATGTGTGTGTGCTTTTTTGTTGTTGATTTCTTTCTGTCTACGTCATTTTGTTTTTGCTATAATGGTCGTCGTCGTCGTCGGCGTTGCTGTCGTCTCTCAGCTTGAAAGCTTTTTATTTCGATTTTTGTTTTTCTCTTATTTTCTTTCTTATTTTTTGCTCTCCATATGAGCACCTGTTGCGTCTCGTTCTAAGACTATTTCATTATTAAACAAACACACACATTTTAGTCTCTGCAATTCGATTAATAATCCCTGAAACAGTTACACACACACACAGACAGACACAAATACACATGACATGCCAATGCAATCCGCTTAGTTTCTCATTCAATTGTCAACTGTTGACAGTTGTCTCATTCTAATGTTATGCCAGCTATCCCTCTCTCTTTCTCTCTCTCTCTCTCTCTCTCGTTTTGCAGCAACGAAAAGCATGTCTAATCACTGCTGATACGATAAGCGTTTTATGGCTAGCACCCCAACCAAAAGGAGATGCATAAACATGAGATACATAGACGTAGAGTGGGATTTCATATAAAGTAAGATTGCTGTTAGTTCCCTCTTATAGGGAGTCCTTGTTTATAGGAGATATCTCTGTTTATGGCATGTGCTTCGAGTCCATGATAAAATGACAAGCCACAATATATATATATATTCAAATGAATGTACAAGTGCAGCTGCTGTTGGCCATTAAAATGTTATTAGCCACGCACTCAGACTCACATAGACACACACACACGCATACAGATGAGAGTGTTCTGGCTGACCTGAACCCAAAGTGGATTAGATGATAATTTATGATTTAATTGCCACTTACTCACATTTGAAGGCACAAGCTCTAAAGATAGCTCACTTAAGTGATTTGAACTTGCAAACCAAACTCAAACGCAAGAAAAAAGAATAGAATTACTGGAATTACTGGAAATAACAGGTTCAAGATAATTGTATCACTTACTATTGGAAATCAATAATATACCATGAAAAAAAGGCTACTCAGCAAATGGGATATTTATTCCTGAATTCTAAGCGACAACTGTGAGATATAATGAATTGATGACTTAGGACCCATTTTGGCGATGGGTCCAGAAAGGGTACAATCAGATGATTCTATAAACCCATAAGGTAGTCCAAACAAAGTTTATGTACAAGACTTAAATGTATTCTAATCGTACTCATCCTATTAAAGTAGAACTCAAATGCTGTGTTCCAGTAAACCTTCGAATAAAGTTCATTTATAAATTCCTTATTCCAGCTTTAAGTCATTTTTATTTATCAACTGATTTTGGCCTCTGTTCTATTTTTAACTTGCTATTATTAAAAAGTCGGCCACAGTTACTAAATAATTTACTAATTGCTTCTGTCCAGTTGGATGGAAATTATACTTGTTATTAATTTCACACTCTAATAGCAATTGTTAATTGCCTCACCACAAAATTTCCAATTTCCCAATTCGAATTTAGAACAGAGGCACAGAGAAAAAGAGAGAGAGAAAGATAGATAGATAGACAGAGGTACTAGGGCAGAAAAAGGGCAAGTGGACGAGTGGGAAGGTTAGTTGGGCGGTTGGGTAAGGTTTTGCTTAAAGTCAAAGTCAAGGACAACTGTGGGCTGGGGAAATGAGGATTCCGTTTGCTGACGTCAGTGAAAAGGCCTCAACTTGAATGTAAAGGTGTCAGATGATAGTCAATTATAATCAATCGACCTTAAAGTTTGCTATTTTTCAAAAAACAAAAAAAAAACTCATCGGCTTCGCTTCTTTCTATTTTTTGTTGCCTTTCCTTTCGATTTTTGTTTTATTTTTGACGTCTAATTGAATTTGCGCCTGCAATTTTCTTCAAGCTATTTTCAAAATCAAAGTAATTACAGAGCACTTGGGCCGAAAGGCAATGTCAGGCAGCAGGCAGCCATTCGAGCCACGCCCACTCTTTGTAGTGGTTGGTTAGAGGAGGGCTGGGTATATATTATTTCTGCTCCCCCGTTTTTATTTATAACTTTAATGGTTATAATTTTAAGTCTGTCGTTGGATTTAATGATGATTATTCTAAAGCCGCAGCGCCATCGTCGCCGTCGCGGTCGTCGTCTTGGTCGTCGTTGACTTGAGCCTTCGCCCAGCAGTCTTTGTGGTCATTTGCGTCAGTTGAGGTTTACCGCCGCCACGTCTCACTAATCAATGCCGCTCAATAATTTAAATTGCCTTCTCTCTGGCGCCTTCTATTAAAGAATTTTTACTTTTGGCGCTTTACATATTAAAATGTCAGTGTGAATGTCATAACTTAAGGCAAACAAAAGTATCTCAGGAAATGTGTACCCAATTGTAGACCAATGACTTGTAATCCTTCATACTTTAACTTGAATTTTAATTCATTTATATTTCTCATATTGTAACTTAACTTAACTTATTCATGTCACAAAGAGTCGGTGGAAATGGATAATTCTCACACAATTCAGTCGTATTGACATGTTTTTTAACATGTTGGCCATATCTCACCATCAGTGTCTCCCCTCCCAGGTAAGCCTTCTCTGACTTACTCACTCCTTGCGCACATCAAAGGTGGAAGCATACTTTTAGTCTAATTTCCCGTGGTAAACATTCAGCATGGCTACGTGTCAGGACACTGTCCTCCACTGGACATGGACATGCATGCATACCACATATATGCATATATTTTTTGAGTCTTGGAAAACTACTTTTCGCAATTGTTTTCCTGGCAACGTTGCCCATAAAATTTTCATGTTGCATTAGTTTTTTCTTCAGTTTTCTTTTTTTTTTTCGCTGGTTGCCTTTTGCTTTTTGTTGTTTTTGCTTGGCTTGCCAAAAACGCACACTGAGCAAAACAAGTCAAGTTGCCCCGTGACCAAGTTGCAGGTGCGTCTAACTGGACATAAACATGTGCAAATCAACATAACTTCTCTGGCTCTGGCAGGATACTCTAGCCCCTGCACCCTCCCGTCCTACTCCTAGAATCCTTCTCGATTCCTGCCATTCCCTGGCACATCGTGTGATGTGTTTGTTTGTTTACTTTTCAAATGGTTTTTCTTTGCGTTCTCTCTTCTCGTTCGCAAAACTGGGACAAGACAGGACCGGGACAGGAACCTCGAATATGTAGTAGGTATCCTGGCGACCGCAGGACTCGTCTTTTCTGCTGCACTGTCAACATGTTTTGAACATATCACACGTATTGTATATCTGTGTATGTGTATGTAGATAGCAAATTATTTATAACTTTTTGACAGTACAACGAGCAAAACAACAAATTATGGCAAATAATCATATTACAAATCGCTCTGAAAGAAGAGGGCATTCCCACCCTCCACGATTTCCACACTCTGAAAATATTTTATAAATAAATTCTCTTTGAGTTTTGATTTACCATTGCAATTGATGGAAACTCTAAAAATGATTTCCATTCATAAATATATTGACTGTTCATATAAAAGGATCAATGTCTTATTAAATACGTATTAGTTACTTTTGACGAGTGGAAGGATAAAGCAGGTGAAACAATCCCACTTTTGCTTAAGATGTATACTAACATTTAAAGATAGATTTCGGAGTAGTCATTTCTTTCTGCTTGGCCGATGAGATCAATATTAGCCAATTTTGTAAAGAAATGATGGAAATACCCGAAAGGCTATGGAACGAGAACTCTTTTTGAGTAACCTAGTGTTTATTTTTATTACATACTCTCTTGAAGGATACCCACCAAGTTTCGACTTGGAATTTATATTCACTTAAGTGAACCATTTATGTAGATCTCTAGCTTTATCCAGTGCCACGATTTCTGGTAATATTTTGGTCTTAGTTTGTAGCTTATCTTTAGCCAACACGTTTTGGCTGCCTTCTAAGTATAACTCGTATTATTAATATATTTTTGCTGCTTGGACTTTTCATTAACAGCAGGTCTATCCCTCTCTCTTTTACACTCTTTTTTTTGTTGTTAGCTCCATCATCATTTAGGCAAGAAGCAAGAAAAAGCAAAAACAAAAAAAGGAGCAAAAAAGTTTCATTAAAAATGCTTTGCGCCCCAAAAAAAAAAAAAAAACAAAAAAGAGAAAAGTTGCACTGTAATTTACTTTTGGTTGAAAGGAAGACATGGTCGAGAGAGACAGAGCGAGGGGAGAGTCTGGACTTAAACTTGGACTTTGGTAAGTAAGTAATGGAAAGTTTTCCCCAACCCTGCCCCCCTCTTACCAGGCCCTCTCTCTGTCATATACTTTTTCTGCGCAATATATAGAAATGCCTTCCACCTGGCTAAAAATAGCCAGTCAGAGAGGCAAAAGCAAAGGCATGGCCAGGTAAAGCAGCTCTCTGGCTATGTAGAGAGATAGCTGAGGGTCTTAAACTTTGTTTTTGTTGTTTTTTTTTTTTTTTTGTATTTTAAGGCAAGTTTATGCTTTGTTGTGTATGTGTGTGTGGCATCAGCAGCTATGACAATAAAACTTTTGCATTTTTATGCCAAGAAGCTTACCTAATGTCTTACTCTGTTACTTTCTTTGGTGTTTTTCTTCTTTTTTTGTATATGACACGTTGAGTTTTATGGCGAAATATGAAAGCTGTAAGCTCATAATGAAAAGTTTTGATTAGGCTCCCAGCAAACATCTCTCCTCACTGCCATCCCTCCCGATATTCATTTCGTGCCCCTACTCGGGCTACTTAAAAGAGGCATATACATAGTTAGTTACTTAATTTCCGCGCAACGTCCTTAAAGGACTTGAAACAAAGCTGCTGAGGACCCCCGCCAGACAGACTCTCAATGAGGGGAGAGTGAAAGAGAGAGATGTAGTGAAAGAGAAGGGGACATATACAACAGACTGTCAAATGACACAATGCAGTTAAAGCAGTGGGAAGAGGTGTACAGCAGGAGCAAGAGTGAAGATGGGGGAAAGGGCAATGAAGTCGTCGCCGTTGCTTCCCGTTGACAGTTCGCAGACGACGGCAGCCACTTAAGTACCGGAGAGTGCGCACCTTTGGCAATATTAATAGCCCAGGCAGAAGAGGAACAACAACAAGAGGGGAGAGGAATAAGCTCATACATACAGAGGGTTTTTTTGTCACCACACCCCCTCCGAAACAAGAACAAAAACCTCCAAGTGCAGCCAGACAGTGCATTCACTAAGAGGATGAGGGGAGACTGAGCAAACCATTCAGAAAAGTGTGCCCCAAAACGCCAAAAGGGGCGAACCCCGCTTAGACGCAGGAAGCAAAGCAAAGTGCACGGGAAGCTGACAACCCCAAAGTGTCCGTTAAATGCAGGCGGAAAATTAAGCTGCTTCCCCCAAAGTTTTTCGTTTCCATTTTCTTTTACATTTCTATGGTTAGGAGGGTGTGTGTGTGTGTGCTTTTCATTGAGGCAACCCTTTTGCTGCCTATGTCCCAGCTCCTGCTCCTGCCCCTGTCTCTTTCTGCGCCCTTGTCTCTGAGACCCCTCTAACGTTTAATTTGCTGGCAAAACTCAATTTGAACTCTGACCTTAGACAATTTCCTCTGGCTTGGCATATTTTACAAAAATGTCAAGCGTAGCAAATTGAGAAAGCCCAAAAAACAAAAAAAAAAATAAACAACAAAAAAAAGGAAAAACGAAAACACAAAAAAAACCTAGAATAGATAAAACAGCAGCCTATCAACCAACCAAGCAAACGACTAACTTACTAGGACTAGACACAATTCACTATACCACAAGGCGAATCGTAATGGGACAATTTCAAACATTACTTGACAAAATTTCTCGGAATTCAAATTCTCAAATTAATTTTCAAATTTTCAATTTTCAACAGCTTTTCTTATCCTGGCTGCTTCCTTTTAAAGTAAGGAAGTTAATCCAAATTACTTTGATAAAGTTTTTGACTAGGATAAATAATTTATATACGAATATTTTGCGTTTTCATTTAAACGTTTTTTAGCCACAATAACACCAGATTCTTTGCAAGCTCTTATTGCAAATAAGTTTTTAGTTTTTATTCTAGTCAAAGCCGCAATAAAGTGGCAAGCTTACCTTGACTTTTTAACCCACAATCAGAACACAAAAACAACTTGATTTAACATATATATATATATATAAATCCGAACATTTTAATGCCAACCCTGGGCGAAAGTGGTTACTGCTGTTGGTCTATTCTAATATCAAACAAGGCAACGCTTTGTTTCATTCACAGACACAGGAACAGACTCACAGAGAGGAGAGAGAGAGTGGACGGCGCGTTGGACAGGCCTTCTGGCCAGGACTCGAAACTGGGGACCAGGACTCGGACTTGGACCACAACACAAATGGTGTTGGTTGTTGTTGTTGTAACTGCTGCTGAAACTGGCGTCTGCTGCTGCTGCCTTCTACATTGTTGTCACTGCCATTCACCCATTTTTGCCATGCTCCATGAGGCACCTTCTTTCTGCATGCCACTTTACCCACATTTTGTCGCCCTACCCCTCTCTCTCTGCTCCTTTTTGTCTCTGTCTGTTTGTGTGTGTGTGTGTGTGTGGGTGTATGTGTGTCTGTTTGTTTATGGCTTACGCAGTGGCTGAAGTGTTTGTGGGTCTTGTTTAGTTTTTGATTAGAAAACAATACAAGAAAAACAAAAAAAAAAAAACAAAACGGAAGTTTTTAGACAGATCAAAGTTTGTATACTCTTTCAGAGATGTTTTTGGATGCCCTAGTTTGACCGATCCAATGAAATACCTATTAGACAGCTAGTCTAGATTATGCTTTTACATAATTCTGACTAAAATAAATATACCACATATTATGGAAGTGTGAAAGAGCATTTAGTTAATTGTATGTAGCTCTCTTGTTATACATTTCAGTCAAAGAGCCAAAAAGGTATATTAAAAGCCAAGCAAAAGGTTGAAACTGAGTGTACGAATCGCTTGATATCCTATAAACTAAATGACATGATCTCTAGGTGTGTAACTATTCCACTAACATTACTCTTTCATCTCAACAGAGTTCTTAAGTAATTAACTAATTGGGAGTCCATAAGTATAAACCCAAGAAAGGACTTTGTTTGACTTATATTGCTGCTCTATATCGTGCAAGATCTAAGGATGTTTCTCGTCATATTTCTGTCAATATCTCATGTCGTTTCTCGATATCTCTTTGACATGCTTCTTATTTCTCATTTCTTATATTTCCATCACACCATTTCTCCCTCTCTCTCTCTCTCTCTCCGCTCATTGTCTATTCATCAATTATTTAGCAAATGTCGCGCAAATTGAATTATATAAGCCGCCAAACTGAGAAGAAATAGAAAGAAAGACACAGAGAGAGAGAGAGAGTCGTCCAGCCGTAACTTTATTGCTGTGACCCCATTACCACATGACCACATACACTTGAAAAATTTCCATCTACCATCACTATGACAAGAAATATATGTACATACATATAATAAGTGTGATGAATAACTCGATAGGTCTTTATTTTTGTTGCAGTGTATTGCAACTTTCACTGGCCAGGTTAAAGACCGAGAGACTGAGACAAAGAGTCCAAGCGACAAGACAGAACAAGACACGGCAAAACAAGACAAGACAGGCAAAGCCATCCGCTGCTTAGGTATACATTTTACTAGTCTCTCTCTATCTCTTTTAGACACTAGCTAGCTGGTTCTCTCTCTTTCTGTCTTTCAGTCTATCTGTCTGTCTGTCCTTCCTTTTCCTTTTTATATTTTTCCCATTTTTTTGCAGTCTGTTTGCGTAAGTCGTATAGATAATGGTGCATAGCTCTAGGCATTTCTGGCGCTAAAAATATAAACACAGATAGCTATATACATAGCTAGGTATGTATATATGTATGTATGTATACGCATATATATACCTGTTGGAGTAGATAGGTAAAATGGTGGGATATGCCCGAGCCTCTGCCTGGGCCAGGGAACTATTTGCTTAGCTGGCCTGCCCTCAATGTGAGACAGTTCTCTGGAATGGTTATACACAAATGATGGGTGAGGGCAATATAGAGCATAGGCCGGTTGGCTGGCTGGCTATCTGTCTGTCAAGCCCATTAGTTGATGTCTGGGACATAGACAGTTTCTAAGTTTCTGACTGGCATTGGAATTATGTTAAAGTTTTCAATTTAAAATTTAAGCAAAATCGATTTTAAGCTTGAAATTGATATAAACATAGACATTGATTTGGCTTGGAGAAGTCTGTGAGAATAATTTAAGGTTTTTAATTTTAATTGTACATGATTTCTCTCTACGCGTTTTTCTGAGATTTGAGATTAGAAATTGTTTTGCCTAAAAGTAATCCTTTAATTTCTTGCAATATTTCTTTATAAAACTTTTTTATTAAGGAATGGAGAAATGACATTTCAGTAACTTGTGACATTAATGTACATCACATATATCAGGGGCATTAACAGTGGCTGACTTTATTGACAGTCTAAGGTCATTTTGGTACAGTCACCTATCTATTCACCTGGCATACTAATGCAAAAACTAATCACAAACACATATAACACACACACACACATACAGAGAGATAAAAAATGCGTTAGTCCTGTAGCGACATAAATCTTATTTAATTGCAAACCAGCTGTCAATTTCAACTAAAACCTAAGCTATATCCCCAGCAACATACACACATACAGACAAAGCTAAAGAGAAACACACGCGCAGAGGCAAAACGAATACACACACTTTGACATACCTTGACATTTATTTAGCCAGCAGCCGGCAATGAAAATGTGGTTTTGGCTTCAACTTTTGTATGGGATTTAGTAGGGAGACAAACGCATTGACGGGCTGACCGACCCACCGAACGACTGACTGACTGATTGGTTGGTTCATTAACGTTATCGAAATATAATATAAACAATGTAAAAAGGAACAAAACTTTTACCTAACAATCAGCGCTACTACTTGATCAAAGGTCAATTTAATTTGCTCACTTTACCGCTATTTGATTTGGCATACATATATGGATATGTGAATGCACACACACACACACTGAGTCACACAGGTAATTATATCAATTGCAGCTGCTTGACTAACCAAACCACAAGGCACCCTTCATCCTAGCTTTTACTCTGCGGTTTCCCTCCATTGAATGTGTTGATTTAGGCACCTCTGGAATAAAGCTGCTGCTGCTCTCTCCTTTTCCTCATCCTTTTTTCCACTCTCCCTCTCTAACTTTCACCATCTACCTATTGGCTTTTCTCCCTATCTCTATCTGTTGGTCTATCTAGCTTATTGTTAGGTAAAGTTCGTTCGTTTGGTTGCTGTTGCCGTGTGCGTTTTTTGCACCTTAGGTGTGGCATCACTGTATTTGCCCAAGGGTTGCGGTCTCTGCTGCTCTGGTGCAGACCAGCCATTGCTTCTGCTGCTGTGTCCAGTGTGGCAACAAGGACTGCTGCTGTTGCCATTGGCAGAATTCTTCTTCATATAGACTGTATAAATATATCCCTTTCTCTCCATTTCTCAAATTTACCTTTGTTATATTGAAAACTATCTTGAACTTTGACTTAACTTGAAGTAATAATCTTATTTTAAACTTGTAAATTAAAGAAAAACAACAAAATGTTGAAGAAATAAGTCATTGCAGCAGAAATTTTAGTTTAAATTGTAAGCCATATAACAAATATTTAATACTTTTCAAACCAAATTATAAAGGAATTGACGGCCCCAATAAGTAGGCAATAAAAAGTTGATCAGGTTATGAGAAGAATTTTTTAGCAACTTATGCAGCCCAAATAAGTAGGCAATAGAAAATGACGAAATGAAATGAAAATGAATGAAAATGACAATTTGGTAAGAAAGTTTGTAAATTGTTTTTTAAACTAAAAGGTTACTCGGATGTTGAAGGATATTGTTTGCTAGTGTCTAGGACCTAACAGAGGATTGGGCTTTTTTGCAACAGATTAACAAGAAAAAGACATTTCAGATCATTTTCACAAGACATTATTCACCTATTTCATTGTTTTTTCTCTGTCTGCATTTCTATGTCTATGCGAATTTTTCTAGCCAACAGAAAAGAAAAACAAAAATATAGGCAAACTGACCAATCAATAACCAACGACAACGATACAAACCGAAAAATGATAGCTGGCAAAGCCGATGATTGATGGGTATAAATTCTTTGTATGTGTGTGTGTGTGCTTAACAATTTGTTTGCCATAAAAAAAAGACAGGCAACAAATTGTCTTTTTACTAAGGTTCTATATTTATTTTGCTGTATTTTTTTGCCATTTGTTTTTGGGTTTTTAGGGGCCGGAATTATACATTTTTGTTTTAAAAATGCAAAATAAATATTTTATATCAGTAAAATAAACCATTTGCTTATTAGAAACATGATTATACAGAAAAAATATTATATTAGTCGAGGGCGGTGAGAGAATGAGAGAGGAGTTGAGGGGGAAAGCGAGATAGGGAGTTGAGGATAGAGTTAAGAAACGGGCTGTTAGGTGGAAAGGTCAGTCGAGCGGGTAAGAAAAGCACAACTGCCACAGTTGATGTTGCTTTTGGTGGTGGTGCTGCTGCTGCTGCTGATGTTGCCGGTATACTGATAAATTATGCATGCAGCTATGCGCGTGCTAGCCTCATTATGCATGGCTGCTGCGTGATAGAAGGGGTGAAATGGGTGGTGTGGGTGGTGGTGGAGATGGTTGAGGTTATAAGTGCGAGGCAGGAAGCCTTTAAGTAGGCAACCCCAATCCTGTCCAGCTCTTGCAACACAACGTCCACTTGTGTGCAACTCTCTGGCACTGGCACTCGCACTCGCTCTCTATATATATATATATATATATACAAAGCAGAAGCACTTTGCTTTTCATATTTTAATTTCAATTTTTTCCATACCCTATAAGAGCCTCAGAGGTTAAATGGGTAATTCAGGCACAAGTATAAGAAGGGCAACTTAATATAGTCTTTCTACATATTGCAAATAACTCCATGTCCGTGGTCCATGTTTTTACACATTAGATTTCTATTTCTTAAACTGATTCTTTTCTCATTCTTCTGATAATTATGTCCTATAAATTCGTCCACATAATAAGAAACTTTCTATATTGCCTTTTCTTGCAGGGTATTTGAATGTTGTAGCTTCTACTTAACATGCTTTTTTTTTATAATATACTTTTCTGATGCGACAAGCTGAAGTAGGCTTTAGTTTTCTCTGCTCCTCCTCCTTTTCTTCCTTCCTTCCTCATCTTCTCTGCTACATATTCTTCTGGCTCTTTTATGCTGTCAACTTAAATAAGCCACATAATTTGCATTAGCATGGCTCTGCACTCAAAACTAACAGTTTCTCGCGCCTTACATTTCCTTCCATTCAGTTTTTACTCTGTCGGACTGGCATTGGTGGTGCCTCCAACTACTATATATTCATATATATGTATATGTGTGTTTGATTTTATATTGCGTTTGATTTTCATGGGGCACATGACGCACATAGTTAGAAATACCAAAAAAAAAAAAAAAAAAAAAACAGAAATAACATATGTCATTTGTACGGCGCACTTGAGCGCGCCTGTCAGCGCCTAGATTTTTATCCTCGATACAGTTCTCTTTCTTTTTTTTTATATGTATGTCTGTCTGTGCGTGTGTGTGAAAGACAGTGTGCGTTTCCTTTTTTTTGGGGGATTCTATTTGAGGGCTAACCTATAAATTTGTGTATAGATACTTGTACTTTTTCTTTTGGCAGGTTCAAGGATAATAAAAGTCTAACTGCGTAGGTCCTTTTTATTGTATTTCGTCTTGATACAGTATTTTTGAGAGTATTTCTTAATCAAATTTTAAATGAAAATCACTATTTGAACATATTTTTCATTAGAGTTGAAACAATGGTGAAAACATGACCTTCTCCTTTCAGAAGGATTCCGTTAATGTCACTCAATAATAGGTACGGTCATAAACAGTAATTTACTTATTAATATCTAATATTGTTAGGGAAGCTTTCAGTCAAGAAAGTGTTCTTTCAAATAATCCTTTGAAACATAGTCTTAATGACATTAGTCTAGACATTAAGAAGACTGTATCCCATGACACTTCTTATCATCCAAATATTTATTTCTATTTAATGAGTTTCAAAAGGCCTTTTCATTGACTCATTGCACCAGTTTGCAGTAGCTTGTAACTGGATCTAGCTTAGGCTAAGACAGTCTTTCCTTATTGTTACAACATTTCCACTACAACGAATTGAACTTCTTTTCATAGCTCAAATGAAAAATCATCTCACTAATTGATGTGCCAAATAAATTATGGAGGGGGGATTATGGAGCATATATGTATATTTCAATAACCGATCATTCAAATTGTTTCACTTTTGCCTCTGTTACTTGTCTCTCTGTCTACGTCATAAATTAATACATAAATGCCATACAGCCCACGCAGTATGTGTTTTCTTTCTGTGTTTTTTTCGCTATCTATTTGTCAGTCAGTTTGTCTTCTTGTTGTTTTGCCTGCCTGCACACACGCGTGTCCTTTTTGGTACGTGATGGAAATATTGTTCATATTCTACGCTTCAATTAAATCACTCAAATAAATAAATATACACGCTTACACACACACACACACACACACACGCACAATGAAGCGTGGGTGTATGCAAATAAATTGTATTTAATTAAATTGAAATGCATCACTCATGATAAGTAGCAATTAATTTAATTCACTACAAAAATTTGTAGCGTTTACATAGGCCGGAGATATTTTTTAGATAGTTAACATAATTTATCATATTACAAACAAGTTTCTGTGTGGATTTTCCGAGCCAAATTATCATGATAATAAATAAACCATTATTTGTCTATATATGCAAAAATTTTCTTTACAAGCTAATTTTACGCTCACTTAGTGCTTAAAACAATGACAAAAGATAAAGCATAAGAAATGGATATTACCCACTCACCTCCTCTCTCTGCCGTACCCACACTGTCTGTGTCATTCCTTCTCTGTCTCTCTCTCCCTCGTTTGCTATCTTTCTCTTTCTGTTTCTCACGTATTTCGCAATTCATTCATAAAATTTAGCGCATCAGCTCACAACTCATTAGGCACGACAACGACAACTACTTGCCTCTGTCTGTGTGTGTGTGTGTGTGTGTGTGTGTGTACTGAGCGTGTGTGTGTATTTGCTCCTGTTTCATTTTCGTTTTTTTCCTTTACTTTACTTTACTTTTTCTGCTTGCATTGCATCATCTAACTAGGCTGGTTCATTCTCTTGCCTTCCTGCCTTCCCTTCATTTATTTTTCAACAAATATATCATAAGCAAAAGTCCTTGACGCTTCATTGACTAAAAACCACACACTCACACATACACAAACACACACACGTGCTCCAACTAAGGATGACTAAGAGCTGGTGCTGATGCTGACTGGTAAAAATCTCTCTAGAGTCTTATTATAGATTTTTCTTCTTTTATATATATGTATATATGTATATATATATTTTTTTTTTGGGGCACTCAATTTCTTCTGCTTTTACTCTGTGAATCATATTTATGTACTAGACAATCCTTTTTGGTCTATAAAAATCCTGCGAAAATACATACATATACTGTATAATATATATCATTCTAGTTTTGCCCAGACTTTGACTTTGCCTTTTTGTGACGCAAGACGAAAGTCAACTAGCAGCAGCAGCAGCAGCACCAACCACAACAACAACAAGAATAACGAGAATAAAAATACTATAGTTGGCTTTTGGGCTGCTGTCGTCAAACTGGCTGAATGAGGCACCAACACGCACAAGCACACACACACACTCACACACAAATACATACATATACAATTGGCCTGCTCAATGGCTGCCCCCAAAAGCCTGCTTTTGCTCTTGCCCTTACGCTAATGTAAATATTTTGTCTCAGCTTTTGTTGTCGTGCCATAATTATATATGCAAGCCAGAGAAATAGAGAAAGGCAATAGAGAGAGAAAGAGAGAGGGAATTAGTAGTAGAAGGAGGAGAAACTACTTTAAATTCTCTCACTGACTAACTGTCTAAACTGCCAACCAGGATGCTGTTGATGTGGATGATGATGTCATTGTTTATTGATTTGACTAAGGCTAGTCAAAGCTCTCTCTTTCTCTCTCTCTCTCTGTTGGTGAGCCACTCTCACTTGTTTCTTTTCTTTCTCCTGTCTTTCCCTTGTATGGTTGTGCTTATATTTATAGTCACTGATTAGCTAAAAATTGTTACTCCATATATGTATATCCTTTATCTATAAATGAACACGACTAATTAGCTGTAAAATAAATGCTAATTTCCATTTTACGGATAACATGTCAAATGCATATAGCTCTATGTGATATGTAGTTCTATATAATTACAGAATATACTGTAATAAAGTATAAGTACTTTTTTTTCGATTTACATGAATCCCATTCTTCCATCGGCCCTCAAAAGCAAGGTTGTTGTGCTTTTCCTTTTCCCTTTCCGCTTAGAAAACTTTATATAAACAACATTTTAATGAATATAAATAAAGATAGCTATATTTAGTCTATTTATATCATGGAAATTTCCTGGAAAGAAATATATTTATAAGTACTTATTCTACAGTAGGTATTAAAATAAACCTATGACAACATTTGCCGGTCACATGACAAGACACAAAGTTTCATAAACTAAATTTTAAAAGCACTCACTGAAAATGAACGTCTTTAAAAACGATAATGATTCTATATTAACAATTTAGCAACTCTAATTTTTTACTCTTCTTAGTCTGCCGAGTTGACTAGAAAGGGTTTTTTTCGTTCGAAAACCAAATCAAAGGGTTAATAAAAAAAAATCCAGAAGCTACAAAACAATTTGTCTTAAATTCGTTTAGATTCAACTGCTTTAAATTATGAAGAAAATTCAAAATGAAAATCCTTGGAAAATCTGTCTAGAATGATAAATCACATTAAAAGCCTTTGCCAGGGTATATTGAATTGATTTCTTGTACTAGATGGATAATTTGTCTGATCTTTTTAGTCAATAATTTGCATATCAATGAACGATTATGGAGCATAGACAAGCATATCCAGACAAGGACCTAACAGACAGCCTGTCGCTGTGTCATTGAAAGTCCTGAGAAATTTTCCATGCCACACACACACACACACACGCTCAGACGCACGCACACAACATGATGTCCTGTGGTGTGGATAGACATCTCCAATATCCTTTCCAACTTATTTGAAAGGCGCAACTGCTAAAGAAAAGGATCACTTGAGTGGCCACTTGAGGTCTTTTCTGTTTTACTCAAATTACAAATTAAATCAACAAAAAAATAACAAAAAAAGGAATGAAAGAGATGTGAGAATGTGGGCGGCAATGTCCTGTTTTCTCTATCTAAATGTGTGTGTGTGTCTTGTGCGTGTGTCTCCCTAGGGCGCTGTTACCAAATTAGTGAGAAAAACGAGCAGGATCGTAAATTGTGTGAACTACGTTTAATGACATAAATATGCCGCCACTGTAAATGTTACTTTATGTTTAAGAATTTTCCAGGAAAAACACAAATAAAAAACCACAGAAAAAAAAATAGACAGGAGCACAAAAACCAAAAAGAGAATCGAGTGGGTTTTTTTTTTGTTTTTTGGCAAACAATTGAGTAAGGAAATGGAAATTCCTTTTTGGTCAGCTCACAGTAGGAGCTAAGCAAATGAATTGCTACTGTGTTTCCCAGGACATACATACATATGTGAGTATCCTTTCATCGCTCTCTATCTTTCTTCCATTCGTGTAATGTGTGCGTGTGTCCCTGATCATTTTCAATGTAAACACTTGAAAGAACAATTGTAATTTTCCCAACTACTTGTACATACATTGGCGGCAAAAGTGTGCTTCTTTGACGTACGCATCCTGACAGACAGACAGACAATTGATGTGTATGATGATGACGTTATTTCGTTGTCAATAGAACACATATCACACACACACACACACACTAAGAAACAGAAACAATAAGGAGGAGAAAAAAACCATTGAAATTGGTTGCTAAACAAAAAGCAAGAATGAAGAAGCAAATACAAATTTTTCCTCTCACATTCAGAACTGGCAATAACAGTAAAGAAAATTGCATAAACATTGCGCATCAAATGAAAATTCATTGATTTGTCTTATTGAATTTGCGTAACGAGCCAACAACAACAAGAACAATAGCAGCAAAGAAAAGTCGAGGAAAAACTGTTGATTTCTCCTTCTCTCTAGTAAGAGAATATGAGCCAGCACGTTGCTGTCTCTATGTCTGGTGTCTTTCTCTTTCTCTTTCATTTTTCGGGCATAATGAAAAGCCATTTAAATAAAGTTTAAAAGTCAAATGGAATTCCTGATTAGCATTTATCAAACAACATTTTGAGCCAAGAAAACAAAATGCTAAAATTTATTATGCACAAATTATGAAAGCATTGAATGACAAATTAAATACGGTTTAGTGCAAAAATGTTGGCATAATGCAAATGTAAAGCAATTTATAATGCATTGTAACTTCAATTGAGTAAACTAATTTAACTTTTAGTTGAAAGAAAATGTATTTTTGATTTTCAGTTTACCTTAAAGTTAAAAAGGAAAATAATTTGTGAGTTCCATTAGTTTTAATTGCAAAGTTTTACAAAAACCATGAAGAAATGTTAGCTGGATGTTTTCGATGAAGAACTAGATTAATTTATGAGTTTTAAACATTAAATTTACTTTCCAATAGTATTGCTAGTTTGTAACAAACAAAATGGAGAAGCAATTTTATACTCCAATGAAGTCTTAAATGAACTTGCAATACTTTTTGATTCCACTAATGGATATTACTCTCTAGTCTAAGATAAGATACATACGGATTCATAATTCTTATCAATTAATTGTCAATGTATAGAAATGAGAGAAAATTATAAACTTGTAGTTTAATATTAGAAATTATAGATCAGAGTCATTAAATTTAAAAGAATGTGCCTAAATATTAATTGATGTTCCAATTCTAAACAACGAATTTTAGTTGCAGTTCCAATTTCTTTCGATCTAATATGGAAATTTTTCTTTTTAATGCTTTGTAAGAGAGAAAAACCTTAAAATATGTTAATATCTCGTCGAAGATAATAAAAAATACAAAACCTAAATAACTGAACCTTGTAAAGTTTATATTTCATTAGTAACTTCATTATAATTTTATTGTTTAACGGTAAAAAATATATTGTTATCATTTAAAGTAGTAAAATTTTTCTATGTTTTATCTCTCAAGGTTTCAAAAATGCAAAAAAGGCATTGGAAAGTTTTCATTTTTAACAAGTGGATCACTATATATGTATATATGTAAATATTTAACTAATTGATTAATGTTCCAAGTAATTTGGGGTTCCATCTCTTTGCTTTAAAATGACTGCTAACGGAAAAATTCCATTGAGTTTGTATATGAAAATCCTACGCTTTGCTACACAATTTTAAGTGGTTTCAACAATTTATAATTAGCCAAAAATTAAGCTGAAATATTTTTGTGAGCCAAAAACTTGGAAAGAGCAATTCATTAAAAATACATCGCATTACTGGTGTGAAAATGAACGAAAAATAAAATACACACACACACACACACACACACACACAAATTGTTACCAGTTTTAATTAGACTTCACTTGGAGTCGAACTCACAATGGGTATAGAGAATGGAGATGGGTAGAGAATAGAGCCTGGCAAATTTTTAAGCTCATGGCCATAAAAATTATGCCATTAAACTTGAAAGTGATAATTAAAAATTAAAATTGATTACTTTCGCCAACTTCTGGATCTGGTTCTGGTCGAAGGAAAACATTTCGTATTCATGGGCGGCCCACCAACAACAACAACAACAACAACGGCAACGACAAAAGCAACGACGACCATCAAAACTAGTTGTAAAGTAATTTAGCAACGGCGTAAAGTGATTAACGGGGGAAAAAAAAAAAAAAAAAAAACAGAAACTTGCCAGGACTCTCTCGACTCAACTCGACTCGATTCAACTAATTTGCTAAATGCAGAACACAAAAAAAGGGAAAAAAAACAAAGTTACCGACGCGGCGTAAAAAAAAAAAACTATACGAATCCATTCTAAAAATAGTTTCACACAAAATAGAACTTTTTTACTTGTTCACCGGTTTTTGTGTTTTGTTGACAAATGATTTAGTGACAATCAATTAAACGTTGGCTGATTGATGATTGATGAGATGCGACTAAAAGGATTAAATTGCCCACCTCTCTGCCCACCACGACAACCCGAAATGTCCTCCTCAACAACGCAGTAAACTTTTTGTTCCTGTCGTTCTTCCGTTCGTTCATTCGATGGATGGCTTGTTGTTGTTGTTGTGCTTGTTCTATGGATATGAATTATGCACGCTAGAGAGTCCTAGACCTACATTTGGCTAGAATAATTGGTGGGCGCCAATGATACGATTAGTGCGTGTCCTTTGTGTGCTTCTTCGTATAGAAATAGTCATCGAATAGTCAAGTAAGTCATACAAATTAATAACTGAATCGAATAACATATTCGATTAGTCTGTGGTAACCCAAATAAATAGCTAAACAAACATGCGACAAGGTTCACAGCCGTCGTGTTAAACGTACAGAGGCTTAAGGTTGAAAATGCATTCAAAATAAATACTGTATTAGTTGATTTCTGTCATCAGGAATTAGTTTTAATCAATGTTTTATGGCATTTGTTGGCCAATTGTGCTTGAAAGCGTGACCATTAAGTATTGAAAAGAAAACTTTCAATTAGAAACGTTTATACAATTATAAGTGTTGGGTAACAATTTACAAAGTGGGGTAAATTCAGAAAACAGTATTGATAAATGTTAAATGAAGTAACTATTGCTTTGCTTTGCTTAGGATAAAACATTTTGATTTAATTAAGACATTTAGTTAAATATTCCATTTTCAATTAAAATTTAGAAACCTTTTACATAGTTTCATTAGTTTAATAGTTATTTACATTTTCAGATATTCTTCAATTAGATTTACTTTGTCTTGACTTACCGATTTGTGGCACATCGTATTGCCTTTGACCGCGGGCCGTGCGCAGCATCAATTGGCTAGCTATGCTGTGGGAAACAGGTGGTGCAGCATAGCCAGCTGTGCCAGAACCACCCGAACGCTTATGATTTGGCTCTTTGTGATCCTTTTGTTGTTGTTGCTGCTGCTGCTCCTTATGCTCCTTTTTCTCTTGCTCTAATGTGCTAGTTGCTGCTGCTCCCACTACTGCTCCAGCTGCTGCTGCTGATTCATGTGACTTTTGTGAAGGACCATCATTTGTGGACTTTTCATTATCCTGACTGTTGCTGATGCTACCCGAACGTGTCGAAGCCTTCAGGTGTTTGCTGGCTGTTGCCTCTGAGTTGGCTAATGCAAGTTTTCCACGTTGTTGCTGCTGCTGCTTGAAATGTTGGCCAAAAAATGTTACGCTGCAAGGGCAGCTGGGGCTGCTGTTGTCCTTGTGCCCTCTTTCTGGCCCACTTCTGTTGCATGCGTATGTTGTAGTTGGAATTGGGGGAATGGGTTCTCAGTTTGGGTGGAGCCGGTGCATCACGTTGCGTCTCTGGTTGCGATTGAGGTTCGAATAGTTGCTGCAATGCATCTGGGGCATTCAGCTCTAATTGCTGTTCCAACGAGCGATAAGGATTTTCGGGGAGACCCTCGTCCTCTAGGCCATGATACTGATAGGCATCTAACTCACGCAGAAGCTCATCCTCACCCAAATGTACTGGCTCCAGGGGTTCCAATTCCGAAAAGTCATCAAAATCACCAAATGAATGGAGTGGCTCATATTCCGTTTCGGTATCCGGTTCCAAGCGCTCTCTATCCATGGGCTGAACAACTCGGCCATAATCATACTTAACCGGACGTCGACCATACTCCCTTAATTGCTCATAATCCTCATCTAGATTAGAATTGGGACCGACAAGTGGGGGCGCAGGCGGTTGCTTTTGAATGCTGCCAAACATGAAATTCCTGGCCGCCTGTTGCAACAGTGAGGGGTAATCATCTCCGGCCTCTAGATCCTCAGTGGGTTGCATTTGTATGCGTCCTGCTATTATGGGTCGACCATGATGACCCGCTGTTGGGGGTCCAGCCGGACCGGTCTGTTCTGCCGTCTGCTTGGCTAGGCCTAAGAGCATTAGACGCTCTCGCTCCAATTGGGCCATATCGGCTAGCTCCTTATTCAAACGTCCAGTGGTGGCATCAAAGGCAGCCGCTGCAGCCGAACGATGATGGGGATGCGGATGAGGATGCTGACTACCGCCGCCTGGAGGAGCTCCACCAGGATGTTGCTGGGGCTGCCAATTGCTCGACGCGGCGATAGCTCCTGCCGATCCAACTCCACCTATACCACCGCCAATCATATTGGAACCGGTGGAGGAAGAGATGGCTGAGGCAGAGGAAGAAGAGGAGGAGGAGGAGAGGCCAGAAGCCTTCTCGCCATTGCCGCTCAAGTGCAAAGCATAGAGGCCGCCTTGAATGAGCAGCACACAGACTAGGGTCTGGGCCAGCGAGAAGAACATTTTTTTTTGTTGATCTGACGCAGTTTATCAATTAAGCGGCTTATTTTGACTTTGATGGCGTACAGAGTGGGGCAGAAGGAAACTTTGGAGGGGATAACCACCAAAAAACCCGCCAGCAACAACACCACTAAATACTATGACAGGGTAGAGAGAGTTCAGGTTTGGGGCAAGGTTCAATTATTCTTTTGCAAGGAAGGGGCAATTTAGTTTTGGTTTCGATTTGATTTCTCGTTCTCAATTCAATTCTTCACCGTTTTCAGTTTGACACTTCATTGTCCAACACCTTTTTTGGAACTGTCAACATTGTACAGCACTGAAGTTTTGTTTAATTGAGAGTATCGTTTGGCTTAGGTGTTTTTTTATTTGTGTTTTGCTTTGCTTGCTGGTTGGTTGTTTGTTTGGTTGGTAAGACAAAATCAATAATCAATTGTCTACTTTCAGGCGGAGTTGGAGTTGAAGTTGATTGAACCTGGTTGTTGGCCTTTGTTTCAAACTGAACTTAGGGCAAAACGTAAACGGGTTGGGGGAGAGAAGAGCCAGCGACTGAAACGAGCGTGTCTAACACTAGTTGCTGGTTTTATATTTATATCTCTCTTTCTTTTCACCGTCGGCACTTCTATCCTTCCTTGCTTTGCTTACACATTCATTTACACACACACATCAACACTCTTCTTTTCTCTTCTCTGTCTGCCTGTTCTTCGCCTTAGCTTTGCTTGACTTTTTCTTTTTAGGCTCTAATAAAAGATAAAAATATTCAAATCACGGCACTTTTGTTTAATAACTTTTTTGTCGGTTTTCCTCTGTGTGTGAGTGAGTGAGTGTGAATATATGTGTATATATTTAACAATATTTTTATTTCAACTTTTTGTGTGTGTGTGTTTGTGTATGTTATTTGTTGTTAAGGAACTTTTAAGCACTTGTTTTTTGTTTTGTGTTATATTTATTTATAAATTTTGTTGTATTACTTTTAGCACTCTGTTTTGCGGCACTTTCTTCTTGCAGAATTTTTACACTTTCACTTGGTTTTCTGACTGGTTTCGGTTTTGGGTTTTTAATTTGGAAATATTTTAAAAATATTTTTGTATTATTTTTCTTTGTTGGAAAAGGAAATATATAAAATTTTGTCGTCGAGAGAATATTTTTTGTATAATTATTTTATTGGAACCTTCTTTTTTTTTTTGAATATTTTGAAAATATTGTGAATAATATTTAATTTTGTTGTTTTCCCTTGATTATATATTTTTTTTTTTGGTTTGGTTGATTGCTGGGTTTTTTCTTTTGTTTTTTGTATGTTTTTTGCTGTGTGTGTTTCTGCGACTTCTAGTGTTCCGCACGTTTGAACCGACGAGCAAGGACTCGTCGTGTGGTCTCAGCAGGTTTTGCCTGTTTGTCTGCCTTTTGCTTGGGAAGCCTGACGACGACGACGACGACGACGTCGCTGTTGCTGCTGCTGCTGCTGACGCTTCTGTGACTCCCTCTGTGACTGCCTCTCCTCCAGGCGTTTCGTATTTCAAGACGCACACACACAACCGAAACAGTCGTTTCGTAGCGTTTCGTTTCGTTGTGCATTCGTTTCGGCTTCGCTCAATGCCTCGAATTTCACTTTACTTCGTCCTGGTCGTTAGCTGCCTGCCTGACTGGCTGGCTGACTGGCTGGCTGACTGGCTGCTGTATCCTGGCTTCTGTCTCCTGGCTACTGCTGCTTCTGCCGCTGCTGCTGCTGCTCTTTCTGCGCTTCCTGGACAACCCGAGCACGAAACAACATATACGTTTGTTCGCTCAATACTGAGCAGGCCGCATGCTCAACCACTTGTTTTCATCCAAGAGCCCCAACAACATATTCCAAATTCCAATTCCGATTCCGACTTTCCTCTGCGTCATGTGTAGAGTTTTTCCCTCCTCCCCCTCCAAAACTTCCCTTTCCACTACAAGAGCGAATGTGAAACAGAGCGGGAGAGAGAAAGAGAGAACTCCATGTGAGAGCGGAACTAAAGCGCATGTTTTGCCGGCATCGTCCATATGATTGAAGTCTCCTGCTGTGCTCTATGTGGCAGAAAGGGGCAAATTGACAGCGATAAAATTTCGAAATATTTCGCACTTGCTAATAGGATTTACCTATTATTATTACATGATGCAGCTGGGTAACTCCCCCGTTGTCCTTACTCATGTGTGTGTAACATGTGTGTTAATTTGCGGTTTTGTTCAGCTAATTGATGTAATTTATTTCAATGCATTCAATTTTTCAATTGGGTTAAAAAACCAAATATTGTGTAAATTTTTGGTCTTTGTGTGAATATTTCGAGTTTTCAAGGACATTGTGAGGCCATTTGTAGGAAATACAATTGCGGTTTCAGTCTCGTGAATTATAGACAAGCTAAATGAATACAAAACCCCAAAAGTTGCGAAATAAAATACAACTATGGTTTTTTCTTATGAATCATAGACAAGTCCTTGATTGTGGCTAAATGATTCTTAACTCATCAATCTTATTCTTTAAAAGAAATATGGGAAAGTAATACATGAAAAAGGATACGTTTAAAATGTATGAAATTGAGGTATATAAGTAAAGAAGAATCGAATAAAAATTTTAATTAGTAAATTCATAAGTAGAAAATGAAATGAAATGAGAGAATGTTGACCAAATGATGAAGTCTGGTAACAATATCTAAAGGAATTAACTTATAAAACTTAGTAAAGAAATCATTTTCACTCACTCGAAAGTGACCCATTGAAAGTCTGCAAGCATCTCAATTGCGAAAACTCAAGCAGAAGCAAGACGACCTCCCTTTTTCGAACATTTCGCCCTTTTCGAATTTCGAAATAACGATGACGCCCACACATGTAATGTGAGTATTTTTTTCTCGGCAATAAAAAAGGAAAAAAGCAAAAACAACAAGGCACGAATCGAACATGAATGGAGGAGAATCAAACTATTTGCATATACTAAGTAGTAAGTACGAGAATGTTGACCAAGTGGGGATGGCATGGGAAGACGAGACTTACACAAAGTCATCGTCATCGATGGTGTTGATGTCGATGCCGCTTGCAACTTGTCTGCGGCTGCCCGAATGGTGAGGACGAAAGGACAACTAAAGGACTTGATTTGCTAGTCGTCACAATGTCTGTGGCTTTTGCATTTATTTGGAAGCAATATCAGGAAATTTGAATATAAGAAGTGATGTTTAGGTGAGGTTAAGTTTTCTTTTTGGTGTGTAGAGTTTTTCAATGAAATTGTACAAAACTCATTAGGAAATTCCATTTCAGTATTAGTACAAGATCAATTTCAACCAGCTTGTGGAGAGAAACCGGCTTTACTCTTACATATTTGTTGCACAAAAACCATATTCTCCACAGTCTCCAAGCCCCATCTGAATAAAAATTCAAAAAACAGCTGAGCAGTTGAGCCAACATTCCTCTAGTCACTAAACTGTCCTACCACAAGCCAAAATGCACTTGCTGGGCCACCCAGCTCACTCGCCACACACACACACACACACACACACACACACACTCACTCACTCATGTTCATAAACACAGATGATTCGACCAGGCGCCGACGCAGGCGCACTACTAGACACGATGGCGACGTCAGCCACAACAACAACAACAACAACGACAACAGCAGCAGCAGCAAGAGTAATCGAAAATACAGTTACGAGTTTCATTGAGCAAACAGCTCCATAGACGAAAACGAACAAAAAAAAACACACACACATTTCACTTGAGTTCAGTTCAGTTGGGGAAATAACCGCCTAGCTGGCGACGACAACGTTTGGCTCTCTTGCCACCTCTCTCACCCACTGCTGCTGATGTTGCTCTCTTGAATGTAGTTCTCTCGCTTGCTCTCACACATACACGCAGTCGATGGACAAGACCTGGGACCAGGACGAAGGCAGTGGGTGCGCCGCACGATGATGACGACGCCTACGCAAGTTTGTGACGTAAGCAACCGACAACACGACGAATGAAACGAATACGAAGCATCTTTCTACGTTTATGAGTGTATGTGTATGTGTCTCTTTGTGTGGAAATGTGTGTGTTGCTGCAGGGCAAACTTGCCTTGTCTTGTCAGCGACACCTTGGACCGGCAACACATTCAAACTGTTGGGGTCGTCGCATGCAGAGCTCTCAGACAGCGGATGCCTTTTTCACATAGAGTTTTTTGTTTTTACCTCAATAGCTTTTCGACCCATTAACTATATTATCGATAAATAACTATGTACATCGCTAATAGCTTTGTCTTTAAGATGAAAGGAGTTTTCAACTAAATATATTAATAACTGTAATCAATATATTTGTGTATGTCTGTACATTTAATTTGTTGACATTTGGTGTAGGAAGAATAATTTGAAATTTTACATTTTTAAGGAAATACCTTTACAGTTACCTTTGTTTTATTTGTGTAGGTTATGACCTTTCTGAAATTTGTATCAAATCTTGGGTTTAAGCCGGCTTGATTGACTTTCAAAAATAAGTAATTTTTAATCGAAAATGTTTCTGTAATCGCAAATACACTGCTTTGTATGTATATGTACTGTCAAAGAATGTAAAAATATATGAACATTTTCGAATTCTTGCCGCTCTTATTTGGAATTGTGATATTATATCCTTTACAGTGAGCAATATAACAGTATCTAAAATTGTCCATAATTATATATTTTGTAAGGTAATTGTTGTTAAAGGCGGTAATATGCATAACTAATTAGCGAGTTTAGCGGAATTTATTGAGAAAAGTTAATGAGAAAAGTTCCCTCCAAAATTATCAATTTTGTTCCACCAATAGTTGAATTCGCACATCAAAATGATGCGCTAGATTTACGACTTAACAGAATGCATATCTACCCGTCCTTATTACGGATGAAGCCCAAAACTATGCAATACATTTCACATAATCTTCCTTAAATGAGAGATGTTCGATTACTTTGCCACTTGTTTTGATCCATGATTTATGGCTCAAGTTTAATTGCTGCCAGTTGGAGACTTTTTTCAATTTAACCACTTTTGACAGAGATCGAACTGTTTATGGCGTTACATTAAAAATCCATGGGTGTGCGTTAATGTGTGTGTGTGTCTTTGTGTGGGTAAGGAAGTCTTAACTATGTCTTTTATGCCCACAGTGTTCGACACTTGACGGAGCAAAGAGCAACAACAATAACAGGAGCAACAACGACAAGAGCAAGGACAGTTTTACTTACTTCCGGCACGAGCATCCTTTTGCAATTGCCACTTCCCCTGCTCCGCCCTCTCAATTTGCTAGGAATCGACTGTCGTTGACATTGAATTTTTTTTGGAATTCAGCGGGAGATGCATCTAAAAATAGACAACCGAGTCGAGGTTTTTCTCTATTTTATACACTTTTCCGCCTTTTTTTGTAGAAGTTGTTGTTGTTGTGTATAGTAACTTATGTTTGTCGAGCAGCCAAACAGGAAATTGCATAAAATCTACAAGGCGCTGCCAAGAGACGGCAAAGCCGTTGATTAAAAATTGAACAGCAACAGCAAATAAATAAATATATAAACATTGAAAAAAAAGGCTATCCAGGGAAAGAGGACGAGGGGAGGAGAAGCATGAGTGTTAGCTGGCAAAACATAGAAATACTGAAACACAGAAATAGCAAATCTGTTTGCCAACAAGCGACTACGGCGTAGAAATAAAATCAAACTTCAAGGGTCACTTCCGCTTCAAATAGCCTCGATGAGGTTGCCTTTGCCTGTGCCTTTGCTGCTGGTGTCCAGAAATAAAACAGGTTCGCTGTCTCCGTCTCCTGTAGAATGAATTCTTAAATTAGTTTCCGTCCGCCATTTCTCCCAGCTCATTCTCTCTCCAGCTCTTTTTCACTCTGTATGTCTCCGGGTTTTATGTCAATCCGCTTGTTCCGCAGCGCTCAACTGGAAATATTGACATTTCTGATAAGAGAGAAAAAAGAAAAGCCTGAAAATGCCTAAAGGCGGGCAATGTCCTTCAAGCTTGAATAGCACATCCAACCATCAATTCAATTCCGATCCTTGCCCTTTAACTAACTCTTAAGGGTTTTGTTATGAAATTCTTCGAACTACTTGAATGAGCTACTCAAAATCACAGCCAATATGGTGTCTGATTGACGAATTGAAGTGTGAGCCATATTAACAGTCCCTTTGACAAATTACATTCAAATCAAATGTTCTGGGGAATCAAAGACAATTTAGTCAACGAAACAATCGTTGTGAAAATTGAGTTGGTAATATGAATCAATTGCAATTGATGGTCCTCCTTGTGGAAGTAATTTTATCATTTATGTCAAAGTGGATAAGAGAAACATGGGCTTAAGTGACAATTCTTTGTTATTCCTCTATTATGAAATCACAATTAAATATCTCATACAGTTTCGAGACACACAAACAAGCCTAGAAATATTCAACCAATTTTATATGACAGTAAAAAATTGTTGTTATAAATTCAGAAATTTAAATTTTAAAAACTCTTTTCTTTGTTTCGACGCTGATTTCTTTAATGGATTGATAATAACCCGTAATTATATACGGCATTTGGCCGAAGGTCCTAACAAAGTGCAGTGTATGCTAGGATATTCCTTCTCATACTTTTTACCCACTTTCTGTCAAATGTCAGAGAAACGTCATACATACTTGTCATCGTCGTCGTCGTCGTCGACATCGTCATGGAAGAAAGAAAATATAGAGAAAGTAAAGCAAAACTAAACTTTCGTCGTAAAAACCGGCAAGTTCAAAGCACCGACTGGAACAGAAACTGGGTTTGGGGCAAGTGGCAAGTTTAGGTGGTGTCTCTCAACTCACATAGGCATCAAACTGCACTGATTTATAGCATTTCGAGTCTAAATTTAGGACAGGACAGCCACAAGATAGGGCAAAACCAGAAGGTTTTCATTTTTTTTACATATTTGTGTGTGTGTTTGGGCTGCTCCTTTTCTGGTTTGGGAAAACACGTAACAGTTGACATTGAAAGTGGCATTAAAATATGGTTAAATTACGTATTTTTAGAACCCAGAGGCAAGAGGAAAACTTATTCAGAATATATATATGTATGTGGATAGACAAAAAAAAAAAAAAAAAAAACACAAGTATTATGCATGAGAGGAAATGTATGTCAGTGAAATTAAATGTGAAATGTTCGTTTTATGTTGACATCTCATTTAAACTGATATAAAAAAAATTAAGAATAAGGAATAAGTATTCATATCATCAATATAATGAAAGTCATCAAAATTATAAGCCATAAATAACAGTAATCAATTGAACTACTATCAGATGATTGATTGCGAGAAATTCTATAAACAATGACGGGTTCTTATTCCATGGGTGGATCCGCCTAAGCCTCTAATTTAAATTTAGATAGATAGGTAAAAAAGGAAACTACTGAGTCAGTAAGTCATTGAATGAATGAGTAAATGGGTAAAAATGGAACAAGCAAGGGACTCACTCACTTATAAGGGACCAAAAACTAATGTATATCCATATATACGGAGTCCCGTATATAATCTATAGTCATAGATTAGCAAAATGCAACAAAGATACTTAAAGGCCAAGAAATTGGGTACAGTCTTTCGCTTGCTCGCTTAAGATTTTCTCTTTCTATGTATCTGTACTTAAGCACTTGTTCGAAACAATTCGAAGTTAACCAAGTTCTTATAAAATGTTATTAAAGTTAAAAAAAAGGTCATACGGCATAAATTAACCTTAAACTTAACGTTTGTTTAACACAAATCGCAGACGCTTTTGTTGTCATCTCACTTATCATGCTGCAAGTGCCCTGAAAAGTAGACTATGATTGTGTTTCTCCTAAATTACAAGACGAGTACTATTCAGCTTGCCCTCGATTATATATGTACATATGTAGTAGTAGATGCATATATATACAAATTTTTATATACCAATTCTTGTCGGTGTCTTGAAACATAAAAAGGAAATCAATAAACAAAAAACTCACTTCATGGCAAACGCGTGCGAGTAATCAAAATGACATTTGCTGTCGCATTCCCGCAATGACGGCGCTATTTTGAGTTAGTAGACAAAAATAATACTAATTCTTATTTCGATTTGTCACTGCCCCCAGCTCCCGGCCATCCGTGGGGTAGGCGTGTCGCATTGATTTGTGCAAATCGCCAGCCTAATCACCCAATGGAAATGTTAATTGGATCAAACAATCAAACAAAAAAAAAAACACCAACAACAAAAAAACGAAAATTTCATGTAAATGTCATGGCTACACACAATTACACAGCGTTGCACTTGATCAAAAATGAAAGCAAAGCGGAGTTCCATAAAATTAATTTCATCTTTCTCTCTGTCTGTATTTAATTTGAAATGGCAAATTGTTGAAGATTGAAGAGGATAAAAGAAAGGAACGAGGAACGAATCATAACCAAAGTTGTGTGGTGTGATGCTTATTAACCATGACAACACATGAATGGAAATAATTTCTAATTAACTCAATTGAACTCACTCACACAGACACACAGAGTCCAATGCGAGAAGTCAAAGGCATGCCACATCTAATGGCTGGTGTCTAAAGGTGCGGGGGAAAGACACGAGCGGGTGTGGGAGAGTAGAGTGTTTGGCATTGGTGTCTGGGTCAGAAATGGAGGCTATTGAAGGATAAATGTTGTGTACTCGTTGTGTCCTAATTTAGTCATATTCATTAAATTCCCATAAAGTTTAATTATATGATACTTGCTGTGGCTTTTGTGGTTTTAGGTCATTTCCCCATTGAGAATTGTCTAAATGGTAAATGCTAGAGTGTTATAAACTCATATGGACTTGATTTCGAATGGTCTTTTGTCTAGATTGAATATAACAAATGAATATTTGGCTATATGTGTAGATTAGGTATAAGTTTTACATCAAAACTTTTTCAAATCGAAACACAGTTATGAAAAATGTATTTGTACAATGCAATATTCACAAGAAGAAGAAATGTTATTAAGGAAAAGGCTAACGAAGAAGGCTAAAAAGTCCTTTTTAAACTACGAGTGTCCAATCCAGGAATTCCAACTGCAGTATAACGGTACAAACTCTTCTTGTTATCATTATTTATCGATAAGCCAGAGCTGCATTGGATTCACTTATCATTTCCGTTACAACTTCTAGATAAATGGCAATAGTCAAAAGTTTCTATATGAAATGATAATTCTTTTTCTTATTCTTAACAAAAAAAAATGGAATTTCAGTATATTTCACCAAATTTACCAAATTTGTATATTAAATTTATGAATGCTTAATTTTTCACTTTGATGCCAGACACCTTTTGACCTTCTGATATTACTTTGGGTTTTTTGTTGTTTATGATTTTCAATTTGTCATTATAATTATGTTGATATTTATCTTTCTTCAGTCTGCACATACAAAAAAAAAAAAAAAATTTGCTGTATGTATATTAATTGGTTCTTGTAAAGTGCGACTCAAATGTCACTCATTCATTCAGTCATTGGGTTGTATCCACTCGAATGCGCTGCCCACGCTGAAAGTAGCCCCCAAGACTTTCTTTTCCAATTCAAACATTTACTTATAATGATCTATGTGCTTAGTTGCAAAAAAAAATGGAGGAGAAGACCATTGCCTACACACACACTCATTCATTCGTTCATTCATTCCTTCGTTCATTCACTCACTCTGTTGGGGGGTGCTGCTGTTGGACAAAGTGAATTATGTTTGTTTGCTTCTTGGATGTTGCTCGTGTAATTGCTTTCTAGTTTTCTAGTTGGCTCTCGTTTTTGGCTAGACGTGAGGTCGATGGTGGGAGAAAGACCAGTTTAGTTTGGTTATTTATGAACTTCTGGTGGTCGGTCGGTCACTGGTTGTGGGCGTTTCGATATTTCGAAGATGTTAAAGGGTAGAACTGTAATCGAATTATGCTAATTTCATGCAAAGGCATGTGGGACGGGAAACAAAGTCGTCCTAGGGATGTCCGGTGCGTAGTTACATAGTTCAAATGACATCACAAGGAAAAAGTTTTGCAAAACTGTAAAGAAAGTAGGACCTTGAGCAAGGCAGAGTTAGAGGAGATGATGTGGATGATGATGATGATGATGGTAGTGCGTGGGTTACTTCACTGGAAAATTATGACAGTACAGTCAACTTGACAAAACAAACAAAGAACGAAGGAAAGAACGAACGAAACGAAAAGAAAACGCTTTCTTTTTTTGTTCCTTTGCCATCAAATCAAGCAAACAACAAACAACTGATGAAATGACTATAAAAAACATCAACGTCATCGTCATCCTCATCATCATTATCATCATCGTCGAAGTCGTGGTAGTCGTCGTCATCATCAAAAGGATAAGGCATGATAATGACAATAATGAAATGTTACAGTTACATTTCCCAACATTAAGTGGTACACAAAAGCTGCATGCAACACACCGTGAGAAACAGAGAGATTGTGGGGTAAAGGGTGAGGCTCTTCACTTCTGCATTATTTAAAACAAACAACTGCAGCTTTAGTGCCTTGCCACAATGGCCACAAAGAATTTGCATAAAGCGCACAGCCTCCGCCTGTCAGCACTCATTGTCCTTGCCACTAAAAGCAGCACCACCAGCATCACCAACTGAGATTCGATTAAGGATTCCCAGAGTGGGTGGGTGGGTGAATGGGTGCTTGGGTGTGTGTGAGGATTGTCTAAAACAACTCACGCCTTGAACTTCAATTCACTTACTCGACCACCGACCACCCATCGAGCTCAGCACTTTTCGGTGCGGTTGAGGCTAAAATTCTTTTGTTTGGCTCTCTTTAGACAAAATGCGTTTACTACAGACAGTCTCTCGTTTCGTTTCGATTGGTTGGTTAAGCAAAAACGGAATGCAATGAATGAGAAAATACAATTTACTTCAAAATATATATATGTATATATATTCAACTAAATATATTTGTTCACAGTTACGCAAAAATAACTTAATCAACTAAAACAGTTAAAGGGAATTAGTAATGAGTTTACACCACTCGCACATTTGAGACTTTTTTCTGAGAAACCTATAAAGAAAATAGAAATACTGAAATAATTTCATTATACTTTTTATACAGTTTGATTACATTTTAAAAAAATAATGAAATGTGAATAGAAAGCATTGAAATAACAAATGAATTAATGCACTACTTTTTTATTTATGAGTTTTTGTTTTATATTTACTTACACAATATATAAAACGAAAATTTAGTCTTGTTTTGATTCACTTTAGCGATTAGAAGAGGTTCTGAAGATCTAATTTAGTAGCTTCAAGAATTGTTTATCCTAGACTCTTTTTATTGTTTGACAATTTGAATAGGTATTTTCGACACCGACATAGTCTTTATATGCTTCCAAAGCCCATATAAGTATGCAATACATTTTGTATTGTTAGTGTTTAGGCCGAAGGAATTGAGATAATTGAAATTCGCCAAAACCCGAAAAAACTTCACCTAGAGAGTCATCACTTGTGAAAACTCCTTCAACTCCTATAAGAAATCATTGATAGAAGTTCAAATTGAAGTTTGCCTACAACCGTTTTGGGGGTGGCTGGGGTCAAACATTTGTAACATCTTAGTTAGGTCCCTCAGGTATTTGTGGTTTATTTGTTTGCCGATGAAATTGTGCGTATGTATATTTATAAATATTAAATATATTTTAACGCCTTCTTGTGCCTTTTATTGACTTTGCTCTGGCAGCTACACATATACTTACATAGACACATACATATATACATATGTATGTTGGTATTGACTCAACTTTGTCTACGTCTATGGAACCCAATCCGTTGGTTCAATTTCATTTTTGTGCAAATATTGGATATCAACATTTTTGTTTGCCAATACATAGGCCAAAAATAGGCACAGCGATAGAAATCATTTATTTATAGAAAATTTGTCTTACTTTTGTACTTATTTTACATTATTTTTCCTTTGTTGCTGGCTGACTGACTAATTGACAAGTTGAGTGAGGAGAAATGAAAATGGAAACATGGAAGATTTAATTGGAATTGTTATATAGTGTCTCTATCTCTCTGTTTCGTTTGAGAGTAAAGAAGTAAAAGTCTAAGGATTAACTAAAATCCTGTTAGTTTTAATTAAGCATGTTTATCATACGCACACACACACACACACATGGAGGACACAGCTGACCAATTGCTAAAGCGTAACAATTTTTGGCAATGTCCCGGCACAGCAGGATGACTAAGCTCGGCGACTAATTGACAATGTGTTTGTACGTCCTCATTATGCTCTTTCTCTCTCCCTATTTGAGCCATTTGTCTGACTAACTGTTCACATGCTTAACGCTCAAATTATCTGAAAATTAACTAAATCAGGCTGCAAAAAGCCACAGGCCACAGAGACAGAGCGAGAGCGTTACCATATCCCTTTGTATCCTTTTGCTACTTGCCAGATAGCACATCACTTGGCACAGACTTTAGCTCAAGCATAAATATTAATTACGAATGCTTCCAAAATATCTTACACACACACACACACACACACACTCTCTCTCTCACTCTTTCTCTTTCTCTGTCTCTCTCCTTCTAACTTGTACATATAATTCGAAAGTCCTTGAAATTGTTGAAAATGGCTGGCACTTTAATGAAGTGGCCAAGCTTTTCATGCCGCTTTCATCACGTACTCACTGTGCACCAACCCTCCCGTTGCCCCCTCTCTCCACTCCTCTCTCTATCTCTCACTTATATACCCTGTGTCGTTTTCGTTCTAAAAATAGATACGCACCATTGAAAGGAAGAAGGACGAAAGGAAAGCCAACGAGGTGTTCAGAGGTGTGGTCGGAAAATGCTTTTCGAAACTTTCACAACGTTTTGTCATAATTTGACCAACACGTTTTACACATAAATTTTTTCTTTGCCCCAAGTATATATAAAATGTGCGTACATGTATGTGTGACCACCTACTAACTTTTTAACCTAGATATATGCGCTCATTTATTTCCGATCGACAACCAAGTCGACAGACATACATATATATGTATATGTTAGCTTACCTAATGAGACACTTCACTCTGAAATATTCACTAAATTTTGGTCATTAATATTAAGTATTCTAGTTTTCATACAACATATAAACAAATTTCAACATCGATGCAGCGGACAGTAGGGAAATGATAACAAGGTAGATAAGGCAATAGGAATCAATAAAAGAGCCAAATTCTATCTACTTACTTAGTTTTTAGATACGTAAACTTTAAAGAAATTAACAAAACTAAGTCGAATCTGCTTCATACTTAAGTTTCGTATAGAGAAAGGCGAATCAAAATTTGCACTTTCATTTCATTTCGATTTTCTATACCTTTACCATTCACCGGCCGATTAAGATATATAATTGTTAAAGACTCAAAAATGTCTCTTGCATATGTTCTTAATTTCATTTATATAAAATAGAGAGCTGCATGAGTAGTCAAAAAACCTTATTCGAATTGACAATGCTCAAAAAGAGTTGAGTGAGTTCGAGTGCGAGGCCGAAAAAGTATGAGTGAGTGAGTGCTCTAGCACAGGACTCATACACGCAAAGCTGAAACACAAAAGAGAATTGAATGAATTGTGACAGGTAAAAAAAGTGAGTTGGTTTCGAATGGATTCGAGTTGCCAAGTAGTTTTTCATTTCATTTATTTGTATAATAGAAAAGAAAGAGAGAAAGAGACAAAAACCAATGAAATGTAAACTGTTATTTTTTTTTGCATATATTTTATTACATTTATTTCTATTTTATATTGGAATGCAAGAATATAATTTTATTTATATTTTCTGAGTTACTAGAAATAAGACAACGCTTTTCTGAAATCAAATTTCTAGCGTTGGAAAATGTTCGTTCCGACGCTGCGCTGCTCGCTGGAATACAGAATATTTTGCAACTTGTCTTATAAAGCAGAGGAAAAAATTTGGATGCAAATTCCACCAAGCCAATGGGTCAAAATCTTTTCAACGACACAAATGGAATGACTGTACAAAATTTGTAAGCTATAACTCGAATGAATTCGAATTCGAATTGTGTTAGCCAAATTTTTCATTCGGTTTTATACTTCATTCATTCGAACTTTTTTCGTTGGATGCTGTGAGTTATGAGAAGCAATATACATTCACACTTACACACATTCACTCCAGTGTTAGCAAGCACTCACTAAATTCAATTCAATTCGAGTCCATTCATTTCTTTATATGTATTGAGTGAAGCCGAGCAGCTCTCTAATATAAAAAGAGATCAGATATTGGTGTTATTTATATTCAACAATTATATATACATATGTGGGGTTTGAGTCCAAAGGACATTTCCATCTACAAATAATAGTGCTTTGATATGTTTATATATTAAAAGTATTAAAAGGAACCAGCACAACCTCAAAATCAAGCTACATAAGACTTTAATGATAAGCTTGATATTATTTTTATATAAATAAACTATGTGGTCAATATGTTAAGTCGCTTGTGTTTATTATCATCATAAAAATTGCACTTTGACAGCCGAAACGTGCTGCTGTCGAAACCGTTTAATCGTCTCACAATCAGGGAAAAAAATGTGCCTTAAATGGAGTCCACCTAAACTTCATTGCCATTACTAAACCAATACCAGTTAAGACGGTAAGACGAAATTCAATTCATAACGATTCTCCAAAAAAAAAAAAAAAAAAAGAAATCTGTCAAATCCAATGGATTATTCATATGGCCAACAAAACATCATGTCAATTGCAGAAGATGAAAGCACAGAAAGCCCAAAACAAAAATGCACAACATGCATGGGAAAGGAAATCGGTTACACAAAAGGCTTGTTGGTGTGTGGGCGTGCGATAGAAACTTATTTTATTTATCAACAATGTCATAAATATACATATATGACAAAACATTATACAAATTGTTCATCTTCTGGCAGAACATTTACAATTTATAATATCCCAAAATGAGGGCGTTGTTTTTTTTTCAGTCAATGGCCAAGTCAAAGGCTATCAATGAAATACCATTGGGACACGGGGGCGTATGTGTAATGTAACTGCAAACTCAATTGATTGAAAAGCAATTTGTCTACACACACACACACAGACTTAAAAGACATATATGTATGCGGTCACGCCCACATAACGAGGCGCAGTAAACCATAAATTATGATGACAATAAAAATAAAAAACTAACCATGGGGGCAGCTAAACTAAACTAAACTAAGCTAAACTATAAGCAATTGCATTTTACCTCTTTGCCAAGCTCTTCCCACGTCTCTCTCTTTCTCTCTGCCTTTGCTTTTTATTTGACTATAGCCACGCCCTAAAATTGTCAACCGCACTTTATGCAACAGAAACTTATTCTGTTGGGTCGAGGGGTAAGCTGAATATTTTATTGACATCTGACAGATCGTCTGAGTTTCTTCTGCTATAATCTCACATTATGCCATCTGCAGTCTTATGTATTGAATCAATCAAATTGCATGGAAAATAAAAACAGGTAACCTTATATAAATTCCACGAGATATAAATACAATGCAATGTTCGGATTATCTGGCCCATATTATGACATTGCTCTTGATGTAACTTTGGCGAGTTGTCTTTTTCATAACTGACATATTGCCCAAGAATTGCAGGTTGTTCGTTCCATAAATGGCAACGTACATATATGATATAATTATTACAAAGTCGGCTTAACTCGAGCGTGTTGGAAAGTGTTGAATCATTTTTAACCATATTGCACAATTAGAGAGACACAATTATGCTGGGATTACTCGTGACAAACGAATTGTAATGAAATGAAAAATAGTAAAGGACATTTATTTATTAAATATCGTGGACTGAACATTCATAACATTCAGGTGATATACTTTTTCATAATCGAAATCGAACTTTTTTACTTAAAACTGTCTGAATAGCACACCCTCTACTATGAAGGCAGGAACAATCCCATCTCTGAGTTCCTTAGGAGATAGTAAATAATTTTCTGAATTGTCATTTCAAGTCATTCCCCATAAGGACAACGGAAGCAAAGCCTTGCATTCAAGCCATGCTTTTATGGATTCAACTGCATAAACAGTTTCACAATCTGGTTTGATATATATATTTAAGAAATCCATGGGTTGTGTTGTTTATAGAGAACAACTGTTTTCCTTTTTGTGAACTTTACGATTTAAAAGTCAAAGTGAAATCTTAGAGTCTAGAATACACCTTTAAAATCTATAAAGTCAAGTCTAATTAATTTTACGCGCTTTTACATATCTTTGCGTACATTTATTGGTACAGCTGAGTTTAGTTATAGCTAACTAAAGAAAATGCATTTATAACATGAATACCCTTCCCTTCTTCTCACAAATAGTTTCATAATTAAGTTAGAAAACCGCTGTTGACAATCATCGATTAACAAAAGTATAACTTGTTTACTCACACATTTTTGGGCTCGTTGGGCTTAGATTCTTGGCAAGGAAATACTCTGCTATGTGGATGGGATCTCTATTGTGGTTTTTTTTTTTTTTGGGATGCCTTTTTTACAAATGGATTTCAAACAACTGAAAATAGCTGAAATCTGTGTTATCAGGTTCTGGCCTAAACCAACTACGAGTCAATAATAGAAAAACCAAAGCACGTGCGCACAAATGTAGGCAACGATATTTTCTTTTTTCATTCTTCTGTCCTTTTCTCTTACTATGTTTATTTTGTACTAGAATGAAAAACTAAAAATAGTTTAATGTGTGTCTGTGTGTGTGTGTGTAATATTTTAGCCAACATAAATTTCACACTCGCATAAATTCCATTAAGAAAAATCAGCAAAGCGCGTCGGGCATACGGAATAAGGCGCGGTAGTTGGGGTAGACCAAATCAAGGCGCTGAGGAGGAAGGCAGTTTGCGGCAAAAGCCAAAGGGATTCTTTTTTTTTTTTTTGTTCTCTTTCTTCTTTTTGTTTTTTCTTTTTTTTAACGCCCACACAAGCGCATTCTCTCTTGTAGAATTTCCAGTTTGAAAATGGAGCCGTTGCTGCTGCTGCGTCAACTGTTTCACTAGGCGAAGAAGATGCTGTCATAAAAATGAAACTTAATGGCAACCAAAGGAAATGGCAATAGAAAAATAGAAAGAGAGAGAGAGAGAGAGGGAGATAGAGACAGAGTAAGAACAGAATGAGTCGAAACGTTTTTCTACTACACAAATATTTGGAGTATGAAAACAACAAAACGCCCACGCGTGCGAACAACTAGCCAAGTTGCCACTATTCTGGCCAGATTCAGATATATATCTGACAATGACTCTCTCTCTGTGTGTGTGTGTGTGTGACTAACTGCGTGTGTGAGTGTGAGTATCCCAGTGTGTGGTTGGTAGTTCTCAATGAATGATTTTTCAAGTTGTGTGTAGGCGTTTGCCGCCAAAAATGCTGGCCGGAAAGCTTTTTCGATTTTCATTTTTTTTTTCGTCCTTTTTTTGGCTCTTTGTTCTCATTGTTCCATTGAGAGACGATTGCGAAATTGTCCTTGCAGAAGCAGAATTTTTATTGCTTTACACATTTGCATTGCGTTAAGGTTAGTATGTAGCCCCAAAGATAATGATGTCAGACCACGGTCTTTAATGTGAAAATCATGGCCCCACAACAACAACAACAGCAGCAAAAAAAGGAGAGAATTTTCAACTAACCTTTTTTTCCAGGAAAAACAATTTTTGTTTAAGTATGTATGTATTTTTGGGTTCTTTTGTAAAGTGATGTCATGTGTTGATTGTTAAGGCAAGTTGTTGGCTTATGACATGACTAATTGAATAGAGTTAAGTTTTTATGATAGTCGACCGACACAACACAATAATAATTATCCAATTCTTAGAATACTAATTAGTCAGTTTTGCGGCTTGAAACACATTTTCTCCTGTCTCTCTTTTGTAAACAAAAATAAAACAATCAAATCAAATTGTTTACTTGTAATTCTTTTAGATAAAGTATTATTTATCAGAATTTCTAATTTAAGCCATTATTATGGATTTAACAGTCCTCGTAAAAGTTATATCTCTTTTTTTGATTATAGTTTTTGTTTAAGTTTATAGAGTAAAAGCAAAATTTAACAGTCAGGGCAAAGAACTTTACAAAAACAGTGTTTCAAGTGAATACAAATACTCTTTTTTATACTCCCTTTCTGTAGAAACTTTAACTACAATAATCAGTATAAATTAAGTCTTTCATGTTCTCTGAAAACCTTTGAGGCTATAGTTTTTGGTGACTTGTTTTAATTATGATGATTAACAATTTTTGTGAGGGGTAAAATTTTGTTGGTCCCAGAAGCTCTTCAGGCTTTTTCATCTGAAAACTTTTCTAGCAACATTTTGTTTTGACTTTTGACTGAACAAATTAAACAGAGTTTTGGTGTTTTTTTTTTTTGCCAGTTGACATTTGCCAGAGAAAGGGAGAGAGCGGAAAAAGAGTTGGTAAAAAAGGAAATGCTAGAAAAAGTTTCGTTTTTTTTCTAGTTTTGTCACTCATTTGCTTGGTCGGTTAGTCAGTCATTCAGTTAGCCAATCGCTCAGTTGGGGTCAGTTTTGGTCTCTAATTGCTTTTGCAGTACAGGAATACCGTTATAAAGTTTGTATGTACATATGTATGTCCGTTTTGCTGTTGTCAAGCTTCGCTTTTGGATTTTTTTTTCGCTGACTGTACTTAAAAATGTTAGTTCAGTTCTTTTTTGGGTGGCAGCCAAACTGACAACAGCATGAGTGTATCTGTCTGTGTGTATGTGTGTGTGTGAGTGGGCAAAAGATGTCGGCAACAACGTTGACAATGGTAACTTATAGAAAAGGGGAGACACATAGAGAATAAGAGACTGAAAGAGAGGCAGGAAGAAGGAAATGTGTGTGAGACAGAGCTGTGGCTTCCGTTTGTGCGGAAGTCGTCGCCATCTTCTTGCATTTTGGTCATCCTGCGCCCACTCACCACACACACACACACACAGATACACTCTCTAACACACTTCTGAGAAATTATGGCGGCATTTGCCACAAATCGTGCGTGTAAAGTGATGTCATGGCACAAACCAAAATCTCAAAATGCATGCGTCAGCATTTCTGCATGTGATGCAATAGTTTTATATACCCTTCACCTCCTCTCCACTCCGCCCGTCTGCTGATTGCTGCCTCCATTGATAAATACAATTTGTATCTATGCAACGAATGGACGAATTTTTGACAATTTAACAGTTGCTTAGAAGAATCTTTCGGCTTTTATTTTTTTTGCATATTTCATAAACAGACAGAGACTAAGAGTGGTGACGGTTGGTGGGGGTGGGCCCGAGGTCAGGGGGTGTGAGGTAGGTAAGGGACCGCCGACCGCCACTTGCTGTTTTCATTTCAATAAACTTGAGCACTTTGTGCGTCTTGTCATGAATATTTGAAGAACCCAAAACGGCGACGTCTTATACTTATCTTCTTCTACTTCGTTTCTGTATTTTTTTTTATTATACTTCGTCCTTTTTGTGTTATGTGCCCGCGATGGAACACCCATGCCGCCAAAATCCATATTAAAGTTGTTGTATTTGTATTTTATTTGTTTCTTCTTGTCCTTGTCCTGTTTTTACCCTGTAAAAATAAACATATTAAAATCATCATCGAAATGGGTCTTGACATACTTTATAAAACATTAGCGAGAAGTTTAGAGAAAAAGAAGAAAGAAAGCGGTTCTAGCGCAGTAAAGGGGGAGGGTAAACTTTGCCCTTGAAAGTATGCAATAGGCTGAAATAATGTTTTTTATTTTCTACGAATTTATAACTTTTCGAACATCCTGAACTTAAAGATTGGTCTACAAACCATATTCTCGTTAAAGATTATTCTCATAAATCCTCTTATTGAATACTTAAAGCACTTAGATCCGCCACAAAAAAGTTCGATTTAGTTTTTCAATCTCAAAAGTAGTTATTTCTTTCGCTTTTATAGCATTAAATTGAAAAATAAACACTTAGAAACGTTTCAAGTTGTTGAAATAAAACTAATTATCTGATTCCTACAAAATATCCCTCAACAGAACTTTATTTCGACTGAGTCGACTTTGGGTCGACTCTAAAACCCACTGGGATTTGTTATTTTGCTTTTCTTTTTTTTTTTTTTTTTTTTTTTGCTTCTGTTATTTTGTCAACAATTTCCACTTGTTGTTGTTTTTGTTGATGTTTTTGTTATTGCTGTCGTTTTATTTTTTTGTTTTGCTCCCCGCCGTCTTGTTTTGTCTCTAGTTTATTTATAATTTAGCACAAGAGAAATACATTTAAGGTAATTAATTTTGTCAATTAAAGTCTGAAGGAATTAAATTCTGTTGCGCCGTTTTGAAGTTGAATCTTTCTCTTGCTTTTTTCTTGCTTGTTTCTTTGAATTTCGATTTCAATTTCGCATTTCGTTTTCGATTTCCATTTTAAAATGACAGGAACAAATCAAAAAATCATGTGACCGATATCAAACCTAATTTCAATTTCAATTGGACGCCTAAAAATAGGCAACAATCCGCAAGTAGATTCGGCCAACAAGCGGAAACCAAAAAGTGCATGTGTGGGTGTCTCGTATCGATATACAGGGGCTTCGTTTAAGAAAGGGATCTCAATTAGTGAGAGAATTTGAATTTTCAAAACTTCATAGCAATTAATTTTGACTTAGCATTTTTAAAATTATAAAGTAAGTATTAAAATTTTCATTTTTGAGTTATACTGGACTGGACTAGACTAACAAAAATAAATAGGTTGTAGACTTATTAGCTATGAAGTCATCCCTTTGAACAGTCTATATTCTAAAGGTATATTACTCATACGTCAGGTAAGAGCACAAGACAACTAAGTAATATAAGAATACTTAATTTTCCGCCCAAAGGCAAATCTGGTATGAAAGCAAAAGTTCGCCCCCTATAATATTTTGACAATTTCGTAATTGTTTTAGGTGTTTTAAACCGAAATAGAGATATCCTTAGACAATTCCTGCTCAAATACTCGTGAATAAATGCCCCCCTTAATCACAAAAGATGTCTCAATCAATTTTGGCAGCTTTAGCTTGGCTCTAAGTAAGTTATAACTGGTAGATATTGGCTTATGACTTCCCCCATGCCTAGATAAAAATCTAACAACGTTCAAGTGTTACTCTCCTTTCTTTCTACGTGTCCTTCCCCAATTCTATGTGTTTGCTGACACTTAAACCTAAAGCAGCTTTGAAGCTTAAACGGCACTTGATGCTTGACTTAACACAAATATCTGCAAATATCCGCAGACACACACACTCACACACACACACACAAAGGCTCACACATCCACATCCCCATCCGCATAGACTTGCCATGAAGGCAACCGCCGACTTGTATCCTCGTATATCAAAAGCCAAAACGCGTTGAATTTTCCATTAGGTTGAAAAGCATTTTGCAGAGGAGAGCAACACAAAAAACAGAAGCAGGGACACGTGGGTTCTGTTTTGGTGTCGGTTCTTTATTTTATTCGAGTATTTGCCTTGTTCTCACATCCATTGACAGCTGTGTCAGGCCCTAGAAAAATAAAATATTGGCTGATGTGTGTTTAAAAAATGTTTTTTGTTGTAAATTTTCCTCTCTCTTTCTTTTTTTTTTATGAAGAAGCTCTCAGGGGTTGGCTCAATGAAATCAATTAGCTGCTTCTAAACAAAATGAAACCAGAACTGAACAAAATGCTAAAAGTTTTTTGGGAAAGGTCAGCAAAAAGTTTGTCAAAGTATTTCATTGTTGACTGAATTAATTCGATATTAAACGAAGAAGAATGAAAGTTTTCTTCTCTTTTCCCTCCTTTTTTTTGTCCGTTTGTCGCCTCAGGCAAAGCCTTTAGACTAGACTAAAGATTACAGTTAAAGTTGTAACAACAAAGTGACAGCTTGATGGCGGAAAAGATTGTGAATACATCAAAATGAGAAAGCAAAAAACTTATACTTATACAGAACTTGCTATGGCTCCCACAACTAACTAACTGACATAGGAAATTCAAAGAAAATCAATTAAACAGAGTTCGGTGAAAGTAATTCAAAGCAAACAAAACTTATCTAACTATTTAGAAACCCCTTTTCATTTCTTCCTTCGAAGTGTCCCTCAATAGGAGTGTGAGGTTTCAGGAGTCATTATGTACGAGGCAAAAAAAAACTTACTTACTTAATGATATCGCGCTCTTTGGCATATGGAAGAAGGCGATAGAGTGAGAAGTAGGACTAACAGGTGGCAAGAGGTGAAATGTGTGTGAAAGTAAGGGAGTTTCCACCAGACAGAGGGAGACACAAAGAGGCGACAAGGGAAAGAGACAGAGTGAAAACGATAAAGAGAGAGAGAGAGAGGAAGTATGTATGTTTCCCTTATACTAAATAAATTCCACATTAAATGATTTCTTTAACAATTGTATACAATGTGCAATTACATTCATTCAATTACCATTTGTATTATAAGTACCTGGTTATGAAGTACTTAAGGCAGTATCTTTTGGATAAGTAACTAATCCTAAAACTAAGCTAAACTAAAACTAACTCGTTCAAAAGGTTAAAGTTATAATTTAGTCAATTACTGGAAACAAACTAGACTACATGAAAAGGTTTTAGGTTGGGTTTAACTCTTTTGCCTTTGATTACATTTTACAACACTAGCGATCTTTGAATAAGGATGTATAATTCCTTCCTTATTAGTAAACATTGCATATGAATTGGTAAAGAAAATCTTTTGTCTTTTTTCAGACTTGTACTAAATCTAAATATTTTTTCATTTATTTCTTATACATCTTATCCCATCTTTCAATAGATAGCTTAAAACAGATCGATGTTAACGACTTTTTCCGGCTTTGTAGGATTCTGAATTAGACCTCCTTTGCTTTCCATCTCTATGTTTTTTTTTTTTCGTTTCGGTAATTGCTTTAATTTTCATTTCCATCATAAAATTAAACGTAAAAAATTGTAGCAAATTTTGAGGTAATTGCAAGACAGATTTTCATCACTTTTCCCATTTTATACTTACATATATTTTATGAATACGAAGCAAAAATGAACATTTCGTCGGCAATTTTATGGCATTTACAAGCCCCCATTGACCCCTTTAACCCCCTTCTGGCGCAACCATAGCCAAAAAGAATCGTCGTCATCATCAGGAGCAGAGGAAATCAGAAGCATAGAATTCATCCAAGCATATTTCTGGAGTGTTGGTTTTTTCTGCCATCACACATATCGTTTCGTTTCGTTTGGTTTTTATTTCTGTTTTTAGATTTTCGCGTTCTCACTAATTAAGTTTGAACTAGACGACTAAAGAGAAAGAGAAAGAGAGAGAGAGTGGGTAAGGGAGGAAAGTGAATTGTATATGCAGTTTTTTATGCACCCAAGGAAGGATGTGGGAAGGATATACATATATATGTATTTGTGTGTGTATCATAAATCAACGCCCTGGTAAATCAAAGTGCAAAACCAAACTGACATACATTAAGCATTTATGTGTGTGTATCTGTGTGTGTGGGTGAGAAAGAGCATTGGATGTTGGTTCTTGAACAATCTGGTTACTGGTTAGATATAGCCTTCACTGGATTTTTGGTTTCTCGGTTTCCGTTTTTACGACTTTAAAATGTCATAAATGGTAAAAAACACAAAATACAAGGGAGAATGTTGTTGCATTAAGGTAAGCCAAAGTCAATGGGTTAAGTGCCGTCAGATATGTCTGTGTGTTCATGTGTGTGTGTACGTGTGTGTGTGTGTGGCACGTGTGCACCCCCTCCAACCTTCTGGTCATACTGAGAGGACTGGTTCTAGTATGAAAGCCATATTGCCACGCGTTGATGCACATCATCAATTTTTAACGCGCATGTTTTACGTGACCTCCTCCTACTTTTTGCCTCCTTCTACGACTACTTCTGCCCTATGCCCCCTGCCCTCCCGTTACCAACTTCCTTCAGTCTCTCACCATTTGCACCAACGCACTTTGTGACGTCATTTAAATGGATTTGGTTTGGTTAAATCTAAATGCAAGAGTGTTTGGTGCCTAGCAAAATGCCATCCACTGAGGTTTTATTCGCATATAACATTTCAAAAGCCATTAGAAAACAACAAAAACAAAACACAAAAACACATCAAAAGTATGCGTATTCGTATTCCTATACGTATACGGATTCTCATTCACATTCCATTCCGCCATCTACTTTTCCATTTTATCTGTAAAAAGCCACAAACAAACATCAAGACAGTTCAAATCGAAAAGAAATGCGAAAAATAACACACAATAAAGTGAAAACTGTGCAAAAGTGACTAATAAAATGTTTAGATTCTCACAATTTTCTTTTGCACTTCAGTTGGCAGGGAATAGCTTTCGACTTGGATTAGTTGGATTTCAATAATATCGAAAAACTTGTTTCGAATGACAGTTGATTAGGTAAGGCAGTCAAAGACAATCTCTCTGTAGACAAGTGCTTTAAAAAATTTGGATTACATACTAAATCAAAAGTATAATCATCCGATTCTTGGTTTTGAAAACATTCTACAATCTAAGCATCCCAACAAAGGAGTGTTTAAGTTTGAGTGCTTTTTAGTTCTAACATAAATTCTACAAAAATAATCAATTTTTGGAGCTTTGTATTTCTTTTTGGAGTTTTGATTAGTGTTTGGGCTGCTGAGTGTTTTCATAAATTATATATATTTTTCTTTAGTCCATTGATTCATATTGAATTTGAAACAGAATAGGGTAGGGTAAGGGAAATAAGACATTATGTCGAATCTAAACTATTTAGAAAGTCGATTGAGTTATTGCTTCAGGGCAATGAGTCAAAATAAACTTCCTTGTTTTTTATAAGGGTCTATCGATTATAGTAGTCTTCTTTTTACAGAGTGAATAACAAAAAATACTTAAGTTTCAAATCCCAAAATTACACAGGCCGACATTATTGAGGTCATGAAAAAGTGTTTGAAGTTCAATAGTTCTCCTATAGTAATTGGGGGGTGCTGATCACGGCCCTGTACTCAGTTTTTCTCCATCACGTCAGGATTTCTAAAAAAAAATGCGTTCAAATTATTCAAAATTACCTCATTTGCAATATATTATTCCATGATATAAGCATAATATTGCTTTAAAAACATTATTATCTTATCCTATTAATATACTAGGCTTGATTTAAAAGAAATTTACAAAATATCAAAGAGTTATTTCTTTGTTATAATAGATAATATCTTACACTCTGGATATAGTTCTATAATGAGTAAATTTTGAACCAAAAAGTATGCTATAACGATTCCAAGAATTGTCTGCTTTTAAATTTTAAAGAATTGTGGGAATTTGCTGCGTCTTACAAATTGTTTATTAGTTATATGTGCAAACAAGAACTAATTTTCTTTCTTCTTTCTGTTAAAAAAGTTGAAAATTTTTGTTTCAAACTTATTATAGTATACTTTTGGGTGCATATTTTCCAACCCCAGATCTCCAGATTTCAAAAAATCTGGACGTGATGGACAAAAACCAAGTATGCAGTTAGAGTCAGCGTACCCGAATTAGTTAAGAACACCTCTCAAGTTAACGTCAGCAAAAATCATGTCGGCCTGTGTTATACTTGTTCATTTGCCTAGATTTGCCTACTTGCTTTTATTTCTGCCCAAGATAGACGTTTGGCATTTTGAAACTATTTGCTGCTTTAGTATTTACATTCTTTTTGCTTATTAAGTTTCCGGTTTACTTTTTTTTCCTAGTTTTTCTTTACCTTTGACCAAAACCTGGTAATGCTGCATTTGACGTCTGTCGGTTCTTTCGAGCAGTGCTCATGTTTACCGTTCTTTTAAGTGCATTGGTTGAGCGACAGCCCGACGAAAGTAGACTTTTGAATACCCTACGTTAAATTTTATGCTGAAATGCTAAAATAACTAATGCAAGCCTATAGACAATGGATTTTTGTTTCAACTATAACCTATTTTTTGCCATTTCAGCCTGGGAGTAGGCAATATAATACTATAAAATATTTTTGCTCCTTGAACAGATAATATCTTACAATTAGTAATAATCAGGAATATAAGTCCCGAATTAAGTCCTCCAATCACATTTAATCCGTTTTAGAGTATACAAATGTACCCCTGTCCTTCTTCCATCAGCTTGCTTCCTGGCATCGCTAACAAACGCCCACAACCACTCCAAGAATCATCGCAGATGTTTTTAAAGTGCAAAAGGCAGCGATGAACTTTTTTTCATACAAAACTTCCCATAGAAAGGACTATGTGTCACCTTTTAGAGTAAAATCCATTTGATATATGTCTGCATGGAAGTTTCTCGCTACTCCCGAAGTGTATGAAATTAATGAGAAAATGGAAAACTGAGTAAAACACAAAAAAGAAAGTGAAACAAAAAGAATGTGAAAATTGCTTTTCCTATAGATGTTTCTTGGTGGAGGAGGACAGGCAACAGGTAGGTGGGTATGGTGGGAGCGGACAAGGCAATAAATTTAACTAGAATCCTGAAAAAGGCACCAAAAAAGGGAAAGAAAGAACGCAACTTAGCCTTAAGTGAAATGAGAGTAAAAAATACAGAAAGAAAAGGCTTACGGCCATATGGAAATTAAAACCAGATAAATAAACAAAGCGGACCAAAATATATATATTCACCTATATATAAATATATACATATATACCTAAATATACTTTTATAAAAAGGAGCATAAAATACATTTTTTTTCTTCTGTTTTTTTACTTTTTGTGGGCTAAAAATGAAATTATTAGCAAATAAATGAAATTTGCGCAAAAGAACACACAAATTTTGTTCTTTAATATTTTCATTCAATTTTGATACCCTTTCGAAACGAAGGTAATATGCATTCTGAAAAGAATAAAGACTATATACATATTATTAGAGGTTTAGATATTGTTTTTATTTTTTGTTATTTCATGGATCTAATATCTTGATTTCATTCAAAACAACAATTAGAGAGAGCTTTTAAAAGACTAATTATGCAAATAATACATATTTTGATATTTTGGAATTCTTTCTTAAATAGTCTAAATTCCTAAGATGTTATAGTTCTAGGGAAAAGTATTACTAATTTTCACTCTAATATATGTTACATCAACCAAGGGGCAAACAATCAATCACTTGAGAAATTCACAAGAGTATAACACTTTCGGTTTAAATAAAATTAACCCGACCCTCTGGGGTTTCTCACTTTTTCATTTGGGCCCGTTTATGAATATCAAAGGTGAATGTGTGAGAGGGAGGCAACTGAGGATAGGAGTGGAAGGAGTAGAAGGAAGAAGTGAAGAAAGGAGGCTGTAGTTGTATGTAGTTTAGCCAGGACCAAGTCCGGGACCAGAACTGTCGTGTCAATTCAATCAACTTGTCGGGTCTGGCTTGCTGCTGCTTTTGCTGTTGATGATGTTGCTTTTGTTGCTGTTGTTTGGTTATACAAATGAAAATTTATTGTATGTGCTTTGTGCCTTGACACACACAAACACACTCACACACAATGCATAAGCATAAGCATAAGCGTAGCCCGTCAGTATCCCGTCTCTCTTTCAATTTCACCTGCACAATCCACACTTACTCTGCCTCTCCCTCTGCCTCTCTGAGTGCCCCTCAACACCAATTTCATTCCGTTTATGCCACCGCCAAAACATTGTCGTCGCTTTTAATATGCAGAAATTTTCCACAGTTTTCTTTTTATTTGAGTGTCACACACACACACAAACGCACGGATGAAGAAAATTGAAAAGAAATAAAAGGGAACAAGAGAAAAAATGCTTATGTGTTTGGCCACAACTTAATTAAACTTCATTTCACATCTCTCTATGCTGGTAAATCTTGTCAATTGTGACAACTTTATTCAAAAAATTTACTTACTACTTTTGCAACACCGTCTTGCAACATATGCCACATGTTGCGCAGCTAACAAGAATTTCAATTCTCCGAAAAGGTCAAAACCCTTTTAATCGCTTTAATATACTTTACGGATAGTGCTAGCATAATTTAATAAGTGTACACTGAGAGAAATAGTGCAAGAGCTAGAAAATTAATTCCAGGAAGGGACTAAGCCGATTAAATAGAATTAGCTTATGCATAGCTTACTAAAAGTAAGCAAAACATTGAAAACTTTATTTTCCATGGCCTAAACAACAGAAGATGAGTTTCAAAAATTAAAATCTATCGATTCTCTATGCAGGACATCACGATTCATTTTCTAATCAAATAAAGATCTCTTGGAAGTAAACTAAAACGCAAAGATATAAAGTTAAACTGTATCTGTATAGACCAAAATAAAAATATGTACAACATGTTGTAAGTGTAATTTTATAAATCTTTAAAACCTCTTGTCGCCGTCTCAAAACTATACAAAAAAAAGACTCTTTTTCAAATGCAAAAATATCAAACTTTGAAAGTCTATTTTATCTACATACGCAAATATACTTCAGGGAAAAGTAAGCATCGACTCTAAAATACCTGGTAGTTAATGTCGAATCTAAGACTTTCAAATGGTAAACTTTGTCCCCAAAAGTATGCATTTGAAGACATTTTGTAATGTACAGTAGATATAAAATAATTTCTAAAGCAAAACATTGTTTACAGACAATATGAGGAGTTCGGTTTTTCAATATTATTACTGATAATGAGCATTGTATCGCATCCATATACAAAGGAATTAAGCAAATATAATATATCATTTATTTAAGGGTGCAAGTTGCGAGCAACACAAATAATGAAGCCTAAAAGTATGCAATAATTTTAAACGTGCTTACAAATGAAAAAGTTAAAAGAATTGGCGTGGCTCAAACAAAATTTTAAACCATAAAATCCAAAAATCCACAAAAGTATCAGGAGTGTGATAAATTTGAATCAGTTATTTTAGTATGTGTAATTAATGTAATTTTTGTTTTTGCTTTTGAAACTCTAGTATACTTTTAGATAATCGAAATGCAGGGTATGAATGGAATGCCAAAAGTGAAAATAAAAATCCATGACATACTCGTAGTTGTGTAAACCGAAAGACAAAATGTATGTGTGTGTATGCTGAATGTAAAATGAAAGGAAGCGGAAATGTTCAGGGCAAAAGTCGTGTGTTGTGTTGTTTCGAGTCGAGCAACAGGAAAACAGAACTGCATATAGTCTACACACAACCACACAAGCAGTTACATGTGCACTAGGACAAGATGACACTGTTATGAAACTTGCAACAAAAGGCTAAAAACCATCTTGTCGTTGTCGTAGTCGTTGTCGTTGTCATTGTAGTGTTGCATTTGCCTCCCGATGTTGGTCTGTTTTACAAGCAAATAAAGGCGTGACATAGTTCATGCACTTTCTCTCTCTCAATTTACCTTCTTACACACTCGCTGCGAGTGGGTCGTAGTCATTGCCAGTTGAAAAGTCAGTCTCACTAACAGGACACTTGAAAGAATTGACAACAAAGGGCATAGCTAAAAACTCAACACACACATGTGTACATATTGTGTGTGACATAAAGGCAATAAGCAAAAGGTAATTTCAACTTGTATTTGACTCTTGTATTCTCTTATAATCACCTTTGCGAAACTTCATTTGGTTATATTGAAACTGAACAAAGAATACAGCTACAGGTTGGCTGAATAACTGGTGCAATGAACCTGGCCAGCAGCTGGAAGGCCAACAAAATGAATTTTTTTTTTTTTTTTTTTTTGTTTGAACTGAAAGGAAAAAGGAAATTGCTTATTCTTCGGCATCAGCTTGAGCTTCAGTTTTTGCTGTTGCTTTTCTTATAGAAATGTCTACATATTTATACAGTGGTCCCGGGGCTATCAAATACTTACATTTTTTCCAAAAAAATAACAGCAAAGAATAAAATATCTGTCTGTCCGCAGGAACGAAACACAGGAAACCCATAAAACACAGTATAGTGCTGTCCAGTGTGTCTATTTTAGCTTTTTTGAAATTATTTTGCAGCAATTTAGCTGGAAAATTTGTGTTTTGCTTTTAGGAACGTTTCGCAGAACGAACACGATACTGAAACGAATTGTCTTTGATAACTGAGGATCCACTGTATATACTGTATGTCTAGAAAGCATTTTGTTTTATTTATAACTAACCGGGGGGGCATTTTCCCTTGTCTGTCTGCTTGAGTATGTACCTGAGGGGATTGGTTTTCCCCCAAAATCCCATACAAGCAGTCAGTCAGTTCATTGAACAGCAAAGAAGTTTAAAATGTTGGGTCAAATTATGATTTGTGAGTCAATGATCGCATCGCATTTAAAATGAAATAATTCTAACGCTAAAAAAAATCGCAAAACTTGGTCACACTCTTTCTTCAGCAACTTTCTTGGCGGCTTTTTTTTAAATTTGCTTGCATTATCATTTTTTTTTATGTTTTACTCCTATGCAATTACTCAAAATTATTTATACAAAACATTAGCATTTTGAGAGATTTTCAACCCTTTACAAATTTGTTGTTGTTGGCAAATTACATTAGTTCAAGTTGAAGAGCAAAAAAGAAATTGAAACCTATTTTTAGTCAGTAGGCCAGAGCTAAAGTGCCTTCTCTATGGGTTGCCGACGTCAGTATTTTATTGTATTCTGGTTGCCACAATCACAACAGTCGTAAGTGAGAATAAACTAGAAGGAAAAAAAAACAGTAAGACAAATAAAATTTATTTAATTTATTTTTTATGAATTTAATGCTGGCGTTCTGCTGTTAAATAACGAAGATGCCCATCATACGTTTGGAATCGGGAGATAAGGAAATTTTTGATATAGACCAGGAGATAGCAAAATGCTCGGACACAATTAAGACGGCACTCGAAGATTTGGGTGATGAGAGTGACAATAGCGTTTTGCCTCTACACAATGTGAACTCACTGATACTGAAGAAAGTGCTTCACTGGGCCACATACCACAAGGATGATCCGGCCCAGGCCGAAGAGCTTGAGAACAAGGAGAAACGCACTGATGACATTTCTTCGTGGGATGCAGATTTCCTAAAGGTGGACCAGGGTACACTATTTGAATTGATATTGGCTGCAAATTATCTCAGCATTCGTGGACTCTTGGATTTGACTTGCAAGACAGTTGCAAATATGATTAGGGGCAAGAATCCACAGGAAATACGCGACACATTTGCCATTTTCAATGATTTCTCTCCAGCAGAGGAGGAGCAAGTGCGCAAGGAAAATGAATGGTGTGAAGAGAAGTGAAAATAAATTGGTGCCTTGAAAGAATAAAATAAATGTATTTAAATCGAAAAGTAATTTAAAAGTAACGTTCGTTTTACTATCCACAGAGGGCGCGCCGGTAAGTCAGCTGTTTATTTTTCCTCCCACGAGAAGACATGGCGAATTGGCTCAAATTATAGGCGAATTCAAAAAAAAAAAACATACTATCGGTTTTAAATTTAAATTTCAATTGGATTGGAAGTATTCTACCTTAAAAAACCTGTTTTGAGATATGTATGTGTAAAGGTTGAAAACTTTTTAAATCATTTTATTTTAACAATTCCAAATAAATGGTGCTCATCGATAACTATCGAGAATACTGAATGGACGTCATCGAGATTTAGACCATCTCTAGTGTTTTGTTGTTGGAAAATTTTGGAGAGCGAAAAATTAAGAATCAAATCGGAAAAACGGCAAACGGACGCGACGGGGGCGTATATTAAAGTGTGAACGACAACATGTCCAAAGATAAAGAGACGGAAGCGGATGCCAAATCCACTTCCAGCGACGAATCTGACGAATATCAATCAGCTGGCGAGGGCGATGGCGAAGAGGTTGATGCCGGCGGTGGGCCAGGACCAGAGCGTTCAACTTGTCCTTCACATACCCAAGCACAGCAGAGGCGACAGGGCAATCCCCCCAATTACACCTGTGACCACACCAACTGCAATACCTGCCCCCTTCGATTTTGGCGACACATATCCCATGCACCAGAGCGTTTTCGAGGACGACATCAAAGGACTACAGCGTCGTCTTCTATTGGCTACCGCCCAAGAGGAGGTGGGTCGTAAGGATAAGCATGGCAATACGCCGCTTCATTTGGCCGTGATGTTAGGCAGAAAGCATTGTGTGCGCCTGCTTCTGGCCCAGAATGCCCCCGTTAAGATTAAGAATAATGAGGGCTGGTCCCCACTGTCTGAAGCCATTAGCTATGGTGATCGGCAGACAATCACACAAGTGCTTCGCATGCTGAAGCTGCAGTCTCGTGAGCATATGGAAAGTCGACGCGAGAAGCTAGTGAATGCCCTTAGGCAAATGCAGGATTTCTATATGGAATTTAAATGGGATTTTCAATCCTGGCTGCCGCTTGTCTCACGAATCCTGCCCTCGGACATTTGTAGACTGTACAAATCGGGCGCCTCGCTGCGTCTGGACACCACGCTAGTGGATTTTAATGACATGCGGTGGGAGAGGGGAGATATATCGTTTTTATTCCGGGGTGAGGCTAATTCAAGGGAATCCTTAGTCTTGCTAGACAACGAGCAAGAATGCTATCAATGTTTGCGCTACGAGGAATCCGACATGGAGGATGAGGTGGATGTGCTAATGTCCACAGATATTCTGGCAACCCAAATGTCCACAAAGACCATACAATTTGCCAGGGCGCAGCGTGGATGGATTTTTCGAGCGAATCGCAAGGAACTCATTGGTGGTCAGTATCAATGTGAGATATATACAATTCAGGGATTGATACTAAAGCAACGTAAGCGTCGCGAGCATTTATCACACGAGGATTTGCAAAAGAATCGGGCTATTGTCGAGACAATCACCAAAGGCGGAAGCGGGGCAAGTGGAGCACCCGCAGATGCACGTCGATCCAGTTTAGCCACGACACCACCGCCACCTCCAACCACATCATCTAGTACAACCACCCCGTCAGATGGTGGTTCAACTGCACCCACGCCTACAAATGGTCTTACCTTGCCAGAGCTGCCGCGACGCAGCTCCCTGCAGGCTCCGCCAGCCACAAATGTGACTTGGTCTCAGTATATTGAGGCTGCTGTCGGCAAGTGTCCGCAACTCGGACGACCGCCTGTCCATAAGCAATCCAATAAAACTTTACGCGCCACTGTAGCCATGAGCAAGGATTTCCCCTTAAGTGTTGACATGCTGTTGGACGTGCTTGAGGTGGTGGCACCTCTTAAACATATTAATAAATTGCGTGAATTTGTTACGCTCAAATTGCCAACTGGATTCCCGGTAAAAATTGAGATACCTGTCCTTCATACCGTGACGGCTAAGGTGACATTCCAGAAATTTGAGTTTCGTGACAATATTCCAGCTAAACTCTTTGAGATACCCTCACACTATTGGGAGGATGTGCGTCGTTTTCAAGACTTATGACCACCACCAGCTGGAGGAGGAAGCGCAGGAGGAGACAGTGCATCAGCATCGGCTTCGGCAACGGCTTCGACAGCAACAACGCCTGGCAGTAGCAATTCATTACCAACTGGTCTTGGTCAAATGGATATGAATCGGAATGAATCACCCACTACGCCCATTAAAGAGTTTGACTAGTTTCACCACCCCATTAAACCATCCTTCCATTTTCCCCCTTCGTCTATCGTAAAATTATTCCCTCCAACTCAAAATTGCAATTTTGTATTTATTTATTGATTTTTTTTTTGTTTTGTTTCCTTTTTTTATATGTTGGAAAATGTATATCACGCTCTTTAGACTCTCCCTCACCCCTCCATCTTCCACCCCCCGCGCAAGAACACAAACCAAATTGTCAGTAAATTATTGTAAAATTAAAATTAATAGGCTTGAAATTTTGAGAAAATTGCAATTATAGCGATAATTTTTGTCATGGTTTAACTGTACTTTTAGCTAATATTTATGTTTTTTTTTTTTTTTTAATGGTTCAACTTTTAACATTCTACAGTATCTTAAGTGGCCGCCCGTGAATCATATATTGATTGATCTTTTATATACATATAGATTACGCCCGCAGCCCCTCCAAAAAAATAGAGAATGAGAAATTTAGCAGGAAATATAGATAAAGAGAGAATGGAGAGAGGTCGAAAGCAAAGCAAGATTAACTAGATTTTCTCTATATATATATATTTAAACATATACTTAATAATCAAAGTCGTAGTTAGTTTAATCTTCAAGATGTTCGAATTTGTTTATTTCTGTATTTCCATATATGTTTGTATATGCGTGTGTCTGTGTTTAGTGCAATTTTCCCCTACTTAAGATAAACAAAAAAGAACATTTTCGGTTAGCCGAAAATATTTATAACATTTTATTATTTAGGCTGAAAGAAAACAAAGCGTCCGTAAACAAAAAAAGAAGTATTTATTGTAAAACCTCTCACCCGCTACCCCTAATCCATTTAAATCACCACACTCGATATCACAAAATAATATTTAAGGGCCCATCTGCATCTAGATTAATGTAAACCACAAAAAAAAAAAAAAGAGAACTTATTTATTTATGTATAATTTGTATGCAATTTCAAGTTTTGTTTTTTGAATTTAGTATATGTGTATGATTAACATCTGCAAAGAGCTTATTTCTTTTATGTTTTCTTTATGGCTTGTGATTTGTAAAAAACAGAGAACCTTGAAACTATTTATTTATATTATTCATGCTTGTGTAAAACTGCCATGATTTTAATTGTTTATTTCCGGGCACAACTTAATATAAACATTTGTGTTTTTTTTATATCATTTTTTCAGCTATTTTTAAGTAAAGAACTTTTAAAAATTTATATAAATATATATATATTTGTACTTGCAAAAATCCATAAGTATAATCGACAAATATATTACAAAACAAAAAACCTACACAAAATCTGTAAAAATTACAACCCAAGAAGAAAAAAAAATGTTGTTTTAATTTAAAATAATAAGTGGGAAACTAAATTAAGCACAATCAGGCATACTGCAAAAGATAAAGCATAAAATGTGTTAAAAAAAAAAAAGCAGTTTACCCTTACAAAAATTGGATTTTAAATTTCGCGCCTCAATCATTAGCTTTGTAACTTTCCAACACTGGTGACGTCTGGCAGGTCTCAAATCAGCTGTTCCTTGTTTATTTCTTATTTATACAGTCTAAAAAAACAAAAAAATGTTGCGTCAAACTCTGCGGCCTTTGCCCGGTCCATGTTTTGGCCTAATCAATCGACAAATGGCCATTATGGCCAAATCTCTGAAATATACGAAACACGGAGAGCCACAAGATGTTTTAGAACTGGTCGAGCAGAAAATTGAAAGTCCTACGGCGAAGCAGGTTCTGGTAAAGATTCTTGCCGCTCCTATTAATCCTGCTGACATCAACACAATCCAAGGTAGGGAACTTTTTCGGGAGTCCATTTAATCTCTAAATATATAAATTTATCTCCAGGAAAATATCCGGTAAAACCTAAATTTCCCGCCGTTGCCGGCAATGAATTCGTGGGTGAAGTCATTTGCGTAGGCGATGAAGTTAAATCGGTGGAAACTGGACAACATGTTGTGCCATTGGCAACCGGCTTGGGCACTTGGACCACACATGCTGTCTATCAGGAGGATCAAGTGATGGCTGTGTCCAAGAATGTGGGTCTAGCCGAGGCGGCAACTATTACAGTGAATCCCTGTACAGCCTATCGTATGCTGAAGGACTTTGTCCAACTAAAACCAGGTGATACGGTCATACAGAATGGGGCTAATAGTGCCGTAGGTCAAGCTGTGCATCAATTATGCCGTGCATGGGGCATCAATAGCATTGGCATTGTGCGCAATCGTCCGGAAATCGAAGATCTAAAGCAAATGCTTCAATGTCTCGGAGCCACCGCTGTTCTGACGGAGGAAGAGATACGTACTAGTGACATTTTCAAAACCGGCAAGTTGAAGCGCCCCAAGTTGGCTTTTAACTGTGTGGGTGGTAAAAGCGCTACAGAAGTGTCTCGTCATTTGGATAACAGCGGCGTCATGGTCACCTACGGTGGCATGTCACGTGAGCCGGTTACCGTGGCCACAGGACCTTTGATCTTTAAGGATATAGCATTTAGAGGTTTCTGGATGACCCGCTGGTCCAAGGAGAACTATGCCACGCCCGAGCGTAAGCAAATGTTCAAGGATTTGTGCGACCTAATGGAGCAGGGCAAATTCGTGGCTCCGGTGCATGAGATGGTGCCACTAGATAAATTCAAAGATGCAGCAGCAGCTGCTTTAAGCTTTAAAGGTTTCACGGGTAAAAAATTCATTCTCGATATGAGTAAATAAATTCGATAAAATTTGCATTTAATGTCTAAATCGAAGAAAAACAAAATATAATCTCAAATCATTTCCACTTCATTTGCTTGATATTTCAGCTGCAAAGTGATGGCTGTTGGTGAGGTAATATCGGTAATGGTCAACTGCTGGCCATCCTCCAAGCCCAATTCTCCCAGAGATTGGGTCAGATTCTTGCGTGTGGCCTGCTCAATGCTCTTCACTGTGCCCATATACAAAGTCTTCTGCTTGCCCTCCTTTGTAACAGTGGTGAGAGCAGGACTTCTCAATTGATATTTAGGCGATTCGCATAGCAATTTAATGACATCCTCCAGAGTCGTGGTATTGGGATCTTCAATGGGCAGTAATTGGGGTGTATTACTGCAGGCTAAACATGTCTCTGACTTCTCGGCCTCATATGTGTATGTGTAAATGCCATCCAAATCATTAAAATTGAGATAGTTGGCCATGCTATCATAGCAACTGGTAGCCAATTTAAACACCTCCAAGGAGCAAGCGGCTGCTATTACAGCATTTGTGCTGGCCACAGCGGGAATAATGTGTTTGATGACACCCTGTACTAGGCGATAGGTGATCCCAGTGATATTAAATTCACTGGCACGTTCCAGAGATCGCTCATAGATCCAACCAATATGTTGTGGATCATCCCCATCCAAAGGCACGGAATTGAATGGACTCTCCTTATCCCATTGTATGAGTTTCACATACTCTATGCAATGTTCCGGCAACCGGGGAGTATTTGCTATGGTGCACAAGGGGTAATTCACTTGAGGAGGAAACAAATCCAAAGTACATTCAATACAGGCCGTGAATCCAGGCAATATAACGCGGGCATTGCCTTTGAAACCCTCGGTTCCACCATCAATCATAGGCACTATGGAAGTAACATCGATGGAGCCATCTTCGTAGCGCAACATGGACAGGAGCATACCATTGATCCATCGCCTGGCCACAATTGAATCCAGGCCACAAACGATTAAATGGAACTGGCCATAGAATGTTTCATCGAAATCCTGAATTCGTTTAAAATGCGGAGTTACCCGGCAAGTGGGCACACGTCCGTTGATAAATCTTGCTGCACATTCCGCTTTGGAGGCTCCAATATCCGAGCGACGGAAAAGAAACTGACGATTTAGATTTGATAATTCAATGGTGTCCATATCAATCACATGCAGATCACCAAAACCGACGAGGGCCAGATCCTTTAGAAGCTCACAGCCTAAACCGCCGGCTCCAATGACCAAAACTTTGCACTTGGTTTGCAGGAACTCCAAATTTTCGGGAGATGGTGAAAAATCACCCTTACAGAAGGGGCCTTCGCGTTCCAACAGATGGCGTAGGCCATTCCAGCGTTTACTCTGAAATGCCACGGCGGGATTAGGTGAAGCTACAGACATTGGATAAACGATTTAATTAAAAATTGGTGAAATCCGAATGAAATAATTCTCCCGCAAAGTTCAGTGTTGGAAAATGCAGCGTCCAAGTACTGTGAATACCAAAAAATTACAAATATTAAACAGTAAATAAGGCAGTTTGCTTTTACTTTTTTGTTTGCAAGAATTAGAATTATAATAATTATAAAATTCTTATTAAATCATCAAAATTTTTTTCTCCCATCTCTAAATAAAAACACTTGCGCTTTACAACATTAGTTTTGCAAATCGCTTGTTATCGATAGACTCCAATTGAATATAACGGCGCTTCCGAAACGAAAATTTATCGCGTCGCTTTGCCTCGCTTTCTTTGAGTTAGTTATTGTTTAGTTAAAAAAAGATAAGGATTTAAACAAGGCAGCAAATTATTTTATAAGTGAACGTACACATCACATCAACGATGGCGTCTTCGGCACTGGAGATGTTTTTTGATCTGGAACGCTGCATGGAGATCCTCGTGGATGGCACTGTTGAAGAGGGTAAGCTAATTTTTTTCGAAATAGTGGAACATACATATTCAGTATGAAAATTGTTGTCTAGAATTCCTACGGTTCCTGCGCATGTTTGAGGAGTATCATGACAAATGTACAGGCTATGCCGCGGAAACTGCAAGGATTCAGAAAGAGCTGGACCAATCGCTGGCCAAAATGGGCGATTTAGAAGGAAAACTGTTTCATGCTCGCCGCATAATCGATGTGGAGACCAAAGCCCGTCGTCGAGCCGAGCATGAGCGGGATGCCATGGAGAACAAAATTGTGGCTGTGGCCGATTTACTACGAAACGAGCGCAATCTAAACAATGAGACGCGTGACAAGTTGGCATATTTAAATACATTGCCATCGTCGCGCAAGCGCAAATCGATGAACACGCTCCTTGAAGACAAATCCTATGGCGAAATTAACTCGACTGGTTCGCTATTGTCAGATTTGTCCATTACGCAATCGGAGGATGATTTTTTGGATGTTCGTCGTTCAAAATCCTGGAGAGAGCATCGACCATCTTTGCCCAAAAATCAAGTACCCTGCGTGGGCACCAAAAAATCTCGCCTGAGTTCGGGTCTAAATACCAGTCAGCAAGGTGGTATAGCGACTCCTGGCACACGTCGTTCTGTTATCGGAGTGGATCAGCATACTCTGAATGTGGATGGTGGTCAGGGCGCAGAGCGCTTTTGTGCCACCACCAAGGTGACCATACCCCAGGATGGACAGGGTATAATACGCGCCGAATCCACCATTGAAACCTTACCAGTTATTGCTGGTTCTGGAGATGGCCTGACCTCTACGCCACGAAGATCAGCAGGATTCAAAGAGACCGCTGCGACTGCGACTCCAGTGAATGCCATGGCTGGATCTCCAGCACAGCATCGTCCTCCCCTGATGCGAAGACACACATTCAGCCAGAAGACATTCTTGCGCTCCGACAATTGTGTGCAATGCCAGAAGCGTATACGCTTTGGAGCCGTCGGTTTACGTTGCCGGGATTGTCCAGTGCGATGTCACATCGATTGCAAACCATTGCTAACTGTCAGCTGTATACCACAATCTGGAACACCTTCGGCCAAGCATATGACCGGTTATATAAGTGACTTTGCTCCGTCCATTTCGCCCATGGTGCCAGCTTTGATTGTCCATTGCGTGAATGAGATTGAGGCTCGTGGCCTCACCGAAGTAGGTCTCTATCGCATATCCTCGTCGGAGCGAGAGTATAAGGCCCTCAAAGAAAAATTATTGCGTGGCAAGGCCACACCGCATCTGGGTAACATCGATGTCCATGTCTTGTGCTGTTGTATTAAGGATTTCCTGCGTTCGCTTCGTGAACCCTTAATACCAACCAGCCAGTGGAAGGATTTCGCCAACGCTGTACAGCAACCTGACCCGAAAATGTCTACAGAAGCCCTGTATAAGGCAATCGATGAATTGCCACAACCCAATCGCGATACCTTGGCCTTTTTGGCACTCCATTTGCAGCGCATTGCCCAATGCCCTGTCGTCCTGATGCCCATTGATAATATCTCCCTAATTTTTGGACCCACTATTGTGGGTTATTCGACACCCGATCCAGATCAACATGCCATCTACACCGAAGTTTTTACTCAAAAGCAAGTAATGAAGACCTTGCTGGAAGTTTCTAACCTGCATTGGGAGAAGTACTTGTCCATGGAATCAAATACCTCAAATTCACATAGTGTAAAAGATCTGTTTGCCCATTACGGTGAGTTTGGAGAACTGAAATCTGCCAATATTCAGCCAAATCCTAATCATATCTCTTTGCAGCCACACCAATTAAGGGCACCATAAAGAAGCGTAAATTCTATCACACTTCGCCATCTTCGGCCCAAAAGAAATAACCATGTTTTACTTAATTACAAATTTACTCTAAAGTATTTCAAACAATTTTCCAATCACATCCGCACATTTTGTTTTATTTTCGGAATAAAACATTAGTTCTATATGTAAAATATATATTTTTTGTATGAAGTTATTAATATTAATAATAATAAAATGAAAACTGAAGCACAATATTTTAGCTAACCTAGCAACTATTTCTAATTTTATGTTATAGAAATCGTTAACGCCAGATCGTCAGAAATCAGCCTGCCCAAAAGTATGCTGTATATATATTAAAGTGTACCATGCTATGGGTTTCAGGGTTCAGCTGGCATTTCATTTCAATATTTATAGCCTACTTTCAAGCAGGTGAGAGCGTTAGTAATTTCTGTGACTCCCCAGGCAAGTATTTTAAATTTAACGGCCATATTTTGCTATATCAGATTCGATGCGTTCCAGCTCCATGGCCAAGCGCTCAACTAGATAACCCTCGGAGGAATTTTCCGGCTCAAATCGTAGCAAATCCATTGCCTCCTTGGCCACTAGACGACCAGTTTTTAAATGGGTCTGGAAATTATTTAAACGTAAAATACACTACTTAAGAGTAATCGAAGTACTTACCGCATATTCCTTTTTATTCAATTCACCTTCGGAAAATTGCAGTTCCACCAACTCAACGAGTGACAACAGATACTCGAACAGGGCAATGGCGTATAACTTGGAGATGCCAGGCACCACAGCGCGACAAATGGGCAACAATTCGGAGCACAATTCGACGCGACGCGCCAAAAGTTTCTTACTCGGCTGATCCATACAGTTCATTAGAGCCGTAGCCCGCAGAATGCTGGCTATATTTTGTTTGATATCAAGCATCAGGAAGTGATGGGGATGCAGAACCGTCTTGTACTGGGCCAACAGTGATTCAAAGGCCTGAAGTTCACCCTTAGCCTCTACCAAAGCACCACCCAATTCGGCCAGTAGCTCATGGACATCGGCTGCAGGCAATATGGCTGAACATTCCGAGCAGCGCCAATCTCCACCAGAACTTAACTCACAGAGGGCGTAACCGTCGGGGCATTCCCGACACTTTACACTGCTCATGTTGGTGCCACATTCAGTGGGATCCAGGCAACGTAAGCAGGAACACTCTAGCCGCCGGGTAAGACGTAATTGATGCTGCCTCTGGCTGGTGCCCATCAATGGATTCGTATAGGAATTATAGATAACCTCTCCCGATTTAAGATCCACCGCAGCATACAACTTGAGATTGAATTCCTCATCCAAAGCCACCACCGTATTGGGCACACAATGATGAGGTAAACTCCCACAGACAAAGACACCTTTAAGAGTGTCACCATCCCGGGCTGTCACCTCAAAGGAGTAGCTATCGATGCGTATGCAATAGGCATGCAAATCATCGGCTGTCAATGATTGAGATTGGGTGAGCGACATTAGAAGACCGCTAGCCATAAGTGGACGCACTGCCAGCTCCTCATGCTCCTGCCACATGCCATCACCATCGCGATAATCATCCAAATTGATAGGTGTCTCTAGCAAACGTTCGCAATCCTTACGAGTAACAGGATCCTCCAGCATCAGAAGAATCTTCATCAACGCACAGACACCGTAGTTTTTAACCAACAAATCCTTGCAGATATAACCTCCTGGTCCTCCACTGGCAAAGAACTGACACTCAAAGTCATCATGACCTTGGCAATCCATGCAAAGAGGAAACATCTTACAGCTTCTACACATTACATACGATTCCTGCAAACATTTGGCACACTTCATCTGCCCGCACTCCCAATGGGGAGCCACCAGCAATGGTCGCTCCTCAACCAAAGTGTCCCCGGCCTCAATATCCAGTTGGGCCACCAAATGCCTATTGAGAGAACGCATTTACATTCAACCGTCATCGTAATCGACATCTTCATTGAAGCTTACCTGCCGAATTTTTCATTATGGATTACCTGTACCTTTTCGCTATAGTCTTGCATTGCTAACGATCACGTAAATATATAGGTATATTTATATATATATATAAGTTAATATACTAAATTTAGTACATATGCCTCGTTTGCTTGCCAGACATCTACTAAACGGCGGGATTTTTGGGACTACTCCAATAGTAATTATATATGTATCTATATAGACAGTTCTCTCTGCGAGACCAAAAAGATCTTGTTTTTGGCTAAGTAGTTTCTCTAATTGCGTGCGCGTAACTTGAAAGCGAATGCTTTATTTATAGTTCTCCCTCAGTCTGAGGGAGAATACATTCCGTACAGATTTGCCAAATGATTTATGGCACTCTCTATATACCCTAGATACAAATATTATTGATTATCAGCCAATAAAATATGATATTAAAGAATTTTTATCAATAATATTTTAGTAGTTTTTAATGATTATATAGCTTTTGATTATGTGATGTAGTAAATTTTAAGCTACGCAAAAGCTTAATAGAATTTGTATTGAAGATGGCTTCTATAGGGAGTTATGGAGAGAGTAATCCCTTGAACCCTAAACGTTGATAGGAGGTCCTTAAAACTAAAACTAAAACATCATTGATGATAGACCAGCTAACTTTTAGTCGTAATCCATGCCAACCAAGCGTACATATATCCTCCCGTGATTCGCCTTAAATAGGGTACTAGAAAAAAATAATAGTAATAAGATAAAAAAAAATCGAATATATTGAAATTGTAATCCGTTTTTGTTCAATTTTGTTTTTAAAGTTTTATTTAAAATATTTCTTTGCTTTCCTTTTTTTTTTTTGTTGTTTCCTTTCATTTTGTTATTGTTGATGTTTTTTTTTTCTGCGTGAATTAAAATTAGTTTTGCTTATTAAATTGATTACAAGAAGGGGCGGGGGGCGTTCAGAGGAGCGTGGGTTTAGGCCTGCACAATCCAAAGGATGCGCCTAATACTATGTATATGTTATGTGTGTGTGTATGTGGGTGGATCCCCATTCAGGGTACTGTGTGTGCAAGTTTGATTGATGTGGATAGACTTTTTGTTTAAACAATAAGAACGTAGAGTTTAATAATGATAATAATCAGTATGCCTATTGCATTTGACATTAATAATTAATAATCATAATAATAATCGATTTATGTATATATATGTATATATATATATATATATATATATAATTAATTTGATTTCTCTTTTAACTCTAGAGCTGGGACCAAGCCCATGTTTTTTGTTTCTTACATGTTTTTTTTCTTCTTTTTTTTGTTATTTTTTTTTTTATCTCTTATCTGGTAAATAAGTTGTAAAAAATATGTATATATAATATGTAGATAATGCTTATTTACTGCGCTTGCCATGCGTATTTACACATCTGTTGGCCTTTTGTACTCTACGTGCTTTCTTCGACTCCTCCGGCTCCTCCTCCGCGTTGGAGGAGCCAGAAATAGCCAGCTGCTGCTGCAGCTGCTGATGTGGCATCTTCATGGACACTGGACTGACAATTACACCGCTACGCTGATGATTGCCATAGAAAAGTTTTGTCGAATATCCCCCATTAGAGCCAACCTCTGCTGGTCCGCCTGCTCCTCCTCCTATTCCGCTGCTAGATGCTGCCGCAGCCTGCTGCATAGCTGACGCAGCTAATTGTAATTCTTCCGATGCCTTGGAAGTGGACGCAATGACTTCATTATCCTCATCACTCTCAACAAATGGATATTTGCGTTTTAGATTCTTTGTGGCCGTATTCACAGCCAACAACTTGGCCGTGGTCGATTCATCGGGAGAAGCAAACTCCTTCAGTTCGCAACCGCTGACATCGCTCTCCGCATCGTTGTCCTCATTTATGATAATAATATGTTCCGGATCAACACCTTGATTAACCAAAGCTTGTAAATCTTCGGGTGGTAATATGGGAGATACTTTTTGATTGCACGCATTGCATACGGAGGATATGGCCGGGCTCTTGGACCGCCAGAATTGCAGCTCTGTCTTACATTTGTTTAGCTCCTGGAAAATGAAAGAATTTATTAAATGTCCAACAGGGCTCAGAGGTCTCAATCTCTCCACCTACCTGTAAAAGTGTGGAGAATTTACGAGCCATTTCTTCATTCTTTTTATCATTCTCATCCAGACGATTGGCATATTCGAGTGTCTGTTTCTGCTGTTCGGTCAATAGATTCTGTTGTTCAGCGAGTTGCCTGCCCTGTTCACCCAACTTTCGTTTGCAGCTGGACAAATCCTTGCGTAGCACCGCTAATTGATTGCTATACATTCTCATGCCCTCCTTGATTTTTCTGATGCCCTTTCGCAATACCATATGATTTTGTGGTGGCGAATTGCTGCTGCTGCTACCACTACCTCCACTTCCGCTGCTCTCCTCCAGATCAGAGACAATGGCAAGAGTGGCTAGAGAAAACCAAAGAAAATTAGTATAAACATCGATTATTATCATCACTTGTTAAGACCTACGTCGTTTCGTTGTGGGTGGCAATTGAAAAAAGTCCTTGTTGAAGCACGCCAAGCCAGGTAAAGTTGGCTCAATGCGATCCTTAAAGTACTCCATAGCCATGGTGGAGAGATCAAAGAGTTCATCGGTCACCCGATAAGGTCGCTGCAATCTAGGCGTAATACTGATATAATTCATTATCGAATTCACTTCGTCCAGTATCTACAAAACCAACAAAGATGTTAGGTGGTGCATTTTATTATTCATTTCTTATCAAACTTACGGATCCTGGAAAGAAACAGCAATGGCCACGTTCAATATGCTTCCCCATTGACATCTGGAGTAGCGATAAACGCATATAACAGGTCTCAATGATGTCACATTCACAGGCTAATGGATGATTACGACGAGCTGACTCCCGACGTGGCATGCTAGCCTTTATCGTCTGAAAGCGTTTGAATGTGTTCTTGATCTGTCCAGCAAATGATACATTCAATATCGACATACAAATATCATTCACTCGATGTGACACCTACACAAAATAGAAGAAAATTATATATATTTATGCCGATTTGTATTAGTTTTTGTTAGCGTAAAGGGGGGAGGGCGGTTGGTTTGGTGGTGGAGTTTCCCCCGTCCAAGGATACGGATTCAAATTTCAGCATTCACAAATTGTTTATTGATTTTGGTTATGCTTTGGTTTTTGCGTTTGCCCTGGGCTTTTTATGCCCGCATCCCAAAATGTATGTACATATTTGTCTACCGACCACTCTTCCTGTTATTAAATTATATCAAATTACGTGAACGTTCACTGTCCCTTAGCACGAAAAACGAAAAGAACAAAAACAAAAAGCCTATGTAGTAGGTAGTCAAATCAAGCCATCGAAAAAGAAAACCTAAAAAAAGTGCGATAAGTCTTTATAACCTTGCTAACTTGGCTTACCAAATAATCAGTGAGTTTTAGGACTTGACTAGAACTCGTTTATGGAATACAGTCAAACCCTGAAATTAAGACAACTTGAAGAGATATCGGACATGACTATAGAGGTTATCTAAGTGGCAACTGGTAAGCAAATTGATAATTACCCTGTGTAAGGGTATAACATCTAACCAGACCAGTGCTTATATTTCTAAATGGAATTATTCTTCAGCTTCAAATATATAAATCAACAATATGTAAATATGTATTTAAAGATTAATTAAAGTATTAAAGTTTTTTTTTTTTTTTTGATTAGCTAAATCCATTTAATTGAATTTTTGTTATACTGGAACTATAACGACATTACAAGTATATGTAAAAACAAAACAAAAACGTTTGCATTTGATCCTGAAATATTGTTTATAAGTGATATTTATGTAAAGAAAATTTGGATTGCTTTATATGGTTGAGAGACAATCCGATATGTAAGTCATAATTCCCATAGGTTGATTCATTTTAAGGAATATTCGAATATTCGCTTAACGGACAACCTTGTTCACTGTACATAAAGAAAGATGAAGGGTTGACGAACTTATAACACCCTAATAATAACAGCTCATTAGGTTTATCATATTAAACCTTGTTTGAATTTATGGTTTTGAAAAGTTTTATATCTATGAACAAGTGTGTGTGTGTATTTCAGTTGATGTGTCTGTGAGTATGTGTGAGTTTGTTTGTGTGTGTCAGGTCGAATTGCATTTAAGCGGCGGCAGGAGGTCGTCTCAGATGCCGTGACAAAGTTATAAATACCTTCCTCCACCACCAAGCCAAGCGAAGGGTAGGACAAAAAAAGCAGAAAGCAGAATCAACGCACAGGCAAAGGCTCTAGACCCAGGCACAATGGTCGTCGGCGGCGGCGACTTTGAGTGGCAAAATATAATAAATATAGCCAAGCCACTAGTTACTGGTAGAACAAGTGCAAGTGCATGGCAGGTAGTAGTAGAAACAGTTGGGATAACCCACGATATATAACCCACACTCGAGCTCTCATGCACTTGGCAAATTGCTTTTTATTGATTTAATACGAAAAACCCGACTTTGCCCCCAATGTTTGATGAAAGGTGGGCCATGGAGAAGAGAGGAAGGAGGTGGGGCAGATTACTTACCACTCGTATTTGTGAGATATTCTTATAATCCAGGTATTCAAAAGTCTTCTGTATTAACTCCGTGGGTAAATCGAGAAAGTTGAGTGTTCGAGCTTGCATACGATTTAATTCAGATGCTCCACCTGCTGCTCCTACTGCACTGGAACCGGAAGAACGTTGCATCTGCATGTTGTATGAATGATGACGCGTTGCAATGTTGCTGCCACTAAAAAAAGTTGGTGCCGATTGCTGCTGCTGTTGCTGCTGATTGAAGCGCCTCAATACGGAAGTACGTGTGGCTGTCTCCTCCTGGCCTCCTGGTTGTTCATCGGTATTGGATCCACCTGAGCCATTGCCATTCCCCGATCCGGCATTGCCACTCATTTGGCGAGTGGAAACCATTATAATTGTTGTCGGGGGAGGATAATTTTGGACAATGAGATTCCGTTTCTAACCAAGACGTGAGCGATGTGAACGTTGAGAACTCCTGTTGGTGGAATTTGAAAAAAATGTAATTGACTTTATAGTAACTTCTGGTTATGGTTAACTATAGGTTACTACACTGTCTCTCTCTCGTCCCCTTTCTCTGTGTGTCCCTCTTACTCTATCTCTGGCGTCTCTCACACTGCTACTCTCTCCCTCTCTAAAATTTCGTGGTAATTTGCTACGCACTTTTTCAAGCAAGAGCAATTTTTCGTACCCGTATTTAATTGATTATTAACTGCATTAGCAACGTTTTTTCAATCTCAACCAGTAGGCCATATTAGCTAGCACACAGTCCACAACATTTGCATGCAATTGCAATGCGTTTTCATGCAGTTTTTCTTGATTTTATTTGAGCACAATTATAAAACTACATACACAATATCCGTGGCAAAAAAAAAAATGGTAGGAGCGAGAGCGAGTATTCTGAGGTGAACACACTGGAGATGAGCGATAGCGACTGGCGAAACCACAGTTATCACTCACCAAAAATATTGGTGTGACCGCAATAGAACGACTTTTTTTTTAAATCACTAAACTTTGTCAAGAACTTAAGAAAAATGGTAGAATTTATTCATTTTTATTATTTTCTTCCTTTGAATTGAATTAAATCTCTATAGTTGGAAAATTATACTTCGACTGATTGATATTGCTAAGAATTGCGACTTTAAAAATGTTGTGAATGTGACAAGTAACTGGTTCCGGTACATAACAACTCATCTCTTGCTCACTCCAGTGGATGTGGAACCAGTTCTATATTTAAAAATTTTTTTTTTTTTGTAACTGTATTTATCGGAAAAAGTTGAAAATATTTTATTACTTGTATACCTATTTTATTTTTTATTCCTTTCGCATACATTATTTGCTATGTTGTTGAATTGTTGCAGGTTTGCTTCTAGTAAACATAAATTTAGATCAGGAAAAGATCGAATAGTGTTTAAATTTTCAAAGAATCTATAGAACAACAATACCTACCAAAACAGGTGGATTTATCATATAGGAACTTTAATAATTATTCATATAAATTATATCACGCAATTGAGTCGACTACTATTTATGTTATTGTGTCATAGTGTCATCATTTTAGTAATTCAAACTTAAATACAAATACATATATGAAGACAAAAAAAAAAAAAAAAAACACATTATTTTTAATTTAATAGGGTTTTTAATTTTCAACGTCAAAGATTTAAATGTTCACTGGGTTTCTCAGCAAATCGCTCTGTATTTTGTGAACTGGTTCTGCATTTTTCTCATAATTGAGTAGTTCATAAGCGCCCCTGTTGGAATTCGTACCAAGTTGTTCCGGGTTATTTTACCTGTTTATGCCAAATACTTACAAATATTTAAAAAACACGATTAGAAACTCAGATCACTGCAACACTCCAAAACTAAGTTTAATATAAGAGCCTATCCCTGTAGTATTATAAGTAAATAAAGGGAATCAAACGGGCAATCTTTTCTGTTGCCTTCTTTTTCCAACTGGGTCTCGCCAGTTGGTGGTGGCTCGCTGGTCGCGTTTTTTTTTTTTCTATCAGTTTTGTTTTTGAGCTAAGAGCCGACGGCGATTTTCCTAAGAGTTAGAGGAAGTCGAAAAAAACCCAACAACAACATTAAAAAATGAAAACTAGTTAAATAAATTTCTTAAATTCTAGTGTAGTACATACAACTCACGCGCCAATGTTTTATGTGAAATTAGCAAGTGTTTTTCACATTACAAATGTATATGTATATTTTGTTGTTTAACCAAGATAAGAGAGAATAATACAGTGAAGAGCTACAACAACAAATGGATTTCAAGTGCTTTTTGTTTTTGTCTTATTGGCCTTAAGACGTGCTTCGAATTATTTCAATTCGCAAACGAAAGTAAAAGTTAAAAAAAATCAAGCAAAAAATAATTACACAAAAGCATTTGTTGTATTTGCTTATCAAAAACAACAGTGTCCAAGTTCAGAGTTTAATCAAGGCTGCGCCGGCATCTCCCTTCACAGCAGCAGCGACAACAACAACAAAAACAACTGCTTCTCTTGTTGGGCGCCACTTAAGAAAAATGTAAGTTTTTTGATAGGTAGAAAAGTAGCAGGGCGAAGGGAGGGGGCGGCAGCATCATCGTCGTCGGCATTTTCCTTGTATTCATTTGCATAAGACATATTCACCCACTCACACTCATATTCCTCTCTCTCTCTCTCTCTCTCTCCCTTTCTTCTTTGTCTATTCATTAAGATGATGCTCGCTCACCTTGTAAATTTTTTTGCGGTACTTTTTAACCCCGCAATGACCAGCTCGCCAGCTGTCTGTATGTCTGTGTCTGTGTGGGGTTGTGAGAGCTTCCCCTGAGCAAGGTGTTGAAAGACGTCAAACGTGCAAAAATATTTGTTTGTTTCCCTTAAATTTGCTGATGCATAAATTTCCTCATAAATATAATCTATTGGCCAACAAAAAATTTTGCCAATCAAAAGTCTTCACATTTGAAATTTCAATACATATGTACATGTATTAAAATCCATATGTATTTAAGTCCATATGGAAAAATCAATTAACAGTAGTTTTTACAAAATTAAACTTCATGCCTAAATATGACGAATTAGTAGCGCCGTATTTTAAAGATAATGTTTATGGGGTTAACTGAGATGTTTTACTTCCGTTTAGTCTCACAACCTGACCATTATCAATAAAAATTTGAATGCAAATTGCTCCCACAGTGGTTAAGTTTTTATTTTTATTAATATACATATGTAGAAATTAGACAGAAAATATTAATTGATCGCACATATTAAATGACATAGCAATAATGATTTTTACCCCTATTTTATTTATAGACATGATCTAATTTGTGTATTCTTTACATGTTACTGAGATTGTTTACTATTCTGTGTAGTTATATAAGTACATATTCATTCCTTAAGCAGTTTCTAAATAAAAACAATTTACATGCATACTTTAAGGGGCAAAGGTTTTTTGGCCAGTTTTTTAGCCAAATTTTATCTGAATTGAAGTAATACCTTCACTCATATTTATACATATAATTAACATTTTCGAATTTACTCATGATAATATTGATTATGAAATGTTTTTCCCCAAATTGAGTCGGGAGTGCTCTCAAAGGGATTTAAATATGAGTGATGTGAACAATATGTGTATGTATTGTCCGAGTTATTAAATCGATTTTCATTAGAAAATATTTCATATTTTTGATTGTGGAAGACTTTAAGCACTGGGGCAATAATTAATCTCTTAATTAAAATGAAATCTAAATTCGGATGTTAATCTATTCTATAATAAAACTCCTACGCACTAAATTTAAAAGTATTTATCGTCATTTTCAATATGAAATATTTATTAATTTATTTTTATTTTCATTTCTCATTATCAGAGCAAAGAAGACGACAAAGACGACGACAGCAGCAAAAGCAACAACAACAGCAATGATGATGTTGACAGTGGTGCTGCTTGAGCCAATGGCAAAAACAACAATGAAATCAATGCTCAATAATTGTTAAAAAAAAAAAAAAACTCTTCACAATTTGTGATTGACACAAACGAAAAGGGGAAATCGGAAAACGAAGAGCAAAGAGAAGTACAGAAGAAATAATCTAATCTAAACTAGACGATTTAAAGACACCCAACTTGGGTCTTAATCACCCAAAAACAAATTCAGACTGGAGGCCTCACTGACCCTAAAACGCATTTTTGCACGCAAAATTGCCTACAAAACGAAATCAAAGTCAATTTTAGCGGCCATGCGAACGAAACACTTGATCCTAATACTAATCGGTGTGATAATCGCTACGATCGTATTTATTGTCTTTGGACCAGCCGGTGAACCGAACGATTCCTTCAAGAATATCGTTGTCCAGACGCATCAGCAATTGAAAGAGTTTCAGGTAAGAGACCCTCAGAACTCCACTTCCCTTGATTTGATTGATAGTCGTTTTGTGGGGGGGGTTTTGTCTTATCATAGATTCTGAATTAATCCTCTAAGATAACGCACAATGTGTGTGTGTGTGAAGTGGCTCTTTTTGTCTCTTATCAGAGAACCCTCATTCATCCCAATTTCAATTTGGAATAAACATTTAGTGATGGAATTTCTGTATTGTCCATCATAATTTTTCGTTGCTATCATAAGCACATGACAATTTTATTAGATTATATTCAAATTGTAAATTAGTCATACTAACACACCTGCAAAGGGATTTGTCTATGTATGACTCATATGGAACTTCTTTTTATTATTTTGTAGGGAATTTTTATGCCAATCCTAAAAAAAAAGAAAACAAATCAATTTTTAGGTATGGTTTATCTAACACATACGTTTAAAAGTACCGGAAAAAAACTTTACACATTCGATTTCCTATATCGGTTTTGCCCCATTGACTGGGTCTTTAAAAACATAAACATGTCATTTTCTTTTATCTAACCGCCACCACATTGTAACTCAAGAGGTTTTTACCATAAAAAGCAAATGTGAATATGAGTAGAGCGGAAGTTTGAATACCTAAAATGTTGTTTTGTGGTCAACTTAAAAAGGGAAAACCTAAACAGGTTTATGTGTGAGCGAACTAATTGTAATTGTAAGACCTTTTTTTGAACTATTGCAAAATGGGATTCTTTAAAGCAACCCCTGTCCTTTATAGGATTTTATCATTTCTATTTAATGTTTATAAAAAGTATTTAATTTCAAGAGGAATTTTAGTTATTTTGTCCTAGTAAGTTAAAAATTCTCTCAAACATTTCACAAAGCAATCTTTTTGTTATCAAATCTGTTTTTTAGTTAGCTCAAGTTTAATTTCGAAGGTTTGTTTAGGTTGAATAAGATAATACATATGTTTATACATTTGTGTTTTTTATCTCAAAGAGTCTAATGATTATAATGCATGAAAGATTATGGAGAGATTCACTAGTTAAGAGGTTTCATTTTCATTCAAGTTTTCTTTTCTTTTTTGTATTTGTTTTGTAGAACTTAAGCATCCTAAAAGGGGGTTTCTATGTGTCAGTTTCATTTTGGCAAAGCCTCATCAAATGATTGCCAATTTTTTTTCTGTTAGTTTTGGCAGCAACAGTCTGTCTCTCTATCTGTCGGTCGGTCGCTCTATGTATGTTTTGGCTTGGCCTTGAACTGCACTCGTATGTCCATAAGAGGGCTCCCACGTTTGGGCCATCAAAAATGTTTAGGCTTTCATCTTCAAGAACATGGGCGTAGTAGGATGGCGATAAAGGACATTTAATGATGTTAGAATTGAATATTTGGGTCGCTGATCAATCGATTAGTTGATAGTGGAAACCAATAACCATTAGACTAATAGACTATATGAGCTGCTTCGTCCCCTTTCGAAATTACTATATTGAAGTCGAGGGTGTGGGTGTACGCCAATGTCTAGCTGTATTATTTTGCCATTCTCATGCTCTTAACTAAATTGAACGACTCCCTACTCACAAGGCTGACTGTCTGGAAAGTAAACTAAAGTAAATGACCCAAAAGAAATCATCACCATAATTTTGTTTCCTTCTCCAACACCTACATAATCCTGCCCTCAAGGGGTGTGGGTGATTGTGTGGTAAATACAAATTCATAGCCCTCTAATACATATGTCTGAAACTTCAATATTATTTTTTTTTCATGTTGTTGTTTGTTTGCCAAAACGTTTACTGTTTACATTAATTAGATTGCGGTCACTTTCCGGCCTCGATGTGCTGGCTTTCAGCTCTTTCCTTCCCCTCCTCTTGTCCGATTTGCGTGTGGCATATTGAATTTAATTTTGCCACAAACACACACACACACACAACATAACTTAAATTTAATTTCAACATTAACATTTTAGTTTACAATCATTCCAAGATTTCTGTGTGTATGTTTACTATCTCTAAATACCTGAGCAAACAACATTAATTATTTCATTTCTGTGATAAATCTTATCATACAAAGTGAATTAGTCAGTCAGTTTTTCTCTGTCATTATCTAACCTTCTATCTATATGTATATCTATGTATCTTGCTGGCATTTCAACTCTGATAAAAAAAAAAACAATCACTTTTATTTCCTCCACCTTCTTTTTAAGTCGTGTGTGACGGATTTGATTTTTATTCATATACAGATTCTCACGTAGAACAATAAACAAAACCCAATCATTGAGCTTATGAATTAATCTCATGGCGAAAATTGTATACCCTTTCTTTGGAGAAAACACAAAAAGCGATCATTTAGAGATCAAAAGGGTTTTAACCGATCCGTATAGGCTTAAATTTAAATCACCAAGACCTATTAGCCCCTTAAAGCGACAAATGTATGTATATTCAGCACTAAAAATACGATAATTTTGATGATTAAAGATGAAGTTTAGTCAAAAACGAATTAATCACAAATTTAATAAAACATTTCACTGTATTCCGTTTGGGTCAAGTTGTGTATTGATTCTGTCAAATGCTTTCCTTTTCAACAATAAGTATTATAATACGCTAGCCGGAAGAGTAAATCAAACACCGCCATATCATTGTATTTCATTATTCAAGTTTATTGCATCAATATTAAACTGGTTTTAGTTAGGCCATTGTTTTGTTTTGTATTTGCATTAGGTTTTTGGTTACATTTGCTTTTGATTCAGTGCAATTCAGAATCTGTGATGTTTTTGGAATTAAAACGAGGTTTTTTTTTTTTGGGGGGTTTTTGTTGTGTCACTTTGGAATTCCTACAATTATCATAAAGAATTTGATTTTTGTATTTATAATTTTGAAAAGTGCACGTGTCTTACCTTAATTATATTTGAAAATTATAAGTTTGCTTCGATTGGTTTCGATGAGAATAAGACATGTGTGTTGACCAAAAAATACAAGGGGGGAAACGCAATAAAACCAAATGCATGCAATCGAGGGGGGTTTTAAGAAAGTTTTCTTCATATTAATAACATTTCCCAGCAAGTTTATAAGTTGACCTCGAGATGGTAGAGCGAGGGAATTGGGTCGGTATGTTTGGTTATATCTTTTATAGATATCCGCAAATAACTTTTAACATTTATGAACACACAAGTAGTAAAGAGGAGGAACCCTTTTAATAGGGCATATAAAAAGATTTCCTACTTTTAATTGGTTTTAAAGTACGCAAGCAAAGGAAAGTTCATTTTATATGTATTTCTTTTGGCATACATATGTACATACATATATGTAGGTATTTTATTATTGTATTCTTTTAATTAGAGCATTCAAACGATTTTTATTGATTAAAAACTAAGTTAAAAATAAGATTTTGATAGTTTTCTTTGTTTTCAGTTTTCATTGTGCTAATTCTGAAAATTAGAGCTTTAATGGTATTAAAAACCCCGTTTCATTTTAAAAGAGCTTACTTTGCCATGAGTTTGGAGTCATTTCTTATTATAATTGTAATGGAGTTGTCCATTTAAATGAATAGCCACCATCAGTTCATAATGCATTTTGAATGGTTATTAGAATAAATGTAATTATTATCGGACAACAAGCACTTTTGAAACCATTCAAAGCCACTTAAAATTATCCTAACCTCTGACATTTGATTAACATGAAATAAATTGTCTTTGTGTCTGGAAGTCATTGCAATTTGTCTAATTTACATGGGACCTGTCTCGTCGTTTCACTCCATTCATCTAACCATATCCAGTCTAGTCTAGTAATAAGCCATGTATGTACATACATATATACCATTCATCGGGGGTATAACAACTTGACAAACGTGTCAACCCCTTAAAGAGCTGAGCTCACGCTCGATACTCTTAAATAATTGAATGGCAAACCAAATGAAGAATGACCCCGTCGAGTCAGAACTTATAACATTACCCCGATGGTTCTCGTATTGTTTGAAACTCCATTAAAATTAAATACTCAAGAGGCTTTATTTAACATGCCAAATATTTGTGAAAGTTGTCAAAGAAATTAATGTAGAAAGGTAGATATGCGATTCTCCACTTTCACTTCTAATGCTTAACAGCATCCATGAACTCTTCAAAAGTAATGATCCCATTATTATCGGTATCGATTTCTCGAAACATAATTTGGAATTCCTCTTCTGTGAATCGTTCACCCAAATTGGTCATTACGATTTTCAAATCGGACTGTGTTATGACACCATCCTCATTACGATCGAATACCTTGAATGCCTCCTTCAGAATGTTATCATCATTAAGATTTTGAAAACGCATTGCCATCATGTGTAGAAATTCTTGAAAGTCAAGCTCACCATCCCCATCGAGATCGACCGTGTCAATCAAGTCGTAGAGTTCAGATTCCGTAGGCAACTGTCCAATAGATCGCATTACATTGCCCATCTCAACAGCAGTTATATTACCGCTGTGATCCAAATCAAAAAGATGGAAAGCATCTCGAATTTCCCTTATTTGCTCTTCAGTTAATTCAGCCATAATAAAACCAATTATTTGTATTAAGTTTTGTACTTTGTATGTTGCCCTTAGCAAGGGAGAGTTGTGAATGAATATTGAATGGGTTATAAATTGACTTTATGACAAAACACTATGTACACAGCCTTCTTTTCAAAAACATTTCCAATCTAGAATATTTGAGTAGGAATCCTTTCATTTACTTTCTGATGGAGTAAGCAAATATGTTTTTTGAGTAAAATTGAGTGATCATTTATGTTAAGAATTTGTTTGTGTGTTAAGAGATGTACAAAGATGCCTCATGCCTAGGATTATAAATTTGTTATCCTTGCTTGTCACTCAGTTGCTTCAGTATGTCTACCCCCTTCAACAGGACTCTTTTTCGATGTCTATACTGCCTTCTACGTATTAATAACCCCTCTTAGGCTCTAGATGTCGTTTTACTACAGTTTTTGAAGGATATATAGTATTTATATAACATACGCCTAAGTACACTTCCTGAATATTTGAATATAATCGGTAAATAATTTTCAAAACTTAGCAAAATGTGTGTTGAGGATCGAGTGGATTGCGTTAAATTATAAGTTTATCTTTATTAAGTGTCCATACACTTTCAAGGGCGGAAAAAGAAGAAGCAAGATATACAGAGTTACAAAGGATCTTATATCGATAACCTACAAGCTTAGTACAATCGATATAACCAGGGATAAATACAGGGCTGCAAACAGGAACATATGGTATTTTCAACAATGTGCAAGTTTTTCTCCAAACCAGTTTTGTTGAATGGATAACTAAAAAACATGCAAAAAAAACCAAACTCTTCAAGGAGTATTCATTCCCTTAATATATTATGTGTAATCCAATAACTGTTTTCTTTAGATTTATATTTTAAATGCGTCCTTTATTCCACCCATTGTCAATAATATGAATAGCTTAAAAGGAAATTGATTAAGACCAAGTAGCCTTAGTATTTAGTTCTCTGGTTCAAAGGGTTCGAAAATAAAATGTATCGCACTTTGAATTAAATTGTAATTTTTAAACTTAAATGTCAAATTCTCCGAGATGTTTAAATGAAGGCTATTAAGGTCTTGGCAATAAGCTTCTGATTATCTTGACCTCGTTCTTATTGCAACAGAGTGTCTCTAGAGTGTCTCTGTGTGAATGTGTGTGTGCATGTCATCAAATTAGTATTGAACTCTGCTCCCCATTAATCTTAAAAACAAAAAAACAAATATAAAAGAAATTGCGCCGCTTGTTCAAATATTTAAATTGCCATCGTAATCAGCGTTGTTCTTTATTTTCCCAAATGCTTGTTTACAATTGTGTGTCGCCGTCGCCGTTTTGCCTGGATCCCGTCGGCTTCCGCTTCGCCCCTTTTCGTTGCCCCTTTCGATTTTCTTCCCTAGTAGAAAGTTCCTCCTTCTTTGGCACATTCCCTAGGCGCCTCCATTAGGCCACATGCGAGCATTTCGAGTCACGCTATTGGAAAACAGCAACAACAACAACGCTCACGTGCCACGCGGATATATGAAATGTAAATATATATGCGATATACATATACATATATACCATAGATTGAACCGTTGCCAACTTTTAGACGGAGTGAAAACATAAAAAGGAACTGAGGAAATAATCTTCGACATTTGACTGTTTAGTTTCTCATGGCTTTGACGAAATCTGCATAACTGATCAAACCATCTCTATCAAAGTCAATCTCCTGCATCATTACATTAAACTCTTCCTCGGGTATTTTCTCGCCCAGATTATAAAAAATGGCTCTCATCTCGGCTGTTGTTACAAAACCATCCGAGTCACGATCAAATATCCTAAAAGCCTGCTTCAGAAAATCATCACTACTCAGCTCCTCCAGCTGTCTGATCATCAGGGAACAAAACTGTTGAAAATCAATCTCACCCTCACAGGCTATATCCACATCATTCATCATGTCATAGAGCTCAGCCTCTGTAGGATTTTGTCCAGTGGCTCGCAAAGCGACACCCAATTCATTGCAAGAGATTTTTCCAGACTTAAGTTTTAAGAGTTCGAAGGCCTCACGAAACTCATTTATATGTTTATCTGATATTTGAAACGAAGTTAACATTTTAACGTTTAATTTGTGAATTTTTGTGTATTTATATATATAGGGTATATATATGTATATATATTTTTTTTTATTTTTGTGTATTTTTATAAATTTTTTTTTTATTATTTTTAGAGTATTTTTATATATTTTTTTTTTTTTTTTTTTTTCTACCCTATTTTTGTGCTCGACTTTTTTGTAGTGTATTGTGATGTGTTTCGGTTGTATATGAGGTTTGTAGAGATGACATCTGGACAAGTAAACTAAGGCATAATAAAAAGCCTACTTAGTAATTTAAATTGTAGTAGTATATTTTGATTTAGTATTACATAGAAAGGCTGTTTAAGATCCTTTGATCTTAAAGATCTTAAGATCCTTTGATCTTAAATAGCCTTTCATCTAAATTTAAAAATTTTTGGGAACTTTATAACATTAAGGTCCAATTGAAAAATTTGTTGAACTTAAATCGTTGACATCATGCCAACAAAATCATCGAAATTCATTTGTCCATCGTGATCGAAATCATATTCTCTAATCATTTCCTCAACTTCATCGTCGGTAATTTTCACACCGAGTGCCGTCAATATGTATTTCAATTCGCCTGGCTGAATGAAACCATTGTTATCTCTATCATAGATACGAAATGCTTCACGTAGTTCATCCTCATTGTTGGTGGCACGCAATTTCCTTAAAATCATTGCACTAAATTCTTCAAATTCAATGGAACCATTTCCATCGTAGTCCACCTCATTGACCATAGACTGAAGTTCACCATCAGTGGGATGACAGCCCAATGAACGCATTATATTCGCCAATTCACGCGTAGTGACACTTCCCTCACTATCCTTCTTAAGTATTTTAAAGGCTTCGGCGATCCAAACCATTTCATCGGGCCTTAGATCCTCCATTGTTAAAAAAAATATATTGTATGCTGTGTTTGCTTGTATTGTGTTTGACGCGTAACTGATTTATTGCCTACTTGGAATATCATTTCATTGCCTACAGGGCGACTTTTTATTAAATTTCAAAGGATTGCTCGATTTTTGAAATTAAGGTTGATATTCCCGTTAATTAATCGTAGATTTTGAAGTGGGTTGAACCTTCTAAATATTAATCAAGAAGACAAAACCCTTCCACCGACTCCTAGGAAGGATTATAAAAGTAAATGTGCCTATTGGCATTGTAACAATGTCTCTATTACCAAGATAGCTTTCCAATTGACCGCCTTGTGCATCTGTCAAACTAAAATACTTTACAAACTGTGGAAAATGATGAAAATGCCACTTATTACCTGACTCAAATGCATTACTCATGTCCAAGTATAATAAAAACATATTCTCATTTCCTTTGATAGCCATCTTAATAGGTTCTTTATTTTGCAATGTTGAAAGCCTTTAACAGAATTGTGAGTTTTTGTATTCTGTAAATCGATCAATTTAATTTTAAAAACCACAAGTTTTTGTTCTCATTGTTTTTGTTGCCATTTTGCCTATGATTTTTGTCGTATTATGCAAATTCATGCCCCTTGCCCAGCCACATGCCTTTTTCAAGCTATGCACAATCGTGGTCCTTGACACACAGGTGTCATTCCTGTCAGTATCTGTGTGTGACTGTGTGTGTGTGTTTGTGTGTGAATTTGGGGCCAAAGTGTCATGCGATTTGTGTGTTGGCGACAACAAGCCTGCCTTTTGCCGTAGGTTAATTCGGTTTTAGCCTCTCTGTCCTCCGGCAACTTTTATTTCTCTCTGGCTTTGCCACCCAAAAAAAAAAAAAAGAGAAGTAGAAGGAAAATACTAATCTGAGTGTGCGGCAAAAGTGAACTCTTTACAGGCATGTGGCACGCCACACACAGAACGAGAGCAAATTTGACATCAACACGAAAATATGCCACAGCCGTGACCAAAGGAGCAAAAACGAACTAAACTAACTAAACTAATAAAGCGATTTCTAACATATGCCAACGTTATTGTAATATAAATTCAGGAGCGCTGTGAGGTTATCAGTATCAGAATAATGGCAAAGATCTGTTATACAAAATATCAATATCAAATAAGTTCAAACAAGTAGTTCAATTACTTAAGAGACAAATAGAAATGTGCACAAAAATATCATAATTTTTTAGGAATACACGAAAAACCAAAGTTTCTACAAAAGAATTGCAATTGTTCAAAAAATAACAATGCAAATAAAATTTCAAATAAACAATCGACCTTGGGTATTATAACAAAGACCAAAAACGTATTTGACTCTATTATTCAGTCGACAGAGTTTGCGATTATTTCTATATCTATGAGAAACAGCTCCTGCCGACTATTAAGACTATATTTTTCCCATACAATGAGCCACTGAGAGAGCCACGTGTTGTCGAAATTGTTTATTAGCTCAAAGGATGTATATATATTATATATGTATTCTTGGAATGGGTCTCCTAAAAGCCAGACCTGCATAACTACTTTAGCTAACAACTAGGTGTAGGCGGGATAGATATTGTTCCCATGACAGGGCACAATTTCATTGTCTTCCTGAGCTAAGGGAAAATGGTATTAAGATGGGAAAGGGTCTGTGGTGTCTATTAGCAGCTAGCCTATTGATATATATACCAAATGAATAGAAATTGTGGCGCCGTTATGGATGGTGTTTTTGTGGTGTCCACGCCCTTTTGAAGAATAAACATAAACCAGGAAAAAAAAAAAAAAGAACAAACTCATAGAAATGATATTAATGATACGAATTTCTAGCACACGCCATTTCCGGGCAACCATTCAATGGCATGTTGGAAGTGCAAATGTAGTCACCATTAAATATGCGAAAAAGAGGCCAAGCAGATGACAATTAACCTCTCATTTTACTATCCTTTTATTTTTTGTTCTAGGAGAATTTGCGTGTTGGATTGGAGCGCAAGAAACTCGAATTAGACCCGAAATATTTATTGTTGCTCGGCTTCACCTCAACCAAAGATAATGCACAGCAGGATGCCAATCAGGAGCAGCAGCTGCATGTGCAAAAGACTGATGTTCCCGCCTCGGCGACCAAGGCGGAATTGGAGCTCAATGATTTGCGACATGGAGATGGGGCAAATAATTTGGCGGAGCTAGCCAACAAATATCAGAGGTCTAATGGTGGAGAGAAACGAAAACGCATTACCACGCCATATAATGGCACTAGAGCCAATTTCACTATAGTCACTTATGTGCAAGAGGGCCAAGCGCCATCGGCCATACTTCTGGCCCAGAACATAGCAGCCAAGCTGCCGACGGAATATCTATTGATCTACGATCTGGGCATATCGGAGGATCAGTTGCGTACACTAAACGCCTATTGCAATAGCAGTCGTTGCTCTGTCATCACTTATGATCTATCTGAGTTTCCATCCTTTGTACAGGATCAACGTACACATGCCTATCGTCCTATTGTGATAAAGGATGCCCTAATGCGGGCCAAATCGGTTCTCTTCACCGAAAACTATATGCGTCTGCGTGGCGGACATCGGGAGTTGCAAGAGCTACAGAATCGCGTCCAAGTCTCTGGAGTTCTTGGCTGGAATACCCCAACAGCCGTATCCTCGCGTACGCATCCGAAAATGTTTGATTATTTTGAATCGGATGCAGAAAATTTTATATTTCTGCGCATGGTCGATCTCGATGTGGTCTTCTTTGTGGATAATCTCTTTGTCACTGAGAAAATCATGCTGCCATGGCTGAAATGTTCATTAACATTGGAGTGCATCGATCCAATTGGTGAGTGAGTCGCGGTGTCTGGCGTCTGACGACGATCCTGTATTCCTTTTGGTCATTAGTTGGGCCTTTAGAACTAACGAACGCCTTACTTCTAATCAATATAAATCAATCAATTGTGTGGGGCTTACTAATGACCATCATTTGCAGGGCATTTGCTTGATGGCACGTGAAATATTATTTGTTTTGTTTTGTTATATGATTAAGCAATGACATTGCATACTTTTGGGGGTGCCGAATTTCACCTTTAATTCTAAAAACCACACACATCAGCTTATCAGCGATTGGTAATCGAAATTGCATAATTATCCAATGAAACAATTACCATTACCAATGAGTTGATAAGTTAACAATTAAATAATAAAAGAAAATAACTTAAATCTAATTTATAGAATTTTCAATCGAAATCGTTTGCTTTCCAATTAAATGATCCACTTCAATTAAAGTCTGATAGCATTTACTAAATATTGGTTTTACATTCGGTTCGTAATAATTGTCATACATTTCTATATGGTAATCTTTAACCATGGGATAAGCATTTGCAGCATTTGTTAACGCCCAGGGACATAAACAGGTGAAATCCCCTGAATCTTCCTCAATCTCCTGCTCTTCCTCATCCTCGTGTTGTAGGCAATCCCACGAAACTTTTACACCTTGATTGTTCATTTGTTTAATAAATTCAGAACTGGACGATTCGGATTCCTCTTCCTCTTCACGTTTTAAGCAATTCTGTAAAACAATTTCACCTCGATTTCTCATTTCTTCAATAAATTGCGAACTAGAGTACTCCAATGCCTCATCACATTCTTCCTCCTCGCTTGCAGTTGGTTCTTTTCCCTCTGTAAATTGTTCTGCTACATTAAGGCAATTCTCCAAGACAGTTTCACCTCGATATCTCATTTCTTTAATAAATTCCGAATCAATTTCTTCCCTCGCTATTCTGCTAAACTCACAGAATGGACAGTCGCAATACTTCTTAATTGTGGTTTTCTCTTCTTGAATTACTTTCTTTTGGTTGCGGTTCTTTCGGTTCACTTTCGGTTTTTCCTTCTCTTTTTGTCCGAATTCCTCTTTTAATTCAGGAAAGTCGAATCCCAAATATTGATCAGCATCCAAGTCGAAATACAAATGACGTCGAGCCCAAATTTTCAGGTCCACAAGGCTAATTGTTCTTGTTAATTTACTTACATTATGGGTAGAATCAAGATAATGTATAGAACTGCCTCGGGGAAAAAATAAGCGAGGTTTATGAGGATTCAAAGACTTGAGAAATGGTCGCAAAGCTGTTGGGTGTTTAAATGATATGGGCTCTTCTATAGATTTAAAATTTATTTTCCTATAGCATCCAGACAGATCTTCCCTTAATTTTACAGTCCTCAGATAGCCAGCTTTCATCTCAGATGGACCTGGTTTTGCTAGCTCACTATCCGAGGACGCAGTTGATGTTGAATGTGATTCGGCTTCAGTATCAGATAGAAGGTAATCTGTTACTTGAGGTTTTACAGTCAAAACGTCTTTGAGTTTGTTCTTTGATCGACCTGTTTCTAAGCCCATATAACGCTTTATTTTGATATTTTGTTTCAACTTAAATGACGGAAAAGAAATATTGTTGGGAATAAAAATAACTTCACCTTTTCGAGAGCCAGATAGATTTTTTTCATTCGATGACATATCAAAATTCACATCACTAGGATTGAAACCTGGAAAATTTTTCAATCGAAATTTACTTCTTCCCCATTTTCTAAAGAATTTTCTCCAACGTGGTCCCTTTTTATAATACAGATATCTAAGAAAACCAAAAGCCCCTATATTTCTCAAATGCCGAAATGTACCAAATACGTTTAAATCTTTCTGGTTAAGCAGATTTCTCAGCATTTTGAAAGCGTTCCCATTAATTCGACGTCTATGACGAAATTCTTTAGGTTGTTGAAATTTATCATATTCTTTCCACAAGTTGAATATATATTGAGCATCAGAAATTAATTTTGTGTCTGAATTTCGATGATTTCTCCATTTTAATTTGGATGCTCTACGTGCTTTCAGAAATACCCTTGCCAGTTTCAGGAGATACAAACTGTCGTAACTTTTTCTTTTAATTCTTCTAGAAGCGGTTCTTTTGTATTGTCCTCTAGTTTCAATCATTTTGACTTGGGTTTCTATGGGTTTATAGTCAAAATTCAATTGCTTAATGTCCGCTGCAATATTTTGCCATTTGGGTGTTTCAAATAATTGACTTTTTACAACGATTTTTGATTGATTTTCTGTTTGAATCATTATTAAAACAAATTTTGGAAAAAAAAACCGAAAAATTTAGTTTTGAATAAAAACAGAAAATAGACTTTTATTTTAAAGGTATCTTTGTTTTTAACAGACTTCATAGCGACAACAGTCACGACAAAAACGAAAGGCTCCAATAATTTTACTAAGAAATACAACTTTAATCAAGGACCATACGAATTTTGGTACATCAGCATAAATATTGCAAGCCGCATAGACATATTCATGGCTCTTCAAATTATAGCCATGGCGACCACAAAGCATATGCTGTGTGTCATACAGAACATACCAACCTTCCACGACACAAACACTCGCTGAGATTACAGTCATCGTTTGATTTAGCTGATAGGCCAATACCAGAAAGAAACTGAATGTTAAACATAATACTATAATGCCATAAATTTGATTGAATTTGAATTTATATTGCTTCGAATAGAGCATCAAGGCAAGGAGTTCAAATATCAAGGCCACCGGGTATATTTGTATCTATTAGAATAAAAGGTTTTAAACAAAAGTGAGTCAACCATATCATAAGGAGCAAACTCACCCAATGTGTTCGACCCAAAGTGTTGATATATAGACTTCTGTTTGTCACACTACAAATTGTGGTCAACAGGAGGGCCAAATAATTATACGGCGGTGGTCTGCGCCAATCTCTCAGAATGTAGAGGCAGGTATATATCAGCACATTCAACAGCGACATCATAAAATTATAGATTTCCACAAATTGCAAAGGAAAGACCAATAGAATCTCTATGCAGGGTATACACAAAGCAATCTGTAACTATGTATATAATAACTGTCAATTGATTTCTAGTTAAGGAATATTATTATTTCTAGATGTCGTTGCCGATAATTTGCGGATTTAATCATTGCAACAGCATCGAAAGCATATTTTGTGTACAAAATGTGTCTAATTTCACTCATGTTTAAAGTATCCTTAATATTACTGATTTTGTTTCGTACAAAGTCTACCATCTTAGATTAATAAGAAATCCTAAAGGTTTCATATGTTATCGATAGGAATAATATATCGTAACGTACTTTCTAACTAGCACTTACAATAATTATGGCATAGAAACGTCTCATTAAAGATCGTCGAAAGCGAATTTCAGATATATCAAACTCATAGATCTGTCCATGCCGTTTTTTCCGATCGATCAACAGTTCACATTGTATGGCTATATCCTGGCCTTCATCGATTCTAATGGAGCTAGCCATGCGATGGCATTCAATAGCCGTTTACAACTAACATTTAAATGGCTCACTCTATTGACAAAAATTATATCTACAGATAAGAACAATATACAGACATTTATACATATACATTTTAATCGTTTATCTTGTCTAATTTGATTATGCTCTTTTCTTCCCTCTCCGACGCTTCAACTAGGTGCCCAATCTAATGGCTGCAAATTCAATAAAAAGCCATTGTATCGTTATTCCGGCTGTCATGGCTATGATGCATCAGCTTTCAATATAGTACTGGGTCTAACCTGGCACTTGGATGACTCAAAGTACTCCCTGCCCAGCGATGCTGCTGAGAATATGTTCTACAAGGAGACCCTGGAGCAGTCAACTAAAATCCTAGAGAGTCGGCGACGTAATAATAGCGATACCTCAGATCATCCATTCACAGAGGATTGAAGGAGCGGAAGGAGTAAAAGGCGAAAGATTATTAGAGGACTCAGGAGATTAGCCGCTGGAACAATGCAAACGAACTGAATTTTGCAGTTTAGTGTGTAGTCTTTATTTCATATGCATACACAAATATGGATACAAAGGAGAAAAACAGAAACCAAACGAAAATTCGTTGTATTTACAGATTGTGTAAAAGCATTGCAAAAACCGACCGAGCGATCTATCGATCAATAGATCGAATACTAATTATGAATGTATGTATATGTTTGTATGTATGTATGTATGTGCGAAATTGACCATAGGACCAGAGCAGAATCGTTATTCGCTTTTTGAAGTTACATAGTCGAAGCCTTAGTTAATTATTATTAAATTAAATTCAAGAAAAAATTTATATATATATTTATAGATATTTATGTGAGTGCGTGTATATGTGTGTGTGTGTGTGTTTCCATGTGTTTAACTGTATCCTTTTTCCTTTCTCCCTCTCTCTGTCTGTCCATATCTAGTTTAATTTAACATTTATTTTGTATATAAGGAAAAAGTGAAAAAATTACATACGATTTTTTTGTGATTGTATTTTATAGTTACAACCCCCAATACACATATAAATATAAAATTTATAATTATACATATACATATGTAATTAACAGTAGACAAAAAGGAGCCAAAAACAAACTTAAGCTTAATAAAATGATATATATACATATATATATAAATAATATGAAATATGCAACATAAAATGTTGAGTTGAATTCAGTTATATAAAATCAACAGCCTTGACTCGCTTTTTAGTATGGATTTTATTTAAATTTACACTATGCAACAAAACTTCGTTGTTTATACGAATGGGACAAACAGCTAAAACAGATGGCTGATAAAGAATGCAAAACAGGTAATGGATTTAGGAGGCGCTCACTATCTTTAATATTGTATTGAAATTTTAAAATTCTATAAAATTAATAAAAATAATTCGTTTCCATTCGTTTTGAATGCATAGTGTATAATTTATATAAAACTATTTTGATCTTTTGGCTAACCATTTGATGGCCATTCGACGAAGCTTAGAGCTAAACAATTATAATTATTTAAGAGTCTTTAGTTTTTTCGTTCTGATTTTTTTTTCCTCTTTGTAAAATATTTTTCACAATGTACATTCACATATATAAAATGGTAAATTCACATACATTTAATATATTAATTAAGGTTTATATTAGAAATAGTTATCTGCTTCTGATGCAAATGCAGTTTATCTTCTGGCAACCAAACGTAGAACATACAAAAATATACGTACTATATCCACGTAAAGGGTTAGGGCAGCAAATATATAATCCTCCGGATTAAACTGATACTTGTGATTGCCGCCAATGATCAATTGAGTGTCATAGATGAGTAGGAAACAGGCGATCAGGGCGCCGAGCGAAGCAACGGCAGTATTTGAGAAAATGGAAGGATTAAATGCACCCACGAGACTAATAACAAACAGACACAAAATACATGAGACCAGGACTCCACCCCAGGCGGTAAAATCATATTTGGTTTGTATGGCATAGATGGAAAGGCCGACCACCAGCAAGACTGTTATGCCCACAGCTATTAGGACATCTTGTGAATCCAATCTACTGGCCACAGCTCCCAACAACAAGGACATGGTCACGGTGAAGAAGCCCAAGCATATGAAATTCAACGGAAAACTTCGTCGTGCTGTCTCACAGCAGGCCATCGATAGCATTACAATTATATTGGCGACCATTGCGACTCCTAAAACATATTGATTTTCCCGCACAAACAATTTTGTTGGCTCATGGTAAATAAAAAGTGCAATAACTCCGCAAGTAACGAGTAATTGGACCTAAATGCAAATATATTTAAAAATTAGAAATTATATATAAAATGTAGTTTCTTCTACTTACCAAAAGTATGCCATAGACTTTCCTTATGAAACCTTTGCGTATGCTTTGGTCATTAAATACAAAATTCGGATTATCATCATCTTTTGGACCTGTAACCACATAGGCGGAACCATTGTGTATGATGATCTGACCAGTCTCTAAAACGGGCAATGGATCGGTTGCGGCTACTCCGGTTGGCATCATAGCGGCATTTGCCGGCGGAGGCAATGCTATAGGTGGGTATCGTTCGCCATTATTAAGTGGTTCTGCGAAAAAAATGTGGGAAAATAAATAAACCAATAAGTGCTTAATGCACATTTCTGGGTAATTCCAAGAAATTTTCCCCAATGGGTGGAAGCAGGACCGGTTTTTGTATATATGCACATAATTAATAAACAATAAGCCAATTGTAATTTATCTACGTATTGGGAATTTCTTTGAATGATTTTACTGTATCATTCAAAAAATTCTAAATATTTATTTCGAGCTCTCGGTACATTGACCTTTTTTTTATAGCACAATTAAATTTCTAAGAAATTTGACTGATAAGATTAATTTAATTAAATATATTTTTTGCGCTCTCTTGCTGATCCGAATCGCCCTTTATATGTGTATATAAAGGTTAGTCACGTCTCCCCCACTTTCGCCCGATTATCTGGTATACACATTTCAATTCTTAATATTTGTCTCATGTTTCACTGTAGTCTATGTAGCTCTTTTCTTTATTATCCCGGTTAAAAAATGGTTTACAAGTGACGTTTCATATATGTATGTATTATAAATATGTATGTACATATTTTTAATTACTTACTGGATAAAGCGGACAAGTCCTTTGGCTCATTTTGCATGCGGTTATATGACATTTCAGCAAGCTATCAGTAATTTATTTTCCAAAAACTGTTTGCTTATCTTTTCCGTTTTGTTTTTTGCTTGAATAATTTTTTTGGATAGACCAGCTTCTTTTGATAAACGAACTGAAATCTGAAATGCAAATTCTTTCCTGTTCTGTATACATATTCTAATTAAGCTTTAGTCAATTTTATTTCTGTCGTTGCCCCACATTGGTAAAAATTGCTGAGGGCGCGAATTTTTTAAAATCAACAGCTGTTTGGAGCTTTTACGGCTAAAAATCTAGCCACTGTCAATTTTAAAAACCAGTTTTTGGATTTTCTGCACAAAAAAGTAAAAGTACTTTTTGTGCGTGTCTTCTCGTAGCTGAGTGTGTGTGTTTTTTTTTTGTAAACAATCGACAGTAATGTTTGTAATTATAAAAATTTTACAATTCTTGACAATTTGGCAATTGTCAAAAATGCAGATAAGTCATGTGGAGGCCTATGATCCCAATGATCAGAAAATAAGTGAATGTTGTCTTCCTCCAGAGGGCATGTTCGAGGCCTTTTATCCCCGTGAAGTTGAAGGAATACCCAATTCCAATTCTCGTCCAGCCCATGGTCATGGGAGTTTCTTTAAGCACCGCAATCCAGCTTTGGTGGATACAAAAAATGCAGCTGCCTATGGCTACCGTTTCGATGGCAAAAGACGTTTTAACTATGATTGAAAAATAATAAAAAAATAATTAACATTGTTTCTAAATTAAATCAAAGCATTTTCTTTTTTCTGCTTGTAAGCTTTGTCTGTCTCTTGCTAATTTTAAAAGAGTAGATTCTTTAAAAGTAACATATAATCGAAAGTAAATGCAAAAATCACGATTTTTGGGTCTTGGGGAGGCGCGTATCGTTTGAAAATCCAGAATTGAACAATAGTTTTGAAATTATCAAAGCATGTGAAAATTCATTATCCTTACTTCCACAGTTTTAGCTCATTAGACTATAATTGCAATAGTGTCAATTAAGTAATTTAAAATTAGTTGGCTCGTGTTGTAAGTGTATCCAGTGGAACAGATTTATTATGTTCAAATATCATAGTTGAGTGATGACTATAACTCGAAAATGCAGGGGACTGAGCTTAAAAATATCTAAATCAACAGATTTAAAGGTAGATATAGGCGAATATTTTGGTCTTCATTATTCCTTGACCTTAAATTAATGCAAAAACTAGCTCCTTTTTGAAGCCGTTGTGGTTTAGGTTCAAAGTCCAGGGCTACAGTCTTTCTACGATCTTTTGAGAGTTATAGAAACCCTTTTTCCATTAAATAATAGTCAATCCAATGCAATAATTGTCAAAATTTTAGACGTTTGGCGACTTTAGTGTCCTTTATTATATATGATCTCTAAACTGACAAACACCAAAATAAAATTGACAAACTTGAAAAATAATGTTATTATCCCCTATTTTTACCGTTGCGATCTTTAAGGGGAATTGTAAAATGGCCGAAAGTCTGGCGGGTGGTGGAGGTGGTGCTGGGTAATCGTATTGCTTTAGCCATTATGATACAACTTATGAGAAGTAAAATCACGTTAAGTAGCGACATGGCGGCGATGTTCATCGTAAATAGTTGGTCTAACAGTTAAAACGAGCGCTTTTTATAAGAAAATTCAAAAATGCATTATCGACACTTAAATAAATTATGCCCTTTTAAATAAGCGTTAACATTAAAATTAGTTTCTTAGAAAATGCAACGGAACGAATTGAATGTGACAAAAAAATTGCCGTCACTGTCGTTGAACTGATGAAGATTAATGTAGATGAAATCGAAAGTTTAATAAGAAATTAATTTAATTGAGTAGTTTATAAAAGTCAATTAATTTTATTTGTCATTATTTATGGCATTGTAAATTTTTTAATTTGAAATTAACTACTGGGGCGCAGTTTATTATCGGACGTAGTCGACTAATAAATATTTCCCATCTCTATCCAATTAGTGTTGGCAAATTTTGTTACTTGGGAAATTTCAGTTATTCGTCAACACCTTTTGGAAGTTTAGCTCTGACATCTGACAAAATTTATTTAGCAAAATTCAGGGTCAAAACAGAATATAACTTTACGATCAAAACAAAATATACCAGCCTAGCCACGTGAAGAAGAGGAGGAGAAGATGAACGCACGATCCATCGGCATGCTGAAAATGCTCAAACTCAAAAACTCATGGCGTAGCACGTAAGACCCAATCCACCGGCTGCCGGGTGATTGTTATGTGACATGTGTGTCAAATGATAGATTTCACAATTCTTCCCAGATTACCTCGTTGTTTTGCCACTAAGATCACAACGGTGGGCGGTGATGAAATTGGCAGCGGCACCGGGATAGGCCAAATCACTGGCGGCGTAAGGCCCAACGAGGGTGGTCCACATAAAGTAAATAACCCCTCAAAGGAAATTGTCACACACCTGCCACCATTAACCGAGCCATTGGCGAATTTGCCAGAGGCTGTCTACGCCCAGCCATTGGCCGATAGTGCGGTGACAAAGGTCACAACTTTGGCCAACGGTCTGCGCATAGCATCCGAACCGCGTTATGGTCAATTCTGCACCGTTGGCCTGGTTCTGGACTCGGGACCACGTTACGAAGTGGCCTATCCCAGCGGCGTGTCGCATTTTCTCGAAAAACTAGCCTTCAATGTAAGTTAAATCAAACTCTAATCAGTTTTCAGTATGTTTCTACATTGCTACATTTATAGTCCACAGTTAATTTCCCCAATAAAGATGCTATACTAAAAGAGTTGGAGAAGAACGGCGGTATCTGTGACTGCCAGAGCTCAAGGGATACCTTAATATATGCTGCCAGTATAGATAGCCGAGCCATCGATTCAGTTACGCGCCTTTTGGCGGATGTTACTCTGAGACCCACACTCAGTGAGCAGGAAGTGAATCTGGCGAGGCGTGCAGTTAGCTTTGAACTGGAGACGCTAGGCATGCGGCCAGAACAAGAGCCCATCTTGATGGATATGATTCATGCGGCTGCCTATAGAGATAATACATTGGGCCTCCCAAAATTGTGTCCCGTGAATAATCTTGACAGCATTGATCGTCAAGTCTTGATGAACTATCTGAAATATCATCATGCACCCGAGCGCATGGTGATTGCTGGCGTTGGCGTAGATCACGATGAGCTAGTGGAGTATGTGAAACAATATTTTGTTGATGATCAGGCCATTTGGGACACGGAAAAATTATCGGACTCTGGACCCAAACAAGTTGACTCATCGTTGGCTCAGTACACGGGAGGACTGGTTAAGGTAAGTTTCTTAAACAAAATTCTTGACATAAATTTAACAATTTTTTATTGACAGGAAAATTGCGAGATACCCATCTACGCTGCAGCTGGCCTGCCAGAACTGGTCCATGTAGTTTTGGGATTTGAAGGCTGCTCTCATCAAGACAACGACTTTGTTCCCCTATGTGTTCTCAATATTATGATGGGAGGCGGTGGTTCATTTTCAGCTGGAGGACCAGGCAAGGGCATGTACTCACGTCTATATACCAAAGTGTTGAATCGATATCATTGGATGTACAGTGCCACTGCGTATAATCATGCCTATGCAGACACTGGACTGTTCTGTATCCATGGAAGTGCGCCACCCCAGCATATGCAGGAAATGGTTGAGGTATTGGCACGCGAATTAATAAGCATGGCCGAAGAGCCAGGCAATGAGGAGTTGATGCGTTCAAAAATTCAGCTGCAATCCATGCTGCTAATGAATCTGGAATCGCGACCGGTTGTGTTCGAAGATGTGGGTCGTCAGGTGTTGGTTACAGGACACCGGAAACGTCCCGAGCATTTCATCCAAGAGATTGGTATGCTATTTGACAATATGTAAAATTTATGTCTTATCAATTTAAAATGTTCTCGATTGCAGAAAAAGTAAATGCTGCGGACATTCAAAGGGTAGCCCAGCGACTACTTGCTTCTCCGCCATCCGTGGCTGCCCGAGGTGATATTTACAATCTGCCAGAAATGAGCGACATCACCGGTGCCCTTAGTGGAAAAGGACAATCCACTTTAGGTCGAAGACTGTCACTGTTTAAATAGCGGAGGGCGCAGCTGAAGTCTTAAGTATAAACCGATGTTTTTGTTATTGGCTAAAATTGGCAAAAAATCTAACCAAAATTCTATCTGATCGTTTAATCTTGTATGCTTCGAACTCATTTTTATTTTGGGATAACTAATGGGATCAGATAAAAAGTATATATTTTATATATACGCGATAATGAAACAGTGAACAAGACATTTGTTTTATATATTTTTTTTTACATTTTCCTATGTTTATTTCTACAGATGCAGTCTTCCTTAAATTGGAAAAGTTTCAAATATTGTTATTTGTTCCAAAAACTTTATTAACTATTAAACTATGCATTTCCTGTTCGAAGAAGTCAATAAAATTTGTTAAATCCCTGGTATTTTAAGTAAAAATATTGGACATTAATTTTAATTTAAAAATAATAAGCCGAAAAATCATTTTTGAGGTTTATTTTGTATCTACAATGCGATATTGACTATTAGAAGATACATAGGGAATGGATTTATTTACTTTCTTTTAAATGAAACCAGCGTTCAATATTTTCACTTGCTATTTGGTTTGAAAGCAAAGTCAGCTGAGAATTTTCCTTTTTCTACACATTAAACAACTTACTAAACAATAAAAGAAAAAAATTCTGAGAATTCAAAATTTTCAATTTTGTTGTCAGGTCAAAACCAGTAAAGGTTAATAAGATCCCACTATTCGGGAAAAATCCCAGTATATGGTAAAGTAATCCCAGTATAAGGCTACTCGTGACTCACGATAAACAACAAACCAAATTATGTTTTTACTGCGGTCAGCTGTTAATGGAATCTCTAGTGGCGTTCGCATCCAAATTTATAAACAAACTGCCACAATGGCTTATTATGCAGTGGCCAAGGGACGCCAGGTAGGCATCTTTGATACCTGGACAAAGTGCGAGGAGCAGGTGAAAGGTTTTAAAGGAGCTGTTTATAAAAAATTTAAAAGTCGCCCAGAGGCCGAGGATTTTATAGGAGTCAAGGCTTCTTCTAGTAGTAGGGCTAACTATATACCAGAGGAAATGGCTATTCCATTGGGTCAGAAGGAGCCCCCACCCAATCAATGGAACAAGAAGACCGAAAATGAAACATCCACAAAGGTGGATTGGCCTGATGAGCAACTTGAGGATCATTGGGTAAACTAAGAAATTATAAGCATTTGTTGTATCTTAACTAATACGCACTTTAAAGGCCAAAGTGATGGACCAACTAGAAGGATCAGGAGAAGCCGCATCTAATTCAGAACAGGAGGAACTTATTACGGAGGATGACTTGGTGGGCGGAGAAAAACTACCAAAAAGAGGATATGTTTTAACTGAATATATATTGCAGATTGCTGTCATGAATGAAGTTGAAGGAATTCCCAATCGGAAGCGAAAAATTGATAATGATGGACCGAGCACGTCCAAGTTACCGCGACATTCTTCACAAGTTTTGGAAGCAGTTGGTCGCAAGCATATAGGTCAATTCGAATTTGAGATTGATGCCCAGGGATTTGTCATTGTCTATACAGATGGCTCATGCCTAGGCAATGGTCGCAAGGATGCCTGTGCCGGCTTTGGTGTCTTCTTCGGTGACAATCATAAACTGTATGTTAATTTTGTAGTGGGTTGGCCTTTACTTTTATCTAAAAAATTATTTTCAGAAATGCCGGCAAGCCTGTTCTTGGCCGCGTTACCAATAATGTGGGTGAAATTCAGGCGGCTATTTATGCCATTAAAATTGCCAAAGATTTGGGCATTGAAAAATTATGCATATGCACCGACTCCCAATTTCTCATTAACTCTATTACTTTGTGGGTGAAGGGCTGGAAACGACGTGGTTGGCGCTTGGCAAACAGTCAGCCAGTGAAAAATGTAGCTGACTTTAAGGAACTGGACGAACTGCTGGAGGCTGGCGACATTCAAGTTCGTTGGCAGTATGTGGAGGCCCACAAAGGCATTCAAGGCAACGAAATGGCTGATAAATTGGCACGACAAGGTTCTGCCCTATACAGACAACTAAACCAGAAATAGTTTTTATTGTAGGATTTAATAAGTCTAACATTTTAAATTTAAGCGCCCATCTCCTGTTTATAAAATGTCAAAAAGTTGGCATCACCGTAAATAAATGATAATAAGTTGGCAACTCTCGTCTTTTGTTTACAATCAATTTGTGCTTTAAGAAACAGCATTTGGTTTGTGTAAACCAAAACTAAAACAATGTGTTGGAGCATTTTGAATCGAATTGTTGGATTAATTTCACTGATGATTCTATCGATTAGAAGAGTGGAAGGAGATCTTTTACAGCAACCCATTGTGCGTGTTGAAATGGATGACGCCGGCTTTCATAGGTAATTTCTGTATATAAATCATACTTTCAAAGGTAATTGCAATTACCGGCCATTTGCTGCAGATCCCTGACATACAGTGTGCAATTTGATTATCCTCTGGCTGGCCAGGATTGTGAATATATGCTATTGCAGCCGTTGCCGGCTGGTGTTTACATAAGCACCGACGAATTGGATGATCTTCAGCGCCTCAGAAGAGTGAGTACTTTAAAAAGCAAAGAGAATTCAATTTTAACTATGATATGTCTTGCTCCCCCAGCTGAGGGCTGTCTATCCCAAATTTGTAGACATTGAAGTGCCAGCGATGCTTGGTCAACCTTTTAATGTTTTGCTGGGCGGAGCCCCAAAGATAACTGACACCCTAATATTGCCTATACACTTTCGTTACCATGCTCCCAGTGACAAGAGGTTAGTAGTAATGATCGCGAGCATGGTTCTGGCCAAGGCAACTGCTATTCCTCATTCACACCTATCAAATGTTGACACTTTAATCTTAGTAACAAAAGAAACATATTTCTTTATAACATAATGACACGGAATTGTAACTGTTACCTTGATGGAATCATTCAGGTCTATGACCCAAACATGTAAAATCTGAAATTCTATAAGCCGGAATGTACCGTGTGTATATTGTATCCATATTTCTTTGTATTCGTTGTAGAACCAGTGTCACCGTATCACTAGACACACCCGAACTCTATCTCAATTGTCCCCTTGGCGATAATGAGCTTATTGACAATGAATTGGTTGCTCGTCCCGATAAGCTATACTGCCTGAATGAGGCTCAAAGCAGTTTCGTTGAACACTTGGTCAAGGTCAAAACCGCAACTGGAGTGGAGAATTGCAATTGGAAGCAAATCCATGTGGATTATCAATTAAAAGCTCCATTGCGGGCTGATATTCCTATTGGCAATACTCGTGCCTATTTGCCAGTGCTCTACTCCACAATTTTGCTCAGTTGGCTAATGGTGATTTGGACAATGATTCGTACCAGGGGCACAACAAGCCGCATTAATCAACGTCTGGAGGAACAGCGTCAATTGCAACAGAAGGTTAAGTAACAGGCAATGAAGTCGGTGCGATTTCATGTACATAGCGAAAAGTGATCTCTAAAACTTTAATATAAACAGCGATTGTAAATATTTATTAAGAGATAAACTAATTAACTATTTGGACAAGACACGTCGGAGTCCCAAGGAATGTCTGACTCTTATCTTATTAGACCAGAATGAACACATATTGAGGGCAATTTAAATTGTCTAAGGCTACAGACCAAATATCAATTGTACTTTCTCTTAAATTACTTCATTTCGACAATCTTTGTAATAAAAAAAAAAAAAGTCTATGGTAAATAGTATTTGTTTTTTACATAAAGTTTTCCTTTCTATGTCCAAACCTTTCTTGCTTGTTTACCTTCCCTCTTGAATCTAATTATTTAATTCTATCTTAACCTATTTTCCTGACCTTTCTTCCACTCTTGACTTTACCTGCTTATCAGTCACACCTTGAAAAGGTACAATTACCTATTAAGTTAAATTCTTGGTTTTGTTTTAATCGACATGTTGCAATATGTACATATATATATATTTAATTGTATTATCTTTATACATATGTACACAGATTTGTTAATTATTCAGCTATAATTTCGCACCTAACTAAGTCATTTATAATATTTACTTAATCTTTATAGTCCCCATACATACAGACACGTGCCTGGGGGAATCGTATAATAAATTGTTTTGAGCTTATCATAACTTAAAGTCAAATTAGGCTAAGCATAAATCTATATGGATCATAAAGAGGTGGCACGTTCCATGCTTGAATGAGATTTATAAATGATTCTCCTTGTCTGTCGCTATTGGCGCAATGGTCTTGGAATCCGTTTGAAGATTATGACGCAAGGATGTTGTACTGGACATATTGGCAGGAGTTGTAGGCGAGTTCCATGGCTGAATTGTGGCCTTGCCAAAAACCAGAAAGAGTGAATTACATAGCAAATAAACACCGCCGGTTATAAAAAAGATCACACGCCATTGACTGGGATCCGTTTCGTCGGTTAATATGGCACCCACAATCAGAGGGGCAACAATCGAAGTGATGCCTGCAATGCCATTTGTAACACCCATCATGGGACCAGCGAAATTGGGTGACAAGTCAATATGATTGATCAGATAGCCACAAGAGCAGCCGGCATTGATGCCCACAGCCAGGGTAAGCAGAAGAATGGCCCACGTCTTCTCATTAGCCGTCATATAGCCCAATCCTATAAGACAGGCCATCGGTCCATATTGGCCAATCGAATTAAATAGTTTACGGGCTGTCGTTATGGATATTGCACCACGATTGATCAACAAATCCGATATGGGACTGACCACCAAGCAGAGCACACCCATGGCAAAGTATGGCAAAGACGAGAGTAGCGCATTGGATTTCACATTCAGCTCCAGGACACTGCTCATATAGGTCGGCATCTCAGTGAGCAGGGTGTAGAAGCCCCACGTAAAGCCACAGTGGGCCGCCAACAGACCATAGAAAGCTGGCGAACTGAAGATCGACAACCAGGGCACAGGCATGGACTGAAAACAGGGAAATTTCAAACCATTTAATATGGAAAACTGTTGTATGCTGGTGGAATATGTCAACCCACCTGGCTGCTACTATTACTGCCCGTCAATGCTTCAATATATTCCCGCTCAACTTTGGTAATCCTTTTGTCCTGAGCCGGTTCATTGGCTCCTTGCCAGAAGAAGAGCAGCGCCCAGAGCAAGCTAAGACCACCGGATATGTAGAACAAACCAGGCCAACCCATTCCAGATTCGAATATAAAACCACTAGTTCCCAATATCACAGCCGTTCCGAATTGGGCACCCGAATATATGCCCGTAGTAAGGAATCCTCTCTCTGTGCGTGGCACCCATTTCGCCAGCAAAGTGTGCACACATGGATAGACCGTGCCCTGGACAATGCCCGTGAGTACACGCAAAACACAAACACTAATCACTCCACTTTCAGCAGCCAGGGGATGAAAGAATGCCAAAAGGCCTCCCACAGCTGTAGCCAAACCCAGCACCAATTTGGCTCCGAAACGTTTGGCCAAAAGACCTGCAAGGATGTAAGCGTAAACCAATGGACTTGACTTGATGGTCTTCATCATTACCTGAAGGAACTTGGGATACCACATAGCCCCAGAAGAAACTGCTTAAAATCATGGATTTATCCGATACATCCCAATTATAGTAAGGGGCTCCAGCCGTGGACTGTGTCATGGGCACTATGGCAGCCGATATATCCACACGTTGAAAATAGTTGATCATCATGCCAACAAAAAGGAGTATACCCTGCCAATGTCGGGTTCCAAAACCATTGGCTGTAATAAGAAACAATTGGTTTTCAATAAAAATTCAATAAATCCTTGAGGGATTCCTTTTACAATTCAAGTTTCCAAGAGCCCGGCGGAGCAGGAGAGGTGTCCGCTCGTTGCTGGTGATATAAACCATGTTGAAACAGTTCTGAGTCAGTTTATTGATTCCCACAACTTATATTATCAGTTCAAACAATGCAAATTGTTTTGTCATTTTCCATCATTATTTTCTAGGATCTTTACGCTCAATCAACGTTTTATGAGGTCTGATAGTGAGATTTTTTGTTGTTTGTGCTTTGTGTTTGGTTTTATTTTTATGATGATATGCCAATCCATTTAATTAATAATGATTCTCAGTCAGACACACAATTGTGTGTCATTATCATTAACACTTTTGCTTGGCATTAAAGGAAAACAAAGCAATATACAGGCCCGATCAACAAAATAGGTTTAAAGCATATTACTGATATTATGTTTTTGATCTTGGCTCGTAACAAAATGGAAGAATAAAAAACAGGAATATGAAATAAATCCCTAAAAGAACGTGTGGCTGATACGTGCAGGCAATCAGTTTGTTTGCTAAACCTATTCAACTGAACATCACTGCTAGATCCCCATTCTATCCCTATATGCATTCCTCCAATGGAAATTTACCGTTTCTTTAGCCTTGACAGTGGTGGCTGGTGATAGCTGGTGTTAAGGGAAGGGGGATCCAAGGCCCATCTGCACTAAACGTTTCCATTTGTTGTCTAGCACAACAAATTTCATTATTTGTTTACTTTTTTCTTGATAATAATCAAATAGATTTATCTAGTCTGGTGCAATTGTAAATTTATAATGCTGCCTGATATAAAATGTTAATGTCCAACCTAATCTCTCTTTCTCTCCATCTTTTTTCATTGACTTCGTCGGGTAGGTCTGGGTAGCAGCAGTGTGGAGTCTTATATTGAAGACACGAAACGTGCTATAAGCAGGAAACTCTACATAATCTTTAATCAGTCAGCTATGGCTAGGTCTTTAGTAGACTCTTGTACACAAGTACATACATTTATAAGTGGTACACATTCTGTTTTTATTCCGCATAGTATCAATAATAATCAGTTGTCGTATGATTTATTTATACTTACGTTTTGCTATATCCATAGAGCTCTCAAAACCCATTATATTGAACTAATTTTCTGTATCTGTCACAATGATAACTCAATATATTATAGATTTGTTGAATAGAATTGTTTATAGCCAATATAAACTCCACTATCCTTGTGTAAATGTTGATGGTGTAAAGCTGTTGGCAGACTGAGAGTTGAAATGCCTCCACTTGTTCCTTTTATACTGATACCACAAGAAATTCCGGCACCTACATTATCTTAACTCAAATAATCGTAAAGCAATAAAAATGTTTCCCTTAGTGCCAAAAAAATAAAGGCACAAGCTTAATAGATTTGTTAAATTGAACATAATTTTTGTGAAAATTTTGCACTGATTTTTTGTTATAAATAGTTAGATGGCATAACTAATATAAACATGAAATCTTATTTATATTTATATGTATGTATGTACTAACTGTATTTATGGCAAATTGGGTTTTTGGTTCTCTTGTTTCTCGGTCTATCTTATCGCTTAGATGATATGATCTCACACTGCCTTACATTTGAAAACCCTTGGATTTGTGTACCCATTTCGCAGAAATGTGTCATTAAGATGCATTTAAAGTGTTTATCTTTAACCAAGCAAAAGTCAAGACACAAACAATAATAGAAATTTCCAGGAATCTACTTACAACTGTGTAAAATCAATGTAGGCCTTGGCAATTGTCATTTCAGTCAAAAATCATGGTGCTCGAGATAAACAGATTTTAAAACATAAAGCTAATGTAGAATTAACTAGAAAGACTTGTCTTGACTAAAACAAAAATACGAAAGTAAAATAACGCTTTTAATTCAAATCGGTTGAAATTTTAAATATACGTTATCGGTAAATTTATCGATAAGTTTTAGAGTGACCGCTTTAAAATAGAGTCGGAAAAAAAGAAAAGGATCCACAAAGTTAAGAATAATTAAAAAAGATCGCTTAAAAATGTCCTCACGCTCCTCACTCGACGATGTCGAGCCGCAGAAACATCCACGGATCATGACGTTTCGACCCAGTTATGAGGAGTTCAAGAATTTTTCAGCCTACATTGACTATATTGAGTCGAGGGGAGCTCATTTGGCGGGTCTAGCCAAAATTCAGGTTGGTGATGGTTTTCCACTGTGACCGGGCGGAAATCCTTTTAGATTTATTTTCTTTTTTAATAGCCGCCTGTGGAGTGGGTGGCGAGAAAGTCTGGCTACGATATTGAGAACATCAACATGACCATTCCGGGTCCCATCAGTCAAGTGGTTACCGGGTGAGTAAACTGCGTCTTTATGTGAAGCATTTACCTAGACAGCCAATCCCGTTTCCTTTTACAGCGCTCATGGTTTCTATCAGCAAATAAATATACAACAACGCCGGCAAATGACATTGCGTCAATTTATGGAAAAGGCCAACTCGGAACTGCATCAGACACCAAAACACTTCGATTATGATGATTTGGAGCGAAAGTATTGGAAGAATATCACCTACGTTTCTCCTCTATATGCGGCAGATATCAAGGGTTCGCTAAGTGACGAAGATCTCGACGTTTGGAACATTGGACGTCTCGATACCATATTGAATTTAGTCAATACCGACTATAATATAATCATAGATGGAGTAAATACAGCTTATTTGTATTTTGGCATGTGGAAGAGTTCCTTCGCTTGGCACACCGAGGATATGGATCTGTATTCAATTAATTATTTACATTTTGGAGCCCCGAAGACCTGGTATGCAATTCCACCCGCTTATGGCCGTCGTCTTGAGAAACTAGTGAATGAAGCGTTTAAGGAAAACTATTTGGAATGCAATGCCTATCTGCGCCACAAAATGACAATGATTAGTCCAAAGGTTTTGCGCCAACATAATATTCCATACAATAAAATTACACAGGAGGCAGGCGAGATTATGATTACCTTCCCCTTTGGTTATCATGCCGGTTTTAATCATGGCTTCAATGGTGCTGAATCAACCAATTTCGCCTCAAAGCGCTGGATTGAATATGGCAAACGTAGCAGCGTTTGCAAGTGTCGCAGCGATATGGTTAAAATATCGATGGCAACATTTGTGCGTCGTTTTCAGCCCGAGCGCTATGAGAATTGGCTAAGGGGTGAGGATTATGGTTGCCACCCAGAGGAACCGGGCAAAATATGTGCAGCAATGCCACCTACCCTTAATGAGGATGAGATAAAACAACTCCTAGATAGGTACAACATACAATTGACATTACACACACAGTTTTTTTATTAAAATTATTTCTCCAATCTTTCAGCCCTCTTGAGCAAAAACGAGGTTGCTCCATGGCTGTATCAACCGATAAGACTGAAAATGCAGATGAGGCTACCGAAGATGCCGACGATAAGGCTAGCATTTGCAGTTCCAGCAGTGCTTGTCTTAAGAAACTTGTTGTTAAGGTCCGCAAATTACCACCCAGAGACCCAGAGCCAGCTGCAGTCAATTCGGCGGAATCAGCCATTACTTCAGAGCCAGAGTCGCACAAGAAATGCGATTTCAATTCAACAGCTGTGGTACGCATTAAACGCATGTGGAATGATCTGCCTAATCCCAAGCCTGGCACCAATTTGCTTACCAATGGCATTGTCAAGAACACCAAACGAATGCGTTTTCAGACGAAAGTGCTCACACTAGACGATGAGGATTGAACCATTACCCAGCAGCAGAGAAAATGGATTCGATTTGACCACTTTACGATCTCTTGTTTTAAAAAGTCTGTAAATGAATCTAATATATATATATATATATATATATATATATATCTGTATGTAGCTAAGTATGTACGTTAAGGCACCTTTTATGTGTAATAGTTTAATATTAAGATATTCATTCCCATTCAAGCTCTCCCGCCCACCTAGAAGTGTTATGTATTCTATGTCTTGACCTAAAATGTGTTGTATTAAACTCCCACGATTGGTGGCCATTTTGGTAAACAAATTATGAAAACAAAAACGCATGTATTAGGGATGTTGGGAGCCTTTTTTGCCACCTGTATAAATAAAAAACATTCCCAACCAAGATCTAATGAAACCTATATATTATATTTTCAGTGGCAACTGTCTCTTCCCAGCAGGAGTAAACGCTTTTGGCCGTCCTTTCTTTAATTGCCACTTCTGCATGCTATTGGCGAAAAATTCCCCTAAATAGCAGTTTATATAACATATTGTCGGTAACGCCCTAGAGTTTAGTCAAAAAACCAATAATTAAAATATACCTTATGCAACATTCTCATACAAATTGGATAGGATGGAACTATAAAAGCCACGGGCTAATCCTAAGAACTCTTTAGAGACGTGACAAGTATTTTCCAAAATGTTATTTAAGCGCATCTATCCGAATCCTTTGACTGTTGCCACAAGTAGTCGTGAATCCAATGCCTATATGATGGATACTCTAAAAATTTCTGGCCTTAATTTGCATAACGATTTTGGTTATGGTAAGAAGATTTGGCGTGTTATATCCTTTTCGTATGGCATGGTGTATTTGCCATTGAGTTTCCTTCTGAATTACATTATCCATATTGAGGATTTCTCGGCCAGCACGCTGCTGCAATCGCTTCAATTGTGCTTGAATACCTGGTGTTTCGCTTTGAAATATTTCACCTTGGCATTTTATGTCAAGAATTTGGAGGAGGCTAACAAGTGCTTCGATCAATTGGATGTCTTCTGTCGCACCAAGGAGGAGCAACGTGAAATACGAAAAATGGTGGCCTCGTGCAATAAATTGTACATGATCTTTGCCGTGGTTTTCTTTGTCTATTCGACTGCCAGTTTGGTAGATGGATTGGTTCATGGGCGTATGCCCTTTGATACGTACTATCCGTTTATAAATTGGCGGCTGAGTCGCACACAATTTGTGGTGCAGGCTTTTGTGGAGTTCACTTCGGTTGGCTATGCTGTATTTGTGGCGACCTCGACGGACTCGTATGCCGTGATCTTTGTTAAGGCTCTGCGCTCCCATGTCAAATTGCTGACGCGACGCCTGCAAAATATGCCCAGTGAGACAACGGCAGCTCAAGATGAAAACTTCATGCATGCCAGTCTAGTGGATTGTATCAAGGCTCACAAAGTATTGTTGGCGTAAGGGCAATTCTTGACGGAGATGGAAATTGTAATCTTTCAAGTATACTTCTTTACAGATTTTGTAATACCATCAGACCTTTGATTTCGGGCACCATCTTTGCTCAATTCATCATTTGTGGCTCCATTTTGGGCATTACCACAATTAATCTATTGGCGTTTGCCGAACCATCGGCAAGATTTGGCATCATTTTCTATATGATGGCTGTAATTTTGCAGACCTTTCCATTGTGCTACTACTGCAATGCCATTGTCGATGACTGTAACGAAATGTGCGATGCTCTCTTCCATTCCCCGTGGATAGAGCGGGATCAACGTTTTCGCAAAACAACTTTGCAGTTTTTACACAAACTACAGGAACCGATTGTGTTTACGGCCATGAATATATTTAGCATTAATTTGGCGACCAATATCAATGTAAGTGAAAGGTGAATTTGTAAAATGCTAGAAAAAAAGAAAGTAATGAAAAAATAGAGCAGAATATTAGCTGTTTTAAGGTCAGAACTTTCAATCCAAGTCAATCTGGAAAGCTCTCTCCTTATAAAGCGCCATTAAACAAAACTCCCACTTCAATTGAGTGAAAAAGGTTGAAGAGAATCTTAAAATGAACAAAAGTCCGACAGTTTGTGAAACTGAGAAGAACTTAATATCTCATCTAATTTCTTTCCTTTTCTCATTTTCAGGTGGCGAAATTTGCTTTCACTGTTTATGCTATTGCGAAGGGCATGAATCTGGATGAGAAATTGCAACAGTAAAAGTCCATACAAGGATCTCACACATAAATATATATATTCACATATATAGTAGAATTTTTTTGTTGGTTTTTCATTTTTGTTTTTTTGTTTATGAACTTAACGCATTGTTAACATCGTAATATTATAATAATGCATACAGTATGTGTGTGTGTGTGATTTTTGGGAGAGGATCTGGTGGTAGAAGGGAATGAAAGAAAATTAAACACAATCAAAATCAATTTAAAAAAAAATTAAAAATTTAAAACCAAAGAAAAGCTTACAATTTCTTGTCTTGTCTTTGAGTACCCTAAATAAATGTGTGTACATATGCATGTATTTGTGTGTGTGTGTTGCGTGTGTGGATGTGTGTATGTAGTTGTTTGTGTGTATATGACCTGGGAATTGCACCAAAACGCTTATCCAGGCAAAGGAGGCAAGGATCGCTAAGTATATTTCTGTTTCTCTTTTTATGGACATCTTTTCGTTAGTACTTGGTTGTTGTTTTTTAGTTTTTGTTGGGCATGAATGAAAATAGCTAAATTGTTGTTTCTTTACAATTTTTGTTTAACTTATGCTAGATAGCTATATGTGTCTTTGTGTCCCTCCATACGTTCCAGATACTCCTTCTCGATCAATATATCGATGCATTTCTTAATCACAGGCACCTTGGGCTTAAAACGTGTCGATAATTGATTGAGCACCTCCGATATGAGATTGGTGTGATTGAGTCTCTTGCGCATTTTCATAATACGCACAATTGCCGCCTGTATGAGTAGCTTACGATCCTCCTCAATGTGTTTATGCACAGTCTCCTGTTCCACTTTCATCTCAGTCTTGAGCGGTTGATTGATGTTAATGCGTCGCTTCTTGTTCTTATAGTCCAAGAATAGGTCCACTGTCGATTCGGGTGTCAATGAGTTCTCATTGTCGCTGGAGGTCAATACCTTGGCCTTGAGCAATATTTGAAGAACCTTTGAAGAAAAATAAGGATTCAAAGTGAATGAGTTGATCACTGGCAAGTTATAAAAAATATTATTCCTACCTGAATCAAGTTCTCCAGCTGTGTCTGTGTGTTATCCAGCAATTGCTGAACTGTAAAGCTAAGCTGATCATTAAACTGCAATAGCACGGACATTTGGAACGTGCTTGCTTGCAGGGTATAGATGGTGGATGCATTATTACGGAACACATTCATGATCAGTTCCCCCTTGCACATCTGATAGAGCCAATTGAGTTTGCGTCCCGAATGTCTGGCCGCATAGAATTCATTAAATTGCCTCACCGAACGTTCCAGCTCCGAGGGCAGGAGGAAGTTATTACTTAGCATAAATGGCCATGAACCCGATGATAAAACCTCAATGCCAAAATCAATCTCTGGTACCACATTCTTGGTGGCCAAATATTCCTTGAAATTGGAATTCAGGTCCTTCGACACGCCGATGTCCTGGAACATGCGCTGCAGCTTCACTGTGTACTCATAGCCACATGTTTGCTTCAGCTTGGAGATCATCATGGCTTCGGCATCATCCGATGCCGATGTGTGATTCACCAGACGCTTGGCCAGCATCTTGGAATAGTATTTCTGGAAGACATCCTTATCCTCAATATATTTAAAGACAACCATCACTTGATTTAGATTATCCTCAAGTTCCTTATCTTCGGGATTCTTTGACGATTTCTTAAGCAGCAAATCGCAATATTTGGCCAACAATTCGGGGGACTTACTCGGACTGGTGGCTGTTGTGACCACATTGGAGTTGATAAACTTGCCGCATGCCTTATCCAACGCGGCCACAAATCCATTGTCATTATTGAATGCAGTCAGGACAAGAGCATTATATTTTTTATGTACATCCAATATGGTTTGGACATAGGTCTTGGGATCATTTGCCGCATCGGAGGTGCAACATTTTTCAATCGCCTCAGTGCCCTGCTGTAGGATATGGGCTTCAAGAATTGTCTTCAGATCGGTGAGGTTTCTGGGTGAGAGGGCTATCAAGGAATACATGCGTTTCAGATCATCATTACGATCGGCATTCAATAGATTCTGAAACTCTGAATGGAAGATTTTCAAATGTTTCTCAATGAGGACCTGCAAAATTAATGAAAGATTAAAGTAAATGTATACCAGGCAGGTCATTAGCTTTTTCTCACCTGTTCACACTTTGACTTTAATACCTCCGCAGTGGTCTCATGTAGATATGAGAGACCATTTTTGGAGTTTAGACCACGAACACGCTGCTTCTCTTCTTCGAGACGATTTTCGACATGTTTAAGATATTCGGTTACCGTATTCGTCGATAGGAACGCATCCGATTCCTTCTCATAGAAGGCAGAGGTATCGTCTATGAACTTACTCTCAAAATTGTCTTTATAGACCGATAGCTTCTGTTCGGTGCCATCCATGTCATCCTCATTGAAGCTCAATTCCACATAGCATTCAATAACATCCCGGACTAATGATCGATTGATCAGTTTGCCTTGACGTTCTTCCTCAATGGACTTGAGAACAGCTTTAGTTACGGGTTCATTGAGCACCTGAAATAGGTGCGCCTTCCAGGCCACCAGAGCCAAACGATAGATTTTATATATACCCTTCTGACCCTCCTCGCACTCGCGTTTCACCCAATTGCGATTGAGATAATTGCAAATGCCATCGAGTACTGTGCTGGAAAACTGATATTGCTTCCATTGCTTGGTATATCGCGAGAGAAGGACTTCCTCTCCGCTGATTGCCTTGAATTTTGTCAACAGATCACATAGATAGGTCTGAAGGAAATTCTCTAAGCGATCATACAGCTTTTTGCCCACTAACTGGGCTCCACCCGTCTTGCCTGAACTACGTCCAGCTGGCGCTGCACTTACACTTGTGCAATAGTCATAGACATGCGTATAGAATCTCATATACTGACTACGGGTTAAACATTTCTCCTGATCGAATATCTGTAGGATACCCTCAACCAGCTCTGTCCAGATGTCATCCAAATTAACGAGCTTCTGTGTGGTTTGAGCATTGTTCGAGCGATTCATTTTTTTACTAGCAGGCAGAACCTGCAATTTTTGCTTCTGCCCCGGCGGAGGCAGTTGCTCAATTATATGGAAGGCTGAGGAGGAGGTGGATGGAGACGATACCGACGACTTTAACGATGTTGGTGCTGATGGTGGAGGGGTCGGTGCCGGTTGAGGGGGATTGCTATCCTGATGACGTCGTTTGGCTGCTGCTGCTCTTGTTTTGGGTGTTTTGGTCGGAATTTTGGCAAAATCAAATAATTCAGAATATATATTTAGAAATGAATTATGCACAAATCTGGAAAAAAAATTTTTTTTAATTTAATTGCATATGTACATCCAGATAGATAGATTCTTGCCCATCTGTTTTTCCCTGTCCGCCTAAGAGAGTTATCGTACAACAAAATTACTGTTTTCAATATCGCGCTTTTTTCTTTTTTGCTGGGCAATTAAAATTCGGGAAGGCCGTTGACGACGTCGTAGGTCGCAACTTTTTATGTATATACATACATATATTGTTTTTTTTTTGTTTTTAACCAATGTCACTTCAATAAAGAGTATAAAGCAACAAGACGAACGAGACTTGACTTACTGTGTGTAAGATATACACGAGGGCAAACAGAAAAGTAACTTAAGACTGTTTACAGCGCGTGTTTTTGTTTAGTTGTTATTTCAGACAAGAAAACATACATAAATCACAACTAATTAAAAATTAATCAGAAATTGAACCAATGTAAATTTTTTTCTGTTGACAGGAAAGTCTTTGAAGATTAGAAAGGAGGGAATGTAAAATTACAATTCACTTTGTTTGCCCAATTAATTGGACCGCCCTCGCATGAGTGCATATGTATGTGTGTGTTTGTGCAGGTTATGCTCAAGGTGTTGAACAGAGGAGTGGAGTGAAGCGGGAGCAAGCGAGAGAGAGTAATTTGATATTGCAGCACTAAAGTGATCTGCAAAAATATATGCCCCTTATTCCCTCTCTCTCTTTCAACCTCCACCAACTTTCCCTTCGAAAAAAAAAAAAAAAAAACTCCGTTATGAAATTAGCTCCAATTGCCTATCTGTGGTTGGTCCCTCTCAATCTGTGTGAGTGTGTGTGTGAGTTTTATGTATGTATGCTATGTGAATGCGAATCCAACTTCCTGGTTAAATAAATACCCACACACCTGCAACAATCACTTAGATGTCTGTGTGTGCGTTCGTATTCCCCACCTCCCTCACCAACAGACAAAATTAACATTTTCTCTTAACATATATTTTAATCCTATTTAGTAAAATTTAGTTATATCTTGTAAAATATTATTGAAAATTCACTTGCAACATTTTCATTTTGAGATGAAATAACAGTAAGACGGACGCTGCACCATCGTTTCGTCTTTAATTTCAATTTTCTTTCTGTGACGTCGTGATTTCCCCTTGTGGAGCACCTCAGTACCACACTCATACACACACACACATGCACGCACTGATATATTTTTTCTCTCACTTTGGCTTTTGTTCGCCATTTTCACTTTAGATTCTTTGGCTTTAATTTTACTTATTGTGTAAGCTTTTACTTTGATTTACCTGTTGCCAGATGCTCTTAAAGCCTTAGATAAACTTAAATTTATTAGTAATTTAATTTAAAAGTATTAAATTAATTATTATTTTATTGCTGAAAAGTCACACACACTTTCCCACTAACAAAAACACAATGACAAAGCTGACGTTGCCAGATAGTTGCGTTGACAAAATATCAAAATGTTTCCACTAGTCAGTTGTGTTCATTGCTTCTTAACAATAAGTGTTTTATGTTTTTAGATGTGCTATACAAGTGAATGATAAAATTTTATACTTCCTTAGTAGTTCATTATTTTTTTATGTGTTATTTATTTCAACTTTGCCAAAAATACTTGTCAAATCATTGCAATGTTGTGGAAACATGCTAAACGCGACATTTTAAGTTATCTCTTTTGCACTGATTGGGCAACTCATCACGATAGCATGACTAGTTACAATCGATTTTCGGTAACAAAGTTATCGATTCATTTAGTTTCATCATATATGTATGGTGACACTGCTTTTGAAATAAACAACACAAACCAGGCGATTAGCATACATTTGAAAGCTATTGTTATTGTTATTTGCCGCTAAATATTAAACCTATTGGTTATGTATAATCGTGGCTTTGCATTAGTGGCCACAGCCATGCTGATGCTTATTTTAATAAGCCATGCCCAGTGTCAGGCGGCGGGAGCTGATGCGCCAAACCTAGTACCAACAGCGGCTACGACTCCAAGCCCAACTGCCAACAACACCAAAAACAAGATTAAGACAGAGGGAGGACTCGAGTTGGGAGTACCTGCAGTTTCCAGTACTAAAACAGATAAGGGGTCCGTTAAGAAGGACGAGCCACGAATTCCAGAGACAAAAGAGATCGTTATTACTGAGAAACCTAATGAGAAGAAGAAGGAAGAAAAGGTTGTTCCCGAACTTCATTCTACAGTTCCACCAAAAACAGCCACATTGCCGGCAGTGTCCAAAATGCCCCCGGATGAACATCATTTGGGTCAGTCCGCTTTTAATGAGGAAATGGACATACCTGGACAGGCTTTCTTCTATGTACTCGTGGGTATCACAACAACTGCCATTGTATTGCTTGTCGTGCGGGTCTATGGGTATGTCTTATCAGCATTGTTAAGGTCATTATGCGTCATTAAAATTTGTTTTAAATATATTTAAATTCAGATTGCGCCTATCGCGTGCCGAACGGAAATATGGCGTACAGGGCGACCGGGCCAATGAGGAGCTAACACCGCTGCCGATGGCCATTGAGGATGTCAATAGCGATGAGGAGGATCATACAGTTTTTGAGGTTAATCGTCAGAATATACGTATATTATGAAACATCAGCTGGGTTGTGCCAAAGAGAACTATTCTCACACTAATAATTTTCTCATTCGATTCCAAACTTGCCTTTTGTAGTTGTAACTATTTGCTGCTGCATTGTAGAATTATTCTATTTAGCTGCTAATCTGCTGAATCTATTTTGCCTAGACTATAAGCCACACTCTATATTATATGTATGTATGTATATTTACATCCCTATTTCTCTCCCCCTCTTCTTAACAGTTGAATCAAGTTTAATCGAAAACAAAAAAGAAAAGGAAAAACCATTTGTGATAACACTCTGATATATATATGTAATATGTAAATGTTTATAAAAACAATGTGAAGAGAAAAATGCCTGATAATCTCTCGAATTACAATGTCAACAAACAACAATATAAAACAAATGCTAATAAATGTTATAATTAATTGTATTACCAAACCAAACAAGTGTAGTTTTAATAAAACAATTGCAAGGTGAAAATTGTTTGACTATGAAGGAATATATATATAAACTTAAACATGGTAAGACATTCAAATAACTTAATTACTTCAAAAGAAATTAAAGCAATTAGGTTCCCATTCAACTAAAATTATTAATATTTAATAGCCTTAGTAGTAAGAATTTTATATTTTAATATTGTCTTCATTTATTCCACTTTCTATATAGTTAAATAATTGTACATTTGATTGAATTTTTTTTTTTATATTCTCTAGACATTTGAAAATTATAAAGAATGAACAGTTAATTGATATAATGTCTTTAAGTATATATAGTTATTTTTAAACCCTACCTACATACATATAAGTTTAAACGTTATTCATACACAAATACATACATACAAATCATTATACTAGACACATGGACAGAACAAAATGCACTCTGACAAAAATCTTAAATGACTAAGATCACATAAATAATTTATTAACAATACTGTGTACTAGGGCTAAACAATTTATCGTTTCTTTTTCCTTTGCTGATTGGCACTCTAAATAATTGCATTTTTACTGCTTCTGTATTGTAAATGTTATGGACTACATAATATGCTGTGTACTATATTTATATATATATAGATATACTATCTGATTTAATTACATTTAGTTGTAGATTTAGATCATGCTGCCAAACATGCGTTTGCCGCGAGTTAAAACCAAACTGACTACCATTACGGTTAGCAGGAAGAATACGAGACTTAGAAACGTCGTTATGAAGCGACATCTTTGGCGGAATTTCTTCTCCTTTTCCATTTTTAGGCGTAATTGCTCAGCTCGGGGTAGATCGAGTGTGAAGTCCGATTCGGGTCGTGAGGAGGGCTGCAAGACAAAAGAAAAATCAAATTAATTGTCATAAATAATGATTGATATATCGTGTAGATTATGTTTGATAAATGATTAACATCCGTTTAAAATTAGTCATTTGGTCATTTCTGTCTATTTTCTTATATAAGATCTCTGCAATTATGTTCATTAACATTTTTGAAGCTATTTTTGACTGCTCATCTCTCTATGTAAATCTGTCTAGGCCGATGATAGTTTTGGCATTGATGATGCAAAGTTTTAACTTATTTTTGAATTCATTTTAATATTTGTTTGATGTATGTTATTGGTTCAACATTTTAGGTCAAAATGTTTGTTATAAATCAAAGCACACACAGAATTGTTTCTTTTAGCCGCTCTTTAACAAGGTGTGGTTCGAAAAAAGGTACAAATATTTTTCTGATATTGTTACAAGTCGAAGCTTTTGTACTCTATTTCGTCTAGACGTTGTGCATTTTTTGATTTTGTTTAAATTTGGCAAAAGTAGTAGCTAGGATAAAAATAATTTGATTGTAGTCAACTAGTTCTTTTTTTTAAACTGTCGTTGGTATTGAGACGAATCCTACGACTCGTTTATCTTTTAGGAACTCAATTTTATTCGAAAACTTACATTCTTGAAAATACGGAAATCATTTTCTTAATCCTGGGATATACTTATAATCCCTATTAGCACATTATTAATATCATTATATAAGGAGACTCTTCAAAATGTGTTTTTTTTTTTTTTTTTTTTAAATTTAAACCGACATGTAATGCTTGGTTCTGGCTTTTTTAGCTAATACATGTTAGTACATACATACATTGCTGGTAAGTTTTATTTCAGTAGTCCCTAAAGGCTTTAGTTTAGCTAGATTCCAATAACATCTCATGTCTTCAAGTGATGTCTGAGGGTTTTATCTTTAACTTCTAAAACCTTTCTTGAAGTGTTGTTAAATCAACTTGGAAACTTCTTCAAAACACTGATGGACACTTTTAGCATTAAGGGCATATAAGAAAACAGAAAAAGGGCCTCTAAGAGCAAAAAATTTGACCCACTGAGCTTTTGTTTGTTGTTGTCGTTATTGTTGTCTCTCATCATCATCATCATCAACATTTTGTTTTTTGTCGTCACAATTGTTGTTTCTTTTTTTTCTCTCTTCTTTTTAGCGACAATAACCTTGAAATCTTTATAAAAAGAGGGAGCAAGCAAAAAAAAAAAGGTATAAAACAAAACAGACAACTTTTGGGCTGCTGTTGTTGTTGTTGTTGATGCTTATTCTCACTAAAACTTGTTACAACGAAAAGGTTATGAAACTCTTTGGGTTTTTTTCGTTTTTATTTTGATTTTAAATTTCACTTTGTGTAAGAATTTGCAGCAGAGTGGCTGGAGGCACAAATGTGGGTGGATGGGTGCATATTGCATTTGCATAGCTGTGAAGTTGCATGCCACAAATTTGAAATTCCATTGGCAAAACTACAAAATGTGCAACAAAACACACACACACACACACACTTGACAGGCAGCAACATCGAAAGGAGGAAGTCAGGATACGTTACGATAGAAGCAGCACCCATTTCCGCCCGTTGGCTAAGCTAATGTGTATCTGTATGTGTGTGAGTGTGTGGCTTTTGGGTGTGGCTGAGCTTGTGCTTTTGTGTGTGGGTGTGGGGAGTATCTTATAAATTTATCAGAAAAGATCTACTTGATGGCAAGTAGGGATTATACTTGAAAGTGCTTGATACATTTATGCACTTTGAATTGGACCTTTTTTCTCATGCTAGGAAACAAAAATTTAGTATGCAATTTTAAATGGAATTCATGCATATATTTCATCAAAATTAATGGAATTTCTGTTACTTTTAAAGCTTGTGTGGTTAATGGAAGTCCCCCAAATTAAACTCCTTAAAGTCTGTATATCCCATAATAATCGTAGAAAGTCAGTATTTCATTGCATCTTTTTTCTAGCTAAAGCATTTCTGGTCAATTACTAGGCCATTGTATTAAGCTTGTTATCCATCACTGATTTTCAATTTTTTGAAAAGCCAGATAAGAGCCGATTGCTGTGAAATTACTTTTAATCTCTGGAAAGTCCTCGAAAAGATGTGCAGTTGACATACATACATCATCATTGTAAAAATCTTTATTGTGCGTGGTTAAATTAGATGCTCTTTGAAACACCGACTCGTATAACCAATGAAAGTCTTGGCACGTTCTTGCCAAATTGTAAAAAGTAACTACTAAAACGATAACGAACGAGAACTCATTAGAAATTTGAAGTATTGTGCTTAATGTTTTTTCTCTAAATGCTATTTTACTGTCTCTTTGAATGTAAAAACTATTTTTTTTACCATCATTATTTCTAAGTTGTCTGTCCCGCGCATGCAAATTGTTATAAATTTGTTGTTTATTTATTTTGCAGATACAAAATTGCATTACCAAATCTATTTTGTTTTGTGATACAGCAAAAAATCTATTTATGGCACATATTAAATTACAAAAAAAAAAAAAAAACAAAATACTAAAGATGAATTATATGTAGATATATTCATCAGGTAAGTGAAAGTTGCTCATACGCAATGTAGTCATTAAAAGGGCATTCAAGTGTAATTTTTGTGTGCGTTTAAAGTGCCTTTCAACACACACACACACACACATGTGCAACTAGGGTGTGTGTAAGTGTATGTGTGTGTAATTGAGCTGTGGCAAACATTTTTGCACTTCATTGTGATGGTGACGGGTTTTCATTTGATTATTTGTTTGTTTGTTTTATTTATATAAAGGTATTCATATATGTAGTAACGAGAGTTAGTATTAAAGTTTGAAAAGTCCCTTAATACAAAATACTTTACCGGAATCTGATGTCCAATTGCTAGCCTTGAAACATACACATATCAAATTCTGCCGATATGATAAAATAATAAGTGTAATTAGTTTAAATTTTAATATCATTAAATTCTGTTCCTTTTTGTTTCGATATATCTGCTTTGTTTTCATTAAATTAATTTTTGTTTTTAGACTTATTCATTCGATTCATTATGAGACTGAAAATCTCATTATTTTCTACTTTCTTTGGTTATTTTCGATTAGAAAACATTTACAAATTTCTTTGTCTTACATTTTTGACCTGGTTTTTTTGTAACTTTACTGTTGGCCCTCGTGTTTAGGTAAATACATGTATGTACGTATATATTATTTTTTGCATTGTTTTGTTTTTGGGTGATCACTCGATTATATCGAACTCACACACACATACACACTTACACACACAGATATGAAATGAGAAATTGAAATGAAAACAACTTTGCGGTATTTTTGCTGCCTTCCGGCTTCTTTTTTTCTGCTTTTTTTCTTTTCTTTATTGCTCGGGGCTCCCTTTGGCGCTTGTCTGAGGTTAGTGATGCTGTTGTTATTATACACACACACAAACGAACACACACACTGAGAGAGATTCAGTTATTTATCAGTCAAAGTACTTTTTGAAAAGGCAACCGACGTAATCGGCCAGCATCGATGAGTCTCAAGGGGGGGTAAAAGAGGGAGAAATTACCGCATTGCTTTTGCTCTCTGTCTTTCTCTATCTCTGTGTGTGTGTTTGTTTGTGTGTAGTCGTGTGTAACGGTTTTATTGGCTTGGCAAGGCAAATGAAGTGCAATTGAAGTGAAGATGATGAGTAAATTGAGCTGAGAGGAGGGAAGCATCTCTAATGTGTTTGAATAAATGGGAATTTACACGCCTGTTTAGTAATCCCCCCAACCCACACCCTCCCGTTCCCCCGTCCCACATACTCACCCTCGCACTTGCCTTCCATCGAGCCACACCTATCATCAAAATTTTGGTTACCTGGCTAATTTGCAAATGATGCCAAACACACACATACATACATACTAACTTATTAACTAACTTTAGCCGACTAAATGTCTGTCTAGCCTGCAGTTGGCCTATAGCCTCTTCTCTATGTCTGTCTGTTGAGCACATCGATGATATAAGCTAAACCATTTAATAAATTTTGGGCAATTGTTAATTAACACATTTGTTGTTAGATATATGAGAAAAGGGTTTCCCCATTTGCCGTGATCTAAAGGGAACAAAAAACTGTTAATCAAAATGTTTGACTAAGTATGTGAAAAGGGATTTTCCCTTGTTAACTCCATTTGGAAAACGGATTTCGTAATTTGTCCAATTTTACAAATAATGGTTTTCTAGGTTTCTATTGATCCTCTTTTAGGTAGTTTCTCATGGGAAAGTCAACGTGTTATTATAAGCAGAAGTCCGTTTTTTAAATTCCAAAATATTGATTAAAATAATGACATAAATTTTGAAATGAAGTATATTATCGGTATGAACAGTTTAAAAGGTTTAACTACTAGAAGTTACTTTGAGGCTATACAAAAGTTTAAGAAGATATTCGGTCGATTTCAAAAAAATTGATGGAAAATTCTTTGATAAACATAAAATCTAATACAATCGTTATGGGGACACTACCTTTGCCTGACTTTATGTTAGTTATTAATTAAGTATAACTCCCTTTTCGGTTAGAGTATCTAAGCCAAAATGACACAGTAAATTTCTTGTTTATAATTCGTTTAACATATGCACAGATCGAGAGAGTTCGAAATGATTTTGACGCTTAAGATGATGCTGTAAATTCCCACCAAATATTCATATGGTTAATAACCTTGAATTATACATACACAGACATACATACATATGCATATTTTTGCTTTATTTGCTAATTTTTTTTTTTTTTTTTTTTAAGTTTTTAGTTTGCCATATATTTGGCCATTTACCCACATAGTTCAAAAGAAAATGCGACCTGCCCATAATGCCTGACTCTTTTTAATTTGCCACACACGTTTTTCCACTGACATTGAAAATGCGTTTTTTTTTTTTGCGTTATTATTATTATTTTCGGTTGGAAGTTGGCCAAGTTTAATGTAGTTATTACTACACCTCTTCACACACAGCCCATGAGTGTGTGTGTGTGTGTGTGTAGTCGTAAAGTTGAAAAATCACTTGAAGAGAAAACAAATTTTAACACGTACTTGGCACAACTTGCATGTAATCTGTTTAAATATGGAGATGGGTTTGTATTTCTTTTTTTTTTGTTTCTGGCGTTGTGGGAAATCCATGTCATATGCACGATTCAACATACACATGTACATGATGATGAACATCATCCACACACACACACATCTGCATAGCTCTGGGCCGGGTTTTTGTTTTGATGACCGATTAGGTTCAGTTTTGCTTTTGGGTTTGGGCTTAGTTTAGCGCCATGTTAGACAAAGGCATTGAAGAGAAGAAATTCAAGCAAAATTAACTAACAATATGTGAATGTGTAAAAAAAAGAGTTCATAGGTTTTTAATTTCAACAAAGATTGAAAGTTTATAAACTAATTTTCAGAAAGTTGCTGAAATAACAACGAAATTTTAATGTTAAGTAAAAAACACTTAACAAACAAGTCGCAAGTCCTCAAATTTAATGGGAAACAAATTTGTCCTTAACAAACCAAAGCCAGGCGTCCTTGAGACATTTAAAAATCTCCTGTGGGACTGTTCATTCGCATCAGCTACAAGTCTACAAGTACCTTGAAGCCTGCCTTTTCGTGTGTGATTTGGCCAAAGGAATGTCCTACAAACATAACGGAAATGCTCTTATTCGATATCCGATATAAAAAATCAAGAATTTGGTTGATTTAGGCATTAATACTGACAAATCTAAAACTCTGAGGACCTCTGGACTGCTGAGATCAGAGCAAAATAGGTATAAAGAATTTTCTTATGATATTCGAAGAGTTTTTTTCACTCTTTTTTCTGCTTGACTGTTTCTGCTGTTTGTTTACATTTGTGTACATTTGTGAATCCTTCAAATGATTCCTTTTTGCACTTTCTCACTTCACTTGGACTTACATTTTCTTTAGGAATGCTCAATCTTTGTCCCATTTTCAAGAAATTTAAATAAATGTTTACTTGCCAAAATCAGAAACTAAACTAAAACAAAATGATTTGTATAGCTGGCGCTAAGAGGTAAAATAATGTGTTTTATTTTAACTGGTTTTACCAAAGCCAGGCGTCCTTGAGACACTTAAAAATCTCCTGTGGGACTGTTCATTCGCATCAGCTACAAGTCTACAAGTACCTTGAAGCCTGCCTTTTCGTGTGTGATTTGGCCAAAGGAATGTCCTACAAACATAACGGAAATGCTCTTATTCGATATCCGATATAAAAAATCAAGAATTTGGTTGATTTAGGCATTAATACTGACAAATCTAAAACTCTGAGGACCTCTGGACTGCTGAGATCAGAGCAAAATAGGTATAAAGAATTTTCTTATGATATTCGAAGAGTTTTTTTCACTTTTTTTCTGCTTGACTGTTTCTGCTGTTTGTTTATACATATATGATCCTTTATACTTTTCTTTATCACTGGATCCGCCTTCATGATAACGGTTCCCATCTACGCCTGTCTTATTCAGACTTTTCTTTCCCAATCTACAGAGATTAAAAGGCTTGAGCTAATTTAAAGGCAGCACGAAAAAGTAATAAGAAAAAAAACAATTCTTAATCACTTTAATTTGTTTAATAAACTTGTTTTTTTTTTTTTTAATTTTTGAGTACATTTGTGAATCCTTCAAATGCTTCCTTTTTGCACTTTCTCACTTCACTTGGACTTACATTTTCTTTAGGAATGCTCAATCTTTGTCCCATTTTCAAGAAATTTAAATAAATGTTTACTTGCCAAAATCAGAAACTAAACTAAAACAAAATGATTTGTATAGCTGGCGCTAAGAGGTAAAATAATGTGTTTTATTTTAACTGGTTTTACCTTTTTTTGCATAGACGTTGTCTATAAAGAAATTAACAGTTCTATGTGAATTGAAATGAAGTGTGGCAATAAGTGACGTTGGGCCTCGCAGTGTGTAAGATCAAATATATATATGTATACCAACAAAGATATATATAGTCATGTGTGTAGGAATTTGGGGTTTTTTCTGTTGATTTTTTACTTAATAATTATATATTTGTTACGCCATTTAGTTTTTAATGCAAAAACCATGAGGGACAAAGAATTTTACGTTTGTAACAATAAATTAGCAAATTAAGAGACGCTTCTCGGCGCGGGGGGAAAATTGCATAATTAGTTTTTTTTTGACTGCCTTTCGCTGCTGAAATGTAATTGAAATTTGATTTGATGCTGGTCTACACATTTGCAATTATCTGTTAGGTAATCGGTAATCACCCTCCCCCACATCTGTCTCCTACCCCTACATCTGACTCCTATCTATCTCACCTTCTGGCTGGCATATGCCAATGAAAATTGTTCAAAAACTAAAAACTTTAAGTTGGCCCCAAAGGCTTTGGCTCGGACTGCATATAGGGAGCTGGGGCTAGTAAATTACCGCCTTGGACTAGGCGACAATTCCATAACCAATGGCCTGCTCTTGAGGCATAACCCAGTTCAGTTGTCTCTTTTTATGGTTTGCTCACATTTCTGCATCTCTGCATCTCAACTATTGCAACACTTTGTGGCACAGCCTCAACTTGAATGTTGCCTCTATATACAAATACACTATATACTATAGGTAGGTAGTTAGGCGGACAGTGTCGTAGATAAATTGTTTGGGTCCCCTTTCGAATATACTTTTAATTGCTAAGAAGTACTTAAGTACAGAGTTCGAGAGAAAACAAAAAAGTCTGAAACATCTTTCTATTCTATAAGGGTCAGCGTCATTCTTATACTAAAGGAAGTCCGCTATATTAAGTATAAATAATTACTCATCACCATTCTCCTTAGCCATGAAAAACCCAATTGCTGCTCTTTGAAGCCTAGACTTGACTAAGTGACATGACTTAGACCTAAGCTCTTTAATAACTCTAAATTGATCTTCAGAAAGGTTTTGGCATAACCTTTTCGGTTTCAGTTTAACAAATTTCGTGAAAATCATCGTGAAAAAGCCTAGATGGAAATAAATTTGATTAGATCCTTCTATAGTTTGTTTCGAGTACGAATTTCAAAAGTTCCCCTGTCGACGACCCTGTCGGTGGGTTTATATAGTGTAATATATATATCGGCTCTAGCTAGCCTTACATTTCGCTGCGTTTTCGTTTTGGCATTCATGTGTGTAAACTTGTTTTTAGTTTTCATTTTCGTTCGTGGGACGAGTTTTGGTTTCGGTTTCAGTTAAATTTTTGTTTTTCTCTTTTTCGACGGCTTCTGTTTTGTTTTTTTTTTTTTTTTTGTTTTTGTTGTAGGTATCTTCCTTGCTCTATAAACAAATCGAAACGTCCTTAAAGGTCATCCGACTAGTTGTTTTTGTTGTTCTGTTGTACTAGACATAGGGTTCCGGTTTTTGCCACTTGTTGCATGCCCCGGTGCTGCAATTAAGTTGGTCTGCCGCCTCTTTTAACGGAATTTTAAGGTTAACTGGTACAGTTTGTTTCGTTTTCGCCCCTTTTTTTTGCAGGTTGTTTAACTGTTTGATTTGTATGCCAAAACCAATCTCAAGTTCAAATATATATTAAGGTATTTACTTATATGTATGTAAATATAGTAATGTATGCAGGTATTAAAAATGTTAACGCTTAAGGTGAATAAACCGACGTGCTGCCATTGAGAGTGAAAACTCATTGAGAATTCTAAGCATTCAACGGAAATTGCATAAGCTCCAGCCCTCGAAATCAACTGATATAAAGATGACGTATGCTTGGAGACAAATAGATATCAGACACTACAAAACGGAAGCCAAAAGAAAATGAGTAATAAGTTGGTTTGGCTGATTGGAATTGTTTTATTATTAAGAAATTGAACTAAAGTCATCTTAAGTTGCCAAATCTCACTTAAGATGATATGATGTTTGTTCGGAAGGCTCGCTCACTGACCTCAATCTCAATCTTAAGGTTTAAGGTGCTCCTAGCAAAAACATAAATATTACCGAAATATCCTAAAGATTTAATAAGTTTTCGAAAAATTGGTTTTTCTCTGTATTTTATTCAGTTTTTGGGAAATTTGTTGCCTTTTTTGGCGCTTGTGCTTATGAAATTTTAGAGGCAGTTCAAAATTTACATAAATTTTGTCATTTCTTTATATTGACTGTTGCAGAATTAGAATTCAACAATGGATCTTTAAAAACCGGTAAAAACTCCAAGTTTATGCGAAATTTTTGCCAAAGGAAATACATTTAACAGGCCTAATGAGCCAAAAGATGCCTAATATAATAAAGGAAGTTCATAATTGATCATACAAACTTTTGATGGCTTAATCAAGTTTTTGGCAAACAAAAAAAAAGCTAAAAAACCGCCGTAACCAGTTTGTTTAGACAGATTAAGCCATACCTGCATATTAGTTGTAATTTTGCCTTCTAGCCTGTCTCTCTGGCGCGATCTCAAGTAGATCGATTCTAGACTGGCACAGTAGCCTCACAGACACGCACATCATAGCCATCCGTAGCCACATCATTAATCACAGATGCCAAAAACGTTGCCAATGACAGAGTAGCGATAATATCTTGAATATTGCCGCTGTCGTAGAATAATAATAATAATGGAATCCCATCTAAAAGAAGGTGGCTATGTGGGTGAATGGGTGGAAGAAGGCGGGGCAGGCAGAAGGGAGGAGGGAGGGAGCTTGTAATGGCGGCAACGTCAATAAAGATGCGCGGGGGTTTTTTGTCAGAGTCAATTCGAGTCGAGACACTCACGCAAAACTCGCTACCAAAATCGCTCACATTGCGGCCAAGGATGAATAAAATACTCGGCACGATCTCAAACACACAAAAAAAAAAAAAAAAAAATTGCACTTGGCATAAGAATCTACATATTGAATAATTGTTTTTGCCGTCGATACTCATTGGCAATAATTAATTAATAATAATAATAAGATGATGATCCGTTGCCCCGTTCATCTTATGCATTAACTGAAAATAACACAAACCAAAACCTTAAAAATTTATTTTACTCTGGCCAATTTGGTTTCGTTTTGACCTCGAGCTAGAAATGTTGAAGCCATTTAACTGCAATTAACTTAAGGCATTAATCATACGCCTTGTTGGCCCAAAACCCAAACTCAAACATACACACACACACACATAATTATCTAACCATCCATCTAGACATCAAATGTATACTTATTTTTCGCTGCTAGTCTCTATCTCTATCTGCACATGCTAAAAAAAAAACACACGAAAACTGGGCGTTGGATTATTTTGAAATCACTTTTCAGTTTCAATTGGCGGCCCTTCACCCATTCGTTTGCAGTTAAATCGTAAAACAACTCTTATATGATTTTTCATCTCTTTCATTGGGCTTGAACATACTTTTTCCTATGTAGAAGGGTTAAATGAGGAAATTGCATAGTTTTATCTCACGAAGAACGGTGCAATGCAAGTGAAGAGGTTCTATTTAAAAACTAGGTCTAAGGCTCTTGTAGTCTCTCAGTTATAAAAATTAGCAGTACTCACATAGGATAATGTTGGTTGGGCACTCGATATGACCAGTTCATTGCCATTGCGTTGTTTGCCGAGCAGTGATTGATGCAAACGATTCGTTCCATAGTACATTTCCCAGATGCTTGGCTTCTTGCGATGCCATTCCGCAGAGCTCTCGGCCTTTTGCTCCTTACCATTTGGTACATGACCCACGCCAAGGTTACTCATGGCCAGGTGGGCATTCTCGGCACTCAGAATGGGTTTGTGAAAGGTGAGATTCCTTTGGAGTTGGGTCACCATGGTGGTCGTCATTGTTGCCCCACCAGGGGGCGGATGTAGGGCCTCCAATTCCAGTTGAGGTGTTGATATGGGCGTTGGGGTATTACTCCTCGACATAGTTGTGGTGGTCACTTCGGATTCTATATAACATTCGGCAGCCGGAAAGATCTCTGTGATGGACTTGCGTTTCATCTTGAAATTGGGATCACTGGCACAGCGAATGGTCATGATCTGTTCACGGACACTGAGCGGCCGGCCATTGGCTGAGATTAGGACGCCATCGCGTACAGCCTCGTAGGCATTGAGTTGGGGCTCGGCGTAGCTGCGTCTCCTCTCGAAGGCATTCTGCAGGCGCACCACATGCTGCTGGCGGCCCAAACCGCTGCACAATTGACGTAGCTCCAGTTCGCTGTGCTGATTCATTCGCTGCAGATAGGATTCAAGTTCTTGTTTCAGTGTTTGAATCATGCCATCCAGTTCTTTGGGTATGTCGGGAGAGTGCCTGGGCGTTGGAGAGGGTGATGGGGTGACATGCGAGAGAAGGCGTATCTTATCTCGCACATCCTCGAGTAGTTCACGAGTGCTTTGGAAATGCATTTGATCCTCGTAACGTTTCACATAGGTCTTCTCCACCTCCTCCGCTTCGGCCTCTTCGCTCTCTAGTCGATAGGCATCTTCTGGACAGGAATTGATATATTTGGCACACTTGTAATTATTCTCCTCCAATTGTTCGTCGCTCAGAAAACTGGGATTATCGATACCTTGTCTGCTATTGGCCACAGTCTGCATAAGGCTTTCCTTTTTGGGTTTGGGTTTCAGCAAAAAGGCATCCAGATCTATGTCCATTAGGGAGTCATCCACCACCTGTTGTTGCTGCTGCTGCTGCTGTTCCATTATGGTTGGCAATTGATTGTAGGCCTTTAGTTTCTCACCTAAATCCTGGTTATTACCCGCCTTGACCATGACTCCTCCTCCTCCTGCTCCTCCTGCTGTTGACATGAAGTTGACTATATGATCCTGGGCATATAGACTGGGAAATGTCTTCAAATGACGATCCAGATTCTCAATGCTCGTCTCCAGAATTCGTAATTTATCGCTGTAGTGTGGGAGAATGGAATTCGTTTTCTTTTCCTCTCCGTTGGCTTTATCCTCGTCGTCGTCGTTGCCATTGCCATTAGGATTTGCCTCAGCTCCCTTGCATCCCGCATCTTGCATGTCCAAACGCTGACTAATCACTGAACTGGACTGAGCTACATCTGCAATGGCTGTTGTTGCTGCTGATGTTGCAGCTGTTGCTGGCTCTTTCAGGGGCAACTGCAATTGTGGTCGCTGGCGTACACTCTTGATCTTCTCTTGCTCGGCGGCTGCATTGAGGATGTCTATGACCGGTTCGCAATAGATGTGCTCGTCCAGCGAATATGTGGAGCACACATTCGAGCTATAGTAACCGGACGAGCCACTTTTATCGGTGGAATAATGTGAACCATTGCCAGCTACTGCTGCTGCTGCCGACGCTGCAGCTGCTGCTGCTGCTGCTGGTTGAGTTGTGGCAGATACATTTCGTGGCATAGCCAGGCCAGAGTCCAAACTGTGCGTGCTGCTGGCAATGGACAATTTCTTGCCAACAGAGATTCCACCAGCAACAGCTGTTGTTGCTGCTGTTGCCAACTGCTCATTTGGCTTCTCGTGGCCCATTCCAATCCCAGAGAGTGTTGTCAATGGCATTGAAGTTGCTGCTGCTGTTGTTGTTGCTGTCAGGCTGCTAAAAATAGTCAGAGAAAGAGAGAGTGAGAGTGTGAGATGAGAGTGAAAACTCATTGCGTTGTATTGAGGGAAAGGAAAAGTGGTTTTTATAGTAGCAATTCCTATCAGTTAACTAGGTTAGCAGTTCTTTTCGCTACCTCCGGACCCCACAAACTTACCCTTTCATTCTGCCATGTGTTTGTTTATTTGTTAAACCTTTTTTGTTTGTTTGTCTGGTCTGTTTTTTTGGCCATTAAATTTTATTAAATTCGCAAACATAAAAAAATTTCGATTCCGATTCAAATAAACTCGTTCTAAACAGGATTTCAGCTTGAGTGACTGTTGCAATTCGGTTTTAGTAATTCTTTTTTTTTTTTGTATTTTATTTTTTGGTTGTTTGTTTTGAATGATTTTTTTTTTTCGTTACAGTTTTTACAGTTAGAGTTGCATTTGTTGTAGTTGTTGGCGTTGTTGCTAAAAAAGGGGTTTCTCTCTGTTGATCCATGAAATGAGATGCAAAATCGGATTTTGCAATTTCATTTCGAGGAGTGATTCATATGATGGGTAGCCATCGCAACAACCCGCCTCACCCCCTAGAGAGAGGTGGCAAGAGCCACACACAGAGAAGATACATAAAAATTTAACTTTCTGTTTCGTTGTTTAAAACATTGATTAGTTATAAATCTAAGCGAATGCATTCGACAGTTTTCTCTGTGATATTTAAATTGAATTTACCATAAAGTTTTTCAACTTGGTAGGGGAAATTATAAGTAAATTCTCAAAATAAAAAGATTTGAACTTTATTGTACTCAAAAAGACCAAAAGCAAACAACAGATTTCAATATATTATGTTGGGATGACTGTATTAAAAAATTGCCTGTAAAAAACCTCGAACAACAGGATAAAACATTGAGTTGTACTCTAGAATACAAAATACTTTACATTGAGCTCTTTCCACTTAAAAGACAACTCTAATAATTAAAAACTAAAACTAATTTAATTACATTTATTGCTTCTATTATTGTTAGCCTTGTTTTTGGGGTGTGGTTATGCAAGTTTCAACCTTAAGAGTAAACCCTGGACAACAGGGCGGATGAATGGCGAATAACTAACCCAGTTTTGAAAATTGTTCCCAAGGATACTACCGATTCTTTGAGGACGCTATCAGGTCTATGTAAATAAAATATGTCGGTCTATATCTAAAATATACATTTCCTTTACAAAAATTTGTCTTTCGTTTTGAAACTTTTGCTACAATTTGATTGCTAGCCATAGGAAAAACTTTTAGTTTAGTTTTAGTAAAAAACAATCTATCCAGAAACGGATTTGTATTTGCCAAGATTTTGATTGCTGTGTGTGTGTCAAAAAGTTGGTCCAATCATTAGATTTATGTACAACGCACAATGGTCATTAATTCTCGGTCTAACGTAAGCTCGTGTCCGAATTGTCGAGTTTTATTTTGCCAACCCGAAGGAGGCATTTGCATATATTGTATGTTAGGAATTGGCGCCAGTGGCAAAGCTTTAATAACTCACTTACGATCAGTTACATGCTAGAATAAAGTATGTAACGTTCTATACCAAGTCTGAATAACTCGTCACTGGGTCAGCGGAACGGCGAAACACACGGCGTATGAGCGATAGAATTGCGTAATGTCCCCCAACAAGCAATCCAACGGTTTTGTTGTCGTTGTTCTGGTATGAACAACTTTTCGTGCGTTTACGCACCCAAAATTGATAAGTTCGCTGGTCGATGGTTTCGTTTGCTGGTTCGTGGTGGTTGGTGGTCAATTCCGTTTGGATGGTGGCAGTGGCACTTGGCTACTTGGTTGCATGTTTATCGATGCGTTTATTTCATTTTTTTCTCTCTTCTGCGTGAGTGAGTGATATGTAATCGACAAGGTTATGCGCTATTCCATGAAATATTTTGCAATCTTGTGTGTGTGTGTGTGTGTGTGTGTATTTAATTTTATTTCATTTTTCGACTTCGACTAGTGTTAATTAAAATGTTCAGCCTCGTTTGCATGTCGGAACGAACATGGGCCACACCATGGTTAGATATAGTATGTATGTATGTATTATTTTAATTTTTTTTTCTTCAGCTAATTGTTGTTGACTTGTTGGCAAGACAAATTGCACCTTGCTTCAAAATTTCTGCTAAAGACAACCTGTCCTTCTTCTTCTTCTTCGTGTACTAAAACTGCCCGATCTGCTCGATAGCAAATCAATCAAAAACAAATCACATTTTATAAATATTACTAGTGATTAAATCGTTAGTTTATCGCATTTATTTCGCACATGCTTTTTGGTGGCCAATAAGATGGATGGCCAGAGGTTGACCTTGGCATAGCCAAAGTTAGTTTGGCATAATATTGAATACAAATTAACAAGCAGCCGCCACAACAATTGCCGCCTGCCGTCTAACTGCATTGTGATGGTTAGTCTAATGGGCCAATAAAACGCATCAATCGATCGATTCGATCGTTTTGCCGAAGGTCAATCCAACACAACACAAAAAAAGCCTCTGCCACGCGGGGAAGACCAGCTACTGTGCAAATTGTTGATAGAGTTAGGCAAAATTTTGTTGTTTGCTATCTTTCTGGCTTGTTTGCTCACTTAATATGCAGAAGATGTGAATGGAACGTGAACGTTAACTGCCTTTCAATTGCGGGGCGAAAGGGCCCAGGCCAAATCAAGTTGAGAGCAATATTATTGAACCTTCGGCTCATCCATTGTCAGACTTGTCGGATTTTTGATTGATATAATTTAACAACATTTTATTTGATATGTTGTTAGCACTTATATTTGTTGGGGGAACTTTAAAGTTAAGCTTGTGTTAATAAAATGTAAATTAAATGCAAACAATTGCCAAATATATTGAACTTTGATTTCAAAACGCCTTTACAATTGATTTCTCAGCAATTTTTAGCAAAGATGTTTAGATTGTATATTAAGCTATTTGTTCTCAAAGTTCTTTGCAAATTAGTAACTAATTTAATCTTCAACCAACTTAAGACATAATCATGGAAGATAAGTTAAAAAGAGGCCTAACATATTTTGACTTTCAATGTTTGAATGAAAGTGGGAATTCCCCGGATTTACCTTCAAAATCGTTGATCATAAAACTTTTTTCAAAACTTGTCAAAATCATTCATTAGGAAGGACACACAAAACTATTTTAAAAGAGTGATTTGAGCTTCAAAAAGGAGCAGGACATGATAATAGAATTTCCTTGCTAAATTCATATTTAATTAAATTTTCTATTTCGCATTTGGCAGTAGCTTTCATTTACTTTGTATTAACATGAGATATTTTCTTGTCTTAAATTCTAAGAATCTTTAAAGAAATGGTCGAAATCATCACCTAAGTTTTAACAGGATCTAAGGACTTACGTTTATCGATTAGTTTGTTATTTTTCGAATTGGAATTGAAAGTTAAAATATTGTTACCCTGTATGAAAGACGACCGATTTTCAGGTGGACTTATTTATTTCTTAAAAGAATCAATTGAAGACATCAATTCCACTTTTGAATTCGAAAAATTTATGTGGAATTGAAAACGAGCTGATGGAAAAAGTATTTACCCCAAATTTAATGAGCAATAATTTTAAAAAGCCCAGTAAATATTAATGGTAATATCTGATTGAACAAAGAGTATATAAACGAGAGATACTTTCACCATATAGCCACGATGTAAAAAGAGTTACCTCTCCCTATCTTTCTTTCTGATTGCAGACATAGACATAGATCATCTTAATCTCCGTTGATTCATACCAAAAAAATGCATACATTTTCAGAAAATCTAAAGTTTTTAATTATGCATATTCTTTACAATTATCATTCCAAACTTGGTGATAAATTCCTAAGCTAAAGAGAATCATGTAAAATCATTAAAATTAAACATATATTTGCCATTTATAGCAGTTGGTACATGAAATCTGTTTATATAGAGATAAGAATTCAGAATTTGATGCCAACTTATTTGGCTTGCCATTGCGGCCTTTGTTTGCATCGTAAATTGCTCTTTTCTCGATTTAAGTTTGCTTTTTTATTGACAGGGGACATTTGTTAAACAATCTTATCATGGTTAGCCAGCTAAATGTTCAATTTCCATAATTTGTTTAGCTACTTTTTTCATACAATTTTGTGGGTCAGATGCACAAGTTGAGAGTAGATAATATAAATATGTAAAATATATTAAGCAATTAGTTTACAATTGCTTGGACAATAAACTGCACGATTTAATGCATATACTTATCTACATACATACTTATATGTTAGGCTATGCTACTTTTATTTATATAGTATTGTATAAAAGCTTATTTCGATTTGTAATTGTTTATTTTTATTGGTTTTTGTGATAAATACCTACTTGAAAATCTTACCAAAACGGGCAAAGACTACTATGAATTGGCCTTGATGGCATCGAGAAGCATGTGTGGTGGCTTCTTTAATTTCAATTAATAAACGTAATTGTTGCAGCTGTCTGTCCGTTTGTCCATCTCACTGTCCGACCGACCGACAGTCAGACCGACAGACCGACCGAGTGTTTGCCAAGTCAAGTGGCGGCGGCGGCGGCGTCTCTCAACAACAGCGCCAGAAAAGAGGTGAAGGCTGACGACAGGCGCCAAAAACCGCATTGGCCGAGGCAACTTGAACTTCGTTGCAGCCATAATTTACATAGTTGCAGTAAAAATGAAAATAAAACTTGGTAGTTGTTGCAGCTGCCAGCCAGGCAGCCAGATAGGTAGATTGCCGCCAGGCAACACCAGGTTGCAAGTTACAGCAGGTTGCAAGTTGCTTCATTTGATTGGCTATTGACACAGTGGTTTACTCTTTGCTGCTGCTGTTGTTGTTGTTGCTGTTGTTGATCTTAATCTCTATCTTAATGCCCTGCTAATTGCCTTGCCAAAGCATAATTAAAACAAATATGCTGGTTTTGGCTGCTACTTGATCCATCCAACCGTGAAATCTTGAGCAGTCACTACCCAGGTAGTTCACCCATAATCTGATAATTAAATTGCATTTACAACAGCTTTAGGCCCCCCTCCCGTCCGCGTCCCCCCCATATACCATTCGAAAACTGAACAGATTTCATTTGTTGTAGTATCTTGTCGTCAGCTGAAGGTCGTTGCGACCTGATGGTTTTCGGATGTCTTATGAGTGGCAGCATAATAGTGTCACGCTAATTGTCTGTAGCTTTAGCTGAAAATGCCCATCAAATCAATTTAAGGAAAACGCTATTAAATCACAAACCAACACTTGGTCAATGCTAGAGCGATTAGAAGTGCCGAAACGAAGTAATACATTAGAATTTATTTATTTGTCGAAACAAAGAACAAGACATGAAATTAGGAAACTTTAATTAAAAGAAGTAATCGTATTTCAAATTAACATATCTTGCTAAGATTGAGATGCGAGAGATATTGAAGATCTATAGAATCTTGTCCACGTGCATTTACATAAGAAAGAATTGTTATTTAATTGTTTTAAGGTATAAATCTTGTAATTTCAGTTAACCAACACTGAGCAAAAGTGTGACCGCAGCAAATAAATGTTGCTTTCCTTCCAAAACCAATGGTTATTAAAGCTTATATAACTAACCAAAAGAGACAACTATTTAGGACGTTATAGTATTATCTTTACTTCACTTAAAAAAAACTTTAAAATTCCATACTCCATATGGATTTATTTTTTTCTCAATCTGTTAGTGTGCATGTTAACCAACACTGAATCAAAGTGTGACCATGAGTCGACAATAAAAGGCAGTTTTAATGTTATCTTCTTTGTTTCTGAAGCAAACTTAGCTTAATTTCTTGTCATCATATCAGAAGCCTACTCTTAAATTCGTTAATCTAAACAGTTTAGAGTCTTTACTGAACCCCACATTACACTTACTTTTGATACTTGAGCATGGCGCGGGGCAGTAGAAAGTTATCATTGCCAGCTACCGATGATCCGCCATTAGCTTCTCCTGGCCCAGCTGCATCGCCATTGGCCACATTATCCTTTGAGCCATGGCGTACAAAAAAGCCACCCAAACGCTGGAGATAAGTAAATTTATTCGCTGAACTCTCTACTGGATAGCCTCTACCGGGAGCCTGATCATTGCTACTACTACTGGCCGCCTCCATTTCGTCATCCTCGTCCTCATCGTAGGGCAGCACTTCGATGGCATCGAAGTCATAGGAATTGAAATACGCCTGCTCGCGTGTCCGTTTCACCTGGGCTGCTTCTGTTACATGATCGGCGGATATGTCCGCAGCGGTTTTTGCCGCCGAGCTCTTGCAAATGGGCATGGCTACCAGAGCCTCGGAATCGATTCCCCGCAGTCTGAAATGAAAATAAACAACGAATTCAATTAACGAATGGCATTTTCGCAGGCAACTTGCACAATTCGCGTTGCTTTTTTGTTGTTGTGGTTATTTTTTTTTTTGTTTTTATGGCATTTTATTATCAACGTCTCAAATGCATCCGCTTTTGCTTTTGCCTGTTGGACGTTTTTTTTTTTTCCGAAACTGGTTGCTGGCTCAGAGAATGCATTTAGTTTGGCTGTTGCACCAGTTTTGCAGTTTTCAGATTTTTCGGCTCATGCTGTTGCATTAATTAGCCATTTGAAAAATTTGACCAACAAAACAAAAAGGGTTTCATAGATTGCATAATGAGAGGAGAGGAGTCTATAAGATCGAATAGGTGGGTGGGCAAAAATGTTTGCAAATGCCAACTCTGATAGGCAACTCGCACATGAAAATTTGCAAGCGTGTTTTATGTAAAAGCCTTGTCTGTCTGGTCTGTCTTTTCGTCTCTCTGACTTACTGACTGATTATCCATACGTCTATGAGTTTGCCTGCCTGCCTGGCTGTGTGTGTGTGTGTGTGGTTGGCCGTTATGCATATGATAGATGGAGAAGTATTCATCTAACTCTCGGCTATGGCTATGGGGAGCCAGCTAGACAATGGGGCACAACATGCTGACAGCTTCATCATTACCCCGTGGGGCATGATGATGATGACGCAGGCAGGTGAGAGTGGTGGATTGTAGACTTCATAGACTCATCATCAGTGGGGTAATAGTCTTTGATGCTATTCAACCAAAAGCGCCATAGCGCTTAGGTAGTTATTATTGTTAGTAGTATGCTGTAATCAACAGTTTTGGTTTTGCCTTATTGTGTGCACCTTTTGTTCGCTTTGGTGGGCCAAGTTTTTGGTGCGTTTTTGAGTGACCTTTGATGCCCGCTTAGATTGAGTTTCATAGAATACGTTTTCCGCATTTATTTTTTGGCATTTGATTTCAACATAACTGGCAATGCTGAATTTTAATCAGGAACTAATCAATGTACAATGAAACAATTTGTAGAGAATCTTCGACAAAGAAAAATGTCCAAGAAATTATCAATTCTGTTCAAGTCTTTCAATAAAGTGCAACAAAGAGCAGCAACTGACAATGAAGTGAGGCAAAAAAAAATATGTAGAGAATAATATTCTAAAGAAAAATACAGTTTATTTAAAGCTGTTATAAATACATTGTTCTGTATACCTTATGAGTCATTTCAATTCATAGCATAAAGGTAATGATTATTATTTAGGACAATTAAAGGATTCCATGACATTGGTTTGAGATTTATACAAAAGAAACTGAGTACACTCTTTTATTATATTAACTTTTAGAAGCAAAACTGTGAGTCCTTAAATCCTTTATATTTTATCTATGCAATCCAATAATAGTTTTTCCTCTCATAGAGTATTTTTGAAGGATAACGATGTTTTAAGCCATGCCTTGAAATATCGTTCTTGCAATTACTTGAAAGGTTTGAGGAGCTAATACAGAGAACATCATAAGCCACTCATAAATCGGCTTAAAGATTAAAACCAAAAATTTATCTTCTGTTCTTCAGCTTTGAAAATGATTTCAGTTAATGCTGCTATACAAGTTTATATTTAATACAGAATATCACCTAAAAATAGTGATTTAATGTTTTGAGTTTGAGGAACTAATTATAGGCATGCGTTTTGATTGATCATCAATTGCAACTTTTCTTTCTTTCCGAGTGACTGTTTGATTACATTCAAGTAAGGCTTGGTCTCCACCCGTTTTTGTTTTTTGTGCATTACATACAGAATTACAAGAATTACAGAATTCTTCATGGTCATATTGAATTGTATATACTTAAAGTCAGCTAGAAACTCATCATCAGGTATGTTGATTATATTGAAAAGGCTCATTTCTGTGTCAGCTGCAGCCAATAATGATAATAATAATAATAATAATGGTGAATTAAACGCTGCTCGTGTTACCATATGCGATGCCATGCACATGTATGCCATGGTCAGCACACACACTCTCACACACACGCTCATCAAATGTTTTTTTCTAGTTCTGTAAAGTGACAACTCAAAGTAACTTTTTTTGTGTGTATGTGTGAGATGTGCCAACTTTTGTAGCCGTCTTCTATTAGCAAAAACAATACAAAAAGAGACAGACAACAAACAGTTGGCTGATTTCCGTTGGCTTCACACCAATCATCAGTCAAGCAACAACTAACAACCAACAACAAACAACTAAATTGGAGCAGTCAGCCATCGAGTCAGTAGTTCAATGCGATGACTGAGAGGCGAGGTTTAATGATCGAAACCCCAAATCGTTTGCCCATTGTTCATCAATCTTCATTTGTGGCCCTTTTTATAGGCAATATCCAAAAAGCGGCTGAAAGGCTAAGTCTTTAAAGTCTGTCAAAATATTATTTAATAATGGAAATAAAAAAAGAAAAACTATGAAATCTTGATCATTTTTAAAAACTAGAGCAACAGTAATTGTTTGTCTTGTTATATGAACTTTAACCGCAATTGATACTTCATTTTTGGTGTTTAAAAAGAAGTCCAAAGACTTAAGAAATTATGAGTTATGTGTTTTAATTATGTGTACTTTAAAGAAGGAAATTTTGCACCCATCCAACTATTTACATTTTACAGTATTGAAATCTTTTTCGAATCCTCTTCCTTTCTCAAAAAAAGAAGCTTGTTTACTGATCGATTTCTGATCCGACAAAGGTGTCGAGAAAAAATGACGACTTCTCTTGATAAGTTGCTTATAAATTCTTTATTAAATAGTTTCTACTTCTATTAGAGATATCTTTTTAATCATACCCGGAGTTAGCCTTAACTTTTGGTATTGTATTCTATATAAATCACACTTTGAGTCTTCCTGTGCTTAATCTACAGTTAAGAAAGAATAGAACTAGCCAAGAACATGTTTCATCCATCCAACAATAAGGGCGTCTAAGCGTCGCCCACTCGCCTCGTCATGGCAATGTGGAACATTTCGTCTTATATTTTCTTGACAGTTCTTTAACCTAGCAAACATCATAGACCAAACAAACAAACATATGCAAATGTTGCATAAATTTCTGTATTGTCATTGCCCCTCCAAAAAAATAAGAAGAAAAAACAAAAAGCTGTTGACTATGGTGTTGATGGTGGCGATGTGGCTGATGATGATGTGGATGATTGAAGGAAGCAGAACACAGCATTTTAAAGTCGCCATGTAGACGGCAGCGGCAGCAGCGGCGGCACTTGAATTGACAACGTGAGTGCTTTTATTTATAGTTCAGTTCACTTCTTTTTTTTTTTTTTTTTTGCCTTTCGAATTATTTTTGTACATTCTGCGCTTGGACGACGGCTTGGCTTTTGATATTTTAATGAGTTTCGGGTTGCCGTGTGGCCAAAGACCCATCCACTACCTTGACTTATTATGTATTGTGATTATTTGCCCATGAAATCATCAAAAAATCAAAAAAACTGATTTGATGACAGAAAACAAAAGACTTAGGCGACAAACTGTGAATGAAACGCAGCGAAAAAAAGAGGAAGACTGCATAAATCTAGCAAAATATATTGCAAAATCTGTTATATCTGCACAAAAGATGCAAATTTTTTTTACAACAACAACAACTACAACAAGAGGCTGGCTTAGCATTTTGCATGTAACTAAAAAGTAGAAATTTACCTCCCTTCAAGTTGCAACATTTTTTGTTCAAGCATAAAAAAGCAAGAAATTTTTTTGAATTGAATATAAAGTGAATGGTGAATACCCTTTCAAAGGTGAGCTCGAGGTGGTTTTGTTCAGAATATATGTATTTGTGTGGAACTAGAAATAAATACTTTGTTCTTTTAAATGTTCATAGATTCGAAGCATTTCAAAAAAGATTCAGAGTAACAATAAACAGTTCGAGCATAAAAGGTTTTCAAATTTATAAAATGTTTTGTATTATTTTGACAATAAATTGATTACGATTCAGCATAATTGACAGTCAATTTGAAAATTTCATTGTCATTATATCAATATCTTTATGACTAGAAGGACTTAGATAAGAATTATCACCTAATGATTGGGAGTAAATAAGAGAAATTACTTAAAGTATGTAAGTCCAAACTTGAACATTTCGAAAGAGTATCAAAACTTCCACTTAAACAAACCCAAGTCAAGTTGGGGATTTCTTTCCCTACTTTTACACTTTGCTTGCCTTAGATGCGGTTTTCTCGTTGTTTAACATTAAGTCATTGTATTGAAATGTTGTAATCCGGCAATAGACTTGTCTGAGGTGAACTATCGGCAAACAGGTAAATATTTATATTTCAGTTTCATTGAGCAATTACGTTGACCCTTTGGTCAAGTCATAAGGAAAAGGTCAAATATTCAAACTTATGTAAAATTTTTACAATTTTTCAGTGAGTGATTCATAATTTAACTTATATATGTGACTCTTAATTAGTTTCTTGCGGTTGATGCGTTGCCTCTTGACACCTTTTGCATCTTTTCAAAAGAGACACACACACACAGCGAGTAGGAGGGCGATTCGGAGAGGGGGGGGAACGCAGGTAGGCGACACGAGTTCGAGTTGAGTTAACGCCTCGTTGCACCTACAATGACTACAGCAGCAATTGCAACTTTCTGCCACACGGCGGCAATTAACTAGTCCGCGACATTTTGCAACCATGCCGCGGATTGCGGCAAGTTGGCAGTGTTGGAGTCGGCATCGGCATCACCATCGACTGCGGGCAATGGTGGCAAGTAATTAAGGCATTTCTGACTGAACATTGTCCACTGAACTCCAGTAATGCCATATCATTATGTTTGCTTGGAAAAACGCAGTGGGTTAATGCTAATTGCAAATGCATTAGGCTAGTTTTTTTCCTCTCCTTTATTTTCATCTTTTGCAAAGAACTAATTGAGTAGCAATTAGAAAGCTAAACGAACACAAAAACCTAATGAATACCCAAGTACATATATATAAATCTATCTATTTATAAAGAGCAGCAATAAGTGAGAATAAAGGAAAATATCTTAAGACCAAGTTTAAGTCTGTTACTCCAAAAGAATTTGTGTTCTTCTAGGGCAATAAGGCTTACCTAGCTTTAAGTTAACTTTTTACATGTCTGAAATGACCAATCTTATGAACCATTAGTCATTTATGACCTTGTTATTGTTAAAATGTAAACATATAGATATTTCTTAGTGGAGAAATATGAAAACCTTTTAAGAACTAAACATGGGTATATTATGTTATTTATAAAAAACGAAGTTCTTATCGGAGATTATTAAGATAAACTAAATATACTAATAAGACTAAGACTGAAATAAACTGATTAAGAAATATTAAAATTCTAAAACTGCCCATTAGTATTAAATTACATTTTGATGTTCATTTTCATATCTCATGCAAGTTATTTGATACTTTACAACATCTTCAATTGGTTTCTCTACTTATCGAAGAGGCGTTGATTGATATTTTGTTTTATATCTGGCTAATTTTTATTACCAAAATTGGCTCATAACAACAGCCGCCTCAGAAAATCACCTAATAACTACCTAAAGTAGTTTTATACCAAAAAACCAACCAAAATAACCAACCTAACAACCTACCTGCCTTCCATTATTAAATATATGCTATTAAATAAATGTGAATAGATCATAAACAAAAAAAGGCAAAAACTATGTGGAAACTATGTGAAACCTACACGCCCGCCGAGACCACAAAGTGAGTCATAAAATTTAATGAACATAATTAAGTGTAAGTTGTAAATAAATGCTAAAATATGGTCAATAGACATAATCGATTATCAATAAGATGAGAGCGAGAGAGAGGGAGATGGGGCGATTATGTAAATGCATTTAACAAAGTCTTTTAGCATTAGAACAACTGAAAGATTCAAGTGCTTCTTGAAAAATTTATGCAAAGCTCTATGAACCTAATGTGTCCTTGACTTAATTTTGACTTTAAGATGCTAAAGCAAAGTTCCGTCTGAGGTCTAAAAAATTCATCCATTCGATTCTCATTCCAAAAAGGTTTCTGTATTTGGCTTAAATTAACCTTGTAGGCCAACCAAAACGAACAAGCTCGATGACCATCAATATGAAACGCTCTCTAAAGTGGAAAAAATGTAAAGCAGAAGACGCTACCCCAAAATAGAATGGTATCTCGGTGCTCGGTCCGGGAGGTGGCGAGTGAAGACATTAACCATGCCTTGATGGTAAGAAAAATAATTGCAAAAAAACAAAAAAAAAAAAAATAAAAATAATAATAACTGAGACCGAACTGTAGCAACTAATTATGCATGCATATCAAGAGGAACTTCAATTCACAGTCAAGTTAAAGTTAATCCCACCCAAGCGGATCAGTGAAGCGGCAAACACTCGACTTACCCACTGACTGAAGTATAGTAACTATGCATTAACCTCCCCTCTCCCTCTCTCCCACTGCTTCCAACAACGTCGTCGTCTTTACTGTCTGTGTTTTAATTTGTTGTTATTTTGTCTACTCTATAATCATCGAATAATTGAGCATATTAGGTTTATTGTAGTCCATGTCCATAGGAAGTGTTTGGCAAAAACCATTAAGCGTATTGATTCCTGATTCATAGCGAAAACTGGATATACTTAAGTGTGTAGAGCAGTGTAGCTATTAATTTAGATTTATTAAGGGTTAGAATGGGTAGATAAAAGAAGTTTCCATTTGTGATAAGATCTCGAAAGGTCTATATACTATATCTAGAAGATGGTAAGACTAAATTTATTGTACTAAAAACATATATGGCTGGAGCTAAGTAAACGTTTCTTTCATCAAACTTAAACACAAACTTTTTATACTATCTTTAGAATATACATAGAAAGTTCGCAAAAGTTTGAATTTATATATACTTTCATATACTTTTCTAAAGGATATCTTCGAGGGGTTCACCATAAGAGAGGCTATATCTGCAAATGGAGTGCAGATCTCAAAGTTCCTTCATGAAATATAAACTGGTTCAAAGGATATCGAAAATCTGTTCTACAGGGGATTAAGAAATCGTTATCACATCCCACTTAACGGAATATTATATTGGTATAAAGTTTGTCTCTATTGAGCTAAAAGACAAACGACAAAAATCTCAATACATATTTCATTCCATGTAGGGTAATTGGAAGTCGTTGTCTTTGGCTTAAACGTTTAGCGTACAAAATTTTTCCTTACTCATTTTGTTTACTTTTCATATATTGCAATTTCACAACTTTCGCTCTCTTTTTCCCCTCCTCCTTTTGTCTCTCATTCTCTACCGCTCTACTCTTTTTTTCTCTTGTAGTTTAATCTCTTTTGAAATGTTTTTTGAATAATACGCGAATCAGAAGAAAAGAGTGTGAGACCCAGAGACAGGGGAGTCGGGGGAGGACTTTGGCACATTGCAAAACAAGTTTTCATGTTTATAGAAAAAAATTTTTCCTTTTCATGCAAAAAAGCAATTGCAGCTTAAAAGCAGCAGCAGCAAACTCACTGGAAAAATGTGTGCGAGTGTGTGTGTGTGTGGGGTGTTTTTTATTTTGGGGGAAAATGTTAGGAAAACTGTCGAAATAAAGAACTTGGCAGTTGCATTTAGTGCAATTGCTTTTCTTTGTGCCAGTTGTCGCTGTTGTTGTTGCTGTTGTTGTTGTGCAGCTTAAGCTGCCATTGAAACTGTTTCTGAGGGACCGACTTTGCGGTTTATGTACATATCTCTTTGGAATCTCCACAACATGCAACATGCACCACATCCCAGAGATTCATACATATGTACATGTGTATGAGTGTGTTTGCCACTGTCGACAAGTGGCACCCAAGCACTTGGCAAGGCAGGCAACAGCCGGAGAAGGGAAAGATAGAAGATTTCCAAGGGAAGATGATGCTGTTAAGCTGGTAAATGAGCAAACGATGTCAGACTATATGAATATATCTACACACACACACACACACACTCACAGACAGACTCTTCTTGTATATTGTGGCTTAATTTTTTACCCGAATAAAAAAAAAACTAAATAAACTTGTCAAGTGTTTAAATTGTATTTTTTGTCTGCTTCTCTTATATTTTTTTGGTTTTTCATTTTTATTCGTAACTCGTAAACGGAATATGAACTTGAAAATCCCCTTACCCAGCCCTTTACATCACTTGACATTGTAAATTAGAAAACAGAATAGTCAAATGAATGCCACGAAGACATCAGACCGAAGAAGCTATTAAACTATAAGAATCAAGGCAAACAGACAATGCACTGAAAGAAAATGAAGGCAATCAATTTCGGTAACTAACCAGCTAACTAAGAGTCGACTGGATTAGAATATATCTATCTTTTGGGCTAAAATGTTTCGGTTAAGGTAGGAAAGCAGTTCGTATGGAATATTGTACTGAATTTTTAAACCGACTTGTAAGTCCTTCGAACTATCTAAAGAGAATTGACTGAGAATTGAATTGATATCTAAATAATTGATAATTGGTTCAAACTTCAACGCAGAAACCTAAAAAGGCAATAAAGAAATTGGATTTCAATCCAATTTTGAGATTTGGCAACGTTTGTCAAGATAAATGTCTGCCAGTTCTACCTTAGGTGAAAATATACTGACCTTACAGTAGTAAGGTACAGTACAGTACAGTAACTAGTTGGGAATCATAGCTTAATAAAGCCAAAAAGAAAGCCCATAGTCTGTTTTATATTAAATGAATTAATTGAAAATTCAATTTTATGGTTAGCTTCAAAAGCCCTTTAGTTAAAATAACAAAAATATTTCATAAAAATTTAAAGTAGTCTTGAATTTTAAATATTCTGTTGTGCATTTAAATTTAAAGACTTGGTCAACTTTGAATTGTAAATTTCTTTAAGTGTAGTTTTTAGCTGTCTACTCAAAATATATGCATAATCATATTTTGGCCAGACTTACAGACATACACACACACATACATGGATATATCTTTACGAAGAAGATTACAAGGTCAATATCAATCAGTAGCCAAGACATGGCATCGCATTTGACATTTCGTTTGGCTAAGAGCATACGAAAGAAAAATAAAATAAAATCAAAATGTATGTCAAAATTGGAAATGCAGCAACAAGTTCAATTCAGTTCAGTTTTTATTTTTATTTTTAGTAGCAACAGTTGTAATTTATATTTATGGCCTGAACTTGAAATTAAGAAATGAAAGAAAACGAGATAAATAAAAATCGATTGAGGGCGCGATTTGCCCCCCAACAATAAACGAAAACCTGCACCTACTCCGCCACATTATGCCGGCCGGACATCCGCGTTTTTGGGTCAAACTGTGGCCAATTAAATGTTTGTTTTTTTTTTCGGGTGGTTATATTGCAACAGTTTATGGTAGCGGAAAAACCAGTTCAATTTTAATCAATTTTCATTTGTTTTCTTTAGTATTTGGGTCTCTCTTTCTCTGTCTGTCTGTCTGTCTCTGGGTCAATTAGTGCAGCATTTGTTCAATTTTGTGTGACAAAAAGTGCAGTTTACCGTAAATGTTGGGCCTATTGTTCAGATCTGTCAACGAGTCGAATGTTAATAAAACTGGTTAACTGATCTCCAAATACCTATTATTGCGCTTTTTATGCTAATAGCCCCAACTCAACTCAAGTCTCAGTCTCAAGTCTTTCATTATGATGAAAATTAGCTTCATTTTGGGTTCAAGTCTTCAAAGACTTTGGCCTCTATGTATCAGTATCTGGGCTATATATACATGGGGGACCATTATTGTGTTTCTCTGTCAGTCTCGCATCGATATAACAATTAAAACCATTTAAATCAATTGAAAGTTGATTTATCGATGTCACCGGATGCCCTGAACTTGAAAAATGGTAATTTAATTTGTCTGCTCGACCATTAATATGAATTAGTATTAAATACCTTTCAGTTTTTTTTGCTTTATTTTTTTGTTTGTGTGTACTTCGAACTGGAATATTCAAATGCTAATAACGCCTTATGAGTTTTGTTTCGGAACTTGTTTTCAATTGACTGTTAGCGTGTTTAATATACTTCATAAGAAAAGAAGAATTGGCATGCCTAATATACTCTAACAAAAGACAGGGTTCAATTCATTTGAACCTTTGCAATAGGTAATGGAAAATAGATTTATTCTTTTATATTCTGTCTTAAAGATATTAATGTGATTTCACTGACAATAAGAGAAGACATTTAAAGTATATAGAGGATATTTGGAGTGTATAGCTTACGTTTTAGAAAAAATTTGACCTAGACCGAAGATGAAATAAAATATATAAAGCTGAAATGTAAAAAACCCAAGTGAATCCCTTGGAATATATTTTAGTCATACTGAATAAACAATATTTATTGAATAACTATTCTAACTTTTTCCTCAAAACAGAATAATATGTGATAGATTTTTGTATATAGACATTCAGAAACTGGTTTATAGTTTGTGATTCGTGAACTTCAGAAAACAGATAATTAGGATTACTTTATAGAAACAAAATAGACAGAAATTGATTTTCGTTTAACGAATTGTTAAAAAAATCAGCATTAGTTTTCCGGTAGGAATCAAAGATTAAGTATTACAACTTTTACATGTTAACAATTATCAATAGTACTTTCGATTAATGATAAAATCGCTCAATAAACACAACTTGAAATGTTCTTTCTATGTATAAAGTTACTAAGTAACTGAGTTTTAACTTGCTGGAAGTCTATAAATCTTATAAATATTTAAGATTTCAAAGGTTGGCACTGTTTCAAGAATCATTAGCAGACTAATGGTCATATGATAATGCCCTAGATTTAAAATCTTATATATCCATAAAATTGATTGATCTCTAGACTTCCAAAACTCTGCATGATGAACTTCAAAAAGGTCGAAATGTAGACAAATTGTTACAAATTTTTAAACTCAATTAAGACACATTTCATTAACTAATTCCAATTCTAAGAATTTTCACTTAAATTTACTTTTTATGATCCTAATCTCCAACCAAACCAAAAAAACAAAGGAACCTTAAAAGAACTGAGTTTTCCTTCACCTAAAAAACAGAAATCTATATAAAAAAAACTTACTCATGTTAAAATCAAGTTTATTTCAAGTTATTCTAAATCCAATTCCCTTCTCATGGGAAAGGGTATAACTTGTTTTACTTGATTGAATTCGAAAGTGTGTAGTTTTTTTGTTAAATTGTTTAATTAGTTGACACGCTTCAAACAACAGCAATAATTTATTATTGTTCTTTCGAATTCCAATTGCTTAATTTAAGATAAAAATCTACATAGACTTGTGCAGTCTCGATGTATACATAGATACCTACTATATACAGTCGACACTCAAAGATCTATTATATATTCAAATAATTTGTCACGTTCTCGAGCATTGGAAATATCGTAAGATAATCTCAACTAGTTGCCATACCTTTATATATTTTGATCTCAGTTTATTTAGTCATTTAAATTTATTTAAAATATTTGTTTAATATCGTTCTCTTTCTTCCCATTTGGGGAACTGGAAACGTGTTTTTTTTTTCTTTTTGCTGCTCGAATTCTATGGACACGTTCGTCGGGCTTATCACTACTCGATTGACTATTTTTGGGGGTTTTGTGTTCAAGATTTTTATTTTTGCTTAGTTGTTGTTGTTGTGTGTGTGTGTGTGTTGTGTATGTTCGTGTTTTTTTTTTCTTTGTGAGTTTCTTATTTTATTTATATTTGTTTTAGCTAATTCCGGTTCGACGAACCTTTCACTTATTGGATCGCTGTGAATTCCATAGCCATATGAAATGTTAAATAATATTTCATGTTCAACGATTTTGTTTGTTTAGAAATATTCCATAGGGAATGATGTAAGTATGTATACATATATATATTCTATTGGCATTGTTTGCCCGTGGCATATGCAAAAATGCATTCACACATCTGTTTATAGAGATATAAAAGGGTATCTATATAGATATTGTGGTCTTTTATTGATTCACCGCAATTAGCTAAAGGTAAATTAACACTGGAAAGAAGGGTATATTAGTTTTGGGCAGCAGCTTGCTGGCTTGCCACTGATTAAGATTATACAGAGTTTTGTTTTTCATATGAGATAAAAGTTATAAACTTCTTTTTACTTTATTTTTAAGTGGTTTTTGGTTTGAATTCTTTATTTAAGATCTATCCTTAGTGGGGCAATTCTGAATATATCTGACAACATTGGTGGCAAATTCATATCCACACACAACCATTAACTTATACCTACTAATTCTGGTTAAGGTTTCAAGAACCATATATTTTTTAAGAAGTTAGACTAATAACTTTGAAGAAGAGGAGAAATTGGTCTGAAGATTTTGTAATTCTAAACAAATTTGAGTATATTCTGTTGTCTTTATTATGGTAATCAGTAGATCTCTTTGAAGTATCAAAGCCTTCTTTAATTATAAACTTTTACTCGAAAACCCTTCGAAACACTTCTCTAAAGATAAGATTATCACATCATTATACATGTAAGTTTTAAGAGTTATTTAAAATGTCAGGTTGCTAAATCTCTGAGCCTTCAGTTGGCAGTCAAAGAATAATGGACAATTTCAGCAAATTGAAAAGGGATTTCGGACCCTTTTATAATAGTTATAATAGTTGAAATAGAAATTAGAGACTCAATCTAGAAAAAGATTTCCTCATTTTAGAATTTCTGAAATATTCAATAATATGTTTTTAAAGGAAAATAAAATTTAAGAAATATATTCCCAACTGATAGTTGGACATTGCTAGCAGCAATAGGAAGAGTATACATAAGGCGATATATCCATTATTTTTGTATCCATTTGTTTTTTATTTTTGGTTGCTGCATTTTAAGCAATGAACTGTAAAAACCACATAAATGAATTGTTTTATTTGTTTTACCATATGAAACGAATTGATGTGTCTGGGGGCAGTTTAGAAAAATCGACATACATACATATCTATGTATGTACATACATTTCTGTAGACATTTGAAAACATATGTTTCGAATGACCGCATTCATTCATTAATTATATCGGTTTCGTTTTAAATTTTTTGCTGTTGCCTCATTAATTTCACATTGACAGAGAGTCAAAAGGCAAACTCCCACAATAATCTGGCTTATTCGATGTATTTTGCTTTTTAGTTAACCATTTTTAGTAATTGTTTATTGTTAGAGATGCGATTAAGTATGGCGTAACTGACAAAAAAAAAAAAAAAAAAGTGTGAAATTTAAACAATATTTTTTACAATTTCTAGCATTTGGTGTTTGGGACTCGTATGTTTCATCTCCATATTTATTGAGGCCGCGTTTGATTAATTCATACATTTTGTTTAACAAGTGTTGGAAGTGTTGGAGATGTTGCAACCACACCCTCGCCAGCCTCTCCGCCCACTGCTCAACAATGTTGCAGACAATGAGACAGACAATGTCTATTAATAATCGTCTACAAATGTAGAAATAAACAAACCCAAATTGAAAAGAAACAATTTCAGGCTATTTACATGTCCATAATGACGAAGTTTAGGTACCCTAACTAATTAGTTAAGCTCACATACTAATGTAGTGTAACCAATTTACTTATGAATCTATTGGCAAATGTTTTGGAAACCAATATGCACATAAGGAATTGGAATAAATAAACAATAAACAAGATAATATAGGTCAAAATATCAATTTTTGGGTCTTAATTCAAGTCTGTTGATCTGATAGTTGAAAATTTATTAAATTTAAAATATTAAGTTTTTCATTTTTTCCTATGATAGATCATAAACTGTAACAAAATATCTCCAAAGAATTTGCATATCCATATGGATAGGAATTTTGAAAATCTCTTACACATTTATTTATTAATATATTATAATTCAGTTTGAGCAATTTAAAGCTATAGTTAGTCCAATGTTCTAAGTAGTTATAAATATTGAATATTTAGATTTATTTTAAGTTAAGTTAAGTTAAGTTCCTTTCTAAGTACCCTGAAGAAAGTTCTTGCAAATTTAGAATCCTTTTTAAAATATTCTTTATCAAAGTTGATTAATTTTCATTTTTGGAAAATTTTCTACTTTTTTTAAGCTATAAAAATTTATTTCCTATTTATTCGGTTTCGCCCTAAATATTAATTCTTGTTTCCAAAACAATAATTCTATACCAGTTCCAGTTAAACTACATTTTAGCATAATCATAATTTGTTTAAGGAAATGATGAATAGATAAGACATTTTGAAAAGAAACTTTATGATAAATAGGTTTGATGACTTAAAAAAGAACTGACTTATATAGAACATGGAAAGGAAGTTTCACAATTAGAATAAACCCCGCATGGAGGGAGGGTATAAGCAGATTTTGTTGCTTACTTCTTTGAGGTTTTCATACGAATTCTGGTTTTGAGAATATTTGGCCAAGACTAACTTGTTTATGGGCTTTTGATTTTGATGTTAAATTCATTTCGACAATTAAAGCCAATAAAGAAGGGGCAGACATTTAGTCCATGTTCTATTCATATGGAGTGCAACAAATATGGTCTATGAAGTTATCGATTGAGGAATGGTCTCTGATTATTTATAAGCTTCTTTTGCCGCATAAGGCATTGAGTTGTTGAATTACGAGTATTTTTACTTGTCACACTCAATTTGCATACAAACATCGATATCCACACATAGAATGGTGTGGAATGGAGTGGAGGCAGTGGGGCAGGAATCTCTATCAATGCGTGCTAGCTTTTTCGGTTTTAGCCAAATTATATAATCAAATTAACGATTTCGAGTCATCATCGGTTGAGGCATACATACAAATGGTAGAGATGTACCTATCAACGAGGGCAGCTAGTTGAGTAAGTGTCAATTAACAAACTTAATCCAGTTGAACTTTTACTTCTAGCATATTTAAGTTAGTTAAATCATTTGCTTGAAGTTTTAGAATAGTTTTCCATATTGACTGTGATCAGAACTGAAACTGTTGGACCAAGAAACCAGCTCTGTCAAATAAAGTATTGAGCTTAAGCTTAATGAATTGATTATATTCTTCGGTTTGTCATTTATCTTTAAAAAAAAACCCTTCTCTTTTTTCTTAAATGTTTTTCCGTTTAAGTTTTAACTACTTTTGGAATCGACTAAGGTGCTAATCAAGAGGGCTGAATTTAAAGCAAAACTAGAGGTTTGAATATCCCCAGAAAATATTGTTCTTTCAAAATTTGTTTAAGATTTTTCGACTTTATTTATGCACACCTAAAAAGTCTGCCATGTATGGACAGGGGAGGACAGCTGTCCCCACTAAGAGCTTTATATTTTATACTTTTTGGCTGGAATCTATTAAATTTAAGACGAAATTCCGTCAAACAATTCATTTAAAAATGAAAATCTATTTGGATTCTATTTTTTAAATCTGCCTACGAATGAAAGGATATAACAGATAATTCTACATTTTCGATTTACATCTTATACTTAAACTAAACTAATTCGAGTAATTTATGATAACAAGTTGTCAGTTCCGTTGGCCCCTTCGATTCTCAATATATTTTATAGGACTTAAACTTGAAATCAGTTTTCGCTTCTTGTCGAATTTGTTCAACTTTTAAAAAACGTTTACGAAAAGCTACCTTCTGTCTTATGTTAGAAAACAATTCGAAAATAATTACAGACCTATAATTAGATTCCATTTATTTATTATATTTTTAATTAATTGTAATAAATAGCAACTAGATAATTAATCACTCTGAGATGCTAGTAAAATTTACTGAAAAATCCCAATTGTTTATAGTCGCCAAATGGAGACATTTGGGAATAACATCTAATTTGTGATTTTAGATACGGAAATCCCCTACTTAAATTTGTATTTGTATTTGGAAATGCACTTACGACATTTCATTACATTTACTAAGTTGTCTTCTATGAGCTTAGAACTGTCATTAGCCAAGTTTATATCAGACTAACTCAAGACTTTGTATCCAAATAATTCGCCTACTTTTCAGTCACCTCCCGCTATGTGTCTGTTGCTAAGTCTGTCATTTATTTAATCATTAGCCAATTTCAATTTGTATTTAAGAAATGAAATTTTCTGTTGAAATATATTCAGTAATTAAAAGAGAGTTTGGCTTCATTTTTTTATGACTTTTCGCTGCTTTTGTCCAGCTGGGGCACTTCTAAGCCAAAATCCAAGCGAGCAGGACAATTTGTTGGCTTCTCTGCCAAACTGATTTGGGTCATAAAAGGCAAAAGCGTATGCTTATCCAATTTATGGGACATTCCCCAGTTTTTTTTGAATCGGATAAGAGAATTGAATGTTAAACTAATTTGTTTAAGTGTAATTTGTTTATGTAATGTGTTTTTTTGGTATCATTTTAATTGCATTTGTTTTGAAACTAAGCGAAACTTACCTCGTGTCTTTTTTGTTTCGTTGTTGTTCTTGGTTTTGTTTTGTTTAATTATTTCTTGTGTGTTTGGAATTAAATTTTGAAAATCGAGTCAAACGCATGAAAGACTAAAAAAAACAGAGAGAAACCAAAACCAAAAAAAAAAAAAGAAGAAAAAAAACAATTGCATTTATAATTTTTTTAATTGACAAACAAAAAACTTGAATGCAAACGTCGCGACAACTTATTCAAAAGTCAAATGGTCAACGATAAAAATAAAACAAAAATTGATTAAAACTGAATAAATGGATATACATATGCGATATATGTACACAATGTGTGTTCGAGTGTGTGTGTGTGTGTGTTGAGCCCGTGGGCTTTTAGTCCCAAGTTTTTGTTTAAGTTTATAGTTTTTGTTGTTGTTTCTTCCATAGAAAAAAAACCGCTTAAATATTGCATGGGCAAGCAACAACAACAACAGCAAAGGCAAAGACTTGAGTTTAAAACAAAACGAAGATGAGCAAAGCGCACGCCAAAAAATCCAAAATTATGCAATTTCTTTTTGTTTATTTCCAATTTCTCACTTTGCTATCTTCGGTTTGCTTTCGGCTTCTGTCTTCTTTTACATTTTCGCCATGCGGCGGCTTGCATTTTGCTTTTTGTTCACAGTTTTGCAGTTTCGTTTAAGTAGCATAAAAAAGCGCGAAATTGTGTCAGAAAGATTATTATTATATATTTTTTTCCCCCGTTTTTAATTTTCAATTTTTCGTTTTCTTCTGACACTTTAAAACAAATATTTATACGTTTTGCACCTTGTTGATTTGCGGCTGCAACGCACACAAAAATCAAAGCAGCGGCACTTGCACTTGATGCGTTTTTTTTTTTGCTTCTTTCGACGGAGTCTGCGCGCATTTACCGAACCGACTGATCGACAACCGGATCGAACGACTGACTACAAGAAACTGAGCGAGAGAGAGCCCCAAACACTGGCCACTAGCCACGATCAGCCAGCCAGACGGCAGTTCAGTCATTTAGCAAGAAGTCTCGAAGTCTCACAGAGTCTGCAATTGGAAAAATGCTGCCGGTTTGTCTTGAAAAACGTTGCATAATTTCGGGCTAAACTTTAAATTAAATAGGCTGTTAAGGTACTAACAAACATTAAGATTTGCTGTTTCAATATTTAAGCATTATAGTCTTTAGAATAAAGTCTAAGAGTGTATTCGGAGCTATATCTAATAAAGAAGACGGCTCTATCTAAACAAACAAATGAGTAATACCTCTATCTCAATGTCTTTTTCTAGTTTGTGGCTGCTGTAACTGGCATTTTCTCACCTACTTACAGATAAACACTTATTTAAATGTATATTTTTCTATAATTTTCACACTTGGTTTTGATTAACTATTTGATCATTTTGAATCTGATAAGAAAATCAGTAAAAGCTATCTGTTGGCATTTGCTGTGGCAATAAAAAACCATTCGAGTAAATTTTGTGGAAATTTTTCCATATCTATTTTCCAATCGATTTATCTATTTGTCATATTTCTAAGTAATTTGTTGCTAGAGCTAGTCCAAAGGTGTTAGCCTGGATCACATATACATAATATGCAAAACCAATGAAAGGCGTTAAATTTTAAAACAGATTTGTTCTGCTGAAAAAGTATGTTCTTATATTTTACCTTATCAAATTACAAACAATCATAAGTTTAATGTATAAAGTTTTAGTCATAACAAAATAAATATTTTTAATAGGATTTAATTTACATACACGAATGGGCAAACAATATTCTAAATAAATCTAAGAGTTTCAAAGAGGTTAAGTTCACTGCAATAAAAACTGCATATAATTTCCACTGATTGATGGACAACACACATACATATGAACGTAATACAAGTACATGGGAATATATGCAATAAAAGTGTTTTAAAAATTTTATATATTAGAATAAAGATGGATTCCAAGAGATGGAAAACAAATATTAAATTTTTGTAATAAATCTATAATTACAAACAAATATTAAATAAATAAAAATCTAGATAATTTTACTAAATACTCTATATTTATATATATTTTGGGTTTTTTAGTTAAATCAGTTCATAACTTTACACATTTTACTTGTGGATTTCTTTTCACTTTTGGCTTTTAACCAATTTTGTTGCGATATATATAGACATATATATATTTTGGGGTAGGTTTATGTATGTGTACTAAGTTCGACCATCCATTATCGTTGACGTCTTCTCAGCTATATCGTAAAATATTTCATTTAAGTGGCTATTTTAAAGTGCAGCCTGTAAGTATGCTTTAAATAAATAAATGGCGCATTGTCTGGCCGAATTACCACACAGACAGACGTGGCTATAAAAAATTGGCTACTACCCTATCACCCATCACCCGCTACATCAGCTAAAATGTGGGTGCGGTATCTTAGTGGGAGAAGAGGCGAGGAGAGCTGCCATTTTCTCTACGAAAGCATTGTGGCAACATTGACGTCACTTAATTATGGCTAAGAGCGGCAGGTAAGGTAGAATGGGGTGGACTGGTGGGGGACTGACAAAGGGGCAAAATGCATAAAAACATCCAATGTAATAGCCCGTAACTGAAAAAAAGAAATGGGGCAACATTATGATGCTGAATTGAATTTTGTTTTCCTTTTTTCCCATATACCCTCATAAAAAGTCGATTACATTCGTGCAGGACTATCAATAGAAGGGATGCAGTTAAGTCGGCAATATGACAAGGAAAGAAAAAAGATTGCAAATTAAAAATTTATTTCGAATATATTCGGAAAGATTCACCGATTGCCTTCTTTAAGGAAAATTATTTCTTTAAGGTTATAGTAGGACTAAATGTATCAGATCAGATAACAATAACACAGTGAAACTTCTAAGAATAGTATTTTACTTTGCCTAAACTTTGTTAAACTCTTAGAGTCTTACTTAGTTGGCAATGTCAATAGATACAGTCTATTCGATAAAAATCTATACACAGATATATATCGAATATATTACAAAGATTATAATAAGCAACTCTTATGTAGTACAACATAGAGTATCCAAAATGAAATGCATGCAAAATATTATTTGGTGTGCTTGCCTTTTAATGTTGAAATTTGATTAATTTAAAGTGATTAAATATAAGAGCAGCGCGTATAATATTGCTCTTGATTTAATTAGCCAGAAGGCAAGCAAAAGGCAAAAGGTGTCATTGTCTGCCAATGACCTTGAGGTGATGTTTTTGCCTTGCAGCCAGGAAACCAATCGTACCCTTACCCTCACCCTGCATACCTCCAGCTGTCTCACCTTTTGTGTGTTGACCCTCTTATTCGCTTATGTCATCTTGAGCCGGCTATGCGCATGGCTTCATTTTTGTGTGAATATTGAGCCGAGCCCAAAAGCCTGCAACACCAAAAGAATACAATACTAAGGAGAAAGAGATAGAGAAAGAGAGAGAAAACGTTAAATGGAAAATCCTATTTATTTGCCAATTTTACATTCGAGTGCACAAAAAGCGAAAAGCAAGAATCGAGAAGTGACGTCAGCAATGCCACGGCGCCATTTCAAAAGCAGAAGCCAAAAACTATTCACACCGACAAGCACACACACACACACTCAGGATACAAAGAAACGCATAATTTCATTACCAAGCTACGAGGTTTGTTTTCAATGATGTCATATGGTCGTTGCGCTTGCCGGAAGTTGCAGGAGCAAGCCAAGTCCTAGCGCAGCCGCACTATCAACAAGGACCACATGCAATTTGATATGCTCTCTTGGTCTCTCTCTCTCTCTTGTGTCTAGTTGGGTGTGACGTCATGACTCTCTTAGAATAAAATAGCAAAAAAGGACACAATTTTCCTTAGCGGGAGCAAAAGGAGTGCGAGAGTTGTGTAGCAGCAGCTGTTGTTATGATGTGACTTGGTTGCTTCATTTGGCAGGATTTACGCTCTGCCTATGCCACGCATTGGCATTGTGTCGTGTGGCATGTAAATATTGATATTAAAGTCGAACCTATCCAGCCGAGATAATGGGAGGACAGACAGTTCGAGGGCATTAACCTCAAAGCTTTGATTAAAATATTGAATTACATGGAACCCAAAAAAAAGAATATATGCGAATGTGAAAAACAAGGATATTTTCCTCTTTTTTTCTTTTTGACAAATTTGCTGTAATTTATCGTAAGAGTAAGGGAGAGATATTCAGATACAGAGATAGAGAGAGAAAGATGGAGAGCTGTCATGTAATGTAATGCAAACATTGTGCGAATTTTCTTTGTCAATACTCATGGCCCATTTCCACACACTTTCCACACATTTCCCTATGGCCATTCACTAATGGCCATAACGAAAGCCAAACAAACAAAACAAAAAAATGCCCCTCAAATCGCACATCCCCCTCCTCCTAACCAACTCCTGCTTCTTCGTTTTGTCTTTAACGAGTTGCTATGACAATTTTGAAATTCACTTGACATTGATGTAAAAATAAGAGAAGAAAAAAAATGCGAAAAGTCTGCATGTTCAATTCGAAGTTGAGTTGGCTTTTACCCGAGCCTCCACCCCTTGCTTCCCCACCCCAACCCATCAGCATTTCACCACCATCTTGCTGTGGCAGCATGCATAACAAATTTATGGCCGGAAGTGATTTTCACTGAAATCCAATCAATAAAAAATTATGCTACTGCTAAAAATAAAAGCAAATAGAATGCCAAAACATGGCGAAACGAAAGGAAAAGGAATAAGCCAAGCTGATGGAATGGGCGGGGCACACTAGGAGGTCCACGATGATGATGATGATGATGGTGGATGGGACGAAAGAGGGAACAGGAAGCTCAGAGAAGTTGAGTTTTTTCTGTTTTTTTTGGCTCAGCATGACGGAGGATGCCTAAAAGTAGGCAACGATAAACTGCCGATGGACTTTTTGCATGCGTAACTGTATGTGTGTGTGTGTGTGTATCTATGTAAGTTGGCTGAAGTGGCAATCTGCTATAAAACGCTGAAAAATGGCAACAAAATTTATGACGCGAATCCTTTATTTCCATTTTCTTTCTTTCTGTTATATTTTTTTCTGCTGAGCCTTTTGTTCTGTGTTTTGTGTCTCTGTGAGTCTCTGCTTGTGTGTGTGTGTGAGTCTGAGTCTGTGTTTGTGTGTGGGAGAGTGTGCACATTTCGCAAGTCCTGTCTGCAGTCTGCTTAATTTATGCTCCATATGTCCTTAATTTTATGCATTTGGGGCCCGAAACCAAGTATTTATTGTCATTCAGTTGAGAAATTAAAATGCGAATGGGGAATACGAAATTTGGAATTTATCTTAATTGTTGTTGTTGATTGAAAGGCAATGTTTAATATCTGAATATTTTATTAACTACTGGCAATTATTTAATTTTAAACATTTTCCATCTCTCAAATAATTTTCAATTGACAAAGGCCTCTTTAAAGTTGATAGCTTAGCACCATAAACAAAAGGGGCTGCAAAAAATAAACCTTTTTGTTTTTCAAGTCACTTTTTCTGATACTTTAATTAAGAACTTTTCTGTTATACAACAAATTAAGTTATTTTACTGCACATGACTTTCCTCTACAAATAAATTGCCATTTGTAAATTTTGTAATCTAACCATATGGTAATTGAGAATTGCTAGACCATAAGCCCAATTCGATGTTGGGTATTTGCCTTGAAGTATGCTATGCAATTGCAATAGTTCTGGCAAAAGTTTTGCCCTGTAAACATTTATTTATATTAAATTTTCAGTGTTAGCAGCCTGGAGAGAGAGAGAGAGAGAGATGGTAAGAAAAGAGCGAGTAGGAAGGAGAATGAGTTCAAAAGTTATGCGCCATTTGAGATAAATCAACAGGGGCAAGTAAAATGTAAACGAAAAGCTGGAAAACAATGAGTAGAGCAACAACAATAGAATCTAGCCAAGAAAAATCACTTGCGGCCAAGCTGGCAATGGAAAAATATCAGCAAGTCAGCCAGCCAGCATTTTCTTTGACTATGGCTTGGGGGGGAAATATGTAAATAACCAACAACAAAAAATAACAACAAAAATAAGTAGAGAAAATCAACAGAACAATGAGGTAAATCCAACGACTTAGAGTTACTCTGTTAAGAAAGAAAGATTTTTCTTACAAAAAGGGTTAAAAACTAGAAATTCGTTTAGATTAAACGATGCATATATAATTTTTATGCTTATTTCTTTTCACAATCATAATGATTTTCACTGAATCAGACATCTTTTCTTTCTAATTTGAAAGGATAATGAAGAAAACTGAATAGTTACTTTTAATTTTCTACAGATTAAAGCCAGATAAGGATATACTCCACTTTTATGAATTCTTCGTTCTGATTTTCATGAGAAGCTTGGGATCAGCTCACAAAACTGTTCTTCTTATGCTGAAACTCATCCTTCTTAGTGTTTCGTATTTATTCCAATGGATTCTAGGCTGGATTTGGATTTGTTGGCTAAGACCAGCTTGTTGCCTCAATTTGTCCTGTGATTACTCAATCTACTGCAAATGAAATGCTTTTATATGTAAATCAGAGAGAGTCAAATAATCGCGATTCAGTGTGATATCGATACTTAGCCTATGTAGAAGAAGTGTGCATGGCTTGAGAGATAATTAAATCAAAAGTACCTAACACATCTCTCTATAGTTCTCTAAAAAGTTCTTTCATAATCTGCTAGTATAGGAGATATTTCGAGGGACAGCTTTTAAAAAACCGTCAACTATATTACTAGCTTTTCCAAATATGGTCACAAAACAAAGGACTAAAACTTTTTCAAATTCAGGTAAATTCATGTAATGCATTTAAAATGTTTACCTAAAGGTAAATTTACGAATTGAAAGGGAATATAAAAGACGCCTTACCATGCATCACACATATATATGGTTAATATATTTGAATTTTTTATTATTTGTATATTGCGAAATTTTCAAATTTTTAGACTTTGAATAACTTTGAATATTTGCCTTTACCTAAACTAAAATACTTGTCGAGCTTCCCTCGTATAAATGCACATTTCGGGGAATTGCTTGTTGAGGTTGATCAGGGGATTACATACAAGGAAATGCTCATTGACTGTTACACACGACTTGATGGCTTTAATATACCCGTTTTATGTCGTTAAATAACACAGGGTACTAAAATCCCTGAACAAGGAAGGGAAAAGCGCAAAAGGTTGCCTGCTAATTTATGGCCACAACTCGCACACGCACACGCACACACACCCTTACACACACGCACACACATACACACAGATGGAGTGAAAATATTTAGCACGTGCAATTTAACAAATGAGAATTTGTGTGACGTCATTAGCTTGATAACAGAAACTGCAGCAGCAGCATTTGGTCTCTCTCTCTCCCTCTTAGCATCCACAGCAAAAGAGAGCGCGCGACTGAGAACGAGAGAGCAAGTTACCCCAGCTGAGTGGGGTCCAACGAATGTGTAGCCGATTGTGCCAACAGTTTGAGAGTCACTGGCCACATAGCCATGCCGTGCACAGTGGTCCAAAATCCAGATTTTGTGGCATTAACTAGAAGGAATGCAGTTACAGAGTTGAAACTTTGCACATACATATAACCATGTTAGGGTACATAATAAAATAAAAAAATTGGAGTAATTTGACCACGCCCTCTTGTTCTCCCATACTAGCCCACGCAGCGTATACGTAATGATTAATTAAGATTAAAATAATTATCGCAATTAAAAGTCAAGAACTTAAATTTTAATGTTTTATTTTGAACTGTTATTAATAAAAAATAAATTTGTTTCTTGATTAAGCAATGCAAACTATAAATAAACAACTTTGGTTTTATTTTAAATAAGATATTTTCAACAATTGCTTCTAAAATAGATGGTAATATAAATTTTTAGGGGTGCAGTAAAAACAAAAATATTTTTATATTCGATATATTCAAAGTATTCTGTTCAACAAGTAATTGTTTAAATACGATTTTGTTACAACAAATTTTTTAGGTTAATGCCACAAAATCTGGATTTTGGACCCACAGTGCCGTAGTATAAAAGCGAAAGAGAAAAGAGAATGTGGCTCAGTTCTACAGTGGAAGTGCCGGCGTTCGGAAGCTCGAACAAAAAGTGGAAAATATTTACAAAATAAAAATTCATTTACAAACAAAAACAGCAAAAAAGTTAACAACATAAAATCGAACGAAATCACAAATTTATTTGTCCAACTTACAACAAAATATATAAACATATATTTTTATAATAAACGTAGAAACAAAAAAACCAAAAAAAAATAGAAACAAAAACCCATCAAAAATTTTCAAAACAGTGCGTGAGTTTTTTTTTTTGGAAACAATTACAACCACAACAAAAATGCTTAAAAAAACCACTTAAAATTCAAATGTAAACAAAAACCAAAACAAAGAACGAGTTTTCCTCTGCAAACTGCGCAACAAAATATGCTGCAACATTAAACGAAGTAACCGAAACTAAGAAGGAAACCAAAGGACAACAAAAGCAGGTAAGAAGCGAAAGTGAAGAAAAGTGTCAAGTGAAAATATGTTAATAATATATACATGTTTGTATATTTAAAATATACGCATTAAGCAACAATAAATAAACAAACATTAAAACGCGAGGCAACATTGAGATGAAAAACTCGTCAAGTAATAATGATGGGCGATACCAAAAAATGAAAATGGAAATATAAATATGGAAAAATGTTCATAAATAATGTCGAAATATTATGATGGAGGACTCCCTGGGGGAAGGGGGAGGACTAGAACCTGAGTGAAGTCTTAAAGCATGTGTGGAAATTTCAATACTCTTCTAAGTGAATTTGAAAAGAAGCTTTGAAAAGAGTTTATGAAATATGATTTTAGTTAGAAGTTAAAGTGCCACATGAAAAATATTGTTACATCAGCGTGAAATAGTTTTTATAATAAAAAAAAACCAAGTTAATTCTTTTTGCATGCTAAATCAGTTTCATAATGATAAATTTTTTGTTAGAGTAATGAAAAGAATAACAAAACCAAAATCTTTTATTGAATCCAATGCCATTTTTGGGCTATAAATCAAATGTTATGTTAGTTGTAAAATATATATATATATACAAACAATTGAAATCCAGTTGATATCTCAGATGTTTATAAATAATGGAAATCATACTCCGTCATGCTGATCAGACATAAAAACCAACAATTTGTATATTTAAATTAACATACCCCATTTATAGTTAGGGTATACCAAAAAAATGCTTGGCATTTTCCAACAGAGCAAGAAGGTAAATTATTTTGTGCACAAAAAAATAAAAATAAAGAAATAAAATACAGAAAAAATGAAGTGAAAAGGTGCAAGTATATAAAATGTTATTACCTACACTTAAGCCTGAATGCCCTGAATTCTGCACAGTTTCGCGTTGACAAGCAAATGTTATGTGAAATAAAAATGCCGACAAAAAAGGAAGGGGAACCCCCATCCAGGCCCACAGTCTCACACTCCCACACGAGAACGAGGGAAGTGAATTTTATACTAAAAAATACTAAAAAATCAAACATAAAAGACTATTCAAATTTCATTCGGCCTTTCCAATTAAGCAGCATTTTATTTAGTGGGTTTTCCTTTTCTAGGAACATCATAATTATGTGAGTACGTTTAAAATTTTATGAATTTCACGTAATACAATACAAAATGTTGGTGTATTTCTACGAATTTTGTGATAAATCAAAGTGAAATCGAACTTAACATGTGTGAAATAAAATAAATATTAATGGATTTTAGTCAAATACAAAAAAATTAATCAAGAACTTTAATTGCATTTAAAAGATTTCGAGATTTTCTGTCAAGAAGAAACGAGAATCGAATTCAAGTATTTTTCAATTGGCCATTTTGCTGATTATATTTGAGATAATTTCATATAATTCAAACATTTTCTAGGAAAAATTGGTTTCCTTAAGTGGTTGATGATGGTTTATGACTTATCATTTAAGCATTTTCTTAATGAATTTTCGTCAATACAAGTTCAGGGCTCTTTTCCCTTTTCTTTGCTTTTCCATCTTTGCAGAATGACTAGCCCATTTTCATTCACCTATCACAAAAGCAATTCATCAAATGCCTAGTTAGACATTTTGCATAATTAAAAGTGTCAGGCAATTTACTCCAGAAGCAATCGGAACCATCAGAGTCAGACGTAGCGATGGAGACATCAACATTGGAGGCGGAGGCCCCAGACTCTAGATCAAGCAGACGAGACAGCTGGCAATTTGCGATTGATTCAATTATGCTCCGCCAACCTTTTGCACACTTTACGTCAACAATAATTGTATACCCTTTCGATAAGGGTACCAGCATTTCAGTTATCTATGTGCAGCGAAAGGGAAATTCAAGTAACTGAGCTTCAATCAGTATGAACTTATCAGATAGCCAGTAGAAAAAGTTGGAGAAACTACTTATAGCTTGACTTGTGATTCCCAACTTCTTTAAGGCAGAGTATTCATCATTGTCATCAACAAAAGAGTACAAACTTAATTCTCTTAAGAAAAGGGCATGACACATGCATTGTATCTTAAGTTTACTTTGCTCTTACGGCATGTGCATAATATAATTTGATCTCGTGTCACTTTGATGCATTTTTGTGTCACATGGCGTATACTTTATTTGGACTTTAATATGAATTTCGTAAAGTTTTTCGCTCATTCAATCTTGCACAATTACACGTTACTATGATTTTGTCATTGTTCTCTCTTTTTTCTTCATCCGCAGGCCAATTTGTTCTTGTTGGCTTTTGGTTTTTTGCTGTTGTTGCTTTTTTTATCTATCTATCTGTGTTGTTGTAGTCTAATTTGCGATAAACTGACACAAGATTGCAGCTACTTTATTCAAATTATGTGATAAGCCGCAACGCCAAAGCAAACAAAATGCCAAAAATAACATGGAAAAAGGAAAACACAAATGAAAAACGTACAAAAAAAAAAAAAAAAAAAACCAAACCGAACCGAAATGAAGCAACAACGGGGGAGGCGGAGGCGACAAAAAGTGACATAGAACCCAGAAAGCCAACTAACTAAACGGTTTTCGTGCACGCAAATCAGTGGCGAGGAGTGTAACAAAGGGTGCGAGGTAAACGGGAGGCAAAACGGTAGCCGTGGGCGTGGCATAAAAACATTCAAAGTTTTCTACTTCTCCTCTTTACCCGAAAAATTTCATTCATGTCAGTTTTCTCGTTTGGCTCTTCTTTTTAGAGGATACCCTATAGAAATTGAATGAGGGTATATTGCTGCAAGTGAAATTTTGGGAATCTTCATATATTCCTCTAATCTTCCACTGGAGATTAGCAGGTAAGAGACTCTTGGATTGCAATCGATTGATCTTCGTTATTAACTCTACTCAACTTCTACTCAAGAAACGCAAAAAAGTTGTTGCCCACAGGGTACTCTGTAGTCGGTGCCGATTCCCAAAGCATATATTCTGTGGCGCTTTTTTGTTTTTTGCTCTTTCTGTTGTTTGCTGCGCGCTGATTAGATGACGACGCAAACGAGGCGCTGACTGATAATTTGCTTTAGATTTGGATTTGAGTGGAGGCAAACATCAGCAACTACAACACGACCACAAACAACAACAACAGCAACAACACAAAGAGCAATAACTACAACAAGCCAACTAATGAGCATTTAATGCAGGCAGCATTATCCTATCGAACTTTTATATCGATTGATATATATCATAGACTAAAACACATGTACGCATTCAGGGTCGGATTATTAGATAACAGCTGTGAGTAGCTATAAGATGCGTTTAATCCAAAAAGAAGTCTCCGCCAGATTATTTTTAATATAAAACTATCAGTAGATCCTTTCAAAGAGAAAGAACTGCATACTTTAGGGAGTAAGTTTACTGAAATATGTGGAAACAAACCGCAACTAGTTGTAAATATTTTCATCCCGGAAAAGAAAATGTTGCCAAAAGTTTAAGTACTCTTTAACTATGTAAACTTTTCGATTAATGCTATTGAGAGATGAAATATTTTATGATACCCTTAATCCAGCCCTGTGAGTGTTAGTTGTAGTAGTATATTAATATACATTTTTTACGGAAATGTGTACAAACGTGTTGGGCATAATCACGTGCCAGCATATTTTGTATTTCCCACGTGAACAAATGACTGAGCGACAACAACAACAACAGCAATGAGGATGATGATGTTGTCAATGATAGGGAAGATAATGATTATGTTGTTAATGAAATGATGTGAACCCTTTTGTAGCTGTAAATTGATTGTGAACTTTTCTTTATGACCATAAACTTTGTCCTGTCTCTTGTCTTTAGTGACTTCTAGTGCGTTTCTATGGGGATTGGGTCGTGTGGGTGGGCAAAAGGCACTTTGGAGACTCGAAAGTAATTTCAATTTCACACATTCTAACAACAAGCAAATTATTTTATATGCATGAAAAAGTTTTTTCTTTTTTCGCATACACATATTGCTAACTACAAGGCACTTACTTTACTTTACCTTTGGCTTGGCCTGACAGTTTTTTGTGTATATACATTTATTTTTTTTTTTTTTCAGAATGTTGTTAAACATATGTTGGCAGACACTGAAGTTTCGCAGGAATACTGCACTAGCAAAAGGAAACCACAAGGGGATTTTTCAGGGATGGGAATGGGAGTTGGAGGAAGGCAAAAGTTATTTTCCCCTAAGCAAAATGCATTTGCTTTGTTGTATTGTTTTTACATACATAATTTGACATTGTTTGGCCCTGTGAAAAGTTGTAGGAAAAAGTTATGCGTACTGCATATGGTTGGCAGGGCATTTTAGAAATATGTATAGATAGGATGATTAAATAAATATCTTAAATGTTCACAACGAGATGATTCATCTAAATCATATTAATCTCTTTACCTTTAAAAGAAATCCACTCTTGATATGACTTTGGAATTAGGGTTAAGCTGCAGCTTTAGTTAAACGTAAAATGCCAGCATTAACCCCATTTTATTAAGGGCTTAAAAGTGCAATCTTATATAAATATAGCATGAACTTGTATTATAACAAGGCTTAATGTTTTTATCCCCAAAACGAGTTTGGTCAACAAATTAAAGCTTACTATTTGTATTTGTATAAATCCACGAACATTTTTTTTTGCCTCTTTCGTTTGCCTCACAAACAAATAATGGAAAAAGTATTTATTTAATAACAAAAAGCAGAAGCACAAAAATAGAAGAAGCCCCATGGCAATGCTGAACTGTTGTATACTCTTTGTTCGAGTGGTTAAACTAGAGAAACGGATGAGGGGAATCGTGGAATGAAGGTACACTCTAGTCCTTCTTGGAATAGATATGAGAGAGCACTTGAGAAAATGTTGGGTAAACATTTGTTAACAGTTCTTCGAATGTTGTCATGACAACTTACTATCACTTTACACACTCTATGTAATAAAAAATGCTTTTAATTACTTTAAATGTGAAGTAAACAACTTACAGGAATTCTCTTAAGCTTGACTTAAATTAAGTGATTTCCATATGGGAAAATTTATACCAGAAACCCGATTGGTAACAACAAATGCCCCTCAAATGCTAATATTGGGTTCATACAAGCAATGTGTATATAGTAGAATCCATATCAATCTACATCAGGTTCAGCTCAAAAACAAAATCTAGAACAAGAAAAACAGCTTCATCTATTGAAGTTGAAATGGAAATGCTTTTTGTCATAACAAATATATAATCATCATTCAAAACTCTCACAAAGTCTTTACAAATTATCTTCACTTAGCTTGAAAGCAGATTTTCTGGCCCAGATGTTTTCAAATGCTGATAAACCACCACTCTGTATACTATATGTAAAATTTGTCTTTCTGTTTTCTTGCAGCATGCATTAGTCCAAGGAAGGTAGACAGACTTTCCCTGGTCTTGGTGGCCTCTCGCCATCACTTTCTCTAAAGTCCGACTCCAAGTGCTCAACGTCTTCTACTGGAAACAAACAATAATATATAAGAAGGTATGTAAATATATAAACATCGAAATAGATAAATACTCATCATCATCATTATCATGATGGTAATCATTCTCCTCATCAGTTCGGAACATCATGCTCATTGTTCATGTTCATGTTGATGTTGATGTTGTTCATGTTTATCAAAATGTAAATAGCCTCCAGGTTTCATCGTTTCTTTGGGGTTTGGGTTTTTCTTCTTTTTTCTTGCGTCGGGGTGGAGTTCGCCTGTCTGAACTCTGAACCCAAAAAAAAACAGAGGTTGGTTAGGCACACGTAGTAAATAAATTCCCACCCAAAAAAACGAAAAAATATACAAAAATGTTGAATAAATAAAACTCGCTTGTTGTTTGCATTGACAGAAGGAATCCAACAACAACAATAACAACAACAGCAAAGGCAACAAACCGAGCAGACAGCAAAATATGTTTTATTAATAATTAAATTCAATTTTGTTGCCACTTCTCTCTACAACTATTAACATAAACATGAGGCGGGAGTATCCCAAAAAAAGAAAGAGATCCATCCAAAAATGGCAGAAAAATGGAAAGTAAATGCCATAAAAGTTGCACAAATTATGAGCCATAAAACAATTTATCAAAAATTTGTGACATTAACTAGCAGAGAGAGAGATAGATAGAGAGATAGAGTAAGAGGAGGGGGAGAGATATATATATATATAGATGTGGGCATGTCAATCATTGAAGTGGCAAGTCCAGGACATGCTCATTAGGCGTGCCAAATGTCACGCCCACACAGACGCACACACACACACACACACACACACACACACACACACACATGTGACTAGATGGAACATACAATTTGGATTGCAATAATTATCTCACTTATGGGGTGTGTGGGGGAAGCATATTGCTAAAACAAAGCACCAAGCTCCATTGATGACGTCATTATCACACACTAGTCCTGCCACCCTCTTTTCCCATCCTACAGATCCGTGTTTGGGGCAGCTTTTACAGTCCATATTAATGAGATGCAAATAAGGCTTATGTGCAAACGATTTGACCGACTTCGCATTACCATTTTAGCATTTTTACCTTTTTTTGCCGTTCGACATTTGCATATGTCCTGGCCCCGGACCCAAATGCGACCCGGATACGGCTATGAATTGCCGCTGTGGACGCGGCAGTCCTTTGCCATATTTGCGCATTACAACAAATGTCGATGATGACGACGATATACGACGACAAACGCACACAAAAGTGACGTCTGTACATCCATGGACACGGACATACATATACATATGTATATATAGGTATATATAGAGATGGTATGGATGTTTGTATGCGTTAATGACAGCTGACAGCCTTACAGTCCTAGCCATGTCCTTTGTTCTCACTCCACATGTGTGTGAGTTTGTGCAAATGTAAAAGGTTAAGTATACGCATGGTAGAACAATTCAAACGGTTCTCGTAAAGAAGGTTAGCTACGGGTTAAAAGAATTTGGCCAAATCTTCGACTATTCGATTAGAGCATAAACTGGGGAAACCTTTCATTACAAATTTATACAAATTTTGGTTTGAAAAAATAAATACCTACAAATAGAATTTGAAATAGATATTAAAATGCTTGGATCCCATTTGTGGAATATATTTCTGTGCTTTATATGTAAAGTAATCCTTTAAAAATTCTTTTTGAAATTTCACATTTCAAAATTACTATTTATATTTATTTAAAACGTGAAACGCAAAACTACGAAAGAATGTTTCTAAATTTAGTTCTGAGCCCTTTATTTTAAATCCTGTATATTTAAAAATTTCAGTTATTTATATTGAAACTTAATAATAAAAGTAGAATAAGGCATGTCTTCTGTAGGTTTCATAAAGATAAAGACGATTTGCCATATTCGATCTACTTTCACTGCTCACACTGCCTCTGGCATTTTGTACTAAACATTTAAAGTGCTTGGCCAGTGGCCTTAGCCTTCAATCGATAGGTTGGCTAAGACATAATACCGCAGGACATTGTCTTTACATCACATGGGCCACTTGAATCGTTTGTCAGCATTAGGACATGCTTATATTTAGTCCCTAAGTACATATCAAACTACTAACACATGCAAAATTTCGTTAATTGCTTTAACTATACAAATGTCTTGGCGGATTGGCCAATGACTTGTAATGATTTTGTATGTAAATAGCATTAAGAATAGCAGAACTTATTAAGCTCTAACTATTCTCTAGCTCTTCATTCTTAAGTTTAAATCTTGAATGTAGTCGACTAAAGTTAGAGTAAACCCAAGTCAGCTAATATGCGGTCTCCGATATAATTGGCAATGTCCCAATATCAAGTCAAATTTTGCCTTAATGCTTAAGAAAGTTTAGTTTTAACTTAATTCTCTGCAACTCTGGTCTATATTTATATACAAAAGAAACCAAATCCATTGATTTATATAAATATTGTCAACTTTACAATGATAGAAATCACTCATCATCATCATCATCGTTCAATTCAGTTGCTCGTTTTGGTGGCATTTTCATTTGACCTGCCTCAGGCGAATGTCAAATGTGTCAGTCAAATTTTGCTGTCTTTTTCGTATTTATGTGTATATGCATAGATTTTTCTTGTTGTTGTCATTTTGGCTATTATTATTTATTATTATTTTTTTGTTGTTTCTTCTTCTTTTGTCGATATGCGTGTGGCACACTCCAATTAAACGATAAAATGCTCTCAATATTTTGTCATGGCTTTGATTTATTTGAATTTCGAGTGCCTTGAATTTGTTACATGTGTCAGTCATTCATCACAAGTTCACCATACAATTGGCCATAACCCAGAGCAACACACACACGAGCAACACACTTACTCACTCACCTACACACTTACACACACATTTTTTCAAAGAGAAGCTTAAGCTGTCGATATAGGAAAAATATCGTTGCATACTTTGCAGAGCTTCATTGTAATTTCTTAATTGACACATGGGAAAAAGGAGAAGAATGAATGGGGGAGGAGCGGAGAAAAGGGGAAAAAGGGGATTGGCCAGATTTCAAGTGTTTTTGCAGCTTGCCAAAATATTAAGGTAAAGCACAATCAATTTTTCATTTATCTTTCGACGAGGCTAAAACAAATACACAGTCAGTCAATGAATGTCAATAAACTAAAAGCACACACACACACACAACCGCACACAAACGGGACATACGTGAATTGTATTAAACAATAACAAACTATGGCAATCAGTGGGAAAGACAAGAGGGAAATCCGTTACTAGCAGCGCCAACGACGTCAACAGCAACGTAACCAATTCAATGGCCATTTTCGTTGCGGTTTCCTCGTTTTGGGTCGAAAACCAATTCTGACGTCAGAGAACGCTGCTGCTGCTGCTGCCACTGCTTCTGCTGGGTGATGAGTGCTTAAGCTGCGTATATGTTGTGTCTCTCTCTGTGTGTGTGTGTGTGTTTGTAATTTGGGGCAGCCAAAATGCTTTTGCTATTCCTCATTGTTTTTGTTGCTGCTGTAAGTTTCGAATCGATTTGGTAAAGGAAATGCTGCCATATCTCATGTGTCATGGCGATGGCATACATAGCCTTTGCCAGGCCAAGATGCAACTGCATGCAGGGTCATTAAAAAACTAAAGTATATACTTCCTGATGGCTTCTCAACATGAATATGCTTTCTGCATCTAAATTCGACAATACTACAAAATGTATAAATTCCTCTAGGCCATTGATATGGAATATATTTGCACTTGCGCCACTTCATGGACATTAAAGTTTACTTTAAACAAAGGCTTAAACATTATTTGGCTACGAAATTGCACACTTATTAAAAAAAGATCTAGAAATGTTATAAGAGTGGTGAGTAGTTAAAGGGGCTTCGAGGTTCGCAAGGCGTCAGCTTTTGAGGAGTGGACATTTTTTCAAAACACTTTTTCTCAGAAGTTAATATAATATTTCATTTAGAAAGTTTTTATATCAAAACCTTCTTTGTAATATTTCATATACTTCAACTTCACAGACAGATTGGTGTTATTTTAGGTAAAATTTGGAAATTTTGATATTTTTAACTATAAAAGTTCTAATCTAAATACACAAGCTGATCTGCAAAGCTAATCGGTTACGGTCACATTTTGTGATCTATAATTTCTTCTTTAAAATTGTTAAGTTGCAATAATTTTGTACAGACATTTTATGTGAAATTTAAATACAAGTTGAAATGGTGTTCAATTAAATCAATGAAATCAATGCTTCAATGATTGCTGGCTTTTATTTATTCAATTGAATTTATTTCACTTAAGCCAATTTGAATATTGAAATCATGATGAATTTTCTTTTCGATTTCATCTTGCACTTTTGTGTGTGTGTGTGTGCAAGATGGGGGAAAATGCATTCAAGCATTCAATTTGTAAAATGGAAGCAAAAAAGGAAAATCACTTTTAATTGTAGTCACAGCACTTGGCATCACAGCGATTGCTCAAATCACCTGCACCTGGCAGGTCTATGGTACGAAGTGGGTATCTCATCTGGCTGGGGGGCCAGAGACATTGGCAAATATCTTAAGGTTGGGGCCCCTTCTCTCACCCTAATCCACGCCACTTCATTAGAGGAGAATCGAAACGAGAATTTTGGAATCAGATCATTTGGTATTTTTATATGTGCCGAAAGATGCGGCGTCCGGCTCCCTTCCATCTATCTATCTATCTATACATATCTATCTTCATTCAAATGTATATACATATATATATCTGAGAAAGTCTGTCCGATTTGTCTGACTGACTGCTGTTTTGTCTGTTTGTTTGTTTGTCTATTTTTATATTGCGGACATGCATGGGGCCCCTCTATTTCTGTGTGTGTGTGTTTATCGAAGACAAAACAGTTTTTATTGTTCGAAATTATTTTCAGTCCGCTTCTTCTACTTCTACTTGGCCCAAAAATCTCTAAAGGCGGATGGGGTTTGGGGTTGGGCAGCATCAATTTCCACTGAAGGCTGTCCGCCGTCGATCAAAGTGAAAAGTCAAAAGGCTTCCATGCAAATTTTGCTATCTATCCCATGTTGAGCTAGCGGAAATGTGTTTTAGCACCATCCAAAAAAGGCGAAAGCAACCAACTGGGGGTTGGGCAGGGAAGGAGACGCAAGACTCGCACTCGCACTTTTACTTTATGCGGTATTGTAAATTCTGCTTATGGCCAACATTATGGCAAATTTTCGCAAGACTTCCTTTTTGGCCGTAAGGCGTTTTTCTTTCCCCAGCCTCCCCGGCTTCGTGTTCTTGCCATGCATTGAGCACGACTTTGTTACTAAGTTATTTTTGGCCATAAAAAGCATTTCTCAAGCATTAATTAAGCATTCATGGCACGTACTTGTCGGAGGTTGGCCTTTACGCCAAGTTTTCTCTTGTCTTGTCTAAATAAAACTGAAAACAATTTGCCCAATGGCCCAAACGACAGAACGACAAGAAAAACCAAGAACCAGAGAGAAAAATCCCTCATTTTAGTCGCCCAATTAACGGCAATTAATGAACTCAATGCCCAAATGCATTTTCCAGCTTAAACAAAAACTAAACTCATTTTTCAGGGCCAGCGCCTTCAAGAAAACAAGAGAGAACAAAGAGAATAATATTGTGAAAGGGCGCCGAAAAGAAAAGCAAAACAAACAATGCTAAGTTGTGTGCAAAAGGGAATGGAAAGAATAGCTAAAATTCAAAAGAAAAAGAGAAAAGTATTCACTGACTTTTTAAACAACTTGGCACGAATTGAAAAAGTCTAAAAAAAAAGATGGAAAAAGGCTTCAACTTTCGATTTTGTTACCAATTTCATGGAACTTTCATTAATATATTGAATTTCTACATAGTAAGTGATTACATAAGTTAGTTTAGTTTAGAAGAAGCTGCGCTTTTAAACTGGGCTTTAAACTAAAATATTAATTGTCTGGTAACGCTGTTAGGCAAAAAGATGCTTCAGTTTTAGAGAAACCCCGTTTTAGTTCCTTTATCCCACTAATCTAAATTCCCTTTCGTTCAATTGACAACTAACTTGGCTACATTTGCCTAAGTGCCTCGTTAAAATAAGCTATTAAACGACTCTAACCTCAAACAATGAGCATATAGATTGGCTAGGTGGCCAGACTTTCATTTTTTCCAAACAATTTACACAACAAATGGCCCAAAGAGACATTTTGGAAATGAATTTGGGCTCAGGCTGAAATTAAACGCTCTTCAAATTTTAATGCCAATTTCAGATAAGAGCCCTTTGGCAATTTTAGCAGATAAAAAATATTGAAGCGATTGGAGTTTTCGTCTATGCTTGAATTTCCATTTTGGAAATTAGCAAAGTTTTTATGTCTTTTGAAGTTAAAATTTAAATGGTTTGGAAGAATTTTTCAGAAATCCCAAGATTCAACTCTTTCAAATTGACACGACAATAACTGAGCTTAAGTCTAGTAGAGCATATTGAGTTACCTTTAAATGTTTTAGTTTCGAAACAGTCATCAAGTGCATACAAACTTCGGTTTTGGTCCCCTCTTAGATTGGTTTTTTTCATTTTTCCCATTTTCAGCAATTTTCCCTTTGTCCGCTGTGGGCTATTGACATTTTCAACGTCCAGCAGTTTGTTGTTCGGTTTTTATTTTTGGCAAAAGAGAGGAAAAAAACTAAGTGGGAAAATCTATGCGCAAATCTCATTTATATTTAATTTTTCATTTTGAAACGTTTGCCGTCATACTTTGTGCACTTGATCCTCGTAAAAACAGGACGTGACATTACATGCCAAACTGACTATGGGTAGGAGAGACGCAAGAAGAAGGCGAAGAGAAGATGCCACGAGTAGCAAAATAGTGAAAAGAAGATGCCAAGAGTGGTGGCGGAGGGGAGGGTGGTGAGTGCAGCAGCGGATGCAGACAATAAATTTGATTCAATTGCTTTGGGGAGAGCTCTGAGCTTCCCCCGACTTTCTCATTCTATGTATCCTTTGTGCCAGGGCTTTGTGTCTGCTTCTGTGTCGCGGCTGATTGTGCATGACCAGCATTTGATAAAGGAGATATAGTTGTATGGGAACCTTCTGCCATTTCTCTCCTTCCCCCTCTTTCGCTCTCTCTCTCTCGCTAAAGAACTGAAGCGAACTAACAATGACAGAGGAGCTTTCACCGCTGACAAGCGGAAGTGGTGCGAAAGGCACAAAGCTCGCAACGCGTTTCCTGCGGTTAGACATAGTCATAGATATAGATAGTAGGGTTCCACTTTCGTCCAGCCGCGACAGCCCTACACAATTGCATTTTATTCCACGCCCATGACCATGCCCAAGTCCATAGTTTTAATTGCTTCGCGTTATCTCCCTTTCTCTCCGTGTGTGTATGTTTGCTGGTTTTGTCTTAGCCCTTTCATTCCATGGGGTATTTTTATTTACTGTGAACATCCTTTTTTCGGCTTGCTGTGACATTTGCCGCCCTATTCTGTTCTGTGTGCGCTAAACTGACAGTTTATGGCAGAGTTTAAGCCGTTTAACAGCGGGCTTACCACATACCAAACCAGACGAAAGTAAAACCTTAAGCCCCCAGTCCAACTACAACTCTCCCAGAACGACCATGTTGTTCCTAAAATGTAAACAATTGGAGTGCTTCTCACTTTTGCTCCAATATGCCCCATGCACTAGAGGGTATTCTCCCTTTTTTTCATGTGGGTGGAACATAAAAAGTTATCTGTGTGTGTGTGTGTGTGTGTGTGGCACAAAACTAAATACGTGGCATAAATCCATGATATATTGCCAACAAAAATTCTAGATACACTTTTCGGCGGATACAAAATCTTGCATGCGAAATGAAACAAAAAGAAACCCCAACGACCTACCCCAAACCGTGTCTGATAAACAATAATGTCAATTTCACAAAAACAAATACTTCAGTTCAGTTCAGTTCGGAAATGTCTGAATATCGTTTCACTCCCTTTTTAGTCATTCAATGAATTCGGTTCTCATGTAAAAAGCGCAAACATTTTGTGCACTCAAGCAATTTATGCTCGACAACAAGCAAGTCATTGGTAAATACGTTTCATTTCACCATCCGAGAATCAGTGGGAACACAACACACACATCCGTATGCATATATCTCAAAATATCAACTCGATATATCTACATACATATATAGATGGCATGTTGGCATTAGCAAATAAATGGGGCAAATTGTTCTTGTTATTTTTGTTATTGTTGTTGTTCGCTCTGACATTAATTGAAGCAAACTGTGGGGGGGAGTTAGAGAGATAGTGCAATATTTAAATTGCAAACAATTGTTTATCGATTAGATAAATCACTATAATCGAAACGTAATGCAAGTGGTTTGAGTGTAAAGTAAGTACTTGGGTGAGATTAACACTAACAAAATTGCTAAGATTTGCTTACTGAGACTAAAAAGTTAAACCAATTGCAAGTTCTTCCCCATGAAAAGTTATTCGAACAAGAGATTTAAATATTCAGCTTGAGATTATTTCATTTAAAATGTTTAAGAAATGGGTAATCTGTGAATCAAACGATTTTTTGCCAGGAGCTTAATACTTTTGATATCTTGATATAGTCAATAATGATTAGTAATGGGCTTTATCGTCTTACTTCATTACTTATCAGTTTACTTATTCGTCACTCGTTACATCGTTGTAATCTCTCGCTACTTCTGAATATCATTTATATCTCATATGCCATATAGCCGTGTGGTAAATCTCTTTTAGCCTACTCAATAAAACAATGTTTCGCATTAAAGCCATTTACTTGTTGGGTAATGGCAATTTGCCATTAATTGGTTGAATGGTTTGTCAGCACTTAGATGCTCAGATTTGTTGGCATAATTAAAATGCATAAATATTTTAATACATAACCAAATCCATAAATATAAATCACGTTTAAATATAAGCGTATAATTTTATGTAAACAGCTAATTACCACACATAAGTGAATCAAGTGACAGAATGGCATTATCATTGGGCATTGTAGGTAATTAAAAAAAAAAATTAAATTGTTATTGATGTGGTGAAAAAATGGATCCCCTTTTTTTTTTTGGTTTTGGGCTATTTAAAAAACAAATACAAAACCCACAGAGCAACAAAAAAAAGCTAAAGGCCATAAAACATCACAATATGCTGCTGTTTTATTTGATTTACTTTTATTATTGTTGTTATTAAGCGAAAGAGATGTGAAAAAAATCAAAAGGAAAATTTCCTGTATCTATGTTTGCTGGAGAATTTTATGGCAATTTATATTCGTTGTGTTTTTGTTGGCTAAAACAAAACGAAACGAAAGCCAAGTAAGAGTTCCTTTATCAAAGCGAGTGTCTCATAAAAAAAGGACGCTTATTGTATGCGAATTACATGCTTAGAACCACAGATACAGATACAGATACAGACTGACACAGAGTTGAAGAGAAAAGAACGGAGACAAAAAAAAAAAAAAAAAACGCATAATCTAATAATATTTTATGTGGACAGCATAAAAGCAGAGCAAGCACTTGAAGGGACATTGAACTTTGTCCAAAAAACGAAAAAATAAAGAGAAGAAAAGGCAAACGAATGGAAAAAAAGGACAAATCCAATAAGCAGCATGGAAATCCAGGCCATTTATTGAAGTTTTCTCGTTGTCATGATATGGCCAAGGACCGTCAGAGCGACCATTAAGAACAGCAGCATTTCATTCAAGAGTCTTACATATATTTGATGATTTACAAAAGAAAAGCAAACCCCACACCCTCAGACCATCTTAATGCCGCAATTAGCATTCCCATATACGGCTATACTGTGGTTTTTATACCCTCTAACCTCTGGCAATAAACGAGCATATTAAAGTAGTCAAAGTGTGTAACAGGGCAATCATTTGTCATAAATTTTATACATACATATATGACTAGATCAGCATTAAACAGCTGACACCATTCATTGAATTGCTTGGATACTGACTACCTCAACTATCAATGTTGTTTATGAATCATTTGCTACGTCATTGGAAAAGCGTAAATGCAATAAACCACATAGTTACCACATAGCATTAGTGAAATTTCCCAACATTTCATTGATCAATTGTTACATCTAACATCTGCTAAGCGAAGGCTAAGTCTAAATAAATCTGTTTACGGAAACGTCAGCTAACTAAACTAGGCAAAGCAGCTGTTGGTCGAGAGCTAATGAGGGATTGGGATCTCTCTCTCTCTGTCTGCTTCTTTTCAGCAACTTTGTTTAGAGAGCGAGGGAAAAAGAGAGAGAGCATAGGTATAAAAGCAGGTCAAGTTTTTATTCGAAGTTGTGACGTAGAAATTTGTATTTTTAAAGTTTGTATTTATATTTCGATTTTCATTTCAATTGCTCAAGAAATGCCGAGGCTATAGAAAACAACTGAGGAATGTTTGAATAAAACGTTTACCTTTGTTCGTTGTAAGGTATGGCAACGCTATACCATTTGTTATTTTTATAGAGTATATGCTAGTCGGCTCTCTAATGCTAATTACCCGCTGATTAGTACTTTTATTTGCTTTTTCATGGTGCAAAGAATAAGAAAAGAAAACTTTTAACGCTCTGCAGGCTTCAGCCACTTCAAATGAGCTGTAAATAATGACTTTTTTTAGGTGGTCAGTAGGGGGCGTGGCATTATTTAAGTGCCTGTTAATATTTTATTACCTTCCGGATGAAGAGCAGCCTGGAAAAAGGAAAACAAAAAAACTATACGCACTTCCATGCATTAGTCAGTTAGTCATTCAGTCAGCCAGTCAGTCAGTCATTCATTTGTTCAATCAGTTTGATACAATTTGCCATACATCTAAAAATAACAACATCTGAAGACAAAAGCTTTATAAAAATATTTGTGAAATGAATAAATAAAAACGTTAAATGGCCAAAAAGACGAAAATAAATGCCAAAGCAGCAAAATCGAGAACGCAGAAAAAAATCGAGCAAATGAGTGAAGAGTGAGGGTTGAAGGAGAGAGTAGGGCGGCAAGTGTGTGTCTGTGTGTGTGTGTGTGAGAGAGCGCGATATAACGGAACGAAATATAAAATACAAATCCCGCTGGCAATACCACTCGAATGAATGTCCATCCGTCTGTTTGTCCATTTTTCTATCTATCCCATTTGTATACCTGTCTGTTGCTGGCACATGCCAACTTGTCTTGGTGTGCATGAGTGTGTGTGTGTGTGTAGGTAAGTGGGCGTGTGGGAGTGTGTGTGTGTGAGTTATTCCAAAATGCCATCAAATGGCGAACGACAAATGACATGCGCCAATACTAAGGCAATGGCAACGAAACGGTACGGAAACATCATCAACGGTAGCAACAGCTGAGGGCCAGGAGTGCAGGGGCTAGTAGCGGGGGCAGGCAACATTATGACGCCACAAAACTCATCGATTAATGTTTCCCGATCAAAGCCAAAACACGATTATGCTTACGTAAATAATCATTGATGATGATGATAATAATAATGATGCTGCTGCTGCTGCTGCTGTTTCTTCTGCTGATGACGTGTCAAACAGCAAATGGCATACCCCGTGTACACACACACACACACACACACATTCGAACTGGGAGATAACCAAATGTGAGTGGAAATTGCCTCATAATGTGCCTTGTTTCCCTCCACTTTTGACAAATCACAAAAAAATTGCACAGTGGGCAATGATATATTCCCAAATATATCAAATCAAATGACTAAAACATGAAATACTTTTCAAAATTTTGAAGCACTTACAATGGTAACTTGAATATCACGCATACGACCTGTTGTCCAGACGAAACTTATTCGCATTCTGAAGTTATCGAAGTCTTTTGAATTTTGTTGAAACATCTTGTGCTCGTTAAATAAAAAATCAGTTTTGCATCTAAAACTATTTATAAGGGTTAATTAATCCTTCTTGAAGTATTGAAAGTGTTAACTTATCTTAAACCTAAATGAAGAACTTTGTTTCCCAATTTTTAAGCCGTTTCCAAGTGACAATTGTTGAATAAGAGTCTTGTCATAATAACAACCAAGTTCTTTAATATTGTTATAATTTCAAAGATGTCTCTTGGGCTAACTTTAAAATTGGCTCAACATAAATACAACTGGCTTAAAAGATCTAAACGTTTGTGTTTTATTTTTAACATTTTCTTTTAACGCAATTGAAAGTAAAGAAAACATTTTTATAAACTCAATCTGGCTAGTAAATTAGTGAATGGTTTTGCTCGTCTATTTTATTCCCCAACGGCAGGAGGACATTGTGCGAATTTCTATTCGCAATTTATTTAGTTTGCCAGTTGTTGTTGCTATAGTTTATATTGGTGTTGTTGTAGGTGGTGGTGATGGTGTGTTGTTTTCTGTTGTGTTGTGGGATAAAAATATATATCGAAACAACTTGAGGATTGTCAAGCTAAAAGCGTTTACGTGTGCGATAAACATTTTTTTTTACCAATTTAGTTTTCAACATTTCAACATTTTATTGGTTTTTCCCCTCCGTCGAACGAGCTGAAGGGGAAAGGTAGTCAGAGGATGGCTGTGCCCACACACACACACACAGACAAAAGTTACGTGCTCCTCACACATACTATCAAATGGGCACGTGGCTGTGGGTGTTTGATTGTGTGTTCTCACTTGTGTGTGTTGTGTGTGTGTGTGGGTGAGTCAATAATTCCTGCATTTACACCCTTTTGGCATTTGTAAATGCAAATTGCAATAAATTATGCTTGAATTTGCATTATAAATGGACAGACAACGACTCGGTGACTGTATTGTTGTTGTTGTTATTGCTTGGTCTGACTTGGCTTGGATGATTACAATTTGTCACCAGTATTATTATTATTATTATATGTATTTTGTTTTGTCTCGGCATTATTGCATACTTTCAGGCAACATGAATATTGGCATTGCAGCACAGAAATGGGATAAATTATCACCAAGAGAATTCTTGCAGCTACAGGAATTGGCCTCATGTAAGTTTATTAAATGTAAATCATTATTTACTTAATACCCTGTAAAGTGTTTTTGAAAATCAGAAAAAGGGCTTATGAAAATGAGGGAAAAAAAGATAGTCCAGAGTAAATTCATTCCCACATATTTTAATGGAGTATTAAGCTCATTCTTCTCATGAGTTCAAAGGGTTTGCAATCCTATTTCCGAAACGATTTGCTTACCAAGGTTGTTGGAAACATTTGAGATCATGAGCAAGTGACTCCAACTAAATTCCGCAGGGTATTTCAAAAACGAACTTCAACTAGACTGATATGAAAAGACATGATTTTTTTATAAAGCATATTAAACAGTTATTTATATGAATGCTTCGTATCATTCATTGGATGTGAAATTGAAAATGATTAATTATGCATTCAATTGAAAGTGCATTTCACTCAAGTGCAATCAGTGCACACGTTTAACATGTCATTGAATTCAATTGATTGACTTCAACACCTGACTGGCTGATGGAGTGCGAAGTAGAACTAGAGCAATTCCATCAATTTGAATTCCAGTAACTAAGCAACTACTACAGAAGCCAGAGTAAGGAAAGGAACGTCATCATTATCCATTGGTTTATCATAACAAATTTCAGTGGAATTCGTTTGCTCGAAATTGACTTTCAGCATAGATTTCGTTTCAATTTGACTTCCTCTCTTCCCGAACTGCTACCAGTCCTGGAATACTTACTCACCCACTCACTCACTCCCCAAGTCACCGTCAGCCGTCATGGTCTGTGGTTATGTCTATTTCCGGTAATCCTCTCAGAGGGTTTTACTCTTTCGTTTTTCTGCTACTGCAGCAACTAAAGCCATTTGACATAGTAGAGTAAAGTAGTTTACCTTTTGCAAATGATGCACTTCACTGCTAAAGCAGTTTGCCAAAGGGAATTACTCTATATGAGTAATGTTTAGATGAGTGTGTGCGAAACGGGGAGTGGGTAGAGAAGGGGGTAGGGATTGCATTTTTCCTTGAAACAAAAACTTACAGAGGTATCCCAACTATTCTTATAAGCATTTTAGTTAAGCCCACACTCTATTTAGTCATTATTTGAAGATGAAAGATTTTAAGATAGTTGAGTTAAGTTGGGTAACCATCAGTTGGAATTTTTTCCTTGTGGATTTCTTTTTGTCTACTTACCAAAAAGTAAAGAGTAAATATACACAAGAGTTGTTCATAAAGTACTTCAGAAGATGGCAAATTTGGCAAATGTAATTACAAGTTGTGCAGGGCGTCATCAATCTTTATCTTTTATAATAATCCACTCATCTGTTTAAACTAGTTGAAGATATATCTTAACTAGGACTCAGCAAAGCAGTATCCACTTTCGGAGGGACGAGTCCTAGTGAAATTTTATGTTATTTACCCCAAATATGGCTTACAAGTAGTTGCATTTAATTCCGTTTCATTTACATTGGTTGTCTGCTAAAGTAATCAAACGACCCTCTTGGATCGTAGGTTATGTTGTCTCTTGCTGGCTTGGGTGCGGTTGCAGGTGCGTATTAGTGTGTGGTTGGAAATGGTTTTTAGGGTGGTTGGCTGGTTGGATGGATGGTAGATTGTTGAGAATGGCAAAGTGTCAGCAACAGCTGCAGCCAATGCCATGAAGTATTCAAGTGCAAACACTCTAGAGAATTGCGGTTGCAAGCAAACAGCAAAAGCAACAGACTGCCCCATGCAACAACGTAGTGCATGCAACATACGAAACTCTCATTAAGTTAATAAAACTTTGACTCTGGCTCTGACTCTCTGACGATGGGTTCACATTTTGGGCAATTGACTGCCAAGTTAACCCAGTTTAACTAAAGTTCTCTCAACACAACTTATATACATATGTCAGGTAACATTCTTTCCTTCTCTATCCCCTCTCTCTCTCTCTCTCTCTGTCAGTGTTTCAGTTGTCGTTGTTGTTTTCCATTAGTTAATTATACTTTCCGCTGTGTGTGTGTGTATTTGAGTGTGTGCGTGTGTGCTGCATCGCCCACAGAGTGCCCCACTTAAGACATCGATTAAACTGGCGCCACTAGAGCAATTGACACGAGACCGAGTCGTGACAGGGTGCAGCTAAGACACCTGATGCCATCTCACCGCTTGCTCTTGGCACCAGGCACCTGATCCACTCCTAGATGTTTGCATAATCCGTGGCTTACATTTTAGCTCACTATTTTGTTGATTTTTCATTGCAGATTCCACACGCAAGCTGCAGGATGTGCTGAAGGAGTTTTGCTGTCCCACAGCAACAGCCACGCCCAAATGCATACCCGATGGGGTAAGTTTGCCCCATTTTTATCGTTTTTGCAATTAATTTAACTGAAATGCTCGAAATGCTATGTATTCCAAAGTCAAGAAGGATTCTGGAGAACGTTTAGGGTTACATTTATAAGCCCTAACTTTAAGTAATTCTCAGGGTCATTGTGAGACGATGAAAGGCGACTCCAGCAGTCACACAAACACACACTCACTCACACACATCTTTTCAATAGACGAGACCCACTTGAGGGGGCTTTCGCCAGGTGGAGATGAATCGGAGCAAAAGATTAAAAGTAAATCTTCTTATGCCACACAATAAATCACAGTCAGGTCTTTCTTTTTTCCATTAATTCGGTTTCTGTTTCTGTTCTTAAAGTTTATGCCTGAATGCCAAATTGAAAGCCATTGAATGTTGGTCGAGAATGTAAAAGTCGAAGAGTTACTTCACCTGAATGGAGATAGTAAATTAATTTCAAAATCCTCGCAACTTCATCAATTTGTTCTTTGGCCCCGTAACCTAACCTGTTGGCAAAGGAACTGAACCTCAATCTCAACCTTTTTAGACATCAACAGAGATGCCAACACACAGACAAAACCAAATTAATAACGAAACTTGCTCGAATTCATCCGGGTAAACAGAGAGAAACACCGAGCTAGGGTGGGAGAAGGGGATATGGCTTAGAGGAAGCTAGGTTGGCAACATGTGCCGCCAACAAGTACATCACATATAAAGCTCTTTGACACCGCTTTACCTCTTCGTTCATGTCCACTTTCATCCCCAAACCCATTCCTATTCCCATTTCCCATTGATTGACTGACTATCTAAGAGGGAAATGTGCAAAACGAACAAAATGTTGATTTCCGTTTTAGCTTACTAAATTATTTAAGCTTCCAGTGATTAAGTAACTGACTGACTAACTGACACACAAAGAGCAAAAGTTTTCAACAAACCGACAACAACTTCGCATGAATCAAGTGTTCAATTAAGTTCCATATGCAGTATATAGGCAAATAGTTTGCTTATTTTTGATTTCGATAGAACTTAAAATTTTATGATTGATTTTCGAAATGCAGCTCTATTTTATTATAAATCAAAGAAGAAGAAGAAGATTTAAGCCAATATTCAAGTCGGTATCCCACTCTTTTTAAGGCTTCCAATTTATCATAATTACATTTATTTGCCATTCCTTGAAAATTTGCTATTTTCAGCACTTGCCTCTTTTCCTTTTATTTATCATTCAATAATTTTCAATTTGATGGCTTCTCAGCTCAGTCATAACTCATACGCAGTGTTTGCCAACTCGGCTAATAATATTGAAGATAAGCCTAAAGTTAATTAATTACATAAAGCAGCACAAAATTGCATCCAAGATGAAACTGAAGTGACATTAGTCAGAAATTTTGATTCTCGAATTTGATTTAGCGATTCCTAGAACTCTTTTTATAGAAAAATAAAAAGGACAGAGTTTTTATATCCAATTGATTTCAAAGTTTTAAAGTTTCAAGAGCCAATTTAATTTTCTCATTCTTCCCATTTTGCATGTGAATTTCTTCTACCTCAAGTCCATGTAAACTTCTAGTTAAGTAGTAAGTAAACTTGGTGGCAATGTTAATATTAAACTCTAGTTTATCTTTTAATAGAATTACTGAGTTATTTACTTTATATTTTTACTTATTTACTTATATTTCTTAGCAAAATTGCTAAAATGAAAATAAACAGATTTCAGTGTAATAAAACATTCTATTTTCCCCCATATCCAATGCCTGCTAATGCTATTTATATCACTTTGTGTCAATACTATACAAAAGCCGATTATTATATAACCTTGTGGGCAGAGAGTGGAGGAGGATTCCCATCTCATTTGGAAAAGCAAACCCTTTGAGTACTTATTATGCCGGTTAATTAGTTCTGGCAAATAAGCTTGTAACCCTCAGACTGAACTGAAGTCTGTAATCGAAATCAGAATAGCATATCTTAGTTAGTGCACAAATTCAAATGAGAAACTGTCTCGTTTAATTTTTAGACTCTTATGCAAGGCGCAGACATTGTCCTTTTGCATTATCCTAGAGTTCGTACGTGCTTGTGAGTGTGTGTGTGTGTGTGTTTGGCAATTCTGGTTTTCAATTTATTGTCAAATCTACTTCAGCTCATGCTCATTTAACTTCAATACAATATACAAATACAATACAGCAACACAAACAAAATGAAATACTTACATATCGCCTGGACTACCAATGTCGTTTCCATTGTCGCTGCCTTCGCCGGTTGCCGCCTGTCGTTGCCGCCTGCCGTTGCCGTGGGGCGTTGCTGTAGCTTTATTCTACCATCTCCCATTTGGTTTTTGCCATACTTTTTTTGTTTCTTCTCTCTGTTCTTTATTATTTCTGTTTTTTTTTCTGCTGTTTTTTTGTCAGCGTAACGAAATGGAAAAAGTATAATTAAGTTTTTTCCAACACCACACCAAACCCCCTTCTCATCCATGCTGAGATCCATCGGTGCCCAAAGGTTCGAGCTCTTGTGTACATTCAATTTAACGTCACTAACCACACGGAGTGAATATTTTTTATGCTTTTATTCTCTCTATTCACTTTGATATTGAACGCTTCTGTTGCTGCTATTGTTGTTTCTCTTACTACACATGCTCACGTTTTACATACCCTGTAGTGCCCATTGGCTAAACATAAAGGGTATATTAGACTTTGCCATTAGTAGAATTAGTTGATAGCAACCATTTGAAAATGGTTTAAGCATCCTTTATGGGTGATCCTTTAACAGATAAGATATGGGAACTCTTTTTTATAATAAACTCATCATTTTTATAAACTTTTTAACGATGTTATTCGAGAGGACCATATTTTTAGGATTTATTACCAGAAGATAGTGGAAGTCTTATTCGATATCCGTTATTCGGATGTCAAATTTAATTTCCTTTAGTTTTAGGAAAGGATGACTAAGTTTATTTAAAAGAAGGACTCCTTCTCTTAACCACCCCAAAGATCTTTCAGTAGAATAGATTTTCCATCTCAGATATTTCTGTTTATATATTTTAATATTCATCGTAAGCTAAATTAAAAAGATTCAATGATAGCTCAATTGTATTAGGACAAAGATTACTTGAACTAATTAAGAAGTTTTTAAATACTCTTTAAAATCAATAACACAGGTGAATTTAGAGCTTGGAAATCGAAGATACGTTGCCCCTCAAAGTATGCCCTAGTTTGCTACAAAGGTTCTTTTTTAACTCCAGGACATTCTAAAATATTTTTCAAAGTTTCATAAAGGAAATTCTAACATAGCTTAGAGATAGATAAGCGCTCAACAAGGTCTTCTTAATTCAAGGGTATGACGAAGTCCTCGTTAAATTAACAGTGATGTATACATAATTTTTTTCTGCATTTTGTTTTGTTTTTGTGACACGAAGGATTTGGTGTAAATATTTTAACAAATGAAATGAATTTTTGTAGCTAAAGCAGAGGGAATACTTATTTAGTCTTGGTCGTGGTCTTGATGAAAAGCTGCTTACATGACGATGGCGACAGCGCTTACGACGATGACTACGCTCTCTGGTTCAACGCTTCAATTAAGTTAATTAAAAGCAACTGCTTAAGTGACTCGTCATCGTAGCGTAGCGTCTCGAAGCTATTGGGCCATGTCCTTTGGTTATATGTATATATACATATACTTTTTTTCTCTTTGGCTCGCTGTGAATTTATTTGAGTAAAAGGAGCACGAATGAACGCCTTGTGTTTTGTCTCTCTGGTTGCAAATTGATAAGCAAAATGGAACATTATTGAAAGCCATTCATTATAGTAGCAATTCACTGGATTCACTGGTTGAAAATTTGTTCGTTTGGATTTAGGTTTCATTTGTTTTTGGTACAACGCCCCCAAAAAGTATGCAATGCATAATGAATGTTGCGCTGTAGATTAGCAAGGATTCTCGGAACACAGGAGTGGAGGAGATGACGTCGGCGGCGAAGTGAAGTAGAAGTGCTAAATGGCCTGTATATACATACATATGTGTGCGTGTGTGTGTGTGTGATTAGAGGCTGTAATGAATATCACGCATACGCACTGAGCCCCCAAAAATATGCTTGAATATTTATTCATTAAGCCATGCCTTCACGCACGATACAAGTGAAAGAGGCGAAGAGAGTCTGCTTTTCGCACGCGTATCTCGTTGCTGGCTAAATAAATTTTCCTAACACAATTCGCACCATTATTATAGTGCTTCTATATCCTATGTATATACGCTGGTGTGTGGGTGTGCGTATGTAATATAAGCTCCAGCTCCACTTAGGCATGTCGTTACCATTTGCGCTCAGTTTGCTTTAAGCAGTTTTTGCTGCTTTTGCTGCTTTTGTTTTTCTCTATATAGCCATGAGTATAAATTTCCATTTACTTGTATTCAGTTTCATTATGAGCCCAAACCCATCCGAGCTCAAGCCCATGCCCAAACCACCACTAAAGTGCCACCAAGTGCCTACAAAATGAACTCAAATTCCCTTCAATCTTTAATGTCCTCTACAAAACATAGTACACTAAATATATACAGCATATATAAATGTAAATATATATGTATTTTCCTCATTTTGCATGAAATTTAAAACAACAGAGATAATAAAAACCCAATCCCTAATTGGTCTTATTCGCACAGTCCAGCTATTGTTTACACTAAACAACATTTTATTTGGCCTTTTTTTGCTTAGAGCACTCATTTTTAGTTTTGAAGTGAATAATAATGTTAATAATAGTTAAATGGGAAAAAATCATAATAGAAAATCTGTTATTCTTTGAATATAAGTTAATTTCACAAAGTTTTTGACAGTTCTCAGTTAAACTTTTCAAAAGGAAATTCTTGGACTGCCCTTTGCATACTTTAGGGAACAAGGTGACACACTTTATAGACCTAGATCTGCCGCTGACCTTAGCCAGTTATCAGCTCGGTACAAGTACTTCCTTTAATCTTAGGAACCAAGCATTCGTCCAGCTTAATCTTAGCACCACACACTTAAGTGGAAGATGCTCACTTTAATAGGAACTTGGTTTTGACAATTAAAGCGAATTGCAATTGTCTTCTACACCAGCCCCAAAGATGTGGTCGTTGCGTAAACCAAATGATAAGCAGATAAGACTCCATTTCCATACCGTCAATTCAGTAAACCAAGCAAACCTCAACTTAAGCCAGCTTCCATAGAGAAGGCTTCAAACATTGTTGAGTCAAATCAAACCAATCAGTCAATCAATCGGTTCATACTATGCAAAAGATAAAGAGAGATTGAAGACGCTGTGAATGGAAATCGAAATGCTCTTTCTGCATGATTCGTTCATTTTCCAATTAGCGAAATTTTTCCGCTCATGTGATTAACTGTTAACGTAACTGCAACTGGGAAACTGAAAGCGTAACTGTAACTGTAGCTGGCAACTGTAAAATCTCTTTAAATCTTCTCTTTTATCTGGCACTTTGTCCTCAGTCTCACCCTGTCTCTGTCTATCAATGTCATTGGGCTCGTCGTCGTCATCGCCGTCGTCTGGGTTGTCTGCGTCTATCAATGTCGAGGCGGAATTTTTGTTGATTTAAGCATCGCAACGGAATACGAAGAACTGTCAATGTATTGACATTACACGTGGTGTTGCTGTTGACATGTAATTTGCCTCGATTCCATAAAAAACTTTGACGCCTGTAAAGTTTCCACCCCACCCACTCAACCCACCTACTCATTGCAGAGTGGAAGACAGCAGAAGATATCCCTGAGGGACATTTACAAGCACGTAGTTACGTGTGGGCAAAAAACGTTGAGATTTGATATGGACCCATGTAAATACGAATTTAATGGTTTACCAGCAACAACAAAAAACGAGAAAAAGAAATAATATATACATAATTATAAATTCTCACAGCATAGCAAAAATAAGTCAAAAAAGGAAAATGGCATTTCATATGTGTCCCTGTTCCTCTCCCGCTGTGTGTATGTGCGATTCTAATGCCAAATTTCCCAAGAATCAAACTCGAAATGGTAAAAAAGTAAACATACAAACGAAATTCAACACCACAATCCACAAAAAAAGGAAGAAAAAAAAACACTTCCTTAGTATTAGAAGTAGCAAAATAGGAGAAAAATAATGTGGTGACAACCTCTGCACACAGACGGAATCAAGGACTTTGGTCCTTTATAAAATAATGAAGTTTTTTCCTAAAACTCTTATTTATATGGCAAGTCATTAGGCCCAAGGTTTGTCTTCTTTTTTTCAATGATTTCCTATTTATGAAGAAGACTGGGGCTTCTGCATAGTTTAAGAGGCTTTTAGGGAGCCTAAGAGTATCATGGAAAAATCCTAGTCCAATCATTTCCTTCAAGTTCAAGTTATTTAAGTTAACACTAAACTGTCTATTAAATGTTTGATGATTTGTTATGCCAAGAGTATCAAAGCTAAATGAGTTCTCTTGCAATCCCTGCCTCAAGAAAAGGAGTAAGATGACCTTGACAATTGCACATTTTGAACTACTGCAATATAATTACAGTCATGTCCAGAATAATAAGTGTATTAAGGCATTTGTAAGGAATTATTCGAGACTTTAAGTGTGTATTAACATAGTGGAGAAGAAATTGCTTACACATAAAGGCTCCTTACTAGGTAATGTTACTTTTATCAGATTTCTTTATTGTTAATATTTTCAGTGGTTTAGTTTTTGGCTTTTACATACACATATGCTCATACATATTTAATTATTTCATGTTTAATTGCAACAATGCAACCAGCCGTCTCTCTCTCTCTTCTTGTCCTTCACCCTTAACTTACCACAGACTCCTTATTCCTCTTGCCGCCGAGTCACCCAGTTTTGCCATCAGCACTTTCAGTCTGTGTCACAATATGTAGAATGTATATTAATCATACGCTCCGTTGGCTGTAATAAAGCCATTGCAGGGCTTCTTCTTCATCTTGTGCTACGGCTACTATTGCCGCTGTCAGCGACAATAAAAAGATGAGAAATGTGCAGCTTTAATTTAAGCCAACTGACAACGACAGCGTCAACATATTATGTTGCATAAGCAGCTACAGCAACAACAGCAGCAGCAGCAACTCCGCCAACATCAGAAACATGAGTAACATCATGAGAATCCCTCATAAACTTGTGTGATGGGCAAACATAAAATATCTCTTTTGGTCTCTGGGCAAACGAAAAATATGTATAAAGATTCATGCAAACATTTTAGCTTGTCACTTGCTGCTACACTGACTACGTCGTCCTTGGTCCTTTATCTCTCATCCTTGATCCTTGAGGCAAAAATTTATTACGCATTTATTTTTTGGTTTACTTTTTGCTAAAGGTTTCAACTCCGTTTTTCTGCTTTTCACAGGACATTGATTTCGATGGCTTTCGAAGATTTCTCGATGCCTTCTTGGACTGTGAGACACCGCTGGACCTGGCCAAACATTTGTTCGTATCCTTCCTCAAGCCAAATGTCACCCAGGCCCAGCTGCATGGCAAGGCGCTCAATCAAATGGCAGCCATTAGCAGCACAGCAGCCTGTGCCCCGGTCACGTCCCATACAAAGGGTAAGCATCCAGCAACCTCAACCTCAGACCCTCCTCACATGCCATTGCATGTGAATAATTGTGGAGCATTTCTTCCCTTCCGTTTTGTAATTAGGCTCCATACCGAACATCAACAGCATTGCCGAGCTGATGCCCCAGTGCAGTGGCGGAGGAGGCGGCGGAGGTGGAGGTGGAGGCGGCAACAGCGGAGTCAGCGAGGCTCAGGCCCAGGCACGCAGCAGCTTTGTAGACAAAATCCATGGCATTACGGATAAATTACAACACTCGCTGGGCGGACATCTGGTTTCCACGCATGATCCCAGCAAAACGGGTAAGACCTGAGCCTTAAATTAATCGTGGTCGAGCATTTTAGCATTTCTGGTCTCAATACCTTAAAACAGGCAGTGTCCATCCCATGGTGACAGTAACGCCCAGCCCCTTGGCCAGTGGACCGAGCATATTTCAGGTTGGTAGGATTAATCAAAATCGATATATCTCACATATAAAAAGTTGTGGCAAAGTTGGTAACTAATTGAGGGTTAGTTCCTTCTGACTCTTGCTGTGGAACTTAGAACTATATGATAAAAGTTAATAAGTATGTGTTAATATTTCATTTTAAATCTAAATCCAATTTCAGACAAACAATGCCTCACGTCGTTCCGTCGATTCTAGTCCATCGCATTCGCAAACGAATCATTCACAAATGTCACGGAATTCCTCGAAGAAAAGCTCCAATTCGGTTAATTGTAAAATTGACAGTGAGTATTAATTTAACATTTTATGGTATACGGCAATCCAGCAATTAGTCGCTTGTTGTTCAATTAACTAGTAATAGATACCTCCACCCATCTAGTCATCTTTGGCGTATTTCTGCGCAAGAATTTCAATTGCAACTGTCACTTGTAAACAGATTACTTTGGCGACAGACACAAGTGACAGCAGCAACAGAAAATGCCAACTGACAGTGCCAGGGAGGTAGAAATTGCGGTGGCGTAGAGAAAGGGGAGGTGAAAATGAAGAAAAATAAGTGGAAATTGAAATAAGGATGTCATGTCACACACACATTGGGTCACTGGCAAATGTAAATGCAAATACTTACTCAACGGCAATGGAGAAAGAAGAAAACAAAACGGTAAAGGGAATGGGAATGGGAATGGTAAGGGAAATGTTGTAGTTTACTTGCCTCCTGCTGTTTACCAGCAATTTGTTTTTTCTTTCAGTTTCTTTATTGTACCTACTTTTTTATTTCCTCTGCGTTTGTACTCACTAATTAGGATGAAAACAAAAATCAGCATTTGCCTAAGTCAGGGCCACTAATTCATGAGTTCATAAATTATGCAAAAAAAATAAAAAAAAAAAAAACATAAATCCATGGAAGAAAGCCAAGTGAAAGCTTTGCTAAAGTTTTCAACCGGAAGTAGGAAGTGAAATTGTATGCACTGAAAGAAAATATCAACTATTAAAGGCTTATAAATAATTAAACCCAAGTATTTACAGTCGAATTAGTTATGTATCAGCTGGAAATTAATTAAGATAACTTTATAAGTTAATACAATATTTGAGAGATGGCAAACTTAAATCTGTTCTATCAGATGAGGCCTCAAAAGACTATCTGTTTGGGTTATAACACGCCTCGCCTTTGAGTCCAAAACGTTTCGCTCAGTGTGTTAGTGTGATAATAAAGTAAAGTAAATAACAGAAAGAACAGAGAGAACACAGAGACACATTCATGACTCACAGAGATCGTGTCGTAAATCAACGCCCAATTAGAAAATTTTTGCATTTCACGAATAGCACTCGTAAAATGCGGAAATTCTGTACCAAACCCAAGACCACGTTCCTCTTGTTGTTCCTCTCTCTCTCTCACACGCACACACTTTCCCATTGTTTAGGGCATCTCTGTCTGGCTTTTTATCGCTATCCTGTTTTGGCCCCTTACGCCGCGCCAATGCGTAAAATTAACATTTATTGCAAAGACAAGGCCTGAAAGTATGCAACGGAAATGTTTTTTTGTTCTGTTGTCTGCTAACCTTCGGTTTCCTTTTTTTTTTTTTGGTTTCTTCGTTCTTTCCCTTCTTGTTGCTTTTTCCATTCATTTGGCCCTGTTTGAAATGTGCACGAGAATGATTAATGAACGTAAATTTCATTTTTTTATTTTTCTTTCTTCGCCTTTTGTTTCGCCACGCAATTGTGTGTCCTGGGTCTTGGTCCTAAGTCCTGTGCCCCGAGACAAGGTCTCTCTCTGGGTGCTGTGGGTGCTGTTGCTGTTAGTCGGTCGAAAATTGCGTTTTTGGGGTCAAAAGGCAAACAGCAAATAAGTGGAGTACAGTCAGGAATTTGCTATTAGCATTATATATTAAGCAAGATATGGGCTTTTGGCTTCTATGTGGGTGCCCAAAGCGCTAATTGGATTAGTTTTGCTTTGCTTTTTTCTTGCCCATCCACTGTTTGTGTCTCTCTCACTCTGTCTCTGTCTCCGTCGCTCTCACTGCTTTTGTGTGCACACAAAATTAAATTTATTCCTGGCAAATATCCAGTCCTGACATCGATCTGCATACATTTAATGCATTCATCATACTCAAATTCTGTTGACAAAACTCAAGTAAAAGCCAATGGGAATGAGCAGCAGCATATTATATACATATGTATATACATATAGTCGTCTCTCATTTAGTTATTAATATTAAAAGCAAATATTAACCTTTTAATTTATTGCCAACATTTAAGCAAACATAATTAGCTAAGCCCCAAAAGTGGCTGGTACAAACAAGGGGAGAGCGGGCATATGGGCAGGCGAGTGACTGAGTGTTTGGTCGGGTTAAGGCACTTCAAATGTGTTTGTCTAACTTATGGGTTACATTTTTCGACAACAATCTCCATTAACATATAAAGTATTTGTATATCTTGCTCTCACGCTCACCCACACTAAGACTCACTTATGGAAATGACCCAATTTGGCAGAAGAAAAGTCATTTATAAAACTGTTTTTTTTCATGTGATTTGAAAATCTGTTCATTTTTTAAATATTTGCGTTTTAGTATTACAATGTAACAAATTAGTGGTTGAGCCTTGCAAAGGCAAGGATTTCAATTGTGAGAATATTCTCATTGATAGTGTTTACCTAGGCGTATGAGTAATATTTTTTTATGAACTTTGTCTGCTTGACAGATATAGCTTATTTGGTAAGTTTTGTTATAGCTCCTTCATGGGTTTAATGATAATGCTTCTGACTTTATTTGCATTAGTAGGTATATAAATTAATGTTTCTATTCATGTAAGAACTTTTTACATGCGTTATAGTGTTTATAGTCTAGTTTCTGTGTCTTCCAATTGCAATAAAAGGATCTGTATTTTATAGAGTCTATATAACCACAAATTTCTTGTAAAGCATCATATCTGATCAAAGACAGAAGACTGGAAGTATTATATTCGAAGCCAATATTCTCCCCTCCTGTCTTGTAAATAGAACATAAACCATTAAAAACTCTTAAAATCTAATTGCCACCAACGATTGATTTGATTCGATTTAATTTAGACTTTTTGATTTTTGAGTGCTGCTTCCAACTAAAAAGTTATCATTGTTAACTAAAACGAAAGAAACAAAAAGCATTTAATTGCCAGCGATTTATTGATTTTTTTGCGCTTGTTCAACTTTGAAGTGAGGTTCCCGATTTTGTGATTTTAATTGCATTAAAAAAATATTTAAAAAAAGAAATAAAATGGAATCTCTAATCAAATTTCCTTGTGCACATGTTCGTTTCTGTAAGTGTAATTAATTTAGCCAAAAGGGCGAATGTTTTGTATAAGGATTACTTGGCAATCATCAGGTCCTTTGTGTGTGTGTGCATACACATAATATAGGAGTAGGAGGAGTCGAGATGGAGAGAGAGCGAGAGAGAGGGAGGAGTGTGTGCTTGAAGGGGTTTTGGTAAATTTTCGCAAGAAATTTTGTTTTGTTTTCATAAAATCGATATTAATGTCATTAGGCGCAAATTAAATTAATAATAAGGCAAAACACACGCACACACAGAAAGTAACTTAAAAAGTATCTGAAGCATATTATGAGAAAAGTTTCCTAAAGGGATTTAGAATTTGCACAGAGTGAAAGGGGGGGAGTGGGGGCAATACATGGGTAAAGTTTAGTTAGATCATCGTTTGGCGTTAAATGGCGAAAAAAAGCGCGAAATTAGCTTTTTGCATTGCTAATGCCATTTTGCTTCGGTCACAAGTTAATTAAAAGAAGCAAAGTGCGCCCCGAGAAGTTGTGGAATTAAAATCCTCACTTTTTTGTTGTTTGTTTTTTTTCCTTTTTTGGTTTTCGGTTGAAATGTGTTGTTGGCGGCAATTAACATTAAGCATAATGAGGATGAACTTTTCCGCTTTTAGCCAGCTGTCAATTGCAGGCGCTCACTCAGTCACTGACAGGAAAAGTATTTAATGAATGCACTTGAGCGTTTCGTTTACACTTTTCCAGTTTTCCACTCTGTGTCCATCTCTCTCTCTCTCTCTCTTTTACTCACTTCAATTTACTTTATTTATTTTGCAGCTGACATTAAACTCTTGGCACGCAAACTCTCACATTTTGATCCATTGACACTTAAGGTTCCGCTCAAGGATGTCGTTTGTTATTTATCACTGCTCGAGGCTGGACGTCCAGAGGATAAGCTTGAATGTAAGTCTCGTGACCCTGGCCACTCTTTCATTCATTCAACTCCCCCACCCTTCCAGCCATCCACTCATTCATTTCATTCATTCATTCGTGTATTTATTGTCTTGCTTCTTGCAGTCATGTTCCGGCTATACGATACGGACAGTAATGGGGTCCTGGATACTGCCGAAATGGATGCCATTGTTAATCAGATGATGGCCGTTGCCGAATATCTGGGCTGGGATGTCAGCGAATTGCGTCCGGTAAGTGCAATGCAATGTGATTTACATTAAAATCTCATTATTCCTCAATTTCCTGATAATTCTCTTCTCTTCGCCACACAATCACAACTTTTTCAATTTCACTCAATTGCCAGTAATTTCGAAAGGATTTGTTTTCGGTTGTGTGTATTTTATTTGTGTTTTGTGTTTTATATACATTACAATCACACAGTTGCTAATAGTTTTTGCCAACTACAATAACAAGGAATAAGAGGAATAAAGCAGGAAAATGGTTTCATTTCACGCACAACGAAGTTTAATTGCTCTAAAATGTTGAGTCTTAAGAGAATTGGAGGAAATTATTGTATTGTAATTGTTTTTTAATAAACAATTAACTACTAATTCGTGTTTAAAAAGAATCCTATTAAATTAAGTAGAAGCAAAGTTATCGATAGTTGAAAATATACAAATTCTTATAGCATACTTCTAGGATGCTAATGGGACTCGCAGAAAATGTTTATATTTTAAATGTTTCCAATAATTCTCCTATTCCAGAAAATATCTTGCTTATATGAAGCACTCGAACTAAAATTTTCCTAAATCTTTAAACTTAAATTGGTGGCAGCTTTTTTGAAAGTCGTTCACTTGCCTTAAACTCACGAGGGTCTACTCGCATCCTTCTATTCACTGCAAACTTCCGAACAAAAACCGAAATGTATATACCCCTTTGGCAAGTGTGCGAACGAAAAAGGAAACAGAACGAGAAGAAGAATTAAATGTTTCGCTACCGCAAATAAAGTCACAGAGCCACAAAACTCAATTAACAGAAACACACACACTCACTCATTCACTCTCGCTCTCCTCCTGAAAAAAAAACATAGACTGGACGTTTTTTGTATGTTTTTCAGCTTGCCAAATGGCATCAGCGTCATCATCACCATCATTGGTGGGAGTAGTAGGAGGGGAATCATCTTCATTATCATCATACTGATGAAGTCTTTATGACTACCCTAAACCAAAAGGAACTCAAACTCGAACCCAAAGAGCATATTTTAAATTCTAAGCAGACACAGAAAATATTTTAATCAAAAAATATTTTTGCCCTTTTTTGCAAAACAATTTTGCTGCCCCCCGTCTACGTCTTTTCATCTTTCATCTAGAGAAAGAGAGAGAGAGAATGAGAGACCACAAAATAATCAAAGCACTTAATGAATTGCATAATTCTGGAATTCATTTCCGGCACAATCCAGCGAAAAAAAAAAGACACGTAGAAAAATTATTTGAAATTCTGAGATGAAAATCAATGAAAGAGCAAGGATGCCAAGAATATGGCATAAATTTCCCTTTGAATATTTCATTTCATTTCATTTTGGGTTGAGCAAAAAATTAAAGTTTGAATCACAATCCGCTGAATCCGCAACCGAGACAGCTTATTAGACAGAAATTTATTCACCAGGTAATGCATTTTGTGGGCACAAAGATGGAGGAGAGAGGAAGAGAGTCAGGGAAGAAAACACCTTTTGACTGAAAAATTACCTTTATTTTCTGTATTTCACTTTGTGCCCGGCCTCAAAGAGCCAACTTCTTCCTGCCCAATCTCATCACACAATCACACAACCCACAATCCACGACGAATGACATTTCTCACACACAATCTCTGCAATCTTCTTACCCTAACTTACAGATACTGCAAGAGATGATGGTTGAAATTGACTATGATGCCGATGGCACAGTGTCCTTGGATGAGTGGCAACGAGGCGGGATGACAACAATTCCCCTACTCGTTCTTCTAGGTGAGTAGAACAGTGTGCATCGACCATATCCAGTGACATTGCCGATGGCAACTGACTCTGCTTGGTTGGCTGGCTGGTTGGCTGGCTCAGTAATCAAGTCATTTACAGGTGCACACGCACACACACCTGTACAAAAAAGTGCCAATTCCGTCAATTTCTTTTTTTGTTTCTGGTGCTGCGTATGCAAAGTGCCTCCATCCACTTCATCTTCTAACAAGTACAACAACATTGCAAATATTTCACAGGTGTTGACAGCACCGCACTAAAGGAGGATGGCATACATGTGTGGCGCTTGAAGCACTTCAGCAAGCCGGCATATTGCAATCTCTGCCTCAACATGTTGGTCGGCCTAGGCAAAAAGGGTCTCTGCTGTGTGTGTAAGTATTCTACCCATCCATCCACCTACCCATCCTCCCATCCATCCATAGATCCAACCAAATGCAATACGGCAGAACGGAAATTGTCTATCTCTCGTACGAGAGTTCATTTATGCTGCAGGGACTACCACTCACATACACACACACACACATAGACACATACACATGATGATTTAACAAACCATGAAGGACTCACAAAAATTCCCAAAAAGAAAATTTCATTTCTGTCGAAAAAAATAATTGAAAAAAATTTGAAGCCAAAAATAAACTCACTAAACCAAGAGGTCTAACAGAATTAGAGCATTTAATTGGATTAAATATTTAGTTTTATCCATTAGGCCTTTATTATGAGGACGTATTATTTGCAGATTGTCCAATATTTTACGTGTAAAATGTGAAGGGAAGAAAAAGTTAAATTGTTGACCAACATAAACTACTCGCCCATCATTTGAAGACTTCAGCAGTTATTTTGAGTTAAAACATAACTTTATTTTAAACTAGAAGCAAAACTCTCTATGAAGGGGAGGAGTATATGATAAGCTTTAACTTAAAGTCTTTACTATGAGGGAAATTGCTGGAAGCTTAGCCAGAAGATATTATCGTACCCCAGTTTGGATAGTTCAGAACTACATATTAAATACTACTTTGGTGACGTCAGCTACCATAAGGAGAATTTTCCATCTAAACACTTAAGTTTTATCATTCGATACTTCTAATTTATCTCTGTCTTACCTAGAAACTAAGCTAACCAAAACTAAATGCATTACTTTCCAATTATTCAATAATTTGTAATGACATGCGGCTTTTTGTCCTCAAAAATTTTATAGAAAAACGTAGTTAAATTTATTCGTTGTTAATTTGAATAGGGATAAATTTGAATTCTAGCAAACAGTAATTCGGCATGGAAAGGGAAGAAAAAGGTTAAATCTGTCTTTAAAATGCATTCAATCATTTCATCTATGCAAATTGGTTGATTGTCCTAAATGTAGGTCCTTTTCGAGGTTGCATTTGGAGATGGATAAATAAATTAGTTGAAATTGCAATTTGTGCAATTTGTCAATTAAACAAATTGTGGTGTCTATTTAATTTACAAATGTTTTGTTCATTTCTCTTTCTACCCCCCCGTTCCCTCCCTCCACACAGTGTGCAAATATACGGTGCATGAACGATGTGTGCAACATGCCCCCGCCTCTTGCATTACCACGTATGTGAAATCGAAGAAACCGAAATGCGGAGGCGATCTGCTGCATCATTGGGTCGAGGGTAATTGCTATGGACGTTGCTCGAAATGTCGGAAAAGGATTAAGGCCTACCATGGCATCACGGGACTGACTTGTCGTTGGTGTCACATGATGGTGAGTAATCGCACCTTGTGCATAACAATGATTGAGTGACATTTGTAAAGGTAAGACATACATAGAGTGTGATAGAAGGTCAATCTAATCAGGGCATTTTCTCTGACATTTGCATAGGCCAAGAGTCAAGAGATAGTTGAGAGAGAACTGTGCTTAATGCGAGATACACAATGTTGTCCGGGGGCATTCCACAAATTGTTGCAATGTAGCAATTTGTTAACTTCAAAGCATTTACTTCACTTCGTATTAGTTTCAGTAGACAGCATTCCATACAATTCAAAGGAATGGAAACGAAACGAAACGAAAGGCAGGCAGAAAAAAATTTCAATTATTTCGATCAACAAGGCAAGCAACCTCTGCTTCACATGACATTCACACACACACACACACAGACGAACACACACTTCATCTAGTTCTTGTATTTGTTTTTTCAACACACATTCCAAAGGAAAAGTTTTTGTGAAACGGAAGTGATTTTAACTGCATCATCCAGGACAAACACACATGAACGGCTGCTCCTCGGGCATCTACTCTGGTTTCCTTTTGCTTTTACTTTCTCGTGTTCGTTATGGCTGCCAAATTGTCACGTCTCGAGAAAATTATGCTCCTGCATGCCAGACGTTTGCAACACGTTCACGTTTACGTTCACCATGGCAGGACGACGATGAGTCAACTTTGTCTTGCCACTTTGACAAGTGCAGCAAAGATAATGCCGAATTTGTTATCGCAACGACAACTAACGCAACTGCAACAACGACTGATGGCAAAAAGTGCAGCAAGATGGAGCAGGGGATCGGAGCCAAGAAACTTCCTCGTCAGCTTTTGCTGCATCTGGAAATGTTTCGTAAGCTAAATCGTTGCCCACAGAGTCCTTTTTTGGTCCTAGTCTCTCAATATATGTATGTACATATGTACATAGATTGAAAGTCTATGGTGCGAAAGTTATGCATATGCAAGTATCCTTAACCGTAGCTTCACTCTCTGTCTCCGGTATCCTTCTGTTATGCTTAAAACTTTTGAGGCCTTTTTTCGCATCCATGAAAGTTAGTTCCTTCAAGTTATTGAACTTTCGTATGTAAAATATTCATTTCTTTGAAAACCTTTCGCCAAATATAACTCAAATTCAAAGAACTTTATCAAAGTCACTGAGAAATCTACGAATCGTATCAGTCCTAATTTAAGAATTTGGTTTCTTTTTTGTTTCATCGCCTTGAACTTGAACTTTTAATTAACAAATTCCAATTTATATTGTTGGGTTCTCTGACATTTGCCAGGTCTTTTTTCACCCTCCCCCCAAATACCCAGCAGTCGAAAGTTGTAGGTGAAATGTATGGACTGACTAATGTTTCAGCAAGTCGAGCACCTGTTGGCATGGATATTTAATATGGACTGGAATCTAAAGCTATTTAAAAGCTATTGGTATTCAACTTGCAATTTCCTTCAGAAGTAAAGCATAGTCTCCGAGTACTCGATGTCAGTTCAAAGTAATCTACTTCGCCCAAAAATAACTCAACTCTCATCTAATTCTGTATTATTCCCCCTTAATTAATCGTCTCTTAATCAAAGGTATTAAAGAAAAGGCACTTAAGATTTTGATTTGTAAAAACTTCAACCTAACTCTCAGAGACTCAGAGAGTCAAAGTCGTGTTCGTAGAGCTCCTTGCGGACATGATCTACAGGAATGAGCCACACAAAGAGTAGTTTCCATAGAATAGAAATTCTGTGGTTTCCTTTCACCAAGTCTCATTATTGTGTAGCTCTTCAGTCCTTCTTCATCAACAAATCCTAAAAGTAAAATCTGAAATTCTAAAAAAGTAAAGTAAATTACTTCACAAAGTTCCCCAAGATAAGTACATCGAATTAAGTCATTTGCAGTCTTTTTTCTAGTTCCACTGAGTATCTCAAAAGTCTTTACACTAATCTGTTAATTGTGTATATTGCAACATTTTTGTTTGGGTCATTTTCGATGAATGCCAGCAAATTTGTATGGCACGCGGAGGACCTAATCGACACTCATCTAAACGAACGACGAAATGAAATAAAAGGCACAAAACTTCTAGGCCAGGGCAAATTGGTATTTAAATTAAAAATCCTGGCTAAATCTAATTTAAACGAAAATTAACAACATTTTTTCTGCCCATTTCCAAGAGGAGAAGCAGTGGGTGGGAAGGGGGTGGTTTAGGTGGGTTTGACTGCCATTGTCCTTGACAAAAGTTTTAATCGGATTCATTAAAGCGAAATAACGGTCGTAGAGTAGTGTACACTCTGGAATACGTAGTTAACTAGCTACGAAGTGGAAATTAAATTGAAAAGAAAAATGATTTTCGATTCTTTTTTGTTTGGCATATTTTTCTTACCCATCTCTCCTCTCTCTCTGTAGCTCCACAATCGATGTGCCTCGTCGGTGAAAAAGGAATGCACTTTGGGTGAATATGGCGAATTGATTGTTCCACCCACAGCCATTTGTCCAGCGGTTTTGGATCGTCAGCGTTCAGTAAATCATGCAAAGGTAAGTTGTGGCATATATAACCCACTAATCCAGCTTTAGTTAATCCCTCTTAATTGGCTAACAACAAACAAACAAACAAATTGAATTTGAATTGGTCCTTCCTTCCTGCGATAACAAAAATTTGCACTAAAATTGGAATTGCTGCCCATCCGTCCCCCTTACTCACCACCCAACCACCGCATCACATAAATATTTATTCGAAAATTGTTAAGAAATCACAAATGCATCATCACCAGGCCACACATTTTCAAATAACACCCCCGGATGAGCTCAGTTGCCCATTGCTGGTGTTTGTCAATCCCAAGAGTGGAGGTCGTCAGGGTGATCGCATATTAAGGAAATTCCAGTACATGCTCAATCCCAGACAGGTCTACGATTTGTCCAAAGGTGGACCCAAAGAAGGTGCGTACATATTTTAACTCACCGTGGCCAGGTAACAAGCAGGGGCAAGTGGCACAAGTAGATTACTTATGCTCACACAATTTAAATGCAAATTGCGTGGCAGACAGACAAACACAGAACAGAGACAAGGAGCAGAAGCAGCAGTAGGAGCAGAAGCTGGCTCACTTACAAAATCTTGATTTCTGTATTCTCACCTCCTAGGACTCACGCTGTTTAAGGATTTACCCAACTTCAAAGTAATCTGCTGCGGCGGCGATGGCACCGTTGGCTGGGTGCTCGAGGCCATGGGTAAGATAGATATTCACATCCATGTATATATATTTGTTTCGGGGGTATAAACACAATCCTTGTCTGTATCTGTGTGTGTGTGTGTGTGTGTGCAGATTCCATTGAGTTGGCAACTCAACCGGCTATTGGTGTTATACCTTTGGGTACTGGCAACGATTTGGCACGCTGTCTTCGCTGGGGCGGTGGCTATGAAGGCGAGAACATACCCAAACTGATGGAGAAAATAAAACGTGCCTCGACTGTCATGCTGGATCGCTGGAGCATTGAGGTAACCAATACGCCACCACTCGATGACTTGAGACCAAAGGTGAGTGCGTAAGAAGAACAATTGACTCATTTTGGGTGTTTCTAGACAAATAAGGACATAAAATCCTAATAATTTCCTTTCAAATTGAACCTAATTGGCAGTTTAATTGAGATTTTAGACCCGCCCAAGGTACTTAGTACTTGATATAGATAGGTTTGACCAAACTAAAGCAATCTAGAGCTTGTACTAAGGGTAGTAAAGTTGAGTCATTTAGATTAATAGAGATAAACTTAGTCAAACTATTTATATTTACTTCCCTTTTAATTGCAAAAGGAATAATTTTCCTTAATATTTCTAAAATAAACAAATCGAATAATGACAGTTTTTCTAACTAGAACGTGTTACTTAATCTTATAACTTCAACTAAATTCCAACCGGACAAATAATTTCAAATAGAATCCATCACCCATGCTAACAGTCTGCTCAATGCGGCAAAACGCAAAAGTAATTAATTTGTCGAACGATCTTTGGCCATTAACTTTGCCAAAAACATGCACATGGATGGGGGATGGAGGTGTGTCTGTTGAGTAGGCGTGTCTCAACGCCCTGCACAAAAAATCCAATTATTGGAAGCAAAGCGCTAACCCAGCATATTCCAATCTAATGACCATTTCTGTGGAGGCCAAAACCGATTACACAAACTAATTTAGCCGACTATCGTGTGGTCGTCGTGGAAGGATGAGGGTGGGGTTGGTGCTAGGGTTGGGGTGTAACTTGCAACACATATTCCGAGTCGATTTGCTAAAACCAATCTCGTTTCCATCTCTCTCTTTGTGTGGCAGGTAACTTTACACTCAAACATGCAGAAAGTGATTGAATTGTCGCAAAGTGTTGTAGTCGACAAATCGCTGATCGAACGTTTTGAGGAGATTCAGCGTCAGAATTTCATGAGCAGCAGCACCAGTGCGGGTAGTCTTATGGCCATGTCTGGGATGACTAGTGGCAAACAGCAGGCAACTGGCACATCGCTTATGATGGCCTCGTCAACGGAATACACACAGGATACCATGAGACTGGAGGGTGGTGGATGCAGTACCAGTGGAAATGGTGAACGAATAACCACCACCAGCAGCACTAGCAGCACCACGACCACCACCAAGAGCATTTCAATGTCCACATTCGAAACGAGACGCGTACAAAAAACATTGACAGCCACATTGAGCAGCGGCAGCAATGGGCCAGAGTCAGGGCTCGAGTCAGTGGCAGAGCCATCGCCAGAGGAAGCAACAAAAAGGACGACGTCAGATGTAACAGAAAAGCAATCACTTGAGACATTGCTCTTGCAGCACAAACAGCAACTTCTCTTGCAACAGAAACAGCAGCAAAAGTCGGCGGCAACGGATGCTGCAGAGGAAACAACAGCATTGGGGAATAATCAAAGCGATAATAATAGTCAGCGCAATAAGCAGAACAACATCCTTAAACAGCAAATTACATTGTCATTGGATCTCTCGGCTGCCAGTGAAGAGGATGCGGAAGAAGAAGGAAAAGAAAATGCCGCCATGGAGGATGAACACGAGCGGACACAGAACGAGGATGCAATCGCATGTCGAAACCAAAGCCAGCCACAAGCTGCTCCCATTACTCCAACAACACCCACACCAACAACACCGACACCAACAACTGCAGCTATTGGCATGTCCGGACAACAACAACAACAACAGAAGCCCATCAAAGTGCAATCGGACAAGGATTGCACCGTCCCCTATAACATTATCAACAATTATTTTTCCGTTGGCGTGGTAAGTACACTAAGAAAAATTCTTTCTATATACATACATACATTCATTTGAGATTTGTCACTAAAAAATGTGAAGAAGTTGTTGATCTGATCGGTGATCTTTTCATTAGTTTTGGTTGAGACTTCGTTTGAGACTTTGTTTTGCTATAATAGTATTAAAAAGTATTTATAAGTCACTTCTCTAACTAAACGACGAGAAAAATTTGCTAATAAACTCTCCTTTTTCGTTACGTTTCCAAGAATATCTCAAAAGGTTTTTTTCAAGTGATATTTTCGTTTGATATGTATTTTTTTTTTGGCTATTATGTCATTGTTTTTTGAAGGTTTTTTTTTTTACTGGATACAGAGAAAGTAGAGAAGAGAGGGGACTTAGCTTAATAGAGTTCCTTTCTCCTGTTCTGGTTGTCCCTCTCGCAATAGCTACGATTATATTCTTGTTCTGCTTTAGGCACATGTCAGGCGTTAAGCCGAGCGTGTCAGTTGTTTTGCTCTATCCTGTCTTGTCATCAGCAGCCACATCCGCTGGACTAAAACAACAGCTCCAACAGCAACACCAACAGCAACAGAAAACAAACAACAACAACAGCCAGCAATTTCATAATTAGTGTTGTCCATGAGGAAGAAAGGGATTTTGCATTTGACAGAGCCGACTCTGTGTATTTGTACGTATGCTTAATTTGATTATGTGACTTTGTAGTTCTTATGCCATCATGGGTTAGATCAAGTGCTTGAACAAGCTTCAATCAACTCGCTGTATAATAAAACAAACGAGCTCCTTGTTCAACAAGGTGTCCGTAAAATAAATATTCATTGCCTACATATTTGGACAAGTTGAAGATAAAGAGAATATTATAGTAAAATTTCGTTGCCTACTTTTTGGGCCCATTAAAGATTCTATGAACTACTATAACTTTCTCACTGTCGAATCGAAAAATGTCAGAATGGAGAGGTCTGAAAAGAACCTAGACCGAATCGCAAGAGTCCTGTGCAAGAGCAAAACTTTGTACAAAATGTAAAAAATAAACAACAAGGATATACTTTATCACAGAATGTTTGATGCCAATTTGAAAACTTCTAGGTGAATAACTGTGTGTGTGTCCTATATGCACTTTGTCATTTTCTTTTTGGCACTGTTCCCTTACTCGAGGATATGCAGGATTGCTTCGCATTGTCCTTGCAAAAAAAAAAACAAGTTATACTTTCTCAGAAAAGTTAGTCAGAGAATCGCATTGCATGCCTTTGGCGGTTATAGATAAATCACAACAAAAGACAGAAGATAGAAGTTGTAGAGGTTGCTAGGACCTACCTTTCAAGGGGGGAAAACAGCCATCAGCCATGTATTTTAAAAGCAGGATTAAACTGAGAGACATCCATGGTTTCGATTCGATTTAATTTCATTTCAATTCATTTCATGCTTCGTTTGACTTCTGTTTTGGTATTAACGATATATGTATGTTCAACACAAATCATTTTAAAGCGCACATGATTTATGGATAAAACAAGTTCATAAAATGAACATACGCACACACACATACACAGACGCAGACACACACCAAATGCAAAGGATCAAACCTTGACTCTGAAACGGCAAAAGGCAAAAAGGCTCACACAATTACACATGTTCAATGCCAACGGCGGCAGTTTTCCTCCCTTTCTCTTTCTCTCTTATTTCTCTTTATGCCCTTATCGTGGAGTGCTGTACACAGTGCTGTCATTCTGGGCCCATCATATTCTCTCAGTTTTATCATCAAGGCAGAAGTTCGCGCTTAACGTCAATTGTTGACGTTAAACCAAAGCGTCAGCGTGAAATACTTTTCATGCTGTATTACCCAACCGATGTATGTCCTTTGTGTGCGTGTGCGTGTGTGTGTGAGACCTCCCAAAAGGAGACTCTGGAGCCCAAGTTAAAGAAGCCCTCGGCATCTATCTCGGTAGTGAGTGGGGTGGAGTGGAGTGGAGTGTGAGTGACGGTGCTTGTTGGCCACTCAAGAGGCTGAGACAGGATGGCTGCCCTCCTACAGCTTCATGTATACACATACATAAGTGTTAAATGGATTTCGTGATGGGGACAGCAGCAAGGACTCTCTTCCTCTGTATGTGTGTGTGTGTTTACGAAATGAAGCCGACAAGTGAAATCCCAGCAGCAACAACAATATTGTCGACACTCTGCTGTAGACGACGACGACGACGACAACGCCTACTGTTTAAACACTCACACACACAAACAGCAACCTTCTCACACACGCACACATATCAAGTCATAAATAAACTAACACGTAACATTTTACGGTATTTTTATTTTCGGTGCAGGATTTTGGTCTTGGCAATTGTCTGGGATCTTTCTGTATTAGGCACAAAATGCTTGCAACAGAGCCAAAAAAAGAAAACAAAACGAAACGAAACGAAAAGAAGATATCAAAAGTTTAGCCAGGCACTTGACAAATGGTTTGAACCAACCAAAAAGACCAAAAAGAAAAGAAAACGCACACAAAAAGAAAAGGCTGTACACTACACACACACACACGCACACTGAGACGAACACTATCCCTCTTTACTGATTTGTCTTACATTTCCGTTCATTTCATTTCGTTCTATCGTTTTTCGTTTCCGTTTTGGGCGAGTCGAGGGGAGGCCTTTATTTTGCGGTTACTTTTGCCTTTTTCCTGTAAATTTGTCACTTAACATTTCTTTATGGTCGCATTAAATCTTTTTCTTGTCCCTACATGAGGATCTTTGATTCCTCCCCCCCACCGGCCCCTTGTGGTAGGAGCTTCTCATATCTCGGCAATCATACTAAATTATTCAAAAGCCTCAACCTCTGTTGATATGAAACTTTGAAAAGTTTTTCGCCCCTTTTTCCGCATTCGCATTTCTATTTATTGCCAAGTATCTCACAATCTCTCACACTGTGCGTGTGTGTGTGGGTGTATGTCCCCAGGGTCCAATGTGTTGCATGGCCTGGTGTGTGTACTTTTCTTTTTCGCTTGTTTTTTTTTTTTTTTTTCTTTCTTGGAGGCGGTAAACTCAAGTTAAGCAGTTACTAATTTAACACTTGACGGAAATTGTAATTAGGCAAGTTCCTTGCCACAGCTTGGACCAACATTAATTTCAATGTGCCACATTTGTGTTTAACTATGCAGCTAAAGAATACTTTTCGAAAAAAAGTAGTTAGCTGACCTTCTCTAGCAATGTATAACATTTAAGTTTTTAAGATACTTTTTCTTTTGTGATGGAGAAAAATGGAAAAATAAACTGCATTTTTTTTTTTTCAATTGGGCATCTTAAATGTTAGTTGCTTTTCCAACTGTTTTTGATGTGGGAATATCTTAAGGCATTTGTGTTTATGTGGCAATTTTATTCTTCTGTATTAGGGCTGGAGTATAAATAAAGAATTCTATTGGCTTGAACCCCCAAGCGTTTAAGACGTAATTCCTGCAAGAATTATATTCAACGTTTCTTTAGACGCCCGAGAATCTGTTTTATTTCTAAGTTAAACTTCAATTTGATTCTCTTCAAAGGTAGTCAAGGTAAAATTCAATTCAATCAAAGTCTCCGCTAGGATGTGATTTGGTTATTTAATGGACAAATGGAAGATAAAAATTGATCTTTTTGACACTACCTTACGTTTTCTTCTTGTTCTATCTGTCAATGACTTTTTTGAAATGGATGCTATAGCTTTTTTTAAGTCATGATAAACCTTCTTGGTCAAACTGTAGCCCACTGAAAAGAAGTGCTTCAATCACCTAATTAGTGTGTATAGATGACAAATTACATTTCTTAGCTCTCAAAGTATTTGAAAATTGATATTATTTATATTTTTTAATGAAGCGACTTAAGGTTGTTGTAAACCAACCAGAAAGAGCTGAGAATGAACTTGAACTCTTGTTGCATACAGTAGTAAATCCCAACTGGTTTTAGAAGTGGTGTAATGTTAAGGAATTTCAATTCAAGGCTAGTTTTATAAGCTTATATTAGCTTTCATTATGACAATATATTTTCACTTCAAAGGGAGTACAAAATAGAAATACATAGCCTTCAAAAAATCATATAAAGTGAAAGTAGATTTATAGTTTAAAGTTAAGTTATGTTTTCAGTTGCTAGTTTTGGCTGAAACTTTGCACGAAATTCGTAGGAGAGCGTGAATTGCGCCACAAAACTATGTAATCGTAATCAGGCTACTGTTGTTGGCAATTGGCAAGGCAACCTACGTTGCATCAATGATGCAATTCCAGCCTCGAGCAAGTTGATTGAGAGTCAGAAAGTGGGGGAGTGCTTGGCTCTTTGGCACCTCGTCATCTCCATGCATGATGTAGAGTGTTACCTCCAACTGGGCACACAAATTCGAGTAGCATAATCTGCGCGCAATTCTCTTTCTCTCTCTCCATCTGTGTCTATTACTGCTTTCATCTGTATTTGGCATTCGACTTTTGTGTGGCTCAATGCAATTGGCCACTTTGCATGCCAAATGTGCTGCAGCAAACACTTCTCCTTTGACTAATCGCCAGACAGGCAATAGCTAAAAGGTCGAACTCAAGTTGGGAAATGTGTGTGTGTATGTGTGTGTGTGTATGGAAATAGAAATGGAAATTGTGCGCAATGGCTTCTGCTCCTGATGCTCTTTTCATTTTTCTTTTTCTTGGTAATGCCATTGTTTACACACTTTTCACACAAAAGCATGTTATATGAGCTCATCGAGTGTGGGTGCTTGTAGGTGTGTGCGTGTGTAAAGGCCATGAAGAAATTTGCATGGAAAAGTGTGTTGAAGCTTTTCATTTGATTTTTAGTATGACGCCAAAGCACATAAAGAAGTTATAATATCAACATCAACAACAACAACCGGAAATCTGCGGTCAAAATACTGAATAAATGATTAAGACAATTTGTATGAATTATTAAAGGAGATGGAAAGTCCTTACCATATATGTTAATTTGACCCAATGTGTTGAACACGGCATTGGTTTTAGATGTGGAGAACCAAACTTCTTGTGTTTAGCGAATTGAGCCAAACTTAAATGTGAAAACAATGTCGAGCTAAGTAAAAGTGGCATTTGAATGCCAAGTATAAAATAAAAGTGAATGAATTTAGTTTCTCCAGGTACCCAATAGATTCATTTCTTTAATCTAGTTTTAGTTTCATGTAAACTCTCTTATCATAGACTTTTTATACTATTTCTCTGATCTTGCTTTCCCAATTAAATGAATAGTTTGAAAACCTTATTGATTTTCTTTTCGATGTGTCAATATTTCACTAGATCAGAAACAGAATCTAGACTCTAGAGGCCAAATATTTTTTAGGGTTATGTAAATCAAATCTTTTGCTTGGTTTCCACTTCTTGTCCCTAACTAAAATATCTTTCTTTTCATAGTTGTGCAATTTAGTGCACTTGAATTCATTTTTCTAGTTCTAATTCTGTTTTCCCTTCAAGGAATTCCTCAAAAAGTAAGACAAAGAGCGGAGAGCGGGGGAAAAGCTGTTAACATGCTCCTCAGGGGTCGCGCAGTTTACCTAACTGAGCCTCTAATGCATTTACTTTTTCTCATTTTCCAAGGCAATTTTTTCATCCTTGGTATCTGCAAATTGGATTTTAGCCTAGTTTCTCTGTCTCTCTCTCTCTCTCACACACTGACGATGTTTTGAGGTTATTATTAAAATGCCTTGAATACATTTTTGGGCTATTTTCCCATCCAATATCAACTATTTAAACAAGCTGTCACTAATCGGAGAGCAGGAGACAGGCAGGAGAGGTAGTTGCCCATCATCGTCGTCATCGTTGTCAGGCCCGTGCCATAGTGCCGACCGAAAACATGCTAATAAGCCGCTGTCACTAAATTAGTTTACCACCAGGCCAGGCCATGCATAAAGTTAAAAGTGACATTTTTGGGCCCAGGCTAATTAAAAAGTTTCCAGCTCTCCCTCACCTAAAGCCGCCCACTAACCTTCTCATCCTAACTCTGCCCACAAGGACCACCACCAGCACTGCCACCGCCGCCGTTTTCTCTCTTCTCCTCTCTTTATCATCACTTTATTTTACAATTCAATTTGCGCTGAAGCGGTAATTAATCTTATTTGCCTTAAAAGCAACAACCAAAAACATAATTGAAGCCGGGACCAGAGTCCCGACTAAGCCGGCTGAGGCTTCTCCTCATAAAGCTTCACCTCATCCCATATGGATATGCTAGTGTGTGTGTTTGTGTGTGTGTGTTGACATGCATAACAAATGTGCCTACAAATGTGCAACGTGTCGTATGAGTAACCGTAACGAGGACACGCGGCGGTATAAGAAATTAAAATGCTAAAGCTGATGCCGTTGTCGCTGTCGTTGCCGCAACTGAAACTGTATCTGAAACCCTGTAGGCTGCATGTCCGATAAGGTATACACATGTATTCAGGTTGCTGCGGTTCCACTTCAGCTCCATCCCCAAGCTACCCAACGGTTAGCCACCTTAAAACAAACACCTGCATTCGTATAAGCCTTGCGTGCTCAGTTACATGCGGGCAAATGAACTACTCCTCTGCATCCTGTCATAACTTTGATATGGGGACTACTCTTTTACAGAGGATACAGGCCATCCTCTTTAAAGAGAATATTTAATAGTTGCATGAACTTTTTTCAAGAGGTTTAATCGTTTTATATTAAATTATTGATATAAACACCCAAACATGGTATCCTGAACCATAATCTGGGCAACTCTTTGATTATGCTGGAAATCTCCACTTTTAAAAATTTATGAAATTTGTATTTAGCTATCTTGAAGCTATTTACTTGCAAAACCCTTTAACTACTACAACTAGAAAGGAAAATGGGGTGAGAAAATCAAGATAAAATGATAAATAGTTTTTTTTTTTTTAGATTTTATCAAAACAAAATGAATCATCATAGAATTATATATGAAAAATTCCAGGTCGAATGGGTTCAAATGTTGTTCACATTTATTTTATTATTGTGTTGTTGCTCACTTGCATTTTGCCCTCTAATGAGGGAATGTCAGTCATAAAGTGAATTGAATCCCATTTGAATACGCTTTTTGGTTATTTTCGCATTAATTATTCAGTTCAGGCCCGATTGCCCTAGCGGTCACCCCTTCTCCCTATTGGCCATAGTTGTTGTTATTGTTGTCGTTGCTGCTATTGGCGGTTTCTGTAGGCGATCAGACCACAAACACCTGTAAAAGGTGGCGGCGCGTAGACAACAAAGCCAAAACAAATAGCCAAATGCCACACATAATACCATTATGTTACAGTTTGTGTTCTAGACTAGGTACATATATACACATATGTATATGTGTGTGTGTGTGTGTGAGTGTGTGGTGATGTCTGTGAGTTATGATTATGCAAATTACAATTACTTTGGCTGGAGTCCATGTTGTGGCATAATTGCGGCATTTTGTGCTAATAAGCTTAAATTTATTGTTATTTAGATTTAAGCCAACAAGTTGCAGTTATCAACAAGATTTGCACGTGCCCCTGAATGAATGTATCCACAAAAGGCAAAAAGCAGAAAGTTTCTTATTGAAATTGCCACCGCATTTTTATTTCTCACTTGTATTTTTCCTTTTCTTCCTTTTACAGGATGCCGCCATTTGTGTCAAGTTTCATTTGGAGCGGGAAAAAAATCCGCATAAATTCAATAGCCGTATGAAAAATAAACTTTGGTATTTCGAATACGCAACCTCAGAGACATTCGCTGCATCGTGTAAGAACCTTCACGAGAATATCGAGATTGTGGTGAGTGGCCTTCTGCCTTCTACTTCTACCTATCATCTTCATCATCAGCATCTTCATCATCATCATCATACTCTATGCACATACATTAAACGAACGATGATGTTTTTTGCTTGTTAGTGCGATGGCTTGGCCTTGGATTTGGCCAACGGACCACATTTGCAGGGAGTGGCCCTATTGAATATACCCTATACACATGGCGGTTCCAATTTGTGGGGCGAACATCTATCCCAGAAGCGTATACGCAAAAGTGCCGGACCCTTTGGCAAAAGTAAGAAACTAAAATCCAGCGATAAAGAATTCTCAGCAACCAGTTTCAATTCGGTGGATCTCTCAGTGGCCATTCAAGGTGAGTTCCAGTTCCAGCAACCTAAACTTTAGAATTTTGTTTTTGAAAATAAGTATAGAATAAGTTTTTTCTCATGTTGTCGTCATTAATAGCATTCTTTTGGTTGTGCTTACAACCAAAAGGCTTAAAAAAACTAAGAATGCGTATACGTAATTATTATTTTACAAGCAAGGAATTTTCTTTATGAAGTATTTTGCACTTTTTGCACTCTGCGATTATTAGGCCCTTAATAGTTATAGCTTACTTAGTTAAAAAACGTTTACAAAGAAAGACAGAGTAGGTTCAGGCCATAAGCGGAATAAGAGAGACTTAGCCTAAGAAAAGAAACAAACAGATTTAAATGACATACTATGTATATATATTAGAGTTAAACCAAACAGAAATCATACATTGATTGATGTACTTGAAGAAATATATATGCATGTATAAATATATAGGCTGCTTATACGGACCGACAGGTACCGACAGACAAAGGATTGGATTAGGGCTAGGTAAGTTACTTGCAAGCCGAGAAAAACAACTTTTAGGCACAAAAGTATTAATGTAATAAATTCATGCCCATGCCTGGGTAAGCCCTTTACCAGTTTCCTTACCTTGAGATTATATGGTTACCTTTGAAATAATAACTTTAATAAATCAGAAACCATTTGGCGTTCAGTGTTTACCAATAAGTGTAGAAAAGATTTACCTTACATTTTTATAAATATTGTTATGAAATTGAGTTTTACATTTCATATTTCTCCTTTCAGACATCGGCGATCGTCTGATTGAGGTAATTGGCTTGGAGAACTGTTTGCATATGGGTCAAGTGCGTACTGGGTTGCGTGCCTCCGGCCGCCGTTTGGCCCAATGCAGTGAGGTGATTATCAAGACAAAGAAAACATTTCCCATGCAAATCGATGGCGAACCCTGGATGCAAATGCCCTGCACAGTAAGCCCGACAGTCCATTAAAGTGAAATGAATCTAGAGACTAATTCTTGCCGCTTTCCCTCCATTTTTAACAGATTAAGGTAACACATAAGAATCAAGTTCCTATGCTTATGGCACCCCGCTCGGAGAAGGGACGTGGATTCTTCAATATGCTGTGCAGTTGATTCAGGCGCAGCGCATCGACCGACTTTATGGGACGTGGTAAGAGGGAACGTGATCGCCGATGCCAGCCCAATGAGTCCGCCGATGAGCTGGAAGATGATGACGACGATGATGATGACAATTTTCGTATTGTAACTAGAAGCACCACCGTCCATAACATAGCCTAGCGTAAATAGTTAAATATTATTATTATTATATTGTTTTCCACCACCACCACCAACAACAACAACAAGAACAAATTTCATTTCGATTCGAGTGAGTTGCAGAGCTTTATTAGTAATTTTAGTATAAACAAAATGAATATATGTATAAAGTATTTATATGTATGATACATTCCAAGTTGGAAGTCAGTGTTAACCCAATGTGAAAGCTTTAGGTGTACAATATAAGATATACAGAGATATATATATAAAAGGAGAATTTATTTGTAAAACGAAAACCAAATAGAAATGAATAACTTTGTCCAAAAATGCAACTAAAATGAGACCAACACAAACAAAATTGTAGTGCGAATTTTATGCCAATAAAAACAACAAAAATAACAAAAAAAAAAAAACACAACCAAAGAACACAATTTAAAACCGTCATTATACTATTAACAAACCAAATATATACAGATATATATATATATACATATGTATATTGGGCTGGATCAGTGCTATGTGTATGATACATATCATTGGTTTATCCCCGCGCGAATATTATAAAAAATTGTTTAATTATTTATTACACTATTATATTGTAAATATAGAACAAAAAAAAAAACAACAAAGAATATGTAACTTGATATACATGAAATATCAATTAAATGGTGCAGCTTTAAATGAATTTTTGATATAGACGAAAACAACAACAACATATATTGAAATTGAAACAAAAACTTACTAGTTAAAACTAGTTACTATAATTGAAATTAGTCAAATATATGTATGTATATAAAATGAGAAATGTAAATTTACCAATTGGTTATACTCATATTTATCAAATCTATCGAAATGTAAATATAAACTAATATCTAATATTATACTATGTAAAGTTTACTATAAACAAATTTATAAAGATAATGTGTAGTAAACTAATAATGTTTGCTATATATTTATGTAATTATTAGACTCAAAGAAATACTTTTTAAGTTGTAGGTCTAGCATAAGCCGTGAGCGTAGCCAAAGTAGGGGAACCCCCACCCAATTAAAACTAATTCAATTAGCTTTCTATTGCATCTAACACAGGGGAATTCTATATCTATTCAGTTCCATTTTTCTGCAACTTTTAGTCAACCAAATGAACATAGAATCTAACAAACAATTCGAAATTAAAAAGTTATTTTTCGGGTTTTTTTTATCACATGATAGTTATTGATGTTTCTCATATTAAAGCTGATATTCAAGACATATTTTCCTTGTAGCAGAACATTGGTTTAGTTTGGATGATCATGAGAGCTGGAATTAAGTGGTCGAATGCACTTTGGTTGTCCAAGGAGCCGAATATAAATTCGCTGAAAGTCAAAAATCCTTTTTCCAATGTGTCTTTGTAACAGAGTATTCTATAATCTAAAGGTTATTCAAATAGATTTTCCACGTAGATAGCTTAATTCGACTATTCGAACTTTAAAAGAAGCATGAGAAAATATCATAGACATCTTAGTAATGCAAAATATTCTGAATTTACATAGAAAATTGTAGAGAAATGTTAAAAGTCAATAACAAAAAATTCAATTTATTATCAATAAAGTTTACCCAAGTTTTCATTTTCAGTCAAACAGACTAAAAACTATTTCATTACAGCCCACAAATCAAATCAAAACAGAAAACTCAGAAAATAACAATCAAAATATCCTTAGCAGTCTCCTTAAACAATAAAATAGAAATTTTAACAAACTTTAAACATTGTCAATCCCCATTTGGCTACGTCTAAGAAAGAACATGAAATAGATTTAGTTTAATCATTCCTATGACAAACAATTTAGGGGATATACCTACATATACTGTATAATTTATTTATTATTAGAGTTCTTAATTAACAATTTGTGTACGGATTTATGCAAAGGTTGAGTAGCTTTTGGTTTCTTAAGTAGTTTATGTAGAAGAAATTACAAATTTAAGTAGTTATTCATTAAAATGTATATAAATAAAAGTTGTGGTTCGCTTCTGATCGATTATACCTATACATACATATATATTTGAATGTTCCTATTATGAATTTATATGATTATTACCTTTTTTTGGCATTTCAATTAACAATTTTGCACCAGTTTGAAACATATTAAACTAGAAACACTCACCCCTGAGCATATAGAAATAAAAAAGATATATATATCAATGTGAAATATACTCGTCTCTATAAATGTATGTGTATAACATATATTTAATTTCCATAATTGTAAATCAATTTTCATTTGTTTTGCAAAAACGAAAAAAACATTTTTCAATGCGAAATGCCTCCGCATTAAATATGCGAGGTGCAAAAGCCACACAGTAGCCAGTTAACATTAATTATAAATGAATGACAAAACAAACCAAAAACTAACTAACTAAACTAAACTAATTGTTAAGCCAAACTAAAACTAAGCTTAATTAGGAGTCACTATGCTTAGGACAAGGCTTGTGTATAGAAAAGAAAATCGATATTTAACATGTAAGTGTAGACAACAAAACAAAAAAAAAAAAGAAGGAAACTCCTGCAGAGAAGCCAAAAATATTTTATGTACAAAATGTTGAATAGATCCTAATAACTGAAATATGTATTTAAACCAATTAACCAACCAAAAAAAATAAGTTAAAACCAAGTGGAACTTATAACTGAATATACATACACACTTATACATACATATATGGGATAAACTTATATTATTATATTGATAAGTAGGCAATGCTTTGTTCCTATTCAGTTTACCTTATTTGTCCTTAAATGTTCAACTTCCACAGATTCAGATGCAAACATATAGATTTATTATATTATTTTAACCGCACTTTGGATATATCCTAGAATATATACATACATATATTATACCCACATATAAACATAAATATATTCCTATATATGGGTCTATGTAATCGAAATAAACGCAAGTCTATCTATATGATGTAGATCTTATAACTTAAGCAGTTCGCTATTTCCATAGCCATTCGATAATTGCAATTGAACATGTGGTCCATATAGACTGATAAAGGTAAGAACAAGATTTTCACTTTTTCGACCAAATTGATCTAAAACCTCTGCCGTTCGACATGGATGCAAGGCCATAAACGGACGAAACAAGACTGGATGCTCTTGTTGGGTTAACATCTGCAAGAGTTCCTCCCGACGGCCCTCAAACTCTAGCATTAAAAGGCTCCAAGTTGCCTCTAGATCCAGCAAACTGCCATCTAAAATGATTGAAAGCAATTAAACATATAAAATATTAGACAATAAAAAGTATATTTACCCGATCTGTGAGCCTGAAAGTAAAGCATAGGCACTTGATATGACACACTATATACTATATGATATTCCATATTTATCAAGTCTTCTTTACTACGTATTTTCTGACTAAACTTAAGAAAGATATTGGGTTCCTCTTGATTCTGTAAGGACATGTTAAAGTTATACATCTACAGAAAAATTTGCAAGTCTGCCGACCGGCATTACCTTTTCATAGAGCTCCCATTTATCGTTCAAGTGCTGGGACATCTGCAGAAATTGTCGAGACTGAGTGAGGAATTCCTGCCAACTTAAGGATGCCATCGCACTGAAAAAAAAGAAGCAGTTATTAACTCATTAAAATGAATTTAACTTATTTTCAGAACATAAAAACACATTGATAATTGCATTTTAGACAACAAGCCTCAAATATATACATATGTATATTTAATATCGCATATATAACCATCTCATTAACATTGAACAAATTAAGAGCTAAGAGCCCACAAATTTAAAGTCATCTTAAGTAGCGCCGTCCAAGCCTGAGACTTGGATATTCTCATTGCGTCGCACTTGGACCACAGTCACAGTGGAGGCCTTATCATCAAATTTGCATGTCACTGTGACCTCGCTTAGTTGAAACGTAAAGATTTGGGAGCCATATTTTGTGCGTAAATAAACGGAACGAGGATCTGCCTCTAGGATGTCCACAATGCATTGCTTCTCCACCTTCAAGTCATTTAGCTGGGCCTCGGCATGCTCATTGAAGCAGACAATGAGACGATGACTGGCCACCACCCAGTTGGGTACACGAACAGCGCTGGGCAGCGGCACTATGTTGGCAGCATCTGTATCTAGATTATTAACCGTATAGCCAGCAGCACCGTACAGCTCCAGGTCGGACTCTTCGCCATCGGGCTCTTGACGGGAATCATAGAAATCCACACTAGTTTCATGCGGGCCAGCAGAACTAGGACCTGACAAGAAACAGGTAATTAATGGTAATTTTGATTGCACATCGATCCAAAACCCACCCGAATCTTGGCTTAAGACCGGAGCATCATAATATGGAATGTAGGGCTTAATGTCCAAAACAGGGGTGCCATCGACCATATCAGTGCCGAAGAAACTTATGCTCGATCCTGTAATCTTCTCAATTTCGACCAAAGACAACCCAATGGGGCATGGACGATGCGGTGAGCGGGTGGAGAAAACACCGACTCGCTCACCACCCAATCGCGGCGGAGCTACCTTGGCCTTAGGATGTGCCTGATTGCGATGGAAATGATAGATGAGCCACAGATGGGAGAAATCCTCCAAGCCATCTAGTGAGTGCTCCGGATTGGTGAAAACGTCAGAATTAAGGTGTAAAACACTGCGTAGGCGATTGCCCACGCTAGATTGCCGTGGTACCGCCCGTTTTTCTGGAAAGTCTGTGCGTATGAGGCCAATTGGACGAAATTGGGTGGACTCGTCCCGACTGTTACTGCCAGTGCTTCCCGCCACTCCATTAATATTTGTATGCTGGAAAGATAAGTTTATTTTTAAGTAAATTCCCATTCTCTCTCAAACTCTCTCTCACCTGTCCTTCGGGCTGTTTGTCCTTGCCCTTGGCTGTACGGGTTTTGGAGGAGCAACCTTCACATCGAAAGTCCTGGAGTAATGTTCTTATGGTCTCAATGTCCTTGCGCTGCACATGCTGCAGATTGCGCACTTGCTGCCTGCATATATTGTGAACTTGAACTTTAAACAGAAACCGTAGACATAACAATGGATTCAAGGATAAAAACGCACCTCAAATTGTTTATTTCGTTCCGCGCAATCGTCAATTGATTTTTCAAATCATCCTCATGCATGTCCGCCATGCGGCAATGCAGCCAAATAACAAACTTAAAACAATCCCACTTAATTACATGTGCCTAATTAGATATTATTACCAAATTTATTACCTGGCAACTTACTTAATTCCTTGTTTAAAGTTTTTGTTAGCAACGCAGGACGCGTTCCTAGCAATCAAAATATTAGCGCTTAACCGGAAAGAACTCTATCAATCCCGTCAAATATTATTATCTTAGGTAAATACAAATTATTTATCCAGCAGGTGTATATCCAGCGCCAGCAATGCACGCACTTGCTGCTTCAATGATTTCAAAACAAAAACAAATCAAAAATCACAAAATTAAACAAACACAAATTCGCCACGATGTTTGCCCAGTTTGCCGCAATTGAATGCTAATCAACACTGGCAACTAATAGCCAAGGTGACCGTTTTGCGCATTTAACAGTGCTTGAAGAAAATTGTTAGCCAACACTGGCAATGACTGTAGGAAATTTGCTGGTCATATCACAAATTGTTTAAAGCGTACGCTATTCCGGAATATATAGTTAAAATTATAAATTTTTACTGTCGTAAAGGTAAAGCAAGTGGTTTTGGAAGTAATTGACGTTCTTACATCTTTGTCATTTTCTTACATCGACAGAAATCCTTGGAAATCAAGCAAGATGTCTCGTGGAAGTTCTGCCGGTTTCGATAGACACATTACCATATTCTCACCCGAGGGACGCCTCTATCAAGTTGGTAAGCAAATTAGTTCCTTCAAGTGTTTGCTGCTGCTAAACCCAATTTGCAATTTTAGAATATGCATTTAAAGCAATTGGACAGGAAAATATTACTACGGTGGCTATCAAGAGCGGTGACTGTGCCGTGGTGGCCAGCCAGAAGAAGGTTACCGAGAAAAATATTGTGCCCGAAACAGTGAGCCATTTGTTTCGCGTAACTAGGAATATAGGCTGCGCCATGACTGGACGCATTGGTAAGTCCAGAGATTAGAACACATTCGCTGTAGAGGATGACCTATTTGTGATATATCTTTCTAGCTGATTCTCGCTCTCAGGTGCAGAAGGCACGATATGAGGCTGCCAATTTCCAGTATAAATATGGCTATGAAATGCCAGTGGATGTACTTTGTCGTCGCATCGCAGACATCAATCAAGTCTACACGCAAAATGCTGAAATGCGTCCCCTCGGCTGCAGCATGGTATTGATTGCCTACGACGATGAACTAGGACCTAGTGTTTACAAAACCGATCCTGCTGGCTATTTCAGTGGCTATCGTGCCTGCTCTGTTGGCGCCAAAGTGATTGAGGCCAACAGTTATCTGGAAAAGAAATACAAGAATAATCTGTCCGAGGAAAAGACCATACAATTGGCCATTACTTGTCTGTCTCATGTGCTAGCCATTGATTTTAAGCCCAATGGCATTGAGATTGGTATTGTAAGCAAATCTCAGCCAGCATTCCGTATGCTTGACGAAAAGGAGATCGAGGACCACCTCACCAAAATAGCCGAAAAGGACTAAGTCGCTCGGTCTAAATGTATGTATATTTTGCATAATTTTTTGAATGAAAATAAAACACGGATGCTTAGGGATTTGATTTGCTTCATCTGCGTTTTATTTTTTGTCCTTTTTTGGATAAACTTTGCCTCCATAGCGCGCAACAAATGCGTTGACATCGAATTTCCTCTTGCAACCCTGATAGTTCATATAGCGAACTTTGCCAAATATGGGACGTTCTTTCCAAGCGGTATCATGGATGCCTCCGATTGACCACATGCAACCAACATAACCATTGGGGTCACGGCCATCTAAACTATATTTGTCGTTGAGCAAAATTGTCCACTCCAAGGCCTGTTCTGGTGACTCTGTCCACTCCAATATCTTCTTGCCCCAATACATTCGGAGAAATCCATGCATTTTACCCTCTCTGACCAATTGAAGTTGTGCGGAATTCCACAAATCATCGTAAGTTCGCGCTGTTTCCAAATCCTCAAGCTTATAACAAGGGTCTCGCAGATCTTTGCGGTGAGCCTCAAGGGATTGATAAGCCCAACTGGTCACTCCCTTTAAGCTGTCATAGTTCTCGTTGTAGTAGCAGAAATTATCCGCCAATTCACGGCGCACAATGGTCTCCTCGCAAAAGGCTTCGGTAGATGCCTTGTGTTGTTTAGCATAACGTTTTACCTCCAAGACGCAACGCTGGGCAGAGATTTGGCCAAAGTGCAGCCAAGGTGAAAGACCGGACAAGGCATCAGCAGTTGGATTGTTGCGCTGGTTATGGAATTTACCCAATCTACGGGTACAAAATTCATAAAGCTGACGACAGGCAGCATTATAACCAGGCTGAGCCCACTCTACTTCATCGACAGTTTTGTCACACTCGAGCATCTCATATGCAGATGTCCAATCAATCTTCGCACTGCCCTTGCCATGGGGATGTTTTGCTACTGCCGGAAACTCGCTAAGATATTCACCCAACTTTGAGTTGATCTTATTTCGTATCGTTCTAGCTGCATATTCCTGTTTATCTGACGCCACCCAAAGTGGAACAATATTGTGAGCATCAACTTGAGTAAAGGGAACATCTTTGGGCAATCCCTTGGTTACATCCTCTACCCACTGTCGTGGTAGTCGCAGTGGAGCAAAGTCACAAATCACCGCCCCAATGTCATTAGCACGCACAAATTTTGGTAACTCCTCCCGAGCTGGACCTAGTAGTAAATGAAAACCGATATTCAGATCTCGGCACTCCTTCTCCACTTCCTTGAGGCCACCCAACATGAATTTATAGTGTCTTAAGGTGGCATTTAGAAATTTTGGCACCAGGCAAAAGACCACAGCCAAAGGCATATCCAATTTTAAGGCCAGACGCTGGGCAAATAGCAATGCCCAATTGTCTTGTATACGACCATCTCTGGACATCCAATAGACAACTCCTCCCCGACATCCTTCCCTTACATCAATGGCTTTGGACAAGATGCGAACGCGTTTCTTCTTGAAAGGGAATTCTTGAATATTCGAGGCTGTAGCCAAACGTTGCTGCTGTAGGTGTGTGAGGAATTCCTGGAAGCTAGTATAGAACACGGCTTTTTTTGAACTAGTAGAAGAAACCGCATCCTCATTGTTACTACTGGCTTCGGATTCTGATTCGGTTTCCTTGTTCTTTTTAAGCTTCTTTTGCGCCTGGGGTTGAGTTTCCTTTGTCCTGGTGCGCTTCATACTTTGTGGTACCAGGAGCTAGAAGTATACTTGGTTTATAATGCGCAAAATTCATCAAAATCTCGCTTACTCTTGAAAACTTGGCGCGAATGACGAAATACATACATGTAAATAGTGCTAACAGAGCTCGTAAATGATGCTGTTAAATGCATTTACAGTTAACAGTGATAGGTGAACACATGCACAGTGGGTAAGAACTCTATTTAAATTCAAATTGTAATATTTTTTTTTGTGTTATAAATATAGCATAATATTTTATTCACTTGTTTAATACGTTAAGGGAATGGCTTGACCTAGGATAGGATAGAGAGATTACCATAATTTGTCGCTGAATACAATCTCCTTAAATATGCAATCCTGTTTGGCAATGCTAACCATAGACTTTTTGGACTTCATGGCGTCTTGTACCTTCTCTCGTACTTCTGCTGCCTTTACATCGTTTCGGATATAGAAAAGACGTACCAGATGATCCTCAGTCAGAGATGGATAGCTTCCCAAAAGTGTGTGCAGATCCAAGACCAACAATTCAATATCAGAGATAAGCAATGCAGACAGAGTAGCTATCAAATCTAACGGAGAGTCGGTTAGCGAAATCTTTGGCGCTATCTTTTCAAAGAAGAGTTTAAAACGTTTTGCCTCCTGATTAATCTTACGGGTAATGGCATCACACTCTACGCGGGGCTTGGACAGCCGCTTGGAGAGGAGAGCACGAATATAACGCTTGGCCAGCAATTTTTGTGCCTCATTGATTACCATCTCGAAATTTGTGGGTCTTAAATGATTATAGTCCTGGAAATAATCGTCCAAGGTCACACCAATAGTATCCACAGCAATGCTGCTGGCCAACCATTTGGCCGTAAAAAGATCATTAAAATGACACTCCATATCGAGAAAGGCTTCCTCTAGCAGATAATTGGCAGCATGAGCTCTAATCCTTTGAAAGGTTGCCAACAAACGCTCGAAGTCCTCATAATGTTCGGTGCGGGACTTTGGCCAGTAGAGCTGCTTCATCTGCTGGGCAAGCTCCACCATCTGTTGACTATTGTTCACAATGGTGATTATGTAGTGAGTAAAATATTTGATCTGATCTCGATTACGGAAATGATGCTCTTTCAGTTCAATGACATTCTTTAAATATGTCTGTCCAAATATCTCAACCTGTTGTATGGACATGACAAGAGCCTTGAATGTTAGCTCTTGATGAATGGTGTTGGTCACCTGCAAATGCTGATCAATCATCTGGAAGATTATCACCGGAGCCGACGTATGATAATAATGCTCATCCTGATCGGGCACCATTTCAGAGAACCATTCCTGCTTCTCTGTTTCAGCAGCTTTGGTCATCCATTCCTGGTAGTTGCGTTGCATATTTTGCAGATACTCATCCTCTAAGGATTTCAAATGCTCTGGATGCAGAAGAGTTCCTATTACCTTATGAACATCCACATTAAGATCGGGATGTGACATAAGCTCTACTCCGGGATAGGTGTGCGTGACCCAGGCCAACATTGAAACATATTCGTTGCCCTCCAGTCCAGATTTAACAATGTTGTCAAGCTAAGAAATGTAAAAGATAAGTCATAAATTGATGAACTCTTTAGAAGAAATGAAGAGTAACTTACATAGCTGGACAAACCCTCGTGGTAGAACCTAACGTACTCTTTGAATATATCATAGTGAGCGGGAAAACAGGGTACACACAATGACTTGACCACTCGCAGATCCTCTAAAATGATTTGTCGCAGAATCTCCAAATCCCGGACAAGCCACATTTTGTTATCAGCTCTCTCCTCCAACTTGGACCCCTCAATGCGAGTAATTACTGCCTCCTGCAAAACACCAAGGATCATTTTGCGCCATGCCTTGGGTCTGCCAGGTGGCAAGAATCCGGTGACCTTTTGCTGTTGCAGAGCAAACTGATCGTTTTTCTCCTCCCGCTCTATAATTCTTAAGGCCGTCACTATAACTGTGGGCTGCTTTCGCACAGTGTTTAACGTACGACTGAGTATAAGACGTATTTTCTTTTCAAGGGCCTGTGACACGGTATCCACCTTCTCAAAGTGCCGCTTTAGAGTTATCTTATCTGAAGCGTGTTGCTTCGGCTGCTTATGCAGTTCATAAAGCAAATCATCTCGTGAATTTTCCAAATCCGCCAGACATTGATGAGCATTCAGAAGTTTGTCCTCATCTATGAGAGCCATTGTCTTGGCCACACTGGCATCAACATTGAAGATGTGCTTGAGGTTTTCCATAGCCGTGGCGTATTGCGAATGTTTTGTATTCTCTTCCCGCACCACCTCCAACGCATCATAGATCTCGGGGACACCTTGTAGCAGTTTTTCCACTTCCTGCATGCGGTGTCTCACTTCGCGAACATCCTGCATACAAGTAACCAGTTGCTTGAGACCCACCCTAACTCCATCCAGCTGATTTTGCATTCCCGTCTTGAGTAACGCCTCCACAGATGCTTTTTTTCTGGCTACGCGATGACGATATTGTTCTACCTTCTCCAGTTGACCAGGACGCTGAAGCATATTCTGTATGTCCTTAAGCGCGGCTTGGCGAGCCTCCTCTTCTAACTGCTGCAAGTCCATGGCAAGGATCAACAAGAAATTCAAATTTAGCAAATTTTTGTCTTTTTATTTTGTTTTTGCTCAGGGATGGACTATTGCTAGAGACGAAACTATCGATAACCTCGTTAACCGAACATCGCAAAAGCTTTTCCTTGAAAAAAGATGGACACACTTTTCGTTTATTGTTTATTTGTGTTTTACACCCCCGCACGATTGGATATAAACAAAAAGAAAAGATGAGCGAAAATGTATTACAATTTGCTTCCTTTGAATCATTTGTGTCGCCCACATTCTGGCACAAGCTGTCCGAACTGAAATTGGACCATGATCGCCTTTCGGATACCAAACGCTCCATATCGGGCTACTACATAAATCGTAGAGCTGCTGGATGTTTACTTGAAGTGGATTACACTGCGTACAATAGGTAGACATATGGCTAAATAAGTTATTCTCAGCTTACAACCCGCATTTATTTCAGCACTTTACAATGCCCGAAATTCAGTTACCCAGCAGTGGGAACCATTTACAATAAAAATACCATCGAAGAGTTCAAGGAACTTGATAAACTGAAGCTTCTGGCCGACGAGGGCAAAGAACTCTTAAGTGATATAGCTAGCGACGCCATTGCCAAAAATCCTAGTCTCTTGGCTCGTTTCTTTATTCTTTCGTTTGCGGATCTAAAGAACCATAGCTATTACTATTGGTTTGCCTTTCCTTGTCCCTTAATGCCTACACTAAGACTACAAAATGAAGTCATCAAGCTAAAAGAATTGCCACAGATGACGAAATTCAAAGAAGCCCTACTGAGTTGGCCCTCAGAGGAGCAAAATTTCTTTCTTTTGTACACCAACAGAAACGATGAGGTGCAGGCACGCAGCTTGAGTTCGTTAAAGCTAGAGGATGTGGACCACTATTATTTCTGTTTTGCAGATCCCAGCGAATATGAGCATCCAGCCTGGGTGATGCGTAACTATGTGGCATATCTAATACATAAAAAGTGAGTGGTTCTTTTATATATCTATACCAACTAGTTAAAAGAATTGCTTCTTCTTTTACAGTCCTTTGTTTGTAGGCAAAACTCTAAAGTTTCTGGGCCTTCGGTTTAATCAGCAATTGGAAGTGGATAACAGTCTAATTTGGCATGTTCAACAAACAGAGCCCTGTGACTGGAGTGATATGAAGTTTGTGGGCTGGGAATTAAATCAGAAAAAAAAGATGGGTCCACGTATGGTCAATATGCGAGACAGCATGGATTCTGCAAAGTGGGTTTTAATTTCCTTTTTTATTTGGAGTCCTTACCGAAATTTTTTCTTGCAGGTTGGCTGAAAACTCTATGAATTTAAATTTAAAGCTAATGAAATGGCGTTTAGTGCCTGATTTGGACTTGGAGAAAATTGCTCAAACTAAATGTCTTCTTTTCGGAGCTGGAACCCTGGGCTGCGGTGTGGCCCGCAATTTACTGGTGAATACAGTGGCCTTGATTTAAAATCTTAGTTGAGTTTAAAGCCTTATTATTGTAATTTTATTTTAGTCCTGGGGCTTTAAAACCATCACGATAATGGACAGCGGCAAGGTGAGCTATTGCAATCCTGTGCGCCAGAGTCTTTATACCCATGCTGATGCTGCAGCTGGAAACCTAATGAAAGCGACAACTGCTGCGAAGCGTTTGAAAGAGATTAATCCCAATGCTGAGACCAAAGGATACGTCATACAAATACCCATGCCAGGACATACCATTGGAGAATCTCTAATAGAGCAAACCAAGCAGGACTTATCCTTAATAGAGGAACAAGTGCAGGCTCATGATGTCATCTTTTTGCTTACCGATTCACGAGAGAGTCGTTGGTTACCCACTCTTCTGGGAGCAGTACACCAGAAGGTAATTAGCCAATGTGGCTCTAATTTAGAACCTCCCAATTGATATTTTTTTTTGTTCTTAAAGATTGTCATTAATTCTGCACTTGGCTTTGATAGCTATATGGTGATGAGACATGGCAGCACTAGATATTCAATTCGTAATCACAAATTTGAGGATATCGAAGGATTAAAGTGCATAGTGGGAAATCAACTGGGCTGCTACTTCTGTAATGATGTCACGGCGCCGGGTAATGTAAGTTCAGACTTTATTTTAATAGTAAAAATCATAGGAAACAGTTGTATAAATTTTAAAAGTAGCTTTAGGCACATTCATAATCATGTCGCGAATACTTTTCAAAGGCCGTACATGAAGGATCGCCGGTTTGCAAATGATCTACGCCGGTTATCTGTGTGACTAGGCCATTAATGTTTGTTAGCTTAAAGCCCACCAGGTTCATCATGGCATTAGGTGTTCGCCAGGCAAAACTAAAGAAATTGTAACCATCTACAGCAGTAAGAACTTCACGTTCCGTAAATGCCAATGCCAATTTGAATTGTTGATTAAAAACAAATGGAAAGCCTCCATGTCGCTCTTCGTGACCAAATCTAAAAAGAGAGAAAAGCAACGTATTAATCTCGGAATTCATCATATTGATCTCTTTTATTTATGTACTTACTCAAAATTCTTGTTCATTGAGTTTCTCACCACGCATTTCTCATCGAAACGCACACTGAAATGCACTTCTTCTCGTTTCGTATCCGAGTCCATGAATTTAATTATGAATTGTCCCTTTTTATTTTCAAAGCAGCGAGCCGTAATGACAATGACATGTCCTGGACTAAACAATATAGGCTGATCATTACTAAAAGCCTTGAAATAATCCGAGGCATGTATGGCCGGCCACGGATTGGGGAATATTGTTCGATGATCGACTTGCTTTATAACTTGTATCTGATCCCTTATTTCGACAGCTCGTATGGCACTTAAGGGCAGGCGATAACGAAATGTACAGAACTCTCTACTATTAATGGAAATGTGAAATTTATCCTCACAAGCCAATATATAGACCATGAAGAACTCTCCACTGACTATGGGATTTGGCAAATTAATTGCTCCCATTGGCTCAGATTCCTCTTCGCCCCAAACGCCATGCATACGTGAATTTCTCACAATCAGATCATTGCGAAAATAGCAGGAGAAACGTAAACCAATATCTGCCTCGGGATCCACCGAAGATTTTGCCGTACAGAGATTTATATGAAATCTAAGCAGAAGAAGAAGTTTTACAAATTATTTCTTTATTCCACACAATTAGTCACATTCATTGATAAGGAAAGGGAAATTTTTTTCTACTTATAATTTTTGTCTATTAGTCATGTATTTGTATTCTTAACTCACCTTGAAGCTCCATCGATGGTCTTGGCCACAATTTCCAGCACATGGCCGAACTCCAAAGGATGTGAAAGATTTCCCGAGTACTCTGTTAACATTTTTGGATGATTTATTTTGATTTTTTTTTAAAGCAGTTTTAGTTTTCTATGTCCGCTCGTATCGAACTTGTCAGTTACACGCTAGTCGAGTCAATTTAACATTATCGCTAATGAAAACAAATATTTTGGGTTGATTTCTTGCACACCTAACTACTGGTGCACTGTGGAAAATGTCTGTTAATCTTTGGAAGCCACGATAAGCCTTTTTCAAGGTGGAGAAGTCAGCTCTGTAGCTTATAAGTAAAACCACATAAAAGCCTCTAATTTCCAAATAAACGAAAACTCTAAAGGATTAGGATCTAGGGAATAATAAAAACCATTTGCGACTAGCCTACCAAACACATCTTATTTTGCTCAGTGTATTTGTAACATTTATTTAGACTTTTATCTTATCAACAATTCCAGGTCTCTCTCCTTCTCTCTCTCTCTCTCTCTCTCTCTCTCTCTCTCTATGAGTTGGTTTCGGGGGACGAGAATTAGAACAAAACAGTTGCACCGTTACCTGCACTAACTCAGACTAATACTAGTACTTAACTTATTTTTAACATATTTTTATTTTTTAATTGTTTACTCAACATTCGCACACTTACCCAACGGAGGCGTCATTTTTGGCTTGCTAAACAGAACAACAAAACTTTCCGGCTCTGTTTTGTTGACATATTCAAGCCCTCTACTATAAAAAGCTTGAGCAAGCACAGCTTTAAGCTTTTGAGACCTAATCTCTTTTCCTCTCTTTCTGATTTCTCTTTATGATTGCAGTCTCTGAAAGATCGAACTCTGGACCAACAATGCACTGTGACACGGCCGGGTGTATCCAATATTGCAGCCAGTTATGCTGTTGAGCTACTGGTTAGCCTACTCCAGCATCCTCAGGGTGACTTGGCTGCTGCCTATTATGCCCAAAATCGACAGGAATCTGTTGGCAAGATTCCAGAGGGCATGTTGGGCATTGTCCCCCATTCCATAAGAGGTTTGCTCTGGAACTATGAGAACATATTGCCTGCCACACAAAAGTTTGCCCAATGCATTGCCTGTTCCGAGGTAGGATTAAGCATAGATGGTGTTTCTGATTCATCACTTACATATGTACATATTATTTCTCTATTGCAGCCAATACTTAGTGCCTTCAGAAAGGAACGTCATGCATTTCTTTTTAAAACCTTTGAAACAGCCAAATATCTCGAGGACTTGACTGGCATTTCGGAATTCAAAAGGCTTAACAGTGAAGTAAGTCATAAATAATTGCCAAATTTTCATTTATTGAATAAAATATAATTCACATTTCTACAGATAATAGACTTTGATGACGCCGAGTTTGAAATGTCGGATAGTGATGAATAGATTCAGTCCAAAAACTACTTTAATATATCCATATTTAACACCAAGAAACAAAGGAAACGTTCTTCTTGTATTTACATTTAGCATTTAAGCATAATCTGAATTAAATGAATTCTATGTAAACTTTTGTTTGTTTTCTTACAATTTGCATTTTTTATTTTTTGTGTTTTTCTTGTGATAAGTATATATGTATATGTACTAAGGTATAAATATTGTTAAAAAGACGTCGCAATTCCACTTAGGTGACAAATAAGCACGTCAATTGTGTTCTATGAAAGCGATAAGATCGCTTTGGTCTGAGATTAATACGCATATGATATGCTAATTATTTACATGATATTTTAAACCAAAAGTCCCACTAGAATAGTTCAAAGTTTAACAACCTCACAAAGAAAGATATACGCCAGAAAGTCAATGATTTATGCTAAGTAGAAGCCATCATTGGACTTTCAATCAGAGGCGCCGTTTCGAATACGTGAAGAGTGGGGACTCTTTGTCTTTTAAAAATAATTAGCCAAGTAGTCCGTCTGAAAAAAAATATAATGCAGTTGAAATATGCCAGTCTTAAAATGTTAAAGGAACATAATACATACATAGGTTACTAGCAAGTGAAAAGTAAAGACAAAACATGTAATACAATTGTTAAGACAATTCCTAAAACTTACATCAATGCGAAAACAACATGTTTATATGTATGTATGTACTTGGGCGGAAGTAAGAGAACAGGCGTCAGAATAGAAAACGTCATTTAGATCAGCCAATGAATCAAAAGTCATGTTATTGTAAAGATTTTGAATCTGAGGATGTTCTAAATAAAAAATAATGTGGAGATCCAAATGTGTGGTACCTGCATCTGCATTTGTATTTCCACCTGCAATCCCTCGATTCAATTCATTTTGAAGATAAAGAACAAGATCAAATACATAGAAACTAATCTACTGTTTCTTTTAAGAACTCACGAACGTTTTCTGAAAGGCAAACATCATTGACACATTTGTTGAATGGCCCAAAAAAACACACGAGGCTAAATGAATTTCGAAACCGAACATTTGACCCCTGCGGGCAAAACTCGAGTTAAAAACGCAAAAAAAAAAATTATTCAAGAAGACAGCAACAACAACAACAAAAAGGAATGTGACTCAAATTGGCTAACAAAAGGCTCAGGGCATTTCTTTACTCTCTCTGCAAATATTGAATAAAGATAACAGCAACAACAACAACAACAAAATGACATTCATAATTAATAGTTTTGAGCCCAAAAGAAATGCCTTTATGGCCAAGCAGGCAAGCAGCATAACTTTTTAGTGCCAACTGAATAAACAATAAACTGGCTCCGGCTCCGACTGCTGCTGCCAACTTTTCGCTCAAAATGGCATTTCGAGCGCAAATTGGTGTTTTGACGACCTGTTGCTGATGCTGCGGCCAATTCGGCAGCTGCTGCTGCGCAGCCGTCGATGTTGCCCGTTAAAATTGTCACTCAAATTGCGTTTTGAGCCAAAATGTAGCCGACATTTCCATAAATTGGTGACGACCTGTTGCTGATGGGCACACAAACCAAGTAAACGCGCATCCAAGAGGTAAAAATACAAAAACAATAAAGCAAACAAAATATCCGTTAACAGGATTTGAAATTTTTCAATTCAAATTGAAAGCAAAAAAGTATCCCAAACAAACAACAGTGTTGAAAAAGGATCAATAAAATGGTAAGTTCTCTTCTTTATCATATCTCAAATTCGTTCCGTGTTATCCTTAAACATTTTTCCAAGTTAGTTCAATAACATTAGGGCAATTAAGTTTATTAGTTTTTTTCTTGTTTTGAAAAACATTTCTGTTATTGACGTAAATGTTTTCACTGTGTTTACTTATGGCCTTAACCTGTTGCGAAAGTTGGCTATGCCAAGTTGGCGGATTTTGTAGTTGTCGTTTTTTTTTTTTTGTTTTTTGCTTTTGGCCATTGCAAAATACATATTTTCAAATACATAATTTTTTCATGATGTGGCACTTGCCGGATGCGGAGATGTGATGTCTAAGTATGAGTATAAAAAATTCAAGTTCAACTGAAGGCAGTTTTTCTTATGTAAAGACGTTTTCACTTTTATTTAGAGGCCAAACATACAGATGTTAAATGGAAATTACAATGAAGCTCAGTTTGTAACAATTTACATTTCGAATCTGTAAAAAAAAGAGGAGTTTGGTCAAGAAGAGGGAAAATTAGATTTCTAGGATTTTTATATCCACTAGATATTTATTCCATGTTCAGTAGATCCTTGGGAGCTAAAGCTGTCAATCTGTCCATAGATTTCATGAATAAATATAATCTATGGAAAATGATACATAAAAATTATCTATTGTGTATGCCTTGTCTCTGAAACCTAATCTGAAAGATAGAATCATAGTCGAAAATAAGACATGTATTTAGTTTCTATTTCAAAGAAGTCAATAGAATAGAGTCAATAAATTTTGTGAAAGTGAAAAGAATATTGCAAAAAATAATTTGAAAATTGTGCAAAGAAAAGTGAATCCTTTCTTAAACATTTGAGATAAATTTGCCTAAAACTATGCAATAGTTTTTCTTCTTCTAAAATTCATGCATACATACTTGGAAAAATGGTTTTTCCTTTAAAGATTCTTGGAAATACCAGCCTCTGGAAAGTAAATCACCTCACGCGAATTAAATTCTATGCATGAACGTTGATTTTTAATCAATTCAGCTGACCTCGTTAGCAGAGAAAGTTGATTAGGCTTACACTTTGGCGCTTATTGGCAGTTTGAAAAAAATTAACACAAAACAAAAGAAACACCCGTAGCTTGAATTTTTGTTTGTTCAAGGGGAAATTCCTTGCCACCTTTGCTTGCGTCAACGATTGGAATAATCTGCCAAAAAAAAAAAACATGAGCCTATCAGTTTTTCGAGCCTTACTTATATACAAACATGTATAATAAATTTTTTTCAATTTGTTTTTAATTCTTTTAAAATGAGCGATTAGAGCGACATTAACCTCTGGTCCATATTATTTGGCACATGCCCATACCAGATGTTGCATTACGCTCCTGGCAACATTAAAGATGTGTGTCTCTATATAGAAGCATGATTCTAACAACAATCTCTGCTCTTGATAAGGATGAGGCGATAATTGTTTTTGTTTTTCAATCTGTTCTTATGTATGTATGTATTTGGAATCTTATATACTCGGATCTTCATTTCCTTCGTGAATTGTCGGCGTCAGCAGCATTCAGTCAGTCGTTGGTCAGAGTCTGAGTTAAGAGCGTTAAAGCGGTTACAAGACATTTCAGTTTTATTTTAAAAGTATTCAAATCTCTAGATTATATATTACAGCAATAAAACGTAATTCATTAAAATCAATCAATCGGTAGTTTTCCATTAATCACATGCCATATACATATACATTTATGTTTTTAATCTACAGGTCAATCAAAGCAAATCTAAAATGGCTCTGTCCAAGATCGATACGGAAATCGAGCAAATCGATCAGGAGAAATATTTACGTCAAGCTACCAACTATTACCAGGCATTGGAGAAGCCATTGAAATATGGTCCAGTGGTAGAGACCTTACAGGATTTGATTTATGCCTTGCACAAGGAATTCGAATCGAATTACGTCAATATCGAAATGGTCAATCATTTGATGCTCTCTTATAAATCAAATCCCAAGGAGTGGAAGAAATATGCAAAATTCGATCGTTACAAGTACACAAGAAATTTGGTAGATGCGGGCAATGGCAAATTTAATCTCTTGATTCTTTGCTGGGGTGAAGGACATGGCTCAGCAGTTCATGATCATGCCGATTCGCATTGCTTTATGAAAATGCTCAAGGGGGATTTACGTGAAAGACGTTACGAGTACCCAAATCGTCCTAATAACAACAGTAACAACAATAAGCAGTCCAGCGAAAAGACACATAATGGACACATTGATGATAAGGAACTTGTTCAAATCGGGGAAACTCCAATTGCTGTCAACGATGTGGCCTATATCAATGGTAAGCATCTAAACGGATTACACATTTTCCCATTCAATGCAAACTAATTAATAATTTCTCTATAGATAATTTGGGTCTGCATCGTGTAGAGAATCCTAGTCATTCGGATACATCGGTCTCCTTACATCTATATTGCCCACCATTCGATACATGCTCGGTATTCCAGGATAATTGCAAAAAAACCACATCCACTGTCACTTTCTGGAGTAAATATGGTGTGCGAACAAAATTGGATGATCAATAGAGAGATTAGAGATATGTATATTGTTATATAATTTTAAGAGCATCACTTTTCCCATCCCCCCATGCATTCCCCTAATTTATGGTACAGTCTCAATCTAGAGCTTTAATTTTTAGCTATACCAAATAATACAATCTATAAGTCAAAAAATTAAGAAAAAAAACCTAAAAAGTATAAATTCCTTATCAAGCATTAATTTATTATTATGATTGACCCTTAACACTTTACGTCTCGTTGGTTGGTTGGTTGAGTTGGATTATCAGTAGTGGGCAACAGCTGAAGCTGAAGTCGTTCTCCTCCGTCAACTAGGCATCCATTTGTTGGCGTATATGAGCTCTCTTTGGCGGACCCTTGTCCAGAGTTTGTTTAATTGACTTGAGCAATCCGGGCAAAAGATTGATATGCTTATCCACACAATTGCCCGTACAATTCTCAAAGAGGTGCTGCTGTCTGTTCATATCACGCTCACTTGGACTATTGGGTAAACCCGCTCGTGCATCAGTATTGCAATCCTAAAATCGAAATAACCATAAAAATCGGAGTGCTTTGTGAATGATGACTACTTTCCCCTACCCGCACACAGCTTTGCAAACGACTTTGAAATTGACCCAACTCATGTTGTAGATAATCCTGGGCTTCCATCAGCGGTTGTGCGCATTTCTCAATACAATTTTGTACACTTTCCAAAGTTCCTCGCTCGTCATCACAACAACGTGCCGCACAGCGATGCATGGTGGACTACATGGAGACAGATTGGATTTATTGAAAACGAAACTGATTAACGTCAACTTACCTGCATTCGTTTCAAATGCGAGCGATACATATCCTCGATCATGTCGCTGATAGCTCCTTCTAAACGTTTCTTCTGCTGTTCCACCATTACGTCGGCATGGGTTATTTTGAATTTAGAAAAAAATATTCAGAAATATACAATTAATATTATTATGGGATTTTGTAGGATTGTTTATTTATTTTTTGTTTTTGTCATATTAAAAGATAACTAAGTTTCTTAAAAATAAAATTTTTTTTAAAAATATGGAAGTTGTCTCTTTTGAAACAATCATTTAAATAATCATAGCTCTTCAACTAAAATTTTATATAAATTCTGCAGATTTCCTTTTCAAACAAATTAAATTGAAAAATCTATCAAGAAATCAACCGTAGCTTAATATAAATAACTGTTGTCTACTTTTAGGCTGTCTATAAGAGTTGAATCCATGAATATTTAATTGCCCAAAATACAAAACACCAGAAAAAAATGAACACTTAATTTTGTGTTAAGAATATTAATCTTAAGAGGCATTAATTTCTGTGTATTAAAATATTGTTCTAATGAGATGATGTTATGTTTCTTCGTCAAAAAGTTGGGATCTTATTAACTTCCCTTACACATAATTCTTTTATAGCATTAAAGAAAAAAAAAACTCCATGAGTTAAGAATCTTCAAAATTTAACCATTAATCTCCCCCAAGAGAATATAAAAGCGGAAAACACATTGGTGAAGATTAACATTATAACTGTATGACATAAACAAACTAAATAATGATGAGTGAACACTTCATTGAAATCATTTATTAATTTTGTGGTATCCCGTCGGGTCCCTTGGATAAAACGGCTTTCATAGTTTTCATGAGAGTTGGTATCAGGCCTACATGCTTGTCCACACATTGAATGGCACAACGCTCGAATTGATCTGTATATTTGGCAATTTCATCTTCATTAGGATTCGGAGGTAGTTTGACTTTTACGTCATCATTGCATTGCTTTTTTGAGAAAGATACCAAAAAGAAGTTTGAGTTATTAAAAATTGATCAGAGAAATGTCTATTAGATTCTTACCATCACGCAACGTTGAAGGCGCCCTTGAAATTCTCCTAATTCATGTTGCACGTAGTTTTGAGCTTTGGTCATTGGGGCTGAGCAACGGTCCACACATCGCTGCACACTGTCTACACTGGAGGTTCCATCCTGACAACATTTGGCGGAACACAAGTGCATCTCTGCCTGCAAGGATATATAAAAAGTATCTATGTATAATTAAACCTGTAGCACACCCAATTTCAATTTGAATTATTTGCTCACCTGCATTTTTCGTAAATGTGTCTTGTCCATGTCGTCAATCATCTCCGTCACGGCGGACTCAATACGTTGACGCTGCTGTTGGATCATTTTAAAGTAAGTTATAAAAGTTAGACTAAGAAAACAATTGATTTCGTAATATAAAAAAGAAGTTTAGCCGGCAACAGCGTGTTTTGTAATTTTAGAGATGGCAAAAAACAAATGAAAAAGTTATCGAATCCCTGGAATGGCCGCATGACACTGCATTCCTTCAACGACGACTGTCAACTTTTTTTGAGTTTTTAAATTTTTAAGCTATTTACTAACTTTTTACGTTTTCTTATAACTGCCATTTAATATCACAACTCTATAAAGTTGTAAAACCGTATTCCGAGAACACAGAAGCACTGCGATATTTAAGACTTGATACATACATATGTAGCTTAAAAATTGAAAATAAAAATACAAAAAAATTAACTCAGTTTTAACAACATTACTAATTTTACGGACATTTAATTTTTGTACTCTGGTTTAGCAGTTAATTCTAATTGGTCTTTACATTGGGTTTACAAGCAATCATATAGACTGGGAAGAGGCCTTTAGGAAAGTTTTGTTGTCGTACTTTGCGCACTATACGAAAACCAGCCGTTTTGAGAAAACGCTCCATTTGATCCAGCGGACGTGTAACCGAAGAATCTTCATCATCCAAGATCACCTTGTTTGTGCTGCTGAAATTCTCTTTAAGGCAGAAATAGGCATCCGGTGCTAGGCTTAAACGCATACGCTGAAAAAATTCCACCAAATCCTGATCTGTTAAATGTCCTAGAACCCATTGACTCCATATAAGGTCATATTGTTTAGTGGGCCTGAACTCCTGTAATCCCACATTGTATATATCGCCAACGGCACTGACAGATCGCTCTTCTTGTTCACAGTATTCGCGTGCCTTTTCGGCAAATGCTGCATCTTGTTCCACCATATCTACACAGTTGAATCGGGGCATTAGAAGATTCCGTGATACCCGTCCAATGCCAGCTCCACAATCCAATGCCAATTTGCGACCTGGCACGCGTATTTCCCGTAGAAAGACATTAGAGCCTTGTATATCGACGGCACTGATGTAACCCAATCCTCCCAGCATGCCATTTACAGTGGCAGGCACCGTGGACCAATATTTTTGTGCCTTATTATAAAATTCTGGTGTGCGTGAAGGTGGTCCCACAGCGGATCCTCCTCTATCATCTTTTTTGTTTCTGTTTTTGTCGTTACCGATTCGCTAGATTTTGGAGTCTCCTGCTCCATGGATTTTTTCTCTGGTGAGATATTCACAATATCCAACTTGGTTATCAAATCCGTTTCCGTAGTCGAAGCCATTTTGTCTAAATATCTAGATTGTATGCCAAGGCATACTACTGATTCTCCAGTAATTATTTCATTTAATTCTAAATTTGTGGTCGTTTAACTTAGTGTGGTTATTGATAGAATTTAAAAGCTTCTTTGGACCATCTCTAGTGATGGGCGTTGTGTCACGGTGAATGGGGTAACAGTGACTGTGAGAAGAAAAGTCAATAAAAACGAAAAACAAAAAAAATACTTCATTATTTATTTTCAACCTGTCTTTGGCTTCTGCTGCTCCTTATTTAATTTTACTCGCTCGGTCCTTAAAATCAAATTCCTTATAATTTGACTTGTTTCCATATGTCTCATCTGCGAATGCGCCTTCTTTTATTTTGGCTTGAAATATTTTTTCCCAACACTGATTATTAAACAGTGCTCATCTCTTATACAAATAGATTTCATTGTTTTTGTGACGAATGTTTGGTTTTTGTTTTTATAATTTTCTTAAGAATTTTTCAAAATGACACTCGATTTAGATGCTTCTAAGAAGGATGATAAACTTTTACTTACTACAGTACAACAAGAGTACAAGATCCTGGCGGAATAGTAAGTGCATCACAAATTTGTGGAGAATTTTTTCACGAAATTTTGCGTTTTTTGCAGTAAAATGATTGAATCAGAAAAAATAGGAGGTGTCTATGTTATACCAAGCTATGCCAATTCTTTACGTGAGTAAATTAACAAAACTGTAAGCCACAGATGTTGCAATTATCATAATTTTTTCTAGAGTGGTTTGGAGTATTCTTTGGTCGTAAGGGTTTTTATTCTGAAGGTGTATTTCGATTCACTCTGCTCTTACCCGATCGCTTTCCTGATAATAAAACTCTTCCAGTAAGTACATCTATAAATCCATTTCTTTAACATTCTGATTGATTATTTCTATTTCCAGAGCATTATTTTTCAGCAGGACATTGTTCATCCACTGGTCTGCCCATATACACATAGCCTTGACATAAGCCATGCTTTTCCCGAATGGCGTTGTGGAGATGATCATCTATGGCAACTCTTGAAATACATGCAAGCTGTATTTTCCGATCCCCTGGAGAGCATTCGTCATGTGGAAATGGAAAAATTAAAAAACTCTGAGGCTGCCGAATTATTAATTAATAATCGCGAAGAGTTTGCCAATCGGATCCGTAATAATATTAGAGAAAGTCTCACTCATATTTATGATACTCCCATAACAGAGGACCCGCATTATATAACATTTGAAAAGTTTCAATCAGAGGTGCACGGACCAGTCTTGGAGGGTATTAAAGCGGGCCAAAGCAAGCACTTAGAGAGTCAATCACAACAGAGCAATAATGGTGGTAACGGAGGAGGAGGAGGAGGTGCGGCTACTGGCTTATCATGGGTCAAGGAAGGCGAATTCAAGCCACTTAGTGTTGAATAAAATTGTTACAAAATAAATTCGTATACATAGTTATAGTTATATTAAAATTTATTTTACAAATTCGCCCAGTTCTTCATTCATAGGATATCGTTTACTTTCCTCCACCCATTTGTTTTCGAGCTTTAATTTTTTGCCCTGCCAATGAAAATGTGTTGGGGATTCTTGATCTTTGGAGAATTCAAAATATTGACTTAGTTCTATGGCCAATTTTGAGCGTACAAGGCCAATGCCACCGACTTGTGGCCAAGCTGGATGATAAACTCGACCTGTCCTGGGATGCATATAAAGTTTTTCGGGTTGAAACTCAACAGTTAGAACCTGGCCACTGTGCGCGTAGCTAAGAACTTCTACCCCTTCGTCTACATTTTTAGCGAACTGCTCGGTAAAGACAATGGGCGTGTCATCACAACGAATAAAATTTCGCTCTCGTCCACACAGCGATATGTAGGGAAAGTCCTTTTGAAACCGTTGCGTCTGATTCATACGCAAGCGACTAAAAAAGAATTTGAGAAAATCCTTTTCCTTGAAACAACTAGTAAAATTCTTCATTTTGGCATCATCCAAAAAGAGCTAAAATCAGATAAATAAGGATCAGAGGATTATACAATTTCACATATTGCTTGTTCACCTTACCATTCCCTCATGATCAATATAATAAAAATATTCCCTTATTTTCGGTTCCGGCGATTGTCCTTGTACATATTGTATACGACGTGTGCTTACATTAATTTTAGTAAATTGCTTTAAATTTAATAAATTGAATCGTTTAATCAACATCTTAATATTGTGTACCAATGCGACTAAATCAGCTGTTAACATTGCATTCGATCAGCTGTGTTTTGTTTAACACTAGAACCAAAATTTATTCTATTTATTTTTATTTGCCCTTCTTTTTTTTGCCTGTACCGGCTGCCTTTTGTGTACGTCCCACTTGCATATCCTTGAGCTTGGCATCCAGACGTTTCTTGGCATTCTCCATTTCCTTTTCATGGCGCACAGTTTTCATTGGCTTGGGATGCAAAAAATTCTTCCGTTCATCTCGTTTCACCTCCTCGCCACAACCATGAACTTCAGGCAACCCGTGTTTAAAACAAAATCTTTTTTTGCAATGTTGACAGTCCTGGCCCATTAGGCTAGTCTTGGTCTTACAACGCGAATAATCACAGAGATTGTCAACCTCTTTAACGGCGGTAAGGACATCGTCCAATTTGAGATCTACCAATTCGCTGGGTATGCGCTCGAGAAGCTCTAATGTGTCGTTGGTTCCATAGTTCACACGCTTGCCCGGCTTGGCAGGTGGAAATAAAGGAGTATCGTCTGGCTTGGCTGAGGCGGCGGCAGATGTTGATGGTTTATTTGGATCATCTAAACAACGACAAATAATTCAATTTAATGGAACAATTGAACGAGTTGTTATTTCATACCTGACATTTTGAGGAAAATAAAAACATAAACAAACAAATAGTGTTAGAAAGTGTTTAAATAGGGGTTATTTGGAGAGAGCATTGTTGTGAAATGACAAGAGCCAACGTGCAATTTAAATTTGAATGCAAGGCCGTTAAAACTACAACAACCAAAATCTGTTTATTTTTTTAATTCAGCAACTAGATTAAATGAACACTTCAAATACTTCCAATACTATAATGCTTTTTATTGTCGTTGTAATTGAGTTCTACGCACAAATTAATGTGATTTATTACTAATATTTAAACAAGTTCTCCCGGCTATTTCGTATACATCTAGAAAACACAAACTACATATATAATTGTATACAATATATATATATGGTATATAAAAGCCGTATATAAATGTTTCTTTTGGTTGCTTCTTAACATTTGCAGTTTGATTTAAATGCTAATTGTGCTGACAATAAGTGGATCTGGCTACGAGTATGTATTTATTATTAATTGCAATCGTTGTTCTTACAATTTGTTTTCGCAATGGCATGAAGCAGCCGAACCGGAAGTGACAGCAGCATGAATAGCTTTGGCTACATAATCAATATTTCCCGTATTCAAACCACACATATTAATACGTCCGGTCTTGAGCAAATAAATGTGATATTTATCGATGAGAATGCGAACTTGTTGCTCATTTAGACCAGTATAGGAGAACATTCCGATTTGATTGACAATGTGATCCCAGGTGCCAGGAGTGCCCAATTCCACAAGTTTGCTGCGCAATGCTTGGCGCATCTCGCGAATTCGAGTGGACATCGACTGAATGCAACCCATCCACTCTTGCCGCAATTCGGGAGTGTTTAGCACCTTGGACACAATGCGTGCCCCATAAGCAGGAGGATTCGAATAAGATCCACGGATAATCAGAGTCAATTGGGAGTGAATTGCATCACGTGTGGCTCCATTCTTTTGCACGATCGTCAAATTACCAGCTCTCTCGCAATATAGACCGAAATTCTTAGCAAACGATTGACACACGAACAGCTCGAAGCCGCGATCCACAAAATAACGTACAGCCCAGGCATCACGGTCAGGATCACCGCTGGCGAAACCCTGATATGCTGAATCGAAGAGGGGGAACAGTTTTTTGCGTTCCATTAAATCGGCAATTTCCTTCCATTGTTCTTGGGTGGGATCACTTCCAGTTGGATTGTGGGCACAAGCATGCAAAATGATAACTGATCCGGGAACAGCCTGATCCAAATCAGCCAGCATCCCCTTCAAGTCCAATTGACGTTTGTTCTGGTCCCAATACCGATACGAATGCAATTTAGTGAAACCCGTATCCGCAAAGATCTTATGATGATTCTCCCACGTAGGATTGGAATAATAGACATCATTACGCTTCAATTGCTGATACAAAAACTCAGCGGCCACACGCAAGGCACCAGTTCCAGAGATAGTCTAAAAAAAGAAGCCAAAAATATATAAATATTAATGGTCCTTAAAACACTTAGCGGACTTATTTTTTCTATTTGGTTTGAATTCAAAAAATTTCTGATCTGTGAATAATGCCCTCAAAAACTCTATCGATTTCTACCGCTTTTTCCAATCTCACACTCACCTGGACACCAAAGGCACGTTTCTCCTTAAGAGCTATGGAATCGGCACCCAAAACCAATTGCGTTGCGGCACTTGTGAATGTATCCAGACCTAACATTAATTTTAAAAACCAATTGCAAATTAAAAATCCATGGCAAATGATTAAAGTAAGTTCCATTAGTTCGAAACTGAAACCTTTTCGTTTACTCACCAGTCACTGGCAAATACTCATGGTTAATTTTCTCATCGCTGGCAATGTTTTTTTCGGTATTCCTAACCACGGGCAGAACCCAGGGCTGGCCCTCATTTGTTCTATAGGCTGGAAAAAAAAAATAATCATAATTCAATTTCTAATCATTTCCATTGTTAAGCTTATCTTTAGAGATTTGGCGGAGTCTAATCAAAGGTTAATGTCATAATATTGAATAGCTGAATTTGGCCAATTACTAAATAATATTTTTATGATAAACTGAAAGGTGTTTTATAAGAAATTTATATGAGCCGAAAATTCCTAAGGCCTATTGTTTGTGGGTCTTTTGTTTTTGGACTTAACAAAAGCGGCAAAACTTGTGACACAGGTTCAGAGAAAGGGTCGTTGACATTGGAAAGTCATGAGAATAACAAGAATAAATTATTTGCTGATTCTGTTTTTTCAAATTCCTCTCTGGCTAAAAACAAACAAGCAATAATAATATATTTTTATGATTATGTAATCAAGGTGAAGGTGAAAGGCGATGTCCCATTCATAGACCCACAGCAATGGTCCAAGGGTGCCGATAATGAGAGAGAGATTATGAATTGTGGCGGACTGTTGAAAGAGCACCTGTTTAAAGGCCAATAGAACAAACACATACATATGTACATACATTGCACATATCTAGGGGCTTATCATTAGAACAATATACTATAATGTTATGGTAGAGATTCCAATCTGACGTCAATGGAATAAAGATGCAGGGTACAGAAAAACTTATCGGCGAACGCAAAATAAATGAAAAACTAAAAACCTAATATAATATTTAAATAAAATCGTTCAACTGTGCCACATGTATATAATATGTAAGTACTTATGTATGTGTATACATATGTATAGAGAAACTAGATATACAACTGACAATTTGTCTGCACTTAATTCAACGGAAGTGTGATAGTTTATCACAATCAATAATGTGTAGAATATAGTCCAGGAAAGCAACAAACAAAAATCAAAACAATTCGACTTCCAAACGACCTCCAGTTTCAACAGAGGGGGAGACCCCCCACTACTGTGGCAGGAGAAGAGAGCGGGCGGTTTTTTGCTAATTGATAGCCAACTAAACAACAACAAGCTTCAACACAAACACACACACGTACATGAATGCGAAACGACACCTACACTTGACAGGCCACAGACAAACTACATGTAATAACAATTTGCTATCCATGTCGCTTCTTTTCCTTTTTTTTTGATTTTGCTTACCACCCACTGATAAATTGACTTTGTTTGGATTTGAATCGTCCTTAAAGGCTTGGGTGAGGGCAAACACCTCAATTGCCGGCCCTTTTTTTACATCCGCGTATATGGACATGGTTGAAAGAAAACTAATTTAAAATAAATTTAAACTTTTATGCGATTCACTTGAAATTTGTTTGCACTGAAATTGTTTAAAACAAAAGAGTAGGGATGTTAGAAATATCGATATTCAAAACGATATGTAAAGCAATATTGTCGTTGATATCGATATCGTCACTTTCTTTGCAAAAAGTGTGAGTGTTGCAAAGCCCTTGAAAGTTTGGCGCCAACATAATCGATAAGCTATCCTAAGCCCAAAGTAACTGTATCGATAGCTGAAGTGGAAACTAGCGCCATCTGTTGTCGGTGGTTCGAATTAACCGGCTCAGTCTCCTTAAAAATAACAATTTTAATTGACAAACAAAATAAAGGTTTAATGCGATGTCCAGTCGCAAATCAAATGAATTGGAGGCCAACCCAGCTCCTGATCCTCAGGCGCCTATCACCCGAAAAGGTTTTCTCATGTCCCTAAATACGGGGCAACCTTTGGCCATTCCGGATTGCAATGTGGTACGCCTAAGCCAAGGCGATGGTTATCAAACGGTTTGCTTCATTCTCTTTCCATTTCAGTATGGAAGCTGTCGTCCTGTGTCTGAGTTCGAGAAACTAAACCGTGTGGGCGAAGGCAGCTACGGCATAGTTTGTGAGTAAACTTATTTTTCTTTTGGTGCCAGCTCTGAAATGCAATCCTTTCTTTTTTTTTTTTTTGCAGATCGAGCTCGCGATACACGCAACAATGAAATTGTAGCCTTGAAAAAGGTACGCATGGATCAGGAAAAGGATGGCCTTCCTGTGAGTGGTCTTCGAGAGATTATGATCCTTAAGCAATGCAGACATGAGAATATTGTTCAATTGCGCGAGGTGGTGGTGGGCAAGAGCCTTGATAGCATATTCCTAGTAATGGACTTCTGTGAACAGGATTTGGCATCTGTTTTGGACAATATGCCGCAGCCGTTTACAGAATCGGAGGTTAAGTGCATAACTCTACAAGTGCTGCGCGCCCTAAAATATATGCATGCTCGATATATAATCCACCGTGACCTAAAGGTATCCAATTTACTGATGACCGACAAGGGTTGCATCAAAGTGGGCAAGTGACATTTGTGGCAAATATCCATTACAGATAATTAATTTTCCTATCTTTCTCTAGCTGACTTTGGCCTGGCTCGTTTATATTGTAATCCTCCAAAGCCTATGACTCCGCAAATGGTTACCTTATGGTACAGAGCGCCGGAACTATTGCTGGGATCTCGTACCTATACGGCAGCTGTAGATATGTGGGCTTTCGGATGTATTCTTGGTGAGCTGTTGATCGGTAAACCCTTGTTGCCGGGAAACTCAGAGATTGCTCAACTAGACTTGATAATTGAATTGCTGGGAGCGCCCTCAAAATCCATTTGGCCAGGATTTACAGAACTGCCAGCTTTACAGAATTTTACTCTTAGCCAGCAGCCATATAATAATTTAAAGAGCAAATTCCAAGCCCTACGTCCAGCAGGTAGAGCTCTTTTGAATCTCCTCTTTATTTACAATCCCAGTACGAGGGCTACAGCCGTGGAATGCTTAAATAGCAAATACTTTGTAGAGCCACCGCAGGGTAAGAAATTCTGTTATTTATGATATTTAGACATTCCCATTTTTATTGACATTGATCCCGGTGATGCAGCCTGTGATCCGCGCATGATGCCCACATTTCCACAACATCGTAACTCGTTGACGACAAACGCACAAACGCAGCCGCCACCACCGGCGGAAATACCAATTTCGGATCTACTTAATGTGTTTATAAAAAGGCAACGCTTAGATTAAAACAATATAAACGTATTTATTATGCAATCTACAAGTAGGGCCGGTCCATGGGAGTCTTTTTGGCCTTCTTGTCGCGGGCTCTTGGGAACCAACGATGTTTTGTGGTGTGGGTCAGTTGCATTAGCTCCTGGCGGGCAACTTCTGGATGTTTGTTTTTAAAGGACTGCATGGCCGACTGTAGTGCTGACTCCTTGATCACCTCGGAACTTTCGGACAACACGATTTCGGGTAAAGGCTTGGTGCTTTCATAGGGAATCTCTTGTTCAGGATGCCAGGCGACTATGGTTTTTCCATCCTTGGTTATCCCAACGGCTTCGACTAGGCTCTGACCGCCCACCGGATTCGTTTTCACAGCATTTCGTGTCAAATTTGTAGAAAATAAACGAAAACTTAAGCGTGCTAATGACATTTTTCCGTTTAGTGATGTGAATTGGAAATTTTCGATAACACTATCGCACAACAACAGCTGATTTAAGAGCGTTTTTAAACACTTTTTCCCGTCAGCTGTTATACCGGCAACTTTTAATATTTACGAAAAATAGAAAAACAATGTGGATCGTTTACGCCCTGGTGGTGCATATTTTGCTCCTGGGATCCATTTTCGTTATCTACTTTCGTTCACCCGTCATTAAGGGTCTGGAACCGCAGCAGCCCTTGTCCTCGTTTGGCTTGGAACCACCTGCAGATCGCTTGGTCTTGATTGTAACGGACGGACTGCGTGCCGAATCCTTTTTCGATGGAAACTGCCGGCATGTGCCTCATCTCCGTGAAATATTTTTACACGAAGGCTTGGTGGGCATATCTCGCACTCGGGTGCCCACTGAATCTCGGCCAGGTCATATTGCCTTGATAGCCGGTCTCTATGAAGACCCTTCTGCAGTCACCCGTGGTTGGAAAGAGAATCCTATTGAGTTCGATACGGTGTTTAATCGAAGCGGGCATACATATGCTTGGGGAGCCCACGATGTGCTTCACATATTCGAAAAACTGTCTTCTGGTGGTCGTCCTATGCACTTCGATAGCTATAATCATGATTTGGATTTTTCCGGCCAGCACAAGACATACAAGCTGGATGAATGGGTGTTTGACAAGGTGCGATTCTTGCTGCATCGCAAGCGAGAGGAACTACAAAAGGCCAAGCCAGTGGTTTTCTTCTTGCATTTGCTAGGAATGGATACAGCCGGGCATGTCCACAAACCGGGAACTCCTCTGTTCCTAGAGAATCTGAACTTCACAGAGCATGGTATTTGGCAAATCTATCAGAAATTCGAAGAAATCTTTCCCGACAAGAGAACAGTTTATCTGATGACCTCGGATCACGGAATGACAGACTCGGGTAAGTAATTAATAAAGAAAGAGTTAATGGGACCAACACGATAAGAAATTGCTACAGGCTCGCATGGTGCTGGTGCACCACATGAAACGGATACGCCCTTCATTCTTTGGGGTTCGGGTGTTGTGCAAACGGTGAACACTCCATCAAAGAAAACATTTGTAGCCAATGATGAAGGAAAACGACTACCACTGCATGAACTGGAACAAGCGCAGTTAGCACCATTGATGTCTGCCCTAATTGGCCTGCCACCGCCCATGAATAATTTTGGAATGCTTCCCATGGGTTATATTAATGCCAGTGCCGAGTATGAGGCAATGGCTGCCTATAGTAATGCTCTACAGTTGCTCGGCCAATATCAGATGCTCTTCGAAGAACAGAAACGTGGCATTTTGGCCAACTATCTAAACTCATTTGGTAAACTAAACACAAAGAAAATTCAAGATTACAAATTGTTAACATCCAATCTGCGAGCTAATAAGTCCTATGCCGAATCTATAGTTAGGAGCAGACTGATCATGGAACTGACGCTAGAGGGCATTGATTATTATCACGGCTACTATGGTAATGTGCTGCTCTTGTCAACTACGGCCACATTTCTGGGATGGATCTACTACCTATATCAATTGCTAACCGCACATAAAACAGAAGCAAAGAGGACAGGCCACAATATTATCCTAGAAGCAGGCGTTATTATTGCGTTAATTATCTTTCTGGTGGCGCAACGTGTACCACTTGTGATTACATTTTATTTACTTCTTCCGCTTTTTATCTGGCGACTGGCATTGAAGCCCAACTTAAGCTACTCTGCTGCTTTTGCATATAGTCAACCTCCAACTCACTTGGCTTCTAAAAAGCAATTGCTTCTACTTATAGGCTGCGCAGAGCTTTTGGTTTTCACATTTTTCGAACGCCGACTCATCTCACTGTGTTTCTTGGTGTTTAGTGGATATAGCTGGTGGGAAAATTTTAAATCAAATTCCCAGCATGCTTACGGCAGACTTATCCTTATAACCGTACTCACCCTCTTCCCACTTTTTGCCACCTTCGGTGGGCTATCAGAATTCTTATCTTGTGTTTTTCGGCATTCTTGTTATCTTTTTGAATGCTCTGTGGTCAAAGAAGCAACGTCTCGGCCTTAGCTTGCATACCAGATTCTGCAATGGCTTCATTTTGCTCAACGCTGCTATGTGTGTGCATTTGAATAGCAATCATCAGGGGATTCCCCTGCCTCTATATGTAGCCAGTTGGTTATTTTTAATTTATGCATTCGCCTCAATATTAATTAACAAAGAAACCGATCTAGAGTGGCGTTTAGCTCAAATTTGTTATAATTTAAATGCACTTTATGCCATGCTCTGCACTTCCTACGAAGCTCTCTTCATTCAGTTGCTGATTATGGAGCTAAGCATGTCGTTGGACGCCTTGAACCGCTCTTCGACTATGGCTACGCAACAATCACCACTGCGTTTGGCATTTACTATTGTTCTCTACACTTTCTTCTCGATGTTTGGCAGTGGAAACATTGCCTCGATAAGCTCCTTCGATCCAAATATCACACGTTGTTTCATTGGCCATTTCGCACCATTCATTATGATGGCTTTGGTCTTGCTTAAACTTCTATTACCCTTGATTCTCAACATGACCGTTGTGTATACGCGCTGTGATTATGCCCGACAACAGGAGACACGTATTTTCATCTGCCTGCTGCTTATCTGTGATATTATGGGATTGAATTTTCTGTATTTGGTGCGCAATCAAGGCTCATGGTTGGAAATTGGCTCATCTATATCGCATTTTGTTATCATGGAGATGACGACATTGATTCTTCTACTAGTTGCCTCTGCAGCGAAGCTATTGTTGAAACTTACTGTCTATAATAATGTAACTCACAAACAACATTAAACAATTGCCTTAATAATATGTAACATCAATTTCCAAAAACAATCACTTTATAACATTAAAAAGTATTATTAATGTCTATTAAATGTACATATATTTAAGAGATGAACTGAGATTTTTATCTTGACCATGACCAAACAGTCAAATTAAAACTAATGGCAAATTAATGTTTATTCTTTTGTATATAAACCAAAGATATATTTAAGCTATAAACTATTAACGAGAAAAACATGTGTCCAAAATGAAAATTATGTGTATTCTAAAGTTTACAATGTAAGCAACCAAAACATTCCAGCTAGTTCATAGGGAACTTATAAAGTTGGCCAGTTGAGGTAATAGGTTGATATTCATTCTGACATTGCATAACTGCTGACCAGTGGGGCATAGTTCCAAATGATTTGACGTGTTTACGGCTGAATCCAAAAAGTAAAATTTTTGTTACCTTTTAAATAATTTTTAAGTACTTTTAGTGGAACTTCCTTTCCAGTCCTTCCAGTCATTGTTTCTAGTTTTGACTGCAACCAATTTAAAAAAAAATTTATTTTAAATAAAATGTAAATACCAATAAAACACCATATTTTGGAACGATTTTGACTTCGGTGTCGATCTAGGGTTAACAGGTAACATACTAATGTCTATAAGACAATTGAGTAAAAATCCGTTCCAATAGATTGAGTTATTTCTGCAATATCAATTTCAATATATATTTTGACCATCATTTTTTATGGATTTCAAATCACAAATTATTTATAAAAAATTTTCTGTTTTATTTATTATAAACTTAGACAATTTATATCGAATTAATATATACAACACTAATTAGTAATTACATACACACAATGTAAGTTTTAGAATCTAAATGACAGGAATGTGTGTGTGTGAGTGTGTGTGTAGGTGTGGGTGCATGCGTAAGTGGGTGAAAAGTTTTTTGACATGGCACGAGGACATCTAACTATAATGAGTAGGAGCAGCTGCACAGTAAAAAATTATTAATAAAAAAAAAAAATACTTTAAAAACAAACATTTTAAAAACTAATCTTTAAGATATTGCTCCAATGGATTTGATCCATGGAGTCGCACAGTGGCTGTCTCATCTGGAAAAAAACAAGGAAAAGGAATTTCATATCAGATAGTATATGGATATAGGATATACATATATCTGATGTGTAGAGAAACTCACTTGACTGCGCCGGCTTTGCTGTGGTGGCACTCTCTGTTTTCTGGGATTGCAGACAGTCTAGCCACTCGGACAACGAGATCTTCTTGTCACCATTCACATCACAGTAGCGTGGCATCTTCTTGCCACATTTACCCAAATTTCTGAAAATTTGGAATTTCATTTTCTATCCTTATACTGTTTAATAAGAGGGGTTAACCCACCTGGCACTGGCGACCAATTCACGAAACACTTTCCATTCTTTGCGCTCCCATGATTTGTTTTTATTTTTGTCCAGAAATACAAAACTTAGAGTGGCGATTCGTTCATCCTCTGACTTCCAAATGGTTGTATCGGAACTTCGATTGAAAGATCAAAAGATGATATTTATTTTTAATTTAAATAAACAAAAGAGCAGCTTACCCCGTGTTGCCTCTGGGCAAAAGTTGAGTATTGAGAAACTCTTTCAACTCCTTGAGAAACTGCGTTTTACGTGGCTCCGGACAACCTTTCATGGGTCGCACAGCATTAACCACGTCGCATTGGGGTCGCTGGTTCTTTACCGAAGTGCCAGGAATATGTTTGCCCGTATCCTCGTTGACACACCAACAATATGGTGTAGAGTGATAGCATTGCTCACGCTGATAACGTCCATCGGGCATACATTCGGGAACATAGAGTACACTTTTGCCACCATGCTAAACGATCAGCCATTAGAACAAGTCATTAGAGGCGGGGTGGGGGAAACACTTACACTCTGCTCCTCTAGGGCCACAGTTTGATCTGTCCAACAATTGGTCTCACCCTCGTTTTCGTTGTTTGTCGTTTCTGCAGACGTTTTGGAATTCAATACTGTGAAGAAATGGGCATTAGCATAGACTCTATTTCTATTCTGCCCTTTTGGAAGCATGCCAAATGGTAATGAAATGGATTACTTATTGGTTAGTTTGTAACTAAACCCAACATTTACGTACTATCGTTAAGAGATGTGCGTGAATGTGGAAAACTGGGTAAGGTCATATCATCATCATCCTCGCCATTGCTGCCAGTGCCAGTGCCATCATCATAGTTATCCTCGGTCTCCATATCGGTATCAGCATGCTCCAATGAACTGCCAGCTGCATCATCATGGGATGCATGTAGAATGCTGCCGGAACTGCCGCCAATGATATTCGTATTGGTATGATCATGTTTCGGATGCATTATGGTTGTTGAGTGCAATTGATAATGGTTTTGTCGATTTGGACTTGGATTTGGAGTTGTCATTATCGTTATGGTGGTGCCATTTAGAATGGAGACAGCCACATTACCTGCATACATACATACAACACATATACAAACAAATGAATATAATGAATGAATCTATTTGCAATCGAATCGATTAATTATTCAAATTTTATATGGTAATGCTCCCATGATCTATGTATAAATAATGCCAACTAATGAATGGAAGTAAATTCAATCAAACTAAAGAAGGTCTAAACTAGGATTGTGAAATACAGAACAATCGGCCCCTAAAGTATGAAACTTAGCTTTAGAACCTTTTTTCAAACATTAATATTGCATACTTTAGGGTCTAAATTTCGCCAATTTCTTTTTCTTTATCTACACTAAATCTACAGTTAATGTTAGTTTAATGTGCAGTAAGAGGGTTTCTTTTAAATAAATCGCATTTGAACTCACGATTATTGCCATCTTTGGATAGGCAAGTGCTCCACTCCAGCGAATTTAGACTCTCGTCTTTGTCGACATCACAATATTTGCCAAAAGCACGTCCACATCGTCTAGGCTTCACTGCCTGTGCATACAAAACAGTTTGAGAATTGAGACATGCAGGAGAAATGGGTTTGGATTAAAAACTCACCCGCTTGACAAGCTTCTTCAGCTCACGAACTTCATGCCTGTCCAGCATATGATTGTTATTGGCATCCAATTGGATAAATTTCCAATCCAAAACATCTGCATCCGTAGACCGCTGATCGCGTACAGTCGCAGAGCGTAAGTATTCACTGCGAAAGATTTCGATCAATTGAACATTGAAGGCCACACGATCAGTCTTGCTGCACGCCCGATGAGCTGCAGCAGCTCCAGCATCAGCCTCACTGGAATCCGAGGAGACAGGATTCACTAGACGTGTGGGAGAACGACGACGTGTGTTGCGTCTATAGGCGCGACACTTAGGCTTCGAGCGCAGCGATGAGGTTGAGGTATTCTCTATGGGTCTGCCCAAATGATCGCTGCACCAGCAGCCAGTTTCCCCCAGACATTGCATGGCAGCAAAGGTGCCATCGCGGCGACAACGTGGCACAAAATATTGAGGATTGCGTGCCAATTGTCGGCGTGAATACTGGCGAGCCTCCAGACAGGCTAAGTAAGAAGGGGAACATAATCAGTAATAATCATGGAAACCGTGAAGGATTCGATAACTTACCCTTGCAGAAACCGCGATATTTAAGGCTCACTTGATGTCCACTACACTGTACTCTCAAAAGATGACAACGTGTAGGATAGGTCTGATCGTCAGTACCGCAAACAGGACCCTCTCGTTCGTCGCATTCCCCCAATTTGGCGGCACATTTGGATAGCGTAAGCGATAGTGTCTGTAAGGCCAAAGTATGGAGAAGGTGTCAACTGTGAATTTGAAGCATTTTGTATGTTGCCCCACCCCTTTCCGCCGTGTGTTCCCCTCACTCAAATCAAACACGCGTAAAATGATTTATTACATTTATGGCCAAGCTTCGCGGCAACGTCTGGGCCGACAGACTCTCTTGATGTTGACTTGAATACGAATGAAATAACCTGGACATGGCTAATAAGTATGAAAATCAAAGTTGTCAGGCCATAACTTGACTGGCATCGCGAATACGAGAACCCATAAGTGAAAATACGCCACCCTTCTCCTTCCACCTGCCACCTCCCTCCCACTTGACGAAAAAAAAAACCAAATACCGACCAAAAATTATGGCACTAGCACCCGAATGTAGTCTGTCGACCAACTGGCTCAGTCTCGAGCTCCACCGGCTTCCAAGTCAGTGGCAATGCGACTTGGTCTGTTGCTGAGTGCGCAAATTCTCGTTTAGCCTACAAAAATCGGTGAGTTTTATATGTATATGTTTGATACATACATACGTATGTATATACCTCTTTTTGTATATGTTTGGCCAAATCAAGAGAAACAAAATAACAGAAATTTAAAAAAAAAAAAAAAAAAAACCACAATTGCTTAGCAATCTTGTCGCCAATTTGTTGTAACGATTTGAACATTAATTACTTTTCATTTTCGTTGCGATTGAAAAGTGAAAACGCCTTTGCATCTGATTAGCAACATTTTATTTCAGGTGTGTGTATACTGCCTTGTCAGGTGGACCACTAATACTTTGTAAAGTCAACTTGATAAGCAACTAAGTATTTGAATTCTCTGATATTAATAAATGAAAATTTCTCATACGACATGTTGGCGTGGAATTAAATTCTAGGGACAATCGAGTAGAAACATTCCTTTTTGATTTTTACATGAAGTTAAGGAGTCAGTTCCTTCGGATATTGCCCTAGATTCCTTAAAATGATGTCGATTGTCTATTGCATACTTTGGTGGGTGATTTTTGCCCCTTTTTTTATAGATCGGTCTATGTATAGTTTATTCATTGGAACCTGCTAGAGTAGTATTTTATACCCAAATATTTCAATATATGTATTTACATATACATATACATATATAAATTGTGAATGAAAAAAATTGTACATAATTTTAAAGCTCTTTTTTTTTTCTTCGATTCAGCCAATTTTTTTAAACATGTCGTTCTTAGTTGTATATTATTCTACTTTCATTCAACATGAATATGCGAAAACTTGCTGATAGTGCAAAAGAAAGTTAAGTAACATCTTTAGGCCAAGTTGAATAAGCAATGATAAAAACAATGACTGAAAGCCAAAAACCAGAAAGAGTACAACATTTCCCCACACTAATATTTTTTAAATTAAACTAGAATGTAAAATCTATTCCATATCACTTTGATCTGTAGAATCTGCTCAATAATTTTGATTGAGGTTCGAGACACTTCAAAGGTTGTTTTTAATAAAATAAAAACCAGTAGCCCAGAGGAAATGTTAAACATTATTAATGATTGCCCTCCCAATTCGCTTATCTCATTTTGTACAATCGTATCTGTTGTATGTATGTATATATTTTATGTACCTGTGTAAACACTTCGATTTCGAGGCAAGCCACCTTGCCCTACCTTTCCTCTTGAGTTTTTGTTACTCCTAGAGCACGCGCTAGCTGGTAATTGGAGCGGACAGGTGACGGCAGGTGACGGTGACTCTGTCTTTGGACAGATACCAAAAGAATATATATACATATATATGTAACTATAAACAATAATGGAACAGATATGTGCATATACATATAAAATGGCAAATGAAACAGAACAGACATTAATATGAATACTATACAATATAGATGTATGTACATATGTATATGAAATGCTGTATCAGCAGAGCTTTGGATTCTTTGGAATAAGTATTGGGGCATGGCATCTCATAGCCACTTATATGTATATGTAGTTGTTGTGGGGGGGTATATATGCCCATCAATCACCAATCGCATCGAAATGCGGCGCCAATAACATGTGAATTGTCTAATTGAAAATGCAAATGGCAAAATTGAAATAGGGCGTTATCCCAGAACGTGTCTGAATGTTCATACTTACGTATGTATATATATTTATCTGTATTATGTGTGTCTATATACATATATCATTAAGACAAACGGAGTCACCCTGTACCTTGTGGCCACAAATTATAAATGAAAAGAGGGACACAGAGACAGCTCAAGGATTGTTACCAGATAACGACAAAATTATTGACTGACAGTTCTCACGCTCTCAACAACAACAACAAAAAATCGAAACGAGCCCCAATCCAAGCCGCAACTCACAGAACAAGAACAAGACTTTAAATACTTCTTCACACTTTGTCATCATCATCGTCATCAGCATCTTCATCATCATCATCATGATCACGATCATGGTCATAAGGCTGGCATTCTGGCAAACAGGCAGGCGGTCAGGCAATGGCAAAATCCGAGTCCAACTTAAGGTAAGGAAGGGCTTGAGCTGGGGTTGCCATCATGGGTTTTTTTTTTTTTTTTTTTGGTAGGGGGAACCCAGCCAAAACGCTTTTGACTTGTGACCATTTTCTGTTTCTTTTTTTTTATGCTTTGGATAAAACACGTTCGTTCGTCGGACAGATGAAACGGAAAACGAAAAAGAAAAAATAATACAAAAAATTACACAAAAGAAATCCGTACATTATGTTGGGGTTGTCGGCGGTAACGTTGCCCTATATCAACGAGGACTTTAGATGGATATTGCATCTGTAGGATAATTCCACATCTTAATGAAATAATCTTGAAGATTCTGCTAGTTGTAATTCCAACTGGCTTTAAGTCAGCGGCGAATCTTTCCTTCATTCTGAAAAGGGAAGCATTGGGTTTTTCATTCTTTTTGAGCGAGAACTTTCTTCATTTCCCTCTAAGGATTCACACCTGATTATGTCAATACATTGCTAGTTCTGGTTTTTACAGACTTCATGCACTTCTAACCATGTGCTTGCTTTTTCGAGAGTCTAAAATCTATTTAATATATTCAAAATAGACTTTTAAGACCAAGTTAAGATGGTCAAACTAAAATGATAAGCCCTTGATGGATCTTACAATTAAAGAGAGCTGAGAAACGAGCAATAAGAAAGTCTGGGTTTGTCTTTAAGACTCTACTAGGGACTAGATTCTAGCCCACAACGTTTTTTTACCATTATACTATCTATACGCCTCTCGGGCGTAGATTCCATCATACATCTAGACCAACATATTAAAGTATGTACTACTTCAAATATCGTATGCCAACAGAATGCGATTTTCTTCATTCAAAACTATCTGTCACTGCAACTTTCAATCAGTTTGGCTGCGTTTTTAGATCCAAAGATATCTCTTAATGTTACTAGTATAGTCCTTAGCTTAAGAAAAGGAAGTCCACTGATTGTTTGTTTGTCGTTCAAAATTTGGATGCTCTTAATATACCCATCATTATACTACAGGGTATTTAAGAAACCCCAAAGAGCCCGAAGACGTCGGCGGTTTTGGGTTGTGGCAGACAGCGCGGCGGCAACAGAACAACACGACGACTACGCGCATGCGCACATGGACCCAAGACCAAAAAGGAAAGAAGCAGAGGAAGAAACAAAAAACCTCATGTATCTGCTGCTTAAATGCTGAATTAACTCTTGGTCTTTCTTTTTTTAATACCTGGAATATTCAAGTGTTTTCCTGGGATTTGCACTGCAAGTGAAAGAAACTTGACTCACGAAATTTAACACTTACCGTCGTTGACTCCTGTTGATGTTGATCCTTATCGGCCATCTTGATGCCAGCTTCAGTCATTACCACCATACCAAGGAATAGTATCGAAAATAGACATCTTAGCCACATTTTACATACGCCAAAATATGAAACCAAAAATCTATCCAAGGATTGGTTCACTGTTCAATTCAATTCAAGAGTTCAGATTGATGCCAATTTTTTGTTTTTTGGATTTTTTATTGAGAATGTTTTTAAGTGGTTAACATTATAGATTGAAATATGTATATTATAATTTCGCACAATTTCGATTCGGCACTTTTTTCCTTATTTTTTGTTTGTTTGATTTCCATAGGCTATTTATAGGAACTTGTTGTTGATGTGATATGGTTATAGTATGGGTGTTTATATAATGGATTTCTGCTTTATATGTGTATGGGAAAAATGTTGAACATTTTTTCTTTTCTGTTTTTTTTTTTTTTTTTTGTGTTTTCGTGAAAATCGTTGAATTGTGTATAAAGCCAACTGAAATAATTGAACAAAAATTCGAACCGTGCGTTTCAAAGTTTCAGATACAACTAACTGAAAACCTAAGCAGAACCAGCAGAACCGCCCAGCAGTGCACAGGAGAGCACAAAAAAACACTAACAGAGACATTCACACAGAGAGAGAGTGAGAGAGAGAGAAGAGCAGAGTCTCTGAGAGACAGAGAGAAGAGCAGAGTCTCTGAGAGACAGAGTGAGATAGAGAGAGAAGTAGATGGGATTGGAAATCGACATTGTCGCCACAATGTCTGGCCTGTCTCTGGCATATCTTATCTTTTTCTTTCTGAAAGAACTGGACAGCAAAAAGAGCCGAAGTGTTGGTCTTTTTGGTCTTATGGTCACTTGGACGAAGCGTCGATCGTCAACATGAAATGCTATTCAAGTGTGTGTGTGTGTGCATGAGTGTGAAATTTATCTTCCTTTGTGTATCTCAAGAGGTTGCCCCTCACCTAAAACAAAAACACAAAAAAACACAAAACAAAACCTGAAGATCAAGCCAACTTTTGTAGGTATCGAAAATGATATACCCTTTGACAAAAAAAAATTCTTCTTCTCAATCATATAATTCTTATCATTCCAATGTAAAAAGGCCAGATTACCGAACTTACTTTCCCCTTTTCTACTTGGATTTATAAAAAAATTGATCTAAAATACTAATATGCCCTTTTTGTTAATAGAGTGTCTTTAAAGAGGCACAGGCACAGGCACATTTACTTTTTGGTGGGATCGGCATCATCATCATCATCATCATCGTCGTCGACAGCGATCTTCTACTGACTATGGCCCAGCTGTGGCAAGCGGCAAGTAGCAAAAGGCTGAGAAGAAGAAAAACGTTAAGTAAAGGAGAGAGAGAGAAAAAAAAAGGAAAAACGTGAGCTATATACTGTGGTTGCTCCTGTCTCGGGACCCCTGTGATTTATAGAGCCCGCTGTTCAAGTGGAATCACCGGCCGGTCTCGGTCTTTCAGTCTGTCGTCGTCGTCGTTGGTCGGTGTGAAACCTGCCAGACATTCTGACGGCAAAAGCCTTGCCTCTGTCTCGGCCTCTTATGCCAGGGGCGTCCAAATAGAAGGGGCCTACCAGCCCATCAGCTATGCATAAGGATATTTTCATTAACTTGGAAATCCGTCCATTAAAGAAGTTTTTATTCTGTCTGAATAAGAGGAACCTATAGGGGCTCTTGCGATTACATGAAAGAACTCAAGAGAAAAACCGTAAAAAATCAAATGTTCAATATAAAACATAAAACATTATAGGACAATTTAAGAGGACATATGTATGTAGTTCTTAGGAGTTTAAAAATGTAACTTAGCTTCTACAAGCCTCTAACTACCGAGTTAGTATTCTTTTATGATTCCACCCCCTCTTGATCATCATGCCTCTTGTCTGGGATATGCCACTGCATTAAGCATTGCATTGTTGGGACGTTTATTTTTGTGGTCTTCTTTTATGACCGAAACCATTGGCTATACAGATAATGTTTTGGGTCGCAATAGGGGGCGTATAAGGGGGGAGGAGGAAGCGGCCACTGCCAGACAGTATGACGCCAAATTCAACATACAACATGGTCGATAACAAAAGGTAAATAGCAAAGAGACCAGGCAATACCAGGGAACGGGCAAGCCACTCGAGTCCAAGAGATCCCTTATGTCCATGGCTAAGCCAGATGCAGATGTAGATATAGATACACACACACACACACACACTCTCTTCTCGTAATCATTGTGTGATTCTTGTTTGTTTACATATATGTTGAAACTTTTTTTTTCATTAGAAAATGTATATTTTTCTCATTACAAATTTCTGCCTCTGTCTTCCTTTTTGTTTTTGTACAATTAAAAAATTATTGGGAAAATCAAGGCATGAATTATATACAAACATTTGTTTCAAATCAGCGAAAAAATTGTATCCAGCACTCAAACATGGTCTTATATATAGAATCTTAGCGACAGAGCATATGTTGATCGTGTTCTGACTTTGGATTTAATTTAGAATATTGAAAGCGAAAGCAAAAGAGCACAAATTTTGTTAAGTAGAATTTGTCAAAGGTTTCTAATAATTTAAAGATACTTTAAAGATAATTATAATTATTTCCATCCCATAATACTGATGTGAAAGCTCGGCAGCTTTGAAAAATTAGGAGTATTTTGATTAAATATGTTGTTTTTATCAAAATTCTCCTTATTTTTTCTTGAAATTTCAAAACCAAATTAAAACAAAAGATAAAGAATATTTCACCTTATCGCAAATATAATATTTAATTTCTTATGAATTATGATCGAAATTAAATATTAAATTTCTAACGAACTCATTGTTTTGATTAGGCACACATTTAAAAATTTCAAAGATAAGCGAAAATAATTCTAAAAATAAACTCATTGGTTTTGTTTATAAATTGAATTTAATATTCGTTTTTTTATAGTGTTTAATTGCAGATAATTATAATTATTTTGTTAATAAGTTTTATATGAGTTTCAGACCCAGAATAAAGAAGAACAAGAAGTTTTTTATTTAAAATCTAAAAAAAAACAGTCAACTTTCTTCTAAAAAGAAAAATCTTCAATGGATAGCAAAACTTTAGTTCAAGATCTAAAATTTTAATTAAAACTGCAACAAATGATGTTAAAGACTTTGGACATTCACAAATATGTAAACCATTTAACAATTAATTTACATGATATAATAGCATTTTGATTTTATTTTTTAATATTTCTGAATACTTAAAGATTTGTTTTATACAAAGTATAAATAAATAAAAATTTTTTTTTGAGATTTTTAGTAACTTAATCGTTTTGATTCATCTTTTAAAATTAGTTCACTTCAATTAATGCTTAATACTTCAATGGAAAGCATGCTGTATAGCATAGTTTATACGATTTTCACTTTTTGGTTCGCTTTTAGAGGTGACAAAAAAGGACGTGGTGGATCCCAAAGGTAAAACTCGTTCCCAAATCACAAGAGTCATGGAGGAGAACTAACTACAGATTTGTTATCAGTCCGTTTAATTTATTCTAAGATTCCTAATGAATATTTTTGTAAAGAATAAGTAAGAAGAATAAAATTTGACACTTGAATCAAGTTTATATCCCAATACATACATTAAATTTTCTGTTATTTATATTGGATAAATCTCGATCCAGTTCTGATAATTAAAAACTTACATAACTCACATATAACTGATAATATTACAAAAAATAATTTATGTTGTAAATAACTTTTTTTTTGTTGTCGCACAATCTATAAATTTTTTAATATACAAACATGTCTGTTAATTTTTGATTGCAAATAGCCTGAGGGGGAGGGGAAACCCCCACTTCTGGGTACATATGACAATACCTACAAACAAATGAATTGAGTCCCGGACACGTTCACATAAAATCCCCCCATTGGGAGATGTGCCCATGAATACTGAGAATGAAAGAAAAAACTCAAAAACTAATGGGAGTCCCTTAAATGAGTGACGAGTCGAACTCAATCAATAAAAACCAAAGTGAATCTCACTCCTATAAAAACCGAATCAGGTGGAAGCTGACTATTCAGTTGTCTAGCTGCTAGCAATCCAGATTACCATAATCCAACAAAATAGTCAGAATGAAGTGCGTTCTTATCCTTTTTGTTACATTGGCTGTGATGATGTGCCTGGTCCAAGCTCAGCCAGTCGGTGAGGAAAAGTCGCGATTGCGACCCCTTATCCAAGTGAGGGAAGATTACCCTGGATCCCAAGTAAAGAAAGATAAGGACGAATCGGTGGAGACGCACTCTCGCCAAAAACGTGCCACCTGCGACCTGCTCTCCAAGTTCAATGTCAATCACTCGGCATGTGCAGCCCATTGCCTGGTCAGAGGTAACAGAGGTGGCTATTGCAACAACAAGGCCGTTTGCATTTGCCGCAAGTAAAGTGAGAGTGGCTAGAACCTAAACTTGTTCAAATTTACTTGAACCAATTATAATTAAATTTCAATATTGCACTTTTAAAATTCAAAATTTGTCAATAAATAAAAGATTATCCAAAAATACTACTGATAAATCTTGGAATTATATAACATTCTTATTTGGAAAGGACTACAAAATGAGACAAATCTATGAAACAGGGTAAATGAGTTGTAAATTGGTTTAAATATTATATTTTAGACTAGAAACGTTGAGGTTCGTTGAAACTTTTAAGTGATTAATACTAGGTATCCTATTTGGTATAAGCTGTTAAGATATTTGATGTATGTACCTCTAATTCCTCTAACAACGATTTGTTTCTTCTATTTTACTTCCCAAGAGCCAAAAAGTCATTAATAATCCATTAAACTTACTTTTCAAAATGTGGCATTCGGACCAAAAACGTGGCAAAATTTGCATACGTTTCCTATATAAATGACTTGGATGGTAGCAGCAGCAACAAGTAAAGAAGACAGAAATGAAGTACATTCTTATCCTGTTTGTTGCATTTGCTATGATGATATCCCTGGCACAATCTCAGCCAGTTTCGAGCCGCCAAAAACGTGCCACCTGTGACCTCTTCTCGGTACTTGGTGTTAACCACACCTTGTGTGCAGCCCATTGCCTAGGCCATGGATTCAAAGGTGGCTATTGCAACGACAAAGCCATTTGCATTTGCCGCAAATAAAAGGGAAAAATCTAAACATGTTAAAATTTGTAAATCCAAAACATGTGAATAAATGAAAGATTATCAAAACTTCTCTCAAAGTGTTCTTATAAATGGAATTAACTAAAACTTGTGATTTCAAAAGGATCTGGGACAGTAAAAGGGGGATAAGATGAGTGTTTAAGTTCATCCTCACCGTAATTGACTATCCTTGGCTGCAATGTCATTCTCGGCTTTTGAAGTTATTTTGCTTTTACATAGATCTTAGGATAGCATTTATCTGAGCAGGAATGCAAAGGCAAATGCCACTTTTTTCCTAATAATCAGGCGAAATTTTAATTAAATTTAAGAACAGATAAAGAATGCCCCTGGTTCACCACAAGAACACATTTGAGTTGCCATCTTAATATAACATATTTAAGTTTTCTGAAACCCTAAAGTCATTAAAATCCCATTAAATTTGTGTCTCTAAAAGAATTAATGTGATATAGATAAAGTGTTTTCTTCTTTTATATAAGAGAGCCATAGTGGAGAACTTTAAGACTAAAAAAATTCTAAAAATACATTAAAAAGCTTGGCTTTAAGAGGACAAAATAAAGTTAAGTTGGATATTGCTTGGTCTATTTTTGATTGTGTTTCTCAGCTGTACTCAAAAGGAAACTTTGGAATAGTGGCTGGAATGCAGGAAACTGCATTTTGGACTGTACAAGACGAGGATTTAACACTGGCATTTATAATAGATTGGGCATTTGTTTCTGTTTGTAAGTGCGGATAAGCAAATCAAAAATATTTATGAAATAAAACGCACTGAGAATAAAGTGGAAAAATTCTACATGAACACCATTAAATAATGACTGGATTTGGTTACTGGCTTTTGGACTGCAAAAGCATGGATATTTTACTGGCTTTTGTAATCTTTTGGGATCTTGTAGGTGTTTATTTTAGAAATAAAAGACATTGATTAATATTTTATATACTGCAATTGCTATATTAAAATATTAGTTCAACCCCAATGTTGAGATTAATTAAAGTTGGAAAGAAAATTTCATAATCGTGTAGTTGACAATTATTAAGTGTCTTAATTATGAAAATAATTTATACAAAGTTGAAATTTGATAGTTTTAGTCATAATTTAGTCATGCGAATTTTTGTTTTCTAAACTTAATGGGGCCCGACCCAAGAGGCTGTTATCAGCTTACGTAGCACGAGTTCAGAACTTCCAGTTATGGGTCACATACTTAGAATCAAATTTAAAAGGTGATTGCACTATTTGGTGAAATGTGTAAAATTTTATCTGCATTTCCGTTTTTTCCATTCGTAATGTGGAATTCTTTCTTATCAATTAAATGAACGACATAACCACAGCCCCCGCACACGATCACGTCCACATACACACACTCAATTAACGCCAATTATATGATGAACTCGTAATGAAAATTGTTAATAAAAGAAAGAACATTTTAGAAATTAATGTGCAGAATTTACTATACGAAAATTGTCGTTGTTTTTCTTAAAGATAAACAATTTTCTTTTCTGCATTTGTAGTTATTTTTTTTTATTTATTTGTTCAATTATTTCAGTTTTCGTTTTAGCAAATCAACCAACCCGATCCGTACGCGAATGATTCTTTATTTAAACTGACACTCTTTAGTTATCAGGCAGCGTAGAACAAACAATCTTAGGCCTCCAGAGTCTGAGCTAGAGAGATACTGAGAGAATTCCTAGAGAAAGAGTGAGAAGGAATGAAGAGGCAAGAGAAAGCGAAAGTGAGCCAGTAAATATATGACAATTCAAACACCCGCCAAATTGGTCAGCAGCAATCGATATACATTGTTTTGGTATTTTTCTCTCTTTTAAAAAATATGGCATCACTATTGTGAGAACGACGTTTATTTGTTGTTATTTTTGTTAAATCGCATATTTAAATACTTTGATTTACTGGAACTCACATTTAAGAACAAACGTCCACGTCGCTATTGCCCACTAAATAAATCGCAAAGTCAAAAACGGAAAACTCGTTATCTTATTCGCGCATTTTCAAAACGAACTCCAACCTTGCCGTTTGCTGCTGACGTGGTTCAATTTGAATCCGAATCAGTTCCTGTAAATTTTTAACTTAATCTAATTAACATAAAAAATGTTAACAAAGGCTTTATTGATCTGCTGCCTGGTGGCATTAGCCCAGGGTTATAGTTTTACATCAAAGGAAGTTAAATGTCATGGTAGGTCGAGGAAGAGCAACAGGCAACTGACTATGGAATTGGAAGTTAATTATTTTCTATAAATTTCAAGTGTGCAAGGCCGTTGTAACAGAACTGGAAGAAGCCATAGCCAAGGAGGACGCCAATAAAAAGGTGGATGTCAGCGGTTTTCGTCTCGATGCTCAAGGAAATTCAATTAGTAAGCGTGTGCTCCTAATTAAATCCGAGATGTTCCTTACCGAGCTCATGGAAAAGATCTGTAAGTTAATTCTTCTCAAAAAAAAATGGGCCTAACTTGTATCTCGTAACTTTGTTCATGTAGGTGACAAAATGGATGATTACCTAAAAGCCACCTACAAAAGCAATAACAAATTTACTCTGCTCAAAATGATTGTTAATGGCAAAATGAATCCCGAATCATCGCTGGTCGATTTCGTTCAGGATGGCGATCTCAACAAGAGTTTGGGTCACTTCTGTAATGAGATTTTGGAAGAGCATGAAGAGGCTTTTCTAAATGCCTTCCAAGCCCAAGAAGTGGGCAGCGATTTGGACATCAAAATTTGCTCCGAGCATGCCAAATACTGTGATGAAGCTCCCGTTCAGGAAGAGTACGATTTCGACGGCAAAGAGGAGCTGTAGCCCAAACGCTTTAGTCTGGATAGTTAAACGAGTTTCCATGATCGTCAATTGTTTATGATAAAAGTCCTCCAATGGAAGGACTCTTATTTGGTACTGAAATACTGTATATTTTTTATATGCCAACGGAGCTAAACAAAATTAATAGTGACAATAATAAAGACAAAATTTTTAATGTGCAATGCCCTCCGAAAGAAGTAACAAGAAAAATCTTTTTATTAATGTACGGTAATTATTTACTTCTTATTTTCATTCTCATCAACAACTGCTTCGGCCTCATCCTCGGAGACACTGAAATCATTTAGAGTTAGATTTATATAGTTACCGCTCTATTTGGTTTTTTTACTCACGGTTCGGGTAGGGTAACATCCCGAAGCATTTGATGGCGTACAACCAACCATGGAGAACCAAATCCCAAAATACCAAGAATTGCATAGAATATAGTGAAACGAATAGGGCTATGCATGCCCTTGCTCCAGGGCAGATTCTGAGAAATAATCCACATTAAAACTCAAATGGAAGTCATCCTGTTCATCTTACTCACCGCTCCTGGACATCCACCGCCATAGCCACCGGCAAAACGACATGGTAGCGATCCTTGAATCTTATTAACCATACGGCTTATTACGGACCACATGATGTTAATTTCTTTGACTACAAAAACCACAAATTCAATTCTCGCCAGGCCAATACAATATCTGAAATGTGTATAGGGACACTGATTCCCAATGCCCAGCACAAAAAATATTTCTCAAAGCCTACTTCAACCCAACGAAAACAAAAACAATCTTGGGTCGTGTTGATCTACAGTTTTATGGTAACTTTATTTAGGGTTTCCACTTTACACTTATAATTTAAGCGGGTCCAACAGACAAAATAGCATCTAAATACGAAAGAGACAAGTTTTGTTACTGGGGTTGCAGAAGTTTTTCTAATCCACTTACATTTGTTGACTTTGCATGTTGTAGGCGGAGCCGGAGCACCTTCCTTCAGTTTACTTCTTCAACAGCTGATGTCTGACAATCAAGAATGGCGAGCCAAAGCCAAGAACGCAGCCGATGGTGAACAGAGCGGTCACCCGGTACTTGTTTTGTATACTGAAGGGCAGATTCTGCAATGGCAATAAGACAAATATGTTACTTTTTCGTTGATTTTCGGAAAGGATTACGGATGGATTGCAACATTCAATTACGTAACCCCAGACATAATAATCGCAAATTTTTTACACTAACCTCGCCGGGAACACCACCATGGCCGCTATAGCGCACCATGGACTGGGAGAAGTTGCGTGCAATTACACTGCTGCGGCCCAACATTTTGTTTAATAACTTTGTTTTTTAGCTAAAAAATTTTCAACAAATTGCAAGACCCTCGATGGTAATGGATAGAGTTGCCAGAAGTTTTCCACAATTCCCCCCAAGACGATAACCGACGATGATTTCAATAAGTATCGATTGCAATGAATAATAATCGATATTTGTGCGCCAATAGAGTACCCCCAATTGTGTAGTATACTTTGGGGGATAACGCCACCGCCGGTCTTGCCACCTGTAGTGTCCTACCAGGCGCAGCAAATAATCAGGATGTTAGCTAAGGGAAGTACTTTGAGTTAGTACTATTGAATTATAATTTTAAAATTATATATTCTTTATTATCACTTTTTCGCTTTATGTTCAGTTACATTTACAAATCATGATGATGAAAAAGGACTATATACATTTATTTATAAGTTTCCCAAAATAAGGTCAATATATTATCTGTAAGTTAAGCTTAATTGTATATATTTTTGTTTTTAACAATGCTTAGAAATATTTCAAATATAAAATCAAACCACATAGGGAGTGCCCTCTGTGAATTCGCTTTCGCCGTCGAGTGAATGCTTTCGTCCATCACTAGTTGTCGTTCCATCACTAGTGTTGTTTTTGTTTTCTAAGTGAGCGGACGAATCACAAAAAGAATTGTGAGAGAATCAAAATCAAAATTCTTCCAAAATTACAAAAAATTGTTGCACAAAATTATAAGTAAAAACTGTGCGGCGCGCATTTGCCAACGTAAACGTGCTCCTAGAGCCGCGGACCGCTTCCCCCGCGCGTGTCCCTGTGTTGTAAAGCCAACGCCTCCATCGCCGCAAACGAGAATTTTTCCATTCCAAACCGAATCACACAGGAACGGAAAAGGCAAGAGACAAGAGAATCAAACGCGACGCGCTATATCTGTGTTTTGTGAGTGAATCTTTTTTGTCACAAATGAAGAAAAATCAGTGAAATATATTTATACATATATATATTACATATATTCGAAAGCAAAATGCTCGAATCACCGAAATTTATTGAGAATGATTTCTACGATGGCAGCCGTGTTTTTACCTGGTTGGCCGATATGGTGGGACTATCTGTGGATTTGGTAAGTTCTTGACAAAAGGATAATTATTCATTATTATCATCAACTCAGCTCGGGCGTGTGTTGCACGTGAATATACATACGTAGATAGATACATTTAAACTTATATATGTATACATGTGTGTGGATGTGTGTGTTTAATAATGCGGACAAAAGCCGCAGAGAGCGAGAGAAAAAAACAACAGACGCAGCAGCAGTCGCATAATTTACCCACAACAATAGCAACAGAGGGAAACAGGAATATCTATACCCATCAGACGACCGCATCATGCAGTACCGTTTTCCCCTAAGCCCCTCTCTCCCCCTACTCCACACACAGCCTTCACTTCACCTACGGTTGAAACTACAATTACCTGTTTTCGAGGCTAAATTTGAATGCCGGTTGCATACCAAAGCCAACTGAACCATATATATAAATTAAGTCTTAAGGTTAAACACACGAAAAAGACCCACGCCACTCCCAAAAAATAAAACCGACACCACCCACCCTGCCTCCAAACATGTCCAAAATTTTGTTTCGTTTTGTTTTGTGTGTGCGTTTTTTTTCCGACAATGTTTTGCGCTTATTGGCAAGCGAATCGAAAGTTTTGGCACTAGTTTGCAGTTTGTTTTAATTACATTTCATTTGCTTCTTATTTCTGGCCCTACATTGTTCTTGCTGTATAGTATAACCTTGATAAGTATGCAGGTGATAGAAGGAAATTGGTATCCATTTCCCTCAATAATCGTAAAAAATCAGTAGAATTTCTCCCAGACTTGAATATGGCACATACGGATCGTTGAATTCGTCATAAATAATCACAACTTTTTAGTTGATGCATCATTAGGCAAACAAATTACAATATAAATCTGTTTTTATATACTCTATGTAGATAACATACTTTTAGTTATTCATGGGACAATCACGTCATCGTATAACCAAAATAATAAGTATTCTTTTAAAAACAAATGAGTAATCAAAGGCAGCAAATCTACGGAAAATGTGAAAATTTGCCCCCTAACGTATGCAATAATCATTAAGTTATAATTAAGTTAATCCCCTAGTTTGTAAACATTGTTTACAGACAATTCCTTTGGGTACAGGACATTCCAAAACATAACAAAGGAAATGCTTTGTTAATGTTTACGTTTATTTTTCACCAGAATTTAAACAATATTTTTACCTTATACCTGATTGGCCGCCACAACAGGCACCACTGTGAATCGCCTTATTTTTTATTCTATTTCACTGTCACTTTTATACAATATATTACTTGTAAATTAATTTCATTTTTCCGCTTGTATCATCTCTCTGTGTAAGCCAGTTTTATCCCATGGGTTGAGCACAGAGGGTACAATAGTGAATATTTTATAACAAAAAGAGAAGGGAAACGGAAAGGTCGGGAAAACCCAGAGGGCTCATCTGCACTTTGGAATTAATCGCTCACACAAGCAGAGGCAGCAAGCAACTAGAATAAACCATATACAAAACACATAGAGCATAGAAAAAAGGGTAAGAGGGGATAAGTGAGATACATTTATGCAATTGCTTTGCCCAAGCTCTCAATCCTTTTTCGAGTGAGACTTGGAAAATGTGAAATGACTGCACTACTAGCCGCATTCTTTTCATGTTTTCCTTTCCTATTATTTTTTTTTTCTTTTCATGATGATGACGATGATCTAATATCAACCGTCTGAATGTAAAAACTTGGCCACATGACGTGGTAACACACATACACACGTATACAGAGGCTGACACAACTGTTGACTTCATCAGAAGCTACTTGTGAATTCGATTTAGCTGGCTTCACTTTTTTTTGCGCTTTTACTTTGCGAAACCCCCAAAAGATAATTGAATTTTTAGAGCTGCTTTTTGTTTGCAAACAAAAATTATGTATGTATGTGTGTGAGTGTGTGTGTGTGTCTGAGCTGTTGTTATTGGCCACTCAGCTGTTGAAATGACTCACAGGGTGTCGGACGCCTTGTAGGCAACAATTCAATTCCGTTGCCATAATAAATATGAAGAAAAAATAAAAGTAGGATAGGGTCATATCATTTCTCACCCACAAGCTGGAATGCGGCTTAAAAATCGAATGTAAATTCAATTTATTGAAGGTCAATTATTAGGTAAATGCGCAAAAAAAATATTAGGCAAATGACCTAATGCAGTGCATAAACAATTCTCTGTCTCTGTTTTGCTTCTTTTTTCTCTCTACGTCTCATCTCTCTCTCTGTGTGTTTCTCATTTGTTCTATTCAAATCAAGGAGAATAGTAGTCGACTTGGTTATACCCAACAATAGACCAGCTCTTAAGGTATATTGATGTTTTCAAAGGAAATCAGTCCTGAATATTAAAATTTTACCAGCTTAGAAGTACTTGCTAAAGGAAATTTCCGTCGTTTTCTTTCCCAAGAAAGTAATAGTAAATATTCAACACTCCACCGAGACTAAATGGGCGAAGATACCGGGTTACCCGGAGAACTTTTCTTTTGTCTGAATTTATATACCCATTTCGCCTGCAGGATATAATAAAGAAAACCAGCCTCCTTGTGTTTATTAAATATTTTTTGTTTTTTGCTTTGAACACAAAACATTTGGGGTGAGGATAGATATATACATACTGCTTCATAAAGTAGCTTTTTATTTGTAATTACAGTAAAAACTTGCTTAACGGAATCCTCTAGTGGACGGGATATCTCCAATGAGGGAATGATTCGAATGGTCGGAAATTTTTCACTGTAAGGCAATACTAGACTCTCTAAGAAAAACGAAGGGTAAAAGAGAGGCTCAAAGTATAGTCGGGCTAATTGTTGCGTCTTTAGTTCTAGCTCTCGTCATATCATGTTTGCATAAATTATATTAAATTATCATTTCTATGACCTTGGGGTGCTCTCAAATGCCGTCGCCCTCACTCTCTCTCTCTTAGACTCTCTGTTGCTGCTTTAGACTTGAACTTGTTGCTGCTTGAACATAGGTGACGGCGGCGCATCAGCTGTTGGCTCAGCTGCCGACCAATGGAGGGAAACGGGGTATTCTCATTGCGCTTTGTGCTAATGGTGAAATTGATATAAAAAAGTATTATTGTGGTGTGTATGTATGTGGGGGGGTCTATCTTATAGTCGGGTAATTTTAACACTTTGTGTTTTTTATTTTATCATCATGCGTGTACACACTGTGTGTGAGAGAGAGAGGGTATTTGTTTTTGTTGTTTATGGTTTTATTTATTTATAGCCATCACGCCACATTTTGGTTTGGCCCTGCTTTGTGCTCCTTTCACCCCCTACCAAAGCCACACCATGTTAAACAAATTTGCAGATTGAATTAAATGATTTATATTCATATGTGTATGTTTGTGTTCTTAGTTTTCCAATTGATTTTGATTGATGAAACTGTGTACTTACATACATATCTATTACATATGTACATATGTATGTATGTATGTATATTGACCAATTCACATATTACAATGCGCTCTTACAGAAAGAATCTAAATTTGTTCCTTTAAATTTATTTGAATAACGGGGAAAGAAGAGTTTTGCTTCATCCAACATTTCCCACAACTGATTTAAGTTAATGCCTGACTTTATTGTAGTATTAAGAAAACATTCGCCATAATTGGCTAGGAGAGTCCATAAAAATAATTAGTAGACAAAATCACTTAGAAGATAATTAACGGGTAGAAATTAACTCTAACCAAAATTATGACGAAAATAGAATTCATGGAAAATAGACTACCATCAATAAACCAAAGGTCTTGAATCCGAATCCAGAGATTTAAATTAAGGCTTCCGACGACGTCTCCTTGTAAAGTTCAATGAGCTTAAATCACATATTTCTATAATCGTGCCATTTTATAATCTGAACCATTAAGTAAATTACAGAAATAAAATGAATGACCTTTGAGTTGAATATTCAGAGAACTACTCAAAAGTTTATATATGTATGTACATAGGTAGCTTTTAAACATAATTTTCTAAACAAAAAACTTTCCCCAAATAATCAATGTTCCTATTATCCTTTAAGCAAAGTGAATTGTACCTTATGTGGAAGGAATAGATATATTCAGAGAGATATTCATATGGAATCAGCTTCTCATACTTTCTACATATGTTTATATGTATGCATTTACATATGTATACACAATCCTCTAAAGGGCACTTGTAAATGCAGCAAAAAAAAAAAAAAAAAAAATGAACATGAACACAAATTGCTTCTGCATTGTGTCAGTGTTTGCATTGTTCAGAAGAATCGTTGACTTGGAATTATGGAATGGCTTATCTTTGGCCATTATAATGCCAACAATGGGTAATAGAAACACGAAAGTATTTTTTATATTAAAGTCGGAATCAGTTTAAGTCAGAAAAAGAAGATTCATTGTCAATACTCGAATACCAACATCGAATCAAATGTATTTATGTTGAAAATATTAATTTATCTCAAAGCACAGACTAGGACCTGTTGTCACAGGCACACATTAGGACAACATTACTTCATGATTTGCAATCTCCTGCAATATGTTATTTTTTACACTCACCTGTTGAACTAAACATTTCCCAGTGTGTCTGACATAATATAGTGTTCTTTTGCAAGATTTTCAATTCGTTTTAGCACACATTTTATGGCTATCGAGGTATTCAACGTGGTGTAGACACTTAGACAAGAGGAAAACAGGTTTTCCTTCTGCTGCTAATATTATTGCGTATACCAGATTTTTACCAACTTGCTTGCTTATTACCCCATAGTCTATATAAACAATCAGCAGCTTAAATTTAAGCAAGCCAATTGAATTAAGGGAACTATGAAACATGAAGTCGAAAGAGGCCGGTATTGCACATCTTAACTATATTATCAATGTTTTTGAATGATGGAATTTGATGTTAAACCATTTTAAATATTAGGAATAACAGTTTAAAACATTTTTAGTTATTAGTTCCTTATTAGCACTTGACAATTTGCCTAATAGGTAATTTGTTCAATGATAGGTAAATCACCCACAACGCATAATACCGCCATTATCTGCGTATATCGTCAGGAACTTATCTTGATGACGCAGTTGAAACTGAACATGGAAGTCTTTGTCTTTGACCTGTGGCGCGATACAAAGCGTCATTAGTACTTGTGAGACCCTGGATAAGCATGTCTTTGTTGTCGATAATATAATATACACGTTCAATCACTAATATGTTTTCAAATCGCGCGATATAGATTACATCAGCAGCACCAACAACCACACTAATGAGGGAAATAGTTTTTTTATTGTTATAAAATAATAATAATAATGTACCTATCTATGAAAAGATACTGCTTTTGCAAATGTTGTCTTCATGTTGCACTTTACAAATTAGTTAAATTATCTTAGGTTGTATAACATGCAGTTTGGCTGTCGTTTTGGCGGTTATAAAAGCCGATGGTAGCTGCATTTCAGGTCAGAACGTTGCTGAAAAAGTGGTAAAGATATTTATTATTTTGATGAAACTATGTAAGTGTGCACTTTTATACCTGGAATAGCACGGCGCACATTGCCTAAGCCCGAAGTCTCTTTTTCAGTTGCCTTTTTGTTTGTGGCCCTGGCGGTGGCCGCTGTTGATCCCGCGAACGCCCATGGTCTGCGCGGTCGTAAACAGCAACGATGTAATTTTAGAACAACCCCAAAGCCGCCATGTGGACTGCCGACTACGACACCACCAACGACTACAACCTTACATTGCCGAAAACCAACAACCACAACAACAATTTTACCCTGCCATAAACCAACAACTACAACGACTACACCTTGTAGGGTTAAACCAACGTATACGACAACTACTAGTTCGACAACTTCAATTCCAGCTGAAGAACCGACAACTCATTCAGCTGAGGAACCAACGTCAACTCCTTCCGGTAAAGAACCAACGACCACTTCTTCCGCTGAGGAACCAACGTCAACTCCTTCCTGTGAAGAACCAACGTCAACTCCTTCCGGTGAAGAACCAACGACAACTCCTTCAGCTGAGGAACCAACGTCAACACCTTCAGCGGAAGAACCCACTACAACTCCTTCAGCTGAGGAACCAACGTCAACTCCTTCCGGTGAAGAACCCACGACCACTCCTTCAGCTGAGGAACCAACGACAACTCCTTCCGGTGAAGAACCCACGACAACTCCTTCAGCTGACGAACCAACGTCAACTCCTTCCGATGAAGAACCAACAACCCCATCCGGTGAAGAAGCAACGACAACTCCTTCCGGTGAAGAACCCACGTCCACTCCTTCAGCTGAGGAACCAACTTCAACTCCTTCCGGTGAAGAACCCACGAAAACTCCTTCAGCTGACGAACCAACGTCAACTCCTTCCGATGAAGAACCAACAACCCCATCCGGTGAAGAACCAATGACAACTCCTTCCGGTGAAGAACCCACGTCCACTCCTTCAGCTGAGGAACCAACTTCAACTCCTTCCGATGAAGAACCAACAACCACATCCGGTGAAGAACCAACGACAACTCCTTCCGGTGAAGAACCCACGACCACTCCTTCAGCTGAGGAACCAACGTCAACTCCTTCTGGTGAAGAACCCACGACCACTCCCTCAGCTGAGGAACCAACGTCAACTCCTTCCGGTGAAGAACCCACGACCACTCTTTCAGCTAAGGAACCAACGACAACTCCTTCCGGTGAAGAAACCACGACAACTCCTTCAGCTGACGAACCAACGTCAACTCCTTCTGGTGAAGCCCCGACGACAACTCCTTCAGCTGAGGAACCAACGTCAACTCCTTCCGGTGAAGAACCAACGACAACTCCTTCAGCTGAGGAACCAACGTCAACACCTTCAGCGGAAGAACCCACTACAACTCCTTCAGCTGAGGAACCAGCTTCAACTCCTTCCGATGAAGAACCAACAACCCCATCCGGTGAAGAACCAACGACAAGTCCTTCCGGTGCAGAACCCACGACCACTCCTTCAGCTGAGGAACCAACGTCAACTCCTTCCGGTGAAGAACCAACGACAACTCCTTCAGCTGAGGAACCAACGTCAACACCTTCAGCGGAAGAACCCACTACAACTCTTTCAGCTGAGGAACCAACGACAACTCCTTCCGGTGAAGAACCCACGACAACTCCTTCCGCTGAGGAACCAACGTCAACTCCTTCAGCTGACGAACCAACGTCAACTCCTTCCGGTGAAGAACCCACGACCACTTCTTCAGCTGACGAACCAACGTCAACTCCTTCCGGTGAAGAACCAACGACAACTCCTTCAGCTGAGGAACCAACGACAACTCCTTCCGGTGAAGAACCCACGACAACTCCTTCCGCTGAGGAACCAACGTCAACTCCTTCAGCTGACGAACCAACGTCAACTCCTTCCGGTGAAGAACCCACGACCACTTCTTCAGCTGACGAACCAACGTCAACTCCTTCCGGTGAAGAACCCACGACAACTCCTTCAGCTGACGAACCAACGTCAACTCCTTCCGGTGAAGCCCCGACGACAACTCCTTCAGCTGAGGAACCAGCTTCAACTCCTTCCGATGAAGAACCAACAACCCCATCCGGTGAAGAACCAACGTCATCTCCTTCCGGTGAAGAACCCACGTCCACTCCTTCAGCTGAGGAACCAACGTCAACTCCTTCCGGTGAAGAACCCATGACCACTCCTTCAGCTGAGGAACCAACGTCAACACCTTCAGCGGAAGAACCCACTACAACTCCTTCAGCTGAGGAACCAGCTTCAACTCCTTCCGATGAAGAACCAACAACCCCATCCGGTGAAGAACCAACGACAAGTCCTTCCGGTGCAGAACCCACGACCACTCCTTCAGCTGAGGAACCAACGTCAACTCCTTCCGGTGAAGAACCCATGACCACTCCTTCAGCTGAGGAACCAACGTCAACTCCTTCCGGTGAAGAACCAACGACAACTCCTTCACCTGAGGAACCAACGTCAACACCTTCATCGGATGAACCCACTACAACTCCTTCAGCTGAGGAACCAGCTTCAACTCCTTCCGATGAAGAACCCACGACAACGCCTTCAGCTCAGGAACCAACGTCAACTCCATCCGGTGAAGAACCAACGACAACTACTTCAGGTAAAGAACCCACGACCACTCTTCCAGCTGAGGAACCAACGTCAACTCCTACCGGTGAAGAACCAACGACAACTCCTTCGGCTGAGGAACCAACGTCTACTCCTACCGGTGAAGAACCAACGACAACTCCTTCAGCTGAGGAACCAACGTCAACTTCTTCCGCGGAAGAACCAACGTCAACTCCTGCAGCTGAGGAACCAACTTCAACTCCTTCCGGTGAAGAACCAACGACAACTCCTTCAGCTGACGAACCAACGTCAACTCCATCCGGTGAAGAACCAACGACAACTACTTCAGGTAAAGAACCCACGACCACTCTTCCAGCTGAGGAACCAACGTCAACTCCTACCGGTGAAGAACCAACGACAACTCCTTCGGCTGAGGAACCAACGTCTACTCCTACCGGTGAAGAACCAACGACAACTCCTTCAGCTGAGGAACCAACGTCAACTTCTTCCGCGGAAGAACCAACGTCAACTCCTGCAGCTGAGGAACCAACTTCAACTCCTTCCGGTGAAGAACCGACAACTCCTTCCGGTGAAGAACCCACAACACCTTCCGGTGAAGAACCCACGACAACTCCGCCCGTTCAAGAACCAACGACTACACCTCAAGAACCTTACATTACTACTACTACGACATGTAAATTAATTTTGAACACAACGACTACGTCTTGTAGGCCTGACTTTACGACGACAAGTTCCTCTTGTAAACGCAAAACGACAACAACTAGTCCCTGTGGTGCTAAGACCACAACACCATGTCATGGTAAACCTTTGATCACAACAACTTGTGGGCAAGAAAGCAGTGTAATGAAATTGTTATCCAGCGGTTCGAAGACCAAATCTGGATCAGGTGCCAATATGATTGCCGTAATCGGAAATGTTGATATGGGAAGCAAGTTTTACGCAAATGCAAAAAATGTTTTTGAGGCGATATTAAAACTAGCTGGGTTTGGAAACGGAGCTTAAGAATGATTTCGTGGAATTAGCAGATGGGAACAGAGAACATATATATTTTTATATAATATATATTCAATATATTAATCAATAAATAAGCAATTGACTAAAGAGAAATACCTGAGGTAATTTAGTTTAAAAAGATAAGCTACCTATTTTCTTATATTCAGCTCAATGTTAAGTGTATTCGACTTTTATTGGCAAGACCTAGATAAAATATTGATTTCTAAATGGACTATTTTAATTCATTGACTCTTGAGACTTGATTGACTTTCACTAATTAACAAGGCTGATTAAACACAATTTTACATGTATCTATTGCATTGTATCAGAGTAGTGTTTGCTGAATGTGTATACTTGATTTGATTTAATTATAAGTGGTCGCTGATTATGAAGTCTCATAACATAAGACTATAGATAACGGTGGGCACTATCTTTTTAAACGCATTTACATAAATAATATACCTACTTTTAAACATATATACATACTTAGGTATATATACCCTCATATTTTTCACATTTGTGCCAGGGCATATTTTGTTTTCGCTGATAAGACATTTTTCTTACATCCGCTCATGTTCTGAACAAATAAATAGTGTACTGAACTTTTCTGTATATAATGTAAATAGCAACATCTATTCGGGTTTTTATACATACATATACTTTTATATATTCAAATGAGAACGGGAGTGTGCGTTAAGACCCCATTACTTGACGGGGTGGCCTGACTGCTTTACTTGAGTTCATTATTCATTTTGTGTTATCAAAGGCACCTTATCAGTATAATTGGCACAGACAGCGCCTTGAAAAAACTCTAAAAATAAGGACCATTGATAACATTGTGATCAATCGTATGAACTCTCCATCAAAGATACTGCATTTTGTTGGGTTTCGGGGTTATCTCTGCCATCGTTGTTGCATTTTTTTGTCAATTTTTAAATTGAATCATAAAAACAAAAAATAAAAAGAAATAAAAGCCCAAAATCCACACTCACTAAAAATGTTTGTAAATTAGCAATTGGTAAATGACATCCGAGTGGTTTTTCCCTCTCCTTCTGCTGCGCCTCTTGTCAGTGTTTGGTTAGCTGGCTGGCCGGCGTTTGGCAAGTTGGCAAATTGCATCTTAGCATTATAAACCTTGCACATGCCCTTTGTATCAAATAAATTTGCATTAAATAAAGAGTCAACCGCCAGTCAAGGTCGATAATATGGTGTATATGGTGGGGGGTTGTTGATCACAACGCGTGATCGTGATCATGATCAAAAGCAATGAAGCGAGAACAATTCTACAATTGATGAGATGATGCTCTGTCTCTTTTTATGCCAATCAATAAAAATTCACGTGTTACCGGCATGTGCCCTGCTACTACATATATTGTGAAAAGTACCAATTTATTTATTTAAGTTTCTTTCTTTCTTCTCTTTTCGCAGGTGAACTTTTTGATATGCCAAATATCGGCTCTATTCTTAGCCTCACTCTTCCGTTCGCTATTGCATCCTTCAAAAGTCTCATCAGAAGTTCGGCACGTGTTTGCTCTATCACTTGGCCTGACCTTCGGTTACTTTTGCTTCGGTCAACAGGCAATACATATTGCTGGATTACCGGCAATATGTTACATTGTCATCCGTACTCAAGATCCGCGCATTGTTCAAAGGTAAGTAAAAATTGAATGTTTTAATCGATCTTTTAATAAATTTTTTCTCCCTTTGATCAAAGGAGCGTTATGCTTGTGGCAATGTCATATTTACTGTGCATACATCTCATGCGGCAACTATATGATTATGGATCATATGCCCTGGACATAACTGGGCCCTTGATGATTATAACACAAAAGGTTACCAGTTTGGCGTTTAGTATTCACGATGGCTTTGTGCGGCAGGATGAGGTTAGCACAAATTTGCCTTAACTGATGAATAAAGAAGTACAATTCTATATGTATATCTTTACAGGATATGACTAAAGCCCAACAGTATCATGCCATACGTAAAATGCCCTCAGCTTTGGAATACTTCTCATATGTCTGGCACTTCCAAAGCCTCATGGCTGGACCATTGGTCTTCTACAAGGATTACATTGAGTTTGTTGAGGGTTACAATCTGCTAAAATGTCCTCCCAGGAATGTAAGTGTTTGAATTAGTCATTCGGTATGCATTTTAATCATTTATTATTGGGTTTTTTTTAGGGCAATCCGGATAATGGTAAAACCGAATTAATTGTAGAGCCATCACCCACGAAAACGGTTATACGCAAGGTTATTGGCAGTCTTGTTTGTGCCTTTATATTCATGAAATTCGTCAAACTTTATCCAGTGAAGAATATGAAAGAGGATGACTTTATAAATGCTACAAGCATACCCTATAAATTTTGGTATGCCATGATGGCAACCACTTGCATACGCTTTAAGTATTATCACGCATGGCTTCTGGCCGATGCTATATGTAATAATTCAGGTTTAGGTTTCACTGGATATGATAAGGATGGCAACGCCAAATGGGATCTGATTTCCAATATAAACGTGCTGTCATTTGAGGTGAGAGAGATAATAAGGGATTATTATTATTTGTGCATTTTATTGAATGAGGCCGCTTTTTCATTGTCTTGCAGTTTGCCTCGAACTTCCGTGATGCAATCAATAATTGGAATTGCGGCACCAATCGCTGGCTACGCACTTTGGTCTATGAGCGTGTACCAAAGAAGTATGGCACACTCCTCACGTTTGCCTTGAGCGCAGTGTGGCATGGATTCTATCCGGGCTATTATTTGACCTTTGCCACGGGCGCTGTTGTGGTCACAGCGGCACGTACGGGTCGCCGACTATTCCGTCACCGTTTCCAGAGCACTCAATTTACACGCATGTTCTACGATATACTTACCTGTGTGACCACACGCATTGTGATGGGCTACGCCACATTCCCATTTGTTCTGCTTGAATTAATGGTAAGCAATCATCAAATTTCTTCAACATAAATCCAGCAATTAATCCCATGTAATTTTTTCTGTGTTTCCCTTACAGGGCAGCATCAATTTGTACCTGAGATTTTATTTGTGCCTTCATATAATTTCACTAGTGACCATATTTATTTTACCACTATTCATACGTGGCGAAAAACGTGTCAAGCCGCCGTCCAACAGCTCAGAGGAAGTAGAATTATCAGCAAAATCATCGGGAACTGCTACTCTGCCGCAGGCGGCATTGGAGCCAGCAGTAGAGACTGTTCAGACAAAAACTACAGATCTCAAGAGTGAGGATAATGAGGAACAGACCGAAGAGCAACTAGTTAAACGTAATAATAAACTACCACAACAACACCTACACCCGCTGCAACAGCAACAACAAGAGCAACAACAACAAAAGAATATAATACTCCAACCACGCCCACAGCAATCGCCGCAACAAGTCAAGCCAAGGTCACCGCCTCAGCAAACTAGTGCACACGATGCAAATCGTGTGCCGCATGATCAATGTGAAATGGATCAATTATCCAGCAAGCTAAAGGAGAAATTTGAGGCTGAGACCAAAAACATTGAGGAATTTATTGATAAGACTGTGACCAAAACCGTTAGCGGCATTGTAGAATTCAAAGACGACTTGATGCGTGACATTGAATTCCCCAAACTGAAATTGGGAGCTGTTTCGGCGCCTTTAGATGCGACTGCTGTTGGTTTGCGCAAACGTAACATATCGACTATCCATGACAATGGATCCGATGCCTCTGGCCATGCCGTCGGTGAGCAGAGTGAAGCATTTCTCAAAAAGGAAATTGAGGTTATCAATGCGGTAGTTCCGGCTGTTTTAAGCAATGGACATGCCAAATAGTAACACAAATGAGGAAGCAGCATCACTAGCAACATCACCAGCGTGGGAGCACAAAAAATAACAACGATGAACAACAATATCAAGGCATGGACTGTTGAAACTGAGACAAGGGTACACTAATTCTAGGTGCTTCTATAATCCAATTGATTTAATTCTGTGTCAGATTAAGCCAACCAATCTAACAACGCACACAAAAGAAGACACAAACAACAAAAACACTCACACAGACCCACCACACACCTTTTGGTTTCATATCACCTATCTTGTTTTTAGTTTGCTTCATTTTTTTCTAGAAATTTACAAGAAATTTTGCTTAAAATTTTTTTAGAATTCGATGAATTAGCCAAATAATATAATTATAAGTAACTAAATAAATACACAAAAAAAAAAAAAATTATCGATTCAATGTTCAAATGTTTTTAGCTCAGCGCAAAAAATTTACAATACTTATTGTTGCAGCAAAACCGAAATAGAACTCGGGAAACTTTTGTTAAAAACTATAAATATGCATGATGATATTGATTGTCTAATTGTTGTTAAAAAAATCAAAAGAAAATAAGAATAATTTGTGTTTGTATGAACGTATGCGTGTGTATGTATGTATGTAAGTAACTATGTTTATTTGTTATCTCAGATCGTTTGCAGAAATCACTATAAACCAATTGAAGATTTTTTCCATATAGTCTATGTATTGCATTATGTCTAGGTTAAACAAAAGTAACGCTCGTAATACCAATGAAATGATCTGACATGATTAAGTACCTTCGGCGCTCCGAAGTTTATATTCCCCTGCAGTTTCTTGGCTATTAATAATCACTTCAAACATATCAATGTATAATAATATAATATAAACAGTCTATAGATCAGAGCTTAAAACACCTTTTAACACCAATGTAAACGAAGATGCTTTCTATTTTTTTTTAATCAATTTCCACGAGGAAACAATGCTATAACCTATTTAATGTCCGACTAAAGTACAATATATACTTATTAGATAGTTAACCAATTAAAAGTGCAATATATTTATAGAATAGAACAAGAAACAGCGGTTGGGAAAAAAAAAAAAAAATCGAGACATTCAACCAAAAAACAATGTAAATCAACTTTAGACTGAAGCTATCTGAACATAAAAATAATAATATTATACAGATAAAACGCACTAAACAAATCCTAAAAGAAAACAAAAAACAAGCGTAGTTAGAAATTAAGAATTTTCGAATCAATGTGTTTTTATCCCCCTTTTTTAACAATTGTACAATTTGTATACTGTGTATGCTTGTGTGCCTGTGTATGTTCGAGTGTGTGTTTGTGAATTATAAGAGAGTTTTCAAGTCCAATTCCCGCCCAATATCTTCCAATATAATCGGGAAACTTCCTGCTGGTTTTCTAACTTTGTAACTTCCTAGTTTTTGTAGCTTTTAAGCACACTTTTAACATATATATGGGTATATGTACATATATATCTACCGTACATTTATATACATATGACTTTTTGTTTTCTCCATTTTTCTTTGTTAACTTGAATAAACAGGGAGAGAAATAGAGAAAGTCTCTCCAAATGCGCATATGCCCTATATATATTTGATATATTTACTGCAACAAAGTTAATTGATTTACTTGTAATTGGCACTCATAAAAGACAGAAAAAATCGAAAATAAAAAATGTTAAATGCCAACAAAAAGACCTCGATATATACATTATATATATATATAAATATTTGTATGTATGCACAAAGGGCGATTTTTTCACAAGTGATTTGATTGACCCATTTAAACCAAACTGAACCAAAACAAACAAATTATTGTATGTAGTCCAATAAAGTGCATACGAATCAATTATTCAATGGAACAAAAATAAATCAACTCTTATATGTGTGTAAACTGAATACAAGATCTACATTCTCTTTTATTGATATTTTATATTAAAAGTTCAAGCTTCCGGTTATCTTATAAAAGTCATCGGAATCACCTGATGAGCCCAGGACACACAAATGGACTGCATTGCATTGGACTGTTCCGAAATCATGCTCCCCAAAGCGTTTCAAAATCGCACGGGCATCAAAGCTGCTGGCGCACTTATCGTCCTTTTTTTTGCGATAACGATTATTCAGCACTGTCATATGAAGTTTAATTGACTCTCTATCATTATTATCAGTGGCACACAGACCAGTGGTTTGAAAAGATCTTAGACATTTGTCGGCAAACTTTTGCAACTCCGGTGCGTCAACACCAGCATAAAGTATAACTGTGGAGCTCGGATCATCATTCATAATTTCCAATCCCTTTACTTTCATTTCAAATGGTGTGGTCAAACCGTCTAAAAACTGCTTGCAAGTCTGTAAATGTTCCACAGCTTTCTGACGCTCAACATCATCGAGAAGGACATAAACTCCCAAAGTAACGTGAACGCAACGTTCTGATATAAACAGTGCCTCATCTATGCCTGGCAACTGGGCCTCCAGTATACTCTTTTTTAGTTCCGAAAACTTGTCCTGCACTTGTCCTGCATTCAAGGCGACCGCCAAAAAGTGGGTAGGCTTCATGCGCCTTCGTAGGGATTGAACAAGTAAACGAATCTTGCGCAACGCTGCACAAACCTGACTTCGTTCTTTGCCTTTGATTTGCAAGTCCTTGGAATTCTCATTTTGTCGAGGTACATAGATCTCCACGCGAGTTTCCTCCTCGATGCGACGTTTGGTCGAGCCTTTAAAACCAATTATTCCACCATAAAATGATCTGCAAGGGGGGGAATGTATATTTACTTGGAAGCAGGAATAGGAATACTTGGATATGTGTACCCACTTGGGCACATGTAAATGCAACACAAAGCTACCATCAGCAGTTGTTTCTATTTTATTGGTTTCCTCATCATCCTCGTAGTCGTCTTCGGCATACAAATCTGGAACAAAAGGTTGAAGGTTAAAAGTGTATAGTTTTCAAATATACTGGATTTCAGGGGAAATACCTGGTTCTTCATAGCCCTTCCGCTGACCAGAAGTATTCTTCTTGCTGGAGTTCCACTTGTGTCCACCAAAGTCTTCATGGACGAGATTTACACGATAGCGCCGGTTATGGCTCATGGCTAACACAGGAGGCGCGAGGATGTCTCGACTCATTTTACTAATGCAAATCTACTTAGACCAGCAATTGTAATTTCCAAAAATTTGTGAGAGTCCCAATAAGGGGAAGACCAAAAATCAAAACTAAATTCGCGAAATAACTCCTGGCATTAGAGGTGGGAGGAGTGGCGATAAATTGTTCGTTGTATCGACTTTTTGTAATAATTGCATAATCGATGTTATCGATGTTATGATCGACAGATGTTTAGAAAAAAAGCGTATACATTAATTTGGGTTTAATATATTGATAATTCTATATAATTAAAAATAATATTGTACCTGTCGCTAAATTTTTTGATATTTGAAACGATATTTTAATCTTTTTAGTGAGGCCCTGAAAATTCCACTCACGGAACTAGTCACGATTCAAATAACTAGATCCCGTCACCAATTCACACGTGCAGTTTGTTTTGGTTTAATAGTTGGGTTTAAAATTAATTATTAGTGGCCATGCCTGCAGCAGCCCCGCAGTCTTTGAGTAATGGCAAACCCTCCCTGGCGGAGCCCCACAAATCCTGGAAAAAAGTCAACGAGGAGCGCAAGGCTCTTAAACGCCAACGTAAACAAGATAAACTTTTAAAAGAGCTGCAACAAGCACAGAATCAGGAAGCTGAGGCAGAAGCCAACGCCGCCTCTAATGCCCAGAAAGTAGCTACTGTTAATCCTTCTACTGTTAGCATAGCAGTTCCTGGATCCATTCTAGAGAATGCCCAATCTAATGAATTACGAGCCTATGTGGCTGGACAAATAGCTCGAGCGGCCTGCATATTCCGAGTCAACGAGGTGATCGTTTTTGATGATGTGGGCGTGGCAACGGCCAGAGAAACAAAAAAAAGTTATGAGGAGGACGCTGAAGGCAATGCCTCGGGCACTGTGAGAAGCAGTTCATTGCAACTCGCACGAATTCTTCAGTATCTTGAATGTCCGCAATATTTGCGAAAATATTTCTTTCCCCTGCATAAGGATCTAAAGTACTCGGGCCTCCTTAATCCCTTAGATACACCGCATCATCTGAGGCAACAAAGTAAATTTCGGTATCGCGAGGGAGTAATCTGCGATAAGAAGGCTAAGGAAGGTCAAAGTTACGCCAATGTCGGCCTGCTGAATGATGTCTTAGTGGACAAAGCCATTGAGCCGGGTGTGAGGGTAACAGTGAAGATGGATCAGCCAAATGGTATGAAGGATATTCACTTATGTATGTACATATTTCGTTATTTAAAAATTTTATTTGATTTTACAGAGGCAACAAGAAAACAGCGTGGCACCTTGGTCAGTCCGGATGAGCCACGTCGCGAGACAGGTGTCTATTGGGGCTATCAGGTGCGCATTGCGCATTCCTTATCGGAAATATTTACAAAATCCCCCTTTGATTCTGGCTATGACGTCACCTTGGGAACGTCTGATCGTGGCAAAAATGTTCATGAGGTTCCCGCCAAATCATTTAGCTACAATCACCTACTCATTGTTTTCGGTGGCCTCCAAGGACTGGAGTCAGCTTTGTCCAATGATGAAAAATTAACTGTGGATGATCCTGAATTGCTTTTCGATCATTACGTCAACGTACTACCCCGTCAAGGTTCCCGAACCATACGAACGGAGGAGGCCCTATTAATAGCCTTAGCAGCTCTTCAGGAAAAGCTTCAACCACAAAATGCTGATGTAGAAACTGATATTACTGACCTGCTACCTCGTAGCGATGAAACTGGAATTTCAGTTAACCGAGATGCATTGGTTAGCAAGAAGAAGCCGAAAAAGCGAAAGTTTGCAGAAGCTGAAAATGACGACACCAGTAAAAATTCAATGGAAAAAGAAACACCAGCAAAACCTGTTGCATTCAATCCATTTGATGAGGATAAATCAGTAGCGGAACCAGCTCCTGTGAATGACGATTTGGAAGTGGTGCCCTCAATAAAACCACCAACCTGGAATCCATTTGGTGATCGTAAACCAATAGAAGCCACATCTCCCAATAATATTTATGAGGTGGTGTCAGCTTCCAAAACGACAACCAATAGCTCTAAAAAGTCGGTGTTTAAGCCTACTGATGACTTAAGTCGATTTGATTGAGATTGTCAATTCCATATTGCAATGTTACGCAAAATGTAGTTTGAAATGTTGACCATTTGCTCTGATTATTTTATCTATCATATCAAATTTAAACATAAATCATTCTAGTTGCTGTCTGTCATAATATTTACAATTTGATTTTAAATAGATTGATAGAAATTGATTGTTTTTTGATTTAATTAAAGTTTTCGACCAAAACTTAAACATTTTTTTTTTATTAATGAAAAAAAGTTGATTAATTTATTATTAATTACATTCTTTGGAAATGGTTACTCTTAAAAAACACCACGACCACATAACTTTAAGGATTTCTTCAACTCTTAAATGTGAAAATCTTCATTAAAACTTGCTCTATTGTATAGAGCACGGCTGGCAGCTCTGTCCTTGCGTCTAGTTAAACCAAAGCAACCACGTCTGTATAACATAAATCCTCCCAAACTAATTGGTATGGCAATGAGAACAAATACAAGAAGGCCAATCCACACGAGACTTCCTTGCTCCGCATTCTCAACCAGATGATCGTTGTGAACTTGTACTAGCTGCATATCCTTTAAACTGGCTGGTGAATCACATTGCACATTTTTGGCCAACAATGGCGTTGCCCTAAATATTTGTGGCATCAAAGTGTTGATTATATGGTCATTGGATGAGTCACAAGACCATGGATTGTAGCGCAAATCAATTACGCTTAGCTTATCCCAACGCTGTATAAGTTCCCTTGATAATTTGGTCAAGTTACAATTATTCAGGTAAAGCTTATCCAAAGGTGCATAATCCAAATATTGTCCGCCAGTTATATTCTTGGCGAATGCCTGTTCGTCGATTTCTTCCAGAAATTTGTTATCACTTAAGATTAATTCGGTAAGATTCTGCAATTGGCTGAAAGCCCCAGCACCAATGCGTTTGATATCTTCCATATAGGCAAGGCTAAGGAATTTCAATTTTGGCAACTCCGGAAACACATTGTCGCCTTCCAAGTTACCAATTGGATTTTCATTCAAAACAAGACGTTCCAAATTTTCAGCATGTTCCAGTCCTTCTGGCAATTTAGTGAATAAATTACCAGCTGCTATAAAAGTTTCCAGTTCCTGGGGTCCATGAAGAATTGTCTTGGGTAATGCTTTAATTTCCATATACGATAAATCCAAAATCTTAAGATATTGAAGTCCCGAAATAGCTGTTTCTGTTTGCAAATCGATCACTTGAAAAGTATTTGCGCATAAAATAAGCTCTTCTAGATTTGGAGCATGTTCAAATAGATCATCATTCAGTGTATGCAATTCATTGTAACCCAAATTTAAAGATTTCAAATTCTCCAAAGCCTCAAAGTCATTTGTAGTGTATGGTCCTTGAAAAACGTCCGGTATCAACATTTTTGCGTTCAGTTTGTTGTTGGACAAATCGAGAGTCGTTAGTTCGGTTAAATTGGCAAATGCTCCATTGACAATCGAATCGATTTGATTGTGGCCCAAATAAAGATTTTTCACGCCATATTTTGGTAAAATCGGAATGTTGGTCAAATTAATGTGTTCCAATTTAATGGTCTCAAAGACAATGTCACCATTAGCTAATATATTCCATTCGTCTTCCGTAAACCATCCATCGAGTTGTTCCGTGCAATCCAAAAATTTCTGTTCAATGCTACATGTGCATTTTTTACATAATGAACTATTATTAACATCTATAATGGGTTTCACTGTGGTTGGTTTTGTTGTTGTCGTTGGGGTGACATTGTCATCGGAATATATTGGTGAAATTATGTTTATTACAAGCCAAAAGAATAGGCCAAATGAGACCGCTTTGTTTCCCCTCCAAATCATTTTAATTTTAACTTATTTTTATATTTATATATGTTAACGTTTTTTGGCCAAATCAAATATGTTTTTTAGATACTTTAATGTGTGTTTCTACTGACAAATTTCATGACTAACATGCACCGATGACCAATTTGGTCTTAACTAATTTATTGAAGAACCTTATCTTATCTAAACACTCACGATATGAAATTTTCACCATAATCTCGATTTGTTTTTTGTTGTACTCTTTTAGGAGTTACCACAAAATATTCCGTTATATACATACATACATAAGTATGTTAGAAAGTAGAAATCAAGCAAATCGGGAAAAATGCATATATCTTAAAAAAGTGGGGAGATGCTTATGATATCTTGATACCAAAACATCTTCCATGGTTAGGTGGGGATTTTCGCAACCGAGCTGCCAACTTGTTTCATTTTTTTACGGTATTCTTAACAGATATTTAACCATAAAATACATTTGTTTAAATTTATGTAATTAAAACTGTGACCTATATATTTCAGTAGTAGCACACAAGCAAATCAAGGCAGCAAAAATAAAACACTTTTTAGTCCGAAAAGGTTCTTGTTCATATTTCAATAAGTTGGCAGGTTGGCTACTGTCTTTCCGGCGGGCTTTTTTAATGTTTTTAAAAGATTTTTATAGAATAATAAATTTAAACTTCCGAAAAAGCTTTTCTCTTATTTTATAATAGCAATAACCCAAAACCGAACCAACGATCCTTTGTATAAATATCAATTTGGTTTTTTAACAATTGTGAATGAATATATCAAATAGTTCTGATCTAGATTTAATACAAATATGAATGTCAAATCAGCTTGAGTGATCACAATATGATATTTTCCAAATCGTCACAGGTATAGAAATTCAAACACAAACCTTACCAGGATTTGTCCAATTTACTTCACACGCCCTCAAGTGGGTGGCAAATAAATTAACTTTACTTTTCCCATTCCATTTCTTGTTAAATAGTTTATAATTTCACTTTATTTCCATACACTATGCTATAATTATAGTCTAGTTATACTGCAGTTCAAATGCTATTTAGCTGATTTTTCTTGTATCGACAATGACTTTTTTTGTTTTTGTTCGAAACTCTCTTAATAACTTTTTGTCTACTTACAAACTAAGTAAATTGCATTTAATTTCTTTAAAATTTCATGGAATGTCTAAAGCCGATATTGTTTCAACACATCAAAAAATTGAAGAGTTTTTATGATATTCAGTGTGTGTGTTCTTATGTTTTCATGAATTTTTGGTTATACTCAGTCGGCTCGCTCAACATAAGACACTAAAGTCTAAAGTGTTACTTTGTTTTTGCTTTTGTTGTAGTTTGGTTAACAATCTTGCGCTTATTATACAATTTTAGATAGACAGTTATATACATAATCAAACAAAAAAATAACTTTTGGAATTAATACAATTTAAGTTGACTTCTATATATAATACGTGGCGACATTGTCGTTGGTCATGATTAGCTATGGAATCTGATCTGGAAAACGTGGCTCCGGCAGAAAGTCCTCTTCCATTTCGAGGCGTGTATCACTGTGATAGCCCAATAGGGATTCGGTGTCCTCCTCCTCAAGATGTCGTATGGGATAGCTAATGCCATCGCCAAAGCTAAGAGAATTTTACGCAGAATTTTTGGTTGGATTTGTTTTGTTTTTTCTCACAAAATGCTTTAGGCAAGATATTGAACTTATGGAGATTAGTAATGTGTGTGTGTGCAAAATGAGGTGTGATTGTGTGTGCTTGTGTGTGAATGGTATGGAATGTATTATAAATTTTTAAGTTGTTCGTTTTCTTTTTTAATGATTTTCGTTTGTTTGTGCGGTGCAAAAAGCAAAGCATTCAAAGTCAATACTCATATTGGATAGACCGACAGATGTTTGGCAAATTAAAAACAAACCTTTGTAGCATTTGATTCTCTAGATAGTAAGATATATACTACATATATTTTTGTTTCTTTTGATTTATAATTATAAGTAGGTATAAAAAAAAGACAAACAATCATAGCTAAAAAATAAAAGTATCAAAAAATTGTATTACAAACTTGCAAAAAACATTAAAGTAATTCAAACATACATCTATGTATTGTAAAAGCCAAAAAGGAATTGCCTAATATATGTAAGTCTGTGTGTGTGTTTCTGTTAAAATTGATTTCTTTCGTTTTGAATTCCCATTTAAAATTTGCACGAAATTAGATTTCGTATTATCTACAATTATGTTTTAAAAATGTGTCAAAGAATTTGAATTAAGAACCGCCATAATTTTGCTTACGTAAGAATTTCGTTAGTTTTTTAAAGTTAAATTTCTTAATTACATATACTTCAGAGAAAGAGAGAGAGAGAGCGGGAGTGATGATCAATGAAACGGATTTAACAATATTACAAAAATTGAAACCTTCAAATTCGTCCAACAGATATGCCAGCCAGCCAGCCGAAAAAAATTCGTTGAATCCAATGGAGTTTAACACATAAAACTTAGTGAAATATATACATAATGTAATATATACACTTAAAAACTGTATAAATGATGATAGTTGTCGGGCCAGTCTCTCGATTTGCACTGGGCAAGCTAGCTGCTACGGTTTACAGTATAATGGTTTTTGTTTTAGGTTTCAACTTAAGAGTATATTACAAAGACATTTGTTTTTTTTTAACAAACAACTAAACGAGACTAGGCACTCTGCTACTTCTCTGGCAGTTTATACATAAGCCAAGCCAAGCTAAAACAAACGAACAAACACCTGATGGAGTCTAGCATTTAGCCATCAGGATGGTAGTTGCTTGCGTTGCTTGCGGTTGTGTTGATGGATCGCCATTCATGTCAATGATTAGGGCTCCCGTGCCGTTCCTTGATGACGATGGCGATCTGAGCTCCATTTGGGGCAACTGGTCGTCCAATTTGGGGAGCAATTCTGGTTGGAGATGATGATGCTGCTGCTGCTGCTGCTGATTGTTGCTGTTGCCCTCTTGGATCGTTGGGATTTCTCTTACTATGTGATGAGGCGAAGATAATGTTGGTGATTGTGGTGTTCGTTGTTGATTATGATTATTCATGGTGGAGTTGGTGGGCAGAGAGTCAATCAACTTATCTGTTGGATTGCCATCTAACCTGCTAGTTGTCGTTTGTCCCATCGTATCATATCGTTGCGCTGGTATATCTCCATTCTGGTCAGTGGATGTGGGAAAGGTCAAGCCATCACCACGACTATATTGATCCAACGATTTGTGAATAAGCAAAAGTTTTGTACAGATTTGTTAACAAGAAATTTAAGTTAGGAAAACAAAAATATCGTTGAATTTGCATATTTTCTTTTTTTGTTGGTTTGTTGTTTTTGTGATTGTTGCGCATTTTTGTTAGCATTTTTGTTTCGTTCTTTTTTTGTTTTTACAGTTTTCTTTTGAGTGTGTTGTGTAGGTGTGTTTTAAGCATGGTGTGTGTGGGATTTTGAATTGGTTAGCAGCAGCTTCTTCAATCATTAAATATTTAGTTTTTAGGGGAACAAAAATAAAAACTTAATTTAGCCAATTCCAGTAACGATTTTGGTTGGTTTTCTTTTGTTTTTGTTTTTATATTCTTGCAAAAATCTGACTATAGACGTATAGACAGTTAGATAAATGAATATTAGTCAGAAGTTAGAACAAATATATGGGAATGTATGTATGCCAACACGGCTTAGATATTATTTGACAGTATGTTAGTCAAAAATGAATTTAATTACTTTCATAAAACAACATAAAAGATTTATTAATCTATTTTCCATAAAAAGAACCTTCTTTACAGATTTCATGTCCATAACTTTTAATACAATAATACTATGTCCTAGATCTATCCTATTCTAGTTAAATAAGAAAGCATTCAAAAAAATTGTTGTAAAACTAAATTCCATTTCGATATTTACTTTTTGTTTGACTTTAGATAACAAAACATTATTAGGAAACATGATTTCTCGTGTTTAGAATAGTTTGAATATTAAAAAAATATAAACAATACAAATTTAAACAAAGATCTCTTAGCTGTAGATCTAATTTAAAGGAATTTGTAAAAAATTTTTTTATTCCTGTTACCAGTTTATTTTAGTTTTACCGATTTAAGCTATAGATTTTTGCAAGGATATGATAACCTCGGTGCAACCGATGTTAATCTGACTTTTATATTTGTAATAATGTTTTAGTTTGTTCACTTAACACTAAATTACAAACAAAGGAAGAACATTTACATTTTGTTTTTTGATTTAGTCGTTTCTGCTTGATCCTTTTTGCTAATTACTATCTTAGACATTACAAAAATTGGTGAGTTGTGTTAGATACTTAAAACACACATTTAAAATTTTTATTTAAACAAAAATAAAAAAGAAATACATAAAAATTCGCACTACTAAGCATAGCTTTAAATTTGCCAAATATGAGTGTGGAAAGAGAAGGGGGTGTGGCAAAAAAAAATAACAAAAAAGCACACAAAAACAACAACTAATAAGTAACAAATTTGTTAGTTCAGGATTTATAAAATTTAACATTTTGTTCAAAGTGCAGCACATATTAGTAATAATGCAAATGACAAAATGATTTGTGGGAACGAGAGAAAGAGATTAAGAGATATTGAGAATGACAATTGACATACCTGGTAAATATAGGCAAAAACCAGTATTGCCAATCATCGCCGAATACTTCACAGAAGTTGGCAAAACGTCCAAGATTGTAGCCATTTTTATCCGGTCCGCCAACACGAAATATAGGAGCACGAAAAGCCTCTATATATAAAGAAGAAATATTGATTATGACAATTTGATTTTTATTTAAAAACAAATTCGCAATTACTTACCCAAGGTGGTGCGATTGACGAGCACCAAATAGATATGATAGCCAAATAGACTGACCAAGCTAATGGCAAACATAATGGCAATGAAGAACAGGAATAATATATGAAATCGACCCACGCCGCCATTGAGTTGACCCTGTTCCAAGTAGTCATTTTCGTACTTTTTTATACATGTACATATAAATAGGCATTACAACAAATAAGGTATATATATATATAAATATACATGCAAAGGTAATTGTTACACATTTCAAAAACAACACAAGATGCAGAATGAAGTGTTTAACACTGACTATACTTTGTTCACATTTGTTTTCTCTTTTAATGATAAGTTTTGTAGAATCAAATTCTCACATATGAGAGAAATTATATTAATTTACAATACGCTCTTCAGTTTCAAAAGAAACCTATAAAATTCTAGTTCATATGCAATGTGCCTTTTATATTTTCCATGTCTTACTACATAAAAAGGATTCTCGGAGTATTGGGCAGCTAGAAGTAAGCCTTAGGCTTACTAAGTATTTAATTGAGTAATATTGGTTATATATGATCTCCCTACAACTAACATAGCTAAAAGACTTTCAACTCGCAACTAAGTGTTATGTTAGTACAACATCTATGATAATTCGTGCATGTAAAAAGATATAAGAATTCGAAACTTACGGCACCTACCTTCCAAAACTGCACAAAATCGTGCAGTGTGGTTAAGGCAACATATAGACAGTAGATCAGGGCATAACCCAAAAACAGTACGAAGAATTTGTAGTTGTAGAAATTAACACAATTGTTCACCCAGGGACAATGATGATCCATTTTTAATACACAACAACTGCATACGCTACAATGATGTGAACGATCTGGCTTGATAATTTTACATTTCTCACAGAATCGGACAGAGCCATTCATTGTTCTGTAGAGTAAAGTTAATTCATATTAAATATTGTTTCAAATCGTTGGCATTTCAAATATTACCGATTTGTTACTGGCAAATTTCGGGCAAAATTGTTTAAAATGCGTTTCTGTGTTTCTGGGTTATCAGCCCGAAATAAACGTGTCACTTCCTCATCGGGTATGCGCCACTAAAAAAAAAAAAAAAAAAAAAAAATTCAACGATAAAATATTTGTTGCGGGACTTTCGATGTGATAAGATTGGCATGTGACTCACTTGATCGGGTACTCGGCCTACCGAAGTCATGATGGTCCTCCAATAGGACCATAGGAGCAATAAAAGTGCTATGTGGTAAAAGAGCAGCATAAATGACATGGCCACGCGATTCTCTACATTGCCTATGGATAAAGATATACATAATTATTAGAGAGAATGAACAGGAAGTCAACTGCACTGAACTTACGTATGCATAGTTCCACCACATAGGCGTAGTAGGACCAGCATATAACGCTGGTGATAAAGAGAACCGGAATCCACTTGAACACAGACATACAGAAGCCGCAGGGTGTCTTCCTTCGTCGATTATCCTCGTTTCCCATTCTATTAAAGCAGGCTAAGGCCTGTGCGGCACGATCTTCAAAATTTTGATCTGTGGGAACTGCGATTGCCAGTACTCCGTTGTTTTTGTTATTGGTCGGTGCAGCAAGGCCTCTGGGATGAATCTTTATCTGCTGTATGCGTTTGTTGTTGTCAGTGATTCACAATTAAACAAAAAAAATATTGCTAAACACCAACACTAACACTCATAGGAACGGGCCAAGAGGGATGGAAATCTTGCAAAATGCGGGGTATCTGACTTTAACTTTTGCTTCTGCTCGCTTTCCCTTCTGTGGGAAAGTGCTAATTTTAACTAGATGCCATTGTTGTTGATCTCAATCATCAATTTCTATACGTAATGCTGCGCAGCCTGCTTGTTTTCACATACCAAATTTGTTAAAATTATTATATTTCTCTACTTAGAGCTGAGTTGCAGAATCATCAATGGCACTATCGATGTTATCGATTTTACAACTTTTTTTTTTAACGAGAACTATCGGATATCGACAAACGACGTTTCCCCGTTTCTCGAAAACGTTACTTTTTCAGTAACCGAAAATATTTGAATTTTAAAATCTCTTGGAGGTTGCAGTATAGTTTTAAATAATCAATTAAGTTTTTGACTTTCTTTTGCCATATCTTAGCTTATAAAATACTGATTTGTTGATTAACATCAAAGGCTTCAAACTATAAATACAGCTGTTTCGGACGAACTGAAGTTAGATTTAAAATTGTTTGAGAAGAAACAAAAACATATAAACATTTAACTTGGTTAGTGCTGTATTAGTTTTTTGCTAATTTTCAATAAAAAAAATTCAAAGAATCGTTAATCTAGATTTGTCACTGTTAAAACATAATTAATATTAGTGATGTTTTACCTGAATTCGCTTCGCTTTTATTACCATACTAACATGTTTGTAACTTCAGGTGTCTGAGTGGGAGGCAAATCAGTGCTGTCATTTGAGCTTTTTCCCGCCCTATTTAATAATTTGCCAATAAAATTAAAAATAGAGTAACATTTGCCATATTGGCATGTATACGAAAACATGAAATCTATTTAATTAATTTTTTTGTTTAAATAATTCATCACCAAAATAGCCGTTTTTTAACTGAAATTCAAATTAACCGCTTTGTTTTCAAGCCTTTCGCCATATAAGCTAGATATAGCCATAAATAAGCTAAAATGGTTGTTGTTGAGCGAAGTGTAGGTGAGGAGCTATTTTTCTTCTTCTTGATTTCAGTTTTCTGTTAACCATCGAACCATCGAGCGGGTGTGCTTTTGTTAGATGCGCTCTAAGTGCGTTTAAAAAATTCAAACAAAGTAATTAAACAAAAGTAATAAGAAAGTGTTTGAAATTTACCCGTTAGCCGCCTGCGCCATTTTTCAGTTGACCACCCCCACCCACGCGCCCCTTCATTGATTGTGACCAAGTGACAAAAACGAAGAAAAAAAAGTTGTGAAAAAGTTACACTACGTGCGCGTAATATATAAAAAAAAAACGAGGCCGATATGCACGAGAAGTGAACGTTGTCGGGGTTGGGAAAGGGGGCTGTGGCAGTCGACAGGCTCCCCCTACAACCAAAAAAAAAAAAAAAAAAAAAAAAAAATTATACACACATACATACAAAAATCTACCTATCACTTTGGCATGTTGTTGTTGTCGTTGCTGCTGCTTGTCGGCAAGGTTTTTGGGTTTCGCCTCAGCCCTCCCCCCTAAGCTTGGGTGTTGGGACGGGGGGGTTTTGGGGAAAGACTACAATCAATAAACACGCTTTGAGTGGGAGAGACGACCAGCCGCAGCAGCAGAGCATTTAGGCCTGGATTTGAGGTATTGGCCGCGCGCGCATCTTCAATAATTGAACCCCTCCAAACCTGCCAACACCCCCACACAATTGCTCTCCCTCTCACCCACTCTGCTAATGAACAAATGCCGGCAAGCCGTCGGCAATTAGAGCTTATCTTTAAATAATATTTTATGATCAGCTGTTTGACTGATTTGATTTGAATAGAAATTTATTAAATCGATATGATAAGAGTTAAGAAAAGATTCTGTATTATCATAAAGTAGTTGATTGTTCAATATTTGTTAAAATTTGATAACATATCTTTTACAATTATGTTGCCCAGAAATTGCAACTTTGCAGATAAATCGGTTAGAATGTTTATAAATTAGTAAAGAACAGAAAAACGTTTTCGTGTTAAACAATTGGTCAAAAATATATTTAAAACTCTTACTAGAGCAAAACATTTTCATACCTCCATTATTTTTAAGAGATATTAAATGTTATGGCCTATAACAAACATCTTTATAAAGAAAAACTCACTAGAAATTATATATATTAAAAGGAAATATATAAATACTAAAGGTGGCATGTCATTAGGGTAAGGCTCTCCTTCTAAAGTCCATATCCCTGTCAACAAGAATCGGTCAACGTATCTTGTTAATGACTATTTTCTTAGTTTCCAGTTGTTTGGATTCTAAAAATTCAATGTTTAGAGGCTAAACTATTGTATTAACAACTTAAAAAAACAACTTTTTTAAGGGGGAAGATTTTTAAAATTAAAAGTGGGCATATTTATGCCAGTTTCACGCCAATAATAACTTATATTTACCAGGCCATCACTTGAAAATCGTTACTTTTTTTGCTTTAGCCTTTCTTTTTTATAAAAGAAATTGTACACAATTCAATTGTGTTAATAATTTGTTTGACCCCATGTCGTATAAGTGATATTTGAAATGGAGATTTTAAGTATATTTCTTGTTAGCTTAACCGTTCGTTATGCTAATCAATTCTTAGACACGAATACTAAAAACAATTTTCCAAGAATATTTCCAAACCAAAAAAAAGAGCAAAATAACAAAACAGGCCAATCCACAGATATTTATGTATGTATACATAAACATATGCATGTGTGTGTAGGTATGTATTTTATATACGAAATGCTATGCGAAATGTTTATTTAAGCGAAAAATTATTTCGCACACACCATAATTAATTAAACAATTACATGGCAAGCAGAAAAATGTGGGGATACATACAGACAGACAAAATTATATAGATATATGCATATAAAGACCATGGCGATGGCGTGGGCAGCAGCAGCAGCAACATCAACAACTACAATTTTTGTTAAACAAACATAAATCATTGATAAACATTGCTACCAAAACTAAACTTTAACCAACGCCAATTAATTTAATTATAATGCTTAAAAACTTTTTCTTTAAAGACCCACATGAATATTGGTATACTTTCGATATCTCTCTTTCCCGCTTCCACCCTCTTTCACCCTCCCACACTCTCTCTTTGTCTCACTCTCTCTATCTATCTCTCTCTCTCTCTCTCTCTGTGTGTGTATGTGTATCCCAGTAAACGCGCTTTTTTCAATCAAATCTAATAATGAATTTTTTCTCCTTGTTGTTGCTGTTTTATTTTTTGTTCCAACATCAAAGTAAAAAAACAAGAAAACCAAATATATGTATATACAAACATACATATATAGATAGATACAGAGCACAAGAAACAACAACAATAAGAAATAAATAACAAAAAAAACAACAAAAATTTACAGCAACAAGAGTAACAAAATTAAATTTGGTTTTAGCCATAAAAAGAAGCAAACACGCAGCAGCAGCAGCAAAAGAAGTAAGAACAACAGCAACAACAACAACAACAGGTGCAGGAAAGTGAAGCTGTGGAACAGTGTTTTTGAGGCCCAAATAACTCAACCAACACAAATTCAGTTCAGTCAAGTAAAGTCAAGTCAGTCAGTCAGTCAAAAGCAGAAGCCAAAGCAGAAGCAGAGGCAGAGCCAAAGTCAAAACATCCCAATATATCCACATCAACGTCGCCGCCGCCTCCATTTGGAGTAGTAGTTGTCGCCATCGTCTCCGTCGTCGTCGGAGCACCAAAAGTCAGGTGAGTTGTACTTGTACTTACATATGAGAACAGCCAACCCAAGCACACATATTATACAATACATATATACTCGCTCATATATCTATACTATATAGTCGAAGTGTATATGTATGAAATTGTGTAGAAGTTACCTTACCTTATTTGTTTGATTTTTTTTTTTTTCTTCTTTTTTTTTGTGTTCTGTTTGCTCCTCAACGAGCAGCTCAACTCATATTCGCATTACCCCGTTCCCTGCGAGACCGCCTTTTCCCCCCTTTTTATACACAATCACATTGTATGCGATTAAATATTTTAACGCGCTTATCAATAGCTCTCAAGGGTTGACATTGGGTTCCGATGATAAATAAATAGGAAAACAAAATGGAAATAAGAAAAAGAAAAGAGTTTAAAGGCACTGCAAAAAAAGAAAACAATTTTACATGAAATTTTAATAACAGGGAAAATTGGAAAGTGGGGGATCTTTGATCTAAGACTTTTCTGCAGAAGGTCTTCTATGATTGATGAGGTTTAACCTGCCCTGGATTTACGAAATTGCCTAACCGTTTTGGTACCTCAAGTTCTATATTTTGAACCGATCAAAAGGCTTATACTTATCCAAACTGTGGAAATCTATATAGAGCAATAACGAATCTAACGCTGTCAGATGCATACAGTCCAATTGAATTCATTTTTTCAAGCAAAAATGTTTTTTCGATAGCAAACATTATTTTTAGAAAATGACCATGTTACAAGGCGAAAGAAAAGCCTTAAGACTTTCTTAAAAGCAAATATTTTCCAGTCTACTGCATAATTTAAGATGCAGTCCTTGACCCATGAATTGTATATACCTGTTGAATACTAAAGTTTGCGTTTACTAAATTAATTAACTTTTCTAGCTAAAGTATTACTTTAAACTGCATTTAGCTGTTTTTTTTAGTTTTTAAAGGCAATAGCTAAAGTTAGTTTTCCCTATTGGTCCTGGTTGGTGATCTTTGTCTAAAATTTTACAGTTTCAATGGGAGACGACAAATTTATCCCCAATGTAAAATTAGTAAAAGTTTTTTCCACAGTATCCAAATTTAGCTTGCCTAATTTTATGTAAATTTCTAAGCTCTCTAAGTAAAGAAAGTTTTAAAGAATTTATATGCAAGTGAAGCAAAATGTTGTTTTTTGTTTTACTTATTAAGTGAGAGACAATCGAAGCAGTTTAAGGCCATATTCGTTCTCTCTCTTATTTATAGCATCCGCTTTGCCATTTCACATATTTTTCAACACACTTTTCCACACGCTTTTCTTTTTCTTTCTTTCTCTTTGTCTTTCCTTAGAATTCTGCAAAGTTTGAAAGTGTAGAAAAGAAAATTCGCCACAGAAATTTAGTTAGCAATTTATCCCATCTCAGCAATATTCTTGAATTTATTTCTCTTAACTAAACTTTCTTTAGTTTATTTGTTTTTTTTTTCTTTACTTGTTTCTTATGTGTTTTTGTTTTAATTATTTCATCAAAACTTGTGTAACGAATGTTCCAAGTCTGGACAGTCACTCATTGAAGTCCATCCATCAGCATTATGGCAAATGTTAGTCACGCACACACACTTACACACACACACACACAGGACATGCAAACATTCATGCACGCATACATGTGTATTACATGTACATACAATTCCCATTCGATGTAGATGACGGCAGAGAGAGGATGAATGAATGAATGTGGATGGATGATGGGGGAGATGAATGGCAGAATAGAAGGAGGTGGATGCCAACCTCAATTCGTATTCGATTCAATAGCCTGCAGCGAGGCTCGTCATCTTTTATACGCCCCACACTCTCCCCATTAACCGTCACCGCCCAACCGCCCCCCATCAATATCCCGTTCCTCGAGAGTTTTTTCTCATTCTATCTCACTCACATTTGCCATTTTTTCTTTGCTTTTTCCTTCTCTTTTTTGACTTGTCTTAGGACCTCAGCAGATTCCTGGCATGTCCTCACGTTTCCTGGTCGTGCTACTCTTATGACCCAAGGTTATAATACCCTTTAGACTAAAGGGCATATTAACTTTGGCAACAAACTAATGTGTATCTAAAAGATTTCTTAAGACTGTACTGTGAGATATAAAATCAATACAAATGGCATTCGTGATTGATGAAATTCGACTATAAGTTGGGTCTCTTACCTTTTCCGTCAACAATGTTCGAATCTTTTTTATATTGGCTTACACATAATTGCCACCCTTATAACTATATTATGTCCTTTGACCAACACAAACGACCCTTTCATAAATTATTATTCAAATTAATGTACATACATACATATGTACATGCTGCGTCTATGTACCTACAAGCTAAAGATATCCCCAATTAATAGGGTTATAAGTGAAATAGTAATAACTTTAGTAACGGAGACAATTATTTGGTAGTTCTAGGAATTTTAAGAAGAGGAAATTGGGATAAAGTATGCAGTAGATTACAAAACGATTTTAAGTCTTTCAAAATTAAAGATCCTGCAGCCAAAAAACTGTTTATAAACTTCGACGATTATTTTTCGTCCCAAGGAAATTCCTTACTTACGAATTTCTTTAAGTGTAGCAAATCCTAGACTTAAAAAAAAAAACATATACTAGTTTAAAAGAAAAATAATTTTTATTCGTTTGCATCTCTCAATCAAATATATCAGTAGCTGTGCTGTTGGTTATGGCTTTTCATCTATATTGATTGAATTTTAACTAGCCACATATGTATGTGTATAAAACTGTGGAAATACAATACTACAAAAAGTTCAAGTTAAATAATGGATGAATGATATTTGTAGTTTTTCTGAAGAAAACAAAAGAAAGAATTAAAATGGTATACATACATATATATTTGTGATAGAGTCCAGTTTATTGACAGGACACCAATGCGTTTTCTTTCATTGGCAAAGGTGGGTACTTCATTTTGTCGCTCTGGTTGTGTGTGTCTGGAAACACGTGAAAAACTCATCAGTAAAGGGACAAACGGAAAAAATAATAATAAAGAATAATCTTTTATAACCCGACCATCCTTTTGCCTTCACCCTTTCGCTGTTTAACAAGTTTTGTTTTATATTTTCCTGCGAATTCACTTTGTATAACCTTTATTGAAAAAGGCACAGACAAAGAGAGCGTATATTTCATTTACCTAGAAATTTACAATGCTGAAATTTATAATTTTGCTTACTAAAATTTCTTTAATTCAATTTAATTTATTCTAGAAAATAATTGCCTTATTCATTATACTTTCTATAAAGTCCTGATCGCCGAATTATACTTTGAGGTATGGTAAGGAATGGTTATTGGCAGGAATTTGATTGGTCCTTTGATTGAAAAGGTTTTTGTCTTTCCTTATTTCCTTTTGATTGGATTTTTTCGCATTGTTTTGCTCCTTGCCAATTTCGATAATAGAGACTGTTGCAGTGAGACACAGAGAAAGAGAGAGAGAGAGAAATTCGATTTCGTAATCCTAGCAAAATTAATTATTCTCAACGTACCAAAATAGCAACAGAGCCCAACAACACAGAGAGTCAGTGTGAGAGAGAGATAACTAAAATTTACTTACGCATTTACCTGTTTGAAAAAAAAGTTAATGCTTAGTTACTGCTACTGTTGGCTTAATTCATGGAAAACTTGGAAAACCCTGAAGACAATTGAATAAACTTAACTGTGCTTAATGTTATTAATTAGTTTTGTGTAGCGACTGCAAAACTTTTAAGTCTAATTAGACAGCCATCTAAGCAGAAGTGTTCACATACATATATACTATAGTTTGATAAGTATAAGCTCCATTTATCCCTCACACATTGCTGCCATTTGATATGTGACGTCAAGTAAAATTTGTTTTATTTTATTATTTTTTGTTTTCCCATTTTTATTTTTGATAAATTATTTGTAAATATGTACACACACCGAGATTTCAATTTCTGTTTCAATTGTGGCCAAAAGTGAGTCACAAATTATGGCGCATAATTTGCGTTTTTAATAAAGTGGCTAACACACACACACACATACACTGATAGAGACAGACACACACACACACACAGTTTTCATTTTTCTTTTCATTGTTGTGGTGGTTGTTTTTGTTACGTGGGCGCTGGCCAAATAAATAACCATAATTTCCTCTCTTTCCCTTTCCCCTTCTCCTCCACTCTTCTTGCCATTCAACAATATAAAAGCGTACCAAAGAAAAAAAAAACCCCAAAAGCCAAAAGAATGAAACAAACGAATGGAGAAAAAAAAATTTATATATAGAAAAAGAAAAGATGAAAATGAAAAATCCATTTAATTGTTTGGCGGCCAATAAAAGTAATAAAAGAAATAGGGAATCGCATTTAAAAATACTTTTGCATTTCTTAGAAGGGCTGTTAGATTAGAATTTCATTTGTAGAATCCTTTTTAAAAAGTCGAAAAATACTTTTACCTTCTCTTTAGATTTATCTTTTGAACCTATGATAATAAAAATAGAACTTAGCTAATACAAGTTTGTAACCCAGTTCTGATTATATATAATACTGAAAAGTCTATTTTAAAAGAGTTGATAATGAAGAAAAGGAAGTTAACACAAGATTCAGATGAGCTAAGTCAAATATTAAATACTCTTTATGTGAAAGTGTATTCAGAGAGCATCGAAAGATACAAAAAGTATTCCAACAGTGAGCAAATGAGTGCTCTATTATGTGTGTGTACGTCCAGGGGATTGCAAAAGCAAATGCAAATAGATCAGTTCATCAATAATTCGCAGCACTTAACAATTGCTTTTGCCATTTTTGAATTTCAGAGAGAGAGATAGAGAGAGGGAGAGAAATCAATAAGCGTCAGATACACACACAGAAATATCTCTCACTCTATATTTATAAATAATATGATATCAGCTGACAACTAATCAAAAATTGTTTTTAAAGGTATTTACTAAATACTATTTAGTGCTAATTGGTATTACAATTTCTAACTTGTTAACTTATGTTAAATGCTATGTGGGCGGGACGATTAGTTGTTTAAAGCGTAGCCTTTTATATTAATTCAGATGGAGCAGAAAGATTCTTTTTTCGCTTCATATATTTTGAATTTCCAACTACTTTTAGCGTTGAAGATATGGTATGGCCATTACAACTCTGGATTCGTTAGCGAAGTCTGCTGATTATGTAACTTGGTGGTTCTTGAAGTAGCTAAACTCACATTTTGTGCTGCCTACGATTTAAAATCTTATAAATCAGTAAGATTTATTGACTGGCTAAAACCCAGTCTTGAGCTTCGATTTGAAACCAAAAATTTAGTTTAACTCAAACAAATGGATTTCAACTGAGTTTTTAATTATGAATAACGGCATACCTTTTAATTTATAAAGAATAATAAGAAGAAAATAAATTTAATTTTATTTTTTGATGTTGATATTGGTCGTCATTTTCATCCTTCATCTTTCTTTGTGCTATATTTATTTTTCAAGCGAGGGTCGTCTATTTGACTTAGCAAACTTTTTTGGGGGTTTTCATTCGCTTTCACAAAATACTGTGTACAGGGTGTACCATTGCGAGATGAAACTATTGATTGCTCCCAATTATGGTCACATTTACTTCACTCGTTTTATTGTGTGTGGGTGTTTGTCAATGGAACAAAAAGAGGTTTATATTCAGTTGAGCAATTGAGCGATACAATCTTTTAAAAATATAATTTGGCACATTTTATTTGGCCGCTCAATAAACTGGAATGGATTAGTTTATTTATTTATTGTTGTGATCTACATTTAGTTGACACATTTTTAATAAGTCTAAATATAGTTTTGTGTCTATTCAAAGTTTGCCTTTAATGTGAAATGCTTTTCTTGGCACAAAATAGAACAAACTAAATTAGTATTAATTCTCGTTTGTCAAAATGTTATATTAATCTGCCTGGTGCTTGATAGTTCCCAGTATATGTAGGCTAGCAAAAGACTCAACACTTAAAGATAATGCCAAAGATAATGTATTAATGTTATATTCCACTTGGCTTGTAATCTTTTTAAACAGTTACTTGGAATCACTAAAAAGGTTTTTAGAAAGCTTTAACAAAATGCTGTCTCAGTGTTTCTGGAAATCCCTTTAAGTACTTCTATATAGACAAATATTTTGTACGTTTTACTGTTATGAAAGAGGTTCTTAGAAATAATATAAATATGTATGTATATAAATCAAATTTCAACCATTTTTCCTTAATAATATATTGTAGTTTTTACTTTCGAGTGAGAATAACTTTTATGCTGATTTATGAGACATTTCTTTCTGTGTGGCAGAAGGACCCTGTATATATGTGTACATTGAATATATTATATATTTATTTTGTTGTTAGCCAAGAAACTAATTAGAGAGCAAAGTGCGGTCATGGCACTTTTGATAAACTTCTTATTGAGTTTTTGCCCTCAGTAGCCTTAGTCGAGAACAAGAGAGAAAGAGAGAGAGTAAGAAAAACTTATCTTTTGATAAAGTTACATAGCTTCTTATCAACTTGCACGTGAGTTCACCTATTTTTAGAGTTGGTTAGATAGTTTGAACGCAGCAAACACAGAAAATAAGATTAGGTCCATACGACACATGTGGAGAGAAAGACAAGGCACTAAACACTAAATGGCTTTTAAAAGCCAATTAACGCCCGATATGAGCTTATTTATCTCTTGCTCTCTACTACTCTGCTTCTCCGACTAGTCAACTGCTCGACTACTCGACAGAATCCATGGCCTGTCTGACTTGCCGCTTGCCTGTCAATATGCTTAACTTGTCATTTGGGTCTTCCACCCCCCCTCGCCCTTTCCATTCCCTGTCAAGTGGAAGAATACAAAAAGGCAAAGAATAAAGAAGAAAATTTTGTGTCTGACAAAAAGTGATTTTCGCATTTTCATTTCATATTGAAGATTCCCCAGACAACAGCAGCAGCAGCAGAAGCAGCAACAGCAGCAACATTTTTATGAGCAGTAAATTAGACTTTTCTTTGTTTCATTTTTATATTTCTCCATAAATTTATAGCAAGTGTTGAAATGGCATCGTATCAGCCCACTCACAGATTAGAAACAGCAATATATCTGTATATATGTTTACATATATATCTATATGTATTTTATGCATCTTTCTCCCCCCATTGTCCTCTTGTGTGTGTCTTTCTGTGGCTTTATATTTGCATGTGTCACTCCGAAGACTTGTTAGATGATTTTGACCCAGTCTAGATTCAGTTTGGTCTATCTTTGGGTCTAAGACTCAGTCCATGGTATATTTGTTATTATGCCAACTGATAAGTTATCTTCTTGACGCATTTCAGCCATAATAATGTACATTTTATTTCAGTTCTTATGGCTTTGACTTATCAACATATATTATATACATATATATGCAAAATATTCAGTTTCTCATTCAGTGACGTACAAGATTAGCTCCAAAGCAACTTACTTTAAAGCTTGTTTGTCATTTGTCACCTACTTTAATTACAAAACGGGTACATTAACTTTATAAAACTAAATGCTCTCAAGGATCAAAGAACAGAATGAAGTATCTTTTCACAACACATATTCAAGATGTTTCTGCAACTGATTGTTTCTAGGACAATAGAGGTATAGTTCAACCTTAGTTTATTCTACTGGCTTCAAAGGAAGTAAATTTATTAGTGATGCAATGTGTAGCTATGTACCTACCTAGGTTACTACTAGTATATACATATATAAATGGCAGTGGGTTTTAGGTGTAACTTTTGACTTTTTTGATTGCAAAAGTTTTTCTACACAGAGCCTGGCCAAATGATTGACAGCATTATCAGGCTCGGCATTATCCTGGCTGCTGTGCGGTTAAAATACAAGTTGAAGAAGCAGCAACAGAACAGCAATAACAAAAAGGGAACTTTTTACACTCTGACTCTGCTTAATGGAAATGGAAAACTTTGCGTTTAATCGATTAAACAATTTGCCTTAGCGGCCAGCCAGTGTCACCTCCCTCCCTCCCTCCTACATCACACTCCCACCATTCCCTGCAAACCGCCTTTAAGGCAAGGCAAGGCCAGTCCAGAGGCAAACATCAAAGTCAAGCACCAGCAACAACAACAACAACAATAACAACAACAGCAATAACAGAAGCAGCAGCTGTGTGACGTCAATTGAAGAAAGAGCGAGAAAGTGAGTGGGAGTGAGGCAGGGGGAGAGTTAGGGGGGCAAAAAGTGGGAGTTTTGTGTGTGGTCAAAACCCACACAACAAAATATATACATATACATACATATACATATGTATGAATGTATGTATATAAAAAAAGGACCAAATAAAATAGACCCGCAAAAAATAAGTCAATTAACTTGAAAGAGACATGCTGCAAATCAAATTTAACCCTAAATTGTGGCAAATTTAATTTAAATATGCTCGCCCTTTCATATTTAACATGCTGAAATGAAATGTCTCACAAGATATATCCACTTAAAGTTGAAAATGTTAAAAAATAAAAGAACTCACAAAAAGATTTCAGTGTTTAACTTTCAAGAAATTAAGCTAATTACTAAGAAGAACTTGAATACTTGAAATCACTAGAAATAAAAATAGATCACACTGTAAGGACATGCAAAATCAAATATAATATAATATAAGAGATGAACAAATCAAATTAGGATGCCTTTGTGGGTTTCTCTCATGATTTTTTCAAATGATCAAACAGAAAAAGTTTACTACACACACAACCAACCAAAGGAAGTCACTCACCTGAGGACCAAGGCTATCCTTAGACTATGGGTCTGCATGTAGGGTATGTGTGTGTTTGTGTGTATGGGCGTTTATATGTGCTTCAAACACATAATTTGATTAGATTTTTGGGTAGGTCGGCACACATGGCTGGCTGGACTAACTAATTGATGTTTGGGCTGTCTGCATCCTGCAAGTTTGCTAAGTAAATTATAAGTCTTCATCGTCATTGCCATCGCCATGCTCTCTTGCCCCATCTTGGTTGCAATTCAATTAGATCTTAAAGCACACTCTCAAGAGCAACAGCAACAATGGGAAAGTAATAAAACACAAAAATCCCCCAGTATTGGTTTTTTGTTTTTAAGCACATAATTTACATTAAGTATGTATGTACATATATATATAAATAAACATGCAGAGATTCCATGCAGGGATGGATTGGTTGCCACATGTTGGCCTGGAAGCTATTTATTGTAACAAAGATTCAATTTCAGTGAAATGTATTTCAAAAGAGTTTATATTTTGAGTGCTTCTTTGAATCTTTAATTACTTATGGAAATTTTACGACTTGTTTTAATGGATGGCGGAAGACCCAGTAATTTGAATATAACTCTGAAAAGTTTACTTTTAAATTTATTGAAAATCGGGCCAGTTTCCGTCATGAATTCTGAATAAATTGTTTGAAATTTGCTTTCAATTCATTTTTGGTGAATGTTTCCCTTCATTTTCTAAACCTAAAACGATTCGCAAAGGCAAGTGTTATTCGTTTACACAGATGGGAAGATAAAATTTAGTTTTTGGATGTCGTTCTTTTTAGAAGAAAAAATATTTTTGTTATTTATGCGGTTTAGAAAAAGCCAATCGAAGTATTGTATCGATAAATGTAATTCTAGAACTTACATGCGATTACTACTCAAGTGTCATTATTCAACTAAGTCGTGGGAACAACAACAATATTGTTTATGTGGCGGAATATATGGAGTGGAGGCGCCATAAATATCTTAATTCGTCCCTGTGGTACACAAACAAGGCTCTGACCTCTTGAGTTCACAATCTTGATAAATGTGTTACAAATCCTTTAGTCCTTCCAACGAAAAACATATTTTTCTTCACAAGCCATTGTCCATTGTTTGCTCTTACCGAAAATTGTCATCACAGTTTTGTGACCCTTTTTTTTTTTTGTTGTTTGTGTTGTGTGTGTGTGGGAGGCAAGTTGCGTTATCCTTTTTTCGGGTTTTTTTCGATTCGTTTACTCATTCATTCGGAAGCGGCTTAAAACTGTAGCTGCATGTTGTTGAGATGTTATTTTCGAACAATTTTCTGACAGAAGAAAAAGTAAGCACTTTAAAATGGCAAAGAAGACGAAGACGAAGCCAGCCAGCAGAGGGCCAAGAGGATTTTTCACTTTGCAAAATTTAATTTGCGTAAAGGGAAACTACATACTCGCATATGTATGTGGGTGAAAAGTAACTCTAGAGTCTAGAGACTAGAAAGATAGGTGCAACATCTGTGTACATGACTACATACATACATTCATACATATGTATGTACACAGAGAAGAGATTGTATGTTCCTGTACATGGGCTTCAAGTTTCCGGCGTGTAAAAGCTTTTCCTTTTTGGCTTCAGCTCCGGAAAGAACGACCTAGGGTGTGGGAGAGTGCGGGGGAAAGGAGTCGACAGCAGGATCCAATAGGGAGCACCTACATGTTGCGCTTTCCTCTGGTTTTCAGTACACTTTTCAAAAGTGCAACCACATACAAGAAGATACATAACCATACGAGTGAGTGTATGTGTGTGTGTGTGTGTATAGATACATATGTATGTACTGGGATCTCTGAGCTACAAATGCGGCCATAAATAAACATAAGTTGTCGCTTGTTTCGTCCCTCCACCTCCTTCCCCTGACACCATGCGTCGTCTTTATATCATCTTATGAACACGAGCAACAGTTTTCTTCTTTTCTTTTTATTAATATTTTATTTTATTTTCATTTTTTTTTTTTGTTTCTCATTGGATTTTTCATTTAAAATTGTTTTTTTCATTTCTTTTGTGTTGTGTTGTCTGTGTGTGTGCCTTGGCATTGTTATAGTCTTTTTTTCTTCCGCTTGGTCAACGATTGGCAGGAAGTTGGGCAGAAAGGGAGGTGAGAGAAATGGGTGCCGAAAAGGTGCAGTTTGGGTTGAGCATCTGCTTTGCGTAAAGAGAGCCAACACACAACGTGCCATTGAAAGTTGGAAAAAAGTTTTGGCTTTTGTTTATTAAGTCTCAGGCTAAAACCTTTTAAAAGTTTCCCCATATATACATTTAGATATAGAAATTTGACATTTCTAAAGTTATTTGCCAGTTTGTTTCCCCAGTTGGACAACGAGAGCCGTTCAAGCGGTCCAATTGAAATATTTCAAAGCTTTTACGAGCAACTTCCGAGGATCTAAGAAGAAAACTGGGTCTTTATTTACATTTATATACATATTTACCTATGTTGATACATAGGGAAGAATACTATGATCTTTTGATATTTATTACGTATACGTTGCTTGTTGAATATTACAATACATAATTGCATAAATGTTTTAATAGCCAATTCTTTGATTCATGTGGCGTTTCCAGCTTTTCGAGTTTTAGCTGATTAATTTCACTGGGTTGACCTCCTTTTAAGTTGATCTCAAGATGTACATATCTATAGCAGATAGAAGCACAAAAGGCTTGTCATTTATTAGCGTAGTTAGCTTCTGGGTTTGAAAAATCACATTTCAATGACTTCACACGATTTTAAATTTAATAAACAAATCCAATATATTCTTGCATCAAGTGTATAAGAAGCATTTGAATCAAAAAATCTTGAGACAAAATACTAATTTTACTTGCCATCCATCATCATAATTAGAATTAAATGATAACATCTGCTTATATTTAAGTGTAGTTCCGGAAAAATATTCATTTGTATTCCTCCTCAGAAAAAAAGAAATAAATGATTTCAAATCAAGTTTTAGCAGGTAAAATATATTCTTGTCTCGAAATATATTTTGACACCAAGTCAAATTGCTTTTGCATAAGTGATTGATTGCTTATTAAATAGAGTATAATCCAATTTTAGCCTTCGATTTGTTGAACTGCTTGAAATATGCCCAATTATACAATTAATTTATCAAGAAAAAATTTCTTGGGCTTGCTCGGTCTGCTGCTGCTGCGGCTGCTGCTGCTTGTGTTTTATTTTTAATGCTTTGTGACTAATTGTGGGACATTTGTCTAAATGATGTCTAGATGAAAATTCGGAAAATGCTGCAAACGCTTGTGCTTAAGTACCCGTAGTTCTTGTTGTTGTTGTTGCTGCTGTCATTATTCGTTTTTCACTTTGTGTCACACACAGAGAGTATATATACATAGATGAATATACATACATATATAGAGATACTTTTGTGTGTATTTGAGCTTATGATGTAGATAGGAATAATGTGTTTCCCGCATTTTGAGTCAACTCGTACACAAGTGCGATTGTGACAATTTAGAAAATTTGAATATTTAAATATGCATATGTCGCAAATGAGTTTGTTTACTTGTTTGGCCTCAGTTTTATTTATCGCTTGAATTGTATGAGTTTTGTTAGACAGTTGCTTGACAGCCAACAGTCGTGTGAACATTTATTCAAATACCCTATATACATACACCCCAATGAGAGGATATGTCCATGTACATAGATGTTTCTGACCAAAAAATAAAACAATTTATTATACTAGCTTAGATGAAATGACTGCCAAATAGTCTACCAATCTATCCTCTTGAAGACGTAAATCATTCACATCAATCTAGTGGCTTAATGCTTGGATTTAAAACTAATAATATTGTTCGATCTAGTATCTTTCAGTTTGGTATCTGCTAAGCACCTTTAAGTAGCCTAATATTTATTTATTTAATTCCTAGTTGCTCTTAGTCTGTCATTTATTCTAGTATCTTTGGGACTAGCATATGTTTATTTGGTTTTAGCTCAAGATCTCTTCATCTTATACATTCCATATTGTCAACTATGTATATCCCCTGTTCATTATAGAGTATCTCAAAGTTGAATTTACTTTGATTTAAGCGTATGCTGTTTTTTTTTTTTTTGAGCTATGTGTGGCACTTACATATATCTTTACGACTTTTGCGGCATAGTTTTTTGTTGTTGCTTTAAATAAACGTATTGAGGTTGCCCCCTAACAATTTCTTAACTTGAACCAAATCAGGCTAATACAAAGTGCAAATTTACCTCGCAGTAGTTGTTGAAGTAGACGTGGCAGGCACTTGACGTCATCGTCATCACCATCGCCATCATCATCATCATCCACAACAACAAGAACCACTGATAGCCTTGGGCTTGTGTTTTGTGTCCACTTCCTGCAAACACATTTATCTGGGTGGTGTGTGTGTGTGTGTATTCGAGTCGCATTGTCCTCGTTGTTGGTTGTTAAGTGATTTCCAATGCAGTTGCCGACAGTCCAAGTAAATTTGCATAAATGCCAAATGGATATGGGTATATCAACTACAATTGTCTAAGTGTGTGTGTGTGTGTGTGTGTGTGTGTATATATATGCATGGATACACACACAAGTATCTACATACACATATGCATCTGCTTGATTGTTTGGGTCTCAAGTAAAAAGGCCATGCATAAAGTCATAGGCCAACCAACACAACAAAAACTTGAAATTTACGTTTTGGTTGTTTAGCATTTCCACATTAACCCACATGCCTGGTTTTCTTTCGTTTACCTTCGTTTTTTTTTTTTTTTTGTCTATTGTTTATTTTGCAATTTCGCCTTTAGCCCAAGGCAGAAGAAATTCACATTTTTTTCTTTTATTTTTTTGCATAATTATCGTATAAACGACTCGGTTTATACGACCCCGCATATATTTACGTACTTAAAAAGGTTGAAACTCTCCTGATATTGTCGGCCCCACGATGTATGCTATATTTATTGTATCTTTAATGGTTTGCTTCGTGCGGCCATTTAGGTAAACACTTTTAATTGTTGCCCTTAACACATGGGCTTGGCATTTTTTCTTGTCGGATTTTTGTCAATTGACAGTTTAGTTTAGCTCTCAGTTTTAGTTAAGTTATCGTCACAAATTGGCAACAGGCAGCAGCAAGAGCAACAGCAAAAAGCAATCAATGCGCCAAACGAACTGGAACCCTGGGAAATCGTTTCATTTACTCGCTGTGTTTTCAGTTTTCTCTTGTTTCTTTTTACAAATACCCTAAAAAAGTGTGTGCTGTGGTATATACACCTTTTGAGCTTATCTTTGTTGGAATTGACGACTTAGCAACATTTTTTAAATTCTTTGAAGTTATTAACAGAAGTTAAAGTTAGTACAGGTCTCTTCTCATGACATCTCTATCTTCATCATTTCATGTATTTAAAATCAGACTTCTATAAATATCAAGGGTATATCTACATTCGTTAGTACTGAAAGTTAGCCTGTTCCTCAATTTTTTCCCACTTTTATCTACACTGCCATGTTGTTAATTGCCGAAATGCTCGGTCGCAAGTTTTTCTTTTCGGCCGTCTTGTTTTTTTATTTTGTTTTTTGTCAGTTTTCGGCTTATTTGCTTCGTAGCACGCGCCGTTTAACTGCCACGCGCAACAAATTTACTCAAAAAAAAATAACAAAAAATGGAAAAAAATAAAAAACGAAACAAAAAAAGAACGTGTTTAAAATTAAATTGAGAGAAGCAACAACAAGAACAAATGAAAATCGTTTTAATGGGGGCAGCAGGCAATGTAGATAAACGTTTTGTTACAACACATAATCGCTGTTGCCGGTGTAGATACCGAAACCATTTTCAACTACAGTGAAGGCTCCTGTAAAATGGATATTATCAATAGGAAATTTAGAAAAAAAATATCTACCTTCCGTTTGGCGGGTGTCTATTACCAAATGCAGAGAGAAAGACACTCAAATGATACAGTGAAAATCCGAGAATCTACTCTATTAGAAAGTAGTTGGTTCTATAATGTCCTTTTAAGACTTTAGACTAAAGACGCAAAGAGGAAACAGAACTGACGTTCTGTAACTCGATTACTTCAAATTATATATTTCATTTTAGGACTTCTTAATGCATTACTTACTTTGAATCTCATAGGCTTTGAAAGTGAAAAGTTTTCAAAAAGATTAAGGAGTGGATGTGTAGATAAGTATATTAAGTAAGGATTGGGTTAAATTTATTATCATTCTTCCAGAAAAATGTAGAAAGATGTAGAATATCTTTGAATTATTCCAACTTTAACAAAATTATTAATAATTTAAGTGAACTTTATTGGAACTCAGCAGAGTTTTTTTTTTTTAATAAGAGCCATTAGCTCTGTTACTTTTATTATATATCACCTGTAAGTTAGGTTATGGGAAAACCTTAACTGTATCTAGCATCTGCTGCGGCTCTTGTTTTTTGTATGTGAGTGTGTGTTTGTGTGTGTATACAAACGTATCTGCAATATCTTTGGGGTGGCTGCTCTGGTTGTTTCTCTACGTTTTTACGTATCTTTTCCCACTCTCCTCTGGGTTACGTCTCTCTCTCACTATCTATTAAGCTCCTTCCTCATTCTCTTTTTATCTACTTTTGTGCGGTGGTAACACGGCGGTGTCTCAGCAGCAAGTGCGTATAACATAATTGCGCTCTAATTTAACGCTAATGGATCTCAATCCATCCAGCTGACAGTTTATCATTCCGTCTAATTAGAGGGAAAGGGTATGGAGTTGGAATTTATTGCGTGGGCCACTTAAAGTATTTGACTTAACTATTTATTTATAGCAGCGAAGGCGTTTACCACTTTCCTCTCTTTCCCATTCTCTATCTAACTTTCTTTTAAGATATTTTTATCCTTTTTGTTTGAAATTTCCTCCACTTTGGCTTGACTGGTCAACTAGCTAAGCCACCCGCCACCCTAGTCACCCACTCAATCTCCTACTACTCCCTCCCTCAACGAGTTGTTTCAAGGTCAAAGCAAGTTAAGTAAAAATATTTTCTTAGACAAGAATTTCCACTGAGGTTTTTCTTTAATCTTGCAAAATATTTATTAATTTTGAACCGCTGCTGTTGGAGAATTGTTTCTCTTCTTGCCCACTTTATTTCTGTGTTCTTTAAGTTAAATTTTAAAATTTATGAATAATTTCATTTGAACAATCGAATAAATGTCATTGCCTTCAATTTATTTGCAATAGAAAAATTTAAATCTTTGGCATGCCCGAGCAAATCTAATAGATTATAAAATAATTGAATTGACTCTCAGTCTGGAGAACAAAAATCGAAAAGGAAAAAATGAAAGATAAAAATAAATAAAAATCAAAAGACGTCAAGTCTACAAGTGGTATACGACTTTGAAGTACCCTGTAAACTAGAGAATATTTTCAGTACTTTTCCAAATTAAAATTGAATTTGATATTTTAGGCTTTTTCTCAAATTGAAAATTTGTTATTTTATTTATTTCCTTTGCCAAAACAGACTCTTCTCACTGCACAGTAAAGGGTATGCCAACAAGAAACCGCAAATGTGTGTTGGAAGAGGAGGCTCAACAAAAGACTTTGAGCCAAAGCAACAGCGAAAGGGAGAAACTGGCTGGGAGAGTGGGTGAGAATAGATGGGAATGACAGAGACAAACGTCAAAGGTTAACTGGCAAGTCGTCGCCCCAGCTGCATAAATTGTATAGAATTGAAAACGAAATTTGATATATGTATATACACATATGGGCGTGTGTGTCTGTGTACACGCGGGAAAAACTGGCTAAATCTCTTGTGAGTTTTCTGCGCGAGCTATAAAAATTCGCATTTTACTTTATTTTCGTTTGGACAGCTTAAAGCGTTTCATTTTCATTTTATATCCCTTTGCCTTTACAAAATCCCTTTCCGCTCCTTTAGTAAGTAAGTAAGCCTCTCATTACGCATACGACATGTGTATCTACTCTACGCTCTACCTGGGCGCGTTAATAAATCAATACTTTGGGCCTTGTCTGTTCATATATTTTGACAAACATTTCGTACTTCTTTTCTCTCAAGCTTGATAACCTTTTTACTTTAATGCCAAATAAAAAAGGGCCAGCAGATTACACACCTTAGGCCCCCGTTCCTCATGCCCCACCCCCATACGCATTCACATATACATAAAGGTATTTTGTTGCCCTTAAAGTTGCGTGACGAAGTGAAATTTGCGCCAAATACTCACGGGACTTGCTCGCTTTTGCCGTTGTTCTCTGCTCAGTTCAGTTCGGCTCTTCTGACATTTACGATTGTTGCCAACCCAAAAGTCTAAACCAAAAGCAAGAACCTCATCAACATCAACATTATCATCATCATCGTCATCTTTGTTCAAGTGCCAACGGCGCCCTGAAGTATGCCTTGAAATTGCTTTGATGTATATGCCATATTTTCCTGTCACAATACACCAAAATACACACACATACACACCTACTATGTACATACACATATTTGTATATGTCCGCTAAGGACAATTTTGGTATACCTCCCACTCGTATAACTTGTCTGGCGGGTGAACTTCTTTGGCAAGGGGGTTAGCTGAAAATTAAGTGCTTGTCGCGACTTTTTAGCTGCCACTTTGATGCATTGACCGGAAAGAGATAAATTTACAAGGAATAAAGAAAAGAAAATTGTAACAAAATATGGAAAATTGTAAGAAAAATGCTATAGCGGAAAACTAAGAGAAAGAATGAAACATATGCAACGGAAATTATATATTTCGTATACTCATGAGACATTATTTTCACTTTATTGATTATCGAAGGTTTCAGTTTAATTCATATGAACCAAATTTTGCCCTAAGTTGAAACAGAATGAAAAATCTTCAGCTAAAATGGTTAAACATTTGCTATTTTCTTTTCCAACTCTTCGAAAATTATTCTTAAGCATAGAATTAAACATACCTGTTTAAACTTTCGATTATGTTCTTACCAGCAACAATTAGTTGCAAATACAAAGTTCTGCGGATGTTAAATTAAACTGTCAAGTTCGTTTAACGCACTAGCAAGTCTAATTAGCTGGAAACTTTTACTGTTTCTTTTTTGTTCCTGTCTGTTAGTTTAGTTGTATGTCATATTATGTTGCAATAATGTCACAAATAGTTTGGAATTGCTGATATACATATCACTTTAACGTTATACGATGATAATATCTAGCAACAAAGTGCTTAAACTTGTGTGTGTGTATATTGACGAGTCAAATGTTTACTTTATCGATACATATCTATTGGACGAGTTAATGGAAATGTCAGTTAGAAAGTCTAACAGGTTTATCTATTTGCCGCATTTTACTTTTAGCCAATTTTCATTGCTTTTACCTCTATTCTGGTTTGTTCTTCCTTTAATTTCGATGCCTTTAACTCATTTCCATATCTAGGCTTAAGCTTTCATTATGCATTCTTGTTGGCTTTGTTTTACCCTCTCTCTCTTTCTCTTTCCTTCCCTCTACCTCTCTCTCTCTCTCTATCTGTATTTTCTCTTCCTTTTTAATTTAAAGTTACTACAGACTATACTCTTGCCAACTGCGCCTGCTTTTGGCAAGGTACTTCTCTTCTCGTAATTTCCTTTTAATTCCCGTTTTATGGGGGGCAACGGAAATTCGTATTTTAATTATGCATATCATGAAAATGCTTTTTTGGCGTACACTAAATTGTCTTGTATCATGAAACAATTTTTGGTTTTGGTCATTAAATTCAGAAGCAACAAACACAACAACAACTTATATTGGCAATTGCCAAATAAATAAATAAATGAAACCAAAAATATTTATTACATATGAGCTCTTGTGTGTGTGTGTAAGTGTTTTCCACAATTTCCATTTGCCATTTCCGTTATTGCTCTTGGTCCTGGTCTTCAGTTTGCCATTGCACTTGAGCTCATGGATAAGGTGTATATATAATCTATATACAAAAACTAATGCAAAATTGATATCGGCCCCTATTCGATTAACACTTAACCCAATTCAAATCACACACACACACGCTCTGAGTTAAACAAAAAGGGGCAGAGGGGTAGAACGTGTGGGAGGTCAAGTGGGTTTTGCCCTGGCACTGGACATTTACTATTTATGTATCTATCTATGTACATATCTATGTGTTTAAGGCCACGCCTCGACAACTGTTGATTAGTTGGAAAATAGAGGCCAACCTTAGGACAAAATTACAAAAAGTAGACCGAAAGTCGCATCTACTTTAACTAATTATGCATAATGAAGTCATGTTTTTGCTGTTTTTTTCTTTTTTGGGTCAAATTTGAAACCCACGCACAGGTGTTATTCCTTGTCAAGTTGATTTTTTGTTCTCCTTCTGTTGCTGTTGACGTAATTTGATAGTTTGTTGACAACGTAGCCAACAGTTGGCCATCTCAATGTATCATGTGTACTTCAAGGTCGAGGTTTTTTTTGGTGTTTTTTTATTTTGTTATGTTATATGATATGCCAAGGACATACATAAGCATTAACTCTTGGGGTTTTTTTCTTTACCTGATTGCTGTTATGATGTGAATGAATGCAATTTTCGCTTTGAACTCGAAACTCAATTAGCTTGAAAGCAACGCCAGAGTGCTCTAACAAACAAAAACTAGTTAGGTCGAGAGATAGCGAGTGAGAAAAAAGGTAAAAAGGCTAAGAGAAACACTATTAATATGAAAAACCATCGCACAGGATATATGTATGTTTGAACATACATACAAAAACACACATGGACATCTATAAATATATGCATGAGTGGTGGTGGTGGCGAGTCCTGTAGCACCTGCAGTTGCAGTAAAAATGACATTAAAATGAAAGTCATATATGCAGCACATGGTTAACTTTTCAGCGCATAACTAAGCCATAATCATTTTATGGCCAGCAGCCATAACAGAGAAAACCAACAGACACATTTGTACAGCTTATATGTAAAAGACAGGAGTCAAGGATAAAATTTGTAGTAGTAGTAGTAGTGTGCGATATAGAAATAATAAAAAATAATAGTAATGATGATGATGTCAACATGTGTAGGCACAAGGCACAAAGACATGTTGTAAAGTGCACTTGATTGAACTAAAACATATTCCTTAAAATGAAATCTATCCCCGCTCCCTCTTGAATGTTTCATTAGTAATTCTGACTGCTAAAATCAGAAGCCAATTGTAATCCAACGCGGTGGAGAATGGCACACAATTTGCAGAAATTTATGTAAATTTGCCTCACTTAGTATAGGAATTGGATTACAGAAGGCAAATGCCTTTATTCATTGAACTAACCATAATTTGAACAAACTTGTTTGTTGTTTCAGTATTTACGCATAGCAGATTTTTGATGCCAATTAGTAGATAGAAATTTTGTAGTTATCAGCAAATTTATCCCTAGACCCCCAACCATTTGGCTACTCGAGTATTTGATTGGTTCTTTTTACAACCTAAAAGCGATTGAACTATTGATTTTTAACAAAATTTCTCAGGTAGCAGATACCTTGAAAGCTTTCCAAAAGACCATTAAAAATGACTTACAAATGGGTAAATCTTCCTTTTCTAAAATTTTCTGAAAATAACAAATGATTATTTGTAAAATTCTTTTGCATTAAATTGAATCTCTAAAAAGTAATCAAGAAAAAAAAAAGGATTTCAAGTACTCTGCTTAAGTCAAGAATATTCTTTGATGTTGCTTTCAGCTTGAAAAGAAAATGAAAATATACAAAGGACTTTATACCCTGTAGTTGTAGTGTATTATGTGTTAAGTTAAGTTAGGCAGAGAGTTTATGTAGACAATTTAAAAATTTATAATAAAAATGAAATTGTTCGACTGTATTTTGATTTCAATGACTGGCTTACTCTGCGTATACGTTATATGTACATGGCTGACAAGATTTTCGTAAAGTTATTTCTTCAATTAAGTTTTAGTACAAATTCAGTTGTATTTGTCTGTTACTAAAATCGATCGCTCGCAATTCATAGTCCTATTATATAGTTATCCGAAAAGGGTACTAACTAACTTTGCTGCAGGGTGTATAAAAGTCTATAGTCAAAAGGTTAATTCGAGAAAGAGTAGGTAAATTTTGACTTTAGCTTATTTTCCAGTATTCTTATTTTTAGTTTTTCATTCGTGTCTGTGGCCATGGTATGTGGACAATGGACACACCATGTCTGTCTCTCTTTCTCTCCGTCTCTCTCTTTCTGTTTTCCTTTGTCTAGCTTTCTCAGTCTTTCTTATTACTTAGCAAACTATTTTTAGTCTGTTGCTTGTGTTTGAAAGCAATTTATTTATGCATTTGCTTTGCTTTGCATTGCATCGCAATGCGGTGCGGTGCGGTAAGGTGGTGCTGCACTACGGTGCGTTGCGTTGAGTGAACCACCTTGACCCACTAATTGCTTATGTCTCAGTCGTTCAGAAGCAAATAGTTTTCGACGTTTTTTTAGTTGTAAGTCTCGCGCCCCGCCCCTCAGCTAACGTCAGTTCAATCAATAGACACTTGACTTTTTTGTAAGTATAAAAGTTTGTCGGCAAGTGAAAATCAATTGGCAGGATGTATTTATATATATATTTTCCTTCTACTCCTCTTGAAAAGGAAGCATACAGAAAATATAATAACCTTTATTAGTTGTGTAATTTTATTTGAATATTTATATTTATTTGCCCGACGTCAGACCAAGCCAGACCAACAGCATTTGAGTCCTCAGGCAAAGTTGAATATTAATGAACTTAATTGAAAAAGTTCGCTTTTTAAACAATACCAAAAAACAAACAACAAGTGGAACAACAACAATAGCAACACTCAACAGCAACATCCTGCTGGTTACCTCATCTTGCTCATACAACTTTCCACATAGCCCAATCATCGTCCTCTTGGGGTAAAAAATTAATTTTCAAATTACATCAAATACAAGTGAAGCATTTTCGAAGGGGCGGAGACGGGGCTAAGATACCAAACTGAATTAAGACCAGAAACCAAAGCCACGCCCATCCCCATCATCGTCATCAAGAACTCTCAATAGACAATTTACATAATTATGCATATTTAACAAAAAACCAACAAAAAAAATTATAAATATTTATGTTAACTAACTTGCGGTTGATTGTGTGTGTTTTCTTGGAATTGTTTTGAGAAATATATTCCTTTTCACCTGGTGAAATGCCTTTGAGTTAACCATTAAAGTTGATTACTTTTAAGATTGAATTTGCGGTATTTGTCTATGATAAAAGCTATCTATCGCCCAACAGATTATCTATTTAATATTTAGAATGCCTCAAATTTGTTATAGTTTGTTGGTTGCAAAACGATTAATAACATTCGTTGGTTGGTGCTGTTCTAGTTATGTCATTGATTTTGTGAATCAATCTTAATAGAGTAAACTGCTTACCTTTTTAAATTGATCGAATGTATTCGCTGTCGTTCAGGATTACTGATTTTGTAATCACCGACGATGACTTTTATTGAAAGTTTAGTAAACTTTAAACTAAATCCAAAGTAGCTAATTTCTATGTTTTACTGGTTAGTTTCTAATTCTCTGAATATTGGTATCGATTCGTGCTTTGTTCTAGTATCCCACAACGTTTTTAGATCCAAACCTTTATTAAAGTTCCTTTTCAGAAGCTATGAAGATTATAGGATTCGATTATATTAAGATTCCAATTCAATTTAAGTAGAAGGACTAGAAAATTCACTTTATTTCAATAATTCAGTTTATTCAACTAACTCAGTTTATCCTTTAATTAATCATGGAAGATTGGACTTCAAAATATTGACATTTCGGAGGGGCTTAGACCACCCAGATCAATCCTGGATCCCAAAACGACATTAAAATGTATTAAATTAACTATAGCTAGTTTTTATTAGTTCTAGCTATAGAAACTGAATATCTTATAATGTAATTTGTGCAATGATTTTTCATATTAATCTGTTATTTCGGGTACAAAGCGATGCTGAAATTTAGATTTATGTCAATTATAGTAATTTTAATGCAATATTAGATGGCGTAAAGTAATAACTTAAATTGTGATAAATGTATTATAAATTGGTTGAAATCATTGAAATAATTTTTCTTTGACCTTTGCTTTTGTTTATAATTTTAAAATTTTCTATTTGTTAATGTGTTGAACGCGTCACCCAAAATGCAAGTGAAATAAATGGTTTTTGTTTCTGTTTTTATGACTTTTTTTTCGTTTTAGTTTTGTTTTTAGTGTTTTTTTGTTTTCTTGCTCGTAAATTATATTTGTTGTTGGAGCGCTCGTTTGGCGCCCCCCACAAACTGCAAATTTACGAAAAATTAAAATGAAGCTCACGTTCATCGCTGCCGCTTCCAACAACAAATGGGGGAATGGGCAAATGAGCGACGAATGAGCTGTGGACAATCCAAATCTGAAATTGTGCAATGTTGAATCACGCGCACCACTCTATGGCTTTAGGTTTTGTGGTGGCGGCGGTTTCGGTGGTGTTGGCGGTGATGATGGCTCCCTTGGGCATGGACAACGACAGCTAATTGCCGACTAAATGACCAGCAGGTGGCATCAGCTAGCCACCAGCTCCATCAGCCCCACTAGACCCACCAGCCAGCCTCAACATTGGCATGGCAGCATGGCCACTGGCACTGGCAGTGGCAGTTGTTACCTTTTACCTGGCCCCCGAGGTCAAATGCATTCGTTGACAAATTACCAGCACACCCATGTACATACATACATATATGGAGACTCATATGGTTTTCATTTGCTTGGTGTTGCATTGCAGCTCTCTTGCATACAAATACATAATCTTGTATGAAATTAGTTGTAAATTGATTTCACAAGATTTCATTTGACACTTGCACTTCATTCCAAATTTTTGATACATTATTCTCTGAAGACATTAACTGAAGGTTTTTTTTAATTCAGGGAAACTTAACGAAATAATCAAAAATTGAAATTCCAAGAGATTCATTGGGTTTATGGATTGTTTATTTGAAAAGTTGCTTATTTCTCCAAGAAGAAGTGGAAAAGAGTCGTTTTCTTGAACATGCTTGAATTTTTCAGTGTTAATTAATGAAATTCTATCAATTTAAAAGCTAAATAATTGTTTTTTGGTCTATTTCTTTACAAATAATTAAAATGATTGCAACATTTAGAAAAATGTAGTTATGAAATCTACCATGAAGTCTGTTATAACCAATTTCGGCATAACAAATCCCTTTTTACATGCTAGAAATTTCACGGTTGTTATTGTTATTTTGTTTTTGACACGATGATATGAAAATAAGAAATTATAAAGCATCGGAATGTCAAACTTTATATTCATTAACTTCAGAAACTTTTGAAACACAGTTTCTGAAAACAAAATGATATTACTTTCTAAAATAAAAAATTATTGTGTAACTTGTTAATCTCTAAGTTAAACTAAATTGTTGGTCAATGGCAAAAAATATTCAAAAATCATTTTGTTGGCAAGTTGAATGTTAGATATTTGTCTAGACATTTTGTTTTATAGAAACTTTGCGAACTTCTCAGCAGCTTTTGTTGCTAATTCCGAAACGTGACATTTAGCAGTTTGCCCCCAAAGGACACTTAAGGGATTCTTTGAAAAGGATTAACGAGTCTGCATGGGCACCAGGCAAGGTGGTCATTCAATAGATGAAGGTATACACATATTTACTTTTGAATAAAATGGTTGATTTGAGTTTATGGCAAAACTCCCCTCCTCCACCAATTATCTTTGTACGAACCGCCGCATCTATCTATGTATATAACGCATTCGAAATTTTATGATCAAAGCTAATAATTCATCATTGAATCGAAAAGGAAAAATCTATTTTTATCTTTATATAACCCAATTTGCTGATAAGTTCCCTTATAATTGAGTTTTCTATTTATTAAATGAACATTGTATCTCTTTCCGTTTATTGCAGCACAAAAACATAAATAAATAATATAAATAAACAATCATGTCGAGCGATTCAAGTCGTCGCATACAAGTGCCCGATGAGCTGAAGGAGGTTCTATTGCAATTTTCGATTTCATATTTGGTTGAACAGCCGCCAGATGTGGTTGACTATGCAGTTGAATATTTTGGCAAACTACAGGCAAATCGTCCAGCCACCACTAATACGGAACATAATACCGATGATCAGCTGAGCATTAACTCACAGGACGGTGATGGTGAGTACTAGAGAACTAGTTTAGTTAATACCTACATATAAGGGTATAAAACTTGGCTTTAAATTGCGTGTCCTGTCATTGATTTTTTTGGTTTTTTGCAACTATTTCTGGATTTATTTGCGTCAATTTTATGTTTCTTTTTGCTGCGTGTGTTGCAGTTTTTCATTTTATTTTTAGTAATAGTTGTTTTTGTGTGCTTCGTTTTTCTACATTCCTTTTTATTTTAGTTACTTCCGTCATGCAATTTGTGTTTTTTGACGTCAGCAGTGGCTGATGATAGTTGATTTATGCTGTCACATTCTGGCCAGGGGGCCCAGAAAGTGAATGATGGAGGGGGTGAGGAGAGGGCGGGGTTTGTTTAAGGTAAACTTAATTTAAAGAGAGAAAAGTAAGCAAATCAAGAGCAAAAAGTTTACATTTATCTTTACGGAGGGGGGTAGAGTGGGGTTGTATGAAATTGAAAAGTTTGCCATTTCTTTTATTTATTTACTTTTTGTTCTTCTTTCTGGCAAAGTGTATCTTATTATTTGTATTTGTATCTTTCTGTGTGTTTGTGTGCCTTTGTGGTGTGTGTGTGTTTGGCAGACAATTAGCTCTCTCTCCTGGTTTGGTGATGGTCACGCATATGGCCATAAATCTTTGCAGCAAATTAAATAATAATGATGATAAAGCTTTTGGCCTGGCTTCAATTCTGTTCTCACTTCTACTTCTACATGAGCTTGCCCTCTGCTTCAGCTCTATATCCCTGTTGCTGTCTTTCTTCCTTCCTTTTGCGTGTTTATCTTCCGGTTAATCAAACACGCAGAGCCCTCCAAGGGATGCCCTATGGGGAGGGCCAGCCTGCTATTGCTCCTGTTACTACTTCTCCCCGACATCCTCCTGCTACTCTTGTGTTTGGTTCCAGTTCCTGCTTTTGGTCCTGCTCTTCTGCGTTTGTCATTAAAAATCTATTAATTGCACACACACACAGCCGAGGCAGACTCTCAAGAGCTGGGCAAATAATGATGATGTCGGGTCGATGTGATTTGTTAGTGGTTACTGCCATCCCTACTAGTTAGTTGGTTAGTTAGTTAGTTGGTTTAGTTAGCCTGACATTTAATTGGAGTTACGGCTTTGTCTCACCATATGACCTGTTATCCCTTTCACCCTTCCATCGGCCTCCCTTTGCCATGTCTGTCAGTCATCTGGAAATTGCTCACTGAAGCCCTCAAAATCCTCTCCTCAATCGAAGCGAAAGTCCATTCTGTGTTCGCTTCTACGCAAATAGAGCAGGAGCCAACACTCATCCAATCTCGTTTCCCATCTGATGGTCTTTCATTGATTTTTTCCGCTATGTATTTTTATGCTTTGATGTCTATTTATGGTTAAACAAATTATATGTATATAACAGAGTTATGTATATAGCATCAGCAGCTGAAGTAGCCAGTTTCTATTCGTTCTAGGAAACTCAATTTTAAATTCTTGTCTCAACTTTAAAACAAAGTCCTCTGAAAAGTAAAATAACAATTTTTGTGGGTGTCAAAAATGTGGTTTTAATAAAGGTGTGTGTGTGTGTTCCTTTTGGTCATGTGGTACATTTTATAAACACAGCAAGAGAAAAAGAGAAAGACCAAGAGAGAGGCTGAGGCCAGCAATCACAAACATGTAGGATATGCAAACCAAGATGAGTGAGAGAGAGAGAGAGAGAGAGCAACAACAAGAAAAAAAGGCTACCTCAGCTTACTGAAGCATACAGGCCGCTCACTTACGCTTCACCAGACACAACCAGCACATATACCACGCCCCCTTTCTTCTATATACGCCCGCCTTTCTCTGAGTAACATTTCAACATTATTGACATGCCAGCGGCGTTTGTCGAAGGACTTTTAGCTTGGAAAAATCCAACAGTAGTGGAGACGAACCTGAACGGATATTGTTGGCCATCATCGTCATGTCATGTCTCTGCCGCGTTGTTCCTGTTGCGCTTAACAACAACAGCAACAACAACAGCAGCAACAACAACAGCAGCAACAACAACAACGAAAAGAGAAAAACACAAAATTGTTCATGTTAATCAAGACAAAGCAAAGTGTTTGCTATTTATACAATATATATATATATATACATATATATGTATATGGAGAATACTGAAAAGACCAGAGAGAATAGACAGCGCGTGAAGCTTTTCATATAAATAGCAGCAGCCAACACGAGCATCCCATGTATGTAGATGTGTGTGTGTGTGAGAGTTGTCTGTTTTGTGTAGCCTACTTACAGGCACTATTTCCGCTTTGGTTTGATGTGTTCTGTCACCACCGATTTTCCTGGCTGCTGTGGCTCCATTGACAGTTTTAGTCGCTTACCAGACGTCACAACGTTCACAACAGTTTTACGACAATCAGACAGACAGACAGACAGAGACAGACTGACAGACAGTCAAACCAGTCAGAGTCAGTCAGTCAGTGTCGGGTCCTTTTTTATTCATTTATATTCAGTTAGAGTTGTCTGTCTCTCATCATCGTCAAGCGTCATCGTCATCGTCATCTCGTCAAATCGTCATTGCTGCTGTTGTCGTTTTCTCTTCATCTCTTTCCGCTAATGAAATTAATGCTGGCAACTTTTATTTGCCGTTCTTAATTAAATTTTTCTGGCACTCGTCTTTCTCTCTCTCTCTCTCTATTTTTATAGTGTGTGAGTTTTCGAGTTTTCAAGTGTGAGTGTGTGTCTTTTGGTGTGTCTACTTGTCTGTGGCATAACTGTCGTTTTTAATTGAAATAGTTTGTCATTTGACTGCCAAAAATAAAACTTATGTGAATGATAATTGCAAAATCTTATAAATAGTAATAAGATTCACATCAACACATTATAATTTTTTGTGTAATTAAAGTGAAATTAATATCTAAATAAATGTGAAAGATTAACTATTGAATAAAGAACTCGTCCGTAAAACGTTCGACTTTTAGCTATATCGTTAGTGAAGTGTAAATTCCAAATTTTCGAATCTAAAAACACTTGATCTCAATCACTTTCTGAAATCTGCTTAGTTTAATTTTGTTTTGCTCTTGCCAACATTCTATCGGTCGGCACGACTAAGTCATAAACAAGCCCTATAGCAAAATCGGCAATATTTTTTATCAATATCACAAAAATCTTTATCTTTTATATAGACTCTTTAATCGCTTATAATATTTGATAAGTATTTTATGACCTGACAGTACAATAAATAAATATACAGGTTGAATATATGAATATTTGTTCTATTTGTTATAGAATTCAAGTCAGCAAGAATTCATTATTCTCTATAAGATCAACTTACAGGAAACAAATAGTCAAATTGAAACAATAATAACTTAATTTCATCCGCTTTTGTTCATGCCAAAATAATGGGTCCTGGTTGAAAGAGTTTTCCAAAGTGTTGAGTAGAAAATTTGCAACAAAATTGATTCATCTTTAATCACTAAGCAAATTGAGGGCTTTGGCAAGTGGAAGTTTACTTTGCCTTTGACCAGACAAAATGTGAAAGGTTATAATTCAGTTAAGAAGCATTCGTTAGAATTAACATGCATTCATTCAATGTACGAATTGAATGAATGAATGAATGAATGAATGACAACATGGAAAACCAATGGGAAAATGCATTTCATTTGTGCTAAGCTGATTACATACAGAATGGACTTTGTTCCAGTTGAATGAAGCACTTACATTACATCTCTCTCTCTCCCCCTCTCTATCCATTTCCACAAATGGAAGACCACAAATTCACTTTGAAAGAAAACTTTGAAATTTTGAAACTAAATTTTTGATCTCTTCATTTCGATGAACTTTAAGAAGAACTTCCGTTTTAAATCAAATCAAATGTGACCTCTAGTTGAGATAGTAGTAGAAGACATTGAGTGAGTGCTTCAAGTGACCAACAACGGATGTGCAAGTGGATGGCTGACTGTGTCTTAAGTAAATACTTAAACCAACCGCCCTGGAGATTGGCTCTGATTTTAGCTATATGTGCATGTGTCTTGGTGTGTGTGTGTGTGTGTGTGTGTGTGTGTGTGTGTGTAATTGCATCATTAACTTGACACGTCTCCTTGGCAACTTGACACGATATCATCTAGCTAGATTCAAACGCACATCTGAACGTTGATGGCAATGCAAACATTTTGCGAATCAGAACAAAATATCAAATATGGCGAAGGCTTCCAACAAACTAGTCAAGTGTACAAAGTGTGTGTACATACAAACTTATATATATATAAATATTTATTACGCATACGCCGCATATGCACTCTGACGGGAAAGCTGAAAATGCGTGAAGGCCTTGAGTTACATATAGTTTTTAGTTTCGCGTGCGTGTGTGTGTGTGGTGTGTGTATGTGCTTTTTTTTGTGTTTGTTTTTATGTTCAACTCTGAAACGTGTTCATGCCTAACTGGTTTTCATTACAACAAATCTTGAAATTAACTAAAATAGAAGCAGACAATATCAAATTTGTGGCAAAGTGAACGAAAAGAAATAACAAAAATCCAAAATCAATTCGCAACTTAACAAAATGTCTACCCAAGTGTCTGGCAATTTATTGGCTGCTGGTAAGAACAACAACAAGCAACATTATGTATGTATTACGTAGTCATGTTCAGGTCAAGCAAAATGAATAATTACTGCAATTGGTTTATGGTTCTGTCTATCACAATCTTGTGAAGTGGTTCTCTTGGCTCTAGCTCTGGCTCTGCCCCTGCCTCTGTCTCTGTTCCTGCTAATGAATGATAAATTGCAAGCATTTTGTTTGTTGGCTGCCATTCGACTCTACAAACTCCACAAATTCTGCCTAAATAAGCATTTATTGAGAAATATAGAAACCCACAGAGGGAAATTCATTTTCCTTTGTCATGTTTGTGAAGTCTCCAACTAAACAACACTAATTTTGCATAGTTAGATAGAGTTAAGCAGATCAATATTTCTTAAATTTAAGTTATAATTGAAAATTAAATTATATAAATGAGTTTTCTAAGTACAATTTATTATTTATTGAGCAGTATTTATTACCTAAGTACTTAATAAAATTCTACATCATAAAGAAAATAACTTTCAGTTTGACTTTAGTTTTTGCTCTTTTATGTTTTTTGTCAGGAAATAGCAACGTTTAGAGGGAAGCATTTTAACTATATAAAGTGAGTGAAAACTGGCTTAGAAATCGATGATAGCTAATTTAACTATTGTATTTAAAAAATACAATGACCATAACATGCATAGGTAAAACTAATTGAGAATTACATCTAACAATAAGTAAAGAGAAAACCCGATTTCTGCTTACCAAACGCAGGACAAAAAGGTTTACAAAAACCTAAAAATGTTGCGAACTTTAGTTTAGTTTTGTTTTAAATGTTTAACTCACTCTTCGAATTTTTTTAACATGCAATCGATAAGTCTATTCTCCACAAGTTCTTAAGGTTTGCATTAAAAACATGATACAAATTAACAAATGAAGTTAATATTACACACAAAAAGAAAAATTGATAAAGTTTCTTGTATTGAAAAATCGTTTGACCAATCAAGTATTTTGTAATTTTTTATAGATTAAGTGTAATTATTAATAAGGAACCTTCCAATAATCAAAAGATTTGAATAATCGATCTATGTGTTAGTAGTCTTATTTATTATTCTAGCATTTTGATTTGACCTTAGTTTACCTTTTAGTTAAATTCAACATCAAATTTGATAGAAAGCAAACCAAAAAGTTTAAATATTCCTATACTTATAAAGAAAAAGTCTTTAGCTTAAAAGTTAAGCTCAGATTTAAGACAATGTCTCATTGTTAGCTCTCTGAATTTTATTTTAAATGAATATTAAATATTTTCATAACCTCAAGTTTAAATTTGGTCTTCATGTTTTTTCGCAAAGGAATGCATTTGAGTAGCTGCATTTCCATTTATTTGAACATATATACAAACATACATATACATACATATACTATATTGTATACACACAAGAGTCACACAGCAGCATCCATCTCCTGCTGTGTGAGAAACTTAAATCCAGAAGCATAAAACTTTAAACTCAGCTAAATTCTCAAGTTTATAGTAAGTCAGCAAAATGCAAAAATATATGCCAACTATGCTATAAATCGCAACTTTAGTTTACTTAACTTATGCATTGTACATATATATACATATTTACATTCCTTTTGTTTTATTTACTTTATAATTCCAGAGCCACCAATAATACAAAGTTCACGCCGTAAATCAGTTTTTGCCGAGGCCTATGATCCCGAGGCGGATGATGATGATGAGGGAGCCACTGCCGTATTCCCGAAAACAGATGAACAGCGTGCCCGTCTCGTGGAGTCGGTGAAAAATGTGCTTCTATTCCGCTCCCTCGAAAAGGAACAGGCACGTATACACACACATAGTATTTAACCTATAAATCATATCAAAATATATATATGTATATATTATGTCTGTTGTGGTCCGTTTGTGACGGTGGTTAACCACTGACGACGTCGACGACGATGTCGGCAAAAGTTGCCACCTTGCCTTGTGGTTCTTAAGTGGATTGTATGAGATTTCCTTTACCTAACTGAAATTGTTTTCTTTTTCTCCCCATTCCCACTTCTATTCCATTTCCATCTGTAGATGAATCAAGTGCTGGATGCCATGTTTGAGCGTAAAGTGCAGCCAGGCGATTATATAATACGCCAGGGTGATGATGGCGATAACTTTTATGTCATTGAATCGTAAGTAGCCCACCCAAAAATTGTAATGAAATTTTGTATAAATAAGTAAGCCAAAGTAAATGAATTTAAATTAAGAATTTACTTACACTCAATGAGCATCTTAACTAATCGTTAATTAAGTTTTAAGGAAGTTTGTCTTACTAATATTGAGACTGTGTTATTGAAATTAGCCATAAAATATCCATTCACTGAATTTATGTATAACCATCTAAAAAAGGATTTAAGCACAGTTTGTTCTTTTAATTGTAATCCATATACATTTAATATTAAATGCTTAAATACTTGTGAGTACTATGAATATTCTATTACTCCATTAGGCCAACAGTCTTAGTTAACTTGACTTTTTATGTCAAAGGACACAATTCTTCTGCCAAACAAATCAAAAGTTTTACTCCATTAAAATTTAATCTTATCGTCTTATCTCTAGCAGTTTTTCATATGCAATAGTTTTTCATTAGATTTAACTAGATATTTTGCTTTAAAGATGATTAGACTTAGCTTTCCAATCTAATTGCCATTACGCATAAAAGTTTCTAGATCAAGCAAAACGTTTTTAATTAGACAGAAATCTAAATGAATATTGCAATTACTTGTATTACAAATGGAATTTTTTATAGAATTTCTTTTTTCAATCTTATTTTTCGATTGGAATGATTACTTCTTTTTTTAAGAACGTGCTAACATGTTTCTTAGAAATTATATTAAAAGCGTTTTCCTATCATAGCTTTATAAAATACATAATAATATAGATAATAAAGACATAAACGAAATGAGACATTAACTTAAAATAAGGTTTTTAAATCAATTGCATCGTTAGATCTGTATCATTTCAAATGCAAATGGCAATAAACTGCTTTAAAATGTTGCGTATAATTTTGTGAAATATTTAAATTGTAAGCTTTTTTGTTTAATTTATTTGTGAAATGTTAATTGTGTGGGCAATTAAAATGCATATGGCTATAATGTATAGGCAATTTAATGACCAATTAGATTAAAATGATTAAGTTCGCTATATGTTTTAAATGTGTATAAGTATATGTGTGTATGTATTTACATTTATTTAAAATATATATTTATTTTCCTATCATTCCCATTCGCAGTGGCGTCTACAAAGTCTATATTAATGACAAACATGTTAACACCTACAACCACACTGGATTATTTGGTGAATTAGCATTGCTCTATAATATGCCCAGGTATGTCTGATCCACCAACTCAGCTCTCTGTGTATTCATTCAGTCAATCGAAATGTTGTGTATAAATTCATTTAATCAAATTTGGCACGCTGTCTGAACAATATTTGTGTGAAATGAAAATGTGTTAATTTGGCAATTCAAAGCAAAAAAAGTAATACACACATTCATACATACCTAAAATATTGAGCACATGGAAAAAAACTTAGCGACAAGCAGCATCTCTTGGCCCTTTAAGACTGATTTGATTTGGAGGTGAATATTTATATGTATCTATTGATTTTTTCCATTAGAGCGGCCACTGTGCAGGCAGAATCAAATGGCCTACTCTGGGCCATGGACCGTCAGACATTCCGACGTATATTACTGAAGTCTGCATTCAAGAAGCGAAAAATGTACGAGGAGTTGTTGAATAGTGTGCCCATGCTTAAGGCCCTCCAGGTGAGTCTAAACCTTTCAGTCATTATATTATCTGAGGAAATGAGTCGAAGTTTGACATTCTGCAAAAAATCTTCGCCGTAGCGATATCTATACTATTTCTTCTTCACGAGACACACTTAAAAGTAAAGGCGGGTTCAGGCTTGCCGTCTCTAGGGCTTGATACCTACAGCCACCTTCAATCATTAAGTTACGCATACGCTCTGTGTGCCAAGCAAACTAATAACATTCAACATAATATTCGAATGATTAAAAAGCAAGATGAAAAGGGAATCAGACTCAAATTTTCTAATAGCTTACGATGTTTAAATTCAGCTTTGTTTTTGAATATATCCTTAAATACCTTTTTGAATTTATGTATCGCTTTTACATACTGAACAAAAACTTGTTGCCATAATATCATCAAATCAAACTGATGATAAAAATGTATCTTTCAGAACTGTGACAGTTCTTACGCGTTATAAATATTGACTTTAGGCTTGAGCTAGACTCAAAGTTTGGTTTATGCTCTTCAATTATGAGTCCTCAGAGTGAATCTTCTACTGAATGAGAGTAGAAATTGTTAGAGTGAATGAGTAATTGGATTGTCAAGTGCTTGAAATAACAATAAACATTCTTCCGATGATTTGAAATATTATTATTTTGCTTTACTTTCTAGAACTACGAGCGCATGAATCTGGCCGATGCTTTGGTATCCAAGAGTTATGAGGGCGGCGAACGCATTATTAAGCAGGGTAAGTTCTCTGAACGACTTTCCCCACAAACGACAATTTTTCTATTGTTTTTCGTTTGTTTGTTGTAGGCGACGCTGCCGATGGCATGTACTTCATTGAGGAGGGCACCGTTTCGGTGCGCATGGATCAGGATGATACTGAAATCGAAATTTCCCAATTGGGCAAGGGTCAATACTTTGGTGAATTGGCTCTGGTGACACATCGACCACGTGCTGCTTCCGTCTATGCCACAGGCGGTCAGGTTAAACTGGCATGTAAGTATAGACTGCTTCAAGTATGGACTCCAAGTCCAAAAAGATGGGACAAGCGAAACGTTTTAGTCGACTCCTGTTTTTGTGTGTTTTCCCCCCGCTGTGCACATACATTTTTATTTAATGCTTTTTGTTTATTATTTTTCCTATTTGTTTATGCACTTCTCTCTTGTTCCTGTACATGTGTGTGTGTGTATGTGTGTCCTGTGTGTGTTTGTGTGTGTTGTGTTGTGTTTATTGTCTTGTATGTAGTTCTTGATGTTATTTGCTTTGAACGTCTCTTGGGTAATTGCATCGGCTTGCTTCAACGTGGCATTAGCGATTATCGCTATTTGGAGCACGACCTGCGCACATATTTTGATGGCCTGCAAATATTTTAAGTGAAATAGCCTTTAATTAATAATAAATTCCGTCCTAGTCCTAGATACCGATGCCTTTGAACGCATCTTGGGCTTCCTAACCGATGTACTAAAACGCAATGTTGTGATCTATGAGCAAATGTTTACCGATATGGCTCGACGTAATACCAGTTTGTGAATTAATCAAGCAAGAATCCTTTCAATAAAGCCATTTAATCCCTCTCTCAAGCCCCTAACACTATATATATATATATATATTTGTGTGAATTTTCAAATCCGAGAACAGTTTCAATAAAATTTTACAGTTCATAATGTTGTTGGTATCCTTTAACACCCCCGCACACACACACACACACACACCCAAACAAGCACACACAAATTCTTCATGCACATGCTTAGCAATGTCTGCAGCTGACACAGACACTGAAAATCCGTATGAAATTGGTAAGAACCCAAGTCGGAAAACCCCCGAAAATATAATGCACATATTTATGTATAACTAAGGAAAAAGATAAAGGAATGCTATGAATGTATATGAAGGTGTAACTCGAAAGTCTGTGAATGGGAAATGGATTTACTTTATATTGTATTATTTGTCAATATCTAATTTATGTTCTAAGACTAAAACTTATTTATGTTTGGCATGCTAAATGTTGTTGTTTTCAAAATAAACTTTTACTAAATGTGATCTCTTGTTCTTGTTCTTAGTCCTGGATGTTAGAGCCTTTGAGCGATTGCTGGGACCCTGCATGGACATCATGAAACGCAGCATTGATGATTATGAATCGCAATTGGTTAAGATATTTGGCAGTAAAAATAATATCACCGATACACGATAAAAAGTCTGAAATAATTACAACAACAAACAACAAACACCATCTACAAGCACAACAACAACAACAGCAACAACAACTACAACTATCGCAGCGCAGCTACAACACACAGCAATAACAACAACAACAACAATTTAATATACTAATAGATGCAGCACAAAAACATTACAAAAATGTCCCTTCCATGCCATTTATTCAACTAGATTATTAAGGGAAATTTAAAAAATTTGTTAAAATTCCCTTACTTACTGTCCCCTAAGCACTCGCCCCTTTCCCCCGGACTCGCCCACTCTGCGTTAATTGTTAAGCAAGAAAAGTGAAAATAACTAAAGAAAAACAAACAAACCACAAAAACAAAAGAAACAAAAATCAAGTTTTTAATTTATATATATAATAATAATATATTATATATTTAATGCATTATAAATATTTATTGAAATTATAATATAATATATAATTATTGATTGATTAATTAATTGATTGATGAATTGTTGGAGAAAAAACAAAAAACAAAAATCAACAAGCAAAAAAACAGAAAATGTGGAAACAAAATGATTTAAGAATTGTATTTGTATGTATTAGCAATTGTAATTGTAATGTATTTAAATTGATGAATCGGTAAAAATCACCCCCAATTCCCCCCTCACACACACACGCACGTACACACACGTTTCCTCCCCCTCACCCACCCACACACACACAAACAAACACGAGGCAAGTGAGAGAAAATAAAATCTATTTTCTTCTATCGTCTGTCCCATTGGCTCAAAAAAAAATGATTCAAGTGTCAAGTGCTTAGTTTTTAGTATTGTTTTTCTTATTAATTTAATTAGAATTATTATTATTATTATTATATATATAATTGTATTATATTTTTTTGCAATTTTGTTATTCATTTAGCACAAATATTTGAGAGAGAAGAAGAAATGTAACGAGTAAACTGTTTAAATTATTTTTCAATGATTTATTATTATACTTTTTGCTTTCTGCCTTATCGTTAATTCTGTTTTTGATTTTTTTTTTTTTTTTTTTGTTTTTGTGGACAGAGAAAAAGAATATTCTATATCAAACAAACTAAACACAAATGATAACAACACATCAAGCAGAGAATATATATACATATATATATATATATGTATATTAAGTATGCTAATACCTACCTACACATATGCATAAACAAATCTAATTTATTTATAAAATAAAGCAAAACAACAAACAAAAAAAATGGGAAAAAACAAATACATAAGTAAAGCCAATCAATGTACTAGTCTAAACTTAAAAACAAAAAAATGAAAAACAAAAATTGTATAGCAGCAAATGCAAAAATTAAATAAAAACGAAAAAAATGTTTCAAAAATCAGACAAAAAAAAAAAAATGAATACAAGCACACAGAATACAACACAAACAAATACAATTCGATCTCAAATTCCTAGATAAAATGAAAGCAATCAAAAAAAAATTAAATTAAATTTCAAGAATTGTTATTGTTATTCGCATTGTAAGTTTGCCCTAAAACGGAAACAATTTGTCACAATTTCAATTTGTAGTATGGCCAAATGAGAAATTGTATTAAGAGTTAAGCTATATACTAAAGGAATTTTTGATCAAAGCTGCTTAGACATATCTCCTTAGTTTTTCTCTCCGGTAAAGGTGAGACGAATTGGCATTGCTAACCGGATGAGTCAATCTTTAGGCAGGTTAGAACTAACGTTAATGAATTCCGCCTCAAAAAAGATTAGAAAACTTACGAAAAGGATGGCAATACTACATATTGAAATTCACCATATCCCATATAGATATCTATGTTTAATAATTAATTTTTGCTGGCTCTGGTGTGAAAGAATATAAAATGAAAAGGCTAATGGCACAATCAAATATTTAAATGTTGCAAGGGATCAACTTAGAAAACTTTCGAACAAAAACAAAAAAAAAAAAAAATTAACAAAAATATATACAAAATCATTCAAATTGAATATCGAAATTTAGCTGGCCAGAAAGAAAAGTTAGAAAGCAAAGTATAGAAAGATTACAAATAATTTGCTAAGCTGTTTTTTAGTTCGTTTTTTTCGCATTGGTTTGGTCATTTTTGTTTTTCGTTTAGATAAGAGAGAAGCAATAGAGAAATTATACAGATATGTATGTACATATTTGTGTATATGATATACATATTTTGATTTTTTATACATTTGTTTTATTGTGTTTGTACTTATCAATTGATAGAGGTTTATTGTTTTGTTGCTATTTCCTTGTTTTGAAAAAGAGACTATAATAAACTTATCAACTTATAAACTAATCCTCCTCACTATTCCTGTATAACTGAATGAGCTTAAACCCTAAAAATCTAATTGTAAACCTTATAATTTTTATTTTCTATATATATATATACATATAATGCGTAACTAAAACCAATCTTAGATCGATAATCAAGAAGAAAACCAACTGCACACACACAAACACACACATACACGCATAAATTAAAAACAAATATATTCAACTGGCATACCAACAGTCGACAAGGTGTTCAACAAACAAACAAATAAACAAAGTAATAAGAACATATGCTACATAAATCATATATATATATACTTATATATATATTAATCATAATTGGTGTCTAGTCTATGTTCAAGACTTTAAAAGTAACAAATTCTTGAAAAATTTCAACAAAAAACAATTTAATGAAACATTAACAAAATATATCATAATAAACATATAAACCAAACTTATATGTACAGATACATATATACTACTTGTATATATATGTATGTATGCATATAAAATGATAAAAAACAAAAATTATAGACATAATAGAAACCGAAACTAATTATTTAAGATGCTGAAAGTGCTGGCCATTTTCTTCCAATTACCAACACACACACACACAACATATACACGCACACACACACACTCCAACCATATACGCACACCCACTCATACACAGCGCCATTTTGCAATAATCAAGCGAAGCTCAAAAATCGTTAATGAAAAAAGTAAGCAAAAAAATTGAAATCCTTAAATTTTCAATTAAAAGAAAAAACAAAAACCAAACTATTCGTACTTTAACTGTTGTGTTGTAATTAATGCATAGCGCGTATTTAATTATGTATGTGTAAAAAATACAAAAAATTAAAAGCAACAAAAAAATTAAACAAAAAAAAAAACAAGATTTATATATAAATATATATATTAAACAAAACAAAAGAATTAAATTAAACATGCGCAAAGCATAGAAATTTCAAAGTGTAGACACTGCAAGAAAACATCCTAAATTTTCCCTATTTCGAAGCTATCCAAAAAAAACCCCAAAACAAATTCAGTTAATTTCTGTTTCGTATTCAATCATTAAATATTGATTTCGAAAAATAAACAGAAGAAAATAACTCTTAATAAAGCGGCTACAAAAATGGTTTGGTTATTCGTAAAAAAAAAAAAAAAAAAAAAAATTGTAGCAAGAGTTGATTTATATATTATATATGTATTGTGTTGTGTAAGATCGATTGAGGCGATGATAATTATAAAAAACTATGTGGAAAGATTCAAACTAAAAGATAACACAATTCATCAAAACAAAAAAAAAAAAAGGTATCGTCAATAATGTAAAACAAAGCAAACATGACGAATGAAAAAATATAAGTTTAATAAAATCAATTAAATTTGCTAGTTTTTCTCTTTGATATAGAGTTTTGTGGGGACAAGGGCGCTTTATTCTATTCCAGGCGAAGAAGTAAAGAGTATGGTGCTCCCCCATGCTGCTTTATAGCCATTTTAGGGCATTTCGTCCAAAGGGTTAAGGCCTTTTTTCTTTTATTAACCGCAGTATCAACTGATTTGAATTCGATATATTCTGACCGATAACTAAATATGTGTGCGCGCGTCAATTTGAAATCAAGACAAACCATTATGCGAAAACGTTAAAAATTCTCAGCAGGCTCTTATTGAATATAAAGAATCATTCGGAATTTCTATTTTTTTTTTATTCACTTAAAAACGTATCTCCAAATACACTTAAAATTTTACGGTGTTTAAGATGTATTATATTTATATTTAAATGTATGTGTGTATGTGTATTTTCTCATTTATATATTTATGTATATAGAAACTCATTTCTCGGTTCCAATTGACCGATAATGCGCACGAATGATAAGTGAAGGCGTTATATTTCTGTTTTTATTTATTTTTTTACTGCTGCTGTTGTTGTTGTTGTTGTCGTGAAGAACGCCATTTATATATATTGGTTGATTTGGTTAACCCAAATTACAAATTCTTAAAAAATGATTTTTATTTGGATTGGTTTTCTCTCTCTGTATATACTATATATATTATTTTTATCATCTGACGACAGCTGATCTGGTTGCTGTTATTGTTCTTGCTGATTATTGTTCTTGTTGGTGTTGTTGTTTCTCTGGCCGTCAGAACGAATGTAATTTGTTGTTTACATTTATAAACCAAGGAGAGGGAAGGAAAAAAATTCATTTAAAAAATTGATGTTCGTTTTGTTTTGTTTTTTCGTGGGTTATGTTGTTTTTGCTTTGTAAAACTAGAAATCTAACTGTAAAGATCATCATCACCGTTGTCACCTGGCGAATTGACTGGCATATTAGTGCCGGACCCTGAGGTGTTGCCGGTTTGACCGGGGAATCTTAAGGGCGAAACGAAAAGAAGGTATTTAATTTATAGAGATCGATCAAGTCGATAATTGTTCTTTCTCTTCTTACCTAAAGTTCTGTCCAAAGCCACGAGACTGCTGCAAGGTTTGAGCAAACATCTCATATTTCCTGATGTCATTATCCGATACGGATCGGCGAGCAAACTTCATGGCCTCCTCGAAGTGGGCACGTGTAATCTCCGGCACGGGATCATCTTCATCCATCTGGAAGAAGGGAAAATGATTAACAATTTATGTTGCTTAGATCCGTTTTAACATTTTTGACTTACATCCATGGCCGAATTCTGGTTCTCAGTGCGCTCCTTTTCGCGGCGAATCTCAGCCTCGATGGCCTGTCGAATGGCCAACTTGCAGGCACGCTGACAGATTTCGGTAAGATCAGCACCTGAGAAGCCCTGCGTCACCTTGGCTATATAAGTGAGATCTACTTCTTTGGCCAGTGGTGATTTGCGTAAATTGGCCTTTAGAATGGCCTCGCGCGACTTGTCATCGGGCAAGGGAATGTAAATCAATTGATCGAGACGTCCAGGACGCAAAATAGCTGGATCAATGATATCTGGGCGATTGGTGGCACCAATAATGAACACATTCTTCTTGGCACCCATGCCATCCATTTCAGTAAGAATCTGATTGATCACACGATCGGCAGCGCCGCCGGCATCGCCCACGTTGCCACCACGAGCCTTGGCAATTGAATCCAGCTCATCGAAGAAGAGCACACATGGAGCAGCCGAGCGGGCCTTATCGAAGATATCGCGCACATTGGCCTCAGATTCACCGAACCACATGGTCAACAGTTCGGGTCCCTTAACAGAAATGAAATTCGCCTGACACTCGTTAGCAATGGCCTTAGCCAGGAGAGTCTTACCACAACCGGGTGGGCCATAGAACAGGACACCGCGACTTGGTTGCATGCCAAATTTAAGGAACTTATCGGGATGTTCAACTGGATATTGGACCAGCTCTTGCAATTCCTTCTTGACATTCTCAAGACCACCAATATCGGTCCAAGTGGTGTTGGGCACCTCCACAACTGTCTCACGCAATGCCGAGGGACTGGATTTGGTCATGGCATAACGGAAGTTCTCCATTGTCACCGCCAGCGAGGCCAAAACTTCGGCATCGATCTTATCGTCTTCCAAATCGATGAGATCCATTTTCTCACGAATTTGCTGCAAGGCAGCCTCCGAGCAAAGTGAAGCCAAATCGGCACCCACATGTCCATGGGTCTCGGCAGCAATCTGCTCCAGATCGACATCCTCATGCAATTTCATGTTCTTGGTGTGAATGCGCAAGACCTCCAGACGTCCAGTGGCATCTGGAATGCCAATATCAATCTCACGATCGAAACGACCAAAACGACGCAGAGCAGGATCAATGGAATTGGGCCTGTTTGTGGCTGCCATCACAATCAAATGCGAACTCTTCTTCATGCCATCCATCAGGGTCAGCAATTGGGACACAATACGACGTTCCACCTCACCGTGAGTCTTGTCACGCTTGGGAGCAATGGCATCGATCTCATCGATGAAGATAATGGCCGGGGAATTCTTTTCGGCCTCTTCGAATGCCTTGCGCAGATTCGATTCAGATTCGCCAGCCAATTTGGACATAATTTCAGGGCCATTGATCAAAAAGAAGAAGGCACCTGTCTCATTGGCCACAGCACGAGCAATCAGTGTCTTACCCGTACCAGGTGGACCGTACATAAGAATGCCACGCGGTGGCTTTACACCAATTGCTTTAAACAGCGATGGATGACGCAGTGGCAGTTCTACCATTTCTTTGATCTGGGCCAATTGTTTGCGGCAGCCACCAATGTCATCATAGCCTACAGCATTTAACGATTCTTCCTCCTCCTGCAAGGGGTAGTCAAAAACCGGAATAAATACACCACCCAAGGGTTATAAATTCTGATTACTCACCTCACGCTTGATGGGATCACCATCACAGAAAATAACCGTCTCTGGTGCCACAATGCAATAGGGTTCTGGATCAGTTAGCACCACCTTGAATTCAATTGGCCTCATAGCGGCACGCACAATGAAATTATCGCCCATATGAATGGGTCGGTAAGCCTCCAGGAAATACGGCTTCAGATAGATCTCAAAGAGATTGCCTGTAACCCCTTCAGTAGTGTCATCGATTGGCAAGATACGTACACGCTTGCCGTACTTGACATCTGGACAGGATTGCACCGAAACCACATCCGACAAATGGACGCACAGATTATTTCTAACCACACGATTCATACGAATTTTCTCATCAGGACAAGTGTCATCCGACAATACAATGCAAACGGTTTCCTTACGGCGTTTTCCCTTCAAAATAACAGTGTCGCCACGGAAAAGCTGCAGCTCATCCATTTTCGCCTAGGGAACAAAGACATGATCATAATGATATTGATGACGTGGCCAATTGCAAGAGGTAAGGGAGGGGGAGGGTTAGTACCTGCGATAGCGACACAACAGAATTATCATCATTTTGAGCCTCTTCGACAATCAAACGATTTGGACGATCCTTACGCTTCAGAATCGCAGTTGCCAGATCATCGCTGCTGAAACGAAACATGAAGGAAAGTATTTAGATAAAAGTTTCTTCAGAGGATTAACTTGCAGTCAACTGCAGCGCACCGCTTTTCAGATGAAACATACGGCTTAAATTTGCCGGCGGTGGCCTCATCTTCCGGTTCCCCTTCCGACTTCATCTCTTCATCTAGCTCATCGCGATAATTGCGTACATAATCATAAATATCTTGTCCTTGCCGATTATTGCCACCACTGCTCCCAGGTCCCCCATTACTATTATCATTGCCTGGATTCGACATAATTTCTCAATTTTTTTTTTTTTTTTTAAATTTTTAATTTGTTTCAATTCCAATTCTTCAATTTGTTTTTGCACACAAAAAATAAAAATAAATGATAGAATTATTTATATCCGGATCTGTCGACAGATTGTTCTAGACCTACTTGGATGCATAGAGGAGGGTCCAGCTGAAAGGGGACACAACAAATAAACAAAATGGATTTGCAACAAATGCAGCAACAGCAACAACAACCAAAATTTTCGGCAAAGAAAAAAAAATGGCGTTGCAACACTTAACACATTGGCCTAGTTTTCACTCTACCAACATTGTGCAATTATATGGATTTCATCAATTGAAGCCCTTTAACCCTCACACCATATATTTGCCATACTTTTCTTCGACTTTTCATAACTTTTTTTTGCAATTTTTTTGGCCCTATGTGGCCTTTTCTCATACAGAATGACTGAGCGAATTTGAAGTCTCAACGAAGTCTTTCTCTCCCTGTCTGGCTCGTTGTCTTCCCCCATTTGTCGGCTTTCATTTATTTACGGATTTTTATGCCACTTACCCCTTGGAGTCTGCCATGGTTAAGTATTTGTGATTAAACTTTATAACTTAATTATATATAAAATTATGCTTTAGTTGATTTAATTGGCAAAAAAACACTCAACTAACACACACTTTCTTTCTTTATAAAATCACAAATGTAATTCGGCAGGGCTCCGGCTGAAAGAACTGGTTCCGCGAAAAGTGCTGAGTTGTTTAGAGACGGCCGTTTTTCCGATAGTCGATAAATTTCCTTAGTGCTATGCCTGGTCTATCGCAATTTATTAATAGTGTTGGGTAATACAAAAATGCTTATCAATTTGATTTTCAAATATTTATTTCAGGTTCGCACGCCTAAAAATACATATACATTGAATACAAAATATCTTTGCCTCTTTATTTGTTTTTTTTTGTGCAAAATTTTTTGTGTTATTTGTTAGCCACAAAGATATAAATATATATTTATATATATAGATAGAGGTTGTATGTAATTAAACAAAATTGAATAAATTACACACATATAATATAAGTTATATATGAAACAAACAAGTTATATAAATGCTTTCGGCAATTCAATTGATTTGAAGTATTCGATCAGATTTGTAAATTTTTTTGTTGAAGTAAAGTTTTTTCGTGTAATTTTGGGGATTTGTTTTTTGATTTTTTGGATATTTAGCCAGCATGCACAGACTGAAATGAAGATATAAAAAACAAATTAAATTAAAATCATATGCAAAAAATTAAATCTAATATCAAAAGTATTATAATATTTCTACATTTTGTTCTCTACCAAGTCTTTTGATTGCCATTTGTTGTAGGTTTCTGTTTGTAAATTTCCTGGGAAAATTTTCAGCAATTTTCCATAGCTTCTCGATTTTTCCTCTCTATATAAATTCAGAATTGGAACGTACCCTTGCAATGTCCACACCGGTTATATTTTTAACCAATTCTGGCACTTTGTTAACAATCTGCAAGACCTCGCCAGTTAATTTAGCGGCACCGACATCTCCTTGTCCACTGGACACCATGGTGATCTTTTTGGCTTGTGAGAGTGGAGCAGCCACTTCGGCGGCCACCTATAACGCACAAAAAGATACGTATTAGGTTTGGCATATAACGATTAGTATTCAATATCAATAATTTACCTTTGGCAGTGTCTCCAACAGCATTTCAACCATTGCTGCTTCCCGATATTCTCTATAAGCTTCAGCTTTTTGGGCCATTTGCTCTGCCTCAGCCTTGGCCTTGGCTGCAATGGCAAAGGCCTCAGCCTCACCACGTATTTTGATCTACAAGATAATAAAAGTCCATAAATTTTAAATGTATGGAGTGTTACTGAAATCTGTTACCGATTCTGCCTCAGCCTCGGCCTCCATGACGACACGCAGCTTATTGGCCTCGGCAAGCTTCTCCAAACGATACTTTTCGGCCTCAGCCGGACGACGCACGGTGGCTTCCAATTCCTGCTCACGACGCTTAATTTCCTGCTCTTGCACTGCAATCTCTTGGGTACGCTCAATGACCTTCACTTGCATTTGTTCCTCCTTAATACGTTGTTTGGTCTTGGCAGCTTGCAGTTCATAGGCCATCTCGGCCTCGGCTTTTTTGGTCTGAACCTCCACATCGTAGGCTGCCTTCTTTAGCTCAAAATCCCGTTGGGCCTTGGCTATATCGGTGTCGTTTAAGAAACGTGCTGCCATCCGTTGCTCCTCGGCAATGGCCTCCTTGATGTGAGCCTCTGCCCGTGCTTCAGCTTCGCCAATACGGGCGTCCCGCTTAACTTCCGCTGTACGCGCCATGCCCAAAGATTTCAAATAACCCTAAAATTAAATTAAACAATATGAAAATTATTATACAAAAAATCGTTAACAATTTATATAATTAAGTTTACGTTAAGCAGGCAATGCTTACCTTGGAAGCGCCCTGGATGTGGATTTTCCAATATGTACATACATGCAAGAGATTTATACATGTGGAGAATATACAAATATCATTACGAAAAAAAAAAAAATAGTCAAATTACATGCCGGCAATAGTTTGGCAATTGGTTTTGTTAATTTTCCTTGAGGAACTACAAATGCTTATTAAAACTTGGACACCTATTGCTGCCTTTACAGACTCCAGCGTTTCTAATCTTCAAGAATACGGGAATCTTCACGACCCTGTGAATCTTCTACCCTGTCGCAATGGGTATTACAAATGTAAATAATATTAACAATATTATTATGTGATCCCAGTAGATATTAAAAGAAGTACCTGTCTATATCGTACTTTAGTTTTCTCCGTCAATGTACATACATACATATGTACAAAGGGCTGACCCAGGAAAAGACATGAAGGAATACAACTCAGAAACGAACACAACATTTAAGAACAAGTGCAGGATTACGGACGGAAAACGGAGAGAATAAAATTTTCAACCCGCTACTTTATAGCAAAGTTTATTCAAATATTTGGACACATGCTCTGCTCTCTAGCTATTCATGCCATACCGTGCCATATTGTTATGTGGAATTCCAACTTACCTCCTCGTCACGCAGATCCTTAATGGTATACGAAACGACAGTAATGCCCATATTTGCCAAATCACTGGAGGCGACTTCGAAAACTTGCTTGCTGAACTTCTTGCGATCCTTGTAGATCTCTTCGACAGTCATGGAGCCCATAATAGCCCGTTGGTGTCCCTCCAATGTGACCAGAGCAATGTGATTAATCTCTGATTCGGATTTCCCAAGGAATTGCTCACAGGCCGTAAGTAGCATATCCTCATTCTGGCCCTGGACCTTTACCTGGGCAATTCCAGTGACGGAGATGGGTACTCCCTGGCTGGTATAGACACAGGGGCTCTCCACTTGCAGTGTCATAGTGTTTAAGGAGATTCTACACCACGATTGCGGGTGCGTTTAATTAACATAAATTTATATTCAATGTCAAATCAATTAACCTACCGTTGGACTTGCTGAATTGTTGGCCAGACAAAGGCTCGGCCTCCGGGCACCAATAGGGGCTTCATATAGCAGCATCCTGCATTGAAATGTGGGGAAAGAGCAAAAAGAAATTACAAAAATTTGTTTTGTTTACAACGATGATTTCTTCCCCCTGCCAATCCCCACTAAACACGTATTGAAATGATTGCCCAGTAGCCATTTATGTGCGCGCGCATCTACAATCTTCTTCCTCTTCTCATCAGCCAACAAGCTGTACACAAAAATCGATAAGAAATGACGTCATTCAGGGGAGTGGGTGGAGCAGCAGCTATTTACAGTTCTATATATTGTACGTATATATTCACTATTTATAATTCTTTCAAGTGCCACTCTATCAAAAGCAAATAGTGAATGTTTGGGACTGATTGCACTCTAAGTTTATGTGAAATTGTAAAAGTGTGTTTTGAATTTACCTGATACGACAAGAGCCTCATTGGGCCCACAGGTGACAAATCCCCAGGTCATTGCAAGTCAGTTTTCCCTTGCCTTTGACGACGTAGTTAATATAGTTCGATTTCGATTAATTGAATTTTTTCTTTGTTTAATAAAAACAATTAGAATATTTCACTTTTATTTTTATCGCCACGGCGAAAAACAGAGACGACCGGTTTGCAAAACAATTTAGAATCAACTAAGCAACCACCCGACCATATATTGTGAGTATGCGCATTCGATATTAACGATAAACGGTGCCTGTGCTTCAAATTAATCTACTTGAAATATTTTGAAAATATAAAACAAAAGGAATGATTATAAAACAAATATAATTATAATCAATTAAATTCTGACTTTTAGTTTCTAAAATTCACGCTTCACTCACACTTAGAAAAATGGAGATGACGATCTTTTGATCGATCTTTAAAATCAGCTTGTTATAATATTTGGATGTATGTTTGCATTATCGTATCCCAAATCTAGATAAATGTAGATAATTTCAAATTCATTAATATCAATAATAAAATGGAACTATTTTAAATTTAATACATATTTCAATGAAATCTAACAATAAGTACATATATTATATTTAGGAAAATTTGCAAAATATTGAAAAAGACTTAAATTTTTATCTTAAACTAATACTTTAGAAAATTAGGGATAGAAACACTTGTTGCTTTATATATGTGTACGATTCAAATTCAAGATCTGCTAATAACTAAAACAAAGTTTGCAAACTTTCCTTCGTTCGCCCAGATTTCTGTTTATCTAGTTTTTTTTTTTTAGTAAAAGACAATTGAAAGTAAATATTACAATTTTTGATTTATTTATTTTAGCTAACATCTAAAAATTATATATATTTAAAACTGATTGCGTTTTCATTTGGTATTTTAGTACATATATTAATTATCAATATATGAACAGATTTAAACAACTAAGGACAAAATTTGCACATTTATAACTAGTACAAGAGAAGGGTTCATCTTACATTCTAATTAAGAGACAGTCATAATAAGTTGGTAGAATTCCCATTTTTGGTTTGTTGAGGTTTTTTTAATGGCCTGAAGACGAACTGTCTGTGAAATAAGGATGCTGCATGGCAGCCTCGGCACTGATGCGCTGATTGGGACGACACACGAGCAGTTTTTGCAATAAATCTCTTCCTTTTGAGTTAAGTCTTGGTACCAGTTGGCTCCATGAACTGATGGCTGGAAAAGCTAAGGAAAAACCGTCTTTTATATATACACATGTGTATTTTTGGAGTAATTTGCACTTACATGGAAGCGCTACATAGTCGGAGAGATGTGATACACCTGGCCATGTATCTTCAGTTGGTGTGCCCAGCACACGGAATATTTTCATCAATTGATCAAGCACATCGGAGCCAGGGAAAAGCGGTCGCCCAGCATCAGCTAGTTCGGCCAAAATGCATCCAGCCGACCACATATCAATGCTTGTTGTATATAGTTTAGCACCAAATAGTACATCCGGTGGACGGTACCATAACGTCACCACTTCGGCTGAATAACATTTTACAGGAATGCCAAAGGCTCTGGCCAAACCGAAATCGGCCAATTTCAATTCTCCATTTTTATTGATAAGTAAATTTTGTGGTTTTAAATCACGATGCAGAACGTTGTGACTGTGCAAGTAAATGAATTAAGAAATGTAAATAAACAAGGGAGCTTCCTTTGCCATATGACCCACTAACCTATGACAAAAGGCCAAGCCGCGCAACAGTTGTAACATGAAACTACGACACACAGCCATATCGATTTCTCCGTTTAAACTGTCAAAATACTTCTTCAGATCCTGATCACAGTGCTCAAATACCAATGTTAGCTTCTTATCCGAATGCAGAACATCTATTAGTCGTACAATATTCTTGTGCTTCAACTCCTGCGGAAAAACAAAATATGAAGAAATGCCACAACATGTGTCATGAGTTATTTATGGATCATTTATATAGTTTGCTCTTTAGAGGCTAATGGAATATACGATTTTGTTGATTTACGTTAAGATATTGCAACACAGCACTTACCTTTAGTAAACAGATTTCGCGCAGGGCAGAGGATGGAACACCCTCATCATCTTCGTCTAGGCGGACTCGCTTTAGGGCAACTATTTCCATCGTGTCGCGATTTCGGCCTTTAAACACCGTGCCATAGGTGCCCTCGCCAATTTTCTCCATCTTATCATATTTTTGCATTTTCGCTGTTCGACAATTCTGTTTATTTCTGCAGCAATGAAATGTTTTAGAGTGGCCAGCAAATAATTAAAAATAAAACCCGAACTAATAACGATAACGCTGTTATCGAATGTTTTTGTCGTGGGGCATTTATCGACAAGTTTACCAACACTATTTCTAATGTACTGTCATTTTCTAATATCTTTCAGGATAAAATGGAGAACCTTCCTGAAGACTGTTTATTATTAATTCTAAGCTATCTGGATCTTAAGTCACAATTGTCATTATGCGATTTGCATTCGAGGTTTCCCATTATATTGAATTATCATTGGCAATCGCGATATAAGACTAATGATATTTCAATAAACGCAATGGAATTCAATATTAATGATTTACACCATTTATTCCAAAACATTTGCCAATTCATTAAAAAGATACGAATTAAATTTGCAGAGGCGGGACATCTGCAGGTGCTTACCTCCTACATATATCCTAATGTCGATGACTTGCGATTTCATGTCACAAGCAAAATGTCTGTAACAGACTCTGATATGTCAAAAATACTGAATTCTTTTCCAAATTTAAAAACCTTAAGTCCAATGGGAAATTTCACCGGCAAAGAATTTGTTAACTACAAAGGTTTGGAAAGTCTAACCTTATCCTATTGCACAAGTAAATTTAAGGTTGAAAACTTTCAAAAATTAATGATCCAAAATCGGCTTAAGGAAATCAAATTAGAATTGTTTGATGCCAAATGTGTGGAGTATATAAAATTACACAAAGAGAGTGTAAGTAATCTAGAAATGATTACAATTGATGACAACGAGTTTCCTTGGTTTTCCAAACATTTTGAGGTGATGAATCATTTAAAAGAACTGCATATTTCGGGAACAGAGTGCAGAAATGAAACTTTTCGACGGTCTTTTATTGAAGAATTACGTTTAGTGAAATCCAAGCGCCCCTTACACAGTTTGGAATTTGGTTTTAGAAATCATTGGCAGGACAGCCTCGACCACGAGTATTTATTTGATATAGTTGATTCTACATTGTATGTTGATATTCTCAAAATCGTATCAATGAGAATAAGCATTGCCAATAGGCATAATATTAGGGAAAATATAAAGCAATTGTATTTCAAGAACTGCAATTTTGCAAGCAGAGAATTTTTTAACAATATTTTGTTCAAAGCCAAATATTTGGATGTGATAAGCTTTGACAATTGTACTTTTGACTTTAGCGAGGAAGTTTTTGTTTTTGATGCAACAAAAATGAGAGAAGAATGCTTTAACAAGCAAACTATTTACCTGATTGATAATCAATATGAATCTCAGGTGGTAAGAAGTTGTATTACTTTTATTTCTAACTGCTATGTTATACGATTAATATGATTACAGGTCTCTGACTTTAAATGGGAAGTGCGACATCCACATAAATTATTTGAGGTCTGCACGGAAAAAACAATTAGTTATAGTTACTATCCAATATCTATATGTTTCAAAAATGAATAAACCAGTTTAAATTCATTAATGAAAGTGGTGGTTTATTTAGCTATTATGTACTACAGCAAATAAAAGTTAACACAATTTTTGTTTAGCAAGTATTTGAAAGTTTATTTCAATAGGTTTTTCATTGTGTTCCATATCCAGTAATAATTCTTCACATTTACAATTGGTTCGTTTTAAATATAGGCACCAATTGGTTTAATTTTGAACAAGACAAATTAAAATGTAACAAAATGTATTGGGCTGTTAAAATTTCGTTGATGTTTTCGAATGTTATTTTCAAAAAGATTCATATATCCTTTGGTTTAACTTATTTTTTCCAAAACAAATTAATTTATTCACATCTTTAAAAAATTTGTTCTCAAACTATATAACATAATAATTTACCCTTTTTAAATAACAAAATGTAGATAGTTTTCATAATTTTTAGTTTTATTATTAATACGATACAGTGTGAGTTTAAGTTTTGTGTGTGTGTGTTTTGTTGTGGGTGAGTGTGTGTGTGAAAAGTTAATGAAATTTTAAATTTCCAAGCTATACTCAAAGTTATAAATGATAAGAAAAAATACATAGCGGGAAGCGAGTGGGGTGGAGAAGAATAACTTAACTCTCATCATCACTGCCAGCAGCCTGTCGTGGTTTGGGTCCACCCGCTCGCTTAGCCATAATGATTTGATCCACTTTCAGAATGGTGGTGGCTGCACCAACTGCATACTTGAGACCCCAGAATTTGGATTGATATAGATCAAAGATCTTTGCCTTCACTGTATCGACTGTGTTGGCCTTCTCTGACTCAATGTCGTAGCCAGTGTTTTTGCCAGATTCGGAATTGTGTGCCAAATACAATTGATTAACAATTTCAGTGCCATTTGTGCCGGAATTCTCAGCCAAAGCCTTGGGGAAGACCTCCAAAGCATTGGCAAACTTACGCACAGCATATTGCTCCAAACCGGGCAATGTGTCGGCATAGGCAGACAACTGGACAGCCAATTCGATTTCGGTAGCACCAGCACCGGGCAAATAACGGCCATCTCGGCTCAGGCATTTGAAGTTGTTAACGCCATCATCTAGAGCACGCTCAATGTCATCCATGAAGTTATCAGTTGCACCGCGAATCACAATGGTGGCAATGCGCGAGTCCTTACCCTCGTTGCGGAATGCCACTATTGTGGTGTCCCCCAGCTCCTCGATGCACACCTTGTCGCAATAGCCCAATTCCTCTTGGCTGGGAGTGGTGATGCGGGGCAGAACTGTGGCATTCACCGAACGGCTAAGCCGACGCAAATCGAACTTGGAGTTCAAACGGACTGCCATAAGACCGTATTTGTTCAGGAAATGCAAGGCCATGTCTCCCACTTTACCGCCAGCAACAACCACCTTGACACCGGCATCGGCAATAGATTTAATCTGGGATTCCAGCAGACTCTCTTCACCGGACGAGAAGTTCATCAACTCATCTGCGGATTTGATCAGAACTGTGCCTTTGGTCTCAGTCTGAATAATGTCCACGGGGCAGGAGAAAATGACCACTTTGGCTTTCTCGGCATAGGTGATGTCACCCTCGACAAAACGCTTGAAGACCATACCACGAACCACCTCGGACTTTGACAGGCCGCTGCCCAGAATCTTGCAGATGCGTATATTATCGACATTGAAGGTGCCATCATCGGGAAGAATGGAAACGCAGGCCTTGCTAACTAAATCATTAAGGAAATCCTCCTGGCCGTACTGTTTGGACATGATTGCAGTTCGCAAAACTTCCTTGACCTTCTCCACATTGCGATAGTCTTCTACTTTGTGACATACCAATTTGGGCAGAATTTCAAGAGCTTTTTCCAAACCCTTCTCATAACCATCTGCTATCTCAGCAGTTGTAATGCCCAGACGTAGCAACTCCTCAGCGGATTCCAGCAGAGCTCCAGCTAAGACCACAACGAAATTGGTGCCATCTCCCACCTCGGCGTCCTGCATTTGACTGGCCATCACTATCAGCTTGGCTGCAGGATGTTCTACATCAAGTTCGCGCATTATGGTGCCCGCGTCGCTGGTCACAAACTGTTTCTCAATGTGATTGATAATCATTTTGTTCATGCCGTTCGGGCCATAAGCAGAGCGCATTGTCTGGGCAAACTCTTTGCAGGCGCTGATGTTCCGATAGACAGCCTCTTCCAAGCCCCTGTACATCTATCAAGGATAAATTTTGAGAATATAAAAAGAAAATTCGAGAAATTAGACATTTTTCATACACATGGTGGGAAAGGGAGACGAGGATGGCTGCATGATTGTAGATGACTAATCACGCGCTCCCCCGGTGCATGTTTTTCGTGTGAATTTCAATGAAATATAGCAAAAATCAAAATGTTTCTGCACATTTCTTCTATTTTACACTTACACGGGCTCCATCCTTGAGCATCTGAGACACTCCGGGTGCTTTGGGTACAGATAAAGCCATTTTTATACACAGACTTCAAATCTCACGGAGTTCAGGCAATGGCAATCAGTCGGTAAATGTGTTTATAACCTCAAAGGGAACATTCTCGACGACACGGTTTGCTGCAGCCCTGAAATTGGGGATGTGACGCAACTATCGATTAAACTTTATAGGGAATGATTGTGATGGCTCTAGCCCTGGCAACAAATTTGTCCAGTCCATCCCTGGTCCAGGTTGTTTGCCGCAAAACAACAACACGATGTCGCTGGCCAAGAAGCACGTGCTGGGCTTCTCACCCAATGGAGGACAATTCTTTGCCCTGGTTGACGAGCATGGAGTCCTTCGTATTTGGGATACAGAGGCCAATTCACTGAAACAAGAGTTTACACCGAACCTACATCTCTCTGGAGGCTGCACTGCTCTTACATGGGTTGCTGTGGACGCTCCACCAACTCCGCGTGCCAAAAAGTCTCGGAAGTCTCAGAATGATTCGGTGGTCGGCAGTAATAGATTGTACATAGCTCTAGGCACAGTGAAAGGCAATGTATCATTATTTTCTCTGACGGAGGGACAGGTAAGTGCACAAGAAAACAATGAGCTAAAGATGATGAATTAATTAAATTCAATTTTGGTCAGATCGAACGCACATTGAGCGGGGACAATCATGAGGGTCCAGTCACCTCAATTGCTTATAATCAGAACAAGGGACATTTGTATACAGTAGGAGCCGACTGTCGTGCCCTGGTGTGGTCTATAACCGAAGAACGTTGCATTGCCGACTGGCAGGTGGGACCCGAAAAGCCGCATAATATTGTTTACCTGGCTACAAGTCGGTCATTAGCTGTAGGAGCACGTTCGCTTAAGATCTTTGACGTTGAGACCAAAGAATTGGTTGAAACATTCACTGGGCACTCAAGCGACATAAATGCTATGACCAGCATAGCTGACAATGATGTAGAATACATACTAACCACAGCTCGCATGGAGCGAGTCATTAGTTTCTGGAAAATTGATAAACGAGGCAAAAATAAGGCTTCAGCTTGCACATTGCTAATGGAGGATCTGGCGTACTGTTTGGCCAGTGAAGTACGCACCGAGGATGGTTCATTGCGGGTGGCGAGTGTGACACGAAATGGCAATATTCACATATATTTACTTAACATAAATAGGTAAATATTTACATTCATTTCTGAGCTCAAAATTCTCTTTATGTATATTCTCGTTTAACGTTAGCCTCTCATCAGAGAAATATATTAAGCCGAAAGTTTCCCTGCAAATAGCCTCAGATGGAGCCGAGACTGTGGAACCCCTTCATGCTGTTGCCGCCCATTTTGTTCAAGATAAAAATCGAACCCATGAAATTCTCTTTGGCTATGGCAGCCGCAGTTTACTGCAGTTCGAACGTTTTACTCCCAACTATGCCGAGAAATTAAATGTCATTGTGAGAGCCGATCCCAAGAAATTATATGCCAAAAAACAACAAAAAGATGGACCCATCACCGGCCTAAAAACCGAAATACCCAGGGATAATATAAAGAGAGTAGAGTACAATAGTGCTTTGCCAATTTCCAAGAAAAAAGTACAAAATGAGGTTCCCATGGAGGCGAGATTGCAACATTTGCAATTGACTGCCACAAAACCAACGGCCAATAAATTGCAAATGCAGAGCAAGACTCAACTATTGATGCAGGCATTGCACAGTAAGGACCAGACAATGATACAATCAGTGCTTAATACCCTTGATACAGAAACTATACAATTGACTTTGGAACGTCTCCCGTTAGAGTATGTGAATCCATTGGTTAATGAATTATCCCAGTTGCTACAAGGCAAGCATGCAAGGTGAGTAGATGGGATCCAATAACTGAAATAAATTAGTAACTTATTTATCTGCATTTTAGTGTCGCCTGTGGACTACGTTGGTTACGCATCCTAGCCTCGACCCACACTAGTGTCCTAATGTCCGAGGACAAGGACGCATTACGTGATAAATTGGGCATTTGCCTGGGCATTGCAGAGCAGCGTATGAGATGTCTCACTGAAGCTTTGCAGTAAGTAGATTTATTTATTTATTTTAAGTCATCTTATTATCACCACCATGACTCTTTTGTTTATTTGATCTAATATTTTGTTTGGGATTCTCAATTGTACCATGTCGACACTCGCAGATTTCGGCATAGAAATGCAATTTAGAATGAAGTATAGTGTCTATATGAAATCGTTGAAAAGTCCACGAATTGGTGGCACGTTCACCTATAGCATAGTAAAGCGTATTAAAGCCCTCAAATCGATATGTAATCATCACAGGATAATGCTTTTGCATTACCTTGGAAACGCTAATAATAAAACGTACTTTGGCCACGGCCAATGGATTAGGGCAACGAGGAGTGGGTCGCGAAAAATGGGCATCGACAAAGTAAATTGATCCCTTGACAGGTACATCATGTCGCTTCATATTACTGAGCACAACGCATTTTGTATCTGGCGTTAGTTGCCATTTGGTTATAAAGTCACGAATCTCTGAGATAACATTGCCATATGCAAATTCTCCAATTCTCATCCAATGACGCACTGAGACGCTAGTATGCGACTTCGTCTGACTATAGAGATTGATTGTAGCTGCTGCCATTGTTGATGCTCCATCGTGCAAATCAGCCACAACAACATCTAGAATATCCGAGTCTTCGTCCTCAGCATTCGTTTTGAGCGGATTGGGATACTTGTAACAAAATAGACCACGGGGATCTGACTCGATAATGAGAACAGCTTCACAAAGTACAGCGTCAACCATTTCGGCAACGCACTCCAAGTCGGCATCATCACAGAGGGGCATATTGCATATAGCCAAAGGATTATAGGTATCTTTAGCTTCAGTCACCGATCCTCTAATACATTCGTCAAACTCAGACGATGCGTCATCATCGTTGGTAATTGGTGCGGTGGGCAGTAAAGCATCTACGTTCATGACTTCGTTAGCCTTAAAGGACATTTTGTTTATTAAATAATGTACGCCTTAATTTTGATTTTTAAGTTATGAATATGTTTCTATTTTATTGTCTTGGCCTACTCTTTTTTAGAATAACGGGACGCGTCAATTTGATTATAAACCAAATGAAACGCAATGCCGACAATCATTTGAATGATAATGGTGTACTCATTGTCGACGAGAATCAGAGTAAGTTGTCCTTATATTACATATTAAACTCTATTAAACACTTTCCTATGTCATTCAGATGAGGCTCAAGAAGCACAGTACGATGATAACAATTGGAGTGATCTGGAAGAGGATGATAATGTCAGTTCAGAGGATGACGGAGATAATAATGTTGATATGACAGCCGATGATGATGTGGCTGCTGATGAAGAGGATATTATAATGACTCAAGATTCGGATAATTCAGATAATTCGGACGATTCATCAGACCCAACAGACTCATCTGGAGAGGAGTAATACTTTTTTTTGTTATAAATAAAACTCACGATTTTCCAAACACAATTTTCATTTAGGTACATTTATTTCCATGTTAATATTTTATCAACTACATTTAATAACAGATTGAAAGCCAATTAATGAGATTTTATTTATTTTTGCGCCAACAACACAAAACGAAGGAACGATTTCCAATGCTAAACAATATTTGTGCAAAGAATATAGTTTATGTTTGTTTTCAGTTTAAGAACAATGTTTACTATGCAACAAATAGCCACCAATTTGTATTTTGTTTACTTCCAATTAGCTTTAATAAAATTAATTAAACCATTTGTCGAGCCATCATGCGATGAGACTTCATTACAATGATCAAGCTCCGGTTCAATAGCCTTGGCCAACTGCTTGCCCAATTCAACGCCCCATTGATCGAACGAATTGATGTCCCAGATGATACCCTGGACAAAGATTTTATGCTCATAGAGCGCTGCAAGTGAAAGGAAACCAAAGGTTAATTAAAAGTTTATTATTTCATGTTTTGCACTCACCTATCAAAGCGCCCAAGGTGAATGGTGACACCTTCTTGACGACAATTGAATTTGTTGGACGATTGCCCACAAAGACCTTGTGGGGCAAGAGGTTCTCAAGCTCATTACCACACACACCGGCCTTGGACAGTTCTTCGCGGGCCTGATCAGCGGTCTTGCCCATCATTAGAGCCTCCGTTTGGGCTAGGAAATTAGAAAGAAGAATCTTGTGATGTTTACCTCCGGAGATTGGATTATGCGTTTGAGCTGGGGCAATAAAATCGCAGGGTATCAGACGAGTGCCCTGATGGATAAGTTGATAGAATGCATGCTGTCCATTTGTGCCTGGTTCGCCCCAGACAATTGGTCCTGTATTATAGTTGACGGGTTTTCCCGATTTGCTAACAAATTTGCCATTACTCTCCATATCACCCTGCTGGAAGTAGGCAGCGAAGCGATGCAAGTACTGGTCATAGGGTAGGAGGGCATGAGTCTCAGCATTATAGAAATTCGAATACCAGACACCCAATAGAGCCAGAATAACGGGAGCCTATAAGAGCAAATTCAATTAGAAAAGAATTAATCGATAAATCTTTTCAAGCACAACTCACATTTTTCTCCAGGGGAGTTGTCTTGAAATGATTATCCATATAGTGAGCACCATCCAGCAACTGTTCAAAGTTCTCAAAACCTATGGACAGGCAGATAGACAAGCCAATGGCAGACCAAAGAGAATAACGTCCTCCAACCCAATCCCAGAAACCAAACATGTTAGCGCTATCAATGCCGAATGCTGTGACCTTTTCCTTGTTGGTTGATAGGGCCACAAAATGCTTGGCGACTGCTTCCTCCTGAAAAAAACAAAACATTTGAGAAATTAGAGACACATTTCTCAATTAGTATCTTTTACACTTACATCCTTGGCATGTTCCAGCAGCCAGGATTTGGCCGAAGTAGCATTCGTGATGGTTTCCTGAGTGGTAAATGTTTTCGAGGCAATAATAAAGAGAGTTGTCTCATAGTTGACTTTCTTTAGGACCTCTGCCATATGGGTGCCATCAATGTTGGAAACGAAATGGGAATGCAAACCCTTGCCATAGGGTTTCAGAGCTTCGGTCACCATTAGAGGACCCAAGTCGGAGCCACCGATACCAATGTTGACAACATCGGTAATTTGCTTGCCGGTGCATCCGCGCCAAACACCAGAAATCACCTTATTGGTGAATTCCTTCATGTGTGCTAATTCGGCACGCACATCGGGCATAACATCACGGTCATCCACCAGGACAGGATCCAAGCTACGGTTACGCAACGCGGTATGGAGGACTGCTCGGTTCTCGGTAATATTAATATGCTGGCCACTGAACATGGCATTGCGAGCCACGTCGACGCGCCTTACTTTGGCTAGCTCCAATAGCATTGGCCACACCTCATCGTTGACTCGATTCTTGGAATAATCCAGCAAAATCTCACCATCGTTTGGAGTATGTAGACGTAAGCTGATAAACAAAATGTGAAATTACAATCACTCAATCGGATGACCTCGAAGTTCGTCTTCAAGTCGACCTTATGCAAGGACAAATGTGAGGGGTGGGAGGGCAAGGACAAATTTGAAGGTGAAATTGTATGAATTGTGTGCCGCACCTGTATTTGGAGAACCGTTTGGGGTCATTCACAAACAAATCCTTAATAACAATATCCTTGCTGTGGGCATTATAGTATTCTTGAAGCTTCTTGAAGACAGCCTCTTGATTGAGAGCAGGCAATGTACCAGCCATTTTCCTTCAGAGAGTGTGGGAGGTAGTAGTGGGAGAAGGTCGCAAGTAGATCTAGTTAAAACACCACGAAAAACACAACTGAAATCACAATGAAACGAAACACTTTACTTAAACGTTGTGGTCGTATTGCTTATTGTTATTATCTGGCTCCGGCAAATATCCGGAACGATTCTCCACAACACCGCCGTTGTTGTAAAATGGCAAAAGATACGGACTGGAAAAAAATGAAGCCCCAAACCAACCACAATTCCGGAGGTCAAATGAATATCAAACACCAGGCCAGGGTTGTCAAGTCTGTGCCGCTTTTCAATTGATAAGCCGAATTCATTAAAAAATTTAAGGACGATTTGATAAACTTTTAATTTTGAGTTTCTAAAAAATTCAAAATTTCTCTAGTAAAATTTGATTGATAAACATAAACACACGCTATATATGAATGCTAACTTGTTACAAAAAATATTTTAAAATCTTATCTACACAATTTTTGCTTTTGAATATGCCGCTATAGGTTCATTAGAGCATTGCTGGTCACACTCTCTGCGGGAAAAAATTTGAAATTCCATATAAAAAAAGTTAGTTCCTTACGCCCGTGTACTGTTTATAAATCATTGCAAGATGAGGAGATGGATGTCAATAAATGATATACATTTAAGTAAAAATGAATACCAAAGTTTATGTACCCTTGCAAGACTTGTCCATAATATTTTTTCCAAACTTTTTATTGGTAACTTAATTCATCACTGCACAGACAAAGGGCAAGGGTATAATAAATATATAAACAAATCTGATATTTTTTGGTTTTCGAACGTAAACAGTTTAATACTCGAACTATGGATGGTCAAATCTCGGCACGGCAAAACCTTATGCACCATCCCCAAAGAGATTGTGGATGATCGCCAGTGGGAATCGGGCCTAATTTTAACTTTTGAATATTAAAAGTTGACTTTTTCAGGAAGTCAATGAAACTTACTGGATTTCAGAAAATTAAACCCGTTTTGTAAATAAAATTTGTGATAACTTTCTGCTCGTTTTCTGCCTTGGCTGTATTACATTGCTCACTTTTAAAATGTATGTTTTTTGCTGTCCAGAAAAGTAAAAAACATTTTTTTTTCAGTTTGGAATTTCATATTTTCCCCGCAGATAAATAACCGCTACCTGTTAAGTGTGGCCAGCTAATGCTCTAGTGAGCCTGTAGCTTATTTGACCTCCGGAATTTTGGTTGGTTTGGGGCTTCATTTTTTTCCAGTACGTATCTTTTTTCATTTTACAACAACGGCGATGTTTATTTATTTATTATTTATAACAATAAGCCAAAACAAAAATAGGCTCACTGCGGCTTAGACTTGGCGGTAATAGCGCCCTCTATCTTAACAATTGTGTGCCTATCGATAACAACGACTAACAAAATGGCGGCTACTTAATTAGTTGTTGTTGTAGTTTTTTCAACAAAAATAAAAAAAAAAACACCCAAATTATAAACAAATTGAACAGAAATTTACAAAAGTTAATGAAACACCGTGAACCAATGCAAAAGTGTCGATAGAGAGCGTAAAGAGAATAAAAGTGTGGGGAAGAGCGTAAAACAGAGTGAACTAATACAGATATCGAAATCAGACGTGCAACAAGTGTAAAGTATTTAAAAAAAGAAACAAAAAATGTTTAACTATGCCATAAGGCCACCTGGCCGGAGGTAGTGGCCACATTGATACATAAAAGTGGGTGATTAAAATAAAACAAGGAGCACAATAAACTCTCTTGTCTCATCTTTGTGTCGTCGTCTGCACACGTAACCTTGTGGGCGCGTAGCACGGAAGCTGGTTGTCTGGCTTGGGCTTGGGCTTGTGTGGCATACACATTGTGTGCTCTTGCCGTTTGCCTTTTGTATGTATGTGGTGAGAATGAGAATTGGAATATAGGAATTGTGCGATTCGACTTAAAACAAATTCGTCTCGTAAATTACAGCAGACGTTTCGACTAAGGCACTTAATTAATCCGCATAAGAGAGAGAGTGAGAGATAGAGAGAGCGAAAAAGAGAGACGTCGGGTACGTCAAAATACGGAGAATATGGAACAGTCTGCCCCAGGAGCTGGACCGGGCAGTGGTAGTAGTAGTAGTGGATCTGTGGCTAACGAACAGCCACAGACAAAGAGGCAAAAGATTGACAAGCAATTGAAGACGACACAGCCACCGCCACCGGATATACTCGATAGCAATGGAAATACGAATCACAATAAAAATCATCATTTATGCTCATCTCTATCCTCATCCTCCACCCATTCGCTCTCATTGCCGAGCAGCTCGAATAATTCACCAACCACAACGCCGTGCAGTTCGAGAGCCACTTCCTATGCCCAGCTGGAGGCGGTTGATATTGCCACAGGTGCCGCAGTCACCAAGGATGAAGTTGATCGTGCCGCCAAATTGCCAGACTTACTGACCACTACCACCACCACGAACACCACAAATAGTTTAAGTAGCTTAAGTAATAATTTAAGTAAGTCGCCTCCAGTTCCAGCTGATGAAATGTTAGAATTTGAGCAATCCCTCACCCGGCAGTGCCTGTGTGGTGTGTCAGAGCGCACGCTCCGCAAACCCTTTCAGTCCCATTACTCACACGACTCCAATGGTCAGAAACGGATAGCTAACCTGCGGGAGTGGCCCACCAATAAACTCCTGCAATTCCTTTCCAATCTACAGCTCCTCTTCGATATATATCTGAAGCAAAACTCAAAGGGATTCATTTGTACGCGCATCATGGATGTCTGCGACGCTCTCATACGAAACGATCACAAACTGATCGATGAGATCATTGTCCTGGCCGGCTATAACAATTCCTATGTGCAATTCCTGGCAGGACGTGTGCTAGCCGCATTTCTGGTGATTGCCAAACAGGAACTAAATGATGAGTGGCTACAAAAGATTATTGATCAGCTGTTTAATTTCGATCAGCTGGATCACTTGGCCGTGCAAAAGATTCACTTTAGTCTGGACATTATTAAGAGAATCGTGGAATGGAAGGATATTGAGCTGCATCCCCTTGAAGATGAATGGACGGCGACGACGACGACGACGGGGTCAACAACAGCAGCGGCGTCATCAGCTGAAGCGTCTGTGAGCTATATGCATTTTCCAGTGCAGGATCAACCGCTGGCCACAAACTATTTCGCGCTACAGTTTCGCGAAGAGGGATCTGAAGACATTGAACCGTCAGAGGAGGAGAACAGAGAGCGGGAAAGGGAAAGACCTAGACTGTACCATGAGGAACAACAGCAAATAACACACTCCACCGCCTCGCATCCGAACGCCACTGGCTGTCATGTGGTGACGCTAACCGATTCGGAAAGTTTCGATACAACGCACCTGAAATGTATTACCATTCAAAAGTTGGAGCACAAATGGCCTACTCTGGTAAAGAACATGTCGGAGCTGATGTCACCAGCCGCTACTGTCGCTACCACAGGGAATCATCAGTATGCAGCCGAGCATTGTGTGCTCAATTTTCTGCAGCTGTGGGAGAACATAATTTCCGTGAAGGCGAATTTGTCCATCGATGAGACACGACCGTTCTATGCCCAGTTGGATAAATTTGAGCTATTGCTCAATCACAGTCTGTCGTGCACCGTGTACAAGCAAATGCTGTGCCTATTCAACGAGGCTCTCTGCTATGGCTCCACACTAGCGCTGCAGGACATGCTGCCCGAGGAGACATGCAAGCTCGCCCATCAAATTGTCTGCCATGTACGTGGATTTCGTATATTCGAGTCGTTACCCCGCCGGCAACCGGACAATATGGTCAGTCTATTGGGCTATCATGGTCGACCACTAAACTATCCTATCAATGGCGTAGTTGGTCAATTGTCTAACCATTCGGATGCCATTCAGATGCAAGAGGGTACAAGTGCTGTGCCACCAGCTGTGGAAATGGACAAAACCCTGTTGCAGAAAATGGTCCTATTGGTGCTCAAATCCATAGCGGTTACCGTCAAGGAGATACGCAGTGATTCCTCCGATTCTTCGATAGATTCCACTGACTATGATATTCAGGATATGCTTCTTATCGAACGATCCATCCGCGATGTGTTAAGCAAACTGGAGACGTTCATTAAGCAAACATTAGAATTTCATCCGGAGTGTCATTTCAGTAAGATTTTGATACATTTGTTTGATGATCAGGATGATCATTTAATTGAGGCCATGGTGTGCACTCTGGATGTAACATCGGGCCTGTCGTTTCGTAATAATGCTTTCCACGAGCTGGTGGCCATGCTGAATCCAGTGTATACATTCCTCGAATTTCTTAAAATGATATCGAATAGCTCCGATTTATTGTTGGATTTGCTTGTCAGCAATGAGACCTGTTTCCTGCTCTATCTGTTGCGTTTGCTCAAATACATCCGCATGAATTGGACAAGTTTTGTACACAGCTGTCACAGTTTCGGAATGGGAAATGCCATGCTAGATGAAGCCATGGGTGTTCTTATACGGCTACGTCTACAAATATCCCGCCTGGTTTCACGTCAATTATATCCGTATGACATATCACCGGTGCTGCGACTTCTCGAGAGTTGTGAAAGTCTCTACGAGGGCAACGAGCTTAGTTAAATGAATAATTAATGAATTGTCTATTTCCGTTTAATTTTTACAAATTTTGTTTTTTTTTTTTTTAATATGTAATGTGTGTGCTCTTTAAAATACGTAATTTATTTTAATTTAATATGGAAATAGCCTAAACTAGCACAAAATCTGATAAAAAGCCTTAAACTATATATATATATATATATATAACTCTATATATATATAAGATCTTTGATCGATTCCATTTTACCATTCACAAACTTACTCACTCACTCACTCACCAATCGTGCCGATGCTGATGCCTTTTTTACTCGTACATAAAAAAAATTGTATGTAATTTCTTAGTAGGTACTGAATTCCAAAACAAGAAAGTAAATCTTAGTCTAGAATTATTTTTAAATCTCTTGCCCTTAAGTAGGATAATCGCTCAATTGGTGCAATTTTTATAAACAAAAAAGAAAAAAAAAACAAAACAAGAGAGAATGAAACTTGAGAGATTTGTGTATAAACTGTGTCTTAAAACTAATTGCCAGGGCGTAAATAGAAATGTATTTTTTACTTGAACATGAATAATATATATATATATAAAACACTGCTTAATTATTTGCAAAACAAATCGAGTAAGAGACTCGAGTCTTAAGTCGTTTAATTCGTTGTGGAAGTTAAGTATTAATGGCATTTCAATGACGATTTATCATGCGTACACGACGTTTGGAAGAGTCTGGAAGTGTTGGATTCGCCATGTCTGGCCCAAGTGGCAAGGGGGCCAAACTTGACAGACTTATAACCGATCCGCGTTTAACCAGCTGGGCGGTATGTTGAGGATATAAATATGGATTAATATTGATGGGCACCGAAGACCGACGATTCATAGCCATAGCTGCTGGAGTGGAAAACATATAGACTGATAAGACAAGGCAGCTGTCAGGCAGATTTAAGATGCTTACGGGCATCCCCTCCTCCAGCTAGAGCAGCAATGGAGCTATTAATGGGCCTATATAATGGCACCATGGGCTGTTGTCGACCTGTGGCTACTTCCTCTGCAATTGTATACTTATAGCGATCAACGGATATGGAACGGACTTCTCTTAAAATCGCTTGTCTACGCTGCAGCACAGGCGAATCATCCGGAACTATTTTTTTTTTTAGGGGGAGGTAAAAATTTTTCGCAATACGAATTGCATATAATAGAACACATAGAAAAGTTGTAGCTTTTGATAGTGATCACAGGAAAGTAGACAATAATTTTATTTTTTACTTAAACACACATGTATATATAGTATAACATTTATAAATAGAGGACAGAATATAAGGATATATATATATATATATATATATATGTATAGTATATATACAATCGCATCAGTACAGTTTCACCGAAATGTGAAAGGATTATAGGGTATAAAGTGAAGTTATAGCACACGTACATACATAATACTGATAGAAGATTGGGTGCACTTACAATTTTAAAAAATAAATAAAAAAGAAAATAAATCTTGGTTTTTTTTTTTTGCATAGAGTATAGAAAATTCAATATTTATACTATAATGCATTTTCCGAAAAAGTCAGAAAATTTTTGTGTTTTGTTGTATATAAAGTTTTGTTTTTTGGACAGCAGGTGAATAGTGGGTGCTACATAATACACAGAAAGTCAAGTTTAGTATAGTGTAACACAATTAGCATTAACAATAAGTTTAATTGAAAAAAAAAAAAAACAAAAGGCGCCTACACTGGCTTTAGTCCCATTATCTATATCGAATTCTAGCGACAGATCTCAGTGTAGGCACCGCTTAAAATTTATATTGTAGTTACTGTTTGTGTTGATCCCTTAAATTATTTAGGACGATTCATAATCATCTCAAAACCCTTAAAACTTGGGCAAACTTTTTGCTGAAATACCTTTTGAGGCCCGCCGATCTTGCTTATGGGCCTGAGCATAGGATTGCAGGGAGCAGCGCCTCAAACGTTTATCTCCTTTATTCTGCTATACAAAAACAATTCAATACAAATTCACCAAAGTAAATAAATTTATTTCTAATATAATAATTACCGATTTATAATGCTGATTGATATCAGAGGCAGCCTTTAGCAATAAGTAGATAAAGACCAAAGCAAAGAGATAAATAATTGGTTCCGCTGTATTGGATTTCTTTTTTTTAGCTTCCAAAAGTTTGCCATTTTTTGAGTTTTTGTTACGTTTCAGACTTTTAAGCCCCGAAAATGTCTTGGATGATGTCTTTAGATTGTCGTCATTAAACGGTTCGGATATGTCTTTTTGAAAAATTTGTAATTTTTGACAGGTCGGTTTGTCTTGAGATTCCAGTTGAATTTCATTTTCTGTTGAGGGTGGCAGATTAGAGGCAGCCACGCCTGTTTTCACATAGTATATATAGTTACGTTGCAATCCGGCCGCCGTTAGATACATAGTACAAAGTACTATGAGGATGCCCAAGGGCACTACATGATGATTATTGTTTGTATTATTTCTGCTCGGCGATTTAATTTCTTCCTCAGAAATTGTTTTTTCCTTGGCCAACGATTTCATTTCTCGCAAAAGAGAGGAAGTCTCTTTGTTGTTGTGTTTGTTTGTTTTCGCTCTGTATTGATTCACCAGTTGACCGAGTCCTACTTCTTTTCAAGTGGGGAAAATCGATAAGGATTGACTGACTGACGACGCGTTACATATTGACTTGAATTAAATTGAAGCTATCGCAGACAATTGTTGCATATGATAAATATTTATATTTATGTATTATGTAGTTTTAGTTTATTTTAGGATTTTTAGTAATTTTAACAATAGATTAAAAACTGATTTTTTTGAGCAAATACTCTGCTCTCTACGGCGTACACATTTTAGTGTATATGTGATATATGTTTATATATATGTATGTATGTATATCTATGTTTGTATGTATGTATATACACAATTTAGCTTAGGAAGTACGTTATTATTTAAATTATCGCTTTTGATTGGAGTTTTAGATTTTATTCAGCAAATGTTGCGTCTCGGAAAATGTTGATGATAAATCAGTTAACTGATCAAGAATATCTGAAAAATTTTACAAATATTCCGTTAAGTGTTTGGACAAAAAAGAATATATATATGAGAATTTTTGTTTTACCGCTAATTTGCAAATTGACCGATTGATTATTGGTTATGGATTTATAAAGTTTACGACTCTCGGCCATATTCTGACGCTTAAACATCATTGTTCGAAGACTTTCTTCTAAAATTTAAAAAAATTTAATAAAACTCTCAAATGATTAACTGTTTATATACTCACTTCGCCTTATACTAGCATAAGCATTCGATTTCGTTGATTTGTTTTTCTCAGCTGGATTATCTTTTGTATTTTCCGTTGCTACAGGTTTCATTTGTCTTTGATTGCGGCTTCTACGCTCCCGAGTGTCGTAGAGTATGCTTCTTTGACTTGGTAATATGGCCGAAAGATCGAGTTTAGCTTCATTAACATTTGTCTTTCCTAAAGACTGTTCGGTTTCTTCTTGTGGCATTCCTTCTTTTGTGTTTGTTTGCAAGCAGCTGTGCAGTTTCCGTAGAATACTTCGCATTATTTTAAATCGTTTGATAATACGTTGTGGCTCGACTTGAGATGCACACATGAGTATGGCCTTACATTCTCGCCACATTCGAACAAATTGTTGAAAATATTCCACACCTTTGCCGCATTTGCTTTCCTTCAATACCTTCTCATTGACCGCCAGTTGGAAATGCTCCAACAGCAGCATAGCCATTTGATTCAAGTCCATCAAAGGCGTCTTTGCGAAATTCTTCTCTGCCAATTGTATGCCATCTGTGAGTATATCCAAATAACAACCCACCAGAGCTCCACTATCAATGATCTCGTGCATAGCCGTTTTGAATTTCATAATTTCTTCATTGAAATGCTGTTCTAGAATCTCCGAGTGAAGATCAGTGCCACTGGCTTGCAATGAGGGTATTAAACTGGTGTCCAATGATTCAAATGACGCCAAACAACTGCGTACTATGGTCTTCACTGCAAAGAAAAGAAAAATGGTGTAAATTGATTTTATCTTTTAAATAAAATATAAATACTTTTAAGATTGGGTGCAAATGCCACTGCGAATACGCCAATTTGCATGGCACGATCAACATTGACATCAAAATCGGCTATGAAATCATCCGATAAGGCAGTATCACCCTGTCTTAGGACATTCCGTATTTTGTCAACTGAAAATTTTTCAATATCCAAAAAACACTGGAAAACCAAACGCAAGAGGGCCTCATTAATGAAATCCTCCAATTGATATAAAGCTTGCTCCATGGTCATAGTTTTCAATTTGATATTTGAAGCTGAAAACGAGGTCTGGCATTCCGCTTGAAAGGCTCCAAACTCTCGCATTACCTGGTCATAGAAATTAATTAGTATATATATATTAGAGTATAAATATTCTTAAAGCAAAATTGATACCTTTTGGCACAGAGCACTCAAGGCTCGCTTATCCTCTTGCAAGGCTACATTAGCAAACGATAAAGTTTGGCTCAACACAGAATCGATGGAGCTACCAACGCGTCTGCATAGATGCATTGTATCCTTGGGACACGACAGGATCTCAGACACATTGACATAGCTATTCTCCTCATTATAATTGCTGAATGGAGCAAGGGTATCCAAAATTGAATCTACTAGATCGAGAAAGGACTGTCCCTCTGTATTCAGAACTAGATCATCCTGTTTGGAATTCTTATCTGGACATATGCGTAGCATACGCTTTAGACACCATCTCGCACGTTCCACAAAATGATGATGACTTGCCTGCGGAATATCATCAAGGTCAACTAAGTCACTTGTCATTTTTCTTTTACTTACAGCGATCTTAGCGGCGCATGATTTCTCTACCTTCACGATATTCTCGAGTTGGCGAATGCAAATCATAATCTGCGTTAAACATAAACATATCATTTCCACTGCCTCATTTTGAATAGACATGTATTTATGAACCGCCGATGAGAATTCCAAGAGAGCGGCACAAAAGTTCTATCGAAAGAAATCAAATTTAGCAAATTAAATTGTTCCTGATCAGGTACTGATCTCCCTCGAGGACTCACATTTAACCAGTTTATGCGTTTATTACTATCATCAGAACATTTACTCAGTTCAAAAAGACAGTTTTCAAGCTTGGCTCTCAGCAAGTTCATCGTGTACTTAATTTTTTAATATATCCTTTGTTTTACTTCTCGGTAAATAATGTCTTTTTTTGAATCTTGGCTTGGGACATAAGCGCAGAAAGGGGGGTTTTTATTTATTTTACCCAATCAATCTCAATATACCAAACGTGATGTCAAAAGAAACATTTTTTATTCGAAAGCAGGACATCATAAATACGTTTTCAGTTTAGTGTCTTGTTTTTGTCACATAATTAAATTAAATTATAAACAACAAAAAAATCGAAAAATGTGCAATTCAAAAAATAGCCAAAACAGTTGGTTATCGATTCGCGATGAGCTGTTCAAGAATTAATTACAATCGAAATCGAATTGGGAAATCTGGCGGCAAAATGGCTGAATTGGGAGCACTGTTTCCGAATGGCCTTTGGCCAGAAGTTGAATTGGCTACTAAATTAGATAAAATTTTTTAAAATCTATTACAAAACTGAAGAATCCAAAAAAAGATAAGCTCCAATCGAAGGACAGCGAAGCGAGAAGCCCGCAATGAAACAGCAAGCATCTAAGGAAGTCATATCTAACGAACAAAAGCGAGAACAGTGACGTTGTGTAACAAAGTCTCAAGAGAAAGAGAAGTAGGCTTATTCAAAAGGGGTTGTGGGGGAATAAAACCTGACAATCAGGTAAAACAAAAGAAAACCTACAAAAACAAGGAAAAGGGAATTATCAACGACCCAACTCCCAAAACACTGGAGGCACACACACCCAACAATCAGTTGATAACCACAGGCAGGTTCGTTTAAGCTATTTTTAAACCCCGCGAAACATGCGACTGCAATTGATTTTCGTGAGATATGTGTACATACATTCTTGGTGTACGAAATGAGTGTGCGTACATAATATATTATCTTTCTATAGTTTCAGGGACAATACGGCGGCCGGCGTAAGTAGCAGCTGCTTTTCACTTTCATTTGTCTTATTGCCAAAGAATATATTTGCCCGCAAATATGGTAATCACTGCATCCACTTGCCGAACAGAGACGGTTTTCGATTATAGTTGGGGTCACGTAGTGGCTGCCTACTGGAATCGTTATCCCAATCCGTCCAGCACTCATGTATTAACCGAGGACACAATTCAGCGAGAGGTGCGAGATGGTAAATTATATTCCCGTCGATTGTTGTCCAAGACAAACCCCGTTCCTAAGTGGGGAGCGCGTTTTTACAACAACGCGCCTGTGAAAATTGTTGAGGATTCAGTACTAGATCCGGTTAAAAGGACATTTACCACATTCACCAGAAATTTAGGCATGAAGAAAATAATGGTAAGCAGATAAGCATTACTTTTTATCAGTAAATACATATAAATTCTTCTTTCAGAAAGTAGATGAGATTGTTGTATATACTGAACAAAAAGATGGCAGTACATTGGCCGTCCGACGAGCCTACATCAGTTCCCAAGTCTTTGGTTTTTCTCGGGCCATCAGAGCGTTTGGAATTGAACGGTTTAAGCTTAATAGTAACAAAGCCTCCAATGGGTTCAACTATGTCTTACGACGAATGTTCCCGCAACATCAGCTCAATACGTCCGCCTCAACATCCTCAACTGGTCATGCATCTGTCACATCCCAACAACAGGGTGAATCAATAGTTAACACTCCATGCCACAGCAACACGGTGACATTAAAAAGTGCCGCGAAAATTGGTTATGAATTCATGAAAAGTCATGCCATTAAAATTGCTCAATTGTTCTCGGTTAGAAATTGATAGACAATCGATTGAAGAAACAGTACCAGGGGGAGAAAAACTGTCATTCCATTGCTGTTAAGTGAAACAGCAAGAATAGATTTTGAGAACGAAGGCACTTTTCATGCTGAACAAAGGCAAAAACACAATAACATTCTTTTTCAATTTGTTAAGAGTGTCATATCATTTGAGTACTTTTCGAACCTATTTACCTTATATTATATCGTAAACTTTGATAGGCCCTCTTTTAAATTTTTTTTCGTTGCCACAAACCTTTTTATATATACATACACACATATATTTTGTAGAAAATACAAACGGATCTGCAAAATTTATAATTTGCGCCATAGATGTTGTATAGATATACATTTGTACATAAATGAGAAATGCTGGCGGCGTTGCTCACTTAGCATTTTTCAAGCCAAATTAAATCTTAATTGAACAATTCTTATTAAATTGAGATTTTAAATCGTTTTCTGTTAATTATTATTAAGAAAAAAGCGTTTACAAAACTTAACCGAATTGGATTACAGAAAAACCTTAATTGAGCCCATTACGAAAAATACAATCACGTAATTGTAAAATCATTTGTGAAGTTTTGTTTAATTTATAAAAAATAAATATTAATATTAAGCTTTCTGTATTAATATTTCAAACATATATGAATGTAGAAAAAAGTAAGCAATATAATGTAGAAATATAAAAATACACTGAGTCTCTCTTAAAAAAGTTCAATTTTAATTCTTTTAATCTCATTGGACTTGGAAAATCAGCAATGAATTTCTCAGAGCAGCACTCTTGCACGATGTGCCATCTCCATCACTATCTCTATTGGAAATACTCACCCTGTATCGCAACAGCTGTTTTCGTCTGCATGCGGGAGAATAAAAAAAACAAAACGATGTTTTGCTGAAAGTTGTTTAAATGTAGTTCAAAGTGAAGCATATTTGAATTAAAAATGGTTTATGACGAACGTAATAGCGATGCCAGCTCGTCCAGCGATGCCCAGGATACTTTTCCCCGTACAACGGCATCAAAAAGCGGACCGAATCCATCCATAATGCCAATTAGCATTTTACCAAAGCACATACAATTTCCAGACCACTCCAGCACTTCGGAATGGTTAAGTGAACTATTAATGTCTGCCTTTACCATGGGTGCAGCGATTGTCCAGTTTATTAACATCTATCGCACAAATTGGTGGCTTCCCCAATCCTTTAACAAGCACATGGTGGTGGGTAGTAAATGTTGAAATGAAAGTCTTGAGAGAAAACAACCGAATACGTTATCCTTTCAGAATATTGAGCTCATCGATCCGTATCTGCGATATTTCATACTCATTCTCAACACACGAAGATTTCTATATTCTGTGTTGGTGAGCAAATGGCGAAATCGTTACTGGATAAGATTGGGAGTCAAATACGGTTTTGGTGGCTTTGTGCAGTTGTTACTATCTTACTGTGCCTGGCGATTATATCAGAAACATTCCCTTTTACTGCTCTTCTACATAAGTTATCCGTAAGAATCACACGATGGATTTGTGTCTCTAAATTTATTACTCATCTTAAATTTCTTTAAAGGGTCCTCGTATATCTACTTATTTTTGGCTTTCAATTAGAGCCATTTCTGCGCACAAGATTTGAGCTTCCTGGTGTCTATATCAATGACCTACCCGTTCATAGTTGTACGACCAATCCTCAGCAGATTCGGGAAGAAATTGAGACCTTGCGACACGATTTCAACAAGAGATTTAAACAACTTATATTTACATCTATGCTTAATGCATATTATAGTGGTCTAGTGCCCTGTTTTCTGGCTATGAGCATCAACTACAATGTAATGCGAGCGGCGCAACATTGCATCATTGTGTGCCTGGGCGCCTTTAGTCTATCTTTTGTTTTTCTGTATCCGGCTAGGTATAGCGATATTTTACACCGGGCCACTTTACATTTGGGCTGCTGGCATCGTATGGATGCCACTGACCCTAATCCTTCGCAGCTTATATTAGCCGCCAATGCCTACACCTGGTCAAAGTTTTTAATCTATCCGCAAAATACGGTGGTTAAGCACAACGGTGGACTCTATCGCAGTCAGGGACCAGTCACAGTTGCCATGCCTGGTAACGCTAGTCATGTACGGTTCTACGTAAGTCTAGAATAAATAGATTTTAACTATATTTCATTAATATATATCCATATTTCCATGCAGAAACTCTTCCATAATCCAACTGTTATCTACTCCACATTGGCCACACTTCAGGCAGCTGTTTTACTAGTGGAAATAGCCTCTCTTAGCTCAACTAGTATTGAATGGCATTTTGTTTTGTCCATTAGTTTTGTTGCCTTTACCAGTATGGGAGCATTTTTTAAGCTGGTCAGGGACTATCTTATAACCAAACATCTGTACAAATCGGAAGCTAATAATTCAAAAGAACCCATTTACAATTAAAATATGAAAACAACAATTGCTTTTTTGTGTTGTAAAACCTTAAATTATAATTAAAATTTCCGCCATAAGAAATACATCGATAGTTATTACAATTACTCGAAGTCCGCGAGTTCCATTCGGAAAGGCGAATTCCATATTGAACGGCGAATTTAATTTGGAACGGCGAATTCCATTGCAATTTGTTTTGCGATTGAAAAGAAATATTATTTATTATCTTATTAAAACAATAAATATAATTTATTTGCTACACAAGACAAGAAGGCGGATTAAAATAAAAAAGTTATATTAAGTTTTTGTGTGTGAAGTTAAATAAGAAGGAACAAAACCAAAAAATATTTACATACATAGTGCAAGAGTGGCTAAAAAAACAAAAATACAATTAAATTTAAAATTTTTAGTTCTTAAATATATATTGCAACTACCTGGTTAATCTTTTTCCTCCGGGCTCAGCATAGAGTGCGTCATCTGTAAGAAAAATACTCGAAATCGGAAAACTTAGGTGCTGTGAGGATTGGTCTTGGGGGAAGGCGGAGAGGATTAGATATGCATTCATTTGCAACAAATGGCCATATTTGCAAGCCGATATGAACGAAAACTGCAATTGGATGATACCGAGGAGATAAGCTGTGAAATAGCCACCGTTGAGGAAGTCGACGGTCATACGGTAAGTTAACAGGAAAAATGCACAGGAAAAATCAATAATTTTGCCTTTGTTGATGATTTCATGTTTTTCTGCATGTGTGCGTGTGTACATGTACATATATTTGTAGGAGTACTTGCTGCGCGTACAGAGGGGGCCGAATAAGGAGAATTCCTGGAATGTCCTGCGCCGTTACAATGACTTCGATAAACTGCATAAATGTCTACGTATCTCTGGCATCGAACTGCCGCTGCCTGGCAAACGTTATTTTGGTAATATGCGCCCGGATTTCATAGCTGAAAGGAAAGAAGCACTGCAAATCTTTATAAATACCGTTCTAATGAATCCCATATTGGCCTCATCGCTGCCGGCCAAACGGTTTGTGGATCCCGAGAGCTATTCGCAATCATTTCTTGGTCAGTTCAATAGTCACAGTAATTAAAACGAAGCATATGATTTATTTTACATGGCAGACAAACTTACTTTATTTATTTTAATCAATGTGAACGTTAATACCTAAAAACATATGCCTACAAATTTACAATTAACTGGCACAGCAAAATGTTTTTCAGTTATTTAAACTTTTTTCTTATTCAATCATTATTTAAAGCCACGAAAAAAAAATTCCAAATTTTATAGCGATTCGATCACATAGATTCTACTACAGTTAATTATACTATATTTTCTTGCAGATCATGCTATGCAAAATGCCATGCTCTGCCTGCGCAATGACACTATGTGGGCACTGGGACCCACTATGGGGGCCATAGGTTGGCGTCTACGTAAACATTATTTTAAGGTTACACCAAAACCTCCAGAGAAGAGCGGAAGTAGTAAATTGCTTGTCAAAAGTGGCTCACAGACGCATCAAAGCAAACATTTCGCGTCAGGCTCCGGCAGTAGCAATGGCAGCGGTAATTCCATGGATGCTGGCAATCTAGATCCACAGGCTGAAATGATAGCCGAATGGTTGGAATATGGACCCGATAAGTTAGTTGACGAAAAGGAAATAAGTGGCATACTGAAGAGTCTAATGGGTCTGCAGCATCCACACATTGAACCCATAGTGCTGGCCGCTCACACTGAAAGCGGTTGCCTGGTGATCCGGCGGTAACCGCATTGCATTTCCTAAATGAGTCGAACCTATAGACCATTAATTTTCTTTCAGATTTCACAAGCATGGTTCGTTGAAGGATATGCTCTGCATGGTTACCACCCCGAAGAATCCATTTTTAAATAAATATGGGAACCCTAAGGGACGCACTGCGCTCTCCATGAAACAAGTGGCCACTTATGGAAGACAGATTCTGGATGCTTTGATATTCCTTCATTCCAAGGGATATGCTTATGGTGAAAAAATGAACGAAAAAAAATCCCGGTTAAAATTAACTTCATTTCTCTAATATATAAGGTCATCTACATTCCGGCAACGTTGTGATAGTTGATGACTGCGTAAAGCTGTTGGATATAGAAAATTATGTACTGGGTGTTCCAGCTTTTTATAGGCCTTTCTTTATGCAGCACAGTAAAATCCATGCCATAGAGACAATTGATGTTTATTGCTTTGGCCACGTTCTGTTTGAAATGGCCATGGGTTATCCCTTGCAAGAATCGGTAGTCCGTCAGATAAACGAATGCCCCGAAGCGCTAAGTGAGTTAAAACTTAAATTTGTAGCAAAGATTATTCTTTTACTTTAATGCTATTTGCAGAATGCCTGCTTGAGAGCATTTTATCGAAGGAAGCCTGTAAAGCTGGTCTACCCACACTGGAGCAATTGAGTGCACATCGCTTCTTTAGCCAATATGCTACACCATCTTCAGTTGCTGCCGAGAGTCAGGTTGGAGAGAAGCCCCACTTTAAACTCTCACTAAACGCCAAAGAATTACTGAAACAGGCAGCCATCAAAAGCGAAACACGTTTGCGTGACGAACAGAAATCGGTGAAGAACCAAAAGCGTATTGTGCGTGTCCAGGAGCTGATGAGCTCAGAGGAGGAGAAACGAAAATCCAAGCAAAAAGCAGTTAGTTGAAAAAACAAAAAAGAAATATTTCTTGAAGTAGTTGCACACAGCTATTGAACAAAATGAAAAACACTTTTACTTTTGTTTCGTTTTTGATTTGTATTTCTTGTTTTTTTATTTGCTGTTTTGAAAACCCATTTAGAAATTAGAGCACAAACAGTCCAAGCTAAAGCAGCAAGGCTCACTCCAAACAAACAATGGACGCTTGTCGCTAGTGGCTGCATCCTCTACCTCTACAACTTCTTCCAGCACAGCAACAACAGCAACAGCCGCTGCTGTTGGGCTACTAAACACGGCAGACTCGTTCAATCGGTCCGACAGCACACCAGAAGAGCCCACACTACTGGCCGGCCTAAAATGTAGTTATATCTATCTAATCTCACGCCATATATACAATTTTGTAGTGTTTTATGCGATATACAAAGAACCTTTTTGTGGGTCGTTTGAGAATCAAATTTTTCTAAACAGAACAAACGAAACATCTCGTCATCTGAGCAGCGTTCAGAGGAGCTTGACTTATAACCTTTCTGTGAAACTATTCTGTTTGAGAAGAATCAATTCTCAACCACCCGTAATAGGGCTACATATTTGATATTAAAATTTCTACTTTGTACTAATCATTCACACTCCCTTTCACTAGCTCCACCGCTTACTCCAGCACCGCATTTGTGTGGACAGCAGGGAGACTTGCCCACCGCTGGCAGTAGCATGGCCAGTTCCGTGGGAAGGCAATCATCGACACCCAATATGCTATCCGATGATGGTGATGCCGGTGGCGAAGAAGATGAGCCCACACGATCAGCTCTGCTCGAGTCGATTTGCAAATTCAATCGCGGCTCACTGCGTAAAGTGCGATCTAACGACTAGTCGATGAAATATATGCAGCGAACCTATATAACAAAAAAAAAATATATATATATATATACATATTTTTTGGACCAAATTGGCGTTATGAAATAACGGTGCCAGAAGAATACCAAAATATACAAAGAAACAAAAACACATTTTTAGATGCATATTGGTAAAAACACACACTTGAAGATCAAGAATAGAAGTCGAAACACACACATTAAAACAATCCAGCATAAAACTATCTAAAACAAAACGAAACCCACTGAATATGAATATTATATATATGATTATTATAACATATTATCATTATTGTGTGTGTCCAACCCACAAATTTTATGTCTACAGATTATTCGAAAATTATATATACATATATAATAATCATACACACACACACACTTAGCAATCTTAAAGCTTTACATATGTGTCCACTTACACGACTGAGAAACAAATCTTTGGTACGAACTAAAAAAAAAAAAACTAGAAAAGAAAAAGATGAGAAACTATAAAAAAAAAACATTGAATATACATATAGAACTTTCCGATAACCTAACTATAAGTCTGCACCAAAATTTGCACTTCGGGGCTACCACTATAAATATATATATTTATAAAGATTTAGAAGCTATCAAATGTATGTACAATGTATGTTAGATTGTCCAATTGTAAGTCATCCCTCGTTGATGCGCGTTTTTATTATCTTTTACACACACATGCAGACATACAAATGTATATTCCCTCGTTTGTTTTTAATTTTATAAAGCTTTATGTTCGGTTTATCGCTGTGTTTAGTTTACGAGTGTTTAGAAAACACTTGGAAGTTAGAAATGCTACTTATTAATTTTTGGAGTCTTGGACTAGCCAATAATTGTTCTGTTTTGTTTTTATTTAAATCTTTTTATAATGAAATGTTTTGTGTATGTACATGTATTGTATGTTTGTATGTGGTTTACAATATAATTATCGAATATATGTGCGTGTATACTTGATGTTTGGTAGTATATTTTTTAAATGAAGACTTGTGAACACGATGAATATATCCACAAAAAAGGAAAAACCATGAAAATGCAAATGACATTACCCCCTTGTGTACTAATTGTGTATTAATTGTCTACTGACTGTGTTGATATTATATACTTTAGCCTAAAAAACCACCACAAATCAAGAAACAATTCCATATACAAATGAAAACTAAACATATATATGTACTATATATGCATATATATATTTATGTCTATGAACAATGTGTGTATTGCAAACCAAAAAAAAAAAAAAAACCAGAGAGAAATAATAAAATGTAAAGTAATTTGTTGTTGTAAAAACGTGTTGATTTCTTTTAATTAAAGTGGAAGTTATTTTTTTAAAGTTGTTAAAAAGAATACTAGGGATTTTTGGGAAAGATTTTTTAATTTTAAGAAGATTTAATTTTACATTGTAGACAGGAAGATAATCTAGTATCATAAGTTTTTCATTTCGATTTTAGAATACAACTTGATAAAAAATCTAGTGAAATAAATAATTGATACAATTATCAGTTAGCAATCATGGCTGATACACCGCCCGAAGGCGAACCTGTTACGGAGAATATACAAACCTCTGGAGCGAACGCTGCTGTTGAAAGTGCTCCAAGCAAAGAGAAGGAGGAGAAGTCTGTTGCTGTCGCTATAAGTAAAGAAAAGTTAAAGCCGAGCAAGGGCAAAGACAAGCAGACAAATGGCAAGGAGAAACTATCAAGAACTGAGGTAAGTGGCACACGACTGGCAGCCAAAAGTGTAGTTGAGAGATTGGGTCAATTATTGATTCAACAAGCAGCAAGCAGTAGCGGCAGCAAATTGTCAGGGCAACAGGCATAGGGTTATGGAGGTTGGTGCCATTAACCATTTGTGGTTTTATGGCCAACCGCAACGCACTCGAGAGGCGAGCACAACACATAAAAATGGCTGCAGCTAAAAATTGGTCGGGCCTGGTTACTCTGTGCTTGGGCCAGGAGCGTGAGAAGGTACATAAATACACGATTGATTTTTAGTCATTACGATAACATGGATATTTGATGTGATTTTAATGAATTGATGATGCTTCTAACATTTAGACAAGTCACGCATAGTCAATCGGCGCTGGTTTTGACTCGGTGTTGGGTTGGTCGGGTTGGGAAGATTATTCTTCTTTCTCCTCTGGGCCTAATGTTTAACATATAACGTTTTGATTTCTTCCATCATGCAGAAGCAGTCAACCAGCCAGCGGGCATCTATAAGTAAATCCACAATGGGCGGGGTGACCAGCCCCCTGGGCATGGCTGCCCAGCAAAAGGTAAGTCCTTGTAAATATATCACATCCTCCTATCCCTCATTGTTGATATCTGTATATGCAGGCCACTTTGCGCTATATGCCCACATATCGTTTGGAGCCAAAGAATCCTTTAAAGAAAGAGCGCCTAGAGATTATAATTAAGGCCGTAATGGATAAGAGCTACAACGAGGAATATATGTTTCATCCAAAGCATTCTTTGCACATGGCCGCTCAGGTCAGCGAGGAGATCAAAAATCGCATCAAGCTTCAGAATTTTGATAGGTAAGTCGTACGTGTAGACCGATTAAACAAATTTCTATACAATACATAAAATCGTCCAAATTCAGTATTTAAAAGGAACACAAGTTAATAATTAATGATTTAAGGATATAAGTTAGGTCTTTAAGAAGCTTTATCTAAAATTTATTTTAAAAAATTAATTTTAAATTAAAATTTTTGCTCCCTTTTTACTCTTTTGAAAAACTGTATATTTCAGTTGTTGTCTCTTTAACTCTCCACAGATATCGTTATATAGTAATCGTTTCAGTGGGCGAATATCTAATGCAAGGTCTCTATTCCATGATTAACTTTCTATGGGATGCTGAGAAAGATGGCTTTGTGAGCTACGTTGTGGAGACACCAAGATATTTTGCCATTTGCACTGTATTTTATATATATTACGATTAATCCTAGATTCCAATATTTTGCTGCAAATGATTAAAAATTAATGTTAAAAATAATTATGGTTTTTATGTGTAAAACAAAAAGGATGAGATGAGGGATTTTGGTTTTGACAGGTTACCTGTTTAAATTTTAAAACTCTAAATCTAATTTTGAAACACTTTCACTATCATCGACACTCACAATTTATATAAAACACACCACACACATACACACACACACACACAAATACACAGTCACATAACTTTTTTATAGTACGTTTATTCAATATTTTGCTTTAAATCAAATCAGATAAAATATATATTTCCATAGTTTTAGCATAGTTTTATAATATTTAATTATGTTTGAAGTATAAACAAATACTTTTTATTCCTTTTTTATCAATTTTTTTTTCGCAATTTCAATTCACAAATTTTGATCATCTTCTACTTGACTCTTTTTTTTCTTGTTTTCTCTAATACAATTTTTTTTGTTTAATTTGAAATAAATATATATATAGTTAGATATTTTTATTATAGGCCATAACTTTCTTGATTTTTTGTTCAATTACATATTTTCTGTGGAATAATTTGAATATATGTATATATACTATATGTATCATATTTTAACCACACACAGACACACACACAGAGACCTCATCATAAACATCATCATGCACTTCCTTAACTAAAATAAAACCATTCATCAAAATTATAAACAAAACACACCAACTGAACTTGAACTGAATTTTAACTGGAACATTTCGTTGAGTGCAACCACAAGAAAACTAATGTAACATTTGCCAAAAACCCAAAGAAAAATCAATTTTTTGACAACAAATGCCACACGATGTTCTCTTTTCGGATGGAATTTTTTGTGGAGGAGAACTTTTTAATTATTATAAATGTATGTATATATATTTAAGTGTATAAAGAACAAAAGTCAGAAATCACATAAAAATATTGTAGACACTTTCTCCATATTTTCTGTTTGTTTTGAGAGAGGGAAGAACAGCACTTAACACTAACTAGGAAAAACCATGAATAACTGTGAAAACGCACTTCAACTTTTCCAACTGCTTCAACGTGGGGGAAAACTAATTTTGAGAAACTGAAACTTTTCTTGCATCACCACTTCTTGCATTTCACAAACAAAAAAAGATCCAAAACTTTTTACCATTACTCTGATTTTCTCACCCACAATGTGTGTCAGTTTAAAGTTGAAACAAGATTCATACGGGATGATAGGACCCCGAGGTTCCCAATTTCAATTTCCACAAAAAAATTTCCATTTTAGTCATTCTTAATGTCTAATCAAATTGTATTCATTCTTCACTGTGTTTTAATACTTTGACAGACTTGGACCGAACAGAACGTTTTATAATTCCTTTTTGGAAAACTTTTTGTCACTTGAAAAACTTCCTAAAAAAAACCTGCTTTCCACTTGGTTTTTTTTTCTCGTGAAAGCATTTTGCGCACAATAGGAAACAGAAAGAAGCTTTAAAACTAGAATGATTTAAGAATTTTTGACGAAATAAGAGAAATCAAAATTTAAAACAGCCCCGGGTAAACATTTTTTTTTAACTTAACACAATGCAAAAATTTAAACACAAAACTTGGTTGGTTCACACATATTTTTGTTTGTTTTAGGGACGAGGATATTTAACACTTTTGCCTTTTTTTCTGTTTTTTTTTTTTGTTTTAATGTAAAAAATAACGGAAATTAAATCAGATTTAAATATAAGCGAACTTTTTTCTTGTTACTTTTTTTGTTTTGTTATTCTTTTCGTTTGTTTTATATGTTGGCACAGATAACTTGAAACTTGAAAAAACTTCACTCTTTCACAAAGTTTCTTGTCTGCAAAAAACATAAAAAAAAAACAAATTCGATTAATTATATGATTATAGAATTTGAATATAGAGAAAGACAAGATAACAATGTGTGTGTTTGTGTGTGTGTGTGTGAGGGTGTGCCATGTGGTTGGGTGTATGCTCCTGTCTAGGATGGAACTTGTCGATTTCTATTGTTTTTTTTTTTTTTTTGTTATCTCAAGAAGTTCAATTGCTGCCATTTCTCCAGGTAGCTCCACTTTTTTGTCGTCTTAGCTCTGTTGTTAGTCATTTACCTCCTCTTGGGTTTAGTAATCCCTTCATGCAGTTCCGCCACGCACCACAGCAATAACCAAGTGATCTTCTTTCAAACTCTCCTCGGTGAGGTTGTGGCAAGTGCGTTTTAGCAGCTCTGTAGAGAATTCGCATGGAGGAAAGGCATATAGGACACCCGTGGCCTCCGTTTCTTTATTTAACAGCGATATGACTCCAGCTGCTTCTTTTTGCTTCAAATAGGATACCAGATTACGCAGCGGACGCGTCTGGACACTTGCGTCATCGCAATTGGTGTCCACTGTAGATCCAGGCAAGCCCATAAATATGGCATGCGTTGAAGATGACGCAATTCTCTTTTGCACATCATCCAGCTTGGGTGGATCGAGACGAAGTCTCTGGGTGATACGTAAATTGTGTTTGCCCTCTTCATCTTTCATTAGGGATTCCACGATGTCGGTGTCACCATCGGTCAAATGGAATTTGGCCGGGAAGAGTGAGCTCTTGAGAATTAATGCTCCTGTCCACACAGTGCCACATTTACGAGCCAACTCCTGGACGGTGGTGGCCGAGCTTAAACCATCGTTGCGTCTTGTCGATGTATCCGAATCGGAACCGGGAGATCGGGCCCGTTTTAGAGGGGAACGCGAACGGGATCTTTCAACACCTGGTTCACGAGAGCTAGAACGATCATACGATTCACCAGGCGGACGACGCCATTCGTCATCTACCCCGCCAGGCGGTAGAACCGACGATGACGACGAGGAGGCTACTCCGCCTAGAGCTCCCGGATGCGGTGGCCTGTGCACATCATTGTGATAGTGATACATGCCACGTCCTCGTCCGCGATAGCCACCCCGCCCACGATACCCACCACGCGGTGGGTATGGTGAGTAACCACCCCGAGGTGCATAAACAGCTGTCTCCTCATAGTAGGGATCGTATTCGGGTCGTCTGTATTCCATAGAGCTATCTTCATATGTTGGCTTTGTTGAGGACTTGAAGGGGGCCGCTGGCGTAGCTCCTGGCAACTCGGCAAAATCGGTGCGTAGACGACGTTCTGGTCCACCCAAGGGGAAGCCACGCATTTCCTTTACAGCCGCTGTCGCTGCCTCTACTGTCTCGTACTGAATGTACGCGTAGGGATCACCCTTCTGGTATTCAATCTTCTTGATGGCTCCGAACCTATCAAATTCACGTTCCAACTGGGTGACCGAAGTCCAACCCCCCAAGCCGCCAATCCACATGCGTGTAGCCGGTGTCACCTTGCCGTAACCGATCTTACATTGGAATTTTCCAATATATTGACCAGAGAGTTCGATTTTGGCACGATGGGCCATGTCAAGATTCTGATAGCGCACAAAGGCAAAAGCATTACCAGTGCCTGGCGGTGGTCGTTTGATGTCAATGTCATCTACAACTCCATATTTGCCAAATATGCGACGCAGTTCATCATCGGCTATGGTCACCTCTAAATTGCCGGCAAAGAGTGTGCGCGTGGAGAGCGGATCATCCTCAGGTTGGACATGATGTAGGTAATTAGGAAACTTATCCTTCTTGCTTTCAGGCTTCTCGTATGGAGCGTGTGGGCGTGGAGCAATGGGACGCATAGGAGCGTATTGATGAGGTGGCGGATGTCCGTGTAAATGATGCGGATGACCACGATGCAGTGGAGGACCACGCGGCGGATGGGGATACTCATGCAGAGGGCGATAGTCACGGGGATGCACAGCATGAGGATGCATAGCATGGGGATGGCCATAACGGTCATAGGGATCAATGGGAGGACGTCGGTGATCTACGGGCCCGCCAGGACCCATCGGCGAGCGGGAATAATGATAGCGCTCGTAATCCGGAGGAGATATAGAGTGTCCCCGCGGTCTAAAAGCAGATTAGAACACAAATAAATATATATTTAATGTGCATTAGTCTTAATTTAGTTCTTACCTGTACTCTGGCCTGGTAGAGGACTTGTACACTGGTTCCACAATGGCCATTTTGTCATATATTATTAAACGGGGCTTGTGATGCTTAGCATCACGTGCATCCTCAGGCGTACGGAAGCATACATAGGCAACTCTCTCATCCAGATCATGAGAGAGTCTGACACTAAAATCGCCAAACTTTTTGTACTCCCTATAAAGGGTCTCCTCGATAACCTCATCCGGAGCCTTGGGTGGCAACGCACTCACACACAACACTTTATATCCCGTTGGACGCTCGGCTGGTGGTGGTCCACGCATATAAGGATCCCCACGATGCGGCGATCCATATCGACCACGTGGACTGGGCGATCGATCCAATCTCCTTCTCATGCGTTCCGGTGATATGCGTTCAGGCGAATCACCGGGCACCCCACTGCCATTATCGTAGCCACGTCCCATGCTGCGTGAATTCCTGCTGGATAAATTGCTGCGACCGGGGGAGCGCGACGCGCTGCGTTTCATATTGTGGATTTTCACTGTGATGCGATCGAGTTCAGCTCCGGCTCCTTCTCGATGAATACTCATGGGCCTGGTTAAAACAATGTAATTAGCTGCGGCTTAAAGGAGCAAGAGGAAGAAAAGAGTGGAAAGTGGCGAAAAGAAAATGGCGGCCACCAAGAGAAAGAGAAAAGAAGAAGCAAGTCGATTGGCTTTAAAAGACCCATGGAAAACACATTCACAAGTAGAAGCTAAGCGCCAATTACTTACCTGTGCTGAGACCTTGAACTAAAAGTGTATTGCACTTTATTTAAACAGTTTCACTCGTAGTATAAGAAAACGCGAATATTTTTTCGGCACAAAGGTAATTCTGTCTGTATGCGTTAAAGATGGGAATCAGTGTTGCCGTTTTGGCTTATTTTCGGCCAGATCTGGCTTATTTTCAAGAGGAATAGGGACCATTGGGAATAGGGACGCGAAAAAATTATCGATACTTCTTGGTATCGAATATATTCGCAAAATCTATCGAAAATCGACATTGTATCGATATCTAGGCATTTTTTAAAAATATCGATAATTGGTAACAACCATCGATGTTTTTTTTAAATTTAAAAAAAGGACCAAGGAACAAAACAACGTGTACAACGCAAGGAACTATCTCTCGCTAAATAATATATATAGGATACATACATATATATTCTTGATCACCACTACGGCACTAGTTTATATAGCCATGTCCGTCCGTCTGGATCAACTCCTCCATTAACGCTCCGGCTCTGATTTATTTGAATTTGATATGTGTTCTTCTACATATGTATATATGTACATTGTATATACTGCTAACATAGTATGTCGCATTTTGTCGTATTTACTATGATTATTACTTGGTTTTCCTTTAAATTGAATCCTGCTCTGAGCGAGGATAAATAAAACAAAAGATAATTTTTGCCTAAGTGAATAAAAGTTCATTCGAATCAAAATTGGTAATAAATACGAAAGTATTTAGTTTCGTATTTAAAGTAAAAAAAAAAGTGCAAAATAGTTAACATCGGGTTAACAGAGGGCCAGACTTAACAGTGTAGATATATATGTATGTTTGTATCTGTATGTATGTATTTGTATTTGTGTGTGCCCATATGATTAATACAGTGAACAGCTGATTCATACGAGAGGTAAACACACAAACACACACACACAAGTAAACGTTAACATTAACACATACAACAACAAACGGCTACATCCATATGTTTTGCACGGGTACTGCAACAGTTGATGGCATACAGAAATATTCAGGTGCGGATTCGGGCTTTCAACCTAGTTTGGAAAATAAATACAAAAACCGTAGATATATCAATGTCCATACATTCACTTTTTGTGTTAATATAATCTAATAAATATTTACTTATTTGTATAACCATCTAATCTTACTTTAAAGATTTTCATAACGGGCCTTTGGCTTAACCGCAGTACATCACTGTTGAAGTAAATCAGTCTGGCTGAGAGTCATTGTACACAAACTTACCAACACATATGTATGTATATTTCAACATATATAATTTACTCTCTGCTTCTCTCTACGTAGCTAATACATGCACACACTATCAGGCATGGGAGTATCTGTGTGTAGGATACAAATATGTATACATACATATGTTGCTTTGAGTATGAGTATATATGTACATGCATATGTACATACTTCGGATTCAAGTCGTAAACTTAGCAGGCAGTTCACTTGAACAGCTGTGAGTGATCAGCAACAACTCGATTTCAACGGCGAACGTTCGAACCCGTACGCCATACGTACACACATATGTAAGTTGGTGTTTTTAAGTGTGTATGTGTGTGTGTGTGTGAATCTGTGTATATGTATGCACATAAAAATAATAAATATATACAAAAAAATAAAAACCTAAAATCTTTTGCGTAGTTTATTCGCTCGTCGAGTTCGGTTACTCTCGTCGTATCCGAATCTCATCGCTTCGCCTCGTCGGTTATTATCTGAAATCTAAAATGGAAAAAGACAAGAAATGCCCTGACTCTGTCGTCGCATTCAGATTCAGAGCTCCGCGAAACTAACAAATAATCAGCAGCAGCTCCAAGTCGCGAATAAATAAAATAAAACCAAAACACACATCGAAGACGCGTCTCTAACTTTTAATTAAATTCAAATCGGAGTGCACAGCTGCAACTACAATTAAAAACTCAACCATTTCCCATCTATGTATAATGATTAACAGCAACATGTGTTTATATATAATATAACTATATAGATTAACATATATACATAGATCTATATGTATGTATGTGTAGAATGTGATTAAGCTAATATCAATTAAAAAACAATTGAGTGCAGTATAAGCGAGATGTGAATAACCAAAATTATATTTAAACGGAAAATACAAAAATAATCGTTTGAAAACCTCCATAAGGAAATATAGTGCATTTTCTATATAAACAGATTAAATTGTGAGTGTTTCGAAAATCGCTGATTTGCAATCGCAATAATACCAGTAAAGCTACAAAAGCAACACGTAACTTATAAGCCAGTGGGTGTATGTATGTGTATGTGTGTCTGCCTTTGTAGTAGTATTAATGTACAAAATACATACATATGTATGTACATACATTTATATGACTTGCATCTACATATGTACGTGCTTAAAGCTCTTTTTTTCATATACATATACATATATAAATGCATGTACATAAGTAGTTCCTTATACATATGTACAAATATTTAAATATATGTAAATGTATATATATTTAATAAAGCACATTTATAAATTAATAAAATATATGTACATATACATATATGTATGAAGCTATGTGTGTAGTATAATGCACAATTCGCTCGAGTATTTGTGTATGTGAATAAATAAATAAATAAATACACATACATATAATACAAATATAAACTCATTACCGCAGACGCGATGCGAACGTGAGTCTTCGAACATTGCAAACACAACACAAAACAAGGAACCAGTTTCACCTTGAGTCGCAATACATCCAACTACTATATAAATGTACATAGACACACATACATTCATATGGCATGTACATGAGAGCATATGGGTATACAAGTGCATATAAACTTGTGATTGTGTGTGTGCCAACGTTGAATCACCAACATCACACACTCACCCTTGCATGCATTTATTTGTATATATCCGATCAGGCAGTCCAATATGTATGTATCTGTGTGAATAAGCAGTGCAAGTGCATAGTAAATGTGCAGTTTCATGTTAGACGTAATATTTAACAATTATAACCAGAAACAGTGATCGATCGCCAATTAAAGTGCTTCCACCTACTATATAAACAAATGTGCATACATACATACATAAATCCCAGATAGATATATACATACATTTAAATTTACATATACATACAAATGTAAATATACATACATACATAGATACATATAATGATGTACAATAATATTTTACAGCACTGCCAGCAGCATACAGACTTAAAACAAGAATTGAAAGTAATTAAACAACAAGAATTCAGTGGATAACATTTAAATACACTTAAAGACAGTTATATGTACATACAAAAGTATGTACATATAAATCCAACCAAGTTTTAACAAAAAAGATGCCCTATCATCTAACTCAGGAAAAAACATTAAACAATACAGGAGAAGAAGAACAACAACGATCCGTGGAGAAGCAGCAACAACAACTCTTCCTGTGGCTCCAACAAAATTAGTGACGAAGACAACAACAACAATAAGAACTCCAGCGACACCAGCGCCAACGCCAGTGCCAACCCCAACCAAAACCAGAAACAGAAACCTCCAACCCCCCACCCCAACTTTAAACAGTCATAAAACAAAGCGCACGGGTTATTACTCATACGAAGGCTGTGCCTGCGCCTGTTGCTGTTACTGCTGCTGCTGCGCTGGAACTGCATTGAACGTTATTATTAAATACAAAAATGGACATGGACATGGACAACAATAACAACAACAGCGAAAGATCTCAGGAAATGGCAATGGCGGCTGCTAACGGGTGTGCCGAAGAATATTTGATATTTGGATCTGCTCGTGTTGCCGTCAATTCAAGTACACCGTATTCGGATGCCACACAAGTAAGTAAAAATAAAAACTAAAAAGGACTTGTGTTAATTAATTGCAAACCAAAAGATACAAATACATACATATGAATGTATGTACATAAATATGTATATGCATATGTACAAATATGTATGTATGTATGTATTTAAAGGAAAGAATTTAAAATCCTGTGACACCCTGTAGAAAGATAGATTTGCCAAATATCAAACAAACGGTTTTTTTCATCATCGCGTTGCATTTCTTATCAGTTTTTGCCTACGTGAACATGACTGTTCACGTGTGTGTGTGTGTGTGGGTGAGGCTATTTTATAGTTACAGCAAAAACATTTTTTCAGACAGACCAGGTCAACAAAAACCCAATGACTGATAAGATTTCCCATTTGGATTAGATTTTAATTTTTAATGATTATTTTCTTTGTGTATTGTACTACGAATGATTGCAATTGTATTGTATTGTTTATGCACATATGTATATGTACATATTAGTATATAAAATTTGTATGTACATACATACATACATACATATATTACTGTACATACATTGACCATGGTCAAATATGCGTGTAAAGACATGCCTACAATATACATACATATTAAGTTGGAGCACTTGTGATGAAATTGTTTATAACTCATACAACAACGCATTTGTAATAACTACAAGAAAATGAAAAAGTCGAGTTTTGTACCCCATGATGCATATAAAAGGCGGAAGAAAGATAATTTATCAGAATTATATACATACATATGTACATATGTATGTACATACATACAAATGAATGTACATACATACATAAATACATTTATTTACAGTCAGTATCATAAGTATTCGTCGCTTTATATGCATCAAGGAAACAGATTTTCTTGTACTATTTTTGTTAATTTGGAATCATGTAGGATTTTGTTTTATGTATGCTTTCAGTAAGATGTACGAAAATCAGTTTGAAATACATTCCGTTTCACATTTTTTTTTTTCATTTAGCGACAAATACTTATTAGGCAAATTGTAAATATTTTGGTCTCAATTTGAGGGGAACTGGCTTAAAAACGATCTCATAAACAAACATTCAATTCCTTTTTGTAACCAGACAATTTTGTTAGAAATATGAACATACATATGCACATGTGTTAAGTATAGATTTCTTTCCATCGAATAAGTATGAAAGTTTCAAAAAAGTCACTTATTCGAATATTACTTAAGAATACGAACAAATACATATGTACATATGTATGTATATAAAAATGTATAGCATGCATGTGTATGTACATATATCTGTTGAGGAAACAACGTGAAATATGGCCATTATAATATATAAATAATATATCATGGATTTAAACTGAAATATACATTTACGTACATACATATGTACATCTATACTTATCTTAATGAACGTATGCACATAGATAGATATATATGTATGTATGTATCTCAGTTCATACATAGTGCATTGACCTTGCTTAGCAGTTAAATTTTTACGTCTACTATCGAGGGCAGAGGAGGCAATGGCTTTGGCAACCGACGGATACGAAACAGAACAGCGAACGTAATTGCGTTTTACCTATGTAGGTATGTATGTATGTATATGTATATACATTTATATCTATAGCCAGCGTCGTTGACTTTTGTGCGCAAATATTTTTGCGTATTGGGTGTATATAGGAGTTTACATACATCTACTAACAAATACTAAGGCAAAGAGAGTTGACCGTTGATTCTAAGCTGCAACAACCGTTAAAAACGAAAGCCAATTGCTCTCAAACCCCTCTCATCACTTTTACTTGCATATAGACACATATACAGACATACTACAAACATACATACATACATATATTTACAAGCATGTGTGATTGTATGCGTTGTCTGCTTGTATATGTATGCGTGAGTCTGTCTCTGTGTGCGTGTCTGTGTGGGAGAGTCATGCTGCTTATTAGACTCTGCTCTGCTGACGGCGACATTGAGAGTAGCCAACTGAGAGGAGGGCGAAAGGCAAAGGCAAAAAGGCAATGGCAACGGCCGTTGGAGCATCCCGTTCGGGTACCCACCTCTCCATCGTTGCCATCTTTTGCTTCAGTTAAAAGTCTGCTTCTCTGGTGGTGCTTATGGCTGTTGTTGTTGTTGCTGCTGGCTGCAGGGTATATAGAGTGGATGAACTTTCCGAGGTACACGAACTGCGGCAAGGTCGAAGTTAACGCTATTAATAGGTAGTTTTTTTTTTCGTTTTCGTCGTCTCTCTTTTGTGGAAATAAAACGGTTGTTCACATCGACCATTTTCGTCTACTGCCATCGACGCGTCGTCGTCATCATCACCATCATAGGGTATACAAGAAACTCTGCGTGTGAGTGGGGGGTTTAGGGGAGAAATCGGTGGAAAAGCAATAGCCAAAGCATTTTCGTTAAGTATCTATGTATATATGTACATATGTATGTACATATGTGTGGGTATATGCATGCGCATGCATTGCATATGTGTGTCCAAAAAGATTGAGTAGGTACATGTGTATCTATCTATGTGTGTATTTTGTTTTTAAAAGTGCTTTATTAACCTTGACGAGGGACATTGAACTTCAAACGTAGCGAATATTGTATATAAGTACATTCGTCTGAATGTTTTATTTTTTTTTTTAAATATGTATATAGATATACCTGCAATTTGTAGAAATGTATATACATGTATGTGTGAATCTTTATCTGTGAAAAAGACAATAAACACACAGTTGAAGGTATGACCAATCATAGGAGTAAACGTGAGAATCTATTATATATAGTGTATTAGTATGTGCCATTTTATGAATTTATAATATTCCTCTCTTTGAAGCGTTTTTCATGTTATTTTTGTTAAGGTTAAAGTTGATATCGTGTATTGACTCCAAGTTCTGGTTTGCCCGGCAAGAGATTAAATAATATTGTGAAATTTAATGTTCCAAATTCAAACATTCATAATTACATCATTATTTTAATATGCGTATAAACATTTTTTGTAGCCTGCTTTTAAGCATAATCTTCTGGCTTTAGGATTCTCAAATGTTACTTAAGATTTTTGTTTACAGAAATACTGCAGCACTCTTGAATTTGATCAGATCATGTTTTAGATGATTCTCAACAGTCTTCGTGTCCATTTCCTTGAAAATAGAAATTAGAAATAAACATTTTTAACATTATTATGTACCTATGTATAATAAATATTATACATATATGGATATAAAACTAATTATTTAAAAAAAGTTTTCCACAGTTTTTAAAACTACTTTTTTTTTTATTTTCAGACAAAGAAGCACTCTCCAGGCCATATTAAAAGACCCATGAATCCTTTCATGGTCTGGAGTCAAATGGAACGGCGAAAAATATGCGAAAGAACGCCTGATTTGCACAACGCGGAGATTTCCAAGGAATTAGGTAGACGATGGCGACTCTTGAGTAAGGAGGATAAACAGCCATATCAAGTTGAAGCAGAAAAGCTGCGGAAACTTCATAATATTGAGTATCCAAATTACAAGTACAGGCCACAAAAGAAACAATCGCGATCGTCAGCTACTGCTGCTGGATTGAAATCAAATCAAACAGACGCAGACAGCAATGAAAGTAAAAATGCACAGAATATATCGCCCAATGATGCCGTAATTAATGCAACATCATCCACTGCCGGTCGGAAAAATAAAAGATCTACCTCCACATGTCAATCAGCTGCAACGGTTTCAAAACGATTGCGAAACGAAACAAGTGATAATTCCAAATCTAAATACAATGTAAAAACATCTTTAGAACAGCCAAACCCTGTCGATATGATACTCTCTTCAACAAATAATCTTTTAAGCTATGAATCATCTGAATTTTTGCGTCTTAACACGAATAGCAACAGTGATTGCGATATAAAAGTATATACAACAGACTCAACTATAAGCACAATGGAAAATATAACAAATCTGAGTCAATATATAACGCCCTTCGTAAACTCTCCCACCACTGACGACTCACAACAGTTGGAGATAAATTCGCCGTCTAATGGTCCCACCAATCACAATCATCACTTAGATGCGAGTGTAGCAGGTCAAATGGTAAACATTTCCGATATTAGTCCCAACGATGCCGGGGATGCGGATGTGTCCGATGTGGTTTTGCATCTATTGTGCGACAATAATACAATCAGTGATGAACAATTGCATGGGGGTATCACGACTAATCAACAAATATTAGATGTCATAAAGTCGCACATCATATTTTCGGATAACCATAACCTTAATGAACCTGCATTCGATTGTGAGGACAATATTGTAAACGATGCCAATTTGCATTCGGCTAGCCATCAACTACCTCCATATGTGCCTGATACACACGAATGTTTTATTGAAGACTGCGGTGCCGATAACTCAACGCATCAAACTGAATTCGAAGTTCAACCGCAGACATTCACAATGAATATTGAAATACATAATAGTACACCAACATTTGGAGGTAACGATGGCGGGCATACATTCCAAAACGATGACTTTAATCCGATTCCGCCGGCAGCTGAGGATAGTGACAGCATTCTAACCTCCTCACATTCGTCACAAATTGGTTTCTGTAACAACAGTATAAGCAATATTTTGGTTGATGCAGATGGTATTGTGAACGCATATGCAACTCAAGACTACACCGGGAATGTAATTGGAACACATAATGATCTCAACTACGATAACAACGGAGCTCTCCTAGCTTACACAAATGAGGATTTACCACCTCAGCCAACTGGTAGTCATTTAGAATTTAATACTAACAGATTTGCAAGTTATTACAAAATGTGAGCGATGAAAAAAATGTGAGAAATATTTAAGCTTTGTGTAATTTTAAATTATGTTTATACGTTTATAATTATACACCAAAATTATATATATATATATACTATATATTATATACAGATAAAATTCCATATGTAAAAAAAAAAAGATTAAAATGCTTTGCATAGAAAAAAATTTCCCCCGTAGTCGTTTACTAAACGTATAAATAAACGCTGCGTGGGTTCTCTTAATGGATTTCGTGTTTACATTGATATATTTATTTCATTTCCGGCAGACTATAGGAAGCCTTTAGGTTTCTTTAAAGCCCGGATTTTGTTAACCGAAGCGCAGCTTTTACGTGGCTTTATTCCTAGGCCTTTTGATAAAATTAAACTACCTAAACTTCACAAATTCATTATATGCCTTGAATAAAAATGATTGGAGTTTATGATACAATATCTACATAAGTTTATTTACAAACATAGTTACAGGATACATCTTAAACAAATCAATGGTAATGGCGACATTAATAATAATATAATATAATAGATACACAGACACACAGACACACAACGTAATAGGATACAATATGACGTTCAACAATGATCATATTAGATATATGTTTGTTTGTTATATACGGTGGAAATAATCCAGATAAATCAGTATACATTCGTTACCCTTTTTCACAATATGATATTTTCAAAGTTTACAAAGTGCTGGCTTCGATATGTGGTATATTATGTAAGCCGGTATCAGGATTGGACCAATAGTAATTAGGAGCACCTTGGCTAAAGCAATATTTCATATCAAGAGTTTCCCCATGATCTACATAGTACATGAGGTAAAAATTGCACATTTCATGTTCGTTTGTCGGGCTGCAATAAAATATATGAATAACATAGACAGGCTAATAATGTTTACTTTGGTACATACCCGACTTCAGTAACCCGATGACGATTGCTTTTCATGGTACACCTTACTGCAACATGATCACCAGATTCAATTGGCTCAGCGTTTGTCACATTATAGAACATTTGCGGTGTAAGTGGATCTCGTTTTCCAAGTTGTGTCCATTCCTGAACACCACGATCGTTTGACCGAACTCTATATCCAGATACGACCTTACCCAATCCATGAGTGTGTACACGATAAGCAAATGGATGTAGTACTTTATTTTCACTTATTTCGCATGCCGTTTCCATGTGTTCGGTGGCCATTGCAGGTATGGATCCACCAGTGCCGAGTAACAAAGTTCCAGCTAATTTCTTTAGTCTATTATAAAGGTATTTATTAATTACAATGTCAACTTAATTGTTTGAACAGACTTACGGTTTCTCTGTGTATTCAATAAATACGCCCGAGTCGTCAGTGGTTCCGTCTGTTTGTAAGGATGTAAAGAAATTAATCTACAGGTTATTTTTTGTACGTTTCTAAAACACTTTACCTTGGAATTTCTGTACATGCGCGTAATGGACTTGTAAAACCAGGTACTTGGTAGGTGAATCTTTGCCTACTTTAAAACCAACTCCAGGAGGTAAGCCCAATCGCGGTGCATCTCTTGCCCAAGCATACAAAATCTACAGCAGATACAGGATACAGAAGTTGTTTCAAAAACATTGTACAGATAAGTATTAAAGTGCTTTGAACGTACTTGTGAATGGGAATGTGGACCACAGGGACTTGCTTGTTCTTCCTCTGAATTTTGGGCCATTTCACCACAGTTCCTTTTTATCGTTAAATAAATATTTATATCAGCATTTTAAAAATGTATATCATAAACTTACCAAGTGGATTTTGCTGTTCCAGGCTCACCGCATCCATAGAGTAGCATATGATGCGCCGTATTCATTGTGGCATTTGGATTGTAGCCAACTTATGTTTGAAAAAAAGATTAATTAGAAATTTATTTTAGAAAATAGGGTTCACAACTTTAATAACATACCAATATAGTAGGTGGTAGTTGGATCGACTTTAATGGGAGTGCACAAGTACAAATCCGGCTAAAAGTCAGTTGTTAGTACATAGAAATAAGCAAATAATTTGTTTATTAAAATACATGGGACAAAGGGTAAAATTACAAATATAAAATACACATAAATGGCAACGAAATTAATATTCACCTTAAATACATATATATACATATATACTCAAATTACGTTTTAGCTGGGTTTCCCCGGTATGGGTTTCCCGCTGTTATCTATAGTAGATTCGATTTTGAAAAGGCTTATCACTTTTTCGTATGTTGTTTTTTTTTTTGTTCCTGTTATTTAAAGTGAGTTAGTTGGCATTTGGCATACACACATTCATATATATTGAGACATAATATTCATCTTTGAAGCAACATGTCGTATGAGTAATATTGTATTATTTCTTCTTCTTTGATTTTACATATGCTACACATAGTTTTTAATTAATTACAATCTTTAATTCACTTTAATTCATAGATAAATTAAAAAAAAAAACGTTATATTGCTTTTGCTATTGGTTTTTTTTTTTTTTTAAATACTATGAATACAGGTTAAAGATATCCCTACGTGACCATATGTCAAATGCAAATTTTCAGATACGTACATACATATGCATGTACATTTTATCTCTATACAAACAAAGGTTTTTATTAATACTTTCTATAAACCAACAAAAGTTATTAGATACAAATCTACATACGTAAGCCGAGGTGCAAATTTTATATATGTATGCGTGTGTGTGTGTACGTATTCATCTGATTGACGTGTGTATTTTTCTGTGAGTAGGTGTGCATCAAATGTATCTATACCATATGTTTCACTTTGCTAATAAATTATCTTACGGTTTTTGGAGACACCAATGGCATAAGGAATGGAAATGATCCAACAACATCCTTTCCGTAGCTATTTTCCACATCATTTTCTCGTTGATGATTATATTTTCCATATATTTCCTTTTGTTCGATTAGGCCATAAACAAGTAGCACATCAACAAGTAAAAGGAAGGTGAAGACGGCTTGTATACCAAACCCTCGAGACATTTCTAAACATATATTTTGTAATATTCTTGCCGTTTTTAACAATTGAATTCACTAAAACAACTCTGAATGTTCCAACGAAAATAAAATAAGAACGTTTCTTTGTGGAAGAATAGTTAACACGTATGTATGCCTATATACATATATACACAGTGACTCTAAAAAGTATGGGCACACCAACAGTTTCCAAGCTCAAAATGCTGCAACTATTATGACGAGAATAATGTAATAGTTAATATTTACAACTGCTTCAAAATAATTTAGTCAATAAACAGACCTCAAATAAGTTTTGTTTTAATAATTTTTTCATTCTTTTCACTAGAATAATGTATAATTTTACTCTAAATTCCAATGTATGAAAATCTTTTTAGACTCACTGTACGTGAAGGTGGTTTTCAACACGTAGGAACGGCTCAGTCAGTGTTGCGAACTATCGATTACAAAACAAAAAATGGCTAGATATACTAACTACCGCCCAAGTAGCGATTAAAAGGCTAAATTAAACGGAAAGTAACAATTTTAAACATTAATCATTATTAATTTGCTTGCCTTCAGCGTTTAAATAAATTAGGGCAAAATATTATTGTACAATTTATAACAATAACTTTTAAAATCAAAATAAATTTGATTTTATTACTGTGTTTCCCTTTATTCTTTTACTTGAGATACCGAGTGTAACAGGTAGTAAAATCAGTTGGTTAGTATTGATACATACATATGTACATGTATCGTTGTAGGTATTATTGTATTATTAATAATTCTTAAAATTAAATATTTTTATCTAAGCTATTCTCAGCTTAATGTCTTTTAGTTCAATTCAATTTCGTTATCAACTAAAATTTCTTATATTGTAGAAATATTTAATTAAAATAAAGTACCATATATAGTATACTACAAGTACTATCATTTATACATATATGCTAATTATGCTAAATAAAGTCTTTTATTTACTTGACTGTTTTTTTTAATACAAATAACAGCTGGTAGCCTAGTTGTATTCATTTAGTTGACATGCGCAAATCAATTGATTTTCAAGAGACACAGTTTCAATGTTTGTCGTGTTTACTTCTAGCAAAACGTTAAGTCTATTAAATAATTTGGTTTGGTTTTATGTTTTATATTTTGAAATAAATATATATGGAAGAAATTAATTTCTAATGGAGCGAAACAATGGTATAAAATATTTAAATTAAAGATTTAAACTTGATCAGTTCGTAAGCCTAAACTTTAAAGTGTAGACGATAAAAGGTTCATTTATTTATGCAAGACCGCCACAAATATTTATAATTGCTGTTGAGTTTGACCATAAAATCTCTTTACACGGTTTTAAAATAAATACATGATGATAGAGTAGGGGAGAGGTTGTTGTTGTATCTAGTATATCAGCTGGATTTGTCTATGAAGTCATGTTCTACTTTATACTTATATGTTAATCAGTCTACAAGTTTAAATATAATCAACATAATTTTATGTGTTGAATACAGTTTAGTTTTTGCGACATTTCATATAATCTGCTCGAAACAAATATAAAATCTTTAATTATCTGTACCTAAAACTAATTTGTATATTTTTATATTCTAGGTGAAGCCGATTCGCAAAGTTCCCGTTCTAATCCAACCAGGACGAGTAAATTAAATTTAATGGATACCAATTCGTTTAATATTCCTCCGCCCAATTTACACTCATCTAAAGCTATCAATCCCAATAAGGCCGTCTTTACCATCGATGCCAACACGGGTAAAATATTTATTGTCAACAATAAGGCATGCCAGCTCTTGGGTTATACATCTCACGAATTGAGGAATACAAAATTTTTTGATTTACTTCATTGTAAGACCGATAATCATATTTCCGCTCTGGCGGAAATGCAAATTGATGGCGATGAAGGAATTGTCGTTTTATTGAGTGGCAAAGTGATTGAAATGAAAACAAAACATAATACTAAAATTGTTGTCTCACTATGGATACGTCAGATAGACAACGAAGGTCGTAATATAGCTGTTGCAGAGCCAGTACAAAGACATATATGTCAAATAAGTATTGATCGTTTTGGCGGCATAACGAATGCTGATACGACAACGGCAACTATATTTCTATATGATTCGCCGGATGATATAATTGGTGTTAATATTCAAACGTTAATACCATTCATGAAGTTACCAGATCCAGATGTCAGGGAGATACCAAAGTATCTGCGTAAACAACGAGCCACAGGACGTACTACTGATAAGGTAAAATTTCCTCTTTGCCTACTAATATCTCCACATGAGCCTTCTCTACCATCGTATACGAACACGAATAATAGTTTCTACAATATAACTATTTGGGTTTTCCAAAACCTAAGCGGACTTATTGTTGTCGATGAAATGGGTTTCATTCAGACGTGTAATCAACCCTTTTCTCTGCTAATGTTTGGCTATGGTCAGGATAAAATTGTCAATATGCATATTTCATCAATATTGCCAAATTTTGGCAAGGATATTGCAGAAGATAAAAGTCCAAATATTTCGAATACATCCATTGCAAGTAATGATTGGGAACCAGACACTGATCCGCTTATCATAGATAATATTGATACATCGCTGCAATCTAGCAAGAGGTCCTCAGGTGTTAAATTGGAGGCCCTAAATTCAACATGTGATTTAATTAATAATGGTTCATCTGGAACTGGTGGTGGAACAAACTCGAACCAGGAAACGCATCCAGAAATGTTATATGGACGAGAGTCCAACGATTGGGTAGTCGATGACATTTTAACACCTGTAAATGCATCAAACCACATTCTTTCAAAGGAATTTGAGAAATCTCAATCACACTCAAGTGACATTGCACTGGATAAGATGAAATCGACATCCTCAGATGTATTCGATTCGGCGAGCAGTAATCCTAATACCAAACTATTGAGCTGTGTTAACGGAAGCTTCATCGGTGAGGCAATTCATGCCGATGGAACTGTAATTGATGTGGTCTACTCCATTTCTCTTCAAATATTACCTTGTACTACTCAAGTGTATTGCATTTGGGTTTGTCGTGATCCTAATACCCGCTTTGATAATGATAAATACGAATATACGAATCTAACGTCAACATTTAATAGTATGACCAGTACAATTGAGCAATCCTTGGGTCAAGTAATTAAGACGACGGCAGCTCAGAATTCGAGTCGACCGAATTCTCTCTCGCTAATGTCCAAGTGTGAGGATGATTTGTTTTCTGGAGAATATAGTAAGCATTATACATCGATCCAGCAAATTGGAAAAGGTGCTTATGGTTATGTGAATATGGCATTTCGAAACACTGATCGCCTTTTAGTTGTTACAAAGTTTATACTCAAAGAAAAGCTGTGCTCTCAGTTTATGATTAAGAATCATGATTGCAAGGAAATGCCCATCGAAATACATTTGCTGCAGACGTTGAAGCATAAGAATATTGTTGCGGTATTGGATGTGTTCGAAAACGAACTATTCTATCAATTGGTCATGGAGAAACATGGCTCTGGCATGGATTTATGGACATTCATTGAGAGGCGTCCACTGATGGACGAGAAATTGGGTAGTTACATTTTCCGTCAAATAGCAGATGCTGTATATCATTTGCATAAGAACAAAATTTTACACCGTGATATAAAAGATGAGAATATAATCATCGATCATAAATTCAATATTAAATTGATTGATTTCGGCTCTGCGACATTTATGGAAGAGGGTAAATACTTTTCGACATTCTACGGTACAACTGAATACTGCAGTCCAGAGGTCCTAGCCGGGAATAAATATGCTGGTCCTGAACTTGAAATGTGGTCACTGGGTGTCACATTGTATGTGCTAATGTTTTTCGAAAATCCCTTTATTGATGTTGAAGAAACATTAAAGGCAGAAGTTCAAATACCAAATATGGTCTCAGAACCATTTAGGGTCCTGCTTTCATCTATGCTGCATAAAGATCCGAAGTTTCGTTGCACAATGGATCAATTAATAAATCATTCGTGGATTACACAAGAAGTTAACCCATCTTTGTTTAACTTCTCTTGGATTGTACCTTGCAAGCCTCATGAAGCGAATCCGGAAACATATTTTTCCGGTCACTTATATTCCAGTACCTCCGTATTGTCAACTATTTCACCACAGGAGAGCTTTTCTCAAATTGAAGATTGTTCTATTGCTGATTGTGATGTGGACAAGTGTGAATTCAATGAATCAGATATTAAATTCTGCACAAAAAAAGGTAAGATTAAATTAGATTTTAAATTTTTGGTCTGAATATCGAGAATGGGTTTTTTAATACAATACTTTTTCATTTCAGTTGCAGTTATAGAGAGTCGTTTGGACCACCTGGATACGAAACCAGTTCAAGTGAACTCATCGGTCAGTCAACACGAATTAAGAACAACATTGTTAACATCAGCACAAAGGGAAAGTACAAGCAAAATATGCTGCTCCAGATCTGAGAACAATATATTTGAGAAAAAATTAGAACCAAGCATCTCAGTTTACAACGTGGTTAGTTTGCACGACATCACTTTAAAGAAAATCCCGAATCTTTTTAAAGCCCAAAATTTGACCGTTGCGAATGGCAGCAAAGATGCGCTAAGGGTACAGAAAATAAAAAATCTATACTTAGAAAATATAGAAACAAATGTAGAATGAAATTGGATTGCAATGATGATGAAGAAATGCACTAGTGATTATCCAACATTCATGATCGATCGTTTGTGAAAATCGCCATTAGTCAATATCATTTGGGATGTTGCACATATGAAATTGAGAGAGCTGATTGGCAAAGAAGTGCTTTAGACATACTTGTTTTTTTTATTACATTGAAACAACATTTATATATATGTATGTATATATCACAAAAATAATAGAATACCTAAAATCTAATGCAAGCTTAAACCAATTCAACTGTAAAATACATAAATTGTGCAAATAATCCGATCCTATATGTTGTCATTGTTTCCAGCTTAAGCACATGTTGCTAACGCATTGATGTTTATATTGTTGGATTTCTTTCAATAAACAGTAGTCAAATCACTCACCATTTAAATTTACAAGGATATCTTTTTTTTGAGTTTTGTCGAATTTCAAGGAAAAAGTAACAAGAATAATCCTGTCTGAAAAAGACTAAGGAAAGTTTTAGGTTTTCATAATAACCGATACTGCATAGCAATAATAGCAAATGTTCTTAAAATTTGTTTACTTAAAAATTTAATGTCGTATTGGAATAAACCGTTATTTGAATTTGCGATTGTCAGAAAAAATACCAAAAGCTATCGTGCAGTATTTTTTAAGCAAATTTGCAATCGATAAGATTGATATCGATATGCCGAAACACAGTAGACAAGACGAAAATCGCGAGTGTTTGTTGTTGGAAATGAATAGCCAAAATAATAAATAAAATAAAATGGAATATGAAACTTCCTTATCCGAATTAAGTGGTAATAAATTTAATATACATTTACATAAAAACAAGTGTTTCAGTTGTTACAATTGCATGTGTCTATATCAAAATTAGTACATAATATACGTAAATGGACACACACGCACACACAAACACAGACGACTACACAGTTTTCGTTTATATGAAAGCGGTGTTCTTATTATGTACATATATGTGTATATACAGATGTGCAATTATGAATATGAAAATACAAAATATATGAATGTAATTATATTACAAAAGCTCAATGTGTTAATCGGTTTATAAAACAAGCATGAAACATATACAAGTGACCCAAAACACGCCTTTATACAATATACATATGCATTTGCATACATAAATGTACATACATATATACATACTCCATACAAACATATGTACATACATCGTTATCTTCGCAAAAAAACAAAACAAAAAACGGCACCCTAATTTGTTAATCAAAATATAAACAAATTGTGATGTGTTTTTACTTGTTTTTACACATGCATAGCAGTCTTTTTTTTTATAAAACAAAATGAATACCGCTATTGCTACGTCTATCGATATAAAACTTTTCAAAGTGGAGAATATTGGTGTCAGGAAAAAAAATGACTAATACAAATATATAGAAATTCATTCATAAAAGGAGTTAAGAATGATTAATAAAAAAAAACGATTGGTTGAGTGAATCGTTTGAAAGTAGCGGAGATTACTTGCCCTTTCTTCTCATAATTAAGAGAACAAAGGATACTTCAAATCCAGCAATTGAATTAAAAATTGACTATAATATAACGACTGTAGTTTAAGCCCTTAATATAAAATGAAAGGACACTCTAGTTAAGTGGAAAAAATCAGAAAACCCATCGAAAAAGCGTAGATGTATGGGCTCGGTTTTCTTTTTATAGATTGATCCCAAAAAAAATTGGGTCAAAAATAGAATGCGCCCACAATTTTTCGTCAATATAAATATTTGATGAAATAAGTGAAAAGTTAGGATACTTTTTTTATGTCTTGTAGAAAGTTGTTTTAAAGGATTTTGGCCAATGTTTAAGTTCATAAAAATCTACTGTTTGGCAATCTAGTCAAACCCTAATGTTATAATGACAAACTAGTAATGCCCTGAATTTATAAAATTATTTCCCTATTGTAACTAAAATGTAAGTTATTACATAATTTGATCCTGCTTTAGGTCTTCGTTTGACTGAAAACGCAATACTAAGTTTCTTAAACATTGAAATGTATTTGGTATATTCGTGGGCAGTTCAATAAACAATAAACACATTTTGAAATTGTTTAAAAATATTGAAAATACTTTTGTGGGGAATAGCTTTTGTTTATTAAGGGTAAAAGTATATTATATATTGCCAATGAAACCACAATAATGATTCATATATACATACACAGATTGAAATTAAGAAAAAATTGACTTTTCCATGCAAAGGTTACCTGAAATTATAATGAATGCAAAAACAACCAAAATTCGTTGCTGACTCAGCAAAGAATTAATTATGCAGTCCAAAGTAATAATTTTCCGACACAGGTGCACTTATATACTTACTTTTTTTGAAACAAATACCATACGAAAACAGATGATCTTGCTACTTTAGTTTACTTTGAATTAAAACAGCTGCAAAGGCAAACGCCAAGTGGCATTAGCAGAAAAATGCATAGATCAAGGATGTAACGTCTCCTTAAGGGGTATTTCGTAATCGTTATCGTTTAGAATAAGTAATAAGATTTTAAAAGCTTTTGGAAAAAAAAGCACACCTAATGACAATCATTGCAAATGTTTAAAAACAACGTACTAAAAACTACTTCTTGTGATATTATTCTCTTTACAGATTTAGCTCCAACAAGCTTTAATAAAAGGCTCCTCCTATTAATCGAATATATTTTAAGTGAATCGGTCGCTGATCGAAAATGGACAACAGAATTGGAAGAAGATACAAATGGTCATCATTTCTCATTGGACTATTTATTGGATACTCTTATAGTGCTTTATGATGAGTGCAGCAATTCATCGCTACGTAGAGAAAAGGGAGTTTCGGATTTTCTGAAACTATGTAATTAATTAAATATTCGCAAGTAGTAGTTAATGAATTTACTAAGACATTTCATTGCTATATTTTCAGCTAAACCATTTGTGCACATAATACGAAAATTGCGATTATGTCGTGAAGATTTCGAAATATTAAAAATCATTGGTCGCGGGGCCTTTGGCGAGGTTTGCGTGGTTCAAATGAATTCAACGGAAAAAATATTTGCCATGAAAATTTTAAATAAATGGGAAATGTTAAAACGTGCCGAAACCGCATGTTTTCGAGAAGAGCGCGATGTTTTAGTATTTGGAGATCGGCAATGGATAACCAATTTGCATTATGCATTTCAAGATAATATTAATTTGGTATGTATTTAGATTTTGTTTTTATTTATCTCATAGATTGTAAGAAATTTTTATTCTAAAAAAGATTAAACTCAGACTAAAGTAAGTATAGTCAAAGGTATATAGCATGAATCTAATATTGTTCATTGCTCTATTTCCAGTATCTAGTTATGGATTACTATTGCGGTGGAGATCTTTTAACACTTTTAAGCAAATTCGAGGATAAACTTCCCGAGGATATGGCAAAATTCTATATTACCGAGATGATACTTGCCATAAACAGCATACATCAGATAAAATATGTTCACCGCGATATAAAGCCGGATAATGTTCTATTAGATAAACGAGGACATGTGCGTCTGGCTGATTTTGGCTCTTGTCTACGTTTGGATAAAGATGGCACTGTTCAGTCCAATGTTGCAGTGGGTACACCAGATTATATATCACCCGAGATACTAAGGGCCATGGAGGATGGCAAGGGACGATATGGCACAGAGTGCGACTGGTGGTCACTTGGTGTGTGCATGTACGAGATGTTGTATGGCGAGACTCCATTCTATGCTGAAAGCTTAGTGGAAACCTATGGTAAAATTATGAATCATCAGAATTGCTTTAATTTGCCAACACAGGATACAATTAACTATAAAGTATCGGAGACATCGCAGGATTTACTTTGCAAACTGATATGTACTCCGGAGAATCGTTTAGGACAGAATGGTATACAGGATTTTATGGACCACCCATGGTTTGTCGGGATTGATTGGAAAAATATAAGATGCGGTCCGGCACCATATGTGCCAGAAGTCTCCAGTCCCACAGACACATCCAATTTTGATGTAGATGATAATGATGTGCGATTAACAGATACAATGCCACCAAATGCCAATCCAGCCTTCTCGGGATTTCATTTGCCCTTTATTGGATTCACATTCTCATTGAATAGCTTACCAATTGAGGCCAAGAAAATGAGTGCAATTTGTCATGAGGAGCCAAAACTATCAAACCAAATATTATCAAGCGAAAGCAATAAAGATTCGACGGATAAATCGGTGGACTTGGTGCAAGAGAAAAAGTTGAAAACCCTTACGGATCAGCTTATGGTGTCGCAACAGGAGAAAGGTGAATTGACAAATAAGAATAACGAAATATTCGAGAGGCTTAAAATACAAGATTCCGAACTTCAGGATGCTATAACACAGCGTAATATCGCAATGATGGAATATTCCGAAGTTACTGAGAAACTCTCAGAATTGCGAAATCAAAAACAGAAACTATCTCGACAAGTTCGCGACAAGGAAGAGGAGCTGGATGGTGCTATGCAGAAGAATGATAGTTTAAGAAACGAATTACGAAAGTCTGATAAAACTCGAAGAGAACTTGAATTGCATATTGAAGAAGCTGTTATTGAGGCATCGAAAGAGAAAAAGCTACGCGAACGTGCCGAAGAATGTTGCCGACAACTTCAAATGGAGCTGCGAAAGTCGTCATCGAATTTAGAAACCGCTACGACAACAACAATGCCTCTAAGCAGTGTTTCATCCGATCTATCAACATATGAAATCGAACGACTTGAACTTCAATATTCAGAGAAAATCGATCATCTACAGGCCCGTCATAATTTAGAAATCGAAGCGATGCGTGAACAACTTAATGAACTCGAAAACTCGAATCTCTTACTCTCAAAGGAATTGCAGCAATCTCAAGATAAAGTGAAACGTACTCAAATGGAATCGATCGCCGACTCATTCAATGAACTGAAAAAAGAATATGATTTGGAAAAATCTAAATGGTATGAGGAAAAACAACGTCTTAACTCGGAAATGAGCCTTAAATCAAAAAGCCTTAAGGAACTGCAGGCGGAGGATGATGAAATGTTCAAAGAACTGCGCATTAAACGTGAAGCTATTAATCAATGGGAAAGACAAATGGCTGAAATTATACAATGGGTATCCGATGAGAAAGATGCCCGTAGTTATTTACAAGCTTTGGCTACAAAAATGACCGAAGAACTGGAATATCTCAAGCATGTGGGAACCTTCAATAATAATGCAGTGGATCACAAAAATTGGCGTAATCGGCGATCCCAGAAATTGGATAAAATGGAGCTACTTAATCTACAGAGTGCACTCCAAAGAGAAATACAAGCCAAGGCTATAATCTCTGATGAACTTAGTCAAACCAGATCGGATCTTGTGTCCACACAAAAAGAAGTTCGCGAATACAAAAAACGTCACGATTTGATACTGCACGATTTGAAGAAAAAGGAGAATGAACTGAGAGACATACAGAAGGGAGGTCTTGACTATACAGACGCTTTCCTTAATAAGTCATCTCAACATGGTCTGAGTAATGCCTTCTTTAGCGATGCAGCCAAAAATTCGGATACTATATCAACAACTGAATCATATTATAATAAATCGGATGGTAATTTCTTACCAGGCTCAAACCTATTTCAACCTTCCGAATCGGCCATACTTTTTAATTATGATTCGAAATATTCTCTACGCAGCAATCGAGACAATGCAAAGGAACCGTCGTCCAGTGACTCGATTAGAGACGAATCCGAATTCATGATGAATGTTGAAGAATCTCAAAAGAAAGTTGATTCGAAAAGCATTACGGCAATCCATCAGTTTTTGGTACGAACATTTAGCAGTCCAACTAAATGTAATCACTGCACGTCTTTAATGGTCGGACTAACAAGACAGGGCGTTGTATGCGAAATTTGTGGCTTCGCTTGTCACACAATTTGCTGTCAAAAAGTTCCAACAACATGTCCCGTGCCCATGGATCAAACTAAAAGGCCATTGGGCATTGACCCGACACGAGGTATTGGCACTGCATACGAGGGTTATGTTAAGGTTCCCAAATCTGGTGTTATTAAACGTGGCTGGATCCGTCAATTCGTTGTTGTATGTGACTTTAAATTATTTCTGTACGACATCTCGCCGGATCGGTCGGCATTACCAAGTGTAAGTGTATCTCAAGTATTAGATATGCGAGATCCTGAATTTTGTGTCGGTAGTGTAAGGGAAAGTGATGTCATACACGCCGCCAAAAAAGATGTGCCATGTATATTCAAGGTAAAAATACTTACAATACGTTGGATTGAACAAATTTATATCAAATACATTTTTTTTTTGTGTAGATTAAAACAGCCCTAGTTGAAACGGGACCCTCTTTGAATACACTAATGCTGGCGGATAATGAATCTGAGAAATCCAAATGGGTTATTGCCTTGGGTGAATTGCATCGAATATTAAAACGAAATAGCTTACCAAATACTGCCATATATAAGGTCTATGAGATTTTGGACAATACATTGTCATTAATACGAAACGCATTATGTTCCGTCATTATATATCCAAATCAAATATTATTGGGAACTGAAGATGGCCTGTTTTACATTAATTTGGATCAATATGGTAAACTTACAAAACATGTTGATGTACTTTATTATCGTTACTTATCCGAGTATATTTACAGAAATTGCGCGCATTGGAGAGAGCAAAAAAATACTCCAATTATGGTACATCGAGGAAGAGCAAATACTTGTTATTTTATGCGGCAAGCAGCGTAATTTAAGACTATTGCCAATTCGAGCTCTGGAGGCTAGTGACGTCGAATGGATTAAAGTGATTGAGTCAAAGAATTGCATATCAGCATGCACTGGAATAATACGACGTTTTCCCCAAGTTGTGTACTCATTTATTATTGCCCTAAAGCGTCCGAATAATCACACACAGATTATTGTATATGAAATAAATCGTGCTCGCACAAGACACCAAAAGACTTGTGAATTCACAATTGGCTATTTGGCTCAACATCTGCAAATATTGTCAGATATGCGGCTAGTTGTGGCACATCAAAGTGGATTTACCGCCTACTTTTTAAGAGGCGAGGCCACAGCAATGTGTAAGTCTATACATATATTGAACAAATTCTTGACGCTGATCTTATCTAATTTCTATTTGAATTACTTTTTGCAGCTCTCGTACACCCAGAAAATCAATTGTGTGCGTTTCTCAATTACTCGGGTGTTGATGCTGTGCGGGTTATTGAAATATTATGTCCAACTGGTGGCAATTTTGGTGAATATCTCTTGGTATTTCAAACACTGGCAATATATGTGGATTTACAAGGACGAAAATCTCGAGATAGAGAAATTATGTATCCAGCTTTTCCCACATATATAAGTAAGCAAATCATTTCCGATTTCTTTTGGATATATAAAATATAAATATGTAATCTTTTGCAGCATATTGTGATGGTCATTTATTGGTATTTTCCGATACGCATTTGGATATATTTAATACTCAAACTGCTGAATGGGTACAGTCAATTGGATTAAAGCAAGCTCTTCCATTAAATAATCTGGGAAATGTTGTTCTCACATCAATCAACGATACACCAATAGTTGTATACTTGGCGAATATACACACAAGTAAGAAATGCGGTTTGGTTAATCACAATTTGTTTAAATTAAATTATTTTTTAACGAATTTCTCTTTTGCAGAAGGATTACTTCAGCATCGAGAGGGTAATCGTAAAGGGTTTGGCAGTATAAAACGAAGATTTTCTATCAGAGAAATCAATAAAACTGTTAAAAGGTTCGTCCATATGACATTCCCTACCTTCCCTATGTGTAACATTTTTTTGGTTTTTTATAGTGATCGAAGATCAAAGATGATATCCGCTCCAACTAATTTCAATCACATTTCACACATGGGTCCTGGGGATGGTATACAAAATCAACGTCTTTTAGATCTACCAACCACATTGGAAACTGCTGATCAGGCCTGCAGTCCACTAATGATATCCCTGAATTCGGTACCTCAAACCAGGAAAACTAATTTTTTGGAACAACGTAAGTTTTTAATTGTTTATTATCAAAAATATTATTAAATAATAATAATACAATTTTCATTTAGCTGATGGGATATCGGATGATTTTGGAAATGATAATATAACCTCTAGAACTCCCAGTCCAATGGCTAATTCATTTATAGACGGCTTAAGCAATATTGATTAATTTGAGTCACACATTTTATACGAATTAAAGTAACATTGTTGAATGCAGATTTTCAATAAAACGTACACACATATAAATTGATTTTATAATAAAATGTTATTTATCCATGTTTTCGGAATAGAAGAAATCATATTTAAAAGTAAGTAAGCCCCATTTTTAATGTATCCTTGTAAATATTTAAATTAATAGTCAGAATAGTTACCCAAATATCAATTTTAGTTAAGCTCAAAGTTTCATACAAAAAGTATCTTATTATTTTCTGTATATTTGATTTGATAATTGACATAAAATATTTACATGTATATTATTAAATTCATAAACTTAATCCTAAGACAATAACATATACATTACATTTCTTCTTATTAAGTGTGTTTGTGTGTGTGGCATACCGAATGTAAGTCGAGTGTGAAAATTCTTAAGATTATAATATTAGTTCCCTTCCAATCAAGGGATAAATATTGGGCAAAGATTTGCATGGATCCTCTGCTACGGGTTTTTTTCCATTACCTTCGAATGGAACTATTGAGGGGTAAATATGGTGAATATGTTGGATACATTGCATTCGATTGCGTGGCTCTTTGTAAGACACAGGCATCTTGATATTGAGATTGCATATTCATAACGCCCATTTGCATTGGAAGTTGAGAGTTTGGATATTCACCACCCGAACTATAGCCACCGGCGGGAGGCGATTGCTGCGGTGGCATGCGATAACTATTGATTGCACCATATGGAGCCATTAGATTGGGACTGATGTGAACATTTGCAGTGCGATTATTGGCCCCAGTCATTGAAGATGAGGAATGCTGCACAGGCGCCGAGGGAGTATTACGTGTATTTCTACTTGTATTCTGAGTCGATGCTATTGGAGCTATATTCATGTTGCTCGCATAATATTTGTGATACTGCAACGGTGTGACTTGTGTCTGCAACATATTCGGTGGCGTAGAAATATTTCTGTTTTGCATTAGCAGATGTGGCGGCGGTGTCATCGAATTGGGGGGAATGGGATGATGCGGCGATGGTGTCAAATTCACCTGAGCTCCAGGCGAAGTATTACATGGCTGAGTCTCTAGGCAATTGGTTAACTGCTGAAGCTTGGACAGACTGCAAAGATTGCCCACCAGAGATGATGTTGTGCCCGTACTATTTGATGCCGATATCGAGTCATGGCTTGTCTGTCTCTGATCATTATTGGCAGTTGTCGATGGCGGACCCAAAGATGTTGAAACTGGCGGAACACGTGAGGCATTTGATATATTTTCATTGGCTGGCATATTGTTTTGCAAATAGAAATTGTTCACAGCACATGCCGACGATGGTTGCTCTATACGCTGATGACTATTGGTCAGTGAATGTACCGAACTATTCAGAGACATTCTTTGTTGAATCACGGCGGGCATTCCAACGATATCATAATTGGGCGGATTGGTAGTAAAATTTTGACTTATTTGTGGTACATAATCCAATGGTTGCATATTTTGTTGATGACCATGTTGACCACTCAATTGAGTGAATTGCAAATTATGTAGGGATTCCTGTTGTGATTTCGAAATATTTGCCGCAGGGCCTCCACCACCCTGTGGTAGTTGATGGTGAGTATTCGCAGCTGCTGAAGTGGCAGCTGAACCATTCTTGCTGCTGTCACGCTGTTGAGCACTATTTCCACTGCGTATTTGTTTGGGTGTGGTGGCCCGATGTGTAGCTGTTGGCGAATTGGCCACAATATCCGTTTGCTACAAAAAAAAGAAAAGAAATACAATAGTCTTTGCTAAATCGATAGATAAATTTGCTCGCACTTACCTGAGCATTTAGTTTACGGTTCTGATGCTGATGTTGCGCACTGTTGATTAAGTTGACATTCTGTGTTCCCTCGGAAGCTAAATTCATATTTATGGCATTCTGTTGCTGCTGCATATGCGAATTCTGTATGGACATGTGCATTGGTGTGGTAGCAGGTTGATTTTGCATTGAGCAATCGGAGAATTGTCGATGCGATTGATGCATATGGACATTGGGTGTGGAGCTTATCTGATCCGAACCAATGGTCGATGGTGAATCCATGCCAATTTGCACTGAATTAATACCGCAATCATAATGCTGTAGTGGGGCATTTGTCGTCGACTCGGAACTGTATACTAAATTGGTGTTAATGTCAGGTTGACCAGCAACTTGCATATTTGAATGCTGACCGCCACCGCCAGCAGAAGCAGCAGCTGCATTTTGTATGGTCGGATGACAGATTTTTATTTTACTTGTTGGCGTTGCGTTAACATTCTGATCTTGCTTATTGTTTGGTTGCTTGGAAGACACTGTAGACGATTGATGAGAGATTGCGTTGGATAGTAAAACGGACGGTTCAATCGGATTGGAGTTTGCCTGCCTGGGTACACCAGTTGTATTTTGTGTATTGGAGGTGGCATTTAAAGATTTCATTTGTTGTGCATGATCGGAATTGTTCTTGAATTGCTTTTGCTGAGCTGCTGCTGTACACTTTTGATTGTAAATTGCCGATTGTTGAGCGGCGGCGGCGGCTGCAGCGGCGCTGTATTCATTACAATTGGACTGTGGATGTGGTGTATCTTCTCTGTTGGCATTGGATGACGATGTCGCACTAACACTGGCCGTCACATTGTTCTTGGATTGATCTTCCTTTTTGCCACTTGCTTTACGTTCGATTTTGTGTTTCTCTTTCGTTTGCTGCATTTGATGATGATGAGCATGTTGCATGGCCAAATTGGTGGCTGATTGATAAAGATTTTGTGTAAAATTATGCGTATAGGAGGCCATTGTGGTGGCTAGATCTTTGTGGAAATGCTTTTGCCCCTTTTGCGATGCATCCAAGTGGGAGAGATTATAACTATAGTAATCCCATTGCCAATATTGAGATGTATGATAGTTGGGCATTTGATTTATGGGAAACTGTGATGGTATAGGATTTTGCAATTGAGTATGCTCATTGCCCTTCAGTTGATGTTTCTCTCTTGGGGGCGCCGATGGAGGTGCTGCTGCAGCTGTAGCTAGTGCAGCTACCGACCGTGCGTTTGTTACATTTGTTTTATCTTCATCTTTGATTTGTGTCAACTGATTAATAATCGGTGTCTGTTGTTTGGGTGGTATATCCCTTTCAGGCATAGTATTCAGTTTAGCTGAATGATTAATATCTGATTTTTTATCTAAAACAACGCCAGTTTCAGGTTTCACAGTAACAAATTCGGCTGTTTGGCTGAGTTTTTTATTCAATTTGGTCTTAACTTCAGCTGGAATATCTTTAGGTAGATGTTGTGTCTGTTGTTGTTGCTGCTGCTGTTGCTGTGGTTGCTGCTGTTGTAGTTGATGTTGATGTTGCTGCTGTGGATGCTGTTGATGTTGCTGCAATGATGGCTGTTGTTGAATCTGTTGTTGCTGCTGATGATGCTGCTGCTGCTTCGTTGGCTGTTCTTGCTTTTCTATGACTGGACTTTCCTTAAGTATATTCCCTTTAGGTATATCAATTATTGGATTTTCAGTAGAAACAGGTAATACTTCCTGTTTATTGGGTATAGCCATTGGAGGTGGAATCACTATTGCTTCAGGTTTCTCGACGGGAATTTCCCTCTGACTATTATTCGTTGTAACCTCCTCCAACTTTGGATCCACTTTAGTGGCAATAACTGCGACTGGTGGCATGGGCGGCAATTGTTCCTTAGCTGCAATTGGCTCTGTGAGTTTAGTTTTCTTTTCATCAACAAAAGATTGCTCCAACTTCGTTGGTGGTGGTACTGGTAATGACGGTATTGTTGGTGGTTCTATATCCATTTTCGCATCATCATCATCATCCACAATATCCTGTTTAGCCAATGCTGGTGGTTCCAATTTCTTGGGAGGACATGCAACTATGGGAGGATTTGTTGTTTGAAATGTATTTTCTACAGGAACAGGTTTACGTATTTGAATTTCATCTTTTACTTCATTTTTCGGTTCCGACTTAGCGGGTGAAGCCGTTGCGGTTTTAGGTTCTACAACAGAATCAACTGAATTTTGTGTTTTATTATGTTGAACCAAACTGTTGTCGTTGTCGGGAGTAGCAGCATTATATACCGTAATATCCGAGAAGACAGTTTTCTTGGTTTTCTTTGCCACGGCTGCATCCAAAACCATTTCATTTTTACTACTACTACAACTAGCAATTTCTTTTTCGGGCGTTTCAGTTTCCTTCAATTTGACTGTTGTTTCTTCTTCGGCTATAGTTGTAGTAGTCATGGGTTTAGTTTTTACTTCCTTTTTTGGTTCTTCGTTTGGAAATGTCTTTTCAGTTTCAATTTGTTGAACATCTTTCTTAACATCTCTTGGAATTTCACAATCCTCCGAACGTTTGCCATTCGATTGCTTGCCTCTTAGTTTTGGGACAATATTAACTGGCTTATTATCGTTGACTTCTTTTTCCACAAGTGCCTGGCCAGTCGTCTCTTTGTTGTTCACGGTGTCCTGCACCGGCAAACATTTCTCAGTGCCCACTGTTTCGGTATCATCCATGGCTTGCAGTTCGTTACTATGCATTGGCATATCATCAGCTATTTCATTTGAATTGCCATCAAAAAGTTCACGTTGAAAGTGTTTTCTCTTATTTGTATGAGGGATTAGATGGTCATTACGTTTGGCCAAACGTTGAGCTCGCTTTGTTAGTATATGTTGAGCAACATTGGTTTCTGTTGTGCACTTCTTCGATGATCTGCAGTCAGAGGAATCTGAATTTTCATCCACAGTGGGTTGCGGTTCGAGAACTAATTTTCTCTTTTTACAAACATTCGAAATTGGTTTAGTCGCTGCCGGCGTATCAGTATTTATGGACCGTTTTCTGCTAGAGCTTATAGTCTCCGTAACTTCCATTTTTTCCGAGTTCGAGCTATTAATTTTACTGTTGCAGTCTCCATTGGTGGTTTCATGGCTTTGCTTAGAAATTGTCGTCATAGCTGGTGCTTCAATTTTATTGATTTCAGTATTTAACTTTGTTTGCGAATTCTTCCCAAATTGATCGCTTAGATATTCTCGATTAGATATGGGTTTAATGCTGTTATTGGGCGATTTCAATGACGACATTAGCGGGCTCCAGCGAAGGCAATCAGCCTCGATTACAATTCGGCTCTTACTATTGCTTACACGCTCATGATGGCTTATCACTTTCTTCCAATCAATATTGACATTGATCTGATATCGTATATCACCATCATTTTTTCTTAACTTTATAAAATTCAATAGTTCGAATGCCAAGGCAATATCGGATACAGCTAATCCCGTCTTAACAGCAATATCTTTAAAGGTAATTTTTGGCATACTCCTATATTTATACAAATATTCCAAAACAATGGACTTCCAATATGAAAAATACGATAGACGACCAAGATCCGAAAGGGGTTTCTCTGGAGTACCCAATTGCCCTTCTTCACGACTTAGTAAATAACTGAAATCGATTAAAAATCTTCCATATCCTTGTCTCTGATATTGAGGCATCGTAAGTATACAGGAGACATTATACTTTTGTGTACAATGCTTTTCCTTGGAAAAATAACCCACCAAGTGACAGCCACTTTGGTCGTTCTTGGTTAAAATGTAAAATAAAAACGGTTCGACATCATAGTAAAGCGTTTTGTGGTCCAAGAAAAATTTGGCAAGCAAGCACAGATTTTGGCAATAGATCTTATTTACGTTTCCATCGACTTCAAAAACGGATATATCCCCTTGACGGAAAATTTCTGTTCCCGGCGGTTGTTTCCATATGCATTTATTTTGATGTCTATCCAACACAGATCGACTTTTGGTATATTTTAGACAGAATTCACATAAGTAAAGTTTCAGCAGCCTAGAAAACAACAGTAAAATATAAAAGAAAATTACTTTTTATAATACAAAATAATCAATTTATGCTTAACCCATTAATTTGAAATAAACGTAAAATTGAAATAGATGTAAAATTCTAAACAAAACCTCTTCGACTCTCTTTCTACACCAACTCGGCTATTGAGACTGATCAAAGAAATTATACAATACTCCTTCTTAGAAACTTACCTTGCATATTCCTGTGGAAACGGACTCGAATACCATGTCTCAATGTTCCACTTTCCAATTTCGATTGATTTTGGGCTTTGATTTGTATCTTTTTTACATATATCATTGACTTTATCAGAGTCATTTTTAGATACTTGTATGACTGCCTTTTTCAGCACTTCTTGATATAACTCAACATCGCTTCGATTAACGCATGGTGGTAGATGTTGATTATCTATAAATAATAATTTATACATGACAATTAAACAATCTCACACGAATTTGACACATTAATGACAATATATATATGCATATTTTTGTTTATGAACCTAACATAATCAATGAGAAATGATTCGTATACACAGCAAATCAAAAGCTTTTCCGTCTCAATAATTTTACGTTTGATCAGCATCAAAATCCGAGTCGATCTAGCAAGAACGTTTTACTTTTAAGAATTGTAATCCAAACAAATTTGAATTGTAAAGTAAAGGTAAAGGTAACTTCTCTCAACTATAGCTTTATCTTTTGTCTTATTTAAATATTTAGATTAAAATTGAAGTTATAGATTGGTAAAGAGTTAAGAACATTTTAAATAATGTCTTAATTTACCTCATTTGATTTTAAATTTGAGGGATATTTTCTCAAACTAAATATAAAAACTAATCATTACACTTTCAAGAAGCAATAGAATTTAATTTTTTACTAGCACAAGAATTTGAGGCATACTATAACAGCTAGCTAGCAGAAATAATAAGTAAATATTGCTCATGCGGATTACTGACAAACGATATAATCAGAAAAAAGACAATATATTTGAAAAGAAAACTAGTTCATTTGCAGACAATTGATAGATAATAAACTATATTGCGATACATTTTTTGGATGGCATTGATGCAAGCGTAATATTAAATGTGAATTGTGCTTACCAAACGGATTGGAATAATTTTCTTTTTCCGTGGCAAAGTTTTCCCCTTCTTTATCTGGATTTACATCGACATCATCCTTCTTGCGTTCACGACAACGTTCCATTTCTTCAATCATTTGACATTTCAGGACAGTTTCTTCGGTAAGATAAGGAATATCATCATCGTTCTTATCGAAGGTTTTAGCTGATGTTGCCAAAGGCATTGATTTTAGTGGCATTATTTTCTTTTTCTGCGTTGTTGTTGAATTTGTTTGTTGTTGTTGTTGTTGATGATGATGATGATGTTGTTGTTGCTGCTGCTGTTGTTGTTGTTGTTGTTGTTTAGGACCTAAAGAGAACTGTGAAACATTTTTATCATCATTGTTATTAAGAGCACAGCCCTTTGGTACACCTTTCTGGTCCTTAATGGTCCTTGGTGACATCAAACAGTTATCGCTTGTCGTTTTACTACCACCATAGCCACCACCACCACCAACTCCTTTATCCTTGGATTTGGTAAAAATATCAACTGGATTTTTGGCCACAGCAGCAAATCCCCAATTCTCATTGGTTAATTCTGCGTTATCGTGTGAGTTGTTACCCTTTGCATGCGATTTAGCACTTTTCTTATCATTGTCAAAGAATTTTCCCTTCAATGTGCTTCTGTCTGTGTCATAGTCCTCCTCCTCTTCATCATTCTCATCATCACATTCTTCTGAGCTGTCACTTGAACTGTCGCTAGAATCCGAATCTGAACTCGACGAAGTACATGAATCCGATGTTGTGCTCTCATCTTGATCATTGTCATCGCAACCATTATTCCTATCATCGTCATCATCATCGTCATCTTCACTATCGCTGGATGAACTTGATGACGATAGATCAGAAAATGTACGTTTCCGATTCTCATGGCTGGCAATATAGGCACCACCACCACTACCAGCCTTCTGCAATGTACTTATTCTATTCTGTTTCTGTTGCGGAGGTGTTTGTTCCATTTGATTTGCATATATTTCATTCAACTTTTTAGATGTTGTTCCCAAGGCTTTGCGTTTCGGTTTAATGCCATCATTATAGATACATAATTTAGAGGTTGAGGGTCTATCAACGGTGGCCTCATTTTTAATTGTTTGGCGTCTCTGGGAGTTGTTGTAGCCTTTATCATAATCAGCATATCTAAAAATAAAGAAGGGAAATATTGTTAATAATAATAATGAGAAAAATTGATGAGAAACGGAGTAACGACATATCTCCGCCGTTAGAAAAACGACGCATCTCCGCGCGAAATTATGTCGTTTTTCTAACGGCGGAGATATGTCGTTTTTCTAACGGCGGAGATATGACGTTTTACAACGACATATCTCCGCCGTTACAAATGCGACTTATGTATCTCCGCCAGAAAAATGTACTGGGCGGAGATATGTCGCTATGCCATTTAAGGATGATATAATATAAATTTACCTATCATTTTCCATCTCAACTTTTATTTTAGAGTTATCCTTTCTAAATGTCTTGGGATTGTCCAGATTTTGTTTAAGACATGATTTGCATCTAAAATTTGATATATAGTAAAATTAAATGCATTTAGTACCATAATAAATCATATCATTTGAAATAAAATGAAATCAGTAAAGAGAGTAGTCTAATTTATCAATTTATTCAACGCTTAATTGAATTGAAACAAAAGCATATTTTTTTAGTGCTTTTAAAATTACCTGTAAGGATGTTTGGGTTTCTTGTCGGGTATTGTGTCCAGGCAGGTTAAATGAAAGTGATCCTTGCAAACAAAGCACTGCAGGAGACAAGGTCCACGATTATGCATTTTGCATACCGAGCATTCCGCACAGTTCTGGCAATCCCAGAGGGATCCCTTGGTAACAAGCATATATAGCAGAACGTAGGATTGGGATTTACATTTGCCAGCGATATTAGCACAGGTTGTATGCAGAGATATGCCGCATTGCTTGCAAGAACTCAATGGTTCTGGAATGCCATTTAGATTTTTCTGTGAATTTCCCGAGCAATGTGTGCACGTTTCTTCGCCTTTAATAATTGTCTCCACTTGTGGTACACATTTTCGTGGTGTTGTTAAAGATTTTCCTTTTTTGTAAAGTTTTCCCTCTTGTATAAGAAAACCGGCATCTACTGCTTTTTTAATAGACGTCTTGATTACGGTTTTAAAGTCGACGTTCGGTGAGAGATCGATACAATTAAATTTTTGTATATAGTTCTCGATATTCTTAATTGTGGAACCTTCACATTCACCCAAATCGTGTACAGCCTTTGCAACCATTTTGCAGAGATTAGTACTTTTATCCACTTTGATCTTCCTTTTCGCCATGGGCGCCTTATATGAGTGTAGTCCCTTGTTGTACACCTTAATTACAGCTCCAGACTCCACGGCTTTCTCCAGCTGCTCGGCAACAATATCTTCGTGGAACTTGTGATGAGTACCGATGGCCTGACATATCCTTTGTACGCTTGGCCTTTGCTTTTGCGATCTGATCTTTGAGATCGCCTCAAGAATCCACTGCTCCCACGTATCCATACTAATCTCATGCGCAGAGTCCCTCATCTTGGACCAGCTAAAATGCAATACAATTACAATATTTTTAATTATTTTTTTAATTGAATATTTTGTATCATAAAACTAATTACTTGTCCCTTTTCAGAATATTTTATTCATTGGGCTCATTCAAACATATATCTTGTACTTCTTCTAGGTATAAATACCTTTTATAAAATCTAAAGGACCGAAGACAAGTCTATTATGTACCTAATTTCAATTGTTTGGTTCTGTCATATTTTGAATATCCTCGAAGGCAAATCAGAATTGCAATAGTTTATTTTTTCTTGCCGGTTCTATAATGTCATCCACTGTTTTGTATAATCTTCAAAAAGCTTGCTCACATTGCAAGTTTTTAACGGTTTCAGGATAATCAAGAATAAACAAGGCAGGCTGTGAGTAAACCCAATTTAATCTGCTCATTTTCTTCTCCACAAAGATCTAGTTCAGAATATATCAAAATATTATTAAAACTTTAATTCGTTTAATACCGAGTGTGACGCGCTTAAAAACTGCTAGGAACTCCTCAGTAAAACTGGTAAGTGTTGAAAAGCGAGTTCGGGAGTTTTGTTCCGCCTTTTTGCGGTGAAAAAAATGCTTGCAATAAGTACATACACATGTATGTACATACATATGTATGTATAGACGTAGTTACAAATTTTCTCAGCGTTACATACGTGTATAAAAAAACTATTTGTCTGGTAAATTGATTTGCACTTTTATTTAATGTAAGTTTTTATAAACATTTACAAATACACACATAACATGTATATGTTATACATAAGTAAATCTGCACTTCAATGTACACACATGTATATGAATGAATGTACATTTATATGTACATATGTACATGTGTACAAACTTCGTATTCACAAACATTGGAAATTAATAATTACCAAATATATTCCAAGTCTAGAAAGCTTATCCAAGATGATGTTCACAAATATCAACACCGTTTTGCTAAAAATACTTTATTTTAAATTAATAACATGCAAAAAAAATTTACGTGAAGTGTATTTGGAAAGTATAAGATGTGTAAGATATGTGTATGTATATCAATGGTATTAGATTTTTACTGCACTTCGATAAGTACTCATTTATCGCCAAAGAGGAACCGTGAAAAGAAACAAGCGCGTAATCTGTTCACAAAATTATTGAAATAATAAAATTATTCAAATTAAATAAAAATCCTTTTTTTTTAATTAGCTGAGCTTATACTTGAAAAATAAAGTAAACAATTTTTAGCAGGATTTAGGAATGTACAGACCGCTTTCCACATATGTATATTTATTGTATTTATTTTTATGTATGTATATTTAAGAAAAAAAATATGTGAACAATTTAGATAATTGTTTGTTTTCGATTGTAAAACAATTGCATATATAGGATATATAAAAGTCCGATGCCGTTGAAAGTGTCATAAAAATGTCTATGGTAAAATTGCGGCACGGCAAAACCTTATGCCAACAAAGAGATGTTGGATGGTCGCCAGTGAGAATCAGACATACGACATTTTTATATTTGCATTTGATGTAAACTATCGTTGCCTATGTATATTTAATAAAAAAGGCAATAGTTTTTTCGTGCCTTCGACATGAATTAATATTATGTGGCGTGTGTTATTACATTAATATTTTTAAAATGTAAATTTTACATATTTTAAGAAATACGAATAATTTCGATTGAACTTAAATAATTAAAATTGTCAAGTTAAATTATGAGCTTTGAATTTGTTACTTTTTTCAGTACGTCTTGACACATTTTGTTCTTTAAATAAATCTCTTATTTGTAATTTTATGTTTCCCTTCCGTTGTTCCAAAATGGCAGATAAATTTCATCAATTTTCAGACATTCTCATTCGGCATCTTGTACTCACAATCGCTATTCTTTTGAACCATCCGGTTGTTCGTGATTGCAGGCGGAAGGTTAAACAGTATTTCTAACGTAAAAAGTTCTTGGTCTTTAAATAAATTGTGAAAGTACTGAATTTATATAAAAAATGGTATGTACAATTTTAATTGCAAATTATAAATATCGTCCCGATAATGCATTTGTGGCTTAACCGAACACTAATGTCTGTATCGGGAAATATATGCACATATGTGTATACATATATCCACTCAAAAATTCGTTTTGATGATTCATAAAAATATATATCTCCTTAGAGTGGTATTGTATTAGTAGTCGGTAGGCATTTGCACATTAATTTGTATATGTATACATATATGTATATACATATGTCTGCCTATGCTCTTGCGGACAAATTTATGTATCCACATATGTATGTGGATATATGTATTATTATACATACAGATCTAAGTATGTATATTAAAAATTGAATGGGCATTTATAATTATATATCATCGACAAGCACAGATGTGAAAAATATGAATTTTTCTGCATTTGCATATTTATGTACATTGCAATATCGGTAGACCGCGATGCAATGAGAATGCCGCAAATGTGTCTGTATATGTAGTTGTATATATGTATGTATGGGCGGGATGCACGTATACACACATGTACATACATACGAATATGTGTGTATAAAGACATTAGTCACATTAAGCCTAATATTAGTCATACATCAGTATCTGTATGAAAATTTATACATATACAAATAAATATATCTATGTATAAAATTATTAAATATGTATGCTTGCAAAATAAATACATATATGGTCACATACATAGCAGTGGGCATGTGTCTGCCGTACAGCCAATACATACATGCTCATCACACATACACACATATACACTCGAACCATTTTTAGCAAATGTACGGTTCGATGTTGGGCTAATCGGTTGCATGTTGGCCTCCTTCGCAGTGTTGCCAGATTTTCAGAGTCACCATAAACTAGATTGAAGGAAAGAATAACCTAAAAATTAAAAAACTAGCTTGGCTGGGCGAAGATAATCACCGGTGCTTTGGCGGAGTGTCTTGGCCGTATATAAAGACAACAAAATTAAAAGATTAATTTAGTTTGTTTACGTATTGCCTTGCATGCACGCGACATTTTTTTTGGTAGCAGGAATTGTATTTAGAAAATTTAAAGCTAGAACAATATTTATGAATCTATGATGTTCATTTTATTTCATTTTGAAATACGACAGATCTAGCATAAAATAAGCTAAAATGGCAACACTGCTCGTTCGCTCGATGTTCGAATCATCACCCATACACACCCATACATAAGTAAATGCTTACAAATACATACATATGTACAATGTGAAAGCTAAATCTTTTTTTTTTTTTTGCTCTCTTTGGTGAAAAAAGAAGGCGGCTAACCTTGGTGAGTGTATATGTACATATGTATGTACATCGATACATACATCTATATTTACATCCTTGGCTGTTGACCTTTTACACGCCCACGCGCGCATCCCAAAACTAAAGAAAATTTATTTTATATTTATCGTCTCCATGACACCATCTGGCGGTGATAAATGAATCCCAATTATAAATAAATACCCATTTTATACCATTACCCCCCCAAGTGCTGAATGCATTTTGCCGTTACAATTTGAATACAGTCAATAATTATATATAAAAATTTATTTTACAGGCTTCTGGTGTCACTGTCTCTGATGTTTGCAAAACAACATATGAGGAAATAAAAAAGGATAAGAAACATCGCTATGTCATTTTCTATATTCGCGATGAAAAGCAAATTGATGTTGAAACTGTAGGAGATCGTAACAGCGAATATGACCAATTTCTAGAGGACATCCAGAAGTGCGGCCCAGGAGAATGCCGGTAAGATTTGTTTTACACACAAACATGGAATATATTATTTCTAGAATAATTTGCCATAACTAAAAACCGCGCAAAATAAAAAAAATAATAACAAATGGCCACTCTCGTTTAAAATTATAAGCAGCTAATTATCTGTTTGATTTACCCGACTTTCGTAAAAAATTAAAACTTAAGAAACGAACTCTTTGGATCAGTTTTGGTAGTGGCATTTTTTTTTGTTGTTCGAAATTTTTGGCAACAATAAAGTAATTTGATAGCGATTAAACAACAAATGATTACAAATACCCAAGTTGAAGGTATAAATCATATTCGCGTAGAGAGAAATAAACCGTTGTCACTTTGTAAATGTTTAGATTAGGAAACCAAGTATTTTTGTCTACCTTATTCATGTATTATAACTGTATTTTCGTTTAATAGATATGGATTGTTTGATTTTGAATACATGCACCAATGTCAAGGCACTTCAGAAAGTTCAAAGAAGCAAAAACTGTTCCTCATGTCATGGTGTCCCGATACCGCGAAGGTAAATATAACTTTAATAGCTACAATATATTGGATATTCGTAATAAAAATGATTCATTCAAATTTGTATAGGTTAAGAAGAAGATGTTGTACTCCAGCTCTTTCGATGCTTTGAAAAAATCTCTTGTGGGAGTCCAGAAATACATACAAGCAACTGATTTGTCAGAGGCCTCCCGTGAAGCCGTCGAGGAGAAGCTTCGAGCTACCGATCGCCAATGAACTATTTGAGAATAAGTATATTACTCACAGTGCATTGCATTTAATAAACAAAGCATGCATAAAACAGCGATAAAAAATTTGTATCCTGTGCAGATCGCCAATTTGTATGAGAATTTTCTACATAATTTGTATTTTCAGTAGAAATAAACAAAATGAATTAAAATACGAACCGTAATTGTGTATGAATTGTTGATGTTAGCCCTGTCCCAGGTATAACCATAATTAACATGGAAATATTACATTGCGGACTTGGCAAAGAAGTAAATTGTAAAAAAACGTACATTCTATCGAGCCAGATCAGGAACATTCATTTAACACGATGTTTAACGTGGAAAATAATATATTTTTGGAATCTTCTCGTTTAGCAACTAGCTAGACCATATGCTTATTCCTAGAGTATTCAAAATGACCTCTAAAAATACTTTTAAAGACCATTGTATAAACATTAAAAACATATTAGCCATGGTGTGTCGGATAATCCGCACCTGTTGTTAGCTTTCAAAAGAATATATCATAAGCAATCCCAGGGTTAAATTTGGTAATGAGATTGCGGTTTGTTGTCTATACGAATTTTAATATTAATTCCATTACATTCTATATATTGAAATTTCAGCTATCCACAATTCATTCTTATGAACTCTGTAAAATACAAAAACAAATGAAGAGTCTCATTAAATGATCAAATATAATGCCTAAGTAGAGCTGCATATAAGAATAAAGAATTATTAATATGAAACTGCACTGTACTTCTTCTTATACCATTTTAAAGCTGGATATAGCGTCATCTCTCGTAAACGCATCCAAAGCACAAGTTTTGAAGAATCACACCGTGTGAGCTCCAACTAAATTGAATCATGTTTCATTACTCTATGCGAATGAATCAAAAGAGTATATCAAATTCGTGTCGTTGCATTTATTGCGCAATGTTGTTGTTTTTGTTGATGTTATTTTCTGCGTGTACTTGTTTATTTTTTACCCACGTCAAAAGTTTTGTCCAATAACCGATTCCGATGCTGATCCCATACTGTCATATTAATACAACATTTTTGGGACGTAATGATTTAGTTACTCTTGTTAGACTCTGGTTACAGCTGAACCTATCACACATAACAAGTGCGAAGGACTGGTCGAGCTCACTGTACTGGTGCACGGTGGAGCTGGCGATATAGGTGATGCTGGTATACCATTTAAAAACATGGAGACTAGATTTTTGGCGCGCGCAAAATTTAAATAAAAGTGTTTATCGTTATCGATATTGTCGGAGCAAAGCTATCGACGTTATCGGATCAACGTTATCGCCATCGACGTTATCGGAGTAGCAACAAGTTGGCAGTTCCGCTGCAACCAGCTGCTGTTTGTTTGTCATCCTTGTCGCACACAACAAACGTGTCAAATTAGCTTTTGTTTTGCAGGAGTTTCTGGACAGGATAGGGTCATCATGGTGGACGATAGCACTAGAAAAACGTTGAGCAACATTCCTTTGTTACAAACCCGAGCTGGGCCCCGTGATAAAGATATTTGGGTGCAAAGATTAAAAGAGGAATACCAGGCGCTGATTAAGGTAAGCAGAATCAGTAATAACAACGCAGTTAATTAACAAATTTGGTAAATTAAAATCTCGTAGTATGTGGAAAATAATAAGCAGTCGGGTAGTGATTGGTTCCGTCTCGAGTCGAACAAAGAGGGCACCAAATGGTTTGGAAAATGCTGGTATATGCACAATCTTCTGAAGTATGAATTCGAGGTGGAGTTTGACATTCCAGTGACATACCCAACCACAGCTCCAGAGATAGCCGTTCCCGAGTTGGATGGCAAAACAGCAAAAATGTACCGAGGCGGCAAAATTTGTCTAACAGAACACTTTAAGCCTCTGTGGGCAAGAAATGTTCCCAAATTTGGCATTGCCCATGCCATGGCTCTGGGAGTGCGTAGTAAATATTTGCTTTTGATTTTTACATAAAAAATTGATCTTATTTGCTTTACAGTTGGCCCCCTGGTTAGCCGTTGAGATACCCGATCTCATTGAAAAAGGAATCATCAGCTACAAGGAAAAATAGGAGGAACAATTGTTAGATCAAATTTTAATGAGAACAAATGCATTTTGTATATTCTGAAAAAAGTCATTTGTTTTTTTTTTATTCTCATTTTTGCAAATATTAGTCAAAAGTCAGATGAAAAAAGATCATTGTAGCGTAGCCTAAGATTTGCGGTTTGAATTTGCATTTGGATTTTCATGGTATTTCTATATTATATAGATTTAGAATTTCATTTGGTTTTGCTGCAATTATTATTTGATCTGTGAGCTTATTATTCCTTTCAATCAGATCCATTCATTTCCCTCGTTGTTCTTTTTAGTTCATGTTATTGTTATTATTGAGCTGCGACGACTGACGCCAATTGTCGGACCAAATTGAGCTTGGCGAAGTGAAAGGATCATATTGTGTGGGCACTCCATTGGGTGCCATTGCGTTGTGCGTTGGTTGGACAGCCGCATTTATTTGCGATTGACGGTTATATAAATTGGATTCTAGGCCAGGTGGTGGTCGTATGGGTCCCACACTGGACGAATGACTGGGTGAGCTATTGGCTGGATTTGCCCAATTAGCATAAGCCAATGGTGACCAGGATGTTGTCCAACTTTGCTGCTGGTGCTGCTGTTCCCTCTGCTGCTGATGTTGTTGTTGTTGCTGCCTCTGCTCCAAAGTGGCCAAAAGTAAAAGTTTCTCTTGCTGTTCTAACTCTAATTGCTGAAGAAGCAATTGTTGTTTCATAATCAACTCGCTGCGTTCCCAACTTCGTGACTGCTGCTCTCGTTCGATTTTCCGTTCGTGTTCGCTTCGTTCGTAAAGATCTGCAAAGGGTTGAAAATAATATTAGAGAAAACTAGTTTTTTATAAAGAAATTTTCGTTCACTACCATTTACAACTGCTGCTGGCAATTCTCTATCCATGTTGGCAAATAGTGAATTGCTAGAAGAGGCTTCCAAGGGCTCCCACATGGAGGATACGTTAGTGACCGGCGGTGACAAGTTGGGTGGTGTGCCAGACTTGCGATTCTCTCCAATTGGTCCCAATTCACTTGTGAATAGTGGGGGACTCCATTGATTGCCATTGTCCAAGTTGGTTAGCGTTGCATTTGTCTGCAGGACATCGCGGAAGGATACACGACTGCTGGTCTCCCATGGCGAGGTAATGCACTTGATGGCATCAGGTGACGCTGGTGGCGATGAGTTATTCGTTGCTGTTGTGCCAAAGTTCAATTGTTTTTGTCGTTGCTTACGTTCCGCTTTTTTATCCAGCTTTCCTAACCCAGTTGAAGCCACTCCATTACCATTTTGAGGCAAAAGTTTCTGTTTTCTTTCACGCTCTCGTCCTGGAGTCTTGCCAAGTTTCTTGACGGATGAACCATTTTGTTCCTTAAGCACGCGTTCATTGTTTATAAGCACGGACTTGGGTGATATGTTTTCTGGCTGCGGTGGATTTACAATTGCAGGGATCACTGGAAGAATTTCTACCTTTGGTTTGCTCGCAGTTGGAATTGGTTGGACTTGCGCTGGTTTACTTTTCTTTTGAGGGCGCACATTTAGATTGGCATTCACTACAGTCGGAGGCGATGGCGTTAGAGTCTTGGTTTTGGTTTTCACTTCTTGCATAGGAGGAGGGGAGGATGTAACAGTTGGCTTTGCTTTGGTTTTCTGTAGATGTTTGCTAAAAGCATTTATGTCCATGCTCCATGTGGACCATGTCTTGGGTTTACGGGTTGCACCCACTGTGCTTACTCCGGTCCCAACTGATGCTATGGCACTTCGTTTGCGGAATTCCTTTTGACCATTTTTTATCTTTTGTTGCTGTTGTTGTTGTTGTTCTTGTTCTGCTTTGACTAGTAACTCCTCGGCCTGCATCTTAACTATATTTCTTAGATTAAAGGTCGGCTGTACAGGCCCTCTATAACGGGCTGCATCATGAGCATTCTGTTGGGCTACTATAGCCCGTGCATCAAAAATGGCCGCAAGAAGGACCAAACAAAAACTGGCCAAGAGCACAATGAGAGCTGTATTTCTTAAAGGAATTTCCCACGATGGTCGCGGCAATTGGGCACCACACGTTTCCACGTTTTCAGGAGGGATTTGCGCCATCAATATGTAATTTATATTATACGTGAGATTGGTCAGCAATGTTAGGGTGCGCTGTACTCGAGATGAGCTGAAATCCGGACTAAATGCAATTTCTATTTTACGCGATTCATTCTCACCAAGCTCAAAGCTTTGGCAGTCCAACACCTTAAAGCCATAATCCTCACACGATTGTTTGCCAATCATAAAGCCATCGATACGCATGGGAACCACTCCCGAATTGCGAGCCGTAAAACTGCGAGTAACCAACGAAGTGGGAAGCGGATTGGACTGACAATCCTTAAAATGTTCGCCAGTCATTTCGAAGAGCAGCGGCGTAGTCGATCCCGGTCGACGATTTCCAAAACGAAACTGTGATTGAACAGCACGAGCCTGCAACCACACGGCTTCATATAGAGTCAAGTTATTTCGCACATGGAGGAGAGTACAAAATTTATCCGCCGTCTTGGAACTAAATTGTATGGGTATAGTTAGGCTAGCGCTACCAGGCAAGAGTAGGGGTGACCCGAACGGTGCCTCTGGCAATGAGAAGACATCACGATCGGTTAGATAACAACTGGCGGAGCTTACATCGATAACCTCGTGGGGCAGCGACAATTGTGTGCGCCTCGCATAAGTGGGATCCGATAAGAAGTAATCCAATAAAAGAGGATGCTTGCTGGGATTATTTAGTGTTATCCATTGACGCTGAACTTGCATTACCTCTATGGCTGGCGTGGGGGAATGGGCTGAAATTGTACCAATTTGGGCCACTCTATTGGTATACCAAAATCCAATTCCAGCGGCGGCAATTCCTCGCTGTGTAGGGTCAGCGAGATGGCTTGAAGTTGACGTTTAAATTGTCGAAAGATCTCGACACGTTGTCGTAGCTCCACGCCATCGTATAGGAGATTATTGTTGATATTTCCCACGCCCGCTGGTCCACCCACTATAGTGGGAAATATGGCCTCCGCATTAGAGGATTTCTTAAGATAACACTGTTGGCCGCACATAGACGAAGGCTCGAAATATATACGTCCCACTTTGGTCAGCGTTTGAGCCGCTATTGTTGATCCTTTGCCATTGAAATCCTTGAAACGCAATCCAGGACGGGTAAACGAAATGCTCTGCAGATGCACATTGTGGCTGAAGCTGGAACGTATACTTAAGACCGATGAGCATATTTTGCCAGGAAAACATGACTTAAAGTCCAGCTGCTCCTGCTCAATGTCCAATTGACCCACCAAGGCCCGGAATTTCACCTCAATTCGAATCACTTCATGGGGTGTCCATATCTTGAGAACGACTGAACTTGGATCTGGCACAAAGGTTTGGATGGATACTACAAAGATGGCAATATCGCCCTCATTTAGCTGGCTGCAGTATTGCAATTTTGTGCTGTTTCCATACAATAGGCCCTCGATCTGGTCAGCTGCTCGAATGCAACCGAAACTGCTCTTGAATGAGACATTTTTCGGTGGACTAAAATGCCAATTTGGAAACTTAATTGGCAATGGATTATCATTACGTAGGATTACATAGCCATTGCGCGACATTTCAGCAAATGGCACAGTGCCCAAGTCGAGCTCCAAGATTGAATCCTGCTCGATAAGATGCTGGCGATTTAATTCAAACGCTTGGGTTGAGACCTTTAGGCGACCACTACAGGCCACCACGGGTATGTGAAAACTTGACACATTTGTATCTATGTGTAGTGAAGATTTTAAGGTTACTTCATTATTGATTAAATTAAGTTTTACCAACTCTACAGAGTCGCCAGGTTGAAGTAATAGAGGCAGAGAACCGCTTAGTATGGCTACATCCAAAAGGCTTTCATCTATGGCCTGGGTGAGGCTCACATTGAAGAGCACCAGAGGATGGGCAAAGTCATTTCGCACCAACAAAGAGCGTTTTCGTTTAATTAACGTTGATTCCAACATATCCTCATCGAGATCTTTGTCCGTTATCAAGTGATTCGTCACAAATTGTGTGATATTTCCATCATAGTCCAAGCCACCTTTGAAAATTTCTGCTCTCACTAGGACAGTAAATTCACTTTGGTCCTCGTCTCTTTCTTCTTTAAGGATCAACAGATCGTTGATCGTTTCGCTCTTATCAAACAACTTGGGATCCAGAACAATGCTCGATATATTTGCATCAAACGTGAGACCTGGTATATCTCGTAGATAGCTACCAATTAGTAAACGCTTTGAAGGATCAACATGCTCATTCTGCATGTCCAATTTAAAGATTAAAGCCTCCGAGCCTCTCTGCGTGGCCAGGCGACCAAAGTCTGCCAAAGGATTACGTGCATACGCTGCATGTCGTGCTAATATCTCAAATTCCACGGGAATAACCAAAATGTTCTCTTCCTCCATATCTTGTTCCGCTATTTTGATGCGTATATAGGCGCTGTGCTTCCCAGCGGTTCGTCCATGAAATGATATTCGAATTACTGGTTTTAGTGTTTGTGGAGGAATTTCCCACAAGTTTTGAGGGCCCTCAGAGACGCCACTGGGGAGTTCTAACTGAAATTCACCTCCACTGCTGTAGACCTAGAGTTAAAAGAATTTTAGTATGATCATCCAGTCGTTACACTTACGACACTTACCTCTAATATCTGCAAAGGACGATCGTGAGGGTTATACATGTGTATTTCTGGAGTCAAGGTTGCATTCATTGGCGCCTTAATGCCCACCAGAGGCTTCAAGCGGTAAGGACATTCCCCGCCCTCCCCTCTGACGGCGAATTCTGCTCGACCGAATGAAGTTTGTATAAGCAGATCAGATGATATGGCACCTAATTGTCTAGGTAAGAAGACCACACTAAATGTTGTATTTCCCTGTGGCGGCACTTCGCGCGTTCCAAAGAAACTACTATAGAAATCCGGACTTGGTCCGGCAACGGAATTCAGTTGCACTGTGCGATTCATATGCTGATTGATAAGCGTAACTGTCTGGGTCCGTGCCTGACCCACAGACCAGAGACCAAAGTCAAGGTGAGGCGGGACAAAATGCAAGTCGCGTAATAGTTCGCTTTGCTCTCGTGTGTGCGGCTCCGGCAGCCCCATGAAGCCGTTTCTTTCCTCCAACTTCAGCATTTGTTTGGAGTCTACTTGATTATTGGCATTTGCACTGACCTCAGCGCTGGCTTTGGATATGTCCAGACCCAGGCATAGGGCTGACATTGCAATTATCAGCAATGGCATCGATGATGCAGATTGTGTTTGTCTGTGCATTTTGTTGGTATTTGTGGTCTCCTGTCTTGCTCTTAACGTTTGTACTCTCTGCTCCACTCAGGCAGACTTTACCTCTGGCCCTGGTTGTGATTATGATATTATTCAATGTCTTATTATTTGAATTGCCGATATTAAAGGGTTTCTCTATATAATCTATATCTATTATCTATCTTGTATTTTTTTGTTTCTTTACTTATCAGCTGTCCTCTACTACAACAACATTTTGCGGTTAACAGTGCAATATTTGCCGTTAACATTGCCCAGTGGCTCCATCGGCTCGCTCTACTCACGAAAGCCAATTATCACTTTGCAACACTGCCTCAAAATACGCGCCAAAAACAAGACAGTCTGGCAACGGAAAATCTAGAATAACTGCGTTTACCAACACTTAAATGCAAGTTCATCACTAGTTGCAAGTCCATCACTAGTCGCATTACGGGCAAGTTGGAGGAATACCTCAGAAAGAGTGGAACTTTGGAGAATCTGATTGCTTATGTTTGCGATGGATGCAACGTAAATATGAAGTTTCGGCGGGAGTACAAGGGCAAAGTCCCCATTGTTTGGGACTACCTGCATTTTGCCAAATTTGCAATCAAATCACACCACCACATCGACGAAACACTGCATGCCATCTACGGCACCTCGTACAGAACTACCACCTACATGGCTGCAGTAGATGAGATGTTCGTAAAGAACACCTTGCCGTCGGAGATGCAACAGGCGTATGAATTGGAAGTGAGCAACATAAAGAAGCTACTTGGGCGATTAAGTAGCTTCTATGAAAAAAACGGAATCAATCAGGACATTATAATTAAAGAATGCAACAGTAACATGCTTGAAATGATTGGTCTGTTTATCCGATTTGCGGGCGAACAATATTTAAGAGTAATAATGCCCAAAGCATTAACTATTAACCAAAGGAGACAGGGGCTTAAACAGATGGCTTTCATTATATTTAAAAGCCATCCTGTTTTTAAATAGTAATAAGCCAACCATTTTTTCCCTTTCTTTTCCTTTTGTCCGTTTGTCCGTAAAATAAGATACATATGTAAATTTCACTTTCACATCCTGATTCGTTTTGTACTCACTTCCAAAAATTTTTTTTTACAATGGACCAAAATAATAATATGAGTAATACAAATCAGGGACCGTAACTGTTATAAGATAAATCTAAAAAAATTAATAATAATAATTATTTTGAAACTTTTTCCATTTAACTCAGAAATAACTCTTATTTTGGATTTTTAAAATAAAACTCAAGAATAACTTTAATTTTTTTTTTTCAATGCTTTCACCTTCACTTTCTGAATGCTTTCATATTAAACACTCGAAATCAGAAAGTGTCTTTCAAGTATTTTTCATTCATTAGCAAAAGAATCAATAATTATAAGATTAAAACATTTAAATTGACTCATCAATATTTATTATTAATTATTTCTTTATCTTTTAGATACTCTGATGGCACTGTCAAATTGCGCAACTAAATATTTAGCTAATGTATCAAGATATTCTATATCACTTGGTACTGGGAAGTGAGACTCACGATTTAGCAACATGACTAACAATCCGCAACTGTACCCAATTTACATTTCGCAACTGTACCTAATTTGGAGAGCGAGAGGGACAGATAGTTTAACTTTAAATTGCTTTTCTTTCATTGTTGCTGGGTCTTGAAAAGAAGCGGAGGTTTCGGAAAGAAAAACTGAAAAATGAACGACAAAAATTTGGAGAAGATGGTAAGTAAACTAAAATACATATATATTTATTATCATAAATATGCATATATTGCTAAAAAAAATATTTATTTATTTCTTTATAATTTAATAAATTAAATTTCTAATTCTTCTCCCACAGCTTGACTATCTAACAGAAATGAACGCCTCACATGATCGCCATCTTGTGAGGCAACATGAAATGGCCATGGAATTATTGGATTCCTCGTTGGCCCGCCCACCACCGGCATCAAGACAGCAAACTTCAACACACACAGCAACAGAAACACAAAGACGCACTTCGACACACATAGCAACAAGCACTCCAACACACACAACAAGAAGTACAGCAACACACACACCATCCCACACTTCAACACACATATGTAGCAACAAGCACTCCAACACCCACAACAAGAAATACAGCAACACACATAGCATTACGCACACCAACACACACACCATCCCACAATTCGACACACATAGCAACAAGCACTCCAACACACATAGCATTACGCACACCAACACACACACCATCCCACAATTCGACACACATAGCAACAAGCACTCCAACACACATAGCATCACACACTCCAGCACACACACAGATACAAAGGCTTGTATCTTATTTTCTATCTGATACAGATACACCAACACAAATACCATCACACACTCCAACACGCACACCGAAACGCCCATCACACACACCAACACACACACATACACATATCAATTTGAATGAGGACCTCGTTTTGGAGGACTTTGAGAATATTCGCGACGAAATTCGAAAAGTCTTCCAAAAAGGGGTCCTCATTGAGGTTGATGTATCGGGATATTTTGTGTTGTTCCAAGGCGGAAGGATACAGCGCTGCGTGATATGTGGGTCCCAGCAGACGAAGAAAGCGCGTGTGCAACACCTGCTCGTGTGTGTGGTACTTCGCCTGCTGGGCCGCTACACAGCGCAATGCGATATATGCGCTTTCTTTAAGAGCCGGCAGCAGCAACGAGTAACCAACCACCAAAAGCAATGCCCGGGCCATGCTGCGTTTGCGCCATTGCGGGATTTATACGAGCAACTGCAGCTATCGGAGAACAATAAATTGCTCGATTTGCTGGCCCACATCCCGAGAAGGGGTGCCAATATGGATTACATAAAAAGCATTATGGATGAGCCCAAAAGAAAAAAAAGTTGATAAAAGAAAATCGCCTCTTTTAGGAAGTTTCCCAGTTTCCCCAATTTCCTAAATTTTGTAAACACATTATATCTATTATTAATAATAAACAGAAATTATAACGTTTATTGAATACATATGTAATTTTAATTTTACAGAAAAAAAAAAGCAAAACAAAACATGCAAAATGAGCGCATATACATACAGTCTGTCAAGAAACTCTTTACACTCTGAAAAAAAACGAATTTTTTAACTTTAGATACGAAAAAAACAGCTTTTTATTTAAATTAACGATTTATTTTCAATTGTAATCAGTAGATTATTCAATTTTATGTTAAATTTAAGAAGAAAAAAAACAAAATCATTAACGCAAACAAAAGAAAAACAACAAAAAGGAACTTTACTCAATCTTGACACTGTCAAGAAACTCTTTACACATTTCGTTTTGTTCATCTGTTTTGCTCTTATTCGTAGAATTAACGGTGATTTACCGTTAACTATGCTTTTAGAACTTTATCACGCGGTTCTTCTTTTGCATTCCCTTTGATTTGATTGTGAAAATTCGTTGAGTAAGCATCTAATTACCGTAATAATCAGATTTTTAAAATGCCCGGCAAAAGATTGACCTTTGAAGTAGTTCAATTGATTTTATATAATCGTCAATTGGGTAAATCTGTTTCAGAACTCGTAGAAATGTTTTCCGTATCAAAAAAAACAATTTATAACGTTATAAATCGCGCGGAAAAGGAGGGTCGCCTTGAAGTAAAGGATGGAGGTGGCCGTAAAAGAAAGATATATAAACGTGCCGACCGCCTAATCATGCGAAAAATTGACCAAAATCCGCAAATTTCGGTGAGAACCCTTGCTAAGGATCTTAAGGAAGAGTGTGACTTAGTCGTATCACACGAGACTGTGCGCCAAGCCATCCTACGGCATAAGTACTTTTCTAGAGTGGCTCGCAAGAAACCGCTACTGTCTTCAATTAATATTGAAAAGCGCTTTACTTTCGCTTCTCGTATGGTGAACCACCCAGCAGAATATTGGGATCATCCAGTCGTTACACTTACGACACTTACCTCTAATATCTGCAAAGGACGCTCGTGAGGGTTATACATGTGTATTTCTGGAGTCAAGGTTGCATTCATTGGCGCCTTAATGCCCACCAGAGGCTTCAAGCGGTAAGGACATTCCCCGCCCTCCCCTCTGACGGCGAATTCTGCTCGACCGAATGAAGTTTGTATAAGCAGATCAGATGATATGGCACCTAATTGTCTAGGTAAGAAGACCACACTAAATGTTGTATTTCCCTGTGGCGGCACTTCGCGCGTTCCAAAGAAACTACTATAGAAATCCGGACTTGGTCCGGCAACGGAATTCAGTTGCACTGTGCGATTCATATGCTGATTGATAAGCGTAACTGTCTGGGTCCGTGCCTGACCCACAGACCAGAGACCAAAGTCAAGGTGAGGCGGGACAAAATGCAAGTCGCGTAATAGTTCGCTTTGCTCTCGTGTGTGCGGCTCCGGCAGCCCCATGAAGCCGTTTCTTTCCTCCAACTTCAGCATTTGTTTGGAGTCTACTTGATTATTGGCATTTGCACTGACCTCAGCGCTGGCTTTGGATATGTCCAGACCCAGGCATAGGGCTGACATTGCAATTATCAGCAATGGCATCGATGATGCAGATTGTGTTTGTCTGTGCATTTTGTTGGTATTTGTGGTCTCCTGTCTTGCTCTTAACGTTTGTACTCTCTGCTCCACTCAGGCAGACTTTACCTCTGGCCCTGGTTGTGATTATGATATTATTCAATGTCTTATTATTTGAATTGCCGATATTAAAGGGTTTCTCTATATAATCTATATCTATTATCTATCTTGTATTTTTTTGTTTCTTTACTTATCAGCTGTCCTCTACTACAACAACATTTTGCGGTTAACAGTGCAATATTTGCCGTTAACATTGCCCAGTGGCTCCATCGGCTCGCTCTACTCACGAAAGCCAATTATCACTTTGCAACACTGCCTCAAAATACGCGCCAAAAACAAGACAGTCTGGCAACGGAAAATCTAGAATAACTGCGTTTACCAACACTTAAATGCAAGTTCATCACTAGTTGCAAGTCCATCACTAGTTGCAGGTCCATCACTAGTTTTGTTTTTGTTAAAATTCTTCCAAAATTACAAAAAATTGTAAATCTTTAGACAAGTGAGTGAGTGTTTAATTAAACATCATAACTATAATTAATTAAACTAAGTCATTTCACTGAAATTAAAACTACAAGACTGGAGTTCTACCGCTGGTAGAAAAAGCCGATTGGGCTTAGGTCTTTACTTTCTCATGTAAAAAGAAAAACACGTATATGCGAAGGCATTTTTTGCAACATTGTGTGTGTGTGGATGTGTGTGCATTTTTGAATCTCAAAAAGTAGATGTATGTATATATATGTATATATACATATATATGTATTTATGAATAACATAAAGCCATAGTTCGCTAGTTTATACATATATTGCATCACACAAATACATACATATATGTATGTATATTGATTTTGCTCACTTTCACCACCGAACTAATCGCCGAATTCGAGTTGCCGTTTTGAAATTTCAGTCACACACATCAAATAAAGCTAAAACCAAATGATTTAGCCGAGTGCGAACTTTGTTTCCTATGATGTAAATTAGGCGCTCGCTTGCTAAATATGTGTGTAATTAATGCAAAGTCATTAGCGAAGAAGAGGTAGAGCGGGTGGGTAACAGTTCGCTAGTGTTTAGGGGTGGGCCAATGTCACCATGGCTCAGAAATTAGAAACTATCCCAGGTTTACCACATCTTTGAATACCTATTTTCGGGTATGGGTTTTTGGTTGTCGGAAGAAAGAAAGTTGTAACGAAAATAAAAAGGTTGATAACCAGTTTTTCTTCTTTCCGTTTGAGATGGTTTGACTTGCAGGTAGAAATATACATATTTATGTATGTATGTATGTATATGTTTGCTCTCGAACAGTTCAAGTGTAACGGTATTTATTGTCGCATCACTAATAATCTCACTTTCCATCCATCTCACTCTCACTCATTCACACTGCCGCTTAAGAACTACCAAAAAAAAAAAAAAAAAATAATCAACAAATATCAGAAAAGCCAACTTTGGCCAAGTCGAAATTTATATACCCTTACAGCACAATGTTTGCTCAGCCAGAATTTACATTTGTATGTACATACATACATACATGTTATAAAGAGAGTTCTGTTACACGAGTTATGTTTATGCGATCTGAAGAAATCTGGAGGATATAATAAGATTAGCATTAAAAGTTATCTAAATGGTATACTTTGCATTAGATGTTGCAATTTTTATAGCAAGTTAATTTCCGAGTCTTTAATTATGGTGGATCGATTGAGTTAAAGAGAGGGACAATTCCCCTTATTAATTCTATAATACTCTCTGTAAGGGTATAGAATATTGATAGAAGCAGCTCACCGATTGGTTTGACGCTATCAGAACGCCGCGTTGTGCCGCGGCGAAATTTCGAATTTTCGTCGTCAGTGCTTGTTTATATTCAATTTCAGTTTACTTCGGACTCGAAGGCGTGCAGGTTTGACAAAATCAACAAAACGCAACCAAGCCCAAACCCAAATATACACAGCACACACTCCACACACACACACATAGTAACAAACACACACTTGTACGCATTGCATTCGCAGTTGGCAGCAACTAAAATCATTTCTAAGCGTCTATAGAATCAAAGTTTGAAAGTACAGACAAGGGAAAGTCAAACGGTACGATAAATGGGCTGGGTGTATATTTTTTCTTCCTTGACAATAGTACTAAATCATTTTTATGTTTTATTTTATTCCTTTTTTAGCCATGTCTGCCAAAGCCATTACAGAAGCCACTGGCAAGGACATTCTCAATCGTCATTTAAATAATCATGGCGCCAGCGTAGCAACCTGTCGTTTTGCCACAGTTAATGCTGAAACCAATTGGTCCAAATTGAGTGTTGATCATCCCTGGTTGCTGACCACGGTGAGTCCAACTTAAATATAGAAACGAATCTTATCTCCCTCCTAAAGTAGTCATATATAGGCCATTCGATTGACATTGTCATTGAACTTGACCTCGCAACAAATGGAAGCCATTGGGAGCACGCCTTACTCTGCTGATGACTAAGAAACATCATTTCTTTGATAAGCATCATTCGAACGAATGATACTGATTAGACTTTTATTGTAGGGTGGAAGTGCGTTGAATGGAAATGCTAATCAGGGTTACCGACCGAAAACAATTATTTATCTGTATTGCGCGATATTTCTGACCACGCCACCCCCTTGACCAATTCAAGTGCTTATGTATCCGGGGTACCTCAAGTGCCTCACCTCATCATCATCATCATCCCACACCATACACAACTGATTTAGATAAGGTGACGGGCAATTCAAAATATTATCAGGCCAGCCGGCTGCTCAGCTGGAAATGTTTGTGAAGGTCGCGTGCCGTATAGCTTTACTACCAATTTCGTTTTGTTTACTGAATCATTTCATGTCCACTCGTTAATCGAATATACTTAAGTTTTTCCTTATAACCAGATTCAGATAGGGAAATACCAAATAATTTAAAAATTTTTGTTTGATTAGAAATCCATCAAAAATAAAGTTTACCGAATTTAAAGATTGGCCATCTTTGAAAGGTTTTTACCCTTTTCGAAAAGATTTCTCATAAACAGATATAGAGAATAATAAAATAATATTTTATAGAGATTAACTAGTCCATAGTAAATTTCAAAATTCTTAATAAACAGATACGAGTACTAGGGTACTATCAGGTGATATATTATCATTCTTCACAATATACATATTCCAGGTAATGCAGTTCATGTACTTACACAGAAGTCATTGATACTATATCGACAAGTGTAGTTTTTCCAAATCTAAAGTTTTCATACAGATAACTGCTATAGTTATACCACATATGTACATACATATATATACATAAGTGTTTGTAGCTTTGAGTCAATATAAGATCGCCTGACGTTGCCCTTAAGCGTTTAAATGTACGTTATACATATGTATATGTGTGTTTGCTTTCATTGTTGTTGCTCAATTTACACTCGTACGATGTTCTCTAATAATAAGTAAGCACAAACCCAAGCAGCATCTCTGACTTTCACGAATATTGTCATTGTCAATGACGTGAGGTAAGCTTCGTCGAGACGCCGCTGACCCTTAGCGATTGTCGTTTGCACTTGCTATCGCCTGATCTCTGGCTTACCTCAGACCGAAACCGGGTTGGTTTTGTGGTTGAGTTGAGTACGAACGACAGATCGTCTGCCCGTCATTAAGTTCAATGGTTTTTGATTAATCATATTGAAAAAATAAAAATAATTGTTTATGTTTATTTATAGCCATTGGTGGTAAAGCCCGATCAACTGATCAAACGTCGTGGCAAGTTGGGACTCATCGGTGTGAAGAAGAATTTTGAGGAAGTGAAACAATGGATTGGTGAACGTATTAATAAGGATCAAAAAATAGGCAATGCCGTAGGCAAATTAAGAAATTTCATTATTGAACCATTTTTGCCGCATACCGATGTAAGTAGATATAATAATTTGTAGCGGAAATCTTATAATCTAATCCACTCTCGACTTTTTAGGATGAAGAGATGTATGTGTGCATCTATTCGCATCGGGCAGCAGATACGATATTATTCTATCATCAGGGAGGTGTAGATATTGGTGATGTTGATGCCAAGGCAGTTAAATTGGATGTACCAGTTAATAGTAAATTGGCCCTGGCCGATGTCAAGTCCAAACTTCTCAAAGAAGTTACAGATTCGGCGAAAAAAGAACGCATAGCCAATTTCATTACTGCATTGTATGCAACATTTGTGGATTTATATTTCACCTATTTGGAAATTAATCCTGTCGTGGTAACAGCTGACAATCTGTATATATTGGATTTGGCAGCCAAATTGGACTCAACTGCCGATTTCATTTGCCGTCCCAAGTGGGGAGAAATCGATTATCCACCACCATTTGGTCGGGATGCCTATCCCGAAGAAGCATATATTGCTGATTTGGATGCAAAGAGTGGTGCATCCCTTAAGTTGACCATATTGAATCGTAACGGTCGCATTTGGACCATGGTGGCCGGTGGTGGAGCCAGTGTCATCTATTCGGATACCATTTGTGATTTGGGTGGAGCAACAGAGTTGGCCAACTATGGTGAATACAGTGGAGCCCCATCTGAGCAGCAAACCTATGAATATGCCAAAACCATTCTAACCCTAATGACCTCATCGCCAAAGCATCCTGAAGGCAAAGTTCTCATCACTGGAGGAGGCATTGCCAATTTCACAAATGTTGCAGCAACCTTCCAAGGTGAGTTACCCTAAGAATTACTACAATTGTAGATGTTTAATGAATTTATATCTGTCGTTAGGTATCATAACGGCTTTGCGTGAGTTCCAGCCCAAACTGGTGGAGCATAATGTCTCAATTTTCGTACGTCGCGCCGGACCCAATTACCAGGAGGGCTTGAGGCGTATGCGTGATTTTGGAGCAACACTTTTGGGTGTTCCACTACATGTATTTGGTCCAGAAACACACATGACCGCCATCTGTGGCATGGCTTTGGGCAAGCGACCCATTCCCCAGGCGGCAAGCGTTGAGTTTTCTACAGCAAATTTCTTGCTACCAGGCGGACAGCAGGCCCAAGCTGATCTTAAGTCAGCTAGTGAGGCATCCGGTGAAGTTGGAAGCTCTGGTAAGTTAAGGGATTGTTTAATTCTCACAATTCTTATAGGTTTCACTAATCCATTATTATATATGTACAAATCCTTGCTATGGTTATTTTGGCCATAAGCATTGATTAATTGATTTTGAAACTACATATCTTTCTCTCTCTTTTTCTCTCTGTATTTTTGTATGTATTGTATGCATCCATCGCCAATCCACCACAACCAACCTCTCACCTCACCAACCACAAAAAAAAAAAAAAAAAAAAACAAAAATATTGAAATTACACAAATCTGAAAAAAACGCTCGTTTGGCCACCACCGATCCGATCCGAATCCTACATTGCAACATTCCTTGCTCGCTCGATCTCTTTATATACATATATATATAACTCTCTCCTCCTTCTCCTGTATACATATGTGTGTGTCTATATGTTTATTGTGAACATTTTTGTTGTTGTTGTGTTTGTCTAAAAAAAACAAACAATTTGATATCGATCTCGATACGATCTCGACTTGAATCTCCTCCATCATTCTTCATTTGGGAAAACGAACAAAACAAAAAAAAAAAAAACTTAAAGATTCACGAACAACAACGGCAAAATCGATTAAACTACCACCTATCCCATTAGATGAGAGCGATGGCACATCTGTGGCCACTAGTCAAAGCAATGGCTCCCATTTGAATCGCAAATTCTTTTCAAATACCACCAAGGCAATTGTCTGGGGCATGCAGCAGCGGGCAGTGCAATCAATGCTGGACTTTGATTTCATTTGCAGGTAAAACGAAAAAGTAAAACATATTCTTTTATCCGTCATTGTTAATCAAATCTCTTGCAGACGCGATGAACCCTCAGTGGTGGCCATGGTCTATCCATTTACTGGTGATCATAAGCAAAAATATTATTGGGGCCATAAAGAGATTTTGATACCCGTCTATAAGAAAATGTCCGATGCCATACATAAGCACAAGGAGGTCGATGTCATGGTTAACTTTGCATCTATGCGCAGTGCATATGAATCAACTCTTGAGGTATTGGAATTCCCCGAGATACGCACTGTGGCAATCATTGCAGAGGGTATACCAGAGAATATGACACGTAAACTTATTATCGAGGCGGATAAGAAAGGTGTAGCCATTATTGGTCCCGCCACAGTGGGTGGCGTGAAGCCTGGTTGTTTTAAAATTGGAAACACTGGTGGTATGCTGGATAATATCTTACACTCGAAACTGTATCGTCCTGGTAGTGTGGCCTATGTCTCGCGTTCTGGTGGCATGTCCAATGAGTTGAACAACATTATTTCAAAAGCCACAGATGGCGTTATTGAGGGCATTGCCATTGGTGGTGATAGATACCCAGGTTCCACTTTCATGGATCACATTTTGCGTTATCAAGCCGATCCGGAGACCAAGTTAATTGTCCTGCTCGGCGAAGTTGGCGGCACTGAGGAGTACGATGTGTGCGCTGCTTTAAAGGATGGACGTATTACAAAGCCTCTGGTAGCCTGGTGTATTGGCACATGTGCCAGCATGTTTACATCCGAGGTGCAGTTTGGTCATGCCGGTTCCTGTGCAAATTCTGATCGTGAGACAGCCACAGCTAAGAATAAGAGCTTGCGGGAGGCTGGAGCTTATGTACCCGATTCATTTGATACGCTTGGCGAGCTCATCCATAGTGTCTACAGCGAGTTAGTGAAAACTGGACGCATTGTTCCCAAAGAGGAAGTGCCACCACCTACTGTGCCCATGGATTACTCATGGGCTCGCGAGTTGGGTCTGATCCGTAAGCCAGCCTCGTTTATGACCTCGATTTGCGATGAGCGTGGCCAGGAATTGATCTATGCTGGCATGCCCATTAGTGAAGTTCTCAGCAAAGACGTGGGCATTGGAGGTGTTATTTCGCTGCTCTGGTTCCAGCGTTGCCTGCCATCGTATGTATGCAAATTCTTCGAAATGTGCCTCATGGTCACAGCTGATCACGGACCTGCCGTTTCTGGAGCCCATAATACCATCGTTTGTGCTCGTGCCGGTAAAGATCTTGTGTCATCCGTTGTCAGTGGTCTACTGACTATTGGCGATAGATTTGGCGGTGCTCTTGATGGATCGGCCAGGCAATTCTCCGAAGCTTACGATACCAATTTGCATCCAATGGAGTTTGTTAACAAAATGCGCAAAGAGGGTAAACTTATTTTGGGCATTGGACATCGTGTCAAGTCCATTAACAATCCAGATGTTCGTGTAAAAATCATCAAAGAATTCGTTCTCGAAAATTTCCCCGCCTGTCCCTTGCTGAAATACGCATTGGAAGTGGAGAAAATAACGACAAATAAGAAGCCAAATTTGATTTTAAATGTGGATGGTGTGATAGCCACAGCTTTTGTGGATATGCTGCGCAACAGTGGCTCATTCACCAGGTGAGCTTGATTAAATTATATGAAACACAAAAAATGGATTTAAATATTCAATTTAATTCACAGTGAGGAGGCTCAGGAGTACATAAATGTGGGTGCCATCAATTCTCTGTTTGTATTGGGACGCAGCATAGGCTTCATTGGCCACTATATGGATCAGAAACGGCTCAAGCAGGGACTCTATCGTCATCCTTGGGACGATATCTCTTATGTCATACCCGAGCAATACAACTAAAAGCATTGATGTTGATATATATATATATACATATACTTATATCCGTGACATATATACATTATGAATTATTTGGATGTTGTTGATGTAGTTAAGCACACAAGGAGATATAAAGGATGTTGTTAATCGAATTGCTTGGCTGATGGCAAGCATGGCCATCACAAATACACCTACACCCACACACACACACTCACACTCACAACACAACACATACATACACTCCATTAGCTCTCTTATAGACCATTCGGCTGGTGTTTCCCCTCGATCTATACATATATTTTCTATAACCAAACTCTTATTAACGTTTATTTTTAGTGTCACAATTACACAAATTTTTGTGCATTTAAGAAAGATAAATTCTTAAGTTATATAATATCGTTTTTTCGTTAATTTTGTAAGCATCATTACTCTGCGAGGTTTTTGGTAATAATTTAGTGAATTGAGCGCTCTCTCAACGAAAAAAACACAATCATAAAACAATTTACACTTATAATCATTATGTTATTTGATATTTTTGATACGAATAGTTACTTTTGCAAGCGTACAATATTTTCCAGTCAACAAATGGAATAAATTGTTGCCTAAAGAAATACAAAAAAAAGTAAAGCCCATAATTAATTTATTTTATTTATTTTTTTATTTTTGTGGGAAACCATGCTTGCCTGATTGATTGTGGCCAGTCAGTTGCACTTATTAGAACTGCACCAAGCACAAAATATTATATTTATAATTACATATAATGCACAAAGTGTTCATATGTTCTGGATGAATTTTTCAAGATGGAAATGTCTTTCATATTTTGGATATTTGTCATCGAATAATTTCTTAATTGAATTTTCATTTTTCTTCACTCAGGCTTAGGAAATTAAATTGCACAAATATTGGATCACTGAAACAATTTTGTTTTGTCTTTTTCTTGTCTCATTAGCCAATTTAATTTCGGTCAATAACAAAAAAATAATTGATTGGGTAAACGCAAGCAAATTTAAATATCCTAATTAGAAGCTAAGCGCAAATCTCGATTTGAAAGGTTTTAAAAAATTGAAGCTAGAGTACATATAATCCCAGATACCAAAAATTCTGATTAACTTTTATCTCATTCGTCGCATCTTTCGCTCCATTTTGCGTTGCTTCTTTTCATCAAGTTCGGGCTCTTCTTGGGCATTGCGCTGTGATAGCCAGGGCTGTATAACAGAACCCCAAAGCATCCAACCGGCGCGTATAGGGACTAAGAGCAGGGCAAACCAGAAGTAGTTGGAAATCAATGCCAGCAGAATAGTTCCTGAAGTCAGTATTATGAGATCCTTTACATTTCTAGACAAAGGTATCAAAGGTTAGTTGGCTTAGCTATACATATGACAATGACAAAGCACTTACTCCGCTATGCCACCTTCCATATTCAAGTCGTTGCCCGAGTCAACTAGAGCACCTGTGTCTGAGTATTTAGCACGCGACATGAAAGTCATGAATTGATAGGAGCCACCAAGGATTAGTAATGCTAATATATACATGAACTGGAATGATAAAATTAGTAGCAATTAATACTCCTTGTTAGCTTGGCTTGTCCATCTTACCACTGTAAGTTTTGTAATTTCAAAAACAAAAAAACTAAAGATAAGGCCAGGAACGGAGCACCCAATGGCCATGTTTCTATAAAACACAAGAGTACTTTTGTTTTCTTCCACGATTTGCTTGGCTCCCTTGGTGGCCTGCTTTCCCTTTTGTGGCGGCTGGAAATATATCGAGTGTTAACTGCGTATCCATTTTAATTCATTTCTCTTGCTAATAATACTTACAGACATGGCAATTTTTGTAAATTTCAGTTATCAATTTAGTTAAATTTAATCAGTTGCAACTATTTACGTGGCTATCAACTGCTGAGCTGGGGAAACTGCTACCTGATCACAGTGATTGTGAAATCCTTCCAAGTAGAAATAATATTTTATACTAGGGCATTAGTCTGAAGTGTTCTACGTTTTCTACAAAGAATTTGTACCAAATACTGATTACTGTCACCCCTTAATTATATTTTTGAAATATAAATTATTTATAAAAAATTATATATTTTTTGCCATTGCGACTGTGACTTATTGCAGTCACGAAACCAGTGTTGGTCAAAAGTTAAACTGTTGGCCGAAAGTATTTAAAAACGCTTTTAAAGATGTTTATTTTATTGTAAATGCCCGATTTGCATTTATGGTACATTTTCTTTACAAGATTCAGTTTGTTCATTTGACATTAACATTTTTTAAGGTTTGGGCAACAATATTTCCCTTACCGGGAACGTGCAGTACTGCTCCTTTGTAGCAGGCCACCAATGCATCGTTAGTTTTAAGGTCCGGTGCACAGGTCTCAAAAACTTTCTTTTTGGGATTAAGCTGGGCATCGGGTTGTCGTGGATAGCCTTCGCAATGAACCAGATCTCCAGGCACAGAGCCAGCAGGAGGGGATAGCACTTCCACCTTTTCTGTTGTTGAGGCACACATAACCATGGCTTCCGAAGTGACACCTCGCATTTTGGCCGGCTTCAGATTGCACATGACAACTACCAAGCGATTTTGCATTTCTTCTAGTGGAATAAATTTGACCAAACCAGAGACAACAGTTCTAGGAGATGGTTCACCACAGTCAATCTTTTCCAAATATAAGCTGTCGGCATCAGGATGACGGCCAACTTCAATTATTTTGCCCACACGCAAATCCAAACGACCAACGTCAATGGGTGCCTCAGGTGCGGGTGCTGGCTTGACTTTCTCCGCTGCCGGCTTCTTTTCCTTAGCTGGTTTCTTTTCTTTGGGTGCTTCGTTCACTGGTTTGATAGCAGGTTCAGCTGCAGCAACAATGGTATCTGCAGATTCAGAGGCCTTTGTACATAGACCTCTGACAACTGCTCCGGGCACCGGAATTTGTTTCTTACCATTGGCCAATTCCAATTTGGTAAGTTGACTCAATGCAGCTTCCACTTGTTTGGTTAGGTCTGCATTTTCCTTGATGAGTTGCTGCTTTTTAACCTGCAGTATTCCGGTCATCTGCAATTTCTACTTAGTTGATCTGCGCGGAATAAGACATTCTAAAAATATTTACCTCTGACTTGATAGAGTCAACAAGTACTTGGGCTTGAAGATTCTTTTCCACAATTTGCGTAAGTTCCGTCATTTTTAATGCCGATCTTCGGTAGAATTGTCTAAATGTGGCAGTCAGCATCTGGACAAATATCACATCAGCTGTTTAAAATATCGATAGTTTGGAGGCCGATAAATTATGTGTTTTTGTTACTTATTTATTAACAATTTGAATGCACATTAATGTTTTGGGAATACCAGAGCCAGAGAGATAATAAATGCGCTGCGTTGAAGGGAAAAAAAATTATAAACAAAAGCAAAGTATCGATAACTTAGTGAATTAACACTTACAGTTGTTAGGCATAAACTACTCACATCTCTAGGATTCACAAAATAAAACAAAAATAATTGTTTGCAACAAAACGAAAACACCGTGGAGCAAATAAATGGACTACATGTATTGCGGCACCGATCGCGCCCCTGAAAATATTTTAAGTATGTGAAGCAAGAGAGAACAAAGACAGAAAATACAGAAGCAAAGCGACACAAAAGCGAATATTTGTTTTATACAAACACATATGCATTTAGCGTTTGTGTTGGTGTGTGCATCGCAAAACTAAAGCTTTCTCCTTTGTGTTTACATATCCTCAGGTGTCTACGATGCTACGGGGCCAGCCCGCGGATCGTCTGGTCACTTCTCACCAAGCTTTAATGGCTTCAACATTGGGACAACTGAACCGGACTATGTGGAGCTAGTACCCGTATTGGCCGATGGCGGAGAGCATTATGGAGTCTCGAGTGTGGCGTTTGATGACTATGAAGAGCTCCTCTGGATGGGAAATCAGGGCGTAAGCTTGCGCAATTTCGATTAACACATACATATATAATACCTACTTTTCCTCAGGGACACGTTACCTCGTATTATACCAGTTCCATGCAAAAGTACACATCATTTCAAGTGCATACAAGCGATATAGTACGTCAAATTGCTACTTTGGATTCGGGTGTGCTAGCCTTGACACAGACCTCGCTGCGTCATCAAATAAGACGAGGTCTACCCAAGTTTAGCCACAAGTAAGCAAATACAATTGGAGGTTTTTCGGCTCGTTATAACTGAGTTTTTATTTTTGGCAGATCCAATAATATGGTAGAAATGGTGTGCATGTTGCAGCTGTCTCCTCATCGCTTGGTCATGGCTGGTTTGCAGGAGGAACTCATCGATTTCGATTTACGTACACTTAAAGAGACGCGTTTGGAGCATGTGGGTGCTGCTGGTTGCACGGTATTACGCAAGAATTCTCGTTTCCTATTTGCCGGCGATCAGTTTGGAACTGTGACATTGCGGGATTTGAATAGCCTGAGTGTTCAGCATACTATTAAAACCCATACGAATGTTCTGTCGGATTATAGTGTACAGGGAAACTTGTTAATTTCGTGCGGCTACAGCGGCAGGCAAAATAATCTGGCCATAGATCGTTTTCTAATGGTCTATGATTTGCGAATGCTACGACTCATATCCCCCCATACCGGTACTTATTGATCCGCAAATGCTTAAATTCCTGCCATCACTTACGTCCCGGCTGGCCGTCGTATCCAGCTATGGCCAAATACAATTGGTCGACACAGTAGAGTTAAGCGAGCCCCGGGTGTCCATGTATCAAATCAACACCAATGGTAGTCAATGTCTAAGCTTTGACATTAGCTCCTCATCCCAGGCTATGGCCTTTGGCGACCAATCGGGTCACATTAATATAATTGCTTCCGTACAGACGCCACAGCCACAGTTTAATGCCTTCTCCCGGAATACTGAATTCGCAGATGTGGTGCCGTCATTGCCCATGGTTTCCATAACAGATGCAAACTTTCCACTATCATCGGTTATGTTGCCTCATTTAACGACCGGCACAAGCTGGTTTTCCGACTGGCCGGAGGAGCTGTTGCATTATAGCTATCGTAGGCCGAAGACGATTGATTCCGAGGTTCTCAATAACATGAAGATGCAAGGTCCCATTGGCTATTCGCCGAATCCACGTACAGCGCGACGAAACCAAATACCCTATGTGATGGAACAAGTTGGTACTGGCATTGGTGCCATTCCCAATGCAAATGGCGTTGCGCCGTCCGCGAAGACAGAAAATGGAGTCAAAATCATTCCAAGACGATATCGAAAAGTCGAGCTTAAATACTCGAAATTGGGCACTCAGGATTTCGATTTCGAGCAACATAATCAGACATGCTTTGCTGGTCTTGAGGCAACCTTACCAAACTCCTATTGCAATGCCATGTTGCAGATTCTCTACTTTACGGAATCATTGCGCATAAAGTTAATCGAACATTCCTGCTCCAAGGAGTTTTGTTTGTCTTGCGAATTGGGTTTTTTGTTTGAAATGTTGGACAAAAGCAATGGTTAGTAATTGCAAAACCATAATAATAATTCACTAGCTGATGAAATATTTAATTTATGTACTTAAAGCCTCTACACCTTGCCAAGCCAGCAATTTTCTTCGTTCTTTTCGTACTGTGCCCGAAGCTTCCGCCCTGGGTTTGATTCTAACAGATCGCTCGGCCAATGTAAACCTCATTAGTCTTATACAGGTAATATATAATTATATTTAATTATTTATAAATATATACATATATATAAAACTATATATATATATCTTGAATGTTAAAGAACTGGAATCGCTTTATTTTGCATCAAATGCACTACGAAATTTTTGACTCCAGCAAGAATTCTTCGGTCTTAAGCGGCAATTTGCATGGTAAATTAAATAGTTTATACAAAATTTAAATAAAATTATTAAAGATATTGGTTTCATATTTCAGCTGAATACTCAAGGACACCTGAAAATAATCAGTCCTCTGATTTGTTTGATTCCATTTGTGGTTAGTATTGGGTCATTAATTTAACTATTAATCACAAATAATTAATATCTCACTAATTTTAGATGATAGCGTCAAGGATGATGAACGAGAGCGCAGCAAAATCAATGCCGAAACAGAAATTAGTAAAATATTTGGAACCAAACAGATTTGTATAAATCGTTGCATTAAATGCCAAGTAGAGGTAAACAGAAAGGACAAGAAAGTTTTTTCGAAAAAAAATTAAGGAAAAACATTACTCTTTCAGAAATCAACAGATAACATCCTTTTGGCTTGCAATATGTCATACCCCACCCATCTAAAGGACACTGAGCAGTATTTTAATTTTGGCACCATTCTTAAAAGATCACTCAGTTCTGAGAAAAATATTCAAGCGTTTTGCGAGAACTGTAAAAAATTTTCACCTACCAATCAGAGCGTTAAGGTAAGTGATAGTCCTAATAATAATTTCTGAAATTAATCGTCTTGGTTTTCTAGGTCACCGCCTTGCCGCAAATGTTGGCCATCAATTGCGGTTTGAACAATGACAAGGATATTAGCTTTCTGAAGCGTCAACTAAATCGAGTTATTGAAAAACCCTCAACTGAAGTGGTAACATCGTTAAGCACAAGCAAACCATGTCGTTATGGTATCAATTGTTCTCGTAGTGATTGTCACTTTATGCATCCAGATCGGTTAGTTTTGAAAGTGACAAAATTGCTTTACAATACTAATTGAATATTTTTTCCCCTTTTTATTAGCAAATCCCCTTCCCATACAAGTCAAACAAATAATGTGCAAAATTCGCCAAGTGGAAGACAAAAGTCATGGTTCCCATTGGCTTTTAGTATGGGCATTACGGATCAGGGTGAACTCCAAGTGCACTCGCAATCAGATTCGTGTAAAACTGATCAAGATGTCGATGAACCCGAACCGCCTTCTATCAGCGACGAAATGAATCGTTCTTATGGTCTGCACGCCGTTGTCTGTCAAATCGATGATGGCTCCCAAAAGAATTTGGTTTCATTGATTAATGTGCAGCGCTCGTATCATCTAACGAAATCAGTGAATATGGAGTCGGCAGAGGAACTGCAATCGCAATGGTATATATTTAACGATTTTAGCATATCACCCGTATCGCCGCAGGAATCGGTTTGGTTCACATTGGATTGGAAAGTGCCTTGTGTACTTTTCTATGGCACCACCGATGATGACGCGGACTGCTGCAGTAGTTCAAGCTCAACAGTTACCCAGACAGAGGAACCACTACTTGGCTCTGGGGAGGGCGTCATTGATTCCATAAATCCATTTTTACAAGTGAGAGAAAGATAAAAAGACAAGATGTTCAATTGGATTAAATTTGGGAGTTAAATTACTGTAAATTTTTTATTTATTTTATTTGAAGGATATCCTAAATCCTGTGCCTAGCAACTTGAGTTCCGATGCAACATTTAAGCCTCTAGACTCATCTGAGATGCCAAAGGCAGGAGATTTGGTTGCTATGGATGCGGAGTTTGTTACTCTTAATCCGGAGGAGAATGAAATTCGTCCTGATGGCAAAACTGCGACCATTAAACCATGCCACATGAGCGTCGCCCGTATCTCATGTATTCGCGGGTAAATCCTAAATTGAAAACCAACGTATTTCCTGTCATTTAAATATGCCAACAATCCTTAATGAACTTTTAGACAAGGACCTAACGAGGAAGTTCCCTTTATGGATGATTATATCTCAACTCAAGAAAAAGTTGTAGATTATCTAACACAATACTCGGGAATTAAACCGGGCGATTTGGATGCAAATTTCAGTAATAAACGATTAACTGCCCTGAAGTACTCATACCAGAAATTAAAATATCTTGTCGATGTTGGCGTCATATTTGTGGGACATGGGTTAAAGAATGATTTTAGGTAAGTAAATTGATCTAAATCTAAGTGTATTGAACTAATGACTTTTTTTCCCCAAATCTTACAGAGTCATCAATATATATGTGCCGTCTGAGCAAATTATCGATACGGTTCATCTTTTCCATTTGCCCCACCATCGTATGGTCTCGCTGCGATTCTTGGCGTGGCACTTTTTGGGAACGAAGATTCAATCGGAAACCCATGATTCCATCGAGGATGCCCGTACCACTCTCCAACTCTATAAACACTATTTAGAATTACAGGCTGATAAAAAATTCACAACGGCATTAATTAATCTTTATGAACGTGGGAAACAGCTGCAATGGAAGGTGCCTGAAGACTAAATTTACAATAAATAAAAAACAAAGAAAAAAAGGAGGAAAAAATGTAACACAAGAGAAAAAATTGCGTGAAATTCACAATGAAAATAATCGTCAGTACAAAAACTAAAATGATACACCAGATCCGTGGACAAAATATGCAGCCTTCATTTTATTTTAAAATAATATTTATATTTTTACTTAACTTTGAGTTTTATGATTGTATACGAAAATATTTGTAAATTTGTTTATCAATTTTATAATATCTAAGTCGAAAAAAAAATATGATAAAGTCTTGTCGGATACAACTATACATACAAACATACATATACATATACATATATTAAAATTGTAATGAGTTGTGTTTTTATATTATTTTTTCTCAATTTTTAGAGCAAGCTTGCGAAATTTAACCGAAAGCTGTCACATACATAAGTTCAATTACTTGGGTCAGATATGTATGGCAAAACAATATAAGTGTGTATACACAATCTATGTAGTATATAGTATGTATATGTATAGAGAATGCTACCTCTCCTCTCTGTTTAACACTCTCTTTGCGTGTGCATCGAAGCTTTGAAGCTATAAATACCTTGAAGTAGAGTGATACAGCCAACAGTCAAGAGTCAGTCGAGCATCGAGATGAGATCAGTGGGTTTTATATTCATTTTATTGTGCGCAGTTTTGTGTGCTGGTAAGTGGGAGTGGGTGTGGGCATTAGACCTGGCTATTGTTCTAAAGTATATTCTCTGACAGTAGCTCAGCAAACATACGATGGACGTAATGGACCGCACACTTTTGGTCCGCCTGGTCAACAGGTTTATATACGCGGCCAGAATGAGGGACCCTATCAGGTGGATGGCGTAGGTGGCACTTTTCAGAATTCACCCAATCATGGAGAGCATACGTACACTGATGAGCAGGGCAATACGTATGTTAACCGCAAAAATGCCAACGGATCAGGTACAGCGAGGGATATAAATATCACTTTAGCTATTTTGGCTACTCTTCTGATAACAGTATTCAGTGCATAAAATATATTCTAGTATTAAACTCCTGAAATTCTTCTTGTTGAATCTCTCTAGGAAGGCACAGTGTGACAGGTAGTGGCTTTGTGCTCCAGCGTGGACAGTCGGGTATTGATGGAAGACGTGTCTATGCCAACCGTCCAGAAATCGGTCAAAGACGGCGCAACTCATATCCAGTTAATCGTCGTTCTGCTGGTGCTGCATTCCGTGATCGTCGTAGTCCCCAATTAAAGGTTGATAGACGCAATCCAGAGTATCTGGGCAATAGTTTCCGTTATCCAAACGGTCGCTACAATAATTAATAAAATCAGCAAATACTGATTTCCATAGAGAATTCCACAGAGGATTCTTCTACCTGATATAAGAACTGTATACAGTCTATATTCATGCGAAATACACATTCAGATGAATAGAAATTATTATGATCAGTACGACCTCGGGTTAACGTAAGTAGATTATATTTGATATGTAGCTAATTGATTGGGAATTTCCCAAGCTCTCTCTCTCACTGACGTCAATTTTAATTAAAGATTACACGAATGACCAGAGCATTTGGTTAGATTCTGTAGCATAATGTCATATAGAGCCCGTTCAATGGGTAAGAGATCATATGCGATGTTCTTTATTTGATAGGGATCTTCTTTAAGATCATAGGCCTCAAGAGTATTCTAGACAATAGAAATAAAGAGATAATTATTTAATTCTCTTTGAGCTAAGTCCCTCTCACCTCTGTGTCACGAAATTCGCAGTAGATGCGATCGACTTTATATTGAAAATCTCTTACACAGACATATGTGTTATTCCAAGCATCCTGACAATGGCAATCAGCATCGCTGGTACACTGAGCCAGTCGATCTTTTGGTGATCCGGGACATTCGGGATTGTAGGTTTTGTAGTTGCCTTCACCCCAGTACTCAATCAACAGATGACGCTTATAGGTTTCGTCGATCCCATTGGGTTGTGCGTTCTGGAGATTTTGGTTAAACGATCGTCCATCCATGTATGATGGTATAAGTGCATTGGCCCATGTTATTATGGTTGGAGCTAGATCGATAAGGCTAACAACTGACTGGATATCACTCCCTTTCGCAATGCCCGGTCCACGAACAAGCAAGGGCACACGAATATCTGTTTCATATGGTTGCCGCTTGTCAAAAGGCTGAGAGAATTGACCCAAATGGTAACCATTATCCGATGTGTAAACAAAATACGTGTTATCCAGAAGTTGTGTATCGTTCAGGAGAGCCACCAAAGTGGATACCATTTCATCGACTGCTAAAAGTGATTCCCAGCGCTTTTGAAAATACTTGTCTATGGTGGCGATTGTTTCATTTGGTAGCACTTTTGATGATCCCACCAGCCAGTGTTTGTCTGAGGCAAGGATAGAAACACATACATTTTTATATACGTTACTGAGTCTCTGAAAGTCAACCTGATTTACCCTTTGTGGGCACATTGAAACTAGGTGTTCTCAAGGCCTTCCATTTGGCAAATGTTCCCTCATGCCGCGGTGCCGGTGTGTATGGAGCATGTGCTGCCGGTGGAGCCAACATTACAAAAAATGGGTTCATTCGCTTCCACTGCACCTCCTGTTGAATAAAATCCACAGCTAGATCACTGAGCAAATCTGTTAGATATGTATCCGTATAGCTGACATTTCGACCATTCTGCAACAAGGTGTAGTTATAGTAACGCGAATTCCCATGCAATCCATGAAACTCTGTCCAGCCGGGTGGAACATGTTCTCCCTGGAACTCGTTTAAGTATTTGCCGGCATAAAATGTGCGATAACCGCGTTCAGCTAATAAAACCGGCATAGCCCGTGGTTCAGATCTTGTTTTCCACAACTGGCTATTGCATCCTCCGCTGAGTGAATTATTTGTCGTTCTGTGATTGTGTGCGTACTGTCCGGTCAGTATACTCGCTCTCGCCGGACAACAAAGCGGCGTACTGGTATAGGCGTTGTTAAACTGAGCTCCTGCTCTGCCTATGAGATTCATGGTCTCTTGCAGTGGAAACATTCCATGAAGCTCCACATCCTGATCGTCGCTGAGAATAACCACAATGTTGGGTAAAACATAACCGCCAACGGCACACAGTAATGAGAGGCTAACAATAAGATTCAGCTGCAAAAAAGGATATAAGAAGGATTTGAAATTTCATTTTGGTTACTTTTACCATTTTTGTTTGGCTCTTTATTTGCGACTTTGATGATGATCTCTGGCCTAGTGGATCTTTGGAGAATTCCACCGAGTAGCCAACAACAAGTGCTAAATAATCCACCCTAAAATTCTGGACGGGAAATCGAAATTTTAAATGATAATAATATTGTATATACATATATATATTTTTGTAAGCAGGAAGATCTTAAAGATTTTCGGATTCTGCGATGTTTTATGACATTTTGTAAATAAAGTTGTTTTTTAATTGTAATGTATGTTTTGTTAAATTGCACCACAAAAAGTGAATACCCTACGAATACCCTTTCCGAACCGAGCGAAAATGCAGCAAAAGCATCGAACTTCGAACCGATGAGGCGAACTGCAACCGATGATCCGAACTCCAACCGATGAGCCCAACCGATGAGGCGAACTGCAACCGATGATCCGAACTCCAACCGATGAGCCCAACCGATGAGGCGAACTGCAACCGATGATCCGAACTCCAACCGATGGGGAGGCATGGTATGGAACCAGTTCTCCGTGGTCACGAGGGTTAACAAAAAAATAAATACACAAGTGAAGACTTGTAATTTGATTTTTAAATTAACTTTCCATTTTAGACAAGACCGACAAAAACGGGCGTATGGCTCAAACGAGCTCGTCCTGGAAAAGTTTGTGGCAATTGTATGGGCTTCTGACATGATGGCCCCTTGATAATGGGCCAAAGTTTTCAGAATGGCTTTGGCTTATAAGACAGATAACATTTTTAACAGAAGATTGGATGGACCCATTGAACCCATATTAGAATCTTTCGCAAAAGGTAGAAAGAAAACAGATCTTGATCCAAATAAATGAGGCGAGATTAGGATTAGGATTGACAAAGATGCATGTTTTAGAATTTAAAAGGTAGAGAAACGAAGAATAGGGACTAATGAATGAACTGAATGTACAGTTACTTTTGTTATTTTTGTGACTTTAAATTCCTTTGGATCTTATCTCTATTCCATATTAAACTGGAAGCGTTTAAAAAATTAACTAAATATTAGCGTTTTCTGATTTCCCAACGATCGGACAAATAATTGTCGAATTTATAATAAAATCTGTTAGTTTGATTCTTTGATAGTTTTTAAAAATAATATTAATTAATTGGAATTGCGCCTATTAGGGAGCAATTTAAATAAAAGAACATCAAATAGTTGGAACAGGATAAAAAAAGAGGGAACCGGCCTCCCACTTTTGTTTAATATAGGGAACTTTTAACAGAATAGAGGGATTGGGAATTTGGCGCACTTTTTGAATTAAAATTTGGTATGTAAGCGAGTTTATTTCAAATTTATTTCAACGCCCACTTCCGCTCCCATAATTTAGAAAGTTCTCTTTAAGAATATCCAACAAATGGACTCATTTAGTTGGCTACAAGCTCATCTTACAACTTTTCAATCCTGGTGCCAGTTTAATTTATTAAACCAAATGTCACTTAGAACGTCTAAATAAATAGTATAAACGATTTGGGCATACCAATGGACCATAGAAAGGAAAAGTAGAGTATAGTTTGACATTATCTTCCCTATTATCTTTGTATAAAGTAAAATAGGTTTATACATATTTATAAGTAATAAGTATATTTTTATTTCCTATGAATATCAATGGTAAAGTGAAAAAATACAGAAGTGTTTTACAGACATCAATATGTAAGTTCGAATTCACAATAATGTACTATTTAGTTGTAGGTACAAATGTTCGTTTGTTTTTTCATTTTTTAGTTTTTACTTTTCAGTTTACTTAGATTTAGTTTGAAAAGAATGCAAAGTCTGTATTCGCGTATCACAAAAGCATCGCGATAGATGGTTTTTGAGGGGGTACATTAGAGCGAGCCTCTTAATAATGATTTAATATGTTGTTTTTGATTTCATTCTTATTGAGCTTACAAAATAAATAACAAACAGGTAAGGATACAAAAAAATGTTATATGTATATGGTTTGTTATTTATAGCACTTAACAAAGTTATCATATATTAGAAATTAGATTCTGTTGATGTTTTAAAGTGTTATAATTAAGACACAAAGAGTTCTGATGTGTTTTTGTGTGTTGATGGGCCTGTTATTTTTGTTTAATGATTAAAACGAACATATTCATACATACATACATAATCCATACACAATTATATGATAAGTGATATTCTTTTAAATATTGACGTTTTCCTTTTTTTTTTTTTGGTTTTTATATATACATGAATAAGTTATTATTAATAATTATTTGCTTTATTCCTTTTTTCCTCCCTTACGGTGGTTAGCCAATTCCATTTGCCATGTTCACTTAGTTGCCTTCCGGTTTTGGCAAATTCGTATCATAGGCACGTATAACTATTGACTGTGGCACAGCTCCACCTTCCTCTTGAGAAAATGCATAACCATCTGAGGGGAAGAAACGATTAAATTAAAATGTTGTACTATAAGAAATGCTCAAAGCTGTTAGAGAAGGTTAAGGATTAGGTGGTTCTTTTCAGGAATTCAGGAGGCATCTTTTGACTCTTTAATGTGTGTGTTTATGTATGTCTGTGGTGTAGTGTGGTTTCTGAGGATGTGGTGAGTATCCCCGACTAACTCCTACATACATATCACTCTTCTCCTCTGTATTTTGTCGCACTGCCCACACAACTAAACTGAATATCATTTTCTTTATGGTATTTTTTTTGTTTATAGGTACTCACGCGATAATTCTATTTCCGTTTCGACTCTTGTATTGGCACGACGGGTAAACACATTTCGTAGCAGCCTCGCAGTTTCAGTAAATCTGTAGAGTTAATTGTTTTTTTTTTTTTTTTTTTTGGGATTGGGGGGCAACAAGTTTGTTTTTAGTAAAGGAATTTGTGTTTCGATTTAAAATTTAACTAATTTTAAAATAGACATTTTCATTTCGTTTTCCATTTTGAATTGTTAGCACTTTAGGGCGGGGGAGTATGGGATTTTATTTCATTTAATTACATTTTATTGAGTTGATGACACTTTAAGGATTTGTTATGATGTACAGGAAGGATTTTGTTTTTAAAGGTGTTTACCAAATTTAATAGGGGAAACATGCAACATTTTACATAATATTTAGATTTTGTTTGTTGTTTTGAGCCTTCTACCATAAAAGTAAAGTATAAAATTGGCAACTAAAACTTTTTCTTTTTTACGAGATGTATGTGAGTGTTACATCTTCCAAAGAACTACGTACAATATATAGGTATATATAATATATAAGATATACAAGTTAGGAAAATTTAAAAAAAAATTAATAAAAACCATATGGTCTAAGGAAAAAAAGGTGTTTCAAAATTATTTGTATTTGGACTGTCTGTTTTCCTATTTTCAATATATATATATATATGAATATAGTGAGAGAGTTCCTACTGGAAAAAAATGCTTGGAATGCAAAAAAAAAATATTTTTATTTATATTTCGTCCTTTCTTTTGTACTCATACCTCATGGTGATTGATTATTAGAATGACAATGTGTGTGATGGTGTGTGTGTGTGTGTGGGTGCATGATTGGGTATGGACCAACTTTTCTGGTCCACAATTTGAGATTTACTTACACCGAATAATCGATCCCAAGGCATACATAGTACTGCGCGGGCACACAAAATTTCATAAAAATTGTTTAAACAAAACATATTTGGAAAATTATATTTCTTGAGATTTTCATCATCGTATTTTGTATTGCTTATTTATTGTATATTAATTATGGTTATCAGTAATGGTAAGTAATATTTACTTAATTGTAAATGTTTCGTAATAAGGCTATTTTAGTTGTGGATGTGTTAATTTTGTATAACTTTTTTTATTGATTGTGTTTGTAAGTGTGTGTGCAATTAATAAATACATATACATACATAACAAATGATACGAATTTAATTGCAATAAGTAAAAGAAGAAAAAGAGAAAGAAAGTGCAAAGAGTCCTTCATTCAATCGGCCTAAGCATTTTGGGCTCGATGCAACATGCAATAAACTGGGACTATGTGAGAGGAGAAGATTGTGGTGCAAGATCCATTTACCCATTCAGTTATGTTTAAAATAAAAAAGATTAGTAATATTGAATATACATTCACACACAAACATACATATAGATAGATACATACATACATACAAACAATTTATGTATATCCTCTCGCAGTTTTGTTTGAGAGATTCCATTCAAATATATGTATCTATATAAATTACAACCTGTTCAAGTATCTTAAAAGTTTTGTTAACTAACTAAATCATAGTCATAAATGTTACACGTTAAATAAGGCTAGTGGAATAGTAGTCCTTCTCTCTTTAGATATTCCATTCGCTTAGATTCAAAGAGCAAAGACATTTCAAAATTGATGCTTCTTTGTTATTGTTTCGCAAAATTGACAAAAAATAATTGTTTAAGGTGTACACTATCACAGTTGGTAGAGCTTACATAGAGTTAAGTAATACCCTTTCTCTCGCCTTACATACACAAATGAATATTTCGTTTTGATTTCAAAAGTGATATGAATTTGACTATTCGATTTGATCTTATAATACACATAATTCTAATTAAATACTAGCCACAGCCCCAATACTTAACTTAGTGAACAAAGTATGCTTATTTAAATGTGAAGAGTAGTCATGGGTTCATTGCTGTCGTCATTCTCTCCGCCGCTGACGTTGGCACTGCTTCCTCCAGCATTGAGTCTTACAATTGTGGGGATTCCAGCCCGCCAGCGTTGTCTTTGCCTAAAGTATTGCTGCTCGACGGTGTCCTCAACAAATTCCAAATTTTCAACTCTTAACTGAGGATTCGTTGCATGATTCACATTTAAAGTAATTTGCGATGCCAGTTGACTTCTTCTATTCGGTCTCGCTTTTTCGCTGCCACGTCCTGTTGTGGTGGTCGTCTTTGAACGCTTTGGCGTTAACAGGATATGACTGGAGTGTATTAGTTTACCAAGCGTGTATCCAAAGCCAGAGTCCCTAATAAGGTCACACGGAAGGTGCATATAGGATTAGGGTTAATTGATTGAAGGTGTGGTTAAGGGAGGGTCGGGAATTGTATGTTTGATTTTCAATATAGAGTTAAATATAATAAAATGTGATTGATTGATTTGTGTGTTTATATCAAATACAAATTCAATAGATAGAGAAGGATAGAGAGAGAGAGAGAAAGATAATGAAGATATCACAATTTGGAAATTTCTGTTTTGCATTTTTTTTTGTTTTTGTTGATGTTTGCTCATTAAATGGTGGAAAATTGATTTTAATATTTATTGTTTTTGATTTTTGCATTTCATTTTCATTTTGTAAATAGAAAATTGTGTTTGTTTCTACACAAATTACATATATATATGTACTTTTTCTTGATTCAATTCAACAATTTACTGCATTCAAAATAACATTGCTCAATTAATTGTTTAATAATTACAACTACAATCAATTGCATTTGTTACTACATTAACAAAAGATTTTGTACAACAAACAAAATTCACATTTGATTTCACATTATCTATGTATAGTTTATGTTTATGGTGTGTATTTGTTTTATTTATATATATTTTGTATTGTATGTAAGTGTAACAAAGTATTTCAAAACAGACAAAAATAAAGCAATTTTTTGGCTTTTTTTATTTGTTTTCTGTTTAACTAAAACTAGATAATTGTAATTACTAAGTATACACTATGCATTAAATATACTTGGAACAAATAAAACCTAATTTGGTTTTATTTCTTTCAATGTTTATGTACACATTCAGTTTTGGTGTTTTTATGTCTGTATGTATTTAGTTAACAGTGTAGTCCTCATTTAATATTCTCATCAGATATTGGAATTAATTACATTATTGTTTAGTTATGGCTGGGTGTATGTGGTTCTGGTGGGTGGTTTGTGTGGGTGTGCGAGTGTGTTTGTGTGTGTTTAATACTAAGGATAGTTCGAGCAACTTTTGCAATATTACTAATTGGTTGTCTAAGACAGATATTTAAACAAACACAATTCAAACAAGTGATTGATTGGGTTTTACAATTACAATTAGAAAAAAAAAACAACTACAAATACATCTATATATGTATACAGCATACAGTATATATGTATATAGTATGCATAAGTAGTAGGAATGTTTAAACATGCTTTTGGACACTGGGTTTCTTTTATTTTTTTTGTTTGGATGAAAAGCAGGGCGAATAAGTAGTTAATGGTATAATGAACCAAAACAAACACTATAGAAATGAAGAAACAAAAAAATAGAAATTTCAATTACAGAAAAGTGTGCAAAATAGAACAACGATTAGGCAGAGTATGTGTAAGGTAGAGATAGAAGGGATTATTTTTTTTTTTTTTGCATTTAATTAAGGGAGTCGTCTATTGAAATTTTAGTTTGTTTTTAATTCTGGGGTTTCGCTTTTGATTTTTTCTTTATGTTGTTGTAGAAATGCGCAACAATTCAAATTGAAAATTAGATTAAAACTAAATAGGATGTATTTGTTATAGATAATACTTTTTCCAATTCCATTCAGAAAAATGAAAGAGGGGGGAGACAAAACTCAAAACTAAATAATAACTATTGATCTAGTGTCAGACATGAGACTAAAAATACTTACGAAGAGCGCGATTCATTCATGACTTGTGCGGGATCAGAGCGTTGGATTTCGGTCTCCCGGACCGCTTCCGTTAGCGTTTTAAATACAGTATTATGTATGCTAAATCAGAGCAGAAATTATAATTAATATATATGTATGTATATCATGTATGTATGTATATCATGTTTTAGTTATTAAATACACTTACAGTTTACAAATCACATCGATTAATAGCGTGGTAATGGGCACCAGTAGCAGACCTAGCCAAAAAACTGGTGTAGTTAGCAATTGTATATCCATACCAGCGAAATTACTCGCAAAGTTTAATGTTGGCCAAAAGCGACTGTAAATGATGAGGAATATAAACCACAGGACTATGGAACCCCAAATTGATATGTGGGTTAACCAGGTCCATGAACTGGTAATGAGTCCTGCCTTCAAACAAACAGTTACTACAACATACTGCAAGGAATCGTAGAAAATACATATTAAAACTAATCGATTTGATATACATATATTGATATTAATTTTACCGAATAGACCATATTGCCCAGCATTAGATAGTCGCTTGTCTTGCCATCACTCCAAATGGCTTCAAATTTATAAGCGCACATAGGTAACCAAAATAGAAACACTGAATGTAGCAGGGCATTGAAAATCCATATCCAAAATACTTTCACATTGAATAATTTGGCATTCTGTGATGGCTTATAGAGTAGCGGATACTTGATCATTGTCTCGGCCGTACAAAATTTCTCAAAGAGTCCCATAGCAAAGGGTGGTAGGGCCGTGAAAACAACATTATAAAGACCAATAGTCCAGCGTTCAAACAGAATCTGGCCAGACCAACCCGAATACAGGGCGAACCACAGCTCTATGACATACAGGCAGACATTCTTGTAAAAGCTGTAAAGGATTAGCTTGCTTATTCGGGCATAATTCCAAGCTCCATGCACCAGGAGAAGACGTTGCAAATAACGAAACTGGGCAATTGAATAATCAGATGCACATGCTGCTTGTAAGCCTTCCACGCCTGAGATGCCAATGCCCACGTTAGCTTTCTGTATCATGGCTACATCGTTGGCCCCATCTCCAATGGCTAGGGTCACTGCTTTTGTATGCTGTGTAACCAATTCGACTACTTCGGCCTTTTGCATGGGCGATACGCGACAGCAGATAACCACGCGACAGATAAGGCAAAGTTCTTGAAAATCTCCACGTAAATCACAGCTTAAAGCATATTTCAAAGTCTTGCCGTCGATAACTAAAGCAACGTTTGCATCTTTAGCAGTTGAGTCCTTGAATTCGCCATAATGCCGATGTATGACATCGCGTGTGGCCTGTAAAAAGCAATGAATATATAAATTATTTCATAAACATACAAATTTCGATAATGTATGCTTACATCGAGACTCTCTTCGTTTAGTATTAGAATATCCATGGAGTGAGAAATTAACTTGCATGAGTAACCAATATTTATGGCTGTCTCCTGTTTGTCGCCTGTGAGTACCCAAATATAAATGCCTGCATCAAGCAGAGCAGCGATTGTCTCTGGCACACCATCCTGCAGTCGATCCTCAATGGCAGTTGCTCCCAATAGACGCAAATTAATCTCTATTAGATTTGCTGCATCCTCAACTTTACGTTCACGATATTGTAAGGCGGTCGCCGCTCTGTAATACGTTTGCTGCCATTCTGCATAAACATCGTCGGGTATATCGGCCGTGGCTAGACAAAGAGTCCGCAAACCCTCCGAGGCAAATTCCTCCAAATGCTGCAATGTTGCATCTCTGTAGGCATGATCCCTCGCCGAGAGACGTTCATAAATAACTGTATCGGCTCCCTTGCAGAAGAGTTTGATACGACCTTCTGGTGTACGAACAATCACGGACATGCGCTTCCTTGTTGATGTGAATTCCAACACATTGAGGACCTCGTAACGTCGTCGTTCACCCAGAGCGTTGATTTCCACATACTCTGGGGTACGGGTATCGAAAATGTAACCAAACGTACGTGCTCCATCAACCAACGCCCGTTCATCTGGGCTGGCGGCATGATAAATGATTGTTCCATCCTCTTTCTTCTCCGGTATCACCGTATGGCACACGGATAGTAGCTCCAAAAACTCTGCAATATCTTTGGCGCTCTCGTGTCGCGATAGAATATTTTGCACCAGCTGAGACTCTGTTGGTGTCCGTTCCGGTTGATACACATGATTGGCTATCGAACACTTCTTGAATATCATTACATTGCGAGTCAATGTGCCCGTCTTGTCTGAGAAGATGTACTTGACCATGCCCAATTCCTCATTCAGATTGGAGGTCCGGGCCATGGCCGGCATATTCGATTCTTCATGATACATTTCAATGTCGTAATTAATGAAGATGGCCTGCAGGAACCGCACCAACTCTAAAGTGACTTGCAGCGATATTGGTATGAGATTGTTGTAGAGAATGAAGAACGTCAGTAGATTGTAGCCTAGATTCCTGCCTTTAAAATCATCGAATAGACCCAAATACCAATCGCTTTCGGCATGATCACGTGTCCAAATCAAATTGCACATGCCACTCGTTATGCACAACGAAATGAGGATCATGAAGAGCATTAGAATTTGTGTATTGGTCAATCGATCGACTGTGGACCGCTTAAGCGGTGCTGAGGTAGAGTTTTTCATTAATTTCGTCTCGTGTCCCGAATAGACGACGATACCAAATATCCAAGAAGTATTCCGTAACATGGCACCACGCTGCAGCACCTGATCATTGCCAAGTGCCACAGGTCTAAGTAAATCGAAGAAAGAGATTAGCTGGCACTAAGACACTAAGGGGGTTTAAACTAACTCACTGTTTGTCATATTCCTTAAGCACCCCATTGAATTCGTATAAATGCCGATTGGGTAATTCACATTCTATTCTGCCCTGCAATTGTGCCAAGTCTTTTGTTTCCAACATCTTTGCCGTAGCGGGAACACCTTGACGTATCTTTAGATTAGTTTCCCCATCCAAATTAGCCGTTTCAATGAAACACATGGCTTGCGGTTCACTGGAAAAAAAAATCATTGCCAATCATTGCGAAAAATAACACAACTTTTATAGCCTTTTCTAATTAGATGCACCAGCACCAACTCACCTAGAAGATAGCAATATAAGATCTGCGGGAAAGAATGAATCTATCGTCACTTTAATGATATCACCCACTGTTAGCTCGGACCAACGAACTGTTTTCCAAGTGCCATTCTCCAATCGATCAATTAAACGATGATTTATCTCATTATCAGCACGATGACGTTTCTAAACAAAAACAAAATCAATCAATCAAAGAGATTCAAATTAGTTAACCCCTTGGACTTACAATATCTTCAATGATCTCCTTGATGGCACTAACTGATAATATAAATATTAATGGCACCAATGTGGTATACCGACCCGTTGGTGATACTTCTGGGATTTGTTGTAATAATGCAATTAAAAGGAAAAAGCAATTGGAATAACGTCGAAACTGCTCAAACAGAAATGACGGCAAAAAGCTTATAACACTGTAAATACATTTAAATATAAAGACGTTTAATCCTTTTCAATTAAACGATTAACTTATCTCTAGTGACACTTACTTATATTTAGCTGTGGTAATGCGATTATTGCAATACTTTACGGGTTGAGGTGAATTCAATGCTATGACACGCCTCTCTCCATCATCACCCCCATCATAGCCAGCCGATGAGGTGAACTCCTCATCATCTGCAATGGATATAAATAAATAATACCATAAATTTATATACATCTTTTAATATAATATATATGTATTTTTTTCACTTCTAAAGATCAAAATCATCATGTTCAAATTCGGATAGAAAGAAATTTGCTGCCACGGGATTGCCCAGAGCATATTTTTTAGCAAATCGATTGATATTGAAATTAAAACGTTCTTCATTCTGTTTCACTGTCATGGGTGCCTCTTCGAAATCCAATTGACAATATTGTTTATAGGCCACAAATAGATAACGATGTTTGCCCGTATTAACCGAAGGTTGTGCTCCTATATATGCTGCCAAAATGTCCCCATGTACCACATCACAACCTGGTATGTTGCCCACTAGCCAATGCAAGTAATCACGTTTATCACGGCTCACATCTGGCTCAATCATGGCCAGAGTATAGTATTTATGCGGGTCTGCCACCCATCTGATAATGGGTGCTAATCGTACCACATTGGGACTTAGAAGACCACTTGGTTGTACCCTTACATCGCAGGGATAAAGTACTTTAATAAGTGTTTGCGGTTCACATTTGATCACGGTTGGTATAAGGCGATGTTTTTTGAGAAGTTTGCCCAAGTCCTTGGCCGGGTCTACTTGCGGGCAGGCAACAAACATTTTTCTCCGTCACTTCCGATTGAGAATTTTGAGAAACCAAAGCAATAATTTTTTTGTTTGAGGCCAACCTACTAGATTGAGAAACCTAAAAAAAAACAACTTACGACTCCAACGCATACGCAGTGCCTTGTAAACATTACGAAAAGCCATTCTATTTTGCCTGCGTGTTAGAGATGTCTCTTCGGCCACTTCATGGAGATTCTCGTCCTCTTCCTCGTCTTCGTCGTCGTTGTCGTTGCCGTCGTCGTGTTCACCAACGGGCACAAAGGCAATACTTTCGCCGGCCTGCGTTTGATTCGTATTACGTCTAGGAAATCCCAGGTTGCCTCTAATGCCACAAGTGGGCGTATATAGGGCGTGACGAAGTGTTATAGAGATTTAGGGCGCTTGCGCTTATAATCCTTAGACTATAATCTGAATTTTTCACTCGATTTCAGTAGAATTTATTCAGTAGCTTCATCGTAGTTAAGACTTTTTCAACTTGCTTTTCTCTCCAAAGTCTTTAATGTAAGACAATCTTTTGGCTTTTCGATTTCTCGGTCGAATGCCTTCATAGTAAATTGTAACTAAGGTGCAAAATTTTATCGATTTGTCACACTTTTGTCATGTGTTGGGCATTATTTTTGCATGCAAGTTTTAGGTTTTAATTGTTTTTAAGGAGAAAACGTTGATTCACTACAATAAAGTCACAATTTATAAATAATTTAAAATGCCACTCTGATTTTTCTATTTAAATATATTTTTCTCTTTAGTCCTGGCAAGGACACTGCGTTAATGCGTGCGTGTGCGTTTAAGCTCAGTTGAAAGACGACACTGCTGCATATGCCCCCGAAACAACAAGGACCAAAGGATGCGTAGCAAAAACTCGTTCAGTAAGCCACCACACAAATCGAAAGTAGAGGTATTCCTGCTGCACAGATAAAAAGTATATACATACATATCTGCGTATGTGTGTGTGTTGGGGGGTAAATGCGAAAGCTGTAAGCAAAACAGAAAATACGAAAAATCTCTAGAGAGCGCGTGCGCCTGTCACCGAGAGACTCACAATAGAAAAGTAGAAAAAATAGGGGAAAGAAAATAAAAGTACATTAGCTCTAAGCACCTTTAGTTATCCTGGATGTACGCTGAATGGCTTTCGCTAACAAACGCCTCGAGCTAGTTATCCAATTCGTTGGGGCTCGTGTTTGAGATTGATTTGAGGGCTTGCTCCCGCCTAAACGTTGCGGCCTTATGCCACCATCTGGCTCTGTTCTATCATTTAATGACGAGCTATCCCCGTCTTGAACTTCGATGGCATTTAGATCTCTAGAGTTGCTCGATGATGACGGCGTTCGTTGTGGTCCTGGTGGTGGGTTAGCTGCAGCTGGTCCTGTGGCTGCTGTACGTCTTAGAGCCTCTGCTCTTAAACGCCGCCAGCCACGTTGACACCAACTTTGCACCTGTTGCACTACGCCCGTAGGATTTTGGGCAATTGAGACTTGACTTGTTGTCTGGCTATTGATGCTTCTATGATGATTGTGGCTATTGTTGTTGTTGTTGTTGTTGCCATTGGTATTTTGGCCAAATTCTGTTCGCTTATTTTGACTGGATTCTGACATGTTAACATGATTCTACAAACACTTTGTTTTTCACACTTTAATTCGTCGTTGTTATCCACGTAAATTTTAGATTTGTTTTTAGATTTCTTAGTTAGACGTTGTCGCAAATGCGATTTTTAAATGCAACTTGAATTTTGCAAACATTTTGAGATACAGAAAGTTTGTTTTTTTTTTTTACATGTATTATATATAACCAGTTTACTGGGTTTTTCCTTATTGTTGCTGTTTTTTCTGTCGTTTTAAAATTCACATGAAATCAATGTAGATTACTATTTGCCGCATACAATATATAATTATTGTTTCCATTTCAATCCTGTGGGGACATATCTGCGCGCACGCCAGGTAAATTTAAAGGTAGAAAAACCCCCAAGGCATTGGACACGAAAGGGATAGAGTGACAGAGAGTGAGAGAGAACAATGACCTCGTCTATAATCAAGCGGAAGTCAACGACTAACATAAAATGCTTTTCATTGTCTGTTTGGAAAAACAAAAACAAAAAGAAATAGAGACCCCCAAAGTAATTCTATTTGCATATGTAGGGAGGGTTGTATACATTCCGTTCATATGTACCCATTATTAACCAACCGGAATGACGTGTTTTTTGGCTATAACTGTACATATTCTACATATGTGCGAGTGACGTCGAGACTTTTAAGTACCTTGTACTTAATATGCTTCCATTCGGTTCGAATTGCCATTCGTTCCGCCATTGGAAAAAAACCCCGTAATATTCTAATAATTAGAGCTCAATTTGTGGTTTCTTTTTATTGAGCAAACTTCTAATAAATAATTTTCATATTTTATAAGGGTATCATAAATATTCTAAGATATATAGAGTTAATTAACTAAATAAAAAACCTAGAGCTAATAGGGCTTATATGGATATTACGATAATTTATACAATCTAACATCGGAATAAACAAACTTAGAATAAATAACAACGATCTAATAATATCGATTTATTAGAAAACTAGTACCAGTATAGTTGGTATGAATTAGAGTCTGGCAAATTATTAAGTACGAAGATGATTCACTGCATTATTTCGAGTCCTTTTGGCTATTGGGGTATATCACAATAATGGTATTGAGATAACATGACATTCGGATAAAAAATTAAATTTCGATTCAATTTCATTTCATCTCCACAGAAATATTTGGTAAAAGGCGAAACCCAGAAAATTTGATTTTCAAAATATACGAAATGATCCTGAATTTTAATGTTTGAATTGAAGTTTTTTATTTTAAATACTCGATTAAGCTAAACATTCTAGGATGGGGGATTTCTCTACTATGCAAAAAGCACCAACAACCCACATAAGTAAAAATGAGTAAAGTCTGTTTATACCCTATATGTAGCTATGCGGGGTATGTAAATGGCATAAACAAAGTTAATACATGTAGGGTTGTCTAGCATTGCAATTAAACAGGAAACAGGAAACAGAAAACTGCAACATATTCCCTATGGGATCGAAAAAATCCTACATTAGAAAGACGAAAAACAAATAAGCTAATTCTAACAACCTTCTAAGAGGAATACAAACTACTTAAATACATACATATATCGATTGTTCCAACTTACTGATACCATCGTATTCGTCGCCTTGCATTTTACTTTGAGTCAAGAAAAGAAAATGAACTCCTATTGGCCTTGTTTATATTACACTTGGACGAAGCTAACAAAATTAGCTATAAATATTTATAAGAGTAGGTGGAAACCCGCAGTGTCAATTGAATTACTATTACCAATCCAACTTCCATTGGAGTGTGACCTAAATTATTGAAAAGCAAATAAAAGCTAAAGCTATTTGGCTTATTTGCAGATAGATAGACAGACATATAGATAGAGATACATATTTACAATGTCGATGTACATACACATATGTATACATATATCTCATATGCGACGCAATAAAAAGTGTATTCTAAAAATATATAGAAATATAAACATACAGATGTCCGTATGAAAGAAGTATTTTGGATTCATTCCAAACATATTTACTTGTTTCTAGAATTGCCAAAAAGAAAAATATACCTACATATATATTTACATATGTATGTGTGTACACATTTTCTTTAGGAATTTATAGAGCTACATGTATTAAATTTTTGTACATTTTTACATGACAAATTTATTACTCCCACAAAATGACTGTACCGGCCGCATCAATCTCGACTTACGAAACAGCAAAAAAGTTAAGTAAATAAATGTTACTTGCTCGCTCACCCTGAAAACCAGATGTACCCACTTACAAAAAAGAGGCTACTGTGACTTTGTGATTGATTTTGCAGCAAATTAGCTAATCTTGAAAACTACAGATATATTTTTCTAAGAACAAGAATGTATTTTGCTTTAAGATGATTCTATAATATATTTCTATAATGATTCCTATAAACTAAAAGTAGCTAAACTTTTTAGTACACGTCTGTAATTAGTCTTTGGTACTCTACTAACGACATATGGCTATAATTAATAAAATTTGAAGGAGAAAAGGAAAGGAGCAAATTTCCGTCCCCAATAACGACATTTTACCTCTTAATGGTAATTTCTAAATCAAAATCCAATATTACCTACAGTTCTATTCTATTCTTTAACTCACAATCAATGGGATTTTTTGGGAATCTTTATTTTTGAAAGGACTAAAAAGGGCAAATAAAATAAATTTTATAAATCTGTTAATAATCTATTTGGTCACTAATGTAATCTGAAAGTAAATATAAGCCAAAAGATGGAAATTTTGGCGCCCTGGACCCTTGTATCGACTTTATTTTTAATAAATTTAGTTAATAATATTGCAAATAAAAATGAAAAGGGAATAAGATACTTCGCATATCTTAAAGAATCTTTGCAATAAGCAAGTAAGTAAAAATTTAATATTCCCTCCATCTCGATATAGGGTATTCCCAAGTCAACAACCGCTCCCCTTTTCCGACTTAATGTTAAGGTTTATACTCAAGACAGTTGAGTAAACACACAGATACTAACCAATACACACACAGAGAAATTGTCGCTCACAATGCAATGCATTGAAAACATTGTTAACAATATACGAATGGAATTGACTAATCAGGTAAAGGTGATAACCATTCCGCTCTGTCTTTCGCTCCCGCTCTCTACCTTTAAATGTAAATACACATAATGTAGAATGTGTGTACATATGTATATAGTGTAGAGTAAAGAATTAAATAAAAGATGATTAGATTCTACTCAGACCCCTTACGAGTGTGTCATCTATAATTCACAATCATGTGTAATGTATTCGTAGTGAAGTCACTGAAATTGCATAGTTGTTAGAATGTTGCGGGGGGAAGGTGGGCAGGTGGGTGGGTAAGGCAATTGTACGAAATCAAATCGATACAAAATTATTGGCAATCAACCAGAAAACAATAGATTGTGCCGACGATGTCATCGACAGTTCTCTGTCATTTTCTGTGGGCCATTAAATATAAAAAAAAAAACCAAACAAATGACGACCCTTTACTCTTCCCAGGAACGAAAAAGCGGTAAGCAAATGATTTTTCGGCGCACTGTGAAATTCTCTACGCTGACCGAGGCAAGGGTTCCCCTAGATTCACCTCTGCTTCCACTACTCCTCTTTCCATCGAGTTCAGACGAAATTTATTCTAAGAAAATGTGCAGTTATTCATACAAACATACAAACATACAAACATACATATGTACATATATTCGTATGAACATATTTTTTCCATTTCTTTTTCTTTCACAATTTATACAAGATTTATGCCACTCTTGGCAATTGAAAGCAAAAGTGACGAAAATTAACAAAAGACAAACAGACGGAGAGCGAGAGCAACATAAAAAAAAAAGCAAAACTTTCTACAAAGGCCGCCGCTATGTTTTTGGGATAAATTTTTTGGCAACAACATTGAATCAGCTGCGAATTAACTTTTGTCGGGGAAGAGATGACAAATGCCAAACGATGACGAATACTGGATACAAATAAAACACATTTTATTTTAGTCACTCTTATTTACCTTCAAGTCTCAACTGAAATCTATGTCTGTTTTGACGACAAGCCAACATATCCATGAAGTCAGAGATGATCGATGTGGGCGTTGAAGTGGGAGGCAGAGACGAACACGATGGAGTAAGTAGTTGAGAGAAAGTTGGCGTATGTTCGACTTTTTTGTTTCAAGGTGCGAAGAAAAAAAAAACGTTTTTTGCAATTGCAAAATGCAAATATCCACCAACTGAAAAGTGTGCAACGGTCGCGGCGGCTGTCTGTGGTAATGTGCGATAAAACAACAGTCAAATGAAACAACAGCAGAAAAAACGGCAAAGAACATAAAAGAAACAGAAGAAACAACAATAACAAAGTGTGCGAAAACACACAGAATTGAAATTGAGGGAAAACAGATGACGAAAACAAAACATGAAAAAACTAGTTTGAACAACATTCAATAAAATAAAAAACAACAATTACAATATCACAATGACAATATCACAATAATGTAAAATAAATACATAAAGATGTATGTATGTATGTATGTATTTACATACGTAAGTAAGAGAGTATGTAAGCATGTATCCAAATCATCTTCTAAGCAAGTGCAAAAAGGAAAGAGCAACTAATCGAGAACGAGATTGTAAGGGGGGGATATAACGGTAAACGTCAAAATGAGAGTACAGTACAATAACAATTTCACAACACAGGTACAGTGAAAATTCACTTAATGTGTCAGCTTAATTGAGACATAGTTCTTTCTGTCCATCTAAACAGAGCTTCCACTGTACTTATGTATACAAATCATCTTCTAAGCAATGACGAAAGACACGAGCAACAAATTGAGTGAGAGATAGGAAGAGTAAAAGTGAGAGGGATTTAATGGTGGTAAACGTCACAAAAAGAATAAAAAAAATAAACAAACATACAATTTATAATAACCACTCGACGCCACGTGCTTGAAATTTCTTGCTAATTTCTAAATCCATATACGAAGTAACTCCTTGGAGAGAACTTATCGTGTGTGGCCCACATGGCGTATGAAAATTAATCTTGGCGGCATTTTTTTCTTGTTTCACATGCCTTCTGATTTCTGTGACCAGATTTAATCGTTTCACATATACATACATACACACATTCTGATTTATATATTTATAACTAGCGTAATATGATTAAAGTTGACCTTTCGTAAAAAGAGAAATAACTAGTATATTAGAGGATGTATATTTTTTGTATGTGAACATTTGGGTAACCTAATGACCTAAGGTTATATGTATAGAACAATAGAAGTTGCGTCGACGCGAATTATTTTCAGACAAACATTAAATTGGTTTTATTTACGTATTATTTCTTTTTTTTTTTTTAAATAAATAAATTTATTTAATTCGCATTCGTTCAACACGTAGTCTCGGTGAACCGGTCGTTAAAAACGCACGCGCCCGCTCTGTATAGTGCGAACGAACAACGTTTTGCTATTGAGTACGGCCAGGCAACTAAACCAAAACCAAAACAACCGCCATCAAGTGTATGACCGTGTGGGAGAGCGGAATATGCACCACCACTTCATTTGTGGATATTATAACCAATAGCGTTGCCATATGGCCGGAGAGGCATATTACCTTGCCATATCCAAAATAAAATAAAATGTTTAGTTCATATCAATCAATTGTTAACGGTCCACAATTGATCACTGTGAAGTGATTTTTTGTTATACCATGTCTTCATAAAATAAAATTATATATTAGAATCACGAAAAGGTAAATACATGGATTCCTAATCAAAATCAACAAATCAATTTATCTTTTAGCTGACCACTTTATTACATGAAAACCTAAGTATTTATAGTAATATTATGAAGCATGAATCAACACAACTTTGGATACCTGAATAGAAATGCCAATATGCAGGGACAACTTGACTAGATTTAATATGACAACACTAATTGGCATTTCAACTGTGCCTTATTTAAAAAATTTGATTGAATCACCAGATAATTTATTGGTACAAAAATTTGTAATCTAATCACTTGGTACGAAACCAGATTTTGATTCCTAATACGGAATTTTTCTATATTTTTATTAATCCCTCTTGACACATTTCTAATCTTATTCCGATTTATATCAACAACTACTACTAATCTTACTTCCAAAGAACATAAAGTTCTAATAAAGACTAAACAAATGTTCTTCAAAGTTGTTAAAATCAATTACGACTAAATTTAATAGTAAAATAGCTACTAACTAGTAGTAAGTAAGTAATCTCCATTTTGCTGGCCTTAATAGCTGGTTATTTTTTGAATGGTCAACAAAACTTAGTTTAAACCTAATTGATTTTGTTATTGTGTGTAATTTTCCAAACGCTAATTGCCTTTTTTAGATGGGATCCTGGCTACACCCAAAAATTCGCATTAACTAATATGGAATTAACAGATGCCACACCCTGCGAGACAATTACTAAGCTAGTTACATAGGTAACTTATGTTCAAAAGTTATTAATCATGCTGAGAGTTGCTTTCTACATTACTATTCCAACTAGATATAAATCAGTAAATACGGAACTCAAATTAATGAATTACAAGACTGATAAAAGTTGACTCACAATTAAATCTAAAAGCAATTACTTACACTTAACAAAATGTGACAAAATGTTTTTCACTTTTACACTATCTTAAGAAGGCAAGGACTCTAAGTAGGTTTAGTGATGTCACCTAAATTGATAGAAAACTATCAAGTTTAAGAAAAGGAAAAATGAAAAACCTTTTAACAATTTGCAGGACAATCACGTTTGACTGCTAATGCGGTATCTCATGTCGTGCACATTAGGAGAGCCACGTCTCGCAACTAACCCCGATAGAGAAGAAGATGATGATGATGATGTCATGGAAAACAAGAAAAAACACATATAAATCGATGATCTCACAGGTACAACACAGGATGGTTTAATAAAAAGCACTAAAAGTAAATGTCAAATCAATTGGTTGTCATTTTAGGGGAATTAAATTACCCATCCCTAAAATCCACTGTAAAGCTATAAATTTTCTATTTCAATCAACTAAATCGTTTCAATTGAAGATCTTATCTTTAATGGCAAACTATAGGCAAAACCTCAAACTGTTGCCTTCACATAAGCCTAGTTTAGTATGGGCTAAATGTGTTCAATAAGGAAAATAAATGTGCAAAATTTAAAAATTAAGCGGGTTTGTTTAAAACTTTAATTATTTATGTAAACTTTTTTTTTGTCAAACATAAACATAACTTGAAACTATTGCATGAAAGTGTAAAATGGCAAGGAAAGTTGGTATAGTGAATATAGCCTAGTTGTTTAAGCCATTTTGATGGAATAATGCTATAAATTAATATAGTACGATTAATATAACGAAAAACTATCAATTCAAGCCAAAAAGCTATGGAATTGTTTAAAAAATTTTATATACCCTTTTCTTTAACTTTCAAATCTTTGTTCTTTCCCACAATAATTCATTGGAGATTACCTAATATTGAGGAATTATATTTTGCTATTGTTTTGAACCATGACTGAAGAGGCTACGCCAAAGCCCATACTTATCTCAAGAAATACCAATGAAAATGATGGTATTAGTGAAAGCATTAAGCCAAGAAAACAAGTGACATTTAAACGGATTGTTGAATACTTTACGTATAGTGAGAATTGGAAAGTGGAAACGGAAAAAACCTCTCTGCTACCAGACGAGAGCTTGGTGAGTTCAAGAGATATTATATTTTATTTATCCAGGAGTTAAAAGTTCTTATTCATTTAGCAACTGAATGGCGTAGAGGTACCCGCAAGACGAATTTAAGTCATCCTTTTCAATAGCCTGAAAGGAACTTCCCTCCCCCTAACATCCCAAAAGATAATAAAAATTTTCGTCGACGTGACAATTTTACTAAAGTTGTTTACCTTATGAGAAAAATGTGTTTAGGCTGTGTGTTTTTCCCTTCTCGCCAATTACGTGTATAAATATATGTATTTAATTTTGTGTTATCAATGAAAAGGGTTTGTGCAAGTTATTGATCTTCCCCAAATAATCTCTTAAAATTTACAGTGAGTTGGCATATATAACATGTAGGCAAAACGTCACGCGAAATCGTTAAAATGTGCGATCTGCCATGTATTGTAAATTAAAGATAATAGTCAGGTAATAATCACTTAACAATTGGAAGAATAATGCGCGCATTTTGATATTTAATACCATTATAATTTACAAGTTGCATTCCGATTTCTTAATATATGGTCATAGATTTTAATCTCTATCTAACAAACATTGATAATCAATCGGTCAGCGGAAACACGTTCTGTATATAAGACACTGGGGTGTCTTCAGTTGACCATTCAGTAACATTGCAGAAATGTTTATTGCAATTACAAGCGCTTTTACCCTACTCCTTGTGAGTTTTGCCCATGGCTCAGTGATTCCTCTAGGAGTAGAGCCCCAATCGGAACTGGATGGACGCATTGTGGGTGGCACCTTCGCTGCAATTACAACGTTCCCGTGGCAAGTTTCATTGCAAAATTCGGGAAAACATTTTTGCGGTGGTTCCATCATTAGTAATACAATCATTGTGACTGCGGCTCATTGTTTTAAGGATATCAAGTCGGTGTCCACTCTTCAAGTACGTGCTGGTTCAAGTTATCGTTCCTCAGGTGGTACTCTTTTCTCTGTTGCGGCTTATAAAATTCATGAGGGATATAATGCTAGCACTTTTCTAAATGACATAGCAGTGCTGCGTTTGTCAAAGAAATTGTCTCTGGGTTCGACAATGAAGGCCATTGAATTGGCCACCACAACTCCACCACATGGTGGAGCAGCAAGATGTTCGGGCTATGGTACAACATCGTATGATGGATATCTGTCCAGTCAGCTTCGTTATATTGACACCAATATTGTGGGACGCTCACAATGTGCCAGCTCTTCATACGGCTATGGCTCCAGAATCAAAGAGACTATGATTTGTGCAGCAGCGGATAAGAAAGACTCTTGCCAAGGCGACTCTGGTGGACCTCTCGTCTTGAATGGTCAACTGGTTGGTGTCGTCTCTTGGGGCACAGAATGCGCTTTGGCCAACTATCCTGGTGTTTATGCCAATGTGGCCGAACTTAGAGATTGGATATTGGCAGCTCAAAAAACTGTTTAATATTTTTTATTATTGTTATACAATAAAACTGACTTTAGCACTTAACGGAGCGAACAATTTTAATATATTTAATATTAAATATTTAGGCCATCAAGAGATAGCTTCAAGAGATGTCAAGAAAGACGTTTTCCCTTTCCTTCTCAGATAAAGAACAAATATGTACATAATCAAATCATGGCAGAAACTCGGTAAACCGACTTGGTTATACCTCGCATTAAGCAATAAAGGCAAATGCGGATGAATGTTCCCTTTAGCAACTATATAACATAAGAACAAACGTAGTCTCTTCATGTCACGTTTACCCTGTGATACTTTCTATTTATTTATAAAATCGGTGCTTTTGTGATTATAATATCCCCTTGTTTGCCCTGTGGGTGCAGGGTACATAATAAGGAGTCAGACATCTTGGCGACTAGACTATTGATCCAAATGCCATGACTAAAGGAATGGTAAACAGGAGCTCTATTTAGAAAGATTTTCCGACTGACTTACCTTCATATTCAGCGCGTTTTCTACGTAAAAACGACGCTGTCATCCGTAGGCCACGTGAAGCTAAAGTCGAGGCACGACTACGACTGGAGAGAATGGAACCTCTTGAGTCCTTACGATTACGCGATTTGCGACTTAAACGGCGGGTAGCATCAGCTAATACTGAACCGGTTACTGAGTTGGACACCGATGTACCCAAAGCTTGGGCTTGTTGTTGCATCGACATTGATGTTGATCTTGTGGGGGTCACTGGGGTATTTGGTGTATCAGAGTCAATGAATCCTAGATTACTATTCGCACTATTTAAATGTATGCTGCGACTGCCGCATAAGGTGGCACTGTTTGAATTCGAATTGGACACAGAGGCGGCCAATTGTTCATCGAGGCCATTTGTTGATTCCGGTCTCAAATGCTCCAATGATTCAAAATCACGATTAACTGCCGGCGGCATTGAGTGACGAAACCATGACTCTTGACGATGCTGCGCTGCTCTCTGCTGTTGGCGACGCCTCTGACTGCCCATAGATGAGGCTGATATATTGCTAATACTATGACCAAGATGATTATGATCCTGAGCGCCATCATGCAGCTCTAGACTCTGACGTTGATAAGATCCCGACATGTTTTGAAGGCACTTAAGGTGTTTTAATAAAGTGGTCTAATTTATAGGCACTCGGTTTGTTAATTTTTGTTTTCTGCTGTTGGTTGGTTGTGGTTTCTTTTATTTTGGCATCAAGGCACTTGGGATTCTTAAAAATCCTTTCGGTTAGTTATGTAAGGTGTTTAACCTCTGTCGTCGGTTAGTTGTCGGGTGGGTTTTATCCATTTTTCGTCTCCAACACAGCCTTGACTTACACCAAGTTACAGACAGGTGTTGAGAACTAAAACAACTGGCACTAGAAATTTCATTTCCTGTTGCAGCAACAGCAGCAAACTGGCCCCCCTCTGACCCAGCGACCAATTTAAAACGACAGAAAACCCGACCTACTACTCGACTCGACAAGAAATCAAAAATTCATTTTACTTTTTTGACATTTCGAAAAAGCGAAATGGCTCGTTTTTCTTCCTAGTCACGCATATGCATTAAAAAAGACAACAAAATGGGCAAAAATAAAAACAAAAACATGCAAACATCCTGGCAAATACAATGTCAAAAGTAAATCTACAAGCTATAAATAAAAGTGCTTCACTCTTTAAATTTGAGTGGCTTTCTTATCCATAATCTACTTGAAAAATTCATTCTCTCTCCCCCCAGAGAGTCTAGCTATCTTCCTCCTCATGGCATTATAAATTATTGATAAACAAATTGAAAGCGGAACCTTCAAATTATCGAACACAGAGACGTATGCAAATTAGTTTAAATAGAATTAGAGGGGGGCACGAGTTTTGCTGTTTGCAGTTGCAGTTATTGTCCTTTTTTCCCCTAAATGGATTTTACCAGGAAGGGTGTGTTTGTGTGTGTGCCTGTCTGTGTATGTGGAAAATCTGTGTCCTGCTTGTCAACTGCGACCACCACGACGACCACGAGGACGCGACAATACACGTCCATTGCACGCGAAAATCAAAAACCAACTGCGGATCCTCTGCACACAGAAATAGAGTCAGAGGCAACACATACAGAGAGACACAGAGACGCAGTACTCGGTAATAAGCTCGTCCTTCGGTCCTTAACGACGAGCACGAAGTGAAAGTCCCCTTTTTGCTGGTGGATGGGGGTCATGTTGTTATTGTTGATAGATGGAAATATTAAAAGGATACCCAGATGGACATGAACTTTAAAAAAGTTTTGGGACTCAATTATCGTCGCAGTGGCAAATGTTTCTATGTATATGTTTTTAATTTTTTTAGTAAGTATGTCTAACAGGAGCGAGTGGAAAGATACTTATTGAACAATGTATGTATTCGTGGCCTAGAAAATGTCTCAAAGTATTACACATGATGTACAACATAAACTAATTTTACCCGACAGCCACTTTGACCTTCGTTTCTTCTGATAGTTCATTCCGTATCTTACTAAAAGAAAAATGATAGGGAAGTTGTTAAGGACTTTTGAAGACAATCAAAATAACAAGCCCAGAACACCATATCCCTGCCGAATCTGGCTGGTAAATAATAACTAAAACCATCAAGAGTATATTGCACATATTCCAAAAATTATTAATTTTATTTAGTATATACATATATATGTACATATATACTCTCTATATATAAATATCAAATATATTAGTCGGCTTGAGTTTAACAAATATTACTAATTATAAGTAAGCCTACTGACTAAACATGAAGCTCAACAAGTTTCAAAATCATATCACACATACGACATGTGGAACATACCTACAAATAAAAGTTTTTGAAACATTTTTCTTTTTTATAACTATTAATTATGCTAAAGTGCAAAAAGTATTGTAAAACACCGACATTTTGTAGCTTTAATATTGTTCATGGTTTATTTTAGTCACAAGGTAGAACAAAATGAGGTTGGATTTGTATCTTTTGCTATCTTATCTAGTTGGAGGCTTTAAGCAATTGTCAATAATTCTTACAAAATTAATTAATACAAAAAAAAAAACAAGTATATTTCCATGACCTTAATAACTGAATGAATCAAACCATTGGTTAACTGTAAATGAATTGAAAACTAAATTTAAAGATTTACTTACTGGAATTTAAAAGACCGGGTCCGATGAACTCATTGCGGCGATATGAAAGTCGTGAGTGACGTGACACGGCAGGCATAATGCATTTGCTCTTCTTTGGCTTCTTCTTATGCACAATTAGTACACATTGTTATTATTGTAAATAGCACACACACAAACACACACGCACTATATTTGCATAAAATCGTATACATGTGTATGTATGTGTTTATCTCACCGCATCACAAATTCACGATTACTTTACTTGATAAGCAGACAAAATATGGAAAAGGCGCACTTGATGCTGCTTCTTATGTACATATGTATATATTTTACACTGAGATTAACGTTTGTCGGCTTCTTACACCTTAGTCGCTTGTTTAGTTTATGTAGCTGCTCTTATTTGTTTAGTTTTTATTCACCCTATTCTGCGGAATTGTGCACACTGTTGTTGACCCTATTATGCTGGCAGCCCCTATTTTTTCACCCTATTGTACAGGGTGTATGGCAGATGGGCGCAAAATTTGTATTTGGGTACAAGTAAAAATTCGTTTCGGGTCTCTAAATCTGCTGATTTAGGGATTAAATCAATTAACTGATTGAATTATAAATTTATATTAACTGTTAACGTTAACGTTACAGCAATACTTACTTACATATGTGAGTTCAGTCCAAAAACAATTGCTAATTTTTTGATGTAACGAAATAACGAAAAAGAGTAAAATATACAAAAAACTTTTTATATTCTAACATAAAAATTTTATTCCATAAAATGACTGTAAACATTACTTATACTCTAAAGGCATTATTACATTCAACTGCCTACTCCCAGGACTGTTTTACAACATTTTTACATAATTTTACAAAAATAATACAGCATAAATCGAATTAAAAAAAAAATTAAAAATTCTGGACGATAAGTTTTCATTCATTTCTTTTTGTTTTTTGTTGTGGGAAAACTCAAACAATGATTTCAATATCCGTTTCGATGATTAACTGAAATCGAAGATTCAGAAAGTAGCATAGATAATAGCGTTAGGAAAGCAGTTTTTCAGCAAGCTGAGGATATAGTTTTAGGAATTACATGAAATTATAAACATGAATTTTTAAAATGGGTGTGGATGTGAATATATACATATGAAATTACATACTAATCATTCAATATGAATGAATGCGTTTTGGGGGGAGGCAATTCATATATATATATAGATAAATGTAAGTAATTTATTATAGTCAACAATTCTGTTATCTTTGTGTTTTTTTTTTTTTTTTTTAAGATATGGATGTGCAAAACTGGGTTACATTTGCATGTATTCCCAATGCAGTCTTTGGAAAATGCAAAAAGGTATTTGATTAATTAATAACTTCGTTGTTTTAGTTTCATGTCTCACATAATGCAGCAAAAAGAATTGAAAGAACGAAATTGACAACACATAAGATATTAGTCAAAGGAAATTAGTGAAAGCAAACATAAATTGAAATACAGAATAATATTAATCATATTTAAGTTATGGGATATGGCAAGATGATGGCATTTCAAATTAGTATTGTTTTGTCTCTCATTTTCTCTCTCTGGCAAACGATCTTCTTTGATCATTATCAAATCATCTCATTCTCCATATTTGAGCGAACATTACGGAGTACATTGTGGGTTTTTAGTATTTGATTTTTAATGTCTTTTTCAACTTGTGCTTTTGCTTTGTTAGCCAGTCGTAATTTTTCATAGGTGTCTTCAAATGCGCGCTTGGTGCGTATTAATTTGCGCCTCAATTCGGCATTTTCTTGATCTACCTTGGCACAGTCATGAGCAGTTTGAGTCGGTGCGGCATCTGTTGCAATTGCCTTCTTGCTATCCGGTGATAGTTGTTCTGAAAAAGATAAAGATAAAGAAATGTTAAATTTCGAGGGTGGAAGCTTGTGAGATCCTTACTTACCATCTTTAGTTGTTTGATTGGCCTGTTGTTCAAGTTTAAACTCTACAGTTTTTAATATAGCTCGCTGGGTAGTTGATAGTTCAGCGCTGGAAACACGTCCCGCATCACTTTCTATTCCCAAATCTGGTGAAGAGTTATTCAGACGCTGGGCTACCACAGCAGACACCGATGGAGCCAAAGATAATGGAACCTCTTCGGATGTGTAACCCGATTGCGATACATCGCTGCTCTGAGAACGACCTTTTTTCTGTAGCTGCTGCTGTTGCTGTTCTTGGCTCTCTTTAAGAGTCTTTAATTGTGTTTTCAGCTCGTCCATATGCTTCTCTAACTGCATTTTGTCATTATAAGCCTTGGTTCGCTCCATAACTGCCTTGGAGGCTTGCAGTGTGCTTTCATCCAATTGCTTCTTAAGGGAACGACTGGCCAGTTCATTCTCGACCAGAGTTTGTTTCAATTCTTTTTCATTCTCTTGGTGATATTCAAGAGAACGTTGTAGTTCAAGAAGTTGTTGTGCTTGCTCCTGATAGATTGTCATTGCCACCCAATCATGTTCCAGAGCCTCTTGATGTTGTCGCCGCACCTGTTCCAGTTTTTGCTTAGCCTCCATTTGGCATTGTGACAACTGATCTTGAGCCTCATGGACAGCCTGTGCCTGTTGTTGTTGCATTTCAGCAATTTGCTGTTGAACGGCTTGTAATTCCATTTCAGTGACCTGAGCATCGGCTGTAAGTGTACTCTGGGCCAATTTAAGCTGATCAATTTGCTGGGTCTTGAGGTCAACAAGACGTTGTAGTTCAATCATGGCCTGATCCTCTTGGGCACCAATGGCTCGCAAATCTCCAGTTAAGGCTTCATTAATCGTACGCAATTGCTCCAGCTGTTGTGAGAGGTCCATGCAACGTAGCTGCTCTTGCTTATAAAGATTGTCCAATTCAACTAGTTGGCATTGGATGCCTAAAATACGTTCATCTCTTTGGGCAATCTGCTCCTCCAACTGGGCAATACGTTCGGCATACGCCTTATTGCGTTCCTGACGGGCCGAGCAACTGGGCGCATCACTTTCGGATTCGCTTATTTGCTTCTGATGCGGCTCTCTTGCAGAGTGCTCCTCGAGACCAATGCGAGCCAATGAAACTTTACGATCAGGCTCCGACCATGCCTCCGATTCACTTTGATTGTCCATTGATAATTGCGGCGGCAGTGGCAGAGATCGTCGCTCCTTACGCACTTGACCATCGTTTGTGCTGCGACGTTTCTCTTTCTCCAACTCCCGTTTAAGAGCTTTATTTTCGGCCTTTAGATTTTCAATTGTATTGGGATTTGAACTGGCTGCATGAATCTCTTCGTGTGAGTTAAATGTACGATTGCTAACATCAGCAGCCTCGGTGTCCAGAAACTCTGATAGATTGCACAATTGACTAAGACTTTGATCGGCAAGCGAAACACCCGTAATGGATAGAGTCATATTCAGGCTCTTGGACAAATCTAGGCTACGATCTACAGCCTTACGTATGGCATGACGACGATCAGCAGCCAATACACCCAAGACGTCCTTGTGCTTAAGCAGGGAATTCAAAAATCCAGCCAATTCTTCAAGACGATTTGTTAGAACACCACAGAAATCGGCACATTCCAGACGCCATTTGTTGGCACTCTCCGCATCGGCACGGGCCGAACCCAATTCATGCTGTAATTTGGCCACCAGTACACTAGTCTCTTGACTTTCACCCAAACGTTTGATAAGCACATCGATTTTCAATTGCAACAACTTGTTGCGCTCTAAAGCTCTATTGTACTCCGTTTCTGTAAATGAAGTCTCAGCCGGGGGTCCCGAATCTTGGACTGCATCAACTCCAGCAGCAGGAACTGGCTGTTGAGTGGCAGCTGCAACCAATTGTGTAAGACGCTCCACTTCACGATTCTTCTCCCACAGCTCCTTATTGACAAGATTTTGTAAATTGGCCGTTTTCTTTTTGACCTCTGTTTGTAGCTTTGCGATAGTTTCCTCATGTCTGGCTATTTTATTTTCCAAACGCTCTTTAAGACTATGAGAGATGTCCAAGGAACAGGTCTCAGTATCGCTCAGAGATCTACGCAAGGAAGTTGGTCCCACATCTGGCGATGATTTGTCGTCCTGTAATTTGAAAATTCTCTTAAATATATCTCCAAGCTCAACTCATCAAGCAGACTTACGTTCTTTGTGACGGACTGCAATTTAAGGATTTGCTTCTCCTGACTACTCAACTTTTGCATTAGCTTTTGTATGGTGCGACATGCCTGCTCATGGATACGTTCACGTTCTTGCAGTTTCTCTTGAGCATCTTGAAGTTCACAAATTTTGTCCGCCAACTCGGCGCCAAGTTCACGATTGTTCTGAAAATATTGGATCCAAACGAGGAGGAGCAATTAAATTATATCTGTTTGTTGGTTTATTCTTCGGAAAATATATTTTGGATTTTATTTTTTTTCTAATTAACGATAAATTTAGCCATATCTGCGAACGATCATATCCGATGATCGCAGCCGCTCTGCAATGTAAACAAACTAATTAACCAAAAAAAAAAAAAAAAAAACACAAAGAAAAAGAATACTACAATAAGAGTTGAGTAAAGTGACATTTGTTCCTTGAAGTTGCAACTCATCACATGGAGGCCGATGATTATGAAGATGAAGATTTTGTACTGCTGGTGGTCAAACTTGATACGCTACATTGGCAACAGTTTGGACATAAAACTTCGTCCATATGGAGGTCGACAATGTTCCTGCTGGTGCTACGTCCACAAGTCCTACGATGGTATGTTATATGAATTGGAGGCCCAACACACAGCAATAGATTGTGCAACTTCAGGACAAGGAATGTCAATCTAATTGCGAAGTGCCCCAATGCCAAAGGAACTGACGAAATCCATTGATTGTGGGCGCTGAGTAATTGTTGCTCGGGTTGACCATAGCCATTTGATAATGCTGGGTGTTCAATGACATCCCTCCCGTCATTGGATTCCCGCGCTGTGGGCAATGACGTAAGTTTAAGTTGATCTATACGATATTCAACAGCTGTTTGGATCACCTGTGGCCGATTCTGGTTGTGTGCCTGCAACTGCATTTGCATTGGATTCATCGGCACTTGCAGTTGCGGCACATAAAAAATTGTCGGCTGTTGTGATTGTGGTATCGGCGGCATCGGTGGTAGCGATTTCTTCGATGGATTATGACTGCCATATAGTATACTGATCGATGAGAAGTTTGAACGCATTGAGGAATTGCTGCCACTACGTTCAACGGAGCAATAGCTATTACCAACACCTCCATCCACACTTAATTTACGAATCATATGATTTTCCTGACGCATTAATTCAATTTCACCATTTAACTTGCTAATCAATCCCTCGTACTCAATAAGACGTCCAAGCAGACGACTATAGGCCATATCCTTTTGCTCAATGGTATTCTATATATTATGTTGGTGAATGTGTGCGTTTGTCTCTATGAATCTGAGTTCAATAGAAGCCACTCTCTCAAACTCTACTTACTTCCATTAACTGAATGGCCTGCCTTTGAGCATCAATAGTTTGGTTGGTATCGCTCGTAGATTTATGCTGATGTACTAGCTCATTCTCAACATTGGCCAAAGCATTTACTAAACGATGATTCTCATTTAAACAAGAACCCAATTCGCTCTTTTGTGATCGTATGGTTTGCTAATAAAAATTTGTCCATAAACTGTGGACTCTCTTAATGCAAAAAATCCTTAATACTTACACTTGCCTGATTGCTGGATTCGGAAGTTCTGTCGATTTGCTCTAGAAGATTGGCATTCTTTACGGCCAATTCTTCAATCTTTGCTTCACAAGTTTGCAGCGACTCCTGGCGCTCCTGCAATGTCTTTTCCATTTGTTCGATTTTCTCCTTGGACTCGGTATAATGTTTATCAGCTTCCAATAATTGTGCCTTTAATTTGTGTACCTAAAACGAAAATCACAATGTGTTGAGATCAGTTTTCAAAAGAATATTCTCGGTGTTACCTCCGTCTCCATGAGTTTAAATTTGCGACAGTCCATGGAGGATCCACTGGTCTCTTTTGGATCCGATGTTTGTTGTTCCACCTGGTCGCGTATATGTTGCTGCAGTTGCTCAATCAAAGCCTGACTCTCCATATCGGATTTCTTTTGTATCTCCTCATGACGCGATATAGCTCTGGCTGCATCTTTCAGCAATTCTGTCTTCTCTCGCACAGTCTTGCGGAGCAATTCAACCTCAACTTTTGAGTCTATCAACTGTTTCGCTAGTGTATCACCGCTTGGGCTATTCGATTTGGCACCCGGCTGACCCTCTTCCAAAAAGTAAATGCGTAACTTTAGATTGAAATTCTCCTTGCGTAAGGCAGATATCTGTTCCTCAAGCTCACGCACTGAGCGCCCCTGGAGTATCATGGGCGATTGCCCACCGCCTGGTGGTCGATTCACATCGAAGCTGGCATCTGCAAGTAAAAGAGAGAAATCAGAAACCATTAGAAAGTCTATTCATTTATTAAATTTGAATTATAATCATCGTAACTAGAAGAACTTGATGAATGCAACTGCTGGGGTGACATAGAACCCGCCGATGAGCGAGCTCGCCTCATGTCTGCAATGAATTCAATGGGAGTCGGCGAAGACTTATACAAAAAATAGAAAAACCAATTTTATCGGCCAATTTACGTATGTATTTAGTTTGATAAGTGTGTCCCTATTTAAATTTCCAATTGACTTAAAAAATTACACTAGTTTTTGGCCTACTACAAGTAGCCTACTGGGCTATATTTTCTATATTTTTGAGACAAGTAAGGTTTTTTATACATTCGATAAAAAATTATATTGCTGAAGTATTAATCAACCAATTAGCTTTATCTATGTAAAAAAAATATAGAACATTTTTATGCTGTATACAGAAGAAAACTAAAATTGTATATTTTACATATTTATTTTTAAAAGATTTCGGAATGACTTCTTTGAGGAACGACTTTTGGGATTTTGATCTATCCCAGAAACAAACAATGACATCTAAAATATTAGTATTACTACTCTAAAATAATAAATATTGCCCGAAAACATTAAAAAGGACCAACACTTTAGTTGTGTCCAAAGAGGTACAAATTTATTGTAAAAATCAATTAGCTATACTTACATGAGTTTTCCATGGTCACATCTTGAATAACACTGGGACATGTGCTGAAAAAAAAAAAACCAAACAGAAATGATAAAAAGAGTCAGAAAAAGATTCAATTAATTATTAAGAACAAGTCTCAATTTGACCTTTGAGCTAAATATAAAAAAATAACCAGAGAATGACAATTAAAGTGTAACTAATTTTGGCAGATTATTTTATACATACATATGTATGTCTTCTTTATTATTCTTGCTTATTTTTAAATTTTTTTTGGCAGTGATGATTTAATTGGACATCAACTAATTTAGTCGCCTTCATTGTGAATAGTTTGAGGCATTCCAATGGATGAATTAGTCGTGCAATCATCGGAGTTCAAGTCAATTGTGGCATTTGACTGAAAGCACATGTCGATGGCTTCCAGCTCTGTGTTATTGCAAAACTCTGCATAGACAGACCAGGCTGACCAGCCCTGTAGACTCTTAATCAATTGAGCACATTGCACGGCCTTTGTGATATCATCTTTTAATAGATCTGTACAATTCAGATTGCATTGATTGAATGTATAGTATTCAGTTTCATTCGGTGGAGCACACCAGTAGCGATCACTGATCTGAAAGAGTCCATAATCCTTGGATCCATCATCATTACGTGTTCCAATCACATGGGTATTGAGACGACTCTCAAAATCAGCTATGCATAGCCATAGAGGCAATTCCTCTTTGACCACATCGAGAATATAAAGTTGTCCAGCCAGATCGCAACGTTCTAAACGCCGGGCCAATGGATAAAATGCCATTTGCAGAATGACCAACAGGAATAATAGTAGTTTGTAGATGACTCTCAGTTTTTTTCCAGCTATTGTATCGTCCATTTCAACTCAGATCCGGTCACAATGTGGGTAGCTTAAGTAAACACAGTTTATCTGCCTGGTCTCGTCTATGAGAAACAAACTTATGGAGCTTTATTCTCCAAACCGGTTTCAATTATTTGGCGTTTAGAAAAATCTACTAGGCACCTTGGACTTGCTATTAATGCTAGTAATTAATTAAGTATAAAAAAACATACTTTGTTCTCTCTAATGTTTGCCAACTATATTGATCTACATTTAAATAAAAAATAAAAATCAAAATAGAATTCCATTACGATCTTGCCACAAATCAAGTGATGCGTAAATCTATATGTGGGTGTGCCACTGCCTTAATTGTAAATATTTGGTACACAAAAAAATTCACATTTCAATGATTACTAAATTTACTTAAAGATTTTTTCATCGAATTTAGCTCTTTTTCAATGGTTTTCCTTTTTATTTCAGTTTGCACATGAATAAGCACACGATAAAATAGAAGAGCTTTAATTATAAGTATATATATTTCTTTTAAATTGAAAATTGAGAGCAATGAAGAAATTGTTTATAATAAAAAAGACTGTTTAGTAGTAGAACAAAATTAATACGGATTTTTAGCTTGTTTTGGTACTGTATTAAATGATAATTCTCAAAAGAACTCTTGCAAGTTCGATTAGGAGACTTTTATGATGTTTAGGACTTAGTAAGAAGTGTCTTCAGCCTTCAGTCTAAGTGTAATGAGTTTCTTAGTAAAGGATTGGCAAATACTTGTCTTAATCAGATTATTCTATATATATATACATATACATATGTATATCCTAAAGAAAACCTTCCATGTCAAAATAATAGACATTGTTTAGACATGACTTTCATTTGTTAAGTTTACATTGATTCATAAGGAGTTTCGTATAATTGTAGTTATTTCCCATATTAATTGTATATCCAAAACTTACTTGAAACTATGTCCAGGATTACTTGCTAAGGAGTATCGTTTGAAGGGTGTACTGGGTCCATCATTTGAATTATTTAAAGAGGTGGAACGAAAGTAGCCCGCCATTTTATGATTTGTGGTTTTAACATTTAATGCGATGTTAATTTAATTTTTTGGTTTCTTTTACTTAGTTCACAGTTTTCTTAGAATCGATTGCTGCTTGTAATGCTATATGTGAATATATATATATAGATATCACTTAAATAGATCTCTTTTTAAGAGTAATCAGTTGCAGTGACAAGACACGTCACCATCAGTCTTTCTTTTTGTTGTTGTTGTTGTTGCTGTTAGTGGTTTTATTCCCTGAATACTTCACATTACGTATACGTCCCATTGGGGCGACCAAGCAAGACTATGACTCATACACTTGTACACTTCAAAAAAAGAGTGTATATGTACATACATATATCCAATTAGAACCAGGAGCTTCACCCAGACAGAGACAACTACAAACACAGACACACACACACAAAACAAACTCACAGGGAGAGATGTGGGCCATACCTAGAGATTTGTATCTCAATTTTAATGCAGCTGCCACAAACACGACGAGCACATTCACAGAGCCAAAGGTTTATTTTGGGAATTGAGCAAAAAACCGTGAAAAAATTGCAATAGGTGCAACACTGGCCAAAAAGGTCGACAGCAAATCAAAAGAACCAAAAATATATGTGCTCTAAAATATTTGTTTTGACATCGCCTTGCCACATTCATAGCTATGGTAACTATCAAATCAATTGGCCTAACAACAGGTGGACAACCAACTCGAATTTGAAGTATAAAGTCAATTTGAACAGAAAGCGCGCGCGCCCGCTCCACAGGTAATTCAAATTAACACTTTATACGGCATCTTACCTGCCCAGACTACGACTACTCTCTACCTGTAGTGTGTCTGTGGTTGAATTAGGTGTCAAAGAATTCTGAAAACAGATGCCATACATATGGCGCCTGGCCTAAGGGCCATAAATGCACAAATATGTATGAGGATGAGCATGGAAGTGGTATAGATATTGACAGATATATGCCTGCATCGATTTGTTTGTCTTAATTTATGCTAATAATGCTATACAACTCAATTCAACTGTACTTGCCTACACTATTGCATTAGTCAAAAGATCATTATCCTCCTCTAGGGTGGACTTTTATGGTTTCCTAGAAGAATACAATTTTAATTATATACTTTCAGTATCTTATCGCAGGGTTAGTTCTTGAAAACTCGAACCGAATCTGACCCCAATATTGTAATCATTAAATTTAATCTATGTTTTTGTAAAACAGTAAAACCTTTCACTTAGTGAACTGCTATTTAATTTCAAAGAAGGCCGTTTCTTTCTTCAGCTATTTTTTGATCTTCGTAAAATGATATTCTCTACAATGAATAAATACTTTGATAATTTTGATTTCATGTAATGCAACTATACTATACTATAATAAATATCCTTATTAAAATTGTATCTTTAGGGTAGTAAAGATATTTTGTAAAAATATTACCCCCAATTTGCTAATATTAATATTTTTGCATATATTTAAACCTAAAATAGTCTTTAGTCTATGTCTATTTGGAGACGGAAAACTCGAATCTGATATTTTGAATATTGTGTCTGATAAGGTTTGCATTTAAATCTCAAAGAATCTAAAAATCTCTAAACATATGGATTTATATGTATGTACATATATTCAACCCTAAAAAAAAAAAAAACGGGCCGGAAGGAGAATTGATGCTGTTTTTCAATACTCTCAAACAAGGATAGTTGAAGGACCCTTTATCACTTGAAGGATGCTTTGTGTGTGTGGCAGAGAACAAAGGCAATTTTGCTACCGCATTTATGTTAAACTCTTTTGATAAACAAGTAATGTATTCGTCACATTTGTAAGTACATATAAAAGTGCATGTACATATATGTATATAGATACTTGTATCTACATATACATATGGACGTACGTATGTATTTATGTCCGCATTAATTGGAATAGTTTTCCGTGACTAAAATTAGTCGCCACAAGCATCGCTCTGGCGACATCGAGAAAACTCAAATCAACAACAACAGCAACAACAATAAAAGGGGGCAACAAAAACAAAGTCTATTCATCTAGATATATATTTGTATGATATATATCATACATAAGTACATATGTATGTATTTGTACACAAGTTTTCTGTTGTGTGTTTTTCTTCTGTTCATTTCAATCATCAACGAGAGCATCGGGGCAGCATCCCGTGTATTATTTGATTAACGAGTCATGGACACGGACACTCCGGCTGGCAGCACAAATTTTTATCCACAAATTACAATCCGATGCTTCACTATAAGAAGGCAATATAAACAAATGCAATCTCACTTATATATGTACATATGTACGACGACGATTACTCGACGATATTTTACATATACAAAAAGTCTGTATATATATGTATATTTAAAGCGACTGATAGGCAAAAGCACAAGCAAACGAGTAAAATGAAAGCGAAATAAACAAAATTTTAAACAAATTGTCTCTTTTCCCGAAGTCTTAATAAACCGAAAGTCAGAACATAACTGAAATCGGAATCGAATTGAAAATGCGCTGCAAACTATTCCGGAGAGAAAATGAGAATGAGAGACGACACACCACACACAGAGAACAGCAGCAGCCCAAGGAAAATGCGCTCAGCAGATGTTACGCATTACGTACGAGGAATACCCATTCCCATTTAACTCGGGGGTGGGAGGGTCACACACAGCTAAACATTGCAAATGTATTGGTACTCTGCTCTTCTCGCACTTTGCGTTTGTGTGTTTGTTTTGGGGTGGGTTACAACAACAACGACCCTGATATGGACTCTCAATGCGGGCTGTACCTCCTTTAGTATAAGGGAGAGCGAGAGAGTTGAAGCACGATCACAAATTAATGATCATTAACAAACGGAAGGCAGTGAAAGAAGCAACGTTATTATTATTATTTTTGTTATTACTGGCGTTACTATAATTCTACTCACCCATCAATGCTTTTCGATAAAGCTTCAGCTAGTTTCCTTAAAACCTTGCGTTCTATTTCGGCTGCCCCGTTCTCCTCCAGAAAATTGGTAACAGTCTCAATTAGCGTTATTTCCTTTAAGGACGAGGCACAGGTGGCATTGACATCATTGCCACCACAGTATTCTCTAAGTGCTTGCTTAGATTCATCCATGTTCTTTAAACACTGGATGACGATCCTCAGGATTTAAAAATTATTATGGAAGATGCACAATTGGAATTGCAAGTTAATATTCCTTTCTTTTTTGGAAAATTTAGCGCGCTTCTCAGCTGTTTTATGGCGTCGCTACTGTGTGACCTTAATGCGCAATCGCAAAAATGGAGAAAGTGGCAGCACTGTCAATTGAATCGTGGCAACGCTAAACTCCAGCTATGGAACAGTAACAAAAATTTACATTTCCTGATAAGAACTAATTGGAGCACACAGGTATAGACAGGCAGACAGGTAGACAATGATATAGAAGAAAAAACGGTGCCATACAAAACGCACACCTATCACATCCATTCCACACGGTAACAAGACCAAAATCGAAAGGCCAAAGAAATGTTTGCCACATTGAAAAATAAAATAAAGGAAGAGACTGGCGAAGATGTCAACTCCACGTCAGGAGGCGGTAACAACAACAACAACAACAATTATCGTTACCGCCTACGCAGTCGTCGTGTTAGCATTAACTCCAACTCTGCCGATGATGAAGTAAAAATTTACCCCAATCCGATCTATTTATAAGTCCGATTAAACACCTGTCATTTATTTGCAGTCTGAACAACTTGCTCACCTCCGTAGCCAATGCAACGAGCTTACCACCAAAGTATCGACGTTAAGCCAATCTCTGCAACAGCTACAGGAGGAGAAGGTGCGCGTGGATAAGACAAATGAAATCCTATTGGAAAGCGTACGTGTGGCCCAAACGCAGAAGGATATCTATTGCGAAGAGCAAGAGAAAATACAAAATCTGCAGCAAATGGAAATTGATAAATTGAAAAATTTACTTAGTTTTCGTGAACAAGAGGCTGTGGATCGGATGAATTCGATGCGCCAACATTCCCAACAAATCGAAAATCTAAGCCAAGAGGTTGAGCGATTGCGTCCCTTTGAAACCATAGCGGAGGATGTGCGGGATGAATTGGAGCGATTGCGACATTCGGCTCAACAGGAGAAAAATCATTTAACTACGACTTTGGCAGCTGTGCAGGAAGAGAATCGTAATATGCGAATGCGCATGAAAATTGTCGAAGAATCGCGTTTAGAGGCCGTGGGCAAATTGAATGCAGAACAGCAGGTTCAGGCCTTGATACGGGAACATAAGCTGCTGGAACAGCATTTGGAGGAAGCCCATCTGCAGTTGTCTGACATAAAAAGTTCATGGAGTGGCCAAAATTTGGCATTAGAAACACAAGTTAGTCGTCTCTCGAAGCAAGTGGCCGAGGAGACATCGGAGAAACGAAAAGCTCTAAAATCACGCGACGATGCCATTGAGAGTAGAAAGCAAGTGACATTTGAATTAGATAAGGCAAATGAAGAGATTCGACAAAGGGATAATAAGGTACGCCAATAAGTTGTTCAGATTTTCCATTTAATTTCATTTAATTATTTATATTGAGTAGGTTAAACTTTTGGAAGAGGAAATAGATGAACTAACCGTAGCGCTCCGAGATTGTCGGGAGGAGAACGAACAGCAAATTCTATTTGAGCGTAACAAATCTGTGAGTATTTCCACTGAAGCTGATGCTTTTACTTGGGATCCGACGTACTAACAACCTAAAACTGATAACATTTCCCTACCTCCCTAATTTAATTACTGTGCCTTAACCAAAGAAATTTATGTTTTTATTGGAATTATGTATTTATATTTATGTGTAGCTGTTATTAATCTGCTTTGCATTTTCTTTTGTTTGGTTATTAAACAAGTTTGATTGTTACACAAAATGATAAATTTTTAAAATGTTTTATTCAAAATTCGAATAATTGAAACCAAAAACATAAACTAAAATGAGTATATAACTATGATGTTAATTAGTTATTTTCAAAAATGCTTCTCAGCGAATACTCGAAACAGAAACCAAGGATCTAAGTCAACGTCTGGCTGTAGCTGATGAACGGTTTAGTGAATATGCCACCAATGCCGAGCAGGTGTCTCGCAAACTAAGGGATCAAGTTAATGAGAAACAACAACAGTTGGACGATACACAACTGCAATTAGAATCTGAAAAGGAAGAAAAATTGACTGCACTATTACGAAATGCCGAGATATCTCAAAACGAGGAACTACTACGAAAGCAATTGCGATTAGAAAAAAGTGAATGGAATGACTTACAGGAGCGAAACAAGCAATTGGAAGAGGACGTTAATGGGGCAAAACAGGCTCTTCAAACGCTATCCGATTCAGCTGAAAGGCAAGCTAAAGAATTAGCCAAATACGATGGTCTCCAGGAAGAAATTGTGGAAAAGAATAAGGTGAGGCGTTTGAATAGAACTCAACATTTTTTAAATTAATTTTTTTTCTAAATTTTCGTAGACAATAAAAACATTAAATCAACGATTGGGTGATCTTAAGAAGACCCTGCAAAAGGAGTTAGGGCGCAGCGCACAGTCAACGACTGAAAATGAATCTCAAAATCAATATTTAGGTGCACATAGAAATACTAATACAACGGTTGATAGTCGTCTAAAAGGCAATAACAAGGCGAATTGCGTCATTATGGACGAAACGTCATTTATTTATTTGAAACACGTTATAGTCAAGTTTTTGACCAGTAGAGAGGTAAGTTCAATTGGTTGAAATCACCCAATAATAATGATTTTTATACAAATGTATCCTTGATGCAGGTTGAAGCCCGTCATCTAGTACGCGCTGTGTCCACCCTTCTGCAGCTTACTCCGGAGGAAGAGAAATTACTTCATGATACTTTAAGCTGGAGAACGAGTTGGTTTGGTGTCAAACCAATTTAAAATATTACGATTAATCAGTTAAACACGAATTCAACAATAATACTAAATAATACATTTGTATTTATAGTCTGTAGGTCAATTTTAATGCGAGATCATGTACATATTACATATGTATATTTATGTCACTGTGTTATTTTTTTTGTTCTCATATATCAGTCATTCCTTTATGTTAAATAGTATTATTTATTTTTACCATTGTGATTTTTATAAACAAATAAAAATAAAACATATAAAGAGTAATTTTTCTTTTTTAAATATATTAAAGGGAGCACTTGGGTTGGTCACACTGCGTAACTGTAGTTGGCGCTCCGCAGTTAGTCAACACTGGCAACGTGGCAACACTGGTTATGTCTCTGGGAAACGCTGGCCGAATTGCTGCTTGTTGGTAAGTTAAATTTGTTAAATATTGTGAAATTGTTTCATCGACACGAGAATTATCAATGAACATGTGTCTGAATTTAGGGCAATTTTAACCGTTGGTGGTGTATACGCGTTTGTCTTGTCAAAGCGTTCTGTGGAGACCCGGCGTTACGAGAGCATGCAGGTGCGCGAACGCATGCGAAAAGCAAATAAAGGAGATTACGACTATACAACCGCATCGGACAGGCGATTTGAATAACTTACAAGACAATACTGTATATACATTTTAGACATTAGATTTTAACTAATCAATCCAAAGTACAAGATGGCAATGCCCCAAATCAGTGCAGCCGATCAGGCTAAACTTCAGCTAATGCAAGAGATGGAAATCGAAATGATGTCCGATTTATATAACCGCATGACGAACGCTTGCCACAAAAAATGTATTCCTCCACGTTATTCGGAGTCGGAGTTGGGTGAGTTGCTAACAATCTGTCTGCTTACATCCAGTTTCATTTATTATTTTGAATTTTGACAGGCAAAGGCGAAATGGTTTGCATTGATCGTTGTGTGGCCAAATATTTGGATATTCATGAAAAAATTGGAAAAAAGCTAACTGCTATGTCCATGCAGGATGAGGAACTCATGAAGAAAATGTCGAATTAGAACTGTTTTTTTTTTCGCAATACACCAGTTAAAGCCACTGTGCATTTCGTTATACATTTTACAATACAAATAAACAAAGATGCCCAACTACAAAGATTTATAGTTGATAACAATAATTCAAAAAGTTGTAACATAACGTGACATTTCCGGGATCAAAACGCTGACATCCTCAATATTGTTCTCCAAGCCACTTTCATCTGTGGTGTTAAGTTCACTGGTCCGTACACTATTTGCCCAGTCCGAGGAATCATCATTATCCTGACCAGCTTCAGCTTGATTTCTACGCTGTCTTCTCTCTCTGGCATTTAAATTGGTTTGACTGGGTATGGCCTCAGAGACATCGGTAAAGTGCACCGCCTCATCCACATAGATGTTACTTTGTTGCGAAGCCAATCTTTGTAGATCCACAAGCAAGCTAATTGGATTCTTGCATAGGTTAAGCATATTCAGAGCTTGCAGTTCCTCTAACTCTGCTCGTGTAGGCATCTCATCAATACAATTGTTATTTAAAAACACAAATCTTAATTTCGGCAAGACTTGCAGAATGCGTGGTATACGTCGAAGACGATTTCCCTTCAGATTCAAATGCACCAAATTGGTCAACTGAGCGAATGTATCTGGAATATCCACTAGTTGACAACCCTCGGCTGTAAACCAACGCAGTTCAGCCAGGTTACCCAGAGAGTCGGGCAAACAATGCAGTACATTTCCTCGCACACCCAAAGTTTCCAAGCGTTCGCAATTTCGCATTTCACCTGGGAGTTCCTCTAGACCAGTATTATTGCACCAAAATGTCTCCAAAACAGTCAGATAACCAATTTCCGGGGGCAGACGTTTGATATTATTGCAGCTAATATTAAGGAATCGTAAACGTGTCAAACGGCAGATGCAGATGGGAAACTCATCCAGTTTATTATAGTCCAGAGTCAAAACTTGTAAGCGTGCAAGATTACCCAAATTGCTCGGAAACTGAGGGACAGATAGGCGAATGTATAAACATATTAAGAATCACGACATTTTGATTTTGCTTACCGCTGTCAGTAGATTTTGATTGACAAACAATTTCAGCAAACTTTCGCATTTCTCGACTATATCTGGAATCTCGGACATTTGAAAATGGGACAGATTCAGCGAGAAGGCTTTCTTGACCAAGGCATCCTCACAGTTTGCCAGTATGTAATTTGTTCGAAAGAATTGGCACACTTTTTCCATAATTCAGTCAACTAAAATGTATTCCTTTTGGCGTAATAAAATTTTCATTTCCAAAACTATATATGAATATATTTATAAAATATATTTTACAGTTACATATAAACTTACTCTGTTTTCGTATACAATTTGTTCTGTTTACTCAAAACCAAATAATATAATTTCAATACATACATGTCTATATTATGTACGAAAAAACATTTTGTTTAGCTTTCCCCAAAAGTGCTAAATTTATAAATTACATTTGGGGTTCGCCAAAAATTGTCTATATATATGCTTAAATCTACTTTAGGATGGTCATAAACTGAAAACACACTCGGAAGGAGCTTTCCATTGGCAGCCATGGTTTCCAAAGGTTGCCTTCGTCTAGTATGAGTAATATTCTAGTACGAAGTATTCTTTCAAACACTTCAGAAAGAATTGCGAATCAACTATCAAAATGAATAAAAAGTATAAATTTTTGAAACATTTTCAAAACTTTACAGTGTTTAAGGCCTTGTTGAGCTTTTTAATTGATTGCCATTTTAGGTAATTTATTTAATTATAAATTTTAAAAATGATACAGCTATACACAATCTGCGAATCTTTGAAAAAATTGCAGTCTAATTCTTTGCCTTTACTTATCTATACTTCAACATTAAGAAATTTTAAAAAGACAAGTAAATAAAATAAAGGAATACAATTTAATGATTAAGTCTAACAATAAATCTTGTTGACTTTATATATTAGCATTTTCACTGAGAACTGGAATAATTAAGTTATTATTATTATTATTGACAGTCACAGGTGAAGCAAAACTTGACACTAAGTAATCAATATAATCTCGTAAAAACAACAAAGCAATGGGCAAATCCCAGGGAATGCATACATATTTGTTCATATATATATATATACATATATACTGGTACATACATACATATGTATGTACATATGAATATGAGTGCAAGTAAGAACGCTCATTGTGATAGAAAACCAATCTAGAAGCAGATTGGAATCGCCCAATTGTAAATAAAACCTGTTCTTTTGCATAGATTTTCTAGGAATTGGGTTAGGTCAAGAAAGTGGGATGTCTGTTTGGACATACTATATATGTACATATGTACATACGTATGTGTGCATCTTTTAGATATTTAGCATGAAAAACAAGACCAAAAAGTTTAGCGAACCTTTTGTAATAGATATTCAAACCTATTACTTGTACTTTAATATACATACATATTATACCTAAACGATTACTGATTATTGGAGGTCAGTGTATGCCATTTGTAAGGCTGTCTTATTGTGAATTTCCCATTAATGCACGCTCTGTTATCAAGTTGTGGGGAATCTCGCAAGAAAGCTTTCAGTTAAGATCCAGTATAAATTCATCTCTCGGACAGCAGTTAGACAGTCAGTTTCAATTCAAACCTCGCAGCAGCATTATGCGTTCTTTGGGCTTAATATTATTATTGGTGGTGGTCGTGGTGGCAAGTGGCCAGCCCCAGCACACTTATGATGGACGCAATGGTCCACATGTCTTCGGTCCTCCTGGCCAACAGGTTTATATACGCGGTCAGAATGAAGGACCCTATCAGGTGGATGGAGTTGGTGGCACGTTCCAGAATACACCACAACGCGGAGAACATGTGTATACCGATGAACAGGGCAATACTTTTGTCCATCGCAAAAATGGAGGAGGAGCACCAGGTAAATTGAAATTCGGAGAGATGCTGACAATTGTTTTAAACATTGGGAATTTTCGATTATAGCAACTCATAGTATTAGCGGACCTGCTGTGACAGCTAGCCATGGACCTGGATTGGATAATAGAAACACTTATAGAACTGTTTCAGCTGGTGGGGCTAGTGCAACTCGTCCTAGTCGAGATACTTTTCAAGTCAGTAGACCGGATCGTACTGTAGTTTTCAACACAGGACGTCGTCGTCGCAGTCCCGACTTCGTTGTGAGTCGTCCGGATCGCGTTGTTGTTGCCAGCGGAGGAAACTATGACGTCACCCGCAACAGTCGAGACACCTTCCATGTTGAACGCCCGGGTCGTACTGTAGATTTTGACACTAACGGAGCCTACAGTGCTCAACGCCAACGCCGCAGTCCCGATTTTGTTGTGAGTCGTCCGGATCGCGTTGTTGTTGCCAGCGGAGGAAACTATCACGTCTCTCGTAGCAAGCGCGATGTCTTCCAAGTATCTCGTCCTGACCGCGGTGTAGTCTTCGATACTGATCGCCGTCGTCGTAGTCCCCAATTTATTAGTGGTCCAGATGGACGCTATGTTAATCAGCAGGCAGATACGTTGACAGCAGTTCGTCCAGATGGACGCTACGTACAACTCAGTCGTAATCGCCGTGACATTTCCGATGCCCGTGTTCAAGGCGAGAATTTCGTGGCTAGAGATGATCAGGCGGGAGTGTGGAATGATAATTTCTCTGTATGGAGACGTCCCGATGGGCGTACAGTTACTTTGGATTCAAACGGCAATGCTATTACCTCAGGACGGGGACGGGCGCCCCAACATGTAAGTAATGTGACAATTTTAAAAAGAAAATAAACTCATTGCAATACTTTTTTTACAGTACTCTGGCTGAACTGATTGTAGAATTATATAGATGTTTAATAACTACGAATGAATGATACAAATAAAATAATTGATTTTTTAAAACAACATTTTATGCATTATTACCATATAACAGAACTAAAACTAAAGAATCGAGAAATCACTATTATTATTAAAAGCAAGGGCAACAAATTATATTTTTAAGCAACTACGCAATAGAGAAAGAAGAAAATCAAGGTGCGCCTTTATTATTTTGAAATTTTCCGCCTAGGAAAAATTTTTCTATAGCGATAGCAGACCAAAGAAATCGATATACCAACTTCCAATCATCGATAGATACCACCGATAGCATCACAAATAATTTTTCCATCACCAGTAAGACGACACAGACACGGACGCGGCGGCATATTTATATTTTTATATTTAATTCCACACTGAAAGGACACAGGTTTGTGTGTGTACATTCCTTCTACATATTCGTTTATTCACCTCTCAACTTTGGCGTATCTTAAACGGATAGGAACCCTGCCACAACATGGATCAAATGCTCAGTCCGAACTTTTCAATACCTAGTATTGGAACGCCGATGCATCACCAAATGGAGGCGGATCAACAGATTGTTGCGAATCCAGTTTACCATCCGCCTCCAGCGGCAGTTCCTCCATTGCATACAGAACCATCAGTCACAACATCAGCACAACAACAGTCACATCAACCGGATGGCAATTCGGTCGCCGCCAGCGGCAGCGGAGTTGGTGGCTCACTATTTGGGCACGAGCCTACCTTGCCATTGGCCCACAAACAGATGCAAAGCTACTCTTCATCATATCAGCAGCCTGGTGGTGGTGGATCGACTCCGCAATCGCTTATGCAGCCCCAGACGCCACAGAGCATGATGTCGCATATGATGCCAATGAGTGAACGCTCTGTGACAGGCGCTGGCAATGCTAGCGATAGCCTAAGTAATATACATCAGACAATGGGACCATCCACGCCCATGACGCCGGCCACACCGGGTTCTGCTGATCCCGGAATTGTGCCACAGTTACAAAACATTGTCTCGACAGTAAATTTGTGCTGTAAATTGGATCTAAAAAAGATTGCTCTACATGCCCGTAATGCTGAGTATAACCCCAAACGTTTTGCTGCAGTCATTATGCGAATTCGTGAACCTAGAACTACGGCACTGATTTTTAGTTCCGGCAAAATGGTGTGCACAGGAGCTAAAAGTGAGGATGATTCAAGATTGGCGGCTCGAAAATATGCAAGAATTATACAGAAACTGGGATTTCCTGTGAGTTCCAAGACTTTTCAGGCCAATTTAGTGTAACCCAATGTCTAATTGACTTTGTTTTTTGGCAGGCCAAATTTATGGATTTTAAGATACAGAACATGGTCGGCTCCTGTGATGTTAAGTTCCCTATACGATTAGAGGGTTTGGTTCTTACCCATTGCAATTTCAGTAGCTACGAGCCAGAGTTATTTCCAGGACTCATCTATCGAATGGTGCGACCTCGTATTGTGCTCTTAATCTTCGTATCAGGGAAAGTTGTGCTGACTGGAGCAAAAGTTCGGCAAGAGATTTATGATGCCTTCGACAAGATATTTCCCATATTGAAAAAGTTCAAAAAGCAGTCATAATAGGATAAAGTAATATTTCAGTATGTAAGTCTAAAAGTTGAGTTTACTTTTCTAATATAATATAAATATAAAAAGCAAAACGCGGAATAAAACTATTTGTAGTTAGTTGTATTTTTGTAATTATTCGTATAAAATGTAGTCCAACCTAAGCACAAATACATCCTCCTGCTCACAGGCATTGAGCCATCAGAGCGCCAACATTATCGAATTCAATTTTCTCTGTAATATTCTTTGTTTTGATCTTATCATCCTGAGTGGCGACCACCACCAAATCCTGTCCCTGATGTTTCCAGCTGTTGCGCTTAATCCAACTTTCCAATGTGGGATCTTCAATGCCGCCGAGCAACTCCTTAAGCAGATCCTTCTTAATCGTTTGGAATGTGGTGCCTACCACATGCGATACAAACTTGCGTATAGAATCATGGAATCCAGTTATGTGGCGGAACATGGTACGGTTGACCTCAGCCCGCTGCCAGAACAAGGTGAAGTCGGCACGCTCCAGTATGTCAGCCAAGTCAATAATCGTCTGGACATTCTCGTCCTTCATCTGCTGGGGCAACAACAGGCACTTCGCCATCACAAAGTCTGTGTGTGGCAAGTTGGTGAGACATTTCAGCAGAATAGTGTAGGTGATATCAAAATTCAGCATGTGTGGATTGAATTGATACAGCTTCAGCACGGCCAAATTAGCTTCCAGATCGTAGGTGTTGTTCTTGGCCTGGTCCTGGACATACGATTCGAGAATCTTCAAATGATCCGGATTGTATCTGTCATGTAGGAAGTTTTAGGTTATGTTCCAAGCGTGTGTTGTTATTGTTGAGGAACTTACCGCTCAATGCAACCCAACATCTCTTGGATGGTCTGGCTTTGGCCATTCTCCATTTTCACCAAGTGCGACATGTTTAACAGATTAATTTGTTTAATTTAAATGTGCAAAACTAATATTGTCGTCGTCGCAAAATTCTTTTTTTCGGCAGCACTAGAGATGTGTGAACGTTGATGACAACCAAAGCATCGGTTATTTCAAGTATTCGATTCTTTTTATTTATCGATTTTCCTATTCGATAAAAACCTTTCAGGTTATCGTCTCTACTTTAAAACCGTTACAAACATTTTGAAAACCTTTTATGCGGTTAGCCTTGAAAGATATTTTAAGTCTTAGAATAGACATTAAAATATATTAAAAAAAGGTGATAAGAATCCCATTCTAATAGCGACCCATTTATATGCCTCCCTTGAGTTATAAAGTTTTAAATTATTGATGTTTTCAGTGGATTGTGGAAGTTTAATGATTTTAATATTATGTTCAATATTAGCTATATATTATTATTCGAAAGACATTTGTTTTAATTCCACTTTACTCCTGCTTTGGAAGTGAAATTGGAAGTGTAGGCAATTCGTTTTTTTTTGTTTATAATGTGGAAGCTACATGTTTTGTACAAAATTATGTACAATTTATTGGTATCAAAAAATTCTATGTAGGGCTTTAAGTTTTCGTCGCATCAACTTCTGCCTCGACATGTCCACCATTTTTATCAATTGCGGCAGCCAATTGAGCCTGTCGCTGCTCCTCCTCCAGTTCCAAACGTTCCACCTTTTTGATTTTGCTCAATTTTCCTGTAATAATAAAGATTATTTAATTCTAACAATAACTAATATATGTGTTTGCTAACTTAGAACATACTTGCACACTTTAACATTATGGTTCCCCACCAGATAGACCATCCCCAGCCCACAAAACAAAAGAGGACAGTTAAAAATTGAGCTACTGCCACAATAATATTGATAATAAAGGAACCAATACGTGCCCGGGCACTATCGAATTGTGAAAATCGTGGTATTCCAACACACAAGCAAAACAGACCCGACAACAAGGTGCCTACAAGGAACAGAAATCGAAAATTATTTATTAGTTTTAGTAAATTATAAATCGATTGGGGTAAAAACTAACCTGACCCTGGAAAGACCACATTGCAGAATGCACAGAACCAGGCCAAATAGAGTGGTAAAACAGGAATGGCGCCTTTCATTTTCGATGTGTACTCCACCAGATCGTTATGAAGTTTACGCCGCGTGTCCTGAAACAAAGTGTTAGTGAAATAACTTGATCACTCAATTGACCCACTCACCTCACTTGGCGGTGGTGCTCTGATACTCTGCCGGCGAGATTCAGTTCCTCGACGTTGCTTCTTACGGCAGCAGAATAACATGAGCCAAAAACGTTTGCAGCATCCCCTTAAAAAGTGTTAATTCCTTCATAAAATGTATATATAAATTGAAATAATTGGTGGAAAAACTTACTCTTTGGTTTTACTTTCGGCTATGGAAAGTCCTGCCTCTGCCTCAGAAGTTCCCTCCAGAACAGCTGCATCTGTGGGCTTAATGCCCAGTTCTGGATCAGTTGCTGGGGAAGCTGTTTGCCAGGCTTTCTTTGGATCCCGCTTGCGTCGACATGGTATGCAAAAGCAACATTTCTTGTACTCCGTCTCATCGCCAGTTGTGGGATCAACTTTATTAACCGAACGACAACAGAATATTTTACTTAGACATAGTCCACATTTACTACCGCCGCCGGCGCCACTTTTCGGTTTTGGTCCCGTTTTGTTAGGATTGGTGGCTTGCATTGCCTCTGGTTGATCTTTCTTTTTCTTGCGACAACTTTGACAACAAACCATTGAGCGTATCCAATCCTTTGCTGGTCTCTTCTTAGCTGTCGGCTTGTGCTCATCAATCACTTGAAGATTTGTGGCTGTTGTGGCACTACTTGTGGCACTATTGGATAGCAGAACTGGTTGCTCTTCAACTGCATCTTTACGTGAACAACAGCAACAACAGCGGGAGCAACGTGATCGTCGGCAGGACATGAACAGATTTGAACAGCAACGACACCAACCTCTTTTTCCCGTTGCATTGTTATTGTTGTTGTTGTTATTCTCTTTATCCTCCAGAAACTCCTCCTGACTGCCAGTTCTAGAACAAAAAAAAAAAAAAAAACAAAAATGATTATAAAATCAGTTAGTATATAGCTGATGGGCCTCTTGGCCTTGACTTGAATGTCAGGTCAAGTACACACACATCCATCCATCCATCCATCCATATGAGGCCATCATAAAAGGAAGCAATCAAAAGTAATGGCACAAAAAATATGCAGTATGCACCGAAGGATAATAGATTACTAAGGGAAGAACAAATGACCTAGACATTGTGCCAGACACTGGGCAGTGAGCCAACTAAAGATTGAATTGACAAGCCATTTCAACCAGTCAAATTAGTGTCAATTGAAGAGGAATTATAAATTTCCTATCAAAAGAAAAGTTCAGGTTATATTTATTAGTCTGATAAATCTGGTCTGACATTTCCTTTGGACCTAAGGATCTTTTCTACATCGTCTATTAAAGGATCATAACCGACATTTATCAAAAGTAATTCGGTGCTATATTCTTATCTCTCTGTCTCCATCTGTCTGTTCCTATGCCACTTAGTGTCTGAGTTTATGATCTATTCTATGAAAATCAATCGTCATTGTTTATACCCTTAAAACGTCTTAACTTTAAATCGAATGATTGGCAGGATGGTTCGTTTTGAACCATATTGATAACGAGATGAGTATATATTGTATATTTATAATTCATTCATTGAATGTCGATGTGAATATATGCTGATTTACCTACATATGTACATACATATATTGTATAAATTGACTTGATATGGGTTCTCCCCTTTCCGCCCTTTATATGTTATATGCTAACGATTTTGAACTTTTTGAAAACTTTGCAGCGTGACTATAATTTTAATGGGTATGCATAAATTTGCTATGGCATTTCAATTTTTTTTGGTATTCCCCATATAAACTGGCACCCACGAATAAAATAGCAAAAAAAAAAAAAACGACCAAAACGGAAAGAAAATCACACGCGACACACGTTTTTGATATGGTAAACCACCTATGAGAGCTTACACAATTTTTGCTATTTCATATAACCATATATTATTTTATGTAGGAATATTTAATTTTTCTTCTTTAGTTTTTTTTTTCGGCTAAGGTGCGTTGGCCAACTAATTGGAAAGCTTGTGCACGAGCCAACGACCAAACTTAATTTGAAGGACGACAATTTATTTACTCTTCATTTGACCCAACAACGGCAACAACGACAACAGGCAAAACGTTTTTTTTTTTTGGCTTTCACTTAAGACTTTTTCTTTTTTGTTGTGTTAGTTAATTTTAATGGCAAGGTCATGCGATAATTGGCAAAGTATTGGAGTCGAGACCCATCATCAACCATAATGAGTTAGTTGACTGTTTTTTTTTTTTTTTTTTTTGTATTTTTGTTGTTAATGAATATGATTACCTAAATAAATATTTATCGGCATCAATGAGCGAATCTTGCGGCAGATCTATGTGGAATATAACCGAATTCCTTTTGTTGTTCTTCTTCTTTTTGCCCAACATTATGATTTCTTTTTGGTTGGTCACAAAATAATTGTGAAGACGGAGTGGTGAGAGCTGCGGTTAGCGCGATTGTCCGGCCAAAACTGATTTGTTATTGCGGCAAGGAAACTTAAACTTTTGCCTGCGTCTACTTGGCACGGCAGTTGCAACAGTAAAGGCTCCCTGAAGTGGTCAGTAAACTATTGTTCTTTACAGTGGTCTTCAATAAAAAAATGTTCATAAAACTTTAAACCTTGTTTGTCATTTATAAACTTGTATTCTTAAACAAATTAAAGTCAAAAGTCTTCTAACATTTTTATTAAAACTTAATTATTTATTATTTTTTTTAACTTTCAATGCTCTATTAACGTTTTTGGATCACCATGAGATTTTGAAAATATAATTATAGTATTTTTGAAATAATTCTAAAATCTTTTCAAAAGTGTTTGAGACATTCAAAAGAGTTTTTAAACTTTTTTGAACATTTCGGTCATTTTCTATGAAGTTTAGAGAATGTAGAACTACATTTTGAAAAATTTATCTTAATCGAGCTTATATTTATAGGGTTTTGACGGCTACTTTTTCGTATTGAACCACTGTGCGGCATAAGAGTATGCCAATCAAAAGAGTTTTTACTGTAATTAGTCGCCTGGCAAGCAAAAAGGTGGGCAGGAGGGAGCAGAGCAGGATAGGCAGGTGGGCAAACAATGCATTGAAGGACATCGCGTAAAACAACGAATGACGATGACAGGGAGGTGGGTAAGAGGCAAGTCGAGGGGAGAGAGAGAGTAGAGAACGGATTTCCTTTAAGGCGTTCGTATGGTCTTCACTCCTCCTTTCCTTTGCCTTTCGTTTTTCGCCTCGCGTTTTGTTTTCAAAATTTATTGACGCATTTATGAGTGGCTTGGCGCGGACCCCGAACCCGGACACGGACGCCAACCCGAGAGTACGAGCTCAAAGTACGAGAAACTATGTAGCCACATGTAGGCAGTCTAAAGTTTTTATGCGGTGGCTTGTTCTTGTTGTTGCCTGTTGGCTGGGGTTTCCTGTATGTAAATTTCACCTAGCCCTGCCCTCGGTTAGGGTCTTGGGTCTGGCTAACTACATATAAGCCTTGACAGTTTATTGTTTTGGAGACTTTACGAAAGTGGCAAAAAATTAGTAGCCTTTGTGGAGAACATTCAGCAAAACGACTGCCAAATACCTGGTAGTAATTTGTATATATACTTAAGTATGGAAACACTTAAGTTTAACGTAGAACTATAAAATAATCCAAGTTGAAAAAGTTAAAAAAAAAGATTTGTCTTCAAGATTAAGACTTCATCAAAGAAATTTCACATTCAGGATGTTAATTCATTTCGGGATTTGGATAAAGTTTAATGTGTTTTCAAAATATTACTCACTTGGCCATGCCACCGCCACCACTGCCTGCAGTGGAACCGCCTTGTCCATCTGGAGATCGTCTTTTGGCATCCACTTTAAAGTCATCTCCACTTTCTGGTGGCATCACATGATGAACATCGAATTCAGAAGATGCCAGTTTAGTTCTATCACCTTTGATCACTTCAGCACTTTCGTATTCCACCTCAGGGACGACAGATATAGACGTAGTGGCGGGATGTTCCATATTTACAACCGATACAGATGCCTCAATAGGTTGTGTTGGTGGCAAAGGTGATTTTTGCAGTTCCGTGCCGCTCTCCAAGGCATTACTGCCATCGGCTGTGCCTGTGCGTGAGTCCGCCAATGGTTTGCCAATCACTGTGACGCCACTGGGTGTCGGTGACGTTCCACTCTCAACGGCTAGGCCAATATCATTTTCCAAAGTTTTCAAATCGGTAAGATTTTCATTGATGGTCTTGTGAATCTCATCGGTGGCCTCGGTGACAGTTTTCTGAATGGTTTCCAGTGTCTTTTGGGATTTTTCTAAAATGGCAGCAGCATCATGACTTTTCGGTTCTAAAACGGAAATTGTTGAGAATTAAGCGATTTGAGGAGACTTTGTGGTCAAGACTTACCTTCACCTTCTTGCAGACTGCTCTCTGCGACTGTGGCAACTTTTCGACTTTGAGGAGAATCCGCACGATTCTTATTGCTAAGCAGACTAAGTCTCGAACTCATGCGCACCAGCTTGTTTAGGTTACCACTCTGATTCTGGCCATTCTTAGTATTTGTGGGCGTTTCCTCACTGTGGGTCACGGCGGGTAAAACTTCGGCTGCTTGGAGTACAGCATTGCTGACATGAGCAGCCAATGGAGCCACCTCAGAGCCACTTGGCGCTTGAGTAGTCGGTTTTTTCTTGGCCATCGCCGGGGTAGTTGAGGTTTTCTTGGGTTCTGCTGTGGATTTACTTTTTCCAGGAGTCTGTGTCGATGATTTAAGGGCATTGCTCTTGTTTGATGTTTTGGTCTTATCAATCTCTCCATTCTTCTGGACTTGCGTCTTCCCATTGGGCTTGGTCGTAGTCTTTGCTGTTGACATTTTTTTCGCATCGGGTTTAGGTGGCGGCCCTTTTGTGGGCGATTTTTTGGCACTTGCATTTTTGGGTTTGGGCTTAACTAGCTCTTTGGGTTTAGGTGCTTCCTTTTTTTGACCTTTTCCCTTTGACTTCTGATCGGCAGCTGTTTTCGTTTTATTATCTTGATTCGCGGGTTTTTTTGACGTCATCGTGGGAGAAGATGTACGCGTGGGTATGCGAGAGCGCGAATCACGTCGCTCTTTGATAGGGGTCGGTGAACTGCGTTTTGGGCTCGAAGGTTTACGTTGTGTTTGTTTTTGTCGCTGCGGAGATAGTGATATGGATTTTCGTCTATTGGGCGTTATCCCACGGGCACCACTTTGCGCTGTTAAAGTGGATGGCGAAATACTTGATGATCTGAGTGAGGAATGTATGCTCAAGCGTGAATTGTTGGCTACTTCGCGGTGATGCTCCAGTCGAGAGTTAGAGCGAGAACCATTTGCGCCACCTCTTGATATGGGTCGCGTAGATGCTCTTGATATGGATCTTGTATTCTCTCTTGAAGGAGCCCGCGAAGGTGTACGAGTGTTCTCTCTGGAAGGAGCTCTTGACGGAGAACGACTATTGCTGGCTCGCGAAGTTCTTCCCGAAGTGCCTAAGAAATCCTTAATAGGCGAACTGCCACGTGAACTCTCCACACGGGATTCCGGACGACTTCGTATTGGTATACGGGATATAGAGTCACGCCGCGTGGATACTTCCGATGGGGTGTCCAAAGTTTGTAGCCCATGCAGAGGACTTTGCGGTGTACTACTATCCTTATTCGGGGTTCCAATAATCGGTGATAATGTGGTGGGCTTGACAATCTTCCCATGTTTCGCATCCTTACCATACACCGATTGCCGTCTGGGGCTGGGATGAGCGGATGCTGGCACATGAATGGATTTACGGCGTGCTCTATTCATTGTCGTCGTCGTGGGTAATGTTGCGAGTGAAGGTCGCCGACGAAAGCTTAGGTCTGAGGTCACAGTAATACTACTTAAATTAGAGCTACGTCTATCGGAAGCGGTTTGCGTAGAACTACGTCGTTCGGGGGACGTGGAGCTAGAACGACGTCGTTGCGCTTGGCTAAGGCGTAGACTCATGGGTTTCAAACGTTGTCCCAAATCCATCACTAAATCATCTAAGCTGCTCCAATTGGAACGCGGCGGGATATGCGGCGATGCAAGACGAGCGGCAGCATCTTCTCTATTCATGACACGAAGTAATCCACGTTGCTTACGTGTGGGATTTGCATTTGGCTTCAAGGGACGAGGCAGTGAGCCCGGTGGTATAACTGTGGGTTCCCGTCCAATCAAGTCGATATTGGAATGATGAAATCGTGGTATGGAACTACGATAGGGATCTGTGATCAAGGGTAACGTCTCCATGCTCTTAATTTTCAGCGGGACAATCGAGCTGCGTCGCTGATTACGCGGCGTATACGTGTCTATAGATGATGTCAACGAATCTCTTTGCTGCAGTATACCCTTTGAGGGTGTACCCAGTTTGCTGCGATTATAACGCCCACTCATATTAAACTGAACGGACGGGCGAGGTGAATCATCCGCCGGCATGGTTAAAGATCTCCCATAGTTCTCCATAGGCAGTTGTGGTAGTCGCGAACCTGTGAGTGATTTTCGTCTCATTGGCGGCTTTAATTTAGCCGTAAACGATGAGGTCGTCGAAGTCGACTGTATAGAGGCGTGTCTTTTTGCAGCAGAAAGATGTGTTGGCGGCGGTTGTGGAGGAGGCGGAGTTCTTCGACCTTTAGGACTCTGGGCCCGTGAGGACTGAGGCGAACGTTCTGTGATTATGGTAAATGCAGTCTTCTTGTGCAGACGCGGCTGTTCCACTCTAAAGAAAAGAGAAAAAAATTATAACACGCATCTAAAAAGCAAGACCAATTACTTACCGATAATCACCACCTACGGAAATGGAATCCTTGATTATTATGGGAGACATCTCACGCATTATTGTGGTTGCTTCATGGCAAGGAGGTGGTGCAGCTGGTGGTGGTGGTAGGGATGGCGGTGTTGCATAACTTTCGACTACTTGATCCTCTCTTCGTTGCTGTTGTTCTAAATAACTTTTGGGTGAGAGTATCATGTCCATATCACTTAAACCGAGACGCTCCTCGCCACCACTGCTAGAACTATTCATATCTTGGATCATAGTGGCCAATGGGGAGAGCGGTGCCTCCTCCTGTCTCATAGACATGATCATTTTTGAACTGGGACGTAATTTCGGTATACGACTGAATTCCGGAAAATGCTGAGAGGCAGGACGAAACCAGTCCCTATTGGCATAGGGATCGCAAAGTACACTGAAAAATGTCAAATGATCTTAGTGAGCTTATCCAAGTTCCTATGTTCTGTGCGCTTACCTGGAACAGTTATCATCGTGGCATCTTTCCGCACTGACTTTACTTAAGGCCACTTGACTGACCCCCGACACTTGTGTGGCCATATCATCGTCATGGTAGATTTTCTCCAAATCATATAAATCCGGCTTATTGAGAATATCATCGGGAGCCAGGAATCGAAAATTCGGTGAATTCATTTGCTCAGAACTTGAACCACCGCTGGAGTTTGGAAGGATTTGTATATCGGGTGGCTTCAGTTGCGGCAACGACGATAATCGATGGCCACTTCCTCGACCATAGCTGGACGTGGATAAGTATGGTACATTTGGAAAGAGTCTTCGCTCCCTGGCACTGGATGATTCGTTGCTAATCAATGCCACAGCAGCCACAAGGGCATCTTCCTCAGAGCTAGGTAAATCCACCGAGGTCGACACGGCCCCAGTTCGCAGCGATTCGAATGCCGAATTTGTAGCATAATAATCCGCTGGCTCAAGAGGCGGTACGGGATCCCCAAATAAACTATTATACTGATGGCTACCATCACCATCGGTATCGCCAATTGTAGTGCTCAGCCTTGGTGTGGTCTGGCGTGAATGAATGTGGGAATAAGTTGATGGCGGCATATTGCTATGATAGCTGTAATCTAAGGATATAATGGATGGATGACATCTGCTGTGATTTTCTGTCCTTGTCGTAGACGATTGTTGTTGCTGCTGCTGCTGTTGTTGTTGCTTTTGTTGTTCTTTTCCAATAATGGGTGTGGCTGTGGGCGATGGCGATGATGATGATGAATACGATAATGTTTGCTGCATATTGTGACATTTGTAGAGCTATCTTCTCTTTCGTGGATCGTGTCGATTAGGTATTTACAATATTGATAGATAATGATTTTGTTGCTGTAGTTGTTGTTGTTGTTGTTGCTCCATAGTGCTTACGAAAATCAAATTAAAGCTCCGTTACCCTTGTAAAGATATTGTCCTTCGCTAGATACGTAAAAGGAGAATGGATTGTTTTTATTTTTTTTTGTAAAATCTTGCCCAAAAGGGTATATTAGTTTTCGTCATAAGTATGCAACGCTTAGAGAAAAGCATCTTTGACCATATAATATATATATTATTGATATCCTATTGCTCCCATTAAGACAATCGGTCGTAAATTTATAAATATTAGATCAAAACTTTGATCTTGAACGGCCAACAATATCATATATATCAGTCATTTTTTGACAAGTCGATAAAAGACTTTTGTTAACTTTGTTAGATTTCAATAAATTTTCTAAAGATTTAAAACTTGTCGGTTTAATAGTTGTGTTTATCACTGAGTTAAACTTCACAAAGATTGGAAGACCATTTCATACAGTCCCCGTAGACTCAAGCATTAAAGACTTCCTTATTTTACAAGATTCATTTACTTTTACTCAAGTTAAGTCGTTCTTGGGTGGATAATCGAGAGCAATGAGTAACTTAAAACACTTGCTAGAGTATAAAAAATTCGACACCTTTCTCTGCCTTATATGAAGCAACAGCACAAACTCACACACCCGCACACTCTCGCTCTGAGTCCATCTCTCTTCTTCACGGCCTTCTGTCCGTCCGTTACAATGTCAGCGTGCGACGTACACGCGACGACTGAAAAGCCCAAGTCAATCCTCAAGCTCCCAAGGTAGTCGAACAAAAATTTTCATTCCGAAAATATATATGTAAAAACAAAAAAAAAAAAAAAAAAAAATGGAAAATCGTAATTATTATATACTATTATTTGTTATTGTATTTTCTAATGGCATTTCACTACTATAAATAGCTGCGTGTTCGTCTGATAAAGTCAGACATCTGAGCAACGAGAGCGCCTTGTCTCAAGCCCAAATGCCTCCAAAAGGGGAATTCCATATCTGAGTGTGTGTGTTGGTGTGTGTGTGTGTGTGTGTGCTAACGAGAGCAGAACTTGATGAAGAGGATGGGGTGGTATCAGGTAGATTGGGTGGTTGAGGCAAGGTGGTTAAGTTTTGTTGCAAGTGCTGCCTTGCATGTTGCAAATTGCCGCATTAGTGATTGCACTTGAAGTTTAACTGAAGATGACTTTAAAAGAAAGTCGAAGCAAATATTTAAGTCCAAGTGACGTATGCAACTATTCCTATACCAATATGAAGTACCTACAGTGTGTGTGGTGTGGTGTGTGTGTGTGTGTAGTGTGAATGTTTTTGTAGGGGGTTCCAAACCTCTCCCCAGTAAAGTCAAATCGTGTTGCGTTGCTAGTCAAATGGGCATGTGGTTTGCATTGATTTTTTTTTGGGGTTTAGAGCCTAATATTTAACCTACATTTTATGTGGTGTTAGACGAAATTCGTTTAGTTTATTTTTTTTTTTATTTTTTTTGGTGACACAATTTGGCGCTCAGGAAGTGACTAGACCGGTAAGGCCATGACGCTGACGCAAAATATATATATAAATATAAGCACAGTAAGCACTCATAAATTAGAACCTTTAGACACGCCTTATACTTTATTCACAATCAACTTTTAAAATTTGTTATTTTGCATTTTCTTGCTCTCATTGTTTTATTTGTGTTTCAATTGATATTCAAAACAGAAGACTTGCACTAAGAAGATGCCTAAAAGTATGCAACTAATATTTATTTACTATCTCCCAAACATGGTCAACGGAATTATTTCCTTGATATTAAAATCAGTTAAATCATTCAATAAAGAATGTACTATGTTCTCTTATTAAATATTTCAAAATTAGAATAAATTAATAAAATTAAATAAATAACCAAAATTATGCCAAAATCTAAAAATTTAACCAAAATTAGCTACATATTTTGTAAATTATTTCAAGTGTTTTATACTTCAGATAGTATAAAGAAAATCTGATTAACTAACTAACAAACAGGGGAGTTTATTCAACATTTAGTTTTATTTTAAACATGCTACAAAATATTATATACCATATCTTGGCTGTCTTAATAGAATAGGTTGAAAATCTTATACATATATGAAACATGGATAAATGAATTTATGTCTTAATGCGACATATTGACCAATCAGCTTTATGTATTCAAAAGGAGTAGATTTTTTATGATTGTTCAGTTTTTGGAACTACCTCAATAACAAATTGCTGCTAGCTTACGAGTGTTTACTGTACTTGATTCATTGTGCTTTGTATGAAAAACCGGCTGACTTGATTAAAAATAACAAAACCTAGATTAATATTACACGCACTTTTTTTTGTGGTTTGTTTTTTGCACAGAGTTTGTTTTTTTCGCAGAGTTGAAAAAATTTGGGTCATTGGGTGATTATAATTTAGATTTTGTCATGGATTTTCTAGCGGCATGGTTTTCTGAACTAAATTTTACCGTCTCGAATTATTAGTTCAAGTGCTCCTACGGAGTTGAACATTTTTCACAGCTCTTTTATATTGGGACTTTCGTGCCCCATCAGGTGTGAAGTTTAACTGAAATTCACGCAGGATAAAAGCCACTTTTTTCGACAAATTGTAGGTGTAGCGGTTTTTCTTCGATTTTGTTTGCGTGCTTACTTATATTCATCTTGGTGTTTTTTGTGTTTTTTTTTTTTCGGGGTTTGTATTTAGGAAACTTTTTGATTCACCTGTTGGTTGGGTCTACTACTACAACCTGCACATGACACGCGATGTGCATACAAGATACAAAAGAGTGGAAGAAAAACCACGGAATACAATAGGCAACATAACAATTTTATGACCTTCATTAATCAATCATGTGGTTCTGGGATCTATTAGTATCATTTGGATAAACTTAGAGCACTTCACTCTATGTCATGGCATGACCGAGATGGCATTACTGATGTTCCTATTCCTTTCGCCCCTTTTTAGGCTAAAAACTTCCTTCAAACTCAAGCTCATCGATAGAACCCGAGTACACTGCACTCTTTCCTTGGAAATGAATATATGTATGTATATGGGGTCAAAATAGCAACAATTTTTCACGTTTGCCTTGTGCAGCGGTAAAAAGTCAACAACACTTTATACAAATTTTTACTCGGTGCTTCGGCGCACTTCAGCACAAACAGAGGGGAAAAGGGGCAAATATGCAATATCCTTGGCTAATGTCGTCGTCGTTGTCCGACAAAAAAAAAAAACCGTCTGGAATAGCCAAAACTCAAGACTCTAATTGAATTTATAATTTAAAGAAAATTTCACAAATTAGCATAGTTTGGAAAACTTTTTTGGTTTCAGTAAGGAAAAAAAAACACAAGTTTTTTGTCTTTTTTTAGGGTTTTCCGAAAACAATTTGAAAATCTTTTTAATACCGCAATAAGATAGAAGTCAAGCGCATTTGCATCGATCCGTTAACGATGCACTGCACTTGCCGTTCGTAGAAAAACTAATCCTTAGCAGGCAAATACCTTTCCTTATACTAGCCGCGTTTACTTTTTCTATTTCTCTCCTTTTTGGTTGGGTATTTTGCCGACGCCTGGCTCTGACTCTGACTCTGACTCTTTTGTCCAGAGTCGAAGTTTTTTCAGGAGCCGAAGAAGCATATACACACGCGGTCAGTAAACCTACTTCCGCTTGACATAAATACGCCTTGGACATGAAAACTTGGCACTGCCAAGTTGTTTTCAAACTGACTGCAAATGGTGTGCCTTTGAGGGGCCTGGAACATGACGACCATACCAAAAAACAACGAAAGAAAAATGCCGCCTGACCAGAGCAGATCACAAACACACACACAATTGGTATAAAGTAATTTTACTGCATAAGCAATCTTTGGGGTATGTTTTGATTTTTGTTTTTAATCAATTATGCCCGCACCCAAGAAAATTCTCTTAATTCCTATCATTTGCAACTGCACCTTATTGTGCATCCTGCCTAGCCCTAGCAACAAGCTAATGCAAAAGAAAAAACCCAAATCGAAAACAAAATACACTAAAAGATCTTCCCACGCGATGGTATGACTATGACCCACATTGACTCATAAATTAATATCAATTGCTTTGGTTTGCGTGTGCAAATCTAGGCAATGGGCAATTCCCACCTGCTGACCAACAGCAAATACCTGGGCTACCATCTGGGCTGGGTTTATGGGTGGTGGTGGGATGGGGGAATTCGAATTCATGAAAGGGCATTTAATTGTAATTGACTGTGACCGACCATTACACAATAAGTAAGTAAGTAAGTAACTAAGCTGTATGTATTCATCCATCCAACCATTCATCCACAGGACGCACCTAGAACTTAAGTAAATTATTATTTCTATTTCCATGCGTATGTATTAGTTAGTTAGTTAGTATGTACATTTGAATGTATATGGAGTATATGAAAAGCAACAAAGATTACTGAATTTACTTGCCCTTGATTACCTGATTACTGAATTTTACTTCATCTAATAATAATCCTTGACCCAATAAAACGTTTTCTATGTCAAATATGATCTTTTTGATCTACAACGTTAAAAGAATAATAAATCAATTTATTTAATATTCATATTGCTAATATTAAGTAATAGCAATATTATTGAAATCGTTTAAAGGTTTATTTATTTATTTTGGCAAAAAATATTTACAGTTTACAGTTTCATTCTACTGGACAAAAACTTGTTTTTTTTAGTGCAGTCCCTCTGGAAATATTATGAATTAATTTAATGTATAGTCATTTAAAAATGAATCTGATCCAATATGAATCTTGTAAGATTAGGTATTAATATTTGCGTCGATCTGTGAATATAGACGGACGATATGGTGTGCCACAGCCGAAACTCCATGATGAAATTGCAATTTGGAGGCCATCCAAAGTTAATGCGCTAGGGAAAATGTCCTGGCCGAGCGAATTGCCCGCCGATGATGGCATCCGCTAAATAGAAGCCGTTACTAAAACAGACCAAATAGCAGGGCAAGAACAGGAACAACCTCTTGTCTGATAACATTGTGAAAGTTTACTATGTATATTACCCATGTCAGAACCATGATAAATTGTGTTAAATTGGTGAAACTAAATAACTTAAGACCAGGAAATGCAAATTATGTAATTATAATTAAGAGGTATCTTTTTTTTGTAAACAGGGCGTATACTTTATTAACAGTATCGTGGCAAAATTATATAACAAGTGAGAAACGAACCATGGAAATAGTTAGAATAAAATGAGGATAAGGTTTGAACCACTGGCCTATGGACTAAATCTTTGAAAAAACGAATATTTGCTCTTTTTATTTAAACCAAAACATGCCTTAACTACAAATCGCTGTGGTCTCTATAAAAGGATATCTGAATTTTAGCAAATTTAGGACGGCTGTCCGCGTAGGAATAAACTAAATATCAAGAAGAGAAAGAAAGATGCAAGAATTTCGGCTTAAGAGCGTAAGCCAGAAATAGGCACAAAGAAAGTGTGTGTAATTTACATCAGTGAACAAAATTTGCCTCAAATGCTGAATTGATGAACTGAAAGAGATAACAACCCAAGTTATCATTTTCTCTGTTTTTACGCTAACGTACATCGTGTTAACCTGTAATATTGGCAAAGAAAAGTGGACTTTGGGCTCTGGATGCCTACCTCAAGAGAAAAGGTCAATAAAATGTCCTGATTTTGTTTATTTTAGCCATTAATATTTGCATCTATCCATTCACGAACAATCGGCACATACGTGAATATGGATGGATAATATGGAGCGCCACATCCGAAACCCCACGACGCAATTGCAATTTGAAGGCCATGTAAAGTTAATGGGCCACCGGAATCTCCCCTGCACGGTCCTTGCCGTCCAAGCGGATCACCTGCGCAAATCATGCGATCCGTCAGTTGAGGAATATTGGCACTATTACAATATCTACGTCCCCATAGCTGTATGAGTGCATACTTCATACGACTTAGCCTATTTCTATTACGATCGATTTCACCGAATCCAGTAGTAATTGCTGTTAAATTTTCTAGGTAGTTGTCACCAGCAGGAGCCAAACGAATTGATCTTATTTTATCACTGAAATGAGCTGCTGTACTTAACCAAAGCAATCCTACGTCGTAATCCCTGGTCACAACATTAAAATTTGGATGAATGATGATTTCCTTAACATCGAGAGTTTGCCCATCGCCAGCACTTGTATCGATGGTGCCTAGAAGAACCTTTAGCGAGCTGGTATTTCGTCCCACAATACAGTGGCCAGTGGTGAGAACCGTGGTTTTTGAAATTACAGAACAGCCACATCGATTAAAGCCATCTATTAAAAGGGAACCCTGATAGGGGAACTGTCCTGGCCGAGCGAATTGCCCACCAATGATGGCATCAGCGAAGTAGAAGGCATGGCAAGCCAGGACAAGTAGCAGGCCAAAAGCAGCCACAAAACTCTTAACTGATAACATGAAGAAAGTTTACTACATCAATCATGTCTAGGGAAATGCCATTTATATGGGATCACAGGTGTGTTAAATTGGCTTTAAGTGGCGAAACTAATGGCCTGAAGACCAGGAAATGCGAATTATATAATTATAAATTATAGTTTTCATCACTATAAACATGGATGATGTTTATACCCTTGCAGAGGGTATTAAAAAATTGGTCAGATGTTTGTAACGCACAGAAGAAGACGTTTCCGACCCCATAAAGTATATATATTCTTGATCAGCATGAGAAGCTGAGTTAATAGAGCCATGTCCGTCTGTCCGTCCGTCGGTGCGTATGCGTTTTACTCAGCCATGTTAAGAGCTATCGCGATGAAATTTTTCTTCTTTGATATTTTTTTTTATATAGTCTAGAAAAAGGATATAAGAGGTACAGGAGGTTCCGCTTAATCTAACTACAAGTTTTTAAAAAAAGTAATTGATTATTGAGCAAAGTCACTGTTTAACATTGTGATTGTTCCGTTTGGAGCTTATGATATCCTATGATCACCCGATTTCGATTAAATTTGGCACAGATGCTTATACCAATATTAAATTTAGCTGATAAAATACCAAAGTTATTAAGAAAAGTCTCTGTTCGTGACATTGCCGTTTGTATGGGAGCTATATGATATAGAGATCCGATCTGAGGTCTCAGGTTTTTTATGCAAAACTATGATGTTAGTATATTTCATAGGGATACTCCATCTTCTTCACCTACTATTCCTATATTACTATTTGATATAGTGATCCGATCCCGAAAATTTTTATACTTTATCTTACCCGGGTTATATTTAAGTACATCGAATAGCTCTTAAGATGTTACTAACTTCAATAATACCATTAATAAAGATAATTCTTCACCGTTTTAAGTTAAAAGTTATTATTGGCAATTTTTGATTACTTAAATGACATATGTACATATGTATGTACATAAATATATGTATGTAAGTTGATCTACTGTATCTCATTACTAGATAATGTCAATAAAAAATACAATTTTTTAAACATTAAAATAAAATATGTATTTATTTATTTACACCATGCAAATTTTCATCGATCCATTTACGAAGGTAAGGCACATATGTAAATACGGAAGGCCTATACGCTCTGCCACAACCGAAACCCCACGACACAACTGCAATTTGGATGCCATGCAAAGTTAATGGGCCACCGGAATCTCCCTTACATGGCCCTTCCTGTCCAAGCGGATCTCCTGCGCAAATCATGCGATCCGTCAGTTGAGGAATATTGACACTATTGCAATATCTACGTCCCCATAGCTGTATGAGTGCATACTTCATACGACTTAGCCTATCCCCACGTGAATTGATATCTCCGAATCCGCTTACAATCGCTGTTAAATTTTCCAGGTAATTTTCACCAGCAGGAGCCAAACGAATCGATCGTATATTTTTACCGAACGTAAGTGGTTTAGTCAACCGAAGCAATGCAATATCGTAATCTTTGGTATTAAACCTGAAGTTCGGATGAACAATGACTTTTTGAACATAGAAGATTTGCCCATAGCCAGAATTTAAATCACTGGTCCCGACAACAATCTTCAAAAGTTTCAGATTTTCTCCAGCAACACAGTGGGCAGCGGTAAGGATCATGTACTTTGTGACCACGGAACCACCACATTCCTGTTTGTCGTCGTATATCACGGCAACCTGATGGGGAAACTGTCCTTCACGAGCGAATCGCCCGCAAAGGATGGCATTAGCAAAAAAGAAGCCATCACTAGACAGAGCAAATAGCAGGGCAAGAACAGGAACAAGACTCTTAACTGATAACATAGTGAATGTTTACTATATTACCATGTAAAGAAGAATGTCGTTTATATAGGGTCAGAGCCATGTTAAATTATATTAAATTGGCGAAACTAAAGATTATAAAACCATAAAATGCCAATTAGGTAATTATAATTATAATTTTTAATTATCACTTTAAACAGGGTCAATTTGTTTTTTGTAATACACTAGAAAAATCATACAACAGGTCAGAAAATTGTTAGAATTAGTATAGACAATACCGAAGTCCGTCAATGTTTCCCTTCGGTTCGTTTTTTTTAAGTGTATGACAGTAATCCTCCAGAGAAACAAAAGATTGGCAAAACAATGCCCAGGAAAAGACATGTGTCTTCTTTAAAGTGTACCCCACGGACAGTCTTTAAAGGAACCAAAGTACAAAGTATCATTTAATCGGCGATAGTCTAAATTTTTCTTACTTATTCTTTGAAAAATTTACAAAATTCATTTCAAAAGTTTTATTAATTTCGATCCAATAAAAATAAAGCGAATTGTTTTATTTTAGTTGCTCTTTAAGATGTTTATCCAGCCAAGCATGAAGTTTAGACACAGCTATAAATACGATCGGACGATACGGTGCGCTGCACTTATAAATCTGCACTGCTACTCCAACAAGGACGCTATCCACAACCAAAGGGGCGCCGTGGTCTCCTTTACATGGTGCTTGATTTCCAGTTGGATCTCCTGCGCAAATCATATAGTTCTTCGTGAAACGAACATAATGTTTGCAATATCTATCGCCCCATATTTGAATGTCTGCGTATCTCAGAAAACTTTCTTTTTGATCATATACATTCACTACACCGAATCCGCTGGTGATTGCTGTGGTGTTTTCTGGGTAGGTGTGACTGTGACCGGCCAACTCAATTATTGACACGTACCCACTGAACACAATTGGCTTTTTTAATTTAAGCAATACAGTATCGTACTTTGGAAAAAATGCGGATATGTGAACAATGAGTTTCGTAACATCAATAGTTTGTCCTTTTCCATCACTCAAGTCGTTGGTGCCGGCTACCACCTTTAACTCTGTGACATTCCGTCCCATAACGCATGCGGCAGCGGTAAGGACCATGATCTTGGAGACTAAAACACCGCCACACTGTTGATTGCCATTCACTAGCAAGGCGACCATATAGGACAACTGTTGTTTCTCAACAATTCGGCCAGCTATGATGGCATCAGCGAAAAGGAAGCCGCTTCCTGACAGGGCAAGTAGCAGGCCAAGAACAGGAACAAAACTGTCCGATGACAACATTATGAATGTTTACTACTATATAATAACCATGACAACGAGAATGCTGTATATATAGGGTCATCAGAACCATGTTAAATTGCGTTAAATTGGCAAAACGAAAGGACTTAAGACCAGGAAATGTTAATTATGTAATTATACAAAATAGTTATAAAAATAGTTCTTCCATTGAAAGAAATTTGTGAAATATTTTTCACTCGTCGAAATTCAGACTATGCCTTCTCTCCAATTTAACCGATTGGTCTTCTACTATATAAATAATAGAAATAAAATGTTAGACAACAAATTATATAACTTCGATTAAATCGAATAAAACTAACTTACTTACCCAAAAGCTTATAAAACAAATTTAATTTTAAGGATATTCACATTTCAGTAAAAACTTAAAATATTCGAAAACATTTTGAAAGTTGGGTCAGACAAGTCTACCTCAAAGACATACGAATGTCTCCAACAAAGATATGAAAGCTAAAAAAATATATACATATATATATGTATTTTTATTACCGACAATCTAAAATATTCTATCTAAATTACTGATTCATTAAATTGATAAAAGAAATTAAGTTTTTTTAAGAATTTAAAATATGTATCTTTTATTTTAGCGGTTAAGAGAATCATCGATAAAGCCTCGTAGTTTAGTCACGGATGTATATGCGACCGGACGATACGGTGCGGTGCAATCGAATAGCTGGGATGCCACTCCAATGAGAACGCCTCCCACAATCAATGGGTCACCGGCATCTCCTTTACACGGACCTTGCTCTCCACGTAGATCGCCTGCGCAAATCATGTGGTCCTTTATAAATGAAAGATAACCATCGCAATATCTGGAACCCAATACCTTAATATATGCATATTTTAGAATACGTTGCCTGTCTTCCTTTATACTAATGCCACCAAAACCGCTGGTAATTGCTAACGTCTTTTCTGGGTAGTTTTCATTTCTTGGAGCCAGCTTAATTAATTGCACATCGTCATCCAATTCGACTTCCCTGTGTAGCCGGAGGAATGCAATATCATAAGCCGTAAAGTTGAAGTTTTGATGAATTATAATATTATTCACGTCGAAGGTTTGTCGTTCGGGATCAGTTAAGTCGTTGGTGCCGAGAACTATATTCATCGTGGTAATATCACGTCCCGCAACACAATGGGCAGCGGTAAGAACCATGGTGTTTGAAACTAAGGCACCGCCACATGTTTGATTGCCATTTACTACCAATGCAACCATATAGGGGATCTGTCCTTTACTAGCCTTTTGGCCGCCAATAATGGCATTAGCGAAAAAAAAGGCCATTACCAGACAAGGCAAGCAGTAGGCCAAGAACAGGAACAAAACTGTTAGCCGATAACATGGTGAAAGCTCACTATAGTAACCATGACCAAGAGAATGCCATTTATATAGAGTCACAAGTGTGTTAAATTGTATGAAATTGGCAAAACTAAAGGTCTTAGGACCAGGAAATGCGAATTATGTAATTATAATCAAGAATATTATTTATTTATCAGGGCGAATGTTTTTTTGAAGTACCCTGTCAAAATCATATAATGGAAAATTCATAAAAATTGTATTATCCGTCAGCTTAACATTCAGCATGGTCTTTATTTTGAAATTAGGTTTTTTTTGGGCTTAATGCTAAAAGTTACATAGTTAATGTAAAGTTACAATAATAATTTAAAAGCGCATTTACATTAAATATTCTAAATATTCAAATATTGTCATAGTCTTCATCTAATTCGAAACACGATGTGGTTGGTGGGGATGTGGCTGAAACTTTTGCTGCTGCTGCTGCGAATGCTGGTGGTGGTGCCAGCATTGCGCCACTAGCCTTTGGAATGATTTGAGCGCTGCTCTTTCCAGCAATTTGGTTGTTACTATTATTGTTATTATTATTGTTGTTATTTTTGTGGGTACTGGTCTTGTTGTTGCCATCTCCACCAGCTTCAACGGCGACAGTTGAGGCAGCAGCAGTTGCTACAATATTGGACAAATCAATGTTGATAACTGGTGCCGCAATATCAAAGTTGAAAGATGCAGCTCCAGCGGCACTACCACCACCACCAGTGTTAGTTTCTGTGTCTGATTCCGGTGTACTTAGACTTGATGTGGTCGTTGTTGGGAGCTGCACATTGCTATAATCGATTTTCACTATGGGCTTATTGAGTTCGTAGCTACATATTGGAGCAGGTATGGCAGTATCATAGCTGGTTTTATTTAGGGGCGGCCTCCCGCGTCTTGTATATGATACGGCAGCAGCAGGAGTTGATTCTGAACGAGCTAATTTGGCAGGTGAGTGTCCCAATCCCATTCCACTTGCGGCAACTGTCCGAGCTTGTTGATGCATAGCCACAGCAGCTGCTGTGGGCACAATAACCGAGGGGTGTTGTTGCTGTGGATGCTGTCGCTTCAGTGCACTGCCATTCAGACTCATGGAACGAGAATAAGAATTGGAACCATTTGTTCCACCACCCCCACGGCCTCGTCGCATTGATGTCGATGGCAGGCTTAGATCATATGGCGTATCCGAATCTGGATATTGCTCCTCCGGCGAGCTTTGAACTATTTCCAAATCATCATCATTGTATGAGTTGGCCGCTTCCTCGGCAACCGAAATATCCGGTATGTTGCGCACCAGTTCTTTAAGGAAATCGAAACGATGTTCCGAATTGATGCACTGCTTCATGTGTGAGGTGGACAATGTTTTTGCATTGCGGGAATTTGTTATGCGCAAGGTTTTTGTCAGTAGCGATTCCACAAACAATTCCAAAGTGCGCGAAATAATGACGGGTACAGCCTGAGCCACTTTGCCAATCTCTTCGTCGCTCTGCATGATCTTCTTAATGCGACCCTGCCAAAAGTAAATAAGAAAGGAAAAAAAAACATTAGCACTATTGAACCGGGAAAGGGGAACGGGCACACGTTTGTCTCTATAATGTGAATGTGACGGGGAGGAGGCCTAGGCCTTTAGTGTCCAACTAACACACGCACACACATACATATGTATATAGACATAGCTGTTGTGCATGCGTGTGTGTGTTCAAAAAAAAAACTGATAACCTTTTGATACATGCACTTGGAGGCGGAAAATATTGTTTATCAACTTACCGCTGGAAAGCGTGCATTGTATTTCTTCTTTTTCGATGGCATTTCTGTTTTTCTGTCCTTAAATTACCGTAAATCCTGCTCCTGTCCCAAAATAAAACAATCGCTTTTTTTTTTTTTACACAAGAACAGTTCCTTGATAGGCGTTAGTGTGGGTGAATGGCAAACACAATTCACAGTGAAGCCAATCTTTAGAGATGTGTTGAAACTGTGACTTGGGTTGGCGAAGTGCGTTACCGATAGGCATGCGATATAAAGTCTTTACTCATAATCGGGCACAAGCTATTAAACTTTAATTGTTTTTTTTTTTTTTTTGACTATTTATTAATAATATTAGTAATTACTTTTTGTGCGTAAATAAACGCTAAACTTAGCTAATTGAACTCAATTAGCAAATGTTCATTTAATTTTTCGACTACGATTATTTAATTTTGTCATCTCTAAGCACATCTGTCACCGATCACTGTGAGTGTCAAATCCGGCATTCCCAGAAAGAAGAAGCAAACATTGACTATTTATTCGGAATTTTTGAGGAAATATTTTTCATAATTTTATTGTTGGTGTTGGACATTCCCTCACTCGGGAATTCATGTCTAGCCGTAGCAAAGATCCTTGCAAAGTCAACGCTTGTCGCATACAAAAGTGTCTCAACGGTAAATAGGTAAATGTTTACTATTACTACTCGGGCCCAAAACGGGCTTAAACTACATAATTTTGGTATCAAACGAAAGAGAAAAATTGCACGAGCACGACCTCAGGTGCGCCTTGGCGATTTATTTCGTAGTTTTTGAGTAATTAACAAAAGAAAATTAATATTTTTAGCGGGACTATAGCTAAAAGTAGCTTTTTCCGGCTAAAAAAAGCTGTTCAATTTTGAGATGGTGTTGCCAAATGCCGAATTTTGGATACTCGAATACGCGGGCTTTTTGAATCTTTTGTTCGCACTATTCTCAACAAACGAAAATATTGTTGAGTTTACAATATTTCTTGATTTTATAGAACAAATATAGTTTAGAATACAATATTCGGCTGCCAGAGCAGCCGAATATTCCTCGACTTTTGAGTTTAGATTAAAATATTTGGCTACCAGGGCAGTCAAACAGCGCGCCAAATAAAAAATAGCGTTTGACAACACTGAAATCTAGCTTTACCCGATTTTTCCACTTTTCAACACTGAAATCTCGAGTAGTAATAGTAAACATTTACCGGTAAATATATTGCACATTTTGCTATGATCAAGATTATGTAAGTTAAGTAAATTTGTCTATTTTTTCATTAGAGAACAACTACCAGGAAGATAAGTGCGTCGAGGTGTTGGAGGCTATGCGTCAGTGTTGCCTTAAGTGGCATAAGGAATCGCTTTGTTGCAGTGGCATTGATTTAAATAAAGTATATTTACCGGCCAACAAGGGGGCCAACGCGAGTTCGTAAGTAGATTCCTTGCACATCGCTAGACTATTGCCAAAAATTGTGAATTTTTTGTAGAGGGAAATAATGCCCATACCGGAATATAAACCACCAAAGGAAATTCAAGATCTATTAGACCAAAGACAACCACAACAACACCAATCATCTGGCCAAGGCAATCAACAAAGACGTCGCACCGCTGTCTTGCCCAAACGAAGTTGGATTCAACGTAATCCACGTCTCTTTCAAATTACGGCCTTGACCACATCGCTATTGATATTCTTCTCGAAACCCATTTACGACATTTTCATAGCCGATCCATTGCCTTTGCCACCGGCAGGAGAAGCGCGTGTGCCACCCCACAAACGTTAGATAATTGGTATGGAATCGGTACGCAAGGCAAACCAACGTTTACGCAATTATCCTGTGCTGCTTGCCAAGTGCTCTGACAAGGCTACAGCATATGCTGTTTGTGTCACACGAGATTTAAATGTGCAGCATAAGATTTGTGAGACCGAGTTTAAGGAATTTATGAATTGCATTCGCAAGTCGGCAATGGAATTAAAAACCAAATTATAAATGAAAACCGATACAAGCAAACATTGGGAAGAAATAATGTCGTCTAACACAAAGAAAATAAGGAGCAGCATGTGGTGGTGGTCTTGGCTCTTGGCAATTAGTTTTAAGCAACATTTGTTAATCTCTGCGCTCCTGAGACTCTCTCTCATTGCCTATACCCAAATCCACGATAGCCAATCAGCTGTACCCTATACGGATATTGACTATAAGGTGGTTACAGATGGCGCTCGTCAGGTGCTGCAAGGAGAATCGCCTTTTGCTCGTCACACTTATCGTTATAGTCCTATTTTGGCTTACTTGCAATTGCCAAATCTATTCATTCATGCGGCGTTTGGTAAATTGATATATTCCATGTTCGATCTCCTCATAGCCATAGTTATACACCGATTGGCGTACATGGTGGTTAAGGGACAATTCGAAAAGACAGTGCAACATTTATTTTATCAGGCTTCCAAATCGCACGAGTGCAAATACTTTGATGCCTTGGATGAACGTAATCAACCGGAGACTGTGGCACGTGGAGCCGCTTGCTTTTGGCTCTATAATCCCCTAACGGCTGTGATCTCAACACGCGGCAGTGGCGATAGCTTCTCCAGCTTCTTTGTTATATTGAGCCTGTATTTGCTTATACGAGCCGAGCATAGGCAAGAGCACTCAAATTGGCTGATCTTCTTTGCTGGTCTGTCACATGGCTTCGTCATACATTTGAGACTATATCCATTACTGTTTAGTTTGGCCTATTATCTATCTTTATCCACAAGTTTAGTGCGAAATTTTCGTAATTTTCTGCAACAGATTTTTCGACCAAATGTTCAGCAATTGTGTTTGGTTTTTGGAACATTGTCAAGTCTTGTGCTCCTAACATGGACATTTTATTCACTTTATGGCTATCAGTATCTATATGAAGCATATATCTATCATTTTGTTCGTAAAGATGCACGTCATAACTTTTCGTTGCAATTTCTAATGCAATATTTGAGCACCGGTGAAGAGGGAGAGACATCTCTATTAATCAAACTACTCGTTTTGGCTCCCCAATTTGTTTTGATTATTTATTTGAGCCTCACATTTGGTCAATTCCGCCAGACTTTGCCATTCTGTGTATTTACCTTGGCCTTTGTTTTGGTTACCTACAATTCTGTGGTGACTTCCCAGTATTTCATTTGGTATTTGGCCATATTCCCATTGTGCCTAAATAATTTGAAACTTCTCTCGTGGCCGCGATGCTTCATGTTGCTTGCTCTTTGGATTTGTGCCCAAGCCTTGTGGTTGCTTCCAGCCTATTTGCTGGAGTTTCGGACATGGAATACATTTAATTGGATAGGTGCTCAGAGTGCCATCTTCTTTCTAACCAATAGTTATATATTAAAAGAGCTTCTGGCTCACTATGGTTTTACACACTTTAAGATAAGTTATAAGAAATTTAGATAAATACATGTAGAAAACTAAAAATTATAAATTTCTATTTCTGTTTTATTGTTTATTAATACTTAAAAATTTAATGTAATTGAATAGTTTTTCCATTTCAATTTTTTGCAGATCTTGAAGACGACTCATTAGCCACCACTCATCTGTTCCAAGTTCTAAAGGTATCTCAAAGACATTTCCCTCCCTATTCCATTTATATTCCTTGAGGTCCTTTTGGGCACTGCGATAAAGACTGCGGGAACAAACTGTTGAGATGGACACTTGATTTCTAGACTGAAGATCCTTTTGGTTTTCATACAACTTGTTGACTCTCTCATAATCTTTTCCCAAATCCTTGGGATTTGAGCAGAACATATGATGCAGGCGCATACGCTTAGATTTATTTATGAAGATTGCCACACACAGATATTCACTGTACACATCGGATGTATTGCTATGAGGACTATTTGGTGGATCATCAGATTTCAAGAGGATCTTACTTAATATGCCTGGAAATGTGTTCGCATTGATCGTTGTAACAGGTTTGGTAGTTTTCTCTTTTTTTTTATTTATGCGTGGTAATCTCGGAATATTTAAAACTTTTCCTGATATATTAAGTACTGGAGGTGATGATGATGACTCAATTGCCGTTACAGGTTGATCACTTTCAGCCATTATTTCTTTGTTTATGAAATCTTGAGGAATCTCCTTTTGTTATATTTTATGTTCCTTGTTGTCTGTCTATGTTGTTACGCTAAAAACACTATCTAATGTACTTGAGGTTGTATTTCATTTTATAGCAAATTGATTTCAATTTAAGTGAAATGAAATAAATAAGCTTTTGAATTAGTGATGGTCACGTTAAAAGATTACATGGGAATGGCAAGATATGTGAATACAGGGTGGGCCTAATATGTGTAGAGCTTCCTAAGGAGGGGAGTAAGGCCTTTTAAAAGCGACATAAAATCTAAATAAATTTCCAAAAATCGTAGTTAATTGCTTAAGAAAAGTTTTAGTTTGACGACAAAGTAAGTAAATATATTTGCATAAATATAACTTATTTAAATATCACTTGGTAGATGGGTTATCACAAATTTTATTAGATTCTACAAGTTTACAAGTACTATTTAAAATATCTTGGAAAATAAAACCGAAAATTTTGAAATTGTTAATTTTTTTTATTAAATAATACTCTAAACGAACCAGTAATATTAATATTATTTAGATTAAGACTATAACGAAATCAATTGTTATTGCTTACTAATGCTTAGAAATTTAATATAATTAAATAACTTTTCCATTTCAATAATTTGTAGATCTCGGAATCGCCTATATAGCCACTCATCTGTTTCACGTTCCATTGGTGTCTCGAAGGCGTTCCCCGCCTTATTCCATTTGAATTCCTTCAGATCCTTTTGCACACTACGATAAAGGCTGCGCACACAAATCGAATGAATAGTCTCCCTATTTTTATATTTAAGGTCCTTTTGGTTTTCATATAATTTTATTACTTTCTCAAAATCCTCGTCCATGTTCTTGTAAATTGAAAGGAATATGTGATGTGTGAGAGTGCGGGTTTTTTCATTCTTAAATATTGCCACACACAGAAATTCACTCATCTCATCGCATTTGTCGTTGTCGGGCGGACTTTTTGGTGCTTCATCACATTTCAGAAGGATCTTACTGAGTATGCCTGGAAAAGTTTTTATATTGATGGTTGGAGTTGGTTCAGTTTGGGGTTGATCAATCTCTTTAGTAGCTCCCTTCTTGGAGCTCGTTTTGCCTGGTAAACTCGGTAGCGTTCCTGATATATTGAGAACAGGAGTTGATGTGGTTAATGATGTTGCAACGGGCTTATCACTTTCAGCCATTATTTTTCAGTTTTTTTATTATTAATATTTAGTGGACTACTAAGGAAAAACAATGAGCTGTTTATGTGGTTCAAATTCGTTTTATACCAAGTTTATGAAATGAATAAGCTTTTTGAATTAGTGATGGGAGTTGGGTTAGTTAACAAGACAATGGCAAACAGTTTATTTACAGCGTGCCATTGCGTATACGCAATAAACTTATGTTTATTGTAGGAACTTAAATTTGTAAAAATTTGAGACCGTTTTTTTGTTTCCACAGTAGGATATCATACAAGGAGCTTTAAATTTATGATATTTTAAATATAAAACCCTATAGTTTTATAATTAAATTTCTTGAAGGTTGGTTGGTTTTATATTCGCCACAATGAAACACCCTGTATTTGGTTTGTTTATTTCGACATGTTCGAAATACAACAATAGGAAACAAGCTTTTGCTATTGACGACCAAAGGGTTTGACATTAGACAAATTCTTATAAATCCAGAACTCATTCATTCATTCATTTGTTACATTATGGAAAAAGACACTGTGATTAAAAAAGAGGAGGCAACAATTGAGGGTAAGCCAATAATTCTATACACAGTTCTACAAAAATTTTAACAATTGTTTGCTGCAGCAATTTCAACAATGGCCAATCAAGTATTAAACATTGGAGGTGATGACTCAGAGGTGGATGATAGGGTTAAAGAACCAGTGCCTGGGAAGCATTACGAATCTAATTTTGATGAAGAATTCAATAAGCGTCTTATCAAAATAATGTTGCCAGGAACTCAACCTTTACCAAAGAAAAATGATACCACCCTCATTGAACAATTCAGTGCACGAAGAATAGAGAAAAATGGCAAAATACTTTATCAGTTTGATTGCCAGGACTTTGGCGGTGGTAGCCAAAGTCGTACCAAACATCAACCTGGATGGACAACAATTAGTGGACCTGCTTATAGTGCTAAATATGTTCTGGATTTGGTTAGAAATCGTTTGAAAGATGAGTTATGGATTAGGGATAATGTGGTTGAATGCCGAACAAAAGAAACTAAAGAGTATTATTTTATGCAGGGCATAGTTTCCGAGTGTTTAGACAGAGCAAATGATGATTTATATAATTATGTTTTATGTCTACAACAACAGTTTAGATATGGCCATGAAGTAATACAAAAATAATTATTCTTATGCTTTCTGTCTTTTTAATATGCGTACCTAATGTTTGACTAAGTAAAGACTGACAATAATTAAAAGGAATTGTACTCTTTTTGCTATCAAATAAATTCAAATATTGTTAAATTTTACTTCACAGTCACTCTTCAGGTTTAGTTTATCATCAAGTCCCATGCAATATTTTTTTACTTGGTACAAATATGTGTGTAACCCATACAAAACCCAACATTCGATGTCGTTGACCACATACGTTGACCTTGCATACTGTTTACAGGCTTTTTGTGGTCTTTTTTATTATTAAAATTAAACCAACAAAGGATATTGATAGTGCAGAAATCCTTAAATCGCTGTGATACTTAAATATTTTCAAGGCAAGGCTAATTAATATTCAGCCTGCTCTCTCATATTTCTATGTACAATAGATTTATTGATTTTTGTTTATACTTTATTTATATGTAAGTGGTTACAAAAAAAATATTGTTTTGCAATTGTCCTTGTTTTGTAGAAAAAGCCTAACACACGAAAAATTCATAATCGACTAAATTTATTTACAAAATGTACAGAATTGTCTGCTAATTTTTAAAGTTTCTCTAAAGTGTTTTCTGTTTTGTTTAAGCAAAAGTCTTTTTCTTATACAAAATATAAATAAATTGTGCTGCCAGCAGCATTTGATTCTAAGCAATAATAGTAGTAGTATGTTTGAGTTTTTGTTTAACTTAATGCATTAAATTATTTACAATTTAAATTCTAATTGAATCTCCTGCAAAGGAGTGTTGCCTAGTTTGTATTTAAGTCAAGGGTTAGATAACATTTTCATCCATTTTAGGTCATGACAGTATCCAAGAGTGTATAATACCTGCAAAAGATATAGAAATTTAAACAGTTTTAGCTAATTGTTATGAAATTAGACTTATTAAGACTTACGATTTTCACCTGGCGATAGAGTTATATGTATATCCTCACGATTAAGCAAGTGCGCTAAAAATTTAAAAGTATTAAATTAAATAAATATCATTTCGTTGTTTGTTTGTTTAAAACGCACTTGAAGCAACAAGGCAAGAAGAGGGCATGTTTAAATATTTAAATAACTTGTTTCTTTATTTATCAATGCGGCTAAAAATAATAAATTTGTATATATTATTTTTTTTTTTTCGTTTGTTTGTTTGTTTTGTTGTTTCATTCACTTAATGTTTAAGGTTAAAGGACAGAGAAAAATAATAATAATAAAATGAGGCATTTTACATAAATCATAAATATTAAATATGTATGTAGTTTTGTGTTTTTTTTTGTTTTTTGTTTCAAGTTTTTGAAAAATTAATTGTAAATAAGGAAGGGTAGAAAATAAAATGTTGGACATGTCTTTCAGAAATTGCATAAATAATTGGCTTAGCTTAGGGTACAGGCTATCACAGATTCAAAGTTGACCCAACCAGACACACATACACACATGCAGAACAAGAAGAAACAGAAGAATAATGAGAACGAAATGCAGCAAGCCAAGCCCCCAAAAAGCCCATGCATGTTAAGGAGAGCGAGAACTTTGTGTTGGGTTATGTGTGCAAAGCATATGGCTGCTGTGGCGGTTGAGGCTGCTGCTGCGACTGCGGCTGATCGCCTTGCGATGGTGGAGGTGGAGCACCGCCATTGCTGGGAACTATGCGTATCATACCCGGCTGGATCCTGACATTTTCACAGGCTTCACACATATTCAACTGCGGATGATTGCGGAATGTACACAAATTGCAGGCCCACATATCCAATGGCTCTTCATCGTCATCCACATCGGATTCCGAGAATTCATCATCGTAGTTAGAGGCTTGTTGCTGCTGTTGTGGGGATTGGAGCTGCTGCTGCTGCTGTTGCTGTTGGAGCTGATGTTGCTGCTGCTGCTGTTGGAGATGTTGCTGTTGCAGTTGCTGGATCTGTTGTTGGCGCTGATGTTGCAGAAATTGCTGGAACTGATAGTACTGTGCATAGGTGGGCGGTGGCTCCATTGGCAATTGAGGATGCTGTGGTAGCTGTGGTTGCTGTGGCGTCAAACAGGCCGATGTTGGAGCACTGCTGTGTTGCTGTACAAAGTCCAAATTTGGCTGCAATGCCAACGTCGGTGCCGGCACTGAATTAAACCTCAACGAATTGGGCGGGTTCTGTGAGCGATTAACACTTGGACGCTGTCGTGGGAATGGCTGTGGCTGTTGCTGGTGCTGCGAAATACTCCCAGCTGGTGCTGATTGCTGACGATGCATGGAATTTGGCCCAGGACCAGTGGCATTCATTTGCGGATCTAAAAAACAAAATTGGTTATTTAAAACACGTTTCAATCTAAGTAAAACTTATTTCTCTTACCATTCAACACATTTATCAGCCGCTGACAGTCCTCAGTCAATTTCTTGATATCTCTATCCAGTCTTTCAGATTCCCCAACCGGCACCGGTTCGGTCAATATATTGATCTCCTGCTCCAGCACTAGTAAACGTTTCTTGTTATCTCTCAAGGCATTGGCCAGTTTATCACGCCGATGCTTCTGACGTCCAATGGTGGCAGCATGAGCTAAGAAAAAGAAAAACATCATTTCACAAATTTAAATTGATTATTATTTTGCATTTTTCACACAATTGTGGGTCTCGCTCTCTTAGCAACAAATTTTTGTTTGTTGATAGAATCAAAAATAATTCTTATTTCTTTTTTTTTTTTTTTCGCCTGGCTATTTATATCATCTAATACCTCACATTTTATTACTCTGTTTTGTTGCTAAAAATAATTGCCGAAAATGTTCATAAACAACAAAATTTAAATTTAAATTATGTATAAGTATAAAATTTAAGTCGAAAAGTGCGCAAGCAAAAATCAATCTAATAATAATTTATTTTCGAATGCATTCACAGAGACAGAGAGAAAGAGTTTCCGTTTCTTTTTCCTTTTTTTTGGCGTTTTGTTCTATTCTTAGATATTTGATAGATTTCTAACGGAAATAGCCAGCTAGTCAGTCAGCCAGTCAGTCAGTCGGGACAGTCAGAAGAGTCAGGGAAAGAGTTCGGGACAGACAACAGGGCAGTGGGCCAAGGGTTGCCAACTATTTTGGTTCGACCAGACGCAGACGTCAGCCAGTTTTTGTGGCGCGAAGCATGAATATGGCAAACATTTTAATTGATAAATTGTTTCATTAATGGCTGTGAGATTTTTCCCATTTTCTTATTCTCTTGATTCTTTCTCCTTCCCCTCACCAAAAAAACAAATTCCAAACGAATTAAAGATAACTTTTTTTCTTTGTGACATTTAAAGTGCTCATCATTAATGGGCGGCCCACATTGCGTATGCTTAATACAAAAAATTATTTTCAAATGATTATGTTTTCCCTATAAAAATTTCGTTTATTTAATGTTGTTATTATTATTTCTTTTTTTCTGTATTTGCCCTGAACTTGAACGCCCCAGAAAAATAAATGGAAAACGTCGCAAAAATCTATGAGAAGAAACACAAGAATATATTTTTTTTGGTTTCTTTTGCTTCGGCAAAATAAAATACGATATAACCAAAGCAAAAATAAAGAAAGATAGACAAAATATTTGTATATATAAACACATACAACCCATATACACGCATACATATATATCTTTAGTCTATATAGTTAAGACGTAGCGTGGGCGTGCTCAGTATATACATATATAGATAAAGATTTGTATATGTGTTTATGTATTTGTGCTGAAGGGCATATTGAATCGCAGCGTAGATAATACGCAAATATTCATGGCATGGTGCATATTGAAGAAATCGCAATTCATAGCCCGATAATTGAGGAAATAATGTCAACACCTGGCCATAACTTGAATGCACAAAGAAAAGAATTTGCAGGTCTTGCTTTTGAAATTTGGAATTATCTTGAAGACATTTGTAGATTATGCCCGATTATCTCTTCCAGGTGGCCTTATTGGCCAAGTCACGTTTTGCGTATGTTGTCCTCCTACCATAGAACTATGGTTAGAATAGGGAAATAGAAATATAGAAAACGGTTTCGACAATGTTCTGATCTATACCGATTTCGATTCTGAAAAATTTCTTTTATATCCAGAAATCTACCCAGGGATTTCCCTTATTTATGGCAACAGAATAATAATAATAATTTGGGCAATACATATTTATAAGTCTGCTTTATGTCTTTGTTGATAAAAAATCTATATTGGTCGACTGATTTTTACTTAACTTCGAATGGGTCTACCAAATGTTTAAAAATGTTCAAACTTGATCAAAATTTGTAAAACTTAACTTGATTCAAAAGGCCAAGAGATCACTAGATCAGGGATCTACGAAGGGGTTTCTTGGAAAGCTCAATTTGGAGACAGATGGTCTAGAATAGTCTAGTCTGTCTTAAGCACCTCAAGGCAAGGTCAAGGATTTGTAAAGTCTTTGCCAAAGATGGTAAGTAATCGAATTTCCAGAAGGTTAACTCACGAGTTGTTGCTGATAACAAGAACTTTCAAAAAGAGGAAATGGGTCAATCAAGCGGAAGCTGATAAAACAGTCTTGCGAAAAGAAAGAGGCGTATGGATGAATTTGCATCACATTTTAATGTAAATTGTTTGATTTAAACACAAATATTTCTAGCTGTGCCTTTTTTCTTCTTTTTTGGGGCGTAATTCAATTTAGTTTTCAATTGTAAACAATATTGCTTTTGGGGGGAGGGGACCAGGCGAGTGGAAAGACTAGTGTCGATAGCTGATAAGAGGTAAAATCGTCGACGACATCATTCGTTGTTGTCGTCGTCTAATTGATAAGCATTCTTGATAAGGGGTCTAGTGCCTGCTTGTTACAGTTCTTTTCCAAATTGAAACGAAATAGCTAAAGTGCGATAAGTTGAATATTCTCTTTCTGTGCAAAACATGTGGCGATTTATATTTCATTGTCGTCGTTGTTGTCTCACCTTCTCGATCAGCTTCATCCAGGACTATGCCATTGTAAAGAGCGACACTGGGACTGCTGTCGGTGCTGCTGCTGCCATGATCGTTATTATTGTTGTTATTATAATTAGAGGCCACTATATGATTTGCAGCCTGGGTGGGATATGGGAATACTTCAGGCATGGCTATTGCTGCTGCTGCTGTTGCAGTGGATCCATCGGCATCGAGACTCGATGGATAGACCTGCGTTGCTTGCTGCTGTTGCCGTGGACCTATGCAACCCGCACTAAAGACACTACCTTCGTCGGTGACAGTTAGCTGGAAATTTTTGTGGGTTCCACGAACTGCATCAAAACTGGAACTTGAATAGGTAATCCCACTGCCCTGACCACTGGGCGCTGGACCGGCGGTAATATCAATTGCCGATTGAGCAACGCCCGTCGTTGTTGGCTGACGTAGAGTGAGATTGAGCGAGGTGAAACTTTTACGGCCTGCAGTCGTTGTTGGATTGACGGAAGTGGGTGAAGGTGGTGTTAAAAAATCGCGTGCATACGGCGGCTCTGGCTGTAGCGTAATAACTGAACGATGGCGTATGGGAGAGGCTTGTTGCGGCGTTGTTGCTGTCGCTGCTGCTTCTGCCGACGGCGACGACGCTGCTGCTGTTGCTGCTGTCGCTGTAGGCGATGATAAGGCATTGAGTGAAATTTCAGACTCGCTGGAGCTCATGGGACTGGTGAGGCAAGAGGAATCATTGGAAAAACTGCTGGGCTTAGGCGCCAATGGTGGTGGCTGTTGCTGTGGCGGCAGGGGTGGTGCTCGCCTTAGTGGCTTATTCAACGAGGTGGGCGTCAAGTCTCTTCGTTGTTGTGGTTGTTGCTGCTGCTGACGTTGGTGAATCTTCTGTTGCAATTGCGTATTCAACTGACGTTGAAGATTAAGTGTTGTGGGTCTGGCTCTCGGTTGCTGGCCATTGCTGGACGGCGGTGTCGTTGGTGTCGTCGTCGACGTCGTTGTTGGCTGTGGCGGTTGTGTTGGAGCAACCCTTGTGGGTTTTAGTGGTGTCGGTGGCTTTGTCGCTTGCCTTTGCTGCTGTTGCTGCAACACCTTAGCTGGATAGCTCTGCACTGGTATGGGATGCAGGGCCAACTCTTTTCTCAACATTTGTATACAATTTTCACGCTGATGGCAATTTTCATTGACGCATTGTGTCACTATGGCATCGGGTATCGTTGGAAACTCTTGCTTCATCTCATGGAACAGATGCATAATACTAATATTGGTGCATTGGCAGTTTAGCTTAGTCTTTGCCGGCAGCACCTGTTGATTCTCAGTCTCTTGCAACAGTTGCTCATTGCTACACGAGCGACTAAGACTGCATTTGGAGAGCTTACGCCTTTGTATAAAATGTTGGTTCAGTGCCTCGGCAACGGTTTGTGACTTATTGTTGTCTTGATTTTCGTTGGTTCCGTTTATATCGCCATTCAATTGTTTACTGTTTGCGTTTGTTCCAGGCGGCATTGGTGGTGTGGCCGCCATTTTAGGCCATCGTTTGTCACAAACGCTGCAGACCTGCAAAATAAAAACAAAAGTGTTACTCAGCGTTTCAAACTAATTCAATTAGATTATTGATTTTTGTTTAATCCTTTGAATATGTTGATTTCTTTAAGCAATAAGACCGTGGAGTAGATAAATTGACTTTTGATTTCGGTGATATGCAAATGAAAAGATTGCACCACTAATTTGCGTACTTTTGAACATTTAACAAGTTTTATACCTCTATATTCTATATAGGCAAATCCCATAATTCGCAAAATTATAATTTTACATTTAAACAATTGTTGGAGTCGTTTAATTGAAGCTTATCTTTACATCAGGTAATAATATGAGTCATCCAAATTGCAATAAATTCTCACAGAATTGTATTATAACTTGTATATTTACCAAGTGAGTTCATGTCACATACAAAGTTACAAAGCAAATTCCAATTACTTTTTCCAGTAAGAATGATTTTTATAGCTACAATAAAATTTGTAGAGCTATTTTAAGCAATTCAGGATATTTTACAATATATTTTTGCCCATGCTTGGCACGTTTCACATTAAATTTCACTGCAAACCCATTTTAAACGAGAATACTTAAACTAAAATAGTTTCCATGGCTATTTTTGACCAATTAAACACTTAATCTATAGAGTTATTAAGTATTGAGACTTAGTTTTTGGGAGTTGTGAGACACCAGTTTTTTCTCCTATAAACATTTTTACTGCAATTGACACAATGCTCACATTTTGCCACAAAGTATGCAACAGAATATAGTTTTTACTAGATAATGTTTGTCTGAGGACTTCCAAATATTCGATACCAAATAAGATTCTATATTTTCTATCTCAAACCCCACCAATGCAGATTTATTGTTAAACCAATTTTACTTATTCATCGAATTAAGTTTCCATTTGGTACTTTGCTTACTTTAATATGTATATGTAATTGTATTAGTCTATTGAGTGCACAAATAATTTTGTTTACAAAAATGAATAGACCGAATAACAAACTTCTCATCTGCTGCCTTGCTTCTGTCGCTTCTTTGGTTGCTGCAGGCTATATTTATAAAGCGTAGAGATGTTAAGCTCTGTTATGGTCATCATTTCACGCAAATATTCTATATCATGCTCAAATGCCTTCAATTGCTGGACCAAGTCCTTGATTTGTTTTATTAAATGTTTCTCAGCATCTTTCAGTTCAAATTCCATAAAAACATCGGACCCCACCAACAATGTAACCTTCTCTAAGGGTGGAATTATCACAGTGGTAAACACCCCAATAGCAGGATGAAATTTTGCCTCAAACTCAGTTTTATCTTTCATGAATTTTCCCACCAGTTGCAAATTTGATTTAGCAGTCTCGATGCGAATCGTTTGATTTGTATAATTGTGCTCAAGTTGCATTGCCTGTTGGCCATATTTTGCATATTTGGCATTCTCCAGACTCATGGCACTATCGACATTCTTACCAAATTTGGAACGACACAAATAGGCTTCAATATCGTTTATAAATTTCGATTCTTCAATATTTCCAAAGGATTTTTGGTGCTTATGAAGTGGAGGTTTTTCAATTTTATCAATAAACGCAAACATATTTATTTGTTTTGTGTTTATTTTGGAAATACATTCTAAACAATTTGTGCACTAATGAAATTATTTTATAGGCCTTCTATAGCTGTCAATTAACAGTCAAATTTTACAATGGCAAATTGTTTTAAGTAAATATGCTTTTTATGAATTTGTATTGTTACGTGAATAAGCTTGAAACTAAAACAATTTAAAATTTAGTTATTATTCACTTGGTTCGAAATCAATTGTTGTTGGTATTTTAGATTAAGACAAACAAATAGTCATAATCTATCCGCCTTAAGTTGATGATCTTAAAAATAAACGAAAATTATATATTTTATTTGGATTATTTTTCGATGTTTGTTTTTAAGTAAGATATTTAATTAAACGCTGCATGTATTAAACAGCCCTCGCTTGATTGATTTTTTTTTAAAGGCATTATTTCATTGCCCGATTTAGAACTTTGACGAAACACAAATAAAATCTGAAATAAGTGGCGTATAATCTATAGATCCATTCTTTTCTTTTCTCTCTCTATCTCTCTGAATATCTGTCTTGTTCTTGCTTCATTCACAACATAAACAAATGACAGTGGAAATTTAAAAATATTTATGACACAACTTCATATTGGCATTTAAAAAGAACAAATCTGTGAAAATTGCAGAGACGGGAAAAAGATACTTTTAAGTTAAAATAAATATAAAGTAAAAAATGGATTTTCTCTCAGACATTTGTGTGGGTATGTGTGTGTATATTGACAGTTCTTTGGGGCCATTGTCAAGGATGAAAAGAAAATAGATAAATTATCAGGTGCTAAGCGCAAAATGTATCTAATTATATACATATATAGATAGATATGTATTTACAGACATCATATGGCTATCTGTATTGATGATAGAAATGCTAGATAAGCTATGGCGCTTCGTTAAATGTTAATTCAGGGTATACCGACAGGTGGTCCAGCTATTTGTTTATACACAATTCAAACACAAAACGCCACGGGCGGATGTCTAAAGCCAATTATGAGCGGAAATTTATCTCAAACTTTAACAAAGACCATCAATACAATCTCTTTATCCTCCTAAAGAATATTAAAATGGTTAAACTAATTCTGTGTAAAAACAATTTCATAGACATAAAGATAAGCTTTGGCGCCAATTAATATATAAATTTATATGACCCAATATAACTATGTATGAAGCTTCATATTCAATAATAACTTACATTTTGATAGCTAAAATATGTTTCTATAATAAAACAAGTTAAAAGGTGTTCACTGTTTCAATTCCACAAACAATTATAATTTTGGTTTAATTATTTGTGTTTAGTTAACCATTTATTTTTATATTTCCTAATTTTTAACAAAATTTTCAGATTTTTTTGTTGGTTTTAGTACACTTTGTTTTTTGTTGTGCTTCTCAGTTTTTGGGTTTTCAGGTTTTTGCTTTTCACGCTCACTTCAATAAACAACACAGAATTGTTAATTAAATTAAAATTCTCGCGCTCCCAGTGATTTTTCTTTTTTGAAATGTGTGTTTCGAATGCCTTAAATGCCAGCGATAAACTGAACGGAAGAATCAAAAAAAATTTCCCACATTTTGCCAGAAAATTATTTTCACAAACACAAAAAAAAAAACAATTTCAATATTTTTTTGCTTACCATGAGAGTAAACGAAAGAGCATAGAAAAGAGAGAGAGAGAGAGAAAGAGAGAGGGAGACGGAGAGAGCAAGAGACTCTTATTGCTTATGCAGAATAAATAAGATATTTGAGGTAATCAGTTTGTTGTTAATGTGCATTACGTATACGCTCTGTGGTCAACCATAAAAAGCACTCTTTTATGCAAATTAACTTGCAAAAAAAAAACAACAACAACAAAAAAAGTTGGGAAACAAGAAGAACCACAACGAATCAATTAAATCATTCAATATTTTTGCCACACTCGGGCCCCACAGGAGCAAGTTCTATGAGGTTGAGCGCCCATTTGGCCATAAATTTCACATCATGGGAAACTGCTTTTAACTACTTTTTTGATAACAGGTGCAGTCGGTCTTATCATTGGCGCCAGTTACCTGTCTATATTTCATTTAAGTATTCTTTATCAGGCAATAAAATAATGGAAAATAGTTGCATGGAATGGAAATTTAATTTATCATTATTACCGTATGGGTTCATCTATAGTTTATCTCTCTATTTTACTGGAAATGGTTTAGCGAAAATGCATTCACCACTTTTATGTGTGATTTTTAAAGATATTAGGTCTTCTCTTAAGTTTCTTTTAAAAAGTGATATCAATTGAAACATCTTAAATTTAGGCGAAAATGAATTGGTATTAAATACTAAAAAAATAAATCTTTATTCTGCCTATATTAAATTTTGTATCAGCTTTCGATCTTCCTATATTGTTTCATCTAAACCTTCTTGCCATTCAAGTCCGCTCCTGATTATAGATTATAAAAAAAACAACAAAAATTTGGCAATTGCTGACTTTTCACCTCTCTAGCTCTCTCTCTCTCTTCTCTTTTTTACGCATTTCTTTCGCTCTTTGATTTCTTTCCTTCTTTCTCTCTGTCATTCGTTTTTGTATTAAAAATAAACTTTTGTGTGGGTGTTCTTTTTTTTTTGTTTTTGTTTTTTGAGAAAATTGAATGAAATATTTTGAAAAAACAAACTATAGGTGAAAAAGTTTTTCCAAAAAAAACTAGAAACGAAATTAACAGGGATTAAATATGCAAATAATAATAATGAAAAAAAAAACCAACACAAAAAATTAATAAAAACCCCAAATTAAATATATTGAAAAAAAAAACGCATTAATTATAAAGCATGGGTCTTAAATTTTCGGCTATAGACTATTTAACATGGCGCCATAAAAAAATTTAAATCAAAAATCATAAATAATGTTTTTTACCTACCTAGAACGAAAAACCCATACGTTCATATGTATATGTATATATATATATGTATGTATTTGAGGGTATACTACATGTATAGATAGATTCCAGCTTTTCAAGATCTTAAAAAACAATTATGAAATATTAACAATTTTTCTTTAGATACTCTTGAAATTGGTGGGAATATTGGTTTTGAGAAGTAATTGGCATGGCATGAAAGAAAGAAAAGTAAAACATCGCATAAAATTGTTTTTACTTTGCAAAATTGTATTTAAAAATATTTCCTAAGTTCATTATATCTGGAGTATATAAAAAAAAAAGATCCCATATATAAAGTTTTAGCTACTAATCATGTTTTATGGCAATGTATAAATATTTTAACCTCTTAGGCTAGGTTAGATTCGTAGAACAACATTGTACTGAAGTCTTTTTGACTTGATCTAATTGTAAGAACAAAGTTTTATGTTAATAGAATTTGCAAAGTTATTTTTTATTGGCCTTACAAAGTAAGTAAGTAAGTAAGCCTAAACTTGTAATTTTATTAAGTAAATTTTATTTTTTAATTTTTTTTTTTGATAATTCACTTAGGAAATTTAAAAGAATATTTTGGTATCCATTTTATTTCATTCAAAGAAACGAATAATTTGATAAAAATTCGTAAAGTATGTGTTTTCTGGTTGAATCTCTCTTGGTCTCTTTCTCTTACTTTATCTCTCCCTATCGCTTTCCCTTTCTGTCTTTCTCTTCATAGTAGTTCAGATTACCAATTGATAACTTATTTTTATTTGAAAAACAAGTCACGAGAATTTGGCCTTTCTCTTATCAACTGATTTTGGTTAAGTATGCCCTATTGCTCTTTAATGGCTAATTTGATTGCAGGCGATCACATGGAAAAACTTCGAAATGCAATTAAACACTTATTAGTTTGATGTACTATGGGATATATTAAGATCTAACTGATTTAGATTTCAAGAAATAAGCCCAAACTGAACTGAAGTGATTTTGTTTTTATATCAGATGAAACTGAAATGGACTGGAATTAAAGTATCAAGAAGTAAAGAAACTTCGAGACTTTAAGAAATTAAGCAACTCACTCTGATATGTTATTTTCGTTTTGTTCGAACTATTCCCTCAACATTCCACTAGAGTAAATGCAGGATGGGAGAGGAGGAAGTAGAGATGATAAGGTGTAAAGAGGAATGAATTGAGGGCGGGACGAATTGATATTTAAAAATATTTAGCGTATAAATATAAACATTTTTTTTTCTCTTCTTGTTGCTTTTTGTATTTGCCTTTCAACGAACGAAAGAACGAAGGAAAATGAAGGAGGGAAAGAAAATGGTAATGAAAATTCATTTCATTTCATTTTGTTTGCCAGCAGCAGCAACAATAACAACAACAAGAACAATTTTGTCTGCCTTATAGCGGGTGGCAGACAAGCAACAGCAACAAGCCAACAATAACAACAACACAAACTGCAGACGTAAACGACCTTCACAATTAGCAATATACATATATACATATACAAAAGATCTACATATTTAGAGAGATATACCTACACACACACACACACACAAACACACACACTCGTGTGGAAATTCGAAAAGGAAATCAACGTCAAATATTGCACATTTTTAGTATATATGTATATGTACGAAATTGAGAGTACTCGTGTGGAAATCATACAAATATATTAATATATCTAAATATATACATACATATGTATATGTACATAGGTACATATATAATAACCATCTAGTACATATATTCTATACATTTATTTTAAATATGCTTCAGGTAAATGATGATCATTTTTTTATCGCTTTGCGCATTGTGTGCCAAAAACAAAGAGCCAAAAACGAGAAACAAAAACAACAACGACAACCTAAAAACAAATTAGAAAAAAAAAAAAAAAAAAAATATATATAAAAGTTTACAAAGTCATTAAAATTATGCCAGCGCGTACCAGGCGCATTTGTTTTGGCTTGACTTGGCTCGGGCTTTGGCTTTGGCTGCGGTTTTTTGGTTTTAGCCCTCTTGTAATTAGACCAATACACAAAATTTCCATTCATTAAAATATTTGAAATACCCTGTAACCATATTTTTAAAGAGTATATATTGAAACATGATCAATTTGCATTTGTTTACATAGCTGATAGCTATTATTCAAACTGAAAATTTGTACAAGTAGCTGAAAAAACGAAATGTCTTGGGAGTCACTTGTCGTATACTTAATGCGCACTTATACGACACGTGGTCTGGCTTGCAAGAGTCGAAATGAATATGATAAGTTCTCAATTTGTTCAAAATTGTAGAATGTTTTTCATGTCCTTGCAGTGGTAGGCAATTTGGAACATAAAGTACACTTTTGAGCAAATGTCGAAATCGGAGTGATCGGATAACTATAACAGGGTATTCTCAAATCGATCACTTCAAAAATGCCTAAGAAATATTTTTTATGCCTATTATTGTTGTTGTTTTTGCTGCTTACATTGCTGTGCAGAATTGGTTTTTCCGATGGTTTTGTATGTTATGATTTGAAAATTTGTTGTTTCAAAAAAAAATAGCGTAGCAAATATCTAATTGGATTTACATTGGTGGGAAATTTTGGCGTGTTGGCACACAAATTTCCGTTTATTCTTTGTTGTTTATACACAAGAAGCCTGTAAATCTAAACTTTACAGGATTTGAAAATTTTTCGATACCTTAAAACAATTAAACAAAATTTAGTACTCTATAAAGATGATCAACAAGGTAAAAGGAATTTGCACGTGACGTACAAAGAATAGATAAACCAATCGAAGTGATTAATCAAATATTCAGAATGATTAATTTAGTACTCTAAGGATTCTATTGTCTTTTATAAAATACATTCCTAATGTTGACAAGAGCCATGAAAACGTTATCATAGATTAAATTTTCCATCAAAAGGTCTTTAAAGTGTCATAGAACCCAAAAGTTCTGATTGTTAGGTAAGTGAATGTGATAACTCTTATAGAGAATGACAGATATTTAATAAACATACAACAAAGACTTTATCAATATAGTTAATCAGTAAGGAATTACATGGTTGACGGTTAAACCCGGTTTTCAATTTATAAATCCTTAAAATAATATACTTAAAACATGTTTCAATTTGAACTGTAACAGGATTACAGGAAAGCTGAAGAATCGAATAAAACCCGTATTTTAAACGCTAACTATTGAAGCGTTTAGAAGTAGAAAAAAAGGTGTTCCTGAGGCTATGTTTACTCGATCTTTTAAATTTACTGTAATTAATATTTTTTTAAATTAGGCATTTTTCATCTGGACAAATCGATTTTTTTTTTTTTCTTTGTCATATGATTTAATATAAAGGGAAGTGTATACTTTGATTTTACCAAGTTAATAGTGGAAAATAAATTTGTTTAAACATGTCGTCGAAACATTTTGCTGGACTTGTCATATCACTTTCGAGTGTTCATTATCACTTGAGAACCCTAGAGATTATGAAAGGGTTTTATGTCTTATAAAATTGTCATTTATTTTGGTTCTATTTTTTACTTGGGTATCAATGCATTGACCGGAAATATTGTCTGTCTGGCCCATGTCAAAAAAAAAAAAAAAAAAAAGCAACCAAAAAAAAGAACCCAAAAAACTAAAAAGAGAAAAAAATTTACAAAAATAATTTGCAAAACACAAAACATACGGACAACAAAAGAATACAAAAAAAAAAAAAAAAAAACGAATGAAGAAAAAACTACTAAATAGATAACCAAAATGAAGAAGAATAAGAAGACAAAACAAAAAATAACAACATGGAAAACAACTTTCACTGTGTTGAAAATTAAATGAAAATTATGTGAAATGTGAAAATTATAAATCAAATGCAAAGACATGAAATGAAATGAAATGGAAAAAACACACACACATACACACACCCTAAAGTCCATAACGAAAAGACCTGAAGGAAAAAATGGAACAAAAATAATTTTTGTATTTTGTATTTCATTTTCTTTAAATTTGCTTCTTGTTGTTGCTGTTGTTGTTCTTGTTGTTGCTTGTATTTTTGTTGTATGCTCGCCAATAATTTGAAGAGGCGTTTTGCGGAATTTGTTGCAGACGTCAGGCCTTGGACTGACGTCATTTGGGATTTGGATGCCAGGAGCAAACCAGATCGAGAGATATAGAAACTGTTCGTGGCTTTAGGGGGGAGGGAGGTAAGGGGGTATTCAATTTGAGAATTTGGAAATTAAATAGAAGAATATGTGAAACTCTCGCGGCGTACCAATCTTTTTGGCGCAGTGCGAAAATCTCTATATAAAATTGATAATACTATATAAATGGTGTTATTTATTTATTTATAATCATTATTATTATCATCATCATCATGTTCTTGGGCCAAAATGTTAAAATAATCAAAACGCAGTTATTTATAGAGAGCTGGAGGTAAAGAGAGAGAGAGAGCGAGAGAGGGAGAGAGAAAGCGAGCGAGAGGTACTAACCAATAACTAAAGTAAACATTTTAATCAGGCAACACCAAAAGCAGAAAAAACAAAAGCACAAAAATTGATAAGAAATATCTAAATTCTGTTTAATGTACATACAAAAATAGTATCGTGTATACCTTTTTAGGGGGAACTTTTTACCATGACCAGCGGAATTATTATGTCAATCTATTTTTTCTGTTGCAATGAAAATATTTAGATAACAACTAGATACATATAACTTTTTTCTGTGCCTTTTGTGATTACAAGTTGGTGAAATGTTATGAAAATTAGGCTATTCACAAGAAAAATTATAATTAAACTTTTTAAATAAAACCTATTGTTATTGTTACTACTCAAATGCCAAATTATCATCATACTAACAGAAAGTGTAGACAAATGTTCTGATGAAGGAATGCTAGAAAGGTAGTTCAGTCGAGAAAATTATTGTGGTTAACGCTTACTTACACTTACTAGTATTTGAATGAGCAATACTATTGAAAATTATATCAAAATATTAATTTATTCAACTAATGCTTAAAGGAAAAGGTTATTTTCCTCTTAGGACAATGCAAAATGACGCCATTGTTTGCAAAATTAAAAACTTTTAAGATACACTCTCTGTAGATAATGCTTTAAGCCATGTAGCAAAAGCCGCTTTATTTGTGCCTTCCATTATTAAGCCATCGATAACCTATATTCATTCTCTTTATCCTATTACCAAGATCAAGCATTTTAATTATTTTGATTGTCTTCTTTTCTGTGGTTCTAAAAGTTTGTTTTCACTGTTTGATTTTGAAAACAACATAATAATATTAAACTTCTTATAATATTAAAATTATATATGGTGAATATCCAAGTACTAAAACAATCTTGCCTAATGGCATACCAATCATTTTAGCCCAATTTCAACTGAACTCGACTATAAAATAAACTTCTCACAAAATTGCCCCTGGCCTCCTTTATGCAAACAAAATGCTGAATATTGAATAGGTTTACAAAATACGTCACAAATTTGTATGTCTGTATTCTGAAAACACATCTGAATAAATGCCTGATCAGCATTAACAATTGTTTTGAAAGCACAACACAACCACAACAATTACATTATTGTCATATTTCATATAATAGTTTGTTAAATGCATACAAAAAATCACCGATCTAAAGGCGTGCATGGCACTATCAACTTTAGATACACATACAATCATATATAGTACAGATGCCGGGGAAATTCCCGCAATAACAAAAACAAAAACAAACTGTACGTACGTTTGTGTGTGTGTATGTGTGTATGTATGTACTTATAAATATGGTTAATATATGAGTGCTTTGTGTGAGAGGAATCCTATAACAAAAACAAGTCAAACGAGGCTACATTCAAAATTTGAAACAATTTCGAGGGGCACCTTAAAAAATCGAATAATTTGTGTTTGACGTTTTGTAAGGAAATAAATATAACAATAAATTGGACAAAATATAGATACACAAGCGTTTGAAATTGGCTTCGATTTAATAATATTATAAAAATAATTATCGAAAATGTTAGAATATGATCATTTCATTTGATTAATTTTTTCCCAGCCCGATTTCACTTTACTATGGGGAAGTTTGTCTGTATATGTCAATATGTAAATAAAAAACAGCTGATTGTGGAGAAATGGAGCAACCCTAAGGAGTGAAATATTCAAACTGTTGAATTAACTCTCGCACCGTCCAAAACAAAGGCGCCTTTAGCTTATACAAGTGCAAATCGTTTGTTTTTTTTTCTGAACTTGTTTCAACAGAAAAACTAAGTCACCGAAAATACATATAATGACAACTTATTGTCATTGATAATGTTAACGAAATACACAAACACTGACAAACAAACAAACACACACACACACAGATCTACATTTATGTAGGTATGTATGGATGTAGATCGAAAATCAATATTTGCACTTTGAGATTAGAAAATTATGGTCGGTGGACAACAATCTAACCAATACATGGGCACATAGTAGATATGAGTACATATTTACATATTTTCCAAAAGAAATTAAGGCCATTATGGCAACGGGATTGTTCAATTTCTGTTATCAGGCGGAAATTCTCGCACACAAACACACACACACACACTCAGAGACAGACAAATCTACAGTTACGTGCATACGCACACAAAGACAAAAAGTCAAATCAGCCAATGAGCGCGAAAGAGAGAGAAAGAGACACGTCAAAACAACCGCTCAAAACCAGGCAAAACGATAAAAACCAGCTATAGCAAATGTCTGGTAGTTAGAGCGAGACAGAGCATGAGCGCATAAAAACAGGTGACATTGGCAGCGCAGCAGCAGCAATGACAACAACAACACCAATCCAAGCACTACGCAATAGTAGATAAAAGGAAAAAAAAGAGGAATTTTAAGTTTTTCAGTTGAAAAGGTTAAAAAAATTAATATCACCGAAGTAACCAACCAACAACCGCCCGCCCACAATATCCCCTCACTCACTCAGCCAAACTTTGGTTACAACTTGTTGCATGTACATATGTACACGCACATACATATACATATACAATGTATGTATTTAAAGGTGCGCGTGGGTATGTGTCTTTGTTGTTGTTTAATCTGGCAATTTACTTACAATATAATTTCAAGTTGCTGAAACGCTTTGTCTTCCTTGTTTGTTTATTGCATCAATTTTCTTATTTTGATTTTCACTTTTTTCCTGCAATTTTAGTTGCTCTTAAGCTTTCACCTTTCGTTTTTTTCTCAATTTTTTTGCTTGGCACCCCCGCACAGACACACACATACAGACACGCAAACAATTTCTGCACTCCGCAATACGACGCGTTTTTCAATTTTATATTTTCAAATTTCACTAAAATTTCACAAAAAATTGAAAATTATTCGACACCGCTTACACCCACGAAACCACGAAACAAAAACAACAATAAATAAAAATTCGCCGCCAATTCGCCTCGACTGAATATTCGCCGTAACTTTTTGGTCTCTCGCCGCAACGAATAGTAACAACATCGAACATCGAAGTGGAAGAAATGAGTCGAACATCGAGTAAAAGAGTCGAACATTGAGCAAAACAGTGCGGCGAATGTCTTTAATTCAATTCGCTCGGGGCGCTCTCTTCGCCGTAAAATATCAAATACACAGTGTTGCCAGATTGTTTAAAAGTATTTAAATATAGTCTGAACCAGAGCACCTAAAAGTATATTAATAATTTTGATAATAGACTGTGCATACTTTGAGGAGCTTCATTAATGTTTATACGATATTTTAAATTGCACACTGGTCGCATAATATACATTTTAAATTGTGAAGCTTAAATTTAAATGGATATTGATCAAGGGAAATCATGCCCTTTTTTAAAGTAGTTTTTGCAAATAGTAACAAGTATAAATTTTGTTTCAGTTTTATTTTGAAAAATACCAAATACCTTATTGAAATTTGCATTTAGCGTATGTATAAATAACATGTTGAGTTGAAATGTTGAGCTAAGAAAATAATGTACATTTACTTGACCAACCGAACCTGAACACTTTTAAGCCTGAAGTATTCAAATCAGTCCGAACAAATAATAAAAGATGGGCAAAATAAGCGCCGCCTTGGCACTAGAAATACCAGATACACAAATGATCAGCTTGAAGATGCCGTACCAGAACAGAAGCTGCAGAGCCACATGCAATCCAAGTAAACTACAAAAGTATGAAACAATCGATTAAAATCTTTTAAGACAAGTGAATTTTACCTTCACTTACATCTTATCCTTTCGTCTGGCTTTTTCCAGAGTCTTGGGTGGCTCCTTGGAGAGATATTCACGTACACCCAAAATGGTATTACCAAAATATTCATCCCAGGTAAGCTCTCCGATATCAATAACAAATTTCTTTTTATCCACAGGATCCAAACTTTTGGCCAAGGCCAATAGATGTTTGCTGTCGAAATGCCATTCAGTGAAAATGAAACGTTCCAAGGTATTCAAAGAGTTCCACACATTTTTGTGAAGTTTCAGCAAGCTAAAGTTGAAAGTGAGTTGGTTAAATTTAAAGAATTTGAAAAGTTTTCTTTATAATTTCCACTTACATTGGTCTTCCTCCAGCTAACTTGGTAATCAAATCCAAAAATAAGGCGGGTATAAAGTGAAAGAGAATGGCACTCAATCTAAATAGGGTTAGACTCTTAACCAATCGCAAGTTGGGATACCAAACTGCACTATTTAAAGGATAATCATGCAGATAACCATTGATCTTATCGGCCATCAATTCAAAACGGAATGGCTTATAGGTACTTGAGGTCAAGTGGAAGATTTGCAGCTCTGCCGGACGTCCAGCGTTCTTTAATTTCAATGCGTTGACATAGTAACCAGTGGTTATAATGCCATTAACGACCACATCAATGGGTATGTAGTCCATAATGATGTTCGGATCTAAAGGCAAGCGACGCAAAACGCCCTTGGAGGCACCCATGAAGAAGCCTTGCGGTCCATTCTTTGATATGGTCCAGCCGGGAATCGGTTCTTTCCAGGCAGCCGTAACTGAAAGTAAGAAAAACTTATGAAAGATTTGTTTTCTTTTAAATATAATTGTTTTTTGGGGTTACTTACTCATACTGGGTCGCACAATGCCGCAGGGAAAACGACTTGCCACATTGGCCACTTCATGCTCGGCCAAATGTTTGGTGAATGTATAGGTATTGGGATGATCCTTCAGCAATCTATAATAAAATCACCTTATTATGAAATTTTCACTTTAAGTTTGAATGTCATTTACTCACTTTGGCTCCAATTCCTTGAGGGCATCATCATTAAGGGTTTCAGCCAATTGTATGATCTTCTCTGGGTCATCGGGTGAGGGATATAGCTTCTCCTCCACTTCCGTTATGTAAGCATTAACATAAGCACTCGAGACATGAACTAAGGCATCAAGTTGCTTTATCTGCTGGCAAAGTTCCACAACTCTTCGGGTGCCCCTCAAATTGATGTTAGTTGTCTCTTTGAGTGATTGAAAGAAATCTAATGTGGCTGCCGAATGGAATACCACATTGACGTTATCAATCAATGTCTGACGATCCTTGGGTGAGAGTCCTAAGTTCTCCAAGCCAACATCTCCCTCAATGGGCACTATCTTAGCCAGACGATCATCCAGTTTTAGTTCCTTGAAGCGATTGAAAACTGAATTCTTCTTTAACTCCTCCAGACGTTCACTGACATTTTTGCCCTTCTTTGCACGCATCAACAGATACAGGGTGCCCACTTTGGGAATATCACGCAATAGTTTTTCCACTATGGTAACGCCCACAAAGCCAGTGGCTCCAGTAATAAACACATTGCGTCCCTCATAGAAGTCTGTAATGGGAGAGCTGTGTGTGTTGTGTGGGAGGAAAGCATGGAAAAGAGTTGTAAATTAGTTGCTGGATTTTCTGTAAGAAAATATAACTTTCTCTTTACCCCAACCTCTAGAGTCTAGACAATTCAAAGAGCGATAGAAAGGGAGATGCTGAGCGATTAGCATACTCTTTTGACTCTGACTTTTTTTTCTTTTTGTTAATAAAAGTGTATAAAAAAACCAGTTTTTTCTACTATTGTAAAGGTTTAACTTAGCGAGATCCAAGTTCGGTTTAATATTGATCTAACTAATGACGTCGTCTGTGCGGGTGTCTACTTGACTTGTCTAATGGATTTGAATGCAATTAGGTAAGCAAAATATTTGAGATAACTTTGCCATTGCTTTGGGCCAATCTGTCTAAAGGTAATGGAAATTTTTTATATCGAAATCAACTAAATGAAAGTCATAATGGGCAAATAGGAATGTGGTTGGCACTTGAAAATGGAAAAATGAACACTCTGAATAAGTAGGTGATTACGTCGGGGTCACCATCTAGCTCAGCACAACCTTTTTTGCACAATTTGTGGAGAAATTGTTTTTAAAATTTGTTTCTCTTGTAAAGAAACATTATAGGAGTTCTGGCTTTAAACTATAAAAATACTTTCGTCACACAATTTGCCAATTTATTGAACCCTAACTGAGCACGTCGGGGTCACCATACGTCATAAAATATATAGCTATAAATATTTTTAATGTAAAATATGCAAGTTAAAGTACAAACCGACAGAAATAATTTGAATTTAGAATGACTAGCTGACATAACTCTAAGTCAGCTAATATCTCCAGTATGAAAGTCATGTTCTTGGTATATTTTCTAAATTTATCAAAGCCATTTTTACATTATGCCCAATAGATATTAGGTTTGAGCTTATATAATAAAGTTACCAAACAAAAAAAAAAAAATATTTCATCACGCCATGACAATTTCAATTAGCGATCTCTCATTTCTCTTTTAATGATCTCTAGACTCAGTTGTTTTTTTCCCCCATTTCTTTCCTCATGTTCACCTGTTTCGATCTCTAGCCATCAGAGGGTGATGCGCAAATGATTTTATAATGAACATTGAACATGATTTTGTGCGTAATTTTAGCATACAAATTTGTACATATAAAGGTAATTTTGTTTTTCTTGCCATCAAATGACATTTTAATGTTGGATATTTGCATAGATATGTTGCAACATTTATGTACAAAACCCTTGAGCTTTTGCAACTCAAGCAAGCTTTTGCAGGTGCATCAAGTGGAGAATTGCTCCATCATCACCTGTGGCTGTGGGGGCTGTCGCTTGTCTTGTCTCTCTCTTAGTGTCAGTTCCAGTTGACTGTCAAACTAAATTGAGCTTTCACTTTGGCGCTATAGCTCAAAGATATTTTTTATTTAGTTTTTTTTTTCGGCTGGGGGGAAAGGCAACTATATTTTTGTGGCTCAGCTGCAACTTAGCAACTTTGCAAATATAAGCAATAACTTATTGGGCATTGATAATTTGCAAATATTTGCATATGCCAAACTTTTCGGTTTTTGATTTTTATTACTTTAATACTCTTTAACTAATAGGTTATAGTTTAACGGGGTATATCTACATCTTATTTCCATATAATACTTAGATAGTTCCCAAACATTTTCTATGGCAAGGTTCATAATAGAAGAGTAGAATAGAAAAATTCAGAACATTTCAGTAGTAAACTCTATTTTGTATATGAATGGCATTTGACCTTTGACATACACTAAAAGTCATATATATATAGATATGAACTCTAGTGAGTTCCCTTCCCTTGCATTGTTAGTTGGATTTTGAAAGAAATATGACAATTTAAATGATATAAAATGATTTGGATATCAAATCTGTCTTCATTTGTTTGGTGTTTGACCCAAAAATCAAATCTTCATTCATTATATCTAATGGGTCTATAAATATGGGTCCCCTTCGTCCTTTTGTTTCATTAGATCATTGTCCCTGTTTGATCAAAAAATAACCCAAGAATAGTCCTCATATAGACTTTTGAAATGCTTTAAAAGCCATTAAAATTTAAACTAGGTGTGTAAAATCACACTTCATTAACTGCAACTAATACACTAAGAATTTAAGTTGAAGGCCATAGTTGCTAGGGCTGGTATGTTATTAGGGAAGAGGAAACCGCTTGTGGATATGGATAAATTCTCTATTTTAAACCTGTATCTGCTTGCTCAAGAGTATCTAAACTTCGCCTTAGTTTTTAATATATGAAAACTTTATCATTAATTTTTTTTTTTCAACTTTTTAAATTGGCAAATTCGTGAGTCAAGTTTTCATCTCTCACTGACCTAATGAGCGTTTAAGTTTTTATCTTTTATTTCGTTTTCTCTTTGTCAATCGTTTTCACTGTTTTACAAAATTATATTTTTATCTTGAAAACGTTTTGTATTAGTTGCTGCGATTAGATTGTTTGTTGTTGCTTAGTCAAGAGCTTTGAGGCTTATCTTTGTTAATTAATTGGACGATTTATGGGCTGGACGGTAGTCATATGCTTGTTCTTGATAAACTTTAATACATAAAGCAAGAAATCAGTGCAATATAGTCCCAAAGATTGTGAGCAATATTTTAGTTAATTTAAGAAAATTTCACCATGACAATGGGTCAAAAAAAGTTGCTTAATTACCAATGTGAAGAAAGTTACTCTTGATGCTTGAAATGTTGTCAAGAAAAAACCTTTTGAAATAGTTAAAGTCAGTCTACATCATTCTACCAAAAATACTTCAGAAAGATATGACTTTTATCTTAAGAAGGATAAAATGATATGTTAATGTCTCGTTTATACTACGATTGCTTAAAGTCTAGAAAAATTTTTGAGAGCTATTTATGAAACAAACATTTGAAGTACTTATTGAGTCTACTTGAAAGACTGACTTGCCCTAAAGTACTTCATTTTCCATTCTAACATACGTTAATACATAAATATTCTACTAAAGTGTGCGAGAATAGTAGAGAAATAAGGTAAATTAATGAATTCTTTAGGCATTAGCTCAATCGTTAATTTCATTTATAAGAATGAAATAGATGCACCCGGGAAGTTGTTTTAATAACTGACCTTACCACCTGTTGGCAACCTTGTTGCAGTTCGCCCATAAACTGAATGCTTCATAATACCGGTATAATTAATGACTATAACCATAAAGATTTGACTACTGACATAATTGCCTTGTCAGGGGATCTTTTAATTTGACTGGCACTTGCAATTTCAGCGCCAAAAATAAGTCGACTCCTTCGTTTCCTTCAAAATATCAGAGAGGTGTGTGTGTGTGTGGCCGCTCAGTAATTTTCCACATGATTTCCTGCATAATATTTTTCAACCAGTTTGCTATGGAAGCCATGGGGTCCGTTCATTGACGTCATTTATGAAAAATCTCAGAATGCAACAAGGCGTAACGTTTCTCCCACCTAGAGGAGGGCATTGTTGAGGTCAAATTTGAAGAGATGTTTGCACAATATCTCAAATAAATGTATAACTTGACACTTTGGTATCTATTACATTGCATATATGTATGTATGGCTAATAATTAAAATTCCTCTCATTACACGCCTTTGGTGTATGATTAGAGATGCTAAATGCATGAAAGTCTGTATTTATTTTGTGACTTGGCATAGATTATAGGAATTTGTAACCGAATTTGAAAAACTGAACTTTGCTCTTGAATTTCTAACCTCACAAGTTGGTAAAATGCTTTATAGATCATCATCATCATTCCTCTCCATCTTCACATTAGCCCAAAACTTGTCAAGCAGGCCTTTCTCAAAAACACGATGAGATGAAATGAGATGAGATGAGAAGAGGGCCTAACCCAAATCACCCAAAACGGATCAATGTCCAAAAACTGTTTAACACTTACCTGGCCATTTTTCAAGCAGGTGTTAACTAACAATGCAAATAATTGTGCGTCTATATTAATGCAGTTTCGGTAGATTCCACCTGATGAATGAATGAATGAAATAAAGTAATGGATATAGTAAGTTTTAGAACCAAAACTAAATTCAAGACTCTAAAAATTTCTCTTTTATTTTCAGCTCTCTTTTTGTCTTTTGTGATTTCCGCTGTTTCTTCTTTCTTTCTGTCGTCCAACGTAAACAAAATACAAATATATAAGCTCTATGTATTGGTGTATCTGTGTATGTGGTGTGTGTATGGATGTATCTGTATCTGTATCTGTATCTGTGTGTGTTTGAACTGTTACGTTGATATGAGTATAGGTAGGTCGAAATAAATGGCTTGAACTAACTTACACGCGCGCACACCAACTTGAACGTTTGCCGGCCGAATCGAAACTGAATGTGGCTGTTCAATGGCCGCTGCTGCTGCGTCGTGTGGAGATCGTGGAACGATTGAGATACCACAAATAAAACCAGTTTTATCCATGCAATTTAAAGGGTTATTCACTGGATAGTTAGTATAACTGCACGAACTAGCGTTTGAATTAGGTGGTCAATATACCATTAAATTTTGTTTTTTTTTTTTTTTTCAAAAATATACCTAAAAAATGTGAGCACAATGTCCGATAGATCCCGATAACTTTTCCCTTATATGTATGTCTACCTGCTTGCATTTACCTGTGCAAAATGAGGATACATACATATGTTTCTTAGAAGCATGTAAGCATGTAATAAAATAGCAGTTTAGTGTAACTTTTACTCCAAATGTTTAGTTAAACAGATGTGTAAACTATTCACATTCACATGAACATTAGATTGAAAGAGTATCTGAAAGTCGACTACTAACAATTGAGAAAATTATCATCGTATCAGTTATCGTACTAGTTGACAACTCTACACAAATAATATCGAACTATCGAATATTCTTGAGGTGGGCAAGTATTTTAAAAATGGGACTAAAACAACAGTTTGTTTTGTTTATTTCTGTGATCCAGTTTAAACTGAATAACCAAGTCGGAGTTATTGAAACCATTTTTGGTTTGGGTCAAGATACAAGAAGAGAACACAAATTTTTGTACTTTCTCCAAATAGTTGGGTCTATTTTGTTAAGTTTGCTAACAAACTGGTCATCTGAATTCAAATGTATAAAGTACCTCATTTGGTTGTATGTAACAATCAGACATTGTCATTTTCACTTTCAAAATTAGTGCGAAAAGAATCAGATTTTAGAAAACTCTTCAGTTCTAATATGAATTTGTAAACTTGTTCGATAGTTTCTTTTATTATTATCAAATATATAAATATTATTATTGTTTAAATTGTTTAACACACTCAACAGATGAATAAGAGAGCAGAGGCGTTTCACAATCCTCCAAAGAAGCGAATTGGTATGCCTTTGGAGTCTAGGCTGAATGAAAATGAGGCACTCAGAAAGATAGTGGAGTAACAGGTTCGGTCTGTCCTCCACCTGTTGAATGGAATCCTATCCTTTGTGTAAAGTATCACCTGCTTACATTTAATTAAAATAATATCTTTTTGTTTTATACATTCAAAACGTAACGAAAGTGCGGAAATCAGAACAACCCAAAAAAAGGGTTTATCAAATGTTACATATTGTAGTATACTTTTAGGCAGCAACGTTTTAAGAGTGCAATGATTGATTTTTGGGAATAGAAAACTTTATCGATTTGTATCTTAATATTTAAATTGTCATATTTATTTGAATAATAGTTACAGTTACATATTTTATTATTTAGATACATATATGTACACATATATGTATATTTATATATATATTTTTCACAAGTGGACAAAACGTTTGACTATTTGACTATGTCTACAAATGAGGTGGAGGACCTAGTTACAAAATCTACAATCTTGATTATTATTCAGTTATTAATGTGACTAAGTTTCGGGCTAATTTGCATTGTTGCTTTGAATTCATAATCTGTGTAATATATGTGTGTCTGACTTGTACTTTTTGATTACAAAAATTCTTAAACGATAAAAATACATAATACCCTATTAAAAAGAGAAAAAAAAAAAATACTAAGACAAAGAATGGGCAACAAAGACGACGGAGCAAACTACAAAAATTTCGTGACCATAGAACGAAAATTCTAATTCTGATATAAAACAAAAATAATATTTGTATTCATATTGCACATTAATGTTATAGGCAGTTATCCTACAACCAAACCAAGAAACCCCAGATAAGAACGGCCAACGTCAGGCCAATTTGTAGGCCCAAAAATGATGTGAGAGAGAAGTAGAGAACGGCAAAGATGGCAGCAAAGCCAGCATAGTGAAGGATATTAAAGCTGCAAATGGAAAGGGGTAAAAAGTATTCAGAAGGAAAATTTTCAGATTTCAAACTTACGCCTTCCAGAGATTGCGATGCCATTGTGTGGTTACCGCCGACTCCTTGAAATAGAAACGCCTGATGCCAATGAGACAGCGATCTATGAATTCCGACCAATCACACAGACTGGCATCGAAGTTATAACGCTTACGATCACTCTCATGCATTATAGATGATATACGCAAAGCATTCTTCAGCGAATAACGGAAATCCTTGTCCAGGAAGTAATCGAAGGCCTTGGTACCCTTCTGGAACACACGCATGTATTCGTAAGCTCTATAAAAAGGAAAGGAATTATTAACATTCTAACTCCATAAATTGCAAGGAAAACTCCAACTTACGTATGCTGAGGCATTCCTATACCAAATAGCTTTTCCGGAATGATGAAAATCATAGCGGGCAGCAAATGGAATAGATAGAAGAAGAGATTATAACGCCAACCATTACGTAATTTTGTCGCTGGCTTCCATACAAAACTATTGGGCGGATGTCGCTCAACACTATCGTTGATGATCGTACAAAACTCCGATAAAGTCAGCGGATTGACCTCACCCGATGTGCAGTGTATAATCTCGGGCTTATCCAAGTGCCGTGTGCCCACATACCAGCCCATGACCAGAGATGAATTGATAACATAATCGCATGGTATAATATCAATTACGGCATTTGCTCGTCCGCACATGGTGCGAAAGATACCCTTGACAAAACCGGCCAAGAAACCCAAGTGGCCAGAATTGGCATTTCCCACCCAGCCTTTCATCGGATGCTCCAGAGTGCCATAGACTGAAAGATGAATTTATATTAGACCAACTTTATTTCACTCTAAAGAGAGGGATCCTCACTCACCAATTGATGGCCTCACTATGGCAGCTGGCAATCCCGACATTTCCGCCATCAATAGATTCTCTGATAGATTTTTCGTAAACGTATATGTATTTGGATGATCTCTTGTATAGCCTTTGCATTTTTGCTCTGTAAAATCGATCCATGCATCATCATCTTCGGCCATTTTCATCATGTCGTATGGATCGAATTGTGACTTGTATACCTCTTCGGCAATCAGTCCACGATTGTTACTATTACAAAAGGCCGTCGAACAATAGATATAGGCCGAGAGATGTTTCAACTGCTTGGCCAATTCAATGGTCCGCATAGTTCCCGTTAGATTTGTACGTATGGCCGTTCGCAGTGGCGAACTGAACTTAATGGTTGCTGCACTATGATAAATCACATTGACATTATCGATAAGCTCTTCGAGTAATTCCGGAGTGAAATTGAAATTTGGTTCGCTAAGTTCCCCCACCACGGGCACAACTTTGGCCAGAGTTTTCTCATTGTATTTTTGAAAGATCTGTGAAAAGAGAAAAGCAAATAAAATAACTTAACTATATCAACTAAAAAAGTCCGTTAGGATCTCTCCTTCTCGATTCCTTTGTTTAAAAGTTTTCATTTAAGTATTTTTATCTAATCCATTTAAACTACTTTTTCATTTAAACTCTTAGTGGATGTTTTTCCGGGACCTCTAAAAGACCTTCGTTTGAAAGAGAAATTTGCATTGCCCTTAAAATCACTTATTAGTTTACTTTATGACCCCTTACGGGATCGGAAATTTGTACTTTTATGCACTTGAGACTCTTCTTAATAGTTAAAAAGTTTCAAAAATTCCATAAATCATAATTTTCCGTTAAGTCTTATTATATTTTACTTGTATTTTTATGGATTGCAATTTTATTCGACTTGAAACGTTGACTTCATGCTTTGAAAGCCATAAACTTGGAGTGCTGAATAAAAATTTGTTAAACAAATTGATAGTTTTTAAATGGTTTTTCCCATCTTCACAGCATTCCGCCCACACAGACACACAAACACACACACACCCACAGAAATAACACTCCATAATAATTATGATTATTATCTACTTAACTATTTGTAAAATAACTAAGCAATTTTAAAAGCACTAAAAAGAAACAACCACAAACAAAAAAGAGAGAAGAAAAAAACACTTAATGTTATTACTATTAAAGAATATAATTAACAAAGCAAAGCAGCAACATAGCGGAAGATCTGGCACTTAACGTGCAATAAAAATGCTCGTAATTATTATAAATAATAGCCAAGGGTCGACACTTGCAAACACTCTAGTCTCTAGAGTCGAAAAGGGGGCTAACCCCAAACGAAACCTGACCCTTTTTTTGCCCTCCCAAATTTCTGTCACACTTACGGGTTTCTGAAGTAGACGATTTATACGCTCATTGGGATCAAACTTGCGTTTGCCTCGAACCAACACGTAAATGGTGCCAATATCAGGATGTGTATCCAATAGGGCCTCAATCAATACCGTTCCCAAAAATCCTGTACCACCAGTTACAAATACATTTTTGTGAGCAAAAAACTCGGGCACATTCAATGCCGTGCTCAATTGTCGATGATTGGTATTGGTTGCGGTGCTGGCAGTGCTGGCAACTTTGCTGTGATTGAGATTATTGATATTATTGTTATTGCTGCCATGCTCCGTTATGACAGCCATCGTATAGGGCTCCAGATTAGTAGGCGGCGCCAATTTGCTGGTGGGAGTTTTCAGTCGTTCAGCTGCAAGTTGCAAGGGCAAGCTGAGGGGGAAAAAAAGAAACAATAAAATAGAAAGTATAAGTAGGGCGGAAGTGTGAGTTGACTTATTTGATTTATTTAACAGTTCATTAGTTAATTTAATTAGATTAAAGTGATAAACACACCATAAAGTTCATTATCTTAATGGCTGACAATGCATTTCTAAATTGATGGCAGCGGAAATGCAACCAACCAAGTTAGCTCTGTGTCGTGCCCAAATGTATTTAGCCTGGGAAAATTTCGGTTAAGCCCATTGATTACTCACAGAATTGGAATGTAAGAGAATGTACAAGAATTTCTTTAGTTTAAGTTCTATATTTTCTACATTTTTGCCAAATAATCCAATTAAAAACTACTTCTCCATAAGATATACAAATAATTGATCAAAAGTCGATGAAGATAGCGTTTGATCTAGTTGATGTCATCACAGAAAAAAGAATTGCATTAGCAAGTCCTAGTTGCGACCTAAAAGTATGCCACAGAAACTTTATTTCTTAGCAGAACCAACCGAATGTCCCTTGGCTGTAAGTTCTGGTTCTAGTTTAGTTTCTTTTGGACTTGCATCATTTTTTGTGACTCATTTTGAAAATTGTCTCAAAAGTGGCTAACCTTTGGGTATTCTCATTGGAAGATAAATAATTATTTGACTATTTTTGCAAGCCAAATAAAGAAAAGTCGATGAAAATAGCTAAACCCTTTTTTTTTTTTAAATCAAGTTATCCATGACTTGAAAACAATTTGATTTTTATTTGAGGTGGCTATGAACCGAGAACAATTTTCATTTTGGTTCGGAATAAAGTACAGTTAGCATTGCTTTTCCTCTCGTGTATTAAAAGTATTAAAGTTTGACGAAAACCAAATGAGTTCTCATTCCCAGCCGACAAGGCATACAGTTCACAACGCAAATTTTTCCGGTCACCAAAATTTTCGATTATTATAAATAGTAATAACCAAAAACACTAACCAAAATTTCAATGTCATAGAGAGGAAATAAAATTAACAGAATCTTTCGAAATTAAAGTTGTAAAAATTCTTAACCGTTTTTGATTCGAAAAAAAAAACTCCTTATATTTGGGCAATCCTTATAGTGTTAGCAGCTGAAAAATGAATACATCAATGAATTTGGCCAAAACCATGAATAAATGTGCTCAAGTTTTGCGGCAACGCAGCAGCCAATTGATTGGCTCTCACGGGAGGGCCTGGTCGACCATGGGAAAGCCGAGATCATCGACGACATTTACGCCATCGAATTTCAATTTGAAGTCTACATCGAAGCTGACCGTCAACGAATCCTCGCTGGCCTTGGATCAACGTCGTTTTTATAACGATCGCAATGATTGGACGGAAGTTAAGCAAAGAGAGAGCCAGCCTGGTATGGCTGCCACCTATGACATGCCCAAATCTGGTCCAGCTACAACCCGATATGATGAAATCTATTTGAATAGAGGAACAGCGCCGAGATATGAAGGTAATGTAGAGAACGAAGGCTTCGATCCGCGTTACGATGATTATCATTTCAAACGTCAACCCAAAGAATCCGTACAATACGATGATGGTGAGTCGCAGCAGCATCAATATGCCCAAATGGGTCAGCATGATGGTGAGTCACGTCGTCGCATGACCCAGGATCCGGTCGAGCATCAATTGCGTCAGGAGCGCATTATTGAGGAAAATAGGCGTATGTGGCAAAATCGTGCCGAAACCAATCGAGAAGTACATGTCCAAGGCATTAACTACAACATCGACAATGTCTTTGGGGCTGAAATGGCCAAGCTGAAGTCCAGTCGTGTGGTCAAAAATAAGCAAACGGATAAGGAATTTAGTCGTAATCGTCGAGCGGCTCTCCAAAATGAGCTCAGGCGTAACGGCTACAATTTGGAAGATGGCGAATCTGAGCACACCAAGGACCAAGTGCAAAATGATAACGACTTCAACAAGCCATCGAAAGCCTGGCTTAACAAACAGACCAAGGAGGAGGATGCTAAGCATTGGCATACGTGGACAAGCTGTCCCGACGAACGTAGCCTCGTTAAGAAAGCTCATCAGGCCTCTCAGGACCGTAAATTCCAGCAGTCCAGGTCATTGCAACCCTATGACGTCACTCGCCGTGGTCTTCATCATCACCAGGCATCTAATGAAGATAGTGAAGATTCTGATGAACAATTGAATAATCTCAAGGCACATGCTAAAGCTCGTGTCAAGACACCCGAACAAGTGAAGAGCGAGTATTTACTTAGCTTGATGCAGCAAGACGAGGACAAAAGAAGAGAGCAAGAAGATTCAGACAGCGACGAGGATGACGATGAAGAGGTGGAGATATGTCCACCAGCTCGTCGTAGGACCATACCGGCGACCACACTAGCTTACCAACCGATAGCAGCTCGGCATGAAGCTCAGCCAGTCCAGCAGGAACAACAGGACAACCTGTTTATGTCACAGGCTAGATGGCGTCAACCAATGCGTCGCAATCGTAGCCTGAGAATTCCAGTATACAAAATGAAGCAGGACCAACCTTCACGCAGCATTTCGCCACCACGATTCCAGATGTCTGTAAGGGCCAAAGTGCCTCGCACACCTGCTCCAGTTTGTTGCTTTTCAGATACTGTGATTAGTCGCATGTCGGTCAAGTCCAACAATAATACCCAATACCGTGATTCTGTTCGTCCCTCGATCAGTGCAACCTGGAACGACTTTACTAGCTCTCACTTTTCCAAGGCATATTCCAATTAGCCTTTAAGTTTATATTGGAACATCGGGAATGATGGCGTTAAAAGGAAATTTGCTAAATTTACTGTAAATCGATTTTTAAATCTTTTTACAGATTAGAAAGGGGAGTCATCCACCTTTTTTTTTTGTTGTATTTTATTGGATAAATATTGTAAAACTTCCCGATTCAGAGATAATAAGACTAACGAAATAAGCCATTGCGAGCCAAAACAAATAGTTTTTATTTTTTGTTTGATCAAGTGATCTAATCTGACTTATTAATCACAAATGATGCGTAGATGTATGAACCCCTCATGTGAGGCGGGGAGGAAGCCTTGCTTTTGTCCGAGAAATACCACAACAAAAAATGCGTAATACTTCATTTCGAGAGATGAATTTGTGATCATTTTCTGTTTGACGCTTTGACGCTATTTGTGTCAAGGCCGCATAAGCGAGTGGTTAACATAGACAACTCTAATCCAGCTCCGTGTAGGGCCTCAACGCAATTCAGATGGAGTTTTGACTCTTCGAAACTTGATCGAAGAAAAATGAAAAAAATGCACGGTCATGGTCATATTGAAATGATCTCTCTCTCTCTAGGTGTCTTAACTAACTACTTTTAGTAACAATTTTAGTTTGCTGCCCCATATTTATATATATTTCGTTTCTTTTTTATCATTTTGGCGCTAATTGTTTAAATTTAATTAGCCAACTAATTTGCGGTTTATGGGCCGTACTCTTAGCCCATTGATTAACTAACCTTCGCTTAGTGGCTTTTCATGTGTGATGTGACTTAACTCACTTTTTTTGTGTCTTAATGACTAGACGTTTTTCAAGGCGAAAAATTTTGCCAACTAATTGTTATCCTGTCTTGTCTGCTCTTGCTTTCTTCTGGCCTTATGCCTCATCTATGCCAGAATTATGTAAATTTTGTTGAATTGATTTTTTGCCTCTCTTTCAAATAATAATAAAATTGAAAAAAAAAAAAACAGGTTTCACTGGCATTTCAACTAATGTGGACTAGGTCTTGGCCTGGGCCTCAGCATAGTTTAGGTTTTTGCATATTTACTACATTTTTTGACCCCCAAAAATAAAAAATACTAATGAAAATAAAAGAAGATAAAACTTGTGACGCCATTTTGAAACTATTTAAAAGTTTTTTTTTTTTCGATTTTTGAAATATATTCTTAATTAATTTTCCCAAAAAACAAGCGATTTGTTTAGTTGAAGGGTCGGGTCAGTGAACCGTTTTTTCTTTTGCTAATCGAAACCAGGAACTAAATATCTTAGTAGGCTGAATTAATAAATAGTTGCTCACCCGCTAAACTTTTCAGTTATGTCAAACCTTATATTACTTCCAATTTCTTTTTTTGTTTCATATGACAATGCAATGGAGCATGGGGAATTGCATTTTAATTTGTTGCCTCTTGACAAATGCCTACAAAATGGAATGCATATGTATGAATGTATGTAGTGGTATAAGGGGAACCCAATATATATGTATGCGTGTATATATATTGAGAGATTTGCATAATTTTGCTACGTCTATGGTTTTTGCGTTTGCTAATTTTGTTTAACCAAAAAGATGACAGACATACAACAAGACTGAGAGACTGCGACCGAGACGACGGCAATAGAGACTCTTTTTATTTTTTCTTATTTTTTGTCTTTGTCATCTCTTTCTCCCTAATATTTTATCTCTCTCTTACACACATAGGTTGAAGCAAAACCGTTTATGCATATTAAATATTTTGAAATTTCTTTGAAACTCCACACACACAAGGCACACTCTCTCACACACTCACACACAGACATACAGAAATGGCAGTTTGACCTATTTCGCAAAAACCTAAACACAAAAACCAAAACTGAAGAGCAGGTGAGCTTATAGATTCACTTGTGGCCAATAACAATGCGAGGAAACGGAAATCTTCTTGACTTTTAAAGGCTTAAAAGGAGGAAGAGAGAGAGAGAGAGAGAGAGAGAGAGGGAGAAACAATTCAACGGCTTTTAAATGCCCTAAATTAAGTAGAATACAAGTCGGATACATAATTTTTAACCTTATTGTATATAGCCGCTTCATTATAGTGTAAAAAATAATGTGTAATAAAACTAATGTCAAATAGTGTGTATAATTAGTTGGCACTTGCTAATTATTATACCTTGTGTTTTAATAGCTACTAATTTTAGAAATTTCCGTTGTAGGTAATCTCGTATAGTTGGTCTATAATAAATTATTTTCGATAATATCCCCCATCATCTGTGAGATAAAGTGTTCGTCATTCGTAATGTTTTTATATTTGACCAGCAATCTGATTATAAGTACAAATATAAAACAACGTAATATAACACAAAATTTTGAAAGAATCAAGAATAAATAACCCATAAGACCAGATACATTTGTATATTTGTTTCCGAAACTTGTTTACTTATGACTCTTAGTTTCTGTTTTTGAGTTGTTTTTTTGTAGCTTTTTGTTCGAATTGAAACTACAATAAAAATTCCAATAAAAGTCAAGAAACAAATTGATGTACCTAACTCATATTTTAAACAGTCAGAGATCATTTACTCATTTGAAATACTTTTTAATTGAAAGTTTTCAAGCTTTTGTTTTTTTAGATATTCACCTAAGTCTAAAAGCCATAAGAATAAAAATGTTGAATAAGTGAAAGAACATTTTAAATATGATGAATATCTACTTAAATGATGAAAAGTTGGCAGATTTGTATCTCGATTGGCCTTAGAAGTAAACTAAGTGCCTGGATAGATAGTAGAGCTCATATAGCTGGAGTATTCTCTTTTCAGATTGGATGTCATTGAATAGTTTCTAAAAATTTAGAAACCAAAGTGAGTTAGAAACTGGCTATAACAATAATTTGGAAGAAATCAACCAAAATAATGACCAAGATAAGCAAGGTTATCTTGCTTTCGGTCATTTTTTTGGGCCCAAGAACAAATATCTCTGTAAGAATTTCAAAGCTGTTACGGTCTAATGCCAATAACTAAATTTTAAAAATATTAATATACCCTTTTCTCTGGTCATATGCTTACAGGGTAAACGCAAATTTGAGTAAACCTTTTTTTGGTCACTTTCTATTTTTTTCTTTCTATTTATAATTTTTATGATTGTAGATCTCTTTCTCTCTTCATCTCTCTATGAGATGTTGATCTCTCATTTATCACATTGATTTCTCTCGAATGGATTTTTGTTACGCTTACAAATATTATTTCCGCCTTGGCAACAACACCAAAAAACAGAAAAAACGAAAATGTGTAACAAATTGTTGTTGTTTATTTATGCTGGGCATGAACAACGCCAAAACAATACAAATATAAATATGTATATGTATGTATGTATGTATAGAGATAGAAGTGTAGTGCGTATTAAGACCATGAATTGAATTCCATTCGCACTTTAACTACACGTTGTGGACCTTAACATTGAATTTGATTGGGGAGGAGAGTTCAATCAGACATCAAAACCAAACAACAAACAATAACAAAAGGGGAAAAAAAACAACTCAATATTCAATGCCATCTTTTGTATGAGAATCAAAAGACTTAGACAACAAACTTTTTTTTTTTTTTTTTTTTTGCTCAAAATAATTAGAAGAGACCTTCTTTGTGTATAGACATAAAGAATTATAGTATATAGTATAGAGATTTTGCTACACTTGGTGTGAAATGGAATTTTGTCTTTACTTTTTGGCAATTTGCACTTAAAGTTTAAATAGACAACTTGATATAAATTTATTTGTTTTTTCCTAAGTCTTCAAAGACAATTATTTGTCGTTTTTTGTTTTTTGTTGACTACTCTTCTCTTTTTTTTTTTTTGATTTTTGCAAACCGGTTTGCGGCATAAATTGATGACAAACGAAATATGAGCGCAGAGATCTCCAAAAAATGTTTTTTGGTTTGGCCATGCTGTCAAAAGAACTAATTAGGTAAATACAATTGAAAATGACTCTCTGAATTTTCCAGCACATGCTAGGAAAAACTTACTCAGAGTCACATTAACTTGAATACACAGAGCCACACACAAACGTACGCACTCGCACACACACACACACACACACATTGCAGAGAGTTGGAGAGGAAAATGAGGAAAAACGAGTGAAAATGCGCAAACAACAACAACAACTGCTTAAATGACTTTTCAATTTCAATAACAAAATCCATATTGTTGTAAACAATTTTTGTTTCTATTAGCACAATTTTGTTAAATTTTTTTGTTTGATGCAACTAAAAAGTTTCCTCATCAGATCATTTCCGTTTTGTCGATTTCGCATCGATTCGAAATGTTAAGCAATCGATTCTTGTTCGACTTTTCCAAGGTTTTCTTTCCATTTTTGCTTGAAGTTTCACTATTATTTTTGCAGTGCACACTTTTGATATCTATAACTAAACATTTATAATGCTTTAAACACAAGACTGTTAATTGTTAATGTAAACTGACCAAAATGGTTTGATTTCGGCTCACAGAAAATACGTCACACCACTGATTTTTTGTTTTTTTTTTTTATTTGGCAAAGACTGATTGTATTTTTTTGTTGTTTATTTTTCCGTTTTGGAAGAGGTAGACACTATTTGGCAGCCAATGCCGACGTAAGCTCAACTCGGACTGAGGAAATTTTTGAATGCGATCAAAGCTAAAGCCAAAAAAGTCAACTGAGTCAAAAAGACTGAAACTATGACTGAGACCTACGTCCGCATGGCTGGCAAACGAAACCACGTAATGAAAATCGGAACATAAGACTAATCAAAAAACAAGCTCACAGAGCAACGCGGAAAGAGAGACAGTCAGCGAGAAAGAGAGGGCGAGCGAGAGCTCGTCTCAGAAAGAGAAAGACTGAACTCAAGGCAAAGTAGATGGGGGAAAAAAGCAAGCTCAGCTTGAAAGATTGTTTAAATTGAGACACACTGAGAGACGCTTTTTGAGTGGCTAGCCAAGCAATACCAACACAATAAGCCAATTCAAGTACCGCAATCTTTTTGGTAACTGAGAAAGCTAACTCTCTCTCTGTGCCGCTCTTTCTCTCTCTGTCTCTCAAACACCTGCTTCATAGCCTCCTACTCCAACGCCTTGGGTATCTATTACGAGTGTGTTTATCTTGCCTGCCTTTGAGTGGATCTATAACGGCAAAAGAGACAGGCAGGGAAAAGAGAGAGTGTACGAGAGAGAGAGAGAGAAAGAGTGAGTTCAGATTTATAGAAAAAGAGTCGTATATGATCTCTAATTCTCTATATTTTGAAAAGATTTTCTTATTACAGGGTAAAAAATTCTATAGTTAATCAAAGTGATATATTCTAATCTGTCCTTTTAGCTATTATAGTCTTCTATTATGTACTTTAATAGGCCCATGCCATAAAACTATCTTAGAATAGGACAATTGAAAGCCATGTGTACACGATCAAACTAAAAATATTTAATTTATTGGCAACATAAAAAAGAGCTAGTAAATCTAGTCTAGTTTCTGCTATTAGTCGACCAACTTGGTTGATTTATGGCATTTGGCAAAAACTAGAATGAAAGGAACACAACGAAATTAGCAAAAGAAGGAGTAAATTGGAAAAATGTTAAATGGAGCGATGCCGAAGTCATCTAAGAATATAAATAATAATTTTTAAAGCCGGCAAAAACCTCAAAATGAATTTGTTGTTGGTGAACTTGTGTATTTTGAACCCACAGGACATTTCGACTGTATACAACAAATGGACAATTTACCCAGCTGGGTAATAAAGCTTTATACACATATCTTAGAATCGGAAATCTTTATAAAGAAAACTTAATATATATTTTGAAATTTTCTGGTTGTTTCAATAAACTATGATTTTTTACCTAAATTGAAATAATTTTCATTATTTTCTACTTATGTACATAAGTTAAAGAAATAAATAATTTAAGATGTTCACATTTGTCATTGTCCAAAAACTTTAGGTCCATTATTTTTACACCATTCTATTAATGGGTTATTTAATTTAATTTAAATTTTATTGATTTTTTTGACATTTGTTTAATTTGTTTTCTTTATTTTTTACTGGTTAGTTTTATAAGTTTCAGTGCTTAGTCAGCATATTTGTCATTTAACTGGGTTGAAATTCTAGTTCACCAAATAAAAGAGACCAAAATACGATTCTGCAGGTTAATGTATAACTGCTGACAATCAAAATATGATTTTGAGGTCAATGTTGTTTTTTTTTTTTTTGTATTTTTCGTAATCATTTTATGTCGAAGACAACATTGGACAATGCAATGTTTTCTAATAACAGGAAATACTGATAACCAATGGACCAAAAAGACGGGGGGAGACTCTCACGTTTCTGAGGGCTTATTATGCAGATTTTTATTTGCATTATAGACAAATTGATATGGAGAGCCATTTTAAAGTCGAACCTGAGTTACCCTGTTAAAGATACGGTAAATTATGACTTGATTATAGTTTTGAATTAACTGTGACGAGACCAAAAGATTTATATATCCCATTAAATCACCATTTATTTACTTACAAATGATGCCACACACACACACACACACAAACATTTCTTTTTATGACATACACACTGTATAGAAACCACATTACAAAACTGCTTAAACAATTCATCAATTGATCTTCTTCTTCTGCTTTTGCCTTTTAAAGTCTAAAAACAAATAAGCAATTGAAGTTGACCTAAAAAACCACAAAAACCAAATGAATCACAACCTGTTTGTAGGCCTAGCCCAAAAACCCAAAGTAAGTAAAGATGATGTATATGATTATAATGATACGAATTGGAAATACTCTTGCAGTTTAATTAGCCAACCCAATTCAAATTCAAGCAAATTTGACGCCAGTAACAAATTTTTAAATGACCAACAAAAAAGTGGCTTAAATCATAAAGTATTCCTAGAAAATCTTACAAGAAACTCTAAAAAAAAAAAAAACGAAAGAACAAATAGTTTTACCAATTTTTATTAATTCTGAATAATTAACTTTATTTTCCCCCTGTTTTTATTGCTTTTTTTAGTTTACAAGACATTAAAGTTACTCGAAAAAGGGTAAGGGTATGTTAAAGAGTTACACGAAAAACACATCTAGGTTGTATTTATGTAGATATAATTAAGTTAACCCAAAATAAAAATAAGAAAAAAATTAAAAAAGAAAATAGAAAAAGAAAAGAAATGTCAAAATTGGCAATAATTTGTTGGACACGCAAATGAAAGCTGCAGAGAAATATTGTTAACTTCTTGAAAAAGGGGTATATCAATTTAAAGATCAAGCTTGACTTCCCCAGAAAAGAGTATTTTGTGCGTCAACTTAAAGAAATCATAAAATGAACTAAATTAGTCTTGAATTGATTTAGATTTTCGTCACTTAAAGTAGGGTATAGAAGTTTCGTCGAAAATGAACTTCACCCTGTCTTCCGGTTTTATCAAAGTTACTAACAATTTTAACACCAAGTGGTTAGAGACAAGTTAAAAGTAAATATAATTGAAGAGAGATATTAGCCGCAAGGCATAGATGGCTAAGGAATATTTATGAATAAATACAAATTTTCCATTTTGTGCTTAAAGATTCTCAAGTTGATTATTTTTTCCATTCATTCATAGCTTGATTTGAGCTTAAATTAATCGATTAGCAATATAATTTGCATTTCGTTTAAACTTAAGTAGCAATTTTCCTGTATCAACCATGAAGGAAAACCGCAAACAAGCTCGTTGTAATGTAATCGAATTTCCACTTAGTCATAGCCACTTGGCTGCTCGTCTTTGACTGAGGAGCTGGGAATTTGTTGTTGTTGCTGTTGGTTAGTTGTTTAATATATTTATTTTTTTTCTTCTTATTTTTTCTGCTGACTCATGGCTACTACAAACCTGTAGTGATGTTGTTGTTGTTGTTTCTGCTGCACTAAGAGGCAACTTCGACAACAATGACGACAAAATAAACAGAAAAGAGACAGACGAGAAGAAAAAAAAAAACGATAACAAACGTCACCCATGGCGCATGAGTAATGAGTTTAGTTGTCGTCTTTTTTTCTCGCTTTTGAGTTTTGTTGTATGCGCCTTGTTTTTTATCAGCTTGATATCGTTTTAAACTATCTTGATACTCTATTAGGGGCTTAGTGAAAAATTCTCTATATATGTATATGTATGTACATGATATTGTGACCTGGTTAACTTTTATTGTGCCACAATCAGAACATTGTCTAGAGATAAGTTATAGAAATTCCTGTCATTTTTGTCTCTGGTTACTCTTTAATTTGATTTATAAATTATTAAGTTTTAATCAACTTTTAGTAATAAAAACTAATTCTACTAAAGGAAATAATAAAAAATTGGTTCAATGGAAAAAACGTACATATATATATGTATGTACATACGTACATACATATATACATAAATATGTATATCTTTTTTTGTTTGCTAAACTAACAAAGTACATAGAACTGAGTTCGAATTCTCTTTTAATATAATTTGATAAGATAGACAACAATATCATTATCTCTTTAAATGACTAGTTTTGAATTTTTCAAGTATTAAACACTTGCCGCACTACAAATGCATATGTACTTTTTACAAAAATTCAGTAATAAAAAAAAAACCCGGGTAATAAAATAATTTCGAGCGACTCGAAATTGGAATACCCTTCTAAATGGTAAAGAATCTAAGGAAGGATGACTGAAAAAGTGGTTAAAATTAGGTTTACGAACGCTTTGCTCTGAAGTCGGCTACCAATGAGTGGACGACAAATGCATATTTGAAATACATAATTACTTTTTGTTCAAAATAGTTCGAGTTAAGTTAATTAAACCTATTCAGTGATAATCCCTGATGATGCAAAAGCCAAAAAATACATGCGAGAAAGGGTCTAAGATAAACCTAAAACATTCCTAGGCTATGCAATAGTTTCGGGGCCTAAAACAGACTGTAGAAACTAATTATTATATAATATAATATAAAGCAAAGGGAAATATCTAATACAATTATCTTTTAATTACTAATTATTATATATACTCGTATTAAAAAAAAAAAAAAACACATTGGTTAGAAATGTGTACACTCCATGTGACTTTTTTACAATAGTTTAATCTATGAACTATTGTACTTAAATTGTAATCAATCATTTCAATTATTTTCTGACTCATTTGATGAGGATTCGTGGAAAAAGTATTTGCTTTTGCCGTAACTAGACAGAAATAGAAGAAACCTGGAATGGACATTAACGAATTTTAGTTAGTGTATTTATCGTGCATTATATATACATCCAATACATACATACATGTAAATGCGTTTTTGGTTTTATCTCAATGAAAATACATACATATGTACATAATATTATGCAAATCCCTCTATGACAATGCAGCTTTCGGGCGGCAAAAGGGGGGAGGGAAAACGGCTTATTTAAACTTGTTCATTGTCCAAATATTTGAAATTGAAGGTTAACCTTTTGTTTGGCTAAACAGTGGAAGATTAATTAATATTAATGACAGATTAAATGCATATCATGAGATTGTTCATATTATTTAAAAACTGAAATTAAATATGGGTAACGGTATGGCAACGCCATCGAAATGTGGAGTTGCCAGACAAGAACTCAGTAGGCCACGAATATTTCATAATTATCATTAAATTTCAATATTAAACGGAAAATCTAGTGCAAAAAGGCAAAAAAGAAATCTAAATGTTTTGATTGCTGTTTAATAGTAATTGTGATTGTTTTTTTTTTTTTTCGGTGTGTTGTGCTTTTTACCAAGTGCTTTTCGATTAACAAACGCCTGCGCATTGTGGATGAATTGGCGAAAGGAAGAAGAAGCAGCTAGGAGAGTATAATTCATTCAATAAGGAAAATCGCACACAGCCATACACACACATTCACGCACTCACACTCAAACACACACATACGCACTAAGGTGGTGGGACAGGCCGGCGAATCCCACTTGCGAAGGGTGTGTGCGTGTGTCTCTCACGAAACTCACCACCATATCAACAACAACAACAACAACAGCACCGCAAAGGGAGCCTTGCAGTGTAAAAAGAGGGTGAAGAGCAAGGCAACGGCAACGACGACGACGACGCCGACAGTGACGGTGACGTCGACAGCGGGTGTCATAAGCCCCGTGGCCCTGTTATTTTGGATGGTCGTCGGATGGTGAAAATTGCAGGCAAAGGCAGCGCGGCCCGGTTTTCGGCCGCTTCTTCTCAATCAGTCACTAGTCGAGCTGTGCGCGAGTAACAACAAGGCAAAGAGAAAGTGCGAAAGAAAGAGCGTGCGAGCGAGCAAACGTGCTAGCAAACGAGCGAAAGAGACAGTGGCATAGATAATCGAATAAAACGGAAAAATATCACATACACGGTCGGACGACAATATGATGATAAATTAGAGCAACAAAATCATCTAAAATTTGTAATCGAGATGAAATGAGAAATATGCTTAAGTCAAGTGCTGTGTATTTAATTTAAAGAAGAAGCAAATAAGTAAAAGCTTAGCCCTCTCCTGATTCCCCACGAAGAAGAAGAAGAAGAAGCAATATATTATTGTGATTTATCCCCCCTAAAATCCAAAACCGAAAATCAAGTCCAAGTGTTTTGTGTGTGTGCTCAGCCTCAGTTCAGTTTGAAATACATCATAATTTTGGAGTTTAACCTCACATTTGCAACTTGTGCCGGTATGTACACGCCCTTAAACCGCCCCCCTCCGATCCAGCCTCCTAATGAATATATATAGCCAAACGACCCCTCCCTAGCTTGAACTTTTTTTTGTCATGTGTCTTCCCTTAGAAATTGTCGTTTTATATTTTTTTGTATAATTTTTATATTTTTAGCCATAAATTGTTTGCCCACAAACTTATTTTTAGAACCCTTCAAGAGCATGTTGAAAGAACTCTAGGCCAAATGGGATATTCAGCCTAGCATGTTAGGAATTTTCCCATTTTTATAGAAATACATTATATGGCATATCAATGGGTAAAAGTTGTAAAACAAAAAATTCACAGAAAAATCTGACAGTTCCGTTTTATGTTTCCGCAAAGTGCCAAAACCCAAAAGGAAGACCAAGAGAGAGAGAGAGAGAAAGGTGGGAGCATGCGAGTGGGTGAGAAAGAGAAAGAGAGCGAGAGCGAGAGAGACGCAAGGCAGCCTCTTTGCCTTAACAGTGTGGCCGAGGTAACAAACAAAAGGACAGCCTAAAAGTAGGTTTAACAATGACTCTCTCTACAAAAAAAATATATATGTATCTGTGACCAATAATAAAACTAACGATAAATTCCCAAAGAAGTAGCAAAGTCACACAAAACAAGTTAAACATTATAGAAACTATATCTGAATGTGGGTTTATCTTATCTTCCTGTGTCCGTCTGTTTGGCTTATCGCCAATCAATAGTTGGGTAAATGAGTCAAGCTCTGTATAAGTATATAGGGTACATACATACATATGTATATTATATAAGCAGTTAGCAACCCCTTGCAGGCAAAAATTAGAAAAAAAAATCCCCAAATCAAAAGCCGGCAGCCAAGGCGTTACCGGAGTTAAAAAAGTAGTAGATTTAGTAGTAAGTCTCTCTCTCTCTCATACTCTCTCTCTCTCTGAGTCTGAATCTCTCTTGTCTCTCTCAATGAGAGCAGGCGCGTGAAAAATCTTGGGAGGAAAAAAAAAGGAAAACAGGCAGCATTTTCCAATTGATTTTCAACGCGGTCGACGGCAAAAAAAGCCCATTGAAATATATATATATATGTATATTATATAAAAAAATCCAAGAAATCGCAAAAAAAGTTAAAAAACTTGTGCATAAAAATGTTTGCCAAAATGCGTGAAAAATTTGTGAAAAATCGTTTACATCATTATTACTGCTGAGATATCCTGCTATTGCATAAAATCCAATCAAATTGAATAATGTGTGAGTGATAAGTAGTAAAATGATGTCCTTTTCCCCAAACGCACACACACACACACGAACTGTGTGTGTTTGTGGGTGTTTTGAATGTGAGTGGTGTCTGATCTCAACAGCAGCCTGAAAGTGGGCTTTTATCTTTACATTTTGATTATTATTATTAATAACTAACCTGCACTCAAACTCAAAATCGAGGCGATAACATTTCAAGTGCATTATGTCATTTTTTCCCACACATTTTGTTGTCTACCTTAGAGTCTGTGAATGTGTGCCCCTATGTGTCTGTGTGTGTGCGCTTAGTGTTTGCCATTTACCCGTCGAGGACGAGGACACACTTGCTGATGCCTGCTGTCAACAGGGCGCCATTTAATGCCGTAACTTTTTGTGTAATTAAAAAAAAAAGAACAAAAAAACCAAGCCCCTTGTGCCCAGGGACAAGGGTAGAGCTCTCCATGATAATGGTTATCTAAAACAGAAAAAAAAGAACAGCAGGAAAAGGAAAAGGATTCGCTCACTGCGTGTGAATGTGCAAATGATGTAAATGAAATGGCCAGTCTAGCCCACACACTCACAACCGGATACTTTTGCGAAACTTTTGTTTTATGCTTTGCCACTTCCGGTTTATTGGAATTTATGTGCTTCGCCTGAAATTAGGCTACGGTTTTTGTGTTTTTTTTTCTCGTTTACTCTCTCGCAAGAGAAGCCCAAAAACCCATTTTGCAAGTTATTGTTAGACTCTGAATCCCTCTCACTCTCCCTCTCTCATCATTTTGGCTTGGAGTTGACAATTGGCTAAGCAAATGTATGAGCTACAATTTCCGTTTTTAGGCTTAGCCTAAAATCAATTAAAAACCTAAATATTGACCCAAGTAATTAGCAAATTTTTAGCAAGCACGTGGTGTGTATCTGTGTGGGGCCAACCCATCACTGATTTAATTCAGAAATTTTGAAAAAAAAAAAACTAGAAACTATTTGTATACACACCCACCACAACCATCTTACGTTTGAATATACATTCGAGTACGTCCTCAATATGCAATTGAAGTTTTGGCGTGTTACTTGTTCATTTATATTTATATTTATTTATTGTTAATGTTTACCCGGTGCAATGTTCAAGAATCTTCTCCTTAAATGTCTTCCAGTGTGTCGCTATTGATATATCGCCAGACTGTGCAATTGCAGCAGATACGCCAACTTGCTGCTGGGCTGTAGTCTATCAATATTTGAGTGTACGATGAGATCAACGTTAAATCGAAAATGCTAATTAATTTTTCATACACTAGCAAATGAAAACAATATAGTTAAATATTGTATGAACTATTAAGAAAATTAACTCGAGTGGTATAAATAAATGAGATGTTTGTTTATATCTTGAAAAGTGGTTAATCACATTTGACTTGACAGTGTGCATAGAACTTAAAGATTTTAGACCACCAAATGACGTCAAGAGAAAGGTCAACAATAAGTAGTAACTATTTCTTAAAGAACTCAAAAAACATTTGATGTTTGGCATAAAGCTACTTTGTAATTGATGGTTATTTAACTAAACTTGATATCAAGAATGCTAGAAATGTATTGAGGACAAAATCTGATGCACTGCATTTCCCTTTTTTATAGAATGAATGTCATTGAGTTAGCTTTGCTTAAAAGATTATTTAATTTTCGATGTTTATCCTAGCACTTGGTAATAGTTATTACATTTAAACAGTAGTTTTAGTCTTAAGAAACTCTTAAACTTTGCCTGCATGCTAAGTAATCCGTTTAACAATGATATCCCCAGTGGGGCTTGTTAGATAACTTTAGTTATTAAAGTGTAAAATTTCATCCTTCAACTAATTTACTTTCATTAAATATTTACGTATACTTCTAGATTAAAGAGTCGGTTAAGCTTTTTCAAGTACTTTGATCCAATTGAATAAAATAATTATTATTATTAAGAAAAGGTTACTATACCTCTAGGACTTGTGTCATAATATCAACTTTAGACACTTGAAAGTTTTAGATACAACGAGAACATGGGATGAGAGGAAGAATGTGGTCAATTCCTTTAATTATTTCTTATCCTTAACATTTAATTTAAACGACGTTTGTATTTGGCGTAAAGCTTAGAGTTACTTGGCTTTTGGTTTCAACAGTTCAATGAACTGTTGGCCCAGTGTTGAGTTTTAACCAGGTCTTCATACACGCACTCACTCCTCCCCCCATTTGTAATCAGCTCTTTTCCCTGTTCCTCCTGCCTTCTCTTCAAATTTGTGTGGTTTGACTTTTAATTAGACACGAAATTTGTTGGTTTGCCTCGTTTTAAGACGGTGGGGCAGGCGCACGTCATTTTCATCAAGTGCAAGAGATTAAAAAGCACCACACACAAACACACACACACACACACACTGGGTACTCTCAAGTGTAGTGTGTACTTTGACCTCTTTTGCGCTGCTGCGTATAACTTGGCCAGCTCGGTGGTCAATGTCAATGTGTTGGCCATTGGATTGCTACATATTGAATTTCTTTTGCGGCAGGTTTTTCTCGGCTCACATCACAATGTACATACATATACCTACATACATGCATATACATACATATGTATATCTTTTTATTTCAACGACTTGTTTTTCCCCACCTCACATATACACACTCACACACACTTGCAATCGCATACGGTTCTTTGCGGCTTTTTCAATTAAAACTTGCTTCTGCTTCTGGGTTGCATGCCCCATACGATCTTTCTCTCTCTCTTTCTATCGCTCTCGCTGTCTCTCTATCTCTTTTACTGGCTATTGGGGGGAGCTCCTCTCTCTCTGCCACTTCACACTCTTTTTCTGTGTGTGTGTGTCCGCTAACGTGTCGCTCTCCACGATGCTTTCTTTTGTGTGCGCTTTGGTCTGCCTTTTCTTGTCCAACAACAAGAGTTACACTATACTACACACACTCTGCTGACTGTCATCGTACAATAATGTATCCCCACTGTGTCGACGCCCCCCTCCCTCCCTGCCCTCTGCCCACTCCCCGCCCCATGCTCAGCTTTAAGCGCTGACGTCGCTGCATAAAGTCTTTCACTTCTTTGCCATCCAAGTTTAGTTCAGTTCCAGCCGGCGTACATAGCGCACGCGTTTAACGCCAAAAGATAAAGTAACACAAATTATATACTCCAAAAAAATACTAAAAAATACAACAACAACAACAACGTAAAGAAAGAAAGAAACGAAAATCCGAGAAATTTACACCGAGCGATATATATAATTTAGCGAGCGTAGAATAAACGACGCGTACTAGTGTCTTCCTCTCTATCTCTTACTCTCTCTCTGTCTATCTATCTATCTCTCTTTCTTTCTCCCCCGCTCTCTCGCTCTGTCTCTCTGTCTCTCGCTTACGTCTCACGTCTTTGCGCATGCGCAGCCAGCTCGCGCAAAAGTGAAAATATTTTGGAGAAATTTCTTGAGCGCAGAATTATTTTTGTGTGTCATCATACCAAAAGTCGTTCCAACGAACGAACGAACAAACGATCGATCGATCGGCGGTCCGGTGCTTCTTGAAGATATATGTACATATATACACTCTCTCATAATACATGTTGATTAACCTATATCGAGATCGGTGTCTGCCTTGCCTATAGTGTCAATAAAAAAGAAAAATCCGGGAACAACAACCAAACAAAAAAGTTACTTTTTGCCCCACCCCTACCAATTTTTCTAAACGAAAGTGAAAAAAAAAACCCAAAAAAAATATACAAAATATACAAAAATAATATATAAAGAGCAAAGAGAAAAATTGCACACCAAATGTCATTGACCTAAATTTTTGAATGTGTGTATGTGTGTGTGTTTTGTTGTTGGCCAAATTGTCGACCCCACCACGCCGCCGCCCTATATAACATCTTTATCATCATCATCATAATCATCATCAACAACAACAAGTCTCCCCAAGTTCAGGCCTGGGCGAAGATTCAAGCTCTGGCAGCGAGTAGCAGCAGTTATATATCAGTTATATACAATATCTCCATCTCCATCTTCGTTTTCATATTGACAAGTAAGTGTAAGCCAGGGCCAAATATTTGGCTTATGCAACTGAAATATTTTGACGTAATATTGTATACCTACCCCTCCAACTCTACCTTCATATCTACACACACACACACACATGCATACATACACATGTATACCTTTGCATTGATATTTTTGTTTTTTAGTCTAAAACTAAAAGGCCATTTCCAGGTTAATGCTGCGTCGTCGTCTTCGTCGTCGTCGTCATCTTCATCAACGCGTCGCGAGAAAGTTGTAGTAAAAGAGAAAAAAAAAAAAAACAAATAAATATCAAGAAAAAACAACGACTAAAATATTTTCGAAATGTATATTTGTAATATTAATCATTGCATATTTACAAATAAAATTTGCACACATACGACGACGCCGCCGCTGCCGCCGCCAACGACGATGTTGACGATAATCATGATGATGATGATGATGGCTAAAACGAAAACGACAGCAAAAAAAAAAAAAAACCAAATCATTATAAATATAAATGGCTGGATCATGGCCAGATCGAGTCAACCAGACACAGACAAACAGTGAAAAAAAACCCAAACATATATTGGCAAAGCAAAAAACCAAAGTACCAACAGATCTTTTTACATATTACTTACAACAATTTAAATAACTGTCTCATAATTGGCATAATTGACCGCCGTCGAACCACTAAACACATCAGTACAACAACCACCGACACCACCGCCACATTGACCCACTTTAATGTGGTGTTTCGGGCCAAGCTTGAAACTCACAAAACAACAAAAAAAACAAAAAGGGAAAACATTTGCTAAGCTCAGCTTGAAAAAGTAACTGAAATACCAAATATACATATGTGCAGTGGTATATAGCAAATATACATATGCATACATATATAGTACATATAGACAGACTTCCCATCCATCCACGATCGATCCGTCGTGTGTCAGTTTCCAAAAAGCTATTTAGGCTATATCGATTACGTGCCTGGCTTAATTAATTGCCCAATTTCTTTTACACTTTCGCATTTGAATTAGAATTTTTGTTTGTTTTGAAATTGTTGGACACTTATGTATGTATGTACATATTTTGCATGCCGATTGATTAATTATTGGAAACACCGTTTCGCTGAAACTGCGAGTTCAGAAAGTTCATAATGGAAATTCTTGCCATGAAATTTGCTCAGTTAATATTGTGAGAAGAGAGAGATAAAGAGGAAGAGATTGCCAATTCACCAAATTGTTTAAGTAAATATTTGAACTTGAAATTCATTGAATTTAAATGGGGTTAGTAGGTTGAAATCTTATTTAAGCTCTGAATCTTCATTTTTAAATGGATTATGCATTAATTCATTAAGTAATGGCTTTGTTATACTCAGTCTAGAATGATTTTGTATTAAACATAAGATAAAAAGTAAGAATACAACAGATAGAAAAGGAAATCTATATAAACTACAACCAATTCAATTTCAAGTCTTGTGAAATAATTAAAGGTAAATAAAAAACAAAATTTTGAGGTCGTAATATTTCCCAGACTTCCTTTGGGTCAACAGGTTAGCAGCTTTTTTTGTTTGTGGTCTTTAATTCATGTTTGATCGACTTCTCCGAGTAAGTTCAAATATGTTGATATGTACCCTTTGAAGGGGTTGTAGATCTATAAAACTTGTGGCTTTTGTCCTGAAATCAAATATTCCATTAAATTAAAATCCTATAAAAACGAATAAGCTCTAAACATTTATAATTAACTTGAAATTGTGAGAAAATATGTGAAAAACATATTTCAAATTAAATTTTGTACTTTGAAGTTTGTGATTCAAGATCAGAATGTCAGATTGTTAAAATATTAATGCAATTGCATATTAAAGTTTCTTTAATGGAAGAGAACTTTAAAAAATTGTTAAAAGTAGATCTACTTCTTAATTAGTTTTTGATAAGTTTTCCAAGTAATTGCTGAAATAAGCATTCAAATTTGAGAGTTAAACAAACAAAACAAATTGTTGTTTTTTGCTAAATTATTATACATATTTTCAATAAATAATTATTATAACAAATTCTTTGTTTGATTATTTCACCTAGATTATTCATCTTTGTTCGTTTTTCTTTTTGCGTTGTATCCTTTCTTTTGGCCTTTATCATTAATCTTAAGGCCATTAATCTCCATTTTGAAATGATGACAATGATTTTGAAAACTAAATATTTCCTTATTATTCAAATTACTTTCTACATAAGATAGAATGTGTGTGTGTGTGTTGTTGTCTTTTAATTAAAACTCACGAGTCTCTAATCTTTAAAGATTTATTTTTTTCGTTTTAATTGAGCCTGTTGATGGGTTGAAATTGTGTTTTGTGCCTACGTGCATGTGTGTGTGTGTGTGTCTTAGCTCATGGCTTTTGGCTAAAAATAAATATTTATTCTAATTGTAAATTATTTAATATCTAACATAGAAAAAAAAGGCCAGCAGAATGATGAGAGTGAGAGCAAGAGAGCTAGTGTCAGCTGAGTTTAAATTGGGCAGCTAATCTTCTACCTACAAAAGAAATACTAGAATGTGGGGGACTGCTGCGGTCCAACCATTGACAATACACAATTGTTGTTGTAGTTGTTGTTGTTGTTGTGTCGTTTTGTAGACAGAGACCCCAACCACCTCCACCACAACCACCACCACCCCCCATTATAATATACACTTAAATTTAACTTTTATGCTGTAAACTGCAAAAAAAAAAAAAAGAGCGCGCTTTGTTTGTTAATCAAGACACAAATTATGGGCACCATACAGAGCGGCGGCAGCGGTCAATCCATCCATCCATCCATCCATATATCCCATACCAACTGACCAACTAACCAACCACCCCTATAGAGATACGTGATTTATTCAATTACACACACAAAGCATAGATAACTTACGATAACTGTAAGAGCAGCTAGACATATGTGCATACATATGTATGTACGACGACCCAAACCACACAAAATAACCAACTAACGAGTCACTCTAAAAAGATTCAATAGAATAGAGAATAGAGGGCATTCTGTTTCCATGTGTTCAAGCTCTCTGTATGTGTGTATTCCCAGCATCCGCCGTAGTCACATTTACGGATTTACATAATGAGCAGAGGCCTTCCCATTGTTAAAAAGTGAAAATGCATATTTGAACTTTCGTTTCGTATACTATAATAAGTATGTCCATCCATAGTTTATATATGTATGTATATATAGCTCTACGTAAAAGAAATATTTGTGAAACAAGCGTGATAATTGCTAAAACAAATAGTGTGAAAGTATTTTTACAGAGAAACAGGATATACAAATAACTTAGAATGAAGTGTTGACTGTTGAATAAGTTAACCTGAAGCCGCTTAATATTGGTTGTCAAAACACTTCCACCCTACAAAAACAAAAAATAAAATATTAAAGTACTTGTAATTCAGAAAAAAACACGCAAGAAATGTTTTCTTACATTGTCCACACATTTGGATACACTTTAATTGGATACTTTGAAGAGAAGTAGTAAAACAAATGTGTTGTGTTTCAAATTGTTCTGAAAATTGTCGATAAAACTATAACTCATATAAAAATCAAGTGCTAAAAGGTATCGAAAGTCTTAAGGAAATGTCTTTGGAAAGAAAATGGAATCCAATCAAATCAAATGCAATTTAATAAAGTGATTAGTTAAAATGAATATTTAATTAATAGTGTGAGCCATAATATTAAATATTGGAAGAATACTAAAAAACGTAGTGAGATTTAACTATCGAATAGTAAATACCAAATCTTATATAACTTTGAGACTAAATAAATTAATGTCCTAATAGACTATGGAAACAATGGTAAAAGAGGAATCGACTAGACTGCTTTCAATACTTTGGAATACTTTAATAATAAATACCATGTCTTGAACAAATTACTGTCAAAGAATTTTTGTGAGTGGTTGCTAGCCATTTGCAACTGAAATTTCTCAGTAAGTGACTTTTAAGAAACTAATAATTAACTTAAAAGGCTCGAGCTGTGGGTGGTCCTTGAATAAATTTTAGTTTCTTAGTAACTGATTTAAGATAAGCCTAAGGGACGAACCTTTTTATTAAGTTTCAGTAGTTAATTTCACCTTGAAAAATTCTCCCTTAACATAGTCGATCACATAGCTGCCATACCCCTTTCTTGGAATGTGAATTTGTAGCGAACGTAAATTGGTATTGCCAGTAAACCTGGTTCAGACTCTCTCAAGGCACCAGAGAGACTCTGGCGATGTCCAATGTCCAAGCATTTGGCCAGGGCCAAAAGTGGTCGATGACGCTGGCGATGATGATATGCGATGCGATGCGGCACGATTATAGGAAATGGGTCAGACAATACACAGAGTGTATGTAACTACCTTGTCAAGGCAGGTTGAATGTTTACCGTTTAACAGCGCACACATACACTCGGAACACACATCGATACATTTTGTTTTTGTTTTTTTTGTTTTTTGGTCTTCATGTTTGCTTAACACGCGCAGAGCAAGAGGATGGAGACGCAGTTAAAGTCAGAGGCGTGGTTAGGTTCGTAAGGTTGATGGTGCGACGGTGGTTCAGTGGTTTGGTGGTTCATTGCCTTGTCTTTGCTTAGGCGCGCAAATTTTTGTTGTAAAGAGAGACAGAAAGAAAGAGAAAGAGAAAGAGGGAGAGAGAGAGAGCAAAAGAGCTTGAGCTTGATGAAAAAGTTGATTTTCAAGAAATTTCACTTTAGAATTAAGACACTCAAAGCCAGTCAGCCAGCCCAGTAAAAGAAGTCTTTTGATGAAGAAAACCACTGCAACCACTTTGACGGTGGACAGGTCTTTGGACTTTACGAAGAGAGCTTCATTGATAAATTTACAGTTACGTGATGAGACCGTTTTGATGCCCCATTGGCCCGAAGTGTCTTTAAAAGTTTAATTATAAGGCCAAGCCACAACTAGTTTTTGACGGATATATGATTTGATAATATCACTAGAAAGACACACACACACACACGCACACACACAAAAAACCAAAAAACTGTGCCAATTTACGAAAAACCCAAATATTAATTGCTGTGTCAGTGGGAAGGAAACCTTTAAATGCAAATGCTTAGAAAACAAAAAAAAAAAAAAAAAAATCATACCACCTTGATTGAAAATAGATTTTTTTTTTCGGTTTGAACTGAAAACGAAAGTTTGAACTTTTTTCGGTGTCTGTTGGTTTTTTTCTTACCCAAATTTAAATACATAAAAAATATTGCGGAATTTAGATAAAGTGAAAGTCATGGGTTGGGGCCTGAACCCTACAAACGAAAAAAAGACCGAAAACCGAAAAACCAAATTAGAAACGCAGTTGTAAGCTTAATACAAAATGCGACATCATCATTAACATCATCAGCATCAGCATCAGCATCGTCTCATATGTAGGAATGATGATCATCTTGTCCATACAAATTGACGTCAAATTTCACAATTCGTATTTAGCTGTTGTTTCCTGAGTATTTTAATAATCAATATTTGTTTAAATTTCAATTAGCAATTCAATTCAAATAGTAAGCAGAAAACGGTTCAAAGGTGGTCGAGGTTCCTCCATCATCATTATCTTCGAGTGAGTTACCTATTCTAACTAAATGTACATGAGTTGTTTAGGTTGATTTTTGACAGATTTACGAAGCAAATAGGAAACAGTTTGTTATTTTTGTTTACCTGCGGTTTTTGGACTCGTCGATTTCCGTTTCTATAGGTTTGTTCTAACGCACAGTTGTTGTTGTTAGCAAGTTGTTACTTTTTTTGTTTTGTTTTAAGTTTCATAAAACAAAAAAATGGAAATCACTTAGCAACATTTAACCGAGCGCAGCGCTGCCTTGACTATTGACAAATTCATTTCATTTTTTTACAACTTGTTTTGAGTTGTTATTGTTTGGTTGTTTGTAATTGCACTAGCTTGTGGGTGTCTGCCAAGTGAAGGTTGTCAAGGGAATGTTATAGGGATATCGATTAACCTTTAACCTGTCATGCCATTTTTGTTGGAATTTTTAAGAATATGGCTACATGTTTTCTTTATTTTATGTGTCTCTGTTCGAATTCTTCTTATGTAACCCCCAAGCACACTTCCTACCCATCAGACTAAAGAGAGAGAGAGAGAGAAAACAAAAACAAATATCTATGGTCCTATGAATGTGAACATTTCAACGTTTTATTGAATAATTATTCAAATGATCTACAATACATATGTTTTTATACGCTCGCAGAGAGTATATACGAGAAATAATCAGTATTTGGTTCTGCAAATAAGTCTCTTAGTTTAGTTTGTTTTTTCTTGTATTATCCTGGACAGACTGATTGGCAGATTATAATGTATTAGCACTTAATAATTTGCGTATAACTGAGATAACTAGATAAAGTCTTGCTAAAGAGAGACAGATTATGTCACTGAATGGATTAGTAAGAGAGAGATACCTTCTTAAACCTTCTTCTAAATTTTGAAAACAAAATTTTTTGGAAGTAAGACGGGGTATATACACTTTGAGATAACTGAAGTTATCTTCTTGAATATATTTTAATAGTGTGGATATTTTGGGTACTTGTATTGGTGAGCTTTGCGAAGCTTATGACTTAAAGCCGAGCCTTATAAATGCATATGAAATATGTCGCAAAGCTTGACAATTATTCTACAATTATGTGTGTGTGTGTGAGTGTCTGATGTCGTCTGAGTAAATGACGTACACAGACTCTTTAGAACGCCACTTGATCGATCCGTACAGCTGTTTGTAAGTGTGTCTCTCTCTCTCTCTCTCTCTCTGTCTCTCTGTCTCTCTGTGTCTGTGTGTGTCTGTTTATTTAATGAAAATTTGTTTTCAATACTTTAATATAGAATGCCGTGTAGCTGCCGGTAGTGCGAGCATTCGTAAACTGTCATTCCTATCGATAGTGTCGTTGTTGTCTTGTCTCGTCGTTGTCGTATCGCCTCGACTTGTCTCATGTGTGTGTTTTTATTTTAGTTAGTTCTCAATTTCACAATTTGCCACTTAAGTGGCTTAAGCTTTAAAAGAGCTTAGGCATATTTAGTTCCATTGTGCGTTAAATTCAATTGCGGTGGATTAAAAGTAAGTGTAAACTGTGAACAAAAAAAACCAAACCATTCTGAGAATACACGATATGATGTGAAGACAACATTAGTTTTTTTTTCGATACGATGTTGGCCGATGGCCAAAAACGAAAATCTAAATGGTTCTAAAGACGTCATTTGACGCAAAATATTTGATGCGTTTCTGTGGCTTCCCCCAAAAAAACAAAAATAAGCAAACATTTTGAGGGTTTCTCTCCTGTATACGCACTCAAACGACGCATGTGTGGAATAAGAATATTTATTTTTAGCCTGATTTGACAGATAATTTGAAATGGGAAGGTTTCGGTCGTTTTTATTGTCAGCATCTAATTGAGTGTCAGTTTAGATATGGGCAACATACCCAAAATAGGGACAAGGAAAGACAGTTGTTTTGTGCCTATTACCAAAAATCTAATCAACATTGACAATGATTTTTGGACGGGGGGACGGGGGAAGGAATAAATTACCCCATCTCTACTATTTACTCTACTAATTATGTGTATATTCTTCTTTGTTTTTCGTTACAGCTTACCAACCCGCACTACCTTAGCAGCTCTTTGAAACTCTTTCGATTTATTTCCCCCTCAACAAGAAACCGAAACTAATTACGCACACACCCATTAGCCAAAAATCAATTTAATTCCAACATCAACCCGGCCAACTCTTTTGCTCTCTAAGGAAGAACTGAAAGCCCGTGTAGAATGTCCGTGTAAAAAAATTGCACGCTAAAGCAAACAAAGAAAAGAGGAAAACAAAATCGACACTAAGCGAAAATGGATAAACGCTTAAATGCGGGACAGTTAGATTTTGCAGTCAATACTTCAACGGATTTAATTGCATAATTTCCCCTTTACAAAGCAGAAAAGAAAAAAGCCACAAAGCAAACAAACAAAAAAAAGCTTCCAAAAGAAATAAAAACATTAAGCAAATACAAAAAGCACTTCCATAATAAAAAACGGAAGGTAGTTGAAAAGGACAACAAAAACGCACACACACACAACACTGTAAATGAGGAAAAATTGCTTCCTAAATTAACTTAAGCAAAAGGAGGAAGAGATCATCACAAAAGAAAAAAAAAAGACAAACAAAAGGCCAAAATCAAAAGACAACAAATTTTCGAACATGTCCAACGCAAATGTCAAGAAAACAGAAACCGAAAACTGCAATAGCAGCAGCAGCAATAACAACTTCAAACAGTTGTCTTCGCCCTCACAACAATCCCACGATGGCAAAACAATTCTATTAAATGGCCATCAGCGTACCAATGGACTCACCCATACAGCGGCAGCAATTGCAGCCGCCACCTCCACAGCCTCCTCATCATCTGCAGCCTCATCGTTGACGGCGGCAACATCTTTGGGCGGCGGCGGCAATTTGGGTCTAAATGCGGCATTGATTTCATCGACAACCCCTGCCACGGCATTGCCACCAAACACCAATGGCCTGCAGTCACCCTACGAACGTTATAGAGAGGATGACACCAGCTATGTGCCCATCGGACAATTCTTTGCAGGACGCAGTGTATTCATTACAGGCGGCACTGGATTCATGGGAAAGGTGAGTTAATTTTGCAACCCTTGAACACTTGACTCTGAAAGAATGTGTGTCTAAATGCTTATCTCGAAAAAAAAGTAGTAAACTTTCTGTTTAGGTTACTGGGTTAAGTGTTGTAGTTAAAAGGTATACAAATTAACTAGTTTTTGATCTAAGTACACACTTAACTTAACTGTCTGGGTCATTAGAATTTTGGTAGAAAAAAGCAACTAAGTTGCTTAAATGAGCCACGAGCAACAATTGAAAATAGTAATAATTTTATTTAAATATGTAGTAGCATACCTAATAATATATTGGTTAAAAGGTTTAAGAATTTAGACTTTGAAATTGCATACAAATATAAGGAAAATTTGTGAGTCATTCGTTGTCTTTTAAACAGAGATTCTACCGACCTTTGGACCAAAGTGAAAGTTTTTTAAGTTCGTCAATTGATAACAGTCTAAAACAAAGTTCAGTTTCTAATTATATAATTGATTTTGAGTTTATAAACAACTTAATTAGGTTGTTTTCTGAGAAATTTAAAACAAATTTAACTTGTCAAAGTTTTAAAAGATTCTGATTCTTTAACCAATTAAAACAAAAATAACTCAAACGGTTCTTCTTTTGCTTGGCTTATTTCCTTTTTGGTTTTCCTAATATTCGAACTGCTATGAAGGTCATTTTCAGGGGATTATTTTACAAGTTTAATTTCTGAAAGCAATAGAAAAATACTTACACTAGTTTGATTTCTAAGCAAGATACTTATTTAACTTGAATCTGCTATATTGAGTTACTTGAGTTACTTGTTATTAATTAAATATCGATCAGAGTTTAGAAAGAATCTTTAAAAAACAAGACAAATGTATAATTTTTCGTTGCATACTTTTCCGGGCATATCATGCATACGCCGCGTGAACTTTGAGTAGACAGAGAAATGATGAGTATTGAACTCTTGGGCATAATTAGCAATGCTTGATTGAAAACATTAAATAATTAGCAAATATCGATCAGAGTTTAAAACATGAGTTTAATTAGAAAGAATCTTTTAAAACAAGACAAATGTATAATATGTATAATAAGCGCTTTGAATTTTTTGTTGCATACTATTCCGGGCATATCATGCATACGCCGCGTGAACTTTGAGTAGACAGAGAAATGATAAGTATTGAACTCTAGGGCATAATTAGCAATGCTTGATTGAAAACATTAAATAACATTCGGTCACATTATTTACCCTGATAATGAGCTCGTATACTGACGATGTGGCGATTGCCTTTGCAAGTGCATTCGAATGTTGACTCACTGCTTATTGTTCATGGCATGCCAAGGCTTCATAACTGGCTAGCCAGTCCCTTCATCTTGCCCGCATCAGTCGTCTAATTGTTCGTCAAGTGCGGTTGTGTGTGTGGGTAGACCAACGACTGCTTCACTTCACTTCCTTCCATGCTCGGCATTAATACCGACATCATGCGGCTGTTGTGCCAGTTTTTGTCGTTTTTAGACTACATTGCATGTCCTGGTCTGGTGGGGTTCCTGGCTGCGTCAGTATGACATGTAATCGCACCGGCGCCATTCAGACTATGACTCGATTGCACACTCCACCCCTGAATGAGTGAGTGAGTGAGTGAGAAAATGTGTCTGTGTGTGTGCTCGTGTATGTAATGTGGGGCGTAGGCAATTCCATCGATTTTGAACTATAATTTAAATGTACAATAACGTCATAATATCCCTTTGTCGTTCTCCCCTCCTCAATCATTCACCTGTGTTTAGTGTCCGTGTGTTCAATGACCGATCCGACCCAAAGGTGGTCTCTTTTTGTGGTTTTTGTGGGTTAATTTACAAACAATTCTCACATCGTTTGATGGGCGTGTCAACCGACTGACTGACTGACTGTGTCCGATGCCTGCACGTGTCAATAGTATTCTCACCCTTGTTGTTGTGCATAAAGTCCTCTAAGTTATTAGTTATTAGTTGGTACATACATAACCTAAGGCAACGAGGTGAAACAAGGACAGACAGACATACACTCTTTGAGCCTAACGAGTGGGTTAAGTGCGTTGATTGGGCTTTTCGATTGTCGCTTATAGTTCCAGTTCCTATAATATTTAATTTATGAATTAGATAGTTGATTAATTGAGACAATTATTAATACAATTTCAGGTACTTGTTGAGAAATTGCTGCGCTCATGTCCCGATATAAGAAATATTTATCTGCTGATACGACCGAAACGTGGCCAAGAAGTATCGGCACGCCTAACGGAATTGCTAAATGCACCAGTAAGTAATTAACTTCTAAAATTTTCTTTTCAAAATTGTTTAATTAAATTTGATTGGATTTATTTAGTTGTTTGAGTCACTACGTCGCGAAAAACCCAAGGAGCTGAGCAAAGTTATACCCATATCCGGCGACATAACATCCGAGGAATTGGGCATTTCAGAAAAAGATCAGGTAGATTTGAAACTTTGAAACTTTAACTTTAACTCATCGAACGTAATTACTTTAATTTTTGTGTATTTTTTAGAACCTTCTGTGTCGCAATGTTTCCATTGTATTTCATTCAGCTGCCACTGTGAAATTCGATGAGAAGCTCAAGCTCTCTGTCACAATCAATATGCTGGGCACGAAGCGTTTGGTTGAGCTATGTCATCGCATGCTGTCTCTAGACGTAAGTAGAGTCAATAAAGTGATTATAAGAGTTATATATAAAAAGTATTCAAATTTTTCATTTAGGCACTAATTCACGTCTCCACTGCCTATTGCAATTGCGATAGAACCGATGTATCTGAGGTTATCTATGCACCACCCTATAATCCCGACGATATCATCTCATTAATCAACTGGCTTCCGGAGGATATACTCGATCAGGTATATTTTGGGATAATCAAATAAAAGAAGAGGGAGAACTTACTATTCGTCTTGGTTACGTTTTCAGCTGACACCACGCCTCATTGGCAAACGCCCCAATACGTATACATTTACAAAAGCCTTAGCGGAGCATATGTTACTTAAGGAGGCTGGTAATCTGCCCGTTGCGATTGTAAGGCCCTCGATTGGTAAGTAGAGCCATTAATAACTAAAATTTACTCTTCTATATTCTAACTATGTTTTTCTCTCTGACTTTAGTGACTGCCAGCCTGAATGAGCCATTTGCCGGTTGGGTGGATAACTTTAATGGGCCAACGGGTCTAGTCTCGGCTTTGGCCAAAGGCCTATTCCGCACCATGATGTGCGAAAAGAACTATGTGGCCGATATGGTACCTGTCGATATTGTGATTAATCTAATGATTGCCGCCGCCTGGCGTACAGCGACGCGTAAATCCAATAATCTACTCATATACAACTGTTGTACCGGTCAACGTAATCCCATATTATGGTCAGAGTTTGTCAAACATGCCATGACCAGTGTGCGTAAACATCCCTTGGGTAAGTTAGTTGAATCAAAAGAATGCCTTTTTGTTTATTTGTATGAATTATTTTTCTTATAGAGGGCTGCCTGTGGTATCCAACGGGTGAGCTGCGCATGAATCGTCCCATAAATACGCTGAATTGTATATTAAAACACTTCCTTCCGGCCTACATACTGGATGGAGTGGCGCGGATTATGGGTAAAAAGCCATTGTAGGTATCAGCTCCCTTCCAATTTCTTTTAGAGATAAAATTGAATCTCTTGTGTGTTTTCTTATAGCGTTGTCAACGTACAAAATAAAATTGCCAAAGCTGTGGAATGTTTAGAGTATTTTGCCACACGTCAATGGCGTTTCAAGGATGACAATGTGAATGCTTTGCTGCACACGCTCAGTCCCAAGGATCGTGAGATATTTGTATTCGATGTACGTCACATAAACTGGGATAAATATGTTGAACGTTATGTGTTGGGCTTCAGGGAGTTTCTATTCAAACAGCGACCCGAATCGCTGCCAGCCAGCAGAAAGCGTATGGTTAGGTAAGTCTCTAACTTTGTTCAAGACTGATCTGCGCTTTGTCCCCGAAAGAATGCTATAAGCAATCAGATAATTCATATTCAATTCTGGAACAACGAGAACTATTGATGACGACAGAACATTCCAAAAGTTGAATTGATCTCTGCATTTCTTATTGCATACTTGAGGGGGTCTTTTTGCTTAACAATCGATCTATTTAACAATCATTCTTGTTAACAGACTGTACTATCTGCATCAGCTGACCAAATTGGTGGCCGTTCTAATCACCTGGCGCTTCTTAATGTCACGTTCGAAGCGCTTAAATGACCTGTGGAGCGCCTTCCTGGACAATGCGCTGAAGATGGCACGTTTGATACCATTTTTGTAATGAATGAAACTTTGTGGTGATCAACACAATTGATTGACAATTCATTGATTGATTTGATTAATTGATTGTGTGTGTTTGGATGTGTGGATTTGGATTTGTTTAGTCGCGAATCGGTATCGATCGAGTGTTTCCATTTTGATGATATCGATATCGGGATTCATTGCAATTTCTAAATGCTTTAACATGGCGTATATTTTAGAGGTTTTTTTTAGCATATATTTAAACAAGTAAAACCAACAACAACTAAAACAAACAACAAAAAAAAACCTACACCAGCAAAAAAAAAAAAAAAAAATGCATAATAAAATGTCGGGGTAATATTTGCGCGCATCCAAAAATAGGATAAAAAAAAAATACTAAATACTACTGGGAAGAAAACAAAAAAAAGGAAATCAAGAAAATTATATTTTGGGGTGTTGGCATCATGTGGCTCGAGTTTTTTGAGTTCAAGACGTAATTTTTGTAAATTTTGTGAAAAAAAAAAAAAATGAAAAGAAAAAACAAAGAAACGAAACGGAAAAATAATAAAGTATAACACAAAAAAAAAAAAGAACAAATTATTCCACCTTTTTGCATACAGAATAAAAATTAGAAGTGAATTATATATTATATATATAGATATATATTATATATAATCCCGCTAAAAAACAAAAGAAAACAAAAAATAAACAAAAACAAATTATTAATGAATTTATGCATATGTCGAGGTTCAAAACATAATAAAGCAATTTTGCAGTAACTAGAAAACCACAAAAAAATAAACAAAAAAATATATATATATATTAATAAATGAATTATTAGTAAAGAAAAAAAAAAGGAAGAAAATATTAAACTAAAAAAAGATGATGGCTTGTTATTGCTTTAAATTACATAAACCTAACGTAAACTATGCTAATTAATAAATTATGAATATTGCGTAAAAGTAAAACCGAAAGAAACAAAAAGAAAACAAAAAAATATATATATATTAATACGAAAATGGAATTATTTATAATTGAAAGTAGTTTTAACATTTTTACATTTACAATTAAGTTTTCAATATATTAAAGAAAAAGACAAAAAGCAGAAGAAAAACAAAAACAACAAAAAACTATTATATACGACAAAAGAAAAAAAAAAAAAAAAAAAAAAAAAAAGGAATGGAAGGGAAATCAGATGAAATTATGATGATACAAAATTAAATTTATGTATATTATATAAATATTGCAAGGCGTGAACGATGAATAAATAATAATTTTCAAATAACAGCAGCAACAACAACAACAAATAAAATCAATATATATTTATAGATTTCTATATATATATATATATACATATTTAGTGACATCCAACAAATCAAGCGATAACATAAATTTATTAGCATTTGCAGCCTCAAAAACCTAAGCGTAATCAGCTAAAATAGTAGCAAGTGAAAGGAGAAAATTTCCAAAAAGAAACCTACGAAAAAAGACAAACTCAATTAATGAAATGAAAACAACAACAAAAACATGAATTATACGAATGAAAATAACGGCATACATATAGTAAGAACATTCCATCCAAAGTAGAAACAAAATGGCGCATCGGCATCAATTCTTCCTCCCTTTCTGTCTGCCTGGTCTTCGCTCCCTTCCGCCTTCCGCCTCTCCTCACTTGTTAGCTGTTATTTTATTTTTATTTTTGTCAATAATAATTGTTTTTTTTTTTTTTTTTTGTAGGTTGTTGTCTGAGCTAAGTATATTAGACCATTTCGTGCAATTTTATTATTTAGAATTTATTGTACTTTATTTATATACATAAATAGTTTATATATATACATATATAAGTATGCATACATTGTATATGTATGTATATTTTGTAAATTTCAGTACATCAATAACAACAAATCCAATTTCGTATATAAAATAAATCTATAAAAACAAAAAACAAACAAAACACAAAAACAAAACAAAAACAAACAAAATATGCATTTTTTTCTAAAAAAGTGTTTTTTCCAACTAATCAAATTGTTTATTTCCAAAGCAGTTGCATATAATTAGCACTTAGGCAAAAATATTTATAAACAAAACAAGAAGAAAACGAGAACTATAATTAACAAAAGGAAAAAGACATTAAACTAAAGCTATAAAAACAAATTGTAAGCTATGTAAACGGTTTTAGTTCTTATTGGCATAACAAGAAATGGACAAACATTTTGTGGAATTTAGTGAAAAAAAGAAAACAAGAAATATACAAATGATTGAGAAATGATATAAACTAATAAATGAAATGAAAAACAATGGGAGTAATTAAATAAAAACCCTTAAGAAAATTGAAAAGAGAATAAAATAAATGCGAAATGCCTTTTCTACTAGTAAGTGGGAGGGGTTGGTAACGGGAAATGGATTATGGATCACCTTGGCGTTGCCAGTTTGTTGATAAACCAGAAATTATCGGAAATGGAGTTGCCAGAACTATTTCATAAACCCTGAAAAGGACGTCGGTCTGGCTTCTCACTCATGAAGTCTTCAAATCAGAGCTGTTGCAAAGTTTTTGATAATCAATTCAAAATTTTGGTAAGCAAACAAGGTAAATGTTAAGAAGTATCACTTTGGCGTTGCCAGTTTGTGAGTTGAAAGAACTTTTATTTAAGCCCTAAAGGTAAAAGGACTCTGAACCCTTTTACAACTTATATTTTGCCAATCTTGAGGTAAAAAGTTTTATCGCCCATCTGTTAACCATGTTTAGAAATGCTCCGCAACCACTTCAGTTGTTTAAATAAAAGGATGAGACATAGGGTCGGATCTTGTCTTGGCCTGAAAAGAAATCTGCTTCGATTTTCAATCACAGTATGTCCTGGATGCTAGTCAATCGATCGGAGATCAGAATGTTTGTATCCATACCCAAATTTTTGTTCCCCAAATAAATTTGAACTTCTTATTTTTTTTGTACACATGAATTCTCATTTATTATTTGGTTTTTCAGTTTGTTATTTTTTTTTTGTGTTTCGGTTTCCTTCACTTTTCATATTTTCTTCAGAAATCTAGCGCTCACACGCTACCATCTTTAAAATTTTCTAATACATTGGCTCATCGGCTTGCTCTCTTAAAATTCTTATTCATATTTATCTTTAATTTTATTTTTTGTTTTCAAATATTTGTTTTTAACTTATGTATGTTCAACTTTTTCGTCTTTTTGTTGTAGTTGTTGCTGTTGTTGTTGTTGTGCCTATGTTTAAAGACTTTCAAATCAATCATATTTTATTCAAATAGAATAGGCATATAATGTACATACATATGTATATGCATATACCTAATTAAAATGAGTACATTTGAATATGTATTAAATTGAAAATTTGCCAATTCTTTGCCTTCAATCATATTGTGGGCAATATTTATGCAATTATCTTTTGAAAATTATGTGTATGTCTGTGTGTCCGTGAGAGAGATAGAGAGAAAAAGAGAGAGAGAGAGAGAGAGAGAGAGAATATGAATGCTATTAACCAATCTTGAAAAATCTCGTGTTAAGCTAGTTAATCTGATGTAAAATGTTTCGTTATTTCTTTCGTTTTATTGCAAACTGTGGCTTTGAATTTTGTTAGCTGCAATGTTTTTTTGGTTAATATTTTTGTTTAAGTAAATATGTATATACTAAATGGACTTGTTGCTAAATTTACCAATCAGTTAAACAATCTTTTTTAAAAACACTCTTGCAATATGTTTTCAATGCGTTTCTCATCCACAATACCCATACGACATGGTGGCCAGGGTATCAGACATGACTAATGGTATATACATTTTGAGCCTAATGGTGCTTTTCCTGGTATCCCACAAATTGTTCGATTTGTGTGGGGTTCAAATATATCTTTCCCTGCAAGAGTATATTTAAGTTCGAGTAGCCGAAGTTTTCTTCTGTACGTCTTTTTGTATATCTCCCCAATTTTCATTTTCTTCACTGGTTTGGCTGTCTTTTTAACTAACGTTTGCCTCTGCTTGTAAAAAGAAAAACAAAATGAAAATGAAAAAATTGTGTTCTAGTCTTTACGTTTCTGGTTTCTTTTGCTTGTTTCAACAAAATAAATTACCATTTAAATGAAAACCTTTCAATGTTTTGTTCATTTTGTTCACTTTTTTGTTGTTCGTTTTAGTTAGAGCTAACTTTAAGCCAGTTTTTATGCACTTAACTTTGTTTTTTGTCTCTTTTGTTTTCTTGTTTTTGTTATACGCTTTGCTTTTGCAATTTTATAAAAATACTATTTATTGTGTTTTTTGCAATACTTATTTATTTATTCATTTATTTTCGTTTTGCTTACAACATATTGGGTTTTGGTTTTTATTTTATTTTTATATATACGTATATATATATATATATTTGTTTTTTTCTTTATAAATTTCGTTGCGACTTTTTATTGTTGAGAAATGAGAAGTGTATTAGAATAACTGAAAAATCTACTTGATATTGGTTGGTGGCGTGTGTAGGGGAAGGGAAGGGGGCAGGGTGCAGAGGGCTCTTGGCCATTTTAGGGGGTTGAATGGAAGATGGATTGGTCTACGATTGATCTACTTGCAGTGTATGGTCTGCCAACAATAAATAACTAACAAACCAGTTAAAGGGAGAGCAAAGTATAAGGTTTGTGTCTTCGCTAAAATCGTGTATACTACATTTCTCTCCCCTTAACTGTTAACAACAACGTATGTGTGTGTGTGTGTGTGTGTGTTGTAAAAATATCAAACACTCTTCTCACTTTCTCTTGAACTGACTTTCTTTCATTGTCTTTACCACTGTCTCTCTGTATTTTCGCTCTCGTCAGGTTTTATTGAGCTTTTTTTAGGTACATAAGGTTAGGTTAGATCAGGGTACAAATTTGTTGCAAATGTGTGTGTGTATGTATGTATGTATGTAAGTATGTATGTGGGAGGGCTGATTGGTGGTTAAGAGGGTTTAGAAAAACTGAAAACTAGACTGAAAAACGGGAAATTATTTCGCCTCGGCACAACCATCATAACATATACATAATTGTATGTATATATATGTATATATTTGTGTGGATACACGAAAAAGGACGAAAAAGAATGTTTTTAGTTTTCTTTTGTTTAAACTTTAATTACTAAGTTGTAAGCTGTTTTTATCTTTACACTCATATATAATTTTATACATATATATATATATATATATCAATTAGATCTTATATATGTTTGTGTATGCTTGAGCCTTCGATTCAGTATATATATTTTGTTGTTGTTTTGTACACATTTTAAGGGTTTTTTTTTTAAATTTTTTTATTGTTGTTTTCTTTTAAACACTTAATGAAATTTCAATGAAATTTACATTTTTTTGTTTTGCGTATTCAGCATTTAAATTATGGTTTAATTTTTTGTCATGTATTTTAAATATTTAGATATTTTATTCATGTTTTTATGTATATATATATGTAGATGCGCATATATGTAACTGTATACTTGTACATAAGCAAAACATTTACATATCGATATCGTAGTTTCCACTTTTTTTTTTTTTTTTTTTTTGGTTTTATTCTATTTTCAACGCACACTCAATATAAGTATACAGTTAAATATACACTATATAAATCAAATTTCTTCATATTTATATATAAAGGTACACATATAATTTATGTATATGCATATATCTATATATAGGGTTCTCTGTTGTTCTCTTTTTCCGATTAGGGTTATACATATGTATGTATGTCTGTGTGCTGTGTTTGTGGGTGTGAATGCATGTTGTGTATGTGTATTGCATAATTTGAATTTATCAATTTTTCATTTGTATATTCATTCATATATTTTTTTATATATTTATATGTATATATTTTTATAAAAATTATATAATTTAAAGCTTGTTTTGTTACGTTTCGAACTGAATGTAAAAAATGTTTTTTCACTTAGTTTTCTTTTCCATTTTCATTTGTTTTTACTTGTGTTCAATTAAACCAGCCAATACACACACAATATGCCCTAAATCTAAAAAAAAAAAAATAAATACCTAAACTATATCTTAAGAAAACTCAAGATAAATTGATTTAAAACTAATCGTTAAAACAAAACAAAAAATCTCATTAATCAAATGATATTTAATTTTTTATTTTTTAACCTCTTTTATGTCTTTAATGCTACGTTTTGTTTCGTTTTTTAAACATACAACTGAATTTTCATAAAAATCACCCTGTAAATTGAAGTTTTCTTTTTTTTTACTTTTTCTTTTTATATATAGATATATAATGTATATTTGGTTTTTGGTTTGTTGTTTTACATACTAAATTTTTCTGCTTAATTTTACAGTTAATATACGTAAACTGCTACGACGGAAGCTTCTGCTTTGTATTTACATGTACAAATTAATTTTATGAAATAAAAATAAAAAACCAACTTATAAATTGTTGACTTGTTATTAATTAAAATAAGTGACGATGCGCTGGCCCTTTGTTTTTTTGTGTTGTTTGCTTTTGGTTTTTGTTTGTTTTGTTTGTTTTATGAGTTTTAAAAAAATAATCGAATTTTCTTCTATTTGTTTGGTTTTGAGTATTTTGGTTTTTTTTTTTTGTTTGTTTTGTTTTTCGGTTAGGAATATTGTTTAGCATTTCAGTCAATAGCTTAAACCAAATAAAATTTGTAATTAAAATTTAAAATTATAATGAAAATCTACTAAAAAAATTATTTGTATGTTTTTGTTTTCTTCTTCGTTTTGTTTTGGTTTTTTTTTTTTTTTTAAATATATATGTTTTTGTATATACACAACCTCTCGACAAAAAAACAACTAAACTAATTTCAAACTAATTTTAATGTTATGTGTTTACTATATATATTTTGAAATATATATTCCTTTAAGCCATACAAATTTATTTATTACTTTACTCTTTTTTTTGTTAGCGTATTTTTTTATTTTTAATTACAAATACAAGTTCTTGTGAAGGTCTCACTTTTTTTTTTTTTTTTTTTTTTTTGGTTTTCACTTTGTTTTTTTTGTTTAAACAAACTGTGATTTGGCAATCCCATTAAAATGAATTTTGGCGAATGCAACAGCTTTGAGCTGTGACACCCTGTATGTGTATGTGTGTGTGTGTGTGTATGTAAGAGGGTTTGCCAATTTGAGCAAACATTTGAAAATGAGCCTAACAACTGATTTCGGAATGATTGTTGTTATCCTTATAACGATCGGCATAGCCTTGAATGGTGGCCACTGCAGCAATCTCTCCATTCCCTGTGCCATTGGCACTTGTTGCCCCAGCCGAACCATTCAGAATGGTGACATTGCCATTTGGCACGACCCCGTTCAGTTTGCCCTCTGACTCCAATTTGACCTGGACATTGGCATACGATTGCTTGGCACTGCCATTGGGTAGACTCTTGAGAGCCGACGGATCCAATGTTATTCCATCCAGCTGGGAGGCAAACGACAATGGTGGTTGTATGGTCGTTGGTGTCGGTTGCGGTGTATCCAGGCTGATTAGCTTGGCCTCATCACTATGCGTCGGTGAACGCAGAATGGGCGTGACGGAGGCATCTGGGACTCCACACTGATTGGTATTGCCAGCAGATGCCACCGAATTCAGCAAGGGCTGATCGCTCTTCGAGTTGGGCAATATGAAGGAAGTCTCCCAACAATCGCCATTCATGCCACTTGCTCCGCCTTCGACTAGCTGATCGGCTGCTAGCGCGGCAGCTAATGGCTTGGGGGCAGCTGGCGAAGTCACCGCAGGAGGTGTACATGATGCAGCATTCTGTTGTTGTCGCTGTGATGAGCCACCAGCGCCTCCAGGCATAGCCAATGGATTGTTGACATTATCCGTCAGCGGAACTAGATAGTCTGGCACTGCCAAGCAGAACTCCTCGCCATTCGGTGGCCGGATGACAGTGTCATCGCGCTCCGATGCCGTGGGACCCAATATATTTGGTAATGGAGCATTCATTATGCTTGGATCTTGAGTGCAGGCTGTTAAATGCTCCAATAAGCTAGTAAATGTGGGCCTATCCTCGGGTGTCGGATTCCAGCAATCGGCCATTATTTTGTATATGGCTACAGGACATTCGGTGGGCGATCCCAATCGACCGCCTCGCACAACCAACTCCATGACCTGTGTATTATGTTGACCCGGATACGGAGAGCGTCCTAAACTGAAGACTTCCCACAGTAGAATGCCAAAGGACCAGACATCTGTCTTGGATGTGAATATGCCATCAAGAAAGGCTTCTGGTGGCATCCATTTAATGGGCAACATAGCCTTGCCGCCCTTGCGATAATAGTCCGATCTATATATATCCCTTGACATTCCGAAATCAGCAATTTTGACGACTCGTCCTGGACCCTTGCTGCTCAGTAGACAATTTCGGGCTGCTATATCTCGATGAATGAATCGTTTACTCTCCATATACCGACAACCCTTGGCCACATCCAGAGCACAGAAGAGCAGGTCCTTCATTGTCAGCAGGGAAACACGTTCGGGGGTATTACGATTTTTCACGCAAAAACTTTTGCAAATCGCCGCCGGCCAAAAGTTCCAAGACTATATAGTAAGGTTGTCGATCAAAGCAAACGCCAATCAAATGAACCATATTCGGATGATTAAATTTGGCCATAATTGCTGCCTCCTTGAGAAAATCTTCCTCCTTCTCACGTTTGGGATCTTCACGAAGGGTTTTGACTGCGACAGGCATTTCCACAGCATCGCCATCGCGATGACGATATAGGGCCAAATAAACCTCACCAAAGGCTCCCTTGCCCAGGGCACTGAAAAGAGTTCAAATTGGTTACTCTATTGAGGTGATTATGGGGCAAAAGATTTGACTTACTTGACTAGTTGAAGACTTTCACGTGCCACCTGTGGCAAACTGTTGACATCTATATGACCATTAAGAATGCCATCGCATCCATAGTTTGGATTAAAGTTATTCAGATTCGAGTCGTCAATATTGTGGCGCAGACGGCTAAGCTGTAGGTCCTGTTCCACTAGCATTTTATGCCTTAGCTTAGCTTGCTTCTTGCGTTGATAGCGATTGTCTATATAAGGTAAAAACGAAAAAAATTAACTACTAAGTTTATTTCCATTTAATGTTTCTACTTACATAGCATAAAGACCAAAGCGGCTATGCAGATAAAGAGCACGGCTAGAGACATCAGTAGAATGGAAACCAAATATTGGAATGAAGATTTGCCAGCCTCTTCGTGGATCTCACAGGCAGTATTATTGTCTCGCTTGAGACTCCAACCATCCGGACATATACAACGCACTGCGGATCTAAATTCATCCAGGGCCACACAGCGATAGTCGCAACCGCAACCCTCGATTGCCGGAATGATAATGATGGCTCCTGGTCCACTGCTGGCTCCAGCATAGATGGAACTGGTGTCCCTTAGGCTACGGCTGCTGCTTATATATGAGCTGCCACCCTCGCCATTTGACTCATTCAGATAGACATCGCCGCCTTTGTAGCCGCCACCGCCTCCGCCTGTGTTACAACCACCCCCGCCGCCACCAAATCCTCCCTGACCATGTCTGTGAACGGAGGTGCCATTGTCGGCGAGTTCCACATAGCAGGAATGTCCACCTCTTCCACCCTGAAGCAAAGCTGCACCGAAAGTGGGACTCAAAGCTTGATCCTCTTTGGCACGCCAACCGCCTCCAGGTCCTGCAGTTTTCTTGTTCAGCGGTTCACCATTGATTTGACCGCTTTCAGGAGCTTGTTGAGCCTTCGATTTCTGACCATGCTGAAAGTCTTCATCGATATACTGGCCAATGCCTAAACCTCCACCACCACCGGCCACGAGTAGGGGAACGGCTTCATTCTTTGCCTGATTGAGTAGGAATACATATGAACCGCCACCTCCACCACCAGCTCCATTTTCGATGTATATTTTCTTGACCATGTCCTGTTTGGAACGAAAACTGTATTGTCCCAGGTCCACGTCGTGTTCGGCGCCACAACCAGCTTCTTTGTGGGTGCCCATGCTTTTGATGCAAGCATTCTCACCCTCCTGCCCCACGAGGAAATATAGTTCCTCATTCTTGTGTAACTCAAGGACGGATACAGCTACAGATCCGCGAGAGCTGCCTACGCCACCTGATCCCAGGCCACCACTCGCTCCCTTTACAATGACCCTAAAAATGGAGGAATGGGCAATGCGGTTAGACTGATAATTCTAAAAGGATCAAACAGAACTTAGACTTACGTATAGTGACCTTCATTTGGTACTTTCCACTTCTGCATTCCTTTGTAGGTACTCTGATCCTCGACCACATGAACTTCTTTTAAAACATGCGTCTTATTCTGCTCCCTATAGGCGGATTCACACTGAGCCTGTGTCGGTCCTATCATTCCACGTGTATCACAAGAGGTTAACTCAAGATCTGTATAAAACCGGAGGAAGATTAAGTTAAACCATCGTAAAGCCAAAATGTTGTTTATCTTCTGACTTACAGTTTGTATGCTCAAAATCTCGATGCGTAGGTCTCTTGAGATTATTTCTTACATCCCAATAATTATAGCCATTGAGATGTTCTTCCGGAATATTGAGGCCAAAACATTCTGGACTTAGAGAAAAGTCATCGACAGCCACATCTGAAAAGATCCTCATTCCCATGCGTGCCTCGAATTGCAGATAGTACCTAGAAAGACATTGTATTAGTCATGCAACTGACTAGGAGCTTCTGAATCTGTTTTCGCATACTTGGATGTTATGTTAGGCAGAACATATTCGGCTCTCAGCCAATCGCTTCCTTGGTTCTTAGTGCTCCACCAGAGAGTTGTGGTTATATTCTCCTTCTCCTTCATTTCGACCACTGAGAGATTAATGCTTCCCGGATTCTTGCCAAATTGATGGATATAGAAACGCACCACACATGAATTGCGATAGGGTGAATCTGGATTACCATGCACCGATGGCGGTGGATTGAATGTTTTGCTCAGCATAATTGCATTGCTAGCAAAACCGATGATCGAGCTCTTCTCCGTATTGTTAATGTGCTGATTCATATTGACAAGCATATAATAGCCACTGCCAGTATTGTTGCCTAAATGCTGTTGAGTGTGATCAGCATCGGGGCCAGTGTCATGGGTGGGTGAGCTTCCAGTATGTCGAGACCATGTCAATGTTGTCTTGCCCGAATCACGCCAGCCACACCAATCCTCCTCGAAGTCACAGCGACCACCGTAGGGGATTTTATCTAGACAAAAGACATGACAACTGATAAGCAATTGCACTTCAGTTTGGGTTCAGCGAAAACTTACCACATGACTGCAATTCATCTTCGGCATCGTCACAATCTCGTGTAATGTCACAGATCCGCGGCAGATGAATACAAACCGGCACCTTGTTCATCATACACTTGACCTGTGTGGCACTGCATTTTTCCGATTTTGTGCCCTCGGGGAAACAGCTAACCATGCGTAAATTATCCAAAGCCACATGTGCCTTCTGACCGGCCTTTAACTCTGGTACAATCTCAAAGACAATGCGAAAATCTCTGGAAATGCGACCCAAACGAAAGAATTTGCGTGTCCATTGCCGAAAATTGTCTCCTTGTATTTCCGTAGGCACCCAACTGCTCTCTTGTGTATGAAGTGGTTCGACTACAACTCGCGATAAACCATGACTCATGTCGCTTTGGTGCATATAGACCTCCAAGAAACACTTTTCCATCGTGGTACTAAACTGGGGAGAAGTCAAATTGAGTTGCTTAGTGCCTGGTTGAACGCGAGCATATAGAAAATGACCATTGGCATCATCAATGCTATCGGCAACGGGTCCAGGTAGAAGGCCGGTCATATTTTTCTTAGCTAACTCTGTGCCGGATATGACCTGAAAGCCATCGGGATAGTCTACCCAAGACCATGCGCACGGTGTCTCGAAATTGCACTTGACACCGAGCAGATCTTCGATTTCCGAGGACGGTGTGGACTCTGTGTGAGGTGCGTAGGTGTTCTAATCAAAAAGTAAAACAACCTTGTTAGATGGGAACAAGCTTTTAAGTCAAATTCTCCAACTTACCGGATTGGGTTCCGTATCCCTAATACGTTCTTTGATCTGTTGTATGGGATCCAATGGATCTGCATCGTGGTCGCCATCTAAATTACCGCGAGTTACTCCACCAGCTGGTTCATCGGCTTGATTTAAACTCTTCTTTAGCTTCCACAATTCACTTATGGAATTCTTTCTTGGATACGTGCGCATCGGTAGTTCATCTACCCCAGCGTAAAGTGGCGGAAACCGTGTGGAATATGGACTAGCACCGGAAGCGCCTCCACCAGTCATAGGGCCAGATGTCATGGCTGCTACGCCGCTTGGCTGTCGTAACTGTTCGCCATAGCGATCCGCCGATCCAATACCTTGGCCAAGACCATCGATGCGTCCAATTGATGAAGTCCCAGAGTACGAGGGATAGCCGGAACTACTGCCAGATATGCCACCACCTGGACCACCCACCGATGGTTTCATCAGCTCCTTGCGGAGCGATTCCATGCCACGTCTACCATTGCCACGTTCGGGTCGTGGCAAAGCGCCCGCTCCGACCTGTGAAAGATTCTGACGACGACGTGTATCCCGACGACTACCTGGCGGTGGACGCGATCCAAGAGCACCGCCGCCTCCCAAATTGGCGCCTGTTTCACCCTCATAGTCGTCGTAGATATGGACGGGTTGAGCCACTCCCGGTAGCGTAGGCAAGGGCAACGGTTGCTCATGGAGACGTCCATTGCGCAACTGTTTACCGCCACCCATGGGCAGGGGATAATTGTAGCTCTGATGCTGCGACATGGGCAGTGAGTTAAAGGTGTGATTCGAGAGCAACGGCCTCTGGCCCCAAACGGGCAACAGCCAGGCAACTAGCCCCAGTCCCAATAGCATTTGCTGTGACATCTTCCACCAGCTGTCTAGGGCTTATATCCAATATTCTCCTTCGATCTCAATTGCAAATTTCGTTGAGTGACTGAGAGTTCGAGAGTCGTATATGTATGTGTGAGCAAACACAAAAAAAAAAAGCAATTTTCAATAGCTGTTGATAATTTTTGTTCACTTGCCGCACGGTTATTTTGGTTTATTTGTTATCTTTAACTTTTCTCGATATTCGGCAATGCCTGGAACCGCTGAGCCGGCATACGATAAGCACATTTGAAGTTCTTTAGATGCAGGCAATACATTGTGAGTGCCTTTTCAATAATTAGAGACAATGGTTGTGGGCGTTTGTACGTGGTAGGCGGATGTCAACTGCTTTGTTACATAGAGAGTGGAGAGAGAGTTTGATCTATGACAATTTCCGCGATAATCTGTAAAATGACAAGAGATGGAATATATTAAAGTCATATGTACATGTATGTAGGTATATAATTAATAGATGTTGCCAATGACTTTTGACTTTTCAACAGAGAGAGAGAAAGTGTGTTCGTTGCCCACGTAATGGCATTTCAATCATGTAACTGCTATCGCCCACTCAGCCAAACACACACATACATACATACATGCACAGAAATATCCCTAAAAATGATAGGTGGCCCACATACGCACACACACACACAGCGATATGGGGACACACAGGTGCAGTAAAATGGTAATAAGGTGCATCAATATCCCCAATATAGTCTTTGCCTGCCCTAAGGACAACGAAATAGAACATTTTCAATTGAACACACACTCATACATACATGCCGTTGATGCCATGGGTAAGAAATCGATGAAATTTGTATGCCTGCAGCAGGCTGATTGCAGTTTTCATTTTGTATCTGTTGATGGCCTTGCAGCTACATAGATGGCCAAAATGTTCAAAAAAAGAAATGGGTTAATCATGTTTTCATCTAATTGTGGCTGCAAGGGCAACGTTTTTTCGCTTTAGGTAGATTGGATTGCATTGCATTTAGATTCAACATTGTGAACAGTCGTTTAGATACTTATTCAAAGAACTATTAGCAGTCTATTTCCAACCAATGACATTTTACAGTATATGTACATATAGCTGGTTAATTATGAATCTACTAGTCTTAAAGGAAAGAACAATTGACTATACAGACATTACATTGTAAGTATATTTAGCTTGATCAAGTACATAATGCCATTCTTTCTGTTTCGTATGGAAACAGGATGCATTGAATAGAAATTCCGTTTTTTTTTCGATTAAATAGGAAATAGATCATCGTATCTTACTGATACTGACGCAACGACAGCTAAAAGAACTAAAAATCTTATATCTCTTATTTGTTCTGATTTACATTGAGTATCTAATATAAAAGCATAGATGATTATTCGTCAAATGTTTAAAGTAAATGCATATTCCAAAAGTCTGGCAAGAAATCATACCATAATTTAAGAACTATATGGCTACAAAATTTGGTGTTTTCGAGATGATAAGTTTTGCAAAAACTCTCTCTCTCTTTTCGTCTGAACATGTGAGTCAGCATAAACCAGAACTTATTGACAGTCTCTTATTAATAGAAGCATCCAAAAATAAAATTGCAATATATATAAATATAAATAGATGATTTGGCATCCTCGGGTTTTTCAAGAAAAATGTATCTCCCAGCTTTCGAAATGAATATTTCACATTTCAACAAATCATTTACATGGGTAGCATCTAAAACTTAGTTAGCATACTTTTTGGAACTATGAAACACCAAAGTAATGTATTCATTCCATTCAGATACTGGCAGTATTTTTAAATTTCAGTTCTTGAAATTCCACATATTTTTTAATATTTTTCTTTAAAATTTGTTGTTTTTAAAATTTATTTTTGTAGAAATTTCCGACAGAAATGTCAATGTCATTCCATTAGCTTTAGATAATTCCAAAAGACTTTCAATATAGAAAATATTTTTCAATTTCCGAGAATTCAATTTGGTTTTTGGTTGGAATCCAAGCACAAACACACACAAGCACACACACACACACAGAGATACACCAAGTTACAACAGTTAGCTTTTCATCTAGGGCGTCGTACAATTTCACTTTTAACATTTCACTCACACAGTTACACGCACACACAGATACTGGAATATGGGTATATGTACAAATATTTGTATATGTGAGTCTGTGTATGCTTTTAGCCATTTATTTCGCCGAATAACAACTGCATTTATTTTATTTGATTTGCAATTTTCGTTAGCTTCATTTCGGCTTTTTCCATACTCTCTCTCTCTCTCTCTCTCTCTCTGTCTCTCTATCTCTTTTGTAAATGTGTGACTGTTCGTGTACCTGTTTGGATGTGTGTGTGTGTGTGTAGATACTAGAAAAAGTGATTTTCCATTATCCTCTTTTTTTTGGCTCTTGTTGTTTGGATTTCGTTTTTGTCTATTCGTATGTAGGGAGGGAATCTGAGAATCCGAAGAAATATTGCATGTTTTTTTTTCTTCTTTTTGGAAGATGGAAGCCAAAAAGTTGGGAAATTTTTGTTTGTTGGCCCGCAGCAGCGAATTTTTTCTTTCTCCATAGATGTTTACCTCTCTCTCTCTCTTTGTGTCTCTTTGTCCATGTGTGTGTGTGTGTGCTTGTAACTTCATAGTACTCTAAGTATGATATACAAAATGGCTGCCGCAGTTGTACAACAGCGAAAACAACAACAAAACGAAATTGTAAATACACACACACACACACACCAATGAACACACAAAAATACGCCTAGTAAAATAAAAGCGAAAAAAATCGAAAGCAACGAGTAAGGACAAAGTCCCGTAACGCTGTAACGAGTCCCGAACGGAAACACAATTGAAGCTAAAAGTTCAACGAGAAGTTGCCAAAGAGGAGTAAGATGCAATGTGATGATGATGATGATGATACTATTCGTAACCAAGTCTAGCTAACTAACTAAAATCCTGTGTATGAGAATGCTTGGGCGTGCATGTGTATGCAAATTCCGACATATTGGTCCATGGGAGGAAGATGGGTTCAAAATACGCACAAGTGACTGGGCCAGATGCCACTATACACTCTCTTGCCTTCTTGTCAAGTAGGCAGTAGATCATCAACACATGGCTTACAGAAGGAGTTGCCAATTGGGGGTAATAGTGCCAGGAAGCTCACATCTTGAAATGCAGCGTCAGTTTAGTTGAAGAGCGACACACTTAACCAAAATAGAAAAAGAAGTCCAGCGCTTGGGTAAGGAACGGCTCATTAGTCAAAGATAGTAAGTTCCTTAAGTTGAAGTCTAGGTTGAAGTGAAATCAATTGTCGAACGTTTCTTTAAATAGGCCCATAGGCGGATCTAGGGCTGTGAAATGCAAGAACTTTGCCCCTTAAAGTATGCAAATGTGCTGGCAAGAAAATCATCGTGCTCAACATATGTATAACGATTTGCTTTGAGGATTATTTTTGAGTCCCCAGGACATTGCGATTCTGATTCTGACTTCAAATAAAAGCTTGATAGGAAATATGTTAAAGAATGAAAAAGAAAAACCGTTGCTTGAAATATTTCTTTTAATGTGAAATAAATTTCTTTCTGTCACTGAAACAACAAATTGTTGATTGTAAGCAATAATTAAAAAACTTTACCAAGATGAAGTCGGAAAAAGCTAAACTACCCAAAAAACAAAAAAATATGCTTTTGGCTTATTAAAAAAAAAAAAATTGTATATAAAAGAAACTAAACACGGCAATTATTAGGTTTAGAACAATTCTGATAAATTTGTATGCAGTTTTGAAATGATTTAGTATGAAAAATAACATAATTATTTTGAATATTCATGTTTACAATAGAACATAAAGCCATATGCATTGATATGTTTGATTCTGATTATTATATTATGCGAAAATTTCGATTAATTTGATGCACACAGAAATGATAATGGAAATAAAACAAAGTTAATGACAAGCAACAAACACAGAGAAATGAGAGAGAGAGAGAGAGAGAGAGAGAGAGAGACAAAGAGACAGAGAGAGATAGACAAACAGGGGAGACATATGAAAAACAGTTGTATTCTGTATCTGTATTTTGCAGATACACACACAGCACACAGCAGCAGCAGCGGCAGCAACATCATCATCATCTACGACAACGACGACGAGTTGAAGCTGCGTCAAGCTCGCAAATATTGCGCTGTTCAGCTCTGCTGGCTGCGTTTTGCTGGTTTAAGGCTACCAAGGACTAGGACTGCCTGCCTGCCCATGTCCTGCCAGCCAAACGCAGCTTCAGTTGCGCAGGATACACACGCACACACACACGCGAACACAAATACATACATACATATGTATGTATGTATGTACATACACAGTATACCCAGTGAAAGCTATAGAACTTTTCGCTACTAATGGCGCAGACAAATTGTTTTGCGTATCTCACAGATACATAGAAATGAGCCACAAAAGATACTACACACAAAAACACACACACACACACTGTAATATATAGAAATTTTTCTGCAGCCTAACAAATATCCATATCACATCTTGATTTTTGCATTATGCCAAGAGAAAAACAAAATATCTTTCAAATATTCAAAACTCTTCCATCAAATGGAATTCAATTTTGTTTTTCATTATTGTTATTTTTAATTTTTTGCTTGTTTTTCCAATTTACCATAACGCGGACATTTTCTTTTTGAGCCAGAAATTTTCAAGTGCCGAGCAGAAAAGTATTGAAAATAATTTCAAATTTGATGTACTCTAATATACATATGTATATATATATTTAATTATAATTTTTCACTCTTTTTTTCACAAGATTTTTCGTTATTCCGTGTCTTTTTTCCGATTTTTTTTTCTGCGACGGCGGCGGCGGCGGCGGTGCTGGCTGCTGCTGCTAAATTGTTGTTGTACAATTTTCTTTTTGGGCTGTTTGTTGTTGTTGTTCTTGTTATTGTTATTGTGGTTGTTGTTACTGTGTAGTAGTAGTACTAAGGCCGCCTATCCGCATTTGATTTTGGATACTTGCGCGCACGACGCTCGGCAAACGAAGACTAAAAATGGGGAAATTTTTTTGGGCTATGTCGAGATGCCGATGCCCGGCCATCACAGCATCCCAAAAGGCAGATGCCTCGGTCTCGGACCACGACGGCGACGACGACGACGACGACATCGATGCCGACGAGGTTAAACGAATATCCTGCGCTGAAATCGAGCTGTGCTCAGGATACACAGATACAGATAACTCAACACAGGAATAGAAGAGAAGAAAAAAAAAAAGAAAAAAACGGTCCAAAAAGGAAAAACGCCAAAATGGAAAGGCGGGATAGAAAAAGAAATTTCCTTACTCGTTACTCGTTTGGTGGACAGTAACAACGGTTGCGGCAAAATCTGTTGCTGTTTTGGCTGTGATTTGATTGAAACCCCGTAAAGGGGGGTTGCGGCAAGGGGATGGGCCTTACTCTACTGGGGCGGATTTGTTACGGTGTTGGGAAATTAATGCAAACTGCTGGAAATTTAATTTAGCCATGGCAGCAGGCAGCCAGATGGAGCTTGTTGTTGGAGAATATGCCCGTGGGTGAAGCTTAGGTCGGTACCGGGCCGCTGTGCGTCAGTTTTTGCTCCTCTTCTGCATTACGTTTCCTTTTTCAATTTGCGCTGCAATGCGCACTCAAGTGCAAGTCTCAGTAAGTGGCCAAGGAAGAGATCTCGATGAGGAGGGTGGAACGGAAACGGAACGGAGGCCAGATAGTTATCCTATTCGCGTGCGTCTGTAATTTCATCTAATCAGTTGCACGGATGCGACACATAAATGCATTTATCATCCGAATGACGTGCAAATGGATAATATGTGGGAGATTACTTTACTGTTGTTGTTTTGTTCATCCTATTTTTTGTTCATTATCCTCTTGTTTTTATTATTATTATTTGGTTGTTGTTTTAGTTTACTATCGAGTGTCAGTGGCATCCTGTTGATTCTATTTAAAGCTTTTTGTTCCATCCTCCTCTCTAATTGGACGAAGCCAAAGCCAGTTTCCACGAACTGCAAGTGCCCGTAGATGATGCGAATGATGATGTTGATGAGTTCCAAGTATTCTGCACTGTTTGCTGATTATATGAATTTATTTCTTTTCAACTTTATTATGTACCTGCGGAAACTTTTTAATAACAAAAATCACTTGCCAAGTATTTCTAGCTTGTGGTCATAGTACGAAAATCCGTCTATTTACATCTTTTCGTAAAAACCATCAAAATTTTATAATAGCTTCATAATCATAAGAATATTGGGTTTTTGACAATTGGCATCTAAAGTTTTTTGCTCATATCAATAAATTCAAGAACTATAAAAGTTTTATATTTTGAGTAAAATTTGTAAAAATTTAGGAAGAAAAACTATTGAGAGAAGTGAAATTGTCAAAAAATTTCTAAATTTTTAGTTATGGGCTTTCAAGTTAAAGTTCCGCTCTATTCCGATCTATGTGTATTTTAATTCTGAATGTATTTATCAAGAGCAGATTTAGATTGTAGTCCTATTATTAGTTATTAGTGCCTTCTTGACCTGCAGTTTTAATGCAATCTACATATAATATCTATAAACAATCCATGTCGTAACTAGGTGTAGATTTTATATGTGAAATCTGTCAGTTTAGGAGAACAATTTATTTCTGATATCGAGGAAGGAGGAAATCAGAGAAATCATATTCACAGGATTCACTTTTCAACTTTGAAGTCAGCTACTATAATATTAAAGACGATATTGAGATAGATAAAACTAAATCGAATAAGGTAGGTAATATTTTCTTTTAGTATACGAATTTGTGTTCTTGTCTTCTCAGTATCCCAATGTTTTTATCACAATCTGTTTTACAGGAATTTCAAATAAAAGTCACATATTTTGTGTCAACTTGGGAACTAAAAAAATTCATCACGTTTTAACAATATATCCGATTTATTTATTTACAATAGTTTATCAAATTAAATCAGAATGAGCATATAAAGAAGAGATAATCCATTAGATGATCTCTAACAAGTAAAACTAATGTTTTGTTTTCTTTTTTTTTTGCACTCAAGCAGATATATATATATAGTATATATCCAAAAGACGACGACGACAACAAACGGAAACGAAACGAACACATTCAGCGACAACTTTTACAAATTCTATATAAAATCGTGCAGATATCTATACACCACATACATACATACATATGTATGTATGTATTTTTATATATAGTATGTGCTATATATGCTATATGGGGCGGACGATGCCGACAACAGCAACGACGACGTCAAAGACCGATCACAAGGAAACCTCAACAACAACATCCACTTTATTTTTAAAGGCATATTTTGCTTTTATATCTCGTTTCTCCCTCTCTGTCCCCCTCACAATATGTCTATAGATTTTGCTAGTTTTGTAGCAGCTGAAAATTGGCGCCCATAAACTGTTTAGAGATGTGCAAATTACACACAAAAAAAAAAAAAAAAAGGGAAAGAAAAAACTGTATACAAAATTGCACATAAAAATTTAGTTAGCAACTTACTAGTTGTTGCACTTCTTTCTTTGGGCTTCACTCGTTCATACTAAAGTCGAGAGTTTGTTATTTATAGAAGGGGCTAACTCCCCAACTCACTCACCACGGAGGCGGCTGACTGACTGACTGCCTGCCAGGCAGCATGTGGCACGTGCCCCAAGGCAACAGCGGATCTCTCGTATCTCTATGTCACTTTTAATTCAATTATAATCACTAAAAATCCGCGCACGTATAAAATCGTCTCGACTCGGCTAGTGTGTGTATATAGTCAGAGTTTAATTCTTTATTTGCGAGACCAACAACTGAGAGGCGCAAGTGTTCAACGACAACTGACTGTGGGACATTGCGAGAGCGGCATTTCGGATCGAGATGAACGATGTGGAAGAATCTTGCGTAGGCGGCAGAGGCGACCGCAATTGTCATATGTTTCAAGAGATTTTCTCACGGGCAACGCAGCAACAGCAACATCCTTGACTTTTGTTTGTTTATTTGTTTGCCTTTTCATTAGGCGTCGCGTCAAGTGGACCCAGTCGGCCGAAATGCAATTGACTTGTGTTTCGGAGCACAGCGGGAAGGCGGCGTCAATACGTCGTCACAGACTGGACTGCTCTACCTGCCGTTGAAATAGAAAATAGAAACCCCTGCAAACATACAGTTTCCAATTGCAGACGAAAATCCTCGTAAGTACATGATCAAACTGATGGCCACAAGGGATTTATGTGACGTCTGGATGTGCGCTGCGCCGAGTAATATATTTTTAGAATCGGACCAAAATTCACTTGCTCAGACGTTCGGTTTTGCCTTGGGGTAGCTGTGAAACTAATTAATAAGCAAAAACTGCAACAGGGGCAGGCATGACACTTAAAACGGAAGTTAAATCGTATGTGTATGTTTCTATGTTGTATGCAGAGATTGTACAAGGGATTATCACAGTGGAATCGGTTGTTTGAATCGAGAAACTATTATAAAAAACCAAGAAAGTTCTCAAGTCAGTGAGAAACCATTTTTGATAAATTATAAAATAATATTTAAAGATCTTAATTTTGCTTGAAGCAAATACGTTTTCATCGTCTTGGTTAATAACCTATCATAAATCGGATTCAGTTCGAAGCGACCCACTTATTTTGGACTAAGCAATGATGTCTATTTTATCATTTTAATTATTATTTCTTTGAGTATTTCTACTGATTTTGAAATCTAAATTCAAGAATTGATATTTAAAGATTAAATATTAAACATTTTTCTGAATTTTATTATGCTGAATTAAAGTAGGAAAGTCCAGTAAAATATATATAAAAACAGATAGTTATTAAATTTTGGCTTTTTGTTGTTTTTTTCTCTATGTGATTAGTAGGTAATCATTTGATTAAAAATATTAGATTACTAAATCATAATCGAAATGAATCATTTATGCATAGACAAGTTCTATCTTGATATATTTTTATGTATCCTAATGAAAGTAATTGAATTTTAATTCAAAGGCAAAAAAGAAACTCATCATTACTTGACAATTTAGTGAAAACGATTTGAAGTAGAAATAGTCATAGAAAAAATAAATATTCTGTCGATTATTATGGTACGCTGATATCCTTGATTGACATTATTTTATATTTGGATAAATTCAAATACTTCGAGGTGCAAATTTTCAGAAACTTTAACTGGACCAACTCTTATAGATAGATCTACATACATATATTATACCATATACAATTCAAATTTATAATATAGAGAAACTAGTTTGAAATAACTTTTTAACCAGTCAAATACTAATAATTCCCACTGTATGAGCAGTCTGCTTGTCGGATTGCCTGTGTGGTCTGTGGTCTGTGCTTCTGTCCTCGAGTTTTTTCCCTTTTCAAGTACTTGCCACCGAATAATGAAACTGTTTATTTATTTTTCATGCCTTGGTCAGACAGACTGCGGTCATAGACATCTGTGTGGGGTATTCGAAACGTAGTCGCCAAATACAAATTTCGCGCACACACCTTAGCTGAGGCGAGGCGCATGTCAAGTGAATCCAGCATGCGACTGAACTGTCAAAAAATTTGTTTAGCGGTTGGGCGTTTTTGTTTACGTTTACTTGATCGGCAACTGCGCAGTAAGGACATAAACAGAAGGTTCAAGCTGTACCCAGCATTGGATGCAAACAAGTGTCCCAGAATCCCTGAAGGCAACGTTGTTGAGCTTGTCCTCGCGACAAACTGTTGCCTTGCCTATGCGAATCATCATTATCGCCAACACGACAGCAGCGACGACGACGACGACGACTGCTAGGAGAAACACCATGGCCAAGGATATATCGATTCGTCGTAGTCATGCGCAGATAAACTTTTGACCAACATGACATATCGATGGAAACTCCTTTTGATGTAGACACAATAATTATAACGAGCAGAACAGAACGCTCCTGTGCCTCGTGCGAAACGGTTCATTTCACATCCCAAAAAAGCATTACTTCGCCACAGATTTAGAGAGTGTGTGTGTGTATGTGTGACTGAGTGAATGTATATGTATATATATAGAGAAAATCAAAGAAAAACCTAAATCAAAAATCCAAGTGGTGCAATCTTTTGATTGAAATTAAAGAGGAATAACATTAATTTAGCTACATCTGTCTGAGTGTTTGCCTGTATCTGTCTGTGAGAGAGAAAGAGAGAGAGAGAGAGAGCGAGTGTTTTAAAGTTTCACCTCGTGTGTGTTGCTTTTTTTGGTTGCTTTTTAGCTTGCTTCATGTATACATCACAAATACATATAAACACAAAAATACACTAAATACAAGGGACACACACACATACACACACAAAAATAAGCACGCCTTTGTGAAAAGTGAAAGTGACGCCCCAAAATCGAAAGGACCTAAAAATTGCTGTTGCTGCTGCTCCTGCCACACTACTTCGCTGCTGCCGTAGATCTGGAAGGGCAACGTTTTTGAATTATATCACAAATTGCGATACGCTTAGGCAAAGTAATTCTTCTTTAATCAACTACCAAATCTCCAAGTTTTTAATTGTCTAAAATTCCCTTTCTCTCTCCCCACCCCCCAAAATAAGTAATCCATGCGTAGCGCACATACAACCATTTTTTCACTTGTATTAAAGAAAAAAACACTTATACACAGCACACATTTTTTTTTGTTTTGCCAAATTCCTCGCCCTTTTTTAAACTCATTTTTAGCATGCTGTAATATTCATATTTATAAACATTTTTTTAACGTAGACCTAAATTATGCAAGTTTTATTCGAATTTGTTTAATACTTTTAAATTTTTTACCTTTCGCCTTGTGAATATTCAGTCGAAATTTTAAGAGACAACAAAATGATTTAAGTTTAAGTTAAACAACGGATATGGATATCCGTTACAAAAATTTATATATATAACATTTATAACGAAAAAGGGGGCCGCAAATTTAATTCACATTGGATCAGGTAAGTAGAATAGGATATATTTTAATATATACATTCTTAATCTATATTTTGTTTGGCACAACGAGGTAAAAACTTAAACTCTTTTTCCCCTATTCAATTTTTGTATGGCATGTCAACCCGTTTTTTCCTCGAGACCCTGAAAGTATGCAACAATTTTCCCATGCAGCTTCTGTGCATAAAAGCAAGGCCAGGCTTAAACACACAAAAACACACACACAGAGAGACACCCACACATACATTCGATTACCTGACTGTACATACGTTTGGACCAACCTTATTGTTGTTATTGTCGTCGTTGTCGTAGACCTTGTCTGGTGGCTCCTTTCCGTTTTGTTTTCCTTCTTGTAACCCCCCTTTTCACCTTCTTCCATTTCTTTGATTCCCAAATCGTAATTTATTTGCCAAGGACATTCAGCCAGACAATTCACATTACTGTGAGAGAACGAAAAGAGAATGAGGATGAGAGGGCGCAGACTCGAGTCTCAATTGTCTTGTTTGTGGGTGTGTGGGTTCAGGGATTTCGTTTTGAATTACAATTTAATTACTGAAGCTGGCATTAAGAGATCAATTCGTGGGGAATTTCATTTCAAGTTTATATTTATAGCAAATATTTTCCTCCCTCTCTGTTGTTCAATTAAGTCAGTGAGTAATGCCAGTAATTTGATTTCATTTCGGTTTTTTTCATCCCTTTTACAGTAAACCCAAATGCCAGAAGCATTGATATTACCCGGCATGGCTGACGCAGAGCCGGATCTATCGACTTTTGAGAATAAGACAGGATTGGCTGAGGATATGAAATTCCTGGCATCCATGCCCGAGCTATGTGATGTAACCTTCCTAGTTGGTGACACTCGTGAGCCAGTTTGTGCCGTTAAGGTAAGTAGAGAAGAACGAGATGATGTTTGCTTGCTGCACTGGACATCCCATCGATGTTTCGAATCAGGTCACTGCGTACGCAAAACAAGCATCCGTCTTTCTCTCTACAGTGGCTTCCTCTCTCTCTCTCTCTTACTTTCATAACACACATTATAACAATCCCTGTACTCAACCGGAAACCCTTGTTCCCTTTTATTCTGTTTTCATGTCAACAGGCTGTGCTTGCTTCCCGTTCTCGGGTGTTCGCCAAAATGCTATATGCAGCACCATCGCCCCAACGTAAAAGGGAGACCTCAACCAAAGAGAATAAGTTGCGTCTATTCCTTAAGCGTTCATCGGAGCCCTTATTGAATCTCCAGAATGCGGCACAACAGGTTCGTATTCATTCATAATCGATTACCCTAGAGGGGTGTGTGTCTGCGTGTGTGTGTGTGTGCATATGGATTTTGCATTTTGCTGTGGTATAAGTGAAAGTGTGTGTGATTTTGGGTATATCTGGGTTTTTCCTTTTGGTTTCCCTACACTTATTTACATGGTAATCTAACAAAATTGTAAATAAGTAAGAAATATTGCAATATCGCATTTTTTATTAATATCAATGTTTTTCGTGCATTTTCCCCGCCCTCCATGTTGTAATCTCCCCTCTGTATATCCTCATCATCCAAAAAATATGATAATCCCATTCATAATGATAGAGAACCGGTTTCTCCCAACAATTAGCTCCGATACCTGAGGTAAAAAAAACCTAAGTGATCAATTGATGTCAGTGTGTATGTGTCTCTGTCTGCTTGTATTGTGTGTGTGTGTGTCTGTATCGTAATTGAAATTAATTTCAAAATTTATGTAAATGTAAAAATATGCTAATTGTAAATGTCTTTTAAATGTACAAGAACTAAAAGATTGCTTTGTAAATATAAATATGTAAATATAATATAGAACTTAGGAATAGTAGTGAACGTAAAATTGTCTCTCTCTCTTGGAAATTAAGAAATTAAAAATAAGAACTAAAATCAAGAATTCTTCAAGTTTGTATGAACTTTCTGTATATAGATTTTCTTACCAATAAGATTTGATAGATATTTATATTCTTACAATAAACCAGAATATGTTTTGGGCTTCGACCCATTAGTATTAGGAAAGATATCTAATTTGAATATTTATCATCAACTTCAGTATTGTTAAATCTAAAATTTATTTTGAAATCTAAAAACAGTAACAGAATGTTACCATGATAATGGAAAACTAAGATAAAGAATTCAAAAGATACGATTTAGTTAGAAATAGAGGATTGATTTCTATAGTTTCTTACATGGATTAAATGTTAAAATGTTTAGCCACCATTTTTGGTACATTTTATAGGTTAACTTCAAATGCTTGTACATATTTGTTTACATTCTCAATAAAATAATGATAGGAAAGGATAATTTAATATAAAATATATTCTTCCATAAATTAGTTTGGAGGTATATTTTCTTCTATGCATTAAACTGTTCTGTGTGTTAAAAAGAAATGCTTGTCTAACCAAAATATTCAATGGCATGTTAAGGCTATATTACTTTCTTTCGATCCCCTATATTAGTTTTATCTATGGTATAACCTGTAACATTTCTCTCCCTCTCTATCTCTGTCGATCCCCATCTATTTTTTTCCTATGCACTTGATGTTAGCTTTAGAGTTGTCCCTTTGCACAATAATCTGGTCATGTGGAAAATGTGTTTGCGCTCTCTATACTAATTGCATTACGTTAACAATTTAGCCCAACAGTCAGCAGCATCAAACCTTGATTATAGAGGAGTTTGAACCCGATGTCTTCCGTCAGCTTATTGAGTATATTCATACGGGTTGTGTGACACTTCAGCCTAGGACACTTCTAGGTAAGTTGAAGAAGGCAAAACGGAGCTTAATTATATTAAGTAACCATTTTCCTTTTGTAGGGGTGATGAACGCTGCCGATTATTATGGCTTGGAGGAACTTCGTCGTGCGTGTGCTGGATTCATTCAGTGTTGCATCAATGTAGATACCGTGTGCGCTTTGCTGGCTTCAGCAGAGCGTTATATTCAGTACAAGTGCACCAAAACCTTGGTGCAAAAGGTTTTGGAGTTTGTCGACGAGCATGGCACTGAGGTATTGAATTTGGGCAGTTTCACTCTGCTGCCCCAGCATGTGGTACGTTTGATTTTGGCAAGGGAGGAGCTACGGGCCGATGAGTTTACCAAATTTCAGGCGGCTCTTATGTGGAGCAAGAAGTACTATGATAATAACCCAGTAAGGCTTACATTTTGTCCGAACTATATATTTATATTAATTTGTTGTTTTTTAATTTTGAATAGAATATTGACATCAAGGAGATATTGGGCACATTTCTGGAGTACATTCAATTCCATAAGATACCAGCTAATGTGCTGATGCGTGAGATTCATCCGCTTAATTTGGTTCCCTATGCTATTATTATGAATGCTTTGGCCTACCAGGTGGGTTGTTGTGTGCTTAAATGTTTATTTGCTGTTGCTGCTTTGGTGTTTAACTCAGTATCATTCATGCCGCCATCCTCTATCTATCTGTCTGTCCATCTGTCCATGTCCATTGTCGCCTGTCGATCATCCAACCATCGCCTGTGTTCGCCATCCTGTTGTCCCCCTTTATGTCTGATTCTACAATTTGCAGGCAGACCCAGAAAGCATCGACCCCGGAAAGCTGTCTCCCAACTCTAGCCGAGTGAGGCGCGCCCGCCAGAATCAGGGCCGCTCGATGTCCGTGCAGAGCTCGCTCGATCCTTATGGCTCCAATACTACACTAAGCTCCAGCGGTAGCAGTGACCCAACGACTGGGCCACATCACAGCAACTAACATAAGTTGAACGGCCCCTCCTCCTCCTCCTCCTCCCAACACCAGCATCGTCATCGCCATCATCATCAGTCGCTGCCCAAGATCCGCAAGGCCAAGTCTCAGTCCTTCCGCACTCGTCGCAGTCCTTCTGAACGCCGAAGTCCCAATGCGGCAGCAGCTCCTACACTTACACTAAATACCGGCAGTGCCGGAGTCAACGGCGAAAAGAAGCGAAGTCCACTGACACCCAAGAGTCCGGTGTTGCCGCAACCAGAATCCAAAAGCCCGGGCAGTAGTTCACAGAAAACACCCACAAATACTCTCTCACGACAGGGTACACTGCGGGCCTCGAGCCGGCGTAAGAATAGTGGCCAGTTATCAATTTCACTGAGTGCCCAGGGTGGTCGACGTAGTCCGGTGGGTGATCGCAGTCCCCAAGGAAGACGTAGTCCCCTATTTCCCGGCAGCAGTGGTCTAAGATCTCCCAATGACCAGCCTAGCCCAACGTTACGAAGTCCCACTGGCGAGACAGTGCAGCGGAGAAGTCCAACATTTAGTATACACACACAAGAAAGACGTTCTCCCCTCGGTGCGGCACCCTCTGATTTTAGCTGTCAGACGGGAGTGTCTCGAAGAAGTCCAACCTCCACGGTGCATGTACAGGATATGGCCACCGAACCTGATGAAGCATGCTTTGTTGGTCTTAAGCGACCTTCGATTAGCCTCTTTACGCCCATATACTTTGCCAGCGAAAAGCGTTCACCCATGGGCATGGGACCCATTCCACCCATTACTGTATCCAATCCTGCCGAGACATACAAGAGTGCAGAACGCGAACGTGAAGCAGCCGAGGCAGCTGCCCGAGAAAAAGAGAAAGAGGCTGCTCAGCCCCAACCGGAGAAAAAAAGTGTCATGCGAGAGATTCTGGCTTTTGTACGTAAACCCTCAAAACATATAACGACGCGTACGAATCGGTTTGCCAATGCATTCACTCGGGCAGAGTCTGGATCATCTGGTGGACCTTTAATTAGGCAAAGTACCTTTTCGGCTAGTCCCGCTGCTTCTTCTACGGCAGCCAAGAGTGCGGTGCAAAAACAAATGTCTGAAGTTGGATTCGAGCCAAAGATGTCATTAAAGTTTGCCCACTACACCAAGATGTCACTAAAGTTACGACGATCGGCGCGTCGCGAGGAGGAGGAGAAGCAGAAGCAACAACAACAGCAGCAACAGCAACAACAACAGCAACCAGTCACTTCAGCCTCCGGTTCGAAACGGCCCAGTGCGGACTCCAATGCAGGAACTCTTGACCAGGTAGGTGAAGGGACAGCCGAGGAATTGCCATTCGAATTGGCAAACGTACACTTTGAAAAGGTAGGTGAGTCGTATATCAAGCATGAAAGACTCAGAGAATTAGTTGAGCCTGAACCTGAAGTCGAAACCGAGCAGCCAGATACAGCCATGGCCCAATTCGTCGAAGAGGTGACCAACTCCCTTAAGGTGGTGGCCGTCAACGGTGGCTTGGAGGCAGGAGCAAATGGAACTGCAATCCATCACTTTACACGCCGCTCAGAGAGCCGTGAGCCCATAGAACCCAGAATCAGCGAGGAGCGCGAATCGGACTCAAATGATCTCATAATACCCGAGGATCTGCGCCTTGAACTTGTAGAGATTTTGAAAGCCTATGCCCCAGAACCAGTTTATGTTAATTTGCAGGCACTGCGGCGCGAAACCGAGGAAGCGGAAGCTGCCGCCAAGGCAGTGGCCGATGCAGCAGCTGCTGTAGTCGCTGCTCCTCCCGAAAAACAGCCGCTGCAGTGTCCTACTATTGAGTTTGAGCCGCCATCGCGTCGTTCGTCTTTTGATCCGCCGAGATCTCCATTCTTAGATCAGTTGCGTAGTCCTGGGGTGGATACTGAGACGGACCTGATTAACCTACAGCGTCTAGACTCGGGTGGTGATAGCTTCGAGATGGTCGAAGGTGATCGCAAATCAAGTCGCGCTGAATCTAGCTTCGACTGTCCTTACTCGTCGCGTGATACCAGCTTTGATGTGTCCATATCGCGCTATCAGTCCACTAGCTATGAGGATCAGACATCCAGTTTCGAGATTGTCGACACTGATGAACGTCGGCGACACATTGACTTGCGTAAAAGCTCCATTGAGCTTGTCGATGCGGAAACCTTTCAGCGCTCCGGCTCTTCTTGTGGTCGTAAATCCTCACTGGAAACGCACTTTGACTACACGCCGTCAGAGACAAGTGGCATAACGCCGGTGCGATCGCCAAATTTTCCCATGACGAAGAAGCAGAAGACCGAAACCTTCCGCCAGTTGCATATCTCACCCTTCAGTGCCTTTTCGCGGGCACGTAGTCCGCTCTCACAGCAGACTTCCTCGAACTATAGCTCCCGTGACAGTCGAGATGATTCGAGCTCATCTTATCCATATCCGCACGGCCATGAGCCTCAACGTAGTCCGTATGCTGATCCGAGTAAAAAGCATTTTCCCTTAACCATCAAGCAGCAAGAGGAGGAGGTAAAAACATTTCTTTGCACAGATCAACGTTGTGCCTCCATTTTTGAACCACGTCCCAGTTCAGTGTTGACCCAACAACTCTCTACGGGCTCCATGTCAACGCCCTCAGGCTATACGAACGGTACACCTCGTGTCCCTAGTGCTGTAGGAGGAGCTGCTCCTACACCTATGGTCTGTATGCCTAGCGGTATTCCGCCCCTAATCCATGGAACCCTGGGGTCATGTGGCTTCTCCAGTGGCAGTGAATTTGAGCCGCCTTCCCCAAGGCGTGCGGCCAGTGCCTCCCCCAAGCATACGTTCACCTTTCGTATTGTTATGAAGAAGGTCGATAGCTCACCGGAGGCCCTGTGTCCGGAACGACATCGTTCTCGCATTATCGATCGCTATCGACGACGTGATAGTCGCCGTAAACGTATCCATGATGCTGGCAAAAGTTTCTAAGCAAAAACCCAAAAAACCAAATATTGAATCACAAACCTTTTTCTACAGCAATCATTTCTAGATATCATTTTGACAATCTAAGTGTTTCTACAAATACCGATAATACAGATAGCAATAAGATGCTGAAATAAAAGTACTCAAGGCGTTTATAGATCAAACTTTATAAAATGGTTCTGGTTTTTAGGCCGTTTCAAAACTCTATCAAACGTTAAGTAAATTCGGCTAACCCGAAGTTTCTTATCCAATATATACATAAAGACAAAGATGAAAAAAAAAGACGACGATTTACATTTGCTTGGAGGATATACATATAGCTCTTAATTCGTCCGTTTCAAGAAAAAGTTACGCCTATTTAGATAATCCAACAAAAAAAATATATATATAAAAATCTTTGACAAACTTTTTCCAAACTGGTACAAAATAAGAAATACTAAAAGAAAAAACAAAATCATATTCTAAACGATCTACAAATGTATGTGAAACAATAATTCCTCCCACGATTTACCTGATCAAACATTTATATTTACATATATATGAAATGTACTTACATAAAAGTTGAAAACTTCAATGTTGTAATGTTTTGTGGTATTATTAATATTATTATTATACATATTAAATTATTATATCTAAATCATAATAAACTACCAACAAAAAGAGTAAAAATATGAATTAAAAAATAAACAAGGCGTGCATTTTTTACGTGGTTCCTGTTATACTATATATATATATATATATTATATATACTAAAATGTATTACAAATTTTTGCAAAAATGAAATAATTATTATAAAAACTTAAGCATTAAATATTGAATGAATTCTAAATGTAATAAATTGAAAGAAAACAAGATTTTCGCTTATGTCTAATTCCTAAGACCAGAAATCAGAGCTAAATTATAATTATGTGTAAAGCCATAAATATTTAAAAATTACATAAAGCTGGATTTGGGGCCGTATTTAAATTTAAAAAGAAACTAAAAAAGAAAACTGAAACTAAAATTAAAATTAAAAGAAAGAAAACTCTTTAAAATTAAAAAGAAAAAGAGAAAAAAAACTTTTGTGCCGAAATGAAGTTTAGAAATCATGAAATTAATGTTTAATATTTGACTACATACATATGTATGTATTTAGCAATGTTTTTTGGAATCAGTATTTTTGTTTAAATTTTAAGCAATCTAAATTGAGTGCCAGCTCATTGTTATCAAAATACTTATAATGTAATATTGACTATGGCTTTTTAGCAAATGAAAAGAAAAATATTAATTGCAAAATGATATCAACAATTTACAGGTAACTACTCAAATTAAGCATTTATTCAAAACAAAACCAAACCAAGAGAAATCAAAACTAAATATTGTATTTTACGAGACACAGGACAAGCGAGAACGTTACCGATACCGATACCACAAGACAATGACACCACTTGACTATCTCTCTCTCTAATCTCTATTTACCTCTTTTTTACACAAACACACACACACACATAATATCTTTAATCAAATACATCATATTTACTTAGTAGGTATGTGAGTATGACTAACATGAATGCAAGTAGAAATGTTGCCATTTTGATTTGTAGTTGCTTGTTTTGAAAATAAACAAAAACAAAAATAAATACTAATAGCAAATTAAAAAAAAAAAATACATGAAACGCTTAAAAATTACAATTCGTAGTGCTGATTCGACGATGATTTTGATTTGCCTGTGAATGCTTGAACTCAAGTTATGGAGATCATAAAGTTCAGTCTAATTCAAAAGCCAGAACACACAACTACAATTTGATTATGCAACTTTTTTCTATTTGCAGAGTTGTTTTACAGTCATCGTTATCGAGATCCACATACATACAGATTTCAATGATCGCACGATCGAGGAGCGGAGATGTCAAATGTCGATGTCGTTTCTTGCATTGCATTTGTTAAACTAACAATAAGACCTATACAAGTTTGAAAGCGAAACTATATTTCTATTTTACATACATACATACATACATACCTTAACTGTCTCATGTACGTGTCGTTATTGTTGCCGTTATCGTTATCGATCTATAGATCCATTCATATAAAGATGTGTAATCAAAGGGTTAATCCCAATTATACTTTATGTGCGTTCGTTTTCATTGTAATTTTGAGAAATAAACAAAAGAAAAAGGAAAAAAAAACAGAAATAACGTCCTTGTCCTTTTTAATATTATAAAGAGTTTAATTTTTTATAATTTTGCGTCGGTATGTATGGCCAAAACACCATCAAAGTCCTCAGTGCCAATATGGATATAACCATAGCCATTGCCATCGACCGACACGGATTTACCAGTGCAGACACCGTCCACCAAGCTGCCAGAGATGACATCACAGTATTCACCAGCAGGTAAACAAGTCTGAAGTGTCTCAGACAGATTGTACAAATTGTTATTGATGGCAATAAAACCCTTCGAGCCGCGGCAAAAGGCGATTTGGTTATCTCCATTGTCCCACCAGTTGGTCAACTCTGTATCCCTTACGGCGTTTTTGAATCCTACCATGTTGTAGATCTGTCGCCAGCGATGCTCACAGATCCATCCATTGGAACAACCGCCATCGGCATCGAATTCAGGGGAAATCAGTTGCTCCTGAGCATCTTGAGGTGGTGCCTGATCGCGATCATCGAAGCCGAATGAACTCATGACACGACTAATGCCATATGGATAGGCCAAATGGAAAGCAGTGGCCATTTTATATTGCTTTGGTGATTTGTAGTTGAGAACATCTCCACTATCACGCTGATTGTCATGGTTATCCACAAAGGTAAGTGCCTGACCGGAAGATAAAAAGCCCCAATCGGTGCCCCAACTCTGCAGCCATTTAAGGGCATTGTTACCACGGAATGCCTTGCCAATTTCCTCCGAAAAACGGAACTCGGTGACTGCGCCCAATTCATTGTATTCCTCGCGAGTCACAGTCTCGTGGCCATGATCGATAACCTCTTGGTATATAAAGGGACGGGCATTGTTGGGAAAACCATGATTAATGTTCAAATCACGCACGCTACTGTAAATGAACTGAATGGCAAACGAAAGTTATGAGTCATTGAAAAAGAAAGAGTGTGGTGTCTTACTCACCAAAAGATCCTCGGCTGCCATATGTTTGGCAGCATCCACACGAAAACCAGCCACACCAAGCTCTATCAGATGATCCAAGAACTCAATTAACTTTGTCCTCACCCAATCACGATTCTGATTCAGATCCTTTAGACCAACCAATTCGCATTGCTGCACTTGGAATCGATCATTCCAATCGGTTATCTCGCACGTCTCATGGAAATCTTCGGCTGTGTATGGGACACTGGGGAAACTCTTCTTTGCCGGCTCAGCCACTGAACCACCTGTACCCGTGGCCAATCCATCAAAGTCAGCAGACATGTGATTGAGTAGGACATCTACATAGATGCGTACGCCCACGTCATTGCAACGCTTAACCATGGAAGCGAATTCCAATTCATTTCCAGAGCGGGTTACTAGTTTATAAGAGATCGGTTGATAGCGTTCCCACCAAGGACGTCCCTCGGATATGATATTCTCATTGGCTGGACTCACTTGAACACCGGCGTAGCCACGTGGACCCAAGAAACGTTCACATTCGTCGGCAATATCCGTCCATTTCCATTCAAAGAGATGGACAATGGTATTCCGATTACCCCACCAATGGGGATTATGCTGGGCCAGCGTTAAAGCCAACCCGGAACAGAGTAAAACTAACAATGGCAATCTCATGGCCAACGTACAAGCTTCTAAGAAAATGGCCACTTTTGCTGACTCTTTTATAGGAATTCGCTGTATCTTATCAGCTATCTGCTGGGAGCTTTGCTTGGGTCCAATTTATGGATGGCACATGAGCGCGATTAGAAGCGAATTTATGATGAAGATGGTCTGACCTATGGCAATATGCGATAGCAAAGCAAATGAACAAAAACCCAAATAGAAAACGTATTGAACTTGATCATTTTATTGCTCTTATTTATGACAATATTTTTATTTTGTGTTTTCATTCTGATTGTGTCTTGTGTATTGTAAAAATTGACATCTGCGTCTCGAACTTTGACCTCTTTTGCAAATATTTACGCCGTGCTTGACACTCTTGCATGTAGTTCTTACGCAAAATGATTGAAAAGTAGTAAATTATCTCGACGACACTAAGCATACTCATTCCCACAAACAGGCTAAAAGCACTTCCCAAGTTTGCTAACAAACAGATAAAAAAACATTAACAAAATAGATTTGAGAATCGATTAACCTGAAACTTACAGACCAAAGTGACCATATTAGAGAGCAAATCATGACGTACTCTTCGATAAACTTGCGAATTAATAAATATATGTACGATCCCATCGTTTTTTGCTATATCGGAACTGAAGACATGAAGAGAAATTACTAGAGAAATCTGCTAGTCATTTTTTACTTACTAAAATGGATCCATAACCGGCATATTTAGCTGTAGAGGAAAATTAGATATCTGGACATCATAATCAAAGTATTCGCAGGTCAAAGGACATGGACACTGAGTGCTGCGTCTACGTGTTATTATATTGGCTAGAAAAGGAAATATTTCAACTACAGTTACTTGTCTTAAACTCAGACTCTGTCTCAGCACCCACCAAAATTGTCCACCAAACAAGGTATGTCACGAAAAGAACATATTCTCTCGTGCGTGCGATTGAAATCAAAGAAATAAGTATAACAACCGCAAAACTTGACCATATTCGTAACTCTACAATTGAGCTCACAATTTGGATACACATAGTCCGAGAAGTAACGCAAAGGAAACTCTTGACGAAAAACACAGTTTCGTTCCTTGATTGTTAATGCTTTAACAGCATTGGAACAGAACGTTTCCTGCGGTCTTAATGTGGCAAAAACTTCTGTATTAAAGGAAATGAATTTAGAAACCGAATGAGCACTAGGAAAGGCATCGGTTTCTTGTATTAGCAGCTTTACACCGTACGAATACGATTGCACAGGATCGTATTTGGCATCCTTATAGCGAACTATAACAGAGAGTCCATAGTCCAAGCCCCCCAGCAGCTCGTTGACCTGTGAAATTGAGACTGCAAAAGAGAAGTTTAATATCAAAATATCCGATCATTTAAAGTGTTTACCCCTTTTGTCGCAAATTGAAAGAACAACAGTGCCCAAAAAAAGTCTTGGATAGCTGAAAGAGTTGCGAACAATTGACAATTTGGCCACGATAACGACAACGATGTAAAATCTCATCACAGTCCCAACGTAAATGTTGCACAAATTCTTGCAATGTCAAATTGTTAATGGCCAAAAGTGTTTCCATGTGCTCAATATCCTGATCGGCATAGCGTTCATCGTCGACCATAAAGCCATAGAATATATGCAAATGTCTTTGTATATCCAATAGTTTAGTTCCCTGTGGTAGATGTAGGGTCTGTAGAAATGCTTGAGATTTTTCCATATTAAATAAAACATCCGGGCAAATAGTTATAGGTGGAAAATATAAATAATTCACTGGTGTATGGTCACTTTCCACATTCATGCGTGTAGGATTACTACGATAGTCGGCATAGAAAGTCTGAGCCATAACAATGGCACATATGAACATCACCAGCGAGATGAGAAGCCAAATGAAGTGAACTATACGATTCGTGTCCTCTTCACGTGTATACTTTAGGCCATGAATGCTGCTAGTAGCGCAAAAATCATGCCAAGTGCGTCGCAAAGAGCCACGAAATGATGACACCTTGAAATCAATTTGCTCCTGTTCTAGTTCCTCATCGTGAGCCATCGTGGAACTAACTATGAAAAAAAAATCCATTGGGAAAACCTTAATACTTATACCCATAGCTCATTTATCACAATCAATGACAAGCTGTAATTATTATCAAATTAAGTTATAAATTTTTATCAGTACACAAATTGTCGTTTGTTAATTTGCCCTTTAGGCAAATATATAAATTTTTTATTAGCAAATCTTGACTTGTTTCTGTGTCAAGTTCATTTTCATTTCTTAAATTTACTCAATTATAAATTTTATAATTTAATAAACTCTTCTGCTATCACAATAAGATACAACTACAAACTACACAAAATGTTTCAGTGGTTGGGAATCGAAAAACTAAATCATGCGTGACTTGAGTTTTACAATTTGTGCTCAGTAGTTTGATAATGGGAAAGGGCGGGGGGAAGGAGCCTATTGTCTTTTGATTGATTGACAGGTAGGATAACAAAACTAACATGTATGTATGTATGTAGTTAGGTAGGTAGCTAGGTCAATGCTCACTAATAACAACTTTGCAACTTAACTAGTTAACTATAACAAAGGACTAATCTAAAAGGCTACTTGGTAAATGGGTCGTGGGGGTCTATTGCTGGGCAGTTATGGCCCTAGTGGGCTGATTACTATTGGCATCAGCAGCTGCCAGTGCCGGTTTCTGTTCATCATTCTCAGGTTGGTCCCAGAATTGACGTTCACCCGAGCCAAAGATGTTGTAGAAGGTGCCGCAAATGATGTACACAAAGGCGGCAATGAAGAATACAATTTGCCATTGGCCCATTGTTGGATTGTTGTTGATCAAATTGCCAGCAGCAATGGGAGCCAGGAGACCAGCCAAATTGGCCAAACAATTGGTAATGGCCATCAGGAAGCCAGCAAAACGTGGCGTCAGATCCAAGTGATTGATCTTGAAGCCCGAGTAGATGCCACCGTTGAGACCCACACCAATTGTGAGAATGGCCAGAGTTAGGGCACGATCACAGCCCGTGTAGGAAGCAGCAATAAGAGCCAGACCAGGTCCATATTGACCAATGCTGTTGATCAGTTTCCTGGTAGCGGTCAAAGAGAAACGCTTGGAGCTAATCATCCAATCGGCAATGACCGAAATGAACATGGAGAACAGCCACATGGCTAGGTAGGGCAAAGAGCTCAGCAGACCATTGGACTTCAAGGAGAAACGAAGCACCTGTTTCATGTACGTGGGCAGCTCAGTCATTAGAGTCTCGTAGCCGTAGTTGTGGCCCATATGTGCGAGGAGGATGGCATAGAATGGCAATGATTTTGCAATGGCCTTGAATGGAATTGGTGGACTCTGCAGAAAAGAAAACCAACTTATTAATAAGAAGAAAGAGAAAAGCACGGAAAATGTATGTCAGCTTACCTTGATCACATCAGCTCCCCATAGAGCATCGTTAATGTAACGTTTCTCACGCTCATCAATGGTGGGATGACTGGAGGGATCCTCGTGAACGAAAAACAGGAATGCAATAGACCACACAGTGCCAACCACGCCAAACACATAGAAAATCGAAGGCCAGCCACCATCAAAACCATATTCAGCCAATAGACCAGACAGAGGCATAGAGATAATTGTTCCAAACTGTGCTCCCGCATAAACAGCGGCACCCATACGCGAACGTTCATTGGGTGGAATCCATTTGGCCAACATAGCGTGAGTACATGGCACAATTGGTCCCTCGCCCAGACCCTGAATGAAACGGACAGCACACAGTCCCCAGACGCCGCCCTCACGAGCTGCCACTGGGACCAAGAAGGCAAACACCGAATTGATCAACATGCCATAGCCAAGGAAACGCATTGCTCCAAATTTCTTGGCCAATATGCCAAATGGAATCTGCGTGATAACATAACCATAGAAGAAGGATGAGAGTATATAACCCTGAAGACTTGAACTCCATTTGAACTCTCCATCCTGGCCATTGTCCTGGAGGGGAAAAAAAGATTCAAAAGTTAGTAACCATTTTACTCATAACTTTAGTTTGTTTTTACTTACTACTGGTATATCACGATCTCCGCATTCGTCATCAAAAACTTCGTTGCCTTCATTAACCGCCGTGTGATTGACCATTGCAACAATAGCCACCGACATATTGGTACGCATAACATAAGCATTTGCCATGCCCAGGAAGAGCATGAAAGTTACAAAATAACGAGTAGCAAAACATCCTGAAAAAATTAAGAGTTGATTGAGCAATGAGCAAATTGACTTAACAACATGAATCATAAACTAGAAATATATAGGTATATATTTATCCCGCCCAATTAAATTCAATGAAAGCGGAAAACATGTCAAAGCATTTTTGCCAATGCATGCCAAAAATAAAACCAAAAAGAAATTATCCCACTAGAACGAGCTCATCGCTAAGATAAGATCCCATCAGCATCATCACAACCACAATCATCATTATCATCATCAACAGCACCAAGAAATTGTCTTGAGTGTGAGGTTTGTTTAGTCCAAGGTTCATTGTTCGTTGCAGATAAGATTTAGATTTACTTATTATGACTCAAAATAAGAATATTACGCATTGAGGGCGAGACCCAAGAACCTCTATAGAGAGAGCCTACCCTACCCCTAAACCAAACCATAATTGGTTGCCTCATCCGCATTCTAGGTGATTGTTGCGCAATTTGCCTTTCCTAGTGATTATTAGAAATTGTTATTATTACTATTATTGTTATTGTTTCTGCAATGAAAGGGAATTGCCGTCTATATTTGTTTTGTCATTTGTCATTTGTGTAAATGTGTATGGTATAGAGAAGGTCTCTGCGAACACGTGAGGTTTTGCACACTTTTTCCCCAAGTACAGTACGAAATAAAACGCAGTATACTTTGACTTGGCCCTAATGGAATTCGCGGCCAACAAGGTGTAAGAGAAAGGGAGAGCGCGGACCAAACTGCCATGTCATGTCCGAAATTGATGGTGCAAAAATTTTTGCCTACTATACACTTATGATATCAACAAAAACAAAAGCGAATTGCTGAATCTAAAGAAATTAAAATTTTCACTTATTGTAGATTCTAAAGCATTGGAATTTTTGTTTTTCTGGTCACACAGCGTTAAATCGTGCGATTAGTGAACGTTCCCCCCGCCCACTCCGACACCTTGGTCTGATGTGGGCTGGTCTCGTTTTGCACAATCGACCGACCGAACGATGTCAGCTATTTTTTTTTTTATCATACCAAGCACGTGTATATCGCGCTCTACACAGGGTGACTCCAACATCAGCAGAAAATCGAAATCTATTTTTAAAAAGAATTAAAACGAGCGACCAACTATAAACATTACGTATACGCAATGTGTTCTCGTGCGAGTTATACACTCTCGTGCTGACGTTTTTGCCGGCAAGCGAAAGTTTGAGATTTAATTAATACAATTACGTAGCAATAGATAATAAAAAACAGCAATTTAATTTTATTTCCACTAATCTTACTTTTTGGGGTGTCCTGCTCGTCGAGAGATTCGTGTAGATTTCTCTGATCCCAAACCAGAATATGACCATCACGATGATGGCGATGATTTAGTTTACTGCGACGAAAAGGCATTTTTGAAATGTTCTCCAACAAAACTATATTAAACTAGACTAAAAATTCGAATTAAATTCGCGTTGTTGTTGCTTTTTTTTAACGATTTTTTGTTTAATCAAAACTTTTTTCGCACACGTTTAAACCATTTCATTTTCTATCTGTAACATGGGCCAAGCCGAAACATTTCTTGCCGGATTTCAAGTAAACGAACCAAAAAGTGAACTAATTGTAAAATTATTATTTGCCGTTGCGTTTACAGTTCAGTCTGTGTGTGCGATTGGTACAACGTTGGATATACAACTGAGTACTGAGTACTAATGGAAGACTGCTCTTGTTCTCGCTCAGCTGTTGCTTTTTCTACTGAGCGCCAACTGTTGCGTTCCCTTGGGTTTTAAAGACCACCAAGAAGGGACTGTGGCGAGGGGGTAGGAGAACACTCTGCGGAGAGGCTTTTGCGCCGGCGTTGCTCTCACGCGATTACATCAACCAGAAATTGTGTCTTTTCGGTCACAAGAGATTTTGATTAATTAAATTCAACTATTGCCACTAAAGTTCTTGATATATGTATGTATTTCTAGAATGCATCATCGACTGATACATTCTATAGATTGATGTCAATTAATTAACTGAACTTTTCAGTCACTTTAGCCTAATAAATCGTTTCATCTGTAGATATATAATAAACATATGTCTATAAATAGAAAACAGACGTAAGCAACAACCATACACACACAACACGGTCACATCTCGTGACTGAAAAAATGAAACACGCGCCTTGCCTAAAATATGCAAAAGCTAAGTGATTAGGAAATGAAATTGGTTGAAAGGGTATTCCAGACATCATTGAAATAAACCCCCATTAGTGGAACCCACAAAGCCTTTGCAAAAAGGTTTGCCATATGCCCGATGAACTCATAGAAATGCTAGCAGAGAGCAGGGCAAATGCCCTCACAAGAGTGCTAAATGGAGGCGCCACCAAGGTGCATGCAATTACTAATTAAGTCCAAAAACGCAAAATTATATCATACATAAATGTGTACGTACAACTCCACTCGGGCAATTTGCTTTGACAAGTTGATGTTAATTTTTGACAAAAAGAATAAAAAAACCAAATCAACCTAAGCCACAAAAATCCAAATGGACTATAGAAATAGCTACAGTCACGCTTTGAAACACACATATCCATGGCCACGAGTGTGTGTTTTGTGGGTGTGTATGTTTGTATATATCTGGCGATATGGAAGCTTACTCGAAAGTCGTCGTCGTTGTCGTCGTCGCAAGAGTCAAACACGTGTTTCTCGCCTGTTTCTCTTTCCAAGTTCAATACCCATATTCAATCTAGACGACTTTTATATGAGCTGCTTTTTTTTTCGCTTGAGCTCACCCGAGAATATTCTTCATATGGAAGATGTGTAGGGCATTCGAGCTGGCCACTCAATTCGGACTTTGAACATGATTCATATTCATGGGGTTTCATATGAATTTGTTATGGCTATTCTTGCCCATTGGGGCATAGAGAAATTTTATCGAATTGCTAAGTCGTTCTCGTGACAACGTACAGCAACAACAAAAAACAAACCGCCATCAAGACCGGCATTGTTTCCAATCCTATACTATCTATACCTAAAAGTACATAAATACATATATGTACATGTTTTGATTTAATGACACCACCCAACGAAACATATGGGTAAATTTATTTAGAAAGTCTAGAAAAAACCCTGATATTCTGGATTCGTTTTCTAGATTTACTTGACTTAACTAGTTATATAATTAATCTAAGTAATTTCTTAAGAAAAGCAAGTACTTTATTATCAGACCAGAGTTTTTGGGTTTGTTTCCTAAACAATTTTATTCGGAATGTGGTTTGTTTTGACCTTATCAGAAAAATAAACTTATAAATGTATATAGTTAAAAAAAAAAACTTTAAAATTCTTTAAATATTTGGAACATAATGTCCAAAGAAATTTTTCTAATAAAAATTCCTAATTTACTAGGGTATAGAAAATGCAGCATATTTGTCACACCGAATATTTTTGGCAAGACCAGTGAATGGAATTTTTTGCTTATTCAGTACGGTTGCGGTTGAAACAATTAAGTGATTTTTGACAATGGCTGCCAAGCAACTAGATGACAGGTTCTCCCTATTATAGTTTAAGTTTTTGTTCTATTTCCGTTCGGTAATTGTAGATAGATCACGATTGTGTTAATGCATGATTGCGTTTTTAGAAAAGTCGCATATTTAAATTTCAAAATGGTATTTGTTGCTCATTAGAGAGCAAAGAGCTTTAGAACTTTCAATGGAAAGCTTCGCGGCTCTATGTGTGGTTGTATTGACTAAGCTTGTCTAGCCTGCTTTTAGGCGTCGGTCGTATTTAAAGAAAGTACGTAAAGTAAGACGTAAGACTTACTTAAGTAACGTATATTTTAAATATTGAGTTTATTATTTATTCTCGAGGGTATTCCGAGTCTATGGAAGATTTGTATGTTATACATATATGGCGATTTATCTCTTATTTACTTCAGTTTTAATCATTTTGTTTTTTTATGGCTCAACAATACTTGTCGTCTCACATACTTAAAATGTGTCCCAGGTTCCCGGAATCGGCTCGCACAATACAGGTGTAAAGAAGTTTCACAAATATTGGCAAATACTTAAAGACAGAAGAAGCTTTATGTGTTTGTTTTACAAGGTTAAAATAGGTCTCTGGCTGATCTCTCTATATGTATGTATGTATGATTCTCTTTGTGATGGCTCTTCAATAACAACATTTAATGATAATATTAATAGGGTTCAAACTAATTGTAAACTACTACTACTACTGCAAATTGCTGATCTCATGTCATGTTGTAGAAAGTGTTTTGAGGTCCATCTAAAATTAGATTTGTCACTCGCTTGTTGTTAAACATCTAGTAAACTATTGAGGGGAACTAAGTGTTTCAGGAATTTGCAATTTATATGAATAACATGCGCTTTTAAGATGAGATGAGTAATTTACAACAAAATGCTTAAATAATAAATTATAGCAAAAGTCACGAATAAGATAACAAATTTAATAGTCTGTTTTGTTTTTTCTATTGCCCTCGTTCTAAATAATATATATTCCGCTAACATGAAAGCTGCCAAATAAAAGCAATTTTCTAATTGAACTGGATGTGGGAATGACACTCAACTCTCAGAGATCGCATTAGAAAGAGCTCAACTTAAGCGCATTATTCATTTGATAGTTGACGTTCATACAAATAGAAACTGCATAGCAGAAGTATCAATTGAGAGGGCGTTGGCGTTATATAGAAAAATCCCCCAAACCACAAATTGTATATCTAGTGAATATAAACATATATGTACTGTTATAGTTGTGGTACACCTTACATGTTGTTTCTGAAGCAATGGAGCTTATTTTTACCTGCAGAGGTTCATCTTAAGTTAAAGTTAATTTAATTTTCGAAAGATATGAAATACGAAATATATTTAGGCAACTAAAAACTGAATAGAAGGGAAAGAGATTTGCCAAATGTGAGAACATTAAGCAATTTAAAAGGGATAAGTCTAATATTTACTGGTTTAAAATTTTTTAAGTTTTACTTGATGCAGGATATTATCGAGTCGTTGCTCTAACTAAAAGTATTAAATTATAAACATTTTATAGATGACATTTTTCCTCTAGTGAAAGCTGTCTGGGCTTTAGAAAAATGAATGAGACTTTGCGATGTTATTCAACGAGGGAATATCATCAATTATTGCATTTAGAGCCAAATTAATATATAATAAAGTCTCTGCAATTATTTAAGAAAATATTTAAATGTCAATATCAGGGCCAAACATTTTTGAGAATCTTTGGCAAGTTGCCAAGTGCTGACACACTCTCTCTGAATACTTTTCTCTTTTAATTCTCTGCCTCTGTGCCAAATGAAAGTAAAAAGAAGTTCTCTCGCTGGAATTTCAAGGCTTTTGATGCACTTGATTGCACATTTTTCCATCTGATATGCGTCTTTGACCTTAACTGTGAAACCGATAACCAACCAAGTTTATGAATTGTATTAAAAACCGGTTATTGTCTAGAGTTCACGTACAATTGAAACACTGATACGTAATTTGGCAACGATATGGTTGTTTCGGTTATTGCCGGTAACCGGTTTTACACTTGTTGCCCCCAAAAAGGCCATTGAGGAACTTCGACGACTGAAAACAACACAAAAACTATGTCAATTGACGGACATCTTGGCGATGTAGGAAAAATATATAAAAAAAAACATAAACAAACTACTTATTTGCTTGGAGAGTTTCCATAAATGGATACATAATAGGCAAATTAGATGACAGACAGGCGGACAGACAAACAGCTGGCATTGTGTCAATAAACTATGGTTATAGGCTGGATAATGTGATCATCATCAGGTTAATTGCGAATTTGGATCACGCGTCGGCGGCAGAGGCAGCGGCGATGAAACTGTTTTTCTTATTATTAATTTATTTTAATCTTTATATGCATACTTTTTTTGGGGAGACTTTGGCATAATAAATAACTTCCGTTTTCACAATGACCTCCGGCTCTTTGGTGAATTCTCTCAATCAAATTGAAGTGGCCTCTTTTCTCAGACTTTGTATTAAATTGAATCAACATTAAGAGCAATAGAAGGGAAACTTTTACTCAAGACTCTTGCAAAATCGTGAGAAAGATTAACATTGAAATCTGCCACGTAGAACCTGCATATCAGTGGGCTTTGAAGCTAAGGCAATTATTTTCTCAAAATGTTATTTCACAACCGATACAAGCAAATTATATGCCAACATTATGAATTGTCATGTGAAACAAATAGAGCAATTATACATCAGTCACCATGAAATCATGCCTTAATTATATATAGTTGAGTTTTGCATTTAAGTCGATTGCATAGTATTTGAGGGAAGAAATGAAATCTTAAATAAGATAATCACATTTATTTTAATAATTGCGAATGATGCCTAGTATGCAGTGGTATTTCCTGAAACAGGATTTCTGTTATGAAAAGGAATTGCGAAGACAAGAGAACTGGACAGACAAAAGAGAAATATGGGTATTCCTATCACAAACTTCTAAGCTGAAAAGAAAGTTTTATATAATAAAATTTGAAAATTAGGTCTAACTTTGGCTCTTCCCTAATGTGTTTTTTTAATTCTTTACCGATTCCTTTTTTAATTACTTAAATAACTTCTTCACCCAAAAAACTTACACTAAGTTTTAATTGTAGTTTTCAAAAAACTCACCTAAATGTGGCTTTTCGAGATCCTTCTCGGTGCTAGCGCAAATTGCCTCCTTTGATGCAGACATTTTGTGTGATTTATTTGTGTTTTGGTTTTGTGTGTGTGAGTGTTTTTTTTTTTTAAATTTACTTTCTACGTTTAAATTGAACAGTTGATTCAGTTTCACGCATATATATCACAATGCCGAATGGACTTGCGTAAGTCTGAAGTCAAGACGAGGAATGAATATATGTAGATATGTAGACAGGTAAGTATGTAGGTGGTTGGAGAAGTGAACGAAGTAGACGCGGCACAACAATTGGCTAACTGTTTTGGTGTTTTATTTTCTTTGTTATTGTTTTTGTATCAAAATGTCTTGGGTAAGCACGTCTTTTGAGGGCCTCCAGACATATTTAGTTGTCACTTGTGGGTTGGAAACGATTTGACTCGTCGACTGTTTGGTGGTGCTGGGTGGTGCTATATTTTTTTGCGGCTTGGTGCTTGGTGCTGCTGCTCGCTGCTGCCAGTTGGGCAGCTGGGAATGTTCTGATTGATAGACGTTGCGGCGCGGGCCTTTAAATAGCCAACCTGAGATCTCTATCTGTGTCTCGAAAAACAGTCAGGCAGACAAATCGACAAGGGAGACAGGGCGACAGACTGTGTGTGTGTGCTCCGTTTTTGTCTATTTACACTATTTATATATTATTATTGTTTGGCTTATACGAATATTTGTTGATTCGCGCTCTCGAGAGATCTGCGAGCCTTTGCGCATGCGTTTCCACTTCCCGCTCTGGGTAGATGTGTTATTTTGGCACGTTCAGAGCCTTTCCGGCGATCAGTGTCGTCGGCTGATCAAGTTGTGTGTGTTAAATCTGTAAGCAAAATAAATTAGTCTGATAAATTTAGCAAGTTGTCGCCGTCGGCGGCGGTCAATTGATTGAACAAATATCACCAAATGCAAATTATAGCAATTGCTTTATATTTTGCGTCAGCTCACGAGCTTATCTCCCCACACGCACGTTTTCCAAGTTAACAAAGTTTATTTTTTTCGCCAACAAATATTGGCAAATGATTTGACAAAATTTTGATCTTCTTTGATATCTCTATCATCGATTTCTCAAGTACAGTTGATCGTTTAGTCTTTAAGTTTCCCTTTGCCACGTCTGGTATTAACCTTGGACTTGGTTGGATAATATTTATCAAGTTATACATATGGACTTAAATATTTAATTGGCCCTATTTTTAGTCTTGTCTCGTAATCTGAATGTAAATGTATATTCATAATATTCACAGATTTTTATTTAAACAGTTGATCCAGCTTTCGAATCTTTCATTCTACGTTGTCAATGAGATGATGTAACTATTTGTTTATTGGGCCACAGAAACCTTTTTCTTCTCTGCGTCAGAGGAGGAAAGAACAGGTTTTTATTTTGCTAACTGCCCAATTTCTAGGTAAATCAATTATAATTCTATATATACGTAATCATCCAATCAAATATATGTATAAAAAACAAAATAAATAACAAACAAAAAATACAAAAACAGTTGAGCAGTTCGGTTTATTTGTGAAAGGAATTTCAATTGTCTTAATACCCTACATATCAACAAAGTAAGAAGAGTCACATAAACGTTGACTACATATAATATACAACCTAGAAAACGTCAAAATTTTCTTCATCCAAAATATACTTATTCCTTTTAACCACACGACCCCTGAGAGACCCTTTGTACAAACTATTTATCTGAATTGCAGGGTATTTTAGAGTCTAAGCTATTGTCTTATGCTGGGCTATAAGCAAAAATTCAATTTGGAAAGTTTCATAACTCAAAGTCAAACAAAATTCAAGACACTGGGGGGGAACAACACACAAAAACACAAAACCAGGTTCAGGTTCGCTTAAGTTTTCTTATTTGCTTAGGTGAACTCAAAAGCTATCTAACTCATTTCACGAGTGGGAGTTACATGCCATTTGTCTAAATTAAAATGATATTTTGGGCAAATACAATACATAAATGAGATTTTCATTGTCATGTCTGGCTAAACAATCTTTATCTGCCGGCTTAGAGCCAAAAATAAGAAATATCATTGATTTCATTTGCCGCAATTTGATAATTTCATTTAACAGAAAATATTCGTCAGCTTAAACAATTAGCAAATTTTTAGTTCTGTTTGGTAAACATTTAGTGAAAAATGCAAAATCAGTTAACCCAAGATAGAATGATGTGGCAGTAATTTTTTTTGGGAAGACTGCTAAATGATTGCTGGCTAGATCGCTCGACTGCTCGACTGCTCGATCTCACGTTTTCAGTGTGAAGTTGCGGTTAGTCGTGTGTGGTTAACCAGATTACCCAGGCCCACCAGCCGACTGGCACCTGACATATTAATTGCTGATTATATTACGATTGTTGCATCTTAAAACAGGCTTGACTTATTTTAAAAATAGAAAAAAAAGTACCGAATGATGAAAACAAATAAACAAAAGGGACTAAAGGGTTTTTTAATCGATTTCATACACTTGCTAAAAAGTACATTTAATTTACTAAGCGTTTAAAGGATGTTAATACTCTAAGATTTTTGTGTAAATGTAAGCTGAATTGAATCGACAAAATCCTCATAAACAAGGTTGAAATCAGAAGTGAACTAAATATGTGGGCAGCACTGTTTAACAAAATATACCTATTTAAAATGTCTTCCAAAATCGAAAACAACAAAAATTGATTGCAAGTCATAACGAAAAAGGTTGACAAGTTTATTTTATTCCCCAAAAATTGTTTATTATTTACTTTTGTCAACTATTACAACTATTATTTCAATGAATTCAACCAACAATCAGTTGGTATCTAATATAGATTTAATAGCGGCTGTAAAAAAAAAAAATTATCATATTGGAACTTCCCAATAAGGTTCTACAAAAAGTGTCCCCCCTTGCTAATTTTTTTCTACTTTATATTATACAAATTTGAAATTAGAATTGTTAATTGTTTCAACTAAGTTGAACTAGCCATACAATAAATTTTTAACACAATCATATAAATTATTTGTAGTTTGTAAGGAAGAATTAATTTCATTGCATAAACCAATATAATCTCTCATTTACTACTAATGCGCAAATAAATTTATAAACTTATTTTATTGTTCATTCTACAGGCATTAAAAGTGCATTTGGTATAATAATAAATTACAGAAAATTCTATTGAATTTATGAGGCAAAATGAAAACTTTCTTGAGTACCTCTAGTACTTACTTGTATTAAGTCAATGGGAAATTATTAAAGAAGAATTTATGAATTTAATCGCAAAACTCAAACACACTTCTTAGCTCTAATCGGATTGGTCAAGTGGCGGAAAGTTCGCTAGAGATAAGTTTTGGGCCACACACACAAAAATGAAACCAATTTGGCCATCTTAAATGGCTGAAGCACACACTAGGGAAAGGGTTTTGATATATTCTATCAGCAACTTAATCATCTAGATAGTTTTATAAATCACTCAACTTGAAGAATTATAAAGAAATTGTATAGTTTTTCCAGTTTTGTATAAACACTTTGTATTCGATTAAGGCGTTGCCATGAGCTGGCCTAAACCATAAATCAAATAATTTAGTCTTATCGTGATACCCTTGCAGAGTGTGTGGCCACTCACCCAGGAGATATACTCATAGATTAAAGCCTATTCTCTTCACCACATTCCAAATTCCATAAAAAAGAAAAAAAAAACGACCACGTGTGAAGATGAAAAACGTTTCTTGCCCGAAATGCGTGTCATAGCTGAGCTCTCCAATTATGGGGCCAATAATTAACTTTATGACATTATGGCCAAGTAATTGAGAAGCAGGCAGGCCGTTTTTGAAAAGTAAAACTTTTCCACACCTAGTTAATTACTTTTCAAAGGAGGCTATCAGCCACCCACCCACAACCTCTACATACATATATGTACATGTGTATAGAAAGCTTTAGTTATCTCTTGTATTCAAATTCATTGCCAATTTATTGTAATTTTATGCGATTTAGCTTATTGTCGTTGGTAGCTTTTCTTTTCATGATCATTGGAATGTTTTCCATTCAGAGTGTGGGTAGTTATTGCCACATTTTTTGTTTCGTTCATTCGTTGCTTTTGTTCAAGTTCAAGTTCAGATACAATGCACAGTCTCACACACGCACACACACACAGTCGTTTCGGGCGAGTGGCTCTCAATTTTTTTTTTTTTTTTTTGAGTGTTGATTATGTTCCCTCGATCAAATGGGAAAAAAATTCAACAAATATCACATACTTAAACCGAACATATGAACTCTTTGAAAAGGTACAGAACAAACAGAACTCTCTGGGGGAGTATTTACCTGGCGCTTATCATGCACTTGACTTCGACAAAGTTTAATGACAATCATTAAGCCATGAAAATTATTTGCATTGAGTAATTGCATTTTCTCATACATATCTTATTTTACTTAACGTTTTTTGGGCAATGAGAAATGAGTTGTTTTTTTTTAGAAACTCGTGTTTACGATCATTAAAATTTTGTGCAAATTTTAATTTACAACTGAAACTCACTCACCTCACCTTAAGTAAATCAACTTTTTAAAAATACGAATCAGCTGTTTTTATCTTATTTTTTTCTTTCATATTCCGATCACTGTCTTTTTTTGCTTTTTTATATTTTTTGAAACGTTTTTGTGTCATTTGTTTTGCGGTTAATTAGCTGATCTCAGCGAATGGTTAGACAAAAACAGAAACCGATGTGAGATCTGGTAACGCAACGTTGCAGAAATTTGCACAAAACTTATTTATTTGTAAAGTTTTTTTTTTTTGCTTAAATAATTAAAAAATTGAAGGCACTCACGTGTAAGTTGATTGTGGAAATGGTGGCTTAAAGGGTTTTTTTTTTTCGGTTAGTTCTCAATTTGAAAACTTGCATTTAATAAATTTTCACCACAATCAACAAACTCACACGCGGTTTTTTAATAAAACTTTCTTATTGCACTTGAAACACTTTTGAAATGTCTCCTCACCTAGCCGCTGAAGTTGGCACTAGACGTCGTCGTCTTCGATTGTGGCCGTCGTCGTCGTCGTCGTCGTCATCAAGTGTGGGGAACTGGAGCTGGAGCTGGAGCTGGGGAGCTGCCTGAGCGAACGCTTGCTCTGTAATGACTTACTACCTCAGCTAATTGAACGTTTTTATAATTCTGTTTCTGTTTTCCCTCACTCTCGTTTAAAACAACAGAGGCGACAGCAGAGGCAGAGGAAATACGAGCGTATTTGATTCATCAACCGAGCACCGAAAAAAAAAAAATCAAACAGCAACAAACAATAATCAATGTGGGTAGGTGAAATTGAATTGGACTTAGAGTTACCCTGTAATTTCATGACTTTGATGTAGTTCTGGATATATGGTTTAGATCTAACCACCTCTTTAAAATTTGTGACTTGTGAAATGTTAAATGTGCAGGTTGAAAGTTGTCGATATCTAATAAAGTAATTAGAAATGGTTTTAAGTGATTACAAGATTACAAATGCTTCAAAAAAGAGCATAGAAATTAATTTTTTTCTTCGTACATATGATTAAACGTTTCCTTGTTTTAGTCAGTTGCAATATACCCAATATAATTTTACAGGGTATTTACTAAAACGAATGAAAAAGGCAAAGGAAAAGGCACAGTCGTAGGCATGGGCAGCTTGCTGTGATAACTAATGATAATGTGATAATGAGCCTACGCTTTATGACATAGAGTTATAAACAATTAAATGATGTTTTTATGACAAAAGGCAAACTCAACAATCTGCCAACCAATAAAACTTCAAAGAGACGAAAGAAAAAGTAAACGAGAGAATTGCGAGAAGTGAATTTTTAGCGAATATCAAACGAATGTCAAGCTACATACCAATATCAAGTGATTACAGTTAAAGAATGAGAAGAAGAAAGATAGAGAGAGAGACAAAAGACTAGGTAAGTTATAATTGTGGTTACTTTCCTTCAGCTTATTTCATATAGTCAGTCGCTTACTTAGAGCTGCCATTCACGTGCACAGAGATCTAGACATAGGACGCATGACTATCTTAGAAATACACCGACCACATTTTACAACATTGACAACCACAGAGAGAGATAGAGAGATGGCAGAATTTATTGTCCCTTAGTTGTCGTCAGAAGATCACAAAAATTTCACGCTATTTGTAGAACAATGAGTTTGCAATTATGAAACTTAGTAGATCTTATAACATCCAAGTGATTACTTTTGAGATTGAGATATATTCTTTAACTGCTCTCTATGAAGTAATTTTCTAATAAAAATGACCGCTCGATAAGATTGGCTCAAATTGGTTTGGTTGTGCCCCTCCGTCTCCCCTCTATATGAAAATGATTTTCTAGAGTTCATAAAGGATCATAAAACATTATCTAAACAAACAGTAGTTATTGCCTGTTTCTCTTTTATGAATGGTATAGGCAGCCACCAACCACCATCAATAAGTTCAGCAAATTATTTTCAAATCGAATAAAAATAACAACCTTCATCACATGATTTGGATTATCGTTATTAAACCTGTAGCCTAACAACCGAACTAACCGTGATGCTTATCGAGTGGATTATTTGACACTCTCGAGTGCATTGCAATCGGCATTGGGCAGACCCAAGCAACATATATAAATTTTCGAATTACTTAGCTAAATCAATGTAGACTTTATCAAGATGAAAACTATATCTCGTATATTAATTATTTATTTGACTTTAAATTTCGCCATATGCGATTAAATGGTTGGAACGTACATATAGACTTGCGAGCGCCACTTGATCTATTATAGTATAAAGTGTACATATGTATATGTACATACCTTTATATATTTATTTTTGTTTTTCGTTCTTTGACGCAATTAAATAATGATAAAGAGCCACAAGTGTGAGTTTAATAGATAGATAGACAGACGCATTATTCGGATAGAGGAAGAGTTTTTGTTATCATTGAGAAAAGGGGCAAATAATGGTTATAGATTATGAAACTGCAATCAACACTTGAACTATCCTCCTATTTACGTCTATCTATATTATGGATTGAACAAAACTTAAAGAGTCTTAAATAAGACGCACATTCAACCGGAACCATTGCGGGACGTAGAGTGGCAAGGGATCTTTACAAAATTCAGATGTAAAAAAATGAAATGGCATTTGAATTTTTTTAAAATTTTTGAAACTTTCTTGTGTCAATGTTTGAACACATTGAAAGATTTGGGAAAAGCTAAAATCATCTATTTTATTATTTACAGTAAAAATAAAAAGATGCCAATAAATATGAACTTAATTTTAATCCATTTTAGTTACTTCTTAAATGGATATTAATACTAAATGGTTGTAGTTGGCAAAAAAAATTATTAAAATCTTCACTCATTATCTATAGATCTGTAGATCTTAAAAAACTTCGAGTTCATGGTAATATTTCATCAATAACAATTTTAGAGTCATTTAGGTAAAATATAAACAACTATCTAAGCGAAATATATATACAAAGATTATATTTTAAGTCAAGCGTTATTGATTTCAGTCTAAGTTTGATGCAATTAACTAATTAATTGAGTTCATGGCAATGCTCAGTTGAAATTAAGTACCTCCTTTTAAATACGAAAAAATTGGACTTTCCTTGCCTAAGTGGCTATATAAGAGAAGACCCCTTACGCTCGCGATTAAGAGGCCAATATTGCTTAAAGATTAAAGATAATCTTCGCCTCGATTCATATCAATACTAAGGGGGAAAGGCACAACAGAATATCAATCAAATCGAAGGTGAATTCCAGAGACAAGTTGAAATGTTGTTTTGAGAAAACTCTTAGCGATAATGTCGTGAAAAATTATGGCAACCATTAATGTATAGAGTGCAAACTAATCAAAATAAATCAGTTCAGCTCTTTTTACACATTAGTTAGATGACGCGACTGATACAGCATGGACTGAAATAATGTCATAATATAGCCTCTAACTCTCACCCGCATACACCAACCCTTTGCGCATGGAATGGTAAAAAAACAAATATGTCCATAAAACTGTGTCTACAATATATCGTAAAAGTCCCATTCCTATAATCGAGTGGCACTTGATTTGCTCTTCTTTTTACTGTTTGCTGTTTGTGTTTTTGTTTTTGTTGTCGTCGCCGGTGATAACAAACGTGTTGCGAATCGGCCGAGCCTGGTGCTCACGTTCACGTGAAGTGCACGCCGATACAGACCATAGCAATAACAACAGCAACGCTAGAATAAAAACAATCAAGAACATCAGTAATTAAAGCGCTCAACAACGGGCCCCATGTGCTACACAAATGGCTTATCTTGTCAACGATATCGAGACGGATGGAATCCCGGTTAGGAGGAGAAGCCGACAACTCCCACATCACCCATCAACCAATGGGGGCCAGCAGTCCGACATTTCTAAACAGTTACCGAGGCGGCTATTTATGATTCTGCGTTTTCGACTCTAATCTCTTACTAGCCATCTGAATGTCTCATTGCTTGTCTGCTTGTCTTACGCTATTCAACATTTTGGGCAAACAGTTAACTGAATGGGTCGACAAAATCATCATAATCATCAACAGCGTCGTTGAAATCAGCTAACAAATATATGGCTGATTAACACAAAAAATAAATATGTAGACTGGTAAATGTTGTCATTATTACGCATACGACATGTGGGTATTTTCAGCAGGGCAACTAAAAGTATGCAACACTTTGATTGAAAATTCGTGAGAATCGAACGAAATGTGGCAAATAATGAGTCAGTAACAATATGATGAATATATGTATGTGTACATCACATTACGTAAGTGTATCTAAATCTAGCACTCTTTGACTTTTTCAACTTTGTTCATTTTGTTGATTTTATTTCCATTGGGCTTGCCCACTTCAAGTAACAAACACAAAACAAATCCAGATTAGTTAACTGTAACGCTTTCAAAAATTCACTTTACGTAAATGTAATTTCATTTTTACCTCTTATGACTTTGACTTTATAAGATGCCTTGCGAGATCTCTGTGTTGCATTCAGGATCGCGTCGCTTTCGTCCAGTGGTCCGTATTGGCAATTGGTTTGAGGATCATTGTCTTGAACAGGTAATTAAAAGCTGACAATTGTTTTTTGGCTCTTAACATTCTTCGCTTCCAGGAGAAAATTAGGCATTTTAAAAAAATGAGAGATAAGGGAGAACTTCTTGTGGAGAAGGCTCGCACTCTCCTTGACAATTTTCATAAAGAAATTGTGCTGGCTGCTCCCAAGGAGACTGTCATATTTGGCGCAGTGGTCCAGTTGATGCCAATGTATTTGGATATAGAAAATATGGATACATCCGATTTGAAACCAGCTCTGTCAGTGCTAATTAATGAGCGTGTGGTTCGTTCTAGTCAATCCATAAACGATGATTGTGAACTCTCGGTGGCGCCAGCAGGCCGTCCTTGTGTGCGTAATTCCTTTCGCATTATTAGTGGAGATGACACAGATCGAACTGGCGAGCATATCAAGTTCGGTCAACGTTTTCGTCTCGAGTGCTTGGAAACGGATAATGATCCCATTTGGCTTTACAGTGCGCCTAAACAGTGTAATCTGTTTCAAAGCATTAGCACTACTTTCGATTCGCATAAACATGGAGAACTAAATCTTCCATTGGGTCTGGTTCATCGTAGTGTGAGTAAGAAATCTTTAGTTTTTAAAGCTAGTTCTGATTTCTTGTTGTTGTCTTGCAGAAATGTGGGTGTCCTGGTGATGTACCCAAGGCCTATACTAATTGGTTTTGCATCAATAGAGACCCACAGAAGCGTTTCGAAACGGATGGCATGCCTTTGCCGGTCTGTAGATTCTTCCCGTCCTTAAGTCTAAACTTATTCACAATCATTTCTTTTGCTCTTATTGCAGAGTAATGCTCCTTTGGTCATTGTACATGCGGCCACAAACAAAAATCTGGCTGCCGAGAATGTTGCTATTCAAACACTATTCGGTCCCGAATTTCTTGTCTCTGTGCAGAATTACCGCAATGCTTTTAAACGTGAAATATGGAAGAATGTGTGGATGATTAGCAATGGCCATCCAACAAATGCTAATTCCGAATACCGAGAAAATTTTTAGTCTTCCGAATGCAAATTTATTTCAAGTACAAATTGGCGTGGCAATTAAAAAATGTATCAACTTGATTTTCGTCTTAGGTGTTAGAATTTTGCACATGAATTGGGGTCAGGCCAAGCCCCCGCGGCTTTGGCCTAGATAAGAACTAGCAATAGGGTGACCTACCTTTTTTTAATAGATAAGAAAATTGCCCATTAAAGCGCAGCCCAACTCATTGTTGGCAATTTCGATGCTTATGGGAGTTCATGATAAGCTTATCCAAGCTGTAGAGACCCTATATAAGGGGCACGTTTTAGCCATACACAATATAGTCAACTTTCACCATGATTTCCTTTAACATAGTTGTTTCTGTTATTTGCCTGACTGGTGGTGGCTTCTACTCATCCGACGTTCAGGCTGCTGATGTAAGCCGCATTATTGGCGGACAATTTGCTAAACAAGGACAATTTCCCCATCAGGTTTCGTTGCAACTTAATGGCCGTCATCATTGCGGTGGTTCTCTGATCTCTGAGACAATGATCGTTACCGCTGCCCACTGCACAAAGGGTCAGAGTCCTGGCCAGATGAAGGCAGTTGTGGGCACTAACGATTTGAGTGCTGGCAATGGACAAACATTTAGTATTGCTCAGTTCATCATACATCCACAATACAATCCACAGAGTCAGGATTTCGATATGTCACTAATCCGTTTAAGTAGCCCAGTTCAATTTGGTGGTCTAGTACAGAAGATTCAATTGGCCGATGCCAATTCTAATCATGCAGCAGATACCATGGCAACCATTAGTGGATTCGGTGCCATCAATCAAAACCTCCAGTTGCCCAATCGTTTGAAATATGCTCAGGTTCAGCTGTGGAGTCGTGACTATTGTAATGGACAAAATATACCTGGATTGACCGATCGCATGATTTGCGCAGGTCATCCTAGTGGACAAGTCAGCGCCTGCCAAGGAGATTCTGGTGGCCCATTGACTGTGGATGGCAAACTCTTTGGAGTCGTATCGTGGGGATTCGGTTGTGGTGCAGAAGGTCGTCCGGCCATGTATACTTATGTAGGTGCTTTGTGTTCGTGGATCCAGCAAAACGCTAATGTTTAATGCAAATTATCATTAATATTTATATCGCAAAATTCGATAAATAAAAAACAAAAGCGCAATATTTTAAAAATAAAATGAAAATTTTAATGACTCCTAGCTTGGAAGTAACTCTTGGGTTTAGCAATTAAAAGAATTTTGACATGCCTAAAAGTGTGCTGCAAAAATGTCTCATCTTTGTTGTTATTTCCGGCGCCACTGATGCGTTGCTATCAACTATTGCACAGTGGTCACAATCGCTGAAGTAGCTGCCAAAGGTCCTCAGCAACTTCTTACTCATTGTTGAGTAATTCCATGGCCTTTACAATGTTTCGACCTTTGTCGTTTCGAGCCGTTTTTCAAAAAAAAATAAAAATCATTTTTATAATTATTATCATCAAAAAAGATTTTTATGGATAATTCTCATTAAATTACTCAAATTTTATGATCTTTTTTGCAGAAAATTGAAAAAAAATCGAAATGTAATTATTATCAAATAAGTTTTTTAATATAATTTTTAATGATTACGGTCCCTGGCCAAAAGTGAATAATTTTTTAACTAACATAGATATCAATTACAAATTTGAAATATTTATTCTCATTGAGAATTTCTCAATACATTAAAAAAAAATTTTGACATCAATATTAAAATGGTAGAAATAGGGGTAATTTAATAACAAAAGAAAGAGGGGTAATTAATAAAAAAAAAAGGCACTACAACTTAACAATAAGCTGCGGTCTGATTAAAAATATGTTTGAGATATGACAAAACATTAACATAAGTTAAACTGACTCACCTGCAATAAGTCTGCTAGTGATAGAACTTGATAGTCTTTGAAAAAGCTATAGAGACAGCCTGCTTACCTTTTGCCGAAAGGTAAATAAATGCACGGACTGATTTAAATTAAAAGAAGGTCGTAATCTATTCCTTAAGAAATGTTTTTTTAAGGTGACTAGGGACGAAGTGGGGAATGGTATTACTCTAAAGCTTTTTGCTCAAGCTTTGCACTTTGCAATTGAATGCAAATGGAAAACTGAAAATTAAATTTTTGCCAGCAATGCCCGGTTGGGGAATTTGAAATAAAAAGCGAGACAAGAAAATTATACAATTAACTGTAACTTGTGTTCTATTTATCCGATATAATTGAAATTTCGGGATCTGATGTTTTATATACAAAACTATGAAATACGTAAATTTTGAATTTATGTTTCTTCTAGAACTATATGATATAATGGTCCGATCCTAACAATTTTCACACTTTATCTGCTCCGGGCTATAAAGAGCTCAAATATCAAGACTCATCCCAATAGCTCTTAAGATGGCGGCGTAAAGTTGATTTGCATAGACGGACGGACGGACGGACATGGCCATATCGACTCAGCTTCTCCTGCTGATCAAGAATATATATAGACATTATGGGGTCGAAAACGTCTCCTTCTGTGCATTACAAACATCTGACCAATTTTATAATACCCTCTGCAAGGGTATAAAAAGGAATGCAATATTCTGTCCACATCATTCAGGGATTCATTCACTACAGATTAATGGTAAGACCAACGCATATAAGTATGTGGATCGATATGTAAGAATCTAATTTGCAAACAGCTAAAATGTGTGGAAAATAGATCGGATGGTTTTTTTGTCAAATTCGATTTATGGATTTTCATTTCAAATCGTTTAGTTCTGTCAATTAAATTTAATTGTGTTATAGCTGCCATTAATACTATATAAACGACATTTTGCAAACCTAACATAGTCGTTTAAGTTATCTTTGAAAATGTTGACACCAGCTATCACTGTTGTTCCTGCTTTCAGCCTGCTGCTTATCATCTGTTGTAGTGGCTTCGGTGTTGCGCAATTCATGGAAATTCCTCCTTTGATTCCTTTTCCCTATCCCTATCATGTCGCCTTGACAAAGAATGGGGCATATATTTGTGGCGGTTCTTTTGTCACACTTACCGTTGTCCTAACCGCTGCTCGCTGCGTCGCTCGAGAAAACCCCGATAAAGTAAAGATTATTGCCAACATTACTGCACTTAATTCTAGATATGCAGAAATCTTAAATATTTCCAAATTCCTCGTTCATCCCAAATACGACGGTAAGGTGAACGATATTGCATTGGTTGAGGTGCATAAATCAGATACCGGTTATTATGTTACAAGGATTAACATGGCCGATGGTGATGCCGAGTACCCGGAAAATCAGAACGCAATCATTATGGGATTTGGTGGCCTACATTTTAAACAAGCAAATGCCTTAAAAATTGGCAAAGCTCCGATTTGGCGTCGTCTATATTGTAACGATCAATATATTCCTGGGGTAACAAAAAAGATAATTTGCGCCGGAGATAAGTTTGGTCGGTCTAGTTTATGCAAAGGCAATTCTGGCAGCCCACTGGTTGTGAATGGCAAACTCTATGGAGTTGGAATATTTACGTGTGGCGCATTGCACAGTCCATTCTTATTTACATATGTGGCTCCTTATCGTCGCTGGATTAATAAAAATCTTCCCATCGGTTTTGAAAAAAGAGTCCAATAATAAAGGACACGTATGTATATGTAGAATTTAAATCAAAGGCATGTTTCATTTAGGACACCTCGACATACGTAAATATTAGCAAATACTCAATCGTATATGGCCATGAATTCACCAATATTAATTAAATTTAAATCCTAAGTAAAAATAGAAGAATCAATTTTCACAAAAAGAATGCCAAAAAAAAAAAAAATTATAGAATTTTAATCAAAAGATTCAATATTCTAGGTCATATTTGCCAAACGAGATTACTTAATCAATATCTATATATATAACAATATTTACTGATTTTGTATCCTGCTGTGGTCCATATCATATCTGATGGTTAGTTTTTTCGAAGTTCAGTGATGTTTCAATGCTTGTTTTAATGTCTATCGTGACGTGACGTGAGAATTGATTCGTTTAGTTTCGCCAAATGAACCCAATTGTGTTCTGGTTGTTACTTGCTCTAACAATGAGTAGCTTGTTCTCCGTCGCTACTGCCCTGCATTCTAGTATGTCACGTACCATTGGCGGGCAGCTTGTCCTAGATATTACTGTGGTAGTACATTAATCTCAAAGACCATGGTAGTAACAGCTGCTCACTGCAGTGATAGACACAACACAAATACGATAAAAGTTTTTGTGGGCACAGATTAGATATTTAAAGAATTATCGTTCATCAAGAATACGTCGCTCCGAGCAATAATGACGACATTACCTTGCTCCAGTTGGCCGATTCAGTTGAATTCAATGAGAATGTACGCAGTATTGCATTGCCCGATGAACACGTCTTCTACTTGCCCAACACAATTGGGACCACCTGTGGATTCGATTTTTTCAACTAAGATGTGTCAGAGTTCAGTTATGGGGCCCCGAATATTGTAATGGTGACAATATTCCAAGGGTAACGGAAAACATGATTTGTGCAGGACTTCCAAGCGGACAGCAAGGGTCATGCCCAGGCGACTCGGGGGCCCATTCCTTATTGATAACAAACTCGTTGGAATTGTGGCGCAGTCCATCGGCCGACTGTATATACAAATGTGCCACGTTTTCGTAAGTGGATAGATCAATATCTTGCTACCTAAAATACAACTTATTATCAATTAACTATTTACTATGCGTTGGATGAAAGTCAGTTGTCCTTACCGCTGCGCCCTGATTTGTGGGGCACCTCCGATTTAAGTGCTGGCTACGCACAAATCTTTTATGTTAAAAAAGAATATAGATATATATCTAATGCATTTATATGTTTGCATTTAAGGTTCTAAATACTGCAGGATCGGATCGATATATCAGCTCCATAAAATTGCCGTTTGTTTTTTCGTTATTTTCTAAACTTTTCTCATAAAAGTAAACATTTGTCAGTTTGATATACCTAAACTAGCTGTGCCGAATTTCATTAAGATCTGTAGTTACCCCCCTTATTAGAATTAAGGTTATTTTTACACAATTTCTGTTTCCTGGTTAGAAAAAAAATTTAGATTCGCCAATCAACTACAATTTACTACAGTTAGGTAACTTAAAATTCCCGCTCCTATATAAGTAGAGTTGCCTTGGGTGTGCTCCTTATAGTCAACTTTCACCATGTGGTCAACCAAGACTGTGGTCCCTTCTTTTCGCCTGCTACATATTATCTGTTCCGTTGCCGAGGTCATTGGCATCATTGGCGGGCGATTTGCTCGTCCAAAAATGTTTCCCCATCATGTCTCTTTGCACATGGAGCAGAAATATGTAGCTGGCGGTTCCTTGGTCGCGAAGTTGTGGGTTCTTACCTGTGGGCACTGCATTCTCGGCGATATAAACGATTATACGATTCATGCGGGCACCATTGACATAAAAGACCCCGGTGCACAAAAGCTAATTCCTAAAGAATTCAACATTCATCCGAATTTTAATCACGAGTCGTTAGATTGCGATATTGGACTGATTCGCTTAAGCCAAGAAGCTCAAATAAATGAATTTGTGAATCTTGTTTTCTTCTCTCACAGAGAATACTATCCAGAAGATACGATGACAATGTTCGCCGGATATGGTGATATCGACTCATACAAAACTATGCAAAATTGTCTGAAATTTGCCTATCTTCTAATATGGGGTCAAGACTATTGCAATTCAATCCATTTTCCTCGGATAAACGAAAACGGCATGATGTGCGCAGGATATGACGATGGACAAGACACTCCATGCGATGGAGATTCCGGTGGCGGATTAATTATAAATGACACTATCGTTGGCGTATATTTTATGGGACCTGAGGTATGTGGCAAGCCAAACTTTCCAACCGTTTATCAATCTGTGGGTTACCACGATTATTGGATAAGACAAACCATGCTTGATCCATTTAAACGGAAAAAGAAAAACTATTGGAATAACACCATGAAAGCTCACAATGTTCGCCACAAAAATTGTAACCATTTTAATACAACCCACAATCCATAAATGCAGTATGAAAAATTTATAATTTATAATAATGTAATTTAAGATAGAAGTAGGTGAAAACAATAATAAATTCAGAATCAATTAGGCACACTAATAACAGTTGCATGGTGGATTGTCGGTTATTGTTTCTAAATCTTAAATAAATAAATATCAGTATTTGAAACGACTAAAGGATCACATTAATATGTACGCAGGGTATCTCGATCTCCTTTAAGAGCAAGGGGAAGAATTACAAATTTTTTGTCGGATTTTGATACACACAAATGATTGGTGTGACATATTCGATAAGTTAAGGGGAAAATCAATTTTGAATTACGTAACCAAAAGTTGTAAATAACTTTATTTGAGTATATAAAATACATATTAATCTATCTACCAAATGCATTAACTCAAATTCATATGTCACATACTTAGCTTGGCCATAAATGTTCTATCTTGGTTATGGTTTTTCCAGTCAACTTTTACCATGTGGTCAACCAAGAGTGTGGTTCCTTGTCTTCGCCTGCTACTTATTATGTGTTCTGCTGTCGAGGTCATTTGCATCCATGGCGGGCGATTTGCTCGTTTAGGTGCGTTTCTCCATCATTTTTCGGTATTACGTTTGATTTCAATATTGGATTGATTCGCTTAAAGAAACCAGCTACAAAAATAAGAATGTGCAGGTGATTAATTTAGCTCCTAGCCATGCTGACTATCCAGATGATACGCCATCCAACTGTCCCCGGATACGGTGATATGGATGATCAAAATTGTCTGAAATAGGCAGTTCTTCCACTATGGAGTCCATACAATTGCTTAAAATTTGATGGCTTTAATGAGCACATACTTTGCGGAGGTTTTCAGGATGTCCGTGACATGGCATGTATAGGCCACTATGAGTGGATTATTCATAATATGAATGCTTACAGTGTCCGGCACAAGAAGTGTTTTCGTATATGTTTGCATTTAAGGTCCTAAATACTGCAGGATCGGATCGATATATCAGCTCCATAAAATTGCCGTTTGTTTTTTCGTCATTTTCTAAACTTTTCTCATAAAAGTAAACATTTGTCAGTTTGATATACCTAAACTAGCTGTGCCGAATTTCATTAAGATCTGTAGTTAGTCCCGGCGTTCTGGTTATGCAATATGTTAGCCAATACCATTCCTTATTAGAATTAAGGTTATTTTTACACAATTTGTGTTTCCTGGTTAGAAAAAAAGTTTAGATTCGCCAATCAACTACAATTTACTACAGTTAGGTAACTTAAAATTCCCGCTCCTATATAAGTACAGTTGCCTTGGGTGTGCTCCTTACAGTCAACTTTCACCATGTGGTCAACCAAGACTGTGGTCCCTTCTTTTCGCCTGCTCCTTATTATCTGTTCTGTTGCCGAGGTCATTGGCATCATTGGCGGGCGATTTGCTCGTCCAAAAATGTTTCCCTATCATGTCTCTTTGCACATAGAGGAGACATATGTAGCTGGCGGTTCCTTGGTTTCGGTGTTGTTTGTTCTTACCTGTGCGCACTGCATTCTCGGCGATATAAACACTTATTTCCTTCATGTGGGCATCGTCGACTTAAATGACACCAGTGGAGAAAGGTTCATACCTAAAGAATTTAACATTCATCCGTATTTTAATCACGAGTCGTTAGATTACGATATTGGACTCATTCGCTTAAGCAGCCCAGCAGTATTAAATCCACGTGTGCAAATAATTGGTTTGCCTCCTGAAAGTACTCTCTACCCAGAAGTTACGCTTGCAACTGTCACCGGATACGGTGATATCGATCCCTACAAAACTATGCAAAATTGTCTGAAATTCGTCTTTATTCCAATATGGGGTCAAGACTCTTGCAATTCAATACATTATCATCGGATAAGCAACCACGGCATGATATGCGCAGGATATGACGATGGACAATCCACTCCATGCGGAGGAGATTCCGGTGGCGGATTGGTTAGAAATCACATTATCGTTGGCGTATATTTTATGGGACCTGAGGTCTGTGGCAAACGAAACTATCCAACCGTTTATCAATCTGTGAGTTACCACCGTGATTGGATAGATAATGTTATGCGTTCTCAATATATCCGGAAAAAGAAAAACTTTTGGAATAACACCATGAATGCTCACAATGTTCGGCACAAAAATTGTAACCATTTTAATTTAACTCATAACCCTTAAATCCAGTTTGAAGAATTTATAATTCATAAATAATGTAATTTAAGTTAGAAGTAGGTGAAAACAATAATAAATTCAGAATCAACTAGCTATTGCTCATATGGCCGCCTTGTTGCTTTAGCAACACCTGATTCTTGTTCGATCTGGGAATGGCTTTTTGTTCGCTGATGCAGTCTTTGATGGGAAATACGGTCGTGCAGGACAATTTTCCCAAACTGCTGTCTCGTTACCGAATGGCCTTCTTGAATGTCGTCGCTCTTAGATTTTAGAGTCAGTGGTTTTCCCCGCTACGCACGGCTTTTTTTTTCCAATGATTACAATCTTCCTTTTATAACGGAGGAGATCCGCGTAGGTGGACCATTAATGGTAAATGGCATACTAATGGGAGTTGCATCGTGGATTGTCGGTTGTGGCACATTGTACCACCGCATCAAAGTTTGTATACCCTCGCAACTTTTTTGGTAACTCTTTCATTACCTATCGCCATCAAAATAGAAAAACGCTTTATCTGAAAAGGCGAAAGAACGGCCATCAATCTTAGCATAGGAAATAACGAAAATATTGATCAAAGCCACTGTTTTCCACCGATCGTCCCTATGGGAATTGTATGAAATAGTTAAACGATCTTTATTAAATTTGGCAGAGTTGTTTATAAGTGTAACAAGCTTACTATTATTATTAATTTAATTTCACGACAATATATCTGAAAATAGCGAAGTTATTAAGAAGAAGCACTGTTCCTGACTTAGCCGTTTGTATGGGAGCTATATGATATAGTGGTCCGATTCGGCTGAATCCGAGATATACAAGCCTACATGCAATATTTCAGCTCGGTAGCTTTTACGGTCTAGGAGGAGTTTGCGTTGATCCAGATGGACGGACGGCCGGACGGACGGACGGACACGGCTATTTGAACTCGTCTCGTCGTGCTGATCAAGAATATAAATACTTTATATGGTCGGAGATGCCTGCTTCTATGGGTTGCACACTTTTGACCAAAATTAATATACCCTTTTTGCAAGGGTATACAAATAATTTTAATGAGAATAACGATTATTTTTACAAAATTCTTGTTTCCTGGTTGTAAGAGGTTTAGATTTGCCAATTAAATAAAATTAGCACAGTTAGGTAACTTTAAATTGCCGCTGCTATATAAGAGGAGTTTTCCGGAGTATGGTTTTCACAGTCAACTTTCACCATGTGGTCAACCAAGAGTGTGTTTCTTTCTCTTCGCCTGCTACTCATTTTGTGTTCTGCTGCCGAGGTCATTGGCATCAGTGGCGGGACATTTGCTGGTTTAGGAAGGTTACCCCATCATGTCTCTTTGAGCGTAGAGAACAATTATATAGCTGGCGGTTCCTTAGTCTCGGAGTTGTTTGTCCTTACCTGTGCGCACTGCTTAAGCTACGAGATAAACAAATATACTGTTCATATCGGCATTATCGACTTAGAAGACACCAGTGGACAAACGATCCGTCCTAAACAATTCATCCTTCACCCAAAATATAATCAACGGACGTTCGATTACGATATTGGACTGATTCACTTAAGCAGTCCAGCTGTAATAAATAGACGTGTGCAAATAATTACTCTGCCTGCTGGCAATACCTCCTATCCAGAATATGTGGTGGCACTTGTCGCCGGATACGGTGATACCGATCCATATAAAACTCGGGACGATTGTCTGAAATATGTCAATGTTTCAATATGGGATCGAGAAGACTGCAATCCCAATAATTATAATCATTTAACGAACCACGGCATGATATGCGGAGGGGATGACAATGGAAAAAACAGTCCATGCGATGGAGATGCCGGTGGCGGATTGATTCTGAGTAACATTCTCCTTGGCGTATATTTTACGGGATCTCTGACCTGTGGTTCACCAGATTATCCAGACGTCTATCAATTTGTACCTTACCACCGTCAGTGGATAGATGAGGTTATGCAACCTCAGTATATCCGAAAAAAAGAAAAACTATTGGAATAACACCATGAAAGCTCACAATGTTCGCCACAAAAATTGTAACCATTTTAATTCAACCCGCAATCCATAAATGCAGTTTGAAAAATGTACAATTAATAAATAATTTAAGTTATGTTATAAGTAGGTAAAAACAATAATAAATTCAGAATCAATTAGGCATACTAATAACAGTTGGATGGTGGATTGTCGGTTATTGTTTCTAAATCTTAAATAAATAAATATCAGTATTTGAAACGACTAAAGGAGCAAGGGGAAGAATTACAAATTTTTTGTCGGATTTTGATACACAAATGATTGGTGTGACATATTCGATAAGTTAAGGGGAAATTTCAATTTTGAATTACGTAACCAAAAGTAAAAAAAAAATTTATTTAAATATAAAATATATATAATATTAATCTAACATATTAATTAACTCAAATTCATATGTCACATACTTAGCTTGGCCATAAATGTTCTATCTTGGTTATGGTTTTTCCAGCAACCTTTTCCCAAGGGTAAAACAAAAAAATTTTTTTTTTTTTTTTTTTTTTTTTAAAAAAAAAAATTTTTTCATTTACTTCATATATTTATATATTTAGCTATTTGCGGTGTGGCTCAAACAAGCTACTGCGGGACTACCGCGAGGTATTGCTTCGCAGCGGCCGGCTTAAACTAAACCCTTTAAACTAAACCTCCCTTCTCAGCCTCTCTAGTCGCCGTTGTTCGACCATGACGGCTGCCGCAAACTCGCACACTGCCTCCCATGCGCGATCGTTTTCTAACATCAGAGGCACCAGGTTCTCAATTGTGATGCGCGTGCCGATTCTGGACTCCAACTCGAGTCTCCGTGCTTCATATCGAGGGCAGTGAAATACTATGTGCCTTGCGTCCTCGACGATGCCGGCTCCGCACCACGTGCATTCGTCGGATGCCTCGTGCCCGAAACGCTTTAGATAAGCTCTGAAGCAGCCATGGCCGCTCAGAATTTGCGTCAGGTAAAACGTAACTTGCCCGTGACTTCTGCCTATCCACTGTTGTAGGTCTGGGATAAGGCAGTAAGTCCAACGGCCCTTCGCAGATTCCGTCCATCGTTGCTGCCATAGAGCCACATGTTCGCCTCGTATTTCTTGCCGTAAACTGGCTAAGGGCGATCGCTCAACCACCGGTTGTGTGGAGTGTAGCGCTCTGTACATCGCGTCTGCTTCGTACACTAGATCGCTGACTGGAGACAGACCAGCGATGACATGCGCAGCATCGTCTGAGATTGTGCGGAACGCACTGCAAATCCTCATTGCGCAGAGTCTAAAGACCGAATCCAGCCCTCGCCTGTAGCTTTTCACCTGTAGCGCACTGGCCCAAACAGGGGCAGCGTACAGGGAAATGGATTTTGTAACGCTAGTTAACAACAGCCTTCTCTCTTGTTTGGGTCCTCTTGTATTAAGCATTATCCTTGAAAGCGCGCGTGCAGAGCTCAGTGCCTTCTGGCACGTATATTCCAAGTGCTCACGGAAGCAGAGACGTGTATCCAGCATTACACCTAGGTATTTGATGGCCCTCTTAGATGTGATGATTTTGCCACCAACTTCTATAGAGGCGGTCTCGACTTTCTTCCTGCTGCTAATTAAAACGGCTTCAGTCTTGTGGGCTGCCAATTCAAGTCCTGCAACAGACAGCCACCGGCCAATAGTTGCAATGGCGTTGTTGCATTTTTGTTCCGCTACTGCAAGCTCCTTTTCTGTTACCACCACCGCGATATCATCAGCAAAGCCGACTATGCGTGTGCCCGGATCAAAATTTAGTCTGAGGACTCCGTCGTACATGGAATTCCACAGGAGAGGTCCCAGGACTGAACCCTGTGGTACTCCAGCAGAGATACTATATTCCTCCGAGCCGTCCACTGTCGAATATCGGAGGAGCCTATTTGTGAAGTAGCTGTCCACTATATGCAGCAGATTACCCTGAACGCCGAAAGAAGCCAGACTGCCCATTATACGACTCCATTCAGCCGAGTTAAATGCGTTTCTGATGTCGAGCGTCACCACCATACAGTATTGTTTGGTACCCCCTTTCCATCTGTTACCAGATATGGCGTCTCTGGCTGTGTCCACAACTGTGCTTATCGCGTCTATCGTCGATCTTGCCTTTCTAAATCCGTATTGGTTAGGAGAAAGTCCACCTCCTTGCTCAATAGCCTTGTTGAGCCTACGCGCTATGAGCGATTCCAATATTTTTCCTGCTGTGTCCAGAAGACAGATAGGCCTATACGATGAGGCTTCGCCGGGGGGCTTGCCGGGTTTTGGTAGGAGCACCAGGTTCTGCCTTTTCCATCTGGATGGAAAGGTTCCTTCTCTCAGGCATGCATTGTACATTTTTATGAACACATCTGGGTGCAGGTTAACTGCCAGCCTTAAAGCTCTGTTCGGGATGCCGTCGGGTCCAGGAGCTTTCTTATTATTTAATTTGTTGACGATTTCCAACAGTTCTGTTTTCGTGCACGCTGTTATTTCTATCTCCCTGCTTCGAGTTGCCAGTGGTAGCTGGACCTGTTTTTGTGGGAAAAGTGAGCTGACGATTTGATTCAGGCTCGCTGCATCAGATGGTATTGATGTTTTCCCGACATCAACGCGTTTGACCACGGTCTGGTATGCCTTTCCCCAGGGATCGTGCTCGGCAGAATCGCAAAGACGCAAGAAGCATTCTCTTTTGCTATTTTTGATTGCATGCTTTAGTTCCAGCCGTTTGCTGTGGTATTCAAGCCTTAGAGATTCAAAACTTTCTGTACCTCTTGAACGCTGAAATAGTCGCCGCGCACGGAAACACGCTCGTCTGGCTGTCGCTATATTGTCGCACCACCAATGTACAGCCGCATAGGGGCGCTTAAAAAGTTTTCGTCGTGTCATGCTAGCGTTGCAGGCTGTCTCAATGCTATGCATAATACTGTTCGCCAGGTTTTCTGCACTGTTTTCACTTGTGTTGAACAGCAGGTTTCCACAGAAATCAGGAATGCTCAAAGTATCCACTCTGAATGCTCCTTCGCTAACAGTAGTATGGTGAGGAGGTGTACTACTGCCAATGGAGAACAATATTACCTCATGATCACTTGCAGAGTAAATATCGCATACTTTCCAGTTGGAAAATCGCACCAGTGGATCACTCACAAACGTCAAGTCTATTATTGATCCCAAACCTGCTCTGTTAAAGGTTTTCTTGGACCCTGTGTTGAGTAACGAAACGTTGAGAGTCGTCAGAGCCTCAAGAAGCAAACGGCCTCTTTTATCTGTATGACTGCTGCCCCATTCCGTAGCCCATGCATTGAAATCGCCGCCAATTATAACTGGGGTGCGGCCCCTTGCATCGTCCACTAATTCGTCAATGACCTCTCCAAATCTAGTGATGGATAAGCTGGGGGGTAGGTAGCAGCTATATACCCAGTAGCTACCGCAGATCTGCGCTCTAACGAAGCAATCGTATGATCGCACATTAACCAGAGGTGCTTGGAGTGCACTGCAGGTCCAAATAGAAGCCTTGTTTGTCGAGTCTGAGACCCAGCCTCCAATACTTTCCATTCTGTATGGTTCGCTGAGAATTGCAATATCTGCTGATACTTCGCGGATTGTTTGGTGCAAAAGATCTTGAGCCGCAATGCAATGGTTCAAGTTCAGCTGTATCACTTTTATTTTGGGCGTCATCTTAATTTTTCCCGGTCCGCCTCAACTGAGGGCATAGCCGACTACCAGCTCTGTGGCCTATTTTGGCCCTGTCTACGCCTGCTTCAGTACAAAGGAAACAAGTTTCTGACCCATCGCATTTTGCAGCCTTATGGCCTGGCTGTCCACATTTGAGGCAGGAGTTCGACCTATCAGTTTGGCTGCTGCATTTGGCTGCTACATGGCCAAAGCCCAGGCATCGATAGCATCGAGTTGGTAGCTCTTCCAGTTCCTTGATGCTGCAGAGATTCCAGCCTACTTCCAGTTTACCAAGTAGCAGTATTTTTTGCATTACCACATCCGGGGCTGTGATGATCGCCACCTGAGTATTGCGCTTGTATCCCGGTCGCATACTCTTTACCGTACACGTCGATGCATCAATACTCGCGTGTTTAACTAAGGCTTCAATAATATGGCAAGGCTCAGCTATGTCATCCAGATTCCGAATAATTGCGGACTTGAATTTCCTAAGAACTTTGACCCCAGCTGAGTCGCCTAAAACTTGGGAAATTTCGTCCATTAGGCCTCGGGAATCGCTTTGGGCGTTGCCTAATTCCAGCAGCAGCCCATCTTTGGCAGTACGCTTGAGTCTGCTTACATGGCTGCGAACATGGTCCAGCTTCTCGTCCGCTCGTCGGGTAACCAGTGCCAGAACATCGCTATAGCTAACTCCAGAGCTCGGCTCAATCAGCAGGGCGTCTGGTTTTGCCCTTCGGGGCTTGGCCTCCTTTACGCGGGTCTTACGTTTTGGGCCTACTTCTTGCCAGCCTTGGCTAGACTCACTATTGCTGGTCCGGATTGAGATTTGACCTTCATCTTCCCTCTGATCACTTCTTTGCCCCGAAAGGGCTGGCCACATCCGTTGCCTCTGTTGCCGCTGCAATTGTGGTATATTCTTCAAAATCTTCGAACTTTTTTGGCCCGCCTGGGAGGTGTTATTCAACGTCAAAGTTGGCTCGGCGTTTCCTATTGTATCACTTGATGGGGGCTTCATGCATTCACAAGTACAGTGGCAACTCCTGGTTGGAAGTACGTCCGATACCGTTGCACTTTCTGCATCCGTTTGCTGCTCTCTACTTGCTCGCTGCGGCGGGCCTAAACCTGGACTTGCTGTCTCCTCTGGTGCGACGCCCTTGCCCTGGAAAAGCAGTATCAGATCTGCATGCAGTTTCTGAAGTTTCGCCACGTTTTCCCTAAGCGGGTTCGTAATCGAACGATTACGCCCATCTTTACATTTTACCGTCATCATTGAGATGGACTCTAGCACGAGTCCCATTTCATCTAGCTCTCTGCATATTGGCTGCACTTTTACTCTTTTTAACGGAACACTCCTTGATTCAGGGCTACTGGCAGGACTCGGGGTGCCTCTTGCTCTCTTTGGGGTGTCCGATGGTTGAGTTTTCGACTCCTCACAGACTTGGTTCGCCATTAGATTGGAACTGGCGGCCATCAGTGTGCCGGCAGGATTTAAATCCAGATTTGCTCCTTTTTTTTGGCTCTCCACTTCAAGTTGGCTGACTCCCTGCTGTGGCGGAGACCGCTGCAGCATAGGTCGTCGCCCGAACGCCGATTCGTACTCAGCTTCCAGTATGCCTTGGTCTACGTACGCAAGTCCCCCGGTGGCCAAGAATTTCCTCCTGACGACGGCTGGGAGATATACCGCCCCGACTCGGTGGCCTAAATCCAAGCTAGTATAAAACTAAAAGCGTTGACCAGTAGACCAAGGTTACTTCGGCCGAAGTGGGACCAGAAAAAAAAAAAAAAAGTGGGACAAAAAAAAAGAAGAAGGAAACAAATATAGGTGTAACACCGGATTTGAACCTATACCTCTACCGATCCTTTAAGCTTGGCCTCTTACCGCTCCGCCAGAGGCGAATTTTCGCCGGCTTGGCACAGACTGTATGCAATGCAGAGAATTTGGTACAGGCTCAATTTAAATTTAAATTTATATCAATTTATTTAATTAAAAATAAAAAATAAAAAGAATATATATGTTTAGGTTTATTGAGCCAACGGGGGGATTTTAGCCGATTCCTTCGCCGGGATTTGAACCAGGGAATTCGGCTTAAGCAACTGAGGCGCTACCCCCGGCGCCACGGGGTGCTGGAACCAGATGGCGGCTAGAACTTTGTTTGCAGGTGCCCTTACAGTTTCCGCGTTATGGTGCACAAGGGGGAATATTACGCTGGAGAAAAGCTCGGCTTACCTCTCGGCTGGTAGGGATCTAGGCTACAAGTTAACAGTTTAAGGGCAGCTGTTAACATGCGGGGCCCTATGTTGTTTGGGTGGTCCGGCAGGTCTGCTAATCAGCTGATGGAGGAATGTGGAGAGATGCTAACAAGAGTAGCTACGTTCACCTCACCCTCACAGATGCAGGAGGTAAGAGGCAACCCCGCTACGCCCGAATTGGTCACCAAACCACTGGTACTCCAAAAAACCAAAAGCACAACTAGCACCTTGCTGGGACACAATTGCTATATCACTATCACTTTCAAACAGGGAAAATACAGGAGACTCTCTCGTCGCAGATTTGGGATCTAGTTAAGTCCTCTTAACTACGATTTTTTTTTTTTTTTAAATTACGGAGCTATAACAAAACGCGACCGCACTGGAGAATTTCTATATGTTCTCAACCAAGAGTGTGGTTCCTTGTCTTCGCCTGCTACTTATTATGTGTTCTGCTGTCGAGGTCATTTGCATCCATGGCGGGCGATTTGCTCGTTTAGGTGCGTTTCTCCATCATTTTTCGGTATTACGTTTGATTTCAATATTGGATTGATTCGCTTAATGAAACCAGCTACAAAAAATAAGAGTGTGCAAGTGATTAATTTAGCTCCTAGCCATGCTGACTATCCAGATGATACGCCATCCAACTGTCCCAGGAAACGGTGATATGGATGATCAAAATTGTCTTCCACTATGGAGTCCATACAATTGTTTAAAATTTGATGGCTAAATATTGTAGGATCGGATCACTATATCATAGAGCTCCATAAAATTGCCGTTTGTTGTTTCGTTATTTTCTAAACTTTTCTCATAAAAGTAAACATTTGTCAGGTTGATATACCTAGACTAGCTGTGCCGAATTTCATTAAGATCTGTGCCGAATTTCATTAAGATCTGTAGTTAGCCCCGGCGTTCTGGTTATGCAATTTGTTAACCAATACCATTCTTAATTAGAATCTGTGTTTCCTGGTTAATAAAAAAGTTTAGATTCGCCAATCAACTACAATTTACTACAGTTAGGTAACTTCAAATTCCCGCTCCTATATAAGTAGAGTTGTTTTGGGTGTGCTCCTTACAGTCAACTTCGAAAAATTGTGGTCAAATAACATTGTGGTTCCTTCTCTTTGCCTGCTACTCATTATCTGTGTAGGCGACAAGGATAATGAAGCAGTTGGCATCATTGGCGGGCAATATGCTCACTTAGGAATGTTTGCCTATCATGGTTCTCTGCACTTGGATGGCATTTGGGCTTTGTCTCCATGGCGAACCGAATGATTTGCGCAGGAGATTCGCTTGGATGGTACGGTCCATGCAAAGGAGATTCCGGAGCCGGATTGACTGTGAATCTCATTGCAATCTCTTCCATTGGGAATGGCTTTGGCACACCATATCGTTTGTCCCTTTTTCAATATGTGCCATACCATCGTCAGTGGAGAGATGAAAACATGAATTTTAACAGAGTCCGGCACAAGAATTGTAACCATTTTAATTCACCACATGTCCCATAAATCCAGGTTGGAATTGTTATTATATTGGTTTAGTTATTTAATACTAAGCACAAATGTGTGAAAATAATAATAAATTTAGAATCTATTCACTTTTGTTCGACACCTTACCTTGACTTAAGCCTGAAATCGGCTCGCCGAATGTGACTTATTCATTATTCGGAAATTTAAGGCTTTCGTCCTGCTTACGATTTTAAGGCCATTGTAAAAGCAAAAGTTTTTTAAATCGAGCAGAAGTAAATTTATTTTGAATTTTGTATTATTTTCTCACATGCTGGGCTTTAACTTACGTAAAAATAATTTTCCAAGCAGAATTTATGGGCTTCTCAATTGCTTACACATCGAGTGGCGGACCCCGCATACGAGGGCTGCTATGTATATTTCAGGAATGGCAAATAAGAAAAAACAAATATTTAAATTAAAATGGTTATCCAGTCCTGTAAAACACTTGCCAAACATGGTTTCTAAAATTTTTAAATACTTCTTCGGCGCTTTCCATTTCACTTCACGAATTCACTTCTTTAATTTTTAACTTTAGGAAAATTTGACGCCCATTAGCAACCTCTTGGCATTTTGTAATAATAATGAGAAACGTTGTATGTACATATGTGCTTGAAAATTGTTAGTTTATTATGGCGTATACATAGTCTTTTAAAATATTAATATCAGCCCTCGGACTATTCTTAATTACAACTATAATTCAAATTACATAATATTCACTTCCTGGACTTAAAAAAATTCTAATCTGTTTGGGCCCTACTAAAGGTTTTGCAAATTTCAGACCTATGGAGTTAAAATTGTAGTTTATACAAATAAAAATGTTGGTCATAAAACTTGTAAATGTCCATTTCACTATAACCGCAATTTCATTTATTACTACTTTCCTCATCCCCATATTAAACCATTAGCATAGATAGTTTTTCAATTGGCCGAGTAAGGTGCATACGTATCGACGGACATGCTGGCGGACAGACGGACGTGTCCATATCAACTCAGGGCCCATGCTGATCAAGAATTTATATACTTTGTGGGTTCGGAAACGTGTTATTCTGCATTACAATCATCTAACCAATTTAATACTACCCTTTGCAAGGGTAAAAATGACTGTCTACTACCGCTGTCATGATGGTGCACACGTGACCTATCGGCACGATGTTCTATTTTATAGGAAAAATCTTCCAAGTGCATCAACCATTGTACAACTTGTCGGGGCATATCCTTCTTTGCTGCTGTCATTTTGAAAGCTGTACAGTCTGTGACTAGAACAAACTTGATCCCCATCAAATAATGGCGCAACTTCTTCGTAGCTAGATATGCTGCCTTGACCTCTAGAAAATAACTGTGTAACTTTTCCTCCTGATCGCTTGTTTTCTTGCTCCAATAAAATACAGGGTTCCACTTATCATCATGTTTCTGTAAGAGCGTAGCACCAAATCCGTTTATTGATGCATCTACATGTAATTGCGTTTCAGCTGAGTGTTTGAAAATTTTCAAAACTGGTTCATTTATCAGACTTTATTTTAATTTTTCGATCGATTGCTTTAATTTGAGGACTGTCCATAAAAAAACTCTGCATCTTTTTTTTAGCAACGTGGTCAGCGGTTTTGCTATTATTGCATAATTACAAATTAATTTTCTATAGTAGCCTGTTAGTCCTAAAAATCGGCAACTGGAAATTTTTGACTGCCTTGACTTTCTCTTTACCCGGACATACTACTCCATCTTCTATTTCGTGGCACAGAAAATTGATTATTCTTTAGAAACTGGCATTTCGACCATTTGATCTGTAAACCATATTGCCGTGCTTCTTCTAAAACAGTCTTAACATTATGCAAACATTTTTCTGCTGTGGATCCGAATACCACGTTATCGTGAACATAAATTTCCATAATTTCTGCATTTATCAACTTCTGGAAGATGTAGTAAATGAATCATACAAAACTGCTGGGGAATTACAAAACCCAAAAGGCGCTTTATTAAATTCAAAAAGCCCTTGCTTTGTCACGAATGTTGTATATTTACGACTTTCTTCTTCTATGTCAACGTGGAAAAATCCGTTCTTAAGATCCATGACTGCAAAATATTTTGCTTGTTGCATTTTCTCTAACACATCTTTAATGATTGGAACTGGAAATCTATCTTTCAATACGAGCGAGTTTAATTTTCGATAATAGCACTACTCTGCTTGCCACGTCTGAGTTGGACTGACGAACGATTCCTTGATTTAGCCACTGTTCTACTTGGTCTTTTACAATTATCTGTTCATTTGCAGATAGACGACTGGGACTTTCTCTATTACAATTTGGCAGTATAGTTAACTTTATCGGGCAACTTAACGGGTTATCTTTCGGCTTATAGTCCTTAATTAATGCAGCGACTGTATCAGCATATTTTGGTTCTACATCAACTTCAATTACAGAGCTTACCACATTTAAAACGTTCAATTGGTTCTTCTCATCAGCGTGGAGTCTAAATGTACATCCGTTGGGATCCATCATCACCGTAAACTTTTTGACGTAGTCGTATCCAATAAGTACAGCTGATATGCCTCCGCATTTTCTTCAAAATTCTTTAGCCACTGTCCAATTGGAATTAAAGTCCCATCGAACGTCCGGCACCACCTTTGCAAAACTATCGACTGTTAGGTTTGAAAATTTATCGTTACGTTGCGAACCGCTGTCTTCAAATTTAACTGCGTGCATGTTTTTACCGTTCCACCGTCGCTCTTCGTTTCTTCGGCGCCAGTCTGCCGCGATTCGTCTGCGTCGTTTCTGGAAGCACATATGTATGTATATCTATCTCTCTTGCGCTTACTACTTTTAAATCGGTTTGCTCCGTTATTTCACCATTCGACGTAAATGTGCTGTTTAAATTGTCTATCTGAAATTGGTAATTAGACTCTTTTTATTTTTGGCACCTTTTTTCTTTCCAGAACGCAACATTTTTCTCAACTTTATTCTGTCTCTTCGTTTCACTTTTTTTCAACTTTTATACTGTTCTTTTTCAACGATTGAGCGGTTGAGCCCCCATGTAAGAATTATTGTGTGTACATACATATATAATAATTGTTGTTTATTAAAATTAATTATAGTTAGATAGCAAAATAGTCGATTGAACAATTTAGAATTAAGCGAACTCTCACACAAAAACTTTAGCGACTTTAACAACTTTAAATACAACTTAATTAACTTTTTATGCATCTTCTGCTTACATACATATACATAGTATGTATGTATGTACGTCTGGTCTCTATCGTTCCTTCTGTCGCTCTCTCTTCTTACTTACTACTTCTTACTTATCTCGCTCACTCTACAAACACGCGAGCACTCTAGCGCCGCCACTAGCCAACGGCCAATCCTGGCCTTATGGACTGCCTAGTAAAATACGTTCATACGCAAATTTTGCATGTTTCTAGTCCGATTTCAATCAAATTTGGTAGTTTGGTAGAAATAGATAAGAATAATTAGTCTGCCGAATTTGAATGCGATGGTCAAAAAACTACAGGAGGAAATCGGTTTTTTCTTAATTATGGAGGCGGAAGTGGGCGTGGCAAAATATGAAAAGATGTAAGCCAGTGTACATACTAAATTTGGTGACTTTAGCTTTGTTAGTTTTTGATAAAATCAGTTTTGTTTAATTTGCGGGGGCGGAAGTGGGAATGGCAACATTTTTAAATAGCCAATATCTGCGCGTCTATTAAGCTAGTCTGCATACCAAATTTAATGTCGGTAGCTATCATAGTTTTTAAATACACTACACGAGTATACATACCAAATTTGGTAACTCTAGCTCTTATAGCCTTCGAGATCTGCGTGTTCATACGTCTGGACAGACGGCCATGGCTAGATCGACTCGGCTGTTGATCTTGATCAAGAATATATATACTTTATAGGGTCGGAGAAGCCTCCTTTTGCCTGATACATACATTTTGGCGACTTAAAATACCATTTCACCCTATGGATGTATGGTATAAAAAATTTCCCTTCTGAAAGATCATTTTTATATGACTTAACTCCGCTTGGCCTCGCTTTCCAAGGTGTGCTCAGGATTGCCTTCGGGGGTTAGATATCAACAACTTTAAGGTTATTGCTGGCGTCATCGATTTAAAGGAAGCAAACAATGGACAAGTTTTCGATGCTACTAAATTCATCATTCATCCAAGATTTAACATAGAGAACTTGGATTACGATATTGCATTGATTCGCTTATGTCAACCAGCTATTTTTAATGCGAATGTACAACCGATTGCAATGGCACCTGCCAATGCGAACTATCACGAATAGCTATTACCAGCGGGTACGGTGTCATCGATCCGTTTGGAACTACGCAAAGCTGTCTAAAATGGGCACATATTCTCCTATGGGGTCGCAAACATTGCAATCCGTTCTGTTTTCGTAATATAACGGACAGTATGATGTGCGCAGGAGATCCGCGTGGACGACAGGGTCCATGCGGAGGAGATTCCTGTGGCCCACTGACTGTGAATGGCATTCTTATTGCGGTACATTTTTTTGGATATGGCTGTGGCACACCATATTATCCGTCAGTTTTTCAATATTTGCCACACTCTCGTCAGTGGATAGATGAAAATATAAATAAGTGAAATCCTTTTGATGAAATCCTCCGGATGAAGCATACGACCATATAAAGTATATATATTCGTCTGTCTGCCTGTCATTCTGAGTCGATACGAACACCGCCTAGACCGTTGAAGCTACAGAGCTAACTTTGCATTAGGTAGGTACTGCAGGAGTTGTATATATCTCAGCCGGGTCGGATCGCTTTATCATAGGACTCCACACAATTTCCATTTGTCACTATCATTGGCATTTCTCAGTTACTTCGTTATTTTCTCAACTTCTCTCATAAAAGTAAACATTTTTCAGTTTGATATACCCAAACAAACTGTGCCGAATTTCATTAAGATCAGGTGACTTTATCTTATAGCTCCCTTAGAAACGATCGCAACTATTGACGGCATGGCTGTAGTTAGCCCCGGCGTTATGCTTATGCAATATTTTAACCTTCAGATTAATAACACAATGATTATAAATACCATTTGTAGTTATTATTCCACAACTTGTGTTTCCTGGTTACAAATAGTTTAGATTCGCCAATCAAATACAATTTACCACAGTTATGTAACTTAAAATTTCCGATCCCATTTATAAGTGGGGTTCTCTTGGGTGTAGTCCTTACAGTCAACCTTCACCATGTTGTCAACTAACAGTGTGGTTCCTTCTCTTTGCTTGCTACTTATTATCAGTGCTGCTTCCGAGGTTATTGGCATCATTGGCGGGCGATTTGCTCTTTTAGGACAGTTTCCCTATCATGCTATTTTGCTCGTGAATGATTCTCAATACGCTGGCGGTTCCTTAGTCTCGAAGTTTTTTGTCCTGACCTGCGCCCACTGTATTTCCAAATACGACATACATGATTTTACGGTTCTTTTGGGCGTCATCGACTTAAAGGACACCAATGGACAAAAGATCCTTCCTAAAAACTTTTTCACTCACCCGCAGTATAATGCAACTTCGTTTGATTACGATATTGCACTGATTTTCTTAAGCAGAGCAGCTGAAATAAATGAGAATGTGCAAACAATTGGAATGGCTTTTGCCAATGCCACCTTTAGTGTTCACACGGTAGCTTGTGTCAGCGGACATGGTGATATCGATGCACATCATACTCAACAAGATTGTCTAAAATATGCATATCTACCATTATGGGACCAATATAATTGCTCAACTTTTGATAGCGCAATAACGGACCACGGCATGATTTGCGCAGGAGTTGGCGATGGACGAAACGATCCATGCTATGGAGATTCCGGTGGCGGATTGGTTGCGAATCACATTCTCATTGGCGTATATTTTTTGGGACCTGATATCTGTGGCGTACCAGATTTTCCATCCGTTTATCAAGCTGTGCCTTACCACCGTCAGTGGATAGATGAGGTTATGCAATCTCAGTATATCCGGAAAAAGAAAAACTATTGGAATAACACCATGAAAGCTCACAATGTTCGCCACAAAAATTGTAACCATTTTAATACAACCCACAATCCATAAATGCAGTATGAATGAAGCAAGTAAGTCGACTCGTCGACTTGGGTATACCATACACCTGGTGAAACAAATATTTCAAATTTCGAAGACCAAATGTATGTCTATTAAATTGTTTTTACATGTCTTATACTATGTGCTATCTCGCTCACTCTACAAACACACGAGCACTCTAGCGCCGCTACTAGCCAACGTCCAATTCTGGCCTTGTGGACCGCGTAGTAAAATACGTTCATACGCATATTTTACATGTTTCTAGTCCGATTTCAATAAAATTTGATAGTTTGGTAGAAATAGATAAGATTAATTATTGTGCCGAATTTGAATGCGATAGTCAAAAAACTACAGGAGAAAATCGGTTTTTTCTTAATTATGGAGGCGGAAGTGGGCGTGGCAAAATGTGAAAATATCTAAATTCTCTGCGCGTACTATGCCAGTATACATACTAAATTTGGTGACTTTAGCTTTGTTAGTTTTTGATAAAATCAGTTTTGTTTAATTTACGGGGGCGGAAGTGGGCGTGGCAAAATGTTTAAATAGCCAATATCTGCGCGTCTATTAAGCTAGTCTACATACTAAATTTGATGTCGGTAGCTATCATAGTTTTTAAGGAAATCACTTTTATGTAAATTCCGGGGGCGGAAGGGGGCGTGGCAAAAAGTTTGAACAGTTAATTTCTGCGCACTAACTAATCGGGTATACAAACTAAATTTGATGTCTCTAGCTGTCATACTTTTTAAGAAAAACAGTTTTATGTGATTCCTGGGGGCGTAAGGGGGCGTGGCCGAAATTCCAATTAATGCTGAACATGTGCATACTACACGAGTATACATACCAAATTTGGTGGCTCTAGCTCTTATAGTCTCCGAGATCTGCGTGTTCATACAGACGGACGGACGGACGGACGGACGGACAGACGGACGGACAGACGGACATGGCTAGATCGACTCGGCTATTCATCCTGATCAAGAATATATATACTTTATAGGGTCGGAGAAGCTTCCTTCTGCCTGTTACATACATTTTGGCGACTTTAATATACCATTTCACCCTATGGGTGTATGGTATAAAAATTTATAATTTATAATAATGTAATTTAAGATAGAAGTAGGTGAAAACAATAATAAATTCAGAATCAATTAGACATACTAATAACAGTTGCATCGTGGATTGTCTGTTGTGACACATTGTATCGGCTGTCCATATTTACATCGGTGCCTCATGTTTGTGGGCGGATGTTGACATATTCGATAAGTTAAGGGGAAATTCAATTTTGAATTACGTAACCAAAAGTTGTAAATAACTTTATTTGAATATATAATATACATATTAATCTAACATATTAATTAACTCAAATTCATATGTCACATACTTAGCTTGGCCATAAATGTTCTATCTTGGTTATGGTTTTTCCAGTCAACTTTTACCATGTGGTCAACCAAGAGTGTGGTTCCTTGTCTTCGCCTGCTACTTATTATGTGTTCTGCTGTCGAGGTCATTTGCATCCATGGCGGGCGATTTGCTCGTTTAGGTGCGTTTCTCCATCATTTTTCGGTATTACGTTTGATTTCAATATTGGATTGATTCGCTTAATGAAACCAGCTACAAAAAATAAGAGTGTGCAAGTGATTAATTTAGCTCCTAGCCATGCTGACTATCCAGATGATACGCCATCCAACTGTCCCAGGAAACGGTGATATGGATGATCAAAATTGTCTGAAATAGGCAGTTCTTCCACTATGGAGTCCATACAATTGCTTAAAATTTGATGGCTTTAATGAGCACATACTTTGCGGAGGTTTTCAGGATGTCCGTGACATGGCATGTATAGGCCACTATGAGTGGATTATTCATAATATGAATGCTTACAGTGTCCGGCACAAGAAGTGTTTTCGTATATGTTTGCATTTAAGGTCCTAAATACTGCAGGATCGGATCGATATATCAGCTCCATAAAATTGCCGTTTGTTTTTTTCGTTATTTTCTAAACTTTTCTCATAAAAGTAAACATTTGTCAGGTTGATATACCTAGACTAGCTGTGCCAAATTTCATTAAGATCTGTAGTTAGCCCCGGCGTTCTGGTTATGCAATATTTTAACCTTCAGATTAATAACACAATGATTATAAATACCATTTGTAGTTATTATTCCACAACTTGTGTTTCCTGGTTACAAATAGTTTAGATTCGCCAATCAAATACAATTTACCACAGTTATGTAACTTAAAATTTCCGATCCCATTTATAAGTGTTGTTCTCTTGGATGTAGTCCTTACAGTCAACCTTCACCATGTGGTCAACTAACAGTGTGGTTCCTTCTCTTTGCTTTCTACTTATTATCAGTGCTGCTTCCGAGGTTATTGGCATCATTGGCGGGCGATTTGCTCTTTTAGGACAGTTTCCCTATCATGCTGCGTTGCTCGTGCATGATTATCAATACGCTGGTGGTTCCTTAGTCTCGAAGTTTTTTGTCCTGACCTGCGCCCACTGTATTGGCACATACGACAAACAGGATTGTTCGGTTCTTTTGGGCGTCATCGACTTAAAGGACATCAATGGACAAAAGATCCTTCCTAAAAAATTTTTCCCTCACCCGCAGTATAATGCAACTTCGTTAGATTACGATATTGGACTGATTTTCTTAAGCAGAGCAGCTGAAATAAATGAGAATGTGCAAACAATTGGAATGGCTTTTGCCAATGCCACCTTTAGTGTTCACACGGTAGCTCGTGTCAGCGGACATGGTGATATCGATCCACATCAAACTCGACAAGAATGTCTAAAATATGCATATCTTCCATTATGGGACCAATATAATTGCTCAACTTTTGATAGCGCAATAACGGACCACGGCATGATTTGTGCAGGAGGTGGCGATGGACGAAACGATCCATGCTATGGAGATTCCGGTGGCGGATTGGTTGCGAATCGCATTCTCATTGGCGTATATTTTTTGGGACCTGATACCTGTGGCGAACCACATCATCCAACCGTTTATCAAGCTGTGTCATACCACCGTCAGTGGATAGATCAGGTTATGCATTTTCGGTATGTCCGGAAAAAGAAAAACTTTTGGAATAACACCAAAGTTCACAATGTTCGGCACAAGAATTGTAACCATTTTAATTTAACTCATAACCCATAAATCCAGTTTGAAGAATTTATAATTCATAAATAATGTAATTTAAGTTAAAAGTAGGTGAAAACAATAATAAATTCAGAATCAACTAGCTATTGCTCATATGGCCGCCTTATTGCCTTAGCAATACCTGATTCTTGTTCGTTCTGGGAATGGCTTCTTGTTCGTTAATGCCGTCATTCGAGGGGAATTCGCTCGTGCAGGACTTTTTGCTTATATGGCTGCCTTGCTAGTAAATGGCGTTCTTCAACGTTGTTTGTCCTTGATCTCAAAGAGCTACAAAGCTGAAATTTTCTAATGCTATGGTCGTATTCCGTTCTTTTGCAAACAATAGACTTTTCAGATAAAACGAAAGAGTAACAAAAAACTTGCAAGAGTATACAAACTTTGAAGCGGTTGAGGTTCTTCCCGGCCCTCTGGTTATATTTGCATTAGGTAGGTACTGCAGGGGTTGTATATATCTCAGCCGGGTCGGATCGCTTTATCATAGGGCTCCACACAATTTCCATTTGTCACTATCATTGGCATTTCTCAGTTACTTCGTTATTTTCTCAACTTCTCTCATAAAAGTAAACATTTTTCAGTTTGATATACCCAAACAAACTGTGCCGAATTTCATTAAGATCAGGTGACTTTATCTTATAGCTCCCTTAGAAACGATCGCAACTATTGACGGCATGGCTGTAGTTAGCCCCGGCGTTATGCTTATGCAATATTTTAACCTTCAGATTAATAACACAATGATTATAAATACCATTTGTAGTTATTATTCCACAACTTGTGTTTCCTGGTTACAAATAGTTTAGATTCGCCAATCAAATACAATTTACCACAGTTATGTAACTTAAAATTTCCGATCCCATTTATAAGTGTTGTTCTCTTGGATGTAGTCCTTACAGTCAACCTTCACCATGTGGTCAACTAACAGTGTGGTTCCTTCTCTTTGCTTGCTACTTATTATCAGTGCTGCTTCCGAGGTTATTGGCATCATTGGCGGGCGATTTGCTCGTCTAGGAATGTTTCCCTATCATGTCTCTTTGCACGTACTTGATATGTATATTGCTGGCGGTTCTTTGGTGTCGGAGACCTTTGTGCTTACCTGTGCGCACTCCATTATCCACGACATAAACACTTATACGATTCGTATGGGCATCATCGACTTAAAAGATACCAATGGACAAAGGATGCTTCCTAAAGAATTCATTCCTCACCCGAGTCATAATAATGGGATGTTTGATTACGATATTGGACTCATTCGCTTAAGCAGTCCAGCTATATTAAATGCGAATGTGCAAATAATTGCTATGGCTCCTAGCGATGCCATCTATCCAAAAGATACCCTTGCATTTGTCGCCGGATACGGTGATATCGATCCATATAGAACTAGACAAGATTGTCTGAAATATGTATATATTCCATTATGGGGTCCAGAACTTTGCAATTCCATGCATTTTAGTGGCATAACGGAGCACGGCATGATTTGCGCAGGAGAAGACGATGGACGAGACAATCCATGCCAAGGAGATTCCGGTGGTGGATTGGCTGTGAATCACACACTTATTGGTGTTTTTTTTATGAATTACGGTTGTGGCCTACCACATTTTCCAACCGTTTATCAATTTGTGCCTTACCACCGTAAATGGATAGATGAGGTTATGCATTCTCAATATATCCGGAAAAAGAAAAACTTTTGGAATAACACCATGAAAGCTCACAATGTTCGGCACAAAAATTGTAACCATTTTAATTCAACCCGCAATCCATAAATGCAGTTTGAAAAATGTACAATTAATAAATAATTTAAGTTATGTTACAAGTAGGTGAAAACAATAATAAATTCGGAATCAATTAGGCATACTAATAACAGTTGCATCGTGGATTGTCTGTTGTGACACATTGTATCGGCTGTCCGTATCTACATCGGTGCCTCATGTTTGTGGGATGTTGTTTCGAAATCTTAAATAAATAAATAAGTATCAGTATTTGAAACGACTAAAGGATCACATTAATATGTACGCAGGGTATCTCGATCTCCTTTAAGAGCAAGGGGAAGAATTACAAATTTTTTGTCGGATTTTGATACACACAAATGATTGGTGTGACATATTCGATAAGTTAAGGGGAAAATCAATTTTGAATTACGTAACCAAAAGTTGTAAATAACTTTATTTGAGTATATAATATACATATTAATCTATCTACCAAATGTATTAACTCAAATTCATATGTCACATACTTAGCTTGGCCATAAATGTTCTATCTTGGGTATCTTCGCCTGATACTTAATTTGTGTTCTGCATGGCGGGAGATTTGCTTGTTTAGGTGCGTTTCCCCATGATTGTTCTATATACGTGCATGGCGTACTACAAGGTGGCGGTTCCTTGATAGCAGAAGAATTCGTCGTAACCGCTGCGCAAATCATTACAAATAATATACGCAAATACACTTCGATTCGGTTAATGATTCGGTTAATGAATTGAAAATTGTCTAAGATGGACAGTTTTTCCAGTATGGAGTCCAGAAACATGCTCTCATTTGATGCCTTCAATTAGGAGGACTCCTGGATGCCCATGCCACGCCATGCGATGGAAATATTTTATGGTGTACGGCTGTGGAAGGCCACATTTTCCCACGGTTTATTCATCGGTGCCCTTCCATTAGGAGTGTATAGTTCATAGTATGAATGATTACAGTGTCCGGCGCAAGAAGTGGATAACTGGAAATACGAATGATCACAGTGTCAGGCACAAGAATTGTCAACATTTCAATTTAACTCAAGAACCACTAATTCAGTTTGGAAATACTGTTATAATACATATGTAAAAATTATAAATTCAACACGAATCATTTGACTATGGCATTCAAGTGGTTCAAAAATCTTTAAATCAGAAAACGAAAAACCAATAGTCGAGGAAAAAAATAATTTCTCCACCAAAATTTATTTCATTTTTAATGTAAAAATTAAACGTGCTGTAGAATTTTAGTAGGGTTATTTTAAAATTAATTATTCATACGTCTACCGAAATTGACTGATTTTAAATCCAGTTTCATCAGCATTTGCTTTACTGGCCTACCTTTTGTGGCTGCAGAGCATCGTATATATGTATGTGGGGATTTTGCTACTCCAGGACAGTTTTTGCTTATGGCTGCTTTGCTATCGAATGACGGTAAATCGAATATATGTAGCGGATCCTTAATCTCAGCGTCTGTTGTCATTACGGCTGCGCATTGCTTCGTAGGTATTAATGCCAATAACTTGAAATTATTCTCGGCACCACCAATTTAACTGATGACTCTGGTGAAGGCATCGAGATTGGGAAACTAACAACTCATCCTAATTTCAACTACACAAGCAGGGACTACGAATGGATTGGTTTGGTTAAGTGAACAAGATCAATTCAATGATAATGTGGCAGCCATTAGAATGGCTAGTCCCGGTACTACATACCGAAAATATTTGTATGAAAGTTATCAAAGTCGTCTAAAATACGCAGGTCTTTCGCTCTGGGGACAACGCATGATTTGCGCAGAAGATCCGCTTCTCAATACATAGTTTGCGTTTCCTGGTGTTGAGTGCTTTAGTTTCGCTTATTCATTTAAATTTTACACAGTTGTGATAAGCTAAAATCCCCGGCCTATATAACTGGCTATCCCCTGGGTTTAAATCCAAACAGTCAACATTCACCATGCTGACACCTAACACTGTGTTTCCTGCTTTTTGTCTGTTCCTTATTATTCATGCTGCTGCCGAGGATAATAAAACAGTTGGCATCATCGGCGGACGGTATGCTCGCTTAGGAGAGCTTCCCCATCAGGTATCCTTGCGAATGAATGGCATTGATGAATGTGGCGGTTCCTTAATCTCTGCAACATTTGTCCTTACCGCTGCGCATTGCCTTCGGGGTGTAGATATCAACAAGTTTAAAGTTATTGCTGGCGTCATCGATTTAAAGGAAGCAAACAATGGACAAGTTTTTGATGCTACTAAATTCATCATTCATCCAAGATTTAACATAGAGAATTTGGATTACGATATTGCATTGATTCGCTTATGTCAACCAGCTATTTTTAATGCGAATGTACAACCGATTGCAATGGCACCTGCCAATGCGAACTATCACGAATATACGGTAGCTATTACCAGCGGGTACGGTGTCATCGATCCGTTTGGAACTACGCAAAGCTGTCTAAAATGGGCACATATTCTCCTATGGGGTCGCAAACATTGCAATCCGTTCTATTTTCGTAATATAACGGACAGCATGATGTGCGCAGGAGATCCGCGTGGACGACAGGGTCCATGCGAAGGAGATTCCGGCGGCCCATTGACTGTGAATGGCGTTCTTATTGGGGTTCATTCTTTTGGATATGGCTGTGGCGCACCATATTATCCGTCCGTTTTTCAATATTTGCCTTATTCTCGTCAGTGGATAGATGAAAATATAAATAACTAAAACTTATTTTTATCATTCATTTTTAGGCTTGCAATTTTTAAAGTATTTTTTCCCATAAATGTCTGTAATTATATTATATATATATATATAATTATATATGTATACATGAGGTATTTAGCACTTGAAAGTTCTGAAAAGAAAATATTATTATTTATATATTTATATATTTTAAGTGCGCTAAAAAACGTGAAAGATCTAGAAATGACACCCAATAGATTCGAGTTTGTATTGCTCTTATTCTAATTTAAAAATACTAAATTGAAAATGTCAGTTTAATACGACATTGAGTTTGTTATGGCGTATAATCTACGTCTGACTTTTAATTTTGCCAATTTTCAAAATAATAATAGCAGCCCTCGTACTATTCTTAAATAAAACAACAATTTAAATTGATATAAATAAAATTAATAATAATAGTATCTATTCTTTGGGTAAATATAGAACTATAGAGTAGGAGGTCTTAGAGTAGTTTATTCAGACTGACATGTGTACTATGCTGATTTAAAATGTACAAACGTCTGATCAAGTAAATGAAAATCGACATCTGCAATACTGAATAAATATATGTATAAAGCATTAAACAATTTTGCCATAACTTGATATTTATAATCCGTTCTGTACAGTAATACTGGCGATTATATACACAAAATTTTTCATAACATTCATTTCCTGGTTTTCACAACTTTAGTTGCGCCAAATTGATGCAAATTAACACAGTTAGGTATCTATATAAGTGTCGTTCTCTTAAATAAGGTTTCTATAGTCAACTTTCAGCATGTGGTCATCCAACAGTGTGGTTCCTGCTTTTTGCTTGCTACTGATTATCTGTGCTCCTTCCGAAGTAATTGGCGTCATTGGCGGGCGATTTGCTCGTTTGGGAATGTTTCCCTATCATGCTGCTTTGCTCGTGCATGATTTTCAATACGCTGGCGGTTCCTTGGTCTCAAACATTTTTGTCCTGACCTGTGGCCACTGTGTTACCATGTACGACAAAAATGATTGTACGGTTCTTTTGGGCGTCATCGACTTAAAGGACATCAATGGACAAACGTTCCTTCCCAAAGAATTCATCCCTCACCCACAGTTTAATGCAACTTCGTTAGATTACGATATTGGACTGATTTTATTAAGCAGAGCAGCTGAAATAAATGAGAATGTGCAAACAATTGGAATGGCTTTTGCCAATTCTACCTACTATGTTGGCACGATAGCTCATGTCAGTGGCCATGGTGATATCGATCCATATGCAAATCGACAAAGTTGTCTGAAATATGCATATGTTCCATTATGGGACCCAGATAATTGTACTAGTGAAATATTTAACCGCATTACGGACCACGGCATGATTTGCGCAGGAGAAGACGATGGACGAGACGATCCATGCAATGGAGATTCCGGTGGCGGATTAATTGTGAATCACATACTTATGGCGGTTTTTTTTATGAATTACGGCTGTGGCCTACCACATTTTCCAACCGTTTATCAAGCTGTGCCTTACCACCGTCAGTGGATAGATGAGGTTATGCAATCTCAGTATATCCGGAAAAAGAAAAACTATTGGAATAACACCATGAAAGCTCACAATGTTCGCCACAAAAATTGTAACCATTTTAATTCAACCCGCAATCCATAAATGCAGTTTGAAAAATGTACAATAAATAAATAATTTAAGTTATGTTACAAGTAGGTGAAAACAATAATAAATTCGGAATCAATTGGTCATACTAATAAGAGTTGCATCGTGGATTGTCTGTTGTTTCGAAATCTTAAATAAATAAATATCAGTATTTGAAACGTCTAAAGTATCACATTAATATGTGCGCAGGGTATCTCGATTAAAGGATTAAGAGCAAGGGGAAGAATTACAAATTTTTTGTCGGATTTTGATACACACAAATGATTGGTGTGACATATTCGATAAGTTAAGGGGAAAATCAATTTTGAATTACGTAACCAAAAGTTGTAAATAACTTTATTTGAATATATAATATACATATTAATCTATCCACCAAATGTATTAACTCAAATTCATATGTCACATACTTAGCTTGGCCATAAATGTTCTATCTTGGTTATGGTTTTTCCAGTCAACTTTTACCATGTGGTCAACCAAGAGTGTGGTTCCTTGTCTTCGCCTGCTACTTATTATGTGTTCTGCTGTCGAGGTCATTTGCATCCATGGCGGGCGATTTGCTCGTTTAGGTGCGTTTCTCCATCATTTTTCGGTATTACGTTTGATTTCAATATTGGATTGATTCGCTTAATGAAACCAGCTACAAAAAATAAGAATGATCAAAATTGTCTGAAATAGGCAGTTCTTCCACTATGGAGTCCATACAATTGCTTAAAATTTGATGGCTTTAATGAGCACATACTTTGCGGAGGTTTTCAGGATGTAAGTGACATGGCATGCGAAAGAGATACGGATACCGTTTATCAATCTGTATAGGCCACTATGAGTGGATTATTCAAAATATGAATGCTTACAGTGTCCGGCAAAGCGGAAAAAGTGCCACGTTTTCGTATATGTTTGCATTTAAGGTCCTAAATACTGAAGGATCGGATCACTATATCATAGAGTTTCGTTACCCAAACTAGCTGTGCCGAATTTCATTAAGATCTGTAGTTAGCCCCGGCGTTCTGGTTATTCAATTTGTTAACCAATACCATTGTTAATTAGAATTTGTGTTTCCTGGTTAATAAAAAAGTTTGGATTCGCCAATCAACTACAGTTTACTACAGTTAGGTAACTTCAAATTCCCGCTCCTATATAAGTAGAGTTGTTTTGGGTGTGCTCCTTACAGTCAACTTCGAAAAATTGTGGTCAAATAACATTGTGGTTCCTTCTCTTTGCCTGCTACTCATTATCTGTGTAGGCGACAAGGATAATGAAGCAGTTGGCATCATTGGCGGGCAATATGCTCACTTAGGAATGTTTGCCTATCATGGTTCTCTGCACTTGGATGGCATTTGGGCTTTGTCTCCATGGCGAACCGAATGATTTGCGCAGGAGATTCGCTTGGATGGTACGGTCCATGCAAAGGAGATTCCGGAGCCGGATTGACTGTGAATCTCATTGCAATCTCTTCCATTGGGAATGGCTTTGGCACACCATATCGTTTGTCCCTTTTTCAATATGTGCCATACCATCGTCAGTGGAGAGATGAAAACATGAATTTTAACAGAGTCCGGCACAAGAATTGTAACCATTTTAATTCACCACATGTCCCATAAATCCAGGTTGGAATTGTTATTATATTGGTTTAGTTATTTAATACTAAGCACAAATGTGTGAAAATAATAATAAATTTAGAATCTATTCACTTTTGTTCGACACCTTACCTTGACTTAAGCCTGAAATCGGCTCGCCGAATGTGACTTATTCATTATTCGGAAATTTAAGGCTTTCGTCCTGCTTACGATTTTAAGGCCATTGTAAAAGCAAAAGTTTTTCAAATCGAGCAGAAGTAAATTTATTTTGAATTTTGTATTATTTTCTCACATGCTGGGCTTTAACTTACGTAAAAATAATTTTCCAAGCAGAATTTATGGGCTTCTCAATTGGTTACACATCGAGTGGCGGACCCTGCATACGAGGACTGCTATGTATATTTCAGGAATAGCAAATAAGAAACCAGAGGGCCGGGGCTAACTTAGACCGCGTCAAAGTTTGTATACCCTTGCAACTTTTTTGGGAACTCTTTCATCACCTATTAGCTATCAATGTTGAAGAACATTTTATCTAAAAAGGCTTATGTTTGCGAAAGAATGGCCTACAATCATAGGAAATAACGAAGATATTGATCAAAGTCACTGTTTTCGACCGATCGTTCCCATGGGAGCTATATGAAATAGTCACCCGATCTTGATCAACCTTGGCACAGTCATTAACAGATATACTAAACTAACAAATGTTTAATTTGAAAGCAATCGCGTTAAAAGTAACGAAGTTATTTACAAAAGTCACTGTTTTCGCCCGATCGTTCCTATGGGAGCTATATGATATAGTCGCCCGATCTTGATCAACCTTGGCACAGTCATTAACAGATATACTAAACTAACAAATGTTTAATTAGAAAGCAATCGCGGTAAAAGTAACGAAGTTATTTACAAAAGTCACTGTTTTCGACCGATCGTTCCTATGGGAGCTATATGATATAGTCATCCGATCTTGATCAAATATGGCACAGTCGTTTATAAGCGTAATAAACTCTCTAATATTAAGTTTCACGATAATAACATAGAAAATAACGAACTTATTGAGAAAAGTCACTGTTCGTGACTTTGGGGTTTGTATGGGACCTATATGATATAGTGGTCCGATCCGGCTGAATCCGAGATATACAACGCCTGCAGTATATACAAGCCTAGGTGCAAAATTTCAGCTCTTACGGTCTAGGAGGAGTTTGCGTTGATCCAGGCGGACGGACATGGCTATTTGAACTCGTCTCGTCGTGCTGATCAAGAATATATATACTTTGTATGGTCGGAGATGCTTCGTTCTATGCGATGCACACTTCTGACCAAAATTAATATACCCTTTTTGCAAGGGTATAAAAATGTTTACTTTTATGAGAGAAGTTGGGAAAATAACGAAGTAACTGAGAAATGCCAATGATAGTGACAAATGGAAATTGTGTGGAGCCCTATGATAAAGCGATCCGACCCGGCTGAGATATATACAACTCCTGCAGTACCTACCTAATGCAAAGTTAGCTCTGTAGCTTCAACGGTCTAGGCGGTGTTCGTATCGACTCAGAATGACAGGCAGACAGACGAATATATATACTTTATATGGTCGTATGCTTCATCCGGAGGATTTCATCAAAAGGATTTCACTTATTTATATTTTCATCTATCCACTGACGAGAGTGTGGCAAATATTGAAAAACTGACGGATAATATGGTGTGCCACAGCCATATCCAAAAAAATGTAGCATTCACAGTCAATAGGCCATAGGAATCTCCTCCGCAAGGACCCTGTCGTCCGCGCGGATCTCCTGCGCACATCATACTGTCCGTTATATTACGAAAACAGTACGGATTGCAATGTTTGCGACCCCATAGGAGAATATGTGCCCATTTTAGACAGCTTTGCGTAGTTCCAAACGGATCGATGACACCGTACCCGCTGGTAATAGCTATTCGTGATAGTTCGCATTGGCAGGTGCCATTGCAATCGGTTGTACATTCACATTAAAAATAGCTGGTTGACATAAGCGAATCAATGCAATATCGTAATCCAAGTTCTCTATGTTAAATCTTGGATGAATGATGAATTTAGTAGCATCGAAAACTTGTCCATTGTTTGCTTCCTTTAAATCGATGACGCCAGCAATAACCTTAAAGTTGTTGATATCTAACCCCCGAAGGCAATCCTGAGCACACCTTGGAAGGCGAGGCCAAGCGGAGTTAAGTCATATAAAAATGATCTTTCAGAAGGGAAATTTTTTATACCATACATCCATAGGGTGAAATGGTATTTTAAGTCGCCAAAATGTATGTATCAGGCAGAAGGAGGCTTCTCCGACCCTATAAAGTATATATATTCTTGATCAAGATCAACAGCCGAGTCGATCTAGCCATGGCCGTCTGTCCAGACGTATGAACACGCAGATCTCGAAGGCTATAAGAGCTAGAGTTACCAAATTTGGTATGTATACTCGTGTAGTATGTAAATATATAGAATTTATATAAAACTGATATATTTAAAAACTATGATAGCTACCGACATTAAATTTGGTATGCAGACTAGCTTAATAGACGCGCAGATATTGGCTATTTAAAAATGTTGCCATTCCCACTTTCGCCCCCGCAAATTAAACAAAACTGATTTTATCAAAAACTAACAAAGCTAAAGTCACCAAATTTAGTATGTACACTGGCTTACATCTTTTCATATTTTGCCACGCCCACTTCCGCCTCCATAATTAAGAAAAAACCGATTTCCTCCTGTAGTTTTTTGACCATCGCATTCAAATTCGGCAGACTAATTATTCTTATCTATTTCTACCAAACTACCAAATTTGATTGAAATCGGACTAGAAACATGCAAAATTTGCGTATGAACGTATTTTACTAGGCAGTCCATAAGGCCAGGATTGGCCGTTGGCTAGTGGCGGCGCTAGAGTGCTCGTGTGTTTGTAGAGTGAGCGAGATAAGTAAGAAGTAGTAAGTAAGAAGAGAGAGCGACAGAAGGAACGATAGAGACCAGACGTACATACATACATACATACTATGTATATGTATGTAAGCAGAAGATGCATAAAAAGTTAATTAAGTTGTATTTAAAGTTGTTAAAGTCGCTAAAGTTTTTGTGTGAGAGTTCGCTTAATTCTAAATTGTTCAATCGACTATTTTGCTATCTAACTATAATTAATTTTAATAAACAACAATTATTATATATGTACACACAATAATTCTTACATGGGGGCTCAACCGCTCAATCGTTGAAAAAGAACAGTATAAAAGTTGAAAAAAAGTGAAACGAAGAGACAGAATAAAGTTGAGAAAAATGTTGCGTTCTGGAAAGAAAAAAGGTGCCAAAAATAAAAAGAGTCTAATTACCAATTTCAGATAGACAATTTAAACAGCACATTTTCGTCGAATGGTGAAATAACGGAGCAAACCGATTTAAAAGTAGTAAGCGCAAGAGAGATAGATATACATACATATGTGCTTCCAGAAACGACGCAGACGAATCGCGGCAGACTGGCGCCGAAGAAACGAAGAGCGACGGTGCAAACGGTAAAAACATGCACACGAGTGTGCGCAGCAGCGAGTTGGAGACGCTGATCAGAATGTTGGCAGTTAAATTTGAAGACAGCGGTTCGCAACGTAACGATAAATTTTCAAACCTAACAGTCGATAGTTTTGCAAAGGTGGTGCCGGACGTTCGATGGGACTTCAATTCCAATTGGACAGTGGCTAAAGAATTTTGAAGAAAATGCGGAGGCATATCAGCTGTACTTATTGGATACGACTACGTCAAAAAGTTTACGGTGATGATGGATCCCAACGGATGTACATTTAGACTCCACGCTGATGAGAAGAACCAATTGAACGTTTTAAATGTGGTAAGCTCTGTAATTGAAGTTGATGTAGAACCAAAATATGCTGATACAGTCGCTGCATTAATTAAGGACTATAAGCCGAAAGATAACCCGTTAAGTTGCCCGATAAAGTTAACTATACTGCCAAATTGTAATAGAGAAAGTCCCAGTCGTCTATCTGCAAATGAACAGATAATTGTAAAAGACCAAGTAGAACAGTGGCTAAATCAAGGAATCGTTCGTCAGTCCAACTCAGACGTGGCAAGCAGAGTAGTGCTATTATCGAAAATTAAACTCGCTCGTATTGAAAGATAGATTTCCAGTTCCAATCATTAAAGATGTGTTAGAGAAAATGCAACAAGCAAAATATTTTGCAGTCATGGATCTTAAGAACGGATTTTTCCACGTTGACATAGAAGAAGAAAGTCGTAAATATACAACATTCGTGACAAAGCAAGGGCTTTTTGAATTTAATAAAGCGCCTTTTGGGTTTTGTAATTCCCCAGCAGTTTTGTATGATTCATTTACTACATCTTCCAGAAGTTGATAAATGCAGAAATTATGGAAATTTATGTTCACGATAACGTGGTATTCGGATCCACAGCAGAAAAATGTTTGCATAATGTTAAGACTGTTTTAGAAGAAGCACGGCAATATGGTTTACAGATCAAATGGTCGAAATGCCAGTTTCTAAAGAATAATCAATTTTCTGTGCCACGAAATAGAAGATGGAGTAGTATGTCCGGGTAAAGAGAAAGTCAAGGCAGTCAAAAATTTCCAGTTGCCGATTTTTAGGACTAACAGGCTACTATAGAAAATTAATTTGTAATTATGCAATAATAGCAAAACCGCTGACCACGTTGCTAAAAAAAAGATGCAGAGTTTTTTTATGGACAGTCCTCAAATTAAAGCAATCGATCGAAAAATTAAAATAAAGTCTGATAAATGAACCAGTTTTGAAAATTTTCAAACACTCAGCTGAAACGCAATTACATGTAGATGCATCAATAAACGGATTTGGTGCTACGCTCTTACAGAAACATGATGATAAGTGGAACCCTGTATTTTATTGGAGCAAGAAAACAAGCGATCAGGAGGAAAAGTTACACAGTTATTTTCTAGAGGTCAAGGCAGCATATCTAGCTACGAAGAAGTTGCGCCATTATTTGATGGGGATCAAGTTTGTTCTAGTCACAGACTGTACAGCTTTCAAAATGACAGCAGCAAAGAAGGATATGCCCCGACAAGTTGTACAATGGTTGATGCACTTGGAAGATTTTTCCTATAAAATAGAACATCGTGCCGATAGGTCACGTGTGCACCATCATGACAGCGGTAGTAGACAGTCATTTTTATACCCTTGCAAAAAGGGTATATTAATTTTGGTCAGAAGTGTGCATCGCATAGAACGAAGCATCTCCGACCATACAAAGTATATATATTCTTGATCAGCACGACGAGACGAGTTCAAATAGCCATGTCCGTCCGCCTGGATCAACGCAAACTCCTCCTAGACCGTAAGAGCTGAAATTTTGCACCTAGGCTTGTATATACTGCAGGCGTTGTATATCTCGGATTCAGCCGGATCGGACCACTATATCATATAGGTCCCATACAAACCCCAAAGTCACGAACAGTGACTTTTCTCAATAAGTTCGTTATTTTCTATGTTATTATCGTGAAACTTAATATTAGAGAGTTTATTACGCTTATAAACGACTGTGCCATATTTGATCAAGATCGGATGACTATATCATATAGCTCCCATAGGAACGATCGGTCGAAAACAGTGACTTTTGTAAATAACTTCGTTACTTTTACCGCGATTGCTTTCTAATTAAACATTTGTTAGTTTAGTATATCTGTTAATGACTGTGCCAAGGTTGATCAAGATCGGGCGACTATATCATATAGCTCCCATAGGAACGATCGGGCGAAAACAGTGACTTTTGTAAATAACTTCGTTACTTTTAACGCGATTGCTTTCAAATTAAACATTTGTTAGTTTAGTATATCTGTTAATGACTGTGCCAAGGTTGATCAAGATCGGGTGACTATTTCATATAGCTCCCATCGAAACGATCGGTGAAAAACAGTGACTATGATCAATATCTTCGATATTTCCTATGACTGTAGGCCATTCTTTCGCAAACATAAGGCTTTTTAGATAAAACGTTCTTCCACATTGATGGCTAATAGGTAAGGGAAGAGTTACTAAAAAAGTTGCAAGGGTATACAAACTTTGACGCGGTCGAAGTTAGCCCCGGCCCTCTGGTTCAGTTTGATATACCCAAAACAAACTGTGCCGAATTTCATTAAGATCAGGTGACTTTATCTTATAGCTCCCTTAGAAACGATCGCAACTATTGACGGCATGGCTGTAGTTAGCCCCGGCGTTATGCTTATGCAATATTTTAACCTTCAGATTAATAACACAATGATTATAAATACCATTTGTAGTTATTATTCCACAACTTGTGTTTCCTGGTTACAAATAGTTTAGATTCGCCAATCAAATACAATTTACCACAGTTATGTAACTTAAAATTTCCGATCCCATTTATAAGTGGGGTTCTCTTGGGTGTAGTCCTTACAGTCAACCTTCACCATGTGGTCAACTAACAGTGTGGTTCCTTCTCTTTGCTTGCTACTTATTATCAGTGCTGCTTCCGAGGTTATTGGCATCATTGGAGGGCGATTTGCTCTTTTAGGACAGTTTCCCTATCATGCTATTTTGCTCGTGAATGATTCTCAATACGCTGGCGGTTCCTTAGTCTCGAAGTTTTTTGTCCTGACCTGCGCCCACTGTATTTCCAAACACGACAAACATGATTTTACGGTTCTTTTGGGCGTCATCGACTTAAAGGACATCAATGGACAAAAGATCCTTCCTAAAAACTTTTTCCCTCACCCGCAGTATAATGCAACTTCGTTTGATTACGATATTGCACTGATTTTCTTAAGCAGAGCAGCTGAAATTAATGAGAATGTGCAAACAATTGGAATGGCTTTTGCCAATGCCACCTTTAGTGTTCACACGGTAGCTCGTGTCAGCGGACATGGTGATATCGATGCACATCATACTCAACAAGATTGTCTAAAATATGCATATCTTCCATTATGGGACCAATATAATTGCTCAACTTTTGATAGCGCAATAACGGACCACGGCATGATTTGCGCAGGAGTTGGCGATGGACGAAACGATCCATGCTATGGAGATTCCGGTGGCGGATTGGTTGCGAATCATATTCTCATTGGCGTATATTTTTTGGGACCTGATATCTGTGGCGTACCAGATTTTCCATCCGTTTACCAAGCTGTGCCTTACCACCGTCAATGGATAGATCAGGTTATGCATTTTCGGTATGTCCGGAAAAAGAAAAACTTTTGGAATAACACCAAAGTTCACAATGTTCGGCACAAGAATTGTAACCATTTTAATTTAACTCATAACCCATAAATCCAGTTTGAAGAATTTATAATTCATAAATAATGTAATTTAAGTTAAAAGTAGGTGAAAAGAATAATAAAGTCAGAATCAACTAGCTATTGCTCATATGGCCGCCTTATTGCCTTAGCAATACCTGATTCTTGTTCGTGCTGGGAATGGCTTCTTGTTCGTTAATGCCGTCATTCGAGGGGAATTCGCTCGTGCAGGACTTTTTGCTTATATGGCTGCCTTGCTAGTAAATGGCGTTCTTCAACGTTGTTTGTCCTTGATCTCAAAGAGCTAAAAAAGCTCAAGTTTTCCAATGCTATGGTCGTATTCCGTTCTTTTGCAAACAATAGACTTTTCAGATAAAACGAAAGAGTAACAAAAAACTTGCAAGAGTATACAAACTTTGAAGCGGTCGAGGTTATTCCCGGCCCTCTGGTTATATTTGCATTAGGTAGGTACTGCAGGGGTTGTATATATCTCAGCCGGGTCGGATCGCTTTATCATAGGGCTCCACACAATTTCCATTTGTCACTATCATTGGCATTTCTCAGTTACTTCGTTATTTTCTCAACTTCTCTCATAAAAGTAAACATTTTTCAGTTTGATATACCCAAACAAACTGTGCCGAATTTCATTAAGATCAGGTGACTTTATCTTATAGCTCCCTTAGAAACGATCGCAACTATTGACGGCATGGCTGTAGTTAGCCCCGGCGTTATGCTTATGCAATATTTTAACCTTCAGATTAATAACACAATGATTATAAATACCATTTGTAGTTATTATTCCACAACTTGTGTTTCCTGGTTACAAATAGTTTAGATTCGCCAATCAAATACAATTTACCACAGTTATGTAACTTAAAATTTCCGATCCCATTTATAAGTGGGGTTCTCTTGGGTGTAGTCCTTACAGTCAACCTTCACCATGTGGTCAACTAACAGTGTGGTTCCTTCTCTTTGCTTGCTACTTATTATCAGTGCTGCTTCCGAGGTTATTGGCATCATTGGCGGGCGATTTGCTCGTTTAGGAATGTTTCCCTATCATGTCTCTTTGCACGTATATGAGGCTTATATGGCTGGCGGTTCTTTGGTGTCGGAGACCTTTGTGCTTACCTGTGCGCACTCCATTATCCACGACATAAACATTTATACGATTCGTATGGGCATTATCGACTTAAAAGATACCAATGGACAAACGATCCTTCCTAAAGAATTCATCCCTCACCCGAGCCATAATAATGAGACGTTTGATTACGATATTGGACTGATTCGCTTAAGCAGTCCAGCTATATTAAATGCGAATGTGCAAATAATTGCTATGGCTCCTAGCGATGCCATCTATCCAAAAGATACCCTTGCATTTGTCGCCGGATACGGTGATATCGATCCATATAGAACTAGACAAGATTGTCTGAAATATGTATATATTCCATTATGGGGTCCAGAACTTTGTAATTCCATGCATTTTAGTGGCATAACGGAGCACGGCATGATTTGCGCAGGAGAAGACGATGGACGAGACAATCCATGCAATGGAGATTCCGGTGGCGGATTGGCTGTGAATAACACACTTATTGGTGTTTTTTTTATGAATTACGAATGTGGCCTACCACATTTTCCAACCGTTTATCAATTTGTGCCTTACCACCGTAAATGGATAGATGAGGTTATGCAATCTCAGTATATCCGGAAAAAGAAAAACTATTGGAATAACACCATGAAAGCTCACAATGTTCGCCACAAAAATTGTAACCATTTTAATACAACCCGCAATCCATAAATGCAGTTTGAAAAATGTACAATTAATAAATAATTTAAGTTATGTTACAAGTAGGTGAAAACAATAATAAATTCAGAATCAATTAGACATACTAATAACAGTTGCATCGTGGATTGTCTGTTGCGGCATATTGTATCGGCTGTCCGTATCTACATCGGTGCCTCATGTTTGTGGGATGTTGTTTCGAAATCTTAAATAAATAAATATCAGTATTTGAAACATCTAAAGTATCACATTAATATGTACGCAGGGTATCTCGATCTTCTTTAAGAGCAAGGGGAAGAATTACAAATTTTTTGTCGGATTTTGATACACACAAATGATTGGTGTGACATATTCGATAAGTTAAGGGGAAAATCAATTTTGAATTACATAAACGTTATGTTACGTTACGTTACATGTGTTTCCCCATAATTATTCGGTATTACGTTTGATTTCGATATTGGATTGATTCGCTTCATGAAACCAGCTACAAAAAATAAGAATGTGCAAGTGATTAATTTAGCTTCTAGCTATGCTGACTATTCAGATGATACGCCATCCAACTGTCCCCGGAAACGGTGATATGGATGATGAAAATGGTCTGAAATAGGCAGTTCTTCCACTATGGAGTCCATACAATTGTTTAAAATTTGATGGCTAAATATTGTAGGATCGGATCACTATATCATAGAGTTCCATAAAATTGCCGTTTGTTGTTTCGTTATTTTCTAAACTTTTCTCATAAAAGTAAACATTTGTCAGGTTGATATACATACCTAGACTAGCTGTGCCGAATTTTATTAAGATCTGTAGATAGCCCCGGCGTTCTGGTTATGCAATTTGTTAACCAATACCATCCTTAATTAGAATCTGTGTTTCCTGGTTAATAAAAAAGTTTAGATTCGCCAATCAACTACAATTTACTACAGTTAGGTAACTTCAAATTCCCGCTCCTATATAAGTAGAGTTGTTTTGGGTGTGCTCCTTACAGTCAACTTCGAAAAATTGTGGTCAAATAACATTGTGGTTCCTTCTCTTTGCCTGCTACTCATTATCTGTGTAGGCGACAAGGATAATGAAGCAGTTGGCATCATTGGCGGGCAATATGCTCACTTAGGAATGTTTGCCTATCATGGTTCTCTGCACTTGGATGGCATTTGGGCTTTGTCTCCATGGCGAACCGAATGATTTGCGCAGGAGATTCGCTTGGATGGCACGGTCCATGCAAAGGAGATTCCGGAGCCGGATTGACTGTGAATCTCATTGCAATCTCTTCCATTGGGAATGGCTTTGGCACACCATATCGTTTGTCCCTTTTTCAATATGTGCCATACCATCGTCAGTGGAGAGATGAAAACATGAATTTTAACAGAGTCCGGCACAAGATTTGTAACCATTTTAATTCACCACATGTCCCATAAATTCAGGTTGGAATTATTATTATATTGGTTTAGTTATTTAATACTACTTTTTTTTACCGGAAATCGGAAATTTAAGGCTTTCGTTGTGCTTACGATTTTAAGGCCATTGTAAAAGCAAAAGTTTTTCAAATCGAGCAGAAGTAAATTTATTCTGAATTTTGTATTATTTTCTCACATTCTGAGCTTTAACTTACGTAAAAATAATTTTCCAAGCAGAATTTATGGGCTTCTCAATTGGTTACACATCGAGTGGCGGACCCCGCATACGAGGGCTGCTATGTATATTTCAGGAATGGCAAATAAGAAAAAACAAATATTTAAATTAAAATGGTTATCCAGTCCTGTAAAACACTTGCCAAACATGGTTTCTAAAATTTTTGAATACTTCTTCGGCGCTTTCCACTTCACTTCACGAATTCACTTCTTTAATTTTTAACTTTAGGAAAATTTGACGCCCATTAGCAACCTCTTGGCATTTTGTAATAATAATGAGAAACGTTGTATGTACATATGTGCTTAAAAATTGTTAGTTTATTAGGGCGTATACATAGTCTTTTAAAATAATATATCAAATTACATAATATTCACTTCCTGGACTTAAAAAAATTCTAATCTGTTTGGGCCCTACTAAAGGTTTTGCAAATTTCAGACCTATGGAGTTAAAATTGTAGTTTAGCAATTTCATTTACTACTTCTTTCCTCATTCCCATATTAAACCATTAGCATAGATAGTTTTCCAATTGGCCGAGTAAGGTGCATACGTATCGACGGACATACTGAACGTGTGAATGATACAATAAATACTTTGATTAATTAAAAATACGATTTGCTACTGCAAAATTTACTTTTACTCGTTAGAAAAGGCCAATTAAATATAAATTAACACAGTTAGGTAACTTAAAATTCGAGCTTCTATAAAAGTGGGGTTCTCTTAGGTGTAGTCCTTACGGTCAACCTTCACCATGTGGTCAACTAACAGTGTGGATCCTCCCCTTTGCCTGCTACTTTGCTCGTTTAGGAATGTTTTCCAAATGCACAACACCGCACTCTAGGCGGGACAGTTTCCCTATCATGTTGTCTTGAAACTGTCTTCTAGTATAGAGATTCGTTCCCCGAAAACAATAGTATTACGTTGATTACAATGTGGAATTCAGAAATATTTTGCACGAAAAATTAATGTCGCTACATATTCATATATCCTACCCGCTAGCCATACTCTAGTCCCTGCCAGCCTTAAGTGTCAAGGCTCTACTCTGGATATCTTCCTCTCAAACTGCTCACGGGTACCAACTCAGGCCACGGTATTAAACCAGTTAAGTTCGGACCACCTGCCTGTTAAGATTGGACTACACACACAGCCGATATTAGAGGAAACCTCAAGATTCAACTATAAGCGAGCTAACTGGACGCTGTATGCCAGCCATATTAGCCACAACCTCCAAACAGACCTGATAGAGACCTTTACTCAACCTCCACAAATAGACTCCATGATCGAGAAATTCACAAGTGTAATCAAAGAGGCTAAAGATCGTTGTATCCCTAAAGTAAGGACCCAATTCAGCACAAGGTCTCTGCCGGCCCACATAAAGCTATTAATTACGCGCAGAAATAGCCTCCGTCGTTATTGGCAAAGCTCCAGGAACATAGCCCACCTAGAGTAGCGTTCAAAGAATTGAACAGCAGTTTAAGCGCAGAAATAGAATCTCCTTCGGAACAAGTCGTGGAACACGTTTTGGAAAGTGGCCAAAATATTTAAAAAAACACCCTCAAATATCCCTACTCTTGTCATTGGAACAGATCAGTGTTCCACTACAGTAGAAAAATGTGAGGCACTCGCTGTGTCATTCTTGGCGAATCATTCGAGCTCCCAGGGCTTAAGTTTTCCTGATACTGAACATGATGTTCAAAACTATGTAGATTTACTAAATACCATAGAGATTAACCCCGGCGTAAGTTACCTTACAAACTGTAGCGCCGTCTCGGTAATTATTAAAAGTCTTAAAATCAGAAAAGCCCCAGGCTTGGATGATATCAACAACCTATGCCTAAAAGCTCTTCCTAGTAGCGGTATTCGTTTCCTGACCGCTATTATAAACGGTAGTTTTTGACTTGGTTATTTTCCACAAGTTTGGAAAACATCTAAAGTTGTCCCAATTAGAAAGACAAATAAACCTCCCGAGTTCCCATCATCATACCAGCCTGTTAGCCTTCTGTCTTCAATCAGCAAAATATTGGAAACGATTATTAAACAAAAAATTTCATCCTTTGTAGATGATGCCGAATTACTCCCCAAGGAGCAGTTCGGTTTCCGTAAGGAACACAGCACAATCCAGCCGCTGGTCCGAATCAAAAAGATTGTTAAGCAGAATTTTAATAGGAAAAACTCTGTTGGAATGGTACTAATGGATATTAAAGCAGCTTTCGATCCCGTTTGGCACAACGGACTCATTTTCAAGATGTCAGTCCTTAATTTTCCTACGGAACTCATCAAAATAGTTCAAAGCTTTCTAAGCAAGCGTTCATTTTTAGTTTACATTGGAAGAGCTCATTCTGCCCCACTAGATATCCCTGCAGGATGCCCCCAAGGGTCCTGTCTTCCCCCACTGCTTTACAACATTTATACTTCTGACTTTCCGAACCTAAACGGCTGCACTGCCTCAACATTTGCCGACGATACTGCAATTATCACCACGGGTCTGTTACCAGCGGAAGTTACTCAAAACTTACAGGAGGCATTTGACACTATCCAATCCTTTTAAACAAGGTGGAAGATTCAGGTTAGTTCCAACAAAACTCAAGCAATATTTTTCTCCAGAAATAGATCGTCCAGGTATCTTCCAAATAGTCCCATAGACCTGAATGGCACCGATATTCCCTGGGAGAAAAAAGTTCGCTACCTTGGAGTCATTTTAGACTCTAAAATAAACTGTAAGGACCATGTAGGGTATACTATAGACAGAATCAATTCCCTTACCAGAATTCTTTATCCCTTTATTAATAGGAACTCCCGTTTATCTATTGAGAACAAGTTATACCTGTTCAGGTCAATATTTACGGAGCCCCAGTGTGGTCGGATGTTGCCAAGTGCCATATTAAAAGGCTGCAAACAGCCCCAAAACAAACTATTAAAAATTATATTCAAACTCCCTTGGCAACATCCCACCTCAGACATTCATAACAAAGCTAAAGTCGAAATGATATGTTAATGAAATTGTATATTTGAAGAATACTCCTTTTATTATAACAAACATATGCAATTAAAAAAAAAAAAAAAAAAAAAAAAAAAAAATGTGGAATTCAGTTGTATTTGATAATAATAATGTCCAAATAATTGGACCACTATCTGTGGTTTTGGTGCCATCAATCAGCTTGGGAGTTATTTGCTAAGATACACAGATCTTTCCCTCTGGGGTCATACTGTTTGCTATTTGCAAGAATATCGTTTCACAACGGACCGCATGATTTGCAGGAGATCTGCTTAGCCTCGCTTTCCAAGGTGTGCTGAGGAAATTCTGGTACCCCTGAATGAATGGCATTGATGAATGTGGCGGTTCCTTAATCTCAGCAACATTTGTCCCTACCGCTGCGCATTGCCTTCGGGGGTTAGATATCAACAACTTTAAGGTTATTGCTGGCATCATCGACTTAAAGGAAGCAAACAATGGACAAGTTTTCGATGCTACTAAATTCATCATTCATCCAAGATTTAACATAGAGAATTTGGATTACGATATTGCATTGATTCGCTTATGTCAACCAGCTATTTTTAATGCGAATGTACAACCGATTGCAATGGCACCTGCCAATGCGAACTATCACGAATATACGGTAGCTATTACCAGCGGGTACGGTGTCATCGATCCGTTTGGAACTACGCAAAGCTGTCTAAAATGGGCACATATTCTCCTATGGGGTCGAAAACATTGCAATCCGTTCTATTTTCGTAATATAACGGACAGCATAATGTGCGCAGGAGATCCGCGTGGACAGGGTCCATGCGGAGGAGATTCCTGTGGCCCATTGACTGTGAATGCTACATTTTTTTGGATATGGCTGTGGCACACCATATTATCCGTCAGTTTTTCAATATTTGCCACACTCTCGTCAGTGGATAGATGAAAATATAAATAAGTGAAATCCTTTTGATGAAATCCTCCGGATGAAGCATACGAACATATAAAGTATATATATATTCGTCTGTCTGCCTGTCATTCTGAGTCGATACGAACACCGCCTAGACCGTTGAAGCTACAGAGCTAACTTTGCATTAGGTAGGTACTGCAGGAGTTGTATATATCTCAGCCGGGTCGGATCGCTTTATCATAGGGCTCCACACAATTTCCATTTGTCACTATCATTGGCATTTCTCAGTTACTTCGTTATTTTCTCAACTTCTCTCATAAAAGTAAACATTTTTCAGTTTGATATACCCAAACAAACTGTGCCGAATTTCATTAAGATCAGGTGACTTTATCTTATAGCTCCCTTAGAAACGATCGCAACTATTGACGGCATGGCTGTAGTTAGCCCCGGCGTTATGCTTATGCAATATTTTAACCTTCAGATTAATAACACAATGATTATAAATACCATTTGTAGTTATTATTCCACAACTTGTGTTTCCTGGTTACAAATAGTTTAGATTCGCCAATCAAATACAATTTACCACAGTTATGTAACTTAAAATTTCCGATCCCATTTATAAGTGTTGTTCTCTTGGGTGTAGTCCTTACAGTCAACCTTCACCATGTGGTCAACTAACAGTGTGGTTCCTTCTCTTTGCTTGCTACTTATTATCAGTGCTGCTTCCGAGGTTATTGGCATCATTGGCGGGCGATTTGCTCGTTTAGGAATGTTTCCCTATCATGTCTCTTTGGACGTATATGAGACTTCTATGGCTGGCGGTTCCTTGGTGTCGGAGACCTTTGTCCTTACCTGTGCGCACTGCATTATCCACGACATAAACACTTATACGATTCGTATGGGCATCATCGACTTAAAAGATACCAATGGACAAACGATCCTTCTTAAAGAATTCATTCCTCACCCGAGCCATAATAATGAGACGTTTGATTACGATATTGGACTGATTCGCTTAAGCAGTCCAGCTATATTAAATGCGAATGTGCAAATAATTGCTATGGCTCCTAGCGATGCCATCTATCCAAAAGATACGCTTGCACTTGTCGCCGGATACGGTGATACGGATCCATTTGGCACTATGCAAGATTGTCTGAAATATGTATATATTCCATTATGGGGTCCAGAACTTTGCAATTCCATGCATTTTATTGGCATAACGGAGCACGGCATGATTTGCGCAGGAGAAGACGATGGAAAAGACAATCCATGCAATGGAGATTCCGGTGGCGGATTGGTTGTGAATAACACACTTATTGGTGTTTTTTTTATGAATTACGTTTGTGGCCAACCACATTATCCAACCGTTTATCAATTTGTGCCTTACCACCGTCAGTGGATAGATCAGGTTATGCATTCTCAGTATATCCGGAAAAAGAAAAACTTTTGGAATAACACCATGAAAGCTCACAATGTTCGGCACAAAAATTGTAACCATTTTAATTCAACCCGCAATCCATAAATGCAGTTTGAAAAATGTACAATTAATAAATAATTTAAGTTATGTTACAAGTAGGTGAAAACAATAATAAATTCAGAATCAATTAGACATACTAATAACAGTTGCATCGTGGATTGTCTGTTGCGGCATATTGTATCGGCTGTCCGTATCTACATCGGTGCCTCATGTTTGTGGGATGTTGTTTCGAAATCTTAAATAAATAAATATCAGTATTTGAAACATCTAAAGTATCACATTAATATGTACGCAGGGTATCTCGATCTTCTTTAAGAGCAAGGGGAAGAATTACAAATTTTTTGTCGGATTTTGATACACACAAATGATTGGTGTGACATATTCGATAAGTTAAGGGGAAAATCAATTTTAAATTACGTAAACGTTATGTTACGTTACGTTACGTGTGTTTCCCCATTATTATTCGGTATTACGTTTGATTTCGATATTGATTCGCTTAATGAAACCAGCTACAAGAAATAAGAATGTGCAGGTGATTAATTTAACTCCTAGCTATGCTGACTATCCAGATGATACGCCATCCAACTGTCCCCGGATACTGTGATGTCTGAAATAGGCAGTTCTTCCGTTGTGGAGTCCATACTATTGCTTAAAATTTGATGGCTTTAATGAGCACATGTCCCCAAAAAATCTTTAATGCCTGAGAACGCTTAGTAGGCAAAAATCAATAAGCCAATTAAAATCCAGATCCCGGGTCACCAGATGAAAAGCTACCAATACTAATATCAAAAGCTTTATAATCGAACTTTAATCATATCTGTATGAATAATCATAAGTTAGTTCTTAAGACGCTTTGTTTCAATAAAGATCGTTTTTGAGTCTCACCAATCCATATTTGGTTAATTATTAAAAGAAGTGGATTTATAACTGGCGCAGTCGGTAGGATAAAACGAAATAATTTAGTGCGTGCAAAACTTTGTGTATAAGCGACCGTTTCAGATATCAAATCTAAGGTTGGTCCGTGATCAAGTCTTTTTGTGCTAAAAACAAGTAAAAGAGCTGTAAGCAACTAAAGCCCGAAGCCCTCGAAAAAAAAAAATTATTAAGGAGCTGTTAGCAACTAAGGCCCAAAGCCCCGAAAATGTTTTGTTCGTTTTATCCGCAAAAGAACCTTTCGGGCAGTCAAAAGCGTGACATCGAATCTTGAAGTTCTAAATATGTTCTAATTAAAGATGACACTGGAACTATCAGAAACACATCTGAACCAGGCACTTACCATGCTTAGACAGTTGCCCAACAGTTGACAGTTGACCCTGAGCACGTTCATGCGGAGAGTTGGGACGTCCGCCAACATAGCTTGATGTACGACTCTACGGAGATGCAGCTCACTGGAGAAGCACAGCGGACATCACAACTAGCGCACCCCAACAATTGGAGCGAGTTGCGGGCCGCCCTCATCAGCGAATATAAGGTACAAACGCCTTATAAAGAATTACTACGACGGCTATACCATACTACCTTTAGAGGAAATCTTCGTAAGTTAATTCAAGATTTAGAACATAAGTCTTTCATTATAATTAATAAGTTAGCGTTAGAAGGCCAACACCATTTTATACACAAATGCCATGAATAACACAGTCAAAGAAGTCAATATTAAAAGATTACCAGACAAGCTTTTTTATGACATAAGCGAAGTTCGATATTTTAACACTGTCTAATTTGAAACAAGTAGCCCAGAGAGAGGGTCAATATGAAAACAGCTCCACAGAAACCCAAAACTAACAAAGTAATTCAGGAAATTCGAATTACAAATCAAACCAAAAAAATTCAGGGCAAACCTATTATAATCAAAACCATCAATACAATAATTCAAATCATACCAGTTTCCAAAAAAACAAAACAAAATCAACAAAATTTTAATCAGGGCAGACAAGAAAATCCCCTTAATTATCAGATTCAGAATCAACCTCAAAATCAAAATCCAGTGGTAAATCAACCCACTAAAAGGCAAAGAGAAAGTACCAGTGGTCAGAGTAAAATGGAATGGTCCGAAAATTTTTATCAATCAGTTGGATCAAATAGATCAACCGAATACCTCCAATCAAATCCCTATGTCCAACTAAAAATCAATAACATTCCCTTAAAGTGCGTTATAGATACAGGCTCTTCAATAAATACAATATTATTAACGAAAATTATTTCAATTTTCCAGAAACATCGGAAAATTTGAATGTTCAAACAATAAATGGAATAATAGAGCTTAATATCTTTTACACCAAGCAAAGTTTGCCTCAACCATCAAAAATTTTATTGCCGTAAATTTTCATCAACATACTATTACAACATACTATGACATAATAGGTAGCAAATATCTCAAAGCATGTCAGGCCGTTATTTATTACGAAAAGAAAACAGTGTAACATTATAAAATCACAAATTCTATTTCAAATACACAAATAAAGAAGAAAAAGAAGAATCAATACCTTATCCTCCCCCAGAGTTCGAATATGAAGCATTCGCACATGAAATAAATAACGGTATCAAGGAAAGAAACGAATTTAGACTTGATCATTTAAACTCAGAAGAAATAGAAAAGTTAAAGAAAATATTGCATATTTGGTGAAAATTTGACCTTTACCAGTACAATAAAACATAACATCAGAACTAAGCACGAAGACCCAATTTACAAACACCCATACAAATACCCATAAATCTTTGACGAAGAAGTCAATAAACAAATTAATGAAATGATAGAACAGGAAATCATTCGAAAATCGAAATCGCCGTATTGTTGAAAGAGGACGGATCCAAGGAACAAAAGTTCCGCCTAGTAATCGACTATGGTAGTCTAAATGAGATTACTGTCGATGACAAGTTCCCATTACCAGTAATGGATGAAATATTAGACAAACTTGGAAAATGTCAATACTTTACAACCATTGACCTCGCCAAGGGATTCCATCAAATCCAAATGGACCCTAAATCAATTGAAAATATCAAAGAAGTTAAATTCGGCTATGCCGAAGTTTATATACCCTAGAAGTCCTTGACAATAATAATTTTACATGTTCAAAATTTGTTTTCTGCAACTCAATTCATTAATATACAAACAAAACAATTTTACTCTTCATACTATGTACAATTTGTTCTTCTTCTTCCCTCATTCCCTAAGCAAAGCAACGCACGCATACACATACAGTTTATGTAGCAGAGCTGCCGGCAGCGATTGAACCGATTTATATTGAGTTTTTATATCCAATTCTATCATTGTAGAAAATTTCATGGGGATACTCCAATTTTTATGAAAATGTTTCTTTTAGAGCTTTATGATATAGTGGTCCGATCCTGACAATTTTCATCCTTTATCTGCTTCGGGCAATAAGTAGCTCAAATACCAAGTTTCATCTCGATAGCTCTTAAGATGGCGGCGTGAAGTTGATTTGCACAGACGGACGGACGGACAGACGAACATGGCTATATCGACTCAGCTTCGTCTCCTTCTGTGCGTTACAAACATCTGACCAATTTTATAATACCCTCTGCAATGGTATAACAAGAAATAAATGAGTTGGCATTATTACAACAAATTCAATTAGTTATGTAGAACCCAATATCGTAACTTGGAACCTGCCCAAGACAAATTTAAAACGAAATTGTAACCAGAATAAAATATTCATAGAAGGAAATAATATCATAACCATAGGGCCGGGGCTAACTTCGACCGCGTCAAAGTTTGTATACCCCTGCAACTTTTTGGGTAACTCTTTCCTTACCAATTAGCCATCAATGTGGAAGAACGTTTTATCTAAAAAGCAGTGGCGTAGTAACGGGGGGGGGGTTTTGGGGATAAAACCCCCCCCGAAAATTGGTTCATTTTTTATAAAATTGATTCAGCCATTAAACCAACTCAATTGCTAGAATGCTCGATTAGAACGAAAAGAACGATTGAAGAAATTGTGTGAAACAAGATGGACTGAAAGACTTGATGCTGTAATCTGCTTCAAAGAAATGTTTGTTCCAATTTGTTCGAGTTTGGAAAAAATTAATGAATGTGGAAACGCTGAAAGTTCCAAGAATGCTTTTAGCTTTCTACATACATTGAAAAGTGGAGCATTCATTGTGTCGATGTCAATAATCCACGAAATTTTTTCTCTTACACAACCTTTAACTTCTTACCTCCAAGGGAAAAGAGTTGATCTCTCTGCAGCTGTTTCGGCGGCTGATGATTTGGCTGTTTTGTTGAAAGAAATGAGGGAAAACGTTGCATCAAAGTTCAAAAAAGTATTCGCTGATGCTGAAAAATTAGCTGAATCAATAGGAGAAAAAATTGAAGTTCCCAGGATTGTTCAATGTCAAAAACATCGACAAAATTACCAGAACAGCTCGGCAGAAGAATATTATCGCCAATCAATATTCATACCATTCCTCGATCACTTCATATCTTCCTTATCTGACAGATTCGTCAAACACAAAAAGACATTGTCAATTATTAAAAATATCCTCCCTGAAAAATTGCTTAAAAAAGGAGTTGAAAATGGTATTGTTTCTGAAACTGTCGAAGTAATAATGGATCAATGGCCAACAGCTACTGAGGCAACTGTTTCCATAGTAATAAATGAAGTCGTATTGTGGAGACAACGTTGGATTGGGGCAGAAACTCATCCGAAGACATTCATCGACGCATTAAATCTTTGCAACGAAGGACTTTTTCCCAACGTTTCAAAATTTTTGAAGATAGGAGCAACGTTAGCTGTGACCATTGCTAGCAGCGAACGGAGCTTTTCAACTTTGAGGCGTTAAAAAAATTGGATAAGAAATTCAACTGGAGAAGATAGGCTGAACGGACTTGCTCTAATGAGTATTAACATAGATATTGATATCACGGTGGAATAAGTTATCGACAGATTCGCTCAAAAAAAGAGGAAAATCGATTTGTGATTTCGTATATTTATGTTTTTCAACAGTTTTTTATGCTCCAGAATTATCAATAAATTGATCAATATTTATTCAATACAATATGATTTCAACTGTTTTTTCCACAAACAATTATTTACATGTAAATATTGTTTAGTTACTTATTAAAAACGTTAGTAGTATATTGTAATATAAACTACAATGGAAAATCGTACGTCCAATTTTATCTTGAGATGCTCATATATATCATATATATAAAATTAAATTTTTATATTCTATACAGCATTTCAATATAAAACACCCTATACATTACACATTATCTAAGTGATTTCTCATATTTAGAATTTTGTTCAATATCTTTGATCCTAAAACATGTTAACCCCCCAAAAAATTTTCTGGCTACGCCACTGCTAAAAAAGGCTTATGTTTGCGAAATAATGGCCTACAATCATAGGAAATAACGAAGATATTGATCTTAGTCACTGTTTTCGACCGATCGTTCCTATGGGAGCTATATGATATAGTCACCCGATCTTGATGAAATTTGGCACAGTAGTTTATAGGCGTAATAAACTCTCTAATATTAAGTTATATTTATATAGTCACGATAATAGCACAGAAAATAAAGAAGTTATTGAGAAAAGTCACTGTTCGTGACTTTGGGGTTTGAATGGGAGCTATATGATATAGTGGTCCGATCCGGCTGAATCCGAGATATACGAGATATGCAGAATATACAAGCCTACGTGCAAAATTTCAGCTCTTACGGTCTAGGAGGAATTTGCGTTGATCCAGACGGATGAACGAACGGACGAACGGACGGACGGACGGGCTATTTGAACTCGTCTCGTCGTGACTATAGAATATATATACTTTGTATGGTCGGAGATGCTTCGTTCTATGCGTTGCACACTTCTGACCAAAATCAATAAACCCTTTTTGCAAAGGTACAAAAATTAAAGACTGTGCTATGCAGTTAAATGAAGTATCAATAGTAAATACATTACAAGATTATACCCAAAATATTTATGTAACCAACAATGTAACAAAACTAGAACCAATCTCTTATATCCAAGCTAAACAAATCATTTCCGAAAAAACTGCGTATAACAAAATATTTAACATCATAACTACCACAACATTAAAATTAGACTAATAAGTTTAACCCTTTATCTTATCTAAAAATTTAAGTCAATATCAAAAAAAAAGTTATTACACAAATTAAGAATGAAACTTTTGTACGATCAAGTGACTCAGCTTTTGACAATCTCGCTTTACATGAATTGTCACCATCCCAAGAAATTTCACTTGCAACACAGCAAGCACTTCCAACTCTCTACCCCGTATTTTCCGCCTGAGCACAGGCTATTTTCCACGTATGTCCCCAAAAAAACTTCCAAGCCTGAGAACGCTTAGTGGGCAAAAATCAAATTTTAAATTAATAAAAGAAGTGGATTTATAACTATATATGTATATATTCTTAATCAGCATAAGACGTTGATTTTGTTTCCTGAAGTCGTATTTGAATGGGCATTCGTACCTTCTATGAGATTAAAGTCAGTTGTCCTTACCGCTGCGCCATGATTTGTGGGGCATATCATTACGATGAACGATATTATCGGTACCTCCGATTTAAGTGCTGGCTACGCACAAATCTTTTATGTTAAAAAAGAATATAGCTATATATCTAATGCATTTATATGTTTGCATTTAAGGTTCTAAATACTGCAGGATCGGATCGATATATCAGCTCCATAAAATTGCCGTTTGTTTTTTCGTTATTTTCTAAATTTTTCTCATAAAAGTAAACATTTGTCAGGTTGATATACCTAAACTAGCTGTGCCGAATTTCATTAAGATCTGTAGTTAGCCCCGGCGTTCTGGATATGCAATATGTTAGCCAATACCATTCCTTATTAGAATTAAGGTTATTTTTACACAATTTGTGTTTCCTGGTTAGAAAAAAGTTTAGATTCGCCAATCAACTACAATTTACTACAGTTAAGTAACTTCAAATTCCCGCTCCTATATAAGTACAGTTGCCTTGGGTGTGCTCCTTATAGTCAACTTTCACCATGTGGTCAACCAAGACTGTGGTCCCTTCTTTTCGCCTGCTACTTATTATCTGTTCTGTTGCCGAGGTCATTGGCATCATTGGCGGGCGATTTGCTCGTCCAAAAATGTTTCCCCATCATGTCTCTTTGCACATGGATGAGAAATATGTAGCTGGCGGTACCTTGATCAGTTTGAAGTGGGTTCTTACCTGTGCGCATTGCATGCTCGGCGATATGAACACTTATATGGTTCATTTGGGCATCATCGACATTAAAGACAATAGTGGACAAAGGATTCTTCCTAAAGAATTCATCGCTCACCCGAATTTTAATCAGGAGTCGTTAGATTGCGATATTGGAGTGGTTCACTTAAGCCAACCAGCTGCATTAAATGATCATGTGCAAATAATGTCGCTCGCTATCCATCAATTTTATCCAGAAAATACGCTGGCAATTATCACCGGATATGGTGACATCGACTCATACAAAACTATGCAAAATTGTCTGAAATTTGCCTATGTTCCAATATGGGGTCAAGACTTTTGCAATTCCATACATGATCCTCGGATAAACGAAAACGGCATGATGTGCGCAGGATATGACGATGGACAAGACACTCCATGCGAAGGAGATTCCGGTGGCGGGTTGATATATAATGAAACTGTCATTGGCGTATATTTTATGGGACCTGAGGTCTGTGGCAATTCAAAATATCCTACCGTTTATCAAAATGTGGGTTACCACGCTTACTGGATACACCAGACTATCTTTGATGATTCATTTAAACGGAAAAAGAAAAACTTTTGGAATAACACCATGAAAGCTCACAATGTTCGGCACAAAAATTGTAACCATTTTAATTCAACCCGCAATCCATAAATGCAGTTTGAAAAATGTACAATTAATAAATAATTTAAGTTATGTTACAAGTAGGTGAAAACAATAATAAATTCAGAATCAATTAGACATACTAATAACAGTTGCATCGTGGATTGTCTGTTGCGGCACATTGTATCGGCTGTCCGTATTTACATCGGTGCCTCATGTTTGTGGGCGGATGTTGGTTCGAAATCTTAAATAAATAAATAAGTATAAGTATTTGAAACGACTAAAGGATCACATTAATATGTACGCAGGGTATCTCGATCTCCTTTAAGAGCAAGGGGAAGAATTACAAATTTTTTGTCGGATTTTGATACACACAAATGATTGGTGTGACATATTCGATAAGTTAAGGGGAAAATCAATTTTGAATTACGTAACCAAAAGTTGTAAATAACTTTATTTGAGTATATAATATACATATTAATCTATCTACCAAATGTATTAACTCAAATTCATATGTCACATACTTAGCTTGGCCATAAATGTTCTATCTTGGGTATCTTCGCCTGATACTTAATTTGTGTTCTGCATGGCGGGAGATTTGCTTGTTTAGGTGCGTTTCCCCATGATTGTTCTATATACGTGCATGGCGTACTACAAGGTGGCGGTTCATTGATAGCAGAAGAATTCGTCCTAACCGCTGCGCAAATCATTACAAATAATATACGCAAATACACTTCGATTCGGTTAATGATTCGGTTAATGAAACCAGCTACAATAAAAAAGAATGTGCAAGTGATTAATTTAGCTCCTAGCCATGCTACCGATCTAGATGATACTGTAGGATCTGTCACCAGATACGGTGATATCGATGATCATAAATCTAGGCAAAATTGTCTAAGATGGACAGTTCTTCCAGTATGGAGTCTAGAAACATGCTCTCATTTGATGCCTTCAATTAGGAGGACTGCAGGATCCCCATGCCACGCCATGCGATGGAGATATTTTATGGTGTATATTTTATGGGATACGGCTGTGGAAGACGACATTTTCCCAAGGTTCGTTCACCTGTGCCCTTCCACTAGGAGTGGATACATGACATTCCTTTGGTATTTAGCACTTGGAAAACATTGAAGTTCTGAAAAGAAAATATTATTATTTATATATTTATATATTTTAAGTGCGCTAAAAAACGTGAAAGATCTAGAAATGACACCCAATAGATTCGAGTTTGTATTGCTCTTATTCTAATTTAAAAATACTAAATTGAAAATGTCAGTTTAATACGACATTGAGTTTGTTATGGCGTATAATCTACGTCTGACTTTTAATTTTGCCAATTTTCAAAATAATAATAGCAGCCCTCGTACTATTCTTAAATAAAACAACAATTTAAATTGATATAAATAAAATTAATAATAATAGTATCTATTCTTTGGGTAAATATAGAACTATAGAGTAGGAGGTCTTAGAGTAGTTTATTCAGACTGACATGTGTACTATGCTGATTTAAAATGTAGAAACGTCTGATCTAATAAATGAAAATCGACATCTGCAATACTGAATAAATATATGTATAAAGCATTAAACAATTTTGCCATAACTTGATATTTATAATCCGTTCTGTACAGTAATACTGGCGATTATATACACAAAATTTTTCATAACATTCATTTCCTGGTTTTCACAACTTTAGTTGCGCCAAATTGATGCAAATTAACACAGTTAGGTATCTATATAAGTGTCGTTCTCTTAAATAAGGTTTCTATAGTCAACTTTCAGCATGTGGTCATCCAACAGTGTGGTTCCTGCTTTTTGCTTGCTACTGATTATCTGTGCTCCTTCCGAAGTTATTGGCGTCATTGGCGGGCGATTTGCTCGTTTGGGAATGTTTCCCTATCATGCTGCTTTGCTCGTGCATGATTTTCAATACGCTGGCGGTTCCTTGGTCTCAAACATTTTTGTCCTGACCTGTGGCCACTGTGTTACCATGTACGACAAAAATGATTGTACGGTTCTTTTGGGCGTCATCGACTTAAAGGACATCAATGGACAAACGTTCCTTCCCAAAGAATTCATCCCTCACCCACAGTTTAATGCAACTTCGTTAGATTACGATATTGGACTGATTTTATTAAGCAGAGCAGCTGAAATAAATGAGAATGTGCAAACAATTGGAATGGCTTTTGCCAATTCTACCTACTATGTTGGCACGATAGCTCATGTCAGTGGCCATGGTGATATCGATCCATATGGAAATCGACAAAGTTGCCTGAAATATGCATATGTTCCATTATGGGACCCAGATAATTGTACTAGTGAAATATTTAACCGCATTACGGATCACGGCATGATTTGCGCAGGAGAAGACGATGGACGAGACGATCCATGCAATGGAGATTCCGGTGGCGGATTAATTGTGAATCACATACTTATGGCGGTTTTTTTTATGAATTACGGCTGTGGCCACCCACATTTTCCAACCGTTTATCAAGCTGTGCCTTACCACCGTCAGTGGATAGATGAGGTTATGCAATCTCAGTATATCCGGAAAAAGAAAAACTATTGGAATAACACCATGAAAGCTCACAATGTTCGCCACAAAAATTGTAACCATTTTAATTCAACCCGCAATCCATAAATGCAGTTTGAAAAATGTACAATTAATAAATAATTTAAGTTATGTTATAAGTAGGTGAAAACAATAATAAATTCGGAATCAATTAGTCATACTAATAAGAGTTGCATCGTGGATTGTCTGTTGCGGCACATTGTATCGGCTGTCCGTATTTACATCGGTGCCTCATGTTTGTGGGCGGATGTTGTTTCGAAATCTTAAATAAATAAATATCAGTAGTTGAAACGACTCAAGGATCACATTAATATGTACGCAGGGTATCTCGATCTCCTTTAAGAGCAAGGGGAAAAATTACAATTTTTTTGTCACACACAAATGATTGGTGTGACATATTCGATAAGTTAAGGGGAAAATCAATTTTGAATTACATAAACGTTATGTTACGTTACGTTACGTGTGTTTCCCCATAATTATTCGGTATTACGTTTGATTTCGATATTGGATTGATTCGCTTCATGAAACCAGCTACAAAAAATAAGAATGTGCAAGTGATTAATTTAGCTCCTAGCCATGCTGACTATCCAGATGATACGCCATCCAACTGTCCCCGGATACGGTGATATGGATGATCAAAATTGTCTGAAATAGGCAGTTCTTCCACTATGGAGTCCATACAATTGCTTAAAATTTGATGGCTTTAATGAGCACATACTTTGCGGAGGTTTTCAGGATGTCCGTGACATGGCATGTATAGGCCACTATGAGTGGATTATTCATAATATGAATGCTCACAGTGTCCGGCACAAGAAGTGTTTTCGTATATGTTTGCATTTAAGGTCCTAAATACTGCAGGATCGGATCGATATATCAGCTCCATAAAATTGCCGTTTGTTTTTTCGTTATTTTCTAAACTTTTCTCATAAAAGTAAACATTTGTTAGGTTGATATACCTAGACTAGCTGTGCCAAATTTCATTAAGATCTGTAGTTAGCCCCGGCGTTCTGGTTATGCAATATTTTAACCTTCAGATTAATAACACAATGATTATAAATACCATTTGTAGTTATTATTCCACAACTTGTGTTTCCTGGTTACAAATAGTTTAGATTCGCCAATCAAATACAATTTACCACAGTTATGTAACTTAAAATTTCCGATCCCATTTATAAGTGGGGTTCTCTTGGGTGTAGTCCTTACAGTCAACCTTCACCATGTGGTCAACTAACACTGTGGTTCATTCTTTTTGCTTGCTACTTATTATCAGTGCTGCTTCCGAGGTTATTGGCATCATTGGCGGGCGATATGCTCGTTTAGGAATGTTTCCCCATCATGTGTCTTTGCACTTGGATGGCATTTGTGGTTGTGGAGGTTCCTTGGTGTCAGAGAATTTGGTGCTAACAGCGGCGCACTGTGTTCTGGAGGAGAAAAGTCGAATAACGGCTTTTGCTGGCATCGTCGATTTAAAAGAGCCTAACAATGGACAAACTTTCAATATTATAGATACCATCATTCACCCATCTTATAACTACTCTAGCATGGATTACGATATTGCATTGATTCGCTTAAGTCAACCAGCAAGATTAAATGGTAATGTGCAAGTGATTACAATGGCTACTGGTAATGCCAACTATCGAGCAGATACGGTAGCATTTACCACCGGATACGGTGAAATCGATCCACATGGAACCAAGCAAAATTGTCTGAAATATGTTGATATTCCACTATGGGATCGACAAACTTGCAATTCCCACTATTTTCCTCCCATAACTGATCGCATGATTTGCGCAGGCGATCCTCTTGGACGCTACGATCCATGCGATGGAGATTCTGGGGCCGGATTGACTGTAAATGGTACTCTTATTGCTGTTTTTTCCTTTGGGTATGGCTGTGGCACACCATATCGTCCTACTGTTTATGAATCTGTGCCCTACAACCGTAACTGGATAGATGAGGTTATCCATTCCCAGTATGTCGGTAAAAAGGAAAAAATCCTGAAATGACAACATGAATGCACATAATGTTGGGGACAGGAATTGTAAACATTTTAATTCAACCCAATGTGGTATATCCATACCAAAAAGCAATTAATACAACGAGCTCAAATTGTAATCTTTTGTTGCAAGTATAAACAATTAAATATGTAAGCAATAAAATATAAGTGTGCACTTGAATATGTACATAAATGTATGCACATAAACATATTCATATTTTTATATATTTTCTTTTTTTTTTTTTGTTTTTGATTTTTTTGGCTTCTAAAAAACTTAAGGGAATAATTTTTTCTGTAATTTGTTGGTTATTGTGTTCAGATTACGGCCTTCGGAAGATATATACGAAAGAAAAAATTTCCTTTATTGACAGGCAAAAAAAACTATCTAATTTTTATCCGATTTTAATGAAAAATATGTCATTCGACGGGAAACACAATTCACTTTTTTTTCGTAGTTCAAGAAAAAATGTACTTTAGTATGAATTAGTGTCGTAAAATGGACTCGCCCAAAGGACCCAAAACTTCCACACAAAATTTAGATTTTCAATTGGCTCCAAATCGAAATTTGTGGTATGCAGTTTATGTCAGTTTTGCTACAACTTCTTCGAAGATTTCAAACCTCTATCTTTAATATTTAAGATTTTGGAAAAAACGTCTTAAATATAAGCCCCCCAAAAAACGGACTTTTCTTTGTTCAAATGCACCTGTGAAAAAAACGGATTAAACTGTGAAGACCATTCTTACGGTCCATTATCTGAATACAATAACCAACAATTTAAAGAAATAATTATTCGATTAAGTTATGTAGGAGCTCATCGAACCAACAAAAAAACAAAAAGTTTTAAATTCGTGTCCGCCACTGTATATGCATATACAATGCACATAAGAGGAGGAAGAGGAGGACATCAATGGACAAACGTTCCTTCCTAAAGAATTCATCCCTTACCCGCAGTATAATGCAACTTCGTTTGATTACGATATTGCACTGATTTTCTTAAGCAGAGCAGCTGAAATAAATGAGAATGTGCAAACAATTGGAATGGCTTTTGCCAATGCCACCTTTAGTGTACACACGGTAGCTCGTGTCAGCGGACATGGTGATATCGATGCACATCATACTCAACAAGAATGTCTAAAATATGCATATCTTCCATTATGGGACCAATATAATTGCTCAACTTTTAATAACGTAATAACGGACCACGGCATGATTTGTGCAGGAGGTGGCGATGGACGAAACGATCCATGCTATGCAGATTCCGGTGGCGGATTGGTTGCGAATCGCATTCTCATTGGCGTATATTTTTTGGGACCTGATACCTGTGGCGAACCACATCATCCAACCGTTTATCAAGCTGTGCCTTACCACCGTCAGTGGATAGATCAGGTTATGCATTTTCGGTATGTCCGGAAAAAGAAAAACTTTTGGAATAACACCAAGTTCACAATGTTCGGCACAAGAATTGTAACCATTTTAATTTAACTCATAATCCATAAATGCAGTTTGAAGAATTTATAATTCATAAATAATGTAATTTAAGTTAAAAGTAGGTGAAAACAATAATAAATTCAGAATCAACTAGCTATTGCTCATATGGCCGCCTTATTGCCCTAGCAATACCTGATTCTTGTTCGTTCTGGGAATGGCTTCTTGTTCGTTAATACCGTCATTCGAGGGGAATTCGCTCGTGCAGGACTTTTTGCTTATATGGCTGCCTTGCTAGTAAATGGCGTTCTTCAACGTTGTTTGTCCTTGATCTCAAAGAGCTACAAAGCTGAAATTTTCCAATGCTATGCTAAAGAACGGAATACGATTCTTTTGCAAACAATAGACTTTTCAGATAAAACGAAAGAGTAACAACAAACATGCAAGAGTATACAAACTTTGAAGCGGTCGAGGTTATTCCCGGCCCTCTGGTTATATTTGCATTAGGTAGGTACTGCAGGGGTTGTATATATCTCAGCCGGGTCGGATCGCTTTATCATAGGGCTCCACACAATTTCCATTTGTCACTATCATTGGCATTTCTCAGTTACTTCGTTATTTTCTCAACTTCTCTCATAAAAGTAAACATTTTTCAGTTTGATATACTCAAACAAACTGTGCCGAATTTCATCAAGATCAGGTGACTTTATCTTATAGCTCCCTTAGAAACGATCGCAACTATTGACAGCATGGCTGTAGTTAGCCCCGGTGTTATGCTTATGCAATATTTTAACCTTCAGATTAATAACACAATGATTATAAATACCATTTGTAGTTATTATTCCACAACTTGTGTTTCCTGGTTACAAATAGTTTAGATTCGCCAATCAAATACAATTTACCACAGTTATGTAACTTAAAATTTCCGATCCCATTTATAAGTGGGGTTCACTTGGGTGTAGTCCTTACAGTCAACCTTCACCATGTGGTCAACTAACAGTGTGGTTCCTTCTCTTTGCTTGCTACTTATTATCAGTGCTGCTTCCGAGGTTATTGGCATCATTGGCGGGCGATTTGCTCGTTTAGGAATGTTTCCCTATCATGCTGCTCTGCTCGTGCATGATTCGCCATACGCTGGCGGTTCCTTGGTTTCGGAGTTGTTTGTACTTACGTGTGCGCACTGCATTATCCACGACATAAACACCTATACGGTTACTCTCGGCGTTGTCGACTTAAAAGACACCGCTGCACAAACATTCCTCCCTAAAGAATTCATCATTCACCCGGATTATAATCGAATAACGATGGATTACGATATTGGACTCATTCGCTTAAGCAGACCAGCTATAATAAATGAAAAAGTGCAAACAATTGCTATGGCTCCTAGCGATGCCATCTATCGAAAAGATACGATTGCAATTGTCACCGGATTCGGTGATATCGATCCATATAAAACTAGACAAGATTGTCTGAAATATGTATATCTTCCATTATGGGGTCCAGAACTTTGCAATTCCAAACATTTTAGACAAATAACGAAGCACGGCATGATTTGCGCAGGAGAAGACGATGGAAAAGACAATCCATGCAATGGAGATTCTGGTGGCGGATTGACTGTGAATTACATTCTCATTGGGCTACATTTTATGGGAACTATAGAGTGTGGCGAACCACATAATCCAACCGTTTATCAATCTGTACCTTACCACCGTCAGTGGATAGATGAGGTTATGCATTCTCAGTATATCCGGAAAAAGAAAAACTATTGGAATAACACCATGAAAGCTCACAATGTTCGCCACAAAAATTGTAACCATTTTAATTCAACCCGCAATCCATAAATGCAGTTTAAAAAATGTACAATTAATAAATAATTTAAGTTATGTTACAAGTAGGTGAAAACAATAATAAATTCAGAATCAATTGGTCATACTAATAAGAGTTGCATCGTGGATTGTCGGTTATTGCTTCTAAATCTTAAATAAATAAATAAGTATCAGTATTTGAAACGACTAAAGGATCACATTAATATGTACGCAGGGTATCTCGATCTCCTTTAAGAGCAAGGGGAAGAATTACAAATTTTTTGTCGGATTTTGATACACACAAATGATTGGTGTGACATATTCGATAAGTTAAGGGGAAAATCAATTTTGAATTACGTAACCAAAAGTTGTAAATAACTTTATTTGAGTATATAATATACATATTAATCTATCTACCAAATGTATTAACTCAAATTCATATGTCACATACTTAGCTTGGCCATAAATGTTCTTTCTTGGGTATGGTTTTTCCAGTCAACTTTTACCATGTGGTCAACCAAGAGTGTGGTTCCTTGTCTTCGCCTGCTACTTATTATGTGTTCTGCTGTCGAGGTCATTTGCATCCATGGCGGGCGATTTGCTCGTTTAGGTGCGTTTCTCCATCATTTTTCGGTATTACGTTTGATTTCAATATTGGATTGATTCGCTTAATGAAACCAGCTACAAAAAATAAGAATGTGCAAGTGATTAATTTAGCTCCTAGCCATGCTGACTATCCAGATGATACGCCATCCAACTGTCCCAGGAAACGGTGATATGGATGATCAAAATTGTCTGAAATAGGCAGTTCTTCCACTATGGAGTCCATACAATTGCTTAAAATTTGATGGCTTTAATGAGCACATACTTTGCGGAGGTTTTCAGGATGTCCGTGACATGGCATGCGAAAGAGATACGGATACCGTTTATCAATCTGTATAGGCCACTATGAGTGGATTATTCATAATATGAATGCTTACAGTGTCCGGCACAAAAAGTGCCACGTTTTCGTATATGTTTGCATTTAAGGTCCTAAATACTGAAGGATCGGATCACTATATAATAGAGCTCCATAAAATTGCCGTTTGTTGTTTCGTTATTTTCTACACTTTTCTCATAAAAGTAAACATTTTGTCAGTTTGATATACCCAAACTAGCTGTGCCGAATTTCATTAATATCTGTAGTTAGCCCCGGCGTTCTGGTTATGCAATTTGTTAACCAATACCATTCTTAATTAGAATTTGAGTTTCCTGGTTGATAAAAAAGTTTAGATTCGCCAATCAACTACAATTTACTACAGTTAACTTCAAATTCCCGCTCCTATATAAGTAGAGTTGTTTTGGGTGTGCTCCTTACAGTCAACTTTCAAATTGTGGTCACATCGTAGTGTGATTCCTTCTCTTTGCCTGCTACTCATTATCTGTGTAGGCGACAAGGATAATGAAGCAGTTGGCATCATTGGCGGGCAATATGCTCACTTAGGAATGTTTGCCTATCATGGTTCTCTGCACTTGGATGGCATTTGGGCTTTGTCTCCATGGCGAACCGAATGATTTGCGCAGGAGATTCGCTTGGATGGTACGGTCCATGCAAAGGAGATTCCGGAGCCGGATTGACTGTGAATCTCATTGCAATCTCTTCCATTGGGAATGGCTTTGGCACACCATATCGTTTGTCCCTTTTTCAATATGTGCCATACCATCGTCAGTGGAGAGATGAAAACATGAATTTTAACAGAGTCCGGCACAAGAATTGTAACCATTTTAATTCACCACATGTCCCATAAATCCAGGTTGGAATTGTTATTATATTGGTTTAGTTATTTAATACTAAGCACAAATGTGTGAAAATAATAATAAATTTAGAATCTATTCACTTTTGTTCGACACCTTACCTTGACTTAAGCCTGAAATCGGCTCGCCGAATGTGACTTATTCATTATTCGGAAATTTAAGGCTTTCGTCCTGCTTACGATTTTAAGGCCATTGTAAAAGCAAAAGTTTTTCAAATCGAGCAGAAGTAAATTTATTCTGAATTTTGTATTATTTTCTCACATGCTGGGCTTTAACTTACGTAAAAATAATTTTCCAAGCAGAATTTATGGGCTTCTCAATTGCTTACACATCGAGTGGCGGACCCCGCATAGGAGGGCTGCTATGTATATTTCAGGAATGGCAATTAAGAAAAAACAAATATTTAAATTAAAATGGTTATCCAGTCCTGTAAAACACTTGCCAAATATGGTTTCTAAAATTTTTGAATACTTCTTCGGCGCTTTCCATTTCACTTCACGAATTCACTTCTTTAATTTTTAACTTTAGGAAAATTTGACGCCCATTAGCAACCTCTTGGCATTTTGTAATAATAATGAGAAACGTTGTACATATGTGCTTGAAAATTGTTCGTTTATTATGGCGTATACATAGTCTTTTAAAATATTAATATCAGCCCTCGGACTATTCTTAATTACAACTATAATTCAAATTACATAATATTCACTTCCTGGATTTAAAAAAAATTCAAGATCAGGTGACTGTATCTTATAGCTCCCTTAGAAACGATCGCAACTAGCCCCGGTGTTGTGGTTATGCAATATTTTAACCTTTAGATTAATAACACAATGATTATAAACCATTACCATTTTTAGTTATTATTCCACAACTTGTGTTTCCTGGTTACAAATAGTTTAGATTCGCCAATCAAATACAATTTACCACAGTTATGTAACTTAAAATTTCCGATCCCATTTATAAGTGTTGTTCTCTTGGATGTAGTCCTTACAGTCAACCTTCACCATGTGGTCAACTAATAGTGTGGTTCCTTCTCTTTGCTTGCTACTTATTATCAGTGCTGCCTCCGAGGTTATTGGCATCATTGGCGGGTGATTTGCTCGTTTAGGAATATTTCCCTATCATGCTGCTTTGCTCGTGCATGATTATTAATACGCTGGCGGTTCCTTGGTCTCGAACTTTTTTGTCCTGACCTGTGGCCACTGTGTTACCATGTACGACAAAAATGATTGTACGGTTCTTTTGGGCGTCATCGACTTAAAGGACATCAATGGACAAACGTTCCTTCCCAAAGAATTCATCCCTCACCCACAGTTTAATGCAACTTCGTTAGATTACGATATTGGACTGATTTTATTAAGCAGAGCAGCTGAAATAAATGAGAATGTGCAAACAATTGGAATGGCTTTTGTCAATGCCACCTTTAGTGTACACACGGTAGCTCGTGTCAGCGGACATGGTGATATCGATGCACATCATACTCAACAAGAATGTCTAAAATATGCATATCTTCCATTATGGGACCAATATAATTGCTCAACTTTTAATAACGTAATAACGGACCACGGCATGATTTGTGCAGGAGGTGGCGATGGACGAAACGATCCATGCTATGCAGATTCCGGTGGCGGATTGGTTGCGAATCGCATTCTCATTGGCGTATATTTTTTGGGACCTGATACCTGTGGCGAACCACATCATCCAACCGTTTATCAAGCTGTGCCTTACCACCGTCAGTGGATAGATCAGGTTATGCATTTTCGGTATGTCCGGAAAAAGAAAAATTTTTGGAATAAAACCAAAGTTCACAATGTTCGGCACAAGAATTGTAACCATTTTAATTCAACTCATAATCCATAAATCCAGTTTGAAGAATTTATAATTCATAAATAATATAATTTAAGTTAGAAGTAGGTGAAAACAATAATAAATTGAAAATCAGTTAGCTATTGCTCGTAAGGTCGCCTCATTGCCTTAGCAATACCTGATTCTTGTTCGTTCTGGGCATTCCCAGAAGCTATTGCTTCTTCTTTGCTGATGTCGTCTTTGGGGGGTATTGCGGTCGTGCAGGACAATTTTTACAAACTGCTGTCCCGTTACCGAATGGTCTTCTTTAATGTCGTCGCTCTTAGATTTATTAAAATGCCCAGATGAAGGTAAATCGCAAAAGGGATTTTATGACAAAACTTCTAACAGAAACAAAAGAGAAGATAGATATTAAAACCAAAAAAAAAAAAAAAGAAAACAGTTGTGGCAGATGATCTGCCAGAGATGTAATCTCTTTTGAAGATGAAAACTATCTTTCTGTGATTCTGTCCTATCAGCAGAAGCACCTCGTGGAGAAAAACGCTTGTGTAGTTTTAACTTCACTTTTTAGCAGTTAAATTCGAATTTTCAATTTGTATATATGTAGGAATACACCGGTTAAAATTGCGTATACGTAACGCGTGCCAGCCAAGCGGCGGCTAGAATAGGGATGAGTTGGGAAGCAAACAACACGGTTTTTATTTATAACCCGCACTGATAAGGTAAAAAGTACAAATCGAACTCTTCTAGTCTAACAATCTTTCTATTAAAATGATCGCCTAAGCAAAAACTTGTAGCCATTTTAAAGGTCTTATTTGGCAATGCACAAGCTTCAAATCGTAAATATATAGAAGCAAAAAAATTTTTAATGCATGCTTTCATAATGAAACTTCTTTTTTATTTTTAATATTTAAAACTTACATTTTTTTTTTGCACTACAATTGTAGTAGTTTTTAAGTTTCTGTAGTTCGTTTTCCTCTGAGTCTCCATTTCAACATTAAAAAAAATGAACATTTTATATGGATCACAGTTTAATCGTTTGGTTTTGCCTTTCTCTAAATTATGGGTTAACTAAAGTTGTAATATCTAAACAAGTGCCATTCTCTACCCAAGTCATCGGGCGAGATGTTGTCGACTAAGAGAGTTGTTCTTGCCCTTTTTCTTTTTCTTGTTGTAATAGATAAGAGACTCTTCTCTGATGCTGCTTTCAATAAAAGTATGTTACGCACCATTGGCGGGCAAATTGCTGCTCCAGGGCAGATTCCCTATCAAGTGGTCTTGATAGAGGATCAACGACAGGTTTGTGGTGGTTCTTTGATCTCAGAGACCATAGTGCTTACCGCTGCCCATTGCATATGGGGTCTACAGCCTAACCAGATGGAAGCTATTGTAGGCGGCAATGATTTTATGCTTGCTAATAACGATTGGTACCAAATCGCACAGTTCATCAACCATCCTCAGTACATACATCAGATGCTCGATTTCGACATTGGCCTGATCCGGTTGAGTAGACCAGTTCGATTAGGTGGCCTAGTGCAAAAGATTCTGTTGGCTGATTCCGATGCCAAATACCCAGCTGGTAGAACAGCAACTGTTAGTGGATATGGTGCCATAAATCATCATTATGACAAGCAAAGCTTTCTGAGATACGCCCATGTTCCTATATGGAGTGAAGAGGATTGTCATAAAAAATTTAGTGCCATCACGAAGCGCAACATTTGCGCAGGAACGTCTGGCAGAGTGGGCAATTGTCAAGGAGATTCTGGAGGACCATTAACTGTTGGTGACAGACTCTATGGAGTTGTATCGTGGGGATATCAATGTGGCACGCCAGGTCCAATCGTTTATTCTTATGTGCCTGCTTTTCGTTCGTGGATATATGAAAATTCTCATATTTAAGTTAAAACTGTCAATAGAATTAACATTAACTTTTTCAAAAAGTATTTTCCCAGTTGTCACATGCTTTTAAAATTCGCCTTAACTGTGACACATTTTAACGTATGGGCAGATATATATTACGAGCCATTTACAGCCATTTTAATTAATTATCATGCACATTGGCTAAGAGCCGGCTACCATTTTACAAAGAAGACGAAAAGAAAACCAAAGAAAATCAAAGACACGTTTGTGGCCATCTTTTAATCTCAGAGACTATGGTGCTTACCACTACGCATTGCACATAGGGATTACAGCCTAGTCAGATGGATGTTATTGTAGACGGCAACGCCTTGAGTATACCCAATGAAAATTGGTTCAATGTTGCCCAGCTTATCAGCCATTCGTTGCTGGATCTTTCAAAATGTACATATTTAGGTGAAAAGTTTTAGTTAAATGCAAAATCTACAATGAGTAGTTTAATTCATTTTAGGAGGATAAATATTTGTGTGTAACTGTGAATTAAATAGTGAAATAACTTTGACGGTTTTCTTGCCAAGGAAGAAAATGTGTTTCCTGGAAACCGATTAATAATTATAAGCATATCTGATCCGCATCTTCACCTCAGAGAATAGATAATAGAACAACTTTTAAACCACTTAGTTTAAACATTAAGCTCGTGGGGTATTATTGCGTATACGCAGTGTATAGCACACAAGAGGCAGCCCCTATATACAAAGCGGATTGAAAAATTTCAATTAAATTTACATTTTAAATATACATTTTTCTTTTCTATTTGGTTCTTTGAATTCGTGTTCCTCACTACAGATAAAAAATTGTTTTTAGTTTAATTGAATACTTTCAATAGATCTGTAAAAGTAAAATCAAAATACCCCTTATGTTTTTGATTGGTTGGCAATCTGGAAATTAAGTATGAAGTTGGAATTAATCTAAAAATGTTTAATTTTTGTCAATTTGAAATTTCAATTTACCCATTCTATGTGGTTCATGGTTTAATCGTTTGGTCTCGGCTTTTTCTTTGATGTTAGGTCTAGGAAAGCTGTGGAGTGTATAAAAGGTGGATTATCCACGTAAAGTCATCTCCTATAATGTGGTCGGCTAAAAGAGTTTGCCTGTTACTTATTCTATCAGACACCATCTTCATCTCTACTGCTGGTAAAGGAGTTCGGACCATTGGTGGGCAAATTGCTGCACCAGGGCAGATTCCCTATCATGTGACCTTGATAAAGGAAGAAGAACAGTCTTGTGGCGGTTCTTTAATTTCAGAGACTATGGTACTTACTGCTGCTCATTGCACAATTGGTGCACATCCCAGCCAGATGGATGTTATTGTAGGCAGCAACGATTTAGGTGATTCTAGAAAAAATCGGTTCAGTGTTGCTCAGTTAATCAACCATCCACTGCATAGTCCTTATCAACCCGATTTTGATATTTCCTTGGTTCGGCTAAGTAAACCAGTTCCCTTGGGTGGCACAGTGCAAACGATTTTGTTGGCCGATGCAGATTCTGAGTACCCAGAAGATAAAACAGCAACAATAAGTGGATATGGTGCTATCAATCATTATAAAGATAGGGAAAGCTTTCTGAGATACGCCGATGTTCCCATATGGAGTGAAAAGGAATGTAGAAATAAAAAATATCCGTACATTACGAAGCGCAACATTTGTGCAGGAAAGTCAGCTGGCAGGGCGGCCAGTTGTCATGGAGATTCTGGTGGTCCATTGACTGTGGATAACAAACTCTACGGAGTGGTATCTTGGGGCTATAAGTGTGGCAGAACAGGTCCGGTGGTTTATTCATATATACCAGCCTACCGTTGCTGGATCTTTCAAAATGCTCATATTTAAGTGAGTTTCAGTAATTGAATTAAAGAAGAAACTGCAGTGGCTAGTTTGTTTTAATTTGACAGATGAGAAGAAATGTAATACGAAGGAAAAATTTACCCACTCAGATCTCAACAGCTCTTTAACCATGAGGAATGACATGTATTTTTTTATTAAACTAATTTATCCTATTTCAACTATTTGCAACTAATTAAAAAAAGACTGCTTTAATTTTATTTGTCACGTACTACTAAAGTAGCGTGAATTTAGTAATTCGCCAAGACTGTAAAATTCAACGACTCATAATAATTTATTTTGTTATAGAAATTGCAGTTGTAAAACTTTTGTTGTGTTGGTTGTTAATTGGTCATAATTTTCCTAAAACGACTACGTAAAATTGGTGTACGTCAAAGAATGAATAGAAACTAATTTATGAGGTACTGGTCAAATTTAGCAATCCGTAAGTCATTGCAAAACCACAATATTGGTTAATATTGAGTATACGCTCTGTATGCGACCCACGTGGATGCCGCTAACTAAGATACAACGTCAGATAAATCGAACAAAAGGTGGTATATGCACTTAGAACATTTTAGGCATAAAACGTTCAACAAAAAAGTTGCTAAAGAAGTTTTTCCAAATGTCCTACATCTGTCGCCGACGCTTGAAAACAATTGTAAAATGGGTAGTCATAATTATGGCCATTTGGTTTTGTATTGGATTATTCGTCTTCAAAGATGATTTGGATGATTATTTCGATCCAGAAGATGACTACTTCTTCGATAATGCGTTTCCCATGTCCCTAAGAAATGGCACTGAATCGGATGAACTGTATCAAGATGAGGCTTTTATAATTAAAGATGCTGGGACACCATCACGCATGCCCAAGCATTTAACTTTGGAATCAAAAAACAGAGAAGTTGGTAAGTAAAAACAGGCAAATAAAATAATTCGCATTTGTATTGAAAACAGGGGCACATATATTTCCATTCCTCAACCCAGCCTATCCAACACTTACCTCTTTGCAATCTTTTTAAGCTGTTTAGTCTGCTTCTCTTCTCCTTACTATCTGTTATCAGCATTGGAAAATCTCTTTTACATTTCCCCCTATTTTTTTGTTGTTCTTTTCCCATTCTGCGCTTTTGCACTTCATTTCCACGCAATCGCTCGCAACTAATTCCCATCAATTCAATGCACACGCAGCACATCTTCATACCGCCCGTCGCCCCACCTTGTCACTAAGCCGGTCCACACCTAAATTCTGCTTTAAAGATGCATTTTGGGTCACCCGAACCAGTAGAAAAGGAGCTGGCGGAGGATAAGGGGATGTGAAATATCGATGGGGAGATAGAGAAAGAGAAAAAGCAAAAAACGAAACCAAACGGGGATAATAACACATATTGCTTTCCTCTTTCTTCCTCCCTCACAATCACCTCGTCCTTCTTACTAGTCTTCTCATGCTTGCTGTCACACTTTTTCTCCCCTCTCTGTCTCTTTCTCCCTTTCTTTCGCCTAACATTTGCCTTTACGCCTTAAAGAAAATTTCTAACAAGTTTTACAACAATGTCGAAGATGCCAACGGCAAATACTAACAACACTGGAGCACTTAACAACTTGCAATTGTTGCCAAACAACATTTTCAATGCTAGATCAGAAGTAGGGAGATAAAAGTGTGGAAGCGTGTGTGGGGTGTGTAGAAGCGGGCTACTCTGATAGATAGAGAGACCAATTCCTGCTCATTCCTCTATGTCAGTTGAGGCATTCGCATTAAGCATATGAAAAAAATGAGAAAATTGTTTCTTACTAATCAAGAAATGTGGTGTGGCGAGGAAAGAGGTCGGTATGGATCACTTCTTGAGGTTTCTTTTACTCAATGGACACTTGACTTGTCTCGGGGCCCAGGCAAATCAATGAAGCGAGTCAAGCTTCAACCAGCCATGTCTTCGAGGGGGGAAAGGGTAAGAGAATTGGATGCAGCTTCCTGTATGTATGTAGATACATATGTTGGGTCTTGCTTCTTCATCTATTGCTTGGCATGTGGAACAAGCATTTAAGATTGCATCAGCATGTGGTCAGAAGTCTCCTCCCTGTACTCCTCGTACCACTCATCGTCTCTCGTCTTGACTTGACTCATCCCTCATCTCTCTGGTGCTTGGACAATGCACGTATTTGCAATTTCGCATATCATGTTTGCATCTCTTGGCTCCACAGCAGCCTCCCCATCGCCATCGTCATCATCGAGGTGGCAAAGCTACAAGTTGGACCATTCTGATCCTTTTCCATCTTGGGCCGCAGCAGCAGCAACTGCCCTTTGGCGTCAAAATTGTGTGCAAGCCTACAACGTTTACCAACACGCATATGGCCCAGACACACGAGATGTACTTACGGGTTCACTGCACAGTGAAGCGAAATGCAATGATAATTGAAATGAGTGAAGCTTGGAAAGTTTTATGATGAAATTTGCTCTCTTATAAGCATGGGAGTCCACTGTGCCGGTCATCGGTCTCTTGTGTCTCTGGCAAAGTCTGAATCTTGTGGCCTGTGTGTTCATAGCTGGTAATTAGTGTTGTTGTACTTATTGGCATTGGCCCTGGCCTTGGGGCGCGTTACCACCAAAAAAGACGTGGCCAACACAACGTTTATCGTGCGCACGCATCAAGTTCCCTGTTCCAGTGCCCAGTGCTCAGAAATCTGCCTCTTGGCCATGTCTTTAATACGTTCGTTTGCTATCTTGATCGCAGGCTTTTGTGTTTTTTTCTTGCTTTTGACCAGATTTCACTGACATGGGTGTGCGTGAGTCCCTCTCTCTCGCTATGTGTGTGACACTACAGCGATAATGATTTTGTCCATACAATGCAAATGCCACGCCCCATCTTTGTTCCACAGCCCAATTTTGGTTCAAGCAGATTGATTTGTGTGCCTCTGGCATTGTTTCATTTCCCTTTTAATCAATGCTAATCCCTTGGCCCATGTTCATAAAGCGAAGGTGGGGACGAAGGTGGGAGGGGGCGTGGCCAATCCTCTCCCTAACCTCATTCATTTTGCAAAATAACGCTACTTTGGCATATTATGTTACTTTTATGCGTTATGTGGCTCGGCAGCACACTGGAATACACACATAGACACACTCAGACTCACCCGGACATTTGTCATGCGGCGCACCTACCCTACCTTTCGCCTCCCCTCCGTATTCCTGCTCCTACTGGGCTTCCGCCTGTTTCTACATTTATAGCTTCCTGTCACGCTCAGGCGTGTCCCTCGAGCGCTTGTCGCTATTATTGTCTATTTTTCGCCCCCTTTGGTGCTCTTCCCTATTTCAGAGTTCCCTCTGTGCTATTCGAATTTGGTCCCAAATGTCGATAAACTCTCCTGTTTCTTTGGAACATAACGCTTACGCAGCGTGGAACAGAAGAGCTTTTGAACTTGGAGCAGTTACAAAACACATTGAATGGGGAAAAACGAAATCTACGTACGAGTTGTAAAATATTGAGATAATCGAATTGAATTCCTAAAAGGTTTTCTGTATAAATCTCAATGCTCAAGCATAAGTTTTAAAATAAGAAAAATAAAATGTCCTCTCGAAATAAAAATTTGATTGGATAGATTATTGAATCAAGCTACCCACCAACTTTCCTGATCCGACCCAGCCTTGACCATTTTAATGGTTTGATGTTTCTCTGGGTAACTGAATGGCCGATTGGCTGGGCTAGTTGCGATTCTTGGTCAACATTTGCAGCATAATGCCACGACATCTCTCTTTTTCTTTTCTCTCCATTTCGCCTTCCCTTCTTGTCCTGTTTTTATTTCAAAACCTTTTATGGCTAAAAAGCCATAATAAAAATTTTCCATCAAGGTTTTTGAATATTATTAAAATCAAAATGATTGTGGTAATTGAAACGTTTTGCATGTTTAGTAAATCAAATACTGTTTCATTTTTCATTTGAGAGATTTGATGACCCCAATGTGCAGGTACGGTGTTCCTTGGGGACACACACATGCCCAATAAGTGTCACTTATGTTTGACAAATCGCATAAAAAGCAGAAGCAAGCTTAGTTGAGTGTACAGTGAACAGGAACAGGAGTAGAATTCATATTTCCATGCGAATGCAAATAACAAAATAATACAATGCGCACGAAGGACATGCTCTAAGGAAGTAAACAGAGACAGAGATAGGGAGACAACTTCTACACACAACACACATACGCACCGTTGTTGCCTGAGCAAATTTGCAAAAGGCGAGCCATTTTTCATAACCAAGCAGGGATGCTGACGGTGACGCTGATGATGACAGCTTTTCTTGTCAAATGCATTCAGATTTATCTAAGCAAGAAATGGATAGGAGAACGGAAAAGGGAGCGAATGTAAATGTCGTAAATTTCACACACAACAAAGCATCTTATTTTAGAAAATTTTGAAGCAAATCAACTTTATACAGCATTTTTCTATTTTTGTTATTACAGATTTAATTGAAAAATTTTCGGAACTTGAGGACAGTCCTGGGGAAATGGGAAAACCAGTTGAATTGCCCACGAACATGACAGATGCCATGAAAAAAGCTGTTGAGGATGGCTGGACCAAGAATGCATTTAATCAATATGCCTCCGATTTGATATCCGTGCACCGCAAACTTCCTGACGCACGCGATGCCTGGTGCAAGGATACAGCTCGTTATTTAACCAATCTGCCCAAAACAGATGTAATTATATGCTTCCACAACGAGGCTTGGTCGACATTATTGCGAACTGTTCACTCTGTTCTCGCACGCTCACCAGAACATCTGATTGGTAAAGTGATTCTAGTGGATGACTACAGTAACATGCGTAAGTTCCATTCGTAGATCGAGAATTGGAATATATTATTAGACCAAATCTTTATGTTTCAGCTCATCTCAAGATACAGCTGAAGGAATATTTCTCTTCGTATCCTAAGGTGCAACTTGTAAGAGTAGCAAAACGTGAAGGACTAGTCCGTGCTCGACTTTTGGGAATGAAATATGCTGATTCGCCGGTTGTTACCTTTTTGGATTCGCATTGCGAATGCACAGAAGGTAAATACATAACGAAGTAAGGTGTGGCTGAATGAGATGAGGGCAATTTGCATCTTTTGACCATAACAAAGCAAATTTAACCATTTTATTTCATTTCTGGACACGTAGGTTATAAAAGTGCGGCAAGTTTATGAGATTTATAGTTCAAAACTTGGTATATTAAAGGCAGAAGGAAGCTTCTCCGACCCCATAAAGTATATATATCCTTGATCAGGATCAACAGCCAAGTCGATCTAGCCTTGTCCGTCTTTCCGTCCGTCCGTCTGTTTGTCTGTCTGTCCGTATGAACACCTAGATCTCGAAGACTGTAAAAGCTAGAGCCACCAAATTTGGTATGTTGACTCGTGTAGTATGTAAAGTGATCGAGTTTATTTCAAATTTTTGCCACGCCCCTTTCCGCCACCGCTGTTTAATAAAAGCGTTTATCTCAAAAATTATTCTAGCTAGAGACACCATATATTTGGTATGTATATTTGCATAGTAAATGCGCACATTATGTATGTGTAATGATTTTGCCACGCCCCTTTTCACCCCCGTAATTTGAAAAAACTCGATTATCTCCCGTATTTTCCACTTTATGCAATCAAATTTGGCACACTTTAATTTGATACTAATATCCAGCAAATTTGATCAAAATCGAACAAAAAATAGTCGAGTTATGCATATAAACGTTTTTCCATAAGGCCGAAGTTGGCCGTTGGCTAAGATATGCTTGTAAAAAGCATGTGGAAAGACATTTGTTAAATAAAATTGAAATATTTTCTTTACTGGTGTGTGGTATACCTAATTCGGTGAGACAACTTCTATGCGCCTTTTTGTTTCCTTGCAATAAACAGGAAAAATAAAAGACAAAAGCACACAATCAATTTTCTTTATTGAGTTTTGCTGATGATGAAAAGAAAAGCCGCGAATTGAGGAAAAGTTGCCAAGTGTTAATACCCGAAAGATAGATGGAATGGGATGGACTGGAAAAGAATGGGATGGACAACAATTTTCAGCTTTGTTTCGCTATTGTTATTGCAGGCTGGCTGGAACCATTGCTGGATCGGATTGCCCGGAATCGAAATACTGTGGCTTCTCCCACTATTGATATGATTGACCATAAGACTTTGCAATACAACTATGTTGGCTCTAACGACGTTGTGGGTGCTTTCGATTGGAATTTAGAGTTTTATTGGATTCCGATTCCCAAACGTGAGATAAAGCGTCGAAAAGTAAGTAAATCATAATTTAAGTTAAATTATTTACCTGCCTATTTAGTCAGTTGAAAACTAATTGATCCTCTTTGGATTTATCTTAACAAAAACAAGGCCACAACAGTTTTATTAATAGTTATTTAAATTCAAATTGGTTTTGCCATCCCAGGACAGAAACATATTGAAATCACTCACGCAACCTCTGCTTGGTACGAAGTTTTTGTTTTGCTTTCGTGATGGATGATCAACAACGTATATCCGGATAGGTCAGAGCCATAATAAGTACAAGAAATACGGCGATTTGTATAATGCCAACGGCAACGGTTTTAAACATACGGACTTTGGGCTCCAGATCCCTGCGGCCACAGGGCCCCACTTGACAAGCCGGAGGCCGGCGTCGGCGATTCATAGGCAGCGATTGAAGGACTCCAGAATCCACGGCCGTCTGCAATTGACTGAATTTAAAAGTCTGCGGACTAACTGATAAACGATTATGAACAGATGGCAAACTGGTTGTTGGATCAAAGGCAGTAGCCACACCAGTCTTACTATATTTTCTACGTATTGAAGTGGAACTAGACAATTTATATGGACCACCACCATGGGCCATACTATTGATGAAGAAGGGGAGCATCGTTGACTTTGGATGCAATTGTTGGATTAGAACATTTGGATTTTCACGCAATTTGCAAAATGAAGTGCAACGCAGTTCATTGGCCTTTTCCAAAATGATGGTGGTAGCAGTGTCAGCGGTTTCTGATTTGCTGTTGATGTCGCTTTTGCTTAGATTAACTGCTATTCCTCTCTTTGGCGATATTGTGTTGTGGGATGGCATATAAAAGCATTGTGAATCATCGCCAGTCTTTATTTCATCAAGTGTCTTCATCTCGATGCGAAATTCCTTAACGATACCAATATAATGAAATACAGCCTTTGCACTGGCCCTCTCGCAAATTGTCGGTACTCGCTCTTCCCGCAGGCAGCAAATCTTTCGTATGACCAACTCACCCGGCAATATGGAACGCGGAGTATAGTACATGCTCGACGATTGACTGGCCCAGCTGTTGTGATTGTAAAGATCAATTTGGTACGAGTTATTATTATCATCACTTGGGCTTACTCGATTGCTTGGGCTGTTCAATATTTTGATTATTATTTGCTGGACACACGCTGGATACACGCAATATGGCCACCAGTTGCTCGCCCAACAGCTGCAATAATTTTATTTCATTCTGCAATGTTGGTATATTCTGGCAAACCAATTTCTCTAAAGCGTAAAGTTGCACAGACATACAGAGAGAAAGAGAGACGAGGAGACAGAGAGAGAGACAGAGAGAGAGAGTGAGGGAAATGTATCCTGTATATGAAAGTCAGCTTACGTGGTGCATGATTTATTAAAAAGTGCTCGTAAAAATGCACAGCACACTGAGAGAAAAAGCAAAATACAAAACAAACCCAAAAAACCCAGCACAAGCTCTAGCAACAGGAAGTAGGGTCTGGCTCTTGGTCTGGGCCTGAGGACACTCCCGACTGTGTGTGTGTGTGTGTGTTTCTCTGTGTTTATGTAGTAAAAATGCATGAAAAATAACTATGGAAATAAGGAAAAGCAACAGCACTAAAAATTGATATGAAATTTTTAAAGCATCCTCGTGTCCTGCTGCTCCTTCACATTGTCGCCATCCTCGTCATCCTTTCGTAGTCAACTGAAAGAGGACAACAACGGCTAAAACATTATGATGAGGGGCAAGTGGAGAAGAAGGAGCTACTGTGTGTGTGTATGGCTCCCAATTTTCAAGCCCATCCATCAACTGTCAGAATTTGTTGGCTCATTTTTAAGCAATTTTCGCAACCGATAGGAGAGTATCTCGTGCATGGTAGACAACAGCATTATGATGGTATCCATGGCATAATGACGGCATTCAGCTCCCAGATAGATGACTGTGACTCTATATACTTGCCTATTGATCGATTTTATTTGTTTCAAAGTGCAACAGCAGCCACTTTTCGAGGTTTTCCCCCTCGGTCCCGTTTTCTGCCCGACACAGTTTGCCTGCAGGACGTCATTATTAATTAGTTTCCATTGCATATTTCCACAGCCACCAGGAGAATGATCTGCTTCAACAGCCACTGCCATTGCCACTGAAACAGCCACTGCCATTTCACATGTCCATGTCCATGGCACATTTGTTCTGCCAGCTGGCGGCATAATATTCGGACAGGAAAAGGGTAGCAAATTGCCAGTTAAACCGAACCGAACTGGACATCATTTGCATAGCATTTTGTGAAATATGTCTTAAGCCTCATTTACACTACCAAAATGAATGGCAAGAGGGAATTTTCCATGACTTAGGGAAAAGTGTGATAAATGGGAATGAAGAAATTGTGTTAGAAGTGTGAAACTGAGAGGTCCTTTAAAAACTCCTCCGATTTCAAAATTATGAACCATTTCTGGGATAATGTTTGTATGTTTTCCGTCATCAACTAGAAATAGGCACGTACTTAGAGGAAGTTTTTGTTACCTTTTCATCTACCGCGCTCTATGGTCTCTCTTGGTGTCCTGTGTCCTAGGGCCATGCAAATTGAGTGCGCGTTTCGCATAACCAAAAATTACATTTTCATCAAGCTCCAACGGAGTGGACAGAGTGGCCAAGGCTAAAGGCACACGTGCCCTAAGTTTCCCTCGTTTTGGTGATTGCATTACAATCTACCTCACTCGTAATGCTGTTGGGATAATTATGTAATGTCTAGGCACTGGAAGAGATGGAAGGGCGAGGAACTCTGGTCCTTGAAATATGCTTAACATTTTACAAAAGTTTCTCGCTGTAGTTGAATTTGAGACAAAATGTGCTTACTTACCGCCTCGGCCTTAACTTGGCGGCAGATTTAATAAGCATGTAAATGTCCTTGGTCTCCTCCATATTTCTGGTACGTGTTCCGTCGAGGTTGTTCCGTCATTTTATAATTCAGACTCATTTCAAGAGGAAGAAAGTCTAGTTGTTTAGGAGACCCATGCCATCAGCGAGAGCAGAAGAGGGAGCAGCCCGGCCATTTTCTTTTAATTTTCATACAGTTTAATAGTTTTACCCGCGGATTTGACTGCTTAATACACAGAGTTGCACTTTACTTTTATTGCGCTTTGGGTCTGGACCAAGCGGAGAATGGAAAAAGTGTAAAGTTTTTTGTTTCTCCTATTTTGTTTGTTTTTTGTTGCACGAGCACATGAAAATCTCTGCTGCGTTTTATGCCACAACAGAGGTGAGTAAGTCGAGGGGGCTCATCTGGCCCATCTGCCACCCCCTCTGCATTGCCCAGATAGACAGTCGGAGAGACAGGAGGGCCCTATGCCTGGATTCTCCGTTAAGCACTCGCTAACGGTCCACTGAACTGGTAATCAAAGCAAAATCAGCAAAGCAACGAACAACTTTTTATGCTAATTTTTACTTTTACATTTCAACTAACATTTTTGCTGTGTATGTGGGTGTCAGTGGGGTGTCTGTGGATGTGAGTGGGAAGGTGTGTGGGCATGCTACATTAAACATTTAAATATGCTTTTAAGTAGCGTTTGGTTTAAGGTTTACTAAGCGGGTTAAGAGAGCGAGAGATACTCCTCACTTTTATCCATCCATTCATCCGCCTGCAACCACTCGAGCAATAAGCCAAACTGCGTCTTAAAAAACCAAGAAATAAGTGTCCTGACTGCATCCTCTACATACGTCCTACTTATACATATATGGCGATATCTCCCAAGTATTCCTTGAACTATTAACTTTGAGAAAGATTGCGACTTTTGGCGCTTGACTCAAATATGCAAATATCAAAAGCGTAGTAAGGAAAACCCTCAAGATGTCCCGCTGAGCCGCCACTTTACCACTCAAGCTAGGATCCATGTGAGTGCGTGTGGGAGGGTTGAAGGAGGAGGAGAGGCATAAGAGCAGGCGTGTCTGGTAGGACTTGTCAAAGTCAACTTGGCATTATGTCAAGCAGCGTGTTTTTCTTCTTCCTTCCGACTGAAGAAAATGTCTCTTTTACTTTTCCATACATTATTTTGTTGCTGTGTATGAGTTACTTAAAGGATAGCAAATGATAGACAAGGATCTCCAAAATCGTCACAAAATATGACATAGGCCAAAAAGGTCTCATAATCAGGAGTGGTTGGAAGGGTATTATCACTGTCGGTGCCTGTTTAAGTTTTAAGTATTTCTTTTAGTTTTATCAACATTTGCAATGGTTATTCATTTCCCTGAGAGGCCCCTTACTGCGAGAAGTGGGAAAGAATCCCTTGGTCGTCGACAGTTGATGTCGCTACCCATTTCCATTCCCGTTCCACATCTGTCCGATTTCTATACTCCGTCCACATCCGCGCCCTGACTTCTGCGATATTCCTGGGCATATTTTCCTTTGGCTGCGGTTGCCTCCTGCCGCTTTACGTGACTGTTTTATTTGATGTTAATGTCTAGAGTGAGGGGTCGAGGTGTCGGTGGTGTCGGAGGTGGTACTGGAAGGCGCCTTGCTGGCAGCCGCAGGTTAGCACATTATTTACATGCCATGACTTGGGACTTTAAACCGAACCCTCTTTGGGTTTCGCCTGTTTAATTTGCGGTCGACTTGCTCAAGGTTTAAGCTCTCCTTTCGTCCCTCTCCCTTTTGGTTTTCTTCTGAAGTTGATGAATTCCTTTGGCCGCCAAATGGCCATTCATTTTTCAGCTTAATATGTGTCACACACACACGCACAAGAGAGAAGCCCCTTTGTAACCATTATAAATGCCTTAAGATTTATTTAGATATCTTAATAGGCTCAAAATGTGTCCTTGCACGGCACGAGCTATGCGAGGCAGTTACTGTTGATGCTGCCATCTCGAGCGTCTGCAAACAAAGTAAGGATTTGTTGACTGGAAAATTGAATTGATTCACATGAATCATCTTTTTTAGAGCGACAGTGACTAGGTAAACCCGCTTATGAAATCAAGAAATCATTTCGAAGCAATGAAGAGGCTTACTAATCCCATCCTAATAGGTTGTCTGATTCTTTATAGCATACTTTTTTGGGCAAACCTCCTTAACGTTTTTAAGATTGCGCATCGATGGAATGAATAAGTAATCGTATGTGTATTAACTCACTTTTTAATTCATTTAAGCTCCACTCCGTGTATATATTATGTGGGAGCATGAGCTGATGCCGAAAGGTAAAAGGTTATCCCATATTATTTGCTCTGTGCCGAGTGAGTCGACGCACAACTCTGCTTATTTATTTTATTCGTTTCGGTTTTTTCGGTTTGTATGAATTTATTTTATTTATTCATAGCGCTGCTGCTTTTTATTTCATCTCAGTTTATTTACCCAAAAAAGCGAAACTTATATTTTTGTATTTCTGCCTTTTACTTCCATTTCCGGTGGGAGTAAACGGGGAAAAAGAGCGACAAAAAACAAATGCAACTATAACAATAAAATCCTTTTACACACTGACACACACACATGCATGAAGTTCTTCTCCCAATTTTTTCTCTTTCTCTCTCGTTCTCTCCAGCAAGCTTTTCACTTTTGCTATTTGTTCTGTCACTTCCGGCGAAAAAAAAGAAACGCCGCTCGCATGTTTCCTTCATTCACTCACTCTCTGTTTGTGCTCCAAATGTTTCGCATATTTGCCTACCCTGTTGTCCGTCTTTGTTTTCCTCTTTCTCCGCCTCTTGACCATGTTTTCGCAGTGTTTTTACAGGCTGGAAGCGTTTATTAAATGTCACACTGTGAATTTGCCAGCGGCTAGCAGAAGTTCCTCATCTATCTGCTGATCCATTTCGTTCTTAATGTTTTCAGGGACGTTTCCAAGCCATGACACAATTTCTTAAACTGACATCTTCTTGTTGTTTCTTGCCTTAAAATATGGGCACACATTCGAGAGTCTCCGAGAGTTTCAATTGTTTTGGTTTTATTTGAAGGCAAACCGAATCAAAAATTCCATAAGACATAAAGATATTCCCTTGCTACATTGTGTCTTCGGTTGATTTATTTTGCTTTTTCCTTTGGCCATAAATTTTATAATGTCATTATTTTAAGAGCACACAACCTAAGAGAGGGTCCTATAAATATGGTCAGACGTTTGCGACGTTCAGATGGGTTATTGTATAAAAGATGTATTGAAGGGTATTCAGTAGTTGTTTCATGTTAATTTACGACATTTACTGAAATTTAATCATTTATATGTATATATGTATATACAATTTATTTGCATTCAATTTATATTTCATTAAACAGCAAATTAAAATGTAGTTCTCCATTTTGTTGCTTTTTATTTATTTTTAATTATTTTGTAAAGTCCTTTATCTGCAGCAGCTGCTACTGCTCTTGCTTTTGTTTGTCCACTTGCATAAACAAACATAAAAAATAGAAATTAAAAGAAGTAATTAAATTGCAATGGAAATAAAATGCAATTCACCAATTAAATGCACAAAATTTATGCCACAAGATGAATAGAAGAAAGCAGAGAAACGAGTCCTGAGACTTGGTAGACAAAGTATTCAATTACCACAAAATAGAGATGGATATAGAGACAAACGGGCACCGTGACAGAGAAAGAGGGATAGAGATGGAGAATGGGACTCAAAGGAAGAGAAATACAGGGAAAGCGAGCAAATTGTAGTAGTAAATAAAATGTGGCCTCGAATGTTTTTGCCAAGCTGTTGAAAGTAACCAAAAAGGCAGCTGTGGACCGACAAGACGACCTTTCAACTCGGCAAAAACGAATATACAGTTTACTTAGGTGCCACAGCAATTGTTGTTATTGCTGAGTGGCCATTAAGGGGACACACTTTGTTGTATTATTGTCGGACCAACACTTCAGTATCAATTAGTTAAATTAAATGGTCGTCCAAGGACTCACCTTAGTTTGTATCCCTTGCAAAATTGTCCGGTAAGAGTTAAAATTTCTAACTTCTCTAATATTAATTTCTTTTGTTTCAGAACCCTGCAGAGCCACTTCAAACGCCGACCATAGCGGGTGGCCTCTTTGCCATAGATCTTGAATTCTTTAGGCGCGTGGGTACTTACGATCCTGGATTTAATATCTGGGGCGGGGATAATTTAGAACTATCCTTTAAGACATGGATGTGTGGCGGCGTTTTGGAGATTATACCCTGCTCCCATGTGGGTCATATATTCCGCGACGACTCTCCATATGAGGTAAAAATTGCTTTGAATTAAAATTATTAATTCGTAAATGCAAAATAATCACATTGTTTAGCCCTATTCTACCGAAATTACTTTAACACACTGTGATCCAAAAGCAAAACTAATATTTATACACTTGCCTCCTCATTAACGCCCACCACCAACTGGGTGAATAGAGAGAAACGTGTGGGTCATGTTGGTTGGGGGGCAGAGGAACAATTTAAAACTCTTCCATAACGTCACGTGTTGGATTATATGTGTGCGTGTATGAGCCCTGAGGCAGGACCAGCAGCCTCTACCAGTTGAGATTCGTGTTTGGTCAACTGTGGGCCAATGTGGTTCTCCCTAAACCACCACCAACCATGCACCGACCATTCTACATTCAAGAACCGAAGCCGCTTTCTGTGTACATGTCGCACATGCCAGCCACATACCAGCATATGGAGCCTGAAAGTCATAGAGTGGTGAAGGGGGCGAGACGTGATAGCTACATATAACATAAACATGGACAGCCCTCACTTTCCCTTCCACTTTTTCCTCCTTCCTCTTCGTTTCTCCAATTACACTGTGCGCCACTAATTTGGCAGTTTGATGGAGACGTAGCATAAGTTAGGGGTCTTTAAGTTTCATGAGATTTTCTATAAATTAAAGGGTCTTCTTATTGAAATAAGAATTAAGACCACTCAAACCACTGATAAGACTATAGCTGTGGGCTCAAGTACGAACACACATGCCTCAGCAGACAAAACAAACACACTAGCAAGTAAGAGTAAGAGTAAGAGAAGAATAATTAGCCTTAGAACGAGTCACTGACATAATTAGAATCGGTGCTAGCCATATATTCTCATCGATCACTCACTATATAAACGTCTTTATTAGCCTTCGACTTCTATATACTCTTACAGTGGCCTAGTTCTAGGGCGATGATGATAGAAGGCAATATGGCGCGTTTGGCTGAGGTCTGGCTGGATGATTATGATAAATTTTATTATGAACGAAGTGGCGGTAATAAAAGCCTTGCAGGTGATGTCTCAGATCGCAAGAAATTAAGGTAATTGAAGATAATTCCAATCTATCTCAACAATTTAATCTGTTTTCTCGCCATTTTAGGGAGGAATTGCAATGCAAAAGTTTCAAATGGTATTTGGATAATGTTTATCCAGAACTTCTTGTTCCTAACGAGGCGGTAGCACGGGGCGAGGTAAGTGGTTTATATTGTAATTTTAAACCCAAATGAAATCTTAATTCAAAAAACGATTGTCTACGTTAGATCAAAAATTTAGCTAATAATGGTAAATATTGCTTAAGCGCACCAGGAACGAATTCTGAAGTAATAAATTTACTTCACTGCCACGCACACGGCGATTATCAGGTAAATCTTGTACATTGTCCTGATTAACACATTTTAACGTTAACTTGTTACTAAGATGTAAGTTTTTGGATCACGTACATCACATGGCCAACAAATTGTGTCCTTAGTGCATTGACAATTTTACAGTTTTACACATAAAGGGTTTCATTTTGAGAGGCATACATAGTCATTGATTCTAGAGATCTAATTGTAAGATTAAAAGTACTACAAGGCATGACGATGCATTCCTCCCAAAAGAACACCCTGTTGCATATAGACACACAAATGCTTGATTTTTCATTGGCCATTCAGAGATTTACGCCTTGTCGCCAAAATATTAATTAAATTGCCATCATAAATAAAATATCAAGCAAACGATAAATCATTTGGTTCATTCTGTTGTTGCTGTTGTTGTTGTTGATGATGCAGTTTAATTTTCCAGATACTTTTAAAACAAATCTGGAAACATTTGTTAAACCAAGTGCATCAACAACAATAACTAACAACAACAACAACTCAAACGAAATATGACAATTTTTGTGCTGGAAACATTTAATAACAAGCATTCCGACAACTAAGCAACAACAACAACAAACCCCATACAAATGAACTGCAACACACAAAAGGACTCTTTACACGGCTCACACATACAGAGACAAAAACACACTCACACACACATAGATACACAGACATACAGGATATATTGTGTATTTCACATTAAATGTGAAAGTGTTGACCTCGTTCTGCTCCTACAGAAATCGCCAAGCACAGACAACACCGTGCCCCAACCTAGTGTTCCCTCCCTCTCCCCTCCGACACCACTCGACCCATCCTGCCATTCCAACCTCTTTTACCAACTAGAAACGCGTTGTGGAAACAAAAAAGGATTCCGCCAAATGTTTGTTTGCACTCGGAAATGCGGCTGGGATAAAATAATCAACATTTGAGCATAGCGAGACGAATGAAGGGAGTTTAAAGGAGGGGACGATACAAACGTTTGGGCGTTTTTATGTTGCCACACAAAGTAAAGGGAAGGGTGTAGGGGGCGTGGCGTTCTGCTCGCTTTTTTGCACGCAAATTTTAATTTCGCACATCGTAAAATTTGCATGTGAGTCATAGGAGGGAAAAGGAAAGCATCAGCATTCGCGCTGCTTGTGTCAAAAGAATCGAAAGGATGCTGGGATCAGGGCTAAAGGATGGAGGCGGTGTGTGGAGCTCAACCAGTGGACAAGCTACATATAATAAACGAATTTTTTTACCACATAAGAACACGCTCTGAAAAACACGGAGAAAAAGGAATGGGTTGAATTCGCCCTCACCGGAGTTTAAATGCCCTTACGAAGGAGAAACTTAACAAATCGTATATTAATATCCAATACGTTTTCAACATTTAAAATAGCTCCATATCTCGGCAGGAATAGTGAATCGTCTTTCGATCCCAGAAGTCCATGTGAACCCAGATGTAAGCCAAGCTTATGAGAAAATTATGATACCCTTCTTTCAAAAATGAAGCAAAAATATGTTATTGTGCACAACCAGCAGTAAAATTTGTTCAGAGCTCAAAAACACACCAACAAAATGAAAAAAAGTTTATAAAAGGAAAACTACTTTCGCATGTGAAAGATAAAAAACTAAGAGATAAAGGTGGGAAAAAAATTCATTAGAAAAAAAAAAAAAAAACAAAACATAATTAAAAATGCATCACGTTCAGAAAGGTCTGAGGAAAAAGGAGGGGGGCAAATTCAGAAACAAATAGAGGGGAAAAATACAGAAGGAAGATGACATAAAAAAAAAACGGAAACGCCGTGTCCTTCAACTGTGAATTGTCTCATAGGGTTCTTCGTGAAGAGGGAAATGTCTAAAACTATGGTCCACGACCCACACATTAGTATGAATCTAAATGGTTTACCACTTTCTAATAAAATTATTATTTTTCGTTAGTTGAACTTTACATTTTGAAGCTGTATTAATGCCTTTATCATTCAGACTTAATGGGGTTTCGCCTTTGATTTGATTCTCTTTGGCCACTTCCTTTAAGATCCTTTTAACAAATGGCAACAATGGAATAATGAATGTGCTAGCAGCACTGGCAACAAAATGTTGCACAATTGCCATGCTCTGGCATCGTCGGGCGTAGAATCATTGTTATTATAAACAAAATAAGAATGGGTCAAGGCAGGCAGCGGAAAACGGAAATGGAGACACAACAAAATGGCCGCTCGGTCAGGCTCTGTTGCAGAGCAGAGACAGAACAGGAGCAGAGAGCAGGAGAGTCTGGCCAGATGGCAATGGCCAACGTGGCTTAAATTATAAATAATCATGACGGGATGACGCGCAGACATAACCCAGACCGAGGCACAAACACAAGTGAATACACACACATACAGGCAGTCTGCCACCCACATGGACACATACACACACACAAATACCGACAGCAAAGCAGCTTTGGCATTTCATTTAATATTACATTATTATGTAATTCGTTATGCGATTTTGTAGCCTGCCAAAAACTTGGCAACTTTGGAGTATTCAGCAATTAATTAGTTTTCGAATATTGTACTATTCGACTATTTTCCTTTTTTAGTATTGGCTGTTGGAGAAAAGTGGTCAAATAAGACGAGATGACAAATGTATGGTCTATGATGGCAAAACAGTGAGATTTATTCCATGTACCAGTCCAATAGATAATCAGGTGAGTTATTTCTCTATCCATTACCCAATATGGTAAGTGACTTCATTCTCCTTGCAGTTGTGGAAATATAATGAGGGCTCCAAACTCCTGTATCATGTCACCCACAAGACATGTCTGGCCAAGAGTGCAGACAACGGCTTGGTTTCAATGGAGAAATGCGATGAATCCTTAGAGCGTCATCAGTGGGCGTTATCGAACTATGATAGTTCGAAATTGTGAGGCTACACATCATTTAAAAGACACAGCAGTAGTTTAGCAATGCAACTGTAATTTTTTTTTACTTATGTAAGAATTATTACAAAGCATGAAACGCCAAACATAGGACAACAAAAATATGAACTAATAAAGGACACAAATTAAAATAATCAACAAAATCAATGCATTGATATGTTACGAATTTAAAACGAAATAAAAACCCGCAATGCCTGAAAGTATGCTGCATAAATGGAAACAACATGAAAAGTTATCGATAACCTTATCGAAATACAAAGTTTTACCAGAGGCGCCACTGAGGCGATTGTCTGAACAGCCGTTAAGAGTTCAAAACTGCAAGGCAGAAATCTGTAAAGTTTTGCAAACTAAATATCTGAAAAATAAAACCAACAATAATTTTATATTATATATTTTATATTATATTTTGTAACTTTATTTTCATGTCTCCTTGTACATTTTGTGTAATTGCTTAAATTACTACACGATGCTTTTGCAAGCAAATAATTTGTTATGATTTAAGTCTAAAAAAACAAAAAGCAAATTTTTTAAACATTTTTCTGACCATTTCTATGGCTGTTGGTTTCATTTGCTGTGCAAAAAAATGCAAATCAAATGGATTACTTGTTAAAACAATGTTGGTTATTGTAGTTATCGTAATATTTGCATGCAATCATTTGAATTCCTCATCAGTATTTACATGCTAGCATAAATGTGATATGATTTTTGTTGACAGTACGATTATTTACAGTCGCTTTTTGAATTTCTCTTAATTATGTATTCTTTGAGACCTATAAACTAAAACTACTTGATAAACCTTGAAATGCATTATTTCTAAACATTTCTAAATTGCTGAATGTGTGTGTGTGTGTGTGTGTGTGTGTCTTTAAGTAATTAGTAGAAGGCACTATTGCATTATTTTAATATGATTAATTATATATCCCTTTTTTTATTTTTTCAAGTCTAGAAACTGATATTTAACTGTCTACTACACAAGCTGGCATTTTCGAATAAATATACACGATATGTTATCATTGTCATAAGTATAAAAACAAACAAAATACACAAAAAGACATATTTAGATAGATCTATTAAATAATTTGGCATTGGCTTTTTTTAGTTGTTGTTTTTCTTTTCGAAATAAGTTCAATAAATAAAATCAAGGTTTTTGGACCTATATTTTTCCTTTTATTCTCTCCCTCTGTTTCTTTTTTAGGAATGCTGCGGGGCCTCAAGTTGGAGGGGCTATCACCAAATGCTTTCCATCTTCTAATACTTATTTACTAATTAGCTTATGGGCTAAAATCATACATTTATGTATTTGGAACGCGGCTTTTGCAAAGCCAATAGAATTAAATATGTTTCAGTTTCCCATTGACCGGGCCAAAAAAACACACACAAAAGTTCATTATCATATTTCATCGGATATGGGATCAAAATTGTGCTAAAATTTACAAAGTAAATGCAAAAATTGCGCTACGACTTTAATTTTGCCAGGGACATGGTCCTTGGCTTGGCTGATATTTATCTATATCTAAATTTCCTTAGCTTAAAAAAACTAAGTCTAGAATTTCTAGCGAAATTTGTAGACTCAGCGTAGTAGAAAATCTTATAGCTACTGTACAACAGTCGTCCTTGTAGTGGGGTTTGTGTGTGTCCTTAAAATTATTTCGTTTTGGAAATTATAATAAATATTACATATGTATGTATATAGGTATATGGATGTGTGTGTATGTGGAAGTGTAACTATATAAACACATATGTTATAGGGGATAATCTGTTTTGTTTTTTTTTTTTTTTTTTTTTTTTAGAGCGCATTCAGAGCTTCAAACATGGCAAATTATTGTTTCTTTATTTGATGTTTTCGAGGCTGCTACGCTTTTTCCCCATCTCAAGTTTCATTTCCTAGCTTATTGCACAAGTTTTCTTCAAGGGGGGGAATCCTCTAATCCATTTACTTCATCATTTCGTGTCACTTCGTCTGTCGCTATGCTCCCAGTCGTCGATGTCGCTGCGAAGTAGGCACAAGGATGTTGCCTTTCGCATAAAAGTAGCCTCACAACTTTGAGCCATCATAGTTCTCCAGCATCCACTGCTGACGGGCCAAAGACGCATTACATTCCTCCATGAGAAGTTTGTCTTTGGCCTCACTTATGGCCAGACACTTGCCCGAAGTGCCATGATGCAGTTGCTTTGAATTCTCACGATATGTCCAGAACTGCAACGTATCAAGGATGCGGATTAGAACTGTGATGGCAAAGATCAAAATCATCTTACCTGATTGCCCTTGCTGCCATGACAAGCGTAAAGTGTCACTTCCTTACCGGCATAGTCCAAACAGGAGTCGTCACGACGAATTTCCCCAGCTTTGCTCAGCATCCAGTACTGTAGAGGATGAGGAAAATGAAATTGGATATGAATACAAATTGTTATGGCATGTGTCAAATTCTCGCTCGCTTGCCCAATACTCAAAAGTTGCCAAGTTTCTGCCAGGCTACAAAATCGCATAACGAATTACATAATAATGTAATATTAAATGAAATGCCAAAGCTGCTTTGCTGTCGGTATTTGTGTGTGTGTGTGTGTGTGTGTGTGTCCATGTGGGTGGCAGACTGGCTGTATGTGTGTGTATCTTTGTGTGTGTATTCACTTGTGTTTGTGCCTCGGTCTGGGTTATGTCTGCGCGTCATCCCGTCATGATTATTTATAATTTAAGCCACGTTGGCCATTGCCATCTGGCCAGACTCTCCTGCTCTCTGCTCCTGTTCTGTCTCTGCTCTGCAACAGAGCCTGACCGAGCGGCCATTTTGTTGTGTCTCCATTTCCGTTTTCCGCTGCCTGCCTTGACCCATTCTTATTTTGTTTATAATAACAATGATTCTACTGCCGACGATGCCAGAGCATGGCAATTGTGCAACATTTTGTTGCCAGTGCTGCTAGCACATTCATTATTCCATTGTTGCCATTTGTTAAAAGGATCTTAAAGGAAGTGGCCAAAGAGAATCAAATCAAAGGCGAAACCCCATTAAGTCTGAATGATAAAGGCATTAATACAGCTTCAAAATGTAAAGTTCAACTAACGAAAAATAATAATTTTATTAGAAAGTGGTAAACCATTTAGATTCATACTAATGTGTGGGTCGTGGACCATAGTTTTAGACATTTCCCTCTTCACGAAGAACCCTATGAGACAATTCACAGTTGAAGGACACGGCTTCCACTCAGTCACTCACTATCTCATTGTCCCCTTCCATTTCATTCTGCATTAATTTACACTGTACTAAATTATATATGTACCCCTGCTGATTGTTTCCTCCTTTTACTCTTTTTTCCGTTTTTTTTTATGTCATCTTCTTTCTGTATTTTTCCCCTCTATTTGTTTCTGCATTTGCCCCCCTCCTTTTTCCTCAGACCTTTCTGAACGTGATGCATTTTTAATTATGTTTTGTTTTTTTTTTTTCTAATGAATTTTTTTCCCACTTTTATCTCTTAGTTTTTTATCTTTCACATGCGAAAGTAGTTTTCCTTTTATAAAAATTTTTTTCATTTTGTTGGTGTGTTTTTGAGCTCTGAACAAATTTTACTGCTGGTTGTGCACAATAACAAAATTTTGCTTCATTTTTGAAAGAAGGGTATCATAATTTTCTCATAAGCTTGGCTTATATCTGGGTTCACATGGACTTCTCGGATCGAAAGACGATTCACTATTCCTGCCGAGATATGGAGCTATTTTAAATGTTGAAAACGTATTGGATATTGATATACGATTTGTTAAGTTTCTTCTTCGTAATGGCATTTAAACTCCGGTGAGGGCGAATTCATCCCATTTCTTTTTCTCCGTGTTTTTCAGAGCGTGTTCTTATGTGGTAAAAAAATTCGTTTATTATATGTAGCTTGTCCACTGGTTGAGCTCCACACACCGCCACCATCCTTCAGCCCTGATCCCAGCATCCTTTCGATTCTTTTGACACAAGCAGCGCGAATGCTGATGCTTTCCTTTTCCCTCCTATGACTCACATGCAAATTTTACGATGTGCGAAATTAAAATTTGCGTGCAAAAAAGCGAGCAGAACGCCACGCCCCCTACACCCTTCCCTTTACTTTGTGTGGCAACATAAAAACGGCCAAACGTTTGTATCGTCCCCTCCTTTAAACTCCCTTCATTCGTCTCGCTATGCTCAAATGTTGATTATTTTATCCCAGCCGCATTTCCGAGTGCAAACAACATTTGGCGGAATCCTTTTTTGTTTCCACAACGCGTTTCTAGTTGGTAAAAGAGGTTGGAATGGCAGGATGGGTCGAGTGGTGTCGGAGGGGAGAGGGAGGGAACACTAGATTGGGGCACGGTGTTGTCTGTGCTTGGCGATTTCTGTAGGAGCAGAACGAGGTCAACACTTTCACATTTAATGTGAAATACACAATATATCCTGTCTGTCTGTGTATCTATGTGTGTGTGAGTGTGTTTTTGTCTCTGTATGTGTGAGCCGTGTAAAGAGTCCTTTTGTGTGTTGCAGTTCATTTGTATGGGGTTTGTTGTTGTTGTTGCTTAGTTGTCGGAATGCTTGTTATTAAATGTTTCCAGCACAAAAATTGTGATATTTCGTTTGAGTTGTTGTTGTTGTTAGTTATTGTTGTTGATGCATTTGGTTTAACAAATGTTTCCAGATTTGTTTTAAAAGTATCTGGAAAATTAAACTGCATCATCAACAACAACAACAACAACAGCAGCAACAGAATGAACCAAATGATTTATCGTTTGCTTGATATTTTATTTATGATGGCAATTTAATTAATATTTCGGCGACAAGGCGTAAATCTCTGAATGGCCAATGAAAAATCAAGCATTTGTGTGTCTGTATGCAACAGGGTGTTCTTTTAGGAGGAATGCATCGTCATGATTTTTAGTGCTTCCCTTTGGAGCACAAACAGCATTAATCTTACAATTAGATCTTAAAAATCAATGACTATGTATGCCTCTCAAAATGAAACCCTGTGTAAAACTGTAAAATTGTCAATGCAATAAGCACTCAATTTGTTGGCCACGTTTTCCCATGGCCTTATGTGTTCCAAAAACTTACATTTTAGCAACAAGTTAACTTTTGATATGTGTTAATTCAGGGCAAATCGAACACATTTAATGACTACATTATATTTTGTTTTAGCCACAAACTCCGTCAAAAATTAGTGCTCAAAACCGTAGAACTTTCAAAAATTTAATTGAATTAACTAATTACTTTATGGCAAAGGGTTTTTTAATTTGGATATTTAATTCAAGATCTTACCAACAAAAACCAACTAATAAAATGGTAAGATAAGAAAGTTGAAACTCAAAGAAACTTGAAAATTGTTAATCAATCAGTAAAAATGGAATTATTTAAGAAATTAATGGGTAAATCGTACTCAAATTTAAGTTGGATAGTATGGAAGACATAAATGGATTTTAGAAGGAGCTTTCGTTTTTTTTTAAGTGTATTTGGCTTATTGTGTATAGGGTAAAGTGTCAATTTGATGAAAGAAGTTAATAAAAAGCAAGCAAGACAGATAGTTAGAAATCAAATTGAATTAAAGCAAAGATAAGATGATAAAGCTTAATAAAAGCACTCAATATAAACCAAAACCAAACAGAAAAAAATCAAAGAAATAAACAATTGTTCAATAATAAAGCTGGCCGAACTATATAGGGAGATAGGGAAATATATGTATGACAACATTTCCAGTTCCGCATTTTGCTTTTAATATTTTTTGTTTTTGCCATAGCCGATGATTGATTGTAGTTGTCTTTGAATTGGGATACCTGATTTCCTCCTTGGCCATGACACTCATAGAGACTCATTGCCATCTCGGTATCGCCCTTAGTTTGCGCATCGAGACACATGTTTGAGTGCGGATTGGCAATCTGTAATTTGAAGTTCATGTAGACGGTTGACAAATCAAATTCAAATCAGATTGAAATTGTGTGTGGGTGTTTTAATGTTTTTTTTTGTTTTTTTTGTAAAGTGGCAGAAGTAGAAGAAGAAAGCGGCTGCTGTTATTTTAACTAAGGTTATTTCAGTAGGTTAACCGGCTTTACCGTTTAGTTGAAGATCTTCTTGGTTTAGTAGTAGGAAAGGGGGAAAAATATTAGAAATCAGGAAACAAAATTCAAAATCAAGTTAAAAAACAAAAGAAAGTATTCTTAACGGTTTTCTAAATGGTGGTTTCTTTTCGACGGAGTTTGTGGCGGTCGCAGGGCTGCTGATAACAAACCTGATTGCCACCCTGACGATGACAAGGATAAGTGCCCACAGACTTCTTCAAGTGCTTCTTTCCAGCAGGTGCGTCCATGCAGGTGCGACCGCCATAACCTAAGTTTCTAATCTGTAAATTGTGAATTTCGGGTGTTTACCAGAGAGAATCATTAAATGGGTTAGTGTTTTGAGTTGTCTTTTCTTTGGATTGGGTTGAGGGGCCCAAAAGGAATGGATAACCCCAAGGGTATATAGACAAAGTACACCTGACCAGCTTACCTCGCCATGAGCCACAGCATCGCCGGGTATGAAAAGTTCAGGATAAATGTTATCCAAATACCATTTGAAACTTTTGCATTGTAGATCCTCCCTAAAAAGAAAAAAATGCATCCATTTCCCTAAACAGGAACTCATATTGCTTGCTTACCTCAACTTCTTGCGATCAGAGACATCACCCCAATCGCCTTTGTCATTGCCAATGCGATGATAATAGTACTGAGCATAATCATCCATCCAGACCTCAGCCAAACGCACGGAATTCTTTCTCAGTACATTCACACCAGAACGCCACTGTAAGGATAAAGAGCAAAAGGCCGACACGTAGTTAAGAAAGATGTGCATTTCGGGAGGTTTGAGTTTGCTGGTGGTGTTGGTGGAGGAAAATATTTGGTGAACAAACAGAATCGGCCATACACAATGGAAGCCAGCACCCACCTAGCCCAGGCACCCGGGCTAATTACCTGAATGAGTAGCTTCAGCAGAAGGACTCCTGCTGGAGCCTTTTGTTGGTCTATCTGTCTTTTTGTGGCCCCCAAAACCTCATTCCTAGTGTCCTTGTGTCCATCTGTTGTGTGCCAATGTGCGTTTAGAGTGTGTTTGTCTTGTGTATTCGTATTCGAGCTTGGGAATGTGCCTAACATGCAAGTTTACCCAACAACAAGGAACTGAAATATCCTGAATTTAGATGACATACATTTGGCAAATAGCTTTGTTTAGTTTATATAAAGAAAATTTTATTAAGAGCATTTCTAATATATTTCGGACGGAATTTTGGTTCCTAAAATATTCAATTGGTTGAAAATTCCTTCTTTTGAAAACTATTAACTTCTTTTGGAATACGAGAGCCATATTTTTTTAGCCATCTCAATGGTCCTGCATGTTTGACTTGCTTTTAGACAGAGCAATCTCTAGCTCATCTACAATCGGTACATGATTTTTCAATATAAAATGATCATTTCAAACTGTTGCAAATGATCTCCCAATGCACACACACATACATACATATAGACACCAACATAGACAGCACCTCTTATGTCTATAGTTCATCAGGCCTTAAATCTCTTTATGATTCTGTGACCACAGCTTAGAGCATTGAGGGAAGCTGTTACGGCATTGACAACCAAAACAGTTGCCAAACTTTTTGTCAAGCGTAAACCGTTGATAATTGAAGCAGCCCATTCAGGGGCACATACATATACGAGAGATAGATAGAAAATGAGAGAAAGTGGGCAGAGTGGGTGCTACAGAGATGTAAAATGGAGAAGTAGACGGAAGCAAAGGATTGAGGGACGAGGCGGCCACAATGCATGTTCATGTTCTATGTAGCTGTCTCGTCTTTTCCCTTCTGTGTTGCTCTGTGGCTGGCATGTGCGACATGTACACAGAAAGCGGCATTGGTTGTTGAATATAGAATGGTCGGTGCATGGTTGGTGGTGGTTTGGGGAGAACCACATTGGCCCACAGTTGACCAAACACGAATCTCAACTGGTAGAAGCTGCTGGTCCTGAGGCAGCCCACACACAGGCTCACACACGCACACATAAAATCCAACACGTGACATTGTGTAAGAGTTTTAAACTGTTCCCCTGACCCCCCAACCAACATGACCCACACGTTTCTCTCTATTCACCCAGTTGGTGGTGGGCGTTAATGAGGAGGCAAGTGTATAAATATTGGTTTTGCCTTTGGCTCACATTGTGTTTAAGCAATTTCGGTCGAAAGTGGCCAAACAATTTGCTCATTTTGCCGTCACGGGTGAATAATTATAATCCAAAATAGTTCTTACCTTATATGGCGACCGTTTGCGGAATATATGACCCACATGGGAACAGGGTACAATCTCCAAAGTACCGCCACACATCCATGTCTTGAAGGACAACTCTAGATTTTCACCACCCCAGATATCGAAGCCAGAATCGTATGTGCCGAGCCGTTCGAAGAAGTCCCGGTCAATAGAAAAGAGACCGCCAGCCATGGTGGGAGAGTAGACAGGTTCTGCAGAGCTCTGAAACAAATGAAATAAAGATAATCGAGGTGAGTTGATGTACGACCATTTAATTTAACTAATTGATACTAAAGTGTTGGTCCGACAATAATACAACAAAGTGTGTCCCCTTAATGGCCACTCAGCAATAACAACAATTGCTGTGGCACCTAAGTAAACTGTATATTCGTTTTTGCCGAGTTGAAAGGTCGTCTTGTCGGTCCACAGCTGCCTTTTTGGTTACTTTCAACAGCTTGGCAAAAACACTCGAGGCCACATTTTATTTACTACTACAATTTGCTCGCTTTCCCTGTATTTCTCTCTTCGTTTGAGTCCCATTCTCCATCTCTATCCCTCTTTCTCTGTCTCTGTGCCCGTTTGTCTCTATCTCCATCTCTATTTTGTGGTAATTGAATACTTTGTCTACCAAGTCTCAGGACTCGTTTCTCTGCTTTCTTCTATTCATCTTGTGGCATAAATTTTGTGCATTTAATTGGTGAATTGCATTTTATTTCCATTGCAATTTAATTACTTCTTTTAATTTCTATTTTTTAGGTTTGTTTATGCAAGTGGACAAACAAAAGCTAGAGCAGTAGCAGCTGCTGCAGATAAAGGACTTTACAAAATAATTAAAAATAAATAAAAAGCAACAAAATGGAGCACTACATTTTAATTTGCTGTTTAATGAAATATAAATTGAATGCAAATAAATTGTATATACATATAAATGATTAAATTTCAGTAAAACAATCAAGTAAAAATTCAGAAACTACTGAATACCCTTCAATACATCATTTATACAATAACCCATCTGAACGTCGCAAACGTCTGACCATATTTATAAGACCCTCTCTTAGGTTGTGTGCTCTTAAAATAATGACATTATAAAATTTATGGCCAAAGGAAAAAGCAAAATAAATCAACCGAAGACACAATGTAGCAAGGGAATATCTTTATGTCTTATGGAATTTTTGATTCGGTTTGCCTTCAAATAAAACCAAAACAATTGAAACTCTCGGAGACTCTCGAATGTGTGCCCATATTTTAAGGCAAGAAACAACAAGAAGATGTCAGTTTAAGAAATTGTGTCATGGCTTGGAAACGTCCCTGAAAACATTAAAAACGAAATGGATCAGCAGATAGATGAGGAACTTCTGCTGGCCGCTGGCAAATTCACAGTGTGACATTTAATAAACGCTTCCAGCCTGTAAAAACACTGCGAAAACATGGTCAAGAGGCGGAGAAAGAGGAAAACAAAGACGGACAACAGGGTAGGCAAATATGCGAAACATTTGGAGCACAAACAGAGAGTGAGTGAATGAAGGAAACATGCGAGCGGCGTTTTTTCTTTTTTTTCGCCGGAAGTGACAGAACAAATAGCAAAAGTGAAAAGCTTGCTGGAGAGAACGAGAGAGAAAGAGAAAAAATTGGGAGAAGAACTTCATGCATGTGTGTGTGTCAGTGTGTAAAAGGATTTTATTGTTATAGTTGCATTTGTTTTTTGTCGCTCTTTTTCCCCGTTTCCTCCCACCGGAAATGGAAGTAAAAGGCAGAAATACAAAAATATAAGTTTCGCTTTTTTGCGTAAATAAACTGAGATGAAATAAAAAGCAGCAGCGCTATGAATAAATAAAATAAATTCATACAAACCGAAAAAACCGAAACGAATAAAATAAATAAGCTGAGTTGTGCGTCGACTCACTCGGCACAGAGCAAATAATATGGGATAACTTTTTACCTTTCGGCATCAGCTCATGCTCCCACATAATATATACACGGAGTGGAGCTTAAATGAATTAAAAAGTGAGTTAATACACATACGATTACTTATTCATTCCATCGATGCGCAATCTTAAAAACTTTAAGGAGGTTTGCCCAAAAAAGTATGCTATAAAGAATCAGACAGCCTATTAGGATGGGATTGGTAAGCCTCTTCATTGCTTTGAAATGATTTCTTGATTTCATAAGCGGGTTTACCTAGTCACTGTCGCTCTAAAAAAAGATGATTCATGTGAATCAATTCAATTTTCCACTCAACAAATCCAAACTTTGTTTGCAGACGCGCGAGATGGCAGCATCAAAAGTAACTGCCTCGCATAACTCGTGCCGTACAGGGACACATTTTGAGCCTATTAAGATATCTAAATAAATCTTAAGGCATTTATAATGGTTACAAAGAGGCTTCTCTCTTGTGCGTGTGTGTGTGACACATATTAAGCTGAAAAATGAATGGCCATTTGGCGGCCAAAGGAATTCATCAACTTCAGAAGAAAACCAAAAGGGAGAGGGACGAAAGGAGAGCTTAAACCTTGAGCAAGTCGACCGCAAATTAAACAGGCGAAACCCAAAGAGGGTTCGGTTTAAAATCCCAAGTCATGGCATGTAAATAATGTGCTAACCTGCGGCTGCCAGCAAGGCGCCTTCCAGTACCACCTCCGACACCACCGACACCTCGACCCCTCACTCTAGGCATTAACATCAAATAAAACAGTCACATAAAGCGGCAGGAGGCAACCGCAGCCAAAGAAAAATATGCCCAGGAATATCGCAGTAGTCAGGGAGCGGATGTGGACGGAGTATAGAAATCGGACAGATGTGGAACGGGAATGGAAATGGGTAGCGACATCAACTGTCGACGACCAAGGGATTCTTTCTCACTTCTCGCAGTAAGGGGCCTCTCAAGGAAATGAATAACCATTGCAAATGTTGATAAAACTAAAAGAAATACTTAAAACTTAAACAGGCACCGACAGTGATAATACCCTTCCAACCACTCCTGATTATAAGACCTTTTTGACCTATGTCATATTTTGTGAACGATTCTGGAGATCCTTGTCTATCATTTGCTATCCTCTAAGTAACTCATACACAGCAACAAAATAATGTATGGAAAAGTAAAAGAGACATTTTCTTCAGTCGGAAGGAAGAAGGAAAACACGCTGCTTGACATAATGCCAAGTTGATTTTGACAAGTCCTACCAGACACGCCTGCTCTTATGCCTCTCCTCCTCCTTCAACCCTCCTACACGCACTCACATGGATCCTAGCTTGAGTGGTAAAGTGGCGGCTCAGCGGGACATCTTGAGGGTTTTCCTTGCTACGCTTTTGATATTTGCATATTTGAGTCAAGCGCCAAAAGTCGCAATCTTTCTCAAAGTTAATAGTTCAAGGAATACTTGGGAGATATCTCCATATATGTATAAGTAGGACGTATGTAGAGGATGCAGTCAGGACACTTATTTCTTGGTTTTTTAAGACGCAGTTTGGCTTATTGCTCGAGTGGTTGCAGGCGGATGAATGGATGGATAAAAGTGAGGAGTATCTCTCGCTCTCTTAACCCGCTTAGTAAACCTTAAACCAAACGCTACTTAAAAGCATATTTAAATGTTTAATGTAGCATGCCCACACACCTTCCCACTCACATCCACAGACACCCCACTGACACCCACATACACAGCAAAAATGTTAGTTGAAATGTAAAAGTAAAAATTAGCATAAAAAGTTGTTCGTTGCTTTGCTGATTTTGCTTTGATTACCAGTTCAGTGGACCGTTAGCGAGTGCTTAACGTAGAATCCAGGCATAGGGCCCTCCTGTCTCTCCGACTGTCTATCTGGGCAATGCACAGGGGGGTGGCAGATGGGCCAGATGAGCCCCCTCGACTTACTCACCTCTGTTGTGGCATAAAACGCAGCAGAGATTTTCATGTGCTCGTGCAACAAAAAACAAACAAAATAGGAGAAACAAAAAACTTTACACTTTTTCCATTCTCCGCTTGGTCCAGACCCAAAGCGCAATAAAAGTAAAGTGCAACTCTGCGTATTAAGCAGTCAAATCCGCGGGTAAAACTATTAAACTGTATGAAAATTAAAAGAAAATGGCCGGGCTGCTCGCTCTTCTGCTCTCGCTGATGGCATGGGTCTCCTAAACAACTAGAGTTTCTTCCTCTTGAAATGAGTCTGAATTATAAAATGACGGAACAACCTCGACGGAACACGTACCAGAAATATGGAGGAGACCAAGGACATTTACATGCTTATTAAATCTGCCGCCAAGTTAAGGCCGAGGCGGTAAGTAAGCACATTTTGTCTCAAATTCAACTACAGCGAGAAACTTTTGTAAAATGTTAAGCATATTTCAAGGACCAGAGTTCCTCGCCCTTCCATCTCTTCCAGTGCCAAGACATTACATAATTATCCCAACAGCATTACGAGTGAGGTAGATTGTAATGCAATCACCAAAACGAGGGAAACTTAGGGCACGTGTGCCTTTAGCCTTGGCCACTCTGTCCACTCCGTTGGAGCTTGATGAAAATGTAATTTTTGGTTATGCGAAACGCGCACTCAATTTGCATGGCCCTAGGACACAGGACACCAAGAGAGACCATAGAGCGCGGTAGATGAAAAGGTAACAAAAACTTCCTCTAAGTACGTGCCTATTTCTAGTTGATGACGGAAAACATACAAACATTATCCCAGAAATGGTTCATAATTTTGAAATCGGAGGAGTTTTTAAAGGACCTCTCAGTTTCACACTTCTAACACAATTTCTTCATTCCCATTTATCACACTTTTCCCTAAGTCATGGAAAATTCCCTCTTGCCATTCATTTTGGTAGTGTAAATGAGGCTTAAGACATATTTCACAAAATGCTATGCAAATGATGTCCAGTTCGGTTCGGTTTAACTGGCAATTTGCTACCCTTTTCCTGTCCGAATATTATGCCGCCAGCTGGCAGATCAAATGTGCCATGGACATGGACATGTGAAATGGCAGTGGCTGTTTCAGTGGCAATGGCAGTGGCTGTTGAAGCAGCTCATTCTCGAAACTAATTAATAATGACGTCCTGCAGGCAAACTGTGTCGGGCAGAAAACGGGGCCGAGGGGGGGAAAACCTCGAAAAGTGGCTGCTGTTGCACTTTGAAACAAATAAAATCGATCAATAGGCAAGTATATAGAGTCATAGTCATCTATCTGGGAGCTGAATGCCGTCATTATGCCATGGATACCATCATAATGCTGTTGTCTACCATGCACGAGATACTCTCCTATCGGTTGCGAAAATTGCTTAAAAATGAGCCAACAAATTCTGACAGTTGATGGATGGGCTTGAAAATTGGGAGCCACACACACACAGTAGCTCCGTCTTCTCCACTTGCCCCTCATCATAATGATTTAGCCGTTGTTGTCCTCTTTCAGTTGACTACGAAAGGATGACGAGGATGGCGACAATGTGACGGAGCAGCAGGGCACGAGGATGCTTTAAAAATTTCATATCTATTTTTAGTGCTGTTGCTTTTCCTTATTTCCATAGTTATTTTTCATGCATTTTTACTACATAAACACAGAGAAACACACACACACACACACACAGTCGGGAGTGTCCTCAGGCCCAGGCCAAGAGCCAGACCCTTCTTCCTGTTGCTAGAGCTTGTGCTGGGTTTTTTGGGTTTGTTTTGTATTTTGCTTTTTCTCTCAGTGTGCTGTGCATTTTTACGAGCACTTTTTAATAAATCATGCGCCACGTAAGCTGACTTTCATATACAGGATACATTTCCCTCACTCACTCTCTATCTCTCCCTCTGGGTTCTCGTTTCCCTTTCTCACTGTAAGTGTGTGCCACTTTGGCCTCCATGCAGCGGTTGAGTGAGTGATTTGCATATGTTGCTGGCCAGGGATGGCAAAACCCAACTTAAATGCCAAAGAAAACAATGCATAAAATCATATTGATAGCCTTATTTTTGCTCGCAGCGAAATTGATATTCCCATTCATTAAAGTTTTCCTTTCAAATGGTTTTCCTTATTTTTTTACATCAGTATCCTAACGAACGGTACATTTTTTAAGCAAGTAAGTCATTTAAAACTACTTTGTTTTTCACGTCTTTTTGTGTGAGTGTCTAAAAGTGATATAATTCCACCGAAAGCAAAGGTATGTCTTTAATAAACAAAGTCAAACTTAAATTTCACTAAAAAGCAGATGGTTTCATTTTGGATTTGAATTTTTGATAGAAACGAAACCATGTGTGAAACCTTAAACGAACTAAAAATACTAAATTAATTATTAAGTTCAAATACAAAGAAGAGTTATTTCTCTCCTAGAGATGAAGGTGTATGATCCCTGGTTTCCTTTTATGTGGCTGTAACCAGCTCCCGCCCAAAAAAACGCACAAATCACTTTTGCAATGGTCTTAACCAATGCCACGCCCACTTATGTATAGACTCCCATCCACATACACCATCGAATGCGGTCGTTAGTTTTGGTTTTACCCTAGAAACGAAAATGTTCACAGGCTCGTTCCTCGTCACTCCACATTGGGTGCAAATTAATACACCAGTGAAGCGAATGCAAGAATGATGGAGAAAGGGGGGAAGAGAAGTTTAGGGGTAACTGCAATCTCTGATCTTGTTGTTATAGGGCTCAACACAACACCCACCACCCATGAGTCCCTTGCCATGAGCCTGAAGTGCAACGATGGTTGTTATTTTTGCGGTTTGGCTATCATGAGTGGAACACAGCAGTAAAGTTTCCAATTTTGTGTTTTTTTTTTCTTTTTGGTTTTTCCTGCACTTTTTTGTTGAAGTAGTTTTTCGCTTGCATATGGCTTAATATGCAAAGTTATGGGAATTTTGTGAGTGCTATGAAGCCCCCGTCATTGCCATCCGTTCTTTAACCACTATGCGGTCAGTTTGTGTGCTTCGTTATAATTTTAAGCGCCTTAAATAATATTTTCATTTGGCCAGCCGAAAAGCAGGCAATCCATATTTTTACATCCACCAACAAGTGCAGCAAACTTTTAGGGGGGATCTGAGGTTTCGGCTAACTAGCAGCAGATTTTGCTTTGTGCTGCACGTTTAATTAAACACCAACAAACTCGATATAATAGTACACACTACGATTGAGGGGTAAAAATTGGGGACAGGAAGAAGTTTCATATATATTCTGCCATGGCATGCCCGCAATCCAAAACCCCTCTAGCACCACCTGCACCACCCACCACCCGCAGTCGTGTTACAACATTTCAATTAAAAGTTAAACGTGCACATAATTATCTCAGTGAACAGCGGGCGCAAAATGTGTAAGTAATATTCCTGTCTGTGAAAATTAATTTACAGAAAATGCTTAAAGCGTAAAACAGGAAAAAGAGAGAGAAAGATAAAGGGCAAGAAAAAAAGGTTAAAATCCTGGGTTTTTCTCTGGTTTAATTTTTTTTCCTTTTCGTTGGGACCCCTACAGGCTGGTAAAGGGAATAAATGCTTGCCCTTTTGGCTTAGTTCTAATGTTGTTTTTTTATTTTATTTTCGCACAAAAACTCGCTCGTGCATGTGATTGACTTAATCATATACTTTGAAGTTGGCTGAGTATAGCTTAAATTCAATTTCTCTCTGGCCGCCTTTATACTACAAATTAACATGAAAAAAAGCCAAAGGGTTAAATTAATTTTATGTTTTTTTTTTCACCGGTCTTAATACCCTGTTTTTATCATAGTCGGCCACCCTGATTCGAAGAAGGAAACTTAAAATTGATGTCCTAATAAGAATTACATTTACTCTATCTTTAGGCAGCAATAACAGTTTAGTCTATATAGGCAGAAGAGGGTCATACTAATAAGCCCAATAAAAGTTTGGGCAAGAAAAAAGATAGTCGTAAGCACTCTGAAGATTACAGCAATCCTGTTGACATAATCGTTCGATTATGATAATTTCCTTTATACATTTTACTGAGTTTTTTTGGTTCCATTTATGTACTTCTTTCTGTTTCAAACTTAATCCCAAAATCCACGAACATTTTTGGCAAGAGTGTTTTTTAAAACAACAAAGTCAGCGCACAAAAGCGATAATTGATATTATCGATAGAAAAAAAATCCCCGGAAAACAACAATCAAGAGAAGCACACAAAAAATTGTTTGCCAACACATTTATATGCAAATAACTTTTGATGATGGGAAACAGGAGATGCTTATGCTTCCTGGCGAAGTTCAAGGAACTTATCGTTCGATGCATGCCAATCGAACAGCCATTTGGAACGACTGTTATACAAACACACACAGATGCATAGATAGCTACATGTGTATGTAGAATGTGTTTAACAATTTTAACCTGCGTAGGAGAAATAAATGAAATTGATAGACGTTATATCCACCCACATATGTGTATGTACCACACAAACACGCTCACACACACACCGTCAAAATAAATTATTAAAGATGTTCAGAGAGTGAGAAATGAGCAGTATACAAAGCAAAAGTAGATTGAACAGCGATTAGGGCAAAAAAAGTGTATGCAAAAGAAACCATAACAGACAACAACAAACAAACAAAAAACAAAAAATCCCCAACTGGTCCAGCGTGTTGATAACCACAAACCAAAAAAGAACAACAACTAGACTATCAAACACAGAAGCAGAAAAAAAAATTCAAATTGGAAGTAAGGCAAAAGCAAAAGCTTTTAGGCTCAGCTCAAATGTGATGACAAGACAAGACAAAAGAGAAGAAATAAGTCGTAAAAATTTAAATAGAATTGCGATGACTACAGCAACAATATTTTTTTTTGTCTATCTCAGTACAGTGAGTATTGCTGAAAAGGTACACAGAGAAGATTAGTTGAATGGCTACTTAACTTTATCGAAAGCATTTAAACTCATGAACTCTTAAGGCAATAGTGCGCTCACTTACAGCCCTCTTATTAGGGTGAAGTGGGCCAAAATACTTGGGTTTTGCGGTGAAATTGTTATGCCTTTGTGTAATTTGGATTAAAATTATACCAAGAACTAACAAGCTCCTTGAAGGGTCATTTTACAAGAATAACTATTACATTTACAACAAATTTAAGCGTTTCCAACTTAACTTAAAGTATTAATTAAATGATTTAAACCTTTCTTGATTTTAACTTAAACATGCAACAAAAGTTAAAACATGGACACATCTTTAAAAAGAAATAGATATCTGATTCTGATGTTTTTACGTTATTTAATGCATGCAAAAAATGTAGCAAACTATTAAAATATAAAATTAAATTAAACATTTTTAAAGCCTGTCACAAAAACTTCATCTTTTCGCGGAGTTTAAAGTGTTTAATTTGGACATTTCTGTCGTACGTGACTAAGTTAAAAAACATCTGCTTAAAAAGGGTGGTATACATATTGAACTTGCTGAGAAGATGTACAAAAAAGAGTGTGAAGCAGAATATAAAAAAAGTGTAATAAAAACATAAAATGATAAAAAAAAATGAAAAAAGGAAGAAAGAAAAAAATAACGCAAAACTAATCAAACTCATTTTTGACGCTTAACTTTGAAGTAACTTTCAACTAACTTTAAGTGCGCAAGTTAAGCAACACTGAAACCAGTTTAAGTAATAATAAATGTATTTTATATAAGTCCTCCCTTTTATTCTATATTAAAAATAACAACAAAAACATATCGTGAGGTCATAGTCATTGTTTACTGTATAAACTTCTAAGCTTTGCTTTGTTGTCTATCCCCTTACACATTGCTCAGTCCGAGCAACCTTCAACGAACTCAGCTTCATTTGTGTCGATCAGTTTCAAGTCGACAGTCGAGCGGTGAACAGCTCATTTGAATTGAAATTGAAAGTCGAATAAACACGATGAAGACACTGGCATTGGTATCGCTGATATGCCTGACCGCCAGTACAGTTGGTGTACAGGGCGTGAAGGTGGGTCAACAACAGCCACAGGGACTGCAAAAGCATTTGGTTTGCTACTACGATTCGGCGAGTTTCGTTAAAGAGGGTAAGTGCGAATAAACAATCAAGTTAACCAACCCATCAACCATTTATTGACTTCAAAAGAAACTTCTTACGTAATGTGGCTCTGGAAGCAGCTGCTAATTGGAAATCAAGACAATGAAACTGAAAACTTAGTTTGCTTATCAGTAATAAGCAGCAAAATATTGAGGTTTATTTGCTTGTTATTGTGTCTTCTTGGAAATGTAGGCGAGAGATAACATTTGGTTCTAATTAACATTTCCCTCTCTTTATTCTAATTGTAGGTCTGGGCAAGTTGGTAATCGATGAATTGGAACCGGCCCTGCAATTCTGTGATTATCTGATCTATGGCTATGCGGGCATTGAGCGTGAATCCCACAAAGCGGTGAGCCTTAATCAGCAATTGGATTTGGATTTGGGCAAAGGTCTGTACCGTACTGTGACCCGCTTGAAGCGCAAATATCCCAATCTGCGCATTCTACTGAGTGTGGGTGGCGACAAGGATATCGAGACGGGAGAAGATGCCAAGGATTTGCCCAATAAGTATCTAGAGCTTCTGGAGAATGCCACTGGTCGTACACGTTTCGTGAACACTGTCTTCTCGCTTGTTAAGACCTATGGCTTTGATGGTCTAGATATTGCCTGGCAATTCCCCAAAAACAAACCCAAGAAGGTGCACAGTGGTCTTGGCAGCATCTGGAAGGGTTTCAAGAAGGTCTTTTCTGGCGATTCAATTGTGGATGAGAAATCTGAAGAGCATAAGGAACAGTTCACCGCTTTGTTGCGTGATATAAAGAATGCTTTGCGTCCCGATAACCTTTTGCTCTCGACAACAGTTTTGCCAAATGTTAATTCATCGCGTAAGTACTTGAAGTCTTAAAAAATTATTTGGAAATATCAACTAATTTGAGTCTCTGTCTCCCTGCTTAGTTTTCTATGATGTGCCCGCTGTGATCAACTATCTTGATTTTGTTAATCTGGCCGCATTTGATTTCTTTACCCCACAACGTAACCCTGAAGTGGCTGATTACACGGCCCCAATTTATGAGCTCAGCGAACGCAATTCCGAGTTCAATGTAGATGCCCAGGTCAAGTATTGGCTGCGTCACAGTTGTCCGGCTAGTAAAATCAATGTGGGCGTAGCTACATATGGCCGACCATGGAAATTGTCAGAGGATTCCGGTGAAACCGGTCTCCCACCGGTCTCCCATGTTGTGGATGAAGCTCCAGTGGGTGGAAACACTCAACTGCATGGTATCTACAGTTGGCCCGAAACCTGTGCGCTCTTGCCGAATCAGAATAATGCTTATGCCAAGGGTGCCAATGCTCCGTTGACCAAAGTTCAAGATCCAGCCAAGCGTTTCGGTACATATGCCTATCGTGCTGCCGACAAGAAGGGTAACAATGGCATCTGGGTAAGCTTTGAGGATCCCGATACAGCTGCCGATAAGGCCGGCTACGTCAAGAATAACAATTTGGGTGGAATCGCTCTGTTCGATTTGTCCTACGATGATTTCCGTGGACTCTGCACTAATGACAAATATCCCATTTTGAGGGCAGTGAAATATCGGTTGGTTAATTAAAAACCGAAAACCGTGACCATGTGAAATTATAAAGAATATTTTGTAAGACAATTTTTAATAAAAACTTTTATCTATGACGAAAGCAACATGTGAGAGGTATCCTTGAAATAACATTGAAATTTGATTGAGAGTTAATGAGAGAAGTCAGTTAGTTAGTTAAATCTCTAACTAAGATTAGCTTTTAAAGCCTTTAATAGCTTTAAGTTTGTAACGTAAACTACCTAAGCCAAAATATAAACATAATAATTTTCATTTTCATTATTCATGCATTACTTAAGTGAGACAATTACCAAATGTCGGTTCAAGAGACTTACTCATTTTTTATGTGTGTTCATCAAATCCAATTTGACTTCAATACAAATGCTTAACCGGCTTTATCATTAAAGAGGCAAAAGTGTTTGCTTCCATTTACCACTCTAACCATCATCCACAATTCCCCTGAGCAATTTGATTGTATTTTTGGTAAAATCAAGCAGCGAATTGACTGCTCATCATTTGTCATTCAGGCGAAAAGCGTCGAAAAATTCGCATACGCAGCACACACAGACAGTGAATACACACACACACACACACTTACACAGAAGTCTCCACTAGCTAGCTCTAGCTCAATGTTATGCACGATTTCACAATAACAAGGGAATGAAGGACTACCTATTCGTAATACGAACAACAATGGCAGACAAAAGGCATAAAAGGATCTCTCTCGAAAAACGCACGCATAGGCAATCAGAAAGGAATAAACGTGAAACGAAAGAAATGAAATGAAACGTGCAATGGACGAGAGATGAGACCTACTACAGAGGTACCAAACATGGTTGATATACATATAAAGAGAGTGAGAGAGAGGGAGAGTGTTATCTACGCCATAACTCAATTCCTCCCTTTCGCTCTTGGTCTCTTACGCCATCTCTATCGCTCTCTTGGGGTATTAGAAAGCATTTACCTTTTCGCACAGGGCCCATTACACATGTATGTATGTACATATATAACATGAAGAGACGACTACGACTATGATGACGACAGGCAAACAGTTTTCATAGGTAAACTTCGGCCTACTCTGAGTCAGTGTGCGTCTCTGCTCACCCTATTTCTCTCTTTCTCGATACGAAAGGCGAGACATACAAATACATATATGTATTTAAAAAGTCCTATACATATATAAGTAAAATTGAATGCCTTTCTTGCTTGTGTGTCTCAGTGTGTGTTCGACACGCATACGCCCCATTGTACAACAAAACTTTCATTTCGTTGCTGTTGTATTGCTTTTTTTTCTCTCTGTTCTTTTCTTTTCTTTTTTTTCGAATAATTGGATTAGTGTTTCAAACCACATTGGGTGGTTATATATATATTCTACTGTGCTTGCATCCTCTGCTGTTATGGCTGGGGATTATTTCTATATGAAATTGTTTGTAGTTTCATTTTATGCTTCGGGGTTATTTCTATGATCCTTTTTAGCTGTTGTTGTTTTGTGCTGACGGGGAATTAGTTGCCTAGCTTCTGGAGCATATCTAGAATATTATTTCTCTATGCATTTATTTTTTTGAGGCATTTTTAAATATTTAAATTTTTGCCTTTAGATAATTGAACATGAAACATAAAACAATTGTTGGACAAGTAAACAAAACTAGATTAAAGACAAATAACTTATAGTTTTGGGCTAGAAATTTAAAGAGTATAACCTGAAGAAAGTTGCTAAATTTAAAAATTGATTCGTTGCGAAAAAGCTGCGTATTAAATTGAAGGGAAAAGTGCAGTCAAGCGTCAATGGCAGCTGCCAAAGTAAATGCCAAATCCATTAGCCCCAGGCCTTAAGCTAACGTGTAATCCTCCTTCTTCTCCTACCTTTCATTCAAACGCTGGCAGCTCGATGGTGCGCTGGCTGGCAGGCTAGCCATCTTTCAGTCAGCTGCACTTCAAATGGCAGCACTTTTCAAAAATATATCCATTCTAAAGTAGCACAGAACACACAGCAGGAACTTTTACCTTCTCTCCAAGGAATCAGACAACACAGTGGAAACACAAACACAAAAACTGAAGAAACTTTTGGTAAGAAGTTTGTCGGGCAATACAGAGTGACACAGGAAGAGGGTGAGGTATGGGCAATGGGGAGTTTACCCATAACGAATATGTATTTTTGATTCCCTATGCTATGTTTATTATTGTTATTTTTGATGTTGTTGTTGTTGTTCTTGTTGTTGTTGTTGCTGTTGCCATCTCGTAACAAGTTAAGCAACTTTTAGACAGACAGCAAAAGGCAAAAGTTGTAAGGATTTTTGGCCAGGCTTGGGCTTTCAGACTGTCAACAGCTGGGCCACAGTCTGAGCTTCTTTACTCTATATATATTTTTTGTTGTTTTTCTTGCTCCACCTGAGTTAGATATGAACCAACGTAAAGCCATAGGAATCAGCTTATATTTAGATTTTGATAAAGATACAAAGCATTCTCAAGACTTTTCTAGGAATTTTCATTAGAAAACGGGTGGGCAGGGGTCTTTGTTCTTACCTCTCATTGTTTTGGTTTGTTTTTAAGCATATGGTCCATAAAACCCACCATTTTGAGCAAATTTACTTTCCACATACATTTATTTTTAAAAGCCTCTTCAATTTTGTTGAACGTAAAAACTTTCTGTCTGTCATTTGCACTGAGGCCACCGCCATCATCCAACTCATACACACAGAGACACACTCGTTGAAGAAACCTTCGCAGCCATATTCCTTGGCAGCCATTATCATTGCCGACACTCTGAAATACCCGACGCAAATATACAGACACATGTGCCCCAGCAAAGACTGAAGCTGGAGCAGCGTTTATGGGTTTTCACATTGCTCCGGCAAATTGCCAATGTTTTGCCCTCGTCAGGGAACAGGGTCGCGTCGAGAGGAACAGGAAATGCTTTACTTGATTTAGCTGCTAAGTGCAGCTCAAGGCAAAAATTGCACGCAGAATGTTGGGTGTGTGTGTGTGTGGGTTTGTGTGTCGCCAGGAAACAGTAACAATTTCTGCTCTATACTATCCTGTTCTCTTCTGTCCCATTGCCGAGTTGCAAAGGATTTTTCGGCAACAATGTTCTCATAAATCCCCTAGGCGCTTGTAAAAACAATTATGTCAGATATTTACGCCGCAGAAGCATGTCTACCCCGGCACGGCGCAGCACGACAATACCCCGGCTCGGTGCGACTTTCTCTCGACTGGCTGTTTGTTGCAGAATTTGCTGTTAACATTTTTGGCCTGCCTTTAATTGCAGTCATGGCCCATTTCTCTTACTCTCTGATCCAGTTGCATCTGCCTCACATGCTTGTAATTTGGCGCTTTTTCCTTTCTACGTATACGTAATATCGCTTACATGTATACGGCTTGAGAATTGCAATTTATTCCAATTCACACCATGGCAGACGGAGTCTGAGAATGTTTTAATTAACAATTTGCCGCCAGCTGCGTTGTTTCCGTTTTTAATTATTGTGTTTAACGAAAATTGAAGATTTTAACCTATTTCCAAACAGGCGACATATCTATGTATGTCAGTCAACCATCTAATCAGGAGTGTAAACTTGGTTTTTCAAAATGCCAACGGGTTGAGTTTCAGATTTCGCAATAGATTAAAGTGAATGCTGGTCCGAAATCGAGTGAGTCGACCCATTTTGGCAGCTGTTGAAAGCCCATCGGGCTGCCAGTTTCGTATGTCCATTTATGGAGCAAATGTGTGTCCGATAGGAGAAGAGTATCTAATTGCTTGTGTATGTGGGTGTGTGTGTTTGGCGGGTGCAGACTGAAACGTGTGTTCGCTATTTGCTGACAGGCGACTAAATCTACCGAAACTATTTTCAAATGTTCTTTAAGACTAATAAAATGTGTTAATAAGAACTGACAATGTTAAATTTCTTATAGGTAAAAAATAGGGTATAAAGTATGAATCATCTTCTTCATAAAAATTGACAACGTTTTAGCATGTTTTTTAAAATTCATTTGATGCTATCTAATTCGCACTTTAGGAGAAAACCTAGGATGAGGTGGAAAACAAAATTAAGTTCCAAACTATCAGATATTTCCAAGATTTCCCGTATAAATCAATTGACACTTTTGCAGCCTGTGCAAGAGGATGAGTGTGTAGTGTGTGTACGCGTGTGTTTTATCCCTAGATCTATGTGTGTACATATATATATATATGTTAGCTGTGTGCATTGGCTGCCACATTCAAGTTTTTGTAGTCACGTTTCAACGCTTTAAGCGTTGTTCATGTTGTTTTTCCAAGCACTCGGGTTACGCGATTCCACGGAAATGTGGGATAAAGTTGGCGCTGGCTTAGGGTAAATAGGAGGGGGTCAATAACTATTTATACAGACGCGCAAAAAGCGAATAACCATGCAGAGAGCATTTTATACCATTATAAATAATATCCTTCAAATCTTTGCCTTACCGCCCGCCCTCATTTTCGCAGTAAATAGTATTTAGTATAAACTTACATTATGGCGCTTCTTCTCACGTTCGGGTACAGCATGCCAACTGAATTGCAAATTCCAATCAAAGCCACCCACATTGACGCCCGTTGAGTCGCGGTAGTGATATTCCAAAGTATCATCGTTGATAACATCGATGACGGGACAAACAACAGTTGTGGAATTACGGGCAATCCGATCCAGCAACGGCTCCAGCCAGCCTGCAAAACAGAAGCAAAACCAAGTTGAGAACGACGAAAAGGATTGACAATTTAATTGCATCTGCCATGCTCTATCCCACCCAATCGTTTGCCCATCCCATTCTTTTCCTGTCCAACCCATTCCATCTATCTTTCCGGTTGTACTATAAAATCCAGAAAATGTTTCTCCTTCAACACTTCTATCCTTCAGTTTTTGGCAACTTTTCCTCAACTCTCAACGGTTTTTCTTCTTTTCATCATCAGCAAAACTCAATAAAGAAAATTGATTGTGTGCTTTTCTCTTTTATTTTTCCTGTTTATTGCAAGGAAACAAAAAGTAGCAGAGAAATTGCTTTGGCAATGTCGTCAGCTTGCTGGTATCTCAAAGATTACGAGATTTACTACTTGGCTTTGTTTTATTGGTCACATTTCAAAAGGATTTCATATCATTTGGTAACCAATCATAAGACCTCAATAAAGCGACGAAAAGGGAATTCAATTCACGCAATCGATTGTTTATGGTTATAGGGCAAACCCACAACATAAAATTAAAATTTCCACATATAAAATATTTAATCAACATGTCAATTTGGCAAATAACGAGAAAAAAACTAGTTCAGTTAATTATAATCATTTAGTTAAATGGATTTGCATTCGCTGAACAATTAGAATATTGCAAAAATAATGAGATTCAATGGAAATTAGAGAAACGAGTAAAATATGATGCCTACTTTTAGGGTGTAATATTTATTCGAAGTGAAATGATAAATGTTTATTAAATTTTATTCATGTTTCCAATCGTAAATAATAAATTTGCACTTTTTTATATAAATAAATTTTGAGATGGAATTATAATTATTGATTTTTATTTTTATACTGTAAATTACTGAATTCTGACCGAGCTCTATCACCAAAACGAATATACTGAGTTTTCTCAAATAAATTGCCTACTTTTCGGATAAACCCATAAATATCTTGCCACACTTTTATGTACATCGTGCCAAGAAACGAAATAAAGTGCTTAAATTTGCTTTGTTATGGTCACAACCGTGGCAAATTGCCATCACCTCACCCCACCCCATCCCACACTCACCTTCTGTGCACTCGCAATGCGAATCCAAATATGTTAGAACCGGCGACTTGGCATATTGGGCACCCAAAATTCGGGCACGAATCAATCCCTCACGTTTGGCTCCTCTCACAATTTGTACTTTTGGATAGGCAGTAAAATAATCCTCCAACTGCTTCTTAAGATGGGCTAAAATATAGATTAAGTGTATAAGAAATTAAGCAATCTGCGTTCACCTATTTAAACTGTAGATACATACGCATGTCACTATAGTCATCAACTAAAATCACTTTGCCAATCAGATGCTCTGGTGAGCGATCGAGAACTGAATGAACCGTACGCAAAAGTACAGACCAGGCCTCATTGTGGAAGCATATAATTACATCTGTTTTGGGCAGATCGGTTAAATAACGAGCTGTATCCTTGCACCATGCATCGCGTGGATCAGGAAGTGTGCGATGCACGGATATCAAATCGGAGGCATATTGATTAAAAGCATTCTTGGTCCAGCCATCCTCTACTGCTTTTTTCATATCATCTTGCATATCCTTTGGTAATTTCACGGGTTTTCCCATTTCACCAGGAGTCTCCTCCAATTCGCTTGGAGGAAGCAAAACTTTTTGAGCCGCTGTGACGTGAAAATGAAAAGAGAAAAATCCGAGTTAAAGTTAATGTTGCTATTTGATTTGCTTCAAAATTGTCTAAAATACGATGCTGATGCTTTGTTGTGCGTGAAATTTACGACATTTACATTCGCTCACTTTTCCGTTCACCTCTCCGTTTCTTAGATAAATCTGAATGCATTTGACATGAAAAGTTGTCATCATCAGCGTCACCGTCAGCATCCCTGCTTGGTTATGAAAAATGGCTCGCCTTTTGCAAATTTGCTCAGGCAACAACGGTGCGTATGTGTGTTGTGTGTAGATGTTGTCTCCCTCGGGAGTCCACCCACACCCTCATCTATCTCTGTCTCTGTCTCTGTTTACTACTTCAGAGCATGTCCTTCGTGCGCATTGTATTATTTTGTTATTTGCATTCGCATGGAAATATGAATTCTACTCCTGTTCCTGTTCACTGTACACTCAACTAAGCTTGCTTCTGCTTTTTATGCGATTTGTCAAACATAAGTGACACTTATTGGGCATGTGTGTGTCCCCAAGGAACACCGTATCTGCACATCGGGGTCACCAAATGTCTCAAATGAAAAATGTATTTCATTTACTTTATAACTCCATTCAATTTGAAAGTTAGTTATAATGCTTTAAATGAATATAGAATTTAGAATGAATTTCATTTATTCTTTTTTATTTCATTTATCCCAGTCCCAAGGCAAGAAAAAAACATATTTTCTTCTCTGGTCAACTCCGACCATGCAAAAACATTTCAATTACCACAATCATTTCAATTTCAATAAGCATAAAAAACGTATACGAAGAATAAAATCCATAAAAGGTTTTCAAATAAAACCAGGACAAGGAGGGGAAACGAAATGGAGCGAAAAGAAAGAGAGAGGCAGATGTTGTGGCATTATGCTGCAAAACGTTGGCCAGGCAATGGCAACTAGCCCAACCAAGGGGCCAATCAGCCAGCGATAAATTTGTGCAGAACGAAAAGAAAAAAACATCAAACCATTAAAATGGTCATAGGCTTGGTCGGATCACGAGAAAGGGACCCGGAGGAGGCTCCATATAAATTTTATGATTTGTCGCCAGTTGCCGTAGTTACAACTTCATTGCGAAATATTCACGCGTGTGCCAGCCACAAGAAGGACTTTTGGGCATCCTTTCTGGTTCGGATTTCTCTGGCTTCATAATGAACATTTTTGCATGCTGGGCGCGCACACGCATCATCATAAAAAACAATAAAAAAAAAGCTGTGGAGAGGTAAGCAGAAGGTAAAGTTAAATAGAACTGGGTTTTATGTATTTTATTGATTCAATTATTTATTGCCTTTTCAAGTTGAAATAGCCTGCTTCTGGCCACGGCCTGCTCCAACTATGTGGGATTAAAAGTAAGCCACCTGAGAATAAACCAATTATAAGCATGCCCACAAAACAAGGTCAAGCACTTGAGTGGTTGCGGAACCCTCAAGTATTCTTAAGGATCTCAATAGCCAAATTAATCTACACTTGCGGAGGGTCATTTCCATTTTCACCACAAGTTTTCAAAGGCGTTAAGAAATTTCCATTTTTGCTGCGTGTTTATTTGAATATTAACTTCAATAGTTTCATAATTTACTCAATTATATATTTAATATTCAGAATATATTTTTTCTTGGTTTTTTAAAACTTATGCTTGAGAATTGAAATTTATACAGAAAACCTTTATGAAATCCAATTCATTTATATCAATACTTAACATTTCGTATGCAAATATCGTTTTTCCCATTCGAATCCAATAACTCGCCTGTTCCATGCTGCGTATGCGTTATGCTCCAATGAAACAGGAGAGTTTATCGATATTCGGGACCAAATTCGAATAGCAGAGAGGGGAAGCTGAAATGGGGAAGAGCACCAAAGGGGGAGAAAAATAGACAATAATAGCGACAAGCGCTCGAGGGACACGCCTGAGCGTGACAGGAAGCTATAAATGTAGAAACAGGCGGAAGCCCAGTAGGAGCAGGAATACGGAGGGGAGGCGAAAGGTAGGGTAGGTGCGCCGCATGACAAATGTCCGGGTGAGTGTGAGTGTGTCTATGTGTGTATCCCAGTGTGCTGCCGAGCCACATAACGCATAAAAGTAACATAATATGCCAAAGTAGCGTTATTTTGCAAAATGAATGAGGTTAGGAAGAGGATTGGCCACGCCCCACCCACCCTCGTCCCCACTTGGCTCTGCTTTCTGCCATCCTCTTTTTGCCCTAGACAATAGACAACATGCAAGACATAAAAAGAAGCTTTATGAACATGGGCCAAGGGATTAGCATTGATTAAAAGGGAAATGAAACAATGCCAGAGGCAAACAAATCAATCTGCTTGAACCAAAATTGGGCTGTGGAACAAAGATGGGGCGTGGCATTTGCATTGTATGGACAAAATCATTATCGCTGTTAAATTGTAAAAGAGTAGTGTCACACACATAGACACACATAGCGAGAGAGAGAGAGAGAGGGACTCACGCACACCCATGTCAGTGAAATCTGGTCAAAAGCAAAAAAAAAAACACAAAAGCCTGCGATCAAGATAGCAAACGAACGTATTAAAGACATGGCCAAGAGGCAGGTTTCTGAGCACTGGGCACTGGAACAGGGAACTTGATGCGTGCGCGCGATAAACGTCGTGTTGGCCACGTCTTTTTTGGTGGTAACGCGCCCCAAGGCCAGGGCCATTGCCAATAAGTACAACAACACTAATTACCAGCTATGAACACACAGGCCACAAGACACACAAGATTCAGACTTTGCCAGAGACACAAGAGACCGATGACCGGCACAGTGGACTCCCATGCTTATAAGAGAGCAAATTTCATCATAAAACTTTCCAAGCTTCACTCATTTCAATTATCATTGCATTTCGCTTCACTGTGCAGTGAACCCGTAAGTACATCTCGTGTGTCTGGGCCATATGCGTGGCTTGGGAGTGTTGGTAAACGTTGTAGGCTTGCACACAATTTTGACGCCAAAGGGCAGTTGCTGCTGCTGCGGCCCAAGACGGAAAAGGATCAGAATGGTCCAACTTGTAGCTTTGCCACCTCGATGATGACGATGGCGATGGGGAGGCTGCTGTGGAGCCAAGAGATGCAAACATGATATGCGAAATTGCAAATACGTGCATTGTCCAAGCACCAGAGAGATGAGGGATGAGTCAAGTCAAGACGAGAGACGATGAGTGGTACGAGGAGTACAGGGAGGAGACTTCTGACCACATGCTGATGCAATCTTAAATGCTTGTTCCACATGCCAAGCAATAGATGAAGAAGCAAGACCCAACATATGTATCTACATACATACAGGAAGCTGCATCCAATTCTCTTACCCTTTCCCCCCTCGGAGTCATGGCTGGTTGAAGCTTGACTCGCTTCATTGATTTGCCTGGGCCCCGAGACAAGTCAAGTGTCCATTGAGTAAAAGAAACCTCAAGAAGTGATCCATCCCGACCTCTTTCCTCGCCACACCACATTTCTTGATTAGTAAGAAACAATTTTCTCATTTTTTTCATATGCTTAATGCGAATGCCTCAACTGACATAGAGGAATGAGCAGGAATTGGTCTCTCTATCTATCAGAGTAGCCCGCTTCTACACACCCCACACACGCTTCCACACTTTTATCTCCCTACTTCTGATCTAGCATTGAAAATGTTGTTTGGCAACAATTGCAAGTTGTTAAGTGCTCCAGTGTTGTTAGTATTTGCCGTTGGCATCTTCGACATTGTTGTAAAACTTGTTAGAAATTTTCTTTAAGGCGTAAAGGCAAATGTTAGGAGAAAGAAAGGGAGAAAGAGACAGAGAGGGGAGAAAAAGTGTGACAGCAAGCGTGAGAAGACTAGTAAGAAGGACGAGGTGATTGTGAGGGAGGAAGAAAGAGGAAAGCAATATGTGTTATTATCCCCGTTTGGTTTCGTTTTTTGTTTTTTCTCTTTCTCTGTCTCCCCATCGATATTTCACATCCCCTTATCCTCCGCCTGCTCCTTTTCTACTCATTCGGGTGACCCAAAATGCATCTTTAAAGCAGAATTTAGGTGTGGACCGGTTTAGTGACAAGGTGGGGCGACGGGCGGTATGAGGATGTGCTGCGTGTGCATTGAATTGATGGGAATTAGTTGCGAGCGATTGCGTGGAAATGAAGTGCAAAAGCGCAGAATGGGAAAAGAGCAACAAAAAAGAGGGGGAAATGTAAAAGAGATTTTCCAATGTTGATAACAGAGAGTAAGGAGAAGAGAGGAACACTAAACAGCTTAAAAAGATTTCGAAAAGGTAAGTGTTGGATGGGCTGGGTTGAGCAATGGAAATAAATGTGCGACTGATTTCAATATAAATGCCAATTGTTCAGCTTAACATGTGCTGTGTTTGACATTTTACAGAAGAGTCAAACAATCAAAGGCACAAATCTCTTCCAATAAATTTACTTAAATACCTATGATTCGACTTAAAGTTCCATTTTCCAATCGGAAGAGACCACAAAACAGATATTTACCGGTCTGTAAAATTGGAACAGCGAAAAACACGTTTGATAAATTGTAAGATAATTTGCTCACAAGTAACAGGGAGGGTAATTAAAATTTAAGCCACTGTGAAACAAAATCACTTCTTTATCTGAAGGTTATTTCTATTGGCATTTCTTCATTTTGATTAATTCTTCATTTCGTAAAGCGTTGTTCACTGGCGTCCTATATTAACTACTCTTCCGACAATTCTCGATGTTTCTGGAGTTGAAACAATATGAAGTAACTAAAGACTAAACTTGTCAGCTCACTATTGATTGAGTTCGTATGCTTAAACAAAAACTTTAACTAATTAATCGAGACATTATTTTCCATCCTATTGAAGCAGAAATCACTTTGTGATGAGCAATTATTTGTCACTACTTACCATCCTCCTGCTTTTCCTTGGGTACTGGCTTCTTCTTCTCTGCCGAATGTGCAACCTTTGGCTTGGGTGCTATAGTGGGTGGAATGTCAGCCTCGTCAATTGCATTGCCTTGGGCACTGTCTATAGCATTGCCAAGGGCACCCAAATCACTATCAACGACCGGATCTTCGAGGCCATCTCTCAAGGCCATGGCAACGGGATCACCGGGGGCAGCTGGACCGCTGCCCGCACTGCCACCAGATCCCACTTGAGCGGCCTGTCGTCGCGTGTCATCTGTGTAGATGAGGAAGGCAATGCAAAACCAAATGGCCAGAAGGACTGCCACCAATTTGACAATTGTTGTGGAGCGTCGTCGCCATATGAAGGCCATTTTGGAAGAATTCTTTCACGTCTTTTTGGTTTAGTCCTGATGGATGAATGGATTGGAAAGGTGCTAATGGAATGGCTCCGTCTTGCACACTTTCTCCACTTATGTGTGTCTGTCTTCTTGCTCTGTGTATCAGTTAGAGGCCGCCTCTTGGGTGGCACACGTTGCGTATACGCAACATTAATCAATGCTATGTCCTGGCAATGATTTATGGATTGCTCGGATATGCTTGAAGTTTAATTTAAGTGTTTTGTGATATGTTCTCTGGTAGTGCGTTCTAATACATTAATTAGTTTCTGTTTCTCAGTCTGAAGGATATGCGAAAACTTCTCCGGTTTTAGACAGCCTTCCTCATGTGTCTACTGTGACCCTATAATAAATAATGAAAGAGAATTATAAATGTGTATTTAATTAATTTTAAGGTATCATGTATGACAGCCTTGCTACACATGGCATTAAATTGAAACGCAAATCAAATAATTGAGACATTAAGGTTAATATTGATACTTCTTTCGTCCTCTTTGATCTTCTTGCGTCTTCTGCTGGTGCAATTAAGCTACAAAGTCAATCGTTGGCCTCGACTTGACCATAAGCCGACAGTCAACATGCAACTAATGTCAATATTATATAATTGCAGCACAAGAGCAGCAAAGGAAAAAACCAAAATGCATGAAGAAAAAAAATTCCCCTCCAATTGCAGTCAAGCAGAACGTTTGCCAAAGACCCAGGTAAATGACATGAACGCGGGCAGACAGCAAAACTGCAAAACTAAGACAAAGAGCAAGCGATATACGGATAGATAAAGACGGCGAATGATAGCTCAAGTCTCTAGCTTCTTCGTCTTAGCCTGCCCCTCAGAGAGTTAACAAACAAAGTTGCGTGTCAGGTTGGTAGTTGCAACTAAAATTTGCTACACAAAAAATAAACCTTCTTTGTATACCCTATACCTATTATGAGTACTTTGTACTTCTTTGTTTGATCCGATTTAAGAGAAAGAGAGTTTTTCTAGGCAAATAAATTTGAACACAGTTTTCTTTGGTCAACTCCTTTCAGTTTAAAACTTTATTTCCGTGACTAAACAGTTTAATTAAATATAGAAAATATTAAAATAACATGTACCTAATCAAATCTAAGCGAATTTATCCCAAATTTTCGTATTGAATTAAAAATTTATATATAAATCACAAATCTGATTTTGGCCAGTTCAATATACTTGATAGGGTCCAAATATTTCGGTTGAAACGAGCCTTAGAGTTAAGTTACGGAATATGAAAATCAAATGCTCCAAGCCAAGATCATTTAAAGCTTCACCGAGCAGACCGGGGCCAAAGCAATTGTATGTGTGTGTGTGTGTGTGTGTGGGGCAGTTCCAAGGGGATTTCTACTAGCATTGAGGGTCGGACGAGAATTGCTTTGGGGCTTATCAATTAAAGCTAAAGGGAGCAGCAGTTAAGGGGCTGCCTCCCTAGGGAAAACTCATTCACTCTCTCTCTCTATTTCTCTTCCTCTCAGTCGCTATCTATATACATTTCTGTTATTTTGCTGCCCTTTTTTTCTAGAGCTATGCTAGCCATGTGTGCATACGATAAATACAAGTTAATTACTTCGTGTGCCTTTTGTTATGGCTCGTTGGGTTCAAATGCCATGCCCCCTCCTCATACCACCCATCACCTACTCACCTCCCGCCCCTCATTTCAGCATATATGTGAGTTGGCAATTTCCGTTGTATGTGCTTATAAATTGAAAACAAAGAGAAAAAGAGAGAGGTAGAAGAAAACAGCACAAAAAAAACTTGTCATGTCCTCACTCAGCTGTAAAAAACTTTGCTCTAACAAAATAGAGCGATTAGAGTTGCCAGTTCTCTGCATGATGATGAAAAGTGGCAGGGGAATGATACATAGATAAGAAAGGTGGACGTCGGGTGGAAGGGGAGTGCTGACACTGCCAATTATGGCTTAGACCAAACTTCTAAAAATAGTCCCCTACAAATAGGCAGACAATTGGGCCCTGATAAGCTGTAATTGCTTCATTTCATTTGAATTTTGTTGCGTTTTTTCAGCTGTTTCTTTGGGTCTTATCATCCGTATAGATAATCAATGTCAGCAAGTGCGATATGTTGACATGTCTAAGTAAAAATAAGCAATAACAAATGAAGTTTTTTCCCCAAAAAATTTTTGTCCTCTATATCAAAAATTACTCTGACAATCATATAAAATTTTTAATTGATGAGCTTTGCGGCTTGGTTAAAAAATCGTTTGGCATTTTGAGTGGCCTTTGGAGAGTACAGATTGCCCCATTATATATGACATTTGTGTGTGTTTGTGTGCGTGTGTGTATGCAGAACACCATTTAAATTGTATATTAATTAAAATGCTTGCCATCACGATGCGGCAATCCAGCATTGTGGTTAACGTGTCGTATGCGTTATGCGTATGCGTTCTCTTTTTTTTTTTTTTTTGCCCCCTCGTTTGGTTTGGTTGAAATCAAATGCAGCAGACAAAGATATAGTTATACATATCATATTTTATGGCTTTTGGTTCGTGAATATATTGCATCAAAATTGCATTTAATGTTTTATTTTGCACAATTGGAAAATTTTATGAAATTGATTTTTGGTTTTTGATATCAAAACGGTTTTGGGGTAGAAAGTTTGTCCGACTAAAGTTTGTTGTTGGCAAAAATTGTTTAATCGAACTAATTTAAGCAGGAATTTGGCATTAGTGTGGCTGGCAAGTTTGCCGTGTAAATACAACAAAACATTTTATGCCTTTAACAAGCCTGTAGCTCATTTCTAACTCTTGTCAGTTGTCACATTAATTTGATTCCATACATTTTGTTAATATTTACATAACAAATAGATGTTCGGTTTCAAATGAGCTGCGGTTTATGTGGCCTCTGGGGGCGGCTTCTCATTCGCCCTGTCACTTGCTTTTTGGAGCGATAGATAAAGAATTTAAATTGAAATTTTTATTTTGGTGTACCCGAAATTTTTGGTTGGAGATGAGATAGCAAAGTACATGAACCAAGAGCACAAAAAGTAATAACAATAGACAACAGCTCAGCTCAGATTCACAAACTTATTTGTGTGGTGTCTCATTATGCATTATCTTGGTAGTGAAGTGGAGTGGTTTGGTCTTACACTAGCACAGTCAGCCGATAAGTGTTTCCCATTGTTACCTGATGACAGCTTCGTTGCTCTGTCTGCCTGCCTGCTTACCTGCCCGTCGGACTACCTGTCTTGAGTTGCCTTACTTTAAACATTTTAGTTTGCTTCATTTCATTTTGCCTCATTCCCAATCGTGTATTTTCTTATCTCTCGGCTAATTGACTGATAAGCAGGGCCAGCAATTTGTGCCTCTCGTTTACTTAGTTTTGTCTTATCGTATCTCTCTCCCTCTCCCTCTCTTCATTTTCATTTTTTTTTTTTTTTTGATAAGACAATATTAAATTTAAAGTAAAATAGTTTCTTAGCTGCTTTCAAAATAATTGCCTGACATAATTAGATGCACATTTAACTTCAAATAGTCTCCCCCCTAAAGAGAAAAACTATCCCGTTCAAGTGAAATATGAGAAAATGTCAGAGAAGGGATGGAGAAAAAGAGAAAAATTTGCAAGTAAAGCAAACGCAAATTACGCACAACAAAGTCCAAGAATTTTTTGTTTTTCTTTTGCAGTTTTCTTTTCCTTGTCTTCATTGTCGCGGTTTTCCCTTCACCAGACCACCACGACATCAAGTTAGTCTTTGAAGACTTCTTTCTTTTCTCATTTTTTCTTCTTTCTCTGCTGTTGTAGTTTCTTGCGATCATTTGTCATTTTCTTATGCAAAAAGTTTTCTGTAGAAGCTGCGTGAAAAAATGGGTAGAAGGGAAAACTGTGCATTTTCACGGTGTATGCATATTACAATCCGCCCATATACATAGCTCTCCTCTTCCCGCCTTCTTCTCAGTTTATAATCATTATTATTTATGCAGACTTAATCCGCAGTTATTAAAATGCAGCCACAAACTCTTTGCCAAGAGCTATGGAATGCCTGGCAGGCGCCTTTTAATATTCATTTGCATTTTCCACACACACACACATTTATAAATTTGTATATATATGTGAATGCCCACAAATACACACGGAAAAAGGGAAAAGTTTTCAGTTTCTAATGACTTGCTTGTGCATTGAGAGAAAGAGTGAAGATAAAGTTCATTTTTCTTGGTGGCAAGTTCTTACAATTTGATTTGTCTTTAACCGCAAATTATGAAGTTCAGGAGGAGGGGAAATTGCTGCACAAAAGCGATTCGGCTTTTGCACCTGGTCAAAGGTCAGCCAGCCATTAAAGCCAAAATCGTGTTTGTGTGGTTTATGTTGAGAATCAGGAAATGCCATTCCTCTTTCTTTGTCCCTCGCACTGCCTCTCTCTTTAGTCTGTGGTCGCAGCTACTCACTCACGCACTAACGAATCAACTGTTTCTTCTGCTCACCCCCTCGTGCTTCTCCCTTGTCCCCTTGTCTTTCAAATGCTTCAACTGACTTCTCTTCGTGGAAAGAAAGTTGCCATGGAGAAAATTTAATCAAAATATTTGCACATCCGCCAAAGCGAGAAGCTGCCAAGGCGACTAGAATTACCAGTCCAAGACAACAACCACAGCAACAACAACACCAACAGAATGCGGTAGTCTGGCAAAGGGGGAGGTGAAGCAGACAAGTGGCTAGAAGGATGAGCCACTAAAGACATACAGTTCTTGGCCGGGGTACAGTGAAATCCCCAATAAGTGCACCCACCCTAATGGTCTTTGTTTTATATTCACTTAAATGGATCAACTTAATTATTTATGATAAATTTTTTTTTCAAACTTCTTCATTTTAAATCTGTCACACATTTTGCAGAACCTTCACTGTATTCGGGCCAATTCCTTTTGGGCATTTGGTGCATGTCACGAAAAACCAGTCAAACCTCATTTGGCCATGCCATGGCAAAGCAGCAGCAGAGACGACCAACGATGAAATTGGAGACGCAGACAGAGTCAAAGTTGTTGTTGGAGTTGAAGTCGAAGTCGGAGTCGGAGTCTTCATCTCGGTGCATCACGAAATGGTTTTTTGGAGCAGCATCACCAGCAACGGCAACGGCAATGGCAGCAGCATTTTGCTGTTAGCCGTTGTCTTTGACAATTATTTACCGTTGGCGCTTAACTGTTAATTTGCCAAGCGGACGGGCAACCAGTTCACAGTCCCAGGACCAGTTTTATAGTTTAGACAGCAACTGCACAGCAGCAGCAACATCGTATAACAGCAGCAACAGCATCCTCCCAATCGACAGTTGGATACACATGCCACGCATTTTTTATGGCTCTTAATTCGACAACGAATCGGTCCCCCATCTCCCTTCCTGCCTTTTTTCTACTAGATTACTCCAAATTACACACACAGACACACACTCTGAAAAATAATTAAATGGCTTTTCTTTTACTTCAAAATGCCGCAAATGCATTCCATTACTTTTCGCTTTGCTTTCATTTTGTTTGAAAAGAATTTACACTTATCCTGTGTTGGCCATTAAAGTGCAATTAAGTAATATCACAAACTATGGCAGGCCAATGTGACAAAGTCTTAAGCCTTTCATATCGTTCATCAGAGATGATCATAATAAATTAAGAAGTAAGTAAATTAAATATTATTATTACTACTTTGGAGAGATGAAAAATTAAGCATTGCTGACAAACATCTACATCAATCAGTTTTCAAATCGATAGTCATTTAATATTTAGGTACTATACATATATTGAAAACAGAATTAATTTAGTGAAAATTCTAAAGTAGTCGACTAACAAATGACTTGGATAATCTTAACTACTAAAAACTGACCTTTAGAGCTGTGATAAGTAAACCCCAAAAGAGAGATGTCTTGCAAGCCGAAGCCACTTAAAATCTTTTAAACACTAGAATTTTTAATTCAAATTTAAGCATTTTTATTAAGAAATGAAATTAATACTTTTGTAGAATTCATATTTTACCAGAACCTATGGTAATTTTGAATAGAAGCTAAACAATGATTTCGAAACATAAACTTTGGTGTCTTAATCCATTGTTTTCTTTCCGTTTTAGTAAGTTGTAACTTCGAAATAGTTGAAGACTTGAGTAAATAGTTACTCATTACTCATTTGCATTGTTTATTTAGATCAAAACTCTATTTGAATAACAAAAAAACTCAAACTAATATACTAAAAATATTAGTTGGAAATAAAATTCAGAGCTCAACTTGTATTTCTTAATCTGTCAAATGCTGAACAACTCCTTTTGACCTATAATATTAAAATTATATTATAAATAACCCCAAACTAAATATAACAACTTTATACTACTTTCTTACCACTACTTAGCTCAAACACAATTTTCTCAATTAGATGTGATATGAATATTAAATAAAATCAATAATTATAATAAACATTTCATAAATTAACAACTCACAAATTGACTAAGAACCAACAGCACTTAACACCAACAAAACAACGAAATCTTTAATTAAGTACTAAACCAAGTGATTTGCTCCATAAAATCGATTGTTGTCCGTTTGACCTTTAGCTCAAACATTTGTCTGAACAAAACTCCACAATGTCATGTGAATAAGTTTTGAATATTTTATTGTTTGTTCTGTGTACACACAACAAGAGAATTCATGACATTTATGCACAATAATCCACATCAATGTCAAGCATTTGGTTTCGGTTCGATTCCTTATAGTCTCTTTCATTTGACCTTTTGCCACGAAAACTTTGCAACTGGCCAACAAATTGTTCGGCATGACTATGGCAAAAATAAGGGAAAAAAAACCTTTTGAAAATGTTTAAAAATGTTTTCCACCCCTCCTTCTCCACCTTCTTCAAAAATCATCACGCATTTCTCTTCTCTTCACTGTGACCACAACATGTTCCACAAATGTGTCCAAGAAAGCGAAGAACATTTCAGAGTTGGGGCCTAATCTCGTAAAATATATAAAAAAAGTTGTTTGCTGGTGGGCCCCAATATAAAAAATGACCAACAGCCATTAGGACGGGCGTGCTCAAACACTCACACACACATACACAAAATGAAACCATTTTTGTCATTTGACAGGCAATTTTCAAAGCGTAACATTTTCGATGTCTTTCCCTACCAAACCAAAAAGATTAAATAAAATACTTCCCAAAACCGATTTGTCGACATTGACGAATTTTGTATACTCTCGAAAAACCAAACTATAACCGACTTATGTAAAACTAATCCTTATTTGCCTAAGGCCTAGGCTAATATATCTATAAGATACTTTTATTAGCAGCCCACAATACAGTAGAAAATAGTTTATTTCTCTCGCTTCTAAGTCAAGATTGATGTTGATTGGGAATATATATAAATAATGCACTGCGACATTCTTTCCCTTGTATGTGGAAAACATTGGGAAAAGTTTTATGAGACCTTCTTGCCAGGGTATTACACGAAATATAAAATATGTCCCCCTAAAGCACACACACACACACAAAAGAAAAAATGAAATCTGATGATGATAGTTTATACAGCTAAAAGCATTTGGCCCACACACACAAGCGCATTAACACACACACACACACACACAAGCACCAGATAGCCAGGAATATGTATGGCGAAATCTGTTTCCATTTCTCATGCCACACAAACATTTGGGCCATGTAGTGCTTAGTCCTGAATCCTCAGAACCTGCAGGCAGTTGGCGGTAGCGGTGGCGGCAAGAGAGAACATTTTTGGTTAGGAGGTTGCTCTGGCATATTTAATCGAGTTGCCACATTGAAATATATATTGACTTTATTACCAAGAGAAGGCCACAAGAGAGGTGGAGAGATACAGAGGGTGAGAAAGATGCCCAGTCAAGCGGCGATTTTAGCTCTGGCTCTGGGCTATCACTTGATTAAATCTAAATCTGTTTATGAGCCAGTTTCCATCATCCTTTTTTTCGTCTCGTTTACATGTAATAAATTAAATTTTTTTCTCTTAAAAAAAAGAAGCAAACTGCTGATCAGTCTTTGCGGTTTTCGGTCTGTGCAACTAGTTGAAGTAAATTGAGTAGATTTTTACTTCTCTTTGTGGAATTTAATCTCCTCTGCTGAGAGTAAAGTATTTTTAATCAAGTTTGCTCAGTTTTACTGGAAATTAGTTTTGCCTTATTCAATTTGGCAAAAAAACTTGGCGGGCAAGTGGCCAAGGGCTGGGCCACAAGCCAAAGAAATGAAAACAAGCGAAAAACTCAAACAAAAGCCCCGCACACTCCAAAAGGAGAAAATCAATGAGAAATTGTGGAAAAACGTGAAAGATGCAGGCAACCGGCCGCTGCCGGTCCGTGTTTCGGTCGGTTCGTCTTTCGGCCGAGACCAGGTTGAAAAATGGTGGAAAATAAAATGGAATTGAATGCCTCAATAGTCGGGCTGCTGAATGTGCAAACAGGCAAACAAATAAATATTGAGGTCGTGCAATAAAGCAGGAGAGCTGAACTGACCTGAGGACTGAAGACGACACGATGACAGGCGATAGAGTGAACTAGCCCGGGGCGGGAAATTGGTAGGAAAACTGGGGGAAAATGGCGAGGGTAAAGTTGTTTGCTCGCAAGGTTGAGGAAAAATTCATGCATATGCAAATGAACAATTGATTTCCTTGCGGCTCGTTGCAAATTTTATTCGATTTTCACTGGTTTGACCCTGGAAATTAGTTTACAAGCAGACCCCTCTTTGTCTTATTGTCTTCTCTTTTTTTTTTTTGGCTCATAGTGGCAAATGGGCGTGGCATAGCTGACCTTGTTTTAAGTTAGTAGTTAGCTCAAGTGCAAGGTCAAAGCTTCAAAATAGAAATGGCAAACGGTGAAACCAAAAAGGGAGAAGATTACTGATTACGATGGGATTCAAGTTTTTTTTGGAAGGAGAAAACAAGTTTTGCGAGTTTATTTTGAATGAATCAGGGAACAGCGAATTCAGAAAGTTAAAAGTTTGCTACAACTTTTTTTGTGACAGTTTCTTTTATGATGACTCTCAGTTTGGTCAAGTTAAATGGAAATGATTTATATGAATAGAATTATCATTCTAATGAAGACAGAAAGGGTTAACAAAGAACTTATCTGCATAAAGCCAAAAAAAAAAAAAAGAATTTGGACTTTTAAATGTTATGACGTTTGATTCTATAGACGAAGTTTATATACACTTAAGTAGCTGCTAGAATTTGCAATCTTATTTTTAAGTTAAGTTAAATCAAAAAATCTTTTCTTAGAAAGAAAATTAAAAATAGATATCATTCTTTTCAATGTGTGGTGTGAATAAAGATAGACGATAAATAGTTTCATTTTAGAAGATAAAACTTTTGAAAAGCTTTCATATCTCTTATATTTGTTTGGCATAATTTTTCTTATCTCTCTTGCGTAATCTTACCTCACGGCTCTATCAGAACTTCACCCAATTCCTTGCTATTTCCAAACTGTATCATTATCTTAGGACCTTTGTCTCTCATATATGAATAATACTTCATTTTAAATCGAATTTGCCTGGTTAAATACTGTTACTTGAGTTACTAGTAATAGAATATAAGACTATAAGAAATATATAATAGAAGACGTGAATCTAATCGATAGCAAGACAACTTCATATAACTACATATAAGTTTAAACCCAGAAAAAGTCTTGAAACACTTTGTCGAGTTTTCCAAATTTATCTCTGGACCTGTTAAACTGTCAGAAATTGCTAGTAAATTCAATTACCTGTGAAAAAAATTAATTAGTAAAATGAAATAAATGCCCCTCTCCTTTGGGATTAAGACAAGTTAAGGGGCTCTTATATCGTTCGATGTGCTCTCATTATTGCCAATTACAAATTGCTTAAAAGCAAATAAATCCCTTCCAGGCAATTGCACTGCCCATTGACCAGTTGGCTAACAAGATCCTCAACAAGAGATAAATGTGTTTAGTTATAAAAAGTTGCCACTGTTGTCTGGGCAAACTATTTAATGAGGCATAAACATTTCAACTGCCTTTTTGGTCCTCTCGTTATCAACATCCTCAAAAACATCCTTGGCGCAATGTCCACGACATAAAACTGTCAAAAAGTCGCCTATATAAATCGCTAAACTAAATGCCTTTCATAGTTTAATGTCACCTCTAGGGAATCGGACAGATGAACAGACGCTGGCCGCAGGCCGCACTAAAACCAAAACGATACAAAACAAAACACAAGACACCAAACAGAAGAGGACACAACAGAGGAGAAGAGAAGAGCCGAGAAAAGATCTATGGTATGGCTAGTGCCTGGATGGAGAATAGTGGCCCAGACAACGTGTCTCTATTGAGGTCTTCTTGTTGCCAGTGTTTGCTGCTGCTGCTTCCACGCCTCGTTGTCATTAAAAGCGCATGAATTATGCAGTAGCCCAAGTGAACTACTTGCAATCCAGTCCAGTTCGGTTCAGTTCAGTTCAGTTGAGTTCTGGGCTTCACTAACTGCCCTTGGTCCGCCAAGAGCTTGTGTTTGTTGTTTTAATTAACTAATTAAGATTTTTCTATGTCGCAAAGGTAAGAAGAATGTTTGCATTATTTGTTGCAGCCAAGTTTGCCAAGGACCCAATTAACCTTTTATGGTCATTTGGCACAAATAACAAGAGAGACACAAATGACGCAAAACAGACAATGGCCAATACTCCTCGGCCTCCCTGGACCCTATCATGGCCATCTTTGGGAGGCCTTGTTCAGTGAAATTGCTAACCATATTTGGACATTCTTGTAGCAACGGAAAAAAAAAAAGCAAAACACAAAACAAAAAGACAATGCCAACTCATAAATAGCCAGCTACAAATTGACATTGAAAATTTCTCTTTGTTTTATTTCAGACGCAAAAAGCAAGAAACAGAAATTGTTAAAAGGGTTTCTACGTAAACATTATTTATTAATCTAAACTTGACCTTTTTCATTTTTAATAAAAAATGGACAGTTATAATGGCCAAGTTGATTCTAAAAAGCTAATGGACATACCCATCTACGTATTAAGTTTGGCGTCAAGTAAAACACTTTTAAGTGGCTTAATTCACTAGTGAGAGTGCTAACTAAATAAGCCTTTTAGCAACGGATCAAAAACGATTAATAAGACCCAAGTCAATAGTTAGACTCCAAACAGTTAAGAACTTACCTCCATATGGTTTAGTTTATCAAGCGTAACAAAACCTGTAATAGAAAACAACAACAACAAAAATTTGGATTAATAATTGTTGGCGATAAGTCAGCTCATTCTTCTATAAATTATAACCCGTAAATGTGGGTTACATATTGTATTTTTTTGTTTTTTGTTTCTGTTTTTGTTCTGTATTTAATTACTTTGGTTAATTTACGACTCACATTCACCATATGGCCATAGGGGCCGAGAAATGCATTACAATTTCCCCCGCATTTCCTGCACCACCTGAACAAATTCACATGGCAATTTAGTATCGTTTTAATTTTTGTGTTATTTTTATGAATTATGCAAAATGCTCTCTCGTTAGTCTATATTTTATGTTATTGCAAAATAAATTGGCCCTTATATATTTGAGATACATATTTAGCATAATGTTTAAGAAGATTATATTTAGATTAAAATTTCAAAAACACTTTACACAAAGTTGATTAAAGAAATTTCGATTAAATAAGTTTAGTCCTCTTGAAATTTATGTAGCTTTATTTATTATATAATATCCTCAAACTTAAAAAAAAAAAAAAAAGTTTCTTCCGTATAACGTAATTTGAAACGACTTGCAGTTTGAATAACGATTGGGCCATAAATGGCCATTAAATGTATTTATATGAACAATAAATAAATGGTAAACTGTTGGTTAAACTAAACAAAGACATTTAATTTTTTAGGTTTAACCAATTTTCATGATTTTGGTCTTAAATTTAATGATCATGTTACAAAATATTGCCAAATTTCCAGATACATAAAGAGACTTATGGCAGAAATATAAAAACCCTGTTTTTGTAACTTTCTATTAAAGAAATCCTGTAGGATAAGTTGTCTAAGTGGCCCAATCAATTAGGCAACCGAACAACGAGGATCCGGGTTCGAGTCGCAAGCCAGTGTTTGGATGTAGTTTTCATCTAAGCCGAAGGGCATAGTTGCAAGTGCCTGTAAAATATAGTTAGGTTGATAGTTTACAACTATATCCTATACTGAGAAATATAAGATACTCTATAAGACTCATTCTTTAAAAATACTGGAAAAACATTAATTGTGCTTAAGCAAATAAAACATAATGTAGATATTTCATTTGCTATGTGCTTTTGAAATCTAAAACTTCAGCAATGGAAGATTTAAACTAAATTCTCCTAGAAAACGGTCAACTATTAATAGTTCTTTGTGGAAGGCACAGTAATGGAAGTCCCTAAAACGGAATTCAGTAAAAAAAAAGGATAAATTTAAAAGCTGTTGCAAAGCGATATCGACTAAGGATGTGAAAACTATAGAAGTGTCCATACCACAGATATATGAATATGTTGCGGAACTTAAACAACATTTGTCCAGGCGAAAATTACGTTAGGACGTTAAGAAAAGTTAAAGACTCAATGACGCCGACAAGCAACAATCAGTTTGCCAAAAGTCCTCACTTAAATACAAGAAAATCTACTCATTCTGCACCATGACTAGGCTAAGAGCTCTTACATATCGTCCTATCATACTTGTGAAACATTAAAACTTAATGACTAAAATTTAATAATCAACATCATCATCATCATCATCATGGAGGAAGAAACTTTCAAAAACAAATTATGACTTTTTGCATTACAAAGTATAGCAACTCCTTTGCCATAATAAAAATGTGTTTAAAATCTGAATACAATGCATGTTTAAGGCAGAAGATGTTTTTGCAGTAAAATGCAACATATTTGAAAAGGCAATTTCTTGCCAGCTTAGTTAGTCTTAACTGTAAACTAACGGCAACCGAGACTGTGGGTAGAGTGCTCCGCATATATTTTGTGTAACCATATACATATGCCATGGGTATTAACTGTTTTTGTTTTTTGTTTTTAGTAAAAGTATCTGGCTTGACAACAACCAAGCAACCAACGCAAGTGCAGCGTGTATAGTTAGTATGAAGAGAGAAAAAAATTGAATGGGAGGTCTGCTTTAACTATTCAGTTTTCTGTTGGAGGCCATCGTCTTTGGCAACTTTTACAATCACAGCTAATTAGTAAATTCATGCTAATTTCAAGTTGTAACAAATAAAATTACAACTTGCACGTGTCGCTTTATGTAATTAGTTGCAACATGTTGGATGAAAAAGTTTCCCTCGTAGAAGAGATAAGCACAGTCTTCCAAGTCCTTGTTACATGTACAACAGAGTGATAAAAGCAAAAGTTATGTCTCATGGGATGGCAAACACTCACACACACACACACACCCATGAGGAATAAGCAACAACAAAGTTTATGCTACATAAAAAGCCAAGTGGAAGGGCCATAATTCATAATGAAGATGTTGAAGTGGAGTAGTGATCTGCAGCATAAAGGATGCCCAGTCCCCAGATCTGGGTGCCTCTATACATACATATAAGCTCGTTTATCATAATGCAAAATGCTACGAAGAGATGCTCTCTGTGTTCCTTAAAAAAGGAGGCGACAGCAATCGCCATCGATGGTTATGCTGCATAATTACACGGTTTAAAAGGGCAGGAAGAAGCTGCGATAAAGACCACTCTCTCAATATAGACAGGAAGAAGGCTTAACCCTAGAAAACTCACAGGTAGAGAGAGCGAGATAGAGACAGGAAGATGCAAAATAATTATTGGTGACCCCGACGTATTGCATAATGAAAGTTTGTCAGACAACTTTTTCTTTCAATTTTGTGCACATTTTTCTCTTTTCTTTTGTAGGGTTAAATTGTTATTGAGTTATTGATAGTGACTATTTCTTTAACTACACACAGCTGTATATAGCAGCATCTCCTTTTCATTCATCTGCTGGTCATGATTAATTTTTCTGTTGAGTCAGGTTTTCTGGTTGTTATTATTTGTTGTTACTGTTGGATGGTTGGTTGGTTGGTGTTGTAGCTTTTGTGTATGATTTGAAAAATTAGTACAAACTACAGAAAAGATCATAAATCAAACAGTTTTGCTGATTGCATTCGAAGTGCCCACAAATTGCATGATTTGCAATTTCTGGACTGGTGCAATTCCCACTATCCCTCTGTTCCTCTGTCCCATTGTCTGCCATGTCGGTCTTGTTTTAGGTCTCTCTCTCTCTCTCTCTCTCTCTTTCCAAACTCCTCTGACTGCAGTTTTGCATTCCCCGGATGCTGACACGACACAACAACAACAACAACAACTGCAACAAGGAAGACTCCTTGTCCTTTTCAACAGAAGATATTTTACATTGTAGTTCCGCAAATAATTCGCATTTTTTTCGTCTCACAAAAAGCACAACTTGCAACAAAAAATTATTGCCTGGCATTTTTATTTGCCTTTTTATGCCCCATGGAAAGGGAAAAAAAAACTTACTTAATTTGCACAGATAGCTCGTGGATGAAATTTTTCTCCTAAAATGCAAAGTTCTTTAACAAAAAAGGTTTAGAATTTTGATGATATTTACAATTTAATTCTTTGTTAAGGCCATTGAAATTTCAGCCGTTGGTCCTTGGTTCGCTGTCTCTCTTTTGCGTTGATTGAAAATTTTATTGTTTTGTAATTAAATTTCATTCGTTCTTTTTGTCCCAGTATCCAAGCTCACATTCCAAGAAGAAATCGAAAAATTGTAAAAACAAATTCTGTCTTAGGCTTACATTTCGATGGGTAATAAAAAATCCTATAGCCACGACGATAACTTGTCTCAAAAGGTAGAAAGAAAAAAAAAAGGCTAGCTGGGCATATTCGGAAAAGAAAAAACTCAAACGGAGATGATGATATCTGAAAAACTGGTTTTCCGACTATATTAATATTTCTCTCAACATTGTTGTTGTTATTCAAAATGTAGACTGGCGTGTCTAGTAAATGAGCATAAATATGCATATGACCTTCACTTATCGATGATTATGACAATGACTATGGAGATTCGTTATGTGTTCAACACAAAAAGATGGCCAGGGGATCAATCTAACTAAATACAAATAGTTAAAGGCATTCAACAATTGTAAGAAATGAACTCAATTTTAAGGGAATTACGTAACAAAACGAATAGTGCGGTGGGGCTGGAAATGCGGGCTGATAGCATTTTGTTTATACACTTAAGTCTATTTATAATGTGTTAAACATTTTTGTTAAATCATTAGCAAATCATTGACGCCAAAAAAAGCAGAGCAGAAAACTTGAGGCGAATGAGCCAATAAAATTGAAAAGATTCCAAGATGAAGGAAACGAACAGAACGGCTTCTTCTTTGAGTAAGGGGGGTTAGGGTATCATCATTCATGTAAGCCGCTTAAACTTTATTGAACACCCATTCACATTTAATGAACTGCCTGTTCTGCTCTGGGTGGCCCGCCATCCTATCTGTCCCTCAATTCCCTCTGCCACCCAACTCATCCAGTGTGGCAAAATTGATTGTCGCAAGTTTGTAAGAGGCTTAAAACGGACCTAAAGAACGAACCAAGCATTCGGCCAACAAACAAACTCATTTATTGTCGAAATGTGGCCATTTCTGTTCTTAATTAGTTTATGTTTGTGCTGCGTTTCATTAATTAAGTTTTATCTGGGCTTTAGCTAAAGTTGTATTAATCATACAATAACAATATATATATTTATACATTTTCCAACAGATACATACAAGTTGGCCTAGTTGACGAGTCCTTTAATTAGGACATCCTAATTAAGCACAAATGTTTTGGGGGGCCCGAGTGGTATATATGTATGTATCTAGGTGAGTTGGTCATCCCACACGCCCACACCTCGAAAAGGTCTTGTCATGCGATTTTTATCAAGTTAAATGGTGGCCCAGGTGGAGTCATTGACAATCTAACCGGTTAAGTTAGGCTGAATTAGGTTGCCCAAGCACTCAAGACAAACAATGTGGGATAACACTAGACAACACAGTTCAAGTATATAGATACTGTATGCAAATAAAGCAAAACAATCATGATGAACAATACTTTACAAAAGAAATTGTAACTAATTGTAAGATATGACTACAATTCACTACCTAATTGATCAAACAAAAACAAGTAAAAAGGTAAAAGCTTCAAAGTCAAAGAATAAGAAAGAAAGACTCTGGGTCATTCTCACAACCCTTGAACATATCATAAAAAGATTCGTTATCTTTTTAGAGTGTAGGGATGGAACTTCTTAATTCCGAAATGGGTTGCCCAGTGACATTCATTAGGCATGCAAGTTAAATAGTACGCTATATACATAGGTTCTATATATATGTATATGTAAATGGGTGGAAAGAGATTGGGTGACATGGGTGATGGAGGGGAAAAGAACGTGACTAAAGTTTTAACTGAATGGATCAACTGTATATTTCAATATATATGTATATATTACCGTCTCGCACTCACAAATGTTCTGCAAATATCTTCATTTTTGGAATCACTCGATACATGCAGAACAAGGCTTGGTTTTTGTCTCTCCCTTATCGCGAATTGTTGTGTAACGTAGCAAAATCGATATCACTTTTGATTAATACGATTTCTGGCAGTTTCTTATCGTAAAGTAACGTCTGATTGGGTTTCCATTGAAATAAAAATTAATAATATTATTTTCACTGATAACAATACAAAGTGAACACTCTTTCGCTGACACTTTTAAACTGAGTAGGGCTACGACATGTCCAGCTTACATATATACATACATACATATGTAGGTATATAGTCGATCTACCTTAATTATAAATGCATTTAAAAATTATTTAAATACAATATTCGAGAAAAACCAACAACCAAACAAAATATTTGCACCTTGTGGGCAATTTTTCATATGTTTACATATTTTGTTAACAAATATTTGCCGAGTTTTTTTGTTGTAGCCAAAAATATATACATATTTCTGATATGTACACATGTAGGTAGTGTATCTACAAGATACATATTTTATTTTCTATATATGTATGTGTGCAAATATGAACTTATTGTTGCTCATGTGGTGAATGAATGCTCCTGATGGATGCCAGTTGACAAACATTTTACAAATTTCATGCACATTTTTACAGATTGCGGCGATTTGTAGACATCAAAATCGATGGCAAGAGATTAAAGTGCAAAATGTATGCCCGGTCCATGTTATTTCCGTTGGCAAAGAGATTAAACAAAACAACAACAGCAACAGAAAATGGATAAAAAAAAACCTTCAAATATTTTGTATACGGAATGTAGAGCGCGTTGTAATCACAAAATGACAAGCTAAAAAAAGTAGTAGAATACAACAAAATGGGATAAAATAAAATAAAACAAACAAACATTTATTGTATTTATTCATTGATGATATCAACATTTGAAAGCAAAACTCATTCATACCCACAATGAATGCATATACATATGAACAAAATTATACAATGCGGGAGCCACAAAAAGCCATCTGACAAAAAAAAAAAGCGTCCAACAAAAACACATCATCATCATCATCATCGCCATGATGGCTAGTTGCCTGGAGGGGATTACGATGAGGTAGTCAGTAGTCTCGGTTGATAGTGAAAGTGACCTCCCCCCTCCTGATTTTAGTAACCGGGGACAACAGATTGCGGATTGGGGCAGATGTTTGTTATGACTTTGTCGATGTTGCCAACGATGATGATGATGATAGGCAAAAAAAAAGGGAGAAAAAAGAAACATATTTATAAAAAGTCACACCAAGCCATTGATGGTGGACATTAGCTTTATGTAAGCATAGAAACAGTTGCCTAAACACATGTCTGGCTTGATGAAAGTTGACTGAATCAAGATTGGTTATTATCTAGAAGAGGGCAACCCATCAATACATATGTCTTAATCCAGTCTATTGCTTAAGGTCATGACATGACTATAGACATAGCCAGAGGTTATCAAAAGGCTAATGAAAACTGACGTATATACATATATTGATTAAGAGCTTGAAATCATCTTAAGAAAAGCTAATTTTACGGTTTACTTTTTTTTGGATCTCCCATAATCAAGGAGTTATGGCAAATGTAAAACCATCGGTAATATATATCTTGTAATTAACTTAATATAAAGATTTTTCCAAAGTGCCGATCATTTTAATACATACCAAATCTTAAATTTACTAAGCACTTCAAGAGAAAAATAAACTCTGTAAACTCCAGGGCTGTTTATTAAAAAATTTGCAGTGGCGGACTTACTCAAAGGTTCCAAAGGTTCGAGGCGTGGCCTTGGGCTAGGCCTTCTAGTTGTATGTATTTAAGAAAATAGAAAAGTTGTGGCTGAAAGTATAACTAGCAGGCTTTTCCTTTGAGATCTGCTATACTTAAACTACAGACATTCAAACGTAAAAGAAAAATTTTAAGTATCAATAAACAAAATCAAACATAAACATTAGCAAAGACCAACTATTCATATACATAGCTAGAGAATAAGTGTAGTTTGACTTTCAGATTAATTATATATGTAGTTCTTATACAAACTAATGTTTACAGCATTTGGTTCAATTTGAGAAAAGTTGCCTTAGGTTATTACCTTCTTCAGATCAAATACATGAGTAACATTTATAGGTTTATGAACTTTATAGCGCCAGGGCTTAGATAAGTAAGTTGCCTTCTTTTGAATAGAAGTTGCCACTTCTGAGCACGATCTTTCAATGTTTGTTTAATAATTAACACAAGATAAATCAATATATTTTGGGTATTTGGATCACAACGAAATCTGGTTGCACTCTCCTCCTCCTTCTACCTCATTCAAGTCTATAGAAAAATCTTTCTTAAGTATCAGCTCATTTTGTAAACTTTTTAAATTTTGGTTTCCCATTTTCCTCTCTGTTTATAAAGAACAAAAAAGCCAAAAAATTATAATTAGAGTGCTTGGAAGTAGCTTGATGGCTGGGAAAATAAAACAGGTGTTCCACCAGCAACCAACCGCAAGTAAAACAAACAAAAGGGAATGCCACAACAGGAGTAGAATTTGGGGGCGTAACGAATGAAAGAGAAAAGAGAAAGAAGTCAATGGGAATGAGAATCAGTGAGAGAGAGACAGGAAAAACTATGAGTAAATAGCTGTAAAAATCTCCAAAAGGTAATCAGACGGTTGTTCACCTGACTCTCGACGCGCTCCAAGTCTCTTCTTGGTCACTTCAACGCCTTTTTGGCCCTGCCCAGTTTGTTTTTATTGTGATTGCCTTTTATATTTGCTTGTTATTATACCCTAACCAAAGGTTATGCTGAATCGTATGTCCTTTAACTCACTTTGTTACAAACTATGTTATACTAGAATGACACATTGACACATGGTGACAAATTGTTTGTCATAAAAATTAATGATTCCCATAAATTTAAGTCAACATTTCTGTTCAGTTTTAGAGTATTTAAGAGTCGTCGTGACCCCCTGAGTCATGAAATTTGTTATGGTTTTTTGCTGTTGTTCTCTGCTTTTGGTTAATATCCGACGTGCCAAGAATTCCACTGCGTATTCACAGTCCATATCAATTGGCTGTCCCATGCTACTGCGTTTCGATTTCCATTTCCATTTGATTTTGGATTTTTAGCAGTTTGTTTTTCTCTCTCTTTTTAGTTGCTCGATTTTCGGCTGGGGTGTTAATTCCTTGCCGACCCACATAGCCAGTCAAGTCTCGTCTAACTTGTCTAATTAAGTTGGCAACTCACATGTGAGAAATGCCCAAAGATCAGAGATTCAGAAAAAATCCATGTTGTAGTGCTGGTGGTAGTAGGAGTTGAACATGAATGTACCTATGCCATGATGTATCAGTACAAGTCATTTCAATGGGGAGGCCGTGGAGGCCTAATTACGGGCTCAATCAACTGGCAGGCAGGCAGGCAGGTAGGCAGGCAGCTGCAGGGCTCACTCATCAGAGCAGATTGCCTCAGACAACGACAACCACAACGACGATCCAAGAGTTAGGTAACTCTCAGTTAATGACTTACTAAAAAAGCAAAAGGAAAAAAATAAATAAAACTTCAAGCCCCTAGTGGAGGAACGAAACTTTACGGCATGCTTTAAATATTTTGTGGCACCTGAATGCATTTTACAAATTTTTCACCTGCCAGTTGCAACACATGTGATAAATGGAAGCAGCAGAAGACACACTCTCTGAGACTGAGAGGGAAACTTAAAGACTTAGAACAACTTTAACATGATCATCAACAATTGCTCACAAAAAGATTACAACAAAAATGACTTTTGTTGTATAGTGAAATGAACAATATTTCTAAAAGTTTAAGATAAATAATTTATCTCTTAGTGTTAGTGAAGTGAAGAAATTAATCTGTTTAATGTTAATCCAATCAACTTTAACTAATTTCGTGTTATGATACGTTAATCCTAATTTCATAAAAGAATTCTATATGTTTTCAAGTGATCAATCTTTTAACTTTAGCTAGGGTAAATCGAAAATTGTTTAAAAATATTTGCATTATTCTTTAAATTAACGCTAACAAGGCAAGCCCACCAATTTCGTCAAGGATCATACATAAAAATACACATAACTCACACATACGAATTGAATAATATTTTATCTCACAAAGAGGATGGATAATATTAGACAGTGGATATTCTTTCCATGAAGAGCTTTAAACGATGTTGATTTATGGCAAATATATTTTTTAACCCTAACTGATTTTTAGTACTTTTCTAAACAAGGTATTTGAACATTTTATCGCACTATCTGCTTGGCTGTTGGTTAACTCTGTCAAGAGGTATAAGCATCTTTGTGGCATCTGCAACAACCTACACACACACACACACACACACACACGCAGGCATGTCTCTTCGACGGCCTCCAACTGGCATTTTTAGTTAAGCTGACTCACCTGAACTGCTGCACCTCTGGCACATAGGCTCGCCGGCTTTGGCTTCGGCATCGGCATCGGCAACAGCATTAACCATTAACATTTTGTAATAAAAACAAAAATGCCAAGCCAAAGGTGAAATGGGAAGCCAAAGGAGATGATGCCTGACGACGAGTGGGCTGAGGAAGGTGGGGAGCAGTTGCCGCATCTGTCATCATCTTCAGCATTTGCATTTGCTTTCAACTTGAGGCAAACAAACAATGAAAGTGTCGATGCGTTGAGTTCAACATGGTCGCAAAAACATCAACAGTGATTATGCTGAATGCCTGTTTTTTTTTTGTTTTTTGCCATTTTTTCCATTTTTTATTTGTTATTTTTTTTCTATATTTTAATGATGATGCAACATTTGCCACAATTGTCTAGCGCCCATGGCTAAACAAAGTTTAATGCCCGAAGGCCGCCGCAGTGTGTTCCCTTTGCAAACGTTTGTAAGATGAAACCTTTTTTTTTTGTAGCTGTTGTTGTTGTTGTTGGTTTCTTTAGCTGCTTATGAAGCCAAGTTAGCAACTTGTTAGGTGTATTATTTGATCTCCCTCTTTTTCCCTGCTTCTCTTGCAATTGCCCTTTTGGCCATTTGGCTTGACAAGTTTGCTGCCGCTAATGGCGGCATCGTCGGCGGTTATGGTTACGGTTTAATAAACATTCATTCCTAATGCCAACACAGCGGAGACAAATGCACAAGAATAACCCCAGAGCGACTAAACTAAACTCACACTCTTTTAAAGGTCTCTCTCAAATAGTACATATACTTGTACATATGTATATATAAAATATGTATCTACATATAAAGAAAACAAAAAAAACTAGTCAAGTAAGCGCAGCAGCAGCACCAAAATCACAAAAACATTGCAACAGGTTTCTTATTGGCCTTTTGCCTGACTAAGATGATGGCGTTGGGTGATGGGTGATGGGAGATGGGAGATCGGAGATGGTAGCCGTGTGCTCTATTGGGTGCTTTATTAAATCTTCTACTTGCTATTGTATTTGTTCAAGTATTTATATATACATATATATGTATTTTTTTCCATCTCTGACAGCTATGATTTGTTGCCGAAGGTTAGTTCAAGTCATTAGAGTTGTTGCTGCTGCTGCTTGTTGAATGGCTTTTCCCATAAATTGAAGATGATTTTGTTTGTGTTTCTTTCTATAAACAATGTATGTATGTATTTGTAAGCTAGATATGAAACAAGTACTTTAAGTTTTTAAATATATCTGAAAATCCCATTTAATAGCTAATTAAGAATTTTAGGTTTAAAGGTTAATTAAGAATGGATGAATGACTATTATTGAAAACGCTAAAATTGTAAATACTTAAAACACTTGTAATCATCGAAAGTGTTAGCTTTATGTGCTGATCAATCAGAAATACCAAGGTCTTAAAAATAGCAACTTACACACATAAACTAGTTGGGAAACTTGTAATTTTTGTTTAACTTTAAATGGAGATTGAAATGAGTAATATAACATGTAATTAAAAAAAAAAAAACTCAATAAACACACTCTTAAAATAGTAATTGTCATTATAGTTAACTTCACTCATTATTATTCTACTTTAACACTCTAAGATCAAACCCTGGAATAAATATTTGTGGTAGCTAACTCTGGTTTAGAAATTGGTTATAGGTTTATGTAAACAATATTAACACAAATATGTATTTGAATCAGAGAGCATCAATTTTATAAGTAGAGAGTACTTTCTTCTGAAATGGTTAAATATCTTGTTCAACTAACGATATTTCTTAATTAAGAGCTAGCTACTTATAATAAGTTTTTGGAATTAGCTGCCCCTTTTAAAGATTTTACTTATGCACTTATATTTAAAGCCTTTATTAAGACCTTCGTCGCCTTCTTAATAAACAGAAAATATATAGTTTTAAATGAATGCAAGAAATTAAATTTCAAGTATGAGATCGCCAACTTTATATATTCATTTAAACATAAATATATATTCTCAATATAAGAATTGAATTTATTGAAAACTGTTGCAAGCTGTTGAATAAAAGATGATTTTCCATGTGAAATAAATAGCCACAGTAAGTCAGTGCCCATCAAAATGGAATTAAAGTGGAAAACTTTTGCTTTTTGTGGGAATATATTTCTCCCTGGCCATTTAAAATGCATAAATTTAATAATGAATTCATGACATTTCATGAATTTGACATAATCTCTCCCGATTGACATTTAATTTTTCCATATCAATGTTTTTGATTGATATTTGATGATTTGCCATTTTGAAATTTGTTTTAATTGCAACTCATTTATATTTCCGGCTTGCAAATCAATTTGTTTCTCGTTAGGTTTCCCTAAAAATAAAGTAAATCGCAAACAACCAAAACAAAAAAAAGCGAAAAATAAATCAACAACAAGAAGCTACAAAATCAAGTCGTAATGACCAAGAAAACCTCAAATCGCATGCCAGGTTCCAAACATAATTGTGGCTTTTTTTTACTAGTTGGTCCCCACACTTAACCCAGTCAAATGATGGCAATTAAAACTTAAATGGATGCTTCTGCTCATCTAGTTGGTCGGTTTTGGTCTTGGTCTCGGTCTCGGTCTCTCTGTTTCTCAATTCAGTTGGCCATCAATTTAATTATAAGTTTTTTGGACTAATTGTGCGTAGTCCACAATTATAACTATGTTGGAGAAAAGCAAAAACAAAAAAACACTACCATACAATCATTGGTCACAGCTGATGAAACAAGTGGACCACAACTGCAAAAACAAGGCTCACACAAACACAAACACACACACACATGCTTAGATGTAGAGCATGGCAAACATTAGCCATAAGAGGCAGCAGGAACAAAAAGGCATGCAACAAAATTTGTAGCAAGTTCCCATTCGAAAGGAAGCTGGCCTGCAGGCTTAGAGCCAGATAGAAGGAGGGAGGATGGATGGGTAACCGATTGGTATTCCACAATTTACATGGACCCCACTTAGCGCAACGAAAGAGCAACTTAGAAGACGAGTTCATTGAATTCTTTTTCTGGTCAGGCATTCGCCAAACTCGTAAATTTTCAAACCAAACAGGTTCCTGCATCCACCAAAAAAACAAAAAGACACAAAAACACAGATACAAGACCATATATAACACACACACACACACACATACATACACATATAAAATGGAATGCGGCAGTCATCTTCAAAAGTCTCTTTTTCCTCTGTCTCTCTTTCCCTCTTAACCCCAAAACCAAAAGCCGAAAAGCAGCCCAAAAACCAAAAACTGAAACTGAAACTCATCTTAACTGCAAAATGCATAAAAAACGCATCTGCTTTTCACTTCGTTTGAGTCTGAGATTCGTTTCGGCTACTTCGATTAAGTAGCCTGTCAGCATTTATATATACATACATACATACATATATTTTTTCCTCAGTTTTTCTCTCACTTTTCGGTGAAAGCGTAGACTCTTCTTCTCGGCTCTCCCCTTTTTAAAATGTCACAGCAGAGAGAAAAAAGAGAGTCTGTGAAATACATATATTTCTGTTAAGCAAACCCTAATTGGCATATATGTACCTTAAAAACTCCAAACTGAAAATAAGATTAAGGTGACTCAAGCTACCGAAAATCTAGACAAACGACAGCTCAATTGATACGAGGGATCAGAGTTTGTGTGCTCTTCTATTGTCTGAACAAAACAATGGCTGAAGGAGATGAAGATGAACATGAACATGAAGAAAGATAGATGAGTTTGCCTAGATGAATGACTCTTCTGATGCTTCTCTATACTTTTGGCCATCAATCAAATATCATTCCTCTTCTTCTTTTGAGAACGGAAATGAAGGCGCGCTTATGACCACAATTCCAAAATAAGATAATGCACGCACCTATAGATACAATGCAAACCGTATTCTATATAGCATGTAGCTATTTGTAAACGAGTTGCACGAATTGCATACAATGTGTGTTTGTGTGTGTGCCGCATGCAGCATTCCCATATTCCCACATCTCCTACTGCCCCAAACCCCCCCCACACACACACACACACACATAATGACCTTGTAACTCAACTGTCAAATGTCAGCACACGCAGTCAGGAATGGCAAACAGAAAACAACAGCAAACAGCCAAATCAATAGCCCCAGCCACAATTTATAGTATCCATAGCCATAAATTGGAGTCCGCTTGTGGCACATGTCATGAAGTGAGAGGCAGCAACAGAGAGACAGAGAGAAACCGAGGCCTGAGGACTGACGATTGTGAAGGAAAAGGCAAATGCCATACGCAAAAAGAAAAAACCAAAATGGAAGGGGGGAAAAAAGAATGCTTGTGAAAACCAGAAATGGCAAAAGATTGCGTCTTTTGGGGCTAAAAGCAGAACGAATCTTTGCCTCATTATCATGTAAACAAAAGATTGAAATTTGAATTGCTTTGGTTTTTGTTTGCTTTTTATTATTGTCTCATCAAATTTGGTTTAACCACAAGCTCATAAATTAGTTTAAATCAGCAACTGATGTTCAGTCATCAAAATGTTCTTAAATTCATCAAGTTCAAAAGACATTATAATTTTTTTTTTTCAAATATAGGATAATAGAAAGGATTAACCCATGTAACCTAAGAATTATCTATTGAACTAAATTATATGTTAGTATTATCAATAAACTTTACACTATTCAGTAGTTTGTTAATTTTATTTAAAAATTAAAAAAAAAGGTTTCTCTCTAACATATTTTTGAACAGTATTTCTTTTAAGGAAATTGTTAATTAAGCAGAACATAATCTATTAATCACGAGAATATTATTTATTATTATTTATTATTAATTATTATACAAAATAATATAATAACTAACGAGTTAAGAGTGCTAGCTGCTAAGGCCATCGACAATCACGAGAATATATTTTATGGAAAATATAATTTCTCTAAAATACTTTTCCCTGAAGGGAATTTTGTCTTGATGAGCGTCCATTGAGTTGTGTGTGTGTGTGCGAAACTCTTATGTTGAAAAGCCCTAAATTTTCAGATACTAGACCAGATAAATTAACCAACTCTAGGGGAGATGTGTTTGAAAAGATACTTGGAATTCGTAGTTCATTTTTTATTAGAACATCAAATGAGATTCCGCTTATCGCATTTGAACATTTTCTTGATGTATTGTTTATGCTGGCCCCGGAGATGCGAACCGTCAGACCGTCACTCTCTCAGCCACTCAGACAAAGCGAGTCGAGTCGAGTCGATTTGGATTGTGTTGAGGCAAGTGAAAAATATGAGCAACTCAGCAAATACAAATAGTTTTGTGTGATATCTTACGGATACAGCAACTTCCTCGTTTTGCCCCCTCCACCTCACTCTTTATCCAAATGTCTAGTGAGGAACAAGCATTTCAACAAGTAATGAATTACCCGCCACATACAAATTGCTAAGAAGTTGTTTTGTTGCTGTGCCAAAAAAAAAAAAAAAATAAAAATAAAATAAAAATCTTCTTACAATCTACAGCCAAGAGTACCCAGTATAAAAATATATAGAATTTCAGAGAAGAACTAAAAAAAAGTTTCTTTTTGTTATCAGAAGAAAGCAAAGCTGAAGCTCAAACTGAGAGTTTGGGGAGAAAAAGTTTTGGACAAAGGAGCCCTTTGCCTTGGCCTGTGTGTTCATTGTTTTTAAGACGATGAAGTTGTTATTGCTGTTGTTGTTCTTGTGGTTCCTAGTTCCTTTTTTTCCTTTCTTTCCTTTATTTTTGTTGTTTTTGCTCTGGAAGGAACTTTTGTGAATGCCAAGATAATGGGTAAGTTGTTTCCAAAAAGGAAAGGGAAATCAAATCCATTGTAGGTCAGTAATTTCTCATTCTCAGCACATACAAAACGGTTTCCGTATGGTATGGAATGGATTTATCCATGTGACACTACGTGAGAGGAGAAACCAAAAGCCAAATTCCTCGATCATATTAAGTTATCAACAAGCAAAACGTGTTGGGCATAGAATAAAAGAACTAGCCAAAAATATTATGTTTTTTGCACACATTTGCAACACAATTTGACAACTGTTTTTCAGCATCGAACTGATGTTTCAATAATGAACGTGCAAACGTGCAAAATGCAATTTAAAGATAATGAAAACAAAACAAAAACAGAACTACAAACACTTATCACATTTCTTTTAACACCTGTTTCTGAGGTCGCAATGATAACCGAAAGAAAAACAACAAACCAATGACAACAAAAATATTCCAAACCAGCCAGGTGATGTAAGCCAAGAGTCCCATAAGCATAAGCATAAACATATTATGGTCTGTGATTAATTTATTGAAATTAACATAAATGGCAACAGCTTTAACTTTTACCTGCCGCTCGTCTGTCACTCTGTCGGGGCACGATCTGGCCACTGACCGACATTAATAATTAAATTTAATTGCCGTTGCTGCTTCTTAATGATGCAAGCATCAACAAAACAAAAACCAACAAAAAAAAGAGCCAGTCGGACCCCTGCCGACCTGAAAGGTGAGAAGACGAAACCCGTTTGTTTATGAAATGAAAATTGAAATGGAAATGAAACGATACGCAATTTGACCTGGCACCGCAGCAACGTCGGGGTCACCAAATGTGAATTTTGAATAAAGTTCACCCCAAAGTGATGAAAATTGAAGTTCAAAATTAAATTATACTTATAAATATTGTATTTACTTCGGCACTTGAGAGCATTAGCTCTTAAATAGGATTTGGAGTGAGGCCCAAATAAACTTTTTAGGGCAAAGAATCACTTAACATCAATGAAAGTGTTTTACTTTTGGAATTTCCAATCACTTTTTCTAATTCATTTGAAGTTTGATATGCCTCTTAATTACCATTCCACACATGATGGGAATTCAAATGTCTTTACTTTAAGTGTGGTTGTAAAAGTGTTTTTTATTTCTTATTTTTCCTTTGAGTATGAATGGCAAACCAATACTCTAATTAATAAAATTTTATAACAAATTACCGACTATTATTAACTTTTATTTTCGGCTTTTATATCAAAACATTTTTTAATTGAAAACTTTAAGTAATATGTCGCACATGTGTAAATTAAGCTGTTGTTTTTAGTGAGTTTTAATTGAATATTATTAACACTCATTAGAGACAATAAATTTCCAGTTACCACAAATTAAAAATTCAAAAGTTCACTAAACCAGCAAGTAAAACAATTTTCATGTTGAAATGGAAAAACACTTACACTTAATAAGAACGTGATTTAACTGGGATTGTTAATTTGAAAACAATTTTTTAAATTTGCCAAGACTGACAACTTTATACTAAGCAATCAATCAGAATTCCCTTCTAATAAGAATTGGCAATCTTAGTTGGTTTTTTGAACTGATTAGCTACATATATTTGCTAAACGAAATGATTTAGATTCTATTTTTTTTTTTTTGTTGCTATTTCAGCATCTGCCTTTTAAGTCTTAATTCCAGTTTAACTTGTTCTTAACTCTATACTAATTTAATACACAAATTTGGTTTATGCAAAATGCCACACATCTGAAGTGTTAACGGTAAAGTTTCAATCATACGAAAGACAAACCTCACCTAATTAGCTGGCATATCAAAAAACAGACAATCTATTTATGTATCTATCGAATCTGACAGGCAAATCTCAAATGTCTTTCAAATGCTAACCAACTAACTATGCCAAGTAACTAAAACTAAAGCCAACGGACTAGCGCGGCAATGGGGCAAGTGGCTACTTTCCCATCAGAAAGCTTCTTGTGATAATTAATAAAAATTTTGTTGGCTTGATTCTAGGCCAGACAGACGGATGGAAACTCACACACAGACAATTAAATACACATAGATACAAAACTGTCTCTTGGTTGTACAAAACCAAAACAAAAAACCGGTAAAACTCACACAGACAGTGGGAAACAAAGGCAGACTTGTGTGAGGGCGGACCGAAATGTGATGAGGGGATAAGGGGTAAGGACATCTGCTGCCATGGCAAAGCCAAAGGCAAAAACAAAGCCTGCATATTCAAGGGTTCCTCATGCTCTCAAAAAATCGGCACAAGAAGGGGGCGTTACGGGGTGGCATAAAAATCAAATGAAATTTATTGATTTTTCTTTCACACACACACACACACGCACATACATATACAACAACAGAAAGGCGGCCCAAAAGCAAAGTCAAGGAAGTGGCCAATAAAATGTAATTTGCAAACAACAAAAAACATATACACTGACACACCGAAATAGCCCTGTAATAGCAGACACATAACGCTAACGAAATTCGAATGCTCTAACTAACTTGTCTTACCAACAGGTAGCGAGATGTCCATTAACAGATTTTGCACAAGTTTTCTATAATTCAGTTTAAGCCCATGTGGCTGGGAAACAAACTTTTTAGCCTAGTCTATGTACCCAATGGCATTGATAAAGTGTTTTTGGTTTGCGCGCTAACAAAGTCAATGCACGGACCCCTTACATGAGGAAGAGCCATCCCAAAGAAGTGCGGTCGAAAAGAAGCAGAGGCAAAAGTAACACACAAGCACAAAAGAACAGAATTTGGATTGCGGGAGGGCTTACAACCTGGCCCATCACTCCTCATACATACATACATATATATTTGTATATGTGTGTATAAGCTATATACTAGGTAAATGTCAGCTTCAGTTAAGAGAGCACGCACAGGGAGCTGACGAAACAACAATGAGAAATATACGTTACGAGGGCGCCTCAGCCAAACAGCAGCAGGTGCCGGCTGAGGTTTTTTTTTCTTTTGTCGTTTTCGTCTCTTAACAACCAAGAATGAGGAAGTGTCTGAGGGTAAAGAAATGTGTTCTCCATCTGATTGTGGTTCTGTTTCAGTGGCAACCGGCACTGGGCACTTTGGCACTTGGCACTAGAGCTGTCGCGTGTCACACACGAGAGGCGAAGAGGCAAGACTTACCCCCGTCTCAAACTTCCGTTGCAGTTGGCTGGATTTTCCTGTCACAAATCTTCCGAATTCTCCTTAATGGTCAATAAATAAATATATGCACATATATTTATTTTATATATTTATCAAGTATCATGTGTGTATGTAATATAATTTGATAAAAATAAAATTTTGATTTGTGTAGGGAAAATTGGTTTTCGTTTTTCACTCTCTTTCTCTCTCTATTTTATATTTTTTGCACATCACGCTTTAATTTATAATTTATGCTTATTATTTTGCATTTGCATATACATTTTTTTTACACATTAACTGAAACTTCACAGCTGACTGTGACTTCTCTTTGGTTGTTGTTATTGTTGTTATCGTTGATACAATATTTCACGCGCCTTTACTCCTAAATACATACACACTTTCGTCTCACACACACACGCAGTTGGTTAGGGACACTACGAAACACCGACCAATTGCACCTGCCCTTGTTGTCGAGAGGGAGAAGTAAATGGAAGAGAAAAGTGTGAAAATGCAGGTAATACGCGACCACCGCTTCCAACTGTTTTAACGGCCCGAAATCGACTGAATAGTCCAACTCGATACCAAAGACTTTTTATGATACAGGCAGCACAGGGACGGTTTGAGACTTAACACGGCCCTAGATAAACAATCATAATAAGTGACTGTTCACCTGCACATTTTTTGGTTTTGTTCTTTTTCTCCTTAAATTATTTTAGAAAAAAAGGATTTAAAAAAAGTTTATTGTTTATTTAGAAAATTCGGAATTGAAACTATACGTTAGAGGGCAGATGTGTAACCTAAATTTATATGTGATACAAAAGCCAAAGCAATGTAGATTTCGTTTTACTAACTTATTACTTCATTCTATATAAGTGAAAGTTTTAAAAAACCTTAAACTTTTTATCTAATTCTCATTGTGCATATTCCAATTATTAAAAGTCTAACTGGCTTACCTTGCGTATACGCTTTTCTTATCCTTATTATTGGAGAAAAGTTGTTCAACAAGTTTCCATTTCCTAACAATTCAAGAAAGATTCAAACTTTTTGTTGAATTTCTCGTTAGCTATGTATGTACATCAATATGTACTTTATGAGCTGTGTACGCATTGTTGTTGAAATGTTAAAGTATTTTTGCATTTCTTATAATGTGTAAGGGTCCAAGAGTCCGCTCCTGTTTGAAACATGTTGTGTGATGTTTGATGTTCGGCCATTGTACGGGTGCCAAGAGTGTGGGTCAGTTGGTTTTTCTCTTTCTTTTTCTGCCTCTTGCTATTGTGATAAACATTTGCTGATAAGAATAAAAAAAGAAAAATACAATAAAAAGAAACGAACTGACACAAAAAAGAAGAAGGCAAGAGGGAACCTACATATTGCAGGCGAATGACAAATAGACCCGTATGAAAGCCATTTGCTTCACTTTACTAACACTTTGTTTACGCAAAAGTTTTCGCCAAGCGAAACTGTACTGATATCGATGGAACCTATGTTAGGCTCGACCAATACTTTGACAATATGATATCATATGGGGGAAACATAATTCTAATCAAATATTTGCAGTATATAGCTAGTTGATAACATTTTTCCCACCAAATCGTTCATCTCTGATGCAACATGGAACTAAATTTTGTTATTTGCCGGCTTCCAACTCGAACTCAAACATGATCGATTGCACTTGACTAGACGTCCATGCACGTGGCTCATTTATGCATGTGTGTGTGTGTGTGTGTGGGTGGGTGTATTTGAAGGAATGGTGTCTTGAGAGGGGAAAGGTAATGCAATATGCATAATATTTAGTTTTATTTTTTTCTTCTCTATTTCTTTCAAACCGCAACAATTTATTTTGTTCAGCTCAACTTTCTATGAACTTTTCCCTCAAATTTTTGTGTTGTTTTTTTTTTGTATTTTATTTTGTTGAAATCGATTTTGGCACTTCAGAAGCTATCAGAAATTGTCAATTTTCGATGTCATCAATAACATTGCAATTCGATTTGCTCCATTTGGCAGCATGTGTAGATGGGTGGGAAGTGGTGGAAAGACAACTGCACTTTTCACTTGCTTTATGTTGGCCATATCATATTGGAACCTGACCAACTTGGTTAAGAGAGTGCAGAAAACCGAAAGAGGAGATGACACCAATCAACTTATTTTAACCACTTCTTTTTTGGTTGTTGTTTTTGCATTTCGCTTTCTTTGCTAATGTTTTTCATAGTCTTGGGCCACGAAACGAGTTTCGAGTTCGTCATCTATTGAAAACTCGAATGTCTATATACGTAAGCAGATGCACTCATTTTGCAAACACACGAGCCGTGCATACTGTTTGGCCTGAGACTGGCTTTGGCTTCACTCAACTGCCGTATGTTTGGCATTGGTTATATGTTTCGTATGTATACGTATAGTTTAGGTATGCATGAAGTTTAAGAGGTGGAACTTGCCATTAGTGTCACTAACTCAATATGCTTCATTAGATTCTGCACACCGTTCAGGAAGCAAACTGTTGTGAATTTTCCTTTTCAAATTGAATTTATCTTTGAATTTTATTTTATATTAATGGAATGTAAAGGAAATCAGGAAAAGTTTATGAAATCCCAAAACAGGTAAATATTTTTATATACAAATTCTTAAAACGTTTCAAATGTTTACAAGTTTATTAACCAAATTTTCTTTTCTATTTCACTTACTACCAAAATTTTGCTTTTTAACAAACTAACTGACTAAGTACCTCTCCTTGTATCTGTCCCTCTTGCTCTACTTTCTCTCTCTCTTTATATATGTATGTATGTATATATTTAATATTTTTATCTAATAAACATTGTTGAGAGAAATAAATTGTTCAATTAAATGCAAATATAAGCTTTGAATAAGCTGCTTAAAAATTGCCCACAATATTGCTAAATTTTTAATATAATTTTCATATTTATTTCTATGAACAACATTTTGAAATTTCTGAAATATATGTGAATGCATACATACATAGTTAAGCACACAAAAAGAGAGCAAAATTAAATTTTTTTAAATCAAATGGTACCTATCTTAAAGTTAGATCACAAAATGTACATATATGTTGCGAACTTTTAATCTAAGTGTATACAAAAATAGAAAAATTTCACTTAATTTTGTTAATAAGTTCAGTTTATCTTTTAAAATTCCTTAACTGACTAAAACGATGATTAACTTTTGCATTCAAAGGATTTGGATTACAAATTATATGGCCATGACTTGGACTTAGATCTGATATTGGTAATTTTTTGAGGCACCTGCGATTTGTTGGCGCTGCCAATTTGCCCAGCAATTGAAAATTCAATGCACGCCCCAGACCAAAAACTCATTTGCAACACTTCACGCAACGCCGGCGATTTCGATTTTAGTCCAAGATCAAGGGCGATAATGCCCGCGGGTCAAGAAGCAGCACCGCGCGGCAATGCTACGAGTGGCTGCTTGAGGCATGCCGCATGTATTGCGTGCAACAACGCATTCATTGTAACTATAAATAGCCCGGGCTAGCGAACTGGAGAGAATAAGAATACAAAGAAGATACCAACAACAACAACATCTTTTGCTTGTTCTTCTTTTATCCCAGTTGGCTGATCTTTACGCACAGCAACAAAACAACAACGGCAACAACAACAACAACATTCCTTTCGACATTTAATTAACGATCGCGATTGCAATCAATGCACACAGAGCGCCCCGAAGATTTTGCTTATGAATGAGCTGAGTGGTGAGACCAGTTGGTGGCCAGTTAGTCAAGCTACTAAGCTGACAAATACTATAATTAATTTTAATTGCACCGATTGGCGCTCTCTTTCCGTCTCATTAAAGTTTTTTATCTTTAATTTTCTGCCAGATTTTGATGTTTAAGGGGCAACAGCTGCATTCAGTTATTGAAGATGAAGATGGAGCCAAGAAGACACGCTTGGTACGTGTTTTTTCTCCTAATTGCAGAAAATGTCGCGTGGCATTTTGTCGCCACCTTTAAGGAAAAACAGAAACAAGACTAAAATCGTTATGGAGCTGCAAAATGTTGAAAATAAGACATATTTGCAGAAGAATATTTTCTTATTTCTATTTTTTCTACATTCTGTAACATGAAATCGCTCACTATGTAGACAAAAGCAATAAAATACACATCCTTTGTAGAAAGAAAGCCTGCTGGCTCAAGTGCAATAATAATATAAAATACTTTTTAGTGTTCAGTTCATTGAACGCGCACAAATCCAATTAGATTTTGCCCCAGCACACACACACACACACACACACAGATAAAGAGAGAAACACGAACTCAGAGGCAAATGGAGTGCAAATGGCAAAGCATAACTGCAAAATCGTAGCATACTTTCCAGCGCACAAGCTAACAAATTCTTCTTTTTTACCCAAGTCAATTTGCCTGCCATAACTTCTGTGTATGTATGTGTGTGTGTCTCTGACTGCATAATTGTCTGTGGGTGTGTGTATGTGTGAATATGCATGTTTTTGGTATGTTTGCCCAAGTTGATTTGGTATATGTTTCTAGCACAAAAAAAACTTGTTTTTTTTTTTTGGGTGTAAAGGCATTTACTATAGCACACATTCCTAGACTAATAAATAGTGAGAAATCCGCATTATTGATTTTCAAGCAATTAATTTAAAGCACATGCCGAAGGAACTATAAATTAAGAATTTAGTTACATAAATTGGAAACTTTGGAAAAGTAATTCAAATTTGTAGCAATTCAAGAAAGTGTTTTATTCTACAAAAAAAGTAACATAAAAGAGTTAGCTCTATAAACCAATTCAAACTGAAAAAGTTTCTAGACATTAATCCTAAAAGAGATCTCAATTTCGTTTAATGTATATTTTGTTTTAATTCTTGAGCATTTAAGAGTGTGGCTGATTCGTTTATTAATTTACAATTTGCAAGCTTTTATATTACCATTTGTGTGTTTTTTGTAATATTTTTTTATTTTTTTTTTTTTTTTTGTGCATTGTTTCAATTCCATGCTCAATTAAGCAGCTTAATTATGCTGACCATTTGTGTGTGTGTTCAAGGACTTAAAATATTTGTAAGATGAATTTAATGAATAACAATAAATGAAACAAACAATGCAAACAATAAAACAAATAAAAAGCGACGCAAATGGAACAAATATGATGAAACAATTAATCAATATGAAAATATTATCAATGGATTAATTAACTATTTAATGATTAATACAAAGAGTAAATGGCTTATATATTTATTTAGGTTTTCAAACTAATCTTATAATTTTAATCATTGTTTTAAATATTTAACATCTCTCCAAGCAAACTTTCACAAATTAGACATTTAAATAAGTTCATTTGTTATAATATTAATTTTACTGGAAAGATCAGATTGGATAACAACTAATAATATAAGTCATGGTTAATAATATTTCAAAAAGTTGATATTTCTCGAAAATATTATTTAACTTACCATGAAGTGTATAAAAATAAGGTGACTTTTATTGTTATTAAAAACTATATTAATCATTCATTATTTTTGTCTAGGGTGAAAAATCAAACAGCGAACCCAAGTTGAGTAATTTGGATTCCTGATCAATGGAAGTTTCTGAATATATTCGAATTTTCCTACCTTTATCTTTTTTGGGTAACGTATTTTGAAATTTCAGAGTTTATTTTCTTTATTCTTCAGTGAAACATCTTACTATGATGTGATTATCTACATAAAAATAGTATCTTGATGCTCAATATCTTTCAGATTCGTTCAATATTTCCAAGAAGTTATGGATAACAATATCATCAGATAGGTTTTCTATTATACAGATTAAACAGCCGCACATTATATCCGCATTAACATAAACGAGCCATAATGAAAAGTTTGTTAAATTTCCGCATTGAAAAAAGAAAAGAAAAGTAAACTTTTTTCCCATATACACAATTAAGAAGCCATAAACACATGCTGCCGGGTTAGAGAACTGGTGGGAATCCAAAAAAAGGAGCAAAAACTGGCAGCCAAAAGTTGCAAAGCGCAATTTGAAAAACAGTAAATAAGAACGCGAGGCAAGGAGAGCTGAAGCAAAAGGACACGTAGCTGGCGCAGAGTCACGACAGGATTTGCATGTGAGTTGCAGTTGTTATTGTCAGTGTATGTTTGTGTGAACGTCCTGGCAAGGATATATATGAGCAGGCAATGACATGACTTGGCAGCAATTTCTATTTTCTGTTCAGAGCGAATGGATTGTGACAAATGGGCCAAGGGGTTGTGGCAGGACAGGTGTTTTGTGGTAACTGTAGGTGGTATGCATCCAGGTGCACACAGCTGAGAATGACGAAAATTTATGATGGTCTCTCTCCCTCTGAGCTTTGGCGGAGGAGTGGTATATCTTTATTGAATAGGGCAAAAACGATTTACCATTTGTAACCAGATGAGAAATGAAAAAATGGGAAAAGCACAAAACTCAGTGAGCTGTAAAATACTAAAGCTATGGGTTACATTGGGTTCAACTTAAGGTTACAGTTTCCAAATATCTAACAAAAGAATGAAACAAAATGAAATGGCTTAAGGTTAAGCGAAAGTCAATTTAAAGTTAAAAAAAGTTTTAAAAAACAGACTGTGAAAGATTTGCCACAGTTATGAAGATTGAAGTAGCTTTAATGCTTCGCAATTTAATGGAGCCATCTCGGAGCTTCAAGGCCTTTATCATCTATATGCATTACCAGCTTATGCACATGGCAAACATAAGTACACAGATACATACACACACACACATGGTGTATCTATCTATGTGCCAAGGCCCAAGGTTGAAGCAGAGAGGCTTTGGTGTCCTTGCAAATACCGCCACAATCATAATTAGTATCCTGTGCAGACATGTGTGTGATGCATGGCTCTGCCATACAATACTTCTACACAAACACACACCAACGGTAAGAGAGAGAGAGAGAGAGAGAGAGAGAGTCAGTCCTGTTGGCCTGTGATATATTGGCATTTAAACCATATCTGCGGCCTGTTGCCTACATCCTCTGTCTGGCTTTAAAGGACTTGTTCTGAATAATGACAAGCCAGCAGCTTCTGCCACAGAGGCAGTATCAAACATCAACAAAAAAAAACTTCATTAAATTGCAAAAATAGAATTAGCAGCAAACGGAGAATGGAGAGGCTAACTTCCTTGTTACTTGTGGGCTGAGAAGGAGCTTAATTACAGCTTAGACCTCAATTAAAAAAAAGCTTCACAGGAAACTCATACACACACACAAATGGATATATATAGCGTGAGAGTAATAGTGACAGAGAGTAGAGCGGGAAAGGGAAACAATGCTGTCTAAGGACGAAATTGTTGTTAATGATGGCCATAAAACACCTTGGCTAATTTGCGCAAATTGTTTTGAGCTTACAGTAATGGTATAAGACTTTAGTTTTTGCCATCAATTTCTCATCATATGAAAATAGTAAGTAATTCATTAAATTAATTTATATAAATTTTATTTTTTACCTGTCTAAATGTATTGGGCCTTAGCCTTTTCTTGTTGAGCTCATTCAATTATTTGTTCACTCACTCGTTCGGTCACTCGTTTCGAACAGTTAACTCAATGACTATCTTGTTTAGTTTTGCCCCGTTATTCAGAACCAAAATTCTCAAAATCAATGTTCAAGGCATTTGTGATTTATGTACATATATCTGGTCCGGGAAATATATAAATACAATAGAATTTCCTAATAGTTTCAATATAATTCAAATACCTTCATACAATTCAATATGCGATTAAATCCAGCTAACAAAACATTATATATTATGCTTTTATCGGGATTTTAGACCCATGCACGTAAACGTGGCTAAGAGAGGCAGCATCGAGCATCGTGAAAGAGTGCAAACCTCCACACGGCTGTCGCCATAAATTTGCAACGCCAAAGTGATAATGAAAGTGTTTCCTTCCGTTTTGGCCACCCCAAAACAATGTGCCAAGAAAGGAAAAAGAGAGCAAAAGAAAAAACAGTTTAAACTAAGAAAAAAAACGTAAAGAAAGATAACAAAAAAAATGCAGAATATGGAATGCACTTACATTTGAGTAAGTATAAGGAATAATCTGTGATTAAAGTTGGAATTTTATGAATATTTCTTCTGCAACTGAAAATATTTTTTAATTAAAGAATTACTTTAACTTGTTGAAAAACGTAAACAGAGTAGATGGAATGTGGCATATGCATGGCCAGCACCTGTTTCAATTGTTGCCAACCCATGCTCTGCTTCATGCTCCATGCACCACCATCCGTGGTGGAATTCATGGTCTACATGGTGCGCTTCGTCGCCTTTTGCCATTTCCACTCGTTTGTTTATTGTTTTCCGCTAAACGAGAAATTCAATTTTCGGTGGCAAACAAATGAAACGCAACACCAAATGCTAACGCCAATTGCATTCCAGTGTAAATCTAAAGATTTATGCCCCAGGATCACTGGGCAAGATGGATGAATGAATAGATGGGAATGGAATTGGGTTGGTCGTGGTCTACTGACCCATTGCTTAATTGTGCACCCAAAAAATGTTTAGCTGGACAGTTGGAAAACAATTAAAGTTCCTCCAGTGGCAGAAGTTGCCGTCTTCAAAAATCTAACAAATTAAAGGGAGGGAAAAAAATATTACGCTTACTAAAAACTTGCAAGTCCAAAATGGCTGCCGACTATCCTTTGGGGAAAATGGTGAGTCTGGTGGGCTTTCATCCGCCCAGAGGCTTCTGCGGGGTCTCACAAAACTTCTCCTAAAATGGCTGAATGCCAGTTTGAAGTTTTGTTTGCCTTTGCCACGTCCCGCAATTTTTACCCATCGCAGCTTTTGTTGCTTTGTTGTTTGCGTGACATTATTCGTTTGGGTGGGAGTTTTGGGGCCGAAGCAAAAGCTGGTGGACCAAAAAACTTGGTTTCAAGAGAAACTATGACAAAAGATTGCAGTGGCCAAAGTTTGTCGTTACGTTAATTAATTTTACTTAAGCTAAGCTCGGGAATGGTCTGTCTTCGGTCAGAGGTCAAGTGGTTCAATGATCCATTTAGTTTCTTCTAATGAAGTGACCATAGACCATAAGAGGAATAAAGACAATTAAAAGAGAACTCAAAAGTTACTCTAAAACTACTTTAAACTATAGTTTAAGACATTATAAACTTTCCAACTACTACAAATAAACACAAATGTCTTTTTTTTACAAGGTGGGCGAAAGGTAATCATCCGATATTGTTTAGTAGTAATTTCTATTTTATCCTTTTTTCCAACACTCTAGGTTGGTCTCTGCCAAATTTTGCGTTATAACGCTAGGAAATATTTATAAAACAAGAATAAACGAGGGAAACAAAAGCGATTATCGATAGTTCAGTACTCCGGTATTACCCATCCGCCCCATAATACATCACAATTTGCAATGCAGGTAAGGTGAGGTGAGGTTAATTTGAGCTTAAAAATCAAATTTGTATGGTGATTTTCCAATAATCCAATTTTTCTCAAAGAAAACCCATAAATAGAGCTCTTTTCTTCTGATATTTCAAAAAAACTTACTAAAATGAAGACCTCAACATGCACTTTTCTTCTTTACTGCATCGTTGTAAGCATTTCACACCATTCTATTTAACCCGATAAGCTAATATTCACATTAAATTATTTAAAGCTTCTAGTTTCACTGACAATTATAAGTGGACAAGAAGGCGAGGATGATGGAAATATTGCACGATGCGAAACAATTGGCTTGCAATCTGGAAATGCCTTGCAGTCCATTATTGACCAAATTAGCACTTGCGGTGGTGGAAATTGCAAACAACCTACAGTTGACACAAGCAGAGTAGAAACAGAAGCTTCTCCAACAACTTGTTTAATTTCATTGAAAATTAAAATCACATATGGAAAATGATATTCATTTAGGCGTGGTCTTTGATTTTTTAAGAGAGATAAGAAGGAAAATTGTTAAGCCATACTATTAAGCCAATTTAATACCCTTTTCAAATTGTAGCATGTCCCACCACATTTCCTTTTGATCAGCACGGCAAGACAAGATCATATCGAGATAAAAAGTTAAATTGAGACTCTCAGAAGAAGGTCAAATTATGTATGTGAAAATCAGATGTCCACTAGAAAAACATAATATGCCCATTTTTTTTCCTTTTGACAAATGATTAGTAAATTTAATTGACTCGGTTTCCGGGTTTTAAATTTTCACGGTCTTAATGCAATCTCATATATTTTCTTCGGACAATTATACATTTGTTTGTCTATAAATATAACAATATTTTTATTTGTGCTAACATTAGTGAAGCGAAACCCGAAATTAAATGCATACCGCAACGACCGTCTTAGCCATTCTATTTGGCTGTATAGTTGTAGGCAGTGTTGGGTTCCCGCAGGAAATATTTCGCTATCCCGACCCGGTTAATGCCCCCAAAATAGGCGATAACACTCCGCAAGATGTAAACCCAAACATTACGATTTGGTTGAATGAATTTAGCTTATGAATCTTTATTCTTTCTTTTAGACTTTGGGCTCTAATTATTTTCAATGGAACAAAGGTGCCAAATGCAGAGAAATAGCTTCCTCTATAGTGCGTGACGATTGCACTCCTTGAAACTCAAATAGTCCAAATTATAGATTATACAACCTTAGAGGGACTGCATATGCGTTGAATCATTAACCTGCTGTACACCAATTTTTAAATCTAACATTAAGAGAACCTAAAATATTCTTTTCGATTAGCACACAAAAGAACATTAAGATTTAAAAAAAAAAATGTATACCGTTTTAATCAGCGATTCCTTATCAAGCTATTCAAGCTCATTAAACCCATTGCACATGTTCTCCTAGCTATATTGTTTCTGTTTCGATATGTTATATAGCCCCTTAACACAGAACTTTGAATTCACATGGGACAAAATGTTCATCTGCATAACTTGACTTTGGTACAAGTGCTGGTGTATCAAATTTAACAGCAATACTTTAAATATTTTAAGCGAAAGTGAGATCTTTTGAAAGAACGAGTGGTCGGAAATAAACTTTATCTTGAAAAAAACATAAAGAGTCCAAACTCAGGATTTTATGACTCTAGCACTTGTAGTCTATATCTAAGTTCTTTAGAAACTACATGGACATGATTTTATCGACATAGTCATTACTATATATGGGGTCGGCAAAGCTTCCTTCCGCCTGTTACATAGCCCCACGGCTGTATGCTATTGCAATGTGAGAAGGATTAAGGATATTGCAAACATATTTCATCCAAATAAGCGTTGAATTTCTTGATAAGTGTCAAGAGATATTAATTTCAATTTTTATTCATATAATTGAAACAAATCTAATTTGTATGGAAAAATGAGCGAGAGGCCATGACAACTAGTGCTTCTAATAATACTTGCTACTTAGCTAGTAGTAGTAATAATCATAATAATAGTAATAATAATAATAATAATAAAAGTTTTTAAGCAATTCACAACCATAACTGGAACATATCATCAATTGTGGAATTTCGCCTAAACGATCTGGATTATACGCTTGTAGGGTGTACTAACTATGAAGTAATTTTAATTTTCAGCACTTAAAGTGTGAAGCTCGTTTCCTGGTTTTAATTTTCATGGTTTATGCAATCATATAAATTTTCCTCGGTCTTTGTGCATATAAATAGAACTGTTTTCTTTTGACCAATCATTAGTGGATCAAAAACCGACAGAAAATGCAATCCTCAAAGACCGCCATAGCCCTTCTTCTTGGCTGCATTGTTGTAAGTGATTTTCATGACCTTTTTTTGAACAATCAAATGAAATGTTATCCTTTTTGAAGCTTCTGGGACCAATGATGGATGTGGTTCATTCTTTCGAGCTGAGCAAAGCTGCTGCCTGCGCTGAAGTTGCTGCAGGAGCCGGTGCGGCTGGTTTAAGTGGCGCTGCACCCATTGTTAAAGCTTTGATAACCTGCTCTGAGTACAAGGCCACAAAAACAAATGTACAAGATGCAACGGATTTGTTCTTGCTGATCGGTAACTTTGTACAAAAAGTTATGCGAAAACCTACCTGCGTATCGGATGCAGTTCTTTCAGCTCAAAAGGTGTTGGCTTCGCATGTCGATAAATTGTTTGCCGCCAAGTGCTTTAACTAATAAAGACAGCTGCCTGTGCAGATGATACATTCGAATTTTTTCCAAGCATATATACCGAAATGTTGTTTTTTGCATAATATTTTAGTTTTAGTAAATTACATAAAGCTAAATGTATGGATTGTTATCAGTTGCTTACCACCTTACAAATTCAACATCGAGAGAATCTAGAATCTATCTAATCAGAATACGAAAGAAATTACATGGGAACGGATTGAGCATCATCCGTACATCGTTCAACTGATCGCATTTAGGAACATGTTCCTTGAGGCAGCCGCGAATAGTAATTTGATTTTTGTGATTAGATTAGGTCTGAATCTGAAATCAACCATCACTCATAGCTAGAACATTTCACAGACATTATCTATCGAGTTAAGCTCAAATGTTTCGATGATAATTAAGGAGTTTTAATGCTTAATATCAATTTAAGTTGAGTGTAAATTATAAATGCTCTTTATAGCTTTTGACATTATAGTATCCTATTTCAAGAGATGGAAATTTTTTACGGTACGCTTGATTTTGCCTTTAGATTTGAATTTTTACGGTTGTTTTGCAATGGTATTTAAGTTTTTCGTTTGCCTATTATATAAGAAAGCATATATATACAACTCATGTCTTGGGATCTCTTAGGAAAACCGAGCCAAAATGCAGAACTCAAAGTACAACATTATCTTTCTTTTCAGCCTTATCGTTGTATTTATTTGATCGTCACTTCTCTGTTGATCCAATCAATTAATATATTTAATTATTTGAAGCTTCTGGGTTCGATGACACTGACACGTGGACAAGGACCAGAAGAGAAGAAAGAAGCAGCAAGAAGAGCCAGATGCAGGTTAACTGGCTTGGAATCTGGAGATGCCTTTATGTCCATTGTTGATGAAATTAGCAGTTGCCGTGGTCCAAGCTGCCAGCAAATTGTAAATAACACAAGCGAAGTGGAAGCGTATCCTGTAGACGACACGTGCGTAATTTCATTAAAAATTAGAATCAATTATGAAAAATCATATTTATCTGCGCGTATTCTTTGCAAAAAAAAAAATTCAACCATTTTGCGAGGTATTATAGATGTGTGCGAGGCATAGAAGGGAGGCTAACAAACCATATGTATACCAATATTCGTAATCAGCATTATTTTACGAGATAATATTGTCTTATCCTTTTTTAGGATTATTAATAGTTTTATGATACCCCTCAGACTTTAAATTTTCTGAGCGTATTATAAAATTGTTGAAGGAACAGATTAGAACAGAAACTTGCAAGGGTATACAATGTTCTGCTTTGCCCAAACTAGATCGTTCATCTGCTCAGCTTTCTCTACAAAAAAATATGTGAGCACGGTTAAAGGGTTCTCCAATTTTTATGGTTTTTAGTCATTTTTCCGGTCATACGACGGCAATAGTGCGTATATATGCTATATAACATATAGAAAATGCAATATCCCTTATGATAAATAAAATTTACTTATGGTCTTTATATTAAGCTACTGGGGACGATGATGGGCGTAGTGCATTCTTTTGAGATAAGCAAGGATGCTGAATACATTAGAGTCCTTACAGGTGCCAGTGCAGCTGGTTTAAATGTCGCTCCAACCATTTTTGCAAATTTTGTAGCCTGTTCTGGTTTTCAACACACAAATCCAAAAATTGTCAATACAACGGAATTGTTCATACTAGTTGAAAACTTTGTCAAAAAAAGCGGACGTATTGAGTTCGCGTGTCGAACAATTTTTTGACGCCAAGTGTGTTGTATAATAAATACTATAGATAATATATATGTAGATTACATTTTTCAAGTTTTATTTCCAACTCTCCACACGGCGAATTTAATTGTATTAGATATATATTTTTTTTTTTTTTTTTTGATTGTATTGTTGGTAAAATGCATTGATTAACGTTCAAACTAAGTTTTGAAACCAAAATTTTAAACAAATTATTAATTTTTGTATTTCCTAAAAAAAAAAAATGTTCCAACATATTTTGAAACTCAGCCTAAAAGTATGCAAAAAGGCAAAATTTAATAGTTTTAAGAATCACCCCGTGATCTAACAATAAGTGCAAAAAATAAAATTTCTATTCTATTCAAACTGATGTTCTTCAGATCTGTAGTATTAAAATTGTAGTTTCTGTAAAAATAAAACGCAATCTGGCCCATTGTGCACTAGGAGAATCTAAATTCCTCCTAATTAGACTAAGATAGAACATCATCGTTGCCCTCAAAAGATATAGAAAGGAAGATTCATAATCAATAACTTTGTTATTTTCTAGGCTATTGTCATAATTTACCAAATTTGATCAACATCCGGTGATTGTATTATCGGTCAAACGCAGTGACTTGCATCAATCCCACTGTACACCAAGACGAATGTTACTATTATATAAAATCACATGAAACATCTGGCTTAATCAATTTGACTTGGATAAATAAGTTTGGCCAGCTTCTACGACTTCCGCAATGCCACCCTTTAAAAACAAGTTGAATTTCAATATTTTAATATTAAACACCACTACCATCAATGATGAAGTCGCTTTTTGTTGTTTTGATTATATTTTTCCTGTACGAGTTGTACCTGATTCTGGCAATGGATATTGTGCCATGCCGTGGAAGAACCTTTATGGATTGCAATCACTTCTGTAGAAAAAACTGTCGAAGAGATAGAGTCAAGTGTGCATATCATTGCGAGAATGGTTGCGGATGCAAGCGGGCCTTTATAATAGTCAATAATGGACAGTGCCGCAAGCTGCACCATTGTACAGTCGATGACAGCAACGAGGAGAATGTAAATGGCGAGGAAAAGCTAAATCTTAAAGAAAATCAGCTTGTTAAGCAAGGGAAAAATATGCTCACAAAACAAAAGCGTAAAATTTCGATCGTAGGTGCACTGACATTATCCATGTATTTCATCTATTTGGGCGCTAAATGGGCGTTTAGACGTCGAGTTGCTGCAGTTAAGGCGGACCTAGATAGTAGGTGTGATTAATAAATAATAATTAAAATAAAATGGTTAATGGTTAAAAATAAAAATAATTAAATATAATTTCAATAGATAAATTTGTTTAAAAACTTCTGCAATTTTATACACATTAAAATTGTTGTATATCAAATATATGACTTTGAAGCTTTGTATCCCCATTAATTTTTATCTTGGCCTAAACTAAAAAATATTACATTGTGACTAGAATGCTGTCTGAACTTTTAGCTGAAGGACTACTTAGGCCTTTGGATATACAAGTCACTAGTTTTTTTTTTTTTTTTTTAAAGGGTTTGAAAATAATAAACAACAACGTAAACCACTTTTTCAAACAATTTTTTTAAGTGCATATAAAAAAATAATCTCATAAGATAATTTTTAATAGTAGTAGAGATCAAACATGTCTCATAAAATGGATCTGCTGCAACATTTATTTATTCATCCTGTTCTTTGTTTTTGTTGTTTCAAATTTCATTTTCAGTTTAGAAGCCACTCACTCAATTGCTAACTCGCTGGCATTTTATCGGATACAAGGAAACTTGTTGGTGGGATTGAATAGTCGAGAGGAAATGAGATAATGTCGTACTTTACGAATGTCTAATTAGGAGAATCATTTGCCCATCTGACCCAATACTCCCCTCTTCATTACCCTATTATGCTAATGGCCAAAGTGAATTGTTGTTTAGTGAATTTCGGTGCCAGAGGCGATAAAAGCAGTTCGTTGTCCCATCTCCTCATGGGCAAATGCGATGAATGCGTCATAATATCACAAGGATTGCAGAGAGCATTTAAGGTTTTTATTCTACGGAGTCACAGTTTTTGTTGCCCTATGTGGCTTGCATTAATTAACAACAGCAGAGTGTGTGTGCCTCATTCGTGAAATATTGACATACTGATAAACAAGAATGCATATCATACTGTGCTGATATGCAGAGTGGTACCACCAATAATTGCAAACATTTCTGACTACTATCTCTAAGTCACTGCTCAATACACTCACCGTTGAAACATTTTTAAAGTAGCTACACATTCCATTTACCCACAACTGAACCATCTAAGCCATTTATTAAGTTGGCTTAAGCTTGACCCACATTTAGCCCAGGAGCCCTTTTACCTATAACCTCTGGGCAACTCCGTCCACGGCGACGACAACAACGACCTCCTGGGCAAAAGCGAGGGCGGTAGGGGAGGATAAACTGGACAAAAAAAAAACATAAAACAAAAAACTGTACGAACTGCAGCAAAGTATCCAAGCCAATGGCATTGGAAAATTGCATCGACCATAGGTTGAATTGGCTCAAGCTTCAGTCAGCCGAGCAACTGACCAGTTTTTTTTTTCTCCCCTTCATTTTTGTTTCTTTGATGGTGAAATTCCTCCCCTTTACCACACCAAACTTACGGCTCCCCCACATTTTCATTCAATTTCTATTCTCACTTGACAGAGTTGAACTTTATAAAATCTTTTAGGACTGGCAAAAAACTTTTACAGCTGGTCATGTTGAGTATTTAATTTGCCATGATTTGTGCTAATTTTCCATCAAATATGCTTTACCAACATTTCCCACAAATAATGATTATTTTGGTGATGATAATCTCGACGATTCCCATGACAACTTGTTCGTCATTCACTTTTACCCAACCTGTTTTTTGCCTTTGCCTAAGCCAAGCCCCGTAAAAATAGTTATCTTCAAATGGGGTCCGAGTTATGTTTTCTGAAAAAAACAAAACAAAAAACTTAAAGAATGACTTGATGCTGTCTTTACTGTCATAACTTGGCATTTTCGAATTCACGTTGAAATTGAAAACTTTTACAAAATGAAAGTTTTTCTCTTATCCCATTAAAACTTTCTGCATATTCATTATCATTAGCAGTCCGTTATCCGGTTTGACATTGTATCAGTTGTATAATAATTTTTGGCTTTTACTTTTATTAGTATTCAATATATGAATAACAAATTCATTTTGAAATGTTTCGATTTGAAAATAATTTTAATAACATGGCAAAAGGTAGTAAATCACTGAAGGAGGTAGTTAAATCACTGAAAGGATAGGCAGGAAACACTTCCTTGGGGCTAAGAGATATAGTATTGCGATCTTATGGAAAAACTTAGAAGTGTATATAAGATAGAAAACATAGTGAAGCCCGTTCCTAGCATTTGCGCAATGGAAAAATGAATTTGGTCCATAATAAATCGTATTGCAGTGGTAGATAGTATTCTGCTTTGTATACACTTTCGAAAGCAAAAATAAAATTGAAAAAGTTCTCCAAGTGTAGTCTACTTTTGAGGGGTGGCTCAAGGCCAGCATCAGCAACAGAAGCTAATGAAAATTGAATTACATGCTTAATATAAAAGCTCTCCCTGTATTATTTGTTACAATTTTTTCTTTAGACATCTGGCAGAGATGTTTCCGAAGTAATTTGCATTTTTTTACGGTCTGTCCGTCTTTTTGCCTTTAACTTTGTTAAATATTTTCTTTACGCTTCTAATATTTTCGGTATGTATGTACTTTTGTTTATGGCTACAATTTGCATTTTTTTAAGCATTTAAGTGTGCCAAGAACAAGCATGAATCTTTTCATTCCATGAGCTTCATCTAATGGCATGTGTCTTGCGAAATGTATATACAAACGTGAATTATTTAAATAGACACAATAATAATACCAAAATTTCAAATAGCCGCTTCAAAAAGTCATACAGCAAACATTCTACAATAAACAAACAGTCTTATCCGGTCTTCGAAATCAAGGTGCTTATGGTGGATGACAGAGAAAATTAGATCCATTATTCTCTAGAAAATTTATACATCCGTTATGGCAACTTTAATATACCATTTTACCCTACCTGGCTGCATGCAAAAATAATAATATAGTCAATAAGAATTGATAATGAAATGGTTCTACTATTATTTGCGTTTATCCACCGATCAAGGTTTGGTATATCGAAATATGAGTTCATAAGATGTTGCGGAAAGCACCCATACTACCCGTACAGATTTTTGGCAATTGGGGCAACGAAATCTATCGCCTCGCCTATCGTATTTTTGGCACTTGCTATGACAACGTCTGGACTTACATTGTCATTAATAAGAGGTTTCAATACATTGTCTACCATTTTGTTGGCGAACCGTTTTGCAGCTATTTTTAACAGAAAAGAAGCAAAAATTTTACGTTTCCCCGTGCCTGCTGCAGATTTATCCTCAATGACCAATTCCGGCAAATTTGGATTCAGATTTAGCCTATCATTGCCATTAGACTTGGAGGCCGCTGAAGATTTAGTTGTCGAAGTCATGGTCATTAATTTATCCATAGTAAAGGGATTTTCCTCTTGGGACTCTTCGATGGTGCAACGCGACAGTTTGCGGCATTGTCCATTGTTCATAACTATGAAGGCTGTCCTGCAACCACATCCATTCTGACACTGATATACACACTGGACACGATCACTTCGGCAATTTTTCTTGCAGTAATGATGACAGTCCATGAATGTCCGTCCATGACACGGTACACTTTGCATGGCGAGAGTCAAGAAATTTTCACAAAGGAAAAATATAACTAAAGCAGCAAACAGCGACATCATCAGCCGACAGCCACTCGGTCAAAAGCCAAATAGAAGCCTTTCTAAAACGTGGCATTTTAACTATGAGTGAAACAAATTTATACAAATCAATTCGATTTAGAAGCAGTTTTTTATAAACAGCAACCAAGTGAATTTGGATAGCCAAAACTTAATTGAAGTAGCTTTATTTTTACTTGTTATTTGTAATTTTATCTAGATTAAATATATTGTAAGTTTATAATATGTACTTGCAAACCTGGCATTCTTGTAAAAAATCAAACTCTTCTGGTTGTTAGTACACTACACTAATAATGTTAGTAATACACTAATGTTAGTAATACACTAAAAAAATAAAAACAAGAATTATACCAAATTTCATTAAGATCGGGTTATCAGTTAGATATGTACATATATACCTACTGTATGGGGTCGGCAAACAAAGAGCAGATCAATTTCATAATACCTGCATGGCAATAATTAAAAATTAAATGTATTTATCCTTCTTATCGAGATAATTTATTCAAGCTGTTTCAGTTTTTTTTTTTTTTTTTTTTTTTTTTTGAATTTTGCTGGTTAATAATTAACCAAGAATAATTAAATTTTTCCGCTTTTAATTGGTGGCAGTATAAATTCGCGTAGATTCAGTTTCTCTTTCCCATTCAAATACTCCTCGTTGCTGTCATCGAAGGTATAATGGTTCAGCTTGCGGCGCTGTCCATTATAAAAGCCGATTTGCATCCGTAATCATTCTCGCAATGATATGCACACTTGACCCGATCTCCTGAAGAATTCTTTCTGCAGAAGTGATGGCAATCCAGGAAATTTCTCCCTTGGCCTGGTAAGATTTCCATTGCCTGAGTCAGGTACAACTCATAAAGGACGATTATGCTGAGAATAGCAAACATCGGCTTTATCCATTGACGGGACCATTGATCAAGATGAAAATTACTATGTATTCCTTTTTTTTAACTTTACATTGAAATAAAATTGATAAATACAAATGTTTCACTTGTTTCTACGTAATGGAGCAATTTCCGATGTTCAAGCCGGTTTTATATACCTAGACTTTAAATTATAATTAAGCTCTACACAAATACTATTTAGTTATACTTATTAAACAATTTCATTTGGTTTAATGCTAAAGTATTGCTAAGTAAAATTAAGTTTTTGAAACGGTTTGTAATCTAATTATGTGTGGCAATTAACATTTAAATTATGAACAGACCCTAAATAATTAATTATTAAATACACTAATTATACCTCCAATTTAAGGCATGTCTGTGACAGATTTGATCGATTCATTTGATAGAGAATGGAGATTTTCTCTCTTGGTTCGTTACGAAGCATCATGAGTCAAAATTATTGAGACACTTGACACGATCGCTTGGGATTTTTTGTTGTAATAATGGAGACAGTCCATGATAGTGCATATGTGTCAGGGTGCATTTTCCAAGGCCAGCATCAAAGGTTTTTCACTCAGGGAAATTAAAGAAAGGGGAAGAAACAGCGACATCAATCGACTGCCATTCAAATTAATAATACTTTCTAAGAATAATAATAATGAAATAAAAATTTATTCACAAGAAATTAAAAAGCTTTCATCATTTATTTTCGCACAATCGAAACTTTTCCTTTTGGTAAATTTCGTCAAAATTCCATTTATGATGAAAAAATCTACGAAATTTCTTTTCCCCCACCAGAGCCTGTCACTGCGACTGCCTAACAGGCTCAAATTGGCCAAGAAATTGGATCTTGCGCCTTGGGGTATACTATATACAGCAGATTCGGTTCTGCAAATTTGCAGTTCTCCGTTTTTCAATTTGTAACCGTCGTTATTGGGAATGCATTTAGACCAAGTCCCTAGGTGGAGGGCCCCGAGGACGTAATACGCTCTCGAGAAGATTGGGTCCTGGCTGGTTTTTGGGACGTGGCGTTGGCGTAAGCGAACGTGTATGTGGGGCAGCCTCATCCTTTTTATGAACTGCCGATGTGGCCGCACGGCGCTGACGAATTTTTTCCTCCATTTTACTTGGCACCATAAAGCAATTGGATTCCTTGTACACGGGCTTGCGGCGATCATTCCAGGGGAAGCTCCACACAATGGGTGTAAAGTCACGTCGCCATGGCTTGCGAGGCTTAAACCAACAGTCACACGTCCAATCCTCTTCGCCGGGAGCATCATCATCCCTGAAAAAAAGGCATACATACACATGAGAATCAATTATCAATTATCACTATTAACTTACCCTCGAACATAGACTCTCACATAACGTGAGGACTTGCGAAACAATTGCAGGGCCTCATTAAAGGTCATCTCCAAGGCTGGTACATCATTGATCTGAGTTATCTCATCGCCGACCCGCATGCCTGCTCGCTTCGCTAGACCTGTAGCCGATACACTGACAATGGTCAGGGGTTCATCTTGATCACTGCCGCCGGAAACCTCCATGCCCCACATGGCGTCATAGAAGCTCATGATCCGCCTATCCGTCTCCAAAGTGTATGTCATCTGGAGCTCATATTCGACATTGTCGAAAGCCTCCGAATCATATTTGGGCACCCGAATCTTTGAATCAAACATTGTCTTGATCTCAACAGTGGGCACACAACAACACACTCACACACACGGTGCTAAACGGATAACGATCACTTAAGTTATGTGGCGTTGGAGGCATTCGATGAATGCTTTTATACCCGACAGCAGCAATTGGCAAATCTTCTTGTGCGTTTTGGCCAATGTCATTGCCAATGTGCGGTAATTGCCAAATACAGTCAGTACCATTTAGAATGAACTGCCTCAAATATTTAATTCACATTGTGCAATCCAATTGAATTTTCACAGTAGTTCGATCAATCTATCAATCAATCGTTTGATTTGCATTTAATTGTTTGCTATTTTTAGTGGCTGTGATTTTTTTCGGGGACCGACGAAGCTTCCGTCACTCGAAGGCCCCACAAACAAAAGCAAAAACCCATTTTGGTCATTGAAAGTGGAGCCGCCACGGCAAAAGAATCAATTCCCACTAACCACTGAGCCACCAAGTGCTAACAACGTCATGTTGATTTCATTGACCTCAATTATAGTGGCCGACGTTGGAGACCTGTAAGCCTACAGCTTCTGCTATTGAATTATTCATTTCTCAAGTCCCAGAAACTGCAGAAACAACAGCGTTGATAAAATGCATCACCTTCGGCAACAGCATTATCATGACCAGCACCAGCAATGACAACTTAACTAATTATAAACAGGTCCTGGTTTGTCTCTCCCCATACCTCATACGCCCTGTCATCCATAACATTAGTTTGCCCTCTTCATTCTAAAATTCTTTGTCTAACAATAAGATTCAACTTGTACAAAAGCTTGAAACCGAATGAAAGATAAACTCTTGTTAGTAATAATAATTAACATTTGCATATTAAAATTGATAATGAATTGATGTGGTCCTAACTAGAGCGACCTAGATATGTAGGTATCCATTTATCTAGCAATTCCCCAGAAGCTCTGACACCGCCTTAATTGCTTTAGCTGCAGGAATCTTAAACCTTTATTGAATTGTGGAAGTCCTGTTTGAAGTTTTCCTACAATAACTAAATTTGTCATTTGCATTTTGAATCGGTTTGCAGAAAATTCAAGAAGAAGCAAGAAAGCTTTATAAAAAGAAAAATTACGAAGCTTCCAAAATGGCCTTGAAAATACAAATCTGTATTATTGTTTAATAAACTCAACTTCGATATGTGTAGTAAGTATATATTAAATGTATACTATAACTCTATAAGTACTTGAAAAAAGTTCGAAAAGATGATCTGTTCAGTCAGTTGTATTTATTAGTTAATACATTTGGCTGAAATAAATTTACTGACATGCGGAGCAACCACCTTTTTAAATTCGGATAATGCAGAGATAATGCACGATGGTTTGGCAATTGCTTTTTGTAAAAGGCTGCCCACCAACAAGAATACATCTGTCTCATCAAGCGATTTTGTTTTTGTGGCCTGGAAATTAGTGCAGCCTATGAAAGTTTTAATAATGGGTGGAGCGGCGATTAACCCAGCACCACCGCCTCCTGCCATAATTTCAGCGCACTTAACGGCTTTCTCCAAGTTAAAAGACAAGGCCATATCCATCATTGGGCCTAGAAGCTTAAAATAAACTATATTAGTTAATTTGATAAATCGGAATAGGTTTATTTAAAACACTTACAACAATGCAGCAAAGAAAGATTGCTTGGGTGCTTCTTGGGGTCTGCATTTTATCTCGCTTTTCGATTCACTAATGCTAAATAAGAGAAGCAATGACTTTTATTTATATGTAGAATCACCAATGGGATGGAAACCATGAAAATTATAAACCCGGAAACCAAGTTCACAAGTTTTCGTGCTGAAAATTACTAAATTGAGATAATGATATGTTCCAGTTACGGTTATAAATTGTTCTTAAACTATTATTATTATACTAATTACTAATGTCCTTGGTAAATGAGTCTAATTAGGCAACTAAGCAACGAGGATTTCGGGGTTATCGAATTCCATATGCAATTTTCAAGCCACATCTTTAATTCAGATTTAGTTGATACTTGATGGCAAAAAAAAAAAAAAAAAAAACAAATTTGAAATTTTGTAATTTCAGTTTTAGACTGCTGAAACTGATTTTTTGTCTTAATCGACAATATATTTCATATACTGATAATAATCTTAATAAAAATAACAATTATTAATATCAATAGATAGGAAACTCACAATTTTCCATTCAAAAATGTTATGAGATTCGTTTTCAATCCGTGAATCGACATATAAATTCAAATGGCTATAGATATTGGCTTGGCCCAAAAAATTCAAGGCCAATTGGGATTGAAAATGTATGCAATTATTTTCAAATTGCTTAATTAAGTTAGTTTCTATTCTAAAGTCAAAAAAAAAGTTGAGGTTTTTCATGAATGTAAGATTCAATAGATGGAGAGTGTCTTTTAGACATATGTAGAAACAATCCATATTGGTTTAAATAAAAAAAACACAATAATTTAATTTATGTACTTGAAAGAAATTGGAAAATATCTGCTCAGGCAGATGTTTTTATTTAAACAAAGCACTTGGCGTTAAAGAAGTTTTCGACATGCTTATTCAACACGTTTCGGGTCTCAAGAAGTGAAGACATAACACAATTTGGCTTAGCAATCGCCGCCTTCAAAAAGTCACCGATCAGCAAGAACAATTCCTTTTGATCGGCTACCTTTGGTTTAGCGGCCTTGAAACCTGAGCAGGTTACCAATTTCTTAATAATAGGTGGAGCGGTGCTTAAATAAGCTGCAGTGCCCGCTGCAACAATTTCAGCGCACTTAGCAGCTCTGGCCAAATCAAGAGAATGAGCCACATCCGTCATTGATCCCAGAAGCTAAAAATAAAGGCTAGGGGTCAATTTGATTTATCATAAATGTAGCCATGTAATATACTTACAACAATGCAGCCAAGAAGAAGGGCGATGGCGGTCTTTGAGGATTGCATTTTGTCTCGGTTTATGATCCACTAATGATAAGTGAAAAGAATTGAGTTCTATTTATATGCAAAATGACCGAGTAAAATTTGAGATGATTGCGTAAAACCATTAAAATTAAAGTCATCTACACCTAATGGGATAAGAGATGCTCGAAGAATCTAATTTACTTTACCCCACAAGCGTATAATTTCAGATCTTTTTACAATTTTAGACATGTTCCAGTTACGGCTAAAAACTAAATTCTCAATTTTTCATACAAATTAGGTTTACTTTAGTTAAATTGTATAATTGAAAATGGTTCAGATTAGAGCTCGGTTAAACAGACTCCATGAAATGTCCTGAACCGGCAAATGCTGCATCCTATCGTTGTCAGTAGGTCCATTAGCCAAGCTTAACCTAAGTCAAATTAATATTTGTTACTTCTTTGTTGGCTAACAATAAGATCCAAAGACTAATACTTCATATCGATTTTTTATTTCATGTAAAGCCGTTTTATTTTATATAGTTTCTTTAATAGTATATAATTTCGATTATACAAGTACATACACATAGCATAGGTTTTTTTTGATCGCCTTTATCTTTATCTCTATATTTCATGCCTTCTTGCTATCCTTTCATTTCAACCCATTGCCGAGAATTGATTTTACATGCTGATTAAACTCTTCGTTTTATTCTCAAATTTAGCGAGCGATTTGATTTTTATGATTTGCTTTACTTTGGGTCTCTTTTCTTTTTCGACACATTATTATTTATATATGCATATATAGGTTCCATATAGAATTTCAAACGTATTTTGTAATCACCAGATTTCTAGCATTACATATATCTTTGTTTTGCGGTGTATATGTTTATGTGTGCATGTGTATGTGTGTCTTTTTGTGTGTGCATTTCAATTTGTTGTTGGCCTTGCATACAATTTGAATGGCCAAATATGTTTTACAAATACGATACATACATATATTTATATAGATAATATGTCTCGTATAGATTCTGATTATTTAGTAATTACAATTCTCTAATATTTTACAATTTGAAAATTAATTCAATAGTTTAACAAATGTTTACATTTTTGCTACAAAAACTCAAAACTCATATTAACCAATCTTCATTCTAGTTCAACTTAACTACACTGACCAATGATAGAACAATCGCTTAACCTTTGTGTGTTCATTGCGTTGAACACAAAGGAAAACAATTGACTCATCAATCAATGAATCAACCAATCAATAGGCCTGGAAATATTCTGCACTAGTGATCCTTGGTGGGTGGAATGGTCACTAAGGCTTTCCGTAGACTTTTCTCTGTACTTTTTCTAAGCTCGTGCCATATTTGAAAGCAAAATGCAAAATGAATGCGTTTAAATTTATGTATGTATGCATATAAATATTAGTAGTATATAGCATTTTTAAATAGTTATTCTTATTTTGTGTGTGTGTTGGTTTGTTTGTGTTTAGAGACTTCTATACACATTGTGAATAGTTATTGCATTGTGAGCGCATTGCATTTTCTTTGCTTGATTTTAAAAGATTTTTCTTTGGAAATGTACAGTTATCAAAACTACAATTAGGTTTTTCTATATGTTCATTTTTTTTTTTATTATCATTATTATTCAATTTTTTTTGCTTTAAGCTTTTGCAGGTGGTTCAGTGTGTGTGTGTGTGAGAGAAAGAATAGATTATACCGATTATAATAATCGACAGGGGAAGAAGCGATTAACTGGGAAAGCTTTGAAGCAGTCAACACTTTGAATTTCGATTATATCATTCTTTGATCATTGTTCGATAAACTGTTGTGTGTAAAATAATTTCATGTAAGTATTACTAACAAATTGTCATTATCCATTTATATAGGGATTACGCAAAATTCTCTGCTGAGCCACATCCTATATACTGTACGGTTTATTTTTTGTTTCATTTTATTTCGTTTCGTTTCTTCTTGTTAACAGACATATATATCTCAGTTTTATTATATAAGATGTTATTTTTCTTCTTGTCATGGAATTTTATCAAGTATTATAATTATTCGAAAAATTTGTGTATAAACAGCAAATATATAGGTTTTATACAATAATTGTTTTCATACATATATGTTTGTTTATCAATATATATATATAGATTGAGTTTTTCATATATAGTTGCTCCTTTAAAATGCATATATATATGTATATATATATAAGTGTTTTGCTTGTTTCTGTTTGTTTCTTTCTTTCTTTTAAGCATTAATTTTTGTCTTTCTTTTATAAATCAAATGGCATCAACATAATATCACTTTCAAAATATAAAAATCAAAACTAAATATCAATAAATATTATTTAAACTAATTTCAGATAATCTATACAATTCATATATGTAAACAAATAATAAATCAAAGCTATTTACAAATATTTGCCTGTTATTGTTTATATATATAGATATATATATATATATATTTCTATTTGTGTCCATTGTAAATATGTTGTGGACAATTTCGTAAAGTAGGCCAGCAAATCTATTTTAAAATCTAGTTGCTCGCAAAACCTACTTCTTCTTGTGGCTGCCAACAAAATATTAATTGTAATAATATTTTAATAATAATAACATATGTATTAATAAAATGTATAATAAACACGTTGCACTACTTAAAAATTACGTACGTTTGCATTTTGTGTTTTCTTTCTATTCTGTAATCGAAATTTCTATTGTGTTTATTGTTATACTTTTTATGTAATCTCCGATGGAATCCAGTTTCAATCTGTTGTTGTAGATGCCAGCTGCTGTTCTTGACGTGGACATGGATGTAAACGTTGACGTTGAATCGACCACAAACGGCGCCTGGCCAAACTCAGACGCTGCAGCCAGCCATAGCCTGCGTCTCAGTAAACCAACACGGATTCCATCGTAATTGTATCTCATTTATTCGCATTATTTGGATTGGTTGCACTGGTGGCTTGAATCTGTGAAGCTGTCTGGGAAGCCGGCTCCAATGTACGACGAGCCAGACGCGATCTGAAATATAAATTGGTAATTATTTAAGTCTTTGGCTCTCTCTTATCGCCTTCGATTGATCCTACTTGATCTGTCCAGCCAATAGAGGATTGATGGCATAAAGCCAATCGTGTACTTCTTTGTCTCCCAAAGTCTGCAGTAAATAGCCACGATGTTTAGTAACCACACTGAAAGAAAACAAAAGAAAATTTGTAAATTACAAAGTTTTTGTCGAGGAGGTACATCAACCCACCTGAATGTGTTGGGTATTTTAACCATGGCAGCTTGATCCTCACTGCACTCCACTTGGGCAGTGCCCAAATTAAGAACGGCCCGTTCTACAGGATCCTTTTCGGAGCGATAGATAAAGACGTAAGGGCGTCTCACAATCTAAAATAAAAACAAATTAAAGTAATAAAATTATATGTATTGCAGCTTCATTATGAAATACTTACCACCCAACGCTTCTTCCAGCCGGAACCACCATGTTCGAGCACATTCAATAGACCCTTACGTGCCACCACAGGACTAACGCGGATCTCCTCAAGCTCTGGCACATACAAACGCAATGGAAGAGCTGGTTGAGTAGCGGGAGCTGGAGCTTCCCATCCATTGGGAGCATCCGCGCGATCCGGCGAACATAATCTAAGTGCAAAAAGTTTATTTACATATCAATTTACCCGAAACGAATCAAAAAATTATTCAACTTTGTGGTTCCAATGGGTTTTGGATAGACAAAAGAAAACTAACCTGCGTCGAATTACAAATTTGTTGTTTCTAATTGTGTAAAAAAGGAAACCAAAAGAAAAATAACCAGAAAGAAATTATAGGAAAGTTGTTTTTGAGTTTGGAGAGTTATTAAGAAAGAAAAAACAGCTGTTTGTTGGAATGTTTATTGTTTTTTTTTTTTTTTTTTTTGCCAATGAATGAGTGTGATTGAATTGAGCTTCAGTTGATTGTTTATTGTACAATGAAGGAGTTGTCTCGGCATTTTGGGCTAACAGTGCTCACAGTGGTGATGTTGATAAGAATGTCGGAAGGGGGTGCTCTTGCCAAATATGAAAGAGAAGATCACATAATACATCATCTAACAGACCCTGATCCGCAAAGGCATAACTATATATGGAATCCATTCCCCGGCCTTTGTGGTCCCAATGCCACAAGGGTAATTTGCGGTGGTGTCTGCCCGGAAACTTGCCAATATAAGTCACTGTACTGTGTCAGTTATTGCGGAGTGCCATGTAAATGCAAAAGAGGTTTTATATTTAATGAGCTCAGCTTGCAGTGCATCTTGCGTAGCGACTGTCCCTCCCATGTGGGACCCCAGAAACTAATCGGCACTCATCGTGTGTTTCAGTAAAGTCTAACTTATGAAATTTTATATTATTATCATATTCTATAGAACATTCAAGATCTGTGTGTTTTTCTTTCGTTAAGACGTCGACAGAGGTAAGACTAATTGGCATTTCACACAACGTTGAAAGGAAGGTAAAGTTGTCCATTTCAAAATCAACAAAGCTTGCAATGGCAGGCATCCGGATGAAATTTACTTCAATTTTTTTGTTGACCAGCACACTTTTTGAGCTGCATGGAGCATATAATCCATTTGGCACAACAAATGAAGGTCAATTTACTTGGGGTATAATCAAGAGACCACGGACTAAAGTCACTAAACCTGACAGTCTTTTCGAAAAACTTGGAGAAAGTCACACATCACCAACTACTACCGAAGGTTACTTTGACCAAGGAACAGAAACAGAAGTCTACACCGATTTAGCTGTAACCGCAACGAGCTCACATACAAACGATGACAGTAAAGACATATCAACGAGAACTCATTTCATTCCTTTTCCTAAAATGAGAAAATCATATCAGTCAAGTTTCACTGTGAATGCGCTAGCTAACAGTAATATAACATTCGTTCATCCTTTCGATGCACTTTACGATTCCTCTGAATTCCATAAGCAGCCTTTTGGCAAAGGCGAAGACAAGGAAGACTATATGGACATTATCACATTGGCCACAACCACGCCAAAAACTGTGCTCCAGAATGAAAGTGTAAAAAAGAAAACCACTTGCCGAAAAGGACTTGTTGCAACATCCTTTTGTATTCGGCTGTTGTCATAATTCCACCTATGTGGGTTGTGCCGGTGTCTGCCCGGAGACTTGTCAGTATCGCTCAAAATACTGTATGCCGTTATGTGGTCCACCGTGTCGATGTAAACGTGGTTATGTCTATAATATAGATGCCAAGGCCTGCACCCTACGCACTGATTGTCCCAAGGGCGTAGTGCAAAGTCGAAATGGAGTGTACAGGGTGTTTGTTTGACAGCTGTGCGTTTGTGTTTGTATGTGTGAGTTAATGTAATGTGTGCGTATATATGTATGTTGTGTATATATATATAATAAACTGAGAAAGCAATATGTATGCATGAGGAGAAGCTGGTTGAGAAAAGCGGGAGCTTAAGGATAAAGAATTTGTATTCCTACTCACTCCATTGAGTTGCTGGAAATGCAGCTAACGGTCATATCTGCGCAACCTTCATCACTTGGCGATACATCGGATTGGGTCTGTGAATCGCTGGGTTGCTCACTCTTATTGTAGCGTCCTGCAGATAAAGTGGAAGTGGGAGATAGAGAAACAAACATGAATTGATCATCTTAATAAATCTTTGCTTATATTTTCACGTACCTTGTACCAATTTCAAACATTTAAGCATGAGATCCTGCTCACGCTGGTTGTACTCTCGCTCTGGGACAATTTGTTGCGGATCTTTAACAGGAGTCTGGGGTGATTGCGGTATGACCATGTGCACTGGCGATGTAGCTGCTCGGGCAGCCAAATTGCAAACATCCTTTTCAGTTTTTGTAGTTGGATTCGGATTGGTGTCCATGCCCAGGCGCTCACGTAGCAACAACAAATGACGCATTCGTCCTACTTCCTCTAGACGTGTCAATTTTTCCAATTCCCATTGATGATCGAATATTAAGGAATCTCCACGTGGGCGCCAGCCATGAAGATTCTCTTCACCACGTACATATGTGGAGCTCGTATCTAAAACGCGCCGCTGGCGTCGTTGAACACCTAATAAAAAATAAGTTACATAAATACAGAAAATCAGATCAATTAGAGAAGAAGACACGAGAGCTTAGGCGATACGGCAAATTGTGTCATGCCTTAGCTGAATAAAGCACAGATTACATCTACAATGAGAATTGCTACCTGGACTACCTGCTTCAGATGCTCTACGCAGCGACAGCTCATATACACCGGAGAGGCGGTTTGCTTCCGGATTGCGATACTGTCCTGAGAATAAATGTTTTAACGATCGTGGACCAGTGCGTGCATCACGTCCATATATAACCATGCTAAGATCTTTGGTAATAATCGCTGGACGTGCGCAATTTTCCAACTAATTAAAAATGAAGTAAGGTTAAAATTGAATAACATATATATAAGATTGTAAATTTTATTGGGGGTTACCTCCAAATATGCGCTAAGCGTTATGTAAATAGTTTCACCACCTTGAGAGACACGATTCAGAAGAGCTGAGTTATGCAAACTCGAATCCCAAGCAGCCTCAAATCTATAAAAGGAACGATCATCGCCGGGCACCTCCAAAACCTCGCCAGGGAACAGACCCAACGACAAGACACAAGCATCTTCATCTTGCTCATCCGATGACTCGGGTGTATTGCGTATGCGACCTACCACCAATTCATTAATATCCTTCCATTTAACCTCTGGAGTGGGTTCGTGTACAATTGTTATGCGAATTCGACGCTGTATGCCCTGATGCAACAGGAAAAGCCCACGGCAAGGTAAATCGTCGCTATGTTCAACCACCTAGAATGGGATGTAATTTAAATTCCTGTGCTTATGACTGCAAATTTATTTGGACATACCGACGGCACATATTCACCATTAGGGGCCAGCTCACAGATCTCGAACCACACCAAGACATCATGTTTCGCCAAGACCGTTGAGGATGGCGGACAGGGCAGCGGTCCAAATTTGGGACTGCGCACTGGCTGACTTATTGGTATGCTTGGTGGCAACATGCGTCTTGGTGGTGGACGAGAGACAAACTCCTGTTTAGCATCCTTGTGCAAGGGATGTGTCTGATAATGGCCAAATATCTTAAACATAATTGGCTGTGTCTTCAAGTATTCAATAAATGACTTGGTCACGGGTACAGTTATCTAAAAAAAACATTTCCATTTAGAATTATTTAAATGTTATAACAATTACAATACCAATACTCACATTTTGGACGTGATAGAAGCCCAACGGAGCTCCAGAAGCGGAGTTCTTAACCGGTTCTGTAGAGAAAGCTTCCTCATGACGATGCAAAAAGCTATAAAGATATATTACTTGGCATTAGATCTTAGGAAAAGAAATACCCTGCCCTAATACTCACTTGAACTGACAGAAAATATCAGCATATTCAGCTCCAATGCCAGTTGCTTGGAGAACTGTTACACGGAATGTAAACTCTTTGCCCACCTGCAAATGTTCTCCTGGCTCCTCGGTGTTTTCGTGACATTCCGAAGCGGAATTGGAATCAATGCCACGTCCCGAATCAGCATCTTCAAGTTCTAATAGCAAATAAAAGAGTGTCGTAAATCACAAATATTTGATTTTAACTTAAAATTGACTTTACCCTCAAGTTTGCTATCGATTCCACCATTTTCAATGTAACGCTGAACATCATCCTTTTCGTTAAGCGCTCGGTACTTGGGCTTGGCATCATCTTCGTTAAAAATGAGACGAGCTGACTGCTTGACTCCGTTGTTGAAATCAATCGACTCTTCATCTAAAACAGGTTGGACTGCAATCCTAAGATAACCCCGAACATCACCACGTTCATTGACAATGGCCACTTTATGGACCAAGGGAACGGGATAGAGCAAATTGCTCAAATATATAAACGAGCGTCCAACCATTCGGAACCAGGGAAAACGATCATAGAATGGATCCCCTCCTGTAAGACTCTCCACATTGTAGTCGGGAGATGTGGGACTTAGCTCCGCCTCATTGTGGTACATTTCGCGCATTAGCTCTAGACGTTGTCTGCAAATAATTTATTGTTTCATATGTTAAATTTTGATATAGATGTATTGGAGAAAAACTTTATAGCGGAGGTGCTGATATATGGTGGTTAGAGAAAGCAGAATAGGACTATCATTATGGATAGAGCAAAGCCATGCAACTACAACTAAGGACAAGTATAGACATACTATATAAATATACACAGATTTTGCAAATTTTATACAAATGAAAGAAACCTCTCTCATTAAAAAGCAAACCTAGAGGGTATTAGATTGGCCAATGTCAAACGTGATGATGGCGTTGGCGGCGGCTGTTCCACCTGTAGAGACAGCACCTGCTGCGGCTCAGTCGATAATCCAACATATCCAGTCCGCCCTCCCTCCGTCATCTCTATGCTGGACGTATCGAATAGCATGGATGATGGTGGACTTTCAACATTGTACACCTGTCGCATCAGTTCGAGGCGATAGCTTTATGGAGGGGGTCAAATGATCGAGATGGATCAGTAGAAGGAGGAGTTTGAGGATATAGGTTTGAGGTAAAAGAACCGAAAAAGTACAAATCAACATTTGATCTAAGCCCAACTAATAGCATTTGTTCTTCTTGTGGCTATGTTAATGGCGATGAGAGTTGATTGTAGGCGTAAATGGTGGCGGTGATATCTTCGCTAGGCATTTATTTTGATATAGAGAGAGAAACTACAACCACCATGCACGTTACCAGAGAAACCGAAAATAAAACTATCTCAAATCATATACAAGTGCAGCAAAAGAATGAATGTGTGAAAAGAAGAAGAACTACACCACAGCATGAAAACTTACCGTAGCTTTTCTAGCGACCAGTAGTGAGTAGCTCCATTCTTGGTATCAGTTACTTCAACAGCCACCAAAGTTTTCGATACTGGTGGGGCACCAAATTCATCCTCTTGCTGCTGTAGGGGTAATACACTGGAGGCTAACTCTGGTGGTAACGGTGAGTACAAGGTATCTGTCAAAAGGGTAAACTGGAATTGAACCTAGAGTGGCAAAAAGAAAATAAATTAATACGAGTCTGAAAAGAAAGAAAAGCATACAGTGGGTTACCTTCTTTTTTAGCTCCACAGATATAGCATTGGCTTCCTTAAGGAATATAGCATTTCCCCAAAGATCATCACGTAGGGATGTAAACTGATGATAGCGCCACTTACGGAAAGCCCAGGCAGCCAAACCTGCCTCACGGGCCGACCAGCAGGACTCATACATGGGATTAGCTATAATAAAAAAAAAAACAAAAAAGAAATTTAAAATTGGACACAAGTTGTCGATGCTTTTACTTACTGTAGACATCCTCTTCCTGATGGAAATCTTCTGGCGAGTAGCTACTATACATGGACATGGTCATCGATTGTTCCTCCACTTGCTTCTGCAAAGCATCTATGCGTGCTTCATAGGTCTTGCGTTGCTCCTCAAACTGTTGATCTGCTTGCAATTTCTCACGCTTATATTGCTCTTCCAAATTATCCAAACGCTTCTTCATCTCGGCCTTGAGATCAATGCCCTGCTTTTCAAGTAACTCGCATTGGGCAAAATTCCAATCCACTTGCTGGGTGTCAGCTTTCTCCTCATTCTCATTCTCTGCCTCATTTTCGGTGATCTTTTCGCGCAGTTCGCGTGCCTGTTCGGGATTGGTGAACCGGAATACGTGATTCTTGCCCAGAATCACACGTGAGCCGGTCTTTAAAACTTCAGGCTCGACCAATTTGCGTCCGTTAACGTAAATAATGGCATCCTTGTGGGGTAAAAGTGTAACCATACTGTTACGATTCTCAAAGGTGCAATGTTCCTTTAATATATGCGAGCCGGACAATTGAATATCCTGTGGCACATTTGCCTCATGGGTACCCAAACGTGTTAGTCCATCTTTAATGTAATACAACAAACATTCCGATAGATTAGGATCCTCATTGAGATTAACCAAATGTGGTGTCTTCTTGGGCGAGAATACTCCAACCGTAATGCCATCCTCTTTGACAGCCACGCCCATTTCGGCAAAAACAGCCTCACGTTGCAGGCGGATCTCCTCGGTGCGTTTAAGTTTCTCCTCCCAGGTCTCATTGAGTTCTATGAATAGAAATTGCATCCCATTAAATTACTTGATTCGGGTTAGAGAGCTTATGTATTTATAGCTTACCAGCAATGAGCTTCTCACTAGCCTGCAGCTGATCCACAGCCATCTCTGTAGTCGATCCATTACGATTACGTGCCTTGGTGGGGGATGATTTGATTACCGACGATTTGGTAATCTCATCCTCTGTAAAAGTGATTACCAACGTGTGGGTTTTCAATTCAATCAATTTAAATGAGAAATATAAAGCGTGCGATGGTTATTTATTTATATATATATATGTATATAAATATGGAATGTAGAAATTATTTATACGAGTATATGGAACAAAGCAATTTGCCAATTGGGTGTAGTTTTTAACTAGGGGACAAAAAATCCGTTTACATAACTCTGGCATGTCTGAAGGCAGCTGCTGTGATCCAGACTGCAAGGAGTATGTGCCTGCACTTTGTTTGTTTATTTTTTTTTTTTGAAAACATTTGGGCAACATAAAATATATTGTATAGATAAGTATATTACGATCAGGGACAACAGAGGGAGACAGGATGGACTATGCATACCCATCCACTGTCCCTTTTTTGGCCTGACAAACAAAATGCAACAGAAATAGGACTCAATTTTTATTTTGGTGATTATCATAAGAATATGAATATAAATTTGTCCTGAAGCGAAGAGAAGTTCACACACACGAACACATACATATGCTGGTATATAGTATATATTTTTTGGCTGTGGTTAATTCTACGATATACGTTTAAACGTATATTTGACATATTTATACATAAATTATATTGAGAGTAATTAGGTTTGATATTAATTTGCAAGTGAAGCCTTAGTTAGCGCAGAATGAAAAATATTCTTAGCTATTTACTTACTATTCGCATCACGCTTCTCACACACCACTTTGCCATCGGGTCCTAAACGAAACGAGGATTTTGTTTTTTGTTTTGTTTTCGAGGGACTTTTTACTCTTTAGTTAAACAACTACATATATCTAATAACTAACTTAAGTTCAAGTTTTCAAGTGTGGCAGTTAATTTTGTGTGTATGTTAGTCGTATGTTTTATGTTTAGCTTATGAAATAGTCTGCAAATTTCAATTCCATTAACTCACCTTCCTGCACTTCAATGCCCTCGGCCTTGAGCAAATCGCGTAGTTTTTGGATTTCTTCTTTTAGTTCACGTATAAGTTTAGCATTGGCATCTTCATTAACCACAGCCTTGCAGACAATTTGCTTGGCTCGATCCGCATACCTAGAAATCGAGATTTTTATGATAAAGTCCACTCATTCATTGGTAAGACCTTAACTCACCGTAAAGTGCTAAGAGTTTCATCGTAGTTAATATCTGCTGGCGATATAGCTGCTATCATTGCAGTCTTGGAATTGCCACCAAGATTCTCACGCAATAGCCAAGTCAAGGCCGAATCACGGTAAGGTATAAAATCTGCCTTCTTAGCGTTCTTTTTCTTAGAGGCCTTGAAAAAAGAAAATTTATAAATTTGTATATTAAAATTCGGCTAAAGTCAGGTGGACAGTAATTAACTTACAGACTGTTTTTTACCAATAAGTTTGCAGTAAGCAGCATAGAAAAATCACAATTAATTCAAATTTCTTTTGTTTAGCAAATACTTTCTAGATACACCACTTACCACTTCTGCCAGAGCTGAAATGACCTTGCCCAAGGTGGTCAATGATTTGTTAATGTTGGCTCCTTCCTTCAAGCGTGTACCTTTTGCGCCAGTCGAATCGGCTCGCTCGGAACCAGCCAAATCCACAAGACTTATCTTGGATACCTTCTCAGTGATTAAATCTGTCATGGCATCATGACGACGTTGTGTAAAGAATATGGTAAAGACTGCATGAGATCGAGAGCTAGTCTCATTCATATTGGTGGCTGCCACAGTTCTAAAAGTGAAGTAAACGCAAAGTTAACCTTTCAGAACTCCTTTTAATTTGGAATTCATACGAACCTCGCCTTGTTACCCTCATCGATGAGATCGTGTATATCCTGATAGTCGGTGACTGCTAGTTTTGATAAATCTTCTACGTAGGGACCCAAAAGTGGATGTTCTCGAACCCTTAAATTACCTTTATTTTTGGGATTCAGCAGATCCCTGACACGTTCGCAATAAATTTCCATATAGGAAACTTCAACCTGAAAATTGGAAAAGGAGTTGACTAAGATTCATAATTTTCGAGATTATAATAACTCACCGAATATTTGAGATCATCGGTTTCCGTGTCCTGTATCCGACCGAAAAGATCTTTGCATATCATGGGTATAATGCCCTCTTGCTGCTCTTCTTGTCTGCCCATCATGGTGTAGGATTTGCCAGCACCAGTCTGGCCGTAGGCAAAAATGCAAACATTATAGCCATCAAACGAATGTTGCAGCATTTCCTCGCCAATGTCCTTGTAGACCATTGATTGTGTGGAGAAATCCAAGTCACGTGGCTAAAAATGAAAAGGAACGATCTATTAATATTTCTTTTTTCACTTTGCATCGCTCTCACTTACATCATGAGACCAGTAGGAATAGTCAAAATTAAAGCGTTTCACCGAATCACTGGTATTGGGTGGAACTTTTGGATTGGTAATGGCTGCAAAATAATGTAATAAATCAATGTGAGGCTTTTTATTAAATCGGTGCGTATATATTTGCATACCCGTTGTAGCCCCTGTCATCTCAATGATGCATTTCGATTCTCTGGCTATTTCGCGCGAGTTAAAGGGGCGCACACGCACCGCCACTTTAACCGACGACATCTTGGCTGGACTGGATTACGCTGAGCTGGGGGAATTCAGTTGTCTTAGGTTGCGTTTAACTGGAAGAAAAGTGCAAGCAAATGTGCTTATAATTATCAAAGTCATGTGGTTCGCAAATAAACCGCATAACTGCCGGTTTCAAATTTATAATTGCCGCGACTGTAACTTTTCATGGTAAATAAGGATATGTATACATGTGCTTTGTGTGTGTGTGGATTATGGCTTGTGAGTCATACAATTCTTTCAGGGAACCACACATACACATGTGTGAAGAAATATAAATATATACATATATATTGACGCATAATGAGCTTAGGATGCCTGCATAAAACTTATGTAGACAATTCTATGAAACAAAATTCTCTAGGTCCAAAAGTGTAGCATACTTTTCAGAGTTATACTAATTGTAAGACTCAATCTTACGAGGATATTTTGCAGATCCACACAAAAATAATAATTGCTTAGTAGTAAATGAAAACATATAAATAAAATATTCGTATAGTCAGAATTTAAAAAATTAAATTACAAAATAGAAATGTTGATTCTTAAAAAACAAACGCTTTGGAATTCCAAGAAGAATTTTTAAGAATAATGAAAAATAAAATGTTAAAAATTCAACTTATTTTTATTTATTGAATTTAGTGTTAGGCAAATAGTTTTCATATAACCCTCATAACCACACACACAGTCATAAACACACACACAAATAGTTCCAAAACAGTTCCAATAAAAAGCGCAGCCGACTGTCGGCCCCACGAATGAGTCATCAGCAGAAAAGCAAAGCAAATTCACACTACCCACCCTTTAGATAGGAAAGACTTTAAATATGTACAACGATTTATGCATATATTGTTAAATTTGATTTATTTAACGTTCCATTTACCTTTTGGGAAAAGCCAAATGAAATTTTCGCTTATATTTTTATGTCTTGAGGATTAATATCCTTTAAGTTGTTCATATTACGTTGAATTACACAATTCGATTTTCTTCACTTATTTGTGTTAATTTTAATATGCCAAAGTCACTTATTTTGATGACGCTTATGTTTTTATTTTTGTAATTTTTTTTTTACAATTTAAGCGAAGTTTTTACACATTTTTCGTGAATCTTTCACATCGCAGCCAAGTCACACACACGTGAAATTTCTTTTAGTCAACGTTACAGTTGTGGCCTAAAATATTGATAACACATTATATTCTATAACTTCCAAGATTTTGAAATGCGCAGCTGTAAGGATTTCTTCCATGCTCTCTCTTTGTTTCTCTCTCTATATTTTTTTCTCTTTCTCTCTCTCTCTCTCTCTCTCTCTCTTTTGATTTTTCTCTCTTTCTCTCTCTGTTTACCTGGCAAAATACTTTTGTTTATATTTTTTGGTAACAGCATAAATGCAACAGCCTGCAAATATAATAATAATCTTTGGTGGGGAAAAAAGTCTACACAAAAAGAAATATGCGCAGACGCCTTCGAAAGTGAAAGACAGTAGTGATAAAGGCAGCATAACAGCTGGAGAAACAAAGAGAAAGAGAAAAAGAGAGAATTGTAATGGAGAAGAAACTAAAATATGCAAAATAAAATTGTTATGTTTTTATGCTTGATTCAATGTAAAGTGACACACATTTCGGTCGCGTATATAGCTGATGAAAAACAGGGCAAAGTGATTCCAGATCCTGCTAGGACTATCAAAAGAAGGAAAAACCTTCACATAACCATTAGACTATATATCCTTCACACTTCACTCGCACCATCGCTCACTCTCACACATATCCTTCGGCTGGGTCGTCTTGACCTTTATTAATAAATTTTCATATAGCCTTTGCCATGGACAAAGAAAATTTCTACACACTCTCTCTACACCCACTTCACTTGATATATATAGTATACACTGTTCTCGAGGCTTCTGTATGTGCGAAAAAAGGACAAAAACTAGGAAAATAATAATACATGTATGATTAATAATTTTGAAAATTATGTAAATGAAAGTAAAATTAAAACTAAAGAAAACAATGAGAGACGAATTTTGAAATGTTTTTTAATGCGAATTGTATGAAAACTTTTTTTTTGTTTTTTGCAAAATATTTTCTACATGTTTTTTAAAGCATTTACCAATTATTCTGTATTATTAAAATTATTTTTTATCATTATTAATAAATCAACTCAAAGGGATTTTGGTTTAAAAAACATTTGTGGTTGTTGTTGTTGTTGCTGTAGTCGATAGTCCTCTTGCTGCTGTTGTTGTTGTTGTTCTTGCTGTTGGTCCTGCTGTTCTTGTGTATAATTGAAGACCAGAATAAATGTATCCAACATGGATCTCTTTGAAGTGGTGGCCAATATAATGGAAAGCACCAAAATTGTTGTTAACAATAAGGCGAAAAACAATAAATAACCAAATGCGCACATTCGTGTAAATTGAATTTAGAATTTATCCTTTTTATTTATATCTTTTTCTATTTGGTATCTACATGGAGTTTTAACTTTTGTGTATAACAACGCATTTGGGAAAATTCTTTAGCACTTTCTTTGTATTGGAAGCATAAATTTGAAATTTGATTTATATTTAAAACATTTATATAATCCTTTACTTTGCTGTATGTTTTTTTTTTTTTTTTTAAATTTCGTACAATTCAATGGATTTTTTTCGAATTTTTTTTCTTTTCTCTTGGGTCGAAGCTTTTAGGTTTTCTGCACAAAATCGATGGCCAGGCCAAGAGATGGGCCCGAACAATATAAAAAAAAAACAAAACGCGCACGACTAGAGACCAAAACGAACTGCACAGTGACAAGTTGAGTCGAGGCCCAAGCCAGGATAACCAGCCCTCAATTGAGACGCATGCGCCCCAAAAAGAGTTCTGGCAAAAGGGGCAAAGAGAAACAAGTGGCAGGGTGGTTGAAAATACACAAGAGGCCAGGAAGGGAAGAGGAAATATTTCATAAATTTCATAAAGAACTTTTAGCGCACAATAACATTAATAATAATCATAACAGCGTTCTCCCTCTCTCTCTCTCTCTCTCTCGCTGTGTCCCCCTAACTCGCACTCTTTTTCTCTTTTTGATGAGACATTATTTTTGGCCGCCACTGTTTACCATTTGATCTGAGATTATGGACAATTTCGCTGCCGGCATAGTAGCAAACGTCTGCGCCTCGAATGACGTAAAATGAAATTTCTATTGATTTCTCGTTCACAGTCAAGACCCTACGTCGTTCTTCTCCTCCAGCCTAGGCAACTTGACGCAGGACTTCTAAGGCTTTTAAGCTTTTTATGTTCTATCCGGTAGTTTCATTTGTTTGCAACGTAATTACATTGACATTGAAATTCGACGTCAAGCATGGTAGAGACACCAAGAAAAAAATGAGTGATTAAATTAGATAGTCCCCTCTTTGAGTAGTATATAATTTAAGAGACAAGTTTAAGGGATGAGATTTCATGTAATTAATGTCATTAAATGTTATTCGATGCTCTTTATTAATGTTGTCATGATGTTAAATAGTAAGAATTTTGATCACAATTGTTTAAATTTGTAAGAAGATTTATAATTTCCTAAGTAAATCATATAATATAAATTTGTTTGTGATTATTAAAAAGTAAGGCTTACTAAAACAAAAATCAATGGCAGACCTACGGCACTTAAAAAATGAGAAAATAAATTTTGAAGCATTTGTGTAATGACAAACTCCGTGAAAGAACAGCTAAGCTCTTCAGGATTATTTTAGGTTTAGGTTATTGGCATTGGTATAAAATTTTTTAGTAATTAGTACTTTCGAAATACTGTTAATACAATGGGCCTAAAGAACTATCCTAGAGTAGACTCAACTTGCTAAAGTGGATGGCAAATCTAGTGTGCCCATTTTATAATATACATACAATAGATAATCGACAAAGTCGCAAATCCAAACAGAACTTTTGGAATATTTTTTAGCTGTCCTCGCTGTAAAAGGACACCAATCGAACTATTGCCTTTCTATTAATTATAAATTCTATAATAACTTTTTGTCAGTTTAACAAGATTTTTGTAAGATCAAACTGACTTTTCGTATAAACGTATAGGTATGTATACATGGTAATTGAGATTGCCAGAAATTTGAAGACATTTAAGTCTAAGGCTTTAAAATGTTAAGATATGTTAACTGAGCCTTTATTTGTCATCTAGATACATATGTATATGTATAAAATGTTGAGTAAATACAATATTTTGTCACTATGTTTTAAAAATCTCTATTGACCAATACGAATAAGTCGATTGTTTAGGATTTTTCAATGAAATATATTTTTTGAATATTTTATATTTTATTATTTCATATATAAAATATGACGAATTCAACTAAGTCTTGAAAATTATTTAGCGAAGTCCATATTAAAAATCGGTTTAACTAGTTAGGTGGTTTTTTTTTTACAATTATCAAGCGAGTGGTTCGATTATTAAGAAATATTTTAGTGTTTATTTGTTTATGAAAAATTTCATATTTATGTATGTAGAGTTCTTTATTAATTTTTATGGAATTTATTTATTGATTTTCTATTTAAATGCGTTTGAAGGGTCCACGGAGACTATTTGAATTTTCAATAGTTTGCTGTTGGTATAGAAACTAAAACAAAACTGACCTTTATCAAATTTTGATTAAATTTTTACTCCCAAGTTGAACATAAAGGGGACAAACGAACACCAAATTCTATTATGGCGCAGTGAATGCCAATCTAGGATTTCGACAAATTGAAGGAAAGGACACACGAGCAACCACTCACCCACCTACGCGCTCCACTCACACTTAGTCGCATACACAAACACACGCATCAACAACAAAAACCAACCCAAATAATATCGAGCGTGTGTACCTTCAACTTCCCCTGCCCTTACGCAGAAACCACAGGGTTGGGGTCGTTGACGTTTTTGTTCTTTTTTTTTGGCTGCGCAATTCCTTTCTTTCTTTTTTCTGAATGACTTTAAATTTTAAATTCCTTTTTCAAGTCAATGTCAATGACAGTTTTGAAGCGATTTTTTTGGTTTTTAGCGTAATCATTTTGTATATATTTAAGGTTCGCTGACTTCAAGTTCGAAACGCTCCAGGAGTTTAGAATGTTAGCATGAAATCAATTTTTAATTGAATTTTTCATTCCATTTTGAGCCATCTCCTTAATTAAGAGAAACATCAAGAATGGGGGGGGGGAGCCAAGAGGGCTTGGAGGACTCTTAAAATGGCAGCCACGTGGAAAACAGCGGGAGAACTCAATTTGCTTTCACCCAGGCGGCCGTAAGGCATGTCTACTAGTAACATAAACTAAATGCGATTTTGTTATTTAAATTATTGCAATGAAAGCAACGAATAAAGAAGAAAAAGTCAGAAAGAAGCCTGCCGTACACACACACATTCACACACACAGACGAAGCGGAACAAGGATGACTCATCCAAGTGAATGTTCGTGCCAAGTTGTTACAGTGGCGTCTCAAACAAATAGTACGCCTCTACATGGCTGGAACCTAAACACACACAGGCACACAAACACACTTTGTCAGGAGTAGGGGCAAACAGGAAGCCAAAGTGGTGAATCATCCTTGAAGAGGCAACAAAAAAGAGAAAGAAAAACAAACAAACACACTTCTTGGATCGCCTTCTGTGGTAAGTTACAAGGCTTATTTATCAAGCTCCTTAATGAATATTCCTTCATCTTCTATCCTATTTAACAGACCCTCTCTCTCATGGCTAAAACTATGGCCATTACAACTGTCAGCTGTTAATTACATATATAGAGAAAAGAAAACCCATTATGGGTGACCCGGCTAGACCACATGCTGCAAGTTATTATATATAATAATTTGGTAAACCGCAATGGAAAGCCACGCCCAGTTGACGTACAAAAATTGCATACACTGCAATTCGAACGCACATGGAAGGCTTCTTGCAAAAAAAAAAAAAAAAACAAAAAAGGAAAAGGATACTAGTATTATAACATAGGTATTAAGTTTGGTTGGCATCCTTTTTTTTGGGAGTTGGAGGAAGGTCTTTTCGAGCAGGTAAAGAATTTTCTTCTTTCTCCCCTTTTTTTTATGTTGGTGACTTTCCGTGTATTTTAATGTCGTCGCGCACAGCGGAAATTTATGTTTATTGCTTACTCGCTGCACACTGCCAGCCAAAAAGCCCCCTTCCCTACCCCACTCCCATTTCTTTTACCCCCATTGGGCTCCATTCCCATCCACCTTTTTTTAGCCTATGCTTGAGTAGCACTTTTTTTATATTTTCTATATAAGAGAGTACTCATTTTTTTCTTTTGCATTTATGTTATTTATTCATGACATTTTGGAAGCCACTTTATGTTGCGGTTGGACTTTAGCGAGTGCCATTTAAGCCATGGCTATTATAACCGACCACCAAGGAACAGGTAGGACACAGAAGAGGTCTGCTTACTTAAAGCGTACTCGTGGTTGAAATATTTTCGAGGCATTACTTTGGTTACCACATGCGATAAGGGAGATTATAGATTATATTTTCGCATTCCTTTATTAGGGAAAAATGTGTGCTAAAATGTTTAGTTTCACATGAATATTTAACAACTATTATTACAAATGTTGTCAGCCTGTTTTCGTTTTCGAGTTGATTGCAAATAATAATTAAGAGCTGCATAGTTTTTTTAATTTGGCATTCTATGTTCTGATTCGTTTCAATAGTTGATATTGGTATCGCAATGTCGATTTGCCATCGTACTCCATTAGGCTTCTTTTAATCAGTCTCCCCTCTCTAATTAATCGTAGAGTAATGTTTCGTGCTATCCTTTTACACAGACTTATCATAGATGAAATAGACTCTCCTGAGCTATTGAAACAGTTAAACCCATCTGTGCCCCGTAGACCTACTAGAAATTGTATTCGTCTATCTTTAAAACACTGTATTTCCAACTATGCTTTGCAAGAACCTTTTCGATTTCTATGCTCTAATAACAATCTTCTTTATCCCGTAATCAGATCAAAAGCCTCTCTTTTTTTTTAAAAAAACCTTTATTCTATCATGTCAACGGCCAGACAATATAAATATGACATATTTTCGTTTCGCCTGTTTGTCATCTTAGTGAATGTCCCTATTATTATGTTTGGAATGTTTCTGCGTCACTATTTAAACCTATTTTATATAATATTGCTACATACAACAAAATACTCGAAAACCATATTAGATCCAGTTCAATTCCGACAAAAGCATTCGAATTTTGATGATAAGATAGATAAGAAACTCTGTTAATAAAGTAGGTACTATCTATTAGTTGAGTTAAATAAGTTTTAAAGTCTTTTTGCACTATTTATGTGAAACGGATATAAACGGAAACAATCTGGTTCAATTATTTGCAAGATGAACAAATGCAATTGAGTTCACTTTGAATGCTTTACGGCGGAAACATAACTGAGCTGAGCAAAAATCAGCAGTATCCGATTGTATGACTCACTCTAGCATATTATGGACGACAACTGATGCGCAAATGGAATCAAAAGAGCACGCCCACATACAGCAGACACAAAGGAGAACCGAGAAGCGACGTCCGACATTCGAAATGAAATATACACACATACATACATATACAAATACGTTTGTATGCTTACTACCCTTGAGATGCAATGACTTTTTGCGTCGCATAAAGGTAAAGGATGTCTCTTTAAAGGTCAAAGGTTATGATATTGTCTGTTGATGATATTGATGGTGTTGGGTTCAATTGACACAAACACTTCAGAACTTAACTCTGGGGAACCCATCAAATATTTGTACACATAAGTTCGCATATCGAATATAGTAGGTATGTATTTAAATGTCTGACGTCAATTGTCGACGCAACGGAGCACACACGGTCAATTTACAAAGTGATAACATAAAATTATCCAAGCAGGAGCGGAGTCAAACAAACATGTGTTAGACTGTCACAAAGAAAAGTTTTCATATCGATAAAGTATTCAAAATAATAATCCGCTTAATCCGCATTCTGAAAAATAATATTCCAAAGCTACCTCATACAATCACTGTTAAAATGAGTCTTAAATGTATGTATATACATTAAAACTTCGTTACTTCAAATTGAACTAGAATATAACTCGGAGATCACAAACAAATTATTTAAAAAAGAATCATTGATTTTACGAATAACCAAAATTAAACATTAAACTTAAATTAAAATTTTAGTAATCAGCTAAGCATTTATTCAAATTATAGTTAGCACAGTTGTGTAGCTGTTCGAGACCAACTTAATTCCGTCACTGAGATAATCAACACCCTCACAAAGCGTAGGCGGACAAGCTATTGCGCCTGGCGGCAGGCAACAAGATTTGTGAAATGTGAAATGACTGCTTGTGCTGGCATATTTTGGTCTGAGGTCTGATGACAGGTTGCACCATATGCTCGCATAGCATTTGCAAAGCGACAAAAAAAGACTTTTATTTTTAGTTGAAACCAAGAGAAAGGACTAAGGGTCTGACTAGACGCCCACGCGGTCCAGCTGGACTCTCGGTAGCGACAACAACAACAGCAACAGGATAATAATGTTTCATACGGGTAGAGAAATGCGTGCGCAGGACCAGAACAATTTTGGAATATTGATTTTTCTCAAAAATTCGTGAATACAGCAAAGTGAAGATTTTTCTTAAAATTATTTTAATCAAGCAGAAGTTCTATATTGATTTAATTATTTAAAATACTTAATGAAAACTTACATTTTAGTGGAATAATGAATTCTTCCACTAAGGACTTCCGCTCTTTTGATCTATTTTCTACTTTCTTTCACAATAATTTTTAAATTATTCTAATCTATATAGAATTAATACACATATATGTACATATATGTATGTTATTTGGATTGCACTTAAATTGTTAGTCTTATTGTTGTTATTGTTTGCACTTGCTCCCCCGCACTTGCACTTGCACTTTGCACGTCAATTACATTTGATGGCTTTTGTTCGTTTGTTAGAGTCTAATTTTAACCCGACACTGCCAGCGGTTGTTGGCCATTTGTGCAGTGTCCTTAGGATTACGCGTGATGGAAAATTTTGATTTAGTTTGCAGCTGCGCAGAGCCATGGAAAACCGCCCCAAACTCCCCGCAAAATAATAATAGTTTGTTGTTGTAGTTGTTAAACAGCTGTTTTGCCTATCGAACTGCCGACTAATACATTCGATAAAAGTATATCCGATAGGCAGTGTAGACAGTGTATCGATAACACACTGTAGATTCGCAGAATAAATTGTATAAATTTAAGAAAATTATTGGGCAAAAAGTAAAGAAAAATTTCTAAATAGTCTATCAATACGACAGAAAACGTGCCTATTTAAAAATTAACGATTGTATATATATAGAAAAGGCAAGCCGACAAAACGTAAAAAAACAAACAACAACGACGTCAGCGCCACAGCGTTGCCAGCCAAAAACCTACACGCCCTAAAAGTTTTAGTGTTTTTTCAAAAAAAAAAATCAATGTAAAACTATAAGTAATTCCAAGCAAGAGCAACAATTTTGAAAGCCATGAAAAATTCATATTTTTCATTATTAAATTGGCTTTTAGTTTCATTAAAAAAAAAAAAACAGGCCTCAATAGTCTCAGTGATTTTAATGTGAAATAAATTTTACAGTTGGTAACACTGTTGCTTCTGCTCTATCTCTTTCTCGTTCACTCTCATTTGTCCGGCTGTCATTCTCTGTCAGTGTTGCCAGAAATTTAGAGTCACTATAAGCTAGATTTAGGGAAAAAAAAGCAAGAATAAGCTAAATATAAAAAAAAAAAAAGCATAAAAGTGTGCGTGTGTTGCATAAACAGCGCTCTTTTGTTGGATGTTGGATCGAGTTGCATGTTGGATCTGGAGCTGCGACATTGAGTTGCGAGTATATTTCAAGCTATAAGCATTTTAACCACTTTCCAAGCTATTTCATTTTAAAATAATCCAGATCTAGCTTAAAATAAGCCAAAATGGCAACACTGTTCACTGTTGCTGTGCCTGGTTGTGTGTGTTTATTCGGTATATTTTTAATCGCTCGCCCAAAAAAGGAAAAAATTTGAAGAAAAATATTGAAAAAATTTAAAATTTATTACTTATTGTATAACGAGGTGAAATAATAATAATATAAAATTCTTGTAGGCAAACCAACAACAACTCGCGCGTATGCATGGTGCACATAAAAGGCTGATAAGACCAAACTTACAAACACAATTACACACTTATACACCCATACATATACAAATATATACATACATATATATATATAAAAAAAAAAAGTGACTAACTAAAGTAAATTAAAAGAAAAAGGAATAAAAGCAGCGGAAGGCGACAAACACATATAATTAATTAATTAAATAAACAACAAAATGGAAGCAATCGCCAAACACGATTTTTCAGCAACTGCCGACGATGAACTCAGTTTTCGGAAAACTCAGATTCTAAAGGTAAGTTTTAACCGAAAGTCCCTCATTCCATCGTGGGACAGATATGTAGATGCACCAAGCAAGGATTGCATTTGCATATATGCCCAGGTCGTTGCCTTAACCCACATCTCCGCATTAGACACCTTAGACAGATTTTGTTATTGTGCGGGTGTGGAGGAGGAGAAGGTGGGGAAGAAAAGGGAAACTAAAGCCGCCTAAGCGGTTCAAAATGTGAAAAAACAGAATAGAAGAAGGAAAAGATTATCGCTAAAACAGATGTTGACTCTTTGGTTCTGTGCATACTCTTCGTCTGGCCATATGCCACAGTTAGGGAAATATCCTAATTTTTAGACGGAAGTTTGCATACGGATGTATACCCTGTAAATACAATAACGTCTATTGTGCATAGGTGATTCATAGCTGAATTTTCTTAAGAAAGAAACTGAGAATTCTTGAAACCCCTGTCTTTCCCTGTATATTTTAGTGTAACCAAGATAAAATGCCCGCTACATAATTAAAGAAACTTTGATGTGTTAGAACTACTCCCGAGACTGCTTGAAACATTAATTTTTTTTAGAATTCCAACCTACCTTACTACTAAGCCTTTAAAAGGTGATGGTTTCCAATGCTTTAATGAATGAACTAATATAAGCAGAGTAACTCAAAGTCGTCGATGGCCAACATAACATACGAAATCTTTTATGTTTTTGCAATGCCTCTTTCACCTTCACCCCTCCCCTTCATTGTCTGCCCCACTACCTATCTGCATCTCCTTTCCAGGTGTTCTCTACTCTCTGTCCTAGGCCCTTTGTTTTGGCTGGTGAATTTTCCGGTTTCTTGTTGCCAGGGCGGTATAAGCTCAGAGCTCCAGCTTGTTGTGTTCCCCGTGTTTGGTTCTTTTGCTGTTGTTTTGGGGGGCTGCGGTGCGGTGTGTCTACCTTGTCGTAGGTTAGTCACAGGCCAGGCCAGGGCCAGGGCAGGTTTTCATTTTGCAGAAGTTTCTTCAATATGCTGATTGATGATGTCAATGACTTGAAGCTTTCTTTATCACCAACAGCAGCAACACCAATAACAGCTGCTGCTGCTGCTACATCTATCGAAGGTCAAGTGTGTCCAATGCACTTCTATATCTTTAGAAAAATCCATCGTCCATTTATTTCGTTGCCTTCTTTTAATAGTTTTTCCTATCAGCTGAGTTGATAACAAGTTCAAATCATCCAAACGCCACTTAATCCACATTGATAGAGATAGCAACCATTTGTGTGTGTGTAGTTATTTGTGTGTGTGAAGGCATGTTTGTGCTGACCAACAAACATCTTATCTTCTATTGATATTTTGGAATGTGGGAAAACCATTTATGCCCATGAATGAATCATCAGTTTTTTTGGAAAACCAGTGGCTCACTAAAAAGGGGGATCAGAAAGAGCCCTAACACGCAGACAGACGATGCGTCAGTTATGTATTGATTATGGGTGGGGGCAAAACTTCTTCAATAAGGCCCCTGAATCTTGTCTTTTTTCTAAGTAAGGCAAATTCAATGTTATAACACCTACCTTTATCTGAAATCAAACTCGAGGGCGTTAAAGAGTAATTGTTATCTGTCATTTCTTGGTACTGTATTAGGGGTTCTATTTTTACATCAGTACACTGGCACCCCCTAGCGGTCAAAGCTTATAGTAGCATAATGTAATAAAGTTTATATTGGTGTTCTTTCCTTGAATTACGCTATAGTTGATCTTTTCCTAAAATTCTACAGAACTATTGATTTCGCTATTCAGTTTTGTTTATTTATCAGTACTTTTAATATTTTTTACGTAAACCCTCAAACTTACACAACAACACAAAACAATTAAATAATAATATTTATTAAGAATAACGCTCCTAAGGCGGCAACATTCCTTTCCATTTCAATCAACTGACTTGAAAGTCACGAGAACAACAAAATTTTTGAGGTAATACAAAGCTCTAAGCCAAGCGATACTCTGAAAATATTGTTTTCCGAATTACCGAACAATATTCTCGATGAATGAAAAACTAAGCAATCTAAAAATAAAAAACAACAATAAAACGATTACGAGACGGGATGAAATTTATCCATCTAGCTTCTCTCATTAGTAATACATCTGTATGTTAGTCAGTCATTGAGAAAATATTTGTAGACCGCCGTTCAACTGTTGTTTGAGCCCTCTCAAATTCCTTCACTCACACCCACCCACAAGCCCAAATGGAAAAATTTCCCGAAAAAAACAGACCAATGTGACTCACTTGAGTGGCGTTTCCTTTGTGTGTGTGTGTGTGCTTGAATGGGTGTAACAAAAAAATTCAAAGTGCTTTAATGTATGAGTAGGGGTCATTAAGTTTTTTTTTTTGCACAAAAAAATTTGTTTAAAACAAATTATAGTTTAGGGATTTAAATATTTGAGCATTTAACTAAACATTTGTAAAATATGGCATATATGACATTTATTTCATCTTGCGTGACTTAAGGTCCTATATCAAATCTAGATTAATTGTAATCTAGTTATCGAAAGCATAGGTACTATATTGATTTCAAGCTGCGAATTAAGATTAAAACCCTCAAAATTTAAAACCTTTTGTTGGGGTTTATATAGCTTATATGTATATAATATTACGACCGAAATCAAAGATACTCACTTTTTGCACATTTGTTGTTAATTTCATTATACCTCTCTCATAAAAACCCTGGTTCTTGTGATTAAAAAAACCTTCGCACATCTTTAGTAAATTGTTGGAAGTTGCATTTCGATGAGAGATTCCCATGTCGCCATACTTGGATATCATTGGCATCCTTGACATCCGGTTAAGACTTCAATATTATGCAAATTGATTAGATATCTTTTCACTTCACCAGCAATTATTTGACATCTCGCCCACATTTTAGCGGGAGTTCTTATTTTTTTATTTACATTCTGAAGGCCCTCATAAGAATGTGTCAAAAATAAAATTAGTACATTAGTTTCCATTGTAAGTAAACATTTTTGTACATTTCTTTTTTTCCGGGTATCAGTGCTACATTTTTTGCTTGATTATATAATAATTCCGCCCCCGATGCCGCTTTTGGCCAAGTGTTGACCTTTTCCGGCAATTCATGTGAAATGCAAACAGAGAAGTCGTCTCACTTATTCTCACAGCACCTGATTGTAAATGCTTTGGCCAAAATGGCCCTCGATGGAGGACACACACACACACGCATACACACATTGAAAGATTGGAGGTCGTCGTCAACTAAACTGATTGATAGCATTTCATTCATGGAAAAGTTGTATTTAGTTTTTCGCATTGCCTTCAACTAAATAAAATATTGGCATTCCCTCGCCCCCAATTTGGAAATGTTCTCTCTCTCTCTCTCTCTGTGTCTCTCTTTCTCATTCTGTGAGGCGGATTAGCTAACAAATATTTGGACATGCAGCAAACATCTCATAGATACAACAACAAAAAATGTATCTCTATCTATTTATAATTGTGCGTAGTCAGTCAGTTTTTGTTGTTGTCATGAGTGTGTGCGAAACTAAAACGTAACTCAAAATGTATCTAGTATAACATATACATACATTCTACACATTTTGTACATACAATTAAGTGAAATCACGTACAAGAGATTCCTCTTATCACGTTTCAAGTTTCAATTTTAGCTTATCGTTTCTGTTATTTTTTTTTTCGACGTTTTCCTCTTCGTTGATTGCGAATTGACACAGTTTCTCATTGGGGAGCAAAACAATTGAAAATTGTTTATCAAAAATTATTTCAAAAGAAAATTTTTTTTTGGAAGGGGAAAAGCGCCTTCCATTGATTGTCGCAAATGGCATGAGAGATAAATATTAGAGATATAGAAGAAAAAAAGTCAGAAAGAGCAATGCAAGACGTGACTCACATCCAAAATATATTCAACTAATAAATAGAGAACCTAAAAACTATAAATAATGCGCATCCAACATTTAAAAATGAGTTTTGCTTTCATTTTTATTTACAATTTAGTTATTTAAAATTGAAGAACCCACGTTGACCTTAATAAAATCAAATCCCATTCAATATTTGTCTAAAGCAAAAATAAAGTTTTCAATACAAAATAACAAAAATTTTTAACTTTAAGTCGAAAAGCATTTTATGTTAGGAAACCAAGAGACACTAATACGTCAAATCAGCAACAACTATTATTACAATAAAGTCGCCGTAGATATTCAGCAATTTCAATGTCTTGAGGTGAATCAAACATACTTTTCGCAATAATTGAACCAAAAGAAGGTCAGGGTCAGCATTTCTGTTAAGTAAACAGAATCACAAACTCTTTGAGGGTGAAAACCTAGATAAAGTATTTATTTTAAATTTATGCAAAAATCAATCCTATTTAATTTATAATTCAATATGTTTTTTGTCAATTTCCAGATATTAAACATGGAAGACGATTCCAATTGGTATCGTGCCGAATTGGATGGCAAAGAAGGTCTTATACCCAGCAATTACATAGAAATGAAAAATCACGAGTATGTCATTTTTAATATTTCTTAATGCTATATAACGAAATTTAATTCTTTATCTATTTTGTATGATTTTAGTTGGTATTATGGCCGTATCACACGTGCCGATGCTGAAAAGTTACTATCGAATAAACATGAAGGCGCCTTTTTGATACGCATCAGCGAATCTAGTCCCGGCGATTTCTCCTTATCAGTCAAGTGAGTCCTCAAGCAAAAAAATATTTGAAGTTTAAATTTGATTAATATATTGCATTCTTATTTTGCTAGATGTCCCGATGGTGTGCAACATTTTAAGGTTCTGCGCGATGCCCAAAGCAAATTCTTTCTCTGGGTGGTCAAATTTAATTCCCTCAATGAACTGGTTGAATACCATCGAACAGCGAGCGTATCACGATCACAGGATGTCAAATTACGTGATATGATACCTGAAGAGGTATACTTTTATATAAAATACCAGAAATAGTTTGCTTAAATGACAATTTAAGCGATGGTTTAGAAAAACAGTAAAAGTAGTCTTTAACGTATTTTATATTAGGAAAAACTTTAAGCTTTTTTTTCTGTGGTTTTTTAGGTTTTTTACAAAGGAGAATTGCAAAACAGATAAACCTGAGATCTACTTTTCCTTTTCCATTAATATAGCCATTTAAATGTGATTGGCTAAATTATTAGTTTTGCATAGCAGCATATACACGATACTGAATAAGAATATATTTCTGCTTTACCGTATTTATAAGCATGTGAGCAAAATTATCAGAATTTTTTGCAGTTGTATAAAAAAAGAAAGCAATTAAAATGTGACGCAACAGCAGGCAGCACATTAGTCTTTCAATTAAGGCCACCACCGACGGCCTATAATAATAAACAAAATATTTGTATACGTTAAGATGAACGACGACTTAGCAATACCTTGCAGCAATAAGAGAGTGCATAAATGTATAGTCATAGGTATACAAATTAGAAAGGAAGAAAGAAAACACTTTTATAGGCTTTCATCATTATAATGTACCCTCATAACCAGTTTTAGGTTAAAGAGTATACAAAAATATGAGTTTATCTAAATTTAATTCAAATTTTTTTCTCTCGCTTGTTTGCTTTTCTTTTCATATCGTATATAGATGCTTGTACAGGCGTTGTACGACTTTGTGCCACAAGAATCTGGTGAATTGGACTTCAGACGCGGCGATGTCATCACTGTAACAGATCGCTCCGACGAGAATTGGTGGAATGGTGAAATTGGCAATCGGAAAGGCATATTCCCAGCAACCTATGTGACGCCATATCATTCATAATAGATATAAAAAAAAAGAAAGAAACACAAAAACACAAAACAATTCATTAACAGGCAACACAGCCGCAACAAAAAAAAAAAAAACTATTTGCAGAAAAAGCAACAACAACAACTACATACTATAAATATTAGCTGCAACATCATCAACAACAAAAACAAACTAAGCAAAAAAAAAAAAAAAAAAGGAAAATGCATTTTTTTACGTTTTTTGAAATTGTTTCTAAAACTGACAACAGCATCCACTTGCAATTTACATATACAAATACATACTTATATGAAAGAAATATATATATAGATATATATAGAAATGGCACTAAACGATTTTTGATATAAATATATTTGTATTTTAAGTTCATTTATATATTATATTATATATATTGTCCTGGCGAATTGCTGCTGCATCATCGTAAATCACTTTCCTCTCTCAATGTGCTCTTCCTTTTTAGTTGTCACCTCTCTTTGTTCTTTAATTCGTATTTTTCTGTTTTAACACTAATCATAGTTATTATATAATTAACAAAAAAACAAATTTAACTAAGAGAAGGAACACAAAAAGATAAAAAAAAAACCTTTGCCTAAATGTCTCAGCATGGAAGACAATTTAATAAACAAACCTAAAAAAAATTTATATAATATTATCAAAAAAGAAAAAACAAAAAATGAAAAACAAATGCCTACCAATTAAATTAATTTAAATTTGTGCATCGCTGGTTACTATATAAATACATCTATATAATATATATATATACATATATTAAACATTAACGAAACGATATTAAGCGCATGCAAAAACTTTTCGCCTCAGCTGCACATGTACTTTTGGCAGCGACTGTTAACTAAAGTTGTACACCCATTTCCCATTACATTTTATTCCCCCGTCCATTATCATTTGACGATTAAATGAAATGTCGCTGCATTAGTAACTTTTGTTTGATTTGTTCTCGAAAAACCGTCGGCCCTCAAAAATCTACTCCCCCGCCATCTCACCACAATTTAAACATTTTATGTGACATGTGTAAAAAGTTTCAACAATTATTGTGCTATAAATTATTACATAACTACTATAATTATATTGGATTTAAAAATGATTGACGATGCTTCGCATTAGCTTCTCTTTGTCATTATTTGCTCTTCATACAAAAAAAAGAAAAACAAAAAAAAACAAGCATACATACATATATAGTTGCAGTTGCACACATTTAAGCATTATTCAAAACTACATAAAACAACAAACTATTATATTGCATAAACAAAACAACAAACAAAATAAAAGGAAAATGTAATGAAAGATGTGAAGAAGAGTTGCCAATAATAAGTAATTTTACAAAAACCAACAAACAAACAAAATAAAACATCAAAAACATATTAAGCATACATATTTTTTACAATCGAGAAACTAATAAACAAAAAAAAAAATGAAGAGGACACAAGTTTTTTGTACTAATATGTATTTAGTTTATTTGCAGGAAAAATTTATAAAGTACACTAATAAATACAAATATATATATTATATATATATATATGTATATACATATATTGAGAATCTAAAGCAGGCAAGCAACAACAACAAGGTTTAGATATACTTATTTAAAAACAAAGAAAACATACATACAAATGAGGAATAAATTTAAGCGATAACTGATTTATCTAATAAAAAGTCTACATTTAAATCAAATAACACAAGTTTTAATATTTGCCGCCGAATGAGTAAGTGTGACCCTGGCGACAAAAAAAAAAATCGTCAGCAGACGGATGACAAATAATGGGAGTCGATAATTTCCTGCGATATCATTATGTATGTATATATCTATCGAGCCATATCATAAGTTAAAGTAAGGCTCCAACATGAAGAAGATACAGTCTGACCTAAAAAGTTAAAAACCCGATAAAATCAAATTCCGCGATGGTGGAATAATTGCCTAAGGCATTTAACAAGACATGTTGAAAAAATGTTCATTGGGCTATCGCTGAAACGATAATTAGGTCGATATTTTTTTTTGTGCTGCAATCGTTAGTCAACACTAAAATTAAGCAGAACCAAGAAAATAAAAATAATTGTTGCTATTTTTTCGGGGGCATCAGTTAAGTTTTTGGATACGCATTTTTAAAGATAAATCGAGACGTGTAAAATCGCATCACGTTGTAATCTGCGGGGAAAGAAAGTTTTTGAATGTGCGTGTGCAAGATTTCGAGCGTGCTGTGTGTGTGAAGAAAAGTCTTGACACGTGAAGTGAAAAATTCCAATTTGGAATTTTTTTTAAGAGAGCGAGCGAGAGAGAAAGAGTAAGGAAATGCAAAATAATCAAATTGCCAACAAAATGCCGCTTCTTGCCTACAAGGGAGTCCACATATTGAGTGGCCAACAACTGCGCAAACTAAGCGAGCACAAATACTCCTGCTCCAGTTCTAGTCTTTTGGATCCGCTACTGCAACCCTGGTGGAATTGGTTGGTGGCCCAAACGCCGCTCTGGCTGGCCCCCAATTTGATAACAATTGTCGGTCTTGTACTCAATATTGTGACCACATTGATATTAATATGGTAAGTGCAACCAAGTGATCAAGCGTGGCGAGGAAGGGGGGACTGTGAGCAAAGACCCCCAAAAAGTGCATGTCAAGTATTTTTTTTCTTTTTTCTTCTCTTTCATTTGCCTTTTCAATGTCATGCGTGACTGTCTGACACATTTCTTTCCCCGCTCGTTTCCATTTCGTAAGCAGGCCAGAAGCAGCAGCAGCTGGTTTCTCATCGGGTATAGAATGCCATAAAAAGTGGGCCAAAATAATGTGGGTTAGCACTGTGGCACTCCATTTGCTTGAGATTCTTTTATTTGAAGTTTAAAGTCAAAGTAAAATGCATTAAATGGTTCATTATCTGTGCACTTTTACTTTCCTTTGCGTTGATGCAAAAAAATACGTAATTTAAATATAACTTATTGCACCATTTTTTGTTGTATTTGTCTTTGACGTTAGTTAGTTTGGCAGCTGAACGACATTATTTATTAAGTCATATGCATTTGGCAAATTCATATACATATGTACATACATACTACTTCCCAATTTCCGTTTCACATCCGTTCGCCATTTACAATCAAAAGCGATAATTCTTTCTTTTTTTTTTTGTGTGTGCATTTTATTGTTTACTTGAGGGCTTGTTTACTTTTAAAGTGGGAGTCGCATTACATTAAATTTAAGAATTGGAGTTGAGTACTGCTTTTATAAATATTGTCTTAAGTTCTCAATAAATCGGTTGTCTATTTTTCAAATTATGCACTACCCAACAAAAGCTTAAAAAAATGTGTAAGGGAAAAGATATTGAGCTCAAGACGAAATAAATACAAACATATAATATTAGTTGAGGTTTTAAAGGACAGCCAAAGGGTTAATCTACTGCCAAGGTTTCGCATCGCAACATATTTTTGTATGTATGTAGATACATATCTCTCTATGAAAAGCATTAGTAATCCTTGTGTGGCTTGGATTTAGCTAAGTATGCACATTTTTCATCATCACTTATTTGTTTTCTCGTATTATTTATGTAAAACAAACCCTGCCAGCCTTTACTTGTCATAAATGCGACATTTTATTTTTCATACGTTTTTTTTCTTTTATAATTTTGACGTTCATTTGCCTCGCTTTTCACTTCCAATCAGGCCACCAGCCAAGAGTCACAGTTTCATAATGTGTAGCCTCGCGACATAGTAATATCATTTCATAACTACTACACACATAACAACTGACTAACTACAGCTACTTTTGTTGACGAGAGTGAGAAAGAGGGAAAACTCACACCCGATCCACCCCCACACACATTCACACAGTTACTTGTACTTGGACATTAACTACATATGTAGGTATGCCCATCGCGCCAGCTAGATAAGATAGCAAAAAGGCGTCTAGTCGCAAGTTTTTTTTTTATCTTTGTGCAAAATCTAACACTATGCTGCAATTTTCCAATTATCGATAAATTACGGCTTTGTTAAGTAAACCCTAGTTGAGTAATTAATACCAAGAAACTGCGATTAAAGTTATGAAACCTTTTTAATACAATAAAATTATGTGTCAAAGTATGTTGAAAAAATATTTAAACTGTTTAGTTAATGTTTAGAAGGACAATAAATTATTTCTTAATAATCGATCATTTTAATGGAACTTGGCTTAACTCCTAAACTTGAAATCACAGGATTACTGGTTGTTCTTTCGATATTCTTTTTCTAAGTCAATTTTCAACATCACGATCTTACATTGTGCTCCATTATATGAAAGCAAAAACTGCTTTAATTGAAGTTCTTGAATACTTAAAGAAATTCATAAACCATAACAACTGCAGTTCTTTTTTGTTCTTGGTTGGGACCTAAAACTGTGTTAAATAGTGTAATTGTTTTTTGCTAATGTGACGCACAAAAGGCGCACATTAACGATAAGTGAATAAACAAAGGCTCGTGGGAATCTCTTTGATTCAAAATTATTCATATATACATACATACAATTCATATATCTATATATATATTTCTATATATGTATGCTTAAGAGTGTTTATATCAGGTGCACTCTGATGGCAAGAAAGTTCAATTTAGTTAACCTCCGAGCCCTGTCAACGTTTGCCATTTTTCTCTATTCAATTGATGTTTTTTAGGTTTTTTTTTTTTGTTTTTGATTGAATTAAAAATGTTAATTTAGATTTCTAATTGATTTCCATTTGGTTTTTGGTTGTGGCGTAAATGTTCTTTTTGAAATGAATCCAAAATTTATTCGCAAACCAGGGAAAATAATTTATTTGTTAGCCACAAATAAAAAAGTAATCTTTTGCTTGCATTACTACACATTAATAATTGTTGTGATTTAGGTTTGAGAAAGTTTTTTTTTTAACGATCACAAACATCTTTCAAACATCAACTTTGAATTACTTATGAAATCAAGTATAAATCTCATATTTTCTTATTCTCCAACCTAGTTTTCTCTCTTAACTAAATATAGTGCAGAGAATTTAAATAATTTATGCAGTTTAAATTTTGTATTATTGCTGCAGAAGAAAGACAATTTTTATGCAAATTGCCGTAAATGACGAGAAAGCGTTTATATATGCGGTTTTTTTTTTTTGTCTAGGGGTTATGTCAAGGTTATGTGAACTCAATATAAACTCAATTGGAAATTGAATTTTCCTTTCCTCTATCCCACGAAGAGCAAAAATCATCTGTCGCCCAATGTCATTCACTTGTCAAATCTCAGCCCTGACACTTCCTCCTTTTTTTGGGATAGATGAATCACTATCTTCTGTCTCTCTCTCTTACCTCATGATGCGTGTGTTGTTTGCACGTGTTTTGCTAAATTAAAATTTCGTTCACCAAAAATGAACGGAAAAACTGGTTCTTATTTGCACTTTGCACAACACATCATCATCATCATCAGACTAAATACTATATATGGGGAATAATAAATGTATTTGTTTTAGCAATTTGTGCTAAAATGAATGCCAACAGGTTTGCTCTCTGGGTTACTGGGACTACAATACAAAATATAAATCGGATTTAATGATGATTAAGCGAAAACAAACATGTGTTTGTATGTTTTCTACGTATGTATGTATGTACATATATCTAGAGATTTCGTTAAGTAAATTCTAGCCGGAACAATAAAATCAGCTGATTGCTAGCGTCGACGTCGTCGTCGACGTTTACTCTATATTCGAGTGATAAAGGGGGTGGAATCAAGGTTTGCGGTGCTAACGTTGCTGCTGCTGCTTATCTATGACATTTTTTAGTAATTTATTTTTAAATATTCACTTTTTTTTTGCGTTTGTTGCGACAGGGGATCTTTGCCCATCAGGCGATTTTATGTTGAAGCTGACGTCAGCATGTGTCTAGGTCGGGGCTAGCTGATATACATATGTACATACATACATACATAGTCAGTCCCCCGCTTTACAACAAATGAAGTTCGATGGGAAACTAAATATTATTGGACAATAAAAAATCAATATACCATTAAAGTTTAAATTTACGTGTCCTCAACTATTTTAAACTATTCAGAATGGAAAATTAGATTGAAAATGAAATGAATCTCGTAGGAAAAGGATTAGTCAACTTTTCTTTCATGCATTAAATGTTAACTTAAATATCATTTATTTATATAAATATCTCTCTACTTTTATTGTGGACTATCTCACAATTCTACGCCATTAATGATCGTAATTTGATTTCGATTGTTTTTTTTTTTTCCTGGAATCTCAGCTTACCTACATATATGCCTTCCAAACAGTGTTTGAACCGAACATTTGTTGAAAAGGCTCAATTCTCAATCTCATCTCAAATTATAAATTTTTTACATAATATTCCAAGCTAATTTAAACGGGCTTGAGATCAATAAATCTGATATAAATATTAGATTTTAAATCATAAGCAAATCAAAAGGTGGGCAGATTGTCTCTGGAGCCATTTTAAGAACCACCAAGTTATATCATCAGCAGACTTTTCCTTTAACAAAGTTAGTGTGGCGGCTTTGGCTTAATTATATTGTACCATTTTTTGTTTGCATTCGTTTTAATAGAATTTCACCTTTTTGATAGACATAAAAGATCAATAAACTGTTATTAATAGTATCAGTAGTTGTACTGATACTCATTCATACAATGGGAATAGTAGAAAAGAAGGTGAATAAAAAATTCATTCATTCAAAGATCTCAAAGAGTTTATTTAATTTTTAATAGAATTTATTAAGCCAATACCTTTTATTTAGCTCTTTAAAGTGCGATTCGTTTAAAAGCCTCATGACTTACAAACTCTGTTGATTACAGCTACAGCCCAAATGGCATGGAACCACCACCGCGTTGGACCTGTTTCCTTTGTGCTCTGGGTCTTTTCATCTATCAGAGTTTGGATTCAATTGACGGCAAACAGGCTCGTCGTACGAACACCTCATCGCCATTGGGCGAACTCTTTGATCATGGCTGTGACTCTATATCGACTGTTTTTGTGGCTCTTTCTGCCTGCATCTCATGCCAGTTGGGTCACTATCCCAATTGGTTATTCTTTCAGGTGAGTAGGCTTATTTTGTATTCCATTGAAAAAGGAACATGATAAATTTTGTTTATTTTTGCAGTGCTTTTGCGCCATAGCTTTATTCTATTGCGCACATTGGCAAACATATGTGTCGGGTACAATGAGATTTGGACGCGTCGATGTGACCGAAGCTCAGTTTTCGATTATGGCCATACATCTGATATCGGCGGTTTTGGGTCCTGAGATATGGTTGACCAAGGTAGGCGAAAATCTGAAATTATAAAAAACTTAAACCAAAAAGAAGAGAAAAAATATTCATATAGTAATATATAATTTCTTTCCGGAAGTTCTTTGCATTTATATTCAGTTCTTATATAAGTTTCCTTTCACTTTTTTTTTGTTTCTAAATTGTTTAAGCTTATATTTAGTATAAAAAGCATATTTTATTTAACTTTTTTTTTACCATTTCAAATTGCTTAGTTTTAAGTTAGTTAATTAAAAGAGTTGTGTGCGTTTTGGTTCGATTTAATGAACTAGTTCTTAAGCATGAACAACATTGCCAGATGGCAAAAATTTGGGGATATTTTAGGAGAGTTTTGAACTAGTTCCAGGACAACACAACTCAAAACACTAAATACAAATGTAAAAAACCAACAAAAAAAATTAATAACTAAATTCTTCTTACTTCTATGTACATAAATGCGTTCAACGCGCGCTCTGTCTCTTAAACAAACAAACAAACAATTAAACAATTTACCTGCTGCCACAACATAAAAATACTAAACGAAAATATTTACCCACAAACACCTAACACACACATACATAAAAAACATACACACGTGCTGCAGATTGGCATTGGCAATATTGAGCTTTGGTATGGTCTATCAATAGCCACCACAGTGTGTGGTCTATTCTCCCTAACCTATGTTTTTTCCGTCGTTGTGGCCGGTGGTGTTGGCAAGAATGGCTCAACAGTTGCTGTAAGTCCAAAACTAGAACTACAAATACATAAACACAAACACACCGAACACCCATAAACAAACACACACACAAACACACACCTTTTTTCCCACAAAAACTATTTTGGCTCTTATCAAATTGAATTTTGATATTGAAAAAGTGAACTAGTTCCGTTTTTATTTGACTGGGCATAAGGGCACCGGCCTGTGCGAGAGTGGAATTTCTCTTCCCTGCTTCTTTCCCCCTTGTTCGAATTGAATCAATCAAATCTGCTTGACCCCTTACCACTTTTTAAACTCTCTTCTTTCTCTCTCTCTGTCTCTCTCCCTACTACCCTTTTCTTAAACTATATAATTTGTGCCGTTGTTGTTGTTATTGTTCATGTCGTTGTTCTTGTTATATTTTTTCATTATGCCTTGCGCTGAAATTTTTCGGATAACTGAGCATGCCCAAAAACAAAAAATAAAATAAACAACTACTACTACTGATCTATAATATATATCCCGTTATATATATGTATATCCTTTTTAGATGCTGATCTTAAGTTGAATTTCATATGTTTTCTATTATGTCTATTATGTTTATATTTTATGTCTCTGGTTTCGGTTCTACTAAAATTTATTTGAAAATCTTTTTATTAAGAAACTTTAAGCTTAGTTTATAAGTTTTTTTCACAACAAAAATTATTCTCTCTTTCTCTAATACTCACTATCTACTCCATAACTCTCTTTCACTATATTTAATCTTTGGAAAAAAAAATTAACTTTGTTTTTCATTTTGTTTTGTTATTGTTTTTTCTCTTGAAATCTTTTTCCCCCATCTTAGATACCAATTGTGGGCGTTTCATGGAATTACACAATATTAATATTTATCACAATCGGTTATGCCCAGAATCTAATAAATTTCTTAAAAATGTTTACTCAAGGCGGCAGTGGCAAAAACGGCTCATCAGTTGCTGTAAGCATTGCTCTCCCCCTCTTAAAAAAAAAAAACCCTCAACAAGGCCCAAACTACCATTTCCTCTCTGACTCTGTCTGTCTCTCTCTCTCTCTCTCACACGACTTCGCAAAAAGTGATACTAAACTAATACTAACTATGCAATCAATGGTTTAATTATTAACTCAACTGATAATCTAATCCTTAGGGATTTCACCATTCTATTTGTTGTAGCCTATTTATTTATTGGGTAGAAAAGATATGTAATCTTTTAACTTTCATCTGTGATCTCTAAAGATTGCTTCATTCTGGAATGACATTTGGTTCTTGGTTTCTTCTCCTCATTGATATTTGTGAGAGGGACTCTTAGAATTTGGATTTTGGTTTTTAATTCATTCAGTGGGCTCTCTCATTCAGTGCATGGATATTAAGGATTATAAGATATACATACCTAATGCATCTAACCTTATGACTTTTAATAAGCATGCCTATGTTTTTGACCATTTATTTTAATAGTTTTTAATTTGTATAAGTTTCTACGTTGTAGGGGTAAGGCATGTGTAAAACAATAAAGATAATTGCAACAAAATTTGTTAGTAAGTTCGTTGAATTAAACTAGTATTAGCCTTACAATGAAATAGTAAAATCTAAACTTATCAAAGATATGAGTTTTTATGGAGAAATGAATTTTTTTAATTTTTATAAAATATTTAGAAAAATAGCAGCGAATTTTCAATTTCTATTCTTAAAATCAAAAATTAGTCACCACTATGAATTACATATGTGCAAACATCTTAATTTTAATTATATAATTCAAAGTTCTTACATTCTAATTTCAAACTTTTTAACTATCTCGATTCTAGATAGTTTTACACTTTCAACTTACAATTAGATTCCCATTTCTGAAAGATTCAATTTTATAATATTTTAAATAGTTTCTGACAAATTGTATTTAATAATTTCGTCTTTAGTTATACATATTTGGATGTATGTATTATTATTATTTTTTTTAACTTAAAGTTTTTATAGGCTTAAAAATTTATTTAAAAAACTGTTTATATTGAACTAGATGAAACATTAAACATGCCTTACCGCCTTATCATTTCTCAATTAATACACTTTTCCTAATCGAAACATTTGATTGTAATCTAAATATTTTTGAAGATTTGCATACATTTGAAATTGTTTACAAATATACATAAATATTGTTTCTTTAATTATTTATTATTCTTTTTTTACAAAAGACTTCTGGAAACTTGTGTGTAAATTTTAATTAAAAAATTAATGGCGACGCTTTTTTTTCTTTCTCTCTCATGCAACACACACACATATATATATTACACAAAAAAATTAAAAATAAATTGCATTCAAAATTATGTTTCACAAATTACAAAAAAAAATTATAATTTTATTAATCGAACACACAAACTAAAACTGAATGAAAAAGATGCCCTACTTTGACTGTGAGACACGTTTTGTGCCCTTCTATTTGGCCACTGGAATTGATTTAATTTTAGCGTTGCGTTACGCGAAAAGCATTCTGAACGAGGGTTGTGGCAAAAATGGATCATCGGTTGCAGTAAGAATTCAATATATAAATGGTTATTGAACCATTCATTTCACCCACACACACACACTCTCCCAAGGATACACACAAACACATATACTGAGCCAGTCTGCATATCTATAGTTATTTTTTTCCCCCACCCTCTTAGTCTAAGTGATATTTCGTATCTAACTAACTAAGTAGCCAACTAACTAATTGTTTTGTCTATTTGTCCTATCTTATCTTAATGTGTATATCTATATATATAATTGCCTTATGTCGATTTGTTGTTGTTTCTTGTTGATCTATGGTAGTTTATAAAGTCTTGTGGTATGGTACATTCTTTAGTTGAAAAGTTCTGGATCTTTGAATAGTTTGTATGTTGCCTTGTTGCTTAATTAACGTTTCCCTTTTCTCCACCACCAACACACCAACAATCCTACATATACCACTACCTACCCATGTCCACCCACCAAATAGCGCTAGTCCAAGTAAAATGAAAATAAAAAACAAATTAAAGCCAAAAGAATTTTTGTATTCCCTCTATCCCCCCCCCAAAAAACACCTTCAAATGTTGTAAACCTTTGCAAAATGTGAACCTGACTATGCACTATTGGCGTGACTGTAATTGTCTCACATTCTGCAAGATTTGCAGCAATTATTTCTGAACCAAACTAACATCAATTTTTTAATGTTTTCCATCAGGGCACAAGTGTGCTTTCACCTAGCATACCATTGACTTTGGTGGTGCTACCAGCTTTAATAATCGCCCAAAAATCGCCGCAGAATATATTCACCGAGCATGCCTCGGTTTATATCTTAGCCTTTGGCATGGTTGCCGCCAAAATAACCAATAAGCTAGTGGTAAATATACAAAAAGAAACAGTCAATCTTGATACAATAATAATCTGTAATTCCACATTGTAGATAGCCCATATGACGAAATCGGAAATGGAGTATCTGGACTGGTCACTGCTTGGTCCATCGTTATTGTTCCTGAACCAATATTTCAATTGTATTGTGCCAGAGATTTGGTTACTTTGGTTCACCCTTATCTGGGGTACACAGGATCTATTGCGCTACTGTTCACAGGTGTGCCTGGAGATCTGTCAACATTTGCACATTGATCTCTTTAGAATCCCATATACGCCTAAAGGTAGCGCGCCGCATCCAGCCACCGCCTCAGTAAGCAGCCAAAGTAACTTTGGCGGCAATGCCGACAAGAATGGAGGCACCACACATCGAAAATCAAAAAGCAAACCCCCCACTAGACAACCTGGAAACCAATCAATGGTTAACATTAATTTAATTAGTTTCTTTTTACAAATTTATGTCGTTGATGGTAAATGAGATATGGAGGATTGAGATAACGAAGTAGAAGAAGAAGAAGACAAAGAGGCAGCAGACAATGGCCGTGTAGGAGCAAGTTTAGAATCAGAAATTAGCACACGTTATACAAATTGTGAACACAACCCAGCAAAATTCACCGTCAATCTTGAAACAAGAACAAGAACTACAATTTAAATGAGAAGGAAAAAAAGCAGAAGCAAATGTTTTGCAAAAATCCAGCCCCTCCAGATATCAATTATTTGGCTACGTATATATATATACATATATATATATATATATATAATAAATATATTTTATATAATTGTGTAAATTGTAATTCATTACAATTGTGTAGAATGCAGTATTTTTTACTGTTCAAAAACAAAAAGCATAAAACGAAACAAAAACAAATGCCAAAATGTAAAAATAATAATAACAATTGTAACAATTTGGCCTAACAAGGAGACAACAAAACAACAGAAGCTCAATTTACATTTTAAGTCCCTCCAGACGATTAGAATTGGCTGAACAGAAGAAACTCACCATGAGATCTACCCTAAAGACATTCATCCTACACCAACCCATCAAATCGATCACTCCAATTCCTAACCCACCACACCACACACACTCTCAACTTTATCCATTGATGAGTAGAGAGAGAGAAAGCCTGAAATCTACATTTTTAATGTTTTTCATTAGTTATTAGTTGTCCTATATCTTTTTCCCCCACTTCAAACTCTCTTACCCCTTTCCTTGATTCTTATTAAGAGCTAACTAACTAACCAGCTAGTTAGTATCCCCTATATCATACGGGCTAAAACATTCTAAATGGTGACTCATTTCAAAAAGGCGCATAACTTCTCTACCTACACAACTATTCTGATTTGACTTTTTAAGAGAAATTTAAACTAATTGTAATATTGTAACTAAATACTTGCTTGGCGCTGCAGCGGCAAATTTATAGTGAAACTATTATGGATTGATTATGTTTTATGTTTTACAAAACTGAGAGAAACTGGCGTAACAAAGTAAAATAATATAATAAATGGAACAAACCAAAATGAGCGTGAAATGCCACAAATAAAAACGAATTACAAAAACACCTAAAACCAAAACTGTTTTTTTTTCATTCGGAAATATGTATATTTTAGAGTACAATTGTTTTAATATTCATTTTTACCATATAAAACAATATTTGGTCAACTAATTACAGCTAATTAAATGTTTACACTAAAATTCGAATTCAGATTTTCGATTAACTGGATTTGTTTGTATTTTAAAATTTTTTTTTTTAGATTCATTCCTGAGTACTTAAAGTGAATTTATAATCCTAATTCATTTATGTTCACAAAAATATATAATTCTTTCGAAAGGAATTTTTGCATTATAAATTGCTATAATTGAGTAAGTTTTCTGTTACGTTAGTTTTCTGTTATTTCATAAATCAATTCAAATTCGCAATGCCCTGTGGCTATATTTTCACACAAGAATTTTAGTTTACTATTTACAGGATATTCTGAACAAGAGACTACAATGCCATTTGGTTAATAGTAAGATAGATGGAAGATTTTATTAACAAAATAACAAATGATAAATTATTTCAAAGTTATATAAACAGGTATAATTAGAAGCCTCGAACACGCATTCATCAATTGGCACTGTCTTTGCAAAAGAAGGCCATTAATGCCATATCCCGGACTTCTAAAGTCACTCGCTGACGATGCATGGTAAGCAGATAGGCATCTTGGAATCGTTGCACGAGAAACATCTCTGACGACTGTTGCAGAGCTTCCAAAGCGGATGCAGTCATTCTGTAAGGATCCGTTTCTCTATTGTTATAATGAAGGATTTCACGCACCAGGCGAGAAAATGGGAGGCGTGGTATCAGCGAATTCACTGTACTTTGCAGTCGTGCGATTTGCTGATTCATTCGTACGTCTCTATTTATAGGTCTTACTTGCTTTCGTCTGACGCGAGGTGTACCAGGTGAAGGATGTGACTGTGGTTGCGATTGTTTTCGATTTTGACTTGAACGTCCCGGTGGCGGTATAGGTCCGGGTCGGGATCTATGTGGGTTACTCGGTGGTTGGTTCTCAGCATTTTCTTCATCGGCGCTTTCGTTTTCCTCATCTTCATCTTCATAGTCCGTTGGCGCATCCTGGTCTTCGGGTTGTTGGGCCACTTGAGATGTTTGATTTCTAGTTCGCAACGTTGAGTTCCGCGCTTGTCCATTATGATCAGTGAGAGTCAATCGGCTGGTGGTGAACTCCAAGCCATAGTCTGTGACATCTTCCTCGGCATTTGGCGAACGAAATGGCGTGGCATCATCTTCATTCTCATCAGAATCTTCGGCGTCCCGCTGATTGCGTTTCTTTTTGGTCGCATGTCCAACATGTCCACCGCTCTTACCTCTGGGGGGTCTCATGCTAATTTAGTTACTTTTGACTTAAACAAATAATATGTGTTAATTATTTTTATATTTAACAAACAGCACACTCAATGAGACAAACAAAACAAAAAAAAATCGTTGTATTCAAAGTAGCTTGCCGCCTTTTTTACTGAAGAGCAAAGTGTGACCGTATGACCCGGTCTGCGCTATCTACATGCATACACCGAATATCTACATGTTAGCGCTCAGTGGCGCTTTAGTTTATTGTCCGCCAAATGAAATTATTTCAAATTGCTAAATGCAAATTCATTAATTCCATGGTTTTTGTTTTATCACACGTTTACAATGGACTAAAAGATTGTTAATGCAAATTTATACAAATAAAACTTTAATCCATATGAAGATAGTTATTGGTTTAGTACACAAAGAAAAAAACCAAAACAAATGAACATTATGGAGCATGCGCCTGGCAAATCATAGCCGGCATTTTAGAACCAAACAGAAGATACTTCCCTTCCCTTCCCATCCTTTGGCTTTGTGGCTGGCCGCCCTTTTGAGTCTTGAATGAAATGGGAAATTGCTGTGAGTTGGTCAAACGCTTTCGCGCGCGCCAACAAGTCGCATGCGTTTTTCTCCGGTTCACGGATAAATTTTCTGTCGGCCATCTAAAAAGAGATCACACATAGAGCGAAATTTAAATTGGTGCGAAATTTAAACGTTGAAGTCAATTTCCGGCTTTTTTAGCTAAACCAAGTGCCAAGACAAAAACCAAAACAAAAATCAAATAAAACCAAAAAATTTAAAAAACCTAAACAAAATTTGGTGTCTTTGTGTGTGTGAATGTGTGTGTGTAAACATAAAAATCTTTACAAGTGTTTTTCCTCTGCTAACCAGGCATATCCTGTTTGAGTTAAACACGGAAACACTTTAATGCAGATGTAAGCATAATAAATAATAATTGCAAATTGATGTAAATCGCGATTCATAGATATATATGTATGTACATATATATAAATATATGTATGTATGTATCTACATGCGTCTGTGTTATCGGGAAACAATAAATTGATCAGATTAAGTAAGTAATTGTGTTCTGACAGTTGAGAAGCATTTTGTGAAAATTTACGCTTGCACTGTGCCCTTTCACGTTTTGGAAAATGGTGTAAAATGTATCGTTCATGGCTTTTCCTTTTTGCCTTTACCCTTTTGTGCTTGCTTTTTTGTGTAAATTGCAATAACAAATCGTAAATCGCCTGGCAAAGGGAAAATATCGTTCTAGGAATTTGCATTCAAATCTACAAATCGGAATCTCGTTCGACTCTGGGTTCTCCACAATTTACATATGTGTGTCTGCGTATGTCCGTGTGCATTGCTTCCGCTTTTCACAGTTAGTTTTCCTTTCTTTTTTTTTTGTACTCAATTTACAATCGAATTGTAAAATGTTGTGTTAAATATATTTGTGCCGTTTTTTTCTGATCTTGATAAATTAAAGATATTATTGAACATTTTTTCAATACAAAAATTATTGTGTTCTCCTTTTAAGAAATAAATTCCAATCTTTTTGTACCTTGAAAGAACAATTTGGTTTAGAAAATGTCAAACTTAATTAAATTTTAAAAAATTTAAATTTTTAACAATTTTTTTGAAAAATTTTTCCTAAAACATTTCATAAAATTAAATTCAAAAGTTCTTTATTTCAATGATCTGGAGTTAATATAAAAATCCACTGATTTATTTCCATTTAAACATTTTAACCATAATTTACAGTATTCAAATAATTTATTTAAATTTAATGTTTAAATGTACCTGCCTTTAATTCAAAATTTGCACTGACAGCTTCAATCGCATATCAAGTGCCCAAAATGCAAAATGATTTTGAATGTTGATGGATTTCTCTTGTTTACTTGGCATTTCGAATTATGATTGATTTACATATCCGACTGTAAAACAAGCGTTTTTCAAAACGTATTTTTACAAGTATCCAGAAAATTTATTTTCACAACAATAAAAAAAGCTCATAAATATTTGAGTTAACTAAAAGTGTCAAGAAAAATGAAAAAGGAAAACACAAACCTAAAACTCAACCAGGGACTTTGGCCAGTATCCACCCTTTTCATGCTTTTTAGAAATTTATCTGCCAAAAAAGACACAAGCCAACCAACCGCCCACTAAGAGGAAACCACAAAAACAATAAAAAAAAAAACAACTAAGTAACCCACAAGTCAACCAACTACACGACCCAGAGGTAGAGAGAGAGAAAGAAATCTTCTCAAGTTAATGAAAAAAACGCAACGCAAAACAAACTTAAAAATGCACAGAAAACCAAGAGGGAACGAGGACTAGGAGATGCAAGTGGAGAGGATAAAGTGCAAGTGCAATGGAAGGGCATATGCCATTTATTAGTCTTTGGCAGCAGAGATATAACCTGAATATCCTTGGCTTGCTTATGGCCTGGCTTAAATGTGCCCATAACCCAGAACTATTAACATAAACCATGTTCTGCCTAGTGGGTTGGTTGGTTGCTTGATTCGCTTTATGGCAACTAATTGCCACCCCCTCAAACGCCCACACACACACACAAATACACACATGATAAACTGATGACTGATCATCATAGCAAGACACTGAGGCCTATATCGCACTAGATTCAGTGTGTAAATCTAATTATATAGCAGAGAGGCGTGTGCTCTTCTACAATGTTTAAACGTTTCAAATATGGCGATTTGTTTATAATTTGCCGACGCGACAGCATTAAACAAAAAAATAATGCTCCAGCCAAAATAAACAGCAACAACATGCCAAACACATGAAAATTGCTCACCTGAATTACATACTGTATTTACTTTATGTACTAAAAACTATATACGCTTTCAAAAATTTACAAATTTGCCAAAGATAGAAACAATTATTTGCTCTTTACTTGCAATTTTCACAAAAAATTTCTCAAACTAATCAAAAACTACTAAAGAAAACAGTATCAAGGTCAATGTTCAAGCAATTTCCCGAATTTTATATCAATTTTAATTGAAAATGTTTACAACTTTCTAAGAACTTAAAATATTAATATTGTCAAATTAAAATATTTTGTGTATTTCATAAAAAATATTAGAAATTGATTCTCAAAATGTGTGAAAGATAGTCAGATCACTATAAATAAAAATATATATAATAAAATAAAAATATATTCCATGTCGTATGAGTAATATTCCTTAAAATAAGTACTTTTGGGTACCTAAAACTTTAAGAATGCTTCTAAATGAATAAAATCTTAAGAAGACTTTAAATAAAGCAATTCCCGGTTCACATGTCGTATTAGCAATAGACCCACAAAGCCTTTTATGTCCCTTACATAATGATTTAAATTAAACATATTGGGTCTTCCCAAATAGATCTATAACTATAATATCCCAATCTGATTTCATTAATTTAATGCAAACATTTTTCTAACTAATAATTCGTAAACTTTTTGCTGTAATTTATTCATGCTGAAACTTATGTTCTGACATAGAAAGTTATATTCCTGCAACCATATGTTGAATAGATCTATATATGGGTCAATTTATCACATTGACCATCATGAGGAGCTCTCTGTGCTTAGCTTGGCAGTTGCCAACAGACTAACTAACTAACTAAATAACTAATTTTGTTCTTTGTTAATACATACGAATGGCAGTCATTTAATTTCTATTAGCCATAAATTTTTATAATGCTTACGGGCAGAAGACCGGACGCCCTCTCTCTCTTTCCCGATATCTGCGGATTTGTGTGTGTGTGGGTGTGTATGAGCTGATGAAGAAGAAATTGAAACTGAGAATCGAAGTGAAACTTAAAGTAAATATAAAACTTGACAAACTAAATTGAAATATAACAAAAAAACTTTTTGTGTTGTGTGTATGTGTGTGGCATTTAGTTAAGATGTTCCTGGCCCATTCCTTTTAGCCAAACCAAACACGTAGGCTGCAAAGTGTTTTGTTTGTTTGTCACTCCAAGTGTTGGCCGTATCATCTCTTGTCCATTCTTTTGGCTTTTCTCTTCTTTTCTTTCTATTCGGTTTCTTTTCACTTCATTTTCATTCTGCTTCACTTGAGCATAGAGAACGAAAGCCAATCACCACAAAATACCAAAGTAATGATGCCTGAACTTTTCAAGTGGCTTTGCTGCTCTTCATACCTACTTGGGCCACACTTTGACAAAGTCTTTGGTATGTGCATTGTTTTCACAAATGAATATGCACAATGAAAAAAAATTTGGTTTCTGTCCATGACAATGAGACACTTGGTCAGCTGGCTTTACTCGAAGGGAAATTCACAAATCCATCATCCAGATTTAATCAGTATTATCAACTAAATCAATATTTATGTTGTAGTCATTATTTGAGTATGCTTCAGATTAAATCTTTATATAATTTATCTTTGGCTGGAACTAGTAATGGGTTTAGGCAAACTGCCCAAAAGATAGCCCAGTGAAGTGTTAAACGTTTCTGTTTTAGATTTAGCTTGGTGACTCTAAAATACTCTACTGCACCTATTTCTCCTTAAGGATATTTACTAAGAAGCCATCAAACTAACAAACTTACATCTAATATTTAAACAAATATGCAAAATTTCATCTATGCAGAATAAAAAAGTTTCATATGTCTTGACAGACAACAGACAAATTTCATTTTAATGGATCATTGAAATCAGTTGCTGTAATGGCTAAGGGATTGGAGGCATTTTGATTGATTCCGTGTCCCTTAAGGGGGGAAACCAATGTAACTAAACAAAACTTCTTTAAAGATTTTCTCTTTATAAGCAGCAGATCTATCGAATAAGGACTTGGAATGGTATACAATTTTATTCATTCTAATTTTGGCTCCTGCAGCCTATAGAGTATGCGAAATTCGTTAACACATCTAGAAATATTACATTCCTTTGTAAGACAATCTCATTAATTAAACAAACTGAAAGAGAAATGGATAATTTTAATACTTTCGCCTTGAGCTTATATTCTCTTTCCCATTCCAATTTGACTTTCCGTCTCGCTATGGCTCCATGGCCAAGAGAATTTTGATAGACATGCACGTTTGGAATTAATGAAAATGTCGACGACTTTGCTTATAATATGAAAAGTGTGCCATGGCTTAGTTCCCGAAATACATAGACAGACAAAGTGGGAGAGAGGAAGGAAACTCTAACAATTAGATGAAATTAATTTATCCTTCTCTAAAGTGGATCAAAAAGTGAGTGGGTGAGGAACTTGCGATTGAACTAATCAATTTAATATTAAATTTAATTTACTTTCTTTCGGTTTATTTAACTAAATACTTCAAGTACTTTAATTCCTGTAATATGGTAATTTAATTTAAAGTAAATTAAATCATTTTGCCTGGTGTTAAATCTGTTCGACATTTATTTTATTGGGCCAAAAAGTTAGATAGCAACCTTAAGGGAAACATGAAAATTGCATAAGCAAAATTGAATTGTTCCCATTTTTTATGAACGACAGCTCATGGGCATAATTTTTTTGTGTTTCTGTTTTGGGCTAAGGCAAGACGCTTCTGGTATATGACTCTCCCTCCACACGGCTCGGGGCACCACCATCTCATGTTAGCTGTCATGTAATTTAATATGAGGCAAGCTACACATTCACATCAACACCCAACCAATTAACTGTGGGCCAAACTGTAGGCCAAAGCCAAAAGCCAAGCCAGGAGGTAGAAGCTGTTGCCTGGAGGAGAGTGGGAGGAGACAAATTACAAAATGAAAATGATATATGTGCACTGATGTGCTGATGTATCCATGTTTAGGTGGGGTCAGGAGTCAGAGAATCTCAGGGAGAGAGAGTGATACAGACAGGGGTGGAGAATGAGACCGAGAGTATGAGGCAAAGTGTTCACTGTCACTCAGCAAGCGGCCAAGCATCTAACAAATTTATTTAGTCGGCCAACCAAATACAAACTGTTGCTGTTGTTGTCCTGACTCGGGATTCTAATGAGCAAGTGGAGCGGGGGCGGGGGGAAGGTGGCCATCACAGTCATCAAAGAAAGAATGTCAACAAAACTACTAAAGAGAAATTTTCTCAGCTTTGAGGCAAGTCTTGAATTATGCAAATTGGCAAACAAACAAAAATTTAACACATAGAAAAATTAGGAAAATATGCAGAAAAAACCAAGAAAAAACCCAACGAAAGTAAAACACAAAATGAAATTCATATTAATGAGCAGTGAAAAAAGTCTGCAAAGAGAAAAATAAATTGTGTCAGCTTGTGAAAAATGGAACGCAAATCGTTTTGAAAGACACTTAGCTGTAGGCCATGCAAATCTCTCAACTTTAACTAATGCCAAAAGATGGCCCACTCCCACAATTAGGTTTCTATTATTAAGGACAATATTTCATTTTCTTTTGTGGTTTTAAAAAATATGTCTCTTTAGCGCTTGGCAAATGGATATTGAAATAGGGTGATTCAAAATCGGAAGAAAACAATTTACGAAAAGTAGAAAAAACTCTAAACTATTTTCATTATAAATACAAATTAAAAGTAACAGATAACTTTGGAATAAGTTTAGAGACAAAGGGAACAAAATATATATATTTTTAATATTTTCAAACTTAAAAGTACTTAAACTTCATGGGAATATGCGTTAGCTTTGGGTTCCCAAAATACCAAAGGACAATACAAATATTGTTTTGGCTATTGTCTCTTTTGTATTTTAAATACATATAAGTCTTTAGAAGGATATTATGTGAGATTTCGAGAGTTCATTTTACGACATAGGATAGAGAAAGTCGGGCTAAGATCCTAAGATAGGTATCATACTATAAAACTCTTTGAAACTTTTAAATTCTTTTAGAGAGAGAATCCATTTATGTTCACTTAAAGGACTCCAAATGTTTCCAAAATTCAACTGTTTGGCCTCTTCCTAATGGGCAAAATATTTTTATTTGGATAATCCTCGCCCAATTAGATTCCTGAGAAAAATAAGCCAGATATATTTTCAAATCTCATGACTCTTAATGAAAAACAGTAAAAACACAGAAGTAAATTTCGAGCAATTCACTTTGAATGCCTTAACAAAGGGAATTCAGTATGTTCAGTGTTCCGTTTCGTGTTGTGTTTGTGTTTTTGAGTATTTTAAATTGTCAGACAAACAGCAGAGCAAGCAAATAAAAGAAAAACCATTACTCAAGTGCATAAATCAAGCGTCAGGAACTTCATTTACATACTCAAAGGACTTAAGTTAACAAAAAAAAAAAAAAAAAAAAGAAGAAAAAAACAAAGCCAGGCGAAAAATGGCCACTTTTAGCGCGCACAATTAGTCCTTGCAAATGGCAGGACCGAAAAAGTTTACGGCAATAAAACAACAAATGGTCCAAAATTTCAATGGCCACCAAAGAAGAGGAAACCAGGAGGAGAGTGAAACTGGCATATGAGACCCACATATGTATAGCAGAGCCGGAAAGGAAAAGGCTTCAGACACACATGTTTGAAATTGAAATTCGCTCAAGTTTAATTTAATGCAAATTGAGTTTAATAATATTTATTAAGACAATATTTGTAGGTGTGCATATACATATATGTATTATGGAAATTTTGTGTCTATCTGTGGGTCTGTTTCTGTATATACACCTGCTAAAACTCTCTCATTCTGTTTGTGGTTTCTTCTACTTATTCATTTAATTTGCAGCTGTTGCGTGGCTTGGCGCACAAAACTTACTTATAGTGAGTGCAAAAACTTTACTCTCGGTTAAAGCAATATAAAACAAAACTCAAACACTAATGCACTGTAATTGCAGGCAACGAGCAGAATGAAATTGTTATGCACACCCCAAAACATGGTTATTAAAGGACATTAGCAGCATGTAAAAGTAATTTAAACTTACTTGCTCTTTTCACTATCTCTATTATACTCTACTTCTTCTCATTCTCTCTCGCTCTCTCGCTCTCCTCCCTCTCTATCTGTCTTTTTCCCTTTCTCAAAGTTTTTTGCCGCATTGATGAAATCACAAAATGGGGCAGGGAAATGAAGGTGGGAGCGCCCGGAACCATTCAGTACCATACAATTTTTTTTTAGCTTTCAGCTTTGTGGCCGCCATTGTATTAAATTGCTAACGCAAAAGAGAAAAATGTGGAGTCGACTTTAGAAGTATCTGCAATCCAAAGTTTAGCAGCCTAAATGATGATTTAATGGTAATACGAAAGATACAGTCAGTCCAGTTAATTATTTACTAAGAAAAACAGTTAATGCCTTTTCGATTTCAATAATTTATAATTGCAGAGAGTTCAGCAGAGTTAGTTAGAGACTTGTATATTTAATCACTACAATTGCTTTTAGTTTATATACCCATTTTAAATTTTAGGGTATAAAGAATTTCCACTAAAATGTTATCGGAATCCGTTTCCGTTGCGGCAAAATGAGTATTTTACAGCATACTTTTAGGCAAAATCAAAGCGAAAATCCAATACATAGCAATAAAAATGTTAACAAAATATATATAGGTTGAATAATGTATATATTCGTTATAGAGATAATAGCAGCATCAAATTGTTCAATTTTTCCCCTTCCTCCCTCCATTGTCGCCCCTGCCAGGCTAGTGCTTTTATAGCTTTAAGAAGAGGCAACAAAAAGTGTACGAACAGTTTGACAAATCGAACCAGGATATACTTATATACCATACATACATACTTATATACCTATACATAAATAAAGCTTCTCAAAGTCTTCGAAGTTTGTATACCCTTGCTTGTGGGGACTCTTTAAATTAAAATAAAATTTTTCAAATTCTAGGTAGGTCTTAGAGAGCTGATTGAATCGATATGATATGAAGTTGAACATCCATTCCTAACTATATGTACATTCCATGCAGACATTGACTTGGTAGTCAAAAACGACTCATCACAGAACTAAAAACAGATTCATAATAAAGCAGACTTACCCTAAGTCAGTGTATAAAAATATTAAATATAACTATCACATTGTATTCGAATTGCGAATGGGCTTACGGAGCTCTGAAGCTGCTTTAAATTTACATATTTTATGGCTGCCTCTTAGCGAGTTGGTTTATGGATTGGAACATACGAGTTTTTAAGTATTTTGGATTTCGTTGGCATCTCCTCTGGCATTTAAATGAAATATAAGATGCTTAAAACGAGGACTTTAAATATGCCGCAGACAAAAGTAATTGCTTTTTGCTGAAAGATAAAAATATGCGAGGTGCAGAGGCAACAACTTTTGCCCGCTAACCTTTAACCTTTAACGACAATTTCGCTGTGTTTCCTGTTGTGTTTCCATAGGTCTCGAGAAGTTTCTTTGGAAATGAATAACTTTTGATGAAGTCATACATGTCAATTTCTGAAATATTTGTATGTTTGCATTCAGTAACTTATAGGTAAATCGTATTTTTTCCCTCAGTTCATTATTTGTTGAAATAAGAACAAAGAGCAGAGATTCGCGGCGTATTCAATTTCAGTCAACAGTCAACGAAAAACAAATGGCCAATCACAAATCTTTTGTTTCGAAATAAACGAAAAAACAATGTAAAAGTCGTCCCCAAAAGATGTGTACAGGGGCAGGGCCTGAGACTGCGCGACTTCGTCTGGTCGATTCTGCGAATCGCGTTATTTATTAGATGAAAATGTTTTCGCGTATGTCGTCAGCAGATCCTTCCAAACACAACTCGTAACATTTGCCGCTAACTTAAATGCATTTAACATTTATTATGTAGACGGACTAAGCCACCCCAAAACGGCTGACAGATAAGATTTCAGTTCATTTCATTTCTGTTCGGTAACGTTCGGTTTTTGGTTTTGATTTTCTATTTGGAGTTTGGAACGTGTTGGGCGAGTGTTTGCTTTTAGATAAAAAATTTGCCTGCGGATGTTTTCCAATTGCCTCCCTCCACCCCCCCACATGCTTTTTCCGCTCCTCCTCCAAAAAAATCACACATGTGGACAGACTTTAAGTGGCGTTTGTGCTTGCTACTGAACTGCTGATAAATTGCATTGATTTATCAAATAACAAATGCGAATTATCAGTCAAAAGGATCGACTAGAATGTACTTAGCAATTCACAATTGGCTCGAGTTCATCCACAAATGAAAAGAATTTATAAAAGCGATGAGTGTCAGATATATTTGATTGTTATTGTTATAGTTGCTATTATTTATGACATTTTTATTCTAAATAAGTACGTTTTATAATTACCATTACTTAGGTACGGTAACTAACTATTTTACACATAAAGAGTTTACTTACAAAGTAAAATATTAAAATATACCAACCAATAAGCTAGCTAAAATTAATAGCAAAAGCTTTAATTAACTTGATTACTCAGATTAAACTCTATATTTCAGTACATTGTTCTATTTTTATGGGAATTGCAAAATATTCCGTTATATAATATAGAAAAACAACCCATCCAAAGAATCTTAAACTTGAAACTCTTTAAAAACATAAATATCAACACTTTTTTTGGCAAAGTTTAAAGATCTTTTCCAACGATTATGTATTTGTCCAAGGTTGTTGTGTTTCAAAAATACTTTAGAATTTCCTAAGACGTAATATTGTAAAGAATTTAAATCTATAACAAACAAAACAAAAACACAGGACAAATATGGCTAGATAAGACTATGGCTAGATTCACAACAACAACCCGACATAATTTTCTATTTTGGCCACAACTAAGAACAGATTGAAAAAAAAGACCTTTCAATGATTGGAAAGAGGGTAGCAAATCTATATATATTCATTGAACATACATTTGTTCGATCGAAGAGTCCATAAATATTTGACATCCAGATGGCTGGTAAGATAAGCGACTAAATGTCCCCATCTCCACGAGCATTTGTCGTCTCCTACTTTGTTGGCCATCATAAATCAGAGCAAAGCAGTTTTATTTTGTATTTCAGTTTTTGTTTTATTTTGTCAAATTGCTGTAAGCCAGTTATTGATACAGGCTAACAGGTTTATTTGTCAACTTTAATGGTTGCGAGGGAACCAAATGAAGGGCAAAGGGCCAAAAATAGACATGAATATTAACGTATTTATTGTTTTGTGGAAATTTATATCTTGGCATTATAAATTGATGTTTTTTTTTTGTGGTTTAGGTAATCGTGTTGGCATTATGTAGTTGAAAAGTTTTCAATTAGCTAATTGAGTACACAGAAACAAACGGACGCCAAGCCAAGGTCCATGTCCCTTACTCCGTTCTCTTGGCCATGTCCTCGTCATTGTGTTAACAAATTAATTACGAGCAACGGCAAACAATGCCACAATGTTGACATTTTCCCTACTAACCTAATACGAGTGGAATGCAAAACGCAGAACAACAACATCAGCAACACCAAAAACAAAATGCCTCAATCGAAATGGCATGAAATTCACCAAAAATATTTAATTAAGCTCACTTTTGTTGTAATGCCAAAATCAAAGGCGTTGCCTAAGTGAGATGCGAATAAGCTTTTGTTATTCAAACTTATTTCAAATTCAATTTGCATTTTCAAACCAAAACATTTTGCAATTAGCATGAAACCCTTTTACATTTCAATTGGACACAAAATTGCGTAAAGTGAACAACAACAGGAACAATATAATCTAGTTAAATTGGAATTTCCAAAAGTTTTTCTAAAATTTAGAAAATTTGCATATAAAATGCGAAATGGAATTGTATCAGAATAAGGGATCAATATATGCAAATTTCTAATGTTTCATTGTTTAGATACTACAAGATGTTCTTCAGGGAATTGGCAATGGCCACAAGTTTACTTTTTTGTTTGTGGAGATTTTCAAAATTCAACCCTTTTCAAAGAAAATTATAAACAAAAAAAAAGGTTACGAAATTTAATTGATTTTTATCGATATATAAGAGATATAGAAACAAAAATTTTGAATTGAGGAATGGGAAAAAATAGAATGTGTCATTGCAATCTAGCGCTCTTCTAGAACACTGAGATTTCCCCTTAATTTCATATAATTATACACTTAGGATTTTTAAATCTATTTCTCGTTCTGTTCTACTTAAACCCGCCCCCCAAACCACTAAAGGTCATATGTTGCTCATACGTCATGTTGTACACAATCATTTTCATTGCATGCGGCCATTAATAAGGACACTCTGTAATGGCCCTATTATTTATGTCTTCATACCAATTAGCCTCACGACAATTGACTGCCAGTCATAAATTCATTAAAAATCAATTTTCAGCATTAAGAAATACAAAAATATTTAATAACAACTATATATTCTCTTCAAACTTTATCTGTTTTATCCGATGACTCCTGTCAAGTTGATTAAGAAAACTTTTGCAACTTCCAAGAATTCAGCATCAAGTCAAGCTAATTAACTGTGCAGTTTATATCTATATAGTTAAGTTATAAATTCCAAGACATTGATGATGAAACAAACAGAATGTGCAACCTGGGGCAACAAGTTAAGGTAACTTTTAAGTTCTTTTGTTTAAAACTTTTCCACAGGAAAAGCTTCACCATGCAATTCATATAATAAGTTATCAAGAGTTGAACTTAAGTAATTTGATTATATATAGACTTCTATGTACGGGAATCAATTATATATTAAGAACTTCAGTTCTTTTGCATCTTTATACAATCAATATAAATATGGTTAGTCCACTTCTGTTTGATTCTTGTGGTTTTTATTCATCTATTTAGAAAAACTACATAAAACAACTTGACCAGACATTACTTAGAATATGTTATATGCTAATGGGATGCATATAAATTGAACTTAAAAACGAACAAAGTTTTTTGCTAATTAAGAAATTGTACAGAGAGGTTGTTGAGAATGCAATTGGGTCCAGACTCTGACCTAGATTGACTCTATGTCGCATATATTTTGCATTTGTTGCACAGAAAATGTTGTACTTTTGTTTTTATATTCACCCAGCTAAGTATATGAAAAGTAAACAGAAGCTAAGGCATTGCGTAGTTAACCATTTGTTTTTATGGCCCCTAACCGTGAATGCAGTTTGCATTTGCAGTTGGTTTGGTTTGCCAATGCCATTCGGCTTATGCACTCAGCGAAAGAAAACAATAAATAGTTGAGAAGTATAGGGAAGGGGGAGGGAAACCATAATGTTATGATGTTTACCTGGGTGTGAATCCATTCATATTTTTATTACAAAGAAGTGTCAGCGAAAAGTAAGAAACACATGAATGAAAAAGGACACGAACCGCAACGCACGGATTTCAATTATACTCAGTTTTTCTCTTACTCGTTCTTGCTAGATATTCTGGTCCTGGCTATTGAAGTTCGTTCGGATGTCAGTAATATTTTATGACATACTATATAGGGACAGTGTGTGTGTGTGTGTGTGTGTGTGTGTGTGTGTGTGTGTGTGTACATGTGCTTAATGGCTGGAAATGTAATGACAGGATATGCATTCCCTTGAAGTGCTAGTCAAGCTACAGAGCATCAAGTTGATAAGCAAATGCCATGCTATAAGTAACCGACTATATGCTAATGTCATAAATCTGTAACTTAAAGCTAATCTCATGCCCCCCACTAGCTTTTTCCTTTCAATTTTCACACTGTTTGCTTTAATTAAAAAGAATCTTCAATGCAAATGCTGCTGGCCTTCGCCATTTCACAATGCCAAAACCCAGTTCATTTCTCTCAGGCAAATATCGGTGGAAAAAAAGGGAAAAGGGAAATGAGTTTGTTAACTGGAACTAGAAATTTACTTGGGGCTAAGACGATATGCATACGAGTTGCTGCATTTGAACTTAAATATGAAAGGAAGCAAAAGGACATAGAAACGAGAAGCGAAAGAAAACAAAAGCAACTACACAAGAGGAAAATGCAGCACTCTGATTCCCTTTGGCAAACAGTTTACAAAGCATATTAAAGCCTTTGGTTGAAGTGGGAATGTTTACTAAGCAGCTTAAAGTTCACGAACATATCACATCGGATTGAGAAACAACATGTTTTTGTCATCTAACTACAGCAATTGAATCAAGCACGTATTAAGGTATAAAAGAGAGAGAGAGAGAGAGTTATTTTGCCGCTTGAGGCAAGCTGTGAAATTGACGGCCTTTTGGGAACTTCTTTTTCGGTTTCTAAACAAATAAATGAAAAGTGTTCTAAAATGACCATTCTACTCCCTTGCCAGTAGAATTTAGCGACACCCATCCCCAATGTAGCCCCTAAAGCGACCTAGCTCGTTGATCTGATAGCAACGAACAATTTTATGTAGATGCAAAGGAAGGGGCACTCGTTTTTTGCTTCTGAAACAAGACTAAGATTCAAAGATTATCTAGAATGTAGAGCTGTAAACAAAATACAAATACTAAATTGAGCAATGCTAAACATTTGTAGCATGGCCATAACATACCCGCCTTAAGGCAATCCGACCCTGATTGATATTTTATTATTCGCTTGAAGTAAACAAGTATCCTAAAAAGTTCCTTGAATTGAGAGATTGTGTTTAATGAGACAAATCATTGACAGATGTTCAACATATCAAAAAAAGGATGCAAATCAAATAAACATGGAGCTAGAAACATTTCTAAATGGAACTTATGCCATTTCATGGGACAGAAGTTCTTTCGCTAAGTAAATAATCTAATTGTACTTTCTGCGGGCCTGCATTCAATTTAAAGAAAAACACCAACAGAAAACTAAACAAAAACAAGAGTAACATCAAAAGAGAAGAAAATGCCAGAGCCCGAGTTATAAATTTATATAATTTACTAACACAAATTCTTAAGAAAGGCGCCAACTTGGAATCCCGCCTCAGGCCGTAAAATACCTAGCAATAATTCCACTCTCAACTATGCCAACGATGGATTTCAACATAAAAGACTTTGCTTTTATTAGCAAATTCTAATTTTATGAATTACAATTTAATTACCTGTCACAAGCAGAAGTTTTAAAATGAGAGGCCGAAACTAGACAGGACATTTTTTGCGAATAAGTCACTTTTTGCCAACTATAAAGAACTTTGTGGAATGACCGCGAGCAACAAAGTACAAATTTAATTTTATTGCTAATAGACAACTTTTATAATTTAAAATAATTTAAACACATTTGAGACAAACTAATGTGATTTCGGAATGACATGACCATGCATAGTCATTTTCTCTTTGACTTAGTTACTCTCATTATGCAAACCGCATTTGGTTTAGTACAAGCCCTAAGCAAATTGTATACAAATGAATATTTGGATAAAGTTTAATGAAATTTCTCACATTGAACTACTGAGGAACTTTAAAAGCATCTTTCTTTTGTGTAAAATTTTTTAGGTTTTTTAAGGACTAAATGTAATTTTAAGTCTTGTTTAACCACTGTGAAGTTTATAAACACAAAAAATATTAAAGTTCTAAAATAATAAATATATATTTAAACATTAAATTATGTGGAATGTTAGTAGCGATGTCAATATGTTTACTAATAATAGGCACATCTATAGAAACGTTTATTTATTTATTAATGTAAATGAATAAAATTAAATTCCATGATTAAATATAAATATAAATATTTATGTAATCTTGATACACATCTTTTTGTGCACTGTGCATTGATTGTTTGTTTCAGACCGAAAAGTGAATAAATCAAAAGCTCTTGGCAAATTCATTTAAATGAATGAATTGTCTTAATTGTTTGTATAAAATGTGGAAAATTCTCTTTTTTTTTTACCCCATTCAGTTTAAAGCTTTGTTTGTTTTATAGGCAAATGTGTGTGTGTGTTGATTTTACTTCTCTAAGACCTAAATTGTTTAATTGATGTACAAATTAAATGGAAAAATGCATTTACAATATTTATTTCGTAAAATAGTACAAATCTGTTCAATAGAAACCCATTCACATTGAAGTTAAAAACAAATTTTCACAGATGATTTAATCGAACTATATAAATATATCTTGCTTTTGTTCTATTTGCAGCAAAACAAATTTGATATATTTGTTTGATAAAGCCGGAAAACCCAATTGGCAATGCAGCAAAAGAAAACACCAAAAGGAATCAACAATATTCAACGAGCCGTGAGGAAATTAAATGAATCATTTATGCTTAAACAAGTTTCAATTATTGGCTCAGCAATCGCAAAGTGAAGAAGAAGTCAAAAAGAGAAACAAAAACATATAAGAAATGGACTCAGCGCTATCTCTCACAACTCCAGGCCGTCGTCTGCCACTCCCACAACCACAACCAGAGTCATCCAATATGACTCAAGCACTTTTGGATCTGGCCATGGCAACTGCCTCGCCACTCCTCGAGGAATATAATAATTCGATAAATGGCTCAACTGCAACAACTTATGTCCCATATGGAAGACGTCCAGAGACTTATATTGTGCCCATACTTTTTGCCCTGATCTTTGTGGTCGGCGTACTGGGCAATGGCACGCTCATAGTGGTCTTTCTCAGTGTGCGACAGATGCGAAATGTGCCCAACACGTGAGTTTCAAAGAAAAGTTATGACCAAAAAAAAAAAAAAAAAAAGAATTTGTTTCAAAAGTTGTAAGAACAAGTGCTAGTGGGGTATATTAGGCAATTGAGTTTTAATGTCTAAGAAAAAAAAAGATTTATAAAACTACTTTCTGATATTAATGAGTAAACCTTGTTTTATCAGAACATAGATCAAGTTTAATATATGATAATTATGAAGTTTTCTGTAAAGTATCTTTTTATGTTTTCAATTTCATGATCTTTTCAGTTTCTTCGATGACATTGTTAGAATCCTTCATCCTTGTAGTTATATATTCTGAAGTTTTTGTAAAAATTATGTGTATATAGATATGTCAAAACTAAGGGTATTTTAAAGTCGATCACATTCCTCAACTTTAAAAAGCTTTTCACATTATGAAAAATGTCTTTTTGATTTATGACAAACTTAAATTGAATTTAATTATGAACGCTGCTACGTTCTTTTAGGGCGAAAGTGTGTGTGGCAAATTATGCATGCAAAAGTGGCAAATGTCAGTGGTGAAAAGTTCCTTACAACGCCTACGCCACGCCCACGTTGGCACGCCTCTACACGTTGGCACGCCTTTACACATTGCTGCTGCTAATTAAGTGGTTGCCCAAGCTGATGATGATACAGTTGATGATGATTGTGATGCGGAAAATGTCGAAGTTGGTTTTGGCTAGAAATTACTTAAAATTTAGCCAGGCTGCTCGTCTTTTTGGCTTATACATACCACAGCTGACTAATTAGCCATGTTTGGCCACATGTGTGTGTGTGTGTGTGTGCGTGCGCGTGTATTGTAACATTTTTGTGTTGTTTTGCATAAATTGAGTGCCATAAATCAAGTTATTGTTACACAGGCCTTGCGATTAATTTGATTTTAGGAGATGTTGGGGCCCTACGCTGCTTGTTGGCAAAAATATGTTGCCTACTTTTAGGCAACCTCTTCGAGGTATTGACTAAATATTGAAGGTACAGTTCCTTGCTTAAAATATGCAAAGTTGAGCCATAAATAAAATCTCATAATTATTTAAGAATTCTTGGTAAAGAAAAAACCTTTATAGCTAATTAGTGTTCGTTAGTGGCTACATCATTAGCCAGATGCCTGAATCTCGTTAATTGTGAATTGGACTTCACTTTCTGTGGTCGTTGGGTACAGCCAATTAAAACGTTAAACTCTCTACTACCAGGTCACACCTGGCTGACTATAACAAAAAAAAAAAAAAGATATTTATTAATTGATGTTCTTGTTTACTCAACGCACATCTCTTACACACACTTGACCTTCGGTAGTGGCCCTAGCCCTTCAATGTGTGGCCCCATGTTAACTGGGGTTCAACCTAGAAGTTTAATAGTTTTACAGCTTCTGTTAAAGGTCTAAACAAATTGCTTTTTAAAGAAGAAGCTTATACTAAATATCCGTTTCAGTAAATCAAAAAAAAGCAAATTATTTGCAAATTTGCAGCATTGCAACTCGTAGTAGGCAAAAGAACAATCTAAATCAGATGTCAAATCTGTCAACTGGAAAGTTATAGACCAAACCATTGCACATTGGGCCCAATAACGGAATTTTTGGCAAAAAGTAAACGAATATGGCATATAAACAAACATTGCGTATACGTAATTATAGAGTTGCCTTTAGTTGTAACTTTAAGATAATGGTGAGGTCAAAGCCGTATCAAGAGCGATACTAGATATTAGAGTTATTAGTAGTAAACATTTGAATTCTTCTTTAGTTTAACATACGAACCCTTTGATAAAGTTTACCTCATCAAGACAAAACAGCTTTGACACTTGATACTTACGAATTTACTTTTTTTTTTTGCAAGTTTTGTATTGATCAACTTTTTTCCACTTTATGCTAAGAAATTGGAGATAGGTTCCAATGTGCATTGATTGGCATTTCACAAAGTTCAACAGAATCAAATTGCAAACCTAGCATTGCTTCCAGGTGGCTTTAGCACAAGTGCTCAGACATAAATAAGTACACTTTTAATTGCATTCAAAAGCCAAAAGTTCTCCGTTTTATGGATTTGATAAAAACACCAAAAATCATAAGCAATAATGCCAACACTGGCCAAGGATAGGACTTCTGTGTTTAGTTACACCCACTCAAACACACACACTGAGTCACAGCACTTGTCCCACGTGCAATGCATTAAACTTGCACATTTCAGCCAAAGCCAACTGAAATGTCAACTGATCAAATTACGCTGAAATTGCATTTCATAGCCAGGCAACGGACCACAGTCAACTTGACTCAGTTTCAGCTCGACTGGAATATAAGTAGGTGGGGATTCCAGGACTAAAAATAGACCATACCCCGGCAGACCACCAGACTCTCTGGACTAAAACAGAAAACACTAGAAAAACCCAAAGCAAGAATCCTTATCAGGTTGTGCCGAGAGTGCCACAAAAATGTAATTTGGTGTTTCGTTTCTGCTGCCACATGCAGCTTATTTATGGTATAACACACACGCTCATCGTCTCTGGGTGTGAAAGAGATAGGGTTACACAGAGCAAGGGAGATGGAGACATTAAATTACTATACATTGCATAAGATCACAAAGCTTCTGTCACTGTGTAAGCAATTTATCTGCAGTCACTATGGCGTCCTCTTTTTTCTTCTTATTCAAATTTTAAAGTCAAAAATGTTTTCAAGCAAAAATTCTCAAGCATATAAATCAATTTTATCGGTCAATGGGCAAATGGCAAAAATTTTACTTAAAAATTGGCCAACATATCAGGCATAAATCATTTGTTTTATCACACTTCAAGGCGCGCACGTGCTACAGAAAATATCCTTGGACCCTTAGAGATATGCAAGCTGCTGGTTTATCTCCCATGTAAAAAAAAAAGGTCACATAAATCTATTAGACTTTTGCCTTTCTTTACGCTTGCACGAAGGGATATATTTTAACAGAAATCTATCGAGCCTTGGCTTTTGTTAATATTCTCTCTTGATCTCTCTCTCAATGTCTCGCAGTTATATACTTTCCTTGGCCCTGGCTGATCTTTTGGTTATATTGACAACAGTTCCATTGGTCTCCACGGTTTATGCCGTGGAATATTGGCCATGGGGCGGCCCGCTCTGCAGTGTTACCGAATTCATGAAGGATGTGTCAATTGGCGTATCAGTCTTTACCTTGACTGCCCTATCGGGTGATCGATATTTTGCTATAGTCGATCCATTGCGTAAATTTCATGCTCATGGTAAGTGACCAAATTACTAATTTTGATATGGAAAAATTTGAAAATTATAACCTAAATAGGAGGTGGTCGTCGAGCGACTAGTATGACTTTGGCCATAGCTGTATCTATATGGCTTTTAGCTGTACTCTGCGGTATACCAGATCTTATTGGCAGTAATCTTAAGGTGAGTTTCCTCGTTCAAATATAACATTTGTGTGATAATTTTGGTTCTTTTTACAGCCCGTTGGCATTAGTCTTGAGAAATCGATTGTAATCTGTTATCCATATCCTGATGATTGGGGTGCAAATTATGCCAAAACTATGGTTCTATTGAAATTCTTAGTATATTATGCCATACCTTTGGTTATCATAGCTGCTTTCTATGTATTAATTGCTCTGCATTTGATGTACTCGGCCAGTGTTCCCGGTGAGATGCAAGGAGCTGTCAGACAGGTAAGATAAAATTAGAAAGAAAGCTCTAAATGTGCCATACTCAAACCTAATTTATATTAGTCATTGAATATATATGTACATTTTCTATTAAATTTCTTGATATTTTGTTGAATTTAAACCAACTTTACCTATAGAAATGTCTCTCTCTCTCAAGGACAAATGTTGTATAAGCTTGTTAAAGTTGAAGTTAGAATTTACGTTTTCCTAAATCAATCCCTCTACTGACTGAAGCTTGTGGTCACCTCAGATGAAAGACTATTAAAGAAGTGTCCCCTAAGCCAACAAACTTTCGGCAAAAACTGTATAGACCTGCATACATTCTAGCATTGTCGATTAACATAGATGATTGATTAAGACGTCATGTCTGGATTGGCAGCCATTTCTTATAATTTATTGTCGAAAGCAGGTCTTTAAAATGTATTTTAGATACTTTTTTTGGCAATCTTAATGAATCATTCACAGTTTTCAGTGTTTTTCTTTTAACCAAAAAGTCTCAATCAATTAACAATTCACATTAAATAACCAACAACCCAAAAAAACAAAACACTCACACATGCAGGCCGGAGATAAAATTAAATTAAATAAAACTCAAAATGCTTGTTGCCTAAACTGAGTCTACTAAAATATTTATATTGCCTTAACCAGTGAACATGCTTTGAGTATTTTACAGGAAATTTAAAATTCAATTGGCAGCGTCAGAATAAATTTTGCCGAATGCCAAAACAAAATAAAAATAAATATATTCAACCTCAATTTAGCAAGTTTTTTTTTGCCTGGTTTGTTGCAACTTTTGTTTTGTGTTTCAGGTTCGAGCTCGTCGTAAAGTTGCTGTAACAGTATTGGCATTTGTTGTCATCTTTGGTATTTGCTTTCTGCCATATCACGTCTTCTTTCTCTGGTTCTACTACTGGTAAGTACAAGGGGCAAATGACAAAAAAATGGGGAAAGAAAAGAAATGGCGGAAAGGAGAGAGAGTGCGATTGCGTCTAAAAAAAAGGAAGTGAAGTGTGTGTGTGTGTGTGCCAGGATTTATGTGTGCTGACGATATTCATGAATGGGAAAGTCAATTTGTCAATGCAGATAAGAAAGGAACTCGTGCACACACACACACTGTCACAGCGACAGTCAGGCACCCTATTGACCCGCACAGCCTCTCTTTTCCTGCCTGGAGAAAGGAGCTGGCTTGAGTAATGTTGTCACCATTTGTTTGACATATACTCCCAGCTCTGGACAATAATCAATTTCTCTCGTTTATATCTCCATTATGATGGTTTTTGCCACATCTCGACATACTCTCGCACACAGGCCAACTGCACAAGAAGATTATAATGCATTCTGGCATGTCCTGCGCATCGTTGGATTTTGCATGTCCTTTGCCAACAGCTGTGCCAATCCGGTTGCCCTCTACTTTGTGAGCGGGGCCTTTCGCAAGCATTTCAATAGGTATTTGTTCATTCACATCAATCCTACTCCTCCACCACCACCAGCAGCATAACAGCATGACTAATGATATTCGATTAGAATCGATAACAAACAAATAACTGTAAATCTGTAAGCGTAAGCAAACTGCAATTTGTATCTCCCTAAAAACATAGCCTAAAACCAAAGCAATACGATACCAAAAACCAACTAACCAACCAACCAATCAACTAACAATAACAAGAAACAAAGAAAAAAACATTACCACTTGGCAAAAACTTTTTCTTTCTGATTGCCCACAAGAGTATGCTATAGATAACAAACTATATACTATACATACATACATACATACAAACAAATTTATGTGCATACATATGTAGTTCTATATATATGTATGAGCGCACTTATCAGCTGGAATTGTTGTGTCTAGGCAGGGTTGAATTTGATTTATTGTTAACCAAAATCTCTCTTAGCAAAAAATATTGTTTATTACTATTAAATTTATGTTTTTCACATAAATTTTTCTTTCTTCTTATATTCATATTATTCCTTCTATAGTTGCAAGAGTATACATATAGTGCTTCCATGAAGTTCTCATTGTTAAGCACATAAATATTGTAAAATATTCTCTCTACATTCAGCAGATCCTAGTACTTATTAACAACTAGGATGTCCGTTTGCATATCCTTCGTTCAGGCTTAAGGCTTTAAAATACGAGGGTAGTCACAGTAAATCCTGGCAGCAACATTTGCGCACTCAATGATATCAAGGATAGTCATTTTCTATTTGTCGACTATAAAAGAAACCCTCGAACCCAAAACAAGGAAATTCAAGTTACGAAATAAAGCTTTAAACGTAGGAAAAACTAAAAGCTTGATTACTGAATTGAATTTGGGTATTAGGCACCATCTGTCAGTATTTATTTTCAAAATTGCAATCAACAATGAAAGACATACACGCACACCCACACACAGTCGCACGAACACACAGAACCATAAACATTCACAACCACAGTTACACACACAAAACATGAAAATCGAAATGTTGTTTTTTTTTTGTCCTGAAATATTGCATGTTGCTTTTTGATTTCTGTTACATCCTGAGCCCTTTTCTCTTTTCGCAATTGGTCAATTTGCAGATATCTCTTTTGCCGAGGCGTGAACGGTCGCCGCAAGAAGCGCAGCCAACACAATGACACTTCATTGACCAGCACCGCCTCGAAACGCTATCAATCGCGTCATTCCTGCTATCAGAGCACTGTACGCAGGTGAGTCGCATCGATCGATATACATACATTTGTAGATCCTTTTACGAAAATTGACCAAATTATTGATTTCATTCGCACTCGTTTAGTTGTCGCCTGCAAGAGACAACTATAACGTCGCTGCCCCCCCTCACGAACGGCGGACAAACTGCTCCTATTTCAGTGTCCGCCCTGCCCGAGTCTATGCCAGCGAGTTATGAATTCGCCCCGCTAAGTGAGATTGGTCAGTATAGACGAAACCACGCATCAAGGCAACTGACCCAACCACAGCAGCATCAGCAGGAATCCCCATTAAATTAAAATACCGAAAAAAAGCGTAGGCAGACCGCCCTCAACGGAGATTACAGGAAGTGAAGTAGCCACATAATTTTTAATCCAATTAACATATTTGCAAATTTCCAAGAATCATAGTATTCGGCGTGTGGGTGGACATTTTCGGGGGACCACACGCAAGGAAATCTAACTAATACGTGAGGCGCCTGAAAAGTAAATGTCTTGGCAAAAAAATAATTTTTGTGGAATTTTTTCATTAAGCTTCAAGCGTTCTACTTATTTTTTTTTAGTAAATTGAAAAATGTTTTAGCTCGAAAATTAGTCAACTGACCTAAAAGCGAAGGAAGGTAGAGGCCAGAATGAAAAACCAAACAAATATTTATGCACAAGACAAAATGAATTGGTCTTATTTGATAATGGGATAGCTAAAATATATTTTTGATTCAAATCAAGGGTTGTCTTAAGAGCACTTATTATTACAGGACACCGAAACGATTGTACTGAGCCGAAGACGAACAACAGGAAAAAGGTATCGCCAATGGAAGTAACTTCCAACAAGTAGTAAGAAAGATGAAAACGGAAATCAATTTAATGAAAAATGGTATTAAAGTAAGTGATCAGAGTAGGACTCAGGGGAGTGGTTCAGCGAGTCGGGTCTTTGTTATTTGTTTGAAAAAAATGGATTTAATAAGCTTTGCCCATATTTAAGCGCCTTAATTAATTGTAATTCTCAACTAGTTTTCATCAGAACTTGGTGAATCTTGAAAAACCTGTTGAGCCGAACTGCTTTTCTTTTTATGCAAGGCTTGAAGCAAAAAGTCCCACCTTGAAACTGAATAAATCTTAAAGAAAGACAACAAAATGTAAGAAAAGTTCCACTTGGCCAGGACATATACTTTTCAGACGTTTATTTATGTACTTATACCTATACAAATAGCTAGAAAGTTGTTAAAATCCTTAGTTTTGTACATAAACGTAAGCATACTGAATATGCATACTATGTAGTCTGTATACTATATGCACTAGTCATAGGGTTTATAAATTGTGCACATAGAATTTTATGCGTTTTTCATGTCTGTCGTCTAGTCATAATATTAAGCAAACGCCCCGACCACCCAGCCTCCCCCTCCCCCAGTGTCTGTTCCATACTAAAGTATTGCAGCCGTTCTACGGCTTTAAGCTAACATACAAGCACTATCTACTTATATAAACATAAGAGGCATATAGTTGAATACACATACAGATCTATGTACATATAAATATATGATTTCATGTTGTGTCCATGTAAGCATAAAATAAAAACTTCTGTAAATATATTTTTATGTGCAACAATTTTCAACAATATAAAAAATAACAAAATAGATGAATGAAATAAATGTAATTACAGTGAAATTTTGCTTAACAGACAAATTTATTAGGGTGGCAATTATTATTATTTAGAGTCCTTTATTATAAAAAAAGCGATAGAGGGAGGTATTGACGATTCCCGTGGAAAGAAAAGCAAAAAAATATCAATTCAAGTTCAATGTTATTAGTCGAAAAATCTTTTAAACTATAGTCTACTTAAGAGAAGCTTCACTGTGGCCTTAAATTCAAAAGTTTATTCACCACAAACGACAATATAAAAAGAATGACTATTCAGTAGAAAAGTGGAATGAGAAAAGAGTTGGCGAGAACAAGTAAAATTTATGTGAAATTAAATGACTAGGTGGGTTTGCCTTTTTGTCTGCCTTTGACTGCGGACAAGTTTTGTGTGGGGCAAATCAGGACATCAGACCGGTCATGACCTACAAAGGAGTAGGCCACACTTCTGTATGGCTTTGGGGCGTGGCATTGAGTGCCGATAAACAGGCCAAAAGATTAATTGGTTTGCCTTTGGGCAACCCTTTCCATCGTATAAAAGGAATCTTATTGACACATCGACAAGTCAAAGCAAATTTCCAGCGTTATATATGTACGAGACTTTTGGGTTTAGTTGGGTTGAAATGGTCTGAAATTTATATTATTGACGTTTAGAGTACATTGCGGTCTAGGTAAATCTGTGTTTTAATCAGGATTTCCAAGAAAATACAAAAAACAAATAAATCTTTAATTGTAATTATTTGGAAGATGGAGCCAATAAAGGGTAAAGTAAAGTACTTCTATTAAGAACATATGAGAACTGTTTTACCATTGAGAGCGGTAACTATAAGATAAATAATATTTAAAGTGTTGACCTTTTGTGATTTGGAATATTTTTATTTAATTTAATTTCTGACCCAATAGGTCATAGCTCATCCACTTCAAGTAAGCGGCTTAAATCATGAGCACGTTTTTAGCATTTTCGCTCTTTGGCAAGTTCAGATGTTAAATCAACTAATGGAAATGTTGGACGGCAAAGCCTACGTGCTAAGGATTTAAGCACTCTTCCCTGGACTCAAAGATTACCTTTGCTTTTTGAATGTTTGGCTTCGCGTGGGCGTGGTTTTTGTCAAAGGTTGATAGCTGAGCGGATAAACAATCAATCAATATCGGACAGTGAAATGAGGTCTTCTGCCGCATATTTTTTTACCTGTAAACTAAATTTACTTTTGTGCCGAAAGTGATATTTAAATTTACCTTTTTTTATCACTCTCCAAGAAGTTTATGAAGTGAACTCAAGTAAGTAAAAAATTATATAAATTAGACCTACATTAAATTTCAGTTCTGGGAAAACATGAAAGATGAAACAAGGTCATAAAAACGAACCGTGCTTTTACTTACTTATTGTGTCCTCTCTCTCTCCCTCTCATTTATTTTCCTTATTTTTTTTAATAAACTTGTCGCGGTTGCTCTATATATATATGGACTATAAAAAACTGTGTATATATTATATATATATATATATTTTTGGTCCTTAAGCGTCCATGTCAAGTTGTCATCCAGCCAGCAAGTCGAGTGCTTATCTTGGCTTTATTAACTGTCCAAAGTGTTTGCGTCTTCCTTTACTGTCAGGAACTCATCTTCCATATTTTCTATTCTTGTTGTTGTTGTCCTCGAAGTCGGTCGGTTTCGCATTTCAATTTCATTTCTTTGCTCATTTTAGCGTTTTGCTATTTTTATTTTAAACTTCTTTTTATAACCATTTCTTGCAAAATTATGAACAACTCTCTGTTATCTGTGGTAATTTAATTTTAATTGTTAATGCTAGCCTCTAATTAATGATGTTCGATTTCCCAAGTGGCTATCAAGTATGCAAATGCAATTTACAGTAGACTTAATTAAGATATACACCGCGATTCAATTAAATTATAACAAAACATTTCACAGGCAATTGACTTTAAAAGGCAGCAATAATGTACTAGTTTGCGGTTTCGTTTATTAACCAAATCAAATTCGGATTCAGGAATGTGAATTTGGAAATCATTAAGTAGGCATAGATTATAAACTATTTCATTTATTTGTTCTATATAGTATATCTTTTGAAATATAGTATGCCTCAATATTAGGAACATTCTTAAAGAGGACTATTAAAGATATAGGCGAAACTAGGACTATAGATTGGGTGAACTTGGCCCCTTAAAGTATGCTATGGGCTAGATAAGAAGCAAAGTTTGCTTTTGCCCTTTTTTTTATCCACTGAATATTTAAAAACTTCCTTATTTATTTCAAAACGCATATGTCCAAACATGCCTATTGCATATTTTTCCCTCAGTAAACTATTGCATACATTAAGGGCTCAACTTTCATTATTTTTACATCTTTTGCATCAAACCCATACTTATGATTGCCATAGATAAGCCACAGTAAGCCAATGATTTCGTAAAATATAGCTTTGTCTGTTCATTCTCAATTTATAAAAGATAAAAGACAAAAATCTGATTGAATATTAATTCATCAAAATATAATTGTTCTTGGTTTGTTTGTACTTCAAGCTTTTTAGATGTCGAATGAACTTTCAAAGACTATATTTGATTATTTCACTCAAACAAATGTCTGTGGTAAGAAGATTAACTCAAATTTAATAGCATGCCTGACAGATAAAATTGATTAGCTTGCCCAAAGACTCTTTTTGTGTAAGTAATCAAGTGCATATTGGCCTTGTAGCCACAGGTTAAAATTCTATTTCATTTATGAAATTAAGAGAAGTCTATAAAGCTATTTGCTTTTAGTTATTCATTTCTTATTTAAACGGCCATTAATATTCATTAAAGCGAATGTGCCAAGTGCCTTGACACTTAAAAGCCACAAAAACAATACCGTGCTGAAGAAAGAATAATAATAACAATAGAAAGAAAGCACAAACAGAAAGAGAGCAATACTAATAATAATAATAACAATAATGGTAAGGGCATATAAAACATATGTGCAGGGCCACCGTCTTATGGGGAGGTGTGTCTGTGGTAGCTAGGCAAATAAATAAAACGATTTGAGACGAACAACACGAAATGTAAATATAACAAAAAAGCACAAGGTACAACCTACAACAAGTTGAAGGCTAGTAAATACCCTGTAACAGTTGTGTATAGGTTTAAAATTCTCAAGAGAGTATCTGGATGAAGCAATTACTGCGCAACATATCCATTTGTTGGTGGTGTTTTTGTGGCTGTGAAATTTTTAATCATTTCCATAGCATGCTTTTCAGTGCTAAACAAAAAATATATCCTTTCAAGCATGTGCTTGCAGGGTAGGAAAATAAATAAACCTGAAGGTGCAAAGCAACGGCAGCTTAACCAAAAACGAATGGTGGGGGGAAAAAGTGGGTTGCGGTCTAGCAGGATGATGTTCGCTAATCGTAAATTGCTTAGAGGAGGACTAATCTAACGCATACACACACATACTTGCACACTCAAACACACATATTAGGCACATAAAAATTGGCACTCAATAAGCATGAGGGCACTTTTGGGTCTCACACTTATACATAAACATGTCCCTCTCTTACGAATACATGCGTGTGTCTGTGAGTCAGACAAGGACAATCCACGTAGGCGTGGTGCTGTCGCCTGGCTACACACACACTCATATATCTACATTGGGCTTCACTTGGCGTCTGCTGACGGCATCCCTAGACTGGGCTCACACACATCCTGAATCTAGAATCCACTCAACTGACAGCTGCCTATGCATTTTAAATACATAAATTCTATAAATGTAATCAGAAAGAAGAAAAAATAATACAATATATGTACATACGAACAATTCTGTGCTGACAGAATATACTTATGCCACTCGGCTGAGAGTAATATATGCAAGAATATATAAATACGCGTGCTGAGGTTAAGCAAGGCATTAGCAATGACCGTGAAATCGTAATTCGGTTGAATCATCCGAAACTCCCATGCCATGATTTTTCGAGTGACTTAAAAGGACTGTATGTCAAGAGAGATTACCCGATATTCCAAGAGCTAAACTAAACTAAATTAATTAAGAGTCTTTCATTAGATTAAAATGACAGAAAAAAGTAAAGAGCTGTCAAAACTCAATAAAAAAACAAAATAATTAATTCAATATTATCAATATATTGAAAATAAAGTTGACGAGACTTTTTTGGTGTGTAAAGTCTTTGGGCTTAAGCGCAACCTACTTTTATCCCCAATAAGTATGCTACATAATTTGCTTAGTTGGTTTTTTACCATATACTTTTGTTTAATTATAACTAAAGTTATTCTTTAAGTGTGTCCAAATGGAAGTCTATATATCTAAAACTATGTGCAACATAGTTATTTATAATGATAAAGTAGTTTTTTATAAAATTCTTTAACCTTTAGACAACTAGAGCAGAAGTTTTTTGTAAACCTTTTACATACTATGTTTAACATTGATAATATAAAGTATTTTTGAGTTTCCTTAGGAGCTAACTTTTGACATTATACTGTCCATCTACAATGACTTTTAGCTGAATCCTTGGATTAACTACCTAATAACTGTTTTAAAAAAGTGTCTTTGGCTTAAGAAATCGATTGAATTTGACAAGGTTGTAGTACATTATCTTTTTTACGAGGGAATAAAAAATGAAACGAAGAATATAAAAAAAAAAAAAAAACTTTTTCCCCTGCTTTGTGTGAAACGTGACATTAACCACACATTGTCAGCAAAACTGTAAAGGGATACCCCAAAAATTAGCAGAATCGGTGAATGGAGGGAATAAAAAATAAATGCATCCAACGGGAGCACTTCGAGATTTGCTCAAAAGGGGTTGATCACAAACGATTCAAATAGTCAAGCCAATCAAGAATCTACCTTATGTCACAGGTTAAAATGCATATAGAACAAAAATATGAAGGATAAGAATCAAAGCAGCACAGAAAGAAAACAACATTAGCTTAATCAAACTCGTCTAACTTTAATATGGTGACCCAAATCGAAAAAAATTAAATTTCAATCAATTCAATTCTTAGGTTTACCTACACCTAACTTTCCTTTTACTTTAATGTATTCCTTTGTTTTGGCTGTAATCTCTGAATTGCCAACAATACTCATTTAAGATTTACCACCTGCTGATTTATATATATGTATACGATTCTCGCCCCATTCAACTCCAACTATTATTTGCGACTCGACCGCATCTAATTCAACCTTTCACACTCCTTGGTCAACTCTCCGGTTCAAGTCCATGTCTATTTTTGGGGCATTTACAAGCATTTATAGCCCTTGGTCAGAATCCCTTACCCTCCCCATAACCAACAGCAATTCCTGCTGCTGCTAGATATTTTCCAAAGGAGATGGAGAAGCCACAGTTCAGCCATTCACTGAGCTAACTTTAAGCTCCCTTTGGGGGCTATTCACATCAATGAACAGCTGGTGGTCTGGGTAAAACAACATCCAACAACATTTTTGCTTTCTAATTGCCACACCAAGAAAAAATGTAGTAGATGAGCCAGGTAAAACAGGGCACCAACTTCAAATCTGACACCAAAATGCACAATGTATGGGCCAAGAGCGTCATAGTGCTTCATTAAGTGGTAACACGAAACAGGTGAAGCAAATTAAGCATACGCCTCGTGTGACATACAAAAGCTAATTAACTTCGCAGCAATATAAAACCAATCATTATATAAATTAAAATCGTCAAGGTTTCACTAAGATTTCCATTCCATGTTTTCCATTTCACAATTGTCCCCTTTCCCCCTTCCCGCCACAAAAACGAAGGAAAACAAAAAAGAGAATACCACACATTCACATTGATTGCATTTATGGGCTGAAATAAAGTTTCGAACGCGTGTTCATATTTTATTTGTCAAAGGCAATCCAAATCGTAAGTTGAACCCACATCAACGTGCCAGCACGTGGACCTCTATAAGATTTTGACTTGACTCTGTCACTCCACTACTGAGATTTGCTTGAAGACAAGACTGGGACGTCACACGACAGAGAGGAAAGAGAGTTCGGTTAGCCTTTTTTTTCCTTCTCGTTTTTGTTTTCTGGCAAATAATAAAAAGGACATTCGCCTGAATTGTCACATTCGTTTCGCTCTTAAAAGATTAAATTGCTAACAATTTATGCACAATGCCTAATACAATCGTGTGTGTCCATGTAGTGATGTGGCTTTCCATAATTTGCATAGAAAAAGTGCTCTGAACTCTTACTGACTGCTGGAAAAGGTCAATAATTTGACTTTAAAGATACATACACACACATAAACACTATCGCAATGAATTAAATCTTCTAATCTTAATGCCAATTTAAAGGCAGTCAAGCATTTTGTATGAAAAGTTACAGTTCTCTGACACTTGTTTAATTAATTTCAAATCTTTGAGTGAAGGGATGAACCCTTTCAATTTTTCAGAAAGTGAGTCAACTTTTTCGGCTCTTAGCTGTCTGCGAAAATAAGAAACAAACAGAAAGCGCTGATAAAATAAATTCTTGTCTTCTTGTTAAATATATATATATATTTTGATCCCCCGACTTTTGCGCATCGATGAGTTTTATTTGTTTGCTAAACAAATGGAAAACCCTTTTCTTTTTCAATCAAATTAGCCGCAGTCCAGCCAACAGAGCATTCAATCATAGTGAGATAATGAAAAATTCAACGGACCAAGGTTTAATGTTATAGTGGGAGGGGTGGACGGCAATGGCAAAAAACTTGTTCAATTTAAAATCAAATTGAAATTGGTATTCAAATTGAAATTGGCAATCGATTTGAGAACAACTATTGGTCACTTATTTAACACTTTGCTATAGCCATAGAAAAAAGGGATATACATATATCTTTCTTCATTGGTAGGTGAATGAATGGCTAATAGTTTTTATTCTGACAGATTTGAAATTTCTTTTTCTTTCTGAAGGCTTCGGAAACTACTAAAAAAGCAAATTAACTTTATTCATCAACTTTTTGGATGGAATCTGCCCAAGAATTTTCTGTTTCTGCCGTGGATTTAAATTAACTTCAACCCAGCTAAGTAAAGCCATCGGGCTTATTGCCCATTTAAAAACGCAAAAACATATTTCACTTTAAGTGTTTTTTATTTCCCTTGAAATTGATTTGAAACGCCTTAGGCAACACCTAACTGAAGTTAGTTACGACCAGCATCTTTGATATTGCCCATTTGGCTGGCAGATGACCATTTCAAGTCCAAGACCAAGCAACATTTCTGCACTTTACAACTTAATTAGCCTTTGACACTTGTCATTAAGCTGCTGCAATACCACCAACGATCTCATTCAATTAAGCCGAGAGTAGGAAGTAAAATTTCCACACAGCCAGCCAACTGGCATTTCCCCTACATCCATAAACGTACATACATATCTATGTATATCCCTATCCCCAAACGACCTAGTTCCGGGACAAATGAAGACAACTTTAGCCAGCACTTGGCAGCTTTCTTGACATTGTTAGTTGCCCTCCTACATTGGTCCTGGACATGGATAACTTAAGTTTCGTTGTCGCCTGCAACAACTGCCAAATCATTGTCATTTGTCAACAGCATGAACGGAACGGGGGGGGGCCAGCAAGAGCAATGATGACAAGTTCAATTGTTGCCCTCATCCGTCCCATTGTCCTACTTGCCACCGTCGTCTACTAGTTAAACACTTTGAAAACGTTCATTTTCGAACTTTTTGCCAAGTTTAGTTTTCCTTTTTTACTTTTTGTGCTTTGGCTCCAACTCGAGTTGAATTTCCGTTTTCGGTTTCCACTCGGATGCATGCAAAATAAATGACAAATTATTATTTTGTGGCGGGGAAACCTCCAAAAGACAATTTTATGAGTTTAAGTGTGCGTTAAGTACGTGTTTGTGGTTTACTCTGGGGTACCCTATGACTGATGGCATTTGAATAACGTCACAAAAATGGTTGCAAAAGTAAAGCACGTTTAATGAACATGTTAACAAGGCCAAAAAAGAACGAAACTCCTCTCTCAGAATCAATATTCCGAAATTCTTTACTACTTTAAATATTCCCATATATTAGTGTGTGAATGTCAAGGAGCAGGAAATTCTTTTTAGCGAAACTTGGCAAAAAAATTCACATACTCAAGGCTAGGTCAAAGACTTGTTTCACATAAATTACTTTTTCGTATAGTATATACGAGTATAAAAATGCGTGTTGAGTTTTCTTTTGGCTAAGAAGAGATAAAAGCATATTGTGCCTGTAGAGATGAGAAACGAGAACTGTCATAAGCAAAATTTCAATGTTTGTGAAATTGCAAAATTGCGCGAAAATTGTCTTCGGTTACTTCAGTGTCAGTGGCAGCAGCAACAGCAGCAGCAGATGTCGACAAATAGATTAAAAAAATATGTATCGAAACAACGTGGAGCTGTAACAGACAGGCAATCGGAGTGCGGGAGGTAAGGAAGAAAATGAGCGAAAGAAATTCACTGGGGACTACAGGTGGATAAGATGGACAAGGATCCGTGCATAGTTTTTTTTCTTCTGTAGCCAACGGCGATTACATATCCTTGTTGCCTGGCCTCCATTGCCTCACACACATTTCACATCATTTGCATATTTCGAAACTTGCCGCTTATATCACCATCACCGCTTGAATTGGAATTTGATGCCATCGATTGCCCTGCAGGCGACCAAATGATTCCACTTCCCACATATGTACAAATGTCCCCTTTTGCCCAGTTGCTTCTCCCTCTCTCCCTCTCTTTCTCGCTGTGTCTTTTTCTTATCTGTGCAACAATGAATCTTTATGTGCTGCTAGAAATCCTTTGGTGCAATTCAAATTTGCAACATAGCTCTGCTTTTTCGTTTCGGTAATTTATTACCAGACGATTAAACTTTATAGATTACCAAAACTTGCCGACGTATGCAACTTTCGAAATTTCTATGCTTAAAAGTTGGTTTTGAATTTAATCTTTTGAGTTAATCAAATGGACTACTGAAATGAGATATTCAAAAGAAGAAAGAAGTTTTTGTGACAATAATTTTAAATTTTGCCGCCTAATGTTTATCGAATACAAGGCAGTCGGCGCTTAGAGACATTTAAAAAGTAACGACAAAGCAACCAACCCCTTTTTAACCTGAAAGAAGGCAACGAAATTTTATAGCTATGAGCCGAAAAGGTAGAAACCGATCAAATTTGTAGCATAATTCTCGGTACAAATATCCGAATATTTTTATCCGACTCCCACTATTTTTTATCCGGTTCTGATTTATATCGATAATTAAAATTCAATGTCGATATCGATAAAAAAATCGTTGTGGGCGGCAAATTTAAAATTCACTCAAAATAACAAAGTTTTTAAATGACAATTATTTAAAAATACAATATAAGGATTTTTTTTAACTATTAAATAAAATTTGTAAAACCGTGAAACTTATTAAATTATTTTAGTATTTATGTGTCATAGTGCATGGAAAGTACTTTTAACAAATTATTTCTAAATAATTAAAAACAATATGAATATGAAAAGACGTTAATAAGTTCAGTTCGTCCCTATTTAATTTTAACTATTGTTATTTTTAACTATTTTAAAAGAACAAATTTTTTCGCCTAATTTTTCTTTAAAGAAACAACTCGACAACTCTGTCTTCAATGGTAGGCCATGTCTTGGAGCCATTAGTTGGCCACGCGCTCCCGTTTAGGCCAAGCTTACGCTCTACCTCTTCGTCTCTCACTGACGCTCTCTCTCTCAGTTTTTCCTTGTATCTAAGTAGCGCTCAGACTGTCGTTCTCTCTCTCTCGCTTTGCACTTGTCTTGGGGCCTAAAACGTGTTTTAACCGCCTTGGGTTTGCCGTTGCGTTGGGCTCTTTGGTTAGCTATTAGCTTTTAGCCATTCTTCAGTACAATTCGAAACGCGTTTCAGTTTGGTTGTTGCCGTCGGGTTAGTCCAACTCTCGAATGGTGAATTTTGTTTGCCATAGTGTTAAGTCAGACGGTGGGGAAGGTGACTTATTAGCGTGCGAGTGCGTGGAACGGTTAACCGTCTTAATATTTGAATTTCGGTATATTTCCAGTCTTCGATTGTAATTACAATTTTTGATATGCAAAACGCGTACATGTTGTGTGCTTGTGTATGTGTGTGTTGTGTTTTCTTTTGTTTTTGCATTACGTTTGAATTGTTTATGAAACGTCATTAAAGTGACCACGCCTCCCGCCCCATTGAGTCCCCCCCATATGTACATAAACATGTACTGCTTGCAGTTCAGTCACTCGGTCATTACTTGCAATTGTTGTTATTGTTGGAGTGGATTTTCGTATTGCTTTTAGACGCTTTTACTTGTTGTGGAGTATCTGAGAGTGTGTGTGTGGAAATTTCACTTTGAATTGAAAGCAAGTTAACACACATTTGAATTTGCTTTGTGCCTGTGTGTGTGTGTAGTGATGTGTGTTGCCCCTCCAATCACCGCTCTCAATTAATAGCATTGAGATTCTTCAACTTTATTGTTATTAACATAAAAATTTGCCTCTTTCCATTCCCCCCCACTGGACGGCCTTCACTTAGAAACTGCCATAAATGCATAAGAATACAAAAAAAAATTAAATTATTAAATAGAATTAATTAAAAACATGGTAATTACAAAACAAACAGAAAAATATGAAAACTTAACCAAGGCTAAAATATTTTCTAATAAAATTCATTGAACAAAAAGATAAAGAAAACTTAAAGACAAATAGAAATGGCAACAACAAAACAACACATCAATTATTAAACAAAAAACCGAAAAAAACTCACCATCAACAAATAAGATGAAAAAAAAAATATACAAAAACAAAATGAAACACTTTTCGCCAAGGTGAATGTTGCCATTATTATTTCTGATGACAACAGGTGAAAATTTATGGCCAAAAGTGACGAAAAAAAGACTTCATTTACAAAAATTAATTTATCAACTCAAACAATTTAACAATAAATGAGCAAAAATTTAAAAGCAATGGAAAATAAATCACATCTTAAGAATCAATTTCAAATGGATTGGGAATATTATAAATTGAACAAGAAATTAATTATGCATTCTATTGATTAGAAAAAGATCTCTCGTACTTAAGTACAGTAAGATCTCGTTTGAATGTATTTAAAGTGTGTAGTGAAGTGGTTTTAAAAATAAATAGCAGTTCGAAACTAGATAAATTAATAAAAAAAATTTGTTTTGCTTGGGGCAAAATTTCATTGATGATTGGTTAAATGTTAATGGACTCAGCTATAACTTAGCTATATTTCAATAGATTTTTATGAAATCTGTTGTGAATACTCAAATAGTCTTAGTAATTCCAGTTATATCTATATTCACCTCAAATTGATTATCTTAGAAGAACAATAGCCATAAATTTAATCAAATTATTGGATATAAAAGAATTCAATAGATCAGGCTTCAATGACTAAAAGAGTTAGCTATAGAAATTCACTTGATTTTATAGTTTCAATTCTGACTGTTTCCCCCTCAATTCACTTTAAAGGTTACCAAAAAGAACTCTTAGCCTACTCACACACAATTCTAAATACACACTCAAGCACACATACACACAAACACACATTATGGTACATTCATCATACGCAACGTTGGCGTTGCTGTTAGCCTTGAACTTTTCCATTAAGCCAAATATTATTAATTACATTTTAACGGTAACTCCAACCAAATAGCAAGGCAAAAAACAATAACAAAAAAACCACGCAAAAGATTTTGTTTAATGAAAATATATAATTTTTATTTTATTTTGTTTTTGGCAAACAACAAATATTTTGAAAGCCAGAAGAAGACAAAACGGGAACCTGTTTGGCCAGTTAACTAAGTAAAAAAAATTTATTAAATGGGCTTTCAGAGCCATAAACAAATCAAGTTGAAAAACATAAAATGCAAATGCTAAGCACTAAATAAATTATTGATAATAAGTGTACAAAAAAGTCATTCCAAACACAAAAAAATATACAAAAAATAAAAAATACCGTGTACCCGAGTACCAAGTAACACGAAAATTGCAAACCACTTTTGGATACAACAACATTCTCACTTTGTTTAAACAATAAACAAAAATTAAATAAAAATAGAAGCAGAAACCGAAAAGATGCCGGCCCCGGTGAACCGACTGCGGCGGCAGTCGACGTCGGCAGAGTTTGTCTTGTTCTTCTCCATCTTCATAAGCGTCAACATCTTTTGCCATGTCAGCGCGCAAGGTGAGTAAGTTTTACATATGTACGTTATTTCAGATTTTAGTCATATTTTTATGGCCACAAAGTTTCATTAAGACCAGACGAAAAGAGATCCCCTACCCCAAAACCCAAAAAATCAAGATACCTGCCGCCATCTGATTCACTTCATGCTAATTTATCTCGATGTTGGTGGCGGCCTGTTTTAAACCGTGAGATAGTCTCAAAATTTTGTTTTTGTTTCTTACATGCCGGAACTGGCCGAAGGTCTCTTCACAGAAAAAAAAAACAAAAACCAAAACACCAAAAAGAACAATATGACTTATAAACAGAAATTAAACTTAAATTCAGTTGAGATTTGTCACGAAGCGAATCATGGCGATCATAAACGGATGTCCCCCAAAAAATATATAAAAAAAATCATCAGAATCAAAAAAATTTGCTTTTTTAATGAAACACGTTCGAAACTTCCGTGGAATTAACTTAAAATTGCGTTTTTTTCGTAGTTTGTTTGTTTGTTGAAAGAGACAAATAAGTACTGCCTATATACAAACCATATAAATACTTACTTAAGTATTGAATCAACTTAGAGTAAACATTCAAATTTTTTGGTGGCACCTGCAGCTCTTCCTGAGACCAAAAATTTGCGAATTTCGTTTTGAATAAACATTTAAGTCATGTGGCCTCTTTTGAGCTTGTTTTTTCTTGGCCTTTTCCTTTTGAATTTTATGGTTTTGTGGTGGCTTACAAGTGGGTTACAACTCCAAGTCAACAAGCTCGTCAATAAAGTGCCGCTTTGTAAATGTTTTCATAACAGTAAAGTCAAAAAAATATAAGAAGAAGAAGGCATCAGCAAAAATGAGTATCGAATGTCAGACAAGTTCTTCATATTCCCAAAGCAAAGCAGGTCAAAAAAAGGTTCTATACGAAACCAGAGAATCAGGTTAGCACAGGCAAAATGCCCTTGCCAATTTGAGCCCTAACCCAACAGTCATTCAGTTCACTTAGTTATCAGTGAATATTTCTTTATGTATTTAAATTTGATAGAACTTTTATAATTTTTATAATTTTATAACGTTAATATAGCATAATTTGTTAACCATTTCGAAACAAAGTTCTTCTATCATTCTATTCCTCATAATCTAAAACTTATTGCTACAATGCGGATCCACATATTTAGAATTTTACGACTTTAAGATCAAACAAGTTTAGTGACAAAACAAGAAAAACACACAAAAAGTTCTTCCTATTAAAACTGTTTTGTAGGCCGTTTCAGATTCACAGAAATCACAAGAGGCTGGTCTTGAAACCGTTTAAAAGCAGATTAAACTATTTGTTTTTTGTGGCTTAAGCTGAGGGATTGCAACGACTAGTTCCCCTTGTATTTTAATAGATCATTCCTCTCTAATTAATCGTAGAATTAGGCTTGATGTTATATTAATGCTCAAGCTTTTGAATGGCGAAAAAGACTCCTCTGACTTAGATGTGGACATTCTTTTATGCAATTAGCTCTTAGTCGACATTATTCTAACAACTATACCTAACATAAACTTTACAACCTACTACTTTTTGTAATCTACTCAGAGCGTTCTCTTCCTCTACTAGAAAATCATCTATTCTATCCTATTTAGCTCCTGATAGCTATACTTTAAATAATTTAATCCTTTGTCTGTCGGTCTGTTAGCTCTCTGCCAAGCTCCTTTCTGAGTATAGTTTGATAATCTGATTTAATAAAACTAGTTCGGTAAACCATCTTTCCGAAAACCATAGGCAAATGATATAGTTTTTAGCTTCTGTGTATCTTTGAAAGACTAAATTTAGTATAAAATTAAATTAAAAGCTTAAGAAATTAATTTAATTTTAACTCCAAAATCCATTTTAAGATGTTTTCCTCTCATTCAACATCTTTCATTGAAAAATCGACAAAAATGCAATGTCTGAGTGTTTGTAAGTTTTGTGACCTTGTCTTGAGCGTGTCTTGTAAACTTGACATAATATTTAACTGGATTACAACATTTCGATTAAGTCTTTGTCCAAGCTTATACCATGTATTTTAATTAATTACTAACCAAACAAGGAAAAAAAAGAAATCAACAAAAAATCAACAAAAATTCAAATTAAAATCAAATCTATTGCATAACTCATCAAAATGCCAACCTTTCTAGCGAGACTAACGGGGTAAAAATCATAGGCGTATCTTTAAAGGGGGGTCAAGTGGTGTTAATATTGATGACTGGTGTCTAACAACTCCTCTTTGGATTCAAAATAGTTATGGAATGTCATCAACTGCATAGGAAACTAAGTACAATAACCTTGTTCAAGTGTTGTAAGAAATTTATAATAAATAAAAACTAATGGATTTATTCGCCTTCATATTGTTTAGCTTGACCTTTGGTGCATTAGTTCATAAATTACAAGTTCTACTTTTGGCATTAAGGAATTCATAGACAATAATTGATATTAGCAAAAAAATATGTCGACATTTCAATACCCAAGTTTATTTTCAGTCTAGCATATTGAGCTATGCAAAATTTAGGGATAGTTGGAATTATACCTGACCAAACCCTAAGTCTAGTTTAGGATAAATATTTATAGGCAAACTTCTTAAGCTAACTTTTTGCAATTCTTTAGAGATACAATCTGAGTCAGGGTGGAAAAATGAACATCATCGACCAGGACTCTAATATACCCTTTTTGTATTCAATGTCTAGAGGGTATTAAATGTGCCCGTGGATAAGCATAATAGTATTGGCTACGCCTATGGCAAAATATTAGGTGTGTGTGTGTGTTCATTCATACATATGCACAAATCTTTATTGTATTTGTATATGTATGTGGCGTTCAAAACAAAAACTTAATAAAATTAACTTACTAATGAATCGATGATCACACCGGACAGGAAAAATACCAATACATATTAGTATATGCATCCGAAATCAAGAAACACTGCTTATGGACACAGTATTATATTTTGTTGTTTTCTTTCTTTATGAATATTTTCTGTTTTTGCTGGCCTTTTTTTGTTTTGTCTTTTGTCGCGCGTGTTGAAAACAAGTTTAGTTTCAAGTTTCTTCTATGCAAATTAAACATACGAATACAAAGGCAACATGATTTTTTTTCCTTCTCTTGCTGCTTGGAATTTTGTAATAGGAAATATGAAAAACGAAAGTGAATTGGTGACCCTTGATGAGAGCTGCCCTTGTTTGGTTTTTTATTCATCATTGTCATTAATTTCACTTTTTTTCTTTCTACTTGTTAATTTGATCGAATTAAAATAAATACCTACATACGAGAAAACGAACGAATGTATGTGATATAGAAACAACAACAAATATAACAGCATACACATGGCAAATGCGTGATAAAAAGAAAGTGAAAGAAACGTCGTAAAGTTGTGCCGCAACTTTGAGTCTGAGCTCAGAAAATTTATAACAGGTTGACTGACTGTCTGCCCCGCTAACTGCCAGCTGCCAACTGTCAACAGCTGACTGACTGACTTTTCTATATAACATTTTTAAATTGTCACAGCATATAAACATACTTTACTTACACATATTTTACAAATACAAATATGCTGATACTCTATATAAACGATATTCCTACAAACACTGATTTCAAATTAAACAGTCCATTGATGAGGAGGAAAATAGCTTAATTAAATGCAGTGGCGTAGTAACGGGGGGGGGTTTTGGGGATAAAAATTTCATTTCTTATAAAATTGATTCAGCCAATTCAATATCTTTGATCCTAAAACATGTTAACCCCCCCAAAAATTTTCTGGCTACGCCACTGATTAAATGAAACTTGGCCTAAGATATTTGCAAATTTCTTTAAACGCCTTTTATTCAGAAACATATTCGTCTCATAAATCATAATGCTTTTTGCTTTTTAAGAACTATTTGAGTGAAATAAAGTTACTAAATGATATATGTACATACATACATTTTAAGAGGTATAACCCTTTTTTTGGATCCAGTTAACACATTTCATTGGCTTCGGTTTTTTCATTTCATTCATTGAGTTTCCATGTAAACTTGGCGCCTTTCTGTGACCACAATGATGAGAAAAATGCCCAATGACATTGTTGTCCAAAACTTGATTTGCACATTATTGCAGTGAAAAGAAATGTAAAAAATTATTATTGTAATTTACATATGTACGTATGTACATATATGCATGTACATTTATATATGTAAGTACACACTAAAACAAAAGCTAAATATTGCTTTGGTATTTTTGCCAATGGCCAATTAAAATGGTTGTTGGTATTGTATATGTACATATGTATGTATACATTTTCATAGTGCAACAACAGCCGCATTATTTCCGCTTAAGTTAACTGTAGTTTGTTGCTCCAAAAGGAAAACAAGTATTAATGGCTACACAAAAACAAAAAATAATAACTTTAAAAAGAATTGAGTTGACTTAAAGATACTCTATACTCTTAATTTTAGATTATAATTAAAAACGATCAGTAACAGAAAAAAAAAATTTGAAAAATTCGGTAGCCAACACTAGTAAAGTTTCTATGGGCTCTGGTGGCGCTGCCAGATTTTGTAAGCACTGCCGTTGAGCCGGGACAAGAGAGGCATCTGGCAACCCTTTTTCTTGTGGAATTTTGTAATGCGAAAAGTTGATAAAAATGTCTTTAAAGAAGGATGCCTTTGTATCCGTGAGTTTAATTGGCCACGCCAAAGTGAAGACGATTAAAAAAGAACCGTCTAACAAAACACCGCTCAAGAGCAACGAGCCAACAATCTTACCTGAGGAATACATCGTAGAAAAGATCATGGGTAAACGCTTTTGGAATGGACGCCCACAACTACTGATCAAGTGGTTTGGTTATCCGGATGAGGAGAGCACTTGGGAGCCCCAGGAGAACATGGGCAATTGCATTGAACTTCTCACGGATTTTGAGGTGGAATTGCATAAAAAACAAATGAAACAGGAGGCACTGATCAAAACCGAGCGCCTTGAAACTTTATCTACATCGGCAAAGAAACAAAATAAAAAAACAACATCTTCAACGCTGCACACCAGGGAAATTGATGAAGCTAATCTTCTCATGAAAATGGACAAACTCCAAATAAAAGCTAGTTCTTTGCCATTACAGCGTAAACTAAAGCAAAAAGTTAAACTATCCCCAGAAATAGCCAGTAAAACAAAACAAGATGTTAAACTTTCCCCAGAAATGGACATTAAGACTTCTAATACCTTATCGCCATTAAAACGTAAAGGAAAAGAAGAAATTAAAGTATCTCCCGAAATGACTAGTAAAACTTTAAATATCGTATCGCCATTAAAACGAAAAGCAAATCAAGAACTCACCCCAGAATTAGACAATAAGTCCTTAAATATATTATCGTCGCCAAAACGTAAGGCAAAACAAGAATTTAAGGCCAAGAGAAACCATTCGCGGTCCTATGAGCATAGATCATTTTTAGACCTGAGCAGTGACTCAAGTGATAATGATGAAACGATCCCAGTGAAGCAAGAAACTCAGAAGCCTCAAAAGCAACGCCCACAAGCGGGTAAAACAACAGGAGCTTGCAGCCCTTGTTTGAGTGCTGTTTCAAAATATAATTCCTTGGAGTTTATTAAAGAGCAGGCACGTAAATGGAGGGGCAAGAAAGGGAAACAACATCAAAAGCTACGCGATACGCCTACATCGCGGCCGGGTAAACCTATGAAGCCAAGAAATCTGGATAATTCCATTGATGTTGTAATGAAGCGTGTAAGCATCTTTATATATCAATATTCTTGCGCATTAATTAATATATTTAATAAATCAGTTGCACTGTGGCACCCATAATAGGCAGGAGAATATGCCTAGCACTACCACCACACCGAAATGTGAGCCAAATTTAGACGACAACTATTCCATAAATCGCAGCGGCAACAAAAGGGAAAGAGGGGAAACATGGAGAGTTTCACCCAGAATAAAAAAATATCCGTATGGCCTCGCTCGTGGCCTTCCCTTGGACAAGGTGATACACCATTTTAAAATGCGGGAAAAACTCTTTCTGTATGTCAATTGGCAAGGAATGAGTATTACGGATGTTATTCTCCTAGACGACCTCATTGACATTTATCCACAGCAGATTATAAAATACTTGGAGTCGTTGGTGGTTGTCATGTAGGTTGCAGCACCCCGTACGTATAAAAACAACAACAAAAGTTGGTAGATCTTTCTGCCACGACCCCGTACCCATAACCTTAAACGCTAACTTCCGTTCAAAGAACGGCCGCATCATAACTTTACAGTTCGACGCTCGCGATATTTTTGGTGGTGATGATGAAGCTATGGGCCATGGGCCATGAAAAATTTTGCCTTCAGGGAAATAGCAATCCGATTTCATCCGGTGCTATTGCACCTGCATTTGCCACTCTTCTTTGCCACATAAATCACATTGATAATGCACAAGTTAGCCATATGACAAATTGTTAGTTGGTTTTGCCTCTTTTGTTACTTAGAGGAGGAAATTTATGTTCGTAAACCAAAAGATTTATGTAGAAAAAAAATTCCAAGATGAGGCACTCTTCTATTCTCTCTGTTGTGTAGATTTCATGCTCAAGATCAAGTCGAAAATTATGAGACTCCAAATACACGTGTTGTCGGATTTAAAGTTGGAGTCTGCTTGTGTCTTATCTTGTGGCATCTGTTGACAGCTACCCAGCTATACAGACGCCTTCGCTTTGAACCATGCGGCTTCAAATGTGTCTCCATCTCTCTATCCATGACAAGCTTTTCTCGTGGGCGGCTTCGGTTCATTGAACTAACCAAACTCTTTACATGCAAAAGCTTCAAATTGTGTTTGTCTCTTTCGCGAATTAAGCAAATAAAAACATAACTCTCTGACTGACTAACCATTGCGATATGTTTGGATATGTGTGATCTATGCATATCTTGCTGCCATATACAACCTTCAATCAAACGACTACGAGAAACCCAACCCAAAGAGTATGCTTGGCACCAATGGTTAGCTAGACAGGCACGCCTCGTTGCTGGCTTGGCTGGACCGGCTTGATCGAGTGGCTAATGTGTACATATTTTGCGCAATTTTCAATGTCATTTGTACATTGCTTTTTTCACTGATTGCATTTGGTTTTTTGTATTTTCTTGTAACAATTTGCCAACAAATCATAAAGCAATTTTTAACGATTTGCAATTCGATTTGTAACTAACCGAAAAATTTGACTAAAGTTGGCATCATTGCTTAACAGAAGGTCAAAATTAAAATTATACAAGGAAAGACATGCAGCAGAAAGTTCAATTTTTAATCTAAACAAAGTTTAGTTTTCTTTAATTAATTTAGTTTTGTATTCGGTTCATTGCTCTGGCTATATCTCATTCTCGAATCAATTCAACAATTACCTTTTTTTTCTACCTCGTTTCTATTTTCGGCAAACATTTGGAGTTGAGTTATTATCTATAAAACCAGATGGAAGGGAAGCAATTTTCATCTTGTGTTGACTTTTAATTCTCTGCTTTATAATTTAATCAATTTAAGTATAATTTTCTAAGGTGCGCTTACTTGTTGCTTGTCTAGATTTTTGAACTCATTTTCTCTGTGTGATTATGACCGATTATTGCTTGCCAATTTGGTTTTCTTATACTCTGTTTCTTAGATGAGGGTATAGTTATTTTGCTAGAAGTTTAAAAAAATGTTGAACGAATTTGATGTTTATCTTCAAGCATTCAAATTTATTTTTAGGGGAATAACTTGAAAGAGAAACCCCTTAAAGAGAAGTCTCCTTGATCATCTTTATATTATATAACGTCTCTCGGTTCTGTTCTGTTTCAGTAAGAAGAACTTTGAAATGTTGTAAAATATTTTTTTATTGTTTCGTTTACAAATTGAGAACAATGTTGTATGTTGGACAACAATAGTCGATCCATCAGTATTTGAGAACTTAATATTAGTTCTCATAACCATGTAATATTGGTTCTCATGGTTTAGTTAAGAACTAATGCTTCTAGTGATTGTGATTTACTTTTGCTTTACTCAATGTAAAGCTAGTTTCATAGCTATCAAATGTAACTTGAAACATTTTGCAATCATTTTGAAAACTAAGATTTTCTTTTAGTTAAGTTAATGGGGCGTTGATTGACTTATGTGTGTATTGATCTGGTTGCTATAATTTCCTCGAGTTGAAAACAAGTCTTGCAAGCTTGTATTCAATAAAAATATATATAAATTGTTTAGGCAACATTTATTATCGGTCTCTTCCATTAATTGCAATGAAAATGTTTCGACATATTGAAAGAAAAAAAGAAGGAGAAAAAATAATGTGGCTTGAAAATAAATTTGCATTTAATTATTTTCTGTCTGTCTTGCGTTCAGTTAGTTGGATGGCTGGTTATTACAACAACAACTACATCATATATATGCGATAATTTTCTCGCTCTTTTGACCATTTTTGGTAGTTGATGTAATTACGCCCAAGGCAATGCAAGGCAAAAGGCAACCTCATTTATGACGCTTTGCATATGCTAGACAACAAATCAGACATTTTTCGTGTATGTAAGTTGTTATTGTATGTAGTTGTTGTTTGTGTTGTTGTAATGCAATTTGTTTAACGCTTCGCTTATTACCAAAAACAGTATTTGTAGTTAGTTAGTTGTCTTGCATTTGTGTTTGTATTTTTTTTTTTTTTTTTTTGTGGTTTGTAGTTGGCCAGGTCTGTCGTGTGGGCCAGACAAGAAAACATCAAGTCATATGTATATGCAGATCTGAGGCCAGGTAAAAACCGAAATGATTGTCGACCTCCTGCAGATCTCTCACTCCCCATCTCTCTTTATTTGAGTCGCTTTTGGCTAATGCTGGACCATCATATGATATACAATTTCCACTGCATCATGATGAACTTTTTTATTATATTTTGTTTTCCTCTTTTCTTTTTTTTTTTTTTTTGTCGGTTTCGGTGGGGGCGTTTTTCCACTTTGCTTTTGTTGGCTTTATTTATTATGATTGCTTGACAGTTTAATATATTTACCTATAGTTGTTTGTTTGGCTGGCACGAGTCCACCAACGTTATATATACAATATATTGTTACTTATTTGTTATCTCAGTTGTTGTTTGTTGTTGGGTGCCTGCGGGTTAGAGGTTATTGGAACAGCAATTATATGTTGTTAATGGTGCTAGTGTTGCTGCTGGCTCTGTAGTTGTAGTTGTTGTAGCTGCTGATGCAATTGAGTGTCGAGGGCTCTTAACATCTGTTGGAGATGCGGTTTTGATTGCCCAAACTAGTTTACGATGATTTAGTTTATGAGGCCATATCCATATACAAAATGTATCACATATCTATCTAATTGAATCTTCAAGTGTTAGAGTAATAATCATATCCAATTATCAATAGCTAATACTAAGTAGTTAACTAAAAAATTCAATGCAAAAACTCATGGTAGTTATTTTAGCTAGTCATTAATCAAACGGAAACCAAGTTTAACCTTGCTCTAAGCAAAGTCTATGCAGTGATTTTTCTTCTGGTTATTCCCACATTTATTTAAAAGTCACTTCCACGCACAAAATCACACAAACCGTAATATCAATTTTGGTTTTTTGACCTTGCTTTGTTTTGTTTTAGCCCAGAACCTGATATAGTTATGATTGTATTACTTTATTTTATATGTATATTCACACCATCAAACAAAACTCCGAAAATGTTCAACTAACTAATTTTGTGTTGTTTCACTTTTTTAATTATTTTATACGAGCTAACATTAAAACTGTTTTTATTCATTTTCGTCTCTTTCTCTCTTTCGTTTTAGGTATGAAAATTCTCATCGTACACAAAGCAATAGCAATCTGCTGAAGTTCAGGGTTAAAAACACAATAAGTTATCAAATGAATGAATCATTTTATATATTTTTAAAATTAGGCTTTATAACGACATTTCTAACATGCATAAAACGATGGTTTATAATATTTAGGTTTCTATTAATGTAATGTTGAACAGACGTGGAAGTTTGTACCAATTATGATTTCAAGTTTTCCTTAATTATTAACTTCCATTATATTGTTTACGATCTGGTTAATCGTATTTGAAAGTTTATTGAATCAAGAAGTTTATGTTGTTATATCTTCAAACTCAAATTTCTTGAAAGTTTTAACATTGGTATAAGTTTTTAAAGCATTTTATTGATTATCTTTTGAATAGAAAAATGTTTAGTTTGAATTATTATTATTTTCTCCTTTTATGTAAATGTGAAAGATGCAACTGAAACTATGAAACTTTTTGCAATTTAGATTCGTATTAATTAAAGACATTTTGTTTTTAATTTCTTATCTACTAGCAATTGCTAAAGAACATAGTGCTTCAATCACGATCTAAGTAGCGATATTATCATTAAATGTTATTGTTCTTCTCAGATTGATTTTGATTCATCTGAGAACTTTAACTAATCTTTCATTTAAAATTGAACTTATCTATTTTTTTTTTATTAGCAACAGTGCAACTTAGAAAACCACAAGACTTTAATATACTTTAGTTACATATAAATAAATCAGTTATGTATAGTTAATATATATAGTAAAAATAAAAATATATCCCAATTTCATAAATGGTAATAATAAATTCTGAAATGCCAATTTGTATTGTAATTGCCAAATTGAAATTCAAGCCCCCACAAATCAGCACTCCTCATAAATATATATATACATATGTACATATTATATATATGTATACCTATTTTGATTTCCTTCATTCTCTGTTGTCTTTGGCAAAGTTGTTGACATTTTTGTTTGACTTTTTGAAATATTTGTAGCTGTGGGCAAATGCAATTATTACGTTATTTTCTTATATACTTGCTTGATTTGCTTTGTTTTGTGCACTTTTCTGTTTCGGGGTGTGTTTCGAAATGAATGAGGTTTATATGGTAATTGCCAGGCGATGTGCATTCTTTTGGTGTCTTAAATTTCCAGATTGTATCTGACGGGTGGGTGGGCAATGAAAAATATGTTAAATGTTTTGCCTAAAAGTCACATTACAATGTTTCTTTCAATTGTCTGTCGCTTCTTGTTTTGTTTGTGTTGTGTGTGTTTGTTGTTTAATTAGCTTCGCCTACAACTTCCGCTTACAAATGACTCATGACAAAGGCACAGACAAAAAAGAGCTACAAATGTTGACTGGTCACTGTGCTGCACTGCCACGCCCCAATTTGTCTACACCATTGCAGTACATTGAACGCATTAGGTTTTTCTTTCTTCTCAGTTTTTCTCTTCGTTTTTCCTTAAACCGTTTTTTTTTCTTGATTTTGTTGTTTAGCTTTTGATTTTCCTCATAGCTGTTTCGCATTCGTTTTACTTTCGCCTGGCCAACTAGTTGCAATTGTGCCATTCCGTCCAGTTGTGTTTTATGGCTTCCAACTTGCTGACCAACAGTCAGTCATTAGCTGCGGCGGCGGCGGCGGCGGTGGCGAAGTCATCGCCTCTCATGCAGAACTTGGGTGTTGGAAGAGTTGATTTCTTTTGACAATTTGGCAGCGGTTATAAATCATAAACAAAATCAGCAGTAGCGCAGTGGCCAAGACAAAAAGTATATGTAAATTTTGGCAAAAAGAAAGTGTTGACTGTAGAAAACGGAACTGCTTGGAGACACTAAATCGTCGGTAGTTATGGCCAGGGCACCAAGCGACCACCAGGTGCCATTTAGCCAAAGGGGCGAAAGTAATGCAAAATTATGAAATTAAGTGATTATGGGCAAAAGTATGGTAACCAACAATATGGCTGAGGGAAAATCGTACTAAAAAGTTATGTGGTTCAACAGACAATTTGATACTTATCATATATTACACTGGCCAACATATTTTTACTTTGATTCACAATGACATATAGTATCAATACTTTTTTTTAGAAAGTTTTGTTGTTTCTTAGAAATAATCTTTTCTTGTTTTTCAAAAAATAAAGAAGTTCCCACAAATAAATCCACTGGGGATACCAAAAAATCGTGTTAGAACCATATGATTCATGGACTTGGATGCCGTGTTTGGAGTCCATCAACGTGACTCATAATTGGACCACAAAAAAAAATGTATGTAGATGTTAGATGTCCAATAAATGGGGGGACAACCCGCTGAGTTGCAACAAGCATTGGTGGTTTTTTTGCCAGCCCGAGAGCCTATTGGTAGGTCAGTGACATAACCAGCACAAATATTTTGAAAAGACAAAGGAAAATTCGACTTCGATTTCTGGCCCAGGTGTGCAACCATTTTCACTATCAGTCGGTGATTGAACCAAACCGACCCGAACTCAACTGAACTGAACTGAACTTTACTATATGTAAGCTATGTGTGTGAGGCCCTACCCTAACTCGGGTCGAAGTCAATCGAGTGTGGCGAAAAAAATGTCTTGAGAATCCTTGACCCAATTGACTGAATCTGTCTGTCCTTCTCTCTTACTATAGTTGTTGGCATTTCCGTTTTGTTGCAAAGTGCAAACAGCCAGGCATAAAACAAAAATTTAAGTTCGCTTATTTTTTTTTTCTTCTTTTTTTTTTTTTTTTTTGCCTTCCATTCAATTTCGTGTCATTAAAGTTGTTTTACTTTTGTTGTTGTTTGGTTCAGCCGAAAATTACAATTTGCAATGTGACGCCCCGTTTTTTTTTTTTTTTTTTTTTGTTCAGATTGAATTTTTTATTTTAAAAACTGAAACTCTCTTACTCTTAAGTATTTATATTTCAAGGTAAATTTGCGTGCGGTTTTAGGTTTTTTTTTTTTTGAGGTTGTTGATATCGCGATTGGTAATTGTCACTTGCCCCTTTCTTTATAAATTTTGCGGCTGCTGTTAAATTACAAATTTCTGGTTAGGCAATCGAGTTAAGCTTACCATTAACCCACATTGCGGGTTGGAAATATAGATGGGAAACACTGTACCGGAAAGGCAACAAAGGCCATTGAGTGAAGGCGTTTGTATAGGAGTAACTTCAATAATAGATATTGCTCTTTAAGCCTTTCTCCTAGTCAGTTGACTGGAGACAAACTGCAAATGTACGCCAAATTTAATCCTCTTAGTTAACTCTGCAGCGTGATTTCAACGTTAATATTATTAGATAGCAGGAAGTTACAGGCTTAAACAGTGGATGTTTTGTTTAAGTTAATAAGAAAATTATTCAATCAATAGAATCGATCTTTTTACTAAATTATATATCCAACATGGTTTCTATCTAATTCTGTCAAATTTTAATTGGTTTTCAAAATTATTTCCTTTTTTTCCTGTCTTTTACAAAAAATTCACGGTTATAATAAAACTATTTGTTGGGAAAAGTAAAATATATTAAAAATTAAACCAACAAAAGGAAACGAATATAAAAGAAATTTTATATTAATCAGAATTCTTAAAACTTGCAAATTGTTGTGACTCTAAATCCGCTAAATAGATAGTATGGTAATTCGATCTGAATGATATGGATATCACAACTTTTTTGCATAATGAAAAAAAAAAGAAGCGTTTGATTATTTTCTTAATTTATTTCGCAATCATTTACATAGTCTTACATAAATTGACATGAATAAAAATTTGCCAACTTTTATGCAATCGGTTAAAAAGAGAAATAAGTCTACTACTACATACATAAATTACGGATTTGATAACTGTTTCTCTCAAAACACACAAAAAACAAATTTCTATATACATTGTAATTTTCCGCATATTTAGTTTTTGTTTCGTTTTTGTTTTTGGGGTGATAAAAAGAATGGCCAAAAGTCCAATGAAAGACAACCAAAGCAAATTTACCATTTACCAAATAAAAGAATCGACTAAAAAATACCATCTAAAGTAGTTTGTAATGAATTGGCATGAATCTTTGTCTGAATTTAATAGATGCTGATCATGAGTTTGAAGATACTAAATATACCCTTTGTCATAGTTAATAAAGGGTATGGAACATTTCGCCGCACACTTTGCCCACGTTAAAGCAAAAAACAAAAATGGTCAACCATTTGATTTTGGCTTAGTTTTTCTTGGCCAACTGGTCTATTGTTGTTGTAATTACAATTTCTGTTGCTGCTCATTGTGATTTTTTTTCCTCCTTTGCTGTTTCTGGCTGATTTATTGTGTGAACAGCAAAGGTTTTTGTTGCTCCCTCTGTTTGATTCTTTCTATGCCTTTTGTCTTTGGTCTGATTTGCATATTTTGCCTCCTGCTATTTATGTATGACTGTGGCTTAGGGCGTGGGTAGCTGAATGGGCTATGATTTTGGGGCGTGTTTAAGGCATTCAGTTATACTATAGAAGCCATATACTCCAGACCCATTGAAAACGTTTCCCTAAGTGGTTTGGCACTCTGAATCCGCAGCCAAGTGGATGGAAATTGGCTTCATTACATATTGTGCTGGATGAGGTGTAGGCTACCTGAACAAAATAAAAACCCATGAAAACGTCGTTTTAATATTGTGCGGTTCAATGAACCACAAATATGCAATTCTTAAGAGTGTTATTAAAGCAAATAACACTCCATCAATCTCCATTCCCGAGTTGAATGGCTTTTCAAGACGCTGATCATCGTCGCCGTAGTCGTCGCTCGTCCTCTTCACCCACACACAGACACACACGCCGAGTGAGGCAAATGATGATGATCTTTTTCTCGACTGTTGCACTTTTCAGTCTCTGCCAGTCGGCCATATCAATTGAATGCGAGGACTACTTAGCAGAAGCTTGCAAATTGCAATTCATTGTCGCCAGTAGAGATCAGAGAGCAGTTCTCCACTTTGGCAGATTCGGCTTCGGTTCTGTGGCAATTCGTTCAGTCGTTTTTTTTTTTCTTGCCAACAACTTTCATATCTTGACATTTTTATTAAAAATGCAGTTTGCCTTTTTCGCCATCTGAAAAGATCCGAACAAAGGGCATATATTGCATTTTATGCCGGCTGCTCGTTAAGCAACTCTTGTTGTTGTTTCGATTGTTGCTTTTGGGCATCATTTCCTGCTTAAATGTTGCCCCTAGAGATGGAGGGGAGGAATCTCTTCTTTGATTATTATATATGTCCATACATACATACTATTTATAGGGCGGTCTGCCCAAATTGTTGACTCAAGGATAACTGCATTCCCTCTCATTGCAGTAGCTAAGCTGGAATAAAAAATTGCCTTACAAAAGTCACAAAAGGCCAGCCAACGAAACGAATGACTTAAGCAACGAACTTGATTCGGTTTCTTTTTTTTTTTTTTAAATTGTGAATGTATCCCCATAAGAGTTTTCCTTGTAACGACATTAATAACTCAGTTTGCTTACGAATTTTGGGATTTCACTTTGGTAAGAAAATTACTCAAGTTTTGACTAATAACAGTTTTGGATTTAGTCATTTAGACAAAGGGGAAATGGATTTTGGTTCAGTTTTTAACTGAAACTTGTTTGGTAAATAGTCAGAAAGATGTCTATTAGTGTTAAAAACGTTTATTGGCTTTCCTTTCACACTGTTTGAATGATGTGAAGCAGATCGGTAGAATGTAGAAGACACAAGTAGAATAGAGAGACTATCCTAACTATTTTCCTTAAAAATATAAACTCCCAAGCTGAAATCCTTATTATCGATTACTAAGAATGGATGATTATGAATGAAAACAAAGAAGAAGTAATAAGTATAGAGTCAATACCAGCATAAATTATACATATTCATAGAAGGATTTATATACATACATATGTATATTAAAACAATTCTAGACAAATTCCCATCCACTGCATTGGCAGTTCCCTTCTCTCAGGTACTACCTCAAACCGCTTAGACAACAGTCACAAATCTCTCACATTAATGTGTGATCCAATTCCAAAACAAATTATCATTCCAGCAACGAAATTCCTTGCCATTGTCAGTGTTTAACAATCTCTTGTAGCACTTTATCAAAATCCAAGCACGTACATATATAGCTTAGAAAAAAAAGTGCCGCCAAAAAAAATACCCAACTATAAGTGGGGTTCTATATCAGAGCAACTCCAACTACACTCTAACTGTACCTGTAGCTGTATATATGTATGTACATATGTGCTTACACAGTATACTGTAGGTGTGAAATAGCCCGCTGTGAGCCGCCCTCATCCAACCAACCAACCAACCATCCAACAGCAAACAACAACAACACCATGAACAGTTGAACAACTGTTTTTCTATTTAGATCTTTGTTGCTGTTGTTATTTTATTCAACTTTTGCCTTTCTAAGACCAAGTCGTGGAATTGTGTTGATTGAATGTCTCGGGAAACTGTAACTGTAGGATCGTGTGTTTTTTGTCGGTGAATGTGGCTGGGTCGGATTCGGGTTCGAGTCTGATGCTTGAATCTGGTTGGGTTGGGGGTCTGACTACTTTTTTTTCTCTTCACGATGTCGTGCTGCTATTGTTCGCATTAGTGTTGCATATTAAGTAATAGAACTGTTGTTTTTTTTTTTTCTACTGAATTACGGTACTACATCCACACACAAGCACACCAAATAACTAACTCTAGGAATGTTGAAATTCAAGGGATTTGGGTTTGGTATTTTCACAATTTCATCATATGCAAATTTTGTATCATTCCAGTAGTTCTCTTAGGGGCTTTTGCTTTAAATTGCTTAAATGAAATCTATTTTTGCTCTAGTTGTTGACCAAAAGCAAGAGATCAATGTGCCAAGCCCAGGTCTGGGGCGATAAGTAAAGTTTAATTTTTCGTTTTCGATTTCTATAAAACTCGTTTTTGCATTTGAGTTGTGCTCGTAATTTGGTTTTAATATTTGCAATATACAATTTTTTCTATTGAACCTGACTAGAGCACGCTTGGCAAATTACATAAGTAAAAAACAAGAAACGAGAAAAATAAAGAAAAATGAATAAATAAATATAAACAAAATGCAGTCGCACCTTAAAAAAAAATTCAACAGAATGGAAAAGAAAAAGACATTATGCTGCCCTTTATTGAATGAAGTTTCATTAGAGAAATATTTCTTTGCTGACATGTGTCAAGCACTTGGAAAAATTAAACATTGAAACATTATAGTCCTTAAAATCCTCGGAATCTAGTATGTGCTTTGTGGTTAGCTTATATACCCCCTTTCTCCACTGAGTCCAGGGTATAAAAATGGCAAAAAATGAAATGAAACTCATGGCACGAGCAAACTGTGGACAAAGTCAACGCTGACGCAGCCAAAAGAAACAAATAAAAACAAAGAAAAACGCAGAGGGGGAAAAAAGTGTGAAGCACAAATCAAACATCAAATAAATTGATAGAATATTCAAAATTGAAGAGCTGACATGCCAAAAAAATATGCGCCAGAGCAAAACTACATTCGCCTTTCACCTCTACGTTGAACCCAGCACGAGCTGGGGCCAAGCAATGAAGGGCCACCAGAAAAAGAGCCTGGAATTGGAATATGGCCTAAAGTAACACTACGCCGCAACTTAACTTACAGTCGTGAATTCTGTGTTTTTGTTTTTGTTTTTGACTGTTTATGTGAATATGGACATTGCCACCCGCACACAATAATCCAGAGAGACCGAATAGTGGTATTGAACCAGTTTTTGGTTGGCTTTGATTTTGACCAGGTCCATGGAGTGTTGGCAATGGTCTGTTGATGCCTGAAATTGATAGTCAAATGCAAAAACCGGCTAAAGAGAACTTTTTTTCTTTTTGGTCAAGAAGTTTTTCGTTGTTCGTTTGCCATTTACAATTGCATGGGCGAGAATTTATTGTGGTTTGTCCTTTTACGTGTGTGAGAATGATCATTGGATTTTGAAGTTCTCTTTAATGGCTGCTTTTTAATGGTTTAATGTATTACTTTGCCGAGGCTTAAAAAAACACCAAAAACGACTTTAAGGCTATGTTAATGCCGACAATCTAAACTAGTCTAAAATGACTTTCAGTATTCTTCGTAATAGTATACAATATTGAACTTTAAAAAGTCTTTTTGATCTATGGTTAATAGCAATACATTTCAAGTTAGAGAAAGTCCAAAGAGTAAGATACTCAAAGTAAAGTTGAGTCTTTAGATGGACACATGTGAATAGCATTAAAAATTGAAGATTAACCGTAACACCTTTATTTGTTGGGCTTTGATTAGTGGCATAGATTATTAAAGCACAACAAATAAAATATCTAACAGATATATCAGTTCAGTTATTCTGATTCAAATGACAGATACTTGTGTATACTGAATCTAAATATTTGGTAAGCCAAGCTATTTAGAATGAATCATTTAGCGATTCACAAAAAGTTTATGGAAAAAATCCCTTTGCGAATAAACAAAAACTGAGTTCCCAGTTTGAACCGACCATTTTAGTTGTTTTCTGTATAGAAAATAAAAATTCATCAGAGTTTTAAATCGAAAATCAAGTCGCTTACAAATTTTTAAACCAGAAACATTTCAAGAGCTCAAGACCGAGATTCAATCTGCTATTGCTAAGATAAAATGAGTCTACTGCTATTTGGTCATATAACAGCAATTAGTTTGCATAAATGAATGTCAGAAGCAAACTTTCAATTATTTATTTTAGCATTGAAATACGAGCAAACCAATTATGAAATAAACTACCTTTTATTAGTAATTTAAGTATGAGAAAAATTTTGAAAAATGTAAACAAAATATTTCAAAATTTTCCTAAATCATCGTTTACCTGATAAAAGCTCTGGCAGTGAGGAAAGCGAATAGTTCAAATACTAATGCCTACTAATTTAGTTACAGATAAACGTACCTTCTCTAGATCGTGAGTCTCTAATATTTTGCATAATATTTTCTCCATTGGCAAACAGGTGAAACTGAACTATGAACTGAGGAAGTATCAATTTGACTGCCTCAGACACATCATCTTCATTATCATCATAAGCATCATGATCATAACCACCTCCCACACTGAATTCAATTTAATTTCATGTTTATGCTCATCTTCAGTTTATGAAAATTGAATTTTTTTTTTTTTTTATTGATCTATGATCGATGATTTTGTCTTTTGTTTTCTTCTCTCCATTTCTCATCATTCAAAGCTTAAGCTCGAATTACCGAAACAAAAGAAAAATCATGATTTAATCGATGAGCGAACAAAAAAAATTTCACTTTCGTTTTGTTTCACCGTCTCTGTTGCCTTTCTTCACGAAATTCATTCATTTTCACCGCCCCAAAACTGACCCTCAATGAGCATTTAGCGTATTATGTAAAAGATTATTTTGGCCTGGCTTATGCCACGCCCAGTAGTTGTTGTTCCAGTAGTTTGCCGACGCATCTGGATGGATGTTTCTTTTGACTCGAAATGTTTTACAAATTTATGCGGTTACTTTTCATGAAGAAAGAGAAAAAATTATAAAAAAAAAAAACTGAAAATAAAATGCTTTCAATTTATGTTGATGGGCATTATGTCAAGCTGGTCATGAATTTAAAATGTTTGGAAGTTTTCTCAGGCCCATAGAGAGCTGGACTGGGAATTGTTTGTCTTTGTGCATGGACTTCCTCTTTTTGGCGCTTTGAACAGAATGCGTCACTTGAGAGTTTTTGTATTAAATTGAAACGACTTGTAATAAAAACAAGTGTTTCCTTTAACTACCAAATGTGGTAGATTATCGATACATTTTCCGGTCTTCCAGGCTGATTTTCGATATCCAAAACCCATTTCCCCTTAGAAAATCTTAGCCTGAAGACCCCGCGCTATCCTCTTCATGAAAGTAATAAATCTTGTCAGGGTATTGCACCTTCGGCATTGGATAAACGGTTTCACTTTCATCGATGGTCCACGAGAATCAGACACAGAGTACATTCCATTCGAAAAGTTTTAGTTGATTTCCGGCAAGTTGTTTGTGGATTTATTTTATATAATTCGGTTAACTAAGCACCTGCTCACCCAGTTTAAATAAACGTTTGAAAAATAAGTGCAACAGTTTGAAGTGCATTTGCACTCTGTGTGTCAGAGTGTTTGAGTGTGTTTGTGTGTGTTACATTTACCCAGTTTGTTGAGTTTGTTTTGACTGCCCACCCGAAAATCCACTTTAATTACAGCTACAGTTTTACTGTCACTGGTCTGAGCAGGTTGCATACAATAATGCAAATAATAAACTAAAGAAATTCGAACCAGTTTTTAAAGCGTTCATTTTTGATTTCGTTTGCTTTCTGGTTTTTGATTTTGCCAACATATTCAAACGAGTCATTCCGACATGATACAAATATAATATCCGCCTTTCGGCCAAGAAATATTTATGCTAATCAATCATTTAATTTTTTTTTTTTTTTTTTTTTGTTTTTGTTCTGTGTACAAGGACACCTTGGCCCGGCAATTAGAATGCGCCTTAACTGATTTATATAGAACGTGGCCAACACCCGCACAAGAGGAAATGGAATGCTGTTGGCCAAATCAAACAACATTCTAAACCCAAGAAACCCGTTTATGAGTCGTTTGTTACGTTTTGTCGTTGGTTGGCAATTATTTTGCCGTAATTGTATTTAATTTGCCCAGCACTTCAGAGCATTAAGAGAAGGGCTGGAACAAGAGTGTGCTGAAAAGGGGGTGTCTGTATTTGTATCAATTATAAATTGACACTTGACTTAAACATTGTGGGTGTGGATAACCACGGTCTATGTTCGTGTCCACAAACCTCATAAGCTGCATTCCTTACAATCGCCACACTTCCTAGACTTCTGATATCTGATATGAAAATAGAGGTTTGACATTTTATTGACGGTTTAATTTTGTTGGCCAGGAACAGGTAGCCTATAAATACAGTAAAGAAACTTTTTTGCACTAACTACTTTGCAGTTAAAGTTAGCTTGTTTTTTGTTTCTATCTCAATAAATAAAATTTGTAAACTTAAGCTACTGCAAAGTTCAAATAAAATCTTCTAAAATTGTAAAATGCACAAACAAGTTGCCTCGCATGCTGTTAGCCAATTATCTAGCATTAAAATCATACGATATCCAAGATTAAAGATGATTGTTTCTTGTTTAAGATGCAACTTAATAATTTGATGTTTTCAAAACAAAAAAAAAAAAAAAAAAAACTTTCGAAGCGGAGAATGCCAACGAATAGAGTTTACCATTTAGCAACAAATTATTATAAATTATAGAAAGCTAATTTGCTGTACACTCAGTTATTGACGTTCGGCACACATACATATACAAATCGCAGTATGCCACCTAATTGGTAGCACTTTTCGGTTTTGTTGGCACATGTAAGGCTTTTAGTGGAGTAGTAGACAAACTTTGCGCATTTTGCTCCTACATGCATATGATGTTTGCATATGTACATATATCTCTCAACCACCAGCTTGAGCTCCAGCACCGTCACCACCGCCCCATATTTGTTTAAACAATGGCCAACACACACACACACACACACAGCGGGCGAAGCAAGTTAAAAGAAAACCAGCTGGAGAGCTTTGGCAATAGTTTTGTTTTTTCTTTCTGTTTGTTTCTATGTTTCTTTGTTTTGGTTTCTGTGTTGCTCGCTTTTCGGTTTGTTTTGTGTAACAAGTTTGCATATGTAATTAACCAACAGCTAACGTATTAGTAAATATAATTAAAACTAAAATTGGAATGTAATCCTCTATTATTTCTCCCTCAGTGTGTGTGTTGTGTGCATTAAGTAAATTTTTTTTCTTTCATTCATAAATGACGCAACAAAAAAATTCTTCAATAAAAATCAAAAGACTTAGGCCACAAACTTGCCGACTAATAGAATTTCTTTAAAGTCTTTTTTTTAGCTGATTCATTAAAACTTACACATACATAACTTCCCTTTTTCCATCTCCATGTCTCTCCTTCTGTATATCTCGCTTGACATTGACCTTCATCGGTGTATTATTTTCTAATTAACAACTCCCCGGGCTAGAAGCAGCAGAGAATATACCAAAGAGCAAGAGAATTCGGGCCCAATTCTTCAAAGATATACCCTAACGGTAAGTGGGTATACTGCTTATATTAGAGAGATATAACAAAATTACGTCTAACTATTTGCTTGATTTGTTGTTATGCTTTAATATCATCTTTATAACAAAGTTAAGTCAAAAGCTATGACAATCCTGTATGAAATTAACAAGACATTACATGCCTCATTACTTATTCATGTGGCCAAATCGATTCAGCATCATTGTGTCGAACATCTTGCGTCTTTCATCATTCATCACAGGCCTAGCCAAACCCCTCTTTTGGTGTCCCCTCTTATGGGGGCCCTTCTTTTGGTGGACCTTCTTTCTTGACAATAACTTCCGTTTTAGGATTTCCATAATCTTGCGTCTTACCATAATGACATAGTGCATACGTTTAGGTGGCGGTAGATTATGCCAGGCCAAACGTGAGAGACGACAAATTTCCCGCTGTGTTAATCTAGCCTTCTGTTCAGCATCCATGGCAGCGACATAGTCATTGTGAAATAACTTGTAGGGATGCATATTTTTCAGTTCTTTTTTGATATCCTCATTTGTCTGTGCCACGGGCTGGTTTGCACGGCCTTTTGGAAACATAGTGCGTGAGAGTGGGACTCCTCCTTTTTTGTTAATATTATTAATACTCAAAATTTAGTTAAAACTTTTATAAATTTAGAAAAATTAATTTTTTTAACCGATTTGTTTGCTACTAGCTTTCAGACTGAAATAAATGAATTTGTATTTACGTTTTTACATTTGAGCCATGACAGAAATCAACATGTATAATTGATTATAAGTTTTAGTACCATTTCACTAGAGAGTTAGAAGAACTAGATCCAGAATAGATTATCCAAGTAAATGGTAAAAAGGTATACCTATCTTGAATAAGCCGAAATATGAAATAAATAGGGAGTAACCACAAAATCTTCAAAAGAACCTGCTTTATCCTTATCAATCGGTTAAATCTAGTGTATTGTGCCAGTTTAAAGCGACTTATTTTGTATTCCTTTGTAAATACGACTAGTCTATTATTGGTATTTGACATTAATAAAGACTTAATACTTAATATTTCATGGAATCACAACTAAAATGTGTTAATAGAAAGATTACTATGTAATCCTGATCAGACAAAGGCAGCAGGCGGGGAAATGAAAAATAAAAAGTGAAAAGTAGGCCATGTAAATGTGCCTTGTTTACCTGCCTCATGCCATACTCCAACTCTTCACATTCCGACGTTTTGTGCTATTGAATAAACAACAACAATAATATACAATACAAAATTCCAAGTTATAAAATGCGCAAAATTGATTTGGACAAATTGAAAAAAAAAAGTGGTAGAAATGATAAAGTTGTTCCACGAATACTTCCTAAAATGGCCAATTATTGGGCGAAAAAAGTTATGAAGTCGAAGGCTAAGTGGAAGCTGCAGCCCAAATTCACTAAATCGAAGGCTTATCCAAGATTCCAAGATACAAAGAAGAAGGTGTTTTCGAGCAATCGCAGGGCTTTCGTACAAGAGCCTCAAAACCATGTTTCCCGTGAGATTCACCCATTGACTAGATGTCCGACACCCAAACCGCGGAGTATCAAGAAAACGCGTCGGCATGGCGACCATGTGAAAAAGCAGGCTTGTAGATCCTTAAAAACGGTGGGCCAAGAATTTCGGAAATCCATTAGGATCAGAAAATGGCGCGAGGCCGTTGCTGCAGCCACTGGACTTGAAAATGTAATGAAGGTAACTAATCAACATCCCCGAGAGCTGGCCATACGAAGAGGACGTACCAAAATCAATATCCCCAGAAATGATCAAAATGCATTGCTTAAGGTGAAGCAGTTGGAGAAAAAGAAAAAGAAATAAGGCAAACTTGATATTGACGATCCGATAAATTTTTTAAAATTTCTAAAAGGACACATCTTTGGCACATTTGAACTTATAAATAAGTAAACGTCTGGACCGTTAATGCAATTTCATATCTTTTTCTCTTTGGAATGGGTTGAATTTGTTGCAGGTATTAGGAATTTGGAATCCCCAGGAGTTTTCTTGGGACCGGACTTCTTCCAAATAGTTGTTGCTTTCAGAGTGCTAGAAACAAGGTGACATGGCCATAGAGTCAGCTTGACTAGAGAATATATTTAGTTATTAGAGATCTGATGATCTGACCGAGATCTCCAATTTGAAAGAGTATCAAATGAACGACATTGACGAAGGTCTTTTCGTCGTTTTTTGTTTTCTGTATTTTGCTGGTCGTCACCTTGCTTGGCAGTCCATTAAAAGCGAGTAAATTAAATGAAATTATGTATTTTGTCAAAAGAGAAACAACAAAATTGCGGTATTACTGAATATGGGTGTGGGCATACTTAATATACACATTGATGGGATAATGTTCAATGGTTATAGAATGATGTCAGAGCAGATATTTGCAACCTGTGCAGAGCAATTTGTTACTAGACTTCGACATTTAATGTGATTACAAGCATGGGAGTAGGCAGAAAATCCGGTTCGGGGGTTATATTTTCAGATTTTCAGATCATGCAACAGATCATGTCTTGTGTGCAATGCTTCTCAAACTGTGCTGTAACATTCATAAACTGCAACGACCTTCAATCAGATAAAAAGAAGAACTAAGTAGAGAGCGTCCAACCAAGAAGCTAAGCAGATGATGAAAAAAAATATATATGTATAACCAAACAGAAACTTGATTAAAGTTAAGAAAAACGTAAAGTTCAACTTGTTGCTGTTGTTCATTATTATGGCCATTGTTTGTGTTGTTGTTGTTATTGTTGTTGCTGCTTGACATTTCGCACACAACACAAAAGAAAAAAGCTAAACAAAACAAAAACAAATGAAGAAGACTCTACTGCTGCCCCCTGGAAAATTTTATGCTTTTATTTTGTATATTTCAGGGGTTTCTTCTTTTCGCAATTTTGGTTGCATAGCATTGCATTGAAAATGCATAAAAAACAAATTTGAAATTTCAAAAATTATTTTGAGTCTGCCTTAATTAGCTTAAAAAACCAGAGCCCCAGCCAAATGGCATGCCAAGAGATGTTAGATGGGAAATCATCAGCATCTCGGCATCAGCAACAAGTTGCAAATTCTTTGCCGTAGTAAATGTCAAACTGTCAGACTATTGGTGGGGGGTGGAGATACTTGAAATGGGAGCGGACTCGAGTCATGGTGGGATGGAGACGGAAAAAAGACAAACTGCATGCCAACAAGTGCCATGCCATGCCATGTAATGACCTGTTTTCAAGGGTCTCAGAAGGCAGTATAAATTTTCAATTATTTTTCAAAGTTTTACATATCATGACAAGTCAATCTAGTTACCTAGAAATTCTCACTCAAAAGGTCATATGAACTGAAAACAACTACTTCAGTCGAATAGTCACAACATTGCTGAGAGTTTGAAAATCATTTGAATAAAAAGTATCAAAAAATTATTATCGAGTTGATTCTTGAGACAAAAATTACAACAGATTATAAACAAGTGAATTTTTACAAATATCAAACTAAAAGTATTCAAAGTTCTTTTTAAGTCAAGGACTAGAAAAAAGATATTCCTTTAAAAATTAACAAAAGTTAAAAATTTTCCCTTTGGCCAAAGTTAATACATTTAAAATTCTACATCAAAATAAAGTACAAATTTCAGCACAAATTTGGCTAAAAGTGCCAAAGTTACGAAACATATACAAAATCCTTTATCCATCCTTTATGACAAAATTTCGAAACACGTGGACAATTCTAAATTGAAATTGAGTGAATTTTAGAACGCAATGCACAAAAAGTTACACAAGTTTTGGTTATAAATTGTCCCAAAGTTATAAAACAGTTATGTTTACTCCTTTAAATCAAAATTAATCCAAAATTTAAACGGTTTAAGAAATGAATAAAACTCTTTATCAAAATTAAGTGAAAATTTCAAAATATATTCCATAAAAAGTTGTTAAAAATTGTCCTTTCGGCCAAAGCTACAAAATACACATAAAAGTCTACATCAAAATTAAGTACAAATTTTAGCTGACTCTATAAAAAGTTATAAGAGTGGCTATAAGTGCCAAAGTTACGAAACATATATACATAATCCATCATATCTAAATACGTAGACAATTCCAAAATTAAGTGAATTTTAGAACGCAATCCACAAAAAGTTACAAAAGTTTTGATAGATATGTCCAAAAGTTATAAAACAGTTATGCTTAATCCTTTAATTCAATTCAAAGTTACGAAACATATATACATAATCCATCATATCTAAATACGTAGACAATTCCAAAATTAAGTGAATTTTAGAACGCAATCCACAAAAAGTTACAAAAGTTTTGATAGATATTGTCCAAAAGTTATAAAACAGTTATGCTTAATCCTTTAATTCAATTCAAAGTTACGAAACATATATACATAATCCATCATATCTAAATACGTACACAATTCTAAATTGAAATTAAGTGAATTTTAGAACGCAATCCACAAAAAGTTACAAAAGTTTTGATAGATATTGTCCAAAAGTTATAAAACAGTTATGCTTAATCCTTTAATTCAAAATTAATCAAAATTTCGAACGGTTTAAGAAATATGAATGGATTTCTATCAAAAGTGAAAATTTCAAAATATATTCCATAAATAGTTGTTAAAAATTGTCCTTTCGGCCAAAGCTACAAAATACACATAAAAGTCTACATCAAAATTAAGTACAAATTTTAGCTCAGACTCTATGAAAAGTTATAAGAGTGGCTAAAAGTGCCAAAGTTACGAAACATATATACATAATCCATCATATCTAAAAACGTACACAATTCTAAATTGAAATTAAATGAATTTTAGAACGCAATCCACAAAAAGTTACAAAAGTTTTGATAGATATTGTCCAAAAGTTATAAAACAGTTATGCTTAATCCTTTAATTCAATTCAAAGTTACGAAACATATATACATAATCCATCATATCTAAATACGTAGACAATTCCAAAATTAAGTGAATTTTAGAACGCAATCCACAAAAAGTTACAAAAGTTTTGATAGATATTGTCCAAAAGTTATAAAACAGTTATGCTTAATCCTTTAATTCAATTCAAAGTTACGAAACATATATACATAATCCATCATATCTAAATACGTACACAATTCTAAATTGAAATTAAGTGAATTTTAGAACGCAATCCACAAAAAGTTACAAGAGTTAGTACAAATTGTCCCAAAGTTGTAAAACAGTTATGGTTAATCCTTTAATTCAAAATTAATCAAAGTTTCGAACGGTTTAAGAAATATGAATGGATTTCTATCAAAAGTGAAAATTTCAAAATATATTCCATAAATAGTTGTTAAAAATTGTCCTTTCGGCCAAAGCTACAAAATACACATAAAAGTCTACATCAAAATTAAGTACAAATTTTAGCTCAGACTCTATGAAAAGTTATAAGAGTGGCTAAAAGTGCCAAAGTTACGAAACATATATACATAATCCATCATATCTAAAAACGTACACAATTCTAAATTGAAATTAAATGAATTTTAGAACGCAATCCACAAAAAGTTACAAAAGTTTTGATAGATATTGTCCAAAAGTTATAAAACAGTTATGCTTAATCCTTTAATTCAATTCAAAGTTACGAAACATATATACATAATCCATCATATCTAAATACGTAGACAATTCCAAAATTAAGTGAATTTTAGAACGCAATCCACAAAAAGTTACAAAAGTTTTGATAGATATTGTCCAAAAGTTATAAAACAGTTATGCTTAATCCTTTAATTCAATTCAAAGTTACGAAACATATATACATAATCCATCATATCTAAATACGTACACAATTCTAAATTGAAATTAAGTGAATTTTAGAACGCAATCCACAAAAAGTTACAAGAGTTAGTACAAATTGTCCCAAAGTTGTAAAACAGTTATGGTTAATCCTTTAATTCAAAATTAATCAAAATTTCGAACGGTTTTAGAAATATGAATGGATTATTATCAAAAGTGAAAATTTCAAAATATTCTATTTAAAATTTACAAAAGTTGAAAATTGTCCTTTCGTTCGAAGCTACAAAATACACATAAAAGTCTACATCAAAATTAAGTACAAATTTTAGCTCAGACTCTATGAAAAGTTATAAGAGTGGCTAAAAGTGCCAAAGTTACGAAACATATATACATAATCCATCATATCTAAGTACGTACACAATTCTAAATTGAAATTAAGTGAATTTTAGAACGCAATCCACAAAAAGTTACAAAAGTTTTGATAGATATTGTCCAAAAGTTATAAAACAGTTATGCTTAATCCTTTAATTCAATTCAAAGTTACGAAACATATATACATAATCCATCATATCTAAATACGTAGACAATTCCAAAATTAAGTGAATTTTAGAACGCAATCCACAAAAAGTTACAAAAGTTTTGATAGATATTGTCCAAAAGTTATAAAACAGTTATGCTTAATCCTTTAATTCAATTCAAAGTTACGAAACATATATACATAATCCATCATATCTAAATACGTACACAATTCTAAATTGAAATTAAGTGAATTTTAGAACGCAATCCACAAAAAGTTACAAGAGTTAGTACAAATTGTCCCAAAGTTGTAAAACAGTTATGGTTAATCCTTTAATTCAAAATTAATCAAAATTTCGAACGGTTTAAGAAATATGAATGGATTTCTATCAAAAGTGAAAATTTCATAATATATTCCATAAAAAGTTGTTAAAAATTGTCCTTTCGGCCAAAGCTACAAAATACACATAAAAGTCTACATCAAAATTAAGTACAAATTTTAGCTGACTCTATGAAAAGTTATAAGAGTGGCTAAAAGTGCCAAAGTTACGAAACATATATACATAATCCATCATATCTAAATACGTAGACAATTCCAAAATTAAGTGAATTTTAGAACGCAATCCACAAAAAGTTACAAAAGTTTTGATAGATATTGTCCAAAAGTTATAAAACAGTTATGCTTAATCCTTTAATTCAATTCAAAGTTACGAAACATATATACATAATCCATCATATCTAAATACGTACACAATTCTAAATTGAAATTAAGTGAATTTTAGAACGCAATCCACAAAAAGTTACAAGAGTTAGTACAAATTGTCCCAAAGTTGTAAAACAGTTATGGTTAATCCTTTAATTCAAAATTAATCAAAATTTCGAACGGTTTTAGAAATATGAATGGATTATTATCAAAAGTGAAAATTTCAAAATATATTCCATAAAAAGTTGTTAAAAATTGTCCTTTCGGCCAAAGCTACAAAATACACATAAAAGTCTACATCAAAATTAAGTACAAATTTTAGCTCAGACTCTATGAAAAGTTATAAGAGTGGCTAAAAGTGCCAAAGTTACGAAACATATATACATAATCCATCATATCTAAGTACGTACACAATTCTAAATTGAAATTAAGTGAATTTTAGAACGCAATCCACAAAAAGTTACAAAAGTTTTGATAGATATTGTCCAAAAGTTATAAAACAGTTATGCTTAATCCTTTAATTCAAAATTAATCAAAATTTCGAACGGTTTAAGAAATATGAATGGATTTCTATCAAAAGTGAAAATTTCAAAATATATTCCATAAAAAGTTGTTAAAAATTGTCCTTTCGGCCAAAGCTACAAAATACACATAAAAGTCTACATCAAAATTAAGTACAAATTTTAGCTCAGACTCTATGAAAAGTTATAAGAGTGGCTAAAAGTGCCAAAGTTACGAAACATATATACATAATCCATCATATCTAAAAACGTACACAATTCTAAATTGAAATTAAATGAATTTTAGAACGCAATCCACAAAAAGTTACAAAAGTTTTGATAGATATGTCCAAAAGTTATAAAACAGTTATGCTTAATCCTTTAATTCAATTCAAAGTTACGAAACATATATACATAATCCATCATATCTAAATACGTAGACAATTCCAAAATTAAGTGAATTTTAGAACGCAATCCACAAAAAGTTACAAAAGTTTTGATAGATATTGTCCAAAAGTTATAAAACAGTTATGCTTAATCCTTTAATTCAATTCAAAGTTACGAAACATATATACATAATCCATCATATCTAAATACGTACACAATTCTAAATTGAAATTAAGTGAATTTTAGAACGCAATCCACAAAAAGTTACAAAAGTTTTGATAGATATTGTCCAAAAGTTATAAAACAGTTATGCTTAATCCTTTAATTCAATTCAAAGTTACGAAACATATATACATAATCCATCATATCTAAATACGTACACAATTCTAAATTGAAATTAAGTGAATTTTAGAACGCAATCCACAAAAAGTTACAAAAGTTTTGATAGATATTGTCCAAAAGTTATAAAACAGTTATGCTTAATCCTTTAATTCAAAATTAATCAAAGTTTCGAACGGTTTAAGAAATAAGAATGAATTTCTATCAAAAGTGAAAATTTCAAAATATATTCCATAAAAAGTTGTTAAAAATTGTCCTTTCGGCCAAAGCTACAAAATACACATAAAAGTCTACATCAAAATTAAGTACAAATTTTAGCTCAGACTCTATGAAAAGTTATAAGAGTGGCTAAAAGTGCCAAAGTTACGAAACATATATACATAATCCATCATATCTAAATATATACATAATCCATCATATCTAAATACGTACACAATTCTAAATTGAAATTAAGTGAATTTTAGAACGCAATCCACAAAAAGTTACAAAAGTTAGTACAAATTGTCCCAAAGTTGTAAAACAGTTATGGTTAATCCTTTAATTCAAAATTAATCAAAGTTTCGAACGGTTTAAGAAATAAGAATGAATTTCTATCAAAAGTGAAAATTTCAAAATATATTCCATAAAAAGTTGTTAAAAATTGTCCTTTCGGCCAAAGCTACAAAATACACATAAAAGTCTACATCAAAATTAAGTACAAATTTTAGCTCAGACTCTATGAAAAGTTATAAGAGTGGCTAAAAGTGCCAAAGTTACGAAACATATATACATAATCCATCATATCTAAATACGTAGACAATTCCAAAATTAAGTGAATTTTAGAACGCAATCCACAAAAAGTTACAAAAGTTTTGATAGATATTGTCCAAAAGTTATAAAACAGTTATGCTTAATCCTTTAATTCAATTCAAAGTTACGAAACATATATACATAATCCATCATATCTAAAAACGTACACAATTCTAAATTGAAATTAAATGAATTTTAGAACGCAATCCACAAAAAGTTACAAAAGTTTTGATAGATATGTCCAAAAGTTATAAAACAGTTATGCTTAATCCTTTAATTCAATTCAAAGTTACGAAACATATATACATAATCCATCATATCTAAAAACGTACACAATTCTAAATTGAAATTAAATGAATTTTAGAACGCAATCCACAAAAAGTTACAAAAGTTTTGATAGATATGTCCAAAAGTTATAAAACAGTTATGCTTAATCCTTTAATTCAATTCAAAGTTACGAAACATATATACATAATCCATCATATCTAAATACGTAGACAATTCCAAAATTAAGTGAATTTTAGAACGCAATCCACAAAAAGTTACAAAAGTTAGTACAAATTGTCCCAAAGTTGTAAAACAGTTATGGTTAATCCTTTAATTCAAAATTAATCAAAATTTCGAACGGTTTTAGAAATATGAATGGATTATTATCAAAAGTGAAAATTTCGAAATATATTCCATAAAAAGTTGTTAAAAATTGTCCTTTCGGCCAAAGCTACAAAATACACATAAAAGTCTACATCAAAATTAAGTACAAATTTTAGCTGACTCTATAAAAAGTTATAAGAGTGGCTATAAGTGCCAAAGTTACGAAACATATATACATAATCCATCATATCTAAATACGTAGACAATTCCAAAATTAAGTGAATTTTAGAACGCAATCCACAAAAAGTTACAAAAGTTTTGATAGATATTGTCCAAAAGTTATAAAACAGTTATGCTTAATCCTTTAATTCAATTCAAAGTTACGAAACATATATACATAATCCATCATATCTAAAAACGTACACAATTCTAAATTGAAATTAAATGAATTTTAGAACGCAATCCACAAAAAGTTACAAAAGTTTTGATAGATATGTCCAAAAGTTATAAAACAGTTATGCTTAATCCTTTAATTCAATTCAAAGTTACGAAACATATATACATAATCCATCATATCTAAATACGTAGACAATTCCAAAATTAAGTGAATTTTAGAACGCAATCCACAAAAAGTTACAAAAGTTTTGATAGATATTGTCCAAAAGTTATAAAACAGTTATGCTTAATCCTTTAATTCAATTCAAAGTTACGAAACATATATACATAATCCATCATATCTAAATACGTACACAATTCTAAATTGAAATTAAGTGAATTTTAGAACGCAATCCACAAAAAGTTACAAGAGTTAGTACAAATTGTCCCAAAGTTGTAAAACAGTTATGGTTAATCCTTTAATTCAAAATTAATCAAAATTTCGAACGGTTTTAGAAATATGAATGGATTATTATCAAAAGTGAAAATTTCAAAATATATTCCATAAAAAGTTGTTAAAAATTGTCCTTTCGGCCAAAGCTACAAAATACACATAAAAGTCTACATCAAAATTAAGTACAAATTTTAGCTCAGACTCTATGAAAAGTTATAAGAGTGGCTAAAAGTGCCAAAGTTACGAAACATATATACATAATCCATCATATCTAAAAACGTACACAATTCTAAATTGAAATTAAATGAATTTTAGAACGCAATCCACAAAAAGTTACAAAAGTTTTGATAGATATGTCCAAAAGTTATAAAACAGTTATGCTTAATCCTTTAATTCAATTCAAAGTTACGAAACATATATACATAATCCATCATATCTAAATACGTAGACAATTCCAAAATTAAGTGAATTTTAGAACGCAATCCACAAAAAGTTACAAAAGTTTTGATAGATATTGTCCAAAAGTTATAAAACAGTTATGCTTAATCCTTTAATTCAATTCAAAGTTACGAAACATATATACATAATCCATCATATCTAAATACGTACACAATTCTAAATTGAAATTAAGTGAATTTTAGAACGCAATCCACAAAAAGTTACAAGAGTTAGTACAAATTGTCCCAAAGTTGTAAAACAGTTATGGTTAATCCTTTAATTCAAAATTAATCAAAATTTCGAACGGTTTTAGAAATATGAATGGATTATTATCAAAAGTGAAAATTTCAAAATATATTCCATAAAAAGTTGTTAAAAATTGTCCTTTCGTTCGAAGCTACAAAATACACATAAAAGTCTACATCAAAATTAAGTACAAATTTTAGCTCAGACTCTATGAAAAGTTATAAGAGTGGCTAAAAGTGCCAAAGTTACGAAACATATATACATAATCCATCATATCTAAAAACGTACACAATTCTAAATTGAAATTAAATGAATTTTAGAACGCAATCCACAAAAAGTTACAAAAGTTTTGATAGATATGTCCAAAAGTTATAAAACAGTTATGCTTAATCCTTTAATTCAATTCAAAGTTACGAAACATATATACATAATCCATCATATCTAAATACGTAGACAATTCCAAAATTAAGTGAATTTTAGAACGCAATCCACAAAAAGTTACAAAAGTTTTGATAGATATTGTCCAAAAGTTATAAAACAGTTATGCTTAATCCTTTAATTCAATTCAAAGTTACGAAACATATATACATAATCCATCATATCTAAATACGTACACAATTCTAAATTGAAATTAAGTGAATTTTAGAACGCAATCCACAAAAAGTTACAAGAGTTAGTACAAATTGTCCCAAAGTTGTAAAACAGTTATGGTTAATCCTTTAATTCAAAATTAATCAAAATTTCGAACGGTTTTAGAAATATGAATGGATTATTATCAAAAGTGAAAATTTCAAAATATATTCCATAAAAAGTTGTTAAAAATTGTCCTTTCGGCCAAAGCTACAAAATACACATAAAAGTCTACATCAAAATTAAGTACAAATTTTAGCTCAGACTCTATGAAAAGTTATAAGAGTGGCTAAAAGTGCCAAAGTTACGAAACATATATACATAATCCATCATATCTAAAAACGTACACAATTCTAAATTGAAATTAAGTGAATTTTAGAACGCAATCCACAAAAAGTTACAAAAGTTTTGATAGATATTGTCCAAAAGTTATAAAACAGTTATGCTTAATCCTTTAATTCAATTCAAAGTTACGAAACATATATACATAATCCATCATATCTAAATACGTACACAATTCTAAATTGAAATTAAGTGAATTTTAGAACGCAATCCACAAAAAGTTACAAAAGTTAGTACAAATTGTCCCAAAGTTGTAAAACAGTTATGGTTAATCCTTTAATTCAAAATTAATCAAAGTTTCGAACGGTTTAAGAAATAAGAATGAATTTCTATCAAAAGTGAAAATTTCAAAATATATTCCATAAAAAGTTGTTAAAAATTGTCCTTTCGTTCGAAGCTACAAAATACACATAAAAGTCTACATCAAAATTAAGTACAAATTTTAGCTCAGACTCTATGAAAAGTTATAAGAGTGGCTAAAAGTGCCAAAGTTACGAAACATATATACATAATCCATCATATCTAAAAACGTACACAATTCTAAATTGAAATTAAATGAATTTTAGAACGCAATCCACAAAAAGTTACAAAAGTTTTGATAGATATGTCCAAAAGTTATAAAACAGTTATGCTTAATCCTTTAATTCAATTCAAAGTTACGAAACATATATACATAATCCATCATATCTAAATACGTAGACAATTCCAAAATTAAGTGAATTTTAGAACGCAATCCACAAAAAGTTACAAAAGTTTTGATAGATATTGTCCAAAAGTTATAAAACAGTTATGCTTAATCCTTTAATTCAATTCAAAGTTACGAAACATATATACATAATCCATCATATCTAAATACGTACACAATTCTAAATTGAAATTAAGTGAATTTTAGAACGCAATCCACAAAAAGTTACAAGAGTTAGTACAAATTGTCCCAAAGTTGTAAAACAGTTATGGTTAATCCTTTAATTCAAAATTAATCAAAATTTCGAACGGTTTTAGAAATATGAATGGATTATTATCAAAAGTGAAAATTTCAAAATATATTCCATAAAAAGTTGTTAAAAATTGTCCTTTCGGCCAAAGCTACAAAATACACATAAAAGTCTACATCAAAATTAAGTACAAATTTTAGCTCAGACTCTATGAAAAGTTATAAGAGTGGCTAAAAGTGCCAAAGTTACGAAACATATATACATAATCCATCATATCTAAATACGTGCACAATTCTAAATTGAAATTAAGTGAATTTTAGAACGCAATCCACAAAAAGTTACAAAAGTTAGTACAAATTGTCCCAAAGTTGTAAAACAGTTATGGTTAATCCTTTAATTCAAAATTAATCAAAGTTTCGAACGGTTTAAGAAATAAGAATGAATTTCTATCAAAAGAGAAAATTTCGAAATATATTCCATAAAAAGTTGTTAAAAATTGTCCTTTCGTTCGAAGCTACAAAATACACATAAAAGTCTACATCAAAATTAAGTACAAATTTTAGCTGACTCTATAAAAAGTTATAAGAGTGGCTAAAAGTGCCAAAGTTACGAAACATATATACATAATCCATCATATCTAAATACGTAGACAATTCCAAAATTAAGTGAATTTTAGAACGCAATCCACAAAAAGTTACAAAAGTTTTGATAGATATTGTCCAAAAGTTATAAAACAGTTATGCTTAATCCTTTAATTCAATTCAAAGTTACGAAACATATATACATAATCCATCATATCTAAATACGTGCACAATTCTAAATTGAAATTAAGTGAATTTTAGAACGCAATCCACAAAAAGTTACAAAAGTTAGTACAAATTGTCCCAAAGTTGTAAAACAGTTATGGTTAATCCTTTAATTCAAAATTAATCAAAGTTTCGAACGGTTTAAGAAATAAGAATGAATTTCTATCAAAAGAGAAAATTTCGAAATATATTCCATAAAAAGTTGTTAAAAATTGTCCTTTCGTTCGAAGCTACAAAATACACATAAAAGTCTACATCAAAATTAAGTACAAATTTTAGCTGACTCTATAAAAAGTTATAAGAGTGGCTAAAAGTGCCAAAGTTACGAAACATATATACATAATCCATCATATCTAAATACGTAGACAATTCCAAAATTAAGTGAATTTTAGAACGCAATCCACAAAAAGTTACAAAAGTTTTGATAGATATTGTCCAAAAGTTATAAAACAGTTATGCTTAATCCTTTAATTCAATTCAAAGTTACGAAACATATATACATAATCCATCATATCTAAATATGTAGACAATTCCAAAATTAAGTGAATTTTAGAACGCAATCCACAAAAAGTTACAAAAGTTTTGATAGATATTGTCCAAAAGTTATAAAACAGTTATGCTTAATCCTTTAATTCAATTCAAAGTTACGAAACATATATACATAATCCATCATATCTAAATACGTACACAATTCTAAATTGAAATTAAGTGAATTTTAGAACGCAATCCACAAAAAGTTACAAGAGTTAGTACAAATTGTCCCAAAGTTGTAAAACAGTTATGGTTAATCCTTTAATTCAAAATTAATCAAAATTTCGAACGGTTTTAGAAATATGAATGGATTATTATCAAAAGTGAAAATTTCAAAATATATTCCATAAAAAGTTGTTAAAAATTGTCCTTTCGGCCAAAGCTACAAAATACACATAAAAGTCTACATCAAAATTAAGTACAAATTTTAGCTCAGACTCTATGAAAAGTTATAAGAGTGGCTAAAAGTGCCAAAGTTACGAAACATATATACATAATCCATCATATCTAAAAACGTACACAATTCTAAATTGAAATTAAGTGAATTTTAGAACGCAATCCACAAAAAGTTACAAAAGTTTTGATAGATATTGTCCAAAAGTTATAAAACAGTTATGCTTAATCCTTTAATTCAAAATTAATCAAAGTTTCGAACGGTTTAAGAAATAAGAATGAATTTCTATGAAAAGTGAAAATTTCGAAATATATTCCATAAAAAGTTGTTAAAAATTGTCCTTTCGTTCGAAGCTACAAAATACACATAAAAGTCTACATCAAAATTAAGTACAAATTTTAAAACTCATTCCATAAACAATCATTTTTATCGAAATGAAATCGGACCATTATGCCTTTCTTTGTCCTTTCGGCTTTAAAATTAAAATAATAAATTTGACATTTTTTGTTTCGAGACAAAGCAAAATTTGAAAAAATATTAAATCCATAAGCCATCATTTGTTATATAGTCAAGATGACGTGTAGCTCGCGAGATAACAGACCGGCAGCGCAGATGATAGGATTGCAGAATTCCCACATGCTCTCTGGACACAGGAGCTCGCCAAAAATATCTGCAGGAAATGTATAATTCCAGAACACTTCCTGTGCAGTCTTGGCAAAACGCTTTAGGTTGCAGCCAAGCGGACACCCAAATCCTGTTAGATGTATTTAGCTGCTAGGACCAAAAGGATTCCCGGATTAACCTAACCTAACCCTAAAATCCAAATTCTGACCATTAAAAATTGCAAATTAACCAATAATATCTCTTTTACATCAAAATTAAGTGACACAGAAAAGCGCATATACGTATTTATGGTATATTTTGTTTAAATAAAAAACTAAAAGTGTTCGTTTAAATTAAATTTTAGAATTTCAAAATTTAAAGTTTTCGTTTAAATTTTAGAATTTCCAAATTTAAAGTTTTCGTTTAAATTTCAAAATTTCAAATTTAAAGTTTATTTATGGTGTTTCGTGAACTATATGTTTGGATTGTTTTGTTTTAAAAGTGTCTATCTATCCCTTTTATAATAGTATTTCCTAGAAACGCGAACCAAATTGTATTTTGCCGCGTCCACGACATTCATACAAACATCGTTTCGAAAACAAGTCTCAGATATTACGAATTTTATGACCACATTAAATTTTCGCAGATACAGTGAAACCTCGATATAACGAACTTCGTTATAACGAAAAACCCAATATAACGAATTTTTTGTTAAGTCCCTTGAAAGGACTAAGGTCTTACATTTCAGTACCTATAGCGAATCAATAGATATAACGAATAATTTTGCGATCCCCCTCAGATTCGTTATATCGAGGTTTCACTGTATTTACTTTTAGGTGAACACAATTCGCCAAATTCTCCTTGTTCTCTTAGGTTCACAATCAAATGTCAAGACAAGCGTGCAGCAGCAGTTTTGAATTGCGATGGCTTGATTTTATATCGATTTGGGAGATTTTGCAATTTGATTGAATTTCTATGAACATATTTGTGGAATTAAGTCCAGCGGCATATGTAAGAAGCCCTTTCCCGAGGTGAAGAAAATCTGGTTGCACATACAATGGAAACTTACAGTCTCTAAAGCAGGGCATTGGCTGTTGTCAACGGATGTCCGACTTCCCATACGAAATCCAGTCCAACTATTGAATCTAGGTAGGTAGGTGTCTTTTGGCCACATTGTTTGCCAACCAGTTGGGTAGACAAATGACAGTTTGAAAGGTCGCCAGCGGCAAAGTTGAAAAGGCCGACGATGAGATATCCATGTATGTATGTATGTCTTTTGTTTTGTCAGTCTCTATTGCATATTTAATATTCTTTTATTTTCCACCAAAATGAATTCAATGTTGATCGTTTTCATGAAACGATCGTTTTGTTTCTGCTTGTCTAATTGTTTATTCAAATCGCCACACTGAACATTGTCCATTACAATAAATTCCAAAGTCATCGATAGGCAAACTTTTATTATGCCACTGTCAAATTCTCTCTAGAATGTAGGCAAATGTGTCACGACTTTGGAATATAAGAATTATTTTGATGGTTTTTCAATTGTAGGTCAAATATGTGAGTGGAAAAATTAATGAACTTCAGTTTTACAATTCCGTAATAGATACAGAAGCTTTCCTAGAGATTAAATTTAATCGATGGAATGAATTTCTAAAAAAAAGATTGTATTCACTCCAATCAGCTAAGCTGCAAGGCTCACACATAGAAGCTATTAATGCAGTGTCAACGGAATGTAAGAATGAACGATTTAATCTACCTTCTGCGGATTAGAGCTAATGATTATCATAATTACCAAAAACTCTTGCCAGTGCATAGCAGCAGAAGGTATAAACTAGTAAAATTTCGAATTTTTCTCCGGGGTCGGCAAGGGGATTCGAACCCTCACAACATACGTTATCACATTAGATGATATACAGCGAGAAAAAGCAGCTCAACGCGCTCCACCATCGTATGAAAACAACAACCTGTTGCTCATTCGGCAACACTTCTAAATTAACAGAGCTCTCTTGTGTGATTATGTTAAATTTGAATTGGCTCGCAAATGATGCTGTTAACTTAACATTTCGTAACATTTTTTCCGTTAAGTACAACTAAATTATATAATAACAATTTTAAATTTATTGTTAATTGTGAAATGTGTGAAGATCGAAGAAGTTAGTTTCCGTTTCAGTTTTGCCTTGTCCCATTTTGTTAAGATTTGCCTTCTTGACATTTCAAATAATTAATCAAACCCTAAACTAATCTCGACAAGCTCTCCAACCCGAAATGTGTGAGGGGCATGCAGCAACGCCTCGTCGCGTTCTTGCATGTGATAATAAACGGCAATTATTTGTATATAGCCAAGTGCTTAAAAAAAAAAAAACAAAAACAAACCGAGAAAAATAAGGTGTGAAATTCAAAGTAAGGCTTACATATGGTGGGCGTGTTAACCCATTCCACTTCACTTCACTTTACTTCCACTTCATTCCATTTGAGGCTTTAGGCTCTTGCATAAATTTTGCCTGATAAAATTTTCAATGGGCTGCGGCTGCTGCAATTTCGTTTGAAATATTGCGGCTATATGATATTTCAATTTTCAATTAGTAAGACTAAAAAGAAAAAAAAATTGAATGTGTACGTTTGTACAAGCAGCGAAAATCTGTCGACATGTGGCCCACGAACAAGATTTGACTTTTGCGTGGTCTTTCAAATGCATTTCTGAGTTGTATCAGTTTCTTTTTATGGCCAAACATTGTGGGTCAAACAGTCAACAGTTTTGCTGCAGAAGTGACGCATGGTAAGACCCCGCATTTTGGGTTTTTGGGTGCTGCTGCTGCTGACGCTTGTGTCTGTGTGTGTGTCCTCCGTATGAAATAATTGAACAATGGCACAAATACAAAATGACAATGTCAAATACATAAAAATTGTGAAGAAAATCAAATTATTGGTCTGATATGGGAGCTTACAAAGATATCGAAACTCTCTTTATAGAGAGATTTTGGGAATAATAATTTTTAATAACAAAAAACAATAATTGTGAACAATACAACACCCGATTGCTAAATGTATAGCACATAGTTAGCAAAGTTGACAAGAATATTAAACCAATCCTCACTATGCAACGACTAGTCAGAGTGCCTTCGGTGAGTCAACATTGCGAATGAGTAATTTTCTTGACTTTGGCAATAAATTCGAATTTGACAATTATATGGATATATAGCGATATAAAAATTAAAAGAATGGCAGTTTGCAATACTTTAATATTAAACATGTCTTAAAAGTGAATTACTATTAATGAATAATTCCCAGTTCATTTACGAGCTATTACGACACATGCAATGACTAACATTCCCAGAGTTTCAAATTTTTTATAATATTCAATAAAATTGAACCAAATGTACAAAAACAGATATCAAAAACCAAAAGAATCCCATTTATAGGTTTAACATCGCCCATAATTAAAATAGTATACATATTTAGCATTAGTATTGGTCTGTAATAAATTTTGTAAGAAATTAAGTTGCCCTCCCCAACATGACTTTTAGCTTGGATAACAATCAAATTCAAATGATTTATGGTTTTCTTAAGATTGCCTATAAAATGTTGCTTGTAATATTAACAAGCTTATATTGCTAGTTAATATTGTTTTTACTCCCATAAATACAAATAAATCCCACAACTTGAATGATTTTTGGCACTAAAGATATTAAATCATCCACTTTATCTACACTTTCGATACTTTTTGATATTGAATATACAATTTGTGTTCTGTGTATGTTAGGAATCTGATCTATGTCTTGTTATAAATAAGTTACATACATTCATAATTGTTTTTTTTTTATAATAATTAATGGCAAAACGTTTTTGGAGCTTTGCTGCTGTGACAAATTTGTGACCCAAAAATCTTATGGAGCTTGCGTCAGCCTGAGGCGAGCTCCATTCATTTATTTATTATTTATTTATTTATAACACTTCTCACAATTAACTGCAATGATTTTTGTGTTTTTTTTGGCAAACATTTCAGGGCTAAGCTCAGCCGCTGGCGTTGAAAGGTGTCAGCAAGTTGTGTTTAAAACGTTTCATTAATTTGAATTGTTGCTTGACACATTTCAAGAAAAAAACAAAACACGCGTGTTTGTACATTTTGCTGATGGTTTTGACCTTACTCATTTCAGATACATCCAGCTATTATTTTCCATCACAAAATCGTTTTGTGCCATCGTCTGGATCGTTTCCCCGCCAATCGCAATCATCATTAAGCGGCTTTCGAGGCTCAAATTCTGGAGGATTTTCACCTTCGCCGGGCTCCTATCAAGAGCAACTCCTATTTATAGCCAATGAGAATGGCCAGAAGCAGCCAACATCAGCATTGGCCGGCAATTCCCCATATGGCGGTTCATCGTTCGGAGCCGTTGCTGTAGGAGGAAGCGGCGGTGGATTGCCCACTTCACAATTTGCTGCGGTAAGCTCCAAATATGAATTCAATTTTCCAGCCATACATATTTCCATATGCGGCTTGTTCAATGGTGTCTGGCCAAATGCAACAACTTCGTTTGAGGCAATTAAGTAACTTTTTGTGTCTGTAGTCAACACGCAAAGGCTTCAATCAGCTCCAAAAATAACAAACTCAAAACGAAATCAAATCAAATTCGACAAAATAAATGCAGAAATTGCAACATTTACTTGCATATGAAATATGATTAGAGCCAAATCCAAACCAAATTTCAAAATGGGCAAGAATGCAAATTAAGAAAATTAACAAGTAGAATTTTTTATTCAAATTGCATTATGCCATTAAAATGTTATCCATTTACACCTGTTTTAATCGCTAGTATTAGACGTTAGAGCCGATACCTTAGGAATGACTTAAGTAAATGAGTTTTTGTTACTTCAACTTCTTGATGACGGCTTAGATAAGATTACACATAAAGTAAATTAACTATTAAATTAGCAAGTCAATAATGACGGAAATATAAAGTGTTTTCTATATATTCATTTAGTATTAATATTGCAAACCTTTTAAAATAATAATACAATACAAATACTACTAAAAGTTCAGAAATAAAACGAAATGGATGATATAGCAAAGATATTTCTTTGTTGATCTTGAATTGATTTCTTTCTTTCCCACATTACTCCAAATCTTAATCCAGCCTTATTAAGGGCATACACTTTCCATTTTGTAGGTATATCGAAAGGGTTGATATAGAGAAGATAAGTAGGGAAATTTCTTTCACCCTTTTACTAAAAATGCAGGAACCTTAAAGGTTCAAGATAATTCACAATCTCTATGAAACCGTTGATATATTTCAATACTAGAGTGTGTAACTGAGATCGATAAAGGTAACAAAGAGATATTTTCGCACAGATCAAATATATCAGGAAGTATATGCGAAACTTTCCATGTATGTACTAACATTCCCCGATTTTCGCAAGTTTTCTAGCCATAATGACTTTTCCTTTCACTTTATTTTGCTATTTTCCAATAGCACGCAATTTGTTTTATGTACTTACTAATTTTATAGTTTTTCCTTTGGGGCGTTTTAACGCCTCTCACGCAATGCAAACCGAGAAACAAACACAAATCAAATTAACTGATCTGAACAAATGGCAGACGAAGAGACAACGCCGACACATTGACTACTTTCTGTTATTTCTTTCACTAAGCACACACACACACTCACGGAAAAGATATGGGAGGGGGGAAATAATTGTCGAATTGGCTTCTGCATATCAACGACTTGAACAATTTAATTGTTGAATATTCAAAATAGTCAAATGCATTTCCTCGTCTCATCGAGTTGAGAAAACGTGTATTTAATTGAAATAAACCAAAAAAAATCAAAAACTGTGTAATCATATTGAAATGGCATGAACACGCACTTCCAGTTTTAAAGCCCTAATTGAAATGGTCAGTTGACCAGAGAAATGCATGGCAATAGGAGGAGGAGAGGGGGTAGGCAAGTGGAGGTGGCTAAATTGTCTGAGCACAGCGAGTGGGCACCATGCACTTTTTACACTGTCCCAAGTCAAAGCTCTAAGCTGGATATCAGAGTATTGTTTGCTTTGTGCTGATTTGACTAATGGAAATGGTTTCTTTATGCCATTTGTGCTCTGTGCTCTGGTCAGGAAAAAAACTCAATTAACTTGGCCAGCTAAACAAAAAGACAGCAAACGTTGCAGATATGAAGACAGGTTGTAAATCATGCAAGTCCACATTAAACTAAAAATAGAATAGAGATTAGGATTATTCTTTTGTAAAATTTCAATTTCATATTTGAGTGATCTTACTTGATGTAGTCCTAATTTAAAGAAATTTGTCAGAAGTCCAATATTACAAAGAGCCCTATTTATTTATAATACGAAAACAAAATTCACTATTCGGCCCAATGACGTAGCAGTTCGTTTAGCCAAAAGGGTAACAAAGCGTAAAATAACTACTACCATTAATCTCTCTATAAAACTGTGACATTAGTTTGGCATGAATCTCAGGCAGAACTATGGGAAGGCCGAAACTGCTAGAGCAAAGAGATTACTTGCCGTTTTTAGCCTTCCAAACTCTAGATACGCCAAAGATATTTTGGTTGGTTAAGCTTTAAAATGAAACGAAATGAATATTCGATAAACAATTGTCTAAAATGAATGCAGTTTTAGAATTTTAAGATATATTTTTGTTGTATGTAGTATAAATATTGGAAAATCTACATAGAGGCGCCTCTATAGTTCCCAGCCATGGCTTGGACACATATTAGAATCCAAATTATGGCAACTTAGACAAAATTAATTAGTACAATGTGACTTACAGTTAAAAGTTATTATGGGTTAAGATATCCAAAGACGATAGCCAAGTTGGTTACGCAAAACTCAAACAAATTTCAAATTTTCTTTTAAGAAATGAAGATACTTAAATATTGTGCACACATTATAATTATGTTTGCATGTAGATACTTAGTTCATTAATGAGTACTTATTTGTCAATGAGGGGAAAGTTGCACCAATGACTCTCAGGTCTTGCACTTAAAATCAATATGATTTCCCCTCCATCTGCGTTCCCTCTATAAACATATACGACTTGGAAATAAGTAAGCTGATTTCAAAGCTCTCTTTGATGAATAGTTTAGAAATTGCTTTCTTTACCATAAATAACTCATCAACACACGAACACAGCACACAATCTCCCGGCTAGCTAATGCACTTAAGTTGACAAAAGAGTGAAATTTAGTTTACTTTTTGATACCCACACCTACATAGTTTATCAAGGTGGCTAACTACTTGGGAGTTTTAGATCAGTGATCAGTTAATCAGAGTACACTAACCGCAATTTCTTCTTCTCACTTGGAACCACAGGGAAAATGCTGTCAGCTATCCGAAGAGTGGGCGGGGTCTTAACGGGCTTTCTGATGCGTAAAAACCGACTTCAACCAAGAAGCGGAAAAAAATGCAATGAAATGCAGCTTTTAGCAACAAAACTCGCGTTTTGTATGCAATTTGTTTAACAGAGCACAACTGCTGCTATGCTAAAGACATGGAGCTAGAGATTGCCTTTAGAAGTGCCCACTTTCAAAAATCGTAAAAAACAAAAAACGAAAAGAAAAAAAAAACAATTTATACAATAATAATAACATGTACTTAAAGGCGAAACTGGCAGCAATTTTATTTCTGTGAACTGCAATTGGATAATTAGTGATTCGTTCGACCTTGATACACTTCAATCAAATATTTGATTTCAATCGATTTCTATTGTCTTGCTGTTTCAGCTTTCGATTTCATTTTCAATCAAACATATCTTTTAAGCTGCTTTTTGTCCATTGTCCATGGGATCCAAGAAAACCTTTTGCTGTTGCATTTGGAGTAGGGTACTGGCTGTCCACTTCATCAATTGGTTACCTAAGATTACAATCTATGTCAACCTAAAGTTTTGTTGAGTGTTACAACCAAGTTGACCCTTTGATAGTTCTGTCACTTAAAAGAGACAATTTCCCATTGAAGGGCTGCTCCTCTCGTTCAAGTCCCGAATTAGTTGCATTATGTCGGCTTATGAAGCTCATTAGATAATAGTCGGAAAATGTGTCATGTAAGAGATTATACTGATGCATTTCAACTTTTTACTGAACCAATACAAGTTGTACAGCAATCTCAGAAATATCCAGTTCAGATTAAAAGAATGAGTAGTTATAATAGGTAATCAAGTCAAAAATTAGCATAATTGTTCCATCTTAATAGACTTAAACATTCTGGTTTAGATATTTTAATTGACTTAATAGTTATAGATTTAAAAGCTTGATCTGTTGTAATTTAGTCGAACCTTTTATCCCACATCTAAGTAAGTCAACTTTCACTGATGTGAGTCGGAGTAGTAATTACTTCAATATCTCAGAAACCTATTAAGATTTGATTCTTAATGTATTATTAAGAACCAATCCATCTGTCTTATCAATAATTGCTTTGTTTTGGGTTGTTTATAACACTCAAATATGAGATTGAATATTAGCCCAGAAAAGCCAATTTTTATGAACTTCGTCTTTCCAAATATTCTGTTAATATTCACGGATAATAGAAGTACTTTAGGTTGTACAGTGACAATGGAACAAACGCAACTTCATCCCGGATAAAATAGGGGTGTCCGGTTAATGGGAGCTCGGATAATCGGGGGGTGTAACTGTATTATCAAATATGGAATATACATATATTGACCTGCATTTGGTAACTGATCTTGTCGGCAAGTTATAAATAATAAGTTTCAAAAATAAATTGGCCAAGTATATTTATTAGGCCAATCATAATTCATCAGTAAATTATATATTTTCAAAAGTAGCTTGCTATACGTACCATAAGCACCCGCAATGGCGTCGACTCTTGCCCTCACCTACAACTAAAAATGCCAAACTAATTAAACTAATCCCGGCTTCTTCTACTACATCTAACATTTTCGATTTTTTGCTTTTGTGTTCGCTTCCCACAGAAACAACCGAATCGGCAATCAGACTATTACGATATTTCGCCACGCCCCTTTGGTGTGCCTGTTGGTGGTGGTAGTAGTGGCTTAACGTCCGCGTCCGCATCGGCTGCAACACTGGCCAATGGCTTCACACGCTCCAAGGCGATACGCAACGGCAGCGGCAGCGGCGGTTCAGGGAATAGCCTCACGGGTGGCTTCCAGCCGCAGGCACAGCGCATCAATGTGCCCCACCAGCAGACCCAGTTTCTGGCACACTTCAGCGAGACAACGGTAAGCAAAACTAAAACGAAATGTTGTTAATCGAAATCCAAATCGAAAGATAAACATATAAAAAAGAGGTAAAAAGAAAATAAAGTAAAAGCAAACGAAAGAGAAATAGTTAACAATTTTTTTTTTTGCTGTTGTTTCGTTAACAAAATTGCATAACGCTTTTTGTGAACAAAACAATTGGCTATGCTCTGATTTTTGGCCAATAAAATATCAACTTGGAGAGTGAAGTTTTGTTGTTATAATAGAGGCAGTTCAATTTGGAATTGGAGTTAGAGTCTTGGCCAGTCTCTCTCTCTTTTTACGTGACTGCAAATGTAATGCGATAAATGTCTTTATCTTTGATGTTGTTTTTTGGCCAGAACCAGTTCCCAAATAGCCAAAAGAAAAAAAAAACATAACACAAAAACTGTTTTACCTTTCACCTGAACCACATTCCAAAATATCATAAATTTTATTTTGGAGCAGACTTCAGCTTATTTATTTATTGTTACTTCTTTTACTAATATTTACATTTTTATTTTTAATAACAATTCATTCATTCATAATTGAAATGTCAGTTTTCACCAGCTCTTCCTCCACACATACGCACACACCTTTATCTTTCCCCCACCTGCCATTTCCATTGCCATCATCTGGTGGGGTGCCCACATAAATATTTCAAGTTAATTGCTTCCATTTCGTGTGCCTCTTCGATTGTCAAGCGAAAGTCGTTTTGTATGATTAATGCTAGCTTATGGTAAATACAAAATCAGATCACGATTAATTTACAATTTAATGGCATCGGTACAATAATTCCACATTATCTATTGGTGGGCGATCATTAGTTCAAATACTCTCCATTGAATCCAGAGTTGTTCACATCTAAGCTCATACATTTATACTATGAGTCATCTTAATGATCATCCACTCGGATGTCGTTGAAAGCCTTTCTTCTTAGCCTATTCATCTTGTTATCTGAAGACCCTTCCCTTCGAAAACGGAAAGAACGTTTTGGCCTCTTAATTCGAAGTACTTTCTATTGAAAGGTGTTGATATACTAGTCCAATTCCTTAAGGCCACTCTCTAGAGGTGTATTCCCACTTTTCTACAAGCTCAAGAATGAGATCAGGTCAGTAGTATATACAGAGGGATCTATAGAGATCTATATCTCCGCTTTGAGCTGCTTCACGAGCTTCCAACTGCTTGGTTAACCACCCTCAACTCAATTCGCACACCTTGAATCCGCTTTAGATGTAGTTGAAACCTGCTCAAACGATTCAACTTAAGCTAACCCACAGAAAATGAAATAAATACGAGAGCACATAAATTATAGACATCTCCATGAAAATGGGGCAACGGCAAACGGCAACTGCAATGAAGACAAGAGAAGAAGAAAAAAATTTGCACAAAACGCTTTCAGACAAATTTGAGAATCAGTTGAATGGCGTTCGCACGCCAAACAATTGACAGACGAACCGCAGAGCATCATTGCAGCAGGGTGAGAGGGAGAGGGGCAGGGACAGGTACAGGGACGGGACCTGCTTGTTGCTCAAATCTCTTGTCGTCTGTGTTGAAACTATGACAGTTTCCCATGACGACAGCGACAGACAACCACAAAAGCCGCGACTAAAGCTTGAGAAGAAGGGCTGCGGCAATAGTAATAATAATAACAATAGCCAATGCATTGGCTAGCTAAACGGGCTACTGATTCTACCAACCACTCATCTCCATTTATGTATATCCATTTGCAGAACGACAAACAGCGATTGCCCTCATCGAGTCGTCCGTTTGGAAATGGTGGAGGATTCTCACCCACGCGCACACGCAGCCAAGCTCCTGTCACGACCATTACGGAGGCTGCAGCAACATCCTCCGCGGCTGCTGTGCAACCATATCGTTCGCGTAATCGTTTCCAATCACAGCCATCGTCAACAACAGTTTCGTCAACCACGACGGGAAGTAGTAATGAAGTGAGCAGCAAACGTTACAATCGCTTTGGCAGCAATCGATCGAAGACAACCACATCGACCACACAAAATACTCCATCTGAGCGTCCCAGTTTTGGACGTAAGTCACCTAATCCCCGACGACCGGTGTTCATTAGTCGTGAAGTCAATGAGCCAGTTAGTTTGGTTAGTAAGCGACCTTTCACCTATAATAGTGCCAGATTGAAGCTACCGCGACCCACATCTAGCACCACAAGCACAACAGAGAGTCTGGAAGAAGAGGAACTGGAGGAGGAGGAGGAGGCGGAAGAGCATGAGGGAGAAGAGGAAAGCAGCGAACAGGATGACCATTCAGAGGCTTCTAGTTTGGAGAAACTTCCACTACAAGAGGAAATAACAAGCACCAGCAAATATGAATCATCAACAAGTGCCAGCTTGGAACAGTCGAGTCCCATTATATTGACATCCAATTTCTATCTACCTGATGGTTCGCGATTGGATGCAGCAGCTACCAATACTACCAGTGACAAGGAGCCGGAAAAGAACACTTTGAGTACAGAGGAGGATGCCCAAACGGAATCTCTAGAGACCACTGAGGGTGATAACGATGTGACCACTTTACGTCCAGTCTATGAATACGAATACGTTGGAGAAGATGACGAAGCCACCACTGCAATGCCGCCAAACAATGAATCCACCGAAGAAGAACACCCTGAAGTAGAAAATATAACCACAGAAATGCTTCCAGTAGAAACATCTTCCACATCCACCACAGAGAAACCGAAAGAAACGGAAGACTCACACAACCAAGAAGAGGATTCACAATCGGAATATGATGACGAGGAGGGTAGTGCGGGTGATGATGAATATGAATACGATGAAGAGGATAGCGAGGGAACTGATGAAGAAGATGCCACCAATGAATCAGAGCCGGCTGCCCAGCATGAAGACGATCGTGAAATTATCTCGGTCGTGACCACCAAGAGCGTGGTAAATGGATCTACTGCCTATCCAGCTCCAGTTACCCCAAGTACGAGTACAACAACTCTTGGTGATAGCCAACCAGCTCCCAAGCTAGAAGAAGAGGAACAAAAAACCGAACCTGTTGTGATAAATACCACTCCCTTACCTGAGAATCAGTCCACACCTAATGTAACCGAGAGCTATGTCGTGGTGGCTTCTATTCAAACCAGTCGCAGCATTAATGGAGCTCGTTTCCTACCCTTCCCGGCCATTGAGCAGGAAGAGACAAAGCAAACCCTCTCGGAACTAGAGCGAAAAGTTCACTCCAAGCAACAACAGCAAAAGCCCATGGAGAGTAGTGAAGAACCACCCACCACAACACCCACCACCACGACCACCACTACCAGTTCATCTTCATCCATTGCTTCTGCCTCCGTTTCCGCCTCTGTGGGTGCCTCCACAGAGAGCATTATTGACAAACTGGACCGTGTACAATCGGAGCTGTCCAGTGGCCTACTCTCAGGCAAATATCCAATCATTAGCCAAATGGATGCCTCAACGCCTGCCACCAGCACCACCGTGGGCGCTGGAAGTGGAAAGTTTGTGCCTCATATAAGGAAATTCCAACCAAAGACCACAAGTGCTCCGACAACCACAAGCAGCGGTAGCAAATTGAAAGTCCAGCATTTCGATGAGAGTGAAATGGATGAGCTAGCTGGACTTTTGCCTGTTGGCTTCAAGCCCAAATCCAGCTATAAAAATCGCAAGATTACTACTACGACGACCACCACAACCACCGAGTTGCCCTCTTTGGCGAATCTATCAAAGAAACCGGGACGTAATTCCACAATTAGTCGATCCTTTAAGAATGGTCTTGTAACCGTGCAGGATGTGGCTTTGGCAGGACTTCTCCCCAAGGGCTATAAGCCTCCAAGAACAACACCATCAACAACAAAAAGAACAACGACTGCGAATCCTGATGAAAGCACGGCCCAAACATCTTCAGCTTTGGAAAGCCTGTTCAGTGGCATTAAGTTTGACGACAGCCTGGCTGCCTTGCTGCCTAAGGATTACAAATTAAGCACCACAACGCCACCATCATCAGCTCCAAAGGAAGTCGATGATTTGTCCAAGTTCCTGCCACCTGGATATAAACAGAACAAAAATGTATCCACAACTACAGCCAGATCTCCACCAGTGGCTGTGCCTTTTGATGATCTAAGTAAATTCCTGCCTCCAGGTTATAAGGCACCAAAGGAAAAGAAGGTGGAAGCGGAATCCAAACTACCTTTAGGTGTGACACCAATCAAATTGGATGACTTGAGCGATTTACTGCCACCGGGTTTTAAGTTGAATCAAACTGACAAGGGCAAAGATGAATTGCCCGAGTCCTTGCTGCCACCTGGTTACAAGTCAAAGGGCATTCATCCAGCTTCGACATCGACATCCACAACAACGACCAGCAAACCGGAAAGTACTGAAGCTGCTGCGGGAGAATCAACAGCTTCTGGAGGCGGTCTGAAGGTGGTCTTCCCAAAAGGTTTCCATAAGCGTTTGGGTGCTCATCGTTTGACAACACCGCACACACCTCACGATGTTCCCACTCCCGATGGTGGATCGGCGTCATCCCAGGTGGTCATTAAGAAGGGACCACCGATGCGTGCCACCACAGAGTTCACAGGATGGCCCACACCGCCGACTACTCCATTGTCGATTGACAAACTGAATGCTCAGACCATTAACTTTGAGGATCTTCTAACAGCTAGTGCCAGTAGTACAACAACAACAACTGCAGCTCCGGTCACCACAACTACAACAACAACAACGACACCCAGACCTACAAAACCAGGACATTGCACAGCAGATTGTGATCTGGCTGCAACAATCAAGATCATCGATGGCGTAGCCTGGAAGCCAGAATTACTTGATCACAATACGCTCGAATGGAAGAACCTGGCACATGAGCTAGAGGCACAGGTATGCCCACTTATCTTGGTAATCCTGTAGCAAGTATTAAACTCCCTCTCTCTGATCTTTTCCAGCTAAATGATGTCTATTCTAGTGCCCAACAACTCAACAAATGGTACAAGAAAGTTCGCATTGATAGCTTCAGTAAGGGCAGCGTTCTGGTTGACTACTATGTGGAATTGGCCAATATTACAGAAGATGTGGATACCTTGGAGATTCGACAATTATTCCATGATGCTCTAACCAAACCGACAACGCCAATTCTACCCGACAAAGATGCCCAGGAGAATGAGACGGATAGTGTGGCAGGACCCCAGGAAGAGCATTTGGTTAAAGCCAGCTATCAGATGGGCAAATATATTATAGATCCCGTCGCTACGGATTTCAGTGGTAAATACTTCTAACTAAAAATATTTAGGCTTCGAATCACCTTATATGTATGTATATATTTATCTACTTCAGTCATAGCCAAAAATCTGCAGACAAATGTTGAATATGCTGAAGAAGATCTTCTCATTCCCCAATGGGCCATAGTTGTGATTGTTATTGGCGTGGGATCGTTGGTCTTTGTCATCATCTTTGGAGTCACAGTGGTAAGAATGGGAATATTCATCTTTTTAATTTAATATGTATTACAAAAATTGTTTGTTTTTATCTTTTAGCTCCTTAATCGCCAGAAGAGAGCTAAGAAGGCACCAATTCCTCTGACCAATGATATGCTTAATGAGCTGAAAGTAAATCACATGGGCGGAGTGGATAACTATGGTGTGGATGACTTTTACAACATAGATGACCCTTGGAATGATACCAAGCAGCCCATTAAACCCAAGGTAACTTAGGAACATTAGTAATGAATCAAACTGAAATCTCATTTCTGATTCATTTTCTAGCGCTTTACCAACTCAATGCATGGCAGCAATAGCTCCAACATCTATGACAGCTGGCGATCTACCCGTCATCCTCACAGCAGCAGCGGCGGTGGCGGAGGAGGAGGTGGAGGTGGTGACTATTTCTATGATCAGCAGCCGACGTATTCGCAAAAGGGTGACTCTCTGAAGCGACCACAACTCAACCATCATCATCACCATCATCAGTATCCATCACATCAGCAGCATCAGCAGGCATATGGACACCAATATCCAGATGCCTTTGCCGATGCCCACCAAATGTATAGCTATAACAATCATCCAAACCGAACGCGCTATTCTAGAGATTATGATCCAGACTTTTGAGTCTAGTTCTATTTAGACTCTACATCTACGATATACCTTTTTGAGTAAAAGTATATCAACCCATGCACTAGCTTTAGTAACTTGCGAACGATTTTGTGTGGTAATTTAATAGCATAAAATATATGAGTATTAAGTTGTATCTTTGCTATCGTTTATCGAACTGCTCAAAAAAAAAAAATTATATATCCTTAACTGTACGTGAAGCTAGAGCTGGAGTTGGAACTGTTCTGTTCTGTTCTAAAGTTTTTATTCTCCGCTAAAAACTGCCGAAAAAATAATTAAATGACATTTCCAAAATTTTCATTTTGGAGATGAATAGTCATGCACTTTTAGTTAATCCTAGTTTGTACTTATATTGACAATTTAGATATACGTTCAAAATACATATATACATACCTATATATATATATATATTATAATCGTATAATTTAATCTACTAATGTCTAAAATTAGGCAAAAATAAATACAATTCGAAAACTACAAATGTGTATAAAATTTTTGATTCTCTGCGAATATTCTATAACTATTAAAAAAAAACATGCATTATTTTTATTTTCCTAAAAAAAAATGAAAGCTAACGACATTTATATGAGATCTTGAATGGAATCGTGAATATAAAACCAAAAACAAAAGAATCAAATTCATAAAATCATCAACTACTTTAACAACAGTACAGTTTTGTACTTTTCCAAGAAATTTAGGCAAATATATATATATTTTTTTTTTGTATAAGGCTCATTTTTATTTATTAAATCCATTTTTTTGGGTATTTGGAGCAATGTCCTTGTTATTTGTTGCAGCATCTAAGTATAGATCGATCTGCATTTGTTTTTTCTTTGTTTTTGAATCCTTACAACATTTCATTCACATCCTAGAGCTCTCTAAAGCTAAAAAGTTAACGTTCGATTTGTGTTGTAATGCTTACATTCTTATATTAAAGGGCTTTTTGTTTTGTTTTTTGTTTGTTTTTGTTCAAATCAATAGATTTCACATATGTATATGCATAAGGTAAGTTAAGGGGCAAGAGGGTATTGGAGTATAAGTATTTCAAAAACTACCAATTTAAAAGGACTTTAAAAATTTTCACTAATATCACTTGCTAGAAATTTTCTCTTTTGTCCAATTGTTTCGATTATGAATTTTTAATGTATGTATATGCAGTTTAATGGGCATTTTTAATAACTAATGTAAAGTGAATGTGACTGTAGATAGATTGAATAATATTCTCTTGATTTTATGTCCAGCTAAGAAACTCAATTGTTGTTAACGTAAAATTTCTTTAAATAATTTGCATTTATTTTTAGAGAAAGAAACTAAAAATAGCTACATTAAAGAATTGAGTACTTTTTTTCAAATCAATTTGTTTACATGTTTATAAAATATGCAAATATGTATCGTAGTGTTTGTGTGTGTGTTGTGTGTATGTATATGTGATAATGTGTTCTTATGTGTGTGTTTAAGGACAATTTTAACAATTAATTAATAAAAACTTAGAATTGAGTTCGATTTTCAATTTAATCAAATGTACAAAAACGTAATTAATAAACATTAAAAAATGCATTAAACTAAAACAAAAAGCACATCAAATTGCCGGACCAATGCCACCAATTTTTATAAAATTTGTTGTTCATTTCTTTTCTTTTCTATATGCCTAATTATTAACTATGATATATATGTATATATGTATAAATGTATCGTATGTATAAAGGAGATGGGATTGATGGGTGGATGAGTGTGGGATATAAGTGGGATGAGGGATGGTTAGGATTCAATATTTAAAACTACAATTTATAACAGGGCGTCACAAACATCATCGCTTCACACAAACAAACAGAGGAAGGCCAAAAAAGTTGGACAGTAAAATACAAATAGATATATATAATATATATAATAAATGTAAGTGGTTCGTGTGTATATGCACTTTCAAAATTTTCTCTCATTAACTGCAACAGCATTTTGTGAATAGAATTTTTCTTCGTTTTTACGTTCTTTTAACAAATAAAATACAAATTAATCATTACTTTTTCAGTTTTTTTTTTTTAAATTTTGATTTCAAATCGCTTTGATATATATATGTGTGTGTGTGTGTGTGTGTGTTTGTATATATGTATATATATAAATATGTATATGTATAGAGGGGTGTTGTGTATGAGTCTATGTGTGTGTGTGTGTCTATGCATATACATATGCACATGTGTGGCTTAGTTAGTTCTCTATTCAACAGCAAAGCCACAAGTCTCCTCGACGGCCTGGGTTAGCTTGTCACAGAGTAATTGATAGGTCTCATAGGGCGGTAAGTCGATCCGATTGAAACATGTATGGGCTTTGGGCAAATTTTGCGTCGGCACATCTGCAGTTAGATGTATGGTAAATAATCGTGGTCCCACTGCTCCCGTTGAACCCTGCAATGCTCGAAATCCTTGCAAAGGTACACGCGATGATCCAGTCACAAATTGCAATAAACGTGCCCTCATCTCAGAACTGTACGACTCAACCACCTATACAGTAGAAAAAGAAACTTTTAGGTAAGAGCATAAATTAAAAGTAAATTGTTGTTTATTTTTACCTGCCAGAACCACAACACCTGTGTCGTTTCGTTCGTACAGTGCTTCAGTCTCGTATTGTTTCGCCAATCGTTGACATCAATGCTCGAGATGCCGCCAATGACCAATTCCAGTTCACGTTCATCGAACGGCCGCAACAAATGGCTGGGTATAAGCTCACAAAAACCTACCCAATTAAATTGCAAAGGGAGAGAGAGAGAAATGGGTGTTAATTGCAAATGTCTAGATAGCCAGCGAGACCTTTTCTGAACTCACCTTTTTGCAATGCTAGAAACTGTTGCTCAATGCCGCGCATAAAACGATAATTTACATAGAGTTTCACATACTCTCGCTTATTCTCCTCTGTGACGGGTACGGTCGCACCGCCCGGTTTCAGTTCGTGCACCACCAGTGCTCCAAAGCTATTGTTCTCTACACTAAATGTGGACTCAATAATTCCACTGATATTGCTTTCCCTGTGTGAATTGAAAATTGTAATAGGTATTTCTTGTAAATTTATACATGTGAATTAATTCTTACAGCATCCAAGTGAGACTGCGATGCAGTTCCGGATCGACACCCTCAATGTCACCCAAGGTAATGGGTTTATTTAGAAGCTGTTTATAGAAGGGTGTGGTAAAGCCACCATCCAGACAATGGCCATGGAACACAGCTATGCCCAGAGTCCGGCCAACAAAATGGAAATAAGAGAGATGATCCGGATTGACACCAGAGTCGGGATTTATCTGGAGCGTATAGTGATCGTCGCGACTGTACTGAAACAAGCCATATTGTGGATTTAGCATCTCGCGCGATAGTAGATGCAGCCATTCACGTGCCACGCCGCCATAATCGAGACCCTCCTCGCCCTTGAATTTAACCATCAATCGTTTGCGCATATCCTTGGCCCGCATTTTCATAATCAGTCTGTAGCTCTCCTCAAAGATCTCGTTGCGTGATACCTCCAGTCGACAATGGCCCGACTGGGGCTGCATTGTCTGCAGTTCGGTGCGTAGGGCGCGTAATTTACCAACCAAATCTCTACGATATTTTGGCAGGAGATCAGCGCCCTCAAGTAGGCCCTGTGGTAGATCAGGAACAATACGATGGGGCGTTGGTGTGGACATGATTGTCGTCGTCATTGCTGTCGGTGCTATGGGTGTCACGGCTGCAGTCGGCTGCGTTGGAGTTTGTGCGGGAGTGGCTGGTGTCTGCGCTGGGGTTGGTGCTCCTGGTGGTGCTGCTGCTGCTGCTGATGATGGGGGGTATTGTTCCTCCTCGTCGTATTCTTTGCAATATGCTACCACTTAGACGAGGATCTGTGAATTGAGTAGTCCGATTGTTATGATCCACAAAATACACTCGCCCCGAGGCCGTTTTCCTCTGTTCCCAGCCACTTGGCAGCGGACCAATTGCGTCCAACGGCAGATGCTGCGTATCGAAATCTCGTGGAATTCTCGGATCATGCCATGTGGAGACACCAGTGGGTATGTGATAAAAATACACTTGTCCCTGTTGCGTTGTTCGCATTTCATAGCCCGGCGGCAAGTCCAGAAATGGACGAGCTGCCTGATTAGCAGCTGCAATTGCTGCTGAGGAGGCATATCTTTGACCCGACCCGCCACCAGTGCTGCTGCCGCCGTTGCCATTGCCTCTGGTACCGCGTGACGAGCGTCTTCTTGTCGATGACGCATCCTCACCAGCTTGCCGGGAACTGCGTCTCTGGGAGCGCTGACCAACAACCCCAGCCGACGCGGGGGGTGGAGCAGCAGTAGTAGTTGTGGATCTGCCTGCAGTCTGGCCACTGCTACTGCTATTGGCATTGGGACTATGGACATTTCGATTTGTTGTCGTTGTCGGCGTCCCTGGTCCCGCTGGCGGAGGAGAACGTTCATTTGTTGCTGTTGGACTTTGACTTTGTGTGTGCCTGGGTGGCGTCGTTGTTGGCGTTGTGGTTGTTGTTACTGCTGCTATTGATGATGGTGGAGCCGCTGATGGTGTGTTTGCAGCTGTTGTTGTTGTCGTGGTCTCATCCTGCGCCCAACCATTACTTGCACTTTGCGGCTGCGCCGCCTGACCACTCTGGTTGGCATTTCCATTCACATAGTTCTGCTGGCCTGTGGGCGAGATGGCCTCACCACCGACTCCATGACCATTCATTCCCTGATGCTTTGGCGTTTTCACATGATTGTCATTATTGTGCAATCGACTACTGCCCGTGGTACTGGTGGCGCTAGTATTATTGGTTGCATTGCTGGTGCTAATGGTCAGTGCTGGCTCATTGCTGGGACGTGGTTCCAAGGTGCTGCGACTATTTGAGGAAGGTTTTTTTCCTGGTGTTGCCGCTGCTGTAGATGACGGGCTGGTGTTTTCTTTGCCCACACTCGACAGTATTTCCGTCGAATGACGCCGCTCATCTGCGGCTGCTGTTGTGTCGCGATTACGATTACCAGCACCTCCGTAACCACCGTGGCCATTCAAAAGATTTGTGCAGGTGGTAGATCTCGTTGGTCCAGCCGGTGGCTGTCTATCATTATTCCCGTTACGCTGTTGCGGTGATGTCGTTCGCCTCGGTCGGTCCCACTGCGTGGATTTGGTGGCATGATTCACATAATAGAAGCGACCATTGTCCGTTCGCCGCTCCTCCCAACCCTCTGGCAAATTATTATCCTCCGATGAATCATCCTCAGACGGTCCCCTTACATCCCCGCTTGGTCCAACTATTGCCAAGGGATTTCCACTGCATGGTCCATCTTTTGGCAATAGCGATATAATTATCTGTCCTCGCACCAGCTCATCATCATCCGCCGACAGTTTGCCCAAATCCAAACGTTGAACTAAAAACAAAACAAAAAACATTAGAAATGTGTTTTTTTCTGCAAGCCAATCTACTTACATCCTGCTCCCTTTAGGCTTTGAATGGTCACCGCTGGTATCCTAACACATCCAAGGAAACCGCTTCCTTTGTGAATTTTACGTTGATTCCATACGGTTATTGTGATGGCATCGCCACGACCCAAAAACAAATCGTAGTGTGCATTCCATTTGGGATCTAAAGAAGATTTACTTATCTCCGTTGAATACACCTGGCCAGTGCCGTCCACTTGAACTTTGGCAAACGGATCGGGCAAGCCTGTAAAAAATAAAACACAAAAAGAGAAACATATTATTGCAAATTATTTTCAAATTAATTTAATTTAAATGGGGATTCGTGTGGAAAATTGGTTCCTGCTGGGTAATATAAACAAGGTTTGGCTATCCAATTCAGTCATAGCTAACATGATGTTCGTCAAGTTCATGGTACCTTTTTTGTTCCTGCTTTACTGCAGTCAATTGCCCTTTAGTGGCTCACAAAAACCTCTTCGACCCCGCCCGGGATTCCCAGATCGTTTGGCCATAAATCCACGTTACCTAACAACAACAACAACAACCCCAGCAATAACATCATCTACCTCAACCTATAACGAGATCATCGTCACAACAGATGCTTAACAAAAAAAAAAAAAATCACATTCTTAAAAGTTTTCCCCGTCGCTGCTCGCTTATCACATCTCTCTCGTCAGGGTGGTATAAATAAATGTGTAAATCACTTCGAAGTCCACAAAACAATTTCAACATGAGTCCAATTCGCAACTGGCTTCATCTGCTGGCACTTCTCGCAGTAATCGCCACCTTTGTCCTGGGCACCCCGTTCGATGAGCGACGTAGAAGGCCTTGGAACCCACAGCAAGGACATGGAGTACCTAATATACCCCACACACCACCATTCAATCCCCATGGCTAAGACAAATTTGTTAAAAACCTTAATTTCTCTGTTATAAATAAATAATGTAAACAACATTTCACTCAAATAAGTATATCAAAGAACCAAAGGGAAATGAGCAAGCCTCTGGCGCTAGCAAATCAAATCGTTATCGTCTTGCTGATATATGTACCTATATAGAAGAAAATATATAATATAAAAGCATTTTGACAACTTAAGCGCCTGGCAATTCCAAGTTACTTAAACAATTAGCAACTATCAACTGTTGTTGGAAAAAATAAAAAATACTGCTGGACTTAATGTGTCACTGACTCATCTCACTGACACTCTTTTTTTGGGTACAATTCGGTAATTTGACACCATGGTCTTCTTTGTCGCAAACCCACAGCTGTTGATTGATTTTATGCTACAGCAAACACAAGGCAAAGAAGAACCAAGTGATACCAGACAGTGAAAATTTCCATAAAGGACATTTGTATGTTGTGCAAGGCAATTGTATGCCTCTTGAGACAAAAGAAATTATCAAAATTCCAGGAATTTAACTCAAGAACTATCACAAGATGTAGGTCTAGTAAAATCATAATTTCCAAATCCTTAGTTTGGTTTTAAGGAACATGTTAACTAACGAAAATATATTTTGCTGATATATTTTTTAGCAAAAGCTTCGATTTTAAAGAATCTGAAATGTGGGACTATTGGATTTATCGAAAATACTTTTATATGCCTTCAAAACAGTGGCGTATCCTTGAGGAAATAAGTTACATTTTCCAAAGAATGCAATGTATACGACCCATAAAATGACCAAAAATCAACAACAAAGTTTAAGAAAACTGATCCGATTGAGAGAAAGTTACTACAAATTAGTTAACATTTGGACTAAGATTAAAGATAAGAAATATTCTATATACAGAGCATACACCGGAGCACTAAATAAAGAGACATGGCGTAAAGCTTTAGAAAATGAACATAATAAGAATTGTTTTGGTTTTTTTTTTTTTTTCATCTTCCTCCTCAGTCTCGAGTTTCCTACCCACAGAGCAATGCATTGCATTTTGTGATGCCCGTGTAATGGCTTAAGTGCATAAAAAGTAAGTAGAATAAAGTAAGCTTCGACAGAAAAAAAAACCATCGACCACATGTCGTTCAACCCTATTTGGCTTAACGCTACGTGGCACAATTTCGTGCCCCAGTCGACGACGCGCGTCGCTCTTGGAAGGAAATTAACGACTGGCTGCACTTTCACTCGTTGCCGTCCGTCGCCACAAACGGAAGTCAGTGTTGCATGAAGAGAAGGGTTTCCCCCTGTTACTCTATCACATATTTCTTTTTTCTTTTTTTTTACTATACATACACACATATCAGAAATAAATATATAATGTAAAGTGACAATAACTAGGAAACGGCAGCGGCAGCTTCAGCCTTATCGCAAGCTTCACGCTCCTTCATACGTTCCTCGATTAGTGGGCGAAAGTGGCGTATAAGACCCTGTGGTGGCCATGAGGCTCCATCGCCCAGAGCGCAAATAGTATGACCCTCAATTTGTTTGGTGATTTCCCATAGCATATCAATCTCACTGGGTTTGGCCTGTCCTGTGGCAAAACGTTGCATGATCATATTAACCCAATGTAAACCCTCGCGACAGGGTGTACACTGGCCACAGCTCTCGTGCTCGTAGAAGGCAGCAAGTCGTGCGATTGCCTTAATAATGTCCGTTTGCTTGTTCATCACTATAATGGCGCCAGTGCCCATGGATGAGCGAACAGCCATGAGTCCGTCAAAATCATGAATTGCTGTGCTGGCCGATTCCTTAGGGATGCAGGGTGTAGATGATCCCCCTGGGATAATGGCCAAAAGATTGTCCCAACCGCCCAAGACTCCACCAGCATGTCTCTCGATAATTTCACGTGTCGGCATTGATAGCTCCTCTTCAACGGTGCACGGGTTCTTAACATGACCGGATATGTTAAAAAGTTTAGTACCCGAGTTTCGTGTGCGTCCAAAGCTGGCAAACCATTTGCCACCGCGGCGACAGATTGTCGGAGAAACGGCTACCGTTTCGACATTCGTCACAGTGGAGGGGCAACCAAACACCCCCACATCCGCCGGAAACGGAGGTTTATTGCGTGGCTTGCCCGCCTTTCCCTCGAGTGATTCAATGAGAGAAGTCTCTTCGCCGCAAACATAGGCGCCAGCACCACGATGTACATAAAGATCGAAATCGAATCCCGATCCACAAGCATTTTTACCCAGGAAACCTGCCTTGTAGGCCTCGGTGATGGCATATTGCAAATTGCAGCACTCGTTGTAGAATTCGCCCCGGATATAGATGAATCCAGTATGGGCTTCCATGGCACGGCCAGCTATTAGACAACCCTCGACTAATTTATGAGGTTCATGGCGTAAAATATCGCGATCCTTACAAGTGCCCGGTTCTCCTTCATCGGCATTGACCAGCAAAAATTTAGGCCTTCCATCTGGCGGCTTGTTCATAAAGGACCACTTAAGACCACTGGGAAAACCAGCACCACCACGCCCACGCAAACCCGACGTCTTGATTTCGTTGATAATCCACAAGTGACCTTTCTCGAGAATCTCTTTGGTCTTGTACCAATCACCACGTTTTTGAGCGCCTTTTAAACGCCAATCGTGGCGACCATAAAGATTGCTAAAGATACGATCTGCATCGGCTAGCGGCCCAAACTTGGTTTTGGTCTGCGGTGGTGGAGTCCCAGGTGGTGGCGTCTTGGGTGGAGGTGGTGGCTTAACTCCCTTGGCATGCTTTGGAGGCCCAACCGTCCTTGGGGGATCGACTTTGGGTGGACCTCCACTTTTGGGTGGATCTCCCTTGGGGGGGGCCACCACCTTTTGGAGCATCTCCAGCGGGAGGATTTCCTTTTGGAGGGCCACTTTTGGTAGAAGCTTGCTTAGATATCATAACACCATTCATCCCATGTATTAAAGACTGTGCAGAAATCTGAGTACTTTTCCAAGCATCTTTTGCTAAACGCATTGCATTTGGTTGGGCCAAATTTAATCCAGTCATCCAAATCCGATGTGTTGGCATTTGTCCAAGATATGGTATATTGTAGATTGACCTCCCCAAATGCGCACCAATAATTATTCTATTCATTTTAATTATTTCTATTTAAGAGGAGCTCTTGTTACTAATCTAAAAATCTTACACGAAATAAGAAATAAGGAAAATCCTAGGCATGCTTTTCTGAATTATTAAAAGTAACTAACACAATCGGAGAAACCCAAAACTTTAGTCATACCAAACTTTAGTCCCCCTGGTCAAATTTAAGTCATATGTTTATGTATTAGTGGTACAATTTATATCTAGGTCGAGGGGTCTGGGCGATAAAATATACAACAACTAAAAAATCCTGATTACTACCAACAAACAGGCAAACATTCGTACTCAATTTTGGGTTTCCCCATTGATGATACATACCACATATGTATGTATAGGCACATGAATAGTAAGTTTTATATATGTATATATTATACACACATGTGTGTATAAAAAACTTTTTCAAATCTAATCAGAACTGTCGATAAATGCGACGAACAAAAAAAAAAAACAAAAACTTTATTGCAAAATAAAAGGGAAAGAAAAAAAGAAGTACAAATGGAAAAGAAGAACCCATACCATAAACTTATTTGCATTGGCATAACAAAAAAGTTGACTCAACGAAAGAAACTAACAATGAGATGAAAGCAAATAGGTGAGAACAAAATATGAAAGAAAAGATTAATAATTGGAAAGACCACGTCCTTGCATTGAAAAGAAAATTTTGCTATAACAAAGACAATTAAGAATCTAGCAGAGAAACAAATCAATACTTTAATTTAAAAAAAAGAATGCTCTATCAACATTTTGTTTTGATTCCTATTATGTATTTATATAAATATTTTTTTATTAATAAACAAATCTATTCAAAGAAACTTTTGTCAATTGAGACTGATTTCGGATCGTCTAACCTGATTATTAATGAGATAACAGAGAAGAGACTTTAGTTAGAAAGACATAACGATTCGATTGTTGTTTATGTGTCTCTTTAAATGGAAGTACACATCTATACTAGTTATGTACATACAATAGTCGGCGAATTCATAAAAACGCGTGATTTAAAGTGCAACGAGGTGTAAAAAAAAACATTGTACGAGAAATAAATAAATTATGCCTCTATCCATTCGTCTGTCTATTTGTCGGTCCGCCCCTTCTATAAATGTACATATGTACATATATTTTTTTGTGTGTGTTTGGGTGAGTGAGTGAGCCGCAATGAAAGCAAATTAGTAATAATCACTTTTGTTATATATCTAAACAACACAAAAACAAAAAAAAAAACACTTTTGCTTGATTTGGCCTAGCAACGAATGGTTAATTTTTTTTTTTTGGATAGAAAATGAAAGTTAGACGAAAAGGAAATGCTAAATTTAGACATGGAAAATTATAGAATTGCTAGCAATATTTGTTTTCTTTTTTTAAGACAAACGATGGGCGAATTTGAAATGTATATAATTTATTTTCATTTAGCAAATACTCACGAAATAAATCCTTGCGGGCCAAGTTTCTAGCACACAATACTGCAAAAGAAATAATTTATTTTAAACACTTAATTAATTGTGTAATTTAGGATTTAAAACTTACTCGTTATGCGAACTTTGTGTGTACCATTGCGACGTGGATAATCCAATTTATTCATAATTTCAGACTTTTCAGAATTTTATATAAATTTGATATTGATTGTTATCGATTGTTGTTGCTATTATTATTGTTATTATTATTATTGGTTGTCAATATTACATCGATTATCATCGATTATTGTTTTTGTTTATTTGATTTAGCTGGAACATTTTTGTTGGTTGGCTGCTGCTGCTTTTATTGAACTGATTTGTTGATGTTGTTGAAGGAGGTAGAAAAAAATAATATCATTGCCAAAGGTAGCAGCAGCAATTTTTGTTGTTGTTGTTTTTGTTGGTGGTGGTGTTGCAGTTGTTGGTGTTGCTGTTATTATAGCCTTGACTGTTGTTGCTGTGTGTCATTGTTTGCCCACTTATACAATTAAATAACTTAATTGCAACTACTACATATGTATGTATTTTGAGTTGGTTATTTACAGGCTGGAATTTGAAAAGGCAAAAGCAAAAAAAAAAAGAAACTGATTAATTATTAAATATAAATGATAAGCAATATTCTTGATGAGAGTAGAAGTAGTTATGTATGCATGTAAGTGTGTGTGGGTGTGAAAATATGAATGAATGAATTGTTGTTAAATAAAGACGCGCGGATGTTTTGCAAAAATTTGTAGCTTATAAAGGAATAAATGATAATAATGGAAAAAGACAAATAGAGAGTTTGAGGCTGAGGAAGAGAAGCTGCATCTACCTTTGGTCCTCCCTTGACTGGGCAGGTAGCAAACAAAAAAATGCATTGAAAACTCACCGGAAATTGTTTTGCTTTCAAAAACATTTCACACGCACATGTCGCACTCACAAACACACCCACGCACATGCATACACTCACATACACACATCGCAGCAGCATACACTATGCACATACACACAGGGAGATCAAATGCTCTCACGCATACTGCGACGCCAGTTTTATTTCTATTATTTTTTTCCTCTTTTCCATTTATTATTTTACAAATTGTATTAAATTATATTCCACTAGGCGTTTAATTAACTTTAATTTATCTGATGCCTGCTGCTCCCTTTGCTTTTGCACTTGTATTTTATTTTTTGTTGTATATGTATGTGTATGGTATGTGTGTAGCTACAGAAATTCGCAATAGTTATTAAGACACACACGTTTTATCTATTTGTTATAAACTATACATACACATGGAGGGAGCTGTGAACATATATTCTACATATATGTATTTTGCTCTATTTCAGCTCGTTTGAAATAAAAATATAAAATTATTTTCGTTTCCTACGCGCACACACACACGGCGAAGCGAACACATCGATGCAGAAATTTCATATCGATAATAGGCTGGAATATCGACGGGGCTGCACTCACAATATCGGTATCGATAACGCAGCCCTTAATTTGCAATACGGATCGGTGGCGCCAGAAACGTTCATTCAAGTGGGTGCTTCTCAACACTGGTTTCCGTTCTTGTGTATAAAAAAATTGTCCACAACAACTGACAAAATTTTCGTAACTTAAAAAATTATTCCGAAATCCCGAGAACCAAGATAAAAAGAGCTGAGAACACAAGCTGTCTTAACGCAGAACTTCACAAAGGTTGTAAAGTCATCGCGCTCAAAATGTCCATTACTTTGGATTTTGATGCCAAACAATTGGCAAAAAAGTAAACAACTCAGCCTCCATTATTTGCCCGCCAAAATTCAAGGCGATGGCGAGGCAAACGTGGAGAAATGTTTTAATAACTATACCCGCGAGAATCCTGATTATGGGACAGGAATCTTAACTAACTCCTTGCGTGGCTATCCTCTCTTGGGTCAGCAAGCAAATGTCCCCAGCGGACTTAAAGGTCTCGTGCTTCAGGAGACGGAGAAACCCTTAATAGACACGTCGGAGAGACAATTACGTTTGACGGGGCAATTTGACGAGTTTACTTACTGGAATTACGATAAAGTCCCCTCCAATTCGGATGGATATAGACAAGCTTTGCTTATGACAGATGTGGCAGAGGCGCTGATGTATCAACAAATTAAAGAAGAGGATTTGGAAGCTGAAATCCAACGCCACAAGGAGAGCAAAAAGGAAAACTCATAGATTATAGGTGCGCTTATAGCGTTTATATATATATAATGTATAGTATTCCAAAAGCTATTCAAATATCTTCACAATTTTCATACACTTTAGCCTTAAAATTTTGCATAATTTATAAATATAAAAAACCTCTGCGTAAAAAATTTACTCATCGGCATCTTCGAAACGTTCGTCATCATCGTCGAGGCTTAGATTTTGCATACCACCTACCTCGCCATCATTGTGACCCAGGGTGAGTGCATCCCCAGCCATGTCTTGATCATCATAAGCCATGCCTCCGGCATCTTGCATAGCATCGCTATCTTCAGAGAGATCGCTATCTGCAGAGTCTGGATGTAGCGCCTGACAGGTAGTCATAGCCCGGTACATGGTGTCTACAGAATGTATATCGTCGGGCAAGAGCCAGCACTCTGTGACTGCATCAAACTGTTCGTTATCCAAAGCATCCTCAAAGTTATCAACACCATCATCATCCTCGTCACTTTCATTACCCTCATCCACATCATCACGCGATTGAGGTTCTCCAATACCATTTTCGTTCCCATTTTGTCCACTGCCATATACCCCATCCCATTCTACTTTGTTGTCCAACATGAAATAAATGCATTTCCTGGGGTTTGATGAGATTCCATGTAAGCTTACCTCTGTCCAATTAATAGATATGCCATCAGGCAAATCACTAGGTTGCCAAGAAAGCGAGCTATATGCATGAAAACAAAAATAACAAAAAATTACACTAAGTTGCAATTCCAGACGCAGACGCCGGATATTTCCTCCCCTGCCGCAAAAATATTGAACTTACTTTTGAGCAATGTAGACTGTTCCGTCTCCAACAATTTTTTCTCCCAACTTAAGTTTTATATTGTTAGCTGTGTACAGCAAACCGTGTTCGGGCGCCGAAACTGGAGTTATTATTACCATTTTAATACAAAATTTATAAAAAATAAAACGACCGCGAGACAATAGCAGATATCTTGATTTAGTGTTGATAGAAAGCAACAATTCGGATTTGAGGGATGGAGGCTCGATAACATTGTTGACCAACACCGATATACTTGGGAGTTTCTACAACCCTGCCATTTTTAATATTTCAATTCACAGCGGTTTTAGTGTCTTTGAAGCGCGTCGTCAATTAAATTTTTAAATATAACCAATTTAAAATATGGTTAAAGTCTATATTTTAAGTCCAATTACTTAGGGAATAATTAAAGTTTATGTTAAAGATAAGTTGTGTTAATTCTAGTTATATTCTTTGTTCGAATTGTCTTCGCTTTATGACTGCGCCTGAAGCGGCAGCTGCTTCCTCTTTTTACTAAACAATGGACACGGACTTGGACTACGTGAATATAAATGATTGTAATGACCTCGATTTGGCCACGCGCATGCGCGGCTGCAATTATGAGAAATATAAATCTCTGGTGCGAATGCATCTTTCATTTGAGCTGGAGTTAAATACGGATGAGTAGGTGTCTTCCAGTTGGCCTAATGACTTTAACATAAACATTGTTCTAACTGTTTTTGACAGATTCGATTTACCATGCCATGAAATTGTCTACGAGGACAAGGGTAAGATGAAAAAATGGAATCGCCTTTCCAAAAAACATCGTCTTGGACAGATTGGAGCCCCAACTGGTTGCGCCGCATCGGGCTCGAAATCAGTGTGCAATAGTCCCACAGAATCATTGCAGTCGACAATTGATGCGGGATTCCTAATGCACCTGCAAGAACTTAAGGATTTTCTGATGCTTGATAAAAGTAGGTCAATATCAATATGAAAATGGGTAAATACTGAATATACTCTTCTTTTAGATCTTATTCAAGAAGGTCTGTTTCGCAAGGCGGGTGCTGTTTCCCGGCAGAATGAGCTGAGAGCTAACATACAACAGGACAAGCCCTTGGATCTGGAATTGGCCGGTTATTCAGCACATGACTGTGCCACCGTATTTAAAAGTTTTTTGGCGGAGTTGCCTGAACCTTTACTCACCGATGCCCATTATCCGGCACACTTGCAAATTGTACCACTGTGTCAAGTCTATACCTGTAAAGTAGGCACTCAGGAGGCAGAACATCTACTGAGTTCCATGCAGCTGCTGCTTCTATTGCTACCCGAAGAGCATAGGGAGCTGTTATACCATATCATTGAAATGCTTCACTCAGTGGCCAAGCACGAGAATAGCAATAAAATGTCTGCCGAAAATTTGGCTACTTTGTTCACACCTCATCTGATCTGCCCGCGTCAATTGCCGCCGGAAGTCCTGCATTATACGGCCAAAAAAATGTCCAGCATTGTTAGTTACATGATTATCCGTGGCCTAGACATATTTCAGGTACCCGGTAAACTGGCCACCGATATTAGAGCTTATTTCCTTGAGCGGAAACGCAAGAAAACTATGTCTCCTGAACAAACGCTTGATGAATCCATATCAGACGTTTCCACAGTAAATACTGTTTACACATTTGTCGACCGCGCAGCCACCGCAGCAGCCACCAATACCAACAATACTGACACTGAATTGGCACAGCTTTATGCCCACATACAAAGTCTGCCTGAATCATCGAAAAAGCGCCGATTAATCAAACAGTTTAATAAGCAAAATGGACAGGGTAAGTCCATTAAAATATCATGTGAAATAAAATCTAATCTATTGGCGGATCTTCTAAAAGGTACACCTTTGCAGTTGGTAGTAATGAATCGTTTGAAGAACAATGAGGCTACACGTAGTGCCAAATCATTAGGCGATTCAATTAAGAAGCATATCTTTCATAAGACTCTTATGTCCCGCACACCAAAGAGAGCTCCACCGCCTGCTTTTCATTCCGCAATGGATGGAGGAGGGCCCGAGGTAGGAATTATAAAGAATTGTGGTGCAACCATAAAAGTGTTCTTAAAACCTTATTACCTGCTCGTTCATTTTCATTGATCATTATTTTTTTTATCGTATATTTCCTGTAAACTAATCGCATGTCATTTCATCTTATCATATCCTAGACGCCTAATATGTTGCATGTGAAGCAGCCGAAATTACGAGTGCTATTCCAGAGCCCTACGCCGCAAATTCCACCAAACACTTATGCCGCAACACCAACTGTTGCCAGCGTATGCGCCACTTCAATGTCTACTAACAAGCATTCACTTAAGAAATCAATTTCATCCACATCGCTTAAAATGGAAACAATGTCGTCCATCTCGTCGGACAGTGGCAGCAATTCGGCTCCCGTCTCACGACAGCACTCGGATAGTGGAGAAGGTGTTGGTACTACCGTGGCTGCTGCTGCTGCTGTCGGAGATTCGGACGAGATTGATGGTGAGTGCTGTGTGACACCGCTCAAAGTTTTAACATCAGCGGCGAAAAAATTGGCTGAGAAAAAAGCTGTTGCTTGGGATGATCATCGCCTTTTAGAGATTGAGGAGTATTCAAATCCTAGCACGCCCGTTCATCAATCATCACGCTACAAATCTGAGCCTAATCTCTGTAGTATCTTGCCACAGGTTACCGATGGCGCTAACCTCGACAATCCACTCACACCCATTATAGAAGTGCCTACAACCAGCAATCAGAGCAACCACAACCACCACTTGGGAAAGTCTATTACACGCAAACTGATGAAGGGAGTCAGCATGGGTAATTTAAGATTCCCGTTCAGCACTCCGGAAACCACAAAACGATTAGTACGAAGTGTCTCAGCTACTTTAAAGCGTCGACCAAGTGGGGAAGAGGCGAAACATGGTCATTTAGAAGCAGCTGATGCCCCACTTTTAGAGGATGTGGACGACGATGATAATGATGTTGATGATGGTGCTAATGATAAGGATCATGGTAATGAAGGGGAGATAGAGCCATCGGTGGATGACCATGAAGCTGATGAAGATGACGATGACGATGATACCCTCTCAGAAAGTATGGGCAGTTCCAATGAGCTGCCTGGCTTGAGTCTAGGCTATCAGCAGCACCTTCTGCAGAGCAGAGTTTACCGAAATATGGATCTCATTACAAGCACTCCAGCTCTGCACATGGGTCGACGCTCCATGTCCCCGATAACCAAGTCCACACAACGTATGCCCAAAGCAATGCAGGTAAGCAAAACTTTTGTAATCTGTGACCTTCTGAATAATTTCAAGGGTTTCTGTTTTTAAGGAATCCATTATGACGCCTCGTTCCCGCAAACCCGTGATGCTTTTAAATGCATTAGCTGCCGGAAACACTGACAAGCAGCTTAATCTAAGTTTTGCTTTACAAGATGATGCGGACTCATCGTTGACGGCAAGTCCCGGTAAACCGGAACTTGAACCGCCATCGTTACACAGTGAAGATGCCACATCTCTTGGTGGCTACGCCGATATTTTGCGGCGTCAGCAGAATTTTGCTTGCATAAATTCCTTCTCGTCAGCCAGACAGCGCACTGAAAGTAGCAGTAATAGCAACGAGGAAGCCAAACCGAATTTGAATGCCTTGTCCAGTGATTTCAAGTCAGTAGTCCAGAAGGATATATACGTTGTATATTTACTAAAATGTTGTGTTTTGGATTTTAGGGAATATTTGCTGACACGCAGCGTTTTGACGGCTAGTCCAGCAGATCTATCGTTCGCCAGTCGCTCCGATGACTTTGATGGGGCCAGCACTCAGGACATTGATGATTTCGATGAATCGGAATTGAGTCCCAGTTTATTATACTGTTTGGATGGCAATGAACCGGCACCCGTCGGCTCCCCCCAAAGTTCTGCTTCAACAAATGGAAGGAAACGATCGGCAGAGACACCATTGAAAAATCCAAAAAATGTTGATTTAGACGATTTGGATAACAAAGAGAATCTGTGCCTACAAGAAGGACAACAGCATTTGTGCTCAAAGAAATTATTGATTACTTCACACGAGGAGTATCCCGGCGAAACTGCCCTTTAGTTTAAGGCTCCCCCTCTCTTCCCTTTCGTAAATCTAACGTTAAAACCGTTGTACGGTTTTAAAAAAATCTCATCGAAAATCTCTTATAAAACTCAACTAGATTTGAAAAAGTTGCTTCCGTGAAATTATATTCTATTATCGCTTTGTAATTTACAATAATCTATATACACTTACTTTAAGATTTTTCATTTTAAATGCATGCAAATTAACGAAATATTCAAAAATATATTCTATACAAATTGAGTTTAAAAATTTACCGTTTCCTGCTCTCGTTTTTCAACACAGTTTTTTCGTTACAATCCTATATAACACTGATTTAAACAGCTGTTGTTTGTTGACAGTTTCGAAGCAGAAAATAACCAAAAATATAAATATTCAACAAAATTTATTTATTTTGCATTAAAAAACAAGCAACAGAGATACATACGAGATGGGAACTTGGGTCTTGGAGGTAGCCAAAATGGGAATGTACATGGCATTTCCGGTGACGCTATTCCACATCTTCAATCAACCAGAATACTTTGAGGAATGGGTTACCAAAAAGAAGCGGGAACTTTATCCACCGGAACACAAGAGTCATCACGAGGAATTGCAACGGGCTATTAGGGAACACCATCAGCAGCATGACGCCAAAATGATGCGTGCCATGGAAGAAGCCGAACGCAAAAAATAACACGCCATAATTGTATTTACCTTTTGGATTATATAATCGGGCATGCACTTGTCCACTTTGATCAAGTTAGGCTGATGATTAATTGTTTTCTACTGCAACACAATAAACCCTTCTAATTACACAAAAAAACAAGCTCTCAAGTAGGCATATGATAAGTGTTTACTATGTGCCTGCAATTAACCAGAAAACCATGAATTGGCTTTGAAATTATCAAATGAAGAACATTATCATCATAGTAATAGTCCTAGTTCTAGTCATGGTGCAGATGTTTTTGAAAAAAAAACAAAAACCCATCTATATATGGATTCCGTTTAATCAGTACTTCTATTCGATTGACAACTTATCAATAGCCACTTTGGCCACTACGACCGCCAAGTGACCGTTGTTAACACTAGTGAAGTCTCCCACAACATGTGTATTAGGCGTGATGATGTGATACCTTCGATTTACCGATGATGTCTATTGGTTAGACAGATTAGATGTACATACCTACCTCTCACATGACGATTTTTGTGCGCCACACCCCCCACCCCGCCCAATTAAGTTTGAAAGGCTCTCTGCCTCTATTATCTGCTTTTCACACGGCAGTAGTTAAACAAACTGTAGTTTACAATGACAGCCAGAAAACAGCGGAACCGAATTTTCAAACCTTTTCCCATATGAACTATAATTATACTCTAATGTCTATAGAATTTTAATAATTATCAAACAAGTTTAGGAGAATCAAAGAAACGTAGAGGTAACCCGACATATTGGCAAATAAGGATCGTGTGTAATGATAGAGGAATCTTCGACTAAAATATGAAATAATCGCTTATGAACCAAACAATCAAATGCTAATGATTCAGCCTAACGTTTTAACAAATTCGTATTCATCCAAAAATCATAACAAATACATTTCTTGTAATTTTTTGAACCTATGTAAATATTCTTACCAATTCCAAGGTAAGGTTTGAACCTGAACCGTAGTCAGATTGTTTGAAATTAATCTAAGAAGTATTTTAAAATGTATTACAAATTTAATACAATTTAATCATTTTACTAAGAATTTTAATAATACATTTCAGACCCGTTCATATTAACTAGGTTTTGCAATTACGTATACCAAAGGCTGATGAAAACCTCGTTTAAATATATTTTTTAAATTATTCGGATGAATTAAATCAACATTTCTATTTTGATTATTTTACAGTTTAAAGGGTTGTTTTAATATTAGTATTTTTAGAAGAATAGTAAAAAGTTCAGAGAACTTATTAACGTACCTGGGGTTTGAACAAAAAACATCACATAGGAGGGTTTCTCAAGCCATTAGAGTATAATTAGTGCCGTCAGCTTGTCCGATCGACAATTGGGATTGCGCGGATTGTTATTCCACCACTTGATTACTCCATGAGCATATAAGCTATGGGTGGAAGCGAGACGCAGTTATTCGTATTTTAGCAGCAGCAGCAGCAGAAGCAGCGATAGCAGCAGCCGTTAATTAGTTAAGGTTCTGCTTTCTATTACTATTTGGGGGGGCTTTTTTATATTACATTATGGCATTTTTCACGCCCCCACTTCAGTTGAGTTCAATTCCTCTGATTTGTGGCGCCCATCGAAACTCGAACTCGATTTACGACTTTCTCGATGCAGCAGCAGCAGCAAGAGCAGCGACAGAGCAACAACTGAAGCACGGTCGAGAAAGGAGCCAAGTTTGAATTTAGTTTGCTTTAAGGCATCACGGAGATCACATCATGTCGCGGGGATCGGTTTTACCACAGTATATAGCCGGATTATCGGCCAGTTTTGGTGCCTTCTGTATGGGCGCCAGTATCGGCTGGTCCTCACCGGTAGAGACCATGATAACAGAGGGTGATGCATATGGCATGGCAGTATCCTCGAGCCAATTTGGCTGGGTATCCTCTTTGCTGACATTGGGTGCGACTTGTGTGTGTATCCCTATTGGTTTTATGATCGATTGGATTGGACGAAGACCCACAATGCTGGCCCTCATACCGCCCTATATGGTTGGATGGATTTTAATGATATTTGCCAATAATTTGGCCATGTTGTATGTAGGACGTTTCATTTTGGGAATGTGCGGCGGAGCGTTCTGTGTGACAGCACCTATGTATTGTACGGAAATCTCAACGACTTCGCTACGTGGCACAATTGGAAGTTTCTTTCAGTTGCTTATTGTGTCCGGTGTCTTATATGGTTACATAGTTGGAGCCTTCTTGGAACTTTTGACCATTAATATATTGTGCGCCATTTTACCAATAATATTTGCTGTTGTACACTTTTTCATGCCCGAATCGCCAGTCTATTTGGCCCTTAAGGGACGGCAAGATGATGCTGCAAAGGCTTTGCAATGGCTGCGTGGCAAGGATGCTGACATTCAGGACGAATTAAAAGAAATCCTTGAGGAAACTCAAAAAAGCAATGATGCAGAAAAAGTCAATGTCTTTGCGGCCCTTAAACGTCCATTGACCCGCAAAGGTTTGGCCATAGCTGTCTTGCTGCAAATGTTCCAACAATGGACTGGTATCAATGCCATTCTCTTCTACTCTGCATCAATTTTTGAGGAAACTGGCGTTGGCATAGAAGGCAAATATTGCGCTATTTTGATTGCTGTCGTTCAGGTTGTGACCACTGTGGTTGCCGTAGCCATAATTGACAAGGCTGGCCGTCGCATCCTTCTTCTCATCTCGGCATTCTTTATGGCTATCACAACATGTCTGATGGGTGTTTATTTCCAAATGCAGACCAGCGATCCGACTTCAGTGGAATCTATTGGTTGGCTTCCAATAAGCAGCATCTGTATCTTTATTGTGTTCTTCTCCATTGGCTTTGGTCCAGTGCCTTGGCTAATTATGGCTGAGCTCTTCTCTGAGGATATCAAGAGTGTGGCTGGCTCTATTGCTGGAACAAGCAATTGGTTATCGGCTTTCCTAGTGACCCTCCTGTTCCCCATTCTCAAGTCGTCGATTAATCCTGGTCCCACATTTTGGATATTTACCGTCATCGCTGTTATAGCCTTCTTCTATTGTATATTCTTTGTGCCCGAAACGAAGGGAAAAACTATTGTTGAGATTCAACATATTTTGGGTGGCGGGAAGGTGGAAAAAACCGAAAAATCAGATGATCAAAAAAGTTAAGTAACGGCGACTGAATGAGTTAGACAAGATTGCCAAAGAGCACCTAATTATACGTTTAATATGTATATAGTCTTAGTCCATAAAAGTTATTTAAAACTAATACTTTTTATATTTCTTTTGTATATGTAGCATATATTTATACGTACATTTATAATGTAGAATTTCTTATTCAATAATTCGCCCAGATAACCCAATTTTACTAGTACTTGTAAAAACCAAAGTTGTTGATTAAAGTATATAATCTTGAAAAATTCCAATCGAAAAGGACGTCGATAATTGATACTAAGATTAGTAAAAGAAAAGCAACAAACAAAAAATTACTGATAAAGTAAACAATACTTAATGAAATATTTGTAGATTTGCCTTTGTTTTTTTATTACTTGTGTTGCATAATTTAATTGGTTCACAAAGTACGTAAATGTTTTTGTCAAATGAATTATAATGATTCGCTTAGCTAATCGTTCATACTAATGATTTTAGATTATTTATTAAAATAATTACAGTTATACAAAATGACAACGTGGAAACTGCATCAAGTATGGGAAGAAAGAGGCTTCTCGTGATAAGTACTTTCAGAATGCAATCTTTATTTATTTTTTTAATATATATTAGATGATAGAATGAGCCCATTTGTTTTTACAAAGTTGAAATGTTTTTGTTTGTAAAAACAATCATCACTACATGATATATGAAATGAATATGAAATGTGCCACTACCTTTTCCAATTCAAACCCTTAATGTTTTTTCTAATATAAAATTCACCACCACTAGAAAAATTACATCTTATTGTATGATATTTTTAGCATATTAAATTTCTGAATGTTGAACCGTGTGTTGTCATTGGAGGAATAATACTATTCAAATGCCTCAATTAATTTTCTCCATTATACATAAGAGTTTTGCCAGCATTTAGTTATGTTAATTTTCGAATGCAAATACCATTGAATATATTAACGACATAAACATTAAGTTAAATGGATTGTGTATAGTTCGTAATTTAGAGAAATAACTGCAAGGATACAGATTTAAACTTCATTAACTAACTAATAAACCAACTATGATTAGCCTTTTTCACATTTAATCGTTAAATTCCTTTTGTCGGCATTTTTCAAAAATGGCTATGCTCGATAGGCAAAAAATCGATAGACCACAGCCACAGCCTATCGATTATGTAAAATGAATGTACATAGCCGCTATCTACATTCTAATTGTCCGAAATTCAGAACAGCTGCTTCAAAAAATTGACAAGTTTTATTTTTATTAAAATTTGTTGATTTTGTTAACTTGTACTATTTTAATTCGTAACGTGTGTAAGTGCCTTTGTAATATTTATTCCTTTTTGATTTGGTTGTGTTTATAGTTAATAAATAATTGCAATTAAAAGTGAAATTCGGTACATCCCCGAAAAACAAAAAAGACAAAGAGGTTTGCCTGTGTTTGTGTGTGCATATATAAAAAACACATGTAAGTATACATATTTGTTCGCCACTAATATTAAGCCACGTAACATATCAGATATAAGAACAATCCCTTCGCTTGTAAGACATACGTGTGATTTATAATACATATATACATACATATGATTGTATAGTGAATGCGGTGATCAGAAGCACAAGGGTTATTTGATTCTGCGAAAAAATAACAAAGGCCGGCTAGCGCGATGGCAACCCCACCAAAGGAAATTCATGTGAGCTGATTTGGTTTTATATTTGTAAACGTTTTAAAATTTTTATCCTTCGTCGTAGGCACGTAGTTATCAATTGCGTCTGGTTGACCATCTAACTGAACGCAATGGTATAGTCTATCTGCCCACAGGAGCCGGCAAAACCTTTGTGGCCATCCTGGCATTAAAGCGTTTCTCATTGGACTTTGATAAGTAAGTGATAATTATTTGTATTGATGTAAGAATACAAACAGAAAAAAAAAAAAAAACAAAAATAATTGAAGTTGAATTTCACAACGTCAGCGATTTACCAGTTAAGGCTAGCAGAGAGGCATTTATGTATGTACATATGCATGTATGTATGTATCTAAATATGAAAAGGGCAAGTGCATTTAATGAAATATGTATCTACATATGTACATATATAAGAAGGAAAATGTACGCTCAAGTGTTTTAAAAAAAAAACACAAAATTGAAATTTGAGAATAAACACTTTAGCTTAGACATAAGATACAAACATATGTAGGTTATGGGATACATTTTTTTATCTGTTTTGAATTAAACTTATAGAACCATTGAGGATGGCGGAAAACGAGCTCTATTCATGTGCAACACTGTCGAGTTAGCCCGTCAACAGGCAAAGGCCATAAAATCGCATACAAATTTTAAAGTTGGATTTTATGTAGGCGAACAAGGTGTCGATGAATGGAGTAAATCCAAATGGGTTGTTGAAGTAGAAGAAAATCAAGTATGTTCCAATTTGCATTGTTTTGATATTGCATGATTTTCCAAATTTCATGTTTCATGTTTGCTAATTATTAAACTAATTATTAAGTTTGATGTATGTATGTATTTACAATGATTATAATAATTGTATGCATAAATTCTATTAGGTTCTTGTTGGTACTGCCCAGGTTATGTTGGACCTGATGCTTCACTCGTATCTGTCTCTGGGCTCCGTAAGCATTGTGATTATAGATGAATGTCATCATGGCACCGGACGTCATCCGTTTCGTGAATTTATGCGTTTATTTCTACACGTTGGGCCCAGTGTGCAACTGCCACGAGTTGTTGGCCTTACCGGAGTTTTGATCAAGGGCAATGAGATCAGCAACGTGCAAAAATTATTAAAAGAACTAGAGACAACTTATCATGGCAATATTATCACCGTGTCAGATATGAAAGAAATGGAGAATGTCATGCTGTAATATATATCTTTTACTTTTTATCTCGATTTTTTAATTTAATTTATTCATTTGTCTTTTAGTTACTCGACCAAGCCAAAAGAGTTTTTCTTGTTATATGGCTATGGAAATCGTCAATTTGCGGTCGTAGATACTATTAAATTTTATATTGAAAACTTTCAAAAGAAGGTGGACACTTTGGATATTGGCAAACAACCATTCCGTTTCTCCAAAGGCCTTCAGCAGCAGCGGGATCCAAACAAGAAGAGTGTCGTAAAGTTGCTACTTAACGATTTTATCTATCAGCTGGAAGAGTATGGTATCTACATGGGATCTATAGCGATCGTTGCCTTAATAGTTGAGTTTGAAGTAAAGAAACGACAGGCAGAGACGCTGGTCTTAAGGGCAGTATACCGAATGGCCATTGCTCTATGTGATAATATTCGACATTTGCTTGTAAGCAAACTAAGAGATTTGCTAGATGATGAGAAAATAGCTGACGGTAAATTGGACACCGAAGAGATCATATACAATTTTTCTACCCCTCGAGTGCAAAAATTTCTTCAGTATTTAAAGCAAACCTTCAGCAACAAGAATCCAAAAGATATATGCTGTCTAGTGTTTGTAGAACGAAGGTACACATGTAAGAGCATCTACGGTATGCTTCTTCACTATATCGCCTCAGTGCCGGAGCTGAAGAATGTACTGGTGCCACAGTTTATGGTAGGGCGGAATGGAATCGTTCAAAATTTCGATACCGTACTAGAACGAAAGTGGCAAAATTCGGTAAACAACAACTTGTTTATTTAAAAATCGATATAAATTTTATTTCTTCAACAATTTCCATTTCTCTTTATAGGCGATTCAACAATTTCGGGAAGGCGAGGCAAATCTAATGATATGCTCATCCGTTTTAGAGGAGGGCATCGATGTGCAGGCCTGTAATCATGTCATTATACTGGATCCTTTGAAGACATTTAATTCATATGTGCAAACAAAGGGACGGGCTCGTTCTAAAAATGCTGTTTTTCTTATCATATCATCGGAATCTGAAAGGTCAAAGACTGCCAAGAGAATCACCGACTATCAGAATGCTCATTTAGCTATAGCCAACTATCTAAAGGATCGTGTCTTGGAGCGTGCCGAGCCACAAATGGATGAAATAAATGAACATTTTAGGGATGTAATTCCGCCTTTTGTCAATGAGCATGGTACTCTGCTTTTGGCCAGTAGTGCGCTTGCGTTGCTACATCGTTATTGTCAAACCCTACCATCCGATGCATTTGGTTTTAATATGCCGTGGTACAAATTGCTTAACCCAGACGAACGTAAAGCACAGTTTGGCAAAAGTGGCGAATGTAAGCAAGTAGTTTCCGTTAATCTGCCACTTAGCACCAAGTTAAGGAACACCATATATGTACGTATGAGTAATCTTCTGTGCAAACTAAAATTCATGCTTGTTTTCATTTAGGGAGATCCCATGAATTGCAATAAATCAGCTAAAATTTCGGCTGCCTTCAATGTCTGTAAAGAACTTTATAAACATGGAGAGCTTAATCAAAAGTTTATGCCAACTTCATTAAATGACCGCCTAAATGATGTTTCTGATATACATTTTAAGCACTGGAAGAAATACGACGATGATGGTAAGTGAAATTAGTCCGTAGAGAAATGAAAGATGAATAACCAAAAAATTTTGTTTTGCAGTAAGCAAAGTAAAGCGTAAAGACGATAAATCAGATAATACCAGCACCTATCCCGTAAACTGTCCCACTCAATTCTATGATACACGTCCTCGTGTGGGTGAGACCTGTTATGCTTATGAGATATTCTTGAAGCCACATTTCGAGCGAAATGAATACACGGAGCACATGCACGGAACTTTACAGACCGGGCGTGGGTATGCCTTGCTCCTGCGTAAGCGACTGCCACCTCTGGCTGAAATGCCACTGTTTAGCAGTCATGGAAAGATTCACGTAGCCGTCGCTGAAAAGCCGCATGAAGTGATTTTAAAAACTGAAGAGCAATTGTATCATCTGCATCAATTCCATATTATGCTGTTTAGAGATATCTTGAAAATTTGGCAGTCCTACTTTGTGCTTGATAAACGCAGCAAGGAGAACTCCTATCTGGTAGTCCCCTTAGATATCAAATCAAAAGGAAAAGGGGAAGGCGATGTAATCGATTGGAATTTAGTGACTAAATTCTATCGTGGACTGCCACAATCAAAACCTGTAAGCCTGGATCAAAGACGCAAGCAAAAACCTCCATGCGCGGAAGACTTTGAGGGTAAAATTGTGACCCAATGGTATGCAAACTACCAGGATAAACGGATGTTAGTCACCAAAGTGCACAGGGATAAGACCCCATTTAGCATGATGGAAAGTAACCAACACGAAATTAACTATTATGAGTACACCATGTCCAAGTATAAAAATGTCATCGAAGATGTGGTCCATCAAAATCAGTTCCTTATTGAAGTTCGTGAATTAACACAGCAATTGAATTTCTATGTAGGACAGCGAGTAAAAACCTCAACTCAGAGCAAAGCTCGTGTGCGAATTATTTTAATACCGGAGCTGTGCTTCAATTTTGAATTTCCCGGCGATCTTTGGACAAAATTACTCTTTCTGCCGAGTATTCTAAATCGTTTGCATTTCCTCCTTCACGCAGAGGCACTGCGTCAGCGTATGAACACTTATTTGGGACTACATTTGCTACCACAAAATGGTCCCGATTACCGGCCCAAGGTGCTGGATATCGATTTGTCATTGCGCCGCAATGTAGATACAACAGGTAATGCAGTTAGCGTAGAAGTTGAGGAACCACGCTCCATGTTGGATCCATTGCCCACCAAACAATTAGAGGTATCAATGGAACGTCTTCAGATTAGTGATCTAGAAGCACCCTGGCAAAGTTATATGGAACCAGTGGACTTGAGCCGCAACATGATGTCTACTCATCCAGTTGAACTGGCTTATTACTGTCAATTCACCAGCGGCATGGTTGTCAACTATGACAAGATGGAGGAAGAGGACAAAGAATTCTGGATTGAGGCGCAATTCAATATGTCAAAGGGAAATATTTATGACTGCAAAACTGCTGCGAACACATCTCTACCAGCGTTGCTACCCAACTCAAAACCAATTACTCCAGTTGAGCAGCTATCGGTGTTGCAGAAAACCATTTCCGATGAATACATAACGCCCGCCGAGCAAAGTGAATTTTTATCTGCCCTTACAACTTCCGGTAGTTCGGATGTCTTTGACATGGAGCGTTTGGAATTGTTGGGAGATAGTTTTCTAAAGATGAGTGCAACATTGTATTTGTCAAGCATGCATACAAACTGGAACGAAGGCGTTCTCACCCAAATAAAATCCACATTGGTGTCCAATCGCAATCTCCTATATTGTATGAACGAAACCGATATTCCTTCGAAAATCAATGGCACCTTATTTTCTCCAAAGTATAACTGGAAACCGCCCGGTACTAGTTTGCCATATAATATATTAAATCTGTTTCAAGAACAGCCAGAAGTCGCCAAATTGATATTACCAAGGAATCTGGGTGCCCTAAAACTTACTGAGGAAGAAATTTTTTCATTGGGAAAATTAACCCCGGCGGATTATGAAAAGTTTGTCGAGAGCTGTCAAGCCAATGCCAATTATACAACTACGGATTATGAAGCTGAAATGAATTTCTGCGTTGGTAAATTAAAACTGCCCAACAAGGTGGTCGCCGACACGTTGGAAGCTCTCCTTGGCGTTATTGTTAAGAATTATGGTCTACAGCATGGTTTCCGCTTGTTGGAATATTTTGGCATCTGCAAGCAGGTAGACATTGGTAAGCCATTGTCCCAACTTCTTGACCTTCAATTGGGTAGTACGCGTACACGAGCAGCTCGTGATCCCCATGAGATCGATGGACTACTCATCAATTATCGTCATTTGGAGAAAAACCTTGGATACACCTTCAAGGACCGCGCGTATTTACTTCAGGCTCTTACTCATCCATCGAATCCCACTAACCGTTTGACTGGCTGCTACCAAGAGTTGGAGTTTATTGGTGATGCCATTTTGGATTTCCTAATCTCAGCATATATTTTTGAGCGTAATATCCGCATGAATCCTGGCCAACTAACAGATTTGCGATCCGCTTTGGTCAATAACACAACATTGGCATGTATTTGTGTTAGGCATCGGTTTCATTTCTTCATTTTAGCTGAAAATTCGCTACTGACCGAATCGATCAACAATTTTGTGAAGTTCCAGGAAAAACATAAGCACCGTGTAACCCATCATGTACGCATACTTCTAGAAGAAAACGATGTACAAAATCCCATTCCTATGGACCAGGAAGATGAATTGGAAATGGTCGAGTGTTTGTCTACCAACGAAGAAAAGCCACTTCAGGGTAAATTGAATATGTCGGAAAATGTAGATGTGCCCAAGGCTTTGGGTGATGTTGTCGAAGCCTTAATTGCAGCCGTTTATCTTGATTCCAAGGATCTACAAAAAACCTGGGAGGTGGTATACGGACTCTTTGAGCCAGAACTTATTGAATTCTCACGAAATGTGCCTATAAATCCTCTGCGTCAACTCAATGAGCATAAGCTAGCTAAACCCGTATTCGGTACTGCCATTATGGATCAGGGTAAGGTGATGGTTAGTTGCTCGTTCACCTGCAATGAGAAAACCATTAAGGTCTATGGATTTGGTACTAACAACAGCCAAGCCAAGCTAGCGGCAGCAAAACACGCACTACGCAAACTGGCTAAGAGCGAAGCTTAGATATGGAACGACCAGCATCAATTTGCGAATATCAGACGTTTAGGATTTACAGACTGTAAGTCTTGATCGCCTTTTAGTCGCAAATTCATACTTGGAGTTAGTTTGTATCAGCATTTAAAAAATATGTTAATGCTTTCCAAAGGATTTATAGGAGACTGGCTTGTAAAGCTGACAATTTGTTGTACACTTTAATATAAGTCTATAATTGTTTGAAAAGAACAAAATCTTCAATTTTTTTTTAAGAGTTAGTATTGTCTATACTTTAATCAAATTTTCTCAAGTTAATAAATAAAAAACCTTTTTTTATAATTATGCTGTTGTTCAAATGTTTCGGGGGTACGGAGTCAGCTTTTAAATTGGAAACTGCATTTACTTCGGGATTAGTTGTTAAGCAAATTTAACATGCTAGCCATTTTGTTCAACATTTCCATATTTATATGCTGCTTTCTTAAGTTATTTAAAAAAATTTAATTAGTTGCGTTTAGTTCGTTTTTTCTACATTTTATTTATTTAAATCGCGTGCATAACTTGGAGAACTTTACAATTATAATCGCTGTGCAATTTTATTTACAAACAAAAAATGCCAAACACATTCTCCTTCCATTTAAATCCAAATCTTAGCCAGCATTTGGCGTTGCCTGGTGCCACATTCACTTTTAGTCCCTTATATTTTACGATAACTACATACTTCTTGGAGACCATTCGTATAAATAATTCAGCAAGTTATATAATAAAATAAAATTGTTAAAATGTTTAAAATTAAACTAACACACATTTTGGAATGATTAAAAACTAAAATGAACTAAAGTGACACAAATAGAAAATAGAACAACCTAATTGTTAATGCGATCCGGGGAGTTCGCATATTAGAGATTAATTTTTTTTTATAATATATTCAAAAGTAAAGTAAATATTGAGTGGATTCAATCTGTCGTCATCTACACGCGACATGTGCAATCTGGTTTGTTAATGCTGCGTTGTCGGGTCTGGAGATTTCGCAGAGCTGCTCCGCCATACTGTATGCCGCTGCCAATGCGTTCCGGATCCAATTCGCCTGTCTCTATTTTGGCCAATATGGTTTTTGAACACTTCAAAAAGGCCTCTTCCACGTTTTCGCCGGTTTTGGCGCTCGTCTCCAAGAATATAAGCTCTGCAGAAACCAAAAGGAATATATATATAACAAAGCCAATAATGACACCATCCCTAAAGCTTACCATTCTCCTGGGCAAAGGTGCTTGCCTCCAAGAATGTCACATCGCGTGCTTCCTCCAAATCCTTTTTATTACCCACCAGGAGTATAACAATGTTTGGGCTGGCTAATGTCCGGGCATCATTTAGCCAATTTGCCAATGCATTGAATGAGTCCCTCGAAGTTGTGTCATAGACCAGTAATGCACCAGCCGCCCCGCGATAGTAGGAGCGTGTCACCGATCGGAATCTCTCCTGTCCAGCAGTATCCCAGATTTGCAATTTTACTGATTTACCGCCAACATTAACTATACGTGAACCAAATTCCACCCCAATTGTGTGGGAGCTGTCGTCTTTGACTAGTGGACCCATGCAAAAGATAACAAATTGTAAACGACACAGAAAAAAATTAAACAAACTTATGCCTACATTTGCTTTCGATGAAATGATGTAAAAGGCAGCTTTTCCCGCTTCCGGCACTGCCGATTATCAGAAACTTAAACAGGTAATCTAAATTAAGAAAATATTAGTTAATTAGAATATCTAATTAGATAGTCGTTGTTCTCCTGATGACAAACCGTATGTCTCAGACATTGTTTTTGCTGCTTTTGCGTCGTTGTTTTTTGTAATCTTCTCCTATTCGCAAGGAACTAATGCACAGCTCGAAATGACGTCGGATATGCACCGGGTAGTCAATATTCGCAGCAATATACGTAATTGGAGATCAAAATACTGCTTTAAGCTTCTAAATTAAAATTAAAACAAAAAGATGAGTCTTTCGTTTTAGTCTGTGTGACCAGGCGGTAAATTTACTGTGTTTACAGGCAAAAGACACTTATTTACACATGACACATCGGTGTAGATAACAAAATTTAATACATTTTATACATATATATATATTTATAATCTAAAGTATCCTTAAGTATCCTTAGACTTCTGCTCAACATAGTTTTGGTAACAATTGATCGGATCTTTTGCGGTGTACTCTGAATATGCCAGCCGGCTACCTTCAAAATTCTACAGGTGTAATAAAAAAATTTATGATTAATTAATTGTGATGATAAGAACAAAATTTTTCTCTCTCACCTTTATATCGCCGGTTATCAACGACCAAAGGAAAATAAAAACAGCTGGCATTAAACTGCACAGGACGGACACTTCAAATGTGTTGAGCTCACCGAAAACTGGAGTTTTCATCTTGAACGGCTGATCGAAATAATTATTTATTTGACTTTTTGAAGTAGTTTTGGGTAATGCAAGAATTTTGCTGTTGAAAATAAATGTTGCCATACCAATTTGTTTCATATAGATGGCCAGATTCCACTGACGTTGCTCAACACTGCTTCTAAAACCTAAAACTACGCCAAGCAAACAACAACGTTAACGGGTGACGAACGATTCTCTTCAATATTATACGGAAATTGGAGGAATTGAACGTTAAAAGAAAAATATTTAAAATGCTTGCTCTTAACCAATAAAGGAACCAAACAATTTAAGTTCATTTTAAATGTGGATATTTAGAAAAAGGAACATGTGTGATGTGTTTTGCCAGCAGCATAATCGAAGCTCATAAGAAATTATTTATAGCGCCCACAGAGACCACATCGACGACGACTCCACCCTCTGCAAGTAAAATGTCTCGCAGTAAATCTAAATCTCGTTTGCAAACAGAAGTTTGTGGAGATTGTGGAGCTACAGGTAAAAACAAACAAATGCAATCATTTAGAATATGAAGATTAAGTATGTCTCTCTCGTTGTTCGTAGATCCTTCCTGGGCCAGTATAAATCGAGGCATTTTGCTCTGCGCCGATTGTTGTTCGGTTCATCGCAGTTTGGGACGTCATTTTTCTATAGTGAAATCGCTGCGTCAAGGCAATTGGGAGCCTTCGGTATTAAATTTCGTTAATTCTCTTAATGCCCATGGAGCCAATAGTGTATGGGAGCATCATTTGTTGGATGGCGGAGCAACGAACTCTTCCAGTGGCAACAAACATTTGCCTCGTTGGCGCAAACCAACTCCCAAGGATGCATTGCATCCTACAAAGTCGGATTTCATCAAGGCCAAGCATGTAAATCTAACGTTTGTTTTGAAACCAAGTCTTCAGGATATGGAAGATGATGCCGCCGGCAATGCTGGAAATCTGGAGCAAGAGTTGAGCAAACAACTTCATGCCAGTGTAAGGACTAGCAATCTGGAGACATCTTTGCGTTTGCTTGTCCAAGGGGCCGATCCGAATTACTATCATGAGGAGAAATGCTCAACTCCATTGCATATGGCAGCGAAGTTTGGTCAGGCATCGCAGATCGAGATGCTATTGATCTATGGAGCCGATGTAAATGCCTTAGATGGCAATGGATTAACCCCATTGGAATTGGCCAAGGCTAATAATCATAATACAATCGCAGAGAGACTGCTTGATGCCATGTATGATGTGACCGATCGGATAATTGTCTATTTGGGTGGCAAAAAACCTGATCATTCGGTAAGTTTCATAAGCAAAGTGACATTTTGTTCTTAGCATAACATTCACAAAACTTTCAGACTGGCCGACATCTTGTCATCCCAGAGACAAATGGTGCCGATATCAGTGAACAACTGAAAATAGCACGCGGAAAATTGCAATTGGTGCCTAATAAAATGTTCGAAGAGCTGGTAATGGATTTATACGATGAAGTAGATAGACGTGAATGTGAAGCGAGTGAGTAAGCCAAATATAAGTACTTGTGATATATGTAATTTGTTTTTATTGATAGTTTGGTCTACAAGCACTTTGAATGCTGATCATGCCACTGTGCCATTTCTTCCGGCCAATCCGTTTCTTAGTGCCACTCGCAATCAGGTTTGACCTTTTGCTTAAATTAATGTGACCTCTTTGTTTAATTCTCCCTTCAATTATGTCTACTCTTATCAGGGTCGTCAAAAGTTGGCGCGTTTCAATCGTTCTGAATTCGCTGGTCTTTTGACCGATGTGCTCATCGATGCTTTGCGTCGACAGAATATGGCCAATTTGCGTCCACTAGATGCACCAGTGATGCCACCGCATCATATACAACAACAGCATACATCGTTGCAATCGCTGCAGTCATTTAATAATTCAGTTCTGCTCAACTCATTCGAACAGAGCGCCATACATGATCCAAATTTGTCAGATGATGAGCCAATCTATGATCCGGTGGCCAGCGATGATGACTACTCTCCAGTGCCGGCAATGGCCCAGCAGGTAAACCTTATGCGTCAAAAGATACTCAAACTGAACAATAGTTTTGGTTAAAAATGAAGAAGACTCATTACTATTAATAGCAATGCCGCCAAAAGTGTTCATAGATTAAATAAAATTTTTTAGCTGAGTAGAAATAGAATTCTGTAGTTTAATTATATAGACCCTAGACCTGTTATTTTAATTTGATTATCAAGTTTTCTTTTAAGTTAATTATTTGATTTATGTAAACATTTTGATTTAATTTTATTAATTTAGGCTCAGACTCACAGTGAAATGGAAACGTTGCGCAAACAGCTCAGTGAATACAAATCTGAAATCAATCAGCTAAAAAATGTTGTGCAAAAGCTATCCAGCGAGAATTCTCAATTAAAATCGAAATTCTCTAGTACATCAAATACCAGCGTCTATGATGAGCCATTGTGAGCATTGAAATCTTTTAGTTTTCATTTTTAAGTTTTTATTATCATTTATAATTTTATAATTTCTTCAGACGTATTGATTTAAGTCTCAGCAGTCCGGACACAGAACATGAACCACTCTCTTTGCCCGAGGGTAATCCAAATGACAGCTCATCATCTTCAAATCAATCGACCATTAAAAGACCAGCAAGCATGTATGAACGACGACTAGCACCAATAGTGGTCAAAGGGCAAACAGATGTCCGGAATACAACCAGCATGTATCAAATGGCTGGCGATGGCAAGCCTTTTGGCGAAGAGGTTAAACTAAAATCTGATTTAGTCACACGGCGCCTTAAGGAATTGATAATTGCCATGCAACAAGGACCCGAGGAACAAAAGCAATCCATAGCACCGCATGGTGAAAGGATACGTTCAGCTGTTACCGATTTGATAGCTTTGTATACAAATTTGGTAAGTTAAAATTAGAGTGAATCAAGTTCCTCTTTATAATTTTTTGCAATATTTTGTTATTTCCAGCCACCCAACGCTAGTGAGGCAACTAGGGAAACTCTTAAACAATTGACACGTCATAATATTCTCATACAACATGAGTGTGAGAATTTACAAAAGTCCATTGAGACTGATGATAAACTGGGCATACAGAAAAATACATTGGAAGTACGAGATTGTGCCTTTCATATAGCTAGTGCCATCAAGACTTTGGTTTTACAATTCTATTAACAAACATTCTTTTTTTCTGCAATTCTTCTTTTTTGTGTTGTTTAACAATTACAAGTATTAAACCCATTTTGTGACTAACAAGTGCTTCCACTATAGAAGCAAAATTTTCATATTTAATATATATATATGTATAAACATATATATTTCATATATTTAATAAATGTTTTACATCAAGCCATACAGTTTTAGTTTTTTTCTGTGAGAAAGTGAGAGAGAGAGCTTAAAAGAAATGGAAATATCTAAAAAATTAACTACTATTTCAGGTGCAACATTTATATATATGTATATATCTCCTAACACACACATGTACTCTATATATATGTATGTATATATCTTGTTAAGTGACTGCTGATTTTGTATGTATATTGTACATTTCGGTTAACTTTGTATTTGCTGTTGTCAGTTGTAAGCTTATCTTTTGTTTCTTGTTGTTTTGTTTTTTGGACATTCAGTTAAACAATTTTCTATATTCGTTATCAAGTATATATATGCCTGGTCTGTTACAGTTTATGCTTTCCAAGGAAACTTCCTTTCAAAAATATACACACACGCACACTCAAACATACATACACATGTATATGTATACGCTGCTTCTTACACATTCATAAAAATATTGCTTTCTTTTCCAAATATTTCACACTTTTCATTTGCAAAATCAAAACGATGCATTATAACAACCTTCAAATGGATTGTAATGTTTGTTTAAAAACTTATAGTACTCTTTGCTTATATATGTCTATAGGTATGTATATGGCATACAGTGGCGGATTTTTTTGAAATTTCAGGACATTTGATTGAGATACTAGTTATAAGTATATCTATTATATTATCCATCCGTCACTGAAAGCTTACATATATGTGTATATATATGTATATAATACAATATCAAGTTTACGTTAACTTAGACCCAACAAAAATTAAACTATTAATAACAACAGCATTAGCGCAATAAATATATATCTAACTAACATTATGTGTAACTACTAAATATGTCTTTCCGTAACGCAAGATGTTGATCTACTACAATCTTCATCAAGTTGTCTAAACTTGTAACTAGGAAAACCAAAAAAAAAAGGAAAGAAAATGATAAAAATATCAATCATAAATGCAAAATATTGGCTTAAAAATAAAGAAAGCTATAAGTGGAAGCTCTTTACTCGTCCTCTTCGTTTATGGTGGAGTTCATTATGTGAGTTTCCTTTTTAAACAGAAGTTGTCGATGGTGCTAAAGAATATTTCGATATATATTGTATAAATTGTTCTAAAGAATAAATTTAAATCAAGTCTACCTCTTCATTTTGTATCATAACTATGCGATGTTCCAGTTGTGGTGCCAGATCGCAGGTGGATTGTTCCAAATCATCCAAGGAAGCCCTCCGCAGCATCTGAAAATTAGTTGAAAAGCGTTTTCTTGTTGATGCTTTTTCATGATTTCTTCCTTTTTATCTGATTTACCTTTTGCGAGTTGCCATGTGAGAGATCCAAAGACTTATTATGATGACCGCCACCAACACTGAGCTTACGTATGGGTGAGGGACCATCCAGGTCTAAACTATCCAGACACTGAACTAAACTGTGTCGCCTGGATAAAGTGACCAACGATTGACGATGCTTAGTATTTTGGCCACATTTACGGGAATTGATTGCCTTGAAGTGATTCTGTAGTGTTATACCCAACTCCGGGCAGGCATCATCATCCATCTACAGATAAAAACAAATGTTAACAAAGCAAATAGAAAGAGATTTTTGCAGAGAGCTCACCAAAACTCTGGCATCTTTGAACATCGTGTAACCATCGCAACCCATATAAAGATAACTCTTGACGCACAATTTGTAAGTTTGTTCCAGTTTCAGATATTCGTCTCCCACTTGAATGAGTTGTGGATCAATACGTTTGCCTGGCTTGGCCTCGGGATCAAAGGCAAAACTAATGCCAGCAACTTGAGGGAAACGACCCTCCAATTTGGGATAAGATGAGACGCCATTCTCCAAAGCCTGCCAAAGAACTTTTCCACTTACTTCCAGAAGTATCAATGGATCCCGCATGGGTATCACATTGACAAGATCACCCATGGTAAAAGCACCAACTGGATGCACCCGATCCGAACGAAAAGTGCCACCATTTAGTATGACCACATCAGCTCCGACAGCTGCTAGGACCACATCACAAACCCAATTGCCCAAATTAGTCTCCTGGGTGCGAACCTTCGAGAATCGACCATCTAGTTCCACACTAAATACACCCATAACATCGGATAGTTTACTCTCAATGAATTCTGCAAGAAGAAAATTATTAAAATGGACATGCTTCAAAATGCATTCTCTTTCTCTTACTGGCATATTTATCTAGCTCCATCTTAAGATCCTTGTCCTCGGGTATTTTTGCCGTAACATCCACACACTTAACATCCGTAGTGAAATGCTCTCGATTGGTTTTATCTCTTTCCATTGTTATAACCGAAAATTGTTGAAAATCTGTGCCAGATTTAACAATCATTTTACCATTAATCTCGGTGACTTCCCTCACATGATCATGTCCACCGAGGATAATGTCAATCCCATTACATTTCTCAGCTAAATTTATATCGTTGGGTGTACGCATATGGGTTAAGGCAATGATCAGATCACAGCCTTCGTTTCTAAGTTCCCGCGCCAGACGATTGCCCGCTTCTACATAATCGATATAGGTGACCTCATTGGGATCTATGGTTGGCAATGTTTCCAGCCATTCCCTCTCAACGAGACCAATAAGACCAATTGAGATTTGTTGGTGCAAAATAAAATGAGAGATTTTGCCACCACCGAGGGGTCGACCCGTTTCATTGTCCACCACATTGGACATAAGCCAGGGAAAAGTTGTCTTCTTTATCAATTCCACCAGTATATCGAGGCCGTGATCTTTTGAAAGAAGAATAAGTAAAAATTTCACTCAATTTGTAGCTCTTAGCTCTACTCTTACCAAAATCATGATTGCCAAAGACAGCGCAATGTGTACCCACTGTATTTAGGACGGGAATCATCTGTTCACCCTGGGTAAAAGTACTCACTATGGGAAGATGAAAATGACACTGAGTTCTCATTAATTTAATCACAAGAATGTCAATAAGACTTACACATGCTGGGTGAAAAGGCATCCCCACTGAAGAGCACTAAAGGATTCAAATGGCCATAGCTTTTAATGGCCGTGGCAAAACGAGCTGCTCCACCAATCGGCTCTGTCTCGGCCATGGACTCAATGTTATAGACATCGTTGTAGTGTAGAATCGTTAATGGTTTATCCTCGCCCTCTGTCATTTTCAGCAACTTCTTTGTTTTCTCCAGCTGAGAGGATATCGAAGTGGAGCGACCGTTTAGGCCGGGTAAAAATCCGGAAACACTACTGCCCCGTGATCCGCCGCGATGTCGCGGACTTTGTGGTTGACTAACCGAGGCGTAAGCACGTGTCGGTCGTGTCAATAGATCACGAGCGTCTTGGGGTGTCAATGATTTGCTATCATAGGGATCTTCCTCTTGATCGGCGAGTATTGAGGAACCACTCAGTGAAGGCGGCGTTGATGTTGATGGTATAGCAGAGGTAACTGCTTCTGCTGCTGTAATACCACCAGCGGCGGTGGACGGTGTGGCCAATGTCGATAAATCCAACGATCGAAAATTCGGATTACTACTCTGGAGCATAGACAATGTGCGAGTGCCAGCGTCGCGCACTTCAATGGAGGCCTGAAAATCAGAATTATATAAACATATATACAAAATGTCTTCAACTTTGCACGTAAACAACACTTTGGAAGGATTTCGAAAAGGCAACTTAAACATCAAAGCAAGCGAAAGAGATAAAACTGTTGACTATGTGAGAAGAGAAAGGTTTAGTGAGAGAGGGGTTGGTTGAAAAGGGGGATTTTTTGGGTGGTGGGTTGGGGTTTTTGGTGCAGCACCACATCGATTACATTCAATGTCAAACAGAAACCTGCTTCAGCCATCCAACTACATTGCCCATGGCTCCATTAGCTCCTCCAGATGAGCGTGTTGAGCTGCTAAGTCGACGATTTGATCCGGATCCGGTTGTCGCCGCTGCTGCTGCTGCTCCCACTCCTGTTGATCCTGCCATTGCCGTTGCCGTTGGTGAGCTAGTGGTTAAGCCTCTATCGCCTCCTCCCCCACCATCGCTTGTGGCATTGCTCATTCTACAGACGCTGCTTGGAAGGTGAAAGTGACAACAACACACAAAATATTTTTGGCCAACAATTTTTTTACTTTTTTTTTTTTTTTATTCTTCTTAATTAAAAACTTACAAAACTTTTCTCAACAATTTTACACAACGTAAACGCATTTTTAACCAAAAATAATAATAATAATGATAATTACAGAACGAGAGCAAAGAACGAAAACAAATACAGAACTTTTGTAATTAGAAAAAGGAAAATTGTTCGTAATAAATGTTTTCACTTTAGTCAACAAAATGCAAATGCAGCGAGAAAGTAAAATAATAAAATATAATGAATTAAATCGTATATATGAACATACATATATAGATAAGATTGGAACAAATGAAAACGAAATGAAAACAGAGAGAGAAAACGAGAGAGAGACAGAGAGAGCGGGAGAAAGGGGCAAATAAATAAAATACACAAGTGCAATAAATAATTGTACACAAACAAGCTGAATTTTTATGCAATATTTGCCAAGAGTGTGTCAACAAGCATAACAGACCAACAAAGGAGGAGGAAGGAAACAAAACAATGATCGACTGAATCGATGACCTACAAAAGCTGAATGAAATGAATAGCAATTGAAAATGTGTGCCCGATATGCCCCATTAAACCACCCAGATTGACATTGATATTGAAAGCAAACAACACATTCTCCCTCTCTCTCTCTCTCTCTCGTTCTCTGTCTGTTTATCTCATTGTCAGTGCTTTGCTCTCAATGCGGAACGTATACGCAATGTTGGCCAAGGCCCAGAGAAGGTCAGTGTCAAATTCAGTTGTTCTCTGTATAATCAGTGACGGATCTCTATATTCTTCAAAAATCTGGCTATGAAGGCGACATAATTGAATAATTTTGGTCCAAACGCGTAACTTTAATCCAGAATTTACAATAAAAATAGTCAGTAGTTTTGATTTCATTCACATATTTCCCTTTAGAGGGTTAGAAGGTTTAAGATACAAAATATATATATGACAAGAACAGAAAAAGAGCAAATCTATCGCTTCCTTTTTACCATAGCGTCAAAATACAAATTCTTTTTTTAGATTGTCAATCTGAACAGCATTAACAAGTTGACCTGACGACAACGACGATGACGATGACGACGAATAAGCCAAGCCAGGAAATGAATGGGCACAGGAAATGCAGAAGTAAAAAGAAAAAAAAAATAAAGTATTCGATTTACGAAGCACAGGAACAGGACACAGCTGGTGCAAATTTAAAATTTATTGCATTTGTAAGGACTAGAGAAATCTGTTTCACCTACTTTATGTTATTTATAACTAAATTTAATTCATCTACTTAAAGATAATGAGATTTTCGCATACTGTATTAGTTTTTGAATCTGAACAATACATCATGTATCTATTTACCTAAATACATAGATACATATGTATATATGTATGTTACACTTGAAAGCAAAATGAAAATGAAAATGAGAATGAAAATGAAAATGCCACAGACATACACGCTAACCTGACAAAATGCAAAAACCGCAAAGGCTACAACCACAATTTGCTATTTTCACATAAACATACACACAATGATATCTGGTATATACATACATATGTATATCATTCAAAGTCGTTGCCAGGATACAAATAGAACTTTTCATGGATTTATCAAGGAAATTTTCAATTCAAACTACTCCTTTAAGTCTAATTGTAAGTTAAGCCCTTTAAAAAATGTTTCACTAGATATGGAAACTACAATTTTGAGCTGATAATTAATTTAGGGTCGAAAACTTTGTTATGCCAAAAATATACAAAATACTAATGTTTATTTATCATGTCTGAAATATTGAAACTGAAAATAAACTAACATTGTTTGATTGTTTACTTGGGCAACTTTGTTACTTTGGATTTTGCCTCGTTGGCATTTATAAGCAAAGAATCTTGAGGGATCTACTCAGCACTTCCGACAGCCACGAAAGTTCAGAGTGGCAAACAATTGCATGCAATTTGTAAGTATTATCCTTGAATATTCATTCAGGATAGTGAACACACACACTCACATACACTTACACTTAGACATGGCCAGACACCTTTGAGATGTATAGTCAAAGGTTCAAGGGTCAATTTTATAGAAGGCTTAAACATTTGAGGTCGAACTTGAATACATGAACATGAACATGAAGTGAACAGCCAATCATTTTGAGGGTTACGTAGGCAAAGATATATGTATATGTATGTATACTATATGCATAAGAGAGCAACAAAAGTTCATTAGTGCTACTTGATTGCCTTGCAAAAACCGACAATAAAAAAAAGGTAAAACGGAAATGAAAATTCAAATGGAAAAGCAAAGTTATATTCCAATTTTTTAAGCAAATACTCTAGGTGAAATTTAAAATTTCCCCAGCGGCCACAAAACAGGTTGGTAACCTAATTATTATTTTCATAACCGGGCCCTTCATCCGCACCTCTTCTTGCCTCCCACTTTCCACATTTCCATCTAATTGCATATACTCACTTCCAGGCAGGCTCCAAAAATGGATACAACCGCACTCCTTAACGTCCTGTGCTTCCTCGTAGTGGTTGGATGTCCTCCTCCTACTCCTTTTGAATTGGCTGTGTTGCCCTAGTAACTATTTATAGCAGCGCAAAAGTGCGTTGGCGTCGGAGCTTATTTATCGTTTAGTGGCTTCAATTAGGTCTGCAATTATTAAAAAGAAAAAGCAAAAACAATTTGTTTCTCATAAATTTGTAAAATGTGTTTCTAGTTAAATAATTCATTTTGTTGAATACGTTGAAACTTTCCATTTAATCAAGAGAAAAAGAAACAAATATTCTTGGTACAGAAATTACTATTGTTAATAATTTGATAATATTTCAGTTATGATTATGTGTCTTTCTAGGCTTTTTATAAACATTTAAGATATTTAATCTCAATATTATCAAATGTTCAATGCTAGATAGCTTAAAACTTAAATTATTTTTAAACTGTGCCAAAATCGCCTGTAACTATTATTGATTAAAAGGAGCAGGAATAGGGTTATCAGGAATAAGGCATACCATAATGCCAGAAAACTATCTAATAAAATGGTTTACATTTGACTTATGATCATTTAATTTATAGTAATTTTCCCAGATTATAATGGGACACAAATTGAGAACCTTCGGATTTTATTTCTTGGAACTGGAGCGAATCCTCAATCCTCCTTGGAAATGCCCATATACTAAATAATTTTTTCAAAACATTTAAGGAATATTTTTACAGTTAAATTATAAATTCTGCTAAAACGTTTATAAACGATAAGGAGTTGGGAATGATTCCTAACCGTTTGATAATGTCTTCATTTGTTTTTATTTAGTACCTTAATTATCAACAACTTTTCCACAAGAAATGTTAATTTGCCAGCAAATGTTTAACTTATTCTATGACAATTCCTGCCAAATTATCTAATTTGGAAGTTTTTTTTATTTTCATTCACTAGTAATTTTTTGATCTGTTTTTTTTTTTTTTTTTTTTTGAAACTTTGCCTTTCTTAGTCATTAAAAGTGATAGTAGATTTCTAGAAATGAATTACGAGATCAAAAGTAATTCACAAATCGCATTAAAGTTCATTATAGGCTGGTTTAACTGTTTATGGAATTAATGTAGCTGACAATCATTGTTGAAAATAATTTTTGATTTTTGAATGTGTATATTGAAATGTTTATAAATAAATTCCCAATTTTTTTTTTTTTTTTTGTTTTTGGTTCATTTTAGCATAACTTGAAGGTCAGACAAGAGAAGAAATATTAAGATTCGAGATATGAGGCTCACTTGTTGTCTCTGCGCAGTTGTTGTTGTTGGTCTTGTATGTAGAAGTCAGCTGAACACCAGGACTTCTTCGAATATATATGTATGTATAGCAATTACTATCAGCTGTACCAAGAGATAAGCTTTCCACATTCTGCTTCAAAGCTTTTTCTCTCTCCCAAAATTCCGCAGCACGTTGTTTGCTTGATTATTGTTACAGCAAAATATTGTTGTTGTAGTCTTTTTTTATATTTTTAAGGTAATTTGTAAAAACGTGTTGAACGCAAAAGGCGTTAGCTTTTAGCTTTATTCTTTTGACCCCCTCTCCCTACCGGGCGTAGGTGTGCGTTGTGTTTGTATGTACGGCGTGTGTGTGTGTATGTATCGTGCGTAATGTTAGGCTGCGAAGTTACGACGTTTTTTTTTTGCTCCCCTTGCTTTTTGTACACTTGAACTTGCAGCTGCCTTTAGCCATATAAAATAAACTGCTTAATGCAGTTAATGTCCGAGCCTTCTTTACCCTAGTGACCTAATATATATTTCATAAATTTCTGCTGCTAGGCATGAGGCATGAATTATTCAAAGAACCTGCTGCTAACCCCTGCCACCACACCACAACAAGAACAACAACTACCAAATTTATATTATGAATGACAGAAAAATTTAATATATGTAGTTAGCAAACCCCAAATGGAATATCCGCTTTTTGCTCTAATTCGCAATTATATCAATTGAATTTATTAGATTCACTTAATGTGCCCTACACTTGGATCGAATTTTTCTAATATTGATGTCATTTCTTCAAGGTTTATTATATTTGTTTACAGTTGTAAGTTTTATGCTCCCCACTCTCGTTTGGGTGTAAATAACTACAGTATAGTTACAGTTTTGTTTTGTTCACATTTTGGTTACCAATTTTTGTCAAAACCAACGTAAAAAGTAACGCGCAGAATTTTAACTGTTTTACTCGTTTGCAAATTTTTTTCTGTTTTGGGTGGGCGGGCGAGCTTTAATCATGGGCCAGAAACACAGCAAAAACGATGCTAAATTTTCGAAATAAACGACTTTGCGAAAATATCCGCGCGCACAACCGCTTACCTTGAAAACAAAAGCAACAATAACAAAAAAGAGACACAACAAAAAACGCCAACAAAAAAAAACAGTTTTTAACACCCCCTATTTGGTTCCCTTCATTTTAAAGAAACAACCACTTTGAACCAGTATTTGATGACCGGCTCCCCCAAAAAGTGTTACCAGACTGACAAAACGCACCGGAACAGTCTCACATTATCTAACCCAGTAAACATTATGCTGTGACATCTAATATTTTTAGTTATTTAATAAAACTTCCTGTTTTTTTAGATCTTCCCATTAGTTTGAAAATAAATTGCATATTCCTCACATTAGATTAATTCTGCAATAGTCATATTTCTCTAAGAATTCTCCGAACTTTGGAAATTGGCAAAGATAATAGGTAGTTTCAGATATTCTCAAAAAACACCATATCTGTTAAAAACAAAAAAAAAAAATTTCATATTGAAAACTAATTTGAAAATGTATTCTAACATGATTTATTTTCACAAGTTGGTTGTTAATTTCCACAACAAAAAATAATGCAATTCAAGTCTAAAACGGTTGGGTTTTCAAAACTTTTCAATAACTACAAAAGACACCAAAATTTTTTTTTTGATTGTATTTTCTATTTTATTTAATAATTTTTTATTTTCATAGTACCTCACTTTTTAAAAATTACGTTATACCAATATTACATTAAATGTTTTTGCCATTGTGTTTTGTTTTTTTGTTTTTTTTTTTTTTTTGTTTTTTAGGTCTGTTGTTATACATACATAGATTGTATTTTGTTAAGGGGGGATTTTTTTTGTAATAGATACAGTAATTTTCTTTACTTGATAATCCGAAAATGTGCTACAATATTGTTGTTTTCTGTTGTTGTTGTTTTGTGGTTAAAGTTTACTCTTATACTTTTAATTTAGCTTAATTCGTAATGTTCTTCATATTTTGCTTTAATAAATGTTCTTCAGTGTGTATATTTCATACGTCATTCCAACTTATTTCTTGGTTGATTTATTCTTTTTTTTTTTTTTTTTAATTGCTCTTCGGACAATTTTAACAAAGTTATTATGATATATTTTTGTTTTGTATTGGATTTTCTCTTTACAATGATATACAGTTGTTGTTTTTAATCGTTATTTTTTTATACAGTTTAATTTAAGTTAGAAGAAAAAGAAGAGAACGGGAATATGAGGAAACTAAACGATAATAGGAAATAAGATTAAATAGAGTATAAGGCAGGGTTCAAGCAAATGCGAACCCTGATTTAAGGTAAGCATATTGCATTCAGTTCTACAATGTCGGTGTATATATATACATAAATATATATAACACTAAAAAATAAATTAAGTGCGAAAACATTTGATTTTTTTTCTTCCATTTCAAAAAACTAAAAACTAAAAATTTCTATTTACAATTTTCCTTTTTTTTTTTTATTATTTTTTGTTTCTTTGTCTGAAAATGAAACCAAAAAAACGTTGAAGTAACTTCAGAATATATTCCAATCAAATTTTTGCGCACCTGTGTTTATATATACATAGATATATATATAAATATATATATATATAATAAATACATATGCTAGTGGAAGCTAATTATTTTCTTTGAGTTTTGTTTTGTTTTTAAAAAAGTTTAGATTTAGAATAATTTTTACAATTTCTTTTTTTTTCTTGGTATTTTTCTAGATTAATCTGAGATATTTTTTCTTTTGTTTTACTTTTGATTTGCTTGAAAATTCAACAACCTAAAGTTGTTTTCAGAAAAATAGAAATATTTTTTAATTTCTGTATACGGGAAAAATGTTGATTTTAATTTTTGTATCTGTATTTTTGTTTTGTTTTTTTTTTTGCTACTATACAGAGATAGAAGTTCGCTTATATCTTAATTAGTTTAATGTTTGTTTAGTGTTTAACATTTGCGGTTTCTTTTACGGTTGTTTCTTTTTTTTTTTTTTTTTTGTTATCAAAAATACATATTTATTTCATGTGTTTATTCCTTGCACTTTCTTTTCAAAATATACATAGTAAACTTCAAGGGAGTTTTGAAGAGGGCGGGGGGGTTTATGGAGGGCGGAGTATGGGTTGTTGGTTTTCAAATCAAATTCTAAATGAAGAAAGGAGGTTTAATTAGTTAATTCATAAAACATTTGGTTTTTTTTACACTATTTTGTTTTAAGGTATTCTCCATTCAAAAATTATAAAGCATTTATATCTAATATATAAACGTATGTGTGTGAATTATTGCTGTGTGTGTGTGTGTGTGTGTGTGTGTGTGTGTGTGTGTGTATGTGAGAAAGTTTAAATAGTTTTTTCTTTTACATTTTTGGAAGGGGCGTTCTTCAGTCTACAAATTCTGCTAAACTTGTCTTTTATTCAGATTTTGTGGTACACTTAGGATCAAAATGTATATATGTATGTATTAACAGCAACACAAACACACACACAAACACATACACACACAACAACCTAGTCTAAATCCAAGTTACATCTTTCGAGCCTAGGCAAAAGTTTCATACGTGTCTCTTTCTCTATCTTTTATCTTCTATCTTTTCTTACATTTTTCAGCTTACATGGCTAGAACCGAGGACTTTTTGTTTACTTTTATTTTGTATTTATGTATATGTATAACTATGTTCGTCTAATTGGTAGGTAAAGCATAATATTTTGTTGTATATAATATATAAATATATATTTATATATCTATTTACATTTTTTTTATACACATTCCAAACTTGTGTAATTTAATGTTTTTGTTATCTAGTTGGGTTTGAATTTGGACCACTGCCTGCCTACGGACAACAGAGTATGAAATTGTTTAAGTTTACGCTTCCAATGCTTTGAATTGAATCTAAACTTGATGTCCGCCGGCTTGGCCACGGCGGCAATGGCTGCGTCGTCGTCGTCGTCCTCAACGTTGTCCACTAGTAGTAGTTCCGGTTTTAGATATTTCGGTTCCACTCAACGCTTTTGTTTGGCTGCTTTCTTTCGTTTGCTAGTGCCAGTTGAAGCTGATGTTGACGGTGGTGCTGAATGATGAGGTGATGGTGCAGCTGATCCACCGCTAACCAATGCTGATATGCTAGCAAAGGGTGTAGTGCTGATACCCGTTAATACACCAGGCCCTCCTCCTCCTCCTCCACCACCTCCTACTCCTCCGCTGCCGCTGCTGCCCATTAATGAAGCAGCATGCAGTGATTCTCAACTACGCTCGGGCGTACCATGATGCTGATAGATCTGTTGAAGTTGCTGCGGCTGGCCGTGCACCACTTGGCTACTTGAGGTAACCACATCCTGTTGCATATGACCCGTTGCCATATGACCCTGATGTGGCGACTGCATATGGACCACATGCTGTTGCTGCATATGCTGTGGCGTTGGTGGTCCTTGCTGAGAGCTGCTGTGATGCTGTTGCGGTGTACTATGATGCTGTGGCGTTGGTGGATGCGGTGACGGACTGTACGGAAACTGTTGCTGCAACATATGCAACTTTGGGGTGTAAATAAAGAAAAAAATTATGGTTTTTGTTTTAGTGGTTAGTGAGAAATGCTGTCACAGCTTGTTAAACAAAAAGTGTAAGCATCAGCTTAGGCATCAGTTGAAGCAATTGGTATGCGTTCGTCCAATCAGTTTGTCATCGCCTGACCACATTATATATCACCTACCGAATTCTCCTGACTATGCTCAATAATCTCAATGCTTCCAGTTGTGTTGCCTGAGGTATTCAATAGCGAAACTCCGCTGGTATTGGCCACAACATCGTATTTGCCACGCTTAAAGCGCCCATAGAGTGAACTATAGGGCAGGTTATAATGAATGGCCGCCTGATTGATTGACATTTGGCCAACACTGCGAAAAAAAAACGCATTACACTTTTACTTATGTCAAGTCGGCCATTTTTTTGTTTACCAAACTTACCGAACTGAGTTCAGGGCCTCATTCATGGCATCCTCAGACCAGGGTGTAGGATTTGAACGCGACAATTCAATCCCTTCGCGTTTGCAGCGTCCATAAAGTGTGCCTTCAAAACAAAAAAAAAAGGAGCATTGCAACGAATAGGGGCGAAAAAAGAGTGATAGATTAGTAAGAGAAGGGAGAATGGAATGACAGAAAGATTAAAAGCATTTGTGGAGGGTCGAGAGAGGGTGGAGTCTGACCACAATCTTTACACAACTTGAAACTCACCTGTTGGTATGCCAAATTCGGCACTTGCTTTTTGCACCGATGTATTACCCGCTCGGATTGCCACCAATGCCCGTTCCAAATCCTCCGGCGTCCATGTTGTTGGTGCGGCATTGAATGGTGCTGCCAATCTGATGCCCTCACGTCGGGCAATTTTGTACAATGTCGATGACGGTATACCAAAGGCTTTCGATGCCTTATTGGCGGATATTTGACCCGCACGTAATGCCTCCAAGGCATTTTGTAATGCATCCTCGTTCCATGATTTTGTGCCGCCCTCCTTCTTGGGCGTTTCGATGCCCAGGCGATGAGCACGTTGCCATAGGGTGGTCGATGGTATACCATATATGGCGGATGCTTTCGTCAGGCTCATGTTTTGATTCTTTAATGCATCTAAAGCTGAATTCATATCATCTTGTGTCCAAGCTTTGGGACCATTAAACTGACCTTTCTCGCCAGCAACACCACCAGCCACACCACCACCATTACCACCACTACCACCACCACCACCAGCACCACCCGGTCCGCAAATTCCGCTGCCGCCAAGTATTCCGTGTTTCTGATCCAAATTCGTATAGTGCGGCTCCTTTTGATCGTGCGGTGAGCCATTGGCAATCATCATGGAATCCTCGCTCGTATCTGAATTGTACATATCTGAATGTGGACAAGAGAAATGACTTTAGAAACAATAACGAGAGTTAATTCATATTAAACTTACCCATATGACCGGAGGACATCATATTGACAATCTCTGGCGTTATAATCATGCCCGGTTCATGCTTTATCTGGCTCGGATCAATCTCCATGACAGTTGCGCCACCAATATCCGCATGCGTCACGTGTCCACCATGCTGTGCATGCACCCCAGAAGCTGCTGCTGCAGCTGCTGCTGCCGCCGCCGCTTGTTGCTGCTGCTGCTGATGTTGTTGCTGTTGTTGTTGTTGTTGTGCTGCCAACAATTGTTGCGCATGTAGATGCTGCTGTTGTTGTTGCTGTTGCTGCTGTTGTTGTTGTTGCTGTTGCTGCTGCTGATGAGCGGCTGCGGCGGCAGCTGCAGCGGCAGCATGCTGTTGGGCCTGGACATGGGCATGCTGCTGATGTTGTTGTTGTTGTTGCTGATGCTGATGCTGTTGATGTTGTTGCTGTTGCTGCTGCTGCTGTTGCTGATGCTGTGCAGCAAGCGATAAATGTTTCGCCTCAATTACTTCACTTTTTATATGCTGCACTTGCACCAAATTTGAATTACTCTCATCCCCCGTATGATGATGGGCTATTGAATGCATGGGAGATTGATCGAGCCGATGGATTTGTTGCGCCAAATGATTGTCAATGTCAAGCGGTTCGGTGGGATCTGGCAAAAGAAGGAAAATTCAAAATATAAGTCACAAAGATTCTCATATTTATCTCTCTTAAAGTCAAGTCAAGTTCTTTATTATAAATTTATCTCTACACACTACCATTTCGTTACACTCACTTGATAGATCTCGCGTATCTGTGCTTGGATTGCAGGAGATATCGACATGTTCCGTTACAGTGACTGGTGTGGCTGATGGTGCTGGTGGTTCGGGTGTAAAGTCCAGAAAACCCATGGGTACGCCCAATAGGCCGCCATTCTGTTTAAAATGCCGGAAAGTAAGAAATGTAATAATTTACTCTCTCTCTCTCACACACACACACACACACAAACACACACTCTAGAATCACACACAGAGAGAACATCTCGGGGGCTGCTAGTGTTGGGGCATACGACTCATTTTGATGAACAATTTCACTGACTCACTTTTCTTATGAGCAGGACATGTTAATTTGCTTATTTTTTTTTGTTCATTCGTTTACTCATTTGTTCAATCAGTTGTTCAGTTGCTAACGAACTTATTCAACTGCTCACTCACTTCTTCAGTTTTGAATTAACTGGTTTTTATAAAGTCCCAGTTAGTTCTTACACTCTTAGCAAAAATATATAGTGATCAGTTAGTGAATGATTCACTGACTAAACAACTAAGTTAATGAGTCACTGATTGAATTAATGAATGAATGAATATAAAATAAACAACTGAGTCAAAGAGTCACTGAGTGAACAAATGAATGAGTATAACATAATGAAATGTTCAAGTTTGTTCACTCCCTCAGAAGCGACTTGTTACCAGAATTATGGGATGAAATAGAAGGGTTAGGGAACTAAGATGTGTACCTATTGTGCACACCCCTTAAGCACACACACAAGCACACAAATACACTCATAATGAACACACACACGTGAGAGTAATGGAAACTGCTTCCACTTACCAATCCCATGCCTAAACTAGTCATATTTTTTGTATCTTTTCCGTCGCGCGCTACTACAATTTGTGTGACAATTGCTGCTTGACCACCACCGCCTCCTCCTGCGGATGATGATGCTGATGTTGCTGCTGTTGTTGCTCCTGCTGATGCTGCTGCTGCTGATGTTGTTGTGGTGCCGTTGTTGCCGCTCACCACGCCTCCTCCAGCTGCTGTTGCCGCCGCAGCATTTTGTTGTTGATGATGTTGGTGTTGGTGTTGTTGATGATGATGATGATGATGTGTCGAAGGTGTATGGGACGAATTTGATGTTGGCGAGACAAGTGATTGTTCTGTTTTACAAATCTTATTTGGTTTACTCTCATGTACGTCTTCGTCGTCGTCCTCGTCGTGCACGTGATCGTGTTCGTGTTCGTGCTCATGCACGTGATCAAGTTCGTGATCGTTATCCACGTCCGATTCGTCACCCGGCCCAGTGGCATTCACGGGTATATAATTTCCATCGACTGTTTGATGTAAACTAACAATTGATGTTTGATTTTGTCCCTGAATTAAAATTGTCTGCTGCTGCTGTTGCTGATGGTGTTCCTGTTGTTGCTGTTGATCCGGTGATTTGGAACGTTTTGGACGAGTTTTTCTTGATGCCGGCTCACCATTTACTGTACTATTCGTACTTAACAATTGCCCGCCCAATGGACCAAAGGCTGAGCTTAACTCCTGCTGATGACTTTGATTTTGTACCTGATGTTGGTGCTGCTGCTGTTGTTGCTGATGTTGCTGCTGTTGCTGCTCTTGCTGCTGCTGATGATGATGATGCTGGTGTTGAGACTGTTCAATTGCGGTGGGTGAATTGGCTCCTCCGGGTACTATAGTGGCATTAACTATATTACCAACAACTGCCTGTTGTATATTTTCGGATACTGTTATTGTAGCAGTTGCCGCATCATTTAAATCATCTGCATTTTCAGCTGTCTCACAGAGTCCTTTGATTTTCAATTGTTCGGCGGTACGTAGCAGGCCCTAAAATATAAGAAAAAAAGATAGAAAATTGTTAATTATATATTACAACAGTGTCCATGTTTTAAGATCTTTTAAATCATTGAATCGAACTATTTCAATTAGACAACAAACAATTAATTGTTTAATCAATAAATACATATATATGTACATATGTATATGTATGTATATAATTCCAAACCTAATGGTAATGGGATTGAAAGAGTAACCGCACCCTTTTTAGCATACAAAGACAAGCATGGGGCTAAGAAGTTGGTGTTGCTGGGCTGGTCACCAGTGTGTCCACAAATAAAAAAAAATTAAATAAATATAGTAAGAGAGAGCCCAAAGCCCAGCCCAACACTTTCGCCCAAACCTTAACCCAATCCACACTCCCACATCGATGCCCATTGCAAATGGCAGTTGTCTTGGTCTTGGTCTTGGCCGTCGTCGCAATTGGACAGACAAATATTTACTTCAAAAGTTTTTTTTTCTTCTTTTTTTCTTCCTCAGGAGCAGATCCCGGCCAAAGTCCCTGCCCATTTTTATATGCTTCGCATTTTAAATTAAAAATACGGAAAGGAAAAAACAACCAAACCCACACACACACTCGCACACTCACGTATATAAAAAGAAGGATGAAGAAAAAATTCTTATTACCGCCTGGCTGAGTTCGATGGCAGCGGAAGGGAGTGAGTTGGGCGAAGAGCGAGAGGTGTGGGGGCGAACCAGAAAAGAAATTAAGGCAAAAATTGAGTAGGTTGAAATTTGTATACCCCACAGCCCCCTACCCCCCTCACAACGGCATGCTTGGAGCAACCCTCAACCCATCCCAGTTGTCCAGTTTGTGTTTTTTAAAAAGAAATCTTTTCTTTTTCTTCTGCGGCACGCAGGAGAATAAGAGCGAGAGAGATGGCAAGATGGAGCGAGAGGAAAGTGGTGATGGTGGTGGAAGGGAAAAGCACAGCATCTTTCGTTTTAAATGAAAGGAACAAAATGTTGCTGCTGTACATGCAAATGGCAAGAGCCGGAAACGGAACTACAGAGAAAGAGATGGCAAGTGAAGAGAGCCAGAGAGAGAGGGAAAGGGGCATTTCAGGGAGTTGTCCTGGGCCATGTCAGGCAAGGATGCATGATTGCCACTGCCGGGGCCAAAAGGGTTGGCTGTGTGGTTAAGCATGGAGACTTGTGGTCGGTTGCTCAGCCTCTGCTCGCTCATCAACGCCAAGACTTACCTCTACCCATTGGAGCAACCCACCAAACTCATCTCTGCCTGCTCCTCCTCATCATCATCTTCTTTTATTTATTTATTTAAGTTTTCAGCAAGAACAAAAAACCGAAACCAACAACAACATCAAGTACATAACAAATTTACGCAACTTTTTTCGCAGTTTTTTTTTTCTTGGCCTTCTTCATTTTATTTTTATTTTTCTTTTTTGTTTTTTGTGCGGCACTTTATTAAAAATAACAAGAAAAAAATATGGGAAAGGGGCAAGAAGCAAGAAAAGAGTTCGGCAGTGAAATTTAAATAAATTGTGGCCAAGGAGGTCAAGAGAGGGGTGGTTGGCAAGGAAAAGGAAATGCTGCTGATGGCCAAGCCAGCAAGTTCTTGGCACATTTTTTTTCTGCTTTTGACCAGTGCCTTATTCTTATTTTTAATTACGATGACGACGACTACGGCGACAGAGAGAGAGAAAGAAGAGAGAGAGAAAAAGAAGCGACAAAGAGGAAAGGAGCTCTAATGGCCCTGGGACTTATGTAAAACCAAACAAAACAAAAAAGGTTTCTTAAAAAACAAAAAGTATTGGTAGCCAGCAGGTATGTACATATGTATACTTCGACTTTTACCCCAGTCCCCTCTTCACCCACTCCACTTCATTTTTGCAACCAAAAAACAAAAACGAAACGAAAAGAAATCACTACTAGCCAAGTCAAGTCAAGAAAAACCAATCCAGTTCACCCAACCATTTTCAATAATCGTCCACCCCGCCACTCCCTTTCTTCCACTGTGAATTCCAATTAAAAAATCTTTCTTCATGTGCTGCTGTTGCTAAAGTCAAAATCAAAGAGCTTAACCTTCCCCTGAAATCCCAGACCTCTCCTCTTTCCCCCTCAAATGCTGTTTGCAAGAGGAGTTAGTCAGTGTCACTTTTTTCCATTTTTATATTTTTTTTTGTTTTCCATTGAAATTCTAACGCAATTAGTGCATGAAAATAAAGAGAAACAACAACAAAAAAAAAAAAACAAAATAGGAATATAGAAGGATAGAAAGAGAGAAGGAACCAGCACTGCGTATGAGTGATATATAGCTTAAAATGGCACAATGGGTCCCAGCAATTGGAGAGCCACAAAAGCCCCAAGTCCAATCCAGTAGCCATCTTCTGTCACTCCTCTCTCTCGCTCTCTCTCTCTATTTCCTAGTTCAATTCAACCAACCAGGCATAATTGAAAAGCGAGAAACAAAACAAAAGGAATAAGAAAAGTTCTATGGACAAAGTGTGCAGAAAAACACAATAACAACAACCATTTAAAAAACGTAGGAATTATGTCAACATAGTGAACCCATAGGCCCACAATTTTTCCATTTAGTCCTAATCCAAATATAGCCAGCAATTTCCTCAAAATCAGATTGACTATAAGTAAACTATTCAAATAGAAATTAAGCCTTTATAAGCTTTTTGTGATTAACTTTAAAACTAATTGAATGCTTTTTGTGTTATTCAAAGCTTTCAAACGATGTCCAAGAAATGTTAACCGATTTTTTCATCTTCTTAAACGAATCTGGAACTGAAATGATATAACAGTACTTCAATTACGAGTCCCTGGATTGGACGAACTTCAAAGTGAAACGCATCTTTCCATGCACAAATTGTAACTAAATAGATAAATCTTACAAATCCATCTAATTTTAAATCTCAAACTCCAAATAAAATTGAACAAAAATATTTCAAATAAAGATATTTTTTTTCAATCCAAATAAGTATGCTATAGAATTTGTGAAAAATGGCCGGCTCTTTCTCGCCTCATCTTCGGCACCTAAAAAACTCTATTCCTGCTATTATCTCGCCCCCTTTTTTTTGCTGCTGCACAAACTGTACTGAAACTGAAAGATTTCAGAAAACAGAAGAACAAAAAAATCAATAATTACCAATGTAACTAAATACAATTAAAAAACAAACGAGATTCAAGCGGGCACAGCGAGCGACAGCCTCATGCAGAGACAAATGAGCGGAAGGAAGGAAGTACGAAAAAAAAGAAATACACAATGTAAAATAAAACGAAGGGAGAAAAGGAAAAAAAAGTGGAGAGAAAAAAATGAGCGGCAAGCTTACTTACAGCACAGTTGGCAAATGGGCAACGGAATGAGATGCTCGCGCTCTTTACTAGCAAATGAAGGATGTTAGGGGAGGGGGGAGAAATCTCTGGACCCACCTACAATCCACCCCACACAGTTTCACCCACCAATCCCCGTGTCCTAGAATTCCACCCCACTCTCAGACACAGTCAAAGTTTCAGTCCTGCCCAGCCTGATGATGACTATCAAAGACAATGGACCGCGCACATTCAAGGGTTTAAAATTTCACCATTTGCATTTTTTTTCTCCTCTTCCTTACCATCATCTTACTCCCACACTCTGCCGAACTGCCTTTCCTTGCATCTTTATTTTTTTCCTCTTCTCCACTCTATGTTTCGCGTAATTTCATTTCATTTAACATTTTCCTGACGATTTTTCTTTTTGGTGTTTTGGAGTCCATTTCACAGCTTGATTAAATGCCCATTGATAATAATGAAGATTTTTATAGCAAATTGCAAGGCATCAAGATATATTTTAGAATGATATATATTCTTGGGAAATTGAAGTACATGTCACAATTTTTTTTTCTATAAATTTCCCAAATGGGCAAGACAAAATAATTGCATGCAAATGAGATGAGATGAACTTGGGATTAAAAAAGTAAGAAAAATCTATGGAAAAAGGAAAATGAAAACTTGATTTTGAAGCCATGAGGTGGTGTTGGGGGAGGATATGAGGATTTTCAGTGAGTTGGGTAAAAGGGATGTGACAATCTTTTTGTAATTTGCATATGAAAAACTTGGCCCTACATTATAATAAAAGTAAATTTTTGGCATTGACTTTGGAGCTAAATCGATTCGGGAACAAATGTTTCCAAAGAGTTAAATCACAGAAAGTGAGAGAAAAAAAAAAGAAACTACCATGAAAATAGTATGTTTAAACCTAAGACGATGACTAAGAGCAAAGAAAATGCCAATAAAACCCATTTAAAAAGACACAAAAGATCATTGGAGAAATCTATAATCGAATATTAAAATTAAGCAATCTAAATATCAATCGTTATACTATATAAACGATTTCAATATATTGTATTTCGATATTCAAACTTTGAACACTTCGAATTAAATATACATGAATTTTATTTTCCCCGATTAATTTACCTACAACGACAAGTCCCAAGGCAGAGAGAGAAAAGAGAAAATTTGCAAATAAGCAAAAATGTATAATTAATTTGTTCACAAAAAACAAACCAAAGAAAAAAGCTTACGTTTAGTAGTAATAATATTTATAAAAAGAATAACCACACACATACATATTATAAAGGGGAGGGCAGCAGCAGCAGAAGAAGGAGGAGGAGGGGCTTTTCGAAAGCGGAACCAAACCAGTTATCAAATGGCCTCAGAGAGGAGTTGGAGGAGGTGGAGTAGAAGTGAGAGCGTCATTTTGGCCAATTTGATTACTTTTATTGACGGCGAAAATTATTCGAATTAAAGGTTGTCGCCTTTGTCGATCTGATCTAATCGAGAAAATTGAGGAGAATACGTCTGTTTTGGGCTATACGATGGATGAGGAAGTGAAACTAATCGAGTAAATTACGACATTACTCCCAAAATGTTGAGAGGCTCTGTACACGCGAGCAAAAAATTTGCCATGATAGAAAATGTACATATATATGTATGTATGTATGTACCTATTTTTGCCGAAAAGTTCAATAAACTGCTTCGCCACATTTTTGTAGTCGTTTGCGATTGGGTTTAATGGTTGGTGGACGAGCTTGAGGAGGGGAAGTAGTACAATACCCGCATATTAATGAGAATTTTTTATATATTTTTTGCCAACTGTTCGAATTGATCATTCGATTAATCGGTTGAATTGTATCGTTTTAAATTCTAAGGCAAAAGGCAAACTAATTAACACTTTACATTGTGGAGAATGAAATGTAAATTAAAAGTAGGAAAGAAGACTAAGAGAGAGAAGAGAGAAACAGAGAGAGGGAGAGAGAGAGAAATGAATAAAGTTAGGCAGCCAAACCAACGACCTTCCATCATAAAAATAAAGACATAAAAAGTCACAAAAACAACATCAACAACAACAACAAAAAAGCCCAAAACAAAAGATACAAATGCATCTTTTAGTTGACGACGACGAGCCGCTCTGCTGACTATATCCCCCACATACGACGCCGGCAGAGCTGGAGCTGCAGAGCAAACGGCAATAAAAACTCATGGAAAATGTATGAATGAAACGAATCTTCCCCGCCGTTGCCGCCCTTTCCACCTCCCTTGGTGGCGCTCGGGCTACTTTCTGATATTGAAATGGAGAAGCGGCGAAAAGGAAAGGCGAGAAAAAACAACTTAAAAAATAAAATAAAAACGAATTGATAGACTGAAGCAAAGTCAAGGCTAAATTTCCAGAGCAAAACAGAACACAGAAAAAATAATCAGACAAGAAAAGAAAAAGAAGCACACAAAAAAAAAGTAAAAGTTGAATTTTTCCAAAAGAATGTGCGGAGCAAAACACAGAATTACGCGAAAATAATAATAATAAAAATACAAAAGACGGCAAAAAAAAAAAAAGCAAGAGCAACAAAACAAATAACGTGTGGGAGCAGCAGCCAGAGATGAAGGTGAGTGGGTAAGGGAGACGTCGAGGAGGGGAAGGCAAAGACGACGACGTAGCAGCAAAAGCATTTTTATAGCCCTTGTCTACGCGCGAACAAAGCAGCATAAAAAGGCAAACAAAATATAGAAAAAGGAAACCAAAAACGAATTGTGGACGTGGCACAATAAGCAGACGCTAAAAGAGGGGGGCCCAAGACCAAGACAGAGACGGTGACGGTAGACGGTTGTCTGAGACGTCAACGCTGCCGCCGACGACGACGACGGCGACAGAAAAAGTAAAGGAAGCTATGCGCCAAGGATAAAAGCAAGAAGACTAAGAAAAGATGTATGCGATGTATGTGGGCGGGGGAGAGAGAGAGAGAGAGGGGGTTCAACATGTGCCAGAAGTTGCACAAGTGCCGGCTTAGCACACACATACACGCACGCACACTAAGAAAAGAGGTGTAGAGAAGCAGAGAACGAGAGCGAGAGCATGTTAAGCAGCCTCCCACTCTCTTACGTGTGTGTGTGTGTTTAAGTTAAAATGAGGTGGAATAACGGGACAACAGCAACAACAGCACTCATTCACTTAAAGTGGCCCCAAAAATAAAACGTTTATCGGCAATGTCTTTATGTACATGTGTGTGTGTGTGTGAGTGTAAGTAACATTGCCAGATGGGTGAAGATGCAGCTTCTTTTACTTCTTCACTTGTTGCTCACGCTACACACAGACAGAGATAGAGACAGCGACAACAGCTTGACAGGCAGTCAACTCATTCACTCTCAGACTCTTCTCTTCCATCAAACAGCAGCAGATGGTTACTGCGAAAAGGCAATGAAAACTTTTAGAAACAGATGTGAATTTGTTAGCAAGTTGATTTATATGTATGCCTACTTCACTTTGATTTTCCCCCAGAAAATTTTACACTTTTTTTAAATGCCTCGACTTTTAAATACCACCTAGCAAACAAGCGGCGTAAACTTTTGGAAAAGGATAACTTGGACATTGTAAATGCAACTTTTATGAAATTTCGTAAAATCAAAGATGTTGATAATAAGTTGCAGTGTATTAAATTTCAATACAATAGTTGAAATATTAAGTATGAAAATCCATTTTCAGTAAGAGAAAGAGTCGAAAAGAACAATGAATAGAATTGTTGCAGGATAGAGAGGATAAAAACCCTTCCTTTTCGTTTTTTCATACCCTTATAGGGTATAAAAAGAAAATATATATATGTATGTATATATATATCACTTGGTTTTAAAATGTAAATATTCCATTCCAACTCTGTTGCTAAAGTTGTCCCAGACCTGAAACATTTATATTACAAGTCTGTGAAATTGAAAACTTATGGGAAATCGAATTTCAAACTGAAACTTGACTGAAATCGAACTCAGCGTCTTTTAAGAGACCGAAGGAGGTGATGGAGGAGCAGGTCACATATACATATGCCGCCGGTTTAACTGACTCACATACACAGCACAGAGAGACGGAGAGAGGAGGAGACACAGCCGACAGTCAAATACAAATCGTGAGGCTTAATATGCATGGCTGGATAAATTGCTAGGCTGCCCTCAGTCTTCCTCATCGCTGTTGTCGTTGTCGAGCAAAGTGAGCGACTGCCAACCAAACAGCTTGGTTGTAGTCAGAGTCGTTTCCAATGTCCGCTGCCGCCCTATGGCATGTTGTTCAATATCGGACAGCGCGGCGGATAGCCCTGACTCTTGCTTGCCTACCTCCATACCAAAACCTCCTCTTGTTTCTGTTCCCTGCGTTCCCTCGGCCACTCTATACGATTCGATCTGCTGCTTCAATCAGACGACGACGACGATGACGATGACGGTGACGCTGACGACTTTGCTTGATTGGACTTGGACGTAGCTGGAAACGTGCCGATTTCAGCTTGGATATATGTATGTATATATGTACATATATACACATACATAATATATATGTTTGTATGTACACATGTATGGACATATATGTACATATATGAACATACGTACATAAGTATGACGATGTTTTGTTTGTGGCTTCTACCCATCCCTTGCCATGGGGTTAGGTTAATTTGCCATTTTTATGGTTTCATGCCTTAGCCCTGGGCCCTGGGATGAGCCTGTTCTTAGCATGAGCCTGTTCTCGATTTTGCGCTTAAAACATTTTACAAATATATGTATTCCCTTTGATTTTGTATGCTTAAAAACTTTGAAATTTCAATTCTCCCTCGAGAGGAGTCCAGCTAAAACAAAAAAAAACACACACACACATACGGAATAGTCATCATTTATGCAAATTTGCAGGCACTGATACGAGAGTCACATGAAAAGTTCCAGTTGAAAAGAAACGATTAAATTCCCTTTTACCCATTGAAAGGGGATCATTAGACTTCTGTGTGATCGATAGAAAAATGTTTTACTTTTAGTGGAACCCTCGACTGTTTCTCGATAGATGTAGAAAAATTCGTAGATGTGCATAAATTTACATCAACAACAAGGGAAGGGGGTTAGAAATAAAATGAAAAAATTGGGAGCCAACTTGAATCCCCATATCAACAACGTGCGACACATAGACCCACACACACACACATGAGGAGAAATGTTAATCCTGCCCTTCAAAAAAGTTTGAAGTTTGTTTGCTTTTTGCAATGCAAATTGTAGTTTTTTTTTTTTTTTTGTTTTCTTAAACTTAGACACATAAATACATACATATATGTACATATTAACATGTAAATATCTTTGGCAACAAAAACAAAATAAACTTTCTTCCATTTCAGTTTTTTTGAAAGTAAAAAAAAGTTCCAATCACTTTTTTTTTGCTGATTTTGTATAAACGATATCAACGTCTACCTATACCAACCAACAACACCCATGAAATATTTATGAAAAAGAAATTTATTTCAGATAGACAGAGAGCGAGTTGGAAAGAGCGAGAGGACTTTGACTTATCTTGGCTTGGCCTTTTTTTCTCTTCTCTTTTCTAGAGCATGAGAACTGAGGAAAAAAAAAATTATAGGGTTAGTATAATCGAAATCGATTTCGCAATTCAACACAACAACCAAATGACACCTACAACAACTAACGAAGACGATTTGCCAAATTTGCTCAACTGAATACGGCAAACTGATGGGCAAGTCGTGATGGTTACTGAAGGGGAGGGAAATGGGAGAGGGGAAAGGGGGCAAGAAGAACGGGGTTTGCATGTCTTTGTAAGTAAATTATGTTAATTGTATTCTTTGACGACTGTCGCCGAGCATTTCATCGTTTTTCGTCGACGTCGCGGTCGTCGTCGTTCCCAAAACAGATATTCGTCGTGTGTAGCTAAGCCACAAAGTGGCAAATAGCTTTTTTTTTTTGCAAAGTAATTTGTTTAAGAAACGAATAAGTAAATACACTAATAAGAAATGTTTTCAACAGAAATCTAAGTAGCATAAGCTGCCAAATGGAAAGAAAGATTATATTTCTGGTCAATCTCTGCGTATACGTAATATGCGATTTAGTATTAAAATGTAGTAAAACAATTAAGACAAAATAAAAATAAATCATAATGGCTATTTTTGACTTAAATGGCTTAAGATGGCATAAAGATTATTTCAATGTTTTTACCCTTTCTGATAAAGCATACTGTGCGTATAAGTAATTTGCGATAATGCATTAATTAAGTACTTAAAAATTGTCGATAAAATTTTCTTTGACTGTTAAATCAATTATAGGAAAACTGATAACGAAATAAACATACATGTATGTACATATGTATATACACCATACTTATACAACTTTAACCCTTTGAAGACTTTTCAGCTTCAGCTGAAGTTTTCTTTCTGTTGTATGTAAAAGTAAGAAAGCACTTGTTTAAAAGAGATGGACCAGAAACACTTAGATTTTGATTTGAGTCTGTTTGAAAAGTGGGTAAATTTTGGCAAAATCAATGAAGTTCAAACTTTTAACTTGGAATTCCTACTCTAGACTTTTTGGTGAGTTAAAACATAGCATAATTTAGATAAAAAAATTACATAGCAGGAAGTTTGCCTTATCTTTGAAAATACATAATCTTAGGCTGATACATATGGGCATAGTATGTACGTATTGGCAGAGCCGTAGGGAGTAAAAGTGGTCCCCAAGGGATGTCCCTTTTGCAAATTTTGAGAGTTCTGAGAACCCCCTTTCTCTTTGTCTCCCTCTCTACGTCAATGTACAAACGTATACTGATGTATGCAGATATCTAAATCTTACTCAAGAGAAAAGAAATATATAAAAAAAAAACATACATAAATTGAAATTCATTTTGTATTCTCGGGCGACAATCAAGTGAAACGACAACATGAATCGAAATCGTACTGAGAGGGAGACAAGAGGGCCTTTTGGCAAAAACAACTGATTTAACTGATACAAACACACACACACATACGCTTATTTGCCTGCATGTGTAAGCATTTCCGTTCTTCAATAAAAAGACTTGTAAGAACTTTGGTTATTTGGGTTTTTTCTTGGACTTATTGTTGTAAAATATATTTCAATAAAAAAAAATTTTAATAACAAAAACTCAGCGGAAACAAACATTTGGTGTGAGAAAGAGGAAAAATATATTGACTATATGATTTCAGGAGAGATACAGACGAGAGAGAGAGAGAGAGGGAAAAAACGTGCGAACTAAACACAAAACGAGTAAGATATAGTAGCCGGCTATATACAAATTTATATATATGTACATATATATATGTATATATTTCAATATACATGTTTGCTAGGCTGAGAAACTTAATTTTTTCTTTCCTCGTTTTCTTTTTTTTTTGGTCGATGAGACAAGAAACTGGTTTCTGAAGCCGGCTACAAGACTTTGCCTCTCTCTCTTACACACACACACACACACACTCTCCCTGAATTGTGTGTGAGTGTGTTAGGGAGAGAGTCAGAGATAGAGCCAGAGCCACGCATGACTTCAGCAAACCAAAAAAAAAAAAAAAAAAAAAAAAAAAACAACAAGAAGAAGCAGCTGTTTGTTGACCTCAAAGCTAAAGTTAAGAAGAGTCAGGGCCATAAAAAAAGAAGCCAAGTTAATAATAGGCGAAAAGCAGGAACTCGAGTGAGACAGAAAATCAGAAAACGTGTATGGATGATATTTATAGCAGCATAAAAGAAAGAGAAAAAAACGAGGAATGTCAAAATAAAAATAATAATAAAAACAAAAGGGCTAAAGAAGAAGAAAAGAGGAAAATACGTAATAAAAATAACAAAGCTCAAGAAGCAGACCGAAAATAAAGGAAAGAAGAAAAGACAAATCTTCAAGGACGTATGCAAGGTAAACACTGACACACACGCGACGAGAAGCAGCAGCAGCAGAGAGAAGGAGAGAGAGAAGAAATAAGTAAAAGTAGATGCAATAATAACAACAACAAAAACAATAAAAGAAAACGCGACCTGTTTGAGAGGCAGCAGCAGCAACCACCTAAAAAGGAGATGTGCGGTGGAAAAGTGTAGGAAAAAACTCGTTTCCAAGCAAAAAGGAGCACACAGCACAAGAAGAAACCAAGCCAAGGCGACGAAGGAGCTGCTGTGGGGGGCAGGAGGACAAAAAGTAGGTAAGGTAAGTCAGAAAAATGGGGAATACCAGCTACTACAACAACAGCAACATAAAATTTAATCAAAAAAAAAAAAGAAAAAGGCACAACGTTTGAAAATGTGCCAAAGCACTGCAAAGAGGAAGTGGCTAAAAAGAAGTAGGCGAAAAAGGAGACGACGTCGACGGCGACAGCGCTGGAGACAGAGACAGACGGCGACTTCGACGTCAACGGCAGCAGCAACGTATGCGTCGCGTAATGTGGAGTAAAAAGCCAGTTTGATAACGGCACATACATGCATGTAGTAACTCTGTATGTATGTGTGTGTGTGAATGTCTAGCCTAGATTTTCTTTACACATAAATTATGCAAGAAATAGAACAAGGAGAGAAAAGGCAAGACACCAAGAAATGAAAGAAGAAGCCAACAATAACAATAACAACAAGTACATCAGCAAGGTCAAGGTCTGGTGTGTGTGTGTGTGTGTTGGCTCATAAAATTTTGACGTTTTTCCAGCGAGTTACTTAGAGAAAAAGAAGTGGGGGGAACAGAGAAACACCAAAAGGGGGAACAACATTAACAAAAGGAAAAAGTAACTGAGCACTCTCTAGAAACAGGTTATTTTTCTTTTCATCCAGTGAATACATATGGAGGTCGCTCTTAGACACTTCCTTCATTCCTTTTTACCTGTTTTGTCTAAATCTGACGGGCGTCACTACTAACGTACTAATGTCTACCTTCTACCTGTTGCAGCAGCAGCCACAGAACAAAACAAAATTGAAAGTCATTTCCAAAAAAAAAAAACATCGAAGAATTTATCAGGTGTAAGCCGCTTTTAGAGTCAATCGGCTCAACAAATTGGATTTCAAAAACCAAGTAAATTTCATAAATCATGAAAATATTTTGAAAATAATCCCAACAACTGAAGCAGTAAAACGTTTCTTACCCTTCTTGCCACATTGTTCAGACAAAAAACACTCAATAATATACTACAAAAGAAAATGACAAAGAGAAGAAAAAGGATATTTATGTTTATTTTTATGAGTAACATTATGAATATATTCATTTACAGACCAATTTGCACAAATTGAGAATGGATACTGTTTCAGAATTGTCTAAAACATCAGAATATGTTCAAAGTAAATTTCGGCCACACACTTTGATCATCCATCTAGGATCATAGAGAAAAAAAAGAGAGAGGGGTCTATTAACAACTTTTTTTTAGCCCGTTTCCAAAGCAATAAAATGGACAAGTCTGAAATTGTGTTTTCTGTACACTTACTAAAAGCAACATACACCTCAAATATATCCTGCCAAGGATTTTGTATTTTAATCAATTTGAAATAGTTTTATCAGTTCAGAAGAATAAGCAACAATTTAAATTAACAAATTTTTTCACGAGATATTTATTTTGAATAAAAATTTGAACGAAAAATTAGAAATTAAATTAGAAACAACCAACAACAAACGTTTTAGATCAAAATCTATTTCCACTACATTTTTATTCACAATTTCAGTTTCCTCCAAAAATTGTTATTCAAAGGTTTTGAGTACATTTATGGCGACTTTCGTCAATTACAAACAAAGCTTCAAATAACTTTTCACTGATTTGAGCATATTTATTTGCAACTGCGAAATTGAAACACATTCTCAGACTCTTGATAGTCTGAGAATAGTTTACGCCATTTTATAATTGTACAATTTTCTATATAGTATCTGATATCTGAATAACACTGCGAGCATTTGACAATTTGTTTATATCACATTGATCTAGATAATGTTTACATAAAAAAGAGTCAAATAAGAGAGACAGGCTTTCGATAATTTCTGGGTTTCCTATACGAGACCAAACGCCATCTTTATATGTATAACCAAATTATATACATTCACAGACACGTTTTTTTTGGAAGAAAACCACTCCACAAAATACTCTAACTCATTCTTAATTGTCATGGGAGTAGGAAACCATCAGGCGAAGCGCGGCGAGTTCTTTTTGGTTTTGGTTTTTTTATTTTTCCTCTTATTTTTTGTAATTAATTCTACGCACTTGCGCAACAATGTCGTTTGGCTATAATTTCCAAAAAAACACCACGCACCGAAATTTTCAAGGTCTAATGAGTTTGTTGGCACCACCACAAAAGCCATTGAATATAATGAGGCAAGAAAAGGAATTATAATCATTGTAATAAATGATTAAATTGTAGTTCTTACACACACACACACACACATCATCTTGGCCAACACACACAACGATCTTCAGCAGCACCCCAAGGCAAGTTCAAGGCCTCCTCGTGCAGAGTTTTTTAACGTTTATTTTTTTTGTTGTTTCTGTTTCTTTCATCAACAACAAAAAATTTGCCGCAGATTGACTTTTTCGTTCGTTAATTTTGCCTTTAGTTTTTTTTTTTTTTTTGTTTTTTTGCAAGCTTTTGTGATTAATTAGTGTTAATTACAATGTCGCCCATTTTGTTAGACATTTCGTAAAAGTTATACAACAATCTATGCAAAATTGTAAAACCATTACATAAGCATATCAAATCGTAAACACATATATACGAATAAACACACGGATTTTTGGGGATGAGCTCATTTTGGTTTCAGGGCATAATATTCATGTATGTGGATATATGAATATTGAAATATAATAGGGGCATTATTAATACATTCATACAAATAAACAGACAGACCGTCAGATGGGCCAAACGACAGACAAGACATAAAAACCGAACAAAACTCCAAACGACTCTTACCAATTGGATGTCATCATTGTGCTTCTTTTTTTTTGTTTGTTGTTTTTGTTTGGATCGTTTTTCTTCAGTTTTCAAAAGTTCTTTGAACTGAATTGCTTAATGGTTTTAGCACTTTTTTTTTGAAAAAGTGTCGTAACTTTGGTTTATAAGAAATGACTTGAATTATGGGAATTTTTTCAAAGTACCTACCTCTTAGATTATTTATTTTGAACAAAAATAGTGGCTTTGATCAGCCTTTATTTATTAAATTTTGTAATCGTTTATGCCAATAATATTTAATACTTCCAATCATTGAGCAATCTGGTAAACTTTTTGCATGTAAAATAAGAACAATCATCTTAAATGAGATCAAGAATTTTGAGAAATCTAACTGGAATATTGCCTAAATTTAGTGAACTTTCTTGTAGAAGAAGCAGGAAATTTCAAGTCTTTTCATTTGTATTAATATAATGAATTAAAATAAAGTTAAAATTGTTTAAACAAATACATGTATGTACATGTAAAATTACTATGTATATTGATAACTTCTGAGCCATCTCTATCAAAGATATACTTAAATTGGTCCTAAAGTGTATCCATGAACGGTTATAGGATATAATAACAAATAACAAAATCTCAGATTATCATGAAAAAGCATTTTGTACATGCTTTATGCTTTGGCTAAGTACTCTAGTTTTCAAAAGGATAATTGAACTGAAATTAATAGAAAATAAAGATGTTTCTAAAAGTCTTAAAAGAAGTTTAAACATTCCACCATTTCCTCTATTTTATGTATGGATGTATATATAAACCATTTTGATCAGGGGCTTGTCTTAATTTTTTCCACATTTTTCAAGCTTACTATATTATTGATGCATGGCAAATCAAGCCAAAACATCCGCAAGTAACAAAGAGAAAGAGAGATACATATTTGTGTATGTACATACATTCATATACATAGTATGATAGACCTCAATAAGAAATAGAATGTGACAGGCAAACGCTGAACATGTGCGTGGCCTCCCCAGATATGTGTGTCTGTGTCTGTGTGGATATTCCTTAATTGAATTTCGCGAAATGAAGAAAGAAACGCATTAGCAGAAAGCGACTTTGTTGCCTGCTAATAAGTTTATTATAAAATAATAATTACAAACACAAGAGAAACAGGAAAAAAACAACAACAAACTAAATAACGAGAAAGTCGTTGCACGCTGATTAGCTTTGTGGCTAGCACAAAGTCAGACTATGACTACGACGACTCTGACTTCAAATTGGCCAAGTTAGAGGGGATGATGCTGTTGCTGTTGTTGTTTGTTACCTCTGATTACCCGGCACGTACACAAAAGTGTTAATTGCAAATGAATGAAAGAAAAAGAGGCTATAGGAGTGCTGCAGAAGATTGGACCATGTGTGTAACCGCCGTTACGCTGTGGCGCATGCGCCTTTATTTTTTCGCCATCGTTTTCCGATATTGTAAGTTGTCTGTCAATATGGTAATACTTCTCTTGCAACATTCGACTTTTCTCCAAAATGAAATATATGTGTATTTATATACATACATATGTATATATTAAAGAGAGTCTTTAACTAAAACAGCAGGGAGAGTTGCCACACGCAGCAGAGTTCCATCCAATAGCCAATGTAGCTAACCGGTTTTATTTTTTAAAGGGTCGCGCTTATATACGCGTCAGCAATAATTAATCAATCAATAATTGAGGCAATGCACACATACAAACAAACACTGACACACACTCACACTCACACATAGCATGCTGGCTTAATGACAGGGCATATACAAAATGGCCGACAACACCTAAGTCCATCGAGTTCAACAGATAGAATCACATCCGTTTTTAAGTAGATTTTCGTTTTTACCCTTCTTTTTTTACTCATTTCTTTCTTCACGCCGCACACAAACACACACCGTTCTTTTTTTTCAAACTTACTTTCTTTTTATTTCTTTCTTTCTCTTTTATATTTTATCAAAAAAACTTTTGCTCTTATTTGTAATCTTCTTCTTTCTTCACTCGTTTTTTTTCGCTTTGCACTATTTTTATTTTTTATGTATTATTCGCTTTTGTTGCACTTTTTCTTTTTCGCGACGTTTCGACAATCAACAAAATTTTTGACGGAAGAATCACTCGTCCCCCCGCACCATAAAAGTAATGTTGTCGAACGAGCGAAGGAGAGCGCGAATGAGCGACCGAGCGAGAGAGAGAGTTTGTGATAGTGGGGAACAAGGGGGAGACTACGCCGTCGTCGTCGTCGTTGTTGTCGTAGTAGTAGTAGGCAGCAGCGCGCGTCAGGTATATGTAGACGTTCCGTTGCGACTGTGCATAAAAATCGAACTGAACTGAAACCAAAGAAGAGCATGGAAAAAAAAATTCCGAAACCCAACTTTTGCCGCTGGACGTCCCTGGTGTCGGAGCCACCGTCAGAGCTAGAGCCGCCGTCGTCGTCGTTGACGCTGTCCAGACGACGCTAAAGAAGAAGAAGAAACGACGACGTCGCCGGCAACAACATGGTTAACGCCGCCGGTGGAGCGGCAACAGCAGCTTAGCGTGGCTCGTTCAGCTTGGCTTGACTTGCTAGGCAGTCAGTCAGTCAGGCCCCGCGGTTCTCTCTCTCTCTCTCTCGCTCACGATCTCTCTTTTGCTTAGCACAAAGCAAATACATACATATGTATGTATGTAGGTGTGAAAGAGAGCAGTTGATCGACAATTGAGTCCATGTGTGTGCGTCGATTGGATGAGCGCACAGGTAGTATGTATATCTGTGTGTGTGATTGTCCGTGGGTCCCTTAGGTAAGAAGAAAAAGAAAATATGCCCAACTTTGAAGCGAACAGGTAGACAAACGCCGGTTCCATGCGCTGGGCTGAATAAGCAACAACGTATTAACGTCAACGTCGCTGCCGCTGCCACTGCCACTGCCGATGTCTCTTCTGTCGCAAATGCTGACTTGGTTTTTGTTTTTTGCGGCTTAAATGCGCACACATCAACACACACACACCAACATAATTTCAGATACAAATGAGCAATACTTAGTAAGGTGACGCGATACAAATTCGTTTTTTCTCACGATGAATTTTGTCAATCAGTCGTGTTTGAATTTTCGAATTTAAAGAATATTTTTTCGAAATCGAAATATGAGATCCGTTTTCGCCTTTGATTCTGATCTATATTAACTGATTATTGTAAACATTGACTTTTAGGACACAATATCAAGCAATACTGAGTGATATCCAATAATTGAATTAGATGAATAATTGGCAACCTCGACAACCCTGTAAGCTGATACAGTGGGCGCTGAATAATTTTCAAAATTTAAAACTACTTCAAAACGAGAACAGACCTGATATAATTTTCATGAAATCTAATTTATTTATAAGGTCAAGTTTAATAAAAGTAAATAATAATAATAATAGTTTTTAAATATATGTTTTTAGGTGCATTTGGCTTTGCCATCTACCCTCTAGCCAACCCGTTTTTCTTAAAAATCAGATTCATCTCCGCCACTTTGTATCACAGAGGCCACACGCCATGACATAGACTCATAGAGCTGCTCAATTTTGTCCACCATCTCCTGATCTGTATGCCATACATTGTAGAGAACTTTACGGAACTCTTCAACATTTTTCGGTGGCTGCGGCAATTCCTGTATCTTTGGCTGAATAATGGCCATCAATTGTTCGAGTAGATTCAAATCATTGCTATTTCCAGCACTCTCCGGTCCCAGCAAGGTGTCCACATAGATTTCCTTACACGGCGACTCACAATCGATAAACTTTATGTCATCCATATTGAAGATATTACGCCAATCATGGACAGTCCAATCCTGATGTGCTAGAGCCCAATCCAAGCGTTTCTTTTTGGCTTCTGCACTAAGATAACTAATTTCAAATTGTCTATAATCTTCGTTTTCATCAATATCGAAAAAGTTGTCAAAGTTTTCATCATTTTCATCCAGGAATTCGTCCTCCTGATGTTGTTGCTGCTGTTGTTGTCGTTGCTGTGGGTTTGGCTGCTTTCTCCCTTGGGTTGTCTTACGACGTTTGGCACGAATCTCACTAATACGACGTTGTAGGGTTCGACGACTTACACTAATACCGTGCAATGATTTCAATTCCCTCTGGACATCTATGGAAGTAAAGTGGGGATGTTCCACCAGCATCTGTTCGATAAGTTTACGATTCTCAAAGACCTTGGGACGTCCAACCTCACGGCGTATGCTGGGCAAACGAAGCATCACTCTTTTGCCACTATCACCCATTTGACATTCAATGAAATTGTTGACTTTTTTTAAATTCTTTGCTGAAGAGGAATTTGTATTCTGAATTTCGGCGGCAAGAACCATTTTTGGTTTGATGATGTGCTAGGTTAAACTTCTGAAACGTTTGTGATTGTGATTCTGTCGCATACGGATGATTATATACACGACGATCATGGCGAGACCCAGGCTACAGGCAGACAAAACATTTTTGGCGCAGGGTTAAAAATCTGGATTAGGGTGAATAACGTCCTCGTCCCAGGTACACAGAGTCCCTTCTTCTTCTACTACTTCAAGGATTTCCTTTTACACAGACATCTGCTGGGTTATTGTAGAAACTTTTGCGCTTTACTTTTAGGTAGCAAAAAGGGTGGATTTTGTCTTGGATTAGGGTGGGCAACAGGTAAAGAAGCCTATGATTTTTGTCCAGACGCCAATTTTCAAAAGAACTTAAATGTAGAAATAAATTTGATGTAGTGAGGTACCCTTATAATTTTGTATGCCACACAGGTAACAAAAAAACCAAGAAGAAGCAACGCTTATACATATTGCTCGACTCGGCTTGGTTGCGCTCTCTGAGGCAAGTAAGGGCCGAATTTAGCAAAGTGAAGGAGACCTCGGAGCTTCGAGATTTCAGAAAGTTCTGAAAAGTAGATAGATATTTGCCTCAAAATCTGCTATCTTTCACTTTCCAGAAGTTGCCTCCCCGTTTGTATGGAGCCTCCCTTGTCCAGTAACTAAATCCGGCCCTGCTTATAGTAAAAGCAAACACACAACAAGAAAGCGCATACGTCATACATATAGTGAAATTATTTGTTTCGTCGTACATGGAAAAGTACGGCAGCGATTTTTGCGCGTGAGTAATTTGTGCGCTGTGTGTATTGCTTGCTGCTGTAGGAAAAAACAAGGTGAGGTAAGGTGAGATTGGTTGTTGTCCAGTTTATTTGTATGTATATGAATGTCTCTCTGGCTCTGTGTGTGTATGTGTGTGTGTGTGTGTCTCTTGTGTGGCTTCCGCTGCAGGTAGACACAGACACAGACAACACTACTAAGACGTTGTACAGCACATTTTGTTGAGGGTAATTATCGGTTTTCGATGCCATATGCAAAGAATAAGCCAAAGGGAATTGAGTACAAACAATACACACATTATCATCAACAAATATAACAAGAGCAACTACATCATATCACAAGATACATATGTACATAGAAAGAGAGAGAGAGAGAGAGATGTAGAGAGACATTTGAAGTAGAATAAGAGTTTAGGTCAGATCACATTCGAATCCGTGTTGGGCTTGTGATTTTTCACAAAGCTGCTAAGTAGACACAAAAAAAAACTGCTGTTTCCAAATGTTGCTACTGCTAATGCCATTCACAATCAACATATATGTATTCCGATATATATATATACATAAATACATGTGCATACTAACTTAATTAGCACTTGGCTGGCATATACACATAGAGGAGAAGGAGGAGGAGGTAAAGCAGAAGGGTAGACCTTGCAACAGTATTATGCCCCCTTGAGTGTACAGTACACAGGAGCCTCATCAATTGCCTCAATCTCAGTTCCAAGAAAGCGACACAAAGCATTGGGGGCGCTAAAGGCGTGGCAAAGGAGCTATATAAACTAAAGTCCAACAGGTAAATATTTTTTGGGCTAAACTGCTTTCATTTTTTCTTCACTTTTTTGACACGAAATACAAGTTTTGTGTGTCTTCTTCTTCGACTTTTGAGCATTGTGATTCAACTTGCATTTTATTGGCTATTTTCTTTCTGATTCAATCGAGCGAAACTTACAGTTTTTACTTTTTTCTGTTGTTTTTGCAATTCTCTTGGGTCAGTCACGAATATTGATGCTTACCTGCAAAGAGAGTGAAAAAAATCGAGAAAAATTAGGTCATTAGTAAAAGGTTTTATGGCCCGAAAAGATTACGCTTTAAATTAGGGTAAATATTTAACCCAACTTTGTATGTATATGTACATATAGTATATACATATGTATGTATGTATATACAATTTAGGTAAATACATAGGTTTATATTTAGTGAATTTTCCAAGGCCACCACCTTTTGCAGTTGGAAAATCTTTTGTTACCTGCTGCAAACTGATCTGGTCGTATAAGAACTAACGTAGACTAACGTTTATGTAATCCCTCCCTTCAAGCTGGTCATTGAGTTTAGCAAATTGAACAAATCTCACTTTTATTGCATTCTGCAATAGTTTATATATTCAGGAACAACCCCTATTAAGTGCATTTTCTTACGTTTTTATCACAAAGCTGGACAAAAGCATTTTCACCGAAATTTGTCCGATTTAAAGACAATGCCTTGCTTTTTATAAAGAAATACTCTAGAGAAAGTCCACGTACAAATTTAAAGTGTATTTTAATATTTAGTTTTTCTATTCTTTCTATTCTTTAGTTTTCTATTCAAGGTTATTATTTATTTGGTAATGTTTGAATGCCATTAAGACACTGGAATAGAGTCAGTTTGACCACAAAAACAACTTATAAAAGGGTCTATCGGAGATATTATTAAGCAAGACATTCAAGTTCTTATAGACCAATGCAATTGTGTGACAAGATTTTTGTTCTTATTGGTAACACTCTTCTATATACATATATTATACATATAATTTGATTTATAGAAAAATTCAGTAAAATTTTTAGTTGTTAGCTTTTAATATATAAGGTTCTGACATTTGGTGTAATCAACAATATACAAAAAGCAACTCTCAATTTCTTGCATTAATCAAAAGTCTTATTTTTGCTTATTTACAATGACTCAAGAATCTATTTTTCTCTTCTGTTCAAAAAAAAAAAACCTACTTCCTTCACTTCAAAGACGCATAAATTCCTATCAAATATTAAACATATGAGTAGCAAAAGGTACAACTGTTTGTTGTCTTTATTAAGCTCCAAGAAACATTTTTCAAACATTTAAACTTCTAGAAAAAGTCGTGGCTTGCATTGACCGCCTTTGCTTTCCTTTTATCCTTTTTAATTTGTTTTTTAATTGCCTCAAATTAAAAATATGTGGTCTACTTTCAGGTGCAACAACAAACAAACACCACAAGAGTATTATTGGGTAAAAATGGGGAAAACCTCCAAGTAGATAGATGCACCACGAAATAAAGCACGGAGAGAAAAAAAAAAACGAAATGTAGAAAACCCAAAGCAAATTTTGAAGAATTTTTAATTAAAATGCAGGGCGGCAGGCAAGTTTTTCTTATATTTGTTTCTTTTTTTTCTTTATTTTGCAATTTTGTTAACTAAACAAAAGGAATGCAAAAGAGCGAGGGGCGGTGGTGGCGATGGTGGGTAAATGTTGTGGTTTTCCTCATTTTTCGTTCCTCTCTTTTATCTGTCTGTTTCTCTCTAGAGAACCAGCGCGTAAAAGTAGTTAGTAAATTACAAAAAAAAAAAAAAAACACACACACACAATAGATAGAAGATACACATAGCCATGTATAGACGAGTATATACAGCTGGCGGACAACACCTGACCACCAAGTTTAAGTCGAAGCTTGAGTGCGAGTTCGCGTCAAAAAAAAAAAAAAAAAAAAACTACAAAAAGAAACCAAGCACGTAGCAGGAAGCAAAAAAACAGTCAAGATGGGGGCAATGGGAAGTTGATGCCTGCAACTGGGCGGTCCATTTAACCTCTAACATCATTCACAAACATTGGCAGCAGGCAACACATTGGGCCATACATTGGAGGCCAGCCAGGGCTAAACAGCGGAGCCAAGCAAACTCCTGCCGAGCCGAATCGAGTCGAGTCGAGCCTGCCGCGTCTGCCAAGTGCCTTCCGTGTCGTTGTGACATTTCATTTCCGTAACTCAAACGTTACCCCGTTTGCTAGTTTCATGTGTGGAGAAGAAAGAGTGAGAGTGTGTGTGTGTGTGTGGGGTTAGTTTATAGCCCAGGCGGAGGAATCTTCATTTACTTCCATTCTCTTGTATTTTTTTTGTAAATACCGGGAATGAATGAAGTATTAAGCATCCTACATTTAGGATGTGAAATGTTTTGAATTTGCCCCCTAAAATATGCAATTCCCTGACAAAATCCGTTTTTTTAAAAGGTCTATATCCAAAAAGTGTCTATGGATAAAAAAATTGTTTTAATTACCAAAAATTACAAAATTCCTTCAAAATTTTCTAAAAAGGAAATTTTTCAATTGCTTGTTGCATATTTTAGGGACAAAAATCGCAATATCACCCTTCTATATTTATATATCTCTATACCCAGAGTCAAAAATCACCATTTCACACTGGGTTATAACTCTACAAAGTCAAACACACACTTTTAACCTACTCGATTATTAGAAATTTAAAGGAAACAAAATAGTTTTCTATTACTATTTTTAATGGTATCCTTTTTCTGATCGTCAAAATTTCCAAGTTCTCACAGGGTATTTCGTATTCAGAGTGTTGGAGTAAACTTTTGGTGTACAATTTTTTTTTGTTTTGTTTTTTCGCATGCAAAGTGCAATTTTTCCGGACTTTCTTTCTACCGTCTCTCTTTATATGCTATGTCTGTGTGTGTATCAGCAGCGTCATCATCATCATCATCGCCATCTCCATCAGAGGCAATGGCAGCAGCTGGTCCTGCATCTCCTAGTGTTCCTTCTATTCTCCGTCTACTACTTCTCTTGTGACAATCAATGTTTGGTTTAGCAGAAATTTTTCTCTGCTCTGGCCCTCCTCTCCTGTGTTAGGAAGGGGTGGGTTAAAACAAAACATGGCCAAAAGCAACATCGAGAAATGTAACAACAAAAAACAGAAACAGGGGAAAAAAATGAAATTAATTTCTTTTGTGTTTCAGACCACTGCAACGACAACGATGATGATGATGATGATGATGATGACGAGGACTAGAACGACGATGACGACGACGAAGTCCCAGTTCTCTAGACCCAGTCCAAGCTAGCTCCCAAGTTCCAGCGATTCAACTTCCCAATGTTCATTTCCGGCATTCAAACGGCGCGCGTCCTGCAGGTTGGTTCAGGCTCAGGTGGCTGCCGGTGGTGCTGCGTTTTTTATATTTTTTTTCCGAGCTCGAGTTTGAGTTTGAGTTAGTGGCACATCTTGTGAAAACCCCGCATTTTTTTCGCCACATACATAAGCCCCGCCACATGCAATGGCTCCCAACCACCTCGTCCTTTCTCGTTTTGCTTCTGCTCCTCCTTTGTGTATTCTTTTTCTTCTTCCTTTACCCCCCCCTTTTTCATCTTCTCCTTCTCTCTGTCTTCTCTCTATATGTCTATGCTAATGAAGCCTCTTCTTTTGCCTGGTTTCAATGGCTGCCTGGCTGGATGGCTGGCTGGCTGGCTGGCTAGCTAGTTGGATGGTTGGATGGCCAAGCCCAAGAGCCTAAGCTCATGCCATTTGGCTCGCTGTTAATCCCTGGCACTAAAGACCACTACCAAAACTCAACCCAAAACTCAAACCATACGGATGGATTCCGTTCGCAGATCCTGCGCAGGCTCAGCTCCTACTATTACGCTACCCAAGTCCTTTTTCTTCCATTCTTTACTTTCTACTTTCCACTACTACTCCTGCAATCTGCACGCCTTGTTGCGGTATTAGTTTGCTTTACGTGATTTCGTTGCATTTTTTCCGCAGCACATTTCCTTTGCCAAGAAGGACGACCAGTAGAATGAGAACATGGAGGTGAATAGTGTTGGTCGTGGGGGAGGAAAACCCCATAGATTTAATTACAGTTTTCCTCTCACAGATAATCGAATTTTTTCTCGTTTGGCTCTGTTTCTCTACGCATTTCTTCCTGCTGCTTCTCTACCTCAAACTTCCTTTTTAATCTGCATGTCGATTTCCTTTGCACAGATTTTTTTCCTGCCACTGGTACATCTCCCCCCCTCCCCACCTCTTCACTGGCATTTTTCTCTTTCCGCATGGGGTTTTTTTCCAAGGTTTTTCTTGGTCAAGTTCTTGTACATAAACTTCAGATGCAGTTGTAATTAAAAATTTGCTTTTTTAGGGCTTGGCCCCGGAGTTCAATTCTCGCACATTTCAAAATTAGTTTCTTTGATGAACATAAGAACTAGGAGTTTTCTATTGACACCGTAATGGCAATTCATAAACTTTTAATAGCTTCATTCTATACATTTGTCAATTGAGATTTCTTATGTTTGAAAAGGGCCGAATGGTCTCTGGAATGCTTAATCATAGTCGAGTGTTTAATATCTATTTAGATCCTGCCAAGTGCATCTAAACTCTTCAATACAAATGCAACCATTCAAACCTGTTAACAATTAGCATTATAATCCAATTCAAAGAGGTAAATCTTTACGAGAATTCATCACTAAATTTACTTGCAATGTAACTTTATGTTTAAGACCCAATTTTTAAGTTAAATATGTCAGCTTAAGGACTCAAAGTCAAGGCTATTAAAGCAAAGTTACTCAAGTTAAAGTTAAAAGCAAAGGCAAGGGCCAAAAAAACATATGTCTGAGAAAAGCAGCTGACTAAAATAGCAAAGCAAAAAGGGAGCAAAAGAGAATAAAGATGCCAGAAAAATTTTCGTGTAATCATGTGAGTGAACTTGTGTGTAAAAGAGTGTGTGTGTGTGTGTGTGTGTGTGTAGGAGGAGAAGCAGGAAGCAAGCAAGAAATACAGACATAAGAGAGACATGGCAACAAAACAGAGGAATCAGCCGTTAAACAGGCGGCAGGCCGGCATTTTTATTATTATTATTACAAGTATTTTTTATGCTATAAATGTGTGTGTGTGTATCAGAGTATTTTCGCTTTGCTTCTCACACGCTTTACTTTTATTTACATGGCGAGACGACGACGACGACGACTCCGTTGACGTTGACGTCGACGTCAGGCGCCAGCGTCGCTGTCAACGTTTTTACTATTTTATTATATGTATGTTTCCCTCCGTTTTTGGTGGGTCACATGAGCCCTGTGAGTTTGTGTATTTTCTTTTATACACGTTTTTCTCCTTTAATTCTTTCTTCTTTTTCATCTTGCTGTTCCTCGTGTTATTCGTTTTCTACATCTTCTACTTATGTTTTGCGTGTGTGTGTGTGTGTGTGTTTGTTTGTTGTTTGATTTTTGCTTTTTTCGAGGCTTTTATTTTGATTCCTGACAACTTTCAACAACTTGCTGTAGGTCGACAAACGACTCGTCGCCCCGTCGCGACGCGACATTACCGCTTTCGTTTTCATAATTTTCCTCATATTTTCTCCCATCTTCCACACACACACACTCACACACATATTGCCTACTTTTAGGCGCAAACGTTTCAAGATATTATTTTTATAAGCTATTTGAGATGAATTGGGAACATTTTTATCTAGCTTTATGTGTTTGAAACTTTAAATTTCCCAAATCAATGTTTTATGCCAACTAATTTGTTGTTTATTATAAAATTATTGAAGGGGCACACAATTTATTAAGAAAAAATCAATATTACAAATATTTGCTTTTATTTTGCACATGATTCAGCAAGGAACAAAACTTTGAAACCAAAAATGTTACAAGTTAAAATAACGCGATATAACTTAACTTTCTAATTTTAGTTTAAAGTTCGTTCCATTTCTGCATTTTTTGTGTATAAATTGGAATTTTCGTTTAATTTTCCAACCCTGAAAGGACTTTTTCATAAAATTTTCTAACTAATGTTTTCACGAAATCTATTTAAATATTCTCATTTACAACAAGTTAAAATCAGATTCTTTCATTTTTGCAAGTTCAAACAAAGAAACCACCAAAAAAAATAAAACAAACACTTTTTATTTTTTCCTCTGGTTTTACATATGTACATATGTACATATGTATGTATGTACACTAAATATATAATATACAAATATATATGTACATATATAATTTACCTTCCCTATATACACATTTTTGAGCAGCCAACAACAATAAATGTAATCTATATCTTTGCAGTGTTTAAACGTAGCACCGAAAAAGAAAAAAAAACCGAAAAAAAAATGTCTACAAAATGCCAGGACCAGGAGAGGAGACGGAACGGCTATGGAGACCCCAAGACCGAGACGGAGGAGAAGGAGACACATTGAAGGGATTCACGAAATCACTGGGTGTGCCCATAGCTCTGGCACTGCTCTCTGTGGTGGGAGGGGTGTGTGGGATTAGTTGAGAAATAAAAACCCGAAGCCAACCCAACAACAACAACAACAACAAAAAAACTGCTGATGAGTTGGAAACGTTCCGAAAGAAAAAAAAACAAAAAAATCGGTTATTTAGTAGTTGTGTGGGCGGTTTGGGTGAAATTTCTCTTTTTTTTTTTTTTTTTTTGGGTGTGATTTGAACGAAGAGCTAAAAAAAAAGAAGAGAAATTAAAACGAAGGATTTTTCCATTTGGCACTAGAACTTTTTTTCTCGTTTTGTACTTATCCTTCTTGTTTGATGCTCTCTCTCTCCTTTTGGCCTGACTTTTATGTAATTATATAGCATTGTTCAATGAACAAAATGTACACAATGAATTGGGGATTGGGGGTAAGAAAGAAGTTAAGGGATTGAGGAGGCGGTTAAGGACTCAGGATGGAGATGGTAACAAAGAAAGACAAACGCGGCGGTCCGTTTGAAATTTGAATTCAAAGTTAACATTTTTTTCCCACATTTGTATGAAGCAAACCTGAGTTGGTTCTATATTCTACTAAAGCTATTGAGAATCATCCAAATTTATTTTATACGAATTGTTTCTCAGGCGTGGCTGCTGCCAAGTCTAAGACATCTCATCCAACTTCAGGCCCTGAGGTCTCAGTTTGACTGGTTACACTAAACTTTTGTTCGTTCCAATTGCCAGCCCCCACCTACCTTAGTCGCCATAGTCTTAAATCAACTATCTGAGACATCAAATTAAAGAATTTCTAGTCAAAATCTTCTCGGTTATAACAAATTATCATATTGCCAATGTAGTTTTGAAGTCTTTGTTGTTCTGTCGTTGACTGTGATTGATGTTGGCCCAAGTAAAAAAAACAAGGAAAAAATCCAAGCAAACAATCAATAGGAAAAAAAACTGCGTTGGAAACTCATACCAAAACCTACCCTTAAGATGGGGGGGGGAAATCAAAATGTTGCCCAGTTGTTTTACATTTTGAGAATTTCCTTTTTTCTTGCTTAAATAAATTTGCTTGGGCGAGAACCTTTTTTTCAAGTGGGCAAGGCGGGAGGGGCTGAGTCAGAGGAGGGTTGTAGAACTCATTTAAGCCCTAAAAAGAAATTAAGAAAAAGTCCAAGAAGCGTAAATGAATGTAAAAAGAAACACAGAAGAAGAAGAAGCAGAAAAAGAAAAAAACAAATTGAAAAATATAAAAATCACAGCTCGGAAATACCCTCTGATTATGCTATCTGTAAATGTGTGTGTTTGTGTGGGTGGTTGGAGTGGGGGATGTAGGGCAGGCAGGGGGTTAAGCCACCGTTACCGCCCTCTCTTGAGCTAGTCGCTCAATAGGCTTGTGATAAGAACCAGGCGATGCTTGAGCGAACTCAGCAGAACATAGTGAAGAAAAAATACAAATGAGTGGGTGCAAGGGAGCATGGGAGTAAGGGAGTGAAAGTGCAAAAGGAAGTGGTTGGGGGGAGGAGAACGGTACACAAAAAGGGGCAACTCTTGTTTGGACTTGATAACCCTCTATTGTATGCAAAAGAGAGTAGTGCTCCAAGCCGGCGCATAATCGTCTCGTCGGCGACGCTTGCCGCTGGTCTGCATCTTCCTATAATAGTTGTGTGGCCTTTTTCTTATTCCCTCTCACTGCCTGTATGTCTTTCCGTTGGCCCACGTTGGCTTCTTCTCCGCCCTCCCCTTCAACCCATGGCTCAGGTCATTTCAAAACGAGGCTGCCAACAATCATTGCCTTTTGCCTTTTGTTTTTATGTTTATATCGTCATCATCATCATCATTTCGATTGGCGATTTCTTTCCCTTTTTAGTTTTTTTGTTTTTTTTTTTTTTTTTCTAGTTTACCAACACTTTTTTTGTTTCTTAGTATAAAACTTTGCTCACTTCTTCTTGATGTGTGAACTTTTTCTTTTTTCTTTCTTTCTTGCTTCGGCACTTAACAAATATCGATTAACCTGACGGGGATCTGAAGCTCCTCGTCTATAGCTGGGGAACTGCAGCAGTCAACTTTGTAACGTTTTGTTCACTCAAGTGGAAATGCTTCAAGTTCAACTGCAACAGCAAAGGCAACGGCAACGGCAAAAACAACAACAACGTCATCAAACAGAGAGCCATAGCAAAGACTCAGTAAAGTAAAACTCAAACATTGGTCTCTGATCTTTGATTAATGGATGAAATACCAAGTACCAAAACTTGGACTATTGACCAGGTATCTAATTCACCATTTTATCAAATATTATGTTAAAAACAATCAAGATCCAATCTTTCCCACAGGTTTCCAATGCAAAATTATATAAACACACTTGTAATTGAAAGTCTTAGATAGGGGAGCGATCCTATCTTTGTTTAATGTATGAAATGCCATAAAAATCGGAATATTGTAAAATAAGTAGCTTTGTTCCTCTAAGTATGCAAAAGCTAGTTGTTTAATGAAACATTTGAAATTTTTTGCAGGTATAAAATGGGTCAATCTTTATAAATACCTAAAGGTTTAAGTTTTATACTGCCTACTTTAAGGGATTAATCGTCCTATATCCTCTGTTGTGTATTAGATGGGCGATCATTTGCTAAACAAGTGCCTTTAAATTCAGTGATCAAAATCGATAAATAATTTAATTAGTTACAAAAAAAATACATATACCTACATATGTACATATATTTACATATACGTATGTATGTGCATGTATGTACATATAAAGTAGGATGGAAAGTGTTGCTTCCTTTCAGAAATTTTCTCCACCCTCAAAAAGTCTTTGAGCACCAGAACTTTTTAGGTGTGTTCCCTTCCGCGGACTTTTTCAACTTTTGTTTTTCTGCGTTTGTGATGTCTCAGTATTTCGTCGTGGTTATTTTTGATGGTCGCTAATTGGCGGAGTGGGTGTGGCTTAGGTAGATATCTAAGGTTAGGCCTGGACTCTATAACTAACTAATTAATGGTCATTATTTTATATAAGTATTTTTATATGTATGTGTCTTTGTGTTTGTATAGAGAGCGAGCCCAGCCTAGCCCAAAAAAAATTGTATCGCCTTAAAGTAGGCAATGAATTTTTCAAGTTGTATCTTTACCTTGATATTATTTGAGGCGTGTATCCTTTTATTCTTACTGATGACAAATTGTAGTAGACGACGTGACGGATTTAAAGATTTTAATTTTTTTTAATGTAGAAAAAATATAATAATTAAGTAATATATAACGAAAAACCATTTATATTATTAACACCAAAGGAAATATAAAGAAAATTGCAATTGAATTTGTCGTAACCAGAGTGTACGGTATCGAATTCAATAGAAAGAGAGAAAGACACAGTTATTTGGAAATATCTCTGGGTACTCGTGGCTTTGGCTTTAGATTTACTTAGTATTATTATTATACTATTTGTATGTATGTTATTCCTTTGTTTGTTTTTTTTTTTTTTTATTATTGTAGTTTTTTTAAAAAAGCTAAAAAAAAATAAATATTGAAAATTTATGAATTAATTTAAACTGTAATTGAGAATATAGAAATTGAGAGAGAGAAAGAGAGTGTGAGGGAGCAGAGATAAAAAACCGGCGCGCGTAAATAGCTCAAGCTTCAGAGCTAGTTCAATAAACCGTTAGCGGAGGCAGCGGAGACGCCGGCGTCGCCGTTAGGAGCGTAAGCATTGGCAAACACACGCGAATTGTGAGGCAAAAGGCAATTGCATATAAAAATAAATACGAAAAATATCAAATAAAATAATCATAAAAGAAGAGCAAGAAAGTTACTCACTCTCTCTCGCACACAAACACACACAAACACAAACATACATACATATGTATGTGTACACAACCACGTACAAACATCAGACGAAAAGGAATGTGTTTTGCGGCATTGGCGACATGTGTTTGACGGCTCCCTCGACTTCCATGCGACCGTCTCCTTCGCCATTCCCCCTCCGCAATCACTCTTTTTCACTCATTCTCTTACAAGGTGCGTGCATGTGCATATGTATGCGTACGAGCTTGTGCCTGTATGTTTTTGTTTGCCTGTGTGTGGGTGAGCAAGGGAATGCCTTTGCCTTTGCCTGTTTACTTCGACGTAAGACAAAACTACGTAAGACGTAAGCTTTTTTATATGTGTTATTCTTATATACATATATATGTATATATTTTATTTTTTTTTTGAACTTGAGCAAACGACACAATTTAACGGTAAAAACACACTGTCTGATATTTATTTTTAAGCACTCAATTTTATTTGGCGGTTGTTGTAGAGGGCCGGCAACGGCCCAGTTTAATTTGATTTTGGCTAATTAAAAGGCAGACATTGGACCACGCAACGAGAAGCGAACAAGGGGCTAGTGTGGGGGGCAACGCGAGGGGAAGCTGCATTGCGGCCCCATCAATTGGCACACGGCGATAATTACAAGCGGTGGCGGCAGCGGCGACGGCGGCGAGTGTCCGAAAGTCCGAGAGATCGAAGCAAGACCCACCGAAGTACAAATACAAATGTTGTCTGATGAAGGCAGGCCAAGCAGTCAGCCACTAGCAACCAGCAGCAGCAGCAAAGTTGGCAGCATTGACCGTCGCTGCCGTCGTCGTCGAAAAAAAATACAAAAAAAAAAAAAAAAAAAAAAGAAATACAAGAAAAGGCAGCGAGCGGCTGCGGCGTCAGCGACACACATACACAAAGATAATGTGGGTAAGCGGGGGCGCGGTTACTAAGGGGGAGACAGTTACATACATGCGACAGAACGATGAACGATGATGATGAACCGAATTACAAATAAAAAGAATGATGCCAAAAGACGGCAGCGTCGGCGACGACGACGACAACGACAACGATTAGCAGCAGCAAAGCAAGGAGCAAAAGCACACACATACATACATCCAAACACAAACATACATACAAACATATATACATATACATACATACATATATAAGCAGCGTCGGCAGCGGGAAAAAAAAATCGCTAGCAATCGGAAAAAATTGCAGAGCCCCAACGCTGCTGCTGCTCTCTGCACATAAAAAGAGAAGACGAAAAAAAAAAAACCATAAGCAAGCCCCAACTCACACACAAACACACACTCACAGAGGCAGAGAAGTACTCAAGCATACAACAACAACAACATAAGCAGCAGCAGCAAGAGCTGAAAAAAATGAGAAGAAACACTGAGCCTGAGCGCCAACAAGAAAGCCTTCAGTAGACGAAGTCGAATAAACGAAGTAAGGGGGGGAGGAGTAGGAAAAAAAATTGCGCCACAACACGCGCACAGTGGTCTGCAGTTGCGAAAAAAATTGTAAATTTTTCTTTTTTTTTTTTACAGACAACAACAATTTGCATTATTGATGAGCTGGCGCCAGCTAGCCAACCCCCTCCTCCGACTCACTCCACTTACACATTTCTTAACAAACTTGCAAAAGTGTGAGTGTGAGAGAGCAACGCGATATATGTATATAACGGTAAAGGAGATGGAGGGAAAAGGCAAAAGCAGAAGCATTCGCGGCTAGTGGTAAATGTGGGAGTGTATATGGAAGATGGTAGAGTCCTACCGTATATAACACCCTTAGAAAATGACCAACACACACTGACCAGAGAACGACACTCTGAAATACGTGTGGGGAAAAGAAGTGGCGGGACAAGGGGCATTTTGTGGAGCCTTTAGTAGTCAGACTCAAACTCAAACGACGACGACGACGCGTTGTACGCCCTTTAACTAGAGACGAATTTTGCCTGGCCATGATTTGTGTGTGTGGCATGGGTTTAAGTTAGGTTAGAGATCCTGGTGAAAGGACCAGTAAAAACAATGGGTGGGAATAGAAACCGACACGAAAAAATAAAAGAGGAATTGCAGCAATTGATGGACACTTGGTGTTGTTGTTATTGCTAAAAGCGAGAACAAGCAACATGGTTGTACATCTAAAAAAAAAAAAAAAAATAAGGGTGTAGACAAGGATATACAGCCAGAACCAAAGTTAAATGGGTTACCAAAGAGCATCCATACCGACTGGAGAAACATGCAAACAAATCTTTGAAACTTCTTGATCCAAAAATTTTAAGTCGCTTCTAAAATATTTTTTTAAATTTTTGAACCATTTTTTGCTGACGTCATTGTCATATTTTTATTATAAGTATTAAATATAAGATAAATTTTTAAAACTCATCAAAATGAGACGAACTAGAATTATATTTAATTAAACCATGTAAAAAAAAATTAAATAAATGTCTGTGGCTCTAATAGCTTTAACACACTGTGCAAGAAAAACAATGCACATTTCGTGAGCCGCAGAAAAAAATGGTTCGCTCTCCTGCAATAACAACAACACCAACGAGCCCCAGAGCAGGAGAAACCAAAGACAAGAAGCAGGACGAAAACTTCAGAAGAAAAAAATAGTCGTGACGAAACTGGACAGACGCAGCGTCGTCCAACTCAGGGGGTGGTTAAGTGGTGGTGGGGGTGGCAGCAGCGACTTGGACTGAGAATGAAAGTGAGCGCGTGTGTGTGTGTGAGCGTGTGTAAGCTGGGCGTCCCATTGTTGGTGGACTCTCACACATACGAGCGCAAAATTTTTTTCTTTGCGCTTCACTCAATTTCGATTTTTCTTTTATTTTACCTCCCTTTCTCGCGCTCGACTCAGACCAAAGCTTGGGTCCGGCTCCTTCAAAAAGTTCAAAGTTGCCAGAGCTCTCACTCTCTCATACACACACACATATACAATCGCACTCACTGAGACACATTGGCGACGTGCCGCGGGGCGCAAAAAAGAAAAAAAAAAGAAGGAAAAGAAAAAATGCTCAGAGAGAGGAAAAAATTCTGCACAGAAAAATAAAAATTTGTTTGCAAGAAAGAATGAAAGAAAAAATCGGAAAAAATGCAAGCCAAGTGGTTGGCGCTGACTGTGAGAGAGAGAGTATTACCAGTGAATGCGGTAGTGGGGGAAGTAGCGGAGGTTGCTTCGCCACCCCATTAACTGATGTCCACCTACTGCTGCTGCTTCTTCTGGCCCTCACTCTTTGTCTTTCTCTCTCTTTCTTTTGCTCTATCTCTTTTGGTTGGTTTGTGTTTGTGTCAGTTTCAGCTGCTGTTCACATAGTTGGCCCCAAAGATAAAGGTGCGGGTGCCCACACACTCATACAGTTATGCACCGACATGCTTATGCTTGCAATGAGGCCAAACGACGCATTGGGAAGACCCTCAACTGCTATAGCAGGCAAAAATACACAGCCCAATACACGATACTTGTGACAAAGGGAGGAGAAGAAAGGATGGGGGTTGTGTTGGGTGTGCCCATTAATTAACGCTTGGCAAAAATTGTATCTAAGCTCCAAACGAACAAAAAAACAAGCAAAGTGGCAACGCTAAACACTCACCCATATGTAAATGTTAGAACGAGCGAAAGAGACAAACAATATCCAAGTCCAGTCTGGACTTAACAATGGGCAGCCATCCCAAAAAAATTTCAAGGCGAAGCAGACGCGCCAAAAAAAAAAACACTCACACACAAAGCCAAAAAGCAAAACCAAAATACGCACCCAGCAAAGACGACGTTCAAGCTAAAAGCTCAAACACACACACACACACCCACACACTTACACAGGCAAACTCTGGTTTTGCTCTCACGCCATTGAAGTTGCGGTCGGCAAGGGCAGCAACAACAACAACTACAAAAGGGAAACAGAAAATAAAAATGGGCGAAAAAAATTTTAATACATAAAGTAGGAACAGCAAGGAGGTAGCAATGGGGGAGACGAAGAAACGAGAAATGAGGAGGCAACTCCAAGAACATGTGCAGAAAGAGATACAAACAACAAACACAATACTCCTCCCTGTGTCTCTCAGCGTAACTGTAGTTGTAAGCTCCCCCTATAAGAGTGAACAAAACATAAAAAAAAAAAAAAAAAAATTGGCAACTTGTGGAAATGCTGGCGGGCGAGTCACAAGGGGGGACACACACAGATGGCCGGCAAAACTTTTGCAGCGAAAATATAAAAATGGAGCGACGCGCACCCAATGTCTGTGACAAAATGCGAAAAAAAAAATATCACACACACACACACAGGCAAGGTGGAGACGAAGAAGTTAAACTTGCAGGGGAGGCAGGCAGGCAGTCGAGCAGGCTGGAACGAAGGCGGGCCACAGGCAGCATGAATGGGAAGTCGTCTCGTCGGTCGGTCGCCGACGCCGCAAGAATCAGCAGCAACAACAGAAGCAGCTGAGGTTGGAGCTTGCTAAGGATGGGGGCTACGGCGTTTCTAGATATGAGCACAAAAACTGTTGTTACGGCTAAAAAGAAAAGGCCAACATCTTCAAGCGTTAGCCAAAGACGGTAAATATTTACTTAAGCTACTCGAGATTTCAGTGTTGAAAAGTCGTCTAAAGCTAGATTTCAGTGTTGGCAAACGCTATTTTTTATTTGGCGAGGTGTTTGACCGCCCTGCCAGCTAAATATTTTACTCTAAATTATTTGGCTGCTCTAGTGAGAACAAATGATTCAAAAAGCCCTCTTATTTGAGTAACCGAAATTTGGCATCTGGCAACACCATCTCAAAATTTGATCTTTTTTTTTAGCCGTAAAAAAAAACTATAAAATAAATCGGCAAGGCGCACCTGAGATTGTGCTCGTGGAATTTTTTTCTTTCGTTTCATACCAAATTTATATAGTTTAAGCTTGTTTTGGGCCCGAGTAGCTTAAGTAAATATTTACCAAAACCTCAGACTATAGTTTGCATAGAAATAGACAAAAGCTATAAATTTTCGAAAAAAATTTGGTACCAAAACGATTTACAGGCGGTATACGAGTGGTTTCAAGCCCTTACTCACCCTTAATTCACCACAGTTCAAGCTTTTTTTCAAAATGGTTTTAGCAAAGAAAAAGCTGTTCCATGCTTACCAAAGATGTCGTCTGGCGGCAGTGGCGCCACCATATTTATATTTTTAACAGGAGGGCGACACTTTCTACGTCTGTCTCAGCCTGTTCCGCTAAAACAGCTGATTTCGGTAATAGTTCGCCTGTTGATCAATTTGTATACCGTTAGAAAATCTATTCCTTTCGACCTTTACTTAGTATTAGTATTCCAACACTATAGGTCTGATAAATCAGACAAATGTTTTTCAATTAGCAGCATGAATGGAGCAGCAACATCTGCATAGGGAATCGATAATAATTATAAAATTTACAACAGAACCGCCCCTCTACTCCTTATCATTGACATTCTTTATCAATTAACCTCGCTCTTCCATCCACATGCACGCCGCCATCGTTCTCTCCCTCCCTCGCCCTCTCTTAAATGCAGAAGAGAACCTTCAATACAGTTAATAAAGCAAACGAATGACAATTACAATGGAGGGGGCAAAAGCGCAACAGTAGACTGGACCGGGCGATGGACAAGGTAGGTGGGAGGAGCTATGCTAACTGTAATTGTATTTGTCGATCGTTCCATCTCACTCAGTCTTGTTTGCTGGCTGCGTTCAATTTAAAAATTTAATATATGCATACGACATGCATACCCACACACTTACACTGATACACAAGTTTCCCTATTGACAATCAGATAAGTAGGTGGAAATTTCAAGATATATGGGAACTTCTAAATAAAAGTAACAACGTGTCCATACACATATACATATATGTATGTATATAAAATAATATATATAATTAAGAGATATGTGAACAACAACAACAAATAATAAATTGATAATGACTAAAAGTGAACGAACCGAACTCTGACCAAGTTCTACAACGATATGCGAATGTGCCGCTGATAAGCGAGAAAAATGCAAATTGAAGGTGCAAAGGGTTAACAAAATATAAATTTGAGGACCCAGACGAATTAATAATGCTTAACACATTCATTATTTAGTCAAGGTAATTTTATAGTCAAGTTCACTTCGTCTTCAAATTAGAAGAAAAAGGGTTTTTGTCAAAATATTTACCTTTTTAAAGGGTAAATCAAAATGGAAAATCAAATCAATTAAAAACAATTTTCCACATTTTAGAAACACAAATTATAAAAAAAATATTTATTAAATTTATTGATTTCCCAAACATTTCTAAAATTTAAAATTTTGCAACTAATTGCAACATTTTTGGAAATATAAAAATTATTCAAAATAAAGGTTTGCCTTTACATAAACCTTTAAACATTTTGTTGCTCAAAAATGTTTAATATTTTCTGTCTTTCAACTTTTTGTAAACTTCTTGTCAATATTAGTTTTCACTGTTATAGATAACCTCCTTAAAAATTCTTTGCAATTTGGCCATTCTAGGCAAAATGAAAAGTTAAACAACTATGTAATTTAAAACTCTAAAAATATCTTAAAGAAAGTCGACTAATCAAGTGCAAATGACAATGTCGTAAAACCTTTTACAACTTCATTACCCAATTTATAAACACAGAAATCTTTTCATTGTGTTGTTTTCTCACCTGTAGTTCCGATTCGGTAACATCAATTTCACCTCGATAAACAAAATCAATGATGGTTTTTAAATCGGTAAAGATGATATCGGCAGGTAATATTATTGTTGGATGCTTGCAAGGATTTTCGAGCAGCAATTTTTGAAAATATGTGGAGCAGGCGGACAGGACAACCTGTTGGGGAAGGAACAAGAAGAGAAAAAAACCTATTAATATCGTTTTCCTATGGGGAATATCTAACGGTCTCTTACCTTGTGAGCCTTGAGTGAACCATGTTCACAGGACAAGGTCACATCGACGAAGGATAAATCCTCCCGTAACTGTTGAAACACTGAAGTCATGGTATTCTGATAGTTATTCCAGCGAAGGCTGAAATACTGATGATGTCGTACGGCGGCTGCCATTTTTGCAATTTCCTTCTCTCCTCTGATTCTATTTCGCTGTAGTTTCTGCTATTTTGTTCCTTATTACATTAGTCTTTGTCTTTGACTTGGTTTTTCAAAATTGATTTTCATTTAGACGTGTTCAACACGTTGCTGAAAAACAGAAGAATACACAAAGTGTCATAAACTAGAAACATATTACGAAAACCAATATAAGAACTCAAAAAAAATTAACTTGACTTAAATAAAAGCTACCACGCGAAAAGTCTTGCCCCAGGCAACTGAGAAGCATCTCGCGCCTATCTCTCTTATTTTTTGTTCTTCATGGTGATGCTCCCACTCCTCCTTCTTATTGGTGCTGTTAGCTTTCAGAAGGAGCCAAGACGGAGTTGAAGTCGTTATTGTCTCCATTGTACTACAAGTTAGCAGTCAACAGCAGACATAAGCAAAAAAGCTATAACAAAAAAAAAATACGTGGACTTTGATCAAGTCGACTAGCCTAGAATCTCTTATAAGGCGGCCAATCTTCATGGAAATCATTTTGATATCATCCTTTTGAATGTCTATGTTAAATGCTGAATTCAGGTATAGCAAACCTCTCAATGAAGATGACCTAGGTCAAGCATTTCGGATCCATATAAAACCCATGTTTGTGAAAAGTAGAAAGTCAGAAAAAATTTATACATATATTAAAGATGTTGCTAAATAATGTATACTCTTGCAGTTCTTCTTTAGTATATAATTATGCCTAAAAGTCTTCATATTCATTTTAGCAATTTAATTGAATCTTGTTGTAGATCTAAATGAGATACTCCAAGAAACCTTCGACATCTTATTTGAACAATCATTTCTATGGGAAGATTATGCTATAGTATAATTCGATCCGTTCAATTCAAGAGCTTAGCCTACTTATGGTAATAGCTTAAACCACAATCTCCAGAGAGCTCGCTTATTAGATTAGAAACTCTAATCGAAAACATTTATATATATGTACATTTTGTGAGGTCCTTTTTTGCATACCAAACATCTGAGAAAACTTTATAATACCCTTCCTATCTGCAAGTGTATAAAGAAAAGCAACATTTTGTTGGTTTTAGTTTCTGTTTTTCTGTGCTCATTGCCAATGCGCCTGGCTCCATCTCCATCTTTGTTGGGGCTTCAATTCAGAAATTTTTTTATTTATTTATTTTTTTTTTTGTACTTTTTAAGTTTTGCGCATTTTCATGTAAAATGGGGCTGCTGCCTGGTACTCTGGTTGCTGCTTCTGGAGTTGGAGCTGGAGCTGTGCGGCCGAAACCAGTTTCCAGTTTTGTCTTGGTCTACAGTTCTTTTTTCTTTTTTTTTTTGCTGTATTTCTTGGCCATGTTCTTGTTGTTTTTCTTGTAGTTCTTTTTACGGTTTCAATGGCAAAAGAAATAAATTTAAGCACAGAGTAAAATAGTAACGTCCAAAAAAGGATGCTTTAGCATTGGATTGAGAAGTGGAAGGAACGGGCAAAGGTAGTAAACCACAAGAGTTGTAAATTTTTATATTCTGATTTGTATGGCTCAAACATTATTCGAATATTTACAAAAGAAAAAGGAAAAGTTATTAAAATCAGAAGAAACTTAAAAAGTTGGTGTAAGTGAGATAGAGGGGGAGAGTCGTGTTGTTGTTTTTGCTTTTGTTTGTCGCCAACTTTACCGCCTTTTGTAAATTCTTCTTCTTATACACTGCCACCCTCATACGCCTACTCTTGGTCTTCTTCTTTATCATCGTATTCCGTCCGCTTTGGTTTCTGCTACTTGTTTGTTTGGCAAATGGATTTTCTTTTCTTTTCTATCTCTTTTTCACTTTTCAATGCTCTTGAATATGGCCATTGCCCGTGCCCTACACACTCTACGGTGATGCTTATCAGTTCCATTACCCAAAGTTACCGTTTAATTACAAATCTAAAGGTTAAATGACTATTATAATCAAAATGATGGTTAAGGCCAAATGAAATACTAAATCAGTAATTTGGAATTTAATGGGAAACTTCATCATTTTTGTTGTTTACAATCAACAACTGAATGAAAATTCCAAGATGCCCCGAATCCAGTATATTGTGCACCCTACAAGGGGGTTTAATGTTTTGTTTTTGTCTGGTTTCTTGTACAGTGAGTCAAGGGTTCTATAAAAACTTTGTTCATCAATAATAAATTGACTTAAGCATTTTCTTTTTATTTACACACAATAGCTAACTAATTAACTACAATTTCCTTTATACATATGTTGCTACTAATAAGAGATATAATTAATAATTATTAATTTTAACTTAGAACTTAGAATTTGTAGTTCTTTGTGCCATTTTTTATACACACTGTATTATAAACGGGTAACTAAAATTTTTTCTATCAATCCATATTTACTTTTTTTAACGAAATATTTGTTTACATTTGATCTCAAATTTGAAATAAATCACAACACCTTGCCTATTAAAATCATGTTTCAGGGCACTGTGCCATCTTCGTTTTACCTTTGGGAGGCACAAGAGTAAGCGAGATAGCTGGTTGACCCATCCACCTACCATTCCCCACCATTCACATGTATTGCCTATTGTATGTGTATGTGGGTGCGCAATGGCTAAGACAGCAAATGAGAATGAGAGAGCGAGAAAGAGAGGTGAAGCGGCAAAAAAGAAAATGGATTTTAAACATTTTTGTTTTGATTATTATTGTTCTGGCAAAAAAATTTTGTGTGGCAGTGAGGGAGAGAAACAGACACAGAGACAGAAACAGCACGCCCCCACCCCGTTTCGGAAAAGCTGCAACATAAACGTCAATTGAATTGAATTGAAATGTTGTTTGCTTCGTTTTGTTTTAATTTTATTTTTAGTTGTTGCTTTACCTTTTGCGCTATTTTTATATGGGGTCTGCGCCTGCTACTGTTGCTGTTGTAGTTGCCGTTGCTGCTGTCTTTGGCGCTGCTTGTTTTTTTTGCATAATTTTGCCTGTTCTCAGTGCACGCACACCCAAAATGGATTACGCACGTTGCCTTACGCTAAATTATTGTAATTGCAAATTGTTGCTTTTGTTATTGTTGTTGTTGTTTTCCAAACACACAGACACAAACACACACAGCACAGCACACTTTACACACACACACATGCGTAAATTTACCGCCAGCTCTATACATTTTTTCTTACTCCTTCATTTTATTTGGTTTTTCTTTCTGTTATTCATTGCTTTTCGTCTTTTTTGCCTTCTCTCTGTCTCAGTCGCACACACACCGTTCACAATTCAACGAGAAACTCAATTGGCTTTGCCTTCTCTTTCCCCTCCCGTTTTTTTTTTTTTGCGAAAAATACCTTTTAATTTATTCTATTTAGCGCTCATTGCACTAAATTTTGATTTTCTCTGCCTCTTCACTAGCGAATATGTAGATGTTGTTGTTGTTGCCGTTGTTGTTGCACTTTGCTCGTTTCATACTATTTTTTTTCTTTTACTTTTTCATGTTGTTTCATGAGAGCGAGAACGAACGATAATGGCTGGCAAAACGATAACGAGAATCGAGAACAAACGAATTTGGCTGACAAAACGATAACGATAATTGGCGCACGTTGTTGTAACTGATCTACATGGAAGAAAACTACACTATGCCGGATCATAAAACTGGTATACAAGCAAAAATAAATGTCCTACGCGTGATTTTGGACCTGGTATACAGGAGTTTCTTCATGCTATCGGCAAATAAATCTAGAGTCGATATCAGTTTAACAGTTTCCCCTTCTCTAAGGAGCCACTGAGAACTTACGTTATATCTTACGTTATAACCTTCTGGCAACACTTTTGGTCTAAGCAGTGTTGCCACATGAAATTGTATGCTTTTCATTTGGGCGGTAAATTTAAAATGCTCAAATCGTGCAAGTGAAAGTTAAATTTTCGTTTTAGATAATTGGCAAATAAATATTCGCCACCATGTAGAAATATTTGCATATTAAGTTGCCTTTGGTCAGGAAAGTGTCTTTTGCTTGGGTGCGGAAATGTGGGAGGTAAAAATACATATTTATTTCAATTTTGTGCTCTGTTTGAAGCATACAAAGCGACTCATTTTAGTTGAGTGTTGCTGGGCTTAGAAGAGGGTGGTAAGAGTCTTGGGGGGGCGTTGGGTGATCGTTACGTGACATGGAGTAAATGCAATGAAACAGAAATATCACAACTAATTGACATTCATGAGCATCAAGGCTGAATATATTAAAATAATTGCATATTCTAGCTTTAACAACAATAACAAGAACGAGTTGTAGTTGTGTGTGCATAATTGAAGCATTTTTGTTTTTATTTCCATTTTCCTATTTTGATCGTTAGATTCCATTCCATTTGTTACATTTCCCCGCACTTTTCGCTTTCGCACACATAATCACACATATGTACATACATACATATGTATGTACATGCATGTTCTACTTGCTTAATGGGAAAAATCGATCGAGCGACGAGGTCACCACACACACACACATACACATCTACAAGAACATACACCTTCATATGTACATATGTATATACAGTCATATAATTATAGCTCTATACATAAGCCACAATGTTGTAGCAGAGCACGGCCCACTAAAATGCACCCCATACTCCATCCAGTGGGCCTTCCACTCCCCCTAACCCCTAACCATCACCCACTTACACAAACATACATACATATGTATGTACGGAATATTTAGGGATGAATAATTGTGCAACGTGACACGGCATGATCGTGAGTATTACAAACAAAAGCACTTACATACGTTTGTATGTATGTATGTATATACATACATACCTATGTATGTACATTCTCTTTACATTATTATTCATCGGGCATTAAATCTTTTTATGTATTAAACTATCTTTATTTTGAAGTTAAGCGGGCAATCCTCTAATAAATATGTACATACATACATATATAAATAAACATGTATGTATGTACATATGTATTAGTGCATCACTCACGGCAAACAAAGAGACATTGTTAAGTTGTCATCTCTAAGCAAACACTCCCTCTGCTCCTCCACCCACACATACAATTAGAGAAGAGCAAACAAACAAAACAAAAGATCCCCATACCACATACACCCTCACACATAGACACACACAAACATTGCAAATACAAAGCCCAATGGATGGCGCCACCGATCCCAAAATGAAAATTCAAATTTATGACACACACGCAGACACATGCACCGCAAAACTTCTATTCTAAGAATATAAAGTTAACAAATAAAACTAAGTATGTATATTATACTAGGCAATATAGCAAAAGCGATTGACGTCATTCGGAAATGTTTTATGTAAGTGCATGTATGTATGTATGTATGTATGTCAGTGTGTGTGTGTGTGTGTGTGTGGGTAGCAGCAGCAGCATTTACTCTCTCTCCCTCTCTCTACCTGTGTGTGTGTGTGTGTGTGTGTTAGTGCGCGTGCTGGGTAAGACAAGTGTATGTTCCATGCATTGCAATTCTTGAGTTTGAATGGTGCGCATGCACTCAATATCTCAATCTTCTTCCTTCTTCTCTCACTCCCTTGGTCTATTTTGCTTTCTTTCTTCCTCACTTAAGCCCCAAACCCCCAACCCCTATGAAAGAGAGCCGAAAAGCTTTCATATGTGTGTGTGTGTGTGTGTGTCATAAATGCATAAAAATTGCAAGCACATGATAGCCTGCTCTAACAATTATTATCTCTCTCCACCTTTTTTTTCAACTCGACTGATTATCTAATGCAACAATTTTTTTTTTTGCCCTAGAACTTATGCACACATATGTATAGTGAGGCAAAGTTTTAGACTAGCATTGGTGCTATCTCACTCCATCACCCATCAACATCATCATCATCATATATTTTCCGTTGACGTGTACTTCACCATGAAGCCCTTCAACTAACCAAGTGCAATATGCAATAGGGGCAGCGGCTGACTTCCAGGGGGTGGGTGGTGACTTGGATAAAATATATTATCATTTAGGCCTGACAACATCTTATGAAATTCATTTCTCTTAATTTTCGAGAACGACATTTCACCCCACTGCCCACCCCCCCTCAAACAAAAAGCTGCCACTGTTCAAGTCATATGTTTATATGTTTGTATGAAAGCTAACGACAGGTGTTGGATTTTAACCACTTGCACTTGCACCGCCCTTAAACGTGTCATGGCATGCGTTGACAACTTATACATACATACTTAGCAACTGAACGATAAAGAGCGAGAGAGTTAGACAAAGAAACGAAACGCCAAGCTAAACTGCATGTTGATCTTTAAGGTATTTGAAATATCCAACAAAATATAATCACACCTATTCGGTGGCTTTCCCAACCCTCCGTCTCCCACCACTTTTCAGACAGCACTGAAATCTACTGTGGATCCCCTCGGAAGGAAATTCTGTTATACATCCTAAGCTTCTTAAAATATCAAATGGTACTTTAGGCCGATCTTACCTTATAAACTTAAGCCTACCGTCTCCCGAAAATCAAGAAAACTTTCTTCTTATCCATATTTTACCTCATAAACTAATAATACTTCAATATCCAAGATCGATTTTCCTTTTATACAAGGATCATATTGTTTTTGAGAAGTAACCAAAAGGGATCATAATATGATAATACAAAAAACAAAATATGTTAAGGATATGCATATCTATAAAAGCACATAAGTATGTACATACATAAAGAAGTACAATGACGAAAACTATAAAAATAGATCTTTACAAATTATTTCATATTTCTGCAGAGGAAATTAAAATTTCCATATATGTATGTATATGTATATATATATTTTGAGGGGTATCCCTGACTCCCTCTCGATTTTTAGATGGTCTTCGGAATTTGTTTCAACTACATATCTCTATTCCATAAATCTAGACTTGGCTGACGTTTTTCCGGCCAAACGAGCAGATTATTTACGATCTGGCTTATACTAGACCAATAAACAAATAGATTAATAACTTAAAACGAGGCGAATTAAGAAAGAATTAAGCATAAGTAAGTATGTATATGGGAATAATCATATGAGATCATAGAAATAGCTTCCATTTTCAAGGTTTTCTTTGATAAAACCTTTTGGAAACAAACTCTCTAACTCGGCTCTTATGATCTAAAGAGTTTGGCAACTAATTTTCGTGAATCTCTGTTGAAGCGGTTTTTATACCAACAAAATCGTTTGCACTAGACGAAAACAGTTAGTAATCAGTTGGTTTGGAATGCATAAGAACCTAACAAACGAACTCCACAGACCTTCTGCTTAGTAACTAAAAATGAATAGCTCTCATTGCCCTAAAAGTCTCCAACGTGTTTTCGATTTGCAGTTTCCCATGAATGGATCCCCACATACTTTTCGCTCGCTTTCCGCCTTTCGTCATTCACCCCTAAAACCCTTATCCCTGGCGACCTCTCTCGATCTAGGGAAGGGAAGAAAAGCGGTTAACTCAATGTGAAAAGGGGGGGGCGAGCGAAACGAGCGAGAATTTTAGGGTAGTTTCTGTTTTGCTGTACTTTGGCCCTGAAGCTTTATTTGTCTCAATCGATGTTGCCACCGCCGCCGCAACCCCAAATAACCGAACTTTGTTTTTTTAGGGGTGGAAATGAAATGAAATTTTGTATGTAGTAAGGCGGCGGGCGGCTACATCGTTCGGCGGGGATCAGCGTCAGGGTTTCAACATTTTTTACTGTAGTTGTTGTTGATGTTGTTGTTGTTGGCTGACATGACAACATGAAATTTACTTTATTGTCTGTTTTGTCTGTAAAAGCATTATTTTTTTTTGATGCGCCCTCGGGGCGAGTCAGTGAAGCAGCTCCAAAAGCCACAAAAAACAACAACAACAACAACATGTACATGTATGTACATATGTACATGTCTATTTGGCTGTCTGTCTGTCAGCCTATCTGTATATAAGCGCACCCACACCCAATTCCATTTTGCGCTGACCATGGGGATCGTTAAAGCTCGACTTGGAAATTATATTTTATGTAAAAACTTTCTAATGCAAAAATTGAAATCGTTTTTTTTCTGTTTTGGTTTTTTGGAAAAAGATAAAGAAAATATCCACAGAAAGAGAGAACAAGAAACTCTCAAACTAGTTTTTTTCTCTTTCCAATTTTTGGCAAAGTGAAAATCCAAGCCTCACCCCGCAAACCCTTCAGCCCACGCCTTTTGATTACTTCAAAAATTAAACAGTAATTTTCAAGTTTGCATGAGCTTTTTGTTTTTTGTCAATTAAGTTTTCTACACACTTCATGTGTGTGTGTGTGTGTGTTTTTTTTTTTTCGTAGGTGTGTTCGTGTATGTGTGTTTGTTTGCTATTTCTGTGCGCTTTGATTTCCCATTATGATTTTATTTGTTTTATTTTTGCGCCTCTCTTTTTTCAATTCTAAAACAAGCTTCGTTTTCAATTCGAACTCGAAATCGAAAATACTTTAATTCTCTCTCTCTCTCTCTCTCTCTGTCTCTATTTGACGCTCATGCTAAGCTTACTCTCTTCTCTAAGTGTGTGTGTGCGTGCGTGTCTGTGTGTGATTGATGGGGCCTGTGCTTTTCAAAAGAATGCTCTTCCCCCACCGCCCCATCAAGAGCGACGTCTCTCTTCTTACTCTCTTTCTTTAGCCAAGTGGAAGTCATGGAGGCTGCCAAAAAATAAAATACAAATATTTTTCGTTAATGGAACTTTCTGGTTTTCTTTTGCTTGGCAATTTTTGTGTTTCTTTTATTTTTTTTGGGTCAAAATCAGAGGAGAAGTGAAAGGAAGGCAGCAGCAGCAGCATAAGCATCCAGATCATCATCATCATCATCATCATCTTCCATGGCAATCGCTTTTGCTCGACAACTGCTCACATTTTCATTTCCTTTATTTTCCCGATCCGCCCAGAATTTATTGATTTTCCCTAACTCCCTCCCCTCCTACTCTCTAGGGCAAACACAGGATGGTCGCCCTGTCCATGACAGGAACCAGGGGGAGGTTGAAGGACGAAGGACAACGTTAGCCAAGCATGATCTCCCCTCCACATCACCACATCACAAAATTTCAACCCTCCTACATACGGATGTACATAGATGTTGCTGAGGCGTAGTAACTTCTATTCGGTGTCCCTTTTTTGTGTGGGTTGTCCGTCTGGAGGCGGTGTTGGGGGTGAAAAGGAGCTTTTACTTGGGATAATACCCTATCCAAAAAAGGGGGAGGAAAATCTACTTTTTCGCATAAATCAGTTCATTTTGAATGAAATTCGTAATTAGATAAAATGTTCTTTCTTATTATCACTATCTTTTCTGAATTCTAAAGGAAATCTGTATGGAAACAACTCAGGTGAACAATCTTGGTAAACTTCTGAAAGTATTTTGGGACGGGTTCAAACATTTTTGTAACTTTGGGTCACCTTTTAGAAAGGGTTTTTTCATCGTACAGATCAAATATATATCAAATATAAAACAAATTCCTATGAAAAGTAATTACATGAATTTGCGTATAAAACAGTAGGATAAGTATTTAAGTAAATATAGTCCAACAATAGTCGATGGTAGCAACTTAGAAAAAAGCTTTAGGAAATAGTTTATATAATAGGAGCTTAGTGGAAAAACTGTGTCGATTAATTTTCTTATTTTTACTAAAGTATAAGGTGACAAATGCTTTTTTTTTGGGGGTAACTTTTTCCACCCTGGATCCGCCATTGTATTGAAGTGTATTCAAACTTCGTTTGAAGTAATCTTTTTGATGATTTGGTGTCTGTTGTTGCTGTAACAAGAATTTGCGATTCATTTGGGATTTGCAACCCTAACTGTGGGGCAACAACAGCATCAACATCAACTGGCTCAGATCACACACACATACACAGACAACAAGGGCAGCAGGCAGCGGGTGGTGGATATATAGGGTGCGAGGGTGTGGGTTCGGGCCCCTTTACAAAACCTAACAATTTATGTAATTATTTTAGAGAGATTGGGGTGGAAACTGAACGTCAGCGTTGATCCCTAACCCTCCAGGAGGGTTGGTCCTAAGTAGACCCCGTTCCCCCAACAAAAAAACAGAACAGAAAACAGGAAAACCAAAAAGCGTCAGCTGCTGATCTTTACCAGAAAGTTGCAGTTTACAACCCCTAAAAGAGAGAAGAAAAAAAGTTCAGTAGACTGCAAGGTAAATTGGATACACACACACACACACACAAAGAAACGGGGAAACCAAAACGGGAAATGGGGAAGGGAAATGAACATGAGCCTGGCAGGACCCTCTGCTGCATTTTTTTTTGTTCCTCTTGTTTTTTTGTGGAGAACAGCTGCAGGAGCTAACTGAAAACCCACCCCAAAAAAAAAACCCAAATGTACCCATTGCATGGTTCTGTGATCAAGTTGATCGATCAATTTTTCTACCCCTAAGTTGGACCTCCGGGGCCAGGTCCTCTGCTTGGGTCGCAACTCCATTAAATTCAATTGACAAAGGGAAATGAACATGAAGTGCGAAAACTGAGGGAGGAAGCCAGCAAGAGAACGAGAGAAACAGAGAGAGCAAAAGAGAGGGAGAACCAAAACAGATTAATGGGGAAGCAAGAACAACAAACATTCGCTTCGACGAGGGGCTTCTCTTCGCATAAATGGGAAAATTCAAAAAAGAAAAGGGGGAGCTGCCGAGCCGAAGCAGGAGCCGTCGCACATCTGCCTTTTGCCTCTCTCTTGATAGTGCGTTCACTCTCTCTGACTAGTTCTCTCTCTTTCTCTCTCTCTGTCCCTCTTCCCTTGTTACTCACTTAGGTTTTTTTTTTTTTTGCTTTGCATTTCAAATTTTTTTTTGTTTTTGTTTTCTTTTTTTTGCATTTGTATGCATGTGCAGCAATGCCGCCGAGCAGAAGCAGCAGCTGAAACCTAACAGCAACTACAACAATGATGACTTCAAGGTTAGCCCCCCTTCTACCCCCCCACTCACCCGCTCTCTTTGCATCGCCATCAAGTTAATACTGTTCCCCAATCGCAGCAGCGGCGGCGGCGGCGGCGTCATCCCACGCAGAACTTTGCCTGCTTCCTTCGTTGCTTCGTTTTCTTTTCAATTTTCTATACTCTTCTATCTAATGGGTTACATTTAACTTGGCCAGAAGCTGACATCACTTGGATCTGCTATTTAGATAAGGTGAAGAATTTATGTACACTTTTTCATCATGTTACTTGTTCATAATATGTAAATGTACATAAGAGATGTCGAATCTGTTTGACGCAATCTTTTCTGATCGTATCCTGTCTGGGAACGCATATCCTGTCCTGTGACCATTTCAATGAAATATCCTCTCTTTGAGCTTTTTGAATGTACATACATACATACATATGTACATATATTCATACATATGTAAGCAAGTTCCATTTACTATTTATTAAGGTTCTTCAAACAATACAATTTTGGTAGGGCAAATTGTTCATTGGGGGCATAAAAGGATCTAGATCTAGGCTCTACCTGGATCCGTCCATACTTGAGGGGAACATTGTTTTTGTTTGTAAAATTCTTGGTTTTGATGAAGGTAATGATTCTGGAATTGGAAAACCAAAGAGCTGTCATCCTTACACTTTTCTATTCACTAGAACAGTTATTAATCGAATAATATGGTAGTCTTATATAGTAGTCTAATCTGTGTGATAATGTACATATGTACATCTTAAGATCTTAAGTGAGTATTTTCCCCATTTTCACCTTATATGTATTTCTAGCATTTGGTTAGAAATAGCCTCCTACAAACGGCCCAGTTTGTTCCACAGTACCAGGAACCATATTGAAAATAGACGATTATTTAGTTTTAAGATGAATAAGTCCATGTATTTTCAATACTAAGCTAAGATCCATTCTATTAACTAAAAATTGCTTACTATAAGGTGATCCACTCCATTTCTCTTGTACAAATGATCGCTCCTTACCAAGAAAGGGTATAGAAACTGTCGATGTTTTGAACAGGCTTCTGTTTCCGTTTTTCTTATATGTTTCTTTTTTTTTTTGCCTATGTGCATGTAAATGAGGTTTTTTCTTGTTGTTGTTTTATAGAAATAAAACATATATTGGGTATTTTGTTGTTGCTCTTTTCCTTGTGCAATTTCTGTTGCTAAAATTAACTCAAAAGAGCAAGGGAGAGAAAGAGAGAAAACATTACGACCAAGAGCAGGAATTTTTATGGAACAGCTGTGAGCTAGTAATAGCAGGTAAATCTTCAGTTTGCTTCTACAAACCAATACATATGTACATTTGTATGTGTACATACACAGAATTTTCCCCCCCATTCAGCAAAAATAGGTACTTTTTATTCAAGGATCATCAATTTTAATCATATCATTTGACGGGTTTTCTTTTATCGTCTCTGTGAAGGAACATGGAAAGAATTAAATATTTTAGTGTTTTAGTCATGGATTTACTATATACATACATACATACATATGTACATATGTGAGTTTATATGATACATACATATGTATGTATGATACATTAATATTTAAGTTGTTTATTCATGGATTGACTATAAGGACTATATTTCGTTTAGAGACCAAATTTTATCCTTAAACTGGGAATACTCTACACAAATTTTTCAATATTTTAATTATGTACATACATACTACATGTATGAATTTTTGTGGTAGACACTGTTCAGCATATGTAAATGTCATAATACTTTCTATGATCTGTATAATTGTTGGACAATTGTGAAGGAAATTGGCCATTGTGACGACGAAAACTGTCATGAGGTGAAAAATTTCTATTTGGGTATTAATATTTTACCAATTTAAAAGCTAAAACGTAATTTTGAAAGGCAGATATTTCCCAAAATTTTTGTCCTCAAGGATCGGGCACTAAAAGAAAATCCTTTGTCGATCATCCATTTCCTTAAAATCTGTCTTAAGCGAAGATATGTATGTACATTAGTTAACAACAATTTTGGTTTTTTTCAGATAAACATGATAAAATAATAACAAATTAAAATCGAAAGTTTGTAAAATTTAACATGAGAGAAAAACAAACCATTAAAACAAATTTTTTCAACTGTTCTTCGATTCTTTAAAAAAAGAGTCTTGAAAAATTTCAACGAACAGAAATTTTGATATCAAAATTCCATTCAATGTCATCTAGATTCCAGAATATCGAATTCTTTAAGATAATTTCTGAAATTTTCCTCATTCTCAATCTAAAAATAAAGTTAACCTAAATATCAATGCGAAAAAAAACCCAACCGATCTTGGTTATGAACAGCATTTTTCGACGTGGCTTGAAGGTGGATTTCCAACTTTAATTGACTCATTTTTTTCAGTTTGCGTATGTGTGTGTGTGTGTGTCTGTTTGTTTTTATTTCAGTGAAATCTTTGTGTTGAGATCACTTCTCCAAAAAAAAAAATTTTAAAAAAAAATGCTCTCCAAGGTGTGGCATATAAATTTTCACTTTGCTTCCAGTCAAGATGATGTGGGGAAAGAAGAAGAAGAAGACGGCAGACGTCGGACCAAAGAACCAACAACAAAAATGGGGGAAAAAAATACCAAAGCAACCGAAACCCCTTCCCAATATGCCAATGCCAAAAACGAGTTTTGGGACTCTTATTCTGCTTTTTTAGCGAATATTTTCATCGTCATTTTCAACATTTTGTTGCTGTTGTTGTATTTTATTTTATTTTATTGTTGTTAATTTCTTTAAGCGCAGCGCGGGCGGCAGCGACGCGACGCTTTGCTCTGGCAGAGACTTATTGTAGTGGTTGTTGTTGTTGCGGTTTTTTTAGTTGTTGTTCACAATTATGATTATTTCTTTTTTTTTTTTTTTTTGGGTTTTTTCTTCTTGTTGTTAAACAAGTAATCATTTATTTTTAATTTTTTTTTCTCTCAGTTTTTTATAAATCTGTTTTTTTTTTTTGGTTTTTTGTTTTTGAAGCATCAAAATCAAGTTTGGCAATTGTTTTTGAACAGCAACAACAACAGTAAGGCCAAGAAATGGGGGCGGGGGGAGAAAGATTTATATAGACAAGGTATGTATGTATGTACATATGTATGTATATTTGCTTATTAGACATTCCATTAGAAAGTAGCAAAAAAATGAGAAAAATTAAAACTTAAACTTTTTATTTTTACCTTGACACCTTACCTTGCCTTCCTCTTTGACCATCTTTCTCTCTCACTTGACATTCTATCATTTCTTCTCTCTGTCTACTTATTTTGTGGAATTTTAATTGTCTTGCTAAATATTTATTATCTGAAGATACCATCATACATATGTATGTAAATACATTATGTAAATATTTGTATGTAAAGTAGTGAGTGACAATCTTTTCCCATCACAATTTTTCGATTAGCAAATAATAATGATGATGATGATGATGATGTTGCTCGGATTCTATTGAGTTAAAGTTTCTTTAGGAAAAACTTATGCAAATTAAAAGACACAAATGGGTTTTGACTTTTACGGTCTATTATTGGATCTATAATTTGCATATCTAACGAAAAATAAGCTTAGAAGGTGGAAATGATGTTCTATGATTAACAAACAAAATGTATTTAAATTTAAAATTGGCAACGTTGTGCGAGATTTCAAGTCATTTTAAATTTATACACCAACTTTTAAGCAGTCATACTTACATACATACATAGGAAAATTAGAGAATTGAATTAATTTTAGAGATTCTTCTGTTACTAGAATGAAAGTTGACTTAAATACAGAGAGAAGGGGTCTAATTTGGATAATGCCGAAGTTGATATACCCTTTCTTAACTTATAGGTACCAAATTGACACCAAGAAGAAGTCAGTTAGCATTCTTTAGCACTTTCTCCCCCAAAAATTAAGATTTTATCTATAAAACTATTCAAATTTTAACGAATGGTGCAATTTCAAGTTTGGTCATAATTTTTCTGATGTGACGACTTCAGGTCAAAAGGACTAGAGGAATATTAAGTCAATCCAAACTAAAAAGGATCACTTTCGGAAAGAATAAAAAAAAAAAAAAAAAGGTTTTAGTAAATGATTAAACGAATAATTTCTGGTTTAACAATGATTCAATAAATGATGATGAAACACTTTAAATACAAGTTTGTAAGTTATTGAATAAAAATGATGAAAATTGGCTGTATATTATAAATTTTTAAACAATTATACAAACTTAACTTTTATGTTCATTAGTTTTTCATATAAATAACATCATTTTTTGTGGTTTTAAGTCCTCATATGATGTATGTACATACAAACAATGCATATTATGTACGTACAACTTTTGTTTGTACATATCTCAGATGTAGCAATGTATGCACACATGTATGTACATCCATATGTACATATGAATGTGCATGTACGCTTACTCACATTCGCGCAAAAAAGCTATAAAAATTTTCTTTACTTTTTCATTTAGCAGTACTTCCTTCCTCCACTAACAACAAACGATAACCATCACTCACCAACCTCTTTTCCACCCCTACCTCCCGCCGCCACCTTCTTCATCCACATCATCATCATCATGTTGTCGCTCTCCGTTTGCTGCTTTTTGCCAAAAACCCAATCAACTATGTCGCCTCAACGCTCTCTTTCGCTCACTGTCTCTCTCTATCTCTCTCTCTCACTGACACTCGCTTGTTCTAGCTGTGTGTGTGTTCGTGTGCTTTTTCCAACTTTTTTCTTAATTTTTTTCACACGATCAGTAACAAACGGTAACTCTCAGGAATAGGAATTCAAAATCATTTTGTTGCTTCGGCGATGCCTAAGCTTTGATTTTTAAAAAGACTCCTCCGCTCACATCACACACCGCCTGTCCGCCCTCTACCACCCACAAGCTAACTAAGTAACTAATTTGAAAGTGCAACAAAACGAACTATAACCAAACAAAGTGGATAAAAAGTCATACCACACAGCAAAAAAAAAAAAAAAAAAAAACCCTGAGCGAAATGTGTAAAGTGCATAAAATATAAATTATTTTAATTACATTTGTCAGTGCTGTGTTTAAGTGTTGCGTTCGTGTATGTGTGTCTGTGTGGCAAATGCAAAACAAAAAAAGGTTCTACGTGACCGAGTTGCTGTTATGATGACGATATTGATGATGATGATGATTTCCCTACAGGTGAGACGAAACGACATGTATTATAAGTAATAAAGAAATATGTATACATTTTAGTATCTAGTTTTTCACTGATAACAAACATAACTGCTTCTTCATGATCTTATGTACATACATACATACATACATATGTATGTATGAATGTATGTACATACATATGTAATTGCCTTGTAAACCCTTTGAGAGAACCCAAAGGGTTTATTGCCACCTACATACATATGTATACATAATAAAAAAATTTATGTTTTTTTCTAAGTTTTATAAAATTAGTATGTTTAGAATTTCGCATAAGAGTGTTAAATGATAAAAATCACCGTTAAAGATTCGGGTTTTACGCTACAAGCATAATTATTATTGTTGTTATATAAAACATCTATGAAGTCATTTGTCTGGAACCTTAAAATAAAACACACGATCATGAAAACGAGGGGAAAAATAAAACAAATACTAAAAAGCAGTACATACATATGTACATATGTATGTACATACATACATATATGTACATACATATGTATGCACAAAATACAATTTGCAATTAGCAAAATGCAAGGCACACACACACAAAGGAGAACGGTGACAGAGGAGCTAGAATGTGTGTGTGTAGAGAGAGAGAGAGCAACGGTAATTTTGATGTTTCTGAACTCCTCCTGCTAAAGCATACGTACATATGAACATATGTACATAAGTAGAGTTGCCAGAAATTATCAACTTACTAATTAAGGTTATTGTTGCTTCTCGAAAGCTTTCTGGTTTTGTTAGAATTTTTTATCAAGCATACTTTTTTGTCCCCCCCACTCTTCTATTCTGAATGTGCTCATTGTTATGGTTGGCGAGGGGGGGGCCAGAAAGAAGGCAACGTCAACTCACTTGTACTCGCATCCCTTCATCGTTTCTCTATTCAAAGAATATACATACATACATATGTATGTATGTATGTAAGTACATATCTTATATTATTATAGTTGAAACAATATGTATACATACATATGTATGTATTCCTAAATCAAATCGGTGCTCCAACTCTGATATTGTCCTGTTTCTTGATTAAAATCAGTAGCGTTTATAGGCATATACATATAGAGATATCTCTAACTCTGTCGCACATATTGAAATAACTAACTTTCTCTCTCGCACCACTAATACTTTGGGATAGAAAAGAGCAACCCCCAAAATGTTTGCTGGGGTTTTTAATGTGTCATTATTTGTGTGCTGGGTTGGAGTGTGGAAGAAAAACAGAAAAAAACAACAAAAAATTTTGCGCTCTCCGTTTTGCTCAGTCGTCATTTTCTCTTCATTGGCTCCGCTACGCGCGCTGCTACTCCGCAGCGGCAAAGTCTATGCATACTACATACACATACAAGAAGAAACAATTTTTAATAAAAATAAATTAAATTTTTATTGTGGCTCGCGCGTTACTTGGTGTTGTTACTATGTGTTTGTGTGTGTAAAATACAGAATATTTTTGGAAGAAAAATCGAGAGATATCAAAAATTTCGACGACGACGACTACATTTTTGCCTGTGATCTATTTCGGTGTGTATAAAATGAAGAAATAAAAATGTATTTTAAAAATTTTGATGAAACATTAAAACATTTTGCATAAAAAGAACTGTACTTTCTAATTTATAACAGTTTATATACATATATGCATATATGTATGTATGTGTGTGTGTGTGTTTGTGTGCGTTTTAATCGGAACAATTTTTTCCCACTTTCATATTGATTTTTCCCACAAAAAGCTGACGGAAAGCTTTCATTTCAAAGTCTGCGTGCATAAGTGGTGTTGGTGTATGTGTGTGAATGCATTTTTCTAACTAAAATGACCAGCAATTTTCATACTACTTTCCCATGCAAATGAGGTCAAGTGTTGCAGTTGAAAAGTCCCTGAGAGAGAAAGAGAGACAGAGAGAGCAAGCTTGCATTACATAAGCTTTTTTCCCTCTAATTAACATGTAAATTGTTGTTAGTTGATGGACAAGAGGGGGAGTCACCCACATTTCAAGGGTTTGCAGTAAAACAGTGCAAGATAAAAAAAAAAAAAAAAAGTTGAATCTTTCAACGAAAATTGAATCACGTTTTCACTATGTCGTAGGCCGCCATTTTGATTTTTCCCCCTCTAGCGAGTCGTACACATAAAAAAAAAAAGAGAGCGAGTTGATTTTTTCCTTCCACATATTATACATACATATGTACATATATGTATGTATGCCAATGTATGTATGTACGGATATATACATACATACATCTTTATTTTTTGTACTTACTCCCTCTCACTTTGGCTTCGGGTTGGCGCTTTTCGTTTTTATGTTTGCTCGAGCAGTACACACACACACGCAGGAGCGTGAAATTTTCTCTCACACATTTGGGGCTCTCTCTCTATCAACTCACCCTAGCCTAGCTAGTAGCTGCTAGCTAGCCCACAGCCACATATTTTTGTTTCCAATTCTGTTTCTGCTTCTTCTTTTCGTACATACAGACACGTTTACATTTTCATTTTTCACATACAAACATACATACATAGTGAAGAGTGATAGAAAGAGAGAGGGAGAGAGGGAGAGAGACAGTCTGTGAGGGAGATGGAGACATTCATTTATGTGAGTTTGCATACTTCTGCCGCTTTGTCGCAATGGCGCGCCTCTGTTTCGTTTCGCTATGTTGCCAAATTTCATTTAAAATTTGTGTTATTCCTTTCCTTTCCCTTATGTCTTTCCATTTTGGCTGCAATTTGTTTACATTTTACGCACATGTGCAGAATAACAAAACAGAAAGAAGAGTCTATAATAATAATAATACTAACAATAATAATAATAAGAAAGCTCAAAGCTTTTTTTGCGCAGCAGCAACAAGTGCACAGACAGCAAAGGCGCTGAAATGCCGAATTTTTGAGTCTTTTTATAACCTTGCAAATTTATGTATTATTATTTTTACTGACCTACACACACTCTCTCACACACACACACCCAGGCATAAACTCTCACGCACAAAAAAGTGTATATATATTTAACTATATTATTTTTGTTATTATTATAGTAAACAATAATAAACGACGTTATCGGTGGCTGCTTTTTGTTAGTTTCTTCGCAAAAAAAAAGCAGCTAGCCAGCCCATTGGCCAAAAAGTTCGTTGAACTTTTTTTCGTTGATTAATTTTTGTTTTTTTTTGTTAATTCACTTTCTCCCTAAGTAAAAGTGTGTTTTGTGAAGGGTTTCTTCGAGTGCGACAAGTTGCAGCAATTGGAAATAATTATCACAACAACACAAAATGGGATAGTAATTTTAATCGAATCATCGTCAAATTATTGCCAAGTTTTGTTGTTGCCCTATGTTTTCTTCCATTCTCTTCACTCCTTCACACACACACACACACTTGTATTTTGTATCTCTTTTGCTCAATAGGCCCTTCACATTCACTTAAAATATTGCTTTTTCGAGAAAAACAAGTTTTCGCTGCCTTAATCGGCAGTAACGACATATTTTCTGTTCGAAACAAAACAACAACAAACCAAGGCAAAAAAGGAAACACGTATGTAAAAATTATAAAGAAAAACAACGAATTTTACATACCTCTAAAAACCAAATAAATATACATAATTCTTGTATTAAGGGTTTGTTTAGAGACCCGAAAAAACGTAGGTGCTGGGAAAGAGAATGTATTCGTCCTTATAGCCAACATCTTGGCCCTTTTAGTATCTAAATAGACGTTAATTAGCACAAATGACAAATGAAATTGAAAATCTGAAACGTAATAACTTTATTTTTCTATCGATTGTCTAAGGTCGACTTCAATTCAAGGTCTCCGGACATTGAATTGGTTTGTTATAGTATTTTTCACGTGGTGATCGTGTTTTCGATTAAATTTCGATTTTCCATTTTGACATTGCTTGCCTTCTGGCGAATATGCTCGTTCCCTTCCACTTCCCGCAAAAAAAGGGTGTAAAATTTAAATAAATGAGCGACAGACGCCTACATACACAGTACAACACGTCCATGGCGACGACGACGGTGATTTCTTTGGGGCTCTTTAGAGACTCTGTCTGAGGGGTTGTTGTTGTTGGTTTTCAGAAATAAAATTATTGAAAGTCACTGCCAGAGAGCCAGCAGCCAGTTCAGATTTAGCAGTTTCAGCCCAGCATCGGTCGGAGTGGCGTTTATTTTTACGTCGTAAATATATACAAATTCACAGATTCTGAGTTTGCTTCAGATTCTCCGCCACCATGCAGCAGCAGTAGCACCAGACCAGGCCAGGCCGCCCAGTCATTTGTATCTGTGAGATAAAATTCCACTTTATGCAAATGTGGCGGGGGACTTTTTTTTTTATTATTGTTTCAGACTCCTCTTTCTTTCAGTCTTTCAGTTATTTCCATTTTAAATTTGTTTGTTCTTTGGCAATTTTTCTGGCATTTTGTATTGTAAACTGGTTTTTCTGCCAACACACATAGTACACAAACACACTGACACACACACATAGACTCTGTTAACCACATAAACAGGGCGAAGAATATTGTGTATGAAATGGCACAGTTCTTTTTGTATTTTTGTGCGCGGAAACCGGTTTTTCTTTTGACTTTTTCAGAACCAGAACAGAAAAACGAGAAACGAGAATTTTCACTCGACAAAGAAAAGACCTCCGACAAAAGATCTCTCTCGCATTTTTCTCTCTCTCAGTTACGCGCGCTTTGCAAATGTCTACAACTTCCTGTGGAAAAGGACAACAGATGATGATGATCCAAAATTTACCATGTTGTATATAGGGAGAAGGGGGATCGTATTCTGGCACCTCTTTTATTTAGGGGTTGATTTCATGTTAGATTAGGGGTTGCTTCTCCCCCTTTATTTTTAATGGACGACACGTTTTCAGTCTGCCTGGCGCGTGCTTGGACTTATCCTTTTTTTATTGTTTTTTTTTTTTATCTTTCCAAATGTGGCACTCTAATTATAAAGCATTTGAATTGTATTATTTCATGTGTTAGTACCGGATGTGCCTAGAATAAAGCAAAAAAGAGTTTTTCGCTAACATTGCATGAAAATAAAGAAACAAAGTGCAAAGTTTGATAGTAGATCTCTTTACATTTTAAGCCCTAAAATTAATTATTGTAACAGGCCTCTCTAATTGACAATGACAGATTATGCTTCTATGTTAACTGTTTCTTAATCGAGATGCCTAGATTAAACCTAAAAAGTTGAGATTTTCGCTAACAATGTTCCATTGCCTTTGAACATGGTTTGATAGTAGACCTCAACACATTCTTCCGATAATATTTAAAGGCAAAAAGGGGCCTCGAAATAGCAATGACAGAATTTTCTAAACAATCACAAAATGCTCTGTTTTTCATCGAGATGCCCAGATTAAAACCTACAAGTTGAGATTTTCGCTAACAATGCTCCACATCATTGCATATGTACATTGCTCTGTTTTGTATGTATTTGTTTTGTGTATTTTGGACATGGTTTGATAGTAGACCTCAACACATTCGTCATTTCCCCTCATCTCTGCAGCTGCCCCACCAAAAACATCCGGCTCCAAATCTCTCGCTCACAATAAATTCGCTTTATACAAAATATTTTCTTTTAGGGGTCCAACTGTACTTTTTCCGACCCAGAACATTCACAAGAACAAACAAAACACACAACGACAGACAGACAGACCGACAGACCAAGGCGAACGACAACGACGCCATTGCGTAGGAAAAAGGATCCCATCATAATAATAATCCTCCACCATCTGCGCAAAAATAAAACCTTGCAATGTGCAAAGAGCGAGAGAGATCCTTTTTCGTCCCTTTCCCGTTGTTGTTTTTGTTACCTACTATTTTTCCTCCCTTTCCGCTATTTATACCTACACAACGACAACTTTACTTATTCTGCTCTGCTCTCAGTCACACTCCCTCTCCCCTCCTCTCACCCGCTCTTACGCTCTTTCTCTCGCTGGTGCGTGCTAAAATGATGATGACGATGAGAGTTTTCGTGCCCTAGCAACAACTATGGGAAAAACATATGGCGCGTCGCTATTGCGCATGCCTTGCACCTTGGTTTTTGGTGTGTATACTAGAAAAACTGATCCCTCACTAACCCAACTAACGGTACCACATTTTGTGTTTTTGTTGCTGCTGCTGTGGTGGGTGGCGGAGACTATTTCTCCCTAAAGTAGAAGCAGCAGCACAGCATAAGAGTGAGTGTGTGCATATACACACACACATACAAATGAACATATAAATGTTTGTATGGGTGTATGTATGAATTTTCGCCATTATATTGATCGAATGATTGTTTTGCCTTGAAAAAAGGGAGTGCGTCATTTGCCAACGCCACCGCCACCGCAAAATGTGTTGCTATCTCTATTGTGTGCCTTTCAGTTAGATGGAGTACAGCAGCTGCTTATTTTGTGACGAGTTTTTTATGCTGCACAAAATGAAAATGCATTTTACCTACATAGACCGAAGTCGCAGATGGGGCTCCCTTAGTTTTTGTGAGATAAAACGTGTGCGTGTGTATGTTCCCGTTATATTTGCTCTGCTCTTTTGACACGATTGCTGCAGTCTGGCTCCTTTTTGCTGCAATATACCTTCGAAGAGGGTACATTGATTTAAATGAAACGTTTGCAACAAAGGGAGCACCCTTTTGTACGCTTAAAGGATTAAAATATCTATATTTTATGATCATCGGACATGAATATGTATTTCTAAATAATTGTTCATCAACTTGACATTTGTGAGAATGACAATGCCAAAAAATTGTAAATATGCGTGTAAACATTTCTCAGGTTATTCAGATCATATGCATGTGATCTGGCAATACGTGTAGGCCTTTTAACGGCCAGAGTTATGTATACATGGTGGATTTAATCCACACCAAACGGTGTAAAATGTCGGCGGTACGGCATCACTGATCGATTTAGGGGAAAATGCTTAAGGGTATTCCAACTTCGACTTGGTCGAAGTTTTGCACGGTCCTCAGTTGGTTTTTTTTCTTTTTGCTACCTGCCTCTCTCTTTGCCGCTTTCTGGCAGTCTCATAACGTGCCCCCAAAAAGTATGATGCTAACACGCTCACTCTTTCGTGCATAGAATATGCTTAATGCACTGCTCTCTCTCGCTCTTTCTCTCTCTTTTTCTCTATTCCTATCCCTCTTTCGCACAACAGGCGGCAGCAACTTCGTTTAACTGAAAAAGGAGAGAGAAATAGAGAGTGAGCGAGCGAGAGAGTAAAACCGAACGAGTGAACGCGTCGCAGCCCCAGAAGCGGCGGCAGAGAAAAACGAAAAACTGTAAACTGTCGCTCAGTAGTTGAAAAATTTTGCGTCGTTCAGTTGCTTTCGTGCGCTTGGAGCTTTTGTTTGATTTTCTCGTGCGTTGTTGTGCGGCAGCGCGTGCGGTTTGCTGGCCCACCACAACTACTAAGTTACATACATACGTGCACACACATATATTTACAATACATACATAACTAAACGGAAAAAACGCTACACAAAAACCTTTTTGCAACGAAATCATTTTCATAAGTAAGTGGAAAAGCGAAGGAAAAGTAAAAAAACTACATTCATACATGTTTGTTGAAAACATGGTGAAATTGCAATTGATATTATGTGTTTTGCTGCTGCGTTTGTGTTGCGGGGGATGGATGGACAAACCGGACCCCCATATCTATATTATGTGTTGTACATACATACATGTACATCATGCAATACATACATACATATGTATGGTTTGGGTGTTTGTGTGTGTCTCACTTCTAATGAAAAAATGTTCTATTTTTAAACAACGACAACGAGACTCGAGGGAGGCGATTGCTCCACACTTCCAACTTTAAAAATTATCAGTTTTGGTTTCTGAGGCCAAATGTCTGTGTTTGTGTTTTTGTGTGTATGTGTTGAGGGGGGAAATTGAAAATCATAAAACTTGTGAAATTTTCCATCCAGCGAGACATTTTGTATGTACAGGCAGAAGCAAAACTTCCCCTCTTTTTATGTTGTTTCGTCGTCGTTGTTGTTACGAAGTCGTCTTTGTCATCTTCGTCGTTTTATCGGTTTTCATCGATCTCCGCCATGACGAAACCGTTAGAGAGAGAGCGAGTGTCAAACGACACTGAGAGCGTAACTGTCAGAGAGAGAGAGAGAGAGAGAGTGAGATTAAGGGAGAGAATGAGTTTTCAAAAAGAGCAAAGTTGAACAACGAAAAAATGCAGTTTTTAGGGGCTTCCTAGAGGGCGCTTTTTAACACAAATTTGTTCTTTTCTTTTTGCATATATCAAAAGTACAACAAAAACAAACAATAATCTTGCTTCAACAAATTTTTTTTATTTTATTATTGTTGCTTGCTGTTTGAACTATATATGTATGTATATGTGAGTGCAAAAGAGATAGTGAGTGTGGTTATTATTATTATTGTTATTGGTTGGTTGAACTTGACCTTGAGTCGCTTGCATTATACATAAGAAGGTGTAGAAAAAAAAAAAAAACAATTGTAAACTCTATTAAGTAAAACAAAAAACTAATCAATTTTGTCTTTTACTATTTGCAGCTTAATTGACTAAAGAACTTGGAAAGCAAAAAACTACAACAAGCATTTGGAAAAGCCGCGCTTCGTTTTGGGTTGGAGAAAACGTTTTTATTTAAGTTTAATATCACAGACCTGCACCCGCCATAAATAAATACCTAATTCGAGGGAGAGAGAGCACAACCCGACAAAGGGTCCACCCAAAGTGGGTTAACTAACCCCTACGACCCACCACCCACACCCATCCGCCAACATCATCATTAGCAGCATCCCCCTTTTCATAGATTATAGTGTGGATCTTTAAAAGGCTTCAATATGGATGATGATCAGCAATTCTGTTTGCGCTGGAATAACCATCAGAGCACGCTGATTAGTGTATTCGATACACTGCTGGAGAATGAGACTCTAGTCGATTGTACGCTAGCCGCCGAAGGAAAGTTTCTCAAGGCCCACAAGGTGGTGCTATCAGCATGCAGTCCCTACTTTGCGGTAAGTTTTCCCAAAAAGTTAACTTGTTATTGGTTAATATATGAATTTCGTAAAATTAAATTTTTTTTTTAGACCCTACTCCAAGAACAGTACGACAAGCATCCCATATTCATACTCAAGGATGTCAAATATCAAGAACTGCGAGCCATGATGGATTATATGTATCGTGGCGAAGTAAATATCTCGCAAGATCAATTGGCCGCTTTGCTCAAGGCTGCCGAATCGCTGCAGATTAAAGGTCTATCCGATAATCGTACAGGCGGTTCATCGGCTGCATCCCAGCCAAAGCCAGAGGCCACTCAGCAGCATCATCGCGGTGGTAAATTAAGTGGAGCGTATACCTTAGAGCAAACTAAACGTGCACGTTTGGCCACTGCGGGAGCAGGTGCCGGACTGGATGCTAGTGCAGATATTTCCGGTTCTCGCGAGGGCTCATCGAGTCCGTCGCGTCGTCGTCGAAAAGTCAGACGTCGCAGCATGGAAAATGGTAAATAAATTTTGAATATACTTTGGAAATTTAGCGTTATGATTTGCCACGTTTCTATTTATACTTAATCATAACTTCCCAAAAATTATTCTTTTAGATGCCCATGATAATTCCAATTCGTCAGTGTTGCAACAAGCCGCCGCCTCCAATCAGTCACTCCTCCAACAGACAAGCGCCGGCCTAGCCGTCTCTGCTTTGGTCAGCACCCAATTGGCTAGCACCAATGCGTCTCCTGCCGCCGCCGCTGCTAACCAGCCATTGACCAGCACCAATTTAACCAAAAAGACTGAAAGCGCTAAACTAACATCGACAGCAACTGCAGCAGTGGGTGGAGCGACAGCAGCAACAACAGAAACCAGCGATGCCATCAATACCGAAAATGTACAACAAGGCGGCGCCCAAGGCGTTAACGTGGAAGATCATGAATCTGATGCGGCGGCTTCAACTGGTGCTAGTCACACAGGTGTGGTCGTTAAACAGTTGGCCAATGTCATTGAAAGTAGCAACAAATCCTCATCAGCATCCTCGGCAGCAGCAAATCACAAACAGAATAAGAATAAAAACGATAACAGCGTCTCATCGGTGGGATCTGAAATGGTAATTGAACCTAAAGCCGAATATGATGATGATGCACATGATGAGAATGTTGAGGATTTGACAATGGATGAGGATGATATGACCATGGAAGAGCTGGACCAAACGGCCGGCACCAGTCAGGGTGGCGAAGGATCTAGTCAAAGTATGTCTAATTTAAATTGAGAAAATTTTAAATGTTTACTAACATTTTTTTCCACACAATTTGCCTTATAGATTATGGAGCCTGGCAACATGACAGATCTCAGGATGATATTGGACTAATGGCCGCACAGGATGCACAGCAGCGGGATCCTCAAGGTGAGTTTTTGTTCAAAATTATATTACTTATACTACCAAAAAAAAAAAAAAAAACAAATATATATATCAGAAGAAAAAAAGACAAATGAAAAAGATCAAATAGAAAAGATTAGCTTAGTTCAATAATATGAAAAGATCGCAGCGAGCACGACAAAAGGCCAAAACAAAAAATTTCTAAGAAAATCACAAAACATAACTTTAATTTTCCATTTTAAAAAAATCCTTTAATGAATTTTTAATTTTATTAACTTAAAAAAAAAGAAAAAAAGTCGTGCTCTTAACACAAAAAAAAAAAAACTCTTAAACGATCGAAATTATACAAAGAAAAGAAAAAAACAAGCAACAAGAAAGAACAAAGTATTTATTATTATTATTTGCCGAAAAGGGACAACAAGAAATAACTTTACAAAACTAAACATGAACATGATAAAGAGTATTAGGACATTTAGGAATTTAACAATTAATTTTTGTGCAAGTTGAAAGTATTTACTTACCTAATTATTATTATTAATTATCATTCTGATTATTACAAATTATAATTTAACCAAAACACTAAAACAAAAAAAAAAAAACAAAAATTCAAATACTATATATTTATTTTTTTTTATTTAGTATTTTTGTTGTGTATATATGAGATATGATATGTTTAATATATTAAAACCTATCGAAATTTTTTTTAACACCAACTAAACTTAAAAAAAAAACTCCCCCACTCACACACCCAACCACAGTTCATATTATAGACGAAATGTTTTACATATTTATTTTTATATTATTAACCTTAACCACAATTCATTTCTCATGTTTTTGACATTTCCTTTTTCTCATATCTATGTATAATTTGTTACGCCGCATTTGGGTTAAAAAACAAAACATTTTGTTTAATTAATTATTTATTAACATTTTCTCCATACATTATCTCCATTTCAACCATCCATCTCTAAGTTATTCTACATTACTCGCTCTCGCTCTCTCTTGCCTTTGCTTTCCTGCTCCTCTATGACTTTTTCTGCCTCCTTAAACTCACATGAATAATCATAACTGCTCATTAAATACTCCTACTCATTCACACACACACACTTCATATATATGTACACAGACACAGCAGAGCGAAACACTAAAAAAAAACGCATATGTTTTTCTTTTAAGTTAGTTTTTAAATATTTTGTTTGCAGTTATATTTTATTTCTCTATAATGAGAGAGTGAGTGTTAAAAATCTATGGGTGTGCGTGTATGTTCGTGTTGTGTATGTCTTCTGCGTTTGCCCCAACCGCCCACCCGCCCGCTCTTCTTCTCGCTCTTGCTCTCTAAACTTAACTGTGTCTTTTGTGTGTAAGCTGGCTTTGTTGTTAGTTTTGTACCCAGTGTGCGTGTCTTTTTGAAATATTTGAAGAGAAGGGGGAGAAGGAGGAGGGGAAGAGAGGGAGTACAGGCGCTTAAAATGTTCAAATTTCTTCCAAAAAAATTCTTGCAATTCTTAAAACAGTTTACACTTTCATACTCACTCACACACATACATACACACACACACACACTCGCAAAACATACTATCCACACAACACACAATATCATTTTACTCATTATTTGTGTCTTCTGTTTTCTTTTCGCCCTTTGGCGGCGTGCTAATTGTTTTTTCTCTCTCTATCTTCTATGATTTCTACACTCTTTTTACTATACAAACAAGAAGAATACGCATGCAGACTTAAAAAGAAAAAAGAAAATCCTACCTATCCTATTTTCTTTTACTTTTTTTGTATTATTATTATTAGTATAAAAAATTATGTATTTATCCTATACATACATTTATATATTATTTTGCTTTATTTTGGTTGACGGGACTTTTTTTTTTTTTTGTATTATATTTATATTGTTTATTTCTGTTTTGATGAGTAAATTATGTATAAACAAGTATTTTTCATGCTAGTTGTTAAGAAACTTTTAAAACGCGTCGCGCGCTTCGCAATATCAAGAAATTCTTAAAATACCAAAGTATGTTCTTTCTCTTGCATTCTTTTGGAGAGAGAGAGCACTGCTGTTTAGGTATATTGAACGGGTGTTTCGTCTACGTTACCTTTATCTTCATTTTTAAAGTTTAAAAAGTGTTAAAAAAGTGTTAAGAAAACCAAGGCCCAAGAGATGCCCGCACGATCAACTATGAATGCAGCCGAACTCTGGATGAGGGGGAATCAGCACCACCACCAGCACCACCACCGCCGCATTTAATACACACACATATAAAGCTCGTAGCCATTTTCAAAATGGTGAGGTACAGTTGCAGCTTTTGGTAAATGTCCATGTGTGCGTGTGTGTGTGCGTGTGTATGGCAACTCTCACAATCCATGGACTAAAAGGATTTACGTGTGTGTGTGTGTCTCAGGTAAGTATGCTTTGCCACAACGGTATCGGTTGGGCAAAGGAACTCGAATATAGAATGCAAAATTCAATTTGTTCCTCGATATTATGAGTTCATTTTTCATCCAAAATCTCCTTTTCCTACCTCCTATCCTCTTATCCCCCGTTTCTCTCCATATATCATCATGATCATCGTTGAATATTTCAGCAATTTCGTTTCAACAGAATGGAAAAGGTAAAGTAAAAGAGATATCCTGCTTCAAAGATGATAATGAACGATTGATGATGATGATGATGATTGGTTGTTGTCGTCGTCGTCCTTTTGATTGATCGTCTATGGATGGTAAGCTATATAGTGTTTAATAAAACAAGAAGAACAAAAAGAGAGAAATGGAAATACCCTCTTTTGCTGTTGACCATAATGTTTAAGACTCTGCACACATAAAATTTGTGTTGGTTTTCTTTTCTTTTCTTCCACTTGTTTATTTTGTTTTCTTTAATTTATACATATAAACATATATATTTATATATTTTGCTTGACGCGCATTGCTTAAGTCGAACAACAGAAAACAATAACTACAAAAAAAAAAAAAAAAAAAGAAACCAAACCAAAAACAACAACTTCTTATTCAACAACAACAATACACACAGACAAAGGAATATATATTTTCCCCCAAACCCAACCCAGCTCACCTCACCTCACCCCTCCCCACTCGCATCCCAAGCAACTTTAAACTCTAGTATGGTTATAATGTTGGTTACTTTCAAACAACTTATTTTTTTTTGTACCTGTCGTACCAGCTTGTTTCCTCCTCGAAGACCCCCCAAAAGCCCCCTTGAAAGTCTTTGACTAGACGACAGACGACAAGAGCACTGAGAGTATCGGAGCATCATTTTGTTTTTATTGTTGTTTTTGTATTCTTCTATTACCACCCACCCTCCCACCCCCCTTTCCATCTGCTCTTCTCCTCCCTTGTGTTTCGTTTTCTTAATTGTTAATCATCACCTCACTGAAAGATTCGTTCAAGTTCAAGGTCGGCTAAAAATTTTGTTGCTTGGTTGTTTCTTCTTCTGCTGCTGCTGCTATCTCTTTTGTTGTGTATTAGATTGTTGTGAGCATAGAGAACTGAGAGGGAAGGTGTGGAAGAGAGAGAGAGACAGAGAGAGAGGGACAAGGTGAGAGAGGCAAGCCACAAAAAAAAAAATATGTACATCTAATAATAAGAATATAACAATCATGCTCATCATATATATCTGCGATTTTTTTTCTCGTTTTATTCTTGTGTATTTTGTTTTTTATTGCAATTTCCGTAACAATGAAATTTGTGTGTTTTTCATCTTCTCTCAATTAAAAACACGTTTCTAAAATAATTGGTGAAATACAAAGAAAGATAAAGGGGCAAAGAGGAGCTGATGCAAAATGATGTTCTATTCTCTTCGCATTGTCGCGGAACATTTATGAACTTTGCTTTTTTGCTGACTCCAGTTACTTCTTGGCTTTATACTTTTATTCTCTATTCTATTGTCGAATATTAGTCACAACTTTCCATAACATATTTTGTCGGTTTGAATGTATTGTGCGTGCTTTGGTTTATGTGTTGGCCTTGACCCAATTAGAAGAGACCTTGTTTTTACCCCAAAAAGAAAAAAAGACGCAATTGCAAATTTTGCCATTTTGTTTGGCATATATTTTCGCTTATAGTTGTTAGGTCGCTGAAATTTGTATGTATATGTGTGGAGGGGCTGTGCGTGTATTTTTGTGTGTGTGTGTGTGGGGCATAAATTAATATATACTTTATTATAATAATTCTACTATAATAGTTTTTAAGCTTACATGTAGTTGTATTTAGTAGTTGGTAAATGTGTTTTAACCCCCCCACCTACCATTTTTTGGGATCTCTTCCTTGACCTTTCTCTATAATTTTCTTACAACTTGCACTTGTCGAAGGAAATGTTAATAATGAACAGTTAGGAATTAGTTAATCACAGTCAGGCTTATCTTATGATTATCAATATGATTATCTGGTTCTCTTTGCTTTTTTTTTCCGTTAATATTGAAGATGATAATGGTGATGACGATGATGAAGAAGATTTCGAACTGGAGTTTTATCCTCCTAATAGTGTGCCCAAAATAATTGCCGTAAGCAGCAACAACAGCAACTGCAACACCAACAGACAAGGGCAAAGTCAACGTCGACGCCGATGCCTTCCAAAGAGGCAATCGATGTCCTCCTCTTCCTCCACCTCCACGTTGTTTAGCTGTTCGACTTGTAATCGTCGTTATCAAACAATCGGCACATTAGCGCGTCATATACGCCACGAATGCCAAAAGCCAAAACAATTTCAATGTCACTTGTGTGGACGAGCCTTTCATTATAATTTTAAATTAAATGATCATTACCTTCACACACACAAGATTCGGGCCTAAAACAAAGAAACAAACAAAATGCACACAGTCAGACATAGACATAGACGAAATAAAGTTGATAAAGAAAATGAAAGTTAATATCAAATTTTTATATGAAAAAATGTTCTTATAAATAAGGAGTCCGTTTACTATTTAGCCTAGGCCTTTTCTATATCCCAATACAAGTTGGATGATGATTGAATTGATATACAATATATAATTATGGTTAGAAGAAGGTCAGTTTCTATTTCGGTTCAAAGCTCTTGTTGCTTGTTGTGTTTAGTTTCGATCGTTTTTTGAGTTACAGTTAGTCTTTTAGGCCGTGTGCTAAAAAATAGAAAAATGTGTTTCTTTCTCTCTCTTTTAAAGAAGATGAGGAGGTGGAGGCGGAGGAAGAGGAAAGTTTTGGCCATGATGCTTTTCTATTAATGCCACAAATCGCATCCGTTTCTGGTGGTGCTGGCAAGACTAAACTAAACCAAGAGGAGGTTGTTGTGGTGTTAAAAGAAGAGGAAGAAGAAGCGGAAGCAGAGGAACATAAGCAGAATGATGATGACGAGAATGACACTGACACATTAATGTTTATGCCATTAATTGCAAGCGTTTCTAGTGGTGCTGCTGTTGGTAAACAGCGTCGAAAAGTAGCCAGAAAAAAACCATCACATCAGTGCCCAAATTTATCCACTGCAACTAGCGCCACCACGTCATCATCATCATCTGCCACATTGAGGCGTAAGCGTAGCAGATTGGTGGTTCCATCATCATCAGCATCGACGCCCATCTTCGCGTCGTCATCGCCGGCGGCAGCGGCGTCGTCATCGACGTTGTTGCGCAGGTAAATTGCCTAGTTCAATTCCTTTCACTCTCTCACTTGGAGTTTTTGCAATTTTTGTGTTGAGCCTTGTTTTCTCTGCTGTTCTCTCTCTCTCCCTCTCTTGTGTCGTTCTTGTACTTTAGAAATAACAGCAGCAGCAGCAGTACCAGCAACAACAACCAACGACAGCAGCAGCAACGTCAGCAAACAAAGCAAACGTCGGCGGCGGGACAGTCAGAGGCCCCCTATATATGCCAGACTTGCGGTCGACAATATCAGGTTTTGGGCACACTGACACGACATATGCGCAAAGAGTGCAATCAGCCCAAAAAATATGTTTGTCGGATGTGTGGACGTGGTTTCCATTATAATTTCAAGCTACAAGATCATTACTACTATGTGCATAAAGGCTCAGGTGCCCTAAGGAAGGATTAGTAGTAAGCCGACAAGCTCAACTTTTAAGCTCAAGCCCAAGCCCAAGACGCGACAAATCCAAGCTATAAGCTGAAATTGTCTCTCTTTAGGCCATAAGTTTGTACAATTTTGTTGTAATCATCTTTCTTCTTAAACACACTGTCTCTGTCTCTTTCTTTCTTTCTTTCTTTGATATTTTATGGATCAATAAAACACTTTGAAGAATATTTTCGAGTGTTGTAGGAATGTGTTGATTGAATGTTGATTTTATTATGGTATATGAACAAAAATAACAAGTAGTAGTTTTCTTTTGAAAAGTTATTGAGAATATACATACATATACATATTTGGAATCAGAGCTAATATTCTGTAGCATTGAGTGCTTACTTTTTTTTTTTTTTTTTGAAGCCTTATAATATTGAAAGATCTATTATCAAATTAGAGTAGGTGCTGTTTTGTTGGGTTTTTTTTTGTTTGTTCTTTTAGAAGTTTTGTTAGCACAAATGACTTTCATTTAGGCTTTAGGGGAATTTTGGCTGACTTTCTTGGAAATTTTTTTTGTGAAAATTTTTGGAATTTTTGTCGTGTCTCTTGTTGTGTGTGCTTATTAGAAGAGATGGTTAAATATTTTTTTCTCATTGTGTCTGTCTTTCTTCCTCCTTGTGTGTGTCTCTCAATTTCTCTCTGTTGTCTCTGTGTCTCTCTATCTTTGCTTTCTGCTCAAAAATTTAATTGCAGGTCTGCTTGAGTTGAGCTTAAACCAAATGTTTTACTATGAAGCGGCTGAAATGCTGCAACCATCACCACCACCGCCACCACCATCAACTCAACCACCAAGAACATCATCACCAATAGCAGCAGTAGCACCACCACAACCACCCACATTAAGTGCTGCTGCTGCTGGTACGCAACGAGGCAAATTGCGGGCACGTAATAGTAAGAGGAAAATCATGCCACCACCACCACCACCACCACAACAACCATCCACTACCAACAACAACAACAACACCACATCCACCACTACCACATCCTCCATTACAACCACAATACGTAGTAATTCGGCTGCCACATTGGCTAGAAATGCCATGCAACGGGCCGATGGTAAATTACAGTGTCCCCAATGCCCAAACTCCTATACAAGATTGTCGGCTCTTAAGCGTCACATTGAATTCGAGTGTGGAATGTTGGAGAATTTTCGTTGTGAGGTTTGTGATGCTGGCTTCAAGCGAAAGGATTCATTGAATCGTCACTGCAAGGTCAAGAAGCATATTACCAAATATTTATTTTAAAACGAAAAATATGAAAAAAAAAAAACACAAACGAATGAAAAAATTATAAAAAAAAACAAAGACAAAAGTGAAACCAAATTGAAATTTTTTGGCGAGATAAAGATTTACCTATATTATATATAACTATAACATACACACCTGCGTTATGCATATTACGAATATATATATATATATATCATGATGGTGGGTTTAAGACTGAATTTTAGAATGTGAAGAAAGGAGGAGTTGGAGGAGAAAAGTTCCCATCAACCAAAAATCTAGCAACCTTAGAACAGACCCCAACTCTATCCATGTTTTCCCATATTCCACAAACATTTACAATCTTTCTTTGGCAGAATCAATAGCTAAATCAAAGTGCAAGGTCTTGCTTGCTTTACCTTTCTTAAGGTTTTAATTGTATTAAATTTATTCTGACAGTACAATTGACTTAAATGTAAGTCTATATTTATATATTTTAATATTTATTTCATTTATATTTTGTTAGAAATTTAACTTGATTACATTGTGTAGCTGCAATTGAAGAATCTGAGTTGCCAAATTTCGTCCTCTTTATGCTTTTTAAGACATTCTTAACAAGATTTTAAAACTTTTAAGAAAGATTTGTGCAATTTCAAGCGCGAAAAGAAAGAAAAACTTAATTTTATTCCTTTTGAAATAATATTTCATGAAAAGTTTTTCCCTTGATTTGCTACTTCTGCAGATTTGTTCTATCCCTGTTAGTTGTATGATAATTAATGGCAAAAAGTTATAATTATTAATCTGTTTAATAATTATATTAATATAACTGATTTCTCAACTGACTAAAATCGATTTTGTTTGATTTTAAAAACGTTTTTCAAACGAACAGTTTGATCTAAAGCTTTCTCGATATTCGCTTCCAAAACGATATATTTGATATATTTGGAACATTGAAATTTGCTATACGCAAACGTTTTATAATGTTTCCGAAAAAGATATTTTGATTGCTTAACACAGTTTTACTTTAGAAAGCTTTGACAATTGCTAAGAATTATCCTAATAAGTTATATTTAGATTTCAAAATATGTTATGAGCAATTATTTATAGAAAAGCTTGCTTTTGGGTCTAAATAGTTTTCTGTCTTTAACTCTAAGGCAACAAATTTTAAAAAGAGTTTAAGTTTAATGTTTAGAAATATTTTGTTCTCCAAAAGGATTGTCTTTCAACTTTTGAAACTTTCTATTTGATTAAATTTCGAAATTAGGAATCAAAATCCCTTTTAGTTGTTTTTGAAAGGATTTTTCTTATGGAATTTTGTGGAATATTGAGAAATGTGTGATTGGAAATAAAATGAGGTCCTTTGTTTTCAATTGTTTGATTGTTTAATTGATTGATTGATTGATGAATTGTTTGTGTGCTTGACCTGCCCCACAAATACACCCACACACAACACATACATACACCTTACACATTTTACTTTTTCTCTTACTCTGTCTGTCGCGCGCCTGTCTCTCTCTCTCTCTCTCTCTCTCTCTCAGTCTCTGTTTCTTCCCTTTTTCCTTATAACAAAATAAACTTTCTAATTTTCTTCTGCCTAATTGTGTCATGCTGTGAGCTCTGCTGCTCTCCTTTTTTGTGCATTTGTTTACTTTCTTTTTATATTCTTAATGCCTGTTTGAAATTTGTTTTTGTTTGATATCAAGAAATGATAAAAACTGAAATTAATTTTTATTAATTTAATATGAAAAACAAAAAAATAAAACAAAAAGCTTACAAATAAAAGAAAATAACCCAAAAAAATAACCAATATGATAATAATTTGCTTGCTTGCAACAACAACAACAACAACAACAAACCAACAACCAAACCAAACCAAACAAACCAAACCAAAAAGCATGAAATGAAAAACAATTAACCGAAATGAAAATTTTTTGAAAACGAAAAGAAAAACGAAATTTGCAAACCAAACGAAAACAAATTTCAGGGCCATCATCAACAACAAATCATCATCACTTGCTACTAGAGGATTCCTCATGCAGTCAACAACAACAACACAATGGTGGAGGAGGAGGAGGAGTAGGAGGAGGCAGCTCAGCAGCAGCCGCAGCAGCCACATTTGAGCATTTTCATAAATTAATGGGTGCGGCTGCAGTCAGTCAATTGCAGTTACAACCGCAGCAGCAACAGCAACTGCAGGAGGAGAGTTTCACCTGTCCGCAATGTTATCGAACTTATCGCCGTCATGGTACACTGCGACGACATCTGCGTCAGGAATGCGGCAAGGGCAAGAGCATGGTTTGCTCTGTTTGCGGTCATCGTACCAAAAGAGCCGATCATTTGCGTCAGCATGTGCGTAAGAAGCATCCGGAGATTGCCATGCGATCGTTATTCAAAAGACAACAGAAACAACGTGCAGCAGCAGCAGCAGCGGCAGCAGCAGCAAACACGACGACGACGTCCTCTGCTAAATCGGAAGACATTGTTGATTTAGATGATGAACTTCTACCAAGACAAGAGGACGAAACTTTTGTAGTCGATGATGATGATGACGATGTAGTGGATGATATTCTAGATGATGATGATTCTCCCCATCATCATCATCAGCAGCAGCAGCAACATCTTAATTCAAGTTACTATCAGCAGCAATTGCATCAGCAGGCACTGCAACAATTGCAAATGCAACAGCAACAATTGCAGGCATTGGCAGCAGCAGCTGCTGTGGCAGGTGGAGGAGATGCTGCCGCTCACTGAAAGACTTGATCGTCCCCTCCCCTTAACCCCTCAGAAAATCTCTTTTTACCCTTTCTCTCCTCTCTCTCAATTAACTTAACTGAAATATTAACCAAAGATTGCCCGAAGCATTTATATAGTTTCTCTCTATCTTTCATTTTTAATTTAAAAATTCTTTTCCAGCGCAAAAATCAAAACAAACAAAAGTTGAAAACTAAAACACAAAATTAATATTTACTTATATATAATATATATATATATTTTGTAAATTATGATGAAAAAAAAAAAGAATGAAGAAAAAAGTGAAAATTAAAAATAAAGAAGCAGCATTTTTATATATACATATATCAAAAAAATGTGTTTTCAATGCATGATCTATATAAAAAAAAAAAAGAAAAGAAAAAGAAACAAAAACCCTGTTCAAATTAATTTAAATTTTATAATTATTATTTTTGGTAAATAACAACATTTTCTATATTATAATTTAATTACTTCTTTTGGTGTGTTTTAAGCCTAACTTCTTGTGATGTTATGATGAGGCAAGGAAGAAAGAATCATTGTAAACTTTTTTTTTACTCTCTCTCTCGCTCCCTTTTTTTTGGCATTGGTTTAAACTAATAACTAAGTTGTAATTTAGGTTTATACGTTATTTTTCTTATGTTTTTAAAGTGTGTGAAGCGAATATGAAACAACAACCACCCACAACAACAAACACCACTTACATAACTATACACTCTCGCTATCTATCCACATATATTTTTATATATCTCTCTGAAAAATCTATCTTTAAAAAAATCACTGGCAAATTTTTAGAACGACCAAAAAACCAATCAACAATTTTTACAGATTTAAGGACGCTTTACTGTAATTTTGCCACGGCAGTTGTCAAAGCAGCAGCCACAGCCAAAGTTGTCGACAACAGCAGCAGCAACATCAGCAACAACAACATTAACCACATCAGCAGCAGCAACAACACCCTCGAGCAAGTAAATGAAATTTGTGAACCAGAAATAAGCATACGCAGAATGTATAAGTGTGGAGGAGGAGGAGCAGCAACATCGTCAGTAGCAGCAGCAGCAACCACAAAACCCCACAGCAACAGCAGCAACAAACTGCCATGCAATGCCTCAAATTGCAGCGGCTGTCAAATGTCTGCAGCAGCCGCCGCCGCGGCCTCATTTCAGTTGGCCAATTTACTCAGTAGCCAACAACCACCACCCACTCAACCACCATCAGCAGCAGCAGCAACACAAAGGAACAGCAGCAGCAGCAACTGCAATATATCGCCACCAACTTCTGTTGCTGCTATCGGTGGTAGTAAGAAACCAATGATACAATTTCATTGTGAATTTTGTAATTTCAATTGCACTTGGCGTTACGATTTGAAATTGCATTTGCGGCAAAAACATGGCATACATCAATTGAAAAAGGCGTGAAACGACCAAGGATAAAACAAAAACAAAAAGGATTAGCAATGAGAGAAAGATAAAAAGAAAACACAAACCTCTGGCTGTTGTTCATCTATGATAAATTTGTTTAAAACTTAAGCAAGAAAATACCATTTAATCTTAATTTTTTGTTGTTGCCAAAAGTTAAATATATGTGTACGAAAAAAAAAAAAAACAAAAGGAAAAAAGAATAACTGAACAAAACAAAACAAAAAAAGGATATTTATTGTCTCTGTGTGCGTGTGTCTGTGTGTGTGGAGAGAATATTGGGAATATATTCCTCTCTATATTAAAAAATATATATTTATAGTGTGAGATTTTCTTCCAGAACACTTTAGAAAACACATTTATTTCTTTGTTTTAATTTTAATTTAGAAAAATTATTGTAATTGTTATTTTTGTTTTTAAAAGTAAATTAATTTTTTGATTCAGTTTTAGTTAAATTTAAATGTAATTTATTTGTATTTTATTTTTTCATGTAAAAGTTGTGTGTAGAAACATTTGTTTAAATTGTAACTTTAGCGAGTCAGTTAAAAAGTTGAGTTGTTTATTATTGTATTTAATTGTTTACAAAACAAAATTTATTCTGTGGATTGTGTAAACCTTTTTTGTTTTTCAATTTAGTTTTGTTTTATAAGTTGCAAAAATTGCTGATACATTTTTTTTTCTTCTAGTTCTCATTAAGTTTAGTTTTTAAGAGCAAACAAAAAATGGTGTGTTTTTTACAACTTCACAACCACAACAACAAATATTGATCGAACAAATTGTCTTATGTTTATGATTTTTTTATTTTCTTTTCATTTTCATTTCAAAAAAAAAAAAAAACAAAAACCAAAAACTAAATTCCACTTCATCACCATAAAAATCTAAAAAAAAAAACAATTAAAATAATAATTGAATAATACTAAAAACCGAAAACCAACGACAACAAATGCATCACCAAACCACACCCACACACACACAACCAATCACCCACCACCCATCCACTAAATCACCAAACTTTGATATTGGTTCGATCTTGAAATCAGATATGAAATATGATTTTGGACACAGCGTTTTCGGTGGCGGCGGGGATGGCGAATTGGGCAAGGAACGTTTCCATTGCGCGGTATGCAACAAGAGCTATTTGAGGAAACGCCATCTGCAGCGTCACATGCGTGATGAGTGCATCGGCATACCGCCGCGTTTCAATTGTGAATTCTGTAGTTCACGATTCCGTCGCAAATATCATATGGTGCGGCATTTGGTCTCAAAACATGGCATTCCACCGGCCATTGCCCAACAGACAACGGGCAGTGGTTCGCGCACTAGTTCCACCAGTCGTGATAGCTTAGCCCTTGGACAAGGAGGAGGAGGATCCGGAGGAGGATTGGATGGCATGAAATATAATCCTCAGACAGGCATTGGCGGCGATTGTGGTGCCAGTGTGGGCAGTGCTGGTTCTCATAATGGTTGCGAAAGTCCACCCATACCCGAGAATCTATCGATGCGCAAAGAGAACTATGAGAACGAGCATCACCATCATATTATGGGTTCACCGCGTTGTGAGTCGCCACATCATTTAATGCCCATACCCACATATGGTTTAACTGGGGCCATAACAGCCATTTCAGCAGCAGCTGCCGTGGTCGAAGAGCAGGCAGCAGCAGCAGCAGCCATAGCAGCGGCCAAGGCTGCCAAGGACTTGTTAGTGTCAGAAGGAGGAGTGGTAGGAGGAGGCAAATCAGCAGCAGCTGGAGCAGAGGACGAAGAGTCATCGGCGGCGGCCACAGGAGGGGAAATTGTTGTCAAACCTGAACCTGTTACACCCGGCAAGGTTCAACATTTAATGGATGAGGAGTGGAATATGAAGCTGGGCCTGCAAATCATATCGAATTCATTGCTCAAGGAGCGTTTGATGAATACCATGCCATTTGCTTATAACAATAATTGATAAAAAACAAAAACAAAACAAAGATTTTCTATTCATAGAGATATGAGATTGTGTGTGTGAACCAAAGTCAAAACAAAACAAAATTATATATTTATTTTAATTTGTCGTAAAAAAGAAAGTCTTATATATAATATATATATAAGTAAACCTATATACATTTATGTGTACTACTCCAGAGAATCTCAATGCTTAGACATTCCAAAAAAATAAGAACAAAAGACAAAGAATAAGAAAGCATAAATGACAAGAAAAAAAAAAAAAAACACAACTTTTAATTATTTAAATTGTATAATTTATAAACTTTTATTTATGTGTGTGCGAAATGTGTCTTAAACAAGGAAACAACAAAAACAAAACCAAAACCAAAATCTCTTATATATTACAATGTTAAAATCAAATCAGAAGATAAAACTAAAAAATTTCGAATTTGTATTATCTAAGTCTCTCTTGTACCAGGAAAACTATAACAAAAAAAACATTCCACCCAATGTCCCTCCCACCCAAAAAAAAAAAGAAATTTCTTAGTGATGTAAGCAATAATTTTTGTTTATTTTTTTGCTAAAACCAAATGATATGTGTACATATATGTATATATATATATATATATATGTATCTCACTCAAAAGAATACTCAACAAAAAGGACAAAGAAAAAAACGCATGTAAACTATTCTCGTAATATTTAAGTCCAAGTCTCAATTCCAAATGATATATGACCAAAACTTTTTTGTATGCTCATTAGGTTTATAAGTATTATATTTATCCACAAAACCAAGAAAAAGAAAAACTATATTATTAATAAAAACAAAAAAAAAAAAAAAAAAAACTATACAACTTATTTATATCAAACGAAATATTGAATAATAAAAAAAAAAATCTACCAAAAGAACAAAGAAAGAGAAAAGAAAAACGAAAAAACAAAACTCTTAAAAGAAGTTTTATTTTGGAACTTCTTTTTGTGGGGATTCTAGCAAATATTCGATTGAAAAAATTTAAAAGATCGAATCGAATTTTTGCTAGATTCTTGTTTAATATTTATTTACCAGGCATATTGTCTATGCTCTCTCTCTCTCTTACTCTCACTATCACACTCTTCCCACCATTTGTCATCCTTTTTTGTTGTTTTGCTTTACGTTTTTCATTATGCATTTTTGGTTTTTTGATGTGTCGTCCTTTGTCGCCATCTCGCGACACCTTTTCATCATCTTGGTTTTCTTTGCTTTTTGTTTTCTTTTGTTTTTTTTGTTTGGTTTTTCGCTGCGCGCTGCTATTTGTTTGGAGAATTTCACTAACCTATTTTTATTACTAAATTTCTTTTAGATAAACTCGAACTACTACTACAACACACTCAACTAGAACTACATAAAAGAAGCCTCTCAATCAGAAAAAAAAAAAAACCAAAATACTTCCTCTATCCACATCCTCTATCTGTCTCTGTGTCTATGGATTGTGTTTCGGGATGAAAGCCAAAAAATGAAAGAATTGAAAAACCAGAAAATGATTACAGAAATTACTTAGCCAAAACGAAACTGTGTTATTTAGATGTCGTCGTCGTCGTCGTCTATATGTGTGATCTCTTCCTGCTATATCCTTCAGCTGGGTGTGTTTGTTTCTTCTCATTTTTGTATGTGTGTGTGAGTGTATGCGTGTGTGTGTGTGTGTGTGTGCTTCTTGTCTAATGTCCAGATTTTTTTTTTTTTTTGCTCAGCTTTATCCTATTATCTATACATTTATATATATATTTAAATATTTATCGATATTGTATTTATGTGTGTGTCTTTTTAATAATAATCAAAATAAATTTATTTAACACTTGATGTTTTTCTTCTTCAACTTTTACATATATATAAACATAAATATATATATATAAACCAATCATCACACAGCTTCTCTCTCTCTCTCTCTCTCTAAAATTTTTCCTCTTTATCAAATATTTCTTTGGGGTTTTGCATTTAAGTGATAAATTATATATCCTATACATATAACTATATATTATAGATATTTTTTTTTAGTTTATAGTATAATATTTATTTTTTTTTTTGTTAATTTACCCGTCAAAATGTTTTATTTTTGGAATGCCAAGTCATATATACAAATATATTTATAAAATTTAATTTTATTTTTAATTTATAATTGTAAATTTTTATTTATGTTTTTCTTTGTTTTTTATGGTTTTTCTGTAGCGTCGTTTCTTTTTTCTTTTGTAGCCTTTTTTGACTTGCTCAAAACAGAAAAAAAATATAAACGATAAAAAAACAGAAAAAACAAATATTCAACAGTCAGTCAACAATATCATACAGTCATTTCTACCTATATAACTCGCTCTCTATATATATATATATATCAATATAAGAAAGTCAACAACAGAAAAAAGAAAAAAAACATCTTTTACCCCTTCACCATCAACAACAACTACAACAACAACACCATCTCACCCATTACCACCACCTACGCGTTGTGTGTTTTCTCTTCTCTTCTCTCCACTCTCTCTCTTTCTCTCTCTCTCTCTCTATCTTGGCAAATTGCAGATTTTGTTTTAACCTGGTATCAACATGCCTGCGATCAATGCGGCAAATCGTATAAAACCCGTAAAAGTCTTAGCCGTCATCGTCGTTTCGAGTGCCGATTCACCACGGAGCGTCCAATATTCCAATGTCCAAGTTGTAATTATGCAGCCAAACGCAGCGACAACTTGACCAAGCACATTAAAACCCATTTTGCCAAAATGAAAAAGGATTTCTTGCCATTGGCATTTCAAATGCAGGCCACCAATTGCCTGCAAACTAAATGGGAAACCGCTTAAATCAATCCACCAAAGATTAAAATATACCTCGAATAAATTTAACTTGTCGTCCAAAAAAAATAAGGAAAAAAAAAACAATCGAAAATAAAAATTAACTTTGTTAAGTTTAGGTTTTAGATAACTTTAACTATTCATCGACTGCAATGCAATATACGATTTATGCTCTCTTAATTTACATTTACTTTGCTTTTTTTTTTTTTTTTTTTTTTACTTTTTATGTCTTGCTTTTACTTTACATTTTGCATAAATTTAATGTAAATTATGCAAATGAAATGCCATACCAAAAAGAAAAAACAAAGTTAAAGGGCCAAAACCTACGACCTAAACGAACCAAAAACCATTTGCCAAAAAAAAAAAAAAATTAATTTAAAATTCAAATTGAAAATGTGTTTTGCATTGCAATCGTTGTCGAACGCTCTCTCATTTTAGATTTAAGTTCTCTTTGCCATTTTTTGCAAACATATAATATTTTATGCTTTAGCCAGCGCAATTTTACTTACTCATTATGTTTTTAAGTTAAATTTTAAGTGAAAAAAAAACAAACAAAGAAACGAAAACAAATCACTGGAAACTGAAACTAAGTCATATTTAAGGTTTAAAGACTACTGAGAGTAGATTTTGATAAAGAAACTTTTGCATTCCTAATTTAAAGAAACCAAAAACAAATATAAAGACAGTGAAATTAATTCAAGACTTAGGTTCTAGTCTAAGGCCATGCCAAAAAAAAAAAAAAAAAAAAAAAAAAAATGAAACCAAAAATAAGAAAAGAAAATTTCGTATAAACTATTTATATATATATTTTTATATAGAGTCGCTTACAATGCTACAAATAAGTTCCTTAAAAACTTGATTAATTAAACAAACCAACAGCTACAACAACAAAAACAACAACTATAACTACTACTAACTTAAAGATAATCATAATGAAAGATCTCAAATACAAAGTTTACACAAGTGTTACAAAAGCAACAAACAGTACAAGAAGTTCATCTACACACAAATAAACAAAGAAAGAAAAAAAAAATAGTTCAAATATATACAAAATATATTTTTTATATAATAAATTAACATAAATAACAAAAAAAAAACCCCAAGCAGCCAAAATAAAACAAAAACTAAAGTAAAGTAAAGTAAAGTTATTATTCGTTTTTTTTTTTTTTCAAACCGAACGAATTTGTGAACAAATTGTGTCAGTGAAACATGAAGAAAAAAAAAAAAACAAAATAAAAACCAACTATATAGTTAGTAATATAAGAATCAAAAGAAATAAATATATATATATATATAAAAATATAATTAGGTATTAGATATAAAGTTACATTTACAAATCTTTTGCCACACATGAATTTTTGACCCCACTAAAATGTAAATGTAACTTTTTTATACAACTATTTTTGATAACTATGCAGAAAAGATGAAATATTTTTTATATATAACCCCCAAATCGTATATATATATATACACTCACACTGAGGTATCAATATTTTTGTAATTTGAATAAAAATGAGTATTATAAAAGTAATTGTTAACAATTTTTTTTTGTTGGGGTAAAATCCATTCCACTCTCTCTCTCTCCTCCCTCTCTCTCAGTCACTGTGTTTCTCTGTCTTGTGTGTTATTCTCTACTAAAAATGTTTCATTGCAGCTGCCGTAAAGCCCAACACCAACGCCTCATACAAAGTCATCATCAATCAGTCAGTCAATCAATCAGTCAATCAATCAATCAATCAAACAAATCATCTTCACCAACTCAAATCAACTGCAACTTTCTGCCTGTAGCCTAAATGCTCTCACGCTTCACAAAAAAAAAAAAAAAAAAAAAAAACAAATCACATAAAAAGTTCAATTTTTAAATATGAAACCAAAAAAAACTAGAACAACAACAACACCAAACCACACTAACTGTAAATATCACAAATTTTTTTACAACTTTTACTTATTACAACATATTTTTTGTGTTGATTTTTTTTTTTTTTTCTCAAAAAACCAAAATTAACTAAACTTTTGGATATCCAAATTTATTTTTTTTTTGTGCAAAACTAAGTCTCTCTATCTTAACTCTCTCTCTCTTTCTATCTTTCTGTGATTTAGTTCTTTAAGTAAGAAAAACAATTGAAAAAAAACTCATGCAATGAATTTTCTCTCTTTTCTTTGGCAATTTTCTTTCTTTTTGTTTTTATTTCTTATAGCACCGAGCAGTTACTCCAATTCCAGCCAAACACCGCCACCAACTCCAGGCGGAGGATCGGGTGGCGGTGGCAGCTCGGCAGCGGCAGCCCAATCTTTAATACGTGATTATTGGTATGAGCTTAAATTCTCCGATTTGTTTAAATTTATCAATCCAGATGGACGCTATCAGTGTCCTCGATATAATTGCCTAAAGAGCTACAAAGATGCCAGTTCATTGCAACGACATATCAGGTGAGCAGATAACTATATACTATATACATATATGTACCTGAATAGGGGGGCGGGAAGGGTAAAGTTATTCAATTTAATTGGTCTCAACAACGAACACAATTCTTTATGATTATTTTCTTCTTACTCTTATTCTCTACATAGATATGAATGTGGTGGACAGAAAAAATTTCGCTGTCTGATGTGCGGCAAAGCATTTTCACAAAGCTCCCACCTAAAGCGACACCTTGAGTCTGGTGTTTGTGTCAAATATTACTTATGAGATAATGTTTTCTTTAAAATCAAATAGAATAAGCTTAGGCAAAAAGGCAAAAGCAGAAACAACAACAAAAGCAACAAGAGCAACAACAGCAACAAGAACAACAACCAAAACAACAACAGCAGCAGCAATAACAACAAGAAGCAACATAATTAACAATGAACAAAAGCAAAATGTTAAAATAATATTGAAAATTTAACAAGAAAATAGAAAAAATAAAAACTTAGCTAAAACGAAACAAAAGGAAACAAAAATGCAAAAAAGAAAAAGAAGAAGGAAACACAAGAACAATTACAAATAACAAACAACAACAAAACGAATTTATTGGATGCCACATCATTTATAAACAAAAAACAAAAACAAAAAACTAAAAAAAAAAAATGAATCAATATTGTTAAAACTGAGCATAGAAATGTTGACAAAAACAAAAACAAAAAAGAACAACAAAAAGCATAGCTATTAAAGAGAAAGGAGAAGAAAAAAAGTATAGATCAAGCATATATATATCTATATATACATGCATATATACAAACATATATGTGTGTGTGTGTGCAACGATCTATATGGTCTATATATACATACATATATACCTATACAACCAGCAGTCAGTAATGAAACATTTTATATAGAATTTTAGTAATTGTAAGAGAGAGGCAAACAAAACAAAACAAAACAAAAAACAAAAAATTATAACAAAACAAAATAATGAACACACACGACGCAAGGAAGCTAAGAGCAAAAACAATTTTAGTCAAACTAACCAAAACTACGTAATTTTAGTCGAAACAACAAGAACAACAACAACAACAACAACAAACCAACCAACCAAACAACAAAAAACAACTTAGTGAAATTAACAAAATATATATATATATAATAGTGAAAACCGAAACAAAAACATATATAACAAAAACGTACTGTGTTTATTTGTTGCCAAATATATTATATATATATATATATCAAAATATATATAAATATATATACACATATATACAATATATATATAAAATAATAACAATAATAATAATGAAAAAATGAAATTTGTGTTGTTGAACAATGAACAAAACAGCAGCAACAACAACAACAACATATATTTTCAATTTCATAGAAGCTAAAAACTAATTTAAAAATGGAAAGAAACTCAAGACTTTGGCATGCCAAAGCAGTAAAAACAAAAACATCCTTGCAGAAGTTGCTAAAACGACCAAGGACAAGGACAAGGAAAACATGTGAAAAGAATATTGTGTAAAGCCTCTCTTGCTGCAGTATAATAATATATAGTATTCTGATCTTAACTGATTCTGAAGTAGTCTAGCCATATACAAAAGAAGAAGCTTTACAATTGGTCAGTGGTCCCTCCGATCGATTAGTTCTGCAAGGATGTAGAAAGAACAAATATATGATGTTGTTTGGGATAATGAGAAGTGCAAAGGGCAGCTAGAAGATAGAAAGTGTGAGAATAGAGAGGCCATATAAACGATTTGTTGGTTCAAAGAACAAACATTAAATTAAAATACATAATATATTAAATTACTACATATGCATGTACATCATCTATATAATGTATATATATGTGCATATATGTATATATGCTATGTTAGCAAAAATGTTGTCTGTTAAAGAGGAGAATGATGAATAATCCTGTGTTTATATTATTGTTGAAAGTAAGCCAATTGAGAATCAAGCAAAAGAAATAGTCAAAAATTTATACATATATATATATATTCGAGGAGAAGCAGCGCCTCTCATTTGTGCCATCATTTTTTGAAATTAAAATCCACCAAACAAAAAAGAAATGAAAACTCCAAGCTAAACCAAAAGTCATATGTCCCTCAAGACCCGCCACGAAATGATGAATGAGAAACAAACAAAGGAGAGAAAGAAACCCCTCCCCCCCAGAGATCAAAATGATATACTCATCACTTATTATATATAGTTGTTTCTAACGATTTGTTTAAACAAACGAGAAAATGAGAAGGAGCATGAGCAGAAGGATACGAAAAGCTTAGGAATTAGAATTAACAAAAGTGAACATTAAGAATATGTTGTTCAATTGCATACTAATACATACAAAGAATACTTGTGTTTTTAACCAAAACTAAACAAAAACACAAAAACAACAAAAAAAAAAAAAAAAAACAATTGCTATGAGTGCCATTAAACAAATTTAAATATAATAAATTATTAAAAACAAATTATATAACTTACAAAGTAACAAGGTTAAAAAAAAAAGAAAGAAAAAAAACAATTTAAAGATAGAAGAAAAAAAAAAAACAAGAATAATATATATTAGTTAGGGCAAAAATTATGTTATAGATTTGTTTTTATATATATACACACGTACATATACATATATACATATACAGCTGCGAACTTAAAAATAGCACCACTTGCTGAGGTAATGTATTCAAAGGATTCCCTAGGCTTATTTTAAGGTTCTAGGAACATGTGAATATGTTTTTGAACGTAAAATACTTTCTACTAATGGAAGCAGAAAAAAAATTCTATCAAAATCCAACGTTTTCAAAGATTTTTACAAAAAACCTTGATATACTCAAAAAATACCCGAAACTAAAAATAGCACCACTTGCAGTATTTTGCAAAATACCGTTAAATTTCGCAGAATTGCATAGCAAAAAACACATATTTAACAGTCCCTGGTTCAAAGTCGATTTTAAAAGCAACAGTACTACAAAATATCCGAGACTTTTAGATATAATGGGTCGGGGAAAACACTGCCCCCGGAAAAAAGCGAAACGTCATCCAAAACCAGGTTTTGGAGAAAAAATCGGATCTTGAAGATGGAAAACTGGTTGGTACTTCCAACAGAGTGATCCGAATAGCGATCTATTTGAAACAGAAGCCTTAAACTCGCAGACGAAAGCCAAGACTGAAGCAGCAAAAAGTCGGTCCCTTAATGCGACAGAGCAATAAGGATTCTTTTAAGGCTCTAACAGATCTTAAAAAGGACTTTAAGCCCCAAACTAGGGTCCAAATTGTTCGCAACTACCTCCGGAAGATCAATTCAAAAGATTCCAGTCGAAGAAAGCCTCCACTTTTGAACGCTAGACATAATGCCAATCGCCTTAAGTTGGTCAAAGATCATGAGAATTGGCTTGTCCAAAACTGGAGGAACGTACAATGGACTGATGAAAATAAAATTGTAAAATATCGTAGAAAAGGCTATAGACCATACGTCTGGCGTCCACAGAACCTGGAATTCAACTCCAAATTCACCCTAGAGTCTAGAATCAGTGTCATTGGTATGGGGCTGTTAGTCTTATTATGGTGTCGGTCACATATCAGTCCACAAATCGATTATGGATCAGCAAGTTCATGTAAATATCTTATAGACGGTGTTGCCACTATACGCTGAGGATAATATACAGCTAATATGACCCTTTCAACAGGACATCAGCCCAAAGCACACCAGTAAGAAAGCCAGGAAGTGGTGCTCAGCGAATTATCTGAATGTAATTAAGTGGCTGGGACAGTCACCAGACCAAAATCTCATTGAAAATCTTTGGTCTGATATTAAAAAAGCAGTTGCTGTTTCATTACCAACAAAAATTGAGAAGTTTTGGGAAGTAATCCAGAAGTCCTGGGCAAAAATAACGGTCAAATGCTGTCAAGACTTGGTTGACTCAATACCAGGACGATGTGCTGCGGTTATTGCCAATAAGGGCAATGCAACAAAGTATAAAGTTTATTATTTAATACTATTTTTGATATCTGATCATAACTTGTTAATGAATTTTGTTTTTTTCTGTTATTTTTTAATTTTGAGTAAATATTTGAAAAGTGGTGTTATTTTTAGTTTCGGGTATTTTTTGAGTATATCAAGGTTTTTTGTAAAAATCTTTGAAAACGTTGGATTTTGATAGAATTTTTTTTCTGCTTCCATTAGTAGAAAGTATTTTACGTTCAAAAACGTATTCACATATTCCTAGAACCTTAAAATAAGCCTAGGAATCCTTTGAACACATTACCTCAGCAAGTGGTGCTATTATTAAGTTCGCAACTGTATGTATATATTGTTTGTTGATTGTTGACATATATTTGGTTTAAGCAAAGCAAAAAGATTCATATAAAAACCATAGATACATGCATATATACCTAGAGCTATATATGGACAGTACAATAAAAGAAATTACCAATAGCAAAACAAATAATAATAAAACTTTAAAGTTAAAGCAACAATAGCATTGACAAAACTCGAATTATATACCTAAAAAACAAAACAAAAAAATCTATATACAGAGAGAAGAGAAAAGTAGCCGAGACAATTTAGCTCTAAACTACTAAAACAAAAACAAAAACCAACAATAAAATAAAACAAAAAAAAGGTTTGCTTAGTTTTAATTAACTTGCAATTTGTTTAACCCGATTACTTTTTATCTTGTTCCAATCTACGCCACCTTAAAGTCAATTTTGAAATGAAAAATGTTTGTGAATTCTTCTCCAATCGATTGAGAACAAGATAAATTGGATATATTTTTTTCTATAGTTGAATTTGAATTAGCCTCTTTTTTTTTTTTTTTATTCTGTCTGTTAAACTAAACTGTAATAATAACTAGCAAAATTACTTTGTTTTTATTTTTGCGCTTTCTAATGTTTTTTTTTTCTGTTAAAGCTTTAGACTAATTTAAAAAAAAAATAAAAAAATAAACAACCAAAAAAAAAAAAGAATTAGAACATTTAATGTTTTTTGTTTTTTAACATTGTTTTTATCTTATTAATTTGATAATATTATTAACTTGTTATTGTTATTATTATGATTATGATTATTATATTATATATTATATTAATTAATATTTATAACTAGAGACGATCTAGCAAAATAGCCTAAACAAAGTTGTAGTCAATAAGATGTTGAAGACGGATGAAAGATGAACAAATATACTCCAAAGAAACCAACCAAAAAATATATATACAACACACATATACATATATACAAGGACATATACATATACCTATATATATATATTATATATATATATTTAAACTGAACAAAAATAAGAAATGGAAACAAGTTTTAGTAAAAGTGTATTTGGTATCAAAAGTAAAGAAACAAACAAGCAACATATTGCCATATTTAGCAGACACATAAAACAATAATTACCAACAGCAACAGCAACAACAACAACAAGAACAACAGCAAAAAGAAACATAAAAAACAAATTGTAACTTGTAACAGAAACAAAAAAGCAAAAACGAATGTTGTTTATTTTTTGTAGCGAAATATATATATACATATAGATATATATATATATCTGTATATATATATTAAAAAATAAAAAACAAAAACAAAACAAAAATATGAACAAAACAACCAAGTAAAGTGTTTATATATACATATATATACATTATAAAACATATATATTTATTGTTAAAACAAAACAAAACAAAAAAGAAGAGAGAGAAAAAAAAACGAAACCACGGAAAAGGCGAAATTATGAAACAAATTTATACACAAGAAAATTAAAAAAAAAAAAAAACAAAAACAAAACCAAAAAAAATTATATATATATAAAATGAAGCTGATATTGTTAGTACCTTAACAACAACAACAACAACCAAGAAATATAAGAAAAAAATACCAATTAATATTATTAATAAATTGTAATAATAACAAAATATATAGTAAACACACAGACACACACACACATGAACAAACACACTGACATACATAAACAAACACACTGACACACACACACACACATAACGAGCAAAAAGAAACATAATGAAAACGTTAATGAAATTAAAAGAAACAAAACAAAAAAAAAAACCCAAAAACAAATTTGAGATTCAGTTTTTATTAATTGTTATATTATTTTTGCAAAAAGGAAAATTGTGAAAACTGTGGAGTCGTTTATATATATACACACAATGTTTGAATGACAACAACAAACCAAAAAAAAAAAACAAAACAAAAATTTGATAAAAAGTGGTAACAAAATTTGCAAGAAACAAAAACCGAAACCAAAACCCATAATAAAGATTGATATTGAAATGTTGAAACCCCAAAAAAAAAGAAAAAAAAACCTTTTTCATGTTTTTATTTTGCAAGGACAAATGGTGGGCAAAATAACTAATAATTATAAATTTATAAATATATATATTTTTTTGCATATATCATTTCAGGTCTCAACGTGAAGCAGGCAGCTTCTTCTGTCTATAAGTTATGTTTAAGTTCAATTACTTAATATATAATTTTTAAAGAGTTTTATTTTGCAAGTTGAGTCAGGTCATTGGCAGGTCATTGGTCCAATGCTACCGTTAAATGTCTTAGTAGACGGTACTACCTGCAGCTAAGAGATAAACAAGTTTAAACATTTATATGTAAACATATTTTTTTTTTAAACAACCTGCTCTAAAATAAGCTGGTAAGATTTTACTTTATACCAATTATATTTTGTTTACTTTATGTTTATTGTGTTTTAGTTTTAGTTTTTGAGAAACAAAAAAAAACGTAAAACGTTGTAGTTCGTTTTTGAGTAAGTAGCTTTTAGTTGACAAATCGGTAAATGGCTATATTATGACTATATTTATATATATATCCATTCATCTTTCAACTCATTTTCCACTCATACCCAAACACATTGAAGTTGATATTGTTTTTATTAGAGTTTGTTTTAGTTACTTTTAGTATACAGTATTATTGTTATTATTACTATGTGTGTATTCGTGTGTGTGTGTATTAACCTATTATGTTTTCTTTCTTCATATTTTAGAATGGAAGTCCATAACATCATTGAATCTGGTGCGAGAGGTTACCTCCATATCCACGGCATCGCCGCATATCTGTCCACGCTGTGATAAGGCCTACACGTATAAGAAGAATCTCTCACGACATTTGCGTTATGAGTGCGGCTTGAGGCCAACTGAAAAGTGTCGCCATTGTCAATATGTTGCCCGTTATAAGCATAGTCTTAATATACATATTAAAACCCAACATCCTGAGCATTTCAATGATGACAATCAACAACAATTGATGGAACAGACACAAACAAGACAACCTCGTGGCCTTTTCGAGACCAAAACTGGCAAAGAACCTGTTTGATGAAATCGTAGGATAAATTTATATACAAATATATTTTTTTTAAAATTTAGTTATAGACTTGTGTGATGAAGTTGATTTGATCTCTTTTTAAACTCTATTCATAGGCATCAGGTGAGTTGCCTAAAGAAAGGAAATGAACGAAACATAAGGGATCTAAAATTTAATGCTAAAAGTAAAGTTTTTTCTCTTAGATTGTTAATAAAAAAAAAAATTTTCTATAAAAAAGAAAACAAATTCTAAATGTGTCATTATTGAATTTACTTTAGAGCTTAAGACATTTTCTATATATCTATTTTTTTTTATAATTATAATTTATTGGCAAGGTGTTTATATATGTATAGAGAAAATTTTTTATATCATTTAATGGTGTTATGTTATTGTCCTTTAAACTCATCTTACCACACACACACACCCACACACATATCCTCACATACAATTATAGCCGTAAGCACTAATTCTGATGAAAACGGGAAGAAAATTGTTTGCTTGTTTTTTTTTTTCTTTCTTTTCGAAACGAAACTTAAAAAAAAAAATGAAGTGAAGTGTGTTTTATACAGATGCAGGAAAGAGGAAACGTTTATGAGTTTGGTAATTCTTGTTTTTGTATACTCAACTAATCTCTTTTTCTCTCCAATCATATATGTTTACTATAGCTTCCTCCTCCAAGCAGGATAAGGGCGAACAGACCGAAACCACACCAGATGAATTCGAACTGGATGATTGTCTGCTGGAGAGTAATGATATAGTCATAACACAGAACAAAGATGGCTTCGTTTTGCATGTCAAGAAGCTGGGCAACATTACGGCTGCCAAATTGGGTTCCAATCAAGCGGAGGAAGATCATCATCATCATCAGCAACAGCAGCAGCAGCAGCAGCAACATCATTCACATCAGCATCATCAACAGACGGCTGCTGTCACTGTCACCGGACCAGCTGGTCAACCCACACAGACCATAACCGAACTATTGAATGCCGCCGCCGCTAGCCATGCGGATGTTAAACCCACTCTAACTACCTTGACAAGCACACCCATCAAATTGCCATCTTCGGAATGTGGTAAGTCTCGAAAAGAAACTCAATACCTGAGACAATTTCACACCTCTTTAGCTAGTCTAGAAAGTTTATAAAATCTTTTATTTTGATGCCATTGAGAAGTATATAAACTGTATCTAGTTAATAAGCACGAGGGGACGTGCTCATATAGCCATGACCATGTTCTTTCGTCTAAATCAACTCAGACTCTTCTTAGACATTTCTAGCTACAAGGCTGCATCGACTATATCAGATAGTTCCCTTAGATTGGTCAAAAATATGTATAAGTAGTATTAGCTTATGAATTCTGTCTGAACCTGTCGAGTATCAATAAGGATATTCGCCCACTCGTTAACAGGATCATTAAATCTATCTCTCGTTATTCTTTTGCATTTTAAAATAACAAAAGAAATTAAGAAAAAAGAAGTAATATACATTTGGATATACTATCGACCTTTGAAAGATTGATCTATGGTTTGCCAGTTGGAGATCTGTTTGTTCATTATTGATCAAGACAGAACAAATAAATTGGAAATAAAAGTTTGATTGAATAGAATCTTTTACGTGAATTACCGATTCAAAAGTTTAACAAATTAAAGAAAGATTAGCGGCAAAAATGTAGAAAACTGAGAAATTACTCCTCCTAAAACCTCGGTTCTCAATTTTATCTCTTAAACTGATCAAATTTTAATGACCAAGAACTAATTATAAAGATATTTTCAATTAATTACTTAATATATTAATAATTAAATTTGTTATCAATACAAAAAATAGACAAGTATGCATAGTACGAATACAAAAGATGGTTTTTAAGTTTGCTATAAACAGATAGATATTTTTAGTAGAGGAAGAGAGGACTCTGAACAGGTTGCAGGTTATGGGAGGTTGCAGGTTATGTTTTAAAGTTAAGGGTAAAAAAGGATGCCTAGTTCGTCCACTTATTAACGACAGATCAACCCGAGTCAATGACTTGCACATTCAAAAGCTTATATACAGAAACATCCAAAATTTACCTTTGTAAGATTTTCTTTGGAAAGCTTTGCCAATATTTGTTTTCTTCTAGATTAGAATTTTCTTTCCTAAATGACACTTTATTTGAACCTAACTAATCGAAATGTGTTTCTTCTTTTTGGTTAATTGTTGATGTATTTACAGAGATTATTGAAATCAAGAAAATGGTACCAGCTTCCACAACGATTGCTGCTCATCATCATCATCCGCACACAAGTAGCACCACAACCATAATACATCCTCATCACATAATACAGCATGTGCCACAGGAAGCCACAGGATCGCATCACCAAGAGCAGCAGCAACAGCAGCAGCAACAGCAGCAGCAACAAATCCAAATCGAGGAAATTCCACAAAGCTCCCACCAAACTCATCATCAGCTGCAGCAAGCCACGGGGCAAGTACAAAGCATAATTACAACACATCCGGGTCAGACAATTAATCTGGTTGGCCTGCGTAATGTGCAATTGGCCACGACCAGCGATCAGAAGGCAAACACCATTGGCTCGCGGATACGTTATTCGCGGGGCAAAATTATTGGACCCACCACAGTGAGCAATTTGCAAATTGTTGAGACCCATGAAGGCATTAGCCATCAGCATCATGAGCTGGCCGATGGCACCAAGTATGAGATCAGTGAAATTGATTTGAATAATCCAAATGCTTCGGCAGCCATCATTAGTGACCTTGTGAAATATGCTGAAATCGATGACATTGAGTTGCCGGATGGCACTAAAATCGGCATTGGATTTGCCCCCTCAGAGATCACAGAGCATATGCAGACATCGGGCGGTGAGACGCACATAACGACAATTGAGCATGAGCCGCAGGAATTGCAGACAGTGCAACAGCATCATCAGGATCAGGGACAGCAAACGCATCATATACACGCCAGTCAATTGCAGACGCATCACATACAAACTGTGGTGCAGACCGATGACCATCATCACCAGCAGCAGCAGCAGCAACAGCAACAACATCATCACACCACAATTCATTTGCAGGAAGAAGATGGCGTCGATAGCATATTACCCGAAGAATTGGATGTCCATGATACGAGCAAAAGTTATACCATACTGACAACGCGACCCATGAAAGAGGAATCCGATGCTGGGGGCGATCCAAGTGGCATGACCTATGAACTCTCGCTAAGTGACTCTTCATTGGGTCCATGTGATGATCCCGAATCGCGTTACGTTTGTCGTCATTGCGGTAAGAAATATCGCTGGAAATCCACACTGCGACGTCACGAGAATGTCGAATGTGGCGGCAAGGAGCCATGTCATCCATGTCCCTATTGCACCTACAAGGCCAAACAGCGCGGCAATTTGGGAGTCCATGTGCGTAAACATCATCCGGAGAAGCCACAACTGGAGAGCAAACGTGGACGTAAAATCTAAATAGACGAGTGAGTAGAGACCCAAAACGAAATGAACGATCATTGAGTTCTTGGATCTGCTGCAAGTTTAATGTTTAATTCTTATCAGTTTACAACTTTTTTGATTTGTTGATTATTTTTTAGTTTAAGCTTAAAAACAGTTTGGAAAAAGAAAAACCTTTTTGCATAGGCTTTAATTTATCTAAGATTTGAATACAAAAACAAAAAACAAAAATCATTTGTTGTAATTGTGCAAAAACTATGAAAAGCAGAGGACAGACAGAAAGAAACAGAATCACAAACTAAAAAAAAAAATAATCTGAAAATTTATGTGCAAGTATTTTCATGGAAATGACACAAAAAGAATTACAGAAATCAACAAACTTATATATACACAATATCAAATATATATATCTGTATATATATATAGTACACACACACACATTTGATTAAACATGATTAATATTATCTTTAGAAATTTTAGACCTTATAAAGCATATATATATATGTATAAATATATATGTATAATGTATAATTATTATATGTGTCTCTGTGTGTGTTACGAACTAGAAGAACAAAACAAAAACCTTAAAAATTTTTGGTGACACAAAAGAAAAACAAACAACAAAAAAAGGAGGAAAAGTACCTAGTAAAAAGAAAAAATCATTGAGAATAGATAAAACTTTTTGTGCAGAGATTACAGAAAACAAATTTACATTTTCAAAGTTATATATATAGAGAAATGTTACCACAACAACAAAATGCACATAATTGTTCTTTTTTTCTCCCCCATTTTTTATACCATAAACACGAAAATAATCTTTTTCCATGTAACTTATTTAAGTGAAAAGATAACAAATTTTATGGTAAAACTGTCCCAATTGGAGGCTTAAATAAACAAAAAAAAAAAAAAAAAATAAAAATTTGATACAATAATGTTGTTTCTCTCCATAGTTTTTTTCTTCAACAATATTTAGTAAAAATTTATTGTAAATTTTTTTAATTTTTATTAACAAGATTTGTATGTCTGCAACTGGAAATATACAAATTGAATTAAATAATTAATCTTTTTTTTTTGTGTGTGTATTTAGACACTTTTAATTGATTGAAAATAAACAGAAAAAAAAAAAAAAAAAAGAAACAAAAACATTTAATTAATATAATATACAAATATATATGTAAACATAAATATACTTATAGAAATTATATTTTGAACATAGTTGTATAAATAAAAATGTCGAAAAAAATAAATAAAACCAAAAAAAAAAAACAACCTTAAACTTTATTTTGAAAAGGAACTAAAATTACTATTTAATAATTAAATGAAACTTTACTAATATATTTTTCTCTTCTTACAGGTGACTGTGTATATATGTATATATATCACTAAGAGATGCAAAGAATATGGATTATTATTTTTAAATTTCTTCATTTTAGTTTAATTTAACAATTTGTTTTGCCCTCGACTAACGTATTTTTCTTTTTCTTTAGATCATTAACTCTGGATGTAAAGGATTGTTAAGGTGTACACCCGTTTCTTGGCCATGGAATTTTTAATTGTAATTTACCTTCCTTAACTGATTTATAATTAAGTGCAACAAATAATCCAATCATGTTTAGCAATGTTTGTAAATCAAAAAAAGAAAGAAAAAAACCAAAGCCAACAAAAAATAACTACAATTAAGCCACAAATTAAAAAATTTGCAAGCTCTTCCCCCGTTTTGTCTAATGTTGTTGTTGATACTAAAACCCAAAAAGCATCATGAACTGAAAACCGAACCCGAACGAATTATCCTTCCCGCAGCCAAATGTCCAAGTCCCAAGTAGGATGTGTGTGATTGTTGCCTCAACTACAACTACAAAAAAAAAAAAAAAATTACAAAACCAACAAAACAAACAAAATCCCTGCAGCAGCTTTTAATTGTTTAACTAATTTGATTTACTTACTTTTTTTTTTTGGTTGTTTTTTGTTGTTCTTTATAAATAAATGTATTTTTTATATATCCCTGCACCAAAAACAAAAAAAAAACAACAACTAATTGGCCTTAATGTTGCTCAGTTTTCTTTTTTATTTATTTAAGTTTTTGTATATACTTTTAATTCTAAAATATTTATATATAAATATTTAGTTTTTCTCAACATTTTCGCCTCCTCCTCATAAGCGTCTAACCCATACAATTTCCATGTAAATTAGATTTTAAATTATGCTTTCACTAATTAATGCTATAAATATTTTTCCCCTAAGTTCTGCTTTTTTAATATGTGCGTGTGTGTGCGTGCTGTGTGTGTGTACATCTGTGTGAATGTTTTTTTCCCCTTCATTTTTAGTTAAGTTTCAGTTTTTGTTTTTTAATTCGTTTCGTTTTGATTTTTGATTTTGTGTCCAGTCTCGAAAGTAATGCTTTTATTTATTTTTCGTTCTTCTTTTCTTTTGTTTTTTATTCTCTTTTTTTATATGCATACTTTATGTGCTGTTGTGACCACACCAAAAACACCAAACAAAACATACAAACAACAACAACAACCCAAAACCCCAATCCACCGATATTAGATTTGAGCATTACCCGCATTGCCGGACTCACATGGAATGAATGGAATGCCCGTTTGGCCATGCCTTTGGTTACCTTGCGTGAGGGTGTACGACCCTTGGTATTTCCCACAGACTTGTCTGTCGAAAAGCAGCAGCAACAGCAGCAGCAGCAACAGTCGTCGGCAGCAAGTGGCATCAAGACATCAGCATCATCAATAGCATCCAATTCCAACGAGACCAGCGAACAAAAACCAACAACAGATTGTCCAACAATTGTTTTAAAGACCGAACCGAATGCAGCCTCCACGCCCACCAACAGCAGCAGCAGCAACAACAACAATAGCTCAAGCTCAAAGCAGCAACATCATCATCACAAAGGCAATAATAGCAGCAGTTCCACTGGCGGTGGCAAACTGAAGCATCTAACCGAAGAGGAGGCCACCGTTCTGATGCTCAAAGCTGTGGCAGAAAAGCAAGCGGCAGCTGCGGCTGCTGCTGCTGCCAATAGCAGTGCCGATTTGAGTTTTGGCGATGATAATGTCAATTCAGGTGGCAATAGTAGCGATTATCCCTCGACATTGAGTGGAGCTGTGACCTTCGCTGATGTCAGCGGACCAGCTGGACTCTGTCATATAAATATATTGAATAGCATCAGCGCCATGAATAATCTTATAAGTGGATCCACAGCAGCGGCAGCAGCAGCAGCTGGAGCAGGAGGAGGTGGTGCAGCTGGTTCAGGAGCTGTGGTCTCAGCTACGAATTCTAGCAACAACAATGGTGCTGGCTCACTAATTGACAACGGTGCTGGTCACCCATGCCCAGTCTGTGGACGTGTCTACAAACTGAAATCATCGCTGCGCAATCATCAGAAATGGGAATGCGGCAAAGAGCCACAATTCCAGTGTCCATTCTGTGTGTATAGGGCCAAGCAGAAAATGCATATTGGTCGTCATATGGAGCGCATGCATAAAGAGAAGTTTAAATTGGATGATGTAAAAAATTTCACAGGTGCCGATCTAGATGGTGGAGGAGGAGCAACTGCAGCAGCAGCTGTGGCCGCGGCGGCAGCAGCAGCAGCCTTGGCCAGTGCGCCGGAATTGCATACGCATTTCTCCTAGAGAAACTAAAACGAAAGGCAAAGCAAAAAGTCATAAAACAAGCAAAATGAAATCGTTAAAGTTGGAACAGTTATTAAAACAAATCAGGGATTATAAATTAATCACAATTGAATATGAAACGAAACGTAACAGAAAAGGATTAAAACAAAACACAAACACACACCAAGCTCGGGAAAAATATAAACGGAATCAGTGTGCCAAATTAAGTTTAAAAACTAAAAAAACACAAAAAGGCAAAAAAAAAAAAAAAAAAAAACAACATACATATATGAGAAAGATATATGTATAAAGTTAGTTTTATAAGATTTTTAATTCGAAAACATTTCGAAACAAACAAAACAAAAAATGAAAAAGAAAGAAACACACAATTTGTTGCAAAGCACAAACAAAAAAAATTGAAGCCATTTTCATACACAAGAGTATATAAACAATTTATTATATTTTTTTTTTTCTTGTTATTTTTGTTATTAATTGTTTACAAAAACCCACAACACAAAAAGAGATAAATGAAAAGAAAAAAGACAGCAAAGTGATCAGTAAAATGATTTTACACTCAAAAACCTTAGAAATGCAGCATTCCACAGAACAGAAAACAAAAAACAAAAAACAATTACAAACAAAACGAAAAGACAAAAAAAAAGAAGATAAAACTTTGTACAATTCAAACATATATACATATATTGATATATATATATATATACATTAGGCATTTAGACAAAACTTGTATTTAGATTTTTTTAATAGGCTTAATTATATATACAAACGATATTACATATATAAGCAGCTCAGCCAACTCAGTGGAAAACAAACAAAAAAAACAAAAACAAAGCAAGCTTTCACAAAACTCAGACCATATTAAGATATTAGTAACACAAAAGTCAAACAGAAAAAAAAAAAATAGATAGATTCTTCTCCAACAACAAGAAAAGTTTCAACAACATAATACCTCAAGACAACAAAAACAAACAAACAAAAACAAAAAGGAAGGAAATTCAACAAAAAAAAAAAAAAAGAATTAATTATTTTAGGCTATAATTATGCTCAAAAATTTATTAAACAACAAAAAAAAGTGCCTTTTACTTCAAGCAAAAAAAAATTCAGCAACAAAATTTTGGCATATGGACAAGAAACATTATATAGATATATATTCGTAACAGCCATATATATACAGAAAAAACTTAGAATTAGATTAAAGATTTAAGTCAAAGAGTCAAAGAGAAACATATCTAAAAACAAAACAAAAAGACGAAAAGGAAATGTGAAAGAGCAGCAAAAGAAAGATTTAAATGCTTAAAGACATTTTAAGTCTCAGGGGTACTTAGTTACATAGTTTTTCCACAGAATATTGAAATGTAGCTGAGCTACTATTACTCTCTACACAGTACAGCAAACAACAGCAACAACAAGATATATAGAAGAAACAAAAAATACGTCACATTGCACTAATTTATTAATTATGATTATTATTTTTTTTTAATTTATAGTTTCCCGTTTCCCCCTCTTAATTTATATATATACAAATACATTCCATATATATATATATACTTATATATTACCTAGTAGAAACAAGTGTCAAAAAAGAAATGCTGCAATTTCAACTACAACAACAACAACAACTACAACAACAAATCTTCAAACATTCACACTAAAATCTAAAGCTAAAAGTAACTAGGATCATAGAACAGGATAAACTTTGCCCCCTAAACATTGTTTATAGACAATTAAGAAACCTTAACATTCTATGGCATACTTTAGGGGGCAATGCTCTCGCCTATGATGCACAAACACACACAATTCAATGTGTGTGTGTGTGTGTGTGTGTGTGTGTGAGTGTATTTGGCCAGTTATAAACTGGTTTACAAATTTTGTTTCAATTGGTTTCTAAGCAAAGCGCAAAACAGAAAACAAAAGCAAAAAAAAAAAAAAAACCAACAACTTTACGAAAATTTCTAAAATTAAACAAAATCTCGAATGCTTATAAATCGTTTAAGTGATTGCAAAACTAAATAAGTTGATATATATTTTCTATAAGAAAACAAAAACATAAAAAAGAAAATCCAAAAAAAAAAAAACAAAAACAAAAACTAAAAATTACATTGGTTAATCCAAGCGGTGTTGGGCCTAAGGTTAGAAGCATTTAAAAAAACAAATACAGAAAAACAGAAAAAACAAATCTGTTAAAAATTGATGTCAAAGCAAAAACAAAAAAAAAATAATGAAAATTCAAAATTTTCTCTAAACACAAACAAAATTATATTATATATTTTTATAAACAAGTTTTTCCTGTATAAAAAAAGAAAAATTTAATTGTTGAACAATTTGGATAAGGAAAACAGGAAAAATATAGAAGCAACTTAATTAAAAAAAAAAAAAATTAAATAACAAGCAAGAAATACTCATTAAAATATATATACATATATATATAGAAATATAAATGGATTACCGCAAACAACAACAACAACAACTGTAAACATCAGATTTAGTTTATTATCCCCCACCCCACAATTTCCCCCTCCTTCTCTTTATATATATTATATATAATTAATATAAACATTTTTCTATGCGTCGTTTGTAAACTTCTTTTGTAAATTGATAAAAAAAAAAAAAAAAAAAAAAACTAACTATATATATATATAAATATATATATACGAAAAAAAAAAACCACAAAAATCTATTTCATGTGTGAGAAATTCATGTAATAAAACGCGTAAAGCATAAAATTTGTGTGTTGTAAGGCGTTCAAATTTAATTTTAAATCGTTATATATTTTTTTAGTTTTAGATTTCTTTTTTCTCCCTTTAATACAGCTTTCGTTTACCATTTTTTTTTTTGTTTCTATTTAAATTTAGTAATGCTTGTAAGTATTATTCTGGATAATTATATGTTTTAAGTTTCATTTAGTTAAGTTTATTTATTTTTTCACATAAAACTTAACATTACATCTCCTTGTTTTGTGTGATGACAACTGATAAAGCTAGGCCCAAGCATTTAACAAATTTGTTTAGGGAAAGATATAGCCAACATTATTTATAATTGTTAATTTATAATATTGTCAAATCATAATACTAATATATACATTTGTTTTTTTTTATGATAAATTCATTTTTCCAGATGCCGAATCTCGCATACGTGTACGCAATTGGTTTATGATGGCCGATCAATCCATTATTGAGAAGAGTTCTGATGATACCGCTACAGGTATTTCTTATGACATTTCAAATATTTACTTTGCTTTTGATTTTAATAGATTATTTATGTATTTTTGTTATGTCTCTTCTTTTATGTGCCTATATTCTTAAAATTTAGATCAATTAACTCTTTTTTTTATACAAATATCCTTATGTTGCTGCAATATGCATTTATTTGTTCTCTATATTTGTTATATATATATATCTAAAGTTAAAAAATAATTCATTTAGTCTTATAATCTTAAGGAGAATAGAGATAGACTTATTAGGGACATTTGAACTTTAGTTTTGGCCAACTTTTTCATAAACTTAAACAAAAGGGACATTTTTTGAAAACTTCTTTTTATTATTGTAAATGAAAATCAATTCTTAATTGCTATGTCTAATGGAGTCAAAGCAAAAAAAGCATTCAGGTTAATATCATTTATTATAAAAACCTTTAAAAAGAATACTGGGAATATGGGGATTAACAACCCAAGTCAATTTCAATCAGTTTCGACTACCTTTTAAGAAAATTAAAGCATTTTTTTTTTATCATAAAGATGGGTTAAAATCGTCTAATCAAAGTGATTTCTGTTAAAAAATTCTTAAACTGTCCGACTGTTATGACAGTTATCCCAGGATACACACCAAAATGTGATCTCTGCTTTTGTAAGCTTTGCCAATCTTGTAATTCTTAACTAGTTTTAGCTTGAAAACTATAGTTTGGCCATTGAGAGGTTTTATTTTGTTGGCAAAGTCTGCCAATGGAACTTAAAATGGATATACAGAAAAAACAGAGGATTGACTTCCAATCTACTAATCTGTACAGATATTTTCGTTAGCTTTTATTTAATTTTCTTACATAAGGGAAATAGGCAAAAAAGGAACACCAAGATTTAAGAGTTTAATTAATATACATTTTTATAATATGCACAAGGATATAAACTTTTACTTGCTTAAGTTATGTAAATTTGTATTCTAAATGTTTGTTTCTAGGATTATTTTATGGTTTATTAAGTTTTTATGTATTCACTTTTGTTTGCATTTTTAAATGCTAAATTTTTATATTATGAATTAATTTTTGTTTTCTTTTTACAGTCTTTTACACATTACACACAGCACAGCCAAACCAAACAACATGACTTTTATTTATTTATTTTTATTGAAATTTTTATTTTATTTTGTTTTTTTTAGCTTTTCTAACCATTTAATTAATAACCATTTAATCCATGCAAAATCAAATCAAAATTAATCTAACATTAACTTCTATATACCATTTCTATTTCATGACTAACCCAAAAAAAAAAACAAAACAAACTAACGAACCTAAAACGCGTTTGTGCAGACAAACTAATAACCCAGAATCTGGCGAAAAAGTCACTCATAAACGATGCTAAAACCACTAACAATGCCAACACCTCCAACACATCGAAAACGACGACGGCGGCAACAACAACAACAACGGCAACATCAATGTCAACGGCCCAGAAGACGACGGAAAGAACAACGACGAGCAGTGGCACAGGTCATCATCAGATGGCTCCACAAACGGTAACCCGAATCGGTAGTATCGGACGCACAACAATCGCTTGCATTACCCAGGCGGCTTCTGCCACAGGCAATGGAAGTCACAACAACAACATTAGCAAGGGAGGCGCCTCATCGGCCACCACCACCACTGTGGGCAATTGTAATGTGGATGCTGCGTCGGCTGCAGCTCTGGCAGCTGCCGGTGTCGAATTGGATAGCATTGATGATGCCATGACTGAGGTTATTGTTAAAATCGAGAATCCCGACAATGTATCGCTCAATGGTGACGATGAAGCTGTCTGCAATGAGGCCATGGAGGATGAGAATACATTCGATTATGACTTGAAGCTGGCAAGTCCATTATCCTGGACCTATGATGCAGTGAAAATTGAGAATGAAGAGTTCGAGGATAGTTATCTAATGGATAACGATGATGACGATGATGATCTGTTGACGACAGCGGCGGCCACCCAAAAGCATGCCAAGCAATCGAATGACAAGCAAAAATCCTGTAATTCTCAGGCCAAAAAGATTGTGTTGAGTGCGCAGCAGCAGCAACAGTTGCTGGAACAGAAGCAACACTTGCAAAATTTACAATTGCAACCCACCAGTCAATCGTCATTGCAAATCAAATTGCCCACAATTCCGGCCACCATAACAACAATTTCGGCATCAAAGCAACAGCAGCAACAATTTGGAGCTGGCTCCAGCGGTGGCTCGACCATTACATCGGCCAATTCCACTTTGTTGGGCAACAACAAGCTAATGGGTGGCTTGCCATTAGATGCTCAGAACTTGCAGAATCTGCATTGGTCGCATTCGGATGACAATCGTTACAGGATTTTGGTTCAAAATAAACGCACTCGCAAAGAATCTCTAGAGCATTCCGCTGATATGATCTATAATGCTGATATCGAGAAGCCATGGGTATGCCGCAATTGTAATCGCACCTACAAATGGAAGAACAGCCTCAAATGTCATCTGAAGAATGAATGTGGCCTGCCGCCCCGTTATTTCTGTAGCAAGATGTGTGGATATGCCACAAATGTTCACAGCAATCTGAAGCGTCATTTGAATACCAAGTGTCGGGATCGTGAGAAGGAGGCAGCTGAGGAGGCGGCTGAAAAGAAACCATCAACGCAGCAGCAGCAGCAACAACAACAATATCAACAGCAGAGCCAACAACAACAACTACAGCAGCAGCAGCAAATGCCAACTCTAAGTCTGGGAGTGGCAAATGCGGTTTCTAACCAAAATAGCAACAGTAACAGCAGCAGCACATACACTCTGGTATTCCAGAATGAATAAAATGGAGCTGCAGAGTCCATTTGATGGGAGAGTTGTACAAACAGACAGACACACAAACACACAAACACACACACACATACACATACACATACACATACACAAAAGAAACCAAAGCAAAACAAAGTTTAAAAGGCCAACGGCTGGACTTAGTACAAATTTAGTTTTTGGGTTTAGTTTATAATTTGGTGCAATTGATTGTGAAATTGATAATGATGATGATTGATTCTGATCATAATGTTGGTGGGAGTAGTAGCTTGTGTTGTGTGCTATAAGTCTTTCTCTCTCTAAGACCAGAAGAACTGATTTGTAATTATACATACATCTAAACCTTTGATTTCTTATAGAAAGAAGCTATCTTTCTCTCTCTCTCTCTCTATATATATATATATAGAATAGTTCAGTCGTTGAGCCGAATTGTTGCAATACAAAACATATTCTCATTAGACACAATGTGTATTGCTTTAGCAAATTCTCATTAAACAAAAAGAAAAACAAAAAAAAAAAAAAAAATGCAAAAAAAAATCTAAATTAAACTCTAAATGAAACAAAAAATGTGTAAAGAACAGAAATGAAATTATGTCAACTAGTCAGAGCAGATTGTTTAAGTGTGCTATAAAAAACAACAAAAAACAGAAACAAAAGACAAAACATTTTTGTATTAACTCTTAATTTTTAAACTAAACATAAAAACTAAAATTATAATATATACATATATGCTTGGCATGAACAACAACAAACAAACATAGAGCAGAAAAGCATACTAAAAAAAAACAGAAAAAAAAAACAATTGTAATTAAATTGATTTTAAAACGTTTTTTTTTTTTTTTTTTTTTTTTTCATTTTTGTTAAATCAAACATACCAAAGCAATGAAGTTTTAATTAGGTTTTGTTTTATTTTCTAATTTTTTTTCCGTTTTTTTTTTTTTTTTGGGCATGCCACATATAATCTAGTCAAAACGAAATTATGAGATAATATATTAATATAATTATAAATATATATAAATATATTTTGAAATTCTAGACAAAAATTATGACTAATGAAAATACCAAAAAAAAGAATTATAATATTTATAAAAAGAAAAGAACAACTAAAACAAAATTCGAAATATCAAAACTACACACACACCACCACACACACACACACACACACACACACACAAAGCAAAAGCTTTTTTTCAAATTGTCAAAAATTGTGGAAAAATTGTTAGATTTGCATAAGAAAAAAAAAAAAAAAAAAAAACCGGCACTATATAGAAAACAAAAACTGAATCTGAATTGTATGTAAACTTAACTATATATTTGAATATATATGTATATATATATATTCAAATTATATATTTAGTCAAAAAGATAACAAATACCTCTATGAAGTTACAAGAGAAAAAAGAAAATGCTAGAGAAAACAAAAGAAAAGACAAAAAAAGAGGAAAAATCCCTAATATATAACATTATAATATTATTATTATTATGTATTCATAATGAAAAAAAAAACAAACAACTTAATTATTGCCGGCTAAAAATATGTATTAAAACCAAAACAAACAAACAACAAAACAAAAGAAAACAAACAAACAAACCAAAAAAAAAAATAATAAAACAAAGAAAATTCGAAATATAATTAAAAGCAAATGTCAAACAAAAATACCAAAACAAAAAGTGTATTTATTTTTTTTAGTTTTTGATTTTACCCCTCCACCCCTCCCTGAACAACCTAAACTCATGGCATACAATTCACAATTTTCCCAACATCAAATGATTTTTCACTCTAGGCATTTAGATTTAAATTGTTTATTTAATTACTTAGAACCAATACTAATCAGCTTTTTATTTCAGGTGGATGGATGGTGTTGTTCCACACGGTCAAAATGTGATGTGATGAAGGAGAGATAATTGATGATGATGATGATTGAATGAATGCTTCCATCTTAGAGGTCGATGACTGTGGCAGTTATTTGGTGTAGAGCCCTTAATACTATTGTTTGCATGTCCTAACTACCAAGATTATATTTATATACATATCTATCTATATATACATATATATATATATACTGTGCAACTATGTATTTACTTCTTAGACCCTATTAAATTATATATATATATACTATATATATATATATATATATATGTGTGTATTTGTTAGAACAAACAAGGCAATTCATATAATTGGCCTTTACTTATAAATTTATCTAATCTAACTATTGTATGAACTATATATATATCTCTTTTTTTTTTGAATTTGTAGTTTGTTCTTTTATTCTATATACTTTATATATATATATATTTAGTATATATATTGGATACGTTTTGTATTGTATTGTATTGCTAAAGGTTAATTTTAAGTTCTATATCCTACCTACTCCTTACTCCTCCTTAGCTCTCTCTCTCTCTCATGATCTCTCTCTATTTATCTTGATCTCTTGCTCTCTTTCTATATATCTTATATAGTGTGTGTGATCTATTTAATCACACTAAATATAGTATTAAAATAGTTAAGAAAATGAAAAAGCCTACAATGAAAATTGTTTTTTCAATCTTTCTTTTCGTTTAAATATTCTTTTCTTTTACTTTACAATATTTATTGCATGCGTATTTTAGTTCTTATTTATAAAATGTTTTTTTTTTTTTTTAATTTAGAAAATGTTTGTATGGAATTCACTTTCTATATACCAACATCTATATATACAGTTGTATAAGTTGTGAAAGTAATGTCCTTCTTTCTTTTTGATTAATTTTTTTTTCTTCTTTCTTTTATTTAGTGTGTAAAAGTCGTACTTTTCTATTTTGTCACTAACCAACAACAATTTAATTAGTCATTTCTATATATTTTTTTTTTCTTGTAACTCTTTTTTAATTCTACAAAATCTCGATGTCTGTTAAAGTTTCATACTTTTTTTTTTAATTTGTTTTATCCATAGTCTTTTAAAAAAAGATTAACAAATTACTTTTGCAGCCCACTCACTCACACACACACACACACACACCTATACACACACCTACACACATTTAAAACAAATCATTTCAAATTTTCCTCCCGTCACTAAAGCTACGAAGAGCCACAACAAAAAGCATTTTTAACACACCGTCCATCCACATACACTCACCAACAATTAAACACACACACACACAACAAAAAATACACACGCCTACAATATAAAAAAAAAACAAAAACAAATCACGGTAAACAAATTTTCAATATTTATTTAATCTTTACATTTTTTTTTCTTGTGTTAATTTTTTTCCAAGTATTTCCCAATTAGTTTTAGGAAAACTTTTGATATCAGATTTTGAAGTGACTTTTGAGATATATCGATTTGTCATGATTTCTTATACATTCTTTTTCTCTATTCTCTCCTCTTTCTTTCTCTCTCTCTCTTTCTCTGATTCTTCTCATTTGCACAGTTTCTTCGACACATCGACGCTATAGTTCGCTTGGCCTAAAGACAAGTCCCTACACCAGTCCCATTGCCACTCCGACGGCTGTGATCAAATTCGAGCCCAGTGTACCGGGTTTCGATGACAATAATGAGCACGAGATGCCAGAGCCCGAGCAAGAGCTGCGCATTGATGCGGATAGTGCTTGTGCCACGCCCACTCATTGTACTGGTCATCCGCTGGTGACAAGACATGGAAATGGCGGCGGCAGCGGTGCTGTGAGAGGCGACATCTATAGTAATGAGGATGACGATCCTGATGATGATGATGACGATGATAGTATGGATGAGCCATGTGATTTACGTATGGACTTTGCCAAAGCTCTGCTAGCTGCCGCCCAAGGCACAGCAGTTGGAACAGGAGTTGGTTTAACAATAGGGCCACATACAACGCATCATCTTCACCACCCGCATCAACATCAAGCGCAGCATCATCATCTACAGCACTCGCAAAGTCGTCCAGTGCCGCCATTGATGTATCCAGTACCCAGCGACACGCCCACACGGCGTTTCAGTAGCAGTAGTGGCGGTGTGGCTCCCAGTGGTGGCAGCAATGCCACCAATTCCGCCGTTGTCGTAGTAGATCCACCAACAGCAGCCGCCTTAATAGTAGCAGCCAATTTGGCAGCCAGTAGCAGCAGCAATAGCAACAGCAACAATAACAACAACAACAATAATAATAATAATAATAACAACAACAATACACAAAGTGCCTCATCAACGAGCGGTGGAGCTTCTACATCAGCGGCGGCGGCAGCAGCAGCAGCAGCAGCAGCGGCAGCCATTGCTGGTGGCACACCAACAGCCACTTGGAGTGGTGGCGGTGGTGCCTATGCCTGTGACAGATGCGGCAATACCTATGCCCGGCCACATAGCCTCAATCGACATGTACGCTTCGAATGCGGTGTAGAACCAAAATTCGAGTGCCCCATTTGTCATAAGAAATCCAAGCATAAACACAATCTCGTGCTCCATATGCGCACCCATCAACATCGATGATATAACAACAACAGCAACAGCACCAACAACACCAACAAACCCAAACGGAGTAGTAAAGGCAACAGCAGCAATCCAGCTCAGCTCCTCAATATACAAGCTAAAAACTAGGATCCACAGGATGACGACGACGTCAGGCAGTGGTTTCAATTAATTTTCCAAATGATCTTGAAACATTATAGTCGTTTTTTTATACATGTATATATATATATATATATGTGTACATCTCTATATATATGTATATATATACACCTTATATATATATAATTATAAAACAAAAAGTACCACACTAACTCGCGTAACTGTAAAAGAAATAGGACGAGGTTTCTGCCAAAAAGCTAAGAAGTTCGTTTCAAAGTTAGGAACCAAAAAGAACGATTAGAAAGCAACTTTGATTCAAGGGCTAAGCCTCATTTTTATTGTATAATATATTAGTTTCCTTCTCTATTATTATTTTTCTTTAATTCTTGTGTGCAATGTGAAACAACATTCAATGGTGGCGCGTGGAAGAAGTGAAGTTAGTTGGTTGTGGGGTCAGATTAGGTATTGGTGGACCTGCTAATGTTTTTGTTTTTAGCCTCTGTCTGTGTGTGTGTGTGTATGTAAGTGTGTGTGTGTGTGTGTGAGCGTGTGACTGTGTGTATATGTATATAGAAAATCGTCTTTTTTTTTTTGTTTCTTAGCGAACTTTAATGATCTCAATTGAAAACAAAAACCAGAACAGCAGAAAGGTAGAAAAACAAAAAATTTTGCATTTTCTTTTTATATAGTCAGCACGCAAACAGCAGCAGCAGCAGCAACAACAACAAGAACAGCAACAAACAACAATCTATGAATAAAATAGAAAAACAATTTAAACATTCACATTAATTTTTAGTATAGACTCGCCAGGAGAAGACACAACAAACAACAAACCCCAAAAAAAAAAAAAAAAAAAAAAAACAAACACTCACCACGCGCCAAATCAAATGAGAATGTGGGGCAATAGTTAAACTTAACAATTAACGCTTAGTCAGTCAGTCAGTCAAAAGTTACAGTCAGAGAATGGATCAGAGAGTCAAATCTAGCCAATAAGTTAGAGCCTAAAGCATAGCGAAAAGAGCGGACAGACAGAAGAAGAACACGAAAGAAGAAGCATGCAGAAGAACGATAATAATATTGGTCAAGTGCAATATAATCTACCAAAAAAAAAAAAAAAAAAAAAAAAACGAAAAACAAAAACCACAAAAAAAACAACAAAAATTTGAGTTTAAAAATTAATATTTTTAGTTTTTTATTATACAACAATTTGTCATTCTTTAAAGTTTTTGGCACTTATTTTTCTTGAGGTACGCGCCACCCGAAAGCAACAAAACACAATTAAAACATTAACAAATTAAACAAAAAACAATATAATAAGGGATTGTAAGGGCAAAGCAAAAAATGTTCGTTCCAAGGTAAAAAACAAAAGTTAAAGCAATCCCGTGTTATAAGTTATTTAGTTATAAAACAAAAAAGAAAAACGAAACGCAACGATCTCTAATCTTGTTTTTTTCTTCAAAAAAATATAAAAAAAGAAAAGAATTTTTTTGATTAATTTATATATTTATCTTGTGCTCATTCCATGCAAAAAACAAAACAAAACAAAAAGCAACACACAAAAACAAAATTTAAAACAAAAACAAAAAAGAAATGAAAACGTATTATGATTTAATGAATTAAATTGTGAACACAAAATGTGATAGAGGGAATTTTTTTAGTTTGAACAAAAAAAAAAAAAAAAAAAAAAAACAAAGAAAGAAAGTAAAAAGAAAACAAACGAAAACGACAAAATTATTTAAATTAAAAGGGTTAGGCGCGTCCATACAACAACAACAACAACTACAAAAACACACAACAAAATTTTAATAAATTAAAACGAGCAACAACAAAACGTAAAAAGAGGAAAAAGGATACAACAACAAAAAAAAGGACACTCGCATCGAGTCAAAGAATGAAATAGAGTCGTCTGTCAGTCATCAAAGTTTATGAAAAGAAAAGAAAAGAGAAAAATATATAATTGGTATGTGATATAAAGAATATAGTCCTCATTGTAATTAATATATATGTATACATAAAAACAAAACAAAAACAAAAACAAATTGCATATAAATAACAAAAAAAAAAGAAAATTTATTTACATATATGTATAATTTCTTGTTAATAAAAGTAATTTTCAAAATTCAAAACAAACACACAAAAATTGTTAAAAGAAAATTTGAAAGAAAAACAAAATGTTGCAACAAAAAAAAAAAGAAAAAGAAAAGGTTTTTGTTATATAAATCGTTTAATTTTTTAAGAATATGTATATTGTAAAATTGTAAATGTTTATTATAATAATAATAACAACGTTGATTGAACGAAAGCTAGTTCAGAAAACGCTCCACACACACACACACACACACACACACACACACACAGAGACACACCCCATAAAATCTAAACTAAACACTTAATAATTGATAAAAATTTTAAAGCTATTAAGCATAGAAAACAATGAGCTTAAACAAAAAGGAAAGAAAATGAAAATGTTGAAAAATTTGTTTATTCGAATTTTGTGCCACAACAAAAACAATGTGATAAAACAGCAGACAAAACGAAATTGGCACAAAAATTCGTAAGACAAAAAGGAAACCTAAATAAACAAGCGATGATCCAACACACACACACACACAAACACACACATATATTATAGTTAACCCATGCAATAACTAAGCGAATATTACAACAAACTAAACTAAAAGAAAGAGGAACGAAAAAGGAAAGAAACTAAAACGATAACAAGGAGAGAACATTTTAATTTCAAAAATTTTTTGTCGGTCAGTATTCGAATTACATAAGTTAAAAAAACAAAAAACAATTTTTTATGTGAGTTTTTTTTTAAATTAATTTTGTTATATTGTTTTGATCTTTGTTAGAATTGGCTAAACATTTTTATATATATATATATATATTATTAATTGGCAAAAGAAATTTACAAAAATAATTTTGATATATATATATAGAACGATATATATATATATATATACAGATAATTCCTAGTCAGTCGGAGAAACGTAGAGCAAAGAAAAAAGAAAAGTGAAGGATATAAAGCAAAATAAGGGGGGGATAAAAAAAGAGTTTTTTTTTATTTTAATTTGTTAAAACTTTAATTAATATATATATATATTTTTGCTTTCTCACTATATCACAAGCGTCTACTACATATATATATATAAAATTATATGCTTTCTTTAATTTAATTTTTATCTAAAGCAAATTATTTAACTTTTTTTGTCTATTAAGGTTGTGGTTCTTATTTATACAAAAACAAAAACAAATGGAAAAAAAATCATTTTTTTACTACTTTTCTAAGCAAACAACAACAAGAAATTTTTTCTAATTTATCAACAGCGCGATGTGATGAAAAAAAAAAATAAACAAACAAACAAAATAAAACAACTCAAAAAAGAAAGATGAAGAAAGAAAAGAAAATTTGTCATTAGATGACTTGAGTTGAGTTGAGTGTAGTTAAAAGGAAAGAAAGAGCATGTGATAAATTCAATATAATTTTGATTAACAAACAAAAAAGAAAAAAATAACTACTAACACACACCAACACAAACACACACACACACACACACACACACACACACACACACACACACACACAGACACTTTGGCAGGCAAATCTACACGTGAAACCTAACTAACTATCTTATCAATCTATCTATCTATCTATCTATCTATAAAGAAAACATATTTTTCGAGAAATTGTACCAACTAGGCAAAGTGAAACTATTTAACTAAATCTGTTTGTATGTATATGTACGAGAAATGTATCTGTATCTAACAATTTTTTCATTTTGTTTTTGTTGCCTTTATTGTGTGTTTTTTTTTTAATTTTTTGTTCTAGTAAGCTTTTAACCCTTATAAATAACCAATACAAACACACACACACACTTTACACCTACATATACACAAACACATTAAAGAAGTTGTAAACCTGGAGCTGTGAATGTAAAATTATATATATATATACCTACATATAGATACACACACATATATATATATATATAAATATATAGAAATATAAATCGATGTGATTAATTGTGATTGTTAAGAAAATGTTAAAAAACAAACGATAATGAAGAGAACGGCATAGGCAAGTGGAAATAGGGCAGGGACACAAGGACAGAATCAGAATATGCTATAGAATTGAATTCGAACAATATTTATGTATGTTCGATGATAAAAATCATGGTTAGGCGGCTTTTGTCCGTTTAAACTCAAAACATGCATACAGAAAACAAAACACACACACACACAAACACACAATAACATATTAGAGAGCAGTATGAATGCATTCAAAACTTTCATTACTTTTGAGTACTTATCATTAAGTAAGTTTTGATTGAGTAGAACTTTACAAAAATGCAATCAAATGTTAGTCAATGAGTGATTTTATATCACTAAATCATTCAAAGTTTTCAAATCAAATATCACTTAATGAATCAATCTGTATAAAATGTTTGACAAAACTCAAAAAGGACTCAAGTGTAATCACAGAATTTCAGAGTTTCTAAGCAATGAATTTTCAAACTATGAATAAATACTACACTGAGTATATTTGAATACCTTACCAACTCAATCAATACAAATCAATGAATAGATAGTACACTGACTATATTTGAATACCTTAACAACTCACTCAATCAATGAATCTGTGTAACCGAATGAATTTATATTAAAGAAACATTCAAAACTCTTCAAAAGTTCTCTAAATATTCGCAGAATTTTCACATATGAATACATCAATGAGTAAAGAGTATTTATATTCACACTAACAAGAAGAGAATATGTCAATGAATAATTCATAAATATAATAATAAATGAATAGTACTCTGAGTAATTTAACAACTTTATAAATCTTTAAAAGTGAATGCCAAATTGAATGTATTCATTTAGCTCTCTACATAGACACAAACACACACACACATATATACATATATACACATTTTACTTAAAAAATTTATTCTTTACTTTTCTATTTTACAATTAATAACTTTCTGTTTTGTGTTTTTTTTTTTTTTAATTTTTTATAATTTTTTCCTTCTAATAGCAAAAATGTAACTAAATAAATAAATGGGGAATTAACTTGCAATAAAAACACACACACACATAGACACACACACACACACACAATGAGAACATCGTCTAGAATTGTAGGCATAAGTGAAAATTAAAAATCAATATATATAAAAAAAAAAATTTAACTGCAATCATTAAGAAAAAAAAAATATAAATGTTAATAGCTGTTAACGCACGCTTTAAAAATTGAAACAGCAAATCGAACCGAAACGAGTAAATCAAAAAAATAAAAAATGAAATAAATAAATATAAACATATTCACACACACACACACACACACACACACAACCATGCATACATATATATTTGTAATTTGTAGCTTAGTTTTTGCGCTGATAATAAAATTTACAAAACAAAATGGAAAGGAGAAATTTCTTTAGTTTAATATTAAAAAAAGAAGAAAACAAAAACAAAAAAATAAAAAGAATATTTAAGAATTATATATCTAATGACATTCGGACATTCAAAATGCCAGTTGTTAGTTTATTTTCGAAAATAAATAATTTAAAATTAAAAGAAAAAGTGTGCTTAAAAACAATTTTAAATGTGTGCAATGAAAAAGAAACAGAAAAAAAACAAATTCTAGATTGACAAATATTGCAATAGTGTAAAATGTATAATAATAATAATAATTAAAAACAAAAGCCGAAAAACGCCTTACAACAACAACAAAAGAAAAATTTGTGAAACAATTTTATTAATAAACAATGAATAAAATGAAAGCAAAAAAATAAAAAATAAAAACAAAATCTATATACATATAAAAAGAAATGCTATTTAATTGTTGTAAAATGAAAACAAAACACAAAAAAAAAAAAAAAATGAAAATTCAACTAAAACCTAAAATATATATATATTAAAAAAAAAATGATGAAATCATAAAAAAAAAAAAAAAAAAAACTATTTGAAAAATGTTGTTTTGATAATTATTCTACAAACTTGCAGAGATTTATTTTCTTCATATTCTTCACTCCCCCCACCTTCCCCCCATTCAGTCCTAGCAAAATAAACTGCAGATGAGAAAAATTGTTTATATAAATTAACTAACATGGAATTTTCTCTTCTTTTAGGTTCAACTAGATGGAAAAAATGGAGTTCTAATGAGAGAGAGAGAAAGAGAGAGAGAGAGACTTGTCTTGGAACCTTCTGTCTTCTGGCCTGGCTAATAATATGCATTAATTATTATTGTATTGAGAGAAGAATATTGAACAAGAACAAATATATTTATATATATGTGATAGTTATATTTATTTGCTGAATATTGTTGTAGTTTGGAAAGCACAAAATCCTCCACACACACACACACACACACACACACACACACACACACACAGCAAACAACAAACTTTATTTGATTTACTATTCTTTTTTTATTTAAAACTTTTGTTTAGACCTAGTTTTAAAATGCTTGAGGTGCTCTCTACTAAATGGGAATTTCACATCATCAGCAACGTCATCAAGATCAACCATCATCAAGATCCTCATCATCATCATCATTATCATCATTCAGTAATCTGTAAACAAATATCAGTTCATCTACAGTGAAAACAGGCACAAGATCATCATTCGAACATTCAACCATTCATCATCAAGATCAAGAAACCCAAAAACAAAAAAAAAAAACTCCAACAAGTTGTGGCTAGTGGATAAGTTTTGAATTACTTATTATTTGATACATTCATTTGTTTGTTAAATTTATAATTTAAATTTGTTTAATTTTCTTTTTCTTATTTTCGTTTCATATTTGGTTTTCTTTTGTTCTATTTTTTGGTTATTGAACTTTGTCCAGCAGACATTTATCCCATATTGGGCAGTTTATTGGGTGTGGATACATCAACACCGTCGGCAACTGCCAGCTATGATGACTATGGCTATCTGCAGCAGCAGCAACAGCAACAACAACATCATAATAACAACAACAACAATAATAATAACAACGCAAACTCAACAACTATTAGTCAGTTACAACATATTGATAATGATAATGCCGGCATGGCCTCCGTTTCTGGTGGCAATCCATCACGTGACTCTTTTATGCAATGCAAACATTGCAAACGTTATTATAAATCGCATCAGAAATTGCAGGAGCATGTTCGTAAATATTGTCTGAAACAAAAGAAATATAAATGTGTATCCTGTGAATATCGTTCGCGACGCAAAGATCATGTCCTGCGTCATGCCAAACGCAAACATTGTCTGCTCTATGAAAGAGCACGCGACGATGAGGAGTCCTTGTATGTGATACGCAACGAAGATGTTCTAAGCAACGATGAGGAAGCCACTGGCGATGGTGAGGCGGAGGCAGATGCTGATGGCATTGATAGCGATGTGGCTGCCGCTTTGTGTGAAATCAAATTTGAATTTGCTGGTCGTGATCTAACCATCACGGCTGTGCCCTGCAAGCAGGAGAGCGATGATGATGATGACTACGATGACGAATGAGAAATCAATATATTAAAGATATACAACATGAGTGAACTACAGAAGCAACTCTTGAGAGGCGTAATGTGAAATGTTTACCAAATGATTTAACAATTAGTAGCTACCTCCACACACATATACATATATATACATATATATATACCTATTACAATCATATCCAAAAAAAAAACAACAATAGTTAGAGACGACGTTGACCTTAGGCCATACATACATTCCTGCACAAATTACTTAAAATCTTGGTTTTAGACTATATATGATATTTGGACATATGAAAATTTCAAAGAAAATAAGTTCCTTATCGGACCTTTTACTAGTTAAATGAATATGATTTTTCTTTAGTTTAAAATATTTGATAATCTTTTTTTTTATTCTATTCTTTCAAAGCATTCCGTTTTCGATTTCATCTTCTATCTCCCTCTCTAACTCTATTTTTCTCTACACTTTGTGTGTATGTGTTTTTTTAACTGTTTTTTGTATTTAAGTTTTTGTTTTATATTATTAATAATAATATTATTATTATTATGATGATGATGGGGTCCAAGACCTTTTATATTTTTATACGTACAAGAAAGATAGAAAGAAAGCAACACTTAAATATTTTCTTTTAGCTCTTAAACCTGTGGTTGGTGTTTTCTCAAAACTCAAATATATATAGAAAAACAAACAAATAAAAAAACAACAAAAAAATCTTGCCAGCAAATTATAGGCTCTTTTCCCACAACCCCTCTCCCCCTCATAAATAAGACTTACAGCGCCATTTTGTTGCCACTTCAGAACATATATAATATATATACCTAATATATAGTACATAAAATATATACACGTGCATACATATATATTCCTCAGTTGTGTAAAGAAAACTTTTTATTTTTTATTTTTGTTTTGTTTGGTGTAAAATTGCATTCTGTAAACGTAAATGAAAAAAAAAGAATAAAGTATACAAAAGTAAATCTATATACAAAATATATATGTACATCAAAAAATGAAACAAAGATTTCTAAATGAAACCAAATTGGATGGGCTATTTAGAAAAAAAAAATAGAGCAGAAAAACGATGCCAATGCCAACAAGAACAACATTGAACAACAACAACATTGAACCACCTCCACATCGAACCACACTCACCACACTCACTTGTTATAGATACCTAAATACAAGTAATTATCTAAAAACATCTAATGATTGACTATTGAACTAATCAAAGGATATTTCGTTTTGTTACTTATCTTTACAGATGGCTATTGGACCATATTGGAGACGGTGCCCTATTCCATAGCCAGTACAGTGGGCCAAAATGCCACTTTGACTAGCAGTAGTCAGACGTTGAGTAATGGTTTAACTGCAGCAACAGTTGTGGTGGAATTGCCACCAGATGATTTGGGCAATCCAGTGGGTAATATACAATATACGATACCAGCATTGACTAAAAATGCAACAACAAACACAACAACGACCAGTTTGTTGCATAAACCAACACAGGGGCAGGCCACAACCATACAGATTGTTAAGCAGCACCACCACCACCAGCACCAGCACCAGCAGCAACAGCAGCAGCAGAGATCACAGCAGGTGACGCCACCAACAGCAGCAGTAGCACCAGCACGTCAAGAGTTCATCAAAATAGATACATCCAGGCTAGAGGATAAAATGCTTTTACGTGATGTTATGCAATATGGTACTAGCATATCCATGGCCACCAGTACGGGCAATAATTCAAATGAAACTGTTGTCGAGTCCGAACTATTGCTAACCGATGCCGATGAGGCAGAAAGAGAATTGGAATTGGCTGCCATGGGCAAGAGTGAGGATCATCATCATCATACACATCATCCGCATCACGATGATCTGCTGGACGATGATGATTATATGGACAAGCAAATGCATCATCATCATCATAATCATCATAATCATCATCAGCAGCAGCAACAACATCATCTTCATGATGAACAGCAAGTCGAGGGTGATAACCAAATGCAAATGGAAAAACTATATGTAGATTTGCATACCGCAACTGGTACAAATTCGAATCCCACTGCCACTGGCACCACCATGACCCTACAACAAGTGACTGGTAATGACTTTACCCTGGATGAGGCGAAATTTGCTTGCAACGTTTGTGGTAAAACATACAAAATCAAAGGCTCCCTCAAGCGACACAAGAACTATGAATGTGGAGTGGAACCCACTCTGAAATGTCCACATTGTCCACATAAATGCAAATATAAATCCGATTTACGTAAGCATATGAATCAAAAGCATGCGGAATCGGGTGAGAGTTTAACCATTATACATATGGGCAATGGAAATTAAGAGAAATAAATACTTGATTTATATAATTAGTATTTGTTGGTTATTGTCATAACTTTGTGTGATTTACCCCCCCTTATACATACATAACTTTTGTGGTAGTAAATGTAATATATACATATATACATAAACATAGCCAAAATAGATGGATCTCTTTTAACTAAGCCCCATTATACTTAAGCCTTAACGAATTTCTCTCTAAAAAACAAAACAAAAGAAAGTTGCTCAAAAAAAAAGTTACACATTTTAAAAACTCTCAAAAATTCCGCTGATCATAAATAAAAAACAAGACATTTTAAAAAAATATCTAAGAAAAACCAACAACCAACATTGTAACATATACAAAACTATGATAAAAACAATAAAATGAATTAATGTTTACAATTAAGTAAAAGTGTATTTGTTAAATTTGTCTTTGTATGTATTATTTTGTTGTGCAATTTCTTTTCATGACTCATGACTAATATGTTTTTCTTTTTTTCTAGGCAAACAACAACAACAACTGGCTCCCAAAAAAATAACAAAACAAAATAAAAGGTCTCTGTCTGTCTCACTTCGTAATTAATAATCATTAAGTAGTTAAAAGCATTTAAACAAAAGGAAAAAACAAAACCGAACAAAAAGCATTTCAATAAAACTGTGCCACTTGAACGAAATTTTTGTTGTTGTATTCCTCATCATTCAAACAAAAAAAAAAAAAAAAAACAAATTCATTTAAAATGTAATATTAACTATATATATAAGTATATATATTTATCATAAGAGTGTCCAAACCAAAACAAATCTTTGTTTTCTCTCTTTTTGTCTCTTTTTAAAAACGAATACAGATTATATACGACATGGTCCCAAAAATCAACTATTGTGCCAATGTGGACGATATTATAATACCATGAATCGTCTGATGTTGCATCAGCGTGAGGAATGTCAGGATTTCAAGCGTTTCCAATGTGACTATTGTCTGAAATGGTTCAAGAGGCGTTCCCACCTAAATCGGCATAAAAAACTCCATGAAGCTGAATTGGCTGCAGAAATTATTTATAAGGAGAAGCAAGTGGCTAGGTCTAGAGGTGGTGCTAATGGAGGAGGAGTAGGAGGAGGAGGAGGAGAAGTTGGAGGAGCTGCAACTCCAACTCGAAGAGCCTCAAGTTGTAATTCGGATGGTTTTGAACCACTGTATCTCTATACATCGGAAATTAAAGTGGAAAATGAAGCAGATAATGTGGATCTCATTTGATTTAATTAATTTTTCTAAAAGTTGATAAATGGCCAAGTTCTCGTTATTGCCAAAAAACAAACAAACACACAAAATAATGCAAATTGCAATAAATTATTATTATTTTTTTTTGGTTCTTGTATATAAACTGATGGAATGTGCAAAAGAAAATGAAAAATTTCTTGCAAAAATCTTGTGATTTTATGATTTTATATGTTAAAATAAAAAGAATTGAAAAATTTATAAAAAGAAAACAAATTTTATTTTCCCCCAAAAAACAAATGTATATAATAATAATAATATATATGTAAATAAGTTAATATTTTATTTGGTAATTTAATTTTTAAAACATTTTATAATTTATTTAATTTTGATTTTTTCAATGTATTTTTCTTTTCCATTTTTTTGTTCTACTTGCAGTGACGCGTAAATACAATCTACGACAACAGGATGGCCAGGTGGACTACTCCGCATCGGGCAGCACATCCGTAACCAAGCTAATGGCCAACAAATCAGTGTTGAAGGAGAGGAAATTATCGTTACCGGAAGCAGCAAGCGGATCAATTGGCAGAAGCGAAAATGAGGAGCCACCTTCCCACAATCAGATTCACATACAATCTGCTAATGATCATGCCAAGAAATCGCCAATAGTCAATAATTCCGATGCCTTAATTGCTTTGCAACAGCTGGCCTCCATATCGACAGCTCGTTCCTTGCAACATATTGTGCCGCATTTGCCCCATAGCTTGCATATAGATGCAAACACATTGCTCCTGCCGGGACGTAAGCTCGGACGACAACAGGGTAACAACAAGCGTACACAAAATCCTCAATATGAGTCCAATCGTTGTCCCTTATGTGGTCGAGATTATCGCTCTCAAGCGTTCCTCAATGAACATATGCGTAAAGAGCATTCGGTTTTGATTTAGTTCAACATAATCGGGGCGGGTAGTAGGGGGGGATTACTCAGAGCTAAGGCTGAAATTGGATTCCAAGAGAAAAATTTGCCAAATTTTAAAAGCACAGACCAAAAAAAGAAAACAAAACAAAAACAAGAAACAAAATAATTGTTATGATAACCCATTAAACATTTAGATTTATAGAAAAATAATCGCCAAACATCGTCTTTACATCTTTCTGCAGCATTTGAGTTGCCTTTTATCAAGAGGAAAATTATTAGTTACAGTCGTTGCTGAAAATATTGAACTAATTTCGACAAGAGACCCTGTTTTAAAGAATCAGTTCAAAAACACATATTATTTGTTTCAAATTCATCAAACTTTCTTTGCCAAAAACTGTTCACTATATTCAGTTTCGACTGTACCTGTTTGCATTGCATATAAATTCTGTACATCTAGTTTTAAATCTAGTTATATAACTTTCTATATCTGCTGAGTGATTTGATTAATAAATTAAGTCTTTTTTACACTATACAAATTAATAAAAAAAAAAAAAAAAATATATATATATCTAAAATATCTAAAGCTAATGTCGTCCATATATTATGATGTCTGAAGATTTAATTTTAATTAAAATTTTTATTGTTATAAAAGGTAGGTTATTTAGATTTTAATTTTAATTATTTATTTACATAAATTGAAAATAATTCAATTTTATTTAATTATTTTATATTATATTCTTTTTATTTCTTTTTAATTTTTCGACTTAGTCACAAGTTAATATATTTATTTTGTTTTTTCTTTGTTCTTAGTTCTTTACACTTGATTTCAAAAGGTATGTTTTTCTAAATGCTTTATTTTTTTGATTTTATTTTAATTATTTTAATTTTCTTTTTTCTTTTTTTGTAGTTTTTGATGTCATTGTTTCGAAAAATATAGAAAAACAGGTAAGTAGCAACCAAAAAATGTAAAGAGTAAAATTTAATTTTGAAAATGTGAACAAAGAAAGGACTCATAATCCTTTCCAAAACAGGTTTCCATCTAATCATTGTCTGTGAGGATAACTGAGTAGTTAACCCAGAGCAGAGAGAAAGAGTGACTGAGAGAGTGGGAGAGTGAGAGTGCAAGAGAGATCTGCATTGCAAAATTTTCTACAAACCATTCAAATTCGGCCAACCACAAAAATTAACTGTACTATCCAGTCGTCGAAATGATGGTTATCATGTAGGCATTTCTCTGTCTCTTTTTCTCATACATATAAAACACCCACACAAAAGCCGTAAATGCGTTTCAAGAAATCGACATGGTTGCTGCTTTTGTTATTGCCGATGGTGCCTGTGTGTTTTGTTTTTCTAAAAATAAGTTTTCCTGTTTTTGCCTGCCTGGATCGGCCTGTTAATGCGTGCGTGAGTGTGTGTATGTGTGTGGGATATATTTATCCTGTGCTTCCCACGTGATTTTCCTAGATTTTTCTGCTGCCTGCTTTTCTAACAATCGTTCTCGTTTGCCATTTCGGTTTCCCTTTTGTGCTTGGCCTTCGTAAAGCGTCCTACAAACAGCAGCAACAACAACAACAACAAGCACAGGATGCATACAACATTTAAGTTTCAAGGGCTGAACGACAACGGCGTCGGCGACGGAGGCGATGCGTGCTAGAAGCTATTCCAGGAATTTTATGGAAACAGTCATTGCCTGCTTAAGTGAGAGGATGACGGAGAGAGAGAGAGAGGGTGAGAGAGGGACTGGCTAATTGATTAAGATAAATTCAAGTCTACAATTCATTGGAAAGTAACGGTTAAATTGTGATTTAGTTATTTGTTTGTTCAGACAATTTGCCTTTCATTGGAAGCCTCAGCCTCCCTCTCTCTTGTACTTTGCTTTTATGATGTCTTGACCTTGACATTCATTTTCCAGTTTTGTTAACAGATGCAACTGGAATAAAACACCACCGGAAGCTATTCGTAAACACAGACTCTCTCATTATCATTTCTCTCGGTTGCTCTCGCTCTCGCTTTACCTCTCTCTCCCTCTCTGTCTGCTTTCTAGCCAAACATACATGTACATACAAAGTAGGAGAAAGTTTTCGTCATAGAATTTGCCTGCCTGCAGCAGCAACAGCAACAACAACAACAACAATACGATTCCATTTGCAGTTAGGTAGAAAAATTGGAAATGAGTAAAAATAAATCAAGGACCCGAGACCAGAGAGCTACACTTGCTGAGCGCAACAGATACAGAAATGCAGGCACACACACGCACACTCAAATGCATTTTCCTGTATTTTCCTCATTTATTTGTGTGTGTGTGCGTGTGTGTGTGTGTCTGTGTAAAGCAGCTGCGCAAAGGGATTTAGGATTCGGTTTTGAGTTTCGTGCTTGGAATTTTTTTTTTTTTTGTAAGCTAGGCACAGAGAGAATCGATAAAGAAAAGATATTGCAACTAGTGCAGTTTTGATTGTGTTGCAGTGAGGACGCTTTACGGAGCGTGGGAGGAGTTGAAGGAAAAGGAGTAGGAGGAGGTGGAGTAGAAGGAGTTACATATATGCAAATTACTGCGAGAAAAAGCTAATTTAAAGCTTAAATTAAAATTAGAAAACTTCTCCTCCTCCTCCAAACTTTAAGTTCATTCCAAACTACAACACAATCACTTACTGACACTAAACAAATCATTTATTTATATAATTTACTAATTTTATTTCTTCTTCTTCATTACAGATTGCCTTCTAAAGCTGTGTGGTTTTTGTAAACTTTTCGATTCAGTGAAATTTACTAACCTATTTTCATTTTCTTCGATTTTTTTCTAGATGCTCCAGGTAAAGAAAACCAACAACATCATAAAACACCAACATCATAAACATCATCATCAAACAAAAAAACACAACAAAACAAAAGACTTCATCATCAACACGCACCAAACAAAAACTTCATTATCATTTACTTTGTGCTAATAAAAATTTAAACAAAAAAAAAAAACCATTTCAATTTTGTGTTCTTCATAAAGTGTTTGTTTTATTCATTTTTTTAAAAATTAAATTAAAGTAATTTTTATTTGTATTTGTATTTATTTTGCATGTTGTTAACACTTGTTCTAAACTAACCCAGCAAACAAGGTCTGAGAAAAAAATATTTTTTTATGCTTTTTCATTTGTCACACAGCTGTCACCTTTCATATACATATAAAAAAATCTGATAAGCTTTTCTTCACGAACAATGAATAATCAAACTATGCCTTCATTTCCAGATTTGAGCAGAAAAGAGAATACTGCTCCTGAAATCCAGCGAATCCATCCTCGAAGCATTTTAAATGGCAATCTACAAAGGGAGAATGAGAATCAAATGGCTGCAACACGTCGCAAGCGTTTATCCGTCTCGGAAGTATCGGATATGTTGTTTGAATTCTATAAAACCAAATCGGCCAAGGCTCCAAAACAACAGGATTTAAGTAGCGAACTAATTGGTAAATATGGCCAAGTATCGCCTACTTCGGCAGAGACTTTGGAACCCTCGAGCATTGCAGCCATTGCAGTTTATGGCGCTGCCTCTGAGACGGCTTCAAAAAACTTGAATGCTGATGAAATGTTGGGTGCTGCCGCTGGTAATGCAGCATTTCATCCGCGACTCAAGTACACTCAAAAGTCAACAGCGGCCGCCCCAATTGACCAGGTGGGAATGGTTGGGGGTGGTATAACAGCCATACCAACATCGGTTTTGGTTTCGAACACAACGGCCGCCGCCAGGCCCAATCCTAAGCCACAGGCAGCTGCTATAGCAGAGGCCTTGATACGGAATGGCATGCATAGCTTCCAGCAACAATTGCGAGCCCAGGAAATATTGCGTCAGCAGACTCCACAACGTCGGCCGAAAGATGAACCTGATTTTACAGCAGGAGGAGGAGGAGCAGGAGGAGTGGGCGGAACAGCAGATATAACTCCAACAAAAATATTGGAGAATCTTTTACGCAAACAGCAAGAACGCGATTTGCGCAATTCCGAGTGTGAGAACGATCCTGGCTCTTCAACTGAGGATGAAGATGATAATCGATATCAGGCATTCGACGATATTCACCTTATGGACCAACAGCATCAGCAACAACAACAGCCATCTCTGAATCTCTTTGGCGGTTCGACCAACTCAATTCTAGATGCCCAGGCACAGGCTTTGCGGAATCTGGAGTTCACCTTGAGTGATTATGGCGGCAGCAGCAGCAACGGCAGCACCACAAGCCCCAATGGCATTGGCCTGGACGGAGAACCTGTCTACGAGTGTCGTCATTGTGGTAAGAAGTATCGCTGGAAGTCCACCCTACGTCGCCATGAGAATGTTGAGTGCGGTGGCAAGGAGCCATCACATCAGTGTCCTTATTGCCCATATAAATCCAAGCAGCGGGGTAATTTGGGTGTACATGTACGCAAACATCATACTGACTTGCCCCAATTGCCTAGCAAACGTCGCTCCAAATACTCTATGAAATGTGAACAGGGAATGGATATGGGAATGGGATTAGGCATGAGCATGGCCGTTAGCAGTGGCTCCATTTCGGATGATTCACAGGGCAAACTCATAATAGACTGCAACAAGTGAAAAGTAGAGAAAATAAATATATGGAATCTAAAGTGCGAAATGATACCAAATAAAACAGAAAATGTTTAAACAGGTCGGAAACAATTCCAAAGCGTGATTTCGTCGAATTTGCCATACTTCAAAATTAACAATAATTCTAAATAAATAATTGCTCTTTTTATATACACTACTTACACTATTTTTTTCGACGAAATCCAGGAATTCGTTAGAATCAGGCCAAATAATTATAAAGAGATTCCAAGAGATTCTTCCAATTAAACTTTTGATGTTCAATTTTAATTTGTTTGTCTGACGACTCAGTCTTATAATTATTGTCTACTTATTTCTTGTCATTATTTTTGTGTCATCCCAAATGAATAATTTTTATATGTTTCTTATTTTATTATAAGCAAGTGCAACTCAATCTAATCATGGCAACATAATCAAATTAATTATTAAGAAGACATCAATCACAAAAAAAAAGACTACCGACTACCAAAAATTGTACGCACGAGTTATTCACATTAGGAATAATCGCAGAGGTCAACTCAGCCGAATGTGCAATGGCCAAGCCTCACTCCGGAGGAACCGCCTTCATGATCACGGTTAACCTCTACGCCAGGTAGAAAAACAAACAAAAAAAAAAATACAAAACAATTTTAAGACATGATTATTAATTTTACCATTTAAGTGCCAGGAAATTGTCCTACTTAGAATTATAACGACATTTTATATATTAAGAAATTATGTCAACTATTTACATACATACAGTTCAGAGATATCTCGAATTAAATAATTTCAAAAAAAAAGATATTCAAATGGAAATGTAAAAGACCAAACCACAAAAAGATCTTGCCCTTGCCCAGCCACAAACAAAAACAAAAAAAAAAAAAAACGATCTCTGAACTTTCCAAGACTACGATCTCCCAAATTCATTTTCATATACTCATTATTTCTGACTGATTTAGTTATTTAAGGGAAAAGATTCACACAATTCCTCGATTCCCAATCCAAAAAGCATTCTTTTCGTATTTATTGACATTTTAAGACTGACAATTTTTATACCTTATGATTGTATTACCAAAAAAAAAAAAAAAAAAGAAGAAAAAAAACCAACACAAAGATTATTGAACCCATTTATAAAAAAAAAAAAAAAAAAAAACACTCCCAAACCAAAAAAAAAACCAAACCATTTTATAATCCAAATGAATTGTATTGTCATATTTTTTCAATTATTTTATTATATACCTATATATATTTATATTTATAAGATTTTATTGCTGCCATTTTTATGTTAACGAGAGCTCAAACTTAAGATGATCATTCAAATTATCGAACTGAAAGAAGGCAGTGAAACTGCGCCAAATGCAAACATAACGAAGACAAGACACACAATTTTTTTGTAATAATCTTTTTATACACATATATACATAACGTTTACATATTTAATTAAAACGCAATTTTTGTAACCTTTGTAGTAGTAATATATATACTATGTATATTTTTTCTTTTATTTATTAGGCGCAAGAGATTTTGTACTGTTCGAGTGTGTTTGTTTGTTTGTGTAAGTTCGAAGGCGATTAATGGGAGATTGCAAAGAATACAGGTTTAACACGTGAAAGATATATCGAGAAAAAAAAAAAACAACAAAATGCTTGCAAAACGGAATCAAATTGTATATATAATAACTATGTGTCTATTTAATGCGGATTGCACTCAGGATTGGGAACCCAGCGAGTTTAATACGAACAACCAATGGCCACGGTCAGAAAGTCCTCGAAACCAATGGTAATGGTGCCATTTTGTTGGGTATCGCGTTGCCGGAAAGCCTCTGTGAAACGTTGAACTTGCACGCACAGAACAATAAATTGGTCCACCGAGACTTCTTTGTGGCTCTGGGGATCGCTCTTTTTAACCAGGAAGTTGATAAACTCGGGCGTAAAACGGAAACCCATTTGGGTAAAAGCTGCGATAAAGAATAAGTAGTAGCTAGTATTTAGGCAACTAAAGACATTTGTTTATACTCACCCTGAGTTAGTTCGCTCTCTTCAATGTGCCCAGAGCTATCTTGATCGTAAGTTTTAAAGACTTGGAGCCATTGATTGATATAGTTGTATAGCTTTTCAAATTCATAGATATCAATAGTTCCACTGGCGTCATTATCAAACATGCCTGTAGGGGAGAAAAAAACAAACAGAGGAAAACTTTGCCGTTATTGACTTAAGTAAACACATAATAAAAAGTCATTAAACAAATAAACAAATCGGAGTCTAATGGGGGGCATATGTTGAACACTCAGTCGCAGAGTAAAACTATGTTCTGACTCACTTATCATCAGTTTGCAAGCATTGTCCGAAAAGTGTTCACCACGCCCATTAACAAGAGCTGCTTGCAATTCCGTTGAATTGATCTTTCCGGAGCGATCCCGATCTACCATAGCAAACCACTGTTGCGCCTGTGGAGAAACTTGAGCATTTTGTGGGGGAAATGCTCCGGGGGGTGGAGCATATCCGCCGCCAGGCTGTCCTGCATATGGATTGTAACCGCCACCCTGTAAATAATATGTGTCCCTTGATAATTGTCTTTTACATTCAGTTGGAAACTTACGTAGGACATTTTCTAACAAACTATGTGTATGTGTTTAATTAACAATTCCAATTAGAATTAGTGATACAAGTACATGAGCCACTATCGATATAATCTTAACGATGAATCGAATGAGTATTTGAAATATTCGATAAAAAAAATGCTATAATCGATAAACATAAGTTGTCGATATACCACAAACAAAAACAACGCAGACAAACAAAAACAAGCGGAAAATGTCGCAGGCTAATAAATTCGTCAATATGGATATATTTTCCAACTATCAAAAGTATATTGATAACGAGCAGGAGGTGCGAGAGAACATACGCCTAGTTGTACGCGAAATCGAACAACTTGCTAAAGATGCAACTATTAGGTTGCAGATTATTCACTCGGATCTGGCTCAAAGTAAGAAAGATGCCGGCAAATTGTTTTAAATGTTATTCACTTAATTCTTTTTATAATAGTTAGCAGTGCTTGTGGCCTGGCCAGGAAGCAGATCGAAGCCTGTGCCGAGAAATATGAAAAGTTGTCCGCTTTGGTTCGTCCGGGACAATATTACAGGTGAGTCACATTTGGATCTCTATATCATTTCAATGTGGGTAGTTGTTCAATGTTTTTTCCATTCCACAGATATTCAGATCATTGGACTTACATTACTCAGCGTTTGATCTTTTTGATTGCTTTGGTCGTATATTTGGAGGCGGGCTTTTTGGTAACTCGAGAAACTGTGGCTGAAATGCTTGGGCGTAAGTCAATACTAGGAGTCAGATTTAATGCCTCAGACGTGTAGACTAATTATCAATCTTCTACAGTGAAAACAAATCAAGTGGATGGATTTCATTTGGATATAGAAGATTACTTGCTGGGAATTTTGCTACTGGCATCAGAACTCTCACGATTCGCAACCAATTCCGTGACAATGGGCGACTATGAGCGTCCTTTGAACATTTCCCATTTCATTGGAGATTTGAATACAGGATTCCGTTTACTAAATCTAAAGAATGATGGCCTGCGCAAGCGTTTCGATGCCCTTAAATATGATGTGAAGAAAATTGAAGAAGTTGTTTATGACGTTAGCATACGTGGACTATCAACCGGCAAAGATAAGGAGCCAGTCGAACCAGAGCCAGTGGAGTAATCCTAATTCAATTGGAGTAGGTTAAGTTCGTAGACCTTATAAGTGAAAAAAATCACATTTAAAGTGCATTTCGTTTAATATTTCAAAAAACTCAAGTGAATTCAGTGAATATATATAGCTGCATATACTCTTATATCGGCAAAGATATCAAAAGGCCAAGATCTGTTAATTAGCAGACTCAAAAATGAGCAAAGCCATATGATCGAATCTAGGCATTTTTTTAATTGTTGATAAAATCTCGAGTTTGAAAAGATTGAACAATAAAAAAAAGCTTCTCATTTGGTTTTTTAAAAATCCTTTAACTTTATTCTAGCTTTAATTTTCAAAATATTATGAATTAGTTTCCATTAACGAGAAGTGTTGGCAACGCTTGAAGATCATATGGTCGAGCCTTCGCGCTTTTTCTCTGCTTCTCTTTTCAGTTGTTTTTTTACCACTGTCGCTGCAACACGTAGCGCGCTGTTTTCTTGTGTGTTTTTGTTGTTTGTATATTGGTGAACTGTGCACTGTGCCTGTGTGTGTGTGTTTCGTTGAATGCAATTTGCAGTATATATTTCGGATTAAAGGTTTTATCGCATTTATTTCTGAACCATAGGAAAACGTAAGTGCATTCACCCTTCTCTCCAGAAATTTATTTAGCAACGACCTCCTCGCTCAATCGAGGGGAAAAAAGAGGGCTCCACTAACAACCAGTTCTCCTGCTCTCACAAACTGCAATTGGGTCAAAAAAAAAAAAAAAAAAAAACCTAAAATATTTACCAGGCTAAGAATGAAGGTGGAGAGGAATCAGATGGTCTACTTGGCAAGGAAAACCCTTGCCAAAGGTTAATGACTCGCCAGAAAGGCTTAAACGTTTGCCAAACGGAGCCTCTAAAAATGGGTCAAGGCTGATAGCAGGAATAGGCAGAGTAGGAGGAGAAAAGAACATAAAAATATTTTACGACGTGGGCTGAAACAGATTGCATTTCATACTATTTATTTATTTCGTTTCGCTTTCGCATTGCAATTGAATGTGACCCACGAACCCATCTGGACCATCGTTATTATATAAACCACCAATCAGAGTGCAGCGAGGTTCACTAAAAAAAAAACTAGTTTAGAAAAAAAAATAGACACCAAAAGTAAATAATAATAATTACAACATACACGGCGGCCTCTGTGGCTAGCGGGTTGTTTTTTTCATTTTTTGTATTATAAGTTTGTTTTTTTGTTTTTGTTGCTTTTGCCTCTTCGTTTCATTTACAAAACACGCTTTTACTGAACGCAGTTCAAAGTCCAGGTTTCTATGCGGCGGCTTGACTGACGAGGCACAGTAAGAGAGAGAGAGAGAGCGAGAGCGAGCACAAGAGGTTTCTCTGGCAAACTTTTAAGTGGGAGTGAGAGAATGTGTGGGTGTGAGAGAGCAAAAACTGTGAGAATAACAAACATGCAAACACCTTTTGGTGCGAAAGAGATAAAATGCGACAGGTGGATGAATCTTGTGCTTCTCTCTCTCTATCTCTCTTTCTCTGTGTCTCGGTCTCAGTGCTAGAGTTACATACTTACATACATTTGTACATATGTAAATGTATGAAAATATTTAATGTTGATGAAATAGCATCGGCAACAAGTGGAAAGGTTGGAAAACTAATATCGCATACACTATAAAAATTTCGTTAAAATTAAGAAATAAAAGTATCTCACAGATACTCACCTAACCATCTCAGTCACACTCTGCTCGCCTTAGTACAAAGTCCAAAGTTAAGCTATTCATAATCACACACATCACAATGATCATCTTGTTGTCGCTCGTGATCTTCTCTCCTGCTGATTAGGCTAATTCCTGACGAGTTTATACATATGTACATATGTTTGTGAAATTTACCTCTTTTAACCTAAATGATAAGGTGCACTTTTTTTTTGTCTGATAACCTCCCACAACCAGACTGTTTCGTTCAATGCGTCACAAATTGTTCTAGGTTATTTGTATTTTTGGCCAACACTTGAGATTATCATCAATACCTCGTGCCTGCCGCAAATTGCGTTTTATATCAGCAAATAAAATTGCAAAAAATGAACCCCCCGCTAGTTGGCAATTAAATTGGACTTTAAACTAACGTTAAAACCTGTTGAATTATTGGTATGCTTATCGTTGCTAGTTTTTCTTTTCCTTTTTCGTTTATTGAATGTTTTTCAAAAAATAAACTTCTTATGCACTTATATCACTCGGGGACTTGTATACTTATGAGTATCCTCTAATACTTAAAATGAAGTAAACAAATGTGTAATTCCGTTAAAACGTGATAAGCAATTAAAATAAAAAATAGTATAATAACAAAATACTTAAGAGAGAATGTGCCCTGTAAATGTTGATAATTGCTATACCCTTAAAAAAGGTTTTGTTAAAATGAAGATGTACGTACAAATTTATTTATAAGATATACATTCTTGAACAGCATGTGAAGCCAACTCGAGGTGTCTTTCCTATGTGCTCAGTTTAAGAGCTATGCAAATTAAATTTGTTATTTATGCTTCTTGTTGTCAAAGGAAAGTTAGGTTTATAAAGCGGAATCAGACCTCTATAGCATATAGTGTCATGGGTATGTATAATGATGAAACAAGTCTTAGTCAGTTTTGAGTTGAGCAACAAATCTAGAACCCATATGATATTTCTAGTACAGCTCAGATCGGATGTTCTATAGCACGTTTTAAAATATGTAGAAGGAACCAACAAAAAAGTTTAAATGAAAAAACATCTTTGTTTGTTGAAATGATTGTACAAATACTACTTGTATATGCACAATATATGTATGAATATTATTTAAATAATTCTTAATCATACATACATATATGTAAGTATATATCAGTCAGGGTATTTAAACTTCGCCATAGCCGAAATTTTTGTTCTTGATATTGCTTTTTTTATCATCTATTCGCGCTCTCAGCTACATGCTATTTTTATAGTTGGTTAAATCAAAAACAAAGAAGAAGAGAGCGACAGAGGGGTTATGTATATATGAACCTATATATTAATATGGGGGGCCCGCCCCCTAAATCGTGTGATAAGCTATAATCGTCTATCATTTTTGCATTACCTTGCTTTGTTTATCTAACAGTAGCGCATTTGAATACGAATTTTAAGGGGGGATCTGTTCTTGATTTTTTCTTAAGCATATTGCCTCGAGTCTGGTATTGAAAGAGAAATATGTAATTTCATGTTAGAGATAAGCGATTTTCCTCAAATTTGGGGGCTTAGTAATCCCCATAATACCCCACTGACTTTGTATTCTCGCTCTCTCTTTACCTATGCATGTACATGACGATATCCAATTGCTAATTCGCAGGTTCTGATAAGATTATATCGATCTCAAGCAACCGGCATCGGTCAACGTACACTCTCTCTCACTCACACTCACTCTCCACCTCTTTGTGGGGCTCTCTTAGCCCGAGCCCCCTTTATTTCACACGCTCTCATAGATACTTACACAACGTCTACGTATGTTCATTTATATATGTATGTAGTATATACAGATGTGAATGTGTGTGCCCCTCTTGTCTGTCTTGCTATTTGTTTTTATACATACATTTTAAAGACCCCAACGCTGCGCCACGCAGTTGAAAAATCAGTTGACGCTCGACACTCAAGCGATCAAGTTAAGTTCCCTTTTCTATTCTCGGTAACGGGTGGTATTTGTTTGTTCATTTTCGAATTTCGCTTTATTTGTGTGTTTGAAATTGTCAACAGAATTTGAAGTGCAATTAGTTAAGACTAATTTAATTGAAACGCAAGACAGAGTCCTCGAGATTCTGCCAATTCTTTTTAGCCATCATCACAAGTAGCAGAACGAACAAAAGGTTTGTTGATTTGTTGTTGTGTGTTTTAAACCCACATTCAAGGTCGTCATGAATGAAAATAGAGGGGAAAACAAAAACATTTACTAGTCAAACGACTTGATATACATATGTATGTACATATGTATATTATATAGACCTCCCGAAAGTCTCTCCAATATATGTATGTGCACAAGGAAGTAATCTTAAGAGATTCTAGTTGTCAGTGTTTCGTGATAACGTTGAAACTCTTTCTCTTATCAGTTGTGCTTAGTTTGTTATATAAACAAAATATAAATGTCTGCCAAGGTTAAACCTTCTCCCCGCAATGAAAATCTACAGAAATAATACATTAATTTATATTCACTTTGGCCAATATACGAGTTTGTATAATTAACACGATAAACCGTAGAGAGGCAACCACACCAAACTATTGAATGGCATTTGGACTTGGACTTTGTACCTTTAGCTTTGCTAGTTTGTTTTTTCTTCTTTATTTTCTTTAATTTATGTTTTTTTATTTTCTTGTTTTGCTAACAAACAAATAAATGCCGGCAAGCAAGACATTCAAAAATACATATTAAGTATACGACAACGGTGTCTAGTCACAGTGGTAGTCAAAACTAGGTCAAATGAAAACAAAATTGGTAAATTGTTGTTGTTATTTGTATGTATACGTGTATATGTATTTGAAGAAACTACATAAAGTATAATAGAAAAAAGTCTTTGTTGCATTCGTAGCCTTCAAGTTCAAGATCTAGTTGTATCTTGTTATACTCGAAGGTCTTTCCTAGAGTTTTAGTTAAAAAACAAAAATAAAAACAAATTTTAAAGTCCCGCTTTTTGATCTACGATAAAAAACAGAGAGTGCAAAATGATTAGAGAAATACAGAGAAAGAAGAGCAAACATTATGTACATCACTCTCTTGCATGATCATAAAATTGATTATAAACAATTAATATGCATATAAACAAAGTAATATATGTACATACAAACAACTGGTTCAGAACTCAATCTCCATATAATCAAATTTCGAGGTTATTGCAATCCAATTGACTGAAAGATAGTCCCAACGAGTTTGAAGTTAAATATTTTTGTATTACCCAAAAATAATTTTAATTATAAGTACATGCATATATGAATGTCTAGAGTCTAGACCTTTAGAGCAAGCAGCTGACAAGTCTCACAATCAATCTCAAGCTCAAACTCTTGGGGTTATCATCAGTACAGCATTTGCATGACGTCAACACAGATCGATTGATTACAATCGATCTTCAAATGCATGGAAAAACTTATGGGCATACAATAAAAAGAATATGCTAGTTCTCTGCGAACTTTGCACGTAACAATATAAGGAATTCAAGCAGTTCTAGAATGGTTAACAACGTATTTCGTTTGAAACAGAGATAATCAACCATAAACAATAAACATTGTAGATATATATATTTAGGTGAATCATATAAAATTCGTCTGGTTATGGGTCTGGAAAATTTTATAGATAATATAAATGTGTACATACATATATACACAGGTGAAGGTACCTTATCAGTATTAGTAATTTACTTTTAAAAGTGATAATAAACGAACGATTAAATGTTTAAATAAATTAGGTTAATACTTTGGTTGTTGATCTTTTGTTAACTGATTTCTTTTTCTTCTTCTAGTGAATCGAATTCTAATATATATACATATAAATATATCAGTGAGAATCACTTGATAAGGTATGGCTGAAGCCCATTCTGCCGTTGCCTTTTCGTTTGCCATCACACACGATGGCTTCGACATCAACTATGATCATGAGGTGCTCAATTTGGTGTGGAATTCCGGTGTAAGATCTTGGAAGAAACGTGTTGCACGTGCCAGGGTAAGTTGAAAATTACAAACTTCTTTAAATCCCTTTAGCTTAATGATTTTAATTGTACATTTTTTAGAATGGTGTACGCAATGGCGTGTATCCGGCCCATATACAAAGCCTTTGGCTAATATCAGCCATAGCCTTGGGTCTACATTTTGCCGGCTATCAGGCACCATTTAATTTAACTAATCGAGTGCTAGTTCATCTGCCCTCTAATACTATAAATTGGCAAGTTACTGCCTGTTTTGTGGCAGCCTTGATTGTTTGGCTTTCAATATGCTTCACGATGAGATATACCTTAAAACTTTTGCTCATGTACAAGGGCTGGATGTATGAGTCCAGAGCACCAGGAAGTCGTGTCTCAGTTCCAACCATGTTATGGGTGGCTGTTGTACGTGTTCTATCCAGTTGGAATAAGCCGGGATTGTATAGTTTTCAAGGTTCGCTGCCACGCCTACCACTGCCTTCGGTTGAGGATACCATGCGTAGATACTTAAGAAGTGTACGACCACTTCTAGATGATGCCAACTACACCCGCATGGAGGGATTGGCCAAGGAGTTTCAACAAACAATTGGCAAAAAACTCCAATGGTATTTGAGGCTTAAGAGTTGGTGGTCAACCAATTATGTTTCTGATTGGTGGGAGGAATACGTTTATCTGCGAGGACGTGGTCCACTCTGTGTGAATAGCAATTTCTATGGCACTGATGCCATCTTTATGAATCTCACGAATAAACAGGCAGCCCGGGCAGCTAATGTAATATCGTTGTTGCTTAATTTCCGACGCCTTATTGAGCATCAAGAACTGCAGCCGGTAAGTGGAAATAATGATCATAACTTAACATAACTTAATGTTGATTCATCATCTGTTTTAGATCATGGTCCAGGGTATGATTCCTTTGTGCTCTTGGCAATATGAGCGTACATTTAATACGGCACGTGTGCCCGGCTTGGAGACAGATCGCATCATTCATTACCGAGACTCTAATCATATTGTAGTACTACATAAGGGTTGCTATTACAAAATGCTTATCTATTACAAAGGACGCATCCTTAGACCCTGCGAACTGCAAGTGTAAGAATCTAGGCCTAAAAATGTTGATGAGATATTGTTTTTAACAATGAACTTTTAATCTTTACAGTCAAATTGAGGATATCTTAAAGGCCAAAGCCACGCCGCTTGAGGGCGAAGAGCATTTGGCTGCTTTAACTGCCTGGAATCGTACCAAATGGGCTGATGCTAGGAATACCTATTTCTCGCGTGGTGTTAATCACGTCTCGCTGCGCACCATTGAATCGGCTGCCTTTGTTCTTTCTCTCGACGATGAACCCTTTGAATTTGACTTGGCTCGACCAGAGCTTCTAGATAATTTCGGAAAGAAATTGCTCCATGGCAATGGCTACAATCGTTGGTTCGACAAATGCTTTACTGTCTGTGTGGCTAACAATGGCCGTGTTGGTTTCAATGCTGAGCATACATGGTAAGTGCATAGCATTAACCTCAAATAATTTAAATATTGAAATTTCGATTCAAAATTGATCAAAATCATATTGAAAATCTGAAGGTCTGATGCAGCCATTGCCTCTCATATGTGGGAGAATCTTATAGTCGATGATCTAGCAACTGATGGGTAAAATTTTAATTTTCCTAAGCCATGTTGGCATCGGTGTTGGTCGTTTCCGACAGTTTAAGGCACATAAAAAACAATTCTTGATTAATTTTTATTTTATTTCTATTCTAACCCTTGGTTGTGGCTTAACAAAAACTTATAATTTTATTATTTATAATATTTATTTATAGGGCCGATGCACCGGTTATGGGACATCTTTGGGAATATATATTTGGTGATGATATTTATGGGTAAAATCCTAACTAACTTATTTATTAATTCACTAACTTGATTATTTTTTATCACTAATTTTGTGCGTCACTCTCAACTAACATTCTCATTTGATTTCTATTGTTACTCATCCATATAATACAATATATTTGTCTTTCTGTAGATACGATGAATCGGGCAATACAAAGGGTACACCAGAGTTCCAACCACCGCTGCCCACACGCCTAAGTTGGGACCTCAAGCCGTGTCTGACGCAAATTGAGGAGGCCACCATTGATGTGACCAAGCTAATTAATGAGGTCAACTTGCGTATTCTAGTACACCAAGAGTACGGTAAAGGTTTTATGAAGAAATGCCGCCTATCTCCCGACGCATATATACAGATGGCTCTGCAGTTGGCCTACTATCGGGATGCTGGACGCTTCTCTCTGACCTATGAGGCGTCGATGACGCGTCTCTTCCGTGAAGGCCGCACAGAAACAGTGCGTCCTTGTACTATTGAATCTGCTGCCTGGGTGAAGGCCATGCAAAATTCAAATACAACAAATGATGAGCGTGTTAAATTACTGCAAGATGCTTGTGATCGTCATCAGTTGGGCTATCAGGATGCCATGTGTGGCAATGGAATTGACAGGCATCTATTTTGCCTGTATGTAGTATCTAAATATCTGGAGGTTGATTCGCCTTTCCTCAACGAGGTTTTAAGTGAACCCTGGCGCCTGTCTACCAGTCAAACGCCTCATGGTCAGACACCCAAAATGGATCTAAAGAAGCATCCAAATTGCATAAGTGCTGGCGGTGGCTTTGGACCCGTCGCCGATGATGGTTATGGTGTATCCTACATTATAGCAGGTGAAAATTTGATTTTCTTCCATATCTCAGCAAAGACAACGTGCCAACAAACGGTAAGAAATATAAAATTCCACTTTGAATTGTTCAAATAATCTTTCTTTATGCCATTTTTAGAATGTCCATCGTTTTTCGGAGAATATAGTACAGGCTTTGGGCGATATACGTAGCATGTTTGAGCAGCATATGAAGGATCATCCACCAAAACCGAAAGCATCTTCCACCAAACCACTCACAAATGGTTCATCTACATAATGAAGCGACCTCCACTGTACTCACACAACCACACACACAGTTAGTCCTATTCATGTATAGATATACGTATGTATATGTCTATATATAGATTATTAGTAGGAGATTCTTGTTAGCATTTGTTTTTCCTTCTCTACTACAATCATCATCAACATTTTTGTCTATTCTAACGTTTGTAATTTGTAAGTGCAAAAGTCCAGAAGAAAACAATGCAATTTTTTTTTAAATATTGAACCAATTGTGACTTGTATGTTAGGTTTTTAGTCAACTTTTGCACAATCAATTACTACTGCTTCTCAATTAATTAGTTTGTAAGTTTTAGAAATATATAAACATATCTCTTAAATTTTAAATTTGTACAAAGGAATCGAAACTTTTTTAAAACCATATTTGAATGAACTTTCTAAGTAAGTATAACAAGTCTAAATCTGTTCTGAGAGAATCTTTTTTTTCTTTTATTTTCTGATAAATCTTGTATAATTTAGAATTGCTGAATGCGCGCTTGTATGGAGCTAGTCCAGCAGTTTCTTTTTTGATTTTGGTGTCGAAATGGTTTGCAATGAAACCCGTCGTGGTGTTTTGTTTTTAGGCGTAGCTGGTTTTGGTGTGGTTGCTGCTGTTGTCGTCGCTGCTTTTGTCGCCGCCACCGCAGTGCCTGCCTTTAATGGTGTTTTGACCACTGTTGCAACATCTTCTTTTCCGTCCCCTTCTTGTGTGTCCTCGTAGACCAAGCGTATATCTTCAGTATGCTCTGTGGTTACCTCATTAAGGGCAAGTGGTGTTGCTGTCTTTTCCAATTGTTTTTCTTCTGCTTTTTTAACCTCCTTGGGCAAAGGAGCAAGACCCTCATCCAGTGGCCAGGCATCCATGGCCTCTTCAACCACGACTGGAGCATTCACAGGGGCAGGGAAATCGATATGCACACGCGGCGTACGCCTTATCGCAATGGGAGTGGCTTGTTTGGCGGTGGCGGCAGATTGATTGGAGGCCTGTGGTGTCAGTGGAAAATTGCTGGTGCTGCTGCTACCAGGTGTACGAGGCTGCCTTCGCACCTGAATGGGTGTGGCAGGTCGACATTTCTTTTCAGGTGACTCGAATTTCTCCTCCGAACTAATGATCTGCTTGTCAAGAAGGACCACAACTGGAGGCTGTACGGGTTTATCTGGCTCATAGCTTGCCTTTCGCTTTATGTTTATAGACGAAGCTTCATCTGTTTTACGTGGAGATCGCCTGATGGCTATTGGTGTGGGGGTGACAGACACTTTACGCGGTGAACGCCTTATAGCAATGGGCTTCGGCTTGTCATCCGCCGGATTTGTGTCAATCTGCTTTGCCTTGGGGCTACTCGAACTGGATGAAGAAAAACTTTGGCGTGACGAGTCATTCTCATTGTCGTCTTCAATGTCGGTTTCCTTCTCTTTAATGTTATTTTGTGCAGCCATCTTTTCCTTTAGCGGTTTTCGTTGAGCTGGCTCATCGGCTGAAGGTTTTCTCATTACTTTCTGTTTCTTTTTCTTTAACGGTGGAATGTTCTCTGAGGATTTAAAAGCAGCTTCCAGCACTACTTCCATTTCCTCATACCGTTCACCCAATTCATCGGCTTCAAATGTCAGCAGCGAACAGAACCCATCGGTACTGGAGACAATTAACACTTCACCATCAGCTGACCAGGTGAGATCAGTGAGTCGAGTATAATGGATATTGGAGACGATACCAAAGGGAACTTGCTGTTGTGTGTCATAAAAGAGAACCGAATTCTTTGTGGCCACAGCATAGATCATACGATAGGGTAATTTTATAATGGGTGGATTCTTCTCCTCATTGTACGGTCTAAGGCGGTACAAAACAGGAGAACATCGCACAGCGACAGCGTATTCCTTGGGAAAGGGGAGCACATAGGCCGGACGAGACAGATCATATCGACTAAAGCCATAGGCAGTATTCGTAGGCTTTAAAACGCCATCATAATCTGTGATTCCAGCCGGCGTTATAAGCAGTTTGCCATCTGGAGTAAAACTTAGCCGACGAAAGAATGTCTGCAAAGTGCCATCATGATAGAGCCTTACACTCTTCTCATGCAATTCGTGATTCGTTTTAACAGGTAACGTCGACTTGCTGACTCTGTGAATTATCCTCTTGGTGTTGGCATCAAAGATGCGCAAGTGCCTGCAGTCAAAAATTATTACAAATCAATTCTCTCGGATAAATTATGTATGTTTTACTCACCTGTCCGTGCTCATTGTAGCAATGTACTGATTACATGGATCCCAGGCTACGCCTTGGACATATCCTTTATGATCATCTAATATTGCCAGAGATTTTCCCTTATGAACATCCCACAACATGGCTGTGTTATCCACTGATCCAGTCACCAGGAACAACGAATTTGGCGACCAACTCAAATCATAAATATCCTCTCGGTGACCACGCAGCACCTTCAAAGTTAGCCACACTTCCTTATCTTGACTGCCGTGACCATCGGCATCCACTATATTGATCACCTCGTGCTCGGCCTTCTGTTTCCATATAAACACTACACTCTCATCATCGCCAGATGCCAATAGCTCGCCGTTGGGAGACCATCGCACGGTGTTTACTGCCCGTTGGTGACGCGACAGATCAGCTGCCAGCTCTAATCCAACGTCTCCGTCTCCCCCGGACTCAACGGCGTCGCACTCCCCCCCTTTACGACGATTCAGGTACCAGATTAAAACATGGGCATCGGTGCCACCCGAAGCCAAACGGCAAATGGTCGATGACTGCAAACCCGTTCCTTTGTACTGTATATCTACACTCAGTACAGGATCACGATTATGCCATGAGATCTCGGGTATTTTGCACTTCATTTTTGTTTTCTGTTTTTGTTATTTACTTATTCTAAACGCAAATTTTTCTTCGACTAATGCAGTAGATTTGGCGCCTAAATAGAGCTGGGAATTCCATCGATAGCGCCATCGATAGTATCGACGGAACTGATAAACTAATCGAAATACCACGAAATATCACGCTTGTAGTGTTGAAAAACGAAAATAAGAATGTAACGTATTTCAAATTTTGTTGAAAATTTTTTTTTTGTATTGTACCTTTAAAGTAAATTAATATTTGGGCTTTATAAACCTAAAATTTGATGAACAAAATCTATGACTTGCGTATCGTAAGCTTTTAGTTGATTTGGCGGCAAACAGGGCTTACGGAACATTTGCTCCGAGCTGTAAATCCATTTTGTTGCCGCTGAAAATAACCAAAATTAATTATAAAGAAATAAAATGAAATCACTAAACAAAGCATTACCCCATTTACTGCCAAACAGCACGGGACAACCAGCATGTAATGTGCTCGGATCGGGGGAAATATTATTATCCAAATTGCTGAAGATCAATGCCGAGCCTTTCTTTGGAAAATTCGTAATTCTAAGAGGTGGAAAAACGGTGGCTCCTCCTTGTTGCACATTTGTCATCTGAGTTAGATTAAATTGTTCATAATTAGCCAAATATATATTATTTGCTGTCAATGTACTTACGTAAATAAGGACTGTAAGGATCCTATCGCCATACATTTTGTATTTATCATGCTTTAATAGAAATCAAATGACACGAAATAAAGGTAAATGTTTACTATTACTACTCGAGATTTTAGTGTTGGAAAATAAAAAACGGCTAAAAAAATCGATAACTTGAGTTTTAGTGTTGGTTAACGCAGTTATTCTAGGTTTTGGCGTTGCCAGACTGTCTTGATTTTTGGCGCGTATTTTGAACAGTGCTTTTTTTGGCGGGCAATTCAAATCGTATTGTTAATTTCAATTTTTTTTCCCCCAACTCAGTACTGCTAGAAAAAAAATGAAAAAAATATTACTTAAAAATAAGACTTAAAATACTGATTAAAATTAGATCTTAAAATATTAATAAAAAAATTATAAAATTTCAAAATAAAATTAAAAATGAAAAAAAAAACCAAAAATAGGAAAATTCAAAAAAAAAAAATCATCAAAACGACGGATGATGAGTTGCTCGAATTTTTGTTTGGTCATGGAGTACCAAGGAGGACAGTAAAATGTACCTCCTGTGGTAATCCAGCGACATTGAGCAAGGAATTTAATTTCCGATGTCAACGTCAAATTATTAAAAGGTGTAAATTTTTTGAAAGTATTAGGAAAGACACGATTTTTGAAAAATCAAATTTAAGTATGGGAAAGATCTGCTACCTTATAGCGCTTATGGTAACGGCTAATATGGAGCAGAAGTTCAATAAAGATGAGCATGGGATGTCTTTATTCGGGAGGTATACCTGTTACTGGGGGGTGTATTCGGGAAACGGAAATGAGGGCCAGCTCTGCTTGAGGTAATAAGGACCGTTACATAAAGCCAAACACTATCATTATGTCGGATTGTTGGACTGTGAAGGGGGTGCATCAAAGCGTAACTTTGATCCCTAAAAGCACATACCCAAAACATAAGTATATAGCGGAGTTGAGGTTACACCACGTATTCACTACGATTGGGTATCGGAATCATTGCCCAAAGAGGAGGAACTGGACTGGTCCAAATCCAGTGCCGCCAATGCCTCATCTAAGGGCAACAATTCCTTAAATGTGCCTGATTTGCACATTTGCCCAATTGTAGTGAACACATGGTGTAACCGATGTGTATGGTTTTTATATTTCCTTTTAACATGGAACTCCGCTATATACCCATCAAAGTGGTCGAGACGACGGCCGTAGTGCGGTATAACCGACCGTGCGTCTCGCCACATTCTTTCGATGTTTTGGGTATGTGCATTTGTGTCGGGATCAACAAAGTTTTTTGAATGGTTTACGCTTTGATGCACGAACCCTTCATCATCCAGACAGTTGTATGCCCTCCAACAATCCGACATAATGGTCGTGTTTGGCTTTATGTAATTTTTAATTACCTCAAGGAGGGTTTTTGCGGTGCGGTTGGGGACAGCGACAAGGAAGCATCGTTGCGTTCCCCTTTCAACCCCACCGAAAACCCACTGGCCCTCAACAACTCTACCTCTATTATATTTCCGCTTCCCGAATTTTGCCTCGTCGATTTCAACAATTCGGCCTTCACCCCCCAGTGTTTCCTTCATTTCTTCTTCTACCATTTTTAGGTACACCTCCCGAATAAATTTTTTCCATTGGACAATTGTCCTACTGGACATCCCATGCTCATCTTTATTGAACTTCTGCTCCATATTAGCCGTTACCATAAGCGCTATAAGGTAGCAGATCTTTCCCATACTTAAATTTGATTTTTCAAAAATCGTGTCTTTCCTAATACTTTCAAAAAATGTACACCTTTTAATAATTTGACGCCGATTCTCTACGAATCGGCGTTGACGTTGACATCGGAAATTAAATTCCTTGCTCAATGTCGCTGGATTACCACAGGAGGTACATTTTACTGTCCTCCTTGGTACTCCATGACCAAACAAAAATCCGAGCAATTCATCATCCGTCATTTTGACAAAGTTAAAGAGCGTTACTTTGCATCCGTCGCACGCCATGGTTAAATTTGAAGTGATTGAAAAATGTTTAGAAGCGATCGGAATGTTTTTTGGAGAGTAGAAATTCCATTATCTTCTCTTTCACTCGTTCTTATTTGCATGTAGAAAATATTGTATGAATTGACTCAATCATAACGCATACGCTGACCAAAAAGTCTCCAATTCAAAAGTGTCAGTGTATGCGTTATGATTGAGTCAATTCATAAAAAAGAGACAAAAAGGCGGTTCTTTTCGTCAGTATGTCGACATCAACACGAATTCATTAAAAAAAAAAATTAGCACGTGGTACATGCTATATATGTATGTATGTATGTGCATATAACACATACATACATATAATTAAATATTCGATTTTCTCGATAAGGAAAAAAAAGATATTTTTCGTGAGTTAAGTAACGTACTTTATTATTTGAAAGGAAACTTAGAACTAATTACAAAAATGTCTTATGGTTATATTTATAGCTAAATTTGGGAGCCCTTTGGTGGCGTGGTTGATACTTCGACGATTTGATTGGTCCGACTTTAAATGCTGAGTTAGCGTTCTCACGCCTTTGGTTGTTAGGGGGACAATTATTATTTCAAGTGTTCAATTGTTTATGTTAGTTTTTATGGATTAGCGTTCATACGCTTTGGTTTTGAGGGGGACAATTATTACTTCAAGTGTTCGATTGTTTATGTTAATTTTTATGGATTAGCGTTCATACGCTTTGGTTTTGAGGGGGACAATTGTTTACGTTATGATTTTTAGGGGCCGAAATATTTATATGTTATTGGGTATTGGAGTCGGATATATGACTATATATAGAATGCCCTCTGCAAATGACCAAGCTGCTAAATTGCAATCTAATATTGTTATTCAGTTTGACATTTTTTGGCATAAGCTTCAATTTAATTACAAAGGTCTGAAATTTTCCAAGCATATTAGTGGAATAGAATTTCAATATCAATTTGCTCAATTTTAAATGAAGCCAAATAATCTTATTTTTAGCCTAACTAACACATTAATAAAAATGTTTTATCGTTGCAGTGCTAGGATACCACGAACAAATTAATTAAAAATATATTTATCTCAATTTCAATTTTTGGAAGTACTAAATATTAAATCCTTGAGTTTCAATTAATTGATATCAAAATAAATAATATTTAAAAGAATTTTTAATTAATTTGAATTTTAATGGCTGTCATTCCGACACAAGAAGGTTTGATAATAACGCGATCAAATTGTTAAACACCAGGCTTGTTTTCTATTTTCAATTTTTTTTTATTTAAATTCAAAATTCCATTAAGGTAAATATATATGTAGGTAAACATCTTCAACCTTTAACTTTACGTCATTGCCCATTAAATAAACCTAATTGCACTGAAATATAGCAAATAACACACTATTATATACATACATAAATTTCTGCCAATTGTCTTTTGTAAAAATACAAATTTTCAAATTGTCAACAATCCATTTGAATTTGCCGCAAAAATTTAAATATGGCGCCAATTTTATACCAGAAAATTTGGTATCTGGCAACGCCATTTGGCGCGCTTTCCAACATTGTCGTAACATTTGGGCACACTATTTTAGCTGGAAACAGTTAGATTCACCTATTTTTAGCTTTTATCCCGCTAAAAAACTCAATTTTCTTTTGTTAATTACACAAAAACTACGAAATAAATCGCGAAGGCGCACCTGAGGTCGTGCTCGTGGAATTTTTCTCTTTCGTTTGATACCAAAATTATGTAGTTTAAGGGCGTTTTGGGCCCGAGTAGTAATAGTAAACATTTACCGAAATAAATATATCTAAAGCTCTATATATAGTAGAAAACATACTTACATCTTTTCCGAAGAAATCAAAATGTGACCTGAAGTAGCCACCTAATCCATAATTCATTACCTGCAATTGATCTGAACTATTGGCAAAGACATTTAGATGTGTCATATCTGATACACGTTGCCTTAAAATATCCACCACATAGCTATCATTATTATTTAAAAAAACACTGTTGGAAGTACGATAATTTACAGGCACATTTGTTTCCTTTGCATAATCATAGACGGTACTACGTTTTATCGTAGGCACAGCTATCCGTTTAAGTTCCTCGATTTCGCGATCAGATATAATATCATGATAGATTGCCACAAATGGCAAGTCGTTCAAAATTTCACATTTAAAGGGAGCTAACAATAGAAAGGGTTCGTCTTTAGAATCATAGTAACAACTCAATCCTTTTGGATTTTCGAATTCGCCACGGCAACAGTTCTGAAAGTTTTTCAAATATGTTCTTTCGTCGGACTTTTCCGGTTTTGTCAACTTGTAGAAATCTTTTTCAATTAGCTTCATTTTGAGATAATGGGGTGCATGCCATAAACCTTCTTCAACGACAATCCAAGCTAAGAATTTATTATCTACAGATAAAGAAAAATTAAAAATCTATTGAAATGTTCTTTTGTTACTTGTTGTACTTACTAATTTTTAGTAGATTCATGGCATAAATCTGTGACAAATCCATTTCATGTAAGCCCAAAACCTTATAGTAATTTATCTGAGCTTCTTCCGCATTCATAAAGTAGACACAAGTTAAGTACAACCAATTATGTGCATCCTTATAATATTTGTTCTTGAAAGCATATTGACCCAGTGCGTACAGGTCCAAAGCATTAAGACTAGAGCTGGAGAAGTAATGATACCAATTCTTTAATGAAGATTGACACTTCAAATTTTTTTGTATAGTTACTTGTACTGTTTGTCATTGAGCAATCCTTTGGCAAAATCCTTTGGCTCAATTAGATAAACGTCCAAAATAAGTAACACACTGTCCAAGGCATCATTATAATCCTCACGTATGGGAAAATTTGGTCGCATTTCTTGAATATGTTTTTGAGCGTCTGCAATAGGAAAAACCTGGCCATTTAACTGAGATTCATATGAAGTTACTTAATTCTCTCACCTGTTGCCACATCTTTTGTCATTAAACTTAGCCACTGGGCCCAATCCAAATATTGGCTTCTTAGACTTATAAAATGATTGATCCCATGATATTCATCATTCTTTACATTCACCTCTAAACACTTAAGTTTAATCTCCAAGTAATTAATGGCTCTACAAAAATCGTTTTTTTAAGGATAGAAAATCTAAGAACAATTTAATTCACACATAACTAACTTCTTTACAATTCCTAATTTGCTTTTCATTTCCTTGGCATAATTTTGCAAATCGGAAATAAGTAAATATTTTAAACGTTGCAAATAAACCATTTCCGATACGGATGACGAAAAGTATATATCATAATCTTGCGATCGACAAAAAGATGGAAATAATAAAGTCAATAATACTAGAGTAAACTTCATTCTTTTATGTTGCTAGCTGAACTCAAACTGAATTTGGGTTAAACGTTTTTTACATTTTCGAGTTTTTCTGTAACCAATTGATTGGAAACATGATTACGGCATGAGAGAGTGGAAATTTAAAGATAACTTTACTACAATTGTTTGAATTTACGATATCTCGGTGTAAAAACTTTTACAATAAAATTACACAAATTATTTCTTTTCAATTTAGACTTTAAAAGTAAGTAAATGCGGGCTTAGATTTTGAAAAATTCTATAAAATTACATTTCATTTTAATTCAGAATTCAATTTGATCAGTTTAGCACTTAAAAATACTTTACATATGAGGATAGTAAATAGGTTGTGGGTTTCCATATATGTCTACAGTTCGTCTCTGGTGTGCACTCCTGGGTATTCCTTATTTTCAATGGTCACGCCTTTGCAGCGTTCTTGCTCCACAAGGAAATCCTTGGCCTCCCACGCCTGCTCGCCGTCTTTAAAGAGGAATATGGCACGATTATCATCAACCATGTAGCGCTCAGCCTGTATATGATTGTTCCAGAGACTAGTTTGCCATAGTTTGGTGATCTCATCGGCTTCCTCGCGTGTGGGATTGCCTGTCACTGACACGAAAGTCATTAGAGTTCGACCTTTTTTCGAAACTTTGAGCAATTCCTCAGGATTCTTGCTGTCCAAATTGGATAAATCGAGCTTAGGTTGCGGACGCAGATGCTCGGGGAGCTCATCCGGCTCCAAGGGTTCTTCATCTTCTTCCCATTGGTCAAGGAGACGCTCTAAATCGGCTTCACTGTAATCGCGTATGTCCTTTTTAGCCCAATCCGGCTTGTCCTCATCTTTGGTAAATTTCTTGGTTAATACCAGCACAGGCATTAGGGCCAAGAGAACAAGTATCCACCTTGCCAGCATGTTAAATTAATTTAATAAAAAATTCATCAACTAATATAAATTCCAACTGGGTTGAATGGCAAGCTCAGAGTTGCCAAGTATAGTTTTTATAGCTGACGTGTTGAATCAGCTGTTTATGCAAAAAGGATGGCAGCCCTAGAATTGACATTCACATGTCAGTTTTTATCGCAAGCTAAACGAGTTCGGACGTGGAACCGCGCACAATTTCTGTCGATTTTGTTATTGTTATATACTGATAATACGACGCCAATGCCGCAGCCTTCCGAGCTGGTAAATTGAATAACTAATTTTTTTTTTTTTTCAACGTGGTATCAAAACAAAAACAATGGCAAATAGAGAGTAAAAGTCGTCTCTATCGTGTAATAACTACAATAATTTCTACATTTTAATAACCAAAAGTTAATGTGAATGTAATTCCCCATAAATATTGTGCGATGTGCGTGCTTTTTAGAAGACTATGGATGACATCATCCCTGAGACTCATCATTGAGTTTTGTTTCGTCTCTCTCTCCTAAATCCATTTCATCTGTTTTATATTGTTTCGTGTTTCTGCTTATACTTTATTTTAGATCAAATTTAACCCATTCAACGCGCGCGACTGTTACTAATAATTGAAACGAAAGGAAAATCAATAGCCAGGCAGCTGTCAACAGCTGTTCCGCTGGTCACAAAATGGTCTTTGAGGCGCTGGTTGTCGATATCCTCAATAAGGTTCTAGGCGATTATATAGAGAACTTGGACCGGAATCAACTGAAAATTGGCATCTGGGGAGGTAAGTCGAATGTCAAGGGAGAGTATGTTGTAGGATTGGGAGTTAATTACGGGGTTCCCAACTCCAGATAGGAGCCCCAAACACGCAACCATACAAAGAACAATGACCTTATCCTTCACATTTAGCTTTTAGTTTGACTATGACCTAATTTCTGGTCTACTTATTTACACAGGCCAACATGAAACAAAAACCATAAAATATACATATGTATTTTCTATTTTTACTACAACTATCATTAAAATGCCACTTCTTCTATATAAAATTTGTGCCAAAAAATGAATAACTTCAAGTGGTTTCCAAAACCTTTATGGTTTGTTTAATAATAAAGATTCCTCAATTTTGTCGACTACTAACAAGTACATAGTCATCCATTAGCATCCGCAGAGAGAACAATTCTCAAGCTCTCCCAGAGGAAACAAACTGTTGCATTTGCTTACTCTGCGATATACACACCCACCCAACTAGCGTTATCCCAGAGCAAAATTTATTGCGGTTTCTCTCTCTCACCGATTCACACACATCTGTCAGAACAACAATGGATAACAACAACGGATGATTTTTCATATAAAACTACTCAGATTACAGCAACTGCTTAAGTTTGACATTCCATTTCTTAGTTTTTGCTCCATTAACATCCTCTCTCTTTCTCTCTCTCTCTCTTGTTGGATATCAAGTTAAAAGAATGGAGTGAACCACCAACTGGTTTTGATTTGGAAACACAAAAAAAGTGAAAGAGTTAAACAATCAAAAGCCATACTATTTTTTGTGAGCCTCTGAACTTGATGACATAATGTCGCCGCAATTCATGAATATTCAGTCAGATTTTCTAAATTGTTGTAACCGTCGAGTGATGTGGCCACATACGATAATGCCATAGATCGTTCCAAACCTTTGTGTTTTTTTTTTGTACGCCCTTGCACAAAGAGTCTATTTATTTAGCACAGGGCAACGCCTAGAAAAATGTATCTTTAACCATAAAAGGTGTACGTATAATCTTGGAAAGCACGATAATACGAGTTTATATAGCAAAACTCAGTTAACCTCCTCTTTCTCCTCCCAGAAGTCAGAAGCTAAAGTGCTAAATTCTTTCCACAGGCATTATATACATACATATGTATGTATGTATGTTTAATTCAGTAGCAAATACTCTGGGTTAGAGACACGAAAAGTTTCTTATCCCTATTTTATTTTCCAAAAATATGCAAGGGTATTGAAACTTCGGTTAGTCTAAAGATAGTCTTTCCCTTTGATTTTCTTCTCAGTTTCATTCACCAATAAAGAGTTGTATTTGTAAAGGGTGATAAGGTGGAGCACATTGATTTATACACATATTGTGCTTCTTGGGCCACACCACCACAAATGAACTAAGAAAATTCCCCTTATTTGTCATGACTTCAATATTTTTGTTATGCGCCACTGTTGGCTGCCAATTATTGACTAATTGACTAATGATACGTAGTAAATGCATACATACATTTATGCAAATTCTTATCTTGGATGTCACACATTTGTGCAATACGTGCACAAGGTGTTATCTTTTGTATACGCTTTCCAAATCGGGCAATTTCGATTAAGATCGATTGGCCTTATACGTTGGCATGTTTGTAAAAGGCAGAAGAAAATTATACATACATACATAGAATTAATTTAGTGGATTTTGTAGACTATACGTTTTTACTTGTATAATATTTTATCGTAAAATTATTAGCTAAGCAAATATATCCACTCAATACATGTGTTTTTCAATTAAATTGTCCAGTGGTGCTATCTAAACATTAGTATCTTTTGATAATTGAAGTAATATTTTTTGATTATCTAATAATGTTAATGGTGTTAAATAATTAAGTTGTTTAACTACACTTATCAGCGATTAAATGGAATTGTTTATACATATGTATAAAGTATATATACTTTGATCAGACTTGGCATATTTTTTTGATTTCACCTATTGCCAACTATGGAGGAGTGGCATTATCACACGAACTGTGTGTATGCCTCACCAGACGTTGGTTTCTCTTTAATTTGAAATTGAATTGATGTCTTGGCATTGGTATGAGTGTTTTGTTTTGTTTACTATTCACTCATTGACCATAAATCAATGGGTATTTGCTTCTGACCGCTATCGAAGTTGACTAATTACTTAATGTGAATGTGAAATGAGGATGATGATTATTCCCAAACTTTGCCCTTAATTAAAAGAACATAAATAATTTTATTAAAAATTTTGTTTATTTATTTAGGTGATGTGGTCTTGCAAAATCTCAGGATACGTGAAAATGCCCTCGATGATTTGGATTTGCCAGTTCAGCTTGTTTATGGTTATCTAGGTAAGATAATATTAAAGGTTAATCATGGAATAACTTCGATTGTTAAGTTATTTTTTTAATTTCCAGGCAAGTTGGTATTAAAGATACCATGGAAGAATTTATATAGTCAGCCAGTGATTGTCGATATCGATAGTCTATATGTATTGGTTTCACCAAACAATAATGTTCGATATAATGCCGAGAAGGAAGCTAAATATGCCCTGGAGGCCAAGAAAGTGGCACTCGATGCCCTGGAAGCCGAACGCAAAAAAGAGCTGGATAAGGGTAAAATCAAAGTCCATAAAAATATCATAAAATGTTTATTAATTATTGCATTCTATCGCAGATAAGCCCAAAGCTGATCCTGGTTTCGCAGAGAAATTGACTGCTCAAATTGTTAATAATTTGCAAGTTAAAATCTCCAATGTACATATTCGTTATGAGGATTCAACCACAACAGGAAGTCCCTTCTCCTTTGGCATATCGTTGCATGAGTTGGAACTCTATACCACGGATAATAACTGGGAGAAATGTTATATGGCCCAACAATCGTCGCAGGTCTTTAAAATTGCGAATCTCTCCTGCCTCTCCGCCTATATGAATGTTAATGCCCGACTTTATTCGGGTCAGGAGAAAGAACAGTTGGCCGAAACGTTTCAGGCGCATATTGCAAACAAGGAATTTAAACCATCTAGTTACAGTTATGGTTAGTTAATGACAAGAATTAAAATTAGTAAGGTTTTTTTCTAAATACCTATTTTTTCTTCTTTTTTTTCTAGTATTGGGTCCAATTTGTTGTAATGCCAAGCTAAAGCTAAATATGAATCCAGAATTTGATGACCCACCATTCGAAATTCCCAAAATTGATTTGACTCTTGAAATGGAAACATTAAATGTGGGTCTAACCAGTACACAGTTTCACAATATCGCAAAGCTGGGCGATTCTATGAATCGCATGCAGCTGGGTCTGCCCTATCGCAAATATCGGCCGCACAATTTACGTAAGATAGATAATGCTCGGTGTCCGTCTATCTATTTACTGTGTTACTTCTATAATTTGTTTATATAGCCTACAAAGGCAATGCCAAGGCATGGTGGGCATTTGCAATTAATTCTGTTCTCGAGGAGGATGTAAGACGCATTCGCCGCTGTTGGACATGGGAACACATAAAACAGCATCGCGATCGTTGTAATATGTATGCACAGGTAAGTAAATGAAAATAAACATTAAATTTATGATACATTAATATTTTTGTTGGCGTTTTCAGAAATACAAAGAACGTGAGCTAAACAAGAAACCTCCTGCTACGTTATTAGAATCCTGCACTTTGTTGGAACATGAATTAGATGTGTTTAATTTGCTACTGATACGACAGCGAGTCAATATCGAGATAGCCAAATTGCGCGTTACAACTCCGCCTGAGCAAACAGGCTGGTTTAGTGGGTGGTGGGGCAGTGGCGGTGCTAAGAAAGACACAGGCACCACTGGTGAAAACATTGTCAAAAAGTTTGAAGCCGCAATGACACCCGAGGAGAAGGCGAAACTATATAAGGCCATAGGCTATCAGGAGAACGCCAATCCGCAAAATATGCCCGAAAGTTATGAAGCCATGCGAATGAACTTTAAACTTATTGCCTTGGAGGTGGGCCTCTATGAGGATGTTCGTCTTGATAATGACAGTAGAATCTCTTACGATTATCAGGACTTGCCCTCGATATTAAAGCTTAAGTTTTCCATGGCCACTGCTAAGGTGACACAACGTCCTGCTGCCGAGGCCATTAGCATAACTGCTGGCATGAAAGAGCTTAGCGTATTTGGCAGGGAACGCAAGGAGAGCAACCGTATACCTTTACTGGTGGAGTCCAAAATCACCGATGAATTTAATCTATTGGATATATTCTTCGAAACAAATCCTCTGGATAAACTGTGCGATCAGCGGGTGAAAGTTGTGGCTCGACCATTGCAAATTGTCTACGATGCAGATACCATCCTGAGTTTACTGAGTGTCTTCAAACCACCTAATGATGTCACCCTTTCTAAATTTGAAAATGTTGCCAGTGCCCAGCTAGGTAGCATCAAGGAGCGATCGGCCACAGGAATGCAGTATGTCATTGACCAAAAGTCCGTACTGGATGCGGATATTCTACTCATGCCCAATATTCTAGTAGTGCCCCATGGTGGTCTGTATGTGGCCAATGAGAAATCTTTGGTGGTTGTAAGTTTGGGTCAGTTACATGTGACCACTACACCGCGTCAACGAACATCCGGTCATATTCAGTCTTTGTATCAATCGGGCGAGCATCAGCATGATATTCTTAAAAATGTTATGGACAATGCCTATGACAGATTCACCATTGAGGTTGATGACATCCAAGTTCTGGTTTCCCGCCCGGGTGAACCATGGCAACAAGCTCTGAACTTGGCTGTCGCCACCGATCTGCACGTTTTGAGACCCACCTCTGTTAAAGTTGTAGCTGCTCTATGTGTGGTAGACGACGATCCGCGTTTGCCCAAGGTAAAGGTAGACATCGAACTGCCTTCCATACAAGTGAATGTTAGTGAGGATCGTGTGATCGATGCCATTGGCGTGGGCACAAGTATTCCTCTTCCAGAGAACTCTTCACCGGCTCAACCCTCGACACTTCAACGATCGCGCAGTTCTTTGTCCAACTTTATCAACAAAGAGATCAAGAAACGTAACACCGAGTCTTCAGCTTCAGCTAACAAACCAATGGATATTGATGAAATTACCCAATATACCAATGTGGAGGTGAACTTCTCCCTCAACGAGATTTCTCTTAGGCTCTATCAGTCTCAGAGATTATGTGAAAATGATTCGGATATCACGCAAGAGTTTGTTACGCCGGAACAGGAGCCATCAACTTCTTTGCAGCACGGAGATTTGCTAGATATCGAGAATACTCGTCGCGCCCAGGAAATTCTATCACTTCAGGTGCTGCAAGTAGAGGCTTATCTGGCCCAGCGAACCTATGAAACGGTGGCCACTCTAAAGTAAGAATCCCCCTCACTTAGATTTAAATATAAAGTTTAATTTGATTTCATTTTTACAGAGTGGGAGGTCTCAATATTAAGCAATTCGACTGTGTCGGAAATAATGAAAGGGTTCTGGACGTCATTGACACCCCGGGTTATGCTAAGGACCAGAACTATTTGTTCACTGTCTCTTATACGCTGGCTGACAAACTGTCACCTGAATTTACTACTAAATACAATTCGACAGAGCAATTGATTGTGGTTAATTTCGAGATTCTTAATATTGTGCTTCACCAGGAATGCTTGCTTAGTTTGCTGGAGGTCTCCAATAATTTTCAGAAAAATTTAGAGAGTGTTCTGAAAAACGATAAGCCGCAAGACCGTTTCGCTTCAGCCGGAGCCGGGGATGGTATTAAACATAAACTGGCTGTTATTATGGAGGACACTGAGCATATCATGACGACAAATCAAATGACAACACGTCGGAGTAAAGCATCCGCTTCGCGACGTCGTCGTGTAGTGGAGAGCATTAAGATCCGTCTGGTGGCAAATCTCCTCCAAGTGGGTCTGCAATTAACATCACGTAATCGACCACTGGCCGAGATGAACATCAAAAAATTTGTGACCAGACTTACCATGAAATCATCATACACTGAACTGAATATAGGTTTGAAGGATATTCAAGTCATTGACCTGAATCCTCTAACCAAACACCAAAATGTAAGTTCTTTGAAATATTTAATCCGAATTCTCTGCCTCTTAAACCATAATATTGTCTATTTTAGATCTTGAGCATTGTGGGTCAGGATGCCTTTAATTGTCAAGTGGTGCTCTATAATAAGGATGAAACTCTTGACTATAATTCGGATGATATGAAAATAACCGTGGATATTGGTTGCATGAAGATCATATTTCTCAATTGGTTTGTCTCTGGCGTTTTGGTAAGTTTTTTTTTTTACCAAATCTGACTATTATTTCTATTACTTATTGTTTATTTGTGTTTCCTGCAGAACTTCCTTAACAATTTCCAAGCTGCTCAGCAAGCTTTGTCTGATGCCAGTGCCGCGGCAGCAGAGTCCGCCAGGCAAAAGGCTATGGATGCCTATGAAACGGCCACACGGATGAAACTTAATGTGCGTATTAATGCTCCCATAATCATCATACCAGTGGACTCGAAGAGCTGTAACGCACTGTCTTTGGACTTGGGTATGCTGGAATTGACAAATAATACCATCGAGGTTCCAGTGCAAGATCGAGAAGAGCGAGCGATTATAGATGAAATCAAACTTCAGTTGAAGGATATAAAAATCACAAAGGTTACCATATTGGAAGCGGATGATTCCAATGTCGATGGTAAGGAGGAGTTGAACTCTTTGCATTGCCATTAAATACTAAACTATACCTTCTTTATAAAGATGTGGATGCGGCTGTTGGATGGAGATCTAAATTGAATATGATGAATCCCATGAGTTTCACTCTTCTAGTTACACGAAATCTATCAAGTCAGTGGTACAAAGATGTACCCGATCTTAATCTATCTGGTCGTCTAAAATCAATCGAGGTAAGAAATATCCAAGTACAAATGAGAAAATCTAATAAAATAAATCCAATAATTTTTTATTCCTATCCATTGATAGCTCACGCTTTTTACCGATGATTACGCTTTAATAATGTCGATATTGAATCGAAATCTAAGCGAAGGTATTGACGAGTTTCCACCCATCGAGAGGGCACCGCCAAAGTCACCAACACGAAAGACTATTGATAATCGTAGCATTGCACGTCCAACTTTTAGCAAACAATCGACCCAATCATTGGCCCGAAATAAAAGAATTAATGAATCATTAAAATTCAATTTCCAATTCGATGGCGTTATTATAAATCTGATGGAAGGTAAAACAGAAAGTTGTTCAATCATTTGTATTTGTTATATTTATATTTATTTCTAAACCTTCTAGCTGAGGATGCTGGTCTGGCTCGTTTTGGTATCTATTTTCTGTCTGTAAAGGGATCCAAGCTAGTTGATAATACACTTAGCGTGTCTGTTGTACTGTGCAACATTCAATTGGATGATACACGGAAGAATAACACCAGTCAAATACATCAGTATTTGAGCCGTAAGGATTGGCAGAATCCTCGATTGGACACCGAGGAAATTATCGATGCCTGCTATAATGAACGCAACTTTATGGTGGATGTCACGGCCATTATTAAAGAAAATGATACCTTCGGTAGGTTCTGTTTATCATTTTCACTGATCATTGACTTTTAATGTTATTTTGTGTACCCTTTCAACTTTCAGCCGAGGTTCATGTACGTGGTTTTGATTTAATAGTTTCCATTGACTTTCTGCTTAAATTAACTTCATTCTTAACGGTGCCCCCGGACAATGAGGCGAATTCTTCCATGGGTGTAAATTCAAATGAAATTTCGCAAACAGTTAACGATACTTTGGCTGCGACTAGGGATTCTGTTCGCGGCGCGGCTATGGCAGCAGCGAATGAAAAAGTTGATAGAGAAGTAGGTAGCACATCGCTCGGAAGTAGTTTGGATAAAAGAATGCATCTAATACTGCACATTGATGAGCCGGATATCATTTTGGTGGAGAGTCTCGATGATCTGAATACCAATGCGATTATTTTCAATGTGAGTGAATCTTGCTGTTAGTTGAGTTTATTAATCATGTTGTGACTTTTGACGATTGCAGGCACAAGTACATTTAAATTATCGATCCATCAATGAAAAACAAATTATTAATGGGCAAATCGATGCGTTGAAGATCTACATGAGCTCTTTCTTACCAGAGCGACGCGAAGCAACTCGTCATTATATTTTGCATCCGTGTGTCATCAGTTTGCAGGGTTCGACTCCTGAAGAGGAGGGTCTTCACATCAGCCTTAAGCTGAGTGACATTATAATTAATGTCTCGCCGGCCACCATTGAACTGCTTAACAAGGCTATGCTTAGCATTAGCACGGGCAGTGCGTTGAGTGCCACAGAAAACAAGGTTCAGAAGGATTATTCGAAACTCTGGTATCCCAAACAATTCAGCTCTCGGTCCTATTGGTTCACTAAAGTTGAGGAAGCTACGGAAGCCTTCCAATTTCTTGACAACGAAATCACAGATTTGGATGGCAATCAGAAAGCGGAAAAATGTGTAATTGAAATGCCAAGTATAGCTTTGGTAATCGAATCTGGAATGGGATATTATACGAAACCACTAATTTCATTAGAGACACGTGTCACGGCCGTATTTAACAACTGGAGCCGAAATCTTAGTGCGAATGGATCGATAACTCTTAATATGGTAAGCTGAATCGTTGTAAATGTTGTCTTCTTTGTTTAAAAAGCGTTTTAATTTTTTTTTTTTAGAACTACTTTAATCAGCGACTAGCTGAATGGGAGCCCATAATCGAACTAAATGAAGTAGTTAACCGAAATGGCGTCAGTGAGTACGTGCCGTGGGAACTTAAGTTCGATCTTGGAATGGAGAAGGTTCAAAGCGAAGTGGATGATTTCTCGGAGGAGTATCAAACTACCAATATGAAAATACATTCCAACGAAAATCTTGAGATAACCCTGAGCAAAACTTGTGTAAGTCTGCTGGGCGAGTTGGGTGAGGCTTTCTCCCAGGCGATCGATCAAAAGGGATTGATCAAGCCCGAAATTGTGGCTCCCTATGTGGTGGAGAATGATACAGGATTCGATATAACCTTGGATTTGTGTCGCGGGATTTTTACTTTGCACGAAGTTCATCGAGGTGGTACACAAATACAAGGTGTTGTCAATAGCACTCTATTGCTGCAGACACCAACCAGCGATGATCAGGCAATAGTGGATCCTAGCTCTATACAGACATGCACTATTTCATCAGGTGGTCGGGCATATCTGCAGACAAAGGACATCAGTGGCCTATCGGATGAGCAAGCAGATGATTATAATTTGTATGTGAAAGTTGGCGGAATTGATAAAGAAGTTATACTGCCAGTGTCCAAGGCGGATATTCGCTATTTCCCTCTACTGCGTGCAGTAGATGGAGAACCTTGGGGCATTATTTCGGAGGTTAAATTGGATTATGGTACTACCAAAGTAAACATTCATGGTGTTGTGAATGTAAGTACTCTTCTATAAACCAATAAGAATTTCTTTTTTAAATAAAATTTTTTGTTTAGGTCCATAATCATTTCAGTACCTCCATCAATGTTTACCGAAGGAAGCAACCGGAGGATGAAGAAATTCTAGTGGGAACAGCTAAACCAGGCGAAGTGTTTCATGTCCCACTGCATGCAATCTACGCAGACTCCAAAGAGCTATATTTCTCCATCAAGGGATATAAAACCTCCGTACAGGGAATTTCGTGGCGCGCAAATCCTTCAGATATGAACTATTCACATCAACTGCAATGTGATCCGACATCGACCTTTGAACCGCTTTATATTAACAGCATACGCAGAAAAGATGAAGTCTACTATGAGAATACCAACAAATTCAAATTGCTGAGTGCCTTCTATACGATTCATTTACGTCCGCCGCTTTACTTACGAAACAGTCTACCAATTGATATCAAAGTTTCGGTGGCTGGTTGTTCAGTGCGCAAGGAAACAGTTGAATCGCATGATGCCACGCAAGATTTGGTAAAGAAATACAATCGAGAGGAGTTCCTAGACTATGGAGAAAAGGTCGTGGAACCAGGCGATGTGCTGCATTTGCCCACCGTCAAGATGTCCCAGAAGGGAAAAGAAACTAAAAGCTTTTTAGTTGTACGGGTAAGTGGGCAACAGTTTGGAAAAAAAACCAAGGATTTGTTTAATGACAATTTTGTTACTCCAACCTTTTAGTTGATTCAATATTTGGAAAAGGATTGGTCATGTTCAACTGACATCGCTGAATGCGATGGTGAAGTTAGCATTTGGACTTTTGCCTCTTATGATTCGGAAATAAAAATGGATATGGATCTCTACGTGCGGTAAGTTTGAAAACTATAATTTTGAATAACAAAAATAACTTTCTAATCATTGAATATTTCATTGGGACAGATCGGAGAATCGTCATGGCAGTCTAGTTCTTACCATCTACAGTCCCTTCTGGATGATTAATAAGACTGGTCAGATGCTTACCTACAAAACAGACGTTTCATCTTTGGAAGTACTATATCACCCGCCCGAATACACGGGACCCATTTTGTTCACGTTCCGCGATAAGTTATTCTTTGACAAAAAAAAAAGCTTCAATTCGTTTTGACAATGGCGAATGGAGTGAAAAAATTCCCCTCGATGTGGCCGGTTCAGTTGGCGAGGTTACTTGCCGAGCCAACGACCAGAAATATAGCATTGGCGTTCACAATCATTTGACTCAAAACTCACTGACCAAACAGATAACGTTTATACCTTTCTATATCATTCGCAATCACTGCAGCTTTGATATAGAGGTGCAAGAGCAGAGTCGACCCGGTGATCCTTGGATGAGACTGAGTCCGGAGCAATGTGAACCGCTCTGGCCGAAAAATGAAGCCAACCACAAACTGATTGTACGTGTTGATGATAAGACAACACCCGCCTTCGACTATACGGAGGTGGTGTGCACGCTGCTCAAGCTAAATGATAGCATTTACGGTGGCGTCAATGTCGATGTTCAGACAACTGAAGGTGGCGTCTACATAACCTTTACCGAATACAAAAAGTCAGATGCTCCAGGTCTTCTTATCAATCATACCAGTCATGATATTGTCTATTCGGAGAAGGGCACTAAAAACGACCTTATACTTCGGGCCAGAAATTCTATAATGTATGCTTGGAGTGATCCCGCTGGTCCCAAAGTATTAATATTTGGCAATAATAAACAGGAATCAGATCTCCGCCGGGACAATGTAGGCGAAGTAACGTAAGTATTTCTTGCATTCATTCTTTAGAGCTTGTGATGTTAAGTGAAACTTTTGTTTTTAGTTTGCAAAACGGACGCAAAGCTTATTGGGTATCATTCTTGGATGGACTGCAGCGAGTGCTTCTTTTCACCGACATCGAGTCCATTGCCAAGCGTACTGAAAGCAGTGCTGCTCTGCAAACCATCACACAGAGTATAGATTTGCGTATTCACGGGATTGGTGTCTCGGTGGTCAATAATGAAACCGGACTGGATATACTTTATCTTGGCGTTACAAGTTCCGGTATCATATGGGAATCCAAGAAACCGGACAAGAAGCGTTTCCGCGAGATGACCATTCATGATACAGAGCTAATCGAAGCGGAATATCAACGCTATTTAGTGCATAAGAGTGTCAACGATGTGCAAACATACAAACTGGATAACAAATTCCCCATCGACTTTAATAATATGATCTTTAAGAAGAGTAATGTCGATCGCCAACTGAGACGTAGCTTCTATCCAGCTATTTGGGTTTCAAAGAAATCATCACCGTTCCAAAATCAATTGCATGTGAAAATTAATCGTATTCAGGTGGACAATCAATTCATTGATCCAATATTCCCAGTGGTCTTGGCACCCATAGCGCCGCCAAAGAGTGTGGCCAGCACAACGACGCTCAAACCTTTCATCGAATGCAGTATGGTCCAGCGGGTTATGCCTAATACGACGGTGAAACAATTTAAATATGCCAGCATTCTAATCCAGGAATTCCATTTCAAGCTTGACATTTTATTCCTAACGGCCATCGCCGAAATGTTCGCCAAGGAGGTAACCGATGAAGTGGCAGCCAAACAATTCCGTGGCGATGTGGAATCCATTGAATTGCCATTATCGGCATTCTTTGAACAGCATTCGCAGCAAGAGCAAAAGAATTTCTATGACAATTTGCACTTGGGGCCGCTTAAAATACATGTTTCATTCTCAATGGCCGGAACTCAAACTGCCGCGTTGCCTGGTTTCCTGGGTCCACTCGTTCAAGGTGTGGGCGTAACTCTCACCGATGTCAATGATGTTGTCTTCCGTTTGGCTTTCTTCGAACGAGAGTATCAGTTCTTTACACAGCAGCAACTTATCAATGAAGTCACCTCGCATTATACGGGTCAGGCGTTGAAGCAACTTTATGTCCTGGTTCTCGGCTTAGATGTCTTGGGTAATCCCTATGGTCTGGTTGTGGGACTAAAGAAAGGTGTAGAAGATTTATTCTACGAGCCATTCCAGGTTAGTGGTGGGCTGATACCACGGAAGACCCTTTAACAGATCTTACTAATACATATATTTACTTCTTGTAGGGTGCCATCCAAGGACCTGGCGAATTCGCCGAGGGTCTGGTGTTGGGAGTCAAATCGCTATTTGGTCACACAGTTGGAGGTGCTGCTGGAGCTATGTCCAAGTGAGTGATCAATTAATAACTAAACGACATATATTTTTATTTATATTTAATGATTCTTGTTAATAGGATTACTGGTGCCATGGGCAAGGGATTGGCCGCCTTGACTTTTGATGAGGATTACCAAAGAAAACGCCGTCAAGGCATACACAATAAGCCAAAGAATTTCCACGAGGGATTGGCCCGCAGCAGCAAGGGTCTGGTCATGGGCTTTGTTGATGGGGTCACTGGAGTGGTTACTAAGCCAGTCAGTGGAGCTCGAGAACATGGAGTGGAAGGCTTCTTCAAAGGTCTTGGTAAGGGAGCAATCGGTCTTGTTGCTCGTCCAACTGCGGGTGTGGTTGATTTTGCCAGCGGAAGTTTTGAAGCGGTTAAACGCGCCACCGAAGCCCATGAAGAGGTGAAGCGTATGAGAGCACCACGCTTCCAGCACTACGATTATGTCCTGCGTCCCTATTGTAATGTCGAAGCCATGGGCAATAAGATGCTAAAGTAAGTAAAAGATCTGATTATCCTTCTGCTTATTAATAAACTTTCTTTCTGCAGAGAACTTGACAAGGGCAAGTACTCCAGCACAGATAACTTTATACACTGCGAGGAGATAATACAGAAATCCGAATATCTGCTGGTCACCAATCATCGCCTGCTCTATATACAACGTAATGAGATGTTTGGCATCTGGACGTCATTGTGGACCTATTTGTGGGAGGAAATCAAAAAGGTTGAAGCGACCAATCGTGGCGTCAAAATCACAGTGCCACAGGAGGGCAAAAAGATGTTGGGTCTATTCTCTACAAAGGAATCACCTTGCAAACTAGTGCTTCTTCCAGATGAGCGTAAACGCAATACTCTGGTAGAGATAATAGAATCTCATCGCCAAGATCGCACATCCATAACGGTGACCTCATCACCGTATGCTTCGGCAAGGTGAATTTACACACACCCTCACACACACTACACATATATAAACGATGGCAAATCCTTAAACGGCAACTACCTCTTGACTTTTGTTTAAGGATGCTTGCTAAACGAATGAATATCTTACACCCACATATATATGTATACACCCAAAAAACTCAAACACACGCGCATTACATAATGCTTTTTACGTATGGTTAACAATAATGTTTTCTTTTTGATATTAAAAAATTTTATGTCACTGTTGATGCTTGTATATAATCATAGAGAGGGAAGGAGTAAAAGAGAGCGATAGGGAGAGTGATGATGATGTCCACTCTTCATACCTTCTTCAGGAAGCTGCTGATGGGTTCGTAATTGTTGCAGTTATCACCCTCACAAAATGAAGTTAAGGAGGCCAAGGCATTGGCTGCTAATGCCTCCACACTGAACATTGTGGATAAATGGCCACTATTCTCAAACTGATTGATGATCATGTTCACCTTGCTTTTGGCACAAGGCGACGATGGTGTCGGAGATGGCGGTGATTGCAAGTTACTCTCTCCAAAATCCAGTTCGTTGAGTAGATTTTCTTTTTCACTCTGTTTGCATTTGGCATTGGCTGAATCCGTAGATCCGGAACCATTTCCGGATCCTGTTGATGTGTTTGATAGCTTTATTCCCGCGGTCTTATTAAGGCGACTAAGAAACCAGCTGCGGGCCAATTTATCACCATCTTTACCTGGCGATTGCTGTGGCGATGGTGGCATCTGAGACTTGCGTTGTTTCTTCTGCTCTTTGCTTGGAGTGGTTGGGGTGGTTGGTGGTGACGTACTTGTCAGTGAAATCATTTCCGCCTCACTGCTATTACTGCCGCAGGAGTAGCTCTTCTTGACGGCCTTCTTCAAACGTTCGGGACTCGGGCCAGTCGGTGATAATTGACTGGAGAGTTCACTGTGAACGCTCTTAACTTTGGCTTGAAAGTCAGAGTGCGGTGTAGTGGACGGAGAGGTGGAGCAGGAGAATTCTATTTCGGCTAACGGCTGTGGTGGACACTTTGGTATATCGTACTCGAAACGCTTGGCCAAAGCGTTGGGACTGTGACTTCTTTCCGGAAGTTTGGGAGGCGTATTGAAAATGGGTGTTGGCTCCTCGTAAATACTATCCATGGGTATGGATGGTTTTTTGGTCACCGGCGGTGTGGGTAGTTTTCGCTGTGTTGGCGATTGTGTGGCATTGTGGGCATCGCCACGTATGGCCGCCTCAATTGCATGAATCCACTCTTTGGCATCAACTTCATTATTGGCCTGATAGACAAATTTCTTGTTGGGATCGTCCGTTATAATTTGAAAGCAAATCTCTCGCCGTTTACCCTCGCCAAAGTGCTCAATTTCGATGGAGGAGCTCTTAAGATAAAGACTGTTGCTTGGACGACAGGCTGTGGGTCCATCGGCATAGCTTAGCATCCAATGATTAAGGATGCCGCAATATAACTTTCTCGTCTGATCGAAAAATAAACGCTTTGGAACAATACGTTGCAATTGGCCATATTTTGTGGAGCGTTGCAAGGCCAAATGACCAGCCGGAAGATCTGCATATGGGCAATCGATGATTAGCTCGTGGCTAAAGGCCATTATGACTTGTTGCGTCTCATCGCCAGTATCTCCATTCTGTGTAGTACTCTGACAGATGTCATAGTGTTCTACTGCCGGGTCCATAGTCTTCTGAGAGTAACGAAACGTCTTGTCGCTTTCCAAAGATCCCGTGCTACTAAGATCAATGTACTCCCGCGAGGCGGACACTGCAATTAGAGAGATAATTACAACAACTGTTTTTGCTTGTTTCCCCCTGCGCCTGCTCCTCCTCCACCTTCTTTTCACTTACATGAATTCTTTGATGATGATGATGATGGTGAGGACAACATTTCCTGATAGCAACCGGTACCAGAGCCAGCCATATCTGCACACTGCCCTTTGCTATCGACACAATCGACCAAGCCCAAATTAAAATCGAAGCCATTTCCATTCGACTTAATGACAGGGACTGGAGACGTCGCCTGTTCGTCTCCATAGGCAAAGGCTGCCAGCAACAACTCGCATCTTTCCAACAATTCCAGAGTCTGGTCTGCGGCTGTCACATGAAATAGATTCGATGTGTTCTCATATTCGGATGTCTCCAGTGAAGCGCGAAAATGCTTACGCACATCTGCAAGAAAAAGGAGGACGGAAAGTAAGTGCTACGCTTGATGTCAAGGTTCTACTTAGTCTTCGTTTGAAGTTCTTAGAATTAATTGCTTGGTAGTACCTATCTAGTTAGCCCCATTTATTGTGAAACGCATCATTGGGCTTTATGGCATTTTCAGACACAGATAGAGCCGGAAAAACCGATCCTAAACCCAGACCCATTTGAGTAACTTCCATAACAATACATGTTTTATGCACTATGGATTAAAACTTATTCAAATCTAATTTCATAATAATAAATAAAAACAAACTGTATCTTAAACTGAAATTTTTGTAAATTGTTGATTGCCATTATTAAGTAAATTCTATTAATTATTTAAAAATAAATGATTACAATTTCATTTGATCAGAATTTAAGTCTATTCTGATGAGATTAAGTTAAAATAAACTATTTTATCTTTAAAACTTTACTTTTTGAAGTTTAATTGAAAAATCCTTTTAGCAAGGACTTGAAATGGCTTTTAAAGGATACTCAAATGTTCAAATAGGCGAAAGCAAAAAAAGGTCAACAAATGTGAAGAGAATTAATTAAATAAATAAATTCAAACCATTTGGCGTCAAAACTGTTTATTTTTAAGAACTCACACAATTTCAGAACCTAAAACTCTTAATTAAAAAATATCACAAAATTATATGAGTTTTATAATTTGTATTTAAACACCATTAACACTTTCAACAAATTTTAAACAACTTGGACATAAATTAGTGCCACAAATTTGCGACAAACGACCCACTGTGCGACGATTATTATTTACAACTACATAGTAGTTAGCATGGGGCAATTAACTCTTCTTGTCTTCACAGCAAAAATGACTCAGTACCAGTTTCAGCCCCAGATCCAGATCCAGACCCAGCCCCATCACCAGCCCCAGTACCCAGCATATGACCTCATAATGCTCAAAGAGTCAACTGCAAATTGACCGCAGCAATTAAAAAATAATAATTTCATTGGGTAAGAAAGTTTTCTCTGGCTTCTAAAACATATTTAACGGTAAACAACCAAAATAAAAAACCAAAAAAGAAAAAACCAAAAACACCAAATTATTTTTTACCCAAAATTCTTATTAAATGTTTTAACACGCAAACGCTATAATCATAACTATATATGTACACATTTACTATATGCCATATAATGTAGGTCTGAAAACAAGAAAGAAACGAGAAAGTTGCCATTCGTATAAAAAAGCCGAACTTTGAATACCCAAAGAAACTTTCAACTAAATATTTACTATTATATTTTAATATAATATATTACATAAAATAGTTAATTCTTAAAAAGGAGTGTTTTCAATTTGAAATCTTTTAAAAGAGAAGACTAATTTGTTTAAATTTTATATTCCCCTTTAATGGCATCATCTTATAATCATGCGAAATAATGTTTTGCAAGCCAAGAAGAATTATTTAAGATAACTATATTCTTAAAAGTCAGTTTCAAATTGTTTCAGGAAGAAGACGAAATTCCTAACAAATAAACTATTATACATACATACATATATAGCTTTCTCTATACATCTCTCAAAAACAAAGTTATTTAAATCAAAAAGGGTCTGAATTTTCAAAGTTATACTATCTGAGAACTTTTACCTAAATAAAGTTCTTATCAAATAATATTAAAACCTTTTTCCTCAAACTCGGCTCTGTTACAAACGATTTGATTAAATAATCATACTCTTTCTTAGTTTATAATATGTAAGTAAAATTAAACAATGAAATAACAAGAAGAACAAAAGCGTATTAAAAAAAGAAACAACACCACAAAATTCGACCCGAAGACGGCAATGGGAAAAGACTTGAAAATGTCGACGAGGAGCAAAAGGAGGATGAGGAGTAGGAGGTATGAGTCAACAATACGCTGGATGATTATTAATGGTTTTGATTGCCTTCGGGCAGTGTGTATTTTCAGTATTTCAGTGTGTAAGCCCCTGGCGGGAGACAAGATTAAGATTCTAAATTAACAAAACTCTGAGACACATTTAAGTTAGTTGAATCTGCCAAAACTATATGTATGTATGTAGGTTCCCTCGTATTCAAATACGGGTTCACACTTTTTGGCTTTACTTACCCAATAAAAATTGTTCAATTTCAGTGCCTTTGTTAGTTGCTTTTGTTGGCTTTGCGTTAGTATCCATGACTTGGTGTTGTTGTTTTTTGTTTTGCGTTAATTTGAAGCGCTTTGCCTTAATGATTGTTTATTGTTGTTGTTGCTATTGATGATGTTGATGTAGATCGTTTGATTTGGTGCTCGAGGATTTTAAGAGCTGACATATTCAGCAACTGCACACAAAAGCACACAATATTTTTTTCTTTATATTTTTGTTTTGTTTAAACAATTAGCAGTTTGCTGTCAAAAGTGTAGGTATATATGTATATAGAGCAAAGCACACACATTTTATGATATTATCTAGAGATCACATGCACTATAAAGAATATCGCATTGAGAATTTAGTATCAAATGGAAATTTTAAGCAAACACACACGCACACACGCATTTAGCTCCAAAGACGAGACACATTGGAGATAAACACAACCTTGCTTGCACACAAAAATAGGTCCTCCCCCACTGAGTTTGGTTTAAAAAGTGCCTTTGTCTTGTTGTATTAATAGATGAAACTACGAGGGTCAGACTAGAAGATTGTCAAATAAAACAATAGAAGAGATTTGAATACTTTAGCCATAAATGCAACTACTACAGTTCTATTTATATCTCATGTACTCTTAGGATCATGATAGTGTAATGTCTGTCCGTCTGTTTGAATGCCAAACACTTGATAACTAAATAAGCTAGAGTCATCACATTTCATACAAATATTTGTACAAAATGTAAGCAAATACAGATTGTATTAAACTTTTAGCCCTTCCTCTGGTAATCCTATAATTCAATAAAAACACATTCTAAATATTTTCTCTTTAAATATGCAATGAATATACATACATATATATTATATATATTATATCGACCAAACATATTTCAAAGGAATTGGAGTGAAAATATTTAAAGCCGAATTGGGCGACAGGTGCGCTAAAGTACACATTAGGCTTTGAAAAAAATATTTTTACCTAGAAGAGGATAAACTAAAGCTGAAATCTTGACTTGTTTGACTCATCAAGCTTGTAAACTTTTTGCTTACCAAGAAAATGTCTTTAGTTCAATTGAACATAAATATTTCTTAAGACTTTACTGAGAATCCATCAATATCGAGAATTTTCTAATACAGTCCTCGTAAGCCGCTTCTATAAACTCTAAGTAGATCGATGAGCCAACAATATTAAAGCGCGTATTGCGCTTGAATCTAGTTTCGTTTTTTTTTAAGTTTTATTTTGCTTTTCTTTTTATTTGTAGTTGTTTAGATTCATTTTCGTTTTTTTTTTTTTGTTGTTATTTGGTTGCACGCTTCGTTTGGCGCCTGGGGAAGATACATACAAACATATAGAGATGATGATGACGTTATTTTTTTTACCATATATACAATAGATTTAATGTACTATGTAGATACATTTTCATATAGATATGTACATATGTGTGTATGTATGTATACATATACACAATGGAAGTTGCGACATTAAATGGTATTACGAAAATATCGTAAATTGGTGCCCCCCCACCAACCCGGGCAACGCCTTCTTCTTCTCTGTCTCCTGTGATTGGGTGTCTGTCTGTTTGTTGTTGCACTTGTAGTGTCTTAAGCCTATCTTCTATCGGTTTTGCGGTTTCCACTCAAATCAAAACACTGAAATACTATGCTCATGTTAAAAATCGCAAACTATTTGATTTTTTGATTGTGACTCATTGCAAAAAACATCGCACAAAGAGAAATTCTCTGTTTTTGTCCACTTCTCGAGTTCCATTTAGTTGAGGGTCCACTCCCCATTGCCCACTCCACCACTCTCTTCAATAAGATATTAATTCAATTTGCGCTGTGGCAACTGATAATTGTTGTTTATTTTGTTATTTGAATAATATTTTTTTTTTTTATTGGCCAAGATTCTTATCGGTTCTAAATGAGCGTTTCTTTTGTATTTTAGACTTTTCCGTACACCTTTGCGGAGGCTCATTTCCCTGGCTGTGCGTGTGCGCGTGTGTGTGTGTGTGCATTTCCGGTAATTTTCAAATGGTTTGGTTTGTCGGGTCGATTTCCTGCACCAACGGACACTCAATAATTACCAACTACGATTTGAAACGACTAAACTTTAGCACTCGATTTTCGATGTTTATTTCAATATTTTATTTTCCATCCGGTTTGGTTTCATTTTTTACTTCTTTGTTAATTTTTTTTTATTCTTTGCACGTTGCATTAAACTTTATCGTTGTCCGCACCAGAAAAAAACACCTTTTTTCTCTTTTTCCTCCTCGGCGATGTCTCTACCGCAAACGCGCACGTATCGCGACTGAAAACTGAGATCGAAGACCGACTTTGGGGTCTGTGTATGTGAATCACTGGAACGCAACTGACAGCGGCAACAGCAACAACATTTTGCCTGCTTGCCACTCTCAGCTTAAACGAGAAACAGTGGCGCATCTGACAAGGGTAACCAGACAAAGATCCATATACAGCGTTGACCGCGTTGAGTTCTCATTTTCTCAGCTCCTCAGCAATAATTTTCATTCTTTTTTTTTTGCCTTTTTTGAAAACTAAGTTCCTAAACTGGGAAACTTCTTTAAAAATGTTTCAATATTGCTTTTAAATCTTTAAATCTTTTGAAAATACATACTACAGAAGTCTAATTGTAACTGAAAATTCGAAATTTTGCTGCTATGTTTTTTGTTGAATAACTCGTGTTATAATGAATTTTCGATTGAAATGGAATGAAATATATGTAGTTAATCTTCCACTTGGACACAAATATTTCAAAACTTTGCGTTTTCTTCACATATTAGAGAAATTTTACATGTTCTGATTATTTGTTTAAGGTGGGGCCCCCCTGATGGACCCCCTCACTAGGGAACTGTGTTCCGCCTATGATAAAGTCAACGCAATATTGTCTGGCTTTCTTTGTAGAACGTAATGGGTTTTAGTTTTTGGACTTTTTTATTTTTATTTACTTCGGTCTTTTTTGGAGGAAACGACAATCACAGTTGGTCAGCCGGCCGGCTAGTCGTTATTTTGAGTGTGTGCGTGTGTGTGTGTGTGTGAATAACTAAATTGCATAAATCAACTAATGGCCCAGGCTTTAACTTAAACTTGGTTTCCGTAGCCAAAACGTATCTCTCTTCTTGTTTTCTTTTAAGGAGTGGAATATCAGAGGTGGAGTGAAGGGGCAAAGATGGCCAGAACAGGCTCGCCAAAACCAACTAAAACCAGAAATCTTCTAATGTGGCCAGTCAAAGAGAGAGTGCAGCAGCGGTAGCAGTATAGTGGCAGATGTTGTTGTTTGTAGGCAGCTGCTGCTGCCGCCGCTGCCAAAGAAATCTGAGAACCAAAAAGGAAAGATATCGACATCCCGACAGCAGCCGCCTCTGTCTGTGCGTATACAAGAGATAAAAATTCATGAAGGAGTTTGGAGCAGCCTTTGCCATTTTGGGAGCAGCAACTTTAAGGACGTTGTATTGCTGAAACAACTCAATTTTAATTAAACGCTTTGTTGTGCAGCAACCTTGAGACTGAACAGTGATAAGTCTCTCAGACGTTGCGTGACTTGACCAGCTTGTGGATAACAGGTTCTTTTTTTCTTTCGCCCCAACATTCGATGTGGCCTAAGTGAGGCGGGAAACTAATACTCCCAACATCTACCTGCAAAATTTATATTTGCCATTACTGAAGGTGATAATTATGTTGAAATCTAGGTGGGCCAATTGTTTTCGCTAAAAAACAAATAACCCTTTCTAATCTATGAATGGATCAACTTATGCATGGACTACACAATTCTGGGCATATTTTGATTGAATCGTTAAACAGGTTTTATTCTTAACTTGGAATTATGGGAGCAGCTTTGCAACAATCCATAGATGTGTGCAATCACAGCTATGATGACAAACAACTGAATAAACTGAAATGGTATGAACATTTTTGATCGAGCTACTTGAGAAAAGCTTGGAGACGATTTTGTGGCGTTTTGCCGGTGTCTTTTGACGCGTGCGCCTTCAGTTGTGCGGCTAACTGAAGCAGAGCGTTCTTTTTCTGAGTTTTAGACGGCGGCGGTGGAGGCGGAAGCGTAGCTTTCGTTTTGCCTTTTTGCTTTTTTGTTGTAGCGGTTGCTTTTGTTATTGCTGTTTTTGTTGTTGTTGCTGCTGCAACAGTCGGGCTCGGATGAATCGTAGAGTTCTTTTTTCCTTTCTTCTTTTTCTTGCTGTTATTGACTGCTGGTACATCCTTTGATTCTATTATTTTTTGTTCGACTTCTACTTCAGTTTGTTGGCGTTTCCTTTTGTGCTTTTCTAGTGGTAGCATTGTCTTGTGCCGGCAAAGGGAGCAGTCCACGATCTTTAAATTCAAGAACCAAAACACAAGTGTAAAACTCAGGATGTGAGTGAGACAATGCTGCAATACTTACCATATTGCTGGGCATACGTTTCTTAAGCCACTTGGCACGCTTTTTGGCTCCTCTGCTAAGCGTCTGTGCGTCCTGCCCCTTTTGTTGTACTTCATCCAGTTTGGCCACTTGTCGGAGTCTTTTTGGTGTCTCGGAAATGGAGCTTGGTTTTAAGCGAAGATCATAATTGCCATCGTTCCATTGATTTCCACAACGAGCACACATTTGCCCCCAACCAAAGGTATTGGTGGGAAGTTGAACATTTCGTTTGGCTAATTTGCGACAGGTTGTGCTACAATAGTGGTTAATGAACTAAAAGTTTATACGAAGAAATATAAAAAAGACAAACGATAACTCACATGTAATAGGATTTAAGCATGCGCTCAGTTTGTGTTTCAGATGAAAGGCTGAGAGAACATTTCCATAAAAAATCTAACGTTTGTTTTTCAGCCATTGCACAATAAAGAAGAAGCATGCATTTAAAATACACCATCAGCTGTTACACGAATTCCAGCTGTTTTTATTTGTATAGATGGCGCTAGTAAAGGAGCGTTTGTGACAAGTTGTGCTGCCAACTCCGAAAGTCCTGAAAAAAAGGCTAGAAACCATAAGGCAAATTCTAAAAATATTTAGTAGCAACCGTTTTCGTTGTAAATTTGTTTTATTTCTCAGTGCTTTATAGAATAAAGACGATTACTACTAATCCCAATATAAAGAAACCGTAATTCCATCTCGCATCTAAATAATATAGCTGTAATCCCGCTAGCTGCTAATTTTGGTAAATGTTTACTATTACTACTCGGGCCCAAAACGGGCTTAAACTACATAATTTTGGTATCAAACGAAAGAGAAAAATTGCACGAGCACGACCTCAGGTGCGCCTTGGCGATTTATTTCGTAGTTTTTGAGTAATTAACAAAAGAAAATTAATATTTTTAGCGGGACTATAGCTAAAAGTAGCTTTTTCCGGCTAAAAAAAGCTGTTCAATTTTGAGATGGTGTTGCCAAATGCCGAATTTTGGATACTCGAATACGCGGGCTTTTTGAATCTTTTGTTCGCACTATTCTCAACAAACGAAAATATTGTTGAGTTTACAATATTTCTTGATTTTATAGAACAAATATAGTTTAGAATACAATATTCGGCTGCCAGAGCAGCCGAATATTCCTCGACTTTTGAGTTTAGATTAAAATATTTGGCTACCAGGGCAGTCAAACAGCGCGCCAAATAAAAAATAGCGTTTGACAACACTGAAATCTAGCTTTACCCGATTTTTCCACTTTTCAACACTGAAATCTCGAGTAGTAATAGTAAACATTTACCCTAATTTTAATTTTTTCTCGTTGAAAAAATAACTAAGTTGGCAGCGCTGGTGGCAACTTCTCTTTTGACTTGCCAGATCGCGGTAAACGCTACTTTTAAAACTAACTGAAAAAGAAGCGACGCTGACGCGCGAATAACAAAGAAGCAAAAAGAAAAAATACAGTTGTTGGGGCAATTTGGGAGCATTAAAAAAGACAAATTAACAAAAATTATAAAGGCTCAATCAAATATTTAAGAACGAGTGGAAGCTAATCTGGAAGGAAAAATAACTAAATGGACCCCTTTACGCAGGTACAAGGAGGAAGATATTGAAAATGAGGCTGCTGCTGGTGTTGCTGCCATTGTCTTTATCTCCCTCTCCAACTAATTATTATTTTTTTTTTTTAATATTCAGCAGATGTTGGAGAAAGCCGAGCAGCGCAGTCGCGCCCTCGGCATCAGCAATACAAGTAAATTCCCCTTGGCAGAGTGCAGTGTGGACACAGATGCATCACCATCAAATGTGAAGCCGACGCCTGCCGTTAGAAGCCACTCGCCTGGTGGAGGCAGTTCCTCTGGCAAGGTTGTGGTACTTGATAAAGCGACGTTGGAGGCGTCACCATCGAAGCCCCTGCGGCACTATGCCGCTGTTAACAAGGAGAATATGGAGATGGGCATCGAAATCAATATAACTACGGACAAACCAATTGGGGTGAGTTAATTGACTGCTGTGAATTGTGTGGACGCTTCGCTTCACTATTCACATTTATTGTTCTTGCGTCTTTGCAGGTGCAAGTTGAAATCCAAGAGCAGGATGTAACCACAGATGAGGATGAAGACCCTGCGACGGTAACAGCGCCAGTACAGTCTCTGCCCGTTAATGAACCTTTGGCTCGATTGCGCGACACATCACGGAATCGTCTGCAACGCATGGGGGCTTTGTACTCCAATACAGATGATTTGTCGTCGCCCATTCATCGCACTGAGGCACAATTCCATGCAGGAGACGATGACGTTGATACCGAACATCCCCCTAGTTCCCGTCAAGGTAAACAACGATTTGGAAAATTGGCGGCTCTGGCCGATACCATCAACCAGTGGGAAGATGATCTTAGTCATCATGATAGGCCTAAATCAGAGCAGGAGCGTCCAGTGACAACTGCGCCGCCTAAACCAGATTTGCCCAGTCGACGTCCTGCAGTGAGACCGCAGCAGGCACCAAAACCAGAAGATGTGGACCAGGGGCTGAAGACGAAACAATTAAAATGGGATCCAAAGGTATTGAGCTCACTAGAGGCTCAGGGTTTTCAGCGTCGTGAGTCGTCAACAATTAAACATACCTATGATTATGCTAAACAGGAAGAAAAGTCAGAGAAGCCAGAAAAACCGGAGAAGACGACATTGACGACGACGGTCAGCCAAGTGGCTAAGACATTTAACACGACCACTTCCAAACCACCGGCGCCTGCACCACCTACTACTACTGGCGTTAAAACTGGCTTGGTCTCTGGCCGGGCAGCCATTTTTGAGAACAAATCGTCAGGTGGCCAGTTGACGGGTCGTTCGAATCAAAAGGATCCTTGTGAGTTGTCTCTAAAAGATCGCATGAAACTTTTTGAAACTGCCAGTGCTGTTGCCATGTTGCCGAAGGCACCAATTTCATCTGCTCCTAGTATTAGTCAAATCCGACAAGAAGAGCACAAAGGTATTTCCCGGCTTATCTTAAAAATAACCCTAATTCCTAATTATATAATTTTTACCTGTTTCTTACCAGCTACTGCAGTGCATCCTGTGACAGCTGCCGCCGCTGTTTCTGTCCCTAATGGAGGAGGCAACAAGCCGGCTAAGCCGGAGAACAAACTTCGTGACAAAGTGGCTGCATTAGTGGCCAATGCACAATCCACAGCCGAAAGTCGAATCAAAGATATCGATCGTCAACGACAAGAGGATATGCAGATTATAGCGAATCGATTTAATAAACAAAAAGATGCATTTACTTTAGCTACAGCTCCTCCTCCACCGGCTGCCATCCCAGCTCCCACAGTGGCGTCTGTAAAGATCAGCCGTCCCATGCCCCCACCTCCTCCACCCCCAACAGCTGGCCTAGTTCATAATACCAATAAAATCTGCAGTATTACTAGTAGTAAACGGCGATCACGTAAGTCGGATTAATAGTTTAGACGTGGATTAAATTTAAAATTTCATTCATTGCTTTTACAGCTGGTGATACCGTTATTCACGCAAATGAGGAAGACCAGGATGAGGCGAAACGGGCACGCAAATCCCAACCAGATCGACTCTATCCCGCTCTCTCAGACTTGGACTCCAGTGGTGACAATTGTTGCGCAACAGTAACCGCTTCCGCCACGGACAATGACAATGACTCCAATAGCGAGGAGCTTGACAGGTGCGCCGACAAATGCTATTCCTGCCTGTTATTTCTACTTTGCATTGAATAGAAGATCTTTCTTCCGTTCTTGCCAAATGACTGATCTTAACCATAAAACCATAGCTTTAGTTTTCGACTAGACAAGGAATAAAATCCGCTGCTTTAATTAATTATTAAATGATTAAATCTTTCATTTTTGTAGTTGCATGGATGATGAAGAGTCCCAGACTGAGACTGAGGCGGAGGATAGCAGTGCTGGAATGTGCAATGGCAGTTTGGGCCGCGAAATATTAAATGCCGTGCAACGCAATGAGGTGGAGCAGCAGCAACAATCAACCAAGAAAAAGGTGAGTCCCCTTATAGGGTCTACTATGGAGCGGGTTTTAATTATTCAAGCATTAATATTTAAATGCAGACTGTGCACTATGCCGATCGGGACTATTACTATCAACATGAGGAAGACAGTTCGTTGAACTCTTCCCAAGTATCGGGAGGCATTGATGACTATCTGGATGAGGCATTAGATGATGATGATGAGACAACTGATGATAATGCTGATCATAATGCCAGTGGTTTGTCCCTAAACGTGAGTTTACAACTTAAAATAATTGGAGATTATCCTATAAAATTAACGACTTTTATAGAGCAAGGGCACAACGGCTTCGAATAGCTTCTCTTATCGCAAAACTCCAGCTGCAGTTGCCATGAATGTCGATGAAGAACCACTCCATTTAGCTGATACGATGTATCAAACACCGTCAATGGTGGTTACTGACAATGGAAATCACCCGGTGCCTGTTAAATCTGAATTGAGCGTTAATCAGGATAACGATAATAATCTGGTAACCCTTGTCCATACAGTTAGCTTCTATCGGCGACAACAGAGCGCAAATGTAAGTCCATTACTACCCAAAACTGACTTGACCTGCATATTTAATACATTTTTTGTATTTGTTAGAGCACCAATTCCACTCCAATGCGTAAGATTTGTCGCGAAGAGCAAGTTGCTCGCTCAGCTTTGGCTGGAGACTGTCATGCGAAGCATAAACTGGAATATGATTCACCATTGCCAGCTGGTGCCACTGAAGTGCGTAGCGAGGACGATGAAGATGAAACAGATTCTGAAGTGCAGTCAAATGATGCTGCTCAGGCACAGGACAAAATCAAGAAACTCCTAAGCGAGGTGTGCAAACAACAACAAGTGATTGGTCAGGCCAGTCAGGCTTTGAATCTATGCGCCGCTACAGTCGAATTCTCCGGTTCCACCGAGTCTGTAGAGGGCGAACGTTATCTGCTGCTTGCCAGTAAGTAAACTATTAGTTACATTTGCAAACACTATTAGAGTATAATTTTTTCCTTTTGCCGTGCAGCTCATCGTCGTCAGGCCTGTTTGGATGAAGTGCAGCGGTTACGTGTAGAGAATAGCCTTAGACCAGTGGGTGCGCCAAAGGAAAAAGGCTTATTGACGGTCAAAGACATTACCATTCCTCTACGACAAGAATATGTGCGGAAAATGGCCACAGGAAATATCAATGGCCATCATTTGGTCTGCCTACTTAAATATAATGAGCATGTGCTGGCCACCAAGACGGTGCCAACAATGCCCGGTTTGTTATCCGTAAAGTTTCCCGATGTCCTTCAACTAAACAATGTCTATGCTGATTTTAGGGTAAGCTAATCTATAAAAACTATGTTATACAGATAACATAAGATTTATTTTTTTTAATACAGATCACCCTAGAGATCTATGGGATGCTGGCACAACGTGATCAACTGCCCCATGAGTTGAAATATCACATTAATCTAAACAAAAAGAGTGGCAGTGGCGTATTAAAGACACCAAAGAAAAAGTCTGGCGAGAATCGTCTTGTGATGCCGCCCGTTCAAAGTCCGGCTGGGCCGCATGTAGTTCGAACTCCGCAGCTGGTACAATACGGATTCGCTATCTTCTCATTGCGGGAAATTCAACGAACCAGTTGGACACTGACTCAAGTACTGGGTGTCAGTCCCCTGGAAGGTGTAGTACACATGAAGGTCAACTGCGAGTTGTCGGTATGTGTAGAATACAAGGGTTTCCTCACCATGTTTGAGGATATTTCGGGCTTCGGCGCCTGGCATCGTCGCTGGTGTTATTTGAATGGATCAGTTATTAACTATTGGAAATATCCTGATGATGAGAAGAAGAAGGCGCCCATGGGCAGTATTGATTTGAATACGTGCATTTCACAAAAGATCACCACAGCGCCACGAGATATTTGTGCACGTCTCAATACCATGCTGTTGGAGTGTGAACGTCCAGCCAAGGATACGGATCAGGAATCATTGATTATTGTGCCCAATGGTCGAATGACCACAGTGCGTCATCTTTTATCTGCGGACACAAGAGAAGAGCGCGAAGAGTGGTCTGCTTATTTCAATAAGGCACTGACATTATTGCGAGCCTGGGGAACTAATTCCACACACTGACGTGGACATAACCATCAGTCGGGCAATTGCATCTTTGACGGGGTTTCCCCACATTCCCCGGTACTAGTTTTTTTTTAAGTTTTTTATAATTTTTTAAATTTTTTTGTTTTTTAAACGCAAATTTATCTGTATTAACTTAACACTTTTTCTTTATGTCTGTGTTTTTTAAGTTGTATGTATATGTTTCCCATATCGGCAAAGTATTTTGAAATACGTAAAATTCTTAAAAAAAATATAAATAAATATATATCCCAGTAAAATTGGCAATCCCCTTTTTTCTCTATACATCGATAAGTTTATTGAATGTTTTATTGCACAATTGCAATAATTACATATATGCATGTATATATACGCGTATCCGATATTCATGTATGTTTGCATGTGTGTATATTATATAAACTTAAATAAGTTTCCTTTTTGCCCTCAATTGACATTTATTGTTAGAAAACATCAATTAAATAATTCGTTGCTGCTCTTTGATCTGACAACTCATGTTTTAAAAATTGTTCATCCTGTTCTCAACATCTTGATTTTTGCGGCAACTCTGGTGTTCAAATAACACTATTATTTTTTTTTCCTTCTTGATCATTCATCTGGCAACTCTCGTATTTCCTTTTTAAAGTTTTGCTTTACATTTGGTTGAAATTGTAATGTAATTATTGTTTATTTATTTTTTACGAGTGAATTTAAATATAATGTTAACCTTATGTTCTGCCTTATTAGGCATATGTATTTGCAAATGCCGCCCCAATAAGGTAAAAAGGAAACTTTTAAATCAAATCTGTGTAATTGATGCTCATTTAATTTATGTATTTATTTTATACATCCTTATGCGAAAGAAGTGCTGCATTTTGTGAAGTGACTTTGTCTCATTTTCAAGTGATTTGTTTAACAATTTTAAGGCTCACTTTCTTTAGTGATTCGTGAGCAATAGGCAACATAAAACAAAGCTAGTTCAATGGGAGTTGCACCTCCATTCTTGGGCGATTAAGGAAAAGGACGAAATTGTCCTTTCAATTGACTCTAGTTTTTAGATTATATATGCATATAATATATGTAGGTATGTACAGCATATATATTGGTATGTGTGTATATATATTTCTTGATGGATGCAAGTGTAGTATGCACTTGGCATTGGCCTAAAGGCTATCTACAAAATTCAATTCTAGTGTATATATTTATTCATATATGTATGTATATGTATAGGTATATTGTATATGTATAGTATATATATGTATATACATATTTGTTTTTTGTCACAACGGTTAACCAGATATCGATTTAAGTTATTTAAAACATTTTCCAAATTTTCTAACATTTTCCCCCGATATGTTTTGCCACGATATAGTATAATACATATACATATCGTCTGTATTTACACCTGGATATTGGGTGGGTTTAAAGTGTAGACAAGCCATGTAGGGGTATAGTGTGGGATATAGTTCACCTGATTCTTTTCCCCAAATTGCTTGAATTTCTGTCTTCCTATATACTGTCTCCCCATATAAATAGACATTCATTGCGACTAATATTTTTGGATATTTATGGGCATTTTTCTATGAAGCAGGGAGAAACAAGGTTAAATATATATGTATATAGAAGTATGCATAACAATAGCTAGTTTTAACAATATATAATATATATATATCGCATATAAATTTTTAATACGGAATTAATGTTTGGGGTAATAATACTGCAGAATATTAACTATATATTTCTTTATCGGTTTTGTTTAAAGTTTTGAAATTGAGGGATAAAGCTAATTTTCCATCTATCCTTATCTATGGACTAAACATTATTCTTTTTGGCCAATATAAAATCTCAAAAATAAACTTTCTAACTTATCTATAGTGATGTGTGTGTGTGTGTGTGTGTGCGTGTGTTTGTGTTTAATGAACATATTTTTTTTTGTTTGAAATAAATTTCAAATTCAACACATTTTACTTAAAATCTAAGCAACAGAACATACCAAAAAACAAACAAGTAAATAAATTAAATTTCCGATAGGCCATTAAGAGAACTTTCTGGTGGCAGATGGCAAACCTGTCCCTGCCCTTGTCCCTGGGCCTGAACCATCTGTCTCCTCAAGTCCGATTTTGTAATGGCCGTTATAATTGTACCAAGTATTAACATTATAGACATTGCGACATTAGCCGGAATATCGCCATACGTATAAAACAGCTCCGAATAAAATAGAGTAAAACAAATTCCAAAAGTTTGCGCCGAAGCATTCAACAATCCCGATGAGGTGCCCTCAGGTTCGGGGAAGGTTAACTCGGCACCAAATTCAAAACCTACTGGCAAATAGCCAGTCATAAAAAAGCTGTGAGCAGGAAAAAAAACAGACATACAATATCGATTCTAATTTAATTGTAACTTTAACTCACCCCAGAAGTGAGGCTGTAAGATAGACTACAGCAATGTGTCCTGCGTCCAATGTGAATGTGAAAATCCACATGCCCACCTATGCAAGAAAAAAAAAACCCGTCCATCATCAGCATAATTGGGATAATTAATAAAAAAACAAACTTACCATTGATAAGGCATAGACTGCCAAAGTCGTCTCCCTAATTGGGGAAAAAGTTTCAACAGGAGAAATTAGGAAACCAACCTTGAACTAGACCCAATCGAAATACTTACTTGAACTTGTGCGTTTTATCCAGCACAATGCCAGATGCCACAGAGCCCAACATGCCAGCCAAGACAATGCTGAGACCGATTCTACCGGCGTCCACCTCATGGTTTGGATAATACCTAAGAACCACCTGCATAAGAATGACAATAAACATGTATTAAATAGATTGTGATGGTTAACATTTAAGGCTTACCGGATTCAGGAGCGTTGAGATGGCATAAAACACACCGACATTAATGCCATAAGAAATCAATAGGAAAACAAAGTTCCTATTGGTCATTAAATTTTTAAGAGATTGAATAAAGTTTGTCTGCTCCACCGGATCGCTACCCAATTGCAGTGCAGTCTCCTGTGCTGCTGAAGGTGGTGTGGGTGGCTTATCCTGAAAGACTGCATGGCCACACAATGTTAAAAGAATCATTAGAAAAAAACCCATTAGGGTGATTTTAATAGATTGAACTTACATAGAACCATTAGGACGAGTAAAACACTGGTGAGTCCAGCCACCATATAAAACATCATTTTCAAATCCTTGCCCACTGTTTCCGGATCCTCGGAATTGGGCACCAACATGGGTGGCAAAACAAATCCGATGGCCACGCCAAGCTGTAAAAAATTTAAAGGGGAAAGTTTTGTCAAAAACAAGTTCCGCATCCGTTCCCCTTGGTGGCATCTGTTTCGCTGTTAGATTGATTTATATCGCAAGTCCGCACATATATGCACCTATCCTCCATTTCCCCTTTACCCAGGCTATATTTCAGTTGCTGTGCAAATAGTTTGCACTATTTTTGGTCCACATAGAAGCAGCTGTTGTGACAGAATCACTTTTTGTTTATCCCTTTTTTTTTTTGTTTACCACATCACTTGGCCTATAAATCAGATTCAGTGCTTAATGACCACTGACACTTTTTTTGGGGGGAAAAATGGCTCTTAAAAAATAAAAATAAAAGCTGTCTATCCAAAAGTGAAGTGAAACTTTTAACAAAAATTCAATTTCAGAGTTACATACACCTGCCATAAAGGATCTATGAAAATGAAATGCACGAAAATTCGCGGTTTTGTATTCTAATGAACTGTCAAAACATTTGACAGTTAATTTCGAGAGTTGTAAACGAAAAAACAAAAGCATTGCATAGTTGTAGGAGCAAGGACAAAGGCGGGAAACGGAAATGCTACTGTGAGGGTAATACAATGGAAAACATTTATCAGTTCTCGCCATTCGCAAAGGCAAACAAAAGCCAACGTTAAGCTGAAGCATTTTCAATAAATAAAATCAATACAAATAAATAAAGAGAAAAGACCACACACAGACACGCACTTCACACACACACACACACACACACATAATGACCGAGAAAGAACTATAAAAATGTGCAATTTGTTTAAATTGAATTAAAATAAGCCATAAATAAGATTTTCCAGTTTAATTTCATTTGTAATTTAATTGAAACTTTCGCTTTGATATATGTACATTTATCTACAAAAAAAGTGAACAATGCAAAATGCAAGAATTTAAGTGAATTAAGTGCAATACTTTGAACGTAAATAATGTTTAACCTTAACATAAGTTTATTAGCTTTCATTTTAAACCTCTTTTTACTACAAACAATTGTTTTTTTTCACTAGATTTAGTCGTTTGATCAATGTGAGTAAAATATGTATGCACTTCCAGCTATATCAAAGCTCAAAACACGCAGATATACTCATTCGTTCTTATTCATTAAAGAGAGAGAGAGACATTAAAAAAAAAGAGTACTATTTTGGAAAAGTGCAGAATTTGCATATACATTCATACGTATGTATGTAAGTATCAGAAAGTTAAACAAGTTGAAATGGCAAAGGCATTTGAAGCAAATTGAATTACCCTCGGAACATCACAGCCTAGAGTCTCATAAAAAAACAAACAAAAAACACAAAAAACAGACGTCGTCGACGTGTTAACATAAAAATCGAGGGGACAAAAATAACTAAAACCAACCAAAAAGCTAGAGAAAAAAACGCACTGGTTAAAAAAAGAAGAATAGGCACCTCTATGTACATATATACAGAGAAAAAAAGAACGCAACGTGAAAAAGAGACTATGTTTGTTCAGCACTCTAAAAAGCCCAGACCCAAACCCAAAAGACCGCCTGACAGGATTTCAGCTAACCTCAGCGAAAGTGGCTTCTTTCTACGTTTAAAGTATAGTCTGTCCTTGCTTTCAGACCCCGTTCTTCTCCTCATTCGCACACCCGACACTTGCCTTGCCTTGGCTTTGGCTTGGCTTGGCCTGCCAGATGAGCTAAGAGAATGAAGGAGCCTGGAGGAGCTTGGCAATATTCAATGTCACACAGCATGTGCAGACAGTTGCCACCCGTTGCCTTTTATGAATATTTTCGTGCTCTTTGACAGTAGTACAGTAACGTTAGCAACTTGGCATTTCGAACCTAATCTCTAGCTAGGGCTTTGGGACTCAGCCCATTTGCATTTCGCTCCCTTTCTGTCGCTTTCAGTGTCTTCTATCTGTAGGTCTTTAGTTATTGAACAACTTTCACGCCCAACTACTTGACCTCCATTGACAGGGACAGGTACCTCAACATCATCAGTATCATCATCATCAGCAGTAGGAGAAGGTAAATGAGAATCATAGCCATCATTGTTCCATATTGTCACATCCTCATCTTATTGTGACTTCCTAACTGTTTGTGTGTGTGAGTGTGCGGAAATTATAAGCCCTTTCAACTGCAGTCGAGCGTAAGGCAAATATGACAGAGACACAGACACACACACACACACAAAGAGATTGGATGGATGGGGTGGTGCAGGATGCACCTGCACATCCTCAAATTCGCACATTTGCACATGCAGCCAGGCATTGAGCACACACACACACACACACACACATTAGGTAGTAAATCAACATTAGTTTACCTCCGCTCAGCTTCAATATCCCCCCCCATCATTATCATCTGAAACATCATCTTTTAATTGTTTGAGCCTATCCACACCAAATAAGTACAAAAGCGGATCTATGGCTGTTAAATGGGCGAAAATTGCTCCCTAAAGTATGCAATACTATAGAAAACTTTAGTTACAAATTGTACACCATATTGAGGCTGAAAACATTCATAAAAAATTCATTATTATGTCCTAAAAAAGGAATCCTGCAATTGCCTATTGCATAGTTTAAAGGGCACTAAGCACTGATTTGAACTATGTCTTGGAAAAATGATTCTACAAAAGTGATATTGGGTCAGTGTCATTGGCAATTTATGTATATATATGTATGGTCGAGCACTTTCACTTTCACTTGCACCTTGCTAATGCAGTTCACTTTCAACATTCTAGTGTCAGGAGTCGCCAACCACTTGGGTCACCTTCTCCTGCCCCTTTCTCTTCTACTACTCTTGACTGACCATGAGGTCAGTTCTTTTCCGTTTTCCGTTTCATTCGTTTCGATTCGTTTGTTTTTCCCAATAGAATAAATTCAACTTTGTCTTGCAGTTCTGAGAGTAGCAAATTGATTTCGCCCACCGCCCCCCAAAAAACTCGGGTTTTTGTCAGATAACCCGACCTCGTTTAAATTGCACTGCAGCGTTGCAATGTCTTCAACTTTGTGATGGGTTTGGGGCGGAGTCATGTTATGTCATGGCATCAATCTAGCCCGAAAATGTGGTCTGCCCTTTTCATGTTAATGCAAATGTTTTTTTGGAGGCAATAACTTGGCCAAATCTCTTAGTCGTAAGAAGTCCCTACTTACCTGATTGCCAAAGACACCCACACTTGTGGCGGAAGAGCACTGATCGGGTCCAAACCAAACGGCAGCCAAACGAGCGGGCAGTGATAAAATGCAAACTTGCGCCATGGCCACAATCGATTGACCAATAAAGCTTACATAGAAAAGAGATGGTTCCACCGAGAATACCTTTATCCAGGCTCCAATACAAGTACCCACAATGCCAACCAAAGCGGTAATTCGTAGGCCCTGAAATGAACTGTTTATAAAGAGAGTCCGGCCCATTTAATAGTGGGCTTTAGACTTACCGCTTTATCCAAGAACCAACTGCCTGGAAAAATGAATGGTATATATATAATCATATATATCATCGATGTCCAGTTCACCCATTCTTCACTAATGCCATAGTAGCTGCAAATGGGCACAGAGACAGTGTTAATTAGAATCAAAATCATTTCGAATAGATTTTGTCTATGCTAATTAAGAATTATAGAGCTTAAAACGTATTATTTGGGAAAATAGAATTCATATCACCGTCGAGAAAAACATAAAAAAATAAAATTTCTATTCCATTTATAGAAAATTGCTTCTCTTGCGAAAGCAAAGCCGATCGTGCATCAGCTATTAAAGTTAAAGTTTTCTTTTTTTTAAGAATAAAAAACATTCAAATTTGAATAATTCATATTTTTTTCTACTGGGTATACATATGTATATACAAAGCCATTCTAATAAGTATGAATTGAGTCCCTCTATCCCCTAACCACTTTCCACACTTGCTAACTCTTTAATGAGCTTTATGCAAAACTTTTAATTAAATTTAATGCATATGAGGCCCGATTCTCTGTCAAACCCTCAACCACAAAGTACCCCTCTTGCTTTCCAGGTTTTGCCCCCATCTCGAATATAGCCCCCTCTTTTGTCTCACCGTGTGATTACGTTGTTAATAATGGTATATTGTATCCATTGCATGGCATTCGAGGCTGAGTATAATACAAAGAGGATGAGTACCACCCAGCGACGAGCATAGACTTTATAGCTGCCTGCAATAAAAAATGAAATGGAATAGAATAGAATGAAACACATGGTTTGGGAGGTGTAGATGGGTGTTAGGGGTAAGAGGAATGTGAAAAACAACATACAGGTAAAAGCAAAGCCACTTGAGTACGAATTTTACCATAGAGATTTAGACTTTCTTCAAGGATTTGCCGCATGAGATTACATGGATTAGAAGCAAAAATAAGATGCCAGTCAAATGTATGACATATTTTCATTCTGCATTTAATTACCTAACCTAAAATTGTGCAAAACTTGAATACTTTACATTAAGTAATAATGGTATTTCAGTTTAAATGCTAGGAGAATAATTTCATCCCTGAAGTATGCAACAGACTGTAAATAAAATATGTTATTTGAGAACTTTCAAAAACTTATTGGAATAAATTGTAGCTAAAAAATAGTTTCTCATTGTAATTAATGTTTATAGAGACTTTATTAGCTAACGAAACACTTAACAACTTTCAAAAAATGTATTTTTCGATAAAATATTGAATACTTTGGGTGCAAATTACACTCTGATTACAGACCTTTGAGTTAAACGGAAATTCTTAGAGTAAGAATTCCTTACTATAAAGAGATTTATTCAAAGTAAGTTAAATTTATCAAAGCATCAACTAAATCTGAAAATAGTAAAAACAGTTACTACTTTTATTTCTCCCTTTTCTTTCGTTTGCAGTCGCATATTTTTCTTTTTTCCTGGGAAAGTTTTTGTGTCATACAATTTACATTTTTACGTTTCGGTTTTTGTTTGTTTTGTTGGCATTGAAAATCCGTAAAAACGCTTTGATGTTTGTTTTTTTTTTTTGTTTTTTGTTATTTTTAGTTAGCTTGAAAGTTGTTTTGTGGGTTGTGTTTGGCTTTTACTTGTTTATGCGAGTGTGAGTGTGTTTCTGTGTATGTTTTGAATGGGTGCGCGTCTGTGTGTAAAAGCACACAAAACTATTGCATACCTCGGGGTGTAGTTAAGGCTAAATGTAACATAAACTATGCAAAAGATCTATCAAATGGCTTTAGCTTTAGTATGTTTTTGGTGAAATTTTACACATAAACAGATCAAATTTACCTTGTGGCAATGCATTATCCGCTTTGTTTGCCTTATTCTCCTTCTCCTTGTCCTTGTCCTTCTCTTTGGGTGTAATCATGTCTGTTGATTTACTAGTGGCTATATAGGAATCAGCAGTACTCTCAGCCATGCCGCTAGCACTATGTTTCATATCCATATTGTATCTGTGTGTGTGTGGTTAATAACTTTCTACGTTCTACGTATATAAGTTTTATATTTTGGATTGGTTAATCGGTGGTTCTCAGTTAATTGTTGGTGGCTTTTCAGGAAGGACAAAACACTTTTATTTCGTAAGATGTTTACGAATTTAGAATTTTATAAATATCTGCAATGAATATATCAATCAGATTTCAAGTGTTTAGTAATTAGAGCCTGAGAGTAGGCAACACTTTTAGATTTTAATATATATCAAAATGTTAATGAGATTAATTAATTAAATTAAGGTATTAAGGTAATATAAATAAACCGATAACCAAATTTTGACAACAACACTTAAATGCTTTGCTATTTTTTTCACTACAGATGAGGCCAATTAAAAGTCTTTCATTTGAGTTCAATCATTCAATCTCCATTATGGCCATTAGCGGAACTTGTCACGGCGTTAATGACGATGTTATAGTAAATCAGACTACATTAACTTGTTAAAGTGCCTTTCCATTCACTTGTTTTTTCAAGTACCTACAATAATTATGTGATTGTTGCGGTAATGTTTCGGCGGCAATGGCATAAATAAACTCATTAAATGAACTTTTAAACTCAACCACTTGTTGGGGTTTCGGATTCTGTCATTGAATCTGTATCCATTCGAATGGGCACAGTTGAAATCCATATAGTATATATAATTTCTTTTTGCATCGCCTCATTTGGCACGTGTGAATAATGAATAGAGGGGTTTTTTTTTTTTATTTATGGGGTTTAACAAAAATTTGCATTTGCACAGAGATAAAAAATTTATCGAGATTGAAAGTTTTGGCGTTTTGACAAATTTGATGAAAACACAGTTTGTGCCACCAAGGTGCACTATAAAAGAGTGTGGAAATGGACTGCATCCATGCTTTTTTCGTATCAAATAATTAGATCTCTCATTCGTGTTCCCTAATGGCAATAAGCCTCGACCCAACTAACTTGTGTGTGTCCATGCATTTTCATTTTTCCAGTAGCTCTAATTGGTTTAACTCGATGCACTTTAATCAACTTGATTCACTGAATTAAAGATTTTTTTTTTTTTTTTTTTTTTTTTGCAAAGGTCAAAGATGCATTGTGATTACACGGCCTGCTAATTGGCATTTAATGATAAGCTGCAATTTGTTTTTTAAGAAGGGAATTATCCATTGTTCGGCAGCTGTTGCTTAACAAATGGCGTGCGCCAGCGTCATGGGAGGAATGGACTGAGTTTCAACTCACTCCACGGCAAGATAAATACTTTTTTTGTACTACTCATACGTATCATACGTACATATGTATATAATATGTGTATATATGTAAGTATAAAATTTCATTGGCATTTCGATGAGTGAGAGATAAGACGAAGACCAAGAACGAGGCCAGATATCAATCCACCTGCTCTCCAAAAAACCAAAAAAATTTTTGTTGATTAACTTAACCTCTTCTGCATGCTTCTACCACTTTACTTCTGTCTCTCTAACTCTAAGCAAGTTTTATTTACATTTTGTTTTGTTTTTTTTTTGTTGGAAAATTAGGCACGTACATTTATGGTTTTTGTATGGTTTTGTATTTTTGTTTTGATTATGTTGACAGTTACACAGAAAACTGGGTCTGCCGAAGGGGGAAGACCCGCTAGCAAAACGTAAAAACGCACGAGCTTAGTGCAAAGACTAAGCGTTTTTATTTTCGTGTATTGAGAACTTGCGAACGGGCAAAGCGGTACTGAGACCCAAAAGCGCTCAGTGCTTCACATAAAAACAGCAGAATTGATTTGCAAAATGCTTGCTGTTGGGCTTGCTTGTGGAGCTGTTGCTGTTGTAAACAGCTGATTTGATGATTTAACTAGTAGTAATAATATTAAAGTACAGTGGGTGGAGGGCAGGCAAAAAACACAATGAACAGCGTCGCTTTAAGGATCAAAGGTCATATTTTCACACCTTTTAAGCTTATCAACTAACAGAATAATATAAAAGGTTTTCTAATCTCAGACTTAGTCATGGAATATGGGTCAATTGTGTAACTAATGCACTTAATATATTAATAATTTAAACGAAATTTTCAATATATTTACTATTTGCAGGCACTGTACACTGTGAACTGTAATATGGGACAGACATTGACAATCGTGTCCCTTGTTCGAGTCTCTTTTTGTTTCTTTTTTTGTGACAAAAAAAAAAAAAAAAAAACCAGTTGAATTATATGAGTGTATAAGACGATCCTACAGTGTATATTCGCTACAACGTATGGTTTGAGTGTTTTGATAACTCTTACCTAGATATCAAAGGCAGTAAACTTGCACTTTTTGAGACAAGGCATTTTTATGAGCATTTACAATGTAGAAGAAGTTTACAAGTTTTTAGACTCTTTCTCTCTACTTTCTTTTACCTCTAACTTCTGACTGTGATTTACTGCCTCCTTCCTCCCTCTCAGCGCACTTTCAACTTGTCATGTTTCTTTATTATTCATTTGCATGGTATTTATATTGTGTGTGTGGTTTTTATTTTTGTTTTTTGCTGATTTGAATTTTTTTATAGAATAATTTGCTAGCGGGAACTTCCTCGTTTGCCCCGTAATTCCTGGTGATCACCACCACACTGGGCAGTCAGTCAGTCAGGCAGACCCAGAGCCAGACAAGGTCTGTGTATGCTCAGCACGCCAGCGACGCCATCGTTGACGATGCCTAAGTGCTTGTGGTTGTGGGGGGTCATTATTCGATTAAGGCAAATTATTATTTTTTATTATTTATAATGCAAATACTAGCAGACATTTCCACCCAGCAAGCTAAAAGATACAAACACTGGACATTGTCTCTGTGTTTGTGTGTGTGTGTGTGTGTGTGTGTGTGTGTGTGTGAGAATTCTCGTGCTAATCTCTGTTTATACCTTGTCTCCCATGTGCCATGTGCGATTTGTGTCGCGCGATTCTGGAATATCGCTGATAATGACTGACGAGTTTCAAGTACTCGATAAGCGTTTAACATGACATTAGTTAAGTCCGTTTATTGTTTTAGATGGCAACCTAATATTATATATATTAACTACACGGTGAAAAAAAAAAAAACACAACCGGTTGATTATTTAAACAGACAATCAAATTGAATTGTGAATAACAGGTTCCCAAAGTCATAAACTCGAGAAAACTACTTACTCAAGTTCCACTTTGAATAGACAATTTTAGTTGCATTATATTTAGATTTAAAATTAATCGTTAATATTTGCCAGCTTAAGGAAGAGCATCGCAGTTTTAATAGGTCAATAGCTGCCCTTTATGGCAGGTAGTAAAAGAAAATGTCAGGCAGAGGCAGGGGCGGCGTAGGAGAAAGTAAAAACTTTTCGACACGTAACTGTGCGGAGCTCAATAAATGTGAAAACAAGCTCATGCAATTTTAATGCAGCCGCTAAAGTTATTGATTAGCCCCAGACCGAGTGGCAGAGAGAGAGAGAGAGAGAGAGTGGGAGAAATGAAAGTAAAAGTAAAAAGTGGAAAAAGACTAGAAAATTGGGTCATATCCTCTTGCCAAAGCTGCACAAACTTATGATATCTTATTTCCTGTCCAGTAATAAAGTCAACAATCACAGACAAATTAAAGGAATGCACTAGAGTGTCATTTGTCAGACTAAGGAAACCAAGCAAGAACACTTTGCAACAAACAAATCCTCGATAAAATGTAAGCACTCGACCTTGTCTAGAAACAATAAATAAGACACTGCTGAAATTAACGAGCAGAACATAAATAACGAGCTAACAAAAAACTTAAAGTCGCAATCTCTGAAAGCAGAGCAAAACAAAAAGAAAGGGAAATAAAAGTCAATTGCATTAAATGACAACCGCAGGAATAGCAGGACAAATCAACCAGTAAAGGAAATGGCAATCGGGAAAAGAAAACAAGAAATTAGTGCAGATCTGGCTCTAAAGTTTCAAAGTTAATTACAAATGTCCAATTAGGAAATTGACAGGAGCAGTAGTAGGGAACCAAAAAAGAGCCAGAGGCCAGCTCGTTGGCTGGAATTTGATGCAATTAAAAAGGCATCTGGCATTGTAAAGGGGGTCTCCAGAAACTGTAACCAAAAACTGCATACTAATCGCTGATATTCATGCATTTGCTGCACCAGCACAAAAATTGCATAACATCAGCAGACGCAGCCGCAGCCGCAGCATCTGGTAAAAAGGACAAGAGCTGCGGTAAAAGTTCCTTGATAATTTGCGAATGGGCAAGCGCTTAAAAGTATGTTACAGTTGTTGCAAGTAGCAAGTATGTACCATGGGACACATTGAGAGCTCGCATATAAAATGACTTTGAAAGATGCATTTAAATATATTTGATTAAAAGATGGCATATAAAGCAAGAAATTTATTTATTTTATTTATAAGTTAATGAACAAGATGGCCCTGCTACTCGACCCTTTGACTCATAAGCAATATATTTCAACAGGATTCAATAGGATACTATTGTTCCCTCTAAAGTATGCAAGTATACAAATATGTATGTAAAGTATGTTTCGAAAAGGGAATTCCTGGATTGCTTATTGCATACTTTGCGGGGCAAAGTTTCCCCAGATCCGCCATTGATCTGATAGATAGTTGGAGTATTAGTAATGACATGTGCAGTTCTTTAGACCGCTAAAAGTGAAGAGCCCAGTTACCAATTCAAACTAGGAATTTTAGCCTCTAAAAGTTTGGTTGTCGTTTTGATCATTTGAAAATATTTCCATGTTCTTAGGGTATTAAATTCATCTAGTATGAATTTTTACTTTTAAGAACTGCGCTCACTGTGCTGTTTCAACTTTGTCTTCTGGCTGCTTTGAAACTTTTGTCATAAAATACAATTTATGATAATTAATCTAGCTTAACCAAAACTCTCCAAGCCTCTCTCACACACAGACACACACATACATACGTAACGTTTGGCCATTAAAGCGAAACAAATTTTTTTTAATTAATAAATAAATGTTGCGGAAAGAAAAGAACAAAAAAAAATTTCAATGGCTCCTTCTTCAATGAGGCCTCCTCTTGGCGCACACTCGTAATTACGCGATTTGCCAAGGATTAAGCGGGGTTTGACAAATGCCTCGCCCACCCTCAACACACCGTGAAGGAGGAGCGGGAATCCAATTTGATATCCTCCTCCATCCGTCGTCACAGAATTTCTGCTCCTGCTGCTTTTGCCTGCTTGATGATTTTTATTCAGTTACATTTACATTTCATTTAATCGCAGCGCAAAAAAAAAAAAAAAAAAGAAGGCTCCTTCGCTCGATGCCTGCGGCGGGGCTAGGAATGTAATTTAAGGCGCTGCTTCGGATGTTGAAAGTGGGCAAAAGGTGCCATAATCGCTTGGGTAAAAAATGTTACCGTTTTGCTGGCTCAAGCCTTAGGCAAATCCTTTGGCTAATTGGCTTTGACGTTGTCCAGCGAGAACGAATTGCATTTCGAATTCATGTGAAAGTGAAATCAAGACAAAAGCAAAGACCCAGGCAATTGCAAGCGTTGTTGTTTTTGTTGTTGCTGATGTTGTTGTTGTAAGTGGAATTGTTTCTAACTGGCGGGCGAGCGAATGTGTGAAAGTGCATGAGAGATGTCGGCAATCAAGCCGCAGGCTTTAACCTACATCCCTACATAGATGCGATGAGTGAGTGGTATGACGCGGAGGAGCGCACGACCGTACACTAGTAGGGAAGGAGGCATTAGAAGGATTACAAGGTGATGCTTGGGTATGTGTGATGAACCCATTAGCAGCGGCGAATGATGGGTGGATGTCTGTGTGTGTGTGAACCTACATACATCCTATATTAAGGTTTCGGAATACACAATTCCACGCGTGACCTTTTATGCCAGGTCTAAACAACAACTATCGATGCAAATAAAACGCCTCAGTTCGTTTCAAGCTTTACATTCTAGGATATTGAGTGCCAGTGGTGCGTAACCAGGAGAATGAAATACTTCATTAGTTCAGCATGTTTATTTTTCATGAATTTGAATTAGAGCTTAGCTAAATGTATTACAGTGAGCTTGTTTACTGTTGATTTCTTTCTCAGATTATTTTAGGGTTATAGGTATGGCACTATGAAACATTCTCTCAGTAAAAATAATTAAACTATTACATTAAACTATTAAGCCATTGTACTGTCAAAAAGCTGTAAACGCTTTAAATTGTGTCCATGACCCATATGCTAAATACCTAAAATAATGAAAACTTTACTATTGCAAGCTTCCAATTATTCGATTTTAATTATGATTTACTTAATTTGAAAGTGAATACAATGTTTAGTTTAATTGAAGATGGATTTAGGTATACAACATTTCGAAGTGCTTACCATTTTTAAGATGGATATACAATTTTATAAAATATCTTTGAGAAAGTGAACTTACATATTAATTTTAAACTGACCTTGGAAAGAAAAAGAATCATCTTAAAGTTGGTCCTTAAACATTTCGTGTTATTTAAGAGCCACAATATAATTCACACGCCTTTAGGTACATACATATAAAAATAACACATTTAATTTACTGCTTAAATGTCCTTAAACATCCCTAAATTCCATGTGGATAGGTTTATGCAAACAAATAGTCGTAACAATATTTCTTTGTTTTTGCATTTGATGCAAACTACTGAAATTTCCATTTTGCGAAGAAAGAGAATGTAGTTTGTCACGGCGACTTTGGTATACCATGCACGAAATAAAACAATTGAAATTCACTCTTAGAAGTATATCCTACGCCGCCGTTTTGGCAGGACAAACGGGTTAAAGGGTTAGTAGATCTCTAAACTTCCATGGCTCTAGCTCTTATTGTATTTAAGATCTAGGTATTTAGGGATAGACAGGCAAAGATCACTAGATTGAACCGACTTTCGATTGTGATCAAGAATATATTACCCTTTTTTAAGGCGGAAACCTTTCCTCCGACCTATATATATCGACATTAATATATTATGCAGGGGTATATGTTGGTAGTGGTAGATTATCCTGATCAATAAAACAAAACCTCAAGTTTAATGTTCCATCAATTGAATACATTATACTTACTATCAAATGTCTTCACACTGCTATTCAATCTGAAAACTGACGAGAGAATTTATTCATGTGATTTATTTAGATACGGACAACCAGTAAAATTGCATTTTAGTGTCAATAGAAAAACTTGGACAGACCTTGGGCAATTTATTTATTATGTTGCTTATTTTAAGGAGCTCAGCATCTTAAATATTCAATGACTAAATCTGTGAGAGAGAGAGAGAGAGAGAGGCTAGGTGTGTAAGAGAGAGGGATGAAAGAGTACTTCAGTTCAAAAACCTTCACACATTACGTCACAGAACTCAACGCCACACAGACACAGAGACAGAGAAACAACACTGCGAGGCAAGCCAGACATTTGTCTGTGTGTGTGTGTGTGTGCCACACTCAGTGGCACAAGCTTTCGATTTTGTGGCAGCTGCTAAAGGGAGGAAAGCTAAAAGGATGCCAGTCGAAATCGAGGCAGGGCAAGGCACATGTCGACCCCCCTCTCCGGCTGTGTTTTTACAATTGTCTAGCTTTGCTTCCATTTTAGGGTTCTTGGCTTTTTGCTTATGTATTTAAGCGACACCTGGATTCCGGTTCATCTTATTTTTTGTTGTGCCTATACACAAGCATGGACAAAAAATGCAGGCGGAAAAAATCAATTTATGGATTTTAGTTTCTGGTTTTTTATGCCACAGCACTTCAAGATCAACAGGAATATGTGTTTTTTGTTTCTTTTCTTTCCTTCCTTCCAACATCATTTTTATTCGCCAATTGTAAATTAATTGCATTTAAAATGAGTGGCGCCACACACACACACACACACACACAGGCAGACAGGCAGAGACCCAGTTGCAGCTCACTCACTCAGCACTCACCACTTACCTCATTTAATTGAAAAGAGTCGGCCAGGAGGACGCTTTGTGCCTCAGCAGAAAAGCGCGCTAAAATGTTGCTGGCAGTCAGTAGGGAAACAAAAGCGTTAGGAAGAAGGCAACTAAAACTAACAAGAGAGGGAGAAAGAGAGTGAGAGTGAAAGAGACAAAAGGTAGCTAGACTTATTGTTTAGTATGGCTATGGCTATTCACACGACAAATAACAACAACAACAACAACACTCTTTCACACTCACTCGTCAGCGTAAACTTTAACTGAACACACAAGTGTGTTTATTAAAAGTGAAGGAATATGCACACACACGCACACACTTTAAATATAGGACTCTCGGACTGCAGCAGAATATTGCAACTTTTATTCCGTCTGCGTTTTCCTTGTTCTTCTTTTTTTGCTTTGCTTTGCAAACAATTCTGTGGAATTCGGTGAACAGGACTACTGTAAAACCTATTGCCATTGGCCCTTTTATAGCTAAAAACCAAAGTGCTCATTGGCATCCACAACAGCTGTTTGGATTTCTTGGATGCTGTGGAAGCTGAACTCTCTCGCATTCTCTCTTCCCCATAGAATACTCTCTGCGCAGGTACAAACAAGCCAAAAGATTTAAAAATAAATACAAAACTAAAGATACGATAAGCCAAGTCACTGATAAGAAGTCATTCTTAATTAATAATTATTCAAAGTTTGTAGACAGTTGCGCTCAAATAGGAATGTCTAACAAAAGTTAAGCCTAAAAGTATGCAGTATATATTGCTTAACCGCATCCACAGGGTGTCAACTGCGCAAAATTATAACTAAGGCTTCACAAACGAAACGACTGCGAATTCCACTTGTTGCTGGTCGTGCTAAAATGCAATGTGGATGATTCCGAAAGAATGTTATAAATAAACCCAACAGTTAACAAGAAATTAACGCAATATGTTTATATATATTTTTATATTTATTAAAAGCATTATTAATGCTTACCGCTTATCTCAATAACCTTGAGATCACTGGAATTCAGATCATATTGATTATAAGTTATATTATGATAAGCCATTTCATTTTTGTTTTGGTCAACTGACTTGGTTAGTTGGTGTCAGGTGCAATGAGCTGCAAACTGTTGCCAAAGTTGGAAGACGTACAGAGTAAGCACATAAAAAATTTAAAAGAGACAGAGAAAGAAGCAAAAAGAGAGAGAGCAGAAGGTAAAAGGTATCGTAAACTCTGACAAAGCTGGTTTCCGTTACCCGCCACACACCGCCCCCCCTTCCCTTGCCATGTTACTTGGCATAGGTATTAAATGGCTTTTGTAGGTAATTAAACGCTTCCTATTCCCTGGCAGCAGCAGCGACAGCAGCTGTAGGGTACTGAGATCGGAAAGGGGTTAAAGGAAAAAGAAGAGTCGAAGCATAAATACAAGCTCTAGACAGCGACAGCTCTTTGAGTGTAGGGCATTTGCGACTCACTTGGCCGGCACGAGTTCCTATTAATAGCACATTGGCCATTGTCTGTTATTTTCTATACTCTTTTACCCAGAAGAGGTACACTTATTTTGCCAAAAAGCTTACATCAAGTATGCGACATGGTGACCAAAGGAATTTACTTATTCTCCTGCTGCCTTTAAAGGTATCCATTGATTGTATGGACTTCTCCCCCTTTTTGGAAGTGTATTAAGATTTCTGTGCAAAATTTCATCAGATTGGGTCTGTTTGTGTACATTCGCGAGGCTTCTCTTCAACTGAACTTGTGTAACCAAATCTGCAAGTACGACTTGTCTCTGAAAGTCTATTAGTTTGTCTCTTTTACTCTCTCTCTTTCTTCTAATCTAACTATACGTCTCTGCCATGTGCCGTTGCTTCCTTTTATGCACACATTCTCACATATCCAACGTCTTCAGTATCTTCGGTCAATGGGTTTGAGCTAAAACAAGAAGAAGAAATGTACTTTATGTGCTTGTGTGTGTGTGTGTGATTGTGTATGAGAATGCATTTCAAACAAGAATTTAAAGTTCTGTTAGTCGGAACCTGGAAAAGGAAGCATACCTGAACTTGAAATTGCAAAATCCATCTGGTCACGCTCTCCCCCTATATATCTCTCTCTCGCTTTGGCCACATCTGCCACTATTTAGAACTTGTTTTATCACCCTTGCAAGAGAGCTCAAAATATTTGCCGCTAATCGCAAACATTGTTTGATCGCAGCTTGGCCAGCTGTTTCGAGAGAGCGAGAGAAGCCACAGATAGGGAGAGCAAAGAGAGCGCCAAACAACAACTTCGTTTGACAAAGCAAAGCTAGACTCAGGTTTTCGACTCTTTCGCTCAGTCGCAATTCAACTCAGAGCTTGTGCATAGCCAGAATCGGAGAAACGGTGACAGACCAGAAGAAAAATGTAATGAAAAGCAACGGGACTAGAATAAAATGTTGTTGTTTATCAAAATTTAAAGCCAAATTCGAAGCCGAAATCGTTCAAGCGCAAATTGTGATAAAATAAAAACAAAAAATAAAACCTTCAAAAGGGTTGGCCATCAAAGTGATTTCTGTGTGTGTGTGTGTGTGTGTGTGTTTGTTGTGATCGCCCTGCACTGCACTCCTAGTGGGTCACTGGAGCGTGCGATATTATGAGCAGAGAAGTAAAAACAAAAACACGAAAAAAAATGTCAGCACCCGGGGCCAGGGGTGATTCCAAATAGCGACAGGTGGACAGTCAGACAGACAGGTGTCAATGTCAGCTATGACCATGACATCTCGCCAAAGCATTGAAGGAGTGATAAATTAAGAGTATAATTCTCATTTTAAGTACGTAGAATTCCAATTCCAATTCATGACAATTGGTCTCACACGGAAATGAACGGAAGTGAATTGAAAATAATAATATAAAAAAAACTGTCTGCATTTTTCGTCTGGGTTTTGATTGGAAATTATTCAATTTTTTCTCTTTACTACCAAAACAACTTTTACATTTACAAAACAATTAACAAACAAACGAAAAAAAATAAAATAATACCAAAGACTAACATTTCACCCGTAAACAGAAATATAAGCAACAACAACAACAATGGCAAGAAAAGCAACCGAAACCAAAACCAAAACCAATCGAACCAGCATTGGTTAACAGTTATTAAACTGAGAGTGGGAGCGGGAGGGCAGGTAACAGAGAAGGAGATTGGAGAGTAAGAGGAAGAGGGAGTCTGACTAACTGACTGACGTTTACATTACCAACTTCCGTTCATTTGTCTAGGCAGCCGGCAGCAACTTAAGCAGCTTCGAGACACTGTTTGGAAAAACAGAAACCTCATCTTGGCCTAGGCTTTAACCGATACAAACATATATATATATACGTATAATTTCCCAATGAATCGCCCTGCGGGCCACCATTACGATGGCAATTAAAAAAAGTTTGTAGAAAAAAAGCTGGCAAAGAGTGTGTGAAACCGTTAGTAAGAGTTAAAAGTTAAAATTGATACATCACCGAAGCAGCCTCTGAGTAATTAATAGTTTACCTTCGTATATGACCACATTCCACCATAGAAAACCATGATACCTCCAAGCCAAATATGTATATAAGCAAAATTATTGGAAAATAAGTAGCAAGATTATTTTTAACTTACCAGATGTTCGGAAGTTCAGTTTTGATCGTTCCTTTGTCTAACAAAAATTTTTCTTGTGCTGTTCTGTTTTAGCTACGATGAGGTTGACCCATTTTGTTAGTGACCCAATTGCATTGCAAATTGCTGTCATTGTTTAATTAATTATAAAATTAGTTTAGTTACAGTAGTAGTAGTAGTAGTAACGACTTAATTCCGTTGCCATCACAGCAGCAACTTGGCATGCAATGAACAACAATTGTGTGAACATTTTTTTTTGCTTTTGTTTTCCAGCATTGAGCAATGAATTTGGATTTGGAATCAATTTTATATTGTTAACCAAAAATCCCTACCTTCAACACACACAACTGTGAGCCCCCCCGCCCATCTCCATTACCATTTTAAATCTCCGGCATTATTTCATTTATGAAAATGATATGCAAAATGTTTGAAATTTACCGCAGTTGGGGGGAAGCGCCATTTGTCCAGCTCCGGCGGCAGTCTGTTGCAATTTGTGTTGTTAAAAATGCATTTTTAATTATGCTTCGAAAAAATAAAAATGCATATCATTGCCTCGAAAAACTAAAAATGAAAGAATAAGCCCCCCAACCAAACCAAAAAATACAAATCTTTTCCATTCAAGAAATGAACAAAAAGAAGCAAACGTTTCAAACATTAATGGCGTTTTCACTTGGCTAGAAATTTCCATTGTTGGCCTAAAGAGCATGGCTAAAGACAAGTGAACAATTTTAGCTTAACATCGGACAACGATGAACAACAATGAACAGCAACAGAGACAAGCGGCAAATAGACAGACGTTCAAACAATCAACAAGTGCGTCCGCTGTCAGTTGTTGACGACGACGGACGACGACAACTGGAAATGCGATACAACAAAATCGTAATCATCTTGTTTTCTTGCTCGTTGTTTTTTTTTTTTTAATGCTTGGCCAGTCAAACACACATACCTCACACACACTCATCTATATAGATAGATGTACATATGTATGACCATATCTAAATCTGCAACTCGGTCTCAGCCTTTAAGCTTAGAATTTCTCTTTTCCCAAAAAACCTTTTCAAGCATCTCATCTTTGTGGGATTTTGCAAATATTGATGGCCTCCTGCCCTGCGGGGGATTCGGTAAAATGGGCACATGGGTACATGGAGAATGAGTAACAGAGAGAGACATTGGGGGGGCTGGGCGGCTTGAGAAAGCAACTTCAAACTCGATGATGGATAACTAAGAGCCACTTAACCCATTACACATACCAAACAAAAACCCAACTGAATTTTTATGCTAATGCGAATACAGCATTGAAAAATGTAAGTGTGTGTATGTGTGTGTGAGAGTAGAAAAAACTAAATTTGATTTGATGAACTTTAGACAATCCCGAAAAAAAGATATCCGATATAAGAAAACTGAAAGTATTTTCTCTTTTAGATGCCCATTAAATGCCATAAAATGGGTTAATTGGTTGATGTTGCTGATGTTTCCGAGGGCTTGCCAATCGATATAAATGCAACACCACAAATGTTTAGCCAGTGGCGTGACAATGATTCCATCCTGTGATAGTTGAAGGGGGTTACCTACCTTCAAGACTGCATTTCGTTTGATCAGTTTATAAGGTAATGGGTTTTCTGGTTAGAACAAGCCTACACTAGTTACCATTTACATGGAAGATTTTTGACTATCTAATCTAAAAAAAGAAGGTAATTACAGTTACACTAATAATACAGATACTAGATACTTTGTATAGTAGGGTTTGGCACAGGGTATTTAAGTACACTTAACTATTACTGAAATTGCATTCTATAAATGTTTCTCTTTCTTGGTTTCGATAAAAAAAACAATCTCAGTAAAGAACGTTTCCAGTATTTAAATAGTTTCCTTGATGGAGTTATCATTCAAAACAGTCAATAGAGTCAAACTTCTTGTTAATAAGGATGAATATAGAAATATTATAATATTCATTTTTCAACCTTTTAATTTTCAACAAAACCAAGGGGTTCCTTTGATTTATTATTGTTACTCACCAAACTCGTTTGACCCCCAAAAAGGGATTAAGAAATTGGTTCTAAAGGTCGTTAAATTGGTTTAAAGTAGCTTGAAAACTTTATTATATAGAAGAAGGTTATCGTTTTAGATTTATAGTCTTTATCCCTCTTTAAGTACGCCACTGAATGCATCTGAGTCCGATGTCTACGTGCCTTTCCACAACTTTGAGCAAAGAGTTGTAGCTGAAGCTAGAGCTATAGCTGGTAATTTACATATTTGGGCGTGCAGTGTTTCGGTAAATGCATCTTTCATATTTCTATAATTTTGCTGGGTGCAGCAAAATGACAATCGACATCATTTCCATACTCTTGTTTACGAGACCAACGCACAGATAGATATGTATGTAGATGACAATTTGTAATTCTAAGAGAACATCTCTTCATCTTCATCAGTTTGTGTTGGAAGGGACAGGGGCTGAGTGGGACCGGGTCTTATCTGCTGGTGCGACATTTATTTATTTTACGTGTGTGTATGTTTTGGCTCATAAAACAAACCCCGAAAATTCTGAAATTAATTTCGTCTTGTTGCTTTTTTTGTTTTTGTGGAAACCTCACCTACATTCGCACCTGAAAAAATTTGTATATATTTCTTCTGTAGGCATTCGCCCGGCACTCTCTTCTGATACTGGAGATAAGAAAAAACTGAGGCAAACTCAGGCAAAAGGCAACGGCAGCGGCAACAATTTTTCTCGGCATAAGCAAAACAATGGCAGCCACCGTGGGGTATAGTAATTAACGCGTTTTATGCGAATGCGGAATGAAAAATAAAGAAGTGAATGAAAACAAAATAACGAACATAAACCAGCAGCAACAACAACGAAAAAGTGTGAACGAATAACGAACCCAAAAAGTGTTGCATGTGCTCGACAATTGAAACAGTGTGAGGACGCCTTCGCGGCATCCCATCAAAGATTCATTCATTGATTCATCCTCTGAAAAATGGCCAACCACAATGATTCGATTGGCAGTGGTAGCCCCGAAGTGGCAAGCAGTCCTGCAGGGGATCAGCAGCCGCAGCCATTGAATCAACTGAACAGCAGTGTGGATAGCGGCATTGCTGTTGGATTGGATGTGGACTCTCCCAGTTTGAAGCTGCAGCAACGACTCCAGCAATGCCAACGCATTCTGCAAGTGCTGCGCCGAGATGAGGCAGCCTACCAGTTGTTACGCGACAGATTGAGGTGAGTTCTTTAATTTAAGCTGCAAAGCGGATGTTGTTGTTGATGGATGTCGCCGGTAGCATCCATCACCAGCAGCACTCCTTCAACTCCATCTAACCATTAAGCATTTGGGTGAGGGCGTCTTGAGGTTGTGGTTGATTGTCTCTCTGTAAGAATAATTTGTTTATACAATAATTGGGTTGGAATGCTCTTTGGTGTAAAGGGCTCTAAGTATGTATATACGAATGTAGATGGAAATTGTTCAATGGACTGAATTGAATGTCGCATTCCTACACATAATTTGGCAATGATGAATTTCCATTTGGGTTAATCAGCATTCAAAATAGCAACAAAGAGAGAGCAAGAGAGACAGTTAGCCCTGGGCCTTTTCATATCAATTCTCTATATACATACATACAAGGCAAATCGAGCCGCCTATCTTATCGCCGATTTCATAATTAATATGATTAATGGCAATTAATTGCCTGACAAACAAACATAGAGATATATTTGTAAGTATATAAGTACTCAACTTGGATCAACCCAATCACTGGCGGCATGGCCAATGGCAGGGTCAATCGATTTTCAATTTTCAACCAAAGTCAGGCAGAACGATGCATGACGTATATGGAGGGTCATGCAGTTTAGCATTCCACCCAAAACAAAAAGGGGGAAAAGGGATGAGTCAGGGTTTGTCCCATGAGGGGCATAACTAGTCGCAGGTATTTGCTTTTATCTGGGGGGATTTAAATTTTTGCGCTTGTTATGTCTCTCTTGCTCTCTTTCAGCCCGTTGCAATGCGGCTTTGGCCCGTGACAATTGTTGGCCAGTTCCAATTTGGTTACTCGCAAGCAACGCACACAAAAAAAAACCCAAAAAACAACAAAATTTGAAAAAAAAAATTCGAACTCCGCTAACAAAAGATGATCAAATAAACAAAATAACAAAAAAGAGCAAAAAATTATTAAAGGCTATTAAAGTAATATTTTTCTTGGCATCAAAAAAACAAAATTAATGCAAAAGTTTCTATACACTAACCAAGCTTAAGATATATTTGAAATACAATCTCAAAAGTGATTAATCAGGCGTGAAATTAAGTTGTTTTTTTAAACTTATGAATATGCCCCTCATACTCGGAAGTGTATTAAATTAAGAGTTTATACTTTTGATTATATGATATAACCTCGAAAATTGTCTTTACACTTATCTGTGAAATTTCGTTTGTATTATTATATTTATTTATTGTATCATTGTGTGCAAGTGGAATTTGGAGACGAGCCGAGTGGCTCGGCGACGATGACGGAGTATCTTATCACTAGCGAATATCTGAGCAATGGACAAACAAAATAAACAAATAAATACCCAGCGACCAACCGACTGACTTATATGCCTTGCACATGTATATCAACTAAACAAAGCCCAAAAATAATACTATATATGATATAATATAACTCAAACAAAGTCAGATGCAGAGAGACCCCTGCTATCGCAGTGGCACCAGTCGCAGTCACAATCTTCAGCTCCATTCGTTAACTTGGCTAAGATCGTTCACCAAGTTAATTCACTCAAGCGATCTGCCCTGGAGGCTCGATGTGAATAGCAAGAGAAGTGTAGACCCAAATTCGTGGCCTTTTTATTTTGGTTTTACTACTCTTGCCAGCCACGTGATCTTAATCAGTTTGTGTACGTGATATATACCTATGTATATATATATATATATATACATGCAAATGTGTGTCTTTCGGGCATTGTTTTAAGTTTATTTCATTTCTCCCCCTTCTTCTCTTTTAATTATCAAACATTTTGTTTTTGTCTTATTCCACACCGCTCAATGAAATATTCCCCCCAAAGTGATTAATAATTATCAATAATCGGTGTAAATTAAAAAACGTAATTACGCAAAAATAAAAAAGAAAAGCGAAAAAAATCTTCACTTTTTGGTAATTATTGATTGGCGGTTTCCCCAGTGAAGTTCATTTAGACATAAAACGTGAAATCAATAACAAAAACAGAAAACAAGTCTGAAATAAATACATATATTATTTTAAAACAATTGTGCACTAAATATAAACAAAAAAAAAAAAAACAGGCAATAATAATTAACCTGAAAACAATGTCAACCGAAGTGAATTTCAATCAGTTTTTACATTCAAGCCACACAAAAAGCCACAACACACAATAAACCAATTTGAATTCTACTTATGCAACTCTCCACAAAGAAAAAAATTGGATTATTCTTTTTATTTTCTTGTTCTTCTTTGTTTTGCTCTCTAATCAAAAGTCGGTACAGGAAAATAATAATCAAAGTTTTGTTTGATAACAACAAACTGCAGGCAAAACAAAATTGTTGTTTTAATCGCATTAAACATAAAGAAACCAAAGTGATTAAGTTTCTAAAGTTAAAAACGGAAAATGTTAACAAATTAGTTGATAATGGCCAGATAAGGTAAGGCCATGAGTATTTCTTTTTCCAGGAAAGTGTACTCAACGTTTTAAGATAAAAAAGAGCTTTAATTTCATATACAAAGTGCATTCTAGTAATTATAGAAGGAAGATTTCAAAGAAGGAATTTAGTTTTCTTCAAGTACATATAGATATTTTAGAAGAAATCTAACAATAAGTAAATATTGCTTAGATTTTACTATGAAGAGGCCACATGTTAATGGAAAACAGTTGCACGCTTTCCCATTCTCTGTTTCTAGTAAAAATCACAGATAGATAAATAATATTATTAATAAACTTGTCCAAGAATTTTAGATAAGAAAAGTTTTAGGGGGCAAAGTATGAATAAAGCTTGAATATAGTAAAACTTAAACCAATTCATTGTTAACTGATAATCCATACAAAAACTCATTGCTGATAAAGTAGGGGCCAACTATCAATTGATTGGCATGGCTATAATTCTGTTCAATATTCAGTTACTTAGTTAGCCATTGCCAATTGCAGAGGTGGAATTCAAATTGAAATTCCCAAATTTAAGCGTGTGTGTGTGTGTGTGTGTGTGTGCTTGAATGGAAACTAAAGCTATGCGAATTCCCGAATCACATCAAAATTCATAATGCCAAACTCAACTTCACAGTGCTGCAAGCGTTTAATGCGCTTTCCTCCCTACATTCAACTGATGGAGTTGCCAATTTCTCGTGCTGGCAGTGGCAGCAGCCTCGTTCTTGGTTTGACTAGCCTTGTTGGCCTCATTGGTGGGGTCTACCTGCTGCAATGTGGTGCCCAACATTTAATGGGGTGAGTAAGTTCGATGATGAACGAGGGTCAATTTCAAAGAATATGAAACTGGGTTGATAACTCAAGCAAAGATAGGAATAAAGTTGAAACCCAAAAAGTATATTTAGTCTCTACCTATGTCTTTTGAGTGACTATCATTTCGAAATCTTCGAAAAGTCCCCTCGTATTGCAAATGTACGTGAGTTTTAGTCCGGTTGATTAAGCTCACGTTGCACGTGCAGCAGCATCAGCTGCTGGAGATAGCAAAATGGATAAACGGAGATGGAAATGGAAACTTACTTTGGGGTTGCAGCTTCATTTCTCTATACGATTACGTGTTCATCGTTTGCGTGTGAAAAGTACAAAAAAAACACAGACAAAGTGCAAAAAAAAAATACAAACTAAATATCGCATAAAAAGTGATTTGACATAATTGTTCGCCTTACATTTACTCTCTCTCTCTCTCTCTCTCTGTTCCCCTCGTCTTTCTGTCAATCATTTCTACTTACATTCAGTTGCTGTCTTTGGTTACGCCTTAATTGACGCGCCTTGCGGCTTGCGTAATGTCTCCATATCCAAAAAAAATGACAACAATTTCAAATATGTTCGATTTGTCGACAATTGTACCGTTAAATTTCATAACAATACCAACAGAAAACAGTTAATTGTCTATAGTCCAACTTACTGACTGTCTTTGTTTTGTCATTTTTGGCCAACAGAACTAAAGAATTGGCAAAATACAATGACAAACGGAAATTGCCTCCATAACCAAAATGTGACGCTATTTAAAGTGGAAAGCAAAATAAAAGAAACAACAACAAATGTGTCACGCCAATGTGTCTATAACAATTAGGCTAATTCCGCCCTCTCAACTGTTTTGTTTGCCTTCATCAATATAAACTTAATTAGCCAAAGACAATTGTCACGATTGCCATGTAAAGTAGTTGGCATATGCCAGACTTTTTTTCCATCTTGTTAGCCATTTGTTTGTCAATCAACAACAACAACAGCAACAGCAACTAAACAGCATTGAAAGAGGAAAACATTTGACCGTTTTTCCCGGTTTTCTAGTTTTTTTTTTCTTTGTGGAAAGTCGAATGTTAATGTCTTTATAAATACACTTAGCTTCTCTGTCTACCATAAGCCTTAAAGTGCTAACGAGAACTGACAAATAAAATAAGAAAATCAACAAAATTTCAACCAAAAACTGGTTCATATTCATGTCAACATTTTGTTTGTTTTTTTGTATTTTTATTTGCTGGTCAAGTGAAAAGCCACAAAAATGTCTCCAGCATATTTCTTGCGGTTGAAAGTGGACATGAATGTGGATTATAGGCACTTACTACCACTTCATTCAACAACAACTGCAAAAATGAAAAGAAAATCACAAGTATACATTAGACTGTTCACTTTTTCGTAGAGAAATTTGCAATTTGGGGGCGATTAGGTTGGAGATTTTCTTAAATGTTGATCCCACTTTGGTCATTAGATTAAAAAAACACCATGGGTTTCCTTTGAAATAGTCCCTCCTAATTTCTGAAAACTTTAAAGATAAAATAATATAAATTTAGCAGTTTTTTGCTAAGCATAGGGTTGTAAGGCTGGGGACTATCGGAAACTATATTCTCCAATCCTTTTTTGCAAATTTATAAAAGTTACGTATACGTAATGTAACACATTTTAGCAATAGGGAAAAACATTAAGATGTTTGTTTTTCAATGTTTTCTATACCACACTCGATTAGTTTTAGATCTAAATGAGGTCTTTAGTTTCCTATGTTTATCTTTAATCGATTTTTACAAGTTTCTTCTTTAGTTTTAATTTAAAAATTGTCAAACTCTCATACAAGAAGTTTCTATCTTTGAAAGTAGAACACACAAAATTGTGTCAGATAATTTGCATTTTATTTGTTATATTTTGTAAATGGAATGTTCAATAGATTATTGTGACATAAAGTCAAGCTTTGAATTAATGAATGGAAACCATTGAAAACTAAAGTCAACGGCTCACCGTTTATGGTTTTAAATGCAAAAAAGTATTGCCTATCTTGCAGGCGCATTTAATGGCTCGCTTTCGGGCTGAATTAAGTCGAATAGTTTTTAATTTACTTAAGCGCGAACAAGTATTTATAACCTTTAAACTTTTAAATATAATATTAAATTTCAACATTTAATTATTATTTATTTCTATAATTTAATTTCCTTATTCATCTTGTGGCGCCATCAAAATACCACAAATCGTGAAAACCGACTAAAATTTATTAATCAAAATAAAAACGTTTAAACTTATGCATATTTTGAGATTTATATTTGCTTGCTTTCGGAAACAAGTTTGCGGAATGTTTTTTTTTTCTGAACAATTAGCATTTGGGTAATTAATGAACATCCCAACCAGACAACCGGACAATCTGACAACCTGCATAGTTTCATTCTAACAACAAAATATACATATGTTGCAAAAAAATAAAATAAATGTATACAAAGGAATACATATATGTACATATATACTTATACACTTGAAGAAAAATTTAAGTCTCATTTAAAATCAACTTCAAACTGTTATTCAATTGAGTCTCCTTCTACTTTAGACTAATTACACCCAGAGTGTGAAAAAATGTAATATGTTTGCATATAATTGACAGAATAAGTTGTTATTTGATGATCTTATTTCACATTTGTATGTGTGTGTATGTACTTTGGAATTTTGCACTAAAGGCCTTTAGTTTTGTTTATAGACACATCGTCTATACATAAATATATGTCTTAGTATATATAAGTATATGTGTGGCTGGCGTCATAAAGACAGCCCATAGGTTCCTGCTTGACCAGATCTTTAAAAGGAGGAAAAAAGCTAGGTAGCAAGATCATTAAAGCGGTAGTGTTTTGACTAATTTTTTTTTTGCGAGGGAAGTTGAAAGGTCGAAATAGTTGGCCAGTCATGTTGAGATTGGGAGGCGGCAGCGGCGCCAGGTCATAAATATGTAGAATTCAAAAAACTCTATCAGACTCTGTCTGGCTGTAGTGTCTGTCAAAGATTCCGCTAATGTTTTATGCATCTTACGTTACGTTGTGAATCTTACGTCATCAACTGGTCTGCCAAGTTGTCTGCGCATGCTCGGCTGACTGGCTGGCTCTCTCTCTCGAGTGCTGAGAAAAAGTTAGACTCTCTGCTCAGCTGTTGACCGCCAGGTTTAGCACACAACAAGCCCGAACCTTGTCCGAGAAAGTTGTCAGTGCCGGAGGATCGCGTAATTTCAATTTCAATTCGTTTCAATAATACACAAATGTGCCATGCTACAACACAAAAACAACAACAGCAAACTACACGAGAGTAGTCATCATTCAGAGCAACAGCAAAAACAACAACTAATGACCGAGGAAAATAAATATCACTTATTTCTATAATTCCAACTAAAAGTTGACCAGAAAAATGTTATTTGGTCCCGTGTTAATTTGTCAAGTAGAGAAATTACTTTGCTTGCCCATCAGCTGTGCCGTGTTTGCCTTTCTCTTCATGGCCTGCACATTGGAAGTGGTTCTACTGAGGCTAACCATCAGTGATGATCTCTTTCGACCGCAGTTGGATGAAGATGGTCAACCAATTGGCATTGGCATGGCCGGCAATGTCGACGATGATGCCGATGGCGAGGATAATATTTACTATGAAAATGTAACAAACAATTATGAATATTGGGCGAGAAGACGGAGAAGATATCATCAGAGGCAGCAGCAACAGCAGCAATAACAAATTCATTAAGAGACAGCTGAAATTTAATTATGGTCGAAACAATTGTTATGAGTGTGTGTGTGAGAGTGTGTGCATAGAAAGTGCAAAAAGCTTACATATTCTGTTTTTGTTTGTTTGTTTTGTAAAATTAATTTAAAAGCAATTCATAATAACAATTGATATTTTGGGCACGTTTTGAACACTCGGGCAGATATATGTACATGGATACATACATATATATATCTGTATTAATTTATGTGTGTGTAAAATATGTTTGTGCCTTAGAGTCCCATAAGCAGACATTAAGTAACTTTAAACAACTAAAAGATATATAACTAACATGCAAAAGGGAAAGAAATAACAAACATTTGACTGCCACAATTTAGAATGCTTTCCATAAAACAAAATAATCAGCTTTATGCACGTACAATCACATCTTTATATATACTATATGTAACAGATTTAGTTGACAAACAATTTTGCTGCATTTATAGAAATTCCCAAGTGACTGACTTAATTAAAAAGACATTCAATGTGCTCACAATAAAGTACATTTAAAATAAGTTAGATAATAGCTGATACCTATATATACATTTAAGTACACATATGATATAAGATATCCTATAAATTTGTAATTATTTTTATATGAAATAAATCGGTGTGACAACAAAACAATGAAATATTATTCCTTGTTTGGCTTTTCCTTTTTTTCAATTTGCTGACAAACCAGTTTTGTTTGTTTTTCATTTTGTTCAATTGTCTTCCGCCTTTTCCCAACTTATGCAATTGCTTTGAGAAAGAGTTAAAGACTATGACGAATAGAGGAAGGAGAGAGAGAGAGAAGGAGAGGTAGAGACCAAAATGTGGGGGGCGAATGGTGGAAGTGGAAGGAGATACTATAATTAACTATTTAAAAAAACAACTGTGAAGCTTCTATTTCCAGTTAATTAGTGAACGTTCTTCGATAAATTAAACAATACGAAAACTTTGGCCTTCTACTAAAAGTTGAATAAACTTGAAGAAAAAAAAAAAACACCATAAAATTAAAAACAAAATAAACAGTTATTAATGCTTACAAAAATTTCTACATAAATTTTAGTTCTGTTTTTTTGCTGAGTAATCCAATGGAGGAGAAAGTGTCGTTTAAGTTCTATATATCTATAATTTACATTAGCATATTCCGAAAAAAACCCGTTTCACAAATTTGATCCACTTTAATTTTCTAGCAAAATTTCAAATAAGAAAACCAAAAAGAAGGATGACAGTGATGTGGTCGAAGAATCGCCATCCACTTGTAATGTCTGCTGTGGGGATTTGGATATAAGCAATGCCAAAAAGTAAGCTTCAAAAGAATGCTAATCTATTAAGCAAAAGAAGAGCTACCTATTTTTTTGATTTTATTGTTATTTCAGCTATGTTAAATGTCGCACATGTGAGAAGTCTGTTTGTCGTGGCCTGAAGTGCGCCGATTGGCATCCAAAGGATGGCCAATGGGAGTGCCAATTGTGTCACAACTCAAAGGAGTCGCTGGCGCATACTTCATCTTGGGTGGCCGAGCAAATGTCCTTCAATCAACACAAATTCGTTTATCCCATGCGGGCACGTAGCGAGGTCTACATACCCATTCAGCCCAGTCAAGATGGCCAAGATGTGGAAAGCACAATCCGTAAGTGTTAACGAACCATTTATTGACTTAATACAGCTTAACTCACATGATATATTCTTATAGAATTTGAGAGTGTCAGTCAAATTGGCATTCGCAACCATATGAATATCGAAGAGCGTGCCAAAATACGGGAATATGTTGAGGAGATTGTTGCCGAAATGTTGGGCGGCAATCTGGATAAAATTAAAGTTGGTCAATTATCGAAAAGTGAGAATTGTAAGTAGAATTCAAAATTAATAACTTAAGTAACTCTAAAAAAGAAAGATCAGCCGTGGCAACATTTGTTTTATGCATGTTGCTGGCAACTTTTTGTAATCTTTAAGCAACTTTGTTGCCAGCTTCAAGCAAAAGCTGTGTTGATATGGTTTTTGCGTTAGCTTAAAAGCTAACATGAAAGTTTGTTTAATTACCAATTTTGTTTATGTTCATGCATTAACTAAACGTCGCACACACACACACACAAATACATATACACACACTTGCAAATATAGATTTGCAACTTTTCGATAAATATCATGCGAAACTTAGTAACCTGCTTATCAATGTGGAGAATGGTTTATGTGTGCGTCAACTGAGCAGACGAGGAGGAGGTAAGTGCCAAAGCAAAGGATCAGAATGTACCGTAATCAAAGTTGTGCGTAATCTAACTAGTTGCTAATACTTGTGTAATGCACGTTTATGTCTAGTAGTAGCAGTAGCCTTGGCGTATACGTAATATTTGTGTCAATGAATCAAAAGATGCGACATAGCATTGAATTTATTATTCGTTTATCAATATTAGGACCCAATTAAAAAAAGCAATCCTAACATACACACACACATTTATATTTTAGACATGGGTGCTCTATATATGGGGGCATATTATAAACTACTGGTCTTAAAGATTTTTTTGGGCTACGCTCCTAAAGATACACACACTTGTACACACTTTCAATTTGAGCGGAAAATCGCGGTCACTATACACTGATAAGGTCTGGCTCATTGGGGAACTGATAATGATAAGGTGCAACCCGCTGATAAGACTTGTCGGTTATTGAAGTGCCGAAAACAGTGCGACAACAGGCCAACAACAATGATTAATAACAAAACACTTTGTAAGCATTTAAGCAATGTAGCGACAGGTTGGCCTTAGCTAGATCCAGATGGTAGGTGAGATTGTCAACATTAATCATACGCACCGTGATACGGCAACTACAACTACAACCATTAGCTCACTCAACTAAAATGTCAATGTGTGAAAAAAGGTGTAAAACTTTAACATGGATGGTTATTGATTTCTTTAATGACAGCGTCACGCTCTTAAACAATATCCTAGCCAATTTATTTATGTAAATTACCAAAACCAACAACATGAAGTTCAAGATGATTTAGGTGTTAGCCAAAAAAAAAAAATTATATACAGAGAGAAGGCCGAAAAGAAAGAAGAGAGCCGAGAGGGAGTTAGTAGACTTGGTTACCGATATGCCAATTGAGTGAGCGAATACCTCTCACACACATACAAACACAGGGCCAAGTATCGCAGAGCATTTTAGACGCTTGTCTCTCGAAAAAGCCGCTTCAGTTGGTGGACGCGTTGTGCGGCGATCGCAAGCGAAACGGGGCGAAACAGAAACGGAATCTGATTTGTAATCAGCGTTGAAAAAAAAAAACCAAAACTCGCACAGCATTCACATAGATTTGATAACATAAAAATATATACAATATAATATGCATACATATAAAAAGAACATCAAGATAACAGTGTGAAAAAAAAAAAAAAAACAAAAATTTCACCAAACAAAAAAAACGAGTATGAAAAAGACTAATTAAATGATTAAACTAACCTTGACCCGTTGTGTTATGGCCAAAAATTAAAGTTTTAAGCCCTAAGGGCAAACAGTTTAATTGACATTAATCGATATTAATGATCAGCAAGCCTTTTTTAAGCAGAAAAACAACAAAATCAATGTGCCAAAATGAACTTTCAACACGAGTTTATCTCGACTAATTTACTTTGCTTTGCTGGCTAGTCTAATCGTTGACCTTAACACGACTAATGCTGATATTGCCTACTTCTAATACGACAATACTTTCCGTTCAAATTTCGATGATATAAGAATTCAAAATGAAAGCTATCAAGCACTTAAGCCTAATCGCTTAAAATAACGACATGCTTAATGTCAATGATAATTATAATAAGAAAAAAATAAAACCAAGTGATTTCATGGAATTTGAACTATGAACTTTGGGTGGCTAAACCACATATAATATAATATAAGTGATTTTTGTTGTTTGTTATTTTTGCCCGGACAGAAACTGGTCTGACATGACACTAATGGCTAACTGCCTGGCTGGCTGGCTATTCTCATTGATGACAAATCTACAAAGACTCTTCCTATTGACAACAAATATATTCATATGGATATATGCAAATGTTTGCCACAAATTCCTAAATTCTATTTGTTCTTTTCTCCACCTCAAATGAATGAGTAACGGGCTTTCTCAATGAATAGGTAGAAAATGTCAGTGAGGTGTCAGAATTAAATGATAAAGAATTCCAAAAATATCATTATAGCTGCCATTGAAGGTTACAAAAGATAACCATAGAGTCAGCCGTAGGTAAAAGACGGCTAGGCTATTCATTTAATATTTACCGCAAAAGTTAATAGAGTTAACAACATGTCAAAATAAAAGAAGGAGAGAAATAATAGATAGTCTCAAAATAAATACATATTCAGTATACATGTATGTATATATGTCTGGAGTCGTTTTTCGGCTTCAGTAGAGATTCAAATTCATCGATGGGTGGCGGCTACCAAGCGTAAACAATGTTAAATTATCTATTGATATTAGGTACTCTCTCTCCATCTCTCTTCCTCTCTTTCTCATATTATTATTATTTATGTATTTTGAACCCTTGCGAAAAGGGTTTACGTTTTAAAAACTAGTTATTTGAGATAATAAAATAAATAATTTCCCGTCATGCAGATAAAACAAAAATATATAATAGTCAATAAATAGTATATGGAATAGACAATTACGGCAAACAAATAGACACCTCAATACATATGAATGTTTAATATATAAAGCTAAAAATATACTCATATGCATGAAGCATGGATTTTACTTTGGGACTTGTAACGGGCATGTATGCCGTTATAGCTGTAATAGTGTTCTACGTCGTCTACGTCATTGAGGTGAAATTAGGTATGACTTATATTTCCACTCACTCACACACACACACACGCACACACACTTATTCACTTACATTCACACTCTGACACTTTCTTTGGCAAACTTTTCACTTTTTTTTTGCCATTATTTGCCTCGAATCTGTATTGTGTATTTAACTTGCTAACTTGCTCTTTTACCAATATTCTTGATTGCCGCCCAATACAACTAACAAGTAACTCTACTTTCAGATTTGCCCGCCATTGTGAATGGTCATAGTAACAATAATAATAATAGTAATAGTAACAACAACAATAATGGTAGCACCTGCAACATCAATGGCAACAATGAACAAAATGATGACAGCTCACAGACACGTCTACGCACTCTCATTGAAACTATCATTGCGGAAACACTGCGAAATAGTGCCTTGGGCTTCAATACCGGAGCATCTGCATCTGTGTCGGAAATTAGCTTGGATACGCGTACTCAATCCGAATTGAATGCCCTGAAACAACGTCATCGTACCGAGCATTATTTCGAGCCAAAAATCTATCAGGATCTATTGGCCACAGCGGTGCTAAATAAGGTAAGTTCCAGCACCATCCGACACCTGTTGGCAGCACTTTGTCAGATATTGTCCAAGTCATTTTACCACTTTTGTAATCGGCTTCCGATAGACTCAATCTCAACCTTGTTTTCGCTCTTACCCCCGTCCTTTTCTTTCATGTGCAAAGCATTTTAAGGGCTTCACCGTGCCAACTTTTGCTCCTCTGTCGCCAAAGTATGCTAATTAGTTGCAGTTCAGTTTTTTAACCATTCGGACGTCGGCGCAGATATCAATTTTTACTAGTCAAACTAATTGGTTAATCAATAAACCCCTTTTTATATCCAATTGAACAATTAATTCTTTCGAGAACAGCAGAAACAATGACGGACCAGGAACAGAAAGTAAATAAATAACCTAGACAAAACCAAATTAATCAAAGAAACTATTGAAATATATCACATTTCTGCTGAAGTCTCGTATTATATTTGTGCTATCGTCTTTGATTAGATATCGCCCTTAATGAGGCATCGTAAATCAAATTCATAATCACTTTAACCTCTGAAAAACGTTCAAATGCGAATCGATCGACCGATGCCAAGAACCCAGTTTGAATTCAATATTTAGACCACGTTGCCGGCTTAGTGGCAAGTCTCTTTACAAGCAAATGAGGGAAAGGGAGAAGGGTTCAATAACTTGTTAAATTGCACAATGCCAAGGTTGTTCTAATATAGATATTTGTGGTTTTGCCTTTTTTGCAGATTGCAGATACGGAAGGGAATAACCGAAGACGGTCGCTAATATCGGAAAGTACACCGGACTTAAGTGGTCACAATAACATTGATGAAAACTACAATGCCGAAGCGTTGAGCACTACGTCTGGTAGTTCCATTGAACCGCGTAGTGATTGCAGTCTAACGGATAATGAGCTGGTATTAAATGTGAGTTAACTTTCTAAAAAAACACTTTTCGAATTTATTTAATTTTATATTTCTTATCTTTTTAGACTGGCAAAACCGATTCACCGTTGAGCTTGCAAGCAGCGCTTGAACGTGAATCGGTATTAAGCGATTATATAGCCGCTCATATGGTGCCATTGCCAGATTTTTCAGCCTCTGTTACCGAATCCGAGGATGGTAAGTAACACAGAAGATAAATATTAAAAGGCTTTTTTCAAGTGCAACTCCTGTTTATAGATAACGGCTCAGTCACCTCGAGTATGATAGCAGATGGCACTTGGGAGGACAATTGGCTTTTTAAGAAAAAGCAGCACAGCTCCTTGCAAAGTTCGGCTACCCCGAGCAGCATTGGCATGCTGGTGCCGGCTCCCAGAGAAAATGTACGTGCCCAGATTGGTGATAGAACAGCTGATGAGGTCAGCGATCTCTCGGAAATGGGCTCAGATGTCGAGGAAACCTCTCTGGACATTAATGATCGCCTGTTGAATAAGCATTTGATTGGTGGCCAAAATACAAAACTAGTGCTAGACGAGCTAATCGATCGCACTAGCTTAATTTCCCATACATTACCGGAGGAACATGAACCGGCATATACTGAGGCCACAAATCCATTACTATTGCAAACACAACCCACAGATGTACCAACACAATTTATAGAGCCACCACCTCCAATGACATTCCAAGATGACCAACACATTGAGGAACCGATCCTCATAGCAGGTAATTTTGATAATCTTACCATATCTTACCCATCTATACCATATGTGACCCATCTTACCTTATTATGCTAACTCACCGGAGAACTTTGAAGAAAACCCCATTTTTGTACTAGATCAATATTAAACCCCTAGTTATCCCATAGAATACTTGGTAGTTATCTTTCGAAATCCCCCACCAAATCCCTCCGCGTATTTGTGCATGATTATGAAGCGATCGACATTCAGCAGTCATTTGTGTTACAGACCAAAATGAAATTGATACTGACGAGTTTGTCGATGCCCTTGATGAGGGCTGTACTGGATTCAGTACCGTCGAGTACACTGAGGAGAATCCACCCTCGGTTATCGAAATCTTAGCCGCCATGGCTCTGGGACCTATGCTAGCTGTTCCAGCATCCGAACAGCAGGGCGTCATTACACCAAATGAAATGCATACACTCAAGGAGCTGAGCGATCTCGCGCTTGCTGAAATAAATTCTCGCACAACAGATCTTGAACATCATTCTCTCGACGTGATTGCAGAGGAAGAAAATACAGATTTATCTTTGCAATCGGCAATAGAAACTACAGAGACAGTCGGATTTTCTATAATTGAAATTTACGAAGAAGCATCGCCACAGCCACCAGAAACTGTTTCTGACGAACCAATTTCCTTCAATCCAGCAGAAACTCCAATAGAGACACAGCAACCAAATATTATTCCAAAACTGGATATTGTAGACTTGCCACCACCTACAGAATCCATTTATGAAGAACCACCTACAGTAAATCCAGCGGAAATCGCCATGTTTCCTCAGACTGCGGACTCCATACTATCAGCAACAATTGAAGCAGTATCTGAGCCTATTTCTTCTATTGCTGAGCCGGAAATAACACCACAAGTGGATATTGTAGATTTGCTACCACCTACAGAAACCATTGCTGAAGAACCACCTACAGTAAATCCAGCGGAAATAGCTGTGGATCCTCAGACTGCGAACTCCATACTATCAGCAACAATAGAAGCAGTATCTGAGCCTACTTCTTCTATTGCTGAGACGGAAATAACACCACAAGTGGATATTGTAGATTTGCCACCACCTACAGAAACCATTGCTGAAGAACCACCTACAGTAAATCCAGCGGAAATAGCCGCGGATCCTCAGATAGCGGACTCCATACTACCAGCAACAATTGAAGCAGTATCTGAGCCTACTTCTTCCATTGCTGAGCCGAAAATAACACCACAAGTGGATATTGTAGATTTGCCACCACCTACAGAAACCATTGCTGAAGAACTACCTACAGTAAATCCAGCGGAAATAGCCGCGGATCCTCAGATTGCGGACTCCATACTACCAGCAACAATTGAAGCAGTATCTGAGCCTACTTCTTCTATTGCTGAGCCGGAAATAACACCACAAGTGGAAATTGTAGATTTGCCACCACCTACAGAGACCATTCCTGAAGAACTACCTACAGTAAATCCAGCGGAAATCGCCATGGTTCCTCAAACTGTAGACTCCATGCTACCGGCAACAATAGAAGCAGTATCTGAGCCTACTTCTTCTATTGCTGACCCGGAAATAACACCACAAGTGGATATTGTAGATTTGCCACCACCTACAGAGACCATTTCTGAAGAACCACCTATAGTAAATCCAGCGGAAATCGCCATGGTTCCTCAAACTGTAGACTCCATGCTACCGGCAACAATAGAAGCACTATCTGAGCCTACTTCTTCTATTGCTGAGACGGAAATAACACCACAAGTGGATATTGTAGATTTGCCACCACCTACAGAAACCATTGCTGAAGAACCACCTACAGTAAATCCAGGGGAAATCGCCGTGGCGGACTCCATACTACCAGCAACAATAGAAGCAGTATCTGAGCCTAATTCTTCTATTGCTGAGCCGGAAATAACACCACAAGTGGATATTGTAGATTTGCCACCACCTACAGAGACCATTTCTGAAGAACCACCTACAGTAAATCCAGCGGAAATCGCCATGGCGGACTCCATACTACCAGCAACAATAGAAGCAGTATCTGAGCCTACTTCTTCCATTGCTGAGCCGAAAATAACACCACAAGTGGATTTTGTAGATTTGCTACCACCTACAAAAACCATTGCTGAAGAACCACCTACATTAAATCCAGCGGAAATAGCCGCGGATCCTCAGATTGCGGACTCCATACTACCAGCAACAATTGAAGCAGTATCTGAGCCTACTTCTTCTATTGCTGAGCCGGAAATAACACCACAAGTGGATATTGTAGATTTGCCACCACCTACAGAAACCATTGCTGAAGAACCACCTACAGTAAATCCAGCGGAAATAGCCGCGGATCCTCAGATAGCGGACTCCATACTACCAGCAACAATTGAAGCAGTATCTGAGCCTACTTCTTCCATTGCTGAGCCGAAAATAACACCACAAGTGGATATTGTAGATTTGCCACCACCTACAGAAACCATTGCTGAAGAACTACCTACAGTAAATCCAGCGGAAATAGCCGCGGATCCTCAGATTGCGGACTCCATACTACCAGCAACAATTGAAGCAGTATCTGAGCCTACTTCTTCTATTGCTGAGCCGGAAATAACACCACAAGTGGAAATTGTAGATTTGCCACCACCTACAGAGACCATTGCTGAAGAACTACCTACAGTAAATCCAGCGGAAATCGCCATGGTTCCTCAAACTGTAGACTCCATGCTACCGGCAACAATAGAAGCAGTATCTGAGCCTACTTCTTCTATTGCTGACCCGGAAATAACACCACAAGTGGATATTGTAGATTTGCCACCACCTACAGAAACCATTGCTGAAGAACCACCTACAGTAAATCCAGGGGAAATCGCCATGGCGGACTCCATACTACCAGCAACAATAGAAGCAGTATCTGAGCCTAATTCTTCTATTGCTGAGCCGGAAATAACACCACAAGTGGATATTGTAGATTTGCCACCACCTACAGAGACCATTTCTGAAGAACCACCTACAGTAAATCCAGCGGAAATCGCCATGGCGGACTCCATGCTACCGGCAACAATAGAAGCAGTATCTGAGCCTACTTCTTCTATTGCTGAGCCGGAAATAACACCACAAGTGGATATTGCAGATTTGCCACCACCTACAGAGACCATTTCTGAAGAACCACCTACAGTAAATCCAGCGGAAATCGCCATGGCGGACTCCATACTACCAGCAACAATTGAAGCAGTATCTGAGCCTACTTCTTCTATTGCTGAACCGGAAACAACACCAAAAGTGGATATTGCAGATTTGCCACCACCTACTGAATCCATTTCTGAAGAACCACCTACAGTAAATTCAGTGGAAATTGCCGCGGATCCTCAGACAGCGGATTCCATACTACCAGCAACAATAGAAGCAGTATCTGAGTCTACTTCTTCCATTACTGGGACGGAAATAACACCACAAGTGGATATTGTAGATTTGCCACCACCTACTGAAACCATTGATGAAGAACCACCTACAGTAAATCCAGGGGAAATCGCCATGGCGGACTCCATACTACCAGCAACAATAGAAGCAGTATCTGAGCCTACTTCTTCTATTGCTGAGCCGGAAATAAAACCACAAGTGGATATTGTAGACTTGCCACCACCTACAGAAACCATTGCTGAAGAACCACCTACAGTAAATCCAGCGGAAATAGCCGTGGATCCTCAGACTGCGAACTCCATACTACCAGCAACAATAGAAGCAGTATCTGAGCCTACTTCTTCTATTGCTGAGCCGGAAATAAAACCACAAGTGGATATTGTAGACTTGCCACCACCTACAGAAACCATTGCTGAAGAACCACCTACAGTAAATCCAGCGGAAATAGCCGTGGATCCTCAGACTGCGAACTCCATACTACCAGCAACAATAGAAGCAGTATCTGAGCCTACTTCTTCTATTGCTGAGCCGGAAATAAAACCACAAGTGGATATTGTAGACTTGCCACCACCTACAGAAACCATTGCTGAAGAACCACCTACAGTAAATCCAGCGGAAATAGCCGTGGATCCTCAGACTGCGAACTCCATACTACCAGCAACAATAGAAGCAGTATCTGAGCCTATTTCTTCTATTGCTGAGCCGGAAACAACACCAAAAGTGGATATTGTAGATTTGCCACCAGCTACAGAATTCATTTCTGAAGAACCACCTACAGTAAATCCAGCGGAAATAGCCGTGGATCCTCAGACTGCGAACTCCATACTACCAGCAACAATAGAAGCAGTATCTGAGCCTATTTCTTCTATTGCTGAGCCGGAAACAACACCAAAAGTGGATATTGTAGATTTGCCACCAGCTACAGAATCCATTTCTGAAGAACTACCTACAGAAAATCCAGTGGAAATTGCCGCGGATCCTCAGACTGCCGATTCCATACTACCGGCAACAATAGAAGCAGTATCTGAGCTTACTTCTTCTATTGCTGAGCCGGAAATAACACCAAAAGTGGATATGGTAGATTTGCCACCACCTACTGAATCAATTTCTGAAGAACCACCTACAGTAAATCCAGCGGAAATCGCCATTGCGGACTCCATACTACCAGCAACAATAGAAGCAGTATCTGAGCCTATTTCTCCTATTGCTGAGCCGGAAAAAACACCACAAGTGGATATTGTAGATTTGCCACCACCTACAGAATCCATTTCTGAAGAACTACCTACAGAAAATCCAGTGGAAATTGCCGCGGATCCTCAGACTGCCGATTCCATACTACCGGCAACAATAGAAGCAGTATCTGAGCCTACTTCTTCTATTGCTGAACAGGAAATAAAAACGAAAGCGGACTCATCACAACCAGATCTTTCAAAATTGCAGAGTGCAGAAAAAAATGTTGAGAATTTTTCAGTTCAAGAATTAGAAACTGTATTCACGCCAACAGTTGCTTCTAGTACGGCTCTAGGTAAAACGTCTCAAAAGTGCCTTCGAAGACAACTGAATATAGTCGACAAAACACCGAGCGATGGAGATGAAAAGTCTGCTCTGATTGCAAAACCAGATTCCTTAAATCTTTTGGGAACCATTTGCAAGTTTTACATTAAAGACAAACGGCTTTTAGCTACAATTGAGCGTAGACGTCAGCGTTCTCTAATCATGCACAAGTACCTTAGTTCCTTTGACTCCATGGACGAGACTGTAGATGAAGAATACTTAGTTGATAAGGCAACTCCCTATCAAACCCATGTGGAGGAAATGAATTTGAATAATAGTAAGAGTAGTCTAGATTCAAAGGATGCTAGCGATAATCCTTTAGAAGATATCTCTAAGTCAGATACTCCCAACCAAAACTTAGAAACAGATAGCGAATATGATTATGGCAGTGAGTTCCTTGTATTAAGTAGTTTGAGAGATATCACGTATCACTTCATTAATGATATTCTCTTCTCAGATCAAATAAGTACAGACTCTAATCGCAGCGATGAGAGTGCCCCGTCGACCGCCTATGAGACATTCCATGGCGACGACACAGAACAGGAATGGGTTGAACTAAACGCAGAGACCGAAGACGAGAGGAGATGTATTAATCTCATCTCGCACAATGAAATAACACTTACTAATAGAACTAACACAACCTCCACCACCTCCACCATACGTCGCACTAACGGCAAACTAACAAATGGTTCTCTAAGATGGTCAAATAAATTAGAATCACAAACGCAATCAGAGTCTGTTCACAATCAACACCACCACAACGTACAAAATGAGAATATTAAAGATAAAGATCATGTTGTTGATCAGAATGATGATGATGATGTAGTACTGTTGCGCCGCTTTGTGCCAGGTAACATTCATTGTTAGTTATGGCCATGGCCATTTCTTGCATCACTCGGTGTTTGTTGTCTCCTTTTTTTGTCTATAAATAAATACATGTGTTAAATATATACCTACTTAAAGTTTATGTACTTTTATTGCTTACTCTTAGTTGTTTTTTCGTTTCGCATTTTGAGATTGCTATTTGACTTCCTGATTCCCTGTCATGGCTATATACTCACTCCTTTTCCTCCGCATTTATAGGTTCGATCGCAGAGCGCGAAGTGAAGAAGTGGTACAACGCTGTCGAAATGCCAAATAACCCATACGCCCCGGAGGCCCTGAAGCAACGGATAAGTGGCACACAAGAACGTTGCATGGATGTACCAAATATTAGTCCCAGTGCCGAACAAAAGGCTCTAGCACTGATGGCCAATGCCGAAGATGCTGCAGACAGACAACCACAGTCCCCTCAAACGGACTACAAGCGGTAAGTACTTGAATCTGAGGGGGGAAAGTAAGCGTTACGTACCTTAAGGTATTAGATGGATAATAGTATTCATTTGGTTCCCACTTTAAAAAACATAGCTATAGCCGCGACTATTATATCAACAACAACAATGGCACCACTATGGCGACCAACGAGAAGATTGATGTGGCAAGATCTGGTCAGGAAGATGTGGATATTGTCATCAATGAGGTAAATGCACCCAATGCACAACCACCAATTCAACCACCGCATGGCCGCAATTCAGTTAGCGCTCAAAGTACTCGTAATGTTGATGCTGCTGCTGCTGCTACTGTCTCCGCTGCTGCTGACCTCTCTCATTGGACTTTATCCACGCCAGTGCGACGCAGCAGTTCGCTTAAATTCATTAATACCAACAACAACAACAAACGTACTTCTCCCCCCACAACCATATCAAATTTTAATGCCCACCACCACGTTGTACGTCGTCCTTCCACCTCAGCTTCGCATTATTGCGACACCAGCTTAGACGACATAGACGACTTTGACATACATTCTCAACGCTCTTGGCGTAGTCTACGACCGGCACGGTCTACTCTCAGTTTGCAAAGCAATGGCAGTGGCATGTCCTTCGGCTCCTCAGTATCGAAGAGGTCACGGGCAGGACCCACCACAAGCGTACTGACACAATTCGAAAAGCAATTGTTGCACAAGGACCTGAAACGCAATAGTTTTCGTGCCGTTTCGGCCACCTCGAAAGATTTCGTCATGAATCCTCTCTTTGAAGGCGAACTGAGAGCTACAAGTGCCAAGCTGACACTACGACCTGAGACAACATTAGATGAACAAGGTGACTCGGGGGTGGACAGCTGTCTGAATGGCTTTAGTGGCACCGACACTCAATATAGTAATAATAGTCTGCTCTTTTAGTTGAGAGATCCTTTTCTTTTAAGCAGGGAATGAATGGTGGAGAGGTATACTTAGTGTGGGACCTTTTTGAAAAAGGCGGGGGTAACTTCTTCTTAACAATTTGTTTGCCAAATTTACGCATAGCTTAGTCACAGCTCAAAACCTAAACACTAGTCAGTTGCATAGCCAGGCCAACAAGTGAGTGTGTGGTATGTAGTGTGGGGGGTTAATGAAATATCAGAACGGGGAATCTCCATGTACTCCAAGTACTGCAACATTAAATTTTCACTTCCAATGAGAGAATGTTAAGCACTAGTGTTCGATTCATATTATTATTATTGTTTTTAATTTTTATCTATTTCTATTACTATTCGATTTGTTAGTCATCTCCCGTAATGCTAATGCAACTCTCTTGTTTTGTTTTTTTAATATAATCAATCATATATCAATTATTGTAAAGTACTGTATCTTGCACATTGCTAACTTTTCTTTACGCCTAGAAATATTTATTATGCATTAATATTTCCCCCCTAATAAAATGCCAAAAGTTTAAAAAAACAAAAAAAAAAAAAAAAACAGATCAAACCAAAAGTCACGACGAATGAAACAAATGTTTTTAGTATCCTACGTAAGTATATGTATATACATATATAGCATGGGGTGAGTACCAAAGTGAATGCATTATCCTATGGGTAACATTTTGGCTTATTTTACTAACAACATTTGTTTCGCGATCGGCCAATTCACGTATTTAACAACTAAGCTGAATGTTTGCATGATTTGCTGCCTGAGAGCTTTTCCACGCCCACAACACACACACAACACTCCCCGCAATGCCTAATACACGCACATCACATCACACCACACATATAAATGTTAAAACACATCCTCTTAACACTTTTTTGACACTAATCAACAAATCCAACAAACAAAAACCAAAATCGAACCCAACACAAAAATGTTTTATCTAAAAAAAGGCTCAAAATGCAAGCAAAACTGCAGCAGAGCATCAGCAGGATATGGAAGAACAACAGCTACAGGATCGACAGAAGGCCACCGTTTATAAAGCCTTGCCAGCTCAGATATTGGAAGATGCCAATTCACCAAGTCCCAGTCCAAGTGTGGAAACACAATCGAATCCATCGCTAGCGACCACAACAACTAGTGAGGACTCGGACACGGTGCGAATTTATGACTTTAATAAACAGGAGACGACGGTTATCAAACAGCAATCGACAGTGGAACAAACTGTTGAAACTGTGGAGTCTTCTACGTACTCCACCTCCTCTTCATATTCAATAGATTCATCAGTGGTGGCCAAAAAACGTGAACGTCCTGTTGTTCTTCAATTTGGTCCCGGAGACTCGGCGCCCACTATTGGCTCACCCATGGGCACGCCGACTCGTGGTTCAACACCGCCAGCTTTTCGATTTTTGCAGCCGAAACGTCGTCTAATCGAGCCCAGCCAAGTATTGTCCATTGATCAAGATGATCAAGATGATAATGTGGTGAGTTAGTAGATAGAAAAGTCCTCTTTAACAATTTCATCATAATCTTCTGTCATTAGCGAGAGCCAAGTACCCCGCTGGCAGATAAGCCTGCTGTAGAGGATGATGTGGTTCATGCCTTACCATCGGTTAAAGCCTTGGCCCAGGCTTTTTTGTTAACCAGCAAGCACACCCAACCTCAAAGACGTTGGCGAGCGCGAGTAAGAAAATAAATAGTGTTTACTCTTCAAATGGTATTAATTTGATTTTATCAATTTAGCATGTCAGGGTAGCAGCATCAGCATCAGCACCAGAGACACCAGACAAGCCAGCAGTATCGCCTTCATCAAATTTGTCACGTAAACATAGATTGGAGCACGCTGTATCCATGGCCGAAGTAGCCGATGAGTCAACAATTGCATCGGATCTATCATCACTGGAAACGTAAGTTTCGTCCTTATTGTCTCCTTGTGAGCAGCTAAAGACAATTGCACTACTTGCAGTGATTCATCTATACCCTCAGAGGGAGGCAATGCATTTGTCCCGCCAACAGCTAGCCCGGTGCCAGTACGTCGAGGTTTCCTCAGAAGTAATATTGCTTTCTTTGAGAATTTAAAGTTTAAGTGAATATTATATGACCTGCTCGTTGAGTGAATTGCTAGAAGTGTGCATCTACAACTATGACCATTGCTGCAAATTCCCCTTGTAAATGGGAAAATGACAGATAATGGCAAAAAGCACATTCTTAAACGACTGGCATTCATCTCCACATCTAATCGTACATCACTTTGTCGCCAAAAATCATGTGCCATGGCCATTTCCAGTCAACAAACTTTTAAACATACGTCAAGTACTTTTACTTCAAATTTTAGCGCGCGCTTATTTATTACTAATATCCATGGATACTATTATTTATTTAGCTCTAAGGATATGCATGTTTTTAGATTTTTAGCAAGATGATTTTAACACTTAAAGCAGTCCAATAAAACTAATAGAATAAGAAAAAAATTAATCCAAATATGAAAACAACATTTGAGGCCAAATTTAAGCCACGATTTGAAAGTTTTCTCTAAAGCGTAGAGTTAATAAAAAGTTTAATAAAAGAAAACATCGATAAATGAGTTTATATATTGGGTATTTTAAAAAATATTTTTTTTTGCTTAAGTTCCATATTGTAAAAAATAATAAACAATACAATGAGAATGATATTTTAATTGTAAGTCATGTAGCGCGGAGTGGCGCTGAATTTGGCGTAACTTTTGATAACTTTATTGACCGCCTCAAGGAAATCTTTTTCGGTGGCCACTTTGCGACGCGCCCGAATTGCAAACATGCCGGCTTCCGTACAAACAGAACGGATTTCGGCACCAGTCGAATTGGGGCACAAACGGGCCAACAGATCGAAACGAATGTCCCGCTCAACGGACATGGAGCGGGCATGAATCTTAAATATATGCGATCGTCCATCCTGATCGGGCAGGCCAAATTCCACTTTACGATCTAAACGACCCGGTCTCATCAGTGCCGGATCTAGCGTATCGGGCCTATTTGTGGCCATGAGAACTTTGATGTTGCCACGCGGATCGAAACCGTCCAACTGATTGATAAGCTCCAGCATAGTACGCTGTACTTCATTATCGCCGCCAGCACCATCATCAAATCGTGCTCCACCAATGGCATCGATTTCATCAAAAAATATAAGGCATGCCTTTTTGGAGCGAGCCATTTCAAATAGTTCGCGAACCATGCGTGCACCTTCGCCCACATACTTCTGCACCAACTCAGAGCCAATGACACGAATGAAACAGGCATCTGTCCGATTGGCCACTGCACGGGCGCACAGTGTTTTACCTGTACCGGGGGGACCGAAAAGTAGCACACCTTTTGGAGGCTCTATCCCCAGATTCACAAATTTCTCAGGATGCAACAATGGGGTTTCGACAACTTCTCTTAGTTTCTCAATTTGCTCCTTGCAACCGCCCACATCACTGTAGGTAACATCTGGTTTTTCCTCCACTTGCATCATTGTCACTGTCGGATCAATTTTTGGAGGTAATGGGATGTGAATTTGATACTTGGTGCGATCAACGCCCAAACGCATGCCCTCCTCTATGTCCGTAGGCGCCACCGTATCAGCTAGATCTACCACGAATTTGGCAAATTGCTTCACATTGATAATGTATTTGGGATCATCAGAGTCGGCATTAATAATCTTGGTACACCTTGCCACTTGGAGGGGTTGTTCATTCTGCAGGATCTGTTTGTCCGCCGCCAAATCCCAAAGCGCGGGCGGTGCCAGACCTGTATCGCTTTCCTTGATGCCAGTCAGCTCATTAACCTGCTTTACTGCTGCCTGTATATCCTCCTCTATGGATTTAATCGACTTGTGAAAGTGGCTTTGCCCGTAAGTTTTCAGCAACTCAATGTCGCCCTCGTCCAGTGATTTAATCTCCTTTTCCTCAGTCTCCTCAAACTTCACTTTGCGCTGAGCATCACCCAAATAGTCCGGCATAATGATAATATTTAATCCTCCTATTATTATTGGCGGTTCCTTTATTTTACAAAAACAATGACTAAACCAAAAATGCGAGTTAGAGCTGTTCGTTTCTCATAAACATCGATGTGGCCAAAGCAGTGTAGCCGAATTCAATAAATATATCGAGTTTCGATAAACAATGATCCCGCTCAAGCTGTTATACTCAATTTTGAAACGATACTCTGCTAAAATGACAGCACGTGAAAAATACGCAAAGTTCGACCAAAAGTTTTTAAAAACTTCTCAAATGAACTTACTAAGGACGATTTGCAAAAGTCGTAAGTTCATTTATTTGACATTAAAAACATGGTAAAAAAATTTGTACCCAGTTTTTAATTGACCAAAAACATTTAATTCGGATATCCTGCCGTAGGTCAAAGGGATATGATTTTCCAGAATACCATCCTACAAAGTGACGGCCTAAAAAGTAACCGAAAATGTGTTTTATTTTTCAAAACATTTCTGGATTGTCAAAATCGCACATCCCTTTATATTTCAGCACCTCACAGGACGAACGAGGTATTCTTTGCACCAATGAGATTTGTTTGACACAACACTTGCCCGATGTTTTAAAAAATTTGCAAGATTTTTACGAGTACAGCGATGCCAGACAAGCGTGAAATACGCAAGTTGGCATCCCATTAATTAAATCTTAGAGATGGAAAATCACTGATAAAATTCTAGTCGTTTTTGTTTTTAAAGTGAACGTGAGCGTTTGGGGGAGTATGAGAAGAGCTATTAAAGTAGTATAATAGAAATAAGAGCCATGCGAAAGTACCAGCAGTTGTTCCTTTTGCTGATATCCTTTCTCAGTGTGTGCATACTCCTGATGTACAAGAGTGAGAACAATCGTTTAAAGTATGTCTTGAAATACGTAAACTTCTTCAGCCGCAATGATGCGGCCGTCCTAAGGCGTCTGGACGGTGGGATCGGAAACAGGACCATGGATGAGGATAAAATGTTTCACCTGGCTATGTCTCGTCCTTTGCCCGTATGGCAGCTTATTGGCAGTGGCGGTGATTTCTACGCTTACTCCTCATACTGGAAACGCAATGAGTTAATGGCCGGAGGACAAGCCCACGTTCTAGTTGTGGGTAGAAAAGGAGCCGTTGTAGACTTTCGCTGTAGCTTGGACATGGTCAATGGTCGCCAAGTACAGGGTAAATTTCGTTTTCAGCGAGATGATGGCCAGAATCATGACACCGAAGGAGCTTTTACTAGTTACCACTTTTTCTGTCAGGTTAGCCGTGACTTTGGGCAACCAGAGATTGTATCCTTTATGGACGCAGGAACAAAAAATCCCGTTAAGCTGCGCCTACGCCACATGAAGACGGAAAAGAAATCGCTTAGATTATTGCCGGCAATAGTCTGCGTAGATCTAGTAGATTACAATATGAACTCGACTTTTGCACGCCGAGAAGATGCCTTACTACAGTTCTTTTTAATCCATCAGGCTTTAGGCGTAGATTACTTTGTCGTTTACAATTACGATGAGTTGCCTCTTCAGCTTATCCATATTCTGCAACGTGCTAACATCCACCTCAATGGATTGCCTTTTAATTTTCCCTTTACTCGCCAGCCGTCATCAAACCTCACACATCAACTGATCGAAACAGATTGTCAAATGCGCAGCTTCAACTATGCCAGTTTCAGTATTCTAATGAAGCCCAATGAGATTATATATCCAAGTGCCCGTTTTGTAGACAACGACGGCAAGCGCTCACTGCACGAGCAACTGCGCCATTATGATGCAACCGAAACTCGCTTTGAATTGGCCACATTTAATGTATGCTTTGATGAACGCAAGAAATTGCTAATGGATCATGTTCAATACGATCCAGAGTTAAAGACAAATTATAAAATGTTGCTACATCGTTTGGAATTGCCTCCACCTGCATCGATGGCCACAAATCGCCAAGTAGAATTGGCACTCTCGAAAGGACTTGTTCATCGCTATGTGGACTGTCTAAAAGTAGGCGAAGATGGGTTACACGACTGGCGCAACGGTATACGTGAGGACTTTATGCAACATATTGACACACTCCGCAACGAAGTGGATCTACTCATTTAAAGTACATCTAAAATTAAAGTTTAGATTTAAGGTATTACGCTACACGACTGGCGCAACGGTATACGTGAGGACTTTATGCAACATATTGACACACTCCGCAACGAAGTGGATCTACTCATTTAAAGTACATCTAAAATTAAAGTTTAGATTTAAGGTATTACGTTTAAAAGTGATAAAATCATGATGTGGCAGCTTTAGATCATCTTTCCCGACCAAATGATCCCAAAATCTGGCATTAACTAATAGCTTAACCATCATCTGAATTTAGCAATGCACACACAAAACTTTTTGTATATATAAAATAGACAATTATAAACCTCAACGTGGCGGCCATATAAAATTAAATTAAGATGCTGAATAATATGGAACATGTTTTTGCCTTTACTTTGGATTTCGATATAAGGGGATTTTTATTTCAGACGTTGCATTAGCGCTGCGTTCTTGAGGCCAGCTTTTTCAATGGTTGAACTTTCGTCACTTAGTTCGCGTGTTGGAAATGATGAAACTAAAACAAAGTGGCTCTCAGAGTACTGTGGACGAGCTCTGCAAAATAAAAAGATCAAAAGTTAAACGAAGGTTCCATTTTGTTCTGCCTTTTCTTACGTTTGAATAAAACGACGAATATCAGACACGGTGTGTGTTAAATTAAATTGAGCTGCAAGACGCGAACCATCCGCTAGACGTATCTGCAATGTGGTCGAGGGCTCTGCCGAATTTAAGTTAATAGCGTTGCGAGCTGTAGTCTCTTGATTGGCGGCTTCTGCGGGTGACAGAGCAGCCGCAGATGGACCTTTGTTTGTCACTATATTGGCCACAGGACTACCTAGCTGTTGCCCAGAGCCTTTGAATGTTTGTGGCACAGGTTGGCGCTTGAAGTCCTCATGGCGATGATCCTCAACGTCGACATTAACCATGCGACCCATTTCCAGGAGTTCTTGGGGAATTTCACTAATGAAATGAAAACCCGAAACGATAAATCCAAATGAAAAACGTATATAATGTTTCGCAACTTACCCACGCATTACAGTCTCAAGAAATTCTTTATTCTGTGGATCATCATAGTGACGCAATTCGCCGCCATCAATAGAGAAACCTTGACTCCACAGTTTTAAGACCACTACTGGCTTATTTTCCTGTCCCCCAGTGGCGCTGCTACTGGGCCGATTGGCACCCACTGCCGTATGATCGTTTTCAGTCATACCCAAACGCATACCTTGACCCCAAACCTGGCCGCCTCCGCCACCGGCGGCAGTGGCACTTGTAGATGGTCCCATGCCAACTTCGGCAATATTTTGTTCTTGGGCGGCACGCATCATGTCAGTAAGCTGTTCACGAAAGTTTTTGCGTTTTGCTGGTCCCAATACTTGCTGACCCGAACGATCCGATCCACCCGCATAGAAGGCTTGGTGCTCCTCATCACTGGATGATTGCTTGGACATATCGCTCAGTGTGGCAAATCTGCAAGAGTGATATCAATTGTAACCAAACTACTAAAAAGAAATATGTATAACCACTTACTTTGGCTTGGTACTGGACGGTTTTGGTGTCCCTGACCCTGATGCTGATCCTCCTGATCCTGAAGCACTATCACTACTAGCATTGCTTTTAGTCGATGTTGTCGTGGCCGCGGCTGGAGGCACATCTACTTTAGGATTGTTAGTTTGACCTGCATTTGTGGGAGTGGGAGGGGCATCAACCTGGGTGCTCCAATAGTTTCCCAAAGCTTGCTGTGTAATGCAATATGACGGGGGTAGGGGAAATTTGTAACAAAGGTCGAGATGCACATCAGCCGGTCCCTCATCATTTACTTACCTCGATGTCCCAATCACAGCTAGACAGATAGAAGCTGGCCACGTTCTCGTCAGAGCCCGTAATTTCTATAAATTGTGCAATTAAATCGGCGCGTGCGGCCATAGCTCAGTTTATACAAAATGTTTTCTTGAAATGACAGACAAAAAACATACGGTGATGCCTGATCTGCATTTGTTCAGTGCCAGTGTTGCCGGACAATGCAAATCAGCTTTAGTGCTGCCAGATATTAAATTGTGACTGTTTCACTGTTGTCGACAAAGATTCGATTAATTTGCGTTATCAAATTTAAATGATTCGATTAATACATTTGAGTGTTTTATATATAAAAAAATCACTTTATTTTTATTATATTGCAACTAAATAACAATTACTAAATTAAATGTAACGAAGTATCCAAAGCTTTTACATCACCCACCGATATGCGTATTTTGTGTGTTTTTATATATAGATATATATGTATATATAAAAGTATAAAAAGAATTTAACCTTTAATCAATTGTATTCGTCTGATGTCTGAAATATAAATTGGTAGATTAACAATCAAATAAGACAAACTAATAACACTTAACCAGCTGCAAAGCATAAGCAAATTTCCCAAACATAGAATTCGACATGTTTTGTGTTTTTTTTTTTTTTTTTTTTTTTTTTTGTTTCATAGGAGTAAGCCAATTCATATATGTACGTATACCTTTAGTCCAATTTTCAGAGGATCTGTGTGCGTGTTGTGTGTGTTAAAACATGAAAGCCCCACACAAAACAAACTATGACTACACTTATGCATTTATTGCAAAAAAAAACAATTCCAAATATATAGATATTTATATATATATATATGTGTATGTATGTATTTTTATGGAATATAAAACAATCCATATCCACTGGTATCCCACATGGTGCAAAAACGATTTTGGATTTGAGGATTTCATGCTGTCATCGTATAAATCTCTCCGTGGACTTCTAACGAGATAATTTCCCCTAAAATGATTCAGTTCGATAGCAGCAGGAAATAGTGTATGTATGGATTAGGATATGTCAGATACATGTAAGGAATTAGGAGTTAATTTATGTAAACCAAAAATGAAGTCGACGAGTGGCAAGCAGGTGGGCGAGGCCAGACAGTAAAATGTGCATACAGATATGAGAGATGAAGAAATTTGTTTGTATTACATAGACGGCATAGGAGAAGTGTAATTCGCATATTGGACAATGCAACAGCTATGTACCTTTCTTACCTGTATGAAATAGTTGACCAGCACTGATACACCCACACCCAGACCGAATGCCAGAACATAAGGCAAATGCAGATTGGGCAATGGGCGGCGTTTTCGCAACAGGAAAGCTAATAACGAACCCTTCTGATCCGAATAGGGTGGATAACGGGCTCTAAAAAGAAACAGGCAAGAAATAACATTTTAAATCATTAAAATCTAGGATTCTTTTTCAGTTTTTTGTTCACTCACGAAGCCAATTTCTCGCCAATAGCAGCCAGATCTTTGCCAAGGCATGATTTTTGATGTGAGAATGTATCGAATCCATATTTGCCATGATAACTGCCCATTCCACTCATGCCGACACCGCCAAAGGGTAAGACATCAACTGTTAGGATAATTCGGAAACTTTAAGTAACTTGATAGTATGGCTGAATATTTAAGATAATTAGTTAATATAAATAATTGCTTCTTTTTTTGTTAGATTTCGCACATCACCAAGCTTAATAAAAGATACAAAAGTAAACCTTCTACCATAAGCATTACACAATAATTAAATAATACATTTTATCAATTTATATAATTTATATACATATGTACTTATACTTAAGAATCTTTTGAATTTTGCTTTGTCTTTGAGTGCTCTGGTGTTCTTGGTGCTAGGATATAGATAAATCCGTGTAAATTAATTTCTAATTTCAACTGTGCTAACTACTGACTATATTTACTATGGGTAGAATACATGAAAAACCATCAATTTTAGAATTCAAATGGAATTTAACTGATGATGATTTTTCAACTCTACTAGTAAATAAACATTATTTTGATTAGTTTTTATTGAAGTAAATTCTATAATAAGCTTATTGCAAATACCTCCGCAATGCATTAATGTTTCGTTGCTGCTGAATCCGCCGCTTGTTGTATTATTCTTGAACTGTTTAATTAGCTTACTCGAGTTTGAAAACACATAAATAACAAGTGGTTTTTCTCTGGTATAATAGGTTTATAATAAAGAGTTTGGAGGGGAGTAAAAAGATTAAATCAATTTGTTAGCAGATTTAAAATATTTTAGATTCAAAAACTAGAATTGCAAGACAAACACAATGAATGACATCAAGGGGGTAAACAAGTAAAACTGGAATGACAAGTGTATGCAGTTGGTTGGGGTAATACGTTTGGAGGGGGGAGCAGAGCAAAATTTACGCTTTTTTTTTAATTTAACCATCACCAATAATACAATATTGAAATATTTACAATAGGAGATCTGCAATTAGAGGCGTATAGGGGCTTATTCAGAAGGGGAGTTAACCGCAACCGACAGAGAAAGAGAGAAAGAGCAAAGAAAGGGGGAGGAGAATTACAAAAATATATATACAACAGTTGTTGGCCAGCCAATCTCTAGCTAGCTTTGGTTAAGGGTTTTAATATCGCATTGTATTTTACGGTTAACCCATTTGCCGAAATTCCATTCAAATCCACCATTTGATTCTTACCGGCATAATGCATTATTGTGTCATTAATGCACGCTCCGCCCGATTGTGTGCCATTAATAAATAGATTTTGAACTTCTGTTTCCGATGTGAAAATATATAGGACAAGTGGATTTTCTCTGCATCGAATCGGAGATGTTGGATATAAAAATATGAAAAACAACCGGAAAGAGGTTCGCGCGTAACAGACAATATGTATATGGGTTTTCAGTGTGAGTGTGGATAAATGATAAGAGATGAATGATTGTGACCTCAAATTATTGGTCCACTCGACTGTCATACCTGGCATTGATAAACTTAATGGCATCATAGGCATTCTCAACTGTGAAAATAGGCAAGATTGGTCCAAAGATTTCCTCCTCCATAACAGGATCCGTTGCTTTGACATCAACCAATATGGTGGGCTCAATAAAACGTTCGCTGGCATCATATTTACCACCCAAAGCCACACGTCCCGATTTCATCAAGCCCAAAAGGCGTCTAAAAGAAAAAGCATTTGTGCTGTAGTCAATTAATTCTATAGAAAGTCTTAAAAATTAAATTTACTGGTAATTATTTTGATTGATGATGCGACTGAGATCCGGACTGCTTTGAATATTCTCTCCATACCACTCCTTTAACACATCCTTGGCCTCAACAATGAACTTCTCTTGCATTTCTTTGGAGCAGAGGACATAATCTGGAGCAATGCATGTCTGACCACAATTGATCAATTTGCCCCACATGATGCGTTTGACTGCTGTGCGCAAATTGACCGATTTGTCGATATAAACGGGGCTGAAATAAAGAGAGAGAGAGAAGGGGATAAATGAGTTTTCTCAAAGAAAAAAAGGTTTATGCGGGTACCCACCTCTTGCCGCCAAGCTCCAAAGTAGTAGGCGTCAAATATTTATTGGCCGCAGCGTGAATAAGTTTACCCACTCGTGTGGAGCCTGTGTAGAAAATGTAATCGAAACGTTGCTGCAACAACTCAGCAGTTTCGCTGGGTCCAGCACAAACAACTGGATAGCAGTCCTAAATGGAATAAACACTGTAAAATTGCTCTCTATCAATTTTTCGATTATGATCTTACATTATCCAAATATTTTGGTATAACATCGGCAACAAATTTGGCACAATTGGCGGCTATTTCACTGGGTTTGATCACAACACAATTTCCGGCAGCGATCGCCGAAGCCACGGGCACCAAAAGCAATTGCAGTGGATAATTCCAGGCGCCAATGACCAGAGTAACACCAAATGGTTCCTTATAGATTTGCACATCATCCATCAAATTGACAAACGATTTGGAGGGCTAAGACAAAACAGAAAAACGTAAATATAGTAGAAAAAAGTGGATGATATCTTATCTTAACTTACCTTCTCTGGTTTGACCCATTCCTTGAGATGATAGAGTATATGCTTAACATCATTTTTCAATATTTCTGTTTCCACAACCAAACTCTCCTGCTTGGGACGACGTAGGTCTGCTTCCAAAGCATTTATCATATCATTTTCATGCTCCTCATAGCAGCGCAACAGATTCTCCAATTGTTTGCGTCTGGGAAAAAGATACAGAAAAAAAAAAATGAAATATATGTACATATACATATATAAAAATGATGACGAACCAGAGACCAAAACAAAATCAATGCTAATGTTAATGCCGATGCTAATGCCGTTGCCGTTTGTCGAGATGTCACGCCAAGTCAAGAGTGACGCTCTCTGATCTCAAGGTCAATGCTAATTTGCCACACGCCAAAAAAATGCTATGCAAGATGCTCATCTCTGGCCAAGAGTGACGCATCCCATTCACAAAAAAACGGAAAACCATTGCCGGCTTATTGAAAGGACCCCCCTTAAATCAGATTTACATACATATATGTATATCCTATACGTCCCCCAATCCCAATTTACTTCAGTGTTGACCATAATCATCATAATTATTTAAGCCATCAAACTGTGCAATGATTTGGCATAAAAGCAAATAATTAACGTATGATATTCAATAGACAAGAATTCGTTTGAAATTATTAGGCAAATGTATTTAAATTATAGACAGAGCTAAACTCAAAGCTCTCTATAACCTAGAACACGTAACAACACAGCCAAAAAGACTGAAAGAAAAAGACCAAAAATACAAGCAAAAAAAACCAAAAATTTTAAAATAACCATACCGGAAGCTATTATTGGAGCTCCAAAGTCTCTTCTACCCTTGAGGTTCTTTAAACGTTTATATGCAATATATATATTAAAATGTTTCGCATGTTAAAAATAATTCTATGAAGCTAAGACAAATGTCTTAGAGGGAAACTGCATTCAAAAAATATTAAGTTATTATTTAAGACTGTTGATAAGCTCCAACTCCTCCAATAACCCCCTCCCCACATGACTAACTTAAACGACTGTGAAAAAAAAAAAAATTCAAAATAAAAAGATCATGAAATTAAATGGCCAACAGCAGCCTTGGTCCGAGTCTGAGATTCAGAGATTCTTCCGTACTTCCGTTTCCAAACGTCAAGAGCGCGTGAGTAGACAAAAATAAAAAGAGATCAATCCGTTGTCAGTAAAAACCAGTTACTCTTGCCTTAATTGTTGTTGTTTGTTATACATTAGTTGCTACATTTATTCAAGAATTCGTGTAGAATAATTGCAAACTTCAAAGTACAAAAGGCAAATACAATGAAACAAAATGAAAACATGGAAAAAACGACAAAGTTCGCTGAAGTTAAATCGAAAAGTCAATGGGGTACACAGACTTTGTCCCTGGAGAGACTATTAAAATGGGATCAGCTGGTTCTGCTTTTGCTATCTACAAGTGTTTTCCACATTCTTATCACTAATCACTAAGAGAAGCCACAAAGTTCAAAGATCTTTAGTTTCTTTCGTCTATTTTGGTTGCGTGAAAGTTGGGTTTTGATGTAACAACGGCAACAACAACAAAAAAGGCAATTAGCTTGCCACAAAATATTGCAGGCAACAAAAAAAAAAAAAAAAATACATTTGCTGTAACCACAGAAGAAGACGAATATAGTTAACCAACTACCTGGTGTTACCTGGTTACTGGTTACTTGGCCAATCTTCAGGTTTTTTTAGTTGCTTCCACACCCTGTATACTTTCGAAGAGAGAGGGTATATACGACACTAAAAAAGCCCAACTATTGTCAAATTTATACACGATAACACACAGTCACTATTGCCCTCTATCAACAGGTGAACTTTTTATTACTTTTGTTTTGTTTACTTTATATCTTCAAATATTGTGAAAACTTACCGAAAGTTTATATCCCTGCTCTTGCCGCTGGCGAATGCCGAACGAGCCCGTTGCAGTGTCTGATGGAGCAAAGCGGGGGGCGTGGACACGGGTAGGAGGCAGAACCGGGGGGAAAAAATTACACAAAAAAAATATAAATAATAGTTAAAATCCAAACGAAATCAGGCAAAATGTTCATTACGTGCACAAATGCAGCAGTTACAGTTACACACACACAAACACAACAATTTGTAAACAGCACTCACATCATCAAAAGTTGTCATTATGTCAATATTGGTATCGGTGGACGGCGTTTGCGGGGGCGACGGGTCTTTTGTGTCTGCGAAAAATAAAAGAATTTAATTTGAGTCTCTCCATCTCACTCTCTCTTTCGTTATCTCCTATCTTGCATTCACTTGTTTGTTATTAAAATTATATACTTTTTGATTATGACGACAGGCGGGTGGAGTGAGGTGGAGCCCCAGCGGAAAAATATCAAGCTTTTTTTTTTTGTTTTTGGAATTTACAGCCGCACGAGATAAAAATTTAACAATTTTTTTAATTTCGGCGCTTCGCTCTTCTTCGATGTACAAAAACAATTTTTTTTAATCTTGACGAAAAACTCCGCCCGCACAACCTTTCAATTTGAAATCAAAAACAACAATAAAAAACACAAAAAATAAACAAAGACAAACAAAAACAATAAAAGACAAAATCGCGTCGAACAAAAGAGTCGAACTCCGACAAAGGAGTTGAGCTCGAACAAAAGAGTCGAACAATTGATGCCAACGGCAAACCAATGAGGCCAATATCGAAGTCGGCAAAAACGCACTGTTGGTCACACTACAATTTAAAATCACCTGTTGCCGATATTCGATTTACCGATACTTCCTCGCACTATGCGGGCAATTCAAATTGTTGCTTGCTTACTCACAATTTTCCTTAATTTAGATATGTTTATTTCATTTGTGCCCCAGTCTACGTTGGTGTCCTTAGAAATATTTAAATTGTGTCGTTTGTTAATACACACCTTTATCAACAGAAACGCCGGCTAGTACTGACTTAAAATTTACTTAGAGCTAACTAAATATATCAACTGCTTGTTATCAGCTATTTATGGGTACATACACATGTATGATATGAGAATGTGTGTAATTTACTATAGGAAACGCACCGATAAGAAACCAAATGTGGCAAACGGCTGCCAAACATTTTAGTTTGATGGGCTAAAGATTAGAGGGGATTTATATCGAATAATGTTTATTGTTTAAGCAGGTCCATCCACAAAAGATTACTAAATTTTAGCTAATTTTCGTCGTACACCCATCGGAATAGATAAAGGATGTTTGCTGCATTTCAATTACAAACTTTTAGTCATCTAATTTTTGATGTTACTTTAAATAAAATTTATCCGGCTATTGATTTCTTTACTATATTTTCGGATTTGGATATTGCCTGGTAACGATGACTCAAATGCTTTGCAACTGATAGCGTCCTATGTTGGAGCCACAACAAAATAGTCAGCATGATGGGACATATTTGGAATTGATTGACTCTTACCCTGTACTTTAATGTCATTCGACTTACCAATATTAATTACGGTAGTTTGATCATTGCCCACAACTGGAACTGCAATAATAAATGCCACCAATTTGGTTGCAACAAGTTTTGATTTGATTTAATGTATCAATATACACATAAATTACTATTACTATTACTTACCATCTGAATTTTCAGGTTTTGTGTTGCTAGCCACAATAATTATAGGTGTCTGGGATGTAGGCATTTTATATAAACATATATGTATTTTTCTGGTTTGTAGCTAATAAAACTGGTTCGTTGCTTTTAATACAAATTGATTAGCAAACTTCCTTTCAATACATAATCTATAGAAATACTAATAAACCACATTTAATTTACAGAACAATTATATGCAGATATAAATGAACTGCAAATATTCAAATTACACATAAACTTTGCCAATGTCAAGTTAATTTCTTGGGAAAATCAATGACATGTACAGATGTTTCTCCTTCGTGACATTTTCTGATATTGTCCTTGGTCTTGGACATCTGTTTAGTTTCACAAACAAAAAGTATTGCCAATATAATTTGACTTTAAACTTTGTTTTAATTACGCTAGGCCATTCAGAGTCGATACACAAACTTATTCGAGGCTGATTAGCACTTAGTCTTGATACAGTGGGTTGGATTTGGCAGAAAAACGAGCCATAAATAAAACAAATACAGTCTAATTGAGGTATTTGCCGAAATTTGTATACTCAGCGAATTTCTAGTACATACATACACGGCGGATACGCAATTTATTTTGCTTAAAATCTCCTATCTTTTTGATAATATCTTAATCTATTTATTTTTATTATTAAACACCATTCAAAACTTATAAACGATTATTTGAATCTTTTTCATATATTGCAATCATGGCGTATACGCAATTTTTTGTCGAAAGTCGTATCTCTTACAGGCTCTGAGCCAAAGATTTCCTTATATATTGCAAAAAGTTAGATCTTTATTTTATCACAAGATCGTATATTATAAAACGTTATCGAAATAGTAAGAAATCAATTTAAATAATAATTGCAACCTTTATTCTTGACACTTTAAGTTATTTTGCCATCCGGCGTTTTGCTAATTTTTAAATTAGAATAAAGACACTTTAAATATAATATTGTAGCAAATAACACAACTTTGATAGACTTTGTTTTTTGTTTGTCGGCTTAAAAAAACCTTACTTTAATGCCTTTAAAAAGCTATCGTTAAAAAAATTTTAAAAAATAATTAAGGGCACTGATGTTAACATGTTTATAGTTCTTGTTGGTATACCCTAATTTCGAGAGTATTACCCTAATCACTAATCACAAATTCACTCCCACTGATTAAAAATCTAAGTTAAGAAAAAGTCTAACGATACGCGGCAAACTTTCTACATAGTCTGACGTAGGATCACAATTCAAGTTTTGAAACATCACAAGTAAAAAAACATGTTAGCCTCTAAATAATACACATTTTTTATTGCTTTCCAATATCACATTATTAGCATCTTAAAGTTGCAGTTGGAAATTTATATTTAGAATTCATGGTGACAAGTTACTTAGCACAGTTCGTAATCTTTAATCTATCCGTTTTGATAAGAGAGCAACAGCCAAATCAAAGGCCAATCGTGGACTGAACTGGTGTCCAGTGTCTGAAGCCGCGGACCAATGCACTCACTCGACAAAACAAAGCAAAAGCAAAACTAACAACAAATTATTACATAGTGTTGGGGGCTCTGACGCGGTGGCTGGTTTCGGTCCAATTTGTATGCACATCGGGCTTCAAAAAACGTATTGAAAACAATCTTCAAACGCACGCACGCACCAAATTCACATGGTTTTTGGTATTGGATTGCCAATTCGATTTTCGTATTGGATATTCACTTACGACGTTGCGACGCGCCAACGTTCAAAACACGTCTGTGGCTTATTTTTTTTTTTTATATTTTTCTTTGGAGGGGGCAAAGAGGCGTGAACAGGTAATAGCTAATTCAAAACCAAGCCTACCCCTCAGACACTCTCTCTCTCTTTCTCTCTCTCTCTCTCTGTTGCCATAATTTTCATACTTTAGATAGTTTTCAATTGCACAAAACTGGGCTAGGTATTGAGCGCTTTTCCAGTTTTCCTTTTTAATCACTTATGGAATTTTCAAAAATTATACCAGTTTATCTGTTGCAAACTAAAATTCACAATTTTGAAAGCTTTTGCTTTCAACTCCAGGTAACACTCAATTAGTCTAATTTATCATACTGAGAGGGTATTTTAAAAACCATCTTCATACATTTTTTTGGTAATCATTTTTGACATTTCAAAGCAAAAATTATATGTTATTTAAAACAAATATTCTAATGATTAATGATGATGATGAACACTAAAAAGCATTCATATATTTTCTCATTCAGAGGCTAAAGATCGCATTTTGTTTAATATGGTTTGTTTACTCAGTCAGCTGAGACTTTAACAGACTGACTGGAGAAGTTAACAAATAATAATAATAATAAAAAACTAATACAAAAACCGGTTACTACCTAAAAATTGAACAACAAAAACAATACACAATATACTCGTACAAAGTTTATTTCTACTTAAGATTATTTTAACATTGCATAGGCGGCAAACCCTGACCATGACCAATACCCCAGACCTCCACTAGACCCCCAACAGTCATGCGATGACTCTGAGAGATCACATCGTGTTTGCTTTTAATTCCATCTCCAGGTCCAGGTCATTATTTAGAGTATGTAAACATTTTTGATCTAATCATAAGCCATTAGAAATATAATTAACTATATAGTGCTTTAACATGGGCGTAGTCAGGGGATCTGTTTCATAATCATCGTCATCAATGTGAGAGACCGCTTTTGTCTATAAATTCACTTTTATTATTGTCTCCCCGGCGTCATTTCAACTGTTGCTCATTATGCCCCGCTCACACACATTCCTATTCCAGAATAGAAATGAGCAATTAGCTCATATCTCAGACAATAAGGTAGACAATACTATATACATTTGTATGTACTTGGTAGTAACAATGCAAGTGCTTAGTGTTAATTATATGAACATTATTTTTGATCTATGAGTTGCTATATATACCTTCCTACATTGTTTTGCAGAATTCACGAAATTTCGGTTCAATTGCGTCACTCAAACAACAACTCAAATTTAGTGGAGCGCTTCAAGTTGCAATTCCACGTTAAACAGTTTTCCTTTTTCTTGGATATACCATGCACCCACAGGATAAAATGGTATAATACTGCCATCAACATTTATGTAACAGGCTCTAAAGCCTAGGACTACTGTTCGGCTTTGATCTTTAAGAGTAAGTGCCTCCAAATTTAGTATGTAGGCTGTTTAAGTTTTAAAATGTTTTTGTCGGACTTTGTAAATTCCTTTTTGAAAAGCTTTGGCACTTATTATCCATTAGTAAACTTTTCAAACCAACAAATTTTATAGAACTCTGATCAATCAGAACCAACCGTACCAAAAGTATGTATATAATTGACCGTTGGGTAAGCTAAGAGGGATGGTCTGTGTTTATTCGATGAGTTGATTTGATCTTCCTCTTTCACTTTAAGCTCGGTAATTCATAGTCGTTGTAGTGCTTAAGTTAATTATTTCGAAATCAAAGTGGTAATTAATAGGCAAGGTCTGAGAATGTTTATTAGTGCTCCAACTAGATCAAGTGGAAACCAATTTTACCGGTTAGAAGTAACTAGATAATAAATATAAAACGCAAATTGAAATGTTATTAGTGTATAATTTATTATTAAATATGTTATAAAATTTGTTTATCGTATAAAATATACTCTTACTCTTGTCCCACATAGAAAAATGACCATACATTATGTGTGTTGTGTGTGTGTGTTGTGTGAGTGTGTATGTGTGTTATAGAAATTTTGTAGTTGTTGTTTGACAATTTGTTGCAACTTGCAACTGCAACTCGTTATTTTTTTGTTTTTTCTTTTGGAATTATAATCCGTTGCTTGATCTTGATTCTCTTCTTAATATAGTTATGAATGTATATATATGTATATATATATGTGTGTGTGTATGTATGTGGGTGTACCTAGTACATGCATGATTTGTTAAGCTTAAAGATCATTTCGAACTCGTACTTCCTATATATATATATACATATAGACTATATATATATATATATATATATATGAGAAGGTATTGTATTGTATTGTATTCCGTATTCGTATTTTATATATGCCAAATTATATAAGAAATCGTAGAAGAAATTTTGGGTTGTTGCTTTTTTTATTCTTGCTCTAGCATAAGAGAGATATATAGAGTATATATGTATGTATGTATATGTCTAAATGTATATATATATATATGTATGTATGTATATATGTATGTGTAGGTGTAACTATTTATGATGTAGGCATATGTATGTACGTTATGGTTAGATCATAAGTTTGCTATAGTATATTGTTGGTTTCCTTTTTTTTAGGTTTTTTAATGCATAAATCAGTTTTCCCCCAAATTTAACCGGGTATCCGGGTATAATCGTCCATCCGGCCAGTAACTGACCAAACATTTGTTAGCTTCATTCAATTAAACAATATTATTATTTTTTTAACCTTTCTCTTTCTGTCTCTTTCTCTCTTTTTATCTTTTTTCCATACTTTTAGCTGATCTGTTGTGGTTTGCTTTTCTTTTGTTTTTTGTTTCTTATCAATTAAATTTGTACTCTTTTTGTACTCAATTGCTCCATATAATTATTACATATGTAGGGGGGAAAGGGCGTGGGGGGGAAGTTTTTTGGGCGTTTAAAGGTTGGCAGAGGTATGGGGGATGGGTTGTAGAAGAAATGTACTGTGAAGTATTTTTTGAACTTAACTTAAATTTTTGTAAATTAAATAATTAGCATTTTTCGTTACTATTTTGCTCCTTTCATTTTCTTGCTTTCCCTCTTTTTTTTATGTTAAAAAATGTTGTTTTTTTTCTTCAAAATTGTATTTTGATATATATATATATAAGAGTTGTCTGGGTTTAGCATCGTCAAATCGATTTATTTAGGTATATATATAAAAAATGTATGCATTATAAATATGTTGTTTTTTTTTTTTTTGTTCTGCTGCTGCTGAAGTTGATTTTTCTTTTTCTTATGGGTTTTTCCTCCTTGTTGCTTCTTAAGGTCTAGCTACATATATATATGTATATATATTTTATTATATATATGACAAAAAATTGAATACCTGATTTAAGTTTTGGATTCGTTATTTTTAGTATTGTTTGTAAGTGTGTGTGTGAGCATTTAGTATTTCCTTTTATATTCATCTTTTACTTGTGGGAAAGGTTTTATTTTGGAATATATATTTGAAAAATACTTGTTGAGTTTTGTGTTTTTTTTTTTTTTGGTATGTTTTTTGTTGTTTAATTAACTATTAAGCTGAATGAGTGTATGTATTGTGTGTGTGTTTGTGTGTGTGGTGGTGTATTACAATATTTATATTATTTAAATGTTACTTAAGCCTTTGGCTAAATTGTTCAGTATTCTTTTAGTTTTTGTGTTAAACATAATTTTTTTCTTTGTTAGTTTATTAGATAGATATAGATATATCTATATTCATCATCATATATGTATATATATATATCTGTTTAAATGCTTTTTATTTTGAATTATGGCATTGGTTTTCCCTTTCTTTTTTTTTTTTTACACAATTTCTAAACTGTGGCTTTTAGAAAACGGCGTTCATTTTTAATGATTTTAGTATTTGCTTACTTTTTTGTTTTGTTTTTTTAGTTGTTAGTTTTGCTTTTAGTAAATCTCACACATATATTTTAGTACAAGTATAAAATATGGCATTGTTTTTTCCTTTTTTTTTTTTTTGTTTGTTGATTTATGTTTTGCATGTTTTGTTGATAGAGAGGGAATAAAACGATTTTTGATGATTTGATGATGATTTGAATGATGATTCGAATTTGATTTTAGATTTGATTTGATCGATCACAAAGAAATGAACGGCGCTTCATAAAGTAAGGTCGAAAATGTTGTAGAGTTTCAGTTTCAGTATGTCGGTTATGTTTTTTTGTTTTCGAATTAAAAAATGATATTACACTCTAGAACAAGAATGAGGAAACTTCACTTAGATCTAGTCATCTCTTTTTTTCCCTAGGCTCTACTATAAACCAAAAAAATTAAAATTATTTAATTTTTGACTTGTTTTAGTGGTTCACTTAAGGTTCCTCATATATATATATGTATATATAAGTATGTATATGTATGTGTATGTATATATGTTTCTTTGTTTTCTCATATTATTCGTCAATTATTATATTTAATTTTTTTTTTTTTTTTTTTTGTAGTTTTTGCGCATTTTATGCATGTTGCTTTTTTTACGTGGAAGGAGTGTGTTTTAGCTACACAAATTTATCTCTCACACATATTCTGGTACTCTCTCAATCTTTCTCTCCATATATATCCATATATGTATATATATATGCCGATATCTTTGTAAAAAACACAAATACACAGAATTGGACAAAAATTCAAAGCAAGATAATGTTAAGGTAAAAAATGTATATATAAAAAAAACATATACATACATACATATGTATATATAACTTGGTTGCTAATACAATTCATTTTGTGTGCATTTCGAACGCATTGCAACTTATGGACAAGGAAAAAAAATTTTAATTGAATATATAGAAAAAAGATTTGCATTTAGTATTCTCGCTGATTTCGATTGATTTCGTCAGTTTTTGTTTCACCATCTACATTCTATATATTTGAGTATATTTATATGTATGCATGTCTTGTATATATTGGTTCTATATATCTTTAATTCGGCTAATTTATGCATTGACTTTTTAATTTTTTTTTTATTGTATTTCTTTTTTTTTTTTTTTTTTTGCTTGCGAGGAACATGTCACCTAAATATGTATTCAATACGTTCATATTGCTGCTGCTCCTTCCTCTTTAACTATCGCTCGATCTATTTGCAGATCTGTGGAAATATATTCATAGCTCTAAACTCTACTAAATGCTAATGAACACATTGAGTCGAAAAATTATGATAAATTTTTTTTCTTGTTGGTAATTTTTGCTAACCTTTTTTCATTTTCTCTCAGGGAATGCAATCCATAACTGAAATGCAAACGTTTCTATATTAAATTAAAAGTTGAGTTGGCTTGCCTAACGCTTGGATTCGCCTGATAGTAACTAATAATAATAATAATAATAATGTTAATTATAAACAAAATCTGTTCACGTTTTAGTTTTTTGATGTTTTTTTTTTTTTTGGATGATGCATGGAAATGTCAGTTAAACTCGGTTTAAGCTATGCCCCATGAGTATAGATGAATCTGATGGCTGTGTCTGTGTGTGTATTGTGACTGATGCTGATCCTGATCGCAATTTATGTCTATATATGTATATGCTATATATGTATGCTATATGTATTGTATTGTATATGCATGTAAATCTTTGTATGTTTGATGTATGGTATGTATGGTTATGTAAGTTTTAAGCTACGTTACGTTAAGTTTTTTTTATATCTCATCAATGTCAATGGCAATTTTTATATATTATTTTTTTTGGCTTGCTCCGAGCATCCATCATACCTACATATATATTATATATGCATGTATAGGTATATATATATATATATATATGTATATATACATATATATATCATATGGTAGATGTTTCAAAAATTGCCGCAATTCTTGCTTGTTTTGTTTTGTTTAAGTTAATACTCAGTCTTTGTTTAAAAGTTCAACCAAAAGTCAGCGGGCTTCTTTTTTATATTTACATATATCCGTTTTTTTTTTTGTTTTGTTTTTTGTTTGTCTCAATCCTTTTACAAAGTTTCGTACTCTTGCTCAGTCTCAATCAATAAAACTAATTATATATCAATAAAAAAAAAATCATACAACTAAAAGACCATAAGACAAATACACAAAATGAAATTAAAAACAGAAAAAAAATTAGATTACACACAACTATATAGGAAACTAATACGAAAAATTTTGTAATACCATTTTCTCTGTGTCTCTCTCTCTCTCTCTCTCTCTCTAAGCAACCCCATAAAAAACGCAAAACCTGCTTTCAGTCTAACTAACAGGTAATAAATATATATATCTATATATATATTCTTCTAGTATTTATTGTGTTTTTTGCTTTATCCTTTCGTTCTTTTACCATCGTTTGTTGCTAACTGTCTACTGAGAGCGCTCATTGCTTTCTAATCCTAATCAAAATCCTATGTCTATGTCTAATTTCTAGTGTTCCTGCTCTTGCTCTGGCTAATGCTCTGGTTGGTATGCTGCTAGTTGGTTGGTTTTTTTTTTTTTTTTTTTTTGATTCTATATTCGCTAGATATATGTATGTAATTACCAAATTGGTTTCAAGTTTGTGTTTTGTTTTTATAACTCTTAAGCATTATCGAGGTAATCGTTGTAGCACTTATGCTAAAAATTTTTACTAATTTCTCATCATCGTTTTTCTTAATGTTTTTTGTTTGTTGGCTTTGTTTGCTTGTTTGTTTCGGTCTCTTCAGTTTCTGTTAAATGTTTCCGTGTTTTTTGGATCTGGTGTAAAATATGTTCTAAAAACTGTTCAGTTTTTGGTTGTGTCTACACACACTGACAGTCATTTTCAGTGGAGTTCTGTTTAGAATACATGCACAAACCTCTTATAAGGGTTAGACCCTTCTTTCGAGTCTGGCGACAGTTCAATGAGGAAAACAATGCGGCCATCTGGCATGAGGGCCACATCGCAAGTGCGATCCTTTTCATCCAAAGTGGGTGGCATTAATGGATTAATAGAAGGACGAACTTCGATCTATTTAAAAGGGGAATCACAAATTAATATTTTCAAGCACATACTGTATATATTAATCAACTTACATCCCACATAAAGTCCAGATTCTGATTGAAGACTAATATGCGTTGATTCTTGGAATCAGCAACTATAATGCGACCTTCATCGTCACAGCACAGGCCAGAGGGGCGATTGAACTCATGGAAGCCTGAACCCTCATGACCTTTAACCGACAATATCTGTTGTAAATAGATAAGGATTAGTAAATTCTTTAAGCATTCGCAAATGATATAAACTCACATCATTGATATCTGGATCGATTAGATATAGGCAATGATTATCAAAGTCCGAGACTATAATATTGCCAGTTGGTGTATAGCAGACGCCACGCGGAGATGCTATTCCCTTTGTCTGTCCATGATTGTCGAACACAATTTGGCGTATGAATCGTCCCTCCGAATCGAATTGTTGTATGCGATGATTCCTCGAATCGGTGACTACGATTTGTCGTCGTGAATTAACCGCCACATCCCAGGGATATTGGAATTGGCCATACTCTTTGCCATAGCTACCGAATTTTAGAAGAAACACTCCGCTGGCAGTAAAAATTTGCACCCGATGATTATCTTTGTCGACGACTATTATCCGATTATCTACATCTACACAGATACCGGCCGGCAGATCAAACTCTCCATTACCCACACCTTTGCGTCCAAATTTGAATTTTAGTGAGCCATCCGGATTAAAAACTTGCACTCGATTATTGCGACGATCGGAGACAAGAACATGTCCCATTTTGTCCACACACAAGCCCCAGGGGCGGCTAACTTGACCATCTTCGTGACCTTCGGTAGCGAATGATAGGGATAATGAGTTTGAATTACGCACTTTCACCAAATCCATACAGCCTGGAATCGCCTGAGTTGTACGTGGAGCGCTGAAGTGTAGGCCAGGAGAACTGCGTAAACCATTTAATTCCCAATCCAAGGCAGCGCTTGACATACCACAGGCACTTCCTCCTCTAGTTGGTGGTTGTGCCTGCTGTTGTTGTTGTTGCTGCTGCTGCTGCTGTTGCAATATAGGCGATGGAATGCGAAAGCTGTTGTCTCGCAATAAAGGACGACGCACTGAGTTCGATGCCACTGATGAAGAGGCCGATGCAGTGGAAGCCACCACATTCAAGGGATTGCTAACCATGCCAGCAAAGGCAGATACTTCAAGGGGTAAACCATTGCCATTACTGGATACTATGGGCATATTCTTATCGTCCACCAGTATAACGCCACCCTGATTGCGTATATCCTGCAGCAGACTATAGTCCGGTGGGGCAAAGGCGAATACCTCCTGCTTTGGCTGCAAATCCTTGTAGATGCCAGCAAATTGTTCCATCTGCCGCTGGCCATTTGTCAGTTTCATGGCAATCTCAATTTGATCCATTTGACAAGCATTATCGGCCACCTTGCTAAGCATATCCGAAGTTTCCGAAAGACCGGCCAATGCGGACTTTAAACCAGCCATCTGATCATGTAGAATGGCCAGACGACGCTGACGCAACTTTTCCACAAAATCCAACAAGAAACGCTCCCGATCCTCTATGGCTATGATGAATTGACGGAAAGCCTTGCGTATGTTGTCGCTCAATTCGCTGCAATTGCGTTCGATTAGGCGTATAAAGGCCAATGCCTTGTCAATGCTGCCCTTGATGCATCGTGTGCCCACCTGGCTGCTCTCAATGGCCCCCTCTAGCTTCTCTTTGGAGCCCACCATGAAACTTTGTATGGAGGCATAGCTATGCTCCTTATGCTCATGCAGGGTACAACACTGGCAAACCAATTTCCGACAATAATCGCATACATAGCGCAGCATCTCGTTGTGTATGTCGCATATGAAGTTCGAGCTGGCCGGCGACTGGCCGTTAACATTAGTGTTGGAGTTGGGCATGGAATTTACGCCAACTCCCATTGTGGGCGAGGCGCCAATTGGTGTGGGCAATGAGACAATCGAATGGTTGGAGGATAGTGGACTATTGCGATGCTCGCGCAGACAATCGTTACACATGAATTCATTGCATTCCAGGCAACGTATCGAAGCACTGACCTCGCACCATCCACAACTGATGCTTGAATTATTCGATGATTCGGGTGACATCTTTGGTTGATTGTGATTCCGTGGACCTCCGCTACCAATGGGACCTATTGTGAAATCACCATGGCTATCAAGGCCTCCAAGAAAATTATTAATAAAAAAATCTGTGCGTGGCGGTGAGCTGAAATGCCATTAAAGCAAAATTATAGCATTAGCATTGATTAGGGGTTGATATTTGTATGCGATTTGCTTACCTTTGTCCCACATTTGGCATTAGGCTACCCACATTTAGATCCCAAGCGGGAAATGATTCTAATATTCCGGCCAGTAGGCGTTCTGATGAATTGCTGCCATTGCTGCTAATACTACCGCCACCGCTGCTACCGTTGGCATTGGCCATGGTGGAGCTAACGCCCACACCTCCAACACCAACTCCACCGCCTACTCCTACTCCACCCACATTCGAACCGGGCGTATTGCTGCTAGCCATTTGTTGCGGAACCGAATTGTTTGACAAGAGTTCCATCATAAGAGATAATTGAGATCACGTTGCTTCAGCTTTTTCGTCTGGTCAATGATGATGTTGTTGATGACGACGACAACAGGGTTGCGTGATGATGGTGGCACTTTTCCGCTACGGAAAGAAAGTTGCAAAATCCAAAAATGGAATTTTTATTTTTAAAGAAACTGCGTTTGTAACGCGATGTTGCCTGATGACGAGAAAGATGCAAACTAAATACTTAAGAACCCGAGCTAAGCATTAAGTAGGCCAAAAGGAAAATTGGGTACATGATAAACACACACACACACGCATAGGACAGCTGCATCTGCAACGGCATCTGCTTAGGTAGTCGGGGAAAATTCGATCCCTTAAGGAAAAGAAAAAAGGATCCGTCGTTGTGCCGTCCCGAATTTGAGCGCACAGCAGGTCAGAATTTCATAGATCTTTTTCTTCTTGCACTATTAACAATTGCATCCTGGCATATCCTGCTTAAAGGAATCCTGGAAATTTGCAGTTATTTATGACCATTGTTAAGTAGAATCTATTGCGACTTGGCCATTAAACAAAATGGCGAATGATTCTTTGAATCAGTTGATGGAAAATCAAAATAAATACATCAATATGAACTACATACATATATATGTACATATGTATGTATAAAATATATATATGCATACAAACAACCCCCAACACCCTGCCCCAGCTCTACTCCCGCCCTTCCCCTTCTCTTAACTTCAATGCGCAAGCGGCTTTTGGGTGGAAGAAGAAAATAAAACAACAAACTGGTTGCCATCTTCTTGAAGACGTTGCCCCCACCACCGACCCCGACCCCGACCGACCGACTTTCAACCCCTCACTCGACAACAACAGGACAAAAAGTGGATTTCAACACCGTTTCTCTAACTACACTTAAAGAAAAAACAAAAAACTGTCGTAGAAGGATCAAAAAACTTGTTTCTATGTTTTGATTTTGTAATTCGAGTTAATTTCTTAGCATAGGTAACTTTGGTAAGTAGGAAAACAAGAATATCTACTAAATATAAAATTTGATATCAAATGGGGTATTTTTCCTTAAAAATGTTTTAAATTTACAATTCGAATGATTCTTCAGGAAGAAATTCGTTGTTATATAGGAGGAAATCAAAATTATACTAATTAGTTTAATAAATTTTGGTTGAAATTATGTCCAATTTTACCTTACTGTGAATCCGCCACTTAACCAAGATCTTCAAGGACAATGTTCTGACCCGTAGAATGAAAATCAACTGAATTCTTGCCTTATCGCGTTTGGATTTATTTTTGTTTTCAGTTTCTAGGATATTTTTGTCGAGATGTTTTTTGGTGCAGTTAAAGAAAAATAGAGAAGAAATAGAGGAAGAACAGGAAGAATAGAACCCACCCTTGTGACCATCGAATATTTCCATTGAAATAAGTCTGCCTCGAAATGGGAAAACAACAAAACGAAACAGAAAAAAAACCCAAACGGCAACCAAGAAGTTGAAGTCCTTTTACAAACACTCATACACTTACACACACACACACACACATTGTGTGTATACATACATAAAAGATACGTGGCGGGGGTAGCAGGATAGGGGGGATGGGGAAAGATATGTTGTGGACGTGCAGCTCTAAATACGACGCAAAACCAGCAAGGGATGAGGTTGAGGGTTGATTGTATTTATACGAAAATGTAAGTAGGTGGTGTACACACACACACACAAGCACACATACTAAATAAAACTACTAGAAAACTCTGAGAAACATTTGAGACAAATTGCAAAAATCTTCTCTCACTTGACATTTCATCTTAAGATGACAGGATTTTGAAAATCAATATGCAATGTGTTAAATCTTCGGACCTGTATATCTTCGACAAATTTTTCTTGGGCTATAATCTTTTTGCTTGTTGTTTGTTTTGGGGGCTTCGATTATTCTCTCGTACACACCTTTTTTTGTAGCAGCCTCATGCAGCAAGCGGCTGGTAACGGAACGGAACTGCACACCTCCTCTTCTTTTTGTCGTCTTGTTGTTATTATTATTCCAAATGTTTGTCGTTGTTTTTATTGTTATCGATATTTGTAATGTTTATGTTTTATTATTTTGATTTTTATTATTTTTTTTTTTTTTTTGTTTGATTTAATCAGTTCTTGTAGTTTGTGAAATTCCTCTTTAGAGAGATTCGTCTTAGGCTTAATTCCGTTTCAGTTTTATTCGCTTTTCATTCCTTCGATGCGACATTCGTGTATTCCTTTTTCCGACTAAAAGATACATTCGATTAAAAACACAACATAATACGGATACACGGTGTCTTCTCAGTGGCTGCGGTGCGTCTCTGTGTGTGTGTGAGTGCTCATCATATACATATGTATGTATGTATTTACGGTATATGTATGTCTAAATAAAACACAAAAAAAAATTAAATAAAAACCCAAATGTATCTCGCAGTCAGTTTTTGATTTTATACTGCGCGCGCTCCAAACTCTCTCGCTCGCCTTTGATTATTCTCTCTCTCCCTAGCTTGGTCTCTTTTTCTCATGCACATGCACATCCATTTTCTGTTCTCTTATGATTGAGCCCCCCCCTTGTCCAAACGGAACAGAATAGTTTATTATGTTTAAGGAAAGAACATGATATTTTGAAAAAAAAAAAACTATTTGGGAAATTAGTTGATATCCAATTCGTACATTGTGAATTTTAATTCAAAATTTCTAACGGACACACATATCATGGCGCCAACAAATAACTTAAACGATCACCATTACTAGTAGTCATAAAAGTAGCATTTTTCAACACTATACACTCAAGTGGTTAACGTAAATAAAACCGCAATTAAATTTAGTCGATTATATTAATTTTGTTGTTATTTAAAGACTATGCGTAAAATATGAACTCGCAAAAACTAGCAAGGGTATTTGGGATTCATCATAGTCGTAGTTTGCTAGAAAGTCGGCTTCTCTCTCTCTCTACTTTTATCTTCTATTTATTTTCACTTATTATTGCACTGCAACGCACCCCCTCACACTGACTTCATTTCCTCCCTTGCTTTCTTCACGCACTTTTATTAGAACTTTGTTGTTGTATCGGTCTAGTTTTTGTTGTTTGCGGTAAACTTTGCGCGCTTTTCCTTTTGTTGTTGCTGCTGATATTCCCTTCTGTTCTTTTTACTTGAGCATGCGTTTTCCTACAACATTTTTTACATTTTCACTTTTCAGCTAAACTATGTACATTTAACTGAATACGCAGAAAGAAAATTTAGTCTAAGCGCACTTTGTTTTAATATTACCCACTTTTTCACCAAATAAGCAACCTTCCCGCACGCATTTACAAATTGGAACTGTAAACTGAAACTGAAAACTGAAGCCAAGCCGGAGCAACAACAACATTGGTTTGGAATTGACCTCGAGTCGACTTGTACATACCCTGTTATAACATAAACCGTTACATGAATTAGAAACAGTAAAGCAACAAAACAAGCCAAATAAAAAGTCATACATGTATGTATAGCACCTGCGCTATTAAGTCTGATTAAGCACATATGTAAGTATATTCTAAAAGAGTTCTTTAATATATCTGTTGAATTTACTGGATGTATGTACATACTTTTCTTTCAAGAGTACAGGGTACTAAAGAAGAACAACTAAAAATGCTAGAGAGCGGGAGAACGTGAACAAAAAGAGAACTAGAGAGAGGCCAAATTAATGGCGCATGTGGCGCGAAAATTTGGAGTGTTTCTGTTGTTGTGATTGTGGCGCACAAAGGAGGAAGAGAGACACCACCAACAACACGGTGACAATCATCCCTAAAGGAGAAATGGAACTTGTTTTCGTCTGCCCTAGAGAGCAGGATCAGGCTCTGTTCCTGCTCTAATGCACTGACAAAAATTAGCGACGGCTTGAAAAATTCAAATTTTTAACGTCCCAATTTGACCATTTGCTCAGGTAGATGAAAGAAAAACGGTCAGGTGGGCCTGCAGGTAGACAAATGTACATGTAGAATGTGTAATTATGCTGGTTCTGTTTATTTTGTATGCGTTAGTGTGCCTATTTTCAGTATGGGATTATTTATGTACTAAGCCTGTACGAAAGTTGAATTTGGTGGGCGATATTTTGTTGGAAACAAAGTGTTTTTTCAAATATATGTACATACATATGTATGTATGTATGTTTTTAAACAATATGTCTTCCAATCTTCAAATATTAACCGTAACATTTGAAATACGTTTCTAATCTAAAAATCTTAAACGTTCTACAGCGTAACTGAAACGAATTATATCGCACATTATTGTTGTTGAAATAAAAACAATACAACAGAATCATTATATTATTTTAAATAGGTTAAAGTAAAATAGCTTTTTTCTAAGAATGGTTAGGCACATTTTATAAAAGGCAGTTTTTCATAAATAAAACAAGTTTTCAAAAAAAATAAATTTCAACAATTCATTATTTGATTTTAACAGGAATGTGAATTTTTCAGATGATCGATCCTCAAAGATTAAGTTATTTAGTTAGTCAGTCGCCTTCTTATAATACTGTAAGCTATGCTTATGTTTAATATCTAGACTTAGGTAATTCCTTTTCTCTGTTATATATGTACCTATTAAGTAATGTATATAATTCTAATTAAGTATGTTTCAAGATCTTAGCCAAATTCCAACTCTTCGATAAGAACATTTTGTAGCTTCTGACGTACTCTAAGCTTACGTCGTTCGTCCTGTAGCTTCTGTAGAAATGGCATTAAACTGAGCAAAAACATACGATCGGCATCGTTATCCTCCTGTGGTTCGGTATTGGTGGCTGCATCCATGCTAATATACTTAAAGGGCAAATCCGATGTGACTACGGATGTGGACGGTGGTCGGGACGCTATTGTAGCCGGCTTCGTTTCAGTGTCACTGCTGCTACCACTATTATTGGACTTAATCTTGGACAAAGGCATTGCCATTTCCTCATCATCATCAAGCACTTCAATGGTGAAAACACCGGCATCTGGTGTGGTATTCTCTGAGGCGGCATCTTCATCAAAATCGTCATCGTCGTCTTGCTCCTCCTCCTCCTCCAGTTTAATGCGTTTGCTATTGTTTTCCTGATCCTCTGGCTGATACTGGTTTTCGTTTTCTCGATTCTCAAAGAAACAACTAATATCCGAAAAACTTGGTTGATGCATTTCCGAATCATAGCTATCGCTGAGTTCACAAATTGGTTCAGTTGCCAGCATTGCATCATATTTGGCTCCACGCGTTATATTATTATTTTCGCTCCAATTGTTTGGTGGATACTTTTTGCTGCTGCTACGCGTCTGACGCATTATATTCTCATGGACAGCATGTTCCATGAAACGCATGTCATTGTAAAAGCGCCACGAAGAGGGTGTCTCATTTGAAAGATTGTTCCGTATGTAGACTTTGCGGAAATTGTCACGCAAATGTCCCCACTTAATGCGACAAATATCCGCTGAAATTAAGTAAAAACAAACGATTAGAAACGGGTTAGAGAGAACTGAGACGACATGTCTGCACACCTGGAAGATTCACATCCTGACCAACTTCAAACCAAATTGGTGTAATATCGCTACGCTTCTGGCCGCTTCCATTGTTTCGCAACCAAAGGATGGGGCGACGCGAAACAGAAGCAATAAGACGTTTAACTGTTTCTATGGGCAACTTTGCAGTATTCGTATAGGCCATGGAGGGAACAACAGCAGCGGGCGACAAAGACGAAGACAAAGGCGATGGCGACGCCGATGACGATGACGCATGGTTGTAAGCCATCATCGAAACCTCTGCTACTTTTGCTGCTTTTGTGGGGTCTTTTCTAACTCTCTCTCTCTGACTGTGAGCGACTTGCGCAGCTCAAGCACTCAACCAGCACTGAGAGATCACGGGCGAAATTGAAAACCACGACGGTCTCGATAGATATTGCGGTGGCGTTGTACGGTTGTGTCGGGTCCAACCAGTTTACGTGCCTTTTGGGCTGAGAGAGAAAGAGAGAGACAGAGAATGATCGCAAACACAACCAACGGCAACGGCAACAGACCTCTCCCTCGGTCTCTGTCTCTCTTTTGGTATTATCCGGATGTGAAGCTTCCGCTGTTGTAGTAGCCACAGAGTTGCTGGCTTCAGTCTCGTGTTTTGTACGTTGGTGTTTTTGCTCTTTACGGTTATTAACTTTACTTTGGGCCGTAACGAATTGAATATGCGCTGCTAAAACTAGACTCTTCTCGCGTTTGCTTGTGTATTTGTGTGGCTGTCGACGTTGTCTTCTTTTCACCTTAGTTAAAGAACCAATGGGATTTTCTATGTCCATCTTTAACAGGTAAACAGGTACATTGAGGCAGAGGTCCTTCCGACCTTCATATATATGTATATATGTACATACATACATACATACATAGGTTTGTATTTACTTTTGCAAATGTACTTACATATATGCTGTACACAGAGTACTGTAGCGTACTTGTTGCGCTTTGTTTATTTTTATCGAAAAAAAACTGGATTTCACTACGGTCGGCTGGACTGCTGCCTTGGAGAAGATGGTGGAGTGAACGTAAAATATTCACGCCAGTGAAGCTCACATACCTACGCCTGCAGATGTGTGTGCGAGTGTTCAGATGTGTGTATGTGAGCAGAGACTTGAGCTCCAGTTAACTTTGTTTTGCACGATCACGATCACAAACCAGCGATCCCCAGTCCCAGTCCCAGTCCCTACCTTTCTATCTCTATCTTTAAGAATGTATGGGCGAGCGCCTTGTGTCTGTATGTGTGTTTGTTTGTGAGGTAAGCATTTACTGGAAAGAAAATTGCAAGCCAAGCAAGCATTTTAAATTCTACGACCGGCCGACTTGACATTTGATCCTGTTTATATGCACACAGAGGGAGGAAGAGAGAGAGGGAGACATACCTAACCTCAAATAAAACAAAAGTTTATACATATCTCAACTTTTAAAAAAACCGAACAAGAAACTTTTTCTGCAGAGAATTGGAAGTGTCCTTAATATTACTACTATTTCACTATACTTTCTATTTTTCAGACAACAAATTACACAGTTTTTGTTTAATATTTCACATTTTCAATGGCTTAACAATTAGATAAACTCAAAAATTACAGATATATAGTAAATATGAGAAATGTGTGTTTTAAGAATCTAAATCTATATATGGAATAGTATATGAATCAATAATTGCATTATATGTATATATGATGTATAGCGGAATACTATAATGCCGTGCGCCTGCGCCTAATGATGTTACCATCACTACTTATATCTTTTCTATGGTCTCTGCTGGTTCAACTTTATTTTGTCCATTGTTACCATTATCATTCTCATTATCCTCTAAAGTCAAGGGCGTGGACGACCCTCGACGTTTACGATTTGTTCCAGTGGCCGTCATGATAGAGTAACTTTTTCTACGCTCCTTCTCTTGGCCACCCAGCAAATCGGGGCAGTTGCTATTGTGGCCATTGCTAGGTGATAAGCTACCATTAGCATTTCCGCCATTGCCAGTTTCGGTTTCATTGATGAAAACATCCATGTGATCGATGGTATCGTTCAGGATAAAGCTTTGATCGCGGCGTTCGCTCTTCTTCCACAGATAATAGAATTGCACCAATTCGCGCATGGTTCGCGTGCGCACCTGATTTTGGCGGATCTGGTAGAAATCCTTACCGAATTTATGTATACCCTCTTCAAACTTCTGACACTCCTCTTCCGACCATGTGCCCATTGATGAGCCGCCGTCACCAAGGGGCAATATATTGATACGTTTACGACGCAAAGCCTCCTTGAAATCATAACCACACTGGACCAAAAGATGCAAGGCCTGCTCGTTATCTTTTACGACGGACTCAGAATCTGATAAAATTCGCGACGATTGTTTCTGACTAGACGAAGCAGTTTTTTCATCTGTGGAGGATACAGGCAAAGATGGTAATGGATCTGCTTCATTTTCAGCAAGCTCCCCGCTCCCTTCCTCAGCCAAAGCTGCCGCTGTAAGAATTCGTGCCTCTTGAATTTTATTAAGATAATCCTCTACCTCCCTCTCGGTCACTTGGCTGGGCTCCCAGATCAATTGATCTTCATTCTCATATGGAAGTATATCGCCATATTGAGATAGTCCATCAGGTATATCAGCCTGATAATCGGTTCCCACCATAATAATCTTTCTGGCATCATCGGAATCGGTATCTGTGTCTTCTTCTTCCTCTGGCTCTTCCACTTCCTCAAGGAGTGTATGAAGTGGGGTAACTGTAAAAGTTAACATTTTAACATATTATCATATGATATGTTTCCGAATTAAAGTAACGTACAGGTTTCTAAATCATCCTGCCGGTTGGGCAATGGACTGCTATCAAAAGATTCATCAGGATAGAGATCCATTAAATGGGAACGATGCTGTTTTTTGCCTTGTTCGGCACTCAAAATTGCAGGCACAACTTCGACATCGGGCTCCAGTTTGAGTTCCTGATCTTCATTATCTAATTCCATCTGATGTTGATGCTCCTCTTGCTGATGTGGTTGTTGCAGCTGCTGCTGTTGCTTTTTTGCTCTCCTCCGTCGGCCGGCTGAACTTTTGCTGGTGCTAGGCTTATTTCTTGAACTAGTAGAACTGATTTCAGATTCTGCCGCCATGCCGCCATATTTGGCTAACAACTCTTCTATGGGCATTTCACTTTCCTCCCTTAGCCTGGCAATTTCATCCTCTGGATTGTTGTGTTCTTCCAACGCTAAAGCTTCCTCTTCATTTAATGTGGCCTCGTCATCAAAATCATTAACCATCATTTCGATTGTGGGCTCGAATGTGGTGTCTGCCATGGATGACGTTGGTGACATTGGAGCCTGGACACTGGTGCTGGTATTATCCGAACTGGTTGCCGGGGATTTACGTCTCTCCCGTTTTGTGGGCGTGATGGTATGTTCGCGAGTTCCCGCCATGGCCAGTTCGCTGTTGGCTATTAAGCTGCTTGTGTCCAAATCCACTGACGCCTCGCTAGCGCTCTGTAGGGAACTCTCCGCCATCATTTTTATGGTCTTTATTCCAACTATTTATGTTTGTTTGACTTTTTTATATTGCCTTTTCTAATTGTCGCTTCTTGCCCGCACCTAACATAAGGCCTGGTCACACTAATCGGGCCACAGCCACAAGTATTGATATTGGAAATGAGCAACCATCGTCAACTTGCAAAAGCTATGCCGCTCATCTCTAAAAAGTTTAGCGGGAAGAATAAATTTAATTGGAAAATCTTTATTTGTAAACATTAGCGAATTAGGAATGAAATTTGTACGCATGAATATTAATGATGATAATAATAATAATGAAATTAACAAATTCTTATGGTATTTTTGCCCATCACAACAATGGTGCCCTCATCCTGAACCTCTTTCAATGCATCTTCAAACTGCTCGCGAGTTATTAACTAAAAAATAAGATTCAAATTAATTGATAAAGAAAAATAAATGGTAAAGCATGCTACATACAATCTGCGAGCCCTCCTTGATCTCTTTGAACAATTTCTGATATGGTACGGTGGGTACTTTGCCCTTTTTCTTAAGGTTCTCCTTAATTGCTGCAACCAGATCTGCGCGTTTCTTGCGGGCGGCTGTGGACAAGCCTGTAGTAAGAATGCCCACATCAATTTTACCAGACAACGGATCCGTGGCCGATTGCTTAAGGGCCTCACGATGAAGACGCCACGCCTCTTCTACATCCTCTAGCTCTACTGTGCCACTCAGTCGTACTTTGGCATGAGCTTCAGATAAACGAATCAAACTCTCCAATTGCCGAGGATAAGCAGAGATCTGACCGCGACCGGCACCAACTTTGCGCATATCAACATAGGCCTGAATTAGGCGTTGTTGGGCTTCATCAGAAAGAGTGGGAGATAAATGCTCACGGGCATAGGCAATGTAATCTCTTAGAACACTCATATCCTGCAAAATGAAAACGAAAAATAAAAAAATGCTAGGAAAGGTTTAAAAATTTTTGTTCTGCTTACAAACATGGTGTCCTCCTCTTCGTGACGTGTAACATAATAGAGAGATACCAGATGACTGGCCAAACGCTTATCGAAGATTTCATCCTGTGGATCCAAGACCAGAAATATCAAATCAAAGCGGGAAAGAAGGGTGTGCGGCAATTGCACATTATCAATGATATTCTTGCGCTTATTCCACTGCGATTCGGCTGGATTGGCAGCAGCTAGAATGGATGTTCTGGCATTCAGCTGGCAAATGATGCCTGCCTTGGCAATACTTAATGTTTGTTGCTCCATAACCTCGTGCAGGACACTGCGAGTGGAATCGTTCATCTTGTCGAATTCATCAATGCAGCAGACACCATTGTCGGCCAAGACGAGAGCACCACTAAATGGTACGAATTGTAAAATGATGGTAGATGATCTTTGATTTGCATTTAGGGTTATCTTACGTTTGCAACACCAATTGCCGTGTCTCCGGATCCTTAGTGACATAAGCTGTCAAGCCCACTGCTGATGATCCTCGACCAGAGGTATATTGAGAACGTGGCACCAAATTATAAACATATTGAAGCATCTGCGATTTAGATGTACCGGGATCGCCGCATAGCAACAAATGAATCTCAGATCTAAAATTCTGTCGACCTAAAGTCGAATGTTTTTTCTTGGTGCCACCGAAAAGCTGTAGAAGGATTCCCTTCTTTATGTCATCATTTTCATAAATCGATGGAGCAATAGCTCGTGCAAGGCGATCATAGATATCGGGTTTCTTGGACAGCAACTGCAACAGTTCAATGCGTTCCGGAGGAAATATGTGGTCTTTGCTGTTATGTAATGTGTAGAAATTATTTGGGAATTAAGAATAAAGAATAGCGAGACTTACCCTTCTTCCTCCTCATAGAGCCGCTTGTTGTCAACTTTGCGGAAATGCACCACATCCACATGAGTTTTATAGACACTCTTTACATTCAAGCCTTTGCCTTTCAAGGGCGTAGCTCGATAGATGCCCGTGACAGTGACTCGATCACCTGCCTGCACTTTATCTACCAAATCGTTGTGGGCATAGAGCAAGACGTTGTGTGGTGTTTGTCCGGCAGCCATGTCATCCGGGGATTCTTGCAGTTTGATAAGCTGTTTATCCGTAAATTCGGAACGATTGTGTATAAGACGGAAACAGTGATTGGTATTGCAATTTGAGCACAATGTGGGCTGAGCAATGCGACCGCGATCAACCTCGACGGTGGTGCAAAAGGAGCAGATGTTGCATGAAAAAAAGGCCTCACGCATCTCAGGGATGACATTTGAGGAACGTATGACCATGCCGCTAATACTGATCAATTGATCCATATCTTCAGGATTCAACGAACGCATATTACGCGTCTTGTCCGCATTGAAGGGACGGACTTGGATTTGATGCTCCAGCAGGGCGGCCGGATAACGTTCAAAAAACATCTCATTAATTGCCATATCAAAGCCTGGAATCACTTCCTGTGGATAGCATATCAGCTGACGGTACAAGTCTTGGTCGAAGGTCTTCAAATGTGCGCAATTGAGATTCAAATAGGGCTCCTCCAAAGTATGAATCTCTTCAAGCTTCTGGAGATACAGTGGCTGATTGACATCAATGTTCTCGGATATCTCATCCTGCTCGGCACTTGGATCAATAAATCGCATAATAAATGACTTAAACTTGGATTTACACTGGCTAACAACCACATTCGTGCCCCAGACAACTAACTGGGGACCAGTTGATGCCTCTGAAACGGTATCGGTAGTTTCCGAACCGCCCTTCTCGGGTATGGGATCCAGCTAGATCGAGAGAAATCATTAGCAATTCAGATCATAATTTTTCATTTTTACTTACCCCTGAAGCACCTTGTATAGCCACTTGGCGTATGCGCTTGTCTGTCCTGATATCTGGACGTGAACGCAGAGGAGTTCCACGTATACCTGAACGCGGTGTTCGTATTGAACCCATGGAACTTGGCGTACCATAATTGAGCGGTGAACTCAAATCTATTTCACTCATATTAGCGCCCAAACCACGAGCCGGGCTTGTGGCTGGCAAACTTATATTGCCCGGTGAAGTAGGCGGCAAACTGATGTTATCCGATGGCCTGGCTCCCACACGACCAGGACCCATTCGCATTGGCGTTTCCGCATCTTGCGGAGCAATTGAGCGCGTCGGAGTGGCACCTCCATCTGGACCCGGACCTTGTTTTGAGTTGGCAGTTGCCTCACTAGGCGAACGAATGGGACTTGACATTTCGATTTACTTATGTTTAATTTTTGTTTCCGCTACGAATATTCCACTTTTTTCAATATACAACTAAATGAGATGCCTTGCTGGATTCCCTGCAAGACAAAAGCGCGGGAATATCTGACAAATGCTCTCAATAGTGTTGCCAAATATCACAAGGTACGTTCATAGTGTGACAGCATTCTTAAGACCAGTGTTGTAAAGCATCCGCAAGACGAATATGCAATTTTACCGCCAAGGATTTTATTTAAATTATAGCCAAGCAACCAATATCCTGATTTGGTAAGATGCATAAAATCCAAAAGACCAACCGCCAACACACCTTAAGCTCATTTTATAATTGATTAAAATTTAAGAACCAAGAAGTTGGTCAGAACTGTAGGCCCTAGGCAACCCTACAAAAAAACAGCCAAAGTCAGTAGTGAGAGGAAGAGAGAGGCAGGCCATAATAAATAAAAGTTCTTTCATTTTAGCACTTAGTAAAAACGAAATAAGCACCAATGTAATGTAGATTTTATCTTATCCAAAAAAAATTGCAATATTTAATTTTATTCTATACTTTTCGGCTCCAAAAACCAAAATTAAAGTTAAAACAATGTACATCGAGTGAAACATTACCAAAAAAAAAAAAAAAAAGAGCAGTGTTTGGCGAATCACAAGGAAAACAAAACCTTCGGAAAGGAAGAGGAAGGAAGCCCAACGTAACGGGTTTTTTGTGTAGAGATCGTAAGAGATAGTAGGAGACAGCAGGAGCAGTAGTGTAAAGTGGACCATCATCATCACATCATTATGTCTAGCGAGGAGATGTTATATGCTAAGGTATTTGGCCCTTATAATAATTATTATTATCGGATGCCATACAAGTGCATTGTTGGCAAGAAGAGACAGTCAGATGTTGTTTGCTTGGTTGGTGGGAGAATGGAGGGCGCCCGCCAATAGTGTTAAAAGCGGGTCTCATTCTCTCAGCGTTTATGTGTTGTCTTTATGTATATGTATGTGTGTGTGTATGAGTGCGTGTTTGACAGGTTGCCAAGACAGAAGATAGCAAAGCTATTTGGATCCTTTACGTCATCGATGAATTAGTATTGCACTAACACTTGCAACTAATTAGACAGTTTATCAATATTCAGTAATTTTAATAATTTCTTCACGCAGTAGATCAACTAAATCGTTTTTGGTTCAATCTAATTATAAGAATCTCAAACGTCATTAATTAAAAAATCCATACAAAGCCATGGTCTATATAGTGTCTTTGTTTTGTGACCCCGTTCTTGATTTAATGGGGTAATTATTGATGTCACCTGCATATGCCATTTTTGGCAGTGAATCATTCGGCCGCAGCAGTGTCTTATCAGAAGAAGCGTTGTTCTGATAAGCCGTCCAACTGTATGGGGATGACTAAGATTTGAATTTTACTGTAATATTATTTTTCTTTCTCCATAGGGCGCCAAAATCTGGGTCCCACATGCAGAACAAGTATGGGAGAGTGCCACTTTAGAGGAGAGCTATAGAAAGGGAGCCGGTTTTCTTAAAATATGTACCGAATCCGGCAGCCTGCAAGAGGTGAAACTAAAGGCAGATGGCAGCAATTTGCCTCCCCTCAGAAATCCCGCAATTCTGGTGGGTCAGAATGATCTCACCACTCTTTCATACCTCCATGAGCCGGGCGTCCTGTATAATCTGCGTGTGCGTTTCTGTGAGCGTCAGATTATTTATACCTACTGCGGCATTATTCTGGTGGCCATCAATCCATATGCCGAGATGCCATTGTACGGCCCGAGTATTATCCGGGCCTATCGCGGTCATGCCATGGGCGAATTGGAGCCACACATTTTTGCCCTTGCTGAGGAGGCATACACTAAACTAGAGCGTGAGAATTGTAACCTGAGCATCATTGTTAGCGGCGAATCAGGAGCTGGCAAAACCGTGTCCGCCAAATATGCCATGCGATATTTTGCCGCTGTCGGAGGTTCTGAATCAGAGACGCAAGTGGAGCGCAAGGTGCTGGCATCTTCGCCCATTATGGAGGCATTTGGCAATGCAAAGACAACACGTAATGACAACAGTTCACGATTTGGAAAATTCACGAAACTTCTCTTTCGCAATCATATGGGCGTTATGTACCTTCAGGGAGCTACTATGCACACATATCTTTTGGAGAAGAGTCGTGTGGTCTATCAGGCGCAGGGTGAACGCAATTATCATATTTTCTACCAGTTATGCGCAGCCAGAGCTAAGTATCCCGAACTGGTGCTGGGTAAGGTTTATTCAAGAGGATCCTTTGCATTTCTATATCTTTTCGTTTTTTTTGCAGATCATCAGGATAAGTTTCGTTTCTTGAATATGGGTGGTGCTCCGGATATTGAACGCATCTCGGATGCTGATCAATTCAATGAAACAGTACAGGCCATGAGTGTTTTAGGTTTCTCCATTTCCCAAATCGCTGACATTGTAAAAATACTTGCCGGCATTCTGCATCTGGGAAACATTAAGGTTTCCAACAAATATACGGAAGGCAGCGAAGAAATTGACACTGAATCTTGTGAGATTTTTGTAAGAAATGAAAAGAATTCAAGTCTATTTAGTTTGCCATTAAATTTTGTGTCTTTTTTTCCGCTGTAGCAAAACGATTTGAATTTACAAATAACAGGAGATTTGTTAAAAATCAATTCGGATGATCTGCGTCGCTGGCTTTTGATGCGTAAGATAGAGTCGGTCAATGAATATGTGCTGATACCGAACAATATTGAGGCTGCCGAAGCGGCACGTGATGCTTTGGCGAAGCATATCTATGCCAAGCTCTTTCAATATATTGTCGGTGTGCTTAACAAGAGTCTCAATAACGGTAGCAAACAGTGCAGCTTCATTGGTGTGCTCGATATCTACGGCTTCGAAACATTCGAGGTGAACTCGTTTGAACAGTTTTGCATAAACTATGCAAACGAGAAACTCCAGCAGCAGTTCAATCAGCATGTCTTCAAGCTGGAGCAAGAGGAATACCTTAAGGAGGGCATAACCTGGACCATGATTGATTTCTATGATAATCAACCCTGCATAGATCTTATTGAATTGCGACTGGGAGTGCTTGATTTGTTAGATGAGGAATGCAGAGTGAGTATATAAAGATTTTAAATTGTATTCATCTAAATAAACTCTTTTTCTTTTATATTTCAACAGATGCCAAAAGGCTCAGACGAGAGTTGGGCCGGAAAACTCATTGAAAAGTGCCAAAAGTTTCCACATTTCGAAAAGCCACGTTTTGGAACTACAAGTAAAGTGATTTAAGTCTTTATTTTCATTTATAATTATATCCCTCTTCTTTTTCTAAGGCTTTTTCATTAAACATTTCTCCGATACTGTGGAATACGATGTTAATGGCTTTTTGAAAAGAATCGTGACACTGTCTCCAAGGAACTAACGAATGTCTTGGCAGTATCTAATATGTTGTTATGCAAGCAGGTTATGGAGCTGGAAGAGGTTGACACTTTAAGTGTTGATGCCTCTAAATCGTCTACATTAGGAGGTCGTGTGGTGATCAGTGCTGGACGTAAACAGGTTTGCTTCCAATCATCCAATTCAATGGTCCTAAAAATTTTGTTATTGAGATGCTTATTGTGATTATGTGTTCATATGTAATTGTTGTATCTATTGCTAATTTTGTATATTCCATACGTTCTGTCGCCTTTGTACTGTCACTCGCTCGTCTGGCCAACAAACAAACCCTCACCAACAACAACAACATTATCCATTTACCCAGCAACTCAATGAGACACGGCGAAGAGTTAGTTACCTTATATGCTATATTATGCTTATCCTTCTATATCCTTGCAATAATTTGTTTTTGTATGTATTCTTGTCAATTAAAATGTAGGGAAAAAGCTTATCAAATAAGTTTCTGTAAAGTGCATGAAATTAATATGTTAAATCAAAATAGGATCTCAATTTGAATCATCAGTCTGTCAAATGTTTCCTAGTATGTCTATAAAATGGCTATGTGATTTGTCTCAGCTAATGATTATTTGCAAGGATATTAAAACTTTGGAATAACCAAAGTTAGGCTTCTAATATATTTATTAACTCATTAATTTTTTTTTTGAAGATTAATTAATATATCCACTCTGTTAGGTGGTGCCATCAAAACAGCATAGGAAAACGGTTGGTTCCCAATTCCAAGAGAGTTTGACTTCATTGATCACTACTTTACATTCTACAACGCCGCATTATGTGCGCTGCATCAAGGTAAGTCCGTGTGAATTACATTTAGTACTTCCATTTATTTTCATTCTCAATTTTTCTTGAACACAGCCCAATGATGAGAAAATTGCCTATAAATGGGATACGGCTAAAATAATACAACAATTGAGGGCATGCGGTGTGCTGGAAACGGTTCGCATCTCTGCCGCTGGCTTTCCCTCGCGTTGGATTTATCCGGATTTCTATGTCCGCTATCAGCTTTTAGCGCATCGTTCGAAAATTGACAAGAATGACATGAAGCAATCGTGTTGTAATATTGTACTGAAATGGATTCAGGATGAGGATAAATATCGCTTTGGTAATAAACAGATATTCTTTAGAGCCGGGCAGGTGGCCTATCTGGAGCAGGTGCGGGCCAATTTGCGTAAACGATATATCACGATTGTTCAGTCGGTGGTGCGTCGTTTCATACATCGTCGGCGTTTCCTGCGTCTGCAACGTGTTATCAACGGTCTGCAGCGCTATGCTCGTGGTTATTTGGCCCGCCAACGTGCCCAGAAAATGCGTGAAGTGCGCGCAGCTTTGATACTCTCCAAATATGCCAAAGGTTGGCTATGTCGTCGACGATATCTTCGTCTGCGGCACTCAATCTTTGGTATACAGACCTATGCCCGTGGCATGTTGGCCCGTATCAAGTTCTTTGCCTTGCGAGATCACTACAGGGCTGTTCAAATACAGAGATTTGTCCGTGGTGTCTTGGCCCGTCGAGCGTATCAGCAGAAACGACGAAATATTGTCATTTGCCAGTCAGCAGTTCGACGTTTTCTGGCTCGTCGCAAATTCAAGCGCATGAAGGCCGAGGCCAAGACAATTTCGCATATGGAGAACAAATACATGGGCCTGGAGAACAAGATCATTTCCATGCAACAGCGTATCGATGAACTGAATCGTGACAATAGCAATCTGAAGCACAAGACCAGCGAGATAAGTGTCCTGAAGTCAGTGTGCCCCATTCAGTGGAAACTTGTTCGTAATAATGATTACTTCTTTGTTCTTTTGCAGAATGAAATTGGAGCTTAAGAAGAATTTGGAGGGAGAATTGAAGAATGTAAAGATAGCTTGCATGGACAAGGATATGCTAATTGGTGCCCTGAATAAGCAATTGGAATCGGAACGTGATGAGAAAATGCAATTGCTTGAGGAAAATGGCCATGCTCAGGAGGAGTGGCTTGGCCAGAAGCAATTGTGGCGTCTAGAGAATGAGGAATTACGGAAACAAATTGACGAAATGATTGAAATGGCTAAAAACGTTGAGGCCAGTCAGCATGACCAAAAGGAGCGTCTGCTGACCGAAATTGACAATAAAGAATTAAACGAAGCCTATCAACGGGCCATTAAAGACAAGGAGGTGATCGAGAATGAAAACTATATACTCAAAGAGGAGCTAAGTCGTTTTGCTGGCGGCGTCAGCAATTACTCTCATCGCACGCGTTCTGTTAGCAATGCTTCCAGTCAAAATGAAGAGGATGTGGGCTATGCCTCGGCCAAGAATACACTAGACATCAATCGGCCCCCCGATCTACTCAACAAAAGTGGCAAGTGGCTTTGTAGTGGTGATGATCATAGTGATGATAATAACTGCATCAGCAAAGGCGGCGGCGGCGATGCTCAAGGGGATGTTCAGGGAATGCAATCGAAACGTATTTCAGTTATGGTAGATGTGCTTAATTTTCGTATACCCGTGGAGTTGCCCTTTTTATATATAGGCTACGTTATAGTATTTATTTATTTATTCATATCGGTTTGCCGATATCATGTTAGTTATAATAGATAAATGTATAAGCATGAAAAAAAAATTATTGAATTTACTTACATTAGGGAAACGGCAGACTTTGTTTAAAAAGAAATTTTGCAATTTCTATTGTAATGTTCGATCTCTGTGAACAAAACCGAATATCCGTAACGGATTTAAGGTCGAGTTTCAAGGGGCATTATGTTTATTAAGTAGTCACTTTGGTTTAAGAATTTTTTTTTTGTTCATTGGATACCCTTATATGTTAAGACGGTTGCATTCCTTGAACTTTCTAATTTTAGATATATTGTTTGTATCGGATCGCTAACAGTTTCTTTGTTTTATTTTTTTTCTCAACAGACTCATTCATCGATACCACTAGCATAGTGATGAAGCTACGCTCCATACTGGAGGAGGAGAAGCTAAAGCACAAGTATCTGCAAGAGCAGTATCTAAAGTTGGCTAGCCGTAATAAACCCACCGAAGATTCCTTCCGGTAAGTAGTTTTAACAAAAAATGTTACGAGTCGTCGAGACGATCGACCAAAAAAACACTTGAATTCCAAACGCTTTACTCTCTTCGTATATGACACTGCTTACTTACACACACGCCTCACTTCGCTTGACTTGACTTCACCTAACCACCTTAGCGTTTCCGAGTTGGAAGTTGAGAACGAGAAATTACGCGGTGAATATGATCAGTTGCGCACGAGTATTAAACACGGAGTTGAGATCAACGAGCTCAATGGTAACACCTAATGGGATGAACTTAACTGCCGTAATACTCATACATAACTAATTCTCCTTTCCTTCCGCCCGCCTTTTGGTTATCCCCCATCACGCCCTGTGTTTTTCCCTCTGTGTTTTTGTGTGTAATTACAGCTCAACATGCTGCACTTCAGGAAGAGGTCCGTAGACGTCGCGAGGAATGCATTCAGTTGAAGGCAGTGCTGTTGCAACAAAACCAAACGTTGCGTTCCTTTGAACCGGATAGCTTGCAATTGCGTGGCAATGATGTGCATGAACTTCTTGAAGCCTTCCAATCTCAGAAATTGGTCAACAGGTGAGCTGAATAATTAAATTTTTTCCCAAAATAAAGACTTAAATTTCTTTGTTTTGGCAGACAATTGGAATCGGAACTAAAAGCCATCACCGAAGAGCACAATAGCAAGCTGGTAGAGATGACCCAAGAAATTGAACGTTTGAATACCGAGCGACAAGAACTCCAAACGGTTATTTTCGAGAGCATTGATGAATTTGAAAATGCCACAGTAGAGACTCTGAAGCAAAATGATCGTTATCTGCGACGTGAATTGAAGAAGGCCATTTCCCAATATCTGCTGGCTCAGGAGGAACTTAAGCTGGCCAATGCCAAGTTGAAGGCATATAGACAAGATGATGGCCAGCTGGAGCATAAACTCGAAGAGGAAATGAGTCGTAGCAGATCCTCGAACAACAATTCAAAGGATGTTGATGTCGGTGCCAATGTCACCAAGCAAAAGTCTCAAAATCCACAGGGTCTCATGAAATTCCATAGCAGTGATCTCGATAAAATATTGCAACGTTTACTAAGCAATATGACACCGCGTACAGTAGTGGGGTTGTTGCCAGGATTTCCAGCTTATCTGATCTTTATGTGCATACGGTAAGATAAATTCCTGTCTAATCTAAAAGAAAAGAAAATTAATGAATTAGTTTCTTTCAGTTATACCGATCTTACTAATGCCGACGAGGATGTGCGTGAGTTGCTGAGTAAATTTGTCATACAAATTAAGAAAATGCATCGTACCCCGCATCCTATTGAGAATCGTGTCATCTGGCTGGTCAATTCAATAACGTAAGCGATAATATGCTTTTCCTTCAAGTCTCTTTCTCTGATTATTGGCGTTGTGTTACAGATTGTTAAATCTATTGAAACAATATGGCGATGTGGATGAATATGTCAAATTCAACACAGAGAAACAGAATCAACAGCAGCTGAAGAATTTCAATCTCTATGAATATCGTCGCGTGATTTTGGATTTAATTGTGAATTTATACCAAGCATTGATCATACAAATTCAGGGTTTGATGGATGCAAAAATTGTGCCAGCCATTCTAAATAACGATGAGATTCAACGTGGACGACATGCGGCTCATGGCATGCGAAGTCGTACCACTTCTATAGGTGCAGCAGCTGCTGCAGCATCCTCGCCGGATGGTAATGTGCCAGCCTGGAAGCAATTGATTGGCCAATTAGAGCATTTCCATAAGCAATTTCAACATTTCGGCTTGGATAATTGCTATGCAGAGCAAATATTCCATCAATTATTATACTTTGTTTGCGCCGTGGCACTCAATTGTCTGATGTTGCGAGGCGATATATGCATGTGGGAGACGGGCATGATTATACGATATAATTTGGGTTGCATTGAGGATTGGGTGCGGGATAAAAAGATGGTTAGATAGTGCATAAAAAAGACTTTAAACCTGTATTAATAATTCTTCGTTTGTTCCTACAGTCCAATGATGTATTAAAGCCTTTGGCTCCGTTGAATCAAGTTTCTCAGCTGCTGCAGTCGCGCAAGAGTGAAGAAGATGTGCAAACCATTGTCGATCTCTGCACTTCGCTAACCACGGCTCAGGTGCTTAAGGTAATGAAGTCCTACAAGCTGGATGATTACGAGAGTGAAATTACCAATGTATTCCTGGAGAAATTAACCAAAGAGCTGAATGCTAGAGACATGGTAATATTAATAAAGTCCAATTATCATTCCAATTGTTGTATATCCCTTTTTTTCTAAAACAGAAGAGCAACAGCAGTGACGAATTCACCATGGATCAGAAATTTATACAGCCTTTCAAAGTGGTATTCAGATATAGCGAAATTTCATTGGAAGATATTGAGCTGCCCTCTCATCTAAATCTAGATGAGTTTTTGACTAAAATATAAAACAATCTAACTAAGTTATCTACCAACCAACTTTATTTCTATTTCAATTGTCATCTCTTTAAATTAATCTGCTTGTCATTGTTGCCATTTCAAAATACTACACACTTTGCCGATATTTATTGTGTATATCAATTTCATATATAATAATTATTTATAGAAATTAATCCATGTTAGTGTAGAGTTTTAGAAACGTAGAGTTCCTGTGCCTTTGCCTTCTGTTCCTGTATTTTTTTTTTTTTTTTTTTATTTTTGGTTACAAACCAATATTTATTATCCGTAGACATAGCAAATTAGAATGAAAGTTCAACTTATACATATACATATGTATGTAATAACATTCCTAACCTGAGAAGAACCTTGTGTACCTTGAAACAGATGATGATACTAAATAATGAAGAATGAACTTGGCTATGCATAGCAACAAAAAGAGAACTTAATAATTAGTGTACTTAAATACCTACATATGTATAAAAAGGGCCGAAATGTGGCCTTTTAATGATTGCAATAATCGAACGACAGAGACTATAATTCGTAGTATAATAATTATATAGATAATTCTATAACGATCCATTTGAATGTATTCTCATATTATATTTTGCTATATGTATATGTGTGTATGCTGGCATTTGTTAAAATATTTATATGATCATATATACATACATGTTTAAAAAATAAGAACTTATTTACCATATACAACAAAATATACATATATTAGATTATATATTTATATGTTATAAAATCAGCTTGCCGTAGGACTATCGGTATGACTATTGTTCTGCATTTAGTCCTAGCACGGTCTGCTATCTGAAGTATGCAATAAAGATCGCGAATTTTATTTTAAATCATTTATAACTGTAGATTTAATTATATACTTTTGGCCATTTACAATACCGACTAGTAAATTAAACAAGTTTTAAGGATCAAACTAAGGATATTTATTGGAAAACAAAAGAAAACTTAATATAATAATCATTCATTGCTTTCTAATTCTAAGGATTCATGTAATGTCGAAATGGAATAACATCAAGCTATATCTTAAGATTTTAAATATTATTATTTAATGAGGATTTTTTAAAGTCTCTGTAGCCGATATTCTTATAGGATGAAAGGCTATACCTTGTCTGTGTCTGTTCACAGTGTTCATCTCTAATCGTTCTCCTCCAGTACATATTTAAGGGCCGGCGCAGCCTTGTGAACCATTCTGCGATGACGAGATAAAGCCGAATGGCAGGTAAATGTAGCATTACATTTATCACATACTTTATCCCTGATATCTAAATGTGCCTTGATGTGATTGGTGAGTTCGAATTTCTTGCGAAAACTTTTGCAGCACAGATCGCAGACGTAAGGACGCAAATTTAAATGAAAACCATTTATGTGATAATCCAGAAGAAGTTTTAGGCGGAATCTTTTGCCGCACATTTCGCAAACATACGGTTTGTGACCCGTATGACAAGCCCGATGGGCCATTAGGTCATTGTTAATGGCAAATGTTTTGTCACAGTATTCACATTTTAGGGCATTCTCGCAGTGGGCCCGTAAAATGTGACGATCCATGTCGTTATGACGATCGAAGCGACGTGGACAATACGAACAACTGAAGGGCAATTCGCCTATATGGTGCTGCTTGTAAATGTGGACGCGCAACATATAGTCGCCATAGAAACGTTTACAGCAGACATCGCAGTACAAGACCTGGCCCTCGGCCTTTGGCGGCAAGAAATTGCACATTTTCAGATGGTGTAGTTCCTGCTTGGACCATGCCTTGAACAGCTCCTTGGACTTGAGACGACGCAGTCCTTCATATGCCCATTTGCGTAATTTATTCACGGCCAAATAAACATCCGTTTCATTGGCCTTTACCAAGGGAGCCATGTCTTCGGCCATTTTGAGGTATGCCTGGGATCGTGCTTCAACTGAATTAAACTCGGTTATCGATGGATCATATAGCTCGGGGTGATTAGAATAAGAGTGGATAAATTTAGTTGTCAGAACATTAGGCTCTTTGAAGTTGAGCTTTATCACTAAGAGCGAGCTGTTCTCTGCCCCATCGCCGTTGCCATCTTCGTCATCGTCCAAATCGCTTAGTGCGGTATATGGCAATGCTTTGAGAAATTCACATCTCTGATAATGGCGAGCGGCCAGACCTACAAGTTTTCCCTTGGCTGCTGACTCGCTAGCTAATATATATTGGCTATGCAATTGATTAAGACATCTCTTTAACTCAGACTCTGTGAACAAAACATTGGCCTTGTCATCCATGCGTTTAATCATCACCTCGTAGGCCTGGCTACGTGCTTCAGGGTTTTTGTAATTGTCATCAGACGGATTGTACAAACATGGATGCTCTCTGTATGCCTCAATTAAATGCAGGACTCGAGGATTACGGCGTATAAAATTGATTTTAAGCTGGAAATCCAAAGTTCTTCTATATAATAAGGATCGGATGAGATTACGTTACTCTTACGCTCACCTTAAACACTTGTCCAATTTTATATCTCTTACGCGGACGTCCTGCCTTAAGCTTTGTGGGATATATATCGTGTTTCTCCGCCGAATCATCAAAGGGGCCATTATCCTCCCACGAATCGTTCACACTTTCTGCAGTATCGACCGCTTCTTTGTCAATGAGGCACAACATTTCGCCTAGAGACGGTTCTCTTTGTACAATCTCTATAGTTGATTTTTGCATCGTATTCTCAGCCGCCTCATCAACATCAGGGTCTGCCTCTTCCAACACAAATGATTCCCTTTCTGCTTCATCATGTTCCCAGAACTCGTCTTCTTCAATTATGTCCATAGGAAACTCATATTTTTCTTGGAGCTTTGTATCTACGACGACATCGTCTCCAGCTCTCCAAACGACACCCTCGACAGCTTCATCGACTTCCTCCGTATAGTGCGAGGTGTGAACGTGGTGAATGAATTGTTCCCAATCCTGCAGTTGGCTCTCAATGCTGCAGTACAGGCATTTTAAACGGAACTCCGTGTATTGATTATTAACCATTATATTTCCGCACACCTCCATTATGATATATCCGAATTTTTTAAGATTTCGAGCTGATTATTTATGACATTGCGCTGTTGTCACATTAGCGTTGCCAGAAAGTTATTTACTGGTTATCGATATTTGTTTTTTAATCGATAGATTTATTACTTGATAGTTATATTTTTGAAAATTACAAATTAGGTTTTAAACTTAAATAATAAATTACAATTTCTTTGTTTTGTTGGTTGAAATTTACTCAATATCCACATCTTCCCCATCTTCTGCAGTTACATCGGCTTTAGGGTTTCGTAACAAGTTGTGTGTTCGTTTCATGTGCGAATTGAGTCCAACGAATTGGGCAAATCGGGAATCGCATAGTTTGCATGCAAATTTCTTGACTTCCGCATGGATTTGTCGGTGTCGAATGAGCGAATGACAACTTGTGAAACCTTTGCCACAGGTGGTACAGATCTTATCGCGTATATTCAAATGACTCTTAATGTGATCCACCAGATGAACCTTCTTGAGAAAGTCCTTTGGACACATGGTACACTTGAAAGCCCTAATTTTGGTATGAATTGCCGTAACATGCTGCTTTAGTTGAGATCTTAGTCGAAAAGCTTTGCCACAATGCTCACAAATATAAGGTTTCGTGTTGGTATGTGTCCGCATATGAAGCTTCAGATCAGATTGTACAGCAAAAGTCCGATCACAGTATGAGCACTCGTGTGTCTTGCCAATGTGGGATCTCTTGACATGGGTAGCTAGTTCGCCTCGTCCCATGAAACTTCGATCACACAACTGACATTTAAAGGGCAATTCACCAATATTGTGCACCTTAAAAATATGCGCCTGCAGAACATTATCCGAGTAGGTGACATGCTGACAAATCTCGCACACTAATCGCTGTTTGAATTGTTTCGGCGGCAGGAAAGAGCACAGGCCCTGATAGAACTTTTCGGACGCATTGATGGGTTGTTTAGTACGCTTATAATACCATTTTCGTAGACATTGAATCGCCCGAAAGATATCATCGCAATTAATATCCAAATTCTCCGGCACCGTCAAATCGTTGGCCATGCTTTCATAGGCTTGTTTTCGAGAGTTCATATTCGAGAATTCACTATGCTGGGGATCGTATAATTGCGGAAATCCGGCATAAAGATCAATCAGTTCTGTGGTCAGTCTATTTTTTTGTAAAAATTCGAGCTGTATCTTTCCGTTTCTCTGCTCTTCTAGCTGATCCATGCTAGCTTTGAGATAGGCGCAACTGGTATAATGGGTATAGGCCACTGAATTGTCTTTAATCTGGCCACAAAGTACTCTCCTCTCCACTGTATTATACTGCAGGTGTAGCTTCTTAATGGCTGCAATCAGGGAATGTTCAGTAAGAATAATAGACGCCTTTTCCTTCAAGTCTCGAATCATTTCCTGGTAGGCCACTTTACAGACACTTGTCTCTTTGTAGTCAGAGTGGGCGGAGTCCCAAAGACACGGATGCGCTTCATATAACTCAATAAATGTCAAAGTACGTGGATCACGGCGAAAGAATGACGGATTGAACTAGAAATTCCAAGAGACAGGTATTATTAAATTCCAGTTTGGAAAATCTTCTTACCTTGTATAATGGAGAGTTATCTGTTACAGGATTGGCATCGGCGTCGGCATCTGGTTCATAGTCGCCATCCTCGTCATCATCCTCTTCTTCGTCTTCCTCAGCTATTGACTCAAATTCCAATTCACTTACATCGTCTTCCTCCTGTTTTGGTTCGTCTATTTCGACAACCTGAATTTGCTCCTCTTCTTCATCTGTCTCAATCAAATTTGCATAGGTAACATTCTCGTTCATTAATTCCTCAAGTTCATTAATTTCCTCCAAACTAACCACCTCCACATGAATTTCATTTACAGGAGCATCCTGGTCCTCCGTTTTAGATTCAATTTCTGGTTCAGATGGAGGCGATTCCACCACGATATGAAGGTTTCGGAAATGCGAGACAAACTCCTGCCATCTTGACGCCTCCAAGTCAATGGAACAGAGGGAACAACGCATATAGAAATTCTCATAGTCCTTGCTAGCGCAAATATAGCCGCAAGTTTCCATTATTGCTTTTGATTTTGTTCCATTTACGTCCGTCTGTCGTCTTCCGTCGATGCGATAACAAAATGCCTATCGAACGAATATTGATAGAATTTCCTAAGCGAACCGATAACTAACCGAACTGTGATTTTGACGTCAAATTCTACTTGTAATCTTGTTTCAAATTCCTGTTTGCAAATGTACCAGGCAAAACCATGGATGAGCACAAAAGTCGCCTGGCCTACACGTTCTTTATGCTGACATTCTTCCTATGCGGATCTATAATCTTTCTCGTTGGTTTCTATCCTGCTTCGTATTCATTTTCAGCTGAAAAGGAGAACTCTATTCCAAGTGATCGGCCCAAAGTGCTCCACGGCCTCAAGTAAGTTCTATGCTTGGAGCTTATCAAACTTATTGATAAGGGTTTTGTTTTTATCTATGTAGATTGGAGCCGCCACCTCCTAGTTATGACTCCTTCATATTGTTGGTTATTGATGCCTTGAGAGAGGATTTTCCCAATGCCACAACAATGCCGGTTGCCTATGAACGGGCATGCGAGAAACTGAGTCTGCATGTGGACATACCCACAGTGACCATGCCTCGTCTCAAGAGCATCACTACCGGCACCTTGTCCAATTTCATAGACATTGCCTTGAATGTGGGTCACACCGAGCAACTGGATGATTCGTTGTTACATCGTCTAAAGAAGCAGAATCGTTTCGCCACTTTTGCCGGTGATCACACCTGGATACAACTTTTTCCGAGCGAGTTTACCAGGCACCGTGCCAACAATGACTCATTCTATGTCAATGATTTCTATGATGGCGATAAACGAGTCACAGAATCTTTAAATTTGGAACTGAAACGAACTGATTGGACTCTGATGGTTTTGCATTATCTTGGCCTGGATCATATAGGACATGTGGAAAGCCATGCCAGCCCAAAGATTATCCCCAAACTAAATGAAATGGATGATGTGGTCAAACGTATTGTAGAATATAAGGTGACTGGAGAATGCAATGGGAGGATGTTGGATACCAATGATAAATGTATTTGCAGAATTTGACCAATTATCTGCTGATGCTAACGGGAGATCACGGTATGGCCGATGGTGGCGGCCATGGCGGCAATACTCCGCAAGAGACTGCAGTGCCCCTTTACCTGTACTCGAAGAACTGCAGCCAAACCAAGTGAGACTAATTTGAGAAACACCCTTGCGTGAGAGTGTTATGCTTTTCTTTTTGTAGATCCAGCTCCAAGCTGCGTCCTTATAATCAAATTGATTTGACACCTACTTTATCCATTCTACTATCTGTTGAGATACCCACAATGTCCATTGGTTGTCTCATTCCAGAGATGTTGCAATCTCTAAGCAAGGAGCAGCAATTGTATGCCTATTTTTATAATGCACATCACTTGATGAATCGTGCACGGGTAAGGCTAGGCCATGATCAAGTGCATAACGCTGATTACTATGGCTGGTATCAGGAGGCCACTCAAAAGCATAAGCAAGTCATTTTGGAGGAAACTGAATCTTCTAGCTTGGTCAATTATGAGACAGCAAAATTGAATTACATGAGAGTGGCCGAAAAAATTTCCGTTTTACTCTCCGAGTCGTTAATCAAATTTGATTATGGTTTCATTGCCCTCGGTTTGGGTTTAACTACAACGGTAAGAAAAGTAAAGAAAACCCCTTACAACGCTTTCCATCGATTCTCCTTCTCTTTTGCAGGCTTCTATTCATTTGTTGCTTAGCGTTTTATTCTTGGATCTCACCGACCAATTGCAACTGAACAATGTGCGTGCTCTTCAGCTACTTATTTCTATTGGAGCCAGCTTGATTTTTCTTGTGATTGGTCATTTAATGGACATCATTATGACTAGCTCCATGCTGCACAGTGTACTCTTAATCGTTCCCCTTTCTATAGCCTTTTACCTGGGACTGGACATAGTCAGAGCCTTGGTGAAGATTAGTTTGCCACCCTCAAGCTTTCCACGTCTGTATTCACCACGTCGCCTAAAGTTGTCTCTACCCCTGCCTAAGATTTTGTTTTTATGCTATGCTATACGCACTTTCACCCTGGGCTCATCTTCGTTTATTGAATATGAGTACAGGACATGGTATTATTTAGGCAATACTCTTATCTTACTTACCGCGCTGAGGACTCTGCGTCGACGCATTACCAAGGCAAATGTGGAATTGGATGGTCGGCATTTATCGAAGATCGCCTCAGCTTGCTTGTGGCAACATCGCCGAATCTTTGTAGTGTTACTCCTGCTAATCCTTATGCGTTATGCCTACAGGCTTCATGCCATTAAGAGCACCTTGATGATATTCTCATTGTTTGTTCTCTGGGCAAGATTAAGGAAATTCAGTCAATTGCCTCAGAGTATAGTCACTGCAGTGGGCTTTGCTATAATCTATGCATTCCGTGGACTCACTGGGCAGGTGCAGTTCTTCGATTTCTCGGAATTTGTGGCGTAAGTTAACATTTGATTTCTAATAAGTTTATATATTTAACAATTTCTTTTCTCGGCTTTACTTTGGCAGTTCCCGCTTGGTGGTGCCTACTGTGTTGGCTTTTTGGATATGCTTTGCTTTAGTTTTGGTTTTGGGTTATCGCGAGGCTATACCACAAACAAATCCGCCATCTCATTGGACTAAAAGTTTTGTCCTTCAACAGCTGATGCAAACGAATTTGGTGTGTTCCCTTATGGTCTCCGCTCTCCTGTACAATGTCCGTAATATTGTTTTGTTGCCCACGCTACTCATTACCCTCAATGAGACATATAAACTCTGCGATGCCTTTGCCACTAGCAGCAGCTCGCAGAAATTCTCTGTACGTCTGGTGCATGTCTATAAGATTATGATGACTATTTTTGTGGCCCGCATGTTTTATTTCTATCAAGGGAATTCAAATAGTTTGTCCACAATCGATCTGACACCAGGTTACATTGGTCAGAGTAGCTATAATCCTGTAATTGTGGGTCTCTTTGTGACCATTCATACGTATTGCGCTGAAATACATTCCTTTCTCTACCTCATTATACACACACTGCGCACATCGGATTTGCGCGGTGTTGGCATCATGCAAATGCAACCGGCTTATTCTACTGCAACGGATAGCTTGGTGGTTCCATTGTATGCCACGTTGATTATCCTACCCGTGGCATTCTATCTATGCCTGATGGTAGGCTTTCGTTACCATCTTTTCATCTACTCGGTGTTTTCACCCAAGGTGCTCTATGATTGCTACATGGTGCTTGTCTTTTACATGGTATTTTTAATTACGAGTTTGTACTTGAAATTGTTTAAAAATTACGGTTAAAACAAATATATATGTATATGTATGCTTATTTCAACAAATTAAACCAAAGAACCAAACATTTTACATAATCTAAGCGGATGAGGGGGTTCCTGGATTGCCTCTTTTGTTTTCTTTTATCTGAGCGTAATAAATAACAGGAGCTTAAGAACTAAAAATCTCGAGGATTTGTTGAGTGGTGGTCAGTTTAGCAGACAGTCGTCGTCATTGGTTGCTCAACCCTTAGGGCGTAGTGTATATCATCGGTGCTAACATTCAACAGAATCTTCTGATAGAGATCATGACGCGATGGCTCGCTAATAAGTAAACGTTCGGCACCCAGTTTGGAGCACAAACGCAAAGCACGTCCAGGTGGTGGGAGTGTGGACACGCCCATTATGGCGGCAATTGTTTCTAACTGCTGATAGACACCCATAAATGTGGTCTCCTCAACGCCAGTGCGCGTAACCTCAGCGGCCACTGCTTGGAGGAAGATCTGCTCGAGTCGTGAACAATTCTTGATGGCCTGCACCTTAGCACTGGCTATCATCTCGGCTAGAGCCTGTTGGACATGTAACATTGTGACACAATCCTTGGCAATTTCCGTGGCACGCCGACAAATGTCCAGAGCACGGCGTGCATCACCCGATACGGCGGCCACTTTGCGGGCTACTAATTGGACCGCCTCACCTTTAAAAGCCTCCGATCCGGCCAGACCAAGGCGGGCAGAGACAATCTCCTGCAATTGCTTGTGCGTATACGGTTGAAAGGTGAGTCGTGTAAGACCCAAACGTGAAGTCACCTTGCCCATTAGCAGGCGTTCTGGTAGATCCATTGTGTTGGCTATAGTGATCACAACAAGACGGGCAGCGGATTTAGTTGGCCAATCAAGCAAGTTGTAGACCACATCTTGCCGCCGATTGCACAAGATGTCAAGTTCATCGACTAATAAAACCGTGGTGATACGCCTCGGTGCCGGTGTAGTGAAACGTTTCTCTAGCAAAGTATGGGCTTGCTCCCAGGATACCGTTTTGCCTGTCAATTGTTTATAGATCTGCACATAGGCCTGACGTGGTTCAGTTAGTCGCATTCCATTGATTTCCAGGAACTCAAACTCGGGCAATTTGCGTTGCCTTGTCATTCCTTGAAGTGTGCGTATCACTCCGGATACTGTGGCCGTTTTACCAGTGCCTGGCACACCAGAAACGTACATACATCCCCCGCATTGATCTTGAATTTTGCCCTCAAGGAAATTGTAAATGTTATCGAATTCCTTTTCACGGCAAGGTAAACTTTGCGGCACTACGGAGACATGAAGTTGCTCTCGAGCCAATTGCAATTGGGATTTTCGGCCCTTATCTGGATTGGCCTCATCGGTTTTTCGCTGCTCCATGGTGGGACTAATCTCACCAGCGCGTATTTTTTTTAATTTCTGTGATGGTGTCATTGGTGTTGGTGTTGCAGGAGCCGAAGCAGATGCTGTGCTTAGTCGTCTTGATCGTGTTGGCGTCTTCTTTGGTGTGTATTCCTTGTCTTCCTCTGCGGTAGTTGCTTTTTTCGAGCGTGCCCGTTTGGGTGTCGATATAATCTCATCATCTTGAAAGACACGCTGCTCCACAATATTCGATAACTGTATACTGCGTCTTGGTGTGCCCTCAGCTGGAAGGAAATCAAAAAGAAACCAATGAATATTTCTCTGTCTGTTAATTTATAGAAAATCACTTACCCAAACGGCTGGTGGCTGATTTTAAAATACTCTTGCGGCGAGTTGATGGCGTCAGATCGGCGGCGGGAGCAGGATTGACAGCCTCTTTGGATTTTTTGGTGGGCGTGTGATAGATATCACCTTGGGAAATACCCAATCGTTTGCGTTGCACCGGTTGCTGAACTTCCTCCTCGAGAGCCAAAGGATCTTGTACATCTAGTCCATCTTGGGAAGCCAAACGCACTGATCTTCGTCTTTCTGAGATTCGCAATTTTATTTTCATGTCATTGTTTGGCGTTTTTGGATCGGGAGTTTGCTGTACTATGGAATAATTGACACAGTCCGAGTCATTGGTAGAATTTAAACTTAGGTTTAGGTTACGCCGTGCAGCAGATGCTCGAGATTTTGGTGTAGTCTCTACTTTAGAATTCTTCTCAGTCAAAGGCGATGCCATCAAATAATTGGCGTTAATCTCAGATGTAGCACCTATCTTGGATTTCTTCTCCGACAATCGCACCACACTGCGTCCACCCACAATTTTAATGGGCGACACTTTATTTTCGCAATCCACAAATTCCAAGGAAATGGCTGCTGCAGCGGCCACTGAAGCACGCCGTGGACGACGCGGCCCACCAGCGTCTTGGCTCTTAGCTCCTTCATCCAATTGGATTTCCAATGGGACAAGACGATAGTATTTCTTCTCCTTAATAAATTTATAACGAGTCACAAACATTGGACAATTGGGCGCAGCCCTATGCTTAAGATATTTCTTAATAATCTCCTCTGCACTTTGTTGTGATGATCCCTCCAGGACTATACACTTGCGATAGATGGCTCCCAATGCCACGTCGTTGTCGTAGGGACGATGCTCTTCAATTACTTCTGCAGCGAAATCAATGGCTATGTCATCCGCATCAAATTCCTTGTGGGGTATAGCCTGAGGCCGAGAATACCACTGAACTATAGCTCGACAAGACTGACGATCGGTTAATTCCCGCAGTTCATAGAGGTATTGTATTCTGGCTATGTCGCATCCATCCACTGTATCCGGTTCGGCAGCATCTGCATTGGACACCAATATATAATCTCCCACAGTCAAAGTTAAGGGACCGTAGATGCACTTCTCGTAAAAATACACGTTTTTGTGCTCCAAATTTTTAACAGTTTGCTTTGGCTCGTTGCTACCGCTACCAATCCACTTCACCTGCTGGTCAAACACATTCTCTTTATTAACCATAGTAGTAATTGGTGTCGCGGAGTCGCTGTCGTCAAAAATTATTTTTTATTTTGTCAGCAAATATTCTAAAGAAAATAGGTCAATTCATCAGCTTGCCGCGCTGTTTATATCTTTTGGCGCGAATTCAAAGTCAAACGTTATGCAGCACTAAAAATTCTAAGGTTGTTCAACACTTCAAAAAAAATTTCAGCTGATTCCTAGCTACTATTTTGTCGATAACTTATCGATGCTATCTAGCGGTTTTAATCGACAGCAAGTAACGGTCAACATAATTTACGAAAAAATACGTTATGAACCTACTAAAATAAAAAAGACTTCAAAATAAAATAATGAGTAAAATCGTTTCAAAAATCATGACCAATCCTTCTCATACATTTAATGCAATTTTCTGGTTTCTTTTATTATTCATGAATAGTAGAATATAATGTAGAGAGAGGGGCACACATAATGAGTACAAACATCAAAGCGAATTCAATCGAAACATTTTTGCATCGCATGCGTAACAAATTATTTTCCATCTTGGTTTTTTTTAATATATATAAATATAAGTTATAGATATATATGCATAACATTTATTCTGTACTTTCATTTTCTGTTTCGGCTGATCAGAAATTATTATAAATAATTTATAAAAAATGAAATAAAGAAAACAAATCATAAAATAATTTTTGCATGTAATCTTTTTTTTTTTTTTTTTTTTGTTAATTTGCCAAAATATAAGGTTTGCTTACAAATAAAAAATCAATCACAATCTATATATATATACATAATACTAATTAAAAGTGCCTAACAAATGAGTAGACTGACTGGATTTGGGATTAATTACTGGGGCATACAAACTAATGCGCGGAGAGAGAGTTTGTGTCCATTTTTTGTTTTGTTTTTTGGGTTTGTGTAAAACTAACAGAGATATAACCATAGTGAATGAGTTCATATATGATGATGGACTCCACACTCAACTCTACTTCCTCCGTCGGCCCTCTACTCGATATCATGGAAACGTAGAATGGCCCGTCCAGGTATTTCGGAATTGCACAATTTCTGTATAACCTCGGCGGCCTGTTCGCAGGGGAATACCGAATGTGGTGGTGGTTCGATCTTTTTATTGGCCACCAGTTCGACCAGATCGGCCAACTGTTCGGCTGTGCCATTCGAAATGGGTATGATTTCCTGTTGATATTCATTCGATAGACGTGAGAATTTCGGTAGCAATTTCTCGGCCACCTCATCGCTGATGAGAACCACACCGCCCTTGGATAGGCAATGCATGGAGCGATGTAGACTTCTTGAGGTGGTGCCAAAATCAATGACCACATCCACGGCACCACCGCACACATCCTTAGTGCGTTCAATGAGCTGTGGTTCATATAGACATTCATTCCACTGAACCACACTGACGCTGAAGAGGGAAAACAAATTACTGGTTAGTCGAGAGTCTCAATCACACTTCATGATTTATACTTACTTTTTGATCTCTGTGGCCAGACGGAAACCCTCGTCCCTCAAGCTGGCCACTGTGATGTCCACATTATCAGCTCCATTGGAAGCAAAATGATAGGAAGCAATACGCACAGCCCAAAGGGCAAGTCCTCCGGTGCCAACAATTAGGATTTTGCATTTTCTCTTCGGCTCTGAGCTGGCCCGCTGCTGCAGGATCTGTGTGACAACCGCCTGAGCTTTGAAGACGGCATTCATGGCCAAAAGTGCTCCAGTTGGCAGCATGGCCGCCACTTCCATGGCCAGACTGTCGGGTATGGGTACAATGTGCTTTAAATCGGGCACCACCATAAGTTCAGCATAACCAGCTGGTGTCTCATCAAAGGGATATACAATAACCCTTTGTCCAATGCTCAGGCCACAATTGTTGGCCTCTGTTATTTCCGATCCCAAGGACTCAATAACTCCAGCCACTTCGAACCCTGGGAAAAAGGAGCCCTCACGTATTCCCTGATGGGCTGGCGATGATATCGATGTTATGGATGTCACCGATGGACAATAATCGCTCAATTCCGAAGATACCGATGACATGCTTGTTATCGAATTGGAACGTCCACGACGACTATAGCATGCGCCGGCACACACAATCCTGATGCGAGCACCCAATGGCGGTGTATCCTCGATAGGTACAAAAAAGTTAAAGACGCAGTTCTTGGCACCCGGTCCGGGTGACTCAATTGACACTTGACGGCACAATTTGTTCATGTTGCTGCTGTGATGTGGATGATGTGGATCTGTCGGCGGCAAACTAGCAGCTGACGGCAAGGAAAACGAGGTATCTGTTGTTGTTTGTGTTCCGCTGGAAAGGGACAAAGGGACACATTGTTATTATTATAACAATGACTTCTTAAAATGGTCATTAAACGACCCATCGAAAAGGTAAATGAAGGTCATCATCATATCCCATTCCAACAAACATTCTCTGTATCTATATCTTGTTTTTGTGCCTCTATTGCCTCTATACTTATCGTATTCTTGTTCTATTTGTTATTATTTTAGTAGTTGTTGTTGTTTTGTTCAATGCCCCTCGTTCTCATTCCTATGTAAACGTTAATCTTTTACTTCAATGCCAACAACATTTTTTGTTGTTTTTCATTTCGTTGTAAATATTTATTTATGATTTCTAGTCGTGAGTATTGGAGGAGTTGCTCGAGTTAAGTGTTGATTATAGTGACACCAACTACTTAAATGAAAGGTCAACTTTGTTAAATTTCTCAATCTATGATAGGTTCTACTCTACTTAATTCTCTCTCTCCCTCTATTTTCTAAATATATGCCCATTTGCAATTTCAAATTTTAATATTTCATTTACTAGATTGTAATAAAGTTATATCCCGCCAAGTCTTCTTACTAAATCACTCTGTAAATGTTTAAAGTGAGAGTAATTTTAACTTTTTAACGATCAAAAATACCTAAAAATTATTAAAACATTTTTTTTTTTTTCGTTTATTCTGTTAACTTGCATTTTAAGGAGTTCTTTATTAGAAGCCCTTTTGTTAAAAGTTTGTTTACTGACTAATCTACCAAGGAAATGTTTTAATTTTAAATCAGCTTTTTTATGGAAACGTATCTCACTTAGCCTCTGAATTGATTTAAGTTGTAATTAGAAATATACGGGAAGTTACCTCATTAAACTAGGAATAATTAATTCAAACCACGTTTTTAAGAAAAAAAAAAACAAAAAAACAAAAAAAGAAACATAAACATTACAAAAGCTTAAAAATTTACTTCCTTAGAAAGATATCCGTCAAATTCTTAGCCTTTTTTTTTTTTTTATAACAAAAGTAGAATGTAAATTAAAAAGTGTGTGTTGTTTTATTTAATTTGACCACTTTATTATTAAAAATATCTTGTAGGTTCTTTTTTTATTATTTGAATATGTACTGGGGAATTCTTTAAAAGAATCTGATCTAAATTGAATTAAACTCAAATGATTATATTTTTCTATAAACTGACTCTAAAATATAAAAAATATTTTACAATTTTTGGAATATAATCAAAATTGATATATTCTTTTGATTTGTTTAAAAATAACGTTTTAAAATGATAAAATCTATATCAACGGATCCCTTCAAAAATACTCCAATTTTAAGTACTAATCACAAAACATTTTGGAAATTGCCTTAAATTGGAAACTATGCCCAATTCTTAATTAAAAACTTTAAAAAATTACTAACAATAAGTCCCCTTAAAAACTTTAGGACACTCACATTAGAAGCATATTGATTTTTAAAAAATTACACAAAGTTAATGGAATTAATTTAGATATCTATAGTAATTTGCTTTTTATTCACTCTTCTAAATTAAATGGTATTCTGTCACTTGGAAATTGAAAGTATTATCTATAAATATTAATGACTCATTATTTATTGATATTGATTCCATGGATCCTTTCACTTTAACCAGACTCGTATTGGCCCTTGGCCTTTAATTACTTATTGTCGGAAATGGCCATATAATTTACGGTTCTGTCGATATCGTATAGATAAAAAAAAGATGTCTAGCATTTCAATTAAGCTGATAAGAACTCGAACTAGATATAAATAATCTCTATCTATGCCATGTCAATAATGTCTGGCACGAAAATTCAAATCACTTGCACATTTCATGTTAATTATTCCTTTTTTTTTTGTTTTATTCCCAGGGGAAGCCCTTCTAAGTAACTAAAAAATTAATTTATGTTTTTATGGCCAGCAATTGGAAAACTCAATAAAAATCAATTAATTAATGATTTACCTTATTGAACTGAGCAAATTGTGCGGTTGTTGTTGTTGATTAAAAATTTCAACTGGCATTTTGCTTAAATTTTTCTGTAGTTTGTTTTGTTGAATTTGAATTTGTATTACAAAAATGTTGTATTTGTTTATGACAATGATATCATTTGGCCTTATTTTTGGCTTATTTTTAGCAAGGATTTTGCGTTTACACACTTTGCTTTTGTGTCTTTTGTTTTAAAATTTGTTTTTTTTTTCTTTCACAGATTTTTCTTTAATTGTGCTCTGTCTCTTTTTGGTTTTCTGACCAGCGCACTTCACTTCCAAAGAACAACTGAAATGTTTCCCCAGCGATGCGTCGCCTAAAAAGCAAAAAAACAAAAAAAAAAAAATTGAAGCCGGCGAACGGCAACAACTACAACAAATCTCACAGATACATTTACAGTGGGCGCATGAAGTATATGCACATGTAAAATAACACTTTAGAAAAAAGTTTGACCCCATTATCAAAATAAATGGTTATTTACTATTATTAAGACTAATTTACTCATTTTTTCGAAAAATTTTCAGATATTCTAAATATTAGGCATATAGATTTTAAAATGATTTTTCAATTGTTTATTATCACAACTCAGGAATCTAGAAGATGTATATCAAAAATTATCGTACAAAGTTTCTTATGGTAAGTTTTAAAGAGAATTTGCATGACTAATAATGAAAAATTTCTGTTTTAAATGGTTTAATAATGCTGAAACATATGAATCCTATTTATAAACTCAAAACAAGAACAATATTTTGTCGTAAAAGTACAAAACTTTTGAAGAATGGCTTTATTTTCTACACCTAAGTTCAAAATTTCTTATCAAAATTGTTTCAAAATTGAATTTTTTAGAAGATTAGAACATATCTAAATATTTTCAATAAGATTTTTCAAAAAAAAAATATAACTACATAATAGTTTAGTAACATTCATTGGATACAAATATGCATATGGACATAGACTTTTGAGATTGACTGTTATATCCACTGTTTATTCACACACACACACGCACTGGATGCGTGCACTAAGCGTGAACATTGAGTAACGGCTACACAAATATAATTCAGATTATATATGCATATGTACTATATACATTCATACATATCCATTTGCATGGCCAAATGAAATGAAATTTACAACTAGAAATGCAATTAAATTAAAATATTTTAAGACCCACAATTTATGGCTATTTTTGGTTTTGGAATTTTCTGTCAGTGTAGGAATGATTCGTCTACTCATTGTTGTTTTGGTTTTTTGTTTACGAATCAACTTCAGTAGTCGAGTGGAACATGGGTTCTAGAGACGGTTGTGGGAGGCAGCAGATGGTGAGGCGGGAATGGAGGCCATATAAAAATCATAAACAAATTAAAAGTATAAAACTCACAAACAAAAAGAAAAAGTCTGCCCTGCTCAAGAGGAAAACACTTTCATTAGACCAACGCGTGTGACAGATTTATCTGGTCAAAACAAAGTTCAATTTGGTCAAGAGAAATTCAAAAAGACGTTGCCAGGCAGCGAAACGAAGGCCAAACAATATTTTCGTTTTTCTTTATTGGATGCTGCGTGTGGCAGGGAAAATTGCCAAAGAGTGGGTGGGTCAGGTTAAAGAGGGATGTCCTATTAGTCACGTACTAAACGATATGAAAGATCTATGCAACTATCTATAAGTTTCCATTGATGAATTTGTAATTGAAATGCGTTTCGACGTTCGTCGAAAAACCAAAACAAACAAACAAGCAACAAAAACTTACACAAGTCTCTCTCTCTCTCTCTCTCTGTCACTTTGTCTGTCTCTCTCTCTCTCTTTCTCTCCAAACACACTGAGAGTGAGCACGTGTACATTGCATGATAATCACGCACACGTTTCATGACCTGAACCAAGAATCGAGAATATACACACAGAGAACAGGCAGGGAGAATAGCAAACTGGAGAGCCGGCGCACTGCAAGGTTCCCAATTTCCATTTTTCATTCTCTCCGTCACTCCTCATCCCTCAAGACCCCCTTCATCCCACCCTCTAACCCCTACTCCTTTGTCCATCCAACTTGTATATGTATATCTGAAGCTGGAACTGAAGCCGTTGCCCGTTGCAGCAACCGGAATGCGGAGATACATTGTACAGTTGACCATAATTGTGCATGAACAGTTGTAAAAATTTAAAAGTTTCTTAATCGATATATGTACATAGTTTTTTTATCTATCTTTAACTAAGAAAGTTGTCTAACTTAAAAAAGGCTTAATCAGCTGGTAAGCCTCATGTATTCAGTTTATACCTAATTAAGATTAAAACAATCAGATACAATCCAATTTAGAATTGCCCTTAAAAGTTAAAAGTAGGAATAAATGCGTGAAAGAGACAAAAATACGTGATATACACTGGAGAGAGCACCCAATTGGAACCGATTTTGGCTAACAAAAGTCGGTTCAGAATAAGTTTAACCCATAAAAAAACCACAAAACTTGCTTCACTTATGTAAATATACACTCCAGGTTAACTATTTAGAATTACCATTACTTTGAACGTACTTTCAATAACTCACTAAGCTTGAAAGTACGTTCGCGGGTAACCAATTAGAACCGCTGTTAGTCAATAAAAGTAGTCGGCACTATGAAGGTGGTTTATTCATTTAGAAACAGTGACGCCTCGACTTGAAAATACACTTTCTTTGAATTAGAAGATGTTAAGAAGCAGTTAGAGTATTCTAAATACTTGTAAGGAGGCTTTTAATCAAAGGTGGATCCATGTGTAGCATTAGGTGCTCGAAATTCGAGTACCTTTGCTGGGATAATGCAAGGAAGTTTCAGGGTATTCACCTTTATAGTTGAAGGTGAACTTAATCGATAGACTGTCTGTATGTATGTATATGGCTAGAAAAACAATACAAAAAATTGTATCTTTCCTTTGTCTGTTGACGGAAATTGGTCTTTGTTTTACAGCATACATGTACATATATGGATTATATCTGTATCTGATATTTACGCATTTCAAAGTGATAAAATGAATCTTTTCTTGTGTGAGGTCATATTTGCTCAGATTATATATAATCAGGAATTAGCAGAGAACTTATAACTGATATGGAGAAACATCTGCTGTATACCAAGGAGTGGATAAAGTGAAAGTGCCATAAAGACATGCAAATTATTACGACAAAAACATTCTCTCGATGTGGTTTGTTGTTTATCGAAAGACATAATTTAAAACAATTAAGGAGTCGCCACTGGCTCTCTGAATGAGATCAAGCGCGTAGTTTATTTATTTCTTGTTCAATTTTTGGCTTTGACATTAATTTATTTTGTCAATTGAAAACATTTGTTTCGCCTCAACTTAAATGATCAAATTCTAGTCAATTGTACTTTTAAATTTTTTATTATTCTAATTTCGATTCGATTCTGATGATTGATTGGAAAAACGAGTGCTCCCAGTATGTGGAACACTTAGCATTAAATTTTATGATAATCACTTCTGCTAACTATTTTTAGACTCTTTGTCTAACCAGTCACAAACACACTCACAGGGTCTAAGGGTGATCCCAATCCGCATGGGAACCTAACAATCTTGTTTTCTATTGATTAATTTATTTAATCGATTCGCTTTTTTCAAAAGTAAATACGACAATAAATAAAATCGTGTTTTTATATTTTGTTTTTGGATGAGAGATTGGAAGTGGGTCGTTGGGGGGAATCTCCAGGTGCTGATATCAAATGATTTTTGTTTAGTGTCGTGTATTTACAAGGTACTTTAATTGATATCAAGATGATGGGTTTGTTTACCAAAATCAAATCCAAAATTGTCAACTTTCCCCCTCTCTCTCTCTCTCTTTTTCGAAGTTGGTATACATAGATGTTTGTATATACCGCCCTTTCACATATTACGCAGCAAAATGTCCTGCGTTACCTCAAGGACTACGTGCCAAATGCCATGCCATGGCACCTGATTAAAATATATATCCAAAGAAAAGCCGAAAACATGCTTGACAGTCGGCCATATGAAAAAGTTTTCTTTACAAATTGCGTAATAACTTACCCTTGTATAAAAAATGTGTTAAAACTTTAGTTTTATATTTCCTCACTGTCTCTCGAAATTCTTATTTTTCTTTTGTTATTAAAAAATTGCAATATTGTTACTGTTAACTTTAGTTTATTTATTTATTCCTTTATTTCGAAATTTTTATAGTTAAATTTTTTTGTTCTTTCCGTGCAAAGTTGTATGTTTTCACAATGTGGTTTAATTCTTATTTATGAAGGACCACAACCGCACCGCGTATTGAGGCAGCAGGCAGCAGGATACGTTTGACTTTGAAGTCTCCTTTGTAAATGCAAATGCTTTTCCTAACATGTAAGTGTAAATATAAGTAGCGAGCATGCGCATGCTGTAATGAGGGAAATTAATGTTTGCTTTTTAAATTGGATTTAATTGCGCGCGCTTGAAAAGTGAGTGGAACCAGTTCGCATCGTTAATATGTTATCGACTATCGAAAATCGACATTATCGGAGCAAAACCTATCGAAAATCGACATTCCGGAGCAAAACCTATCGAAAATCGACATTCCGGAGCAAAACCTATCGAAAATCGACATTCCGGAGCAAAACTTGAATTCGCCTCGCCTGAACAGGGCAAGTGTTAGTAACACGAATTCGCTTCGCTTTCGCTGCAAACCACTCACATTAAATTTGATGAACTAGTGTTAGTCAACATAAAAACAACAAATATAACAATATTTTTCCACACATATTTTTCAACGCGCAACAAATCAACAAGTGATATACCAAAAAAAGATGTCGGGCGACGAACAGAAAACTTACACGCGTGCCGAGGTGGCGAAACACAATACGAATAAGGACACCTGGCTGCTGATACACAATAATATTTACGATGTGACGGAATTTCTGAATGAGGTGAGAACACATGCTGCCCTTCCCACAAACGCGCTCCTTCCCTCACCGCACAACGTTCGATCCAAGAGATTCATCAACAAATCTGGGCGTTAGAGGTGGAACTTAAAAAATTGTCTTATCATTGCGACTTGACTAGTTTTTTTCTTAATAGGTCTGAATTGAGATCTGATACGGGCGAGATGACGTGACGACGTAGTGTGTGGGGAGAGTAAAGGAACGTGCTTGGATTAACCTTGTTTATGCTCTCCATGTATGTGTGTGTACTTTGACCTCTGAACCTGCCTGCATATGGCAGATTAGCTTCATTGATTTACATTTTGCTATGGAAGTTTCTAGTAGTGTGTCTCACACACGCACACACAAATATATACATTTCTGTGTCTGTGTGAGAAAGTCGTTTGTCGTTTTGTGTCGTGAAATTTTTTGTCAAGACACTTTGCTACGCAAGAAACGGGTCAAAATGGTTAAACATTTGCATATGACTTGTCGGCTTTCTATCTGCCCCTCTCTCTCTACCTTTTTGTATGTCTGTCTATCTTCTATTTCTAACCCATTCTTATGTAATTGCATTGTTCTAAACGCATTATTATCACTTCCTTTGCCCCCTTCTGCAGGTCACTTTGCTTATCATAAAGCTCTAGCCACACTACGCCTCCGCGCTCTCTAGTCTTTGTGTTTTGGGCTTTCTTCTGATAAGATCGCAATATGCCGGCAAATAAAAAACAGTCATCTCACCATTATGAGGCAAAATTCTATAATTAAAAAGAACTAATAGTAAATAATTCAAGACTAAGGATGATGTTTCTTAACAATGTTTAGTTGAAATTTCATGACTACCGTGAAAACTATAGGAACTTGAATTCTCTTTAGTCATGATAACATGAAGTGATTCAAAACTGATATGATACAATTGTAATCAACGAATAAAACAACCTTGCTGATTTTAGCAATCGAGGTTTAGAGAACCCTTGGAGTAACCCTTAGCCATTTCGGTATGCTTCTATCAAGGATTAAAGAACAACCGATAACATTTTAAATGGTGCTTATTCTAGCAGTCGACAAAAAGACTTTATGAAGACTTCCTAACTTACAAATGTTTATTAAAAAGAAAAAAAAGTTCCAAAAATATTTCCAATTCATAAATACTTTTCAAACATAATGGATTTTTTAGCTATCAACTGAAATGATCAGGTTTTAGTTCCTTTTAAGTATCTGCTTTACATTGAGGTGTGTATGTTCCAAATAGAACGTCCAATCACCGATTCAATATCGGCGCTATTTTCCGATTATAATGGATCTTAAAGGGATCTTACATTTGGTTTGCTTCAATGATAAATTAAAGATATCACTCGCAAATGGTTATCAAAATGGAACAACTGATATAAACTGAAGACACTTTTTTATCAGAATAGAACAACCGTAAATAGTTTCCGATAGTACCGGCAAGGGGACAAAAAATCGTTTAAAACAAACGTCATACATTTCGGTTTTGTTGCTATTTTTATCTGTTTTTTTTGATTCTGTCTCATACCTTCGGCTGATTCGTCATGTTTTATTGATGTATTCCCCTTGAGATTTCACGGTCAGTCTGCCGATCATTTGCATGACGCCTAGACCAATCCCTGGTTCCCTCCCCCCTGCTTACCATTCTCTCTATTGCAAATCCCTAAGCAATTATTCAGTGTATTCAAGTTTTTTATTTGCTTCTGTTTTGTGTCTTTCTTTTCATGATTTAGCATCCCGGAGGTGAGGAAGTACTGATCGAACAGGCCGGCAAAGATGCCACCGAGAATTTTGAGGATGTTGGCCATAGTAACGATGCCCGCGAAATGATGCGTAAATACAAAATTGGAGAACTTGTCGAAAGCGAAAGGACTAGTGTGGCCCAAAAGTCAGAGCCCACCTGGAGTTCAGATACTCAATCAGAGGAGAGTTCAATTAAATCGTGGGTCCTGCCCTTGGTTCTATGTCTGGTGGCTACGCTCTTCTATAAATATTTCTTTGGCCAGGCCAAGTAGGAGGAACAAAAGGAGTGGAGAAGAAGGAAATGAATGCGATGTTTTTTTATATATACAACTTTTAGTAAATTTTTTGTTCATGTGCTAAGTTGATAATGTTCGAACAATCACAAATAGTCGACACACACACACACTCGCACATAGAATGTGAGTGTAATAATGTTAATTGGCATTTCTATTTTCCATTTTTTACAAAATAACATTTCGTTGTAATTCCTTTTTTATAGACGGTGGGGCTTGATATTCTTAACTTTCCGATTAAATATATAAATGTATGTATATGAAAAGAAAATTGTTCCATTATCTTTTTCATATAACTGGGACGAGACTAGAAGTGAGCTCTTTAAGTCAAGTCTGGAGTTACCTTTATTTCACATGGTTCTCCCATTAGCTTCTTGAAGAGACTTCGAAAACTATAAACTAATATTGTGCCCAAAGGGGATGAGATTCGGAAGTCCAAAAGTAAAAGACAAGCATCACAATTTAAAACAGAATACTCTCACCTTTGGATGAGTTTATTATTAGCTACTTAGTGAGAGAGAGGATACTAAAAAACAAAAGGACGTATCATTTAGCTAAAGACCACCGCCAGATCTTTCCATTTTAACGAAACACGAACTTTTTTGATTGTCCAGCACCGCCAACTTTTCAATCGTCTGCATTTTGGCATGTCTCAAGTACGCCGTATCGCCATGAACTACGGCGGACATTAGTAGAAGGAATTCGTAAAGATTTACCTTGCCCTGGGCGTGGCAATCAATGTCACGGAGGACATCATGCATCAGATCGATGGGCACTTCCTTCAGACCCATGGATTTCATGGCTTTGCAACAGTTTGAAATGGACACATAGCCCGTATTGCTCAAGTCGAGTTGGCGAAACTGTCCGGCGTATTTCTCCACTTGCTTCATGGACATTTTGATAGGAATCGTAAGATGGGGAGAATCTTCGGTATTCAAGTGTCCCATTTGAGTGTATAGGAAACGACGTGCATCCTGTATCTGTTGATTCGTTTGTCTGGGTGACCATTTTAGTTCCGCAGCCATAATCTCAGCCACTTTGGGTAGAATCTCTTCCGCCACCTGAACATTCAGAAAGGCCACACGTAAGCGACGAGCAATAATGTCGGTCACAGTGCAGGCGTGTTCCCGTATGCCATGAGTGACCTCCGCCTCGATGTAGGGAAACTCCGTATGCAGTCGTTTGCCAACGATGGGCCATGATTTGCCACTGCTGTCCGCATTGACGGCGACTTTAAAGGCATTCGAGCCGTAGGTGTTGGCCAAATGCACGGCCACATCACGTTCCAAACCAAAGTCCTGGACGAGACGTATAAACATTTTGGGTGACCAGCCGGAGGCGCCATCCAACTTACAGGACAATCCAGTCACGGATTGTGGTCTCAGTGGCTCCAGATCACCATATTGAATGGCGGCATTTACCGCCTTTTCAGCCAGCAACCGGAACGAGGTCCAAGTGCCACCCACAATGGAGATCATTTGACCAGCTCCCAGATTAATGACATGATTTCTTAACTGCGTCCGCCGCAACGAAGCCGATTCAACGGGCAGCGGCTTAAAGCCACCCCATGCGGCCAGGACATCACATCTGCGGACATCCCAGTAGTGAGGATTCACATAGTTTTTAATGCCCTCCAAGAGAAGTTGCACTTCCAGCTCCGTGGATTGTGGCAATGCATGTGGATCTCGCATCTCTTCGGTCGTTCCCACTAATGTATGTCCTTGCCAGGGTAAAAAAAATATGGCTCTACCATCCTTGGTATGTGGATCAAAGAGGCCCACTTGCTCGGGGCAATAGAAACGTGGCAAAACTATATGAGAGGCCCAACTTTGAGTGCATAGTGGATCAGCTTCCGCATTCTCCATGTTGCGTATATCATCGCTGAGGTGGCCAGTAGCATTGATAACCATTTTGGCCTTGATCTTATACTGTTTGCCAGTCAATTGATCCACTGCCTTGGCTCCTATTACATTGCCATCCGGTGACTTCTTGTCCTTGATTAGCTCCACCACTCGCATATGATTACAAACATCCGCTCCATAGCGGGCGGCGGTCAGAGCGACCGATAAACACATTCGGGCATCATCATGCTGTCCCTCATAGAAAACAAAAGCCCCACTAAGTTCGCGTTTGCGCAGCATTGGAAAGATCTCCATGGCCTTGTCCGATGAGATGTAGTGAAACGGTTTATTGCCCTTTGGAGCCATCATGTGGTAAATGGATAATTTTAACCAATAGATTGGAGTCTGCCACCAATGATGCACGGGCAACATAAGCGGCACTGGCTGATTCAGATGCGGAGCCAAGTTGGCAATGAAACTCCGTTCTCTCAGAGCGCTGCGCACCCGTCGAAAGGCAGCCAAATCGAGTCTCCCAATGGCCTGCTCCAAGTCTCGAAGGCCACCATGAAGCAATTTGCTCGATTTGGATGAAGCTCCACTGCCAAAGTCATCAGCCTCCACCAGAGCAGTCTTTAAACCTCGTGTAGCTGCATCCAGGGCACAACCTGATCCAACAGCACCACCGCCGATGATCAGTAGATCGTATTCCGTACGGCTTAGGGCATCCAGACACATTTTTCTTGTCGGCAATTCACGTTTCATTTGCGGCGGCGGCGGTGGGAAGTCATCCAATCCATCTCTATTCCGAATCAGAGACGGATGATAGGTCATGCGACAGGATCCAACAAGTACAGCCATTTGATAGAACTTTGCCATGTTTCGCGATTTATCTAACCAAAAATTTACTACAAAAATATAGGAAAGTATTGGAGCCAAACATAAAATTTACATAAAACGAGTCTTATGACAAAACTTTCTCAGGTGGTCACCTGAATCATTTAAGTAGAAATAAAATTTATTTTTATAAATATAACTCCTGGCTATAACTATTGAAAATTTTGATCACCTATCGCATTGACCTATCGATTGAATTTTAACATTTTTCACTTATTTCTTCTTATTTTTAAGGTCCTGCTTCACCCCTTCGATCTCTTTGCGTACATTATCTTTAAACAGATTTATAAAGGACCTGGAAAAGCAAGAACCCGTTGAGGGGAATTATGTACTCCAAAAAAAAAAAAAAAAAACTGAGTACTCACTTGAAACGCTCTGGCGTCATATCATGGAGACCTTGTTCCCTGGCTATGCTCTTGCCTCGGTACATCATAGAGACAACTAGTTGGGCAGCTCGTCGCATGGGATAACTATCAGCCATGCGCTGGATCAGCTGCTCATTGTTTGCCAAATATCTCATCAATAGCCTGAGAACCATATCGTCTGCTTGTGCTGCTCTTGATCTGGCTAGAATTCAGTGTCTTTATATTTGCGTATCAGTTGCTGTTTGAGTTTCAGCTGACTTCGCAAAAGTTCCTGACGCTGCAGTTGCTCCTCTTTGTTGTAATCGATTCCTGGCAGCTGTCTAATTTGCTCCCGTGCCGATTCGAAACGTTTTTGCAACTCGAAGATCTACGAATAGGTGAAAGAGATTTTGATTATTTGTAGAACATGAAAGACCGGCCTACCTTGTGATTGCAGTCCTGCGATTCTCGCAATTTTACAGCGTTCTCCAGAGGATCCTTTTCGACACTAAATATATTAAATTATATAATGAGTTGGCAAATTTTGTTTTAGCACAAGAATTGCAAATACTGATTGCCGAATTTTAAGACGCAATAGAAATTATTTAAATACCCTTTGTCTGCGGAGCACTTACCACCTGACTATATCGTATATTATTGGCAATATTTCAATCTCAAGTTGATCCACTGTCAACTGCCCGCTGCCGCCGCCGCTTCCACTGCCACCGCCGCAACCAATACCGTTTGATGTTTGCGTCTCCTGTGAGATGGCCGGCTCAAAGGGTGAATTGGAGGTCTGAACCAATCCGTCGGCAGTTAATATAGGTTTCCTGTCCTCGATTAGGCTTTGATTAACCGGTGATAGTTCCATTTAAATGACCCAAAATCAAAAATTTCACAAACAAATTGTATTTGCCGCTGATGTCTGGCAACCCTGTATTGCAATCAGTGCGTTGTCTATCGATAGCCAACTATATACTACAACCATCGATTACCGTTGGGTAACAACTTTGCAGAGAGTGTTATCGTTAAGCTCGGCGCGCCAATTTCGAAATTGAAACCGCAAAGCTGGTGTTAAGTGTGTTAATTGTTCGTTTGGTGATTTATAAACAGCCGCTCACAAAATTAGCAAATCAATTTGCACTTGCAAAACTTTATTCAATCGATTGACAGGGAATAGACATATGTGTCCCCCATTTACGACTTTTTTTTTTTTGCTTGGTTCATTTGATCAATGGTTATAAAAAAATTCTTTGCTTGATTTTTGTGTAGCAAATGCTGCTAACTAACATAAATTAACAGCAATCGATGCGATGTTAATTAAAAGGCCCCTAAAAATGTTTGTTCATGGCAGATTAATTACGATGGGTGGGGGCAGGCAGACATTTTTACATTTAAAAAATGTGCAAGAAATTTCTTGACACAACGATCGATAACTGTAACAACGAATTGCGTCTTTGACTTTCATTGTGCAAAATAAATTAATTTCACTTAAAAAAACCTTGCTATTGATGGCAATTTAAAAACAATTGAGAAATATTTAATTTGCCTTCAATTGAAAGAAGAATGTTTGTCTGTACATTTGTATGTTCATACATATTTGTAAGTACAATTATTGTACATACAAATACACAGATGATAATAAACTTATTCGGCAATTCTTAAAATTGGCCTTTGCTCAATTAAGACCTTCAATTATCACAAAATACCGCAGAGCGCGTTTGGGGCGACACGAGCTAAACTTATGAATGAAAAAAAAGAAGAAAAACAACGAAAAAAAATGTCAAACTGATGTTTTGATAATTAATGCAAATTAAGAATTTCATATTAATTGCTTTCAGTGTATGATGCACCAGACTAACGGTTGATCGTCGCCATATTTGGACCAAATGCAATGCAGCCACAGCATAAGCAACACCAGCTGACTTGCTGACCAAGAGAATCACCAAAAACAACAATAACAATAAACGAACGTCATGGCTGCTCTCCCACGCACTTAGTCGCTCTCTCTTGTACTCTCTCTCTCTCTCTCTTTTGGAAGCTTTTCAAGTAAGGTACGTTTCACATTTATAACGCCACTAATATTATCACTTGCACTGCAGAAACCTCATTAATTGAAAGTGGCGTTATAATTTTGAAACGCGCCTAAAATAGAATTCTCGTAAACAAAAAAGTACCGTTAGTCCCACTAATCGCAAAGTTAGTATATGTTGTTGTTGTGCCCCAACAAGGATTTCGATAGAATACTGCAACTACGAGAATTGTACCGTTAGACCAATAATGACAATATATTGGTGGCGTTATAAATGTGAAACGTACCTTATGCGTTAGAGCACCGCCTGTATTTAATCGCTCTCCCTATACATATCTCTCCTTGGCTCTCCCTCTATCTTACACATTCTCTTTCCGTCTCTATCACGCTCCCATGGCCTAAAGTTTATATTAGCGTGTGACGTTCGTTCCCAAATCAGTTTGCTTCCATCGTCCATAATACAAGTTTCCAAATCAATCTCGCCGCGTTTTACAATATCAACTAAAACAAGAAGAGTACAAAGTCATTTTAATATCTAGCAGCACAGTCAGCGTTTTCATTTGTTTATCAACAAAAAGAAACAACACAAAAAATAGCTAAAGAAGAATAAATAAAAACGCGTAAAGCGTTTTTCGACTTTTTCGCCAACTTATCTACGTCATCGACGCGCGCAGCAGCAACTGCAAAAAAGCTCTATTCAGCGTGGGCAGCAGCACTCAGTGAGAGAGAGAAAAATAAAAAACACCCGAGCCAATAAATTTTGTTGAATTTAATTCAATTGCCAACAAGAAGAAATTTAAATCGAGGAAAATTTTGTCTTTATAACTGTCATACAATTGTAACAATTAATTTGTTGTTGTCGGCGGACACAAAAAAAAAAAACATCAACCAGCAATAGCCAGCAGCTTCAGCCTCTAAAGTCAAGTGCGCATTACATCTATGTGTGTGAAAGTGAGACAACTGTATTTAACTGTGGCAGTATTTTGATAAAAGAAAATAGAAACAACAACAACATTCAACAAGCAGAGCAAAGCCAGACAGAGACACAAAAACGCGATAAGAAAACGTGCAAAACAGCTGAGAGAAGTAACAGCAACAGTAGCAACAAGTGCAGTAGCATCAACAACAACAACAATACAAAGCCCTTTCAATTGTTGTTGCCACAATCAATTAGAGTGAACATTCAGCGTCAACGTCGCAGCATCGCAGTCGCAGCAGCATCCCCACAACATTTACTAAAGAGTCGGACTTTATATTGAATATTGTATCTGTGTCTGTAGTTGCTCCCACTACGTCTCCGTAATCACAAGTCGTCGTCGTCGTCGTCGTCGATGTTGTTGTTGTCGTTGCCTTTTCTACTACCATCATCATCAGATCAGCAGTAGCATCGTCGTTATAGGCTCGGGGCCCGCCATTCGGTTTCAATTTGATTGGGGTCTCTTCTCTTCCAGAGCTTCTCAGTGTGTCGTCTGTGTGCGTGTATGTGCCTCAGTTTAAGTGCGTTCAAATTCCGCGATTCCGTTCCGAATCCGAATCTGAAACTGTATCTGTAGTTTCCCGCTAACGGCGAAGAATTCTCACAACTCATTGATATTTTAACCTCGTGTCCGTGTTGGTTGTTGGATGACGCTCGTCCAAGGTTCTGACCGCACAAAATGCTCGTCTCTTTGGGCTTTTCGAAGCCTCGCTTCGTTGGAGTAAAAGTGCTCCTTTAGCGCCAAAAAAAGAAAAAACAGAACAAAAACCACAAAAAAAATATCAATCAAAAAAACAATTGGCAAAAAAGGACTTTTAAAGTTTTCAAATCAAACAAATAACCAAGTGCAATACAATAAAAGTAACAAACAAACAAACGCTTAAAATACGAAATTGAATTGCCGTGTAAAATACGTTATTTTCTAAAGGATTGTTAATTAAAAATTAGCAAACGATATAATACACCGAAAAATATATACAAATACCACAGATATACAAGAGTGAGAGCTAAAAACCAGTTCAAAAGAAATAAATAATAAAAGGCTCTAATAAAATCGTTGATTAAGAAAATATAGCACCACCAATACACATTTGAACAGAAAAATAAATAATATTTAAAAAAAAAAAGCTCCAACCTAGAAGACTACGGACTACTAACGGGTACGAAACGTCGGGGGCCTTCTATAAATAACACCCATACACACTCATATATTATACCTATATATACACAACTCTCCCGCCTTCTACACACACTCTCTCTCTCTCTTTTGAATATTTTTGTCGAGGAGAGCGATTAAACTCAAACGCGCTAAAACAGCGAGCAAAAAAAAAAAAGAAAAATCAGACAGAGTAAATTGAAAACGCGTCTGGAATAGTTGTGTGCACACGGTCGAAAAAAATTTTAAATATCCCAAATCAAATCTTACTAAAATTGAAAACAAGTGAAAAAAACCAAACCAAAATCTATCTACAATTATAATGTCAAATATCTGACAGAGCAACCCTCCACCTTCGCCTTGAAATATCAAAAAAAGGAACAAAACGTCTCCTTCAACAAGAAGAAGTCATACAAGTGCTTTAAAAAAAAAAGAAAACTAATGCTAATTAATATGTCAAAAATCTGACAGTGACTTAAAAAATAGAGCAACAAATTGAAACGAAAAAACTTTATGCAAACACAAATTGTTTGCATATTTTCAACTATACCTAAATATATTATATATATTTTTCTTGTGAAATTTGTTGAGCGTTAAGCTATAAAAGATTGCTAGAATGTCAGCCCAAATCTGACAGTGACTTTAACCCCCCAAAACAAAAACAAAACCAAGTGTATAACTATAAAATAAAAACCTGCAATAAAAACCATAGAACGTCACTTTCGAAGGACGTTTACAAACAACGAGAGCAAAAATCTTTCTATAATTTCAATACCGTTCAGAAAACTTTGCAATAAATGGAGAAATCTGATATACGAATGCAACGCATGTCAAATGAACCAAAATATTATAAATCACAATCGAGCTATATGTATTTGCGTAACAAAATGCTGTTAAAAATTGAAAATACCCTACTCCGAAGCCATCGTCAGCGTGAGACCACCGGTATTAAGAAACTATACAATTCATTTTTTGTACTGTTTTAAATATTGCCCGTTTGTTAAATACGGCCGGGCACCCCAACAAAAAATACAATAATTCAATAAAGTTGTAAAACGACCCATAATACACTCACCCACAACGCACAACGAATTTGATCAATTCTACAAAAAAAAAATCAACAAAAAACCCTAAAAAAAATAAGAACAAACAAACAAACAAAAAAAAACCATAGATATTATTTGGTTGTTAGTCGAACTACGTCAATAAAGAGAGATAAAAAGTAAAGAAACAAAAAACTATTATATTTTTTTTTTCCTCTGTGCTGTGCTCTGTTTTAAATGAAAACTATCTTTAAATCTGAACTATTTTACATCTCTAAATATAATAACCTGTCATTGTCAAAATGTTAACCTAAACTGAGGGACAAATAACAACAACAAAGTGGAAGATTTATTATCAACAATAAATATATGCATCTGTTTCTACTTTTAAATACTCTATAAATATAAATATAAAAACAAAAACAAGTGTGGGGAACTATTTTAATTGCAAGAAACTTGCCAAAATTGCTGGCGAAAACTCTCGAGTGGTAACACCCTTTTTATGAATCGAAAAATCCATACATAAAACTACCGTGTTTCTCGTGCTAAAAACAAAAATTGGTAATTGTGGTAAAACGTTATAAACCTACATACATACATATATATTTTGGAACTTATCGGGAATTGAAACGTATTGAACGTAAATTTCTTAATATACGTACACGAATGGCGCTTTCGTTTTTATCGCAAAATTCCGGACTGTTGGATTTACAAAGTATTTTTGATCCACAATATACACAACAACAACAACAAGAGGAAGAAGATAAAACAACAACAGCAACACAAGTAGCAACATCACATCATAATAATAATAATAATCCAACAACAACAAAATTCGATTTAAACTTATTTAACGATATCAACGACGATCAAATGGAATACAATCAGAGTTTGAGTCGTACTCAATATCAAAATTCGAATAATAACAACCACAATACCAACAACAACAACAGCAACATACAAACACCTCAGATTAGCAACAACAACGGTGTCGGTGGAAATCTTAATCAGGTAAGCATATTATTGTTATTGTTACAAAAATAAACATTAGGAATTGAATCATAACTAGACCTAGGCCGATAAATGAATAATAGATTGGAAAAAAATGATAAATCTTATACTTATTTTTAATAAAATATTCATAAAATAGGACCATGACCGTTAATTGAAATAGAATTGACTAGTAAAATGCAGAAATTATATGGAAAATAATATAATAATCAACAAACAGATCTATTTATAGTAGTGTTGGATCAATTAGCCGATCCAATTGACTCCCCTACCATTATAATAAGTGAACATTAAAAACATCCTCAAAGATAGATGTACATGATTATGCCCAAAGAGCTTCTTACATTAGTGTGTCGTAGTGATTTGTAAAACTCGACGAGAAATTCTCTCCGAATTGGCAGATAACTCGTATTTTATGGAAGCACCACCTAAAAAAGGGATAAAGATGAAACATAGTCTTTTAATAATATGATAAACTTTATGAACATTCATCATTAAAATGGTACATGTAACCAAAACCACTCAGAAAAATTCGTTGGACGTAGTGTTTCAAAAACTCAGACGAAACTCTACACCAAAAATAAAAAAACATCGTATCGACACGAAGTAAGGAAAATTCGATTTAAGGCAATTCATGAATATAAAGTTAAAATTGATTAAATTTATGATCCTTTCTCAGACACGAGGCTGCAAAATTTATTTTTTAATTTGAGGCTTGCTTGTGCGTCACACGTTTATGAGTCTTTCTTTTGGGTTGATCAAATATTTCTGCGTCAGATTTAAGTAATTACGATTCTTTCCCTCAATAAAGAATTGGCTGTGCTTCTCCCTACATATGTATATACTTCTCTCCTAGACCACCTTTTCTGTACCATGCAAGCCGAAACTCTTATAAAGTTTAGCATAGCAAAAAATAGAAATATGATATTAGCTTCTGGATACTATGGGGCACTCCCGTACGCGTACTTTTTAGGAATATATAAGCCCCTCGCTACCTGGTACGTAAACAAAACAATTTCCTTATTAAAAGTACTCAGTTTATTTATTTTTTATTAGAAGATACCTTATTTCTTGTTATCTATTGTTTATTTTCATGTGTATGTGCCTAGAAATATTTAAACAAATATAATTTCAATAGTTTCTTTGCTAGTAAATGGAATTTTCCTTACACAAAGTTTTGTATAATATTTGAGGGGTCACTCTACTAAAAAATTTATTGCTGAAACCATGAAAAGGGCAGAAAAGGTGGACCCCGGGGGGCATTTAAGGTGAATTCAGGCCTGCAAGCAATCGATACAATTTAGTTTCTTTTGACGTTAGTTTTTTCGATCAGCAAATAAGCTAAGTATAGATGACAGCAAAACCAATTTGATAAATAGTTTTAAATGTTATGTAAGTTTCCACGTGGACGCCTTCCATAAGCATCAAGAAGAATGCAAGTGCCGAGTGCTTTCCCGCCCCTCCTTCTCCATCATATTTGGGTCGATTTTAAAATACTTTGTATTGGATTCTTCTTTGCTTAGCTCTTGATCAAAATTTGTTTTCATATCGCATGGGCATATGAACATGGAGACATGGTCCCGGGGGCCCTTATCTTTTATAAGAAATGGAATAAACAAAAACATAACCTATAGCATAATCGATTTCCTGAGAAAGCGGGGGATAAAGAGCGGGAGAGTGTAAGAGAGAGCGACCCATAAGAAAAAGATAGAGAGAGGCACTCACAGACAGCTGTGCCATTTCTATATGTACAAACATATATACTAAAATTGTATGTTTTTGTTGTACGATTATCAGCAAGGTTTCGGACCCCTATATGGTATTTAGCGATAATATTGACGATGATGATGAGAAGAGGGCATAGCCTCTCTGGCGGCTAGACGAGACGAGATGTTTCATTAATTGAAAAAAACATTTGAATACTTGAAAGAAAAAGTAACAATATTAGCTGAGAAAAAAAAGCAACGGATGAACCCAACAAATTGACTGGTAAATTTCCCCATTTTTCCGTTTCAGCTCCAAAATCGTCATTTTATTAGCGGCTATCATCATCAGCATATTGGTTCAGATTATGAGCAAGTGATTAACTTTGTTGATTCACCACCAAATTCAGAGGAATCTTGGACAGGTAAGGTTAAAGGCAGTCAACAGAAGCCAACAAACAAAAATCCATTCCATCATGCATCCATCCATTTTGATTATGATAAATGCCATAACACATACCATCCAATCAACGATCAGATCAGATTGATCACATATAGATCTCTACGTCACAGACGGACCAACGTCCAAGGATTCATCGCCAGGACCGCAAATTATTGACGTGCAGACAATTTATTCACACTCGCAGCAGCACCACAGCGGTTCGCGCAAGAGACGAATGGATTGGGATTCATTGGATATTGGTCAAAGTGAAAATTCACCAACAGCCACGCCCAATGCCCATAAGGCGCAGCAACAACAACATCAAGAAAAAGATAAACACAAACGGGAGAAGCATTCAGGTAAGAACCTTTTTCATTTGCATACGATTATTCAGAGGGAGAGAAAAAACAAACAAAGCAAAACCTTTCTTCTGACTTTATTACCTAATAAACTTTCAAAAGAAATGCACCGAAAAATGTTAATATAAATCGATAACCGGTTAATGATATTTTCATTTAATGTTAGGGCTCTTGTTAGTTAAAAGTATTTAAGACCTTACTTAACTTATTAAGTTAAGTTTATTAAGTTTGAAAGAGACTCGAGGTGATGTCTACTAATATTTCACCTTCACACTTATTTCTTGTGCTTTAACTAATTGGGAATCGTAACCTAAATAAGATTTATTTATGCGAAATTTGTAAAAACTTACTTTTGAATATGATTAGCTTAAAACAGACTTGAAACGACCAACTGTAGACTTTGTTCTATCAATGCTTAAAGTCGTTGGGGATCATAAAGAAGTCAAGTCAAATAGTTGGACATCTGAAAAAAATTGAGTTTTTGCTTGTTATTTTTAATTTACAAAAGATCTTAAAACGTATTCATTGCTTACTAGTTGGAAATTATCCAGAATATTACACCAAACTGCAAATTTTACATAGATGGTTTGGCCTATCCAATGGTCTTAAACGTATTTAGAGCAGAAGGGTAAAATCGATCATTTATGTAGAAATTTGTTTTTCGATACTGAAATATTAGCAGTTTAAGGGAACCATAAACTTCTCGAGGAGATTATACTTCCTCCGTGGATCCATTACACAATTCAGAGATTGAATCCAAAGATGAACACGTTTCTTTGAGATACCTTGAGAGTTCGAGCACATTTTTTGTCAGTTTCTTCATTTCGTTTCGTTATTTTTGGTGGCTCTTTCTAACCGAAACAAAATGTGTTAATTTCATATATAAATTGCCGAATAACTTTGCTAATTAGTCAATACACTTGTCTCATCTAACAAATGTATATATACAATATACCTTTTACATAAGTATGTATGTATTTAAGACAACTTTTATGATCCATTCTGAAATATGAAATAAATTATCAAAGAAAAAATGCACAGAAATGTTTCTGATATATTTTTAGCCCGGTTAATCCCAGTTTGGATCATAAAACTTTGTTTAGTGTACACGAGTAGACGACTTTTCGATGCCCTGTAAAAATGAGAAAATCTTCTTATTTATCAATAGGAAGCATTTCTTTTGAGGAAGAAGGGGAAAGAAAACATTTGAATCTATTTTAACTGTTCTATAAAGTTTTCTAACTCAATGGGTATTTCAAAATGTGATTTCTGGATTTTTTTTGGTTGTGTTTATTGAGATACATACATATGTTTGACGATAAAGCAAAAAAAAAAAGACAAAAAACCGCTTAATGAAATTAACAAGTTTTTTTTTGTCTAATTTACAATATTTCTCATATCGAAGAATAATTAACTTAACACATATGTGCCAGGCCAAAAACAAATTGTTAATTAATAGAGCAACACACACAAACACACACGCACACACACCAGAATAGAATCTCCAAATGAAAAAACGACTCGACTCAAGTTGTAAAGACATAAAGAACTTTTCAGAGATATTAAGTTTATAGCGGTTTATCTACTGATGAAGTTCTGGGTATTTTTCCATATACCTTTTCTCTGTCAGATAGCGAGAGATTTGAGCGATTTGAATGGGGGGCTGGTTTATGGCTATTTCTCTCTTATTCTTTCTCTGTGTCTCTCCCTCTTTGGTTTTCAAAATCACGCAAACTCTTGGTTGTTCACTTGCCATTGGCCTAATTATTCAAAAAAAAAAAAAAAAAAATACATATGTGTCAGCCATATAATTTTTTCCTCTCCCCTCTCTGTCTCCCACTACACTTGACCATTGACTAACTGACTGACTGATGGCTTATCATCCCAGCGACAACCACACGACTAATGTATAGCGAGATAAGAGACTAAAAACTAAACTGAAAACAAATTGTTAACTCTCGCTATAGAAACAAACACAAAACAAAAAAAAAAAAACAACCTACAATTATAGCAATTTACTGAATTGTTGTCTCTATCTCCGCCCTTCCTCCACTAGACTAAAGAGGGGGAAGGCAAAAGGCAAAAGCCTTTGTGCAATCTGAGAGAATTTATTTAATTTTATAAGCCTTCATTATCATTAAATTTAACGTCCTTTGTTTTCATTTCCGAATTTATGTAACAGCTCTCCCTCTCTTTCTATCTCTGTTGCTTGTAATCGATTCTCATCTGTCAATATCTATATGTCTATATTGTATAATGGTTTGTATTATTCTATTTTAGCCTCACCTAAACATTTAACCATTTATCTATCAATTTATCAAAGCAAATTACCAACTCGTGTGAACAGAGAAAAAAAAAAAACACATTTAGATCTGATAGGATAGAAAAAAAAAAGTTGTAAAGTTTGCTAAAGGAACTGCATTCAAATAAATTTAAATGAATCGATTATAATTATAGTTCTCCATTTAGATGAAATTTATATTTAGTCAAAATTGTAACTTCATCTGTGATTAAGAATTACGTATATACATACATATATGGCTGGCTTATTGGTTTTTCTTTTAACCATGTTATGAATACCATGAATTTATGGAATAGATTTTTTTGATATCACATTATGTATGAAACATCGTGACAGATATCAAGATGATTTATATTTAAAATCTATTCAAAAATTAGTATTTATTTTTAGACAGAGGAGAGGATTAGCTTTATTTTTATACTTATGAGTTACTATTATCCGGATGGGAGGGGAAATCTATTTATGTTTGGTTTATATGGTCTTCCATACTTCTTATCTAACACGGATAACTTTGCTTCGAATGGGTTTTTTTTGTATCTCAAAGTTTTCAATTGATTTTATCTAAACACAAATTAAAGGCAAGTTGCTTTTTTCCACTTCCAATATTCGTATGTTTGTACACATGTATACAAATTGATGTCAACACCTTCTACAACTAATCAGGAAAAAATCTGATTTAAGAAATACTTCAAGGATTTTAAATCAAAATCCCAGTGGTTCGTAAGAAACTCACAGATCAAAATATAAGATTTTTAAAGACACAGATTTACAGCCACCAATATTGTATTGGGCAACATTCAAAGTTTTAGACGTCTAAAGGTTATCAAACACTTCTTAGACCTTCATCTGATTGGTAAAACAGTAGAAATTTACTAAAGTGCCTTTGAACAATCGGAGATCAAAATATAAGATATAACAGACCTGCCTTTGAACAAAAAGCCCTAAAAGCAGTTCATCTGTAAAATATTCATGCAAATGTCATAACAAAAAAAAAGGATTATCCAACCTTTGAATATTATACTATGGGTAGCAGCAGGACATAAATTTATGGATTAAAAATTTGTGAAATGTATTCAAAAGTATTTCTAATTTCATCAATGCTTTTTAAAGACAGTTGTCTTTTAAATTTTAGCTGTCTCTTGTTGTTAAGTTGATCAAATTATTTATTTTTTTTCCAGTCAAAATATCTTATAGATTATATAAACGTTAGATAGCCCAATACACGCATTTAACTGATTTTTATTTGGTATTTTTCGGCCTTCATTGACGTCATTTAGAAAGTTTTTGGGAACTAGTTTTAATAGATAAGAATTATCAAAAAACTTACTACAAGTGGATGACATTATCTTGAGATAGTGGTCAATAGACGCACATGAGAATTGATTAATACCTAACCTATATTAAAGTCAGAAGGGAAACGATCTCTGATTTTATAAATAAATCAATAAAAAGACACTTTATGATATCAAACGAATCTACCAAAGCTGAGATAGATCTAAATTTGTAGACTACATATTTATGTACATATGTATGTATCTATATTTATTTATAAATCATTTGCTTTTATATTTTTGCAGGTCGCAGCAGCTGGAGCGATGATATTGGATTTGATTTGAATGCCGAATTCAATAGTAATTCATATTTGAACAAGTAAATAAATATCTTGAAAGTTTTCGAATCAAAACTTAATACCCGCCATTTTCCTTACTCTTAGTGAAAACTTTTTAACGTTTTCGCCTAGTTTGACGGCTCTTAAACAGGAACCGCAAACCGAGCAGCAGCAGCAGCAGCAGATAAAACCCAATGCCAAATTGCAATTGGATGGTAATGCAGCCAAATCCCCTCTAATTGATGGACAAAAGGATATCAGGGAGGTCAATGGTGGAGGCAAAAATGACGCTAACTCAGCTGCTGGCCCCATTTGCGGTTGTGGCTCACCTCAGGGATCGCCCATCAACAATCAGGCCAATTATAGTGCTGGAGAAGTCGAAGCGCAGGCAGCACCTGAAAAGATCATCAAGCAATTGAGTGTGGTCGATGCAGCCAAAATAGAACTAAGCAATGGCTCATCATCCCACGGCGAGGATCACAAGTGAGAACAAACAAATTTTGCAACTCTTTCCAAGTACCAACTTAAACTAATTATTTTTTCTTTTCTCCAAAAGATTTCAGTACATTTTAGCTGCTGCCACTTCGATAGCCACCAAAAATAATGAGGAAACGTTAACCTATCTGAATCAGGGACAAAGTTATGAGATCAAATTAAAGAAAATTGGTGATTTATCTTTATATCGTGATAAGATTTTGAAGGTGAGTCAAGGTCTTCAGCCAAACGGACAAACACAAAGAGTGACTCTTTCCTGTTGACACATCCCGACGACTATGACCGAGTTCAAAGTAATTTGCAAAAAAAAATACAAATGTACATATATATGTATATGTACATACATACATATATGAAAAGAGAAAAACAATTTCATTTAAATTGACTGAGTTATTGTTATGAGTTTGCTTTCTATTAAGACTTGATGTGGACAATACATATGTAGTTGGGAATATCACTTCTATCTCTCTATCCCTTTTTCGCATAAACTATCTCTTTCTGGCAATGTGTGTGTGTGTGTGCGCATGTGGCTCGTTTCCTTAATTGATTTTAATATGCCCCAATTAAACTTAATTTAGACAACAACAACAACTACAAAACAAACTGTTTGAAATGCAAAAAAATTTACATATACATATGTACATATACATATGTAGATATTTTGTTTGTTGGCCCTCTTCACCCCCTCTAACTTCCTTTTCCTCTCTCTCTCTGTTCGTAGAGCGTCATAAAAATCTGTTTCCATGAGCGCCGCTTACAGTTTATGGAACGCGAACAGATGCAACAATGGCAACAATCTCGTCCTGGTGATCGCATCATTGAAGTGGATGTACCATTATCTTATGGCCTGTGTCATGTCTCGCAACCATTGAGTTCGAATTCATTGAATACGGTCGAAATATTTTGGGATCCATTGAAGGAAGTCGGTGTTTATATCAAAGTCAATTGCATTTCAACTGAATTTACACCAAAGAAGCACGGTGGCGAAAAGGGTGTACCATTCCGACTACAAATTGAAACTTATATAGAAAATACAACAACAACAAATACAAATTTAAATACAACAAATGCAACCACAAACAGCAGTGGAAGCAACAGCAATAGTTCTACAACAGCTTCATCATCTCCGATACCGGAACGCTCCGCAGCCAATGGAGGAAACGCCAATGGAAACAACAACAACAACGGCAATGGCAGCGGCAGCAGCAATGCCAGTGGTGCCCCCAAACAGGCTGTCCATGCAGCTGCTTGTCAGATTAAGGTAAGTAAATACAGTGAAGACTTAGTTAAAAAACGCTTCCACCCTAAGGAAACCGGGAAACCCCGAATACACATTATAGTTCTGTCCAGTGTGACCGTTTTACCCTTTTTCCGCTTAAGGAATAATCCTTAAACTGAGAAATGTACAAGAAACCAACAATAAAGATTTAAAGACTCTGAATTTCATATAAAAAGAAGTTTGTGTATAAATAATAAAATGGCCCTAAAATTTACACCCAAATCCGCCACTGATAAAAATACTTATTAAATAATATAAAGCAGAAACCGATTTGTTACTAAAATTCAGAGATCTTATCGAAATAAAACCAAAGTAAACCAGATAGAAGCACTTGTAATATCTTATCAGCAAAGGCATTATCTCTTCTCTTAGTTAGTAGTTAGAAGTATTGAAACCCTATTTAAAGATTTTCCAATAGTCGTAGCTTGACAATGTTTCATCGATACTCTAGGAGTTGATTGGACTATTGACTTACTACGCCTATGTGAGAGCAACGTTGCATATTACAGGTGCCACTTTATATCCACGATAATTCCACTTGATCTTGTCTTGTTTTACAGGTTTTCAAATTAAAAGGCGCCGATCGTAAGCATAAGCAAGATCGCGAGAAAATCCAAAAGCGACCACAATCCGAGCAAGAGAAATTCCAGCCAAGCTATGAATGTACAATCATGAATGATATATCATTGGATTTGATAATGCCGAATGCAAATGCAATTGCAACAACAACCACCACAGGCTGTTACAGTCCCGAATAGTGAGTATACATAAATTTTCCTCTCTCTTAATATATATACATATATATTACTGAGTTTATTATTGTATATATCCGGCAATTATAATGCAGTTTTCTCTCTCTCTCTCCCTCTCTTTGTGGGGTTGCTTATCAAAAGATTTGTTAAGATTTATTTATGCGACTTCTAGGCTAGTTATGATTTATATAAACGAGATCTGATATGAGTAGGGATGAGTTATATGAATATTTGCATAACGTGATCAACAATTACGGACAAGTTCAAGTGAACATTGCATTATATCATTTCCAATTGCTATGGAATTTTCCAATGTTTCGAAACCCAATCAAGCATAAAGAAATAAGATCAATACAAAAAAGACAAAAACAATTTAAATGAGAGCAATCAAACTAATTAAGAACGCACAAAAGAGGACGGAAATCTGTGGAGAGGAGCCACTACAAAAGGACTCTCTTCGAGAGAGCCACAACAGATGGGAAGACAGACAAAGACACAGAGACAGAGATAGAGAGAGAGAGAGAAAGAGCTTTTTCTTTTGGCCAGTTTATTTATAGTGCTTAAAAGCGGCTTTTAACCGGTTTTGCCAATTTGTTTACAGGGCTAAAATATGAATGATGTACGCTACCTTTAAGAAGATATTGCAAAGAAGAGTGCGCTCATGGGGGGTTTGGGGGGGGTGGAGGGATTCGACTTTTAGCTATATACAAATATATCTATTCAAATCTATTTAGATACAAACGCAGATTCATAATTTATTTATGCGAAATTCTTTTTAGACAAGTTTCCAGTGCTAATTGAATAAGCATAGCGAAGAGTTTTCTCGAGTATAACCAAAAATATATACATATATATATTTTTCTTCGTTCTTTTAATGAAATTCTCATCGGTTGCAGTAATAAACCAAATATTTAAATCGTTCAAAGTATGTAGATCTATAAGAAATTTCTAATTATACATAAGTATGCCAGGTTTTTGTAAGGTCAAATGTTTTTTCCTTTATTTTTAATATTTGCTTTCATCGTCTACTGATATATTAACGAAAAACTTTAATTTTCTAACCAATTAAAAGTTTACTTAATTAAAAGCATTTTAAAGAATCTTATAAAGAATATTATAAGTTTGACAGTACATTTTCTGTGGAAAAGTCAAATATATTTTTTTTTAAATCTTATAATTTATTTATTCAAAAGAATTTATTAAATACAACCTACTAAATAATTGTTTTGTTAAGGAGTTACATATTTTAAAATTTTCAACTTTACTAATATTAACAGTTAATTAAAAAGTAGGCTAACATTAACCATTTGTTTTGAGAAATATTTTAATAGTTTCAAATATTTTCTAACAATTTGTCAAGTAGCTAAAAAATTTAATTACATTTTTTGAATTGTTTATCCATTAATTTTTAATTTTTATAATTTTTAATAACAATTAAAAAATGGTCTAAAATACATATTTTCGAACAATGGTTCAAGTTATTATAAATTTTTACTTAATAACAACTTTTAATAACAATTAACAAATTAATTAATTATTTTAATTTATTAATTAATTATAAATTTTTACTTGGAAATATTTTAGATAATTTCTTTAATTGATTTGGAGATTTTCTACCTAACTAAAAATTTGTTATATGTTGATCTTTTAATATTCTTTATTCTTTATTCTAATTTTTTTAGTTTAGGAATTAAATTACAATTTCATTTTTAAAAAATTTAAGGTTATTTTAAACTTCCTAATATGAAACAAAAAAATATATATTCTATTAAAAATAAATCAACTTTTTGTAATATTAAACTGAAGATTTACCACCTAATTCTAAATTCTTAATTTTTAAATTATTTACTTCATCTTCTTATCAAACGTTAAGTTTTAATAGTTTATTCAATTAAAGCAAAACTTTCTAGCTTAAGCGGATTTAATTTTAAAATTAATTAAAATTAACATAATTACTAATCTTAAACATGAGTTGTATGGTTCTTAATAATCTTAGTATTTATTTGCTTTTTAGAAATTTTTATTATTATTTAAGTAAGTGTAGAGTTTGAGTTTATTGAAGTTAATTAAATGTCAACCATGTTGTGACATTAATTGCAATGAATTTTCCCCCGCAGTTTGCAGTTTCAGTTCATTTTCTTTTTACACTCGAGAGTGAGTGTGCAGGGTACGAGAAAAGTTGCCCTGACCGAACAACTGAAACATGATTTAAGTAAAACTAAAGTTTTTTTTTATTAGTTTTGTATTAACATATGTCGAGAAGGAGAGAGAGATGAGATATATATTGAATTTTTATTAAAATGTGGTTATTCAACCGCAACAAATAATATCAGATAACCGATAAGTGCCTGGATAACAAAGTATTTATATAAACAAAAACAAAACAAGTACATCTTATATGTAAAGGTAGATGTTTTTTTTATATATGTATGTACATATAAACTTGATTATAAGTATGTATGACTTTTAAGAGCAACAAACTAGATCGTTTACGGCCTCCAAAGAGAGAGACAGAGCGAGGGAGAGAGAGCGAGAGATAGAGAGAGAGTGATAGAGAGAAAAAGCAACCACAAAACTGGCATTTGCTTTAGCTTCTTCGTCCCATTGCATCCCATGGCAGAAACTATGCCATCTAGTTCAGTTTGTGGCCGAGGCAGAGGGCATTCGTGAACATGCGCTTGTATCTGAAGGATCATTACGCTTGTTGCCGCCGCTCCTACCTAAAGACATTTTATAGAATTTGTAGGCGTACATATATATACATACATTCATACATATTTAATCAATGTGATTTAACAACAATTTTTGTTTTTCTTCGTCTTTTAGTATGAAACTTTGGCCCAATTCGCCTGTGCATATACCAAAATATGATGGAATGCTGCCATTCACATCGAATGCATCGCCAGGCACTAGCAGCAGCAGTCCAATTGCCATCAATTCAGTGACATCGACCAATTCACCAACATTGAAACTAATGGATGCCACCAATATGGTATCACCGCAGCATGTACCAGCGGATATTGATGATTATGTGAGTCCCCCTGCACCCACCACCATGAGCCAATCAAAAGAAAATGCCATCTTAACGAATCTTTTTTCTCTTTAGCAGAATCAAAACATAATGCCGGATTCAACGCCCGCACAAGTGACACAATGGCTTACACAGCATCGTCTTACGGCCTATTTGACTACTTTTGCTCACTTCTCTGGGTCCGATATTATGCGGTGAGTTGGATTGAATTAGTTGACACAAAAGTAACTTTTCGTACGCTTCTAAAACTTGGCAATGTTTCTAAAAATCATACTACATTCCAATATGTATACTTATGGCATACTTTAAGGGACGAAGTTTTGGTCATTTACGGCCTCCATGGATGCGCCACTAGATATATTTCAAGCATTGGAATTTGTATAATATTTTAAAATATTTATTATTTTCTTTTTCAGCATGTCCAAGGAGGATTTAATACAAATTTGCGGTCTTGCCGATGGAATACGGATGTTTAATATTTTGAGAGCCAAGTAAGTTAAAACTGGAGTACCATTCGATGTGATGGCTTAATTTTTTTTTACTAGATTATATTTATACTTAAGATATACATATACATATAGCCTTTATGGATGCCTTATGTAAGCCCTTTCGCCGATTGATTCTTGAAAATGCAATCTAATCCAATCATGAGAGTTAGTTTTCTTAATTTTCTCAACTCGTATGACTTGTTTCTTGACTTGCCCATTACATTTTTGTTTTTTACATTTTTGTTATTAAATTTAGCAGTTCCCTTTTCTTTATGCAGAAAAATTGGAAAAGGTAATGATCCTGAAGATTTCCGAGAGGATTAGTACCAAAGAGAATGGACTGATTCGTGTACAGCGATGTTTGCACTTTATATTAGTATTATAAAAGATAAAAGAACTATCTATGAGCTCGAGAACTCATACCATTCTGCCTTGGAAGTCCTATAACTAACAGACCAAATCTGTAATGAAGTCTAGTCTATCTCCTTTGCACTAAATTTTTATAAAAGCTATATAATATAGTGCTGAATAAATCGAAATTGGCTAAGAAAAAGTCGTATAGATAACGATAATCAATAGTCAAACTATTTTGCTTGTTAATTTTAAGTTGCTGTGATAACTGCCAAAAATCTAGCTTCGTATATAACTATTAAAACGCCATTAAAAGTGGCTTTAACAACAATAGAATATCTAAGAGTATTTATTAAGATATTTCTTTCTCTTTTTGCAGAACAATTGCGCCTCGTTTGACGCTTTATGCCAGTTTAGATGGATGCAGCTACAATGCCATTTACTTGCTCTCGAATACGGCTAAAGAACTGCAGCAAAAGATCTACAAATTGCCAGGATTCTATGAGTTCATGCTAAAGGCCACTGCAAATGCAAATGAGAATGGCGGTTCAGCTGCAGCAGCTGCTTTGGCCCTCTATAATAACTGGAGTATGCATTCAAAATATTCGGGCAGCGGTTCGAATATATTCAATGAGGTCAATAAGAGTTGTGTCTATATCTCGGGTCCATCGGGCATTCATGTCGCTGTCACCGATGAGGTTCTCAATAACGAGATTAAGGACAATAGCCTCTATGCCTTGGATGTGCAGAGCGATAAGGTTATTTTGAAGCTGATTAATAAGCAGGACATCAACTAGACATTTTAGTTTTCACACAATAATCAACCCTGACAAAAAATTTACAAAAAAATTTAAAAAAAAAAACACCCAATAACAAAAAGTATAGTTTTAGCATTTAAAGAACAAAAAGAAACATGTTTTTTCTATATAAATTTCAATTTGTAAGAGATTTCGCTTAGCAAATTTTGAACAAGTATAACCCCACACAAACACACACACACACACAAACACCAATTTTAGTGTAAAACGTATTTTATTAGATTTTTTGTTTCCAGTTTTCTTTATTGTTTAATTTGTTATACTTAATTTTTACTTTCTATTTTAGATTCTCTTTGCTTTTATTTGAATTTTTCGTCTCTTTTTGCATGTTTATACATACTTTTAAGCCATATTTTATTTTAATGTCTTATGTCTAACCGTACATATATACATATATATATGTATATACATATATATATATATATCTACATATATATGTGTACATATACATATTTGTTTTAAAGCTTATTATTTTTATTATTACACAAACACAAAAACTGAAGAAAGAAAAAGCAAAATTTGAAACAGTTGCAACTATTTGAAGTAGAAAGATCAAGAAACAGCATACACAAGAAGAAAAAAATCGAAAAAATATATATAAAAATGCAAAATCTTAGTTATCTAAACAAAGTACAGTACCACAACAACAACAACAACAAGAACAAATGTTGGAGAGTTCAGCTAACAACCAAACAAAATCTATTGTTTTACAAAGCCAATAACTTTGTATGTGATAGAAGCAATAAAGTGTTATCCATAAAGTGGACTGTCAAAAAAAAAAAAAAAAAACCAAAAAACTAAAACTGCTTTTGATTGGGATTGAATGATTATATTATATAAATTGATGGGTATTCAAAAGGAGCCAAAAGCGAAGAAGTTTATATGGATCTTGATTAAGGATAATCTGTGCAGTATTAGTTTTATTTCCATGTGCCATTAATGGTTTTAAGTTTAAACTTCTTTTCACTTTATCTCTGCCGATTTCAATGGTTTTTACGAGCACTTAACTCCATCTCCTTGGACAACTTCTTGGACAAAATTATTCGCGCTCCGCCTTGGATGTTAATAGGAACGCCCGAGCATATGTAGTGGGCTTCTAGACCATATTAAGTGTCCAAATTATTCCTATTACCGACACAATTGTAGCAACTAATAATGAAACCACAAGAAACGAAACAACGAGAACTGTAAAAACTTTCTTGACAGGTGATTTTTGTTAAAGCCGAGTCGATCTAGCCATGTCCTTTCGCCCTTCGGTATGTAAACTCGTGCAGTGTGTACCGAGATTAAATATGATCGTCCATAAGGGCCATTGGTTACAGCCGGCTAGTGTTGTTCGTGTACTTACGAGAGTGAGCTAGTTTTTGAGTTTTCAATTGTTTGTCGTTAAAGATAAGATTATAATTTAATTTACTCAGTTCATTTGTGTTTTAAATTGAAATGTGTGGGTAGTGCTTGTCGAGTATTTAAGAGAAGAAGTTTCCAAAATGCTAAGGATCTTGATTAATGTCCATGTATCTTATCGATAACCTAATGCTGATGGATGCCACTAGTATACAGACCATAACAGATGTCTATGAAGGATTTTGGAACGAGTTAGGGGGGCTAATCCATAGGCATATATTATGTTAATTCGTTCTATAGACAGATTTTCATATTATGCATTTTCTTTGAAACAGCTGAAAATAATCACACAATTTGCTGTAATCTCTCAAAATTGGGCCTTCTGATTTAATGATGGCCAATTATATTCATGCGGTTCGCCTTACTGAATAATTAAGTATGTTTATTTAACAGGACTGCCTACATACTTAAGAATGCAGTTAGCCATAAAGAAGAAGCAGGCTAAGAGTTTTTGGCGAACACTGCAAAAAAATTTGGGGTAACAAACGGCACATATGTATTTATATAACTTGCCATTAAAGTTGTTCTGATTCTTATGTATCCTTGATTATGCAAAAAGCAACACATACATATGTACATACTATGTAGGACATACATACATATGTATGTTTACTTCAACGCACACAACCAAAATCATGCAGTGTTGGAAAACGAATACAATGCTTGATTCTAAGCAGACTACGATAATTTAAAAAGATTTTTTCATCTTTGCTTTTTACTTCCTATTTCCTTCACTCAAAATCAAACTAAAGCAAGTAATTAAAATCAATCCTTAGCACAACAAAACACATAAATATATACATACATATAGAAAACAAAATGATTATTACATATATTTTATATAAAATGGGAAACGGAACGCTCTTTTAAAAACAAAAAGAAGTAAACTTGATTTTTCATCTGAACGCGCTTTCAAAATGTTTATAACAAACGAAGCGCTCAAGAATTACCTATATCATTTTTAAATGTTTAAAAAAAATGAATCGAAAATTAAATAGGCAATTAAAAGGAACCTAACTTATATAATTTAAGTTACTATAATTTAAATTGAATTCGAATTTTTATTTTAGATTTTAATTTTACTAATCGGAATATTGATTCTTTTTACGATTTCATAAATAAGTATGAAGAAATTCATAAAAAAAATTAATATGATCTAAATAAAAAATTATTATTTTGTTATTAATGTGATTAAGATAATCATTTAAATTACAAACAAAACTAATAACAGTTTTTTCAGAGTCTCTGGTATATATTGAAAAAGGATTTCGTGCTTTCGTACATCAATAGCCAAAACTAGCCCTCCTTGGTCCTGTATTGAACAAAAATAAACATTATCCAGTTTTCACGAGTTTCGCTATTTCTAGCTAATGACAATTTAATTATCCCCACTGGAGGAACCTTTAAAAGGCGGCGAATCCAACCGAAAAGCCAACAGTTTAGTCAGAATGGTTAACATAACGCCATCGGTAAAGTTATTTTATGGTGGTCAGCAAAAGTTGCTTCACATTTTCTCCCTGTGGCCGTCCCAAGTAATCGGACACCGCTGGCTAAGATGGGCTTATATGATAAATTTTGTTCATGTTTTGGTATTTTGGTGTTTGCTTTTCGATTTGATATTGGTTTTGTATATGATTCTTAACATAAGTGTCATGGATGAGGTCATAAAAGCATTTTTTTCTGCTGGCTACCCTCATATCCTATACCTTCAAATTCATCTTTGTCAAAGCGAATGGCATGCATTTTTTGCAACTCTTTCAACGTTTCCAAGAGGACGAAGTGACACATGGAGGATACAGTCCAGAGGAACAATATATATTCAACTCCGCCATCGAATTAAGTCGCAAATTACGCAATTACTATGGAAGCATATCACTATCGGCCTTGCTAATGATTATATTCTCTCAATACTGCATTGATCCCAACGAATTGCCGTTGGCCACATATGTACCCTTTGATGTATCTGATTCCACATCGTTTCGTTATCGGCTAATGTATGGCTATCAGTGTGTGGCATTAACCCTATCGTGTATTTTTAATATCTTCCTTGATTCTATGTTTGCTTCAATCTTTATCTATGTAAGATGTCAAATGGACATATTGGCATCAAAACTGCGAAAAATTGATGCCAATTTAGAGGAGCCTGTGGAAATGCAATTAAAGAAATGCATTCAATATTATATGAACATTAACGAATTGAATCTGGCCATTGAGAAATTGGTCTCAAAACCCATTTCAGTACAAATTATGTGCTCCGTCTTAGTTTTAACGGTCAATTTCTATGCCTTGTCGTTGGTAAGTAGCAAACATTTTTTCCTAGGGAATGTCAATTTTATCAGATTTATTGCAGCTTTCAGATAATGGCTTTGTATTCTTAAAGTTTTTCCTCTATCAGTCATGCATGTTGGTTGAGATTTTTATTTTATGCTTCTTTGCAGGGTGAGTGATTAATGAGTTAGAGGTAAGATAAGTGCAACATCTTCTTTTTCTTTCTTTAAATACTAGCGAGATTACTGAAGGCAATTTAGTTCTGGATATCTATAAATCGGATTGGGTACAGTGGAAAAAATCGGATCGTCGTCTTATGCTCATATTTATGCAACGACTCAATCGACCCATCAGGATAAGGTCTATTAATGCCAGTCAAGCCTTTGATTTGGCCTTATTCGTTTCCGTAAGTTGACAGTTGAGTGGAGAGTCTATAATGGGGTGGAGGGGGTACCCCCACATAGCTCATTATCCAACTCATTATCATGGCCAATTAATTGTCATTCTCATGGCCAGTTTATAAGGTATATATGGGGCATAATAGAGCCCTTTCAGTTTAGTTAAAAACAGAAAGATGGATAATCAGCAGTCGGAAACGGAAAATTACTACAAGTATCAAATTAAATATTTCAAGTTTTTGGGTCTTTGGCGAATTTCTAAAGAGATTCCGCCAAAAGCTTTACGTTTTGTACTCTTCTTTCTTTTGGTCTCTATCATGTTGCTGCTTTTTGCACTACAAGTTATTTGCAATCTATCGGATATTCAGGAGATTTTAAAAGTTTTCTTTATGTTTGCCACCGAAGTGGCCTGCATGGCCAAATTATTGCATATACGGCTGGAGGAAGGACAACTACAGCAATTGCCCATACTTATGGAATCCAAGGATTTTATAGCCCGCAATGAGGAGGAGCGTAAAATCAAGGCAAAATTTATGTCATCGGTGGTTAAATTAAGAAATTACTATGGCCTATCCTCAGTGGTGGCTGCTAATTTTATTTTATGTGCCTCCTTGCTTTTGGATGACATCGAATTACCCTTATCCATGTATGAGCCTTGCTCTTCGAAAAATCGTCGCTGTTTCCTTGGAAACAGGTGATTTCTTTAGAGCTAACTTGCTGGCTAAATATCGCATTCGATTCCATGATATATGGTCTACTATGCTATTGCCAAGGGCTTTTGGAAATTTTGGTCATGCGGCTGGAGAATTTAGGTGCAGCCACTAACCCTCTGGAACAGCGATTGCTAGCTAATCGCCTGAGGGATTGTTGCATGTATTACAATCATATAACACATTTTAAGGATCTTGTTGAACTACTTATCAAATTGCCTGGTTCAGTGCAGCTGCTGTGCTCGGTTTTGGTTTTGGTATCGAACCTCTATAGCTTGTCCTATATGTCTGTGGCCGGGGAAGCTCCTTTAATGCTGAAAACTGTAATCTATCAATTGGTCATGTTACTGCAAATCTTTATGGTTTGCTATGCATCGAATGAGGTAACCCTACAGAGTTCTCGTCTGTGTAATGCTCTGTACAGTTCGCAATGGTTCACCTGGAACATGGAAAACCGTCGTACAGCATGTCTATTAATGCTGCGATTTAGTGCTCCTCTATCGATCGGGACTCTGAATCCCACATTCACCTTTAGTTTGAATGCATTTGGTTCTGTAAGGGCTACACTGATACTACAAATTTTATAATCTAATGCCAAATTGTTTGCTTTTTTCTTACAGATTGTCAACTGTTCGTACAGTTATTTTGCCTTATTGAAAAGGGTTAACAGCTAAATTCAAGTTTTCAACAACTAATAACTTTGAACGTAATGAAATTTTTATAGCACAGTAATTGTTTGTAGCACCAGTTAATAAAAAATTTAGAATTAGAATTTCATTAGAAACGAAAAAAAAAATTATATTTTGAATCTGGCGGCTTATCGATAAAAATACTGAGCGCCTGATAGGCAAAGTAGTGGTCGGTAATAGTGATGCCAGATTAAGAAAGTGCTGGCTTCTGTTCCAGCTGTTTTATGCGGAACCCTCCAAGTTACATTAAAAAATGTTTTTCTTCTTATTTAAACAATCCACTGTACGATTCTTAAACCGAATGCTATTATTGTATATTCAATGGTAATTGGTGAGTTTTGCAAGTAGTTCCAAAATAATAGTAATAACCTTTGGGATATATAAAAATGGCCAAAACTTATCGCCACTTTCGCATTACTGTTCATATCTTTTAGCCTGTAATGGAGTAGATGAACATGGACAAAAAGTTACAAAAATGTCTGCATTGTACAGTGGTCAATCCAAAATTAAAATACCTTGAAATATTCAAAGGACTTGGCGCAGAAATTGGATTGCAACAGTTGTTGGCAAATCATTTCCAATTTGAGGTCACAGAAGACTCGAAAAAGTCGCAGCTACTTTGTGAAGAGTGTGTCAACAGTTTAATTCGATTTTTTGACATCGATGAATTGGAACGGCAGCAAAATGCAGACAGGCCGAAAACTCAGCCCACAGAAGCACCTAGCGAAGTCGATGTTGAAAAAACAATCATTGATGAGTCCTGCATTTATGATCTTATTTTTAAATCGGATGGTGAGTTTTTATTTCATCAGATGAAACAAACATATGTATTTATACAAAGACTTCTTGAAGATGTTGCGCCTTCGGATGAGGAGGAGGTGAAGGAGGAAACCGATGTTCCCAGCAAGTCAGAGGAGGTGAGAATTGAAGAGGTTATTGTGGACGATCGTGTAACTGTAATCCGATTGCCGAATGATGAGGAAGCAGAGGAAGTGGATTTAGAAACTGAACAAGAAGACGAACATGATCTTAAAGAAGACAGCAATGTGGTAATAATAAATTTCGTGGAAATTAAAGAGAGTAAGATGATTAACTGTCTATTATTTATTTATATATACATATAAGTAAATTGAAATTATATTTCCACTCTGCAGAGGATGACATTGTTGATTTATATGGTTACTTGGCCACTGCGGTGAAAACGAACTTTGAAACCTTATCCTTTGAATGGAGCACCAGATGCAAACACTGCTCTTTGCCTTGTACGAACTATCAGCAGCTACTTAACCATATGGTCAAAAAACACAAAGGTCATTCCTTTGATTGTCCCATTGACGATTGCTTGACAAAAGGACTACAGAATAAACAATTTCTCGCCATGCATTTGGTTACTCATCATGGTCCAGTGGCTGAGTAAGTCAATTAATTTATCCATTTTATTTTATAATTGAGATATCTTAATCTTCTCATCTAGAATACCCATTTATGGCAGTTGTCCGGAGTGCAAATTAACTTTCTCCAATATTTTGCAATATAATAAGCATTCCTGTTCCCATGTGATTAAGAAGAAAAGAGGAATGCAGCTCTATTGTGAAATGTGCTCCATTGAGTTTCCCTCTTGGAAACGGTAAGACACCTTGATTAATAAATAACAATAACATTTCTCTATTAATTTGCTTCTTCTTACACAGTTTTAATTTCCACAATCAATTCCATTTGGAGCGGCATCGACCAAGAGCCTGTTTTGTTTGCAACTATGTAGACAACAATATAGCCGAACTCTTCCAGCATTTGCAATATGCCCATGAACCAGATAATACATTCTTTTGTAATCTGTGTGATCGGACATTTCGCGATGAAGCCGTTTATTTGGAGCACAATAAATGTCATTCGAATGCCAATAGTAATACATACACTTGTGGTGAATGTTTCAACACTTTTGACACACGAAGTCGATTCAATGGACACATGGTAAGTAGCTCAAGCACTCAAACAAGAACATTAAATGAGCCTTTTTGTCTTTATTGTTTTTTCCAGCGGTCGATGCATGGCACATTTATCAGTTGCGAGATTTGTTCCCGTGAATTTGCCAGCGAAGCCACTTACAATGTCCATATGAAGAAGCATTTGATCATTGAACGAGATGTTCATATATGCAGAAATTGTGGTCAATTGAGTGAAAACGAGAATCGTATGCTTCAGCATATAGAAATTGAATCAACAAACTGTCATAATGCCGAAATCTACACTGAACTCTTACGAAATGCTTATATATGCGAAATGTGTTCATCTTATTTTCGTGAAAAAACTGATTTACATAAGCATCGTCAATCGGGTGTCCATAATAATGGTATATTTTGGTGTCAGCCATGTGACAAAGAATTCACCGATATGAAAATTTATCGACATCATTTAAGAAATTTTCAACAATTGAAAACGGATACAGAACATAGAAAACTGGAAATATGCTTATACTATATGTGTGATCAGATGGTAGTTGGAGGATCTACTTAATCAAAAATCAACTTCAAAATTTAATATATATATTCTTATGCTTGACAGGATTGCTTTGAATCATATACGCATTGGAATTCCTTGTACACCCATAAGCGACGCACTCATAAAAACGTAATGACGCCAGCTAAAGTGAAAGATGACCAACAAGCACCGACCACATCGAAATTAATTGGCAGTGAAAAGAAAACGCAATGGCAATGTCAGTTTTGTGATAAGGAATGTCGTTCCAAAATGTCACTATCGGTTCATGTGGCACGCAGTCATAATAATGGTAAGCAGATTATAAAATACATTTCCAATTACTTTATCTCATCTAATTTTCTCTAATGTCAGATAATGTGATTTGTTCTATATGCAATGCATCGTATAAGAATCAAGAGGCTTTGGATAAACATCATGCCTATTGGCATGAGCCTATCGAGTGTCCCAAATGCTTTAAGATTGTAAAGAATCGTCGCAACTATGATACCCATGAGAATGTTGTTCATTCCAATAATAAACGTTATACCTGTGAGATTTGTAAAAAGGGTTTCTATCACAACAGCGAAATGAAAGCACATCAAAGGGTAATATATTATTTGTTTTATTTTAGAATTGAAGGATTACTAATTATCTTTTTCTGGCTATATTTGCAGCTTCATACTCAGCTGTTTAGTTGTAAGCACTGCAGCTTTACCACACGAAAGAAAACATCTTTATCTGTTCATGTTATGGGTCAGCATTTGAAGCGTTTTGCTTTCGATTGCAAGTTGTGCATGAAACGGTTTGGTCGTCGTCAGGGATTGACCGCACATATGCAACGTGTGCATAGCACTAAACATATTTGTCAGGAATATATTACTGATGGTTGCAATCGTAGTTTTCCCTCAACATTGGCATTGAGTCAACATGTCAAAAAAGTTCACAAGGGTACTATATTTCTGCACGATGAAGACGATGAGGAGGAGGAATTGGAGCTAGAACTGGAGGACGAGGTTGGTCCATCATCATCCAAGAAACGTTGTTTTCAAATAAATGATACAGAAATTGAGTTTATCGATGAAAGTGCATATGATAGTCACGAATTTTTAGACACAGACGAAATGCAAAATGCCAAGTAGAATTGCTTATAATGGTTTCTTTTTATTATTGAATTTTTTTAATTTTTTTTTATTATTGAAGTAGTTACTACTTATAAGTTTTTGAACACACAATGATGTCACTTGAATTGACATTAAAATATGTTTTCATCTATAATTACTTTAATATGTATTTGTTTTTAGGTATATTTTAAGCTAATTTCATTATATTAATAATTGCATTAAACATATACATATGTATATATATAGCATATATGTTTATTAAATAATAATTAACTACTAGCCAGAATCTGGCGGAAGCAAATTTGATTTATTAAGCGTTGTTTGTTGGTCATTTAAACTTTGAAGATTGTGTGCTGAGCTTACCTGAAAATATATAAATTTAAAGTACAGCAATTCTATAGATATATGTATTTATGTTTTTTTTATTTAACTTACTGGACTAATTGGTGTTATAACAATGGCTGTGCGCGTGGCACACTGTAGTAGGGCCGTGTCCTCTGTGGACTCATCACAGTCACCATCGGCATCTGCATCCGCATCCACATCCATTAATACATCATCAACGGCACCAATATCGCTATCGATTTCCCATGATGGGAAATGATCAATTTCACCCTCACAGTTCAAATCCTCCTCTTCGAAGTCTTCATATTCATCAATAAGTATAACTATAATATGAAAAAGTTATAGAAAACAGTTAAAATATATGTAAAGTTAAATCTTTCTTTAGTTATATGAATATTTTAAGTGATTTCTGACGGTGGAAGGCTTCGAACTACTAAAATTAGAAATGTATCTGCATTAATGCATCTTAAGGCAATTTGGATGTTTTTTAATATAATGTAGGAAGTTACTTGGAAAAGTGGGAGGTTGAAAAATCGAAAGGTAACAAAATTTTGATAAATTCATTGACAATCCCTTTAAAATGCTATGTATAAAATCTACTTTAAAAACTTTTTGTTTCGCCCTACCCATTAAGTTGCCTTTAGACAACATTGGTCCTAAAAGGCCTAAACAAATGCAAACTGCATTAAGAAAAAAACCATTGGTGAATCTAAAGAACTCAAAACTATTTCTCAAAGGAAATCTACTAAATTCAACAGTATTACAATAAATTTCAATAATTAGCTATTTAAAAAAAGAGAAGTCTCTCCCTTAATATACAATTTTATTTAGGATCATTTCTAAAAGTAAAAGTATTTTATCTATTATGTTCTCCGATATCGTTCTTATAGGTCTTACTTGAATTATATATTGAAGTAGTTTATCTACATTCAAGTTCTCTGATATCGATGTGATAGGTCTTACTTAAACTATGTGGCGGAGCTATTGGCATTGTCTTAATTCTAATATTAAAATAGTAGACCATGTTCTCCGATATCGATTTGATAGGTCTTACTTGAACTATCTGGCGGAGGCATTGGCATTGTCTTAACACTGGCACTGGAATCCAATGATTCAGCACCACCAGCCTCCTCTGGTATGTTGATGCGTTGCTCTTCTTTACTATATGGCTCCGATGTGGATCTATGCAGGCTAAATGAAAAAGAGCAAGTTAATTAACTATTTCTAAAGAAATTGTTTCACTTACCTTAATGTAACGCGTTTTTTTGTTCTATTCTCTAGATCAGTCATAAAAACATCATTGTTGTGCTGCTGATATGAGTTAAGCATGGAAGACTATAAATCAGAAGGAAGAAAAAACATTGCCATTCGAAGGATATGCACATGTATATATGTGGATAAGAAGCAATCATTTATACCTTGGTATTGGTCGCTGTGTGTTGTGTGTGTGGCTGTGGCGGCATTTGGGTTTGTGTAGCAATTGCATCTGTGGTCGTTGTGGCTGTCTGTGTGGATGTTAAAGCCATTTCAGCTGCCGTTGCGGCTGCTCCTGCTGCAGTGACTTGCTCTGGATGCACACTCAATTGAGCCGTGCGCTTCCATACATCAATCATGGTATGATTTAGGCCAAGATGATGATGATGCGCCGTTGCCAGTGGCTTGTGATTAGGACTAATGGAATGTATTTTGTTGCCAGTGGCTTTAGCTGTAACTACACCAGCCGCTGTTGGCGGCAAAGGAAGTGCTAAAAATCTATCACGATCCTCCATATAGGCCTTGATGAGCACATCCAGTTTCTCCTCAATGTCGGCGACCTAAAATACATACATATATCCATAAATCAAGGTGCTCTATATAATTTTCTTCACACGTTATCACTCACCTGTCGCTCGACTTTAACAACTCGGGATGCTAAACTGATCTTGGATGCATAGACATCTTTGCCCTTGGAGCCTTGTTTGCCCAGGATTTGATCCAAGCTTTAAAGTTTATACAAAATTTAAATAAACTCGGATAAATAGTTTTAATTTCCCTACTCACCGTAAATGTAACATTTTTACACGGCCCAATAAGTCCACATGACCTGGGAAAATAAAAAAAAGGGAAAATATTAGTCTTTTTTTAAATTAGAAGCTTTGTTTATATTTGTTATATTTGTTTTTTATGAGTTAAATTCTTAATAAATTTCCCATTTCTCAAACTGTGTGTTTGGCTCTAACTATTCGCACTCTTTCTCTCTTGCATTCCTTTCCTCCTTATTGATCGTTGATCTGGCAACTCCCGCTTAACTTTTCTTCTTCTTTCGTTTTTATTTGCCGACGCGTACGCTTGCAACATATTGCAAAACTTAATTCAATTGCTGTTAAAATTAGTTGCCAGTTTAAATGTCGTATTTCTATATATAATCGGTCAGATTTAAAATGCTATAAACAACGTAACGAAATCGGTGCAGTTGGAAAATAGTAATTTGCGTTTTTAATTTCGTTTGTAAAGTGAAGACTTAAGGTCTCTTGTGTTTTGTGCTTGGAACAAAATAAATGTGAGAGTGTGTGTGAGAGAAAGAGATAAAATCACAATTGAATAAAAAGAAATATTGTGAGTTAGAAGGATGGATTTAAATTAATTGTTTTAATTATTTTCTGTTTTCGGATGGCAAATATTGTAATATGATTATTGCAAAATATCATTTTGTTTGTGTAAAGTTAAATTTTAATTGTGCAGCTTATTCACTTTCCAACACTGCGCTTTTTGTTGTTTTTGGCTCATGGTAAGTAATACTAATACTAAAACAAGAGGCCATTTTGAAAGGTCTGAAATCTACGAAAGGCATTTAAAAACTCTTTCTTAGCCATCCTACCCGGTCTATTAAGCTCTTTTCCATATCATACAGGATCATTAGTATATTTCTTTCATCAATTTACCTGCCGCATATTGCTCCATAACATCCTTGACATCGTACGGTTTCAAGGCCTCCTTAAATTTACGCCGTGCGACAAAATATTTGAGCTGCACATGGGGAACATATAAGAAGATATTTAAAGGGATTGTCTTTATCTGTATATATCGTTTCGATCTCACCTTGCGTATGAATCGTATGGCTGTCTTATGGCGATTCGTCAGCTGCGTGCAACGCGGCTCATCTTCTTCATCTGCGGGCAATTTGTGAATCAGAGATATGGACTTGTGCGTTAGGTTTTGGTTGCTTGCTTCGCATGTGGTTTAGTTTGATTTTTACGATATACGATTTAACGTATTTACGGTATTTACGTGATTTTTTGTTTTGTTTTGTTTTTACGGTTTTACATTGAAACACAGTCAAAGTCAACGTCAAGCCAAAATATAAAGTACGACAACACATACAATGGATACCGTTACACACACAGATATATATATATATAGTTAGGTATATAGTTAGATGATATATTATGTATTATTTCAAAGGTTAGTTAATTAAGTATTATTTAGTATTTGTTTAGATATAGAAAATAGAAATATTTGGGCATAGAAAAAGCAATGGAAAGCAAGCGGAGACTAAGGAATACAAAAGAAATATTGAAAATCATAAACAGAAATGACGACTGAGGCTGTTTGGGAAGTTGGTGGGGTTTCAGGGTAAGGGAACAGACGGGGGGAGGTACCAACATGCAGACCACCTAGCCAATACAAGGGAGTAAGAGAGAGCAGCAGCAGCCCCTAGCAAAACATTTTCTTGGTTTGAATTCTTCACGCACTTGCCGCCCTTGACGTTGCCGCCGACCCAATGATTGCCCCATCACTGGTTGCCGTCTGAGGATTTGGCATAAATCCTGTTTCCAGAAAATGCGAAGCAGCAGCAAAAAAAGCGACCCGTACGACCCCCGCTTGGACTATGTGGTGGAGGCTGACATTCAAATGTTTTTAGCTCAGCTGCCTCCACATCGGGTTCAGGCTCTGGTTCCGGGGCCACACGAGGATTGCGTAGCGACAGCGAAGAGCCAAAAAAATCACCATGCAAAAATCCACAAAGTACTACGGGTATGGTTAGGGTTCTAGAGCTAACAGCCATTGATTTTGTCTGCTGATCCTCCTGAGATTTCTCCTGCTCCTTTGGCTCTATTTGTTGCTGTTGTTGTTCAATATCACGTTTGGGATGGGCCAAGGAGCCGGCACTTGATCTAAGTTTGGCTAAGTACGTTTTATTTTCACATTAGTTTTTCATGGTTCGAGTGTAAAAAAAGTATTAAAATCAAAGGAAAAACCAAAAGTAATTCAAATGGCAAATGTTAAAACAAGGATTTTCTGTAGTTATGGTTTTCTTTTTTGTTTTTCTCCAAGTGTGGTGGGTGGTTTGGCAGTAGGACTTTCTTTTGTGGGTGGGGTTTTGAGGATGGGGGGATGCAATTCACAAACATTGATACAACCACAACACTCAATTATTGGTTTTAGTTTTTGTTTTAATATATGTAATAATAATGCAATATAAAAATGTTGATTTTTATAATTTTTCGGATTTTTGGGGACGACCTTCGTGTAGACTTACCGTCTGAATTTTTAATATTTTTTAAGCAAGTTGTTTCAGCAACTGAATCTTCGCTAAAACTTGGATTCATGGATTTGCCATTTTGTACTACCTCTGAAAATTGCAAATCAGATCGATTAAAATCGGTTTTACATATATCTGTAGCTTTTTGTTTTTTTCATATTTATTTATTATCGTATCAAAGTGCCAATTTAATCAAATAGACACACGGTATAGTCTATATTGGGTCGTACAATATAACGAACGAGGGCGGAATGGTAGCCAACAATAAACGAAATTAAAATTTATTCATAAAAATTAAAAGCATTTACAAAAAATAAACTGAACTCTGAACGCAGAACGCAAAGCCAATCACAAATAAACATTTCCAACACGCTACAAAAATGAAATGTTGGGTATACACAATATTACGGGTTGAATTGAATTTGAATTATTGGATCTGAAACATATATAAGGATTATTGACGATCTTGGGGATACTCAGATATTGAGTTACAAGATTGACAAAGACGGATTAAATTAAGTTCAAGTTGGGATGTCGAAATTTAACTCTTTGATATTGTAAATAGATAAAAACGTTCTAAATTTCTTATGGTAACTTTTCTTTAATTTGTTTTTTCCTGTAGCCACTAATTTATTCAAGGCCCTGTGTCAAACAGAAGAAGGTATCTTGTATGTGTTCCAGTTTGTGATCAGCATGTGCTAATAATCTACTACTTGTGAGATTTATTTGACCCACTGTATGCTTATTTACATCGCCCCTAATATAAACACATCAACCATTATGTGAGATCCTTCATCCGTTGTGCCTCAAAAACCACACATTTTGATTCATTTCTTCTTGTTCAATGGTTCAAGAGATATTTAATCGTGTTCCTTGACTTTCATTTTGAAGTTTCTTTTTTAATGTTAACTAGTATAATCTATAAAGCATATATGTTTCAAAGTATTCATAAAAGAAACTCGGCAAGCCTTTCAATTGTCCTTTGTCACGTATCCTTTGTTGTTTCATTCTGATTCGATATTTGCATAAAAAGTATCTTTTAAAACGGATTATACTTTCCTATTACTCATGTAATAATGTTGCAAAAATTCAAATTTTTCAAACATGTGAAGAAATTTTGCAGTGGATAGGGAATACTCCTCGAAAGAAATTTCCTATAGAATTGCCCAGATTTTCCATACCTAAAGATTGATTACTTAGGAAGTCCTCATGTAGTATTTCAAATACTTAAATTAATGACACTTGCAATTTATTTCCCGGTATGACTAAATACTGATTGTTCAGAGAAATTTTTGCCGTGCTGATGACATTACTTGAACTATCTATCCATTTCTAGGTAAAGTAAAATCTATAAAGCCACAAGGTTTCGATTAATAACACATTAATGTGTGTGTCTGTGTGTGTGCGTATGTTGTCTCGCAGCCGAGTGAAGTAATTTTAATTAGGGCTAATTGTTTTAATTAATGGAACACAAAACAAAAAAAAAAAGACAAAATGAAATGCATTTCTTATTGTATAGGATGGATGATTCTGGGGGAAGTTTTTGGCTGTTTGTTTAACGGGAGGGAGGAGTAAGCAGCGCAAGTAGCAAGAAGATATTTAATAGTTATATAAGTATATAGTAATAGTATGTGGATAATAGAACCACATGCATGGCATATGCCTCCTGTGGTCTTTCTGTGTATGATTGTGTGTGTGTGTGCGAGTGTATCTTGTATATGTGTGTGTGTGTGTGTGCATAACAGAAACTCGTAGAAAAGGCATGGAAAAAAGAACACAAACAGAGATTTAATTTCTGTACGAACTTACCTAAATTCTCGACCGATGCATTGATATCTCTTATGGTGCGTGTGTAGCGGGTCGAGGCACGAGAAGATCCTGGAGGCTTCACAAGGCCCCCACCATCGCCGCTACCACCACCACTACCACCGCCTGGCGTTCCACCAGGTGGTTGTTGTATAGTTTGACTCTTGTGGCGTCTTATGGTCGGCAGACGAGCCACAAAGGATGTATTGTGCTTAAAACTGGACGAAGCGCGTCTATGTAGGGGGAACAAGAAAAAAAAAAAAAAAAGACAGGAAACCACGTGTCGTATGAGTAATCTCTATAAAATCGTTTTAAACTCAATCTTAGGTAGAATATAGAGAGATAATAATATCGGTTGAAGGAATAGCCAAAAAAGGTCAGTGACAATCAAATGTTGTATCAGTGTGTGAGATAGTTTGTGAGTGTTCAAGTGTGTGTGTGTGAAGAAAGTGTGTACATATGTGCAACATAAAGTAGCGATTCTTGCAGTTACAGTTAGAAAAGTGCATTTTCTTTGGGGAGGGCAGCAGACTTGGGTAGGAGTCAAAAAGGACATCAATGCATACATATTATTTTGATTATTTTAGCATTTTTAAGGGATAAAGGAATAAAAGAGAAGCATTTTTTGATCATTTGTTTTGCTCATTTTTCAACTCACATGTTAATCACATTTATGCATATATATGTTTATATATATTTCACGCATTTCGGTATTATTTTTTATAAGAAATAGAAATGAATGGGAAATCAATCAATTTTTTAAAACTATTGATTAGAAAAAACATTTTCTTAAACAATTAGAATATTCTTTAGCATAGAAATTAGAGCATTGATAGCGATAGGAGGAGAAGGAGAAATCAGACAGAAAAACACATGAAGTGAGTGACAAAGAGCTTAAAAGTGGGGGAGTGAGTGGAACAGAGCGAGGAAAGAGACAGAGACAGAGAGCGTGTGCCGCAAAGCTGCAAAAATTTTATCGATTCAATATCGAATTGTAGTTTTTGTGTGTGTGTGAATGGAATTACAGCCAAATCTAGCATTATCAATGAGTGCTAAGAAGAAGTGAGCAAGAGAGAGGGAAGAAAGGCTGAACCCCTCTCTCCACCAATTAAAAACAAAAACCAAAATACTTTTTGATGATTTTTGCATTTTTCATCAATTTTTTTTTTGCTTATTTGTTTTTTTTTTGTTTATTGTTTTGCAATGAATTTTTGGTGATATTTTTTTATTTCTTTATTGTTTTTTTTTTTTGTTGTTGTTCACCTTTACCTATATTCGGTTATGTTTTTTAATAATCGCTCCCAGTTTTCAGAACTGAAAAATGTTTAATAAAAAAAATATATATACAACAAAAAATTATATTATCCATGTAATTGAAAAAAACAAAACGAACAAACAGAACATCACAAAAAATATTCAAAATTTTAAATTATATGGGAGAACAAAAATATTTATGTCACATTGTTGGGGGCGTAAAAAGAGAGAGGGAGAGAAAAGTGAATGAAGTAGAGTTTACAGCAAAGAAAGAGACAGATGGAGAGATGAGGGAGAAGGGGTAATTGTTTTGTCTAACCATGCGAAGGGGGTTCAACTTTTTTTAAAAAGTGTTTTTACATTTTCTTGTTTAGTTTCACACGATTTCAAATTGACTTTATTAGCTGCATTAAACAAATAAATGTAATTTTGGGAAAAAATAACTAAAAAGTAATTTATTTTTTTTCTTGGTATATGCAGCTAATAAAGGTTTTATCGGTTTTAGTTGTATACATAAAATTTTTTGTTTTTTTTTGATTTAGTTCAATGCACATTTTGTTTCATTTACTAGTCTGTAGGTAGGTATACTTTTGGTGTTCAGTGTACAAATATTTATGTGTGTCTCTATGTGTGTGTGTGTGTCTGAATGTGTGTGATTGGGTGGTCTGTGATTTATACAAAATTTGTTCCTGTTTTAGATCTGAAAAATCCCTAGATAAATGAATATTTTATACAATTTGTTGAAATGAGAAATTGCATCTTGCATTTTTTGTTTTTGCACCCGAAATTGTGATTGAGCATGGAAATACTTACGAGGCAGGCGGACTGGGCAAAGCCACCTGATGTATCTTCCAGGTGGCCACAGAAACGGAATGCTCATCGGCTGCATAGCAACGCCAAACAGCCTGGATAAGTGTCGCCGCTGGCTGACGACGACGAATCATGTGTTTTTGTCGTTGTTGTTGCTGAACTTTCAGAGCAAAACCACTGCCCAGAATGCCCTACAGACCAGAAAAAAGAGAAGATAAGAGATGAGAAGTGGAGGTGAAAAATGGGTTTGGGTCAATCAACGGATGCGGTTCTGAGAATACAAAATGCGAAACTTACCGCAGGCAGAGCAAAAAAGGATATACCCAAAAGAGCACAACATGATGCAATCAATTTACCCTGCCATGTAATGGGCACCATATCACCATAGCCCACAGTACACAAGGTAATCTAGTTAACGAATTATTGAGTTGAAGCAGAGATTTATATCGAAGTAATACTAAGTATATAATAAGTAATACTTACCACTCCCCACCATAAAGCCTGAGCAAAATTGCTAAATTTATCATTAACATCCTTCTCCCACATATAGACCAGGAATGATGCAAAAATTAAACCTAAAAATCCTATATACATGGTCGTAATGAGCTCCTAAAGAAGAAATCGAAAAGCCATTAGCTAAGTTCATTGAAGATTTTCGTTTTAAAGTCACCTGTCTATGTGCGTATACAACTGAGCCGAGCAATTTCCAGGTGCCTCCACGACGATCCATGCGCACCATGCGCAATATCTGAAAGAAACGTAAACCACGCAATGCACTTGTGGCAAACACCTGGCCGGAGGTGCCCATGCCTAATACTACAATAGAGGCTAAAATGGTGACAATATCTAACAAGAGGGAAGAATTTTCAATTTATGGCAGGCAGGCAAATGATCAATTTCTTCTTCTTTTTACCTATAATACAAAATGGCCGCTTTACAAATTTTAAACGCCCCAGGCAACCCTGGTAGCGTGAACGACAACCCGATGACCATAGTCGGGCTCCAAACTCCAGGGTAAACCAGATAACAACTAAAATTTCCATTCTAAATAATATATACACAGCATCTTCTTCGTATTCCCTGATGGTTGAAAACACGCTCAATGCGAGACATGTAAACACCATCAGAAATCTGCAAAAAGAAAACAAGAAAAGGAATAAAGAATTTTAAAATTATGATTAAATATCCACACGAAATAAACTATGAAAGAGTTTGCAAGATTCCTGGAAATATCTATTTTACAGTTTTGATCTCTAATATTGTTAATACTTGAACTGGGTGAAAAAATTACAATGTTAAATGAACACTCACACAGTGGCTAATTGTAGGCTAAAAAAGTTTCATCTGCTAAAAATGTCTCAACTTCATAAATCTTCACTTTGAAACGTTAATACCTAGCTTTGAGCTAAATGTAATAATACAAAAACAAAAAAAGCTGTGCTCGACTTTTAGAGTAAATATTTTTAAACAGTTTCAATAAATTTTTTGAATGGAAAATATTTGTGGGTTTGCCACAGCAATAGGCTAATAAATTAAAAGTCAATAACACAGACTAACATTATTTTCATCATAAAAATTGCGATAAAGAATTTTGAAGAAATGAGTTATAAAATTATATATTTATTTAATAAGCAAAAAGTCTTTCTGAGGCGCCTTTTAAATTACGTTACGTCTAGATAATGACGTGTTATATCAGAGAGAGAAAGGGTTGAGAGAAGAATATTTTAGCAATTACGTCTTTACAATGTTCTTCAGCAAATTGCTTCAAAAATCACTATAGTCCGGCTTAGTCGGGCTGAAAGTTTTCTCATTTTAACCATTTTGTGTTGGTTCACTGTATATAAAAACTCTTTTTAATACTTGAAATAATGGGAATTTGATATATTGTCTCGAATTGACTTTAATGTGCAAAGTTCCCAATATTTGTGTCAGTAATTTACTAAAAAATGTTTGGAAATTCCGGGGCAGAGATACAGCCGATCTATATTGACCTGACTTCTGTCTATCTGACTCTATTGAAACCTTAGGCAACATTATAAACAATTTAAATATTAATTTTTTAATAATAAAAGCTTTTAAGTTCGTGATTTGGATTGAAGTAGACGGATAGGCAGTCATGAGCATAATTCTATTTCAAAATAGGTTCACAATCTGTTAGAAATGATTGTGAACCTATTTTGAAATGTGGCATAAAATTGCATTAATATGGAATGGAAATGTTGAACATTTTTTAACAATTGTTATATTTGTTGTCATGAGCTCGACAAAGTTTTGTTTTAAAGTCTGGAACGAATTCCATATATTTTTGCAGTAATTATATGGAAAATTATATATGTATAGTTTTGCATTCGTTGTGGGATTCTAAGTTTCGCAATAACAAATTTTTCTTTAAATCTGTTTTTATTAAAGTCAACATACTGGAGTTGACTTTCTTACAGAAATATACAAATTCAAATTAACTAAATTAGTTAAATGTTGAAGAAGATCATTTTGAAAAAAGTAAAAGTAATTCCTTAAATCGTTTTTAAGAATAAATAAATTGTGGTATAAATTGTAATGGAAATAGAATTTTTGAACTAAAAATATTATTTTTAAAAAATTTTTTCAAGAATATCTTTGGTGAACAAAAATAAAAAATGTCTTTGAAATTAAACAATTTTTAACTAACAAGATCCTTTTCATAAAAGTAGAAGTAGCTCTAGACCTCCAGTATAGAGGCTGGCGACCTTTCATTTTATCTATCATTTAAAAGTAACTCAAAGACCATTTGACCTACATTTTGTCAAGTGAACTTGAAAATTTGCTTTGAATTGTTTTGAGTATTGCACTTTTGAGTGAGTTTGTGTTTTGTTTTTAGATTAGATTAAAGAGACACAGAGGAATTGTCTCACTTATTTGTGCGGGATGAAATGATTAGATAAGTTAGTTGGTTGGTTGGATTCACTTAGTTAGTTTACTTACACCATCACATGATAAAATATGGCATGCAGGCCGCGTGGACGCTCCAAGAAGTTATAGAGACGACTTTGCAGTCGTCTATAACGGACATCGCGGCGTGTGCCGCGATTATATTGCAGCGGTTTTCCTAGAAGGGACATTCGCGGTTGCACAAGACGATTGGAATTGGGCCTGGCCGGTCTACATTTCCTGTAGAGAGAAAGAGATATGCAATTAAATATTAGAAAATTCTTGTTCATTCGATTTGCCTCTGCCCATGCCTACCCCTTGTATTCTCTTATATCATAGAAGGCATAAATATCATTATCCGGATCCATAGTGATCTCAAACCCATTAAGTTCCACTTCACTTCCACTAATATAATACTAATAAAATTATATCGATTTCGCAATAGAGAACACACACGTCCGGCCCACTTGACAAGCAATTCACAACTCGATCGACGGTTGAGCAAATCGCCCAGTTAAAACCTTCCCACCTCTCCAACCAAACTAGACTTTCGAAAAAAATAAAATAAAAACCAACCTCCATGTGTAAATTTTATTAATTATCTACATAAACAAATTTTTTTTTTTGTTTTTTCCACACACCTTGCATTTTTATGACCCCCTCTTCCAGGCTGCTTCTACACCTCCTTTGCCCCTTCTCATTTTCTTCGGTATAGAAAATGGAGACAGAAGGGGTTGGTAGACCTTTATTTGATTTGATTTTATATGCATAAAATACTTCTGATTTGTTTTTATATTGTTGCACCTCGTCATCATCTTTTGGCCCGGCCTCAGTCATAAAATTTACGTTTCGTATTCGTAAATTTTTCGGCATTTTTTTCGCACTTGTCTTGTCTTTTTTTTGTCTTGTTTTTCGGGTGGGTGTCTCCATAGTTTAGTCACGATCTGGTTTGGCACAACGTGCTATAGATGAGGCCTACGTCATTAGCATTATGTTGGCAGACCGCCTCAACCTCTCCTCCTCCCAGTTTGCAAGAGATAATGCAAATATGGGCTGGAACTAGGCGACCGACGGGGTGTGTGTTTGTTATTTTTTTTTTTTTTTTTGTCTTTCTTGATTTGTTATAATTGCAAAAACAACAAGAACACGGCGACAACAATTCTATGGAAAAATTTCTGCAAAAAAAAATATGTCAGACCAGTTGCAGGAAAACATTTGACCCAGTTGGACGAGTAATTTACAGACTTTTGCTCTACTTTCAACTGACAACTTGGGAACTATTTTCACCAGAAATATGAAGTAAATCATTTGGTATACATCAATTACGTATTTTAAAATTACTTTTTGTATTCGCAATTATTATTGGCCAAGTATTCTATTTTAAATTTGCTATTTGATGGACTTTTTGAGACAGTTAAGACGTCCTTTGCTCTTAAACTTTTTAAAACTATAACGTTTTGATTTTAAATTTGGAAAAACTAATGAAAACAGGTCTGAATATTAATGTTTATTAACTCCTTGACTGTTAAGGTACCAAACAATTGTTGTTTAAAATAATTAAGCAAACATTTCACAGTTTGAATGTTAATAACAATACATTTTAGCCACTGGAATCAAAAAAAGTCATTCAAAACAATAAGTAAAATTGTGTTTTTTTTCGCAGTTCAAACGTGCCACAATGCTTAAATTCAGAAAACTTTAAGCCAAGTTCCACTATATAATAACAGTTTTTAAAAAAAAATGTGATTTCAAACTTGCCCAGAAGTCAGTCGACTATTGGAATAAAATTATTTTATTTATGGTGAAGCAAATATAATTGTTTCGGTTCCAATCCGTTTGAAAAGTACAACTATATAAAAGTCTACATATGTTCTCGATCAGCATGACGAATCGAGTTTTTTTTTATAGCCATGTTCATCTGTCTATTTGTTTGCTTAAATCAACACACATTAGTCCATTTTGTTGTCAGCTGTAATGCTCTATGTCGATGACTATATGTTTTATATATTGTTTTCAAATGTTCTTTATCTTTTTTTTTTCCCTGAACAGATCTTTTATTCCAAAAGAGAGTGGCTCTTTTTATAAAATCTCCAAATAGCTTTTTGACTTCAACAGCTCAAATACCGAAAGTTCTGAAAAAAATCTGCAACCCCATGAAAGTTCAATATGATATTGAAGAAAATAAAACTAATAAAAGAGCTAGCCTGTATTGACCAGATCAATCAATTATGTTTGTTTTTAAACTTTGGCCGATCTAAAGGTTTGATATGGGGTTACTTTGCCCCCCGAAGTATGCAATAGCTTTTTCCTCTTTGTATTCAACAAGTTCGTAACTTAATAGTTGTGTGCCTTGTTTTATATGTTTCGAGGATTAGTTTTTAATCTACAGAACTTCCCAAAATTCTTTTATACGTTCTTAAAAGCCGAATTCTTGAACTTCTTATTGCATACTTATGGGGGCAAACTACCCTCATTTCTCAGGCTTAGATCCGATACTTCTTGGCTAGTAGATTGCATTACCAAAGTAAAACAACAGTTTTTTGGGATCCAGGTAAACTTCAGGGTGACCACTTTAAAATCCTTTTCTCAAAACATGCAATCATCTATCCTGGACACAATCGGGCAGGAACCTGATAAAAGTAAGCTATTTATTGGTTTCCATTGCAACTTTAATTCTGCATTCAACATTTTTTAAGCTAAAGTGTATTCAATCTTCGACTCTTTTACTATAAAGTACATATGGGTAATATTGAGTAGGTACTTAATGCCCATGCAGATAAAATAAGTTTCTGCTTCAATTTCTGACAGCCTTATAAAGAGGCCCCCCCCTTTCCCGCTCTTTTAAACCCCTTTAAAATCCGTCCGTTTATATTTACTGCGCATCAGCTTCATGAAATTACAAATAAATTATGAATTATATTCTAATACTCAAAACTCTTTGTGATCAGAGTGCTAATTTGTGTGTGGGAGGTGTAAAACAAGTTTTCCCCCACAAGTTCCATGCTCACTAGAAGAAGAAGAAGTCAAACAAAATACATTTATTGTTATAAAAATAAATGCAAACTGAAAGCTTTTCACGAAGCCGCCAACGAAACGAACCACAAACCGAGCGAAACGTCAACTACATCAAACTCTGGAAAATGAATCATCAAAAAAAAAAAAAAAATACAAAGTACTAATTGTAAGTACATTCGCCACATTTTGATAAAACTAATTAGAAAAGTTTCCATAGAGAAAGAAATAGACAATCATTTTATGATTTAATTGTAATTTTTGTCAATGCGTTTTTCATTTTTTTTTATTGTTGATTTTTAGTAATTTGTTGTTGTTGTTGTCATCTTACTATGTGAGGCTTAGGTTAGGCAGTAATTAAAATATAAGTATATTATATATATATATATGTATTTGTATTTGTATAGTATGTATCTGTTGTATGCAAGTGTGTAATGCTCGCTTGGCCTTGTAATGTTGTTTCATTATGTTTGTATTTATGTATTTACATATTAAGAAAAATTAAATAAAAATATTTAGGGTTTGTTTTTGTATTTTTCTTATATTTTGTTGTATCGATCATCAGTTTGTTGTATTTTTGCATTTTGGATGATACAAGATCACAAATTTGTAGCACCAGGCCTTAGGGGGGGAGGGTGTAGTTGTTGTTCTTGTTGGTGGTGGGAGGGGGGATATTTCACTTCTTGGCATCAATTATAATCTCATCGCCCGATTGTAAATTATAACTATAGAGCTGTTTATTGGGAAATTTCATTTCCTCAGGCCCGAATTCCTTGTAATCTTGATCCAAATAGAAGAGACGCATTTTATTTGGCGCCAAATTGACAAGCTTCTCCAGCTTGACTTTAAGATCGTTCACCGTCAAATAGACATCAACAAAACGACTCTCACTTTGCTCATTATAGGTAAAGATGACTTTGACACGTTTATCTGGCTTAAGATTGACATTAACCAAGGGATCCAGTTCACCATGGACCTGCAAGAGTTCCTCATAACGAGGCGAGGGTCTTTCACTCTCCGGCTTGACCATATAGTAACGAACAAAGGCACGCTCGGCATCGATGCGTTCATCCTGACTGATCTTACCGCCGCCATTCAACATGGTGACATTCGGGAGACGTGCTATCAACAATTGTCGCCTCTCGTGCTCCGACAGCTCCAAAGTCTCCCAGAGGGGCCAGTGTTTGACGCGTAGATTTTGCAATTCTCGGAATTTTGTCAACTCATCGATGGCTGACCAATTGTCGAGATGTGCGGAACTTAGATTCAATAGCTTAAGGCTGGGAAAATATTGATGAGACTCTTGTTCGCAATTCTCCTGGGTTTCAGTCAGTGCCTTAATGGGACAATCGGCCAAGACTAAAGCCTCGAGATTGGGAAATAGGCGTCCCAGCCGACATATCTCTTGCCAATTCTCTATGGGATTGCCAGTGAAATGCAATGTTTTTAGCTCGGGATGGGCTTTGGTCAGTTTAATCTCCTCCTGCTCCTCCTTTGAGCCAGTGTCGATTGAGACTTTTGTATAGTTATTAAGACTCAAATGCAATTCCTGCAATACTGGCAAATTCTGCAATAGATCATCTATACACATCCAATCCAAATATGTGCCATTTAATACTAAATTCTTCAGATTGACTGTCGGTGCGGGATTTTCCATTAAAGAACTCATTAGGCGATTTTTGCTTAAATTTAAAAACTCAATTTTCGGCATATGTTTCAATATATTGAAAACCTCTTGCCAATCTTTTAGTTTATTTTGCGCCAAATCCAATTCTCTCACCCGTTGGCATTTCTCTCGTATACTCTCAAAGTCTCCCGCCGAATCGATGTCACAATCGTTGAGCACTAACAAAGCTGGCACACTGGTTAATGGGGATAAACGTGGTATAAATATTGAGAATTCCATGCGAGATCCGCATTTAGTTACAGTGAAATCGTTTGGCAGATCAGAACGTTTATGCAATTCCGGCGGATGATGGGCATTCTCGAATTCACATTCCGCAAAATATTTGCGCTCCAAAGCCTCGAGCAATGAGGGCATCTTGGCCAGCAGCAGACGAGACGGGGTGGAGCGTAATTTGTAATTATGTAAAAACAAAAAAAAAAATTGATTTTTTTTTTCTTTTAGTTGTACAAAAAAAAAAAATTGTTGCTAGTTTTTCTTTTCGGTTTTGCTCTGGCAAAAATTGTGGGGCAATAATTTGTTGTTTTTTTTTTTTTTTTTTTTTAGATTTGCGCAGTTGCAGTCTTCATTGATTTTTGTTGCTATATTTCGTTGTTGATTTCTTGTTGTTTAAACAAATTGTTGTTGTAATTGCGCACTTAGTTGTAGTTGTTGTTGTTATTGCTGTTGCCTTGATTTTGTTTTGTTGCTGTTGTTGTTGTTAAATTCGAAACAAAGAAACCAAAAAATGCGTATATGAGGCAGGGGCTCCACTCCGTTGTCCAGTAGTCCCCAAGTACCAAAAGCCAGGCCAAAAGCTAGTGGCTATCTTTGTTGTTATTAATGTTGTTATAGTTGCTGCTGCTGCTGCTGTTGTTGTTGTTGTTGCGTTTTTTTTCAATGCTCTTTCTCTAGTTGGTGTTGTTGCTGTTCCACCTCTGCCTTCTTCAGCCTTCTGCTTCTTCTTCGTCTTCGTTGTTGTCGTGGTCCGCTCGCAATGCATTCAAATGTTCAACTAAAAACCCACTGAGAACCGCGCCAACTCCAACAATCACACACCGTTTGAATGTTTGATGGTAGTAGTTGTGGTGGTGGTGATTCGCATGTGTGTGTGTGTGTGTGAGTGTATATGAGATTCTGGCCTGTTTATGTGTGTATGTGTAGGTCGCTACAGCTCGACATGCGCACTCGTACAGGGGCGGTTTTGGGTTTTCACGCGGTTGGGTCACAAATAAGGAAAATTCTTTATCGCCAAGTTTTCCATCTGTTCAAGCCATTAATATAAACAGATAAGAACTTATCCTACCCCACAAAAAAAAAAAAAATTAAATAAAATTTTGAATTTTGTTTAAGAGTTGAACAAATTTGTACAGAAACAAATTGCCAACTAAATTAACAAAGAATTTTTATGGTTAATTAACTAAGCAAAGGTTGCTGATTTTAATTTTTGACGCCCCTCAGATATGTTTCCATTTACTCTGTCATGTAAATTTTGTTTGGTTTTTTTTTTTTTTTTTTGGTATGACCTTGCCCAAATAAAAATAAATACGTAATTGTATTTGTATATGTCTGTCTGTGGGTGTGTGTGGTGTGTGTGTTTGTGCTAGTCAATTACGAAATTTGTTCAGAAAAAAGAATATTCTTTGCGTTTTTAGGTTTCTGGCTCACTAGAAAATAAATATAGCATCTACATTTACAATGACCTTGCCTTGTTTTATTTCTTGTTATTATGTTTTTCGTTTCCATCTCTATATGCACTTGACATGGCGTGCGTGTGCCAGCTGTCAAATTTTTGGGCGCTCTTTTGGACCCCTCAAGTGCGCTTCTGTATGACAGTCGCTAAAAACCAGTTATAAAGTCAACGGTCATGCCACAGTAAATACCCACTAAGAAAGCCTCTTCCCCTTTGGCCATGTAACATTGATTGGCATTTGACAATTGAAAACTGTGTTGGGGGTGGCTGTTAAATTTAAATATATTTTATAAATTTAGTTGTAACCTTGTTACATATTATATACACATTATAATTTTTCCCCATTTGTTGTCACAACTCGATGGGGTTTCACTTTGCTTTTTACGCTGACAGCTTGAAAGGTGCGCAATAAATTCACGAATGAGAGCCAACTAGCTAGAGAGAGAGAGAGCAAGAGCCAATGAGAGAGAGAGAGCGAAGGTGAGAGAGCAAAGTGCCACAGAGAGCCACAATTTGTTAAGCTCTCACACACAGCTGTGCTTTGTTGTCTGTTATTGTTTAATTTACACACGCAAAACACGTACATACAGACATTTGTCCAAAAGGGGTAATTGTGGGGAGGGGGGCTGGGTCTATATAAAGTTAGGGAAGGGAGACTGAGGGGGGGCCTACATATGTTTGTTTGGTTTTGTTGAAAACTGCGCAGCATTTGTTTTGGTTTTTTCTTTTACTGCTAAAGCTTTTTTAGGTTTTACAGCTGATTATTGTTTGGACATGCAAGCTTTCAATTTACAGAAGGGGCAAGTAGGGTGGCCTGCCAAGCTTTTTACAACGGGCCCCAAGTCCACCTCCACCTCCTCCCCCTCCAACCATTTATCCATCAAATAGCAGCCAACATGTGCAATGCAGCCATCAGACAGCAACAACAACAACAAAATTTGACTGAAACAGATGGCAGCACTGTGTCATGCTTGAGCAGGTGGGTGGGCAGTTGGGTGGCTAGTTGTGGGGGAAATGGTGGTGAAGCTAGAGTGAGGTGGGGGGCTGAACTAAGGCGACTGTTACAAATTTGATTTGTACAAGACATACCATTTTGATGCTGCTCCATTTCAAAAAAAAAAAAAAAAAAAACAGAAAAAAACCAACAAATTCTGCATTTTTATTTGCTTATTCTTGTGCTATTCCCTTTTTTGCAATAAGCTTTGGAATAACAAAAATGGCAATAGATAAACATTCATTCTAGCCTTGTCGCATTTTTTATACCCTACCCCAATTATTTATGGCATTTTGACTATACAATTTAAGTTCGTATTTTATAAGATCGTTTCTAAATGTACTTTGGTTTTTGAAGTTTAAGAGTGGATTCCAGTTTTAAATTTTATGAAGATCTATCAACAATATCAAAATTAATCTTGGTTAATATTTGTAGATATAATAATAATGTCATCAAATTTTTCAGTTCTAAAAGGATAACTAAGCGTCAGCGCTTAGAAATATTATTGAAATTTCATAAAAAGTCAAACTTGAGATATACATAAATATGAATCCTAACCTGAGGGTTGCCCGTACTTGAAATCTTTAAAAGAATTTTACTTTTTATATTTAATATTAAACTTTAAAATTTAACACATTCACAAGGTTATTTAGAAAAAAACTGATTTGAACTAAAGCAAATAACTAATTCAATAAACTAACTTACATAACTTTTCTGCAAAAAGCTGTAAAAACCTTGAAACATTTCAAATGTTTGAAATGAAAAAGTATACATATATTTTCTTTTCTCTTCTCTTAGAAGTGAGTCTAACTTTTAAAATTTCTGTAAGGGTAAAAGAAACTCAAATATGGCACAAAGTCTCACTCCGAGGAAGGAGTTCAATTTTCATATGTAAATTTGATTATGACGTTGCTGAAATAATTTAATAAAATATATGCATATGGCATATAAACATCAAATGTCGACGAATATGAATTTTTAATAAAACGCAATGCATTCTGTTACATGCGAAAGTTATGTGAACAATTTTCAACAATCCAAATAAAAACTTGATTGGGATATAGACACTATTTTCCATATTATTTGGTTAATCGTTCAACCATTAAATTTGATCAACGAAAATTTGTGCTAAAAATGTCTAATTCTATATAGCTAAAATCTGTTCTTTTTTATTGATTTACAAGACTATTAAGTAAACTGAATGTCTATATATAAACCATAGCAGCAGATATAAAATTTAAACTGGCCCATAAATTAATTTTACAGACAACAATAATTTTTTGTATTTTCAAGGAAATTAATTCTTTTGAATTTGCCTGGAAATATAGTCAGAAAACTATATGATAATTGATCAATTTTATATTTGTTTTTTTTTTTTTTTTTTTTTTTTGTTTTTGCAAATTTTGCTATTTAAAATTCTTGACCTTTGCCCAATTTTACAATTTGCTTACTTTAATATCGCTTAATACTATTTGAAAATTTGCGGATTTTGTTTATTTGTTTTGCACGATTTTGGCCCGTTCAATAAGTCAAACAGATTTAATGGGCAAATCAATCAGTCTGTCAGTCAGTCAGTCTGCCTCTCCGTCTGTTTCTCTGTGTGCCAGGAATCGTCACACTTTGTTACTGTCATGCATTTCTCTTGCTTTGTGTATATATTTCTTAAATTAAGCAAAAACTCGAGAAAATAATAATCAATTTATGTGTGACTTGTACCCTTACCTAAATACCATCTCCCCCAAGCTTAACTTAATAGTTCAGGTGGACAAGAATAACAGCAACAAGAACAACAACAGTTGAATAAGCCATTTGTCAATAAAATTTTTCTCGTCTTATGTCTTATGACATTAATATACTGCCCCATAAGTCATGTTTTGTTATTCTTATAGAGTTATTACCTTCGATAGAATAACAAAAAAAAAAAAAAAAATTTCGAATAAAGGTAGGGCAACTATTGTTGGATACCCTTTAGTAAATAGGAGATAATTTTCATGGCCACCCAATTCAAATGCGCTTTATTTCAGTAAGTTCTTAAAGGAAAGGTAAAGGAACATGTCTTTCTCTTGATATACTTTTATTCAAGTTTTCGAGTTGTAAACTTTCAAATGTCCTGTAATGACCAAAAGAAAATTCTATGGATTTGATTCAACAAATGTGATTGAACGAGGGTTTTCTTTTTAATCATCATAAAACATCTCAAAGGCGAAGATTCGAGTATTTCATTTGTTTAGCCTTTCATAGGATAACAAATGCTTTTAAAAACATGTGTGTATGTACATACATATATACCCTTTACTAATTTAAGCCTGTTGGGTATAGAAATGCGCATTGATTTGCCTCAATTGAGTCGAGTCCCCGTTCTGTATGAAGATCGATGTGCGTTTTTGTGTAATTAGAAAAATCTTATCCCCCCCCCCAATAGAAATTAAAACTTTTATATATTATCTGTGAATGTGTGAGTGTGTGTGTGTATGTTTTGTTATTTTTGGGGTTTTCATTTAATGAAAGCAGTTTTATGGGGGCCCCCAAAAGCTTATATTTTTGCATTGTTTACAGATTTAATCGAGGAAGAATGGAATTGTATATATCAAAGGAAAGGCCCAATATAATCCATAGACACACACACACACATATTAAAGATACGATGCGGAAAATGAGAAATTTGAAAAACGATTGCGTCAAATCTAATATAAAAATGCAAAAAAATGCAAAAAAATTAAGATGCTAGTCGTAAAAATTTGCCCAACCAACCAAGCGAAAAATGAAGAACAAAAATTTTGCTGTAATCGACGTAAACAACAACAAGTAAAAACCAAGACAGACGAAAATTCATGCTATGAAAATGTAATGAAATTTTTCATCAACATTTTTTTTTTTTTTCTTTTTTTTCATAGCTTCATAGCCTAGAGAAAACGTCTAGACAGTGTTTTTTGTTTAAATTATTACTTACCTCTTACTTGTAAAGCTAGTGTCACAACAGAGAAAAGTTCTTTGTCTGAAAAGTGGTTAACCTTGCGTATGAGTAATTTCTTGTTTGTTGCATTCAAAATGAGTTCTAAAAGATCATTGAACATTTGATATATCTTTTGTCTATAAGCATATTTAAGTCTGATAAGATATATTTGAGTTTATATATGCGCATATATATAATGAGAATGTCTGTCTGTGATATTTGTCCAACAAATATCTAAAGAATCATAAATTTTTTTGGGCCATAAAAACGTTCAAAGTGTAGACAAATAAATTTAATTTCCATTGAATGAGGACTTTTGTTTTACTCAGTTATAGACAAACTTTATATTATTAAATGATTCTCTAAAACAAAAGAGAATTTATACAATTATTGTTATTAATGTACATAAATATTTAAATATTTCATAATGTTTTAGTTAAATTTGCAAATTGTTTTAACAATAATTACATTTTAAGCTTTTAAGTACTTTAAAAGTTTTCGAAATTATAAAATCAGGCGGCAAGTGTTTCACACTGAAATGAGCTGATTCCAATTTAATAGCATTACTTAAACTTTCTTTACTTAAGTAATTTATAAGTAATTCAAAGTAATGGTAGTTAGTTAGGCTTATATATTTACTTAAAACTAAATTACCTTAAGAGTTCATAAGTATTTTGTTAATTTCGGGGAGCATCAAACTGTTTTATGCATATTAGAAATGATCTGCTTGAGAGTTGAATAGATATATAATTTAAAGCTTGCAGGATCAAGGTGACTAATAGTCAGACCGAAGAATAAAAATGTCTAGATCAATAACTCTAGTCTAGTCTAGTCTACCCTATTAAGTCTTTAACTGCTGGGTATGCAATTAGCAATGAAATGACTTTAGAAATTTGTTCATTTCACTAAAATTGACTGACTAGTTTGATAGTTCCAGCGTTGACAAGTGATTATTAAGCGACAAGAGAAGCTAAATAGAATACATCATATTTCCCAATGTTGCCACCGACAACACCTTCTTCCCTCCGTCTGCTCCTCCTCCTTCTTTTCCTTGTCAACGACAGCGCCAGATAAGCATTTCATTTTTAATACCATTTTTGCTGTTATGCTGTTTTCTTCTCCTCTCTCTCTATCTCTTTTTTTTTTTTTACACGCTTCAACTAATTTTCGCCTTGGTTGGCAGCGTTAATTTAATATGCGACATTTGCACTTTTTGGTCAGCTCACCCAGTGTACGACCGAATCCATCCAGCCCCAGCGCCCCCTGTCCACCCACGCCACCCCATGAAGGGTTCATCGGTTACGCTATCATTGGCTTTGCTTTTGCGGTTGAAGCAACCGTTGCAAAATGGGGGGCGTTGTTGCAATTTGAGAACGACATCTGTTTCGCTTTCAGATTGTATTTCAGCGGTAGTTCAATTAAACTGATGCATTTTAAAGGGTGCAGGAGGAGGGGGCATTGGCGAAAGTATGATGACATTGTCGAAATTATCATTTCCGTGCAATAAATGTTATTAATTATTAAAATGTGACTGAAATAACTGAATTTATTATGACAAAAATGGTAAATTTTTGATGACTTTTAACTTTGGTCAGAAACTATTTAACTAAAACATAAACGCAACAATAGAAAACTTTGTCATCTACTCCAAAAAACATTTCTCAAATTATTCTAATAAAATTAAGTGTTTATGTCATTATTTGGGATATTATACATCGATTGAGACTTTATTATAGTTAATTAAACTGATTGCACGTACAGATCGCGTGCTGATGTTAATGAATGAGGAAGATCTCTATAGCCTCCAGAGTCTAGATCAAATCGGAATGCATCTAAAGATCATTAAGTTCAACAAAATTCGAAAAATTTGGCCTACATAGACTGAAAGACTAGGGATAAGCTTAGATCCTGCTTTCTAATTTCTTGGTTAAACCATTAAGATCCACTTAAAACTAGTTTAATTCCAGTTTCTTAAGAAATATTAGCACTATTAAAAATCTATTAAACTCTTAAAAGTCAATATTTTAGAAGAGTAACAGACTGACGAACAAAATTAGACGTTGACTGTTTCTGTGGTACGTAATTGGATTAGTTCCGAAAAACAGTCGAAAAAAAGATTACAAAAATTATCTCTCTCTCTATATATAGAAGATTATGAATGAGCAGTTGGGTTTTATTTTTTGGGTTGGCTTTTCCATTGCTTAGTCATTTTGTTTGCCATTTGATAAGACCCATTTTATTAGCCTAGACCAAAAGTTTGTCCGGTTTATGATCCTAATATGATGATTTCGTTGTATATATTTAGCCAATCGTTGATGATTGGATTGGAATGTTTGTGTTAAATTATTAAGCAAGTGAGAGATGGTTGGCATTCTAGCTAATTACAGACAATTACTACAGGCAAAAGAGGCAGAGAGATAGATAGGGAAGGAAGCAGAGAGAGAGAGAGGAGAAAGCAAGGCAGAGTTGGTCACATATGCAAAATGAATTATTCATAACCAACTTGGACGTGCACCGTTCCTACTTGTAGAGACACTCGAAGCCTTTTGCAATTAATTTGCTGGCAATAATGAGATCTAGGACAAAATGTACTTCTAGGCAAAAAAGGGAAATTGTTGACAGTACCAAAACAGAGTGAGCGAGAGGCAAGGCGACATAGAGTTGTTCCTTTCAGTTTTTCAATCATGAAACACAAACTTATTTTCTCTCTGCCAAACGTCTGTCTTATGGCCATGGCCTATATACTCAACCAGAGACTGATATGAAATGAAATGAAATGTGAGCGGGCAGGGCGGCCGTATAAAGATTGAAGGAAGCTAAAGTAGAGTGTAAACAGGAGGGGGGAGTGGGAAGATAAGTTGCCAAGGTGTTTGACAGTCACATATGCATATCAATTGTTCAGATAAGTACGAGGGATTATATCCCCCGACACAGTTTGGTTTTAATCAAACTAAAATGCCATGGCAACATTGCAAATTAAATCAGAGAAGAGAGGCTCTCAGGCTCATACTCTCTCGCTCATTGTCTCTACAATAATCCGCTATACACTCAATTTTTTTTGTTTTTTGGAGTCGCAATTTAGTACCTCCTTTTCATTTGAAACCTTAAGAAATTATTGTAAAAAGTCAATTGATATTTCTTATTATATGAAATTAAGTTCTAAATGAACTCGAACTGTTTACTGATTTAGAGCTTAGAAGAGATAAAAAACCATAATCTAAATTTTGAAATGTTGTGAATGTTAACAAATTTAATGGGATACTCAATTGTCGGCATTCTCTTTTGTAATATTTGAATTCATTAATATTTAAAAAAAAAGGAAAACAAAAATTCAGGCTTAAAAACTTATTGAAATGCCTCTAGAGATTTTAAAGACCTTTAAAGACTTGTAAACAAAGTTGAGGCAAAATTTTATGATAATTTGCAATACATTTTTGTTCGATGAGCTGAAATACCTGAGAAGACTTTGTAGTGTAGTTGTGAAAACTCATTTGCACAGCTTATTACAGGTAACAGAGAAATGGCCCAAATGCAACTAGGTCTAATCGCATTTGGTTTGTCGCAGGATTTTAAGAGCCACGCCTTTCCCGCCTCATTGTGGGTAGGTGTGATTAGACCCAATGATAATGCCGCTGCTTGATGATGATGACTGCTGGATGTGATGGGTGGAGAGGCTGGTGGTGGAGGAGTATGTTTGGGGGGGATAATAGTGTGATGGGCGGTTAGAAGTGTGTGTTTGTGTTGATGTTGGCGTGCCAAAAAGTTATCAATGCCCTCCCCCACCCAAAACCATGAATCACTTTAAGTGAGCTAATTTGAGGTTGTTTTTTTCGCTGTTGTTGTTGTTAATGTTGGGCGAAACTTTATTTCTTGTCGCTTTTCATGGTGTTGCTTGTTTGTTTTTGTGATTTTTTTTTGCCTTTGTTTATTTTAAATTGTTAAAATCTTTGCCTAAGACTTTGGCATCAATCAAATGTCTGTCTGCAATTGCGAGTTTGTATTGTAATTTGTTTGAACAGCTGGCTGGATAGCAGCCTGACTGGCTGGCTGGCATAGAGTAAAAACAAAGAGTAATCCAAAGAAGGGAAAGGCAAAGGATCTCTTTGGCTTTGTTTGCTGAATGAATTAGCTTGGCTTACAGACACTCAAGACAGATGAAATGTTTCAGCGAAATAATCAAAAGATATCTTTGAAATATGCAATCCATAATCATCATCATCAAAATATGCTGACAACAATATTATTCGACATTGCCCTTTCATGGGGTTTTATTTGCCGTTAAAGATGTTTGTTTTGAGTTTTGGAAAATTTAATTCCAGTTTGGTTACTTCATACGTATCAACTTGACCAAATATACATATCTATTTCTATAATATTCACAAAATAGTAAATTTTCTTTTATAGATATATCGAAAATATTCGATTAATCCATTATGTTAAATTATAGATTTTTAGTTTAAATCACTAAGATATTCGATTTATTGAAAAATACTTCTGACGCTATTCGCTTTTAAACAATTATCGAAAGTTAAGTTTCTATATCAACAGCATTCCATATTATAAATAAATATTTAGTTAGTTTAAATGTTGAAAACATAGAAATTATTAAAATTGTAATCGATGAACAAAATTTTCAGAAAATTATTTGAGTATTTTAGTTAAAGTACTGAAAACTTTTTATTTGACACATTTACCTAAGACATGGGACTAACTCCGTCTGTCTTTTTTGATTTTACCAATATTTTAAGCTAATTGATTCCTTAAAAATAGCGCAGAGCTTCAGCAAACTTGTTAAAGGTCAGAACTATAAACATAAATTGATTAAATCGGAAAATGAATAAACTGAAAATGCGATAGGGTGATGTAAAAGGGGTGTGTGTGAAGGGTGTGAAAAAGTAACTTTTGCTTAAATTTCCATTCGACCATATACATATTCGAATACATTTTTTTTGGCCGCCAACGTGACAATGGCGTAAAATGCAATTTATAAGCGCCATGAAGTCATGACACGATTGCCAGCAGCTAGTGCCCTGCCACCAGCTAGTACTCAGTCCTCCTCCACCTCAGCCCACCCATCACCCCAAACATCCATTAAGCAGGCAGCAAACTTGATGGGTTTGGTGGTGCGTGGATGGGTGAATGGAAGTGAGGCAGTATGGCCCGACTGTGGTTGCAGTTTAATTTATGCACATCAAACTGTGCTATGTTCTTGCAGAGGAGCACTTTTACTTTATTACGTTCCACACCAAGTGGCAAGTGACAGAGACAGAGGCAGAGGCAGCAGAGGCATGGAAAATATGGAAAATATGAAATATAAACGCGAAATGCCATTGAAGTGAGTTAATTATTCAAAGTTGCTCATACGCAACGTTGGCTGAGGGACCAAGGGAGAGCAAAAGAATGGGAAACAGCGAGAGAGAACGATGGAGACATAGTGCAAGACCCTTCTCAACCTCAAATGCACCTGTATAAATAGGTTACACCCATCCACCGATCGACTGACTGACTGACTAACTGTCTGTATGTCTATCTGACAAAGTGACTGACTGAGGCACTCAAGAGCTCGGAAGTCATATAAGAACCTAATTGTCGGCACTCTTGAGGTTCGTTTGCTGTAACCAATGCGCAACATGTTGCTGCTTCTATATATACATATGTACATATTACCCTTGCATTCTTTACTCCTCTGCGCGTCACTCCTCACCTTGACTGGACATATCGCATAAATGTTAAATACGCTTAAATTGATTGACAATTAAGATATATTGCCTTTGTTTGTATGTCTAAAAGGGGCGGCTGGTGGGACAACAGGTTGCTTTTAACTACTTACTGACTGACTGGCTGGCTGGCCAACTGACCGCTGCCTCCGCCAATTAATTTGTCGCAAACAATTTGCAAAAGGGCACTCAATGAAATTCGAAACGACCGGCTATTTTCAGATCAGAAATGAAATCGCCATAGCCATAGAGACAAGTGAAGCGACATTTGCGATTATCTTGGGCCAAAAGTCAATTTTAAATATCTTAAAGCAACAAAGTTTTTGATTTTTTCCCAGCTTGGAATAATCGATGAAAATATTTTAGGACATTTAATTCAGTTTTCATTGTGGAGTTGTGATTTTTAAGCCTCTAAGGCATTCGACAATTAAATATTGCCAACTACATTTAACTATGTACATACTTTGTAAACTTGTAAAGACTTGAGTTGATTAAGGTCAAAGAATAGTATTTATAAATTAATCAAATTGCAAAACTATCAAAAAAAAAAACAACTATTTTTTACCCCTTTATGCATTGCAAAACTATAAAAAACAACTTTTATTTGCCCCTTTAAGCAATGGACAAGTAATAAAGGCCGTTTTTGAAAATCATGATGGAATTTAAAAATCTTTGCAATAGTTGCAAAAAGAAACAATTTTTAGCTCACGGTAGTCAAAAGTTCTTAAAAGTATGATAAAAAGAATATTTTATACTTATATTGCATAATTTTGAGAGAACATTTCATTCATTTTACCTTCTAGAACTGTCACTGTCCCCTTAAGTAATGTTTTTTGTAGAATCAAAAGTTTTGCTATCTCGTTTCGAGCTTCCTAAATTGCTTGAATTCTGATTCCAGCAAGGACTATCAACATTTTGCTCTAAAAATTATGCTATAAAATATGATTGTCTTCTTTATCAACAGATGTTTGTAGTTTGCCAAAATTTAAGAAAAGGGTGAAATACTTTTAACTTTTTCTCTGCAGTTTGATGAACCCCTTTGAAACGAACATTTTTCCCTTATTTTTTGCTTTGCCTTTCACCACTTCAAACAAAAATCGCATTGCTGCTGACCCATTGACATTGACAGTTTTTTGTGTTATGTCGTTTTGCTTTTTGCAAATTGTTGAGAAACAGCATTGCAATAGTTATTGTATATATCGAGATATATATATATATAAATACCACTTTTACGGGGGCTAAAAGTGAATCGATATTATTGATTTATTTTTACAATGGTATTTACCATATTGCCTCATGATCATTATTGCAATGGGCGGGTGCAAAAATATTTGCACACTTTGTCATTACAATTGATTGCCGCCAATCGAAGAACAACAATAACAACAACAGCAGCAACAACAATCAAATGAAAATGTGAAAGCGGAAAATTTGCAGACCTCGACAGCCAAGGCAATCGCTTTGAGTTAATTTTCCCACTGACCCCTTGCGCGTAAGTAGAGACATCAAAGGCGCGAATTTAAAATGAATCAATCAAAAGACATATGCAAAAATAATGATGATGATTACTTCGACTCGTGTTCATTCTTCTTTTGTTGTCTATCGTTCCCTCTCTCCCTCTCTCTCTGTTTTAGTTTGGGGCGTGAATAATTCCACTAAATACAATAAAACAATTCTTTCGTCATTGTTTTTTTTTTATGCTTTTCTCATTTTTTGTTGCTTGTGGCCTTAAAAAATTTACATCTAAATGAAAGAGCCTCGACAACCGGAACTGTGCCAACAACAAAAAAGAGAAAATAGGGAGAAAAAGAGAGAAACAGAAACGAATCAGCAGCAAAGAAAAAAAAGTTGATGAGCTTCTTCTTCTTGTTCATCGTCTTGTGTTCTGTTCCTGGTTCCCTTCCCTTTTTTTGTTGTTGTGTGGTTTGAGTTTGCTCCTTCGGGCCGCGGATGTAAATAATAAAAAGCACATTAAACAGCATTTTCTTTCATTTCGAAACGAAAACGGAACAATTCCCCCAGTTCGGACCAGGCCACACAGACACACACACACACACACAGACACTAATACAAAAGCGGCTGGCCGCCTGAAAGTATGCTACAATTGCTACAGCGGCTGAGACGACTGTATAGTAGTAATGCTTTGACACTTGGACACACAGAGAGTCTGCTGCTGCACTACTTCGTGAAGCAAAGTGAGGGACGGAACGAAGGGCAGTTGCCGCTGGCCACGGCACACTTTTTCGCCCCCCAAACACTCTAAAGTCAACAGAGGTTATATAAACTTATGGCAAAAGTTTGATTCAATTTAACAAAAATTTCACTCACAAAAGTCGTGTTTGCAAATAAATCATTATAAAAGTCTTTTTAATATCCTCAAAGATAAATGGTTGAAATAACAATATAATTTAAGTTGAATTTTCTTCTTACTTCAAAATAAGATTCTAGTGCTCCTATGAGGTCAAAGTCAAGGAAGAAGAAGGCATTAAAATTAGTTCCTTAAATCCTTCTGAATCGAAAATGTAAATAAAATCTTTATTTAAAGGACAGTATTGGTTAAGTAATTGAAAATGACAGTAATTATTTCGTGATATGATTCGAAAATATGGAAAAAAGGAATTATTTGCTGTGACGATTGACAAATGTGGAAAAAAGCCAGTGTTGGTAAATGTTAAGCAGTTATTGTCATATCTCTGTGGAAAAAGGCCAGTGTTGGTAAATGTTAAGCAATTATTGTCATATATCTGTCATTAAGTGATATCCCCCGTGAATTATTAAATTACACAACCTTTTGTATAGAGGTCAAAAGACTGACATAACTTGCTTTTGAAGTTTTCCATCTTGTTTTGGCCAGCCATAGGTGAAAATTGGACTTATTAACACAATTTTCAGAGATAAAAAAGTTTGATACTTCCTTATCAAAATATTTCATTTGTCAGATGAAAATTAGAAAATCTCAGTCTAGAAATCAACTTTCTCTTTTTTAATTTAACTTTCGAAAAGTCGTTGCCATTGTCAACAACTTTCTTTTCAATGGCCCAACAAATAGTTGGAAACTTAAACTGAGAACATTTGCCATTCGGTTTTAACATATTTTACATTAAGTTAGACTTTGGTCATGTTTTCGTGTTGGTTGTTGTTGTTGTATTTTCGCTTGCTTGTGCTTGGCTTGTTTCGTGTTTTGCCACAAATTGTGGCAGCTGCTACTTACTTACGCCACTTGCTGGCATTAATGCCACGTTTTTTTTGCTCGGTTTACATGCTTTCTTTTCTCTTTATGCCTTTCATTTTCATGTCCAATTTCATCCAAGATGAAGGGCCCGAGCCGAAAGAGAGAGCGATTCCGTACATAGGACTTGAGCCTAAAAGTATGCACTTGAAAATTTAACAGGCACTGCAGTAGTAGTTTTTGGTCCCGCTGCTTTTCCTGCTTCTCCTCCTCCGCCAACAAACAAACCGACCTGCCAGTCTGCCAGTCTGGCTTTTATGATGACCAATTTTATGATGACTCTCTCCATTGCTTCGTCTCAGTGTGGGCCTGGGACTGGGAATGAGAATGGGCATGGTCATGGGGCTTGGGCCTGTCGCTCCATGAGTCAAATGAAATGTGAAATGTAATCCACAGTGTGCCATATGCCATGTTTATTTGCCTCTGCATCTGGCCACGGCTAGGACCGATGGAGATCGGATGCGGGAGGGGAACCAGTGCCAATTGAGTTTAATTTGTTGAATGCCTTTTGACAGATTTCAAAATTAACTGATAGCACACTTGAGTGCACTGACAAAGCCTGAATAAATTCTCTTTCTCTCACATATTCTCAGTCACAGTCTCTCAGAAAACCAAATCACACATGTGTAAAATTTGAATACGGTTTCAGTTACAGTTAACAGCATACGATTTGGTTTTTGTTTTTGGTTTCGTTTCGTTTTGGTTACGGTTTACTTTGGTTATTCAGTCGTGCAGAGTGATTTGATTCATTTGATTCATTTATTCAACAGTTGACAAAAACTTTTCAGCAAAAAGGTTTTTGTGCGGACTACTTGATAATCATAGAGCTTACCACAAAACCTTTCCCAAAAAAAAAAAAAAAAACTGCCGGAACCCAATGAAAACTTACCGAAACCCTTACACATTAAGCTGCTTAAATTTTAAGTTTACTTGTCCTCCAGTTAAATACTTGAGAAAAACAAGTTAAGCTGATTTCTCTCTCTCTCTCTCTCTCTCTCTCTCTTTCTCTCACTCTCGAAGCAAACTACACATATAATGCATTTTCAGGCTTCACTTGATCATAGAATTTGCAATCAACTCAAGTTTTGCCTTTACGTCAGAGAAAACAAACTATTGGATGCAAACAAAAAACAAAAAAACACACAAAAAAAAAAAAAAAAAATAGAAGCGGAAAATGGAAAATAGAAGAGCAACCTAAGCTCCTTTTGTTCGCTTTCAGCATTTCACTTGATTTATAATTAATATAATTTTAATGAGTTGAGAATCATTGATTGCGGTTGCGGCCAGAAGTATTTTGGCCCAGAATTAAGCAGTGCGAGAAATGAGAAATTCTATTGAATTGAAAATCAAATAATGATAAATTAACAAAAAGTCCTTAAAATTGAATGTCAACAAAAAGGAAGTAGCAACACAAAATCATCAATCGATATCAATTGCAAGCCAAAAAGGCAAACGACAGAAAATCGAAAACTTTTAAAAATTTTAACTAATGCAATCTTTTATAACAATAGTCATGGAAAGTAAAAATCAAGCAATCAAATACATTAGAGCTATATGATACACTCATTCGATTTAAATGAAATTTTTGGTACAGTATTTAATAGGTCAACTGAACTAAAAAAATGGCGAAGTTATTGAGAAAAATCACTATTCGTTGGAGTTAAGCGATATAGCGGTCCGATTCGGTTTAAATCCATACATACTTTATATGGTCTGGGTTGCTTTGTTCTATGCGTTGCACACTTCTGATTGAAACTTATATACTCTCTCTCTTTACAAAGGTATAAAAATACATAGTCAAAAAAGTTTAGCAAATTGACAAAAAATATTTTGTGTATACATAATTTATAGTTTGATGCTCTTAACCTAAAACATTTAAATATATGTACTTAGTTATCAGCTACAATATCTAATGTCAAAAAAAGGAAAACATTGAACAAATATTTTATTACAAGGTTAAAAATTTTTTAGAATTTTAAATTGTAAGAGTTATGGGTCATCAGAGCATGTCAGCTCGATATATGTGTATAGATTTTTGCATATCTAATTAATTATGCATTATTTAATTGTTTTTTGTATACCCTTCAAAAGAAAGTACATATGTATATATATATGCGTATAAATCTCACGGTCGTAACTGGAGAATTACCCATTCATATATTGATTATCATTTTTATACCATACACCCATAGGGTGAAATGGTATATTAAAGTCGCCAAAATGTATGTAACAGGCAGAAGGAAGCTTCTCCGACCCTATAAAGTATATATATTCTTGATCAGGATGAATAGCCGAGTCGATCTAGCCATGTCCGTCTGTCCGTCCGTCCGTCCGTCCGTCCGTCCGTCCGTCCGTCCGTCCGTCCGTCCGTCCGTCCGTATGAACACGCAGATCTCGGAGACTATAAGAGCTAGAGCCACCAAATTTGGTATGTATACTCGTGTAGTATGCACATGTTCAGAGTTAATTGGAATTTCGGCCACGCCCCCTTACGCCCCCAGGAATCACATAAAACTGTTTTTCTTAAAAAGTATAACAGCTAGACACATCAAATTTGGTTTATATACTCGTTTAGTTGGCGCGCAGAAACTAATTGTTTAAACTTTTTGCCACGCCCCCTTCCGCCCCCGGAATTTACATAAAACTGATTTTCTTAAAAACTATGACAGCTACCGACATCAAATTTGGTATGCAGACTAGTTTAATAGACGCGCAGAAACTGGCTATTTAAAAATTTTGCCACGCCCACTTCCGCCCCCGCAAATCAAACAAAACTGATTTTATCAAAAACAAACAAAGCTAAAGTCACCAAATTTAGTATGTATACTGGCATAGTATGCGCGGAGAATTTATATATTTTCATATTTTGCCACGCCCACTTCCGCCTCCATAATTAAGAAAAAACCGATTTTCTCCTGTAGTTTTTTGACTATCGCATTCAAATTCGGCAGACTAATTAATCTTATCTATTTCTACAAGGCCAGAATTGGCCGTTGGCTAGTAGCGGCGCTAGAGTGCTCGTGTGTTCGTAGAGTGAGCGAGATAGCACATACTATGAAACATGTAAAAACAATTTAATAGACATACATATGTACATTTGGTTTTCGAAATTTAAAAAAATTTGTTTCACCTGGTGTATGGTATACCCGAGTCGACGAGTCGACTTACTTGCTTCATTCGAATTGTAAAGCTTGAAATATATTCGCCGAGTTAGACCATTACGACTAACAAATCATAACTTTTGCACTTGGGCACTACGATTCAAAGATTAGGAGTATTAGCTAGAGTGATTGGACTCTGGATTAACTTTGCTTTTTTTGTAGTGATTAATGATTTAAAATCGTTAAATGATTAATTATGTTGCTTTAAATTTTAGTTTTGACTTGACGGGAGGGTCAATCAAGGGATTTTGTTTTACCAAGTAAATTCGATTTATATTTAAAGTAAGCAAATTTGGGAAAAATATAAAAAGTTTTAAAATTTTACATATTTTAGGGTTGTTAAAAGAACTCTGGAGTAAAGAGTGGCTTTAGGACAAATACAAATGGTACGAATATTTTCCCTACCGAGTGACATGGCTTGTTTATCTTGACGGTAAATTTAGACACTATATTATGGTCTTTTTTTGGTCTAGACTTTGTCATTTTTGGCATACAGTAGACAAAGCTTGGGTATAAAGATAAAGACATTATAAGCTTCTAGATATATGTTTATAATTAAATCAGTCCTGTTCCCATATCACATCGAAAGTTGGCCTATGCAAAAAGACTAAATGACTTATGCAAATTTAATTCCATATGCAAAACGATTAGAAACCAAATATGGCCATGACAATATTCAACAACGATTCAAACCTGTAACATACAGGGAAAGAGACGGTAGCAGAAGGTCAGAAGCGGGCAGTAAAGAGAAGACATTAGCATAATCTCTAGTCCTTTTTGCATTTGCATAAGCTGCTGTTGCTGCGGTTGCTGCGTCTGCTGCTTCAATCGCAGTGCAGAGCCCCGAAAAATTTTCCATACACTTATGTACATATCTGTAAAATGAATTTTATGCCAAGTAGTTTGAAACTTCTCTCACTTACACTGTAATGGCCAAAAGAAAAGGGGAATCTAGTGTAGATTTCCGTGTATCTTAACGCATTTCCGCCAATGAATTTTAATGCCATGAACTGAGCTAAAAATAAGTGCAAAGAGTGTTGAGAGGAGAGAAAGGCAAGGTAAGAAATATTGCAGGCAAAAAAATATGCAAATTAATGGTTGGCAAAGTGCTATGTTAGATTTCCTTTTTAAGTTTTCCTTTTGCCCTTTGAGCTATTTTCGCCTTTGCCGAACGAACATGGCTGTAACAATTGTTAGCCAAAAGCCAAGAAGGTGGCTCACAAACAAACCACTTGACACAAGAGTCGCAACAACCGCACTAATAACTAACAAATGTTGCCGACGTTTCCCTTCCGCCATGCATCCCTTACAAACCTCTTCAAACCGTTTTCTCCACCCCTCTGATGACGCAGTTCGCCCTCTCCATTTCGGTTGGCAGTGTAAAATAGTTTCAACCAATAACTGCGACCGCATTGCGTATACGTCATGTATGCAATGGCAAATGAAAATTTTCGTTTGTTTTGCCGAAAAACGTATAAATAGAAATGTGCATACATTTTATTATTATTTTTTATTCTTCTCGTTGTTGTTATTGTTGTTGTTTGTGTAATTTTTACTAACTAGTCACTGTGGCTGAGTTCATTTTACTGCGGCTTTTTAATTAATGTTTAATTCATATTTCCAGACTTCTCATTAAAATGATATACAACAATTTCTTCATTTATTTGCGTTCGCATTTTATTTTTTTCGTTTTTCTCCCTTCCTATTTTGTTTAAGTTCCGCCGACCGTTTAGGGTGTTGATTATTTGTTTTGTGGTTACGCTAATTAACCAATTATAGAATTTGTATTTTCCCTTTTTTTTTTTGGTTTTTTGATTGTTGCTCTATTTGTGCGGTCAAATAATGTGTACATATATATTTTTGCGTTTTCAAATTAAAGTCAGTGGTCAAATATAATTACTAAAGGATAACAAACTAAATGTCAAATATCATTTACCGTTAATTAAACTAAAATTAATTATTGCTTAAAAATATGTTTCTTTATAGTAGATAATGTATATTAAGCTAAAGTGTTTGTGGTAAATGATACATAACCCTAAGAACTTTTCTGCTCCTTGAATCTACTTATTTATAGAAAGGGCCATTTAAATTTTGTATAAGCCTCAAGAAAAGTTTAAAATATATCACGAAACACAGTTGTTCCAAAAAACTTGTATCTTAAAAAACGAAAAACAAATGTTTATTAATGTCAATGCAAGTCAAAAGGAAACATTTTACTCAATTACTTTTTTTACTAACTTTTTTTATTCACTGATTTTCTCAAATTTATAGCCACTTAATGTATTTATTTATTGTTGTGAGACAATTTTCTCTTAGTTCAGCAATAAAAAATGGGTTGAATCAGTTTACAGAAATTTAATTTCCACACTTTTTCCTTTTTTAAACTTTTATCTAAACTTTGAAAAATATAAAAAGTAATTAAAGAGAAAATACTTTAATAATTGTATAATTGATCATTTTTTATGACAATAATTTTGATCATTAGATTATATCTGTCGAATGATTTTCTTTTTACATCATTTATTGTTAAGAAATTGCTCATCTGTTCTCTAGAAAGCATTCAAATTAATATTTCGATCATTTTTATATTTTAAGTCTTAGTTAAATTGGAAATATAAAGCTGAAGTTGATAATATGACGCTTAAGAAGATAATATCCAATAGATTTTCAGTTACATTAATAGTTAATTGAATCTTTATACTTAAAGCCATCGCATGGTCATAATCTACGCGTTTAGTTCTTTTCCTTTAACTATCCTTAAAGCTTCTAAAACAATTTGTAATTTATGGTAGTCATTTCATTGCTTTACTTTTGCTCTTCTCTCATTCTTGCTTCTTAATGACCTTATAAATATGTTGGAAATCTAGCCATTATTATAGGTTTATCTCGTTTGCTTTAGTCATCATTTTCATAATGGATAAATGTGTAGAGCAGTTCCATTCTTCATCTATAGAGTTTCGTGCCGCTATGCGGAAAAAAACCTATTTCTGGTCATTAATATAAATCACTTAACACTTGGTCATCGCCCACGCCACTTAGAATTGGGTGGTCAGAAAATTCGATAAAAACTAAATAATAACGTGAATTACTATCAAAATGAGCTAAATAAATAAACACTAAAATATTTTTAATTACATTTGTTACACACTCAGGTGGAATATTTTCATATATGTATGTATATATGTAAGTATGATGACCACTAATTAATGCTAACTGATGGTTAGCTTTAATTCTAACTCTTACTAATTGATGGCACTGCCCACGCCCCAAAACTGAGGGGTTTGGGTTGGCTGCTTGGTTGGTTTCCACTACTGGGAATTAGGCATAAAATTGATGGTGCACGAGGCAGAGCGAAAGAGTTAATGAAAGTAAATTCCGCCTACATCTATCGATCGGTATAGTACGTACTATATATCTGAATATATGTGTATATATGAGTTTCTATATATATAGAAACTCTGACACTGATTTGGCTTGAGCGATAAAAAGAAAAGGTTCCTTTGTGCCATCAGTTGTAGACCAGGCCAAGCATAACAGTTTAAATGCGAGCAGGGTCTATTAAAAAACAAAATGGAGTACCTGTAGCACTCAAACACACACACTCACACCAGCACACTCACCTACACACACTGTTGGAGTGGAGCGACATGCCAACACAAAAGCCAACATGCAATTTATGAACAGCTTTTTAGCTAGCGGGGCCAAAATGCTCGTTTGAAGCTAACGAAATGCAAAATGGTAGAGCGAGAGGGGAGAGCCAAAGGACACGGGCTATTACAGGTGAGAGGGAGGACTGTGTGTGTGTGGCTCAGACAAAAGCGAAAGCAAGAAAGCGTAAAAACAAAAAGAAGAGAGAGTAAAAAAAAAAAAGAGGAAACTACTAGACGAACAGGTGAGGAGAGTTGTAAGTGGTTGTTAAGGAAAAAGCTGTGGGTAAGAGAAAACTGGTGTGGAATTAGTATGTGTGTGTGTGTGTGTGCTTGTGGCTTCTCCAGGGACTCCAGTTGAAGTTCCATTTTCCACCCACCTTAACTCGTTGATAGAATAATGATATCTTTTTTCATATTTTACACATATTTCTATATATAAACATAAAAAGCCAATCCCATAAACCTGGTTAGACTACATTATGGTCAATTGAGGCTTGCTGGTGAATTTCTAGGCACTTGGCATTTTCAGAGAGTGTCAACACGTTTGAATTTTAACAGCTTTTTGATTAAATAAACAAAAGTATAATAAAAGTTTTAAATGAGAATTAATATATTCGATCTAGTAATCTATTAAAATGTCTAAATTAGAATGTCAAATTCGTATCTTATTTGCATTGCATACTTTCAGGAGAATGTACTTTCACTCTATGTTAAATTTTTGAAAGGTTAAATTAAAGAAGATTGAATTTACTCGTCGTTCTGTTGTTTCTGTTTGGAATCTTTATCTTAAATTTCTTTAAATTATTGGCTAAAAATTACGATATTAGTTTTTACTAAATTCATTGCATACTTTTGAAAGGTTCTGTATAGGTTTTTTTTTACATTTCGACAGAACTAGAGAAAAGTGAAAAAAATGTTACAAAGTTTTCCGCGTTATAAAATTGGTTTTGAATTTTGAGCCTTGCTAAAGTTTTAAATATTTACAAATTAAAATCCATTGCCTACTCTTAGAAGTCGAGCATATGGCCTAGACTCTACTCTGTTTCTTAAGCAACTTCTAGAAATTTCTCTCACGGGAAATGAGAAACATTTCTACCAATTCAGAACTGCTTCTGTTCCGTTTTGCTTGCATAGTTAAAAATTTTGTAAAAATTGAAAGCACAATGAAAGTTTTATATTGCATCTCTGTGTGTGAGGTGAGCCAAAAGCTATGAAAGTTTTATGCAAATTTCGTAGTATGCTCGGACAGGTCGAATGGACGCGGTCGTCCTCTTCCTCATTTCTCATTCCTCAATCCTTGACTCTTGTCGGCATGAGGTCAGGTAAAAGATTTTAACGTGATATATTTATATACATAGATATGCATATATATGTATACATATTTATATAGTTATAGGTGTAGAGGTATTCAAATGTTGCATGGCAGACTTTTGCTGCATGCAACATCCCAAAAAATGCTGGCAACTTTTATGGCAAATTTGTGGATAATTTTTAGTTTAGTTAGTTTTCATAAATTGTTTAGTTTCATATTGGTTTTTTTGAACGTGGTAATTTTTTAGTTAACAACAACTGGTGGCTGTCGGTTTAAACGATCGGAAAATGTTGAAAACTTTCCACTTTTTCAATTCCATTAGAGTTTATCCTTGACACGAATAATGTAATATGGGTAAAAGTTTCCTTCCTCAAATCATTAAATTAAAACAGTGATGTTTTATTTTTTTTTTTTTTTTTTTGTTCCTGTGGATAAGGCTTGTCGCCCGTCATTTATGTTATTTGTGTCGTAAGTAATTCGCATATTTACCTTCAAGGCTCTCCCCTATCTCGCTCTCACTGCTAATAAAATCAAACGACTGAGCACAAAAAAGGGAGTAGCTGAATGGAGAAAATGGGATACAAGCACACACTCGCACACATTTCATGCTATGGGCTAATAAAAATACACAACAAACTCTCGTCAAAAATTCGTCAACGTAGTTGTAATAGGCAAACTTCTCTACATAGACTCGGTGAGACTGTGTGGCAATTTTTGTGCAACAAAACGACCCAATTCCAGACGTGCCTTATCGCAGGTAATACCTCACTTTTTCTCTCACTCCGTCGGCCTCTGTGTCCGCTTCTCGCTGATTCCATTCATGCCAAAAACCAAAACAGACCAAACACAATAGCAACCAATTCTTATTAATGAACTCAGTTATAGAGTCGACAATTGAATTGACCTATAGCCATACCAAAATTGGTATATTTTCAGATAAGTTTGCTCAAAATATCCATATTTGGATTGATGGAAAACTTCTAATACTATGAGAGTTTAGGAATAACATAATATATACGATACAAATGGATTCTTGCAGTCGAAATTTTACTCTAAATTGTCTTTAAACGATGATCCTCGTATATATTTTTGAGATGGCAAAAACTTGTCAGTGATAAACATCGTTAGTTGCTTCAAATATGTGATTTGTTTTAGCATAATATTTAAAGTTAAAGCGATACTTCTAAATAAAATTCGGTCAATTAGTTTTCTCCTCGACTTCTTCATCCATAATCAAGAGCTAAATGTTTAATTTAAACGAAATCAATAGACAACAAGATTGTGTTCGTAGAAGAAGCGTTTAATTTCCATCCTCAAATGTATATACCCTTACGTTCTACATTGCATGTGTATAGGGTATGACAAAATATGTGTGCTAGCAGTGCCAAGGTAAAAGGCACAAATTATCATCCTCGTCATCAACTTCAATATAACTATATAATAACAACATAAGCCACGACATGGCAATTATAATATACTAATCATATTGCCAAAGGCAAATAACATGTACAAAAATCAAGAAAAGGGAAACCAAAATGAAACCGAAAGGAAAAAGGAAATTCCAATGAGGTTTCGAAACGAAATTCTCTGGTTAGGTACATAAATGAAAGGCGATTTCCGCCATAGCCCTAATCAATTATACAAATTGCGAGAAATTAATTGCAAATTCGCACACACTCACACACTTACACATACAACAAATTTCATGTACGTGTGGAAGGGGTAAAAGTTTATGCCGATGGCTTATCAACGCAAAATGCCTTGAGTGGCGTCAATCTGATTAAATCATAACATAAATTTGTATACCAAAAGCCTTATCAGACTGCGAGTATAAAAGGTGTACAACAAATTTGAGTAAATTTTGTTCGCTAATGTGGCATGAGCACGAGAAGCCGCAAAAAGAAAAAAAACCAACAAAAATTACTGCACGTTGTTATAAATTAAAAAAGAAAAGTGAAAAGAAAATGCTCAACATAATTTGCAATTTAAGGACCAAAGAGAGACGGAGTGAGAGAGTTAGTGATAGAGTGAGTGGTGGGAAAAAATGTTATTGAAAAACTGAAACTGAAACTTTAACGGGCAACAGGCAACAACAAACTGAGGCAAGGCCGCAAAAGTGAAAACGGCAAGGCAAAGGAATTTTCCTTCAACTTTCAAATTGTGGCCAAGTAGAAGGGGAAAAAGGGTTTCCAGTCTTATGAGGAAAATTTCTTTTTGCTAAACTTGCAGAAACTAAACTTGAAACTTGAACTAACCTAAGAACAGTACCGAACGAAACGAAACTATTAACTTGTATATTATAATGTTTAAAGACAAAGTGAGGTCATAGATTTATTACGTATACGCCACGTATGTTCATTTAAACATTGAAATGGGGGAGTTTGGCCTTTGTCATAAAAAAGAGAAAAAAATGCTTTAACGTGTATGTTTGAGGTAAGTTCAACAATAACAAAATCAACACTCGGTACACAAACGCACACATATGAACCTCAAATAAACACACATGCAAAACATAACCGAAAAAAAAGAAATAGAAAATGAAATGAGGAAAAAAAAGAGTAAACAAACATAAAGTGTTGGAAGAGGAGGGTGTTGGTTGTGCGTGTGTGTATCTGTGTATGTCTGTGTGTGCCATTCATTTACAAAATGCTGGCAAAAGTTGTGGCAATAAGACCAAGATGACGACAATGACATGTCGAAGAAGAAGAGAATGAGGCATCCAAGGGAGAGGGCACAAAAAGGAATTGTTGGCCCCTTCTTTTTGGCTTGGATTTTTAAAGTCTAACGCGCTTATTTACACATTGCGCCATATGTGTGTAGGTGTGCCTGTACAATCATATACATGTATGTGCAGAAAATACATACAAACAAAAATACACATATAAACATAAGTATATATGGTAGATATGTGTATATATATGTATGTAAATATTAAGGCAACGCGGTGTAAACGAATATTTTCATTTGGAGAATGCATTATTTACTCAATTTATTGCTCAATCCCCGAATATCATCATTGATTCCACTTAGTCTATGAAATTTATCGATCCGCCAATACACAATATCAGAAAAAAAAAACACATTTCAGTGGAGGGGAAAATCATTTTGCAACGCTCAAACACGGAAATTTAATTTAAAAAATATAATTAAAATGTCAGAATTATTGATAAAGGAAAACTTTTCATCGAAATTGACCTTAAACTTGTTTTTATAAATGGCAAAACACTTAAAAATAGCATATGATAATATTAAGATCTCAATATGGCGACGCCGAAATTCGATGTTAATAATTAGCTATTAAAAACAATTTCAAATGTTAATAAACGTTGCTGAGTAATGAGTAATGGTTTAATTGGCATTCAGAAAGTTAAATAACTGGCTTTTGAAGAAGAATGAAGCAAGTAAGTCGACTCGTCGACTCGGGTATACCATACACCAGGTGAAACAAATTTTTTTAAATTTCGAAAACCAAATGTACATATGTATGTCTATTAAATTGTTTTTACATGGTTCATAGTATAGCGCCGCTACTAGCCAACGGCCAATTCTGGCCTTGTGGACCGCGTAGTAAAATACGTTCATACGCATATTTTGCATGTTTCTAATCCGATTTCAATAAAATTTGGTAGTTTTGTAGAAATAGATAAGATTAATTAGTCTGCCGAATTTGAATGCGATAGTCAAAAAACTACAGGAGAAAATCGGTTTTTTCTTAATTATGGAGGCGGAAGTGGGCGTGGCAAAATATGAAAATATATATACTCTGCGCGAATACTAAACCAGTATACATACTAAATTTGGTGACTTTAGCTTTGTTTGTTTTTGATAAAATCAGTTTTGTTTGATTTGCGGGGGCGGAAGTGGGCGTGGCAAAATTTTTAAATAGCCAGTTTCTGCGCGTCTATTAAACTAGTCTGCATACCAAATTTGATGTCGGTAGCTGTCATAGTTTTTAAGAAAATCAGTTTTATGTAAATTCCGGGGGCGGAAGGGGGCGTGGCAAAAAGTTTAGACAATTAGTTTCTGCGCGCCAACTAAACGAGTATATAAACCAAATTTGATGTCTCTAGCTGTTATACTTTTTAAGAAAAACAGTTTTATGTGATTCCTGGGGGCGTAAGGGGGCGTGGCCGAAATTCCAATTAACTCTGAACATGTGCATACTACACGAGTATACATACCAAATTTGGTGGCTCTAGCTCTTATAGTCTCCGAGATCTGCGTGTTCATACGGACGGACGGACGGACGGACGGACGGACGGACGGACGGACGGACGGACAGACGGACATGGCTAGATCGACTCGGCTATTCATCCTGATCAAGAATATATATACTTTATAGGGTCGGAGAAGCTTCCTTCTGCCTGTTACATACATTTTGGCGACTTTAATATACCATTTCACCCTATGGGTGTATGGTATAAAAAGCTTTTAGAGCAATGTAAAAACAACTCTGGCAACGTTGCAACCATTAAGTGGCAACCCTGGAAATCGACCACCCACTGTAAATAGTAAAAATTACTAATAAATACTAATGAACAAGTTTTAGGAATATTCAAAAATTAATAATATTGTCCTAAAAGTATAAGAAGCTTTAACAATAAAGTAGTAGCAACTCTGGCTAGGCTAGAAACATAATATGGCAACGCTATTTAACGGTAATAAGAATTTTTTCTAAAATAAATCAGAAACTATTATTTTTTTCTGTTGAAAATTTTGTGCAAAAACCTATTCAAATAAAATTGAATCAGAAATACATTGCGTCCAGACAGTTTTCATGGAGATCTGGCAACGTGAAATTAAGCCATTTGTTCAAAGCTTGCAAGGATCTCTTTTTCGCCTTTGTTTCTAAATCCGACAAAATTAGATATACGAAAGTGAAAACGAGAACCGACTTTATGGTTATTTAATGTTGTGTTTTAATTCGTCGCTAAATTCATTAAAACTTTTTTAATATTTTACAAATTACGTATTTCTGAGCTTATGAGCTGAAGTTTGATACATTGTCAGATGCTGCTTTAATTTCCAGCATCTTAAAGAAGAGAAATGTTAGTCCCTCTTCTTGCTGTTGGCCTATTTCTTTTTGTGGCAATTTTCATTTTCAGACATTAAACATGAGTATTCCAACACACACACACTCACACATACTCACATACACACAGCATATGCTTATGATCCTGCAACAACAAAAAAAAAAAAATGAAGGAAAATAGAAGGAAAAACTCTTTCAGCTGCCAGGGGAAAAACTTGGCTTGGCACTTGCTTAAGCGCTTTTCACACGAAAAATATCAGCATAATGCCAAAAGCATATACACCACATGTGTGTGTGTGTGTGAAAGAGAGTGTGTGGTGGTATGTGTGGATGTATGGGTATATTATAACCACACACTCATACACACGTAGAGAAGTAAAAAGGCGACAAGTCTATTTTACTTTTACTTTTTGCCTCTAAATCTGCCTTGGCCTGGCTCCATTTCAGCTTTCTTTCCCTTCTTGGCCAAAAGGTCTTTCTGCTTCGTGGGCGTGAGCTCTCTTTTTCGCAATAAATATAAGTATATATATGTAATATACTTATACATACTTATATGTATATATAATAAGTATATTTCTGGGTAATTGACAGCGTTGTTAAATGCCCAATGCTTAAGTAGATGCTGTTACTTTTGCCTTAAGATATTTCCTAGGTTTAAAAATCATTATGGCTTGGCCTATCTCTTTTCTCATTCTGGCCGGCCCTCCTCCTTCTTCTTGATTCCTGTTAAATGGTGCATGAAATTTCACACTCAATTTGTGCCTCCTTTTATTTTATATTTTCAATGTTTTGCAAACTTTTTTTCGCTTTCGCTTGTGTTTGTTTAATACATTTCGTGGTTTATTAATGTCAAATTTATGTGCATAACTCAAAATAGAAATTGACAGGCCTTCTGACAAATGTGAATTGCCCACCACAAGCATTAAAAAAAGACAAAAATGAGAAAGGGAGATATGTAATTTGAAATTTTCTTTCCCTTTTTTCGTTTCCTTTTTTTCTAGTTTGTTTTACAAACAATGGAGAATTACTTTTGTGCAAACAAATTTCTAGGAAAATTATTCATTAAAACATTTGCCGGCCCCTCATCATCATCATTATCATCATCGTCATTTGTTGGCGTTCTGTCAAAGGTCGACGAGTAATTATTATAACAGAAGGAATGAACGAATGAATGAAGGAGGAAATGTTGAGTAAAGTTTCCGCATTCTCTTTGACAGATTTTCACTTTTCTCTCTGTGCATAAGTTATATACACATACAATAAAACTAAAACTTTAAAAAATATTAAGCCTAGAAACTTAAGTCCAAAAATCTTTTGTTGAATAGTTTGAAAATTTGTGCAATTGGAGGTTTTAAGAAATATATATGTAATTATGGCTATTGACCCTTTTTGATGTTCCTTAAGATTTTGTTTATTTTATCAAATTTTTCTTTTCCATTCGAATTACTTTTTTCTGAGAAATTATGCTGATGACACTTTACGACCAGTCTTTAAGATTATTTTTATCCAATTTCGGTTTGTGGTTTGCCATCGATGTTCTTCCTATGATCACATCAAAATGTTTCTTTGATGTAGGCATATAAGTATGTACATATAGTCTTTATGTCGGGAATAAGTTCATAAAAGACAGAGGGACAAAATTTGTAAGACTCACATGAGTTGAATAGACTTTTAACTCATCTTGTGGTAAAACTAGAAGCAAATTTCTACAAGTGAATTTTATAGATTTACAATTTTATCATTCTTTAAAGGTTCTTGTTAATATTAAGCCATAACAAAGTCTTTAAGGTGCATTGCTTATTGTTCTAAAGCCAAAATTTAGAGAAATGATAGCCATAGGAAGTTGCAATCTTTTCTTTTGAACATTGTGTGTTCACTTAAATTAAAGATTTCGCAATAATATCATTTACTCAAGCAAGCAAAATTAAGCTCCTTAAGAAGGGTGAATCACCTAATGCTACATTGTCATTCTCAAGGCTACAAACATAATTGAAGATGTTTCTGACATAATCTCCCTATCTCCCTAAGTAACTTTGAGAATCATGAATGGAGTTAAGCGAAGGATTTTTTTCCCTACAAAACTAATAATGTCAAAATATTTCAAATTGAAATATTGAATAAGCTATTTAACTTAAATTTGCTATAAAAAAATTACTGACTTTTATTTGATTTTTATTAGTTATTTTTGGGTAATGTTTAAGGACTATTACTGTTTTGTTTTAGATATGGGAAAAAGATAGTCACCATTACAGAGGACTTTACAAGTTTTCTTATATAAAAACCAAGTCGAATATTGAATTTTCTAGAATAACTAAAAAACAACTAAAATAAGAATACTTTGTGTTGAAATTTAAGTTATTTTAATTTATGTTTTGTCTAATTAAAAATCTTTTTTAATTTCACATTTCGAAAATGCTGAAAATGACGCCTAAAAGATTAATCATAATTTTCTTTGTTTATTATTGTTATAAATTAAGGGAGTCATGTGCTCATATTTCTCAAACGAATTTGTTAATTTAAATTCCATAAGAAAATAAAAACCCAAAAAAGTTAATTAAATCATAAAAATCGAATGAACCTCTCAACTGGTTTTCACTTGAAAATTACTTTATTGATTTTTGTTTAGAGTGAGATTTTGAACTATTTCTTTTTTAAGAACTTTTGGCACCATAACTCTAAGCTTAAATGTCAAAATTCATTAGCAAATGAGTATTAAACGCTTAGTAAGTTTGTTACAAAGTACTCAACATAAGTTTTTTCCTTCTTCTTTACTATTTTGAAGAAATTTATGAAAACTTTTAATGCCTCCTCCTGAATTGTGAACTGGCTAAAAGTGTTTTTTGCTGCTTTTAAACTGGTAACCAGATTTAACCTGATGATATTTCGGCCCGCATATAAATATAAATATAAAAGTTGTTTATTATTTAAACGAATTCTGTGGGCCACTTTACCAGTTGGTATGCTAAAAGTCAAATTGAATTTATTTCAATTCGAATTCTGACATATTAAATATATGCAGAAACTTAAACTTGATGGTAATGTATGTATATGTATGTAGGTATCGTGAAAGGATTAGCAGATTCAATTCAATTGAGTTAAAGTGCATGACCATGTAATAGGAAAGGCAACAACGACATTTTGGCTCATTCGTTCCGAAGGCTTGAGGGCACAGGAAACTGAAAACTATGTAAACGGTGGATGGATGGGTAGGTGGTTAGTTGGTGGTGGTGGCGGGTCGGTTGTGTATAGACGGTAATTGATTCACCAAAATGCAAAATATACCTTCAACACACAACACAAACTTAAACATACACAAATTCACACACACACACGCAAAGACACACACTCACGTGTCCCCCAAATCCAATTGGGATATCACGATAGAGAAAGTAAACTCGACAAATTTCAGGCACGTATCAAAAACCTAAAAACCCAGCCAGACTCTAGCCCCATGATGCTTATCGCCTGTGTTGGTTTAGATGTTGTTAAAAAATTTGTAACCACAAGGGTAGTTTAGGGGTATATACGAACCGGCAGAAGAACTATTAAGAATATGCAAATATTGACATGTCGTCTAAGATTTCCATTTTAGATTGAAAGTATGTGTCTCTGTGTTAAGTTCTATGTCTATATTAGAGCAGAAAGGCTTATGATCTTAAGAGCATAAAACGGGTTTTCGAGCTAAAGAATGGCTTATAAAAGTGACATTTTGTTTAAAAAGACTTTCAAGACACTAAGCTTAAATATAATGCCTATAAAAGCATTAGGACTTTTTGTGATCTTTCCAAGGCCAAGGCTCGCTACTCTAAGAGATTCGAAACCTTCGCCAAAAATATTAATTTCAATTAAATTAATGACTTAAAAAATGTTACTTATGCAGCAGTCACCTGTCATTAAGACGATATAATATAAAATAAATAAATATAAGTTAAATAAAGGAATAAGAATCAAATCAATATAAGGGTTTTCATTTTAAATCTAGTAAAAAGGAATGAGCTTGACACAAAACTCTTACATATGCAAAACTTTTCTGTAATTTAGTCAATCTTTTGCCTTAGAACTGTTACATTAATGGAACACCTGGTAACGTTTTTCTATAACAAACTTAATTCCAATATAACTAAATGACTTAGTCCATAAAAACGGAAGATCACAAGAGTAATATACATATGTATTGCTTGAGCTTCACTTATAATTACACTTTAAAGATTTTCTCTAGGGTATCTGAAGACTTCATCTTACGATAAAGAAACTGTTGGGCATTTTGTGTTATTGTAATTGGCATATCCTGAGCAATAGTTCTATGGAAAGGAAATTGGTTTTGTCACAAAGACCGCAAAGATGGTTCATGTGGGGGGTCTCTATGTGGGCGGGAGAATCCCCTAGCACGTTCTAGGCATAGGAATAAATTTCAAATGATGAAGTCGGCACGTTTTTTTTTTTTATTTTATTTTACTTTATTCTAGACATTTCTTTTACTTTTTGTTTTCTCCCAGTTTTCTTTGTTGCGAATTCCTATGAAGTGTTTTTTTTTTTTTTTTATTCTCTTCTTAATGATTTTTTCATGTTTTTTTTGTTCGTTTTCATTTTTTTTTTTTTTTTTGTTATTCGCGTTGTTTCTTTTTTAAGCAAATTAAGCGAAAAATTTCATTTAGTTTTGTTTTTTTTTTTATAATTTGAATAATTTGCCTTTTGCTTTTTCAGCTACTTACAATTCCGAATTAAACATGGAAAATTTGTTCTCTCTTGTTGTGGTGCAATTTTCTTTAACGAGCCGTTAACAACTAAATTTTTTCAATATAAAAACTTATAAATCTGTTGTATATATTGAAAAGATATATAATAGACACACATTAATAGATATATATTTAGATATGTATTTGGCCTAAGTATAGAAAACTGTATATTCCCCCTCATAAAATCGGACATTCGCTTGGTTGTTGTTTCCGCCGACAAAAGCGTAAAATTGAACTGAAATTGCCAAAAATCGAACCAAAATCCAACCACAAAATTTTGCATTATTTTTCAACAAAAAGAAAAAAAGACAAACCAAATTTTTTTTAGAAAATTGTAATTCCTCTTCATTTTGCATCTTCTTCTAATATCTATATAATTATTTTTGTTTAACTTGATTTAATATATATATGTATGTATATAAGTATTTTTTTTGTTTAACACGCACCTTTTCGGGTTGTTGCTTATTTGTATTATTTACTCTTGGATTTTTGTTTAATGATGATTATTATTATTTGTTGTTGTGGTTGTTTTTATCACACAGATACACACAGATGAAAAACGCGTGCCGCAATTTGCATTTGTTTAGGTATTTCTATTTGTATTTTACTCTTTACTCTACTTTTTTTTACGATCTTTTTGCTTTTTTTATATTTCTATATATTTTTTTGTGTTGCTTCTTTTTGCTCACAATGCGGACCAAAGCGTCTAGCCGCCGTATTGAACTTGATAATTTTCACGCGAGATGACGACGCCGTCGCCGCCGCGTTCCAAAACGACGATGCGAATATATCGCCAACCACGACGATGGCGATAGCGTTGATGATGACGACGACGACGATGAAGTTGGAGGAAAACGGAACGGAATAAGATACAACAAACAGCGCCGGCTTCTTATCCGCAACTGCCGTCGAGCCAACATAGAACCAAGTGTAGAAGCGGCAACAGCAGCAGCAGCAACAGAACAGAACGAGAGAATGAGCACGGTAAAGTCGTCGGCGTCGTTGGCGTCGGCGTCGTCGTCGTCGTCATTGTCGTGTCGTTGTTACTTGTGCAAAAATTTGCTACAACTACGAAAAAAATACTCGACAAAGTTTCACTTTCGATTGGTGAAGTTCAAATACACTTGAGTTTAGTTTTCTAAAATTCATTTAAAATAGGAGGAAACTTGTCTTTACCCCTGTAAGTATGCAATGGGCTGGAAAATATTAATTTATCCATTATTTTCAGGTTATTTATAACATTTCATGAGCCTTGTAGCAACGTAAGTTTCGAGGATTATATTTAATTCACAGCACTTTTAAAAAATTATTAATTTGTAAAAAAAAAACAAATCTTGGACCACTTATTGCATACTTTAGGGAGCCAAGTTAGCCATTTTACGGCACTAGATGCCACATAATTAGGTCAATTTCTTGTTTCTTAATTTATTTAGCCATTTTACGGCACTAGATGCCACATAATTAGGTCAATTTCTTGTTTCTTAATTTATTTATAGGTTAAATTACACGAAAATATAAAAAAACTGTTAAACCGTAGCTCAAAAGTAGGCTGTTGTTTTAAGCCTATTCTCAAACTATTGGACTCATGTTGTACTTCATAATTGTAACCTCCTAATATCCTAATAATATTTTGATCATACTTTCAAAATGAAAATCAAATCTGTTTTCATAATAGTATATTAAAATAAGTTACTTTTATCCCCTTATTTAGTTGTAATTCGCAACTAGTTTTAGCACTGAGGAGCTTAATTGAAGTAAAATTTTATTATCAGTCTTCTAGTGAGAGAAGCGAAAAGCTTTCGCAATCATTAGAATACCAATACATTTTTAGAAAGGGTATTAAGGCTGCCGCCTTAGTTTTGTTTTGATGTATTCAACTTAAATACACTCAACTGTGTTTGGTTATTTTGCCAAATGAATACGTCATCAATTTCAGTTTGTCCTCGAACATGTTCGAGTTGCTCGAATTCTGCTCAAACGAAACGTTGCAAACTGTTGCTGTGTGTCTATGTATGGAGACTGTGTGTCAGTATGTGCCCCTGTGTGTGTGTGTGTGTGTGTGCTTGTTGGGGGTCATGGGATGGGGAGTAGGTTGGTAGGTCACTCGCCTTGCCTTGTCTTGCCTTGTTGGTTGCCCTACCCTGTCTTTGTGTGAGTGTGAGTGTGAGTATGCGTGTGCGTGCGCGTGTGTGTGTAAGTTCATTAACGGCCCGCCATTTCGCGTAAGAGTTGCCATATAACCCACATAAGTAGAAGATACCTTTTACCCACTATTGCCAATGCCTTTTTGCCTAGTTAACTGTAAGAGATATATGTATATGTATGTATACACAAATTTCTAGTCAATTTTCTTGAACCACGACACACACATACACCCACTGAAACATATACAAAAAATTTGTATCTTAACTGTATTAATGAATGGAAGGGTTCGAGGTACCGTGGTTCGTGGTTTCGGTTTTGCTTTTGGCTCATTGGGGGGCGATAAATATGATTTGCACGTGCTTTGCCAAATTTGTTGTGTATTGTGTGTGTGTGTGTATGTGTGTGTCTTTCAAATTGACTGAATGGGGAATTTGTGGGGAAAGGATAGTGAATGGTCAAAAGATCCCAAGGAGCTTGTACTTAAGGCAAATGAAATTTCTGGGAATTGACCATCTGCAAAGCCAAAATAAAAAGACAAAATATGTGAAAGGGTTCTCGTTCTTTATTCCTGGATTCTTCTTTTCGTTTATCTAACTATCTTTGTTATCCGAAAACAAACAAAACAAGCAATACGATTTGTACTAACCTAGTTACACATGTATTCACTCGGACTTGAACGCAATTAAGGCCCAAAAAGCGACGTGACATTTGATTTTACGTCGTCATTCTTGGCCCATTTCATGTAGCTACACGCCCTTTTTTCTTTTTATGGCTCTATAACTGATTTAAGTAGTGAATTGCAAAGGCTTTAAGAATTCATTCAAGAATTGTTTCAATTTGATGATTTTTTAGCATTTTGGTGATATATTTTACTGCTTATTTGATTTTTCTTTCTTGAAACTTTATCCATTTGGTTTAATTTAATGTTGTTAGATGAAAAAGTTTTTTGAAAAGTTTTGGTAACAAAATTAACTGTCTTGACGACACTCGGCACTTCAAATTGACTGAATAACAATTATTTGTAGGCAAAGCTTTTGAAGAAGTGGTAAAAAGGTCTAATTAAAAGACGTCAACTAGTTTAAAAGTTGTTGAATGAAGCCCAAAGGAGTTCAGTGTTTCGCAAAACACTTTTATAAAGTCCGTTTGTGGTCTGGACTTTAAGTAAACTTGGCGTAAATCTTTAGACTTGCCAATGGCTTCTACACACTTCCCAATTTGTGAAACTAAAACATTTGTTTTAAAATTAAAGACCTCCTATGATGCGGAAACATTTTGTTTAGAATTGAAATTAATGAACCAGAGTCCTTATGCAAAGCCTTATTTTCTGTGATGAAATAATGCTTGATCACTGCATGAAAAACAACAATTTTGAGATTGGAGATTGAGATGCGATTTTTCTGTTATTAATGTAAAAAATCGACAAAGTTATTTAATCAGTTTTTGGTTTAAGGGTTAATTTTTCTTCTTTCCAACATATGAACATAATGAAAACGAACCTGTCTAAAAATACAAATCTTACCTCACTTGAAATAATAAGAGACGCCAAAAAAATGTAAATAAAATTTGTTACCCAATGTGATTCTTAAACTAAAAGAAATTAAAATAAAATATTCTACCCTAAAATAAACAGGTGCTAAATTGTTTACCAAATCATAAACTGAAATTGCTCTTTTAATTTGAATATTCAATAGTTTTTATTAGATGGCAAATAAAATTATATGGCTACATTGATTTCGTTAACTATTTGATGACAATTATTATTGCTAGAATATTATCAATTGATAGTTATGCACATATATAAATTTGTAGATATGCATAAATTTATATCAAGTTTATTTATTGAGTAGCTCTGAGGTGGAACATTGATTGGAATTTAAATGTGTGTGTGTGTGTGTGTGTGTGGTACTTCATTTTGAGTAACAAAATCCTATTTAATTGCTTTTACTGTAAAAACTTTCATCTATAACTAATTGATGTTGTTTTCATTGTTGTCGTTGTTGTTGGTCACTGGTTCAAATAAGGTAAATAAAATGTGTGGAAGGGATTTGTAATTTAAATGTTGTGCGTTTCGGTTGGCCCGTAAAATATGCAACTACTAGCAAAATAAAATTTGTAATTAATTACTGGTAAATTGTGGCTGCAGCTGCTGTTGTTGCCCCTGATGGTGTTGCTGCTGTTTCTGCTGTTGCTACTGCTGTTGCCGCTGTGGCATGTTCATTTTTATGGCCATCTAATTTACTGTGCTTAAAGCCCAAATCCCAAATTAATTGGGAATTAGACACAGGCCAGCCAATAAATAGATATATATACAAACATCTATACTTCTCTCTATATATGTATATATATATAGATATACATACAAACATAATCAAAAGTTGTTTCTGATTGGTATGTGGGGCGTGGGCGTGGGCGTTGTTGCCTATAAAAACTAAAACAAATAATAAAATAAAAGAATCAAAGAGAGTCAAAGACAAAAAGTCATTATTATTGTTGTTATTGATTCTGTCATCTTTTTCTTCAGCTCGTAAAAATATTTATGTTGTAAAAACAAAAGCAAAAAATTTATATGTATCTAAGGAGAATGAGAATGAGGGTAAAAAAAAAGGGATTGATAGAGGTTGGGTTAATATTTTGTACTCCTGGGTCAACTCAAGTCACGCATAAGTAAAATCCTTGGGGCTAGGTCTGGTCTGGTCTGGTCTTCTTCTCTCACATATCCTTCTTAGCCTAGACCATGTATCGTATGTATTCCCCATATTTTACTTATATGTTTATATGGGATTTTGTTTGCTTAATTTAATGCACAAAAGTCAGCAAATCTCAACAAACGCTTCCACTCCATGTTTGCATTGCCAAATGTGTCCACTCGAGACAAATGTCCTCAATATTAGTACGAACGATGAGAATGATGCTGACGATGTTTGTGACGATCCTTGTGAAGTGAGCCAATGCTTGCTTTACTTTCCTTTTATTTTCACCTTTTTTTTCCTGCTTGGCTTTGTTTTGTTGGCCAAATATGAAGGCCAGTCATAAAAAGCCAACTAACACAAATATTATGGGTCACGAAAATAAAGTCTGTTAAATAAAAATAACAAAAAAAGTCGTAGCCAAGTCCAAAACTACAAATGAAAGTTAAAACTGAACTTTTCGACTGATTGTTGCATACTTTAGGGGGCAACTATCTAGCATTATATGTCCGCGATTCAAGCAAAAATCTATAAAATTTTAAATAGTACATAAATAATGTTAACAATTTAAAAAGTTAACGCAAAGTTTTAAAAAAGTCAAGTCTTTAACTAATTATTGCATATTTAGAGGGCGTTTTGCCACAATTTCATTCCCAAATTCCAGCCAATATCTAATAAATTTTGAATTGTCCATAAATTATGTTGTCAATGAACTAAATTTTTTAGCTAACAGATATTTCAAAAGAGTTTTGTTAAACAAGTGAACTCCTAGACTGACTACTGCATACTTTAGAGGGCAAATTTCCACTTTTTTACAAGCCCCTTTCAAGCCATAAGTATATTGACTCAAAGTAATCGTCATAAAAAAAACTAAAAATAACTTTGTACATCAGTTAAATACTTTGTTCTCCCTATTAAAATATCTTTTGAAAAATAAGAAACACAAAACCTTAACCTTAAGTAATAAATATTTGTTTTTTTTTTTTATCAGTTTTATTTCTTTGCTAAAGGTCAAGAGCACATAAAAAATCTTGCTATAAAAATATGCTCATAATCCCAAGAATATATTTCTCACTTATCAAATGGACATCTCACTCTCCCCCATTTAGCCACCAGTCAATGTACATAGATCCAAATAAATCTCTTTTCTATTTATCACTAAGTAGCCGAAAAGTAGTTTGTCTACTGGCTTTCATTTCCATCTGTTGGAAATGATCCACCCTCGACATCCCCTCGTCTATGACCTTACCTGTTTGCCCCCTACATGTATTTGGCTCTCATTATTATGCTTGCTATGCACAAAATTTTCTCGTTTTTTCTCGTTTTGCGATTTATTTGCTGTCGCCACCAAAACATAAACAGAAAGATATGAGGCTTAGGGGGAGGTGGGCAGAAGGCATTCACACCATAGTCAGAGAACCATCTCTGTGTCTCGACCACAAATTAACCCAGGCACGTAGTTCGCTTAGGCGGGCCTAATCAAATAGAAGCGCCAAATTAAACAAAACAGCCAAACAGAGTCAAGTCCAAAATAGCAGGCGAAACGCAAAAACCCAAAGCTAAAGCCAAAAGCAAAACCAACAAACAAGAGCTAAGTAAATATGTACATGAAGCTTGACACCTACCACAAAAAAAAAAAAAAAAAACAACAACAAAAAAGCCAAAAAACCCAAATAAGGACTTGGTTGAGGCCACACGAAAATTTGAATGTCTTTAACATGCATGTGAAGCATCTTCTATATCGAAAAGTGGGTGTTTATGCGTGTGTATTTGTGTGTACCTGATTCCCAACCCATCCCAAAAAGTGTGCTATGATTTTCCCTTGAGCCGCTTGAGAGCATTTTGTTTGTCTCTATACCCTTTAGCTGTCAGCTGTGTTTTCGGATACCAGTAGGACAGTCAATAATGTATTAAGAGCTTGAATATATTTGCTTGTACTTCTCACTGATAAATAACTAATGTTATATGCAAATTACCACTCATAAGAGTTCCCAAAGAGATGGATTTAATTGATACTGTGGATCAACAGATTTAGATTTCGCTCAGGGAAAGAAGCTGTAAGTCAACTTCCACTACATTCTTTAATTAGTTCTGAAAGACTTGATCTCTATACATATTTATGATTTTCATTGGGATTATTTTCGAATTCAAATTTAAATACACTTTAGTCCATTTTAGATTTTTTTTCGTCTTGTAAGATTCAATGTTAAACTATTATATATATCATCTATCATATATCATCTTGGAGGAGTAAATCTTTATATCTTTTAGTCATTTAACAACTAGGGCTGTGAAATGGAGGAAGTTTGCCCCGTAAAGTATGCAATAGGCTGACAAAACTCATAACTTTTCGTATGCTTCGTAACCTTATAGTTGTCTAAGATTTGCTTTAAGGATTGTTTTGCATCTACCTTACATTTCAAAATTTCTTTTTATATAATTCAAAAAGCAAACACTTTGACTGCTTGTAAATAGCTTTAGGGGACAAAGTTCCCCATTTTCAGTGCCCTACATCTGTCAATGTTTGCAATAGGAGTATGAGTAAAATTTTGATGTCGAGTTTTTTGGTTAATTTCGGATTGTAGGGCTTAGGTCTTTCTTAACTTCTTAGAGAAAAATATCCGAAGGAGATCGATGAGCTGCTGTGTGTCCCTCCTTGTCCTAGAGGAACATAAAAGGAAACTCTGCGGGAGAAAATTTCCGTCAGTTTTCAGTTTGAGGGTATCAAAATGTCTATGTTTTTGTTTGCTCTGTTCTGTTCTGCACATACAGTGCGTGTGTGTGTGTTTGTTTTTTTTCTCCTTGCTAAGTTGACGTCATATATTAATTACATGCGCGCCATGTGAAAGCGATTTCACTTGGCTAAGCTCCAATTGAGCGGGTACACAATTGTATGTCTGTGTGTGCGTGTGTGAGTGCTTGTGTGAGTGTATGCATGTGTGTGATTGTGGTAAGCAAATTGAGTGGCTCTCAGCAGGATGAGTGCTTTTCCTTTACGCTCTCCTCGTTCCCCCCTCCACTCTTACTCTATCTCTCTCTGTCTCTGTCTTTGCTCTTGAGTGTGTCTGGCAAATGAGCTATCAACAGCTGCCGCCCCTGGAGCTGCAGCAGCAGCAGCAGCGACAACAACAGCAACAAAAACAACAATTCTCTGAATATGCTTGGCAAGTTGTTTACATTGTTTTTGCTTTTTTTTGCGTCTTCTTCGTCTTCACAGCATTTCTGTTTACTATAGACAACGGCCAGCACGTGCTGGCAACACAGGCACAGTGAAACGAGGTAGAGGGAGAGAGAGTTAGAAGGGGATTGGGGATAAGGCGTGCGAGGGTGTGAGGCACCTAAGCATGCATATTTCATGGCTTTGGCCCAATGAAGAAGCTGTCGCAGAGGGGCGGGCGGCATTAGACAATATTTCGCGTATTACTTGGCGTATTTCTTGGCTTTTGTTCTTGTTGCTCTTTGCTTCATTTATTTATGCACACAGCAGCAGCAGCAACGGCAACTCAATAACAACAAAAGAAACACAAGCAACAGCTGGCCATGTTAATTTCAATCAGAATATACCTACTTGTGTTTTTTTTTTAAATTTTGTAATATTCAATTTGTGTGGCAAACACAAAAGCAAAACTTCATTATCATTATTTGCAGCATCATCATCATCATCATCTTTTTCCCCATTATTGTCACAGTTGCGTCACGGTTTCGGTGAGTTGCCATTTGCAATCGTCTCATTTACTTTCAATCATTGACAAAGGCTTTTGATTGATCAAGTTACTTTCAATTTTCGAGGTTAGATTTTGATTGATGTTCAAGTGATTTTCAATTATTAAGCAAGACTGCTAAAAAAATCGGAGTAATGGCACTAAAAAAGATTTGTCAAGCTTTAGTTAGCTTAGTTCTCAAATAAGAATTAGTTAAGAAGTTTGTTTCAAAACTTATATGTATTTGACATATTACCCGCAAATTATGGCCTACTTCTGGCAGTTCAAACATTTGTTCTTCCTTTTTCGGAACCATCTAAAACCATGAAAACCATAAAGTGTACTTTTAGCGATAATGAAGTTTAAAATGGATCGAACTTCGCTTAATTAGAAAAAGTTTGTAACATGTTTTCATAAAACTATTGCATACATTTGGGAGCTCAAACATTTTTTAACTTTTTCTAAGATTTTTCATTAAATGGATCTACAATAATTTGAAAATGGATTCAAATTCGTTTGGTTTGGAAAGACATAATTACATTCCTTTAGAAAACTATAGCCTACTTTTGCGAGTTGCTGCAATAATTTTGACTTTTTCTTGTTCTCTTGTCTTACTCTTTTTAATAATAAAACTCAAATTGGATCAAATGTGCTTCAATTGGCTACTTTGAGAAGTTTATTACAGTATTTGGGCATTGAGTTTATGTTAAACCCTTAAACCTTCTTTTGTTAACTGCTTTAAACCACAAGCAAGTCACGAAGTAGATTGGAATTGGGAATAAAACGAGAATGTTTTAAATTCTGCTTAAATATAATTTTTATTGCACGAATAAGAACAGTGACAAATCACACCCAGTGTATATAGTATAGCTGCTGCTGCTGTCTCGTACTTATTTTGGTTTATATATTTTGTTTTGTTGTTTTTTTTTTTTCTGTCTGCGTTAATTTGCATAAATTGTATTTCATTTGCCTTTTGCCATTTCCATTTTCATTTTCCTTTGGAAATTCCTGCTGGGCTGGCTTTTCCTTTTTCTTTTACTTTTTCTTACGTTTTTACCATCTACTTCTTCGACTTCGACTCCGACTGTGACACCGTCAGCGACAACGACTCAGACTCAGACAAAGGGATGCCGCGTACGTCTTTTAGCCTTGATGGGATACTCGTAACCCTCGAAATCGTCATCAAGCTCATCCTCCGGATGATTATGGTGCTGATGATGATGATGATGGCTGCTACTGCGACTGCTATGATGCTTTTTCGGCTCATGATGATGCTCCTTGACCGGCACGGGTATGGGTAGTGGCACTTTCTTAATGACCGTTTTCGTATGGACATGTGTGTGATGTTTCACTGGCACATGAATGCGTATCCTAGAGAATGAGAAACGTAAGAGTAAGAGTCAGTTGAATAGGAAATGTTCTTTGGCAATTTCCGCGCTTACTTTAGCTTGTCCTTTGATGGATGGCCGTTTGTCAGTGCAAACATCATGCAAGTGATAAACAGCAAGCTTAATGCCTGTGGAAAATAATAAAAAAAAAACACAAAAGATAAAGATAAAGACCAATAATGATTACACAATTACGATGAGTAGATATATATCTTTATATAGGTATTCTATATATAAAGATAAGTAGTCCCCATAAAGGGGAAAAAACGCCAATACAATTAGCATAATTTGAGTACTTTTATGATTATGATTGGCTACCAAATCGCATTTTGATTGAATCCGACCCGCTTGGGTAAGCAACAAGAAAGATAACTCCCCCTCATTAGGTTAGAGCTTTTTATAGACTTTTAAGTAAAGAAACCACCAGTCCTTGCCATGCCCCATGTGGCAAGGCAAGTCAATCAGCCTTGATGTAGGCAATGAAATGATTTTCTGCCATATTATGGCATGAGTTCTTCTTCATCTTCATCGTTTCTCTGAGTCTAATGTGATTATCTCTTAAAGCTGTTAGCCAAATATTTTGCCATACGACTTTTATTGGATAAGTATCCTTTAAAATTCTCAAACGGAATATATCCTTGCTTGTTCGTTAAACTCACTGAAACAAAAGCTATTTAAAACCCTATCGATTGACATCATCAAACAAAAGTTGTGAATAAAATGCCTTTTTACATATTTATTTGCTTTATTTTTGTCCTTTAGTTGTTTAATGCGAAATCCTCGTGAGAGCACTCAAAAATTAACAACACAGAATATACAATTAAAAATTATGTTTTTTTTTTTTTTTTAATGATCAACTTGAGAGTCCTTTTTAAACGTGAATCATAAAACTGTTGACATCAACTTGTTGTCGCCAATTTGTAAATTTTGTTAATGTAAATTGTAAAAAAAATAATGTTTGTGTGTGTGTGTTTTTTTTTTCCTTTGTGGTTTTTCATTCAATTCAATTTCACGCGCGAATAATAATAAATATTGCATAAATTAAGCCACATTCAGGAGGGTATCATTTTTTGTTGTTTTCCTTTCTTTTTTTTTTTTATAAATCATTTGCACTTAATTATGTAAATGTTGGGTTTTTTTCTTTTCTAAGCTGTTGATTCGCCATGGCAAGAGGCCAGAATATTTTAGTTAAATTTTCATTTTTTGTTTTTTTTTTTCTTCAGATTTTTCTCAATTCTCTGCCGCGTTTTTAATGAAAATTAACACTTACTCCACGGGGAAAATGCATTTTCACACAGTGTGTTATTTAATTAGTTTTTTATTTGTATTTCTTTTTTTATATTTTGATTGTTTTTTCTTCTGCTTCTTTTATTTGAGTTTTTTAAACCATCAGCGATGAGTGTAGGATATGAAATGGCTTTGGCGCTTGTTGCTTGCCACGGTTTAAATATGGAAAAACAAAACTCACTTGCTGGAAATGAAATAAAAAACTTGCACACAGACAGTAGAGACAAAGACAGCGATAGTGAGATACAGTGATAGAGAGAGAGAGAGAGAGAGGGACAGACCGATAGAAGTCAAACTCTGTGGTAATGACATGAAGTTGCTGAGTTGGAAATAAACAAAAAGCACACAAAAAAACATAATCAACTTGCCACCGGCTAAACAGTTAAGAAAAGTGGTTAGTAGTAGTGGCTTGGCCAAGGAAAATCGTGCAAAAAAGACAGAAAGAGAGAGACAGAGAGAGTAGAGGGAGTAGTCAGGCCTAACTTGTTGTATTTGCAGAGTGCGACAAAACAACAAACGAAAAAAAAAGCAACGAAAAAATTGAACCCAAAAAAAAAAGTGATACAAAAAACATAAAACTTGCACTTGGGCAATGGCAAATGAAAATGAAGTTGATACGGCTATAAGTAACTTGACCAATACCCTGCAATAGGCATCTCTGAATCTCTTGGTTAAGTAAAATTCAATTAGGTAACGAGTTTTTTCAATTTCTTTGAGCATATTTTGATCATTGCTTCATCTATACTAACCAAAATACCTTGTCAAATCGAGTTTAGAGTGCTTTCACATCTCTGACTATTGAGTGAAAATTCAACAAATGCTGCTGCAACAGCAACTACAACAACAGCAACAACTTTAGCAACATCAATTATTTTATAAAGCCGCTAGTCCAGAAGAGACTTTGAATAGACATGACCGCAGAAAACAGCATGAAATGCAAACAGAAGCAGCAACAACAACATCAACAACAACAATTGTTGGATATAGCAATAGTAGAAACAATAACAATAGCAACAACAACAAAAACACGGCAACAATAGCTGAAAATAGCAGCGGCAACAACAACAGCAAAATCAGCTGCATCACAAACAGCAGCAACAGCAAGTGTAACGGCGACAACATCCATTCCAGACCGCGTTGTGAAAAGCCACCAAACATGAACTTACTCTAACATACGAGGAGGGGCAAATGCGAGGGGATGGGCGAGGGAAGAGGCGCCAACTTAGGTTAGCCATAGCCAAAGTCAAAAGCGTAATTGAAGCTTTTGCCTCAGTTAAATGCAGGCGATTATGTCGGTTGGCTTTCATGGCAAGCCGCAGAAACAACGGCAACAACATCACACAACACTCAAAGAGTTAGACAAAGATAGACAGAAAGAAAGAGAGAGTTAGAGAGAGAGAGAGCGAGTGAGAGAGGTTGCTAGTGGTCATTCCAACAGATGCCAGTAAGGATTTGGATGTTAGTCGGCGTCGGCTTCCTGGTTAACATTTTGGCTAACGAACTTGTCGCAAATTGAGTTGTTGCAGGCGGTCAACCCAAAGACAGAGAGTTCCTGCAGCAATCAGTTGCCAGTTGCAATTTAAATGTGCATCACACTGAGGGCAATTCATTTGATTGCCCAGACCCAGGGCCAAAAAGATAGACACGCCCCACCTACCTACCGTTTGGGTCAACTTATTTTCCATGCAGGAAGCGCTCCATTTCACTAGTTAAATGGCTGGAACTGAACGGGTTTTCTTTTTTTTCGGCTTAATGATTGCATAACAATCAAAAAAAAAACTATGAGAATTCTCTCATCAGCAGCAACAACATTAACAACAATTTCATTCGTTACGGTTCCGCCTTGGCAATTGGAAAATGATATAACATTTTGTATTTTTTCTTTATTTGCGATTTATTGTTATTATTTATTTATTAGCCTCCTCTGCAATTGCTGCAGGAAAGTTGTTTATGATAGGCCAATTAAAATTGATGATATAATCACAAAAAAGCAAAGATAAACTCGGCAACAACCAGTTTACTTTGACTCGCTTTGCTGCTTCACTTCACTTCTATAGCCATCATCGCCAACGTCTTCGCCTTCGTCTTACATCTTTGGCTTCAACGAGAGAAAAAGTGACAAAATTTCACAAAAATCAAAATGAAAGATATTCATTATGGCCAGCCAAATCGCTTTAATCGATTTGGGTGTTAGGTCATTAGCTCCCCCAATGGATATTATTAAGGCAATAAAAACGAAAGAAGAAAGAAAAAAAATAAATGCAAACCAAAAGCCTTTCAATCAAATATCATGTCAATATTTGCCGGAAAGTAAAAACAGAGGAAGAAAAAGAAAACACTTGCACACACACACCGAAGAAAAAGTGGCACAAGGCCAAGGATTTTTTCCATTTTAACTGAACAGGGCCGGTTTTTACCCGAGAGACTTTTCGGTCAAAATGATTGAGTAACTTTTTCTTTGAATTGTTTCAATCATTGGAAATCTATTAAGGTAAACTTGGTGAAAGAGAGAGAAACGCACCACCAAGAGATGCCAACCAATCAAGCCAAACCTTTCGCCCATTCAGTAAACAATTAAAACAGGAAATTGAAACGAAATAATAGCTTAGTAACTATTACGTTGATTTGCTTTCCCTTTATCTCTAATGCAGATTTATATTATTATTCTGACTTAGTTTTGGATTCATTTACTTTAATATTAAACCCTTTTTAACCATCATTAAAGGCTTTTCCTCTGCCTAAGATTTTGAATTACTTTTGGCAACCAATAGTCAACGTCTCCAGAGAAATCAAAATCGATACTAATCTGTTTTACGAAGTAAATTGTGGTAGACGTTTTGGTTACGTGTTTTGCGGAAAGGCTAATCACAGAAGGCATACTTAATTCGATGATTCAAAAACCTATCAAGGCTATTATTTAATCTATGTAACTTTGACTTTGACTAGATATCTTTAACTTTTAAACAAAGTCGTTTCAATAAATATGAAATAAATGATAATTTGACTTCCAAAATATTATTTTTTTCACAATCTTTGCAAGACATTAAATCTCTATTTTCCCATGTTTGGAAAATTTGGGCTGAAATACCAGAAAAATCTCTTTTTTTTCAGTTTTAATCGTTTTGCATTTTTTAGCGATCTGTATTAATGATTTCACTTACTATGGAGATTAAGACTAAAGCTCTTGATTCTATGGAAATTGTAGAGATTTTGACATCATCTACTAATGCTGTCTCTTTAATACTTTTATTTTGGGCCCTTTTTCAGTTGAATCGTTGCTGTTGGCTGGCTAATAATAATTGATAGGTTTACTGCCTTAACCTGTTGGCCTTTCACTAGCCCCACGCTTTTTTAATCATCATCATCGTCATCTTCGTTGTAATCATCAGCTCGTGCTCCTCGTGCTTCTCCTGCTCTCGCCTTTTTTGGCCCATCTTGATGGAGCTGATCTTTCTGTGTGTCTTTCTTACAGGATTATCCAACTATAGCCGGAAACCAATACATCAGGCTCCGCATACATTTCCTTTTACAATAAATTTTCACTTAACTATGTCGATTGGTTGACAGGCCAAAAAACACATTCATGCAACATTCAACATTCCCCCATTGTTGGCTCTTGTTGCTGCGAGTGGGGGAGGTTGGTGGGTTAAGGAGGGAAGGATTTTGGTTTCAGTTTCGGTTTGGGGTTTCGGTGACACAATTTTCCAGTTTGCCAGTTACTTACTATGCCTCATAAATTGAATTGACGGAAGCGGGTTGTAACTGCTTGCTGAAACTCCTGTAAATTGCATGTGCAAATATTTGTGAAACGCGAAAATTTATTATGCATTTTGCATATAGAGTATTGACCAGGGTTCCCCATTATCGCAATAATAATTTATGGGCCAAAAACTCACCAATGACCTCACGCTGGGTCTTTAAAGAGTTGTGTGTGTGTGCGTGTGTGTGTGTGTGTAGAGTTTCCATAAAGTTGTGGTTCCTCTTTGACTTGGTCAAGTGCTTGGGCTCCTTCTCTGTGTGTGGTAAATTGACAGACCATATGCTTAGTTAGAAGCGGTCAAGTGGAATGGGTTGAGTTGGGTGGGAGGGGTTGGTGGTTGCTGGTTGCTGGTTGCTGTGGGGCAAGGTTAAACTGGTTTTTGGTTTGATTTTTATAACCATTTTCTGCTGACATTTCTGCCAAGTTCAGCAATCGTCCAAGCCAAATGGTCGCTCAATTCACCAACATTGGCTACTTGCCTCCAATGGCATGGCCATAAATTAATGCCTCACCCTCCACCCATCTAGAGAAGGCTCCCTGGTTTTGGTCATAAAACGTGCTGCATAGTTAGAATCTTGTTTGTTGACTGGACACCTGCTTGCCCCGTTAAACGCAAATCCATGTTGCTCTCCCGTGTGTGTGTGTGTGTAAGAGTTTGTGTGTGTATATATAGAAACTAAAAGTTTTGCTCCACTTTCTGTTGCCTCTCTAAAGACCACCACAAGAAGATTTATGTATCACCAAGAAGCTTATATATATACATATGTATCTATTCATGTGTGTGTGTAAGTGTGTGTGTGGCAAGGTCATCTGGGCTTAATGAAGTCAGCATAGTTTACCTTTAAAATTATTTGCTAGTGTAGCACATAAATTTTATAAGTTTCAATATTTTGAATAGTTTTCAAGGGGACTTCCATATTAAGTTCAAAGGTCAAACAATTTGATATTATTGAGGTTGTTAATTTTGGGAAACACATAATGTAAAAAATAAAATATCAGCACTTATTTGGCCACATTTGAACTATATTAGCTTTAAGTTAAAGAATTAAATTTAATGAGAAAAATTAAAGTAGATTAAATATAATTAATATGTATGTAGGTAGATTTTTAAAAAGAAAGATTACCATTTAAAGTAAAATAATATTATGGGAAACCGAAAAAAATTTAACTAATTGAATACAGAGAATATTGATACCAAATTTAGAGAATATTGATTCCAAAATCGTTGAGAAATATTCTAAAAAACATAATCAAATCCAAATAATTGAGTAAGGAGAATATTAATTCCGAATTCCGTAACATCTTTAACATGTAATTTCGATATATTAATTCATTTATTTTAATTTTAAAAAGTTTTGGTATCATGGTATGTAAAACAAGATATGTAAAGTAAAAAAAATTTGATGACAAAAAATTCAGTCGAAATATATTTTTGGAATATAATAAATATAGTTTAGCTATCTATCCCTGTAAATAATATGTACATTACCTAAGCTCCAGATATTATAAGCTGTATCCTCTCAGCCTATTCGTTAAACTCTAATTTGGCGAATTACTTTAGAAACTTATTTTATTGTCTTGTGGAAATTCATAATGTGCTATTAAGTCGATCTTTTAACTAATCTGGTGGCAATTCTTGTTCAGTTATAGTGTAAAGAGATGGCTAAAAAGATCAATAAATACATCTCGGTCAAGATATAAAATGGTAAAGGTATTTCAACCCCTTCTCAATATCCTTTTGCTACTGCCCTGCTTCTTGGTCATTTTTACATTCGTCAACTTTATGCATAAGTAACAGTAAGTCGATTGATTTTCTTTTTGCCATTCGTCGTTTGCATTTCCTTGGCCAGTTCAATTAATTATTTGCATAAATATTTATACAAATATCCACTTATGCATATAATGAGCCATATGATATTTTCATTGTTGTTGTCTTAATTGTTTTTTAATTTATAATTGAAAATCGGTAGCTGAAAGAGAAAAAGGCATGAAAATGAAAGACAATTGCTGGAGATTTTCTTCAATTGTTTTTTTTTTGCGTTTTATATTTTCTTTTATTATTATTTTTGTTTTGTGTTTCTTTTCTTTGTTTCTTGGTTGTTTTTTTCTTTATTATTCAGATTACAGTTTATTGTTTAAGAATGAATTGAATTATATTTTTCTTGTTTTTGTCTTGTTGTGTTTTTTTTTTCTTCTTCTTCATGCTTTAGTTTTTGCGATTTTCATGTTATAGGTTCGTTTTCTTTTTCATTTGATGCTTGCCATTTTTTCACCATCTTCTTCTTCATTTTGATGCTGTTCAGAATCAGCATTATATATATATATATATATATAGATGTGTGTGTGTGTGTGTTTTGTATGGATATATATGTATAGAGACACGGTTTATATATATATATATATATATATATATCTTGTATCTGTATATATATATATAATTCGATTTACCTAGAAAAACAATTTACAAATATATAAAAAACGAATTCATCTAGTAAAACTAAATTTATATATAATATATGTATATATAAAGAGATGTGTTTGTTTAAGTGTTATGTGTACTTGTATGTCTGCTTGTTTGTTTGTTTGTTTGTGTGTGAGTGTAAGCATATAAAAAACATTGTTTTCTTCAGTTTTTTGTTATATTATATAAATTTTGTTCTTGTTGTTGTTGTTGCTGATGCTTATTTTGTGTGCGATTTCTCATTCTTTTGTCTGTGTTTATACAAACAGTTTACCGATTTCCCACCTATTTTTGTTGTTCTTAGTCTTCAGTTCGTAAAGCATTTAAAAAACCATTAAACAATTCAAAAGTAAACCAAATTGAAACATTTGTTAGATCAAATAAATATATATACATAGAGTGTACATATGTACACTAAATTGGATAAATAATAAAGAAAACAAAATGCCTAGATATTAAGCATACGCCGTGTGAATTGACCAAAAAAGTTTACAAAATTAAGCATACGCCCTGTGTATACATTGTCCGAAGTCAAGACTTGGCTTGTCTCTAAGATGAAGTGATCAAAATAAAAAAAAAAACAATTGAGTACTTTTCTCTTAATTTTGAGACATATATATGACTTAATGAAACATTTGCCTCGATATTCGGTTAATAATGAAATGATATAACAATGAATTGTCTGTAGAACAGGGAATTAAAAAATTGTTGTCCAAGTTCAGCAGTCTAAAACTTATTCAGAGAATCTGTGTATACATGTATACAGGCAAAGAGATGACATCAATTGATTGGAAATAATTAAAAAATTAAGCCCTGTGTTTCGGCAAACGAAAACATTCGTTGACAAACTTTTTGAGTTTCTTTTCCAAAGTTTTTAGAAAGATCGAAAGTTTCATTTTAACGAACTAATTTTATCCACAGTTACAGCCTTTTATTAAGTTTTCCTCAGCTCTTGTATGTGAAATATATCATCTGCTTAAGCCCTTTGATAGACCCTTCGAATGAAAATTCAAAAAGAAAATGCTTAAGCTTTCGCAATTCATCTAAGTTGAAAAAGGAAAGTGTGAGTTTTTCTCAAATGTTTAGCATAAAAATCTAAATTGAATTTAAAAGTGAAACAAAATCGAAAATTTAAAGTCCAAAATTGAAACATTTTCCTTTTCTTTAGCACCTCAATCACAATCAGCAGTGTAAATGTGTGTGTGTGTGGTTGTGTATTTGAGTATGTATATCCTGTTCACGTGTCTACATCTGCTTTGGCTCTTTTTTGACAGGCTTCATTGCAAATTGTAGCCCCGCCCCTCTCCTCACTGGTTGCTGCCTCCTTTTGTTGTTGCTGCTTTTTTATTGCTTCGCTTTTTTTCTTACATTTCTTGCTGGTTGTATGAAATTAAAGTTTTCCCTTTTTTCACCCCCACCAAAAAGGGATGATGGAAGGAGAAAAGGAGGAGTCAGTAAAAAAAAGAAGAAGGCATGAGAGTTTTTGGGGCTTTTCATTTATAACTGTCATATGCAGGCCAAAGATTGTTGCTTTCCTGCTGCCTTTTGCATTTGTGTGTGTGTATAGGTGTGGCGTGTGTGTGTGTGGTTTGTGTGTTTGATGTGCAACAGTCGGTCTACATCTACTTAATCATATGTAATAATTAATTTTCATTCTGTTTTAGTTTTTTTGGGGGTTTTTCCTTTGTTTTTTTTTTTCGAGTTTAAGTTCTTCTTTTTATTTTGTTTCATTTTACTTTTCTTTGCTGTTTGCTTTATATAATGAATTTCGGTTTTTTGTTTTTTTAATTTTTTGAATATTTTATTTAAAGTCCTTTTTTTTTTTTTCGTTTTTTGTTGATGTTGTTGTTATATGCGGGGAGAGTTGTTGGGTTTTTTTTTTCCATGTTCTTATTTGTTTTTCTTTAATGGTTTTTGTTTATATATACATATATATGTAAATACGGTAACATAATTTGTTGTATGCTAAATTTAAATTTAAATTGTTTTACTTTCATTTGTATTATTATTATTAAAAATTTAACCATCTTTTGCACGTTCTCCTCCGTTTTTGTTTTTATTTTATTATTTTGTTTTTTGTTTTCTTTCTTGCACTAAAAACTTAGCATAAAAATTTAACAATATATATATATGTATGAATATATATACATATATATGCATGTATATGTATATATCGATTTTGTTTTATCTTGTTTGTATATATACCTTTTATTTTATTAATTTTTCTCGATCAACTTAACTTGCTTGATTTATTTTTTTTTTTATGCTATTGCTAACAAAGTTTTGTTTTTATTTATATTTTCTATTACATTTTTTAATTGTTTATGCCAAGTTTGAAAGCTGCTCCCTTGCTTTTTGTTTGTTGTATCATTTACTGTTTGTTTTATTTAATTTGTTTTTTGTATATAAATTAAACCTAAAGTTTTTAAGTTTCTATATATATATTATGAGTGGGTGTATACATATATATATATATATATGCTGTGTGTGTGTGTGTGTTTGAATGGAAATGTGTTTGTGTGTGTGTTTTTTTGTGTGTTGCTTGTTTTTTTTGTTTAAGGCCAAAAATCGTAATTTGTAAACTTATTTTATTACGTTCTTCCCATTTAAAGCCAAATAAAATGCATTAATTTTTTGTTTAGCAAAAATCAATTTGAGTTGCTAATTAACTGAACAGGGTCCTTGAAGGGGGGGCAGAAGGAAGCAAAAATTATTATTAAGTCGATTTAGATCCGACTTTGTTTTGTTTGTTACTCTAATTCGGCATTGTTTCTCCTTTTTTGTTGATTCCATGATTAGAAGTAAATAGATTTAATAGAAGTCTCTAGTCTGCACTGCAAAGTGATCTATTTGAAGTCAACATTTGAAAATCCTTAGAACTTAACCTTTAAAAAATCAAGAAAATTTAATGAAACACTGAAATTATATATTAGATAGTTCTTTCAAGTGTTTTTTGTTCAATTCAAAAGTCGTAGTCATTATTTAGATTTTAATTTTTAGTTAGAAAAGAAGGAAACAAACTTAAAACAGGAAAGAAATTTCTATGCAGATAAAGGTAAAGAGGAATAATCGAATTGATTAACAAAGCTAAAAGTCTTTACACCTTTGATTCATAAAATAAAATGGGTTAACTAAATAATATTTCATGCCACATTAACAAATAGTCAACAAAATTCAATTTGGGATCCTATTTAGCCCGGTTGCCCATAGGCAGATTGGTCCTAAATATATACAATTCAATAATTAGTTTCAAGGGTTTCAATAATTCTCTTTAAAAGCCTAAGGATCTAAAACAGACGAACAGAGAAAGAAAAGTGACCAGAGAGAGAGAGAGAATGGAGAAAAAAGGAGTTTACTTTTTAAGCAACAAAGCGGAGTAACAACCAAATTGAGAGGATTGACAACTATTATTATAAATTTTTGTTTCAGTATTCAGTATGTGTGTGTTTTGGAATTGTAAATGGTTTTTTTTTGTTTTTTTATTATTATAAATCATTTTTCAATTATTTTTCAACATTTGATTTCTTTTTTATTTGCATTTAAAATTAGAGTTTTGTTTAATATTAAATGTATGACCAAAAATTGTTTGCATGATTTTTGTTTTATTTTTTTGTTTTGATTTTTAATTTAGTACAAAAATTGTAGCTTTAGCTTAAATGTGAGGGGAAGGGGGCGATCCAAGGGCTGGGTTAACAGGTCCTGGGGGTAGGGGGGCGGGGGATATTCATATAAGACACACCAATTATCACCTACTATCCAAATGTGTTTTTTTTTTTTGTTTGTTTCATTTTTTTGTTTTTTACTTTAAGCTAATTAAACTAAGTTTATTTTGTAATGTACGCATGTGTGTGTGTGTCTCTGTGTGTGTATATGTGTGTGTGTGTGTGTGTAACGTCTTTGTATAGTCAGTCGAAAATTGTAACCAGCTTCAACCAAAAGATACATTTCATTTGCCTTTGTCTTTCTTTAAATTTTTAATTCTGTTTACAGTTTATTTAAATTTTTTCCTTTTTTTTTCTCTTGTTTTTGGTTAGGTTGAAGGTCCAGGGTCAGTCCGTCAGTCTGTTTTTGGGAGTTTCCTTTTATTTATCTAAATTTAATTTCTTTTTTATTTTCCTTGTTTTTGTTTTTTTAAAACATAAGTTTTAATTATGCGTATATCAAAAATGTTTAATTTCATTTTACTCAAAATTTTTATTTTCTACAAAAAACCTTGGAACCGGATTGGGATTTGCCTACCATATATATATATATATATATACATATGTATATACCATATATATTTATAAAAAATCAATAATCATAATCGTAATTGTAAATTGTAATCGTAATGGTAGTTATAATAATTAATAATAATAATAATAATAATAAAAGATGTGTTTTCTTTTTCTTGATTTTTAAATTTTTTGTTTTTAAATGTTTTTTGTGTAAAAACAAAAATTATATATTGCATACTTTTATGTGCTTGCTTGTAAAAACGTAACATAACAAAATCATTTTGTTTAATGATTTAAAGAACACATTTTCCGAGATATTCGATATTTTTTTTGTTTTTTGTTAATGTTTACATAAAAAGATGATAAAATATTTATATATATATATATATATATATATACATATATATATATGTATATATAATACACATTTCTGTTGATGAGGCAAAGACAACCTAGGCAAAGGATTTCTTTAATGAGGAGCGGAAACGGTTTGAAGTGTGAAAAAGACTATGAAAAAGATATTGAAAAAGTTGATTTGTTGGTTTTTTTGTTTTCTTTAAGTACTTAGTGTGAAAATATGAAAAACTATATATATATATATATTTGTATGTATGTATATATACCAAAAGATATTTTGTATATGCCCTTTCCTGTTTTTGTTGTTTTTTTTTGTTTAATGTTGTGTGGTTTGTTTCTGTTTTGAAAAATGCATTTTCATTTGCTTAAGATTTCCCTTTGAAATGCTATTAGCATGCATGATAAATGTGTATGTGTGTGTGTGTGTGTGTGTGTGTAAGTGAATCCTTGGCCAGGATCACATCCTTGGTTGTATGCTAGCTTAAATGATGATAAAGTTGTCCTTTGTTGTTGTTGTTGATGTTAAATTGTTTTGTTTTTGTTTTGTTATTATTTTTTTTTGCTGCAGTAGATGGGATCCTTTTAGTCCTCCAGCTGCTGCTGCTGCGGCATTAAGGTCATCTCCAGCGTACATCCCTCTGTATTAGGATTCACATCCATTACATCCTGATCTGATGTTGATGTATCCATGAACTGCGGCTGCTGCGGCTGTTGCTGCTGCTGCGACTGCTGCTGCTCATCCTCTTGCTCCTGTTGTTATGTCAGATCCTGTTGTGAATCTATCGAAAAGAGTTCCTTATACAGAGCCGGAAAAACAACATTCGGATGCTGTTGCTTAAACTTGCTCAACGCTTCCATATGTAAAATTGAAATGTCGCTGCAAAGAACATAAACAATTAATCATTTATTGTGATTGGGGAGTGGAATTCAATAACTCACCGGAAATTGGGTATATTATTCAGCAATGTGTCCAGCACAGTGACATCGCCTTTGAGCGGCGCATGATTCGTTTCCAGCTCTTGCCGTATTGCATTCATGCTCAAATTGAAAAGCCTCTGTATTTCCGTATTACCCCGAACTCCGTTGCGCTCTACATAAAGAGATCGATTAGAATACAAATTCTACTTTTAGTAAGTAATAACAAACCTGGCCAAAGTAATACAAGACTCTGATACAGCGCCAGTTCAGTTTCAGTCAGTTTTAGTTCGGCTATCGATTTAGCCGTTTGGAAAATGCGCGACACCAGACGCATCTCCTCCGAATCGGATGTATAGAATGCCTCCTGAGGCAGCAATACATCACCATATAGTACAGCATTCTGTGAGAGATCTAGCAATCTGGACATACGGACAATTGCCAGCTCAAATGAGCCCGTCTTTAGCAGCAATATCTGTAAATAGAACAAATAGATAAATTTAATTAAATTGTTAAAATTTTCAATTCAGTCTGGTTTTACATACCTGATCATCCTGACTCAGTCGCATAAAGCCTGGTATAAGCTTAGCAAATTCGATTATATTTTGTATCATTTGTGTAAGCTTCTCGGCACAGTCTAACCAAAGTTCCTCTTGCCCCAGATTTTTATAGTAGATAATGCGTGAAAGGTCCTGCGTGAAAGTAATTTTATTAGAGTCTTCTTTTAGGCCAATACCCTAGAAAGGGAAAACTCTTACCTGCGGCTTTCGAAACATGTCATGCACAGCTTCCAGTTTGGTATTTGTGTTGGCATGCGCCTCGGCCAGAGTTTTTATCAACACATCATTGATATCGCCATCCGCTATTGGAATAATTAAAAGGGAAAGGCGGTAAGATTTATGGATTTTAGAACATTGAAATAAATTAAGCCTAAAATTATGAGGAAAACTGGAAATAAAAGTTAAGTTCCTGACCAATTTTTCTTTATTTTATCATGACTCTTGATAAGAAAAGCAGTACTGCATTTGTTTCTGAGTTGATGCCCTTTTTCTTAAACCAGTTGAGAATTATAAGAGGCCTTAGTAAAAAAGGTGAAGAAAACAAAAGTGCTTCATCTTTAAGTAACAAAAATGAGAAACATTCAAAATAAATCTTTTTTTTATGTATTTCTTCTATATGTATGTTCTATATTTTTCCCTAGAGCTCAAAATTCTTATAATTTCTTGACCACTTACCATGACTAATAAATTCGGGATCAATCATTGTACTGCGGGGCTCATACGTAGTACTATCCACATAATCGGCCGATATATCATATTGCATTGTCTGTTGCGGCGTTACCGATGCCGAATAGCCATAAGGACTTCCATAACCCACCTCATTGTTTGAATAGCCGCCGCTGTAGCTGAGTGAGAATTGTGGACAAGTAGGAGAAACGAAAGTGGCCGAGATGATGAAGAAGAATTCCAAGAAGAAGGAAGGGAAAATGCACAGGAAAAAAAATGCGGGAGAAATAAAAAATGGTAATTAGATAGAGCCGAGTACATTGAATTGCAATTGGATCATTTTCGGTCATCATACTGCACCTATTATAATTATTATGATGCAGCTGATCGCTGCTCGATGGCGTCTGCGTATCGTAGACGGAACTATCAGGCGCTGCATCACTTTGGGCTCGCATCTGGGCACGATGGAAACGCACCTCATCCTCAACCTTTTCACGTTGCTTCTTGGACATCCTGCCGAATTTTACAGCTGCAAACACAAACAAAAAACCCCAATTAGTGCAAAAGCATTGGTCACACAAAGGGCCGGGTTATTGATCCTCCTGCCACCTCTTCCCTCTTGATACATACCATCACGACTCATTCCCAATTTTAGGCACTTTTGCAGTCTACAGTATTGACAGCGATTACGATTCACACGATCCACAACACATTGTTTATTGCGCGGACATTGATAATTCACCACAGAACTTTGTGATCGACGAAAAAATCCTTTGCATCCCTCACATGTGATGACGCCGTAATGTACGCCCGATGATTTATCGCCGCAAACTTTGCATGGAATTATTTCAATTTGAGCTGCAAAGAGGAAAGAAAAGAACAAAGAAGTTTTAGAAACTGAGAACATCAGTGAACAGTTGCTTTGCCATTGTCTCTTATGAGGTAGCCTCTTGAGAAACTATTGCGCAATGCATGAACTCTACTGCCAGCAAGACACTTGTCCGCCCCTAGACAATGAATGGTGTAACCAACCAACCAACCAACCAACCGACCGACTGGCAGACGGATAACAGACAGCAGCTGTTTGCTTTTCTTATGCACTGCAAATCCTTTACAATTTTATGAGGCAAAAAGCAATTGCGATCTATTCATCGACCATTGATTCTAAATAGGCCTACAAATATACACTACACTACGTGGTTTTCATATTAAAGTTTCTTACAATGCATCCATATATGTATTTATATATAAGGATATTCCTTCATAAAATAAGACAACTGAAGGATGAAATAAACATTAGACTTCATTTAAGTTTTTTATATTAAGCTTTAAAATTTCAAATCTTTCGAGGATCATTATAGTTGGCATTGATATTTACAGTTGTGCCCAAAAATTTGACAAGAATGTTTCTATTCAAGCGATGCCCTTGAAATATTTAAAGGAATTAAATTAAAAACTTCAGTTTTTTCCAAACAATATTTAAGAATTATGAAAACTAGGTCTTAATGTCAACAGATCTTATGAATATTTAAGGTTTTCAATCGTAGGTAGCCCAAAAATGTCTTTAAATGATACTATTTTTGGAAGGAAGCAGCAAAGTTTTAGTTTAAAAGAATTTCTTTTAATCATTCTAATGATGTTTAATCTCTTGTATTAAAGAATCCATCACATTTTCGATTCCGACTGATCCGACTGATCACATACATTTGTTAAAACGACCTTCAGGACATTACTTAAGGATGTGACCTACTTTATCATTGACTCTGACTGACTTTAAACCAAAAAGTAGTAACTTTAAATTAAACAACAAATTATTGTGTAATGATATAGTTTAAGTATAATTACCTTAAGTAAACCTATAATAATTTAAAATCCAAACGAATAGGTTAGATTTTAATAATGAACTATAACTTACTGTAACTAAAACAGATCTAAACTCTGAGACATATTTTATGAATTGCAATTTTTGTAGCCTAGTGTTGAAATGTTGTGTGTGTAAGAGAGAGTAGGAGTGAGGGAGAGCAAGTATGAGAGCAGAGTATCTGTCGCAGTCGTCGTTGCGTCGCTGCCGTCTGGCAAAGCGCTGCTGCTGCTGGTTGCCTACTGCTAGCTATTGTGTAATCTAGGCGCTTTGCGTATTTACCCACGAGGATGAAAGATGCGCGCTGAACCGAAAGCAGACAAACATAGACGCAGCAGCAGTAGCAGTCGCAGCAGCCGCAGCAGCAGCGTAGCCAGCGGCAGCAATGTGGTTCAGCCTAGCACAGCTTGAAAAATGTGCCAAGCCGCCGTTGTCGTCGTTGACGTCGTCGTCGCAATGGGGAGGTGGAGAAATGTGTGTGACAGATGATGAGCGCACAACGGGAATGAGTAACTAAAGAGTTTGTTCCACTGTATGACTGCTTGTCTGTCTGTCTGACTGACTGACTGCCGTCTCCTTCTATGTGTGAGTGAGTGAGTGACGGAATGAAATGTTTTTCAAGTGTCAATGAACTTTTCCAACACGGCAGTGGCAGTATCTCACAGCGGGCACTCACACACACACACACACTAATACACACCCACAGAAAGCATTCTCAGTGAGTCAAGAAGAAAAAAAAGAAAATAAAAATATATTCAAAAGAAAGTTCTTACTCTTTAGGTGGTTGCTCTTAAAAATTTCTCTCTCTTATTAGTGGTTTCTCTCTCTCTCTATCTCTCTGTGAGCTGCCTTGCTACTGTTAAGAGAGACTGTATACGGGGGAAATGCAACAAGACGAAAATACACAGAGAGAGAAAGAGAGCAAGGGAGAGAGAGGTAAAGTCAGACAGATACAATTCAGTTGCAGTTGTTGTTGTTGTTGCGTTTTTCAAATGTATGTCGTCACCACAGTAAAGCTGAACTGAAGATGGTCTTTGAGAGGGTCTGGTGGGGGCGGTGGGGCAACTTCACTTCACTTAAAGCGCTTGAAAGTTTCTTCTACGACAAAACGTGAACATAAATCTTTATCTGCTTAGGCCTAAAGTACAGCTATAGAAAAAGCATGTGATAAGACGCTTAAGAGCCAACAACAACAAAAATGCATTTAAATGCACTAGAATGAAAAGAGAGCTATGAACAGACAGACCCAACGAGCGAGTGAGAGAAAGAAAGGGAGACAGAGTTGGTGAGTGAGCGAGTGAGGAAGAGATTTACCGCTACTCACTACACACTGTATTCTAACCAATCAATAAATTGAACTTACCTAAATGAATTAAACAAAATGCAATGGAAAACTAAATAAATACTATACATACGCACAAACATATGTTAATGCTAGTCAGGAAATTTATTTCTCCCCCTTTTCGTCAACATATTAAATATTTATTTAGTTTGCCAGCCACCAAGTAAAAAAAAAAAATTAGGTCAAATTATAAATTTTATTTACATACAAATATTTTAGTTGAATTTTTTTCTTGTTGTATGAAGACAACAAATAACTTTATGACATACTTTTAAAAACTAATTTGCTTCTCACTTTCATACTTCAGTTGTTGTTGTTGTTGTTCTTGCTTTTAGAACTAATGGCAAATATTTGTAGAATTTTATATTTGTCTAACGCTTTAAGAAGAAAGATATCATAGACAGATATGTAGATATATCATTTGCCACAGCAGCTACTACAGTAAGTTAAACCTATGTGGGTTTTCCTCTAACATAGACGTTTACTGGACATTAAAACAAAATTATTGTTAGCTAGAGTTTAAACAAGAAAATGCATCAATCTTGTTGAATGTAACATAGGAATACAGAAATTTCTTTTAATTTACCAAAAGACCATTTTAACTTGGAAGAAATAATGTTTTTCTAAATATTTTATAGCTTGTGCAGTAGGAAGTTCTTAATTATTTCAATTAATTTATCTAACTTAACTTAAAATTTTAATTGCTTTAGTGTTTTTGTACAAAAATATAGCCATCAGAAAGTGTTGGAAAACGTCTTTTTAGTGGAGGTGAATAATAGTCGTCATCGGTTTTAAGACTTTAAATCAAATAGACTCATGAGTTCTTTAAATGTTATCAAAACTAATGAAAAGGTGATTTATCTGACTACATTTTATTTCACTAAATTAAGAAAAATTCAGCAAAATAATTGACAAAAAATTATTAGAATATGCAACTATTTGTCTTGATTTTGACCTGCTTGAAATTTACCTGCTCTTCAACCATATTAGATTTTGTTAAAGAATATTCTGCAATACCAAAACTAGTGGAGAATTACATTAAAGTGAAACGAAAAAGATATTAACAAATGTAAAACCTCAAGCACTTTTTTTTAAATAAAAACTAGAAGCTATTGTTTAACTATTTAACTATATATATGTATGTACATCAACAATTCTTTAAAAATTCAGTTTTAAAGCCGAATTGAACTACACATTACTGATGCTTGCTTGAAACTGAGAAAAAACCAGAGGGCCGGGGCTAACTTCGACCGCGTCAAAGTTTGTATACCCTTGCAACTTTTTTGGTAACTCTTTCCTTACCTATTAGCCATCAATGTGGAAGAACGTTTTATCTAAAAAGGCTTATGTTTGCGAAAGAATGGCCTACAATCATAGGAAATAACGAAGATATTGATCAAAGTCACTGTTTTCCACCGATCGTTCCTATGGGAGCTATATGATATAGTCACCCGATCTTTATCAAATTCGACACAGTCATTAACAGATATATTAAATTAAGAAATGTTTAATTTGAAAGCAATCACGTTAAAAGTAACGAAGTTATTTACAAAAGTCACTGTTTTCGACTGATCGTTCCTATGGGAGCTATATGATATAGTCATCCGATCTTGATAAAATTTGGCACAGTCATTAACAGATATACTAAACTAACAAATGTTTAATTTGAAAGCAATCGCGGTAAAAGTAACGAAGTTATTTACAAAAGTCACTGTTTTCGACCGATCGTTCCTATGGGAGCTATATGATATAGTCATCCGATCTTGATTAAATTTGGCACAGTCGTTTATAAGCGTAATAAACTCTCTAATCTAGTTTCACGATAATAACATAGAAAATAACGAAGTTATTGAGTAAAGTCACTGTTCGTGACTTTGGGGTTTGTATGGGAGCTATATGATATAGTGGTCCGATCCGGCTGAATCCGAGATATACAACGCCTGCAGTATATACAAGCCTACGTGCAAAATTTCAGCTCTGTAGCTCTTACGGTCTAGGAGGAGTTTGCGTTGATCCAGACGGACGGACGGACGGACGGACGGACATGGCTAGTTGAACTCGTCTCGTCGTGCTGATCAAGAATATATATACTTTGTATGGTCGGAGATGCTTCGTTCTATGCGTTGCACACTTCTGACCAAAATTAATATACCCTTTTTGCATGGGTATAAAAATAGGTACAACCGCCCCATCATATCAAATTCATTCATGAACAAAAACAAAACAAAAGTTTTTTGTTTTAGTATCACATAAATATCAAGTATACGTCTAGGCTTTCGCATGAAACAAGTTACAGTGGCGAATATGACTACGTGTGGAAAAGCCGAGCAGCAAATTTGCCAACACATAAATTATACACTGAACTGAACAATAAAATATATATACCTACATATAGTATGCATATATCTATATGTATATTCAGAATGGGGAAAACGTTGAAATTTGTATTTCTTTCTTTCTTTCGGTTGTTGTTGTTTTATTTTTTTTTTTTTTGCATTTTTGCATATGCAATTCATTTGAGTGCCTGTGGGGCTTTCTTTTTGCCTTCTTTCTTTTCTTTCTTTTTTTTGTGAAAAAGAGGAGAAAAAGAAGGCATGTGGGAAAAGGGGGCAAAGGAGGGGGGCGTTCAGCAATAACCAGAAGTCAAAATTAATATGTTCTTCTTTATTGCAAATGCAGGCACAAAACGAAAAACAGCAACAACAACAACATTAACAACAGCAAAAATGCATATAGATATTTACATACACACACACATAGAGACAGGCAGACAGTCATACATACATATACACGAAAATTAATATGCAACGACATGTGCGAAAAAAAAGAGATACCCAAATACCATTGGATGGAAGAGAAGCTAAAGGAGTGAAGTGCGGAGTCAACAGAGAGGAGAAGTGCAGCGGCCGTGCTGCATATGATTTGCAGTTTCTTTTTTTCGTTTTGTTGGCACTGCGGCGAAACTGAACGGCAAAGTCAAATAAAATAACAATAATAACAGGCAATGTTACAACAAAAAACAACAAAAAAAAAAACCAAACAAAACACCAGCAAAAGATAAAACCTACATAATACCTCCAGGCACATTGGTTTAATATACAAACAAAATGTGCGGACAATTTGCACCTTTTGTTATGAGTTGACAGCTGTTTACATAATTTTACTGTGATTTAAAACATTCAATTGTTGTATATTTTGAATTTTAGCAACTTTTTATACCACTCAACTGCGTAGAGAGTTGCAAAATGCTTTTAAAATGATATGTGAGACATTCAATCTCATAATGAATCGATTAAATGAGTAAAAAGAATTGATTACTGATTGATTAATTGTTAAACTGATTCATTTATTCAACTCTTGTCTGAATTGAATAAATAAGTTAACGAATAACAAATGAGTACGTTCCAACAACAAGTTTTGGTTATATAGATATATTCATTTACTAACATTCATTACACAGATTCATTCGTATACTCATTCGTATTAATAGGAACTAACATGACTATTTCAAATATTTGCATTCGTTCGCAAATATTCATTATGCAGATTCAGTCGTATACTTTTTTATTTGCTGAATAATTCATTTATTTTATGAATAACTCATTTATTTTATGAATAACTGAATTCTTACAAATATGGGTACTTGAAGAACTGAAGTCTGAATGTATAACAAATTCGAATTATTTGTTAAAATAATGAAATAAAAGTCAAGTTAGTTGTATAGAATAGTTGTTAAACTCAGATTCATTTAATGATTTATATTCATTTAATGATGTATTCGACTTAACTCAATTCAAATGTATTCATTTTAAAGTCTCTTTCTTCTAGAAAAGTAAATGTATATGTAATTCATATAAGCTCGTTACTCACAATTATTTATTCCTTTAAATTTTTGTTACCATTTAAATTGCTTGAAAAATATAAGGACACATTTTTATTTAAATTTAAACCACGGTAACTGCCACTATTGCCGCAGAAGCCACAGAGAGACGAAAGTTTCAAGCCAAAATGAAATCAGCCAGCAGCCAGAGCAGAGCAAAGCAAATCCAACCAAAGCAGCGCTGTTAACGTAGCAGCTGCTGCTGCTGCGGCTGCCTCTGTCTCTGCCTATTGCACAAGTTGTTGTTCGGCACGAGCTCTGTACGAGCTCTCGGCAATTCGCATTCGCAAAAAGCATTCGCAAAAAGTGGGTCAGCTAGCTAAGGGGTCAATGCACCAACATATGTGTGTGAGCGAGCGAGAGCCCAACGAAGAGAGAGAGAGACAAAAAAGAGTACAAGAGAACACCAGCGAGAGAACTGCCAACGCCAACACACATACACTAAGAGAGAGGGCAAGAAGCTTTTTTGCTCTCTCTCTCTTTCTCTCTGTTTCCTTGCTGTGTGTGTGTGTGTGTGCGATTCTTTTGCCGCCAAGTTAATGCTAATAGAAAACCCGTTTTTAGCTTTCACAAGTGAAAGAGGGAAAGAGAAGGAGAAGGGAATGCTTTGGTTTGGGCTAGAGGGGAGGGCGATTGGGGCTGAAGCCGGCTGTGCAAAAAGCAAAAATGCCGTTAGACACAGTTGAAGCATTAGCATGTTTTGGCTACGTAATGTGGCGCTTTCTTTTCTTAGTTTCCCTCTTCTCAATTCCGCTATCTCTAGCTAGCTCAGAATTTGCCGTTAGAATTTTGGTTAGAGCCACAAATTGTTGTTGTTTTTGTAAATTTCATTCAAAAAATGTTGAATAAAATAATAATACATAATAATCATAACAATATTATAGCTGAATTTTTGTTATTTTTTTTTCTTCTTTTTACGCCAAGTTATGCTAACGGTTTGCTCTGGTCCGGTCACTGCTCGATTCTTTTTTTGGCCATGTCGAATGACGATGATGATGATGTGTAATGTTTACATTTCGCACTCGCTTGCTCTCGCTCTCTGGCGTGCTCTCTCCCTTACTCTTTCTCTTTTGCCCATTCTTTCTTTTATTGGCAACAAAAGAATCTCGTCATAAACAAATTTCTGGGGGCCTCAACTCGCCGCCAGAGTTGATTGACCCACGAAAACTGAAAACGGAATGAAGCCCGAATGCAGAAGTTAATGTCTCATGCCAGACAGAGACAGGAAGATACAAAGAACAAACAGAGGCTGTATAAGTGTGCGAGTGTGTAGAGAGAGAGAGAGAGAGAATGTGAAACATTTCACACAAATGATGTAATTTGTTCTCACTTCTCCCTACGGCTTCCCTTCCCCCCGCATTTGTCAGTGCGTGTTTCTGCATAAATAAAAATTTATTAATTTCTGCAAAATAAAACAAATGAATGCTAACTGTAAATCCATATAGGTGTATGCACGTATGTATGTGTCTGTGTGTGTGTGTGTGTACTCATCGTAGAGATCTTTATAGCATGCCTGATTTCACTTTACATCCCACATGACGTATGCGTAATTTACTATATTGCTTCGCGAATATCACGTATACGTCGCTCCCTACACGTGACGACGTTGATGAAAGGCAAATTGAGAAGATTTACAAAAACAAAAAACCAGTCATTACACAAAAAAAAAAAGGCTCAACAATGAATCATTTTTTTTTTCGACAATATTTATTAAGGGTTGTAAATTGTTATTATTAGAAATTAAAGGTGTAATACAAATTGGTGTGTCTCATCCAAAAATACAGAATATACAACAGAGACGCGTGTAAATACTTAATTCCATTGTATTAAATATTATTTTTGTTCTAGCATCGTCTTAAATATCGAAATTCTATACCCAGTTTTGTTTGATTCTGATTTTGGAAAAAAGCCAAACCATATTTTCAATGGTTTTCCAGTTAACCTGCTTAAGGTAAAAGTTGTAAAATGTATAAATTGTCTAAAGGCAAAAATCTACACCAAATTGACTAGGTAGACCATCTCCCAGGCTTATATATTTTCAAAGATTGCTTATTGCTCAGACTACAATTAAGGAAAACTGATATTAAACATTTCTAAGTCATGAAAATTAAAACTTTTCAATTTCCAGTGCTTTTTTGTTTGTAAGGCGATAGCTCTTAAGAGGAATCAGCAAACTGGGCACCAGCCTCAATTGGAAAGTGTATAAAAAACTTCGTTGTTTCTTTTGATTGAGTGGGAAAATCCATTAAAGAAAAGTTTGACATTCTAAGGCAAAAGTCCATTAGAACAATGGAGGGAACTACATATACATCAACATATATGTATGTATATGTATACATACTGATGCATATGTAGAAGTAGTGTTTAAGTACATATATCTAAGTATGTATGTAAGTATTTTGCACTTTGTAGTTATGCATGTCTGGAATGTTTGTTTTTTGTTTTTCTTCTTTTTTACAAAAGCTTCCCCTCCCTTAGATTTTGTTTTGTTTTTGTATATGAAGAAAAAAAGTAGGCCTAGGCATTATTTATGCACGCTTCAAATGCAGCAACCAACAACAACAACAACAACAACATTGAGTCCCCCAACATAAATGCAACTCAAAATGCAAAAAATATAAAAAAGAAATACCTTGACAACCTCAAAAGCCACACACAAAGCAAGTAAGTTGACTCTTTTAGTTGGTTTATTTTCTATTTTTTTGCGCAACATTTGCACTTAAATAGCCAATTATTTATGGTATTTAAGTGTATATTTTGTTTTTGGTTTGACTAGCAGCAGAAAGAACTCGACATCAAACTCGACTTTTTGGTGCACATTTTGTGTTTTGCAGGTTTTTTTTTTTTTTTTGCCAACCATTTTCGGGCCAAAAATCAAAACAAGAACGAGATTTTTTCAAGTTGAGCCGGGGAACAACAACAACAAGAAAAACTGAACGAACTTTGCCTCGAAGCTATGTAGACACACACACACAGACACTATATACTATATGCATATACATATCGTCCGGGTATATATGATGATATATCAGTAACTGCATCTGCATCAGTATCTGTATCTCTGGGTATTGGTGTGTGTATGTGTGTGTGTCTCTCAGTATTAGAATTCTTAAAGAAAAATCCATTCATTGTCGTCGTCAACGTCGTCGTGGTGGAAATCAAGTAAAGTGGAAAAACTCGTTTTTCCAAAAGCTGCTAATTGATAGTGTTTTTTTTTTTTTTTTTTTTTTTTTGTTTAGCAATTTGCCTTTTTTTTTGGCACTGACAAAATGTTACTTAAAAAAGACAACTCCCAATGTACTCATGATGCTTAAGGATGCAAAAGATACAACATCATGATGATTATGACCAAGTTTAAGTATTTGCCATTTTGTATTTTCTTAGACTCTTTGATTAATTTCTGTAATTATGTTTAAACGAAGTATTTCACATTTATGTTTTCATAATTGTAAAATTTTTAATAAACTTTTAAATGGTTAAACGAAATATAAAATGCACCACAAAATGTTTGCAGCTTAAATTTGTCTATTGAACTATCTGTCTTTTGAGACAGACACTGAGAGAAGAATAAAAAAACGAAATGCTTGCACATTGATAATCGTATTTGTATATGTAAAGTGTATAAGTTATATTTTTTATTAATAAGTAGATTTGAGTATGTACTTTATTAAAATTTATATGTAAAGTTTCTTTCGAGTTAAGATCAGAGTACTATATCAGATAAATATATGATACTTCTCAAACATTACATTTTGCACAATTTATTTTTATTTGAAAGTTACAAACCACAGACAAAATGTTGCCAACTAATCATAAACCAAATTAAACCTCAAATTCATATCGCTGTAATCAGGAGAACCAGTCACTAGTCCCTATTTCTAATTAAAGTAAACTATCTGTATTTATTTTTTTAAAGAAATCTCAACTTTAGGAACCTAAAATGATTCACTTTGTGGACGCCTTAAGGAGATCATGATCAATATAGTTTGAAAGTATGTAACGTATACGCCATGTAAGCCACATCATTTAAAAATCTTTGGTTTTTACCATCAAAAGCCAAACTACGTTGTTTTTGTTTCCTATTTTTAAAAGATATTATAGGATGTTGTTCAAAGGACACCTTATCTGGTTAAAATCCTTAATCAAAGTCCTAAAACGTTTTAACTGGAATAGAATTTTCCTTTTAAAACTCTTTTATATAAAGTGTCATAATTTCGATCAATTCTTTTAACCTTTCCACTCACTTTTAAGTGATTTTGAGATAAATTACTTTAATTTGTTACTTTAAGTTTATCTAGAAATTTTGCCCGAAAAAGTTTTTCCAAAAGGGTTTTCTTTCTCTCTTTTGGCTTGAATTTTGCAGTGTAATAGCAACAACAATAACAAGAACAACAAAATGCAGTATTCAACTTTTGTTTTTCCACTTTATATTTTTTTTTTTGTTGCTGTTGTTGACTTCGGCTGGCTGGCTGTTTGGTTGGTTGGTTGGCTTGGTTGGTCGTCTCATCATGCAATTCAACTCTGTGTGCCTTGTGTTTGTGTGTGAGTGTTGTGTGTGCTGAATGTGTGTGAGTGTGTGTGTTTGCCGCGGCGCACTAATATCCGTCCTTGGCTCGTCTGTTCAACTTTGTCCCAGTTTTTCGCATTTTGTTGGCGCGCTTTGCCTCTAACTTGGCGTTGCATTTTCATGTTGTTGTTGTTGTTGGCGCTGCTGCTGCAAGAGTGTTAGTGTGCTGCGGAGAGCTATACAAATATACTTATTTTAGTTGTATATTTGTATGTGTGTGTGAGTGTGAGTGTGAGTATTGCTATATATTCGTCTATTCATTTGGCGACGCGACTCAACACTACTCAACTCAAAATGCATCTCCTCTATGTCTTGCCTCTCCCTCTCTTCGTTTGTGTGTGTGTGCGTCTGTGGGGTCTGTTTGTGTCTGCATTGTGGGGCATATGCAATCTTTTATTTGCCACACACACTCACACGCATACACACAGCAATATATAGAGGTATAGAGCTCACGCACAAAAAAAAAAATATATATATATACGTTTAACTATTCGAAGAGTTGCATAGATAAGATACGCAGCTGCCATTTGATGTTAATGATGAGAGGAGAGCTTCGAGAGAGGGGGAGGCTGCAGGGACATCATCTCACTCATGCATTTCATTTTAGTGTCTACTTTATAATTACTAGAATAACAAAGTATTCTTGCATTATTTTTTATATGCACACATAATAGAAACGTTTGTCATTTTGGTTAATATTCTTTTTTTTTGTCGTTTATTATTATGGTCATTAGTTGAGTGGTCTATGCCGATATTATGTATTTATATATATATATTTTTCTGAACGGATGTGGACATTATATGCAATTTATTTTCTATGTGCAATTAAATCCATGTAACTGAGACTACATACAGTGAAAATGGATTGCATAGACAAACAATTTGTTAATAGATTGACAACATTTTAAAAACAAAATAGTATAGAAACTAGTCTGAAATGTGGTGGGAGTACAAACAGTTTAGAAAAAGAATTTAGTGAGCATCTCCGAGGTCAAAATGTTAGACCAAGAAAAGTGAAATTGCTCTAACTTAGTTTTCAGCTAATTTCAGGGCAAAAGTAAAACTAAAAAGATATCCAAAGAGGTGAAATTTATATCCTGGACAAAAATTTAACAACTTGAAAGTTTGCCATGTCCCTTAAAACTTTCATCAAACAGTTTTCATCAAATATTTGAGACCTTTTGTATGTTTTAGATATAAAACAAATGCCACAACAAAACCCTAGGAACTTTCTTGGAAATTTTACTTTTACTTATGAAAACAACCCCACACAAAATTTATAAATACTTTTCATACAATTTTCCCAAAAGGAATAACAAACTTTCTTTAAGATTCCTTGAAATGTTTTAAGATTTTAGTTGTACCACCTGTACCATCAGTCTTAGCCATGTTTTTGGCTTAGAAGTTTTTAAAATAAACAAATAAGAAATAGAATTTTATAGGAAGTTTTTTTATATTCTTTATTTTTTGAAATGAAAAAAAACTTTTCATTTAAAATATTGACGCCAGTCAAATAAATGGTTTTTCTTTTAAGTAAAGTTTTGAACAGAATTTGACCACGTTAGACAAAATGACATCACTAAGAAATAATCTCCTGAAGACGATCTCGAAAGGAAGAAAGCCAAAAAACTTATTGACCTCGAGCGATTAAACAAATTTAGAATCAAAGATTTTAAATTTTTCAAATCTTGGACTAGGACACGTTGCAGTTAATGTTGGACAATTGCTTAAAGGGTTTCTCTGGTGGCCTTAAACTTATCTGTATAAAACGATTTTATGAAAAACTCCAATGTTTCCTAATCCAAACAACTTTTAATTGAGATTAACAACCAAATAAAGCCAATATCAGCAAATCATCTCCATGTCAACTTTTGAAAACAGGCAACTCCTATTCTTGAGTTGTCATGACTATGTCATTCATTTGTGATTTAAATTAATTTCACTATGCTAGTGTTGTTATCAAATTCTTTGTTTTGATTTTCTTTTTTTCGCTTTCTGTCTTCTATTTAGTTAGTATATTTATTGTACATGCATAGTTGAAAGTCTTGTCTATGGCATAGCATTGAAGTATTGGCCTTATGACACACATTCTGTGGTTAGTAGTAAGTGGTCTGGGTGGCTTATCTACCGATTATACACTCGTAGACGTAGTTGTAGTTGTGTAGTTTTAGTGGTAGTCGTAGTTGTAGTTTATTTATTTATAAAAGAGACTATAAAGAGACTTTGATTTTCTAGAACTCACACAAAGGAGACAGACATGAAACATGAGGACAACACAAAATGACTAATCTTAAATTACTTTTTTTTTGTTATTTTGAAGAAGTACAGAAGTATAAAAGTAATTAAACTATGGCTTATCTTTATGATAAGTTTGGTTTCAAAAAATCAAATGTATAAGTTCATTGAACTTGTGAAAAATCATAATTACTCATGCGTATGTACATATTTACATAGTCGTATCTATGTAAGTTTCCATAAATTATCAACGAAATAAAACAAAAAACCATTTCAATGTGGTTTCTGCATTGTTTTCTAGGACAAATGCGAATGACCTGCCCATTCCGTAATACCCCAGTGGAGTGGAGTCTATATAGTCTACGAATACTATTTGCTTCCAGCAGACAGAGAGATAGATATATATTTCTCCAAAAAAATATTTGCATGTTCCATATACATGAAACCACACAGAGACAGAACGACAGATAAACAGACTTTGGCTATACTCAAATTGGAATAGGAATTTCCCTGCCAACAACAACAAAAACTTAAAGTTTTTATTTTAATGAGTTATGAGTACAAAATGTGGGGGGATGGGTTGAATGATATATGTATCGAAATATATGTACATATATGAATATAAGTTTGCTTGTATTTGCTCATCTGTTTGTATATTACAAACATCTGTCAAACTATTGAGCTCAGAAGAAAAAAAATATAAACATTTTAAAGTCAGGAAATTCGTTTTCTAAAACAACTTGGCAAAAGTTCTCAAAAGTAGATGGATTTTTTCGTGTAAACCCCTTGCCATAGTATTGGATAGTTTTCGTCTACGCCAATGATTTTAACCGCAACAATCATCATGGGCAATGGAAATTTTACGCCATAATTGTCAAACAAAGAACTGGCCAAAGAAGTTTTCAGAACATACATGAAAAGTCATACACTGTGAGAATAGGCAACTGGTAAATGAATATAATTATCTTTGTTAATATGTGATGTTATTCGGACACTTTAATTGCCTTAATTGCAAATATTTTTAATAGTTTTTGCTGGCTGTTTCTCAATTATTATTTACATAAATGGACTTTTAATAAAACGTGACTTATTTTAGCATTATACATTTTGTATCTTTTTAATATTTCTTAATAGTTTTTAAACAAAATATAACTTTTGTAAAAAGAAGAAAAGATTTAATTTTTTTTATACTTTGAATAATTTTTTAACAACCATTTCTATAGTTTTTCTCTAATAGTTTTTCAAATAAATGGACTTTAAAAAAAGAAGAAAACAATTTCTACATTTCTTTTTTTTTGTCTTCTAACTATTTTTAGACTGTTTTTCATAAATTTTAATTGGAATACAAACAATTTAATGGATTATATTAATGAAAATGGACTTCTTATGTGAAGAAACGACGTTTTAATAGTTTACTTTTTTTATTTTTAAGCACAATTCTCTAAATGGTAAAGGATTTTAATATTTATTTTTTTGTCATATTTATTATGAGTCTTAACACGGATAACTCTTCTCATTGGAATAATTTTAAAGCAGAATTAAAGAAAAATTGTAAAAAGCTTAATTTGAATATTTAAGATTAATGTTAACATAAAACGTTTATATTTATTTTGGTAAGAATAATCAGAAAGACCAAAAAACCATGAAAAAACATTTAGAGGAAAGCATAAAAAACTATGAAAACAGATGTCTAACATCTTTAGTTAAATATTTAATAGATTAATTTTGGGTTTTTACCAAAGATGAAGATTTGGTTGCTATCACAGAAAATAAACCAAGATTTATATTCTTTAGAGTTTCGTTAACTAAAATTTTACGCTCAGTGTATTATTTGTTTGGACCAAATGGTGGGAGGGGGGAAGCTCCGGGGCGTTGCTGAAGCAGTCAGCAGCTAGTGGGGCGATAAGCTAGCAACAAAGTAAGAAATCCACACAATCTCTCACTCTAACACACTAGCCCCACTCTCCCCAGCCCTCTATCCCCCATCTAGTTCTCTCTCTCTCTCTCTCTCTCGTTTGCTGCCCACTGTTAGTGCATAAATTTGTGTGTAAATAATAATTTCAGTTTGGTTGAACGAACAACAACACAAAAAAAGAAATAAAAGCCATAGAAAGTCTTTCATTGTGCGGCTGATGTTGTAATGTGCGTGCCTCTGCTAACGCTGGCTGCGACGTCGCTGCGCTCCCGCATAACAGGCAAGAGCAGCGGCGCGGCGTCAACAGCAACTAACGCACGCATTGCCACTCTTTCTCTCTCTCACTCCCGCTCTTGCTCTCTGGCGTATCACTGTGTGTGAGTGTGTGTGTGTGTGATTGTATTGTGCGTGCCGAGTTGAATGACCGCCGAAAATTAAATTTTTTGTCGATTTTAGACTTTTACTCTATGTTGACGTTGATGATGATGATTGCGTGTGACTGTGTGTGTGTGTGTGAGTGTGGGGGGCTCACTCTCCCTCTATCCCTCTGCCTCTCTTCCCACTCAGTCATTTGCTCTCTGTTTCTAGCATTTTTGTAGCTTTAGTTTTAGTTTATGTATGTATCTTGCTCGCTCTCTCTCTTGCTCCCTCTCCCTCTGTTTTTCCCTATCGCCAGACCAAATAGTGAAGTGTTGTAGGAGTAGAAGAAGTTGGTGGGGTGTTGCCTAAGCGGTGGGAGGGAGATAGAAGAGAGCGGGGGCAATGCTTTTTCTGTCTCTCTACGCGTGTGTGTGTGTGTGTGTGTGTGTGTGCCTAGACTTTACAATCAGCAGGCAGCCCGCAGCCAGCAGCAACGAAAAGCATTTCACTTCGACAACTTTTTTTTTCGGTGCTTCTTTCTTTCTTTTCTTCTGTCTTTCTTTGCTTATATTATATTGTTGCTGCTACTTCTCCCCCCTTTAGACTCTTCCCCTCTAGCCGTCCCTTGGACAGAGGGTCGATCGTCACTCATCGTTTTGCTTTCGTTGTCAACTCTTTCGCTTTCTGTTTACTTCGCATTTCTTTCGCTTTACTTACCACTTTTTTTTTGTCTTTTGACTTTTTGGCAAAGTGAAAATTTTCATAAAGTTGATTTCTGTTTTTCGACCATTTCTTTTTTCGTTGCGGAAGTCATAAAGGCAAATTGCTGCAGACCACAAAAAATACAACGAAAAAAAAAAACACAAAAAAAGGCAAAAGAAAAAGTCCAAGCAACCCTCTTGATCAACCCCTCCTAGCACTTCATCTCCCCCCTGTCATCAAGGTGTATATTATGACTTGGCATTAATTGCCAAATATTAACTTTTTGTGCTTTTTATGGGGCCAGGCAACAACACGAAACACGCAATACAGATCCAACAGATTTGTGTTTTAGGGGTAAAACTATTAAGCGGTAGAGAGAAAGAGAGAGAGAGAAAAAGTGAGAGGAGCTAAGCGGTCGGAGGGTAGATTCCTATTTACCATAAGCCTGACAAATCTTTATTAATGATGAAAGTTCTTTGAACTCCTAGAGAAAGCATAACTAAAATGCTAACGCCTCCTATTCAAAAGGGTCTAAAAAAAGAACAAAAAGTGGTCAACGATACCAATTAGTAGTATATTAACCTGGTCTGTATATTCCCAAGCCCTGTTCTACCTGCATTAGGTTGTTTCTTATGTCTTTAAGTGAAATTAATGTTTTATTAGTTGTTAAAAGTCAAAAGTTAATAAATTTAATAAGCCATGAGAAATTTGTGCTTGGATAGTTTTTGACTAAATTTAATGAAACATTTTCCAATTTTTATGGCTTAATAAGATGATATTATTGATTTTGATGAACTTTTTAAACTTAAATACTTATTTGTCTAAATAGGTAATGAATGTGTAATATTCTGCCATCCCTCTCAGCTATGTCTTTCTGATTGAAAAATCAGCATCTCCCAGTTTATCATTTATTACACAATACATGTTTTAAATCTTAACTGTAACTGAAAGTAAAAGCTTGACAAACCATTAAAGTTTTGCGTCTTCTTATCTAAAACCCTTCTTAAGCTATCCTCAAGCTCAAATAAAAATGGTTATACCTTTATGTAATAAACTAATTAGTCCTTAGTTCTATACAAAAAAAGTTTAATGGTCAAAGTAAAGGATAATACAGATTACTTTGAAAGATTTTTATAGAAAAAACTGTGAGATTTTAAAACTTAGCTACAGACCTGACAGTTTTCCCAAACTTTTAAAATTCTATCTAAATTGAGAATAAACAAATAAACTTTTTAAAATGGTCATTAACAATGAATTTTTATAATATTGCAACGTGCTCTGAGAAATATTGAATATTGAATTTAATGACTTTTAGCAGGAACAATTGAATGGTCTTGGCCAATAAAAAATATAAAATTATTGTAACCCGACAATAATTACCTTATAAGTAAGTCAAAAATGATTTTCAAACATATTTGAAAACAAAATAATTTGACTTTTAATTTTTAAGAAATTTCAGTAAATGCAAGCCAAGTGTTTCGTATATACATACATATATTGTTTCACATACGTATATCTTTAACAAAATCAGTTTTTTTTTTTTTGCTCTACGATCAGGCGCCCCGTCATCGTCTTGGCCAAATAACTGATTGCCATGTCAAATTAGTTTAATTGTCAATGCAAAAATTCAACACCAATGCAAATACACATGTTCATCGGTGTGTGTTTGTGTGCGTGTGCCATAATGTTTCGTAATGTTGCTGTTTTTTTTTTATTGTTGTTATTTCGTCTTTCTTCATTTACGAATTTCATGGATTTCCCTTTAAAATCATTTTGTTGAGAAACAAGCAACTGAAGTGACTTTCACTGCCAACAAACCAAACCAACCAACCGACCGACTAACCGACCAACTGACTGACTGACTTCCATTATATTTCTTTTATTTTTTATTTTTTCTTTTATATGTACATATATTTCATTTTTTTTTTTTTTTTTGGCTCTTTTTGTTCGGTGAATGTTGTTAACTTGATAGTATTCAATTAAAAAAATTTAAGCAAACATTTTTCGTAGGCAAAAATTTGCCTGTTTTTTAAACGCTTTGAGCAACTTTTGAATATTTTCTGCTTTTTGGCTTGTAACAAAAGCATTCGGCCCAAAACAGCCTTTAGATATGTATATGAAACTATCAAATGGAAAAGCATGGAACAAATTTGCATCGCCTTGGCTATTTCTTGTATAATTTGTAGCAGGAGAATAGCTAAGACTAGCTCTTTCAAGCTAAAGTAAGGATACCATACATACAGAAGTAGTGTTGGATATTACAAAAGTGCGATTTCTATTCCAAAAAGTCTCTGAAGAAAGAAAACTGTAAGGAATAAACTTGTTTAAATTGAAAGACCTAAATTTAGTTTGACCTGTTCCGTTTGAATTTTCCCCACAACCTTTAAATGAAACTTGATTCATTTTCAAAAACATCAATTATAGAATCATTATATCCTTGTTGTTGAAACACACAATAAAATATTCCATTTAATCCAAATGAATGAGAAAACGTTTCTCTTTAAAATAGGGATTTCAGAAGTTTTAGATATTTTTCTTGTTCTGGTGGAATTGAACTTTGTGTTACCTTTGATGGAACCGCTTGAATTATTTTGTCCAGCTGCTGTTGGGGATTGGACGTTGCTTTGACCCAGATTATTTGCGTGTGCTTCCAGTTTTGAAGTGACGCTGCTCCACATGTCAAACATACGTTGCGTATACATAATTTTAGATCAATTGCCGTATAAAGATGACGCTGAATGATGATAAAGGTGATGATATATAATATATATATATCTGTTGTATATTATACTATTTGTATTATTATTTCACTTTGTTTTCGATTATGTTGAATTAAATTTGTTATGTGTTATTTCTTATTATTTGATTATTAATTATATTGATGTATACAGGGCGTATGCGTAACTTATATTTGTTTTTCTTTTTGCGATTTATGGTTCAACAATTTGTTATTTTTATGTTTGTAAATATATTTTAAACGATTTTATGTTTTTCTGAAGATTTTTCTTTCTCTAATATTGCACTTGGTCTGCTGCCTTTATTTTGTTTGTTGGTTTTAATCCTTTTTTTATTTGTGAAATTGGTAATATCACAGTGTGTGTGTGTGTGTGTGTGTGTGTAATAGTGTGGCGAGGGGTGGAAGTGAGAAAGAGAGATAGTGAGAAAGGGGGTTGATTGTATGTAAGTGTGAGATAGAGAGAGAAAGAGAGACAGAGAAAGAGATAGTATCTATATGTGGTTGCAGCTATGGGAAAAAATGAGTGAAGGAATTTGCCAATTTTCTTTTTTTTTTTACTTTTGTTGTATATGTAAATGTTGTAAACTTTTTTGTTTATATATATGTATATATATCGTAAATATATATAAATGAGTTATATGTATGCTATATATATGTATGTATATATAACTAACGTTGTCAGGCCTGTAGGTACTAAATTGTTGTCGGATCTGAATATATATGTTGTGTATATATCCTAGAGCTATATGTATATATATATATTGTTGCTGCTATGTTGCTGTTGTTGTTGTTGGTTTTTGTTTTGTTTTTTTATTTTTTTGTTGTTATAACTATGATTTAATAAGACACTTGATCGCATATATTTATATTTATGTTTTATAACTTTGTTTTAAAGCAATTTTTGTTTAAGGTTTTCTTGTTATTTATATTATTTTTGTTATTTGTTAGCCCTTTTGTCGAATTTGTAATTGATTATTGCAGGCTTTTTGTTGTTGTTTAGCTGATTGTTGTTTCTGTTGTTGTTGTTGTTGTTGTATCACTTTCACTGTCTTGTTGCTGTTGTTGTTGGAGCTTCTTCTTTTATTTGGTTGCTGTTGTTGTTGTTGTTGTTGTTGATTGCTGGAGTTGCTGCTGCTGTTGTTGTTATGCTCATTGTTTTGTCGATTTCTCTGTTTTGTTTGATTCCAAATCAAAATTTCCAAAAATACGAAAATTTCACGACAATTTATTCCGGAAGACATTTAGACTTAATTGTTTATTCTGTTTCAGCTTCTTCTTCTTCTTCTTGCTTACTTTCCTTCGTGATTTTTTTTTAACTGTCTCTTTATTTTTTGGTTTTAGTTCAATAATTTAAACACTTTAATGTATAAAATCGTTTGGCCTGTAATGAAAATACTTTTGCTACGCATTGTCAACCAGGGCCAAGGCATGTTGTCTAAATGAGAGAGAAAAGAGTGTAAAGAGGGGGAGGAAAAACGAAGAGCAAAAAAAAAAATCGGAATATATAAAAACTTCCTTGTACATGGATAATCCAATCAACCAATTTTCATTGGGGGTGATGGAGGCATCCATCATACTTGTATGTGTATGAGTGTGTGTGGCGATATGTTGGTGTGTGCCCCTTTTCTAATGAGTTTTTAAATGTTTGCTAATTGAATTTGCCTTAAGCAGAACGAGAAAAAAGAGCTGTAATTAAAGTTAAGGCACGGACAATTATATACCCTATACTAAGAGTAAGGATGAGAAATCTATAAGTGGAGAAAGGAAAGTCACTCAAAGTGATCTTAGACCGTGAGAGTACTACCTTGTACCACTAAAAGGGAATTCAAAGGACCTCAGTAGGAAAGAGGGGAAGTCCCTCAACGACCTCAGTAGTAAAAGAAGTCCCTTAAAGTGGCTCTTAGAACTTTAGACTCTTGCATTGACTAGTTGAAAGATACCTTAACTGAAATGAAGCTGCCCAGAGATCAAGTTTTCTTTTATAAAGGAAATAAAGTGTTTCTTTACCTTCTTCTTTACAGAATTAAAGAATCAAGGATGGGTATAAGAAAAGAGGGCTAGGTTTAGGTTTAGTCCTAACGACTTCAAACTAATGACTTGATGTATATTCCCCATTTTAGCCTAAATTTTGGTTTCTTTTTTTTTTTTTTTGGTCGTCCGAGAGAGGGGTATGAAAAAGAACATCAAAAGCAGTAACTGGGTTGAATTTCTACCTCCCCCGGCTCCCCGTTTATGCCAATCCTCCTACCTTCCCGTACTACTCTGTTGTGGTGATTATGGAAAATCAATAAGAAAGAACTGGGATTTAAGGGTGACCAGACTTTAGCCGGTTTGTGTCGGGTAAAGAGAAGAGGGGGAAATAGAGGAGACTTTTAGTCATTTTGTCGTCGTTCTTGTTGTTGGGTCGTATAGATTGGGGGGAGTGGCGAAAAAGTGCAGCCAAACTAAAACACGAAACATAAATCTCAACACGAAGCATAGTTCGTTTCCACATGGCTGTGTGTTGGTGTGTGGTTGTGGGTGTGTTCGTTGCTTGTAGGAAAAAAAGTTCTATGACCCAAAGCTCATAGAGTGAACCAAACGACAAGCTATAGCCAGTCAGCCAGCCGGCGAAAAACCAATGAATACATATATAGTAAACCAAACACATTTTTACTTTTTTGCCCACCCCTCTTTTCCTATCTGTCGTTTTCGCTCTCTCTCTTTCTCTTTATGGGTTTTCATTCTGTTTTTTTTTTTTTTTTTTTTTTTGCTTTCCTATTTCGATTTTGGGGTGGGTGGTTGGTGGCAGAGCTCCCCATGCGGAAGCCTAAAGGGGGATTTAGCGGCAGATACGTCACCAACAAAATGTTGCTTGTTGTCGCTGTTGGTGACGACAGAAATTGTGCCAGCAGCAAGAGTGAGAGAGACAGAGAATTGCAGAGGGAGCATTAGAGAGAGAGAGAATTGAAAATTTACATATAGGAAAAATTACAAATAAACAACAAGGCATAAAGAAAAAAGGTAAAAAACAAGGCTTTCAGGAAAAACACACACAAAAATCGAAAATAAAATTGAATGGGCTTCAAGTCGGGTTCCCAGGCACAGAAAACCATGATCATAACAGGAGATTTTATTACCTCGTCACAAAACAAGCAAAGAAGCGAAGAGAGAACTAACAAAGATTGACTATATAAGGAATATGAAGCTCATCCTTATATACTTTATCGTTAAATGTTATTTTATTACCCAAAGTGAAATTAAGAAATAACCAACTACAGATGTAAATTGATGGAAAATCTTTAGAGAACTTATGACAAATTTCATCAAGTGATTACATTTCAAATTCTATAGCTTTGAAAGATGAAAAGTATCCTTTTTCCATGGTGCGGACTATGCGAGACTTTTAGAGACTGAACTAATGATTTGATTACATGTAAATTCTAGGAAAATCTTTTCTAAGATTGCATTAAGTAATAATATTTAAGGTAAATGTACGTAAACTATTAAAATTCAATCAATTTTCGAAAATCTAGTGCCTTTTAGGGACTAATATTTGGAACTGTATCTTGGATTCGGAATACCTAGAAACCTCATCTTTTTAACTTGAACTAATGACTATAGTGCGCAAGAAAACAAATCCTTTGATGCTACATTTATTAATAGTTTTTTTTTTATAGTAAGGTATTCAATAAAGTTCTTCTATTTTAGGTTTTAGATTGTTTAAAATACTTTTTTTCTATCAATGTATGAAAGGATCCTGAAACAAATCCGCTGAAAAAATAATGAATCTTCTGTCTTCCTATCATAAAATCATTGATCTGGTCAAATATCACTATGGTAAATTATAACTTACTGAAGCTCTTCGTGTAAATTGGATTAAATTTTACTTTCATTTATTTCTTTAGATAATAAGGGATTTCCCGGGGTTATAGTGCCTAAAATATATTATAAAATATCAGTCAACTATACATGACTAACTTATAGTTGCTCGATTCTAAGTGTCGCTGTAGGGTAACATCTGAAAGGTGATGACAAATATTCTCACATAGCGACAACGAACTTAATACTAACGGTACTGAAACTAACGAGCCGGTCAAGCGTTCGGCTTGGTTAGTGTGAGGGAGGAGAGGGTCGTGGAAGGGGCCCACAGTGGAGGCGCGGTTACAGTTACAACGCTTCAGCCCTATAGTGAAGCAGCAGCAGCACCCAAAAGCAGACGACAAAGTTTACAACAACAACGAAGCGACGTTGTAAGCGACTGCGACGCGTGCGTCGCTGCTAACGTCGCAGTACGTTGACGCCGACGAAAAAGACCAATGACCTATGCCTATGAGGCCCCCCCCTTCCGCCCTCTCTCTCTCTAACGCTCTTGCTCTCTGTCTTCCTCTCTCACACTCTCTTTCACTAGGCTTTTTCCGTTTGCTGTGTGAGTGTTTGTGTGTGTGTGTGTTGTTGTTGTTGTTAGTGTTGCTGTTGGGCGGTCTATGCTGAGTCTGAGTCTGGGGTGGCACACTTATAGACGACAGGCAACAACAACAATAACAAGAACCACGACTGCGACGACAACACATGGAGGAGAGTGTGGCATGTGCAAGGGGTGTAGGAGGAGGGTTGGCTAAGAGCCGGGGAGCAGTGTCGGTATATATGGCACTGCTTAGCCATGTTGTTCTACTAACGGTAATGCAAACAGTTGACGTTGATGTTGCCGCACACACATACACCAGGAACAAGCAACAACAAGAGGAAGTGGTAAAAGCCAGGAGCAATAGTATGTAGGGAGCAGTGTAGGGAGGAAAGCGAGAGAGAGGAGACTGGGTGGGGTGGTGGGCAGTAGTTGTTAGGCCTAAATCCAAACGACCGACTTCTACTTAGGTGCTCTGAACTCAACTGAACTAAAGTCACTCAGTTGCTGCGGTGACTTACGGGTTACAGCAGCAGCAGCAACATTAGAAGAAGCAGCAGAAAACTGCTTAATAATAATGACAAACTACATACCAACAACAACAATAGTAAATGATAATCATTGTAAGGCACATACAATAGGCAAAAAAAACACACACACAGACAGGCTGAAAAGGAGAAAGGGAATGAGAGAGAGCGACAGAGATGGGGAGGAGGTAAAGCATCCGTTAACCATTGTGCAGAATATGGCCAAAAGACAATAAGTGAGCGCATTTTTTTTTTCTTCATCTTTTTTTTTTTTTTTGAAAGATTATTATGAACTTTCAACTGACAGACCAGATTAAAAAGGAAACTCGGCATTATAAAAGACACATTCAGACTGTCTGAAGTTGCCAACAACGAAAAAATCCAAGTTCTATCATCACCATAAGTAACATATGTACATATGTACATAAATGGTAAAATCTCGTTAAGAAAAATTAAGAAAATCAGCGAAACAAAATATTATTTGACAATGAATAAAGCGAACAAGATGATTTTCCTTAAGTGAAAGGTAGAAAAATATATTTGGTAGTCAAAAAATGTCCCAAAAGGTCTTTAAGTGGGGATATAGAAGAATGAATCGAGCATCGGCTCGATTATTTAATACTTATCGAAGTATTAAGAATTCTAAAAACGAATCTGTGGAGCAAAGTCATAAGTAAGCCACAATAATACTTGTTATAAGGGTATATAAGAATCGAAGGAATATCTTAAATTTCCATCAATCGATAAAATGGATAATTTATTGGAATTTAAGCCATGAAAAAATCCAGAAAATAATTTCAGGAAAACTAAGATTTTCTGCTTGGGAAATTTTGTAATAATTGCATTTTGACCCACCCCGTCTATAATAAAATGCTTTAAAAGTTTGGCATTTGCAAGAAGAGACAACAATTACTGATAGTTAGGGCAAAGACTTCAATAATTACATAATGTATTTATTTTTCAAAAATGTATTCAAAACCTTTCTAATAGGTGATTTAACTCAATTAATTTGTTCCCAATAATAGAAAATTTTCATTTCAAAACTATTTTCCAAGCCTTATTATTTTGAATTGAAATCCTAAGGTACAAGGTAGTACAAATATTTTCCAAACTCCTTTAAAATAAATGTCTAATATCCATTTCCTGTTTTCTCTGCATTTCTATTTAAAAATTTTTGGTTAATTATTCCATTTAAAATGCTCATTAAAATCCTTGAATTGCTTGAGGTTTTTGAGATTTCAGAGAGAATCTAAGAAATCATATTATCCAATATTGAATTATCCGGCTTTTGATTAATGGTAAATTGATTTTACATTCTTTTTTTTCTCATTAGTTTGCTTGGGCCACACACACACACACACACACACACTCACGCACATACGGGTACTTTTCTATATACATTTTTTTTGTAAATATTTTTGTTATTTGATTTTTTTAATAATTTTTTATTTCAATATTATTACACAATCCAATCTGTGAGTTGAAGGGGTCCGGGGCTGAAGGGGAGCGATGCTGCCGATATATATCCAAGTTTTGATTTCTCTTTTTTTGTTGTTGTTGTTGTAGTTGCTTTTCTTTTTGTGGCTATTTGTTGTTGGAGTCTGTTGCAGAGGGCAAAGTGTGAGAGACAGAGACAAAAGGGGGGTGGTGTGGAGGAAAATTACGTCACTTGCACTTCCGTTTTAGCGGGGGTGTTGGCAGCCAGGAGGAATAGGGGGCCCGGCAGGCATTGCAATGGCATTTGCATTATAAATTTTCTTTTAGCTTATTTCTTATTTTGCTTGCTGGGGTTGTTTTGGGGGGGGTGGTGGTGGTGGTGGTGGTCAGGATGTGTGTGTGGGGGGTTTTTAGTTTTAGGCACGATTTGGAATAGATTTTAAATGCACACGTTTTGACTGTAAAAATTGTGTGTTTCCTTTAGGTTGTCTTTTTTTTTTTTTTTGAAACCGAATCGAATGTTGTATCAAAAATTCGAAATGCAACAAATTGGAGACACAAACTCTCACACACACACGCACACACACACAAACGCACGAGAACGCCGCGGCGAGGTGTTGTTGTTGTTGTTTTCAGATGCTGTTGTTGTTGTTGTTGCTGATGTTGCAGTTGCTAATGCTGCAGTTGCAATAGTTAACAGTAGTTGAAATAAATACACATACACATACACACACTTTTACATAATATACATATATGCGTTTATATATATATATATATATATACAGAGAGATAGATTCAATAAAACAACAACAACAAATAATTAATAATTAAAAATACAACGGGCAACGTCGTCGAACAAAAATCAACCGCCGTCCGCCGCGAAACGCTCAATACGAAATGTAGCTGAAGACTGCCTCAAAATGTTATCGAGTTCGTCCGCTGCTGCTCTACGTTCCGAAACGCAGCGCCCACTCCACTCCAAAACGCAGACGGGCAACTTGCCGCGTCGCACAGCGGTGCCCCCAAAAAATCAAGAGAATGAGAGAGAGACAGAGCAACAGCAAGCAAGCAATGGGGGGAGCCCATATTACACAAACGAAGAGAGCTGGCAGAGAGAGATAGAAAGAAAGAGAGAGCGAGAGAGAAAGAGAGCGTGGTTGTTGGAGCCTTTTCGAGACAACGCCGGCAGCGCAGCTGAGCTGAGTGGGTATATGTGTCTCTGTGCCGATGACTTCTTCATTTCTTTTTGCGTTATTCCGTTTTGGGCCGTTCATTCGCTATGGCAACCGCATACACATACACACACACGCACCACACACAAATGGTGGAGAGCATAGCACACGGACATGTAAGAGAGCTTTTTGTTTCTCGTCAGACATTTTGTAATCAGCTGTTTCATTTCTCTTCATTTTGAATTTTTCCGCTCTTAGCTGTGTGTGTGTGTGTGTGTGTGTGTGTGTTTGTAAAGAGCTTTGGCTTTGGCCAAAAGCTGTTGGCCAACTGTTTTTCCAACATATTTTGCTTGCCTATTTCCTTCCCTTTAATTTTCTGCTTTGTTTTTGTTTTTCCTTTTTTTCATACTTCTTTCATCTTGTGCTTCTGCTTTTCTTCTATTTATATGTATCTCAATTAGCAGGTCAATTGCTTTTTAGGCCAAAATTTTCCGTCTGCGCTGCGCTGCGGCTGCAGTTGACTTATTTTTCCCATTTGCCTTTTGGGCTCCTCTTTTATGTCATTTCCATCCGCTTCCCCTTTAATGTCTGTGTTTGTTCTTTTTCCCTTCTATTTGGGCATTTTACACAAATGACTTATTCTGGGTGGAAAATTGTTTTCAAATTGCCGGGGAAATTGCGCATAAAATGCATATTTTATGCTCACAATAGACCAACGACCATATGATATTTTTCTCATATGCGACTTCTACAGACTTAACAATTCAATTAGGAAAAATTTAAAACACTCATGGTAAAATAATGAATTTCGATTTGCAGTTTAATGAAATACTAAACATATAAAAATTCATCAGCATTCTATTTAAGAATTAGAAATGACGCTTGCAGCTTCTTATTCTCTAGGAAAGTCCTTAAACAATCATAGCTAAACTCTAACTCTACGAAAAACAGACAATAAAAATATGTGTTTTTTTCTTTATTATTTTATGAGCGTAATTTAATGTTTCTTTTCAAAACCGAATGACTTTTAATCACCAAGACATCAGAATGTCAAAGAAAAATACTTTTACATACATAGATGCAGTAGAATCCGGTTAAAACGACTTCGCTTATAACGTCCGTCAGGTTATAGCGACTTAAGTTCGATGGGTGATTGGTTGGTCCCAGTACAAACTTACATATACGCAAGGGCCTCAAGTTAGTTTTTTACAAAAAATGTTTTAAATTTTTAAATAAGAAGAGGATTAAATTGAGACATCTCTTTTTTGAAAGTTTGAAATTCATATTTTCAATAATGAGTTGTTACAGGAAAGCGGAAGACATAGAAAATTATAATGCATACTTAAAAATTTACTCTGCTCCTAAGTATTCCCTTCTTTAAGTTGTAATTCCCAACTAGTTTTAACTTTAAAGATTTGGTTTGGGCTTTGCTATTCTAGAGCTCTTTAGCAAAGTTTACTTGGTTTATCCTTGGTGGCTCTTCAAATAGTTTTACAGACAATCTGCTCATCTTTTTGTGGCGTATTTGAAAGAATCTTTTTCATGAGTTTTGGCCTCGATCGTGCTTAAATGGAAATTCTGATTTTATTTTTAAGAATGTTTGAATTAACTAGGTAATGTAATATCCTAGTTACTTTGAAAACTATGCAAAACCAACCTAATTGGTTGTCTTATAACAAACAACTTGTTTAAGATCCTAATAGGCAAGGCTAGTAAAAGGATTTAGTTGCTAACCCAACTAATAAGTAAATAGATACTTAAAAACTGTAAAACAGATCCAACATCATTAGGATTATAATTACATGGCATAATTACATGCCAATTAACATGTTCCGATACATATTAAACATATACATATGTATCATAGTTTAAATACAAAATGATTTAAAAAAGAATCACTCAGAATACCTTTTTAAAATAACTTGAAGTAAATCCCTTATTTAGCAGATGAAAAACAAAATATTTACTAAATGTAAGACTAAAGTTATTAATTTCATAGATGATTTAACAGATAATTCCAATTAAGAGTCTTTACTGAGACCTGACGATGATGTAAAACCTTGATTAACAAAAGGCCCTCCCCTCCCCCCAAAGTATTAGTTAGTTGCCCCATTTAATTTATTGTCGAAAATCTTCACTTTTGATATATGTACAACTATTTTGTTTTTTTTTAAATAAATTATATATTTTATAAATTAATTTATAAATTGGTTGGCAAAAAAGAAAAGAAAAAAAATACCAGCCAAGGTAAACTGCAGTCAAAGTTCGCCAATTAAAAATGTTAAAAAATTAGAGACACTAAAACAGAAAAATTTGGCAATCGAGATATTTTTTTTCTTTTTACTTCCATTTTTCCCATTTTATTTTTTGTTTTTTCTTCGACATACATAAGTCTGTTTAAAAGTTATAAATTAATATTTCTCTTTTAAACCAATTTATGTAGTTTTTGCATACCATTAACTAACACACACACACACACACACACATAGCTAGTCACTGAAATGTATCATAAAACATTGGTTTATTACAACATAGCCATGAAGTTTGGCAAAAAAAAAAAACAAAGTTGATATATAAAAAGAAACAGAAATAAAAAAACGATAAAAAAAAAAAAAAAACGAAACATAAAAAGAAACCAACAAAAATCGAAAATATTATAATGAAACCTGCCAAGCTGACAAACTCTATACGCTCGATTGGAGAAGAAACTTATAGCTAAAACTTAAAACCTAAAACCCGATTCCCCAACCAACCCCATGCTGGCCCAAAACTAATGATTGTGGAAACATTGAAGAAGATTCATGCATGAAATGCAAAAAGATTGTTTAACCAAAAACAAAAATTATAATGAAGTTGGCCCCATACCATTGCCGATCACCTATCGAACGACCACGTCATTATTATTATCATCATCAGCAGCAGCGACAGCATTGGCTTAGGGAAAAAGTGATAGTGTGAATCCCAAATCGAATAGACACAACTAAGAGTATAGTTAGTATCGTAATCTGCATGTCGTTTGTCTGTCCGTGTGTTTGCCAGTTGCAAAATCTTGAGGGGCCACCGCCAAAAACCAAGTCCAACGACCATGTTCAGGGTCGATGGCGGGCAAAACTTACTCACGGATCCACACACGTCTGAACATATTTATGTGAACAGAAAACCTTTACGTTGAAATTTGCAAGAAAACTGCACAAACAAAAAAAAAAAAAAAACACTAAACGATGTGGCTCATTTCAAATTATAGCTTAAATTCATCTCCATCGAAATGATAGGAAATGATACGTAGACAAAACTTAACCAATAGATGCAGAGACATACAAAAGTTTAAACCATTTGAAACTAATGGCAATTTATTCCTTTAGATAGATGATTGAAAGTACTTTCACAAGTCTAAGTAATTAAGGAGTTCTTTTGATGACAAATATCTAAGGATCGTATGTGAAATCAGTGATGATCAATTTAGGTTTGAAAGGTTATAAAACAGAATCAAAAAATCTTAAACGTATCAACTAAAAATGTTTCTCCCAAAAGTATGTAATAGTTTTGATAACATTTTATATTCATCCTTTGAACGCAATTGCCCTCGAAGGAGCTGCATTAATACATTATCTCCAAATGTTAATACCAAAAGTACGCAATATTTTTTAAGAAATTATTAATTTGTCAACTTGTCAATTAAAAATAAAAACCACATTGAACCCAATTGAACGTAGAATTCTCTAATCTATTAAAGTATGCAAAATATGCTCCCAAAGATATGCAATATTTTTGTGAAAAAAAGTTGAAAATTCCTCAAATACAACATTACATTGATTACTGATAGACATAAATCATTTAAAAAATTACATTCAAACAACGCCCCAGTCAAGTTAACCGACTAATGAGCCAGATGTTTGCTGCTAAAGTGCTCTCCCCCGCGGACAAAATATATCAACAAAAGAACTATAAAATATAGATCAATCTTTGTGGCTTCTTACAAACCAGCGAAGTTGTTGCCTATTTGTAGTCAGTCATCAGGCACATTAACTGGTTGCCTTGAGGCGACTGCCAAATCAATTTTCATAGACCCCCTTCTCCCTCTCTCTCCCTCTCTTTTGGCCCTCTTGCCAGTCATTTGGGGCTGACTGTTGACTGCTTGACTGCCCTCAGACTTTAATTCTATTGTAATCAAGTCAATCTATGTTGCACTCCTCTCCCTGCCTCGGTTTCTTTGGCGTTTCGTTTGTTACTTTGTTCTTTCTTTCGTTCATTCAACTAACTGTATAGTTTGTAGTTGACGTTTTTACCGCTAAGGTTCGTGCTACGGTAAAAAATATGAAAAGTAGAAATAAAGAAGCAAAGCAAAACCACTAGCTAGCTAGCCAGCCAGCCAGTCAGCCAGCTAGATAGTTGGGTGCCGGCTCAGCTCAGCTCGCCTCGCCTTGGGTTGGCTTGGCTCGGCTCATTTGTGCCGCAAGTGAGTCAAACGGCAAAAAGAATCGCAAAAAAAAGAGCTAACAGAACCTAATGATAAAGAACACCTCTAGAGCACACTACTCCTCTAGCCACATAGAACCCAGCACCAAGCATTGGCTGCCGCCTAGCAGCGGCTTATTTAGTATGTCAAAACATGTTTTTCTGTTTGGTTTTGCTTTTTTTTTCTTGGTTTTTTTTTTGCCATGGAAAGTGGGACACATGCCCGTAGTCGTTGTAGTCGGCAGTCATCGTGGTTTGTTGTAGTAGTCGTCGTCGTCGTCGTCGTCGTTTGGCTGCAGCAGCAACTCTCAAAAGGTGAATAGCCAATAAATCGAGGCTTGTAAATTAAAATTCTTTTTTTTACCCTCCTCTTTTTGTTGTTGTTGTTGAAGCAACGGGGTGTGTGTGCACAAAATATATATGTACATATATACACCTGTTGTTGCTGGTATTCTTGAGGTGCTGATGGCACAGACGACGTGTCAGTAGTAGCCAGTAGTAGTAGTCGTCGTCGTTGCTGTTGTTGTTGTTGTTGTTATTAATTGTGGCTTGAACGCTTGCGCAATACTCTCTGCCTGCTGCTTGCCATTTGCATAACTCAGATTCTTCTTCTTTTTTTTTTTTTTGGCTACAGTGAAAGCTAAAAAACGCACACAAACACACAATTTGAGTGAAGGTCTACTTCTTTAAACACCTTCTAAACTATTTGAATAGGACTAGCAGGAGGGTCGAAAAGAGAAGGGGAAAAGAAATGACAGTTGTAGTTGGAATTTTCATCAAAAAAATTGCTGAAACTTGCAATTTAAGTCACTTTGGTGGCTTTAACAACAAAGTTTAGTTTGTAAAGTCACATCTTTAACTGAATGTGAATGGAGATTGCCAAAATTTCGAAACCGAAAAGTCTTAAAATCATTGTATGTTATGTACGATTATAACGAATGACTTATTTACCAAGATTTGCTTCTTGTCTAATGACCCAACAGACAAATAGAATGAATAGTGTACATTAAAAAGTCTTCAAGTGGTTAGAGAAATTCTTAAATACGACTAAAAGTAGAGAAAATATTCTACAAAAGCGAAAAATGTTGATGCTTTTCATATTCCACCTTTTAAGCTCTCCAAAAAGGGTAAATCAATAAGTTTCCAAGGATCTTAAGTGCAGATCTTTCAAACTGTCCAAAAAATCTAAATTAATAAGTTTTTTAAAGACCTAGAATGCAGATTGCTTGCAAAGAAAATGAGATATAATATCTCCTTTCCAAAAAGAAGGTATTCTATTTTGTCTTCAAATGCTGGACAAATATGTAGACATTTTCTATTTTATGACTTAAACTCATGAAAAGTCATTTGAAAAGCGCAAGTAAAAACTCTCCAATATTTCAACAAAATAGGCCTACTAAACGTTAAAACATTTTCTAATCGAAACTATTGTATTTCGTCTTTGAATATTTCCAGATCTGTTTTATAGAGATTAGTGTCCTTTAGGACCACAAATTGCAGAGGACAGATACAACTAAACTCTCCAAATTCTCTGCCATCTCAATATGAGTACAAAAACAGAAAATATCTTTTCGCCTCGCTAGATTTATTGAAAAGTTTTCATGAAACTGAAACATGAAACAACAAAAATCACGTTTAATATTTCTATTTAAAAATCCGTCAAAAAAAAGACCTTAAGTCCCAATTTCCGGTTCCACGATTCCTAATGTTTCCATAAACGCCTACTTAATAGGTCGCCAATAAAACATTCAATATTCTTGATGTACTTAGTTTTCAATTTGAAATGATCTAGAAGCTATCTAGATTTGTATCTGGAGATACTCTATTATGCTTGGTTGGAACCTTTTGAGTGGCTCGTAACTCTCCATAGGCGTAATCTATATCCTCTTTTTGAAGTATTTAGTAAGTTTTAGACAGATTTCGAACCCAAATCAATATCAATATAAATAAAATTTATGCATTTCAATTCATTAAAATCTTCAGAACCTTTTGGTGCTGTTTCTCTTAGCGCTCACAATCAAAACATCCATTGCTTATATAATTTACTATAAATGTTCATCTTGTTACTGACCTGTTGTGGAAGTTGAATTTGTGTTGGCTGTTGTTGATTTCTGTGTGGTTGCTGTGGCTGTAGCTGAAGTTGCTGTTGCTGTTGCTGCTGCTGCTGTGGTTGCAGTTGCTGTTGCTGTGGAAGTGGACGTTGTCAGCAGCAGCGGCGGTGGCGGTGGTGTTCGATCCTTAGGACGTTCTCTTCCTTTAATGGCGCTATTACTGGGTGGTGTATTACCAGAATTGCTTTGATCACTGTTGGCCATATTCTTGCAGACGCTGCTAATGTTGCTCAAGCTGCTAAAACTGCTCAGACTGCTAAAGCTGCTGGAGCGTACCAATGCTGGAGGCTCGGACATGAATTTGGGTTGTAGTTGTTGTTTCTGTTGCTGATGTTGTTGTTGTTGCTGCTGCTGTTGTTGCTGCAGATGCAGGGCCAATCTCTTGCGTGCCGGTTCTGGTTCTGGCTCTTGCTCGTCTTTGGTCATTTCTTCAACAGTTACCTCTTCCTCGAAACAAACATCGAGTAGTGTGGGAGCACCCACATCCCCCGCATCGATGCCCTCACCACCAGTTGCAGCCTGTAGGCCGGCAATATCTTTGAGATCAATCCAACTGGCACCCAATTTATCAGCATCGCTGAGGGGTAAACTCAACACACGCGTATCGTGCTCATCGACAATATGAAATGATTGTGTCGGCTCGATTTTAACAATAATCGGTTGATTGGCCAATATCTGGGCTGGTGGACCACCACCACCGCCACTGACCCCAGTGGAGGCACCACTCAACAGACTGGCCATTTGTTCGTCCTCCTCGTCAACAGCCTCCAGTTCGCTTAACTGCTGCTCAATCTGCAGATAAGTCGTCGTCGTTGTTGTCGTCGAATTGGTGTTCTTTGGTGTCCTGATGGTGGTCAGACCAGATGGTTTCAGGACATCCAATTTAAGGACCGTACACTTATCGGTCTGCTGGTATTGATGTTGCTGCTGTGGTCGCATGTGGCATGTTGCCGTTGTGACACCAGGCGACACCACACGTTGCAGAAAGGCCAACGGTGGCGACGTGGCCTTATTGGACGTACGCACATGTGTCAACTGTGGCGGTGAGGTCTGTGTGGGTGTCGTGGTGGTGCCTCCACCACCAACAATTGCTGTTCCTGTTGTCAGTGTTGCCGTTCCTGTTGCTGCTGGCAGCGGTATTATTGATATGGAGGGCACTTTGCTACGCAAATTGGCCACAGCAGCAGCAGTGGCAGCATCCGCATTGATGTAGGTGGTGGTTGTGGTGGTGCTGCTGCTTGCACCGCTGCCGCTGCTGCTGTTGTTGTTGTTGCACTTGGCCAGTTTGCTGGATGCCTGCTGTATCAGCAGGAGTTCTCTTGGCCTATCCGTTGTGATGGCTTTTAATGCTTAACGGTTTAAATTTTAGTTTTGGTTTTTTATTTTTGGTTTTGTCTTTTGTTTTTGTGCGTTATTTGTTAATTGTCTTTCTTAAGGATTGTTTTGGTAGAAGCACAACATCAAAATAAATTGTAATTTTTAAAATCAGCCTTCTAAAAGTGCACTTAAAATCGTTCAATTTGAATTCATAATATATATATATATATATATATAATAAGTATAAGTAAATTGCTTTTCAATTGGTATAGATACTTCTGGGAGATACCGATTCACGGAAATGCATTGAACAAGGAGCAGGGGCAGGGCAAATGGGTGGTGGTGGTGGCGATGGTGGAGAAGGTGTTGGTGGTGTTGTTGGCTTTGGAGTAGGGGGACCTATGCACCTGTGCGTTTTTGCGTTTGGCTGGAAATGCGCGGCTTTGTGCGAAAATCTTGCAATGAATTTGCATTATATGTATATATGTATTTTCTCTCACGTTTTCACAACTATTTTTGTTATGTGTTGACTTGATTTGGTTAACGTTTTCTTTTGCGTTTTTCTATGTTTTCTTTGTTGTTTTTATTGTTTATGGTTTAGTTTATTGTTTTCTTTGCTTTTGGTTTTTTCTTTTCACATTCACAATATTGTGTTAAAATCCTTGCTGTATCTGTATAGATAGATCCCCGTGACTAAATGTCGTCGTCATCATCATCGTTGTCGCATTCGTTGCTGGTGCTGGTGCTGCTGCTGCTGCTGTTGATGTTGCTGTTGTTGCTGCTGTTGCTGCTGCTGCACATGCAACGACAAGGAGCTGGAGCTGGATGTGGATGTAGATTTGGATGTGGATGGCTGCAAGGCGCCATTGGAACTTGACGACGTCAAAACAGTTGGAAATGTGTCGCTGTTGGCGTCGCAGTCGATGCCTCTGTTGATATTGCTGTTGGTGCTGCTGCTGCTGCTGCTATTGCTGCTGTTGCTTCTGTTGATTTTCCACATTGCAACCGAAATCAAGCAGCACTTTAATAATCGATTTTTCATTTTACACAAATACACTCACATTTTTTTTTTTTTTAACATCTATACACTCTCACTCATACACACACAAACGCTTATTTGCAAATCCCTAAGACTTGGGAATTTGCCATTTCACTTTTCACTAGAACTCGAATTTGTTTTGCCTTTTTCCATTTGCCGTTTTCCAAAACTGATTTTTCTTTCAATTTTATTTACGAATTTCAAACTGCATTCAAAATCCTCTGTGTCCTTTACTGGAATGTGTCCCAAATTCAAGTGCCACCAAAACACATTTTGTGTGTGTGCTCTCCTTTTGCTGACACTGCCACTTCTGCTGCTGCTGCTGCCGCTGCTGTTGCTGCTGCACAACTTTCCGTTTCGCTGTTTTTCAATTTTCTTCTTTTTCCTTTATTTTTTTTCATTTAAGTTTTTGGGGGTTGCCTCAGCTGGCTGAGTTGGAAAAAGGACTTGCCACACAGTTGACTCTCTCTGTGTATGTGTGTGCGTATAATGCGATAGCCACTGTGTTAGTGTGTGTGTGTGTGTGCCTTTTATATATGCAAGTTGAAAAAATGGGACTCGTGTGCTGCAAAATAGGGTTAGTAGGCATAATGCCAAGTGCATAGCCAGGAAAAACTGGAAGTGGAAATGGAAGTGGAAATGCGAGTAATGAAATGCGCGCCTTTACAGTGCGCAGTTTTTCCCACCCTTAAGCTTATCCACTCAGAGAGAGAGAGAGAGCGAGAGACTGTGAAAAACGCAGAGTGAGAGCTAGTGGAAATTCACAAGGGAAATTTTCAGATTGCTATGAAATTCTTGTTAATGCCGCCAAAATTTGAATTACAAATTTCTTTAATAACCTGAAATTTGTATTTCTATTTGTAAGGACCGAAAATTAACCGTCCTTATGATTGTTTTTGTTGTTTGTTGCTTTGCCTTACTCAATAGTTATAATGTTATCATTATTCTTTGCCAAAATTAAACCTCTAAAATGAACTTGCTGTGTTTCATTCTAATCTAATCAAATCAATGAGATACATACATGGAAAGTTATTAACAGAAATACATACATAGGTATAAGTTTTATAATCTGTTTTGCTTTGAATTATAATTTTTTATCAAAATCTAATAATTTGAACCTAAAAAACGTTTCTTTTTCTAATATTTTAACTGGCATAAAAAATGATCCCTAACTTTATTGAGCAATTTAATTGGTCTTAAATAGTTGTTATGTTAGTTCCATTGGATATTAAGAAATTTCAATTGCATCCGAATCAACTTTTTTAATTTTCTATTAATCCTTAAAGTTTTCAGAACAATTCAAAGCATATCTTGGAACAACTTTGTTGTAGATTTTTGATTTTACTAAATAACCAGACAAGGAAAACTGAAAACAAATGACAGAAATCAAAGTGAAGTTCGAAATCACTGCTAAAGAACAATTTAAAAAAGAAATATAAAATTTAATGCAATCTGTTTTAAATGCCACTTTTTAATTCAAAATCAATCTAAAATTGATGTAAAACTGATTAGTTTGTTTTAATAATACAAAATAAAACACCATTAACAAATTTCGTATTAGATAATTTGTTTGAGATTTGAGAACTCTGACAACCCTAAAGGTTGACACAGTATGAGAATATTTTGTTTCAAAATCAAAATTAAGAGCGTTTTGAATCGATACTTGATATTTTTTTAGATAAGAGGAAAAAATATTCGGAAACAATGTAAATAACGCTAACGAACTACTAAAAACAATAATAATAAGCATTATTTATAAGAGTATTTTTTTTGAAATTAAAGTTCTTAATTTTTTCCGAAAAATATCTGTCAAATTTATAAGCCAAGTAATTAAATACATATATTAACCGATAACAAGTATGTATGTATTATAGGCGATCCCCAAACTCAAGTCTGATGAGATTTCACCATTCATCAGCAGATCCAAAATATTTTTCCACAGTTAGAATTCTTCATGTGCCAAAAGTAAAACCAAAATACATCTTAACCATTTTGAAATTTTTCGGCTCAAGTATTGCTTATAACTGCTCATTTTTCATTTAAAGAACAGCAATTCAAACGACAGTTATGACCTAGGTAAACCCCAATCAGCAACTGGAAAAAAAAACTATCAAATAGCATCAGTCAGAAGAGAACTTCTTTGACCATTACTCAACTGAAAAGTTTGCTGGTGGAGTGGGTAGAGGGGGGTAGGTGGACTAATCATCTAACTGGCCCTTTTGGATTAGACCAAAACTGAGAGAGTTGAGCTGACAACGCATCATTAGCCACATGCGAGTTGTTGGGACAAAGGACGGTGAGGAGGGTGAGGTTTAAGGGGGAAACGTCACCAGCCACATTAATATTTCATGTTTTTCCGTTGCTTAAATCATGTTAGATTTATTTGTGCTGGTTTTGCTGTTGCTGCCGTTTGCCGCTTGCGCAAGACCTAACTGGTTCTTGGCTCTAAGCCTACAATTTGGCCTCAGACTTTGTGAAAAGAAGCCGTTGGTTCTAAACACAAGAAGAAGAAGAAGAAGAAGCAGAAAATGTGTGTCGACTCACCGTTGTGTCTATTCTTCTAGTGTATGTATGTACATACATACATATATACCCAGTAATCAGAAGTTGCCAAAATCAACGAGTATATTAGGTTTTTGAGAAAGGAGCCAGTAAAACAGGGAAAACCATTATAAACGTAAAAAACTGGGTAGATACCATACAGCTGCTAAGGTTTTTGATTTAATAGAATTCTTTCGACTATTTTGTAAAAATTAGTTAAGTTCAATCTAAGTTTGTTGCCTAGACTTAGAATCAGAATAACATCAGATAGATGTTTAGGAGTTAAATATTATGGAATGTATATAAGCTTTTGATTTGGTTTTTAAACACAGTACTTCCTATAAGAATCATCGAAGAATAAAGTTCTCCAGACTATTTTCATTAATTTTTGAGATCACATTTGAATTTTCCGCCCTAAGAGACATAAAAGAGACAAAATAAAGCAACTCTAATAGGATTCAATTCTGAAAAGTGTCTTAATAATGACGCAATTTAGTAAAAGTTCAAAAAAGTTTTAACTGCCAATGAGATACTGTTTGTAAATTACTTAATACAGTTGAGTTTAAAGGGTTATCTTTCAAAAGAGAAATGTATTAATCTTTCCAGAATTTAGAGGGTAACTTGAAGTCATTGCTAAATGGAATATTGGCCATAGTTTTGGTTTTTTGCAGTTCAGTTGTTGCTGATGTTGCCGCTGTTGTTAGCTACTGCTGCGGCGGCTGCTGTTGCTGGTGGTTATCATCTATAGAGTTGCAGTTAGCTGGTCTTACCAATTCTAACCTGTTTTCTTTCCCTCTTTCGGTTACTGTCTCCCTCTTTCTTGCTGTCTTTCTCAATTCCTGTTGTATCTTCTCTTTCTACGTGCAAAAGTCCCGTAAGAAAGTCCCAGTTATTCAAGAGGAAAAACCTGTTACACGCAACTGGCTCAACTTGGCTAAGAACAAACCACAACAACAGCAGCAGCAGCAGCAGCAACATCGGCCAAGAAAACACGTTAGTACCGTTGCTTCGGATTCTTTGTTGCGCAACTGTGTTGCAAGATTAGCTGAGACTCTGCTGGTGCCCTCTACCTTCTCCTACTTCTCTGCCACTAGAGCTACTCCTCCCCCTTCAGCCACTGACTGGTTTATTGCAATGATGACGACGACGACGGCGACTCTGCCTATGAAGCAACTTCTTCTGCTGCTGCTGTTGCTGCTGGTTGTGGCTGGGCGCCTAAGCTCAGCTCAGCTCAGCTTGGCTGTTTATCTTTTATTTTTTTGTTAAATAAACTTTGTTGGTTTTTTTTTCTTGTTGTTGGAAGATGTTGCAAAATCTAAAGTTTGCCTAGAATCGGAATTGTTTGCTTTGTTGCATGTCTTTCGGCCTGACTGCATTTTGCATCTATGGTCTTTGCCTATTTGCCGTTGCCTTTAATGATCAATTAATAGATTGTTTTTTTTTTTTTTAAATCTTTAATTTAATGTTAAAAATTGTTTTGTTTTTCATTTCTTAACAACTTAAAGTTTGAGTCTGTGCAAGGTCTTGTGTCTAGGAGTTATGTAACTCTAAAAATATCACCAAAACTATTTTGATTGCCAGTGAAACGTTAGTTCATTGACGAAATTGAACTGAACTATAATTTTTTTATTACTTTGTGTAATTAAATTATTGCTCAAGTTTAGAATTGTATAGTTGGTTAACCAAATGGTTTAGAATTGGACGCTAGTTTTTTTACATACTTTATTAAATGTAATTGGACATTCTCTTTCTTCTTAGATAGCTAATGCTTTTCAGCAATAAACTTGTTATTACTTTGAATATTAAGTTTTTGTGGGTTTTCAATAAATTTAGATAAAATTTCCATTAAATTGTTATTTAATGGTGGTAGTTTAGGTTTTTTTTATGTGGACATTCTCTATATGTTATGGCGGATAACCCCTTCATCAGATCCTCTAGAGTTGAAATTATTAAAAGATCCCCTGAAGGAACTTGATTTCCAACCAAAAAATGATCAATTTCATTCCCAAATCTAGAACTACCATAGATTAAAAACGATCTTTACATACCTCTTATGGTGCTTGGCATGTTATGGAAATTCTTTGATCTCATCTAAATGTTAGATATGGTTATATAACTTGCACACAAACAAAGCACATATAAGGAATTGTTATTTAAATCGAAATAGAATCAAGCTACGATGGCATCATGATTACGATATACATTTGCTGTTCCACTTGGTAAGATGATCATCTAGATGGAGTTAAAGATGATGATGATGACGACGACGACGACTCGCGGATGCCTAAAACGGATGCGGAAGTTGTTGTGCACAGCTGTTTGAAAGTAGACGATGAAGGTAAAAACCGACTACCCGGACTGGATGTATGGACAAACGTTTGCACACTAAATGGCAAAAGTAAGAAGAACCGTTGCATTTGCCTGCTACGCGGTGGCGGCGGCGGCGGCCTCATCATCATCATCATCCTCATCCACCCCCTCCTACTTCTCTTCCTCTTTAAACTCAGACCAAGTCCGAGGCTGAGACTCCAAGATCCAAGTCTCGGTACTCGGATGTGTGTAAGTGAGAAGCAGCAGCAGAAGCAGCAGCAAATCGAAAGAAAGGAGAAAGGAACTGCAAGAAATCTCCACACACACCTGAACAAGAAAAAAAACGAAATACAATAAAGATACAACGAGAAATTCCCGCTAATTAAATGCGTGATCATTGCCCAAAAAATCAAAAATCACAAAAAAAAGAAGAAGAAGAAGTATCCAAAAGACAGAGTCATGCGTGCATTTCATCAGAGTTAAGAGTCAGAGACCCGCGCGACTTCGCTTTGGGGCCCGTCGTCGTCATCAACGTGATCATCATTGTGATCATTATGATGATCATGATCGAAGCTTGTGCTCAGTTGCACCTTTAATCGCTGAATAAACAGGAAGACTTCTACAGTAAATACAACAGTCACTCACACACAAGAAGAGAAAGAGAGAGAGAGAGATAAATGTACACATACATACATATATAGAAACAGGTTGAGAAGTACCGCTAAGCGTAGCCCCAGTACCCAGCAAAAAAGGTCAACGAACGTTCTTAGCGCTAAAGCAGAAGAATGAAGGAATCAAAACACACACAAAAAATATGCGACAAGCATATGGATGGATGTGTGTATGAGTAAGGGTGTGTGTGTGTGTGTGTGTGTGTTAGCGAGGGAGCAAACAACCAGAAGAAAGCAGCAAAGAGAGGACGAGAGAGCGATCGAGAAAAAGAGAGCCAACTGGAAAGAGAGTTGGGACAGGTGATCGTGTGCTATTCAAAGAGAGAAAGCAAAAGTAAGAGAAAGGTTATCAAACAAAAGAGTGAAAGAACCACAAGAGAGTGCGAGGGAGCGAGAAAGCAACAAGTAAAGAATGAAACAATTTAAACATCTTTATGCATTTTTACAAAATAACATAAATAAAATATTTGTAAGCAAAAAAACCACAAAGGAAATAATGCAATCTATTTTTAGCCAGAATTGAAAAAAAAGTTTTCCTTAACAATTTAACAAAAATTGTGGGGGGAAGGGAACAAAAGCCGTCAAAAGAAACTGAAATTCTTTTATTGCTCAATATTTGGTAATACACACAGAGAAAGAGAGAGAGAGAGAGACATACAGATAAGAAACAGACAGAGAAAGAGATATGTGTTGAGGAGAGAGTAAGGGAGAGCCAACTTATGTACGTGCAAAAGCCATTGAATTGTAGCGGTATTCTGTCGAAATTTGTTTCTGTTTCTGTGTTTATTTTTTTTTTTTTGTCCAAGTCTCAAGACGAGTACCGCGCTCGCAAAGTAAAGCTCATTGACCTCCTCCGCAGCAGCACCACCTCCCTCTACCTCCCCCTCGGCCCCACTGCCTGAAAATCCCCGCCCAAATGCTGAGAGTTGTAACGAGCTTGTAATGAGCCAACAGCAGCTGACAAAGGAAAGAAAAGGGAAGGGAGGGGAAGTATTGAATAATTCTCATATTACTGTTGCTAAGCCAAGTTTAAACAATCATTTTTTTTTTTTGGGAAATTTTCCCTAAAAGCATAATAAAGTTTTGTAGTTTGTTTCCTTTTTTGTTTGGTGTTATGCAGTTTACTTTTTTAAAATGTAATAAAACTTTTTGATATCTGAACATTCAATTAAGTAAATAAAAGGGCTTTTTGCATGCAGCCTGTTGATCCTATTTGAGTTTGTCATTTATCTCCCTTGACTTTGTGTGTGGGTGTCCGAGTTATTGTGTGTGTGTGTGTGTGGGTTGCCTACCCTCTGCCCATTGGTCGATTGTAAATATAGTCAGCCAGGATACTCGCTGCCATTGGCTGAAATCTCTTCACACTATCTCTTCCTCCCTAATTGTCTGTCTCACTCTCTCTCTCTCTTTCTCCTTCTTTCTGTCTGCCTTCATTCGGTATTTTCCCTTTTATTTGAATTGCTGTTGTCCCTTTCATTTTATCCTGCCTGTTGCTTGATTTCCTACTCTACCTTGGAGTACATTAATAAAACTGTTTGTTTGGTTAAATCATTTCTATCAGCGACTTTCAGGATATGCTAAATACATATTTCACACAAATCTCTTATTTTACCGTAAGGAGGTTGAATGGCGATGTCCTTAGACAGTTCACCTTAATTTGCCTATAATGGAATAATTTTGTAATTTTTGTTTAAATTATTATTAATTTCTTCAAATTATGAACTTTTATTGAATATTTATTCATCTAGTGATCATCTTTTAATATATTACGCAACTGTTATAAAAATAGGTATGGAATATTTAGTTATATATATTTCTACAAATATCTTTCTTTTCTTATAAAAATAATAATCATTTATCATCTCGATGATCAACTGGGAAACAAAGAGAGATTAGAGAACTAGAGAAAGAAAGCTGACACTAGAAAGGTCTATAGAAGACCTTTTGAATACCAAATGTAAATTTCAAAAATTTCAACAAAATAAGATTACATTTTTTTCCTTCCTTTCTTAGCATTCTTAACTTTTCAACAATTTGAAGATGCCATAAGTCATCAAGAAATTCATTTCAACGATGTATAAGATTCTTAAAAGATAATGATAGAGGTAAGGATAGGAAAGATTCTCTTTAAAGTGTCCTAAAGTAACTGTCAATAGTTGAAATATCTAAGAAAACCTTTTGACATTTTAAGGCTAAATAAAAAGGGTATAGAAACTTCATTGAAATCACTTTCTTTTTTTTCATTCCTACGCACATAATTCCTATTATTGTTGCTGTCACTTGTTGTTAGACAAATACAACAGCAGCAGAAACAACGAGCAAGGGCACATCCTGCTGTTTAATGGCATTTTCATTTGTTGCATGGTGGAAGGATATTCCTTTGGTTTGCCCAAAGTATAAATAGATCCTGTCTAGAGGCAATTTCAGACAGTCGAAATCTGATTGCCATATCAGTCTGCCATATCAGACAGACAAAAGCTGATTGTGAATATTGTGAAGTGAAAGGTGTTACAGTGTGACAGTGAATATTGGAATAGAGTTTGGCAAAGTAATTCTAATTACTTTTGAACATTATTTTCATGACAAAATGCAGTTCAAAAACCCATTTTACATATGCATGCCATACGTATAAGTTGAAAGTTGTTAACAATGTCGAAAAAGATTCGAGTGCTTTGATAATGTTTAACAATTCAACTTTATAAACGGAATTTTGTTTGCCCGATCATATCGAAATGTGTATTTCATGTAGTTAATTAATTTTAATTCATTGTCAGGCCGGAAAGGGTTCAACTATAAATAGGGCAGCAAATTGGGTCCTACCCCAAAAGGGAATAATAAGTATTATTAGTATATTTATTTAGTGACTGACACTTTTTTTCTATTTCAACAATAAGAAACGAATTTCTAGTATTTTTACAAGTGGACAAAATTCCCACAAAACACACACGTCGATAGAGAGAAAGAGAGAAAAAGCTACCCATTCCAAGACCCATTTTCATTTCCAATTTAGCCAGAAGTAAAATAGAAGAAGCCCCACAACGGAAATATATACATTTCAGTTGGCTATTTTATTTGATTTCTTTCTGGATAATATAGATATATACATATAATGGCGTTGAACTGAATCAAATTAAGTACAAAACGGGATTAGTGTAAAATAAAGAGGATAAACAAGTAAATTACATCAATATCAGTGGAGAAACGCCTTTTGGCCTGGATTATGGACTTTAAGGAATACCGTCAACGGGGTAAGCCATAAAATTCACAGCGGGTTGTCTGCAATTGTTACTCACACCCTCGTTTCTAAATGGCCAGGCAAGGAGATGGTCGACTACATAGCCGATTATCTGGAGAATATACGTGAACGTCGTGTCTTTCCTGATGTAAGTCCAGGTTATATGCGTCAATTGTTGCCCGAATCGGCACCAATTGAGGGTGAACCATGGCCAAAGATTTTCAGTGATGTGGAAAAGATTGTGATGCCTGGCATAACGCATTGGCAATCACCCCATATGCATGGCTATTTTCCAGCTCTCAATTCGATGCCTTCCTTGCTGGGTGATATGTTGGCCGATGCCATCAATTGCCTAGGATTCACTTGGGCTAGTTCGCCAGCTTGTACAGAACTGGAGATCATAGTGATGAATTGGTTGGGCAAAATGATTGGTCTACCCGATGATTTCCTTCATCTGAGCAATAGCAGTAAGGGCGGCGGGGTCTTGCAGACGACAGCAAGTGAGGCCACATTGGTTTGTCTACTAGCTGGCAGGACGAAAGCCATACAACGTTTCCATGAGCGTCATCATGGGTTTCAGGATGCCGAGATTAATGCCCGATTGGTGGCCTATTGCTCAGATCAGGCTCATTCGAGCGTGGAGAAGGCAGCTCTGATTGGTAAGCAGCTTAGCACCAGCTCGCCCTTGTTGCTAGTTGTTAATTTTTCTTTGGGGTTTGGTTTTTGAAGGACTCGTGCGTATGCGTTATATAGAGGCCGACGAGCATCTCTCAATGCGCGGCAAACTGTTGCGCGAGGCCATCGAGGATGACATTAAGCAGGGCCTGGTACCCTTCTGGGTGAGTTCTGATGCTTGTCAAAATTAATTGGCTCGACTGTAGAAGCCAGTTGTTGCCGCCACAGTCTCGATTCCCGTTGGGAGCCAATTAATAAGATAAGTTCTTGTCGCGGTTTTGCCTTATTTCTTTGTGTCCTTGCAGGTTTGCGCCACTCTCGGCACCACGGGCAGCTGCAGCTTTGATAATCTAGAAGAGGTGGGTTTGGGAGCATTGACGTCAGCCCAAATCGCTGGTCCCCAAAGTGTGTGGTCAATTCCTAATCACTTTTTGTGTGTACTTTTCTAGATTGGCATAGTCTGTCGGGATCATAATCTCTGGCTACATGTAGATGCTGCCTATGCTGGCAGCGCCTTCATTTGTCCCGAGTTTCGGACTTGGTTGCGTGGCATTGAGCGTGCCGATTCAATAGCATTCAATCCATCCAAATGGCTAATGGTTCATTTTGATGCCACAGCACTGTGGGTGCGGGATAGCACAGCTGTGCATCGTACATTCAATGTGGAGCCACTCTATTTGCAGCATGAGAACTCTGGTGTGGCTGTGGACTTTATGCATTGGCAAATTCCCCTGAGTCGTCGTTTTCGGGCATTGAAAGTCTGGTTTGTCCTGCGCAACTATGGCATCAAAGGGCTGCAACGTCACATACGCGAAGGTGTGCGCTTGGCCCAAAAATTCGAGGCTCTTGTCCTGGCCGATCATCGTTTCGAGTTGCCTGCCAAGAGGCATTTGGGTCTGGTTGTTTTTCGCATACGCGGCGACAATGAGATCACCGAGAGATTGCTGAAACGTCTGAATCATCGGGGGAAATTGCATTGTATACCCTCATCGCTGAAGGGACAATATGTCATACGATTTACCATCACTTCCACTCACACCACCGTTAATGATATTGTCAAGGATTGGATGGAAATACGTCAGGTGGCCACCATGGTGCTGGAGGAGATGAATATAACCATATCGAATCGTGTCTATCTCAAGGGTAAACGCAAAATGTTACTCGAAATTAAGTCGTAGAGCAACCAAGTCCAACAAAACTTTACACAATTTGCCTGCCTTTTGTTTAGTTCTGTTTATCTTTTTGTTTATTTCGTTTCGTTATTTTTGTGTGTGTTGCATTCGCCTTTTTTTATTGTTCTATTTTTTTATTTGTTTCTGTTCTTTGGTTTTTCCTGTTACTCACCCAAAAATATATAAACTAATAAAAAAAAAAACCCATGTCATCCTTTCCCTAAAGTAGGCTATGGAAATTCCAGAATTTGTCAGAAAATCAAATCTGAAAATGCTCGTCAAACTTTAAGACCTTTATTCACCAAGCCATCAAGCTCAGGACACAATAGCTGCAATTAAATTCAATTTTCAAAACAGTCGGGAAAAGTTCTCTGCTATACCGACTTCTCTGTCATACTTAGCAATTTGTTATATGTATATAACCATCTCTCTTACACTTAGGGCAATTCGTTGTAAATATAGTTTTTAGATGATATCCATAGTGTCTCGAATCTTATAAATAGCTCAACAACTGAGCAAATAGTTTATAATCAAAAAGATAGACAAATCAACATAACTTTGATAAAACCTTTGGGAAATTCAGTCCTCACCTTTTTTCACTCACTAACTTTAATAGATACGAAGGAGAAAAGCGAAGCCTTTGGTTCTAGTCTTCTGCTCTCAAATTCGCCGCTGTCACCCAAAGTGGTGAATGGTTCATTTGCAGCCATTTTCGATGCCGATGAGTTTTTAGCCAAAACCTATGCTGGAATACGAATAGCCGTAAGTGATGAATGATCAAAATGTACCCTTTCATTATTTGACTGATCCTTCATATAACAGCATCAGGAATCACCGTCGATGCGACGTCGTGTTCGTGGCATTTTAATGTCTGGCAAACAGTTCTCCCTGGATTCCCACATGGATGTGGTAGTACAGACCACTCTGGATGCCAGCAGTTGTGAGGTGACTGCCAATTCTGTTGATTCCTATGGCAAGACCACTGTAGGCGGTGGAGGACCTCCGGGTCAACAGGCCAGCATACGGGAAGATAATGAAGAAGCGGTTGCTGCTGCGGAAGGTATGAAGGCCGTTAACGTAAACAGGTAGTGTAGGTGTTGCCAGTTTTAGATACATAATGCTTAGTGCTCGGAAGCCAAAACGTTGATCTATGATTTGATGAAACTTCTTAAACACTTGAACTATCTCCTTCTCTTTCTTTTTCTCTGTGTGTGTGTGTGTGTGTAGAAACTGAAGTCGTGCAACTTTGCCAAACACCCATCAATCATTTTCGACCCATTACCCTTTATACTAATACTACGACGACTACATGTATTGTGACTAGTCCACACAATTCCTGCCCCACTTCAAACTCTTCACCCATTAATCGCGATATTACCATATCCGTGAATAGTTTATTTACTCCAGTGACGCATTGTGTTGTTTATCATGGGAAACGTTTTCTGGAGCCAGTCAACAGTCTCATCGAGAATAGTTCCTTCAGCAGCAGCGTTTTTCATCAGGCAACGCCAATTACAACTCCTACGGAACGAGAAGAGGACTACGATTGGCCAGCTAGGACATTTAATCAACTTCTAATGGAACGCTATTCCAATTCATCGACAGAGAGCAGTAGCTTAAGTTATCCCAGTGCAACTGGCGGCCAACTGGATGCAACAACACCCACACCAAGTCTCAATGATGATGAGTTGGCCTCACCATTGTTGAAATCTTTCGAATCGCTGCAGTCTGCACGAGATTTGTCCGGGCAAAGTCAGTCGGATGATGCCACCATATGCTCGGCGGCTTCATCACTCGAATCCTTGGAATGATGTAGACATATTGAATCCAAAAAGAGAGAAAATCCACTGCTGTGCAATCAATAAATAATAAGTAATCTTCTACATACGTAATTGTATACATATATCTATGAATCAACCAATCTATATATCTATGTAATATATACTTAAAGCAAAATGGGACGTTACTTATCCTAATTAGTTTTGAAATTGACAAAAATTTATGTAAAAACATATTATACAGATATAGATTTAACTTGCTTATGACCAGTTGACCAGCTAAGAATATCCATAAAGAACTAGTTCCAATTTACATAATTATCCAAGAATTCACTTTAACTATCATTCAACTAGCTATTACCTATGAATATTATTGTATAATCCCAAACGTTTTATCACGTGTGTATGTATGTATTGTCAATGCTTTTTCCCCCAATGTGATTAAAGTTTCTGCGTTAAAATTTGTTCATTACTTTGACTTTGAGAGAAGAGTTTGTAAAGGCCAAGTTAATGGGCAGCACTTGTTGAAAAAACCAAAGGAAATGCCTTATGGGTAGCACTACCGCTCTTAAAACTAGTAATGCCCAAGTTAATGGGCAGCACTTTTGAAAAAACCAATGGCAATTTGTGTTTCAATGTTACTACATATGAATTCCGGGATGATAATGTAAAAAGTTTACTGAAATCTTGTTTGTAACTAATATACTCAAGTCTACTGGCACAGTTTTTAAACTTTTTGATTTTAAGTTCAGTATTATGGGCAGAACTAGTGCAATCTAAATTGGATATAAAATTTTTGTCTTCTGTGTTTTTCCGAAACTCTTTCCTTTTTCAATTTTAAATGTCCTTGCTGAGTATGTAACTCTGTTCCTTAAAAATTTAATTTCAGAGAGTCTTCAAATTAGTCGTCCGATATAGATAAATCCTCATACTGGAAAAGTATGAGGGATCCTCTAATGCTTCTACCTTTTATATTCTTCTACAAATTTCAAAAAGCAAATTAGTTTCCTGATTTGTAGAAAGAAATATATGTAGCTTTTGGGCCCGTATTTTAGTCTAAATCTTAGTGGCAGTGCGTCCAACAAAATAAAGTCTAAGGTGTGTGCACTTATAGGAACTAGTGCCGCTGTACTGTACTGTACTCAATGGTTTCGATGGGCAGCACTAAGCGAAAAATTAGACAATGGCGCCAGAAATGAATGCTGCAGTGATTTATCTATAAATGTACTGAAATTTAAATGGTTCATGGTCACGGAATCAGATTAAACATTAACTACAACTGCAATGATTAAAAACGACTGTGAACAACTTACTTAAATAGAAGATACAAACTTTCCGATACGCTTTGAATATTATTTGGGTTTTTAATTTGCATTGCGACCCCATTTGGAATTTATTAAAATAACATTTAAATTTTGAAACATTTCTTTCCCTCTCTCTCTTCCTCTCTGTGTGTGTCTTTCTCTGGAGGAGAGGAACTAGAGGAACGTTTATGCTGGTTTTGCGGTTGTGGTTGCGGGAGTTGTTGTGGGGGCATTAGTCAAGCCAATAGTTGTTACTGGTGTCGTTACATTAGGCAGAACTGTGGTTGACATTCCTTCTGAGGCTAATTTATAGGTAATTTGAGCATAGAAAGTTAGCATGAAGATAACAACAAAATCATGGAAGAGTATGAGTGAAGCCAAAAGGTAATCATCGAGACGCATTTCAGCAAATCGCCCACCATTAATGGTCTGGGCATGATACATTACAAACTAAAAACGAGGAGAAAAAAAAAAAAAACCAAAACAGATATAAAGTGGGATATATCAATCGGCTATATCGAACTTACCAGCAGCACTATAACTGTAATAAAAATCTGATAGGCAATAAAAGCATAAGGCATGCCTACCACAACATGCATCATGATGAAAAACACAGTAACAATGAGGAAAATAAAAGCCAGCACAAATAATATAACTACGTCCAAAGTTAAATCGTGCTAATTGGTAAAAAGATAATAGATTATAAGCGGATCAATATTGAAGGATTTGTGACAAGACGACTTACGGGTATAATGGATCCAAATAATATGAATAGGAATGCCAGTAATACGCATACGGCAAACCACATTAATAAATCTGGCCATAAAGTGTGAGCAACAAAAGAGAATAAGCCAATGGTCACAAATTCCACCTTAAAAATAAAATAATTGTTAATTTCAAAATCTCTTGAGTTCAAATGCCTTCGGGGACTCACTATAAGTACGCATATAAGCCAATTAACGCCCATTATGAAGCGTATCTTCTCGAAAAAGATGAAAAATGTGACCAGTGCCATGGCAAGAACAAAAAATATCACACTTATCCAGTAATAATCCACAAAGGCATTGCGTACATCCTTCCTAAAAAAGTAAAATAAAGATAATATTGTGAGGAAAAGGACTTTCGGTGGGGGGGTGGGGGTTACTACTTACACTAGACATACAACCAGCCATTGTAATAGAGCCAATATCATCCAGGCTATTGATACCAAATAGACAACGCAGGCAAATTTACGTCGGGCCCGACGATAGGCCCTCAATCTCTGACGACGTTCATCCATAATCGTCTCAGAACTTCTATAATGACATAAACTACTACAAATTTAACAAAGCGGTGTCCCTTTTCTGTTTCGATTTCTTTTTGGCTTGGGACACCAACAAAGAAATTCGAATACACTTGCTTTTTGGTTTTTTCTTTTGTGTTTTTATTGTTTATGAAACAATTGAATGCTATTGAATGCTCTAAATATATAATTTATTGTAGATTTTGAATACGAGTTTTTGATTTAAAAATCAATGCCCTATAAGTTTTTAAAAACACACAAATCTGTGCTATTATTTTATTTTTGGTTTCAATGTGTTTGGTTTGGATGTGTCAAAATATTTAAGTATTCTCTTTTGGTTATATTTTTAAGAAGAAATCATTTTTGTTTTGTGAAATTTCGGCATAGTTGGCATTCTGTTTAGTGATATAATCAATTTGTATATTAATAGTATTATTATTTTTTTTTTTTTTTAAACAAATTATAAATGTAAAAAAAAAAAAACAAATTATTACCATCCAAGTTAACGTCTTTTAACATCAGCGGATAGAGTCCTTTGAGTTTGATTATATTTAAGGGCTGCTGCTGGTCCATTCCATTAACAGTTATGCAGACCGATAGTGATGATGAATACGTAGCGAAAAAGTTGCTATGCAAGACCTACTTGGTGACATGTATAATGCTCCTCATTGGCCAGATACAGGTGGCCGTTGTAATGGAAATGTAAGCAATCCCTCTTCCTCCGCAATAATGACTCTAATTGACTACTTTCTTAGAAAACCTGTAAAGGAATTTCTAAGAGAACATTATTATGTGAGTCTTATGCAATTTTTCTTAAGTTTTATATCGATCCAGCTATATGTGTTCTTCTATCACATTATTGTTCAAAAATCCGCCTGGAAAAGAATTTTGGCCGGCGTATGGACAGTGAGTTTCTTTTTGCGAGCAGTCAAAATGCATTTTTAAATTACTGTTTTTCCTCAGTTTGAAGTAAATACAATATCCATTATGAAACCCGCCAAAAAGGCGCCATATATCAGTTTATTGGTATCCCTGGTATTAACCTATTTCATAATGTTAATTAGCCTGATCTATGGCAATTTGGCTGTACGTCATCGACGTGGTCTCTTTGTAAGTTTTGAGAGACGTTCTCTAACTCTGATCATAATTAAATCATTTCATATACCATTCAGATGTCCCGCCATAATATCATACGTTGGAGCGAACGTCTTTTTGTCCTGACGAGTTTTGGTATCATTGTCGCCTCAGAAATGAAACGTGTTGTTATTGAGTTTCCCACACTCTTTATCTACACTTTGTTATCAAATGTGGTATGAGATTAAGTCTAAAATAATACTTTCGATACATATCTCTAAATAAATCTCTCTCACATTTTTTCTCTATATAAACACAGTTTGTGATCATTTTTGCTGCCTCGATGAGAAAGCCAAATTTCTATCATATTGAAATGAAAGCTGATAATATCTTAATTGGACAATTGTACTATCTGAATTTCTATGCTCTCTATATGGGTTATGTGTGGACAACGGCAGCGGGAATTGAATTGATGGGCTGGAATGTTAATCTCTTTTCCTAAGCCTAACCCACCAGGGTTGTCAAGTGTGTATCACCAGAGAAGATAAAACAGCTGTTTTGTTTAAGGGTCGTCGGCTATTTGGGCGCCTGCGCCAAAGAGAATAATCAATCCCCCTCTCCTAAACCCCGCCAAGCCACCCATTCCAAAGTTATGTCACAAGTCGGATACGGATAGCACGAGTTCAGAGTCAGTCTGTCAGCCAGTCAGTCGTTGTCGTGGTCGTCTTCATCGTCGTTAGAAGCAACTTGGCTGGTTGACCAAAATCATTTCTAGAATGCCGCACATCTCGTCGTTGTGCCTCGTTTAAAAATCAATAAGAGTTGTGTTTTTGCATTTCATCGAAATAAACTAAAAACAAATGGCTTTAATCCTTCATCATCAATATCTTCTTTACAAGATTTCTCTTCCTAACTCTTGAGTTTGTTGTTCTTGTGCCTGTGTGGTATGTAAAATCAAATCTCTTTTTTACAATTTTTCTCAAACAGTATATTAGGTATATATGTATGTATATATATATATATGTATGTGTATATAAATATTTTTGCTGTGCGTTTGTTTGCTTTTTCCTTACTACAAAACAATTGTAAACTTTAACATTAGTTATTTTTGTTTAATTACATTTTAGTTTATCAAAAGATACGTTTTTTTTTTTAGACACAGTTTTCTTTTTTTAGTTTCATACGCATAAGGCCAAATACATAAAGGCATCTTAGTTTTCTTTTTGGGTTAAATGGGATTTCTTTGCAATATAATTCTCCTCCAGTCATCCATTCGTCCTGGGATTGTTTTGGATGTTATTTTTTATTGAGGCTTCTCAGTGACAGCGGCTAAACGATTATCGCTGTTGCTGCTGCTGCTACTAGATGGCAAAATTGATACTGAAAATAGTTGCAAAGTACAAGAAATTAGTATATAGACTTGCTAGACTATCGTTATTCAGTTGGTTCTTAAATCAAATTTTAAACTTTCCGATTTTATGACATTTGTTTCTTTTGATTTTATTTCTGGTCAGATGAAGCTAATAAATCTTAAAGTTGTTTCTTCTGTTTCTTGTCACTTAGGCCAGTTCCTAAACTTATCTTTCAGTTTTTTTTATCGCATTTCTTCTTTAGATATAGGTTAAATCGTTTGATTTGTCAAATGTCAGGCAACAACTTTAAGAAGATATAGAAGTTTTTCATTATATATAGGTTAAATCAAACTTCTATATCTAATTATATTTGTTTCTTGGCTTTCTTGACAAATGCCTAAATAGGCAGGTTCCTAGACTTATCCTTCAGTTCTTTTTATCTTATATCTCTTTTAGAAATAGGAGTTAAAAGTTGTATTTAGCCTCCTATTTTTTGACATTCAGGCAGGCACATGCAGTTCAGTTTTATTGTCCTCTTATATCTTTTGGATCAAGCTTCAACCACTTCTTTATGCATTTTCGAGATATTTAGATTAGTTTATACTTTTACTTATAATTAAACTTGTTTCCGTTGAATATCAAATAAAGATTAAAAATGTTTTAAGTATAAATTTACTTGTAAATGTAAGAATGTAAGCTTAATATAGATCTACACAAGAAGTAAGGACTTATTAACAATCTTTTGCTTTATAAAATCAAAGATTAACTAATATAAAGATGAATTGGTAGCACTAAAATGTCTCGAGTAAATAGCTTAGGTTTTTCCATATACTTGGCATAATGCCAAGTCATGATCTATAAATAATCTATGACTTAAATGTTTATAAACTAAAACGTAATTAATATAATTAACACATATTAAAAGCAACAAATAGACGACATGAAAAGCATTTTCAACATTTACCTTTATAAAATTTCTGTTTTTTCGAGTTGTGCTTAGCCTAAACAAAACCTTTTCTTTTCTATATATATAATATACAATGATAATGTATAAATCTATATGAACATCAACTTTGTTGCTGGGTTTTGAGGGGATAATATGGAATTGCTTTAGATTTATTGATTTTGTTTTTGATTTTTTTCTTTGTGTAATTTATATTTGTTTATTGTTTGCTCAATTGAAAAGCGACACTGTAAATAAAATAAAAGGTTGGCAAAAAAAATTTCATCATCAGTTTTGAGTTACATTTTTTGTTTTTGTTTCTTGTTGGTATTAGTTACGCCAAAAAGCCACATTGATTAGGATTAGTTAAAGCAAAACCACAAGCCAAATAAACATTTTTTTTAGATACTTAATCTGTAAGTTAAGCCCAGTCACCTAAAAGCTAAGCTAAGGTTTTAACCTTATGATTATAACTAAGATCTTTGTGCATCTTTTTGCTTAAGCTTAACCACAAAATAGAAATGAAAATTTAGCTTACCTAAGATGATAATGAGCAGCACAACGGCAATCACTCCCAGAATGATCATCATTTTCATATTGGCCCACCATTGTTTACGTTTCAATTTGCCAGCCTGCTGTTCGAATTGTGAGGCACCCTGTTCCAGTTGGTCGGCACGTTCACCCAACTCCGATAGCTTCTGATCGCGCTCCAATACTTTTTCCACATTTACACGCATTATGCCAACCACTTCATCGACTTTGGCTTGGGTTTGTTGTAGACGCTTTTGGGCTGCATTGTTATTGCTGGGATTGATGTTGTTATAGTTGTTGTTGTCATTGGGCGGCGGCGGAAGTATGGGAAAACTGTATAAATTTATTTTTGTGGAGGACATACATATATAGATATGAAAGGCACATTCAAAAAAAGTACAAAAGCACAAAATGCAGTCAAATGTTTCATATGATATGACAAAGATAAAAGGACAATGACATCCATCTCAATGAGATGATAATAATGAGATTAAGTGGGTTGGCACCCTGTAGAGTATGACGACCATTTCTTAAATTTGGCATACGACCCAGCATAACTGAGACTGCTTACGATATGATATCTTATGCCATATGGAAACTATATAATCAGCATATTTTTCTCTCAACATAAAATATTTCTAAATATACAAATCTTAGGAGGCAAGGCCAAGGCCCTAAGTCTCTCCATTTTAACAGTAAGGGAAATATCATGACAAGTGTGTAAATGACGTCATTGGTTTCATTTTGGCTTTTAGTTAATGGCTTTTCTGCATACATACATATGTGCGATGACTTTAATGTGAATTGCTTTCCCTAAAACTTACTCATTGGCATTCGAACCGGAGGGGGCAGGGGACTCATTGTTCTCCATCGTTAATCTGCGTAAGAGAAAAATAAATTTTAGTAAAGAAAAAAAAAATTGAGTAGAAGAAGAAAGGGATTTATTGTTTACTTTTCCCACTTGTGTTTTGCGTTGAATTTGCCTTGAAATTGAAACAAAAACGACTGCTACATCTTATCTATGGGCTACCCCCAATCCCCCACCCTGTTTGTAGCCTCAATCAGCCGACTAACACCCGCTCCAGAGCAAAGTTTATGAATCACTCTCCAATGGAGAGTAGGCAGAAGGCGAAAGAAAAAAAGAAAACTTGTTGCATGTGCCAACGCATTTAATGTACCCCTCCCCAAAAAAACATACTTGGGATTGCGACTCACCTTATCACTGTTGTTGTTGTGCGTTTTTAGATGTTAGTTTTATATTTTTGGCAATATTTTTATTTTTTGTGTGTTCTTTTTCTTTTGCTTTGTGCCGATTGCTGCGATCAAACTACAAAATAAGATTGCAAAACAATCGATGGTACTATCGATAGTATCGATTGTTAACAGCATCGATGGTTTTTCGCATCGATGGACGGACTATCGATAGTTTTGCAATCTGTAGTACAGAAGCAACAGTTTTAATCACACACACAGACGCAATCGCTCTCTCCGCTTTGGTGTTTTTAAGGTCTACGGTCACTCTAACAACAATCGATAACATGCCTAGAGATGAGCCACCAACTTATCGATAATTCTCTCATTGTGCATGGTGTTGCCACACTCATTTTATTTCTAGCTTAGCGCTCAATTCAAATAAAAATCTTGATTCGTTTTTTTCCCCTTTTTACAGCTGATAAAATAATGGAAAATGCATAACTCCCTGGCTTCACGATTGCTAGTGCGTCTTCTTATGCTCTTTGCCTTGGTCACAGTGGTGTCTATAGTTATACTAACCAAGTGCGGATTCGATGAGTTGACAGCACAGCAACAACAGGAGACACAGCAACCGCAACCGCAGGCTCAAACTAATGAGGTGACTTCCGGTTATAATTTTATTATAAGCGAACGGGATGCGGAAATTGAGAGGCTCAAGCATGAAGTGCTTACCCTCAAGACTCAGTTGGTTTTAATGCAAAATAATCGAAGTGGAGGAGCAAGTGGAAGCAATGTGGAGACAACTACCACCACTGCCATCTCATCACCCCTGGTGGCCAGCCATCACTATGACTGCAGCAGTTATATACGCAAGCAAGTTGGAGCAGCCGAAATACTCCATGGTTTGCCCCTCAATAATGAATACGAATTGATTCCCTATAATCATTTCACGTTCACACGCGTCTATCCCATCGATTTGGGTCTGGGCAAACGTGTGGTTGAGAAACCAATTGGCTATAGAAGGCGCGATCTTCTGGAGGCAGTGAATAAGGCTCTAGAAAGCCTCAATCGTAATCACACGGCTAGAATGAGAGCCAAATCCTCATCTGGCAATTCAATAGATGCGGTGAAATTTACCCTGGATGATTTCATTGAGGGCATCTATCGTACTGAACCCACCACAGGAACACAGTATGAACTGTACTTTAAGAGCATTAAACATCCCATGCCCTTGGTGCGTAAGGCTCTGATAATGCGTCCATTTGCCCCTCTCCAGACTGTACAGCTGGCAGAGATGGCCACGGCCTCGCCTGGCACAAAAGATGTAGAAACTATTCATATCATATTGCCTCTAGCTGGACGTTTGCATAGTTTTCGTAGTTTTCTGAAAATGTTTAAACATCTCGATGATCCGCATTTGAGACTTATTGTAGTCTATTTCGGAGAGCAAGGACTGAGCCAGGCCAAGCAGTTGATTGGTGCCAAAGGACATGTTCAACTGTTGGCCTTAAATGAGACTTTTAGCAGGGGTGAGTTTTAATTCGAATCAATTTCTGTTTCATATTCAGCTTATACGAAGTTCCATTTCTTCAGCTAAGGCTCTGCGTTTAGGTGCCGAGCACATTAAACTGCCCAAGGCAAAGGAAAGCAAGGACGCAAAGGACTCTGATGCTTTGCTCTTTATGTGCGATGTGGATATTGTGTTTACTAGCAAATTTTTAGAACGTTGTCGTTGGAACTCATCGCCGGGTAAAAGGGTCTACTATCCCGTGGTGTTTAGTCTCTACAATCCTCATGTGGTCTACACACTGCAAGGCAAACCCATGCCCAGTGATCCCGAGCAATTGATCATCTCCAGAGACACGGGCTTTTGGCGTGACTTTGGCTATGGCATGACCTGCCAGTATAGATCGAATTTTCTGCAGATACGTGGATTCGATGAAGAGGAAATCGTTGGCTGGGGTGGCGAGGATGTAATGCTCTACAGAAAGTATATTAGATCGAAAATAAAAATCATACGTGCCACAGATCCTGGCATATTTCATCGTTGGCATACTAAGGTAAGTTACGCTCGACTTGATAATGAACAACATAATAATTTCTAACTAAATATTTACATAGATATGCTCTAATTCCCTGACTGCCGATCAATATCGAGCCTGTATACGTTCACGCGCTTTGAATGAGGCCTCCCATGCCCAATTGGGTTTCCTGGCATTCAGAGATGAAATAGCTGCCGCCCAGAAAGAAGCCTCCAAACCATTGTCATCATCATCCATATCGATATCGTCGTGATCTAATACTTCTCTCGTTTTGGGCCTAAAATTGAGACAATAATCTGCTTATTTAGCAGAAAGCCGCAAAGAAATAAAATACATATTTATATATACACATATATAATATATAGAAATTGTTAAAAACTTAGCTTAAATTGTTGAGTCACACAAAAAATTGTTCTTCCATGAAGCAAACTAGATGCAATCGTCAAATCAAGTAACTTATAAACTAAGCCCATATTTAAGAGCAAACAAAACTAAACTAAACTAAAGTAAAAAAAAAAAACAAAAAATTATCTTTTGCTGTATGGAAAATGTAAATTAAATGGTTTAATTAAACTTGTCGCCGTTTGGTGAATTACGAAAAATGCCAATGACCTCGCCAAAACAATTTTTCAAAAGGTTCACTGATTTGTAGGCAAGTCAAGACATATTCCGCTTAAAACTCCTTTTCATGGTCACGCTTCTAGGGTTTAAGACGGTAAAGACGCTCCGCCCCGTATACACGAATGCCAACACTTTAGTTTCTGACTCATTTCTTATGTGACAGGAGATGGAGAAGAAGTGTGAGTGGATATATTCTTAAGGCATTACCTCATAGACTCGTAATTAGTCGGATTAATGACAGGCTGTTTGTGTTTGGCACATCCTCCTTTTGGCTCCATCTCTCTTTCTCACCCTCTCCGATTCCGTGAAAGCCAAACTGACCATGAAATGATGAGCAGACCAAAGCCCAACCCACAATAATAATCAAGGTGTTGCAGGTGAAGTGACAAATCGTCGACCAACACCTCAGAGACCTAGCTGGCTCTCAACGCATATGCCAACACCACCAAAACACACCACATTCGGTGGCGACGGCGCCCCATCAAGCTGATCTCGCGGTTCAGTGCCTCGGATTCTAAATAACTCTAGCTCCAACGAGCTTGGTTTATTGTTTTTTTTGTGCTTTTTTCATTTTTTTTGGAGCTCGGTCGGTATTCAATGGAAGTTTTGAATAAATACCTGTGCTTGCGTTTGCCGTAGACCATTCGTGAATTGAATTCTCTGACAAGTGGAAGGCTGTAGCCTAATTGAAACGCAGATCAACGTTTAAATAGAATAAATAAAAAGTGTGTGAAAGGACTCTTTCAGCACGTGCTAGTGATTTAAATAAGTGACTTATCAAAAATGCATGCCCTGCTCTGGGTAAGTTTCAAACTAATGTTCAAATTAAAATATACATATGTCAAGTGTCAAAAGTGATAGAAAATAAAGCATTATAATGGGTCGTCCTCTCTCTCGCTAAGCTTTCATATCAAAAACAGATTACAAATTTGTGCAACAATCATAAAAGAGTTGTGAAAAGGTTTAAGCTAAGTATCATATTTCAATTAAGATAAATCTGATCAATGGATTTAGAAGCTACTCTATAAAAATCTTAGACAATTGGAAAACGAAATATATCGTTTTAGAAACAAGCCATCTACATTTAGAAGACTATTTCCATTTTCTTTGAATGGGGACTTAACGCAAAAGTTATATAAAGAATATACCTTTATATAAATTTCACTGTATTCAACTACTATATATTAAAATATATATTAATGTTCTTTGCATGATTTAAAAAAAATTTTATCCAGAAATTCTTTCTGTAACTTTTAAATAATTAACTTGCTACGTTCTCCTTGCGAATTTATTGAATGAAGATAAATTTTGATATTGAAAGATAACATGGACAAATCTTAAAAAAATGGATTTTAATCAACTTCATTCTATTTTAAACACTTGTTTTACTGATTAACACTACTAAAGAGTGTGATCCCTTTTAACTAGACAGAAATTAGCAACACAGGCAATAATTGTTGAACCACAACTAGTAGTATTTATGTGAACTAAACCGTCTTTATGGCTATAAACTAAAGATATATCATATTTGGCAACACTATAGACTAGTGTGACCCTTAAACTATTTAGAAATTGACAGCAATTTGGTAAAAAAAAATTTTGATTTTAAACAATAAACTTCATCAATTAAGAATGTTTCATAAATGTGATGATAAAACTTGATATATGGGAATTCAACGTTAAGCAACACTGTAAAATAATGTTGCTCATAAAAAAGGTACCATAGTTCAATAATTTTTTATGGACTTCATCGTCTTTTTTATATTATGACCATTTTCTGGACTTTAGAGAATTTTAATATATGCCAAGCACTATTGTCTAGTGTGGGTCCTATTTGTAAAATAAACTTCATAAATTGTCTTTTTAATGATCCCTTCAACATTATTGGCTAAAAAACTACACAGAGTAAGGAATGCTCGCATTTAGCAACACTACAAATTAGGGTTACCCTAAAATTTGTTTTGTGAAATGACAAAAAATCATATTTATTGTCTAACTAAAAGATAGTAACTCCAGAAATGACCTAGCACTGCAAATTTTCTTAATTTATTCTATGAAACTAAATAATATTCATATGACTAAACATATATTACATAAGTGCTTATGTAAGTAAAATTTTCCCTTCGAAAATTTTGTTGTTATTTTTCCAAATTCTAAAGACCAACGACCCTAGCCTAAATTGACAATCAAAATTTTGCTACATTAATTTTAAATCCATCCATGAAATAATAATTATTCTAATGAAGTTGACCACACCAGCACGCCAGGGGGTCAGCACTTCACCCCTCAGGTATATTTGTCTGATCCATATACATATGTTTGTAGAGAGGGGAGAAGATTGACCAATGCTTTGGCACTGTGGTGCGATGCGAGTAAATGTGAACCCCAAGCGGAAGTTGTTCCTGATGCTTGATTAACAAAGCGTGGCGAGTGGCTAGCTAGCTAGCCAGCTAACTAACAAAAATATTTGCTTTTGGTTTTGGCCTTTTGAGGTTTTACCAAAGGTTCATTCATAGTGAGCGTTATGATTCTGCTGATACTGAAAACCAAAAACCAAAATTTTAAAATTCATTCAAAAAATGATGTCAATGCTATTTTATGCTTATGAATGGAAATATATATAGAGAGAGAGTGAGACAGTTGTTGAGAGACCGAGAAAGGGAGAGACCCATATCTATGCTCTATCTATTGCATAATCGGGGGAGGGAATAAAAGCGGGGAGCTCGATCATATTTCACGGCGGTTGGCCACCAGGCCCAAGCCCAGCATTGTTGTACTCATTGGAGTGTCGTCCATTTTTAATGATGATTTTGTACTTTGTACTGCTTTCGTCAATTATGATTGGAGGCTGTGGCCCTATGCATGTACATATGTATGTGGTTGTGGCCCAAATGTCCAGCCGTGTGTGAAATATGCGGTCTCTGTGCGAGGGCAATTAACTAAACTCAAATCTAATGATCGTGATTAACTACCATACACATACACATACATTATTATTATTTGCAGCTACTAGGGCTGACCATATTGGTTTGCGCCCAGGCGGCAGTTCAAGTCACAGGACCAGAGGCCAGATCAATAACCACCAATTCGAATTCGCATGCCACTTCCAATTCGCAGCAGGCCTCAACTGGAGTTGTTGGAGTCCTGGATTCGGTGCTGCACGGAAAGAGCCGGCAATCGCGTTGTGTACGCTGCTATGAGGATCGGGAACGTGATCGTTATTATGGCGGAAGCTACTCAAGTCGATCTGCAGGCGATGATTATCTGAGGGGCAGCAGCTCTTGGTACTATTCGGGCTATGATGATCGCAGCTCTGGTCGTGATCGCGACTATGACAGATACTATGATCGGAGTCGCTACTATGATGATCGGTATGCACCACGCACCTACGATCGTTATGAGAGTCGAGGTGCTTATGATGACTATCGCAGCGGAGGGGTAAGAGATCGCGGCTATGGCTACGATAACCGAGATCGCTATTACACCGATCGCTATAGCGATAGTTCGAGAGGTAGGTTGAGTTTGATTATGACCAGCTTGGGGGTTATTATACATTCATTATTTATCTTCTAGATCGCTATTATGATCGTTCGCGTTCCAGCTATGATCGCTATGATCCCTACGATCGCTATTATTCCAGGTATGATTTTCGCAACTATAAACCTTGGGATGAGACCTACAGGTAGCGATTAAGAATTTCCATTCTTCCTTGTATATATCCTTTTTCGATGTACTGTTTATATACCCTTACAGAGAGTTGCCGAAAACTTTATTGTTCTAAAAACTCGTAATATAGTTAATACAAAACCCTGCTGGTTTATGTCTTGGATATTAGGGAGTTTCTTATTTTCTGTAAGCTTGAACAACTTGGGAATTACAAGTCGAATATGAAGTTTTTATTAGTAATTTCAAACAAGAAATATTTAAGTAATCGAAGTTGTTTGCGTCATCTCTGTAGGGGTATATAAGATTCGGTTTACCGATTTCCTGTGTCTATAACTCTATTTTTCAATTGAGCGTTTTACAACTTTTTACTTGCATACAACAACAACAACAACAAAACAACAACACACGAACAACAACAACTCGAACAACATAACACAACACAATCAACAACAACAAACCTGGATACTCTACGCCATTTGGAAAACAAATTTAAATGCACTTTATGCACCTCACTTCCTTTTTCCAATCCAATCACTGAAAAAAAAAAAACAAACTGCAAAAATCCCCCACCAAATATCCAAAATAAATGCACCCACTTTGCCCAGAGGACAATCGGGCTTTGATAACTCTGGTCGTGGCTATTATTTCGCCACCGATGAGGACTCCTATTCCCCACGGCCCTACAACAGTCGCGATCGTGGTCAGTCTCTCTCATCCCAATCATCGTCAGGCTGCAGTAGTTGCTCCTACGGCAGCGGCACAAGAGTATCCTCCGCTCACTTGGGCAGCAATAGCTATGGGTCTGAAGGCAAAGGTTGGACCTATTTGGGCGGAGAGCAGGACAAGCCGAGCTCTGGCTCTGGTTCGTCCTCTGGTTCTTCCTCCTCTTCGTCATCATCATCGTCGTCTTCGTCGTCATCTTCATCACCTTCTTCGAGCAACAGTAGTGGCAGTAGTAGGGATAGAGAGCGTGATCGCGAACGTGATATGCAGAGGTAAGTATCCAACCAACACTCCTCCTCCTTCTTTGGTCCCCGATCCCACCAACTCTCCAACTTTCTTTTCCTCGCACACTCACTGTGTGTGTCTGTCTGCAAATGGTCTGCGCACTCGATGGCTTTCGGAATTGGTTAAAAGCATTAAGCCTAGGCTCGCCCTCTTATCGCCCCTTGTAGCTCTCCCTATGGTGGCCGAACACGTCCTCTAGGCGTAAGCTATCTCATGGAGCGGGACAGCAACTCGGTTGTTGTCTCCGATGGACAAACTGTTAACGGTGGTGGTGGTGGGACAACAGTGATTCAAGGTGAGGGTATGCCAGTCCCAGCGGCTCAAACGGCCTCCGCTTCCGCCGAAGGTGATTCTCAGCTAAAGCCGATGGACGATGGCAGGCAATGAAGACGACGTTAACCAAGGCTATCTCGCCCTGTGCTGGGCGTGGCTGTCGAAGAAGTAGTTCTAAAGTTTCTATCTGTATTTAAGCTAATTCAAACTATTTATGTATGTCATCTGTGTGTGTCTTAAAGAACAACAACAAATTTTGCTCAAAATAAAACTAAAAGAGACAATTTCAAAAGATCCTCAAAATAAAACTAAAAAAACAATTTTGTATTTCAATACGGAAAAGTACAGTTTTATTTGCAATAAAGTTAAATATTTATCGGGATACAATTGAAATCCGATGAGAGCTTAATTTTAAAATTTTGCTAAAAAAAAATAAATCAACAACAGAAAAAGAAACTCAAAATAATGAAAATAATTTAAAACCAAAAAGATATAAATTGTAAAAATAAATATTTAATTAATAAATAAAACGAGAATTTATAGAAAGCTCAAACAATATGATAGAAAAAAAATTGAAAAGAAAAATGGAAAGAAAATATATGTGAATTAAAAGAAAAATAACAAAAACAAAATTAACAAAAACAACCTTTAACATAAAAAAAAATTCTTAAAAAGGAAAAAATTACAAAAATAAATAAGCTCAACAAGTGATAGAAAAAAATAGAAAAGAAAAGTAAAAAAAATAAAAAAGAAAAGTCAATAAAAACAAAAATAACAAAAACAAACAATAAAAAAACCTTTAACAAAAAAAATAAATAAAGTTTACTAAAAAATAAAAAATTACAAAATTAAATAAATGTAAAATCAATCAAATACTTGTAAAATAATGAAAAAAAATATGAATAATAAATAAATAATATAAATAATAAGAAATAAATATGAAATTTTATATTTGAGTAGAATTTTATTTTAAAAACTTAAAAAATATTGAAACTTAAAAGGTTGAAAAAATAAAATATTTTTGTATAAAGTATTTGAAATCAAAATTAAACAAAACAAATGATAAACATAAAATCAACTAAATATTTATAACCAAATTCATAAATAAATTCATTTAAAAAGAACTATAAAATAATAAATTTTAAAGAATCATAAATAAATCATAAATAAAAGTAAATCAATTTTATAGGAAATATATAAAATAAAACAATTACTGAAAACAAATATTGAAAAGAAACAAAATTATAAAAATATATAAGTACAATAATTTAAATAAACATCTACAAGAATACCAAAACAAAATAGGTTCCAAGATAAATGTAAAAAATTTGGTAAAAATTAAAAAATATTCCAAAATTGAAATTAAAACAAAATTTGGAAAACATTTGAATAAAATGTAATGTTTATAAAGTAAAAAAATGTTGAAATTTAAAAAAGAAAACTAAAAAAAGTTTGATAAATTATTCAATTATTAATAATGTTAAATAAGTAAAAAAGGATTATACCATTAAAAAAATATAACATAAACATTTGAAATAAGAAATTTAAAAAAAAAAATTATCTATAGAAATAATGCACTTTTTTGTTTTAATAATCAAACAAATAAAAACAGACTAAATAAAAAAAAAATTAACAACAAAAAAAAATAGAAAAATAAATAAAAAACTAAAGTTTAAAGTAATTTAAATAAAGAAAAAATTCAAAGTATCTTAAATAAAAATCTAAAATTAATAATAAAAATATAATTTTTTTTAATAATGCCAAAGAAATTACGTCGAAATAAAACAAAACAACAAAAAACAAAATTAACAAAAAATTAAAAAAAAAAAAACAAAACAATAAAAGTAATTTAAAAAGTAAACTTTAAAATAATTTTAATAATAATAAAAAAAATCAAAATAACTTCAACAAAAATCGAAGAAAAAACTTAAATAAAATATTAAAAGAAAATGAAAAATGAAAACTTACCAAAATGAATAGTCAAAAATGAAAAGTTGAAACTTACCGGAAATGAAAATTTTTTTAAATGCAAAACAATAAAAAGAAACAAACGAAAAACAAACTTAGAAAAGTAAAAGCTCTTGCGGATATTTTTTAAAGTAAGTTTGGAGATTTAAAAGTATTGTTTGTTAATTTTAACTAGCATAGATTTTTAACAAAAACGCGCCTGCTATTGGCAATATATATTGTCAAACACTTCCACATGTGGGACTGTACAGTGAGCACACAATTTATGGGAAATATTCAACAAGAATATTGTTAGACCAACAAATTTATGGCTTTCAAATTCAACGAAAACAAATATAACAAAAAGACAAAAACCAAAAACAAACACAAAAAAGGCACAGAAAAACTAAAAAAAAAAAAATTTAAAACATTTTTATATGTAGAACAGTGTGGAAGCAGATTCTTATTTCGATTTAGGTAGATTTTTTATAGACTCGGTTATAGGCAGTTCTTCATGGATTGTTTATCCTCCTCTGGATGATGATTTCTATGAGTTTTCAGCGATGATCAATCAAAGATCAATCAGGATCTTCAGTTAGCTTTTGATTCAACATGTTTGGTTAGTTACTCTTTAGTAAGAGCTTTTTCATTCATTCTTTTGTCTTTAGTTTCCTAAGAAGATCTATTTAAGTCTTTTTCCAATTTTTTGGGTGTTTTGGATTCCAGAACATCTTCCGAGATTTTTCTAGTAAGACTCTAGAACATCTGTCGAAGGATATTATTTTACTGTAGATCTTCTTTTGACGATTTCAGATTACCTCATATCATTTCAAAGTTTGAAATTGAAACCTTATTTTGAGGTATGATATATATTTCAGAATTTTCTTTAGGTGATGACGGAATGAATTCAGAACTCGCTAATGATTCTACGTTTATGTTGAACGATTTTTAAACATCTTTTAAAAGGTAGTAGATTAATTTCTAAGATTCCAAAATATCTCTTGAGGGGTTATGAAAAATTGTATGTAGATCCTTTTTTTACGATTGAAGATTAATGATTTCAATCCTCATTTTAAGTGATTTTAAAACTTTTGCGATGATTTTGAACTTTTTGTTGATAGATTCTAGATTATTTCTGAATAATTTCAGAAATCTTTTTTTTGATTACTTTGAATGATTCTATGATTACTTTTGAAAATTCCAGACTATTCGTCGGGGGCTTGTAGGTTACTTTGAACGTTTCCATATTTTGAAACTATTTTAGAACTTTTATATTGATTCTTGAACGATTCCAAAATATCTTTTATAGATTTTTTAGATAACTTTAAACGATTTCTAATTGTTTTTTTTCCAAACAATCACTTTTTGGCTGGTTTTGGATGGATCTGATGAGTTTTAAGTGTGGAAATCTGTCTTTAATGGTTTCTTGAGAGAGTTTCTTTTTGGATCTCAAAATCTTTTAAGGACTGTGAAATAGAAAAAAACGTCTTCTTGTATTTCACAAAATTTCACAATTTACGCTTCGTTTTACTTACCCAGGGTGTAGAAACTTGAGTTAAGTTTTATTTTAGTCACTTGATATTGTTGAATGTTCTTTGGCTGAGGCCGCCCACATAGGGAGACGACCTCGCCTGGCGTTTGCACACAATTCTTAGTATTATTAGGTTGTCTTGTTTGTCGATCTTTACTTTTTGAAATTCAGAATGAGACTGTCATGCTGAAACGATCTCTGACGAGTATTTATAGTAAAAAGGAGAACCCACCACCAAAAGCAGAAATAATTTCCCCCTCCATCAGCCGTTTGTCGGTTTGGAAAAATACTTTCGCATGAAATTTTATGAAAAACGCAGGCGTGCCGGCTCTCTCTACCATGGGCATGGAATGGAGTGGAGTGGAGTGGCATGAAGTGTAGGGGAACCCAATTGAGACAAAGAAGGCAACCACCGGCTGCGTGCCTTTGGGTAATAACAACAATAATACGAAAACGAGGGTTCAAGAATATATATGTATATGTGTGTGATATAAATGAATTGAAATGGAAATTGTAAAATGCTTTTTGTATGCTCGGCGCTTTTATGCTGGTATGTGCGGTTCAAGATTGTCCGGAGGATTTATGTGCGGAGGGTTAAATGGTCGTTGCCACCCTTGGGTATTTCTTCTTTCTTGACTGCGTTTTATGGGAAACGTGAGAGTCTCGATCTATTTATGAGACTACCAGTTCGCTACCAGTTGAGTGCATAATAATTAGTCAAGATTTCGCTGGCAATCTTGTTCGCTTTCTCACGCTCCCCTACGCGAAAACTAAGCCAACGAAGGAAAGGTGAATAAATGGCATTACAAGATCGAACTCGAAATTGTCATACCCTGGAAGAACAAGACCCGACAGTCCTCGTTCTTCTCCTTTTGCAAATTCAGTTATATGTATGTACATACATCCTATTGACTTGAAATTTAGAGAGAAGAGATACTCCTAAAGTCTCAAATTATGTGATTCGTTGTAAACATTTTAACTGCCTTTAAAAGGTAATTAAACAATTCAAAGTTTATAGGGTATGCCAAGTGGGAAAAGGTAGGCAAAAATTCGATCAATTTGTTAGAATACCCCGATGAAAAAGGATCCCGAATGTTTGTGAATTGCGAACGCAGGGTGAATTGAGTTTGGGGTGAAGTTTTTTCGCTCATTAAGAGGGTCGCCTGTACGATTGTCAGGCAGCCAGCTCCCTGTGTTATGTCATTTAGTTAGCTACTGGTTGAACATTTGGAATTATGCTGGTAGAGAGAGCATTTAATTTCATTTAGATCGACTCTTACTCTTCACCTTGACGATAATGCGGGCTGTCTCTCTCTCTCTCTCTCTACCACTAGAGGTGCAGCTGCAACACTACACGGAAAAAGAAACATTAGTTTTTAACTGATAAACTGACTTTCCTATCTTATCTTATCGATTCTACTGATATGATTCATAGCTACATACATACATAGGCAATAGAAAGTGGTCAATTGTATCAGTTATTGGTAGATACCCGTTCAGTGCGAGTCGCGGGCCAAAGTGCCCTAGGGCTAAAGTGAAAATGTTTCGTATGAAATGCTTTCATTGCTTTCGTCCTCGTTTGACACATTTTTGTGTTCTAATGCTAATTGTTTATATATTTCTGCTCTTTGCCTATACCCATCTGCATGTGAGTTTTTGTTGCCTTCCTAATTGGCATATTATTTAAATTGAAATTCAAACGCAATTAGAGTGCCTAATGAAATGAGAAATTGAGAAATATTTCATTTTCTTTGAAGTGAAAGAAAACGACAAAGAGAAATATGAGAAAAAAAGGTCCCACAAGTGGTCAATGCACAGTGGCACAAAATAGTGAATGGAAAATCTTCTACTGAAGATGGGAGACTCAAAAGTGTTTCATCCAAGAAAAAACAAGAATTTAATTCAAACGAGGTATCGTAATACAGTTTTTGATATTACTAAGGTGATTGGGTTCAAAAATTAATTGTACTAAGAGTTGGTTTAAACTACAATCCAAAAAGTACTTATGTATATGAAAAGTATAATTACTTTCTGAAAGTGAAATGAAATACGCAAAGACCACAAATATACCTTAAAAGAGGTTTCTTTATGTAACAAATGCAAATGCAAAACGGTATAAACCCCCCTAGATTCCCCCATAAAGTATGCAATAAGAGGTAAAAATATACATTAATTGAAGGGAAAGAAATACTTCTCAAATAAGAATTGACAGAGAGACTTACCAAAAATTCTTTCTTATTTTTGAAGATGGAAATCATTTATTGCCTATTAAGTATTTTAATCCGTTTCTGACTGAGATTATTAACTGTCTGTAGAATACTTTGAGGGGCAAAATTCCTTTATAAAAAGAGTTCCTTTGGTGGCTTTTCCGAAGGTCTCCATTTAGGCATTTGACTGATTTGATTTGTTCACGTTATTTAACTTAATATTTGTTCAACAAATTAAACATAAAACATTTTGAAGAAAAGGCTTTGGAATTTCTATGATACATATTTTTACCTTTAATTCATGATATACAAAAATTAAAAACTTGTTAGTTCATTCATTTGCGTTTTTTATTGTTAAAAGTTTTTATTTCCTAAATTAACTGATAAGATAACAATTTTGGATTTTATTCGCTAAGCACTTTCTTCCCACTGTGTGTTGTTGTTGTTCTTGATGAATTGGGGCACAAAAGAGACTAACACATCAAGTGGAATTCCGTCACATTCATTTGTCTGTATTAAATGTATAAAATATATATTTCTATATGTAGGAACATATATCTACACAAATATAAAGCTAAAATTTGGAATAAAAATTAATGTTTTTTGCTGCTGTTTTTTAAACTAAAAATAGCTCAATTTGCTGGTGAACGAAACCGAAAGGAGGGGGTGAAACGCTGACTCACTCATACATTGACCCACAACCAGGAACCAGAGGCAACCCAACCCAGTTAGGGACACTCTATGATAGAAACAAATAGACAATTTAAAAAGTCCATTTCCCCTCTAGAGGGTTTACACAACCCCACACTTGTGATGTGAAGTGCGTTTACAAGGTCCATGTGCCTCACCCACTCACACAAGAGAACTGCGCTGTCATGGACAGTGTGCGAAAAGCAACAAAAATTAAATTAAATGCTTTTGTTGAAACTATGGAAGGATACTACTTCATTCTAGTAACCTCTTTGTGTTCGAACCAGAAGATTCCAATTGTCAAATCCAAATGAGATGTTGTCGAAATATCTCAAAGTTGTTCTTTAGTCATTTATGAACATATCGTCCACTTTTAATCGACTTTTGGGTCACAGTGCTCTGTTGCTGCGGTCGCTGCCGCCGGCTGCTGACAGTCTAGTCACCAGTTTGGCGCCAGTTTCATGCGAAGCGTCTGTTGATTAACTTGTTGAATGCTCTGTGCGTCCTGTGACTGTGACCGAGTCCTGGCCCTATATTGAGTGCTGCTCCTATTCAATTGCGTAGCGTCAGGTCAGCAGACACAACCGCAAAGAATGTCGTGGAAAGAGCGAAAGAGGGTTGTAGAGGGGCGGCGATGATGACACTGAGAGACGCCTCCACCGACAACAGCAGCACCTTGCCCCACAAGCAATGTTATCGTTAATCGATGGCCGCCCATCAACTAGAACTACGCTAAGCAAATAAGCAACAGGAGCTGCTTTTTGGGGGTGGTCTGAGACGCCACTAGAACGCCTCGACGAAGCCAGCAACAACAGCAACAACAAGAACACCAACGACCGACCGCAACGAAATCGACAACGACGACGACTAGAAATAAATAAACAGAATCAGCTTTAGTTGCTGGCGGCAATTCCTGACGAGCATGTCACGCGGAGTCCACCTACTCGAGAATAATTTCACAGAAAATTCAAATTAAATTCCGCTCACAATGCTGGCTCCTCAAGAGAATCGTTTCCAGTATCTTTACTTTACCCTATCGGGTCTGGTGGCCTCCACCATCTTGATTCTCGTCTATATTTCCATGCGCACAAGTCTTGTGAGTGATACAGATCCACCGAATCCTGCGATGATCCCGTCTGACTCTCTCTCTCTCTTAATTTTCAGAATGAACGCATGCGCCTTGATCTCGATGGAGTGCAACGGCGTTTGATCTATGAGAAGCCGAATCCTCATTGGGCCTACAACAACAGCTGGAGGCGGATAGGGAATGCCTCGCTCAGACATGAGATCTATTCTGCGTACTTCGATGTGAGAACGAATGTTGTAGGTGAGTCTGCCTTAGAAAATAGTAAACATTTTAATCACCTTTGAAATCATAAAGTGTGTGTTTGTTTTTATGGCCCGCGATGCATTACTTTAATGGTCACCTTGCTCTGCTCCGAGTTCTAATTGGCACTTTCCACATTCATTTACAGGCAAGGTGGTATTGGATGATGAACAAATTACCATCGGATCGTTGCGTTTATTTGCCATATTGCCGGAACGTCTACGCGACTCCCAAGTGAGTTGCATAGTCCGCTATGGGGACTTTAGTAGTCATGAAATCGTGGCGGAGGAGGCAGGAGCCATGCATGATGTACACAACAATAGTTTTGCAGCCTGGAGCATCATGTGTCCAGTGCATGTATCGAGACGAGAGCCGCTCCGACTGCCACAGGCGGTGGCCTTAAGCTATGCGTCCAACAGACTGAGTCACTTGAGTCCCACGTTCATACAGATAAGGTGAGAGGGTTCTAGGTCTAAGACCCAATCTCTTCTAATCGCATTACGCGCCTTCATTTAGCTACCCCCGCAATATATCTCAGCTATTTGCCAAATCCCGACCAACGATATCCGTGTGTGTGGGTCCTCTGCAGGAGAACTACTCGAATGTGCTGCGTCTGGTGGAATTTGTGGAGATGTATCGCCTCCAGGGAGCAACTCACTTCTACTTCTACTACGTGGAAGCAAGTGAGGAAGTCCAGCGAGTGCTCCACCACTATCAGCGTATGGGACTGGCTGATATCTTCGAGTGGAATGTGCAGAACCATCTGCAGGATCTCCACTATGCAGGAATAGTGGCCCAGTTCAATGACTGTGTCTATCGTGCGAACGTCGTGGACAATCATCGATATGCAGCCGTCGTGGATCTAGACGAAGTTCTGATGCCCTTGAAACACAATACACTGATCGAATATCTGCGCCAATGCGATGAGGGAAGGACAGCGGGTTTTGTCTTCCGCAATGTGTTTTTCTATCGCAAGGACAGCAACGACACGTTCAATGCCCCGCCCCATGTGGTCAATCGCCTGCTCTACACTCAGTCGAAGGTGCGGCGAACCCTGGAGGTACTGCCAGCCTACATGCGGAGCAAAGTCGTGGTAAATACTCGCGCCGTTGTCGAGATGGGTAACCATCAGGTGTATCGCACAGCGCCGGGCTTTGTGGATCACATTGTCCATCCCACAGTGGGTCTGTTGTATCACTATCGGGACAAGTGCATCAACTGCAAGATGGTCCTGATAATCGACTACTCGGCGCGACGATTCGGATCACTACTTTTCGATCGCGTGGACAACACTTGCCTGGAGGTCTTCATGGAGCGCAGAGGCGTCTGTTAGCTGGCGTAGCCAACTGATAAGCTGTGGTTTTAGAAAACCGCCCTATATTTCTATTAAGGAACAATCTACCAAACCGCCGACTTTAACTCAAAGTGTGACCAAAATTGTATGATAAATTAGTGAGTAAGCTAGAAAGGTTTCTCTATTTCTGCTCTTGATTGTAAGTGTTAATTCACAATAAATTGTGGCTTTAAGTGATTTGTAATGAAAGTTTATGGAGTTTTCCTGCTCGCAAGATATCAAGATGAACCATGGACTGTTGCTTTGATTGCATTAGACACAACGTGATCAATGACCTTTGTTTTTAGCCTAGAACAGGCAAGCAAAGGAGATAATCAATCGGAAAACAGTCAAGCGGAATTATTTTAAAATTTTTGAGTTTGTACAAAGTGTAACAAAACATTTTCAGTGCAGTGGAACAGAATTTCCCACGTATTCGTAGTCGACAGAGGTTCGTAAGTGGAATAGCATTAACACGAATTTATGCTAAGCACCTTTTCCGAGGGTTTCCCTCTCGGATCTGTTGGACCTTGACGAAAGGGCTGGAAATTGCCATAACTAAACTAGATACCAAAAGTCGAGGGTGTGTTAAGTCCAGACGATAAATGGATAAAATCTTTTGGGGGAAGACATTTTTCTATGGTTTGGTTGCAATCAACTTGATAAATATCTTGTTTACACATTCTCAAATGCGACTAAACTGCGATAGACCATTTGAAAATCAATATTCCTGATTTTGGGGGATCTAAAACTCATGTTGCCTTCGTTCAGTATCCTGCAGACCAGCTGTTTTTTTTTTCTCTACGAAGACATAACGAGTGGTTTTAATCAAAGTTCTTAAAACTTTGCTCATGAAGTATGTAATGGGCTGGGAATTATTCAGTATTTGAAACCATTTTTCAAAATTTTCAAACTTTTGTATGCCTTGATGCCTCTATGACCAATGTTTGCTTTGAAGATTATTCATTATCCACAGAATATTCCAAATCTTTAGTTGTTTCAAAAAGTAAATGATTGGACTTCAGTTGCTTACTTTTGGGAGTATTTTCTCATTTTTTCTCTAGATAAACTTCTGCCGCTAGCCTAACACCGAGAAAGAAGTCGTTGAATAATTTTCAACAGGCTTACCTGATTTTTGATGACTTAAATTGAAGAGGTGACCCTAACAGATTTTGTTAAGTCAGACACTTAAAAGTATACCATAGAAAATTAATGGATTTTTCACATTTGAACAGATTTTGGAACATCCTTTTTAAGAAAAATAGCTCTTGTTTGCAAATGTTGCCTAAAAACAACTGCTTAGATGCAAGAAATTTCAATACTTCGAATAATTCGAAATAACAAGGCAACCGATTTTATTGCGAATTACAGAGTGTTAAGATTTGCTGGGCTATATTTTTAACGAAGTTTTTTCAAGGGACCAGCAGTTTCTTACGAAATATTGAGGTTTTTCGATTTAGCGGGGTATGAATTATCGACACTCGACATTGTTCTGGGTGTCCTATATATGTTCAGGACAAAAGTGGCGACTCCTTTCATTACAGACTATAGAAAGTAATAAGAAAAGCCAGTCAGACCTACGCTGAGCTTAGATATTTAGAATGGTGTGATTTTTCGACTTTGTTACATACTTTTAGGCGTTTAAAATATACACACAAAAGGTGATTTGACCTACATATCAAAATGTGAAAGTTTTCTTCTATCTAGAAATCCTTCATCAAGACCCGATACATTACGAATGAAGAATTTCTCCAGCTAATGTAAAAACACCGTTAGAGTGAAATGCAAAGCACAATGGACGTAAACTTGACTATGCACAACGAACAGATTAAGTGTTTCCTCGACGGTTTCGAGGCGAAGGAGCCACCTGTTGAATAGATTTAATAGTATTATTTCAAATACGTATACTCATTTCCCCTTGTTGTTAATGACTTTGGCCACAAAAGAAACTATCAAGAGGATTTCTTTCACTTTTGTTTGTCTCTATTAAATGTATAAAATATATAAATATCCCAATGTATAGCAACAATTTGGAATAAAAATGAATGTTTTTGTTGCTCTTTTTTAATCTATAAATAGCTCAACGAAAATTGTTCGCTGGTAAGGGGAAAAGGGGAGGCGCTGACTCACTCATACATTGACCTAGAACCAAATCCAGAGGCAACCCAGCTAGGAACACTCCAATATAGAAGCAAATAGACAATTTATAAAGTTATCCAACCCTCCTTTCCCCCTCTAGAGGGTTTACACAACCCCACACTTGTGATGTGAAGTGCGTTTACAAGGTCCATGTGCCTCACCCACTCACACAAGAGAACTGCGCTGTCATGGACAGTGTGCGAAAAGCAACAAAAATTAAATGAAATGCTTTTGTTGAAACTATGGAAGGATCCTACTTCATTCTAGTAACCTCTTTGTGTTCGAACCAGAAGATTCCAATTGTCAAATCCAAATGAGATGTTGTCGAAATATCTCAAAGTTGTTCTTTAGTCATTTATGAACATATCGTCCACTTTTAATCGACTTTTGGGTCACAGTGCTCTGTTGCTGCGGTCGCTGCCGCCGGCTGCTGACAGTCTAGTCACCAGTTTGGCGCCAGTTTCATGCGAAGCGTCTGTTGATTAACTTGTTGAATGCTCTGTGCGTCCTGTGACTGTGACCGAGTCCTGGCCCTATATTGAGTGCTGCTCCTATTCAATTGCGTAGCGTCAGGTCAGCAGACACAACCGCAAAGAATGTCGTGGAAAGAGCGAAAGAGGGTTGTAGAGGGGCGGCGATGATGACACTGAGAGACGCCTCCACCGACAACAGCAGCACCTTGCCCCACAAGCAATGTTATCGTTAATCGATGGCCGCCCATCAACTAGAACTACGCTAAGCAAATAAGCAACAGGAGCTGCTTTTTGGGGGTGGTCTGAGACGCCACTAGAACGCCTCGACGAAGCCAGCAACAACAGCAACAACAAGAACACCAACGACCGACCGCAACGAAATCGACAACGACGACGACTAGAAATAAATAAACAGAATCAGCTTTAGTTGCTGGCGGCAATTCCTGACGAGCATGTCACGCGGAGTCCACCTACTCGAGAATAATTTCACAGAAAATTCAAATTAAATTCCGCTCACAATGCTGGCTCCTCAAGAGAATCGTTTCCAGTATCTTTACTTTACCCTATCGGGTCTGGTGGCCTCCACCATCTTGATTCTCGTCTACATTTCCATGCGCACAAGTCTTGTGAGTGATACAGATCCACCGAATCCTGCGATGATCCCGTCTGACTCTCTCTCTCTCTCTTAATTTTCAGAATGAACGCATGCGCCTTGATCTCGATGGAGTGCAACGGCGATTGATCTATGAGAAGCCGAATCCTCATTGGGCCTACAACAACAGCTGGAGGCGGATAGGGAATGCCTCGCTCAGACATGAGATCTATTCGGCGTACTTCGATGTGAGAACGAATGTTGTAGGTGAGTCTGCCTTGGAAAATAGTAAACATTTTAATCACCTTTGAAATCATAAAGTGTGTGTTTGTTTTTATGGCCCGCGATGCATTACTTTAATGGTCACCTTGCTCTGCTCCGAGTTCTAATTGGCACTTTCCACATTCATTTACAGGCAAGGTGGTATTGGATGATGAACAAATTACCATCGGATCGTTGCGTTTATTTGCCATATTGCCGGAACGTCTACGCGACTCCCAAGTGAGTTGCATAGTCCGCTATGGGGACTTTAGTAGTCATGAAATCGTGGCGGAGGAGGCAGGAGCCATGCATGATGTACACAACAATAGTTTTGCGGCCTGGAGCATCATGTGTCCAGTGCATGTGTCGAGGCGAGAGCCGCTCCGACTGCCCCAGGCGGTGGCCTTGAGCTATGCGTCCAACAGACTGAGTCACTTGAGTCCCACGTTCATACAGATAAGGTGAGAGGGTTCTAGGTCTAAGACCCAATCTCTTCTAATCGGATTACGCTCCTTCATTTAGCTACCCCCGCAATATATCTCAGCTATTTGCCAAATCCCGACCAACGATATCCGTGTGTGTTGGTCCTCTGCAAGAGAACTACTCGAATGTGCTGCGTCTGGTGGAATTTGTGGAGATGTATCGCCTCCAGGGAGCAACTCACTTCTACTTCTACTTCGTGGAAGCCAGTGAGGAAGTCCAGAGAGTGCTCCACCACTATCAGCGTATGGGACTGGCTGATATCTTCGAGTGGAATGTGCAGAACCACCTGCAGGATCTCCACTATGCGGGAATAGTGGCCCAGTTCAATGACTGTGTCTATCGTGCGAACGTCGTGGACAATCATCGATATGCAGCCGTCGTGGATCTAGACGAAGTTCTGATGCCCTTGAAACACAATACACTGATCGAATATCTGCGCCAATGCGATGAGGGACGGACAGCGGGTTTTGTCTTCCGCAATGTGTTTTTCTATCGCAAGGACAGCAACGACACGTTCAATGCCCCGCCCCATGTGGTCAATCGCCTGCTCTACACTCAGTCGAAGGTGCGGCGAACCCTAGAGGTACTGCCAGCCTACATGCGGAGCAAAGTCGTGGTGAATACTCGCGCCGTTGTCGAGATGGGTAACCATCAGGTGTATCGCACAGCGCCGGGCTTTGTGGATCACATTGTCCATCCCACAGTGGGTCTGTTGTATCACTATCGTGATAAGTGCATCAACTGCAAGATGGTCCTGATAATCGACTACTCGGCGCGACGATTTGGATCACTACTCTTCGACCGCGTGGACAACACTTGCCTGGAGGTCTTCATGGAGCGCAGAGGCGTCTGTGAGCTGGCGTAGCCAACTGATAAGCTGTGGCTTTAGAAAAAACGCCCCTCGAATTCTATTTCAAATCAGTTCATCTAGACGACTGAAGCTGGCAACATGCTTAAATTCTGTTCACTACGTCGTTTTAAGGAACAATCCACCCAACAATCGACTTCAAGTCAACGTGTGACCAAAAGTGTATGATAAATTAGTTAGTTAAGTTAAGTGTATTTCTGTTGCTCTCCCTTCTTCTTTTTAATTCTAAGTGTTATTTGATAATAAATTGTGGCTTTAAGTGATTTGTGATGCAAATTTATAGAGTTTTCCTTCTCGCCTAATTCACAGTCCTCTTTGCGGCTGCAGGACATCAAGCTGAGCGATGCCCAGCTGCTTGAAGTGCTTCAATCGCAACGTCAAAGGGGTCCTTTGATTTTAGCTCTGAGCAGGTGAGCGAAAGGTATTAGCAAACTGTTACCTATTAAAGCCAAGTGGAATTCTTTGACATTGCAGCGGGGAGCCTTTAGACCGACCAAGAGCGTGTACCAATTGTGGCACACCGTTTCCGCAGCGCAAGAATGACTCTGCAGGTGAGCAGAATTTCCCACGTACTCTAAGTTAACAGAACACTGTTAGATTAACAGCATGAGTAACAGCATGAACCACAGTAACATACATACATATTCTGGATCTCAACAATTTACATACAAAGTCTGTCCCTTTGAGATAACCCTCTCATTGAGAGTGAACCCCGTTTATTTTTCGGGAAGCCCATAATAGGTCTCTGTGTCTGTTGGAGCTTGACGACATATATGAACGCGTTGACAACAATGACGCTACGGCATTACGAGCATTATAAATGTGGGTAAAGGAGGGGAAAAAGAGATGGAGGTGGAAGTGGAGGGGTCACAACAAAATTGAGGGTGTGTTATGTGTTCGAGGTATTGAGTGTGAGTGAGTAGTGGACATTGCCCAAAGCCGGCAACAGGCAGTTTGTGTTCTCATCTACATATGTACATATGTACATATAAACATAAATGCGAGGGTTGCTCGAGCTCTTGATGCGACATCTTACTACATTATTAACTATCAATAACTACACAATTAAGGCCTTGTGGTCATAGACTGAATTCAGTACATTATACTATTCTGAGTGTGACAGCTCCTTACCTGTTTGATTACCATTTCATTAGTGGGGTAGAAACGCAAAATTAGAGTTATGGACTTGACTACATGAAAAATTCTTCTGTATGATTGATTCTAAAACAGTTCTCTAAATATAAAGTACTTTATTTGAAGAAAAGGGTTGAAAGATTGCATTTCGAAGGACATTTTACAAGTTCAGAGTCACAATGAATCAAATGAACTAGGACTCATTATTCAAACGAATATACTTGGATTCTCAAGTATCTTGAATGAACTGCTGAAATTCCCATCAGCCTAGCCTAATCCATTCCAAATTGCCATTGCCTACTAAAGAAATTAATTAAGCTTTTACGATCTGTTAAGTTGAGTTTTAATGCTGCCAATTTGAGGCAAATGTTATCAAACTCACCATGAGAGATTGCCAACTGCCACCAGTCACCCGGCATGTCGTCATCCTCCATCCTCATTCATCGTTTGTGTCTCCTCCTCACTGCTCACTCCACGCTCACTCTACTCCACTCCAGACATGTGTCTGCTCCGCATTTCCCTAGCTGCCCCACGCCCCGAACCCCCTCTGCTCGTTCCACTTGCCAGATGTGCACATGGCTATGGACAATGATTGGATTCTTTTGTTTTGTTTTTGTGTATGTTTTGTTTTGCCCAAGCAGCCTATCCCCTAAACCGCCTCTATTCTAAATACACTGTGTGAGTCGATGTGTGTGTGTTTGTTGTTGTGTGTGCAGTTGTGTGTAAATTTATGCATACAAATTGTAAAATATCGAAACTGTGGTTCGTGCTCAACAAATCGTCAACAAGTCACGGCTATAAGCCGGCAACACAACAACAACAAAGACAGCAAAGATACAGAGAGAGAGAGAGAGAGAGCAAGCGAGATAGATGAAGAGAAGCCGACCCCAGACCAGTTGCCCTAGCACCCACCACTTGCTGTTAACAGTGGCAGCGAAGTCAACGTCAACGGCGACGTCAACGTCAACGTTCAACGCTAATCAACAGGCATGTACATATGCGAATGTTAAGACTCAACGCATTGACTATGCCGATTCGCTGATTCGCTCTGCCAGCGTCGCAGTCGCCAAATGTGTGTGCTGTATACGATATACCGTAGGCTCCGGCTTCCCCCCCTTTATAGCTATTTAGTTACTATAGAGGTTCTGTAGTCGTTGGTTCGTTTCATTCGTTCGTGTTAAATCTATGGACAAATCGTTGGCGGGACGTCGCGCGGCGATCGTACAACAACAAACTTAACTAACAAAAAAAATATAAAAAAAAATAACAGTTAAGAAGCGAACGTGAAAATTTTTGTGAGTTAGAGAGAAAGAGCTTGGAAAAGCAAACAACAAAAAAAAAAATTTCTTCCGTTTATGGCTACATCAAATATCTTATAGATACGCCAAGTGAGTTGCAAAAACGCTTTTACCATAAAACAAAACCAAAAAAAAAACAACAAGAATACCTTTCCCATAAAGTTCAGAGATTGAGTTTGAAATTTGGTGCAAAAATATCAGTAGGCGCTTTGGCTAAACCTTTTGGTTCATTAAATATTTAAATTGGTAGATAAAATGACGAAATATGTATATTTTTAAGCATATTTATGTATATCTATTTTGTTTTTGAGATACCATATTTGGTTTAATTGTGTCATCTAAAAATGGGTTGCGCTCTATTGTCTATATAGACAAAATCTAGATAGCACTAACCAAGTGAGTGTGTGCTAGTGTCTCTCTCTCAGTCTGTGTGTGTGTGTGTGTGCGTGTGTTTGTGATTTTAATTCGTTTTAAATTATACAGTGCAACCTTTCTGGTTCGGATCAATTAGGTTTATATGGTATATGTATTATAATGACCGGATGTTTCGGGTGCTTGGTCTTGGACTGCATGCAAATGAAGTTCATAGACAGAGAGCAGACATAAGTTCCGCTTATTGTTTGTGTTCGTTTTTGATATTTTTCAATATATCAAATATCAATTAATTAATTACTTTTATGCCCTAATCAAATCTTTGTTCAAGTTAATTTAATTGGCTTCCCCTTTGCCCCCCCTCACCATTCTTTGCTTTGCATGATTAATTAAACAAAATTCTCTTTCTAATTCTAAAATTTTGTTTGACTGATTTCGCCTTGAAATTTAGTTGCGCTAATTTTTTATATATGTATTATTCTGGCTCTTTTTCGTTTTTTGTTTATTGCCAACAACAGCAACAACAACAAGAACATAAAAATTCAAAATTTTTTGATAAGCCTCAGCTGGCATGTCTAGTTTATGCTTATACCCTGCATATGCATGAGTTGAAGGGTACATATGTACTTACATATGTATGTTTGTATGTATATGGCTAAGTTGAGAGAGAAAGAAAGAAAGTTCTATAAAGGACAAATGTGTGCTAAGGATCTCGAACTTATCTGTACTAGAGAGTTAAAGTCAGTTATAAAAACAATTTTTACCTTTAAAGAAAATATGTACTGAAATTTTTTAAAACCATGAATCGTTAATTATGTTTGATCCTTGAAAGATAAAACATTTGTTTGCCACATCCTTTAAACTAAGATAACAACTTTTGCTCTTACTTATGTAATTATTATAATTTTTGAATCTATGTTTGCAAATCATTACCAAGTCTGACACCTTTAGATAAGGGACACCCTGAAATGATTTTCCCATTATAATTCCCAACTAGTTTTGTAGCATTGGAGTAGTAGTGGTATGGCAATACCATCTTAGGGTGTAAGAAATCTTACTTGGTTCAATAAATGACCTGAAAAAGGCTCCTTTGAAACAATTATATGTTGCATATACATATAAGTTTTATGTAGAAATTGTTTCAGTGCATATTAAACTTTATAAGATTACTGGCTAATTTAAGGTATATATTTTGGCAGAGGGGGGTATGAAAAGTCAAAAAAATTAGGATATAACTAACTAAAACCTCTTACATACATATGTACATGTAATCACCCACCTCCAGAAACAGTTTTTTAACTATTCTTTTTATACTAGACGAAGTATCCAAGTCAACCTTGAAATCTACTCCCAGTTCCTCTACCAATCGAAAAGGTTTTTTATTTTCGCTTTTTTTATGTCGGCTATAATTCTATTTAATTTCAGATGATTTCATTTCTTTATAGGGTATTAAAAATGCTGCTTTATATGGGTTTTTCTCTGTGCATTACGCAGAGAGTTGGAGAGTAAACCAACAAAAACAACAAGTATTGTCAATTATTTTGTGCGATAGCGTAAAGTGGTGCTAAAAACTATTTGCCACCAAAATCAATTATAAACCCAAGGGAAACTTTAATGTATATTGTTTTTTCTTTCTTTCTTTACGCTTATTGATTCTCCGGCTGAGTTTTAAATTGTTTATGTTTTTGTTTTTGTTAAGTTTTTTAAGCTGCACCTGTTTAAGTTCCCAAATGTTTTCTAGGCCAATCAATTGTTCAATTTCCCATATATTTTCAGAATCAGGCCAGACCATGCATTATATATTTAAGAGTGAGTCAAAATTTTGCGGTCATTGGCTTTTAGGCCACGTTAAGAAAGAGAGAGAGAGAGGGAAAACCCTTTAGCCGGTGGCAATTTTTATTGTCATCGATGGGTTGCCGCTTCGGTTGATTGTTAATGATTCATGTCTCATATTGACATTGTTGCGGTTTTTTTGTTTTGTCTGCCCCGTGGGGGAAGGGTGCCAGATGTTAATGTTATTTCTGTTGCTGTTGTTGTTGTTGTTGGCATAGCGTTACACCAATTTGTTTTTCGAGTGTCACTTTAATGACACTTGCCACATTGATTAATCGTATCGCATTCTGCGTTTCAATTGCCTTTTGTAATTGAGCTCAAAAAACATATCGATTTGAATACGACAATTGATTATGGACGCTATCATGCAATGCGATTAGGAAACTTCATTTAAATGGCTTATCGATTTAGCTAACAGATTATAAGTACATAAAAGAATTTGCCATTGTAATTATTCTACATTATGAATAAAAGTACAACATTGATACGTTTATATCTAAGAAAGCTGGACTTAAAAAACTCAAAGCTTATCCAAAAATGAAATGAAATGAAATTTAGAAATTGTCCTCTTTAAAAATAAAGCCTATCCCTACATAAATATTTAATACAGTCATAAAAAAAATCTGTTATTATCTATATATATGTTTGTCCATTTATATATCTTTCTATTGGATTGCTGTAATTTTGAACAATTTTTAAATACGAACCAAAAAACCAAATATTTTCTTGATTGAAGTTAGAAGCCAGATCCCAACATTTTTTAAGTCACTTAAAAAGGAAATTTAAGTAAGAAATTTAAAAATTTGTTTCAAGAAAAACTTGAATTCTGATATTGTAAGACTTACCAATCATTTTATTCCTTTTTTCCTTAAGCAATTTCAGTATTTTATTTTAGCAAAGATCTAGAAATTGAAAGAAATAAATTGTCTAAATTATAACATAGTGAAAACTCCGCCTTGGAACCAAATATTTGACGATGATGATGACTAATATACCCCCCGTTAACTACTAGGGTATTGAACTTTAGGGCTTAACAAATTTACAATTTCCCTAATTTTTAATACCTAATTCTAAAAGTGTTGAATTTATTTCTATAGCGCCCACATTTGTCACCATAACCGAATCTATATAACCAAATAAAAGTTGACTTTTAGAACTGGCTATTATTCCATTATGATGACTTCTTTTGTTCATTTCGTTTCTATATACATACATATATACATATGTATATGTATATTGTTTGGCCATAAAGTTGTTATTCCCGTTGCGGGTCTGATCTGTTGTTAATAATATTAGCCAAAAATTTCTATTTCAATGTCATTGCAATTACCAACATTTTTTTTTTGTTTATCGGCAGCAACTTAAGGTCTATTCTATTTGTTTATAGTTTAAATTTATAGAAATAAATTATAACAAAATACACATTGATATGAGAATTTATATATTATAGTTGCAAATTTTGCAACTTTATCGCTGTTGTTTCCGATAAGTTAACATTTTTATCAGGGTTCTCCGATTTCAATTTCGTTTCTGTGTACTATATTTTAGCTTATGATTTCATTTAAAATCAAAGATTGCCGCACTTAATTGACGTTTAACCAAAGGTCTTGCTAATGTTAATTGTGTGTGTGTGTGCGTGTGTGTGTCCGAGTTGGAAGTTGCCTCCGTTTCCAGTTTCCCAAAAGTTGGCTAAATGCCAGAAGTTTTCTATTTGCTTATACCAAGTGCTCAGCAAAAATCAAAAGATAAAGCTTTGAAATCGATTTGAAAGAGAGATAGAGAGAGAGAGACTCACAGATAAAGGAAGTGAGATATGGAGAATAGCAGGCAAAGAAGGCAGAGCAAGAGAGAATGTGAGACCAGAACAATTACAAACAGTTAACGACTTTGGCAAAAAAACACATTAAACAAAAAACACGGTAAAAGAAATACTAACTTTAATTATGACAAACTTTTTATACTCTTCTTATATTTGATATTTCTAAAATTATTAGGAAAACGTTCTAGTTCTTTACTTTTTGTTGAAACTTTTCATGAAAACAAACCATAAGAAACGATTATTAAACTTTTCGCGAACGTTTATTAGAATTGTTAAAAATATAAATCCAATCTTGTGTTTAATCAGGTCGAAGGTCAATCTAAAAAAGAAGTTTATTTCAAAAGAAGTAGAAAAATGAAAGCAGCACAAAGTTATATCATCATCAGAATTTGCTAAAGAACTCCAGAATTCGAATGTTAAAACTAATTGAGAATTGCAACTAAATGAAGAGTAAAATGATTGGCGAAACATAAAATAACTTTTTGTGGATCCTTTTAAAATATTCTTCTTTTCAAGATTGACTTCAAACGAGCTCAAATGCTAGGTTAGACTTTTTAAAAATGTTTTAGAAACTTAATTTATTTTTTTAATTAATTATTTGATACATTTGAATACTTTGAGTACTTTTGTACATGAAATAATCATATTGGGATCCTTTTTTGAATCACGAACTTATTTTGAATGGAAATGTGTTCTTTACAAAATCAAGCAAGTGAAATACCTAAAAAACTATGAAGTACATTTTGGATCTTTATTGAAATTCACAATGAGAGAGGATTTTTTCTCTTGTTTGGAAATGTATTTGAAAATGAAAAGTTATTCCTTAATAAATCGAATTCTGGTATATTAACTTTAAGTTAGCGTAAGAAAACTCACATGAAACATGGTCTCACTTCAAAGAATATCGTTAGCAAAAGATTCTATTTCAAGTCAAATGCAACCTCGACAAAAAGAAACAACTTTATTGTGTAGATGAAGTGACCCCTTTCAAATCAAAGAGTATATATACAAAAATACAACAACTTATCATTTGATTTGCTTGGTTATTGTTCTTATTGTTGTTGTTATTGTTGCTGCCACTGCCAGGTGGGTGACATACGAGCAAACCACAGAAAAGCTTCCGCTAAAGCTTCAGTTTGGCATTAGAACTTCGACTTTGACGTTGTGTCCGATCCGCGTCCGCTTTCGCTACGTTACACTGGACTACAGAAACAAGATTGTAGTTTGATCAGTTGTTAATCGATCGATCGGGTTTTGTGGCCGGTTTCAAAAAAATATATATATCTTTTTTCTCTGTTCTTTTACAAAAATGTTTGTGTACTTTCCCCCTAACCACCCCCTACACACACACACACACTCGCCAAGAGTGTTGTTTGTGTGTGTGTGTGTTTGTGTATGTTGTTTGTGTTCGAATCTGACGCAATTTGTTTGCGCGACCTCCCCACCCCCCAAAACCAAAGTTAATTTGTTTGTTTATTTTCGCGAGGGTGGCAAACTTTTGCAATTACGCGCTAAACTTACAACACTCGGATGCTAAAGGGCAAATTCGAATATGAATGCCAAACAGAAAATGAAAATACGAACAGTAAAGTGAGGGAAACAACCAAATTATATGAGATCATTATTCGATTTTTAGGCCTGGCAAAAAAGATAAGACAAGAGTCAGAATGGACAAACGGAAGAATGGGAGCAAGACCGACACATGTAGTTAGATATGATAAAAAACAAATCAAGAGAGATTGGCCCCACTGTGCCATAGAGAGACACAGTGAGTTGTCTTTGTATTTGGCAGGCAACTGCAACTGCGGCCCCCTTTTTCCCTAATATTTTCTTTTTGGTTTGTCAGTCGGGCCATGTCAGCGGCACTTTAAAGATCGCGCCGACTGCGTTTGCAAATCGATTGTAGGTACATATATGTATATACATATAGGCAGATTTTGTTAATGTGAACGTGACGTCAGCAGAAAATTATAAAGCAAAACAAAAAGAAATAAAAACGATTCCCTTCGATTACTACTGCGCTTGTTGCTGTCGGTGGGTGGCAAATTGAGGCTCGCGCGCTTCATAAATTAATTTACTAAACATTATATTTGTTGTCAGTGTGTGTGTGTGTGTGTGTGTGTGTGTAAGACAGAGTGTAAATACAAATAGAGAGAAAGAAAGAGAGTGAGAGGTGGAGTCAAGCATAAATAGTATAGGCTCTACCAAGAGAGAGGCTACGAGAATGTTTTCCAAAATAAATTACGTATACGTAAACATGACTAAAGAGGCAATAACAACAACAAAAAGAAGAACAACAACAACCGATATGCCAACAAAACATTCAAAAATCTATGCTAATTAGCTACAACAACAACAAGCAGTACAACAACATAAGCAAACCAAAACAGACAAAGTATACAACAAGAACAAAAACAGAATCTAGTTAAAGAATGGAAAATTTTCGGCTAAATAAAACGACAATTGAATGCCCTAACTTAGGGAAAGACTATATAAAACTTTTGGTTGAAATTCAAACTCATTTCCAATATAAGAGATGAATTTTTTATTAGGCTTTGAAATACTACAAACTAACTAAAAGATAAAACAGGCAAATAGAATTAAAGTAGTGGAAAAAGTTTGTTTAGATGAATTAAACGACAATTTATATGCCCTAACACAAGAAACTCTGTGGTGAAATTGAAATCGAACTTACAACCGAGTAATCAAAACCTCACTTAAACGACCTTATAGATGCCCTAACACGGGACAAATTTGAATAATTGTAGTAACGACTGAATACTTCCACAATTTCTTTAATGAAGTTACAAAGACACAAAGTTATATATAAAAGAGTCGACCATCTTTTTTTTTAATTCTTGAAAATTGTTTTCAAGAGACCTTACAACGAATTAAATTAAGCAATCAGACGAACATTAGTATAATATTTCTTATAATCCGAACTCTCAAGACGAAATTTATTTACATTCAAGTGAACATTCTTAATTTCCTTCCAAGGAACGTTCATAATTTCCTTAGAAAAACCTAACAAACCTTACGCTTTTTAAATTTACATTTTCATTAATTAAAATTTAAAACAAAAAGAGAGAATTTGTACAAAATGTTGTAGAAAGAATCAAACTACTAATTGTAAGTTACATCAAGTTAGTCGTTTCTAAAGTTAGGTAGTATCTATTAAAAGTAGTTACAAACTATATTAATAAGTTCTCATAGTTGTTAGACACTTAGTAAGTAATATCTAGGTTTGGTTTAAAGTTCATTTACATACATTATATGTACATATGTATATCTAATAGTCTCAAGGAAACAGATTTGGTATTCATCACTATATTCTTCTAACACTTCGTCATTTTGAACAACAATTTCAATGACTTGAATATGCATTCTTTATCTCAATTGCAAAAATCCATTATCAAAATTTGAGCATGAATATGAGAATTTAGAGTCTTGATATCAATATGTGGTTAGGGTATGATTGACGATCTATAAATAAACTGCCTAAGCAAATTTAAAAGCACTTAAAAAAAAAAGGAAAACAAAATTCAAATAGTTAAACATATTCTCAGTTCCTCCCTCCTACTTGCTGTCTCTTTCTGGCCTTGTTTCTTTGTTTGTTAACCATTCAACTGTAGAGAAAAACCACAAAAGGTGCCATAAAAACTATACTGGGAAAGAGGCCCCTGTACGCAAGGGAAAGGGCGGGAAGAAGGGATGGTGGGCAAGTGTTGTGGCGGGAAAAGTAAACGGAAATCAAGCCAATTGTGTCGAGAGTTCTATGTTTGTCTGTATGGGCAAAGGAAATTGCCGTTTTAATAGGTTTTTAATTAGGTAGCAAATGTTAAATCTAACGATAAATGCGGTTTTTTCCAATGTGTTGTTGTTGTTGTTGGCTTTGTGGCTGTTGCATAATCTGTTGCATCTACACACATATGTACATACATTGACATATGTATGTATACATGTATATTTACCTCATTATGCATCACGTGTTGCAGAGTCTTGAGACGCAATCGTCTGGCACCTGACACAAACTTCACTCTCACTTACTCGCTCTTTCTCTCTCTCTTTCTCTGAGTCAGAAAATAAAAATTGAAATCCATTAAGTATCTTTTTTAAAAATATAAAAGGCCAAATACTACTAACCGCATGGCCCAGTATACACACACTCACAAACATAAGATATATGTATTTGTATATGTGAATCTGCTGTATATGCTGCTTCAATTTCAACTCGTAAAATGTATTCAAGAGTACACACACACACACTGGCATAGAGACAAAACAAGAAAACAAAATACAAAAAAAAGTAAAACCAAAATCAAAAGAAATTACGCACGAAAAATGTCTTGAAAATGCCATAAGTTATACCTCCCTCCCTACCCCATCCACTGCTCCCGTTCGCCTCTTCACCATCCCCTACCATGCCTCATCCTATGCACGTTTGTATAGACAAAAAACTAAAAATCTCGTACACTTTAAGACTATTTCCGTAAACCGTTTGCTCTTTCCCCAAATGCCCTGCAAAGTGAGGTGCGTCTTTTATATTTCTTTTTGGGCATATTTGAAATTGGATCTAGACTGATTAGTTCGATGACTGATATCGAAATTATAAACAGAGAACTCTAAGCTCTCTGAGTGATTACTGAACTGACATGAAAGTGAGAGAGAGAGTCAAATTGGAAATCCCAAAATATATTTCACTCCCTCAAAAAAACAAAAAAAAACGTTTTTCCTCTTTTATTGGAAAAAAGAATTCTGAAAATTTAAAAGAAATTTGATTCAGTTATTTATTATGGCGCATTAAGAAAAATATAATAAGAAGAATTAAGAAATCATATATTTTCTAGACACTTAAAGAAATTATTTGACCTTTAAAATTCCTTAGGTTGATCTTCGTTGTCTGGTTATATAAATCTTTTCTTATATGGAGATTTTTAGGACTTTCTTTTCTTATCATTTTTAATAGTTTATTCTTATATTTTCATTATTCGTTAGGTTGACTTTTGGTGCCTTCTAATGACTAATTTTTCGTAGGAAACAGTGCCAAAGATCAAAAACTGCAAGAAATTTGAAGAAATATTGGAAAACTTCAAAAATATGAAATCTGTTTTTTAGTGTACCAATTTTTAGCCCATTTGAGTTCTTGAGTACCTTCACGTGATTGACAAATTATTGAAAACATTTTGAAAACTTCGGTAAACAGGCGACTCGCAAAAAGATGTTAAGAGATGTGCCATTATTTGTTGAATATTTTCAAATAAAACCTTAAAGATTTTTCCTGAATCTATTCGATTCCTTTAAAAAAAGTTAAAGGGGAAATTCGTTAATACAATAGAGGAAATAAATATAATAACTAAACCAACTGTTTAGCCTTCACACTGGCATTAGCCAGCCTTAATCATAGCATTTCTGAATAAGTTCGAATACAACTCAAAATAGATTCAATGAATGCCCTTCAATTGCATTTGTCATCGAAAATTCTTTAATTTTTCCAAGTGTATATTGTGTTTATTTCAAAAAACAAATATGTCTTTGTTTCATTTTTAATTTATGAATGTTTCAAAAATATATGAAAAAAAATCTAAACAAGAAAACAGATTTATTTTTCGCAGACATATTCATTTTCAATATTATATTGTTTTTTGATGTTGTTTTTTGAAGATTGCATTGACCTAGAGGCGAAGGCGTGATACCCGAAGCACACCCTTTTGGTTTGTTTAGATTTGCATTCTGCTCACACATAACGACAGGGAGCTCCCCCTTTCCCCACTCTCTTTCAGCCAATCCCTTCTCTCTGTCATCTCCTTGAATTTCTCTTTGTCTCCTCCCTCGTACTCTCAATTTTTTGTGTATTTTTAAAATTGTGGATCGGGCACGCCAGCAACACCAACAGAAACAGCAGCAGCAGCAACATTATTATGAATTCCCCGATTTGTTGGTGTTGGTGTAGCCACTGATGATGTTGCCTGTGTAACTCATTTGGGTTGCTGCTTGTTGCTGCTGCTGCTGCTCCCAGCTGCCCTGGCCCATTCCTTGTCCGTCAGTTGCCCGAGTCAAGCCGTTAGCCGAAAGTCGAGTATACGGAAAACCGTTCAAATAAATAAATATATTGCCTCAATGAGATCAAATTGAATGAAAAACGAAAAATGAGAAAATTTTAGGAAATTCAAATGAAAATGTCTTTTTGACGAGAGCGAAAGTTGAGCGCAAAAGTTGAAACGCAAAATAATTTGGCCAAACATTTTCAAAAACCAAAAATTTTATTTCGAACGCGAGTTTTTATTTGATTGTTGTTGTTGTTATTTTGATTCTTATTTTGGTGTGCTGCATCGCAAAGCGCGAGCAACGGGCAAGACGCGTGTCAATATTTTTATACATTTTTTGTTGGTTTGTGGGGGGCGGGCGGCGATGGGCGGTTGGTGAGGCGGTCGGTCGAAGCGGGTCGGGGGTGTCCGTAAAGAGCAAACGTTGACGCTGGCGCTGAGTTTTTGTTTTTGTATTTTTGTTTTTTATTATTTTGCCGGTCGTCGTCGTCGGTTGGTTGGTTGGCTGGCTGGTTGCTGCCGGCAATTCAGTTCAGTTTTAGTTGTGTTGCTGGCGACGAGTGACACACCGTAAAGCAAAAAGCATTATAAGAACGAAAGACGACAATCGAAACAGAGAGAAAAAAGAAAAGAAACAAAAGAAAAGAAAAAACACGAAATATAGCAATAATTTAGTTCTAGACTGGCAAACGGGTCGTATGCGTAATCGTTCACACACAAACACAATAACAACAAAAGAAAAAATACACACACACACACAAACAAATACAAATACAAAAATCTGCATTATTAGTGACCTTAGACAATGCCCAATAATCGTAATCGTAATCGGAACCGAAATCGTAATAAACGCAATCGAAACCAAAATCAACAGCAAACGAAACAGGAGCCACAGCAGGAGCAGGATCAGGAACAGGAACAGGAGCAACCAGAGCAGCCAAAGGAAGAAAGGGATCAACAAGAGGAAACGACGCCAGCATTATTACCTACATTAGATGAAAATGAAAATTCTGGCAGCAATTCAAATGGGTCGAGCAGCAGCAGCAATACTTCTAATGCTCAGCAGGCTCTAACGAAGAAGACCCCCAGCCACGAAGAGGCAACGAGAGTGACAGTTGAGGCGGATGTGGTGAGTGCACAACAACAACAGCAACAAGTCATCAACAACAACAGCAGCGACGACGACGACAACAACAACAACAAAATGGGTGCGAAAAATTCCAAGCATCAAAAGGAAAAACGTGAAAAGTCACAAGAAAAACTAGAGGAAAAGCACGTGGAACAATCTTCAGCAACAACGACAATAGTAAATGATAAACCACCAGGCAGTCCTCGACAAGTCAGGGTCATAGTTCATCGCATAGTAAGGGAAGATGAAACGGACTTTGCACGAAATGATACTCAACAGCAACAAGTGGAAGAAGACGATGAGACACGAAAAGTTGCAGCACAGGAAGAGCAACTTAAAGTTGAACAGCAACAACAACAATATAATCGAGAACAAGAAGAAGTGGATTTGTTAATTAAGACATTACAGCAACCTGAGATTAAACAGCAATTAGTCAAAGAACAGCAAAGTTTCCCTCAGACTATCTCACCAGAAAAAGTGCAGAAAACTGAAATAGTTAAAGAAACCCAACATGTGCAACAAAAGCAACAGCATAAAATAGTACTACATAAAATACAACTAGAGCAAGAAGAGCCACAGCAATCACCTCAAAGTTGCGAGTTGTACTCAAAAGAGACGAAAAAAGTAGAAAAACTGCAACAAACTGAGAGTGTTGAAGAAAGTAAGCAGCAGAAACATATTCCACTGCAACAAACAGAGGAACAGCATAAAATCGTACTACATACAATACAACTAGAGCAAAAAGAACCACAGCAATCACCACCAAATTCTGTCCAGCCACAATCTGAGTCTTATGCAAAAGAAGAAACAACACAAGAGACGAAACTGCAACAAGCTGAGAGTATTGATGAAATCCGAAAGCAATGTGAGCAGCAGCAACATGTTGCACGGCAGCAGGAGCAAAAGACAGAGGAACAGAATAATATAGTACTTCATGCAATTCATCTAGAACAACAAGAGAAGCAGCAGTCACCACATAGTTCTGATCCGAAAGCAAAAGAAGCCGAAGAACAACTGCAACAAACTGAAAATCTAGAAGAGAGCCAAAAGAAGAGGGTTCAACAGCAATATGAACAGCAGCAACATGTACCTCAGCAGCAACAGGAGAAGGTAGTGCATCATAAGATTCACCAGGAGCAATCGCAGGAATCGCCACCATTGCAACGTAGTCATAAAGTGATCATACATAAGATTCACATTGAAACTGATGCCGAGGAACGTGAGAGGAGAGGTAAGCCCACAATTGAGGAGATTAGCAGCAATACAATTGGCACCGCTCAAGCGACAGCACCTATTAACAATATGGGGGGCACTCTATCACCACCACCGCGATATCTAGTGGAATCTCCTTCACCAAAAACCACCAAAGACTTGATACCAGCTCAATTTTTGAAATCCTCCTCGAGTGGCATACAAATTCAAGAATTAGAGTTCAATAGCGATGCCAGTTCGGGAGAATTTAACTATCCACCGCTGCAATCGCCATTGGTTAGTGAAGTTGAGTCCGAAACAGAGGCCACAACTCCCACTCAATTGCCAAAGACAACTTCTTCGCCAGATATGTCGTCCATTAGTCGCGCCGAGCAACAAGAGCAATTGCGTCAGAAGCGCGCCCAAAAGCGTAATGCCCTGGAGACGCACTTTTTGCCGCAGTTGCTGAGTCCGCGCTATTTGGACAGCATATTGGAGGAGAATGGCGATGGTTCGACAGCAGCAGCTGCAGCAGCCACAGCCGAACAATTGCATGCCAAGAGCAATCAAAATAGTTCGTCATCTGCTCAACGTATTGCCAAGGCCAATGAAATGTTTCCGAAATCTCAATTGGATTTCAGTCGTCGTCATAAGCGTAGAGAGGAACCGGTGGCCCTAATGCTAGAGACTCGTTTGCTGGAACAATGCACAGATGATTTGGAAAGTTGCACCCGTCTTGAGAGCACTCTATCGCCCCAATCAGAGGATGCTGAATTGGTCTATTTAAGCTCATCGGCTTCAAGTAGTATGTCCGATTTAGAGTTGGAACTCGAACTCGAACAGGCAGCTGCTTTGGCCGAGCGTACACTTGTCGATTTGGATACAGATGCTACCAAATTAATGGAGGGTAGCCAAAATCGTGCTGCTAGTAATGATGCTGCCGATGCTGATGAGATGAGTAGCACAACAACAACAGAACCGGCAACGGAAACTGAAACAGAAACAGAAGTGGAAACCGAGGACGGTGGCGGCGAGGCCAATGAGAGTCGTGAGAGCACACCTGTTAACCAGCAACAGCAACAACCGACTGAGTCTCAGTCCCAAGCAGATGGCTCTCTCTTGAGAACGACGCCTACGCCCACCACCACCACCACCACCACCAACAACAACGAAGAGGAGACGGTAGCGAATGTAGCTAAAGAAAATTCCGTCAGTTTGCAGGCTGCTTCATCGCTGGCGGCCACGCGCGAGCATTTCTTACGGAATATGGATAAAGTGCGCGAATTAATCGAAATGACGCGACGCGAAGAGGAAATAATCGATAACGAAAAATCTGGTATTACACCACAACGTTCACCCTCACCACCACCCCGGCCACCGCCACCATTAGCCCATCCAATATCCCCGCAGACCCCGCATAATGTTGTTGTTACTAACCAAAATGTAGCACAGCTTCCATCACTAATTTCCGGTTATGTGTTTAACCGTCAAGAATCAAATGAATCACATTGTTCTGATAGTACACAGCATAGTCAATGCACAGCCATTAATATGGCTTCACCACCTCCACCACCGACACCTCCAACCACTCAGCAGCTACAATACCCGCCCATACCACCACTACCCATCCAACAACAACAACAAGAACAAGAGAAACAACAACCAACACAGGAAACAATTAATCTAGTTGCAGATAATGGTCCTGAATCGGATTCTATAAAGAAATTACGTCTTCTATGCACCGAAACATTGGCATCTATGCCATATGGGGAACAAGTCTTGGAAGAATTAGCCAATGTAGCACAAAATATAGCCAAGGATCAAATTGCCAATAAAATGCCATATCCCATGCCAGATTTGCCCCACATTCGGGAATTGCAATTGTCAACAAAAGAGAATGAGAAATATACAACTTCAACAACTTCCTCCGCTTGGCTTGGTCTACCCACCGAAGCTGATCCCAAATTGTTAGTATGCCTGTCACCCACTCAAAGGGAATTGGTTGAACAACAGCAGCAACCTAAAGCCGATCAGCTGCTCGATGATCATCAAAAGTTTATGGAACGTCGTGGCTATAATGAGCTAAGCAAAGAACAAGTGAGAGTCATCGACAATGAGAAGCAAATGGAACAGCAACAACAAATGCTCAATATGGCAGCCAAGATGCGAGAATTGCGCAAGAGTTTGACGCCCACACCGCCGCCAGTGCCGAAAAAGAGTGCCGAAACGGCAGCCAAGGCAACAGCAACGGCGGCAACGGCAGCAGCAGCAACATCATCAATTGAAAATAAACCCAAAAAGCAAACAGTCGAACAGCAACAGTCGAGTCACAGCACCACCAGTCAAATGTCAAGCACAACCACAAGCAGCACAACGGCCACCACAAACAATGGCCACAATGGTATATCTAGCAAATTTCCCTCTTCAATGGAGAGTGAATTGGCACGCATGTTTCCTAGTCTCCAGCAACAGGGTGACATATTTGCCGAGCAACGCAAACGTTTCTCAAATATCGAGAGTGAGAGTAAAAACTTTCCAGAACTAAAACTCAATCAAAATCAAAGTAAACGTTACTCCAATATAGAAACCAAATCATATGAATCGAAAAAACGTACAGAGAATGGTCAGGTGATCTATGATATAACCAATTCCAGTCACGAGAAACAAGTCGAGGGTGACAAGGATCTGAGTAAAGTAGATGATGAGGTGAAACCGCCACCAATACCACCGCCACCCATGATGTCAGAGACGAAATTAAATGGTAACACTCAGGCAAACACTTTCATTAAGGATGACGTCTTCATTAAAAATAGCCAAACTAAAGATGAGAGCAAAAATGCTGCTTCCACCTATGAGGAATTTCGGCAACGTGCCAAGGCTGCGGTTGATGCCATTGGACAGGGACAGAGTGGCCCTGGCTTGGATACAGATAATGTGTTCAAGGACTTCGATCGTCTCTCACAGCAATTGAATAAGGAACTGCAATCGACGCGAGAGCATCGACAAAAATCTGCATCACTCTACGATCTCAGTGGTTTGACACGACAAACAAGTTGCCAAAGTCAACAGCAGTTGAATCAGCTGAAACAACAAAGACATGCCCACATGCAGGAGCTGGAAAAGGAGATAGAACGTTCGGCCAGATCCCGTATGGAGCGTATGTCATCGGTAGAGCCAAAGACCTATCAAATACCCATTGAAATGGAGGCGAATAATCGGTCTCGTCGCTCCGAGTCATTGTGTAATCTAAATGAGGTGCCAAGACGACCGCATACTTCGGCGGGCGTCTACAAAGAGGAAGATGATTGGTCACGTTATGCCAGTGACTTGGGCTATTCGGAGAACATAGCTCGTCCGTTTGCCAGAGAAGTGGAGATTTGCTATCAGAGACAGAGACCCAATCATGGTGGCATTAGGGCTCCACGTCTTTTATCGGCCAGCTCCAATGATTTGAGTTCCTTTACTAGCTATGATAGCTTCAATGCCTATGGAGGTCGAAGAACACATGCTCCTATGCTGAGTGAAGCTCCTCAGCAGCAGCAACAACGACCACAATATGCTAGCTGTTATTCCCTGATTGAGCGTAATCCCAATCCTACTTATATAAGCACAACCTCGAGAAGAGGCACTAGTCCAGCCCCACCACAAGTAGCACCACCACCACCACCTCCCGCCTATGATCGCCAACAGCGACGCTCTTCTTTGCCACGAGAACTTCATGAACAGCAGCTGAAATATATTCTCTCCAAGGAGGAAGAACTCAAACTGGAGGTGGAACGTTTGCAGCATGAACGTCGTCGCCTGATGGAGGAAATGCAAAGAGCTCCCGTTATAAATCCCTCCCAGCGCAGGGAAAGCTATCGTCCAGCTCCAAAGTTACCCACATTGAGTGAGGATGAGGTTTTCCGCCAACAAATGGCCGAGGAATGGATGAACAAAGTGGCCGAGCGGGATGAGAGGAGACATCAAAAGATTATCAAGATATCAAAAATCGAAGATGAACCAGAACACTTGACCACAGAGCAAGCCAATATTAGTGATGAGTTCCTAAATCGTGTTAAGGAACGACGCCATAAACTGTCCATGCCAGCGGATAGCGATTGGGAGAGTGGAGCAGAGTCTCAGCCACAGGGCAAGGCTGCTCAAAGTGGACCTGAATCAGAACCGGAAACATCAGTTCACATACTCGAAGGCCAAACGGAAGCAAATCTACGTCAGCTACCCAGACATCTGAGGGAATTTGCCAAGTTCTCAACCCAAGAACAATTGCCCGATGGCGGTCAGATGGAGCATCATGAACAGCAGGAAAAACGTGAGGATTTCACGGATAATTCACATTCTAGTGCCACCAAGAAAAGCAGCATTATCAAGACGTACAAGGTGTCGCGTCTGCCGCCTTCAGTCCAGGGTGAGTTCCATGAAGAGGAGTTCAAAGAGCCAAGAGCTCCTACACTTAAGCGTTATCGTACTCGCTCTAATACAGCGAAATTGATAAGTCAAAATGTATCATTAATTGATGATGCCTCAGCTTCTGCAACTAGTTCCTGCTACTACTCCTCTTCCCCATCCTATTCCTCATCCAAATCGCCTGATACTGATACTCTAAATGGTTGTGGTTCCCCTAACAAAGGTTTATCAACATCATCAGCATCCGTAGCTTCACAAGAAGTTCCCCCAACTGAGGCCAATGCGAATTCCTCTGCTTCTGGCAGCATTTTGGGTACTGCCCTTCTGGTGGGTTTGTCCTTGCTGACAGCCTGGAATAAGTTCAGTTAGAGACACCCACAAAGAAACACGAATTTTTGTTGAAATTATATCCCACTACACATCCCATTTCATTCCCCTTTCTTCTGTCCTCTACACACTCATGGGTATATGGTTATTTAACTATGTCACTATCTTAAGCACATTCGTACACATTCTTAATTTAATTTCTATAATTTGAACAAAATTTCGTGTCTAGTCAAAAAACTTAAAGTACTTTCTCTGTTTCTTTTCACTTTAATGGTATATGGTCACATCTTTTCATGCACATTTTCCTCCTTCCTCTCTCTTGTATATACTTGATGTTGTCTGTTGTCTCCTGTTTTCTTTTTTGTATATTTCCATCTCTCTTTATATCTATATATTGTGTCCATTGTGTGCGCCTACAGAAACAGAAACAGATTGCCCACCAGACAACTCCAACTCCAACACCAACTCGAAAAGTACCAGAACAAGAACAACAAGCACTTCAGAATCGACGTCCACAAGGCATACTATTAACGGAGATTCACCCATTTCCAGCAGCTTTAATGACCACTTCTTTAGTTCCCCATTTCGTTCGAAAATCTTTGAAGAGTTTGATAAATATTGGCGCAACTTTGAACCCAATCAAAACCTTTGCTAATGCGGAACCAGATCAGAAACAAAACAAAACAAAAAAATGCTTTAAAACAAATTTTCCTTTTAGTCTATTTCACTTAATGCAGCATGGAACTTATATATTATATTTTATAATTTCTATCTTTTGGATTAAATCTTTGAATCAATCTTTGTCTATGTGAAATTGTTTGACATCCAAAAAAAAAAAAAATATATATATATATTTATATATTAAAAAAAAAATAATGTTGTTTAATGTTTAATAAAAATTGAAAATTTGATTAACCAAAAAAAAAAAAAGAACCCAAAATGAAATTGTTTGTTTTTGATATTACTGCATGTACATACATACATATTCGTATACATACATATTAAATTTTTGTTTTTTTCAGAACGAAAATACTAACCCAAAAGAACTGATCAAATTGTCTAACTATCTCTATCTCGCTCTCTCTCTCTATATATATTTATAAATATCTCATTATGAAAACGTTTCATTAACAAATTGTAATAAATGTTTGTCTAATTAGTAAGCTTTAAGATTAATGCCAATGATTTACACTAGACAACATAAAAATGCGACCCCAGTCGTCTAGAGCGACATGCTTGTCAGAATACTAAACCAATTTTGTTGTCTAGTGTTGAGACATTTGCTTTTTGCTTTAATGTTACGTATATATGTACCTATATTTTACTTACTACGACTCTCTACGCTCAAATGTCTAGAAAATCGGCTTTTCATATAGCAAAAAGACCTCTTAAGTGGCCTCTTATCCCCTTGTGGTTTTTTTCTTATACGGCGAATTTGTTCTACTTAAGGCAATTGAGTCCATGTTGGTCCGTCGGCTTATCTCATGACCATACCGTGTTCTCTCCTCCCATAAGACTGGGAGTGGATTGCAAAAATAAAAGGCACAAGGCGATTAAGCGGAAATTTTAATTAATTCCAAGCAATTGCATGTGGCAACAGAGGAAAGGGTTAGAGGGGGTTGTTGGGGTAGAACAAAGTGCAGAGAACAGACAAGTTCTCTGATGATGACAAAATCGCAGAAAATAAACAAAAAGCACAAAGAGACAATTGAGCGGAGAGCAAAAATGCATGAGCAAAAATAAGAAAATTAAACTGTAGAACTGAGAACTAAAAACTAAAATGAAAATGCTGTAATTTAGCGCATCTGCCTGCCACAACGATGAATGTGAAAATGCGGCCACGCCCACAAAAGCAGACGAGATTTCTGCTCAACCAGCAGCCTAATCATCATCATCATCAGCAACAGCAGCAACAGAAGCGACGCAGCTGGTCCGAAAGCGATCTGCTTAAGGAAATTGACAATGAACTGCAACTGGCCAAGGGTTTTCTCTATGCCAATGGTGTGTCTTTTGCAAGATCCCTCCCCTCCCACCATTCACCCATTGGCTTTTGCCTCCTGTCTCTGTGTTTTGTCCTCTAATTGTTATCTACCCTAACAACCTCAAGAAAAACAAGCCTAATTTAAACGAGTGCAGCTGCTTAAATAATTTTTTCCCCCTTGTTGGCTGAACTCGTTCTGATTGTCTGTTTATTCAAAATTTTATAACATTTTCTATTTTTTATTTGGTTTTGTGTATATTTGTAGCATTTCTTTATTTCGCAGGGCCGCCCAGAAGTATGCTATATGCTTTTTGGTTGGCTCACGAAATTATGTATACGCCATGTGTAGCAAGCAACAACAACGAATAACCAATTGGTATGGGGAATGAAATATCTATTTTTTGGTCAATTTATCTTTTATCTTTAATTTATAGACCACTTGAACAGAGATTTGACTCTCACACACTCTCACTCTCTCTCTCTCTCCCTTTCTCTATTTTTTCCTGTCTCTGTTTACCTTAAAGCATAAGATTTTTTGTTTATAGTGAGAAAACCAAAAAAAAAAAAAATATTGGAAGAATATGTATAATTTTTTTTTTTTTTTCTTGAACTAGAACATTCAACAAATTTGTTGTTTGTCTACTCGCACACAAATTGAGATTTTCGTTTCGTTTAAAATATTTTTTTTTTCTTTCATTTTTGTTGTATTTTTTGGCCCAAAAGAAAACTTTTTCAGCAAGTTGAATGAGAAAATTTCTTACTCGTAGTCGTCGTCGTGTTTAAGTCGTGTGAGCAACGTCAAGGCGCATGAAAAACGAAAAAAGAAATAGCATATAGAAAAATATCAAAAAAAAAAATAAATTTTTGAAAAAGTATTAAGAGTTCAGTTCTCAGTTCTCTATAGATTTCCATTTTTTTTTTCTATCCAAACGAGCTGACAAAAAAATGGGGCAGGGTTAGTCGAGCATTTGATTTGGTTTGTTCTCTTTTAGACCAGACAAGAAAATTGTGTGTGTGTGTGTGTCTGTGTGAGCCTCTTACACCTGTTTCCTATGTAAAAGTGAAGCGGCAAAGTAGCAAAGTGCCAAAAGATTTCGTGAAGTTCAATTGTTTATAATTATTTCAGAAACTACACCAACTACAACAACAAGCACAACAATGTTTGCACCAAAATTTAAAGCACGAGCTCCAACGGGTTCAGGTAAAGGTTTTTGCTCTTGTTTTTCTTCCCCAAAAAACAAAATTTTTGTTGGTGACATTCATAAATGGCAAACATGACGTTTTCAAAAAAAAAAAAAAAGTCTTTGATATGACAGCTTGACGAATTCTTTGAGCAATTATAAATTACATTTACAAAAATTTATAATTTTATTTATATATATTTCTGAATTCTGAATTCAATCAGCTTTTGCACCTATTTCATTTGAGTGAAACAAAAAAAAATCTGTTTGGTCTATAAAGTTCTCGCTGGACGCGGGTTTTTCACTTTTGTTTATTTCAAATATTTCGTATTAGTTAATGCTAATTGAGGCAAATAACAAAATTTCCACATGATTTAAGCAAACAACAAATAGCTGGAAATTTTCTGCCTGGCTAAAATTATCAAATGACGTAAAATACAAACATTTTCTATGGTGAGCAATATTTATTACAATATTTGCAATGTGCTTTTACTTTAGGAGGCTACTAGAAGACGCCCCCGCCAAAAAAAGAGAAGAAAAACACAAAAAAAAACCCAAAAGCCTTTTACAGTGTCCAATAAAATTGAACAATAAACTCAAAGCAGATGTTGCAAGCAGATGGAAAGTTGTTCAGTCTATAGAGAAAGAACAGAAGGAATGAAAGGGGAGCACTTTGACCATGTCAGCATTAACAAATACTTTTGACGGTCAGGTTGATTTCGGCGTCGACGCCTATCTTACTCATCGGGCTAAATCTAATCCATCAAATTAATGGCGTCGATATTCTCTTAATGTTGATTTGCATCACATTTTTTGATTAGGGGGGCTTTAGAAACTATATGGACCTATGTATGTATGTATATACTATATAGGCTCCTATATATCTATAGGTAAACTTTAGTTGCTGTCTTATATGATATAATCTTTTTTTGATTTTCTTTTTGGGCCCGATAGAGATGTTGTCTATGTAGGCGCTGCTTTTATATTTATTTAAAGCATTAATTTGTATGTTGTTTTATTTTTAAAACTGCCGCCTCGTATGTTTTCTCTCGCCTTGCTGTGAACCGCCAAAAACAACAGCAGCAACAACTACAAAAGATATAAATGTGGTGACTTTTTACTGACTGGACATAATTTATCGTTCCTCATCCTATAAAAAAACAAAAACAAGAACAACAATATTTCGTTCAGTTGAACTTGAAGAAGAAAACAAAAATCGTAGGTAATATTTGAATGAAAACTGATTTAAAATTGAATTTCTGGGATTATATTTACTGTCAACCATATCTTGGGGATTTCAGTTTATTTTCATGTATGACGTATCCAGCAGGAATTAGCTATATAGTAGGTAAACCTATACATATATGCTAGATGTTAAGAGATTAATTGGCCCATCAAATTGTATTATAATCGCCTAACTTTATTAGAATTATTCAAATCGGTTTATTTCATGTCAAATTTTGATCATAAATCAGCGAGGTTTTGGAATATTTGCTTATTTCTACTTCATTATAAAGTCGAAGATTAACAATGGGGGCGAATACAAAAAAAAAGGGATTCAATGTTCTTTGTCAAGTTGGTCTAGAGCACCTTTTTTTTACAAAAATACGAACTGCAATTGTCCCAACAAATAAGTGAAAACTAAACTGTTATAATAATATATTGATTATCAACTTTTGTATACAAAACTATCAGTTAGTCCCAGTTTACTATCATGCATTTGAATATTAACTAGTCGGTGTTGTTCAATGGTTGACTACTGCCAAAGGTGATTCTAAGTTAGTTTAAATATTATATTTGGACTATTTAGCAGTTGTTAAACGTTGCAATTGTAAATGAAGATGTCTAAATATATTTTCTTTTTTCAATTCTTGATTATAATCACTGCACATTGGACCAAAATGCCTATTTGTGCATAAACTACCGTGAACTACCGAGTTGAAACTTCGTTTATAAAGCTAGAAGCTCGTACGTATACGTAATACGTATACGTATACGTAATCCAGTTAAGAATCAAAGCGGAAGGATAATAAAAGAAAGATCCTTCTTCAATATTTTGTGTTCCAAGATCGATTTTCAGGGGACTTAGAGTTTACAAATGCATAAAATGTTTATGTGGGACATACATATAAATACATAGTGTCTCCTATTTGTCGAAAGAGTTTAGGCTTTAAAAATCCTTCTTATGATATTGTCGCTATACTTTGTTTTCTGCTAAGTTAGATCAAAATCGCTGAACTATATTCGCATTTCCAAATTTCTATCAGATTTGCTTTTGGAACTATTCTCAATCCTCAATTCCACACATGCTTTTAGTAACAACTTAAAAATCCAAAGGCCCTGAAAATTGACAATTCGTAAACTTTAGGGCAAATCTTTATCAATATAAATGATAAAGTCAATTTAAAACTGAACCTAGTGGTTCACTCTTTCGAATCTTCTAAGCAAAGAATTGATTTTGTTTTTTAATCTAAGAGCTTTGGACTAAAAAGTTTTTTTTCCCCGTCCCCAAGTATTCATCGATTTGGTAGTGTCTGTAATTAAATTTCAGCTCTCTTATATTTTTCTTTTTTGCATCTCTTCTCCACTTCATAAATTCTTTAGTTTTCAGTCTGTGAATGGAGTGAAGCATTCCATATAAATCACTTCGATGAATGCCTCTTAATTTGCTGGCAAACAATGCCCACAATGATGCCACACCCTAGACACGGCCGACCCATACCCTCCTGCCACCAAAAAAAAAGTGCCTTCCCCCTTCACCATCCCCTCCTCCTATCCAAAAGCGAAATCAATGACAAATGGTTGCACGCACCCAGGTCCAGGTCCAGGTTCAGGTCAGGTTGTTTCCATTTCTAATCTACACCAACACCCACTATCTTTCCCCCACTCTTTCTGTTTGTGTGTGTGTGCCAGCAAGGCCATTCATTGAGATTGAGTGGGGAGTGAAGGGGGAGACATTCTTTGTGGTTCGTTCCGCTATTTGAAATGCTCACTCTTAGGGCAGGTTCTACTCATACCGCATCTAAGATTCTTTCTAGTTTGCAAATCAATAACAACAACAAAAACAGCAACTATATTAAATTTTCAACCAATTTGGACACTCCTTCTTTTGTTTTTGTTTTTGTGATGGTGAGACACACCCAAGAGTTTCTGTCTCTCGGCCTCTCGATTCTCACTCGCTCTCTCTCTCTCTCTCTCTCTCTTTCTCCCCTTAACATTTTCTCCGATGGCGAATTTTCCATTCGATTTATTCTAAAATGAGCAGCAGCAGCGGCAGCGGCGTTCACCGGAAGTGCCAAGCCAAGTCAAGCCAAGCCAGAAATAAATATCGCACAATTGTTATTTTCGGTTTTTTCAGTTTTTACACACACACACACACACATCCATACAAAACAAATGGAATCATTTTGATTGACTTTACGCTTTTTCAACTGTTTTTTTATTTTTACTTCTGTTGTCTTTTTCTGTTGTCTTTTATATTATAGCTAGTTTATATAGTTAGTCCGCGCACATCCGTTCCATTTCGCATTGCACGCATAATTGGCGTTCCAAAGAACCCAACTCTGGGCCAAAGCCCCTTTGCCCCCGCACCCCTCCTAAGCGACCGCTATCTCCGCTTGATCGAGCACTGCTCCCACATTTGAGCATATAGTAGATATATGTATATACACATATAATTGATCTTCTATTTAAATCGCTGAAATGAAATGGGGACGGGACTTGGGTGTGTTTAACAGTCAGTCAGTCGCTTGTGATTTGGTGGCCTTTTGTTTCTCTCTACTTTTTCTCTACTCTGTGCCTTTTCCTCCAAATTGGTGAAAAGGCCATCGTCATCTGCCTGCTTGACTGCCGTGTCACGCAAAATTCAGTCGCTTCGAGCCGTGCGCGGAGTCAGCAACTCACCTAAGCAAAACGCTTCAAAAAAATAAAATCAAAAAGATCCTTCTGTGTGTGTGTGTGTATGTGTATATCCTGTGACCAAAACTATTAGGTAAAATCTAATACAAAATAATCAAAGCAAAATTACGAGTGAAAATTGTGTGTGTGTATTAGTGTTTTTTCTTTGATTGACAAGTCTAAAGAATCGTTTATATATCTGTTATAAATTCCATTTTTGTATAATTCAATTAAGTGCTGATTGAAATAAAGACGTCAGCGCGCTCACATTCAATATTATAGGAAAAGCTGTTGAAAATCTGCAGAAAATCTACTCCATATATGTGTGTGTGTGAGAGAGAAAAGGAAATTTCAGACCGAAAATTAATGCTATAAGAAATACGTGTCAATGTCTAAGGGGAAAGAGAGAAGGCAATGCGCCTGGTTTGTTCTTTTCTAGTTTTGTTTTTGTTTTTTTTTTTTTTTTGCCTTTTTTACAGGTGGCATATAAATCTGTAGAATCAATGATTTCTTTATTTTTCTTTTGCCAATGCAAAAGCTGCATAGTTAGCGAGAGTTGTTTAAGAAGTTTTCTATGCAAAATGGAACGAAGTAAATTAAATAAAATTGATTTCATTGAAAATGATTGATTCATTCCAAAAGCAAAGAAATAAGACGAGGGAAGACTTCTATCAGAACTACTTTTGAATAATTCTCAAAAAAAAAAAAAAACAAGTTTTATCTTCCTATATATGGCAGACTTTAAGTATTGAAAGATGTTTAATTCATTTTGCGCTTGCTTTATATACTTGATTATTATATTAAGATTAAAGCTAACTTTATAAATTTCACAGTGTTGACTTAGTATATATCTTCACATCTGAGATATTAGAACATTTTATGACTTGTATATATTACCTCGCTCTGAAATAAACATTTGATCTGCTTAATGATCTTTGACTTCATTAAGTTGCCAAAAGCGTTCTCTATATAGTATGATATCACTCTTAGATGTAAAGATCACGATGCATGTGATATGGACAGACATTTCAAAATACTGATTCCTGTTTTAAAAGCTATAATCTCTATGATTATATCAAAGATAAATAATCTAATGCTAGAGTAAGCCATTTGTATGAGAACGTTATCTACATTTTGGTCTCTAAACACAAGAAATTTTCAAATTCCAAGTTTTAGAGTTAAATCAGTCCTTAAAGGTCTCTGAGAGGAAGAACTATGATCTATTAGATTATATATTATAAATATATTGAAATGCTTTTACTTTTATATTATCCATGTAAAATTTTAATTCTTGTTTTTAACGACTGATTAGAGAACTATGAATCAAGATTTTTCTATTTCTGTTTGTGGGTTTAAAAATTGCTTTTAATCTTATATTAATCAATTTGCATTCGAAATTTTCTGAATTTTATTCTCTAACCGTTTAGGATTGAATAAATTTAAGTTATATTAACTGAAATGATTCTATTTATTAGTTATTTTTTCTTTTTTGAAAAGCTTAAAAAGAATATCAAAATCTTCCAGAAACCTAGCCACGATCTACAAAAAAAAAAAAATTAAATTTAAATTTAATTTAAATTTTTGAGTGTAGAATCCATTACGGGAACAACTGTTGCTGCGGGTGTTTGAAACATAAATGTTTGAGAAATTCTGAAAATACTTATATTAAAGATCAATTAATGCCTTCTTTTTTGAAGATTCGCAGAATAGAATTTTCTAAATTGTTTACCAAATTGTTTAATTACTACAACCATTTATAGTTGGAAAACTAATTAAACACATCTCGTGTTTATGTTTTAACTGTATTTTTATATTCTATATTATCTATTTGTGTGTTTGTGAATTCTAAACATGCGCCAAATGCCATGACTCATCCCTTACCTCATGTGTGTGCTAGTGTGTGTGTGTGTGTGTGTGTGTGTGTGTGCCAAATTTTGAATGTCTGCCAAATGGCGGCGGCTTCCTTGGTCGTATTCGTCGTATTAATTATTGCTGTTCTACGTCGCTATGTTTGTTTGTCCAATTTGTCTTTTTTTTGTGTTTTTTGGTTTTTTCTTGTTGGTTGGTCGTGTCTCTCTTCTGTTTTTTCTTTTCTTTTCGTCGAGTGTAAAGGGAAACAGCATTAGAGCATAAAATTTGTTGACAAGTGTAAATTGAAAGAGGTGCACACCAATCAGAAAACTCAATCTCTAGAACTACTTTGGAAATGTCATGTCTGTCAGGAAAAACGTTCCCAGCGTTTCGATTCGTTTTGGCTCGAAACCTAAATCAATTCTGATTCTTAACAGGCGTGTGGACACCAAAAAGTCAAACACCTTGCGGCTCAACAAACGATCTAAATTTTGGATCTTCCTCGGTGGGTGCACCTACACCGCCGCCACCGCCCACTCAGCCCATTTGGACGCCACAACCTTCACCAGCTTTAAGTGGCCGCAAAGAATTTCGACCTGTGCGCTTTGAGTCGCCCACATTGCCACGACGATATACGGCTTTACAAGGACAACCAGCTGCTCCTCCTTCTGGGTCGTATATCACAAACGGCGATTATCCGTTGCCGCCACCTGCTCCACGTTCGGTTAACTCCAATTCGGATTACGCGGAAACCGATTGCTCGACACAGCATCAACAACAACAACAGCAACAATTTGGTTTTGGCCCTGTTGCCCCAAGTGCCAGTGTTTCGGATAAAATTAAAAGTATTTAATGATTAGCACAGTTTTCACTCCAAAATTTTTGCTTGATTTCGATCCTTTGATTCAATTCGATTGAATTTCTGTTTTTGCGATTTTGTTAATTTTGCCATTTTCATTTTAAAGCATTTGAACGCTCGGCTTCCACATCGGAGCTGCAAAGGCCGTTCATACGACGTCAACTGTCTGATACTAGCCGTCCAGTCTATAGACCCAATGAAGTCAGTAAGTATTTGAAAGAGGGCCTAAGAGTATGAGAGTAAAAACTAAATAAAAAGTAAAACAAATTGACCAAAATGAGGCACGTTGTTGTTGCACTACACTAGGCAGAATATGTTTTGTGTTTCTAAACCTTAAATCTACCCAACCCCACCACCAACTCTCTCTCCACCCCGACCCACTGTCAAAAATCGAACTAACTTTTAACCCAAAACGGTTTCCAGTCTACCAAGTCAAGCACGAGTATATGAGCGAACCGGAAACGGAATACGATCGTCCACGCAAAATGGCGCAATTAGGTCGACGGCAATATGAGGGCATCGGTCCAGTGACAAACGATGGAATGCCCATAATCCTAAGATCGGTAATGCACTTTATATAAATATAGGGGAACTATTCCATATAGTTTTTCCAGTTGCTCTAATCTTCTATTCTGTTGAAAACAGGAGGTTCAGGAGCCGCATCAACATGAATGGTATAAACGTCTATATCAGACCATACATAAGCAGAAGAATGGCGGTAAATGTTAAAAACAAAACTCAATCTTTAAACTGAAGCATATTCCATAAATATATATTTAATCCATATAACACCCATCCAGAAACATTTCCCTTTCCCAAGACCCCAATCCTAGTTCTCTTTTCCCCCCAATGCTTCAGTTTTCTCTTTTCTCTCTCTCTCTCTCTGTCGATTTATTGAATTCGATCTTTCTTCCAATTCTTCTCTCTCTGTTTGCCATTCTCACTTGCATTCGCTTCTTGTCTCAGATGATTTTGTGATACGCTACAAGTGTCCTCGAGGTGATTCTTTTGAAACTATTTTACATTTTAGTAATATTTTAGACCTTCATTAGCTAACCCCTTCTACCCGATCTGTTATCTTTGGCTTTATTTGCTTACATCTGCATATACATAGCTAAAACGCTTTGAAAAGTGATGCTATACCTTACTTATAATTGATAGTTGTATAATATATATTTATAATTTCATTTATTATTATTTTATTATCCATTAAGCATGCAGTACAATTTCCATATGTATTTTTTTTTTTTTAATTTATTCGTGTCTATAGCTCATTGATCAATTGGAAGCTTTAACCACTACTAAACAAACTATCCTACTATTAAGGGCTTAACTACTACTACTACTACTCACCCTGCAAAATCCAAACCAATCCAATCCAAATACAATATAAATGCTAACATCATGTGCGCTGAACAAAGTAATAACCCAATATAAAACAACAGACATACAATTAGCATGTAGAACTTTTAGTTTATGATTTGATTCTAATCTTCTTTTATGCCATTCATCAATTAACAGCTCGACCATCCTATAAGAGCAACGGTTATGTTTCAGAGCCCGAACCCAATTACGATTCCGATTACTCAACTGTAAGATATCGCACACAGAATCCTCATCGAGTGCAGTCAGTGTCATCGGCTGTTAATGTGAGAAATCTCAATCAGGACGAGAAGTGAGTACATTTAATAAATAAAAAATAAGGAAGTTTTCCCCTTAAAGTATGCAATAACTGTCGTAAAGTATACTTGAAATGTTCTCCATGCAGGAAACGATTCACAGATGATATACAATTTTTATTGAGATTAACCTTTGCATTCTTTATGGTTAAAAATATTATTTTTTTTTAAACCCCCAAGAGACACAGTTAAACCTTAACTACATGAACTAGATCTTAAGTTCTTTGATTATTCACTGCATACTTTAGGGATACAAATTCCTGTATTTCAATCACTAGAGCCCAAACTGACGCTTAACCAAATGAAAAATCTTTTCTTGTTGTTTCATGATTGATATATGAATATATGTCTTTTCCAGATTATATGGTACTATGCCAAATCCCATAAAATCGGCACAGAATTCATATAAAAATCAACCTGGTCGCATTGAGAACTATACCACAGGTCACTCATCCGTTTCCGAGAAGGAAAAGAAAGAGGTAAGTACCCAGCAAAAACCCAGTAAAAAATTGCATCATCACATCACTGAGAAGCACATCTAAGAGCTTACACATTCCTCGATGGGATAACAGCCATAGACCATTTCCTTATCCCACAATCAATAAACGATGCAAACGAACCATGTCACCCAAACAAATTCATATTCACAAATCGATTTCACCTATTAAATAAATTTCTAACTCACAAATCCAAACGAAAAAAAAAAAAACTGATCTTATTCACAATTCTAGTGGTGGGACGAAGTGATGGACATCTTTAACGGGGTATGATCTATATAATTTTATTAGTTTTTTAGTTGTTATTTTCTTTATTTTATGGTTAGCCATTGTTTTTTTTTTTTTTTTTTTTTTTTGTTAAGAAAGTTTACGTTGAAGTCGATTTTTGACAACTCTGCTGGGATCTATATAATATCCTATCCCATAACCACTTATTCTCTTTCCCTGCCTACCTAAATAAATAAACCTACTATAATTGCCCCTTAGTGGCTTAGGGAACATACACGCATACCGCGTATTATAATAGAATTCGTTGATGATTTTCCTGTAAGTTTTTAAAGTACATCTAGAAATATAAATCTAGGCAGGCATCATTGCAAAAAAAAATATTTAATAAAAATAAAAAAAAAGGCACTCAATAAAATTACTAAAATTCAAATCAACCTTTTACGAACTTAATATGATTTTATGTTTAATCTATTTTTATTTCCATTTTATTTGACCAGAACCTAGAACAATCGAAACTATCGCCGCTCTACACAGAAGGCAATTTGTCAAGGTAAGTTAATGCCAGAAACTGATTCGAAATGATTCGAAAGATTCAGATATATGAAAGCTAAACAAGGAAAGAACAGATAACATGTTCGAAAATCTCATTAATTTATATATTTTGCAAATTTTTCAGAGCTTTGGCCAAAGAATCTGGTTATACCAGCGATTCGAATCTAGTCTTTCGCAAAAAGGAGCTATCTTTCGGTAGTCCTTTGAGTCCTGTTGAGCAGAAGCAAGCCTACAAAAGCTTACAGGCCGGTGGAGAACCGCCCTTGCTTGGCTTCCGTAAGCCAGCACCCGAGAAACCCAAAGGTAAGAGTCATTTGAGAAGTTTGCTCTTAACAATTAAATATTAACTAACTATACTTTGCTGGCGACTAATTACTAATTAATTCAACTTAACGGTGTTGGTTCCTACTTCCTCTTTTTTTGGGATCTTGACTTTTACACTCTATTTTTTTATACTTAGCACCTCTTATTAGTTTGACTCTCTCAATGAATTCTACAAATCTTTAGCACACACACTGCCAAACACTTCAGAATGTTAGACGATGCCAGAGTTGTTAAAGGTTCGTACCAGCACCAACCACCAAGAAATCCACAGAAAACCCACAGGGCACCTTCACTGGGCACAAAAACAAAAACGGCACGAGTTAAGCGCCTAATTGAATAAAGTTTCCTGTCTTCCTGCAGAAATTGTCGAAGAATTCGAATTTATACAGATAACACCGACTCTAACAAAAATACGAGTGAGCACTAAGGAGCTAAAGGAAGAACCAGAAGAGGAAGAACCAGTAGTCCCTAAACCGCAGCCACCACCTCCACCACCTCCGCCACCACCGCCACCACCTCCTCCACCATCTTCAGCAACGACAGGCAAAAAGGAAGAAAAAATGTTTTCCAACTTCTCGAAGAATTTGCCCTCGTTTATACCTTTAAGCAAGAAGCAGCAGCAGCAACAGCTGGATCAACCTGCTAATCCTCCTGCCCCACCAAATCGTAAGTCTTCCTGCACCAAAAGCACAGTGCGTGTGTCGACCAAGTCCCGGCATGAGCAATGCTTCCAACCACCTGGAGGCAATGGTTCTACCATCACGCTGCGTAAGGTTACCTCGAGCAGCTCATCGCGCCGGGAACCCATTTGCCGTTCAAAGTCCACGGGAGCTGTCTCCACTTTGTTGGCCACTCTAACGGCTACAAAGGAAACGCGTAATAAAGATGGATGCTTAACCCGAGTCCAACATCAACACTCTCGTTTGCGTTCCGTGAGTCCCAGTCGTCGTCGACCGCCGGCACGTATCCTGTTGGCTTTGCGTCAATCGAGCCGCAGTCCAGTGGCCTTTGGACGCAGCATCTCCAAGGAACGTAGTTTTGCAGAGGAGAAGAAACGTTTGGAGAATACTCTGCCAGCGAATCGAACAAATTTCGAAGCGAGCACTAATATCTTGAGAGATCCTCTGCTGAAATCTCCACAGGATGTAAGAGAAGCGGTGCGTTCGTATGCCACCTGTAAGGCGCAGCATTCGCGTAGCAAGTCCTTGCCTCGTCTACCTCGACATACAAACTCGACTGTAAGCACTACTACGCGTCATACTATGTGCTTTCCTCAAGTGCGTCCACAAAACTTACTAGATTGCACGCGTGCCCTGAAAAAGGCTCCGAAGAAGGGTAAGAACCAACCCAAAAGGGCATCGAATGATAGTCTGCCACGAAGCAATTCAACTTATTCCATTGACTCAATGGTCAGGGAGGAGGAAATCATATCGATAGCGCCACCCAAGACTTATGTGAGTAAGCCGAAGAGCTCGCCAGCTCCCAAGTGTCTAATGGGTCCTGTTCCTCTGCAAAACAGTCGCAGCGAGGGACATGTGCCCCGCAAGCAACGACAATTGGCCAAGAAGCAACCATTGAGCGATACGGTAAGAGAGAAAACCAACTTCTGGAATGACTACAATGCCAAGCAAGCCATGTCTCTGCCGCAGCAGACGACTTCCGCAACATCTGAGTACAAATTCTGTTCTCTGGAACCAGAAGATGTCTACGACTGTGTTCTTCCACCGAATAGCGGTTGCATTGAAGATCTCGTTTGGAAATATGAGAACAAAAATGTGGGTGAATCTCAAATAAAGGGCATAACAGATATAGCACGTCCTGTTTCACCTCATCCGGACTATGAGACCAAGTCACTCGATCGTCGTCGTTTCTCACCAACCCGTGAGGTGAGAGTACCCCAACGGGAAGTACGTTCGCCTTCTCGTCGTCGCATTGATAGCCTACGTTCCAAGGAGCAGGTAATTGCCCGTGCCAGCAGTCTAAGCAGTGCCGATGATCGTTCCAAGAGAGGAGCAGGTGCAACGTCGTCGGCAGCAACAAATAGCACAATCTATCAATGTGGTGATCTAGCCCACAGTGCCACCTCATTGAATCAGCATTTGGAACGACATAGTCCCAGTTGTCGATATCGCAATAATTGCGAACGATTCACCGAACTCAATCGTTTCTATAGCACTTTGGAACGTGTGGGTCAGCTGGAAAGGGCCACTTCATCAAGCAACTTTCATCCCTTGCGCAAGGATGCCGAACTCTTAGATTTCGATGAATGGCGCAAGGTGCGTCTCCATGAGCGTGCCGAAAAGGAACTACAATATTTGGTGGGTAAACTGCAAATGGATCAGCGTGAGCGTGATTTGCATTTTCGTTCCAAGGATATCAATGATCTAAAATGGCGCCACGAGGCCGATCAAGCTCTGAGTGCTAAGAAAAAGTCCGTGGAAGATTTGCGTGAGAATTTTGAGAAATGGCAAATCCTAAGACAAAAACAGCAACAGCAGTTAGAGGTGGAACAGCCACAACAACGTCAATGGCGTCGTAATACAGTGGCCGACTTGGCCACCACTTTGGAAAATGAAACGACTTTAGGATCGTCATCGACGACTACAACAACTGAACGTCATCTTAATAATGAGCTGGTAAGCACTTTGTCCAAGGATCAAATAAAGAAAATTACACAACAGCTAAACGAGATCTATGCGGGAGGCAACCGTGGTCAGAAGCCTACTATAGATGAACAATATATTGTAACTGTAGAGAAGACTTCAAACCAAAATCAACCGCCAAATACTCTGAAAGTACGTTGCAATTCAAGCATTACCAAGGAACAACTTTTGGAACCAGTTCTACGCAAAAGAGATGAACCACAACCGCGTGCTACACGCAGTCAATCGCCCGTGGTTATAGCCAGAGAAACTCGTGGAGCCATAGCTGCCAAAAATGCAGAACTAACCCTAACTAAGGGAGCACCCGATGTGCCGCCAAGACCCAAACCGATAGCCAGTTCAACTGTCATTCCTTTAACTAAAGTTGAGCAAGCCGAATCCCGAGAAGCTAGCGAGAACATCAACGAGAAGATTCAATACTTTGAAGAACGACAATATGATGAGCCACCCAAGACAATTTATCATGCCCGTGAGGACTCGTCACCCGATGAGGCAGAAGTTATGCGCCTGATCGAACAGAATATGCAGGCACGAAGGCAGCAGGCAAAACACATTCAAAGCCAAATACAGATTCAGAATCAGAGTCAGAATAAAATTCAAAGTCATGTGGAATTGAGTAACTCGCTGACCGATTTGAGTGGCATCTATGGCGAAAGACCAGCGGCAAGGGTAAATTTTCATTTGCACAGCCCACCCGTGAGGCCACCCGACGACGGCGAGCACGAACTAGTCAGCTTCGAGAATGGTTCTGTGGAGGATCCTCATCATCCAAGCGGCAGCATTGAGCTCTACGATTCCTACTATCGTTCTCGCAGCCTTTCACCCCAATCTCAGGTGTCGGCTTGCTCTTCAAGCTCCTATCTGCAGAGAGTCTACACAGGAGAAGTGCAGAAAATAAAAGAAAAATTTGAAAGTATTCAGAGTGAGAAACTTACAAATGATTTTTTTGGGCTTAGTTCGCTGCGGAAGGCGCGCAGCGATCCTGAATTCAATGCAGGATCAAAAGACGCCTTGGCTTCTGTAACGGATACAGAGCCCCAGAGGAAAACAATAATCAAACAAATCTCTCATTTACCATCGCCCACATTGAATGCGTCTAGAGGACGCTGTCGTCAACGTGCCTCACGTCTAATGCCCCACATTGATATCATTAGCAAGACGGCGGCTCTGAAGAAGGAATTACCACCACCACCACCAAAAGTGGTTAGTCCAACGCGTAGTCTAAGCAGTAACAGCAACTATATAGAGCGTCTAAGGAGTCGCTATGAATCAACGAGTGAAGCTGCCACCCTTCAATATCTGTCTACTTCCCATCCGGATCTGAGAGATGTCCATGAGAGTATTTCACCACACTTAAGTGCCAATTGGGTGGCCCACAAGCATCCTCATCCCGAACGTCTAGCTCCACCACAACCCAAGAAACCTCAACGACTAACGCCGGCGGTGGCAAGGGCCAAGTCTACTTCTCCACCACGACCAGCAAAATCGTCGCTACATCAACAGAAGAAGTCATTGCGTGATGACATCTTTGCCAATCAAAAGTTTGATCCACAAAAGCATCGCCCCAAAGCACGATATGTTCCCGATGGTGCCCCCGCTCCCACTCCCGCTCCGGGTCCCAAGCCAGCGACTACTCCTCTACGTGGTTCTGGTGTTGTTACCTTGGAACGCCTCAAAAGAGCTGGCATGGCGGTAACATTTAAAGGTGATTTATGGCATTGGGTGTGTTAGCGGTTAGTTAGAATTAACTGAGAAGGGTGGGCGAGAGAGGGAAATCTTAGTTTTATGCTTCGGTTGTTGTCACGCCTAATCCTGTAGAACTACTACTGCTGCTCCTGTTGTTTGCTTATAAAATTGGCCAATCTATTCTCTAAAACACATTATTATATGTAACAATATTTTTTCGGGGCACACACAGATTATGATTCGAGTGCTCCTCCCATACCGCCCCAGCCGCCAATCAAGGGTTTGGTGTCACCCCTATACGATGAGCCAGGTGAGTGATGATGGTCCGCAAAATTTACTAACTAGCTACAAAAATTTTGCTGCAATTTTTCTCCAAGCTATTGTCTAATCTGAAATATGAATGAATGCTCCTATGTTACATAGGTTGTTCTACGCAGGGAAAATTAGGGGAATTTCCTCTGCAAACTTATCAGTTAAAAATTTGAATTGTTTTCTAACCTATTGCATACTATAAGGGACAAGTTTCCCCCATTTCACAGTCCCAGATCCGCGTTTGTATTTTCTCACTATGTAGAGCGTCGTTTTTTTGGTTGCTGTCATTTTTGCTCTAGTTTGACCCCTCTTGAACGACCTTTAGGGAAAAGCGTTTTAACTAACGCGACATAAGAAAAATTTCCGCAATTTCACCAATTGCTATTTCCTTTATTTAAGCTAGGTGTGTCGACTGAGGAATTAGTAGTAGTCGTAGTAGTTGACCAAATTAATCGATATCGAGCAATAGCACCTGCCTGCTGCCGGCTAACTGTCAGTGTTGTGTGTTTTGTTTTGCTGACCTGCTTACCACCCCCTTTCGCCTTAGCCCGCTCAATGCCGGTCTGAGGGTTGGCGTTGCCATGGCCAAGACAACAAAACAAAAAATGGGAAAAGAACCTGTCACCGTATTGGTTATTGTTGGTTCAGTTCAGTTAGTTAGTTCCACTTAATCGTGCCAAAACGTTGTCAGAACGAAACGCGCATCCCATTCTAACCCAAAACGAATGGATTATGCAATAAATGAATAAATGGATTTGGACTCTTAGCACAAGAAAATGATACATCAAACTTTGGCCCCGCGACCCAACAATCATTCCATGCAAAATGGAAATGGACGCATTAGAAATCGAACTGGACACAGTGTTCACTGGCGTACGAATCCTCCCCCCAACCACTCCGAATACGAATTCACATAATCAAAAGTTATATCGTAGTTGCGATGATTTGGAAATGACGCAGGAAATAAGCAGGAACTATATTTATCGTGACGTCTATACCCAGCCACCACCTCCTCCTCCTCCTGTCCATTATCATGGGAGTATTTGTGATATTGCGAATTGTGGGAAAATCCTTTGGTTGCGACGTCAAGATGATGATTTTCCAGCTCCCATGGTGCCACCTCATCCTGCCGCAAGGGAAATTGGTTATCATGTGATAGGATTACCCCATACTCCCATGCCACATCAGAGGCAAGCCTATTTGGCCAATCAGCATGCCATCGGAGCCTCCATACCCCTCATAATGTGGCAGCAGCAGCAGCAGCAACAACAACAAAACCCTCACCTTAGCCAAAGCAGTTAGTATTTTCTCCCACTTCCCTTTTACCTCTATAGCCTGCTGCCTCTCTTCTTGGACTTTCTCATTTGCATAGATCGCGAACGTCGCCCCGCTACCTTGCCATGATTTTTGCACTTTCTCACGAATGTTAAAAAGAAAACTCGTTATCACTCGTAGTGTTGGCCAAAGAGATAAGGTGTAAAGAGAGAGTGAGAGAGAGTAAACCAGAGAGCTTACTCTTGGCACATGCTAGCCAGCTTTTTGCCACACTTCTCACGTTTCTTTGATAAAAAGCTTCAGGCCAGAGAGCTTAAACGATCTTGTGTGAAAGACAGTGGGACTAGAAGTGCCCCAACTTTGTTACAATTTCACACAACTATCTCTTTTATAGACAGGGATGGATTAAGCCAATGGCCAATAGGTAATTCTGATGATTTAGAAAGGTAGTGTTGGGTGGGAAGAAATCAGTTTTCCCAAAATTTGATCACTTGTAAGTCACGTCACATTCTTGCTTCTCTCTTTCTGCTCCACTGTAGCCCCACTGAGAGCAACCGATCAACAATTAAACGTGACTTTTTCGGCGCCACAACGGCATTCGTAGTACTGATATTGTTCCGAGTTACTCATTGCGAAGTCTTCGCTCATCGCTCTCCACAGTCTTGTGTCTTGTTTGGGGTGGGGGAAAAACTTTTTCATTCAGTTTCGGTTTCAATTGGATTCAGTATCGGTTTTGGGTTTCAGTTGAGCGCCACGCGAGCTTCGGTGAGTGTGTGAGTGACTGAGTGAGCGGGTTTCGTTTGGTGGTTTGCCTTTTCCTTCCTAGCTTTTTGTGTGGCAAGTCGAGCGTTAAGTTGTCTGTTTGTTGGTTTGTTTATTTGTGTCTGTCTCTCATTTATTCTGGTTTTATCAGGCAATTTTCCTTGGCCTTCGAACTGAATCACATTTGTCTACTGATTGATTATACATAGAAGTGACTAATCAGCGGTAAATTGGAACAACAGAAGAAACGTTTTAGAAAAGTAAACAATTATCAATTGAGAAATGTGTGAAATGAAAAGTGACAGCGTTTTGTTAAAGAAAAGCCTTGGAAAAACCCGGCTTACATGTGTGTGTGTGTGTGTTTTTGCTGTGAAAGATGAAAATCGGCAACGCTTTCAAATGCTTTGGTCATGGCAAATCAAGTGAAAGTGAAAAATCTCTTTTAAGTGTCAATTAAAACCTTTTTGTACATGAACATGACTACAACACAAAATGCTGCTAATTGTTGTTGTTTTTTTTTCTTTTTTTCTTTACGTTATTGTTTTTGTACAAATATTTAACCAAGTGCCGCTCCCCTGAAAAGAAATAAAAAAACAGTTTTCTTTCACTCTCTAAGAAATTGTTGTCTCTTGTCGTCACGCAAATTCATTTAAGGTTTTTTTTTTTTTTATCAGCTGCGCAATTCTATTAAACAAATTCCAGATGAAAAACTTTTCAATGTAACTCAATTAAAATGATATTTTATTGCCTATATATTATGCATGTCGAGGCCAGTTCTATAAAGCTGGCAAAGCTTGGTTAATATATTAGGAAAGAGATAAGATATCTGTTTAAATATTCAATTAACCATTTGAAAAATTAACTTCAATTTGAGTCTCATTTTCTATGGAATAAGACCTAATTCAATTTAAGCCAATCAAAAGAGCGAATTAAGCAGGGGCGGAGCATTTAAGCTTCTCTAAGGGGTGCCCTCTTAAATATGCAATAAATAGAGCAAAAACTTCTAATTTATCATCCAAAAAGAATTCATTCAATCGAAAGAGGATGTTAACAGAACTAAAGTATGCAACATGATGATTAACGTTAATTTGAGTCTCATTTTCACAAAGAAAAGGACTTAATTCCACTTTGGTCCCTCGAAAAAGAATATTAAGCAGGGGCAACATTCGACAAACATAGAAAATTGTCTATTAGCAATGAGAAACACTTTTTTTTTAGATAAGATCAGAATTTATGGAGCTGGAGAGTAGCTAAAGCCATACCGAATCATATCAGATCATTTTTGCTGTCCAACTACGTCCTTGTCCTCCCTTAGATGCTTAAGGGGGGATAAGAGTTATCTCTCACGAGATTCTTAAAGAATTGTTTATTTGCTTAGCAATTGGCATTGTGGTGGGTTAGCGACCCGATCAGACAACCGACACTATCGTCTTAGATAACCCTCCTACCCAAAGGTTTCATAACAGCAGCAGCATTTTTTTTTTTTTTGCGGTTAGATCGTATTACACTTGTCTATCGCCTATATAGTCAGAGTTTATTTTTAAAATATAAATAAACAAAGTCACACTCACGTACACACACACATACACACAGTCACCGCTTATTAGTCAATTCTTGTGGGACAGAGAAAAGAATCTGTCTTATCGCCGAAAACGGGGGACGGAACCAAAACCAAATGTTGAGGGTGCTTCTTTTTAATCTAATCAAAATCTTTTCCTAATTAGAATCTCCTTCGAATCGTTATTATTATCAAACAGATGTCAACATCCATTTCAAGACACCCGTGAGGCATGAATATAAGCAAAATATAAGCGAAGAGGAGTTAGCAATACGTCAAGCGGAGCATATGCAAAAATTATATCAAGAAGAAAGAAGACGCAAATATCTACAGGAGCTGCAGGACATGAATTCACGTCGGCATACAGATAATTTTACGCCCTCACAGAAATCGCCCATAGCCCTGAATCGCTATGACGATTTTCCCACAGATGTTACACTTAAATCTCTAGTGGGGCCCAAAACAGTGGCCAAAGCCCTCTACAACTTCCAGGGACAGACCTCCAAGTAAGTAAACGAGATTGGAGATCCTCCTGAATAAAATATTAAACAAATTTTCTCTTCTTGTAGGGAACTTTCCTTCCGCAAAGGTGACACCATCTATATAAGGCGACAGATTGATGCCAATTGGTTTGAAGGTGAACATAATGCCATGATTGGGTTGCTGCCAGCCAGTTATGTGGAGGTTAGTCCAAGTACTATGCACCTAAAGGGCCACTAGCTTATAATTTGTCATTTGTTTCCTCTAGATTGTGAGTAGAGATGGTGCTCGTACTCCAGCCAAACGTCCCTCGGAGGGCCAGGCACGTGCCAAATATAATTTCCAGGCGCAATCTGGCATTGAGCTATCCCTAAACAAAGGCGAGTTGGTAACACTCACACGACGTGTGGATGGCAATTGGTTTGAGGGTAAAATAGCCAATCGTAAAGGCATCTTCCCTGTGTCTTATGTAGAGGTAAACTTAATAAGCTAAGCCATATAGACATGGAATCGATAACTAATTGGTGTTTTATCCTAGATACTCACCGATATTGGAGCAGAGGATATAGCGGCTAGAACGACAACCACCGTGATTAACAGTCAGAGTACCACAAATTTGCGACCCAATTTAGATGTGCTGCGCACAAATATCAACAATGAGTTCAACACTCTAACCCAGAATGGTGCCCAACCCCCGAATGGCATACTGAAGGATACGCGAGGATTGCACAAAACCGATGCCCTCCATGTGGATACCACTTCTGAGCCAGTGGCGTAAGTTATCAATCAGAAACTAAATTGAAGTTGTCCTTAAACTAATGTTAATCCCCCGTTTTCCTTTAGTTATCGCGCTCTCTACAAATACCGCCCACAAAATTCCGATGAACTGGAACTGCTGGAGGGTGATCTGGTGCATGTTTTAGAGAAATGCGATGATGGATGGTTTGTGGGCACCTCACAGCGTACAGGCTGCTTTGGCACATTCCCTGGCAACTATGTGGAACGTGCCTAATCAAATTAGACCCCTGGAACCGAAGGATATTCAAATTTTTTGGTCCCCTCGTCTCGTCGTTTCTGCCCCCTAAAATAATAATAATACTATAAATGTTCATCTCTAATCTTAAAAAGAATTTGTAGTCTAATCAAATAATTTTGAATATTAACTAGAACGATCTGAGCGATTGTGGGTCATGAAAAAAGCAGCTAAATGGAAAAACAAAACAAAAACCATACAAAAAAACACGTTATTATTTAATTATTTTATGTTGTTGTTAAATTCTTCTTCTTATCTTCATTCTCTTTAATTTAAAATAATGTAAAACTATTTATTTATTTTTAAAACAAAAACAGAGCATTAATTATATGAATGTTGAAATTATATTTAACTCCCCCCCCCCCCTCTCCACTATATCTCCTCCATCCACGGAACCGCGCTCCTCCAACACAAAACACAGAAACCCCCAAAAAAAAAAAAAAAAAAAAAAGAGATCTAAATTAAGTCTCACTTAAACAAAAATCTTTCCCGTTTACCTACTAATTTTAACTAGTCACAGCTAATTTCCAAAAAAAACATTGAAAAATCCCAAAAAAAAAAAAGTTTTGAAAAACATTTTTAAAGAAAATGAGAGCCATTTGTGAGTTTTTGTCAATGAAAAGTGCCTTAAACAAATGAAACTCTATTGACTTGAAAGCGAACCAGAAGTGCCCTTTGTTGATGATTATTAATAATAATAAAATATAATATTTATATAAACACACATACACCAACACACACAGAAATACACCCTGTTGCAAGCGTATTTAGTAAATAAAGAAAACAAACTACAAACAAAAAAAACAACAAAAAGTTATGAAACTATTTTTGACTTTGAACTGGTATCTTCTATATGGATATAGAATTCTGTAATGTTTCAATAATTGTGAGTAACTTAGATCAAACATTTTCATCCAAGATCTTTGTGATCATCTTATCTTATCTTAGTAATATCTAGATGACTTTTTTTAATATGGTTCAAAAACAAATTTCAAATGAACTGCCTTCTATACCTTTATCGGGTTAGATCTAGATTTTATTAGAGCGATTTTTATGTCCATTTCAGTTATACAAATTTAGACATCTCTTCTTAACTTTTAAATCTCTTCTCATCTTAAAGACTTTTCTCATGGGACAAGCTTGACATAAAAAACGTAATATTTTCAAATAGCGGACATAAATCAGGCATAAGTTATATACTTAAGTATTTAATTCATGGTTTAATTGCTGGGCAAAGAGTATACATAGAATATGCAATAAAATAAATATAAAAATTCAACAGTTTATGTTTAAGATATAGTGAATACACATACATACCTCGGTTAACTTAACTAAACTTTTGCTTAAGTTAAAGATCTCTTACTGATCTTAGCTTTGAAACGATGATATACCATATGATCATGATAAGCTTAGCCTATTTGAATGATTAGCTGCTACGTTTCGGCCAATTTGCGTTTCCTCTCCTGTTTGAGTTCCCTTTTCACAGCTCGCTGTTCCAATTCTTCGGTATATTCCGCATACATGGCCATAAGGGCTGGATACAACTTATGGTAATCTTGCAGATCTTCAAGGGTAACCTGCATATTGTCAAAGGCAATGGCCACATGCTTCATATCATCCACACTGGGCAGACGTGGGCACTTGGCATAGCGTTGAGAGAAATGGGTTAGAATTGTGTGCTTGGCTTGCATGTCACGTCCCTGCTGAATGGCCTGAGAGATGGTGCTGTGTGTCTTAATACGGGCTTCTTCCTCTAGATCATCCTCCATGGTGGCCTCGTGTATGAGAATGGTTGAATCACGACCCAGCTCAATGAGATCCAGGCAGGGCATAGTGTCGCCACTGTAAGTTACCTTAATGGGCTCATTTTCATGTTTCGCTTCCAGTGTTAGGCTAATACCAAATGCGTTGGGACAATGTCTTACCAGGCAAGTGGATATTGATGTTATGCCCAAGGGTTCAAGGCTTTCATCACTCAGTGGCTGCTGTAGAAGATCACCATTGGCCACCATCGTATAGGATCCAGCTATATCTTCAATTTGACTATGATAGAACTGCAACCAGGGTTCAATTTGCCGCGGAGCAAGCAAAATCAGGGGCTTCGCATGGGGAAAGAGCTGTTTCCGTTCTCGCAGGAGGCCAATTAGACCCATGTGATGATCGGCATGCAGATGAGACACATAGATGGCTTGCAATTGCTCGAGTACCTCTTGAGCCTTTGGTTGACCAAAGAAACGTATAATCTGGCCATAGGTTCCCTCACCGCAATCCAAGAGAATAAAACCTTTTGCAGATGTTTGTATCAAAATCGAACTAACATTTCGTGTTTTGTTGGGTATACATGAGCCAGTGCCCAAGAATATGAGACGAGGATAAGTATTCGTAGAGATTGGAACGTTCTTTGATTCACTTTTCAGTTGGGTCAGCAACTCTGTGAAACCAGCAACCGCATGAGTTTCCTTTATGTATTCCTCGGGTGTTAGTTTCACCTCCAGAGAGCGATCCAAACCTGCAAGAAAGGGAATTAAAATAAAAGTTTAGTTCTAGATATACCAATCTACTTACATTTTCTTGGTCGCAAATGAAAACTGGTCATTGAGACGACTCCCGCTTCATCTCCAGCTCTATTTTCTGTCACTTCTTTCTCTAATTCTGTCTCTTGGTCATCCTCTTCCAGTTTGGTTTTCTTCAAGTTCTGACTCAGTGGACATGGGACTGGCTCTTGAAGCAGAGGAAATATCTGAGGATTCAATTGATTCAACTGATGTTGAATCCTATGAGCAGCTGCATATCCAGAGAAGGCATTTTGTGGTGAACTTAAATATATGTTCTGAGTATCTTGAGAGAAATTGTCTGTTAAAAACGTTTGGTATTCCGGCAGACTGGATACTTCATGGGGAGTAAAATGAATCACAAGGGCTACCACTCCGAGCTTGGTTTTACCCAAATCCTTAAATATATTAGCCTGCTCCTTAAGGGAAGGCAAAAAATCCCTATCTGGTAGATCAATAAACACAAAAGACAAGGCCGTTTCGGCGGGCTCGGTGACATCTGCAGAGCGGACTACCCGACCATCGGGCAAAGTGACATCTTGTCCATTTTTTAGTTGTCCCATAAGAGGACCAGGCTTAAGACCCTGTTCCACACATTTCACAAGATTAAGGGCTCCTGGACGGGGTTTCATTTGGCATATATAACTCATGACGACTTGCTCCAGACCATCTATTGTCTTTTTTATAGGCACCGCCTCCACTTTCAGAATAGAATCCTCAAATGTTTTGCCTTCAGTGCAATCTTCTGTTTGCATTTGTAGATTTTTGAGAACCACAAAACGTCGCATCGATTGCAGCATAGTCGAGAGATGAGCTGGTCCATGCAGGCCCACCTGTCTAACACCAGCATCTTGAATGGTAAGGGCAAGACCAGGCAAGCCGCCCACCGTCGACCACGTGTTGCGTGTCACAAAGATGTGCTCCAATCGCGACAGACGCGTCCGATGCTCATGGGCCAGCCGCTGGGTTCCCTCGCCACAGTTAAAAAGATAGCGTGATTGGTCGGTGAACAGGTAAACCGAACTGGGTGAACCATTGGCTCCGTTGCCCAGCACCTGGAGATTCACGGTCCCAGGCACAACTGAAGCCAGCTTTTTACGCAATACATTCGGCTCTCGTGTATACTTGGCGGGCAATGGATCAGTGGCAGCTGCACCCACCACAGAGCTACTCATATTGATGAGGCGATGGATTTGCTGACGACGACGAAGATGTTGTCCATAAAGCAAAGGTCTCGAGAATTTCAAAATAATCATTGGCAATTGAGTCAGTTGTGCTGCCAGAAACAACAACATTAACACTCTGGCAACACAGTTACCGTACACTTGGATTGGTCACCCTACATTTACCCTACTTCCCAGTATTTTGCTCGAAATTGAGTTGCCTGCACTGGTCCACCACTAGAAATGCCCACGTGCGTTTATGTTTGAATTTGTTTAATTTTTGTATTGTCAGCCGGTTCAACAGAATGGTCTTCTTCACCTGTAATATCTGCGGCGAGAGCGTTAAGAAACCCGCTGTGGAGAAGCACTACCAGCAACGATGCCGCGGCAACCAAAAGAATGTCTCCTGCATGGACTGTCTCAAGGATTTCTATGGTGAAGACTATGTAGCCCATACCAAATGCATATCGGAGGCTCAAAAATATGCCAATCAAAATTCCAACTTTGTGGCCAAAGAGCCGCGTAACAAAAACGCTCAAAAGCAGGAAGGCTGGATGGACATCATTCGTGCCATTTTGGACAGCACGGATTACCAGTTGACGCCAGCGCTCCGCAACGCCTTCCAACGTCTGCAATCCGTCGATAATGTGCCCCGTAAAAAGGCCAAATTTGAAAACTTTGTGGGCAACTGCATACACATGCCAAGGCCACAGGCCAGCCAGGTGTGGGATATTCTCGAAAAGGAGCTGAATAAAATGAAAGCAGCCAAACAACAAGAATTGGCCAAATTGAAGGAGCAAAAAGAATCCCAGAAGCAGCAAGAAGTAGAAAAAGAGGAACAGCCGCCCAGCAAAAAAGCCAAACTTGACAATGGCCATGACATTGAGGAATCTACCGAATCCACCGAATTCGATTGGGCTGCCCAATTAACTAAACTTGTGGGCAAGCAATCCGATGGCAGTATTTTCCAAGAGAAATTGAAAAAGAAGCTACTCAAAAAGTATCTCAAACATTTGACCCTCTCGGAGTTAAGCGAGAAGCAAACTAAGAAATTTGATAAGAAATTCGACAAACATTTAAAAAAATGTGAAACGCTAAAACTCGAAGGGGATCTTGTTAAGCAGTTATAGCTTAATTAATTTTTATATATATGTATGTAGGAAATAAATCATATATAATTTATATCCATTTGCTCCAGCCATTAATATTTCACATAATGCATGCATTCCCGCAAATAGTCTCTGCTTATCTTGCATTGGGGACTCTCACGGAAACGATGAGCTGGGCAATTCAATATCATTTCATTGGACACACATTCCATGACCAACCCCGGATACGGATGGCAGCCATAACGTGTCAGACGTTTGGCCAATTGCTTAACACTTGCGCGAGGCAACAAGGAAAGGGCTACGAAAGGATTAGGTTTAGGATGGATACTGGTATTCTCTTTTGCTTACCATGTTTATCACATTTGATGTAGGTCTGATATAGAAGAGCCTCATCCGCATCATCAGCCAGTTCACTTTCCAAATGCTCTCGCACAGCGCGAAGATTCAAAGATTGGCGATTTGGTCTTAGGAAATCGGAGCTATTGAATGTACATTCAGAGGTACACTAACAGAGATGAGAATCGTTAGTATTTTACTTGAATATTTGTGGTTTAATGGATTACTCACAAACATATAGAGTTGCTCTTCCTGATCGTTGGTATAGTGGATCTTTTCATGCCAATTGATTTGGCATTCGGTAAACTGACGACTCTCATCATGTAAGTCACAGCAGAAATCGTGCTATTAACAAATATTAGATGATTAAACGAAATGTAGATATAGAAATCCTACTGCCATACCATGGTGTCCATATTATTAAATTCGCAATCCTCATTCATTGGCCCAGCAGGATTGGCTGTCACCCTCGAGCCAGTCGTTGCTAGTAGAATGATTAAGCAGAGATTAGGCCACATTTTACTATGTAGAATTTTTCCATGAACTTCAACGTTTTTATATGTTACTCCAAAAGTCGATTTAATTTTTGGCTAATTTTGCGTAACATTTAATGGTTTTTAATTACGAGCCAAATTTAAGTTTATATTTCTTTTTGGGTTTTGGGTAATTATGATCATCATCGTCATCATCATCAGCCCGCTTCCCGACTATTGCAGTATGACTGCGGTTTTGGTTCTGGACGTTCTGGGAGAGGTCGTTCTGCTCCAATTCCTGGAATGCATTTCCACGTGCAATGATAAATGATGGAAGGCCCATGGAGGCATCCATCAGACATGATTCCAAATATAGCTAAGAAGATATATAGAGACCAAGAGAGAGAGAGAGAGGGAGAGATAGATGGAGAAATGAAACACGCACTTGGACATGGCTGATGTCTAACAAATGCATGCGGAAGCATTATATATCCCACACCCATTCCCCGATACCTCGCTGCTGAGCATTCCCTTTAGCATTCAGCTGCAACTAATTAACCGAGAAATACATCATAAATAGTACATCCCTTCCCTTCTCTTCTCTGGAACATCATCAGTCAAGTCACAGACTTTGAGTCGCTCCAAAAGAAGTTTCCATTTGTTTATTTTTGACTCATGGTAAAAGGAAAGAGGGGTATGCGGGAGTGTGTTAGAATGGGTGTGTGTGGTAGGTAGGATATGCATTTTGTTATGGCGGCGCTTCATAGTGGCATATGGCCATAAGACAGACATAGACAAGGGATCATGTTAAAGGTGTAGCTAGAGCAATCAAGCGGCACGTGCCCCTACATCTTTGCCGATGAAGTTCACCATCTAGAAGAATTGGGAACATTTTGTTTTCCAAACGCCTAACTAGGCGCATTTTTTTTGGGAATGAGATTTTGAAACCCAATCGGAAACCCAACCCAATCTAGAAAATTATGTCACGCAGATGTTTATAATAAATTGAAACTTTAAAAAAAAAAAAAAAATTGTATTTCAGACTTTTAATTGGAGTTTAAATAAGTTGTATTAAAGTCAAAACAACTTTAGTAAATTGCTAAATACTCTAAACCTAAATATCACGATCTTTCCCAGTTTAAAACCATAAACTGTTATCAAAATGTAATCACATTGTTGTTACTCTTATCTTATATTTAATAACTTGATATTTTTCTATATAATGAAAAGTTTCTCATTTAAAAAAGGATTTTCCTTTAACGATATCTCCATGATTGATGGTTTCTCTATGTTATAGTGTTACGATCCGACGAATTTTCAAATTTTATCAGTAGCTTAGGGCGTAGAGTTAATAGACGGACGGGCAGACGGATACGAGTATGGCTAGATTGACTTGACTTTATAAGCTGTTCGAGAATAGATATACATAAGTTGTTGATAGGATCGAATACATCTACTTTTGTAGATTACATGTGTGATTTTTTGATAACCTTTTTCACAAGGCTATGAAACAAATTAATTTCGATTTTCACGCTTTTTTTTACAGACACTTTTTAAGAAATGTCTTTTAAAAAAACATATATTATAGGTATATGTAGATATAAATTAGTACTACAGATTACCAATAACAAACACTGCCTATAACTAAGTATATTACCCTTAAGAGATAAATGTCCTTAGTCCTCTTATGTAGGTTAAGGTTTAATGACCCAAATGAAGTGTGAAGAAAGAACAAACACATGCCGCCGTTATAGCCAAGATGAGCCATATCCGAATTAGCCATAATATTTGCTTTTGCCATTTCAAAAAAAAATAAGCAATTTTGAAGAGTAGACTGCAACTTTTATCTCCGCACATCATCACATTTTACTCTCTTTGTAGTAGTTGTTCATGTGGATGCTATTTGCATGTGAGACAATGCAATCTCATTGACTCCAGACGACTCTCATTTTCCCTGCCTCTAGAGAAAGAGAGAGAGATTGAGTGAGAGGTGGAGGAAAAGAGAGAGTGAGACAATCCCATACCACATGCCACATACGAATTCGAAAAAGACCCAACCGAACTGAAGAGAATCCACACAGTAGCAATAGACAATTCAGTCGAGAATTTGTTGGCAAACCGTGCGGTTCGTTTCGTTGCTCGAAGTTTTTGTCGGTCTCTAAAGACCATTTGGAAGAATTCTTCTTCCGTAGGATTCTTGAGTAGGAGACAAATTTGGAGGAGCTGTGACAAGTTCCAAAAAATTTCTAGCAGAAAATAGTTTTACGTTTGGCATTTATTTTTAAATCCAACTATATACATACATAAATATATATATATACTTATTCTTAAGTCAACTTTTTCGTGTGTTGTGAGTGTGAAAAAATGCCAATGGCAATAATATTGTGAAATATTTTTGAAAAATCCAAAGAAATATATATAAATTATTTAAATATATATATATATATATACTACATCCACAACCAAAATGAGAAACTTTAACATCAGCCATGTGCTGATCGGCCTGTTAAGCTGCTTCATTCTGGCGGCAAGTGGCCAGTACGAGCATTATCTGGATAGCCTGAGATCAAACGAATTCTATGAATTCATTGAGGGACGATCGGGATCTATACAATTTTTGGCTAAGGGCGATAGTGAGCAGTCTCTGCTGCAATTGGAGCATCCGATCAGTTTCTATGGCGAGAAATATGAACAGCTTTATGTGAGTATCATCCAAACGGTCCATCAATTGCTGATAAGCTGACCCACACCCAGATCCCTCCCCCTACCCGCAGCCATCTCACCGGCAATCATTATGCAAATATTTAATTCTCTAATCTCTAGCAGTAGTCGGTACACACATTGTAATATTTAAATGTAAATTTTACTTTGCTTATTTATAGAAATTCTATTATTTTATTTCGGCAAAAACATGACAAGACATCGATTTCAACACCCACCCAAAAAGAGGCTCTCAAATGTGCCTTCAACTTATTTCGCACCCTCGCAAGGGGTGGTCTTCCCCCAACCCTCCTATTCCCTCATGACAGCCCATTGATGTGGTCTTCTCCCCTCTTCACTGAAGGCCTCTTTGGCCAACTGCCAAAGTTTATTTGGCATCAAAAAATTATGAGAGCTCTTTTTTTTGGTTTTAGTAGCTTTTTAGAAGAATCGAAAGTGTCGTCCATTTTGGTGTTTGTTTTTTGTCAGCTAATTAACTAAATTTATGTGTCTGACGTGGAAAAATAGCACGCGGCACAAATGGAACATATACATACATATATTTTTGTGTAGAAAAGAAGCAAAAATGTGCATAAATCTTATCACAATTTTAGTTCCAGGAAAAAAGGAAACTGTAAATAGAACAAAACCATAATTTTCATTCTATAAAATGTCGGATAATTTGAAAAATAGTCAATGAACAACTTACTAGAACAAAGTCATAATTTACATTCCATAAATTGTGTGATCTTGTAAAAGTATTTTTGTATTTTGTGAACAGACAAAAAATCAGTGAAAACCTTTTAGAAACGAAAATTTGAACATTAAGAGGAATGATACTTAATTAAAAAGAATACAAAAATGAACTAAAGTGATGTCTTTGAATCAGTATTTGTAAGACAAAATTCAAAAATTGCAAGAACTTGTAGAATCTCAAATTTAGATGCAAAGCTCTTTTAACATTTGAAATTTTTAAATTATTTAAATCTTAAACTCGATATTAACATTTCAAGAGAAAACAAGAATACTTCTTTCTTTATAATAAAGGATCAACTATGGTCCGGAATATAAGAATTTGTTGCCAAAAAACGAAAATGTTACAAAAACTTTTAACACAATACAGATTTTTTCGAAAAGAAGTTATTTCGGTTGCAAGAAATTAGATTGGATTAAGATCTTTGAGTAGTCAAGTAGTCATCCTTTAAAGTATAATTTTGGGTAATAGTGTTTCCTTTTAAATGAAATAATTAAATTTTTGGAGTCTGTTCAACCAATTATTTTAAATTTAATATTATTATCAGTTCCGGATAGGGGAATTGGGTTAAGATCTCTGATGGTTCAAAAAATAGCTTTATAGTATGTTCTCCGAGTTTCTAAACCATTAATTAGTAATATTTTTAAATTTGTTAGTGCCAAAGGAGTAAATCTCTCTTAAATATACTATTTCCTTTTCAAAAAACTTATTTTTAAAGTATTTGTTTAAACTTTAACCATGTTAAGTCATCTAGAAGTTAGGTTATACTATTGAATCTTAGACTAAAGAAACCCTTTTTGGAATGGAATATATTGGAAAATTTTTAACATCACCGATTGAAAAGTATTAACAGAATTGTTAAAGAACTTTCACAGATTCATTTAAATTCATTAAACCTAATCTCAAGAATTAATTAATACTAAATTTATTAACTTTTACATGAATGAGATGATCGAACTTAGAAAATTTGTTTTGATTTCGAAAACCATGAAAACAATGACGTACTTTTCGAAGCCCTTCGATATCGGTTATATAAGATTCTTTTGAGTTAGGATATGTCTGTATGTATGTAGGTACATATGTACATATATAGATCCTGTATTATACGAAGTTTTCACCAAATTAATCTTCTTTGTAAATTGCTTTTCCCAAATTTTCTAATAAATTACTCTTAGTTTTTATGGCATCAATTATTGTTTAATTTCAACATACATATGTTAATGTTTCGAAAATATTTTGGAATATCTCAACACATCTATTTGTTATTCTATCCCGTAGAGTTTTAAATTGTTTAAGTGGAAATTGATTTATGTGCGGGTGATCATGTTGGCATATTATGAACACCTGTGCTCCAAATTCCAGTTTAACCGAAAAGAATAGGAATTCCATGGCTTGTCCGACCGACCGACCGACAGTTTATGTTTATACAGAAAATATAGGAAAAGCAATGGTATTTTTGGGTGAATCGAAGAGATTTTAAAGTAGGAAGCGAACTAGTAGTTTGAGCTAATTTTAGACCTGAGTGTGTGTGAAGTTGTGTGTGAAAAAGGGAGAAGTCAATTAAAGGGAAGATAAAGATCATTTGCCGTCTTATGTTAATGATTTGTTATTGTTTTCTTTCCGCCATTCTTGAGAGGGAAATGCTTGTTAAGTGGCCCGTTAGCACTTCAAACTGAAGTGCCCCTTATGGAAGGGCACCGACTGTCATTTCCTTTTCAAATTATCCTTCTGCTCGCGTACTTATTATCACTTCCTTTCCTTTTTGCAGATCAATACCAATGGCATTTTGACATTTAATGTTGAATTTTCCGAGTACTTGAATCAACCATTTCCTTTGGAATATCCTTCCATAGCGGCCTTCTATTCGAATGTGGATACCACAAATAGTGACGATAGCACTGACATTTCCCTCTTTGTCACCACGGATGAGGCCAGCTTGGATAAGGCCCAGCAATTGGTCCGTTACGCTTACAGCGAGCAGGCGGAATTCGAGGCAAAGCAATTGATTGTGGCCACTTGGCGGAATGTGGGCTACTTCGATTCAAAGACGGATAAATTGAATACCTTCCAGGTGGCTTTAATAGCCAATGATGAGCAGACTTTCGTACACTTCATCTATCCCGATGGTGGCCTCAATTGGCTGCAAGGTGAAGCTGGTGTACAGGGACTACCCGATATACGGGCCCAAGCTGGTTTTGTGGCCGAAGATGGCAGACATTATAATCTAAATGGTTCTGGTTCGGAAAATGTAAGACCGCAAACTGGACACAGCTCCTTCTTCATCTCATAGCATTTCTCTTTAATTTCAGGCTCGTTTCTTAAGCGAAAGCACTAATCTAGGTGTTCCCGGTGTATGGCTCTTTGAGGTGGCTCCTCTCAATCCCGATCAGAATGTTGTGCCACCGAACAATGCCGAATCACGTACTGAATCGCCAGCGTTGGCCCAGACTTGCCAGGCCAGTGGTCATCAGTGCGATACTCATGCCCAGTGCCATGATAAGGCCGAGGGTTATTGTTGTGTCTGTCAAGAGGGTTTCTATGGCAATGGAAAATCATGTCTGGCCAATGATTTACCCATACGTGTAACGGGTAGTCTGTCAGGTCAATTGAATGGCCAGGATGTTGACTCCTGGGGCGCTAAGTTGCAATCGTATGTGGTGACCACGGATGCCAGATCCTATACAACCATTAATCCTTTAACTGCCGAACAAGGCGCCCAATTGAGATTGATTTTGCCATTGTTGACCACCATCTCCTGGCTGTTTGCCAAGTCCATCAATGGTGTAGCTGTGAATGGTTATCACTTGACTGGAGGACAATATCAGCATACATCCAGGATACAATTTGATTCGGGTGAAAATGTGTTGGTCAATCAAACCTTTGAGGGTCTGAACTATTGGGATCAGTTGTCGGTGAAAGTGGATCTGTATGGTGAAGTGCCCACAGTAGATGCTGGAGCTCAACTCCATCTGCCCGACTACACGGATGAGTATCGGTTTGTGAGGCCTGGCGTATTGGAATCCGTTCAATCGCATCAATTGGAAATCAACGAAGATGGACAAACTCATGTGATTGGCTTTAAGGTGGATCAAAGTATTGCCTATCAGAGTTGTTTGCGTGACGATGAGTCCGATCCCACAGAGACAAGTGTCCTGGAGAAGGTCTCCAAAATCGCCCTGGACTATGTGGCCAGAGATCAGGCCTTGAGAAGCAGCGCTTTAAGTAAAATTGGAGTTGACACCGAGTCGAATGCTTGCACTGACGGCTCTGCCCAGTGCGGTGAGAATGCTGTCTGTGTTCCCTATGAGGATACTTATCGCTGTGACTGTCGTCATGGCTACTCCGCAGTGGTGGACGAGCGTGGTCTTGAGATCTGCGTGGATATCGATGAATGTTCTTTGGGTACACATGTCTGTGACCCGAATGCCTTCTGTGCCAACAGTGAGGGAGGCTTCACCTGTGTATGCTACGATGGTTTCGAGGGCAATGGCTATCGTTGTCTGATCAACAGCTCTGCTGCCGACAATATTGAATACTCTACCCCAGCCCAGAGGCCAGAAGAGTCATATCCACCGAATCCAGAACCCACTGAACAACAACCAGACTACAATGGCCAGGAGCAGGAGCCACAGCAGCCACAACCCAAACCACTGCCACCTCATCTGGATGAGTGCTATGTGAGTGAATAACGAAATAAAACGAAAAATAGGTCTAATCCTTTTTTCTTCTTTTTTCAGCGCTGTTCCCCCGATGCCGATTGCTATGAAGGTCGCTGCAGTTGCCGTGATGGCTTCTCTGGCGATGGCTATCAATGCGAACACATTTGTGGACACGATGAGGTCTGGGAACAAGGTCGTTGTGTCCCGCTGCTTTTGTCCTATGAACTCGAACCCGAATGCAATTTCCTGGGCGAGTGCCATTGCATCGAAGGCTATGAACTGACTGATGATGAGAAACTCTGCAGATATTTGGGTGGTTACGAGGTCGAGAAGAACGATGATTTAGGTAAGGAATTGTTTAATGGAATATTATTATTATCTATAGTCACTTTACATATATTTCTTGGATCTATTTATCTACAGTGCCCTGCGACGTGGATGCCAATTGTCATATCAATGCCAGTTGCAATTGGTTTGAACATGAATTGCGTCACATTTGCACTTGCATTTCCGGCTTCAGTGGCGATGGCTACAACTGTGAACCCATCGATGATTCTTGTGCCATAGTAAGTTGCCAAAAGCCAAATATAAATTCCAATTAAATGTAATTATTATCCCCAATAGAAACCTGAGATCTGTGATGCCCATGCTACCTGTAGTTATAGTGAGGAACTGGGAAAATCGGAATGCATCTGCCAGCGTGGTTATCACGGCGATGGTTATCGTTGCCAGCTGTCTCCGGAATGCCAATCTTCGGAGCATTGTGGTGAGAATGCCTATTGCGATGATGGCGTCTGCCAGTGCAATGAGAACTTCGAGAGGGATGTAAGCGACACATGTGTACAGGCTGGACGCTGTGGCAATGATTTCTGTGGCTCGAATGCCATCTGCAAGTGGGATTCATTGCGTGATACTCAGTATTGCGATTGTTTGGATGGCTATCAATATGATGTTGTATCTGGTTGTACCAGCAAGCCTACCTACTGCAATGTTAGGAATAATTGCGGCATTCATGCCACCTGTGAGCCAACAGAGTAAGTACTAATTCCTGTTAATCAAAGTGAAATCAATAGCTAACTGATGGAGTTCTTTATAGGGATCCCGCCATCTATGAGTGCCAGTGTATTGCTGGCTACCGTGGTGATGGTTATGTCTGCATTGAGGAACAAAATTGTCTAAACAATCCCACACTGTGCGATATGAATGCCAAGTGTCATTCGACCAACAATGGCCTGGTTTGTGCCTGTAATCAGGGTGAGTTACCTTTGGTTTTTGTTATTGTTTCTTGGGGGCGACGATTTTATCCTGCTTTGGAGGCTCACAAGGGGCGCAAGAATTAAAGAAACAGAATCCAAAAATGGCCAGGGCTAGCAGGACATTCAGGTAGCCATTATTTCGATCCCAGGTAAGGGGATGCATAAAGAATTCCCGCATCGATTGCAACATAGTAACACGCCGATTTGGATCATCTATTCTTGCACTAAAGGGTCGTCTGGTCGACAAAGCAACAGACCGATGCAATCCTGGAATAGGACGCACTGTGAGGCGTGTTATTCTTCCAAGCATATTTGGGGGCAAACGCATCTCTCTAGTTTTGTACGAAAAGAAAAGAAAGAAAAAAAGACTATACGAAATTTTGAAATTTAACACCAAAAATTTTTGACTTGAATAACTGTTGTGTTGGATTAAAAAACAAAAAGTTACATATTTTTACCTGAAATTTAGTTAAATCAAAGTTTACTGAGGTTACACAGTGAACTTGCTCCTTACGATATGCTATAAAATGAGGGCTTATTCATCCCGCCATTAAGTTTTTCATTGAATGATTCACTTTTTTGGTAGCGTCTTTAACTAAATCTTTGTATTCTTTTCAGGTTTCTATGGCAATGGATCTGTTTGCTTCGAACGTCAACAACATGAGGCGGATTTCCTTATAGTTAGTCAGGGTGTCGTAATTGTACGAGTGCCTCTGAATGGGCGCAACGTCATTCCCATATCGGTGGCCTCCATGGCAATTGGTCTGGACAAGGATTGTGTGGAAGGACGTGTCTATTGGGGTGATATCTCAGCCAAGAAGATAATGAGTGCCAAATACGATGGAACTGATTCCAAAACATTCATCAGCACAGGTAATAAATGAATACAAAAGAGAAAATGAACTTCCTATACATTTCAATATAAATGCTTTAGATGTAGAATCGCCGGAGGGTATTGCTATTGATGTGGTGTCGCGTCGCCTTTACTGGACAGATTCTGTGAAGGATACCATTGAGGTGGCTAGTTTGGATGATCCATCATTGAGAGCTGTAATTATTAACAAGAACTTAGTCAATCCTCGTGGCATTGCCATCGATCCGTATAGAGAGTGAGTAGAAAGATAAGAAAACGCTTGTGAATGCTTTAAATTACGCCTCTTTTTTTTGGCAGAAAACTCTTCTGGTCTGATTGGGATCGTTCGTCTCCCAAAATCGAAATCTCCGATTTGGATGGCACTGGACGGGAGGTTTTGCTTGGCAAGGAAGGTGTCAATTTGCCCAACTCTCTCGTGGTTCTCGAACATAGTGGAGAACTCTGCTATGCCGATGCTGGAACCAAGAAAGTGGAATGCATTAATCCCGAAAGTCGACAACTCCGCACAATATCAAATGAGCTTAACTATCCGTTTGGTCTGACCTTTACCCATGATCAATTCTATTGGACCGATTGGAGCACGTATGTAAAATTTCCATAAATTTAACATTTTTTACGTTTTTCCTCCATTTCTTGTAGCAAAAAGTTGGAAATTGTAGACAGTCTGGGCACCAGACAAACTCCAATCCAAACTCCCTTCTTTGGCAGCCATAAAATGTATGGTATGACTGCAGTGGAGCAGAATTGTCCTCAATATCAAAGTCCATGCCAGAATAATAATGGTGGCTGCACGGATTCCCGCCTTTGTTTGGCCAATCGTAAGGCTCCATCAGGCAAGAGTTGCAAGTGCACAAGCTTATCCACCAGCTGCAGCCAACCTGTAGGACCGTATCCCCAGCTTTAAAGGGATATCTTGAAATTAAAATCACAAAAAAATAAAAATGAAATTATTTTTGGATAAGTATACAAAGTACATAGAAGCAGCAGAAGTTGACTTAACCAAACCAACTAACCGAGTGCCCTTTTTTGTGTATGTAAAGCTACTCAACTTAATAAAACAAGAAACACTTTACTATTATTTAGAAATTGTTTAATTTTATTTAAATGATTTGAGATGCCGTTTCCTAAAGGATTGCCAGTACAGTCTAAAGTATTTAATTTGAATAAACTCTGGCAGCGCTGTTTTTTTTTCTATGTGGCGCCAAGTGCTAAGCTTGTTACATCTTCTGGCAACACTGCCAATTTCTCGTTGTTGCTTGCCGCAAATGTTCAAGGTGCTAATTTGTTTTATGAGTCCAAAGTGAATTAAAGTAAGTCGGTGTTAAGTTAAAGTAATTTTCTTTTAGTTTATGGTGTGAGCAATTAAATCGATGTGTGTTAAAATGAAATTCCAAACAAGGAGACAAATTTCAAAAAACTAAGCAGACGCCGCGGCGTCTTGTATATTGTTAAGGCAAACAAATGCAGAACTTCCTTTGTGTTTTAGTTATTGTATTTGTCAAGTGTCAATAAATATAAATGAATATATGTACATTTAATGTATACGTGGAAAATCTCAGCACTTTAAGGTAAATGGTAACTGATTTTTTAAACTTTAAAGTAAAAATTTATAAGTACCTAAATATTTCCCATTACCCCTCGAAATGAAGTGTTGAAAAATTGCCAAATATGGGGGAAAATCTAAGTTTCGACACATATTGATGTTAAACCGATATTTTTGATGAGCGCCAAAAAAGAATATTTGAGTTTAAATTAGTTTTTCCATAGGGATTTTTAACGACTTTAAATTTTTGTTAAAGGGACCTTTATTCAGAGTGGTTTTTTTTTTGCTGGTTTTAGCTAGTGTTTTTTGTTTTGTTTGTTGTTTCCTTGTTTCATTTTAAATACATTTTGTAATTAGTTGTTTGTTTTTTGTTGTTTTCTAATTTTACAATGTGTTTCTATTTGTACATTGAGACATCAATTTGATCTATTTTCGGTTGCTGTTATACTTAAACTAAATAGAATAGTATACATATATAAAGTATACCTATTATATATTATTTCCTTTTGTGCTGCTAGGCTAGCTTATGTTTAACTTAGGTTGTTTTTTCTTTTTCATAATTGAGACACTGGAATGCATTTTTCTTTCACTTTATTTTACCTTCTCTCTTTTTCTCTCTCTCTCCATCTCTCCTTCCTTTTATTTTTCTAATTCCCTCGTTGAGTAAAATGTCGCTTATAAAACTGAGTGCATTTCTAATATGTTTTAAGGTGATCTGATCTCTATATATATTTTATATGTAGGTACTTCTAATGCGAACTACAAAATTTTATTTGCTCTTTTGGGTTTTCTATAGCTCATTGAATTTGGTACAGTTTCGTCGGAACCAACTACTTATTTCTGTTTTTGGTTTTTCTTTTTTTTATTTAGTTGACTAAATTCACTAGTTTCTAATTACTAATATATGTATATACTTTTATTTTGTTTTCATAATTGTGGTTTTTGCGTTGTAGTTTTTTTTTGGTTCAACTAATAGTTAGTTTTAATGCAGATAGCAGTTGATTCTTAATTTAAATTTTTTGTTTTTATGTATATATGTATATACAAATTATTTGTGTTGTTGTTGTTATGTAAAGCATTAGAGTATACCAAAGCCCGTTCCAATATTATGAAAACCTTTTCACATTTTTTTTTTCTTGTGTTTTTTTTTTTCTCGTAAAGTTACAAAAATGTATCTGATATATTGTTAGTTTGCAATTTTGTGGGATTTTTTTTGTTTTGTTTGTGTATAGTACAAAGACATTAATAGCACCTTTTCATTAAATTAAAACAAATGAAGTGAAATGAAAGTAAATAAAGTGAATTTGTGTTGTTCCTTAGTTAGTTCTTAGTTTAAGTTAGCTTAACTAATGTTTATGTCTATATGCTTTGAAGCCTGTTTTTTTTTGTTCTGGAAAGGGGATATGAATTGGTTTTAGCTTAGAATTATTTGCCGATATTGGAGATGTATATATGTATGTATGTATGTGTGTATATATATGTATGTATATCTAACTATATTTTCTTTCAATCCAATAGTTTAACTACATTTGTTGTTCCCAAAACACATTTATCGCTTGATTTTGTTATTTTTTTGTTGTTGTTTTTGTTGTTGTTGTCTCTCTTAATATACTCTACAAATAATGAATGCTAGAATTACAAAAACTAAAGAAATAAATTTGCCAATAGGGGAAGAATTTTTTTTTTTAAATACGAAAGTCATTTTAGGCAATTGGAATTTGATTTTAAGAATTTCCCTTATTAATTTTTGTAATGAGAAAAAGAAATATTGAATTTTGATTCACTAGATCTACTTTCTATATAACTACAAATATCTTATATGTATATTTATCTATTGCCATTGCACAGCCACGCCACAGACATTTCAGGGAAGGGGGGGTAATAGGCAGGAAGGATATCTCTCAGAATTTATCTCTTCGTCTGTGCGTGCTGCTGGCCGTATTCTATATCCATTTGTTCTTCGACATGGATGAGCGGAGTCGTCGACCCCACATAAGGTTGTATCATACAATCGTGCCCTGTAAATGCTGCGGCGAGGAGACCTGGGACGATTGTGTCAGCGAATCCTGTGCCTGCAACGAGCTGCCACCTCCACTGCCTGAGGTACTTGGTCCTGGACCCAGATCAGCTGTATTGATGGCAAGGGAAGAGCCGCCACTACCACCGCCGCCGCCGCCGATTCCACCACCACCTCCGCCCAAGGCAGAGGGATTTATGCCACCACCAGGACCACCGCCCACCACACATGGTACACCCAAGATTGGTGTTGGCTCCTCCGGTGGTGTGACCTGTAGGGAAATTTGATTCTACACGGAGAGTTACACATTATAATTAGATTTTATTATTATTTGAATCGATCTCCAAAACCCACCTCCATTCCAATGCTACCATTTAGCGAGATCTTGATGGGATTACTGTGATTCGTTGCCTGCATTAGTGTGGTAAAATGGCTAATGCCGATTTCCTCTAGCGAAGATTTTCTCCGCCCATGACTAACGCCCACATTAGGCAGTCCTTGACGCAGGGATGAGGACCGTCGAAGTAGGATATCATTGTCAATCTAAAATGGATCCAAAAAAACAAAAAAAACGGGGGGGAATGGAAGTGCCACCCAGTAGAAGAGGAATAATTTGAAAATAATTATCATCTTTCAAATATGATCGATTCGAATTAAATTCAATCAATTCACACACAATAATGCACACACATTTACACACACAATACAAAAATACAAATTGGCTAATTGAGAAATTAAAATACATTAAAAAATAACACATGATGAAGGGGGCTTGGGATGGTGGTGGTTGGGGGGCGGGCACCCCATGTGACCCATGATGATTGAGAACGAACGAACGAACGAACGTAACGTGATGTTGTGGTTAATCAATCCTTTAGCGTGCGTGCTATTGATATGGAATGGTAACTGGTTGTTGCACTTGTTGTTGTTGTTATACTGGTTGTTGTTGTTGTTGCTTGATTGTTGCTGTGGTTGCAGCTGCAGCTAGTTGTGGGTTGTTGTGGCTGTGGCTATTGTTGTTGCAGTTGCTCTTATTTAAGGAGTTCTTTCGAGTGTGTGTGTGTTACTAGGTGATATTTTTCTAATAATTTGTTTTTATCATAATTTTTTGCAGCCAATTTTTAAGTAAAATCAAATAAGGCAAATTAAATAATAACTTTGGGCGTAGCTAGGTTAAATTTTGCAAAAGAAAAACCTTTCTTAAAGGCTTGAGGTCGTCTGCTAAACCAAAGAAATCAGATACTGTCAGACATACAGAGGTTAAAGTTTCTCAAAATCAACAGGACCTTTGAAAATTACAAGACCACATTGAATACTCTTGGGATTCGTTTAAGCAGCTCAAGACTTACTCTATTCTAAATGAAAATTCTAAGGAAATAACTCAAAAACCAATCTGCTTATCAAAAATTTCAGTCACATTTTGCTTTGTGGTACTCTCTTGACCAACTAACTGGCTGTGATTAACTTATTCCCTTTAAATGATATGCCAAAACTATGATCTATGACCAGTTTTATCTTAGGTTATCTTCTTTAGTCGGTAATTTGAAAAACATGCGTCAATCACTTATTTAATCCTGACTACGCCCATGATTTGGTTTATAACTACTTCGTCACTTGGCTGGAAATTTATTTAAAATTTTTAGACACTCATTTAACTGTACATTTGATTGATTTGACTAAATTAGATATGACAAAACATTTTCATTCCCAGCCAAATGCAAATGCAAAATATATAAATTACGCGTGTGTGGGTATAAGTGTATGTGTGTGTGTGAAACAAACGAACGTGAAACAAACAAACAAACAGATAGAGTTTGGTGGAAAAACGTGTGTCTGCTTGTGTGTGTGTGTGGGTGGGTGTAGGTAGGTAGGTAAGTATGTTAGGTAGGTAGTAGTAATAATAGCCAACCCGCAATGAGTTACTCCTGCCGCGCTGTGAGCCAACCACCGTCGGACTGTCGGGTAGAGAAAGAGAATTCGATTTAATTTGCTGCTGCATCGGCGGTGTGCGCTGGCTAGTTGATCCATACCCGGCCAATGTTTGAACACTCTGCATTTGCATGGGATTCAAACCGGCAATACCGGAACCACGTCGCGAACCAGCTCCGACGGCGGTATTGGTCATTTGGCTCATTTGTGGCCCACCCAAATTGATATTGGAACAAAATGAGATGTTTGATTTGCGTCGCGAATTGTGACGTTCGAAGGTTTTTTGTGCCGAAAACGGTGAAGGTCGTACCAAATAACTGGCCACATAGAAAGAAAGAGAAGAGAGAATGAAGGAAGAGAAAGTTTATTAGGTTTTTCAATTTCATTGAGTTGTGGTCTGAGAAAATGCAACCAAAATGTAAACCATGTTACATATTATTTACACTTTCACTTTATACTCTTGCAGAGCATACAAAGAAGAGAGGAAGACATTTTAAACCTTAAAACATTTATATATACATGTATTCCTAATCAGCCTAAAAGGTCAAGTTCACTCGTTTTATTGCCGGACATGTTCAAAACATTTTTGAAACGGACCACCATACCATAAAATCAGACAAGAAGTTGCAATTTGAAGCAGATCGGATAAACGGAAAGCTTAAAATCAGCAACTCGGTTGGAGCACTTCCGTTTTTCTTGGGCACGGCATAAATAGAAATAGACAGAGTGATGATGATAAAACTATAGGTTATATAGATGTATTGAGACACAGGACTGCAAGGGTATTTAAAGTTCAACATAGCCGAAGTTCATATTCTTTCATAGCTTACATTAGATCGCCCTCTTCCAGCTTGAGATCACAGCTTGGATTGATTATCACATAGGACAAATGATTTCGTTTCTCGCTAACATCATCATAATCTATAGTGGGCAGATTAAGTGATTCCATGCGACTACGCACCAAATTAGCTATCTCAGCGCGCTCAATTTGCTGTGCATGATTATCACGAGCCTCATCAGCCAAATTAATCGAATACTAGAAATAGAGAAAAGACCCAACAAAATAATTCTCATTAGAGATTAATAAAAACCAAACAAAATATAAAATTGAATGTCATCAGTTCTAGTCTAAAATGTTCAGTTAGTTGTTCTTGTTATGAGTAGAATATTTGTGTGCAGCGGATGGTGGGATGACAACGATTTTATGGTGGTTGTGGTGTGGTGGGCGGGGGCCAATCCCTTTTGAATTGCATTGGTCATCTTCATCATATTTCATGCTAATTTCATGCTGTAATTAAAAAAAAAAAAAAAACAGGAAAAAGCCAAACACTATGTTGACCTACCTGAGCTAAAGACTCTCACTCTCTCTACTGAATGTATTTGGTTGTTTTTTTATATTAATTTATTAAATTTCATGTTGATGTTTAATCATCATATCATCGGGGCTACTTACGGATGATCCTTTACGCTCCGATGTACAACCAGCCAGACAGTTGACCGATTTCTGTCGCTGATGTTGGTGTCGATAGCTGCTGGTGCTGGCACCTGCTGTAGATGAGGGTGGTCGATAGGTAACACCACGCAGCATTTCACTGCTATCCTTGGTGGAATCAGGTGTTCCAGTTTCCTCATCATACTGGGCGTATGAGTAATTTTTCATTGGTTGATTTTGTGTATGCAAATTTCGATGAAATGATTTACATATTTAATTGATTTTTAATTGAAATGGGCAGATGTGAGAGTATTAGTAAGCATATAATGAAGTAAAATTCTTCTCAGTGTGCGTGTTTCAGTGTTTGTGTGTGTGTGTGAGTGAGTGTGGCCATAGGTTAATGTAAACATTTAATGTGTATTGGTAGAAGAAAAAAAACATGCGGTTACCGAACTAAAAGCAAAAACATGTAAGTATACAAAAAAGTTTACTTTCTTTGTCTTTTTTTAATATTATTTTTTTGTTTGTTTCTTTTTAAAAAAAATAATATGAAAAGTTAAAGCAAAATAAAAATTCAGCTTAAGGCCGCACTAAATCAAGGAAAAAAAATATAAAACACAATATATATAAAGCTATATTTGCTTTGAAAAAGTGCCTTTAGCAAGCTGTTGATAGGAAAATCTAATTTTGTTTTCTTTCTGCAGTTGTAACATCAAAAAAAAGTTAAAAAAAAAAACAACAAAACTTGTTTTTTAAATGTACTTAATTGATTGTAGCATAAATAAGATTATTGGTTCAGTTTCAGTTGAAATTCAAAGCAAAACACAATTTTGACACTTTCTAAAAAAAATGGGAAAAATTTTAGACAATTTCAATGGATAGACTTGTTTAGGTGACCTTGCCTTAATCCATTTTTTTTTTTGGAACACAACAAGTAATGCAATCAGCTAATTAAACGAATTGACATGCAAATAAGCTACAAAATTAAAAGCAAACATGCATCAGAATCACGCAGAGAACCAATATGAGGGTAGTTAGAGGGGGAAAATGAGAAAGAGGGGACACAAACTATTATAACTACTTGGACAGGTGTGCTGGCCGGGTAGAGGAGGGAGAAGGGTGGTAGCAATCTACACACACATTTATCTCTAAATCAAAGAAAAAACCAAAACCCCAAAAAGAGGTCAGAAAAAAGAAAAATCACATTCAAGCATATGAATAACTTTTTTTTTGTATGAAATGTTTGACTTTCATTTGATTTGATTTTAATGTTTTTCTTTTTTTTTTGTTTAATAGTTTTTAGTTTTTTTTTTTTTTCTCTGAAGGTAAACTCACTGCGTGCTGCGTGTGCAATATATATATAGATATCTCTTTCTCTATATATATAAAGCCTAGGTCAAGTCCAATACAAACGCAAATCAATTAGCTTAATTTTTTATTGTAAACAAAATATATATCTCGGTCAACTGTGTTTCTTTTTTGTTATTATTTCTTTTAATTTGTCGTTTGATGAATATGCAGAAGTAATTTGTTTTTAGCTAAGATTAAGATTAAGCGTAAATGAAAATCCGTTTTTGAGATAGGGGAACGGCGGGGTAAAGGAAGAATTTGTTTTAACTACTTTGATAGACTTTCAGTTATATGTATATGTACACAAATCGGAATCGAATCGGAAATTGAAATTGAAAAGGCTACTTTTTTGTTCTTGGGTTTCAAATTCTATATATTGAGAGAACCTTTAAAAGTTTGGAGAGAAAAATAACGTATATATGATTTATAAAGTGGTATGTATATATATATGTATAAAGTTTAGTTCGCGCCAGACTCATATGCAGTTAGTAGATACTTATTGAAATCGAAGCGTAAGCGTGTGATATGGAAATCAATTCAAAACGTAAAGAAAAACGAAAAGAATCAACATATTAAAATTCAAATCAAATTTGAAATTAAAATGGAAACCATAATTGAACCAATTTTGTTCAAGTCTAGGCCTCGAGTGGTTAAATATCATTTTTTATTTTTTTTTTGGGAAATATCTTGAACTGAATGTGTACCTAATTGAAACGCAAAAAGCGTAACTTAGAGAGAACAAGAGAAAGAAGTAGGTGTGTATATTTATTTTTTAAAGTAAGAGTTAAGAGTTTGAGACAGGCTAAGAGTTATGTTTGATTTTTTTTTTTTTTTTTTGTGGAAGTTATGTGAGAGTTAGAGAGACAGACAGAGTGATGTGAGTTAAGAGTTAGTTAGTTAGTTTAGTGTTAAAGACAAAACTTTCGAAGTTGAAAACCTGAGGCCCTAAACGCAATTGACATTTGCCTTTTGTTTGTGTTGGACTCACCGATGGACGCAATCGCACACAATGCCTGCTGAAGGCCGAGAAGGGTCCCCATCTTTCGATCGGCGAATTACTCACATGTGATGTGTCCGCATTCGATGTATCTTGAGTGCGATAAATGCCAATTGGTATCTCACAGGTTGTTGAGCATAATTTCTGATATAAACGCCCATAGGTTCGTATCCACATGTCCTCTTTGGTTATACGCATCTGTGTAGGAAGTAAGACTAAGTCCCATGCCAAGTACTCATCATCAAAGGTGACACATACCGAGGTTAGGAAACCACTTCCCGGTGCCTGATCAATGCCCAGCAGTAAACGGACGAATGTGATAACATAATCCTTGACAAATGCCTGATACAGCAAAGTGTCCAGCATGGAGGCACTGAATACCGCTCCGGCGGCAAAGGGTAAACGAAACATATAGGATATATGCGAACCGCGTTCCTTTTCGCGCTGCGTGTAAAGTGAGCGACAAATTAGCTTACACATAACTGGACAAAGTTTTCTTGGGTGTAAGTGTAACTACTGACCTTTTCCATTTTACTCAGATGCAGGGCATACTTATCGTGAGCTCGGAATTGCATAAAACGCATATTAGAACTCTGTGATAATTCGGTAATACTTTTAATGCTGGGAAAGAATCTGAAAAAAAAACAAACAATAGAATGGTAAAGTCGTGAATTATGGCAAAAGTACTTATAGATGCACTTACTTGAACATATTCTGAACTGCTACAATTGTATTACAATCGGATAGGGAATCTTCTTCCGCTGAATTGGACAGCTCTTTATTAACAACCACCACGCTTTCGGCCAGCGTAATACCCGCACGTAAAAGATCATCTAGACAGTCAATTGAACCTAGCATCCAATAGACCTAAAAATGCATTTAAGTTTCAATTCATTTCTTAGTACATTCACTTTATAATACATTTCGTAATACATAATTCAATATGCTTTTATCAATTCATCGCTCAATATATTTTTCAATCCATTATTGAATTTGATTTAAATACTACATACCAATGGAAAATAAGATAGAGCATCTAAAAAGGCCACATCGGGTCGTCGTTCTAATAGCAATATAATGGGATTCAACGAGGTCTTTGAACGAAAGTGTGCTCGCAATGGTATAATGAAATTATATATGCCATTTGAGGCATAATCGGCCGCCAATATGATGGTCTTATTCTGCCATTGATATTCCTTTGCGTTCCTATAACTGCAATGCTCGCATACCTGCAAATTGAAATCGAAAATCAAGTACCAGGTAATGGGAATCTCTATATACAGACGAAGAGAGAATGCAGAATGTAGCCACTTACCTGTGCCAACTGCAGACAACAGAGGGGCTTCTTCTCTTTCAGTAAATAGCAAAGCGTCGGACTGACACCAATGAAAGGCGAAACTGGCGGGAATCCCTTGACAATGCTGCAAATGTAGAAGGTGTAAACACATGCGTTCGTTACTCTGGACAGGTCTTAACGGCAAGGAAGACAGAAGGATAAAAGGTACCCAGATGGAAGGAACAAATAAAAGTGTGGGGAAATGACAGGCGCGTGTGTGTTGGTCTAAGTAAAATTGAGACGGAAAAGCAAGCAACAAACACAACACAACAGGCAAAAGAAAACGCAAAGGATTAGCTTAACAATTGTATGAAGTATGAAACTGAATAGAACTGCTATATTCAAAATGATACTAATGAATACAATGAGGTATAACTGAAAAGTGAAAATGTTCCTTGGGTAAAATTAGAATGAGATTTTACAATTATAGAGATTCATATATGTGAAAAAGTTTTCATTTGATATATATATATACATTCTACAGATTGCAATATGAATTGGTCAAACTTTTAATAAAATTTGCCTTATATTTATGTCTTGTTAATTATAAATTTCTGTTTGAACAAAATGAAAGACACACAGAGCAAACTACGACTAAAAAAGTATTACTATAACAACAGCATTATGGTTAAATGTTGTATTTCTTATTTTCTTTTTTGCACGAGTTGCAGTGACATGGGCGTGTGGGTGTGGTTGGCGGTGGGCTAATGGTTGGGTGGCTTGAGACTTTTCACATGCAGTCAATGAGAGAGAGACAGAGAAGAAGAATAGACAGAACATTTTCCAAAGTAGTAGGAGTAACCCCTTTTCGTTGAAAAGGACTCTAATTGCACAGGCAAAGAGCGACCAAAAAAGTTTCTTTTTCTTTTGCTTAAGGGGGTAAACCAAGACGTGGAAGTGAAAGTAGTTTTCTGCGAAACAAAAAAAAAAAAAAACAAAAAAATTAATGCAGAACGGGAAAACCAAAAAATAAATAACAAATATAAGCAAAAGCAGCAGCAACATCAGCAGTATCAACAACAACAACAAAGACAAATCTCAAGTAGTGACAGTTTTGTTTCTTTTTTCTCCCCATTTTCCAGCAAGGTAAACGACGTCAGGGCCAAGCATTTAGACCGCGCCTTGGCCAAGTCATTAAAACATGTCCTGCGGGCTGAATGCAAACAAAAGCAACAGCAACAGCAACAGTAACATTGCAACTGCAACAACAACATGAACATCAACAATAACAACAAGTAGAAATAGGACAACTCTTTCAATGATTGATGCCTATCTCTTTTCATCTGGCTCCCTTCTCTATCTCCTTTTCTCTCTCTGTGTACCCAACTTACCCTGAATAATCGGCGGCCCAAACCGGACGCAACTTTCGATGCGTCTCAAGAATTGAACTGCTCGATGTAAATCCACAATTTGGTTGAGACTGAGCCGCTGCCGCTGTCGCCGACATTGTTGTAGTGGTCGAGGTGCTGGTGCTTGTGGTGGAGCAACTACACGAGCAACACCGTTGCAATTGTCGCCTACGTGCCGCTAGCATGGCCAATGCACCACCACCCAAGCCCAGACTCCCCACTCCGCCCACTACTGGACGTTGTTGTTGGTGGTGACTCTCACTGTCGCAACTGTAACTTTTCTTCATTGCTCGTCGCCGCATCTCAGTGGGATTGATAGGAAGCGGTGCTGCAACAGCGGTGCAAAAGGCGCAGCCAGGCGGCGTTTGTAGCGGTTGGGTTTGCGTTTGATGATAAGAATCTTCCGAAGAGCTCATGATGAGCGAATAGGTGCGCGATTGTGGAAAATGCCCGCCCAAGCAACTGAGGCGAGAGTGGTGGAGTAGGAGTAGGTGGTTTAGTGCGGTTTCGGAGGGTAGGTTAGTAAGTATGTGTGTTTACATAAAGAGGGGGTCTAAGTGAGGGGAGTTGGGTGGGTGGATACTAGCTAATCACTATTTAATTATTGGTTGCTGGTGCTCTAAGACAACATTCAATGAAAATTGATTCAATCTTCGAATGATCTGTATAATTTAGTTTTAAAATCACAAAGAACATTCATGAGGATCATTTAAAGGATCATACAGAAGTTATACTTATATACTCTTCAAGTTAGATATATGTATATGTTATATGTATGTACAATCAAGAGAAGGTGGTCAAACGTACAGTTATACATAATTTTAGTGAGAGACATTAATTTAATAAGTAGATAAATAGTAGTTAGGGTTACGCACAAACACACAGACACACACACAGTTTGGAGATTATGTGGATAGAATTAAGGTCCAGATTTATGTACAGAAATGTACAAGGTGTACACACACACTAAAACACTTACACATATACATACATATTTATATAGAGTTTGTGTGTGTCTAATTAAGGAGACAATAAGAGGTTCTTGTAGAGGATTTTGCAAGAGTGTTATAAAAACTTACGCTATTTTCTCTGAGGGTGAACGCCAAGGCATCTCATCGTCAATCTCATCATCGCTCTCATCACCCTCTTCGCCATCATCATTGCCAGCGATGCTAAATGATGAAGAAGTGAACATATCGGGCACAGGCAATATTGAAGGTCGTCTACTTCCTATAGACGTGAAAAAAATAGAAATTTAAATTTTAGACGACATAGAAGTAATTTCAAATGCAACTTTTATAAATCTATTTATAAGCAACAATCAGATCAGATCAGATTTTCTATTCGACTTTATCAAAAACTCAATCGATCTATAAGAATGTTCAATCATCGTTAGACTTGTATTATTCACAAAATTTTATAATCAAGGAATGACTTTACCTCTACGTTGATTGAGCACATCGGGACTGAGTAGGTTAGGATTATTGCCAAAGGGCACATCCAAATGATTGCCCGTGGTAGTTAATGTGGCGGGATGAACGGTTAATGAAGTACCCATACTGTGACCACCACCTACTCCTAGCCCACCGCTAGACCCACTGGGCATACCCGAAACTCCTCCTCCACCCGTTAGAGTGTTGCTTGATGGCACTGCTGTGGTGGTTATTGTGGTTGTGGCCATTGCCGTCTGTTGCTGCTGCGTCACTGTGGTGTCCTTAAGATTCTGTTTGGAATCTGCTATTATCACAGCTGTCGGTGTATCGCCGGCTGAGAAAATTGAAAGAAATCGAAGCGTTTTAAACATATATATTGAAATAATATGGTTAAATATTTTTCTTAATTGAAAACTACTTTTAAGAAAATTAATTTCACTTTGCTATACAAAAAAATTGATACAGAATAAAAAGGGTAAAAATCGGGTTAAAGCTAGAGTAAAAGTGCTCATTAAAAGTCCTTTCATTGTTCGACCGGCCAACAACGGTTTTTACTTCGGCTTTTTTTGATTAGTTAGTTAACGTGCAGGTATTAACTTTCCTTCTAATTACAAGCTCAAAAGAAAAGGTATTGGGGCGGAGAAGGTCGTGGTTATAAGAAAATTATTCAGCATGACGCAACAAGCTGAAAGTTTTCCTTTTTTTGTTCCGCGTCTTTGCTCTTGTATCGTTAGTTTTCCGTATTTCCTTTTTTCCGTTCAGGGTTTCATTTTTTTGTTGTTGTTTTTTGTTTAATTGTTGCGTGAGCTGAGCATATCATTTACAATTTGACACCGACACTGAGAAACTGAGAGATAGAGAGAGACAGACATGCACACGTAGTAGAAGGAGGAGAACGAGGAGAAGGGAAACAACAACAAGATAACAAACAAAGTCGAAAGATATAGAAAAAGTTACAGATACATCTATTTACATTCACATAGAGAAGGAGACAGAGACTAGGACAAAGGCAAAGAGAAAGTGAAAGAAATGCAAAGCGGCAAATGGCATAAAGTAAGTAAAATGAAGCAAACACAAAAATAGCAACACTGTGAAAAGTTAAAAGAAGAAGAAGAGCAAAATAAAAAGCATATACAGATGGTGTTTGTATGTAAAACATATCTATATACATATATGTATATATATACACATACATACATACATATATAAGTGTGGTTATGTATGTGGGGAAAAAAAACCAGGCAAAGTGGTTGCCGGATATATGCGCCGGATGTGGTTCGGGTATATGTCAAGGTGTGGTTTCTATGTGCGAACATGTGTGTGCGGGTGTTTGTGTGTGTCTACGGTGTGTGTTTCAAAGTGTGAGTAGTAGCGGAAATGGTTTTTGATGGCAGCGGAGTAAATGCATAATAAAACTTAAAGAGAGATAAAGGGAGTGGGTGATCCATATATAATGGCAGAAGAAAAGAAGAGACTGGGAAAGGGTTAGAAACAGAGAAGAGTTAGAGAAAGAGACAAAGTGAGAGAACCTTGAAAAGTCATACACAGAAATGTTTTTTTTTCTTTTTCACTTTGTTGATCATAAGACTTCTTTTTTATTTTCCCAACTTCAATGCTTATAGACTTTGCTGTAGAAGTAATAGATACGAAAAACTACATTGTAAGCTCCATATAAGGTTGAAAAACTTAGCCGATCTTCTTTAATTTTTGCAAACTTCTTTAATATGTATGTTGCATAGGATAAGCAGACGATTTTCTTCTTTTCAGTTTCAATTGGTCAAAAATATATGTATGTACCTATGTATATCCATCAATATGGTTTCGCTTTCAAAATATATATCGAAACTTTTATTAGCGGATTTTGTAGTGAAGTGATATTCGTTCAAAGCTTTAACTAGTTGTGAATTACAACTATAAGGTGAATAAAATGAACAAGGATTGCAAGAGGCATTTGTCCTTTTAATTATTTATATATTAACCTATATTAAAGAATTTTATGACCTGGAAATTATTTTCTGTGTAATTCTGTGACGGAAGGTTAAGTGGCAACTTTTATGAAAATAAGTAAGAGTAAAGTGGGGTATAGAAAAAAAATGAGTAGGTGATATTTTAGTGTGTTTGCTTCATTTTGTTTTATTTTTTGGAGGAGTTCTCTGGGGGGTTTCGGGGTTTGGTTGATGGGTGGGTTGGTTTGGATGGTGTTCTACACTCACGCACAAATAGTGATGCAAACTCGTTACTGTCGTTTGGTGTTTGCATAGGCGGATATAATTGCGGATACGGTTGCAAATTCAAAGGCGTGCCACTAACTGAGGCGGTGGCAGAGATGCCGCCATTTTCATAACTGGTTGTGGGACTGTGGGGCACACGAACACAAACAGATGGCACTGGTGCAATTGTCGTAAATGCCGCTGTTGTTGCCGATGGTGTTGCTGGTGTTGCTATTCCTGCTGCTGCTGATGTTGCTGCCGTTGCCGCTGATGGAGTTGTTGCTGTTATTGTTGTTGTTGATGTTGCTGATAATAATGTTGATGATGTGAAAGTCGTGCTTATTGTTGTTGTAGTTGTTGGTATTGTTGCTGTTGGTATTGTTGATGTTGTTGTTGTATTGGCTACATATTACACATACATATATATATGCATATATATCTATCACGGTATATATTGGTGGTATTTGATAGGTGTATTTTGTGTGTGAGATAAACTATATGGACTAAGACTCACGAAAGTGTAAACCTTGTGGAAAATCATTCAAATTTTGTTTCCATAACTTTTACATTTTCTGTTAGAACTCTAAAAGTATTTTATTCTAGCTGTAGTCTTTAGAGTGAGTAGTATAGAGTCAGTTTTTTGTTATGAACTAAGAGTTTCTGCTTAGAAAATGCCTACAACAAAAAAACAAACAAAAAGACCAAAAACGAAAAACATAACAAAGCGGAGGTCCTTTCGTTAAAGGGACTAATTTCTTTAATAATTTTAAGTAATTTTCCAGAGAAAAAAACTCAAACAAAAGAAGGCAAAACACATTGAAAGCATTTTCGTTTTTCCTTTTTTTTTTTTTGTTTTGTTTTGTTTGATTTCATTCAAGAACAAAATGGAAAGAGAGTTTAATAAATTAAAAGAAGAAATATATAACCTCAAAAATTAAACAAGATAGAGGGAAAGAGAGAAAAGGAAAAAGTCAGGGACGAGAAAGAGAGAGAGAGAGAGAGAAAGTGGGAGAAGAGGGAAGAGCAACAGCGACACACTTGTTGCTAAAAGCATACATAAAAAATCATTCAACGCAACACACTCGGTTGTCCCTCTCATTCGGTTGCTTTCTCTCTCTTTCTCACTCTTTAAAGCACATTCATTTGTATCTTACCATTAGCCGCTGCCGCTTGAGAAGAGGCTGATGTACCACCTCCACCAGATACGCCACTTGTCTCCTTAGTTGTGCCCGACATCGGGTCCGCTGTTTGATTTTGATTAACGACAAATGCCGAATTCTCCTCCTTGGTTATGCTCATATAATAACACGTGTCATCCTTTTTCATTATATGCCTTGGTCCGGGATTCAATAGAATGGTATCCTCATAGAATTCTGGCAGCTCAGCCGGCCTGACACCCACCAAGGCCACGCCATATCTGAGCAATAGCAGAAGTTGTATAGAGATGGGTGGGTGGGGTAGTTGGACAAGAAAGAAAACGAAACCGAAACGAAATTGTGAAGTTTTGCATAAAATTTATGTTTATAATTTTATGTATGTTTCTGCACGTGCCATTCAAATTGAACAAAAAAAAAAAAACTTATTTTTGTATACACAAGACTGGGTATTTTGTGTCCACATTTTCATTTTAACTTACTTGCGATGTGAATGAAAACTGGCATAGGTGAAACTTTTACCCTCATATTCGCCAAAGAAACGGCTGTCACCAAGAACAATATGATAGATCTCATTGCCCGAACATTTTCCATAGAGACGATGCCACTCTTCCGGGGATTGTTGTCCTTCCCTATAGCAAAAAAAAAAAAAAAAAATACAGTTTTGTTATATAAACTTATGAATAGCTTTGATAAAGGAAATAGTCATGATACACTTCATATATTAGGAATAGCGAATCACGGATTATCACTGAGAAGTTTTAGAGGTGCGAATTTTTGGGCTATCTCGTATGATTATACTTAAAGTGGATCTGGAAGTTTGGAGCTTACTTGAGTTGTATTTTCTCTGCTTTTACTTTTATGATTTAAAATTTGTAATAATTATAACTTTAATTTGAAATTTGTTTATTCTTAAAAGTAAATTTGCTTATCTAAACAAATGACATTGACACTAATTGTTAGTTAAATTTTAATCCTTTTATATCCCTTTCGAGACTTAAAGTGACAAAAAGTTTTTTGTCGAAACAAAGTTTGGCATTGCTATTTTTTATTTTTAGGGATCTCCCTTAAAATGGGTTAACTACTCTTGGGGTTTACCCCAGCGCGTATTTAATGCTTTCGTTGAAATGCCATTTGAAATGCTAAATTAGCTGCCCACCATCGAATGACAACGCTGAAGACTACTCAACAAACAAGAAAAAAAGAGCGAAGCTAAAGAACGAAAGGAAAAAGTGTGACGCATCCAACCCACATGACATGAATGACGCAAGGACATCAAATTTCAGTTGATTTCGTTTTTCTTCACTCGGTTCGCTTTTTTTCACTTTTAACAGTTGACCTGGCAGCCACTGGGCCATTGATAGTGAAAGAGTTTTAGTTAGAAAAGAGGGGAAAAAGGAGGTGGTATACATACTGTCCGCGGGATGTGTGCAGCAATAGGGTGACTAGGGTGCTGGCACCCGGGCAAGTGCAGTTGTTGGCCAACAGGGCGTACTTGAATTCATCCTCGCAGACGACATGCTCAGCGAATTTCACATGCAGCTTGTGTTCCGGCCTGTCAGATTGAATTCGATTAAATTCAATTTGCAAAAACAAAGAATGAAATAACGAAGAGGATACAAGTTTTGACGCTTACCTAAAAATTTGTACATATTGGGGAACATTTGGTGCAAAATCTTTAACAGCCCAAGAGCGTAAAATTGTATGCTCATCGGCAGCAGTTTTATCAGCATAATTGCGTGCAGCTAATATGAAACAAGCCTCAGCCTCATTCATTCTGGCTCGTGCCAAATCGCCATCCTTGAGACACGAGCCCTTCAAAAGAAGAAAAAAACATGCTGGTTATTGATGGTTACAAATGGCCACAGGGCATATTGACAATTAGCTTCAGTTTGTCTTAATCAATCTACTCCATGTGTATGTCCTTTACCTGTATATAGATCACACGTTGAGCCCAAATTGGCACTTGCAGTATCATTCGCATTGTTGTATCCAATTCCATGGGACTTAATAGGACCACATAAAAATCCTGCAGCAATGGATGGGCATAAAACTCATTGAGGAAGTCCATTATAGTGTCCGCATGCAGAGTTGTCGAACAGACCACAACATGCTTTTCGCTCTGTGCCCGATGTGAGGAGTAACTGCCACCCAGTTTTTGTCTCTCCATCCAGGTGAAGGCCAATTGTTCAAACTGTTGAAATGTGTGTGGAAAGTGTGGCAGGAGATTCATTAATAATTTCAATTAAATTTAAGTGCCTTCACATTTCCAGTGTGTGTGCAACAATTTAGCCAAAATTTAGTCAACTTGTTGGTCAATCCTAAAATCACTCTCTACCCACACCTGCCCTTCTTTTCGCCCTGCTCTCTCGTAGTCATAAATTCTGCAACACATTTCCAAGTTTTAGTGCAGAAAAACCATTTGATTGATGCTCTTGTTGTGAGTTTGCTTGCCCCAGAGCTCCCTACCTCCCCTTGATGTATATACATATGTCGCGAATCTCTATAACGTTCCAGGCACATATATATTTTTTTCTTTGTTTTTTTGCTCTGTGTAATGTTTGCTTCGGTTTATGGCAGTTGACTTCAGTTGTTGTTAGTTTTTGCTGCGCTGATATAAAACAATTGTTTTGCAAATTGTTCCAACATGGCAAACATACACACACACACAGAGAGAATGGATGCTGATGTCCCCCATCCTATGCTGCCTTCATATTAATATCGATTGATTGATTTAGTCTCATCTATTTTATGTACATACAACAATTTTGATGGATGGCTGGACATAACTAGTCCTAATGGTAGGTCCTAGACTGAATGACTGACTTTACTCACTTAACTTTGTATATACATTTGTATATGTACAGTTGGAGAAAGAAATGTTTCATAAATAAATAATAAAGTAGAAAAAAGTTCTTCTCCAACTGTGCATAGTTTTCTCTCAGTGTTATGTGTGTGTAAATATTGATAGAAATTAAATGTGATAGTAGGGTTGTAGCTTGAACTTACCTGTGTGGGCAGCACAATCAGCGCCACACAAATCATAATGACCATATAAAGTTGTGAGGGCCAAATGTCTGGAACAAAATCACCATAACCCACTGTGGAGAAGGTCACAACCACATAGTAGGTACTCTGAAAGAGATTCAAATGCCGATGACCAGCTCGCTGAAAGTGCTGAATGCCACAGACGCTGAAAATGAAACAATAAAAAACACAGACACACACACACAATTTAGTTGTTAAACAAACAGACTAAAAACTTTACACTCACCTAGTGAAAACTAAACACAAAAGAGTTGCTGATAAAATAGTCAATTGTTGAGATAAGGCTGATTGAGATTTTTGCATGGCTCGATGGAGATCATTCTGCGGAAGGAGAAATTTATTAAAAACAACCATCCAATGAGAATGTTTCTAATAACTTACAAACATATTCTCCAGAGAACGTTTGGCCAGCCAGCAATTAAGGAAAATGGGTATAAATAGATTACGTAATGGAGGATGAACAATCTAATAAGAAAACGGTTTAGAAATATTCATAAAATTTGTTATTAAAAAAGAAAACTTACCGTTAAAGCAAAAGGTATTGTCGTAACTAATTCTAGTATAAAATGAAATGATAGAATTTGCTGCCAAATGTTGCCCTGCAATGGTAAGAGTTATAGTTATGTTATATAACTTAGATCCGCAATGTTTATTATCTTTTACCTTATAGCCTAGATATGTGAGCACCAAAGATTGCGTTAAGGAGACCATGGCTAAGAGTAATTGCAGCACCCATAAAACAGTTGGTCGATTAACCCATAATATGGCGTCCCAATTGATAATGGGATTCTCTTGAAATTCTTCTTCAGTTAACTTGGCTGAGATGATGAACTCTGTCTTATTGGCCACTTCGCAGCCATAGCTAGACAGAGGCAGATGACGAGAGAGAATGAAAGAGAGAGAGTTAACCAATCGATAAAGTAGTTTTCTTCATAATTTGTTCTTACCATGTTATAAATGTTGGATTTTTATCCAATATCACACGTATTATGTAGAGAACACACGACAGTAACTTAAGGAATAAATCGGCAATTCGTATGCGTAAGCCTGTTGAAGAGAGAAGGAAAAGAAAAGAAAACGAAAAAAAGGACAAGAACGTAAGGAAAAAAGGCAAGAAGGAAAATTGGGTCAGGTAACTAAATTACTATGTGTCTGGTTAACCAAATGTTTACACAAACGAGTCCCCAATCAGCCCTCGTTTTCCCCCCAACACATATGCCTCTTCAATTACATGTATTTTCTCTCTGGCTGGTCAAATCAATATTTACTTAAGATTATCGAAATTCGTTTTTCTTGTTGTTGTCCCCATATATGAAATTCAATTAAATTCTTGTTTTCTTCACGAGTTTTGTTGTAATTAACATAAAAGTGAGCATGTTAAAAATATTATTCTTTTACTTACTTGAACGCTGATTCTTAATGAAATACAATTGCAGTCTTTCTTTAAATGTGTTTTCATTCACATAGTACTCCACACGAACTCTGTAAAGAAGAAAAAAAAATCAAATTTAACATTTATTTCGTATAAATTGACATCTAAGAACTATCAATTGGCAATTGATCAGCTTATATAAAGATGGATAAAAAAAAAGTATCACCATGGCACCTGGAACTTCGTCAAAAGCTGCAATGCATTTTCTATTAGTGCGTGCTGTTCGCAGCATTCTGCAGACAAGTATTAAAATGTCAGAGACCACCCAGCGCGTTGCAACGAACGACTCCTGTCTCCTCTGTCCTGCTAGAAGACACCCATCTTGTTACGACCAAGACACGTGATAGGCAGCCACGTTATTGCTATTTAACGACACAAAAGACATTTTGCGTATACATAGGTACATATGTACATGCATATGGCAAATATCACAGGGAACACATTTCACTTTGGCTGAGTCGAAAATGAGTTAAACATAGACCATATAACGCATCCATTTAACTTGTCGTGAATAGAAGTAGTTCAGACCCGTCATGTGCCTTGTAACACTTGGTTACCTAATAATAGGTATGATTGACTGGCACAATTAGCATTTGTACAGTACAAGAAATATGTATGTAGCATACTTTTATGAGCTATCATTTAATACCTTAACTTAAACCTTGATCTGCATCTTACAGCAATTAGTCTGGTTTATTTATATCAACCTTTTAGTGTTCACAGTCTTAAAAAACGTACCTTGATCTGTGGCAGCACAAAAAAAGACATACTTTTCTATGTTGTCATAAGCTGGGATTAATTTATGCACATAATATATCAATAAATCAATACTTAAGTTTTGGTTTGTATTTCCTTTTTGTATTTTCTTTTTTTTATTTAAATTTACTTATTAAACATTAAGTGAACAATGGTTTACTCAATGTTTTAAAAAAAGCAAAACAAAAAAATGTAGCATACTTACTGGGGACTCAGTTATGCATATTTCTTTATTCGAAATTGACTGCAAAGTCAATAAAAATTTATACAGAAATCATTACAAATTTAAACAAGCTCATCCATCCCCATTTTTACAATAAAAATGAATCTCTTTCTGTTGCTAAAGCAAGCAATCAACAACGAAATGGGTGCATTTTATATATTTATTTTGTTGCAATTGTTATTGGCTACCATCAAGAATCAAAGAACGAATTTTGTTCTTTGCAGTTAACTCAAATTTCGAGTACTCAGCAAATAAAAAGCAAAAAAAAAAAAAAAAAAACAAAATGAGAATTGAAAGCGTTTTCAGTCAAAGACTTACATTAAACACTTGACTGCACATGACATGAATGGATTTCAGTAATAGATTGTCTGAGAAGTGTAGATGAGCAGATGAAGATGGGGCCGGGGGGCTTGGAGTAATTAAAAGAGCCTTGGCCACACTTTAAGTGGGTGATGTTGTTCATCGCTTTGATCAAGAACAAAAGGACAATTCAATTAACTAGTTTTTTGTGTTGGGTCACCTTTCTGCTGCTTCTGTCTTGCTCTATCTGTTGTCTGCTGTGTGTGTGTGAATTGTCTCGGCTTATAAGTATAAATGTTTAAGTTTAGTTTTCTCTTGTTGTCTCATTTATGAGCTGTGAATATTCATGTCAAGGTTAATGCACGCCTAGACACAACAGCAATGAGCAAAGTAGTTGTGCTCCCGGCAGTGGCTCAATGGCACCTCAGAGGCTAAAGAAGGGCAACGACTGCTGCAGCGCGTGGTGAAATTAACGAGCAGCTTTTTGCTCACTCATATACACACACACATACAAGTGACCAATCAGTTATAGAGTACTGGCTAAAACTCACAACGTGCCGTTGCATACAATCAACTCTGACCTCGGAAATTTTTGGTGGCGTTGGAAAAAGCTGCGCACTTTGCGGTTATACCAGGGGTCATTCCTCCCCCCTTTGCTCCGTTTTGCTTCACTTTTTAGTGACTTGATTTCTACTATTTTCAAATTAAATTTTGGGTGAGGAAAAAGCCATTAAAATGTAAGTGAATAAATATAATTGAAACGTTTTCCACAGGCCACAACAAATTTTTTGCCACACTTTTTTTGTCACTTTTCTTGGCCCTTTTTTGGCCTGTTTGCTTATTTCGGCGCTAACAGAGTCAGCGCTAATGTGTTTTTGTTATTGCTTCATGTTCATCATCTTGGCCATCATCATCATCATGATCATCATTGTTATTTGATTATCTCAAAACAGGCAAGATATTGAATTTAAAGCCCGCTCTCTTTCTCTATGTTAGCTCCAAGCAATTTTTCCTGAAGCTACTTCTACACATTGCTCTTACCTTTTTATTGATTTTCTTAAAAATTTGATTTTACTTACTCTTGTGCGTCTCAAATTTCTATTAGAGTCGCAACAGATTTGATTACAAACTTGATTAAATTTCACTTAAAACGGAACAACTTAAAGGCCCCAGAAACATTGAAAACCAAAATCAAAGAACAACGTCACTCTGGGGTACCTGTTCGCAACCTGGAGGTCCTTTGTTAGGCCAAATACAATGTAAGCTCCCCAAAAGTGTGAGTGGGAACAAAAACGAAGCTAAAGAGTTTTGCTTGCTGTTTGCTTGCTTTTTTCATATTTATTACTCGCTTGATGAGGCCGACTGGAACTTCTACTAACGCCGCCTCCGTCTTGTTGGTCATTAAACACTTTTCGTCTTATAGCCAGTTATAGCCTTCGCTTTGGTTATACCCATGATAGCTTAAGTGCTGGCTTGTCTTGATTGCGGGTCGTAAAAAAATTAAGAGCTCCTTAAAGAAAATGCTCCAGATATATCATATAATCACGACAAAAACAAAAAATCTTTAAGAAAGCTTTTTGTTATCCATTTTAAAGGTGATTGACAACCAAGTTGGTCTTTAAACAAAAACTAATACCAAAAAAAAAAATGAATTTATGCTTCTGGTTAAATATTTTATATTATTTAAAATAAACTCTTTTGGTTGAATTGCATTCAAAGAAATGTTGAAAGGATTAATTTTAATACCCACTCAAAAAATGTATTTAAAATTCAAAGCAATTATTTTTATAATAGAACAGCTTGAATTTTTCATAGCATACTATTTTGGGCAACGCAAAACGGAAGTGCCACAAAATGGTCAACCAATAATTGTACACATAAAAATGTGTAGCATAGTTTTTAGAGCATTATTTTAAAGTTAAATTTAAATTTCATTTGGGGGGCAAACTTGCTAAGTTTGAAAGTTAAGTTCTTTTTGCTTTTACTATATTTTCTCTATGAGGACATAAGCTTTTAGTTCTCAACTTGATTCGATTAGAGACGCCTCCGTTTGCCGTTGTCTGCCGATTGCTGCCGTCTGCTGGGTTGGAACTTCTTCACTTGCCAGCGCAATCAAGTTATGATAGCTACTTAAATGCTTTTCCAACACATTTCGAGTTGTGTGTGTATAATCAATAATATTAAAATTGAGTTTTCATCTATATTAAATCAATTTGAACAATTTCTCTCACACACTTTAGCGTTTTATGCCTTACCTGGGTATGCGATCATAAGAGTCCCATGACGATAGACAATTATACGATGAATTGCGACTATTGCCAGCCATATTGCATAATAAATGATCCATTGGCTTGTATTTAACTTTGATTTAGCTTGTCATTCATTGAATTGTTTAGTATTTTATATAAACTGGAGGGCTTTTTTTAATACGTTTAATTATTTGATATGTATCGGTTAGTCATTGCTCTTGCACTTGCCTTCAAAAATAATTAAAGTGAGTTGAGGACTTTAGCTGACAGTTAGCCGAGTTGTTATAGACGCTTCAAGTTTAATCAAAATTGATTGCTTTCTGCAATTAATTTGTTATTTGAACACGCAATTGAGGACAGGGACACACACACACACAAATATACTCAGACACATTCAGAGAGTCACACATGCATAGGAAATATATACACATTCTACCATGTTTTACATGATTTTTATTCCAATTTATGTGTGTGTGTGTGTATGTAGCAGTGTGGGTTTTGCCTGTCTACCGCCTTTTGTTTGTTTCTACTCTGGTCATTTAATAAATTTATTGGCTACCTTGACGAAAATAAAAAAAATAACACACACACACAAAAGACGTATGGGGTGTGTGGATGAGGTGCGGAAAAGACACGGAAAATTGGCGTTTTATGTGGCCATTTTATTTTCATTCACTTGCACTTTTCTTTTTGTTGTTTTTGTCGTTTTTGCACTCTTTATTCCTTTTTGAAATTGTTTCGAACATGAGCAATTAATTAAAATGCATGAATTCATGTGAGCTTTAACTATAAATTATATTTTTCGTTTTTGTTTTTATATTGCAATATTTCCATTAAAAAAGTATTTGTTTAACCACCGCTGAGCATTGAAAAGCGATAAAAATCATTTTCATGCCCAACAACAGATTTTAATATACAAGCAAAAAGATAAAATGTTTTTAAATGGCCTTCGTAAAACAACACAAAAGAACTACTTCTATAAACATTTATTTAACTATTGTTTTTAGATTTTGCAACAGTAGAAATTTATGTATTTTATGTATCCAAAAAACACCTTGTTGCTTTAATTAGACTTATGAACAGTTGCCACAAAAACAACTAAAAAACTTCTTAACCTCTTTTAAGACAGGCTCATGCCCCAAAGCTTTTACATTATAAATCTTACATAAAATGTCATCATTTTGACTTTACTTTTTGTATTATCAATAAAACAATTTGTATATTTGATATGATTATGCCATGACTTATGAGATTTTATGTATTCTGTTGTGTGAAAAAGCCCACAAAAAAACATAAGAAAAGTCACCAACAAATTTAAGTGACATGAATGATGAATGACAGTTGAAATCAGGCAAACCTAGAAAGTCGAGAGTCCATAAAATCATCATTTGAAAGAAGAGAAGAGACACAAAAAAAAAAAAAAAGAAAGCATAGAAATCATGTTTAAGCCTTGTGGGGTTATCTCAGTTTCAGAGTGCTTAAGTGTGGCTAGACTGAGCGACTGACTGGACTCACTCAATTTGTCTGACAGTGTTTCTTTCACCCAACATTTTCTAATTTAAATTTGTCTTTCTTGCCACGGAGCCCTTTGGCTTCAGCAGCTGCAATTTATTGCCTTTGCTTCAATTAAAACAAAGGAAAAAAAGGAGATGAAAAACACGGGAAAATAAAGAGTGAAATGTATTCTTCGGGCGCTTTGGCATGACATTTGAACTTCTTTGGGGGCCGGACAAGGACACAGTTTGCAGATTGGAGGACATTGATTTCTGTGTTGCCTCATATTTAATGCAGGGTTTTCTTTCCCATCTTATGAGCTTCTTGGTGTTTTCTTCTTTTTGAATGCAATTTGCATGTCAATTGGCTTCGATGGAATAATTTAGGCAGCATTCGCATTGATTAATTAAATCGAAAGGATTTTCTCATAGGTTATTAAGAGAGATTACAAAAAGTATAGTAGACTTTTCTGCTGAATACATACATTTTTCCTTTTCTTGGAAAATGTTAAAGTGTTATGGCTTTAAGCAAATGTTTCAATCTCCTATTGAATTATGCATATAACAAGTATACGCCCAGTTAGACATTGAGTTGTCGGTTGACTAAGGTAATGATGCAGCACAAAACAGTTAACAATTACTTTAATTGCTTCGACGCTTTTTTCTCGTTCAATAGGCTTTAAGGATATATGTAAGTGTATGTATTATATTATTCCATTGCCTTTTCTCAAGATAATCCATCATATTGCACTTAGGAAATTGCAATGAAATATTTTCTTGTTAGTGACACTTTTTCAAGGAAATCCTTTAGTCATATAAGAATATATTTTTAACTTTTACTAAATTTAAGCCATGTCTGTGCTCACAGCTCATTAGGTTTATCGATTGGGCCACTTTCCCTTCGCCATATCAAACTCATTCCCCCAAGCTCAGCATCGTCATTGTCACTCTGCTGTGCCTTAACAGACAGTCCGACAGTCAGACAGACAGAGACAAGGGTTTCTTTTCTGCTTTTCTGTTTTTTAAATGTATGCAAACATTTGCCTTAACAATTGCTGCCTGCCACCATATGAGCTTGAAACCCTCAAAACGATAAACATTTTCCGAGCATTGAACTACTACTTGAAAATGAAAAGAGAAGAGAAAGTAGAAAAAAGGTTCTTTCACTCGTAACCAGCAACCAAACAAATCAATTTGACTAGCATTTGATTGCCATGTTGCTGCATAAAATTTAAATAATTTCTTACTACCATTTCACTCGAATGACTGCTTGCCAGCAGCAGGCTACTGCCTCACTTGGCCAGACATTGTTTTGGCCTTTGTTTTTGCCTGCCATTTGCATTCTGAAATATCTTTATTCATCTTTTGACCAAATGCGCTGACCTTTGAACCCCGCTTTTGCAAAGTATCAAAATTGTGGCACGGAAGTACGTCACAGTTCTATGAACTGCTCGCCTCCCCATTCCAGATATTTTAGTATGTGCAATTGTAGAAAAATGTAAAATGAAAGAATTCAAAATAAAGCCCCTTTCGTCTAGATATAGTTGGATGAGAAGTCAAAGAAGGATCTAGGGCGAAATTTATCTTTCAAATGGGCAGGAATTAAACTTATTAAGAACTTAACAAATTTTGTATAGTCTACTAAATCAATTTATTTATCGTTTGCTAAGAATTTATTTTTTAGCTGGTCTGGGCATACTTAAGAGGACAAATTTCGATCGTTCCACATCCCTAGATCCGTCTCAAACGTTGGATGATTGATCAGACCATATGAAGCTTTTGACCTTTGGTTAAGGATTTACTCTCTCCCAATTTTTTATACTTAATCCAAAAGGGGTTGGCTACTTATTTTGCCTCTGGACTCTTAAATGTTTCCGTTTTTATGATTTGCAGTACATTTTTATGACCCTGGCTTGGTTTATGGGTTTTTCCTTTTCTTTCTGTTGTTTTTTTTTTTTTGTGGGAGAGAGCTTTATAAACCTGCGTCTGAAATACGAATTTTAATGCGCTTATAGTCGTATTTCTTGATTGCATATATACACACATAAACCCACACACACACACACACACTTATACGCACACACACATCTCAGGAAATTATGTGAAATGCGAAATGTGGCTTGGCTTTCAGTGATTCGGAAATTTGCTTTGATGTTTCTATCAATTCAATGGGCCAGAGAAGTAAAACTAAATTAGCCCCACAACTATTTTAGTTAAAGACATTTTCGGCACGCAATCGACTCATCAAAACTTTCCCAACACACACACATACAATCACGTGAGAAACTTGTTGATTAAACAATTGCTAAGGCGTGCCTTTGGCTCTTGGCCAAATGCGCAACAATTTTACTTTTTTTTTTTTTTAACTGCAAATGCAAATTATAGGCACAAACAAACTGTTGCTTGTCCTGGAATGCCCACTCCTTTGCCTTTTGTGGTTGGGTTTAAATGTACGGAAGCAATCGATGCCACGTTAAATGGGCAATTTGCCCTAATGACGTCATTACTTGGCAGGCCAAAACACCGAGAAGGAAAAGCCTCAAAAGTAAAGGCTAATGTCCAATAGTCCATACCGAAAACGAGCGTCTGGTCTAAGCTTCTCGGCGCATAAATCAAATGCTAAAAAACTTCAACGAAAACCGCACGCGACCTTTTGTGTTTTTGCAGTTTGAAAACGAAAAAGAACAGAGAAAAAGTACATATAAAGTTCTCGATTGGGCAACGACATGGATATACCCTAAGAATAGCTGGTGAGTTAGACATTCCAGACATCCAAGATCTAGTTTGACTTGGTCTATGGGGTTATCTATGCATCTATAAGATACAGAACAATTTGGTGAAAACCTCTCCAATCGTTGTGTCTGTAGTTGTGTCTAATTTACAGGGTGTCAAATGCGAGAATAATATTTTTTCTTTTCTTTTTTTTTTTTTTTGCAAAACTGCGCATCGGCATACAAACTTGAGTAGGCAGCAAATTTATCACTTGAGCAGCTTAATGGTACTTGGGCAAATAACAACAGGGCGAAAACACAAAAGCGCATTACAAAGCGTTTAGCATGTTGTTTTTTCTCCTCTCCTTCGCTTGCTTTTTTTTTTGTTTTACTTTTTTTCGTTGGTTTTTCCTTCACATTTTTTGTTTTGTCTTATTTTATGCCTCTTTTGTGGCCTTTGTGCGTGTTCAGCTACATATGTAAAATAAAATAAATATATGTAGAGAGCAGGAGGAGAAGAGTTTTGGGGGGGGGGGGGTGTTGCCCCAACTGATGGGGTGGCAATGCCTAAGTGAGACTTTATGAACTAAGCGAAAATGAAGTCATAAGTGAATGAACAGAAGGTCCCTTGTGTCCTGCCCCTGCGTCAGTTTGTCCCTACCAATTCACAAAGGAAGCAGCTAAATAGATGAACTAAAAGTTTACCTCAAATTCTATGCGTGTGTGTGTGTGTGTGTGTACTGGTTTCTGTATGTGTGTGTTTTTGTGGTAAAGTTTTCGCCTTTATAATTGTTTTTTATTTTGCGCCAACAGAAAATTGAGAAAACATTTTAAGGCAACAGTTGACCAAAATTTAATTATAATTTCCAAGCGAAATGAATTTAATATGCATTTTAATCAGTGTGAAATTTACTTGCATAAAACCAATTTGATTTTGATTTAACTATTGACATATTATAATCAGTGACGGTTGCCTAAGGGGTGAAATTTTCTTCTCTCTTGAAGCCCAGGCTTCCGCCACTGCATACGACTCATTTTATATGTGTTATTTCCACAAAGTGATATTAAATTTCCTTTCATTTATGTTTAATGCAAATCAATGACAAAGCCTAACGAAAATAAAGAGAAAGAAGCCGTCTTTCTATCATCTATTTTTGTGGTGAAACCTTAGAAGCAATTTTGACCTAATTTTAAAGCTTAGGAATTTGTCTAAAAATAAATATCTATTTGTCTTTTATTAAAGTGAGAGTATTTTGGAAAAAAAAATACAAAAATGTTGTTCTTCTTTTTATACTGCCCAAGTTATTGTTAAAGCCGTTTACTTAACAAGTCTTTGGCTTTAATTGCCTTTTGTTAAACAAATGATGGCCCTTCTATAACCTCGCCAAGTTCTCCTTTTGCCCCTCTCTTTTAGATAAACATATATGCAAATATTTAATAATTTTCATATACTTCAGTGCCAGAAAAGCAATTTGCATTTGCGTTATTATTTTTTCATACACACGCACGCACACAGAAAATGAAAATTGGCATTTTCTGTTTGTCACACATGGAAATTTTTTTGGCAGAACTGGATTACAAATACATACACACATATGTTTATGTGTGTGAGTGTGTGTGCATGTTCGCATGTGTGTGTGATTTGGAATTAGGCGCCAAATTAGCTTATTTGACATTTCAATGTGCAAATATTTAGACAAATGCGTAGAAAAGCAAAAATATGCTGTTAATGCTTGACTGCAGGCCTTAAGTGAAAGCCACTGACAAGGCCAAATCGAGGATGCGAGTATGTAGGTAGAAACTGAAGCTGGCTTTAAGGATGTTTTAAGTGCGTTGAGTGCTTTGGCACAAAAATATCCATGAGTTGTCAATGGTATTTATTTATCTGCTGCTGTCAGTTAATTTCCGTTCAAGTAGCCATTAAAACAATCATTGCTTCGCTTAGGCGCCCCTCCAAAACCCACTCACCCAACCACCCACACACACACACAGACACAACGAGAAAAGACTCTCACTTTCTCTGAGCTGTGACAAACGTCATTTTTATGGCCTGCCATTAACAGCTTGTTAATAAAAATGGCAAAAATCCAAAAAGCGAAATAACTCAATTACATGGCCCAGTTGGAGCCAGACAGAAGAACCAAATGCGAACCACCGCGGCACCCTGTCTATCAAAGCGCCATCATCGTCGTCTTCGCCACCACCACCCCTCCTTAGGCAACCGCACCGCACCCATTCTATCATCTGTTGTATGGCCCATCCCATTGGCTAATTACAGACTTTTTCTTTTGGCTTGGCTTTTCTTTTCCTTGTTTGACATCAAACTTGTCCATTTTTCTTCTCCTCTCTCTCTCTTGGTTTTTATCTTCATTCTATTTTTTGTTTGGCTTTATTATTATTGAAACCAATTAATCTGCTCCTCACCATCTACTCTCCCCTTCCCTAGAGTCTAAGTGATGTCTCGCACGTGTCACAGTTTATCATAAATATGCGGATTTTGACTTATTGTATTACACATACGGTAGGTGTGGGTTAACGCGGTGTGTGTGTGTGTGTTAGCCAAGTTTGTGGTAAACTTTTTGCACTTGTCTTTAACTTTACCCATTTAAGGCCCTCTTACAAGTGTGGAAAATTGTCAAGTTAATTTAGCATTTTTGCTTAAATGAGAAGATTAACTAACAAGATTTAAAAACTTTATGTTGGAGATTGTTTAGGTTGATACTCTTGTTGAATTAACAAAACTTTTTTAAAAGGATTAGCTTGTTTTTTTTACGTTTATGTTTTTCTCCAAGTTTACTTATGTGTTTTTGTATTTATAATTCTATTTAAAGAATCCATCAGTATGAGGGATCGAGTTTTTATCTTTTCAAGAGCTAAGACTTGTGGTTTCTATTTTCTATCTCAAAAGTCAATGCATTTCTTTTATCAATTCATTAAAATATCTAAGGATATTTAAGTGAAGTACTGAACGGTAAAAGTCCCTAATGTGTTTATTTAATAATCAATAAATTTCTAATACAATTCGTCGCCTAGTTGGGGTCAAGGCTGTATACATTTTAGAATACATTTTAGATTATTAACTCTTTTCCTAATATTATATAAATTAATAAAACCGAATGAAAAGTTTTCCATTTTATTTTTGAAGTACTTTTAGTGATATTTTAAATCTTCAGTGTCTATTTTAATTTATTATAAAATTTAGTAGTTTCCTTTAACTTTTTAAAGTTTAAGATTCAAAATTTATGCATTTGCCAATTTTTTTAGTTATTATTTTTTTAGAATTAATTTCTTTTTATTTTTGAAAATTTATAATGAGTTGTAGAATTTTATTTTGCCCATTTCGTTTTGAATTAGAACTTTTATTAAACTACAAATAAATTTCGTTGCTCAGCCTCCATCGAACCACTCACAATACAATTAGTTAATTCACTTTCTGATAGATTTGACTATATAGCCGATTTTGCGTTATATTTTACAACCGCAATCGTAACGGAATCGAAACTCTTTAAATCGAACCGTTGCTTCGTCCGGTCGTTATTTGCTTTCGTTTGCCGTGGCTTTAGTTGAACGACTGAAATACGAACAGTTTTCGTTTGAAGAGGACTGCCAAGGAAGTGGCGCAGGCTCGCACAAAAGGACACCAAAAATATATATAGGAATTCCACCACAGCTTCATATGTGGTGGGTTTATTTTGAGGGGCAAACAACAGCTGAGCTATGGACATGGACAGAAAGGGCGCCAAAATAACTTGGATGCCGGCTAAGAAAACTCTTGTTTATGTTTTTCACAGTTCAAAGAGAAAATCTCAAAAAGCTCAGACACAAGGGATCCAACGATTGTCACAGTTAACAGCCAAAGAGAGTGAGAAAAGCTTTACGAAAAGCTTAATCAACAACTAACTGAAATTTTTAAATCCTCTGTTAATATGTTTAGAGTAGTGAAAATGTAGTTTAGGAAAAGTTGCATAAATTTTGAAATTAATTAAAACTTTTCTATTGACAAATTAGCTTTAAAATATTTTGGTGGAAATTGTGGAAAATTTATGTGAGGTTTATCTAGGCTAACCTTTTACCTGTTGACGGTTGGTTTAACAATTTAACCTTTTTACTGATGCCCCTGCTTCTCTTTAGTCATTGCGATTACCGCCATCAATCATGGTGGGCTCGAGAAAACATTTCAATTTCATTTTCAGGAGCTTCTTCTTAACCAATTTAACCAGCTTAACCTTTGTCTGTTTGCAGATAAGGCCAAACCCGCAGTACCCACAAATAAAACCTCCACCCCAAGGAATAAATATTGATAGTTGTAGTACCGACTTTTAGGTATCCTGGAAAAGCATTGAGAAATGTATTTCGTTTATTTGAAAAATCAACATCATTTGATGATTTTTATGGCCTGAATCAAATTTCGTTCAACCATGGGCCTTATATACTCTTTCATATTCACCTTATTCATTGAAGGGGGGGGCAGAGTTGTAAGAAAAACCATTTCTATCTTTAGTTATGCACAAGCGGATCCACTCGAGCCTAAACCGCAAAATCATGAAATATTTATGCGGATATGCGGATATGCGTGCGGATGGATGGCTCGATTGAAATGCGAGTTCATTTTGTATTTCAGCTTTAGCTCATTTGTTAAACGTTTGCGGTAACTGTGGGGAGTTGTGAGTTCTACGAAGAGTTTCTCCCCGATAATCAATCATAATGAAAGGTAAACCTTACATTCTCATCTCATCTCATTCTCATTTTCCCACGTGTGAAGCATAGTCAAACAAATTTGAATTACCCTTTCTGACCCCCTCTTCTGTCACCTCCGAATGCATGCATGTAATTATGTATACAACGATGGCTTAGCTCTTTGGAAGGAAAACCTTAAAGTTTTTATAGAAAAGTTGTCTTAACTTGTTTTTTTTTTTTTTTGCTTTGGCGTAAAACTTTGAACTTTTTGGCAAAACTTTTGCCTAACTCCTGACACATATATTTATGTTTGTTTACCCACAAAAACAAAAAACGACAACGCCAAAACGAAAAAACAAAAGTGGGAAAACTTGCCTTTCATAAATGCATTGAACTTGACTTGAAACTTTCAGCCGGTCTCTCTCTGAGAAAACTTCCATTGGTTTTGATAAAGGTCCTCGTGGGCCATAAATATAAATTGGCAGTTGAGCAGAAAGCGCATAACCCTCCAACCCAAAGCAGATGCCTTTAAATTCTCGACATTTGCGAATGATGTCGGTCTTATTATCTTTTGGTTATAAGTTCAAAAGAACAATTAAGAGAAAATGCACAACAAATCTTTTCACTTATAATTTTGTTTTAATTTGCATTCATTTATGATTTCATAACTGAAAATTTTTGATTCTTTGGTTTAGTTTTTAATATTATCCATAAGTCTTCCTGAGTGATCTAGGAAGAACTGCATCGTCGACATACAAACATGCCCATCAGGATGCCGAAGCCAAGGGAAATCAGATGACTCATCTTGAGAAATTTAGTTCGTCACACTTCAATTACTATGAAAAAAGGTTGTAGGAAATAAAATAATTACAAAGGAATTACCATTCACTTACACGTGTATTCTTGGCAATCAGAAATCCAAGTATTCCTCCCACTAGAAAGGTCAAAAGACGCTGCATTTTCTTTTTGTTGATTGGAATGAAATTTGAAATATGTTTAGGATAACCAGAAATTTAGTTGTATTTTTTCCAGATATAACTTGTGTTGTTTAAGTTTGAGAAAAACTGAAATTTAGATTGTTGTTAGGTCGAACGCCTATGCTTAACTGCTTAGACACAGCCAACTTAACAGACGTAAACTATCTATGATTTTTGGCTATCAAATAGCCAACAATACAGCCTACTATAAATGTCAAAAGCCACTCCATTTTCGCACAACAAAAAGAAAAAATGAAATATTATCACTATAAATTTTAATGAAACTTTTACAATTTGTTTTAGCTAAGCCACCATCCACTTTGAGCAAGAATGTAACAATGAGTAAATAATGAATTTCGAAATGACTTTAATTTTTAAGGCCTACTTTGAGAGTAAAGAAAAATTTACTTTTATACTTGATTCAAGTTAAAGAAATTGATGAAGTTTGACTTTTAGTTGACCAAAAGAAGTGCTCTAGAATGTGAAGGATAATATAACTAGTAGGATCTTGTATGTTCTAACTTATTTAACCTTATTCGTAAAAAAAATGTTCCCTTTTTATGCAAAACCAAGTGCAAGAGGCGTTGTCATTTGCGATTATTTGTGCCATGTAATTACAGAAAAGTTTAATCTATGTAGATGCAAATGTCTGAAAAAACTTAAATTCTGATATGATGCCCAACTTTTCCCGAAATCGAATGAACCAACGCATTTAACTTTTTCTGGGACCTAAGATTGCCACCTTTAAGCTCTAGTTTGCCTAACAACTTATATTTTATGACCCTTCCACGAATTCATTTGACCGCACACAACCGTTTAGTAGAAATTTACTGCTACTTTCAGCATCTCTTAACCAAATTATACCCTCTTTTATGCCAAACGAATTGTGTAGAAGATGAACTTGAGAAGAAAAATAGTTTGTTTGAAGGCACGCCATGCCGACATTAAGCTCTTCTGCCTCTTTGTATCTGTCTACAATGGCAACCCATCTCCCCCAAGCTATCTATAGCTATATTTATATATTCACAGATATATTAAATGTTGTTGCCAAGTTGTCTAGATTTAAATCCTTAGCCATTGCCAACGAAAATAAATATTTCAAATACTATAATGTATACTAATACAATTTTATTTTCTTAATTTCGCCATTTCACTTGTAATTTTTTTGTAAATTCTTCATTTCTTCTAGGATCAGCAGTTTCGTCTGCACATCATCATGCCAATAATGACCCCCAAGGCAAATGAAATAATATGAGTCATGGTGAGTTTTGATCCTGTTTTTCGTTTTCGCTATTTACTTGCTCACTCTAAGGAAAAGGATGTTTTGCATTAGCGATTAATGTGTTAAGCCTTTTTTATGCCAACTTACTTTAATATTTTTGGCAAGAAAAAACTTCCAGCATTGCCTATTGATGGTTTTTATTTATTTTTAATGGAAAGTTGAACTTGCTTCAACAACCGACCGACTGAAAATAATAATTATAGTTTAGGACCATTTTCAAATGTTAGTTATAAGGCTAAGATTACTGTGGTTCGACAAGAATTTCGTTTTACGAATTCTTGCCTATTAAGTAGCCAACAATGCAGCCCACAAGAAATGTTATAATCCAATCCCCATCCATTTGCAACGAATTTCTTTTAAAATTTTTGCAAAACCTTTTTGAACTCATATGAATTTCTAAAGTATACTTGTTTGAAAATAGATTGACTTACTTTTAACTGCCTACTTGTTATTGTTTCTTTTATGTATGTATGCCAATTAAGTAGCCTACAAAAACACCTACAAATAGAGTGAAAATCCACGAATTTTCCATTATTCAAGTTATCGAAAAAAATAATGATTTTATAGTTACTACAGTAATTTTAGACTGCTATTTAATAACAATGATTGGCGAATATCCATTTTAAGGCCTACTTTGTATTAAGCTAAAGCAAATAATTTATGATGGAACAGTATATAAAAAACTGTATCCTTTAGGACCCATTAAGGGTTTATGGTTATAAAAAGCCAAGAAATAAACGTCTTAGGGAAGTTATTTTGTAAGATTCCTTTGCTAAAACTGTTTACGAGAAAGGATTCTACAGCCCCTATAAATTATCCCTTATTCTCCTGCGGCTCTCGTTTTCCCTTCAAACTTACGTTTTACATTTTTTTACCAATAATATAGCCAAGAATAGCGCCCACAGCCAAAGTTAATATACGTTCCATTTTTTCGCTATAAAAAAATGTTTCAAATTTATGAATTGACTGAGTCCGAAAAACTATTTAACTGAATGTTTGATAATAAATCACAAGGTAACTATGCACGTTAACTTTGACAATTTTCAATTCCCCAAAAAATTTAGGCAGAACAGAGGTTCCTTTTCCTTGTCATTGTGTCTAAAATCACACCTAAAAACAAAACAAATTTTCAGTGCTCCAATTCATAGTTTTTTTTTTGGATTTTTTCGTTAAAATTTTTTTTCTCTAACACCAAAATTTTGTTAATTTTTCTGTGCCCACGTATCCCTTCGCCCGCCGAGAATGTGTCATGAAAGTTGTAATTGCGCTTCGAAGCAGCAACCAAACTGCCCGCAACAACAGTGTCCGCAGGGTCCACCGCCGCCGCAGGGTCCGCCGCCGCCGCAATGTCCACAATATCCTCAATATCCACAATATCCCCCCCCAGCAGCCAACGTGTCGGCCTCGTCCATCCCTATGGAGTAAAATCAATTGTGTGCCATGCAATCGACTCTTTTTCTTCGTAGTGGGCGGAGCAGTTGGCCTGTATTATGACCAGCTTAAGGAGAAGGCCGAAAAATCTATGGATGCGGCAAAGAAGGATGATAATAACCAAAAGGGCAAGGACAAGAAGAAGAAGTAACATGGGCAGCTGAGGAGTCAACAAGACATTAGAAATAAATTAAATCTTTTTTAACGAAAACTATACATTAAAATTATGCCATAGACTTCAAAAAGAAAGTCCAAATGAATGCTTTAAACCTTTTTTTAGCAATTAATGCTTTGTTTGGAACGTCTTTGACATGAGATTCTATGTTCATGGTTCATTTTTCCTCGTCCAATTCGAAATTCAGCGAGCACAGGAGTATAAAAATTTAGGAACTATTTGTTGCATTTAGAATAAGAGGGAACGATATTTGTTGTATATTTCTGTAGTTTAATTGAGTTGCATTTAATGGTAGAATAAGAAGAGGGAAAGAATACATGGGGAGAATACGACATTCCTTTTATCCTTATATGCTGACTTCCATTAGTGGAAGGAATACCCTAACAGATAAAACACTTGATATTTGTTGTATATTTCTGTAGTTTAATTGAGTTGCATTTAATGGTAGGATAAGAAGAGGGAAAGAATACATGGGGGGAATACGTCCTTCCTTCCATCTTTCTATGCTGCCTTCCATTGGTGCTACTTTCTGTGGATGCGGGCCCTCCTTTCATTGTTTCGATTTCGGTTCGGTCTCTCTGAAAGTCCCAATGTGCCGATGATTTAGCGCATTAAAGACGTTGCCACCAAAGCAGCTTGGCGTATTCTTCCCTAGTAGCATCGACTCGCATGCACAACCCACCAACCTCACATTGAGACTGGCCTGGACTGAATTGAACTGAACTGAACTGATCCCCGCTGCGGCTGCTGCCGCTGCTACTGCTACTGCTCATGGATGGATTGTCTACTTCTTTTTCTTGTCACCGCCATCGTCCTTGGGAGGTTCCTGGCCCTTATTGTCCTTATTGCGCACCCAGACAACACCAAGGCCCACACCGATCACAAAGAATAGCACACGATTGCATTGTGGGCAATTGAGTCGCGATAAGAACGAAGGCTGGGGCCGGCAAGTTCTGCGTATCTCATTTCGCTTGCAACAAGGCATCTTTAAGTTCTTTTATAAATAAATGTGTATTTATTTTTATCCTGCAACTGAATTTTCTTTGTCCTACTTTAGGAATTTTGAACTTAATTTTTGTTGACTTTTTCCCAAAAAATAAAAAAAAAAATATAGATAAATAAATGAAATATTTAGCCGAAATATTTTAGTATGTTGTTCTGTTTAGGTCTTGCTTGTGAATGATATGTAGCTTCATGTCGAGACTGGTACTTGAATTTTTTGATTCAGCCAGGCCAACTAGATCAAGAAAAAAACGAGAGAAATTTTTTGAATTTGAAATTTGAGACTGAAAGTCAACGCCTACTTTGTTTAATGAAAAAATTCGATGTCTCGCCCACTTACCAGGTGAGATTTTTGTATATCTGTGAAATTACTTCTTCTCCTTGTCTTTACCCTTGTCCTTGCCTTTTCCCTTGCCCTTGTCATCAGGAACAGGCTCCTTCTCCCTCTTTGGGGAAAGTTTTGGCATACCACATGCCCACCACAAGGCCAGCAAAAACGGCAGACAAGCGCTCACACATCATCTTCATCTTGACTTTTGTTGGTTTTCGACTTTTTTCTCGTTTTTCACTCTAATTCACTTTAATTTTGAACGAAAATTTTAATTTTGTTGAATTTTTTTTTTCAGAATAATTTTGTTGTAAATTTGTTTTTTTTTTTCTCTCTTTTTGAGGAAGCCAAAAAATGTGTGTTAATATGAACAGATGTGATATTTGACTGGTGTGAGTTTGTGTGGCAAGCCAAAAACGTTAGTGCCCCAGCCTACTTTTCGTTTGACAAATCTTTACACTGATTTTGATACGAGACTGAGAGGGAGACAATGTGAGAGAGATGGCAAGATTATCTAACTAATTGAAATGTGCCAAGGACAAAAGGACGCCAAAAATTCTGTGCTGCAGAGTCAAGAGTCACGGTCGTGTCGTGGTGGTTTGAAGACGGGGAAAGAAATGTTTTTTGCTATTTTTTTTGGTAAAACTAAGAGTTGAGAATGTCGTCGACCTTTAAATACTCTGGCATGATTAAATGGACCAGACCTAATACCTTGTCGCAAAAGGTTTCTCTTGGGGAGAGAGAAATTTAAAACTTCGTCATAATCTAAGCAATGGCGGATCAGGATGATTGTTAAGTGGGCATTGAAATCTACGTCATTTTGGTTGGGAAAAAATCATTTTCTCTTTTTTTGAAGCGTTCAAAAAACCAAAACTTGGTGAAGCCTAATTCCTAATTTTATCTTAAGTAAGGTGAAAAGGACCTTTTACCAATAGAATTAAAATCCAACCCAAACTAAATCTATTTATAATAACTTTTCGCCCCTTCAACTTTTAGAATCTAACATTTTCTGATTGTCGAATTTTTGCGATTTATTCTCATTCATCGTATTTGGTAAATCTCATTTGCCTATTTTTTGGATTCTTATTCTCATCTTTGTCATCCGGTTTTCCCTCGCCCTTGCCCTTGCCTTCATTTGTGGCTTGTTTATCATCTCTGGAGAACGTTTTGCCATACCACAAGCCCACCAGCACACCAGCCAATACAGAGGAAATGCGATCACACAGCAACTGCATCTTGACGCTTGTTGACTTACCCAAAGCTTAAATGATAAGCCTTAACGAGCAAAAAAAAAATTAAATTGGGAAACTTTAAATTTAGTACGGGAAATTTGGTTTGTGTTTGTTTTCTTAAAGCAGCCAAAAATGTGTGTTACTTGTAACTTGTGATAATTTGTACTAATGCGAACCTGACGCAAGTTAAAGACGTAGAGCAGACGACGCCTACTTTGATGGTAAATTAAAACCAAAGTAAGAATTTTTCCATGTCATACCTGAAAGTTACTTTGTTGTTCTTATCGATAACACTAAACCTAAAGATGATTTCGATAAATATTAAGAGAACTTAAATGTAATGTAATAATAATTTGTCTGCCTTAAAGTCTTCATGCAGCTTATGTACACCATCCACTTGATAGAGTATACACAAAGAAAAACACATTACAAATTGACTTTAACCCGAAACGAAAAAGCATCTGAAAAACAAACGAATCGCAATGCGGCATTATTTTGTCTTTACAGCCAGTGCCTAAAAGTATGTCACATTGTTTTGCTTTTGTATGTGTGTTTGTGTGCGCGTAGATTGCCCTCAGGTGAGAAAACAATCAGAGAGAGAGATAGGTACATACATACACACAAACACCAAAAAAAAAACTTTTTTGGCGTAACAACGATGTGTGGCAGCCTCCCCCCGTTTTGAAGATGGCAAGAGGCAGTCTCCCCGGCACTACTCACCTTGGTATCTGTAGAGCAATCTCGTCCAAACTATCCGACGGACTCATCGGTGTGCGCTCAAAGAGGCGCGACGGGGCCAATGTTAGATGACCGGTGGAATCGCTGACACATTTGAAGACCTTGGCGCCGCGACGTTGACGTTGCTGCTGGCGCTGCTGTTCCACGCGCTTCTTGCGCTTATTCTCCTCGGCGCGCTGAAGATTATGCAAGCGAAAGAAGAACATTGACATTCTGCGGGTGGTTGGCCGTTTTGCGGGGAGTAGAAGTATGAAGGCGAACGGATGTGGCATGTGGCATGGTGATAGTGGATGGTGCAGCAATAATTTCAAAAAATTTCCATTTGCCAGATTGCATTTTTAATTTTTTTTGTTTTGTTTTTTTGCATTGCGTGCACAATTTGCGTTTTATTTATTTTTGATTACGATTTTCGGTTTCGATTTCGGTTTTGGTTTTGTTGGTCAATTGATTAAGCATTGATTATGTTCGTTACATTTCAGTTTCAGTTGTTTTGTTTGTTTGAGTTTTTTTTTTTTCGTACGATATTTTGGTTTTTACATTAATTATTATTGATGGCATGAAATATGGTAAATAAGCAAAGAATTTTAAATTTGTTGTTGTGTGTCTCTGTGTATCTGTGTGTTTTGTTTTTGTTTTTTGGGAGCTAGTGAATGTAAATGTTTTCACATGCAAACAAACAAAAAAAAAAAAAAGAAGAGAAAGGAAAATTGAAATCTGCCCCAAACTTCCGTGGCATCAATCAAATTTAAATTTTACAACAGCTAAGCTAAAAGGGAGAATGGGTAAAGGGAGAGTGAGAGGATGTGAGAGAGGTGCCACTGGGCACCAACTGGTCTTGTCAGTTGTTACGCCGGAAATTGAAATATGAACCACATTTTGAGCGGGTTGAAAATGTCCATTTCTTTGCCTTAAGCTCTGTACCCAATGTCATAACAGGAAATCTTTAAGCGGAAGTTTTAAGCCAAAAGAAAAGAATTTTCTCTTCCTTTTGTATTTGCTTGTGTATGTCTCTGTCTCCTGTATCCTGTCTCCATCTCCATCTCTGTCAGTACACTCTTCTAATGAGCTCGCCTAGTCAATGCAAATTGATTGATTGATCAGCCGCAATCAACTGATAAATTAAAATCAAATGTTTCTTGTCATCAACAGAGCACCAGATTTCCGTTCAATTAGCAGTAGGCAGCAAACTTAATGACAAACCCTGATGGCTCGTGTCAAAAATAAATTAAACGAAATTTACATAAATTTTCCCTTTTTCCTTTAGCTCCACACACTCAAAATGATGATTGTCGAAGCAATTTAATTATAAATACGTCTCAGAAGCAACTCAGACGGCAGACAGATAATTGTCCAACCAGAAGAGGCAAGAAAAAAAGAATCATTAATGGAACGTTTCAGACAATTTTGCTTTTTGTTAATTAAACCTAAAGCAGACAAAACTTTTGCCTAATGCCAAAGTTTTTCTTGTGTCCTTCTCCACATGAAAAATCAATTTGAAATGAAGTGAAATTTATTAGCAAATATAAATTAAACTTTATCTTTAATTCACTTTGATCGATGTATATCTAACATATTAACAAATTTGTTGCCTACTTCCAGGCATTAATAAATAATAAAAGCAGCTGGTGCAACTAATTGCAATTTCTCATGGCAAATTCGTTTATAATTTTTCTTTTGCAAATGACCGAGACTATATCAAAACAAAAAATCCAATTTCCATGAGATATGAGGCAAAGCTCGGACAAACCAGAAGCGGAATATGATTTTGGCTCATTAAGTTAAGTGAATTTATTAAAAAGAACATTACATTTTTAAATGGATCACAGCTGTTAATTTTCAAGTGAAACCACAAAGCAAAATTAATGCAAATTACAGTTATTGTGCGAAATGAGAATTATTGGAAAAATATTATTCATTATTCTGTTGCTGCAACTGCTTGAAAAAGCCAGACAGTCGGGCAGAAAACGAAAAGGTAAAGTTATTAAGAAAAAAACCAAACACCACATATTCAATGAAAGTTAGTAACTTACATTAGAACTTCTCCGTAACAATTAGTTGACTTTTGCCACATTAGAGTAATAATGATAAGAATGATGTGTCACCCATTGCAACATGTTTGGATTGAACAGCAAGGCAGATGCGTAAGGGGCTTTTGAATGTGTTAAGGGTTATACCCAATCGGAATGCAAAAGGAATTGTTTGAATAAACAAACTACCACACCAAAAACTACTACTCAAATGACAACAACCACAACAATAACAACCAAAATAACAACAACAATAACAATAACCACAACGGGTTCAACAACTGAAAGTCCCAACACGAAAGCCAGTAACGCTTTGGATCCTACTAGGACTACACGTCGTCCGCCTCGAACTCGAAGAACACGAAAATCAACAGTTTTGCAGTAAAAACAAACAACATTTTTGAAATAAAAAATCCATAATAAAAGCTCGAAATTAGCTAAATCATTTAAATAACTTAAATGCCATGAATATCGAAAGGCGGCGACCTGCCAGCAGCCGAAGGGCAAGTAAAGTGGAGCCTTAGGCCTGCGGCGCAGATATTTTCACGCCCATTGAAAAAAAGCAAACAATGGAATGCCCTCTGAATCCCTCGCATTCTCCTCCTCCTTCTCCTCGAACGAACAATAACGAAACATGCAAGAAAAAACAGATATACAAGATGGAAGAGGGAGAGAGAAAAAAACGCAACGCAATAATCATTAGGCCACACAAAGCCCTGGGTTTGGGTTCCTGGGCTCTTGAAGCGGGTTGAGTGCCTTGTCAACTGCTGACCAGGCAGTGAGTGGGAGGGGGTGGGAGAGGTTTCGTGGCGGAGACACAAAAAGAATATATAAAGCAAAATGCCAAAATAAACACTTGTCCTAAGGGGTATAGTGGGTGGTGGAGGGTGAAGGTGGAGAAGGTGGTGCAAAGTGGCAGAACGAGCCAGCCACAAAAGAGAATATTTTCCAGCTCAGCACGCGTTGGGCGGTAAAGCGTAAGCGTAACACTAGGTTAGACAGAGGAGTAACAGTAGAAGGAGCAGCAGCAGGCACACACACACACACACACTAAAACACACAGGACACCCGGACTGAGGACAAAAATCTTTTCACGCTCCAGCAACAAAAAAATAAACGTAATAAAAATGTAGACAATTTTTACGACACGCAACAAGAAGAACAAGAAAATCCAAAGAACGACAACGACTACGGGAAATGTATCCACGTTTTATTTCTTCATTAAAAACCAGTATTGATTGCCCTTTTTTTTTTTTTTTTTTGTTCAGGCCACTTGAGGCCTATCAGAAAAGAAAACGCTCCTTAATTGTCTGTGTACCATAGTTTTTTGCTTTGATTTTTGATTTATTTACCAGCAAATAAATATTAATATAAAAATGAAACATAAAGGGATTGCCAGTTGAATGGATTTTTCTATTGTCCTTTATTCTAGCAATATACCCTTACTAAGGTTCGATTGTCTGTTTTTATGTCTAGTCTTTTAGTTTAGTAGATATTTTGGTACTTTCAAACACCTCAATTTGCTAGACTTGAATAGAGCTTGAAACATAATTTAATATTCAATGACGGTAAGGGTATACAAACTGCGAACACAGTTAAAATGACCTTCTTTCCTATTATTTCTATTCATCAATGTTGTTGAATGGTTTCAATTTCGTCTACTTCTTTCAATATAAAGATTAGGCAGACAAAAGCCGCTTAACCATGCAACAAAAGTCATCCTCTGAAGAGGATTTCGGAGAGCCACATGACTCTAAAGCTAAAGCCATTTTGTAGAGTATACATATGTATATTACAGGTAAAAGGTTGTCTCTTCTAATGGCAAAAACAAGGTTAACCAACCAATCATTAAATGGAATTGTTGATTAATAATTTAAATTGACCATCAATTGTTTTCTTGGTATGCATTGTTACGGGTTTTCTCTTTGTATATTAAGCTCGACCAACTATTTTCAGTTGCAGTTGCAGCAAAGATGGCTTTCGATAAGTTTCAATTGTACGGTTTGCTCAGTTGGTTTATGGTTCTGAATGGTCTGCATCATTTCTACTTCAATGTGAAATCCCAAAGCCTAATTACTTATGGCCTTATTAAATTTTATTGTTGCATACACCATGCTCTATCTGTATTGGCACTGGGGCGTATGATTTATGTGTATCATGATAATCCATCGATATGTGTCTCATTCCTAATCATAGCCGGTGTAATGGCGTCCTGCATACGGAAATGCTGGGAACGTAAAATGAGTTTGAAGAGGATTATGGTAAAATTGGTGTTTTTGGAAAAGCATGAATTTACTGGCTTTAAAAGTGGTCCTAAATTACGTTTACGTTGCTATATGAAAAGCCTGTTTGTAGCCATAACTTTTATAAGGATACATTTCTTCTACCCTACCTATATGAAGAGATTTTCCAAGGATCTATATATATTGGACATTTGTTCGTATTGGTTACTCTACAATATGCTACTAGCTGAGGTATTTGCATATTATTGCGTTTTGTGGCAAACATGTCGGGGATTCTATATACTTAATCTTCAACTCTCAGTAAGCAGAAGGAAGAAGCAATTATTAAAACTATTGCAAATCTATGGTCAGTTACTAAAACTAAGCACACAAATGAATAAAGTATACGAATATAGTGGAGTGTTTTTATGTGCTTCCAAGTGTTGGTATCAAATTGCTTTTGGCTATGAAATATTTGTCATTCTGGCATTACCTAAATCCTCGTTTAATGCTAAATTAACCATGGCCATGAAGGTGTTTATTATCTTGACTTTTATTCTCGATGCGATTAATTTATATTTGGCCACAGACTTGGCTGATGAATTTAACAAACTGAGAGAGCAGACCAGGCGTATTTTAAGGGAAAGTCGACAGTTTAATAGATTGGTAACATATTATTATTAAATCAATCAAATATTATTGATATTATTGCTTTTCCTTTTCGCTTAGGTATCAATTTTCAGTCTTCAATTGTGTTTATATCCCGAACGTGTGATGTTTCTCAATGCTTTTGCCTTTGATCGTCGTTTGACGTTTACTTTGTTAACTAAATCGCTTTTGTTCACAATTTGTTGGCTACAAGGCGATTATGCGAAACTTAAAGAATAGTAGAGAGCCAACTTTGACTTGGACGTAAACGTGGTCTTGGCATCTAGTTAATATGCACAAACTTTGTTGCCAGCTAATTAAGACACTCAAAGGCACAAAAGTTTCTACTCAACAAAACACACACCAACACACACACAGCAAGATACAACACAAACATCATGCAACTGCAAAATATATAATAAAATATATACCACATACACATAAATATATACATACATAGATTGTATAGTATGTTAAATGAAGACTTGTGGAACTCAAAGTATGTGAGTGTGCATAGAAGCCGTATAGAAGAGCAACAAAACATTTCATAAATGCATTTCTAGTTAAAGTTTGAAAGTTCAACAACATCAGCAGCAACAAGAACCACATAACAGAAAGAAACCAATAATAATAAATATGTTAAGAATTCTCTAAAGTAAAGTCTAAGATATGGCATACCCAATTATTAATAATTCTCTTAAAAGGATATTAACAAAACTATTTAACTGTTTGTTGTACTGTAAAGATTTAAGGTTTAATGACAACTCGCACCAATTCTTCAATTTTTGATTTCTTTAAACTTTTTCCTAAATTTTAGATCGCGACCTATTATTGATTGACGCACTAGTTTTTATTTTTATGACTTCTGCCAAAAAAAAATATAATATAAACAAAAAGGGGTGGAGAGCCTTTTGCCCACAATTGAACTAAACTTTTGGGAAAACTAATGTTTGACCCAGTTTTCAAAACTTTTCCATCAAATGTTAGTTGAATTTTAAAATAAAATTTGGACTCTTCGGGGACTTATCATGGGTTGCAGCTTTGCAAACATCTCTCTATTTATTTTTAATTCTATTTTGTCTTTTGATCTCTACTGAAGATAAAGTGACAGAGCACTTGACTTTCATTTGATTCGAAATCGACTGCTCCATTTCGGTTAAAAATTTGAAGCTATTTTCTTGAAATTGAATATATCAAGAGCAAAACAATGATAGAAATAACTAAATCATAGGCTAATTCAAGTTATGAAGAGTTGTTTATTTCAATTTAACATTTTGCAAGACGAATAAATTGGACAATTGATTGATTTCGAGAAGCTTTGCCCCCTTCTCACACTTTTGCTTCTCTATAAAATGCCACTTAGAAGCAAACCGGTAAATCCAACAAAACATAACCAAGGATAACAATAGATTAGAACTTTGTGTGCATATATTTATTTGTATAGAGTATATATGTGTGTGTCTGTGTGTGTGAGCGTGTGTGATAACATGTAGATGCTTTCTAGTGGCTCTCAGCATAAATATATATATGTATAAAAAGGATAGAGAATTTAATTTGATTTCCGTATGATGGCCAGAAATTGTGGAAATATGAGAAATGTTTAAAGCGTTTTCCTCTTATGGTATTATGGAAAACTGTAGGAAGGGCAAAACGGGAAGAAAACAAAAAGGCAAAAGCGAAAACAAAAACGAAAAGGAAAACCAAAAAAAAATTGGAAAAGCAAACTTACTTGTGGCAACCAATTGGCCAAGTTGAAGTTATATATGTGAGTTATATGGTTATTATTGTCGTTGTTGTAGCTGTTGTTGTTGTTGTTGTTGTTGGGATTGTTGTTGCTGTTCCTTCGCATGCTGTTGTTGTTGCTGTTGCTGCTGCTGCTATTGTAGTTGCTGTTATTATTGTTGCTGCTGCTGCTTCTGCTGCTGCTCATCATGATGCAAAAGGTCATAGCTTAAGAGGCCAAGGATTAGTGTCTGGTTGTGAGTACGGTATAGGTGTGTGTGAATGTGTTTGTATGGTGTGTAAGGGTTTTGAAACAGGCAGGTTAGATAGACACACATATACACAGGCACAGATAGAGAAAGAGAGAGAGAGACAGAGGGCGAGCGAGCGAGCGAGAGAGAGATAGAGACAGCTAAATACAATTAGATTAAGTTTAATCAGAATATTCTCCTTCTCACTCATTTAACAACATTCAAAGAGCTCCCAAAAAATGTTTGTTTTAAATTTTTTTTTTTTTCCATTGCTTTTTACCTGACTTTGATTTTGGTTTAAATTCTTTGTAATTACAATTATTTACTTTTATTATATTTTCTGTCCTTGGTTACAGTCTACACAGTTGACACTTTCAGTTACAGAGTTAACAGGTGTTTTTCAACATATATATATATATAATATACACAAAATTGGAACAAATTTACAGCACTAAGTCATCTATGCATTTTTGTTTAATCCTAAGTTTTAAAGCTTTTACCAATTTGCCAGTTTCTTTGTTGGTCATTTATATTTACACTTAAACCATTAAAATTTAATTACTAAGTTTTTAGTTAATTTTGTTTTGTTCTTGGTCTCACATTAAGGTTACACAGCATTAGGATTAAGTCTTTATATATAGATATACATTCTTCGTTTGGTCCATAGTTGGTTTACACGCTTAAACATTAATTATAGATTATTATTATAATATTTTGCAATTATATTTATTTAATTGGTCACTTTTTATATTTGGTCACTTCAATATGTTTTATGGTTAAAGCTGTTGAATTATTTATTGTTGTTAATGTTGCTGCTGGTTCTGAAAAAAACGGAAACTATCCAATTTGGTTTTTTTCTTCTTTCCTCTTCAAACATCACGACTCAAGTGTGCCCCACGAAGGAAAGTCATCACCAAAACGAATGAAAGCGATAATAAGAAACACGTAAAGTTGTGCCAAATGAAATTATGACCGACCATAAGACAATAAAGCAGTAAGAACTTATATGAAACAGCGTTCATGCAACGAATTTTGAATACCCTGAAATTCCTCTGAAATTGAGTAAAAGTTTTTCTTCTTAAGTTAAAGTAACTTACAAATGTTTAAAGTCACAATGAAACGTCATAGATTTACAGACACATTAAGCACAAGGGTTCAGGGTGGCAGAAAGTTGGGGGAACAAACAGCGTTGAATTTCAATAAACAATTCCTCTGGAACAAATTTAAAAGAATTTTTAAAGGCGAATTTAATTTGCAACTAATTTCGATCCTCTTTGAGAGGAAACCTGACCCTGTATATGACTATAATATGTGATATATGATTTCACAATAATTTTAAGTAACAATTCGAAAGTCTGTAATCAAAATTTACAAATAGATCTAGGCATCTGTAAACAGCTTACATTAAAGGCGTGTCTAAGTCAATCCTACTAAAAGGAGAAAGGTTTTATTGCTTAAAATTATCAGCAAAAGTTTCTGAAATGTTTAGATTTACACAAAACTCAAGGTTCAGAATCAAAGTTAATCAAACCCATTTTCTTTTACAAATAGTACATATTAAACTTAATGTGTATAGAAAAATATGAAATATAGAAAAATATTGCCGGACAATATTCAATTCCAATTGCCATTCATGCTTACAAATTATATAGAATATATGTATGTAGATGATTGAATTATAATTCCCTAACGGGACTTTATTTTCCAGAAGGACACTCTGTGTCATTTGCATATAGAAAATGAAATTCATTTAAAGTATATCACATTAAAGTGGACACCCGTTGAGCATTTTCTGCTAAGTTCAAATTCGTGCCAGAGAACTGTTTTATTATCTTTTCTTCTTCTTCTTCACCCGTTTCTTGCCCCACATTTTCCCCCTTGGAACCCTAGAAGCAAGTGCTGTGGCAGATATAATTTGATTTTCTTTCAATGGCCAAGAGAAAATTAAAATAATAATGGGCAAATATATGTATAAGCTTCTGTTAGTTAAATATAACAAAATACATTAGCTATATTAAGTCTTTAAGCCATGGTGAAGATGACAGCTTAGGCTACATGTATATATATATACATAGGTATATTTATAGGATCAGACAGAAGAAAATCGATGAAAAACAATAACTAAATATGATGATAATCATGGGGAGAAAGAGGAATACGAAAAGGCAAGCAGAACGAAAACTTGCCACCAATTTTTTTGTGAGTTGACAAAATGCAATATGACACTCGCACGCAACTCGGTTGTTGTTATCCTGTTCCTTTTCCTTCCTTTTAGTTTTATTTTTTGTCTTCCTGCAATTTCGTACAGAAATTGAATTTATGACCAGCTGCTGGTTTGACAGTTGCCACTTTATATAAAGAGGGCAACTTTTTGGGGCCACCCATAGCGAGTTTTTAACTCTTTACTCACACACACAGACAGACACAGAGAGAAAGTTCAAAGCAATTTTTAAAAGATCAAATGGTCAATAGAGCAAGAGAAGCCACAGGGGAGACAGACCGACACAGAGAGACAGTCCAAAAAGGAGAAGAAAAGGAAAAATCACTTCAATTTACTTTTCGATTTTTCAATGATTTGTGGTTGCTTTTCTTCTGTTTCTTCTTTTACTGTTGTTGTTGTTGTGTGACTCAAATTTACTTTTGTCATTTTCACACCAACCACAAGATGTGTATGGAATTTTCATCCCAAAACAAAATTGTCTCTGGCAAATATCTGTGCTAAGTCAGCAACGTATACAATTACTTTTCGTACATCCTCTTCCAGGATGTCGTTGTATATGCGAATGTGTCTGTGTGTATCAGTGTGGTTGTGTGTCTAATCACCATAATGAAAGGACTTGATTCCCAATGAAGCATAGCTAATTGGTTTAAGCCATTGATAAAAAATGTATATGTATAATAATAAATAAAAAGGAAAAGGAAAAACTTCAATCAAAATTTGTACAAGACGTTCTATATACATTTTGTACTCTTGAATAAATAAGTTGAAGAAAAAATTAAGTAAACCAAAATATAATTTAACAAAATTTGGGATTGAATTGATTTTTTATTCAAGATTTTTAATATTTTAAATATTAAACAAGTCAAGACTTTTCTTATGTATTGAATCCTTATGCCAAATTAGTTCTTGAAATGAAGAAAAATGTTCATTCGATTTATAACAAATATATTGATTATATGCCTTTCGCAACATGATTTATTGTGGCTTCATTTGATATATATATATTCCATTTTCTTGTGGATTTCTCCTAACTAGGGACAAACTTCTTTTAATTGTTGCCTTTAACCGGATTACTTATATAGTACATATGTAAAGCGTAAAAAAAAATTATGTATACGCCACGTTGGCCGGCCATGTTTCGCCTTGGGGTTTCCATAGGGAAAACTTTATATAGGCATGAGAGCTGGACAATATTCTACAGCACAATCGATACACTTTTTCCTGTTAATTAAAGTTTTCTGTTAACTGAATTTACATGGAAAAGTTACAGAAATTGAAAACTTTCGTTTCGTGTTTTTTTTTTTTTAATGGTTTGTTATTTAAACATTCATAAACTTGCCGCATCTCGCCAAGCTAAATGGTAAAGTTACAAAATGGTCGCCACTTATGCGTGGTTGTAGAGGAGGCCATGAAGCAGGAGGAGAGAGAAACGGAGATGAGGAAGTGTAGCGACAACATGTGCTGCCAATTTTGTGGGCAGCAAAAATTTTCACTTTTCCGTTGCTGTTGTGTATATATCAATATAAAGTATATTTTTGGGCCCCCTTGTGGGTGCGGAGGAGTTGTTGTTGTTGCCGAGTTAATGCGCTCAATTAAGTGCCAAAAACGTTCACAAAGTTGAGTGCATGAGAAGCTGGTGCTGTTGCTGTTGTTGATGTTGATGATGCTGCCACCATTTGGGGCAACTTAACACCCAGAGAGCTGGCATAAGGGGAAAAGGCAAAGGCAGAAAGCTTGGCATTGTTGCAATGAATGCGAGAAGCTTTAATTACATGAGCCGCTACTCAGTTGGCCCAAAAGCCAACGTCGAAAGAGTAGAATTCTGGGAGGGCACTCCTTTTGTGTTGTTTGTATGAGGGAGGGCAGAGTAGGGCATGGCAAGGCAAGGCAACTTGGCAGCAATTAAAGTAAGTGGTACCATTTTCCATTCTCTTGCTCGCTCTCCTCACAGTTTTTCGTTGAGTTATTTTCTTCATAATTTTGACAAAGCTTTTTAGGTCTCTGGCTTCGTTTCGCACTATTCCCACTTTTTAATACAAACAAAATTAAATGTAATATATACTATTATACGGTTTTCGTTTGAGCATTTGCTTTGTGACAAACTTATCTCTTGCGTTCACACGCCAAACGTAAGAATCAAATCAAAGTGTCGCCTTTTTTCATAGTTTGGTTTGGAATCTATATGGGGGCATCTGTGTGAAATGTAAAACTTCTTCAGAATATCAACTAACAAGCGAAACGGAAAGCAAAATCCAGAACGTTGTCTGCAGCTTCACCGATTAGCAGCTGAAGGAGGAAATGGTGGAGCAGCCAATGTCCTGACGGGGATTTAGCGAATGGAGGAGAAGCAACCCAGAGAAAAGCATAAAAATGCAAGCTATGCGTGTGAGAAAATGGACAAAAAACGCAAAAAAAAGAGGGACGCAAACGAACTAAAGGACCCATCGAGGACACTCGAAATGTCGACTTTAAATAGAGAAATCGCTTTGGCATTCCGCATTGGCATTTTGGCATTCGGTTGTAGGGCGAAACGTGCCACTTGGTTTAGATTCGGTCTCTTCTATCTCTCTGCTTCCTCCACCTTTCTAGCGACTGTCATTGCATCAAGTTCTAAATGAAGTTATGCAGCATTTTTTCATTGATTTCATTTTTTCCTTTCCATGTCTTTTTTATAGTCTTTTTTCGCTACCAATAAAGTAAAGTAGAGTTTCAGAGTTCGAGAGAGTGTTAGGTGTTAGAGAGGAATGGAGTGAAGGGAATTAAGTGGCGCTGCACGCCAATTAAGTGCAAGTGGGAATTGTTCTAGCTGCACTCAGCTGCTGCACTTGCCCTCAAAAGTAGGCAACGCCATGCACTACTTATACAAATTAAACAAGCAAAACAGGAATAAAGGGAGACTGAATAGGAAATGGTGCATAAAGGGGCGTATCTGAATAAAAGTGGGTCATTTGACTTCTAGAGATTGTTTTTAGTCCTCCACATCAATAAAAGTGTTTAAATTAACTAATTGAGCGTGTTACGGGAAATAGATTTAAGTTAAAGACAACTGAGTGAAAGCTCTAGACTTAAATTCAATTTGAATTCGCTCCTGTAGTTATGGTGTGGTAACTATTTGACATATGCAAATACTTTAGTGGCGCAAAATGTTAATGCTACCAGCCAGCACACTTCACAAAAGAACCTCTGACACTATTTCACTCCCTCTCTCGCTCTCTCTCTCTCTCTTTTCTCTTTTTATCTCCTGCTGACAAGCAACACAGATGCGAATGAGTTGAGGCTAATGTGACGAGGGCAAAAATACAAGTGCTTGTCGCTCACAGAGTCAGGATTTTATGGCTGATTTAGTGCAGCTAAATGCATTTTTACCCCACATACCCAAACCTCCCTCCACACACACAAAAAACACGGTAAAATGCATTAAGCCTCGTAAACTATTTAAGCCAGCTTCCCTCTGTGGCGCTTTCACTGCCCTTCTCCCCTCCCCTGTATCTCTCACTTAAGCTTTATACTACTCATTCGCCATTAAAGCAGCTCATTAAATATTGAAAAATGTTATGGACAAAACATAAACAAATTTCCACTGCGTACGAATTGCAATTTGAATTTTTTTTTGCTACTGCTGCTGCCCCTTAAGGGCACAAAAATTTGCATGTTGTTGAATTGCAGACAAATAATAAAAAAAAGAAATAATATATTCTATAAACCAAAAAAAAAGGAAAGGAAGAAGAGTTTATTAAAATAAACAAGAAATGTATATGGGGAAAAAGGAATTGGGACAAAAAGTGGGCATGGAATCTGGCTGAAGTGGAAGCGTAAATTCAATCAAAGTTGGGCCAAGAAAGGGCAAACACAAAAACTGATAGAGAGAGAAAGAGAAGATATATGTATGTATGTGTGCATACATTGAATCTCTCGGGCAAACGTCGGTACGCATATCGCCAGTAATAAATTGAATTTATTAGGAACGAAAATTTTTCACGCCTCATGAAATTGACTTTGACTCAAAATATGAACAGCAATTAATATTAATTCCCACAAAACTTCTCACTTTTTGTTGTGCTCGGCTTAACAAAATGTACTATCCATTAGTCAAAAGGTTTACTTGGCTAAAAGTGAGTATTTTTACTTCAATGCGAGAGTTTTACTCTCTTAATTGCAATTTCTTGGTTACAGGGTATTAAGCATGTCGATAGGTAAAATTAGATAGCCAGCATTAATTTTTGTTTTTGTCATTTAAAAGCTTTTCTCTGCTTTTCCTTGCCATTTTCATTGCCAGTTTTGTTGTTATTGCGGCTTTTTCAGTCAATTATCCAGCTGTCAGTTAACATTAAGCCGTGGCCACATATGAGTCGAACCAGCATAACTTGCCCATTTTTCAATTGATTAAATTGAGAAAGTTTTTATTCGTTGTTGTTGTTGTTGGTGCTGACTTCCTTGTGGCCTAATTATTTTGTTTACCTAGAAAATGTGTTTCTATATCGACTTTTAATTACATTCCCAAGAAGAAGAGAAGATAAAATTTAATTAGTTCTTAAAGCGTAAATTCATGTCACCCGAGGGAAGTTATAAAAGTTGCTAGAACCCCTCGGCCTAATCAAAGTAATCGAAATGGTCTTGTAGAACATAAAAACATTGCACTTTTGCTTAGATTTTAATTGAATTTTTCTCTTTCCCAAAAAAAAATTGAGGTTTAGTTTGGAGGAACATTTTAATTCGCCCTTGTTGAATGTGGGTGGTGAGCAGCTGCTGAACAAATTGAAATTCGGTTAAGACGGAGACTCTGCCTTTGCCTTTAATTATAATGAATTTTTGGCCAATTTGCATTAAGCAAAACGTTCATCATGATGATCATCGATGATGACGATGACTGTCATTGTCTCTTGTTGATTAAAAACTTTTGTCGATTATGTTAGCAACGAAATCGATGATGAAAGTGAAAGTAAACAATCAACAAAATGAATGAATACAATAAATGTAGAAGGGATGGTTGGAGAAAGGCATACTAGAGGGTATTGGTTATTCAGTGTCCTCGTCGTCGTTTGCTAAACAAATATAGCAACAGCAGCTGTTTTGCTGCTATTCACACGCAGTTTTTTGGCTTCGTTTTTTGTTAGGTTGTCAAATACAAACACAAAGTGAAAGCATTTTTGCGCCTTATGGCCAGGGCACCACCAAGAACACCACCTAGTGGTTAGGTAAATTCATTTCGCATGTCCCCGCTGCTTTGCTAATAAAATGACTAAAGAGAAAAATATATACGCACAAATATTCTTACACTGAACGAAATGAAATTTTAGCGAAATGTTCAAATGTCTCATTGTATGAAAATATAATTTGCCAAAATTGATTCAAGTGTGTTTTATTGGCTTATGTAAAGCCAGACAGCCTGTTGCTTTTCCTTTTCTTTCTGCAACTCATTCATCGCTTTTATTGCCTCCTGTGGCGGCGGTTTTAGGTGGCTTTTATGACATAAACGACAAACGTCGTCTTTGTCGTCATATGGCCAAATAGTTTTCTTCTCCAAAAAAAAAAAAAAAAAAAAAGAAAAGAAAATTGAAAATGCTCTCAGCAGCTGGCAAATGAATTACTACATAGACTTTTGGGGCTGAGCGTGTGAAGTTTTTCACTTGGCTTCGTCTTCTGCGCCTTCGGCAGAAGGTGTTAAATATATGCATGCATAAATTATGAACCTAAATTATACAAATATTTGACAAAGACTCGGCAAGAATGTTATGAAAATGGAACAGCAGTTGGGTCAACATAGCATATTGTCGTCGTCGTCGCGGTCGTTGTTGTTGTTGTTATGCGTTTAAGCCAAGATTGTGACATGGAACTTAAGCTTGCTGATAATATCATCGCATGTTGGTGTAAATAAATTAAGCAGCTTATCGAATTATCACTGGGTTGGTAATTAAAAGGCTTAACAAAGACATTAACTTTGTCTTTTCACCAAGGGTGGGTGTGTGTGCGTGTGCTTAATAATGTTATGAATATTAGTTTAATTTAAATAAGAAATTTGTAGCAGAAAATATGGAGAGACGTTTAAGCCATTTCTTTCATCAACATTACCCATACGCCTCGTGGGTAAATAGAAATCTGCCGAATTTCAATTATTTGTTGGTATTTATTGTTTCGTTTACTTAGTGAATTACTTAACTTAGTATGCACTCAATATGTATTAAAGGCTAAGCTCCTATTTTCCTGTCTTCTCTCCCTATTCCTCTCTTTCTCTCTCTCTCGCTCTCTCTCCCTCTCTAAACAATAAACAGTAAAATACTGCAAAAGGTGAATATAAATAAATAAATGACCCAAAAAAAGTATGCTACAAAAATAAAAACATTACTCATACGCCTCGTGGCTCAAGAGAAATGTGTCAAATTTCAATTATTTATATTTTATTCACAAGAGCTGAAGGAGTGAACGAGACAGAGTTGGGGTAAATGCCATTATGCTGACTTCATTTCAATTTTCGGTGTGTGGCATAAATTATGCAGAATGGTGGTTAAAGTGCATATCGATGGCAGTTTTTTAATTGAAGAGCTCGCTCGCGACACTCAGACAGAGGCAGGGCGACAGAGAGAGAGAGTAAGAGAGTGTGGGGAAATTTAATTAAATCAATGTGTTGATTTAATTGAAATGCGGGTGAGACCACTCAGCGTATGTAAAGGACATGAACATACTCGTCATCATCATCAGCAACATTCCCCATTTCCAAACCCATTTTGCTGCAGCCAATTAATTTACATGTTAATGCACTTAAAGCAACAACAATAACAAGAACAACAACAACAAGAAATTGGCATCAGCAACACCTACTGCAAACATGGATTATAAAAAATGCATGATCTGTTCTCGCTCTTTGTCTAGTTTTTGAGTTAAGGCATTTCAAGGAGTTTGACACTTACTCAAAGGATATGCATATCCTTGCATGCCATATCCAAAGGCATCCACAGTATGTTCTATAGAAAAATTGTGGCAGACAGAAGAGACCGACAGAATGACAGCCTGTCTATCACCATTTGTAGTTGCTGTATGCACTATGTCATTGAGTTTGTTTGTTGCAATAACAAACGCTTCCAATGGCGTCAGGACACATTGTGCAACGAGAACTCATGCGCTCATTCGTTGGCCCTACTCACCCTGAATGGGTTTTTACGCCATCTTCTCTTTTATGATTCTTTTTGTGTGCATGTGTGTGTGTGTGTGTGTGTGGGACTTTACTGAAGCTTGATTTATGGTCAACTCTTTCATCATCGACGAAAAATTTTCAATTGAATTTCGCCATGACTTTTTACTTATGCACAGAATGGTAAAAATGACTTTTTCCGGATTTTATTTGATGAGATATATGATATTGTATATTTAACTGTCGGACTTTGTATTTAATTTATTTTTCTTTCATTCGTTATTATTTGGGTAGATTTAAATGGAGGAAATTTTCGGCGTTTAGCACTTAGCTCGTTGCTCTTTTCTGACTGTTTGAGCTAGTCAAATATTTGACTTTAACGGAAACTTTTTAGCACTTGCACAGACACACACACACACCCACAAATGTACAGTTACATACATACCCACTCAAAGGATGTGCAGTTTTGCCTCAAAGTCTTCTGTAGTTTTTCACACATTTTGCTCTACTCACTCTCTCTGTTTCCCTTTTAACCTTACGGCAAGTCTATTAAATCTGCTTGAGCTGCTGTTGTTGCAGCTGCAGCTTGTTCTCGTTTTTATTTTTGTGCTTGACTATTTTTAGTCCAACTGCTCTGGTATATCCTTTTCTTGTGTGAAACTTTAATGGACTTAAACGACCAAAATTTAGGTACACAAATCTTAAATTTAGCAGAAAATATGTTAAATTAATAATTAATTTATGTCACAGCTGAAAATATTTTACGTCAGTGATAAATTTTTGAAATTTAAAGTGAAGTGAATCATTTATCTATGAATAAAATTCATCTCCATATACCTATTTATGGAAAAAGCTCAAACAATTTGACTGCCTCTTTCCCTTGGGTTATAACCAAACCAATCAACATCATTTCAATGTCAATCAGTAAATCAACAAAAATGAAGCAAGTAAATAGAAATTATTTGAACTGATTTCATATATGTACGGTATTTATGTACTATATGAACAAATGGCTATAGAAATGCTGATTCTCTCACGATAAACATTATACACGGGCAAACATTGAAGTTTTAATTAAATGATAAATGCAGAAAGCGCATCGAAGCGAAATCAGCCGCAAAAAATGTGAGGGAAATGCCACACCAACACACACGCAGACATGGTTATATGTCCCAGCGATTTTTAGTTTAAACCCCGGAAAAAAGGCAACCCTAAAGGGTTTAAGGGGTCGGCGGTGGGAGAAGTGTGAGTTAATTTTATCGAAACACAAGCACTCATGCATGTTTGTATATATAACGAGCTTGTGTCACTTTCTTTCTTCTGGTATATTTGTCCTGCAGCGTACATTGTGTTTCTTCCTTTCATTCGTGCTCCTGTTTCCCTTCAGTTTGTTTTTTGGGCCTGGCTCTTGTAACCATTCCTGACGTCAATCGATTGATTTTTATTTCGGTTTACATTCCGTTGCCCCTCTTTCGCTTTTTTTCTGGTTTTCTGGCTTATTTACTCGTTTCTTCTAATTGCAAGTAGGTTTCGAGGCGGCACGCCTGGCTCATCATTATGCTGATAATTAACGTTCTCGTGGTTTCAATTGTCATTAAATATGATAGAAATCGAAAGTATATATTTATAATTATATTTTTGGGTCTAGCTCAAGGTCAAGGTTATTAACTAGAGCAAACATGTGTTCAACATTTGATCAGATTCCCAAACCCCTCTACAATTTAAATGAAAAACTTTAAGCAGAGCAGACAAAGTTCGTCAAATTTGATTAAGGTCAACAAAGTCTGATTTGAGTTAATTAGGGTGTTGACTTTTGGCTATGTTTGTCCTAATACATTTCTTTTAATTAAGGAATATAAATTGTATTATTTTAATTATAAAACACATACTAATAATATTGATTTTTTAAATCAATTTGTCATAATTCATAGAAGAAGGAATAAAATTATTATTTTCTTTAACTACTTCGGCTTAAATGAAATCAGAAAGATAAAGAAGATTAATTCAAAAGTGTAAATTTATTTATTTATTTCATTTAAAGTAATCAAAAACTGTTAAATTTTCGCTTAAAATCATAAACATAATCTTAGCCAGCTCAATTAAAATAAAGAAATAAAATAAAAATAGGCTTTGACTTTCGGTTTTGTGAATAAAGCGAATTTATAAATATTTGCTCACAAACGAATAAATAACATTTTTATATTATTTTAATTCCACGAGATACACATATTTAATACTCTCTATATGCAAAGTATAAAATTTAATTCAATTAAAATATGAATTTTCATATCAAAAGATTTCTTGACAACTGAAATCGATACAGATTTAACAAAGCTATGACCTCGAGAAGTTGCGCCTTATTGGTATAGGGTTACGCCATTCCCTTAACATGGCATTGATATACATATGTGTGCATGTGTGTGTGAGTGTGTGTGAGCACCATGTTCTGTGTGGCAACTTCAGATTTTGAGTAGGGCTCACAGTAGACGTCAGTCGGCATATCGTCACATATGTCATTTGTGCTTCAATTTTTTTTTTTATGGCAAGCGTTTTATTGACTCGCTTCCCTGTTGGATTCCCACCCCTTCCGCCCTTCCTTCCTATTTCCTTTATCAAGCTAAATGATAAAAATTTAATGACCAGCACAGACAAACCAATACATGAGCATACTTAATGGTTGGTCGAAAAGAAGAAAGGACATCAATTTAATATACATTTACATTATTTAACTTTACCTTTAACAAAAGCGATTCACTTGACTAGAGTTATCGATAATTATTAAATGGTGTTTACTTTAGGGTAATGGGTCAATTTTTCAAATAAGTTCAAACAAATATATCGATTTTCACATTTGTATGGTTTGCTAAGTTCTACGGTATTACTCATACGCTCTGTTGTGTCAATCTGAATGATATTTTAGAAAATACAGGTAATTAGATTTGGAGTTGTTCAGGGTTAGGTAAGTTTTTTCTTCTATACATATGACGCATATGCTGTGATTTACTAAACAGGCTGTTTAGTGCGTTGCAAGTTTTTCTTGCTGTTATGGCGCGTTTTGTTATTAAAATTAGCTTGAATATAAAATGCTTCATACATTTTCGCACCACTTAAATATTTAATTAAAGACAAGAGAGACGAGCGAAAGAGCATATGGGGCCATACCACGCAAATGATGTCTTCTATATGGAGTAGTTTGCTTTGATAACATAATTCTTCTACTCGACTCTCCTCCCTCTGGTAGTCTGGCCGACTGTGGTGTGTTGCTTTAAGCCTCTTCCTGCTTTTGCGTTAAGTCGCTTTTGCCTTATATCCGTTGTCAGAGTGTCATGTTTTGTGTCGGTTTTCGGAGGAAGTGCAGTCATTTCATGCGCAATAATGTCACTTGCATCCAAATCCTTCTAACCACAACACTCTCCAGGAGGGAGAGAAAAGAATGAGTGAGCGCTGGGGAGGGGAGGAAAAGAAAGAGCAAAGGGCCTTGTGGCATTTGTTTTGTGGTTTTGCATGTTTTCTCATAAACTGACAGCAATTCATGTTTAGAAAGAAACTACAATCTGCTTTAAATAACATAAACTTTTTATTATGCATACAAAATGTTATAATGATGCAGTTAATTTGTTTATTTTTTAGTTTATCCTCTAGTTAAGTGGGCAAACGAATAATATGCCACACAGATTTCTATGAAAAGCAGCAAACAACTCATTGCCTGACCCATCAGAATCAAACGAAAAGCATACGCTATATGATTTAATATCAATGGTTCGAAACTATCCCTCATATTGGGTGCCGTCTGTGGCTTAGCCGCCAATAGACTTTGAACATTGCCACTAGACCAATGCTTGGAAAAACCATATTCATGGATATAGTAAAGAAAATCATTGATTGCCAATTCATAAATGGAATTCTGTTGAATATAAACGCTTGCCGGTATCTGAGAGACTATATCCAAATGTAGAGGACGACAGAAAATCCGTCGATTAAAAAACATTTGATAGCTATTGATGGCAGCCCACGAGGTAGCTGTCACCTGATACGCATTGCTAGAGTTAAACGACAAAGCCAAGTCGGACCAATTCTTCAAAGGAATAAACCGGGCATTCGGTAAAAGAGCTGCAAAATGATTTGCACCTAAAAACGTCTCAATGATCCTTTGAGAGTTCAGTGGGAAAAAAACAGGCATTTGACTTGCACGTAAATCCATGAAACTTTCTATATCCGAATATTCTGGGGGTTTAGTCATTATGGCACTCAATTTGGCAGCAAAAAAAGTACTAAAAACCAAACCGAAAACACTCATTGTGATCACAATTTGACGAAGTGAGAAAGAATGACGTCCCCGCCACATTGTCGCAATGCCCAACATATGACCAAAAACTCTTAAATTTATTAGAAAGTTACAAATCACACCGCGATGTTCTAGATTTTCCCAGTAATGCGAAATTTTCACTAGCAATGCTTCCATAATTGAAAATATCAGATACATAATTATTATGTAGAATAACCAAGTGTTGCCAAAAAATAATGTATAAACTTTTGATATATGCACTTTATGGTTGCAAGGTACGATAATGAATAGACTGGCTATGCGATAATCCTGACAATGAACCATACGACTTGGCATCGATTTCATGGCAAATTCAGCAAAATCCAATTCACCAGTCAACAGTTTATCAGTCAAATCTTCGTTGTTCATACGCGTTCCATCGGCCTTCCATGCAGCTTGATAATATTCCAGAGTAATATTATGCTTTGCGGCAAACTCTTGAAAATATATGGCCACAGGACTCATTAGGGAGATCTTCCGTGTCATCACATCTCTACCAAGAAATGCTAAGGTATCGTATTCGTTGGGCAAAGTAATGGCCACTTTTCCTTGATAATTTGACCAATATTTCGGATATAATTCTTTCAAGTCATTTAGATTTGCGACTAATTGAAATTTACCTTTGGCAAACGGCTGCCATTGGTAGATTTCGATTTCTCTGCCTTTTATTTGAATCAGAATGACTTTGAGGAACTTCATTTGTCTCAGCTTTTCGATTAGGAGAGTTCTTTTTAATTGCTTTGAATTTAGCCATAATATTATTCTTCCCTCAGGCATTCGCTTGAAATTTTTAGCCAATGTGAATAACATTTGAATGTCTGGGTAAGAGTTCAAGCAAATCAGAGCTACAAATAGCTTATTATACATGAGAGAGAAATGTGTCTTAGTCTCTTGATCCATTTGCAAGATGGGCCATTCATTGGTATGAAATTGGCTCAAAGGACAATCGTACATGTTTATTCTTCTCTGCATTATAAGGATAGTCGATATACTTTGCTCTTTATTTATTCTATCCAAGAGTTTTAGTAGCAGTCGATTATGATGTTGATTTGCTTGTTCTGGTGGATTAGTTAACGAAAAAAACTGCTTCTGATAGGCAGCGACAGTCAAAGTAAGGGCCAAGATGAGGATGCACCCGAATCCGCTCATCATTGGTGACTTTTTGCTTTCCTTCTTGATTTACAACTAACCGAACTCATCTAATGGATGTTCAGATTAACTTTGATGGTTTTTGAAATCTTTTCTCCATCTCTACTTAATTGACTTAAAAGCTTGAAAAATCTCACTGCACTTTAGATGGATTTAACGATTAAAAAAAATGCACAAATGTAATGACTGAGCAAGGAAAAAGCTAATAATTATGATTCAGAGCTAGTGCAGAAAGGAAATATGAGGAAATGAGGTGTATAAAAGGAAGTCTGGTACACTGAGCGAATAAAATCACTGTAAATAAATTCTCTTTAATTCTGTGCAGGTTATTTATTTAATTTTACTTATAAATTTTATTTAATTCTTTGTTCAGTTTATTTGTTTGGTCTAGACTGAATTTGAATATATAAGGTTATATAGGGGTACTTTCAGATACAAGTCAAACATAAACACTTGAAATCTATAAGGAGTTTCTTCTCTAATTTTTTGAAGTGTCAAATTTTTGAAAATTTCAAAGACTACTAAACAAAGTCGAATGAATCATGTAAGCATTTGATTACTTCTTTTGCTGGAATCAGAGAAATGGATGGAATCATAAATGAATGATGCTTCTTAAACAATGAAAGCTACACGGATGTGTTTCCGTTTAGCGAATTTCGTGAAATTTCCTGTTTGGGCCTTAAATAATACTCAGATGTAACTGAAAGGGAGTGTTTTGGCCCCTCCCTGTGAATACTAGGTTCCACCTACATATATGCCAATTGGAGGAGAGTTGGTGAAATTGACACACGTTTGGCAAACAAATTGTCTGATGGTCGCTTTTGCACACAAATAAAACGACGACGTCGACAAATAAACAAAAACAGGGAAAAAGAAAGAAAGGAAACAAAAAAAGAACCATATCGGATGGTTGCGGATATATGCGGATTCATTCCCGATTGCACACTTGAGTCGATGTTGCGAAGTAGGATTGGACGCCCTTCCTTACCTTTGTTTTGTTGTTCCGCATGCCTAAAGTTTGCTTAGCAGTGGAAAGAGGGAGGAGGGATGTTGAACGGTGCCCTTAGGACTAGGACGGCCGCGCACACGCAATAAATTCACGAAAATGAACTTTGAACTTGGCACAGTTTCTTTTTTTTCTTCCTTTTTTTGTTAAGTTATTGTTGCGCCAGCGCAAAAAGTTCATAAATTATGTCTAACGGGTCAATTGGTTAGTTGGTCGATTGGAACCGGCCCCAGCAACGAAAATGTGAAGAAGATGGGAGAAGAATATTAGAGTGAAAAATGCTGTCGCTGTTGATTTATTTATTTATGCACGGAGACAGCAAACAAATTCGCACGAATATTTTTATTGCCACTTAAATGCAGGTAAGTAAATTAAATATTTAGGAACCTTATGCCTTATATTCTTATTGATTTATGTGTGTTGCTGTTGTTGTGCCCGTAAGATTTCTGTTATTTGTAGGATAATTTATAACATTTTTTTTTTTGGTTTTTTTTTGTGTAATTTATTGTTCAACCAGCTTGTAATTAAAATTTAATACGCTACACACATTACATTTTCACTATATACACTTCGATTTCCGTTACAAATCTCAACACGATGAGGCGACCGAAAAAGGCGAAACGAACAAACGAACGAAACGGAAGAGACTCACATAGCAGCAGCTCTCTACATATGGGAAAACTCTGGCAACTCAACTTTCAACTCTCCGGCAGAGGCAGAAAAACAGAGGCAACGGCAAAATTTTCACATGTGTTTCATGTGCAAAGAATAAAAACAAACTGAAACCAAAAACCGAAACTGAAAGCCGACACAAACGTTGTCTTGCCCTCTAAAATGTATTCTCTCCACCTATTAAGTAATGCCGACTGATGTCGACTGTCGTTTGTCGTCTTTGTAGTCCGCTGCCGAGATATTACTGTTAAATTCACACAGAGAGAGAGAAAGAGAGAGTGAGAGTGGGAAAAAAGGTCCAAAAAGCTCATCACTACAGCAAGAGAGAATGCCGTTAAAGTTTTCCTTTTGGACCATGTTAACAAAAATCTAACGGTTGAATGTTTGAGAAATTCTGTTAAGTTACTTTGTAACCATATTTCTAACTTGAGTTGGTATAAATACAGGAATAAGTGTTTATAGATGGAATTATTTAAATAATGAAGCTTCTTCAATTTGGTAAGCCAAAATTATTTCAAATAGATTTGATTCCTTTGGGACTCTTTAAGGAAAACATAGATTTCTGTTTGTGTCTCTCCTCTTAGTGGTTGAAATAAAAATTAGTTTTTAATTTTTAAAATAAAATCGTTTTGCCTGACAAAAAAATTAAGATCTCTTAATTCAGAATGGATTTGTATTGCAATTTAAATTATCTCTTCCTACCTACAGAAGCAAATTGATTAAACAATTCATTAGAATTGGAGTATTTGCAAACAAGAACACGTACAAAAGTAATTGTAAAGAAATTTGGTTGAACCAAAGCTTCAGGAAGTTCAACTTACCCCTTTCTGTCATAAATTGTCAAGATTTTTAAAAAGTATTCACACAATGACTTATTAAAATTAGAGTTAACTTAACATACTGCAAACAACTCACATTAGCATACTAATTTCCTCATTCCCTCCAGTTTGGTTCGCATATAATTTAAAAAACCTCAAACAATTGTCAACGACATGTTTATGGCATGTGGTTAGGCGTTTATTTAGAACCGCTAGGCCAACTGTCAGTAAGTGCCTCAGTCACCCACTCATCCAGTCAGTAAGCAACCCTAGACTTATTAGCAGCATTAACGACAACCGCCAACACCGCAAATCATTAAATGTTTCTAGCACTCTCTCTTTCTATCTATCTAATTAAATTCTAAGCATAGCAACAAGTGATGATTCCTCACCATCGCCCAGATTCTCATGCCTCACCCTCACTATCCACTCAACCACAATAATAAATGTCAAAAATGTCAGACAAAAAACAAACAGTGAAAACAAATGTAAACCAGTTTGTACTAACCACGAAGCGAATGGAATGGGGAAAGGCAACTGGCTCAACCAATAAATCAATTCCAAGGACTAAACTTCTAGATTTTGCCTCTGAATTTCATTACGAATGCCAAGCACAGGCCACTCCATTCCACTGGCAAGGATATGGGGACATCAGGACATTGAGGCAGGGACAGCCAAGACAGGACAGGACGGGACAGCAGCTGCCTCAAGTCAAGTTGGTTTATGTTGATAGGAGTCTGCCTTCTGTCGTCGTTTTGCCTTCTGTCTTTACCGTTTTGCCATTGCCATTCTCCTTCCCCCTTGCCGTTGCCTTTGCCTTGGAGTGTTAACATACTCATATTCACTTTGCATCTTAATCGTTATGGGAAGAGGTGAATGGGATGGAAGGAACTTAGTTTTGCCTTTCTCTAGTATGAGATTGAACAATTTCGATAGCCAACTGTTTTTGATCCCATCATCATTATCATCATCATAATCATCAGCATCATCGTGTCCTTCATTATTATTGGCATATTTTGTATATTTTCATGTTGTTGGCCAAGTTATTACAAAGTTATTTGGCCTCGTTTATTGGCCCAACAATTTTGGTTCGTTTTCTCGTATAAATGAATAATGCAAATATTTGTGAAACTTGTTAAGGACAAAGTTGATACGGGAAATGACGTAAAGATAAAAGGTAGAAATAATTGATAATTAATTTACACTTTCAATTTGCAAAAAACAATACTTTTACTTGAGTAGGCAACAAAACAATTTTCCCAATACAACCATTACAAAGTTTGAAACTTTTTTAAACAAAGTTAGCGATTACTTCTTTTAAAAGTAAAAGTAATGTAGTTATATTATGTCACAAGTTTAAATCGTTATTTATCGATATTATTTTCTTAAAACCCTTTTTGTTATAAAAGGAATAATGTCAATAATATTACTTTACTACTATGAATTCGAATGCTTTGAATATTACTTAAAGCACACAGTGGTGCCATCTGTGGTTCATTCTAATCATTTGTTGTAATCAGAAAAGTCTACACAAAAAGCTTTTTACTTTAACCAAATATTTACACACTTAACAATTTCTCTCATTTATCCTGCCGTAAAACAAATGGCAATGCCTTTACAGTACTCTCTCTGTGTCTCGCTTGACGTCTTCCTACCGTTTGCTTACGTCCTTGCGCTCTCTCTCTCTCTCTCTCCTTCTCTTTGGAACGAATAATAAGGCAAAGACATAAACAGCGCAAACACGTGGCTCGAACCAAAGAGAAAAAAAAAGGACCAAGCGAAAAGAGAGAGAGAGAGAGTGTGTAAGAGCGGCCAAAAGGCAGAGAATAGAGTAAACTTCAGTCTTACATCTAATAGGAGGTGTAGCCCTCCCCCCCACCAAGTAACTCACTAAAAAAATTCGTTGGCCTCAAATGAACCTTAAGTTAATAATGATTTGGAGAATGATGAGTAAGCCAAATTTGTTAGATTGACCAAGATTTAAGCATGGAAATTCTTAATTTAATCGAGATTCGGACTTTGACTTGTTGCATTTACTGCATTTTTATGATGCAATTTTCTGATAAGTGTCGGAAAGTATGCTACATAAATTACATTACATTGCTTTTGTGTGTGTGAATAGTTTTTACCTTGAACTATGAATGGACTATGTGTATGAATGGCTTTAACTTTTTGCTACTAGCCAGCTGCAGATGGGAAACTTGTCTGAATTTAAATATTTTATTTTAGTTGACTTTTTGCGAGGACAAGTTGGTCTTTAGGGAAATCTAAGCCACAAATGTGATAAAATTTTCTGCAGAGAACATATACACACACACACACACACATAGCTACACAAATAGATTGCTCACACAAATAGACTCACTCATACACACAGAGAGACAATTAGTTGAGGCAGTGGCAGCAGCTGTCAGAGCATAAACAAAAGGTAACATTAGGCATAAATATATGTATGTATTTATGTGCCACATGGTCATATTAAGGCAGGTAAAACTGAGGTAAAAGCCAAATGGCTCATAAAGCACACATACTCGCAACACACACACCATATGTGTGTGCGTGTATGATTTCGACCCAAAATTGTCCTCGCTTTTTTTTTTTTTTTTTTTTTGGCAGAGGGTTTTATCGTTTATTAAATGCCTAAAGCAAGTTACTTACTTCCTTCCTTCTTGTCTTCCCACCTCTAACGCACATCAAAAGTGTGTCTTAGTGCGTCTATGCAAATTTTATGAACCGCAAAGTCGGAAATGACATACGGAATTTTATTCCATCCGTTTCAAGTTAGATATATATATAAATCAAGCTTATTACTCATACGCACCGTTTAGAGCGGAAAATATCTATAAATGCTTCCAGTTAGCTTACCTGAAAAGAGACAAGACAAAAATTTGTATAAGTAAAAGATAAAGTGAGTATGATGATGACTCTGCCTCTTCCTTTTCCGTGCTCAAAGGTGTTCAAGCAAATAGTTTAACTTACACACTCAAAGTCAAAAGCAAAAGGAGGAGGAGAAAAAGGCGGTGGAGCGTATCAGAGAATACCAGAGACAACGGAGTTGGGGTAAAAGCCGTTTAAGACTCAGGCTGTTAATGTTTTCCAATAGAAGCTCTTGATATATGAGCTATGCAATGTGAAAGCATGTGAGTTTCTCAGTCTATGTATGTATATGTATATGTGTATGTGTTTGTGGGTAAATCTAAGGATTTATATAGGTATTTCTGTGTTCGTTTAGGTTATACTTTTTTCTTTTCCCCAGCTCTTAAGTGTCTCTGGCTTAAGAGCCACTCAATAAAGAAGAAACTGTGACTGGTGAACCAATAAGAAACACATACTAGATGGTGAGTAAAATTAAAGTCATATAGTTTCACATGTCCATGAACATGACATATATTAAACAGCTTAGACAATTTTGAGAAAATTATGAGCTATATTTATAGAGAATTATTTTCGATTTACTTGAAACATCTAACTTTAAAGTATACCTAAAATAAATACTTAGAAAAGTGTTTTAAACGCATTGAGCTCAATATGCTCTCTCGAAGGTAAAGATTGTGTTATTTTTTAGCTACACGCAATAAGTATTCAATAGAACTTACTTATGTATGTAATAAAGTCTTCAACCTTTCGGCAGTTAGCTTTAAGGTTAAGTAGTTTTTAAATAAGAAATTAATCAAGCTTTAAAAATAGAGCAATACGTTAACTTCCTATAGTTAAAAGTGTACATAGAATAAGTCTATGGAAGCGCGACAATTAGCTCAGGAAAATTCCTATTTAAACTTCCCTTTCCCGAGGGAAATGCATTTCAATTCCAAGTAAATGGAAACCTTGTAACCTCATTTGGATTCATTTATTGTGGCTGCAATGCGCTAAAACTATTCATTTCCATTAAGTTGGCCATTTAAGTGCTGTGGCTGCTGTTACTGCCTGCTCAGTCAGACGTGTAATGGAGACAGGAGACAACACAGCAACAGGATCTTAAGCATAATTAATGTTTATAACTGGCAGCTAATCAATAACTTTGCCAATTAGCCTTAGGGGCCTGAAGCGAATCAGAAAAGGTGTCGATGCAAGGTGCTAGTCAAAGAAAAGAAGAAAAAAAAGGAGACGAACATAATTGAGTTATTTACGCTAATTGGCACACACACACACACACTTCCTTTGTTGAAAAGAGAGAGCTTCTAATGAAAAGACTCAGACTAACTAAAGAGGAAGAAGAAGGGAATGAGGCTTAGCTGCAGGCCAAGACCAAAACCACAAAAAGTTTGCTATGAGCAAACGTGCTCGGCGCCAAAAAAGTAGGCACGCTCAATGACTGACAAATTGGCACACTGACGAACCGTTGGCTTAGGCATAACAACAAAGGGAAAGCATACGTTCCTTCCACCACATCCCCATTTCCCTTCACTACCCTCCGTCCCCTCATCGTCCTTTTTCCTCTCTGTTTCCTCATATTACATTCAAAAATGTTCGTGCAAAATGCAGCCAATGGTGTTTGCTGTTTTGGGGCTTCCGCTTTTCCTGTTGCTGCCTGGAGTGTGTGTGTGTGTGTAGGTGTATCGTTTGGGTGTGTGTATGTTAGCATGTTAAATGCAATTACAAATATTCAATTTGCAAACCTGCCAACAGTTGTTGCATGTTGCACAAATTATTGATCACATTTATGATTATCCAAGTTCTTTATGCATAAAGAAGAAGTCATTATTTAATATCAAATGTCATCATAATGTTTCCAGGCCCAGGTAAATAATTTATGCTTTTTTGAGAGTTGTTGAAATAAAGTTGTATTGTTTGTTTGGCCATTAAACATTAGCCACGCTTGTGATACTCCGCAATTTCGAAAATCGAAAATTAATTTCTTAAGATTAGAATCATAGATTAACTGAAATTAAACTTAATTTTTGTAAATTTCGCTGCTTTTGAAATCCATTTTAGCCTTCCATTTATTGGAAAGCTGTTAAATTATATTCCTAATACTGGGATAAAATAGGCTTAGTTCAATGGTATTTTCCATTTCCATCTGCTGAGCAAATTGTTTGCCGTTTTTCGCATGTTTACAAATCGATTGCAAATTGAAATTTTATGCTGGTAGCCATAATCGTTTCATCTTTAAACTTAATTTTCACTCGTTAAAATTAAAACCAATTAGCTTTCAAAACACGCACCAGCAGGATCAAGAAGGATAATAATTAAATTTAAGTGCCTAAAAGTAGTCAAACTTTTGAGGCCGCCGAGCTGAGCCGCCATTTTTGAGTGGAGTGTCAAAGTAGATATCGAAATTCGCAGAAACATTTGGGGAATGAGAGCAACATTTTAGTAAAGTTGTGATTCGAGTTGATTATGGGACAAGAGAGATGTTGGGCCTTACTCTTGAGATTTCGATTTACCCAAATGCCAATCAAAGGGGGGTCTGTTGTGGCTATTCTTACCTTTCATCCAAACGCATGCTGCTACGACTTATGTCACTCCACACGGACATGGAGCGTGGCCTTTGAAAAATAGACTTCGAGAATCTTCGCACTGCCGTTGTGGCTGGCAATTGCTGTGGCGGATAGCCATAGCTTCCAGCCAGATCGTTGAGGCCATCGTCATTGAAATTGACATTACGCTGTTGCCGATGGCTGGGCGATGATGCTGCCATTGAGGGCATCGAGTAGCTGCAGGTTTGATTATCGTCCGACATGCCCAAAGCTGTATAACTCACTTGAAGATTGTGGGTCATTTCCTTGAACGGCACCAACAAAAATTATTCCGAAATAATTTCGATTTCTTATTTTTGCTTCTATTTAACCGTCGCGTTTTGGGAAGCATTCACATAACTTGGTTGATTCATTTTTAATTTGCACTGCACTCACTTGTGTGGTTTGGTCAGCTGTTCAGTTGGTATTAATTGCTCAAGTACGCAGACTCATTTATATAGACATATATATTATTTTATACAGCATTTTCGCGAGATATCAGACACTTCATTAAGCACAATTGAATCGCCTTGCTCTCATCTTCTCACTGTCTGTTTGTCTATTGTCTTTCCTCTCTCTTTCTGGCTCTGAAGTGACAATGATAAATGAGATTTCTTTCTTCCCCCATACGCCTTCCTGACTTTGACTTCGACTTGGGCATGTTTAATTGACTGCACCAAATAAGCAACAACAATAGCAATAACAACTACTACTTTTACTAGACAACAAATATTGTCCAGAGTTTAAAAGTTCAAATGGCAGAGTGATCAATCAATCAATCAAATCGAATCCTTAATAAATGTTACGCAACTTTCAAATACCAAAAATTAGCAATTTTCGTAGAACAGCTAATTGGAACACTTTAAAATCTTGTTAAAGTATTGTTTATTTCATTTTTATTTAAGGACACAAAACAAAATTGTATTTTGCTGAGTAGAAAAATGTTAAATGGAAATTTTTGTTTGGCATAAAAATGTCATGAATTTCATATGAACGACGAGTGTGCGTGTGTGTCTCTTTCAAAGGCGTGGCATGCGACGATTTTCCTCCCACCCCTCGAGATAATGAAAAACAATTTCCACAGCATCATCACAGCACACAGAGAAACACGCCCACAAAAAGCGAGAACCAAGTTGCAGTAGCAAAAAGAAGACACAGAAACGAAATTAAAATGTTTTACGCCTTGTTTACTCCCTCTCACCAAGCTTGCCTCTGCCATCTCTCTCTCTGCCTCTTTTCCTCTCTCTCTCTACTCCAGTCCACTTCAAAGTCCTTCTTCTTTTTCATATCCGCCTTTTATTGCTGCAATTCGGCATTATTTTTGAGCCAATTTTTGGGGCAATATAAACGAAATTTTTATTACACTTTGAGAGGAATACAAAAAAAAGGAGTACTAGTGTCTTAAAAGCCCCGCATAAACTGCTTTAAATTAGTAGTATTTCCCACCTCTAATAGTTTTACTAAGTATATAGTTGTCGCCTTTGTCTTGGGGACCAAACTCAAGCACGCAAACTGCTTGGTCACACGGATTATCGGTTTGGCTATAACCAAGACATTAAATGGGCTGTGCCAAGGTCATGATTAGAAAGATTTTATGGCCAAAGCGCCAAACAAAGGGCTGTTGAGGAGATGGGGATGAGGATAGGGGTAGTGGGCCACCACTCATCTCAATAATTTCCTGGCAACAACTTTAACCTTATCAATTAATGGAACTTGTCAACCCTGTGAACTTCGCTCTATGAACTTCCGTTTTTGTGAGGCCAGCTCAAATGCCAGGAAATTTCCTTCCCTTTCGAACAGAAAAACTAAGCACAGAACAGCTGTTCGTTGGCCAAAAACGGAAATGTCTTTCAAAATGTTATATACATTTGTTTACTCAAGCAACATATGGAAAATCCTTGGAATGGGGGGGATTGTAGACTTGGAGCTTGGGGAATTGGGAATTTGTTGCTGGCTGCCATAAATAAAAACAAAAGCTTAGAGAAGTAGACAGAAAATGTTAATGTGTCGACAACAATTTATGTGCCTGACATATGCCTAAGTATTCATGACAACTCTTACGGGATATGCTGATATTCTTATATGCATGTGACCAGGAAGAGGGGCAACCCTAAAAGTTTTCCTCGTCAATCACACAATGGAGAGAAAATCAAGAGGTTCTTTACTTTAACTACATACTTCCTATACATTGGTCAATATCAATGAAATGTAACACAATAAGCTCTTATTGCCAAAGGTTCAGGTAATTTTAATTCCAGCAAATCCGATTACTATATCAATTTGAGCATTCTTCACAAAGAAAAGGTAACTTTAAAAACCACCCTCGCATTTCATGGTACATAAGAGGCTAAGTTAAGCCTTGGCCATCAACAAAAACCTCGTTGAAACCCCGTTTCAACCTTTTTTTACGTTTTGCTGGGCAAATGAAATAAATTTAAAAATTTTAACCTTCAGTCAGGCAATGAGACGAATACGAGGGGGTTTGGGGGTATTGTAAGTAAGGAAATAAGTAAGTAGAACTTGTCAGCAGTCTGTATAACCCTCATCATAGAGTTAGTTGACCTTTCTTTAGGCTTAAAACAAATGCCCAACTAAGTCGTATGCCCTGAAAAGTGTATCTAAATAGATAATAATTCTCTATGATTTATTAGGCGTTTTTAAAAGAAGAATTTTTATATTCTACTTTCCAACTTTATATACAGGTTTTTACTTATCATCTTAAAAGCCTTTAATCTAACATAGATATAAATCTATTTTGATGTGTGTAATTTCCACATATGAATAAGTATTACCTTTATACTCTAATCTATTCGATTATATATTTATGTGTATATCTTTATGGCTACATAACTCTTAGCAAGGCCAAAGCATTCAAATCATTAAAGTGAAATCATCATCTTATAGAAATTGTTTTTTTTTTTTTTTTTTTTTGCTTAATTTTTCTTGGCTGCTTGCCATAAACAAAATTTCCCTTTGCCAAGTTTTTGTATTTGTTATCGTTGTAAATTGATTTGTGGTTTCAGTTTAGCAAGACTCAACTCGAGTTTACTTTTCGTTTTCTCTTTCTTTCTTTTTATTTTGTGGCTTATTGAATGTTTTATTCTTTGAGGCTAAAATATGATTGTTCACACCTGGTAAAAGATAAGGACTAAAAGAATATCAAAGACAAACATGAAATGACCAAACTTTTTCCCCTAAGTCTTAAAGTTAAAAAGTTTAAAATTTAGAATTTTCTTTTCTCTTTTTTTTTTTTTTTGGCTGAAGCTTAAGGATAATTTAATTTGGTTGTCTTCCTTCTTCTCCTCCGCCAAAGAAATTATTAAAGTTGATTAAAATTTGTTACGAAATTCACGCCATTTTACGGCCGACAAGAGCTATGCGGCCAAAGAGGGTAAAACTTTTTGGCCAGAAACAATTTGAAAGAAAATCGACAGAAAATTTGGTATCATGGGTCTGGGGCGGAAATAAATGATAATGGAAGGCTAACATAGACAAAGAGAGAAAGAAAAGCAAAATAATGGCGCAAATATCTGGGCAAGTGAGCAACAAATCAAATAGAAAGGGATATATATAGGGTTAGTTGCTCGTCTATTTTGGTCAGTGTTGAACATTTGTCTAAGGCAAAGAAAAACATGTTTTAGCCCAAGCAAATGTTGGTTCACACAAATGGTCAATCACTTATCACACAGAGGGCAAAGCAAATTGCCAGTCAAATGCTGTTACATCCCATTCATAAAAAACTTTTTTCAAGTTCAACAGAGAAGAAGCAGATGATATTTATAAAAATAGGCCTTATTTTATATATAGTTATGATAAACATGAAATTAAATTTTTACGTTTTCTAGTCCTTTAAGGTTAATGCTTTTCTAAGGATACCCAAATCTACTTCTGCCTTTGTTAAAAATTTAATGAAATTGGTTACTTTACTGACTCGGCAATTTATATACATATATATACATATATTGACCATATGTGTTTATAGGTTTATATTTGTTCTTTCTTTTTTGTTTGCTGGCAATTCGCTTTAACAAGCGAAAAACCCAAAATCCTAACAAAACAGAAAATGGTCAATTAAATCACAAAATTTATGAAATCTTTTGCCCTATAAAAATACCAAAAAAATATAAAAAAACAAATTATTTTTGTCATTAAAGTATTATTATAAAAGGGAAAGCCGGGGGAGAAATCAAAAAGAATGAAACCACAAAGAGGCTCATAAAATAACAAAAACAAGCAAAAAAAAAAAAAATGAAGAAAGAACAACAAAATCAAAGCGAAACATAAAAGACAAACATACAGAGACACACACACACACAGAGAGACTAAGTTGTGCCCACACACTCTTAAACACACACTGGGCGTATACTTAACTTTATGATATGTTATACGATTTGATGTGGCTTTTTTAATAAAGAATCATAACTATATATACCAAAAGATTTATACCATATATGCTGCTTTCTCTCTGTCTGTGTTTTTGTGTTTGCGGCTGTGTGTGTGTGTAAAGTAAAATAAAATGTTTGTGACAGAATCAAAGTATTATTCATGTAATATCTCCCCGCCCACTTTTCTCTTTACGCTTCCCTTTCCACTGTGTGACTGACTCGTATAAGCTGGCCTTAAAAGAAATAAAGCCAAAAGTGAAAGCCGAACAAAACCAAAAAAATATACAAAAGTTTTCTCTTTTTCCACTGCCAAAAGGAAAAACCAAAAAAAAAAAAAAAAAATAGACAGACAGGCTGAGCTAATCCCTGGCTAACGCCCCAAACAACTGGGAACAGAGAGCGAAATGGCAGGCAAAAGGTCGAGTTAATCTATGGATCTACCCAACTTGGCCACATGGCAAATTTGTTTGCCCAGACCACAAGAGGGGTCGGTCGAAAGGGGTACAAAGGAATGGCATAACTTGCCAAAAGGATAAATGTTGCTTATACTACAAAAAGACATTTACATATATAATAAAATTATCGTCTTACGTCTCTGTGGCGCAAGAAACTTTTCAATCAAAAAATGTACACAAATATTCAAGAAGAAAATTCTTCACAAACGTTTCAAATCAGTGAGAAAGCCAAATAAAAATATATATTTCTTCTTTGACCATTTAGCTTGACTAATGATAATGATGATGATGATATCATCTGATTTTACCATATATAAGAACTTAAAGCTGGCAATTAGATTGATGACTTTGACTTTTGTCTGTGGAACTGCGGTCAAGAAAAATAAATGGCAAGAACCTTTTTCTTTAATTAATCGTTTAATAAAAACAACTGACTATATTAAATCATACTTTTAAAAAACTAGTTTATAATTAATTGTTTAATATAAAACTAAATCCACTAAATCACATTTCCTAAAAACTAACAAAATTATGCAGATAAGAAAGTTTATACTCAATTTGTAAGCAGAATTAACAATGTCTTTCTCATAATTAACAAGATTATCTGTTGTAAGAAACCCAAAACTGTTAAAATTATTCCAATGGGAATGCCTTTATTGCTTGGGCAACCATATAACTTATATTGCCTTTTCATTTTGTGAACCTACGGGGTAAAAGCCTTAACTAAAAACCATTTAAATAAATAATAAACGGCAGATGAAAGGAAATCCTCTATTTCTCATCCTTCTATGAAATGTCTTGGCCAACTTAGATAGCAATCAGCCGAAAGTCCATTCTAGTCTAGCACTTTCATAAATTCAAGAGTCAGAAATTAAAACAAAAAAGGTTTATAAAGTTTATTTAAGTGCATAAATTTAAGTAAATTGAAAGTGACTGCCACAAAACTGACAGTTAACGCAAACTGTTGTTGGTGGTGTGGTGTGTGTGGGAAAGTAAACTATGAAAAATTGTTTGTTAGAGCACAGATAAGAAACATACATTCACATACACCCACCCATACACACACACACACACACACCGAGATAAAATGTGTCAAGGCAAAGTAGGAAACAGCAAAATAGTAACAAAAACTACTGCTTCACTAGATGAGAGAAAGAGAGACAGAGAATCTAACATGACAGACAAGAAAAGTTTTTTAAAACAACAAAACAAATTTCTATGTGAAAAAAGGGGAAATGAATCGATCATAGAAACGGAAATCACTTGGAATTTAATATGTTGAAAGCTAAGAAGCTTCTAAGACTCTGCGCACAAATGTATGCTATGAAGTTTTCTTTTATGGCTAAACACACGCACATAATCGTATAAAGCAACAAACACACACACTTCCTAGCACACACACACACACACAAGTAGTACATATTATACGTTCCCATTCCTTCTTTTGTTTTTTTTCGATTCTGATGTCCCTTGATTAAGTTTTTTGTGGAGTCCTTCATGCAAATTGAAAGTCGTTCGCCTTGCGACTGAAAAATCATTTCGCTCCCCTCAAGGACAATGCAAATGTGACATTCTGATGATGTTGTTGTTGTTTTTGCTGTTGCTGTTGTTGTTTTTGTTGCTAGTATTGCTGTGACATTTTAGGCTAATTAACCAACACACCCACACAAACGCACACCCATATACACGTACATTCCGTAAGTACGGCCTTGAGCATAATTTTTTGTTAAATAATAATTTGTTTGTTTTGCAAAAAATTTTTTGCTTGATTTGCTTGTTTTGAGTTCTTCTTTTTTTTTTTTTTGCGGCGCACCAATGAATTTAACTTGACGCGCACACAACTTTGTATTATATATTTCTTTCTATATATATATATATGCGTATATCCCGATATCTTGCCCGAGAACGTTGTGAACGTCCGTCGCGCTGTTCTGCATCGAACTGACTGCTGCCTGATGCCACCAACTGCCAATCTTTTTGTTGGTTAGCACAGCAAAGCAAAGCAGAAAAGCAGCAGCAGCAGCGTCAGCGGCAGCGTCAAAGGAGCAGCAGCAGCAGCAGGAAAAGGAAAATCAGAAGGAGTCACGCACCAGCAGCAAAAACCAAAGTGAAAAAGAGTCTGAGTCCGAGTCCAAGTCAAGTATATTTTTTTTTGTTTTAGCCGCTATAAGCAACCTGCCACATGAAACTTCTATCTAGTGTGGCTCGAAATTCGTCTCTCTTACGCAGAGAAAGAGACACACAACTCTCTCTTAATTTTGCATTGCGTAGAAAGGCAACTAGAGTTGTCAGGGCAACAGTTCAAAATTTCTCAAAAAATGTATGCAAAGTCAGTAACTTAAAAAGACAAAATATAAAATCTAAATAAATAATTTAAAAGTATTGTTAGTTAATGCTGCATCGTTTTTATATATTTTATGTATATTTCTCTTTGCTGGTTTTAAAACTATATTTTATATTACTTTTCAAGAAATACATACATAGTTCAAAAAGTATTTTTTAAACAGCATTAATCTCTACAAAATTATTAACTGGTTTCTTGAAAGAAACGTCTGAGTTCAAACCTCTTCAGACCGGTGCATTTTTGTTCCATTATCCTTCACGTGTAATCAACTTGTTATATAACAAAAAGGAATCCACAAAGAAGCCAAAGAGAGTTTCGCTCTTTATCACTTTCTCTTTCGCTTTTGCCCTCTGTCTCTTTCTTATTTGTCCTCGTAACCCAGTAGAAAATGGACAACAAAACAAAAATTGCCAACTGTTCATACATATCAACAATTTGGCGCCAAAGTTGGACACAGAGAGACAGAGAGAGAGAGAGATAGACACGTGTTTCGTGTCTGCTCATTGCCATTGCGAGTTCATTTCCGTTTCGTTTTGTTTCTACCTCTCCCGAACTGTATGTAAACAATGAAGCTTTTCTGTGACGTCATTGCGAAACCTACTGACGTCATTGTCTGAGTAAAGTCTCCAAACACGAAATAAAGAAGGAGACCCCCATAAAGTGTCGCCATCTGTTAGTCAATTATAATAATTAAAATATTTGCCTGCAAGTAAATTGAACGTATTTGATGAGGATATAAATTGCCATAAGAAAATGTTTTGATCTAAAATGGTTTTGAATTTGATATTTAAAATTTAGCGTTGGAAACCAATATGAAATAAGTTTGATTATAAGACTATTGTTGGTAAATGTGTTATCCTACGAATAATTGATATTTTTTCTTACTTTCTTTTATGTATATGAATATCCAGAACAATTATGTTTTCACGCAGTTTACGTTCAATTAAAACTAAAAACAAAATTATTCGCTTTTTTTATGGTTCTTGATGTGATGCCATTTCAATAGGTGGGCTTCTTAAACAAATAGCCAACACTGGATTCAATTCATCGTCACTTTAACCTTTCCTCCCACACTCACACTGAGAAGGTTAACGCACTTCTTGAGTTTCACTCAGAGCACAGTGTTCTATATAATGGAAATGTATTGATTTCCATAAATGATTGATAGCCCGAAATATTCAGCTAAAGTACTCCTCGCTAGCACATCGAGGTTTATGATAGAAACAAAAGGTGCGACTGACAGCCGAGAGCTGCCTCCCTCCCACCTGCTTCTCATCCTTTTGTCCTACTCATCCCACATGCAAATCCCCCTGAGCATCAACAGCCACTACAACAACAGAGCATTACGAAATTAAACATGAAAATGCATTTCAAGCCGCCTGAAAGTGAAATTTAATGCCAACTCTGTTGGAAACATGAGAGAAATAAAAAATTGAGGACATAGTGTGTGACAAAGAAAACGATAAACAAGCAAAAAAAAAAAAAAATTTGATTTTACTGAAACTAGCGAAAAAAAAGTTAGTGAAGAAAATTACAAACTTTATTTAAAAGTGTCTTATACCAATTTGGGAGAAAAAAAGTTGCAAAATGAATCTGTGAAATTTTAGAGAGTTCTAAACTAGGAGAAAATGCAGCCAGCATTTCTCTTTAAACAAAAAGTGTTCAGAATTATACAATTGCTTGTTTATCAACTTTTGTATAAATTTGCGTTTTGTTCTTTTGCTAAAATAAAAATTGTCGAGTTTCCGAGACTTGCTTAAAATTCAGGTCCAAATTTCCAACTGCCCAATTGATATGCCAAACAGCAGACGGACAAAATGCATAAAAGAAAAAACCCCAAAAAAAAATGACAACCGAAACCTGAACAAACAATGTAAAGGATATATGTATGTATGTAAGATATATACATATATATAAATGGGTGTGTAAATGTGTTGATTAGTGTATGTATGTGTGTGTGTGAAAATTTGTGTGAGTGAATTTGTTGTCAATTTCCTGCAATTTGTCGTAGGCGGCAACACAATCATCGTCATCACCATCAACATATAGCAGAGAAAAGGAGAAACGATTCTGATACTACCTTCCCCTGTCTTACTTCCTAACTACTCTTACTCCCCTTCCCACCCCTCTCACTGCCCGTATTCTGTAATGGGATACGCGGCAAAGACACAATCAAGACAACATAATATAAAAATAAATTAGAATGTGAAAATATGCCAAAATGACAAGAGATGAGATGAAATGAGGTGGATGGGGTGGCAATGGGATGGGAATGAAAAGAGTCTTTAGTCAGCAATTTGTTTTGACGCTAAACGACAGTCGAAAGGAGGAAAGAGTGAGCTATGTTGATGGGAACTAGTTGGAGAGCCTAAATTGAGTGTTTGACAGCTTACTGGCTGTTGCCTGATTGCTTAATTCCTGCCTTACTCATATGCATTAACATGTCGACTAGGAATAATTAAAATGTCAAGGCATTCCTTTGCAGTTGCCATTGTCAGTCAGTGAGAGGGCAGTAAGCCCCCATTTGATCTATTCTTTAACCTTGCCCAAAAGAGCCTATCAATTTCTGCCAACAAAATGAAAAAAACTATCCTACAACAAAAAACTATAACGCACAAAAGAAAAGGGTACAAATAAAAATGAAAATAACTGTCAGAAAGAAAGCATTTATGAAAGGTTTTCCTTTCTGGTTTTATTTTTCATTTATTTTCTTTTATGTGTGTGTGTTTGGGGGACAAACAGCTGACCGAATGCCTCTCATGAACAGACAACAAGCAAACGGCCATTCCCATATCAAGAAAATCCAACTTTTAGCTTTCGCTCTATGGAATTTGAAAAATTACAGAAAACCTTACAATAAAAGTATGCGACTATTTGATGACCTTTTAAGCATTGCCATACATTTATCTCCTTAAACATGGCCACAAGCCCAAAACTCTCTCTCTCTGTTTCTTACAAGTTTACCCTCTGAGGACCCCCAAAGAAATAAAATGTAAAATAAAACAGCAAAGAAAAACAAAATAACTGAAAAGATAGCATCATCACATCGAAGTCTGGAATCTTTTCAGTTCTCTTGCTTCTTCCTGTGAAGAAGGAGAGATACGGTGGACTTGAGGCGATGGAAGGCAAACCCGCCTCCCTGTTGATATGGGCAACCAAAATCATTTGGGACATTAATATAAATAAATTGGCATACAAGTTACAAGAAATGATAAGAATAAAGCAAACAGAGAAGAAGATGTTACAGACAGTTACAACACGTGCGGTTGCTGATCAGCTTGAGAATGCATCAAAGCAAATGCCATTACATGACTGACTGACCATCAACTTATTATACCCAACTTACTATGCACTGGAAAAACAGAATTGATGATCCCAATGATCCCTGACCCTACTCATGACTTAACACACATCATTTTTGACTCAGTATCTCTCTCTATTTTCTGATGTGCTTAGAAACTTATCAGAGGCAAGAAGTCATAACGAGTTTAGGTGTTATGCATTAGAATTTTATATCAGGAAAGAACAAACTTATTGTAACTTTTAACAAACTTATTGTAACTTCTTTTCATTATTCACAAACGTGTCTGAATCGTTTCCTATACATAAAGGTGAACGATGAATTAAATTTCAATCATTCTTCAAAATTTTAAAATGAACAAAAGCTCTTTCTCCTAATTCATTTCTTTTTACTACTATGTTTTATTATTAGGAGGACTATCTAAAAAAAATATTGACTTAAACAAAATACCAAATTAACTTCTATAAACAAAATACTAACACATATTCCTATTTTTACTTTTCAATAAAATTAAATTAAGATAAGCCTCGCACATATAAATTTGTTATTTCCATAGGTAATTCATTTACAATTTCATGATTCAAAACTCTGACAATGCAAATGAATCTAACTTGCTTCTAACCCCCACACCAGCAGTCCTCCTCCTTCTGCTTCTTCCTTTCTCTGTATATATGCATTTGGCAGGGGATATGCAAGGCCAAGCCCACTTAAAGCGTCACGGAGCCTTTTTGATATGTCGAATATCATGCAGCGCATACGAGTATATGGATATATATGTATATATATACCCATATATGTACATATGAAATCCCTGTCTCTAAACCTGAATATATTTGCTTTGCAGCTCACGCATTCAGACAGTCAGTCATTCGGTAGGTGGGAGATATAGAAGGGGGCAGACCCCTCAAGGCTCTACCCGTAGCCTTTTCATTTATTAATACACACTTTGCCCTCAGCCGCCATTTTGGGTGAAATAAAAAGCACAAAAAAAAGAGAAAAAACCAAACACAACCGAAAAACGAAAAGTACAACAAATATAAGTAAACGCCAAAAAGTCAGTCAATGTATAGTAATCAATATGCCAGTTCCCTCCCAATGATAGCCTCACCATCCGGCTGCAGCCCCCACTTGTCGCACATTTATATATATGTATGTATTGACTATATAGCATGTATTTCTGTTGCTACAATTCGATTTTTTCGTGGTTTCGTCCACCGTTTTACGTTTATTCAATTTGTGCACTTCAATAAAAATATATATCTGTTTATGTACCCGCATATGTATATTTATAAATATGTACACAAATGACTTTGTATTTGTCCAAAATGTTAAGTAGAGTTAGATATCGTCAGGTGAAATGTAATATCAAAATATTTAAAAATTTTATGTCTATGCAAATGTCTGTATAAAAACAGAATCACAGTTCAAAGTATTTCAGAATATAATTGAATTCCTTTGGAAAAATAACTGGTTATACCTCTAAATAGAACATGCTTATATGGAAAGTACACATCATTATATAGAGTGACCTCTGTACGTTTGGGTGTTTGCCTCTGTGTATCCGACTGTCAGCTATCACCTACGTACCTGTCACTTGTCACCTAGCTAACCTATGGTATTAGTGGTCTTCTCCTGTCGGGCGTCCAGGTCAAGGTCGCAAAGTGTTACGAAATTTTCACTGAATCCAACTTTATGTTTATGAAAACGCTTGCAAATCTTGTAATTTTTTATAGCCTATTATTAGGCTGAAATAAAAAAATCTTTAAGTTTTCGAACACGCTTTACCTTTTTTCATTATTGAAGCAACAAATCAGAGTGCAAAAGCGATAAATATAAACAACAGCTGCGACTGTTTTTCATCTCAAATATTGAATGAAAATCAAAATGCCAAAACTAAAAAAAAGCACATGAAAGGCGCGTGATGTTGATAAGGAAGGGAAAAGAGAAAGAGAGAGAGTGAGATAGACAGAGAGAGAGAGAGATGGGAGTGATGTTAAGGAAAGAGCAATGGTAGCATTATATAATATTCAATGATTTTTTGTTGTGATGCCATTTGACAGGCAGAGAGACGAGACGGCCCGCGACAATTGCCAAACGTCAGCAATTTTTCTCTGTGTTTTTTTTTTTTCTGGTAAATTTTTTGTCAATGTGTCAATATTTATACTTTTATTATATTTTTTTTTTTTAGTGAGTTGAGTTTGAGTTTCTGCCTGGGGAGTTTTATTGGTTTGCATTTTGATTGACACATTTTGAATGCGGCATGAGAAAATGTTTTTCGCATTGTGTGGGCTTTTTTTTTTTTTTGTTATTCTAATAGTAGGTAAATCAATTAATTGAGGCTTTCTCCTCGAAAAACGTAACAAATTCAGGGAAAAATCAAAAGAAAAATTAAGCTGAAATCCAGCCCTAATCAATTATGCAAAAGGCAAAATACGTGCCATGAACTTGTCTGACTTAAATGTACTATGAGTAAATCTAGGGCATGATAACGAACCAAGGAAATTCAATGAATTTTCTTCTTCTTTTTCTCGTTTTAGCCGTCTTTCTCTTTAATTTACTTGATACCCTGTAAGGAAAGATTGCGAGAGTATAAGTTAATAACCTCATTTCAGAACGGTTTTAGCTGAGCCTCTATAGTCCAATAAATCTTTTTTGTAATTGAAGCCCAATTCGAATATATTTAATTAGCAACACCGTTGGCTTCACTTTGACTTGGTACTAGGTATATTTAAGCCTTCGACATAATGATGTATTGAGTTTTGTTGAATTTTTTATTTATTTTTTTAGTTTTGTTTTATTGGAGACATCTATTTAACGGGTCCCCAAGGATATAGCCTTGATATTCGCTTGAGAGAGCTAATTGAACGCCATTTGCTGGGACAGTAATTGATGTATGACTTAGTCCAACTGTCTCTCTAAACGCCCACTGCGCTTTTCACCCTCTCTGACTCCCACTCTCTCTTTCTCTTTCACTCTCACTCTGATGCTCTTTGTGGCATTTCTTGAGGGACCAAAAGCCAAGCTCAAATGTCCTACACAAAAAGCCAAACGAATTGAATTCTTTCTCTATTATCTGTTTCACAATGCAATTTTTTGTCCATGATTTCGAATGGCAGCAAATGCTTTTGTGGGGCAAGCGAGGAAAGGAAAGTGTGGAAAGAAAGAAGAGAAGAGTAAGCAGGAAATTTAAAACTTTTTGTCCATTAGAAAATTGCGTTCGGTTACCTGTCGTTCTTTACTCGCTCTTGTCTATATGTATATAATAGTGACCCCAAATGAAATTGGACAAAAATTGAAAGACAAATGTCAATGGGGAAATTGCCACATTTTGTGGCACTCAACAACAACAACAACAATAAACGGAACGGAAAAGAAATGAAAACTGTAAATAAAAACCCCTTGATGCACTTTGCCAGTAATTTTTTACTCCTTTTAGTATTTGCTTTATAGCTTTTTTCTATCACATAAACAAAATACATATATATATATACATTTGTTCCCCTTTTCAGTTGTAATTGGATGAATGACATAGCCATTCCGTCTCTCCACGCACTCTAATTTTAATTTAATTAAGTAAAGTGTCGTAATTAAAGCGGAAGGCAATTGTCAATGTAGTTGAATCTCAAACAGATGACTGAGAGAACTAAAACAAGGAAGAGTCTCGCCCAAATGTTAGTCTAGCTAATTAGGCAAAGAGAAAAACAATTCAAATCCAATAGAAAACTGCTTATTTAGGGGACTTTTACTCAGCTTCTAGTTTCAGTTTTACGCATCAATTTCAAAAGTCTTTAGAATGATTGTGTTTTCTCCTGTGGCTAGCAAGCTCTTATGTTGGGAGTGGGTGGCTGGTATATAGCAATACGATTTTGTATTATTATACCGTGATGAACGTCATGAAAAGTGCAATGAAAATTCAGAGTGAGCAAAACGTTTTAAGAGCCTTTTTTTCATCCTCCATTGCCATAAAAAGAAAATTTGCATAAAATGGCCGAGACAAGAAAGACACCAGCGACTTTATCAGGGGCAACTTTTTGGATTGGGTTCAAAACTGGGTGCTCGCTCAGTTGTTGGCCAACTGAAGCGATCCACCATTGTGCTTGCGTCTGTCATCATTCCAGGCATACAGACGTTCAGTTAGTCAGTCAGTCAGTTCTTCAGTATCCTTCGCTTCCACTTGGCTTGGTTTGATTCGTTTCGGTTTTCGGTTTTCAGTTTGATTTGGTTTGATTTTGTCATTCACACAAAAGAGGATATCCTCTTTGGCTATGCTTCGCTGCTCCACACACAAACACACACACACACACAAAGACACAGAGAACTGTCCTTTCCACCTGCCCACCATGATGTTGTAATTGTTAAATATTGAAAAACGCCTACTAATTAAATATTTTGTTACCCAAGGAAATTGAAAAATTCCTAAAAACAGCTATCAAATGCATCATTGACCGAATGGCACTTTAGGGAATTCCAACCTAAAACTTTAAGATTTATTTCCTCCACAAAAAAAATAAAAATAAAAATGAAAACAAAAACAAAAGTGGAGAGAGGCAAAAGGAGAATGAGAAAAACCGAAACCTCAAGGAAGAGGCAACTGTTCATGTTTTACGCCACATTTAGTGCCGAAGGGTAAAAAAGTTGTCACACGTACACACACACACACATACACCCACATACACCATGAATACAGGCATGCATATAGCGTTTTGTCAAGAACTTTGCTTGTAATAGAATTTTGAAGCATTTTACTGCTCAGCATATCCTAGTATCAAAAGAGTTGAACGAGTATGATGATTTTTCAAAACAGTATCAAAAAGGGTTGCTCTAAAGTTTATCAATATGTGCCCTTGATATGTATATCATTCCTCTCTAAAAATAAACAAATAAACTTTAAAAAATTGAAACTTTATGCCTATTATTTTATTCTATTTTATTTGTTCGCCTTTCTACAGTTCTAACTGCTCTAACCAGCCAAAGCCAACCTAACTCATAAGTATATAGAAACTAATAGTCATTTTTAGGCGATCTCTTGCAAATTGTCGATACATATAAAAAAGAAATCTTTTGTCGGTTTAACACAATTTACAATATAGTTTAAGGAGTTTAAATTACAATTCGAAGTTCAATTGTTATGGGCTGGAAAGCATAAATGATCTGAAATATCACATTGATCGCTTATTGTTGAAGTGAAAATGAATATATCAAACATCTTTGAAATATAAAGTACATAGACTGCTTCCACTGTCGCATAGTCCCTGACAAGGGAGTTCTAAAACCTATTATCATACTCTAGGGTATAGCACAGTTTTAGCAACTTTTGTAAATGTGGGTGTAATTTTTATTGTTGCTCCTTTAGTTGCTGTTGCCTCTGCTGCTTTCTCTCAGGGAAAAGAACCACAAATTGCCTTTTTCGCACATTGATTGATTTTTTGAACTTTTGTTTCCTGCTCATTTTTTTCGTTTTTGGTTGATGGTTTTTTATGAGCTTGAAATGTCTGCACTTTAACTTTTGTGTCTTTGCCGCCCCCTCATCCTACCCGCACAACCCACTCCAAACAACGCACACACAAAAGCCATCGCTTTGAACTACATAATTATTTATTTATGAGTTTTATTTCATTGACGGTATTCAAGTTGCTTTCGTCGTCGTCATTGTTGCTGTCGTTTTTTTTGTTTGCTTTTCTATTGGCGAAAATGTTAGAGGTCAGTATTTTTCTTTTTTAGTGTTTGTTTGTTTGTTTGCTTTGTTTGCTGTTGCCAGGTGGCGCCAGTGTGGAATGGGCAGGTTGTGAGAGAAATAGCCAGTGGCCTCTTCTCCACAAGTGTCCTATAAATAGAAGTATGCCGCTTATGACGTAGCAACAGTTTACAAATAGAAGAGAACATGTTACAATCAAGGATATAGATAGGCGGAAGACAGATAAAACGAAACACAAAGAAGAGCCATAAAATACGCACAAGAACCAAAAGAAAAAGAAGTAAGAACGAAATATGGAATGTTTAAGTTAAAGCATTAAATACATCTTTAGCAATTTTGTATTCAAAAAACTAATTGAAAGGAAATCCAATGTAATGTGCCGACTACTCGGCGGATACGTAATAATTTTGCTTTAGATGCTAAATTTAGTAATTTTCATGCTTTTTCTGTCTTTTAATTAACACTTATTTCATATTCATAAGTGAATGTGAATAGAGAATAGAGAAATTATCACTTTCCATTGAATATATACATAAACATGAACATGAATGGCATTTACAAAAGTGAATTAAATATGAATTGAAATAGTTACAAATTTATTAATTTTTTCAGTTGTAATTCATAATTAAATGCTTTACACAGTTAACATGCTTTTTACCATTTGAATATAAAAAGTAATAACTTAATCCGGAGTTGTTTGTAGTTTTATTATACCTTCAACCGAGTCTTGAAATTTCCTCACAAATTTCGGTAAAACTGACACAAAAAGCTTTAGTGGAAAAATAGAAATCATGATTGAAATCTTTTTATTGATTTAAGTGCAAAATGATATCTAATTTTAGAACAAATTGACCATTACAGAGAACCTTTTTTATAGAAAATTGAATGTTTCTCTTGGTAGGTGGAAATATTCATGCATTAAACAATAAACAATCGCTTACGCTGTTTATGGCTTTCACCTTGATGCAACCGCAATTGCACAGGAGGGCAGCAAATCGTTTTACATGCGCACGAAATGTGGCAGGGAAGAGAATGAAATGGGAATGGGTGGTAACCCTATAAATAGTGCTTAATGCATGCATAATGCATAGACATGGCGACCCTGCACTACTTACTGTGGCTATAATCCATCCGTCAAGCGGGAAACTGGCGAGAGGGGCTAAGGGAAAGGAGGATTGGGAGCTGGGAGCTGCTTATACAACTGGCCACTGCGATTTTAATTATAGTTACCAAGTCCAGATGCAAAGAAATGAGAGAACCTGTGCCAGAACCTGACTGACATTTATGTTTGTTGCAAGTTTTTTTTCGCATTGTGAGTGTCATGTCAGAGAAAATGTCCGAGAAATGTTGCTAATGAATATGTCAGAAGACAAGTCGCACAAAGCAAAAGATAGAGAGCAGAAGAGTGAGAGAAAATTCTTATTTAAAGTCGAGTTGAAAGCAAATTTTTTTCAGTTCAAAAGCCATCAAAAGCAGGCACAGAACTCTTCATTCCTCCACCCATTGCCACCCTCATTGTTTACAGAAAATTGTGTTAAATGTGCGAAATAACCACAAACAATTTTGGCCTGAAGAAACCTTTACCTGTAATAATTTGGCTTCTTTTCGTATTTTCTTTTTCTTGGTTTTTTTTTTTTTTTTGTTGTTGTATGTAATGAGAGCAGAGCAAAGCGAAGGCGAAAAAAAAAACCCTTTATCCCCACAGGGATAAAATTTTCGTGGTCCCTAATTGAACATTTTCACTCATCTTACCAAGTATAAACTTTTCCTTCTCGTTCGTCTCGCTTCCAAATGATTTCAAGTGCGTTTACGCAGAAAAGAAAATAACCCAAAAATATTTGCCATATAACACTAAAATCGTTGCCGGCTAATGAGCTGCTCGGTGAATGAAAGTGAGTGGAAGTTTTTATGTTTAGGCCATCACATTTGACCTTTAACGAAAGGATTTCGAAATTTTAGGTAGGCTTATACATAAAATGAACTTGTTCGACGGGAACATTTGTCACCAGTCCCTATTTCCCTTCTAATAATTTTCTTGCCCAGGCTAATTTCAATCTGTTAACGAGTGTCAAAAACAAATTGCCAACTCGCTCCAGCCTTTTCACCCTCTTTAGCATTTTCTCGCATTTCCTCGCATTTTACTTCAACATTTTCACCATTTCCTTCCTACGTGTGGGCCATTAAAATCTTCTTAGCATTTGGACAGGCAATTAAATGCTTTCGCCACATAAAATTGTTCTAAGTATTTAAGGCCTCATAAATCTTGATCCTCCAAAACATGGGGCAAACATATTAAAATATTTTGTAAGTAAGTAAGAGCGAAAGGAAACAAAACGAAAAGGCAAAAAAAATAAGAAAATGCCATCAAAGAGGTAAATATAAAAAACAAAACCAAAAAAAAATCTTGCCAAAAGCCTTTAAGTCTGAAAGTTTTCTTTTAAGAAATCGAGTCACTATGAATATTAAATGCTCTATATAAAATATTTACAAAAAAAAATTGATTTATTATCCATTTGTTGTGGCTATTTAAAGAGGAAATTGAACACTCATTGATTGTTTAATGATTTTTGAGAGAGAGAAAGAAAACAATTTGTGATTTGTCTTCCCTGTTTGAAAAGTAACTAATATTACTAACTAAATTTCAATTGATTCCACCACAATCACTATCAATAGGTTTAAATGGCGAAAATCACTCAAGTTTGTGGATTGTTCTTCAATAAACCTCTATTAAGAGCGACTTCTACAGAGGGAGAGTTGTGGCTTCAACAAGTGACTATTTTTATAAAGTAAACAAATGATAATAATTCGTACAGCCAAGTGAGGCACCTCAGGCTTTTTCCTATACCTTGAGCAATATAATAACTATTGGTTAGAGTAGTGGAGGCCTGCCGTGACACACTAAAAACCGTGGGTATAGTACTTTTGGGAGGACAACTGAAGGTTGGAGGAGGTTGAGGCCTACGTGGCAAATATAAAAGCATCAGACACGGCCACTTGCGCACGTCGTGGGCAGGCAACTCAAAGTAGGGGACATGGCAGCGGCAGAGGCTCAGTGAACTGGGCTTATGAAAAATTTAAAACATTTACGCCACATTAAATGCAAAAACGGGGCAAAAGAACGAAAAATAACAAAAGCAAAAAAGGGAAATATGATTTTGTTAGCAGAACACACGTGGCTTCCGTCATCGTCAGACTGAATGGGTCCTTGGGGGATCCTGGCAATGGGTAAAAACAAAAGAAAAGGACTAAACCAATTTACACTCCAACACCAAGGAAATTATTTTCCGTTTTTCTTTATTTTTTTTTTTGTCTCCTTCTCCTTTCTCGCTCTCTCGCGTAAACAGTTTTTTTCCTTTCGTTTACTATTTCATATGAACAATGTTATATATCCAAAGCATTTCCATGACCATTTGAGGACCATTTTGCTTAGTCATTTTAACGCGCATTGTTAGCTGATAACGTCCAGCGGGATGGAAGCCAGGCAACATGGCATAGGATCCCTCATTCTTTAGAAAATACACCTTAGGCTTGATGGGACAAGAGAAGAAACTGCCATTGACCACTAATTGACGGTAGATAGTGCCGAAAACTTTGTGCATTACAGGATTATTGAGAAATTGACAACCATTAAGATTTTCAATTTTATACAAAACCCTCTGGGTCTTTAGCACTCTCACATGAATGTCTATGGTAAAGGCTGGTGCCGTCTTGGCCACACGAAATGTATACAAAATTCGAGAATCGGGCACTTTATGAAAATATGTTACATAATCGTGGTCACAATTAGTTTGCAGTGTTTCCAAAATGAATTTATATCTTCCCTTGATGAAAACATCTTGAGGCTAGAAACAGAATATAAGAAACTTGCTTTACATTTGTAATGAGTAAGCTATTATGTAATTTACCTCAGGTTTCTGAGCTCCCCATGAGTTCTTAACGAAGATCGTTTCGAGCAGAATTAACCAAAGTATATAGCGGCTAATCATAATGATGGAAATAAACTAAGCCCAATTTATCGCTTGTACCAGGCATTTTGTTCGTATGGAAAATGGGTTTTAATGTGAACTTAATTGTCATCTGAATTGAGTCATTTTCCAAATGAACACATGCGGAACACAGATCAATTGATTGTAAAAAAAAAAAAAAAAAAGTGAAATCAACTAAATAAAGTATCATTTAGAATATAATAGTGACATTTGCACTATAAAATAATGCCATTTTTCATACATATCGAGGTCATATCCATTGAAAAATTAGTTCGGATCTATATTTTCTATGAGTGATAGGGACATTAGGAACATTTAATTTGAAAAATATATTATACTTAAAAGCATCTAATAATAATCAATGATAACAACATGTTCACCTCTCCAGTGTATTTATTTTAAATTGTCATTCCAACAATAATTTAAAAGTGCCTGACAATGAACAATTATATACCTACATTTACATATATTTTTATGTCTTTATTGCCTCATTTTAATTGTCATTTCAACAATAACTTTAATGTTAAACCAATCAACCAATCATTTGGGTTATATGTACTTATACTATAAAAGAGGGCAACTTCAAAAGAAACACAAACCTCTTATCGCACTTTGAAATAACATAATAATAAAATGAAAATTTCTGAATAACTATTGTTCACAAACTCATTGAACCACCTTCGCAATAGTTTGATGTTTGTAGGATAGCATAAGGATAAACACAAAGTGTCAATTCATATTTAATAAGATGCATCAATGCCAAATGCCACGAAAGGCTCTTCTCTCGCTCGACATGAAAAATGGAGTAAATTTAAGGAAAATTGTTTCACACTTGAATGAAAACCTTTCATCAAGCATTAACCTAAAATATTTACCAAGCTTAAAGCATATTCTTGTCATTGAAATTGAGACTTAATTTGACAATGAAATGCACTTAACAATCTTGGATTTAAATCGTGCAATCGGTAATGAAATGCTTATCGTTGATTATTATACACTTAAATGCATTGCAATACAATTTAAATATATACATATATCGGCTCATCATCAATTTTCAATCAGTGAAATTGTATGAGCCTCTAAACCCATATCGAAAGTATGTGGAAATTGTAAGAGGATTTTGAAAAATGAATTTCACATTCAAATGTCAGTTCAGTGACACGTGAAACCCAAAGAATATTACTGCAAATTGTTCACTAAAGTGCCATCAATGTCAAAAAAACAAAACTCTAACAACAAATGGATAAAAGTGAGAATAGAATAGAAAAGGATATGCGGGAAAAAAGAGGTGGAAAATTTTATTTGCGCGGCTTGAGTGGATTTTCGTTTTCATTTTAAATTTCAAACGAAAGCCTGCGTGAAGAGAAATAAACTGCTGACGATTTATCGAGAATCAGATAATTTTAATTTTATGCGATTTTAATGGGTTTTTGAGTAATAATCATCAGTATCATCATATTGGGAAATTTGAATGCCAAGCAGAAGAAATAAAACCATTTGGCCCAGCCAGTCAGTCATTAAATTTGTATGAACCGATTATGAGTTTTCTGCGCATATTTTTTTTATGGTTGACTCTCGCTACGGTCATCATTTTGGCCAAAGATATGGTAAACTACAAAAATTTATTTTGCATTAAAACTTGCTATAAATTGCATTCTCTTATTTTTTATTTAGATAAAAACCCGTAGGAGAAAGACAACTTTGCTATCCATTGACACACACTGTGATGGGGAGTATGTGCGAAATTTTAAATTGGCCGGAGAAGAGGCTGGAAAAATTTTCAGTTTTAATTTAACAACTATAGCAAAAAGCTTTCGTATCGACATACGAATCCAAGCCACGGATCGATCTGTAAATGGATTCTTTTATAAATTGGAAAACCTGGATGGTTGTAGATATTTGAATAATCGTGAAACGAATCAACTATTTACCCGTTTCTACAATGAGATGATTGTGAATAACACACATTACAAGTGCCCTTGTAAGCCGGGTATATATTATTTGCGGAATCATGTCACTGCCAATGTTGTGCCCGACTTTCATCCATTCGGTAGCTATCAATTAATGTCAACGATTCGTATAAACAATTTGCAGACAACTGCAATGCAAATCGTATGGAAATATCGTGTTGAACGTGTTTGAATAATATCATCTGGATAATGCAATTTTATTGAATCGTTTATTGATTATTTCTACAAATAATTGCTCTGCGTTATTCACTTATTGGCATTTTTTGTTCATAGGAAAATGTTATTTCCATTTCCAGCTATTTCTTTTACTAATATCATTGTATTCAATAAATATATAATGTTTTTAGGCGGTTTAATGCATTAGACAAGTAATATCATTTGACTATTTAGTTATATTTGTTTTCGATTAATCGCAATTAATAATCGCTTAGCTTTAATTAATCAAATAGCGAATTAGTCGATTTTCCTTTTTGCATTGAGTTAGAAAATCGGGTTTAAATATCGATTAGGTTAAAGTCGCCTTAATATTTAAAAATTCATGAAAAGGGGGATAAAATCAAAGGTAAAATTTGTGAGGTATTAACTGAAGTAACGTTTCCTATTATCAAGCTTAAAGTTCACTTTGCATTCTACCACTGACCATCGAAACATTTTTGGAAGATTTTATACATGACGTCTTAAAGTCTATTGTAACAAGAAGCTTTGATTTTGATCAACGGCAATTTAGCCAATGCACTTAATTAGTCTGCAAGACACATATTAGCCCATTAAAGCACTCTCTTCCCTCTATGGTTAGATGAAGAGACCGCACCTCGACAATTAAAAATACCTTGTGGGATACTATGTCCAGCCACTGCCCATCTATTCATCAGGATAATCCAAGAACTAATGCTAACCAAGTCCCAAATCCCCCTATTTAAGACTGGGTTAATTGCTATTTTCATTTCGGTTGAAGAGCATTCAATTTTCGTCTCACATATGTATGTATGTGTGTCAAATTTTTAATTAACCCGCAGAAAGAGCAAAAACAAACAAAGAGAATATAATCCTTTTGAAACAATCAACCAATTTGCTGTCGCTTCAATGGACATGTACAATATGTCAAACCTTCATTTCAAATTTCTCATTTTCTATTTTCAGTTGTTGTTTTTTTTTTTTTTTTTGTTTTTTGTTGCTTCTGTTCATATTTCCTTAGTCAAGATTGGCTAACGAGTTTTTAACCTTATCTCCTTGGACCTTTTGTGTGGATTAATTATTCAAGCAACCAAAAGGACCTCTTGTATACCCTTCAACAGACCCACATGGCTCGTACTACGCCCTTTCCGAACCCACTGCCCCCTTAACTTAACCATTGTTGAAACCATATGTCAAGTGAAAATCGATTAATCGATTTGTTGGCAAAAGCCAAAGCCAACCGTCTCCGTTTCCATAAATTATGCAATGCCAAAGTAAGTAGTTGGCAACGCAATTAAAATTTTCGATATACCCTTTTGATCAGCAGTAATGGTATATGCATTTCAAAGAATGCAGCAAAAAAGACACTTCATTTCAGTCATTTAATTGTTTCTTTTGATTTTATAATCATTAAACTTTAAAGTTTTTACATGATTACCTTTGTAGATAAATTCGCAACTAATCAAATTTTAAATAAATATGTAGTTATTTTATTGCATGTATACGATATAATCTAATCGAAGATATTGATTCACATTTTTCATAAAATATGAAATATTTACAAAAGATTATTAATAATTGCAATTGGCTTGGTTGTCTAAGGCAATATTCAAAAATGTTCTAACTGAGATAAGTGTTTTAAATATTTCCTTTTTACAAATTATTTATATAGGAAACATGACAAAGAATGATGTTAAAAAAGTTGGTTCCCCTGTGAGATACATTCGCTATATATACTGGTTTTAAGTACTTGCCGCTGAAGGGCATTTAAAACTTGATTATGGCCAAAGTTGGTAGTGGTCTCGCTTAGCTTTTTATTTCTAGTTTTCCCACTAATTGCAATTAAAAACGGCTGAGCCTGGGCCGGAGTAATAGGATAAAGCTTTGCACCAGCTGTGTGGGCACTTTGGCGAATATATAGAGTATGGGATATATGACAGATTGCACTTAACTTACCTTTCGCCATCATCGTTAAATGAGAAATCGCCCAAGAGTAGATCACGAAAGCGATAACGTGGCTGAATGATGCGTGACATGTTGTTGGTTGTCGTCTGAGCTGAGCTGATGTTGTTATCGTTATCGTTGTTGCTGCTAATGTTGCTGCTGTTGGTGCTGGATGTTGTCGTCGTCGTTGTCGTTATTGTTGGCACTCTCAATGTCGTTCTGTTGGTGGTATTGATGTTGCTGTTGGTGTTGATGGTAATGTTGCTTGTGGTATTATTGATGATTTGGTCGTAGGCCGTTTCCGTTTCAGCACTTGCTTGAAAATCACTAAAGTCTGTCACATTAATTAAACACTCATTGGCAGTTATATCAACTGCTTGAACATCTTGTGTCCGCCGTCGTCGTCCTTCCACTGACTTTGCCACTCTAACCGCTGCCAACTCATCATCATGCTGGGCACTTGTCCCCGTCAGCAAATAACCGCCACTGGCCCGATTGGGCCGTGGCGAACGTAGACGTGTCCACAGATTGGCGAATGTCCTTCTAAAAGCCTAATGCGTCGCCTCCTTTGTTAAACGTTCCTCTTGCCCAATACTCTTCGTCTTGCAATCAATTATTCTACACAGTTCCTTATAATTATATCATTAACATAAACAAGAAGGATCATCACGCTGCAATAAAAGGAAATTTAAATAAGTTTAGATGAATGACTTTGGGGAAATGTTTTTTAATTAGTTTCATTTTTTCTCTATATTTATTCTGTTTAGCTTTAAGTCCTTACTGCATTCCATTAAAAAAAAGGGCGGCAACTAAACAGTTTACTTGTGTGTTTTCTTTTTCTTTTCCAATCAAAATGTAGTGGGAAAAACATCGTCTGTCTTTCTATAGGTAAACAAACTGGCGAGAAAACCAGGTTGAATCAACAGAAAAGTTAACCGAAACAGAAGCGCTCATAACACAGACACACATAGACACGTGAAGTGGTGGCAGCATGTGAAGTGACAAGTGGAGGCTGCCAAAGCTGGCTAGGAGATGAATAGTCCTGGACTTGGGGTAGGCTTCATGTGAAATGCCTGTATTTCACATTGCTGCTGTGTGTCTACCTGCTCGTTAGCTTATTATTTACAGTCACAGAGAAAGAGAGAGAGAGAGAAAGAGAGAGAAAAGAGGCGGTAAAATCAAATCATCTCACTGGCAACAAATTTCTGCCACTTCAAGATGGCTGTGCCACTTGTTGGTGCTGTCTGTGAAAAATTTCACGCAATTATTGCCAGAAACCGACCGAAATGCGAACTCTAAGGACCCAGGTGCAAAATCCTCCAACGTTAAATAAATTCCATTTCGAAGTTGCTGCTGCTTTCTCTGTCTCACTCTTCCTTTCTCTTTCTCTCTGAGACTCTCTTTTTCTTTCTTTTGCACACACAAAAACATTAATTAGATTTTAGCTGGTCCACCTAACATTTGCTTTAACATATTTATACACACACAAACACACTCATTCACTTTGTATATAATTTTATTTTAAATTTATAAAAGTGTTTTTAATTAGTTCCAGCAAATTGGTTAGACATGCCTGCCTGCCTGGCTGCAGGAGGAGGTAGGCCTCCTCGTCCTTCATTCTCCCTCCATCTTCATCTTTATCTTTATAATTAGGAACGGCTGGCAAATTAGTTTTTCAATTAGATTTATAGTATTTTTTTTTTGTGTTTCCACGCTATTTGTCTAGCTAGTTGTAGGGGAGCGGCTGAGAACCTTGAAATTTGAGAATCATGCCCACACAAGCGATAAATAAAGTTCCCAAAGCCTAAAAGTAGACAACACAAAATCTATGTGTACCGTGATAATGAATGAATGTGCAATGAAATCAAATTAGAAAATTGGTTAGTTCTAGTAAATTAAAATCAATATGATATGATTTGCCTTAGCCATGGCTAAGTATTGAACTATTTTGGGAATAACTGTTGTCATTTTAACTCAAAAGACAATTATCCGATATGAAACAGATTTATCATAGACCATAAGTGTCCAAATTCGGGTGAAAAGTTTGGAAATATATATGCCTAGAATATACGATCACACAAGTTGGCAGAATATAGACATATCTATTTCTAAAGCAAATCAAATTCACGCCTAAAAGTATGCAATGGCCTAATGATAAAAGTTCAAAATGAATTTTTCTACATAAGTTTCCAAATGACCTAAGAAATATTTCAACTGGACGATACCCGTTTTAAGCCTTTATTTAAGCCTGGCCGAAAAAAAAATATCCCCAAGCAGAGGCAGACAGCCCAAACACACACACACACACACACACGCATCCACACAAAATGAACAAAAGCAATAACGAAACACATTTAAATATAATTTTGAGGCTTATCAACAAGATTAGCAAACAAAAATAAAAAGGAAATGAATTCAAAGCTATGAGAAAGGGAATCCCCGCGAGAAAGAGAGAGACGGATAGAGATCGAAAGAGAAAAGAAGAAAAAGAGAGAGAGAGAAGGAGATCTCCTTAATATTTATAAAGCGCTTAAGCAAACTTTTTATTTCATGAAATGTTAATTTTAATTAAGCGACAACAACAGCAACAACAACAATGACAACAGAAAAATGGCAACAATGATAAAACAATAAAGTCACAGTGGAATGATTATGTGATAAGGGCCGAGCAGGAAATGCGAATTTGTTCTTCTGGCTGCTGCTGCTGCTTGTTGGTTGTTGTTGTTGGCTGCCTGCATGAAAAGCAGGTCAAGTTTTTTTTATAAAATATTCCAAGTGCCTAACCAAAATACAAAAAAAAAAGAAGAAACAAAACAACAACAGAAAAAATAAAGAATACATAACAAGGACAGAAACGGGAGCTAACGCCGCGTATAAAGCGCAAGAGGTAAAACTTCTGCGAGAGGGGAAGAAAACGAATGTTATCAGAATGTTGATGGATATCTACGAAGTGGTGTCAACTTTTTAATCCACCCTCGAAGATGTGACTGTGAATTGTTTAGTTGACACGCTGACTAGGTAGGGGAGGGAATGAAGACGAGGGTTGAGTAAGAACTTACGACCACTTCTTGTGGGACATTTGAGAGACAAAGAATAATAAAGAAAGTGCCAGGCAAAGAAAAACAAAAGTTCGTTCCTCCACAGTCCTCCCCATCCTTTCAGGCACCTCACGCATCTAACCTGTCTCGCTACCTTTTCTTCCCTCCTCTCTAGGGCAATTATTGTTGATGAATATAAACCAAAAATATGAGTCCTCCTGCTTTGCCTGCCTTTCCTACTTCTGTAGGCACGCGAAATGAAACTTTTCTTCATTAAAATTACAAAAAAAATAACAAAAAACAGCCAAGAAGAAGAGAGGAGTAGTAAAAGGTCTAGTCAAATAATGAATAGATGAATTGGTTTGGGTTATGCGAATGGATAGCTACAGTTCCTTGTCTGCTCCTCCTGTCTGCTCCCTGCATGAAAAACAATAATTTGTTATCTCTAGACCCCGTTCGTCCCTGAAACTGGACTGGACTAAGTGACCTAACCAGTCTAACCTAATCATCCGTTTACGTCCAAGTCTATAAATCACAAATATGCGTAGGCTAAAAACCATTTCTTCGTGTTTTGTGTGCGTGTGTGTGTGTGTGTGGTGGTGGTGGTTTTTGCGATATGTATGTGTGTGTGTGTGGTGTGCAAAAACATAATTAAGGCATTATGTTCTCTACCGATATGGGCTACATTGTATCGAGGGGAAAGAGAAGATGTCCCATTATAATTATGCTATTTGCTTCTCGCAAAAATAAAAAAAAACAAAAAGGTAGAGAGAACGAAATTAAAAAAAAAAAAAAAAAGCAATTTCCATTTTATGTTTAACATTTCGCAACATAAATAATGATTAGAAATTAAATATTGTATTTATTTCATTTTGGTTCGTTCAATTTGTGGTCTCTCAACCGCAAACCCAAAAATGTTGAAGATTTTCATTTTAATTTTCGTAAATTGAGCATACAAATAATAAATCAAAGTCATTTTTCACCTCTAAACACACTTTATGACACTCTAACGGAAATGAAAGATGTTTTGTTATTATAAATTAGAGAGAAAGACAGACAGTGAGAGAGAAAGAACGAGAGAAAGAGAGAGAGAGAGAGAGATAGATAGATTTTCAATTGGAAAATGTTTTGGAATTTGTTCAGGTTTCCATCTAAAAAAAATATAATTTCTATTCACTTGTTTTCTATTTATAAATTAGTTAGCCTTTTACTAATCTAGTTTGGGCATGGAGAGATTTAGGATGTATTTTTGGAGACAATCCGATCATTCAATCTAGATTTTAGTCTTATTGTCAGATATTATCAGGAGAAGACTCACTAGTTGGGAGTATGAAAAAAGTCAAATATGATTCGAAATACTGACATTTCATATAAAATAATTATCTTACTTCTTTTTAAATATAACTTTCATTGTGTCAAAGTACAATTCTTCTTAAAAAACAATTTTGTTTCTAATTTTATATTGCTGTAGGCTTTGAGCAAAGAAGTATGTTAATTAACTTTAAATGGAGACAGTAGAATGTTTCATTAATACAAATTTTAATGTCTTGCAATTTTATCACAAGTCTTTTTCTAATGAAATATAATGATATTCAGGTCTTTCCAATTGTATGTAACAGGCAGATTTCTTGCTGTCTGTCTATAAGGGCTAGAGACACCAAATAGTTTTAAGAATCGTGCAGCTTGTACCCAGTTCAGACCCTTAATAAACACGATTTTCTGCTCCAATTTTGACTTTTCTCATTTAAGCTTGATACACTTATATATGCTTTCAACTTATACTTGTTCATCAAATTTTATGAAAATCGTAGTAGTAAAAACCAAATTATGCGAATAATCGTCTTCATACTGTGGGCCAAAACGGAGGTGATGATCGATAGAGCCACTATAGTATTCATCAGTAGTATTTGAAATGAATTTTATATCAATTTGAAATAGTTATTTCACATGGTGCATAGACGATTTAATTAATTTTTTTGTCTAAACGAAATCTACGCGGCTACTAAATTACTTTTATTAAAATTAGTTTAAATTAAACCATTTCTTTCATTTATTTTTCGTGTTTTTTAAACACATTAATAACACGAATATCCCAAAGTTATTGGCAATTTGGAAGTTCTTGCATAATTTTTGGGTTATTTCATATATAAGGCATCTGTTAATGCTTCATGACATGGTTACACAAATGGCTAAAAGTTATGTTATTTCGACATGAGTCCGAAACTTTCCCGACACACAAACACACGCTAAAACTGTCTGAAAGTTTAACTTTCTCAAGAATTAGTGCTATGCTATCAATTGGCATCACACTTGGCTTAGACTTAGAGAGTTTAGTATGCCGATTCTCGAGATAGAGACCATGGTAGAATATAGAAGTCACATAAAATGTTCATTATTCAAAACGGGTTGATTTTCGGCTTGCTTTACCTTTTGGCCAGCACTTTAACACTTTGAAGGAGGTGGAGGCTTGGGGCTTGAGGCTTGATGCTAAGATGCAAATGGCTTGGCATATTTTATGAGTCATCATCCAGAAAGTAGACAAAACTTTTAGACCCACAACAAAAAACTTTTCGCTTCTTTAGCTGGTCTGCTGGTTGTTGTTGTTGTTTTAGCTGCATTTGCTGCATAGACACAAAAACTTTTCTGTCTGAGAACATGCACAAATTGAGCACTTAAAGTGATCCCTGATCACTTTTTGCTAATTTATTTTTGGGCCTAATTCACATGCTTTTCAAACACACATACACGGTATACACACACACACTGCTAACAACAAAGAAAAAGGCTTAAGACTTAGGACTAGCAGGAAAAGTTTGATTATCTTTTATTGTGTTTTTCAATTTTTTGTTTGCCTCTCGAAATGCCGAAATAAACTTTAACTTTTACTTTGATTCACCGTTATAAAGTAAATGCCCATAGAAAAAAGGCAACCGCACGCGCCTTTGGCTGAATTTGAACTGAATTCAAGGCGAAGCGCCAAAAAGCAAAAGCCGACACAAGCAGCAGGAGCTCCACGGCCAGACGATGGTGGAGTCCATAGCGGCATCCATTCCAGCTGATTTGCTATCAAAAGCTTTCGCTTATCAAAAACAGCTGTTCACAAACCAAAGCAAAAGCTTCTATTAAGCAAGCTTATACAGTTGAGGTTAGAATTATTCCACAGCAAAAAAGAGAGACTTGAAATTATTTATAATTCAGTTCCAATTTATTTCATTTTCTTTGGATTTCTTGTGTATGTATGTGTATGGCAAACAATGGAAGAGACATTTTCGAGAAATTCTAGTAGTTCTCCGTAGTGCGAACATAATTAACGCCCGATGGCATGGACACCTTGTCGAAGCCCTTGGGGAACAATTTGTGAGCCTCTTCATCGGTGACAGTCGGCAAGATCATGACTTTGGTGCCGGGCTAAAGAAGAAACAAACCGTTACTAAATCTTAATTGAATAATGGACAAAGAAATAGTCGAATCTTACCGTCCAGTTGGCTGGAGTAGCCACCACTTTCAAGCGATCGGTCAGCTGCAGTGAGTCAATGGTTCTTAAAATTTCACTAGTTTATAAAAAAATAAAAAAATTAAGTTCATTGCAAGTTCTTTTTAAACGGTTTTGAGGTACTCACTCTACATTGCGACCGGTGGACATGGGATAGAACATGGACAAGCGAACCTTGTGATCAGGACTGATTATGAAAAGAGCACGAATAGTCTTGGCAACCTCGGGATCCTTCTTCTGATCTTCATCCAACATGCCCAGTTTCACGGCCAAATCACGGGTGGGATCGGCGATAATAGGATATGGGAAATCGCCGGGAATATCCAAGCAATAGCTCTTGATGTCGTTAACCCAGTCAACATGTGAGTTCAAGGCATCCACAGAGTGGGCCAGGCACTTGGTGTTGCGCTTGGCGAACTCGGGCTGGTGGACAGCAATGCGTCCTAGCTCAGTGGTGCAGACGGGGGGTAAAGTCGGCGGGATGGGAAAACAGAACTACCCAGCTGAAAGAGCAAATGATCAAGTTGATGATGCCACAATGGATCATTAATTAATGTGAAACTCACTTCTTGCCCTGCCATTCGTGGAAGCTTATGGGACCCTTGGTGGTCTCGGCGGTGAAGTTAGGCACAGTTTGTCCTAGACGCATTTTGATTTGATTATTAGTTTGGTTGATTACTGAAGAAGACTCAGAAATTTGTTGAATAGCTGTTTAGCTGGTTTGAAGCACTCGTAGCTCACTGAATGCCAACTGAGCGGCGACTGCTGCTTATATAGTCGTCGGCGGATCGCCATGATTACGTGCGAGAGTGAGAGAGTGTGAGTGAGCAAAGTGTGTTCGCCTTATCTGGTATGTATACTAAGTGAGCAATATAGTATAGATTTACATATATACTAACGACTAACCATAAGCAATAAACATCAAGCAATTTAAAAGTTGGTTGCTGGGGGATGGAAGGAGGGCTCCATGGGGCGACTCTTTGACAAGGCTAGGCATATATGTATGTATGTTTCGCCATATACATATTCATATGAGAACATGAGGCGATGGCCTCGCCCAAACAAAAACTAGAAATTTCCAGTTAAACAATGAATATATGATGAAATAATTGCCCACAGTACCCCAATTCCTTTAAGTTCGAATAGGAAACGATTTGAACCTGCTAACAGGTGATCGAGACAAATGTTTGCCGGCCGCAACGACCTTCCTTTGAGAAACGTAAACAGAGAGCGTAGTATTCAACTGAGAGCGTTGTCTTGTACATTAGTATTGGTAATTGCCATACAATCTTCAATACTAGCAAACGTTTCATTCTCATCGGCGTAACAGAGTGCTACATACAATGTGTGTGTGTGACGAGAGCGTAAAAGAGAGCCAATCGATGTGAGATGGTAGTGGTAGAGCATATGCGTTTACGCTCACACACAAGCATTCGGTTCACATATACGAAACGAGCCTCCATATCAACAGGTTTCGAGCAAGAGAGCAACTCTTTGTGTAACTGTGTGGGTGAGACTGTGGCAAATCTTCAATACTAATACAGAATTACGCTCAGCTCTGTGTACATGTAGGCAGAATTGAGGGTAAATTCAAAATTCAGTTGTAGTGCTGATTTAGACTCGAAAATGCTGTCTTCAAGAAAAGAACTTAAGTTTGGCTCTGGGAAGAATGAGTGGATGACATTACAAGGAGTATTATTGGATAAGCTAAGAATGGTGTTCTAAGAGGTGCGTTTGAGAGTCATTTCAAGGTGATTGATATAAAAGTGATGTTTATTTCTGGCACGTTGTTTACAAGTTCAGTATAAAGTACAGTCTATGCCATTGGTGGTGGTTACAGTTGTAAATTTTTCAGTAATTTTCCACTTGATCGTCTGGCTTGTTTGCCTTCGACACAAACAACATGCATTCAGGGTTCATTTGTATGTATTAGTCGTACACAAAATCCAAATCAAATTCGTAGAAAGTGAGGAAATGAGAGAGGTTGGGGGAGGCATCGGAAGCCATATCAACAAATTCATAGAAAACCAGTATTCTATACAGGGTTTCTTTATTCGTTGACGAAGTGGATATGATTAATAAAGAGTATTGCTTGTGCAAATTATAAAAATATTTATCAAGAAAAAAGAGTTCCCGTTTGAATTTCAGTTTTAATATTTTAGTATCAAGAACTAATTTTCATCCCAGTTAGACACCCTATGTGAATACCGTTATTTCCCCTATTTGCCGCCATTGCTTATTCTCTACTACCTGATGTAGCTCATAGAAACCTCTTATCTTGGGTTCGGTTGTTGTTTTGTATGCGACCAACGCAAATATCAACTGTATGAATGTGGGAAGCCTTGTTGTGGCGATCGAATGGAAAATAACCAGAGCATGTTTACAGTAACCAAACCTTATGTCTTGTTTTTTTTACGTATTAATTGGCGACTGTCACGGAATCTAGTTTCTTTCATATAAAAAATGGCATAGACTGTACTTTATACTGAACTTGTAAACAACGTGCCAGAAATAAACATCACTTTTATATCAATCACCTTGAAATGACTCTCAAACGCACCTCTTAGAACACCATTCTTAGCTTATCCAATAATACTCCTTGTAATGTCATCCACTCATTCTTCCCAGAGCCAAACTTAAGTTCTTTTCTTGAAGACAGCATTTTCGAGTCTAAATCAGCACTACAACTGAATTTTGAATTTACCCTCAATTCTGCCTACATGTACACAGAGCTGAGCGTAATTCTGTATTAGTATTGAAGATTTGCCACAGTCTCACCCACACAGTTACACAAAGAGTTGCTCTCTTGCTCGAAACCTGTTGATATGGAGGCTCGTTTCGTATATGTGAACCGAATGCTTGTGTGTGAGCGTAAACGCATATGCTCTACCACTACCATCTCACATCGATTGGCTCTCTTTTACGCTCTCGTCACACACACACATTGTATGTAGCACTCTGTTACGCCGATGAGAATGAAACGTTTGCTAGTATTGAAGATTGTATGGCAATTACCAATACTAATGTACAAGACAACGCTCTCAGTTGAATACTACGCTCTCTGTTTACGTTTCTCAAAGGAAGGTCGTTGCGGCCGGCAAACATTTGTCTCGATCACCTGTTAGCAGGTTCAAATCCTTTCCTATTCGAACTTAAAGGAATTGGGGTACTGTGGGCAATTATTTCATCATATATTCATTGTTTAACTGGAAATTTCTAGTTTTTGTTTGGGCGAGGCCATCGCCTCATGTTCTCATATGAATATGTATATGGCGAAACATACATACATATATGCCTAGCCTTGTCAAAGAGTCGCCCCATGGAGCCCTCCTTCCATCCCCCAGCAACCAACTTTTAAATTGCTTGATGTTTATTGCTTATGGTTAGTCGTTAGTATATATGTAAATCTATACTATATTGCTCACTTAGTATACATACCAGATAAGGCGAACACACTTTGCTCACTCACACTCTCTCACTCTCGCACGTAATCATGGCGATCCGCCGACGACTATATAAGCAGCAGTCGCCGCTCAGTTGGCATTCAGTGAGCTACGAGTGCTTCAAACCAGCTAAACAGCTATTCAACAAATTTCTGAGTCTTCTTCAGTAATCAACCAAACTAATAATCAAATCAAAATGCGTCTAGGACAAACTGTGCCTAACTTCACCGCCGAGACCACCAAGGGTCCCATAAGCTTCCACGAATGGCAGGGCAAGAAGTGAGTTTCACATTAATTAATGATCCATTGTGGCATCATCAACTTGATCATTTGCTCTTTCAGCTGGGTAGTTCTGTTTTCCCATCCCGCCGACTTTACCCCCGTCTGCACCACTGAGCTAGGACGCATTGCTGTCCACCAGCCCGAGTTCGCCAAGCGCAACACCAAGTGCCTGGCCCACTCTGTGGATGCCTTGAACTCACATGTTGACTGGGTTAACGACATCAAGAGCTATTGCTTGGATATTCCCGGCGATTTCCCATATCCTATTATCGCCGATCCCACCCGTGATTTGGCCGTGAAACTGGGCATGTTGGATGAAGATCAGAAGAAGGATCCCGAGGTGGCCAAGACTATTCGTGCTCTTTTCATAATCAGTCCTGATCACAAGGTTCGCTTGTCCATGTTCTATCCCATGTCCACCGGTCGCAATGTAGAGTGAGTACCTCAAAACCGTTTAAAAAGAACTTGCAATGAACTTAACTTTTTTTCTTTTTTTATAAACTAGTGAAATTTTGAGAACCATTGACTCACTGCAGCTGACCGATCGCTTGAAAGTGGTGGCTACTCCAGCCAACTGGACGGTAAGATTCAACTATTTCTTTGCCCATTATTCAATTGAGACTTAGTAACAGTTTGTTTCTTCTTTAGCCCGGCACCAAAGTCATGATCCTGCCGACTGTCACCGATGAAGAGGCTCACAAATTGTTCCCCAAGGGCTTCGACAAGGTGTCCATGCCATCGGGCGTTAATTATGTTCGCACTACGGAGAATTATTAGAAGTTGTACACAGCTTTTCATCTTTTGTTTTCCATACACTTATATTAAGGCAACTACATATACAAAAAAAATTTCAATAAATTGGAACTGAATAATTTTACATATTTTTTAATGTTTTTATTTGCATATATTTGAAATGTGGTAATAGCCTTACTGTTACAACGGCGTGTTACGATTTAAAGTGTAACGTCTAGCTGCAATTTGATAATGGTTATCGATAAATCTGGGTTATTCATCTAAAGTTGGCAGCCCCCTGTTGTCGACAGGGTGGCCAGACTACGTATAAAAGTAGTAGAAAAAAATTAAACACAAAAAAAAACACAAGATCTTTGGCTAAAGAAAAGTGCTTAGCAACTGATAGGAAAAAGGTAACTATTCGTGTTTAATAAATGCAATTAATTGGAACTTGACAGAAGGAGAAGCGAATCCTTAGAAAATGCAATACACTAATGCAATTCAATAGCTGTTTTCTGCCCTTGTGTGTTTATTGTGTATGTGTGTGGGTGAATGTTGGTGCGTGATGCGTGTGCTTGTGTGTGTGTGCACAGTGACTGGGTTGGAAAGGAAAACAAAGAAAACTTCAAAAATATAAAAACGACGACGTAAAATGTAATTTTAAAACGCATTTAGAAAAAAAAACAATATTTTGTAATCGATGAGGAAAGTGTGTGAAAAAAATTAATATTAACAGTTGCTTTTTGATTGGTTATTGATTTTTTGCTTGGCTGCATTTGTGCATGTAGATGTAACTGTTGTTGTTGTTGTTGCTGGTGATACTGCTGCTGCTGTTTTTTGTTGTTGTTGTTAGTGCTGCATCTGCGCGTCGAACAACCGTAAACTGTTATGTTGTTGCTCTTGTTGTTGTTGTTGTTGTTGTTCGTATTGCTTGTTTATTAGATGCAATAATTGTTGCTGGGCATTTTAGGTCAGAGGGGAAAAGGGCCTTGACCGCAGAGACCCTAAGAATGTGAGTAAGAGAGCAAGAGAGAGGTAAAAAATAAGACAAAGGACATTGGATTGCATTTTCGAGGTTTTCGCTTCTTCTTTTTGCATTTTCCCCTGTGCTTGTTGTCCTCTCAACTTCCCTTTGTTTATTTGTGTGTGTATACACACAGTATACTCTTATCATTAAAATTGGCAAAGAAAATATATTTACATTTTTAAATCGAAAAAGTACAAATTCCAGTAGTTTTTTTTTATCTTAATCAAATTCTTTCAATTGTTTCTTTAAAATGAGTATGGGAAGTTGATAGTTAAATAATTAATTGATAATTTTGGTCAATCGATTTGAAGATCCTCACCAATTAGATCTCACAGGGTAATCGACACCCGATCCTTATTGCTAGTAACTATATGCTTATGTAAATATCGCAAATGTGACAAAAATAAAACTAAAATGGTTGAGGGCATGATTGTCGATCAGTTTGATGTTTGATGTTTAGTGGTGTTGGCCAGGATTTAATTGTTCTTTCTTCTGTACAAATTTCTTCTTAAACTAAAAAGGTTTAAAAAATTAGAAAAAGTTGCCTAAAGTAATTTGCACAATGGATCCGAATTTTAACTCGGAAAGCAACAACACTGGCGGCAGCGGCAGTGGAATCAGCAGCAACAGCAATCCTCCGCCTCTACCAGCAGAAGCTTCAACCTCAACAGCTGGAGGAGGCGTTGGCTCCACGTCGTCGTCCTCCTCCTCTTCCTCCACCAATGAGCCAAACACTACTTCAATCATTACATCCAACCCAATTCCCGAATCCCAACCTATATCCCATCCAGATTCTCATGCCTCATCATTATTATTTAGCATAGAAGGAGATAATCGTGATGAATATCAATCTCATACGCCTCATGATCATGAACACTCTCCCACTCCTACTTTTCACCAGACTGCACCGCCACCCACAACACCAGCACAACAACAAGGTGGATCCGAACAGCCCCAGCAACCAGAAGTGAGTCTACAGCAGCAACTGCAGCCGCCCGAAGAGGAGGAGGAGGAGGCAGCAGAGGTGGTGGTTGCCGCCCACCCAGAACCGATCATTGACGCCAACGCCATTGCCGATACCATTGACGCCGGGGCCATTGACAACGACGCCGTGGAGCGTATAGACGACTACGACGAGGACGAGGAAGACGACCTCACCGATGGTGATATTGTCCCGCACCCCTATCATCATCAACACGAAGTAGACAACGACGACGAAGACCAGCGAGCCCAAGAAGAGCTGCTGGAAGAGGAGGAGCAGCAGCAGCAGCCGGATCAGCAAGAGCAGCGTCTACATTCGGTGGCTGTTTTACCAAGCTATTCAACAGCTCGTGTCTCACTGCCACAATTGTTGCGTGCCGGGCGACATACTAGCTCCAACACTAACAACAACAATAACGCCAGCAGCAGCACTGGCAACAACAATAATAATAATAACAATAATAACAACAACAACATAAGCACCACTCCGGCTGCCTCGCGTCGTACTCGCCATTTTTATAGCAACAACGGAAGCCATTTCAGCAACGACATGTTTCCCGGCTCCTCGCATCATCACCATCACAATAAAAGCTCCAATCAGAGCTCACCAAGGACCACCAATAGCAGCAGCAGTAGTGGTGGCAGCGGCACCACTCGCCATCATCATCCTCATCATTCGCAACAGCAGCATCAACATCATCATTCTTCGTCCTCACATCAAGGCTCATCATCGGCAGTGGACCCATTGCGGCTCCTCTATCCGAATGTGAATGAGAATGAGACACCATTACCACGCTGCTGGAGTCCTCATGACAAATGTCTCTCGATTGGTCTATCCCAAAATAATCTGCGCGTCACCTACAAAGGAGTGACAAAACAACACAGTGATGCCGCCTCAGTGCGCACTGCCTATCCCATACCATCATCGTGTGGATTATATTACTTTGAGGTTCGCATCATATCGAAGGGACGCAATGGCTATATGGGCATTGGACTGACTGCCCAACAGTTTCGCATGAATCGCCTGCCAGGTTTGTGACTACAACAGAAATCATTAGTTGTCCGAACAATTATACTTCTTTCTCCCAATCTCAAGTAGGTTGGGATAAGCAATCATATGGCTATCATGGCGATGATGGAAACTCCTTTAGCTCATCCGGCAATGGTCAGACATATGGTCCTACATTTACCACAGGCGATGTGATTGGTTGCTGTGTGAATTTTGTGAACAACACTTGTTTCTATACCAAGAACGGCGTGGATTTGGGCATAGCATTTAGAGATTTGCCGGTGAGTTGGGAAAACTCTTAACGAGATTGAAGAAAAACGAATATGTTAAACATTTTGTTGGGGTTTTCAGACCAAACTCTATCCTACTGTGGGTCTACAGACACCCGGCGAAGAGGTCGATGCTAACTTTGGCCAGGAGCCATTTAAATTTGATAAAATTGTCGATATGATGAAGGAGATGCGGGCAACTGTCTTGCGTAAAATCGACAAATATCCACATCTACTTGAAACACCTGAGAATGTTATGAATCGGTAAAGAAACTCTCAATTTAATGGCTGATGAAAAAAACTATTAAAGTGTTTTTTATATATTTTGTAGACTGGTTTCGACTTATTTGGTGCATAATGGTTATAGTAAAACAGCCGAAGCCTTCACTGGCTACACAGATCAACAGCTCGACGAGGAAATGTCTTCCATTAAGACACGACAAAGTTCGTATAATTAGGTCACACACCATTTGGCACATAATAAATAACTTTATCTTCGTTTCGCAGAGATCATTAAACTCATACAGACTGGAAAAATGGGTCAGGCCATTGATCATACATTGCGTTCGTATCCTGGCCTATTGGAGAATAATAAAAATCTCTGGTTCTCCTTGAAATGTCGACAATTCATAGAAATGATCAATGGAGCTGACCTTGAGGTGAGCAAGAAAAATTTACACATTAAGAAGTAAAATGGTTAACCATCTTTATCTCATTTGTTACAGAATGCCTCTAATAAAGTCACAGCCACTACCCAAACCATGCCAACAAATCAAACATCGGTAATTCAATCGACCAAGACCTTCAAACACAGCGGCAGCAATAAGGGAGGAGGAGGAGCTGCTGCTGCTGGTCAGGGACAATCCCAAAATAATACTGCAAATCCAGCTGTGATAAAGCAAAGTGGCGATAAACAGGATCTAAAAGGGTTAGCTAATATATAGTCTCCTCCTTAACAAGACAAACATCTAACTATTTTAAAATTTCTCCTAAATTCAGCATAATAGTTGATGATAATTCAAACAAATGTGTGGATGATGAAGATGATCAACAACATCAGAATGATTCATCAAATAGCATGGATGTGGAAATGGAGCCAATCAATAGTCACTCAAATGGCGATAATGGTGAAGGCGGAAATGGCAGTGGCGATCCCGCCTCTACTGCCAGCGGCGTTGGTGGTGACTCCTGTTCTAATGGAAATGCCAATAGCAGCGCAGTGCGCAATTCTTTAGATGCCATTGATGAAGAGGAAATGGGTATATATATTATAAATCCGTGTTTAACCGAATTCTCATACTTATGCAATTTACGTTAAAAGATGTGGATATATCGCCCTCGTCGCGTAGCTATGGACGGATTATAGAGAAAATTTTAGAATTTGGCAAGGAGCTATCTTGCATGGGCCAACAATTAGAAAAGGATAATCTAATGACCGAGGAAGAGCGTCAGATGTTGGAGGTCAGTTAAAGTTAGAGACAAACATAACAGAACTTGAGATATTGATTGCATTTCTTTGTTTTAGGATGCATTTAGTTTGATTGCCTATTCGAATCCCTGGTCCAGTCCCCTGGGCTGGCTATTGTGTCCATCTCGTCGTGAGAATGTATCCACCACACTGAATTCAGCCATATTGGGTAAGAAATGGCTCTGTTTAACCTCTCTATCACTCTCTAATTTTTTATTTTGGTCCTTTCTAGAATCTTTAAATTTCGAGCGCCGTCCACCTTTAGAGTATTTGGTGGCTCATGCAGCGGAATTAATCAAAATTATTGGCCAACATTCGCTGGGCGAAGATGCTTTCGTTACCGTCGATGATATATTTCCGCAAAATTGACCCAGTTCGCCGACGCTGCTGAAAATGTTCGAAACGACGCTGACCTTGCCGCGTAATAGTGTAATGACCGATGACCAGCTGCCGGGTAGCAGCGGCAGCGTTATACCCTCCACCTCGACAGCCGCTGTTGGTGTCCAGACCACCAGCATCGCGTCGTCCACATCGATGCAGAATACAAAACGCAGGCGCCGACGACGTAATAAGCGACGACGCAAATCCTCCTCGCTAACCATTAGCAGCAATGAAGCAGCGGCGTCGGCATCGGCATCAGTGCCTTCTACTTCCCGCACTTATGATCCTGTGATGACGGGCAGCTCTTCTTCTAGCCTGGGTGGTGTAGGCGTGGCGGGTGGCCCTGCTGTTTCTATGAGTGTTTCCACGGGAACAGCTCGTCGTGGTCGTCATCATCAACATCAACGTTCATCGGCAGCAGCGGCAGCGGCAAGGGCAGCGGCATCAGCAGCAGCATCAGCAGCGGCGGCCTCCCATAGTCCATCAGATATGTATGTCGATCCGCAGGACTATTTCGAGACGCTCGATTAGATTTATTAATTAATACAAAAAGCAAAAGGCAAAAAGAAAAGCAAATTCATCGTAGTAGTATAAATTTTGTTGTTACTTCAGATATATATATATATTATTTCTTTTAATCGCTTTTCATTTTGGGCGCCCCCTTTAATTTTCGTTCGCTACTGATTTTAGAGTGAGTTTTTTTATAACCTATATATTTTTAAGTCGAAAAGTGTGTAATATTATCTTTGCAAGAAAGCTAAAGTAATAAATAATAATAATAATAGTTAAAGCTAAGATTAACGAAATAATGTGCTGATCCGATTGATCGGTCAAGATGCCTCTTCTCTTTTCTTAATTGTCATTATGTTTCATTTAAGCAAACAACAACAAAATATACAATACAATCCATTAAGAGATATATTTTACCCTTTTTATGATGATGGCTTTCTTGACTATTTTATATCCATTTCGTTTCTTTTTTTTAATGTAATCTGCCTATTCAAAAATGTTTATTGAATGAAAGACTAATTATAAACGCAAAAGGGCAAAAACGAAAATTTCTAGTAATATTAAGCATATTAAACAAATTTTACGCTCCACATATACGAATAATTTTTTTTTTTTACATATACGTATACATATATATATATATATATATATAATTAAAAAAAAGATAAGATATACACATACTACATATATTGAAATAATTCATTATAATGATAATAACCGGCTAATCGTTTCAACAAAAAAATATATTGTATGGATGTGTATTTCAAAGAACAAATCCTTTTGACGTTTTTTTCTGTAGTCTTTTTTAAACTTTATTCAAGCAATCAATGGACATTACGTTTAAGTTTTTGTCTAAAAATCAAAATTTGTTCATATCTAAGGCAAATTTTTAATGCATCGATCTTTTGAGGTCCATATTCGATGTTGAATTGGCAGGAATACAGAAAACACATCGAAAACGTCTTGTTCCGAACCTGGTGCTATAAAAGGCGAACGGACTCGATATTTTCGTATTCTTATGAATTAAAACATGGGCCAGGACTTTATCCCTCGACTGTCTATTTGAAAAGTTAAAAGTTTAGTCGTATTACAAGTTTTAATTTTAAACCTTATTTATTATGTATATTTAATTTACTTCAACAGTACAAACACCTTAATACAGATCTTTACGAAATGCCTTTCCTTCCATTAGAAACCTCTTTTACAAATCGGGTTGCCTTATGCGCTGGACACGTTCCTCATTTTTAACATGTTGTTTCAGCATTTGCATTATCTCGTTATCATATTCCGCTGGAGTGGCTTTTGTTTCTGTAGCCCAATAAAATATATCCCAGTCGTTGCTCACACCGTTTATTAATTTATCATATTGAGCCGTTTGATCCGCATTGAAATCCCTCAGATATTTGGCCACAAATGTGCTTAGCAGTAAGTCATTTTCTAACATTCCCCGTTTGCGAGATTGATAAAGCAGTCTGCAAATCATATTAATTAAAATTAAAAGTCTTTACTAGACTAGTAACTTGGTTAACTTGCCTCTGTTTACGAGTTTCTAAAGGTTCATCGGGTCTTAGTGGATACTCCGGGACAGGTAAGTGCGTTGGATCGTCATAGTCAATGATTTCTCCCGGAGTTGTGTATTCCGATTTGTCCAAGTTGCTGGCCAAACGGTTGACAGTAAACGACAGGCCTCGTGTCGACTTTGTCACTGCAGAAGACTATATAAAAATATCTTAGCATGTCTTTAAATTTTAATAGGCTTTTAATTTACCAAAATTTGCCGCAACATTTTGTTTTTGCTTAAACAAAACAGATGATATAACTTGAATCTATGGGGCAACACTAACACACAGCGATATGGCAACACCGTAACATTCAAATAGGTGATTGGCAAGCAAATTTAACGAGCAAATATCCAGGACTGAACATAATAGTTAAGCCAAAATTTAGGAAAAACATATACGTAATTTCATTGTTATATTTTCTAGGGTTTAATTAGGCACTTAAGAAGAGTGACCATAGATGTAAAGTTTCAAAAAAAATAACAGTAAGAACGAAAAGCTACAATTTATTTTCCGCGCACATCATCTGCTGTTATAGTGTCTCCATGCAGGCCTTTGGCCGCAAGCATTAATTCATATAGCTGGACCACTTGGTCATCTTTTAGCATTTCAACCGCCTTTTCGTTTAAATGTTCACCAATCTCTCCCTTAGGCTTTCCGCGCAGTCCCAATTGTTGTGTAATGGTCGAAGCATATCGCTATAAGTAATATACAGTATAGTCAATCTTATATATAAGAGAACATACAATCTAATAAACACGTACAGCCCATTCTGTCATAAATAGTTGTGCTTCCATGGGATTGCATTTGAGATGTCTGCGAAATTCGTCTCGGACATAGTTATCACCTAGTGCACGTAGTTCTGTTGGCAATCCTGTGGCATATGAACATTAGGTAAGTATTGAAAGAAGGATTCAGTTCATTCATACCTCGATGCAGCCGGAGAATAGTTTTATAGAGTAAACGCACTCGTTGTGGATGACTTAATTGATTCATTTGCATAGTTAGAGCGATTTTCAATTGTTCATGTCTGTTTACGATAAATTAGAGATGACATTGCGGTGTCTGACAAAAACCTAGCGGAAAAAGTGCATGAATTTTAAATTTTATTTCAACGGTCTAACCTCTAACTTTGAACTATTTTTTAGACCATATTTTATATGTTTTCAATCAGAGCTCTATAAGTGTTATTTTCAAATAATTTTTAAGCAATACAATAATTACAATAATTTTTTAATATTCAAACAAATAAAAGCTATTATTCTAGCTATTAATCGAAGCTGCTGTAGTGTGACAAGACCGTAGTCCGATGTGCTATTTCAAGTGTGACCCAATTTTTTAGTAGATGGTCGTTTTACCAGCCAAACAGCTGACCCTCCAGTTTCAGTTTGAGAGAGGAAGCGAGAGAGAAGCAGCAGCAAAAAGTGTAATTTTCGCACAAAACCGAAAATTTAGTTTAAATCAAATTTTCAAATTAAGCCAAATAAAAAAAATCAATTAAAAAGTGCAATAATATTAATTGCCTATAAGTGTAGCGGTAAATATTCCATCGAAAGTGATTGGCGGAAAAGTTGTATGAAACCGAATAAGAAAAAAAGCCTGTGGAAGAGTGAAAGAAGCAGAGCAGCAGGCAACTCAGCTCTGCTTGTGTGTATACGGCGCTGCACTGGAAAACTAGGCGGTGGTAAAAAAAACGCTGAAAAGCAGAAGAAAAACGAAGGAAAATTGTAGTGCCTCCCTGTGGGTGGTGGTGGATAGGTGGGTGGGTGGGTGGTGGTAATGGTGGTTGATTGTGCAGCGCGCGAGAGTGCGTAATGGGTGCGTAAGTGAGTGTGAGTGAGAGTGAATGAGAGCTTGCGTGTATATGCCTTCTCTGTGTGTGTGTGTGTGTGTGTTAGTGAGAGTAAACTAAATGAAAATTTATTCCAGAACCTGGACTATATAAGATTCTGAGGATGAGGATTTTGGGGTGGGGCGCCGCGACCGCCGCTCCCACGCTTTGTGTTTGCATAAAAAACGCATTAAATTAAATTTTTTTTTTTGTTTTTGTTACTTTATTTTTCTGCATAATTGAATTGATAGCACCATAGTGCCTATTGTTCTACATAGATCTCTCTTCCCTCTCTCGCTCCCCAGTCCCCCTCTCTAGTTCACTCTCACTCTGTTAACACACTCAGTTGCTCTCTTTGCCGGCTACCGTTACTTTGCGCCTACGCCCACGCTGCACATACACACTGTCAAATAACAAAAAAAAAAAAAAAAAAAAAAAAACTTTATATATACAGGCGCGTCCTTATTAAAAAGGACCTTTCCCTCCTGTTTTTTTTTGCTTGTCGGTCGCTTCTAAATTACTTACATGATAAATTACCTTCTCTGTATTTATCGATAGCCATCGATACCGACCTCACGACCCCACCGACCCAGCAAAAACCCCGCCATCAGGCGTAAGATAAGATAAAAGAGTAACAAAAAGCGAATTTGATGGATATTTTTGTTCCTCATTTCGGCCATATGCAAATTGTCTGGCTATCTGTTAGTGTTATTGTTTTTGTAGCCATTGCTGATAACAACAATAACAACAACTTAATTGTAAGCACACTGTTCCACACTGCCTTCCCCTCAGGGGGGGCAGACACAGTAGACACTCAAAAAATTAGTCCATTCTCAACACCTGCACGGCTGTGTTACCCATCTCTCTTCCATTTGGAAGTTTATTACATTTCTGATAAGCAAATAAAAATCATAAAATCCATTTACATCAAAAGAATTTAAAGAACTCAATGTGTCCTTTTTGGGAGAAAATAAGACCTACCATTTAATATCCATCGATCGATACCTCCACCACTAAAAAAATTTCAAATCGTGTGCATTTCAGTTTAACTGTAAAAATATATTGTAAATAAAACACGGATAACTCTAAAAAACCTAAATAAGTTAAGCAAAACACAACAAAAAAAAAAAACTCGGAAAAACAAAAACCAACCGGAGAACCGACAAATTTTCTTAATCTATACAATAAACATAAACAAAAAACCATTCGTTAAAAATGGGCTGCACTACCTCCGCCGAAGAACGCGCTGCCATACAACGCTCCAAACAAATTGAGAAGAACCTGAAAGAGGATGGCATTCAAGCGGCCAAGGATATAAAACTTCTGCTACTTGGTAAGTTAAAAACACGGATGTCATTTATTTCCTTTACTTTGTGTATTTTTTTTGAGATAGCTAATGCCAAAAATGTATTCCATTTCCTGTCTGTTATCAGATGGAAATGGAGTTTCACCACTTGAGTTATATTTTTGGAACGAAAATGAAATCAAGTGAAATGAAACAATGTCAAACCCTGAGCCTCAACCCACTCTCTCTCTTTATTTAGATAGCAACAGTTGCATCTCGTTTTGCACCTCGTAGCCCTAGCATCTGGCCAGATGATGAAGGCGAAGAACCTTAAGTGTGTGTGTCTCAGCCTCCGGTTTTTGGTTTTGGTTATGGGGCGGCAACTGCAAGAGACGCCACTTGACATTGACTAAAGCAATTGTGTGTGTGTGTGGGTCTGTTCAACCTGTCGTTGGATGGGACAAGTTGCAGGCTATAAGTCTATAAGAAAAAAAATGGGCGACCACAGAAAGACAGTTTCAGGTTAACCACATTGACATTGAAAATGCCAGTTAATCCTATTTACCTAGCCACGCGCCAAATAAAGTAAATGAAAACTGAAGGGGAAAATGAATTTATGTTGGCTTTAACCTTCACCACGTGCCACTAACCAACGACCTCCCTCCCAACCCTTGCATCCCCGCTCAAATAGATTGTATTGGCAACAGTCGTTGCACCTCCAGCACAGGAGGAGGCAGACAGGAAACAGGAAACACTAGGCAAACAATGCAGGACACAACTTGGGTGTGGTTCACTTGTGTTCAGTTCAGTTGGGCCTTTTGCAACAACTGCTTTTTTTTGCTCGGCCCGGCCAAAGTGCATAAAACTGAAAGAGCGGAAGTTCAGCAATGCAAAAAGAGAAGAAGAAACAATTCAAACAACACTTGAAACATAATTTGAAAGCAAAGTTTATTGAGGAAACATTTGAACAAGAAGCGAATAAAAATGTTGATAATATTTATTTTGTTGTAGTATGTATGTATATTCTTCCATATCTACTCCAAAGACAATTGTCTTCAAAGAACGTGCGTTTCAAAAATATGTGCTTCAATATGCTGATTGCAAACAATTTCAATTTAACATTCTTTAGAAATTATTCTGTAGCTATTTTGAACTATGAATGAATCTAGGTACATATATGATATGAAATGATATTTCTTGAGCTCAAGATTAATTTTTTCTTTGTTTTATCAATTGTCTTGTTCAGCTATTCTGTAGCAATTCTACGGAACTTCTTAGAAAATCTAGTTTGTTAGAACTAGGATTGCAACTAGTTACTAAATCTTTTAAACATATGTCTCTACATATGAAATAATGAAATAAAACTATAATTTTTTTTAATGTAACTAAAGACGACTCGAAGGAGGACTCCTTATACTGACAAAGGCATATTGATTCAAACCTCCTCAATAATGTCTTATACAACGTACTTACTTTTGTTAGATACTTATTAGAAGGTTAGGGATTTCCGTTAGGAGGTAATTTGACATCTGTCATGTAGTCCGGACTTCTCTCCGTTCTTTGACTTAACGGAGGAGGAGAGACAATTATACCTTTGCAAGAACCATTGCAAGAGAGCATCTTGTGATGCGGCTCAATCCACTTGACAAAAGTTAATTAAAAAGCGAGAGTAATAAGCAATTAAAACCTACTGATCCCAACTGATAAGTCCACTTACGTCAGATATCCACATAAATAGTTGGTCCGCAAAGGATAGTTCATTTAAAATAAGATCAGATCATCCTACTCTAATTTAAGACACGTAGAAAATGTGGAAAATGTTCTGTTCTAAGATCTGCTAAAATTTCCATATCTTTATCAGAAATTTAACACCTTTTTCTTACTGGGTTAGAATTGTCCCATTAACTTCCTTGTGACTGAAAATTGAACAAAAGAACTTAAATTGAATATGTATATGTATGTAATGTAATCAAGCAATTAAATTGACTTCTCGTGCCCATCTAGTACCCACCTCTGGCTATAGATATCTCTTCGTTTCAAGTGTCTCAATCTCACTCTATCAACTTGGTTGTCTGATTGTAATATCAAATCAGCAAATGCAAATAAACAAGCCCGTTAAACAAACTATAAAACTTGTACGAAATGTTCAACACAAATCGAATTTAATTGACTCAAGTCAAATGTCGCCCAAGTGCCAAAAGACCTCGGAGACCCCCAATTTCCCTTTTAGCCTCCCATCCCCTCCCTCAGCACGTCAACGGGAAAAAAAAACGGCAAATGGCAATGGACGGACGGACGTACATATGTATAAATGGTTGAATGACTGTGCCTAGATGGCTGGATGGTTGGATGGATGGATTGTTCCATCAACTGCACAAGTGCTCCAGTTTGCATGAGTTCGCGTGATAAAAAAAAAACACACACACACAGGGAGAGAGAAAAACAACAACAAAATATGAACCCGTCAATTTGTTTGTCGTTCTGTCGTTTTGCGGTGAGGTTTTTTATTTTTCTCTCGGTTTTCGGTTCAGTTCTGCTGTTCTGGTCTGGTCTAACCCAATTCATTCAATAATTTCATTTGCCTTCTGTTCAGGAGGGCATCATCATTGTCATCATGATGATGATGATGGGAGCCCCCTCGTTTGGTTGTTTCTCTGTTTATTCGAAATATGTGCAAACTGATAATTCAATTAAACTTGTCGTTTGCCCCTTCCCCTCTTACCCCTTTTTGGGGACTAACACGCCATCTAACGCTAATATTAAAATGCTTCTCTAGTCGTTCTTAGTAACAATTACATCCTCGCCATAAAGAAAATTGCCAAAGGTTAATTAACAGATTCCTGGGCAAGCTTTTCATTCAAATTTCCTGGAATTTTTAGTGTATCTCACTTCCAAGAAATTCTTCTTGGTAAAAGTGTAAACTAAGGTAAAAATGCATGTGGCAAAGGTGATTTTTAATTATTAGTTCTTGGAGAATAAATTAAAAAGAATTTTCCATAGAGTAACAAATATTATTTGGTTCGATGGTTTAAAAATTAAACACGCAAATTTTTCATCAACTCTCAATTAAACTTCTCAGTTAACGACCTTAACGAAAAAGACCTGAATTAAAAGATCAAGAATATTTAATATATACTCGGCTTATAAGGTGCGTTACTCTCTTGAGCCTGCAACAGGCAGGCAGGCATTTGGATGTCCTTTATATGGCCATAGGGCATTTGTAGGTAATAAAGTGTCCTGTAATTAAAGCTACACGGCAATGTTGTTCAAAGAACTCACAACACGCTTTTTAAATATTTGTACAAAGCTTAGTACCATCTAGTTAGTAACAATAACTAAATGGCCATAATCAACACATTATGGTCAATAATCAATTGACTTTTAGCATAATTAACTTCAATTCGATACAATTTCATAATGTACTTTTATTACGCCATTGTGATTATGGAATAGTTGCTTACAAGAAGAGCTAGAGGGCATTGATTTCAAAGTTAATGGCATTAGTGAGGGATCAATTAGCTCTAAAAAAAAACAACAAAAACAACATAATATTGTGCTAATGCGCTTTAACTTGGCCCATAAACGTGGTAAAGTTGTGTGAAGCCTTTTTGGCTTAACTAATTGTTTGGCATGGGCATGAGGTGTGTGGGAGGGGAAGAAGAGGCTAAAAGAGAAGCCACTTTAAGTAGCCTTTAAAATTCGCGTGGGCTGTGTGTGTGTCACTCGTCAGTCACTAACTTAGTTTTTTTTTTCGGTGAGTAAAAGATGTCCTTGTTGGTTAATACATATTCGTTATTCTCTCGCTACTCGTCATTCGTTGCTTTTGGCACGGCGCAGTCGCGTTGAATGAAAGCTCTGCTCGCTCTCCCTCACTCGTCCGTTCGCTGGCTCGCAGTGTGTGTGTATTGTTAATGTGCCCCCAAAAGCTTGCCACGCATTGCGTTTCAGGGCGGCTCCATTTGTCCAGTTCGCTCGCTGGTTCGTTCGCTCTCCTCGAGTCAGTCAGTCAGTCAGTCAGTTTGGAATTGGTTAGTTGTGATCAAAAGTGCAAAGAGAAACAAAAAAAAAACCCGTGCAAATGAAAAACGTACAGAACTCAAAGTTCTCTTGTGTTAACAATTGTGCAAAATATTCTGCAGAGTGCATTAAAAAATTTCAATTAATCTAATAATACCAAAAATCGTGAATTTTTCAAGAAAATTTCTCGAAAAAAAATTAATAAAATTCATAGCAAAATTTTTGTGGAAAAAATTAGCATGAATCATGCTTTTGCGTGCTGCAAGCAACAACAACAACAACAGCAACAACAATAAAAACGTATAATTCTATAAAAAATCGTGAGAAGGGGGAGAAGAAAAAACCATAGGAAAAAATGAAACAATTGCCTCCTGTTTTTTTTTTTTTTTGCTGCTGCTTTTTTCTAGCTGCTTTGCGTCAGCATAAGCCCATTTTAGTTGTCCCTCTCTCTCACACTCACTTGCTCAGTCATTTACTCACTTGATTTCTCACTCACTCGCTCGCTCGCTTAGTTTTTAGGCTTGTTTATGGCCACTTGTAAGACAATTCAATGGGAAAGAGTGCGCGTGGGCGTAGAAGAGAGTGTCAGAGAGCGGGGGCTGGTGGGTGGCAAAGGATAGCAAAGTCTTAATTGTAGATAATGTGCAATAATCATGCAGAAAGTGCAGAAACTGCTGTCAATATTCCCGTGCAAAACAATTAAAGGAAATATTAAACGGCTTTGGATTTTTCCCATTGATTTTTCTGCGTGTTTTACTAGCATACGATTTTTCGTTTTTTTTTTTTTCCGTATCAGGAAAAAGTATATTTTCCGTGATTACAATCAAGTATATCATATTTGGTAGTTCTATTATAACTTTTTAGACCTTTTCCATAACTCGCAGGAGTTTACGCAAAGCTCTCTTTGCCGCGAAAGCTCGCTCTATAGTGCGCGCGCTCTCTCTGCTCTCATGAAAGTTTTTGCAAGCGAGTGAAGTTTGGTTTTTGTTCTTGTTGTTGGTGTTGTTGTTGGTCACTTCTGTGCAAAGTTTACAAAAGAATTTACAGTTGGAATTTACCGTTAGGTGAGGACTCGTTGCTAAAATCGCCAGCAGCATCCTTCGTCACCATCGTGCTTCGCCGTTTACCGTTGCCGCCGTCGCCAAAAATCCCGTGCGATTTTTTTTTTTTTTTTTTGGACAAGTAAACAAATTGCGCAGGATATTCAAAGAAAGAAAAAAAAACAAAAAGGAATAACTGTTATATAAAAAATTTCATCAAAAAAAGCAAGCGAAAAGCAACGACAACAAAGGAATTTCCAAAAGAAGTGGAAAAAGAAAACTACTTTCATTTTGTTAGTAGTATTTCTTTCACTTTTTTTGATTCCGCTTAAGTTCTTAGAGAGGCGATTTTTTTTTTTTTTGTTTTTCTTCGCTGGCTCTGTTTTCGGCCATTCAATTGGCCGATATTCAACGACCTTCAAAACGTTTTGCGTCGAGGCAATACGCACCATGGGCTGCGCACAGTCTGCCGAGGAGCGAGCAGCAGCCGCTAGGAGTCGTCTAATTGAACGTAATCTTAAAGAAGATGGCATACAGGCGGCAAAGGACATTAAACTTTTGCTACTGGGTGAGTGTGTGAATAAGGCGAGAAAAACAACAGTTACTCCCTTTATTTGAATTTAGTGTTAAATTTAATAATCATGCCAAGATTATTTGCTTGTATGTATATACAATTTAAAAATCGCTTCAGAAAGTGCCGAAAGTTCAAGGTCAATTGTGGGAGGTAGAAAAGAAAAACTGTTGATTAATGTAAATTACATTTGATCGTTTGTATATTCTATCCTTATGTCTACTACCCACGGCCCACTGGCGAATTCAAGTGAATGCAATTCATATGCCAGGAGTAGTTCAGTTTTCAATACTTTTCAACCAATTTGTTTACATATTAAAGCTTCCAAGGTTTTTTTTTCCAAAGAATTTCAATCACTTGCAGTGCTTTGGGCAAAGTTCTTTTCTTTTCAAAATAAATATGGAGATATTATTTGAGAAAAACAGAAAGAAAAGACTATATAAACCACTAAGATGCAAATGATTTATATCGAATCGATTTTCGATATGAACTTTACCAGTTTACAGCAATTTCACTTCATTTTGAGTGCTACGAACTGAAACAATGTGATTATTTATGCAAATTCCATGATTCTGCATTGAATTCAAAAATACACAGAAAAGAAATTCCTTTAATAATTATGTGTGGACTTTTTTTGTTTCAGTTTTGATTTCAATTTTGCTGGTTTTTGGGGTCGTATGAGTAATATATTCATTCCATATATTTTGTTCGAAAGATTCTTAATTTTTGCTGCAATTTTACTTACAAAAGATTTTTCGGCACATGAGTTGCTCTGCATAGACCCCCGCCGATGAATACAGAACACGGATGCCTTCCACCCCCCATCCCTCTCGATCTTAAAGCCATTTTGGCTTTTGTGTTTACATTTTTGTGTATTTCATTTAATTTCCTTCAGTCTCTCCGCCTCTCATTCATCTCTCTCTTTCTCTATATTTCTGTGTGCTGCTGTCCGATTTGCGTGTTTCGTATAAAATGTAAATTTTTTGTTTTTTTTCTGATTTTTCACACTGGAATTGTTTATTTAAGAAAAGTTTTTCCGTTTGAAAAGTCGAGGGAGGAATTCATAATAATAATCACTGAGAGGAAGCCAATTGTATGTTTCTCCGTCTCCCTCTCCCTGTCATTCTCTCTGTTTCGCTTTCCACCTCTCTTGGGGTTATATCTCTCCCCAATCAATTCACAAAAACATTAAATTCTTAAGCACTTACCTTCAATTCTATACACAAACAAAACATTAATTTCCAATAGCAAAGGAAAAATCAAGAAAAATTTACTTCCCAGATATGAGTTTGTTTTTCTGGTGAAGTTTTCATTTCACCTTTTTTTTTTGGTTGTGTTGGAGGCGACCCAAATCACAAGTGTTAAGGGCACATTGAACTCTACTTAAACAGAATCATATAAATTTATGTATTTCTTAATTGATGAAAAAGAGCGGGGAAACAATTAAGTTTATATTTAGATATTGTTTAACTTCGCTAACTTTTAACTGTTTCTCTTTCTGCATTTAAGAAACTCCAACCTAATCCATTATTTTACTTTGCTCTACATACATATTATATTAAAGACTATTAGATGTGTCTTATTTCTTCTTCAATGGTAGGAAAATCTGGAAAAAAGCTTGTGATTCTTATATTTGTTTACTTCATCCTTTATTAACAGTGACAAGTTATTTAATGGTTTGGTTATGCAATTTCTTTCACAAACCATAAACTGAGATTATCTTAATTATTCACAAATTGATTTCAAAGTTGCCTTAACAAGTTGCAGCAATGATGGAAAACCAAGGAAAAAGCATAAATCTGACCAAAACTGTGGGGGTCGGATAAAGCTGATGACAAAACGCAAGAGCCAACAATTAATCCTTTGTTCTTTCACTATTTCTCACTCGCCCTGAGGCCCGTGAAGTGCAGTCCAAGCAAAGATGCAGCGCGCATAATGACCAGGAGCAGACTTGAGTTGGTGAAGGTGGCATGTGGGGACAGATCAGAAAGTTTCTCTTAGCAAACTAAAAAGATTGCAGTAAAATTGACTCCTTAAAGTATGCTTTCATTTCTAAAAAGTTTAATGAACATTATATTTTAGAACTATAAAGGAAATGGGTTAGCTTGGGGACCCATTTTAGGGCAAAGCGGCCCTGGTAATGATGATGATGATTGTGATGTGTATGTGGCTGCGAGTGAATGTATGTGTGTGTGTGTGTTAAAGGCCATTAAGCTCTACTTGTCGAATACAAAGCATAGACATTTACCACTACTGAAAAAAAACTATGTGTATATATAAATATTTGTATGGCCCTTTTACCCCTTGATTTCTTCAACCCTCTCCCCACCCCATTTCCCTCCAACTTTACGCTCTTTGCGTTTTGCGTCAGTGCACATAATCAGGCGCAAGTCTGTTTAGCATCTTTGCCAAAGGCATTACATATACATTTTTATACTATATACATGTGTAATACTTATAATCTTGATTTCTTACTTACACTTTGCAATTTGTTTTCTCTTCCATTTTATTTTTTTAGGTGCCGGTGAATCGGGCAAAAGCACAATAGTCAAACAAATGAAAATCATTCACGAGAGCGGCTTCACTGCGGAGGATTTCAAACAATATCGACCGGTTGTCTACAGCAACACAATACAATCATTAGTTGCCATATTGCGAGCCATGCCAAATCTTAGTATTCAGTATAGCAATAATGAGCGGGAGGTAAGAAATCAACTATCTGAACTTATAAATTCAATTCTAAATTCGATTTCGATATCTTCCGATTTCTTTGGTTGGTTGTTATTTGTAGAGTGATGCAAAAATGGTCTTTGATGTTTGTCAGCGTATGCACGATACTGAACCCTTCTCAGAGGAGCTATTGGCTGCCATGAAACGACTTTGGCAGGATGCCGGCGTCCAGGAGTGCTTCTCGCGCAGCAACGAATATCAACTGAATGATTCCGCTAAATAGTAAGTACCAGCGTTATTATGATAAAATCTAGGCCCCCATTTTAGGACAGGTTAAAGTTAGTGAAAGTTCTTTTTTTTTGCCAATATTTTTATAATTCACTTATTCGATTGCGTTTATAATTGAACAATCGTGATTAAGAAATTGCTGATTCATTTCACGAGTTAGCTTTAGTTGCCCTTGCATATTTATCGCTTCAATTAATCATAAATCATATGGAAAAACTTTTATCTAGCCCCTTTTTTTGGTTTGATTAATGAGAAAGTGAGAAAAAAAGTAGAGCATACTTTTAGGCAGGCTGTTATTTTATTTATACCAAGCACTATGGGTGAAAAGTAGGTTTTTTTTGTGAATGTTATGCTCTTTGCTTTCTGCAAGGCAATCGTAAACAGTGCCAAGAAACCTTTGTTTTTTTGCCCATAGTACATACTGAGTGTATGATATGACTTTCACATAAAAAAGGTAACTAAGTAGCTAAATATGTACAGTAAATTGTTTTGTTCCCAGACACGCAGACAACACACACACACTCAGATACATGAATAAATAAGCAGTGTGTGTGTGTGTTGCGTGTGTGTGTCTGCTTTTGCTTAATTAAAAAACAACTAAAAATATCACTTATACGCCATGTTTGACCAAAAGCACCCATAATATTCACTCCTCTCGCATAGTTAATTTGAAATTCAAAGGCGACTGCGGTATATATGTTGAGTTGACACGATAAACAAACTCTCCGGAAGTATAGGAAACTTTGTATTTGCGGAAAATCTGCAAAAATAGATGAAAATTGTAATAAATTAGCATCAATAGAGAGAGATAGAGATATATTATATATGTTTGCTTTGCTTACCTTGGCCAATAATGTGTGTAGTTCAATTTCGGCAAAACGTCGACCCACGCACATGCGGCGACCAAAACCAAATGGTAAACTGACAAAGGGATGTATCTTTTGACCAGCATGAGGACAGCCTGTTCACAAATTTAAAAAGTCAATATACATAGGTTCAAATTTGAGCCAAGAAAAAGCGACTAACCTGCATTTTGTTCATTCGGTTGCTGTTTAAGCCATCTTTCGGGCAAAAAACGCTTGGGTTCGGGAAAATAGGCAGGATCATTCGAAACCGTCAAATGTGGGAAAATCACATGGGTCTGAGTTTAAAAAAAGAAAAGAAATTTGTTAATTTTACGACTGGAGGAGTAATAACTTTAACTTACCCCCTTGGGTACATGATAACCATTGATTACGGCATCCGATTGAAGGCTTCTGCCATTGGCTATGACCACAGGACGCATTCTATATGAAAGACGCAAAATATTCATATTTTTGCTCTAAGTTTAAATGCAGTTAGTTTACCTCAAAGTTTCCTTAACACAAGCACGCAAGTAGGGCATTTGTTCAAGTACATTTTGATTGATTTCCGCATCGGTTTTGGGAAATATTTGTTTCAACTCATCAAAGAGACGTTGCTGCTTATCAGGATTCTTGGCCAGTTGATAAATGGTCGATGAAGCAGCCACTGAAGTCTAAAAAATAGATAGTTAGCAAAGGTTCCTGATTTATTTACTATTTTTCCCTTACCGTATCAACGCCCACTAGAAACAAATCGAGAGCCAAAACTGCTGCCAATTTGCGATTTCCAGTTTTACGCACAATTCGCTCTACAATCGATATGTCTGAATCGTTTTTGACTAAACCCTGCGATTCTTTAAACTCCGCCTTATCCATAGTCTTTGAAATGTTTTTCATGCAAATTCTATAACATTTAAGAAAATTTTTCATGAAATATGACTTTAAGATTAATTGAGATTATCTACTGACTCTGTAAACTGATCGAGAGCCTTGACAAAGCTGCGATAGGCCTTGGTGGGATATATACGCCAGAGTGGCATGCGTAATTCTAGTTCGGGAACAGCCCAAAAGAAGGTATTGATGGCCTCAATGATTTGTTGGGCCTCTTCGCTGCCCTGGGGCGATAAACAACCCAAGCGAGTATCCAAAGACACACGGCCAACAGCTGAGTGAAATAGACGAGTTAAATCAATTACAATTATGAAAATTACTTCCATTTTCTTGGCACTACTCACATTCTAGCGCCCATTTGTATAGCTCATGCAGAAAGTTGGCTGGCAATTGTTCATTCTCATCGCGCATTTGCTCAATGCTGCAATATATAATATGTACATATGTATATGTAGAAGGATTGTATGAATCATGATTATATAAGCTGTTACGCCCACAACGTCAACTTACCGGCCCATAAACTCGCTGGCAATGTCATTTAGTGGTGGAATATATTTCTTTGCCGTCTGTGGTTGCAGTAAAATGTGTTGAACCTCTTGGCGAAAGGCCTCCCATTTGGGTCCATGTCTAAAATAAAAGAAGACCTTTTTTGTTTTTTTTGGCAACCATTTCGTCGTATTAGATTATACAATCAAACTTACACGCCAATTAGGCCAGCTGTATTGCCAAAGAATTCACCTCTCAGGTCGCCCTTATAATGACGCAGCGAAGGCATTGAGGGTCTATTTGAACAGAAACAAAAATAACAGAAAAAAAATATGATATTTGTAAAGAATAAGAGTATATGTTTTTGCAGAGAGGTAGGTAGATAGGTACACACACAATGTGTAAGTCCTTGTGTGCAGACTAAATGTCGCCAGTCGAAAACATCAAACAAAACCAGCTTATGACATTTAATTGGGCTCCCAAAAACATGTTGTCTGATAAGGGGGAGTTTTTGCTTTTACAACTATGCAACGATTTTCTAGGAGGCTTTGAATTAAGTTAGATATATACATATGTACATACATACATAGAATTCCATTGGCAATGCAAGAGTTCTAGAAAGTTGGCAAAAAGTTGCCCTTCAAATGCAACGTATAACACTGAACTGCAGTGTTAGGCAAAGTTCTCTACAAAAGTGTTTCGGTTCTACACTAATTTTAGTATCCTTAAAATTATCTTATGGTTCATACTCGCCTACTGTCTGTAGAATACTTGACTGGATAAGCCAAACTCAACAACAAAAGTACTGTAGGTTAAAATTTAAAGTTTTCTAATACCAAAACTCTCGGTAAACAGAACAAACTTGTTTTGTTAGTGGAAAAACAAAGCAATGAGAATGGTTGATGGCAATTTTAAGCTCAATTGTCAGTACAAAATTGTCAGAGATACGAGAGAGAGAGAGAGAGAGAGAGAGAGAGAGAGAGCAGCTGGCTTTCACTTTGCAAATTAAATTAAAGTCATAAATACACAAAATAAAAAAGGTTCATATATTTATAGGCCTAGACAGCAAACGAAAAAAACTTCAAACAAAATTCACAATTTTGCATTGTTATGGAATAGGCTGAAAGTCAACACTCCATGATCGGTCACACATATAAGCATATGTACATATATATGTATTTATATTCATAACGAGATAAGCTTTCTTTTATTTAAACATTTTGCGCCCACCTTCTGTTTCTTTCTCTCCTCCACGGCCATGAACCAAATATACCAAAGAGACAGACAGAGAAACAGATAGACTGACATCGAGGCATTTGGCAAATAAATTCAGCAAGTCATCACATCATTTGAAAAAAAAAGTTTAGATAATAGATGGATATTTAGACAACATTAAAGACCATTGAGAGATTGATCAATGGAATAGCTCAACGTGTGCGTTTGAGCTAACTGAGAAACTGACCAACTGATGGTGAAGAGTTTTTTTTTCTTCTTTTATTGTTCAATTTTGTTTGTATACAATTTCATGGGCGTGAGCAAATTTTTTATGTCGCAAAAAGCCATAAATGAAGACTAACCATAAGAAATGTCTCTGTGTGAGAAAATATCTCAAATATTTAACACGAATTCCCCCCACCGACATCAACAGGGGGTCAAGTATGTGATGTGATGCCTTTTAGGCCGGTTTTCTATCTGTCTATGCCCATTTTTTTTGGTCATGTCATCTAATTTGATATGCACAAAGTCAGCCGAAAGCTAAGGCCAGACTTAAATTTATTTGCTGCATTTCTGTCATAAACTAAACCCGGCAAAGAGCTTAGATGCAATTCAATTAGTTTGCTTCGGAAACACACACACACACACAAAGCGAATCGTGTGATCCACACACAACATACACAAAATTGATGCAAATTAAATTAGACACGAACAAAAGTGTTTTGCGTAGTCGTTTAAACTTTAAACGTGCCGCCGCACGACACTAACTAAAATGTGAGATTTTAACTAAATGAAAGTGTATAATAGAGCTTAAGCAAGTTTGTTTGAGTTGGAAAGCCAAACTTAACTAGTACTAGTTCTTAAGTTACTCACACATCAAGTCGAAAGGTTGGACACATTCTTACACATTTAGTTATTAAACACTTTTGTCAGAACTTTTATGTTGAACACAATGAAAGATTTGAGTAAAAGGCAAAGGTTTAGGTTATTCAACAATGTTACAAAATCTAAAAAAAGTTACAAAATTGTGTTTTTCAAACCTAAATGGTAGAAGCAATAGATTCGACTCAAGATCTACAACTGTTTGTTTGCTTACTAAATTTAATAATTGTTATGATAAACAAAATTATAACTTTAAAAGTTGTAATTTTTGAGTCAATAATAGTAATCAATTTAACGAAAAACCCGCTTTGTTTATCTAAAACAAGACACCAGTTAACACTTTAGATGTCTTACTTGATCTTCTATTTAATCTTCACCTAATATACTAAACATTAACTGAAATAGTCTCCAGACACAATGCCCAGAAGGTAACTCATCACTCGAAACTTAAGATAATTTCTATAAAACTTACTGACTGATTGATTGTAGAAGTAAGAATTTGGTAAGAAAACAAAACATATTTGCAAAGATCTAAATAGAATAGTTTGTGTATCTAAATAATACGCTAAATTCCTTAATTTTAGTTAATACAAACACGTTTCTTCTCTGCTCGGAAAGTATTTAGTATTTGTCTATTCATTCGTCTTTTTGTATCTTTATGCAATGCAGAACAAAAATTCCAACAAAATGCATTTAAAGACTTCAACTATCTTTTGGGAAATCAACTAACAACAAGCAGATGTTTTTGGAAATAATATTTTTGCCAACTAATGCCTGTTTGTAAACAAAATGATTTAAAATAACCCATGACCAACAGTAAAAAGGGACTCTATAATGAAATGTAACTGACAAGACCCATCATTTGTCTGTCTTTCACAATTCTGTTGCTGTTTTTCATAATGGCAAGAACTTTCGAACAATCGTTCGTTGGTTCATTCATTCATTCATTCCTACCATGGCCTGTCCATCAGCAGCAATAATTTAATTAAAAATTAAATACCATATGCTTGGGGCTCTTGGTCATAAATAAATAATTAGGCATTGCATAGAGAACAACATGGTGTGTGAAAGGTTGTGAAACGAGGTGGGTGGAAGGGGGAGAGGGAGCTTCATGTGGAAGTGTATCCGGGTTATGCACGAATGCATAAGTGAGTGGCAGCCATTAAATACAGTGTGCACCAGTTAAATGCACCGCCAGTTCTTATGTTCTCTCACCTGTGGGGCATGGTCTCTTCCTTTTTAAAGATATTACGTATCTCATCGCCATCAAAGACAAAAAGTAAATCTGGATGACCAATTAGACCACCAACTTTGGCCATTTTGCCATAATTCACATGCAGCTCATGCATCACTTTATCCAAATCACTAATCTTATAGGTACCTGAAGCGAAAATGAAATGTGAAAAAGAGAGAAGAAGGAGACCAAAGAGGAAAAGCTTACCAATTATGGGTGCAAAACGCCAGGAATTGCCTATCAAGGGTAGAGGATATGGTCCTGGCACCTCGGAATATGGACGCACTGCACTCGAAACATTTGCTGTTGCCATTGCTGTGGATGTCCTGAGAGTGGCAAAAATAGAGAGTGGGTTAGTTGCCTTCTACCAAGGGGGAAAAAATGAATTAATTCACCTGGGGGTGGAAGCCTTCTTTACGCTTTGCTGCTGCTGCTGGTGCTGTTGCCGTTGATGCTTTTCCTGTTGCTTCTGCTGTTCCTGCTCTTGCTGCTGTTGCTCCTGTCGCTGATGTCGTTGCATTGCAATTGATTTTTCAATTTCCGTTGCCACGCCCAAGCCATGGGGAGTAGCATTGGGTAAAATCGTTGAGGTTGCTGAATATGTTGAACGTCTCATCATCATCGTCAGAGCCAGTGTGGCAGAGGTTCTACTAAAGCTGGTCATCTTGGCTCTCAGAGGATTGTTCTAAGAGTTAAGGGGAAAATAAATTCCAATCAGACACAGTTTACTTTGTTTTTGTTGAAAATTGCGGTTGACAGTTGACAAAGTCCTTATGTTTTATGAAAAGGTGATGAGAATTCTATTTGTTTCTAATATTTTTTTCACACTAGAGCGAGACAAATAACAATAAGCATTGAAAGGTGTTGAATGGTAAAGCAAATATGTCATAACTATTCATTGTTCATCTCTCTCCGGCTCAGACGGCTCTCAAGATTATCTCATGTTGATATTTATTAGGCCCAGCAGTTAGTTAGTGCAAGCAAGTTGAACGATAAAACAAACAATTCACAATTAGCAATGCCTAGAGGTCTCAAGGGGGGAAGGAAACTGAAGCTGAGGTGAAGGAAAGTCACTTGCTCGGTTGCTTAGTCAAATAAGACTTTAGTTATGGTTTATTTGTTCAAGTCAAGTAGCTCTGGTTAGTTTGGTTGCTGTCATTTTACTCCATAAGTGATGCAGCAGCAGACTAACCCAAAATCAAGTCGTAACGAACTCAAAGTCGACTTTGGTTTTGCTGCCTGTTGTGTTTTCCTCTTCTCATGCGTGAAATTTGTGCGGAAAACTGAATAAAAATTATGCGAAGACTTATTGCATTTGATTTGCCATTGAGGTTGTGTGTGTGTGTGTTTGCTTGCGGCCAAGACATAGATATAATTTGCCTTATATTAAAGTGAAATCTCTTTGCCAAGTATTTGCCTCGGAAATAATATGTTTTAGTTTGTAGGCAAGTGTTTTGTATATTTACTTTTTAAATTGTTCAAACTCTTTGGGTATTATGTAGAAAAATAATTCAGGAAATCAATTTGTGGCAACTGAATTTAACGTGAGAGTTAAATTTGAAGATCTGTCTACCAAACATTTAAGTCAGATTGACCTTATCTAATAGTAATCTCTATAAATGAAAAGAAAACCCATAAATTTTACTGCAGTTTGTAACAGAAAAGAAAAACTTGCTCTTTGTGAACGTCTTCTAAAACTTTATACACTCAAAATATATTTCCATAAAAGGGATGAACTGAGGACAATTTGAAACTAAGTAATTTAGATATCTCATTTAAAAACCATTTGGTCTTAAATTTACACATCATGCTTTTGGATTGATTTGATATGAATTCCTTAAGTGATCAACAAAGGAACAAAAAAATTCATTTTGTGCTTAATTTCCAACAATTTACAAGTTTGATTACAGCTAATAACTAAGTCAAAGGACAGTAATCAGGCAAACATGCTTTCCATCTGTGACATTTGAATGACTTTTAGACTAAGGACATAAATTATTTGTGATATTTGACTTGTTAATATGAAGGGAATATGCAGCAAGAACCTTTATTGATGACTAAAACTAGCAGATAACTTAGAATTGGTGGCTTAGTACTAACTTGTAATCTTTAGAGGTTAAAAGGACTTGGCACCTTGTGCTTAAATTTAACCAAGGTGTTTATTAGATTACTAATTATAGACGAAACGTTTTCGAATGCTCCTGATGATTTAAACACTCATAAATGAGCTTATTTTGTAAATAGAAGTGACTCCAATGTCGGTTGTAGATTGTAATCTAGCCATAATGTTTCTTGATTATTATCCTTTCTGCACCTTAGTGTACTTTATATAAAATCACATGGATGAGCCATTTTGATGTCTTCCTTTAATTAAATAAGGAAATAATCATTTTTTTATCAACAAGAAGGATCAAAATAGACTCTTCAAGGTGATTTCTGTTAAAACAATCTTCGCAATGAGCACATCAACGTCAAGCTCCTTTTATGAGAAGTCCTTCGAAATATCATCTACAGTAACGAAGCACATAAATATGTTTGCAAGGTCGATAAGTTATGGTTTTTGTTTTTTTAATGGCAATTAATTAAAATGGCCATCACTTTTAGTTCACGAGCGACTAGTGACTTTGTGCATAGTGGCCGCCTTAAGTTGTTATACTCTTTATATTCTTTTGGGGCTCATGTGTAATGTAAGTTAGAGGCCTTTTTTCTTGGCCAATGCCAAATTCATGCCATTTGCAAATAAAAGTCACGAAAGACAGACAATGCATTAAAAAAGCAAATGCTTGGATAAGGATAATTGTTTAGATATAAAGAGCTCTGTTTAACAAAGTTATAAACGTGCACACAACATTAAAGTTTTATGCACCTATTAGCTTGAATTAGTAACGGAAAAAGGTAAATACTAAATATTTAGTGATATTTATTCCTTCCTTCCTTTCAGAGTTAACTTTATCTATATTCACTTAGCTTGAGATTCTACTTAAAGTGGAAAAGCAAAAGCGTTGAACGATAGAGATATGTATGTACTTTCAAATACAGAGAAGGGAAGAGCAAATTGATAGGAGGAACGAGTGGGTGGGAGGGGGTGTGGCAGTTGGTTAAGGATGGCGGTTGGACAAGTGTTCTTTCCATTTTAACAATGGCCATAAAAGTCAACGCCAAGAGAGCTGCTTGACATTCTCGTTTCATTTTCGTGTATGTGTTTCTTTTTTTCGTCGCTAGGATTATCATTCAAGTTCATTATAACCAACTCGCGATAAACCACACACTTACACACACACACACTCGCACACAATCATGCATATACATTTATAGTTTAAGTGCTACAAGGTCGCTTCAGTTGCGGTGTAGGCAAGGGCAAGGATAAGCCAAGTGCTTTTTGTGTCCTTACACAATACACACACACACACACACACACACATGAAGAAGAAGAAGAAAAAATCTTTGCTGTATATGGGTAGAAATTTCATCAAATTTTTTTTTTTCGGTAGGCATTTAAATTATATTAACACACACATGTAGACGCACACGCACAAAGAAAAAGAACAAGACCGACAAAAAAACGGAGCAGGCGCACAAAAGTCGAGTCGAAAGTCAAGATAAATATAAAGCAGAAGCCAAAAGGAATGAAAAGAAAGAATGACAAACCAAGAGAGAGGGCCAAAAAGGAGCTTTAACACACAGAAAATGAAATTGTTCAATGAAGAAATAAATGGCTAGCGGGGCGTATGAGCAATCTTGAGCAGTCGTCCTCCTCAAGCTCAAGGCGAGGAGCCTGCGCGCTGCTCCCACAAAACACACACACAAACACACAAATACAAAGACACAAACTCACACACACAGTGTGACATTGCTCATACACAGCCTATCGTAAGATTAAAGGAAAGAGATGAAGAATGAAAAGAAATAAAATCAAATCAAACGGAATGTGACTTTAAGGATGTGTAATATAATCTATATTATGTATACACATACACATCTATATAGAAATCTATATATAACTATATGGAATTTGTCTCTGACAAGACAAAAATCATTGATTGATTGTTTTACTGAAACTTTTCTATGCTAACAAGGATTAAAAGTAGTCAGATAAAGTAGACCTACTCCAAGAGCTCGAGTAAATGGGTAAAAGAGTCTTTCATTTTGAGAACATGAAATTGCCATTAGGTAAATTTTTAATTAGAGGAAAGCTCTTAGAAGTCAGTATATATAAAAAACAGAATTAACTTAGAAGGCTCAAGTATCCTAGAGAAAGGCTCTGAGCAATCGATTTTTCCAAAACCATCTTAGAAAGAAAGTTCTAAATTATTCTTAATGTTTTTTGTTTGGTAATCTCACTTCTTCAAAAACTGCATATTATTCAAAAATTATTTACCTTGAGTATATTTGCATTAAAAATTAATTCAATTACTTTCTATTGAACTTCTTTCATACTTACTACCTATTACTAGCACGTTTTTAGTCTGTAGTCCCTTTTCACTGATTCGCTGCATAGAAGAGACCTAATTAATAGCAAAAAAGAAAACAGAAAATAGGACAACTTATAAAACGTTCCGAATCGAATCCCTTTATAAGAATCCCATTTCATTACTTCAATTCCTAAAACTCCATAAATTTTGAGTGAAAATTCGTAATGAAATCCCTTCTCGGCCCTGAATTCCCTCAAATGTTTAACTGATTTTCGCGATTATGTCACTCATTTTTATCCATAAATCATCTTTGGTTATTTCATTTTTCTGTTGTTTGTTTGTTGTCTTTAATATGTATATATACATAGATAGATATTGCAAAAATTTACGATTATTATTATTATTATTAAGGGGTGTGGCATTGATTTTCGAAAAAATAATAATGACCAACACATAAATTGATTATACAAATTTGCCTTTCACATGCCAATAGCAGTGACCACAGCATCTTTGGCTAACTAAATGCAACTAGTTTAGTTTATTGAAAAAGAAAAACAAAAAATGAAACTAAAAATAAATATCAGGATGGGCGATTGAACTCACCGTAAGACAACACAACGACCGTAACAACTCCTATTAAAGTTGATATTGAAAACTAAAGTTGAATTGCTTTATGTATTTGGTTTTTTTTTTCGCACACTATAAACACTTTAATTCACTTTTATTTAATTGCAACTTTTATTTTGTTTACTTGGCTTTTCTTTTTGCAATTAAAACCACTTTTTATGTTGTTTCATTTCGGATTTCTATTGTTGTTGAATCACTCCGCACACTATATACACATATATTTATATATATACAGGTAGCTGTATATATCAGTTGAAAATATATATATTTCGCACGCAATAAACCAAGCGCCAAAAAAAGCAGCACAAAACTTGGCTGTAAACCGAGCAAAATGTTTGAGCTGCTGCCTCATAGACCAACCGCAACGTACTAAACACGATCAGCCGGCTTCTTAGTCTACTTATACGCGTCTTCCCCTATGTCGTGCCCCAACCTCTGCAGCTCGCCCCTCGCCCAGCCGCCATTCAAGCATCTCACCTGTGTTTAGGCTACGTGCCGCTTCAATGCTGCCCGCTGTCCGCTGCCTCCGCCTCAGTTGGTTGTTGGTTTTGCTATTTAAGATATCTTTGCTAATTGTGTCAGCTCTCTCAGACGTTTTTTGATATGAAATTGAAAGTGTTTTTGTATGCGAGAAAAGCAAAAGTTATCATAATTTCCATTTGATTGACACTAATCGTGGGGAAAATGAGGTAACCAACCAACCAACCAACCAAGCAACCAACTAGGCAACTAACTAGCAAGAAATTGAAATAACTTTAATTGAAATGCTCTTCAACTGAATACAAAGCCACTTTTGTTGACTCGAGGTCAGTCAGTCATGGATGCCTAGAATAATTACTCAATACTTTTTATTTTTTTGCAAATTTTTTTGCATTTCAATGTGAGAAGATCGCACATTTAGATAACTTTAGATGGGGATAGATACAGACATTGCCTCACATTTGCCGTTAACACAAACAAATTTTCCGTGTCAGATGAGACAAAAATCGTTTATGATGGACATGTGAAAAGAGAAATATACATATATAAAAGGATAAAAGGTGGAATCATAACGAACTCTTAATACGCTTTATAAGTTTGAAGTGGGCAAGGGGACGTTCAATTATTAAGTTGAACGGCTTGTATTTTGAATTAACTTAGAATAGCTTCCAGGAATTCTTACTATATGGTTCAGGATTCATTCATTTTTTTTATCAGAAACTATATAAGAATTCCAAACAAGAAAAGGATGCTCTTTTGTGAGCTTCTTTCAAGTTGAAAACCATTTCCTCGTTATCTTTAGACTTAAAGATAAAGATTTCTTGTTGAGTGACTACTCAGCTTAAATATCAGAAATTTTAGAACTCAGAAGCACTAATCATGATCATTTAGTAACTTCTACAATAATTTAGACTAAAACTAGTCCGTACAGCTAAGATGCTCGTGTGGCTTGGGCTTTAGTTTTTGGTCCAAAAGTAATACCCTTCTATTTATTTAGGGTATATATGAAAGAAAACAAAAAAGTGCTAACTATAAGATTGCATTTAGCTTGACTTTCAATTGTGAAATGTTTCCGAATCTCATCTCATCTCGACTATATAATATATATTTTGTGGTCTTTTAATTAGCATTTGGCATATAAATTGTTATTAATATTTAGATATTATTGCATTTGCTTTTCCGTCTCAATGGATTTACGATGTTGGAGTAGATCTCTTTTTTTTTCGAGTTATGCCACAAGCCACCAGCCTAGCCAAGCACTAAGCCAGTGAGCGTGACTTAACAATTTCCTTAGAGAGTTGCCAGATTGTTTTTCTTGGTTAACCCATTATGATCGATGGGGCGGTTACAATAAATTTCTTGTTGATGTTGCTTGTCTTTTAGTTTTTTGGCGACGCCACCGCTTTAAGTTGAGCAATGTGCGTAATTAAGGCAAAAAAAAAACCAACCTAACCAGTTGCCCAAGCCAAAGACATTCAGCCCAAGTAATTGCTGGTAAACAAAAAGATTCCAAAAAGATTCCAAAAGACAAAAAAAAAAAAAAAAAACGTTTTCATTGTAAAGTTTTGTTTCAGTTTGGGGTTTAGAGTTATTTACGACTCTTCAATTTGCCACCTGAGAGAGCAACAAATGAATCTGTTTTTTTTTTTTTTAGTTAGCCGCCCTTTTTTTCTACCTTCCGCTGCCTTTTGGATGTTTTGCCAAATATATATGAACATACAATATGTCCAAGTTGCGTGTCTAAGGTTAATTAGAGCCAACCCACAACTCAGACAAATTGTCGACCAAGCTCGACCTACTTGGAGTTGAGCAGTTGACGTTGTCTTTGGCGTTGGCGTCGAGGGGAGGAGGAGAATTGCAGTTCAAGCCCTTTCATATGTTCGAGTTGAGCAACCAAAATCAAACTAATTAACAACTAAATACACACACACACACTTTCATGTGATGAAATCGAATCGGTAATCCAATATTAGCCCACAAATTGATAGGTTACAAGAGATAGAAAGGCAAAATCTCTTACCGGGTTGTATGATGCAACACACTTTGACTAGTTAGCCATCTTAGTCAGACCTGCCTATAGTCGCCATGTCCATTTATTTGAGCCATGTCCTGTTTGTATATATTTTTAACTGTTTGCCAACGGCTCTGCCTTCTTCGAAATTGTTTGCTTAAGAGCCAAAGCCAGAGCAAGAACCCTATGGAAAGTGGAATAAGAGGGGAGAGTAAGAGTGAGGTAGGGAGAAACTAGGGTTCCTAAGTAAACTAACTTTTATATGTCTATATTTGTCTGATGGTCTGGCCTGATGTCAAGTGAATGCAATTAAATTCATTGTTTCAACTTTCTTCTTTTTACAGTTTCCTCGACGATTTGGACAGATTAGGCGCCAAGGATTATCAGCCAACTGAACAGGATATTCTACGTACTCGCGTCAAGACCACTGGCATTGTGGAAGTACATTTCTCCTTCAAAAATCTCAACTTCAAGTAAGCTAAAAATAATGTTATCTAATATAAGAATAACTAATTCGTTTTACTCTAGACTATTTGATGTGGGCGGTCAGCGTTCAGAGCGTAAGAAGTGGATACATTGCTTTGAGGATGTCACAGCGATTATATTTTGTGTGGCCATGTCGGAATATGATCAAGTTTTGCATGAAGATGAAACTACGGTAAGTCATTACTTAACTAATAGACTGAATGGTGTATTAACTATGCTTTTCCATTGTTATTTTAGAACCGCATGCAAGAGTCATTGAAGCTGTTTGATTCGATTTGCAATAACAAATGGTTTACAGATACCTCGATCATTCTATTCCTAAACAAAAAGGATTTGTTTGAAGAGAAAATACGCAAAAGTCCATTGACTATATGCTTTCCCGAATACACAGGTGCGTTAGAATAAACTAAAGATATAGTGAATATATTCAGATTATCAATCAATTAAGCTCAATCTACATATGATAAGCTTCTTCTTACATGATTTCTATCTCTGTATTTCTAGGTGGTCAGGAATATGGCGAGGCAGCTGCCTATATTCAAGCTCAATTTGAAGCGAAAAACAAATCAACCTCGAAAGAAATTTACTGCCACATGACGTGTGCCACGGATACCAATAATATTCAGTTTGTTTTCGATGCTGTTACCGATGTCATTATAGCAAATAATCTACGTGGATGTGGTCTATACTAAAGCAGGAGTAATTATAATAAAGGATTAACCTACAAAAGAACAAAATAAAAACAACAAAAAATTCAGAGAAGAGGTGAAGAGCTACCAACGAGATGAAAGAAGGCAAGCAGCATTACCGTAACGGTATTAAAAGAATAAAAACCAACCAAGAGGAGGAGCAGGAGCAGGAAAAGCAGCAGCAGCAGCCGCTTGAGGAGCAGCGACGCGCGGGAGCACAACTAAAACCCACCAGGCAATGATCAAAAAAAAAAAAAAAAAAGCAAAACAAAAAAAAAATGAAAAAAACCAAACAATATATAACAATGATTCAATTCAATGATGACAAAAGAGAGAGAGAGAGATGAGATGAAATGTAATTGATTGAATGAATGAATGAAATGAATGAACCAACACACTTACATAGCAGACAAACAGAAAGCAGGACATCATCTAAGCAAAAAGCCCAAAGAACTTTAATTTGTTTAACAAAAAAATGAAAATGAAACTAAAACCTATAACTAAAATGATGAATCGAGTTGGAAATGAGCTAACGATAAAGATGATGATGATGAAGGCAGCTGACGAGAGAATCAACAAACCAAATGCAAAAAGAAAATAGTTATTTGAAAGCATTTCCTATATATACATGCATGCATACATATACAGACAAAACATCTTCTCTATACAAACATTTTTGGGGCTAGGCAATGGAGCTCGGATGACCGAATCGATCCAGAGTTTTCCCCCTCTGCAGCATACACGCACACAACTACTTACAACAAGCCTTGGCACAAATCGTCGTTGTTGCTTTTCTTTGGTCTGAATAATTTTTGATAGAAACGTTTATAGTCTCGATCATATTTAAGTTTAAGTTTAGTTTTCCAATCGAGTATATATATATATACGATATTTGTATATTTAATTGTTGCAATCTCTTTATCTCTCTTGCTTAACTAACTCTATCTACATACAAATATCTCTCTACCCCCTCCCAAGAACTAACGCTCTCTATAATAAATTATTCATGCCATATTCACATCCTCTCTCCACACACACACACACATACACACACACCCACCCACATAAATTCAAATCCAACCAACCTATGAGAATGATGCACACACATTTTGCTGCATTTTTCATCATTTGCTTGTTTTAGTGTCGCCTAGCATTAAGTTGAAAGTAAAAGTGTTTAAACAAATAGCAAAGAGAGCAAAAAAACATAATAATAATAATAATACAAAAGAAACAAAAAAAACGTGTTGTCAGCGCGCAAGCAGAAAAGAAAATATTATATAAAAAAAAAACAAAAAACCGAAAGGAAACAAAAAATATATATTAACAAAAAACGGAAAAACACAACAACAAAACTTTAATAATTAAGTCTAATTTAAACAAAACAAACCATATAAATCTCTATCTATTGTATTTACCAAAAAACAAAAACGAACAAAAAAAACTAAAGAATTTTTTGCATAAATTCAAGTAGACCGGGCCACTTGACTAAATGATTAATCAATTGATTGATTAATGGTTTTGATTGATTAAAAGTATATAATGTAAATTGTAATTTGCCGTGTATAGAGAGGAGAAATTCACACACACACGCACACACACACACAAATACCCAAAAACAAAATTGTATGCATAATTATGTATTCTTTGTTTAAATTTGTTTGTTTTCGTTTTTGTACACTAATTTCTAGTATTTTATATATATTAATATATATATTAAATATGCAAATCAATGGCATTTACTACTACATACTACAGGCAAACTTTCGATATCTATATATATGCTACATATACATACATATATTCGTTATATACATGTATGATTTTTCCATTTATCAAAAACTGAGATCAAACGAACAAACAAAATAAAAAAAATTAGCTTACAAATCTCGAAAAAAGTATATATAAATATGAATATATATATATATATTGATTGATTGTAATATTTATATATATAACTAAAACAAATTGTAACATTTTGATTGTATTTTAGTGAATGGCATTTAAACGCACACACATACAAACACACACACACACAACACGCACATAGATTTTTTTGATAAATGCATACCTTTTACCCAATGGAGAAGAGAGTGTGAGAGAGTATATATATATGTATGTATATACATTCTTGATCTAGCTATGTCTGTTTGTCGTTAGTAGCTAAAAACTAAACTATCAGTTAACAAACACGATTATTTGTGAATAATAAGTATTAGCCTGGAATAAAAAGTGACTTGACTTCTCATCGATCTCCTCAAACTGGGTTTAGGGCATTTCGTAGTCGGCTAGCCGTTTACGTATACAATTTTTGTTCAATTTAGTCTTATTGATTGATTATAATTATGTTTACGATTATTATGCCGATGTTGTGTATACATATTTGTATTGTATTTCATAATTTTAGCTGCAATGAATTTATATATTTATATATTTAACTTAACGAATTTGTTTTCCTCTCTCTATCACTGTCTATATCTCTCTCTCCTCTTGTTTTTGTGTGCTCTTTGCTCTTGAGAAAAAATATCCAAAATTTATGTTTTATAGTTTTTAAGTTTAATTTATGGAAAAAAGCAACAACAAAAAAAAAAACTTAAGAAACTTAAATCACACACATAACAACCACACAACAAAAACAAAGAACTTAGTAAGGTTTATTAGCAAAATAATAATTCAAATAAATATTATTTGACAAAAAAAAAAAAAAAAAAACAACAAAAAATATTAACAAAAAGCAAGGAAAATTAATATTGAAACCAGTGAGAGAACAAATCGGTAAATAGTCTATAGCCGATTTCAGCATAATGAAAACAACTAATCTAACTTATAATGAAAAACAAAAACCAAGTCATGTTATAAGCATTTACGTCTCGAACCTCCCCGAAATGAATCCCTTAATCCCCTACAGATCCCCTTCTCGAAACACTCAACTCTCACTCTCCTCTACCCTGTAATATTTAATATTCCATTCAAACAAAACAAAAACAAAAAAACTTGTAAAATTCTACCTAAAAAAACCAACAAAAAAAAAAAACACAAAAAATACGAAGAAAAACCAATTTCAAATAAAAACTATTTATTCAAAAAAAAAAAAAAAAACACAAAAACAAAAAAAAAAAACTTGATAAAATTTTTTGAATTTCTTAATTTTGTTTTTTGTTTATCACTCACATAATAAATAATTTTACTTACAGCGAAAATTGTTCGAGTGGCCGGGCTGCTATTTGAATAAGAGATTCGGCATAGATATATGTAGATCGTATATATATGTATATATCCATATATATGTATATGATGCTCCTGCATTGCCCCAGGCAAATATGTTGGGCATTTTAGCTCAGAGGCGAGACCATTTTTACACAAAAACCTAAGTTGAATAATTGTATGAATTATATATGTATATATACACATATATATACATATATATACATATGTATGTATGTATATGTATATGATATGAAAAAAAAGGGAAAAGTGAAGTAAATCTATTTATGAGCAAATTAATTAAGCAAGAGAAAACCCCAAAAGGAAAAAAAAACCAAGTTATTCATTTACCTAAAACAACAAAACATTCTATATATATATACAAAATATATATAGAAATCAAGCAAATAAATTAACTAACATTTCTACAAACACACACACGCACACATACATACAAGCATATGTACTATATTTTTCTCGTCAAACAAAAAAAAAACACAAAATCTAACTATAATGAAAGAAAAACCTCCTCTACTCTCTCATTTCAAAAACATTTTTTCACTTTAACCTCAACGATAAGAGCAAAATACGAAAGTAAAGAATAAAAAAAAAAAAAGTTAAAGGCATTCATTCCATATATATATATAAATATATATAAAATAGTACTACAAATCTACACAAAACAAAACTTTAGCATTTAATATTCGTAATAAAAACAAAACAAAAAAAAAAAAAACAAACATATTAACCATTCTCCAATCAAATCAAATCAAATGACACATAATGCATACATATTTTTCTAAAAACCCAAAAACTTAAACATAAAAAAAAAAAAAAAAAACTGCTCATACAATAACTAAATCTTTGTTCTGCTCCCCCCTTCAACCCACTCTAAACCCTTATTTTTCTTCTTCTATACAGAAATCGCCGCACTTCTAAAATATAAAAATCATTCATTAAACAAAAAAGAAAATAAATGGGAAAAAGTAAAAACCACTATTACTTTAATAGCAGTTAAACATTTATAAGTGACAAAAACTACAAATACAATTTATGATGACAGGATAAATATATATATACATATGTATTATATATATGTTTACAGAGAGACAGAGGAGAGGATTTCAAACTGGTGGAGAGATATTTCCAAACCTAAGACAAGACCAATTCCCACATACATGAATATATACTTTTTTTTTTGTTTCAATCGAAGATTGTTGAATCCTAATCGATATATCCTACTTACATACATAGCTCTCAAAAATTCTAGAAATTGTATGAATCGGAACCAAAACTCATATATAGGTAGACAAAACATTAGATGTGTGTTGATTGATTGTTTGATAAAGTAATGCCAATTATTTTCAGTTCGATTATGTTTTTTTTTTTTTGGTTTTGTATACTCTTTCTTCTTTCATCCATTTCCCGCAAATACTTTCCCCCTCTCTTCGACACATACACAAGAGTGGAAAAACAAAAGTCAAATTGCAAAGTTTTCACATTTCTATATACATAAATGAAAATTGCAAATGATATATTGGGCAAAGTCGAATAAACCAAAAATTTAACTTTATTTTAGAAACTTTTCTAAAATTATAATAATGATAAATCGAGAGAGAAATTGAATCGTTGATTAAAAAATTTAATATACATATAATATAATAATAACTATATAATAATAATAAATGATATGAAATACAAAAGCAAATCTAAAAAACAAAATAATGTTTGTATGTAAAAGAAACTCAAAATGTTAGAGATCATCTAAAATTTAAATAAAATTAAACATTAAAAACAAAATAATAAAATGTTCAGGTTAAATTTGGGTTTTTGTGAGAAGACTAGTGCAAGAAATAGAAAATTCGACTTTTAGTTTAGTTTAAGTTTTTAAAATTTATTTGGAAATATATACTTAAGGTATTTCTATCTACTCGTCTATATAATGAGCTATTATGCGGCCAAGGGATTGGCATGTATAGTGACTCCATTGATTTTCTTGTCCACATGCGGACGATAGTTTTTGGGATTAACTGGCAGCTTTTCCAGCTCATCCAAAGCATCAAAACCATCTATAACACGGCCGAACAGAGTATATTTTAAATCTAAATTGGGTTGGGCGGCATAAGTTATGAAAAATTGGCTGGCATTTGCATTGGGTCCATTGTTGGCCATTGAAACCATTCCACGATCTGTGTGCTACTCAAAAAGAGACAGAGAGAATTGGAAATGTAAATAATTTAGGGTTTATTCTACAGCTAGAGTTTTCTTACCTTAATAGTCTCCTTGAACTCATCATCGAATTTGGTGCCCCATATAGATTGACCATTCTTGCCGGTATTGCTAGGATCACCAGTTTGTACAATAAATCCTTTAATATTCCTGATGAAGATGCAACCGCTGTAATAGTCGCTGGCGCACAGGGCAAGGAAATTTTCACAAGCCTTGGGACACGCATCGCAAAACAGTTCGATCTTTAGGTCACCAACATCGGTGTGCAACGTTACAGACTAAAAGAAATAAAATGAATAAAATTGGTAATTTTCTATGAATTACTATTTGTTTACCATTTTGCGTTAGTGTGACCAGTTTAACCGGCTTAGTGTGGTTGCTAGAGATGAACCACATTGCGATAAGAAATTTTTGCTTTTACTGGTTCTGAAAAGTAAATAGTCGCAAAAACTGTATAGATTTAGTTCAAAAATAAACGTTTGTATTATTTATTTATAAACAAATTCTTAAAAAGTTTAATATGATATATTTCAAGTTATGTTTCGTAAATATTTTAGTGAACCGAAAATATTATTTGAACCAGTTCTAAGGCCGATTTAGTATATTTTTGGTTTTGTGAGATTTTTAAATTAATTCGAGCTCCAGCTCCTCTGTTTGACCTTATAGCGGGCAACACGGCATTCGCAACTCTCCATCAGCCTAGCCAACAGGTGCTAGGATTGATCTGTCGCTACAGCCACAAAATGTCATCACCAGTTAAAGCCAAAATCGGGCCAAGCATTCTAAATGCCGATCTGGCCAATCTCTATACGGAGTCTCAGAAATTGCTGGACAATGGAGCAGACTATCTTCATTTGGATGTTATGGATGGCAGCTTCGTTCCGAATTTGACCTTCGGCCATCCGATGGTCAAGTGTTTGCGAAACAATATCAAGGTATGTAAAATGTAATCCTATACATACTATGTAAGTCTCAAAGCTGACTTATCTTTTTCTCATTTTCAGACAGCGTTCTTTGAAACCCACATGATGGTCAGTAGGCCAGAGCAATGGATAGCTCCCATGGCAGATGCGGGAGTGAATCTGTATACCTTTCACATAGAACCAGTAGAAGATGTTTGCAAGGTCAGTCGTCTAGTTCAGGAAGCTGGTATGAAAGTGGGACTTGCCATTAAGCCAGGCACCAAGGTACATATATACACATTTGATTTGAGGTTAGGTTGGAGTTTGATCTATTTATATGGCTTCACATTTCCGTGCAGGTGGAGGAACTTACTGAGTATATGAGCATAGCTGATCTTGTGCTTGTGATGACAGTAGAGCCGGGCTTTGGTGGCCAATCATTTATGGCTGATATGATGCCGAAAGTGGAGTGGTTGCGTCAAAATTATCCCAACATGGACATTGAAGTTGATGGCGGTGTGGGACCTAAAACCATTGAGTGTTGCGCCAAAGCGGGGGCCAATATGATTGTTTCTGGTACAGCCGTTGTCGGTGCCTCCGACCAGCGCAAAGTAATGGATGAAATGCGCAACGTTGTCCAGAGTTATTTAAAGTGAGGACAATGGGGATTATATTAAGGCGTAAAGTGTTCCATCACCTAAATTCCGTGTTTAAAAAGACGAAAAATTAATTACTAAGTGCATACTAAAGAATTTATTAAGTTGTTTGCATTGCCCCTTTACCAAGCTAACTTTTGTTTTTATTTCGTATATCGAAGCGGAACAGAGATAGCAATAACAAACAACATCTGATCGTAACTAGTTCACTAATCAGCTGCTGCTATTGTCAACCGATAGCATTCGCAGTCTTTAACGGATATCGATATCTTTACCACCAACTAATATGTAGATTGTGATCGCTAATCGAAGCTTTTCTTTAAAATGTCGGTTTTGTTTGTGATAAATAATACAATGAAACTTTTGGGTATTGTGTTTTATATTGCCTTTGGAAATTGATATTCATTTAACGGTAAGTGTAGTATCGTTTGATCCTTGAACCCAGAAAAATATAAATCATCGAGGTCGGCAGCCTTGTCCTGGTCCTTAATTATTTTATAATTCTAATTGGCTATAAAAAATACAGCTCCTGTTTTATTAGTAGGGAAATTTTGAAGGATCGCAGCAAAAAGTGTAACCATTCACTGCGTTATCTGGCAAATATAAAGGACATTGCACTGCACTGCAAATGCTCAAAACTGCAGGTCGTTCCCTATCAAATGAACTATTGTATGTCAAGAAGACATACAATCCGTTGCCATTGGCATCTTTGACCACTTTGTATGTCCACTCGGGCACGGGAATTTTGTTGGCGTTGTATAAGCAAGCAGCTCTAGAAATTCCTCTTTCATCCGTTAACATGAGCGTACCGATTCCTCCAGTTTTTACACGAAACGGCGAATTCTCCGGAACCATACGACGCACCCATTCTTCGATTAGCCTCCAATTGCCATCATTGATTGATTTAATTTGAGGTACAATATTGAGATAACGAAAGGTGCTGCCCATTTGATCGATGAAAAGGAAATCGGCCGAGGCCACCATATGACCGCGATTTATGATGAGAGCTCCAGGACCAGGCAAATATGTCTGTGCTTGGCCAAAAATATAACAAAAATTATTGTATATCCTTTGTTTCATATAAGAAGCTGCCTCGGCAGGAGTTAACATTTCATCGGTAAGGAATTCCACCCACGGGCGACGGGGAACTGCGGATTTTCAAAATTCTATTATACTAAACTATGTATAGTTTTCTTTATTATACTCACAAAATGTCTTATAATAGACATCACTCGTAGAGTAGAGAACGCTTAGAGTGTTTGTATCGAAGCAAGTTCTGTAAAGTTCCAACTGTTGGCCCTGAATGACATAACCTACTGAATACATTGTGGCCGGACATTCATTATCCTTAATGCGTGTCAATGAAGTGGGCATTGGATTAGAACAACTCATGGGTAAAGGTTCGGAAAATCGACCATCATCCTGACACTTAGTTTCTATCACATCTGAAGATGAGCAGAACATGTGAAGAGTGACTCCTGTGGGCACAATTTCCAAGCGTTGTAGTTGATAGTTTCCTTTTGCATCGCGATGGGTAAAAATGCGATTCGTCCCTTCCACCATATTTCGCGAAATTGTACAGTCGCCCAGACTAGGAGGAAGAACTTTTGTATGGATTTTTGGGTAAAATTAAAATAGTTTTGCTCAATTAAGTAATGAGTTGTTTACCTTTAAAACAAATAACCATTAAAATAATTATCCTAAAATTATCCATGACAAAAAAAAAAAAAAAAAAAAAAAAAAAATTATAATAATTTAGCTTAACCTAAAAATTTGGAATATGGACCAAAAAGATTAAAGCTAAGACTACATTGTCATTTGAATTGTGTACTTATAGAAAATAACCCAAATTTTTGGGGAAGCCCCTTTAAGCAGCTGTTGGGTTGCATCACTAAATGTTATCGATTGCTTTATCGAACAGAATCTTAAGATTTTATTTTTTGACTTGAAAACATTTACATCATTTTGATGTCAATATTTATCTCGTGTGTATTGGTTTCTCTGCTTAATTTTTTGAAAGCAATTTTCAGTATGTAATAGATTTGAGTCTACTTTTTTGTAACTTGATACCCTTTTCCATTAATTGAAATTCCCATTTTCTTTTTTATATAGTTTTATACATTTATTTTTCCAACATTTATATATGTAAGTATATAGTATGTATGTATGTGTCTGACATGTGTGTGTGTGTGTGTGTGTATGTCGGTGTGTATGGCATTTTGCTTATAGCATTTAGTTTAGTTTATAGCTTAATATGGTTATCAATTGTCAATGATATCATCGTTCATTCGGTGCTTTTCCATTTAACTATTATTGTCCTGGCAAGGTATCGCGAATATAGTGTATATATATATATATATATTATATACATATATCGTAATCAGTATATAATCGTATATTTCCGTCAATTTGAGTCATCAAAATAAACCTCTTAACAATTTGTTATTTTACTTCACTGTTCCACTTGGTAAGTAGTTTTGGTAACGTAATTATGAGTATGTTGAGTGTTGTAAAACGTTTCATAAATTCTCAATGTCTTTTTGTTTTTAGCTTGCTTTCGCTATTAATATGTAAGTATTCTTCAAATAGTTTTTCAGGAAAAAGTCCGTTACTTTCTATTATACATATGTATGTAGTTTTTGGTTTTTCATATCCTTTTTTGTTTTTATTGTCATTTTGTAAATTCTTCACAAGGTCTTTGATTCAAAACTTTATCATATCAATTTGTTCAAAAATTTTACTCATTCTTTTGTTTGCTTTTTCTTTTAAGTTTTTGCTGTGCATAAATAACAAGTGCTGTATTAGGGTTTTCCATTTGTTTTAATGTTTTTGTTTGTTTTTATATATGTAGTACATACATATATTCCGATTCGGTCTGTGTGTTTTTGTGTGATTTCTTCAAGTGACACATAAATTAAATTCAACTAGCTTCTGTAATTTTTTGCTACATTTACATTTAACATTTCGCTACTTTTGGTTTTAATTTTTTTTTTTTCTTTGTTTGTCTTATCAAGCACATCGAACAGTTTGAGCATTTAATCCTTAATATCTGGATGGGTTTTCTTTTTACCTTTTGCTGTATGTGAGTCTGTGGTATGTGTGTTTGTGTGTGTTGATTGTATGACTTCTTGTACTTATCGCTTAGGTCTGTGTGGGGGGGGTTTTCTTTGAGACGTTTCGACTACATGCTTTCGATAAGTAATCCATCTTAAAGAGATCCCCATATATATATGTATATATTTAGTATAATTGTAAGTAGTATTCTCTAATTATTATTGTATTTCACTCGCTTTCTTCTTCTGATTTCTCCCCCACTTCGCTCTTACCAATGCTAAGCATTTAGTTTTACATCTACATATATGTATTTTGTATTATTATTTTGTTTTTTGGTTTCTGTTTACGCTAAATATACATAAAGCTAAGCGTTTTCTGATAGTAGCCTGGAGCTGGAGCCTGCAGTTTGTGGATGCATATAAAAATAGGTGATATATGAGAAAAGGAAATACACAGAGCAATAAGAAATGAGTTCAGCCATAAGTTGCTCAATTCTATCTATGACCTAAGTTTAAGTCCTGACGTTTCACAAATTCTTGCTCCATGATAGAAAAGTTTTCAGCTTTCAGTGAAGTATGTAGAAATTATTATAATAGATGTGTGTGTATAATTATTATAGTCCTACCGATTTATCGTTATCGACCGATTTGTCACCTGCTCCGCCGCCTTGCACACCATTCACTTCCTTTCGTTCCCTTTTTTTTTTTTGTTTTGGTTTTGGAATATATATATAAATTTTAGACACCATCACATCTGCTTACATGCTACATTCTACATAGTATATATGTGTATATATATTTTCGATATATGTATATTTCTTGTATATATTTCAGTTATATATATATAGTTTTCTTTTCATATGTGTGCCTTGTGTAATATGCGCTTCATTGGCCTCTTTGCCCGTCACATTGTTCTGTTTTTTTTTTTTTTTTATACTAATAATACTTTTTCTTGTCCTTGTTTGTAAACTGATTGTACAAAACATGCATACATATAATCGAGTATATACTCGTTTGTATATTTCAGTGTATATATAAATTAATTCTAATTTTGGAGCACTTTGCCCATACCTTACATGAATGTCTTCTAAAGCAACAGGTTTTGTGTTTTTTTTGGCTAAATAGAAACAAACAAAAGCTGTACATTTACTAGATAATGGTTTTCATCATTTTTGGGGAAGGGGGGTGGGGAATGCAACCGAAATGCCGTAACCAAGAGCAGATATAAACAGAAAAGAAACAGAAGTAATTTTAAATATCATAAGAAGAACGTTTCACAAAGATCAGATCAAAGTTTAGATACTGTTCTTTGACATATTTAAAGCTCAACAGATTTTTGTCAGAATTGTAAATTTCGGTTGCATTTCCTGCATTTTCGTATATCGAAGCTCAACTGTGTTTTTGTGTTTTGTCTGTGTGTACATATATGATTTTCCATAAATTTCAATACTTTTCAATTATACATATATGTATGTATATATTTCTTGTGCTAAGAACAACAACCAATTTTGAGTCTTTAGTTACGCATATTTTTTACACATAATATAGTATCGATTTCTTTAGGTTTTCTTTTTTCTTTGGTTTTCTTTGTTAGCAAAATAGTTGTAAAAATTGTATTGTACATAGCACATAGGTAAATATTTTTAGTTAGTTACACTATTTATTGTGTATGTGTGTGTAATTGTGTTTGTGTGTGTGTGTGAGTAAAACCAAATAGTAATTTTGTATAATGAAGATATGTATCCATGTATTCCATTTTGAGCTTCGTGTTTTTGTTTATTCTTTTGATAGTGTTCTCTAAATCGTTTTAATTTCGATTTTTGTGTTTTGTTGTTGTTGTGTATAATATTTTTTAGTTTATAGTTAAAAAGCATGTATACAATTTTCAACATATTTCATTATTTTGTTTTTGTTTTTTGTTTAAAGCTGAAACCCACGCATTGTAGTTTGTATTTTCATAATTTTTTTTTCTCTTCTCACTTAAATTTAATTTCATACATTTATATGTATATATATATATGTATATATAGAGTTTATGTCTTTTGTTTTTAAGTTATTGTCTCTAACATTTACATTTTCATTTTGTTTTTTGGTGTGCATTTTTTTATTTATTGTCATTTGCACATTTTATTTTGTTTAGTTTCCTCTTCGGTTTAAGGTGTTTTAACTTTTTATTGTCATTAAATTAATTTCATTTTTTGGTATAGCAAGCAACATCCATGAAATGCTTTAAGATCAGCAATATTTTCCTTATTTATAGGTATATGTTTATTTCAATTATTTGTGTTGGTTTTTCACTTCTTTTTTCTTATTTTAACACTCATTTAGGTTATTTGTTTATTTTTTATAGCTAATTTCGGTTTATTTTTCCAGTTTTTTTTTTTTTTCTCCATTTTTTGCGGCAATCATACATTTTTGTATTGGTTTCTTAAGTTTATTTTTCATTTTTGTCTCTTTCGTTCTTCTTTTTATTGTCCAGAGTATATTATAATATATATTTTTTCGACACACATTTACCATTTGGTTACATTGCATTTTTTCTCTAAAGCATATATACATACATACATATATCATTGTCATGTATATGTATATATATTTCCTTCGTGTAAATATACAAATATTATTGACAATTAGTTCCGCTTTTGCTTGATTTGTTTTTCGTTTTTGTTCAGTATTTTTGGTTTTTTTTTTTTTTGGGTTCATAGAAATCTCTTGGTAAAAAAATTGACAAATAAATTCGGCAAATTGACACATTATGATTATGTTGCCCTCAAATCTTCCTACGTTATTATTCATACTCATACAAAATAGTTGTCTATTATCTCCGACCTTTTTAGTTCCAATTATTAGTCACCTCTTGATAAAGATTTGGCATGCGTATAGTAATAAGGTTTGCCATTCCGTATGGGTCCGGTGGCCATTTTCGATAGGATATCTGGTCCACCGGGATGTATATCATACTTGTTTACCCTCTCCTCGCTGAGTGGACGTGAATGCTTTGACATCTGTTCATGTATCCAAGGAGAGTATTGCAAGACATTCGCATAGACACCTGGTAACTTTGGATGGGCACACATAATACCCCAGGAAACTATTCCGCCCACGAACCAACGATCCTTTTCACCCGGATATGGACAGAGAAGTGGACCACCCGAATCGCCCTATATATAAAAACATTTTACTTGATATTCTAGAAAATTTTGAGTGCTTGAGTTCTTACCTGACAGGCATCCTTGCCGCCATCTTCAAAACCGGCGCATAACATCCCTTCGGAGACAGTCAAATTGTCTAGCCATTCATCGCATTGATTACGCGGTATAATGGGTACCTGGACTTCATTGATGATGAATTCGTATGTGGATTTGGCTACAAGATTGACCCCTCTATAATGATATTTTCTCTCATGCATATGATAGGAAATACTTACGATCTTTATCTTCCCGTTTACCCCATCCAATGACTGTACAGAGAGTGCCCGGTGATAAATTCTTGATTGTTGGCGGTGGCAAACAGACAGGCAGAAGATGCTCATGAAAAGCCACTCGAGTGGCAAGCTGGAAAACGGGAAAAGGCTTGAAAATTAAAATTCAAGAGTATTGGAGATAAAACTTACCTGGAACAGGGCTATATCATTGTCATGGGCAATGGCTATATTATATTGAGGATGTGGTATTACCGCTCTGACTTTCACTTTCTGGCCCGTATATGTAAATGAATTGCGCCTCGTCACACCCAGTTGTATAGTCCAATCCTCGAGATCGATAACCGTGTGACTAATCAAAACGATAAATATAAAACGCATCGATAAATGAAAGATCTACCCCTTAACTTACTTGCCCACGCAATGCGATGCGGTAAGCACCCATTGATCAGATATTAAGACGCCAGCACAATAGAATATTTTCTCGGGTCCACCCAAAATGGCAGCTAAGAAAGGCCAATTGCCGGGATTCGATTGACTTCCGCCGATGATGCGTCTAGATGGCTTATGACGTCCACGTTTGACCTTGCCGCATTCTGGAATAAGCAAGGAGGGTATATAAATATTGCGCATTTAATAATTTTTGAATGAAACCCACCGTAATTAGAACAGGTCAGCTCTGCTATTGGATAATCTTCCGATTGCTTGCAATTAGCGAATTCCTGCATTAGAGTCGAACGACGTTTGGCATACATTTTCCAGATATCTGTCGAAACATTAACCGAGGCCAAGAGCGAACGATGTGTGTGTTGGGTGACCACACTGGTGGCATTTACCGCCGAGTAACCGAGAATAGAACAAACCGCACTAGGGGAAACAGCTCGATCCCAGTTCTTGACGCACGCCGGCATCCATTGACGCATTCCATAGCGAAATACCTCGAGTACACCGGAGCCCACATCGCCATTCCGTTCGCTGAGACGTACTGGAGAAGAGAAAGAGAGCAATTGCATACACCTTATTTTGGATAGGATGATGATATCAAATTCATACAGCAATTTCGTTCATCTTGACCATAGGGACAATCAATTATGCCATCGCAGACGTGCTTGGTGCCAATGCAGCTATCGTCGCCGCAATAGATCTCATCCTTGCCACACCGTTCGCATTGGGCCTCATCCGCTTGATCCATGCAATCCAAATGTCCGTCACACACATATTCCTTGGGCAAACAACGATTCTGATCACACTGGAAGCCGTCGCATTTCGGATTAGAGGCAGCTATCATCACATCCCGCACTTCATTCAAGCCCACACAGTCCTCTGCACTGGAGAAGTCCTTAAACAATTTACAATTCAAATACTCGGGCAAACTTAGTCCAAAAACGTCGAAAAAGAAACCGCATCGTCTCATCGTCTCAGTACAGAGAGTCTTGCAAGGAGGAACCGTGGCTCTAAGTGAAAAAATCGCAATCAAGGAGGGAAAAGTGAAAGGAGACTCATCTCTTACCCGCTCTGTCCACACTTTGGCATGAAGAGGGTGCATAGGAAAAGAGAGACGAGCTCATAGCAACGCACATCGACCAATGCTTCGTACGAGTCCAAATCCGTCACAGCCTCCAATTGGCCAAAATGTCCAATGTAATTGGGAAACACTGTGTAATTGTAGGGTATCTGCTGTCCCTGACAGAAACGAACTATAATGGGCACACAAGTTCCTGGTGCTGGATTCTTGCCAAATGTCGAAGCATCCTCCACATGAATCGTGTTAATAATTGTTTTATTCACAAACTTGATGGTCGGATAGGCATTAAAATAGGCCGCCAATCCCCCAGCAATGGCCAATAAAGCAAAGGCATTGATCAGCACCTGGAATAGGCGGAATTTCAAGCGTCCATTCGTGATGTAAGGATTGGAGCTCTTGCGACGGTTGTTGATAATCTGCTAAACATAAACGTTATTTCTATTAATTTTCATAAGTGATAATTGCTTCTTACCTGATGCTGCAAGGACATGGTGTGTGGCGCTCCATTCTGAAAGCGTACAATGGTCTGCAAACTGCTAGGCGTCACACTGGGTGCCTTTGTGAGTGGCGGCAAGGTGGTTGTTGTCGGCGATTTCGGTTCCAATTCCTCGAGGGGAATAGCTGGTATACCTTGACGCAAACTTATCGGAGCGGGTCCTGTCATCAAGAACAAATACGTAATGATTAGAAGAATAGAAGAGCAATCCCTGGACTTACCACTGCACATACGCTTAGATGTCGTCAGGGAGGGCAACAGGGGAGCCTCCATTAGTTTCGGATTGTAGCCTGGACTCGATGTTTGACTAAAACTATCACTCGATATGGTTGAATCCTGTCGGAAATTCATCTTTCCTCTGCCCATCAACGGCAATTGACGTTGGGCCACACCTGGCGGCGGCGGAGGCGGTTGACTTTTGCGTCCGCCCTGTGCGGCCGACAATAGAGGAGTTTCCATCATTTTGGAATTATATCCAGGACTGGAACTTATCGAATAGCTATCGCTGGACAAGGTGGAATCCTGACGCTGCTGCAACTTGGGATAGACAATGGGCGGCGGCTTCTGGCGATTGAATTTGTTGCGAACGGTCAACGGGGGAGGCGGAGGATTGCCATGTATCCGTGGCGTACTCTCTGCCAGGCAATTTGAATTCATGTTGAACTGTTGCCGTTGCGGAGGGTCTGGCGGCTGTTGTGGACGTTTCATTGGTGTTGGAGGCGGAGGAGCCACTGCAGGCGTGGACATGGATGACATTGTGGCGCTGGATAAAGTGCTTGATCCAGCTGAAGCAGCCGACGAGGTGGAAGCCGATGCAGACACACTACTGCTGCTCTCCTTGGCGCAATCGCTGGAAGAGTCACTCGGATTTGAGACCTTCAATGGCGGTTGCTTCCGAGCCGGTACCACGGGAAGTTTACTAATCAAATTGTTGTTGTTGCTGGCTGAACTTAAGTTCACATTATTATTAAGTTTATGCATCAGCGTCTCTTTGGCCAGCGGTGAGTCGATGGAACTGGCCAAGGACATGGGTTTCTCATCCAACGAGGATTGTGTGTCCACCGATGAGAAACGACTACGGAAATCAACGCTGGTCGAACTGGTCGAGGCAAAGCGTTCCGAGTGACCACCAGATGAGCCATAGGCGGAGTCCACAGTGCTGCTGGAAGAGCGCTGGGCTCGACTGCTCTTGGCCATAGCCAGGTGGGCATAGCAACGACTATTCGGGGTGCCCCCTGTCTGATAGGAATAACTGCTGCCATTGTTGACCTTGACCGGTGTCGAGGTCAATGACTCGTCAAAAACCGAATTCTCTAGGCTCATGCGGTCATCATCGGAAATGCCATCGGCATCAGTGTCCACCAAGAGAGCAGATCCACCTGAAACTGTGCTCATTACATTTGCTGATGTTGTTGTTGCTGTTATTGGCTGTGGATAAACAAAGACCGTGCCCTGGCCGTGGGCCATTTCCTGTGCAGCATTTGGCGATTGCCAAGAGGATTTACCTCGCATCAAACGACGTGGAATGGGCGGCGGGGGTGTCACTGGAGTGTCCACGCGTATCAATTGCTGCTGACTTTGCTGTTGTTGTTGATGTTGCAGCAATGACTTGCCGTATTTCGTATCCGCCATGTTTAACTAAAGGATAGAAGGAGGCAGACGGTAAAGGGGGATTCTGTTGGTAAACTATCAATATTCCATGCACTCTTAGCCTAAGCTCCTGCCTGAGCTTCTTCCCCCTTCCCCACTGCCTTGCCTTGCCGCTAAGCCGACAAATGCACATCACAAAAAAAAGAAAAGAAATTCTGACGCAGCTTATTTCCCTACGAAAAATGTTTGTCTATTTCCCCCCTCCTCTGGCCGCTATCTTCTCCTCATTTGACGACCCGGCAGGGCAGGCCATGATGATGACAAACAAAGCATTGTGCATCTCACCGCATTCAATCGATCTAATAAATCATGCCAAGTCAGGGAGAAGCTGAAAAGTTTCTTTAAAAAAAAAAGCTTCGTTTCATCCAATAATAATGAGAATGAATTTGCAGGAACGTATTAAGGGTTAGTTAGGAATTAAAATAATATTCTTTTTAAAACTTAAATATTTAAAATTCGGACTTTTCAATGTAATCTGTTCAATGTTTCCACGGGATTAATCACTAGAAGTAGGAAAAAAACGCCCTGAAACGGCCCTGTGCGTTATGATATCAAGGTCAAATTTATTGTTGTTTTCCTTTCCGATTATTGGCTTCTTTTCTCATCGAGACGGGCGGGGGGATCTGTGGGTCATTTCCCGTTTTGGGTTGAGTTGGTAAAACTCACCAGCATTTCGGTGGCTGCTTGAGGTAGCAGGTGCGACGGCGGTTTTGGCTTCGTTTTTGGTTTCTGTTTATTATCCTCCAGCATGGGATAATAGTGAGATGAATGGCGACGTACAATGCTGGAGCTGGTATTGGAGCTTACATTCGCGATGCCAGCGCTGGAGCTGGGCAGAGGCAAAAGGGTAACTGATTTGCACTGCTCCTGTTGCTTGTCATAGAAATCCAAGAGGGAATTATTGAGGGGTAAAGCCAAACTTGAGGCACGCTCCGAACTGCAATTTATTGGGATTATGAATAAAGGCTAATACATTATTATCGGATAGCGAATAAATTTAAACTCACCGCGAACGATTGCGCTGGTCATGCTCCTGGGATACGCTTAAAAACTGTTTATTCATATCGAGTGCGTTCATCTTTGTTTGATCCGGATATCCCCAATCGAAATCTGCAATTGAGCATTAATTTATGAACTGAATGAAGTTAAAGTTATAAACTTTTTCATTTGTGCATGTCCAGAATCACAACTGTCAGAATCATCGGTGAGGAAATAGCAAAGTCATGCAAATCAAAATCAATTACACACAATGAAACACACACACACACGCACACACACATACAACGGAACGAACCATGTAGGACCATGGCATACAATTTGGCCTTTTGTGGCCTAATGGATGCCATTAGCTGGCTCTGGTTTCGGGGGGCTTATAATGTAACAAAACGGCGCCATCAGACAATGGCCAATGGCATTGGCCCGGCTCTTTCAATAGAACGGTGCGAACAATGCGGCATTAGTGCGTAGCCAAAATAGAAAGGAGTAGAGGAAAGTTGAGCAAAGGGAATGGTGGGTGGGGGAGCATGAGTGTGTCTGTCTGTGTGTCCATTAGAGTTGGGCATCAAACTTGTGCTGACATTTCAAATTACAAACAGTTTAATTTTGTTTTGTCTAATATAAATTTGTAAGAAAATGAAAGACAAATCAATACATCGCAAAAAAGTATGCTACAATTTGAAATTTTGCCTATTGTCATTGCTAGCGGATATAAACATCATGGTTACAGTTCATCTTGTCCCCATATTGTTGCTCGAACATTCGGTCAAAGGCCTGAGGTCAGAGGGTCGACAACGGGAAAACAGTTGAGGGTTTTACGTCTTCTGTCAATAAAAGTATTGTCCAGGCTTATCTCTTGACTTTGAGTTGCTTATTATAAGTGAATCAGGCAACAACTTACTTGTCTCTTTCATTTTTATATTTGAAGAGGATGGGTTAATATATATATATACATCTACTGTTATCCTGCATAAAAGCCACAATGATATATTTTTGCGCTGATTGTTTGCACGTTGAATGACTGTTAGTCAGTGAAGCCAACAAGCTACAGGTACAGCAACTATATAGATGATAAATATACGGATAAATATTGCCGTTTAAAAAAGCCTGACCCACTTAAATCGGGAAATTCCAGTTTCCACTGCCTGATTCATGATAATGAAGATAATAATGATGATAGCGGCGATAAAGGGGCAAGAGACCACGGCAAACCAGGTGAACTGACACAACAGGTGAGAGACATACACACACACAGCTGCATTTCGCTCTCTATATGGACATATAGAAGTACGTACATATATTCCATTGCGGGAGCTGTCACAGCTTATTATATGTCAAGGACGAAAATTGACACTAATAGGATGCAATCAACTTTGATGGGCAGCATGGAAAGGTAAAACGGGGTGTGGTTAAGGTTGGCCATGCGTTTAGCTAAATTTCATCATAAAAATTGTGTGAAGTCCACATTAAAATTGGCATAACAAGCTCTCATCTAAAAGTGTTTTTCATATAAACTTCAATCTTAAAATATCTAACCCATTTGGAGCTACCAAAACATTGTTCCCGAGTTAAGAAATAGTCGATTCGCTTTATCAAACCTAAAAAAATGTGTGGGATAACTGTTAAAAAAGGTTATTTGCTATTATTTTTAAGTCTCTTCTAGATCCCTTGAACAACAAAAGAAAATAGATACCATGTTCTTATTAAATAAAGAATATATTTGATTTAAATTGGAGTAAACTTATATTATGAGTTATGTATATTATATGTGGTTATCACTTTTTTAAATGCAGTTGAATTGGTATTAAAAGTTTTAATTAAAACTGTTTGTGGAAGTATAAATCATGTTTAGAAATGTATTATTTCGTTTAATTTTCGCGTGAAATCCCCTCCCATTACCCTTTGATGGTATCCTGGTTATGCATGCTTATGTGGGCACACACACTTATAAACACACGCGCACACACACACATGATGTTAGCAAATAAAAAAAGTGAGCGTAAATGTGAATGCATATAATTCTCGTTTGATTAATGTGAATGCACGTTCATGTCCAGGCCAAGCAACTTTCCCGCACTGGCAGCTCGTGTGTGAGATGAGCTCGTGGTGTGGTGAGATAAACATACAAATTTTATTTACTTGGCATTTACCCAATTCCAAACTCATATGAACCATATAAATTGTTTGCTTAACGAATTTTTGCGACGCAAAACCAGTCAGCCATGGCTAAGAGCAGAAACTCTGGTATGAAAGAAGAATCAGGAGAAGGATGGGGGGCACATATTAGGTGATGTGTCCCCTGGGCAACTTAAGGGTGGACCATGGACATTATTGGTGCTTCCAATTTATAAATCGAATAATCAGAACTTTGAAATACCTTTCACATACTGTATATATATGTAAGATTGCTTGGGTCGAAGTTTACAAAGATATTTTTACAGATTGAATATACCCTTGCTCATATTTTCCATACCTTGTATTAGTCACCTTATTAAACATTCGAATTCGACAATGCATGCGACCCTTTTGAAGCACAACGACACCTTCCCCCACCGCCCACATCAGGACCTACAAATCACGGAGTTGACAAATCAGCAATGTGGAAGAGAAGACAGAGAGAGACGTACCATTGTCAACTTGTGATTGCAAAAAGGTTTGAATTCCAACATAGGAGAGTCCATCGGTCTGTCTGTTCTATCCTATCTAGCAATTGTAAGTTATTGTTGCTTTTCGCCCCACATTACGTATACGTCTGGTTGGCCCCTTGCAAAAGTATTTGCTACCAAGTTAATGGTGGAAAATTTGATTTTTGTTGTAGTTCATTTAGCAAAAATTCTTTACAATAATCCCAAATGCGGGCCCCGCACCACCCAATCCCACTTTTCTCCCCCCTGCGACAAATCCAACAGATGAGCCCCCTGGCAAAGGTATGCAAAAGGCCTTTGCCAATTACCAAATTCTCACAATGCCCTTTTGCTTAATTTGTCCAACTTCTTCATACACATACATCCATACCAGAATCCTGCCCATGACATGGGTCGTATCCATATGGGATCCATACAAATTTAAGATATACCCTGTGACCCGATGTGACTTACCATTGTGTCAATGGTCACTTAATTTATTTGGGTGGAAAAAAACCAAATCAGAGAGGAGTTTTAGCAATTGGTGGAAGGGACGAAATATTACAGAGAGAAGAGGCTCTTGAATTGGAATATGGAAAACTTGTTACAGGGTACATTTAGGTTCTGTTTTGGCATAACATTGGCTTCCGTTTCTGTTTTTTTATTTTGCTTTGCTTTGTGGCCGTGCAAAATTCTTGGAATTTCATTATTTGTTTGGTTCTGGTCAACTCTGGAGAAACTGACAGCTTAGTGTGCCAGTGTTTGAGTGTGTGTGTGTGTGTGTGCGTGTTTATGCGTGTGTTTATATATCTGACAGTTGTGCAGAGAAGCCAAGCAAAACCCGAGAGTCCTAGCTAGCTAGCTATGCGTCAAATATTTCACTAAAAAATTTTTTGCACGCACTTTCTGTTTTTTTTTTTTTTTTTTTGCCCTCGCTTTTTTTATTTCCTTTTTCCTTGGCATAATTTAAATTTATGATCCCCGCCTGTTGGAAACTTGTGCTCGTGTGCTAGTTACGTGAATTTGGTTTAATTTTTTTTCCAACATGTTTGTCTGCGGCAAGCATAAATTATCCTTGTGGATTTTTTAATTAGTTTTCTGCAGCAGGTGAAATGTGTCAGGTCAACAAGAAGCAACTTAATGGTGGGAAAGAGGGAGAAAGAATTGCTTGCCATCACCATTATCAGATAATGTCCAAGTGGCATCCAACAAAAAAAAAGTTTCACAGCCCATAAAAGTAGGCAACAAAATGTCGCTTTTTGCTATTTTCGGTTGCCCACATAAGTAGGCAAGAGATTTTATGATTTCAACCATTTTCTCATTAAATTATTAAGAAACTACAAGTTTTTCCACAGACTCGTTTACTTTTTGTGGCATGTGTGTTGGCTTTATTCTTGGTGTTGAAAGCTTCTGGCCACAATTACTTTTTACTGGGAACATCTCGTTAGCGTTGGTTCTTTATTGGTCCTTGTGGGTTTGATTTAGTTGCATGTACACATACATATACATGTACATACATATGTGTATAGTACATCCGCTTTCAGTTCCTGGCAGCTTGGTTTTGCACATTTCAACATGAAAATATCATCATCATCATCATCGTTCAGTGCCATTCCATCTCATCTCATTTCCGTTGAACAAGAAATCAAATCGAGTGTTCAAAGTGGACAATAAGCTACTCGGCCACTCACACTTAACTAACACTTTGATTTGTTTACCCTTTATCATGTAACCAAATATGTATCTATCATTTTCTCATTTTCAACCCCAATCAATAAGTCGTTGCCATTAGTTATACTCAAAATTAGCTATTAACTATGCCATTATTTCTGTCTTAATTGGCTCAAAGTCTACAATTATTCGAAAATGATGTGAATTGATGTTGTTGTTGTTGTTTTGCTTTATTCTCATATGTAATTATGGCCTAATACCCTCGACAAAGGGTATAGTAATCGACTTAAACTGTGTGCTTGTATCTGTGCATATATGGAGCACGGTACAAAGTACTTTGTACAAATGACATTTACTGTCATCGTCAACGCGCTTGTTGTTGCCGCTGTTGTTATGTTTTCTCTCCTTCTGCTTCTGCTGGTTCTAGTTGTCATTTTATATTTTGATCATCGACACAGTCGAGGAGAGAAGAGCGGGATAAAGAGAGCAAGCGAATGAATATGAGGAAGAGGAACAAGTAACGAGAATGGCAGCTTTACTTTCATTAGTCAAAGCGGCAATGTTGACTGACGTCGACGTCAACGTCTCTGCTACTGCTTTGTTTTTGACGTCTCGTTGGGCGCACGTGGCAGGCTGCAGGCTGCGGCTTATGCGAATGGATGCCCAGGCTCTCGTGTTACTCTCTCTCTCTTCCTTTTTTCTCCCCCTGGTTTGCCCATCTTGCGCTGTGTGCGTCGAACCGTTAACCGAGTGAAGAAGCATGAGAGATGAAGGCTGGTTAAGTTGATTTCTGTGTGTGGTCACATGCGACTTCGACTACAGTTATCAGTTATCACTGCTCAAATGATGTCCCTTCCTATCATGTCTTCCTCTTCCTACTCTCCTCTTTTTCCGCCACCTCATCTTCTCTTCGACATTTCAATTTCAGTTTTGTTGTCTGACTGTGTTTTAACGGAAATTGATTTTTGTACTTGAACGCCTTCCCTTTCTCTCTCTCTCTCTTTTCATCTCTTTGATACTTTCACACCCGCTCGAGTAATTTATAGCGCTGAATTCTTTTTATTCTTATAGTCTGACAGAATCCCACGAAATGAGATCCAATCTAAAGCGTGAACATAAATTTTGTTTCAATTGCATTATTTGCACTTCAGATTTTATTTCCGGATTTGAAATCAAACATCAAACTATCAAAATTTTCAGTGCAATTAAAGAAAAGTGCAGTAAAATGCGGTGGGAGGACTTCTATCTTTCTTAGTAATTCAGAACTAATCTAGGTAACTCTTATGATTAAGCTTAAGTGATGAACAAAAATACGTGAATTATTCTACGCAATGCATTCCAAAGAAATAATTGCGGAAAACAAGTTGGCAATTGGCACCAAGGACAGACACAGTAGTTCTGCCGCCTGCCCACTCCCTCTTCCTGTCTCGGTGTCTGTCTCATACATGCACTTTATTGAGCTTGTGGCTCAATGCGCAATTCACAATCAAATTGTCTAGTTATTAAATCTCTCTTTTCCTTCCCTCATCTGCAGCCGGCCCCGTCTCTTTTGTGTCCATGTTGCTTATTGGTTTTCCATTTACCATTTAATCTCTGCCTCTGGTCCCCAATCCCCAGCACGTCTACGTCTACGCTTCCTCCGTCTTCTTCCTCTCCTGTTCTATCCATCGCCCTGTATTGAATTTGTCTCTTTCATTAAATTTAAATATATCAAAGTATTTCAAAATGGAATTTACTTCATTTATTTAATTAAATGTCAATGTCGGCTCCATTGGCAAATATCTATTGATGATATTTAATCATTTGTATATATTTTGTCTTGGATTTGTGTTACTTGGGCCATTTACTTTGAAAATTAATTACATTCAAATAATTAAGTTGCAAAAATAATTGAATGTGAAACTGTTAAAAGGAAAACCAGATACTTGAAGTGGCATTTATGTGCCCGAAGCTTATACTTAGTATAGATTTTGTTGGATTTTCCTAAGAATGTTCTTAAAAGTTAGTTAGTTCGACTAAGTTTTATGAATTTTCCAGTTTAGCTGATTTCTTGGTAGAGGCAAGTTTGCCCTCCATTAAATGAAAAGAATCTAATTCTATTTGTCTGCCAAAGTCCTCCAACTTGAATCATGTCCATGTTGCATTTAGCTAGTGCAAATGTCTGGCAAAGGACAATTTTTTAATTGATTTTCCATTAAGGGATAGGGAGAAAGAGTGGGATGCTTAAAAGTATGCTACGCAAATTTATTTAGTGTGATGAAAGCAAGCAGATAATAAAATGGACAGCGGGGTGTTTGTTCGTTGAGGGTGTAGGAGAGGGGAATGGATCGGTGAGTGAGGGGTGGTTAGGTGGTTCAACTGCATAAAGGCGGCTTACACAAATTTGTGCACAAAATACAGCAACAACAACAACAGCAACAAAAATGTGGCTTTTCTCGTTTCAATTTCAGTCTATTACATTACATTTTCAATTTTCGTTTGCAAGGAGCATAACAATCGATTTTTTTCTTTTTGTAGCTTTGTCCTGCCAATTCCTGCCGGAGTCTGTGTGTGTGTGTGTGTGTGTGTATGTGTGAGCGTGTGCTTGCGCCTAACAAATTGAGTTCGAATGCTGTGTGTGCGGCGCGAAAGGCCAGCACAACTTGATACAACTTGGCGTAGAACTGTTCCTTCTTGCTTGGATGCTTACTTGCTTGGTGCTCTCTGTATCTGAATCTGCTTTTTTTGAATGTGTATGTATTTGTGAGTGTGTATTTGTATATGTATTAGTTTGTTTCGGTGTCTCTCGCTGTGTGTGTGAGTATGTATACGCCTTGTTGGCCTGTTTGTTTTCCACTTCAACTTCTGCCTGGGTTTTAGGTTCAACAAATTCACTCGCTCTGCCTTACTCACTCACCTCACCCCCTCTTTCTCTCTCTCTCTCTCGTTCTCTCTTTCTATCAATCTGTATATCTTTTTCTCTCTCTCTTTCTTTGACTGGTTTAGGCCCCTCACTCTTTGGAGAAGAGGCTTAGCAAATAAGGCGCTAACACATCATTTCACACTTAAATGCTGTAAAAATATGCATAAGGCTTCGTTCGTTTCAGTTCTTTTTTCTTTTCTTTTCTTTTCTTTTTTTTTTTAGATATATGATTCGAATGTTTTACTTACATATAACTCAATCGTTGTCGTTGTCCCGGTCGACGTGCTGGGATCGGGGGCTGGGGCTGAGGCAAGGGGAGGCGGCGGCTGTGGGTATGTGTTTGTGGAGTTTGGGTGACTGGCGGTTGTCGGCTGCCGTTCAATCTTTGTCCAGCATTTGTGGTGGCGGCGGAGTGTCCCTCTCAGTGTGTGAGATTGTGTTAGTGTGTTTGCTTTTGGGCCTTGGGCCAATACACCTCAGCTGGCAGGCAGCAGCAGTAGCAGAAGAGCAGCAGCGGCGGCGACAGCAGTCGTCTTGTTGTTGTTGTTGTCGTTCCGAGTTTATTTTATATTTATTTCGTGCCTCGCTTACAAATTTAGGAGGCAAAGAAAAAAAAAACCAAAAACAAAAACTGAGAAGAGAGCCGAAAAAAAGTCTTCAACAAAAATATGAAGCTCTCGCACTCACGCTCACACACACACTCGTTTGGGGGGCTTAATACAATTTCAGTTGAGGACCAAACACCGGCGACTATGGCTGACTGCGGCTGTGTTTCTGTTACTGTGTTTGTGTGTATAAGAGTGTGTATGTTTCCCTTGATATTTTAAGTGTCCTGTTTGCTTTTGCTGGGTTGTTGTTGCCTACTTTCAGGCACTGTTGTATTTGCAGTTTTTTTTTCTCACAGGTTTCTTTGTGTATAAATAAATTAAATTTGATTGGATGCTTTTACTCTCATTCGTTATTTAATTTTTCGTTTTTTTTTTTTCGTTTTGTTGTTGATCAGGTGCATATAACAAAGTGCAGTTATAATTGCTTATAGCTAATTTATTGTCATAAACGCGCACAAACACTCTGCACACACACAAGCATCAGAAACATACATACACACACATTCACTAACACAATTATTTTTAGTTACTTATGGAAGGTCCCTCTTGTTTCTCTCTCTCTTGTCATAATTTCCTCCTCTGTGGCTCTCTTTCTCTCTCGCCTCGCTGGCCGCGTTTACAAACGTTTATCTTTGCTGCTGTCGCTTAGTTGTTGTTGCTGCTGCTGCTGTTGTTGTTGTCGTTGGTAGCAACAACAGCTGCTGCTGCTGCTGCACGCGCGCCGCCCTACTCGCTCGGTCTGTATGTGTATGGTTAAGCACGTGCTGCTCTGCTGCTTGCCAATGGGCCACGAGACGACGACGTCAGTCTACGACAACCGCCTACGCACTGCAAGCAACGTTTTGTCGGCACTGGAATTTCAATTACGACAAAAAACGGTTTTCTAAAGGAACCAACGTTTCGCCAGGAGCCTAAAGCTCTGCTCTGTATGTGTGTGTGTGGTGAATTTTGTTACCCTATATCTAATGTAGTGTGGCATTTTCGACAAAGAAATCTATATTCTTCTTGTTTGAAAACTATATTTAGTGAAATAACACTAACTAACTAACAAATTTAGTTTAGGTAGACTATAATAAGTTTACTTTAATTTAAAGTAAAGAACATTGTAAAGTAACACCTCTTAACTATTCTGTAATATGGCTCTTTGATTGAAATTTACGCTTCATTTTTGGTATTGCTTTTTAACTTTAAATAAAAACATAATTCATACTTCTAGAAATATTATAATATAATATAAATAATTTTATATTGTGATTTCTAGACAGTATTTTGGCGAGCCCTTTTTTTTTTGGTCCTAGCGCTCTCTCACTTTCTATCTCTGTTAAGCCTTAAGAGAAAGCAAAGAAAGACACCACGAGAGAGAGCGTTTTGGAACTCACCACAGATTCTCCCTTCAGTTGCTGCTGCTGCTGTTGGTGCTTCACTTGCCATGAAAGTGAAAGCATTTCGCTAAGGACTGGGAGTTGCCTTGGAACTTGGCTTGCTTTTGGCTTTGCGCATTGTTTCAGCCAATTGACAATTGTTGATTTTATTTATTGCTTTAACTTTTGCCAAGACCCCCTCCGCCTACCTACACCTTCTGAAGCGCTCTCTTAACCTTTTGTATTTCTATTGCTTATCGTTCTGGTTGCAGCAGCCCAACAAAGGCAAACTGCAGACAATGGCAATAACTAGAGGAAATAATGCTTTACGTTTCCGTTGGGACAACCAGGAAGTCATAAATATTCCATCTGTTTAACAGGTGTGTTTGATATGCCCCCTCCCTTCCTCCATCAAAAACCCTACACAGCGAGCTTTCCATCTTGTTCATGGTGGGACTAGCTCAGCGGCCCTTTTAGTTTGGATTTCAGTTGAGAAAATTTTCTTTAAGAAATTCTTGCAATTTATTTCACTCACTTACCGAATCGAGGAGTAGAAGTATCCTGCGGAATGTAGCAACGTCTACTGAATTGCACTGTCAGGAGGCAAGTAAAGCAAAGCGCCCTAGTCAAGAGGGTCTAGAATGGCTGGCGTTTGCGTGTAGCTTATAGAAATTCCGCAAAAGTTGGTTTTTGCTTTCAATTTATGCTGATTTTGTGAGTCAGCGGAAAATTGTTGAAAAAACCAAATCCCCCTCTTTGCGTCGAGTTGCCCCTTGATTTTGACTCGATTCAGTGGCACGCCTGTTGCATGCCACCGAGTGGGGGGTATTTTGTTGCATTAATAATTGCAATTTCTTTGGTATTTAGAGAAGATGATGAAATTCCTACCAGTAAAAACCCTAAAATGCCAGGCAACTGAGTTAAAGCCTTCAGAATTACTATTACTAAAGTCTTTATTCGAGTCTCATCGTAGTCTTTTTCGCTAATCGGATTAAACTTAATTAGTTGGACCACCTCAAAGGCAATCAAATGGCTGCAGGCGGGACGACTGAAGGACAATGCCATGCATGCAACAGTGGCAAAAATATTACGAAAACTGGCACCTGGCGAAATGCTTAGAATAAAAGGTACTAACATACAAACAGTCATATACATACACTCTCATTCACACACACACACACCCACACAGTTAGACATTGAGTTAGTTTTTAAGAAGAACAAAAAAAATGGTCGCATGTTTCATGGCAAATTGTCAGGTGCTAAGCTTTGAAAAAGTGCTCCAATGGCGAAAAGTTACACCCACACACACACAGTGAAGCTGGAGTAGATGACACAGACAGAGAAAAGAGACATTGGCATTGGCATTGGGTCAGGTCAAACTTGTAGCCACCACGCACAGTGTCTCAAGTTTTCTTTAAAAAATCACATCAAAAGGACCTGTGAGTTAGCAATTGAACAATTTAATAAATAAATAATCAATTTATTTTCTCCTTAAAGAACACATCAGGGAAATTGTTAATGTGAATTTGTTCAGTTCACTCACCCGTTGTTTAAGGATTGAATGAAGTTATTTTTTGGAACCACCGACTGAATCACTTAATTGGCAGCACTTATTGTTAGATTAAAGTATCAACCACTGTGCAGCGACAAGTTCTTTTATGTGGACCGTTTCGTATGGAAAATTTAGGCAATTGCCAGAGTTGGTATTTATTTGAGGTAAGGGAGAGTGTAGTTAGAGTCTGGTGGAGGGTGTCGGCTGCGTGGAAGTTTTCTTTTTGTTTGTTTATGGAAAGTGTTATTGTTTGACTTTGAACTTTTCGCTTGTTTGCTGTCCATGTGTCCTGGGGGTCCCTGTATGTGCGTGAATGTGTGTGCTTTAGACCAAACTTGATGATGGGGCCTAAACAATATCATAAAATTTAATGCTCTCATATTTCATAAGTGAAGGAAGAAAAGGGGCACGGAAGAGAGGGTATACATATGTATGTACATATATGCATACATATTCATGTTGATGCCAAAGGCCCAGACCAAAATAAATCATGAGCATAAACTTTATCACTTCATTCCTTTTAGTCTTTGCCCCTTACTCTGCTCCTTCCTCCTGTGAAGTGGCCTCATATCAAGAATAATAGCAAAGATTTTGCATAAGGGATTTTCACGTAATTGTTAAAGTTCAACTGTTGAATGGATAATTTTTAATATACATAAATAGAAATGCTAAAGAAAGCGATAAGAACTAACAAAAATATCATGATAGATAATTATAATTTCCTAATTGATGAGTATTTAATATTTTTGCCTCAAGCAAATGATAAATTGAAATAACAATAAAGTCAAAAACAGAAATTCCAAATAAACTAAGTAAATAATAATTTGACGTCTTTAAAGCAAGGCTAAACGACTAATCGATACCCTAAAATAAGTTTAAGAGTTTCCAACTATTACCAAATATGATTATGGCGAGCTCCATTAGATCAATCGCAAAGTATATTTACAACTCCTAATACATACATCAATCAATCAATCAATTAAAATGTAAAGAAGTTTTTTTTCAGTTTTCAAAGACTTTATCTTATGTTTTATAGAATCATTATAAGTAGTTCTAATATAACCGAAAAATGCGGCATAGATTTCTAATGGCATGAAATTCCATTTCAATGAGTAATATTATTTTGGAAATGTTTACCTACTTACGACATGAGCTCCGTCTCATATCAATGTGCAGCTTCCGTATAAGCTTTAAAGAGCGGATAACAGTATTCCGATTTGTTTATCTTGAAGAATTCTTCTACCGAATTTTAGTCTGTGTGGATGTTGTATATGCTTAGACTGTTTTAGAGTACATATATGTATATGTATGAGCACATGTATTTATTATTTATTTCCATTTTTCTAAAGTTCTACAGTTTCTTTGATAAGACTGCGGATTTGCACAATTGATAGTCGAGCGGCGAGGCGTAGGCGGACAACACGGCGGAAGATGTGAACGGACGCGTCGTTTTATTGTGCTTTTGTGCATTTAATAGGCGCGAATGAAAACCAACTGCACTACTGGGTGGAGTGAAATCAACTGCCTACCATATACATCTGGAAAGTATATTTTTATATGCATTCGTTTATTTATAAGCTAATGTTAGTTAATTCGGGTTAAGTGTTTCAAAATTTGACGGGCCTCTTTTTAGAACAAGTTCTAAAATGTGAAGAACTAGTTCATTTGAATTATCGATGAAAACAATCCATGTCTAAAAATGTATTCTGCATCGTTTATTCTGCTAAAAATGATATAAAAACAAAAAATGTGTTATAAACAATTGATTTGTACTTGAATCGATTTTAAAACGGAAACATCTTCCCGCCACTGAAATCTGTTATCGACCTTTAATAACAGTCTGTTAACACACTTTTGAGTCTGTTTTTTATTTCGGCATCTGGCAACATTATTTCAGTATTTACATGTCCGTCAAGTTAGCGACACTGTTAAACTCGAGTTAGCGACGGTCCTCTGTTAACCCTCTGTAAAGTTTTTTGTATTTTTATATTTTAAATTTTCAGCTATTTATTAACTTTTTTGAAACAAATAAAGCCTTAAATTATTAAGAATAGATTAAATTTTTGTTTTAATTCAGTTTTGAGGGTTTTTGAGCATTCCATGTATTGACAATTTCTTCACGAAAATGTCCTTTTTTCGTTTTCGTATAGCTCCAAAATATTGCAACGGCTCAATGAAGATTGAATGCCAGATTATTCCCCAATTATTCATCTATATTCCCACCAAGTTTAGTTAAAATTCCTCACACGGTTTTCGAGAAAATTGCATTTTTTTGAACCAACCATGATTTTCCCCATACAAAATGTTTCAAAAATTACGTCGACTTTATCGGGCAAAAACTCGACTATATGGTAACGGCTCAATGAAGATTGAATGCCAGAATTTAGGTATGACTGTCTGGAATACGTCCAGAAAATTTCAGCAAAATTCCTCGTAACGTTTTCGAGAAAAATGCATAAATGTGGGGGTACCTTCCGAAAACAATGATTTTTTAAGCAAATGCAATTCGCCAATGTTCTTCTTCTTCCTCCTTTAATTCGCCCCTTACAAAATGAGTGAAAAAATGGGCTAACTTTGTTGGGTAAAAACTCGACTATATAGTAACGGCTCAATGAAGATTGAATGCCAGAATTTAGGTACGACTTTTTCAAATATGTTTGGGTTATTTTATTCTAGATTCCTCGTAACGTTTTCGAGAAAAATGCATACATATGTGGGTACTTTTTGCCCGCAAATTTTTTTAATGTCAATTGGCCCAGCTGTTTTTTCAATTCGCCACTCAACATATGGCCATTTCGCCCCATACAAAATGAGTTAAAAAATGGGCTGACTTTGTTGGGCAAAAACTCGACTATATGGTAACGGCTCAATGAAGATTGAATGCCAGAATTTAGGTACTACTTTTTCAAATATGTTCAGAGAGTTTCAGCAAAATTCCTCGTAACGTTTTCGAGAAAAATGCATAAATGTGGCGGTACTTTTTGCCGGCAAATTTTGTTCATTGTCAATTCGCCCAACCATTTGTCTCAATTCGCCACTCAACATATGGCCATTTCGCTCCACACAAAATGAGTTAAAAAATGGGCTGACTTTGTTGGGCAAAAACTCGACTATATGGTAACGGCTCAATGAAGATTGAATGCCAGAATTTAGGTACGACTTTTTCAAATATGTTCAGAGAGTTTCAGCAAAATTCCTCGTATCGTTTTCGAGAAAAATGCATAAATGTAAGGGTACATATTTGTTCAGCAAAGGCAAGTTGCCGCTCAGTTTTGAATTTCGCCATTCAATAGAGTGGAATAGGGGGACTATGGCACATATGGTGCCGATGAAATAGTGGGTTTTGCACTGTGGTACACGACTGCAATAAAAACATGTTATTTTTTTTATAATAATATTAAATATTTTTATGTAGGCTTTTCTTCAAAATATGAATAAACTTAATGAAATACGTAATTGTTAAATTTGTCTTTTTCATTTAAGGGAGAATTGTAGTAATGTATTTATATGTACATATATGTACATACATATGTACATATGTATGTTTGTGCAAGTGGAAACAAATTTGCTGCAAACAAATAAGACTTGCACCACTGTATCATACTAATAATAGTTTTTCGTAATTTATTTAAATAATTAACAAAACAAATTCAATCGCACTATTGCAAAACAACAGCTTTCTCTATTGTGAGAAAGAAATTTGAAGCAAAAAAAGAAAATTTTTATTAAAAATAAACAATCGCCTCCGCCAGGATTTGAACCTCTACTTCTTTTATATATGCATATGAAAACAATGCGTGTAATAAAAAAAATTATAAATTCTCCACTAGAATTCGAACCCATATACATTTTGTATATACGTATCATATATTTTTTATATATACATACTTAATTGCCCTATGAAATTCTTGTTTTTCATTTACTCACAATTAAAAGGTCAATATTTGACTTTTCACCTATGGTTTTATTGGATGAGAAAAAAAAAGACGAAAAAAAAATATATATATATATTAATTAGTAGAAGTATAAAAAAAAAACAACCCACGCGGGGTCCGAACCTACACACAAATTGCACCACCTTGGTAACAAGTGATTTGCTAGCAACTCCAATCTACTTTCTTATTTTGGGGTTAAGAGTTGTCCTTTACAAAATAACAATTTTTTTCGTATCATTTTTATTAGTATTATTTCGAAAGACGTTTCCTGAACACATACCACTGAGCACCGCCTTTTTGCTGTTTTTATATGTGAGATACATATATATTTTACCATTATCTTATTAGGTTTCGTTAACCCCAAATTAAGAAAGTAGGTTGGTTTTGGTAGCAAATCACTTGTTACCAAGGCGGTGCAATTTGTATGTAGGATTGGACCCCGCGTGGGTTGTTTTTTTTTTTATACTTCTACTAATTAATATATATATATATTTTTTTTTCGTCTTTTTTTTTCTCATCCAATAAAACCATAGGTGAAAAGTCAAATATTGACCTTTTAATTGTGAGTAAATGAAAAACAAGAATTTCATAGGGCAATTAAGTATGTATATATAAAAAATATATGATACGTATATACAAAATGTATATGGGTTCGAATTCTAGTGGAGAATTTATAATTTTTTTTATTACACGCATTGTTTTCATATGCATATATAAAAGAAGTAGAGGTTCAAATCCTGGCGGAGGCGATTGTTTATTTTTAATAAAAATTTTCTTTTTTTGCTTCAAATTTCTTTCTCACAATAGAGAAAGCTGTTGTTTTGCAATAGTGCGATTGAATTTGTTTTGTTAATTATTTAAATAAATTACGAAAAACTATTATTAGTATGATACAGTGGTGCAAGTCTTATTTGTTTGCAGCAAATTTGTTTCCACTTGCACAAACATACATATGTACATATGTATGTACATATATGTACATATAAATACATTACTACAATTCTCCCTTAAATGAAAAAGACAAATTTAACAATTACGTATTTCATTAAGTTTATTCATATTTTGAAGAAAAGCCTACATAAAAATATTTAATATTATTATAAAAAAAAATAACATGTTTTTATTGCAGTCGTGTACCACAGTGCAAAACCCACTATTTCATCGGCACCATATGTGCCATAGTCCCCCTATTCCACTCTATTGAATGGCGAAATTCAAAACTGAGCGGCAACTTGCCTTTGCTGAACAAATATGTACCCTTACATTTATGCATTTTTCTCGAAAACGATACGAGGAATTTTGCTGAAACTCTCTGAACATATTTGAAAAAGTCGTACCTAAATTCTGGCATTCAATCTTCATTGAGCCGTTACCATATAGTCGAGTTTTTGCCCAACAAAGTCAGCCCATTTTTTAACTCATTTTGTGTGGAGCGAAATGGCCATATGTTGAGTGGCGAATTGAGACAAATGGTTGGGCGAATTGACAATGAACAAAATTTGCCGGCAAAAAGTACCGCCACATTTATGCATTTTTCTCGAAAACGTTACGAGGAATTTTGCTGAAACTCTCTGAACATATTTGAAAAAGTAGTACCTAAATTCTGGCATTCAATCTTCATTGAGCCGTTACCATATAGTCGAGTTTTTGCCCAACAAAGTCAGCCCATTTTTTAACTCATTTTGTATGGGGCGAAATGGCCATATGTTGAGTGGCGAATTGAAAAAACAGCTGGGCCAATTGACATTAAAAAAAATTTGCGGGCAAAAAGTACCCACATATGTATGCATTTTTCTCGAAAACGTTACGAGGAATCTAGAATAAAATAACCCAAACATATTTGAAAAAGTCGTACCTAAATTCTGGCATTCAATCTTCATTGAGCCGTTACTATATAGTCGAGTTTTTACCCAACAAAGTTAGCCCATTTTTTCACTCATTTTGTAAGGGGCGAATTAAAGGAGGAAGAAGAAGAACATTGGCGAATTGCATTTGCTTAAAAAATCATTGTTTTCGGAAGGTACCCCCACATTTATGCATTTTTCTCGAAAACGTTACGAGGAATTTTGCTGAAATTTTCTGGACGTATTCCAGACAGTCATACCTAAATTCTGGCATTCAATCTTCATTGAGCCGTTACCATATAGTCGAGTTTTTGCCCGATAAAGTCGACGTAATTTTTGAAACATTTTGTATGGGGAAAATCATGGTTGGTTCAAAAAAATGCAATTTTCTCGAAAACCGTGTGAGGAATTTTAACTAAACTTGGTGGGAATATAGATGAATAATTGGGGAATAATCTGGCATTCAATCTTCATTGAGCCGTTGCAATATTTTGGAGCTATACGAAAACGAAAAAAGGACATTTTCGTGAAGAAATTGTCAATACATGGAATGCTCAAAAACCCTCAAAACTGAATTAAAACAAAAATTTAATCTATTCTTAATAATTTAAGGCTTTATTTGTTTCAAAAAAGTTAATAAATAGCTGAAAATTTAAAATATAAAAATACAAAAAACTTTACAGAGGGTTAACAGAGGACCGTCGCTAACTCGAGTTTAACAGTGTCGCTAACTTGACGGACATAGTATTTACAATTTATCCAACATTTCTTAAATATTCAAAGCGGAATAATGTCGAATGTGCGATGCCTGCACAAATTGATACGTTTTCGTAGGCTTCTAGTTCCTCTGAGTAAGTTTCTAACTAATATGTATATACAAGTTATCAAAAGCAAGTGTTGCAATTTCCGTCAATTTAACTGATTACGAAAGAGACGGCATCGTTAGAATCGAATAAAACAGCTGTTTTTGTTTGTCGGTTGAAAGTGTGAGTGGATTTTGGTTGGAATCAGAAAGAGGAAGAACGAAACGAGAGAGCAAAAGAAAATTTGCCGGGAAAGGCAGAAAATTTTATTTAGTTACAATTGTCAGAATTAAATTTTATCGATTTGATTGTGATTTTTATACTGTGTGTGTATCTGTTTATGTATACATAAGAAGAATATTTAACAAGACTAGACATGGAGCAGCCGCCTTCAGCTAGCGAGGAGGCCGCTCGCAATTTTCTGAAACTTATAAAGCAGCTGCTGCAGGAGAAGGCGTACGAGGGTGTGAAAATGCTTTTTCGAAACCCCAATGAGGCAGCAAGGAATCTACAGCACTTACCCCTCATTGCTATGGACATATACGAAGAGATTTGTGTGCCCAGTCTGGACGATGAGGTGAATGTGGAGCAGCCCGAACTCTTTGATTGTGCCAATGAGCTGCTACGACTGGTATCCCAATATTATTTCTCCCTGGAAGAGCTAATGCTGGAGCTTATGGAGAAGATCGAAGAGAGTAGCAGCATTGCGGTATTTTCTGCCTACATGAGGGCTCTGCAGGTGGTGCTTCAGCGTCAAGGTGACCAGAAACCGCAGGCTGTGGAATGGTGTCTGCAGAGTGTTTCATCCCGCTTAAAGGAGTGCCCTTTACCAGAATTTCTCAGCGAGGGCTACGATGAGGCAGCCGGACGTCTGCTGGAACAGAATCAACAAATTGAGGACTTAATGGCTTTCTATTTAACAATAGATCTCTTCTACCAGCCGCTATTGGCAGAGATTCTGTCCACAGGGGCTGCAATTCCCACCATTTTTCGGTATTGTGGTCTCACGCGACAAAATGCCTTCACTTGCTTCTACATTCAGCTTATGGGCAAGCCGCTAGCTCTCCTGCAAATGGGACGCGTACGCCATGAACTCACTCACAAATATGTCCAACAAGTGGTAAAGGGTTTGACTCAAGCTGCCTGCTCCTGTCTAAGTGATCCATTCTATCTACTGGGTCTGGTCGAGCAGCGTGCACGTTGGCAACGTAAATTGGATGCTGAGAAGGGTGTCTACGAGATGAGCAGTCAGAACATGTTTCTCATTGAAGAGAAAATGCCTCTCTATGCTGTCGGCATGTTCTACCATGCCCTATTTGTTGGCAATCTGCTGCCACCGAAGGCTCCAAAGATCTACCAGCCACTCTATTTATTTGAGACTGGTTTATATTTGGTGAGCGTTTTGTTAGAGCAAGTCGAGCCACCACTGCAACACTGTGGTTTGCGCCTGCTAGAGCATCTACTGACCAATACTTTGGCCAACTCTGGAGTAATTGTTCCTTGCTCTTCACTTCAGTTGGATGTGCACAAGCGACTGTGCGAGTCTCTTTGCAAAATTGTGGGCTACTCCCCGCAAGTTTCTCTACGCCAATTGGGTCTCCTAGTACTCCGCAAATACGTCATAGCCTTTGATCACGAAGGCAAATATTTCGTCTTGAAGAATTTAATCGAAACCCTGCAGCATGATGGACTCCTGGGCTACTTGGCCAGCATGTACAAGGATCTCGTTGACCAAGCCCTACGACTCACTGCCTCTGAATTGCCATTAGTGTTTAGCGGGAAGCAATTTCGAGAAATGTTGCTGCTTTGTCTCTGCGTTTTGCCACAAGATGTCAAGTCTGATCTCCTGCTTCATTCCGATCGTATATGCAATGCCCTTAACATTCTCCGCTACTTTGCTCTCAAGGATCTCTCAAATGACACTGGATTCTGGGATTTTATGCCAGAGATTGAGGAAAGACTCTTACAGCCACTGGGCAAGGCCCTGGACTTCTCGTTGGCCCACTACAAAGCCTACAAGGAGCGTGTGGAAAACGGGCAAAGTTCCTCGGATGATGCTCTCATGCAAAAGCAATTGAAAATGCTGGCGGTTAATATTAGCAACAGTGGGATGGCCTCTGGTGATGGAATGGATAACAATCTGCCCGACATTGGACGCGAAGAGAAACTGGATGTTCTCAGTAGTTCAATCACCAGTCTGGAATCGCTATTGGGTCTCTATTTAAGGGCAAACGAATGCATCGAGCAATCCCTTCGACAACGCCAACCCCAACAACAAGAACAAGTATCATCAAGCTCTAATTGAGAACTTTTTTTTTATACATATATATAAATATAAAGATGTACATATATATACGAAAATATATGTACATATATACCTTTATAATATAGGTATATTTATAATATCAATTGTGTCTTTTCTCTCTAGGGGTGATGTGGATAGATAGAAGTGGTTAGATCTAAGGTGGAACAAAGGTGTCACAGTTCGTATGTGTGTGTGTGGTCCGTCCTTGAGTTTTTGCATTTTGGGTGTTAATTGTTCAACTAGATTTCGCCAAATAGACCAATAGTTGCTAATTGCTGGTTTCATAGACGAAGTCGTTGTATCTCCATATGTGTGTTTGCAGTGGCAACAACATTTTGTGTCATGTATTGAGTTAATTAAATTAATTTCCTCTTTGCAGATGCCCCAATCCGAAACAATAGTCATATACTGTCTCCCCTCGGCCAGAGCCGATCTTATGCACAGGACTCTAAGGATAAAACGCATTTGGAAGATTTTCGTTTACGCGAAGAGCAACGTGAAAGGGAACGCGATGCTGCGGAGGCAGCAGCAGAAGCAGCTGCCAAGCACAAACAAAACGAATCTGGCGGCGGAGGACACCAGCATTTTCAGGATGCAGAGCAATCAGCTAAACAGGCTAAAGTAGATGGCATACGGCAGCAAATCCTTGATGCTGCACTCGAGCATGTCCCCCAATTGGGTTGGTCGCGGCAGTCCATTGTCAAGGGTGCCGAGCAGTGTGGTTATCCTGGAGCTGTGCATGGCATGTTTCCAGAGGGAGGATTTGCTCTTGTATCCCATTTTAATAGTCAGTCCAATGCAAAGCTAGTGCAAATCTTACAAGAGCAAACACAGAATGGCCAGCGGGAAGTCACGGATCCTCTTGACTTTCTAGTCCAGGCTGTGCGCCAAAGATTAGAGATGATAGTGCCATATAAAAGTCAATGGCCACAAGCCATGGCTCTGATTGCCCAACCGCAACACGCCTCAACGGCATTGGCTCAGGTATTGACCTTAGTCGATGATATTTGCTACTATTCGGGTGATCGGTCTGTGGATGTAAGTAGCGGGCGGACGAAAGGCAACAGTAGAACCGAACAAATGATTTACTTTACTTTTTTATTGCAGTTTGGTTGGTACACAAGGCGTGTAGGTCTGGCCACTATTATGAAGATGACCGAATTATATCTGCTACAGGATTCGTCACCCGATCATGCCCAGACTTGGTCGTTCCTTAAACATCGCATGGATGAAGCTGTACAATTGCAAATGATGTTGGCTCAAACTGAGGGCATGACGCACACATTTCAACGTTCCTTTAATTCAGCCTTCATAACGGTAAAGCTAATCATTTAATATATCGTGAAAAGATTTCCTTAAATATTACACATCCACAGGCACGTAATATACTCGGCCTAGGCTACAATCGCCCCTAAAAACCACCCGTAACCAAAGGAAGGAGACTCAAGGTATGGACCACCCGATCTACTGTATACATCTAGACATATATAACGAATTATATATATAATTGTAAACTTTTCTAATAATGTGTTGACAGCATCTTGTACAGTTTGGCTCGCGATTTTTCAAAACTCAAAGATGTTTATATTTCCCCTTCTCCGCCCCATATTTAAACTAGTCTCTGTTTGTTCAATCGAAGCTCTGCATATATGTATATATAAGAAAATGTCTTGAGTTGTTCCGATAAAATTATTTAATACAAGAACTTTTATAAGACCCAATCCTCTCTCCAAAAGCTTAATATTCAACCGGAAGGTGAATTCAGGACGTTTCGATCAATTTTATTTTAAATTTTGTATCGTTTTCTGATAGCACAACTATGGACACACATTTAGACATTTAGTCCTCAATCTGAACTACCCCAGAGCAAAAATAGTTTCCACCATTGCTGGTAACCTTCATTGCCGATGTGGGTTGTCCAGAAGAAGGAGGTAAGTACTTTTATCAACGCATACTGCTCCTCCGTGAAATGGAGCTTTGCCGTCTGCCACCAAATGTGGATAAAAATTCAGAACCTTCCGTTAAGGATCTTTCACTGAGTATGGTCATATTTTCGCGCATCCGAGTAAGCTGAGCCCGTTGCTCCATTGGTCTATATCGGCGCACGGGTTCTGTGCCAATCGTACCATCTTGCATCAATCGTTTTCGTTGTGGCATTCGTGATAGCCAGGTCCAGGGTTTGTCTGCATTGAATGGTTCATAAAAGAGTATTGGCGTTTCTCCATTTATAAATTTTTTTTTGCTGATTCTCTTTTTTTTTTTTTAAGGACCCTGCTGATTTAATTGATGATGTCGAGAGAGATGAGGTTGTATTGTATGTGGACTTGAGAAGCTGGGATATCTCTGGTGGTGGTGATGGTGGTGGTGATGGTGGTGGTGGTTGTTGTTGTTGTTGGTTCTCAACCTCTATCATTGGCTTATTGGGACTTGGATTTTCAGCAGCCACTTCGAAGTAAAGATCCGAAATGCCCTTAAGGGATTTCGTGTCGCTTCGATGTGCTTTGCCTTTTTGAAATAACTTATCCAGATCCAAGTCGTTTAATACTCGAAGCAACTGTTGCATGGACAGGGAACCGTGATCTTCGCATAAGCTAGAGACGCTGCACAGGAGCTTTAGCAATTCGTCCCGCTCACTTAGCAAACCCATAAGATCGCCCTCGTCAAGTCCATTGTTAAACCATTTGTATTTGCGGTTTAGCAATTGCATGCGATGCAAATAGTCCTGGATTAGACGGATCAATTTCTCGACTGATTCCGGATGCATGGGTTCAAACAGATTACCGTTCTGGTCTATCAGAGAAGAAGGAGAAAAAAAAGAGCCTGGCTAGCCAAGGGCACATCGTAGCTGCGTCGCCTTTTCATAATCCGCATCACTTTGCCATAGTTGGCGTGTAGCAGACGCAAGAGCATATAGTGTGTCGCCTCTGGAGATTGTTGCAGCCGGCGGGCCAGCTCAAAGATCACATTGCGATTGATATCCAGCCAACGCGGTGGAAGCGTGTGGCATACACAAGAATTTTTGTATCTTTCCCTCGTTCGCGCCTCCATGTACCACTTGTGCTCGCTGTCCGGCTGCTTGCGACCACGAACGGAACAAGCGCTTGCGATCTCATGCACCGGACAGTGAGGACATGCGTATGGTATGGGCGGACAAGGAGTGTGACGCAGGCGGCAGCAGTGTATGCACATTTTAGATAGAAGATAGTTCTGTTATTAGAAATCAAACGATTTTGCCAGATGTTATTTTCCTAATATTTTTGTTTATTTTTTTTTGTAATAAATGACCAAATAATCAAAGGTCCTAGATTTTTGTGTATCTGTTACCATTATATACACTATCACCAATGAAATTTAAAATAATACAAGCGTTGAAATGGGTGTAACGGCTCGCAGATTTTAAATTTTTTTAGTGTGACCAGACATCGTAAGATTTTACTCTTCAGCCCTTTGGACTGCAAACAGCTGTTTCGCAAATCGCGTCATGCAGACAAAGAAGAAGAGCAGCAACAAAGTGTAACATTTTTAAGTATTTGGCGAAAAATTTGCAAACTTTTAATATGAGTTTCATGCAACCAAGTCCTGTGAAATATGCCTGCTCCTGCGGCATCTTGAATCCGATCAACAAGTTGTTCTTTTGCCGACATTGTCCAAAACTGAGATGCGGTTACTGTGTGTGCCACGAGATAGAGTCGCACTTCTGTTCCAATTGCCTGGAGAACATACCCTCGTCGGAGGCGCGACACAAGAAAAACTGTTGTGCCAATTGCTTCGATTGTCCATGTTGCCAGCACACTTTGTCGGCCCGTGCTACCACGGTGGCTGTTGTGAAGAAGTCTGATGAGGCCAAGGACAAGGAGGCGCAGAGTGCAGCAGGAGGGGAAAGTGGCTCAACCACACCCATAAAACCGTCGAGTGTACCCACAACTAAGAAAATGTATTATTTGTCATGCCTCTCCTGTCGCTGGACTACACGAGATGTAGGCATTCCCGATCAGGGTGTGGCAACTGGAACTTGGCCGGACAACGAGTGTTTGTACCAGCTCCGTTTTAACTCTCTACTCGAGTACTATCAATCGGTGGTATTGCAAGAGAAACAGGACAGACAGGAGTTTCTGCGTCGCAAGTCGCCCAAGCAGCATAAATTTCCAAGTCTGACAGATCGCACAGGTCTAACAGTATCTCTAATTAGACGACAAATCGGCTGGAATGAAAAGACATTGCCGAAAAGCAAACCCATTAGCATTTCTCCAACTGAGGCCACAGCTGATGTGGAACAGCTACCGCCGGATATCTTTACAGAGCCTTTGAATTTGCGCCAAGTGACGACAATTGCCCAACGGCTTAGCCAGCCAGGAGATCAGCCCACAGCCGTGGGTAATTTGTATCCTCAACGCCGCTCGCTGTGGATTAAACGGTCGCTGAGATGTCGCCAGTGCGAGCATAATCTAATTAAGCCCGAATATCATCCGACGTCCATTAAGTATCGAATTCAGCTCTTCGCTAGCCACCATGTTCCCGAAGTGGTGATGGTCCGTTGCGAACAGCCTCTGAAGCCGGGTCAAAAGAATGCGATTCTCGTGAAGATCACCAATCCAACCATGTACGACATGACCATACGGATTCTGGATGCTCTTCCCGAGGAAGAAGAACGTCTCACAGCAGAAATGTTGCAGCAGGCCTGCAAAATCAAGGAGGAGGCGGTAACCTCCTCGCCTCTTTTAAGGGCAGCCGGCATCACCTTATCCCGACAGAATTCTACACGGGAGATTAAGCGAGAGGTTAATGAGTTGGCCAACACACTGATTGAACCACTGGAAAGTGAATTTGTACTGAGCCAACGCGATGATTCCAAGGAATTCGACGAGGACATCCAAGCGCGCGGCGAGACCGAAGAACCCAAATTTATAATATGGCGCAAGGGCAACAAAGTTTTACTGAGACTACAATTTACCCCAGAAGCGGCCTCAAAGATCTCTGATGAAGTCGTTTTGAGTTTCTATATGCAATATACTTACGTGAACACGGTGGCCAACACCACGGAAAAGAAGGAGCCAACCACGCAGGCACTCTACTCACGACTATTCATTCAGGCGGGCACAATAGAAAAGGAATAAACAGCGAAAATGGCTAATGAAATGAAGAACTATATTTCCAAGTGGTATGGATAGTCTCCAAAACTATTCAAGCACACATAAATTATGGATTAAACATACTAATTTATTGTCATAGGCAAATGCTATTATATCTAATATTTAATAAACCTCTAATCCGACTTGCTAGTCCACTTCTCACTCTCTGCCCAAAGGAATTTGCCAACTTTCTCATCCTTGGCAGCAGGGGCCACTTCCTTGGGTTTGCAATCGCTGAAATACTGGCCGGACACGTTGACCAAATCGGGGTCAAGAGCTGCATAGAGACTAGTTTGTGCACCACTCTTGGGAGTCTTTAACAAAGGCCACAACATTGGTTTTAAGAAATATCTGCCAGAACAAAAAATTGTTAAAATCCACAGTTCACAATGAATTCATTTTATCCCGAATTACTTACTTCACAAAGTTTGTTTGGAAGAATTTCCAGTTTCTGGCCAGCTCTGTGTCCACAACACCTGGATGCAGGGCATTAACAGTGACTCCAGTGCCCTCCAGACGCTTCGCCAGTTCGCGTGTGAACAACACATTGGCCAATTTACTCTGAGAATACGCCAATCCCTCATCGTAGGACTTTTCGCTATTTAAGTCATCCACATTGATGGCTCCACGTGTGTGAGCCAAACTAGAGACGACTACAATGCGACTGGGAGCAGATTTCTTGAGAACGTCCAACAACAAGTTGGTAAGCAGAAAATGACCCATATGATTAACGCCCAACTGAATCTCAAAGCCATCTTTGGTCAGAGTTTTAGGACAACGCATAACACCGGCATTATTGATTAGAACATGAAGTTTTTGTTGCTCGGCTTTGAAACTGTGTAAGATTAGGAGGAGGAGAAAATGAAAAAGGATTCGTCACGGAGAAAGAGAGTTCAATTTACCCTGCAACGAATTTACGAATGGAGGCCAGAGAACTTAAGTCCAATTCACGTGAGAATATATTCTGATTATTCGTTTCTTTGACAATTTCCAGGCGAGCTATTTCACATCTGGTCATATCCCGACAGGCCATATAGACTGTGGCACCTCTTCTGGCTAGTTCCCTTGTTGTCTCCTTACCAATTCCTGTATTGGCTCCCGTAACAATGACAACTTTGCCCGTTTCATTGGTTTGCTTGGTGAATTGGCCACCCTGCATGTAGTCCCTGTGGTTTCAATTGGTTAGTAAACAGTGGGTGATTCTGCCTATCGTTATCTTACTTCAGAAAGTAGACTCCAATGCCGATTACAGCTGACCAGATGACAGTTGGACATAGTAGACAGTCTATTATCGATATAAATTGTGTAGGTTGTGTTTGCTCGACAAAGTTTAATTTTGAACTGAGAAAGCAAAGCAAGGGCTGCATTTGTTATATATACATCAACTGAGAGCGAAACTGGACGGGTGTGGGCATGAGAGAGCGACAGATATATAGCGATAATCATGATGATATGCCAAACCGCGTTTTGGAGAGCAAATGTGAGTGAGTGAGAAAGCAGACTGGTGAAATACACTTCCAGAAGGTTCTAACACATGAAAAACCATCTGATATATGTAAATATGGGTACTCTACTCTTATTTGATCACATAATGTTTCTGCCTCTATCCCCGTTAACACTCCAAGCTTAAGAGATTATTGATAAGGTGACGAACTTATTGATAAGGTGGAAATTGACCACATTTAAAGCGTATGATCTTGAGATGTATTCCCTATCAATTGTAAGAGTATTTACATTCTGCTTTTCATCATTGAGTCAATTCAGTCTCTTCAGACATATGTATGTATGTACTTCAACTTCTCAATGAAAGACTTGATAAACAACTTATAATGTTTGGGGTTGAAATGGATTGGATTTTATAAGCTAATAATTTATATTACCTAGCGTAACATTGCGATTTTTTTGTAAAAGGTTAGACGTTTTGAATGATTGGTGAAATTCAAGCCAAGTCAACGGGTCGTATGCGTGATCGTGACTGTTATTTTTTTTTTTTTGCCTATTCATTTGTAGTAAAATTGTCCACCCTATACCCTGGATTATCAATGCTGTGATAAGATATATTTAGGAAGCAATGTCACCAGCAAACAGTTTAATATAAGTTTAATTAAAAAAAACTTTATTGCAAAACTCAACATTTAACTTACATAAAACTAAATTGACCCCGAAACTTTTTTAATGACTTGTTGACTTATGTAAACTATGAAGAAAGTGTACTTGATTAATTAGACGGATTCCTGATTCCTGTCAACTTTTCACTCTCTAGCCAAAGCCATTGGCCAGTTTCCTCATTCTTGGCTGCTGGTGATGTCCATGTTGGTTTGCAATCGCTAAAATACTGTCCAGAAACGCTATCCAAATCGGGATCAAGCGCTGCATATAATGTGGTTTGTGCTCCACTTTTTGGAGTCTTAAATATGGGCCAGACAAAAGGCGTAAAGAAATATCTAAAAACGAAATAGAGGATTTTTTTTAATCAAAGTATAGTATATTAGATACTATTACTTATGCATTAAACGTACTTTCTGAAAAAGTTCCAATGCCTTAGAAGTTCGGTCTGCACTACCCCTGGATGTAAAGCATTTGTGGTGACTCCGGTGCCCTGCAATCGTTTGGCCAATTCTCTGGTGAATAATATATTGGCCAATTTACTCTGAGCATAGGCAAAGTCTTGACTATAGGATTTCTCGCTGTTTAAATCCTTCTTATTGATTCGCCCGAATATGTGCGCCAAACTGGAAACGTTGACAATTCGACTAGGAGCCGATTTCTTCAGATATTCGAGCAGTAGATTGGTCAGTAGAAAATGCCCCAAATGATTCACACCGAGATGCATCTCAAAGCCATCTGTAGTTAGAGATTTGGGACAATTCATTTGCCCGGCATTGTTTATCAGTATATGCAGCTTATCCTGTTCCTGCTTGTAACTAAAAAGTAATAGAAATAATATATACAATTATAGCCCTGATTTATTTAGACCTTCTTGATTACTCACCCCACCACAAATTTCCTTATCGATTCTAAAGAACTTAAATCCAACTCTCGAGTATAAATATTTGTGTTATTTGTTTCTTGGACGATTTCCCGTCGAGCTTCTTCACACTTTTCCAGATTCCGACAGGCCATGTAGACTGTGGCCCCTCTTCTGGCTAATTCCCTCACAGTCTCCTTTCCAATTCCTGTATTAGCTCCGGTTACAATTACCACTTTACCCGTTTCATCGGTTGGCTTTGTAAATTGGCCTCCCTGCCAGTAGTCCCTGAATATAAATTGTTTTGTTTTTGTATATTGTTAGTTGTTCAAAGTTCAAAGTTTGATGTCGCCTACCTGAGCAAGTGTATTGTAGCGGCTATAATAGCTGGCACAATTACCACAGGGCTAAGTAGGTAATCATAAATTAAACTCATTTTTTCAATTCTTTTTGTTCTCTTAGCTCGCGGCAGCTGTTAACAACTAAATAATGTGACATCTAAGTCGAGACTGAACACAACAAAGACTCGCGTAATCGTTTAAACTTAAAAATAGCTCAAAGTTTAATTTAATTGAGAGTGAGAGTAACTACACATATATATTATCAGCATTTTATGAATCTTGCTGGGGTCATTTGCTCTCCATTCACGTAATTTTATATTGATTCAGCTATTTAGTTGAAACTCGTTTTCCATAGTCACGGTCAACTCACTGAGAGTATACTTAAAAATATGAGAGAAAACCGGCTTTAAAATAGCTTTTTTTTTGTTGTGTCAAAAGGACATTATTAAAGAATTTATTTATAAATTTAAAACTGTTTTATTGTTTTTTCTTTACTAATTATCCCCGTATTAGAAATTCAGTTTTTTTGCCTCTCCCACTTGACCACCCTTTTATAACTAATCACTTAATAACTTATGCCTGTCCATTTTTCACTCTTTGCCCACAGCCATTTGGCCATTTTGTCATCACAGCCAACAGGGGCCACCTGTTTGAGGGAACATTCGCTAAAATATACACCCGAAACTTGATTCAAGTCAGGATCCAATGCCGCAAAGAGAGTTGTTTGGGCTCCGTTTTTTGGTGTTTTCATCACAGACCAGAAAAGCGGTTTCAGCGTGGTTCTGTTTAGGGAAAAAAGGGATACACTGTTAGTCCAGACTTATTCAATAGATTAACCAGATCAATAAACACACTCTGCTACATACTGGGCGATGGGAGTTTGAAAAAACATAATGTTTCTTGCTATTTCCGTATCGGCAATTCCTGGATTAACGGCATTCACCGTCACTCCAGTGCCCTTCAAACGTTTGGCTAACTCTCGTGTGAATAAAATATTGGCCAGTTTGCTTTGGCAATAGGCGACGCCTTCGTCATAGACGCAATAGTCGCTATTCAAATCTTCCACCTGTATCAGTCCACGTTCGTGGGCTCGACTAGCAACGACCACAATGCGACTGGGAGCCGATTTCCTAAGAACATCGAGTAAAAGATGTGTGAGAAAGAAATGACCCAAATGGTTGACTCCCAGATGCATTTCAAAGCCATCTTTGGTGTGTTGCCGTGGGGCCCAAAAGACGCCAGCATTATTGATAAGCAAATGCAAGTGACTTTGCTCGCGTTTAAATCTAAAAGAAAGAATTCATTGAAAACGCCCTGCATAAAGGCTAGAAATTCACATACTTACCCGTCCACAAATTTTCTAATCGAGTCCAACGAAGCGAGATCACATACTCGAACGTAAATGTTGGGATTATTGGTCTCTTCAACAATTTCATTACGACTTCTTTCTCCTCGTCTCCTGTCGCGACAGGCCATGTAAACGGTGGCTCCACGCCGGGCCAACTCCCGCACTGTCTCCTTGCCCAGCCCTGTGTTGGCTCCGGTTACAATCACAACTTTTCCCGTCTCATTGGTTTGCTTATTGAACTTTTGGCCTTGCATATACAATCTAAAAGATAAAGGCGCCATGACTACTACATAATCAGTTGCAGATTGTTGTTACTCGTTTATTCTTGTTCATTTCCATACCTTAAACAGTAAGCGATAAGGGCCACTAGGCCATGTGTCAGAAGAATGGGTACCAAGCCATGCAGAATATTGGTAATAACTCCCATACTTCCACACAAGAGTGAGGTCTTTGCCTAAATGTATGACGAAATGTAAATTTTTCGACCGAGTTTTTCTTTGCTTTACTTTTTGGTCTGTGTTGTTTTAAAGATTCCCGTAACGATTAGTCGACGACAACTGATAAAATTGATAGCTCGACTGGTGGCTATGACGATTTTATGAGTACCCTGCAAGCGTGAAATCACTTTTAGACATTGTTTTGATTTTTTGTTCAGAAACCTTTGAGATTCTCCCCATGGAGCGAAGCCAAGTATTTGACCTGTGGTCGGCAAATGCTTACAACACACCGTATACATATATCTATTTTAAACAAATGATGCATTAACAAAGTAACCGGTTTTTGGCAGCAATTAGTCATTCAGTCAAGCAGTGAAATTTCTATCGAACATGGTGTCATATGAAGAAGACACATAATTGGGATACACATTTCATTGGATCGCAAATGGCATGTCAATTACAATTCTCTTCCTCCTCCTCGTCCCATTAACCAAGTGTTTGGGTTTGTCTTGAGTTTTAGTAAAAAAATATTTTTTATTGCCCAGTCGTTTTAGGTGAATTTACTTTTAATATTTGTGAACTTGTCCATTTCTCGCTGACTGCCCAAAGCCATTTAGCTGTTTGCACGTCTGTGGCTGCTGGTGCCGGTTGTTTCAATTGACAGTCGGCAAAGTATTGGCCAGTTACTTGCTCCAATTCGGGATCCAAAGCGACATAGAGACTAGTTTGTGCTCCGTTTCGAGGAGACTTGACGAAAGGCCAAAACAAAGGTTTGAAAAATAATCTACAGAAGTATACAATACATAAAAAAGGCGTCCTAGTTTTGTAAAAAACATACATACGAACCCAGCAAAAAAACTATTAAAGAAACCCATATGTCTAAAGAGTTCGGTGTCCACAACGCCCGGATGCAGGGCATTTACCGTTACACAAGAGCCTTCCAGTCGCTTGGCCAGTTCGCGAGTGAACAACACATTGGCCAGTTTACTTTGATTGTAGGCTTTGCCCTCATCATAGGATTTTTCACTATTCAGGTCTGCTGTGTTAATTTCGCCTCGGGTATGAGCCAAACTGGATACATTGACAATTCGACTAGGAGCAGATTTCTGGAATACATTTGGTTAATATAGCAATCCTAGAGAAACAGCGCCATTAGTACCTTTAGTAGATCCAATAACAGGTTGGTCAGCAAAAAGTGTCCCATGTGATTCACACCCAATTGCATTTCAAAGCCATCTTTTGTCACAGATCGTGGACAACGCATCACACCAGCGTTGTTGATCAGCACATGAAGCTGTTCCTGCTCCCGCTTGAATCTACAAAGGGAAAACAATCACATTTTAAAATAACTTCCATTCTCTGTTCTGGCAAGCTGGACGTACTCTGCAATAAAGTGTCGTATGGAGTCCAAACTGGACAAATCACATTGCCGGCAGTAAACATATTTGTTTTGCGTATCTTTAACTATTTCAGCTCTAGCCTCTTCACATTTATTCATATCCCGACAGGCCATATAAACTGTAGCTCCTCTTCTTGCCAGTTCCCATGTTGTTTCCTTGCCAATACCCGTATTGGCTCCGGTTACAATTACAACTCTGCCAGTTTCATTGGTTTGTGTGGTGAATTGCCCGCCTTGCATAAGATCCCTAAAAAGATAAACCCGGTAAACTTTAGTTGTCAATTTAAGAAAACGGAGGTTTCTTTTAAATAACTGACTTTATGCCACATGCTATGCCAACTGTAGTTCCAGTTACACTTAACCAAAATATTGGACGACTTTTAAGGAAGGTAAATAATCGCATAATTCGGTTAGCCTTTCGTTTGCCACGGAAAGAAGACAAAAGATTGCGCATTGTGACGTCAGTGATGAAATGAAGTCTATCTAAAGCAAATATGATCACAAATTTGAAGCGAAACTGTTTTTATAATAGTTTATCTACCAATTATTTTCGTTTATATAAAAAATTAATAGAATTAGGAGAAAATTCTAAAAGGTATCAGTGAATCCGACTGTCATCTACGATTATTTATTTAGCCCACAATGGTACGAACCTAAATAATGATTTAAAATAAATTATTTATTAAACTACTTTTTGTATTTTTGCCAAATTTTTGAGTAGAATAACAAAATACAATTTCCTTGTTATTCGTCATTTTCAGATCTATCATATGTCTTTGAGCCTATACTGTAAACAACTACTTTACCAACACAGGACTTTACGAAGCTATCGATATGTTATCGATACTTTAGTTCTAAGCTTTTGTTTTTGTTGTTGGCTTTGTTTTGATTTAACACGTAAATGGTAATTAAATTATTGTTTAAAAATTACAAAGCCAACGGAGTCAACTTGAGCAATCCTGACAATAAACAACACTGAGGCAGCCAAGAAGAAGCAAGGGTGACATTACAAACAAACAACAATGCGACGCAATGTGTAAGTCAACGCCAACTCGACTGTGTCTGGTGGCTGTGTCAACAAGTTTTAGACAAAAACCTAACGTGATGTCTTCCGTTTCTGATTTCAGGCGCCAGCACCAACAAGACGATGGGGTGGAGGAGATATTCGCGCGAACAGAGTACGATACCGAAGAATTTATGGACCTGGATTTAATTCAAATGGCTAATAGACCCAACACACAGTCCAACAAGCTGGCTCGCTTTGAGAACACGCTGGAGGTGAAAGTGCAGGAGGGCGATACGCTTCAAGCTTTGGCACTGCGGTTCCACTGCTCTGTGGCGGACATAAAGCGCCTGAACAAAATAGATCGAGAAAATGAGATTCATGCGCGACGCATCATCCGCATTCCTGTTACAGTACACAATGTCCTGCTGGGCAACGGTAGCATATTGACGCAGCAGGACTCACTGCCAGCGGTGCATAGGAGCGGCAACAACAGTCCGCGACATAATGTGGAGCCTACGCTTCAGATTGAGCGCAATCCCCTGGAGGACGCTCGTTTAATGCTCGACGAGAGGCTTTTAGTTGCAGCAGTCAATGCATCTGGAACCGTAGACAATCAGCCTACGTCGTCCGCAACATCTACAGGAGGTGCTACTAATGGGATTCATGGATTTCTGGATGATGAAGGTGAGTGAACTCCACAGGTTGCAGGGCAATAACACGGGTATTGGTATTTCGATAGTCCTTCTTGGGTCAACTTTACCGATGTTTAGTACTTTGATTTTCCTGTCATCTCCAAAAATACTAAATAGCTAAATTAGCTGTTTTCATAGCGGCTATCGAAACTCGATATACTTACACAGTTCGGTCACACTACACTAGCAGATTTAGTTTAGTCATTCTATAGTAAAGCAAATGGAAAAATAAAGAGAAATTGCCAATTTTCAAGGCATTTGTAGAAAAACAAACAAAAAGTATAAAAAATAACAATATGCCAGATTATCTGGGAGACGATCAGCGCAAGGTGAAGCACGAAGAGAAAGAGGATAAGGAGATAAAATCCCTGGACGAGGGTGATATTGAATTGTTGAAAACCTATGGCCAAAGCCAATACCACAAATCGATTAAGGCCATTGAGGAGGATATTCAGAAAGCAGTGAAGCAGGTCAATGAGCTAACTGGCATTAAGGAAAGCGACACAGGTCTGGCACCGCCCGCTCTCTGGGATCTGGCGGCGGACAAACAGATCTTGCAAAATGAACAACCCCTCCAAGTGGCAAGGTGTACCAAAATTATTAACGCCGACTCTGATGATCCCAAATACATTATCAATGTAAAGCAATTTGCCAAGTTCGTGGTAGATCTAGCCGATTCTGTGGCCCCCACCGATATCGAGGAGGGCATGCGTGTTGGCGTTGATCGGAATAAATACCAGATTCATATCCCATTGCCTCCAAAAATTGATCCAACAGTAACAATGATGCAAGTGGAAGACAAACCAGATGTCACTTACAGTGATGTGGGCGGTTGCAAGGAACAAATAGAAAAACTGCGGGAGGTTGTCGAAACCCCATTGCTGCATCCGGAAAAGTTTGTCAATCTGGGCATTGAACCGCCCAAGGGCGTGCTGCTCTTCGGACCTCCCGGTACTGGTAAAACGCTGTGCGCCCGTGCAGTGGCCAATCGGACGGATGCCTGCTTTATTCGTGTCATTGGCTCCGAGCTGGTGCAAAAGTATGTGGGAGAAGGTGCACGCATGGTTCGCGAACTTTTTGAAATGGCTCGCTCCAAAAAGGCATGCCTTATATTTTTCGATGAAATCGATGCCATTGGTGGAGCACGATTTGATGATGGTGCTGGCGGAGATAATGAAGTACAGCGTACTATGCTGGAGCTTATCAATCAGCTGGATGGTTTTGATCCGCGTGGCAACATCAAAGTTCTCATGGCTACAAATAGGCCCGATACTCTAGATCCGGCACTGATGAGACCGGGTAGATTAGATCGTAAAGTGGAATTTGGCCTGCCCGATCAGGATGGACGATCGCATATATTTAAGATTCATGCCCGCTCCATGTCCGTTGAGCGGGACATCCGTTTCGATCTGTTGGCTCGACTGTGCCCCAATTCGACTGGTGCCGAGATTCGTTCTGTTTGCACGGAGGCTGGCATGTTTGCCATTAGGGCGCGTCGCAAAGTGGCCACCGAAAAAGATTTTCTTGAGGCGGTCAATAAGGTCATCAAGAGTTACGCCAAGTTCAGCGCCACTCCGCGCTATATGACCTACAATTAATTAAGCATTTGCATTATATTCTCTGGTCTATTTTTGAGCAGCTGGAAAATATTAAGTAAAACTATTAGTAATGGAAACAAGAAAATAAACGTTCATAAATAACTCAATTCTCCAGTCCATTAAGCTAATTTTTTGGGGTTTATTTTAATGTTATTACCGAAAGCTTTATCCAACTAATGGAAACTTTTGTTTTCTGCAGCCCATACGGAGCGATCTGCAAACGATGACAATGCGCCACTGCTGAGCGAAATGCTAATGGACAGACATGCTCCATTGGTTCGCCCCATACCAGGGCCTTCCTTGCGCGCCATCGATTGGTCTGGTTCTGATTGTGATATGTCGTGGATATGCCTCTTGGTGTTCATACTCGCACTCTGTGTCGTAATACCGCTGGTCTATGTCATCTATCTCGCCGAGCATCCACATCATCACATATCACAGTAACTGAATTGGCAATGAAACAAAAATAAGACCCATTCCAAAAATTTACTGGCCGCTGAATTTATTTTTTTATGCATATATAACATAAGGATTTCTATCGTATGACGTCTCAAAAGTCTCCCCCATTGCGTCTACGTCTGTCTCAAAATAGCTGTACAGAATCTTCCGACCATTGAATTGAAATTAAAGCTGGTGCAGCTTTATTTTTATCTTGTAAATAGACCTGTGTCTATCATAATAATTGTAGAAAATAAAAGAATGCATATCTTAGAGATAATAAAATAATACTATAACACAAGAGAATACGAAATTTAACAATCTGTTATGCTATGTTTTGTTTGTATACATTGGTAAGTTTTTAGCTTCAAAAAAAGAACCTCAATTTCCCATGCACTAAGTAAGACTTATTAAAGGCATTTCTTTATTTGCTTCTACAAATAAATTCTGCAACTTTCATTTATATATTTTCTAAATTTATTCGATAAAATTTAGATATGGACTTGGCTTCTTAAGTTGACCGAGCTATGCGTTTTATTGTCTTATTTTTATTTACGTTTTTACAAAATCGTTTATATCTCAGCTGTCCGCAGGACTACAGAAATGTCCTTTGCATTAATGATAGTACTTCAGTATTGCAGTCTAACAATGTAATTTTCTTCCTGATCTTTTAAAGAACTTGCGAGATGCTTGACAAGTTTTTCAATTATATCATCAAAAACTACAAAATGACAAAAGGATATCCGAATCGTTATTCAAATTCCTATTATGGACAGGAGAAAATTATTATTTTTCGTTTTTTAGCTTTAAAAATTCAAAATCCTCCCGCACGACGAAAGGACATATCTTCCTGGTTTGGCTTTGTTGACGTCGATTGACATCAGGTCTTGAAATGTTCTTTGGCAAGCTGAGAACAATTTTTAAAAAAACTTTATGTCTATGTTAATGATTTTTTTTTAAATAAACATAATATTTTGAAAGGAAAATATTTACATTTAACAAAGAAACACAAAACAATTATATTTTTGATTTCCGTTTAATTTGAATTTCAATACATTACAGTGAAATTTGAATTGCTTAGCTATAATGAACACGTTAAGTTTTTTCGTTATTTATTCGTTTGATTTTGTTAAATTTTAATTCTTAGTAAAGTTGGAATGGCAAATCCTTGGAGAGCCAACTATGGGAATTGTTTTTGTTTTCCGTTCGGTGGTGGTGTGGTTGGTGCTTTAGTTGGGTTTCTTTGGGGGATCCGGTTGAATAAATTGATTCTGCATTGGATTCGTGTATGGATGGTGCATTCTACATAATTCCTATATATTGAACTTGATCAGCCACAAATACTGATAAATTTTTAATGTAAATCCTTAAATGCATTCATAGCAATTCGGAGTTGTATCTTGAGTTGCTTAGACTAAATTGTTAACTTTGTTTTGTGTGACAACTAACGTAATTCGTAATAATAAATGCATCGAAACGGATTGTCCTTGTAATACTAGAGAAATCAAAAAAAAATCGAAAAACTGAAAACTGAACAAAAAAAGGAAAAAGTATTGTTGTTCACGATCCAGCCAAATATTCGAAACCATCAAATTTATTGTTTTCCATTGCACATTTATAAATATTTTTAATGTATTAATTGGAAGTTGTTTTGTTTCGAACATATGGCGTAATGCGGATTTGGATCTCGAAACATTTTCAATAATTATTAATATTAATTTGTTTTTTTTTTTTTTTTTTTTTTGGAAGCAGTTATAAAAAATATTGTATTTCATTTAAATTTGTTTAAAGTTTTAGTTTTAGGTTTAGATTTAAAGATACGCGCAGTTTACTTAATTATCCAAATGGCATACATTTTTGTTTTTTAATCGCCATCGGAATTGCGTTATCCATAATGTTCTGTTAGTTTTTTTGTTTAAGCGCTTAGAATACATAATTTTTTTGTTGTTTTTCTTTTGTTGTATATAATTGGCACTTAACTCATTTGTTTTAAAAAAAATATATATAACATAAAATATAGTACACACAAAAACGATCATTTCGGGATCAAAAAGGTAAAAAGTATATATGTAGTATATATACCAATATGTATATATAGATGTATGTATGTGTATATATATATAGGATATAAATAAATAAATCACGTTCATTCAGTAAAAAAGAATTGGCCAAATGAAAACAAATACACAAGAGCGCCAAATTGCACATAAAATATTAATTAATCATTTTCCTTTCTCAGTACGAATATATGTATATATAAGTAGGTGGCAACCTCTAGTTGTCTCCTTCTCGATGTGGAGATCGGTCATCCAAGATGGTTGCTTGATCGGAGTGGTGGTGGATGGTGTAAAGGTGTAAAGGTGGTCATGGTGCCGACGAGGGTGAGGGTTAGGAATGTTTCTCTAGACATTTTATAACTCGATGACATCCTCTTCTTGCTTTGTGTAGGGCGCAGCAGTTCTAAAGGATAAACGCTCCGAATCGTCTCGTTGCAGACCCTTAACTAATGTCTCCTGAATAGGCGGAGGGGCGGAAATAAGAGAAAATATTTGTTAGTTGGAAATTAAATCTTATCGGACTGGTACATTTACATGACATGCAAGCAACAAGGAAACTAGGCAAGCAACAGAATACAAAAGGCTGATGCAGATGAGGATGGTGAAAGAACGACGACGACGACGACGTGGCCAATGGAAAGAATGAGAAGTTGTGATGGTTTTGCAGCAGCAGGCATCAATCAAACCTCGAACAGTGTTGAGATCTCCTTGCCAGCAATGCGTTTGAGGGCTCCACTTTCCGCACAACTGGAGGCGGAACCATTTCGTTTACTTAATATTTCATTGCTAATTAGGTTCGCTCTGCTCTGAGCTGAGTTGCTGCTCATTTTGCTTGTTATCCTGTTGCTTGTGCTGGTGATGCTACTCGTAACTGACTCTTCTGATTCAAACTGGCTGCTAGTATTTAATACTGTTGTTGTTGTTGTGGTTGAGGATGAGGAAGAAGTGGTGGTGCTAGTGGAGGAAGTTGATGAGACTGAGGTGCTGCTGGAATTACTGCTCGTGGAGCGCAGATTCGATGTGCCCAATATGGTTCTTGGCATAACAGGTGGCTTGAGGGGAAGTTCTAAGTTTTACAGGCAATAAAAATCAAATTAAAATAAATAAAAGATAGGGAAATCAATAAGAAACAAAACAAAAAGAGACAAGAGCAGCTACTAGATTACTACCTACAAGCAGGCGGCATGCATCATTTCGAGCTCCAATAGACTTACCCAGACGATTGAGACCTGCGGCCAGTTCGCGCACCGATTTCTTTTCGAGAGCTGCTCCCGGGGTGATGCCCACAATGCTACCTCCTCCACTGCCGCCAGCTGCTATGGCTATGCCCGGTGTTATGCCCACAATGGAACCACCGCCGCCGCTCTTGCAGAAGGCAACCACTTCGGGAACATCTACAAAAAGGGAGAAAGGATATTTGTAGTTACAGCAAATGCCCCTTCAGTAGTTACTCACCTTCATCCAATTTCTCTGGTGTGGTCTTCTGCGAGTCACTTGTGGCCTGACCATTGCCCAAGTCGGAGCCGGTTGCATTTTTCGGTTCACCTGGACCAACCACTGACCAGGGGCGTGGCTTCTGCAGGACAATGGGAGTGCGGAGTATGCCATTGCCTGTCTTAACAATGACACTTCCATCTCCGCTGCTCGTTGCACTATTCCTAATTGAATCGCTACTCGGTGAACGCATCTTGTCTTCGCCACGTGTGTTTCCTGCCTTCAGCAGTCCTCCCCCAGCGGCTGCCTCTTCGCCAGACCCGGAGCCGGCGCCCCCCTCTGTTCTCATCTTGACCAGCGGTGATTTACGTCCAACCAAAGGAGAATATTTCTCCAAGTTGTCTGTGGAACGGGAACGGGTTGCCCAAGAAGCACCTGCGGACAGGAATACAAAATATATATCAATATCTCATACTGGATTCCATTATCTATAATACTTACTTTTCAGCAGTGGCGATTGGCGTTCCAATTTGATTGGTCGGCGCTCTTCCAGAATGGGTGTGGTCTCCTCTGATGTCATGTGTCCATTGCCATCTCGACTCATGGTGGGGCTATCTACAAAGGACAATGAGCTGCACTCCTCCGATGTGGGCGACACAAGGGGCGTCAATGTGGTGGGGGTAACCGAACCGGGACGGAAAAAGTGTTCCAATCCCTCGCCAATCTCTCGTCCGCCCAGCCCTTCGGCATTGACCAAGGGACGCGTGGGCGCTCGCGTCTTGGCCCGTTTGGGGCGTCCTTTGACCAAATGCTGCAGCTGAAAGGAAGCGCTGGGCAGCTCAGTAATAGAATCGCAGCATTCATCGCCACCTCCATCATCGGCGGTCAGCAGGCTACTGTCGGTCATATTGCTATTGCCAATGGCTCCGTTTCCGTGACCAACCACAGCGGCGGCTCCTCCGCCTCCTCGAGACAAGACTCCTGACAACTGATGCGAGCTGGATGAGCGATGCGAAGAGGGTGACTCCAAGAGATCGGGTATGTGGCTCAAACTGAGATTCTCCACCACCGACTGGGGACGCACTTTACGGCCAACGGATCGGCGTTTGGTAGGCAAATGCGGTGTGGCCTAAAGGAATGAGTTTACACAGAGAAAGAGAGCGAGACAGAATTGGGATAAATCTTGCGGGAAAAACGGGTGATTTATTTCAAATGGAAATCAATGGAAAATGGAAACGGGGAAATGGGAAAACAAACAGGAAATGAATACTAAGGAATCAACTAAAACAAAAGAAAGAATAAACCGTTTTTAATTTCTACTACATACATATAGAGTAGAGGGGGGATATAGTTGATAGATTGGGGATAAACTATATCATTTGCATTGAAAATAAAAAATTTGTAGTAAAGTTTACAAAGATGAAATAGAATGGACACAAAAACAACTACTTACAAGGTTCAGATATTCCAATTTCTTTTTTTTTTATGTGTGATTTTTAGTTTTTTAAATTGCATTTTTTATATGTAAATGATTGGAGATAAGGTTGGAGATATATATAGTTTGTTTTTAGATAGATTACACATATACATATATATATATATATATTATACAGCAGATCGTGTCAGGAGAAGATGCGCAGACGAAGACGAGAATGAAATAATGAACATGAGTGACGAGTATATATAAATTCTATAGATATATATATAGTATTGTGTGATTTCTTAGATATATGTATTTATATATGGATGATATGATGATTATGATTGATACTTGATTTGATGGATGATTTTCTTATTGTAATTTGGCACTCGATCTGTCTTTGTCTCGTTTATTAAAGATTATTGCATCCATTTGGGTAGCGACAAATTTTCAACACTTACAGTGGGTGATTCCAATCCCGATTTGGATAAGATGGAGCCACGTCCTGGTCGTATTATTAGACCATCAGTATCCTAAAAACAAAAGTATGACAACAGAAACGAAAATTACTTAAGGCCAGGCCGTACAACAAATATTTAATCAGTTTCATGCTGATAACAGACTAAGCGACGACGGCAGCATGAACCGATTTCAGTTCAATTGAAGTACACAACTGTTCTAATTTTTTTTGGGTTCGATTATTTTGTGGCACAGAAAACGAAAGTGGCTTTCCATGGGGCTTAAGGCGCGCTGACATCATCATCATCAACATCATGAGCGAGCACCTCGTCGCAACTTACATGGCTCGATCGACTGCGCACAATATCGGGGGTCTGCGGTTCGTCCATTAGCAGCACCGATGGCGACTCGGCAATGCCCAGGCCACGGCGATAGCGTGTCAAGGCCTCCAGCACTTCATCCGTAGCTCTATCCGATATGGCCGATGCCAATGACTGCTCAATTTCACTGTAAAGACAAACAAGAAAGTCAAGTTATTAGTAGGTTTTCTTTGGAATTTGAATAATTAGTAGGTACTTGTGAATGGTTGGTGATTCTAATGATTCAACGTTTGAGTTTTGAGTTGATTCTGGTTCCAACTCTTCATCGGGACACTCCTTATAGGCAGTTTGCTGCCTGGATGACCCTTTATTGCCAAAGCAACAGCACAAAAAACATCCCAGACCCATTATTATGGAATCCCACACAGAAATGGCCGACGAAGGAGACGGCACAGAGACTGGTCAGACGTTTGACTCCAAATGGAACTGCATTCAGCTGTTCAATTTCAGTTATGTGTATCTACATATTTATTTTTGTTATTCTTTTTTTTTTTTGGTGTTTGCTTAATCTTATCTAAGAGTGAGGCTTCCTCTCTCTCTCCCACACACACACACATATATATCTACTCGTTTTTTACACATTTGACACATACAGACAAACAACTGTTCTCTCTAGCAAGTGCGGAAATGTCATTTCGTGTTTGCATAATGAGAGCGAATCGGAAGAGTGAGAAAAAGATAGAGAGTGACTAAAGCAGAGAACTCAATCTCAAATATTTGCAAACTCAACATTTTTTGACTAAGCAAATGTACATTTGTATAAACAATCACAATGGCTCTCTCTTTCATCTGGTCCATTCTTTAGGGTTAATCTGGAGTCCAACTTACCCAACTTTATTCATTATCTCGCTGCCCGCATTGTTAAGCAAACAAGTCTGAAGAAACTCCTCGGGCACTACTAGCCGCTCCGCGAGAGCTTTACGCAAATCCTGGACCACAATCTGATTGCCCAGGGTTTTGGGGCATTGCTCGATGCCAGTCCGTATCATGGTCTCTAGAGTTTCCTCCAGATAGCTCTTGATCGTGTAGCTCAGCTCGCTGGCCACACGGGTCAATTTCATTTCGATGGGATGCGAATCACTGCGCACTGCTTCCTGCAATTTGGGCATCAACTGTTTGCAGTTCTCGGCGTCGGTTATAAGGCGCTGGACAGCCGACACACTGTCACCGCCTCCGCCCTTGGCTATGGAAATGGTATCCTGAGTCTCGGCCACAAGTTTGTCCACCAGCTGGTGAGTGGAGGACAACATAAAGCCATGCTGTAACCGAAATGCTTGGCCGTTGCTACGCTTTAAGCCATTGCAATTGCGTTGCAAGAGTTCCTGCATTTTGCGCATCACAGCATCCGTCTTGTCTGGATGATTTTTCAGATGGGGGGCAATATCAAAGACGGGGAATGGTATGTGACGCATGCTGTGATTGTGCTCCAGGGCATAGACTATATCCGCATAGCCCTGCAACGTCACATTGTTTTTGTCCATGTAAATGGTACGCAGGCGATTGTTAATCTGCAGAGCCTTGGCCAACAGACGGGCTCCCACATCGCCCATGAAGTTGCCACTTATATCCAGTTTCTGGAGACTCTGATTGCTGCCCAGGGCATTGATGAAATCGTGGAGATCGTGCTTCAGTTTATTCTCAGACAACATTAGCTCGGCCAGTGGGAAATCATCCTTCTGTATCAGATTGACCAAGGCGTCCATTACGGGGGGAATGTGTTTGGGTTTCATGCCCGTCAAGCTGCGACACAAAAGAAGTGTCCGAATCGAAGGATTTTTCGAGATGGCCGTCAACACGGGAGCCAATTCCGCATCCAGTTGATTCTCACTGATGTCCAGACTTTGTAAAACTCGCACGCCATGTATGCAGGACTCGAGAACATGGGCACCTTGTGTGCCCAGCGTATTACTGCTTAGATCCAAGTGCAGGCCTGCCGTTGACTCATTGCAGGCTAGGCCCAGAAGCAGGTTCTTTAATGCCTCCATGGGAAGTTTACAGCCGGCGATATTTAAATGCTTAAGGCTCAATGAGCTGGTGAAGAACTGCTTGAACGAGGGTGGTATCTCCTTGCCCTTTTTGGTACTAAACGAATTGTGCGACACATTCAGATGGGCCAAATGCGTGGCACAGCCGCGCAATAAAGCTCCAAACAACTGAAAGAGAAAGTGGATAATAAGAGAGGTAAAAATGAATCTAGCACATTTCCACTCACATTCTCCAGTATAATATCAGTCGATGCCAGATCCAAGTGCTCCAAAACGTTTGGCTGAGCCAGAAAGTTGTGCAGGTTCTACAATAGAACAAAAGAGTATCAAATAAGTTTCAATTAGGGATCAGAATAATAATCATTACTGCTTACCGTTATGTCATCTTTGAGACTATTGCCACTTAAATCTAGATACGTGAGAGAATTGGCTATACTTTGATTGACCGTCAGGGAATGTGACATCTGATTGACGCCTTTCGAGGTGAGACCACAGTGAGCCAATGCCAGCTTACAGAGTCCCTTGGACACCTTGGCTATGGGTGGGGCCAGGTGAATGGCTCCTAAGGTAGGAAGGTACAGAGATTTATATTAGGAAAACGAACATCAAACTGGCTAAACAATGATTTGAAGAAAATGAAGCAATGGAAAATGGATCTGAGGAATTTTCATTTCGATTATGCCAATTGTGTTTGTTACAAAAACAAGCAGAAAAATAGCAAATGATTTCCCTCGTGGTGGCCCTTGTCGGTGGAGTGAGTTAGAGAGATGAGGAGAAGAAGCAGTGAGACCAATTCAGAGAAGATTCTTTAGATTCAACCGACATGGGTCACACTAATCGGGGATCACAAATATTGATGATTAAATATGCATAAGAATAACAAGAACAACAACAACATCAATAATAATAACAGTAATGAACAATGAACAATGAGAATGAGTAGCAAATGTTTATGTTCTGATGAACTGTGACCAAAAAGGAACTGCTTCGGACATATTCTTTATCCCAATCATTTTCTAAATTAACAAATTTCTTTTGGAGTTGATTCTTGGCAGTTCTTTTTAAAGGCACAGTCCTACATATATCATCTATGTGGCTCTGTCAAACCTTGTACAATCTTTCCGAGTAGGGCGCACAGTGAGCTGGCTCCTACACACACACACACACACACACGCACACACAAGTGCAGTAAGATTGTGTGTACATATATGTGATGGGTCAAAAGATTAACAATTAAACAAAAACATTGGAGAACAGAGAGAGAAATGAACAACAAAAGTGAAAGACAATATTGGATTAATTGGTTTCCACAAACTAGACCAGACTAGGAAACTAGGGGTGGATCAGGAAGATTTATCCATTTGCCCATAGTAAGGGTTGTTTATCTGTATCGTCTATCTATATACGCACCTTTATCCTCTATTATATTATGACTCAGATCGATGGTGCGAATGGCGGGATTGCTATTCGAGATCACAGATGTCGATAGTTTGTTCAGAAAATCACCTCTGCAAAGGATTCACAATTAATATTCTAAAAGAGTCTCAAATTAAAACTAAACTGAGCTAACCTTAAACCTAAGGCCTCCAAATGCAGCTCCTCCAGCCACATTGAACGCTTGAGCACATGCAGAATACGTTCCAAAGTCTCATTCGAAAGACGCATATGGGCAGCCTTTAGGCCACGAAAGAATGTATTATATTCCAAGGCTGAAACAATGGCCATCAAGTCTCTGTAGAAGATGATAAACAAAAGAATTATGGTAAATATTTATTAGTGTCTTTACTTTTTCGTTTCTCGCTCACTCACTTTGGTTCCAAGTGATCAAAGTCTCGTAAATTGAGAACTCTTGTGTCGTGCGACAAGTAAATCGTATCGACATCCCAGGCAACCTCTTCACGATAGGGTACACCATGGAAATCACACATGCAGGCATATTGAGCACTAAATCCACCGCAAGGTCCCACATTACGAGGATCGGAGGGTCGAAATTCTTCAGAGAAAATGGTTTCACGTTCCGGTGGTTGGATATCGATCTGTAGGAGAAGAAAAATAAATGTTTTAACGAAGTGCAACAAGAGTTTTCAGTTCTGTTATCTTCACATTTTTTATTACTACCACAAAAAGGACATACTACTTGCGTGTCCTGTGACAATTAACCACTCATGTCATTGTCTCTTTTCGCTAATTGGTGATAATACTCGTAAAACTAGCACTCTGTTAGCAATCAAATGAAAGAATCTATGTATCAAGACTCCAAGTAAAGTGATTTACAAGGCAATCCACATCGAAGTTGGTAAAATTATAATCATTAAATTGTGAAAACTATGTTTAATCGTTCTTTGGATCAGCATAAAACATATGCATTGAATTCCCAACTCCATGCAAAGCAGATAGCATGACAATGGGTACAACATTTATGCATTTAAAGCTTAAATGGCTTAATTAATGAAGGCCTCGTACCGAGGGGCTCATCAAATGGGTGAAATATTATTGGTTGGGAAGTCGGCAGCCACATGAAAACAGCAATCATTAAATATTAAATTAAAACTTTAATTAAAGTCAGCAGCAACCCACATGCAGTTGCCGTTTAGTACTCTCAAGTGCCAGCCAAAAAACACAAAAACTTTAAGGTTTAGAGCAAATGTACATATATGGAATACCTATAGACGAGCAAATACTATGTATGTAGGAGATCCAGTCATCTAACAAACTTCTGATGGATAGCTTATGTTTTATATTATATATACGTACCTTTTTGATGATATATTTGAGAGGAACTGTTGGAAATATTTGCTTAATGGCCGATGCCAAGTCGGTTAGTATGACATCAGCATTCTGAAAAGTAGAATAATAATTTTAAGTGGTTTAAAATTATAGTAAATTGTATACAGAGATAGAGAGAAAAAGAGAGAGAAAGATGGGTGTCACCTACCGAACTGAAATTGCCCGCATCTCCGGTGGTTACAAACGAGTATGGCCGATCGCTTGTGACAATGGAAAAATGCGTGGACTTTTTACTCTCGACACCGACAATATCCAGATAGTGGAAATGGCATTCAATCTATGTGTGAGTGGATGGATGGAGAGCATTATAATTGGATTAACTTACTCGCTGTCTGTCTGTCTGTCGGCTCGCTCTTCTTATACTTACCTTGGTGGGCACTTTGGCACTAAGTAAGTAAATGCGAACTGGCGTAAAGACCTGAGAAACAAAATAATGTTATTAGTAGGTGAGAGAAAGAAATAAGGATTCTTTTGACTAGTCCATCTCTTTGATTGGAAATCAAAGCGAGGGCTTTAATTCATTTAGGGTATTTAGTTAAATGCAGAAAAGAAGATTCCTTTGTCGACACTTTTTGCTCCCCTCTCCTTCTTTACTTTGACTTTGGTAATTGGACACTTTGTCTCAGTCACCTTTTAAGCGGCTTTTGAACGAATCAATTTTCCAGTCATGTGACTTTTGAGTCGGCCAGCCAAGAAATTAGCATAGAATGGGCCATGGTAAAGGACAGACGCCGCTAAGTATGCTATAAAATATCAATTACAATGAAATTTACTTCCCACTCCAAAGGAGAGACCATCCATTCGGAACTTTCAGTGGCACTTTTTGAATGTTAATTAAGTTTAAAGAACAGAATCTGGTCGGTATGGAATATAGCCATGACCCTTTGGGACTATCAAACAAAGAATCTTCAAAACAATCTGGTTTCTGTCTCATTTATTTACACCAGGTGGCCCGGGTCGTTACTCTTGACTAAGTAACAAAGACAATACAAAGAATTGCTAACAAAAAAATAAATTTATTTTTGATCGAGAGACCTCTTCTTTATGTCTGCATCTCTAGTGGGGCATGCCACACGCACATGACTTGCTGGTGATGATAATTATGATGGGAGGAGCCTCAATTAGCAGTTGCTATTAAACTTACCAATACACGATTTTCTGTTTTATCGCCTTTCGTTTCCAATTTAACCATATATTTCACGAGTATCTTTGTATGGCGACCCAATAAGGATTTGACGCTTTCTGCAAACGAGAGAGAGAGAGAGAGAAAAATATAGATTGAAATTAATGTAATCGTCGGGGCGAAAGCTTATAAGAGTCATATACAATTCTTGATAACAATTATAACAACAAACAATTGTCTGACAATATTATATAGATATGTTAATGTATCTATATGTATATCGTTTTTAGCATGCACAATTCGTGTATTATATCATGCGAAATCAGTTTTCAAACGAAACACGTAGATGCCGGCCCCGCTCATATGAAGGCAATCATCAAATGTCGACGACAATGCCCACCTCCAACCACCAAACAGTCAACCCATCCTCCCTGTGGCCACCTTATTATTTTCATTGCAGCAGCACCAACAGCTACTTAGCATACCCTCACACACACACATAGCCAGGAGCGCATCTAAGATGATAACAAACTTAAATAGATTTTGCCACTATTCTTGCCTAGTTTTCCAAAGTAAACTTTATCATATTGGCCAAAATGCCTTTAAGTTTTAAAAAAGGAAAGAATATATCCGAAATTTTCAGAACTAATTCCAGACATTTCAAATATTATTCTTTTTAGGCACCTTAGTAGTTGACAAGAGACATCCAGAAAATTGATGCGGAAAACCTTTTAGTCGGAACTGGAACGAAATAGAAGTGTTCTCCATTTACAAGGTTCTCCATCGTACTGCCTATAGAATACGTAATGACAAATGATATCTAAATAGTGTTTAAACTTATTTTATTTATAAGTCTTAGAATCTTTAGTTAAGCCGCGAGAGTTGGCGAACCAAAGTCTTTCTAGATTATTATGAGTGTTCCGAACTTAATAGTGAAAAGGATTTTTATATATGATCATCATTTCGCCCTGTGGAAACACACACAAAGAGATTCCCCCACGCCTTAATGTCTTCTTTTACCTCCCTATCCCACTTGCTCCCCACCGCGCTCAAACGATGACGAATTATTCAGAGTGAGAAATTTTGCAGTCGCAGTTGACAAAAGCAAGAAAGAGAGATGAATAGAGAGAGTGGGAGAGCGACACACGATGAGGCGATAGAAGGAGTTGGGTTAGAGGTGGGGTTGTTAAGGGGGTGAGGTAAAGGAGAAGGCATTATTATGTCATGCGACAGGCATGCCAAATCTCAAGTATGCTTACAGTTATGACTCCTTGTCTAAGCATGTTCCACAACGACAACAGCAACAACAACAGCAGCAACAACAACAGCAACAACAACAGCAACAAAGCATAAGACAGAGAGGGGGGAGGATAGGGAAGGGAAGCAAAAGAGGACGAAATGGAATTGAAATGTCTGAAATATCAAATGCTCTTCTCCCTCTCCAACCCCAACCTCACCCTGACATAAGGAAAAAGGGCGATAGAAGAAGACAATGACAAAGTCAAAGCTCTTGGGCAAAAGTTTTTTGCCCACAGCGCAACACTTGAAGAAAATTGTTTTGATTTACATACATTTTTGCAGTAGTAGTAGTAGTGGCAGTAGCCAAAATATAGTTTGGTTTACCTTTAAAACGTTAAATGTTGGTGTGGGGGAAAGTAGATGTTAATAGCAAGTGGATTTGCATGCCAAGGAGATACTAGACACCTGACCATCTACCCACCACACCCCCTTCTTGACCACTCTCACCAAACAGCGACACTTGCCTTGATGGCTTTATGCTTTGTTGAGACATGTTAGGACATGTTGGCACGCATCAAAAATCAAGCAGCACGAAAAGACAACAACAAAACATTTGACTAACTGACTGACTGACTGACTGATTCGCTTAATTGCAGACTTGAGAGCTTGCGCGTTGAAATGTGAATGAACTTGGCCTACCACCACCCTCCCCAACTTACAATCTCTTCATCTCATCAACTCACACACACAAACACGGAGAAACACTCTCTCTGTCTCTCATACTTCGTCGCGCTCTCGTTACATAGTAACGGTAGCTTGAGTGCCGCTTCTCTTTCTTTTGATATAGCGGGGCACTATGACAAGAAAATGATGACAAGTGCATGACAGTAGATCAACAAAGTCTTTGTACAGCTAAGAGAATTTAAGGAATTTCCAAGGGTCATCATGTTCATGAACGTGTTGTACACACAGTACTGACGACAACACAATCCAAATTACCTGTCTGGTCCACAGCTATCCCATCTATTCTGTTCCCCCTTTTACACTCTTTTGTCGCTACGTCGGCGGCTCTATTTCCGCCTAGGAGGAAATTCGACTTTAATTGAAAATTGTGGTTATCTTGTTCGATTTGTGCGGTTTCATTTTGCTGCTGCTTACCCACCTATCTGCCCAAGTTTTTGACCCCGTCCTCTTTTTACACTTGCTCTGTTGTCGATAATCTGCTTTAGGGTCAAAGAACCAAATTCTAACAAGATTGTCAAAAAAGTTTCTGCACACATTTGGCTGTTGCAGATGCGGCTGAGCACACACATGGTGTAGGTGGCCTGGTGGGCGGATTTGGCAACAGGATCTAAGCTGGACAAAAACGTTTGAGTGTGTGACCCAATTTTGAATGAACTTTTTACTGCAGGAACAGCCGCAAAGCTCAGCACAATGCGAGAACGAGAAGGATTACACGAGTTCAAAATACTTTATATCCTACAACAAGAACTAAAATTGCATGTGGAAGTGTGCGGGAGCAGTGCCGGATTTACAGCAAGACCACAGTAGGCCGATAATAATCCAAAAAAAAAGTGGGAACCCGTCAAATTTGAAACGCAAGTCAACATGCAAATATTTTTTTTTTTTTTTTAATTTTGGTATTTTTGGGCAATTGATTCAAATTTTCAAGGCTGATTACCATTTCATCCTCGCACAGGTCGCTGAAAAGCAGATCTTCCTTCTTTTTGGCACTACTTTTAAATTTATCGGGAAAAATATTCATTTTTCTATCACCATTATGCGTCTGTACGATTATTATTGTTGGAAAACTGTGCGTATACGTAATTGCTAATTAATTGTTGAAAACCAAAAAAGAGGAGCTGACATTCCAGGGCGACAATTCCGACAATTCCGTCACTGTGTTAAGAGTTTTTTATAATAACGTCCGTTTTGTAGTCGCAGTTTGTTAAATGAACATTGTCTGTAGTTCTCCGTCGTCATCATCATCGTAGTTATTGTTGGCTATGCAAACATCACAAACACACACACACACATCTACACCCGCACTCAGTGAGTCACAGGCAAACTTTGAACTCTTATAAAAAAAAAAAAAAATAACAAACTGTGTTCAAACTTGTCAACAAATGCAATATGCAGACAATGGGAAAACTGTTCTACGGTTTGACAGTCACACTTAACTTGCATTGCCCACCCCAAAACCTCACCCCACCCACCACCTGTATTTGGGGAGTGACGTAGCAAGAATCAGATAAGCTCCAAAGACCATAAAGGGCGCCAAAATCTAATCGTAGTTTGTTGAGATCATAAATTTAAAACACATGTAAATACATATTTATTAACTCAAGGGATAATCATACAAGATTACAGTTCGTTCCAAAATTTATGGGCCCAGTCTATTTTTTGATAACAACATTGTCTATTTTATTTTACTAATCCAAAAAAATATTCCCCAAGATTTAACAAACACAATGCCGAATTGCTTAGTTATCTCATATTAATAGATTATCTCGGGAAAACCCTAGAAGTTCAAGCGGAAAACTTGTTTTATTCATATACATAATTAGGTAGAGAATTGGCAGGCCTTAGCTTTCTTATTATTATAAGTCTTTCATTATTGTATCTGTTTAAGTCAAGAAAGATAAATTTGTATCTGAAGCTACATATTTTATATGCCCAGATCAGTACCAACATCCAAAGTAGGTATTTTCTGCCTCATTCTAGGCTTCTATTATAAGATCATCGATTTAAATTACAATCAAATGGCCAACTTACAATTTATCAGTTTGTAATTGTTGGCATTATCACTGGGGAACAAACTGTAATATAAGATCTCGAAAATATGCTGATGTATGTACATATGTACATATGTATACATATATCATTTAACAATCGCGATATTGTTAATAAATATTTTCTTTATGCAGTCTAATAATTATTGTAGTTAGCCCGGTTTAGCCTCGGGGCGCCAGAAGACTTAACGGCGGATCTGTAACGAACGCGCGTCAACACGCACACTTACACAGAGAGAAAGAGAGAGAGAGAGAGAGAAAAAATACAAGAAAGCTTGCTGAAATATCAGCTAAAGACAACAACAAAAGCAGACAACCCAAACAATGGCAAGGTCTTTTTAACTCTTTGTCTTTTTCTTTCTGTCGCTCCCCATCTCCCTCTCTCTCTCTCTAACTCTCTTTTGACAACAACACAAAAGAAAGTTAAACGAACAATTTTGATTTTCGTTTTTCTTTACACAACTTTGTGATTACTTTACGTTATGTTAATTATTTTTGCACAAAGAGTGAAGACGACGTTGAAAACGAAGAAGTGGTAAAAAGGGGTGGAGGAGCTCTCAAGTAGATTGCGGGGGAGAGAAACAGCTGACTTGAACAGAGGCCACAGCTGTCTCTGTCTCTGGTGCTATTGTAATTAAAACTGTAATTGAAATTGTTTAGTTCAGTTTTTTTTCCGTTTTTGTTCCGCCAACACCTTTTTCGCCTTTTTATAGAGCAAACGAGGCTTAATCCAAATTCATTTGACCTCAAAAAAGCAAGCAACTTATGTGAAGCGCAATTTTCGTTGTTGCGGATTGGATGGATAGAGCAAGGGAGGGGGGCAGGGCGACAAGTGTATGTGTAATAGAAAGCGACAGGTTCTTTTCAACTGGCCAGAGCAGCGTCGTCAGCGTTGGCAGCTACAGCAGGTCAGGGATGCGTCTCTGTCAGTGGCTTTAACATCATCGGCACTTGCTGCCTCTGTGGCTGGTTGACACAATTTCACCCAAAAAGAGACACAGAGCGAGAGAGAGACAGATAGAAAGAGATGGCTTCATAATGGGAATAAAATGGAGCAGCAAAAGATTTTTTTTTGGCTTTTGCTGGAAGTTCTTTCTGCCTGCTTCTTTTGCTATTTCTTTTCAAATGTTGCCAAACTAGTTTTCTCATAATTTGTGTCTTATTTTTTGCCAACTTTCGTCTACTCCAAATTGTCTGGCATAGATTTTGGAGTGTGGCATTAACCACTAATGAGGCACAAGGATAAACAACTGGAGCAGCAGGTGAGAGTAAGAAAGAGATAGAGACACAGCGAGAGAGAGAGAGTATAGTGTGAGAGAAAGATATCATTTAATATGTTTGCTAATTGCTTCTCTCTCAGCATTCATTTATTTTGCCATTTAGTTTGCATTATTCACTTAATTGCTTTGCATAAATTATTGAGCAGCGGACATTTTGATTGGGCCATCCACACTCATCTCTGTGTGTGTGTGTGTGTGTGTGTATATGTGTGCGTGTATGTAGGTCAAACAGGAGGTCAAAGCTTTTATTTAGCTGCTGCAATACTGCAAACGCCAACGCCCATTAACAAACAATATCAAACGAAAAACTTTAAATTTCAAATAGTTTTGCATTTTTTCACACGCAGCCATAAATATTGGCTTTAGATTGCAACACAACATCCCATCCCATCCACAAAGAGCTTGGTCAATGGCACAGTGGCGCATGCCTATAATGAAACGACCATCTCTACCTTATCAGTATTTCATTTCTTATCAAAACTAACATCAGTTGCTTGGCCTTTGGGGGACTGATAACATTTACCAATTGGGGCTAATTATTGAACAAATTGAGGTAAGCAATGGTCATTCAAACGAATTGATTGATTTTTCATGCCTCAGAGATTCCATCAAAAGGTAATATTTAACACCATTTCAGCGTACGATAAGCCTTTGAAGGCATTGCCAACCACTGAACACAAAAACAAATAATGGCGAGACCAACAACAACAACAACGTCAGCTATAAACTTTCAACAAGACAATTTCCGTTGAACTCACAACAACAAAAACAATAAACCAAAAATAAAGAAGGTGCGGTCTGGTGTGATCTGGTCTGGTCGTCCCGTGGTCATCGTCGTGGGGCATAAACGTTTTATAAAGTGCAAAAACAAACCGCTAGAACTGTTGTATGTGTGGTTAAATGCATGACGCACTCCCAAACACCAACGCTCCACCCGCCCCCACCGTTGCCTCGTCTCATCGCCATGTCGGTTGGTCGGTCTCACCTTCATCGACGCTGCTGCGTCGCAGTTTGGAGGTCTTCTTTAATACATCGCGTATCTGGTACTCCATAATGCACCGCAAATACTGATCGATATGATTCATCATCTCGTTTGTGTACATAATGCTTTCTTTACCCATTCCGCTGCATCAGAACTCACAAAACGAAAACTATCAACGATTAATAGATAACCAACGGAGAGAGCAAGGAGCGTCGACACGTTGCAATTCTTACTAGATTTGCAGTAACTTTTGTTTTTCGCCTTGAAGCCCGTTGCGATCAATTTTAAAACTGAGACAGACCCAAAGACTACAAGCCCAAATAGCAAACGATGGCTTCTTATCAGTTTGGCATTGTGGTGGGAGTATTATCATCGCCCCCCTCTTCCAAGAATGAGAGAGAGAGAGAGAGCAAAGAGTGCAAAAATTTCAATCGTCTTAGAGAGTGAGAGAGAGAAAAGCTCAGCAAGTAATTTACTTTGTTCCGTTCAAACCAAAACAGGGTGATTCAAAGACAAAAAAATTGTAAAGTCAGAATAGAGTGAAACTTGCTAAATTCAGGCGGGGAGTCAATAATTTAAAATATGTAACTCTAAGTTTTTAAGTGTCCCTATGTCATCTGTAGAGTAATTCATAAGTACGTGGGGTAGGTTAGGATCAAAGTCAAAAGAAAATTGCAAATTAAAGAAAACTGTGAATCAATGTTCCTCGGGAACACAAAAAAGAGCAGGAAGTCTGTTTAGCGTTATTTCAAGAACTACCAGGTTCTCTCATCAGCAGATCTGCTAACCAGAAACGATTTGCAAGGCCATACTACTACTTCAACACTAAAACCAGTTGGGAATTGTAACTGGATATGCGACAAATAAACTTTATGGATATATGTATGATGTAGATCGCAAAGGTAAAGTAAATAAAAGCTATTTTAAATTCATATGCATTGACTTGAAAGCAATTGCAAATTTGGCTTAAAATATGAGAAACTTTTTGGAAATGAATTTATGTACCGCTTATAACACAGGCCAACCAAAGGTTCGCCCCATATTTTTTGTGTTGGTCTGTGTAAATAATATAAGTATACACTTTTAAGTAATGCCGAATTCACGATAAGACTATCGCGATTTTCTTTTCTGTTGGCACCACGCCTTAAATTCTTAACTTTTGTTTTATTTAACTTTTAAGAATGTGTGTATGAAACATTTAAAGAGGGGGTTTAGTTTGCTATTGCATTGGCAGGTGGCAGGTGTCCAAACACAAACAGATCAAGCAAACAGGACCCCACTCTCTACCCCCCTTCCTTTATAAATCACTAGCCCAGCGGTGTCTCTTTTTCATTCGTGTAATGCCCAATTGAGTTTCGGGTGCAACCAAAAACAAAACAACGGCAGCAAACCGAATCGAGTTTATTTTGGAGCGCTGCAACATCAACAACCACAACAACAACAACAACAACCACGGGAACAACAACAAACTATATCATAAATAAAATTGTCAATGCTTAATTGGGCCAAAGAGCTTGAAGCGTGAAGCGATCTAAATTCCTGCACAGTTGGCCTGTAGCCGGTGAAAATAAATTGAAATCCGCTTTCAATACAGAGACGAATTATGTAATAAGAATAACCGATGAAACATTAACTGATTAACCAGTTATCCCGTTAACTGTGAGGCTGAGCACCAGTGAGATGATCTCATGGATTACTAATGATGCAATGCACCCATCATTCCCCTTGATGCATTTTGGTTAGATTCCTTAATTACGGGTTTAGTTAATGCAAGATTAACAGTTTTCTCTAGAGCAGGCTAATAGGAATAAGCACAGAAACAGAGTGAGAGAGAGAGAGGGAGCAAGGGGGATACAAACGAACAGAGGCAGGAAGTAACTCAGACAGCAAGAACAACAATTAAGAGATGTAAATAGAGAAGGAGCGAGAGGGAGACTATTCCACCTGGACTAAAGATGAAATAGTCTCTCTCAATCTTCCTCCTAGACTAAAGGAGGAATACGAGCTTAGGGAACGGTAGCATGAGCAATGCTGGGTGGAGAATTATGTCATCTTACTTTTCTTGACTCTCCTCGGGGGGTGTTGGGATATTTTTGCACTCAAATCAAATTAGTGTAAAATGGCAACCAAATGACAGACGGCCCACACCGTAAAAGGAGGCACAGTGTGACAAAATCTTTTGAAAATGCAATAGGACAAAAACATGAAGAAAATCATCATTCTTTATACATATACTGATTCTGCTCACTCAGTACCGCAGAAATTCTTACACCCCTCCCCTCATAATTAGGGCTGTCATGCGTTAAGCGATTTCCGTTGAAAATATTTTTTTTTTTTAAGTTTTGATAACAAGAAATGTGAATAATATTTATTATAACAAGAAAAGTGACTAATAAACATTATGCATGTTCGTTCGACAAGAGGGAGTGAGAGCGAGAGAGAATACTTATTTCAAAACTGGAAAATAACTGCAAAAGGGTGTCAAAACAAAAACGAAAGGAAACCAAAATACAGGGGATGCAGTTGCATTTTGGTTGCTGTTGTTATTGTTGTTATGCAAAGCAAAAAACAAATGGGACATAAAGAAATAAAGAACTAAAGGAGAGGAAGACGAAAAAAAGGATTACTCACCATTCAGGTCCTTGGTTAACTGCGAACGCGTCGACATTTTGTAAAATGATGCTTATTTTTTGGGGATTTTATTTTTGTTGTTTTTTTTTGTCAGTGGCGAAAGTGGAGAGGATCCAACGATTAGGCCAGAGAAAATGAAGTCAAACAGGAATAACCACCAGTCGAAGAAGAAGATGATGAAGAAGGAGAAGTGTAGCGGAGAAAAAAAAGGGCCAATTCGTTGTTGTTGCTGCTTAATTTGACACTGACACGCCTTCGCCTGGCAACAACAACAACAACGCCCCAAAAACTGGATCCGGGCAGCTGCGACGCATCCGAATCTGCATCCCGTACCGGGCAGGGCAGTTAGCAGGAGCAATATTTGATTTCAAATCTTGGATTTAATATTTATTTTTCCTTTTCACACACACACAGAAATTTACACTTGCACGCACACAAACACACACACACACAAGCAGCTACAAACACATTCACATTCGGTTTTTCCTTCTTTTTCACGCTTTTCCACCCTCGGTTTAGGGGTCGGGGCAAGAACCGAGACGAGACGCCGGAACAGTAGAAGATGAAAATTAAGATTTTCCCACTTTTCACTTATTAATATCTGATCCGATACTTGCTCGATCTGTCGTTCCAGTTGGCAAGGAAACTTTAATTCAATGTTTTTTGCATTTTCGTTTTGTATATTGGTTTTGCGAATTTTTCTTTTGATAGCGAAAATATGAACACTTTTCTTGGCGGAAAACAAGGAGAACGAGGAAGGGCTGAATATAATCGAAAGATGAGAAAATGTATAGCTTCAGCTCTTCGTTAAATTTTTGCAGTAGTTTTTTCTTTTTGTTTTGGCGCCGCACTATTTCTACTGTTTTTTTTTTTTTTTTTTTGTTATAAATAAATTATTTTACATGCGCGAAACAGCCTCTCTTCGCAAAACAGAAAAAAAACTAGAGCTGAAAAAACATCGATGGTCCTATCGATACATCGATGGTTTAGTATTTTTATAAAACATCGATGCTTGGCCAGCACTATCGATGTTTTTCAAAAAATATCAGTTTTAGAAGCGTTGACTATGTTTGACAGCCACTGCAAGGGGGTCGCAACTCGATGCAACAAAAGAGTCAAACATCGAAAAGTATGGTCACACTGCGGAATCGAGAAATCTGGTATTTAATAAATTACACAGGCCGACATTTTTGAGGTCAAATTCGCAATATATTTTTCCATGATATAAGCATAATATTGTACTAGAAACATTATTATTTTATCCTATTAATGTATTAGGCTTGATTGAAAATGAATTTACAAAATATCAAAGAGTTATTTCTTTGTTATAATGGATAATATCTTACACTCCGGATATACATAGTTCTATAATGAGTAAAATTTCAACCAAAAAGTATGCTATAGAGATTTCAAGAATTGTCTGCTTTTAAATTTTAAAGAATTGTGGGAATTTGCTGCGTCTTACAAATTGTATATTAGTTATATGTGCAAACAAGAACTAATTTTCTTACACAAAATATTCTAAAATCCGTAAAAAAAGTTGAAATTTTTTGTTTAAACTTTAAATAGTATACTTTTGGGTGCCTATTTTCCAACCAAAGATCTCCAGATTTCACAAAATCCAGACGTGATGGACAAAAACCAAGTATGCAGTTAAAATCAGCGTACCCGAATTAGTAAGGAACAGCTCTCAAGTTAACGTCAGCAAAAATCATGTCGGCCTGTGTTATCGATTAAGTGTAGTTTTTCGATTTATTTCGCCATCCCTAGCTTAATTTCCAAAATTAACAATAAGTTTTTGTGGCAAAAGTCAATTCAATTGCTGTACTTACGTGTCTCTATTAACAAAAAAAATATGGTCGACGAACCATTGGAGCCATTGGAACCCAGTTTGCAAAATTTGATTGATCAACAGTCGTTGAAATGGATCTTTGTAGGCGGCAAAGGAGGCGTGGGCAAGACTACATGCAGGTGGGAAGAATGTGTGAAAGAGGAAGAAGATCGAACGAGAACAACAATGACTAACGAAAATCCAATTACAGCTCTAGCTTGGCCGTGCAATTGGCCAAAAAGCGTGATTCGGTGCTTATTATATCAACAGATCCGGCTCACAATATTTCGGATGCATTTGATCAGAAGTTCACAAAGGTTCCAACTAAGGTAAGAGGAGTCTTACTGGAAGCTAGAGCGATTGATTTGAAGTGTTTACTCCTCCACTGTTAGGTTAATGGCTTTGACAACTTATTTGCCATGGAAATAGATCCGAACGCTGGTCTCAATGAGCTTCCCGAGGAGTATTTCGATGGCGAGAGTGAGGTGCTGCGTGTCGGCAAGGGTGTAATGCAGGAGATGATTAATGCCTTGCCCGGCATCGATGAGGCCATGAGCTATGCCGAGGTGATGAAATTGGTCAAGGGCATGAATTTCTCCGTAGTGGTCTTTGATACGGCACCGACTGGTCACACGTTACGCTTGATTGCCTTCCCCCAAGTGGTGGAGAAGGGTCTGGGCAAACTGCTGCGACTTAAAATGAAGGTGGCTCCACTTTTAACGCAATTCGTATCCATGCTGGGCATGGCAGATGTCAATGCCGACACCTTATCCCAGAAACTGGATGATATGCTGCGTGTCATAACCCAGGTCAATGAACAGTTTCAAAATCCGGTAAGAAAAAAATATTTCACCAGTTAAAACGAAATAATTCAGCATCCCTTTGTATCTTTATTTGGCAGGATCAAACCACTTTTGTGTGCGTGTGTATAGCGGAATTTTTCTCCCTCTATGAAACCGAACGTCTTATCCAGGAGTTAACCAAATGCGGCATTGATGTACACAATATAATTGTCAATCAATTGCTTTATGCTCATAAGTCCTGCTCCATGTGTTCTTCCCGCTTTAAGATCCAAGAGAAATATCTCGATCAGATTGCCGATTTGTATGAAGATTTCCATGTGATTAAATTGCCACTGTTGGAGAAGGAAGTTCGTGGACCGGACAGCATTAAGGCATTCTCCGAGAACCTCATAACCCCCTACGAACCTCCAGCAACAAATGCCCAAAAGTAGCAAGTGATTTAGTTTGAATATCTAAAATGTAAACTAAATCTGTGGACCAAAACAAAAACAAAAAAAAAAAAAAAAATGCATCCGTAATAAAATTATACAAAACTGTCTATATAACCCGACTTTAAATTTATATCTAACAAAAGATAATTGGTTCCACACAAATTGTACACATTTATTGATTAGACCTTTCAATAATCAAAACTGATAAAATCAATTTCAATCAACAACTTAGTTTAGAAACTTTTCATAGATTAAATTAAATATTTTTTTCTTTTGTTTTTGGAATAAAAAGTCGAATATTCTTATTTAAAATTATTTTCGACTTGGTCAAATTAAAGAACAATATTCATTTTTTCATCCTTAAGGTGAACTTTTCATCTTAAAACTAAAGAAATCTTAAAATTTATGTCATCGAAGTTGGGTGTGAAAAACTAAATATTATAAATTCAATTTGGCAAACAACGAACATTTAATGTGATTGTGTGTGTATGTGTGTGGACGAAACTCAAGTGATGATTTACATATATATTTATGATTTATATATGTATATATATTTCGTTAATGTAATTTGCGGCAATTTTTTTGTAGTTTCTTTCACTTTAGTAACCAGTAGCAAAATAGTTTTCTCTCTCTCAAAAAAAAAAAATAAAAGATCTATGAATTTTTTCTGTTTCCTTACCTAAGTAAAAGTTTTGTGGTAAGTAAATATATTCACTCTGCCATGTCCAGAGGGGGGAAGGGGAGGAGCAACTGCCTCTAGGTTAGAGGAACCATTGGATCCGGTAACTCCTACTGCTGCTGTTCCTCCTACTGTGGCTGATGATATTTTGGTATTTCTTTTCCGTTTGCCACCCCTTCGAGTGGCTCCTTCACGTCTCTCTCCGCCACCAGCACCACTTCCTCCTCCTCCTCCACCACCGCCACCATTAAGATACTTCTCTTCCCCAGCGGCCGCCGCTCCAGACGAGCTGCTCCCTTGCCCCTGTTGACGCTGTTGATTATTGGTGCCATTGCTGCCACCATTCTGTTGCGACCTTGATTGCATTTTGGCTGGCTTAGGGCGATAGGGCGAGGCTGCAGCATGTGGCATGGGCTTCAAAATATTACCCACCGCCTTGGTGCGACCCTCACGGAAAACAAGACGCTGTCCTGCCCTTATGTACTCCGGTTGCTTGATGAAACGGAACTTTACATGGGCCTTGTCGCCAGTGCGCAAGCAGTCCCTGGACATGTGGATAATGGAGGCTGTCTGGCGAATGCTACCGCAGTGCACCATGGCCTGGTATCTGGCCGAGATCGTTGTGGGATGATGCAGCACCAGTATCTCCCCCTCGAATTCCCAACAAGCTTGAGGTTTGAGCTCTGGTGATACCAGAACCATGCCCTTCCTCAAATAGGCTCGCTTTATCTTCTTCAGCGAGAAGCTTGCCGTTTGTCCACAACGTACCCGGGTGACATTCATCCGCTTACGATGTATACTTTTAATGGTGATGGGCACAAAGGAGCCCACTGCATCGGGTCCAAGCATTAGGGCATCATTCAGTCGAATCGTACCCTGCAGACAAGTGCCTGAGACAACTGTACCTACGCCTGGGACCGAGTAGACATCATCGATCTGAAATTCGGCTGGTAGATTCTCCGAGCCTGCCATTCGCGTGCTTAGTAGATTAAGGAACACCTTTAGCAGATCCAAATTATCCCCATTGACATTGGACACCTGGAAGATGGGGCACAAACGTTCGCTAACAAAGTTCGTGGCACTCAGGACGACATCATCTTGAGTGCGGACTACAACTGGAACTTTGCGGCATCCCTGGGATTTGAGCATTTTAAAAAGTAACTTCATATTATCCTGCAATACATTTGGTGGACACATGTCGATTTTGGTCACAACCACAAAGACGGGCACGGCCAAAGCCAGGGCGAGACCCAGATGCTCCTTGGTCATGCCAATGATGCCAGCATTTGCGCCAATCTAGGAAATAGAAAATAATATCTTAGATTTGGTGCTTCGGGCAATGTCTCCTGGGGTTCGCTTACCATTAGCATACCAAAGTCTGGAGCATGACCAGTCATGCCAAAGACAGTGGTTTTTAGGTAACGCTCGTGTCCTGCCAAATCGATAAAAGTGATCACTTTCGATGATTTCTCACAGATTTTGACCCAATCGAGATGGCCATGATCTGGTTTATTCACCACATTGCCAATGCCATCAAAACCGAGTATATCATTGCCCACGGAGCTAGTGCGACCACTTTCAATCTCATGCTTATGGCGGAACAGCCGTTGCCTAGCATGACCCCGACCGTTATCTAACTCGCCATGGGTCAAAACGCCCAGCAAAGTGGATTTACCAGCATCCACATTGCCCACAACAGCCACACTGAAAAATTCGGTTGAAGATTAGGCATAGTTTGGTGAAACAGAGAAATGTCTCGCTCACCGTATCTCCATAAAATCGGTGGTCTCAATGTGTTTTCGTATGAGCACTTGCGCTGTTTGTCCCTTCTCCGCTCGCCTTTCCCTCAACTTGACCACATCCGCATCGATTTGAGAGGCCAACTGCTGCATGGTGTTAAATGAGGCAGCAAATTGCTCGGGATTCAAGCCACTATCACTGCCATCTGCAACGGGAATAGGTCAGGACATTTATTTCCATACTTTTCCTTTTTTTTGTCTTACCCTCGCCCACTCCAATCTCATAAATGGTTTCGCCACAGTTGTCTACTATGCGATCCAAGATGCGTTTCCGCAAGAGCTCCATTTGCTCTGGAGTCGGTTGTACCAGCACATCCTTGGCTCTAATGCTAGAGTAGTCCACGGTGGATTGCTGTTGCTGCTGCTGCTGCTCCTCCACAACACCATTGAAGATGTTGTTGCTTCTTGTGGGCTTTATGCCCACGCCCACTGCCGCAGTAGTGGGCGCATTTTGTATATTATTCATTGTTATTTGATTCAGCTATTGGCTTTAGTTCGGCGATTAATGTATTCTGGTAATCATTTGTGGTGTGACTAAAGATGTTGTGCGTGATACTTTCTTCTTCTGGAAGAAATGTGCAAAATATTGAAATTAAATGGATCTCTCAGCCTACAGCCATTTGGTTTTCATTGATTTTCTTGTCCTTCTGATGCGTCGATGGCATTGCGTTATGTCAATAACTAAAGAATAACGAAATCACCGGCTTATATAGAGAAGGATGATGAAATTCTCCAGGAAACTTGCATTTTAAAATGGAGTAAGAGAACGACGAAAGAGAGAAAGAATGGAAGATGAACAAGTGCTAGAGCGCAACAAGTCGGGGGGAATTTCATTCGAGTGCGTAATGACCGTTAAGTGAGTTATCGTTATCGATATCGATGGTATACACTGCACAGCTTATAATCACTTTGTTTTTTTTTTTGTTTTTGTTGCTCAACAGCTGATCGGTTTACATAATAAAATTTGTTGACGTGCCCACATATGTGAAAATTGTTGTTGTAGAAATTCAAAATTCGTTTATTTTTAGCGCCATACACACACATCCATATCTATGTATACACAAAGGCACACTTATATAGAATGCGTTTGACTGTGTTGTTTGCATAGGCACAACCAAAACAAAATCTGTCACAAATTATTGTTGTTTACCACTTTGGCAGGGGAGCGAAAGGCATAAGGGGGCGGCATTAAATAACAAAATCATCTGCTCATTTTAGCATATAGCAGGTACAACTGTATGTACATATACAATGCAATTGAAAGTGAAAGGTGAAGTAAAGGGATTTTTTTTTTTTTTTTTTTGTTTTATAGTTTGCCCCGAGGCGGCTGCATCTTGCACTTACATTTCATTTAGCCTCTGCTTGTAACTGTTGTAATTTGCTGGGTCTCTAGATATTGTTTAATTACACTACGGTATACATAATTTAGCATCTACTTAAAGTGCCTCTTCATTTGTGAATTTCTGTGAATTGTGTTTTTCCCTGCTCTGTCTGTTTATTCGTAGCCACGTACATAGGGAAGGGTGATCATGGCCTTAGCACTAGTTCGCTCTGTCAAATTGTCGAAACGAACTAAATCCGTTTAAAAGTAAACGCAATTTCTAAAAATTATTTATTAAAATAAGATTTTAAAAAGCCTTTTATAGTAAAGAATTCATTGAAAATATAACTGTTAATGTATAATAAAAATCATTTCTCTATATGTTGGAACTTGTTGCTGTGGAACCAATTGTCAGAACTAGCTACAGGGCTGCAAAGGCCCTGATTCCATCATTTATCGATGAAATAAATGTTGCGGTAAATTTGCCGCAAAAATTAATAAGTAATAAACAAAGAATTTGTTTATGTTTGTTTTGTAAGTTAACAACCTAAATGGAACAGGAAACGGTCTTGGCGATAACGTTCGACGAGCTGGAATGCATTGACCAAGACGATGTAAACCTACTGGTGGACATAGACACAGCTTTAAGGATCTCCAAAGAATCATTGCAGGAGACTCAAATTGTAGAAGTTTTGAGTTTGTGGCTAAAGAAACTGCTGCGAGCCTATGTCAAGGAAAATGTCTGCTGCCACAGAGTTTTCCTAGAGTTGAAGGAATGGGCCCAAGATATGGTAAGTTGTCTGAGTTGTCTCTTCTAAGAATGCTTTTACTGATTCCATAATGTTGAACAGATTGGAGCTGGCCCAGATTTGGTGGTGGTATTGAATGAAGCTCGTGATTTTCTTGTATCAATTAGGGATGAATTAATAAATTCCAGCGAATCGCAAACGCAGGCTACGTCAAACTTTCTACTCGCTTTAGTCCTGGGCGTTTTGGATGAGGAAAGGTTGTAATTGGCCTGGATTCGTGGGAGAAATATGACTAACTAAAACGTTTTGTGTTTCAGGGCAATTAAACGTAAAGAGGATATTCCATTGGCCATGGATTTGCACTTAAATGTGTTGTCATTGCTGCAAGGGACTACAATTACGCCTAAATCACCTTCAATGCATTTATTGCCAGGTGATTCACCAAGTCCTTACCATTGTTCTCTTTATTTATCCTATCTATATCTTTTGTAGTGGTGCAGCAGTTGAATACGATATCGGGTTTCTTAAGCTCTAGAATAACCTATTTGGAGGCATTTATCCGAACTAGCCAGACAATGACCAAACTCTGTTTGGATTACAAAAATCATTTGAACTCTGAACAAACCATACCCGAGTACCTGAAGGAAACAATTTTGCATTTATGTGATACAATAATCAATCATTATGAAACCATCTATATGAAAGTAAAGTATTTCACGATTCAGGAAACAATTTGATCAATTCAAAATATTTCTTTAAATATTCAGGAAACCCTTACAGTTCCACTCAAGAAGATAGAGGAATATCTGAAAGTTACCCAACAATATTTTTCTATGCTTATAAAAATATTTAAAACTGGTGTAAACCCCAATGATAATGCCGTTCTAGATACCCTAATTGAATTGTTGATGGGCGGCGAAAGGTAGTATTTATTTCTTGAATCTATTACTAAATCTCCTCTCAATGTATTTTTGTATTCTGTAGAAAACCCTTGCATGATTTGGGTAAGGATCTGAACAGACTTTTGGCTGAATATGTGCGTCCCTGTACCTTACGACTATATGAAATAGTCTATAAATTAGATAGTTTTCAAAAGGTTTACACAATCGTGTCAAAACTGTTTTAAATTGAAATCTATTAACCAATTTATAATTTTCAGCACCTAATTGATTCTTTAAATGATCCCGAGGAAAGAGGTATTGATTATTTTGATCTTTGCTTGGATTTTATACATGTTATCATAATAGATGATACAAAAATTACTGCATCAATCTGTCAAACATTGCAAAGTATATTTGAATATATGTTCAAGGGTAAGTTGAAATGTTTTGTTTATAATAGAGGTACATGCTAATACATTTTTTTCTCTACAGATTCACGTAATTTTGTATCAGCCGATCGTTATGATCATATAATTGAGGCTTATGGAAGTCTTTTATATATAACCGATTATGAACCATTACAAAATTATTTTTTGTGTACATTATTTCAAAATAATTTGATTATGTCACAAGTCTATGGCGATGTATTAAACATATGGTTTCGGTGGGTTCGTAATCCGTTTAAAAACTAAAAAGAACTTAATAATTGGAATTCCATTCTTTTTTGTAACAGTTTGCAAAAATGGCCCAGAAATACTTTAGCAGAGGCTATAAACATTTTTGAAGGAATGCATAACTCATATGCAATGTGCTCACAAAATGTTAGCCGTTGGCAAGTTAAACATTTGCTTAAATACTTTAAAGGACTGATGCACATGCAGGACACTCCTGAACAGCAGATACTAGAGCGTGTTCTAAATATCAAAGATGAAGCTCTACATCGCATTAGTTTACACTACGAGCTGGTGAGTTTACGGATTAGGTCCATACGGATAAACCTTATCCCTCTCCTTTTTAGGTAAACCACTTGCAAGAATTGGCTGAAAAACAAGTGCAGTGTCCAAAATGGTTTCAACAATCCCTCGATGTAAGCCGTCAGTGGCTTAGCATGGAGAACTCTACGGCGTTTGCCCATGCCTATTTTAGTTTAGCTTTGGCCCAGCAACAACAAGCCACAAAATTACTTATCGTAAGAGGCTTAAACCCCAAGGCTCTTGGTTGCCAATCGTGGCATGCTCAAAAGTTTCTATTCAAATGTCAGCAGAGTCATGACGTTCAACTGAAGGCTTTCAGTTCCCCTTATGCCCTACTGCCGGAACTTTCAGCTTTGCTAGAGCTAGAGAGCACAGAGTTCAAGCTGGACCCCAATCCAGAGAGGTTTGAGAATGTTTTTACTAATTTTGTCTATGAGCCACGCCAGCATCATTGTAATCTGAAACGTAAGAATCCAAATGATGAATGTGAATCGAAACAATTAATTGAACAACTCTGTGTAAACTCTCAACAATTAAGAGACTATGCAAGTCAATTGGATTCTTTTGATTTAGAAAATGTCAAAAAGATTATTATCAATTTAAAGAGCATTGATCCGTCCTTACACTGAATACGTATGATTAAAACAAAACTGAAATTTGTTGCTTGTTTTGTTAAGAAAGTAATTGAATTGTTTTAAAAATAAATAACATTGATTTTATTAGAAACTTAGGGCGACTAAAATTAAACTAGAGTGTTATTTCTACGACCCAATTTCTCGAAAATTTTATCATAAGTATATTGCGCCTCCTCCTCTTGGATTAATATGCCTGAAAAATATATATAGAAAAATGGATTTGCTTTGGATAATTCTCGTCAACTGAAACTCACCTGCAAAGCTGGCAGAAATGAAACAGACAATGCTGCCCACCACAAAGGCGCGAAACGCCACACTGGTAATGGTGGCACGTCTGTGTGGTGCCATCGCACTCAAAGAGCCAATGAGTATGCCCAAGGAACTGGGATTGGCGAAACCGCAAATGGCAAATGTGGCTATTCCGCCACTGCGAGCCTAATGAAAGAAACAGAAACAAATCAATCAATCAATAGATTAGAGGAAAGTAGTTGCTTATTAGCTAACTCACTGAAATCTGATTTGAAGCAATATATTCGCCTAGTCGCTCGTAGGCAACAAATTCATTGATTATGGTCTTGGTGGCCACCACTTTTGCTATGATATCACAATCTTCTTTAGGCACACCCATGGCCCAAACGAGAGGGATAAACAGTTTAGAGAATATCCATTCGAAATCAATGTCATCCAGACCCACCAGAAAACCAAGCCAATTGACTATGCCATTGAGGAAGGCAATGAAGGCAACAAAAGCCACAATATTCGCTATAATGCCAAGAACAATGGGTACAGCATTTGTGGCTCCACTGGAAGCTGCATCCAATATAGAGGAATCTTGTCTGTTTGATAGGAATTATTAAATAGAAGGGTTAAATAAACTTCAATTTTGTTTTGGTTTCGAACTTACGATTTCTCCAGCTCTATGGACTCGGATGTCGTCTGACTTACTTCGGTTTCGGGCATATATAGCTTGGATATGGCCAATGTGGCTGGAGCAGCCATCACCGAAGAGGTTATTAGATGAGCAGCCGAAGCACCAAAGGATAAATATGCCGCCAACACTGTTCCCGATACAGTGGCAAACCCTGACACCATTATGCTATGGATCTCACTTTTCGTCAATTTATTAATATACGGACGTATTAGCAATGGACTCTCGGACATTCCCAGAAAGATATTTGCTGCTGCCGTCACACTTTCACACACTGTGGTGCCCAAAATGGATTGAAGAACCCAACCCAATTTAATGACCACCCATTGCATGACGCCGAGATAATAAAGAATTGATATGAAGAAACTAAAGAAGAATATCACCGGTAAGATGGCAAAAGCAAAGACATCCTCCCCGATTAGGAACTCGCCGAATACAAATTGGCTACCCTCCTTGGCATAGTTCAAGAACGTGGCCACCTTGTTTCCCAGGCATTCGAATATCTGGCGTCCCACCTCCCAACGGATACAGATGATTCCCAAGATAAATTGACACGTGATGCCAGTGATGACAATCCTCCATTTGATGGCACTACGCTTTGTGGAGAAAACATAGCCACACAATATAAAGAAGCAAGGAGCCACCAGCGAAACCAATTTCTGTGGACTATCTCGCGTCTCAAAGTAAAGGAATATGGCAAGAGCTGCTAGCAGTATGCCAATCATAACCAAGGAGACAACACTGCAAAATAAAGAATGGTTGTTTAGCAAGTGATATTGATTCCAAAAGTATATCAAAACTAACGTGGTGCGGCTGAACTTCATCCATTTGTCTGATAAAGGCACTATAAAGTTTCTATGCAGACTACGTCCCACTTTTGGCTTGAATATATAATAGTAAAACAATGCCAAATATGTAAAACTCATTAGCAGGATGAGCATTCCGAATCCTGAACAGAATTGTATGCCACACAGCAAATGACTGCTATTCCAGGTACACTCATAGTGGGCTAAACGAAAAGAAGTTAATATAATCTTAAAAACTGTCTATCGGCGGATCTAAGACTGTGATTGCCCCCAAAAGTATGCAAGAATTCTCATTTTGAGACATATAAAGAGCTTTTAGAATATTCAGTTTATATATCTTAGTCTTAGATTCGTGTTCAACATTTTCGTTCGTACTCACAAATATCATGATAATGATAGGCGGCATATGAGAAATATCCAATAACTACAATATGTATGAAATATTTAAGAAATATTTTAATCCATTGCTTAATTTTGGCTTTATCATCCGGCGCAAGGGGTCCATTTTGTGTGGTCAAAATTTCCACTGGAACATCAGTCTATAAATGAATATATACTCAATACAAATCTTTATCGTAACAAGAGCACGAAACTCACCTCATATGTATCATCAATTTTTTTCGCTAGATCTCTCTGTAAGCAAAAATGATGTAGTTTCTGAGTCATATTTTTCTAAAGAGTCTCTCTGCTTACCTGATCCAATTCAAAGCCATTATTAATGGCTCCCTTCTCCATGGTTTATCTACGAATGAAAAACACAATCGCAAAAATTATATATATACTAAATTTCTTAAGACCATAAACTACGTAAAATCCTAATCTTTCTTTCACAAAAAAAAAAAAAAAAAATAACAAAAATGCTATAGATACGTATCTCAATTGAGGAATCAACTTTGTTGGAAACACATAAGTCGAAATGAAGTGGGGGCTAAAACATCGATCGATTGATAACAATAGTTTTTGCACGTGGAATTTTTGGGTATAGGAACTCAAGTTGAAGGCACTTGTCCTTATCATAAATCAGGAGCAAGCGGACCGGTTCTATGCCATAAATTCAGCTATACGGATACTAGGCCTTGGCTATATACGAATTCAAGAACTTTGGAATACGAATTGAAAAGATAATACAATCTAATTTCAAGTTAAGAAAATAAATCGGAACACTTCAAAACACATGCACACACACATTTTTGTAGATAATGTCCATAGAAATCTGGCCAGGTCTATATCATACAAATCACTTTAGTTTCGGTAATGTTTCAATTATACCAACTCGAATTGGCGCATCTTCTTATCACAGAGAGAGAAAGATAAAGAGAGGGAGACCTTTATTATAAATAGCCAAGATTTTTGTCATTTCAATCAAATCACTTGTGTAAACAGAGAGCGAGAGAAAGAGAGAGAAAATGATAAAGATATACGCCGAGAGAGGCAAAATGTAGAGTTTATATATAAACTTTTTTTGTTTTGTTTTGTTTTTTTTTTCTGCCTCATTACCAGGTAATTCACCTTTTTTATAAGCTTCTTTGGTTTCAGATATATTTGTTAATTAATTTATGTGCAAAACACGTTTTTATAATTCCTAAATGAGGTAACGTCACAACCTTTGTTGGGGTTTTTCAGTTTTTTTTTTTTTTCTAAGTTAGTTAGTTAGTCAGTTAGTTGAGGTTGAGGAGCTGCTGCCATTCTAACTTCCAACTGGCTTGAATGCCGCAACAAGACTAATAACATACACCTGACTCCAGAGTCGACGAAAGCAAAAATTGTAGCGCGTTCGTACGTAAATTATTAAGCAGTTAAATTACACTGGCAAAAAAACCACAGTCATTCGTAAGCGAAAAGTTGTGACATTTTATCAAGTTGATAAAACAAAAATTGTATTAGCTCAGTGTATAAAATCATACCCAAGACTTTTAAGGTTTGTTTAATAACCTTATCTAGCGTTGCATTTGGTTGTTGTGTTCGTCGAAAATTGTTAAATTTTATAAGGAAGAAATAGCAAAACGTGTTTTGATCGAGACCTTTCGGTGGGGGTTCCTTCATCATAATAAATTTCACCATTGATTAATCTACTAGATAGGCTCTGGTCAAAAAAAAAAAAAAAAACGTACACCCTAATCTTATCATAATTTGATAGTTGCTAGTCCATTGAGATCTCTGATTCGAGCCCCCCCCTCAATTGTGTTAATCATATATTTAGTTGACATTTAATCACATTTTTGTATACTCTTCAAAAATGGGTATAAGCATTTTGATTAGAAATATAGAAGAAAGTATCTCCTACGTTTACGACGAAAATTTAGAGCCTTGAAGTTATTTTCAAATTGGCAAATTTTGGCAGTTTCCTGGCTTCGTTTATCTCGAATTCAGACGGATTATAGAAACTATGGATACTATCCGTCGATGGTAGACATTTACATCAAAAACTTCATTGTTTTGCCACATAATTGTCACAAACCTTCACACTTTTAAGTTAATTATATAGCACATTACCTTAAATAGTAATATAGTGTCTATTGGACCAAATATTCCAGTATGCAAAAATTTGTTTTTATTATCACAAGATTTAAAAACAATTATTGCTCAAAACACAATAGGATCTAGGCGCTAGGAAAGTCTGCTCTTAAAACTATTTAATAATCATTCGAAAAATTCGCTTTTTGAAACATTAAATTACTCTGTGGACAAAAAAGTTCTCCAAGCAAATGAAAAGTTATAAATTTGTTGAATATAATGAATTCTTGTTTAGCATTGCATACTTCAAGGGTCAAATTTCGTCCACATCACAGTCATAGTGGGCCAATAAGGACTTTCGTTAATGACTGCGACAAATTTGTTCAGGTTTAGGCAATTAACTTCCATACAAATATTTCGTACGATAAATAGTTATATAGTTATTCGTTTGAAAAGGAATCATGACTATCAAGAAGCATTTCATCAGATTGCATAATATGTCATCATCATATAATAGAGTAAGACGAAAACTTGAAAAAGGGTATACCAACTTCGAAATGGCTAATAAAAGTTCGGATCCGGGTTTTTTTTTTTGTTTTACAGTGCTTACATAGGTTTTGTTTTCGTTTTTCTTGTAATCGCTTTGCAGTTTTATTCTGTTTAGGTATGTAATATTATAGCCTAAACGGTTTACAAAATGTTTTCAACTTGGTTACACTAGAAGTAAGTAATATGTATATATATGTATATATATTTATGATAGTTATATATAAATGTATATGTGTGTATATGGGGGACTGAATGGTTTGTTTGAATGTGAGTGTAAATGCGTTTTCCTGTTTATTGCCCAAAATTTTAATTATTATTATATACAAATAACTCTCTCAACAGTGTCGAGATGAAAAAGAGATTGAAAATTGTGTAATTGGGCGAGAAAATGTTTCTGATCTAGTATCTAGAGCTGGAGTAAGTATGTCTAACACAGGAAGGCACTCTTTAACCTAGTGACTTATGTAATTTAGCAAAAAAAAAAAAAATAAATGGAGGTGTGTTCTATGTTTGTGAGTGTGTATGTGTGTGTGTGTGTGTGTGTGTGTGGGGTCAATGCAAAAATTCATTTTATATATCTTATATATCTTAATTGTGGTTTACATAGCTTTAGATTTCCTCATAGGGTTTTTGTTTTTACTTTTTGATTTTGGATAAGGCTTTGTTTTAGATTCTGTTTTTTTTTTTGTTTTCATTAATTTGTAATATTCGCATTTTATTCTAAAAGTTTTGAGCAGGAAATGCAACCAAAATGGTCTCAAAATAAAAAAAATTATAATTAAATTATAAACAATTCGCAAAAATTGAACCACTTCTAAATCACAGACTCCTAATATAAGAGAGAAAAAATAATTATAACAAATTTCGATCAAATTGAATTTGTTTTTTAAACTTAAGAAATATTAGTTTTTTTTTCTTTTTTTTGTGTTTTGTTTTTCTGTTTTTGTTTATAATTTAAAAAGTGAAAAAACTAATAAACTAATTAAGTCAATTGGCTCTTGAAAGATGCAAAAAAAAATTATAAAATGAAAAGGAAATTAAAGAATTGGATAGAGAGTGAGAGACAGGAGGGGTGAGGCTAAGAAGAGAGGGGAATTAGAGTTAGATCGGATTAGGAATTATTATCAATCGATCTATTCCTGTTGTTGCTGTTGCTGCTGCTGTTGTTGTTGTTGCTTGTGAGCCAATACATGATGATGCTTATGATGATGATTATATTGATTATGATGATGATGATGATGGTGATGAACCGATGATGTTGTTTCCCTGTGGCTATGATGATGACGCCTGCGATGCTCCGGCTGATGTAACTGTCTATCATCTATCAATCTATCATCTTCATTGATCTCCTCCGTATCAAGATTATCGGCATCGAGCGTGTTATCAATTGTGGATGAATTGTTGCTGGAATTGTTACTCAACGATGATTCATCCTTTGATTCTAATGCCGAGTCCGATTCCTCGCCTGCTAGACTAACAAACTGTGCATCGCCGGTGAATCGTACATCTAACCTTGGGTATCTGTCAAACACATCGAAGGTTTAATATAAACGTCAGCTAAAAAGTATGCTACACTTTTATCTCTATTACCTGGGCATCGTGCGGTTTTCCAAACAAGGCAAAGGCGTTTTTGCTCCGTATACGGTCCATGGGATTGCAGGATCTATAAAAATATTTATATATATATGTTCCACATTAGAAAAATCAACTTCAATCAACTGCACGACAAAGCCATGCCAACAATAAAGAAAATGTAAATAAAAAACAACATGCTCAGCTCAAAAAAATATGAATTGAAAAGCTTTAACACATAAAAAAATGAACAACAAGAAATCGGCACAACAATCAAAGCCAAAGGCAAAAAGCACAACGGTGCGTATAAGGCATATTTCTGTATTAGTATAAGTATAAGCCAAAAGGAAGGCAATCGAAACGTGTTCTTTTTTAGATTACTCTTTCGATTACATTCTCATGTGGGCAAAGCAGCAGCATTTACTATGTGAAACTATTTGTATATGACATCTTACCCATCCAATAATAACAACAACAACAAAATTACAATAAAGAACTAGGAAAATTGTAAATTCAAAATATACGTATTACTTCCGTTTAGATCAACAACTTTTTTCTTGCATAAGTTATTGACAATGTTGTGAAACGAGTTCGCATAAATTTTCTACAATTTTAGCATATTTTTGCCTGTTTTTTTTGTCTGTTTTTCTTTTCGATTTCTTCTTTTTTTTTTTTTTTTGGTTAAATATTTGCTGAGCTATGCTCAATATTTTGCTACATATCGGACAATGAGGAATCGAATTGAGAATTGGCAAAGGGTTTTGGTTTACAATGCCACAAGATATGCACAACAAGAATATCTATATTGTCAGCATTTATTTGTCTGGATTGTGTCCGGCCCCTTTTAGCTGAATATTGACCTTTTGCGACGACAATGAATAGAGAGAAAACCAATTGAGGATAAAAGATAATGATCAAAGGATGTTCAACCTGTCTCCTATTAAAATTTCTCTATTACTGATTTCATTCTTATTTGGGTTCGGTGGGGGTGTTAGATAAGCCTGGCAAACAACACGCTTACCTGCCTGATCGCATTTTGGTTGCTCAAAGTAGAGACCCGGTTTCAATTGATTCTCCTCATCATCGTGGACCTCAATCATCAGCATTCCCACCACACTGGCTGGGAGTGGAGAGTGCGAATGTTGACACTGCTGTTGTTCCCAGTAGTTAAGGGCGCATTTCACATCGATATCGACCCAACCGATTTTCGAACTGCTCAGCATTACGGTATTGCAAGTACGCTTCTTGCGCTCTAAATGGAGATGAAAACAAAAAAAAAGGAAAAATGATTAAAATTTAAGCCCTAAATGCATACCTATACCCTTGCAAAAGCGTGATCGATCGATTCTTGTGAGAAAATTTTGAAGCAACAGCAGCCAAAATGAATCTTCATATATGTACGTATATATTCCTCTTTGCAAGGATATAGCCAAACTCACCTAACTTACGTTTCTTCTTCTGCTGATGGACTATGGAGACGGTGACACGGATCTGCGAGTCAAGTAGATCCGGTTCGGGGCAAATTGTAGTCTCAGCTGTGGCTGTCGGCTCTGCGGCTGACTTGTTATTCGGATCTATCTTATAGAGACGCAATAGGGCGCTATCCAAGCTCAGACTATCCCCGGCCGATCTCTGGAATATGCTGCTGGCAAATTGTAGAGTAACATTCGTTGATTGTTGCCAATTTAGAATGCTTGTCTCGGCATTACAAATGGGAAAGCCTGCCTTCTCGTGCAATGTCTTCTGGCCATGTGTTTGGGATGCTGATGCCCCAAGTGAATCTCTATTGGCGTTTCCATCCGATTGATTGGTCACCGCATTGCGTATAAGATTAAATATTTCATTCACACTGCAAACAGATACAGATAGAGAGAGAGATATAGAGATGAGTTGAATTCAATCTACAACTATATATACCCAACTGACTGACAAACTAACTAACTAATTTGGTTCAAGTGTTTATGTAAAATGTCCACTTAATTGACATTTTAGCATTGTCATCGTCGTCGTTTTCGTTGTCGTTGGGAAAATGAAAACGTACCAGTGATTTTTTTTTCTTATGACGCTGTGATTCAATTTAGAGACAACAAGAAAATCAAATGGGCAAGTCTCTACCGTCTGACTCTTTATAAACTAATTCATTTCCTTCTGGAAATTGGGTTATTACTTATAAACTAGAGATCACCAAAATGCTACTCATATGTATGAGTCTTAGGAGAGATCATGGAGCATTGAAAGGGATATGGAAATGGAATGAATTGGTTTTTAGTAAAACATTGAATTCAAAGATGTTAAATCTGATTTTAGTTTTCCAGTCTCAGAAGCATCTAACCGAGCTAACCGAGCTTATGTTTATACGCAGAGACTCTAGATCTAATTTGAGAAGAGGAAATGGTCTTAGAGAAAAAGGAAATGGTCTTAGTTCTTAAAAACTGAGTTAATTGTATGTGAAATGAATTGAGTATTCAAGAATTGACTCTGCCAATGGGTTTATTTCAGCTTTCGATTAAATTTTCCACTGTCTACTCGAGTCAGACCCAGACCCAATAGTGGGAGGATGCATAGTGGATTATCGTGTCTCTTCAAATTGAGACCAGACAAATGTTTTCTGCCATCTCTGTGCTCAATCTTGACATCGTGTTGATGATGATGATGATGATCATGATAATCATCATCATCAACAATAGTTAGCTATGTGGTGGCTCTAGCTATGATCTAATCTGGCAGAAATTGGACAATTGTTGTAGATGTCTGGTTGGGTAATTGAGCCAGCAGCAGCAGCAGCAGCTACAGACTTCAAGTGTATTGTGTGCGAGTCGGTCGGTGCGATTAATTGTTTTGTACCAAAAGTAAGACCAAAAAACCAGAGTGACAAAGGCGAAAAGGAAAGAGGGAGGACGGGGAAACAGAAGTGATACAACATTTATTTGGCCTGCGGCGTAGTTTGTCTAGCCAAAATAATTATGAAACATGTGTCTCCGTCTGCTTTTGGGTCTGGGTGTCTGCAAAAACCTGCCTTGGGGCTTATAGTTAGCATATACACACTCGCATACACACACACACACACTATATACTTTGATATCTGTGCGAGTATTTTCTGATCAAGGAGTCTGCAGCAGTTGGAAGCTGTTTGGCTTGACTGTCTGAACTTGAAAACTTGTTGGAAACCACTGTGAGACTGAGATCTGAGGCTAAAACTGACGCTGAGACTAAGGTCTGAGGCCTGACTCTGACTCTGTCTTTCTGTCTGGCCCCTGTCTAGACCAAAGTCTAGAAGTCAGTGAGTCATTGGCTGAGAGATCGAACAGATCGACTGGGCATGCGCAAAGGCAGAAGGCAGAAAGCAGAGGAATTCATTGCATTCACAGGTGAATCTTCCAATTTGCTCTGCTTTGATTTTGTTAAAAGGCCCTAAAAACTTTTGTCTTTTATTTACTTTTGAATGCAATTTTACAACACAAGTCTGCGGTCTGGCCATTTGCCTTTTGCCTTTGGCTTTGCCCAGCTTCCAGCTTCTATGTTGCATGTCTGCAGCAGTTTGTCTCTCTCTCTCTCTTTCTCCGACTCTGTCTCTCTGACTGTGGCATAGACAATGCGAGCGGCTAGACAGTGTCTAGCCGGCTGCTGCACTTCATTATCATATATGCAACGAAATGAAACGATACGAAACAGTAGTAGTCCGTAGTCAGTCAGTCAGTTAGTCAGTCAGTCAACACACAACACTCTCAGAGAGAATCGCCTACAACTGTTTGCACTGTTTGGCATTCCGTCAGATGGAGCGCAGACAGGCAGGAGCAGCAACTGGCGAAGAAGAAGAAGCTGTCTCTGTCTGTTTCAATATTATTCATACGTCATCATCAATGTTTCATGGTGTGTCTGTTGAATGATACCCCTTCCAAATTGGGGTATATAAGCTTTGAGAAGCAAGTGAGCAAAGTAGTCGTCAATCTGTTTCTAGGTTTGTATGGATCTTCTTAGACAGATCTTTACATGGCCAAGGCTTTACCCATCTTAAGCGATCGTCTACGGTATTTTAAGGTCGATGCCGATGGCTATACAATTTTTTTTTTTTGCGGAAGATGAAACAATTTAGATAAATCAAAGGCTTTATTTATTCGGCCAATCTGAGTTTGTCGAGTTTGAGTGGAGGCTCTTCTGTGCCCCTCTTTTCGCTTCCTTCCCTACCCTGATGGGTTCCATCTGTCTGTCTCTCTCTCGCTCATGCTAAGGCTGTGGCATAGCAACGACCTACAAAAAGTTCATTAACGGAGACCCGAGACTCAGACTAGACATGGCCCAGACTGTTACCAGACATTTGTCAGACAGGCGGCCGCCTCAACCGCCGCCGCCGCGACGCAGTCAGAGGAATTTCGTTGCATTTATCGTTGCAATTTGCCTCAGTCTCCGTCTCCGTCTACGTCTACGTCTCTGGCTCCTACCTATTCATGGTTCTTTTATTTTTGTCACTCGAGACACTCAGACAGAGAGTTGGTCACTTGTTGTTGTTATTTGTGCATTTTCTGTATTTTCTTCTCTTATTTGTTTTCGATTTCAATGTTTTTTCTTTTTTTTTTTTTGCTGAGGTTTTTGGAAAAACCCAATTAAAAAAAAACACGAAATAAATTATATATCAAAAATCAAAAGCATAATTAAAAATCTTGCACCAAAACTCAACACGTGTGGAAATTATTGTATTATTATTATTTTGTTTTCCGAAAATTAATTTTGTTTATTATTTGTTCGTGTTATAAAATGAATTGAAGCGCAAGATATACAAAGTACATACAAGAAATACAATCGGGAGAATCGGGAAATATATATACATATATATATATATATAAGATAGGTACATGACTGAAAATTTATTTATCTAGGAGAAAAAAAAGTATTAAATCGGGGGGTGCTTGACCATATTCGAGAAATGCATATGGTTTTAGCCTTGAAGCGATTAAACAGAAACTGACACAGTGATGCCTGACTAAATGCGCCAACCGTAACGGTTGGCCAAATTTAATTGAGCAAAGGATTTTTAATTTGTTTTCAATGTAATCAGCTAAAGAAAATAATATTTTTCATATGGCAGAGTTCTCTTTTCATTCATCTTTTACATTTAAAGATTTCCTATGGCTACTAAATGGTAATACAAAATTTATATTAATAAATAATAAATGTGTCCAGTAATGGGGCCCTTTTAATATTTAAAGGACGTGATTTTTTTTAGGCTTATTTCCTTTCGAAAGATTGGACAACACATTTATTATCCCTGTTTAAGATGAAATTTCCTAAAAATATGGAGTATAAATTATTAAATTTGATAGTTTCAATCACTTTCTCTAAAGAAGTGGGTTTTGGTTTAAATCTAATCTTAAAAATCCCATAATAAATTCAATGTCTAGTAATAAATTTTGAATTCTTTGATGATAAAAAATTTGCTTTGATTTTTATTAAAATTCTAAGCATAAATAACTCGTCTACTAATTAATGATTAAAATCATTTTAGAAGTTGTAAATAAAATAATTATTTTTAGAATTTGATATAAAAAAACTAAATAAAATCACCATCACTATTATTAGAATTGGCTTAAAATTAAAAAAGAATTAAGATAAAGAAGCGATTTGAATTACAACTGAAAGATTATTTCTTTTTTTTCCTTAATTTTTTTGTTTGTAATCTTTTTTTATGCACTTTCTAGATAAAAAATTGATCATATTTTGTTGTTATTTTACTGTATTTGTTCAACAAATTAGTTTTATTATTGAAATTTCCACGAAAATATTGTGCTTATTTATACATAAAGAAAAATTCATAGTCCATTTAAGGCACTTTACAGCCTTTCTGCAGTTAATGATAATTTGTCTAAAAAAATATATACAAGTATGTATATGGAAACTATCCATCACACTAATTGACGAGATGAAACAAAGTTTCATTTATAGCTTTTGCCTAGTCACTCAAGAAATGTATTTTTAGGCCTTTCTTTTTTTTTTTGGTTTTTTTGAGAAAAGAGTTTTGCTTAAAAATTTACTTTTTCTATTCTGTGACATTTGTGACAATATTTGTTTATGTATTTTTGACTCACCGTCGCGAGGCAACATGCTGCAGATGACGATGGCTCGATGTTTGGGTGGTCTCGTCTTGGTTGTTGGGATTTGTGCGGTTTTGAATGCGTCGCACCTGGGCATCGGTTAAATTGAACATGTTCCAAATCGTACGATTATTGGGATCGACAACCACCGAACGCACTTGGGCATTATCGTCCAGAAAGGCCGATCGACCGATACGTCCGCCACTGCAGGACTTTGGCATCAGCAGGATAAGGCACAGCGAAAAGAAAAGCAATCGCAGCAAATGCCGACAGCAACTCTTACAGCACAAGGCACTTGACATTGTTTCGGTCAATTGGACAAACAAACGAAATGTCAATCAAAAACAAAAGTTTAAGTCAAGTAATCAATCTCACAGTTTTTTATTTTGCTCTTTTGGTTTTGTGTGTTTTAATTAACGTTCTTTTTGTATGTTTTATTTATTAACTTTTTTTGTTGGCATTTATTTTGACACTATTTGGTACATTGTGAATTTTGCTTTCTTTCTGTTTTGTGTGTGTTTTTATGTTTTTGTGACGTTTTCTTTTTATTTTTTGTGGTACTCTTTTTTTTTTTACTACTCGATGTGCTCGGTCTAAGAACCAAGTATGAAGTGATTTGCCAGAGTCGGTTTTTTAGTCTTAAATAAGAAAAATATTTGGTTGTGCTGGGGGCATATCTACTTTGTTATGGTCGTAAACGCTACGCTGCGTTCGGTTTGTGTAGTACACTGCAAGAAAAACTGGTAATAGAGTAGATTTTGCTATTGAAAAGTTTGCCATTAGACTTTACTTGGTAATTAGCAAGTTTTCTAAGATTTTATAAATGTCTATAGCATATCTTAGGGCATTTTAATGAAGAACAATTTATAATTATCGTACTCTGGGCGAATTAAGTTCAAATATTTAATTTCTAGACATCTAATAAGTTGTTGCACTGCCTTATTACGAAGGACAAAGCAATTAATAGATTCTTAAGGTTTCCCATATTTCTATAGCATACCTTGAGGCGCTTTAATGAGATGTAAGGTTTGTTTATTTGCAGTCAGCATTATTTATTTAATTGTTTTCCTTGAATTTAATGTATTGACAAATATTTAGATGTCACAGTGTTTAATTTTGAAAAAGAAAGGCAATTAATAAGGTATTAAGGTTTTCTCGATGTCCATTGCATACCTTGGGGCACTGAAACGTGAGAAATTTTGGTATTGCTGCTATCATTGTTTTTTTGTTTTCGTTTTGTTCTCCCTAAATGCTATATTTAATACTTGAAATTGTTTATTTATTTCTTTAATTAATCATAAAAGAACAAATATTAACCATTTTCTTATTAAATTAATAATATTTTGTCATCTTATAGTTCATTTGTCTCCCCTGCGACAAGATGCATTGCTTGCTTTCGTGGACAATTCACATTTGCAGTGTATGCCGGTCGCCTGAGCTTCGGGGCTGATAGTTCGGATATGCGTTCGGTTCGGTGCTGCTTTACTGGCCAGCCGACCAATCAACAACGTGCTGCCTGCTGCTGTAGCAGCGGGCTGCTTGAGGATCTGCGTCGTCGTCGGCAGCAGAGGCAGAGGCATTGCCAATGTTATTGTTGTTGTTGTCATACTCTCACACTGGGCGTATGAGTATTTACGTGTGTGTGTTTAAAGTGTTTTGGGCGCTTTGGCTTTGGCTTTGGCATGTCGCTGTCAACATCATCAGCAAGCGTTATGTATGAGTGTGCGTACGAGTATGTGTGTGCGTGTGTGTGTGTGAGTGTTTGATAGGTGGACGTGCGTACCCTTATCGTAAAATGTCAAAGAAAGTGAGATTTCTTTTCTTCACCTCGTCGAGTATTCTGTGTTCTTTGCGGGGCGTCGTAACCTAGCCAGCATAGAGGTAGGTAATTGCCTAGTTGTATTTCGAACTAAAGGTAAAGGGTGTATGTACACATTCATTTTTATAGATAAAGCCATAGTAAAATAGATAACCCTAAACTATAGTGGGTAAAAAATTATCAGTTTTCTTCATTCCACAAACTATACTTAGAGAGAGGACTTTGTATTTTTAAGTGAATTGCTTTGCACCTGATTTAAAAATACTATTCATACTCCCATGTACTCACTCGTATGTATATTGTCACTCCTCATTAATGGTAACATTTGGTTAAAGCCATTTTGGGTTGGGGTGCGTAGATGATTAGATAAATCTGAAGTGATTTTTATTTATGGTATGTAGTTGGAGTATAATCAAATTGTTTTGATGTCTAATATAGTTGCAGGCACTTTTGTTATCACAAATTCGTCGTCTGTGTTTCCACACTAGAAATTTGGCAAAATTTCCTCATTAGTTCACCATATCTAAATTGACTCTTCATACGTATTTGACTTTGAGTAGGGTCACGCGTGTTCGTCAAGCTCCTAGGACCTCAAAGCTGCAAGATCATCCAAGCTCACTATTGCGAATTTTGCGTACGTGCGTGGAATATGTGAATTAGATAGTGCGTACATCGTTTTTGGGTTTTGATTAAGATGAATAAAAAAGATTTTTCGGCGGATATAATCTATTATGAAGTGCGTTTGTGAGAATTGGTGCCTGGTACAATAGGTGTAGCGTCTTTTTAGTAAAAGTTACTTATTGTTTGCCATCCCAATGTTATTTAAATGGTCATTTATATATAAATTTCAAAGAAAATGACTTCTTCTTCCATAGAATTCAATGATTATCTGTGATAAGCTCATGTTTTTAAATTATCAAGACATTTAACAGAGTTTTAGTTTAATTTACTAGTTTCGCTTTGTGTCAACTCTCTAGTGTTGAGTGTTGAGAAGGAGTTTATAAGATCTATCTGTGGCAACTCTATTCAACGGTGTTACATAAATTTGCATTATCATCTTATACGTAGTATCTGAAACCCCCTAAAATAACTTCTGAAATCAGTTGCTTTATCATTGGGCCACCCAGCTATTTGTCTACACTTAACACTTATAGTAAATTGGCCCTTTGAATAGCTGTTTTAATGTGCGACTGCTTAACAGTCTTATTTGATCAGTAGCACACTTTTCTAGACAAGCGAGAACGTAATTTTTTTGGCCTCTAATCTCTATGTTTATGGCCATAATTTGATAAAATCAATCGCGTGGTCTATAGAATTTACTTGTTATACGCGATAAGTCCTCATTTTTGAAACAATACGTCATTTTAGGATAGTTTCGCTTTGTCGCAACTCTTATCTTTGGTGTTGGTCAAGAAAACCAGTGTTGAGAAAGAAGATCAAGTGGCAATCTCTTATCTCTTTCCCATTTGCAATACATTTCGTTAGCACAATTTCAACGGTACTTTCTGTGTTATGAAAATGTTTGCATACGGAAATCAAGATCTGGCATTTTTTCAAGGACGTTCTTGATATATTTATTTATTTACTTTCATTCAACAAGCTTATCATCATCATCATCAACGTTGACTTTTTTTTGTGGCTCTGTTATTTTTTTTGTGATTTTTGTTTTTTTTTTTTTTGGCTGTCTGGATCAAAATTGAATTTCAAAATCATTGTATAATTTGAAGCACTTAACACAAAAAAAAAAAAAAACACACACAAAATGAGAAAAAAGTCTGGATTTCTCACCGTGTCTGTGTCTCATCTGATATGTATTTTGTATGTCTACACAACGTTTAAGCTAAGCAATGGCACGAGGGATGGGATCGGAATCTGGATTCGGATCTGTATTTGTATCTGTGAGCGCAGACGACGTCGGTTATGCAAAGTTGCAATCGCATCATAATCTCAAAAATATACGAAAAAAAATATGTGGCCAGAGAGATAAAGAGGCGCACGAGAAGTTCTTTTCAGACGACTTTATATAATAATGTTTATTTATTGGACTGACTGGATTGACAGAGTGACTGCCTGTCTGACTGACTGACTGACTCGTGTATGCGACATATTTGCATAGAATTTGTCCCACTTTATAAATCGTCAACAAAACACAAACACAGACCAAACAAAAAAAACAATTGCCAGACTATGGCAATTGGAATGCCAAATTGTGAGTCAAAAACTAAAAGAAGCTTTCGATTTTCTATTCAATTTCAAGGCCTAGAATATTTTCTTTTTGTTCTTCTTCTTGTCACGTCTGTCGCGTCGCATAATTGGCATTGTAATACCCTTCAGATGCAGTCCAAGGAAGGTATATACACATATATAGAGCTGAGCATAAGTCAAGTCTGTGCAAGAATCTCTATCCCGATCAGCAATAGGAGAGAAAGAGATTATAGGATTAGGACCTTTTTGCGGGAGTTAACATATCCGCTACTCTCACGTACCCAAGAAAGTTTCTTAGGACTAACGAAGAAAGTTCTATAACCGTTTTCACATGGAAAGACAGTTTACATTCGATTCGACTCGATTGGTTCTCTGTTACCCTTTCCTTTACAGGGTATTTTACGCAACATACCCATCTCTTTGACATGGGTTGGATATGTATTTCTTTTGATCTAGTTGGAGACAATTGTCAACATAGAATGTGCATGCTTAATTCTAATTTTAGTCATTTCATTTTTGGACCCTCCTCGAATGCCTGACACGCTCGTGCCAGTTAAGAGTTAAGAGTTAATTTTAAATCGACTGAGACTGACGCTGAGGCGGCGGCAATTGCGCTTAATAAAAACTTAAATTTTAACTATACAAAAAGGGAACCAAAACAACACGTGGAAGAAAGCACTTTAAAATAATATATAAATACATTTATTTACCACTTTGTCACTTTTGCGTAGGTGTTTCGTCCACCTGGTTGAAATCAGAGCAGGTAGCGGGAGCATAATAAGTAATTTTTGTTTTGGCTACTGTTTGGCGCCCATATTGATAAGAATTTTTTGTGGCCAAGGTTGTTTTGAGTGGGCTCAAGAAAAACCATATGGTGTGGCGTGGAGTAAAGGTTTGAAAAGCAATTGATTTTTAAGTGACTTAGCGACAAAGTAAAACACTTGATCAAAACTTAAGTAAAGCGACTAACTTTTACCTATTAGTTAGATGACTAAAACAATAAATTAGGGACTTCTGATCAGTTAGATCGACTTTAAGCCACTTAAACACAATAACAACACTCCAATCTAACGGAAATTAAATATTTTATAAGTTATAAAAAGCAATTAAAGTCTTAGTACTTGATTGGGGGAAAGAACATGTTTTCCGGTTCGTACTAATAGTTTCAATTGATTTGCAAGCCATTAATCCGAATCTATAAATAGTTTATTGTGTCATATTCATCCAAAGTTTGAACTATTTGAACATTCGAACTAAGAACCGATAATGACTGTGATGATAATGATTCGCCTCTTATCGGACAAATAGGCTTATATGTAGTAAGGGGGATGGCCAATGGGGTGATTGAACCAATCAACAAACAAAATATCATTAACTATAAAAGGTTTGATAATCTATTATGATGATATTTAGGTGCAACAAAGTTGAAGTTGATATTTATGTGTATGGGACAAATTGCATAATAACCGACTATCGGGGAACCTACCTGCTGCCTGTTGAATAATACTACATACATTCTATATACAATACGCCCAGTGTATTCTGCGGATTTTTCATTAATTATGTATGCATTTTCATGCCAGCCAAGTGCAAGTACCAAAAATTTATTTAAGCATCAATATAACACGTAATTAACATAATTGTGCCTTGACTTGGTCTTGAACGTTCCCCCTTTACGACTAGAGGCGACAGAGGTATAGTAGGCAGAATGCATGAGATCAGCAAAGACCCCAAAAGAGTGGGAAAAGGGAAGGAAGAGAGAGAAAGAGAGAGAGAGAGTAAGTGAAGGAAGTGGAGGGGGGAAAAGGTGAGGTCTATTAAAAATACATCGACAGCGAACCAGACGTTGCAGACCAACCGACCGACCGACCAGTCCCAGTCCCAGCCCCAGTCCCATTCCCAATCTCCATCCCAGACCCAGTCCGGGGGTGTTGCCAATGTTGTTGCTGCTGCTGCTACTGACACTGACTTCTGTAGGTGCTTGGTTGGGCTTTGCTGTGCTGCTGTTGGGCTGACTGGTTGGTTGCTTGGTGCTTGGTGGCTGGTGGCTGGTGCAACCGCCGCCCGAATGCAGTTGTCGTGATTGTTGTCTCAGATTGCATGTGGAATGCAAAGACCAGGAGCCAATTTGTTATTGTTGTTGTCTGCCCGCTGGCTACCGGCCGGTTACCGGCCGGCTACCGTTCATTGCGTTCGTGCAGCTGCTGTTGCTCTTGATACTCTATCCGCCCCGAAAAAGGTATCCTAAATTTATTGAAAGAATTGGTTACAACCACATATGCAAAGGATCCTTCCTTAAGAATGATGTTTTATCAACTCCTTTATTACTACATATATGATCTACATATTTCAAGGCTTTCACATAAAATCTATTACATAAGGAGAGCCTTGATTTTATGTAACCTTTCATCTCAAGTGTGGAAGATACCTTATGAAAAAGGACAAGCTAACTATTATTATAACAATTTATTTCAATACAGAAAGGTCTGAGTTCTGAATTAAGAGATGAACTATCTAAGGACTTGCTGGTTTTAAGAATTTGCAGGACTTGTATTGAAGTTAAGTGTTTCCAATCTAATAATAATATTGCAATTCTTTGTAATGTAAACTTTTTCAACACAATTCAGAGGTAAATTTCAAACATTGCCATCAGAAACTTTTTAGTTTATTTGTATAGTTTGAATCATTCGAAAGAGCATTTAAAAGTTGGGAAGAAAAATTGTTGATTGCCTCTTTTTGCCTTCTTATTATTAGTTTTCGTTTTACTTTAATTTTGCTGTTGTCGTATTTTTTGTTTTTGGTTTTTAGGTCTTTCGCGTGCCGTCGTTTGGCTTCTGTGTTGCTGCTGCTGTTGCTTCTGGTTGATGGTGGCTGGTGCAGGGAACTGGGAACAGGCCCAGTCCAGACTCAGACCCCATGAGCCAGACAGATCGTCGCACTTTTCGCAGTCGAGACATCCACAGGCCAAGTAAATGTTGTTGCCGTTCTTTTGCTGTTGTTGATTGTCAAAATTGACAATGAATGCGTTCGGGTTTTGGTTTTGGTTTTCGTTTTTGGTTTTGGGGTTGTAGAGTTGGGCTGACCCATCCCCATTTCAATTCCCATTCCCAGCCCCCCCACTCTCCACCACCATCACGAGAAGAGACAAGTGCAGCAGCCGCATGTCTGCTGTTTGTCTGGAGGCCGTTGCATGTCAATGATGTTGCTGCTGCTGCTGGTGCTGGTCCTTAAGTGATGCATTCAGCGCCTGCATCCCCGATATGGCAGGTGAATAAGGCAGACCAGACAGATAAATAGTTTTGCTCTGCTACGGCGCACTGCAGCCGTTTCACACTTTAAATGATATGCACAGAGAGGCCAACAGACCAAGTCTGTGGCCAAGTCTGTAAACTGTAAGCTGAGATGGCAATGGCAATGGGGAATGGGCAATGGGAATGGAATGGAGGAGGAGTGAGACAGACAGAGAGAGAGAGAGACGGCTAGCAATTATTACTCTGTCTGTCTGTCTGCAGGTTTTACCATATTTCTTCTTTTTTTCATTTCGTTTTTTAATTATCTGTTTCCAAAGAAGAAAATTTTTTGATGACTAAGCACAAGGTAAACGATGGCAAAACAAAATTCAATTTGTTTGGCAATAACATTTTGATAAAGATGTAGAATAAATTAATTTACCTAGTTATTCCTTTCTCTGTGGTAGTGATTTTGTTCTCCTTTATGTCAATATGTCTCTTGACCAAGTGGAAATACCGCAGAAAAAAAAAAAACTCAAAAGTAGTAAAAGTGAAAAATTATTTTCCGATTCCTAGTCCATCATCACATATGGGCACCTGTTGTTGTCCACACACAAACACACACACACTCACATGCAGCTAATAGACTGAACAGAGGACTGAACTGGATTGGACTCGAGTCCGAGACCAAGTCCGAGTCAGAATTCAAGTTGTTTGTCTGGAGTCTTTCTAGAGTTAATTTCCTGGCATTTCAGGCAAATCAAAAAGGCCATCATCAAATAAATGAAGATGCATCCTCGGACCTTAAATGGCTTAAATATCTCTCATACCCGGCAGCATTCTCCGAATGACTACGTGCATAACGAGGACAACGATGATGATGTTTCTGATGATGATGACAACGTCGTCGACTGGTTGGCTGGCTGGTCTGCCTGGGCTGGCTGTTTGAATTGTTTCCTTTCCTTTCCTTCCTGACTTTGGAGATTTTATTTATAGGACAGGCAAAACGGCGCGTGCCAGCACGTCAACTGTGTAGCAAACAAATAAAGTGCATAGACTACAAGACCACGTGGTTGACAATGAATTTTACATTCATTGTGAAGCAACAGTAGCTCCAGTCTGTCAACTACCTACTTCAGTTTCCAGTCTGGTCCCGTCTAGGTCTGGTCTCCCTGTCCATGTCGATGACATATAAATGAATGAAATATCGTTTATGGTAATTTTACCCTTAAATGTATGCTGAAAGTTTTCTGCTAACTATGCTAATGAAAACACACTATGCCACACTATACAACAGAATTGCGGTCTACCTATATGTAACTGAGTCTCTGTATACCATGAATGCCAAATTGGCAAAGTTGGAAAGCGAAAAAAAAGTGTTGCAATTCAAATCAAACTTTTTGACGGCATGAATATGACAGCATTTAATTGACTCAGTTTACCAACCCATAAAAAAAAACAGAAAACTTTCTGCACAAGCAAAAAAGTGGGCCACGTCTACAGGAAGGGAAAGAGCAAGTAGTCTATGTACTACTGTACCTATATATAGTTATTATTCATAACCAAATTGAGTCCTATATAATATATGTGAAAAAGAAAGTTTTACGTAAATAACAAATAAAACAAGACAATCCTACAAAAAAAAAAAAAAAAAAAACTGTAATAGCTGCTTGGGCTTTGGCATTAAATAAAGAAAATATCACTCCAAGAAATATATTTTATTCAAAAAATATTCAAAAATATTTGAAGCCACATTTTTTCCTCCTCAAAATCTTCCATAAAATCAACAAAAAGTTTATTAAATTTTATAAATTCTATGAAAGATTTGGAGGAGGAAAAGTTTTAAAATAAACATACTACTTGAGACCATTTAAATATTTATCTACATTTAAATTCTACAACATATTTCCATAAAAAAGTATATTGTTAATCTAGGAAAAGTTAAAAAAATTGTTAACTTTTGATAGAAATTTGAAATAATTTTAATTTGTAAATAAAAATAAGTTCATACTACTTAATTTATTAAATTACAACCTCATTGCTTTGCTTTTTATTTTTGTTCAGTGTACAAATAGATGACCTAATCTGGGGCTGTCTTTTAGCTTGCATACTTTTTGGCTGAGTTCGAAAAGTTGCTCTCTGTTTAATGTCACGAGAAAGTCAGTTGCTCGTTTAGTTTCACTCAGTAGTTTAGTTCAAAATTGTCAAAATACTTAAGAATAATTATCAAAAATGATGTGCGATGTTGGCTTACCTTGTGATTATAATCCATCCTCATGCCCCAAGCCGCCTCCTGCGCCGGAGCGCAAGTTCACCACATTGTTGCTTCACTGTTGGCAGCGTGAGTACGACAAGCGGCCTTATAAGAATTTTCAATTTCGTCGCTTAGACTTTGAGGAGCGTATGAATCGAAAATATCATTGCCTACGTGATTTTCGTGTTATTGTGAGATATCTAACAGAATGTCATAAAATGCATTCGGTATCCATTTCGAGTATTGTGATAAGCAATTGCGAAACCAGATCCATGAGGGAACTCGTTCGTGCACTTCGGAACGTAATGCAGATTGAGTTGAAACTTATGAAATTGCCATTTGAATTCTTTGTGATGATGCGTCTCAGTGCGTCAGTATGGAAAGTGACGGAACTGAGTCTGGAGGGTGAGTGCAACCCCACATTCCTTCTGCTCTGATCTCATCCTTATTGTAACTCTAGGCACACCTCTATCTGATTTGGATGTCGGTATGCTACGTGAGTTTCTGCTGGCCAGTGAAACATTGCTCTCCCTCAATGTCAATCATTGCAGTTTGACTCAATATAATTTTTGTATGATTGCCGATGGAGTCTACAAATCAAAGACAGTGCGTTGCCTGAATGCCAGCCGTCTGTTGGGTCTTCATCTAAGTTTGGATACCGAGAAAATGGTCTCAATTATCGGCTCGTTGTTAATGCAAAATGGCCTTGTGGAGCTGACCATGCAGCAATGTGAGTTTAGTGCCCAGGACATGGAGGTCATTGGCGAGTATGTGGGCTCTAAGCAAAGCGTCTTGCGTAAACTCAATTTGGCCAGCAATGTGATTGCATCGGATGGCACTCTCTATCTAATGCGAAACCTCGCCCACGGTGTCCGTTTGGAGCATTTGGATATAAGCTGCAATTCCATTGGCACACACGGCGGTGAATGGATTGCCAAGTATTTGAGTTCCTGTCGCTTGCTTCAGCATTTGTATATCAATTATAACGAAATCGGGGCGGAGGCCATTAATCTAATACTCCTCACTCTAAAGAAGCCCTGCAAAATGAAGCGTCTGAGTATTTATGGAAATCGCTTTGATGCACGCACGGCCATGATTTTGAGGCGTTTGCTTGACTCCGAAGTGGTTTTGCATGAGGGAATTGATGTTAGTTATACCTTTGATGAAGATCTCAATGACTATCGTGTAGTGCCTTGGCGTTAGTTTCAGTTAATTAACTAAACTTAGATTTTGTTTTGAAAGCATTTTAATGTTCTAACCCAACCCACCAAGTAAAAATCTCTTGATGTTACCAAAATAGGTAATATTTGTCAGAAACTTTTTCTTAATAATAGTTAGTTTTTATCCTTTTAGAAGATAATTACCTCACCAAAACGACTTTACTGATACTAATAACTAAGAAGGACTTACTTGTTCTTAACTTAGTTCTGTTCAAGTATTAAAATTACCGAAAAAAGTTACTTATTACAATTCATTCTTTTATTTTGAAGTCTAGACAATTCTATTACCGAAATAATTTACATGAAATTTAAACTCTGATCGATTCTAGATGATTCCTATTATTTTTCAAAGCCATTAACCGTTTAACCTATTACCAATTAAAGGTAATCTTTACTTTTAATTCAAAGTCCTGTCTATTTCAGTTTCTTTTCCTATACCCGAAACTCATTTCCAAATAACTTTCTTGATTGATTCGATAAAATCTTAAATATTTCTAAATTTTAAGTTTTTACATTTCGGTTTTGCTTCCTTTTTTGTATCCTTTAAAAAGCTTTTGGGCGTTACAAAACGAAAGCTTTAAGCTCTGCTGTTGTAGCCATACGGTTTTATTTTTCTAGAATAGTTCTATCCGAAAGAGTTTTGGGTTTTCGAATAAACCATATCGTTCAATATTCTTAATTGTTTCACTTTCATAAAGTAGAAAATTATGTTCAAAAAACTTGCCAAAGCTTTTGTCAAGAGAAACAGCTGATTTTGGCAAGTCTGGTAACTTTCACTTTCGTTTCCGGCTTGTCTCTCTTTCTCTCTCTCTCTGCTATTCTTGCTGGAGTGTTTCTGTGTGTGTGTGCATTATTGTTGGCAATTTCAAAGTCAAGCAACAACACTAACAACACAAGCATTGAAATGTGCGCAGCAAACAGCTGCTAACCATTGAGCATTGAGAACTTCCAACAACACACGACGAGGACACCGACGTCGAGGAACAGCACGAAGATGCAGCCGATTGGGCGATAGGACATTGGCAGGACAACGCCAACGTTATCCTTGTTGAGAGTTTCGCAATATAAATTTTATTGCAGCGCCAGTCACAACGGACGCTTAGTCGCAGGCAACACCAAGAACCCGCAACACCAAACAACAAGCAAAAGAAAAAAACCACGATTAAAGAGTTCTCCGACAGATAAAAAAAAAAAAAAACTAAGTGAGCTGAAAAATCGAAAAGCAAAAAAAAGTTAATGAAATTCAGAGTTCAAAGAGACTATGAAAGAGACTAAACTCTCAAGCGAAAGAACTATTATATAATGGACAAATAAGTTAAAGAGACACAAAAGTTGTGTTTGCCGTGCTGTAACTCGGCTCGATTAATGTTATTGTTTGCTCCTTTTGGCCACACATTCTGCACACCACTCGCTTACTCGAATCCTTGTGTGTCTTATGTGACAATGTGTCGGCAATTTATGTAAAGTGATAGTGTGAGAAGGACTCTTGGGTATGCCTAAGGAGCAAACAAATTGTTGAAATTTAATATTATCTCTATTATATATAGTATATATCTTCCAGGCTGCTGTGACTGTGACTCTCTGTCTGTGTGCTTGTGTGTGGTGTGCGTGTGTGTGTGTGTATGTGTATTAGTGTGCGTGTAAATATTTTAGCCATCTACCCACCTAAAACGGCAACTAGCAAAAACCTAAACAAAACTTCTTCAACTAAAAGACAAACTATAAAATCTTCATCGACATCGAAGGAAGAAACAAAAAAAGCTGTTAAAACTTTTCTCTCCCCCACAATCCTCATCCTCTGTCGAGTAAAGCCCAAAAATGAATGACAGTAGACGCAATACGGCCACTGAATTTAGTTATATACTACAGCGGCAGGTGAGTTAACAAAAAGTAGTCGAAACCCCAAGTAGCTGTAATTAGATGCACCTTTTGGTCAACCTTTCATCCAAGTCCTTGGCAAACATACGAAAAACAAAAGTAACTTCCGTTAATTTTCGTTTCATTGTTGCACTTTAATTACTGTTCCACTGCCTCCACTCATTAGCCACGATTTTCGTTTTCACTGCTAATTGCACCCACATAAGCAGGATAAAGCAAATTTGTTGCTCACCTTTTAACCACTCCAAGTTCTAGCCAAAAAGTAGGGCAATTTCCGCACAAAACACAAAAAACCGCAAAAAATATTTCAAAATTAGTTTTGTAGTATCTTGATAGACCTTACCTGAAAGAATACTTAAAAACAAATCAACTTGTAAAAAGACAATCATGAGAATCTATGCAAAGAACACTGAAGAGAATGAGTTCTGGCTTACTGAAGACTACAAAGGCATATTTAGACTTCATATTAGAGAATAAATAAAGAAATTTCTTACTAAAATAATATATCAGGCTTCTTTCCGAATGCTTCTTAGTAGGAATTCAAATTGAGATCTGTTTTTCCATCTATAAGGTGGGCAAAGCTATGCAATGACCATTCAGATAATTTTGCAACAAAATATTCAATGATTCGTTTTAATCGTTCGTTTATTAAATATAAACTGAATTTTTAACCGCTTTAGAGATAAAACTTTCATTCCTTATTAGCTATGAATCGTAGTTATTTCCTTTATATTTCAAATTGCAAGGACTCCACTGTATTACCACTCCGAATTAAAGTGTTAAATGTAGCATACTTTGCAGCGCAAAATGTAAATTGTTTCTATCAACATCATATGGAAATAAAGGGATTCCTTTTAATATGGGAAGAGGTTCGGCAACTCATTTATATTACCATTTCTATAAGTAGTCATTCTAAACTATCTATCAAAATTATTTACTTCAACAATATGATTATTGCAATATCATTCTAATACGATCTCTAAAGATGCTCTACCAAGTAGCCAAGTGGATTCTATATTGGTTAAGTCTATCTTCGAGTTAGAAGTTTAACATAAATCAAAAATATATGCAAAATAAAAGTTAATTCAATGCAATGAACAGCAATCAACAATTTAATGTGTTGCGTTGAATAAATGAAAATTTGTTTGCTGTCAATCAATCAACATTTTCATACATTTCTGCACACATCTCGCCTCATCAACCGCTCGCCTCCCTTTGCCTTCCTTTAATATTCAATGTCATTTGTTTTGCATATGAACTAAGACCCTTTTGGTGGTCATTTGCATAATCCGAATAACCATAAGCCATAACTCAGCCCCTTCTTTTCCCCTCTCCATCACTCTATATCTCTCCCTATTGAGGGGGAAAGGTAAACATATTTTCGATTTGTAGATTATATCATTTAGCAAAATTACCTTGCATGTCAGTTGGCTTTAATCATGAAGATACGAAATCAATTTTATTTCGTTTTGACTAAAATGACACATCAACATTTTCGTAACGAGGGTTGATTGAGTGATAATTTCAGGTGGTTTGGGGGCGGGTGGCAATTCACATCATGTTTGTATGATTAATGACAAAAACGTGTGGAAAATTCATGTTGGTTTATTTATTTATTGCTTTGCTCATGACCTTTGCCAGGATAAAGCAATTTGTCTCCCAATCTCACACTTGGGAATGATAAAGGGATCACGGGGAGAGGGGATACGGGTCGGCACCTCAATGGATTTTTGTCTAAAAATTTAATTAGTTCTGGCAAAAATCTTGACACGTCCTTCGGGGGATAATGATGGCAGACGTTTTGGCGATTTAGGTCCGCCAAACTTGATAATAAAATCAATAAGGAGCCAGCTTAACCTTTAATTATACAACACACACACGTAGGCACACACACACATATATGTATGTGGGGGAGCAAAGGATTTATGATGTAGAAAGAGGCAAAAGCAAAGACGAAGACTTAATCGCCGCTTAATATGCAAGGCATGTGGCAGACCTTGGGCAGGATAATGGGCTGCTGCTGCTGTGAGGCGTTGGCATTGTTCGTCCGTTAAGGAATTCAAATAAGAATGTCAGCAACAGACGACGATGTCGGCAACGGTGACGGCAACGGCGACGGCGACGACTACTATATAAAGCACAATTCCTTCCACCCACTCAACTAACTACCCACGCATTCAGTTCCCCACTAGCTGGCTTGCTTGTTGTTAAACGACTTCACGGAAAGCACAACAGAAATCAATGTCAGACCCAATTCAATGCAATTGCAATCCAAGAATAAATCGAATGTCCATGGTCCATGGTCTCGTCTCGAATGTTGGCCAACGTTAATTAGACATCAAGCCCTAGCATTTACAAAAGCAAGGGGAAAAAATCGACCTAATTAAATCAAACATGAAAGGAAACGTGCAAGTAATTGTTTAACTGGGCTAACGGGTGAATGGGATAACAACTGCTTGTCGGAAAGCAAATTGAAGGCCAACTGTCTCTGTTTGACATTTTTCTAGTGGAGCACCATAGCCACAGCCACAGCAGCTGCAGCTGGAGGAAGGTCATCTCGTTTTCGAGCCAAGGAAATCAAATTATAAGCCACAGTGTGAATTGAGCGTTGACTGAGTGAATGAATGATTAGATGTCATCATGCTTCGCCTGCGTTCTACAGCATCTAGAGTTAGCGTAACGATGACGATGAGGGTTATGCAATAATGCAAAAAACTGTTGCATACCCCAAGGAGCAATCGTCACACATACTAAGCATGTGCGAAAGAGCGAGAGACAAATAGTGTCAGATGATGAATGATAGTGAAAAATGCAGCAATAACAATCTGAAAAGCTGCAGCTGTATATCTACTTCATCATTTTTGTAGACAGGGGTGGAGTTAAAAGGGGGCCCACCATGACCCAGAATACAAGAGTCACTAGGGCTAAAGCAATTTCAGAGTCCCGATTCTCAAATATTTAAAGATCCCCTTTTAGTCAATACCTTCATAAATATTTGACATAGATTGGTTTATTTTCTACAATTTTTCCAAAGTCACTTTCAACACAAATTGGCATTCAAATTTCAGCTAGTAAGTCAATCGATTGACTTATCCTCTCTTGAATGGAGTACAAAGAACTCCTGGCTACGTGCATGATGTTGCCAATGGTTTCTGATATCATCTTGTTCTTTATATATTATATTACATGTTATATCTTGGTTGGGAGCACAACCAAAGCCATCGTTTGCTCTGATGGATTCAACGTGTCTGTGGGCAAAACAATAAAAAAAGGAAAACCCACAACTCTGTCGTATCTCTGACTGTAAATGTTTGTTTCTCTCTCTCTCTGTGTGTGTGTGTGTGTGTGTGTTTGTGGGGGGGAGTAAGGATGATGGGAGGCGGTTCGCTTGGTTGGTTAGTGGGCGAAAACATCAATAAAAACAGCAGTGAACACATGTTCCATATACATTTTGTACCATTTTTTCTCTTTTCCCCTTTTTGGCATGCGAATAAATTGGCATTTTTTTCCTACACATTTTTTTGCCATTTTTGTTTATTTTTTTTCTCTGCATGGCACTTGTAGTAATAGTAGGATATTTTTTGAAGTGGAACTTCAGTTAATTGTTAACAATTTTTTGTTTCTTTCGATTTGATTTGAATCGTTTCGATTTTCGATGCAGGGCAGCGATGTATCCGCCACTGAGGCTTATGCGTTCGATGACTTCAACAATTTAATGAAGGTAAACACATTGACCCAGTTCTTGACTAAAACCCCCGACACGCTCCGCCTTCACCATAATATGTACATTCCCACATTCATGCCATACCCAAATGGAATTCCTTTTTCGCTGGAATCTTTCACTCTCTTGCTTGCTTTATTTTATTTTAGAGATGAGAAAGAATATTTGACGCCTCTTGCCCTTGGTTGGTTATTAAATTGGAGTTCTTGTCCTCGGACTTGAGTTTTCCTAGCATCAAGGATATTGTATAATGGGGAAAGGACTGATGTTCATGCATTACCCTGCATAAGTAAGGACCTCCCGCCCGCTCTCTGTGCTCCCTCCTTCTCTGTTTTCATAGGCTCACATTGAAAGTGTTGGCATAGCCATTAGGCAATCAAGGCTAGACCAAAAAAAAAAAGAAAGGAGGAAAAAATAAAATAAAAACTGACTAAAGCTTAGTTGATTGTTTGCTCAACTAATGGGCCCCGACCCAAAGGGAAACACAGAGCGAAAAAGATAGGCAGAGAGACGTTGAACGGGGACATGATGAAAGGCAGACAGTTTCAATTAGTTGCCTTTGCTCCTTATTAACGAAATTTTAGCCGAAAGTAAAAATTATTTATTAATTGCAACAAAAACAACACAAAGACGAACAAGCAACGAGCAGGAAATGAAATACACAAAAAAATAGAAAGAATGAAATCTAATTGAAATACTCAAAGCAAATGTAGTTCTTTGCTTGCTGCAAGGAGTGCAGGAAAAAGGAGGACAAAAGAGCAAACCGAGAAGGTCAAAAACTATTTCAGTTTGGGCCAGACTAGCCCCACCCCACACCCCACCTTGCATGTTTGTGTTTACCTGGGCCAGAGTCAAGGAGAGGGAAGTAGAAATGTGGCCGGGGTCTCTATGTTTGTCGACAAGCTTATGTCAATAGTCAGCAGTAGTCAGAATGAATGCGGCAACTGGAAGAAAAAAGCGCAGTTTTTGTGTTTACCCACTGTAGTACTAGTACACTGAGTCTGCACCACTTCCCCCTGCCCGACAATTGCTCCCCAGTTGGCACACATTTGGGGCATGTTCTCATAATTGTGAGGTGCTGACATTTTTGTAGGCTTAAGTTAATTGCATGGGGAGAATCTTGCTTCTCTTTCTAAAACGCTTGCCGTGTCTAACCTGGGCCAAATGTGCGCCTAAACGGTTTGCCACAGTTTTTACATTTTCTTTAATTTGTTTGGTCTATTTGATTGGGTAAATTGGTTACGAATTGCTCTTTAGTTCTTGCCATTAAAGCAAAGGCATTAAATGAATTTTTCTCTGTTGCTCGCCAATTCGAGAATGATTTCACATTTTTAAAAGCTCAAAAAATCTAGAAAAGATAAAGAAAATCCAGAGAAAATCACAATTTCTTAATCCTACGCCTAATCGAATTCAAATTTTTACAACTTACATCGTCTAAAATAACACAGGATAACACATTTCTCTCTGCGGCAAGGACCTCATATCCCTTTTTGATCTTAACTTCTCAACTTATTTTTAGCCTTACAAAATATTTTTTTTGTTGGTTTTAAGCAAAGCCTTTTCTTATTATCGTAACATTTAGTTTTCTCTATCGACTGGAATTGGGAAACAATAAATAGAAAAATCACGTGACGTATGCGTAATATCATTGCGTATACGACAAGTGATTCCACCAATTAATTTATTTTCAGCATTATGAAACAAGGAAGTTAAATATACATAAATAGTCTCTAGAAGTAGCATTTGAGCTTGCAAGTCTCCCATTTTCTTAAAAAAAAGATTTTTAATAAGCAGATATGGAATTAGTGAACTAAATACTCACATAAGCCATCCTGAAATGAAAAAGTCCTAGTCCTTATTCCTTTGATTCTCTCCTGTCTACTGAATTCTTATGGTTTTTGTCCAAATATGATGTTAACCAGGGCCGAATTGATCAATTGAATTCTTCCTGCGAGAAGGAAGATTTTGGTAAGTCAGGAACGATTTTCAATTTCACAGCAGTTTCTATCTTTAAAACTTATTCTAGATCTGATAGAATTTTAGAGCTGCGTTCTTCCAATAAGTCTGATAGTTGTATCATTAAGGCATGGGAAACATCTCTTTTTCTACTCATACAGAGTTCTATTTTCTAAATTAAAACTCTTTTTAATTTTAATCAAAATTAAAAATAAATTTAAAGCCATGATTAAAGGTACATACATGCTAGGCAAGAAGTCCTTTCTGGGATTTTTCTCCTCTCATCTTTTTTCGAGTCCTTGTTCTGATTCAATTTGAAATTTTGATTGTTCCTTAATTTTATTGTCTTGTTATTTGCCCAACTCATGTGTATGTAAACATTTATGATGATAAGACCCTATATATACATGAATAATATTAATTAAAATCGTGCAGAGCATGAAAAGGTTTTTGTTTGTCCTTTCCGGCTTCCACTTCTTCCCTCCCTCTTTCACTCTTTCTTTCTCTTAGCTTTCTCGCCTTCTCCATCTATGTGGTATTTGTGTTCGTTCGCCTTTTGTTTGTGTTTGTTTTTTAGGTATGAGAAAATTGTTCTACAATTTTTAGATATCTGGTAAATTTCCAGTCATGTTCAATTTGAGTTTCGATTTTATACTTTTTAATTGGATTGTGTGTGGGCGAGTGTGTGTGTGTGTGTGTGTAGGTGTGTTGGATCAGGCTTAAAGCATGATAACTGCCAATAAGCCTACATAAAGGCAAAAAAAGAGAAGGAAGAAAAATTGGGATATTTGGTTAAATTTGCATACGCTTTTATCTCAAATACTTTGAATGTCAACAATTTTATCAGCTTTTTATTATAAAATACCAAAAAGCCTACGGCAAAATGATGATGAATAAACATGATGAAAATATGCATACCTATACGAGGGTTGGTTTTTCTGTTCTCAAAAATAATGATTGAAAAAGAAATAGGTGTATACCCTTCTAGAGAGTCATCTAGTTAGTTTAATGGAACTTCAGACTAAATCTTGTTTTATCCACACAAAAACCAATTAATTCCTTAAAGTGGTTCATGTGTGAGAAGGATAGTGACAAAGGAAAATGATTAATTTGAGTATACATAATATCAAAATAAAGCTATATATAGGGGATAGGAAATTTTCGACTGAACTGGTTTTGAGCTCAGTCCTTATCTCTACCAGGAACTATTAGCTTTTCTTGGAACTTAGATGAAAAGCGTCTGAAATGAAGGATGAGGGCAAAGTAAGGAGTTTGTTGAGGGTAAATTTTGTAAGAGTAAATGAATTTCAACATTGTTGAAGTTTCCTTGTTTTTAAACAAATTGAAATTTGTCGGTAAGTAATTTATTTATTTTGCAGTTTATATTAATAAGTTTTTTTTTTTTTTGTTTGTAGATGGGAAAAACTTTTGGGGTTGCCCTCGTAAATATTTTGTTACCCCATTTTATTGCTGGGCAATTTTTATGACAGTCAGAGCGAGACAGTACGAGCGAGCAACATAGGATGAGGGAGATAAGGTTATGTATATATATGCATTTTTCTGTTTTTTTGTTTTTTGTATTATTTATATACATTTATTTATTTATGGCCTTATGGGTTTTTATGATGCTGCTTTCAATGATTTGTTTTTTTGATGGGTGTCTGAATGTGCGGTTGGTTGTTTACATACCTGGTTTTCCCTGGTCCATGTTGAATTCCTTTTTCGTCAGTTAAATATGAGATTTATCTACACACACACACACACACCAATAGCGAGAAAGAAAGAGAGAGTTGATTGCCTTTTGTTTCTTTTTTTCTTGAGCCTAAATGACCTTCATTCAGCTTTCTTTTGCCATTTGGTAATTTCATTTGTCTCTTCCCCAAAGATAGTTTTTTTTTTTTGTTGCTGCTTCTTCTCGATAAGATAATTAGACGTTCTCCTTTGATGCGTAATGGCAAAATGTTTTTAAGGGTCCTACGACTTTGCTGCGTGCCTGCCACTTAATTGAATTGTACGAAAACTGGCAACTTGCACGAAATTTTCATTATGCTTGCTCGAGCAGCAGAAACCAACCAACCAACCAACCAACCATCCGACGAAGCGACCAACATATGCTGACACCTTTGCTCTTTCTTCCTTTATTTTTTGTTTTTTGGTTTTTGTATTTGCTTGATTTTTGAAGAGGGTTTTTCTGTTGGAAAATATTTACTTTCGAGTGTAAACTTTTTCCGGTTTCTGCTGGCAGTTGGAGGAAAACTTCTTTAATTGCCAGGCAGCTGTAAAAGTTGCCAATTTCCATTTGAGAGGAAGGAAAAGTAATAAATGTTAAGTTCTGCTTCTGGTTCTGGCCTGGTGTGGCCTGGCCTGGCTGTTTATTTTTAGTTGTTTTTACATATACTCGTGACTTTATGATGTTGACTTTATGTTTATTGTAGAGGCAAAAAAAAAAAAAAAAAAAAAGAAACCTCCAAAAATAAAGTTCAAGCTTTCATAAAACACAGAGACAATAGGCAAACACACACGCATAGCACCTGCTGATGAAAAGGGTCTTTCTCACACAATTCTCGTGCTGCCTCTCCTTTTAGAACAATCCACAGACTACACATCAGCAACAGCAGCAGCAGCAATCCCATCAGCAACAGCAACAACCCTCCAGCAACCAGCAGCAGCAACAGCAGCAGCAGCAGAATGGTTTAATGGGCGGTGGATTGGGCGTGGGCGATGCGCTGTCCTCCTTGCCACAAGCTTCGTTCAACTATATCAACTCCATTGTGGGCAGCGGAGTCATTGGCATACCCTATGCCCTACATCGGGCCGGCTTTGGTCTCGGTTTGGCCCTTCTCATTCTGGTCGCCTACATAACCGATTATTCACTCATTCTAATGGTAAGTGGAAAGTGGGCGATTGGGGGATGTGGTGTAATTTGTCAAAATGTCATTCGCATTTCCGGATTTGCATCCTTTACAGGTGAGATGCGGCCACATTTGCGGTCGTTTCAGTTATCCAGGCATTATGGAAGCTGCCTACGGCAAATACGGTTACTATTTGCTCTCACTGTTGCAGTTCATGTATCCTTTTCTGGGTAAGTGTGAGCAGAGAGAGAGAGAGAGCGTGGGAAATAAACGGATTCAAAATGTTGGCCTATTTTCTAATCTTCTTTTCGTGTTTTTTTTCCTCTTCTCTAGCCATGATATCGTACAATGTTGTCGTTGGCGACACTTTATCCAAAGTCCTTGTGCGTTTCTTTCCCTCCTGGGGCGCCTCAATGGGTGCCGTTCGATTGGGCGTTGTGTTCTTTGTCAATGTTGGCGTCGTAATGCCCTTGTGCCTCTACAAGAATGTCTCGCGTTTGGCCCGAGCCAGTTTCATTAGCTTGGCGTGTGTAGTCTTCATTTTGTTTGCTGTCATTATAAAGCTCATGTCGGGCGATTATAAAGTGTAAGTATCGCTTTTTGTTATTGTTGTTGTTTTTTCGTAGTGATTTTATCACAACAAAGCAGAACAGAACACCCACCCACGCACACGCAGATATACAATCACCCACCCATTCGCCACTCATTGTTGTGAATCAAAATAAATGAAGCTCAAGGCGGCAGACACACAGACAGACAGACAGGTGCGAAAATAACAAACCAAAATTGTCTGCCTTATGCGTGGGCCATAACAAATTAGATTCGAGCCTAAAAAGAGAAAAAAAAGACTCTAAGCAATGTGGCAAATCGATTGGGAATAACATCCTTGTCAATTACAATTCATGCCATTTCATGCTTATGCTTTTTTTTATTCCTTCACTCAAGAACACTTGATTGCTAAACCTGAATAGGAGACACACACACTGAACTCATGGATGTTTTAGACAGATATTGAATAGAGGGGTTACCTTTCACATTTTTGGCAGCAAATCAAGAGTTCCTTGTGTCTCCTAAGCATCTGTTGAGATTTTGTTGAAAGCCTTAAGCAAGTCCCTAAAATGGGTAATGGAAAACTTTAGTGTCTTCTTCTTTCTGGCGCCAGCTATTGGTTAATTTATTTGCTTTTAACATAACTCTTATCTTTTATTTTTTACTATTTTGCGTATTTCGTTAAGCATATGAAAGTACTTATAAATTGCTTTTTACGGTGATTGAGTCGAGAGATAAAAATTTACTTTAATAAAAGACCACAAAACCAGTCGAAGAGGTATATTAAATGGTAACGAATGAGTTAAGAATAAAAGTTTTATAAATTTATGTATTCTTAATCATCATAAGAAGTCGAGTTAATATAGCCATGTCCATCTGTGTGTCTTAACTTCACTTCCTCAATTTGAAAGCTACTGAAATAAAACTGGTTATTCAAGATGGTTATTATCTAATTGAAATGGAGGTTGACATATCGTTGGATCGGACCACTATAACACTAGCTCTTAACGAGATCACTGATAAAGAAGCCTACTTTATTGATAAGTATCTCATAATAGAAAAAATATACTAAAACCAGAGGGCCGGGGCTAACTTTGACCGCGTCAAAGTTTGTATACCCTTGCAACTATTTTGGTAACTCTTTCCTTACCTATTAGCCATCAATGTGGAAGAACGTTTTATCTAAAAAGGCTTATGTTTGCGAAAGAATTGAATACAATCATAGGAAATAACGAAGATATTGATCAAAGTCACTGTTTTCCACCGATCGTTCCTATGGGAGCTATATGATATAGTCACCCGATCTTTATCAAATTCGACACAGTCATTAACAGATATATTAAATTAAGAAATGTTTAATTTGAAAGCAATCACGTTAAAAGTAACGAAGTTATTTACAAAAGTCACTGTTTTCGACTGATCGTTCCTATGGGAGCTATATGATATAGTCATCCGATCTTGATAAAATTTGGCACAGTCATTAACAGATATATTAAACTAACAAATGTTTAATTTGAAAACAATCACGTTAAAAGTAACGAAGTTATTCATAAAAGTCACTGTTTTCGACCGATCGTTCTTATGGGAGCTATATGATATAGTCATCCGATCTTGATCAAATTTGGCATAGTCGCTTATAGGCGTAGTAACCTCTCTAATATTAAGTTTCACGATAATAGCATAGAAAATAACGAAGTTATTGAGAAAAGTCACTGTTCGTGACTTTGGGGTTTGTATGGGAGCTATATGATATAGTGGTCCGGCTGAATCCGAGATATACAACGCCTGCAGTATATACAAGCCTGCGTGCAAAATTTCAGCTCTGTAGCTCTTACGGTCTAGGAGGAGTTTGCGTTGATCCAGACGGACGGACGGACGGACGGACGGACAGACGGACGGACGGACGGACGGACGGACGGACGGACATGGCTAGTTGAACTCGTCTCGTCGTGCTGATCAAGAATATATATACTTTGTATGGTCGGAGATGCTTCGTTCTATGCGTTGCACACTTCTGACCAAAATTAATATACCCTTTTTGCAAGGGTATAAAAATATTCTTAAAATAAAGAAATTTATCATAATGTAGAAGAGATTAGCATATTCTCTTTATTTACTTGTGATTCTCAACAAGTTTAATCGTTGAAATTATGTTATGGTCATGGCCAATCGCTGGCTTTAGCCTGAGTCTGCTGATGACGTGAACTTGGTGGCTTTTGAAATAGTTGTGGAAACAACTTGCTAACCTTTTGTGATGGCTTAAAGTTAAAGTGATAAAATTTAATATTCTAGTATAATTTTACTCCAGGAAAGTAGCAAAAAAGTTGTAAATTTATTCAAGCATAATGATAGACACAAAAATATTGCTGTTAATTATATGTGAATGAATTTGCCAATTATGTAACATAATTATTTTCCGTTTCCTAGCAGCTTCCTTTTATATTTTTTTGGGCTGTCGAGAAGCAATTTATTAAAAATTACTTTTGCGTCTTTGCCAGCAACCTTAAGTAATAATGCATAAAGATTTATTTGCATTTTAATTACTCAAAAGAATGTACAAAAAATGAAAAATTTGCGTCAGACAATGCTCACTTCATGCCCTCTCTCTCTCTCTCCCTCTCTCTCTACACACACACCGAGTCTCTGGCTGGGGTCCTGGGCGTTTTAGTACTAAGTGGCGCTTTAGTGCCTTCAAATCTGCGGTGACTACCCCAGAGGCGAAGGCAGAGACGGGGACAAAGCCTTTGAGGGGGACAGAAACCGGGTAGAAGCTCATAAAATTTAGTGTGCCACTTGTTTGCCGTTTTTATGGCTTTTCATTAGTTTTTAGTCCACCCTCAGCCAGGCTGACTCCAGAGTCTGTTGAATGCAACTTTGTCTTACATTTGTTGCCCCCAGGCAGCTGCTGCACTTCACTAGACACACATACTGAGCTGTACTGAGAGAGGGAGAAAGACAGAGAGACTGTAAGAGAGAGATAGCAAGAAAGGACCCTCGAGTGGCGGCGGATATAGTAGAAGCTTAGTGACGCCTTAGCTCTTGGACCAACCGACCCGACCCGACCCACTCTTCCTTTGTCCCTCGGCCAGCTCTTATTTCAGGGCTGTTGCTTGGCATACAATTTAAATAAATTTCCAATTTGCGGCGCGTATATTTTATTTTATTTTCCACCTTCATTCTTTTGATTTTCCTTGTGTCTGCGTTATCTTTACACCTCTCACCTTTTGTCTGGCAAGCGAACGAAATGTTAATTTGGTGTGAACCTTTTTTACGTCCCATCTCCAGGACGGACACTGCCGAATCTTGGCGTTTTGCTAACACGGATCTGATACCAGCCACCGGCATCATGGTATTTGGTGAGTAACCAATCCAAAAAAGATTGAGTATGTGTGCGTGTGTGTGTGAGTGTATTGGTGAAGTGTTCTTCTTCAAATTGATTCACTTGGGGTTTTTTCTTTTTGTTTGTTGCAGCCTTCATGTGCCATCACAACACATTTCTGGTCTATCAATCGATGCGCGATGCCACGCTGGAACGTTGGGAGAAGGTCACACATATTTCCATAGGTTTTGCCTGGACAGTGGCCGCACTCTTTGGCATTGCAGGCTATTCCACTTTTCGCGCATTGTCACAAGGTACAAAAAAAAGCGATTTAAATTGTAATTGCAGTTACATGTGCTCACCGAATCTATCTCTTTTTATGTCGCTTTGATTGCAGGTGATTTGTTGGAGAATTATTGCTGGGATGACGATTTGATGAACTTTTCGCGTGTCCTTTTCTCCATATCCATCTTGTTGACCTTCCCGATTGAATGCTTCGTTTCGCGTGAAGTAAGTTCTCTCAGCCATGTGGGTTTAATAGCCAAAAGGGGGACTTAACAAAGCTTATAAACTAAACTGCATTTTCCCTATATCGAACAAGAAGATACTTTTACGAACCTAAACTACGCGTTTGAAATCTGTTAACCCCTTTCTTTGAGTTTGTTTAAACGCCGCCCATGTCTCGAATAATCATTTCGATTCGTGGTCATTTATTTGATTTTCCACACGATTCGTTTTCCACCATTTTCTTTCTTTATTTGCCATTGCAGATTGTACGCGCTTTAGTTCATCGTTTTGTACTAAAGGAACCCATTAGCGAATTCACCCAGGATAAAGACCCAAATTTGGAGAAGGGAGCAGAAATTGATGAGTACTCGAAAGCCATTACCATGGCTATCGTATTCAGCGCCTTTATAATATCACCCATGACCGATTGCCTGGGCTCAGTATTGGAATTGAATGTGAGTTTTCTTTTGAGTCGAATTTCGCTTTAGTTATGCTAATGATTTGTACCTTTCTCAAGGGTCTATTGGCAGCCATACCACTGGCTTATATACTACCTGGCCTGGCCTATATACAAATGGAGCCCCATGCTCTGTTCAGTCGCGAAAAGTTACCCGCCTTGGGATTGGTTGTATTTGGGGCTTTGGTAACCATTTTGGGAGCAGCTGTTCTACTGCCCGGCCTAATGGGCGGCGATTGTCGATCGGATATTGTGATGGGATATTGTCGACAAGAGTTCCAGGGCAATAATTCCACCGTCAATGAGGTGGCCGCTAGTAAACTAACAAATTAAGATAGAGAGAGAGAGATGGAATGTTGAACCATCGAAGCCAATGAGCAATGTTAATTGTTTAGTTTAGGGAATTAATGGTAACGGATTGGGATGATTTTGACATATTTTGTTGTTGTCGTTTTTTTTTTTTAAACTGGAACGAATGTACGAAGGAAACTTGTAGGTACCTGAGATGTCTCTGAAGTTCTAACCAACTGGGCAAGTGATAAACTGAACCAAAACCTGAATTTCAGTACAAAACGAAAATGAATCAAAAGTATATAGAGAATGATTATGATTTGGTACTTTTAGTTCTTTAAATCCCCCTCCCAATCCCAGAAGGCGAGCCAAAGAGAAAGAATTGTATGAGAAGATATATACATATATAATATTGTATTGTAGTGCAAGTTCCTTGATATCTTGATGTGTGGCTAAAAAAAAAAAAAAAAACAAAAAAAACTTTGCATGCATATTTCTCCATATAGAATTAGATGTTGTTTGTAATTTACCAAGCTAGAGGACTTAGTGTAGTAGTTTTCAAAAACTATTTTCCGGGCACCAATATACAAGAAACACACACACACACATACACACAAACACGATATGAAGAAACCTATATAACATATATATATATATATATATGTATATTGAAATTGTTAAATCAAAAACACTTTTATATATGTGTACAACAAACAAAACAAAAAAAAAAATAGAAAAGAAAACAAAAATGTAGTAGAAAATTGCTTCAGCTAACAACAAATACTAAAACATTCAAAAACTATTCATAATATTCTGATCTTAGTTTAGTTTTTAATGCACTTAATCTATAGTTTTCCAATGAGCATATACACTCGCATAACTACATATATATTTTTGTATGTATTTATTTACTTTCTATTATTTATTTTTTGAGCACTATATTATGTAAATATTATATATATATATATACGAAAAGAAACTTTTTTGATATGAATTAAATAGATTGTTTTTAAAACACAGTCAATACACAACATTTGCTCACACTTCTTACTAACTAAAACTCGTACTAAATACTTACTACTGGTTATATGGGGAACCAAATCGAACCAACCAACCTACAAGAACAACAAAAACTACACTCTATTCTAAGAGCTTAAAACACAAACAAAAAACATATCATCTTAAACAACTATGGCCAAATAAAACAACAAACAAACAAACAAAACATAACCAAAGGCTTTTCTAAGATACTTTTTACAAAAGACTTCCTATCGACTATGGCTTAGACAAAAGAAAACATCACACATTGTACATACAAAAACGAAACGAATCGAATCGAATCTATATATAACAAGCTGCTTTTATTTCACACTTTACACTGTCTCCTCACACTTACAGCGAAATCAAAATCAAAACATATAACTATCTATATGGGTAAAACAAGCAAATACAAACAAATTTGGTCAAAAGTAGGGAATTTACTTATTTTAGACATATTATTATTAAATAAATGTATGCCACGAAAACAGCCAGTCATATAAAGCCAACTTAAAGGTAGAGAATAAATCAATTTAGAAATCAGTTTTTTTTTTTTTTTTTTTTAACTGGAACTCTAAATCCGGTTAACTCAAAACTTTGCTCATTCTCTTGGGCTTTTGAGTTAGTGGGTCTAAGCCTTGAATTGTAGAATATTTCTACAACTTTAATTTCTTAAACTATATATTATTGTACGGAAACGGCCAGCTCAAAACAACTAAGTTTTTTGAGGTAACAATATATTGTACTTACCTCAAAAAACTTAGTTGAATTTAGAAGTAAAACCAACCAATTGCGTAATTTATTGTTAAAGCCAAAATAGAAAACATAACTTTTAAATTTGGCATTATAGTCGGGGCAGTTTCTTTTACCGATTTTATTCTTTCATTTCTTTTTTTTTATAAAGTCAAATTTATCAAATTTAAAGGAATTGTGATAATTTTTGTTATAACTTCTTATTTTTATAATTAACTAAAATTACTTTCAAAATAATATATCTGTTTAATTCTAATTAATTCTTATAAAGAGTTTTCTAAAAGGGGCATACTATTTCGGATATATTGAGTTAAAATTTACCAAATTAGGGACTTTAAGATAAATATAAAGTTTTACAAGTTTTATGCAACTTTTATAAAACTCTTAGAAATACATTCAAGGCAAGCGGCTTTAGTTCCAAATTTCTGTTCTGAGTTCGAAAACCGATCTCAACCTTTAAATGGTTTTTTGTTGGCTTTTGCTGTGAAGTGCATACTAAAAATTGGAAACGAAAAGTTATTTTTTTGTGTTCAAAAACTAATGTAGACAAATTTATAGAATTTGTTAAATATATAAATATATATATATACATATATAATTAAAGCAATTGATTTAATATGCGATAATCAAACTTCATTCGTATTAAACATATGTATAGATTCACATATGCGATATATATACTACAGACATATATATATATACAAATATATATACATATACTTATACTATATGTAAAATAAAGAATGTATTTTAGAAATATGCAATATCTTTGCGGTTTTTCTTATCACAAAAGACAACCACTAGAAATGTTTGTTCAGCTTGTTCCCAGGCTAGAATTGCGGTTAGGCCCTCCGTATGGAGTATATGGATAATGTGATAAGGTGCCTGGCTATAAAAGCACAGTGACATTTCTTTGGCAATCACAGTGCTCTTTGCTCGTTGGTCATAGCAAGAAGTTGATTCAAATACATTTCTAAATTTCGAAATTTGTTTAACAAACCTTTCAAAACATGGCCGATAAGAACAACCTATTGCTGCTTTTCGAGCACCCCAATGAGCCCGTCTTCTTGTCCAAGGGTAAGAAGCCCACCGTGTTCGATGTGCCCGATTCGTTCTTGACCGATCGGTATAGGCCCATCAGTAATGAGGTGCAAACGCGTGCTGGTGAGAATGTAGAACAACGGATTCCAGTGCGTGAGATCTCTGTGCCGGATTTGCGTATACCCATGTCTCTGGGACGCAATGAGAACTTCTCTTTGTTCATTCCAAGACATCGTCGCATTGCTGGTCGTCTGATTGATATCTTCATGAACATGCGCTCCGTCGAGGATTTGCAGAGTGTGGCCGTCTATGCTCGTGATCGTGTTAATCCTGTGCTCTTCAACTATGCCCTCTCAGTGGCTCTGCTTCATCGTCCGGATACACAGAATCTCGATTTGCCTGCATTCTCGCAAATGTTCCCCGAACGTTTTGTCGACTCGCAAGTGTTCCGCCAATTAAGGGAGGAATCATTTGTGGTCTCTTCTGGTTCACGTATGCCCATTGTGATTCCGCGGGATTACACGGCCTCCGATTTGGATCCAGAGCATCGTCTATGGTATTTCCGTGAGGATATGGGCATCAATCTGCATCATTGGCATTGGCATTTGGTGTATCCATTCGAGGCTGCCGATCGCAGCATTGTGGCCAAGGATCGTCGTGGAGAACTTTTCTATTATATGCACGAACAGATTATTGCCCGCTACAACATGGAACGATTCAGCAACAACCTGGCTCGAGTACAACCCTTTAACAATCTGCGTGATCCCATCACCGAGGGCTACTTCCCCAAAATGGACTCCCTGGTAGCTAGTCGGGCTTGGCCTCCACGTTTCGACAACACTCGATTGGGTGATCTCAATCGTGAAGCAGATCAAATTAACTTGGAAATCGGTGACTTGGAACGCTGGCGCGATCGCATCCTAGAAGCGATTCATCAAAAGTTTGTTGTGAATGTGAGTTAGTAGTTTCTAAGTGGGGTAAAGATTCTATTAAATCCATTTTTTCTTCTGTAGGAAACTGGCCAGCGTATTGAGCTGGATGAGGCCACTGGTATTGATACTTTGGGCAACATGGTTGAGGCTTCCATTCTATCACCAAACTCCTCATTCGTAAGTCGCACTTTCTAGGATTCTTCGTTCTTCTTGCTTACCCATAATTTCTGTGTCCCTTTCAGTATGGAGATCTGCACAACAATGGACACATTTTCATCTCGTATGCCCATGATATCAACAGCAAACATTTGGAATCCTTTGGTGTGATGGGTGATTCGTCGACTGCCATGCGTGATCCTGTTTTCTATCGCTGGCATGCGTATATCGATCGCATCTTCCAGGAACACAAGTCTCGTTTGAGTGCCTACACTGAGCCACAATTGAATTACTCAGGCATTTCCATTACTGGCATACAAGTGGCCACCAATGGTGGACAACCCAATGTCTTGACCACCTTCTGGCAGCAATCCGATTTAAATTTGTCCCGCGGCTTAGATTTTGTACCCCGTGGCAATGTCTTTGCTCGCTTCACTCACTTGCAGCACTTGCCCTTCACCTACACGATCAATGTGCAGAACGATAGTGGAGCTATGCGTTTCGGTTATGTTCGCATTTTCATTGCCCCCAAGAATGATGAGCGTGGTCAACCCATGCAATTGAGGGAGCAACGTTTAATGATGGTGGAATTGGATAAGTTTGCCGCTCAATTGAACCCGGGACCAAATACTTTGCGTCGTCGTTCAACCGAATCAAGTGTAACCATTCCATTTGAGAGAACTTTCCGTAATTTGGATGCCAATCGGCCAGCGGATAATACCCCCGAAGGTCTGGAATTCAATTTCTGTGGTTGCGGCTGGCCCCAGAACATGCTCATCCCCAAGGGTTTGCCAGAGGGTCTGCCCTGTGATCTGTTCATCATGATCTCCAACTATGAGAACGATAGGGTAAGGCTCTCGATAAGATGTATTAAGTTTGAAGTAGGCTAATTATTCTCTTCTCTCGTAGGTTGATCAACAACTGACTGGTCGTTGCAGTGATGCCGCCTCTTACTGTGGTGTCAAGGATCGTCTTTACCCCGATCGCCGCTCTATGGGCTATCCATTCGATCGTGTGCCACGCACAGGAGCTGAACGTTTGGCTAACTTCTTGACCCCCAATATGAGCATTGTGGATGTCACCATACGCCACGAGAATCGCACAGTGCAACGCCAGAACTAGGCTTAACGAAATTGAAGACTACAATGCTTCTGATGATGATGACGACAACCTGACCTTCACCCACATTTAACTTGTACGCTTTTCTTAGCCACCTATATTGCATTTTTATTGAACATATACACAAAAATATAATAATAATACTATATACAAAAATAAACAAGACTTTATGGCATTTATTCAAATTAATCAGTTTCACTTATTAAGGCGTCGAGGCCTTAGCTTATCAGTAGAATTGCGCTGTCAGCTTCTATCAATAGCTGCCACGGGCAGTCTGAAAAGGGGTCTGACCGCAAGAAACACAAAAAGGTAAATGACTTGTATTTGAAATCTATTATAATTTTTTTTTAATCTCTAACTGACTAATCTGTTATGTTCTTCTTAAGTTTATCTAGAGATCTTTCTATTAACACTACCTTTGTTAGCCTCTGTTATCCTCTTGAGATCCTGGACTACGTCTATGATCTCAGTGTAGCTTAAAACGTAAGCTTCATTCATCAAGAGCCAACAGTTTGCCTGAGAAAGTGAAACCTAAAAGATGGCTTTAGCTTTGCTTCTACTACTGATGGCTGGTCTAGGCGTAAGTTATACTTTCATTCTATCTACTATGAATTCATTTTATCGCCATTTCGGTCTCTCTCTCTTTCATTCTCTTTGGCAGCTTTCCAGCTCTTCTGCTGTCAATTATGAACTCCAGGCCAGGACTTTTATCAATGAATCGAGCACACGTTATTATAAATTCTATAATGACATGGCTGCCGAAACATATACCGCCAACGATGAGGAGGATTTCGATGCCTTGTTCACCAAATTAACCAATGTGAAACGCATTGCCGATGAGCTAGTTCGTATCTCTCGTGAGGCTAGCGAATTTGACCTTAGTAAATTGAGTGATTTGCGTATAAAACACGCTCTCCAGGAATTGCGCAGTGTTGGTGATTTATTTGTTCTGGGCGATGATTATTTCTCGCTGGTGCAAATGAATTTGGCTGCCCTGCAGACTTTGTCCACCGATAAGGACATTGAACCTTATATGGGGGGCGCCAAAATGCCCAATGAGGATGACAGCCCGTTGGCCTATTTTCCGGATATACAGAAGATAGTTCAGCGTAGCAGCGATGCCGATGAATTGAAATACTATTGGGAGACTTGGCGGGAGAAAAATCAAATATGGTCTTCGGTGAATTTCTACACAATTGTCCAGTCTTATCAGCGAGCGGCGAAAATCTTAGAAGTGCCGGTTCATAGGCTTTGGTATCGCTTTGACGACAGCCAAGATCTGTTACGTCAGATGGAGAGGGTAATGGAGGAATTGAAGCCTGCGTATAAGCAGCTCCATGCCTTTGTACGTCATGAATTGCATAAGAAATATGGTCAGGAGGTGGTCGATGCAAATGGACCCATTCCGGATCATCTTTTCCAGCAGGTATTGGAACAAGCTTGGAGTGATGGCAGCATTTTGGAGCAATACTTTCCACGACGCGAATTGCCACAATACGATGATTTTGTAAAGGATCGCACGGCCAAGGCTTTGATCAGTGAATCGGAAAATTTTTACACCTCTTTGGGTTTCCAGCCTCTTAGCCAGGAGTTCCACAAATCGCAGCTGAAAGAGCCAAATCAGCATAGACCCGACGATGATTGCCGTCCCTCAATATTCGATTTGACGCCGCGTGTTTATTTGATGTATTGCGAAAAGGTTAGCTTCCGTAAGCTAATGCAATATCACTCCCATATGGCTAGGGTCTATTATGCCCAGCAGAAGCAAGAATTGCCCTCGTATTATTTCAAGGCTTACAATCTGGAGTATCCAGTGGGTGAGGCTGTGGTTCTTTCGGCCTCATCACCCACTCATTTGGTTGGCCGAGGCCTGGCCAAGAACGTGCAGTTCACGGAGAAGACTCTAATGAATCGCCTCTTTCGCATGGGTATTCATACTATCCTCAACATTCCACTCTATTATGTGCACACCAAGGTGATGCATGATTTACTCAACGATTCGGTGGACATGGACACAGTAAATAAACACTATTGGAGGCTAATGGAGCAACATGCTGGCATTGAACCACCTTCCGATCGTGATGAAGATGCCATCGATTTTCCATATAAATTCTATGTCAATATTGATCAGAATTATCAAACTCAGTAAGTAGATAAAAATATTTTTTAAATTTATTTTAAGATTCCATTTTGTTTGCAGGAAATTCATTTCGGAAATATTGGGCTATCAATTTTACAAGGCTCTATGCAATTCCACCTCTCTACATGGTCAGCCTCTTCATAATTGTGATTTCTATGGCAATTTGGCAGTGGGCAACAAATTGAGGTATTATTTTATATAATTTGTAATATTTTTCTATTAAAGTCTTTCTTCTTTATGGCAGATCCATGATGAATTTGGGTTCTACGAAACCTTGGAAAGATGTCATTGGCAAAATATTGACCACGAGTCCCAATCTTAATAGTCAGGCTCTCCTGGAGTACTATGATCCCATATTGTCATGGCTGAATGCCCATAATAAGGAGACAAATGTCAAAATCGGTTGGTCTGCCACCAAGAAGAGTAAGTAATCGATTAGTTATATAGAATTTATATTTATTTAATTTTCTCTTTACAGAAATTGTTTAAAATTTTACGAAAATCAAATATATATATTTAAAACAAATAGTTTTTGGCGCTTTCATTTTGAATTTTGTGCGAGTTTTTACCAGCACTGAGCATTAAACTAGTTCCCTATCAGTGTTGCTTTCCCTTTCATTGGTGTGAGAGGGAGATAGCTGTAAATACATTTGGCGCCAATTCGAAATTGAACATGCGCAGGAGAAGAAAAATTTAATTGAATTGCTCAAGACAACAAACCAAAAATTTGTTAAACTTTTGTAATTCTAATTGGTCAAAGTGCTGGGCTTTGGGGCGTAAAATCAGTTTTTGGCTTTAACCTCAAGAGCCCTGAAAATGCTCTATTGTTGTTGTTGGTGTTGTTATTGTTGCTGGAAGTGCTGAAGTGTTGCAATGTCGCAATGTCGCTAGCGGATTGAGGACAGACAGGGGCCGGACTGGCCTGGGCTGGTCAGTTTTAAAGCTCATCGAAGCGCAGCTTGTTTTGTGCGTAGTCGCTTGATTGCATCCATATCCACATCCACATCCGACCAAGAGACGTTCACACAAAACAACTTTTCGGTTTTGTGACAATTCAGGAGTGGATTAACCAAACAACGCAAAAAGAGCTTACTTAAACTAGCAAAGGGTAATGCAGAGACTAAAGTTAAGTCTAAGAAGAGTTAAAAATTGATTTAAGATAAACTCTTGTGGATACATACATACATGTATGTATGTATATGTATATATTTCATATCGATATTGGATTTTAACCTTTTCTTCGGCATACAAAAGCATTTAAAAGAACATTTTATAACGTTCACGAAAGATTTACCTAAGTTTTCCAACAAAACACAATCTCAGAGTACTAATTGTTTTCAATTGAATACTTGTTTCCAAAATCCTGTCATGTGATATATTGTTTATAATTGTTTCTGTCGGATATCCGCATTGCTTATCCGTAGTTTCTTGTTCCTTTCCAGCTTTCGGCTTAAGACGTGGCTAACGATTTCTTCCTTTGTACAGAAGACTAAAGAACAAGGACTAGTCTTAGCTTATAAAACGAATAAAGTTCGACTATTTTGTTTGAAAAATAAAAACAATTGATTTTAACTCCAATCATTTGACTTTAAATCTGCATAGATCCAGCCATGTCTGGCAACACACGATCTACCAGTTTTTTTCTTGTAAAAATACACTTTCCTCTTAAGCATGAGACATTTTTCGATTAATGAAGTGTTTGGTCTTGTAGATAGTGTATAAAAAAGTCGTTTTTTATCTATTTTCACAACTCATACCGGACTTGGACTTGTGGAAACGCTTCAGTTGTTGCTGTTTGTTGGAGAAAGGTCAGCGGATTCTGTCTTTGCGTTCATTTCGATTTTCATTTCCCTTGCCATTTCCATTGATCGGTCATTAGCCAACGATTGTGCAACGATTGGCAAGGTCGGTGGTTGGCAGGGCGTTCCCTTCATTTAGAGCCTGGCTCTGCCTACGCCTACGTCTCCAACTCCACCTCCAACTCCATTGCCATTCAGACAGCAGCTGCTCCTCCTCCTTTTTGCTAATTGTGACATGGATAACCGTGAAATGAAATTATTTCCAGTTGCAGAGCCAAAGCTCCAACGCCAACTTCAAGTCCAACTTTGACATGGCACGGACATGAGTGAAAGGCTGAACTCTTTTTTTCTTCGTCGTTTCTTTTTTTTTTTTTTTTTTTTTGTCTTTTCTTTTGCCCGTTTTGTTTGGTTTGTTTAAATTGCCCATCAACAAATGCATTAACATTAACCCAAAAAAGGCGAATATAAAAGTAAGAAAAAAAAAAAACAGCTCAACTCTATATACCCAAATATACATATGCATGGAATTATCATATGATTATATTTTTACCCCCAAAGTTGAGAGAGTGTGCGAAATGTTTTAGCTATTCCGAACAGCAACGACAATTCGAGGCAAATATTTGGCACACAACAAAAAAGAATAAGCAAACTGAATAACTAAGCTGCTTAGTCAAATATAAAGAAAACAAAATCCAACTTAATAGGTTTTACATCAAAATATAATACACCAAAGATTCAATTCATCTTTGTTTAGCGTTACGTGAGTTTATTGAACTAAAATGTTTAGTCAGAGATTTGCATAGCTTTCAGATAATATAGAAATCAGGAAATGCCTTTAAATGAAAATGGAACCTTAAGAAATGTAAATGGGACCGGAACTGGCCCGCCCAAAGATTATAAAAAAAAATGTTGCTAAAAATAAAGTCGTGATATGCAAGTGGGTTATAGGAGAAATCGGTAATAATATCTTTAGCAAGTTGAAATGGAGCCTGTGTAAAAGTTAAAGTCAAACAACTTTTTAACAGAATTCGTTCTAAAAATTTGCATTAGCTAATAAACATGATATATAACATTTCATAAAGAATTGAATAAAGACAATTAACAAATCGGACTTGGAGGAGGCAGTTTCTTTAACCTTACCTCCCGTGAATCCGACAGAGATCACAAACGAAGGCATATCATCAAGAGAAACCTTTGCTGATCTGTTGATTGATTTTGCATAATCGTTTTCTTTAATTGTGTACCTTAAACTCCAAGAAAACTTTGCCAACCCAAAAGCCTTAACCCCTTAATGGCTAATTAAGATTTTTTGTACCATCTTTTTGAGGTTTTCTGGACGTTTTATAGAAGCATTTTAAGACTTAAGATATTAAGTCATATACCAATGGATATTTAATCGAAAAATGGATTACACCAAGTTTCAAACTCAATATTCAACTCTTTCAAACCTTTAATTGAAATATTGCTTTATTAAGAGGATGATTTTTTGGTATATTTAAAAGGAATCAAAAGTGCACTTCTTTGATATAGGAAGTCCAAATCTAAGTCAATTCTCTGGGTTATAAAGTATTTGCAAAAGAACAGAAATAATCTTTGATCCGATCCATCAGAAACGTTGATGCGTTTATAAATATTTTATGATAGCAAACCAAATCAATTAAAATGATCAAATTATTGTTTTTTCTTTAATCAATTTTTTGGCAAGAAGATCGGACTCATCATTTTCGCAAGAAAACTAAATGATTGTTTGATGAAATCTCATGCTGCGAATAACTGCCAATGCGAAGAAAACCAAAACGAACTAAGCAAGCGGCAGCAGCGCAAGCCAAACATACAAACAAACAAAGCTCCAGCTAAGCTGACCCCGAGCAATTAAGAAATTATGTATATGTATTATGCAGAGAAGAGATGTGATGAAAAAATACAACAACAGCAGCAACCAAAAAAAGAGGCAACAATAAAAAGCCATAAAAAAGCGAATGCGAATGCGGCAAGAAATACAGACTAAGCATTATGTATACGCACTGCTGGATGGCTGGCTGACTGAGTTGCTTTTCGATGCTGGCTCTCTGTTTCAGTTGTTTTTTTTTTTGTGTGTTAACCTTTCTTTATGTTGATTACAATAAAAGCAACAACAGCCACACAATGATACAGCATGCCCATAATTATCATTTGTTGCATTTCATTTGCTGCTGGTGCTGCTGCTGCTCTCTTGCTGATGGCTTGCATTGTCTTTGGCTTAAAATTTTTTGTGTTTTTTGTCCATATTTGTTTGGTTTTTTTTTTTCATATTGTAAATCATCTTCTTGCCTTGGATTTGTTGCTTTTTGTAGGTGTCGCCAGCAGCAAAAGTTTTCTTTTCTATACATTTCATTTGGTTTTCATTTCTTTTGCTTCTATTTAGTTTGCTGCTTCCTTGGCGAATTGACCAAAAAGAAGAAAAAAAACAAAAGACTTAAGACACGAACTTTACACAAAAGTGTTATATAAAAGCGGCAAGAGGTCGAAGTAGTGGCAATGGCGTGGATGGGAGGGGGCCACGGGGGTGCCCTGGCCTGCTGCTGTGTAGGTGGGTGAAATTATGCTTGTTGTTGACATCATCGCCAAAAAATTGGCCAAGAAGCAGCAGCAGCAGCAGCAACAGCAACAACTCCAGCAGCGGCAACAGTCAAGAGGCAACTCTTCAAAATTAACAACAACAAGAAAAGTGAACAACAACAAAAACAAAACAAAAAATCGAAATTAATTTTACTTTCATTTTCGTTTCGTTTTTGTGTATTTTTTTCGGTAAAGCCAATGCTTTAAGCTGTTGGCTCATTTCATTTTACTTTAATGGTTTACAATGTTGATCATCATCATCATCACGATGATAAAAATGTGGATGGATGATCATCATAAATTTTTGATCTTGTTTCATTTTGAAACTAGTTAAAATTGATATTAAATAGCAATTTCTGCAATAATAATTTCACTGGTTTTTGCAATTTTAATGCTGATCGATCAATTGTTAGGTGAGCGGTAAATGCAATGAGGAAAAGTAAAGCCAATCATTTCAGTTTTTGTTCAGTTAGTTTGTTGTCATGGCTTTTGTTCCCCCATATATATATAAGTAGGTATATGCATACAATGGAAAAGTCACCAAAGTGGTTTTCCAAACGGTGCTTTTTGTCAATTTCCTGACAAGCTTATGAAATGCTCGTTGAGACATTATCATTTTGTAGGTCAAAACTTTATATTTTGTATTTTGTTGACGAAATGTACAATAATTGGGCCTTTTTGCCCAAAAAAGACGAAATTGAATGGGGTAACACCTGTTGCCCCGTCCCTCGCACCCTTCTCACAGTCGAGTGCACTAATGTGCAAATTAACTATATCTTTCATACATACTATATATCATTTTATGCTGCGACAGGTGCGCTATGTGTGCACTCGCCTTGTCTCTGGGCAATTACATTTTCTTTCATTTTATCATAATTTCTTGCATTTAACTTGCGTTTTTTGTTAAGACTTTTTAGTCTGCTCAAAGACCGCAGACATCTCTGAAGAAATTTATGTCTACCTCCCTCCTTCTCCTCCTCCTCCTCACCCCGCAAAACAATAACCACAAAAGAGACACCCTCGGTTACGCATGCTGCCATCATCAATGTGTCTGTTGTATAAGCCTTTCAGCCCACAGAAGAAATGTGTCGCAGACGCAGTCGTCGATGTTGGAGTTGAAGTTGGCGCTGGAGTCGAATTCGAAGTCGAGACAATTGTGTAATTAGCCAAAAAAAAAAAAAAAGAAACAGGGAAAAAAGTGTAGTCAAAAAGTGCCAAAAAAACACAACTTCCAAATGCCTTTTTCAAGCTATTCAAAAATTTGATATAAATAAGCTTTTCATTTGTCTACTTGCTATTAATATTTCGAATTCAGACAGAAATATCCAACATGAAGTCACAGTCAAATAAATTTTTCCTCTCCTAGTGCATCGAATAGTATTCAAAACGTTTCCTCTTAAATTCGTCACATGAAAAAAATGTTTTTCAAACTGCTAAGCTTAGAATTTTATGTGTTTTTGTTTCAAGATTCTATCTATATAAACCGATGTTTGATCCTGAAAGATACTTCATAGTTCACAACATAGACGAAAGCTAAATAATTCTGGAGAAATACTTGATTAACATTGTATTTTTATTGTTATTTGCTTTTTGCTTCAAAACTCCGTAAAAAACATACAATTAGTGCCTTGACTTAGCAACTTAAGACAAGTTAATCTCTGTGATCTTTGTTGAAATGGACCTTGTGAGTACTTGTTAAGTCAAGAGACGACACCCCCAACCAATACAATGGTTGGTTGTTCCTCAAAGATACTTGATAGTTCAATATATGAAAGAGATTGAATACAAATTACGGTGAACTTAAAATACTTAACAAATTAACGTCAAGGCCTATGGTAGCAGAAAAAGCCTTGATCTCAAATTGTGTGTTTTTGTTTTCTTCTTCAGTCGGGGAACTCCCAATGAGAGATAGAGACACAAATTAGTGTGTAGTATGGTAGTATAGATGTCACCTAGAGTAAACCCAAACCAACATGCGGGTATTCATGTGTGGAGTGGCCTTTGGAAAACCTCAACTGAAACCGACAAACTTATTCGAGTTTTGGTCAGCATCCGGCGACGGCGGCGGCGACAGCGAATATGGTGAATCATCTCGAGGTTTTTTCTTTTTGCACTCTATTGATGTGTTTTTTTTTTCTATTTTGATTGTTTGCCAGTTTGCTCCCGCTGAAGTCCGTTTTGATCTCATTTCATTTGAATGCTGGAATGGAGGCGAATCGAAAGTGAAAGGAGCAACAATTTCTTCAACTGTAATGCGGGTGGGTTGTGGTGGTTTGCGGATTGCCGGGTATCCGATGGGGGGGGTTAGGTTGCTGCTGGCGGATGCGCGACAGTTGGAAAGTGTTTTTTCTGATTTTTGTTTGCCAGCTATGTATATACATATATATAGTGCCTATGGCAGCTCGTATTTGCCTGCTGGCAATGCGCAATATGCAAAAATTGTAAAGTCGAGTAGCAATTGCTCTTAATTTTTTTCTTAAATGTGGCACACAAAACGATTTTGATGACTTCCATTTTTTTTTGTGAGAAAGCCAAAACCTCAAAGATTGAGACTTAACTTTGCTCAAACACATTGCCAGCAATGAGGAAGTCGCACCTTAAGATCGCATGTTCAAAGGAAAATCAACGATAATGGAAAAACGGGCAGAAAGCGCACACAAAAAAAAAAAACCAGAGGGCCGGGGCTAACTTCGACCGCGTCAAAGTTTGTATACCCTTGCAACTTTTTTGGTAACTCTATCCTTACCTATTAGCCATCAATGTGGAAGAACGTTTTATCTAAAAAGGCTTAAGCTTGAGAAAGACAGGCCTACAATCATAGGAAATAACGAAGATATTGATCAAAGTCACTTTTTTCCACCGATCGTTCCTATGGGAACCAGAGGGCCGGGGCTAACTTCGACCGCGTCAAAGTTTGTATACCCTTGCAACTTTTTTGGTAACTCTATCCTTACCTATTAGCCATCAATGTGGAAGAACGTTTTATCTAAAAAGGCTTAAGCTTGAGAAAGACAGGCCTACAATCATAGGAAATAACGAAGATATTGATCAAAGTCACTTTTTTCCACCGATCGTTCCTATGGGAGCTATATGATATAGTCACCCGATCTTTATCAAATTCGGCACAGTCATTAACATATATATTAAATTAAGAAATGTTTAATTTAAAAGCAATCGCGTTAAAAGTAACGAAGTTATTTACAAAAGTCACTGTTTTCGACCAATCGTTCCTATGGGAGCTATATGATATAGTCACCTGATCTTGATCAAATTTGGCATAGTCGCTTATAGGCGTAGTAAACTCTCTAATATTAAGTTTCACGATAATAGCATAGAAAATAACGAAGTTATTGAGAAAAGTCACTGTTCGTGACTTTGGGGTTTGTATGGGAGCTATATGATATAGTCGTCCGATCCGGCTGAATCCGAGATATACAACGCCTGCAGTATATACAAGCCTACGTGCAAAATTTCAGCTCTGTAGCTCTTACGGTCTAGGAGGAGTTTGCGTTGATCCAGACGGACGGACGGACGGACGGACATGGCTAGTTGAACTCGTCTCGTCGTGCTGATCAAGAATATATATACTTTGTATGGTCGGAGATGCTTCGTTCTATGCGTTGCACACTTCTGACCAAAATTAATATACCCTTTTTGCAAGGGTATAAAAAGAAAAAAGCACAGCCAAATATGTGGCTATTAGCATATATCTGCTGCTGCAGTTGCGCCTGTCAGCTTGAGAAGCACCCTGTATATGCCAATGGATGATGAGGCAGGAAAATATTCGCAAACACACACGCATACACAAATAAATACTTATATATATATATGTATATATATGTACTCATATATGGCCTCGCGAATGCCATCATCACTTTCACCTAAAGGTGATATAATGGCCAAGTCCGAGGCAGTCAACTACGTCATCAACAACAACAGCAGCAGCTGCATTAATCTTCCTCTTTCTTAGCGGCGATTCCCCCCCCCCTTCGCTCTTTTATTGCCTTGGGTAAACCCTAAACTCAAGAGTCCCGTGATCGCATTTAGCACCCCCAATGTCCAATTCTTACACCAGAATCTCCGACTGTTCGCTTCGTTTTGTTTCTTTGCTTTACTTTGTTTCTAAACGGATCTAATTCGATTAGCATCAGTTCAAAACAAATATCCAGCACCAATTTAATATTTGATTTGTCCATTAGCAAATCAATTTCCTAATTGATTGCAAAAAAAAATATGAAAATAAAGTCACATAAACAAATTAAAATTTGATAGAATAAAAAAATTCTAAGGTGCAGAAGCTTAGATGCTCTTTAAAGATCTTTTCTTAATCTATCAATTTAAATACCTACTTTTGGTTTAAAAGTCTGAAAATCCGACAAATTAACTCAAATATAGCAGAAATCCAAGTTTTCAAAAAGTAGTCCCAAGGTCATTTAATGGAACAGTATGTTCGAAAGTTAAAGAAGAATAGTAATGAGAAAGAAAAGACGGGTGTTTTATATTGTATGGAGCATAAGTTGTCATAGGAGTTACGTTGTTGTGCTATAATCCCTGTTTTCCCTACACAGAGATCCTAATCTATAATTATAGACCCTTATCAAATGATAGAAATGTAGATACTAGGTCAAAACTACCACCACCTCTGGCTTAAGCTCTCTAATGCTCGAGATACTCCAGACAATTAATATGGTAATCTGATCCTGATGAAATTTGGTGCAGTCACTGGAAAGTATCATTCGATGTGTTAAAGATAACTGTGTTTTGACATACTCATAATGTAATGAAAATCATAATGTAATGCAAGTTTCTGATCTCTATTTAGAAGAACGTGATCTATGTATTATAATCGTTTAATTCTATGACCAAAGTTTGCTTTAATGATATTATCCTGCTGCTTATTAAGTATATACCTCACTCCTTAATGTCCTGCTAAGTGTCCTATGTTGAAATATATATACCCTTCTTTGGCTAGGGTATATAAAGAACAGAAACATGACTATGCATTTTGTATGGGGGGATTTCGGCGCGTGGCTAGGATATTAAAAACTTTCCATTCCTGTGCAAATTATTTACATATACATATATTTATTAGATTCCAGATTAAAGTCTGGGTTCTTGCTCTTGCCACGAGCCAAAAACTGGCGACACGGGCTTTTGTAATTAGTAAGCCAAGATGAGATATTTGTTGATTATTTACTTATAAACAGATTATCCCAGAGGATCCCCAAACGATATAAATTTGAATGGACTTTCAATATTTTTCTCTCTCTCTCTTTCTTTGGATTGCCTGTCTGTGGTTATTTATTTGTTGTTTTTGACAGGAGGCACACGCTCCTACATATCAATCAAATCACAGAGCAAATCAAGATCAAATCACAACAAATCAAAGCCAAAAACCAAAATCAACTCGCACAGCAATTAAATCAAATGAAGCAAGGCAAAAGCAATGCCGCCTAACTGCAATTAGCTGTCAAAGTCAAGTCACAAGTCTGTCAAAAGGCATTAAAACAATTTTTGTCTGGGATTCTTGTTTTTTGGTTTTTAAGTGAAATAAAAAACCGTTTAATTGGCCGCTGTCGTTTGGAGTGAAGTTGGTTTTATTTCTTTGGGTGGGGGTCTACTATTGACCATGGCGGCCAATGATGCTTTACGACTCTTTATATCATGTAATTACAACTTACGAAATGGACGCCATCATCAGAAGAAGCCTATTCGTGAGCTGAAGGAGAGAAGAGGGTGGCATAAGGCAATAATTTGTATTATTTGTACAATGCGGTGGCTGTTACTGTTGCCTCCCCCTCCCCCATCCCCCCACACCGCACCACGCATTCCCTCTGACAACTCCTCCTCCAGCACTTATACCTCATCCTCTATCATATCTGTCTGTGCATTTATTGTTGCCTAATCGGCGACGGCGCCAAGGAGAGAGAGAGGAAGAGTGAGAGGGAGATCTACAGCTGCTACAGCTGTTTTTTTTCTTCAAGCTTTTTTGCGTGTGCCTAAACGAACGATCAAGCAAACGAATGTTAAGAAAAAGAAAGAAAGAAAGAGTAGGAAAAAGCAGCCGCGACTGCGCAGCAGCTTGCAAAGCTTCAGCCACTGACGCCTCGCCGCTCAGTTCAGCTTTGGCCTGAACGTTGGCTTTCAGACTTCTTTGAGACTTTGCTCAAGAAGGTCGTGTTTTTTGTAGCGCTTTCTTAACGGTAATACACGGTTTTAAAAGCTCCGTCGCCCCACTATCAATCGAGTTGTATATTTCCTTGCAAAAAGTGCGTATAGCTTTGAGCGTAAGTGTGCGTGTGTGTGTTTATGTGTGTGTGTGCGAAAGCGCAAAGGACTTTTTAAAAACAAATATTTGGCCCCCTGAACCGTCCCTCTGAAAGTTAATAACAACAATTGCTTAAATTACATGAGTGAGTGCAATTTTCCACCAATATCTCCGCCCCTCAACTGAATTTCATCCCCTCCCCCTCAATCCTCGTATGCCCCGCTTACTCCGTTTGGTTGTGGCTGACAGTGAAAGTGATTTGATTTTTTTGCAATTGAAGTCGGAGTCAGAGTTGGACTCAGAGTTGCGAGTATCTCGGCAATGGCAATGTTAAGCCAGTTTTAAAACCGATTCGATCTTGGTTTTTTTCTTATTAATATTATTTTTGCAAAACAAACAAAATAAATAACAACGACAACAACAACAAACAACCAACAACTGTCATTTGTAATTTACGGATTTTTTCACCAAAAACCTTTTTCTTTCATTCATTTCGTTTTCTCAAAAAAAATTTAAAAAAATAGCAACAACAACATCTACATACATATATTGCAAATTGGATTAATTAACAATATATATTTCAACAATTTATATTTTAAAAGGTAAGTGTATGCAAAAATATTAATAATAATTTGCATTTGCAAAAATGCATTAAAAAAAGAAAATTTCACATTTAATAAGCATTTTGTTGCCTCTCGTGTCTCTCTCTCTCTCTCTCGCCTGTTGGTGATTAAATCATTGAAATTGCAACATTTTTGTTGGCCAAAGCAAAACACAAACAACAACAAAAAGTAAATAGTCATTATCTAATAAATCTAACCACATAAACTTTTGCACATATAAGTTTCAACTGATTAACTTGGAGGCCTGGAGGGGTCTTTTGCAATTTCTGTTTACGTATAAGCCAGCAAAAAGTGCAAAAAGTGCGAAAAGTGGAAAAGTTGAGAGATAGTCAATTGCACAAAATAGTGAAAAATTCAGCAAACAATTTGAAAAGATAATTTGCCATGCAAACCAAGAGGAATAAAAAGTAATGAAAAAACAATTAAAAAGCAACAGAAAAATGCCTTAAACTTTGCTTTTGCACAGAAATAAGCTAAATGTGAAAATAACTTACCGAAAGAGAATTAATAACAATTTTTCTTTAAAATTTTAACTACTCATGAACAGTTTTCATTATTTATTGATAAGGCAATGTAATATAATTTATATATACTTTTCATATTTAATGAAAGAAAGTTTAATAATTTAGTTGAGGTTTATTAAAAAATGTCTAAAATATGGCAAATTTATGCCAAATTTATGCCAAGATCAATTAACTTTGTCTTTTTTAGTCGCCTCTTTGTAAAAGGTTAACTTTAGTATATAATTTATTGTTCATCTATAATCATCTATTCTACGCCTAAAATATTTCTCAAATTTCAATTGCAAAAATCACTACCTAAAAAAAATATAAATTTTTCACACTTTATTCCCAATTAGCATGAGTAGTCAAAATACGTTTTATATCTCTTATATCAACTGAAAACCAGACTAAAATAAATAAGATTATTTTTACCTTTTGTCTTGGCCTTATAACAATAATCTATTAAAGTTTAAAATTAAGCTAATAAATTGCAAAAATTTATCCCCAAAAGCCAAATGAAATTTTCTTTTCCGCAACAAAAAAAATTTGTTAATTGTTGTCCCAATTTCGAAATGTATGTCGGACAATAACGGCGAAGCGCATTTGATTATTCAATTTGTTTAATTATTATATAACAAACATTGGCAGCAGCTAAAGACAATTGTGGAATAATAAATAAGTTTTGGCCAACAACAAACAAATAAACAACTTAAAGTTAAACAAAAAAAGTAGACGAAATGCAAAAAAACAAAACCGGAAAATATAAATAAATAAAGTGAAGAAGTGCGTGAAAGAAGGGCACAAACACAAACACTGACACACACACACAGAGACAGAGACAGAGACATGTATACAGAAAATGTGAAATGAAACAAAAGTCGGAAACTTAACCTCAATTTGATGTTGACTTGCAGTCACATAAATTATTTGGCAATGTTTTTTTTATGGCCTCGTCGAAGTATTGTGTTGACTACACAATATCTCTCAATATAGGTGGATATTTAGTATATGACATGAACTTCATTATCAGCCAAAGGCAACGCCAACATCTTTTTACCTTTTTTTTTATTTTATTTTGTCTTCCCCCATTTTTATTTTTTTCTTGTTCATTTTTCACTTCATTTTTTTTTGGGTTTTTTCCCTTTTATTTTGTATTTAGGGTCATTGCATAATGCGGAGAAACTTGTATTGCTCTCAATGCGCTTTGGAGCATGTCATATATAAGTATATATCCAGATATATACAAAAGACTTAAGCCACAAACTTGAGAACTTTCTTTCGAGGGAGAAAGAGAGAGACGACGACAGTGACACAGATTACTTAATTTTTTTTTAGCCAAAATCCGGTTCAGATCGGTCTCAAAATGTGATTTAGGCCGAGACCCTTTTTAAATCATGTAATAAACCTCAATATAAAGTAAAGAGGAGATGAGAGACGATACAAAGAAAGAGAGAGAGAAAGAAAAGAAAACAAGTTCCGCCTAAATTGTGACCATGGCCATGGATTTCTTAGCCCAACTGCTCTTTTGTTAGTTTATGTAAATAAGTTTTTGTGCATTTCTTTTTAGGTTTCTGTTTCCTTTTGGCTAACTTATGTAAAGTTCCCCGCCCATCAGTCACCGCCTCTCCACCAACTATCCATCACTCTATATATGTAAATGTTTTCTCAATCGATTATGTCTTTCTTCGTTTTTGTTGCGTCTGCTTTTTTCTCTCTCTTCTTTGAATTGCGTTTGTTAATTGGGTTTGAGCCAAATTGTGGTTGAGGGCGGATTTAACCACTACTGGGCTTTATGTTAACGACTCTTCGTTGAGAAAGAGCCCAATTTTCGAGAAAACGAATCAAGCTTTTTATTTGAGTTTTAATTTTTGCATTTCACCCATTTGCAATGCAAATTAAATTCAGTGATTTTTTATTTGGCTAATTTTATGACTTTTACATTGAGGACTGAGATTTTTATTCAAACATTTGATTATTTTAGGGTATAACAAGTTATAGCCATATTTTAATCACACCAAAATTCGTATGGATTACACCTACATACATAAGTATCTTAAATTTAGTCGCATTTATTAGGACAAAATATGCAAAACTTAGTTAATGTGTCTTTTCGAAAGACCTTTGGTTTGAAAAGGAAATACTGGACAAAAGTGTGAAATTTGTTGGATGAATATCATTGGAGTTTAAAAGATTTAAGCCTGTTATAAACAGGCCATAATAAATATGTGGTTGTAAGTTTGGAAACCAGTTTTTGAATAACTGAAAATAACTGGAAAATTCATGTTTGACTAACTGAGGATAACTAAAAAGTTCATTTAGATAAAAATATATTAAGTAATTAATGTGTAAATCCTCCTGATTCTAATAAAAACCTTTGCAAAGTTTCTTAGTTCTCTTTTTGTTTAGTTAATTAAGGATAACTGAGAGGGGCAAAAGGGTAAATATTTATTATTCGATCTTTGTTTAGATTGACTTCAGTCTTATGGGCTTAATAGAGTACTAAGGTACTAAGGGTTAATAATTAGGTGTCGATATCTGAATGTCACTCTTTAGGAGCTGTCCCAGAGAGTCATTTAAAATGGATCCAATGGATCGGGTCAACATCCCCTTTGTCTAAAAACATTCTTTGTTTACTCTGAATTTCGTGGACATGGGCTAAGAGGGAGAAATGTTTTGGCACATTGGCGCCCTGGTTCAATATGTGCCCGCCTCGCCGTTCGATGATTGGCTATTAATAACTAGTAACAATCTCTATTGCCATAAAAATTTATTAAGCTTATCTAATATAAGTGTGTGCTGTGTGAGCTGGAGCTGAAAATTTCAACCCACCGAAAAAAAAAACTTATGAATATTGCCGCTAATTGCATAATCATTATTATCATCGTCATCATTATCACAAACATCATGACGATGATGATGATGATAATCAGTGATCATCATTATTCTCTTGATGATGATTTGCATGCAATGCTTATGTTATATAGCGGGCCACTTCTTGATACTCAAATCAGTTGCTGTTGCTCATGTTGTTGTTGCTGCCGGTGTTGACTTAACACATTCGTAACAATTGCGCAGGTTGGCTCGTGTATTGAATATTAATTAACACTCTCCACTTCACGTCACAGTGTTGTGGTTGTTGTTGTTGTTGTTGCTCTTGCTGTTGCTGTTGTCGATTCGGCAATCTATTGATTATGTGGTCAGGCCAAAAAGCTTGGACATCCACGCACCAGCAGCAACAATCATAGTGCCTTTACAACAACATTTTCGGCACTTACCTTACCCAATGGCATTTTTTTTGTGGCTTTTCATTGGGTGTTGCGTTTGTCAGTTGTTTTGTTTGTTTGTTTATTTGTTGGTTTGTCGATTTGACAAAATGTGCCAATGGCATGACACCAATTTTCATTTTCGCCAACAGTTCAAACAGCTGTTTGACCCACTTGAGCTCCCTCCGATTTCAAATGGGAAAGTCAAATGGCTTAACCTTTAAATGTTTGGTTAAACTTTGATTCGATGATGGCTTAAGTAAACAATTTTATTGCAATTGCAATTACTAAAGCCAATTTGTATAAGTGAGCAGAAAGCCAAGCTGATTACTTGTGGGAGTGGCCATGATATCTTTCCTCTTTATTTCGAATTGGTAGCAATTTTCTTGTCAACGAAACGCCGCTTTGCTTAAACTCTAAACCAAACATGGGAAAACTCTGGCAAAGAATGGAAACTATTGAGAGATTGTAACTCAAACTTTTTAGAAATGACACAAATGGAAAACTTATTCTTTGAGCTAAAACAAGAGATTGAAGATTAAAGATTGTGTTCTTAAGAGGAAGACTATAAATGTTTGTTTGGAAGCATTAATGTCTTACGCATTGGAAATTGCTATCATTCCGTGCCACAGGTTATTCATAGAATATGCCAATAAAATTCAATAACATTGCCACTATAGACTAAATGAACTACAACATAAAAATCATCTGGAGATAATTTTCAAATCAACTTTAAAAACTTGCCAGGCGAAACCTTATTTTGCACTATAAACTCGAATGTTGCAAAAAACCAGTCGAAAAATCATTTAAATGCAACGCCCAAATACGAGATTAAGAAATTTTGTTTACCTTTTTGCGTATTATTTGAATTTAGTATATCAGCTTAATGAATCTGATTTCGCCATAGCTTTGCAGGCTAATCTAAAATAGCAAGATTAAGAAATTCGCTATGCTTTCTGATAGTTGAGCTAAAAATTTGAAATAATTGATTTTATAAATGAATCTCGGATATGGTTAAAAAACAAGAAACAAAGAGATAATTGGAGTTTTGCAAATGGTTTTTATTGTTTTCTCTAGCTGCCATTTTGTATGTGTATCTGTAATTTATGCGAAAAGTCTCTACCCCTCTATAATTTAAGCATTTTCCCCCAATTTAACAAAATGTGCATGAAAATTTCCTCGAGCATTTCCACACAGGCAGAGAAAACTTGTCACAAATTTATTTTTATAAGCATCTTGAGAGACAAGCCAGTAAGTTGGCTTGAGTTTTATAGCCATTGTTGTCATTTTGGGGCGAATTAAAGACAGAAACACAAAAGCTACAAAGAGAGGAGAGAATCTATACAGTGGCTAGAGGCATGGCCCCTTGGCTGGAGACATTTGTATATGACAGCGAAAATGTTATGGTCACATGCGGCGTATACGTAATGAGGAGTAAGTGCATCAACGAGCTGCTGCTGCTGCTGCCGCTGCGGTTGCGCATTTAAAATGCATTTATCTCAATTACGAGCAGGCAACGAGAAACAAAATCGAAAAACAGAAAAAAAAAACGCAAAACGCTTGTTTTACAACCAAAATGAAAACCGAAAAAACGAATCAGCCAAACGACGCATTGTTTGCAGCTAAAAACAGAAAGAGATAGAGAGAAACAAAATAAAGAAAAACTTTCACTGGCAAGAGCAAAACTAAAACAAAAGTGCAGAAGCAGATGCAGATATAAATGTAGATTGAGAGAAGGAAGAGAAGGAGGAAACTCCAAACAAATCACGTAGAAGGCGGGGGAGGCGATTTAAACTTAGCTTTACAAAATAATAACACAAAAAGAAACCATTGCCCAAAGAGATGAAACGACTACAAAATACTCTACTTCTACCCCAAGTGGACAAACATTAAGGAATAATTAAAGTAAGATAGAGTACTGATAAGTCCACCAAGGATATATTAACAGTATTATCCTCTACATTTACAGAGAGATTACCTCCCAAACCTTTGCTTACAGGGTATGTAAAATAGCAAAAAAAAAAAAAAAAAGTCAAGCTTATTGTTAATTAAAACAAATAAACTGGCAGGCCAACAATAAATTATGCATGGGCCGACAGCAGAGAAGAAAATAAAGAAAAGAAAAGAAGATGCAGATGAAGATGGAGAGAAAAAAGAAGTGTGAAATGGAAAAGCATTAAAGAGCTGCTGATGATCATTATGATGATGATCAGGGGGGGGCAGAAAGAGTTAAGTAAAAAAGAAGCCAAGCAAGTTTCCGGCGTCCTTCATTCAAGGCCGTTCGTTCATATCAATTTCGTTTCATATCGTTTCGTTTTTGGTAATGGAACAATAGTTTGTTTGATTTTGTTTATATAACCTGTGAGTGCCATCAATTGAATCTTTTTGCATCTGTTGCATCATTGAGAGTCTCTCTCTCTCTCATGCTGTCAATCATCAGCGCCTCTAACATGCCAGGTGACAAAAACCAGTTGAGGAGTCGCCAAAATTTCGTAACTAAAGTAAAATCTAAAAGCATACAACAAAAAAAAAGTTGACTGTTTTCTTCTTTTTTGCAAAAAGTGTTAACTATTATACAATAGACTGTTGTTGTTGTTGCTGCTGATGCTGAGATTGCGATTGTTGCTTCTTCTTCTATTCAAGGAAGTCACGTTTCATTGGCATGATCTTCCTGGTTTATGACTCTCACTCTCGATACTCAATGGCAGATACTCGATCCTTGGCAACAAAAATCAAGTTCAAAATGTCAAGTTTGCGGCACCAAGCAATACCAAACATAGAGACGCCCGCACAAACAGAGGAAGCCACAGTAACAGCATCAAAAACAACAGCAACAGCAACGGCAACAACATGAGCAACACCAGCAACATTTAAAACTCGCCAGCAGCTGGTCGCTTGGTTGCTGAACTCAAAATGAAAGTGAAAATACGCAAGCGGCCAACTGCAACGCAAAAATAAAACAGAAAGGAAGAAAGAAAAAGAGAGAAAGAGAAAAAATACAAAATACATTGGTAACTCTTACTTTCAAAGCAATTGTTGGTGTTGTGACTATTGCTGATGTTGCTGATAGACTCGGTTTCGTTGGGAACAACAAACAAAAAAGAACTTTAAACAGCATTTAGTTAAAATGTTAAAAGAATGCTTTTTTGTTTCTTGGAAGTCTTAACAGAATGTGGACAAGAAATATATATACACCGTAGACTAACTGATCGAGCTTTATCTTTCAGAGTTCGCATAAAGTATTGTTTTAGCCACTTGGGACTACGGTTTTCGTTAAGAGACTCTAAGTGTACATAACTAAATTGGATAAAGGTAGATGATTGGTTAGATGTAGAACAGTTTTAAAAAGGCCGTTTCTTCTAGACATTTTCTAATCAAAGAAGCTGGACCAAATATGTCCCTTATATAAGTTTATAGAAAAATACAAAAAAATATAGAAAAAATCGAATTTCAAACGTCTAATGAAAACTCTTTAAACCAAAAATGACTAAGAATTATCATCACGTTCACGTCGGGGTCACCAAAATACAGAGATTAAGTTGGGGGTCACCAAAGTATGTTGGTCTTTAACATGACCATGCCAACTAATAAACCCTGTCATTAAGATTACAGGGTATTTGTGTGTGTTTGCCTTTATTTTTATTGCATCCATTTCATTTCCTTCTATCGTAAAAACAGAAAAAATTAAAAGAAGAAATTGTGTGCAGAAAAAAAGTGAAATAAAAAGACAAAATAAAAACTATTGCCGATGGCAGTCAAGGTTTTTCCAGTTTCGCCAGAGGAACTGGTTTGCCCCTCTCACACTATTGAAAGGAAAAAAAGAAACAAGAGGAAACGCCTGATGCCAAAAATAAAACTTTAAGTTTTAATGATTTTTCCAATTTAAATTATTGTTTGAATAGATTTAACGAATTCATCAAATCTGCCCCCACTAATCATTAAAAATCAATAAACAAAACAAAAAAAAAAAGTAAATAAATCAAAAGGCCGTTAAGGCTAAATCGTTTACATCTCTTTCTCACCGTCTATTTTCTCTGTATCGTTTTGCAGGCTGCAATTAAGGAAGTAATTTGTGTTACCCGCTCCTCGGCCATCGTCATGTTGCATGAAACCACATGAAGAAATCGCTGTTAAAGCGTTGTTGCCGTTGCTGCTGCTGCTGATGTTGTTGTTGTCACTAGCAATTGCCATAATTGCCCAAGGAGTCCAATAACCGCACTGAGCCATACCCCCACCAAAATCAACCCAAATCCTCAACTCCCTCCCCACATCAAAGCCAAACGAAACTTGCTACACGAGCGAGCTATCGGCGGCAGGCACAACAAATCCAGAAAAATATTGTAAAAAAAAAAAAAATCAACTCGAGCAATCGCTTGAGATCGGCTGAGCGCCGGAAAATCCCAAAAAATAACAACCACATCAATTGGAGCCTAAGATCAATGAACGCGGCACGCAGCTGCACTGAGGCGTAAACTGAAGAGATATAGAGAAGAGGAGAAGAAGAAAACAAGGCAAGCCATTTGATTTTTGGGCGTCTCACATTCAAGTTCAAGTTGCCGAGGTGGAGAAGAAAGACAGAGGGAGAGAGGAAGAGAAGCAGGAAGTCCATTTTGATTTTCGAAGCCAAAAGAAGTCATTAACATCTCCTGCTGCTGCATTGCTCTTAATCATAGCTCAATGTAAAATGTTAGTGACCACCACCAATCGACCATGGAGTCATCAAATGCTCACACTGAATCTATTAACCATCACCTTGCTTGTATTTGGGCTGATCGTGCCTAGGGTCCAATCACACACCTCTACAACTGCTTCGACAGCTGCCCTGCTGACAGGACATCAGTTGATGCCCTGGCAGTTGGTTGCAACATCATCACCCAGCCCTCAGTACACAGCACGCAATTTGTATGCTCCGTTTGAAAGCTTTAGCCAACAGGATGACATCAGTTTTAAGGATGTACGTCAACGAGATGATGGCACCATAGTGCAATCCTTTGGTTCCTATCGTACAGCTCGGCAATCGCCGTTGGCGACCACAGCTCAACGTCGCTCCGATTCACCAGCAGTGGAAATAATACCAGCACCATCGGTTGAATTGCCGCAGAATGAATTGATAACCATACCAAAGCAATTGGTGCCCTCCAAACCGGAGAATGTGAGTCGTCAGGGTAGGCAACGCAATTATATGTATATACCTTTGATAGGTGGTAGCGAAGCGAATCCAAATGGCGATGCCCTGCTGCAATTACGTCCAAGTAGAAATGCGACATTATCGTCTCTGGGCCCACCAGCCGATGGTGTGGCAGCTGTGGCTGAAGAATTCGGCTCCGAGTTGGTTAACTCTGGCTTAGGAGGCGAACGCACCGAGCGTAGTGATCTGTTGGCTTCGGCCACTTCCACTTCCACAGATCTGCTGGAGCCAGAGAATACCAGTCGGAGAGTGGGCTTTCAATTTCCCAGTTATAGCTTAAAGCCAGCCACTCCCTTCCATCCGCAATCGTATCGTGAGGACAATCCCATTTTTGGTGAAGATTTGGGACAAACTTTCACCACCAGCGATGATGGTGACAACCATGAAACTCGTCACACGCGGCAACTCTACTTCGATTCCGATGTATCACCACCCACATCAAGTTTTGAATTCCCTGGCCTGTCCTCCAATACCAAGCCTCATCCATTGGCCAAACTCTATCGCGATGAGGTAACTAAATTCGGAGATATCAATGGACCCATCACGGCGTTGCCTCAGCAGAGACCACAGAGAGGTTTCTATTTTGGCGATACAGAGTTTCGTACAGGTCCGCCACCACCTCCTCGCCAGTTTGGTCCACAAAAGAACTTCCAGGAATACGTCGGACCAAGTGAATATCAGGGATCACGCAAAAGTCGCTATTATCCCTACAAATCATCGAGAAGTCCACGAGTTGTTTTCCCCAGCAATGACAATGTTGGCACCACAGGACCCAGTGGTTCCGGCACAGTTACAGGACCGTCAGGCACTGGCGTCTACTTTAGCGATAATCTAGCCTTTAGGTGAGCAGAGAAAGCGGACAATCTTCTATTGAAATTATCAAACTTCTTCTCGTAAATAGGGATCAAAACTTTGGCATCAATGAACTGGCTGCTGTGCAGGATGTGCGCAATGATTATAGTCTACAAGATTTGGATAGTGCCTCTGAGGCCACCAGTAGTCCACAATCGGCGAGCACATTTAAGGAGAAAGGTAAGGTATTAGTTAGTCAGATGGATAGATGATTTGTTTAGGTAATGTAGTTTTTAAGTTTTCCTTTATAAAATATTCTTGTTTCTGCTGCTGCTGCTGTTGCTTGCACCGCCGCCTAATATTACACCCAAATAATCTACACAACAACATTCCCACTCTATACATATATACCTAGTATATACATATACTGTACAAAATAAACATATACCCAATATTCCGACAGTCGACATCACCACGGACATGGAGTGCCAGCATCGTGGCGGTACTTGCGAATTCTTTTTAGGCTGCTGGCTTAGCGGTGGCCTTATACAAGGCACCTGCAATGGATTGTTACGCGGCTGTTGTCATCGCACAGCAAAATCAGCGAATTTACGTAGCTCGGACCAAACGGGTCAAACCTTAATCGATTTGACTGATTTGCCGCAAAAGAATTTTGGACCAGTTAACAATGAACCTAGTGAGTGCCATGTCCATAGAGAGCACGTCCAAAAGCACCAACAGAAAAAAAAAAATACTCAACTACTAAAAAAAAGTCGCTGAAAAAAAAAAAAAAAATTTGCATGCCTCTCTAACCACATGGGTTAATATCTCTCGTTCGTAGTTCGTTATGTCTTTTTGTAGTTGTGTGCACACTTGTTAACGTATTTGTTTATATATATACTTATATTTTTTTGCTTTAATTAAGCCTGCAATTGTCTTATTTAATTACTAACAAAAGAGGCGCCAAGTGAAATGAAATGTAATGTAAAAGCCAGAAATTAATTGCCAAGCATGCTTATGTTAATTACCACAGCACGCTAATGATAATTAAGCCATATTACACATGACTCTTAACGGCATGCTGGAAGCTCCATGTCCAAGACCGACACCGAAAAAAAAAAAAAAAAACAAATGACCGACCACTAGAAAGTTAAATAAGAACTCTCCCTCACCCAGTGCGGCAGTGGCAAGAAAAAAGACTCTCTGCATGCCATTTCCTATCTCTATTTCTTTATTGCCTGCTTTACTTTCTACTAATCCTTCTGTTGCATTAATTTTGTGTACTATCTTTTAACCAATTTAAATATGATTAAATGAACATTGCAGGCTGCGGCATTTCATTGGCCAAACAAACCGCCCAGAGACGAATTGTGGGCGGCGATGATGCTGGCTTTGGTTCATTTCCTTGGCAAGCGTATATACGCATTGGATCTTCTAGGTAAGGTTACCTTGCCAGAGAGCTTTGCCATTGTTGACTGATTTTTAGTGAAAATACCACGTCGGGGTCACCAAAATGCAATTGATTAGGTTACTCATTATTTCTTCTGTCGTTTCAGATGTGGCGGCTCTTTGATTTCGCGTCGTCATGTGGTCACTGCTGGACATTGCGTTGCTCGCGCCACACCACGTCAAGTTCATGTCACCTTGGGAGATTATGTAATCAATTCGGCTGTGGAACCCCTGCCCGCCTATACATTTGGAGTGCGACGCATCGATGTGCATCCATACTTTAAATTTACTCCCCAGGCGGATAGATTTGATGTGTCTGTTTTGACGCTCGAGAGGACAGTGCACTTCATGCCCCACATAGGTAAGTCTCGCATAGCTTATTTACTTGGCCTCCATAGTTTTAATTAAAATTTCTTTTCAATTAGCACCAATTTGCCTGCCCGAAAAGAATGAAGACTTTTTGGGTAAATTTGGTTGGGCTGCCGGTTGGGGTGCCTTGAATCCAGGCTCTCGGCTCAGGCCCAAGACCCTGCAGGCCGTGGATGTGCCAGTGATTGAGAATCGTATATGCGAACGTTGGCATCGTCAGAATGGCATCAATGTGGTCATCTATCAGGAGATGCTGTGTGCTGGCTATCGAAATGGTGGCAAAGATTCCTGTCAAGGTGACTCTGGTGGTCCTCTGATGCACGAGAAGAATGGCCGTTGGTATTTAATTGGTGAGTAATGCAATGAGAAATCCAACAAAAGATGCATCTAACTTATGCTCTTATTCTATTTTATAGGTGTTGTCTCTGCCGGCTATTCGTGTGCCTCACGTGGCCAGCCTGGCATCTATCATAGTGTTAGTAAAACTGTCGATTGGGTATCCTATGTGGTGGGCCTCACAATGAATATCTAAGATCCATCGATCCAGCTCCAATTGCAGCTAGAGTTGCGATATTTAATTTATAGATTCATCGACTAATCGCACCTGCCTGCTAAGTGGGCTCGGCTCACCTGCCACTCTATTCTCTTTACTTCTCGTCTCGTCTTTCGTCTAAACGTTTTGTATATATATAAATCCGTTTCTTCACTTACTCTTTTTCACTTTTCTTCATCAATTTGTATCTGATTATTTATATATTCGATGTAACTTGTGTTTTTCGGCATTAAAATTAAGCGCAGTACAATTTACTTATTGTAGTAATTAAATTAAACTTAATTTACTTAGTCATATATGCGCTGTTATGTAATTTTAAATGAAACCTATTTATGAACTAACTTTTCGCGTGTCGCGTGTAAATAAATTATGTAAATGTTGGTAATATATCGCATATAGTATATAATATATCACATTTTTATATATATAAACAACATTTCAACAGTGATGCAGTTCAATTCAGTTCTATATTTAGGGATTAAGTGGTAGCCCATAAGCCCTATAAGCGGCAGCTGCCCACGCTGCATGCTCGGGATCTTGATAATATAGACCAGGGGCAGAGACATCACGGTATTTTGTTAACTGATCCATTACCCGGAATAGGGTAAAGACCTCATGATAAATTTTGTAGAAAATTACTACAAAAAGTAAAAGTAAATCAAAGGACGTTACGGGGTAAAAGGAATATCAATCTCTTACCCAAAACAAGAGCGAATACTAGCAGGCACATTAGAAAACTAGATAAATCTATAAATAGGCCAACAGTGGCATAGAAAACACCTAGATATAGGCCAAAGCCGAAGACAACGCCATGGAAAATAAGCCAAGGATATAGCAGCCAACTGGTATCCTATAGAAGTAAAGGCTTGATTAACCGATATGAGATGGAGTTTAGCATAAAAAACTTACACGTGCCACTCCGATAAGTAACAACAGGCTAACGCCAGTGTTGATCAATGACATACCATAAGCTATAGTACTGAAGATGGACATCACTGTAAAGCAGCAAAATTAAATCACACAAGGTTCAAGTAAAACAATGACAACTCACAATTCGACAGCAATTGTTGCTCCTCGGCGACGAGCCTTGTATGTAGCCATTGCTTGATGGCACGATCGATGTCCAGCTGCAAGTGCATGGTCAACATGGAACTGCATAGCACTACGGCTGAAATAATGACGCCCAGCCAGCCCAATATGATGACGTTATATTTCAGATTCTGACATTGGACATAAGTAATGCAGTTGCTCATGTTATTGTTGTTGTTGCTCATTTGGCGGCGTTTCTTATGATAGTTCTTGATGGCTGCAGCAAGTGCAGCGGCTTTTTCTAAAGATGACGAAGATGATTTGCCAGGCTCACAATCAGTGGGGGCCATTTTTGGAGCTCGATTCGATGTTGTATTATATATTAGCTTGTTCGGTTTTTTTTCTGGTTTTTTTGGGAAGGGTTTTTTGTTTTTTGGTTTTTGTTCTGTTTAGTGTGAACAATGGAGAAGAATTGAAGATGAAGTGTTGAAATGCTTGAAGAAAACTTTTCTAGCTAACTAAAGGCCTACTGAAAATCATATATTTCATATGCTAATACCCATCTCTCTCTCTCTGTCTCTCTCCTGTCGTGTGTGTGTGTGTGTGACAGAGAATTATAGTTTTAGAAAGTTACATAAAAATGGAATGGTATGACCTGCATTTTGTTTTTTCTTCTTTCATGTTCATCTTGTTCTTGCTCCCATTCCAGTGGTTCTTGTTGGTGTTGTTGCGACGTCGCATAAAATAATTATAAGAGCATAGAAGTTGGCAAACATTTCCTGCACACCATCATTTCGTAATAATTAGTAAAGATAAAGATGAGCAGCAGCAGCAGCCGGAGCAACAACAAACGAGAACAACAGCAACAACCTGTTGAGGTAGAGAAGAAGTTTTATACATTTTTTTTTTGTGGCAAGGTGCTTCTTCGCCTTCTTCTGCATGACTAGCGCCCAGTTTCAGTTTGGCCATCAGCGCGTGCGGTTCGGTTCTTAATCTCAACGCTCTATCTCTCTCTTGCACCCACTCTCTCTACCTGTCTCTTTCTCAGTGGTTTATCGAGGCCATTCATACATCTCTGACATAGTTTTCATACATTTGTATTATATAAAAATCAATTAGTTAAATGTGTTAACCCATTTCCCACCTCAATTGAAAAGCTGTAGCTCAGCTGGAGAGTGACTCATTCGTCAAGTAAAAGTGGAGCATCAAAACAAACAAAAAAAGAGACAATACCAAGAACAAAATAAATAAATAAATATCACCCAAATTTATGTATGTTTAATAAAGTGAAACGACTATGAGCTACTCTGTAACTCAAATTAATAAGGATCGTAGCAAAATATTTTACCAATTCTATTGAGATTCCCAACAAATCAAAGGAGCGTTAAAGAAATTTTAATGACAAGGAGATGATTCCAAATGATTGAGTCATCAACTTTGCCTGAAATTTCTACAGGAATGATGATTGAATACTGTGTCTTAGATTTACTCATTCACTACCATAAATAATTCTCCTGGTTTGCCAAAACATAAACATAACTGTTAAAAGACCAAAATATTAATAATGCAGTAGTAAAAAGTTTCACAACGAAATATAAGTCTAGAAATGAAATTCTTGCAGAAGTATTTACATTTCTTTTAAAGTTCTTTGCAAAAATATTAAAGCTTGGTTTTGTTTTCCACTATCGAAAGAATTAAATCATGAATCATCTATTTTACAAAAGTTTATGAAAATAGCTAATGCTTCAATAATATGACTAACTTTTAATTTCCTTTGGGGATTACTTTTTTTTCAAGCCTATATTTACTTGTTTAGTAAATGGTATCATGTCTCGTTATGTACTGTAACGATCCTTTTTCGTCCTTCGGGATATTTACAATTATCTCTTGGGTTAGGTTCGGCACAACAAAATTTATTTTGTGCCCCGGTGAAATTAGAACAGGTTTGTTTAATGATTTGTTTTGGTGGTATGTTTATTTACGATTGTTTATGGGCTTGGTTGGATATGACAAGTTTCCTTTAGAGGAGTCCCGAGCTCTTTCCTGGAATTTCGGTAACAGGATATATCCTTGTACCTTCCAATATGCTGGGGATCGTCCTGGGGCAGTTTGACCTTACTCGATTCTTGCCTAAACACGGTGTTTTAGTCCTATTCCAAGGACTTGCTGGTTACAGGATAATTTGAGAGGTTACTCATAAGGCCGTCTCGAATTATTCTGACTTTTCTTGATCCTTTCACTTGTTTGTTTCACTAGTCTGAGCCTTTAAGGTTACTCGTAAGGCCTTAAAAACTCCCTTGGTTGATCATGACTTGTATACTTGAGTCAATTAGTTCCACGTCTAAACTAAGACTGCCGGCTCTGTCGAGCGTGGTCCCTTAAATATATCCCGAGATGCCCATAGGGCGCTGGCTGCGGCGTCGTGCTGTTGGCAGCGGCGTTGGGATCGTGTCAGAAGTGGGTCGCCTCTTCCGGCGAATTCTGCTTACCGGCAGTATTCAAAGAATGGTTAGGCTAAAAAAAGTGCTTATGCTAGAAAAGGGAAGTGAAGTACCTAGTGTGTCTTGGGTCACATATTTTGCTAGGGTCGCATAAACATAAGTTGCTTACATGGCTAAATGTGTTTACAGGAAATAAAAGACGTATGTAGCTTAGTTGACTAACAGTGATATGGGTCGCGATGCACGCGTGCTGTGTGCACTCGTTTAATTTCCCCTGCAATGCACTTTCATACGTATATCGTATCTATCAGATAGAGGGCTTCCCTATCGTTCATCCCTCCCCCTTCGGTTCGCATATTCCCCTATGCAATGCACAAACCATTATCGTTTCATATAATGCATGCATGCCCCCCACGCATCTTCCTGCTTGTACGAAATTGCCAGCGGTCGCATGTGGTTCGATCGGTCATGTTTGATCGTAAATCATGGGATCGAGCCATATTGGACTTGGTTGCCCATCGCATGTGTGTGCATATCGGTTTCTTGCATTATGCTTCCCACGCATCTTCCCGCTTGTACGAAATCGCCGACGGTTGCGTGTGGTTCGACTGGCCACGTTTGATCGTATGCCACTTCGATCCATCAGCAGCGGATTCGGTCGTATATCGTACGTTTGGTTTGTGTCTCGGCTATATCTTGTATCTGGTGCATCCTTTGCACCGCTTGATTGTGTTGTTGCTGGCTTGTTGTGTGGGATATTATAGTTAATTATAATGTTCCTCACAGTACCTATAGATAAACGTAAAAAAATCATCATACTTTTGTGATTTTAAGGGCCACATTTAACTTTGTTTTAACTGTTTTGATGTCAACACCAATTCCCGATTATCGTTTGAGTATTTTCATCAGCTCCACGACAATGTTGAGTTGATCAATAGAAAAGCAAACCAAACTGAATATAAAGTTAAGAAAAGACAAACAAAACAAAGAATTTGAAGAATCGTCTTAGTATATAACAAAATCAATCTAATTTTAAAATACTTTCTGGGGTTTCCCTAAAAACAGATCAAATATCAAAGTTTTTCTTCATCTTCAATTTCACAGGTTCAAGAAACCAACTTCAGTCAAGTGTAATTTGTGTGATTCACCCTTTTAACACACTTTACACTTTCTATGCCATAGAAGGTATTCGATTTTTGTTGTTACAAACTTAACAGACCAATTTAAACTTTCAAATATAAATTAGAGATTGTGCCTACTAAGTAAAACAAATGAAAATTCCAACTAATAAAAGAAATATTGAGTTAGTTTCATTAAAATGCAGCAGCTGCTAATGCTGCTGTGGCTGCTCCTTTTGCTGCAAACGAGTCCCCTGAAGGCTAGTAAGTAGTAAAACGAAAATCTTGTTTTCTTTCTCTCTCTCAACTTTTTCGCTTTTTATCTATTTTTGATTAGGCCTGCTCAACACTTTATTGGGCGTGCCAGCAGAGTGTGTTCATCAGACTGGCATTTGGCCCTGTAAATTGAGCTTCTCGTGCTGGCTGCAAGGCGGCAAACATGCCAAAGGCTGCGGCCATAATAAATGGCTATTCAGTTGTTGCATTGCCGCAGAAGCAACACAGCATCAGCATCAGTATCAGCAGCAGCAGTCACACCAAAACCAGCAGCAACAATATCATTATCAGCAGCAACAGTCGCCGCTGGAGAATCTTGTGGACTTTGGCAAACTGAAAGTGGCCACTTTGAATAGTTTACCCAAGCGCATCATGTTGCGTCGTCGGGATGATAATGATCTGCTGACTAGTAAGGTAAATCTGTGAGAGAAAATTGAGCAATTAGCCTCGTTTCCTTACCCCCAATCTCTTTCCTTGTAGACCCCTGAATGTGGCGTGCCTCGGACAGCTCAGAACACTCTGCAGAAACGCATCATTGGCGGTCGTCCAGCCCAATTTGCGGAATATCCATGGCAGGCTCACATACGCATTGCGGAATATCAATGCGGCGGCGTTTTGATCTCTTCGAATATGGTGGCCACGGCTGCCCATTGCATACAGCAGGCACAATTGTCCGATATCACGGTGTATCTAGGTGAATTGGATACCCAGAATTTGGGACACATTCAAGAGCCGCTGCCGGTGGAGAAGCATCGTGTGCTACAGAAGATAATCCATCCACGTTTCAATTTTCGAATGACTCAGCCAGATCGGTATGATTTGGCTCTGCTGCAGCTGGTCCATCCGACGGGTTTTAGTGAGCATATTTTACCCATTTGCCTGCCCCAATATCCCATACGCTTGATTGGACGAAAAGGTTTAATTGCCGGCTGGGGCAAGACTGAGGCACATTTGGGCCATGCTGGCACCAATATGCTGCAAGTGGCAAGTGTGCCTATTATAAGTGAGTAATGGATTCCAATTGATCCCAAAATTCGAAAGCTTATGATAATTTTACTTTTTTGAAAATTCATCAGCTACTTTGGATTGCATACGTTGGCATGAAAGTAAACAGATTAATGTTGAAATTAAGGCCGAAATGTTTTGTGCTGGTCATTCCGATGGTCATATGGATGCCTGTTTGGGTAAGAAAAGATGCAAAATACCTTAAAATTAGAATTATCTCTGTATCCTCTCAACTTCTCATGTGTGGTTTTGTTTAAAATTCGTAGCATACTTTGTGGCTGCCACTTAACAGACATCTGTTATGAGTTAACATAATTGAAATTACTCGATTTCAGTTGTTTCCGATGAGAAAATGTTTACATTTCGTATAAATAAAACTACCAATATATTTTCTCCATTGCAGGCGATTCTGGTGGCCCTTTAGTGGTTAAGGAACGTGGTCGATATGTTCTTGTGGGCATAACCAGTGCCGGTTTTGGCTGCGGTGTCGATCATCAGCCGGGTAAAACAAAAGCCTAACTAATATGATTGAATTAATTTAGTATTAATGGCTTATGTCTTTTAGGTATCTATCATAATATACAAAAGACAGTCAAGTGGATACAGGATGTCATCGAGCGTAATGAACTTTAGACCCGCCTCTTCAAACTCTCTCACCTTATTTAGCAATGCAAATCAGCTAGCAATCTCATTAGTTTATTTCATATTTAGCATTAAGCAATGGCCATGTGCAATCTAAAGAAGAGAGATAGAGACAAAATGAAAACGCATCGTAAATATTTATTAAATTAATTAAATAATGATGATTAGGTGGCCTTTTTTAGTAGGTGGTTGGGTGGATGGGTGCCGAAATCGACCTTGAACGCAATCGACAACAACTGTGACACGTTCCAAACTTTTTTTCCCTCTTTGTATGTGTGTGTAACTTTTTTGTGTATTGTGTCACATTTCTTGTGTCTTGGCCTATTTGGTGAGGTGCCATAAATGGCACAATACAACAGCAACAACAAAATCCCATTGCTTAGTCAACAACATTTATAATAATTTGTACATTAAACACATTAAACTATCAGAGAAATAGATTGCCAGAGTAAACTCTCAACCTGCCAAAGGAAGGGTGAAATTTGTAACAAACAGGGGCGTAGTTTGGTTAGAAAGGGGATAACAAGTTAAAGGAAATCCAATGGAAATATTTTTGCATTAAAAAAGTACTTATCCTATTGAAAATTGTGAAATTAAGATAATTGTCCCCTAAAGTATGCAATAGACACTGCAATTTACTTCTCAAAAACTTAGGAATATTTGTGCAATGTCTTGTTAATAAAAATTAGTCGTAGTTGCAGCTAAATGATCATCTTTGGGACAATTTTAGAGCTACAGGACATTTCAAAAGATTAGTTTTTAAAAATTCAGCTACTTGACCGCCATTGCATACCTCAGGGAGCACGCTTTGCTTTTTTAAATTCCCTTATTTCTCTTTAAGAGGTTCTGGGACTACAACTACCATTTAATACGATTACTTAAAGCTGTCCCTATAGTTAAGTAGATTGAAAGTTTTCCATCTTAAGTGAAGTCACAAGTTTTCCAGATGGTGGGCAACCACTCCTTATTGCCACGGCCCTGCCCTTTGCAAATTACCCAATGTTTGCAATAATCAAATTAGTTACGCAGTGCAATTTAGTTGCAGCACTGGCAGCAAATATAACAAAACGGCTTAAACTACAATTATTACTGCAGACTTGTCCCAACCAAATTGATGACAATGAAAACGACAAACAAAGCCAAAGCCAAATTGGAAAAGTGTGTCATTGATTTTCAATAGTTCTGCGTACAACAATCAATGGCTTTAACTAATATTTATTTATTGTAGTTTTTTTTATTATCATTTTCTTTAAAGTTTTTCATTATAATTTTCATTTGATTGTTTCACGCTTGAGATCAGCTCATGGCAAATAAGATGTTATTTCGGCTTTCGCTTTGGTTTTCTTATGTGGTTTTTCCTCCGGCAATTTGTTGAAGTTTTCTTTGGTTTGGCTTGACAAATTTGTGTATGAGTGTGTGCGAGAAAAACTTATGAATGCTTCCGCTATTTTTTTTTGTTTTTTGTTTAGTCACACAAAATGCAATTGACAGCAGCAGCAGCAGCAGCTGAGTTGAGTTAAAACTTGTTAATGTTGGCGGTGTCGGCTCTCTTAGCCTTAAGTTGTGTGTGTGTGTTTTTTTTTTGAGTTCGGTTTTATTTTTGTGTTGTTGGTTTGTGGTTTTTTGTATTTTTATTTTACTTTTCACTTTCGATTTCAATGCGATGCGAAGACTCTCGCAGCACACGCACACCAACCTACCAGCCACACAAACACACACACACACAACGTGCAGAGAGACAACACTTTGGCGCTTATTACTCAATAGTCCCCGGCGCTCAGTTTGTCGCTCGTTTTCAGTTCAGCATTTTTATTATTTTTGTTTTTTTCTGGTCGAATTTGTCAGCCGACTGTTTATTAAGTGTTTTGACTTTAACGCAAACTGTTCGCCGCGACGTTCGACGCAAGACGCCGCCGCTGCCGCTTGCATTTGCTTGAAACGACAACGAAAATCGAGAAACAACTGTATTCAAACATTTCTCACTGCAAAAAAAGGAGTATGAAAATATCTGAACTGAGGCGCTATTATTATTGCAAAATCGTATTTAATTTAATTTAATTCAATTTGTTGCTGCTTGACTCTGAAATTTTTCTTCGACTTCTTTTCGTCATTGCGGGCCTATGCAAAACGAGTTACAGACGATTATTCAATCAAAGAAAAAGAAACAAAAAAAAAACAACAAAAAATAAATACCCGCAACGTTGCTACGTGAATTAAGTGAAACACAACAATTGCAGAAATCAGAGACAGCAGCAGCAGCAGCAACAACAACGAAAGTATTGCAAAATGCCTTTGGCAATTGCATGGCTGCTGCTGCCACTTCTCCTTTGCCTCACAGCGGCAACAGCTGCTGCCCACAGCAATTACAATTCCATTTACAATGATGTGATTACACCCCAACTTAAACAAGCCATTGACAAGGAATTGCCCAAAGAGGCCAAGTTCTTTGATGAGCTCGATTGTAAGTACAAGCAAAAAACAAAACAAAAAAAAAAAAAAAAAAGCAATCTGTGTAAACATAAATATTTATGAAGCGGTCAAGTCAAATTGAAGTCAAGTTCGTTGCTCAAGTCTTTTGTTTTAAGGTATTTCAAAAGACATGTCAAGTGATAAAGTGTCAGCAAATATCTATGAGTTTCTTTCATTGGTAAGGAAAATTGTTAAAGATGATTGTCGGCATGTTATCAATTCAAGTTCGTTGCTTAAGTCTTTTGTTTCGCAACCATTTGGAAGGTACCAAGGAAGAAGTATATCCCACTTTTTTATTTTACTTACATGTGACACTTAATTTGTTAAAAATTATACACAAAGGGATAGCTAAAAATAGATTTTAGTTGTAAATGGAATGCGAGCTTGTTGCCCAAAGCCATTTTCATCAATTCTGTGAATAGACATCAAAGACTTAATTGGTAAATTTAAGTAAATAAAAACTAATATTTTCCAGAATTTAGAAAATTAAAAGTTTGTTGCCTAAGTCTTTCGTTTACACAGATATTGCCTATACACACAGTACTTCTTGGGTTTTAGTAAGATTTAGAGTCAATTTTATCTAACGATTCCGATTATAGTAGTAAAAGTTCATTACGTGAGTCTGGTTATATATATTATCAGTCATACATTGATATGACCATGTAAATTCCATTAATGTACTTTTGAAAAAATTGCTTAGTATTTTATCTTACAGATCAGAAAGTAAAAGTTCGTTGCCTAAGTCTTTCGTTTTGAGATATTTTATGGTAATTGATATTATGGCACACAATCTATTAGGTCAATTTATAGGTAAATTTTATGCAAATGAAATATGCTTATAAATATATGGTAGATTTTGCTTGAGTTCGTGTAAACTAAACCATGAGCAGGAGACAAGTTCGTTGCCTCAATCTTTCATTTAAAAAGTCCAGGATCATTCTTAGCCTTTTAACACCCCATATAATGTAAAGAAACCAATTATAGGATCATTTGTAATCCGATTTAGAGTAAAAGTAACAAAATTCAGTATCCCATGACTAAGAGCTTTAAAACCGGCCCACTTTGAATTCGATTAATCGATGACATTATTCACTCGATTATTGCTAATTGACATTATGCAATTTGTTAACCTTGATGCTCTTGTCGATTTCATGTCAAGTTCGCCCTATAAACATGACTCAGACAATTTCTCAAAATTTTAACAAGAAAGAAGAAATAAAACAAGCTTTTAATTAAAAGGCGAAAGTTGCCTTCTTCTTGTTCTGGTGGCACCCCGTAACCAAAAACAAAAAGAAAAGGGTGAAGAAAAAACAATTCATCTTACGGCCTCTTAATTTGACTTTCCAAAAAAAGAAACGAAATAAAATGAAAGAAAGAAATAAATGTTTATGTACATGAAAACCAATTAGCTAGCGTGAGCAAAGCCACAGTCACAGATTAAACAACAACTGAAATCTGGTCGCTGGAGGAAATGTGAATAGCCATTAAGAAATAGCAGTAATAGCAGCAGCAGCACCACCAGCAACAACAAACAGATCAGACAAAAGGCAACCTGCATTTTACAAGTTCAATGGCATGATCAATATGTATGCAATAAGGCAATATGGGGGGAAAAATAAAAAGCAAAAGTCTTGGCCATATGATAGACACTCATAGACAGGAAAATCAACTGCAATTAATAGCCCGTTGCCACCGACACCGGCACCGCCACCGCCGTTCGATCAACATTCGAAAGTGCCAAAACCATTTTTTTTCCACCAAAGATTATAGATTATTTGTGTTATTTTCCTTTAATTTTCGATGTATACAAACTCTGGCAACATGTTGCCAAGTTTAAAAAGCAACCAAAAAGCTCGCAACATTAAACAAAATAAAAGTTGCTCTACGAGTGAAATGCGGCTGGTTGGCTGACTGCAAAGTCATTTCATTTCATTTCTTCTTTTTCGGTTGTTTGTGTCTTTGCGTTTCATTTCGTATCGTTTCTTTTTTTTTCTCCAAGTCTGGCTTTGTTGTTCGCTGGCCACAAAACTTTGGCTTAGTTCTGAAATGAATTTTCCAACGCGCGGTTGTCTTTCACAGAGCGTGTAATAAACACAATTTTTCTTTCAATGTGTGTGAGAGCCACGAACAAGCCGAGCGTAAAACAAGAAAGTTAAATGAAAATAAAAGTGAAATCCTGTTTTCTCGAGCTGCAATGAAAAAATGTTACAAAATTTAAGTTAAAGGATTGCTCATAATATTCAAGTGCATTCAAAACGAAAGCGAAAGTTTCAATTGAAAATAAAAACAAAAATATAAACAAAATAATATTCAAAAGTGAAAGTCATGTGGCCAATACTTGCCAAGGACACTTGGCTAAGATTGAGCAGCGGCATCGTTATCATCATCTTTAGCCACACAATCTCAACGGCTTTAGCATTGGGTTATCCCAGTGCACAGCAGGAACATGATATGCTCATATTGGATGCCCTATCACGACGTAGCGGCACTGGATATTATGGCGAGAATAGCGTCATGGAAATGCTATCCCGAAGTAACAATTTGACTTGACTTTGACTCTGACAAGGGCTTTTAATGAACTAATGCTTTTTATTCTCTTTCTTCTTCTATTACTCTTTTGCTCTCTATTATCATTTTGTATTCTAATCTATTGCCAACCCACCCCCAATTTTTCTAGTGATTCCACAATCATGCCGCTTTCGTGGCCACAAATTCGAATGTGGCCTGTCCATCTCATGTGTCTTAGGTGGCGGCAAACCGCTCGATCTTTGCTCAGGCGGCATGATTTGGTCATGTTGCGTGGACAAAGATTTGGATGCCGAGGAGAACTCACATGCAACGCCGGTTAATAACACGAGTGAGTATATAACCACCACCACCACCACCAACAACAACAACAACAACAGCAAAAGCAATCTTCAACAACAACAACAGCCACAACAAAAAGAAGTTCATTCTGAAAGTCATTTCGTCACGATAATTGCAAATTGCCGAGCTTCAACTTATGCAATTGTATACCGACTCTTTTGTTGAATAATAGAGCGAGCAATAAATTAGAGCTCGCATTTCGAAAATGACAAACCAAATTGTTCAACTTCGGTTAGAAGAAAGAAGAAAACACAAACTGGAAATGCAGGGAAAACAAGAAGACATTGTACATTTGTAAGAAGTGGTTCGAAAAGAAATGACTTTTATTTTGTCTCTTTCATTCAACTTGTTTAATCTGTATGGGAAATGCCATCAAAAAGAAGTTTAGATTCGCCCCGGATATGATAGTTAACAAAAAAAAAAAAAAAAGAAGAAAATTTTGTAAATTTCCGTAACATGTATTAAGTACATTTTCTTTTACCTTTTTTATGGCTCTTAGTTTGATTATGGTTTAATAAGTTGAGCTTCACTTTAATATTATTTTATGAAGAGCTTTTTCTATTTTTTGTATAGTTGAAAAATGTTTAATTTTTTAAACAAAATGCTCTAAATTTGTTGGTATCAAAACATGTCCGAAGTCTCTGAAGAGCTGTTTTTGAAGTTCTATTTGTTGCTTTTTAAAACTTATCAATTTTTTCAACTTTTAAGTTAAGATCTTTAAAGACAATGAAAATACGAGAAGTTTCGGGATTTCCAGATGGAATTGACCATCAAGATGATATCCCATTGCATAATTAGATCATTTATCACTAGTCATTAACTAATGAAACTTAAATAATACTTCATTTTTTTCTCAAGTTTTTCAAGTCCACAAAAGCATTACTACAAAATGATTTGCGTATCCAAACATACCATGTGCAAATCTTGTTGAAATTTTTAATCGATATATTCTTCAAAACATATTTGAAGCTTGAGAAGGAATGCTTCGTTTCACAATTATGACGCGTAGCTTATTTCATTGTCGATCATTTGCACATACGACTGACTATTGAAGTGCATATCGTAATATTTTTGTTAGACTAAAGTTAACTAATTCATCAACCAACATTTACCAAATAGTTTTTGCTACTTCTTTTGCGTTCCAAGTGTTGTTTGTTTTTTCTTTTCTGTTGTGCTCTGTTTAGTTTTCTAGGCTTCTGCAGTTAAGTTTTACGAGCGTTGTTTTTCTTCTTTTTTTTGGCATTACAACATGCTTCGGGCATAAATAATTCTTGGTGGAAAAGTTTTGAGAGATTCACGTTTTTACCGCAATTTATTGTACGCACACGAATGAGTTCTGTCTGTCTGTCGGGCGGCACTTTCTTTGTCTGAAGTTTGTGTTTATTTTTGTTTTTTCATGGAGATTTCCCAGACGACAATGATAGAGCCAAAAAATTCACTTGCGGAAATAAACGAGGGTGAACGTTCAGTATAATTTTTTGTTGTTTTTTTTTTTTTTTTTTGCATTTAAAAGTGAAATTTTTGGTGGGGTTTTCTTTTCGTCAAAGTTTTATTATTTCCCTGCTGTCTGTGTGTTTGCTTTGCACCGTCACCAAATGTGGGAAAAATGTCGAAAAGTTACGACATAAACTAAAACTAAAACTCGACCAGGCCAAAGTCAAGAAAGTGTTAATCAAGTCATGACTGACCCGTTCTCTGCCTCTCTCTCAGCTGTCAGCTCTCCGAATTTCCACCTTCTCTTCTGTTTTGAATTACGTGCGAAATATTGAGGCATTAAGGTCCGGTCTTTGTTTTAAGTGTCACCCTCGATCAGGGAGACGAAACCGTTTTAAGTTATGTCAGCAAATCGTGCGGTCAGTCAGGCGAGCCTCATACCCATTACAATCAATTTGTTGGGCATATTCAGATGGCTGTAGTAAGCAATTGCAAAGGGGTATCTTCAGGTCGAAATTGAGATCTGTTGTTGTTTTATGGGCGGCAATTAAACGAGTAAGTGAAAAAGTTCGACAGACAGACAGTGAAAGTGTATGCAAAATCTGTCTCATCATCATGATCATTATCAGCAACATGAATCATCATTCTCACACAGGTGACATAATACACTTGCATGATATATATCCTGATCTATCGCCGAATGCCAATAAGCCACAGCACCATAGCACAGCGCCCAGCTCTTCTGCTTCCACTTCCTCCGCATCATCATCATCATCATCTGCAGCAACAGCTTCACGTCCAGGTTATGGAAATGGCGGCTACTTTGGGGTCACCAAGCGACCTGGTCCTGGCAATCCCTATAAGCCACCAGCCCCATTGCCTCATCGTCCTCTCTCAAATCTCAATAGTTGGGAACATGATGCTGGGAATAGTCATCATGGCATAACGAATCATTTGGATAACTTTTTTGATGCGGACTCACCGCCAGGGTCGGCTGATGGAAATCCACATGATTTACTGCCCAATGCCCAGCCCTTTGCTGTGGGCAATGTCTTGGATCTGAATGCGGGCGAGGCGGCCGATGAATATCAGACTAATGGTGGTCCTTCCTCATCATCATCATCCTATCGTCCAGTGCCGGGTACTAAAATAACAAACAATTTGAAAATCTGTAGTTTTGTGTTGTCAGCACCAATCTCTCTCTCTCTCTCTTTCTCACACACTCACTCACTTGTCTCTAACTCTTTCTGTTTCTTTTTCCCGTCATATTTTATTGTAGTATTAATTACTATTTACATTTTTATTCCTTCAGGCTGTGGTGAGGTCTATACACGTTCAAATCGCATTGTCGGTGGTCATTCGACTGGCTTTGGTTCACATCCCTGGCAGGTGGCCTTGATTAAGAGTGGTTTTCTCACCCGCAAACTAAGCTGTGGTGGTGCTTTGATATCCAATCGTTGGGTGGTCACTGCCGCTCATTGTGTAGCCACGTGAGTATTGGGAACAAAATGAAGTTCAAAAGTCCGACTGAAAATATCTTTTGCTCTTTCTTAGAACCACCAACTCAAATATGAAAATACGGCTTGGAGAATGGGATGTACGTGGTCAGGAGGAACGTCTCAATCACGAGGAATATGGTATCGAACGCAAGGAAGTTCATCCGCACTATAATCCAGCTGATTTCAAAAACGATGTTGCCCTAATACGATTGGACAGGAATGTGGTATATAAACAACATATTATCCCAGTCTGTTTGCCTCCACCTGCAACCAAATTAACTGGAAAAATGGCCACTGTGGCTGGTTGGGGTCGGACGAGACATGGTCAAAGCACAGTGCCCTCGGTGCTGCAGGAAGTGGATGTTGAGGTCATCTCAAATGATCGATGTCAACGTTGGTTCCGTGCTGCGGGTCGCCGGGAGGCCATACACGACGTGAGTGAGGGAAATTTATAATTGATTTCAACTTATCTAAAATGAGCTTCATCTTCCCATTTAGGTCTTCCTTTGCGCTGGCTATAAGGATGGTGGTCGGGACTCTTGTCAAGGTGATAGCGGTGGCCCACTCACCCTTACTATGGATGGTCGCAAAACTTTAATTGGTCTCGTCTCTTGGGGCATTGGTTGCGGGCGAGAGCATTTACCCGGCGTCTATACAAATATTCAGCGTTTTGTTCCTTGGATCAATAAGGTGATGGCCAATGATAACAATGCGTAGTCCATCTGAAATCTAGTGGATAAATGCTGAACAATAAGAATTGGAAGACTGCAGTCACCCGTTCGAGGATGGGAAAACTACTTGTATATGAAATTCCGCTGCAGTTGTGTGCGTGGAATGACCTCAACAGATTGCAGATGGCCATGATGTGATTCCTCTATGACTCGGGGTTGCTAGTGTTTAAGGTTCTTCCCTTCATCTCCTTCGACCATCTCATATCCTTCAGTTATCCTTTTTATTTATTTTACATGTATTTGTATAACTGTTGTATGTCCTTCCCATCCCATCCCCGACAAGTTCACCCACATGCATATTGGAGTTTCTGAAGTTTCACAAAATATTTATTACAATCCCCTTTATCTTTAATCTCCCAGAGACAAAAATAATTATTACAATTTTAGTTAACTTTTAACAGAGATAATAAAAGTATTAAATCAACCAAAAATTTTGTTACCACTCATTAATCTGCAGAAAGTAGAAAAGGTAGAAAATCATCATTTTTAATCCGCATATCATTTCTTACAAGTAAACGGCTCTAAGATGTTATTAAACAATGTTGGCATACTTTTAGGCTTTAGGTTCAAATTTAAGAGTTTCGATTTAAATACCTATCAATTCTTATACGTATAAGACTTTATTTGCAGCATTTGAAAAGAAGCATTTAAATATTTCTATGTATGATTGGAGGAATAACATTGATCTTTTCGGTGTAATATTTAAGTAAATGAAACAGAGAAATTCCCATTTAGACACTCACCCACACACTTGAGACATCTGGAGGAGCTAATATTTAACAGACAAACACAAGCAAACAGCGTAAGATAAATAATTCCCAAAAAAATAAAGAAGCGAAAGGAGAAAATTAAACAATGATGTCAACTGAAAAAAAACACCATCTCTTCGTGTTTTTTGTTGTTAGTACACACAAACAAAGGACCAACCAAGCGGCAGAGACGATGACTGAGAGACGACCTGCTTTGAATAGCTAATGATTTGGATTTCCGCTAGACTCTGCAAGGCAAATTAAATACCAGTGGTTAATAACGAAGCTTATCAGTTCGATAGTGATCAAACGACTTACTCTCTGGAGAGAGAGAGAGAGAGAGAGAGAGAGTGAGTGGGAGAGAGTGACTGAGTATGAGTGAGTGCTCTCTGTTTACGCTCTTACCATCCACATTTAGCATCCACTTCTTACTTTGGCCTCCTCCGTATGTGTGTGATATCTTGTTGGTTTTGACCAAGAAGTTGTTATTGAGCGGTGGTAACTGGCCACCACAACCTGTGTGAATTTGGTTTTTCGGTCCCGTCAGTTGTTGTGGAGCAGCGCCAGTGTCAAGGTCTCTCAAGTTCAAAATATACACACATACAAGAAAAAACAAAAATTAACGAAGGAAAGACACGCGTCATCATAATCATCATCATCATCATCATCATTGTCATCAATGATATGAGAAGAGATCTCGTCGACGCGTCTTAAGAGATATATATCATTATATATCTGTCTGTCCATCTGTCTATCACTCTGTCTGCGGGTGTCTGTGTGTCTGTGTGTGTTGGTTCATAAATAACATTTAATGATAGTTTAATGATTTTTGTGCTTGGCTATGTTAAAGTGATCTAAGCTCCCCAAAAAATGGTTCTTATCAGGCAAAGACTTTAATTTAACTTTCTTAACCTGACGACGAGCATAGTTTGTAGTACAAAGACAACACACTCACACACACACACATGCACACACTATGGAGTTTAAGCAAAGAATGGCAACTCATTTGCACCACAAAAAAAGAAACAAGACAAAAATATTAAAGAAAATGTTCCAAGTGACAAACAAAGCCGACTTCAAGTTACCCTTTTCTACTTAGAACTTTGGCTTTCTCCAGTTTTCAACATTGTCAGGTTCTTATTCGGTTAAAATCTTTGTCTAAATCAAAGACTATTATTTTAGTTGGCTCTATCGAAATACTTAAGATGTCCTAAAGGGTATACAAGAGCCACTCACATGACCATTTCTTTGTTTAGTGCTGCTGGTTCATGCTATTTTAATGTGAAAGCGGTCGGTTTGCCCCCCCCTCTGAGCCACCCTCTATGCCTTTACGCCGCCCGCCCCACTAGCATTTGCCGCCAATCAGCTGTGCTTGTAGGAAAGAGAGAGAGAAAAAGAGAGAGCTCTCTCAACAACACACACACACACACACTCACGCACAGACCTAGAGAGAGAGAGAAAGAGAGATAGGGAGAGCAGTTGCAGAAGAAGTTCATTTGAATAAGCCTAGGCATGTGTTGTTGTTGTCATTCTTCTTCTTGCTAGCCTTAATGGAAACCGTTATGCGAAGCCGAAGTTAAAGCCAAGCTCTAACTAGCAACGTCAACGTCAACGCGAACGCGCACGCATGCGTCGTCGGCTTCCTATGTACATATATCTCACAGTGTGAATGTGTGCGTGTGTGTGTATTTGTGTTTCGTTCTTCTTCGCCTGCTTCTGCTTCTTCTTCTTCTTTAGCGGCAGCAAAATCTCAGTCAACTGCGACGACATTTGCTGCTTGCCCGCTGCTGCTGTCGTTGGCTTCTTTCGCGGTGGGGTCTTTGGGGGCTGCTCAGTTGTTGTCTCTGTTCAGATGTAAGCAACTCGTCGCGGTCTTCACACTGTTTGCTGTCCGCCGTTTGAGCTGCTTCTTCCTTTCTTTTTCGTTGCGTTACTCGTGGTTAAGTGTCTGTCTGTGTGTGTGTGTGTGTGAGAGTGAGTGTCAGTGCGTGTCTTTGCATGCCGCAAATCTTTCCATTTACTAAAATTGGCTTGGCCCAAACAACCAAGTTCAAAGTGCCAAACGAAAAAGAAGAAAAATAAAAGAGAAATATTCTCATCCCCAGCTAACAGTGCTTTAGCTTCTTCAAACAAAAGGTAGCGCAGCTGACAAAAAAACAAAAACAACAAAAAGAAATGTGAAAAATATTCTAACCAAGTGTCAAACAAAAAGCCAAAAGTGAAGAAACTCATAAAAAAACTAAAACACAAGAGAGTGATAACAAAAAAAATAAAATAATAATATAGTAAAAAGAAATTAAAAAACTCAAAAAAAAGAAATGTCTTTAGAACAGTTGAAAACTGATTGTAAAAGTTTTCAAGTTTCTTCCTCCTATTACGTCGGGTTCAAGCTTCTACTGCCTACAAGTTAATTAAGCGCCAATACAAACAACATCGGGCAAGAGGCATGTGGCAAGAGGCCTTGCCACAATAGAAGCAGCTTATAACTGCAACTAACTGCATCATCGACGGGCGCAGGCAGCGGCGGCAACGGCGGTGACTAAACAAGAGCAACAAGTTCAAGCCAAAGTCAAACGAGTCCAAAGCAAAAGCTGCCTGTTGCCTCTTGGCTGCTGCAAATTTATTGAAATTCCTGTAAAAAAACAAAAACAACAAATAACAACAAAAACAAGCAGAAGGCAACAGGCAGCAGCTTAGCACAAGTGTTTCAATTGCTGCTGCTGCTGCTGCTGTTGCTGCTGTGGCAGGCAGCCAACTCGGAAGACAAGAGCTAAAGTTCTTCTTCTTCTTAGCCGTGTTGTTCTTGGGCTGCCGTTGCACCTTCTTCGTTTGGCCTGGCATAAAAGATTTTTCGCTTTTGGGTGCCACAGAACTGGTCTCCCCCTCCTCCTACCATTGCTCTCTTTCTCCCTCTCTCACTCACTCTCTTTGAATTACTCTTTCGCTATCTACTTAAAGGGTAGCAAAATGGGGTATATTAGATAAACACACATTAAACAATCGAAATCTATGCGAAATTTCCTAATTAAGCTACTGAAAAGTTATTGAAACTAATTCTAGAGAGATGCTTTTTAAATCAAGTACGTCATTTGATACGTGGTCAATGCAAAGTCGAGTCTTTGCTGCAAATTTATCTTGGGCTCCTTGCCAGTCTTTGGTCTAAAAGGCAACCGCCAACACCAATCCCTCCTCTGTGGCGGAGTGGAGTGATGCTGGGGATTGGTGATGGGATGATGATGCAGAGAGATGCAGATGCATTATTTGCATTTGCAATTCATGTTTGCTCTTGGCGTTTTTTTCTGCTCTGCTTTAAGACAGGTTTCAGTTCTGATCAGAATGCGGTTGCAGGCCACAGCAGGAACGAAGCAAGTAGTTGGCTTGTTGATAATTATTATAATTTGCAAGCGATTTGCTCGAGCAATTGAGAAGACTTGCCAAGAGACATCAACAGCAATTGCAACAACAAACAATTAACTTGACCCTTTGAGTGAAATGTTCATCAAGTTCGTGTCTTAAGTCTTTTGTTTTGTTACTAATTAAGTAACTTGGGCCAACGGGTAGCTACCCGCATCACAAGCCGTAGCGGCAGCAACTAACAGAAGCGCTACAACAACTACGCGTTAAATTTCTCCAAACCGTTTTTGGTAGAGCAGAAATGAAAGCCAGCTGAAGAGACCAGCAGCTACCGCGACGCACTTCTTGTTTGATTTTCTTTTCTTTTCGGTTCGGGTTTTTTTTTGCCTTTTCGACGACTACCCGCAAATGGCATAATTCTTTTGTTCGCTCTTCATTTGGCTAATTTTGTATTACAATTTCATATTTGTATTTGTGGTTGTTGTTGTTGTTGAATAATTTCACTTTTCTTTTAAATAAATATACTTTATTTTGGGATTGTTGGCTTTCGCTTTTATTTAAGGCAAGCACACACACACAAAATGTCTTTTTAATAACAATAACTTTATATACCTTCCATGCAGATGCTTAATAATATTTTGTGTGTTTGTAATTTCACTTTTAATGATGTACGAAACGAATGTCGAACGACACTTTTTTGAAATTGAGCAAAATGAAATTACTTAATTGCCTTGAAAACATACACACAAAGATCGAAATCTCATGCAAATCATGACTTGACCCAATTCTGGACTCGTTTCTCTCAACGCCAAACGAAATCATGTTAATTTGCACACAAATACACAAAAATATCTATAGAACGTGACCCAAATACACAAACAATTCTAACTCGATATATGTATGTATGTATCTCTCTTGCTCACACACTCTATGATAAATCTAGAGAGATTTTATTTATGGAGGGGAATAAGACCTGCAATTAGTTTTCTAACACTCAATTAAAGCAATCAGCGGAAATATTTGATAGCTTCCGTTTTGGCTTGGGATTTTTTTTTTTTACTTTTTTGTTCGCTTTACGCTTAATTACCGATCTAGACAAGACAAGACATACTATAAACTGAGTTAGTTTATCTTTCCCAAATGTATAGATCAGTGGCGGATCAAACAAAGGGACATCCCCCTGAACCGAGCAATTGTATCTGGAATCTTATCATTATGCTAATTAATCAAAGGAAAAGTGTGTAAGAAAAACCATAAATCTATTGGATCTTTTGTTTTAAAACGTTGTTAACTGCAATGAAAAATGAGCTTCGACAAGAAATAGAACTCATATCTTTGAGAAAATATACAAAGCTATTAAAGAAGATATGAAATTTTGTTCATTGATTCGGACGATACTTGATTGGCATATTGGAAAACCAATAAAAAATAAAAATAAAGATTTCCAAATCACTTTACTTACTTTGCAATGCTTTGCGTTTAATTTGGTAAACAAAGTAACAAAAGTAAATTAGATTAAGCACTTTATTGAAGAAATGTCTGGAATTTGCGGGGGAGTTAGTTGGAGCGGTTAGTTGGATATTCTAATTTAGCCTTTAGGAAGCAAAGTTCTAAAGTCCGCACCTGATGATGAAGAAAGACAATTCCCTTCATAGTTTTTTCTACTACTTTTCTTTACGTTCTAAACGACTCCACCACGAGTTGGTGTCTTTTTTCTTTAGTTTTTTTTTCTCTTTTTTTTGCGGTAAAATATGTTTAAGCTAGACAAAGAAGTGGCTAGAGCCGCAAACAGTTGGTGTCAATGACCGTATTACGCAACAATGAAGAAGATGAGTTTGGATCAATGAATGTTCTCTCCAACTCTGTTTTTCTACATCCTCTCTCTATCTCTCTTTCACTCTTCGATGGAACATCATTAGATTGGAAAATCCAGTTAAGTTTGTGACAACTCATTCGTTTGGCTTTCTTTGATTTCCGCTGTTACAGTTCGAGTTCAGTTTTCAGTTTATGTCATCATATCTGTAAAACTTTCTTCTGCTTCTTTTTCGTTCACAATTAGTCGTATGTTGAACCCTTTCCACACATAGACAGACACACACACACACACACACACACCACTTACTCACTTGGGTGACATCGGTTGAGAATGCATTTGGAAACAGTTATATAAACTTAGCCTAAGATTATACAATCCCCATTTGGTGCGGCCAGTTTGGTCAGTTTTTCGGGTCGCTTTCTAACCAAAGCAAAACTTTTGCTTTCCATTGAAAAACAAATAAACATACAACACCAGTAACAACAACAAAATGTCTCTTATACGCCCTGTGCTGGTTCCATCAGCAAATTGCTTGAGGTTTTTTTTTTCATTTTATTTTTTTTTTTTTTTTTTTTTTTGCATATGCAAGTCACTCCACTTCACTCGAAGGTGGCTAAAGACTTTCTCTGACTTGAGTCATCACACAGTTGAATGGATGGATTCTACGCACTTGCCTTGCCTCACCTAAAAAATGATGATAACTGACTCATTTATTTTACAGATGGCAGCAAATACCACAAACAACCGCACATCATTAATATTATTAAGAGTGCCCCAAAAAAGTGGAGCAACAATTAAGAAGATGCCACATCAATTCCTGCTGCTACTGATCTCCACATTGCTGGCAACAATATATACGATAGACGCCAGTCCCGTATTTGTGGATAATCCCAGCTTAGCACAGTGTAAGTAAATATGTAGTTTAAACAATTTTTGTATCTTGCACGCGCGTTTGCACCTCATTCTTAGAACCCCTTTGGGGCTACAAACACTTTCTCTCACGTACTGTCTATTAAAAGTTTCATTTCTTTTCTCTTCTCTACAAGTCAAGGGTTACATACACACTTACACACAAATGAAGGGAAAGACAAACCGATTGTCAATAGAATTGTTGACAGAATTTGTCTGTCTTTAGGGCCATTAGAAAATAGGTAACATTTGGCACCTTATATAATACTTTATCGGTCTAGATATATCTCTCGATTCTCTGATTTCAAAATACATTAAATACTTCCTGCTTGTGAATCGCATTAACACATAAAAAAAAATAAAAATTTAGTGGCGAAAAAAAATAGTTTTTCTACACAGAATCAAAAGACTTAAGCCACAAACTTGTTCTTTTGCCTGGTCATTTCTAATGAAAGTAATCAAAATTAATGAATAGTTTCTTGACCGGTGAGTGAGGCGAGGCCGGGGCGTCTCTTTAATTGGGTCATAGCCATTAAAAGACACGAAATTTATATGCTATTAGCACTTCCTCCACTGACTGACTGGACATCAAATCGAGAGTTGGCCAGCAGCTGCCAATTTGTCTAAGACAAAGAGCAGCCTTTAGAAAAAAATATACCTCAACAAGCAAAAGACGAAAAAAAAAATACACACCAGAAAACTTTCATACAGAGAGCCAAAGCCGGCAACAAACGTCAGGCAAAGCAAAGCAAAGGCAATTGAGGTCAACCATCAGCCAGGCAGAAGAATGTTGCCATAAAATGAGCAACCACCGAGCCAAGCCAAGCCAAGCCAACTCCGTGTCCGAACGACGCGACGTATCAAAGTTGGAGTCCAAGAAAGCGTGTGCCAGTGAGCGCAGACTCTCCAGCATTTCATTTTTATGACTGGACCGAAAGCAACAAAAACAGAAAAAAAAAAACTTTTGAATAAAAAATCTCAAAATGGGCAGAGGCAGAGGCAAGTGGCTGCAGAAAGCGGAAAGTAAATTGAAGGCAAGTGAAAGGGAAATAAACAAATAAAGACTAAAAAACTGAACTCATTCCCAGCATTTTCGGTCAATTCTAATCTCAATCACAAACACACACACACACCCAAATAAAGTTAGCCCGACCCACTTTTCTAAAAAAAAACTATGTACATATATAGATATATATATAAATATACATATATGTATATATGCATATGTATATATGCATAATATATAGCTATATATACATATATTTGGTTTTATCAGCATGCCAAAAACGAATTTCCTACATTGCAATGCGGGTCTGGGTCCCTCTTTCTCTTTATCTATCTGTCTCTCTCTCTTTCTGGATTGGGGTCTAAAACTGCTGCCAAGTGGTTGACCCAAAAAATAAAAAACTACATAAAGAAGAAGAAAAAAAACACAACACACACACACACACACATTACACAAAATCGAAATGCAAACACAGAAACCCAAAAGAGAAAAAGCTGCCGGTTTGGCGCGCGCTCGAGTCTGTCCGTAGCGTTAACTGTGGCCGAGACCACGACGTAGACGCCGACAGAGTTTTGTTGGTCTATTGAAAACGTGACAACGTTTTGGCTTAAATTCGTAACTCTTTTTTTTTTACTTTTGTGACTTTTGAGTTCTCATTGCCTGCAAGTTCGTGTCTTGAGTCATTTGTTTTCTGCGGCGGTGTCGGCGGCTGCTGCTGCTGCTGCTTATTGATTGACTTAACTCTACTTAAGTCATGTCAGAATATTTTCGTGTTAATTGCATAAGAAATGTGTACGAGAGTATAAGAAGAAGAAGACGTACAAAAAAAAATAAACAGTTAAGGTTCAATAAACGCAAAACATGGGCCATGTAGAGGGGGAGGTAGGGGGTTAAAAAAAGGTTAGCAACGCTGAAAGAGTATCACTCTAGGGGTATAACAAAAAATAAAAATAAAGCAAAACAAAAAGCTAAATATAAACAATGAAAAATCTAAAAAGAATAAGGAAACTTAGAGAATTGCCAAACAGGTTCAGCTTTTAGTCTTGCCACTTAAATTTTGAAGTAACTAAACAATTTCATCTTAAGAAACTTGATCAAGGCAAGGCAAATGAAAGAGTATTTGGTGTTGACATAATTGTCAGCGATTTCATTTTGATTTAGCATTGAAATACATAAGTATAAGAAATTTCGCCAGGCAAAAGGCAAGTAATTTATGTGTCGTGAGTATTTTTAAGAGCTTAACAAGAAGCTAAAGACTGCTCGCTGTCTGTTTGCCTCCTGTTGCCTGAACTGCCACCGGTTAACTGAATTATGTGTTGAGTTTATTTATGGCCAAAACAAATGAGCAAATGACTAAGATGGTTAAAGAAGCAAAAGACAGCAGGAGGCAGCAGCATGCTAAAACAGGGTACAGACGAACCCAGCGACAAGGAGCCATCCTCTTCCTGTTCAAGCTCATGTTCAGGTTTAGTTCAGTTAATATAGATTTGTTGTTTTTTGTGTAATTACATAAGTTCAAAGCTCGACAGCTCGATTACAAAATACCCCACCAGCTGGAGATGATGATGATGAACGATTCTTTGAAAATGAGGCAAGCACGAAGAAGACACAGAAGAAACGAAAACGTAAAGAAGAAACACAAAAACAAATCATAAGTAAATAATAATAATTAGACACTGGCTACTGTCTATTTTGTGTATGTGTGTAAATGAATGTGTGTGTGTGTGTGTGTTTGTTGCCTCATCGAGTAGCAGTCGATTGTATATGCCCTTCAGCTAAGACTTTAGGCCTCTGTTGTTGCTGCTCTTGCTTCTGGCCACTTTATTTTCACTTATGTTAACTGTGTGAGGCTAACGGTAAACCAGAGTCAACTCAACACAAATTGGCGTACAAAATTGAAGGCGTTAATCGCCCCACCATCAACGCATACAAGAGCGGAAATGGTGTGAGAAATAGAAGAATATGTAAATAATCTCTCTCTTTTTTTTCTCGTTTTTTTCTTTCAGTTCAATCTGGTCGAAATATACGTCATTTACCATGCATAGTTCGTAAATCGGGCAGATCTGGTGTCTGTATGTTTGCCATTGATTGCATTAAGCAGAATGGCACACATTTGGGCACTTGCATTGATCGTTTCTATTTTGGGTCTTGCTGTGCTTTGAAGGTAAGTTTTTAGCCCCACACAAAGGTCGAAAAGAACCTCTTAGTAAGCCATTTGGTTTTATTTCCTTTTGCAGGAGGAAGCCTCTTTGTTTGCTCCCGAGATCAGTGATAATAGCATCGATCAGAATACCATATCACATTTTGCTCACGAGTCAACCACATTGCCAACAAGCGCCCTCTTTAAGCTAACCACCGAGGGTAGTGGCAGTAGCAGCAGCAGCACCGCAAAATATAGTCCCCAAACAGCTAGTGAGCTATTGAAAAATGTCACACAATCATATTTGAGTACAGTGAAACCCATAAGAACTACACATCCCACCACAAGAAGGCCCGCAGCATCTCACACCACTCACAAGAATTCGCATTTTGTGGTACGCACCACTGTAAAGCCAAATCTAGGGCCAGCACCATCATCAACGAAAGCGACATTAACAAGCAGCAGCACCACAGTCAAGCCACCACGTCGTCGACCCACCCATAGCACGACCAGCAATAGGCCAGTGTTAACCACCAGTCAGGCGGTGCTTGAGCAACGTATTGAAACCACCACGGCGCCAAGTAAATTTGTAACATTTCAAATTGTAGAGACAACTACACCACAACCCACCGAAGCCACCCAACATTTGGTGGAGGCAACAACTACAACCAATAAGCGACATCACACCAAACCCACACAAACTAGTAGTAGAACAACAACAACAACCAGAGGTACAACTACAACTACCAGTACAACAACAACTACAACTGCACGTCCAACACCACCGTTGCGCACCACCAGTAGCAGCAGCAGCACAGCAAAGCCACACAAAACTCAGAGCAGCAGGCGACCTGCACCGTCCAAGAAACCGAGCACAACAACAACAGCCACTTCAGATAGTGCCACGCACACAACGTCGGGAACAAGGAGGCCCATAGAAAGCAGTAGCACCACCACACCACCACCACCACTTAGAGATGAAGTCAACAATGTGCCAGAACGTGCCACAACAACCACCACACATGCGCCCAGACCCCGGCCACAGCCGACAGGAGAAGTTGTTAAAGTGCCAGCGCTTCTTGCAGAGCCTACACCAACAACGCCAACAACAACCACTGCCAGCAAAGAAACAACCAAGGTTAAACAAACGACAACAACAACAACCGCTAAACCAACAACAATTACAACTGAGGCCACAAAAAAGGCTACAGCCAGCACCACCACCACTACAAGAACAACAACCACAACAAGACCAACTACGACACCACCAACAACAACTACAAAGAAAGCTACAACAACCACTACGGCAACAACAACCACAGCGAAGCCAACGCGTCGTCATACAACTAAACCGCCGACAACGACAACAACAACAAGGAAAACAATAACCACTGCTGCACCACAGTTACTAACAACAACAACCACCGCAAAGCCTGGCCTAATCACATGGACAGATGTTGAAGCGGAACCCATGACAAATGCAAGCATATCGAATGATTGGCAACCCGCTGCACCACCAACTAATTGGATTGCAGTCAACAAAACCACCAGCACCACAGTGGGTAAGTGCAATGATAGAGTATTAGTTTAAGACACATTTGTTGAGGTTTTTTTTTAAACAGCACCACCACCATCACCACCGCCAAGTGCCACCGATAAAGTGGTTATCTCAGTGGCCACAAGTGTTAGCACCAGTCAGTCGAAACCCGGCACAGGATCTAACACAACCAGTAAGCCTCACAGAACCACTAAACCACCAACGACGACGAGCACCAGCACCACTACTCCCAGCACCACCACTACCACAAGAACAACAACAATAACCACAGATGCACCGCTAGTTAATGAGATCTCTAACAGCAGCACCAGCAGCAGCAGTGTTGAATTAGTCTCTTCTACATCATCTTCATCCTCAGCTGAGCAAATGGGCACCACCACAACGGATTACAGTGGTGAGGAGCTGAACACAACGATTGATGCAACAGGCAGCACCACATTGGCCCCAACAAATGCATTGGAGGGCGTCGATTACAAGGAAGGTGAGTAGCAACAACAGAGAAAAAGAAAAAAAAAACTTGTTTTCTATTAATATACCCAAGACCAAAATCAAGAGACAAGAGACACCAAAAGCCAGGACCCAGGGACTTTGGTCCACAAGACAAAGATGCTGCTTGCCTGGCCATTAAATTCAATTTGAAGGCTAAACATTGGCCTTGAGCGTATAAAAACTATGAAGAGGACTAGCAGATAAATAAAAAAAAAAAAAACAAACTACAAGAAGAAGTCTCATAAATGGCTTCGGTTCTCTTCTGTTCTGATCTGGCCCTCTAAGCTTGGCCACAATTTTTACAGCAATAATTTACTATAATGACTTGTGAGGTTTGGTACACACACGGGACGGGGTCATCCAGGAGATGACCGAACGATCTTGATGCACGAAAAAAAAAAAGAAAAAAAAGGCCAATGCGAACGAACGCGAAAAGCATCTCGTCGCCGTCGTCGTCGTGGATCATAAACTAGGCCGTTGACTGTGGCCAAAGTCAAGGCCTTTGGGCCATGAAGCATTTTACATTTTGAGTATCTGTCTTTATGTCTGTTTGTCTCTCTGTGTGTTCGCTTTGCGTTATTCGCCTGAGTGAGTGACTTGGCCGACTACAAGACCAAGTCAAAGAGTGATTAAAATGTTTAAAAGCCTTTTTGCTTGGACCATTATTTTAATTGTGATCTCTCTCACTCTCTTGCCTCCCTCTCAGCTCAATCTTATACATATCATACTGTTTTTTTTTTGGTTAATTTTCTTTTTTTGTTGCTTTTTTGACGTTCTTGCAGTTTGTGGTCGCCGCATGTTCCCAGAGCCACGCATAGTTGGTGGAGCTAATGCCGCCTTTGGTCGCTGGCCATGGCAAATATCGTTGCGTCAATGGCGTACCTCGACATATTTGCACAAATGTGGCGCTGCCCTGCTCAATGAGAATTGGGCCATAACAGCGGCTCATTGTGTGGACAAGTGAGTGAAACGAAATCATCATCATGTTTTGGACCTACATCTTATCCGTCTGTTTCTGTCTCTTCCCTTGTAGTGTACCTCCCTCCGATCTGCTTTTGCGTTTGGGTGAATACGATTTGGCCGAGGAGGAAGAACCTTACGCTTATCAGGAGAGACGTGTGCAAATAGTTGCCTCACATCCTCAGTTCGATCCACGGACATTCGAATACGATTTGGCTTTACTCAGGTTAGATAAGCTAATGGAATGTACGTGCAAAGAGAAATCGCTAATTGTATCTCTTCCTCCTCTTGTAGATTCTATGAACCTGTGGTCTTCCAGCCGAACATCATACCGGTTTGTGTGCCCGAAAACGATGAGAATTTCATTGGCCAGACCGCCTTTGTTACTGGCTGGGGTCGGCTATATGAGGATGGCCCATTGCCCAGTGTTTTGCAAGAGGTCGCTGTGCCAGTTATCAATAATACCATATGCGAATCCATGTATCGCACTGCCGGCTACATTGAGCACATTCCCCACATATTCATCTGTGCCGGTTGGAAAAAGGGTGGCTACGATTCATGCGAAGGTGAGTGGGGACCCTTTAAATCACATCAACCCTCTTCTATATAAATTTTTGTGTTTTTTTATTTAACAGGCGATTCTGGTGGTCCAATGGTCTTGCAACGTGAAGCGGATAAACGTTTCCAACTCGGTGGCGTCATCTCTTGGGGCATTGGCTGTGCGGAGGCCAATCAACCGGGCGTCTATACGCGCATTTCCGAGTTTCGAGACTGGATCAATCAAATTCTACAGTTTTAGTCTATAATTTAGTGAATGCCTAGCACGTCTTCCCACAATTCCCCCCAAAAATCCCGTCATTCTTCAACTAGAACTCGTGCTTTGGTTATGATCATATGATAAATCATAATCCGAGCAACGATTTCAGTTGATCCATCAATCCACACATACACACACACATACACATATTTACCTCCACCACCCGAAAGCTGCTGATAAAAGAAAAGAAAGAAAGAACTTCCATTACCATAAATTTTAATTTTAGTAATGCCTAAGTTAGTGAATGTGATTAGCAAGCACACTAAAAGCAACAACAACCACATATTACTGGCAGCAGAAATGCACGCAGCTCACTCGATATGAACACCCTAATTTATTTTCATTTTGCTGTAAATAATTTTCTAAATTATTGCATAACATACATTTATTTATCTAATATAATATAATCATTAGTTTAGCTGTTCGACTGTTCGGTTCCGTTGGGCAAACGTACTTACTTACATAACATACATAGATCTAAATCATTTAGTTGCTTCTTTTTTTGCGAATCAAATCAAATAATAATACAACAATTAATAAATTTATCCATATACATATACGTATGTATGTAGAAGAGAAGCTATTGTAATTTAATTTAATAATCGTATTGTAATTATTTATTTAAATAATCAGCTGCAGCTGATATTGATCATAATCTCGATGATGATATAATGATGATGCACCATATAATTCCAATTAAAATGTTTAAAACAAATCAAAATCCATTGACTCGTAATAGCTTAGATTAATGGGGGGATGGTCTTAATGTTGAGGAACCAATTGTCATTTGACTTGCATTGCTATACGCAGCAAGGCAAAGACTCATGAATGATCTTGCACATCTCACAATGCTTTTGTTTTTGTATTTTTCTCTTAAGTTTTCTAGAATCTACTGGCGTCAGTCTGGTATGCTCTGTCTCTGTCACTCTTTATAAACCTATATGACCTAAGTAGTTGCGTAAGAATTGAAAATTTAGTAATAAGCAAGCAAACGAACGATCAAGACGTGTTCTAGCAGTGGCAGATGCAGTTCAACAAAATTGAAGTAAAAATAAAGTTAAGTTCTTATGAGATATTAAACACAGTGGTTTATTGTTCATCACTTAAAATAAATTATATTCTAGGTGGTTTTCATATGAATTCTGTGATGAAAGCAAATGGAACTTTTCTTTCATTTTATTGCTCTTTTAGTTACTAGTCTTCGATGGAATATGTTTTTAAGTTGTCGTCATCAAAAGTTGGCAAGATTTTGTGTCATATAGGTTAATAAAAAACCAACATATTTTAACTAGTCTGGCAATATGCATAAATCTTGAACCTTAAATATCTTATTATAAGCAACTGCTAAGCATCCTATCAATGATCATGGGAATTCGCTCAAGTTTTTATCAAAAAGCAATCCAAATAAAAATATGTCAAAATTACAAACCAAGTTTACAAGGTCTTCAAAGAGCGAATGTTTTTCAGGAATGAGCAATAATAAAACATTAAACTCTCTATAAATCGGGAAATACATATACGAAAATCTACGCACAAAAGGACTTAAAAAAAACTCTGTCATAGGAGTTTAAAATCTAGTTTGAAATTCTAACTTAGAATAATGTAGTTTTTTATAAACATCTCAATCAACTAGAATTGCATTAAAACAAAATATTGTTCCATGTAGATAGCGTTGTAGATAGAAGTTCCATTGTGAAGCCTAAAAGTATGCAAATAATTTGTAAAATCATATTACCAATCTCTGTTAGCTGGCTGTTAACTTAAGACGAAAAAACAAAGCATGCGAGAGATCTAGGGCAAAAAAAAGCATAATAGTGTTTTAACTAAAAAATAAATGAAAATCAATTAAATTATTTTTGGCTTTGGACCCACAGTACATTGCACATTCTTATCAGCAACAAGATATCTCCATCTATTGCAAGTAAACTAATTGCTCTAAATGTCATGACACTTCAACGAAGAGGGACAATTTAACCATAGGAACTTGGATTAAGTACATCATTTAAATTCCTTAGACACAAGAGTTACTCTGCTATTTGGCAATTGTTCAAGAGTTTTTTTTTCTTTTGTTGTTTTGTTTTCTTTTTGGAATTTTCTGCATTGAAGCCGAAGAGTTTGGAGTACAGAAAACTTTCTTTGAGCAAACGAAATAAGTAAACAAAACGCAAGAAAAAAAAAACCAAATAACAAAAATTTCCAAAATGTATTTTGCATATGTGTAAGTAAGAAAACGAACTCGAAAAGTTCAATAAATAATGCCAAGCATGTAGCAAACGGGGCAACACGCAGCAGACCCAAGACAAAAAATACTCGCATATGTATATATATTTATTTTCTTTCAGTTATTTATTGTATTTATGAGTATTGCAAGATGAATAAAAAGGACAGAAAACGAAAAAGTTGAATGGATCAATCTAGTTGAATCGACTGCATTTTCTCATCTATGTTTGGTACAAGATCTTATTCAATTCAAAACTAAATTCCTGTGGTTCAAATATTAAGAGACATACAATATATACGTTGTATATAACAGGATCTAATTTAACTCAAAACTATGTATTCAAAAACAAAGAACAAATAAAACTTTTACACATTCAAAAAGTTTAATATACTTCTGTGTCCTTAATTTGGGTATTGAATCGTTTGCCTTTTGGTTACTTTGAATCAAATCTATTTAAGAACTGACCCTTACAAATATGTAATTTATCCTTGAATAAAAAAGGATTTAAAAGTGTCTGTGATTCGATATGCAGTGGACCATGTTCGTTATGCAATATTTTCCTTATCGCGGGCTTTTGTTACCAAAGGGCATAGTTTGAATGAAAATGCTTATCTTTATTCTGGTCGAAGTTTTAACGACATTTTTAAATGCATCTGGAGAAACGCAGAGGAAACTGTGGAAGCAAAATAAACGATAACCAACCTCAGGCAGGATTATTAAAGAAACGGTTGGGAAATAAATGAAAGTAAAATTGAGATAAGGAATTAAAACCACTGCACTAGCTTGACAAATTTGATTAAATTATTAATCAGAAATTAAAACTAAGATTTCATCGTCGATTCTTTTTCTTCTTCCAATGAATAGGAGATGCAAAAAAGGAACGCATCCTATGAACGAGTATGAAACTGAAGCTAGTTTTTATTGTAGTACCTTTTGTTAAATGTCTGTAAGATGTATGTAACTTTCGCTTTTAGCCTTTGATGGTCATTTGCATTGGCCCCTTATACCATACCTCGGCCACTACCTCATGCCTTTGCCCCTACCTTCAGGTCATGCCTCTACTCGTGCCCCACCATGTGTGTTGCGGGTACTTTTGTTTATGTCGTGTGGGAGCTCCCACGGAATATACATATTTGGACACTTGCAAGTGCATGCAATCGTTTCATATCATAATTTTTACTTGGCATCACGTTTCTCACACAAAACTGTTGAGGATTATCAACGACTTTGATCACGACAGCAGCTGCAGCTGACCAAACTAAGGCTTTCACATCACAAGCAGTAGGAGTGGGAGGAGAAGGTTGAAGCTAAAGTTCAGGATTAGGTTTCAGGGGAAACCGGAGATCTAGACAAAACGATTCTTATCATGCATAATAGCGAAATATTTGTGGATTTTTTTTTTATGGTTTAAAGGGAAAGTGTCAAAAATTTGCTCACTTCTTTGATTGAGGTTTAATTTTGATCGTTTTGTTTGCACACACAACCACACACACAGACACACAAAAACTCGTGGATCTTTTTTAAAGGCAATTTGTCGATTTATGACGTTTTAGGTAATACATAAAAATCGAATAACTATCTATGAAAAGTGAAAGCTTGGATAAGGTTTGCTGTGTGTGTGTGTGAATTTTTATGATATTTTTTTCGCAAGGCGATTATATTGGTCAAAACGGGAGCATCATTCAAATAACCAAGCAAAACTAATTTACTTCCCACTAACAATGAAAAACGAAAGCGATGAAGTAACTGAAAACTTCTTTCCAGTCTCCTCTTGAAGAGGGAGGCTTTAATTTCTATAGAAAATGAAAATGTTGCACAATTAAAATACATTACAAAGAATCATTAAAAGACCCTCAAGAGATGACGATCATGATCATGAAGATGCTCATTATGATGATCATGTTGATGATGGTGGTGGGCGACAAACAAACAGCAGAAGAAGAAGAAGGTGTCAGCAGACACCAAAAGGAGATGGGGTGGGGGGCAGTCCAAATCTCTAGAGAAGACTTTCCCAAAATGGATGAAACAATGCAATGCCAGGGAAATGCTTATAGACAATTTCTTATTTACCAAAAAAAGATTTATAGGAACAACCACCAACCACTTCAAATGTACCCCGTCTCTCAATAAAAGCAGAAAAAACGAAAGTTCCACTCTGCAAGTGTCCAACATTAATTTCTTTCTCCCATTGGAACAAAAAAAGAAACAAAAAAAAAAAGGTTACATATAAAATAAACAATTGAATACTGCATAGGCTGAGAAATGCCACCGTTCTGTGGGCTCTTCTCTATGGGAATGAAACTTTAAATGATCATTAATTTGATGCGGCTGCGGATTGGAAATGTGCACAGACAACAACAACAAATACAACAACCCATAGGAAATTAGACTTCATCCGGTAATTATTGGTTTAATCTTGATAGATAAACCCGACACAACTTGAAGCTAACCCGTATTGGTTGAACCAGCAGCCTTTTTCTCATCGCCTCTGAAAATGATTATATCGATGGACTTATGTATATCTTGTATCTCAGCTTGTCCACAGGTGTGTCTAATGGTCAAATATGGGCGTCAAAAATTGTTATTTGATAATGATGATGATCAAAAGTGTTGTAATTTAAACTAAATTTAGAAAGCCAACTAACTTGGTTATATAAACATTTTGATGAACTTGATTTGATTAAATGAAATTCCTTCTTTGAGCCATTTTTTCGATTTTTCCTTCCAGCATTTTCCCTCTGCCCAAACTGAGACACACTGGGCAAAAGAAAAATATTAAGTTTCGCTTTCTAATTAATTGCCAGACGCCTCCAACAAGCGCGAGTAAAGTTATCAAGTGAGAGATATTTTCCCTTCTTCTCATTTTCGCCAATTAAACGGCCATACATAAAAAAAAATATAATATAATATAATAATAATAATAATAAACAACACAAAAAAAACCATGATTACCTACCAAGCAACGGAAGTTCGAGCAAAATTCTGTGAAAGGTGCAAAATAAACAAGAAAAAAAAAGTGGAAAAAAAGCAAAACGCAATGAAGACGAAAGTCGGCTGTTTGTTTGTTTTGTTGCGCAAATGAAATTAATTTCAAATGGCGAAAAAAAGTGAAATAATAGTGCAATTAGTTAAGACCACCAACCTAGAGAGGAAGAGCGCCATATGGTAAGAGAAGGAGAGAGTGCTCAAAGAAAATTATCAAAGTTTGAAGTATTGAATACCCTAACTCCATGTTGGTCAAGTCTTAGAAGTACTTTCTTTCATATGATATGTTATAGACATTTAGTTTGTAAAACTGATACTCTAAGGGTAAGCATATACATACTTTATGCTAAATATACTTGGTGTTGATGCTAAATAACCATATATTAAGGACTAAATTGGGGAAGTAATTTGATTAAAACCCCCCTAAATAGACATTTGGACAAAACTTACGACTAAATGATTCATGCTGGTTTACTTTTGGTCTGATTGGACAGGTGTGTTAATGGAAGGATAGTTTGTTGTCTAATATAATGCTCAGCTTCCTAACGTGTACCTATCCCATTCCACCTTAACTTGGTTTGATTGTATTTGAAGCATTTGTCCTTTTACAAATAAAATCCTTCATTTAGGAAGGAACAACCTCTGAAACTTATAACCGTTTGAAATAATTACCAAAGTCGACATGCTGACAAAGATAGTGTATTGAGTTTGCTTATGCTTACTCACAGTAATGTATTCACATGGCTGCAGGGTGTCCCGAGCCAACAACAACAACAATAACAATTTCGCCCCATGTACAACTACACTAAATCCACTTAATATTGAATAACATTTGCGTAATTAGTTAATAAATAAAAAGTGTGCGAAAGCCAACAACAAACAAACAAACAACAAAATTTATGCATACGATGATCTACCATGAAAGATATCCCAGAGACAGCCCTCAGAGACAGACAGAGAAACAGAGGCAGAGAGAGAGACAGAGACACAGACCCACCAAGTGACTTGAGGGCCCTTTCTTTGTGGGCCATTGACACAGCAGTTAATTGAAATCGCAAGTTGTCATCGGCAAACGGCGGCAGGCGGCAACAATTTGTAAATGTTGTTGTTGCTGTTGCCTGCGGTTGCATGTTTTCTAAGCAGTTTTCAAGTTCCTCGTTATATGTTTGAATTTTTTTGTTAACGTGTCATCTACACATTTAGTTTAACAATCATTTAGCTGTACTTGTTGCTGCTACTCACTTTCATTTACAAAATTTCTTTTCTTGTCGGCTTGTTTGCTTCTACTACTCTTTTTTTTGGTGTATGTAAACACTGGCCCAGTCTTTGGGATTTTCGGTCACTTGCTAAAAGTGAAATTATTGCTGTTTCAATTAGTTCGTTAGTTGAATGTGTGTGTTTACACCGGATCCATCTGTGGCTAAATCCAAACCCAATAGTTTGCCGCCCGCTAAGTTCGCCTATAAATCACACAAAAGTATAGGGTAGCATGTGGCTCTGATAGTGATTAATTGGTCCCTAACCTGTGGCCATTTAAAACTCATTGAACTTTCATTTTCAATGGTCAGCTAATCATCGAAAGAAATTGCTTATATCAAAGGCGTTGACAAGCAAATTTCGTTTGGCCCTCAATCGGTTTTCTTTTTCATTTCGTTTTGTTTCTTTCTCCTTTTTCTTTGCCAAATCAAACAATCTTTTACTTTGATGTTTTTGCGAGGAGGAGCCCAAGATGATGGGCATGATGATCATCTTTTTGATGAGGAGTTGGGGGCTTAACTCTTGAAAATTCAATTTCACACACTTGTCGCTCACTTGCCCATAATTATAATGATTGATTGACCAAGTCTCCACCTGCTGTCTGCAGCTTAATTAGCAAAATATATTGGCGAATAAATGAAAATGTAAAAATGAATTTAAATACCTAAAAGTATTTAAGTTTTCCTTAAAAATACATATTTAGGTAAATTTTATATTATATTATTCAATTTGTTTATACAAAATATAATATTTAACCTACATATTTCAACAGAAACCTTCCATATATTTGGATCCTCAAAAACTTAAAAAATAAATTGGAAATTTTTGTGGTTGAATCTTGCTAACAAAAGGAAAAAGGAAAGATTCATCATTAAGTTTGTTACGGGTCAAAAAAAGTTTTAGATTTTGAAGATATTCTTTCTAACAATTTCAAAGATTTTTCCCTAATAGTTTTCCAATTTGTTGGTTTGTTTTATATATTGATTGTTTGTATTGTGGCAATTTGTTTTAGTCTTCACTTTTTTTTTGGATTATATAATTTCTCGAAAATCTGTTTGATTGGCTTGGTTGTCGGCATCTCTCACAATCGTTACAGTAAAGAAGAATAATGTGTGCATATATTTCATCTTGGGTCTTTTTGTTTCTTCTGTTATATATATAATATTTGGTTGTTGTTTTTGTTGTGTTTTTGTTAGTTTTTGGCACCTTCTTGGGTGAGCTTCATTGTTTGTGCTTGGCCACTCAACACAGTAGAGATAGTGACCAATGCAGAGGCGGTATTCGGAGTGAAAGTGTTTTGGGGTTTCTTTGTTTTGTTTTTTTTTTTTTTTTTTTACCCCGTTCATTATGCTAAAATCGTTTAAATATCCATCGGGCTATAACCCAAATGAAATGGATTGTGTTGTAATAACATTGAGTCATGGAAAATTGTTTTTTTTCCCCATTTTTTTCTTAGGATAGCTCACGACTAGATGTTCATCAATGTTCTTGCCCACCCGCCGGCGTGGGCTTGGCCTGGAGTGGCATGGCATGAAGTGCTTAGGAATGGGCCAAGTTTCCATTTCAATGGAGACAAACGAACCGAAATGAAACGAAATGAAAGTGAAATTCTACACAAAGATCGTGGGGCCACGCTTGACCAGCCAAACGTTTATGCTAATGTCAAAAAAACAAGGCACTGCAAAAAAGACACAGCAAAACATTATTGCCAAGTGCATTGCAGTGAAATTTGGGTCAAGGAGATTTGCAACAACGAACCCAACGAACACGACAAGTGCACAAAATGACAGTTATTTGTGCGTTTACTAATTGCCCACCAAAGAGAAGCGGGCCAATAACCTGGCTCAAATCGGACATGTAGATCGTCGGCGGCAGGCCCAGCCAAGGCGAAAGCTCGGCATTAGCATCAGCATTAACAGAATGAACCATTAACAGGCCAAGACGCAGACATAGAATGGCCCAGAGCTCGGAGAGCTCTGTTAAGACTGACACTCTTTAACTTTGAGTTTCAGTTGAGTTTCATACGCGCACGCGTGCGGATCTACCACACACAGAGAAAGATAGTTGAAGAGAGTAACAGGGAGAGAGAGTGATAGTAACAGATAGAGAATGTTAGAAAGAAAGCAGTAGCAGTAGCAGCTGCCGAATTAGAAATGTTTACCAATTGAATTCAAAAATTGATAGGCGAAAAATACTCTCACGTCCAACACAGACCCTCTCTCTCTCTCTCTCGCTCTTTCTCTGGAGCTGTCCGGCGCGCTCTCTGTGCTTTTAAAGTGAAAGTTTAATATAACGACAAAAGTGGCAAAGGTCCGTTATCTCTGGACGGTGTTGCTGCTGTTGCTGCGATTGCTGCCTGGTGACGGCCGTCCCATTGCCTCAAACAGACATACGCGAACCGTTCACCTGAACGGACGCCACGGACGCTTAAAGTGGGATAAACAAAATTCAAAGTGTCTGTGCCCCTCTTCATGCATAATACACAGTTATCAATTTATAATTTAATTCAATTTGAAAATAAAACGAAAAATTTTGTATAACAAATCTCAACCTCAGCTGACACACAAAGTCAAAGTTCGTGCGGAAAGAAAAGAAATAAGAAAAAAAAAAACGACAAGAAAAAATTAAATCAAGAAAAGTTTTCTCCTAAAACGCGCTCGCGTTCGTTGCCTAAGTCTTTTGTTTAGCGGTAAAGTTACAACATTCCTTTTTCGCTAATTTTTGTGTGAAATAAAGCTAAACGTAACGAAACGAAATTGAAATAACAAAGCAAGAACATCTACTAAAATAACCAACAACAATAACAACCACAAACATGTTTAAGTGGGTTACGCCGGCCTCAAAGGCGTTGGGCCGCCCCATATCCCATATCACCTCAGCAACCAGAACAACACCAACAACAACAACAGCGGCCACAAAAAGAACGTTACAAAGAACATCAACAACAAAAGCAACAGAACTACTTTCCTTCACTTTAACAACGTTAACAACTTTAATAATAATAGTCGCATTATTTGTGCAGACAACAAGTGGATTTAGATCAATTGAAACGAATGCCAATGGCGGTAAGTAAAAAGACCAACAAAATTCATTTACCATTACTTCTTCTTCTTCTTCCTTTTCGTTTTGTTAAATTCATTTTTATTGATTTTCAAAGAAAGTACCCAACAAACAAATAGACGAAAAAAAAGTATCAAAAGAAAAATCAATTTGGCAAATTGCAAGCTCATGTCATCGAATCGTGTCACCTCTAAACCTCTCTTTTCCCCACGTTGCCTCTCCACCTCGCCCCCGGGTCTGGTGCCATTAGTGAAAGCCTTGACAAAGAAATACATAAACTATGCCTTTGTGTCAATAAATGAACCATCAGAAAAACTTTGGCACAGAAAATCAGAGTGTTTGCCACTTCTTTTTTTTTTTCTTCCTCCTATTTTGTGTTGTGTCTAAAACGACTTTCCACACTCGTATAACAGCAGCAACAACAACAACAACAGCGACAACAAAACGCACTTGGCAATTATTTGGTTCATTTTTATGCCACATTACCGCCATCTGACACAAAAGATCCATAGTCATAGTTGGATAGGATGAGGAACAACTAACTACCCAACAACAACCAAGCAACCAACCTTACCCACATAAATCTAGATGACTACCGCAGACAGTTTTTATGACACTTTTTCTGCCACCGTTGATCGGTTTGGTTTTTTTTTTTTTTTTGCATGTTAACTGTTGCCATTTTGCTGAAAAGTGAAACAAATTTCTCAATGTGTGTAAAGGTTATTAGGCCAAAGAGTGTTTAATTGAAAACAAAAGACTTAAGACACAAACTTGATGTGGTGAAAATCTTTGGTCGCTTGAAGCGAAAGCTCTCCATTGCTCTTTAGAACTTTTGTAATTATCTTTTGCTTAATAATGGTATTATTATTAGAAAACTTTATGGAACTACAAACAATTATTTAGTTAAATTCATAAGTTGAGTTGAGTATGAAGTTAGTATTTACAAGTTTATGTATTTACAAGAGTCTACCATCCATATTATCATTGAGCCATCTGCAATAACAATGGCTAGTAGTCATTAAGATAGACCACTTCAATCAGTTTATTGCCTATTTTAGTTTATATAAATAATAAAAATAATTTATTAGTTAGAGATTTTAAATAGAAAAGCTTCACATTTGAATAATTCTTTGACTACAAGAATTGAAAATTAATTATTTATAATCTTTTTATAAGTATAGGTATACATCTTTTCTGAATATATTGTCTTTAGAGTCTTAGCAATTTGTAAAGAAGAAAAAAAACGTATTATTATTGAAAATAAATGAATTATGGCCAATTAAAATGATTGCTTAGTAAATTTTCAAACCTGAGACCAACTCCATTGAGAACAGAGAGTTGGAAAGACTTGTTAAACATTATAATAGAAAACAATTTAAGACCAAAATTTTGCCTAATCAGAGCCACAACGTTTTACAAATTCAATTCACACTCAATTTATTCAAGTCAAAGACTCGCTTTTCATTGCATTTGTGGATGACAGTAGAAAATAAACTTTAGGTTTCGGGATGCGTTTTTCTCAAATCATTTATTTGTGCAGCTTACGTTGTGAAAATCTTCTGGGCCCTGGGCCACACAAAGAAGAAAAATCAAATCGAATCATTGTACAAACACTTTACCCACGATCAATACCCCTATCCACCTTTCCCCCACTCCTTCTTGGGAAGGTGTTGGGGAGATACATAGATAGAAAAAGAAAAATCAATGCTTCCGGTACAGGCAAATGCCAATCATGCTACAACATATCATTAGTACATACAACAAAAACAATTTTCAATTTCTATTCAGTTTTTTCTATCTCTCTTTCGAGCGGTGCATGTTTGTCTAACTAAAGGAACGAGCGACCAACAGCATCAGCTCCAACAGCAGCCGCAGCATCAACAGATCAGTTCAAACGCGTGCGAAATGCAACAACTGCAACATGTTGTACAAGATCTTCTTAAACCGAAACGTGTGCCAGTTTGCGGCTTTGCACTTGTCCATTTCTCAGTTGACTTTGCGGTAATTTCAGAGTTGATAGTTGCCAGTTGTCAGAGTTGTCGTTGTCTCTTTCTCTCTGGTAATGGTGAACTACATTGGATCTTGTTTCTCTACTATATAGAACTATATTGAAAATGTTCTCAATTTATGTTAATTAGTTAAATACAGTTTCACATACGTTAAAGTATTTCACATATTAATATTGCATTCTCAAGGTAATTATTGTGAAAGCGACATTTTGCCGCTTTTTGTAACTTTCTTCGCCTCTTCATCATTTTGTCTCTTGTGCTCTCTGTCCCTCTCTCTCTCTCTCAGACACACATTTTGTCTCTGTGTCTCTCTGATAATAATTTAGTTCCCATAACCATTTTACACATCATAAAACTTAACGCAATCGCATTAAAACTGTGACAGATCCATCAACAAGTGTCAAAGACAGAGAGAGAATGAGATGGAGACCCCATTTCACCTTGCACTTCCCACCCAATGCTATATAATCATCATCATATATGGAAAGGGGGAACTCTTCATACTCGCTGGTTTTATCTTTTAAGCTCATCAGCATTGTTTCAAGTGCTCCCCAACATTTCCTTTTATCGACACTCATCCAAAGACAACTAGAAAAAGAGAGCGAAACAGATTGAGTGTGTGAGTGAGTGAGAGACAATTTATTGAAACTGTCTAACAGGAAATACATAGCAAACATCAAATTTGTTTTGACATGTTTGACGGTGAAAGTGAAATTCTCTCTCTCTCTCTCTCTCGCTCTCTATCTGTCTGTCTTTGTCAATGTCTTCTTTTAGCTGCTTCCGTTGCTGCATTCTTTTAGCCCTCCTCTACGCATTCATTCTTCTCGCTCTGGCTACCAATCAATCCAAAATCGTATCAAAATGATCAATATTGATTTGCCAAAAGTGACAAAAAAAAAAAAAATGATGTCATTAACTGAACTAAAAACTTTCACTGTTCCATCAGCAACTGTTGAATAGTTTAATCGCTTCTTTTTGACTCTTGTAACTAACTGTAGTAATAAAATAGTTCTTATAGATTCAATTGTCTCCTAAAAGCATGATTTGGCAAAATGTTCAAAAGGCAACAACAAAAAATTATCATAATTATAATGAAAACAAAACGGACCGACGACGACAACAATTGAAACTCAGCCAAAGAACCTGTTGTCGGTTAGTTGGTAGTTGAAGTTGGAGATGGAGTTGGAGTTGGAGCTGGCTGGACAATTGTGGTGGTTGACACCGTGTGATTACCTTTCTCATTGTGAGCAACCAACTGACCAGACACCTTCGAGATGGCAGCGTGAAAGAAATAAAAGAAAATTGCTAAAAAATAAAAACTGCAATTGAAAATCGAATCAGCTTTTTAGACAGATAAAAATAGGCTTAAAGATTCTTTTTTTTTGACAATTTATGATCTATTGCCAAATTGATTTTTAGAAAATAAGAAATTTAAATTTTAACCCTCTTATCATTTTATGATCATCACGCAGTAAAGATTTCTAAATCTGGAATCTCAAAACTTTTTAAAGAGAGTTTGCGTTGGTTAGCGATCGGAAATGGTTATATAAGACATCTTAGAAACTTTACGATAATTTCTGATATTTCTAATTAGATCACCAGCAACTTTATAAACTAATTGAAGTGACTTTTGAATTAAATTTAAAGTTTGAATAGATTTCTGTTCAGAAATTGTTTTAGTTGGCTTATTGTCGACATTAGAAATTCTTTCTTTACGATCTGTTGATTTTGCAATTATTTTCTGTTAATCCTCAAAGTTCTAAACAAACAAATTTCAGATGAATTGTGCATCTTTATTTAGTTTTTACAATAAATTTAATACAAGTAGTAAACATTAGACTTATAAAAATTGTTCCAAAAAAGCTTAAGTAGGTTATGGTTGATCCTTACAATCAATGCCTTTAAATTATTACAAAACTCAAGTTTCCTACTTAGATCTCAATTTACATTTTGTTAGTTTTATGGAATGGCATTTCATCATAAGAAATTGAATTAATTTTCATAAGTTTTATTTAAAAGAATGTCGATTTGCTCTATTTGCAGACCGGAAATTCTTCACTTATTCGAAATGAACAATTAATTAGTGGCTCGGCAATAAGATTCCCCAATAAGATGTGGGCCTCTTGAGTTTTACGATAGAATTTAACTACAGCTTTTTCTCTTTTCTTATTGAGTTGTTCTTTTGGTGTTATCTGTGTGTTTATGCGATACTTTTCTTCTTCTCTTATCATGGTCTGCTCATCTCTGGTTACGCGCTTTTCAGTAGTCGTAGTAGTTGCTTGATGTTGAGTTCTGGTTTTGCCACAACATACAACAAAATTACAGTTGCTATTAGAATTGCATGCGTAAAGTACATATACATACATACTACACATGTGTGTATGTGTGTGTGATGAACGAATGAACGAGCTGCCTGGATGGCTGACTGGCTGGCTGGCTGGTTGGTTGCCTGGTTGGCTGGTGGCTCTGGGGGCACATTGCACATTCACTGTTACTTTACCGGTCTTTTTGGTCGTCGTCGTCGTCGTCGACGTTGTCGCCCGTCGCCGCATTTTTATTTGGGTCACTGTTACAATTTACACCAACAACAACAACAATCAGTAGTTGTTACTGTTGCAGAGTTGGTCAGTCGACACTTGGATGCTGCTGTCGAGAATTCTGTGCCAATTTCATTGAGCGACATTCGACCCAGAGGCATTTGGTAAATCAAAACAAATTGAAATTGAATATCTACACAAAGCCAACAACCAACAACAACAAAAACTTTCCAAGAGCAATTTTATGTAATTCAAGGTGCTGCCGTTCAAATTGCGTGCAAATCGGTTATACTACCTGATTTATATACCCACCTATAATATACATATTCACATATGTACATATAGTCGCGATTCATGTGTATTTGTAGTTAATTTAGTTCACAGTCCAATTCCCTGTATGAGGGAGTAAGTAGAGCATGCTAAGACAACTTGTGTTTAAGTTTATAATGTTCGATGTTAAACAATTCAATTAGCATGCGATTAATAGAAATGTTTTTCTCTACGATTCAGTGCAGTTTAAGCATCCAAGAGATATTTGGATATAAGTCACATCTATATTCATGTATTCATATCTTCAAGAGATTATTAATGAAAGGTCGTGGAAAGATAACTTTCCATTTCTCTCACGCAATGGAAATATTTGTGCATGACGCGATCCAACATGACAATGCGTTGAGATCAAGATGACCAAGAAGATGAGTCGGACAAATGACGCACACGTAAATCCCATTAAAAATCTTAATGCCACAAGCAGCAAGTTACTTCATCAAATCATAATTAGTAATGCTAATACACTGAACAAAATTATTTCGGTTCATTTTATCTCTGATAATTGTGAGCAATCCTGAGAATCGAAGTTTTCTGGTCGAAACCCCTGAAAATTGCGGGAATAACAAGATCATGACAACTTTGGGGATGAAATAAGTATAAGTACTTACTTACCCTACTTAGGTTGAACTTGTCCAAACTTATCTGGGCTTTATTCAGGTTGTTTTTTGGATCTACAGTATATACATTTATCATCTTTTGATTATCTGGTTTCGATATCTTGGCTTGGCTTGGCTTACTTTCCTACTTAAGTTCAAGATGTCCTTAGACTGGTGATTCTATACATGAAGCTAACGAGATAAGTGTTATTTTGCAACACATTTGAAACAAAAATCTAAAGGTATATTATATATACTTTGAAGTCTGCTTTTATACTAGTTCTAGTTTCTAAAGTCTCACTTTCATTTTAAAGGTTTTAAATTACAAACATTTTCAATTTACTGCTATAAAATGTAAATTTTTCTCACTTCCTGATTAAACCATTTTTTTCGAGTGTCATTTGGTAAATAAATTTCCTTTTCCTTTTGTTTTATTGAAAAGTGAAATTATCTGTAAAGACATTTAATTTTTTTTTTTTCTTCTTTTTCTTTCTTTTTTTTGTCGCATTTTGTTGTTTTGGTTTTTATGTTAATTCACATGAAAAGTGACATTTGGTTTTCAGTCAATAAAGTCGTTAGGGAAAACCTTCGAGTTCAAGAAAATGAAATGGAGAAAGAGAGTTTCTCTAATGATTTATTAGCCAAGTCGGAGTAAGATATTTTTTTATGTCTTTTGTCACTTGCCGAGACGAGACATTTTTCATTCCCCCTCTCTCTCTCTCTCTGTAAGTGTGTCTTCAATTTCAAGTTATTATTTATAGGAAACTGTAATGTAGACCAAGAACATTCAACACTTAACACTTTCACAACGCAATTGGAGCAAAATTTATGCGATCATCTAAATATATAATGATATATGTACCGACTATATCACACGTGGTCATGTTTTTTCTTCTTCTTTTTTTGCAGCTCTGAGCTAATTGATCGATAATAATTTTCCATTTTACCGTTAAAGCGCCTCGTTTGTTTACATTCTCAACGTTCCAACCGATCGATCGACCGAATGAGAGTAAGCGAACGAACGAGCGTGAGTCTCAGTAATCTTTGCACTGAAAACAAGTTCTCCGCCAGCGAAATCTGAGAGCGGAGATCTTGGTCCATGGATCGGTCGGTTGGTTGGTTGGTTGTCTTGTCTTGGCTTGGCTTGACTTGGCTTGGCGTGCAGCAATATTCATGATTTAATTAATTTCCATTCCATTTGTAGAACTGCAGCTTCCACACTGATAACTGTTAAACATTTCTCCTTAGTTGTTATCTCTCTCTCACTTACACACTCCCTCTCTCTCTCTCTCTCTCTCTCTCTCCATCTCTCTGTGTGGGGAACCCAAGGGCTAGTGCCCTCGTTTATTGAGCAAACATGCAACAATTTGATGGTTTTCTTGGCTATTGAGCCAATTTTCTTATACACATATTGTTTATGATTAATGATGCAGACGATGCCAATGAATGGTAGCCAAATTTTTATATATCTTAGTTATCCAACGATAGCTTCCTTTTGTTTACTTTTCAACATTTATGACAGTTAAAACAAAAAGTTCATAGTTCAAGCCAAAATGTTGACTGACTAATACCCTAAAACTTCTTAGAAACATACCCTGGGAAAAATCTAAAGAGAGTTATTAACTTAAAATAGACAGAGTTATTAACTAAATAAGACATTAAACTTATAAATACTGTTGGAAATGAGAATTTATTCCTTTTCATGTCTAAAAATTCCATTCTCAAGGTTAAGTTTTCCTTGTTTCACTATCTACTAGAGATCTCTCTCTTGTCTTCTTAAACTTTTTTAGTCCAAAATGGGCGTGGCCTAAGCAAAATTGATTAATATTAATAATAATCCATAATTAGTCATCTGGAATTCTCTGCCACTTTTTACTGCTCGTCTACAGGGTATTAGAATGTGTTTAAAATAACAGCGCAAAAATTATTCAGCCGTTTGACACACTTTCCCATAGTAGCCCAAAAGAGGCAAGCCGGCTTTTTGTTTTCGCCTGGTCTTCTTCCCTCAATGTCTCTCTCTCTCTCTCCCTGTCTCTGTCCCTCTTACTGTCTGTCTTTTTCTTGCCATACATTTTATTATCTTCTTCTGCTTCGACTGGCTTCTCAGGTGTCGCATCGAGATGTGATGCTGTAACCTATTTTGCATGCGTCGATTGCGATTATTACGATATACGAAACATCCGAAGAGTCATTCAATTGACTTGATTTTCTTGTTGCACCAATTAGGGTCAGCCACACTTATAGAGACTTACAGAGAAAGAGGGTGAGAGAGAAAGAGAGAGTTTGGTAACCAATATTCATGTACACAAAATCACAATGAAATCAAACAGTCACGCACATTCTTTGTTGTTATGTGGCAGGTGCGGTATCTATACCGCACCCTCCCCCCGTCAACATAGCAAGCCCACCAAAAATAGAAGAAAACGATATTCGTGTCTTTGCATATTTGATGACAACAATTTTTGAGCTGAAAGATATTGTAAGAGTCACATAATATGGCAGAATATTTACTGAGATAGAACAATAAGTTGAATATATATCTTTTAATATGCTAATGGATTTCCACAAATCTAAATCTATATTAACTCTAGTGGAGTTATGAAATTTTATGGTTCAAGAAATCCATGATTACAATCTGAAAGAGTTCTTTGGCTGCTTTGATACCCCCAAACCATTGCCAAGAAAGACTTGCAATAAGTATGTCAGATTACTGAATCGGAAAAGGAAATTTTAATTACTATTTGAGGTGTCTTTTCTATTTTCTAATCAGTGTGTGCATGGAAAAGTAACCAATTAGTTGGTTATCGTTTAATATTTAGAATTTTTAATGTGTTTAAAGCTTTGTTTTAACTTAAAGAGCTTTAATTTATACTTAAAGTATATAAGGCCTAATGTTGAAAATGTTTTTTTGAGATACTCTGATACGCTAGTCACAGCCTCAGACCACGTCATAAATAACATTTTGTAGTTAACTAGTGACACGAATTGTTAACAAAAGTGGACACCTTTTGGGTTAAGTTTTGAGCCAAGACATGAGTTACATTTTTGAGTCAATCAGAGATTCGAGAGATTTAACTTGCATGTTAGTTGTTTGTCCTATATTCGGAACTCACTTAATCACATTATTTGCATTTTGTCTCATGTAAACCTCGCATTTCCCATTAATAATGTCAAACTAACTAAACCTAACTTAAATTTATACGAATATGACTAGTTTCGATTTCAGTATTTGTCTTAAATCAAATAAATGATGCTAAACAGCATAATTAAGGCTAGTTTACTCTCTCATTAAGTTGCCCCAAGTGGCAGCCACCAACAAAATCTCCATAATTATGTACCACGTTCGCCTCACCTCACCTTAGCTCTCCCCTCGCCAAGGTGGAGGGCCCTCAACTTGACTGACTGACTGTTAAACTGCCCTAGCTCAAGAGTTTAGCTCAAGGCAGTTTCTCACCACAATTCTCTCTCTCTCTCTCTCTCTCCCTGTCTATCTCTTATAGTTTTTCTACTTTTCTCTTCCTCCATTCAAGTCTGTGTTCCATGGGTTTCTCTTTGTGTTTACGATGTTGCGGTAGAACACTTAAAGAGCGCACTTAAGTATCGAAACATAAAAAACAGAAAAAAAGATACAAAATAATATTTAAATCATAAAAAACACAACTTGAATTGTCTTGTGGCACTAGAGCAGAAAAACGAAATGGAATTGTTAGCAAGAAGAAGGGAAGGCCAAAGCAAATAATAAAAAAACAAAAAGCACTATCACTTTTCTCAATTATGTATTTTGGCCGAGTCTCTCGAGGCGGCGGCGGTGGCGGTGGCTGTGTTTATTCTAATGGAAGTTTTTGCTTTAGTTTTTTTTTTCGTTTTTGATATTTCACTTATTTTTGTCTGCCTTTTTGGTTTCTGCGTTTCTGCCATTGTTTACTTTCACTTGGGTTTTCCTCTCTTTCTTTGGCTACGTGCCTAGCAGCTTAAAAACTTAAAGTGAACAGTGGTTAAGAAGAAGTGAGATTCCTGGCCAATTTCGTTTTCGTTTAATTAACATCCAGTTAATTGATTTTGGGACTTCTCTCACCTTTTTTTTTTTTTGGGAAGTCTTGGTCTAATTTGACATCCCAAACATTGACATAGTCTCAATCGGAAATGGGAACACTCGAGGTTGAGGTTGGGTGTTAATTGCCCTGAAATCAATTTCAATTTTTTCTTTCCTCTACCTTCCCAACTTTTGGGGTAAGGTGAAAATGTCAAGTGAGCTTCACTTGGCAATTTTTTAATGAGGCAACTTTTGGTACCAAATGAGCCGGAAAAAGGCCAACAAGGTTGGTGATGACGACGACGACGACGACGAGGAGCCTCGCAAATGCAATCCAAGTGCATTAGCCCAAACCAAGACCGGCTGGGGGCAAAGTTTTGAACTTTGACTCTGTGGCACTTTCACTTGGCGGCGGTTGGCGGTTTGCGGTTGGGCTACCTTTCGTGCAGAACACACCACTGACTGTGGTCAGTCGGCAAATTGTAGTTAATTGAGTTTATTGTCTTTTAGTGTGCGCTTCAGGCTTTGAGCTCAGCTGGAGGCATTCGGAACGACTCTCAGCTCATAATTGGCATTGAAAATAATGCGCACAATTAAAAACGAGGCAAAAAACTGTTTTTTTTTTTTTTTTTTTTGTCACTTTCATTTAAGGAATTTTTCTATAGTTGACAGATTATTTTCACTAGTTAGCCAATTATTTACAGTTGTCCATAGATGACTGACACTTTAATTATATGTATACATATGAAGAAGATTATAATCTGCCATCTCGAATCTCATTTGAAATTTCCCTCCCTCTCTCTTTTTCTGTCTATTTTCAGCTGGTCGCAAATTGTTTGGCGGCTATCGCATTACTCCCAAACACTGTCGGGCCACAAAAACTTTACCCAGTTCGGATCCACGCTCGAATGGCCCAACCATTTGCATGTTCAATCATGAGTGCGCCCAACGTGGAGGCGAAGTGGTGGGAGCCTGCATGGACGGTTTTCTGTTTGGCGCCTGCTGTCAGATACCACAAACCCATGAACTGGCAAGCACTTTGATCAATGATGCCCAAAATGCCTATTTCCAGCAACATCAGCAGCAGCAACATGCCGCTCAATCGTCGTACGAGAACTATGGGGAACAGCAACTGAGTGAGGAGGAGCAATTGCCCTCATCTTCGCAGAATATTGATAAGGTCTATCAGCAATTGGGTAGCAGTAGTACCCCCCAGCAATGGCTATAGTGTGGAGCAGACACAGCAAGAGTTTGCCTCAACAGAGGCGGCCACCTACTCCGCCCCCTCTTCGGCTGCCTCTTCGGGTAGTGTGGAGTTTGAGCAGGTTCATGAGGAGCCCCAACAAACGGTTGAAATAATTCCGGAACCACCTACTCTGCATGTTCACAAGCATTCCGTGAAGATCAATTCACCCTCATCGCCACCACAAAATGATGATTTTGTGATGCAAGTACTGAGCACTTTACCCCCAGAGCATAGTCAAGATCATCGTGTTACCTTCACCACGGAGGTGCCCATGAAACTAGCCAATTTGGATAGTCATGCCAGTTCCGAGTCTAGTTCATTCGAAGAGCCCACCTCACAAACTCCAGCGCCTAGCACAAGACCTCCCACGAGAACAACCACAACTAGAGTGACCACAGCGAAACCCAAGCCAAAACCGAAGCCTAAGCCGGTGCCACAGCTGGTGGAGACAATGAAACGGCCAAAGCCAAAGCCTGCACAGCACACCACAGCTCCGATAAGCACCACCACCACACATATGCATCATCATAATCATTTGATACTCGATGGTGGTGAGTTTACACACAGCGATATTACCCATCCCGGAGCCGATGCTGATTTGGTAGAGGACTTGCAATTTTCAACGGGTTATGGACCACAGCCTATTTATGTGGAACCTCCCAAGGATAGCAGCAGCACACAACCAAGTGCTTTAGCAGAAGATAAATATGACCAAGTGCCAACTTATACCGACAATAATTTCAAGCGTCCAAGTAGCAATAGTCCCGGAACAACTGTTTCCTCTATTACAACGCATGTTGATTCAATTGAATCAATCATTTTGCAGTTGAATAATACCAATCACGGTCCTTCCTACAATGTGGTCAACAACCAACAGACACCACCTTCGTATAGCGGTTATCCCAGCTCAAGCCAGAGTGCCACAGAACAGCCTTCGAGTGAGTTTTATCCAGAGGCTAACAATGAAGCTGATAAGTCCTCTTACGCCACCACTGACATCACCGCTTCCTATGACAAGGTCTCCGATGAACAGGATCTCTCAGTTGAAGCATCACCAGAGTTGCCAACAGCACGACCCATTTATGGTGAGGACGATACATCTGCTGCTCTCGAGGAACATACCATGCCAGCCACTGGATATAACGATGCCATATCACCACTGGCTCCACAAACATCTGAGTTCAATAAAATGCCGGTAATGGGCATAGCCTATCCAGTGGATATGTCCTACATCGAGGAGGAATCGGGCCAATCGAATACCGAATCTAGTTATCAGACACTGGCCCAAATCCCCACTGAAAAAGAACCTCAACATGCTCATCCATCTCCAGCTTACGTAAGACCTACCACAAATGTCAATAAGCCCAATCGTCCAGTTAGCAGTTATATTGGTATGGTCACTATGCAAAATTACAATACTAAGAAACCATCTGTTAGCGAATATCAAGGACAATTGCCAGCCGAAGTGTCTGTCTCTTCGCATACAACCAAAGTGCAAGAGGACTACGCTGAAACTTCTTCTTCCGAGGGTTACAGTCAACCAATTATGACATCCACAACATCCGCCTACATTTCATCCACATCCAAGCCACTGGCTCAACGACCACAATACGACAGTAGCTACGATACCTCATCAGTGCGTCCTGTTTTAGTTACGGCTAGTCCTAGACCTCGACCTCCACTGCGGCCACAGGTTAGCTCCAAGCGTCCAGCTATTAAGAAACCCATCAATAATGAGAGCACTAAGAAGAAACCTCAGCCTGCCAGCAATTATGGTCAAGGCGAAGAAGAGTCGCCCATCACTCACATTCAAATTAAAAAGCCTTCCAACACTTACAACAAGCTAACCTCCGAGCATACAGCACAAACGTCTTATCCACAATCAGCGGAAGCTTCTGCCTCAAACTACCAGCAACCCGAAGTTTCGTCTACTACTAACTACAAGCAGCCAGAACAAACGGGATATCCTCAGACAGAGGCTTCCGTCGAGAACTACGAGCAGTCAGCAGCTGCAGCATCTACCTATCAGCAGTCAGAAGAAGCCGGCTATCCTCAGTTGCAACAAGAAGTTTCCAAGAAACCACCATCCGTTGTCAACTATGATCAGCCAGCGCCGCAACCTTCGCTAACGTACAACGAAGAGGCCGCTGTGGCCAGTTCACCTGCTCGCAAACCCTCAACATCGAAGCCTGTCTCGACGAGCTATGTCACTGGACCCAGTACTCCACGTCCTCCAGCTACTGTCGACTACCATTATGACAATGTGCCACCTCTATTCATGGCCGATGATAAATTGGATGCCTTCATTCAAAGCACGGCTGAAAATATTGTAGGCTCCACGCCTGGAAATTATCAACCACCTCTTTATGCCACTGCCTCGACACCTGTGCATGTCCATCGACCAACCACTGCGAACTATGGGCATAAGAAACCTGGCTTTGTGCAGATCAACAACACACCAAAACCACCAAGACCCACCGTGTTGATAACACCCAAACCGACGGCAATCAATTTGGTGACGGCTTCTCCTTCAGCATCACCGGTAAGCTCGAACGATTTTGAGGATCCTGGCTACTTTGGCAGCAGTCCCCTGCATGTGTCCGCTTTCACACAATCCACCACAGAAGCGGAAGCGCTTTACGCAGTGCCATCCGATGACAAGCCTGCATTCCCTGGCTATTATGGGCCCACGCCCACCTATCCGGCCTTCCCAGTGCCGGGCGAGAAGATTGGCCAGCATGTGGCCAACGATGAGACATACACGTCACCGAACGATTTCGTTAACTTCCCGCCTGTGCGCAATCCAAATTTAAATATGTCCGCTGCCTCGAGCGCTGTCACCAGCGACTTGGAGCTCTCGACGCCCGCTTTTGTTGAGGATATTGTGCTGAAGGATAAAATGCACACGTTGGTGCACAAACTGGTTGCGTCATTGCAGGGCAACTTCGAGGCATTGGCCGATATGATTGATGAGACGAACAATACGGCAGCTACCTACCAGGCGGGACCAATTAGTGGCGCCGGCGGCGGCGCTGGAGTGACCACTAAGAAGCCCACACGCAAGCCAGTGAGACAAGGGAGCACTGCCAAGCCCAAGGCGACCACCACAAAGAAGCCAGTGACGCGTGTGACAACCAAAGCCCCGAACAAAAAGACATCGGTGACCACACGAAAACCCCAAACGGCAAATCGCCGCACAACTGTGGCGCCATCAACGGTAACAACCCGCAAGCCGACAGCAACGAAGAAACCCACGCGACGCGTTAGTACAGTGAAAACGACAACAGTGAGCTCGGCTCGGCCAGCTGACGATGAGATTGTCGACGAGGAGGATGAAGAGGATGTGAATCCAAATCCGCAAGATAACGAAGTTGATCAGGATAACACTTTGAGCTCGTATGGTGGGGCCAATGGACGCAAGATTCGTAAGTATTGTGGCAAAATGAAGCAGCATGTACAAGCATAGACCCGAAACAACTGTCTCTCACTCTCTCTGAATCGCTCTCTCTTTCTTACTTACAAACTGTTGTTTTCTCTTTCTCTCTCTCTCTCTTCATCTCTTGATCCTAAACGCTCATGCATATCCGAAATTCCCAATATCCATGCACTTGTACTTGAAATCATTCCACAAATATTTAGCTAAACGTCGGAAACGTCCTCTTCGCCGAAACCATTAAATGAATAAACCTCGAATCCCTAACCTTATCCTGATCCCAATCCCAGCAGCAAAATACACTTAGTTCTATGCTTTCTCCCAGACTTACTCAATCATTCTCTGCAATCCAAATGGTCTTCATATACATTTTTTTTGTATCTTTGTCTATATCTCGCTCCAATTCGCTCGATCTCTCTCTCTCTCTTTTTCTGTGAACACTCCCTCCTACTACTCCTAACCTCGCATTTCAATCCCCATCAACAGAATGCGGCATTCGTCCACATGTCAAGTCTGGTCGTATTGTTGGCGGTAAAGGTTCTTCCTTTGGAGCCTTTCCCTGGCAAGTTCTAGTACGTGAATCCACCTGGCTGGGACTTTTCACAAAGAATAAGTGCGGCGGTGTTTTAATCACCAGTCGCTATGTCATCACAGCGGCTCATTGTCAACCAGGGTAAGTCCGGAATCTCCGACTCATTGATGTCTCTTTAAGCTAATCATTTGGTCTACCATCGTTTCCAGCTTCTTGGCCTCTTTGGTGGCTGTTATGGGTGAATTTGATATTTCTGGCGATCTGGAAAGCAAACGTCCAATTACCAAGAATGTCAAACGTGTCATTGTACATCGTCAATACGATCCAGCGACATTTGAAAATGATTTAGCTCTACTCGAAATGGATAGTCCAGTGCAGTTCGACACGCATATTGGTATGAATCCTAAAACAGATATATAAATGTATATTTTTATATAATACTTTAATTTTCCCTACTTTCTTTAGTACCCATTTGCATGCCCAACGATGTGGCCGATTTTACAGGACGCATGGCCACAGTCACCGGCTGGGGAAGACTTAAATATGGCGGCGGTGTGCCCTCAGTGTTGCAGGAAGTACAGGTAAATGGTTTCCCCCTCTAACTATTAGATGATTATAACTCGACACTAACCAATTACTTTGCTTCTCCCTCTGTTAGGTGCCAATTATTGAGAATAGCGTGTGTCAGGAGATGTTCCACACCGCCGGTCACAATAAGAAAATACTCAACTCATTTCTGTGCGCTGGCTATGCCAATGGGCAAAAGGACTCTTGTGAGGTGGGTCAACTTAACTCTCCCCTCTCTTTTTCTCTCACTAACTTGGCTTTGTGTTGTTTTTGCTTCCATAGGGTGACAGTGGCGGTCCTTTGGTGCTACAGCGTCCTGATGGTCGCTATGAGCTAGCTGGAACTGTATCCCATGGCATTAAGTGTGCAGCGCCCTATTTGCCCGGTGTCTATATGAGGACCACCTTCTACAAGCCTTGGCTGCGTAGCATAACGGGTGTCAAATAGATTCCCTCAGAGACCCACAGAGCAGTAGTAGAGGCGCAACAAGTGTAAATAGAAATAGAGTTAAAATCAAAACAAACAAAAAACGAATGTCACTACCCCACAATTCATTTATATTTCTCTTTATCCCATTTTCATTTTCCTCCCCACTCCGCCCCCCTTCTCACAAAATCATTGCTTAGTTTAATTGAAAAATTGTGTGTTTTTAGTTTTTTTTTTTATTTCATTGTGTTTTCCTTTTGAAGTACGCGCGTGCCTAACAATTAGTTGAGTCTGAATCTGAACGTTTTTAATTTGAATTAATTATTAAGGCATATTTTATTTTTATAGTCTTATTTATTTATTTATTGATATTTATATCTACATATATATTTATTTACTTCATCATTTGATTTGATTCAACTAAAAATGATAAAAAAAAAAAAAAATTGTTACAATTCATCGTAGACAAATTGTTGTTAAATATGAGAGACAGTGAGAAAGCGAGTAAGAGATATCAAAATGTTTTTAGTTCAATTGAATTTACTAATATTATTTAATTATATACGATTGTATTTACGATTTATTTATTTAAACTAAGTTAGTGCAAACAAAAAACAAAATAAAACAGAAGAAAAAACAAACAAAATAACACACAACAACGAACAAAACCTAAAGAGTAAAATATAAAAATAAAACGAAATTCAATAAAAATTTGAAAAATTCTTATACAAATTAAATCTTGGAGGCAGTAAAGAGGAAAGGCATCTGAGGTAGTTGGTAATACGGAAAAGCCAATCTGCACAAAAATTTCATTTTCATTTCAGAACAAATTTCACATTTTTGCCACCCCAACTGAGCTGAAAATAAATCTTGCACCAATCAAGAAAAGAGGCCACTAGCTGAGTGCCACCTGCCACGAGCTGTTGTTGTTGGTGTTGCCTAGTAGGATGCAATTTCCGTTTGCCCAATGCCCAAGACATCAACAGCATTTTCACTTTATATTTTTCTTGTTCTTACTTCTGCATACAGAATATTTAATGTGAATGGATGTGAGTGGGTGGTTAAAGAGAGAGAGAGAGAGATGGTGAGAGGGAATGGGTTAAAGCCATTTTAAATTAGAGTGCAAACACTTTCTATTGATTGAGTATTGGTGGAAAAGTTTTACATATTTTCATGTTTCTTGTTTTATAACTGGTTATTGTCTAATTATTAAATGACATGAGACAGAGAGTTTGTTTTAAGTTTACTTGTTGTCTTTATCGACCTTAAGATTGACTTACTATCCCAGAGAGAGAGAGAGAAGTACTCTGACTAGTCAAGGACACAAACGACTTATCTTCAAAGGCGCCTTGGGTAGCAGTAAAGTTAAGGGCTAGTCCACCCTGAGGCACATTTTTTGAATTCAGGCTCTACCTTGGATCAGTAAATTTGTGGACTTCTTTTGCCCAAGTTTAAGGTCCAATAGCTTATAGTCACCATTATTGAGGGCCCTTACATGAAGGCTAGATTCAATCCCGTCTCCAATCGTCTGATTGATATTGTCTAATAGGCCTAGGAATAGATGGCCTTAAGAGCTGGAACTGATCATTTTATTGCAGACTCTTAGCTAAACTAATAAGGCAATATGTCTTATGATTTCTTGGAAAATGGGAACTTTCTGAACTATTTTGTTTTAGGCCAAAATTTTAATTACTTATTCAAAACTTGAACTTTTCCTCACCCATACGCGTCCCTGACTTATACTATCTATGTAGACATAAACATAAAACAAACTTGACATCAACTTAAATTTAAACGTTGAAGTCCTTTTCATGAATTTGAAATTCATTTAATCAAATGCGCAACAGTATTTTGCCATATACAGAGAATTCATTAATACATTTTAAGTAATTTGTGGAATGAAAGATTTATGGCAAGGGAATTCAACAATTTGCATATTTGAGAAGAGGCGGCGGCAAACAGAGACAACATCATTATCCCTGACGCATATAAATAATGTCCCCAAGCAGCACAGGTCCATTTTATGTACATATACATACATACATATATGTATATATAGAGAGGTATTTAGATTGTATATAATTTGACTAAATGTGATTTTAGCCTGAAGCCGAGCAGCGATTTTGCCCCCCCTCCACCTCTTGGTGTCACTTTGTGGAGATGGCGGCGGTTTTTCTGCATTAACATGCTCATTAAATTTGCAAAGACTGCAAGGACAACAAACAGGCATTGGTGGGGGCGTGACGTCATTGCCGAAAAACCACACACAGACACACACACACTCAGTATAGGTACACAAAATGTGTATGGGTACATAAATGATGAATGTATGAATGGGGGGTAGAGGGGTAGAGGGCTTTGCCATTGATATTGATTCGTAGGCCAACAAAAAGCTCTCTTTTAGCTGCTCGAAAGAACACAAAACAGTTTTTTAATTCATAAAAATCCAACAGGCGAAAGAGAGTGAGAGAGAGTAAAGCCGCCAACAACGACAGGCGATGCCGACAAAAAGCTTAGCCCCCATGCAAACACAAGGCAAGGCAAGACAGAGCTTTTTTTGTTGCTTCCACCGACGCTGCGACAGGTGTTGCCTGCCTCAGTCAGTCGCTCAAAGGACGAGCTCACTGCAGGTACGTAGTAGTTGCTCTGTTCCTTCGTTTCCTTGGGGTTCATGCTTTTAAAGTGGAATAAAGTCAAGTCAAATCAAGTCAAGTGAAGTGAACTTAAGTGAGTCAAAAGTCATGTAAGTGGCCAATTGCATTTATCAATTCGTTTGCATTCACCTGGCAATCGAACCAGTGTCTTCCCATTTTCATCAATGGGCTTAATTACCTGAACTTATGTGCGGGTGTGTGGGTGTGTGTGCCGCCTTTATGTGTCATAATTAACACTGCCAAAGCCAAATTAACTTTTAGCACTTTCCTTCGCCGTTTGCGGTCATGCTAATTCTGTGTGTGTGTGCGTGTGTGGGCGTGTCTTAACCTTAGCCTAAGCTTATCCAATTGCTTGTCGCCCCATAATACGCTTAATGACCATTTATAGCATGCTTTTAGGGGCATTTACTTTCTGAATACCAAAGAAAAGAACTTATCAAATTAAGTTGCCAGCTATTTGTTTGATTTCAACTCCTTATCGACTATTATAAATTCTCAAATACTTTGCAAAATCCACAATTTTGTTTAGTTGACGGCAATCTTTGTGAATTTAAATGCAAAAATTAAGTTTATGATACTAAATTTTCAATATATATTAATTATTTCTACCTAAGCTGACATATGTTCAGATTGATCTAATGTTGATTGATATATTCTGCTGTTTAATAGATCTAATAGACCTGCCAACTTCGTGGAAAATACAAATTTTTCATAATTTTTTTACCTAACTCAATTGATAAATATTACATTGATACTGATTCACCCTCCACAGCTTGCTATGGAAAGTTGAGATGAAATATATTTGATAGTCTTGTTAGGAACTGAGCTACAGGCAAATGCAAATAGAATATGTACTTATTCAATATTGTTAAAAATATATATAATTATATTCCCAGTGTTGGCACATAAAGATCATTAATCATTTTTAGTTGTTATAGTTATAATAAACTTAAAGTACTTTGCAAAATATTGTTTAAACTTAAAAAATTTAGAAAGTGATTTTTCAGTTAACGTTATTGACATTCAAATTTATTGAAACTATTTAGGTAGATTTTCGCATTGCATTTGTCTAAAGTATTTACATGACTTAATCAGAAAATAAATATATTTGACCTTTTGACTCCAACAGACTCGGTATCAGCAATGGCTTCAGGGCCAAGACTACTATCTCTCACTCTCTATTTCTCTTCCACTCTCTTAATGTTAATACAAGCAATTGTTCTTTTTTTGTTTTTAGCTTTATAGCTTTTTATAGCTAATCTAAACTGATCCATGCAAAACATATTAACATAATCCATCTACAAGATGTTTATATTTGTTACTAAATTGATACCTGGTTGTATCTCGCTAACACCTAAATCTTAAAGAGAAGAGAAGCGTTTCCAAATTTACTGAGTATATATAATATATGTGACCGATCTTTAAATCAACAGCCGAGAGAGAGAGAAACCTGATGTTACCTCTAATCAACGCTTTTATATAGAATGCACTGATATCAATTGGAGCATTGCTTGATTTCATTTTGTTCTGTCCAGTCGCATTTGAAGAAAGTTCGCGATGAAATTAACGAATTCCGTATTGGTTTTAATTTTAAATACATATTTTGTTACTAATTTTATTGGCGGTGCTCAAGCGTCGGCATTAATTTGCTTTGAAATCGATGGGAAGATTGCAAATTATTCCTTTGAATCGACAGAAGTTTCATTCAAAAAAGCCCGTGAAACTTTAAATCTCACATCCAGCGATGTGTTTCTAGACGAGGGACGTGTTCTTACTTTAAACAATGAACGCCGCAAATTAGTCAATACGGAAGAGTGTAATAAAGTGATTAACGAAAATCAAAAGGCCACAATCACCATTCAGCTTAGTGATGATGAGCAACAAAAAACAATTACTCTACAAAACGATGCCAAATTGGATGCAGTGCGCGTTGAAGTAATGAAATCGTTGCCTGAACATTATAAAAATACAAAATGTGCAGATTTATATTTTGTTAATAAAAAAGGTTTCGAAGTGCTGAGAGCCGATGAGGCAGAAACACAATTCCAGAATATATTATCAGCCGACTCGAAGATTACATTAAAAAATAGATTCATTCAAAATCGAACAGAAGTGGCAATCAAATGGCTCTTAGAAACATGGCAGATTCAAGTTAATTTACGTTCATCACTTGGCGATTTGCGTTATTGGATCACTAAACCGCTGAACTGTCCGAATCTTAGGGAACCATTGAGTCTGCCCGATGAACCACTATTCAACACTAAGAACAAAGCAGACAGAACCAATTGGCTTGTCAGGGACAAACATGCTGCACTTGAGGATATTCCAAAATACAAGAATGTGGATGCATCCGCCTGCGCACTGACGGCACCATACAACAGAGAAGAGGAACTGGCCATTGAATCCTACGTTTACACTACGCAATCTACCACCAATAGCAAGAGAATATACTACGTGGACGTTTTGGAAGCAGAAGAAACTTTTCTTGTTGGAACACAAACTGATGAATTCTCCGATAACCATTTGAAAGTTACTGTCATATCAATGGATGCCTATGATAAAAAGATTTTACTTTTGAAAAATGGGCGCTCAACGAATCAGCGGTCTTTAGTCTGGGAAAACATTGTAATTGCCAGTAATAATACACGGGCACAAATACAAGTGGAATTTATTAATCATCAGGATGATTATTTATACGATTGCGAATTATTTGAACATCGTGCCAATTATGAGGCTCACTCCTTAAATACATTTGTGATTGAAAAAAGTAATAGATGCATTTTTGATTCTGTTGGAAGCTTGGAAAGCGCTAGTGCTTTGATCTTCAACAAGGAAACCGTTATAGTTAACGGTGAAGATATTTCAAAATACCGTAATGAAATTAGTGTGAGTATGACTCCCTATCAAAAAAGGCATTATAATTGTTTTCAAAAACCTCTACGATCCGTTGCAACCCACAAACCTAGCTTAGGACCAAATTTTATGACGCAAAGCTCTCTCTCAAGTTTGTTCAATATGGTTACGAATGTTGATGTCCAAGAAAGCGAAATGACAATGGGCAATATTGCAAAAGGCGAATATCTAGGTGATGTCAGTGGTGGAGAAAGTTGCACACTTACAAACAATGCGTTTTCCAATAATAATAAGAGGAAACTTTACTTCAATTTATTTATATTCAAATCAAAAGATTTCGCTAATAGAATTATGGAAGATATACCAAAGGCTTTTTAAAATTTCATGAAGGAAAATATTATTTTATATATTTACCTATTTTCACGGTTATAATGTATACCAGTTTTTTTTTTTCTCAAATTTTGTTAAGCAAATCTAATTTTAGTAATAATTTTTTTTAATGTTCATTTTCTTTTTCATTAATACCTATTCTTATACATACTTGTACAAAAATTTAAAAAACCTGTTTAAACAATTTCTATTTTTGTGAAAAATTATTTTAATATTATTTAATCTTCTTTAGAAAAGTAAAAACTAATGATTTTCGCGTTAATTGAATAAATATAAAACTAGCTCACTTATTTAATATTATTTTTATTGTTACTACTTTGGTTCTAAATCAACAAAAATCAAAGACAGAAATACTCAATTTTACGAAAAGAAAGGACTCTGCATTAGCAAGGTTCTCAAGGAGTCCTTGGTGAATTTATAATCGAATATTTTTTTGTTTTTTAGGCAACTCTCTGTGTTCTAGAAATTCGTCAACGAAAAAAAAAAAAAACTAACCATTTATTTGAAATTTAATCTCGACTTTTGGTTTCTCAATAATTAAAAACAACTTTTAACGATTGCGCATATAAAGTTCTTTGTTCTAAAATAAACTTGACCATCTAAGCAAGAAGTAAAACTTCAATTGGGCTATAAAATGTGACGCTTTTCTTCCAGCTGCTCTATATTGATGCCTTTTCCGATTACTTCTCTTTACTTTGTGCAAACTTTGAACAAAATTGGAAATGAGAAAAAAAAAACCAAAAAGGAAAACTTTTTGCTTGCCAATTTCAACATAATGACCATGAACTTAGTCCGATTGAGAGAGATATGTAAGTTGAAAACTGACTAATTGCCAATTTTGTGCCCGAATCCAAGGAGAAGTTATCTTAAAATAGAAGAGCAATTAATATTGCTAATAGCTTGGTCATTTTGGCGAGATAAGAAGAAAACGTTCATTAGATACGTTTCCAATTGGACAAAATGAAATGAATTACTTGCCGCGCGTTACCTTAACTTGCCTTGCCGTTGCCTACCTAACTTTCGAGCAAAAGCGAAAGGTTAATGGGTCAGAGCGAGAATATCAATTACGTCCCCCAACCCCAACAGAAAAGAGAGTAAGTGAGGACATTTTATAGCAACAGTTGTTTGCTTTGATGTTGAAATGTAATTAGTTGAGATTTGATAAAGGTCTTGGACCTCTTTTGCCTTAGAGTTGGCTAATTGTAATTAGCTTCCCTCAAAGTTATGTCAAAAGTTTGACAAGCCTTCCCAAAAAAAATAAAAAAAAACATCAACAACAAAATGTACAAAAAGCAATTAAAGCAATGCTAAAAGCACAGTAGAAGAAGGACTCTTTTCGAGCTCATTTGTTTACAGGACTGACGACGCCTCTCATTAATGAAATTGACTTCCCACGACAAGTCACAGGACAGGCCAAGTGAAGTCAAGGCGTTTCCCCTTAAAGCCAGGATGATACATTTACTGACAAGTATAAATACCACACACAATTCTGTCAACAAAACTATATTTAACCTTAACCACCAAGCCAAAACCAAGAAAACAAAAGATGGTAAAGTGAAAATGGTTTTTGTGTTACTTTCCCCCCCTCTCTCACGCTCACTCTTTCTCTCTCTCTCTCTCTTTTTGAACTAAAGTTAGAGCCAAGGCTAAAAAGCAGGTGCACTTAAGTTTACTACCAACTGCAGCTGTTCCCAGCCAGAAGAAATGTTTATCTAAATGAATGAATAAATAATTATATTTTATGGAATGCTCATATTGAAAAGTTGGACCCACAAAACCCTTATAAGTATGCTACACAAAGTTGCCCTTTGATGTATGCTACAAAACATTGAAATCTCAATTTCCTCTCTAGACAAACACACACGCATAGAAGCAGTTGCTTATATATGTATGTATCCTGTTGGCAATGAAAAGCCTGAAGTAATGCAGAAGCATAAATTAAGTCACAACCGGTAATAATACTAAATGTGATGAAATGTACTGATGTTTTAATTAAGTCTATATATGGTTTCATTTTTCAACGATTTTCCAACCATTTTCATCCTGCACAGCAACAGCAGCAACACCAACAAGGACCTTGGCCAACGGCAATGTGGTGCTAGGTGCTGGCTCTATAAACTTGGTGCAAAATGAGAAGCATTCCGATGTGGGCAGCCATTTGGCTGCTCTTCGGTTTGGTCCTGCAGTTGAAGGATGCAAGCGCCACATCCGCCTACTCTTCCTTCTCCTCCTTGCCATTGGCTTGGCAGCAGCAGCAGCAGCGTAACCAATTTGGACGGAATTCGCGGAATTTCTTACGTCGCTCTGGCCCATCATCTTCTTCCCTAGCTGATGCAGCGGCAGGTGGCGGAGGCGGCGATGCGGTAAATCTAATGGCAAATGGCTACAATGAGTACAGTCAACTATTTGATGACCGTCATGCTCGGCAACAGCAAAAGCAACAACAACAGGTGAGATGAAATGGAAATAGCCGAAAAAGAATTTCGTGATAATAATTAAATAGAGTGGTATCAATTCGTTAGGTTTATTTAGGGAAAAGTTCAAAGTTCATTAGGCAGCAAACATTGCGTATGTTGAATAAATTACTTATACGCACTGTTGTTTCGAAACTAATTGCAGCTGCGTCAGCAACAACAGCAAACCGAAGTCTACGGCATCGTTGAACCGCTAATTGAGGACACACCCTGTGCGGACCGTGCCTGTCTGGTGAATGATGATTGCTGTCCCACTGGCGTCTGTGTCAACACATATGGAGGTAAGGCAACAAAAACAACAAAGTGAAAACCCCTTTCATAAATTGCATTTGCATTCGGGCAGAGGGCAAATGCGTTTATGTCTTTGGACGGAAGCGTGATGATGATCAATGTCAGCGTCATTCGGATTGTCCAACCGGCAGTTTATGCACATTATCTAACCAAGAGGAGGCCGGAGGTTCAGCCATTTGGCATTGCGAGGCGTCCTTGATGCAGGAATTGTTTGGCATAAAGCAAAAACATTCGTTGGGCAGTGAATGCACCAGCAGCAGCGATTGTCAACTAAACATGTGAGTGCACGAGAAGGACGAACAAGTCAATCAAATGTCATTTTCTTTTCTTTTTTTTTTTGGGGGGTTTTTTGCAGTGGAATGTGCTGCCAACAGCAAAGATTGCATCATCGCGCCATGACCAAGCTAAGTTGTGGCTATTTTCGTGATGCCTTCGATTGCATTGATATGGCCGAGGTAAGGATAAACCAGAAGGCTGAACTTTGCCCCCCTAAGTATGCAATAAAAAGTCGAGAAATTTACTCTTTGAAAACAAGTTTTTTGGGAAGGTTTTTGGATAAAGAAAATATCAAAAAAGCTAACACTCTTTATAGATAATATAATTACAAGGCATACAAAATGTTATACAATGAATGTCAGCCTATTGCATACTTTTAGGGTCGATGTACTCCCGATTTCCTAGTCCTAGATGCAAAAACGAAAGTCTTAAATGCAGTTTAAATCAAGAACTTTCCTTTCTTTTCAGCATCGAAATATCTGAAGGACAAAAGACAAAAAAAACATATCAAATGTTCTATATATATCCAATATATATAAAAAAAAACATCTTTTCAAATATTGAACACTGAAAATACATATCAATTTCTTCAAGAATAATCATTAATTAAATATATTTACATAAAATATTCCACAAATAATTATAATATTTAATCAAAAAGAACAAACTAAAACAAAAAGAAAGAATCTTAATGTGTTTATAGAAACAAAGTAAATCCCTAAAAAAAATAATACTGACTGAGGCATTCAATGTTATTCAAAATAAAAATTTAAAAAAAAAACAGCAAGTATTAACAGATATATATATACATATATAAAGCATTTTATTCCAATCTTTATGTGTAAAATTGTTATTATTAAAACAAAATAAAACCAATTAAAGCACAAAAACAAAAATTGGTTTTCATTTCCAAACATCTTATCAGTTTTTGGTTTAAATTCAATGAAGAAAAAAAAAAAAAAAAAAAAAATCAAGTCAAGTCACAACAAATAGAATATCTTAAATTATATTTGAAAATATATTGTAAAATTTTAAATTATTTAGAAAAGAATAAAAAAATAAATGTATAACAAAATGCACAACAAAAGTGCTAACGGGCTAAACAGCTCCGGAAACCAACATGAAAGATGTTTTTCTTCATCAAGGTGATAGCAAAAAGGATTCAATGAGTTTAACTACATAACGAGCCTTTGTTCTTTGTTCCTTTGTTCTGACTATTCAAATTTTCATATTCAATACATCTGCATCAAAAAGTGTTCAAAGTTATTTGATCCTACACTCAATAGCTTACACTAAAATTCAATCAATTTGTTTTTGCATCGTTTGAATGCTATGAAACTGAGTCTTACGTCAGTTAACAAATCCACTCGAATTCGATTTTCATTACCATTATATTCATTTTGATCAGCGCAAACTTAAATTAACTTTTCTGTCATTCATGCAGCTCTCTAATAGATATTTAAAAAAGATCGAGTTGAATATTGCCCCTTAATGATAACAATCAATAAATTTAAGCGAAACCTTGCATTTAGCCGGCTCGAGGTCAATCTTCCAGAAGAAAATTATTTCAAGAGCAACACAAAGAGGTAAACAAATTGTCTGTATTGCTATTCTACGGTACAATTTACCGTGTATGAAATAATAGAGCATGAATTTAGTTTGTCAGGGGCTCTTACACTAATTTTTCATAGCGCCTAAGGTTATGCACAAAAAGGTGGACTTCGGTATTGTCTATTGGCATCTCTGATCTTTTTTCGCTTCATTTAGTTGCAATTCCCAAATGGTTTCAGCATTAAAGACATGGAATGGCTATTGCAATTCTGGAGTCCTTTAGCAAAGTCTTGAATTAGCTATTTAGACAATCTGCTCATCTTTTTGTGTTGCCTTTGAAATAGTTTTCTTTTGGAAGATTGTTTTGGAACTATGTAATTTCATACCAAATTCTGCATTTTCCAAAATTCTCTTAAAATAAAGATAAACTAACCATATGTTATTGCATTGGCAACGGCTGGGAATTAAAATATGGAAGTTGCTACGCCCCCATATCAGAAAATGGAAATGATTCACTTTTGAAAAGGGGAAAAAGTCACCGATACGTCATTTCTATAGCTAATAAAACAGAGCCAAAGCTTATCAGCATCCACAGTCAAACAACATTTTTCGTAGAAGTAGGCGTTATTTTCACATTTATTTTAACATTCCGTACTGATTAGGCCTGATTTGTATAAATAGATTTTGAGATTTCGAAAAATATTAATAAGTAGTTAGTAAAGCAAGTTTCATTAAAACGGTATAACGTAGTCGGACCACAAATCGTTGACGTATTCAACCATATTAATGTTAGGTTGTAGCTCCCTAATACTTGAATTATCTCCGTGGGTAACAATCAAACGTCTAATTTCTCCCATCAGATGGGCATCTTTTTTAAAGAGAATCTTACAAGTTGGAATAATGTTTTTCGCTGAAATTATTGTCCATTTTTGGTCGTTTTCCATATTATGCTTGAAAGACTGGACATCGTGTACACCCTTTACCGTGGAAGTGACATGTTCACTTTCAGTGAACTCTGAGTTGTCTTGATTTGAAATAACAACATTCCCACCCATTTTATTCCATTGGGTACCCAATTTTGCTTCCAGTTTATCAAGCTTACTCTCGTCGGTGTCATCTGATTCAAAACCGAAGAAACTAATGATTGCATTCCATATGTCTTTGAAGAATTGTAGAAACTTATCGAAGCCACTCATTTCCTCAGAGTTTTCATTTTCATTTGAGGCTGTACTGACATCCAAGCGTCCACCAAGATCAAAGTGATTTGTGACATACCAACCAAATTGGTTTAATACTTTGATAATTTCTTTGGTGCGATCTAAATTAGATAGATTTTGTATATTGGCAGCCGCATAGATTTTATCGCGAAAGTCCGGACTTAATACAATTTTATCCTCGTCAATAAGTATTTCGGTTTTCTTACTTATAAGAGATACAACAGCATTACGAACATTATACTTGGATTTCGATCCATTATGTAGATGATTGGCGTATTTTGCATCTAGAATAAGATTAGAAATTTTGTCCAAAAAATCTTTATCCCCAAGAGATTGAATAGTTTGTCTAATTAGAAAAACTTCATCTCTCTGTTCCACTATAGGTTGGTAGCTTTTGTCAAAAGTGATGGGCGACATGTTAGACAACTTTAAAGCCAAAGATTGTTCATCATAGATAAGCCCCGTCAGAAATCTTTCCGCAAGCATTTGCACCGAAGTGTACATTGCGCCAACATATAAAGTGTATTGAACTTTACTTGTATCTTCCCCAGAAGAGACGTCAATTACTTCGCACACTGGTGTGTCCAAGGGAACAGACGCAAAACGTTTATCATTCGCCAACTTCACCGAAGCACTATGTGAACTCAATAAAATATTCTTTGCCTCTTGAAGGTAACTCAAAAATTGATCAACAGTTTGGTCTTCTACCTCTGTGACATTCATAAAGAGATCCGATTTCAAATCAGCTCGACCCAAATCACGAATAGAAAGCATAAAGTTAGACGACTTTATAAGGGAACAATATTTTAAAGGTTCAGCAGTCACATCATCTAGAAAAAATGAATGATTTTAATAAAAAATAAGCAATTCGTTAATTAAAATATACTTACATTGAATAGAAGATATTAGTAAAGTTAGAGTAAGAAAAAAACAATATATAGAATCCATTTTGTTATATAGATTGTATGTAGGTGTATTTAGGAGGTTTTAGTCTCAGACTGTTCGTTTTTTATTCAATGCACTGTATTCGTGTACCAGCTGCAATACATTACATGAAACGCAATAAAGGGAATGCAAATTAATTGTCAGCACAATGAGATGATGCCAGAGTATTGGTCATCGGTTGACTATATTATATTATACACAATTCCAATATTGAAACTGATTGTGCTTGTTTGCAAAAGGTCTTTAACACCTCAGGGGAAGTGGAACAAACATCTCTTAAAATTGATCAGTTCAAATTATTTGCTAGCTTTAATTTCATATTTTTTGTAGCCTTGTGTCTGAAATTACGGTGCTGAAATTGTATACTGGCTTACTTATCAATTTTTAGATTAAAGGCACTAATTGACGGGAGTGTACTTGCTATGTATAAACAATAACAAATAAACCAGAAAAGAACCTCTTTATACAAGGTTTGATATCAATATGTTATGTTATCGTTATCGATGTTATCGATATAACATTTAGCTATAAAATAGCGATAGGAAAATCTACATGTTGCAATTTCGAGCGTTGCCAGATGCCACATTTTGGGCACAGCTGATAAAACAATACGCAGACTGTTTCAAACAAATAATAAAAATCCCCGACTTTAATATATTCGGATACCAATAAAAAGCAAAACAAGGTTTATTTTGCACATGAACCAATCGGTTTTCCAGTTGTCTTTAAGCTGTAGCATAAGCTTAGCCAATTCAGCGAACAAATTTGGTAATCTATTCTTTGGGACACATGCATTTCAAATTTAAGATCGAGGATCATTAATTTTAATTTTGTTTAGTGACACCTTGTAAAAATTTATTGCTTAAACTCGCACTTTTCAAATTACCGCGATCAAACTCTTTATACTATGTACATATATACACATACATACATGCATTTAACCTTACGACGTTTATTATATGTATTAAGCAAATATCTTATTTATATTTGTATATATAGAACAATTATCATTGATGCTCAACTACGGACTGTAGTGGCTGTATCGGGCTCAATATTACCCTCGGGCAGCTCCCTGACCAACGATAAAAGCTTCTCCAGCTTGGATATCTGCAAAGTGGTCTGATCCAAATACAATTGCTTCTTTGGCGGCTTGACCATGACACGCAAATTAGGCGATAACTTCAAGGAAGTGGTTACACCTCTGCAAGAAGATAGTTTAGGTTGGTTCTTGACAAGATTAACATGATTTAACATCTACACTTACTTTTCATCTCCCACAACTATAAAGTGCAATTTCTCATTAAAGGCCAGACGGGTCAGTTTATTCTTACGTTTGGGAACCACAGCCTGAATGCAAATGGCCTTATACTTGTTCACATTCAAATCAAAGACATGCACTTTCCCCTCGGTGGTCACTGCAGCAAATACAGTGCTGGAATATGGAGCCCATTTGACATCGCCCACCGCTGAACCCAAATCGAAAATGAAGAGAGGATCAGCCCTCATGTCCTCCCAGACTTTAACACGCCAATCTCCACCGCAAGAGACGAAAATGTTTGAATTGAAACGATTGAAATCGATGCGATAAACAGACATATTATGGGCATTATAGGTCATCAAATACTTGGAACTGAAGGCTGTGCTACATTTGTAGATGTAGCCGCATTCGGTGCCCACTAGAAAGATCTTGGGATCGACCGGATGGAATTTCATGCAGCAGCCGCCACTCTTAAGACTAACCTTTGTGCCATCAGGGCCATCGACTAGGCCATCTTCGAGATACAATGTTATAATCGTGGTAACCCACAATTTGTTTTGCATTAGAATCCAATTAAACACTCTTCCATCAGATGATACGGAATAGAAGTTAATCTCGCCATCGGTCATGTCAGGACCCCATTTAAGTTGCCAAACGCATTCGCCATGTTTACAATTGACGCCTCGGGAGACATATAAAGGCTGTTTGCAATCGCCACGCAAATTATAGACAGCAACATTGCCATCATAGAGGCCAATTACCACCAGGAATGGATATGTCGGATGTATATCACAGCACATCACCCCGCAATCAGTTTGAACTAAGGTAAGGTAAGGTAAGGTAAGGTAAGGTAACTATTTAAAAACTAAACTAGAGATTATCCCCAGCTCTACTCACTTATATAATCTGGGAATGAAGGATTCTTCACAGTGAAGAGACAAAGATAACCCTCATTTGTCTGTTTCATAAAGTCATCTGGCAAGTAGATAAATATTTGGATGATATTTCCTTTAAATTACATTATTTCACTACTTACGTGAACCAAAACAAACGGCAAATAGATCATAGTAACTTGGATTAAACAATATATCGGTGACACTCATTTTTTTGGTCTTTTCATATTGAAATTTCCATAGGGGCAATAGATTACCCTCACCCTCTCGAAACTCATCTGCCGGATCTTCCCAATAGCGATAATCATTGGCTATATCATCGTAGATATTCTGATTGATCATACGTTCCAGGATCTGCCAGCATTTCAAATATTTCTTGTTCAACTGCTCGGCCATGGCAGATTTATCCTTGAATTTCTTTTGACGCATTCCCCGTTTGACAGTACGCGAATCGTCGCGTCGATTATCCTTCTGTTGCTCCTCGAAATCAGCCAAATACGAATCATAGATAACCCATTGAAGGACATTCGCGCCAAATTGTGAACGTGGCGGCGGAATGGTTTGAGTATCCACACTCTAAAACAAAAAACTAACTTTAAGGGGGAAACCATTCTGGTTTTCGACACTTACTCGCTTGGGTAAAGTAAAGGTCAGAGCGGCACGTTCACAATAATTAAATTGATTGATTAACTTGCGTTTCTTGCTAGTTGTTGCTGCCGCTGGCTGAGCCTCACTTGGCTCATCATCATCGGGACCAGCTGCCTCGCCATCTTCTTCTCCATCGACACCTGATTTCCCGCCAGCTTCGTCTTCCTCTTCTTCGCCTTCCTCTTCCTCGCCGCCAAGAGCATTTTTATCCTCCAGTTTATCATCATCATCGGCCTCAGCCTCTTCACCTTCTTCGCCCTCAACCAATTCGGCATCTCGTTGCTCTACCAACGAATAATTGGGCATAGGCAATGGATAGGCAACATCATCAGTTTCTTCTGCCTGACGACGTGCTTCCTCCGAGTCCACATGCAACGAATTACCCGGAAAACTTATCAAAGTCACTGTATTCCCAGGCAACGGAGCTGGCACAAATTCCCCCTCTTTAAAACTAAACACCACCAAATTATGCACCACATTCGTATTGGTCGGTGTTAGCACTTTTGTCACCTCCTCGGCTAATTCGGCCTCAGTTAGATCCAATTGATCATCCGGCTTTAGCAATTGTCGTGACTTCATCCAGGCATCAAAATCATCAGCATCTCCACCGCCGCCACCGCCACCGCCATCGCCCTTGCTCTTGGACGTGCGTATCTACAAATATATATATCCATAAGTCATTAACTAAATCCAACTCATCAGACACACAACCAACTCAAATAGGTGCATCGATTATTATCATTATTAACACAAAGCTGAGGGAGGCGAATTTAGGTAACAAGAACTTGACTTACCTTTATCATATCGAATGTTAAATTGTGCATTGAGAATTTGATATTGGAATAACAACTAAAATTAGATAAGGTTAGGCTTTTGAAGAGGCTTTTGGAGGGGGGCGGGAAAGAGTAGGATTATAAGTAGAAATTAATCATGCAACATGCAACAGAGTAAATCTTTCTCTTTTATATTTTCTTGTTCTCCATTTATCCATAGAACAGATCACTTTCAGTTACCTCCTGCTGTGTATCGTCGGATTCCTCCTCAGATTCCATGCAGCTGGCAGCTGACATATTTTGCTATCGACTTTATTTTTGTGGTCTCAACTGTACCTAAAAACTACACACTACACCCACAAACACACTCACTCGCACACGCATCTACAGAACGGCGGCTACTACTAGTTGTTGTTGTTGTTGTATGTATTTACAGTATATATAAAAGATGTTTATGTATAGAGAGAAAATACGTTATATATATTTACAATGCATTTTGATGTTTTATACTGATATTTACATAATGTTCTCTACATGCACTCACTCACACACCGACAAGAATCATAAGTAATAATATGTAATGACACTCCACTTATAAGAAATTTACTTTCAAAATTGAATTTCTCGACCGTTTTATAGGATATTCTTTAGCAGGAACGCAGTTTTCAGATTTTATTCATAAATTTCAACGAGTGAAAAGATAAACCTCCATAGAATTGGAAGATACTGTTCCAAAAGTCGCAGATGAGCTTCTTGAAATTGAGTTTTATCCATTTTTGAAATCAAATTTCTCAATAGAGTGTCCTTACCGATGATGCACAATGACTCATTCGCTGAAATTTCGATACTAAAACAAAAACAATTAATTTAGAATCCATTTAACCTTTGCAATTCTTCACATATAAATTTATCAAACTGTTTTAAATTCTTAAATTGTTTCACTTTATGTGAACGATTAAACATCTCTTAGGTTTTTTTTCTCATTTCTTTTTGAATTTAAAAAAACTAAAAAATATTCTCGCCATTAAACCCGGCGAAATCTATGAAACCGCCTCTTAGATCGTTTCCATTTTTCTGAGGGATTAATTATTAGAAAATCTCTTAAAAACAAAGATTTAAAAAAAAAAAACCCACACCCAATGAACGCGATTGGACTTCTATTTAAACTACCTAAACTTTTTAATGATTAACAATAACTCTTTACAAAATTTCTATAATGATTAACAATAACTCTTTACAAAATTTCTATAAATTTACATATATGCATTTATATTGCCTCAACAAAAAAAGTTAAGCCAAAGTATAAATTTAATATTTCATAGTTTCTAGTCGGAGCAGCCTTCTTTTTTTTTTTTGCTATTTTAAACCTTCAACAAATGAGCCACTGGGCATGGATTAAATAGTTTAAATTTATAATGATATTTACATATTTACACACTCGCACTTACAAATTACAAAATGCAGTACTACTTGCGTTCTAAATTCTAAAGGAAAAACTGCTGCTAAACAAGGGGAAGGATTACAGGATGCAGAATATACAATTGGTCAATATACCGCCATGGCTTTGTTAGCAAGTTTCCACATCTTAAAAAGAAAATAACTAAAAAATACTAAACACACACAAAATTCCGAGAGAGAAAAATAATGTTTAGTAAAAATACTTGAGAGAGTTAAGTCGCTTTTCGCCGTCTAAAACTCTCGTGTGAACGCTTGGATAAACGTAGACCAACTAAAATCTGTGGCAAGGAATTGCAAACAATTTAAACCAAAAAACTTTGTTGACTGTTGATGACGTCTGCCACCATCATGTCAGCGGCCTCTTCAGAGCCAAAGAATGGATGGAATAAACTTTTTCTACTTCCGCCCGACGTCTGCCGCAGCAGGTGAAAAGGGCAGGTAAAGAGGAGTTTCATATTGATATATTAGGCGGCTCTATCTTAAGGTGGGGCGGCGGGTAGCGAATAAATAAACAAATTGCACACAACTCCATTAAGTGAGATCCCAAACCCAATCCAGACACACTTCTGTGCGCGGAATTAAGTTACTTACATAGCAAATCAATGAGGAAATTTCGAGTTTTAATACGCTTTACGCGCGTTTAGGAAAGGTGAGCCTAAAGCCATATAGGTGAGAGTGATTTATTGACTGGTTTATTGCGTCGATAGTGATGGGCCTTCGACACTCTCTAGAGAGGTAAGCGAGGCAGCAGCAGCAACTCGATTATCGAGACAGAGACAGAGCCTGGCCCAAATTCAAAGAAATGGCTAAAGTATATATAGTAAATTGGTAGCTGTAACTACATTGCACCGTTGCCAGTGATCCATGGCACGCACATGCTGCTCCTCTGTCCTCTGCCCACTCCCCCTCCCCGACCCGCTTCTCAGTGAGTTCTGGCGGAAATTGCAAATTATGTGTCGTGACAAAGTTCCATTCCGAAATTTTTTTCCTGAGCGCAAAAACTTATTAAAAAGTAATCGCAAATTTTTCAAAAACTCTACAAAAATAGAAACGTGCAAAAGCGACGAAGGACATGGACATGGATGTGAACGTGGATGTCATCGTCGCATAAGGATTCAGTTTAGTTGTGACTCTCGAGGCGTTCGCATGGATATTCCAAGTTATTTTTTTGTTGTCCCGAGTGTTTATTTTGGTGTACTTACCTTTCCTCTGTTCTGTTTGCCATCGCCTTTGCTTTTCGTATCCGGCATAATGTCTGCTTTTGCTCCACTTCCGCTTTCACTTGGTCCAACTTGTTTGTTTTTGTGTTATCTAGTTTAGTTTGGTTATTTCTCAATTTCCTTGCCGTCTGAATTTGTTTTGAATTTTTTTCAGTAACTCATTCTCCTGTTAAAAATAAAAGTAACTTAATAATTTTCTGTTTTGTCGTTGATGGTTTTTGGGGCTGTGTTTGTTGCGTTTTCGACAAAAGTCAAACTTTACGTAATATTAGAAACTAAATAGACAAAAAATCAAATGATACGAATTTAGCCATTCTGCCTGCTTTGACTTTGTTTGTTTGAGTTTCTATAGAGACATACGCACTAAATCTTATTGTTTTTTTGCCATTTGCATATCGATTGTTTTCGCATTAGAAATAAAAGCTTGAAGGTGGCCCAAAGGACTGAAATATCCAAAAGGCAATCTCTTCTTTATCGAAAAGTCAATTTATTTTCATCTAAACTCCCTTGGAACTCCGCTGGCAGAGTGTTAAATAATTTATTAAGCAAAAATTTGTAAAACAATTTGATTAGCTATCAAAATGAAATGAATATGTTGCCTCACTCACTTGATTACTCTGTAATTAACTTTTTGTATGTTTTTAGTAGAAGAAGCAAATCAAAATCACTTTGTATTTAAAAAGTTTAAGTAAAAGTGAGTCAATGAGTCAAGTTTTTCATCGAACTCAAAGTTTTAAAGTAATAAATTAACAAGTTTTTATACATTTGGATGGTCAGATTCATTAAACAAAAGCAAAGATTTAAAGTTTCGAAAAAGTTTATTTATTCAGTTTTCAAATGGTAATATTCCAATTCGTGAAAAAACCGAGAAAAAAATCTATAATAGGAAAAACTGTTTTCTAAAATCAAAGATATACCCATATTATCAAACAGCTATGAATCGTATAAATAAATTGACAATTTCTGTCCCTTAATCTCGTTTTTCTTTTACAAAAATTTGTTGGTTTTTTTTTTGTTTTCAATTTTTATTTAAAGTGCCAGTAAAAACGCAGCTTAAAGCTAAAAGTTAGACTCTGTTTACACTTTCAACGCATTTTTGTTTTTGTTTTGTCAACAGTACACGCCCAGACGTACATACATATATATATATATATATATATATCATATATATTACTGATTACATCATTAATTATGCCTTCAATCATACACATACATACATAAATCATTCCAAAAATCATTAATTTCATTCATATTACACTATGTATATATATCGATCCTTCCTAATCGTTCTCTTTCTTTTCTCTCTCTCTCTGTTTTTATAGCACACACTATTAGTTCTTGTTTTTTCTTTTTTTTTTTCAAATAGTTTTTGTTATTGAGCCTAACAAATTGAATATTTTCACTTACACAATATTCATTTTTTGTTTTTTTTCGACAAACAACCAATCAAATTGTCATTGTGTGTGTGTGTACATTTTTCGCTTATGTTTAGCTAGCAAATTATAATATAATTTATCATTTCAAGTCTTTGTTGAATAATTGAATTAGGAGGGGAGGGGGTAGGGGGGAGTCTTTGTTAGATATATACGAATGCATGTAAATTGATAAGCAAAAAATATTTCTTGTTGCTTTTTTCGACTTCTATAAACTATTTACACAATTTTACAATTACAGGAATTACACAATACATATATAAAAACTAAATTAAATATATATATTATATATCTATATATATAGGTATACAATATATTTAAATCGATTGAACGATTGTACAGGAAATTTATGGAATAAACTTAGTTTGATAAAACACATTTTCGCAATTGCCTAAATTAATAGGAAATCAAATTTCGTCGTAGGCCAAAAAATATATATATTTAAACAATTTTTCGTATTTTTTTTTTGTTTAACAATCGATATTATCAGATTTTTTTTCTTTTCACTTATACCAAATACAATTGTAATTATAATTAGAATTAATGTAAATGCTTAGATTGGATGTAAATTAATATGTATGCATGTTAATCTCTCAACGTTTATGTGTGCAAGTATGTATGTGTGTGTGTGTTTATGGGAACATATTTGTTTATTGCAGTTTTGAGGTTGGTTTTAGTTTAAGATTAGAATTCTGTTGCATTTTTATGGCAATTTGTTGATGAGTGTGAGTATGCGTGTGGGTGGGTGTGTGTGTGTAATACATTTAGTTTAACCAAGAAAAAAACACACAAATATACAAATATATTTTTTATACTGACTTAAATTAGTTGTAAAATGTTTCAGAGCAGCAAAACGATTTGTTAACAAAACAAAATAGGAAAACTTTATTATATAATATAAACACACTAAGAAATTGAATATTTTTACTTTAAATAGTTGAATAGAAATTTAAATAGCAAAATTTGGATTTTCATATAAATAAATATTTCGGAAAATAAAATAAATTATTTAGTATATTGAATATATAAAAGATGTTTTGCTTAACAAACTTTTTGTAGATTTAAGAGTATAAAAAATACCTAAATCTTTTAAGCTTTGGATAATAATGAGTTTTAGTTTTTTACAATTTTTAACTTTATTTTGAAAACTAAAAATCATTTTGCTGCCTAGATAGATTTACTAATCGGGGGATGTTGTTTTGCAACTTAATTCCGCACAAAGTATCGAAATTCTTTCAATTAAAAGTTCGAGATTGATTTTGGCGTATATGTTGCAATGTATTTTGTTTTGTACATGAAACATTATGGAAATATAGTTTGAATATAAATTGTATAATGTATATGCATGGTGTTGTTTGTTTTTTATATATATTGTTTATGACTATAGTTTAAAAATAGGAAGAACAAGCTTTGGTTATAAAGGAATAAAAAAAAACTATATATCAAGGAATTATTCTGTTAGATGAGATGTGGTCAAAGAAGGTGGGATGCGGGTGCTGTTAGCGGGTTGGGGAAGGGGCGAATATAAAACAACTAAATGAATAAAGTTGTGAATGATCAAATGAGGGAATGAATGAGAGTTCTGTGCGGGGTGGGAGGAGGGAAGCAGCAAGTGAGCAAAAGGCGGCGCACTTTCATTTGTATTTTTTTCTCTTTTTTGTTTTATAAATTTTTATTAATATGATTTCCTGAGTTTTTCTTTTTGTCCACTTTTTATCCCCCATTTCTCTCTCTCTCTCTCTCTTTCTCTATCTTCTGACTTTTCTCTCGCTATAAGTTCCTTTTTTGTTGGGCCTAAAAAATGTTTGTTTGATTTGTGGCTAATTTGCGCTTTCGTTTTTTTTGTTATGTGTTTAAACTGCTGCTCAGTCTTGGCAAAGTCTTTTACTGTAGATTTTGTTGTTGTTGTTGTTGTGAACAAGTTCTATATATTAAAAAAATATACATCAGATGTGATTACTACTATATGTATAAGTTATCGATATATATATATATAAATGTTTCTAGGCCCTAACTTTGTTATTTTGATAGCACTAAATTGGCAGTGCGGCAGTTAATGAAGGCGCCGCCACAAAGGCCCAAAAGCTGCCTCAAAGAAATAAGAAATTATAAAATATTTGTTGCTTTCAATTCTTTTCGCTGTGAATTATTCAATTTGAACATCCCACCACCATTTTATCTAGGAAAATGTCAACGAATTCAATGCAGCTTGAAAATACAAGTGAAAGCAAACTTTTTAACAAAAAAAAAGAAAAATCTCAACAAAAAATGTCATTGGAAAATTAATTAATGTATATATACAAAGTGAAGGGAATAAACAACGAACAGGGGGGAGGGGGAGGCGGGACAAAAAAGCAATGCATAATTTTACAATATTTTGGTTTCTTTTTTAGGGGTTTTTTCTATTTACAATTTTCTCTGTGCTTTTTGGAACTGCCATAGTTAAGGTAACACGGGGCCAGGTTACAGGTTACAGGTGTGTGCGTGTGTTTGTATTATTGTGTGTGTGAGTGTGTGTGTCTGTGTCTTACCACTAAAATTGTGGTATTCTGTTTGTTGTTGTTGTGGTTGGTGGTGGTTTGGATTTTGGTGTCAATTTAAAATCGCCCGACTAGAGCCACAATCAGTTCTTTACTTTATCCTCCACACTTATGCTGGCCAGTGTCTTTTTAATACGCAGCGCTGTTAGACGTGCCACTGGATTGGGATACCAGCATTCTTTCATCACCTTGGCCATATTATGCAAAACATCTGAGGCATGCCAACGATTTGGTATACTCGGTCGACACTTTTCAATGCAAACGACCTAAGGAAATGGAAGTGGACAAATTAATTTTTGCTGTGAACTGAAATCAAAAAGACGATTGCTACCTTCTTCATCTCTTCGATACTTGGATCGGGCTGTACTGTGTCATAGTAGGGCAATTGATATTCATCATAGATCATTCCCATATTACAGCGACGTGCTATTTCCCATAATATCAAACCAAAGGCATAGACATCGGCACGTTTATAGGAATCAAAGTGCTGGGCATTCATGCTCTCATCCAATACTTCGGGGGCCATGTAACGTTTAGTGCCCACACGATGTGTTGATGGTATATCCACAGAATCATCTTTCTCCACATGACGCACCGCCAGACCCAAGTCACCAATGGCGCAGCTCAAATTCGATTTGACCAGAATATTCTTAGACTTGAGATCACGATGGGCAATGGCCGGCTTGCCACGTGTACCCACAATATCCATATGCAAATGAGCCAATCCAGTGGCAATACTTAAGGACATATTCAGCATGGTATTCGTGTCCACACAGTGAGTAGTTAGATAATCAAAGAGTGAACCATTCTCATGGTAATCGGTGACCAGCCAAAGTTGCGTCCAAGTTCCATTATCTAAAAAAGAGAATTTCTTAGAAGAATCCAATCATAGCGAAATGCATCGACTTACCCTTATTATCAGCTGCTATGAAACCCAATATATTCTCATGCCGCAGCATAACAGTCTGATAGATTTCGGCCTCGCGAAACCAAGAGCATTCCTCACGACTGGAGAAAATCTTAACTGCCACATTCTCGCCACGCCAACGACCACGCCAGACCTCACCGAAGCGTCCTTTACCAATGACATGGCATAGCTGCACTTGGCGTGCTATGGATCGTTGTACCAGAAGGGGTAGACCAGCTGGGAAGAGGGGTGAAAACACAAATATTTAGTCGATCTTCTAAAAAATACTAGACTTAACACGTAAGCAAAGCTTTTGAATGATTTCATGGAAGTTATTTTAACTCATGTCTAAAATACAGTCTTAGCTTATTGGCTAAGTGCCTGTAATTCAGATGTAAACAGGGATAAAATCGGCAATTCAGCCATCAACAATTAGTTGCCCCTTAATTAAGCCTAAGATCGTTTAGTCTTATCCAAATCATTGCGTTGCAAATGTCGTAGATTCACCAAAGTGAGTCTCTCATAATTGTTCATCTAGTTTCAAATTGCAACTCACCTGAACCCGATCCGGATGTGGTCATCTCAATGATATCATGTATTGTCGTGTTGCCATTCAATATGGGATCATATACAGAATCCTCCCTCGGATATGGACGACCACTGGCAATGCGTTTGCGTCGCTGACAATAATACCAGGCAAATGTGCCCGACAGGCAAATGATTAGAGTGGCGCCAACGATAATGCCAACTAGTTCCCAGCTATTTAGCTTATAATCGGTATGAAAATCTGTTTAATAACCCACAAAAAAAAGTACTTAGTTAGTTTAAAGTTACAAGCCCAAAATGTCATGTGTTGAAAGTTAGAAGAGAGCGAGAGAGAATGTGTGAAAAATTAATGGAAAATCAGGAAAATGCAAGAGGCGTTTTTTTTTTTTGCTTTTTGGGTTAGTCCAGCGAGCGATCGAGGCAAGAAAGGCGCTGTGTGACATGCAATGCATAAGAAAATCCAAGTGCAACAATAATATAAAATAGAACATAATGCAAAACAGAAACAAATAACCCACAAACCAAAAGACCAAAGTGTGCTTCAATTGATAACAAATTAGTGAATTGATTAATTAAGTTAGTTCTACTTAATTATATATACACAAGTTAAATACACACTAACCTGGTGGGATTATTTACAAACCTCTTGGCGCTACTTAAGACGACCAAAACGACTTGAACGTATAACTATGTTTTTTTATAGATAGAATTCTACAGTTATAAACAAATGGAAGACGCTTGGCAACAACTCACACAAAAACAAACACACGTACGAAAATAATAATAGACCTTATAGCCCCATATCCTTTTTTTAATCCTTTGTATGTTTGTATCCTTCTCCTCATATCCTTATCCGCACCGAAACGAAATAGAACAAAACAATCATAATAAACGCACACAAACAAATAACGAAACATTTACACACACTCACACACACAGACAATATGAGGAATGCAAATGAAGGAAACAAACTACGCGCAAAAAATGGGTGAAAAGATGAGAAAAGACACAACGAAGAGCGAATTGGGGGCAACAAAACAAACAGTGCGATGTAGAGGAAGGGGGAGAGAAAGAGTGAGAGATGATCGATCATTAGTAGCTTTAAAAGACGGCTGCCAATGGCAAGTTGGCTGCTCAATTACCTTTTCCAAAGGTTCGCAGCTCCCAACTTTCATTAAACCCTAAACAACTATTTCAGTTTTTAGTTTATTCCAAATTACGATTAAGATTGACTTAGCAAGTTGGCCGCTCTATTGGCTCTTTATTTTTTAGATATTCAAGATCGATCTAACCTTTTAGGCAATGTTACCTTATCCTTATCTCTATTTGTAACCTCCATTTCATCTTATTTCTCGGCGTTTTCAAAAGAATTAAATATTAGAGGAAAATATATCATACATTTTCATTTTAGATGCACTTTTATTGACTAGTTAAGAGTTTTCGCGAACGCGGAGCTAATGCTCAACCTTTCGATGCCAAAATGATCAAAAGACACTTAAAAATAATCCTATTCAATCTTTTAATTTCTACTCTTGCTAATGATTTCAATTTGTTTAATCTTAAAATATAAAACTTGATTTATTAAACCTATAAACATTTTAAGCATAATTAACGGATAGAAATTCTCTCATCTCATTCTCTTAACCTATCCCTCCCTCTCTCTTTATGATGGATAAACAAATGATGGCCAGACATTTGCGAGACTTATAAATGAATGCAATTTTTTTGTGCCACTGCAGTTTTTTATTATGAATGGAATGAATGAACGAATGAGTTGAAATGGGCGCACACAGACAAGAGAGTGCACACACACAAATACAGACACACACATTCAGTATGACAAAGACACGTGGTGGGGGGAATGGGTGGCTGAAGTCTGGGGCCCTTGAGACATGTTTTTTTTACTTCTTTATTCTGTTGCCTATTTTCCCATGTTTCATATTTCTCTCCCTTTTTATTGAGTCAATAAGATAATGAGGCAAAAGGTCAAATTCGACAAAAACAAGAAATACAAAGACAAAATGGACAGGTGGAGAGGTTAGGGGCGGCCAAAAGGTGTATGAGGGGGGGAGAGACAACGACAAGGTTGCAGTGCGTAGGTGAAAACAAAAAACAAACCAAGAAATGGGTTTACTTCTCAATGGGTGAGGGGTCAAGGAGGTCTAGGAACGGCGGCTGCGGGGATAGCTGAAAGCGAGTGCGTATGTGTGTGTGTGTGTATGTGTGTGTATGTGTGTGTGGGTGAAGAATGGATGTGGTTTCTATGTGTGTGTCTGTGGGATGCAAATGATGATATGGGCGTGGCTCAAAATGAATTTCATTGAAGAATTCTGACAATGATGGGGCGAGAGTGCTTTGGCAGTGGTTGCTTTTCGTAAGTATGTGTGGGTGGTTGATTGGTTGGTGGGTTGGGTGGTTGTTGTTTGGGTGGTGCAATACTCTCTCTCACCTGGTATAGCATCATTGTAATTTTCGCGCGTATTGCAAAAATCATCATGACAACATTTTGTGGCTGTTGTTGGTGTTTTATCATGACACCAGGCGGGATCTTCGGGTGGTAAGTGGTTTTCTAGGTGCAGGCATCTACATACACACAATAGTTTTTTTTTTTTTTTTTTTTTAGGAATTTTTGTTTTAGGGTGATTTAAGGTTTAGGGTGTAATTTAGAATACTTTCGAATGTTGGTTTGGTGAATGGGTAAGGAAAAGGCGTAAATTCTAATCCATAAAAGAGGCGGCATTTGGCAGTCAAACTCTTGCTAAAGCTTCCAAATCTAAGTGTTTAAGGTGCGATTTATGTAGGATATATTTACTCTATATCGATATTAACTCCGTTGTAATGCATTCGCCGATCGACAGGGGCCATGCATGCACAGCAACTGACTTGGCCTTCAATTAGATTACTTAAAATGGTTAAAAGAACTTGACAAAACCATAATAGCAATGATGACTTCCTTTAGTGGCCTTTTATTTTTCAAAAATTAAGCTAGTTGCTGCGTAAATTGTTATTTTTCAGCGTTTTCTTTATAAACTTTAGTGTTTTACAATGATTTTTTATTTAAACTTGATCACAAATTGTTGGAAGTTATTTTATTGGGTTTAGTCTAATGCCGCCTCTTTCTACAATTGTTTCTAATTTAAGTTGAAGTTATTTTAAAAAACTATTTTAGTTATTGTTGTTATTTTTGTTGTTGTTCTTGTTTTGTGCAGATTGTTGTTTATTAATTTAAATGCAGCTGTTGTTGTTGTAGTTTACTTATTATTAATACCACTTAAACTAAATGTTGTAATTGTTGTTGTTTTTTAGCAGCTTGCGTGCAAAATTGAGCAGCAGCAGCAGCATCAGCAAAAGGCAAAGGGTGTGGAGGTAGCACAGCAGCAGCAGGGGTGAAGGGGTTGATTGGCTTGGGGTGGGGGGCCGAGAATAATGTCTACAAGAAGGAGGAGGAAGGCAAGTCTCTTCATGGGAGTAAAAGCAGCACCGTCAAGCAATTAACTACATTTTTTTAACCCTATACATTTATATTTTTTAATTGGATATGTACATTTTATCTAATTACAATCCAAAACACCAATAAGAAAACCTTTTTAGAGGATTCACTACTAGGAAGGGTAACTACGAAAGAGAGATCAACATTAATTTAGGTAAAAACAATTTAATTCCCATTTTATTTACTCGTTTTCCCACACACACTCACACAAAATACATGCATACAAAGCGAATTTTCCAAGGGGAAAGTTTACTGATTTTAAAAATCGAAAAATACAATTACATAATCTGTTCAAAATATAAATCGTTGATTGATATTTAGTTGGCTAAACCATTTAATTTTCTGTTGAGCAAATTTTAATTCAATAACCGTTTCAATATTCTAATATATCGATACAATATGATATTCTAATATATAATATATGTATATCGATTTACTATTACCTCGCGATATCTTTGGCGATTTGTAAGCTATTTAAAAACTTACTAATAGAACGTTTTTCTATGAAATGAGTAAAGAATTAATGGTTTTGCATTGCGAGTAAAGAAAGCCACCTAAGTTTGACTTGTTTCGATTTGTTTACAATATATATCGTTGTTAATTTATCAAGTCTTATAAACTTTACTTCACTCCTAATCAAATGCAACTCAAGACAAGATATTGATTTTTGATTGAAATAATACATCGATGGAAACCGTTCTTTGATTATCTACAAACAAATTTAAAGCATCTCTTATATATATATTAAACAATTGTTTAAATAGTTTCAAGTTTCAGCAAAAATATATAATTCTGATTTCATGTAAATATTTTACACACATATAACTAGGATATAATGATATAGAAAATATTTTTGAGCATGCAAAAACCGTAGAAAAGAATAGAGGAAATAAAAGTAGTAAAAAACTACCGAAAAGACTTTGCTTGGAAAAGATTTTTATTTATAAAAGTAAATAACAAGTAGTAAGCTAAAAATTCTTTGTAATTGTTGTTGGTGTTTTTGTGTGTAGTAAGGAAAAACAGAGATAGATAGATATAGAAAGAGAAAGACAGTGGGGAATTATATGTATATATTTATATATACGGGGGCGAGTGGAGGGGAAAGAAATCAAACGTGCTAAATTATAAAAACAAAAATATCATTCAGGAAAGCGAACAAAAAGTGCAAAAGAAAAACAAAATTAAGAATAAGAGAAAAACTAAAAGAAAAATAATTGATTATTTGATTTTGTGTTAAAATAGAGAAAAAAGAGCGTGTTGTTGGTGTTGTTGTTGTTGTTGTTGTAGTGCATAATTAGCAAAAAGGTTTAAAAAGATAGTGCAAACTAGATAGTTGTTGTTGTTTTTATTTGTTGTAGTGGAATGTTTTGTTTGTTTGTGGTTGTTGTTGTTGTACCTGTTTGAAATATCCTTTTCATTATCTCCTCTTTATTGCAGAAATCATCATTACAACATCTAATTCTAAACGTATTAAGCTTATTTTTACTCGTTAGACATTCCAGCGGCTCGTGGCGACTGATATCATATTTCTTTGGTAGACAACTGTGTGTGCACCACCAACACACGGTGGAAAAAATTACGCATACGCACGGAATACATTTTTGTGTTTTTGTTTGGTTTGGCAATTAAAGGCGGAGCGAGCGAGCAGAACGCAGAGCATAAGGATTTGATTTATATGTACATTTCGAGAGCGAATCGAAGAAATATACAAAACAAAACGTTTGTGTGAGCGAGAGAAAGAGAGAGAGAGAGGAAAAAAGAATATAAAATAGTAAATTTCAAATTAGTTTAGCTTTGGCGAATATTTGTTTTTCTTTTCTTTTTTGGTGGGAGTACAAATGGAAAACCATTAAGCCAAAGGTCATTTCAAAAATAAGTACAAATATAAATAGTACTACCAATTTAAAACTTTTTGGTTCATTATTTTAACATTCAAAACCTCTAAGAACGATCTACATTGATAGTAAACCCGCAAAACAGTCTTAGGCAAGATTAAACCTTTGATTCGTATAGAAAATTCTGAGTCCTCACTTTCAAAAAACTAAACTTATGTCTTTTTTATATGATTTTATAGACAAGAGACAAAGTCGAAGCTGTCACAGAAACTTGGTAAGGTCTCATCCAAAAACTAAATGAAAATCTGAAGTCTAGGTTATCATAGGACTCTGAAATGGGGAGAACTTTGCCATTTAAAGTATGCGATACACTGGAAAGTTATTGTTGCATTCAGCAAATTGTTAATTTTTCATTTAAAATTTCATCAGAATCTAACTAACTGTCCTATTGCGCCCTAAAGTATGCTTTGATTCCAAAACTGAATGAATTTATTTTTGTTTTGGCATTATAAAATTAAATATTTAGTAAGGTTTGGTCAAAGTTTTTTTGGAAATGGAATCTTACAAACAATAAAAGGTTTCGAATGTAATTTGAAACACTTTGATAACACCAAAAAACATTTAATATGGCACAATCTTATGTGGCATATGTTAAACACTTTTTATTACTTGATAAAGTTGATCCTTTGATTTTCTTTAAAGTGTGGCCTTATTTATTGTAAATAGTTTTCCAATTTTGAATTTAGAATGGACGAACATGGTATAGGGTTGGTTTTCTATTTGTACTCCAAATATTTATGGGCATTGTTGTGGGTTTTGTTGCTTTTCAGCTTGTTGCTAATTGAGATTTCAGTCTGGTTAGTGGGCAATAAAAAAATGTATATATATATATGTATATTATATATCATAACAATAACAATTGAATTTATATATTTGTTTCGACCTCTTCTTGTTGCGTTGCTGTCGTAGGTTTTATTTTTAGTAGTGCTCTGCATTATTATTATTTAGAAGGTAAGGAGGATGTTATTATTATTCAAATCAATTCAATTCAAATTCAACTTCAAGTTTCGAACCCAACGAGCAAAAGAAGTATTTAACGAACGAACAAACGAAGTAACTTGAGAACAACGTGCTTAAGAGTGACAGATGTAACAGAGAGGTTGACAGAGGCGGTGTGTGGGTGGGGGAGGAGTAGTTAAACAGGGGCTATGACGTGCACAATTCGTATTGCGCACCTTCATAAGAGAGTTGGGCATTAGCATTATCTTCGTCGTCAATATCATTAGGAGCATCTTCGTCATTGAAATCATCGGCCTCCGATGTGGCATAATATTTGATAATCGGTCGTAAATAACGATTACAAAAATCACGATCATTGCAACAGGCATGACCACCGCGTCGGGCAGCTGGTCTGGCTGTGGGTCCACCCTGACGACCATCATTACACCATATAAAACGGCCCGGCGGAAAACTCTGTGACATATTTAGGCATCTGTGTGGCGCGCACACACACACACACACACACACATAAGATACACAATTAAGACCAATCTACCAACTCTAAAGTGTGCGAGAATGCGTTTGGATTAACCGAAACTTACCGAAAACTGAAAATGATCTTATTATCCACATCCTTTTCAACCGATGTGAAGCAATGGCCATCCGTTTCGCAAATATGATTTGTCTCCTTGCATATATCGCAATGGCATTTGATAAGCTCTGAAACACGAAAAAAGAAAGTAATTAGAATTGCATAAAACTTTTAATTAAATGATGATAGAGAGTTAGCCAAAAATTTCATCAGGTTTTTCTAAGAATTTCGTTTTAACTAGTTTAAATGAAGCAATTAACTAAATGTTTTAATAATAACTGTCCATTTAAATTTGCTTAATGATTGAAATTCATAAATCATGTGGTTTTCTTTAACCGATCAACACACACAAAAAGCCATGCCCTCAGGTGGTTTACGATGAAGAAGACGAAGACGGAGAGACGAAAGCCGACGGATGGCGATGAAGCGTGCTAAAGCAAAAACAAAAGCATTTAGCATTAAAAACAAAAACAAGAGGCAGACGGCGCGAAGACAAAGTGTAAAGTGGAGGGCCAGACAATGCGACCAGTTTTCATCACCCCTCCCCACTAACTCTCCTTCAACCTTACAATTCTCTAACCATCGTTGATTGTTCACTCTCTCTCTCTCTGCCTCTTGCGTATGTTTTTTTTTTTTTTGCCGCCGTTGAATGCAGTTGCAAGTGCAACGTGAGTGCATGCAGTGGATGATGTTGGTGCAGACAGAGATATAGAGAGAGAGAGAGGTTGACGGAGGAGGTATTATAAGGGGTATTGGGGTGTGAGAGTCTCAATGGTGTGGGGGTGTCTGGTTGCTTGCATTGAGAGTTGTCTGGCTTTAGCACATTGACATCAAATGACGTCACGAGGTCGCCAGACAATGCACACTGGGCCAAAAGGTTTTTAAAAACAAGCGAAAAATTCTGTTAAACCACTCAAAGTTTAAATGGTATGCGACAAATTATTATTAGAAAAGTAGTTCCTAGGAAATTTTTTGTATAAATATAATTAAAATCATACAAAAGTTATTTTATTTATAAAACGTTTTGAATCGCACTGATTGAATTCAGACCTTATTTTGTTAGGAAATGAAGGTACTAAAAATATTTCTTAAATTTGGCCAATTAAACAATAATTACTTAGGCAACGTTTTGGAATCGCTGTAATCAAATTTTGGCCTCTTTTTTTGTTATAAGCTTTTACCTTTTCGCTTTGGGAATTGAATTGCTTAAAGAAAACTGAACTGTAGCAATTATTCCACAAGTTGTTACATTTTTTTAAGTGTCGTTAATTAGGAGAAATATTTAACACCTGACACCAAAGCACATGTCTTGGCAGAAATTCTTCTAGAAATTGAACTTCTCTATAATTGTGGATAAAACATATGTCTGTGAACACATTGAGTCATGAGTTTGTCGCAACACAAACTTCAATTATGCTTATTGTTAAATAGTTATGGACAACATATCGTATGAGTGATATTTGATCTACAACTGATTTTTCATTAATCTAGGTAATTGTTTTTTAGTGAAACTAAAGTTAAACCATTCTATAATATGTATTTACATATGATTCAAAATAAATTAAGGTGAATAATTTTCGTAAAGTTTGGACTAAACTCTTTTATATTGCACCTAAAGTACGAAAAACTATATAATATAACTATTATAGGCTCCAAATTTGAAAATCTTTTAGAGAACGATTAAAAGATCAATGACATTAATCCTGTTCCATAACTACTGAGGAATTTACCCCTTTAAGTATGCTATTAAATAATTTATAAGCTCTCAAAAGTTTCTAGCTTAATTATTGTCCTACACTATGCAGTGAGTTCTGAATATTCTTTTTTGTTTCATTTTCTCAGGTGTAAATGGTTTACTCTTCACTACTTTTGCAAGCTGGTTGTCCATGGGGTCAATTGAAGCTTACTTTCATGCTTTTTAGTGGGTGCAACTCCTCTTAATCCTGCTGCTGCTGTTGCTGCTGCTTGAGGCATTATGGTTACTGCTACATTGCTGCTGTTGTTGTAGTTGTTGTTGTTACTGCTGCTGGTGTTGTTTGTGTTGTTGTTGCCATGGCTGCTGCTGTTGTTATCAGCGGTTAGATAAGCCTCACCAGCTGCTGCTGCTGCTAATGTTGGCGCCCTTGTTGTTGTGGTTGTGATTGTTGTTGGTGGTGGTGGTGCTGCTGCTATTACTGCTGTTGGCTGCCATTTGGTGGCATTTGTATTGATGATCATTTCAATTGGTGTGGCTGCAGGCGAGGCATAGAAAAGAATGTGAATTATTTCAATTAGGTTAGTTTTTCGCACCTTTTTTTTATTTTTGCGTCCACTTACCCCAATTGGAGGCCATTAGGCAGCAGCAAAATATGAGCAGACAGAGATAGATTTTCACGGCCATTTTCATGACTGATTTTTAGGTTTTTCGCTTTTCTTTTGCACACATACACAGACAGACGGACACATACACACACACAGAGGCTAGTTCAAAGTCTGCCACAATATTATGTTGTGCGCTTTTTTTTCCCGTCTTGTTATTGTTGTTGAAGAAAATTTTTTTTGTTTAATATTTGGAGCGGGAGATTTCCTCCCCTCTCTTGCTTACACACGCACACAACACACACAGACACTGGCGCGAGGTCACTCTTTTGGGTTTTTTTTTTTTGTTGGTTGGTTGTCTCTCACTTAATTTCTTTTATATTGCGCATTTAAGTTTTGGCAGGACTCATGTTTGCAAGGCCCTCGATTTTTAATATTTATTTCTTTCTGAAACATTGTTAATTAAAATTGTCTGCCTTCCTATTAATCGGTCGCTCTCACTCTCTCCCTCCTGCTTGATGGACTGTCTGTGTCTCTGTTGTCGGCTTCGCCCCAAATCCAATTAGAAAAAAACTTCTTTCTTCCACACTTCACTTCTTTGCTACACCTTTCTTTCGCACACTTTTGGGACTAACTTTTTAATCTGATTTTCATCACGTGATTTAATTACACTTTTCCTTTGGCTAATTCTTGTCTTAATAATCTAACCGTTTGCCCGGCACTTTGTTTAATCTAGTTCAGCAATTTTAATTCGTTAAACTAAGGAGTTTTTCAACAATGTTAGCTAAAAATCTGTCTGTGTATATGTAAATGATAAAAAGAAACTATCGAATAAAATGGAAATCAATCGAATGAAAATTAGGTCACACCGCAAGGAAGTGCGATATATTATCGATATTGGTGCAATGTTATATAACACATCGATTTTTAGACAGTGTTGGAAAAAGTGAAAATAGGTGGCAACATTTGAATTAATTTCTACTTTATATTTGGAATTTCCTACATATTAATATAACATTTTTAACAAAGATTTTGCAAAAGTTTAGACTATAAGTAGATCATTTAGCCGTAAAATAGCCCATTACCACGACTGTCAGATACACTTATTACACCCATCCGTTAATTTTTAAAGAAACGTTGGTTCTCACAAATAATATATTACTCTCATAAATTGTTTAAACAGAAATTTATTTCCGATAATTGCAGGTACTACTGGTAGTGCCAAAAGGAATTAATGCAAACCGAAAGACAATTAAATGCCGGGCCCTTCGACATATGTATGTATGCTGCTGCTTCTCCTCACCCAAAGTCATTTAGCCTATTTGTTATTATGTTATTGCCACAGCAGACTGAGTATATTCAATGGCGGCATTCCAGGCTCGGCGCCTTTGGTGAATCCTACAGATAAATAGAAAAGCCCAGAAATTAATCCTTTCGCTTCTTCTTTCTTCGCACATGTTCATGTGGAGGATTCACTCACCGAGATACAATACAAGTGGCACGAATCCCCAATGAAATGTTGTTTGCACAACATCGACAACCACACCCAGACGCTCTTTAACTCCTTCGGAAAGCAACATTGTACTATTTATTTTATTAGAATTAAAGATAATTTCGTTTTACTTTACTTTTCGCAGCAAAGAAGTTATGACGTAAAAAGCTTGCCAGACATGAAATAACAAATTGGCAGGTGCCAGATGTTGCCAGACTTGCAAAAAATAGTCACGCAAAAATAACAAAAATAGATTTTAACAAACAATGCCAATTAAATTACGAATTTACCGAGAGGATTTAAAAAAAAAACTTTCTGTGGTAAGAATAAAATTTATTATTAAATTATTACGGGGTATACATCGGATCGACTTCATTAAGAGCGGCATTTAAAACGTGTTAGCACTAACTTTTGTCACTTTGCAACACTTGATGGTTGGCATGCGTTCTAAGAAAAGAAAATTTTCTTTTCGTTTTTATTTATTATTAAGAATTTAACAAAATTAGATAATACTCGGAACGCATTGCTGAACCAGACAAGGGGACAGATTGGCGCCAGCAATATATTTAAATACAACAGGTAACAACAAAAGCCACAAATAGAATAGATAAAAAAAAAACTAAAAAGAAGGAAGAAACCAAAGAGAAAGAAAATCGATTTGTATTATGTAAGTAAAACATTTGCTTTATCTTTCAGATAAAAAAAAAAAAACGAAAGCAATAGTTCTGCAAATATTTGATTGATTTTGGATCATGAAAACGACAAATCTGGGCTTATATGCATTTCGTTTGACCTTCGGACAGGTGAGCATAAAATAAGAGTAAAAAACGCATCAAAAGACAAAAACAAAGTGCTTGTGATTGTGACGTCAGAAATGACTGACAGAGCGGAACTTAAAGCTGGCGACCGCTGTGAGGAATGTCTAGGCCAAGGTTTGGATAATAAATTGCGACATTTTTACATAAATCTCGAGGAGCAAATCTTAAAATGCGAGGCCCGGACTTGTTTGTGGCCACACAACGATGAAGTCTCCTCCGATGAGGAGGATCCCGTGAGGATGGAGGATCACATGAGATTGGAGACCCACCTAAAGCTAGAGGATCAGGACGAAAAGGTGGAACAAGTGGAGAAAGTGTTGGCGATTCCAACATCAACTGCTGCTCCATCCGTTAGGGATGATGATGATGAGTTTATTATAAAACTCCTAGAGGATTTGGCTGCCCTAGACGACAAACCAGTGGAGGATTATGATCTAGAAGCTCTGCTTCCCCCTATACCATATCTTTCGCCTAATTCTGTGGCAGCATCACCAACAAAACCTTCCAGCCAACGGATTGATGCCAAGCCCTTTAGTACTCATCCACGAAAAGATAGTGATGCTAAACCCTTCAGAACTCCGCCACGAAAGGAGATTGATACCAATCCCTTTAGAACTCCCCCACGCAAGGCATCCATATTGCCTCAACAGACACCTTCACCAGCTCAGCCTTTAAATATTACCATTGATTTGCCAAGACTCGATGAAGTTGTCACGAATAGTGAGTCCAATCTCGTTCCGGCTTCGCCTCCTGCACAGCCTTTGAATATTACCATCAGTTTGCCGGAAATATCAAAGGCGAATCTAAATTTCCTAAATGCTGTAAAATGCGATAAAGGTCCAACTAAAGTCAGGGAACGAAGGAAACATCTTCCATCTGCTACATCCTTAAGCACGGCCACAGTTAGGCAAATGCTTCTCAAACTAGAAAAACCAACACAAAATGCGGAACAACAACAAAAATAATGAAAAAAAAAACAAAGGCAAAGAAGGAACGCACAAAACATAATAATCTCGAAAAATAAAACTTTGCATATACATATATACTATAAGTAAATTATGCATGATATTTATTTTTGGATTTGGCGATTGTTCATTGCTCGTTTATAATGCTCGGCACGCTTTAAGCGCATGATGGAGGGTGAAGAAGAAGCCCACATTTAAACACACATCAATAAATGAGAAGTAATTCCGGTCACTGTCCAAGTAGATAACAAATCACAGAGAGAAACAGAGTGAGAAGAAAGCGGTCAAGCCAAGTGCGTCACATAGAATACATCAACACAGAATCAAAAGTGTACGAACAACTTTTTATTATATATGTAGTTTATAGCCTTTGATAGGTAAATCCTTTTTGCCAAATTAATTAAGGAGCCTCTTTCAATTCAATTGACATACATATATTAAGCATTAAATAGTTTAAAAGTATATTCTTGTACTAATTCGTAAAGAATTTAAAAGAATCTCCATGACAAAGTTTGTAGCTTTCTGAGACAAAATAAGTTCCTAGAAGTTTTTAATTTCGAAAATTCGCTAAAATGATTGGTCATTAATGATAACAATTAGGATAGAAAACGTTTTCTCTTCATTCTTTACTCAGTTTTAGACACCTAATTAATCGTTTGATTCTTTTGTCACTATGGGCCAAATTTTCGACTAAATACGGGAAAAGTCAATAAACTTGACCCACTGTTCTCATTTAAATACAATTAATTGACGTCACACGCAATCAAAGTCACCGCGACTAAAATTGTTTTTGCATACTTTTCCAAGTGTTGTCTAATAATCTAATTGCCTCATTGTGATTGTCAGAAGGTATCAAAGGGGCATGTGGTCGTCGGTCTTGGTGTCTTATCGGTGAGTGAATTACATCGATAAGATTAGTTCAATGAACGTGGGAAATCTGGTATAGGCGGCACCCGTTGAACCCGTTGCCAACGGAGGAAAAAAACGCTGCGTAGTAGAAAATGTTATCTCTACGCTGGGTGGGCATTTAGCCAATTTTCGCGAGACACTTTGTTTGTTTGGCCTTCTAAAAAATGCTATTAAACGAATCCAAATAATAATAATGCAATGTATTTATATATTTTTTTTTTTTTTTACAGGCACATGGCTTTACCACAAATTCCGCGGGACCTAATGGGCGTGTGGTGACCCGTTCGGCGACCATGTTGGCTGTGTTTGGCATTGCCCTCTCCTCGTTTAGCCTGAAACAGCTGCTGGCCAAGAAGCATAATAAACACAATGCCTTGCGCAAACTATAAGTGAACTTTATGCAATTGAGCAAAGCAGCAGCAGAGGGGGAAAGATATGGAGTAGTCGGAGTAGAAGTTGATCATGCGTTTCCCTCCATTCATTCATTGTGTATATTTGTTATAGTTTAAGACACCCACCACATAAAACACACACACACCACATCATCTACAACCACAAAACACAACCACCACAAACATTTTAATTCGTGGGAAATGTTGAAAACTTCTGCTGGATTTGCTTATTTAAAAAAAAAATTACTTTGCTTTGATTTTGGTTTACATTGTCGGATATATGTATATAGATATGTATGTATATATATTTGATATATGTATAACTTATTGTTTCCGCCAACTGAAAAGGAATATAACATTTGTGATAAATTTGCCAGAGACAAGAGAAGAACGGAGAAACAACAAAATAGGAGAAAAATCTATCTAAACCCTATATCTACATATATTTTATATCATTTTTTTTTTTCTTTCCTTTTTGTTTGTCATTAATTTTCCTATATACACATACAACATTTAGTTATGTATTATGCAAATTCTAAATTGATTATAGAAATGAAACATAGAAACGACTAAAAAAAGGGATACCAAGAGCAAAATATTATATATATAATATATATATATATATAAAGTTGGATAGTCGACTCACCACAGACACAGTATCCAATAATAAATTAGTTTTAGTTTATTATTCAAATAATATATATATGCATTATAATCAATTTGAAAATCAACGACTTTTTATTTGTCTGTCGGGGTGCGTAAAGTATTTAGTTATAATCAACATCGAAATTATAAATACAAACTTGAATGGGTCAATCGATGGGTCGCCAAAGATTCAAGTTTATGGAATTTAAGACTGAGGTATAAAATTTATGTCGAAAAAAAAAGAATCCTTGAGTGAAATTTTAATATCATTTGAAGTCATAAATATCAGTTCGTGTGAAACATTACCAAAAACTTGACTGTACAAAAAAATCACAGAAATTCGTCTAAAATGATATTCTTTTGGGATATTTGATGTTTTAACACGATTTTGAAATTTAAAACAATTTAAAGGCTTATTTTCGTTGAATTCAAATTCTGTGTAGATACATTTTATGTTTACTTAATATTTACGTGTCAAACATTTTCTTTGGCTATCTACATGGCCAGTGGTCGCTATCGACTTATCGATAATTTCGGCTCTTCTGTTGTTGTTGTTCTTGTTGTTGTTTTCTTTAAATGGGTGACGTGCACGTCTTACAAAAATTGTTAATAATATTAACTATTAACTAGACTAGCCGGTCGCAATCAATGCAGTAGGCGGAGAGAGACAGAGAGCGCTAAAGACCGACAGCGAGCCTGAGATTGTGTATGTGAGAGAGAGAGGGCATAGTGCAGACTTCTCCATCCTAGAACAAATCCTCACCCTCACAAAAACAAAAAGGAAGATGGGTATCAATGTCAGCAGGACAGCAGATCTATCGTCAAATGAGTGGCTCCAGCGGTTTGTAGGTCGCCAACATATTGCCCACGATGATGAGGTCTATTGGAATCAGTTGCTCAACTACAACATTGTCTTGCCGGAGACCAGGTAAACTCGTGAGATTGAGATTGCCGACGTCATCAACCTTAACTTCCCATTTGTATCGTTCCTCTTCCAGTCAGGACCAATTAAATCTAGATTCGCGGCTGGAATCGTTATGTCAATCGTTTATTGGTCATAATCTAAAGACGGGCAACTTTGGCTCTTTGGTCACCGTGTTTCTGGAGAAGACCAGCGAGCTGTTGTCTTTATCTGATCAGGAGAGCAATCTGCATGTGTGGCAAACCTTCAATGCTTTGTTCATAATACGCAGCCTGGTCAAGTATATCAATGAGACGGGTTCAGAGTTTCAATTGCTGCAGCATTTCGAGGCTATGCCTAGTGCCGAGTTAGCGACAGTCGAGACGGCTTCAATTGCCATAGAGGCTACCACCAATGAACAAGCGGCGGCAGCGGCAGCGCCGCTGGCTCCTATCATTGTGGATGGTGCTAAGTTTGAGACTTTTATTGATGCCTTGGTTAATTTGATTGTGGTGATTCCGGTGAAAGAGTTCACCTATCATCTTCATTTGGAGGCCGTCAATATGTTGATTACCTTGCTCTCAGTGCATTTGTTTGCTCCACAGCCAAGTATGGACAAATCTCTGGTCTTTCGCACTGTTTTCAAGTGCCAGCATGCCAATGTCCTGATGTCGGCTCTCCTGCATTTTGTGTCCCGCCTGAATGAAGTGCCACACACAATGTTTGGCTCTAGTTCGGCTGGTTCATTTGTCTTTGGCATTGCCGAATCCTTGCTATCGATATTTTCGTTTCGCAAGTCGCAAGATTTATTAAAACCCACAAATCAAGCCGTGGGCGCTAGTTCCAGCCTAGAGATCTGTCAGCAATTTCGCTCTCATTACCCATTGGCCAATCAGAGTCTATTGCTCATTCTGATATTGACCAATCATTGTACATCGCAAGAGAATCCCTATCGAACGAGTCTCTTTGGATGCGCAGACTCAAAGGATTCGCCACGTTCGCAACAACAGCAGGCACCAGTATCATTTCAAATTGATTTCTCTGCCGTCTATGAGACACTGAGTCGCATTGTAACCATCGATCAGGCCACATTATTATTATATTTGCTGCTACATCGGAATGAGCGTTTCTATCGTTTTGTGATGCAACAACAGGATTTGGAACATTTGGTTATACCCATTTTACAGACATTGTACAATGCTCCCGATAGCAATTCACATCACATTTACATGTCCTTGATTGTGCTACTCATTCTCAGCGAGGATGAGGGCTTCAATAAGAATGTTCACACAATTGTAAGTTAAATTTGAATCATCTTAACATAAATTTCGAATCCAATCTCTATTTTCTGCAGATGCTAAAGAACATATCGTGGTATACAGAGCGTACTATATCCGAAATTTCATTGGGTGGCATTCTCATATTGATTGTTATACGAACCATACAATATAACATGCTAAAAATGAGGGATAAATATTTACATACAAATTGCCTGGCCGCATTGGCCAATATGTCTGGACATTTTCGTGCCCTTCATCCATATGTGGCGCAACGTTTGGTCTCTCTCTTCGAGACACTGGCACGTAAACACACACGTTTGGATGCCCAACTTAAAGAGCCCGCATTGACCATTAATTCCCACTCAGCCAGCACGGAACAGGATGGAAACGTTTCGGCGACGACAATCGATGGCGGCAGTGGGGCTAATGTGTTTGTCAATATGTCTGGAAGCACACCAGAGGATATGCTGCAGGATTTAAGCGTTTTAGAGGAAGTACTGCGCATGGTATTGGAAATATTAAACTCCTGCCTGACAAATCAATTGGTCTATTGCCCAAATTTGGTTTACACCCTACTGTATAAACGAAGTGTTTTCGAGAGCTTCCGCAGTCATCATGCCTTCCAGGATGTTATACAGAATATTGATATGGTAATTATCAAAATTATTGCCTATATTTCTCACATATTTAATGCGGTTTCTCCATTTAGGTGGTTGGTTTCTTCTCATCACGCTTGCAACGTGTTCAAGAGCAACGCGGCGAATTGGGTGTCAATGAGGTGCTCGAGGTGATATCTAAGGGAGCCAGCCAATGGTCAAGCGATCGTTTGAGGGTAAATGTCATAGACTACCTTTTTAAATTGATCTACAATGTATTCTCTCTTTTTACGTCTAGAAATTTCCCGACCTTAAGTTTAAGTATGTGGAGGAGGATGCTCCCGAAGAGTTTTTCATTCCGTATGTCTGGACGTTGGTCTGCAAATATGGCTGTGTGCATTTCAGTTCGGAGAGCATTAAAAGTGTCACCACAGATATAGCCTGCTAATATTATGCCACGCCCACAAATACACCCTCACACACACAGACCATTTAATTTCAGCTTCCTGAACGTACTAAAGCAAAATCTAATCCAAAGCCAAATAAGTTGATTTCCCTGTGTACATCTTCTCGTTGACTCTACTATATACATGTATATCTAAACACATAAAAAGACCGAAAAGTTAAGCTCCACTGAACGCCTATTGATCGATTCAACTAAACTAAAACTATCTAAAAAAAACAGATAAATTGAATATATTAATATATTTACACTGTATATGTTAGTTCTATGATAATTATATATATATTTAAATATGTATATGTATGAATTATATTTAGCAATTGGAAGAAATGTCTATAAATTATATATTAACTAAAGTTGATTTAATGTTTTCATCATTTTTCATTCTCCATACCACGTTCGAGTTTAATTTCGAGTATCATTATCTTAGAGACAAGTTTTTTTTGGAGCGTCAGGTGACTGAAAATTGGTCTTATCTATAGATAAAACCAAAACGAAATTGTCTCTGTGTATGCTTATGATTTTAGAAATGTGTAACTCATAAAAAGGGCTCATATCTTAGATGGCAAATTGTTCTTAATTTTTATAGAACTAGTAGTTGAGGAATTCTGTTAGATTTGCACCTATTCGGCAGTCTTTATAAGATTTTCATAACTGAATGGAATAAGATTTGAAGGCATTTAAGTGGAAAAGGATGAGAAGCACAAAGAAATTTCTTTGTAATTTTCTTAGATTCTTCCAGATAGAAAGAAATGACATTAAGAACTGGAAACAGAAAATGTCTTCTTTAAGTATGTTTCATGTTTTCAATATTTACGCTAAAATAATTAATCTTTGCTCCTGAATAACTCTTAAATGTTGTCTCTGTATATGTATTTCTTTAAGTGTTCTGATAGACTAAATAGAAATTTTATGTTCTTACTAATTTATTAGTTAGAATCTGCTATTAAAAAGTTTCTTAAATAACTTGAGTGATTAAAAAATTAAAATTTTATTAAATCTATTAAAGATTTATTAGAATTAATTAGGAGATCCAGACTAGAAACATGAACAGAATTCATTGTTGGACTTAAAGGATGTTAAAATATTTTGTTACGTGAGTATACGAAAAATGTGATTAGGTTGAAATATGTTTTTATTATATTTTAAAACTTCTTCCATACAGTTTTTCAACTTCGCATGTTTTTTGCTTGAAATTCCACTTAAATCATCAAAACTTAAACTGTTTCAAAAAGTTAGAAACTAATACGTTTGTTTTATTTAATCAAAACGACGCCAAAAATTTTATTTTTTTAGTTAATTTTTAATAAAATAAAGTATTTTGGGTTTCAGTTTGACATGTATCTTAACCATTGCTAGGAATGTTATCCTAAGGGTCAGAGGTTCACATGTTTTGGACTTTCAATATTTTTGAAAAACTAATTACTATACATACATGCCACTTTTATCATCTAAATTGTTTTAACGATTTCTTATTGAATTCTTTTAAACTACTTAAAGCCGCCCAAGCCCATGGAAAGATAGAAAGGCCGAATAATAATTATTAATGGAAGATTATTAAAATCTTTGGGCTATAAATAGTTTAGTTTTGAAGATATATGTATTAAAATTGTTGATATAAAAAGTCATATGACTATATCATGAGAATGGAGATGGATAGTCATCCAGTCAAGGGCGTATATAAGCTCAGGCCAAGCCTCTCTGGTCTCTGGTCGTTGCCTACGACTTCGATAATGATGATGATTATGCCGGTTGCCTATTTACACTTCATAATGCATATTTGCACTATCTGCAGCAACAACAATTGCAACAGCAGTAGCAGCAGCAACAACAAAAAAGAACTGACGACGTTTTACTGCCTACAACAAAAGTTCGTTGACTTGTGTAGTTCCCCTCCATCGTCTATTCAGAAGTGGAAGGGGAATTTTGTGGTCGGCAGACTGACTCTTATTTGCTGTTGTTGTTATTGTTGTTGTTGTTGGTGTTGCTGTTGCAGTTGTTGCTGCTGGTTCGCTCTACGTGCCTTAAATAAATAAATTGCCAATTGCAAACTAGCGAAAAAACGAAAAAAAATAAAAAAAAAAAAAAAAGAAACAACACATTAAAGTTGCCTCTTTGTTGTTGCAAGAAACCTAACTAATAAAATTCATTTACAGAAAACGCGGAAAATTTGTTATTGCTAGTGTTAATGTTGTTTTTCATTTTGTTGTTGTTTTTGTTGTTGCTGCATTTTCATGTGTCTGCTACGTTTAGCGCATTTTAATTAATTTTGTTTTGTACGAAAATATTTCAAATTTCTTTCTATGCGGGTTAAAAAAGTTTATTGACTTTTCGTTAATGTTAATATTGTTGGCCATTTTGCAGTTTGTACAATCAATAATAAAGAATTTTCTAGAATTTAGCGTTAGTAACGAACTTGCAACATCGTTTTTTTTTTTTTTTTTTGGTCTTCTAGCAATTGTTGCGCAGCACCAACTGGCAACAAGCAGCAAAATGATTGTGCAATAATCATTGTGAATTAATAAAATCAATAGCTAAATTATGACATCGATAAATATTATTTTTGGCATTTTTCATAGCCGGTTGCCGGTTGCGTTTGTTTTTTGTTTTTGTTTTTATGTTGCAATCGCCCGCATTTTGCCTAGCAGCAGCAGCAGCAACATCAACAACAGTTCAGCTCTTACGGTCATTGATCCATAGATTGGGGCAGGGCAGGTCCCGCAGAAAAACAAAACATCAAATTGGAAATTTGCCCTCGTCTGCGTGGTCAGAGGGGGCTGAGGTGCGATCGGGGCTACGGTCTCACGCTTCAGCGAACGCGTGGCGATCGTGGCACATTGGTTTAAAAATAATCCGTTTAAACAAGGCGTATGAGTTTTCAAGACTTGTGAAATAATTAGGAAAATGGTCACATTTCTTTAAAAATAACGATCTGGGTGTAGATTAAAATTATACTCTAAAGTCAACAGGGCGTATGATTTTATATTTCATTAAGAAAATTATTACATTTCGTTTAGAAGGGTATTCATTAAAGTAGCTATAAAATGTTATAGCCAACAGGGCGTATGTGTATGTAAAACTTGTGAAATCCTTAAGAGAAAAGCAATCGATAAAAAAACAACTACAATCCTGTTGTATTATAGTGATTTTGGTTTAATATCTAAGATTCTGAACTCATATGGTCCAGCTATCAGCCAACATGGCGTATGAATATAGTATGATTTTGATTTTGGTTTGAAAAGATTACAAAGACGTAATCTGAAAGAGCCAACAGTGCGTATGAGAATATTAGACTGATTTCATTTCATATAAAAAAGCAATTGATCTATTGAAGTAAAACCAAATAGATAAAAAATCATCGAAATTTGTAGACCTACTACAAATATTGTTGATCACATTTGACCCACTGTCCAGCATAGCGATTAGAGAAACATGAATAATATTTTAAAAATATACTTAAAAATGCTTTTGTTTGATTTCAAATTGTTTTGCCCTTTTTCTTCGGCTGATTCGGCTGGGTTTTTGTTTATTGCCAATCGATTTAACATAAATTCGCACCTTTTTTTCTCAATTGTTTTCTAAGTTTACTTGAAGTTGACTGTGTTGATGATTTTGTTAATGTTGTTGTTGCTGCTGACGTCAGTGGTCGTTTTTGTGGTTTGCCTAGACCCAACTAGGCATTCATTGATGACGACCTTTGTCGCTGCTTTATTTGTACCCATTGATCTTGTTTGTCTAACCAGTTGAATTGTTTGACTCGTATTTGCATGTTTGCCATAAGAAATTGTTTTTGTCTGGGGCCATTTCCAAGTGAAATCTATGAAAGTTGAGTAGCCCGCGGCATGAATCAACCCATAGTACTTTAAGAACAACAACAACAGCAATAGTAAAAATAACATCAACAACAACATTGTGGTCAAGTAATGTGAGTGATCTTCTGAAGAGTGAGGCCATAAAAATCTTTGGTAGGTTTGGTCGAGGGCATCTTTAAATATTTCTCTGGAAATTTCTTGAATTTTATAGAAAAAGATTATATAAAATTCTCTAGTTCTGATTCTTAAACATTTTATGTAACAGCTAACATGATTATAGAGACCATTTGAAATATGCCTTTAATTTAAATTTTTACCTATTGGGAAAAATCAAAAATTTTGTTCTTGTATATGTTAATTCGATTAAAGAATTTGTAACAAGAATAAAATATTAACCAAAAATGACAAATATTGTAAAACCTATAACAAATTTTGAGCTAGGCAGAATGGAATGAATTATTTGGTAGAATATTATATAGTAAGAGAATAATTTGATTTCGGGCCATTTGCTTGTAGTTCGCAACTAGTTTTAGCTTTATGTATATAGTTTTCCATCCATTTCAATTTTGGAGATTTTTAGCCAAGTCTTCTAAGAATAGTTGGTTTTTTAAACGGATGAACAAATCTACTGCTCTAACCTTAATTCGAGACTTTATTCTAAACATACAACTTTAATTCGAGACTTCCTACAACTTTACTCTAGTTTGGTCGCAGCTCTATTTAATTCTACTTAAAGTTAAGAAAGTCTCAAAACTTTTTTTGAATTCTAGAAAATTCTATTAAATTGTAGATTGAAATTCTTCTTTCGTAACGGAATTTGAAGTTAATTCTTCAGTTTGTTTCAGAACTTTTACACTATTCAAAATTGAATTTGTCCACTGTGTTTTTGTTTTTGTATAAAAAATTGTCAACTTTATTTGATTTGTGTATCACAATAACTTAAGAACTAACTTATAAATACAGGTGTGTGCTTAATAAGGTACAAGAAATGATGCATGAAATTAAAAATCAAATTTGTAACTAAAGCGAAAACTTTATAAATATGTGTAAAGAAAATGGTAATGATGTTGTGTGTGTGTGTGTGTGTGTGTGTAAATGCTGCCTTTGGTTCGCTACTTTTCAGAGGTCGCCTTTGGCAACACCTCCTTCTCCCCACATGATGACTACATGGTCCCTACATGCCCTCGCAGGTGGACATGCAATCCTTGTAACTGGCAAAATTATTCTCATTGCCATCACAGCCACCGAATTTGAATTCAACGCATTTTTTCTGCTCCGGATCGTAGCGCCAACGTGGAATCAGAGCACGGCAGACACCTTTGCGTGCTGGCATCAGACAGAATTGCTCCGGATGGGTGTTACGTCCCGTGTTGGCCACATCATCCAGGGAGATGGCATCAAAAAATTCACTAACATCATCGTACAGATCCATGGGACGAGCTTCTGATACATTACTGACCAGCATGAGGATTAAAAGTAGCGGCACAACGAAACAGCTTAATTTACGATCGCACATTTTGTTTTCCTTTGTTTTTGTTGTGTTTTTTCCACTATATTTTTGCACAAAGCTTTTTCTTTTTTGTTTCTTTTAGGAAGTTGTTCACCTGGCAATTTGCAGCTCTTGACTGATTGCATTGCATGTTGGTGCTTTTGGTTTTATACAATGGACGTGACTTGACGAGCGTGGCTACGAAAGACCACCATCGATCTACCCACCAACCAACCAACCAACCATCGATCAATGGACTCAAAGACAAAGTTGGAGAAAAGCTTTCGATTTGATCCGCTCTTTAACTTGGCTCTCTCTCTTAACTTTGGCAATTGGCAATGTGTCTTTAGGCTGTACTCATTTATTGAATGTGTCGAAGAGGAGTTTAGAATTAAGAATCGTACACTAAACGAACAAAGTTTCATTTAGTTCTTATTAAAATTTAATTGTTTGCGTTTACATTCTGAAATTTGAATTTATAAGAGATATAAATTTTAAATTATCTTGGTTGATAATCTTTAATCATCTTTTATGTATTAAGTTTAAATTTCCCAAGTCGTAAGTCCTGAGTTTTAAAAAGACAAAATTAGCTTAAAGAATCGGGTTAATCTATTTGTCAATTCTTAATTTCATCATCTTTATGCTCAGTTTAGGTGGGTTTCATTAAATCATTTGATTAAAAAAACTCAAAGCATATTGGAAATATAAATAAAAGCTAATAGGAGGGGAAAACAGGCATCGCTACGGATCGTTACGGCCATACCATATCTTCAAATCTAAAACATGTTGAGAATTACAACTAAATAAAGTAAAAACTTATTATTTCTCACTGGATATTGTTTGATTTTAAGTATAACTATTACTTAAACTTGATCAAAACGACAAAATGTTGATCAAATTGGAATTTTTTTTTTTTTTTAGCAAAGAATTCAACTAAGTACTCTAGTACTCCCTTTAAATATTCAGCAAGTCTATGAGTTCATTTTCTAACCAGGAAACATTGTTTCGGTTACTTAACAACTACCATTTTTAAAGGTTTTTCATCTCATTTGCAGCTAGCCGCATTTGTTTATGACTTTAGCCTTTAGAAACACTTACACACACTGACATAGAGAATGAGAGTGAGATAAAGAGTCATGGAGAAAGGGAAAAGAATTGCCTGATAATAAAATAAACAATTTTAGTGTTGTGTTGACTCATTTGAGAATTGTCTGCTTACCAAGAGAAAGCAACTGGGAGGGATGGAAGTGAAGTGAAGACCAGGAGTCATAGCCAAGTTGGTGGCATTAATTTGTGCAATTGCCTGAGGGGCAAGCAGATATCTACGAGTTGAATGTAACGCATAAGCAGGTGAAGGCAATGTTGATGATGATGCTTTGCCAGAGAAAGAGAGAGAGAGAGAGCAAAATAGGGGGAGGCTGTGAGGTAAAAGCAAGCCCAAGTATCTTCTGGTCATGATAAAAATTGCATGAGCTTGCACTTGGCATTTTATGCTGTTGCTCTTGCTGCTTTTGCTCCTAGTGCTGGGTTCTACTTCTTCTCTTTTTCTACGGCTGTTGCAGACGTTCCCAAGTTGCAGTCAAATTTTCATTTTTCCACTCACGTATTTCGATTAAATTCTCATTTTGGTCATAATTTTCCAGTTTTTACGTTTGCCTCGGCATTAAATTGCCAAGCTCCCGTCGCACTCAGTCACCCACCCACTAACTCACTCACACTCTCTGTGCGTGTGTTGCTTTAAAGGAAAATGCCAGCGAATACATTTAGAAAATTAAAAGTTTTCCCACCTATCAAGACACACAAAAGTAAGTTTATTTTACTTTACTTTTCTTCACCTCTTCATTTCTTATGCCTGCCTATTCTAGGACCACATCGGAGCCGCTCAACTGCGAATTGTCCTTATGTTTGTCTTATTTTTCCCACACATAAATCAATTTCGAAGGCTCGACAAGTTTTATTATTGGCTGCATAAATCCGTTAACAAAGCCCAGCCACCTGATGCTCCTGCCACATCTAAGTATTTCTTTTTCTGTCTCTTTTACCACTCCCCTTCCACAAGTGTGTGTGTGTGTGTGTGCAAACGTGCGTGTTGTGTGTATGTGTTTGGCTAATTTTCCTTTTACGCTCATATTCCCTCGAAAGCAAACTGGCAGCAGCAATAAACTTTTGCAATAAATTGGAAAATACTGCGACATATGTGTTTGGATTGGAATTGTTGCATCAGCCCTAGAGTATGCAATGATTTTATATGGCAAGTTTTTCGAAAACTTCATTGTCCATCTTGGGGCTGCAAATAATTTGAAATATTCAAAGAATGCAATGAAAATATGTTTAACTAGCTTCACTCTGTTAATACTTTTAAACAGAATTCGTTTTCCAGTTTCAGGGTCTTTCCCTTAAAATAGGGTTCTCTTAAGTTCGCCAATAGTCTAGTCGTTGAGCTCTTGTAAGACACTAAAGAGAAAGCTTTAGGCTTGAACATCAACACATTTTTGGTTCTAAAAATAAAGGACTCACTTGTTGGATATAGTTTTTTTTTTTTCTTAATTTTCCATTGTTTCATTTTGGTAATTATAAAATTCTCTTCGTCACTCACTCAACGTGAATTGTTAAACTAATTCGTCCAAAATTTCTGGCTTATTGATTGACAAATTTTGATCACTTTGCTAAGGGCCAATATAAACGAAATATGGCAATAATATAGAAACTGCAATGTAATTAAATTACTTACCCCAGGATACAGCACACACACACACACACAAAAACATACACACATAGGGAATTCGTCCTTTTAACATGTTCGTAAACGCAAAATACCAATGGGCCCACTCAGAGAGATCTATCTGCTGCCTGCCCAGGCCAGACCCAGAGGCATATTTCCATAAAGCCACCCGCAAAATAACCGCTGTCAATATGCAGATTAACGCATCAATTACATGACACGCCAAAAGCGTTCGCACAGAGAGACAGAGTGCCAGAGGGATGGGTGCCAGTTGGCAGCTGTGTTTATTAAATTTCGTTGGCGGTGGAAAACTGTTGCATGCAACATCCAGAAAAATGTCATTTTGCTACAATAATTTAATTAATTGCAACATTTTGAGTCGCAATTTGAATTCCATTCCATAGCCGCAACAATTTGCACCATTATTCCTCTAAATTAATTCCATATAATTGACTTTGGCTCTCCACTCCAGTGGTCAGTCAGTTGTCCCATCTCCAGCATCAGCTACATATGTACGTACATACATCCTTCTTGTCCTTCTTCTCCTGCTTTCTGCTTCACGAACTTTTTGACTCGTTTATTTTTTTATGGGCGTCGCAACACAGAAAACATAAAAACGTCTGTTGCGTGTTGCATATGGAAAATTGCCAAAAACAAAAAGAAAAGAAAAAAAAAAAAAAAAAAAAAACACGCTCACAAAAAGAAGCCAAAAAAGAGAGGCAAAAGAAGTTGCAAAAGGAAATGTAGCCAAAAAAAAAAAAAAAAGTACGTACTAAAGGACAAGGCGGGACAGGGTAATGGCAAATAGCCATGACAGGCAGAACAAGAAGACCCAAAGAGCTGAAAATCCAAATATATATCGAACATGATTTCACCCTTTAGTTAAGCCAACATCAAATTGAATTTATGAAATTTTATTATATTTTTATCAAAATATATACACTAAGCATTTGGAATAAAATGGAAATCGAAATTGATATCCCTTTCACATTGGTTGTGCGCTTAATACGCTTTCTAATACTTGGCTTACTTTTATACAATATATCATATCAGAATTATTACAATTTATATTTCTCTAAAACATATTTGAAAATTGATATTTGATACTTTTTATTTCTGTTGCAGGATATCGACTCATACGTCTATTTACGAAGAATACAAAATAATATGTCCATAACCTAATGACCTGGAGTGTATAACCGTCTAATATTTGTATATCTAAAATAGAGAAAGTTTCCTAAAAAATACTTTCATACTTGACGACTTGGTCTACCAAAGAGACTCCCCCCCGTTTCCGTCTATTTGTAGGGTATTCTCGATAAAGGAAACGTTTTTATAGTTGTTGTTGCAAGTGCATGTGATTGCTTTATGAGCCTCAGATGAACTGAAACTTTTCTCATTGCTCGAGTCACGTGCCGCTTGTCATTTAGTTAATTATCAGCAATTAGCAGCGAATGTTGCCCAGAAATTATATTAAATGGCAGCAAGTACACACAACTAAAGTAAATATAAAGAGAAAATTGAAATATAGATACATAGAATTCTTGTTTTGAACTTTTCATTTGAATTTTATGTTGATGTTTCTTTTGCTTCTAGAGAGTTTGCTGCTATTCCTGGTGTCTCATGTTTATTTAATTTGATCAATTGACGGTAGATGGTTGTCACAATAAATTTCCTTCTCACTGCCCTTCTCTCCTTGACTTGCACCTGAGGCAAAGTCATTTTAAGAATGCACAAAAAAATGGTCAAGCGGCAAATAGATAGATAGATGGATAGACGGACGATGGGACAGAACAGTTAGTTGAAAGAAAGAAAGAAAGGAGCAGCACGATCTACCTGTACACGTAGAGCATTGAGTCAACACCTTGGCAACATGGTCGTGGCAAATGAAAAGAAATTGCCGATTGCCGATTGCCGAATGCCGACCAGTAACAATATTTTTCACTTGGCACGTGCATATCCTTCTGGGCTCTACTTTATTCAACTGCATCCTGCATACTCACATTCTTTTAGACACAGGCACACATCCTGACAACATACTTCAATGCAATTGCATTTAAATCAGTTTGGTTCGTGTGTGTTGCCGGTTGCGTTCCAAAGTCCTTTGTAGCTGTAGCTTCCACCTCTCTGCGCTCTCTGCTCATAAATTATGCAAAATTTTTTACCAGCTTCTCTGCTCTATGTGTGTGTGTGTTTGTGTTTGTGTTTTTCGCCATTTGTTCATTTCGAGACCAATAAAATGAAACATTTCAAAGTTGTAAATATGCAGCCATTCGATGCGATGTCTGCGTCTGCCGCTCGTAAACTGTTGCCCAGAGAATGGTCAGGAAAGAGGCAGAAGGCGGGAGGGCAGTCGGCATTTTGTCAGTAATTTTCTATTCCGCTTAATGAATTGCTTGTTTGTGGTTTTTGCCACCAAGCGGCCAACAGTTTTTTTTTCTTTCTTTCCTTTCCTTGGGCTTTTGCATATATGCATAGTAAATGCATTTAAATAAGTTTTCAATTTTACATTTCTTGTTTCATTTTTTTTTTTTTTTGACGGGTTTTTCTTTGTCCTGCCTGTTGGCAAGGAGGATGGAGGAGAAGGACGAGGATTGCTAGTAACATAATATTTTACTCAAAAAGAAAATAGAAAAACAAACGAAATGCTGCTGCTGCCCATGTCATTTTTTTTTTTTTAAATTTTTTGTTCCTATGTCCTGCGTCCTTTTATGCTCTTTTCCATCTTGCTCATAGTCCGTGACAAGGCAAAAGTATTGAGGCATAAGTAAAAATTGCTGTCACAGACTGATGCTAAGACAATGCGACACAAAAGAGGAACAGCAGCAGCAAAGACAAAAAAAAATGCCATCAAAAACTCGTGTTTTTGCCGCATTTATGAAATCCGAGAACATATTTAACTAGTAAATGTTGAAAGCAAAAGGAAAGCCCCCGCGGGGAGAGGTTAGTTAAAGAGGGGGGACAGTTTGAGTGGGCCTTTCAGTTGAAATTTATCTTTAAATTGTTAAAAATTTTATCCAAAGTTAATCTTTTAATATTTGTGTTGATTTATCTACTCAGCTTTTAATTTGATAACTAATACCTATTTGGATGCTGCCTTTAAGAGTTGGTTTTCCTTTTGTTGGAAATCGTTTAAATATCAAATTGTTTTAATATTTCAAATCAGATTCGAATCTTAAGTTCATTAAGTCTACTATAATTGAATGGTAGTATATAAAGGATAAGAAGACATATGCTCAATCTGAACTCCTTTAAATGGCTTTCTTGGCTTTGGCAAAGTTTCAAGTAACTTCATTTTGGCTATTATAATCATATCTTGGCCCATTCAATTTCATCATCATCATCATCAACATTATGTGATGTATGGGAAACTTTTAACTCATTGTTTAATTCAAATGGATTTCAGACAGAACCGCACAAAACTAAACTTTTTAATCAAATGCTCTTGCTAATTACATTAGTTTTTGCCGAGGTAGCTTATATATGTAGCTGTTGCTGCTGCTCCTCTTCAGTTGCTCGGTTGCTCGTGTTGCAGTTGCTCTACGTTTGATTATTTTCAATTATTTCGAGTCGCGCATTGTGCTGACTTTGTGGCATTGACATGGCAGCCTCTCAATGTATGTGGGAGTCAGAGTCGTGATAACACACACACATACAGACACACATACAGTGCCACTGCAGCGCAGACAGAGGAGACGGAAATAGGAAATGTTATTGTCGTTGCCTACAACACACTTGCAAAACTTTGGCAAACATAAAAAAAATATGATTTACATTGGTGTAAAACAAACAATAGTGAATGCTACAGAAAGAGATTGTAGCAGAGAGAGAGAGAGAGTCAGAATGTGGGCAAGGATGAGTGCAGGAGGAGTGGCAGAGTTACATGGTATATGTATGTACATATACATATGACAAAAGAACATCTCATGTTAAACAGCTGTCGGAAGCCGCCGGCGCAGTCGTTTTACGTGTGTGGCAAGGCAACTTAAAACAATACTCCTAACAGGAAACTCGACGCTCTCTCTTTTTTTTCTCCTTTACTCTTTCTCTGTCTCTCACTGCGTTATCGGTCGTGGAAGGTTGTCAAAAGTTATGGACCACACCTGTTGCCTGCCTGCCCGAATCTACCAAACGACATTTCATGTGGTAAGCCAGAGAGCTTCTTTAATAGAGAACGGCCATGTTACAATGCTTTGATTGAAAACGCGTTTGTGAAATCAGCTAATAGAGTTTTTAGAATATTTAATATCGCATGAATATCATAGTTTACACAAGTTGGAAAGCTAGTAGCGCATAGTGAAGGGTGTACAAGTTGTTGAGCATTTCTACACCCACAATAACCAATCTTGAGATCTGTTTTTCAATGAGTGCAAAGGATTCAGTTTTCTACTAATTTTTCTTCATCTTTTAACGGTCACTAAAGAAAAGATTCATGGTCATGCCTTAGTTATCCTCGCAAGATAAACCTTATAATATTCTCAGAGAGAATCAAGTAGGTTGATGAAAACTTTTCATAACAACTTTATATTATATTTTGTAAATTGATTTTATTAGATCTAAAGACAATGATCTCTATATTTTGGTGGATCATGTTGGTCTTTGTAAGCGGCTTGCAGTCTCAGGAGATTGGCCAGTCTCAAAAACATAACAAGATGGGTAATGAGAAATTGCTAAACTTTCATCATGCGGTTAATGAGGCACGACAAGAACTAGAGGACCTGAGAGCACCCTATGATGAAGTATTAGATTCAGCAACAGATCAGCGTCAGCGTCGTAATTCAATTGATGATATGTTGGCCAGTTTTGCCCAAGATGCACCCAAAAGTTGTAACGATGACGCAGCGGCGGCTGCGGGGTCTGTACAAGATGAAAAAGCACTGCAAATGGCAGCCGATGCTTGGTTTCGTGACATCCAGGCGAGCTTGAGTAAAAGCCAATCCCAAGTGCAAGCAAAGGAAAGCAGCACCGGCAACAAGCAGGTGCGAGCTGTGCCAGCGAAAGACCATGCCAAGACTTTTTATAACAATTATGAGAAGGCAATGGAGCGTACAGAAATTGGCAAAGTGAAATTGAAATATAAAAATGTACCGGAGGATACAATTATCATGCAATCGGAACGCGCCAGAACTCCGTATCAAGAGGAAGATAGTCATGCGGCCACACAATTGGATATTAAATTAAAGCAAGTGCAACAATTACTCCATGATCATGAGGAAAAGCTGGAGAGACAACGTCTCTACAAGAGCAACAACAACGATAAGGTAAATGTAAAGACTAGCGAATCTGAGGAGAAATTACCGCAATATGGTGATGGTCCCATTCCCGATGGGGTATACGAGCAGACTTTGGCTCGACTAAATTTTCCCCATTTGCCTTTGAAAGCTAACAATTTGTCTCATGAGGCCAACTATAAGTTATCCAAAATTGAACAGGAGGCTTCTGAACAGGCCTCAAAAATCCCGATTAGATATCCATTTAAGCGTAGTAGTTCTTCCAATTTCAATCCCATGAACGAGATCAAGCTTAAGACCAGCAATCGTCTAATGAGGAAAGGAATGGGGCCATCGTTGCCTAGTAACTCTTTGACAGATTCGCGGAGAAGCCTTTTGGTAGATGACTTGATCAGGCGTAGGGAGAGACAAATGCAGCAAAGGGATCAGCGAGAACAGTCACAATTGGAGGAGCATATGGATGCTATAATGCCGCAGCAATATGAAGCATTCTCTAACCCAAATTTCGATGGAAGTGATTCGATGCGTCAAACAATGGACTCACCACAGAGCTATGACTATCGTCTACCTCAATACGAGCAATTTCATTCGCTTAATCAGCGTACCAATATGAGGGATTATTCCAGAGTCAAGGACTATGAACGTTTTAAAAGAGAACCCGAAGGTAAAAAGACTGAGAAGTTACAGGAAACTGATGCCGATCAGACAGAAGATACTAAACTGGAGTCAAAAGATCAGCAAAACCATCAAGAGAAGGAATCGAGCGAAGAAAACAAAGTGGAAACATCGGTAGAGGAACATCATCAGGATGACGAAAAATCTATAGAGACTCCAATCAAAGATGAAACTAAAGAGGAAAATAAACTGGAGTCCAGTAAACCGGATATAGAAATTGAAAATGAAGCCAAGGGTGAAAATGAAAACGATTCCCCTTTGCATTCCAGTAAAACGGCGATTGTCAAGAATAAGGAAGATGATGCCATGTTGCGTTTAAATATGAAACTCAAAGTGCAGGACCCCCTTAAATCTGTCACAGCATCGGAAGAAGCACTCGCAGTGGCAGCTCAACCAACTAAGGTTGATCCTTGTAAGGCAAGTCAAGCCATCAAAGTTAATTCGGATGCAGTAGTCAAGTTACTGGCCAATGAAATGTTGCAGTTTAAGAACGAGAAGGAAAGAGCCAAACGTGCTGTAAGAAAAACACGACGACGACATCAACCACTTGAGGAGCAGCAGCAGCCAGAGCAGGAGCAACATCGACGTTCGAAGCGATCCGTGGTTGATCTAGAAGATCACAATGGCAATCACATGCATGTGGGTTCCTTGAGCAATGCTCCGCTGACCTCAGATACCGAAGATGGGGCGAAAAATGCAGATGAAGATGATGGTGAGTTATTAAATCAACAATTAAATGGAATTCATTATGATAATACAAGGAATCAGGTGCCTATGTTGACCTTACGCCAACAGCAACAAACTTATCCATTGGTACCGCAACAGCAAGTTCAATATCCACAGCAACAACATCAACAACAACAACAGCAGCAGCAACAACAACAACCCCAACAACAGGCGCATCAACCGTCAAATTTTCGAGCAAGTTTCAATTTGACTCATTTTTTTAATGAGCTAACGAAATTGCAGAAAATTCAACAACCCCAACAGCAGCAGCAACAACAACAGCAACAAGCCAAGCTGCAACATCAAATATATCAGCAACAGACTCAATCACATCAGCAACAGCAACAACCGCAGCAGCAGCAACAACTTCAACAGCAATTGCAGCAACATGCACAAATGAACTCAATACCAAAAGCAATACCCAATGAAAATAAATCGATTTTAATGAAACAGTCGCCAGTACATCGTTATTTGGGACCATTTTTTAATAGCAAGCAAAGCAAGTCCAATATATTGAACAGTGATCCCTGTTTAACTACAGTAGAACCTCGTTTAACAACAATCAATCCCGATTGTGTGCCCATTACCCAACCATCTGCAGCATCATCTACAGGGGAAAACAAAACAACTACAATAAACGGCTCAACTCCAACTGGTTCCGAGGATGCAGCAACACCTTCAGCAACAGCTGCAACACCCACGGACAACATTTGCAACAATCCCGATATAATGAAACTAAATGTCTCCATTAATGCAAATGTTTGCGGTGATCCTAAGACAAAACAATTCTATGGCAATGGTTCAATCAATTTGCAACCTGGTTACGAGCGTTTGAATTCCGATCATGATATAGAGGATCATTTTCTTGATAAAGAACAAGACGAGAATCAAACACTGGTTGATGAAATGAATGAAAACTTAGACACCGAAGAACGATATGCCCGCCAAGCACGTAGACACCAGTTAAAAGAACAAAAGAAAAAAAAGATGCAAAGAAAAAGACAAAGGCCAAAGAGGGTCATCCTTCAAGTTGTAAAGAAAGTAAAAAATGGTGAGTTGAAGAAGTGGGAAGTTTAGCTGGAAAAATTGCAGATTTGTTTTGCCTTTTTACCTTTAATAAATTTTTCTCTTTTCTTCTTCAAGGGAAAGGCTTAAATAGCAATATTAGTTTCTTTTTCAAATCGATATCATAAAAAATGTTTCCTATCTTTTCAGTACTGTACAACATTCTGATGAACCTTCATCGGATAGTTATGAAAAGCTAATAAGTGGTAAAATTTCCGAGGATATTGTCAATGCTGTCTTTGAGGCGGTTAACAATGATCCAAGTTTGGATCGTCTGGCTGGAGTTTTGGAACGAAATCGCAAGTGTTTACAAAAGAAGCCTAAAAATTTCTATCAGATACGCAACGATCGTACAGATCAATATCTCGAGCATACCGAAGAAATGGTCAGGCAAACTATGGAGGCCATTAGCGATATTATAGACAATCAAGTGAGGCAACGTGCTTGTATACCGCTGCGACCCGATCTGATGGAATTCTACGATACTATAGTCAAAACTATGGCCGAACAGCAAAAGAGCCGCGAAAAACGTGAGAGCACTTTGCAGACTTTGGCAAATGATTTCAGCCAAGATGTGCGATTGCTTGACCCGAGTAAAATAGAGAAAAAATCAAGAATAGTTAAGAAACTATTGCGACAATATGATGAATTGCCCATGGAAGATCAGCAATCAGTATCGAATATACGCGATGAGTTGCTTATGGATTTAATCTATCTAAGAAAAATGGCCGATACAGCGGAACGTATTCAACGTAATGCCCAACTGAGTCAGGTTCTAAAACAACCTTCGTCCGGCAAAGACAATAAAATATTAATCACTGGCGAGTTCACCCCAAGATTTATCAAACTGATTAGGACGGCCGAACTATTCAGGGGCGCAGGGGCTGAGCACCAACAGCAGCAGCAACAGGCTAAAGCTTTTATAGGTCTATAAACTAAAGTGAATTTTATTCTGGTTTACCATTCAATTTGATTTTGTTATGCGATTTTGTTTGATTTATTTTTCTACTTATTATAAAAAATTAAAAACAAATTTTGTAGCCCCAATTTATAGCATTATCCTTTTTGATTCCTTTTACCAACATCCCAAGACTGATTATATGACAATTGCTTTTGCTATTAACATCAAAAGCACTTTGACAATAAATGAGATTCAATTTCTTTTCAATGAAAATGCCAAAGTGCCAAAGAAATGACAAAATGGAGACAATAAACTTGTCCTCCTTATCTCTCGATTGCGTAGAGCGCAATCACAAGTTCGGTACTTTGGAATAAAACAGAGATCGCTAAAGCCTTGTTTTCATGTTGAAGGTCATAATAAAAATATAAGTTAATGTGAGTTTTTTGCTTTCCAAACTTTCCTATACTGATAATAATTATAATGATAAAACCTTTAAACAGGTTGAAAATATGGAAAGCACATTATTGAGGCCTAAAAAGATACTGCAATGTAATCTTAATTGATTTGTAGCAAGCAATCTACTAAATATTAGGCAGATAGATAGTTTATGGTCAGGCTCAGCGACAATTACAACTATAAGAAATTCCTCTGTGTAGCATCTCAAATACCTATATATACCAAATTAGAATTCGTTTCTGCAAAAACGTTAGCTATCAAAACAGTATCAGAAAGGTTGAAGAACTTACTGTTAGAAAAAGGGAAACGGTTAAACTATTTTTAAGTAACATTCATGGTTATTACGCCTGAAAGACGTCAGTATTTCTTCGAATTACATCGCGACTTTTGTTTCGAATAAAAAGAATATGACAATAATAAAAGCTTTAATTTCTTTTCCAATGAAATTCTCAAGTTCCAAAGAAATGGCAAAATTGACACAACATATTTGCCCTCCTTATCTCGATGAAATCACAAGCGTTGAATGAAACAAAGATCGGTGAGGTCAATAATATTTGAGATTGGGATGTGCAGCTATATGATATACCAAAATAAATATTAAATTAAATATTAATATTTATCAGAATATTTTGAAAATAACATAATTTTGCTCAATTATTCATTATACCCTTGCAGAGGGTATTATAGAACTGGTAAGATGTTTGTAACGCAGAGAAGAAAACGTTCGATGAATCGATGCGTAAAAGTTGTCATAATCGGACCACTATATCTTTGAGTGCTATACGAAAAAAAGATAAAGGAGTAGGTTTATATAATTAACTAAGATCTCCAAATTTCAATAAGATGGATCAGATCTGCTCAAACGCTGCCGACAGAGTCACGTCTTTGCTCGAAATAAGCAGCGCAGCTGAGCATACATACACACAAAGTATTTGCAAGGGGATACAAACTTCGGTGCATCCGAAACAAAGTCATTGGAAAAATTATAATCTTTACGAAAGTCGGATGGTAGCGGGGTTGCTGATTTCATTTCTAAACAGTTCCCCGTATATTTTTTTTAATGAATAAATGGGGAAACGTTTGCGTTTGAGATTTCAGTTTCTGTGAGTCAACCAAGCGGACTGGATTCGCTTATTTAAACTGCACTAGGTCTTACTTTTCCATTTGAAAAAAAATGAATTCTATACATTGTTATTTTCTTGTGATGGTGCTTCTAAAACTTTTTATAGGTGCTTTATATTACTATATTTTTCAAATTAACATTTTTTTATGCCAACGACTTTTTTGGTTTCTGATATTATTCTAGATGACGTAACTGCTGCACCCCAAAATTATTGTTCATTTATAAAGACGGAAAATTTTCTGCTTTCTATTCGAAGTTTTGAGTTAAAATTAGATGTTAATTTGAATGTCAAAGAGTTAGAAAACAAAACTGTAGATCAATTTTTGACATTTCTTCAGGAGACGAAGAAATTATCATTGAGTTCGCGTGCTGAATTGCAGAATTGGTCGATTTTAAAAGGCGATGGGTCGTTTACTCCTGTTTCTTTAAACACTCCGGTTTGTCAAGTGATTTATGTCTCCTCTGAGGGGAATACAGTCCAGTATAGTATATTTGTTGGAAAGCAAATCATATCTTTGCAAACACTTAAGGAAAGATTCGCGAAAGGGATCATTTATGATGACCAATCGAAACGTTTTAAATTGGCTGCCTTTTCGCCTATCACATTCGACGAAAGCTACAAACCACCAGAAGTAAACAGCGGAACTATTTCTTTGGAAAGACAGATTATTGAATTAGCACATGACGATAAAAGTTTTAGGAATAAAATTTCAACCCTTATCCTATCTGCAAATAATGCTGATATAAAAAACATTAAGTTGAACTCCGAGTACAATGCTCGATATGCTGTTGCATCTCTTATAAGTAAGAAAACCGAAATACTTATTGACGAGGATAGAATTGAATTAAGTCAGGACTTTCGCGATAAGCTCTATGCGGCGGCCAATATGCAAAATCTATCCAATTTGGAGCGTACCAAAGAAATCATCAATATATTAAATAATTATGGCTGGTATGTCACAAATCGCTTTGATGTTGGTGGACGATTGGATGTGACAACAAACTTAGCTGAAATCAGCGACTGTGGAATATTTTGTACTTTTGAAATTGTAAAAACAATCTATTTGTTTTTCAAAAATTTGATTGGGGAACCTAGGGACCTAACTGATGAGGGTGAAAAAATGGAAGCGAAACTCGGTACCCAATGGAATAATTTGGGTGGAAATGTTGTTATATCTCATCAAGACAACTCGGAATTCACTAAAAGTGAACATGTCACTTCCACGGTGGAAGGAGCATACGATGTCCAGTCTTTTAAGCATAACGTGGATGACGAACAAAAATGGACTATAGTTTCTCTGAAAAACTTAATACCAACTTGTAAGCTTCTCTTCCAGGAAGATGCCCACCTGATGGGCGAGATCAGACGTCTCATTGTCAACTACGGAGATAATCCAAGAATAAGGAATCTACAACCAAGCATTAATATGGTTCAATATGTAAACGATTTGTGGGCGGACTATGTTGTAGCTTTCTAAAGCGATCTCCTGTTTCATATTTATAATTAATTGATTTTACAAAAATTTTTTAAAGTAAAAAGTTACAAAACATTTACTCCCCAAATAGACGAATACAAATAAGTCGAAACAAAATTCATAAACCAAATAAACAAAGGATCGATATAATAGATTTATAATTATCTTTAGATTCTGAAATTTTAAATGTAGCAACTTAACTCATCCTAACAAACGGATAGTAATACATTTTATGTAAATGTTTTTATTGTCTTCTAGCTCTAAGCTTCCAATTTTTAATTTTCTTGTTTATAGAAAGATTACTTATTAAAGTCCGGAAGTCTTCTTGCTGGGCTAAGGCTCACCGTTCATCTTTGTGATTGGTTTGTCTTAAATAAGAAAATTTGAGAAATAATAGCCAAAGCTTAATGAGTTTTCAAAGAAAATTTCGGTAAAAAATTTAATATTATAGGTTAACCAATGCTGCTTAAGAATCTATATTAATACATTCATACATATGTATGTATGTATGTATATATGTAGAAGGGTATAAAAAACAAGCACAGAAAGTCTAGGAACTCTCTTTACTTGCGCCTCATGCCACACCCTAATCACTGAGCGCCTGCAAACAATGGGCATATCTCCCCCCACCCCATCTAGCACATCTAACAATCGCTGCCCTCTGCACCAGCCCCTTCTAGAAGGGTTGTAATGAAAAAGGGGGCAACGTTTGGTTGCTTGGTTGGTTTATGCTTGTTGCTTTTTGGCATTGTTCCTATTTGGGTTCTGATTCTGATTCTTCTGGCTTTACTTTTATGCACATGCAATTTTTTTTTTTTATGTATATACATTTTTATTTTTTTTTTTTTTTTTTTACCCAGAACATGAAATTTATTTGTGGCTGCAATTCCAATTTCATGCAAAAGGGGAGTGGAGTGAGACAGAAGAGAAAGGAAAAGATGGGCATTACTTTTGTTGTTATTGTTGTGGCTGCAACTATGGTTAATGCTTTGGCCACAAAGCGTCAGAACTAGACTAGACTGAATGAATGAGAAACTTGAATGGGGTACTTAAATTGCAGAAATCTTGAACAATTTATCAAATGCTTTAAATAATGACAGGAAGTACTCAGTGGCAGTCCAATTCTCCTCTCCTCCTGCTTTCACCCTCACCATTCCACTGTGACTCCTGCTGACTGTGTTAATTGTTTTTGTAAAGTTTTTAATAACTGTAGGCAGGCTGAGACTGAGAATTGCTGCCAGTCAACTGCTGCCATCAGTCTCATTATTTATTTGTAATTTAATAAACAAAAATGGTGCGAGTGAGCTTCGGAACTCAACTCGTATCAATTGCCGCGAGCTAAATGGGTAAAATGTTGCTGAGAACAAGGGGGGTGTAGAGTGGAGCAGGGGAAAATGGAATGAATGCCTTCGCCTTCGACACGTTAACGGGTTGGCCCTGACTATTATTTGGCAGCAATTTATTTTATGGGAAAACTTTGCTGCCAGCTTTTTAGAAGATTTTTATGACATTACTGGCTCACCCCATGTACCCTCTAATCCTGCACCCTACCCCACCCAACCCTCTTTTTGTCAGCCACCTCTACCACCATCGAAACCAATCTGTCGTAGAGGTAAAACATACAGCGGAGTCAGCTTGAATTTATGAGCCGCCATGCATATTTTAATGAAGCATTAAAGCTTGATTGTGATTTTACTTTTCCAAACACACACGTATACAAAACACTTTTATACATTCACAAACCCACACATACACACATGGGATTTTGTGATCTCTCATAAAAGTGACAAAATATAATTTGGATTCTTAGAAAACTGATAACAATTTCTGGAAATTTTAAATTATTAAATGTTTTTTGCCATCTTTTGAGAAAATTAATTCAACAAGAATAACAAATAATATACATTTGTCTGGGTCACCAGAAAGCTTAATTGATCCTTGAATACAAAACAAGACGTAAAAATCATTGAACTAAGTTTTAAGGATTGGATAAGAAGCCTACTTCAAAGGATCTTTCAATCTAGTAAGGGAAGCAAAAGTCTTCCGGTAATAACGTGAGAAAGACTTCTTCATATTTAACTATATTGAAGGAAGTTGAAATAAAGATTATTCAAAAGAGAAATCTAAAGGACCTTAAACCTCATGAAACGAATCATAAAATTGTTTTATTGCGGTTTAAGTTGACTAATCAAAATCAAAGTAATTTCAGTTTAAATTTAAATCAAAATTCATCGTTTTTTGTTTAAACACCACCACCCCTGGTTATACACTCACACACACACTCATACGACCCTTGGTAATTTATGTGAAGGTTAGGAAAGTGTGAGAGGGGGGGTGAGGGGGAGGACACAAAAGCCAGTGTTTGATTTTATGTGTTTGGCTGCGTTTGCCGTTTTTAACACTCGATTACTTTAAATGCTCGCCTCGTCATACATTTGACTTTGCCAGTCAATATTTGTCTTTGGCTTAACTAGCACACATACACACACCAGCACACATACACACACCCCACTTGTACTTAGCCACCCTTACCCAAAAATTTGCTTAGTTCCCTTTGCCTCCTGCAACCGACTCCATTGAAAAGTTGCCTCTAAAAAGATTTAACATCAGCATATTTCTTTCTCACTCCCCTGGCTGTTTGGCATTCTGTTTGCCTTTGCCCGGCAGCCTTCTTCTGATTTTCTCTCTCTTACTCACTCTCACCCTCGTGCTCCTTTTTTTTTTGTCTTTTGGTTTATGTAATGAGTATTTGGTTACCAGTTGACCCTCAAAAAGGAGACCAGAAGAAGATGCTTATTGAAATAATGCTTAAATTACTAAGCAAATGACTCATTTATCAACTGGGCAAACTTGCCAAAACGCCAACTCAAACCATTTAACCATCCACCCACCGCACCACCCACTCATCCAACACTCTAACACTCTCCACAGGCACACACACACACACACACACATACAAAACCCGACACTGACAGCTATCACCAACTCAACCACTGCTCAACCAGCGGGCATCAGGCATCGAGCATCAGCGATTCGCGTATATACAGATTAGCATTGGCTGACGGCCAAACTCAACTGTCCCTATGGAAATTTCATTAAAAATGATTTAAGGCAATTTGCCTGGACATGGACCACATCAGCAATGCTCGCCCCCATGACTCCACACACACCACATGCCACGCCTCGAGCGCATAAATTAAAATGTTTCGTGTTGATTGGCGGCGGGATTCAATTCCCTCATGTGTTGTTGTTGTTGCTGTTATTGTTGTTATTGCAGTTGTTGTTGATGTTGATGTTGCCAATTCGTTTGGCACTTTCACTGTTCGATTAACTCGTCGATAATTGAATTATTCCACTTTTCAAATGCCAAATACAAGAATTTCGAAACCAATAGCAATTAAAAGCCATCGAAACAAAGTCCACCACAAGATTGCTTTTCAAGTTAGTTGGACTAGATTTATGCAAATGAAGTTGTGGCAGCGATAAAGATTTGGTAGCGGGAATACATCTAATTGTAAGATCAACTTAGTTGCTCAACCCTAAACCTACTTCAAAAACAGCATGGAAACATGGAAAGCTTCAATTTCGCTATATTCCCTTCGTTTAACCTGTTCCCACTTATAGTTAGAACCCCTGAAGTATTAAGCTACAGTATTCTAAGGAAACAGTGATCAAAATTATCCTTTAACGGATTTGGATTCCATTTTTTCCTCTGTAGGCAGATACTTTGCATCAGTTATTTCAGTTTTCATTTCTTGTAACCAAATACTACTATGGCAAGGTTTGATTAGATCTTTCTTTTAAGTAAACAGTCGATGTGAATGCAACTCCATTTAGAGTATATACTTATGTATCTCCAATTCAACGGTAAAATGCATCAAAGAGATAGCAATTTTTTGTTTCACTTAATTTAAATTCACCCAGCTGCAGCGATAAGTATTATTAATTTTAAGTGGAGATAAAAAGAGACAAAATGAAAAAACAAAGTGAAAGAAAACAGAATCTATTCAAGTTGATCCAGTCATATTTATTGTTATATGCATTATGCGTTTAATGTCGCTTGATTTACATTAGTTTAGTTTATGCAACAACAAGAAAATTGAATTTTCTAGAAAAAAAAACAAAAACAGATTTTAACTGAACTGAAAAGAAAAATGAAAAGAAACAAAATGAAGAAAAATAAACGTGGCAAACAAGGAGGAGGACGGTCGGTCGGTCTGTCAGTCCATCCGTCCGTGATGTCCCAAGTGCTGCTACCACAGAGCGTGGTGGAATATGCAAATAATCTACAAATTTATAGGCTTTTGTCCTTGCGTTGGTGTTGCTCCTGTTGGATGTCTCTTGTGCCATGCAGCTGTGACTCGCTCTCTCTCCGGCTCGAAATTCTTTTGAGTGGCATGCGGGTAAGCCAGGTTATTATCTTTTATGAACTAAACTTGGTTCTTTTTCGTTTTGATTGGCTTAAGCAGGTTCCATCTATCTGTGTATCTCTGGGTTTGTGTGTGTATGTGTGTGTGTGTGGGATTTCAATTCGTTTTGTATGATTGATGCATGTGTAGATGCCGATGAGGAAGATGATGGGAATGATGGGAATGATGATGGTGATGTCAATGGAATATGCCAAACTTGACAGTAAAGTAATACGAATCGCAAAGGCATATGCAATGCTCTAGAAAATCCATTAAAACACTTGAGACCTTGGGCAGACGCGACGCATACCAGCAGGAGAAGCAGCAGCAACAGCTTAAAAAGGAACAACAGCAAACAGAAAATGCATTTCCGTTAATAGTAACAGGCATAACGGGCTGCCTTTTGAAGGCTGTGGCAACACTTAGACATGCCACACCCTTACCCTCTATTCACCGCCCTCGCCCTGTCTCTCTCTCTCTCTCTCTCTCCCTTTTCTCTTTCACTCTCACGCGCCCTTTTTAAAGCTCTTTTCCTTTTTACATAAAATCTTATTGATATTGCAATTTTTAGCATTTTGTAATTGGAGGGTAAAAACGTTGCGTTCGAAATACTTATCACATGGCCATCAATTGTCTGGCTTCCACCTCCTGTCACCCCTCCTCCTTTCTTCTTTGGGATAACTGTCTCTAAATGACACTTGAGCATGTGTTTAAACATGCCAAGCACTTGAAGGCGGCACTCACTCCAGAAACTATGCAACAAGCAGCAACAGCAGCAGCAGCACACGGCACAGAAACCAAGCTGTGACAGGAGAAGTCTGCCTCAGCCTGTCGATGCGCTGATAAGTCGACCCCAAAAACCTTCTCTCCTTTCCATAAGACCTCCTCCAAAGTCCCTCTGATTCGCTATCTCTGAAGTTGCCCATCTTGTCTACAGAAACAGCAAGTGGGCAGAAAGGGAGGAGGATCTCAAGCATGATAGCCAAGTGGTGCCAATGTTGCCAATGAGATGTTGTAGGGTAAACTCATAATTGGAATTAATTATGCATTCGCACTTTGCGGCCAACTTTTCGAGTGGTTTGCTGGTGCTGCTTCTTCTCCTCTATGGCATAGATGGTGGTCGTGGTGGGGAGACAATCTCTCTAGTGGGCGTGGCAGCATGTTTGCTGCTTTAATTGTCCAAGTGTGCCAAGAAAATGGCTATGCCAAAGGGTTAAGTGCAAATTGCAGTTATCGTATATAAAGATTTTTTATCAGCTTAAGAAATTTAAAAGAATACATGAACTTTTCTCCCTGCCTTGCACACTTTTGTTTTAAGTTTTGGACACGCATTTAACTATATACACAGCAAATGTATGTATGTATGTAAACTTAATTTACACAAATCTCTTAGAAAAAGCGGGAATGGTATGGAACCAAATATAAGCTTATTGGCGACTCTCTATGAATCGACTCGGCCAAATTCAGATTATTAAATAAACCACAGCATATATTGTTCATCATTCCTTTCGAGCTTTCATGCACTTGATTTAATGATAAAATTCACTTGATTCTTGCATAAAATAAGATTTCAAAGGTTCTTCTGAACGAAATTGAATCTTTTTTATGAGAGGTTACTGTAAAATTACGACTTTCTTGCTTTAACAATAAAGGCTAATAGAATGAAACTTTCGACCTTTATTCATGCGAACAACTAAATAAAATATAATGATGTATGGACGATAAGATTTCAGTTGATAAGAACAGTTAAGTTCACGATTTGTTGACCTCTATTGAAAACAGCAATTAGTGATAAATAAATGGAAAGATTTAAACTTTTTGTTGCCTCCTTTTGGGCTGTTGCAGCTATTTCTTAATACTGAAATTGAATAGGAAAAAAATATGTATCTTTTAGAAGAGGATTTACTCATTATAAGCTAAGCTAGACATTTCTCTCTTCCTCTCTCTCCCTCTCTACTTCTTTTAGATGTTTTCATCTTCTTGTGTGTCCAAATCCATATAGCTTTATGGCTACATATTTTTCCTGCTACTTAGCCACACACATAGATACACACACCTGTGTCCAATATTAGTTACAAGCCCACCCAAGTTTTCCGCCCTTTTTTTTATCTTGTGCGTGTTTGTTTGCGTTTTGGTTCTCTTTTATTATGTGTTTTTTAATATCCTTGCGAATATAATTCAACAGACAAAAAAGTGGAGAATGGAGAGAGAGGAAGAGAGAGAATTAATTAAAATTTTTGACAGCGACAGCTAATAAAATGCAATTGCCACCAGAAGCTGGATGATTGCACAATGACAATGAGAACGACGACGAGGCAATGTCGACAATGCAAATATTTTTATGTTATTACAATGGGCATTTAAGTTTCTGTTGATTTCTGTCTGATTTGGCCAAAAGGAAAACTCTGACTGACTGAAAGTTGAACAAAAGCTAGACACACAAAAAATAAAAAAAAACAGATTTCGATTCAGATTCAAATTCAAATTCAGTTACGTCTTTGGTTTCAGTCGCTGATTTTGGCTGCTAGTCGCGTGTCATGGCCAAACAAGATAATGTTACAGCTAGCCAGCAGCAAATTGAGCGGCATTCAGTGTGCTTTTCCTTTCATTCTATGCCATCTTTTCCGATTTGCAGGAAAATGCAAATGAAAATGTCTCAACTTACATTGCCCAACGATGTGGAGGGAAGGGGGACCAAAGACTATTTGGCCAAGGCAACTGTGAGTAGGAAGTAAATTGGGTGGGTGAATACTGTGTTTCTGTTCCTGTTCCCTCATGATTGATCGTTGGCATCAATTTCCGAATGTTATTGCCTTCGAACCGTCAGCTGGTCATTTGATAGGTAGAGGGTAGAGAAAGGAAGTCGTTGAGCACTTTAAGCCAACAAACTTAAAGCCTATCAAAATCAACTGGTCAAATTACTTGAGTTCATTTTATATTACCTTGTCAACAGCACTCGCTGTCGGCTTTTTGCTTTAAACTCAAAGCTGTATACTAGATGTATTATATGTCCGTATTTGCAAGGAAGTTAAATTTACTTACATTTCGACCCACTGTGTTGTTGTTGTTGGTTTTTCTTTCTTCCCCTTTTTTTTTTTGTGTTCATTTATGGAAAATGTCTGCTACATGTTTCGCTTGCACAAACAGAATGCGAAGGAGTGTGCAATAAAATTCCATTACAGCCTTCAAAAACAAACAAAAACCAAGTAAAAATAAAATAAAAAGTAAGACCAAAACCAAGTTAACATTAAGGTGGAGAAACATTCTATACTCTCGACTTTGTAAAGTGGGAAACAAAAACAATTAGTTTTACTATGAAGTATCGGTATATGTTAATTTAAAAGATTTCTCAAAATTATGAAGATAATCATCCCAAACATTCTTCGATTTGGGTTTTATAAGTTTTATAAGTTTAGAGTTCATCGTCATAAATATATACTAAACTAGGGATAAGGGAATTAAAAGCCATCTTTGAATATATTTGTTGGTTGCTTTAGTTCTAAGAGTGATAGGAGATACTTTAGAGGAAACCTAAACTCTGTTCCAAGTTAACATGCATTTATTTTTCCGTTTGACTGATAACTTTTGTCCTTTTATTAGACTAAGGTAAGCATAAGACTAATGTCGCCTATAGAAAGAAATTTCGCCTACTTTTTTGATCCAGAAAGTTGAAGTTTCATCTTAGTTTATCTTAGGATTTGCAGACTGGTTTTCTGCCACTTGCCACATCGTTAAATTAGGCCCAAATCTCATTACCTATAGTCTCCATATAAAGACTGCGTTTAATTACTAGACGAAGCATTAAAGTATGTATAGCCTTGTTACTGTTAGGGTATAAGCTACAACTTGGCCAAAAATGTGGCATCTTGCATACGTTTGAGGCGGCGGCAGTCGGAGAAAAGCTGCAGCAAGTGAGTGTATTAAAAGCCAGCAAACATTTTCAAGTTACGTGAGTGCATCGCCTATGTGTGTGTGTGTGTATGTGTACATCTTTTGCATATTTTATGAAACTTGGCAAAGCATTTAACAGACCCTCTCCCTTTCTCCCATACTATGTCTTGCAAATAAACGCGGCAAACTCATTACTAAAATTTATTTTGCACTTAAACAAAATGTTTCTCATTGGAGAAGTTTCATTTCAGCTTCGGTTTAAGCTCTTGGTTTTAGAGGCTCATCAAATGCTGCCAGAATGCTACTGATCATGATCATCGTCCTGTTGATGATAGTGATGCGGCATTGGCAGCAAATGATGAGTTTCTCCAGATATCTTTCCATTTGCCACAGGGAGAACAAAACTTGGGTACTTGTTTTGGAGGCGGGGGCTTCGATTCGGGATAGCCTTTCGCTGTAGCTCTAATGCGTTGCAGCTGGGACAAAGGATTTGGTTTGGCGGGGCATCCCAAATGAAGACATGGTGAACCTTTTTTATGAACAAAGCCACATCGCAGGCAAATGTCTTTGGTAACAGAACGAATTAAATTATTCTTTGCACAGGCTTCTATAGAACCAGCAGAAAGTGTCTCAGAAATGGGCACCTCGACGCCGCAGCGTGGACATTTTTCCCAAGTGCAGGGCTTTTGGTCTTGTTCCAATATTTCACCACACTCTGAGCATTCCTCATCGGATGTGAGACCTCCACGACAAGTTTTTCGCGGAGCATAATAAGAATTTTCGGTGGATCTTAAATTTTGAGGTTTCCGTAGGTGACGGCGCCAGTTGAGCTTAGCTTTCCTGACCTTGAATCCAACCTTGGACACCGCCATCTTGAGGTGTTGCCTATGAAGCCTCTTCCTGTTTTCCAATTCCTTGAGGAAGGGACTCTTTCTGCGAGACTCAAAAAAATTCTTATATTTAGCTAGAACTTCACGTAAATTTGTTGGGGAATAACGTTTCTCGACATCAATTAGACCCGCTGGTCCGAAAACTTTCGCAGAGAACTTTCCTCCTCTGATTGATTGAATACTACTAATTGATTTGACATTATACTGATTGTTTGACAATAGTCGTTGGATTCGCTCCTCATGTTCTAATTGACTTTGAGTTAACTGTAAATCCATTTTGTTCTCTGTTTCACCCTCTTCCCAGAATGACTCCACAGGCTGCCCTGTCTCATCCACATAGGCATCTAATTGAACCAAATCTTCGACACTGGCTGCATTATTCTCTGAGGCAATTTCATCAAACATATGACTCTTTTTCTCTTCGGTCTCATTGGCAACTTTTTCCAACCACGAATTAATTCGGGAACTTTTCAGTTTGGTATCCGAAGTAGCTCGAGGTCGCCCAGTAACCGTGAAAATATCAATGGCGCTGGGTTTCTTTCCCCATGGTTTTATGTGAGGTTTCAACTCCCGATAATGAAGTCCAGCACTAAATTTGGCCTTGTGTGTGATCTTGCCACTTAAACGAACCACCTCCTGTCCACGAATGCTCACAACATCTCCATGATCAATCACATCGGTTACAATTTCATTCAGATATTGCATATATTTATCTTTTAGAATAGACAACATATCCCCGACAGAGAAGCCAGCTGCTTCCATTTCGTCGTGCAAACCATTAAGATTCTTCCACATATGATGTTTCTCCACCACTTTCATGAGAGCTTTACTATCGGGCACGGCCTTCAGTAGACTATTCTGCTCAATGGTCTCTTTGAGAAAGTGTTGTATGGGCTTATATTTCTCCTGACTATTCATTTCGTCTAAATTAAAGATCACTTTGCTGGTCTCACCTGCTATTGTTTCTGAAGAGTGCACCGAATGACCGTCCAATGCAATTCGTTGTGAATGTTTATCTTTGTTGCCTGTTCCGAACTTCACCATTGTTTTGCTCTGTGGACCATCGCCCATGGCTTGATTTTCAAGGTAAGATTCCCAACTTATTAACGTAGAATGGGATGCTTGCCTCCAGGTTCTACCCTTTTCTCGTGCGTTTCCCAATTTTGATATGATTTTCTTAGGTGTTTTTTTAAAGGATACTGATACTTCACTTGATGGCATTTCCAATGTATCCAATTCGCTCTCAAAATCTTTTGGGGTTGGCGGTTTCAAAGAACTTCGATGACTGCCTTTACCTTTCTTGACTAAGAGTGGAACAGCATCTGCTGTTTTTCCTTGACCTGGACGTTTAATTTTGGCCAATCTTGTATTGACTTCCAAATCTTTTAAATACTTGGTTTGCTCTGCATTGAAGCCAAGTTTTTCTGCAGGTTTAATTTTTGATTGCACACTTAATGGATTTTCCAGGCTTAGTTGACTTTTTTCTTCGTATACTGAATCCGACTCTCCAGTAGTCACCTGACCTGAGAATTTAATATCCCTTTTTTTGCAACCAAATAGTCCAAGACTCTTTTTTTCATTTAAAGCTTTACGCCTGATAATTGATTTGATCTTTGAACCTTTTAATTTTTTTGGTTTCAGGAATTTTTCTATTGTGGCTTCACGATCTTGTAATTTACACCGTTTTCTAATTTGATTTTGTTTTGGTTTTTTTAACTTTTTCTTTTTCTTGATTTTATGGGGTTTACCTACTTCGATCGTTCCATCATCAATTAGTAACTTGAATAAATTTTCTATATCTTTAAGACTTGGAGCCCTTTTGACTTTTTTGCCTTTTTTTAGATCTGTATTCATTTCGACTTGTTGAGTTTTGGGTGATCGTTTTCGAGTGGTTTTTTTAGGTTTTCTTTTGGGTTGATCTATCAATTTGTGCTCGTCTAAGCCAGATTGTCTTGGTGTTACCCTCATGGGTAGCCATTTAGATTTTTTCCCCTGCATTTCCATATCCCAGAATAAAGAAAACCCACTAATTCTTGGTTTTTCTTCTGTTTTCTTTACACGATTCCGTGTGCATGTCTTTAACCAATCAAAATCCATTAGGTACTTTCTAATGGCCTCCACTTCCTTTTCCCAGGTGTGCACAGTGCCCTCAATTGCTGTATCCCTCTCTGGCGAATCCATCCAACCTTTCAAAGCTTGTCGTAATTTAGTAAAACATTTATCCACTAATTTTTTGTGATTGGGTTCCAGGCTCAATTTTGTCTTCAGTTGACTCAACCTGCGATCATATTGCTCGTCTTTTTTCTGCTGTTGCTCCAATTGTTGACGTTGCATTTTAAGCAATTTGGTCCATCTTCTTAGCCATCTTTTGTACACTATTAAAATGTCATTTAACGAATGTCTAGCCCGAACACGTTTCAATTTAGCATAATTCTTTTGCTGAGTGTCTATCAGTTGGCGCAACTCTTCCAGCAAATCGGATCGAATTTGGCGTACCTTCCGCCAACGTGCACGGGCCACTAGTTTGTACTTCTTCAAATGACGAGCCTTCTGTTTGATCTGCTTCTTCAGCATCATCAGCTGGGTATAGCGGTGCAACAATGGTATTTGCATATTACGAATGGAGACAATTTCAATGTAAAAAATCAAAATTTTATTTAAAATAATATTTTAGAATTTCAGAAAATTTTATAGGCTACTAGATCAATAAGACCATTAATAGTTGATGCGATTTTTGATGTCTTTCAAATATTTTAAATTACAAATTTTAAAGCAGGGTACGGAGGTTTATCATCAAGTTCTAATAGAAACAAAACTACTTATTTATCGTACTGATAGTCTTCTAATACAAGCTTAAATTGGGAGGATAAAGCGCCAAAGATCAACGATCAAAAGATTACGGTGTGCACATTTGGTTAAAATGTTCAGATTGACTCTGATAAAGTTTTAAAGCCAAAAATTAGTTTGATATAATACTTAGCCCCTTAATACTTAAAGATAAATAAAATATGTTCATAGCGATTTATAATAATAAAGAAAGCCTCTAATATTAGCCAATATAAACAGGTTTAGCCCAGCATAAAAAAAATCATGTAAAATACAATAATTTACCCGATTGATTGATTATATGTATTTGTGAATACAAAAGAAAACAACAAAGAGAACAAAACCATCTGCCCCTCACTGCAATGCGTCATCAGATTCATTCTTTCAGTACGAAGGGGACTTTCAGAAGCGGGGACTTTCGTTATCAGTTGATGCTAGGTAAATCACCTGGACAGAACGGGTATTCACTTCCCACGAAGCCAGTGATAAGGCTTGTAAATCACAACTGAAATTCAAAACGCCAGCTTATTTGGTATATAAAGAGCCGCAAACAGACTATCAGCATCCACAGTCAACCTACAGACATCAATCTAATCGAGTCTTAACAACAACAACAACAACAACAACAAAAACCACAACAAAATGAGTAACGCAAAACTTGTTTCGCTTTTTATGGTCAGCTTGGCCGTTCTAGTGGCTTATGCTGCGGCCATGCCTCAGCGAGTTCACGCTCAACACTTGGTTTACTATCCACCACCACCGCCACCGAATAGCTATCAGCCAATACGAGTACGTCGTCAGGTTTTGGGTGGTTCTCTAAGCTCTAATCCCGCTGGAGGAGCCGATGCTCGTGTGGATTTGACCAAGGCTATTGGCACCCCACAACATAATGTGATTGGACAGGTGTTTGCTGCTGGCAATACCCACACTGGAGGACCACAGCCAGCCACTCCTGTGACCAGTGGTGCCACTCTGGCTTACAATAAGTAAGTTGTAAAAGATTAGAATACAAATTGTTCAACCATTAACCATCTCTTCCTGCTTTAGTCATGGCCATGGTTTGGATTTGACCAAGACACATACACCTGGCGTTCGTGATAGCTTCCAGCAGTCTGCCCATGCGAATCTCTTCAACAATGGAGTGCACAATTTAGATGCCAAGGCCTTTGCCTCACAGAATCAACTGGCCAATGGCTTCAAATTTGAACGCAACGGAGCCGGATTGGACTATAACCACATTAATGGTCATGGAGCACACATAACTCATAGCAATATTCCTGGTTTTGGCAAGCAATTGGAATTGGGTGGCAACGCAAGATTATGGGAATCTATGGATAGAAATACAAAACTTGATCTTAGTGGCACTGCCTCAAAATGGACAAGCGGCCCATTCCAGGGCAAAACCGATCTGGGTGCCAATTTGGGTCTATCGCATTACTTTGGTTAAATCGAAAGCTACATAAAACAATTTTTCTTATAACTAATAAGTGAAAATGTAAATACAATAAAATTATACATATAACAAAAAGGTAAACTAAGCATTTTTTGAGTCCTTTATTAATCATTCTCTTCTGAAGAAGATTAAAAAATCAATTAAGAAATGTTTAATAATTAAAATTCTTTATAGAAAAGAAACACAACGAATCTCCTTTAAACTTTTCAAGGCAGGAGACCAGCTGATTTCCTGATGGTCATAGGTATACACTTCTTTTAGTTTTCCTGTTGATTTAATTGCTTTACTATTAAGCATTTACTTGCTTACTTATTTAGTGAGTAAAACATTTAACCCGCATCCTTTTTGAAAGGGTTTCTTCGATTTAGACATTCTCTTAAGCAATTTGTTTCTTCTTCTGAATGTTCTTAGTTTTCGAACCAGGTGGAAAAGTCAATATTGTGGTTGTTTGTTGGAAAATATTAACTAAACTGTCTCTCTGGCCTGGGGTAAACCTCAACTATTTGCATACAATTTGTAGGAAAATGGAAAATAATCAAAGCAATGTTCAGCTAGCCATGAGGAACAAGCACAAGCACAGATGTGGAGAAGAGAGAAGGCATACAATACATATAATGCGAAGGATTCTGTTGAAACGAAGCTAAAGATGGAAGGATGTGTCCGGTTATAGCCAGCTACTTAGCAAACATCAACACCTGTTAAGGGTTACACTCGAGAACAAAGCTGTAAATTGGCCTGGTGGTAAGTGAATCCACCCAGCTGAGAAGAGGCAACCAACTAACCACCAGGAAGCCAACAACAACAGCAACATCTAATCAATTTCAACAAAAGCCAGAGAAATGGAGAGTGGAGAACTGAGAAGGTGCAGGCGAGATTTTGCTGACCGCAGGCAATGCCAAATGGTTACCGACCATGACTATGGCAAAATGTGCAGCAGCAGCCAACATAAAGAACAGAAACGAACGCAAATGAACGAAGATGAAAGATGGAAGGACGTAAAGGGAGGGCGGAGAGTTTACGGGAATGAAATGAAATGGTTGGGATTTTAACTTCATTATGAGATTTGTATAATTGTTAACCAATTTACCGTTACGTTTTGCATGCCACAAGCCACAGAAACGGCAACAGCAGCAACATCAAGCTTGCTTGATATATTGTCCAAATTATAATGCCCCGGAAATGTTATTAATTCCAAATGCTACTCAATTTGTGCACTAATTACATTGTCCTTGTTGTTGCTGTTGTTGTGGCTGTTCTTGTTGCCTCAAGCCAGGCATTTATTCACATTGAGCTGATGTCTGCTCTGTTCCAAATATTTCGTTTTTATAATTCACCATTTCACCTGTCATTTATGCAGGTATGTGTGTGTGTGTGTGTTCGGATAAGTGTGTATGTATGCGTTCATTATTCTAAATACGCTTGGCACAAGGATTTCATAGATTTCATCTGCATTCAAGCCGAAGCACACAAATTTATGTTAAACCAAATATGCATGAATGAAAATATAGAAAATCTCACATTTCATCTCTGCATAAAAATACCCTGTAAACAAAAACAGCTAAAAATCTATATCCATTCTTGCGAACGCCATGAAATAACCAACTGCTTTCCATTTTCAGTCCCGGGTCTCTAAATCCCGTTCCACTTTTCTCTGTATGCACTTTCAGAATATGTATGCTTCAGGGATTTTTAAAATATTTCATTAAGTATGAACATAATTCCCTTAAGAAATAGTCAAAATTTCTAGGGCATAAACGAAACTATGTTTTATCTTTGGTTTGTAGAAATGTATTTCACTTTCAAATGGCTGTTAACCATGTCGAACGATCTCCCTATCCCACTCTACGACTACATACATATGTATGTATATGTACATATACCCGCCACATTTTGCCACTTCCGGCATATATTAGCCTAATTACAAAATATATATAAAACACATATTTGCCATTGTTTTATGGCCCCAAAAACCATAAAATGCGAAATTCAAATTCAGTGACTCGTTTGCTTATCTCTATCTCTCTCTTTCTCTGATTGTCTGTATGTGTGTTGGTGTGTGTATTTGTGGCTAAAGTGGCACATTTTGGTTTTCGGTTTCTGTTTCCGTTGACCTTTAATTATTTCAAAAACCACTTTCGCTTATTGAAAAACGAAAAATAAAACAAAATAAAAAATAACAACCGATATGATGCAACCAGGGCAAAAAAAAGGAGAAAAAAAGAAATATATCCAAACACACGACGAGGACGAATGTTTATTGATCCGGCGGGCGCGAGATGCTTTTAAGATGCTCACATAAAAATAATAATGATGCAAAGGTGTGGCGAACACAGAGAACTCCACAAGAAGTGGAGGTGGTTTCGGTGGTGGTGGTTTAGGCAGCTGTACATAGAAATAAATATTTATATGGGCGCCATCTATAAATTGAAAGCCAATGGCAAAAAAAAGGGTTGCACACTCACACACGACAGGTGAGACGACTACGACGGCTACGTCTTAGCTGGCAGTAGTCAGGAGTTAGGTGTGGGTGTGGGTGTGGGGAAGCCAGGACTTATGAGCTTTGGTGCACACATTTGGACTTGGACATTTTTACGATGTGATTTCACATAACCGCAACAGACATGGCAGACAACAACTACACACTTTGGTGATAAACTTGGAAACTGCTGCAAGAACACAAGAATTTATTACACTCCAGCGGCAGCGGTTGCTCCCTTCCTGCCCACTTCCACTGCCCTCCTCCTCAGTCACTTACTCTCTCTAGCCTTAACGCCAAGTCCCCCAAGTTTGCCAATTCTAATAAGCAAAAATAAGCAGTTGAGCTACGCTAATATCCTGAATAAAACACAAGAAAAGGCAAAAGAATATAAGTGTCACAAGAGGGAGAGGAAAATAGGCGGAGATGTAGAAAGAGTTGACATCATTTTGTTTGTGCTATAATGACATATATTTTGCCCTTGATCATGCATGACCAAGTCATTAATTTTATATCCAAAAAGAAAAACCCTTTTTTGCTTATGCCCATGTCAGCAGAAAGAAAGGAGGACACGCAAGGATGTGAATGTGGATATGGATATGGATGAGGATATGTCTGTGGATATGGATATGGTTATGCTCCTTACTGTCGCACTTGAGTTGATTTAATTCAATTCATGGACGACAGACAATGATGGCGTCAATTGCCTCATGTTTATCATTGTGACAGTTTCTCTCCCAATCTCTCTCTCTCTGTCTGTCTCAATCTCGTTTGGCAATGTTACAGCAAAACAGCAGACTGCGAATGGGAGGTGGACCGTGGTTGGATTTGGAAGCGGAAATTGTGGAAATTGTATGTAAGCGGCATTAGTTTGGCAATTGTGCAAGTAGTAGACTACAAATTGAGCACATTATTTCGAGAAAACCCCTTTTTGGCCTGTCTCTCTAGCTTGCACAGAGAACAAAAGCGGAAAATGGCCCAAATTCAGTGGCAAGAAAATCTTTATCCATTTTCAGCTTGGAAGTATGCAACCAAAATGAGTAATAGTAGACTTCTTTAAGAAAAATCGAATATGAACTGTTTTGAATTATATAATAATGGTTTTAATTTATTTAGTTTCAAATATTTTCTTTATTAGTCCTTTTGTTCAGATCAGCCAATTTCGATTATAATCATGCTAATCGATTTGTACAAGAAGAATTTTGTTTTTTCTAACAAGTCAAGGTTTCTAAATGAAACTTTGTGATCTTCTGACCGCGATGGTCTAGACTCGACTTTCCGAACATTCATTTATACAAGAAATAAGTGTGTAAAAATGATTTGGCCCTTAAAATTTGGTTTGGGTAGGATAAAATCCAGATAATGCTGTATGAAATTTGTGCTTTTTCTCAGTGTGCCATTTGCCCTTTAACACATTTAAGACACACACACACACACACAAACACACATAAAGAAAGAGAATTTTCTTTTTTTTTTTTTTTTTCTTTAGCTGACCCTGTGCCAATTAAGTGCGGTGGTTGCTTTGGGGTTAGTTGGGAGTTGAATTCGGACCACCCTAGAGTGCAATTTAGGGCAGGTTTTCAATTACACATTATGGCTGCAGTAAAAAGTTGTCGCTCTTCCTCTCTTCCTCTCGCTCTCTCTCTCTATTTCAATGTGACTTGCCCTTAGCCGAAATTGGATTTGGTTCTTCAAGTCGGTTTGCTTGCACTTACCCCCTTTGGTATACATACTGACACCCTCCCTCCTCTTTCTGGTCGACTATGCCTCTTCGAGTCGTTGACTTTTATGAACTTATAAACAAGAGAGAGGCAACCCTTTTTGGCCTGTTGCTGTTGCCACAGTCACTGCGACAGCCACAGCCTTATTATGTGGATTATTAGAGGGATTTTCCATGCTGCTGCTGCTGTTACTGTAGCTGCCTTGAACAAATTCATGTGCTCCAAACAGCTCCTCCATGTGTGAGTGTCTTTTCTTCTGCGTTGTTTTTTTTCTTTTTCGTGCGGTGAGCATCAATGACATAAATAAAAAGATTTCCAAAGGATTTGCCTGCGGGACACCACATACACAGAGTCGAAGGGAAGTGGTAAGGCGCGGATGGTGGGTGTGGATTGAGAGGCAAAGGTGCCGTCAAAATGGCAAGTCGTAAAAATCTTGCCATGTTTTACTTGTGGGTGACGCTAAAAGCTACCAGCAACGAGCCAAGTCAATGTTGATTTTGGGCATTGCCAGAAATTGATAAACAGCAGCAACAACAACAACAATACGACGACATCAGCTAATCGCAAATACCACAAATAGCTATAGTTAGAGCAGCAACAACAACAAGTAAACAAAACAACTTTGTTGTACATCTTGTCTGAATCAGTTTGCTCGACTGATAAGCTAATTTGCAATTCCATTCCAACGTAAACAATGACGTGTACTGGACTTTCACTTTGTCTCGCGTGTTTACTTTAATTGATTTGTGTGGCCGAACAAACTAAATGATCGATCAAGAGTCACCCTAGGAGCAATAAATAATGGGACTTAAATATTTTTTTGGTGATAAACCAATCTATTTGGGAATTGCAAATATATCTAACAAATAAATTCAAACGATTTTAGTGATCGACAAAATATTGGATAAAAAACTCACAAATTAATGTTATTGTTTTTCAAATACGGTCATAAAGGGTAGAATTTTTGAAAAATATGGAATCTTAATAAGCATATAACACAAAACGTTCCAGCCCAACAAAGCATAAGTACAGCACCGAAAAAGGATGCTTCACTTATGACGCTTTAATTTTAGTAATTAAACAAAATTTATTAAAAAAATTGAAAGAACTATCTTTCCATACTGACTAAGTAAACAAAGTTGGGGTTTCTCAAAGAATTTAGTAAGCCTTATATTAGAGAGCATCCTTGTTCAGATTTGCCCACTAACAATTTTACTGAATGAAATGTGGAAACGATTACGAAATCTTAAGTATGTGACAAAGTTAAAGCTTTAAAAGGACTTAATTCCTAAATTTAGATGACATTTGATTCCCAAAAGTTATTCTTTTCATCATTTTGTTCCTTATACATCTTAAACTGATGTAAAATTAAAATTATTCATTCTTTCTCTAAAACATTTTATTCATAATTTCAAACTAAAAGCAAGTTTTAAAGGACCTCTAAAAATAAGTTTGAACAAAAGATTTTGGATTATAGGACTTTTATTTGTCATTTAAAACTTAAACTAAATCTCGAGGATGTTAAGCGTATCCTCCTTAGATCTTTCTTGTAAAAATATAAACTTTTATTGAGGATTTTTGATTATTTTCCGGCAGTTTGAGATCTTTGCAGTATTCGCCAACGCGAATAGACTATATCCCAGTCCAGGAAACCGCCAACAATGTGTCGAACATTCTGTTCGGTATCGGCATAGCCCGTGCGACCATGCACAAGACGCAAATTATTGAATGTGAGAACATCTCCTGGTTTGGTCTTGAATTCGTAGGCCTGCTCGTGGGCAAGGCGAACGAATAATGCCATGGCCTCATACCAGGGACGCACTTGTTCGGGATGGACATTAAAGTGACTGTCGCGTTGGGGAATGCTGTGATTGATACGCACATAACGGCCATCGGCATCAAGACTGTGAAAAAATGTAATGGAATGAGAGAGTTGTCTTTGTATTAAAGTGTGTCCTGCTCACTTGATGACCGGAGACCGCCAAATGTTGTGGAATTCAAGCTGATTGTCGCTTCCAATGTCTGCCCAGTCTACAAGAGTTTCGGTAAGTATACGAAATTGTTCAGGATATTGTTGCTTTAAAATATCCGCCACATGATAGGCATCTGTAAGAAGATTCCTACCACCAGGCGAATCCGATTGTTCCAGAGTGTGGAGGAGAGTCACTCCCGGTTTATACTCAAAATAGGGCATATCGGTATGCAGGGGCAAAGGCGCAGCTAAATAGGCATAATTACTGGCCCCGGGTTGGGCCCTCACCGAGAACTCCTCACCGTAAGTTGTGCGTCGCATGAAACCTACACGATTACATAGATGTCGCACCACGTCAAACTCCAGAGGCGCCTCTTTAATCAGGGCCATGCCATAAACTGCCAATTGATAAAGCCACTGCTGCAGTTCATCATTTTTTGAGATCAGATCCTGATAGAGAAATTCCTTTTGAATCAATGCGAATTCCTTGCCACTCCAATGCCTTGGCTCTGGACGATAAAAGTTCTGCAAGTAATGCATACGATTTGGCAGAGAGAAATCCCTTTCCCTTAACCAATAAAATGGGTATTCAGAACGATGACCATCATTCCATTCAATGTAGACTATCTCCCGCCTTTGATCAATGTTCAAATGGTAAACTCGAATCCTTTTCGTATCCAAATGCTGCCACAGCTGAGGCAGACGACTGCGGGTCTGATGCAGATAACATTCCGAACAGAGACAATTGTCACGCAGCCAAATGTCAGGAAATTGCATAGGCAAACCCAATTGATTTGATTCATCGGGCACAAGGATCAACGGCAAAGATTCCTGCTCGTAGTGATATTCCTCTTCTTTACCTTGTTGCTGCTGTAGCAGTTGAAACATTTTGTGTATTTTTTAAGTTAGACAACCAGCAGCTAGCTCTTTCATTTGCTGAATGATGAGTTGAGGGGGACCTAAGCCCACGATTTCAATTTGGAATTCATTCACTATACAAAATCAGCCCACTTTAAGTCCGGGAACCGATAACTGCTCGCCTGATGCTGCTGCTATTGATGCTGCTGCTGCGGCGGTTGCTGACGCTTCTGTTGCTGCCGCTTCTGTTGCTGCTTCTGTTTGTACGGGTTTTGAGCTGACATGAAACGATATTTACCCGTATACGGGCCGGATTTGGGGCGACATAATTCGAAAATGATTTGGAGAATGAAGTTGTCTCTAATGACATCTTAGCTCACTTCACAGAGTGTGATAAGCTTACATGACGTATATGCTAAGCGAAACTCAATTAAAGGCAACTGCATTATTTCACTTTCAACTGGAAAAAAAAGAATTGAGGGTATTTTCTATTAACGCTCGTTTAATACTCCCACAATTAGGATCACATATTATGATCTTAAAAGCTTCTAGTAAAAGCTTTTGGTGAGCTTATTCACAGTGTGTCAAACGCCAATTAATCTGCCTCGAACTTTTATGTCTATTTAAATGCTGATGTTTTAGCAATGTAGTTTAGCTTATTAAGTTTACCTTTCTGTTTTAGTTTCGAAATTTAATTAATTTCAAAAAAGTGTAATTAATAAGGGAAAGAAATATGTATAAACAAGTATTGTCGGAAAGAAACGACTGTTTCAATAATAAAACTAGTTGAGAATTATAACTGAAGGCAAGAATAGAAGGTATGTTAACAAATTCTTACAACTTGACTATTAAACATACATCAAATTACTACAATTTGTTTTTCTTTTACAGGCAAATCCGACCCTGTAGCTGAGCACTTATCAATTCTGATATAATGCCAGTGCAGCAGTTTTTTTTTTCTTTCCGTCTCTGTCCCTCCTTGTTGCCCGTTTTATGCATATAAAATTAAAAATGCAAAATTAATTTTTTTGCCAACGTTTGCCATTTTTGCATAATTGTTTGTCATCAGCTAGCAGCTAGCTGGGCTCTTTGTCCTCCACCGCCTGCAACTCTCTCTCTCCTAGTGATTTGTTCTTCTCCTGTTGCTGCAGTTGCTTCCGTTTTTTTTTCCTCTCTGGGCCCATAGAAAATGCTGTCAATCATTGTTAGATCGAATGCTGATTGGAATGTATGTATGTACATATATGGATATATCATCTCTGCCGCCTGACAAGACAAGAAGAAATACTGAACAATGCAACAAAAAACACAATATTCAACGGCAACATCATCGGGAACAACAGCACCAAACAGCGATTTTTAATTATCACTTTCGTATTTTGTTTCAGCTTCAGCTGGCTTTTTACACGCCTCAAACAATGGGAATTCACAAGCCCTAAAAGCTCAACAAGATACCTCCAAAGTAAGGGTATACACAAAGTCCAAATAGAAAGCATCAAGAATCAATCAACAATATTGAAAAGACATAATAAATAGATTCACATGGCAAGGCTTAAAAAAAAAAAAAGACTCTGATTGGAAAACCTCTAGGAAAAAGAGTAAAAAAAGAGTATTCCAATTTCGTTATTTTTCTTTTACTAAGATCTATGCATTTCACTTTATTATTTTCAATTAAAAACATTTTCGCAGCCCATTCACAATTCTGGATTCACATTCAGAATGCTTCATTGTGAGATGCCCAGAGTGAGAGAGAGAGATGTAATAAGGTGTAAATGAAAATGCATTCAAGTGACAGTTTTTACCCACTCTCTGTCTGCCTACCTGCTGATACAGCATCGGCAGCAGCAGCACTTAACAATAATATAAACACAAATACACAAATGCAACAATAGTAGCAAATAAACAATGTGACAAATATCGAGAGACACCAGAAGAGAGACACTGAGAAACAGAAGGTAAAGGGGAACATGATGATTTGCTCCTAAAAGGTTTCTCCCTAGTAAAAAGTAAAACAGTTTTCTCTTATCCATGATATTGAAAATTTGTAAATAAATAATCGCAACCACAATTAAATAAATTAAAGTTGCAACCGCATTGACTAAACCACAAAGCAGTGGAATAAAAAATGTATTTTTCAATAAGAAATTTTAGCAATATGAAACAAAACAAAACAAAATGTTCAGATGTTCTTGTTATGTTTGTCGGTTTTTATTCGTCTTTTAATTATGGTTTTGGTGTATCAGAGATTCTTGAGATTCGTTTAACAAATAATATTCTACATACTTTTAAAAAATTTAAAATTTATTAGGGTATCATGTTGGTTGTCAAACAATGGGAATCTAATGTTTGTGGGTTCTTTGTTGGGGCGGTGGCTGGACCGAAGAAGGTCATCATCATCTGGAGTATTGCCACTCCTTTGAGACCTTCACAATTCCATCCAATTAGTGAACAACTTGGCTAATGTTACGATTCACGATTTGGATGCTGATGCTGGTTCTCGTTTTCAATTCCGCTCATTGTGAGACGCATAATTAGGCGCTTGCGACTCTACGCCATTGTTGGAGACACTTGAAATAAGCCCAAATTGGCTAGCTGTTAGCCACACCCACCAACCCAAAGAACCAACCACGCCGGCAACACTCCAAATCTAGTTCTCTTCCTTCTCAAAGCGCGTAAATTGCCTCGAAAAATATGAAGAAGAAAAAAAAAAAAAAAAAAAAATAGGAGAAAACAAACAACAACGACAAGAAGGACGAAATAAGTAGTAGGCAGATTTGGGCACTATGGGACACATAAATAAATATATGCCCACAAAATCCGTAAATATGATTAAGTGCCAAATTTATTTACAGCTCCCTGGTTGCCTTTAAAAAGTCGCATTCGTATTCGCAACCAGCCGGGGCACCTGCCGGAAGCCGAGTGGCAGCCGCGAGGCTTAGTGCCGCTACTTTAACCACTTCTTTACCATTGCTCCCCTTGCGCGTCCTGTTAAGTTCTGCTTGGGCGTCGGCCAACTCGATTACAATTACGTGCGCTAATTGCACTTTAAACGCGTCCGAGCTTGTCACAGCAGCAGCATTTCATTCCATTCGCCCCTTTTTGAATGGTCGCTCGCCTCGAACTTCGCACTCCGCCCCTTTTTTTTTCTTTTCCATTCTGTTTTCTGTTCGCCCGCCCGCACATTTTCTGCTATTTTTCATATATTTTTTCCTACCATTTCCTTTTGGCAGCCAGCAGCAACTTACAACTACATAAATTTGCAAACATGATGTCCTTGCTATGGCAGCGCATTATATTCCCTTCGCTGGTGCACTGCCACATCCACATCTACATCCACTTACACGGGCTGCCAGGGCTAAGGCTACTTCTGTAACCTCACCTGCTGCTGCTGCTGCCCACATCTGTTGTATTGTGGTAGCAGGCAAGTCATCGTCATCGTCCTTGCAGTTGTCCGTAATTCAAAGTGACGCTAAATTTAGTTTAATATACACAAAATCCCCATAAGGTACCATGGATTAGAAAGCTCAAATGTACTGCAGAAAAAATTCAGTAATCTAAATCATGTAAGTGCGCAACAAAGGATTAGCTGATTTCAAATCATAGCGAAGTTATTAAATTGAATGTTTGTTTGTTTTTTTTAATTTAAGCAATAAAGTGAATACAATTTCAATTCGATCAAACTCTGTAGCTTTTCAGAACAAATTCCTTCTATGTATAATAATTTTCCAATAGAAAGAAAACATCTTTATGATCGATCCATTATTTAATTAGTCTCAAGATCTAACTAACTTCATCTATCAAGAAGTCAGTTGTTCTATCTTAACAATGATACTTTCAAGGGCCATTTAAATTGATTTTGAACCATTGTCATAGCAGGACCCTTGCATCAACTCTTAGTTGGCAAAGTGGCCCTTGTGAGGTGTGTGTGTGGGGTAACCAAGGCGTAAGACCATGATGTCTGTTTTGCCCGCACACCTTTCACCTACGTTGAGGTCTATGATGGCTGCTGGCTGCCAGCCTGTTGGTTCTTTTGCTCATTTACACCTTTTATTACGTATGCATGCGTCGAGGACGAGAGCAAAAGTTTGTAAAGTTTAGTTTGCCATTAACGTGGCCATAAGCACTGGGCCCAGTCACATTGCTACCACACTGCTTATGCTTGGCTATTCATATGCAAAAGAGAGCAAGAAGACCCACTCGCACACACACGAGGTGTGCTTTAGGAGTTGAACAGAAAGTAAAGAAACTTTTGCACATAGCAAATCAAAGCTCAATGCAATGTAACTTTACTAAGCGTGGGTATGTGTATTTGTGTGTGTCTAGCATGTGTATGTGTATGTCCTGTCAAAACCCAAGTTCAGTTTGGCATTTCTTCTTGCTTCTTTGCCTTGCGGGCAAAAGTTTTTTAATGTGAAAAGTGCAGAAAGAAAGTGCAACCCTCATGCATGGAGAGCATGTCATTTAGCTGCCCCGCCGCTGCCCGCCCCTCTTCACTTTATCTGTGTCCCCTTTTGCTTCTTCTTCAACTTCTTCACCCTGTTTATGTCACTGCATTTTAATTTACTGCATACCTTGAGGCTCGCATGCCAAGTGGCAAAGTCCAATGTACGGCTGAGGCTGACTTGTTGCCTCCACTGAGACAGATTCACCCCCGCGCTATCCGCCAACTCGTCCTGACATCTTGTGGCGTTACGTTTTACATTTTACTGCAAATTAAAGGATTTTCTTTCGCCTTTTTTTTTTTTTTTTTTTTGTATTTCGAGTTGACAACTTAAGATACTTAGGCATAAAAAGCCTGTCATACATGTCTCTCCCTCTCTCTCTGTCTCTGTCTATCTGCTTGCATCTTTGTTTCTCCGGGTTCCCAATTCCTACTGCTACTGCTCCATACTTCTGGTCCTCAACTCATCTCATGTGTGCAAAGAGAATTAAGTGCATGCTGCGCTTTGTTGAGAATCACTCGAAACAAAGCCATGAGTTGCTGCGGGCAGGCGCAACCCTCTAAAGTTACCGCCCCAACCAACCAATTCTCCGCCATCACCCCCTCAACTCCCTCTCCCAGTAAGGGTCGGCGGCTTTGGGTTCGAGTTCAGCCCCTTCTGCATCCTCTCATTTACCATTTTCTTGGTTTTATTTGTTGCCATTGCCAACACCTTTTCGCCTGCGTCCATTTTATTATTTGTCTTGATTATTATTTTCCATTTGTGCAAAATTAAAATACAACAACAATAAAAGGAAAGAAGAAAAGAAGCGGCATACAATAAAAGAATGGAGGGGAAAAACCAAACGGCAGCAGAGAAAAAAATGCAAGCTTTATTCAACCGCAAAATACAACAACAGCAACGGCAAGTGAGATGATAGTAGGGAGTGAGGGTTTTGGGTGGGAATAATGTGGAAACTGAAAACTTTTCATCAAAAATCAGCCAACGGCTAAACTGGACATGGAACAGGCACAATCTCAGTGAAATGCCGCCGCTCAGGCCTCGTCCCCTGTCCGAGGCAGATAGAAAGGGACGATGGCAAAGATGGAAGGATGATGAGGGGAGACAACTGCAAGGAAAACTCACTCTGACAGCTTGCCATGAAAAGCTCGCTTTGGTGTGACAAATCAAAGACTAACATAGCCAGCCGGGGACCCAGGGATCGGACCAGTTTCGGTTCCCTTTCTCCCCCACCACGCCTCTTTATTATCCGCTTTGGTTAGACAGAAAACACAAAACGCACGCTTCAATGGCACAATGTGGTAGAGTGGAAGGGTAGGGAAAGAAGAGAGTAGACATCACGGGGAATGGAAATATGTTGATACCAAAAGAGAGACACTGACAGCTTCAGCGGTTAGTTAATGCCAAAGTTAGGCATAAATAAAAATATTTAAATGCATGATTATCAAAAATAAACATAAGTAAAACACAAATGTTTAAAGAGTAAATAATATGTCAATTTGATTACTGTATATTTATATTATACAAAAACTTAACTCTAAATGCGAACTAATATACGATTTACGAAAGTAATATCTTAGCTATTAACCCATATAATAAATCTAAACTCTGAAATGTATACATACATATGTATGTAGTTTGCTTTAAAAGAAATATAATAATATAGGAAAAATAGGCATGTAATGAAATTAAATGATATAATATAATATCCATAATATCATAATATCATCAATTCATCAATGCACAGACAATGACGTAGGCTAGTTGAGCAGAGCCGATTTATATTGACTGTGATTGTGTTCTATTTATTCGATCTGATTGAAATTTTGTGATCTGATGTTTTATATCCAAAACTATCATAATAGTGAATATCATAGGAATACTCCAATATCTTAAGGTATTTTTCTTAAATAGTTATATGATTTAGTGACAATTTTCATACTTTATCTCTCCGGTATCTCAAATATCATCCCGATAGCTCTTAAGATGGCAGCGTGAAGTTGATTTGCACAGACGGACGGATGGACGGACAGACGGTCATTGCTATATGAACTCAGCTTCTCAAGCTGATCATGAATATATTATGACGATTGATTTTTAAACCTTTTAAGCGATTGCAGGCTTAATAAGATTTAAACAAAACGATATCCCAGAAATTTAACATTTATTTTTTTTAAATTTAAGTAAGAAAATAAAATTCTCAACAGCTAGTGCTATGTATAATTGAGATAATTTCCAGGCATGATAAGGCAAAAATAATGGATTCAATGAATCGTGGCGTTATAGGAATAAGAAATAAAGTGGGAAAACCACAAAATGTAAGCCATTCTTCTGTATGTATATACACTTTATGTTTTTGATAAGCATATATGTATATATATATAAAGGTATATAGGAACAATGCTATAAATAAACAAGATTAACAAACCACAACGGCATAAAGGAAAGTTAATAAAAGCATGATTAAATGTTGACTTTTATTTAATGTTTGAACACTTTGAAACTGTAAGCTATTTATGACTGTCTTTATTGTATGTATTTATCTCTAGAAGTGTATGGTTATATTATATGTACAATAATTTTACACAGTGCAATCTAAATGACTGGAATATTTCCAATGATTTTCTCAGCTATTTCACGTGATTTAAAAATAAACACATTCAAATGAAAAGTTATCTTATTATTTTCAGTAAAATCATTATTTCTCACACTGCATCCAACACGCTTTGATATATCACCTTTGTGTTTTCCTTTGCCAATGTTACCCATTGTTATTTGCTTTTCATTTAAGTCTATGTTGCCCCCCTTAACGTTTCTCCTCCTCCTACGACGACGATAACTAGAACATCTATGTTGATCCTCAGGATAGGGAGTCATAGTCATGCCAATTTCATATCGATATGTTGTGAGATCCTCGCCGCTTTCTATGACAGTTTCCTTATTAAAGATCAATTCACTAGCGTCGGTCAGGCGGCCAATATGGTCAAAGGTACATTTGCTTCCATAAGACTTATAATCCATAAGATAATGCACTTTATATTTGGCTCCATAATCGAATAACTTGCAATCATATAGATACGTATCGCGATGATTGAGGAATTCTACTGAAATGGCTGCTCGCGTATTATTGGTTGCTATTACAACATTATCCCAGGTTAAGGCTCGCCTGTTTGTTGATCGCACATTATTCAATAGCAAAAGTATTTTATCTTCTGAATCCCTGGATAATACTTTGACTTTGAAATTGGATCCAGTGAATTCCTTAGTTTTTGAACCAGCAAAAGATGTTTGTTCTATTTCGGAAACGTCGACGTAATAGATTTTTTTGTTCAATGATTTCGTGTTATAAACATAATGCTCAATGGCCAAAACGTTCTCTTGACGTAACGGTGCAGTCAATGCTGTTGAATAGGTTTCTATTTGTTTAAATTCTGGTATTTTTTCAAGTTCTGCGTATTTATCTCTGGCAAGCCAACTGGTTCTATTTTCATTGTTCTTAATATTGAACAATGGTTTATCGGGTAGCTTCAAGGGGATCTTAAGGTTTGGACAATTGAGCGGCTTAGTGATCCAATAGCGTAAATCACTTAAAGAGGCACGCATATTAACTTGAACTAGCCAACTTTCCAAGAGCCATTCAATTTCCACATCTGTTCGATTCTGGATAAATCTATTTTTTAATGTAATCGTCGAATTGGCTGATAAAATATTTTGAAATGAAGTTTGTGCTTCATCGATTCTCGGAACTTCGAAACCTTCTTTATTGATGAAATATAAATCGGCACATTTTTCATTTTTATAATGCTCAGGCAATGATTTCATCACTTCAGCACGCACTGTATCCAATTTGGCAGCGTTTTGTAATGTAATAGTTATTATTTGTTCATCATCAGTGATTTGAATGGTTATTGGTGCATTTTGATTCTTGCTAAACACTTTATTGCATTCTTCTTGATTGACTAATCTCCGACGTTCATTTCTTTGCTCAAGAATAAATCCATCGTCTAGAAAATAGTCCGAGGATGAAAGATTTAAAACACGACGAGCTTTTTCATATGAAACAGCTTCCGAATTAAAAGTATTATATACATATCTGCCATCTACTTCAAAGCAAATCGATACCGATGACTGAGCTCCATCAATTAATACAGCAACAAAAAACTGTGTTATAACTAATATTGAAGACGTTAATTTCATTGCTGAAACCTCAAGAGCTGCATCCGGTCCCAACAAAATGAAGACTTTTAATGTCGAAACCAATTAAATTGCATTTACTTATTACCATTCTGCCCCGTCTGTGACTTAAGAGAGATTAAGTCCCATCCTGTTGTTGTTTTTGCGTATATGTGAATGAGATAGATTAAGAGTGAATTCTCAGAATTATGCGATAAGCCAATAAATATGAAAATACAAATTTTTGCTTTATAGGAACGGAACGTTTCAGTATCATCCATACAAGCGACTTAGCTGGATGTCTTTTGTCTAAACTCTAGTAAAATGAAGTTTACAATATTTTGTATTATTTTGCTAAGTTCCAAGCTATTTTCACAAAGTAAGTATTTTCATATGTTTATTGTTAATTATTCATATTTATTTTTACAAATAAGTTTCAATTAATGCTTATCATTTGTTTTAGATGATGTGGCCGCTCGACCTCTAAGAAATTGTTCACTTATAAAGTCTGAAAACTTTATGCTCTCCGTTCATGATTTGAGCCATGGCAAAAAATCGGCTGTTTTTTTGAATATCGCAGACGTAGAGAATAAAACTGTGGACCAATTTTTGCATTATCTTAGCGATGAGAAAAAGTTATCATTGAGTTTACATACCGCTTCCATCAATGACGGTGGCAATACCTATTCTGCTGTTCTTTTAGAGACGCCTTTGTGTGAAGTAATTGATGTGACGAATAATGAAGATCCAAGTAGCGTTCAATATACTTTTTACGTGGGCACTTCCTATACGTCGGATCAAAATCTCACCAGGAGATTCATGAAAGGACTCATTTACGACGATTGTACAAAGCTTTTCAAATTGGGTAGCTGGTCTCCAATCAAATTCGCTGACAGCTATCAACCAGAGCAAAATGATCCCTCACCAAGCATTTCTTTTGATAAACGAGTTGTAGAAGTAACGCACTCCTCAACGTCCAAATCCCAACAAGAATATAGTTTTTCCGCTGAAATTTCTGCATTCATCGTTTCTGGAAGCGCGCAATACTCCAATCAACAAAGTTCTGCATCGGAATCGAAGTCTAAAACTCGATATGGTCTTGTATCGCTTCTAAGCCAGAAAACAGAACTCTTGATTAATGAGGATCAAATCGAAGTAAAACGAGGGTTTCTAAACAAACTCTATAAGGCTGCCGACAAAGCGAAAACGCGTTCCAATATAGAACGCGCAGAAAAAGTCATCAAGATATTAAACGAATATGGTTGGTACATAACGAATCGCTTCATTCTTGGCGGACGATTAGACATCACTACACTCTTAACCGAAAATAGCAGCTCAAAGGAAAGCAGTCGGCTTAGAAGTATGGAAGTAAAACTCCAAGCCAAATGGAATTTATTCAGTGGTGGTGTAAGTGGATCGTCTAAATCAAGCTCTAGTAATCGAGATAGCAACTCAGAATTCGCTGAAAGTGAATCTATAACTTCCACAGTGGATGGAGCATTAGATGTTCAGACTTTCAAAGAGAACATCGACGACCAAACAAAATGGCGAGTCATCTCCTTGCAAAACATTATTCCGACCTGTAAATTTGTCTTGAAGGCTGATGCTCATTTGATGGGTGAAATTAGGAGTTTAATTATCACCTATGGAAACCTTCCACGAATTGCTAAGTTACAACCAAGCATAAATATGGTGCAATATGTCAACGAGTTGTGGTCTGACTATGTTCAACAATTTTAAATCAATAAAATCTTGATATGCACCTGTTAAAAAAAAAAAATATTAAAGAACCGTTTTTTTTATTTATCTTTGAAGTTTAAATCTTATCATAAAAAGGAGTTAAATTTCATTAAGTATGAGAAGAAATAATAGGAAATTACTGAAATGCCAATAAAAATGACGATTTATGAATTTTTTTGAATATTTCTTGTTCTGTTAGTTTAAGAAAGTCTAAACACAACAGAGAAAATCATATCTTTAAAATGCAAAAAACAAAAAAAAACCTCTTTAAGTTATAATTTTACGCTTCTTTAGTTCAAATTTGGTGCCAAACTATAGAGTTCCATTAGTTTCATATGCTTCAATAGACTATTAAGTTAAATTGTTTATTATTCCAAGCAGGTGTTGCTTTTTCTCTCATGTAATTTACATTATGACAATAAACTCGTGTGGAATAAGAGGAAATAAAAAGTGAAACTTGAATTGCAATTTTGATAATTGCTACAGTGCCACAACCGAACCTCACATGTGTGTGTGTGTGTTTACCACCTTCAGTAAGCTCGTTCAGAGTCATTTTTTGAGCTTTGCTTGACAATTTTATGAACTTAATAGACTAAACATTTTGTTTTTTGGGGGTTGGCATATGTAACCCTTTTTTTGGATAAGGCTTTTGGCCTCATTAGACCAAGAAATAAAACTCGAGTTTTTATAACCTTACTCCCTCTAACCCGTGTGCAGATCGTAAACAGAATTGAAATTGCCAGCCTTCACTTCCCGCTTTATGCCAGTAAGTTGGTGTCTGTCCGCTGACTGTTTAATAGTTAACGAGCTAAACTTGCCGCCTTTTGTGTGATATCCCAAAATGACACCCATCAACCACTCTCCAGAGAAACACACAGAAAGAGAGAGAGAGAGAGATAGAGAGATAGAGAGAGAGCTAAGTGGGGGAACACGGGTAAACTAACCCTTTCACTCACAGCTGACCATTGTGTCATCTGTTGGTTAGTCTTGGGTTCTATTGTTGCAAATTTTCTTTTATGCGTTTTGAAGAGGTTGTAAAAAGTAGCATCGACCGGAAATTACAAATGTCCATATAATGTCAATACATTGAGCAGATTAGTGGTTGTCATGTGGGTCGTTAGACGTTACAAGCTGAGGGAGGGGAACCAAAATGGGAGGACGGTTAAGTTCTGTGTTAGATATGGTATGGCGTTTGGTTTTGGTATGGAATATTTAAAGGCTGACCGTTATTTGCTTTAAACAAACAACTGCCAAATGCCGGAAGTCATTTGCATGCAAAGAGCAGTTTCCCTCTAACATTCTACAACTGTACTCCCTTTACTATATCATTGTATGCGTGGGTATGTGTGTGTCTGTGTGTTTAGTTGGATTTGCCGATTTGTGGTCCTGCAAATGCATTAAATGCCTGCGTAAACAGTGTGCAAGTTGGGTAATCCCCGCCTGGTCTAGTTCACAGAGTTGACATAGACCATAGAGAGGGATACGCCCTCCTTTATGTCCTTTCTCTCTCTCTCTATGTGTGTGTGTGTGTGTGTTTGGTATGTTTTGGCATTTTGTGTTAATTTCATGCCTCTGCTGTCTATGTCTATGACTCTCTACTGCTCTCGTTCTCTCTCTCTCTTTCTCTTCTCTCTGAATTATGTTTTTGATTTTAGTTGACAATGAGCGGGCACAAATTTATTGTCTACAACTGCACAAAATCGAAGCGTTGACAACAACTGCATTATGGGCGTTTTGCCAAGTGCCAACTGCCACAAGGCGTGGCCCTGACAGTTACACACACACACACACACACAAACGTACACACAACATCACAACAGAGGCAAACGGCAACACCAACGCCTAAACGTATGCAACACGCATTTGTTCCCTGCTCTTCTTCCCAAAATCCAGAGCAGAGATAGACCCCGAGATAAAGAGATGGAAAAAAGGCAAATTTGATATGAACAAAGCCTCTGGGGGGCTGAACGTTTTGCTGTAGTTTCTGTCGTTTCAGTTGCTCGGTCAGTCAGGCGTTCGGTTGAAGTTTTTAATTGAAAATTTGCTACTATTTATGACTCGCATGGGAATTCTCGTTGAACAACCTCGCAGAACACAAAACACAGTCGACAAAACTGTATCGAACATACAATTTATAGTGTATAGAATGTGAAAACATTAAGCTGCGCTTCATAATCGTGGGACATTTTGTGATATATCTCTTTAGATCTGAAAGGTCATGTGGTATACCTTCCTTAATATATACATTTGTAAGTCCTTAGTAGTAATTTATATTTATATTAGGAAGTCGTCTCATCATACAATAGTCAAAAGTCTAGGATTAAAGATGTTTCATAAACAACTTGATTAATTTAATTACTTTATTGCTTTTTTACAAGCAATACAATTATAAAACGCAACTTATTATTGATGTAGCTATTAGGCAATATGTCGATGCAAAACATTAATAATCACTTAATATATTTGGCAAAATCTAATTGAAAACGACCAAGGGTAAGCACACATTCAATTTTGATTTGGATAATGACAACTTAGTTTCGAGAGTCAGTTCAGTTGTTTTTGTATATTTCGCTATTTTTTTTAATGTTTTAGCTCTTACTTTTGCTGGCACTTTTACATGTCTAGCAAATTAGTAACTGGCCCATTAAGCGACTTTATTTGTGTGCGGTGCATAAAATGGAAGACGACATCATAAACTTGTGGCAGGATCATACAGCCTCCACCCCCCACAATGATGCTGCCTTGCCAAAGGGGTAAATTCTAGGTGAGAGACAGTGAACGGGAAATGGGAGAGGAAATGCAGTGTCCCGGAGTCTCGTCTCCAATTCAGTTCCAGTTGGTAGTATTTTCTTTTTTCTTTTTGTTTTTGGCATGCAGTCAAGATGCGGCTCCATTGGCAGGGAGCTGGCCATAAACGTGTTTTTACAGCTGCCCTGGCAACAGATGGCAGGCAATTCGGAGTGGGGAGACATCGGCAGATGTCCATGAAGCAGCACAAGCAGCAGCAGCATGTTGTTTGTCGATATTTGCACGCCACATGACAGACCAAATGTCCTGGCAACGTTGTTGTTTGCCCAGCTAAGCGCCAGGGATTGGCTACCCAGGTAACCAGAGGGGAACCGTAAAAGGGGTAAAAGGTAAAGGCAGAGATAGCTGGCTTGCAGGTGTGATTTTATGCAATTTGCTTTCATATTAAATGAGTGGACCCAGGCACACCCTCCCACACACACACACACACACACATATCTACAGAGAGTCATACAGAGGAGACATAAAGAACTTTCATTCATTTGCTGCCTTGGAAACTGAATCTCAGAGCCTGCGCCCCTATATCCTGGTAAAAACTGTGTGAAACTGTATGAGTGAATGGGTGGGTAGTCATATGGGTGGCAAACTGTGACTAGGACTACAAGTCCTACTACTCGTCCAAGGGGGTAAGGGGCAAAGTAACTGTGCAAACGTTGCAGCTGCAAATCCGCAATCAGACAAAGCAAATAATTTTGCAAAAATAAATATGAGGGATTATTGTGCAGGCGGCAGCTGAAAAGTATGCTATAATAAAATGCAGCTAAGTCGTTGTCGTCGTCGTCGTCGTATTCGACCAGAACGATTCGTCCTGACTGACGATATTAAATTTCAAGTGCATGTGTTAAGCCTCCTCCCCCCTCTTATGCCACCGAATGTCGTTCTGCCATTGAAACCTTGTCCTTGCTGCATCAGCGAAAAAAAATGAGAAGGATAGATAGGCTAATGGGTGGAAGGGAGGGTCGGGCTGACATCTCGTCCTCCAATAACCGACGACGACATTCATTTGAATGCATTTGCCACTTGAGAGATTAGCCTTACCTTGCTCATGCCCTCATACCACTTTCCATTCACTGTGTTTGCATTTCATAAATTTACTTTTGTCATGTTTTTTTTTTTTTTTTTGTTGCCCATTGTCTATTTCTTGGGTATCTTCCCCCCTCCCTATCTCTCTCCCACCCTCACCATGACCATTTCTGCCATTCCTAACCAGAGTCAGTCATTATTTTGATTATGTAATACTTACATTTCAGTTTTTTGCTTTTTGTGGTTGTTGTTTGGCATTTTTTTGGACAGTTTTGTTTGCTGCTTCCCCACCGACTCACCCTTCACTCTGAAAATGATTATTATTATTATTATTTTGCCATTGTCTGGCCCTTGTGATATTTTCCCAGTTTTTTCCTATTTTTAAAATATTAAAAAAGCAAAATGCCAGCTTCCTAATGTTGCATAAACTCATTGTGAATGAGTTGCGAATAAAAACAAAAAAACAGCAAAAAAAATCTGCGAATTTTTATAAAATGAAATGTGTTTTAGTGTAAAATTAGATTGAAATCGAGAAGAAAGTCCAACACTTTAAAGCAATCTGCAATGGAATTTGTTAAAGTTGATGAAGTTTTTGGTCAACATTTGGCTTATTAGCGGTTTATTTTCGCTCTTGGCTGTTTTCGGCTAACAACTACAATACAATTATCCTTTGGCTGCCAGGCATCAATTTGCGATTTCATTACAATGCTTAATCATCATTACAATTGTCGAAAGACAGTAAGAGAGTGAGTGATGAAAAGGAAGTACTATATATGTAGTCAATGGACGAGTGTGGAAAACTTCATGTCACAATATTGTTCCTGTTCACACACACAAAAACACAATAAAAATGCCGCACATTGAGATGGCGTGAAATGGGGGGAAAAATTGTGGAAAATGGTGGAAAATGGCAAATGGCATTCTCAGTGCAATTTCGCTTCTATGTCACACCGTCGTTCATATGCCTGGACGAGTTGCCGCGTTGCGCGAGTATTTGTTGCTACTATTTGATTATATATGTAGCCATATCATGCAACGCCTGTTGAGAGAGTACGAGCGTTGGGGGGAAAAGAGGGGCCATGCCATGCCATACAGACCTAGAGCCCACCACCCACGCCATGGAGACGCACAAGCGTCAAATGCAGTTTATGCCCCGGTCATAAATCAAAATTTTTGGTTTCTGGCTGTCAGACCAGCCCATTGCATAGCTCCCTTCGAAGCTGCTGAAGCTGCAGCTGGATGATGATGCTCCTCGCTAGAAAATGGAATGAAACGGAATGGAATTGTGTTGCCTTTTGTGTAACTCGTTTATTTTCGTGGTCATAATTTGCCGATGACGCGCCAACAGCAGCTCCATGGACGCACATCTGCATCGGCATCTGCATTTTCTGACCACCTAAAATATTGGTTTAGATTGTGTCAAACAAATTGAATTTTTGTTTTTCGGACGTCCATTTTTTTCACCCCTTTTTTCAAAATACATCAAAAAGGAATGATTTTGACCCCAAGTCCAAGAATGTAAAATATATACTTCAGGAATGAACAGCGTCATATTAAAATAAGGAAAACATGAGTAGATATATAGAATTGAAAAGATTTACAAGGGTAAGGTTAGAAAAAGGCGATATCTGAGAGACCAATGACTTAATTCCTTACGATTTTATCATTTCTATCATTTATTAAAAATTTATTTATTATTTATCATTTCTTAAAAAATTGAAATAGAGAAAAAAGAGTTTGTTTGGAATTCGATTAAAAAGCAGATTTAGGCATAAATTCGTAACAAATTCTCATAATTTTACTATGTTTTACTTTAAACTTAAATATTTAAGAAGCAACTACCGACAAATGTTCCGTATCCACAAGTCTTCTTGCCATCAACATAATTTGCAGAAGGGAAAATCAACCTTTTATACACAATGGATTCGATATCCAATATACATTTTGCCACTGATGCAAGTGAAAATGCAGAAGAGGTCCGCAATAATAGTCTGGTTTTTCATCGTTGTTGTTTTATTTAAACATAAAAATTCGTTTGGTATTTTACTTTTTTATTTTCAGTTCTGTTGCCTGTACGAAAATTGCACTAGATGAAATTTTCCGCATGAATGGCAAAAATTATGTTTCGTGTGTTGTAATTCGGGGATAAAGATTTTCTTTTTTTTTTTTTTTTTTGGGTGGGCATTTTTATCGGTTGCCATCGATCTTTGGCCTGTGCATTTGACAGATCGAAATTAGAAATCGCCGAACACATACAACGAGACACACACACGGAGAAAGAGAGAGAGAGAGAGAGTGAGAGAGCGGGCAAGAGCGAAGCTAATTGAATTGAATTGTATTGAATGGAATTGAAATTCGCAAATGTATTGCGGAAAATTTGTAACTAAGTGCATAGCTGTAACCAAACTGACTTTTCCGGTGGATTATCGCGTGGATTTAAGTGATTTTTCTTTCATATGCAAAGCAGACTCTCCTCACCACCCTTTCTAATGCATCCACTCGTTCTCTGGTTGACTTGAATTTGACTTCGCACGAAGGTAAATGATATTGTGCGCCACTTAAAGTCAGTTTACAAATTTGATTCTCATGTTTGATTTTGGTTGTGTACTTTTTGGTTGGGTGGTTGAGTGGAAGAGATTGAATCGTGACTTGATAGATGAAGGTTTGCGGGGGGGTGGTATATTATAGTGGGGGGGAGGGATGGTAATGTGGCGCGTGTCTGCGAAATTGAAAGCCCGTTTGCCAATGTCTGGCAAAATGAGAGCCGACTATTTATAGTCTGACCCCGACTAAATGAAACTGTAAATTAGAGACAGCAGCAGCAGGCAGCATCCAAGCAGAAGACAAAGCCACCGACGAGCTCATGATAATAACTGCAGCGTAACGAAATGAAACGAAAAAAACAAAATAAAACCCATAAGAGAAGAATGCAGAAAGAGTGAACATAATCAAACGCAGCGCCTAAAAGTAGGCAGCAGGGGAAATTTCCTATGAAAATGAATATCTCACTACAAATGAACACCAGAAAAGCCGAACCACAAAACACGATCTGAGACGACCAAAAACGATGGCAATCTTCGTTTTTCTAGCAAACACAACGAAGTTGATTTAAGCTTTTTTTTGCCAAAGGGCAAGCTTTTTGGGACAAAATTTTAGTGCGTATGCGCAGTACCAAAGGATTTTCCCCTTTCTGATGCTGCTGCTGGCTGCGTTAACTGTAAATGAGCTCTCTCTGTGGGTGTGAGTGTTTGAGTGCGTCTGTGTGCGTTCAAGGGTCCAAGTGACTGAGGGCTTATCTCTGCATCGCTTGTAAGTGTTTGAGACTGGCTGCTGCTGCTCTTCTCCTTCTCCCTTACATCTTTCCAACCATGCTTGTCCTCGCCATCATCGTCGTCGTCGTCATCGTCGACGTCGTCGTGGATGCTGGCATCATCATCGTCGTCTTGCGTTTCTTTTCTTTTTGCATATCCCCACCCGGAAAATTCATCGTGTATGTGTGTTTTTTTGGCGGTATAAAAACCCCCGCAACGCATTTTCTAGCCTCATAAGTTGGCAAACCATTGCGTCCTCTGTGTGTGGTCCTTTGGTCCTTTGGTGTGTTTTTCTCTTACTGTGTGTCTCACAAAAAAAAACCAAAAAAAAGACCCCCAAAAACACAAAAAACAAAAAAAAAGTATCAACAACAACAATAGAAAAACATAAACTCAACAAACGAAACCGAAAAAAGATATTGAAAGAAGCAAAGAAATTGTGAAGAAGTGCAAGCAACAAAAACTAAAATCATGAAGAAAAACTTAAACTCTACGCAAAGTGTTTCTTAAATGTTAAAAACAATTTTTGAAATTATTTCAACTACATTTTTGAACATATATTTATATGGCAATTGTTTTGGTTTTTTGTTTGTATGTTTTTGTTTTACTTTAATGAGTTTTTACGCATTTTTTGTTGTTGTTGTTGTTGTTGGTTGTCGCCCAAAGCAATTTGCATAATTTGTGGAACAGCCTGTGAATTTATGTTTCGTTTCGTTGCTGCTTGTGTAGTAATTCATTTATTTATTTATTTATGTACACAGTCAACACCTTTTAACAAATGGCAACAAAAACAACAACAAAAAGTACATCAACAATAGCGAACAATTACAATTACAATTACATATATTGGCAATTAAATTGATCACGACTGCAAGGTCAGAGATGCAGAGCAGAAGAGTATCAATCGTACATATAGATAGATATATGTATATACATATTTGTAAATATAAGAATATATGTACTCATCGTTGAATAAAATTACAAAATGACATTTGTTAATTATCCGTAACGCACCACCAACTCAAGTCCACCACCCACCACCCAACACAAAACTGTAATAAACTAAAAAAAAAGAAAAACAGACCAAATTAAAAACTTTATAAAATTCAATTGAAAATCATTCAATCATTAAAATGCAAATGCAAAATGCAACAACTCCAATACGAACGAAAGAAAGGTAAGCACAAATAATGTTTAAATTAATTATTTCACCATGGTATTAATTAAACATTTTAATCGAAATTCACACTAAACGTTGACCACATTAATTGAAAATCATTTTGGCCTTTAATTTATACAACTAAATTTATCCTTTCATTGATTACTTTAATCAGCTTCGTTCTGGAGTAGATTTCTGAATTATTTATTGTGGCAGATGTCAAAAGCAAACAAAAATATGGCCAACTAATTGTATAATTTTAATATTATTTTAATAAGAGATTATTAGTGCAATAAATGGCAGCAAGAAAGCCCATTTCAATCTATGGTTAATTTGTTTATGCCATTTTGAACATATTTGATCCAAAACCCTTGTACAGATATCAATTAATGTTATTTATGATTGCTAAGATCAGAAGATAATAAGAGACTAATTACTCAGAGTTGAAACGAATGGATAATGATACAAGGTTTAAGTTAAACGAATCTAGTCTTTAGAAGCAACCTTGGAAAGGACAATTTCAAGTTGGTAAAAAACAAACTTATAGTTTTGAACTCAATTATAAGTATCTGCTCACCTTTAAATCATAAAGTAGAAATGATATTATTTAACTAATATATGTATATTACTTTTGATAGGTAGCTTCCTTTATTAAACATATCATCTATAAAAACTAAGTACTCAATGCTTCAATATAAAAATTTGTAATAATTTCATTGCTTCGAATGTACTGCAATAATTCAGAAGTTTTTTAAAATATTTAACAAATATAAAAGACAAATATCAAAGATATTTTCAACCCAAATGAATAAAAAAATACTCTCTATATATCCTGGAGTTCCCTATCATTAGAATATAATAAAAAACATAAATAAAGTAAAGTTATCTGTTATAGATTTTAGCTTTTCCTATTCAGAAGTGATATTGTCATTTCTTTTTGGGTTTTGAACTAAACATTACACTTTTATGTGTAAGCAATAGAAGAAGCACCGATTTCCTTCAGCAGGTTCTATCATCTTTATGAAGATGTGAGTGTAGAATAAATCAAATGAAATATTCAGATTATCTCTTTTATTCACGTTTTAATCTGTTTGATTAAGCACGCATCAATTATTGGTTTCGGATATATTTGTTATTTAATAGAAATGCCTTTATCCTTCTTCCATTTGCTTATTTTCATGATTGTCATCTCATTTTAAAATCTAATTAGCAATAAATTCTTGCTGCAGACTGATGGCTAATTATGCTAAGTATTTTATAAATTGTAGCTAATGGAATTAAGACTAAAATTCTTATTGGTTGTGGTTTTTTTTTGTTTGATGAATGCGATTGAAATGAAATAAATTGAAAATGATATCAATGAAATATGTCAATCAACATAAATTACATGAAAAGTTCAGTTTTCATGTCATTACAAGTAAACATATTAAATTGATTATATTTATATGTCATAATGATTAATTAAACAAATCGAAAAAGAAATGGCAAACTATTTGCATTGCAAAAATATAAAAAACAAAAGGCCGCAAACTGTTTTGTATGCCTTAACCGGCAAAAAGGCAGAGCGTTGGAAATCTGCTGGACCAAAACAGGAGCGGAGCCCAGGGCCCAAACTAAGTTAACGGCCAAGCCCTTTAAATTCCAATTAAAAGGAAAATGTGAATAATTGCAAAAAGTGCTTAGTAATGTGTAAGCAAAAGGGGGTTAGAGAGTTGGAGTAAAGTGAAAAAGGAAATGGAGCAAAGGCAGAGAGAATGCATTACTGCATAGTGTAACAGAGAAAGCGATGCAGAAGCAGAGAAATAGGAAAAAGAGGCAAAAGCTGGAGTTTTAGGAAGCTGGGAAAAAAGTCTTGTTTTTGGCTTGGCTTAATTGCATTTTAGTTGATGCTCAAACACACACACACACACACACATACAGACGTTCACACACCAACGCCCAAACACACTCGCACACACACAACCAAGCTTGAACGCGTTTTGTTGATTTTTGCGCCTGCTTCAGCATTTCCCGTTGACATTTTCAGTTATTTTCCGATTTCCCTCACTCTCTCTGCTTAGTTCGCTGCCATCTGGCTTCCGTTTCAACGTTCTAGTTCTGGTCCTTCTACTCTCATACTCATCATCATCATCAGCATCATCATCATCATCTCAACTCATACTCATACTCATGCCTCAACCTCTGGCTTCAGTCATAGTGCTGCGCTGGTCTCGATGCCTTTCATGGGTTCCAGCATGTTTTCCCAGCTAAATGTGTTACTGTGTTTGCCTCAAATCAGCTTCCGTCACATGCCAAGCGCCACAAAATAAACACAGAGAAAAGAAAAAACTGAGTGAACGAACGTACGAACAACGACTGGGGAAAAACTGAGCAGCGCATATGCTCGTTAAAGTTTGCCTTCTCGTCTCGTCTCTCCTCTCGTTTTGGCGATAAAGTGCAAATTTTGTTAATTATTCGTGCGTTCGTGCGCTTTTGCCTGAGACTTTTCGCATAATTGCCACAATTTCCAGAAAAAAACCAAGGAAAATGGAACTAGACCAACTGCACATTTTTACCAAGCTTTCTATATTCTCTTTTCTCCTTGTTTTTTCGTTTTTTAATGATCAGAGATTGTGTTTTAGCAAATGTGTGGATGGAAGTTAGATAGACTAACTAATTAGCTTTGTTTAATCCAAGTACAACTGAGGACTGCTGACCCACACACACACACACACACTGAGGTAGTTTTTGCTTGGTCCCTCACCTGTAACGCACTCTTTCTCTCTCGACTGGCATAAATTATGCAGCCAAGTGTGGCAAAATATTAACTGAAATAGCAGTGAGTTACCTCCTAGCACATACACACACACACATACACAAAACCCAGAGTCAACCCACACTTGAGTTTCTGGTTACTTGCTTAGCTTTTTCCTTTTTTTGTATATTTTTTTTCTGTGGCCGCTCTGGCGTATACGTAATGTAACGTCACTTGGCTGACTTCCGACATTCACCTCACCCAAAACCAACTCTCTCTCTCTCTCTGTCACTCTGTCTCTGTGTTGGCAACTCCCAGTTGATGCAGCTGATACAGCAATTTATTTTGTTAGCCAGTTGGTTGCTTGGCTCAAACGAAGCGTCACTATATTGCTGCAGTCAGGTTGGAATGACTTTTGCTTTTGGATAATGTGCTTATATCTCAATTATCGAACACATAAATCGATTGATATGATTTTCTCTAACCGCAAAATTTGTTTGCACTTGTCTGATAGTTGAGTATACTAGCCATATTACACTATTCAACAATTTTGTCATAGTAGTAGATAGAAAAATCACTCAAACCTTCTATCAGTAAGTCGTTTTTCTTAAAAGCAAATTAATTTGTTTCACTGGGAAAGCAAATAAAAAAATTCCTGGAGAATTTTCTTTCTCAAACTTAAAAACTTTAAAAAAAAATTTGTAGTATAGTGTAATTTTCAATTGACGCTGAATGATGGCAAGTCAGAAAGGACACTTGAAATGAATTGCATATGCAAAATAGGATAAGCTTCTGGTATGACAAGTTAATTTTGGCCATAAACTTGTTAGCTGATTTCTCATTCAATTCTAAACTTGACTCAATCCACCAAAGAGCGGCAAAATTCATCTAAATGGACAAGTGGCTAAAAAATAGGAATCCTTTATATGTAGTGCTTATGTGTGTGCAGTCAGAAAGGAGGAGTTTATTTTGCTGGCAATAACAAAGTAAATTTGCTCAAGTGCAATGGCAACTGTAAGCAAAAAAGAGGAAAAAAACCGAGAAAAAAGAGTCAAGTAAATCCCAAGCAGTGAGCTCATTTTCACAATTAGGAAAAAAGGAGGAAAATGGCAAGCACGAAGGCAGTGGCCGAAAAGGAAGAACAAGACAGAGAACGAGACCGAGTCTGAGACGGGGAGAAAGAGATGGTTAAAACTTTAAACAAAATGTTCAACTTGAGTTGAGGCTTTTGTTTGCAAAAATGTAATCCAAAAAAAGAATCCTGTAAATACTGTAAAGACTGAAAGGGGAATTTGAAATACCCTTTAGCATTTGTGCTTCCTCTAACGGAGGTTCTATATGCAAAAAAAAAAAGGTGTTAGTACAGTTAATAGGCGTTAATTTAGTTGCAGATCTTTAAGTTGCGTGTATTTAACAATAAGAATAACCACACATGAACATTTCATACAGAAGAATTTCAAAGGGCAGACAAACTCAAAAGCAGTAAAAAATCGAAGGAGGTTTAACACTTGAACTGCGCTTTGGAGTAGAGTCTTGCCTTCTTTGATCATGAGATCCTCAGCTAATAACATAAAAGCTTTTCTTTGTATTTATCTAATCTGAGTCATGACCATGGGCACATACCAGTCAACAGCTTTTAGCTCAATTAAAATGTGATTTGTTCTTAGTTTATATTTAAAATTACATGCATTTAAGCTGCATTGGCATACCTTGTAATTCGCAGGTAACAAAAAGGGTATTCAAGAAAAATAGTAAAAAGGATATATACCTATATATGTATATATATTTTTTTTGGCTGCTCTTGACGGTGGTTCTCAACGCCGTAGACGGTCGTCGTCACCGTCGTCGTTGCATTTGCTGTTGCTTCTTGTTTAAGTGCAGGTTCTGGTCCTTGATGTAGTTATTGCTGTTGCTGTTGTTGTTCTTGTCCTGCTGTTATGCTTGGAATTTGCTTTGCTTTATCCTTGTTGTTGTGCCTCTTCCCCTTTTGGGGTTGCTTCTTTTATTTTTTAGAGAAGGAAGTAGATTTTTTTTGGTTTTTTACTTAGTTCTTTTTAGTTTTGCATTATAAAAGGTAGGAATTAATGTGAACAAATATAGAGAGTGAGAGAGAGATGAAGGAAGAGTGAAAAAAATCTGCACCTCTTGAGTTGATGGTTTCTTGGTTATTTATTTTTGTTTCATCATCTTTTTTTCTTTTCGTGTGGTTAAAAGTTGAATTTAATTATTTTTGGAGCAAATGGCTTTAAATGTCTCGACAAAATGATTGCATCTAAACAAATTTCTCGTTTTTGGCTTATCTATTAAACTAATCCACAAATCGCTCAACTTTGCATAATGCAATTCCCTTTTTCCAAAAGCAGAAAGAAAAGCTAAAATTTATTCAGCTATTTGCAAATTTTCTGGGCATAAAACTTGTCGCCCTCCCTTCCTCCCTCCACCTCACTAACTGAAACTACTTCCTGGCCATGTCCTGTTCTGTCTGCCTCTCAATGTATCTCTTTCTGTGTCTCTCGGTCTTTGAAAGTTTGTTCAGGCCATTGCTGATGTCATTTGCATGCAAGAAGACAAAAAAAAGAGTGAATTGAAAGGAAGAGACGGAAGGGTTCTGGTTACTGCCTGTCAACAATCTTTTAGTTAGTTGCCCCTTTAGGCAAATATATACTTGGGATTTTCGGGGAGAAAATTCAATTGTCACAAAACTCTCTCGTTGATATCTCTGGATTTCCACTTGAGTTCACAATTTTTGTGTCTCTTAATGTGTGTGTGTGTGTGTTTGGCATTTGCTTAATTTATTTAACAAATTGCTTGCAACATGCTAATGTTGCAAATCGCCTGACAAATTGCTCCTGCAACTTCAAGTGGCGATTTCGTGATTTATGTGTGAGAATAGACATACCGACAGACAGAGAAAGAAAGAGAGCGGGAGCAAGACATAAATGTGGGTCAGGAGACAAGACAAACAATGCAACTAAATGTGCAACCTACTTTCCAATTATATAGAAACCATCTCAGACCCGGAGAACGACCCAACTCGACCCGACCAGAAGCTATAACCAGCCAAGGACCAACCACAATAACAGAAGAAGCCCCCATTCCCCTTCGCCCCCCAATAATGGGAAAGAAGCAGCAGCAGAAGCAGCCTAACAGGCAAATGGAACAAAGCATTCAGCTTAACAATAGATTCTGAGGCCTGGGTGAGTGCATTTAGCTGAATTACGGCTGCTTTTTCTTTTAGCATAGATATATAGAGGGGGCGGAATGAGGACGAGGGCACATTGCACCTGCATGTGCATATATGTATGTGTCTCTCTCTCTCTCTCTTTGTCGTTGTCTCCATCTCATGCTTTTACTGTGTGAAGTGAACTGCAACGAGTTGAAGTGGGTGAAGGCTCAGCCCAGCCCACCTGCCCGCACCTGATTACGCCAAAGGCAAACCAAGTACCTTTTGTGCCAGCTTTTTCATCCAACCCTCTCTCACTCTTTATCTCTCTTACTGGCTCTTTGGTAGTGCCATTATATGCCCAAAATAAGGCCACTCAATGCCACTCCCGAGTGGCTATACAAGATGACTCCCATGGAGTGCAGAAGGTAAAGTAGTAGTGTCTTGTGTCTTATTCTTCGGTTGTTGTTGCTGTTAGTTTCACCTGACTGCTGACTTGCCTGGCTGGGCTGCTGGTGGCTTTCAATTCATTTGCAGCAAAAATATAATTTTCATAATTTAACTTATTTGACTCTAATTAGTTGTACATTTTAGTTGCGAAAAACTTTGTCCAAACTAATTGCTATATAAATACACAAGAGAGACACAGAAAATGGAGAGAAATAGATTGAAGGGGAGGGTAGAAATGGAAGAGATGGAAAGGCAAATGGAGTTGGTTGCTATTTAATTAGGCTTTGTATGCATAGACAACTCACTCTCTCTCTCTCTCTCTCTCTCTTTCTCCCTCTCATCACCCACTCGGTTTACAGTTTCCATTTCCGTAACCGTTTCCGGTTTCCGTTTTAGTTGTAGCTAAAATATTAACCCAGTTATAACCTAGGTTATTTGATTCATTTAGTGTCACAACGTTAACCCATTAAGCACACAACAAAAACAACAACCATTCAGTTTTTAGAACTAAAGATACAGATACATTTGTTTTCCCACTTTTTAGGGCGCCTTTCCCTCTTCCCCTCTCACAATCAAATTGCTGTGCTGGTGGTTGGGGCATGGCAAAATGCACAAAAAGCTTAGCATAAATGAGCAACGTTGCCTGTTGATGTTGCCTCGTGTCCGGTAGCAAAGCTCATTAGCGTTGCAACAGCATAAAACGGAAATATTACGTATACAACGCGGTGGCCAAGTTTGCTTTACAGCTACTACTCTTCCTCGTCTATCTGCGGGAAACCAAAACTAGCATTCGCAAGGGATGCAAACTAAAAAAAAAGGATATATAATAAAAAAACACTTTGAGCTCTTACAATCTCTGTACGCTGATTTTCATATTTTCATTTAGTAAAAATTGTATTTGGGGACACATTTGTTAAATATTCATAAAAGACACTTGAATAGATAAAAAGGTTCATCTATTAATCCTATTTCACACTAATGCTTGTGGCTAAAACTATTGGCATTAACAAAAATAAAACCAACTTTAAAATAAGCAACACTTAAGTTTGATTATTGCAAATAATCTTTTCATATTAAACATTATATAAATAACTAACGAAATTTAGGCTCAAGATTATGTGCAAAATTGCTGAGTCGTTATTGATTGCATTTATTTTTAAATACTTTATGCAAAGAAACACAAGGCAAAAATTCCAAAACAAGAACGAAAGATGGACAGCAAGATATATAGATAAAGTTCAGATTTATCTCTTTAGCCAACTGGCAAGTTGTTCTTCTTCGGCCAGATTGATGTTGCATATTTCAAGGGGGGATCGGGTTTGAGTTTGCTTAAGATGCATTTAACTACCACGAAGAACCAGAAAAGTGTTTTAGCCAACAACTTTCATAGCCACAGCCATAGCCATGGCCATTTATAAATATAATTAAAGAAAACTCTGGCAAATTAATTTAAGTTGAAAAATTTAACAAAACTGCAAACAAGGCAAAAGTTTGTTGCAACAGCAGCACCAGCAACAGCAACAACAACAAGAACAAACATCAACAACAACGACAACAACAAAACTCAACAATCACAAACAATAAACAATCAAGTTGAATTCAATGGGGAGCAAGATGAAGAGAAACAACTGGAGAATTGTATTGGAGGAGGAGGAGGAACAGAAGAGATGGCTGATGATGACGATGGTCATGCAATTGGCAACTTTTTAATCAACTTGAAAGATGCAAATGCTGGAGGATACGAAGAGGAGAAGAAGGATGGGACTTTGAAGTCTGCAGGATTAATAGTAGGGAGCAGCCTCTTATTTTTTTTATACAATATAGAGTGGTAATTGGCCAACAGAAAACGGGGCGTTAATAATATTGTATCACTCTCTAACTCAGTGTGTTAAATTACAAGCCAACAGCTGACGCCAGTGATTCAATTTGTCAGCTTGTTAGAAGAAGAAATGGACATCGGTGGGGGGTTTGTGGCGGGTATGGGATGTTTGGGAGTGTCACACCCGGAGCTCATCCGGTGCTATATAAGAAATGATGTGACTTTTAGTGCTGCCTGCAATTTGAACTTAATTAAAAACCTTGTCGGAGTAATCGTTGTCGTGTCCCTCGTCGCCGTCGTCGTCCCAATCGTAACTGTGTTGTCTGTCCAGTCCGGTCGTCGTCTGACGTGCCAAAAGTAGTTGAAAAAGTTCGATTCAACGTCTTAGTCTTAGTCTCACAGGCTGTCTGCGGTCGTTGCCTCAAAGTGCAAAATCCTGTCTCTCTGTTTTCCTCTCTTTCTTACGTTTTATTCTTTCTACTTTCTTTTTTTTTTTTTGCTGCCGCAATACATGGCCCAAAACACTTAACCAGCTACAGCAAATCTCCTGCTCCCAGCCTCCTCCACTTTTTGTCTAATTGAGTTTTGCACTAGGTTCAAGTAAATTGCTTTCGATGCCTCGAGTTGATCAAAAAGTTAATTCAATCATTTTCAATTTTAATCGTAAAATCAAAGTCAGTTATGTTAGTTTTTCATAACCAATTTCAAAGACATACGGCAATTTGTTACAGACGAGAGCGAAGTTCGTTCATCTTTCATTTGCTGACTACATTTTTCTATAGAAACATCAGACCTTCCCTCAGTGAGATATGAATGTTGCATATTCAAAATTTTGCAGATTCTTTTTTTCTTGTCGTTGTCATATAAGAAAACACGTTGTGTCTTGGCTTTATCCTTGCCATTCAGAATTGGCGTTTAATATGTTGCCTGCCTCTGTGTGAATCTTTTCTTCTCACATCTCATCCATTGCTAGCCTTTCCATGTCTATTCAGTCTCTACGCTATACAAAACGCAATAAAAAACTTGTACAAACATTTTTAATTAAAAACTAAATGCCATAAATATTAGGTAAATGCAAATGTCCAGCCCCTTGTTGTTGCTTTCATAATTAAGAAGAGTTGAGCTAAACCTTAAGAAAGCAGCATACAATGCATTCAAAAGAAGTAAGACCAACAAACTTGACTATTCTTTCGTTTCTCCCTTTTTTGCGTTGCATACTTTGCGGTGTGTTTGAATATTTTAAATGAAATTTTCCAGGCCAGCAAACACCTGACACACACACACACATACCTTTTTCAGACAAGCAAACAAGCGAACCTATCTAAACGAAATCACTGCAAAAATATATATACAATGTTTAACCGATATTTCTATATATTTATTTTTTGTTTATATCTATTTATAATTTTTTTTTTTTTGCGCGCAGTAAATCACACAAAAATTCAACATAAAACCCTTACAGTGAAAAACGAAAAATCAAATAAAATATTTGCGATTAAAATAAATGCTGATGGCCACAAAATTTTGGTTGTTAAATTTTTTTTTATATCCCTATACGTGAAATATATTATATTTGTAAAGCTGAAAGTATATTATACCCAATAATTAGAGCTGGTAAGTTTAGTTTTTCAATTTAAATGTTTCAATTTCAAGTTTTGGTTTGAAGTCAGGAGATATAGAAATGCTTAAAAGTTGAAAAACTCTAGAATCATAACGAAAAATTTTACGTTTTCTTTAAACTTTAATACTTATTAGGAATAAAAGAATAGTCCAATCTGAATCTGTAAAATTTTAAAAACTGTAAAAACAGTTTCAATTGTTTGAAGCTTAAATTGGATTGGATTGGAACCCATGAGAAGTAAAGTCCAGCATGTTTCATTATTCATAGGCTGCTTGTATTTTATTCACGCCCAGAATTTTAAACACATGATCTAAATATACATACATATATAGACATATATGAATTGGTTCTGCTGAAATGACTATAGTTGAATTTGGGTTACTTTTCTATTAGTTGAACAAAGAATTAAAACTTTTGGCAGTGTATATTTATTGCCATTTTGTGGCATAGCGTATAATATCTTTTAGGCATCATTTGTTTGCTGGATTTCTACCAGCACTTTACTTTATATGTACGTACAATGAATTGTTTATATGATATTGATATATATGTATGTTGCTGTTGTTTTGGCTGTTATGTGTTTGCACTGGCCTCCCCCCAATTTTGGTCGTTGTGTTTTTTTTGGCTGTCTCTCTGATTTTTTGTAGTTATTTTAATTGCCAACTCTGTCTGCTGGCAGTGGTATGGAGAGCCGAGTTGTGGTCAACCCGCACATTTTACATTGTTGAGCAGTTTAAACTAAATAGTTCTAGTAACTGATTCGTAGAGCAGAAGGACAGAGAAACTAATATGCAAAAGGGCCGCCAATCCAAAAAACTATTCTAATCTCTGGGCTGTGGACCAAGTTGTGTGTTTTCCTTTTGAGCCTGTCAAAACTTCCGTTTGGCACACAGGATATGAAGTGGCGTTTGTGACGATTTTGTGGGCTACTTCTCGATTTTGACTCCCTCTCATCTCTATCCCTCTCTCTCTTTCTCTTTATCCTCTTGGCTATTTCTGGTGTTTGCTTTCCTTTTTTTTTTTTTGGGTTTATTTTGTTTGTTTTACGCTTCGTTTGTTGTTTGGCTTTTGTCAGTTGTCGCGTTGTTACCAGGCAGCAGCAGGCAAATTGAAATGTTTGCCAGGCTTCGCTACGCTTTGTATCCTGACTGTTGGAGCCTCTCCTGTTTCATCTGTCTGCTGGTCCATTCGTCCGTTTGTTGATCTTTGACACCAGACTGTAATTGAAAGTTTTTTTTTTGCCTTTTTTCGATACTCGAAAACTAGTTCAAATTGTTTTCAATTTTTATAGACCATAGATTTTTGTGTTTTTTTTTTTGACTAAAAATTTTATGACCATACAAAATATTGGCAATTAATTTGGCTTTATCTTCGTTTCTTTCGATTTTATGTGTGCTATTTGTTTGTTTGAATTGGCTGGCTTAATTAATTTTTACATGTTCTGCAGTTCCGATGGGGTCACACCTGGCACACACACACACATACAGACACACGACTCCCAAAGCTTTTTATCGTCAAACCGTGTCGCGGCCACAAATTTTATCGATAGCAAATACAAACACACATACACACACTCACACATTGTAGAGAGATGTGGGATATACTCGCCTCATTTTTTCCATTTTTTATACTTCGTCCTTTCTGTATTTTCTTTCCTTTTTTTTGTCAGAGAATTTTTGGCTCATTGCCAATGCATTGTGCGCCGATTATTTTGCCGTTTATTTTGTTCGCTTTTCTTTGGCTTCGTTTTTCGTTTCGTGGGTTTTCCTTTTTTTTTTTTTATTTTTGGGTGGGTTTTTCATATTAAATTTTTGTCACTTTGCCATGTCTATCTGCGAGAAGGCAGCCTCCAAATTGGCTGCTTTTCAACAAAGATGCAACATCTGTTTCATGGCTGCTGCTGCTGCTGCTGCTGCTTGCCGTTTGCCTACCCGTCCGATGTCTGCTCGTCTACTTGCATACATATATCCTTTTGCATATCCTTTTTGGCTCTGGCGCAAATTGCAATGCACATGTTGACTGCTTTCCTTTCGGTTGCCGTTGCCATTGCCGTTGCTCATGCTGATGCTGAGCTGCTGATGTTGTTGCCACAAAAACCAAAATCCTATTCATTATGTCACCGGCTAGCAGCAAGCAGTTCCTGCCTCTCTCTCTCTCTTTCGCTCTCGCTGCCATTTACATACATGTCCTGTTTCGTTTCATTAAATGCTTTGCCAGAGCCTCAGCCTCTCTTTCAGTCTCTCAGACCGCTCAGCATCACACAAAATTACCAATTTATTTTGCTGGATTGCACTATTTGGCTCTTGCCCGGATGGATATTATAATCTTGAATTGGAAAATTGCCCTAGGTCGAGAAATGTCTGCAAAATGTTTGGTAATCGAGGGGGAAATCCGGTTTACCTGTTTAAGGAATTTTTCTTGTCAGCCAAGGAATTAAAATTGTATAAAGTGCATAATGTTATCTAATTTTGCCATTATTAACTTGATCTAAAGCAAAAATCGGATACTAAAAATTTTCGAATCTTCGAATTTCAATTATTTTTATTATTTATTACACTAGTTTTCTAAAGCAAATTAATGGTCTATTTAATTGTGATTTAAAATGGCAAATATTTAGAATTTATGGACAATTTAAATGCAGTTTTATCTTATGTACGTACTTTTTCCAAGGTTTTTTAGAGACATAAATTAGGTTTTTGTTTCACAATTTCTTGTTTCACATGCTTTATTTATTGAATAATCGGGATTTAGATTTAATATATATTCTATCCCCTTGAAATATTATACCAAAAGCAAAGAATCAGTGAAATCTTAGCCAAATTGAAGGACGTATTGCTTATACGTATTGCTTATAAGATAGAAAGTAGTTTACCTTTTTAACCAATTATCTAGATATTCAGCAACTTCTCGAAAAGAATTTATACCGAAAAAGTAAACTTTATCACCTTTTTGAAAGATAATAACACTAGACCACGCTAAATATCCCTAAAAACAAACAAATGATAAGTAATTTTAGTTGCTTTTTGCTGGTTGTGTATAAAAATTTGATTTTTCCTTACTTTGAAGTCAATTTTCAAATGGATTTTGGTGTCTGTTTTTATCTGCCAAATGAATTCACTTGGCATTCTAATGATCTAATTAATTAGTTTACCTGCCAGATGCGCTTGCTTTACCTTTGTCTATCTCTTTTCATGGTTTTTTATTGTCTATCTCTTTACGTTGATTCTGGATGTCCTCTCCCTCTTTCTCTCTCTCTATGTGCTTGTGGCTAGTTTTCTATTTGTTTTCAAATTGCACGCACACACACACACACACGGAGATCGTCCTGGTAAATTGGCTGAAAGTGTGCACGTTACCAGCTAATGTTGTGGGCTCCATTTCAGAGCACTGGCTTTGGTCTTGGCCAGAGATTTTGTCTCTACCTATCGTTTGGATGGCAAACGGTGACGACCTTTGGGCTGCTTGTCAAAGATTAAGCAAACTAACCTAAGCGGACAAACAAACACGCACTCGGGGGCATGTGCTTAGGTTTGGGGGGTGCAGAAGGGTGTGGCAGAAGGGTCGCTCTGCTGTCTGGCATAGACACATTGTGTAGTGATGGTAGGTATGCTGGTCCTTGGATGCACATGGACCAAGGACCAAACCAATTGCTGCAGCATTTAGTGTGCAATAAATTCAGTTTTAATTTACTAAATGTGTTCGTTGTCTCTCACGAAAAGGCCACAGCGCGACCCCTTGGCGACCTCATAGCGCGTGAAGTAGACAAATGCCTGCAGAAGATGGATTGAATGCGAATGAAGAGAAATACAATTGTTTACCGCATATCCTTGAAGTCTTTTCTCTCTCCCTCTCTCTTTCTCTATATGTTTCCTCTCTCTCTCTATCTCTTTCTATTGCACTCTCAATACCATAATCGAATTATTCATCTTATTTGAGCTATCAATTAGGCAAATGCAAATGTTTTGCCTCAACAAATTAAATGCAATTTGCCAGAAATGACGATGATGATTTTGTGGCCAAAATGCTTGTTTTTGCGGTTTTCCCTATGTTTATGTGTGTGTGTGTGCGTCTGTGTATATGTGTTGACCACACAATTTCCTGTCATTAGGGTCAGTTGCTATAAGTGCCTGGAGGGCAAATTATCAAAGTGGCCTAACAACATCTGATCCTACAGACATAGCAACCAACCAATCAGCTTTATTAATTGAACTTTTCATGAATTTAAGATTCCCATTAGACTTTGATAATAGGCAAGTCATCATAGCCGGCAACGTAATACTCTGAAAAGGCAAATAAAGAGAATAGAAAAGCCTCATAGACATTTGCTTTGTTAAGAGTTTAGTTTTCTTTTTGGTTTCCTTTATCTGTCTCTTTTACTATTGCATCTGTTTGCCTATATCTTCTATATATTCTACAACGCTTTAAGGACAAAATCATCTTCAAAAAGTGTTTAACATATTGAAAAATTTGAATTACTCCTTTCATCCCCTTGGGAAAAACCAACCACCCTGCAGTCATTGTCATAATTTCACATTAACCCAGATTTTAAATGACCAAAAAAAAAAAAAAAAGAAATGAAGCTCAGCCCCTGAACAGCTGTGAGATAATCGTTGGCTATCCATCTCTTACTCTTCTTCTTTTTTCGTCTTGCTCTCTCCCGCTCTCTCTTTGTCGTTGTCTCATGTATATGAGACTCATTAGCCGGAAGGCAAAATCATCATCAGAGGCAACAGCCGCCTGTCCTGACCTAAACTGGACGTTTAATTATGTTTCGCTTTTGCCTCAATGTTGACATATGTGAGCGCTGTGATGCCATCAAATATGCAACGGAATGGTTCCCGTGTGGTCCACACACATAAAATATCCAATTAGATTTGATTGTCACACACACACACATTCAAGCGCATTTCTAAAGGTGTAATGGAAAGGTATGTCAATCAATTTTAAATGAGTTTGAAATGAGTCAGAAAGAAAGAATCTAAACTCTAAATTTAACTTTAAATGAGGGCAAACAGTTGACTTAATTGCCAACTGACACTAAGCAACACACATCCAGGGAGAGAGAGAGAGAGAGTGAAAGAGACAGATACATAGCGCAGGGCAGAGAGGAGAAACAGCAGGTGGTCTTCTCTTGGTCTTCTCTGTGGCCGTGTCGTCCCTAAGACTCAACCATTTTAATGCCCAACTAAGCCTCCTGCCTGCCGCAAACTGTAAACATCATTAGCCAATATTATATGCATTAAATTTTATGCCCCAAAAGGAGGAGGAGAAGGACAACGCCAAGACAAAAAGTGGGCAAGAGAAGGGCAGCTGGGAGACGACTTTCTGCTGGCAAGGCAAAAACTTTTCTTTTGCCCGTAGTTAAAAATGTAAACATCCAGTGCTTTTCTGTGGCTTAATGCGGACAGCGGTTTCTCTTCTTTCTCTCTATCTCTCTCTCTCTATCTTTTTGGGGTTCCTGTTCTGAATCTGAGCATACAAATTGTCTAATCTCTCTGCCACATAGTTCAGCTCTTGCCACCTTCTGGCAAACTGGCAAAAACTTTGTCATTAGGTTTAGACGCCAAAAAAATATATGCAGATATATAGGTAGATGTATGTTTGTGTGTAAGTGTGAGTGTATAAGCCACTCGTTTACTATATATGTATGTATGTATATATATTTGAAACAACAAAATGTGAAAAGTTTAAATTGTTTTTCTCGAAATATATAAATAAATAACTGAGAGAGTAAGAGAGACCGAAACTGAGAGAGGATTTGCATTGAGACTTTAGGTAAATTTCATTCAGTCCAAAAGTTTCTTTTTTTCTTTTTGTTATTTTTTTTACCTCTCTAATGATGTCAGGTTCAGTTAAATTTATATAGAGTTTTGCGTAAAATATGCATTAAACTATTTCTTTCTGTTATTTTTTTCTCTTTTTTGGTGCAAATATTTTTTTAATTAATTATGCCAGGACAAGGCAGGCAGCTGTAGCAGCAAGCGGTAAAAATATGCGTGGCGCTTAAAAGTATGCTATATTTTTCCACTTCATTGGCCCAAAAAGTGGAAGGCAAACTACAAAGGCTGCCACGGCCGCTATTTTTGCTGCTGCTATGTGGCACTTTTTTAATTAGAGAGAAAAAACCACAAAAGATTCCACCTCTCATTCTCTCCTAGCCCTTCCTCGCGGCCATCTCTATGTAGTGCATTTTTGTCAACTGCCATGACCACGCCCATGCAAAACGCTTGAAGCAACGAGAGCTTCTGCTTAAATGTAACCCACTTTTACGTTGTCAAATGCTAATCTAACTAATTAAAAAAAAGAACGAGAACGAGAATGAATTTGCTTAGCAGTTGACACACTTATAAACATAATATTCTACTTTTGCAATTGTTTAAATATTTGCACAAGTTTTAAATGCCTTCGACATGTTTTTCTGTTTGCGTGTGTGTGTGTTGCACTTGCCATTTGTCCTTTTTTTTGTGTGTTGTTGTACAGTCCAGAACTGCCAATGTCCTTTTTGAGCTCATTTAAATATTTACACAGTTGGGGCCCTGGGCCTAGGACGGAGAGTTGTCGTTGGCCTTTTTCGCTTTAAAGTGAAATTAATTCAAAGTAATGCTTTAGGTGGGAATGGTGGTGTTGGGGCGGGGTGCTCATTTATTTATCTGCTTGAGCTGGTGAGTGAGTAAAAAAAGAGTGTGAGGAGGAAAATCCTTTTTAATATGCCTGACACATTTTTCATTTGTCATTTTGGCCGCAGCGGCTCGTTAGATGAAAACCACATCAAATGCCACACACAGGACCCAGAGAGAGAAAGTTTTCAGGACTCAATGTAATCGTCACCCGCATTGTCAGCATCTCCATCTTTTCCATCATCATCCTCATCATCATCGTTTTCTTGTTTTTGTGTTTTTTACTTTTGCCTCATCACTCTGCATCTTTTTTTATACATTTTCTCTCGTTCTTGTTCACACTTTTCGTTTTTTTTTTTTCTCTCTCTCTCTCTCTCTCTGTATATATCATGCATATCGCGCTGCAATCGCTATCAATCGACACTTTTGCAGCTTTTCTCGCTTCCACACTTCACTACGCTTCAGTTTTGGTGTACTTTTGCCTGCCGCTTTTAGTTTACTTTAGTGCTTTCGTTTCGTTTTCTTTTAGTTTTTTGCCATTTTCTTTTCTTTGATAATCCTTGAAGAAAATTGTTTGGGCTTTTGGGCAAGGTTACTCAATCAACTCAAGCTGCAGCAGCTTCAGACGAAATCTGGAACAAAATCAAATTCCATTCCATTCTCCAACAACAAAGTTTTGGCTTTTAGTTTTACTACTCTCCACCACGACGACATATTCTTTGCGACAAATTCTCCCCTCCCTCTCTTCACTCTCTGAAAATCAACAGCATAAATGACGAGAAAAAAAAATGTGAAGGGAAACGGCAAACTGGTCATTAATCATTTGGAGCTTTGTATTCGTAGTCGTTGCTCGATGGGGGAAAGCAAAAAATGGAACAACACACTGAGTAGTACGTGTCCAGTGTGTGTCCTGAATCCTTGCCAGACCACCATCGTGTTGCCAACATGGGACGACTAAGGACAACTCTGTGATTGAACCAGATAGTTTAACACCTTTTGTTTTCATTGCATACGATGCGAGGCGGAGGAGAAGAAGAAGAACAAATTGCAACGAAAAACTTTTTATGGCAACTAACAGAAAAAAAGGAAGAAAAACTAACTTTAAACAATTTCAACAATTTTATGCTGACTTTGTTTTCTGCTTTTCCTTTTTTTGTTGCTCAAATATGTATATTACAAAATATTTTGTTAAATCAGCTATTAATTTTGCTTACCTTTTTGGCCACCCGAAAGTAGGCAACACATTTTTGACTTTTTCTGTTTGCTCATTTTTATCCAGTTTTTTTTCTCTCTTTTGGCATTGATATGAAAACCAACTCAGATTTCAATCTGCTGCTCGCCCCTTTTGCCCTTTTATCTTCCTCCCTGAGCGGCTTTTGTTTATTGTGTAATCTATGGACTTGATGGCACAGCTGTTTGTCCAGACAAACCCCACCCGCTCCAAAGCCAATACATCCTTCTCTCTAAAACGAAGAAAAATGCTTACAATTAAGTGGTTTGGCAATGCATTAATTTAATTAAAAGGGCAGCTATGTAAAAAAAAGAAATAATAATACTTTGTGTTTTGTGAAATTTGCCCACCAACTTGGGCGTATTTAGAAAATACTTGACTTAGAGCCCAACTAAATGGCATTTAGTTTAGCTTTACCCGACCACCCATCACCTGCTCCTCCGTCCTCTATGCCTCACACTGGGCCATACACACAAAAGGTCAGTAGCCTTATCAGCAGTCAGCTTGAAGCAGGACCACCACCCACATATGATGTCAACTCTCTTTCATTCTCTCTTTGTGTCTCGCGTGTAAAACTCTCTTAGTTGTGTTCTCTTTGTCTATTGCTCAAATATGCAAGCGGTGGCTAATTAAAGTGCCACAGCATCCGTTAGCTGGCTTTTTTGTTTACATTTCCCCTCATTTTTATTCGCTCAACATGCGCAGACTCCCTCTTTTACTCTCGCAATCTCTGAGTCTTTTGTCCCAAATTCACGAAGATTTCAATAGAGGATGCCTTCGGATTTCGACACAGCAGTAGCAGCAACATCTTTTTCAATTCACTCAGATTCATTTGGCTGCTGAACTTGCTCGTGTCTGGTTGTTGGCAACGGAGCAGAAACAGGCCAAAAAAGATTTAAAAAACAAATAAAATCAAATAAAATAAACTTTTGGTACAAAAAAAAAAAAAAACCTTGTGAGAAAAGTGCTTAGAACAAAGTGAACGAGACAGTTGCAATTGCTGTTGTACTTAATATTGGCAAATACTAGAAAAAGAAAAAGATATAGAGATTAGAGATTAGAGTGTGCAAATCAATATGCAAAAGAGATATGGCCAGTTATCGTCGTCGTCATCATCATCATAGTCGGGGAAGCAACAGCCGCCGGCATTTGTGTGTGAACTGAACGGAAATTGGAAATGCCGCACTCACACATAACCACGCATAGATATATATATATTAATATATATATTTGCTCATTCTAAGACGCCTGAGACAGCACCAAGAGCTTAAGTTTTTCACATGTAAGTAGAAGAAACATTCTTTCATTCATTCACTCACTCATTCAGTTGCTTGTGAAGTAAAAAATATGTTGCATGCTTTTAAGCTGCTGGCTAAAATATGTTTTCCTAGTTCTTAGTTGGTGATAAATGTGAGCCAACGAAATCTAAAGCCAACAGTAACAAATTCTAAACATATTGTAAAGGAAACAAGACTTGAAGAAGGATTAACCTATAAAGTTGCTCATTTTATTGCCTATTTTCAAAAGTTCAGCTGTATAATGTAAATGTGTTTTTTTTTCCATATGCCTTCATGAATGGCATGAATATGAATTAAATAAAAATAAAATAAACACACGCCTGCACACACACACACATGATACCCCCCTTTCATGCTTTTTTTTTTGCTTTTCCTTCTTCCAACTATCCCCCGAGCGAACAAACAAATGCGTGAGAAACCAAATTGAATTGAATTGCTTGACATGAAGGCATGACGACAACGCTGGCCCCCAGTATCAGTCCCCAGCCTGGTTAGGCTGCCCCATCGCCCCTCTTTCCTCCATTTCCCATCTCAACTTCAGCTTCAACGCCTTTGGGCAACTCTGACTGAGACTGAGACTCGGCAGACTTAGCCCAGGCAGCTTTTCGTATGCGACTTTTGGGTAAAATTTTATAGCAATTTATTTGCTCTCACTCGTCTCTTAGCAGTAGTAGAAAGATGAGCAGGAGCAGCAGAAGGACTGAGAAGTATGGGGGATGGGTAGAAAATGGTTATGGTTTCTGCCTGGCAACTGGTTTCTCTGTATGTTTTCCTTGGGTGCCCAAATAAATGCCTTTGCACTTAAAGTGTATTTGCATGCAAACACAGAACAGAGAACAGAACGGAGTAGAGAAACAGAAAACGGGAGCGAGGGTGGGGAGTATCCTCTTCACTGTGGGTATCCTGACATCATTATTTATTTATGATTATTTTATTACATATATGTGTTTGTCTGTCTGTGCGTGTGTGTGTGCGTGCCACATTTGCTTAGCTCATCTGGAAATATGCGGAATAATATTTAGCTGATTATTATCTTTATCATGATTATGATAAGGATGAGGATGATGAGATGAGGATTGAGCAAGTTGAGAAGGTTGGGCCAACTTTTAATTAAATTAATTATTGAGCCAATGGCCACGCCCCTGACCACTTTGCCTCCCATTTCCCAGCGGGTAAAGTGTCATATAGATTGCTCTTGATTGGCTAACCCTCTCTTCTTCCACTTTGCCTCCTTGACTCCCTTTGCTCGCAGCCCTTGTCCCTTCTTGCCCCCATCTGTTTGTATTGGTCCTGGGTAAATAGGCAAACGACACTCGACTCTCGTCTCGTTTTCAGGCTTTGCGTTGTGGCCACTTGTTGATTGATTTTATTTATTTATTGCCTTTTTTCCACTGTGTGTGTGTGTGTGTGTATGTTTTCCTCTCTCTATTTTTCGCTTGAAAAATTTCACACATTTTGCTTTCGATTTGATTTTACTATGAGTACGAGGAGGAAGAGTAGAAGTAGGAGATTCACTTCCGTTCTTGCGATAAGCCCTCATTATCATTATATTTTCCCCCTATTTTGCATATATTTATGTATGTATGTGTATAGTTTGATAATGAAATGTCTGACATGCACCCGCACAAAAATCAACAGAGACAACACCAACAACTAGAATGGGAACTCATTGTGGCAGCTGCAAACAGATAGACAGCAAACTCCAAGAGAGAGAGAGAGAGAGAGAGACCGACTGCAAATACAACAAATTCAGATAGAGATACAGATACAGATACTTTGCTAACGCACGCACTGTGATTCAGTTTTTGCTTTGGCACGAACACATTCCTCTAATCTCAGTCATTGCACACACACACATACACCCCCACACACACACACCCATACACAGACAAACGCATAGACAGACATGCATTTGAAATGGTTTCACATTGAATCCAAGTATAGCGGAAATCATTTATTAAACATTCAACTCACTTTACTCCTAGCGGCTCTCTGCTTAGCTCTGCTCTCAGCTCGTTTATTTCAATTACTTCATAATATGCATATCGACAGTTTCTTCCACCATCCCTCATAGCCAAACCTCCACAACCCATCCCACCCTCTTCCCCTTCTGGCAATTTTCCAATTGAATTGTCTTTAATATTTTAATAATCACATAAATTGAAGGATTTTGCTGTTCTGTTTATTAGTTGAACCCGCTGCCCCCGCCCCGCTTGCCAATGCCAATGCCTAAAGGTCCTTTGCATGACTGCCGTGAATTAGTCACAATCGATTTACCAGCTCGTTACGACAGCTACGCCAAAAACACTGCGAAATGTTCACGCATAAAGTGAATTAACTTCTTGTCCCCCTGGCGGCAGAAGGCACAAGCAAATGAGCATGACTATTATTAAGGCACAAATAGGTTGGCAATTTATTTAAGCAGTAACGGAATCAGCATGTTAAAGCCATCCATTTCTGTACATTTAATTGAATAATATAGGTACCATATTAAAGTTGTGTTTGCTTTTCTAGAGCTTCTTGCTTACTAATAGTTGAAGTTATATTGAGAAACCATTCAAATATTGTTTAAAAGTAGGGAAAAATCTAAAAAGACAAAGCCACCTTTCGTTGAATAATTGAGGTTATATAGTATAGTGCCTTTCCAATTTCAATAACAAAACTAAAGTTTCCACTTTCGTATTGAATTAAATGTCAATTCCAAAACCCAAACTTAAACCAAAGGCAAATAATTCTCCATATGTCTCCAATTTCCTATATTAGTTTCAAATAAAAATCAGAGAATAAATAAATTAAAAATGAAACAAATTTCTCGCACACCAAAGCGTATTCTGAACACGCCAAGGAATCAATCACCATTAGAAAGCAATTCACATAATGAAGTCAAAGATAACGTTAATGTGTATTGTCGCCTGCGACCTCTGCAACTGGAAGTAGATCTCACGTCATTGCGAGTCATCGATTCGAAGACAATTTGTATGAATTTGCAAGATCAACAATTGCAGGATCGACCATATTATCGACAGCAACAACAAAATGAAATCAGATATAAATTCAAGCACATATTTAAAGCTGATGCCTCGCAACGAGAAGTATTTGCTGCTGTCGCACAACCTCTCGTTGAGAACTTAATATGTGGCCGTGATAGTTTACTTTTCACCTATGGAGTGACTGGAAGTGGCAAAACTCATACAATGACTGGTGATTTGAGACATCGCGGTATATTACCAAGATGTCTGGACCAGCTCTTTTGCACAATTGCTGATTACCAAGCCAAGATGTTTATATTCAAGCCAGATAGGTTAAATGGCTTTGAGATATTGTCGGAAAGGGAAGCCCTTCAGGAGCAGCTGGGACTGAAGAGAAAATTAGTAATGTCAAGGCGCAGAAAATCCGCCTTACAGAAATCACTAGAACTGCCTCCAATTGTATTGGATGCATTGGATGAGAACAACATGTACTCGGTGTTCATCACCTACATTGAGATCTATAACAATAGTATCTATGACCTTCTCGAAGTCGATGGCTCACAAAGATCGTTGCAATCTAGAATCATTCGTGAAGATGCCACGCATCGCATGTATGTCCATGGAGTGAACGAAATGGAAGTCAAGACCGTGCAGGAAGCCTTACAAGTCTTTCAGATGGGACAGAAACGCAAGCATATGGCCCATACAGTCCTCAATCAGGAATCAAGTCGCAGTCATTCAGTATTCAGTATTCGGTTGGTCCAGGCTCCAAATGACACTCAATCCAATGAGCAACTGATAACAGTGAGTCAACTGTCTTTGGTGGATTTGGCTGGTAGCGAGCGTTTTTCAAAGACCAAAACAACTGGAGTACGGCTTCGTGAGGCCGGCAATATCAACAATTCGCTAATGACATTGAGAACCTGCTTGGAATACCTTCGTGAGAATCAGCAGTTGGGCAACAATGCTAAGAAAATACCCTATCGGGACTCAAAGCTAACACATATGTTTAAAAGTTATTTTGATGGCGAGGGACAAGTCTCTATGATTGTCTGCACTAATCCCAGAATTGAGGATTACGATGAGAACTTGCAAGTAATGAAATTTGCCGAAATGACTCAAGAAGTGCAAATACTTCGAGCTGGGACGCCGGCACACCCAAAATGCAAGACGCCCAATTTAAAAGCACAGACTCAGTTGAGTCTAGGACCAGACTTACCTAGCATTCAATTAAGCAATCTTCCCGAGACAAAATTACGAATCCTAGAGTTCAAGTCCTGCTTACAACAACGCAGCAAAAATCGTAAGGAGTTGATTGAACTCTTACACATTAAATGCGACAATTTTCGCCGAATGCTTATCAAAATGGATGAAAACAATCGTATGCACAGTGCAGCTCTACAGGGGAACAAGGATAATATTCCCCGTCAGAAACGATCACGAAGTGTCGAAAATGGCCTAGAAAACAAGGAGAATATACCTCGTCCAGAACGCTCACAAAGTTCTGAAAATGTCCTAGAGAATAAAAAAACTATTGCAAAAGCTTTTCTGACAGCCAAACAAACTGATATCGTTACAAGGCCTTATCAAAATAGGCTCAATTATACCTCCACCCAGGCAAGTTTGCTTTATTCTTTTCATTGTAAGAAATTGGATGACATACAGGAATGGAAGGCACTCAATTCTGAGAAATATAAAGCAGAAAAGCAAGGGTCCGCGTTTTAGACAAGTGATTGCCACCAAGATGATATCCATCGGTAGTTTAATGTTTAACTTAAATATTATTTCAATTTTTGATTAATTTTGTTTTTTTAATAAACCTTCGGAAAGCTAAAAAACTACACGTCGGGGTCACCAAGTTTTAAATCTTACAAAATGGCGTATGACACGAAAGACTATTCGGGTGAAAAATGCTTCTGAATATTTATACGCCATCAATATATTGAAATATATAACTAATCCACAACAAGCAGAACAAGCCACAGACTGGCAGATTAAAGAAAAGCATAGTAAAAAGAGCCACAAAAAAAAAAAAAACAACAAAAAACTAGTTATATATGTATAAACGAAAAACCGAGAAACCCTAAAAACCGAACTAAATACCGTTATCGTTCTTTTTTTTTACACAAAAAAAAAATACAACAACAGGGCGAAACTTTTGAAAACAAACTGTGCGGTTTCACTTTGTTAACAGCTCAGAAAATGTTTGTCTAATGCCATCGAGGAGGTGGTAGAAGGTGTGGGGGAGGGGAGTCTCCCGCCACAGCCACAAATAATGCAAACAATCTTTTAAAAGACCGCAAAGTTGCACGCCATCAGTGTGTGTGTGTGTGTTTTGGGGTGTGTGAATGTGTGTGTGTACTGGGTGTGTGTTATGAATTTTCATAACTTTCGACCAAAAACCGAGGGAAAAAAATTACAACAGGGGACAGGAAACTATACTTAAAGCTTGCAACATAAAATAGAATAGAAGAGAATATATAGATTTATTTTTCAACTCACGTGAAGGACTAACAAAAAAAAAAAAAAAAAAAAAAACATAACATAAAAACTGCAGCATACTTTTGGGAGTTACATCAATACAAAAATTGCCCGCTGGAGTTGGTAAGTTTTATATTTTTTTCTTAACAGTTTCCAGTTGATTTCGTTTCTCTTGCCTGACATCAAACAAGTTTTGTGCGATGCCTTTGCATAATCCTTGTTCGGTCAGTCAGTAGCAGGAGAAGCACGTCTTGTCTGCTGCTTGTTTTCGCCTTGACTTTAATCATATTTCCATCAGAGAACATGCCATGCATATTGATCAAGGCAAATAATGCTACCAGTCGCTTTTCCCCCTCCTTGCTCCTCGTTTTATTTTGTTTGCTGCATATCCTTGTTGCCATGGTTCTTTTGTTTTTTGTCAACTTTTTTCATTTGGATAATTTTTTAATCTACGTTTTAAGCTCTCTGGCTCTCGGTTTCTGTCCTCATTCTACCCATGACTTGGCAATAGTGGAGAAAAAATCAAAATGGCGTTGCCGCATATGAATGGCAAATAAGAGCACGTGCTGGCATCCCAGCAAGGACAACAAGCCATGAGTAACAGGAGCACGGGATGGCAGAACAGAACTACAAAGATGTAAACTGCAGTTGGACTTCCTCCTGTTGCAATTTGTCCAAAAATACAAGGTTCTGAGTACCGTTAATTCTATACCCTTTGCGTATCTTATGACTAGCTGGTTTTATTAAATTTTTTTAAATTTACTCCCTAATGTATGCTTTTTTTTTTTCTTTTCGCTGACAACTGCTCAACTTGCTGGCTACTTATTAGAAGGTATAGAGAACTAAGATCACACTAAATGTTTTAGTTATTTCAATGTGACTAGAATAATTGCTCTAAATGGAATTCCCAAATGTATGCTACACATTTTGATGTTCGTCGTCAAACAGTTACTCATGACAAGTATGCCCTCAGCTTACAGAAAACTTTTGCACAGGTTAATTTTTTTCTTCTATTTGAAAACCGAAAAATCGCCTCAAGTTCTTACGGCTTTGCGAAGCGGAAACATTTCCCGTCAACGGATGCTGGGAGTTTCAAGTAAATTAACGTTAATTAACGGAAGTTTTATTTTGTTTTCTTTTCACTTCGTCCAAACTAAGTGGCTCAGCTCAGGTGGACAAATTAGCAGTGAGAATGAAGAAGATAAAATAAGAGAGACAGGGAGACACAGAGTGAGAGAGAGATGAGACAACAAGTAGCGTATCATCAGTCGAATTGGCGTGTAAATGGAAATGGATATGCTTTTTTTTCTTCTATTGACAGGCACAACTTGCCTTTTGGCCTCTTCCCATGCTCTCACCTCCCCCTCACCCTTTTTGGGCATCGTCATATATATTCAATGCACTTTTGAGACAATGGAACTTATAGCATGCTTCAGATTGCTCACTGGCTGGCGGCCTGTCGTCCTCTCATCCTGCCGGCTGAGTCCTGGCAGCAAACAATGGCGACAAACAATTGAAATCTGTGCGCTTTGTTTTAGGCAGAGAAGCGAGCAGAACCACAAAAATACAACAAACAAAAATACAGAGCAAAAGTAGAGGACAAAAAAAAAAGAACGGTAGCTTGTCCTTGCCATGTTGTAGTCGTCGTAGTCGTCGACGACGTTGTCCTGCTTGCCAGGGGTGGGTTTCTTTCTGCTGGCCAGCAGAGAAAAATTTGTACAGCTTTTAATTAAGGCAGCCAAAGACAAGACCAGTGAATGAATATATATAGCACATATATATATGTATGTATATATAGCTCTATGTACAACAAATGAGAAAAGAAATCAGCAAGCAAGCAAACGAGTGACGAAGGACAATCATAATTGCGGAAGGAGCGTTGCGGAGTGGAGTTCGTCGAGGACCGCATGAGGGTTGCCGTGTTCAACGACAACAACACAAAAAACTGTAGAAAAATCGCTAAAAAGCAACGCCATTCAACAATGCAGCAGGAATTTGGATCGTCCTTCGTCCTTTCCTTTCCTCTCGGTTTCAGTTCTATGAGAAATTAATTATCGCATAATTTTATGCCTCACTGACATCTGAAGGAGTTTCATTTACCACTTTTTGACAGATTTTTCTCTTATTCGTACTTTTTTATTTTATTTTTTTCGGGGCCATAGAATGTAAAGTATGTGAATTGATTTTAATGCCAAAGCAACCTATTGAAAGCACTTTAACTTACTACACCACTGTCCATATCCATATATCCACCCATACCATGAAGTAAGTATATCCATGGCAAAAGCCATTATCTAAATTTGTTTGTAAATCATTGCAAATGTTAATTCAATAGCTCAATCACTGACAGCCGGGATAGTCCCTTCTCAAATTCAGCCCCCTCCACTCCCATTCTCTTCCCCCTGACCATACCTCTTTGAAGGCATACCAGAGCACCCCTCTAAAAATATTTCTCTCGACATACAAAAGAACATCTCGTCGGGCAGCAGTGTGCCTGGAGGGGCAGCAGCAGCTTCTTCTAAGTTCAATGCCAAGTGGCCGTGGCCCCTGCCCCCATTCCCCTCCCCACTCTTTCTCTTCCTCTTGAGTTCCTTTTGCTTTTCTTTTTGTTCGCCTTGAGAGATTCCTCTTTTTATTTATCTCTCTGTGTATGTGTGTTTGAGAGGTTTTTTTTTCTTCTTTGTGAATGGAAAAAAAAGAAACGCAAAAATTCTCTCCCTCTCTCTAAGTCTTTTTCTCTCGCAAGGGGCTGCTCCTCTGCTTATTTTTCATATGCGAGTCTCCGCGATATATTCAACAGATGTTGTAATTGCTCATAAAACTTGATGACGCTGCCTGCGTCAGAACACGCGCAACGAGAACAATTTCAACAATGAGAGCAAAATGGCAATGCCAGCAACAGCAGCGGACTCACAGCATCCAAAGCCAAAGCATTCCCAGCGGTTTCTTGAGACTCGTTGATACTCATTACTTTTTGAGAACAAAATGTATGACAAGTCAGGTATGGGTAATAGGTCAGATCTTAAAGAATAAACAGCTTAGTAGATACTTCAAAAGTCATCTCTAATGACAGGTATTTGGCTTACAAAATTATCATAGATACATACATAGGTATAACATTTGTAAAAATTCTTTGAGAACTCAAAGAGCAAGTTTAGGTAGAGAGAATAGGTGATAATTGAGTCAACATTTGAAGGAAGATAGAGAGTTGGTATTAGGGTTACTTTAAAAACTTTGGTACTTTCTTTGGCTTTAATAAATAATACTCTAGTCTTAGTTTTGTCACTTTTAATTAAAGCATTTTACCAACTAATTTCCTAATATGGAAACCAAAATGAAATGGTAATTATGCCAGATTATGTATTTAACATTTGATAGATTAATTATTCAAATGAATAATGGACTTTTATAAGAAATGTATGACTTCCATTAATTGAAAACAAATGCTCAATTATAATATTTTCTATAAATTAGATACGTACACATATGCAAAACCAATTTTCATTGATTTTTGGTAAACACATACAAATATTCTCATAAAAGGTATTAAAAATTCGTTTAATTTTGTGAGTTCAACGGCGAGTTTATCGTCTGTGTGTGTTTATTTGTTTGTTTGTTTGTTTGTTGGTTGCTTTCTAGCTTTGTCTCTGACTGTCTGACTGTCTTCTCTTGGGCTATAGATATGTAGGAAATATTTGTATATTGTATACCTAAATTATATTTAAAGATGTTGAAGAGATATGTAACATGCGAACTGGCAAAGTCTTTTCTCGACTTGACATCAACATTCATACATACATACATACGTCACAGAGAGAGAGAGAAAACTAGAGAAAGAGGATGCAGGAGATGCAAAGATAGAGACAGAGATAGAGAGATACTTGCAAGTAGAGTAAAATTTGCATATGCCTTCATCTTCAGCTTTTTTCTCAGTCTCATCTTTAGTTTTATCTTCATACAATATGCTGAGCATCTGAAAAACCACAGAGCGTCTTTTTCTTTTAACTCTTTTTTTTTTCCTTGCCTTGTTTTGGTTTTGCAAATTTTAAAATATATATTTCACTTTACTGTCTGTGTGTGTGTGTTTGTGTGTGTGCTTGGAAAAAAAGTTTTTGTGGCTTACTAATTTGTATGCACCCAAGGCTCTGCTCTTTTTAGACTCTCTCTTTCACTCTCCTGTCTAAGGCTAGCCTTGTCGTCAAGCTGTGACGCAAACAAAGGACATTTTCATATAGGTATGAGGGAGAGAGAGAAGAAGAGAATACCGTCACCAAAGGAAGAACATGCCATTGACATGTGTTTTGCAAATGTTCTGTCTTTGGCATTTGCTTTTGGATTTTTTTTCTTTGCCCCTGTTTTCCTGCTCTGTTTCTTGTACAGACGGCGATATAAAAAAAATATATTCTACGGTTTCTAATAAGCGATCAAAAAAACCAAAAAGGAAGCAACAATTATGCGAGAGAGTGACTGTGAGTGCGAGTGAGTGAGGAAGAGGTTTGAGCTCATATGCCTTCCCCTTTTTCCACACACACACACACACCAATGATCGTTTCGATCAACGTCGACTTCTATGCGGGCAGCGCTGCTGCCTTCTTGTTATTACTGATAAGCGGGTAAAAAACTGTGCTGCGCTGCGCTGCTCACCCTCACCGCAGCGCCGCAACGTTAACAGCGCAGTTGGCAGCATTTGTGTCAGTGTTCCATTTCATTTTCATTTCATTCAGTTGGCTGTCGTCAGCATTGGCGTTCGGTACAAAGAAAATAATAATAAAAGCCAAAAAAGAAGAAAACACGAATAGTTCGTCAAGGATTTTTGAGTGATTACACACGCCTTATCAGAGGCGGGGACGATAGACGCGCGACCCTCACCATAATTGCCCTCAATCGTGTTAAATGATACAAGAAACATCAGCAATAACAACAACAACCACCATCGTCGCCTCCCCCTTTCTCTTCCACGCTTCACCTACATATCTAGCGCTTCAATTAAGCGTATCGCGGCATTTAATTGAAATGTTTTAAAGGCAAACAAATCAAACGGCGATTGACGTAACGCAAAAGAAGCTGCAAATAATTGGAATTTCATACAATTTTCCGGCTCCGTTCAATCGGGTGAGTGTTGTTTTCCTCTGTTTGATATATTGCCACATGGCCACCAAATACATACATATGTATAATGCTTATCTCTCAGTTAGTTGCCTGATAAGCTAGCTGAAAAAAACAAATACCCAACTAAAACATGACAAATGTCATTGGACTTTTGCTGTGAAACTCTTGAGTTTCATATAAAAACCCCCGAAAAAAAGACCAAACGAAACGCCCCTTTATTAATGATTTCTCTGAAAATTAACACAAAACTGGTTTAACGGGTCTCACGACAAAATACACCATAATGTCCACGTCCTTTGAAAATGTTAGAAAATCGCTCGAATAATTAGAGTAGGAAATACCCTAAAGGATAAAGAGGGTATACAGAGATGTAAAGAAATCAGTATCAATTTCTGTTCATAGCTCCGAGAAAAACTGAAGATTTTGACTATTTTTCACTTTTTAGTTTTAAATAACAGGTCCTATACGGAAATAATCCGATACTACACAGGCATATCGAATATCAAATTCAGTTTGGTACAGAGTCAGAAGAAAAGATATAATATAGTTTATTACCTTTTAAACATTTATTCCTACTACCTTAGACGAATTTTGTAAAAACCTAAGATCATAAGAATTGTTGGACTAGATCTGACATTATACTGTAATTACTGGTTCGATTTAAGGACAATAAAACCTAATAAAATATATCCTATAGAGCATCTTTACAAAACTTGTATGAAACATTACCTTTTTGGGTAATAAAACTATTCAGATCGATTGTGATATGGGGAAATTGGATTGGAAGGTTGAGTTACTCGTACTTGAAATCACTAAGGAGGGTATCTACTAGTCGTTGACTTTGGGTTAACTTTACTCAATTTCATTGTTTCTCATATTTTCCGTTTCTTTTTCGCGTTTTTGCTCTCTCTAGTGTCATAAATTTCGCTTTTATCATACACACTCTGGCTTGCCCTCTCTCGTATATTTTTTCAGCGCAAAAGGAAAGCGCAAAAAAAGCAATACAAGAGATACACAAAGTACGCATATGACAGAGAGAGAAAGATAAGGAGAGAGATAGGGTCGGGGGGTCAGGGTAGGAGATTGTTTTGGGAGGCATAGTGGGTTGCCAACGAGGGGGATGAGGGGTAGTCGGCAGACATATAAAATAAACACGCTTGTGCCTAGCCCGGCCTGGTTGCTCCTCCAGTGGGAACGCGCAAATGATAGCACTACAACGACTGTTCGCTTACACTACCACTACTACTATAAGATATGTGTGTATGTGTGTGTGGGTACAGTACAAATACATATATCCATTTATCTATATAGTATTTTGTTTCTGTGTGTGTTTCATGTCTGTATATATCTTTATAATGTCAGTTTCTGTCTCTGACTGTGTGCATGGTCAGAGCAATAACAGTTAATTTATTCCAATTAAGGGATTTTCCTGTTGAATATGCGCCTCTGTTGTAGTGGGGCTATCCCTGCCCACTCCACCGTCTCCTCCTTCGCTTTTTGCTACCTCGCCCTTTCCTAGTAATACTAAAATTGTACTCTCTCTCTCTCTCTGTCTTCCTCTATCTCTGTGTTTTTTCTTTTATTTTCTCTTTCCCGCTGGTTTTTTCATAATTTTTTTTTGTCTTTAGGGTTTTGTTTTTCCTTCATGTTTTGTTGTTGTTGTCAGTATTTTTTCATTACATTAGCAAAAACAAAATAAAAGCACAACAAAAAATTAGCAAAAATTTTATTTTCGTTGTTTCATTTTTTGTTTTGTAAACCTTAAGGGATCTAAACTAATTTCATATAAGCCTCCTCTCTCTCTCTCTCTCTCTCTCTCTCTTTCCCTTTCATTCTAATTTTATTTATGTTTTCATTTCCCCTTTGTTATGTGTGTGTGTGCTTGGAGGGGCGAGGAGTTGAGGGGGGGTGCCCGGAACAGAGGGCATCAAATCCATCAACACTGACCCAAAACATTTTAATAAATTCGTTTGGAAAAAATGCCACAACACTTACAAATAGCATTAAATGAATGTGTTTAAAAAAAGGGGTAATGGCAAGGAGGGGCCGGGGTAAGCAGTAGGTTGTTGGAGCCGGGTTGGGGGGCAGCAAAACGGAAACGAAATTTATGCGCACATTCAACAGTCACTTAGACCTACAGCCAGTCTGCCATCCCGCCATCCCGCCAGCATTGCTTCGATTATTAAAATTCTAATTGAAATTCAAATGTGCGTTGGCATTGCGTTGAGTTGAGTTGAGTTGAGTTGAGTTGAGTTGAGTTGCTTATCGCTTTAAGTCGTCGACATCGTCGACAACGATTGCCATTCCATATGCCCCATGTGCCCCACATGACCATACTTTCATTCCCATAACCACTGTGGTTGGCGCTTCCGCTATGCGGGGGTCTACAGAGGAAGTGAACAGTTAAACCAGCGAAATGGGTGAGAAGTGTGGAGAGCAGAGAGAGAAAAAGGAACACATAGTTAAAACAAATGATTTCATCGGCTGACATAGAATATGTTAAATTTAACATTACATTACATTAATAAATCATGTCAACCATTTAAAATTTTAACTTAACAATTCCATATTAACCATTTCAGTTGCTTAGAAAACTTGCTGATAGATAGATAGATGTTAGTTACATCAAGGAAGATAGTTAATTGATGGCACATCATCTAAAGTCATAATCAGGCATGAATCTTAATCGAAGCATTTTCACTTTGAAAAATTTCTACTAATTTACATTTCTTTTCTTTAACAACTTTAAGAAAAAGCCTTTTTCCAAGCCATTTAAATGAGGTCTTTCTGGTTTTTCTCAATTTCTTTGGGCTTGAGAACATTTTCCTATTTAATTTTCTGGAATTTTTGTAGATCTTAGGCATTTCTCTGTCATTAAATGCAATTAATCACTTTTCCTCTAGATGGATTTTTTTGCACATATATATCCTTGGTCCCATACACAGTGTGTGTCATGTAATCTGTCAAATTACTCATGCAAATCACAGACAGACACGCGCCTAGGACTTGTCTTCGGGCACACACACACATCTAATTGAGGCAGCGGTTTGTCCTGGTGGTGGGTTTTTTTGGTCTCTTTTCCTGAGCCCATCAATTAAATTGACTTTACTGCTGCCTCTATGATTAATTAGCATCTTAGATTCTGGTCTGATCCGGTCTGTTGTACTTGTTGGCCATTTAAAAATTACATTTCCAATTGATTGGCACCAGAGACACACAGACAGAGAAAGAGATAGAAGGGACAACTGAACTGAACATGAACAGTAACCCTCAATTATGCAGTTTACACAAATCTTATCTCAATTGCAAGCGACTGTTGTACATATTTTTTTTGTCTCCATTTCAGTCTCTATTTGCATATGTGGTACAGTGTGTCTGGGGACCTTCTTATCTGCATTTCAAGGGAAATGCTAATGCCATACGATAAGCGTTTCGAAATACATACAACAAAAATCTTGGTCTTTCCTTCTTAATCTTTCGGTTTTTTTTCTTCTTTTACTTATTATTTATGTGCCAGATTTATGACATTCGGTTCTGTATTTTTTTCTTTTTGTGGTCTTATTTTATCGGCGGGAAAATTCCAGGCACTTAACACTCAACTCGGCTTGAACTCAATGCCACATTGAAAATTCCGCATAATTTAGACCAGCAAGCGATCGTTTATCATACATTCCTGAAATACTCTCTAGAATGCTATAAGCGAAAAGTATATTAATTGAGTGATAGACTAGCTAAATTCTGAATCAAGGCATACTTGAGAATTGTTGGTTAAGTTTTAAGTCTAATATAGTTTCAAGCTAAATCAAAATCCTAAATTTTAAATACTTCATTATATAACTTATGTTATGTATTTTGGTAAACAGTTGATTCTTAACTCTTTGTGATTCTTTTATTTTAGTGTGGATATATCTAAAAGGGTCATGAATAGACATAGAAATACCCAAATAAGTCAGTTTTTCTTTCAGGATTTATTATTTGAAATATTTCATCTAACAAATGGCAATTAGAATAAACTTTAATATATATTCAATTGATAAATAATGATTGCAACAAATATAAAGCCATATTTGTATAGAGTATTTAAGAGTGCAACTTTTTGCTTCTAAAAGAAGGAGAGGAGCTCATTTTATTATTATTTTTTTTTTTTTGTTGTTTCATTGTATTTTTGCTGACCTAAGCTAAAAAGTAGAACAAAGTTGCATATAGACAGCATAACGTCATAGTAATCAAAGGCATTGAATATCAGTTTTGTCAGAATATGCTGAATGCATTCACAATGCATTCTCTCTCTCTCTCTCTCACCCTTTGTTTCTTCATCAACCATCACCACCTACGTAGTTCTGTTTATATTATAGTCCTTTTGAAAATCGGTTTATGTTTTCTGCATAATTTGTTTGCTGTCGTTATTATTATCATCATCATCAGCATCATTATGATGAGCAGCAGCAACGGCAAACAACAAACATGGCAATTGCGTGTTTCCGGTCTTTTTGGCTAAATTTGAATTATGAGTTAATGTTAATTACTTGGAATATGGTAGTATAGAATGTGTGAAGTGCAGTTTGCAGTAACAACAATAACAACAACAAGAATAACTTCCGTTGATTTGGTTTTGTGGTTTTTGCTTATTGAATATTTTCAGTTCAGTTTGGCTTAATTAAACAACAAACATCTACAGAGAGAGAGAGTGAGAGGAAGAGAGAAGTGAAATATAGACAGAGAGGGGAAAAGTGGAAAGGAAGATGAAACTGGGCAGATTGCAACAATTACATATGCATGGCATAATTTATGAGCGTTTTGTGTAATTGGAAATTTTAATAGTTGTCCATAAACAAATTTTATCCCAGCATCGTTGGTTTTGTTTCTTTTTTCTCTCTCGCTCTCTCTGTCTCTCACACGCTCTCTGTCTTTCTCTTTTTTGCTAATTAAATGCAAATACTCTCTCTCACACATGAATTGGCATCAATGTAAATCCTTTTTCCTATATACCCATATATATCAATGTGTGTGCATGCATCTCACCTCTCTCTCTCTCTCTCTCTCTTGTGCTCGTTCTGGTCTCTGCATTTCCAATTTGCATTTGATTTTATATTTATGACATTTGAATCCCCCTGGCTTCCCTGCTGGCTCTCTCTTTCTCTCTGTTTGTCTCGTCCCCCATGTCTCTCAATAGAGTTTCTCTTTCAGTAGTTTCATTTCTCTGCTTCAATTGATTGTTCTGATTTTACACATTTTGAATCTTTTGCGTACGAAAATTTTAAAAGTTTGAAGCGAACTTTCGACAGTGTATGCAAATGTGTGTGTACACAAACACACACACACACGCACACACACATACAATTATCTATTCATATGCAAAACCATTCTTTTTTTGTTGTTGTGCTCTTTGTTCCTAAATGTCAACAGGCCATGCCCCTTTTGTTGGCCTGGAACAAAATGCAAAAAACCAAACAAACAAAACTAAACCATAAAATATTGCAAATTGATTTTGACATATTTCAATTCCTATTATGGTTATGATTCTTTCTGCACTTTTTATCGGATTTTATTAAATTGGCAAATTTCTTTCCTATTTACAGATCTCTGAAACGATGGATGGGGCAAAATCAAAGACAGGTAAAACAAATAAATAAACGATGGTATATAAATCACTTGTAATACCTTTTCAGCATGTAAACAGACAGTTTAAACTTAAGTCAACAGTTTTGCTTATTTGTTATTTCAATTAAAGAAAAGTTTCAGACAGATTTAGCTACAAATTTACACAAAATCGACAACAAATAATAATAACATGAATGGCACTTAAAAGACAAATATCTAAATATGATGATGTAACTCTTGATGTAAAATTCCAATACAAAGATGTAAACAATGATGATGTTAATGATGATGTAAACTTCTGTAGAAGGGTCTTGTAAGAAATGTTGTCATTATTTTCCACTAAGTTCATTTAACTACAATTTCTCACAACATGACAAAAAATCAAAGATGATGTTAAGCATTTTCATGATGATGATGTATCCCTGGAACTCTCAAAAATCTATTCAAAATTCAAAATGGCAAGCGTAAAATTGTTTCAATATTCATAACGTTGGTGCTAAATGCTCGCTCTATGCTCTACGCTTGCCTTTTTTTCCACCTCCCAAAAAATATGGGTGGAATAGGTTGAACCAACTAATATGCAAACGAGAGTGAGAGGGGATGGACTCCAACGGAAGCACATAAAAACTCAGTTTGGATGCGAGGAAAAAAAACAAGAAGGGGAATGGGGGTCCTTCTGTGTGTTTGGTCAACATGTTTGAAATTTAAAGCACCTGGGCTAGTGGCCCTGATAACGCAGCAGTCAGGCAATAGGTGCCAGGAGAGAGACCACAACGGACAACAACAAAGCGTATGCGTGTCCTAGGGCGATAGGCGAACGTGTCTCTATGTCTCTCGCTCTCTGTGTATGTGTGTGTGTGCGATTGTGTGTACTGGCCAATTTCCATGGCCCATTATTGGTTAGCCAAAGCGTTGCCCCAGCTGCAAACAATGGGCATGTCATCCCATTCCCCTCCCATAACTGTCACTGCTATGACCCCTATGAGTTTGAGTGTATGTGTGTGTGTGTGTAAAATGTCGCCACATAAAAAGCGCATAAAAGCCGATAAGCGACATTTATGCGCCAAAAATCTCACTAGACGGAAATTCGGTGTAAATTTCCTTTTCACACAGTGAGAAAAATTGAAAAACTTTTGTCGGCTAATTGAAAATGGCGACAGGTAAAGGATAGTAGGTAAAATAGAGAGTATCCATGTGTGTGTGTGTGTGTGTGTGGCATACTTTTGGGGGGCCCTGCATTTAAATTGACTTGAACCCCCGAAAACTAGCTGACTTTAACTTCCGCCGGAAGATTTTATGAGCCATGGCAAAGACCCAGACCGACAGAGAGAGCAATTGGAGAGTTAGCACAGTCTCATAAGCCATCAACGGAGACAAGTCCAGGGAGAGATATAGAGAGAAAGCGAGAAGCGACCATGCATCAGCGAGCAGTGAGCATGTTTGTGCCGAAGATTAAAAGCATGTGTCCGGTTTTATGTGGCCCTGTCCAACCTTTTTCCCCTTTCCCCCAATCCGCCATTCTTATACTCTAAAAATTTATAACCGTAAAAGTGCAACACTGAAAAAGTAGAGATGCAAGAGAGACAGAGACAGAAACGAGAAGTTCCTCTGGAGGTTCGAGACTGAGCTTGCCTGGTTGTTGGTTTTGCGGCTGTCGCCTGTCGAGGTAAACCAGCTGGCTGACTGGCTGGTTGGTTGCCTGTATGGCTGCCTTGGTTGGAAAACGTTTTACAGCACACACAGATAAGTCCTTTGGCATCCTTTTTGCTGGGCAACGATGCTGGGCGCGCGCGCGTTTTGTTGCATAGTTTTGATTTATTACACAGCAGAGCGACGGCAGCAACAAATTTCATTTCGAAATTCATAACGAACACACATAAAGTTGAACGTGCAGAGCATGAAAAAAAAAAACAGAAAACAGGGAAGGTGAACGAAAACCAGGGCCATGGGTTAGTTTATATGCACAATATCAGCGCATTATATTACCACAGAGTAGACACAAAGCGACAAAAGACCAACAGAGAGAGAGAGAGAGAGAAAGAGGGACTGACTGAGAGACGATGGGAATCCAGAGCTAATTTCAATGCATGTGAAATGATATTTGCAGGTATCATTTGCTAGAATAAACACATGTCAATGGCATCAGAAAGCAGGGGGAAAACTGAACAATGAACACAACCTTTCGACTTGCTATTGTATTGCGAATCCTCCCTAAACCTAATAAGAAGCTCCCAATAGAGACAATTTCAAATTTGAAATGTCAACCAACGAGACTCAGAGACTTAGAATGAGACACAGACTAAGACTCAAATTTGTCAGATGGGATGGGGTTGCAAAAAAAACCACATGATGAGAAAATCGAAATGGAAAAACCTTAGAGCAGTTGCAGCTGTTCGCAGTTTGAGTTTGAATTCGAGTTTCAGTTCGAGTTTGATGAAAATCAATTAGCAAGCCAATCAAAAAATACTTCAACTATTGCAAAACGGTTTGCATTTTATTGCTAGCGCTTAGAAGTAGGCAACACTTTTTATTTCCGCAGTTTTGCCGTTTTTTGTTTTCGAGAGTTTATGATTCTTTTTTCGTTAGCGATTTTTTTGTTTTTGTTTTTTTTTTTTGTGCATATGCATGAGCAGAGGCTCTTGAAATTCTCCTTCTCCGTTTGATTGCTGAATTATTTATATGTTTTATATATGCGAATGCCAAAATGCAAATGGAATATGCACATGAGTTAGCAGCAGCAGCGGCAACGATGCGCCTTTTTTTGTATAAGCTCCCTCCCTTTTCTCTTTTTTTTTTGGTTTTGCATTTGCAAATTAGTGTGTTTGGCTGATGACTTTGCTTGGGCTATGTTTTTTTTTTTTTTTTGTTTGCTGGTTCAATTCGTTTGACGCATTGTCAGCTGATGTTATAGTCATTTGTTGCAAGTGATTGATGGCCAGTTAAAAATCATATTTGGATTTGGGGTAAGTGAATCTAGTCGCAAAGAGTCAGTTAAAGCTGACCGGTGCATTCGTACCCTTATCATTCTCGCGCCCCGTGTGCATATCTAGACAACTGGACGGAGAACTGATAAGGGCTCGTATCACCAACTCAACAGGGCGAAAAATGGGTGAAAAAAAGTGTGTGTGTGTGTGTATGTGTGTGTGCGTAAAAAATCGGAAAAGTGCTTAAAAGTGCATGGCATTTTAATAAGCTTACATAATGGAAAAGCCGCAGAGCAAAGCTACGTTGTGCCCACGTTCAAGGCATAAGCCGACTTAATCCCTTTTCGGATCCTTCCCCCACTCACCCACCAGCCAATGAAGCGAAATGGCGCACAAAAAGCCATGACAACCATGGCAACAACAAGAACAGTGCAGAAAAGTCAAACATTTTGGCCCGCATTAGATAATGTTTTATTATTCACATTTAAACCGGTAAAACTAAAATATTCATCAAAAATATAATAAAATTAAACAACGCAAACAAAAACCAAAAATAAATGATAATAAAAACTTTGCTTAACATTGACAGGCAAACAAAATTAATAAAATAAATTTATGAAAGGACCAATCATGGGCAATTTATCTAAGTGTGAGCTCATGTCTGTGTCTCTGTGTGCGTGTGTGAGTGAGTGTTTGTGTGTCCTGCGGCGAAAAGTGAAAATCATTTTCAAATTAGCACACACAGAAAAATGTTTTGCAACACAAAATGCCAGAAACCAACAACTATTTTATAATTGTGCAAGAATTTCAAATTAAATTGCTGAATATATGCGCATATACATATGTACATACATATTTATATATTTTGCATGTATTTTGTATTGCATATTTGCGGGCGTCATCCCTTTGGAAATTGAAGCGTTTACATTATGGGATTTGCGGTTGCGGTTATTAATTGCTTATCGCCATGGAATAACGATAAGTATGTGCGAAAAAAAGATAAGACTATTGAAATTTTTTACATTTCCCCAGATTTTTTAATGTTAAATTGGAATAGGCCAACAATGAATATTTCAAAAGGTGAAACAATAATATATTAAAATTTTTAGAAACATAAATAAATAACCATAATAAAGATGATATATAAATCCGAATCTTAAAATTTTGGATATGCGCATGCCAAAGGATAAGCTCCACAAAAACCCAGATGTGAAATCTTTGGCTTAGGTTTGGAGATAAGTTAGAGCTCATTTGTTGATTCTGAAAACTGTCTGCAGAAAAGATCTCGTCTACTGATAATAAACAAATTAATTTTAAATAATAAATTTGATGTAAATTTTTAATGACTAGTATAATTGATTTAAGACCTTGTTTTGCAAAGTCTGTGAGAGACTTAATAGATTCGAAATCCTGAAATAATAGCATTTCTCAGAGAATAAATACACATAATGTACTTATGTATGTATATATGTTTTTAACAAAATCATCTCATCAGATGTGCCCGAACTGTAAGAAGAAAGCTGGGTAATTAACTCACAGGGCAACTCAGCTGGAGGAAAGAAGGTCATGCCACTCGGTTGATTCACTTAATCTATCAACGCGACTGTCGCTCAATACCAACCCAAAAAGCCATTTGCCACATATCATGCGCTTTAATTACAACAACAAATGAGAGAAACAGAGAAAGAGAGCGTAAAGTTCTCACTCTTCCCCTCATATCTGGCATACATATACATATATTCCCTGTGGTGACATGGAAGGATGCTTTAATAAACAAAACCATTGGCACTTAAGAAATAAGCAATACACATTTAATGCTCCGACTTCGTCTCCGGTCCGCTCGGTCTCGGGGCCAAGCAATCAGCGAAAAATGCTGTTCCTTGGGCTCTTGGAATTATGGCCAAAGCGGACAAGCAACGAAAGAACGACAATGAAGACGGAGAAGCAGGAAAAGATTGGAGAACAGAAGAAGCAGGCAGTCAGCAACTGGCCAGCGACAAAAAACAATCCGACATTCATTTATTATTTAATACGAAAACGCAATTCGTGCATTCACCTGGAAACCATCAACAAACGTCACCAGCGGGAATAAGTAGGAGTTTCTGGAGCTGGAGACAAGAGCCAGGAGCCAGGACATACGCACCCCGTGAGAATACACACAAAAACAAACTCATATACACAGACACACACACACACACACACATGGATGCTAAGGATGCTCTGCAAATAGTTGGCATTGGCATTCGTCCTGGTTTACTCCACTTGGTTTTCGTTCTTCGTTTCTCTTCGAGTCGACTGAGCCCCGAAGGCGCAGGGCAGCCAAGCATAACGGTAAACCAAGCTGACGTTAACTGGCAAGGCGATAAACCAGAGAACGGGAAAAAGAGCGAGAGAGCAACCCTAAGAGGAAGGAGGGTAGCAGCAGGTCAGACAGGACTACAGACACAAATGAAATTCAAGCAAATTGAAATTTTATTTCACCAAATGTCTTGCTCTTTACGCCTTGTCTGTCTGTAGAAGCTTTCCCCTAATCCTCCATCCCACGAAACTTACTCTGTCTTTTCACTTCATCTAGCTGTCTGGCATTTTATTTTTGGGCGCGATTTGTTGCACTTTTCAATTTAGATAAATTAAAAACAATGCCACAAGAACTTCAACTCGCCACTTGCACTTCCAGCTGCGGCTGCACTTCTGTGGCACAAAAGTGATAGCAAGAAACAGCGCGATAGAGAGACTTTCAGAGTTTTGTTTTTGGCAAGAATAAAACTTTCAAGTTTTGGGAGCAAAAGTTGTAATCACCTGAGAATTGTGCACTTTTGTTTTGTGTTACCTGTGCTTCATCTTTTTTTTATGTATATATCGTATCTTTTGCTGTCCTCGGACAGGTGCAATCGATGCCAAGAGCAATTGAAGTGGAAACAATTCCCAATGCTGGGGTTAAGGTTTACAAACTCGAAGACATACAGCTCCCAAGTTGATTAAAAGAAGTTGGTGGAGGGGAACTCTCAATTGAAAGTGCTGCAGTTAACCACAGGGGAGCAACATCACCTCACCCGTCCTCAGTCTGAACTTAGCGCAAATAAAAATCCAAATAAAAAGGATGGCAAATATCAAATTGAGGGAGGGGGGCTTAATCGATGCCCTCATGTTTACACACCCGAATGAACTAAAGACCGACCTGGTAATGAACAAACACACTCTCTCTCTCTATTTGTCTCTCTCTTACTCACTGTGTCCCTTATAGTCGCATTTTATCTTTAGCAGGACTTTAATAGATCGATTTAACCTTAGTGCTGCTTAGTCCTGTCACTTTTGCTCCCATTTTATGGCCTTGCCCCAACAGATTATGCGGCTGCTAAAAACTTTTACCAACAACTTTCCACCATTCCATTTTGGCAATTTGCTTTATGAACTGCACGGCCAAAAAATAGAAAGGACTATCTGCTCAACTTGGATTTGAACCACTGCAACGCAAAACGAACTTGGCAGACAGCGACACAGAACGAGACAGAGAACGAGAGAGAGAAAGTAAGACATATCCAAGTCCTGGTCATGTCCCGGCCAAGTGGCAGTGCCAACATTTTAACACTTTCAGTCGCTAATTTTTCTATTATGCAGACTGACTGCAGTTAGACCTATATAACTCTCTCACTTTATATGCAATCACACACGTATATGGCGCATTGTGTTAAGCACCCTTTCCACTCTCCGTCACCAACCAATTCAGGTAAGATGCAGCTCATGCTTTATTATAATCCTGCCACAAGGATTCTTCGCGAAACTTTTGTAATTTGATTTTATGGCAAACTTCAACTGGAACTTCCGCCTTTTTGTGGGGATGCAAAATCCATGTTTGTTTATCAGTGAAGAAAACTTGAATGTAACTGTGAAAAGATTTCTGCATAAAGAAAATGGAAAGATTTTTTTTCAAAAATTGACTCGACAAAATGAAAACTTTAGCAAGTTAATCAACACACAAGAAAATATTAAAATTTTAAGAACTTTTTGAAAAAATTATAGATGGCAAATATCCGCATTTGTTTGTTATTAATATGCGTAAGTAGTTTACATATACATATAAAAAAAAATATATATAAATAGATAATAAACTGAAATACTTTGAGTCGATAATAAAAGCTTACTAATCAAAGAGTCTTTCAAATCATTGCGTCGCTTAAAAAAATAGTAAAACCATGTGAACAAATCTCTGACTGACTGCGGTCCTTATTCTTAAACTAACGTTATCAGCTGAAAAATGTCCTTTAGGTAACTGAAATAAAACCATAATAACAAGTTCATTATGAGTCTCATAGAAACCATGGACAAGAATTGATCTTAAAACTAAGGTTAACACCCGCCAAATAATTAAGCAATCATTACTGAATCATTGAGAAATCATTGAAAAATCATTTAAGAAGCATTTAGAAACCAGTGATGATTACTGAATCATTGAGAAATCATTGAAAAATCATTTAAGAAGCATTTAGAAACCAGTGATGAATCATAATGGAATTATGATGTATCGAGATCAGGAATCTATGAAGCAACTATTTATTAAATATTTTTTTGAAAAGAATTATCAATGAATTATGAAGGAGTTATTGATAAATCGTCAATGAATAATTAAAGAATCATTAGAGAATCGTGAATGCATCTGAAAGGAGTCATTCATGAATCATATAAGAATCGTTATTGACTCTTAAATAAATCAGAAAGTAATCACTAATAACCAAAAAAGAAATCATGAAGAAATCATTACAGAATCATTTAACAATAACTATTGAGATTATAATGAATCGTTAGTGCATTATGAATCATTAAGGAATCAATAATGAATCGTTAAGGAATTATTACTAAGTGCGTTGCAAAACCCATTAATAAATTTTAAAATTTTCAATTTACAATATAAAATGACTTTCTTTTATAATTGGGTTCCCAAATTTGATAAAAGCCTTTCCTCCTCGTGGAGTATTGGGACTTTGCTTTTGGCAAATATTTCACTTTTTGAGTTAGTTTTTGGGTCGTTGTTGGCTGGCATTAGCGGTAACGGTGACGTTGGCGGCATTTGCAAGGCAAATATTTATAAATCAACACACCAAGAAACAGCAGACAGACGGCTCAGAGATGGCTGAAAGGCACATGGGTGCGTTGGGGGTAGAACAGGCTAACCTTCAGCGCGGAGTTCTGTCCTGGCAGCGACACGCACTTGACTTTCGAAACTCACTTCAAGTCGTGTTGGAGCCTGAGCTGAGAGTTGAGTGGAGTTACAGTTTGCCTGAAACTCCATTGCCTCTTTTTCTCGTTTCAAAGTGCCACGAGTTTTCTGTCTCGTCTGTCTGTATGTGTTTTTGTTTGGCCAGGAAGTTGCCGCTGTTCGCAAGTTTCCACGTCGTCTGTCGCATGATGTTGCACTTTTTGCTGCCATTTGAAAATGAAGTTGTTTTCAACATCAGTTGCACACATCCAACGAAACAGAGAGAGAGAGAGAGAGAGGGATAAAAAGCAAATCGTGTTAAATTATATGACTAAAAATGGGGTTAAGCTGCAAGTGCAAATTGAACTAATGCCAGGACGAAATGAAAAAATAATCCAGCAAAAAGTAGTTGGAGTAGAGTGGTGTTTGGTCCATTTAAAGAGCACCCGCAGAGGGGCGCAACATGATGGCAGTGCCACACCCCGTACACTTTGTCAACACACACTCATCTTGCCCGCATTGACCCCAAAAATGTCTAGCCATCCGGCCGCTGCTACACAGCTGCAACACACTGCAACTCATTCATTCACTTCATTTGCCGAGTTACGCACGCTCTCACAGAACGTATGTGGAAGAGAGAGGATAGATTTGTGGGGAATAGAGTGGGGGTGGGAAGGAAGGAAGGGAAGGTTTGGGGGATTTTCACTGCCCTGTTGATGACATCAATTTGCGTAAATTGTGCTAGGAAAACGCTGCCGGAAACGGGCAGACTAATGGAGCGGAAGTTTTTCCAAAGCATTCGAATGACGCTCGTTGAGTTGAGAGTTGAGTTGCAACGCTATTGCCCGCCCTTTTATGCCACACGAATGGACGTAAGGAAAGAAAATAGAAAGAGAGCGAGAGTGAGAGAGGCAGGGGAATCCTGGCAGTTGTAGTTGTTAGTCAGTTAGCCATTTCGAATGCCATTCAAAAGCTGCATGCAGATGAGATGGAGCTGCAAATGAAACTGGAGGTTTGCTTCTAATGAAGCTGCTGCCAGCAATTAAACATTACGCATACGCCATGTTGTGCCTGGTAGATTTAATGCAATTGTCTCTCACTCCCTTATCGCTATCTCTCTCTCTCTCTCTCTCTCTATTTTTCTCCCTGCAAGTGTTACGCTTAATTTGTTTGAACGTTTTTTGCGATGAATGGAAAGAGAGAGGTCGAGATGGAGGCAATGTAAAATTAAACTTGTCTGCTGCGCATTTAAAATGTCACCGGAACGACATGGTCGTGATCCGGTAGCAGTGGCTCCCATCTCACACACATCTCACTCACACAAACCCAAATACACCTTTCCCCCAATCCCCCACCACCCACTCACACTGCCTCTATCCACCCGCCTGCCCGCATAGCAAAACGAACGCAAAAATTTTATCAGCATCAGCATGAAAATGTCGCCGCATATTAACCTGTCATCCATCACTTTTGATACTTTAGCTACCGTGTCTCTCTGTCCCAATCTCCTGGCCACCTCCCCATCCTCCTTTCCCTCGATAGCTGCCACTGATGTTACCTTTGGGGAAAAAAAGCGAAAAGGGTCAATTCCGTTGCACGACACACACAAAAGGATAACGAGCGCAATATGAGTTGGCATAATAACACAACAACAACAAGAATAACAATCTACAATAGCAGCAACATCAGTGGCATCAACATCAGCATCAGCAGCAGCAGCAGCAGAATGACAGTACAAAGAGAAAATAAAATGGCGCCAAGGATGTTCCTGCTGCTGCATTGGATGACGATGATAGCTGAATGCAAAAAGTCTCCGCTTACAATTTTATTCAATCAAAAAGAGGGAAAAATTTTCAACTCAACTTGAGCATAACAAACACAAAAAAAGAAACTATTGAGCCCGCAGAACCAAGTCAAATTCCCTCTCCGTTGATTACCTCAACCTATAACTTGAGGTTTGACATTAACAAGAGAAATAGTATTTAACAATTGTTTAATCTTATTAACCAAATATTATTTTTCTTATTTGTAAATAAATACATAAATAAAATGAACATGTCGGGAGTTTTGATCGCAAAAACATTATCAAAGCCAAAATATGAACAGGTAAGTCTATTGGTATAGAGTTATATTTACATACACAAGAACTAACTACTTAAAAACAAATGCAATTTTCGGTTTTTTACTATTTGCGTGTTTTGAAGTACCTTGTAAAAAGGCCCCAATCATTTTGAGCTGTGTTTTTCTACGACTGAAGATCTATTTTTAACATTTTGGTTGTTTGCTTTGTTATATTCTTTTTATTATTAATTATCTAAGCTAAGTGATAGTTTAGAAATGAACGAGCCAACTTTTGTAATAATCTGCAAGTTTAAGGCTAGAAAAACTAAACGTTTGGTTTGTCATCTAGAAAAACAAAAGGAACTTTTTTTGGTCAACATTGTGTCAAAGCTTTTGCATGTTGTCGTTGGTAAAACTAAAATTATTAAATACTAGAGAAGTTTTCTCCACTTCTCAGACAATGTCTCTCTTTTGTCTCTCTCTCCCACTTTCTATTTTCCGTGCTTGTTGATGTGGCTTAGCTGGGTGATTCGCTTGGTTGATAACTTTTCCCAGAGCCAAAGGCCAACTTTAAATTGTCCGTGTGTGTGTGTGTGGGAATATGCGAGTTTTGTATGAGTATTGTGAGTGTGTGTGTGTGTGTGTGCTTTTTATGACTAAAATTGTAAATTATGTCAACTGGCCACGACCCACAGAGCTCGTTATACATAGCCAAGCGGCGACGGCTATAGCAATGGCAGTGGCAGTGGCTTTCTCTTACTCTCTCAAACACGAAACTAATGAAAATTTATTGATAATAAATTTAATATGTTTTGTGGGATGCACACACATCCTTCTCCATCCAGACACCCTCGCTCCCTTCCTGGTAACATATCCTTAGAGTTTTGAATTGTTTGGGAGAAGTTTGGGTTTCAGTTGTGTATGGGTTATGCTCCCTCTCTCTCTCTCTCTCTCTCTATCTATTTTTCTCCATGTTAGAGCAAGTCATAATTATACCATACACCCATAGGGTGAAATGGTATATTAAAGTCGCCAAAATGTATGTAACAGGCAGAAGGAAGCTTCTCCGACCCTATAAAGTATATATATTCTTGATCAGGATGAATAGCCGAGTCGATCTAGCCATGTCCGTCTGTCCGTCCGTCCGTCCGTCCGTCCGTATGAACACGCAGATCTCGGAGACTATAAGAGCTAGAGCCACCAAATTTGGTATGTATACTCGTGTAGTATGCACATGTTCAGAGTTAATTGGAATTTCGGCCACGCCCCCTTACGCCCCCAGGAATCACATAAAACTGTTTTTCTTAAAAAGTATGACAGCTAGAGACATCAAATTTGGTTTATATACTCGTTTAGTTGGCGCGCAGAAACTAATTGTTTAAACTTTTTGCCACGCCCCCTTCCGCCCCCGGAATTTACATAAAACTAATTTTCTTAAAAACTATGACAGCTACCGACATCAAATTTGGTATGCAGACTATTTTAATAGACGCGCAGAAACTGGCTATTTAAAAATTTTGCCACGCCCACTTCCGCCCCCGCAAATCAAACAAAACTGATTTTATCAAAAACAAACAAAGCTAAAGTCACCAAATTTAGTATGTATACTGGCTTAGTATTCGCGCAGAGTATATATATTTTCATATTTTGCCACGCCCACTTCCGCCTCCATAATTAAGAAAAAACCAATTTTCTCCTGTAGTTTTTTGACTATCGCATTCAAATTCGGCAGACTAATTAATCTTATCTATTTCTACAAAACTACCAAATTTTATTGAAATCGGACTAGAAACATGCAAAATATGCGTATGAACGTATTTTACTACGCGGTCCACAAGGCCAGAATTGGCCGTTGGCTAGTAGCGGCGCTAGAGTGCTCGTGTGTTCGTAGAGTGAGCGAGATAGCACATACTATGAAACATGTAAAAACAATTTAATAGACATACATATGTACATTTGGTTTTCGAAATTTAAAAAAATTTGTTTCACCTGGTGTATGGTATACCCGAGTCGACGAGTCGACTTACTTGCTTCATTAATTTATTGTAATTAAATGATAATGTCTCTGTCTCTATCTGTCTCTCTCTCCAACTATTTGCTGGCACTGCAGTTTGTGATAGTGTTAGATGATTCCATCGCCTTGACTGTTTCCTCTGCTTTTCTTTCCGTTTTTATCAGCTGGCCATTATCATCCTTCGTCAATGGGGCAACCCGCTGTTGACATTTCATTGAGTCAAGCTCAAACTTCATTATGTCCTGCAGCGTGTCTGGCGCCAGTTGGTTAGCAGAAGCTCGTGTCTCTGTCCCATCTTTCTTTCTGCTTCTTCGATATCAAGCCACTTCCACCTTCCCCTCGATGCTGTTCTTCTTTCTCTCCCTGTGTATATTTGTGTGTGTGTGTGTGACTTTGTGTCTAAGTTTGTTTGCATAACCTATTTGTATAAATATTTTGCCTTGCTTCCAACTTATTTGTTGCCTTTTTTGCCTCCTGTATGCCACTCTTGCTGTTTTGCCACCCCTCCTCTTGCTGGCGTCTGTTTTGTAGGTGATAACAATGTTTGTCTTCATTTTCCATGTTAAGGCGGGATGTGGGGAGTTGGGTGGCGGAAAAACTTTACTTTTAACATTTTCACTTAAACTTGCACAACAAATTCGGGTTTATTATTTTATAGTTTGGACACGTGTGAGTGTGCGTGTGTATATGTGTGTGTGTGTGTGCAGAGTTCAGCAAAAATATGTTGGTAGCAAAATAAAATGAACATTTATGTTGCATACTTTTGAGGCTTACGAGCTAAAGCCTCCTCTCTTCGCTTCCTTGGGCATCACAAGCAAGAGATTTTGTCAGTGTTTATGCAAAACCAATTTAATTCCAGCGATTTGTTGACACTTCGACAGCAACGGGCAATGGCAACGGAATCTCCATACTAATCTTAACTCAAATTAACATGTCTGCTTTAGCTAACAAAATGCAATTTACACTTGGTGTAACTTCTCCTCCGCCATTTGGTGCTTGAGACTTAATGAATTGTCAAACACTTTAAGCCAATAAACGCAATAATGGCACACATACACACTGACAGAAAGGGAAAAAGATGGAGAGAGGAGACAAAAAAGGGAGACAGGAGACACCTGGAGAGACAGGTGTATGGCAGCAATTGCAAGGCGTTTAGCTGTAAAACTTTCAAAAGTTGTGCCATGACAACGCCAACTTTTACCTATGAGCATGCCACCGCTTCAAGTGGCAACAACGTTTACCCAACACACATACACACACACACACACACACACACGCATACATAGAGAAAGATAGAAAGAGATGGGGCATGCCAGGACATTTGTCACAGAGTGTGGTATGTGTATGTCTGTTTTTTTTTGCGGCCCCATGACTGTCAGCGAAACTTTGCTTTGCTTTTCTTTTCGACATTCAACATTCGACATTCGAGAGGAGTGGCAAAAGCAGCGGCAGCTAAAGTGTTTATGTTGCCCGGAAGACATAAAAGCGAAGCGAATGCAGTCAATGGCAGCGACATGCAACCGCAACAAATCCAACGGAAATCCACTTTAAAGTTGAACAGGAGCAGCAGCAGCAAAAGCATCTGAGCTAAGCTGAGCTGCACTCTTCCACTTGCACTTGCACTTCAATTCTACTGTCAAGTGTTGTCAGGCAATCAATGGACATGCACCCAGAACCAGGACACAACCAGGAATAGGACACTGCCCAAGCAAGACAATGCTGCTATTGCTAAGATGGATAAAAAACATGGAGAAAAGAGAATGCCAGAACAGAAGGCAGAACTGAAGAGTGGCTAAAGTCTTTTGTCATTCTTTTTACTTCCACTTCCTTGCCTCTTCTTTTTGCTCTACTCTACTCTCTTCCTATTGAACACAATAATAATAAATACAATGCCCAACAAAAACGAAAGTTTCAAGTAAAGTAAATTGTCTGTACAGGACCTCCTTCTACACTTCGCCCCGCAACGGCTACTTTCCTCTGGTATCGAAATCTAAATGGTATCCAATGGATTTGCTTAAAGACTTAACGAGAAGTAGATAAATAATCTAAATATGAAATTATACTATCCGATAAGACAAGTGTTATATCGTGTCTAAAGCCGTTTAGATACAGAAAAAAAAGGAGATTTAATAGCTAGAAGAGCTTAGATAAGTAAAAATGGCTAAGGCATTTGTTCGTAACTCTAGCAAAATACAAGCACTTAGTTGACCAGTTTAGCTGGCTAAATTCAGTCCCCTAAAAGAGATTTAGTTTAACTGAACTAGTTCCAAACAAAAATAATAATTTTTAATATTATTACAATTTTGTTTAAGGCTAAGAAGATGGATATATGAAAGAAGTCTACATAGAAAAAATAGCTTCAGTACTTTGTTGGGTTGATTAGAAGAGTTATCACATTTATATCATTCATTCCAACAAATACCTCAATTGTGCTTGCATTTCAAAGGAATAAGATTCCTTATATTCTCTTCTTCTCGATGACTGAGGTTGACAAACTTTTGCTATGACATAAACTTTTATTATAGTGTTCTTTTGGTTCAACTTTAGCAAATAGCTTCCCGACCAAATTATAAAACAAATTCTAGATAAGAATGTTAATATTTCAAGTATCTCGTCCAGCCTTTTCTTTGTCTAAGAACGGGTAATTTAATGATTAAAATATGCTTCATTCTAGATATAATTCAAATTACTTCATTAGCCCAAGAGTGGAAACTCATGTCAACATATTGTTTAAATAATTTGCTAATTAAAAAGCATTTCATTGCGTTTTATGGTTGTAAGTATTTTGTTGTGTTGAAAATCATTTAAGATTTAATTAATGTTTGGCATTTTGCTAGGCAGGTTTCCCTCTCCGAGCTCCCTTCCTTTCTTATCAGTGATTCTCATTGATGGGTGAACAAAATGTTTACGTGTACGTGAAATGGTCAACTGAATAATTGGCATAAAATGACAACACACATACACACACACTAACACACACACACACACACGCAAATAATTGGCATAAAATGACAACACACACACGCACACCCGCACCCCAGCACATCAACACACAAAAGGCAGGCCAGAACAAACCGATGAATAGCCAACATGGCTAACATGAAATATTAAACAACAACAACAGCAGTTTTGGCTTTAAAAAGCAGGCAATAAGAAATACTCTTAACAAGCAACACGCCAAAAAGAAATGTGATAAGAATGTAAAGGGAAAAGCGAAAAGGGAGAGAGAAAGGAAATGAAAAAGGAAAACGGCATGACAAAAGTTAAAAATCAATTCGTGGCAAACTGAAAGCTGATTTATGACTGCATTTATGAAAGAAACAGAACCAAAACGTAACGAATCGAATCGAAAAAAACCAAAAGCCAAAAGTAAACACACATGCAGAGGGAGGTGGCCGGGACGAAGAGAGTTGGGATAGACGGAAGTAAAACTGTAGGAAATAGAAAACTAAGTGATTGAGAGTTATAACGAGTCCCAACAAATTTACCAGAAAATTGACTTTTTCTGTTTGGAATTAAAGCGCCAGGACGAACAAGCGGTAAAGAGGGAGTCAGCCAGAGAGGGCAATGCCTAAGGGGGCGTTACCAATTTGTGGGCGTTGCCGGCTTGTCAACGCAAAGACAGAAAAGGCAAGGTGAAAGAAGCGAAAGAAGAGCGAAGGCGGGTTGTGTGTCGTGAAATTGAACTGTTTGCAACTACAAATTGCAACTTGTTTTCGCCTCGATGCATTTTGTTTTATTTTCGACAGGTGAAATAACCGCAATTACGTGGCTACCCCCTTCTTTTCTAAGCTCCCACCGACCCCCGATCATTTCCTGGTGTCCAGCAAAGTTCAGGAACTAAAATTGCCAGACGACCAAAATGAAAGAAAGGAGTAAAAAGAGGAGCCCCATTTGCAGTTGCAGCTAGAGAGAAGTACAAAAAAAAAAAAGAAATTAAAAAAAAAAAATTCAGCTTAAGTGCCGCTTTGCGAAACATTTCGTTGCATAAGCAAAAGGCGAAGAAGCTGGCTACTAGAAGGAGTAGGGGTAGGGCTTCAGGATGTTTCACTGAAGTGAAATAGTAGTAGTAGTTGTAGTTGTAGTTGCTGCAGCAACCGTCCATGATGATGTCCTTGCCCAGGCAAAGTCACAAAACTAACGAAATCGGAAACAGGAAGCACACAAAGCGTCGCCATGGTCGCTCCTTGGGCTTGCGCTACTTTTGGGTTTGTCCTGGCATCATCATTGTCGCTTCGCTGGATGCCCGAGAACTGCTTAAAAGTCACAGTGTACCTCTCGCCGCCCCCTTCTGCTTTCTGCCTTCTGCTTTGCGCTCTGTGTGGAGGGAAACAAACAAACGGCAAACGGCAGCAAAAAGTTGCCACAGTTTTCCAACAGTTTTCCCACAGTTTTCTCCTTCTTCTTGTTGTCATTTTTCTCTGCTACTGCTGCTGCTGTGTGTAGTACAAAAATTGGTTGCTCATTTGTTGGTCACTACTCTCCAAAAACCGCTGGTAATTTTCAGCGGCCACTTGCCGTGCCTCCTTGTTCTCTTTACCCCGCCTTACCCACTGGCATCCTATCGTCACCCCATCTTCAAGTCATTCGTATGCTTTGTTCAATTAATGAGACTCTTGACAGTTTTCCGCTGCGCTGCTTTTGGTGTCCTTTTCTCTTACTGTTTTATTTTTTTGTTGCTGATTTGAAGTTTGCTTGGGCTGTTTTGTAATTTATAATGTTAACTTTTTCCTCATTTCTGCCGTTCTTCTTTCTACTTTCGGGATGTTTTTTTGATTTTTCAGGTCAGGGCGCACTTAATTAATGAAAGAGGCTAAAAAAAAGAAGAACAACTCGAAGAAAAATTGCAATTGAATACAAATAGAAAATACCTAAACATAAATTCAATTAGCCGCAGTCCAGCAAAAATCAATAATAACTTCTAATTTTCGGGGGTTTGTGTATTACTCATTCCTTACGAAATTACCTACAATTCCATCATTCTCTTTAGCTTTTGTTGTTGGCTTATTAATTGCTTCACGTACATTGCTCATACGTTATGTTGGCAGGGTGGGGAAAAGAAAGTAACGGCAACTGTCACTTGTAATTAGCACAGCTGAGGCAAAACTGAGGCAACTCAAGTCGTGTTGAGTTTTCCTTTAACTGAAATTTTTGACTGAGTGATGCCTAAATACATCTCTTCCCTTCCTTTTGCCTGCCGAAAACTCCCCCGCATAAAAAGATGAATGTCTTTTTGGCAGAGCATGTGAAACAAGGCGTGGCAATGTATAATTATTAATGCCGTCATCATCATCATCATCAACATTGCTGGGCGTTAATGCTGATGACTTGTCGTCGCTGATGTTGCCTGCTTTTAGGCGCTGCCCGCTTAAAGTCATTTGATGAGATGCTGCTACAGCTTCAGTATGTTGGCATACACACAAACACACACGAGTACATACACACATATTAAACAGGCTCATGTGGGCTAGCTTCATTCTACTCTACCACCCTTCTTCAGCTTTTCTCTTGCCCGTTGGCATCACAAAAAAAATAAAGCCGAGAAATATAATAATTTGCAGAGCACATTTCTTTCCTGCTCTTATTTTTGCACCATTTTTTTTGTTTTTTGTTTGTTTGTTATATGTATGTTTCAACTTGGCATACCTTTTTTTTACTGCAATTTTTCTCGCCGATTTTCACACACATAAACACACACACATACGAATAAAGACCGACAGACAGTTAGACTTGATGCTGATGCTGATGCTGCTTCTGTTGGTTTTGTGGTAAGGCCTTCATGTTGTGTGTTTGGCGCCATTATTAATAAAGTTCACGAATGCAATGAGCGCCAAGCGCGTTATGAGTGAGTTGCCCACAAGCACACACACCCATAGAGAAAGGAGTGCCACGCCTGCACTATGCACAGTTAGTCAGAATCTACAACAGCATTCAAAAGTAAGTTGAAAATTGTTCACATATTTTCATTTGATTTTGGAATACTCTGTAAATGAAGAAAATTAACATTCCTAAAAAGGGTTATTTTTGGGTTATTATAATAATTATTAATAGCATTACATGGATATAGTATGTGAATTAAAAAATTCTAGCAACAAAAAAATGGTAGTAGGTATATCTATTGGAGATTTTAAAGTAAGTTCCAATGCCTTGCGAAAAAGATGCAATTTCCAACAGAATTCTTGACAAATGGAAATCTTATTCTAATATTTACTACTCGTCACAGCTTTTACTTTCCTTTGTTATCTTAATATTAGTTAATATATTCTGATTAAACAAATAAACCTAAAGCAAGAGCATTTGTTAGTCATTTTGAGTGGATTTTATGGTTAGTCTCTTTATATATTTTTCTGTCGAGCCTGGCCAACTCAGTGTTATCTCTGTTACTGTGGCAAACGGAATGCATTACAGACACACGACCATAAAAGTCTATATATAGTTACATATATCTATAGATATATGTATATACATACATATATACGTAGAGAGAGAGTCGCAGATAGAGGCAAACAAATGCAAACGAACATGGCGCACACTTGTAATTCCGCCTAGGTGCATGGCAGGCCCAAAGTGTTTCTGTTTCATGCCCATTGCAACAGTTGCAAGTTGCAACAGCGGCAGTGCCACACCCACTCGCACACACCCAAACGCACACACACACACTTACACATATACCGTGGTAGGTTTCGTTGGTTGATGTTGATGCGCCTCGAGTTCTGTCGAGTGCGGCTTTTGTGGGAAAAATTAAAAATTTCGAGTGGGCCGCAAGTGGTTTCAAGGATTTGCATTAAGCGCATGCTACCAACTTGGCAGCAGGCATCACCCCTCTCCCTCTCGTTCACCATATCCAACCGCACACCCACCCACAAACACACACACACACACTAGGACGGATATTCATATAGAACCACATTAACGTTGCGCTATTGCTTTGGGCCTTTATTCTCTTTGGCTTCTACTACATTTTAGCTAAATCGAACAGACAATTTGATATATTTTCTATATATATTTATCATGCATGAGACCTGACACACAAAAAGTTAGCGATGCAAATATTTAATTTCAAGAGTCATTCAATTTCCCATTTATCTTTGAAGTTTTTGTATGAGCTGATTAGACATTGGTTTTTCATTTTTAATTTTGGATGAACTGATTAGACTTTGCTTTTTCATAGGTAAGCAGGTCACCTAAAATATAACTAAGGCGATTAATAACATTTTAAAACTGGGCACATGTTTTTAGTTGATGTAAGTGAGGCCTACAAATATTGAGACATTTTAGTTAAACAGGCCGATAACATAATATGACATTGATCAGAGGCAATTAAGGTTAGCAATACTTTCATCAACAGACAAGTCTAAACAATTTAGAAACCCTTTTTGGCGTGTGAAATAGCACAAAGAGTTAAATGTCCTAAAACGAATATAAAATAGATCTTTATCCTTTCCTTTCTCTTGAGCAGAAGGATAGTTATCCATATTATATCATTACTTATTCAGATATTAAACGGATACACCATTTGTATCTCACTACCGACTACCGGCTACAGTTTTGTATGTAGTTTCTGTCATGTTTCGCTCTCAACTTACATATGCCCTTTTTCATACATGGAACATGGTTGCATTCTTAATAATTACACACACTGAGACACACACACACATACAGAGAGAGAGAGCTCAGACACAACAAGAACAACAAAAAGACTTTGCATGGCCCACTAAGCACACTTGTCAGTTTGTCTTGTTTCTGTCTCTCAGTCTCTTGGTCTGTGTCTGCTTTTGGTTCTTTTTCCTTCTGTTGTTTTCTATTTGCCAAGCGCTTCAGCCGACTTTTACACACACACACACATACATACGTAGACATACACATGTATATGCATACTAGGATATAAGCTATTTTTATTTATATTTTTCTTCTGTTCTAGCTTGAGCTGAGCTTTGACTCTACGACGACTACAACGAGGACGACTTGCAAAAATTTCATAATAAAGTTGTTGAACTATTTTTCATTGCATAGTTTTAGGGGCGCAGTGCACTTAAGCGTATTAAAATGCACTCGAAATAGAAATGGATGAAGAAAAAAGAAAACAACGATGTGTATGGAGACTCTTACCAAAATGCAAATAGCAGATAATAATCGGGCATCAGATTTAAAGAGCTCAAACAAAAGGAATAAAGCAAAAAAATGAATCAGAGGAAAGCAGCGGATAAGGAGGAGGGTGAAGGAGGGCAAAAGTGAAAATAAGTGTTCAGTTGTGAGGGTCTACGTGTAATTAAGTTGGCATCAAGGACGGACAAACGACACTCATGTGTGTGTGTGTGTGTATCTCTTTCTCTCGCTCTCATGTGTGTGAGTGTGTCACGCTTCAGGGCACTTTAAATTGCTTGGGCCGTAGCGTAAAACAAATGGCCCTGGAACCAGTACTGCCAGGAGAATGCACAACGGTTACATGCACGTACTTCCTAATCCTTTTTTTCCGACAATTCGCGTAGCTTCAGTTCAGTCCAGTTCGGACCGGACTCGACCCTTGGACTCTCCATGCGGGAAGCCTTTTCAAAAAAAAAAAAAAAAAAAAGAAACGGGGGAAAACCAAGCAAACAAATCGAGCAGCAGCAGCTCGCAACGTGCGACGAAATCAAAAAGTTTGAAACAATTTCGTCGTAAATCTTCGAAAATAGTTTCACAGGACAGGCCGAACAGAACCACATAGAACACCTCCCTCCAAAACCCCACATACACACATATAGAGAATGAGAGAAGGTCAGAGCCAAACGAAATGAAATTGAGCTTAGAAAAATGTATACACATGGCATTGTCAGAATATCACAGAAAGGCTGGCTACAAAAGAAACACAACAGTGACACAAAGAGAAGGAGAGAGCGGACGAGAAAGAAGAATAGCAAGGAAGCCATAGCAACTATTTTAATAACCAAAAAACATAAACTCCGAGCAGTCCTTGATCTCTATGCCTATGCCTCTTGCTGTATTCAAGAAGGCAAACAACATGTACAAAATTTTAAGATGAAGTTGAAGCAAAGTTCCCCAGAAACCGCAAAAGTCTCTAAAACGACTTGAGGCAAACAGTAACTTCTCATACTAAAGACTTTAAGGTAGCCCCGCCTGTTTCTATCTAATTTGTAGGCAATAACTGAGTAAAAATATTTATCCCGACGCGTTGTAAGAATATAATATAACAATAATATTTTGGTGACCCCGACGTGATGATCAATTTTAAGAATAGCTTCATTTTAATGAATTCTTATATCATAATGTCAATGTCAATTATGTCAATTATTTATAACAGACTTAATAAAATCTTTATGACTTTTTATCATTTTGTATTAGTCTACTCGGTGTTGTGTCCAAAACAAATTAAATGTTTTAAAAATTAACACAATTTAAAATATCTCAACTGAGAAACTAAAATATCTATAATGTAAACTGTGCATAAATAATACTTATAAGCGAGTTAAGGGATTTCAAAGTCAAAGCTTTGTATACAAACGATGAAAATCGGCTTAGCGAGGCTTTACTGTAAGCTTAAGCAAATCAAGGCAGCATTTAAAATTCATACAAAACAGCAAAAGGAAAGGAATCAGTTTGTCTGACAATGAGGTGGCAGCAGGATGCACAGCATGTAAGTTTAAATGGAGAATGGCTGCTGCTGCTACTGCGGAGATGCTGTGGGATGTGTGGCAACTGTGTGTGTATGTCTGAGGTTGCCAGCTTGTAGGGAAAAGTGTAACTAATGCTCACTGGTGGCACTAATTTAATTACAGAAAAACGCAACGAAAGTGTCGCCTTGGCCACATTTTGCCAAGCTAACTCGCTTGGCCATTTGCTGATTGCCACAAATTGCTCTAAAGGGCCATTTCTCTCATTCTCTGTCTCTGTATCTCGGTCACTCCATCTCTGTGTATGTCGCTGACTTTTTCTCTGGCCACAAGAAGTCAGAAGTTGCAGTCAGAATTGGCATTCGTATTTTCGGTAGAGTTTTTATCGGCTGCCGCAGGCGAGAGGCGAAAGAAGTGCTACTCATTAGGCAGACACTTGCCAAAAGCTTTAGAATCTCTTTCTCTCTCACTCTCCCTCTCTAACTGACTCTGCTTTTCTTTCTTACTCTGTCTCTGTCTACTTTACAGTGTGTGTGGCAAATTAATTAATTTAAGTCTTATGCAATTGCAACAGAAGAACGAAGCAGAAGAGAAAGAGATTGTTGCAGCTGCAACCGAAACAGAGGCAGCAATAAAACATTAGACAAGTGTCTAGTGCAAACGAGGTTAAACATGCCAATGCACACACACTCAAACACCCACTCACACACACAACGATACAAACACTCTAGAGATGTATGTGGGTTTTCAATATTTTCCAGCTGAGAATGAAAAATCGATTTTAGTTTAAAATTAACAACCTCCAAAATGACAAACATGGACTTTTTGGGGGATCTCGCAGTAGCACACAATGGCTACTCCTGCCAACAGGATATTGCATATTTGCCCACACACACAGACACCGCACCCCAAAGAGTGCAGTGAAAAATTGTTACTTTAAAGCCTACTGCTAAAATGCCTGTATAACACATTTGAACAATTTTCATTGGGAGCTGCTGCTGCCAGTCATTTCTTACATTTTCGGAAACGAAATTGCAATTGAGAGCATGTCAAAGGACCCCAGAAGAGAGAGAGAGAGAGAGACCCAGAGACCGAGCCTGCTGCTACTTCTGCTGGTCGTTGCTTAAAGTGAACTTGTCCACATTGACATGGGTGTTCCATGTTTGTGTGTGTGCGTGTGGGTGTGGGACGGAAATGGCCAAAAATGCAGTTGTTCCATTGTCACAATTTGACCATGTGAACTGCAGTTGCATCTCTCATTCCATCCTCTCTTTCTCTCTGTCTATATCTCTCTCCTTCTCTGTGGCTACTGCGGAAACCGGAAGTGGTAAACATGCATGCACAAGACGACACTGACCAAAGAGCCCAGTGGCCCCTCAACTGCCCTCAAATGATGGTCCCACACGCATGGATTGCATTGGATGTGTAATGAAATATCAATCAATGCGAATGGCAGGCAGGGCAACACACACACACACACACACGCACAGGCATACTAACGTGTGTCCAACAAAATAGTTGACATCCATGAACCAAAAAGGAATTTTCAACATCAAAATGTGGAATGTTTACAAGAAAAACGGAAAAATCTATTTGTAAATAAAGACAAAAACAATTATTATATTGGAATTTCACAAATCAGAGAAATAGACTTGCAGCTGCAGCAATTGCATTAAACAAGATATTTTCAAATATTTTTACTGCACTGTAAGAAATGAAATACCAGAAAAGTAATCTAGCATTTCAGAAGGAACCGATGAAACAACTTGAAAATATCCATTCCGTATCCTGTTCCTTCCGTTAGAAAACACCAAATGTGTCGCATCGGAGGCAAATTTCAGACAAAAAACTGTTGAACAAAAGACGGCATAAGTTTCTTAAGACAAAAGAATTGTGGCAGAAGCCACAAGATACAAACAGCAAATCGAATGAGAGAGTGAGATAAGAAGGGAGTAAATTGAAATAAATGCAAGGGGACTGACTGAAACTGTAAATGTGACCGTCGCACGTTTCAATTGCGTTGCAATCTTACAGTCTTTATATCCTTCCAGACCTTGCTTGCCACCGCCGACCCCCGTCTAGAAGCAAGACCAGGCCAGGTCAGGCCCGGGCAACAACAATTTTTCGACTTATTAATAATGCAACGGCCGCAATTCAATGAATTTTTGACTCTGTCGAGACGACGATGACGACGACCATGAAGATGGCTAAGAAACATGCCAACATTCAACATTGAGAAGAAACAACAGCAAGAAGAAGCATAATTTCTTTTTTTTTTTTTTTTTTGTGGGAGGACTTTATCTGATGAACCTTTTAGTCACAACTTTGAGAGGGAGAGAAAGAGAGAGAGAGAGAGGTAGAGAAGAGGATGTGGGGGTAGTGAGTGAGACCCATAACATGGCTGCTTAAACCTTTACGTGCGACAAATTTACGACTTCAAATGTGACCGCAGCAGCAGCAGCCACACCACCACCTCCACCACCACCTCCACCACCACCTCCACCACCACCAACAACAACTACAACAACAACTGCTGAACATATTTTGTGGCAAAAAGGCAGACTGTGTGCCTCCCTTTCCGCCACTTAACTGTATACAGGTACAGCCCACGCACTCCCCAACAAAAAAAAGGGCAAAATAAAAGAATGGTTCTGGAATTTTTATGGTTGGCAAAAGTTCAGTTTTCCCACAAAGGCAAACCGAAATGATGGGGAGCTCTATTTTAAAATTGAAATTAATATTTGCTTGAAACTGAAATGGAGTACAATCTGCAATTAATATGAAAATACTAAAGCCTGATAGTGGTCCATCGGGACTCCTCCTATCTTCTTCATCGGAGATAGGATATTTAATGCGAAATCAAAAGGACAAGTTTTTTTTGAAATAGCATTGATTTTTAGACTAAATAAGTTAAGACTTTTCTAACCGATTAATGTCTCATTTATAAATACTTCACAATCATATTAAACTTTTTGCCATTCTACTTCCCCATTAAATACCATTACAGTTATCCTACTAAAACCTTAATCTTTTAAGAACTCCAATTCTATTCAGATTTTGAAGCATTTTTGACGAGTGAAATTGTAAATAAGAACATCTTTTTCTTCCTATGATAAGAGAGATACATCTGCATGTCGGTAGCTATTGCTACTATGTTGGTTCTCACTAACCTTTAGCCTCTGTTTTACCTTTTACCTATGTAGCTATGCATGAATTTCCCTTTTTTGCCTCCCGCCCCGCCCACACCTGCCGCTACTTTCTATGATTCGCCTCATACCCCTCACTCCTTACGCAAACAGTTCACTGTCCATTACATAAATATTTTATTTCAATAAAACGTGAGCTGCTTTTTATGAATTTCATCGGCATTTCATGCACTCTAGTGCACGAATTTTTGCACTTTACTGTCGCTTAGTGGCATCGTTCGTGTTTGGTTAGTATTTTTACTTCTATGCTTTGACTTGTTGTTGTTGTTTTTGTGTAACTAAAGGGTTAAGCTGCGACCCCCTTCATGGCCATGCTTCTTGGCCATGTCCATTGATGTATGAAACATTTGATTGAATTGACAGCATACACTTCGATTCGATTCTCTTCTTCTTCCCACTCTCTGTCTTTTTGCGACTCCGGGGGGTTGGCCAATCGTGCGCATATCACATATCGAAACTGAAACTCGACGCTGCTGGCCATAAAAAAAAAAGATGTCATAAATTTTCCACGCATTTTTTGTTCCGTTTTTGGTACCCTATTTGATAATATTTGAATGATTGTATAAGCTGTGCGTGAGGATCATTTTCGAGTCCAAATAATCTCTCGGTTTTTCATTGTTTGTAGCAATCCTGAGAATAACAATTTTTCAGCATTTTTCCTAGCAAGAGTTATTTGTTCTTTAGAATCTTTTGAAAACGTTGATGTATATATACAGGGAGATATATCAACCCCTTGAAGAATCCATATATAAATCTAGAAACAACCTTACAACCTTCAACAACCTTACTTTTCCTCTATTTCCCTTTTTCTTTTCCATCTCTCTTTTGAATATGAGTTACAGTTTACAGGATATTCGCTAAGCGTTTCGCTTCACATTGAGAAACTTTGTGTGTATTTGAAACCACGCAGTTTTGTGGTTTGTTTGTCTTTTTGGTTGCTTACACATTTCATGAACATTAAGTTAATTGAAAAACGCATAGGCAAAATGAAAGCCAAAGAGTCTTAGTCGAACGCGCCCCTCTCTGATAACCATTGACTGGGGCTTATTAGTCGCAGTGAAACATTAATCTCCGTTTGCCATTTAACACCGCAAACAAAATATATAAGAAAGGCGACCATGCCTGGGCCACATTGTCCTTTTTTCTAAACACGCACACTCACACAAAAATTGTAAAAAATAAAAAAATATTAGAAGGAGAAACTGTAATCTCTGTGGCAAAGCGGAAACATGCCGCAACGTTGACAGTTGCCTCTCGTCGGCCAGCAGCAGCAACATTGATGAATTTTTTCCTATTTTTTTTCGGTGGAGGGAGAAGGTGCCAGAACTTTGCCAGCGGGCGGCTAACAAGCCAAACAGCACGAAACAAATTGAAATGAGGTTAGAAGAGAGAAAAAAACAAACTGTCAGCCTTGGCCGCCAAGTAAATTTAATAGCTCAGCATATTTAAATCGTTGGTATGTTAAAACGAAAAAAAAGGAAGTAAAAACAAACTTTTACTCATTTTACAAATTAGCTGAAATTTATTTAAATTTCGTTGCCTACATTTGAGCGTTGCCAGCAAAATGGCGCATTTTGTGGTTCCCCCTTAGAGACTACCGAAGAACGAAAAGTGGCAGAAAGAAAAGCGAATGCCAAATGAAGCAACTAAAAGCAAATAATTTAAATTGCCCATCCTGGAATATTTTGGCAAATCTTTTTTAACAAGAATTTTATGGAGAAAAAAATAATATACGAAAGAAATAACAATGTGAAAAGTGAGTAAACATTTGGAAGAATCTTTAAAGAATTTAACAGATATTTAAGACAAGTGCCAAATTTTTGACATAAATAAAATGTTTTGAAATAAAAATCGTTCGTCACTCAAGAGGTATAAATGAGTTAAGCTTAATTTTTGTATATTTTCTTGATTTTATGTTTCATATACAAGAATAGAATAAGTTGGAGAATAAGATGATATTCTTTATTCAGAAACCGCAAAAAACTTTATTTTTAGATTAGTTTTCATTTTATTCTTCTTGATTAAAGTTACTTAAGTATCTCAGTCTGCCGTAAAATTAAGATTTAGCCTCAATTCTGATTGTTTTTGGAAAGGTGTTCCCTTTAATGTTTTTCTCACATTTTGTCATGGCATACTTTTAGGCTGCAGTTGTGATGTACTTCTTTGATTTTTCTTACTTTGAAACTTTCCCAGACCTTGCAGCCATGTAAGTATCCCTGTTCTTTATCCACATCATTTTTAATGGCAACTGAGAATCACTTTTAGCACTTAGAACAACGACAACTCAAAGTCAAAGACAATCTTTGTGTGTTTGTTGCATGCTCGTCCTAATTGCAACAAATTGTTGCAAATGCAATTAAAAAATGTGAAACAGATGTAAGAGTAAGAGAGATAGATATCTGTCAAAATAGGAATAGGATGTGGGGCAGCGCCGACATTATGCTTATTGCGGCAACTTTTTCGGCCTCATTGACACGGCTTACATTGGTCTGTTGGTTGTGTTTTTTGTTGTCTCATAATGATTATTAGCCGGCTGCTGCTGCTGCTGCTGATGCCAAGCTGACCATTTAAGTTGAGAAAATCTCATTTCGAATTCTAACTAATAATTAACATGACGATAAAAAGCACACGGACCGAGCCAACCAACCACCAAACAACCTTCTAGGTTCAGTTTCAGCTTTGGCTTCATTCATTATGTAAGCTGAAAACTGTGTCTTGTTGGCATTTAAAAAGTAACAGCAACAGCAGCAACAACAACAACAACACAAGCGACAGACAGGCAGGCAGGCAGGCAACAAACTCATTTAAGCCAAACAAACATTTGTAGTCTTAATTTCTCGTGGCTCATCATAAACTTGGTTACATTTCCCCCAGACCCCTTGATGATTTTCATTAAATTCTTACGCCTTTGTTGTCATCAACATTGTTGTTGTTGTTGCTGATGCTGTCGTTGTTATTGCTGTTGTTGTTGTTGGCTTTAAGGCCACACGGCAACATTTGCCTGAGTTCGCGTTGCTTCTCTCTCTTTCGGTCTGTTGGCTGTGTGTGCCAGTTAACTTTGTGTTTTTATCGTTATTTGTGTTGAACACGCATACTTAACACCACGCACACCAACACATACACACACACACATCAGCAAATGCTAAAGAGAGATGGGTAGATAGGCAAAATGTAGCTGCACAATATGGCCAAATTCTCATCAAAATTTTATGCTGAAATTAACAAATCTGTTTACAAATTTATTAAAACGCTGCTCATTTTTGCTTCTACTTTTCAGAGAGCTACAACAAAAGCGAAAGATACTTTTTTTCCAGCTGAAGGGCGGAAGTTCTGAATGGGACTTTAATGCTTTTGTCTTGACTCTTTAGAATAAACGTTACGTTACCTTAGCTTGTGTTTGCCTGAAATATGAAAAGATACAAAAACCTCTCGAAATTCAAAAAATTAATTAAACATTTTAAATATTATATTCAATTGGTTTTCTAAGATAGAGAACTTTGGAATTATTTCGTCCGTTTTAAAATATTTCAACAAAAATCACAACAACAATAGAATTCTATGGGACAGAAGGAGGACTTATTTTAACTCAAATGTTTCCGCGGTTTTCTACGTGTCCAAGATGTGACAGAACAGCAACAATTCAGATTAAACCCATTTTTTCCACAAATATTTTGCTAGAGCCTAAAATTTTGTCACTTCTCACTTTTTTATTTTATCGTGAACATAAGCGTAAATCGAATTAAAACTCAATTTCAAAAATTATGTTTAATTGCTCTTTCCCAATCAGAAAACGGGTTTGATATTCATGCAATATTAAAATTTCAATTCCCCAGGCGAAGAAAAAAAAGAAACATTTACAAACACAAAAGTGCAACTGTGTGCGTTGTAACTTGTGGTTGACCATGTGGACGTGGCCCTTTGGCATTTTTTCTATTTTCCATTTTTTTTGGTTTAGGTTTTTGCTGATCTGCTGACATTTTGTCATGGCTAAACAATGGAGTCAACTTATTGACAATAAATAACAAATACAAATACTAACAATAACTCACTCAGCACACATGAACAGACACACACACACACATACACACATAACGGTAATTATTCAATATGCAAACATGCAAACGGCAGCGATTAACATATTATAAGCCCATACAAGAGAAACAAACAATCAACATATAGACACACACACACACAGATACAAAAGGTGTTAGAATATTTGTGTGTCAGCAGCAACAACAACAGCAGCATTTTGCATAATTTACCTCCCCTTGCACTGCCCTTTCATCATCATCATCATCAACATCATCATCCTCCACCCTTTAGAAATTTGAATAAAACCCGAGAGATGGCAAGAATTTCAATAGTTCAAACGGTTGCCGTGTCGCCAGGTTTATTTGCATGAATTAGCAGACCAATATGAAGTGTGGTGACTGTCTGTCTGTCTATCCATTTGTTCATCTGTCACAACAGTTCCTGCCTCCCTCTGTCTCTTTTTAACTGACCTAAATGGGGCTAAATATAGTGAAAGAAAAGTGCGGGAGCCAAAAATTGTAAAAACCGTGAGAAATCAGATAAGAAGGGAAAGCAACAAAAAAGAGTTTTGGAGTGGAATATTTTCAAAATGAATATTTTCGATTATCTGCTAAAAAGATTGTAACAATTGACAGCATCCAAGCTAATGAAGTCATCAAAATTCTGTTTTCAAAAAATTTTCCACTATTTATAAGAAATTTTTGAGAAAGATCGTTAATTTTTGTAGTTTCTCTTTTCGAGACTGACTTTGGAGACCAATTGCACTGTTTTTTAAGAAAATTAACCCTTTTTCTTAGAATTTAAAGTTTCTCTGGAATACTGGAACTTATTGACTTTAAAGTTCATGTATTAGTTAAGAACACTAAGCAAACAATTTGAAGTCAGCTTCTGCTTAATATATTAAGAGAAAAACTAAAACTATGTTTGTATATTCGAGACCATATACTTTTAGCTACAGGGACTTAAACTTGACTCTAATTTTGATCTTAAGTTTCAGTATTTTGTAGTGGAAATACCTATCTTGAACCAAAAATATGTCTTACTTGATTTAAGTTCAAAGTCTCAATATTTATTTGTAAAAAAAAAAAAATTAATTACAATTGTTTTTCTAACCAAATTGGTTTAGTTATTATATTAATGCCTGCTTTATGATAATTTTTTGTTCTGTCATAGTTAAAAGTAAAGGTAAATCAAACCTAAATCTAAACCTAATTTATGCATCCACAATTGAATGCACAAATGAATTAACTAGAAATGCTCAATAAATCAAACGTTACCGCTGTTTATTGGCATAGTATTTAGGAAAGTGTTAAACAGTTTTGCGATATTAATGATTATTGTATTAGTCAGACGGCTGACTATTGACTAAATAAAACACAAATATTGAGAAATGATAGATAGATGATAGTTTATGGCAGTTTATCATTGCTAATACTATTGACAAATCCATAGATTTGGCCGACCGTGTTTCCAATATCTGATGCGGTGGCGGGGGGGAGGATGTATCGATCTTTAAGCCTCTACCCAATCAGCTTAAGCATTTAATCAGTTAATTGTTGGTATGCAAAATGCATGGCCATGACCATGCTGATGACCATTCGTGAGATGGAATGGTGTGATTTTTTTTAATTAACAGCGCAATTTACACGGCATTACCAACCCTCGGACCAGCCCACTCACTCTTTCTCACTCACTCTCTCCCGCTGTCTCTCTTGGGCACAAAGATATACAAAAATGGCCGTTATCACGCCACAATAACCTCAAAATTTATTCACTTTATTGATAATGCAATAAATCGCAGCCGAGTGGCCAATATGCAGTGTGTGTGTGTGTGTGTATGTGTGTGTATTTGCCTTGCCTGCTGGCTGGTCTGGGGCTTGGGCTTGGTTGCATTTGTTTGACTGTATGTGAGCTTGCAATTTTTTTGTAGCATATTTTCGGGCTGTGCGCATATTTTTCATGTTTGCATATTTCATTTCAATTTTATTTCTTCTCCTTCCTTTGTGTGGGTGTAAATGTGGGTGGTGGGGTGTTTACATGCACTGTAAAATATGCCATGAAAATCAACAAAAATGCACACACAGCAAACTCGATGAATGGGTGGGAGTATAGATGAATGGGTGAGTGAGTGGGTGGATGGTATGCAATTGGCAATTGTATTTCGATTTTATTGTTTTTGTCTTTAGAAATGTTACGCAAAAGAGCGAACGCACGCACATTGATGATGATGATCATGATGATTATGGTACAACCTGACGGGATGGGGTGGATACGATGTGCTACGAGGTGTTGCACAAAGAACTTCAATATTTTCGTTTCATTTCGAAAGGGCCTTCTCGACAATGTGTTGATAAGACAACAACAATGTGAGATTCGGTCCTTTCGGTTCCACTCTGCTCCACTTTTCCGCAAACACATACATACATACACACATGCTCACATATACACTTAATGGTCTGTCCCTGTGACCATGACAAATTGGCATGCATTTGTGTGTCAAAAAGTGGGTGTTCGGTCCCTCTGCCATGTCCGCTTATTAGCCGACTGGCTATGATCTGTTGGCTTTAATGGCTTTAAAGTTTGACTCTTCCTGGCAAGTTTTGGGCAATTTCTTTCTACTTATTTTTGGCATCTTTGGTCATCTTTCTCTCTCTCTCTCTGTTGATGTCCCCAGCTGCATGCTATTCACACTTCCGGTTACAGTCCATTTAGGGCACCATATTGCGGGGTGTTGGTGTTGGCACTTTTGCGCATATTTTGCAAAATCATTACTTAAACACACACACACATACACATACACACAGCAAGAGACAAGGCGAGAGGGCAAGGGAAACTAACACAGTCCAGCTAGTGGCCAGTCTACTGACTGGGCCCTTGCCTTTTGCCTTCGTTGCCTTTTCAGTTCGTTTTCCACTCCTTTTCTTTTTTTGCTTTCTGAAAATGCATTTTCGTTATTTTCACTGCAGCTGCTGCTATGAATCCTCTGCCTGTTGCCCTTTTGCCTGTCCTCGCCGTCGACGTCGTCGATCTTTAGCCTTAGCCTTCAGTCCTCCACCACCACCGCTTGAAGTTTCTTTTCTCATTCTTTTGTTTTTCCTTTCCTTGTTTTTTTTTTTTTTTTTTTTTTTTTGCTTTCGTTGCTTTCTGCACTCGCTTTTGCAGTTTAGTTGCCTGTTAATTTATGAGCAACATTTAGCTGTTTTGTACCTGTGGATGGCTTAAAGCTATGGCCATGCAACTTTGTTTTATTGCCTTGTTTAGGTCAGGGAAAAGCGGCTAGCAGAAAAGGATAACAGCTCGAGGCTATAACTTGACCATAAAAAGGGAGTATATGCCGATTATGGGCATAGATTTCTTACCACTTTTTTTTCGTGGCAATCTAAAAAACGGAAATTCAGATAGATATGTCATCAGATTAGGCGACTTTTGCGCTTCCTTTTTCGATGGTAAGGAGATGCAGTAACTTTGAAATTGTACCATGGGTTATCTAAGCCAATTTAAAATTATAATTTATAGTAAAGTACATTTTCTTTTTGCATTTCTTTCATTCCCTACACGATTCCTGTAGAATGTTTATCGCGACTCTTAGGCTAACAAAATTGTCAATTGGCCTAATCAAATGTTCAGTCAAGAAATGATTTACAGATACACAAATAAAATGAAAGAGACCTTACTATGTATTAACATTAACAGCCAATGTCTATTCTCTTCTTATTTTCAGTTTGCCTCTTTCCAAAACAAGACCCATTCACACTTATCCCTTTATGTCACGCCCATTTGAATCATGTGCCATTTTTCTTAACATTCACATTAAATTTATTTAAATTTCGCTCGCCATGGCCATTGCACATTGGCTGTTATTGTTAATTTATTTGCTTTCAGTTTTTGTGGTAACAAGCAGCAAAAAGGCGCTAACATCTTCATCGAGCCATTAATAGAGGAAAGAGAGGGAGAGTAAGAGACATCGTTTAACCAATGGAAAACCAACGCTGACTAATTGACTCATTTTACTATTTAGAACCTCCGACCTCCCCTCTTCACGTATTAGCATCTTACGCAGTGGACACGCTACACAGTTTAGTAGAAAAGAATTTCAAATTCCAAGTAAGATATCAATTAGCAGGTTCTAAAATCTAACACCTTGTCAAAGTGAAAGGCGATTCGGAAGAGTGCGGAACGATGGTAGAAAAGAAGTTAAGGGGGTGAGCTGTCTTTGATGAGTAAAAGATGAAGAAGAAGAGGAGGTGTGGGGGGAACTTTACCAATTGCCGTTCAATGCCGGTAATGGTGCGTTTTATGTTTTATTTTGTTGCTGTGCTAATGTGTTGTTTGACTTTAATCCCACTAATTACGCAACTAAAAGGATAATCATGTCGCTGACCGCACAAACAAACACACACACTTGGACACAACCTAATGAGTTCCACGAACTTTCATCCCCTTTCCACTTCTCTCTCTCTCACTAAGCAAAGTCTCTTAAAGATATGACTTTAATTTTATTAAATTCTATGGCAAATTATTAACTTAAAATCTACAATACAAAAATTGAATAAAATTTGCTGTTTATCTCTTGTTACTCTAAAGAATTGTTGACCTTAGAAGATAAGTCATGGTGAAACCTGTCTCCAGAGTGCGATCATAGGTAACATCATCACTATTAAAATGTATCATATAAGGCGGACGAGCTAAAACAGCAAAAACAATTAACTTCAGGTTTAAAAAATAATAAAAGGTTTGAATTTTTACCATATACAACCAAATCATCATTGAGTCCACAATAGTAAGTGGGCTGATAGGATGTATCTTTGGCCAGTAGACCCTGCGGTATCAATAGATAATCCTCTTGCCTTCCGGTAGTCAAAACTGTCGCATGACACGATTCATCATAGCCCTCGGCATCGCCCGATTGCACAGACATGGAGAACTTTTTAAAGGTATATCTGAATGGCAAAACGTCTGAACAATCTGACACTATTTCAATCCATTTTAGGAGACTACTTACTCAATAACGCTTGTTGTGGGCACCGATTTAATGCATATGGTATAGCTAAGACTGGGCATATAGTTATAATCCAACGAGGCTTGATAATTGAAGCTACGTATAGTACCCGTTGATTCGGTATAAAATTGCTGACATCCAGCCGGAGCCAGCAAATCATAATCGGCATGATGAGAAGCGAAAATGTTACGCAAATCCTGCAAAGTATTTGTACTTACTCCACTCAAAGAGCTCTTACGTTTAGTGCTGGCTACCGGTGCCTCCAATTGGGTGACAATCAAACGCCAACTGGGCGCTGTCTGCCGTGTGCCTACCGAGAAGATTAACGTAATCTGATCCATGCCAGCGGCCACATTAAAGGGCAAATAGAAATGCTGTCCAGTATTAAGGCCACAGAACTTAAAGCCACCGGCATCGAAATAATCCAGGCACTCCAACATCGAACTATCTGCCGTACTGACAGTGGGTTGACTCAATTCAAATTGCTCAAAATCAATACGCAACTGTTGGACATTTGAGCTATATGGCTCAATGGTATAAGTGCAAGTGTCCACATTCAAGACAGCCGGATTTCGTATCAAAGTGCGTTTCTGTCGTGATACAGCGCCGCATTGCAAATTTGCTTAGAGTGGGTAGAGAGAGAGAGAGAGAAAACGGCCCTCATTAATCGAATAGTTTCCTTTTAATCCCATCAAAGATACTCCAATCAAAGCGGAAACTCTATATCAAAGTTTATTGAATAATTCGCACAGTGTTTTGTTGACTCTTAAGCTCCCTGTATCGATATTTCGCGGGAAACTCTTTCAACTCGTTGCTTTTTGATTGAGGATTTAAAATGAATGCATCGAAATATTATACCTTTCTCGCTTAAATAGAATTGAACCTCTTTTAAATGTGACAATTCATAAGAAGTTTTAACATTAAAGCCACCTTATTTCTTATGTCTTTAGCTTGGTCAACTGTTAATGCAATTTGATGGTGGCTCTTAACAAAACTATTTAGACAAGTTGTCCGATTTGTTTCTACATATATAAGATTTATTAATATCAAGCTGGCTAACACCCAGTTTTAATCCTTATTTCTCATCTTGTTGGCATATTTGTGTTGATCTGGACTTGACTTTTTCATTTCAGACTTATTAGCTGACTTTTGGTTAACATTAAGATTTTCAAGATTTTTAATTAACTGCCTGTTTTCCCTTTCAGTTCGGCTAAAAGCAGAATATGTTTGTACGTAAAAAATTATGGTACACAATAAGCTCTAAAATGAAATCTAACAAAATTATTTGTTTAATTTCACTCAAAACTTTATTTTATCAACAGAAACCACTGTGCGATCTTTAAATATTTTTTGTTTTTTTAAATCGTTTTCATATCCGAAATTTATCACTTTTAATCCTTTCAGTTAAGCACTATAAAATTGTTTTAAATGAGTTTGCTTCCGTTGGATTGCATAACGACGTTCACATGCTAACGTTGTTGTTACTCACTTTCACAGCAAACACCATAACTGCCACAGTAGCCATTGACAGTGCCGCCTTGACGCATGCACTTGAAACGTGTGAGGCAAGTGCCTGTTTCGCCACTATTTGTGATGCAACTATCAATCAGAGTTGACCGACGACGAGCCTGACGTGCAGAAGCAGTTATAGTTCCATTCCGTAGAGTAAATTCCGCCGTTTCATTCGCTTCAGCCACCAATTGTGTATGGACAAATGCCAGGCAAAAGCTTGAAAATATTAATATGATGATTGACTGCATTATTCTTGAACTGAACGCCCACACTTTCACATTAACTATGAGAAATTTCTGACTTAAGACTGCCACTTTTATAGTGCGCTCTCGTCTCTCAAGCAGCAGCAGCGAGAGCAGCGAGTCAACGACGCTGATGTGATTTTCATGTTAGTAGTTAATGCGTGTAAATATTTGGTAAGCAGAAAGAATGAAGACAGAACCAAACCCAAAACCAGAGAACCATTACCAACTAAAACATCATCATGATTATATGAATATTCAAAGTGAATTCTATTCGAGCGAGTGCCGCGACAAGTTGTGTGTTTGTCCAAAAGTCCATTGAACCACAACGATGATTGCTCTATAGAGATGAATTTGTCAATTGCTCTAGCCGGAATAAAAAAAAAAAAACGAAACTGGGTTATATTTACCCACACTCTAAATAGTTTAACTTTTGAGAATATTGATGATGACAAATAACCCAGAAAAGAAAAAAAAAGTGAAAAGGGGTGAGGCTGAGATACATTCTTTTACCCTATAAAATTGCACAATTTTAAGTGGGTAAAACCAAACAGAAACTTTGATAAGTGCAAGCCAAAAAAAAAAAAAAAAAAAAGACAATTAAGTTTGATATCAAATTAATTATTGAAGGTTTGTTGAGATTTCTTTGTTGCTGCCATTCTTGTTGTTGTTATTCTTCTTCTTCTTTTTAGTTGATTGCGAAAATGCAATCATTAGGGTGAACTTCACTTGTGGCCTAAACCATGGATTGAGTTGAGGAGAGGGGCGAAAATTATAATCTCTTAAAACTGAAATTTGTGACACGCCCTTAAACAAACAAATTTATGCATATATTCGAGGGCAAGTTTGTGATTTCTGTAATTTGTAAGTTTTACTATACTATAGTACTATAGTATAATATAAATAATAGAACAACTTACTACGGATCATAATAGTTACTAATTGGGGTCTGGTCCCATGTGCAAGATAAGGTTAGAATTAAAAATATTAACAATCATAAATTTTTTAAATTTAATTGTGGTTAATATTATTGCTAAATACTTTAGTAGTGCTGCAACAAGAAGTTTCATAGGATAAGAAGAACGAGAGACAAATTTGAAGTAAAGGTAAAGATCATTGAAGCCATTTAACTACTATTAGTTTTTGCTACTGATTAAAAACAAAGTAAAACGAACATAAAGAAATAATATATTATGGGTTCTTCGTAATTAGAAAGAATTCACTTTTGAAATAGACATATTGCATTGTTTTAGCAATAACGTTTTGCATATATCATTGGGATATCTATTTCATTACTGTTCTAGTACATCTCGCAAAGTTTTTTTTAGGTAAAGCGTACCCACCTGCAAATTGAAATACCCAGAGACTTAATTAAAACAAATATATGTATGTATAAATAAATCTAGGGAATTTTAGAATGTTATTTGCGCAAGTTTTCATAGAAAATCTTTCTCTATCATATATTGATAATAGATATACCATTCAATTTTCAAATATTTTGCATGATAATAAAACAATTTATCTTTCTGTGTATTTCTATTTATGGTTATTTATCTTTAAAGAAGGGAAAACAAAAGGTTGTGCGCTTCTGTTTTTTGTTAGATATCTATTCTTTATAGACTTACATGACGACTTTCTGTTGCCTAAGTGAAAAGTGATAAGAAAGCTTTGAAGACTAAAGCGACCCCCCACACATCTGAATGAGGCCGATCGACCCTTATCGATCATGTTAGAACAATGCTAATTATTTGCTGACGATAGTTCGTTGCAGTTATAAAAGGTCGCTGTTTGGAACGGATTGGCTCAGTTGAATAATGAACGGCTACATTGCAAGTGTTTTGTTGGTGCTTCTTGGCCTAGGAGTGGGCAGTTTGCAGGCTGCCTCCGTGGCCAAACCGGTGTGTGGAGGAACAACATCCTCCAAGAACATCAATCTGGTGGTGCCCTCGAGTCCGCCACGTGAATGCGAATATCATATTGGAGCCTATAGCAAATATGTCTGCCAATTGCGCATCGATTTTGCCATGACTCTGGCCCAACCGACATTGGAAAAGGACGAAACGACTGGTCTGAGCTATGCTGAATGCACCTCGGATTACTTTGAGGTCAATGGATTGCGTCTCTGCGGTGTGGAAACCTGGCAACACATCTATGTGCCCTTCAATGCCACCGATGGTGTCTCGACAGTTGATCTCCTTTTGGTTTTGGCTAATCGGGCCGGAGCCACGGGTTTGCCAACTCCCTCCTGGGACATGACTGTCACACAATTGGAGTGTCCAGCAGGTGCCTCAGTGCGTTCTCTAGATTTGGAGGATCAGGCAGAGATAACAATTGAATCGAGGGCGAGCACTATCAAGGATGGCTTCTTTGTGGCTCCTCCCGGCTGTCTTCAGTACTTCCCACAGGCCAAGGGTGTGGTCAAGTCTTTTAACTACAATGATGGAGCTGGTATCTATCCCTCACGCATGAACTATGCCATCTGTTTCCGTCGTGTAGAGACTACCTCTCTGTTGACGTGAGTTGGTTTGAAGTCTAATATGTAGAGGAAAACTTAAATACTCATTCGTTTTGTTTAGCATTCGCTCGTATTTCTTTAATGTGGGTGCCGAGACATCTGCTAGCAATTTCCTTACCGACGAATCCTGCTATAGAAGCGGCAGCTCAGGTGATCTGGATGCTGATTTCCTTATGGTGCCACAGGCCACTCTCGTAGATAGCAATACACATGCCACGTACTTCTGTGGCGCCACCGATAAGGATGTGGTCATCAAGAGTAAGTAAAAGTGACAAAAGCTTAGCCCACAAAGAAGGAGCTCTAATAATTTGAATCTCTCACTAAAAGCTCAGATCATGAGATTTTTGTCTCTTCAAAGTATTTATTAAACTTTTTAGTTAACAGTTAATAACTATTCAATCCAATGTATTTAGTGATTTTTTTTAAATGTTTGACAATTAAGAAATTCATTGAGATGTTGGGTCAAATAGTTTATGGATCGATTTTGGAAAAGATATTGATATGTTTTGAATCAATTTCTTCAGGCCAAGTGGAACACTTACTAGTTTTTGTTTTATAAAACTAAAATAAGTTTGAAAGAATAGTTAAAACTTTAATCAAACTTCTCTTTCAAACTAAATCTTAACTCTTTTTCAAGTGCTAAAGCTCTTAATAAAGATGCCATAACCAAAAAGCTTTCTTTATATCTTTTATCCAGGCAACAACCCGGGTCCTTTGTTGGTGCTTTTCAACAGTGATGACATCTACAAGGAATCCGAAGCTGGCTTTGCCTTCACCTATACCGTGGCCTAAATTATTAACAAAACGGGGAAATTTTGTTTTATGGTCAAAGCTTTTGGACTTTGCAAAATATTTTTCCTTGATTTGGCAGATATAATAATAAATTTTTGATAAAAAAAAAATGCTGCCCAACCTTTTTTCTATTTGTTATTGTTATCAATTACACAGTCCTACAAGTTTCTTAAGTATGTTTGCTCAAAGCAAAAAACTACAAATCAAGTCAAGTAGTTAGTTTGTTGTTGATCGTTTGGAATCTTTGTAGACTTGTCTAATGGCAAAAGTTATCAGAAGAGCCATGAGTTGATGATTTGATAACTTATCATTGATAATTGCGAGTCAAGTGATAGTAAAGTAACCATTATTTATCTTGTCTTTGCTATCAATCTATTCTTGTTCAAACATCGAGACGAACAGTCTCTCATTCATCATCCGACAATCTAGGCGCCCCATTCCTCTAATGGGGAAAGCTTTTCTTCTTCAACCTGGGACACAATCCTCCAAAAAAGCAACGTCTTAGTTAATCAACAGCAACAAGTGTCAATTATTGTTTTCTAGACGCCAGAAATTTGCGTAATTCACAAGACGACCCTTTGGGTTGGACTTTTTCAATCTACAACAATATTATTCGGCAATAATTAGAAAAGATTATGTATTTTGTGATTTATGAACGGCGCTTCGAGCTATAAATAATTGTACAAGCTAAACGACAATTCAAATTCCTTATCAGTTTACTTAGCAACATGTTGCTGAAATCAATGGTAACCCAATGGAAAATATGACTCGAGTAGTGAAAGCTTTTAACAAAAAGCTCCAGGCTGGAAAAACATTCGAACTTCACATCTCTGCACAGTGGGTAACAAGTATGTAATAAGGGATCGAATTTCTTGTTTATGATGCTTTAGATATTTATTTTCTAATACTAGAAAAACGATTCTAGGGCAGAAAAAATATGGGTTAAAGAATTTCACATCGAAAGTAATTTTAAGAGTCGCAGAATCTTGGATTTTTAGATTTGCTAAAAAGTAGAAGTTTTTTTTAAACAGATGATAAGTCCAAAAACACCTATACCAAACTTTTCTAGCCGAATCAACAAAGTTACTTGGACATGAGAGCAAAAAATTGAATTACTTTGTGTTAAAACATGATAATTGCGGCAAATTCTTATTGCTTAAGAGCATTTATATCAGTGCATGTTTATAGGGAAGTTATAAGTAGGCGTGGTTTAAATTTTGTTTGAAGACTTTTCTTTTTTGCGCCCTTATTGCAAATCAAACCAATGTACTCTGATAAGAGATTTACCAAAATGTTGCTGGCAACATTCCTTACTGGCAACATTGTGACCGGGCAACTAAAAAATGTTGCCTTCTTCTGGTTTCTGTGTGTGGCAAGACGGATTTAGCTTGGATTTCAGTTGCTGTTCAACTGCCGCGTATTCAGAACGCCACGCGCGAATGCGGATATATAGAGAAGTGGAATCTCAGTGTGTGTGTGAGTGCGTGTGGTTGGTTAGATGAATGAATGAATGGTTGGTTGGATGGATGCCGGGGCACATCTGTTTTGAGTGTTTGTTGTTGTGCGAAAACAAATCAAAATAAATACTGCAACTACAGTTTATTATTAACGCGATGAAGAGTGGCCATTAAAAACGAAAACGAGCAAAAAATAAAAGAGGCGGAGGAGGAACACATAAAGAAACACGACTTTATTTCCACCGCATTGTTATCGCTGAGTGGCACAGTGGCAAGTGGCAAGTGGCAAGTGCGTGTGTGTGGCAAAGGCATTTAATCAAGTGAACCCCCAACCCCAAACCCTCATGCCTCAGGCCCCACAACCATTTGTAGTGTCAAAGCCCTTAATCCGACATAAATTCCCAGTGAAAACATAATCATAAATTAACAACTAATTCAATTAGCAACAAAAGCAACACCTTTTTCTTTTGTGGTAAGTTAACTTACGAGCCTCTTCCACTCCCTCATCGACGACATTCTTTTCACACATGAAAACAACAACAACAAAAAAGGAAATTATGATTGTCCTCCCACGCAACACCCACTTCTGTCCTCCTCACTTCATCCTCCTCCGCTTCAAATTGAGTTTATCTACACTTGTTATAAAAAATTTCAACACTTCTGGAAAAAAAAAAAGAAAAACTGCTTCGATTTCTTGGCCATTATGTTAATGGCCAAGAGGATAAAGAAGAAAAAGAAAAGGAAATGTCTTCAAAAGGATTATGCAAAGTGTAAATTGGCTTTGTTTGGCCTTTTCTTTTATTTTATACTCTATAAACGGGTATATGAAACTATTGAAATACGAGCAACAGAAATTAACTTTTGATTATCTTGCAAATAGTAAATAAAAATACAAAATAAACCAGAATTTTTCGAAATTATTGGATTCTTAATCCAAGAGTTTGAAATTGTCAGAGAGTATCTTAAAGTCGTAGAGTCGTTGGAATTGAATTCTAAGGCATCGGAATTTTGCCTATTGGTGTCTTCTGCTTGGCCAAATCTCAGTTGCATAAATCAAAGTTAACTTTTTGGACTTTTCTCCCCCAATTACCACTCTCCTCGTTCTACACACTTATTAGTAGCAGCATTTGGCAACGTTTTGTTTTTTTTTTTTCCTGGCTGACGCACGCTTTAAAGTCATAAATCTTTCGATCTCCAGCCAAAATGTCTTTAATTGTTGAACAAAATGATTTTCATGATATGGCCGACAAGGCGACATTATCATCATTATGCCCGATGATCATGATATATCTAATACAATTTGTCAATGTTACAAGTTGAGCCTACTAACGAGCAAACATAGCCCGGCTGACTGTCCCCCCCAACTCTATATATATATATATATATATATATATATATATCTGTTTGTATATATATATTTGTCTATTTGCCATTAAGCGATTACGTGGCGCTCAACTCGACTCGAAAATAAGTAACTGCACCTATCAGAATGTTCTTATTCTTCTTGTGCTTCAAGTAAGTAGTAGGTACACATACACACATACATAGAATAAACTATATATATATTTGTATATATATTTATCAGCTAAAATGAATTTACTTTTAGTTTAAACAATAAATTGTTGCCAGGAAAATCTGTCTTAGTAGGTGTTTGTGTCTATGTGTGTGTGTGTGTGTATACATGAGTGGGTTAAATGCATTTTGCTTTTATTGCCACATGTTGCTATTGTTGTTGTTGCTAATTTTCTCTTCACGTGGTCACTAAAATGCATCCGCATTAGGTAAATAATGTCGCTGACTAAGATATATAGCTGATTTACATGAATTAGCAGTATCTCTCTGAATAGAAACTGCTGGAACTGCTGGGAAAACCAACAAAAATTATATTTTTGGTTTTGGCTTTTTGCATTTGGCATTTTTTTGTTCTTCTGTCATCGTCATCGAAGAGACCATGCAATTATATATAATTGTTAATTAACATTTCCATCCTCAAAAAAAAAAAAAAAAAAAAACAATTCAATTTATCGAGAATTAAAATTTTTGATTGACATATCCCATTATTGAAACAAACAAGCAGTTGGCAGGCGCAGCTTTTCGCACACATTTTATGGCAAATATAGAACGATAAATTTATATATGCATACATCTATACATATGTATATATTATTTTGACACTAACTTAGATCTTTTTCATAAAAGTTTATAGATATAGTTATTAAATTAGTTTGAGGTAATATTGCTCTTCCCGTTTTCGATTTCTCACAAAACACTTTCGAATGTGGAATTCACAATTTCTTTTTAAACTGATTACTTTTGAGTCTGTTGATTGTGGGGATACTTCCCTTTGTCTCAGAGTCTGACTACGTAATTATGAGCACTCCCTAGTCTTAGTATTGTTATTATAAACAATTTTTCGCAATTTTTTTTTAGATTGTTGTTTTATGGAAAACGTCTTGACTCAAATAGCCCAAATAAGACTAAAACTTTGATTTAAGGAGTGCTTTTGGTTTTGGTATGGTATGGTAATGGTATTCACCTTTAATGGTTTGATGCAATTAATTTTAGAATTAACCCCTTATACATATATACATATGTATATTCTATTGAAATGAAGCAAGTGCTCTACTTCCATATGATAATGTGTAGGAAGTGTAAATTTCTTTTCCAAAATGTTAAATCTTCGCTTGGCTAAAAAACTGACTCTTAAGATTCACTTCCGTGTAATTAACTGCTGAAACAGTTTCCACATCCTCCTTGATGATAGCTTTAAAATCCGCCCTAAAAAGTCAACTGTTGTTGCCTTAATCGTTTGTAAATATCAACTGCTAATCGACTACGGCACTAAACCAGTTAAAATTCAATAACTTTATGGCAATTTGTATGCACACCGATCATGGGTTAACGATTATGTTTTTATCAATTGCAAAATTTCATTTAACTCGTTAAATTTTTTCAATGGGCATCCCTCTCTCTTTCTCTTTCTTTATATCGCTCTGTGTTGGGGAAAGCAGCGGCTAATATACAATCAACAGCTAATTCATTTCTTATATCAATTGTTTATTATTGTATTTAACATTTATAATTAATTGCAATTTTCAGCTATTTTTGAGCTATTTTAGGCAGCTAAAAATTGAAACATAAAACGCCCCACCAAAACACAAAAAAAAAATCAAAGTGAAGAGAAGACAGACAAGCACACAAGATAGACATACAGATTGACTGACGTACGGACAGGCAGACAGACAAGTAATTTTCACACACACACACGATACAAAGAAAATCTAAACAACAAAAAAATGATTGGTTTTTCAATTAATTTTCATTATTCCTATGAATCGAGAATAGACAATGAATGAACGATTGAACAAAACTATAGAAACGTATGCGAAATGCGAATCCCAGCCTGGTCATAAGCTAATGGGGATAAATTAAAATGAATTGTTATTGGCCGGGTTAGCCATAAAGAGTTACAATGCATTTTAAGCCAATTGCAAATTTTATTTGATTTGTGGCCAGTGAGTCATTATCTGGGAAGATTTGTCAAAGATTCAAAAACAAAAAACTTGTCAGTTCAATTAATGTGAAGACGACTTCTATGGCAATAAACGAAACGAAAGGGGAAGAAAATTGGGGGGAGGGCGTGGTGCGTGTCACCTTAAAAGGAACAGCAACAAGGGCAACTCTGTCTAACAGCAGCAGCTACAAAAAGTTGTTAATTGGAATTTAACAAGCACTAAAAGGCGACTAATGGGACCAGATGCGTGCTGCAAAGAGAAGAGTCACATAGTCGTCGTCCACAGTCATTCATTCACTTATTCAGTCAGTCAGTCAGTCAGTCAGTCAGTCAGTTAGTGGCATCATCAGAATGCTCTCCTCGAGTCTTTGGCTACCAGTTTTACCCACTCAACTGCATCTTTCTCTCTCTCATTCCTTTCTTTTATCAGCGCTTACAGCAAATGTAGAAATTAAGTTTCGCCTTTGCTAGCTGCTACTCGGATGGTTGGATGGACGGACAGTTGGACAGCTTGAATCTAGCAAAGCAACAACAACATACATACGATAGATCCATGGGGCCTGTCAGTATCATTTACGTCCCGCAAAACAATCAACTTATTTGTCTGCTGGTTAAACATTTCGAAGTAAGAAAAAAAACAAAAAACCAGCTGCCAGCCAGGCCTTGCCTTAATCGGTTGAATCGTGATTTTTTGCTTCTCTTAGCTGCCTTCTTTTTTTTCCAACTCTTTTGTCTTTGACTCCATGGGTGGAAGATGCTAGAAGGGGGCTTCAATTTTATCTCACAATCATACAATTTTGAATTTGGAAAGAAAAAGACTTTAAAAGTTCTTATCAATCAAAAAGATAAAGCAATAAAAAATGTAATTTCTTTTAATCGTTATCAGGAAAACGTAAAAAAACAACTTTGCAAAATTGTTGGGACTTTGAAAATTTTTTTAAAGAGGCATCACAATATTTCTATATATTTTATTTTAAAATCAATTAGAGTGTGGAATCTACGCCCATGAAGCTAAATCAATTTAATTCGTAATTGAAAGCTTGTTAGGAAAAATAAAAACGGAACGAAACGAAACGCAAGAAACTAAAGATAAATTGATGGCTAAAAGTGTAACGAAGTTTACTTTGTGCAATTTTTAAGAACTTGGAACTGATTCCACTGATATTTACCAACCACAAAATATCCTCCCAAAAAATGCTAAGGATGATGACGCGGCGAAGGGAGACGAGCAAGGGCACATCACATCATCACAGCTTTGTGCTTTGCTGTCAACACTAATGAACCAACAACATTCACATGCCACATGCTGCATGCCACACAAGCGCACACACAGACGCACACGCCCAGAATAGTCAAAGAACTGGCAAAGGCAGCAAAGCCAAACCAAAACTTAAATTGAAGGCACACGCTGACATTAATCAATTGCAACATTTTGCAATCACCTGGACAGACTCTAGAAGAGCTCGAGCTCGAGCTCTGACTTTGGTTTCGGTTCATGTTTCTGTTCCTGTTCATGGTTTGAGTTGTCCATAAATTAAGCAACCGACATGGATATACAGATAGGTAACACCTGTTGCTGCCAACTTGTATTTAACGGGTGGTCACTTCCGTTTACTCCCGGTCTCTCGCTCTCGTCTCTGATCTGAAGAAGCGGCAACATTGATATGCTTTTTAGATAAGGTTACATTGGCCATCCAAGCCCCCTCTAGGGCATCTTGCCCTTGATGGCAGTTAGTATCATAAATCACGCGCAAATTGCCTTGCTCTATATCATGGCTCGCCTTGTCAGAAAACTTGTTGCCATTAACTGCAACATGAAGATGCCGACGCCATGCCATGCCATGCTATGGACTGGCATAAAGCCCTTTGACTTCAACTCAGCGGTTTGATTGACACATCACAGCGCCGGCAACAGCGGCCTTTATCAAAACCGGAAGACAAGTGTCAAAAGAAAATCTTCACGAAACGAAAAGAAAACACCGACATGTGTGTTTGTATGTTTTATAGTTAAGAAACCAAATCGTTGACAGCTGCACATCAAAATGGCACCCAAAAAAAAGTGTTTTTTTTTTTTGCCATGAATATTTGTCGTTGCCAGTCTTTGCCTGCCTCTAGGCCACGTCTCCCGTCACGTCACCCATCGGGGGGGCAGGTTCCATCATTCCATCGAAGCGAACCACAGACGCGTGAACCACAACCGCAAAATAGTTTTTGGTTGTAAATAAATTGCAATTAAATGATGCGTGCATCTCACTCTTTCTCTGTCTGTGTGGGTGAAGAGAGCTGTAAAAGACAGTTAAAGTTGTTTGCGGCATTCATTTTCAGTTAAGTGATTTTCTTTTTGCGAAAAACTTTTTAGCTGAAATTAAATTTAAATTCTTTTCAAGTATTCACAAATAGTTTTCGAAAGGACAAGTTTTCTTAAAATGCTCTCTTAACGATCTAATAAAATGCATGCGCGCTTAAATTTACCCACAACCGATACGTAATCGATTAATTTGATAATAAAGTTTAGTCATAAAATTTAATTCCCTTAAAAATCGTAAAAAAAAGAAAAGGTTTTATGATGAAACGAAGAAAAAGGGCTGAATTTGACAATTTTAAATTAGAAACTGTCTATTATCTAGTCAGCTAACTGAAAATTGATTGTTTCATAAAGTACTGCTTATTTCTCGGGTCACATTCTTAAATTTGAATTGAAAAGTATTGTGTTTACACGACGGAGATTGTAAAAGAAGAAGAATATGGCTTGTCTGTCAGCCATAGAAACGTGGAATCTGTCCTTAAGCCTCTTGTTTCATAGCAAACGCAACATGTATTATAAAAGGGTCTGTAACTTTTTGGCACAAAAACTTTTCAAAAAACTTAAATTAGTTTTTTTAAGGGTAACATTCGCCAGGCTAAGAAATGGCAGAGAATGTTAGCCCATTTATACTTGCATTCCCATTGGAAAAAAAGATTACAGTAGCCTTTTATATTCGCCGCTTGCCTGCGTAGGAGAAAAAGTTGGTAAATGGTGTGGCATATCAACAATATAAGTCTTTACAAATTATAAAAATTGAACCAACTTTAAAAAAAAAATCGTGAAATATTGGGATTATTTTTATTCGCGCACCTTACATTAATCGTATGGTTGATAATTCGATCTGCCAGCGATTTCGTTGATGCAAACAGCTGTTTTCAAAAGTCCTTCGCTATGAATAACTATATCTGCAAGTTAGACTTTAGGTTTTCTTTTATGTCATAACAACTTTAGTTACATATATGGCTTTACCGTTAGTTTCAGAGTGCTTCGACGAAATCATAAACTTTATCATTTCTATTTGCATTCCAATTACTCATGACTCTTGGCAAGAGTTCTGCGTGCCTTTGAGGTGTAGTCGGGCAATCTTCATTCATAAGCAGTAGTAAACATATTTACCTCGCTTTGTTTTCCTTATGGCGGCAGTTGGAAGGGTGCTTTTGTGGGCAATGTTAATGTAGACATTTGTCAACTTGGCTGCGGGGTTCTTACCTTTCACTTGAGTTTTGTATAAATCAGGTTAGTCTGACTTTGTCATAGCCCCGCAGCGGTGGCTGCAATGCGACGTATGTGTAATATTTATGTGGCGACAATGGATGGTGGCAGTGCTGGCACATGTGGCAATGTTCCAAGAAGCACCACACACATATGTATGTATGAAGAAGCAGGCACGCATACAAAGTGTGAGATTGCTTCGACAGCTTCTTCTTATTTTTTTTTTTTTTTTTTTTTTTTTTGTTTTTGTTGATGTGCGTTGGTGAAAAGTGCAGTGAAAACATGAAAATTGCATTATAAAAACAAAAGAAGAACTGACTTGTGTATAAGACAGAACGGCGGCACCCACAAAATCCATCTACGCCCACGATACAAACGCCTCAAAATGTGAATTGAGCACAATTTGTGGCATAATTGTGCCCTCAATTTGCCTATGATGAGTAATTAAAGGAAAACGGCGAGAGAAAAACTTAATTAAAATCATGCAATTGCTGGCACTCAACAGTCAAAAGATTGTCAAATTGTCGCCTTTGCCTTGCCACTCTTTGCTATGTATTGCAATGGCACAGTGGGGCAAATACAATGAAAAACTCCCTAAGAAATGGACAATTGATGAAATTCGAAACCGATATTTTCTTATTTTCATTTATAAGATTTGTAAAAAAAAAGGATTAAACAGATAAGGGTTTCTTCCTTGAATGTTTCTAAAATATTTCTTTCCTTTACATAAAAGTTGAATGGAAAAAAAAGTAGAATTTATTAATACTTATTTTAAACAACCCAAAAATATTTAAAACAAAGATCTCTAAAGAAATTAAATATATGTTAAATTATATAACAATTGGGAGACTTTTTTTATATAGTGCAAATCACATTATAACTTCATTAGTTGGCCTCTTTGTTGAAGCTGTGAAGAACAAGCACAAAAAAGCCGCCCGCATGTTAACTGAGCAAATGAGTTTCAGTTTCTGTTTTCGGTGTTTCTCTCTGTGACAAGGCGCTAATTAGTCCTGCTCGACCACAACAACAACCACAACGACACACACACACACACACACACAAGTACGAAAAACTTTCAGCAACAAATGTTGCATTCGAATTAATTAAAGCCCGTCCCGCACTCCCAAAAAATAAACCTATATAAAATGTGTAAGAAATTCTCTTTCAATTAACAACAGCCCCCCCCCCCCCCAAAAAAAAAGGTCCCAAGAGTCACACAAGACCAGCCACAGCTCAATTTTGGTTGTTGGGTCTTCCCACACGAATGCAAAGCAGAAGGATACGAACCAGATTCACATTCAGTCAGCACTTTGCCATCTTTTTTTTTTTTTTTTTGACTTGGCTAATGCCATTTGGCATTTCGTAGTTATTTTTGCTTGAATGAAATGAATTAAAAATGTAAGTAAGAGCAACAGCAACTGGCCTAAACCATGTAAATATATATATGTATACTTATATATATTTATATTGACAAGAGGGCAAAGATAGAGACAGCTGCACTTAATGTGCTTGCAGTGGTTAAAGTTTTACTACACCGCAAGAAAAATGAAATGCCAAATGGAAAGCCATAATGCATAAAATGGTTTCTTCCTAATGGAGTAGGAAGCATTTTAATGATGGTCATTTCTTGTTGAATTGGATTTAGTATAATTTGTAAAAAGGGGAATGTGAATCAAATGAAATTTTCTAAAGGCTTCTCAGGCTTGGGTTAAAGTTTTAAAATTTAAAAACAAAAATAAAACTTGTAACGTACAGTAGTTAGTGTAAAATTCTGTACCCACATACATACATTTATATGTAAAATGGGCGCAATTGTGTCTATTAGTCTTGTAGCTAAATGGATTGTTATCAATCATCATCAATCATGGAAAGTCCTATCTGTAGTAGGAATTTTGGAATTTTCAAATCATTCAATCATATAAAAACCAACTCACTGATTATCTCTCATTTACCAGGAAATAGTTTATAGCTCTAGCCAAAGAATGGCAGACTTAGGTAACAATAAAATTCTATTTCTTTTTATTCCTTTCTGTGGACTCCTCTGAAATTGCTGAAATTAAATTTTCAAGAATGCTTTAACTACAAATATTTTACTTTGTATTGCTAAATGTCGGGTGAAAATATATTTTAATTGCCTATAATTATACAAATAACAGATGGAGACGGCGATTCTTGGCACATTTATGTATTTCAAGGGTAATTTTCTTCCATGACCATTTGACCCTTGTCTTGCCGCCTGGCTAATGAGTTTAGTTAAATATAGTTAGCAATGTGGGTATAAATATCACAGCTCATTCGTAGGATATGTATATAATATCCTGTTATTTGTATTACCATCAGTCTGTCTGTCTGTCTGTCCGTCTTTAGCTCACTCTCTTGATAGTTGTTCAATTGTTTGTTGTATTCACACAAATGTCTTTCTTCACATGGCTTGTCAATATATTGGGGATTGGAATCGTTTTTCTGTATTTTTCGTTTTGTTTTGTTGTGTTTTGGCATGCAATGGCAATCAAATCAGCTCTGTGGCCCTATTTAACTTGGTTTATTTATGGGTCATTATATGACTAGTACTTCAGTCTTCTCTGCCACTGTTCTCCCGCTCACCCCTCAGTTACTCATCGTTCGAATTGAAGTTCTGTGTAATTGTAATTCGTGACTGAGCATAAGATTTTCCTTTTCCCAAAAAAAAAAAAACTCTTGACAGGCAATTTTAATCAGGAGAATATGGTTGAGTTCTCCGACTCTCTTTACCCTTTTTTTTCTTTTCGTTTCGGTTTGTTTCGCTTATTTTAATTAAATCCTTGGCTCAGCTTTTGCCTTAACCACATACACGTCCGGCCAGTTGATTAAATATGCATAAATAGCAATTACATCAAGTGGGCGGGGGGCAATGGGAAGATTTGCGGGGCGCGTAATTTATGCCAAGTTATTGCATATTATAAGCATTGCGGTGGGCAGTTTGCAGACTTTTTATTACCCTGAAAAGGAAACCCCCCCCAAAAAAAAAAAGACACGAAAAATAAAAATCCATACATTAAGCATATCCTTTTAACAGGACGAAAGGCGACCGTTGGTGAGTGGGTGGGAAATAAGGCATGACAACGTCTCTTCAGCCCCATTGAAATTAAAACGCTTAATAGAAGCGAAGAACGAGAAGCCCTTTGCGTGTGCTTATCAAAAAGCCTTTTGTCCGCCTCCTTTTTCCTACAATTTCCCACGTTTTTTTGTTTGGGCCGTCTTTTTGTGGCTACAAAATTGCAGGTAATTAAGATACCGCCCCAAAGCATATAGAAAAAGCTTGAAAAAGGAGAACAACCCAAAGGTAGTAGGAGGGGGAGTGGTGAAAAGCAGGCTGGGGCAACATCAACATAATTCACTGTCTAAAAATTCATTTCAAGCAAGCTTCCTTTCGAGGCCTCTTCGTCTTCTACTCATACTTTTTCTTTTTACTTTATCAACATTTGGTAGAGCCTCAAGGTTTCCGTTTCTCCCTTATCCTGCCCACCGCTTCTTCTCTCTCTCTCTCCCTCTTTCTGTCCATGGCTAAGAGTTGTTAAGGCAATTGAGTGTGAAGTGTGTTAAGTACATAAATGTCTAGGTATTTGAAAAATGAAGGATAATTTTATGTGTTTTTGTGGAATTTTCTATAGGGCTGTCTGTTTCAGATGTTGTTTTTCTCCCTTTTTTTTTTTTGTTAGTCTGAAGTTAATTGAAAATAATTGATGTGATGAAAATTAAATAACACTTTTTGTGTTGCTGTTGTGTTGTTGGTGTTGTTGTCATGTTCAAATCAAATTCAAATAACAAATTAACTGAAAGCCACTTCATACTTTGCATTCCATGCATTCATTATGCCGCACATGCCGCATGGCCATGAATGTTGCAATATGCAAAACTCATGTTAAATTATGCAGCACACGGGTAGAAAAAAATCTAGGAAAATTCTCCTGATGCTTATCAAACCGAAAGTTGTACAAACTTGCCATAAATAATCCTGCAAAACCCACAGCCCACACAGAATCTATTCGAAGTTAATTCAACCACCCAGTAGCAGATGGAATAACAGATAATGTATACTCTTTACTTTGTTTTGTAAGCGTTTCCAAATAATCAGCAGAGCTTTAAATAGCAATGTTTGGTTTGAAATGAAAGAACGGTTGCAGGACAACGCCTTTTAGATGATTACTCTTGTTGATGGGACTTAGAGACAAGATTTCAAACAACTTGCAAAGAAGTAACGACTAGTAGAAAACTCTGAAGCAACAAAGGTGTCCTGACTGTTTCTCAGAATTTCCATGAATAAGGATTTAGTTTTTGTAACTGTTAAGGACAATGAAACAATTAGCCTAACTATATTCTGAAAAAGTCTCAAAAATGTAACGCTCTGGGTAAAGACATGGGTAAATGGCTTATTTTGACACCACTCAGTCTTCAACACACATTTTCAAACATTTAAACAAATTTTTCTCGCTGTCTTGTGCATCCAACAAAAGGCTTTTCGGAGCTTCAAACTGCACCTTTATAATACGATTTCAAAATAATCCTTTGTTTCGTCATTTGTATTGGCTTTAGTAAGCCAATTCGTTTGAAACATCAACCAAGCTCAACAAATGCAACAAAGAAGAATCAGTTTGTATTTTTTTTGTTAGGTCCTCTAATACCTTGTATATCTGTCTGTTTCGTCAGTGCAAAACTAGTTCTTCTGTAAAAATTCCATGTTTCAGGAGGAACGAAAATATAGAATAATTGGAATGGAAAGAGTGGATGTGACTTTTTAAAAAGGAATGAATGAATATGATTTTTTAGAGTAATTTGGAATTTTTCATTTCATGTTCTTAAGACATTTCAGTTTTCGTTTTTATATTTCAATCTACGACTTAAATTTTTGCTAAAAATATTCTCTCTCTAGTTATCACCTCTTTATATTTTCCATTTGAATTCTACTTATTCATTTATTGATTCAATTTCAAGGAACTGCAAGGGTATTTATTTTTCGGCATTAAACGAAGTTAGCTTCATTGCAATTTCTTTTTGGATTTGTGCCAAATTTTCGGTATGGCAATTCAATACATTTGGCACACTTTTATTGAATTATACGGCAAAAGGGCAACATGGTTTTAATTGGCAAAAAGGCAACGAGCAATCAGAGTAACGATAACACACACACACACACACAGACACACAGAAAGGCTATACCATAACAAACAGCACAAACATTTGCAATAACACGAAAACAAAAATGAAACGAATCGAACAAAAAAGATTTCCTTTGAAATTGGCCTGCAGCGGGCAAAAGGCAAATCAGATAAGAGATAGTGGGACACAATAGTGGTCAACCAGCTGGATTAAAGAGCAGCAGAGCGCAACATACAACACACACTCACACACAACAAACAAGCACATACACACACCCGTACACCCACCTACCAACACGCAGAGTCTTATACTTTTACATTGTAATACCGACAGACAGTTGGGGCTTGTAATGGACTTGCGATTGTATCTGTCAGATACACTGTAAGAAGCAAAGAGGACAACAAAACGTGGATGGAGGGCAGTTTGAGAGTCATTTGTTTCGTGCGGTGCGGCAAGGCAGATTTATGCTCAATGTTCATATAGCTGTCGCTTCATCCTTTTTTGTTGCCCATATTGTTGTCAACCGCAGGGCAAAATATCTTGAGGAAGAAGAAGTGAAACCAAATTACAGACACTACACACACAAACTAAATTAATTAACTACAATAAGTGAAATTTCATTAGCAGCGGAGTGGCATCTGTCGAAGAACATTAAGAGGGAGAGAGAAAAAGATGCCAAGTAAATAAACATGCAACAAACAACAAAGTTAAAGTTTTTGATTCCGCTCCCTCGTCTATCGCCCTAGACTGGATGATGCCCTTTTGACTTTTGTTACCTCGGGGCTCCGCGATGACTTCCTAATTCGTTGTTAATATCTTTTACCTGAAGCCTTCGATCGAAGTTTGGCAACAGTTTGTTAGAGGATGGGGTCATGTTTTGGTGGTTTTCGTGTGCTTCGTTTTTATCGTGTTAATAGAGAAATGATTCACAGCAACTGATAAGGTCCCCTTTAAAGGGGATGTCATAACGAAAGAAAGACAGTTTGTAAATTTAGAAGAGATTACATTTCTGACAGATCATCCAAATCAACTGGTTTTCTTGATTTTTATTACTATCTTTGTTTGCAAATTTGTTTTTTAATCACTTTTGCGATTTTTTTATACTTCAGCATTTTGATAGATCCATGAGCGATAGGCAGGCACATAAGAGTAGACGGATGGCTCACCTGCTGTGCCACAATTATATCCCCAAGATACGATTCCAAAGAGTTTGCCATCCACAGCCAGGGGACCACCAGAATCTCCTTGGCATGCACCCACCAATCCACTCCTATTTCCTGCACAAAGCTTTCGATCCATAATGTCAGGAATTATCTTATTGCAATATAACCGACCCCATATCGGAACCTGGGCAGATCTCAGATATGTTTGCATATCGAGCTTTTGATTTATGGCACCAAATCCGCTAACAATTCCCACCTTATTTCCCGGGTATTCGGAATTCGAATCGGCCAATGGAATCTTTTGCACCATACCGTCGAATCGAACGGGGCTAGTCAAACGAACCAGTGCAATGTCGTAATCCCATTTCCCAGGTGTAAACTGTGAATGGTTGATAAGTTCAGCAACATCGAAAACTTGTCCAACGAGAGTACTCAGATCGTTTATGCCTGCAATGACATTCATTTGGCTGGGTTGATGGCCCCAAGTGCAATGAGCAGCAGTTAGGACGATTGTATCTGAGATCAATGAACCGCCACAGTGACGAAAGCCATTCAGGGTCAAGGCCACTACATAAGGAACCTGTCCTGGTCTAGCAATTTGACCGCCAATGGTACGAAACATACTAGCATCAAAAGCGGCAACAGAGCAGATGGTTTTACTTGCTAGAGCAAGTAGCAAGCAAAGTAAAATCATATCCTTGTTAGGTGATAACATAGTGAAACACGACTTCATTATTTTTTTCCAAAGAACTTCAAATTTATAAATGCTATAACTTCAGTCAAATTATCGTTAAAAGAGGTCATTTACAACTAAAACTGTTGGTGCAAACGATTAGAGATCAGTAACAACCGCAAATAATAGTGTTAAAACGAAAGAAAATAATCAATCATAATACTAATTTGAATTCCATAGTTTAAATCCATAGCAAATGGGAAATCACATATTACTTCGCGTAGTGGCCATCTAATTTTTTTTAACTAATGATTCAAAGTATACCAATTGAAAGAGAGGAGTCTAGACAAATGTGAATGTCAGTTATTGCAATATTCTTTCTACGATATCCTATGTCTGAGTATTGCATCAGTCAAAGTGAGCTAGTTCGCTCTCTTTTCTATCAACTGAAGTCTAGAACTGCTGTCTCCTTCCTTTCAACAATGGTTTCGTTATTGCCCGCGAGAGGAGCGAGAGTCTGTTGTCGAAAAGCAGTGTGATCATATGGTCCTGTTTGCCGAAAACTTTGTTGTATTACCTCAGTCGTTGTAAGAGATAATTAAGACAATTAATATATCATATTCATCTATTTAACGTCATAAAATGAAGTCCTTCTAAACTAAGACACACATAAATAAATATAATTTATGAAGCTAGATATTAGTTTGTTCATATATCCACTGACGAACAAGGGGTACATATGTAAACAAGGACGGATAATTTGGTATGCCACAGCCATAATTAAATGAATAGACCCCAAAAAGAGTGTTATTTATAGTCAATGGGCCACCGGAATCTCCTTTGCAGGGACCTTTTTGTCCAAGCGGATCCCCTGCGCAAATCATACGTTCCGTTATTTCAGGAAAATACTGGGAAGTGCAAATTTTTTGACCCCATATGTCAATTTCTGCGAATTTCAAAAAACTTTGCACAGTTCCATGTGCATCGATTTCACCGAATCCGATGGTAAGCGCTACCGCATCATCTGGATACTTGGCACGGGCAGCGGCCATGGCAATCGATTGTACATTCGCATTAAATATAGCTGGATTACTTAGGCGAAGCAATCCAATATCGTAATCCAAATTCTCACTGTTAAATCTTGGATGAATGATGGACTTTTTAGCTTCGAGTATTTGTCCATTGTTAGCCTGCCTTAAGTCGATGATGCCAGCAATAATTTTATACTTTTTGACATCTACACCTTTAAGACAGTGCGCAGCGGTAAGGACAAACGTCTCTTTGATTAAGGAACCGCTACATCGGCATCCTTGAAAGCCTTCCAATTGCAAGCAAACGTAAGAAGGAAACTGTCCTGCATGAGCATTTCGGCCGCCTATGATGCCAACGTTCTCAATATTTTTGACAGCAGCAAATAATAATTCACTACTACAGATAATGAGAAGTAGACAATAAGAAAAAACTACACTGTTAGTTGACAACATAGTGAATGTTGACTGCTAGAATCATACCCAAAAGAACTCCACTTATATAGAATCGGGAATTTTAAGTTACCTAACTGTGTAAAAATGCATTTAATTTGCGAAACTAAACCATTTACAAACAGGAAACATAAATTTTATAATAATAACCGTAATCCCAATTAAGAATAGTTTTTATAATCATTGTGTGAATAATCCGTATTAAAATTTGTCAGAACCATGAAGTATATTTATGGCCGAGCAATATAGATTGGTCCGTCATCTAGACATCAAAGGAAGGGAATATGAACTAGAGGTTGCAAATTTTGTAGATATATTGAAGTATTATGAACTCAAATCAAGTTTGTTACGGTTTTTAATTTTGCAGGCATTACACAAACCTAGACTGATTATCTCTTTAACTAATCCAAAATGACACACTTATCTTTGATAAGAAATAATTATAATCAAAAACGTGAATGTTTTGCTTATTAAAATGATTACCGTGTGCGGCGATAAAATTCAATAAAGTGTGATTGTTAAAGAAAGCGAAGGATTTGGATACAAAATCAATTTAAGGTTCGGATATTGACAGACACACAGATAAATTCAAATTGTGAGTTCATGAGGAATTTGCTAAGAAGAACGCTTTTGTTTTAGACATTAAGGTTTTGATCTATCCACTCACGAACATGGGTCACCGATGTAAAAACGGACGGCCGATACACTGCGCCACATCCGAAAATCCACGATGCAACTCCCATAAGTATGCCATTTACGATTAAAGGTCCACCAGAATCTCCTTGGCACGTGCCTCGTCCACGCGGATCTCCTGCGCAAATCATCCGATCCGTTATGAAAGGAAGATTGTAATCATTGCAATAATTACGACTCCATAGCTGAATATCCGCATATATTAGATGACTTTGCTTATTTTCGAACTGATCTATGCCACCAAAACCGCAGACAGTGGCGTACCTTGCAGGGTTGTCAACACCGGGAACACCCATTTCAATTGGTTGGGCAAATTCATTAAATTCAACTTGTCCATATAGCCAAAGCAATCCAACATCGTAGTCCCTGCTATCATAGTTGAAGTTTGGATGAGTGATAAATTTTTCAACATTAAAGGTTTGTGCGTAGGCATCAGTTAAATCGGAGGTGCCGATAATGACTGTCATCGTAATGATATTCTGCCCTACAAAGCAGTGCGCAGCGGTAAGGACAACTGAATTTGAGATCAAGGAACCACCACATTGAAGAACGCCATTTACTAGCAAGGCAGCCATATGGGGAAATTGTCCTGCACGAGCGTATTCCCCTCCAATGACGGCATCAGCGAACAAGAAGCCCTTCCCAGACAGGACAGCAAGCAGGCAAAGGGCAGGAACAACACCGTTAGCTGACAACATGGTGAAAGTTAACCGTATGGACCATGGCCATGAAATTGAAACTTATATAGGACTGGGTGCTTTGGTTTATCTCAAGTTAATTTGCATCGATTTGGCGAAACTAAACCTCTTAAAACCAGGAAATGCATATTATGTAACTTGAATTGTCGTTGTATTTGAGAATAGTGTAAGAACAGCATAGTATACCATATACATACAAAGCTTTTTATTATTAAACAAAAATGTTACAAATGTTCACGAGGGTGGGTTGAATATATATAATAAGCATAAGCCCATTTGGTCTTTGTAATTTAAAATAGTTGTTCCTTTCGTACTATGAACGAAGTCCAAGTCGATAAAACGAGTTACTCACTTTGTTTTTTATATCTTACTAATTTACACAGACGGACTTTGAAGATTTTATGCAGAAACAGAAAAAATATTTTGAGCAAGGGTATATAAACATCGTTATAGCCGAAGTTACTTCTTAGACAATATTCTGGCCATGACCATGCTTTTTGGTTATTGAATTATCAATTCGTTATTTATGTTTTACATTTTAATTAACTTTTAATCTTAACCCAACACTCGAAGTCTTCGATGCTATCGACCTTTATCATTTTCTTTTTGATATGTAGCGTATTTCGGTAGAAAATGATAGCCAAGGGCTGTGAAATGTTTTGGTATCATAAGACTTAAATTTATTCTTAAACGAATTCTGGATTTAATTTTAACTTTTGTTGGAAACCGCTCCTGACTTTAACTGACGCAGTTTGGATTTCAACATATTGATTGTGATTAGATTCACAGTTCGATTATGTTCTCCACTCGATACACCCCACCAAACAAGTTTTGTTGCTGAAGAAACTTTTGATTTTAATTAAAAACTTTTGCTGGACATGGGAAGTTTTAATTTAGTTTCAGTTCAAGTGAAAGATAGTTTAATTGTTGAACAAAAAACCATGCGCAAGTAAACATTTCGTTTAACTTTTATGCAAAACAACATACAAAAAGAAAGAATTGACCAAATGTATGTATCTATTGAATCAATCGCCATCTGCCTATTCTTTGCCCCATTTGAAAGGCGACGCAACTGACTCCGACTCTATTGTTCAGTCATTATGCTTCTATATAGACGACAACGACGACACTTTGACATCATCTAAAAGCACAAAAGACAGCCAAGAGAAACCCAGCCCAACCCAGTTCCACATGATAGGCAATTGAGCAGCGAGAGGAGGCGAGGAGGGCGGGACGGGACCAGGCAAAAGCATTTCCATATGAATGGCAAAGAAAATTGCAAAATGAAATGAAATATGAAAATCAAACTGCCTGCCAATTGACATTATGGACTGTTCGTTGGGTTCAAGGTGTTACCATCGCCCCCACAAATAAGAGGAGGGAATTTTGCGGGGAGGAAAGCAATTTGTGGCCTCTTCCAAGTCAGCCAAGTCAATTGTAAACACATTTTAAACAAAACTCAATGAAACGTGCCGAAAATTGCTGATAAAAAGTGCGTGGGAATTCGACCTAAATCATCCACAAACCCCATTTCGCTTCCTCTAACCAACACCTTTTAGCTCTTCGTCCATGGATATAATGTTATTGATATGAATTGGAAACGTTTTGTTGAACGCGACTCGGAAGTCCTGGCTGGCTAAAAGCGTGAGCTACATAAGTAAAGTTCCAACCAATTTGCGAGAGAACAAGTCAAAATCAATTAGTTTACTTTCTCAAGAGCATTTCAATTCAATTTAAAAGAAAGCAACCTCAGGATTATAAATAAAATGAATATATATTTTCGTTGTTTCTAACAAGTTTTCAAATTGCTTAAGCATAAACAAATTTAGCGAACATTTTTTTTTTTATTTGTTGAAGGGCGTTACCTAGGCAAGTGAAAAACAATTCGCAGCTTAAGAAAAGTTCTTGAAACAAAAAGCATCACAGAAAGTGAGAGGGAATGAGAAAACAAAAAGCCAGAAAACACGAAAAACAAAATAAAGAAAGTTGTTGAAATCAAAGTACATAAGCGAAAGCCAACAACAAATAAGCAGCGAATGACAAAGTTAAATACAATGGGAAAAAAAGCTAAATATATTAAGAAAGGAAAATTTATAAACGACTATGGAGATATCCTGGAAGGGCTTAAAATGGAATACCAAGGAAGATGTCAATTAATGGCAGAACGGGATGAAATTTGACAATTGCGTTTTTGGAAAGGAAAGAAGAACAAAACAAAAAATGTTTAAGGTTGAAGGAGGCTAAAAATGTTCTCTTTTTAGACACTATTTAAATATATTTTGCAAACTTTAGGACAATATACATATACTCTTATCACTATTGTATACTGTATTCCAAAGTCTTAATAATTAGTTAAACATAAAATCAAAAAGATTTCATTAAAGAACTGAGAAGCAATAAGAAAAAATAAAGCTGAAGCGGGTTATCGATAGCGACGGTTATCGACATACTTTCACCTCAAGTTGGCATCCCTTTCTTTGGTCCTTGTTTCTCAATCTAGTAATCTTTGCCAAAGTAATGGCTAGGTTTTTAATGAAGGATTTAGGAAAGATTTTTAAGAGTGTACTGTAAAAAATGTTCCACTAAAATAAATTACAGTAAATATTCTTACCTTTTAGAAGATTCTTATAGAAGCTTATCATGGTGAATTACAAAGCTTTTCACATGACAACATACATCAAGTTTATATGAACCTCTGTCACAGGGTATCAGGATGAATAACTGTTGGATTTCAGTGGCAGAAGCTTAGCCCGAGTGGTCGTGAGTGTGTGTGTGTATGTGTGTGTGTGTGTGTGCGTGGGTTGGGTAAAAAGGTAGTCAAGAGAGCTTGTCTTGTTGCCAAGATTGTGACACTTTTTTTTCTTTTCGCGTTCTCTGGTTTCTTTTGCTCTTCGTGAAAAGGATATCAAGGAATGCGCTGGCTTTGCCTTTGAGTTAAGTTGAGCTGAGCGGAGCGAACAGCTGCACGACAGACCGCAAGAGACATTTGAAAAGAACAAAACAAAAAAAAAAAAATAACAACAACACAGCAAACATCAGCCAAGTTAAGACAAATAACAATGTAAAACCCAAAACTGACTGAAAATCTCTCTTTCTGCCACTCACTCCTTTAGTCTGTGTCATTCCAATTCACATATGCAAATGTTGCAATTGTTGAGCTAAGAAATTCGCATTTAACACGTGTGGCACGTATTTCATTTTAAACCCAAGATGTTGTTGTTGTTTTTGTTGTTGGTGGGTCGTTTTTTCGTCTGAGTGGGTGCGTGGCTTAGGTTTGGTTAAGTGAGAAGCAATGAACCTTGGGCTCAGCATAAGCGAAAACAATGTTGGTCCTTTGTAAAAGAGAATCTTGCCATACAAAGCAAAAATGTGGCACAAAGCTGCCGCAGATGACTGCAGGCATTTTTTTTTTAGCTGCAGCAACCTGCAGCCAACCTTAGCCCTACTGACCACATGTATACCCTTGACCTTTTTTTGGTCTTACCTTTGACCTTTTTTTGTACAAAGTTTCTTGTAAAATTATTCCATTAGGATTTCATCAAGCTTCGATGCACCTTTCTCTTTTTGTTTTTATCTCGTTTTATAATCGGTTTCGTCTTCTTCTTCTTTTTGCACATGTTCATTCTATCAATCTTGCTCTGCTTCTTATCGTCCTTACGGGCATAATCCTTGAGCGTTTTTGTTTTTTCTCTGGGCCATAAAAGAGCATAACATATGTCCTCGTTACAGTGTAGTTGTTGTTGTTCTTGTCAGAGGGAGAACGGCTTTCGCCTGTTGAGTTATTTCATATTTACTTTTTTGGGTATTTCATTTGATATATGAAGCTACTTTTAACACAAAAGGAGAGAAGGAGAGAGAAACACAGAAACATATTTGTATGTACTTACATATAAATCAGCAGCCACACGTTGACTTTAAACAATTTCACTTAGTCAAATAAACTGACAAGTTGCAATTTCTTTTATAGCAAAAAGGAGACTCAAATGGCTTGATAACTATTTGATTTATTAAGTGAATAATATTGTTTTTAAATCTGATGTTTGACTTGAGTGTTGAAAATTGAAAATTTTAGTTTTGCATTTATTGGTAACATTATCTGATGGATACTCCTTTAATCTGTAGGTAAATAATGTACCACTGTATAGACATACATATGTACATATTATATTTTAAGTAAAAAGGGCCAAAAATAGAGAAGTAAAAAAATATATATATAAAAGGAAACGATATTAATTCTAACAACCAGTTTAAATAACATGTCCTCTTTTCGATGAGAGGTTATTGGCTGAGTTTGTTCAATCTTATATCGATGCTAACGATGCTTCCCTTCTCGAAAATAAATAAATCCATTGCCTTGAAATCTTTTGGTTATTAAAAAATATTAGTTATACAGCAGTAAAAAATGTTTTTATTTTAGTAACAATAATTTGAATGCCAAAAAACATTTGTACCTCAAAACGGTCAAGGTGAAGAGCTTCGCCTGTGTGAATAGGCCTTAAAATATAAATTTTACTAACCTGCAGTATTCCGTCTCGGGGAATCGCCGAAGAAGACTTTGTCGAAGCAGGACATAGACACTAACACACATGTATACATGTATGTACATATGAACTCCTTATTTAAATCAATAACAGTTTCATCATTTAAGATTTAAAGAAGAGTTTAAATTGCACTCGTCTTACCATTTTATTTTGGAATTTTTCTTCCAATTGCTCTCTTCCTCTTTCTCCTTCACTTTTTCACTAGCAATTTCTTGTATTTTAATTACACACACATAAGCACCAGAAAAAAAGCAAAAAAAAGGAATCAACACACATGTAAGACCAGCAAATAATTTGGACAAACACACACACACACACGTAAGACAGCTTGCCCTTCTCTTTCACACATGCATACATACGTACATATGTATGTGCATACTTATGCCATCAAAGCACTAAGAAATTTTAAACCCATTTCATTCGAGAATAGAAAAAGGTAATCACTAATTATACAAACTTAATGCCAATTTAATTTACGCACACATACATACATATGTATGTACATACAAACATATGTATGTTCTTTGCATTGCACCGCGTCTTTATTCACTTTCTCTTTCACACACTATGGCCAGCGGAGCCTTAAAAATTGTTTCTCTGCATTGCAGCGCACATCAAACTGATTCGTTTTGCAAATAGAATAATTTAAGCGTATTTACTTAATGCCAATTTAACTTATTTACACATTTTTTATTCTTAACACACAAAAGAAAATCAACAAACAACAATCTCTTTGCTTTGCGCAACAAACTTTAGCCAAACACAAATAACTGCCAGTGTTGCCATACGCTGCAACTAGCTTTGATCGGGTCTCACTAAAAACCGCTAAATTCTGTTAAAGCCCGCTAAAGTTTGAAACAACAGCTAAAACTGACAACAAGAGAAATACAAAGTTGCAATTAATATAAAATTAGGAAAACTCTTATGCTACAAATTATTAAATTACGTTTAAAAAACCCCAATTGGAAATACCTGTCTGTGGATAAGCTTGAAATTACAGAAATTGCTTTTGAATTCCCAACTTAAAAGTCCTAATGGCAATTAATATTATTGATTTGTCATTAAAAAATTATTAAAATAGCAACCTTGGCTTATGCGCTTATCATTGATGCCAAAACTTGTCATTATTAGCCACACTTAAACACCATATAAAACCCATCTATAGAAATTGATGTTCAAATATACAAATCAACTCACTAAAACCATGTGTTCGCAGGCTTATTGCATTTGAATCGGATTTCGCGAGTATAAAGCAATGTTAGCAGGCACCATATGGTTTGCCTATTGCATTTCCCAACATGTCACAAAAGACATAAATTGCCAATTCTATTGATTTTTTTGTTCCATAAAAAAAGAAAAGAATAGCGAGAAAATGTGGAATTGTAAAAAACTCAATCAACGTTTCAATCCATAAAAATCTAGCTTGGGAAATCCCACTTTTTTTCTCATGGAATCACTCACACACACACATTTATACACACTCTAGGGCATGATGGAAAAAAATGAAGAATAATATTTTTTCGTGTTGACAATGTTTTTTAAAAAAAAAATAAAGAAAAGAATTGATAAAAAATATACAAAAATCGTGAAAGCTTTTTTGTTAACAAATGCGTCCCCTAAAATAAATAATAAATACGAAAAATTCTACAGTTTTATTCAAGTAACGACTCTTTTGATACCCTTTCAACAGAATATTTGAAATCAGTTCCAAAATTAATGTTTTTGTTTTCACCCCAAAGCTACAGGTGCCAAGTTACCTTTAGGGTTCAAATATGTTGAGGAGAGAAATACTCCTGACATTTATTAAGGTTTTTAAAAATGCATAAGGAGCGCATAAATTTGCGCAAAATTCTTTTAGCCTTTTCCCTTTGCCGCCTGCAGTTTCAGCACTTTCTACAGGAAAAAAAACCACTGAGACCCTTCTCTGCTCCTGTGGTCTCATCTGTCCGGATTGCTGACAGCCGAGTGTAAAGGATATGAGAGCACCTGAAGCATTGTTATGTGGCTATAATCGAGCATTCCCTAGTGAACATATTAACGAAACATTAATCACGCTGTTGTATATAAGAATTTATGGTAATGGATATCTTAAGGAATAGGTAATAAATAGAATTAGTTAGAATTAAAGTTTTTAAAGCTAGCTCATATGCCCTTTTAAATCATTGAATTCACTGAGTATGATAGATTTCATGGTATTTAAAGTTAGCCTTGGACTTTGTTTAATTGTTCTTCTATTTATTTTTTTTAGTTCTATGTTGTTTTCGAAATGAAACATTAATTACATACATATTTTCATCCCCGCATCAATTATTAGGGATCTTTTTTGGATGCCTTTTTATTTGTTATTTGCCGGTTTATTCCATTGAATCAAATGCTGTTGAGCATAAATCAAATAGAGTGCCCTCTAGAGATAGAGAAAGAGAGAGAGAGAAATATAGAGCTTGAGGGGGAGACAAAGCTGCAAACGACAGAGTGAACTTATGTGTGTGTGTGTGTGTATTTTGCGTTTGTGAGGTCTTTATGATTTATGTGTCTAATAAATTCAGTTTAAAAACTGAAAATGAAAAACACTTTGCAATGATAAACTATAGGTACATGAAATGTTAAGAGAGTGCTGACAGGCACACACTAAAGGAGCCAGCCAGCGAGCACTTGGAATTAGAGAAGTGAAAAATTTTCATTACTCATACGTCATGTGGATCGTGAAGCGGAAATCGTAGGCTCACAAAGCATTCAGGCAGATTTTTCTTACCTTTTCATTATTGTGTCCTGGGGTTTTTTTTTCTTTGCGTTTGTTCTTCTTCTCATGATAGTTTAATGGAAAACGTGTCAACCACCACTATGAGTTCAACACATGTTTCTTACATTTTTCTGGAGTGTGAGTGGAAAGCATAGAGAGCGAGAGAGAGAGAGAATGAGACTTTTTATATGTTTTCTTGGCATTTTATTGAAGTTTTCCTTTGCTTCTTCGTGTTACTTTTATCAAATGCAATTTACGATTCTAGTACCAAACCGAAAAGCATTAGCAGCTGGGTTCAACCTGCTCCCTCTCTTGCCCGCTCTCCTTACTTTTACTTACTTTTCGCCTAGGCACTTTTTTTTTCTCGCCCACACATTTTTATTGCTAATTTCTGTTATTGCCAACGTTTTGCGTGAGTTTCGCGCATTGTCGTAAAAATATTTTTATTATCACACAGCCACGCCCACAAAACATATATATTGTAGTAGGCTACATATAAATCCCCTGGTCTAAGTATGTATATAATACTTATTTACTTACTTCAATAATAACGCTAATCCAATACATATATAAAAGAACCCTATTGTATAAGCGATAACCTGTATTATGTAGCGATTAAGTTATATCGATATCAATGTTGTGATATCGATGACCTTAAAAGAAGACAACGCTGATACGTTCTTCCTATCTGAAAAGCTTACAGCGACCAGACGTGCATTTGAGAAAAACATAAAAATATTAATCCATCCATTGTGAATTGATATTAAAGCTGAGAAAATAATAAACGATTATAACTCTTACAATCTCAGAAGTGGTTCTTACTCGCCATGAACGAAGTTAACTTTAATTTGTGTTCCGTAGTGTTTTTAAAACAGTGGTTACAGAGTCTCGGTCTGCCTACAACGGGCTCTAGAGCCGAAATTATGGCCCGTCTGCTTGAAATTCCACCAGAGCAGCGTGGAAGTCCACCGGAGTCTCAGCAAGCTGAAAACATTGAGCAGCAAGGAAACCGTGATCAGCCCCTAGCTCAACATGTGGATGCTGAGCTACCGCATGATGAGGAGATTGAAGCTGTCGAACAACAAATCAGCGCTCAGCCAGAGCAAATGGAAGCATTAAACGATGAAGCTGTAACATTGATACAGTTACGTGGAGAACTCAATGCTACCAGAGCCATGCTACAGAAGTTGTGTCTCGAGGTTTCAGATCGAGCACATGGCAATCTTACAGTCGATTGCCTTGACAGCATTAATGACGTCAACATCCACAGTGGCAACGCTCTAAAAGACACCAACTGCAGTGGCAACGCTGGAAATATCAACGACCACATTGGCACCGCCAAATATGGTAGTGTTGAACAGCGATCCAACCAAATGATAAACAAGTTATTGGATTCACCAGCAGCAGCTCTGTCGCTAGCAAAGGAAGTTGCTATGGATTATAATGGGGACACTTGTGCTCGCGCTTGGATTTCTCAGATGCAAAATATTTCGCAAATATATAACTTGGATGTTGTATGCATGCGGATGCTGTTTATCGCTAAGCTAAAGGGTAAAGCACAACAGTGGCTGCACAACAGTGCGACACGTATTCTCGAGCCGGTCGATCAGCTGTTTGATCAACTTTACTTGGCATTTGGAAATAAAACATCGAAAGCTGAGGCTAGAAGCAAATTTCAGAATCGCAAGTGGCTAGCCAGCGAGAATTTTGGTTCCTATTTCGATGAAAAGATGAGGCTGGCTGATGACATCAACATCGATATGGAGGAGCTGTTGGAGTGCATCATTGACGGGATATCATCAAAAAGTTTGCGCGATCAAGCACGTATCCAGTGTTTTTCGGATCCAAGGCAAATCCTTCAGGCGTTTTCATCAGTGCGTCTACCGGAGTTAAAGAAACATCCTATTCCAACACAATCGGGCAGAGAGTCTTATAACAGCGTCTATAAGGATGTGCGTTGCGTGAATTGCAATTCCAAGGGTCATCTAGCAATTGATTGTCATAAACCGAAAAGGGAGCGAGGATCTTGCTACGCTTGTGGTGCTTTTGGCCATTTTGTTGCCCAATGTCCGGAGAGGAAGAGTGCGACTGGCAACCAATATGTAAGAATATTCAATATATATTTTTGTCAAAAATCTAGATCTCCATTAATTGCAGCGTGCCTCCTAGACTCTGGAAGCTCTATTTCTTTTGTTAAAAAACGTCATATATCAAATCACCTAACACTGGAGCCAGTATTGAAAGAATATTTCGGTTTAAATCAAAGCCAATTAAACATATTTGGAAAAACCTTATGTTATGTATTGAAAGGATCAATAAAATGTTATTTTTATTTAAATGTAGTACCGAATGAGTCTATGAGTCACGATGTAGTTCTTGGAAGAGACTTTTTAGCGGCATGTAATTTGAAATTTAATCTAAGCGCACTGAAATTGGTTACAGTACAAAAAATGGAGATTGAAAACAGAGAAGATACAAATAATTCTAACTTAAAATATAGTAAACAGTTAGATGAAACAGTTAGTAAACAAGTAGATAAAATAGTAAGTAAACAGTTAGATGAAACAGTTAGTAAACAAGTAGATAAAATAGTAAGTAAACAGTTAGATGAAACAGTTAGTATAGAATTAAATAAAACAGATAACACAGAGTTAAAGGAAAAAGATAGGATACAGTCTGATAGGACGTTAAATGAACAGAGACACGAAATACTTACTATTCAATCAAATAACAAATTTATTGAGGAAGAATTAGAAAAAGTCGTCAATGACTTATCAAATATTAATTACACTGAAGACACAATTGAAGATTTTAATTGGGACGAAAAACTGAATTATGATACCAAATGTAAACTAAGACAAATAATTAAAATTTATTCTTTAAATGCGACAATCCCAGAAGAGCCAATGACTAGATGTGAAATCAAATTAAATTTAGAAAAATCGAAACCCTTTAGTTGTTCTCCCAGACGCCTTTCATATACAGAAAAAGATCAATTGCAAATATTATTAGATGATTATTTAAAAAAAGGAATTATACAGCCGAGTGAGTCGGAGTACGCGTCACCAATCGTGTTAGTAAAAAAGAAAACAGGAGATATTCGTTTGTGTATCGACTTTAGAAAACTAAATAAAGTTTTAATTAAAGATAATTATCCATTACCACTGATAGATGACCTACTTGACAAATTAGTAAATAAAACGGTGTTCACAAAATTGGATCTTAAAAATGGATACTTTCATGTGCATGTAAATGAGGAATCTATTAAGTACACCTCGTTTGTCACTCCATTAGGGCAATACGAATTTTTAAGAATGCCCATGGGATTAAAAAATTCGCCAGCTGTGTTTCAACGCTTTATAAATAAGATATTTTGTGATATGATTAAAGACAACAAGTTAGTTGTGTATATGGACGATATCATGGTCGCCAGCAAGGATATAAATGAACACTTAGAAACTCTAAAGGATGTTTTTATAAGATTAGCTAAGAATAAATTAGAGCTACGTTTGGACAAATGTGAATTTATGAAGTCCTGTGTCAAATATTTAGGTTATCAAATATCAGGTGAAGGTATAAAAACAGATGATAAAGGAATGGAAGCGATAAAAAATTTTCCAATACCTGAAAAGGCACAGGCTGTTCAAAGTTTTCTTGGGTTATGCTCGTACTTTCGTAGATTTATTAAAGATTTTTCTATTTTAGCGAAACCGTTATATGATCTTTTGAAAAAAGAAAATGAATTTGTGTTTCAAGAAAAAGAATTAAATTGTTTTTTACTGCTCAAAGAAAAACTTATAAATGCACCGGTGTTAGCAATTTACGATTACAAGGATGAGGTTGAATTGCATTGCGATGCCAGTGCTTTAGGATTCGGAGCAGTGTTACTTCAGAAAAAATCAGACAAATTGTTGCATCCTATATCCTATTTTTCAAAACGAACAACCGGAGCAGAAGAAAAGTATCATAGCTTTGAGTTAGAAACTCTTGCAATCATTTATGCTTTACGCAGATTTCGTATTTACCTTCAAGGTAAACGCTTTAAGATTATGACAGATTGTAATTCTTTAACACTGACATTAAACAAAGTTGAACTTAACCCTAGAATTGCTAGATGGGCGTTAGAGCTTCAAAACTATGATTATGAATTGATTTATAGGCCCGGAAACAAAATGCAGCATGTAGATGCTTTGAGCAGATGTACAAATGTTATGGTAGTTGAAACAACAAGTTTTGAAGATAACCTAATAATTTGCCAATCAAAGGATCCTAAAATTCAAAACTTAAGGAAATTATTAGAGAAGGCTGAACACAAATTGTATGAGATGAGAAATGGAGTGATTTATAGAAAAGCAAATGATGGTAGACTTCTCTTTTATGTTCCAGAAAATATGGAAGATCATGTGTTGTATAGGTATCACAATGAAATAGGACATATAGGGAGAGACAAAATGATTAATTTAATTAATAAAAGTTACTGGTTCGCAAACCTCAAAGACAAATGTACTAGTCATATTGAAAACTGTCTTAAATGTGTTGCCTATTCTCCAAGATCTGGAAAAGAACAAGGTTTCTTGCATTGTATACCTAAAGGCAATGGACCATTTGAATTGATTCACATTGATCATTATGGGCCAGTGAGTGCTGGTAGAGCAAAAAAGCATATATTCGTGGTTGTAGATGGGTTTACGAAATTCGTACGATTATATACGACGAAAACAACCAGTACTAAAGAAGTTTTGTCAAGTCTTAAAGATTATTTTAGAACATACAGTAAACCAAAGTGTATTATTTCTGATAGAGGTAGTTGTTTTACTTCAAGTGAGTTCGAGGAGTTTATAGAAAACTATAACATTAAACATATTAAAATCGCGACCGGATCTCCCCAAGCAAACGGACAGGTAGAAAGAATTAACAGAAGTCTAGGCCCGATGATTGCAAAATTAGTTGAACCTGAGAAAGGATTGCATTGGGATTTAGTGGTAGAACAGGTGGAGTATGCAATGAACAATACACAGCATCGAAGTGTAAAACAATTGCCAAGTGTTATGTTGTTTGGAACGTCACAAAGGGGGCGAATAGTAGATGAATTAAAAGAGAAACTAGAAATGATAAATCAAGACACCAAGCAGAAGAGTTTAACAGAAATCAGGAATGAGGCAATTGAGGCTCAAAATAATGCTCAGTCCTACAACAAAACTTATTATGATAAAAGCAAACGAAAGCCAAAAGAATTTAAGCAAGGAGACTATGTTATGGTAAAAAATTTTGATAGCACAGTTGGTACGTCAAAGAAACTAATTCCAAAGAATAAAGGACCTTACCGAATAGAAAAAGTTTTAAAAAATGATAGATTTTTACTTAAAGATGTGGAAGGTTTTCAAGTATCTCGTAACCCATATCAGGGCGTGTGGAGCATTCAGAATATAAGACACTGGATCAAAAAATAAAGATCAAATTTAAGATGTGAAGAAAAATATAAAAATATTAAATGTATTACTATGTTACTTAATAATAAGAAAATATCCATATGTATCAATGTATAGAAATAACTTAAGATTACGTGATCAGGAGATCCAAATGTCAGAATGGCCGAGTTGTAGTAGGCTACATATAAATCCCCTGGTCTAAGTATGTATATAATACTTATTTACTTACTTCAATAATAACGCTAATCCAATACATATATAAAAGAACCCTATTGTATAAGCGATAACCTGTATTATGTAGCGATTAAGTTATATCGATATCAATGTTGTGATATCGATGACCTTAAAAGAAGACAACGCTGATACGTTCTTCCTATCTGAAAAGCTTACAGCGACCAGACGTGCATTTGAGAAAAACATAAAAATATTAATCCATCCATTGTGAATTGATATTAAAGCTGAGAAAATAATAAACGATTATAACTCTTACAATATGTACATATTTAGAGGACAGAAAGAAAGAGAGGTAGAAAGAGAAAGAGCATAGGTTAGGCGCAGAAGCTAGAAAGTATTCTTTAGAGGCTATTCAAGCAGTGGTTTCACTTCATTTAAGTTTTTGAATAGATTCTTTTCGTTTTTTCTTTTTGACTTTTCAACCTTAAGATCGTGGCAAAGCTTTGAAATTGATAACTCATTTCACCTTCTCTAGTCTTGGGGCTGCAAGTGAGTTCAATGGCAAAAGATTTATGGGCAAGTTTGTCGCCCTTTTGTGATATCAACAAGAGTCGCCCCGTCATTGTGCCTTGGGCCTCGTAAAAATTTAAGTGGTTCCTTTTTGCTCGTTCGAGTGTTATTTTTACGAGCAAAAGGACCAAGTTAATAACCAAATTTGTCTCCCTCCCCCTCTTTGTGTAGTTGTAGTATTATCGTTCAACATAAAAACCATTGACAAGGTTATCCAACCGAAGCATGTAGCTCTTCATCTGCAATTTTAATCCAAAGAAACATTTCCATTACCAATTCAGCTCGGCTTGCATCTGTTTTAAGTGCATCAGAAACAGCAATTTGCCTAAACGATGAGATTACAACAACTGGAAACTGGGTAAGGCCAAAATACTGCTGATTGCCAAAGCAATTCGTCCGATTTTAACCCCCTTTTCATGCTGTCTGTGTTTACTCTCCTATTCTCTGTCACTTTGGCAAATCACAAAATTTCAGACTCTCAACGGTCTCTTCATTGCGGTAGATTCTTCACCGGTCATCGATTTGATGATGCTTTCCATTTCAATGCTCATCGAATGCTCGCAAAAACCTGTACAAACATTTGCCTTTTGCATACCTTTAGGGGCATGTTGTTAGGGTTGAATGCATAAAAATTCTCTTCAATAGCTCTGCATTTGTTTTATTTTGAGAAAAAAAATAAACAAAAGGATTTTACAACTCTTTTCACAAAACGCAAAATACACAAAAAAAAAAAAAAAAGTGCAACTTTGTGTAAGAAAATTTATGCAAGTTTTGTCATAAAAGTACACACACACACACACAGAAGAATATCTATGTACATAGAGTTTATTTGTTTTATCCATTTAATCTACTTTCAGTTTGACATACTAAGTTTAGTGCAACATGTTTTTTTTTCTTTATATTTTTACAACTTTTCTGTGCATATTCCTTTATGCTTCAATCCTTCTTTATGCACTTGCATAAGTTATTTTAGCAATCTCTTAAAAACACAAGTCAACTCTGCAGCAAATGGACACTTGTTTGTTTGTTTTTTTCTCAAAAAGGTCAAGGAGACCCTTTAAAGCGTTTGCTGAGATTTATTTGCTTTTATTTGTCAATGGTTTTATTGTTCATTAATTAAATATTGCAATCTGATCGATATTTAATTGCCGACAGTGTACCACCAAAAAAAATACCAAATACCCTGTAAAGGAAATTTTGTGACATTATGAGACGGTGACAAAAAAAATAACGAAATGTAGTAATAGAGAGCCAAATCTGTGAATCAATGCACTAACCTATCATGTAACTAATAGATAACAAGTAAAAACAAAACATAAATTTCAATTAGATTAATAGGTTTTAAAAACCTTGGATTAAAGGATTTGCTTTTCCAATATATTGTTATTTAAAGGGTACAAGAAAATTCGGCTAGCTAGAATTGAATTTCTTAAAGCCGTCAGCATTTATGTTCCTTTGCGTGATATATAGCTAGGCTATATAGCCTGACCCTAGCCTGTGCAGAATGTACATTTATCAAGGGTATACTTTTGGGGATAGCCATTTAAATTTTCACCATACACATACATAAAATGGCGGGCATTAAAATAAAAATGAACTGAAATGTAAAAGCCGTAAAACCAATTAAATTCTCATTGCAAACCAGCTGTAAAACACAAACAGAATCGAGGGAAATGCAATGAAGCGCGAGTTATAAACACACGCACACACACACACACACACTCAAATAAATAAATGCATTGAAATTTATTAAAAGCCCCGCAAAAATAATTGCAAAATTGTCTGTTTCAGCTGAAATAACTTGAATTTGAATGCAGCTGGCAACTAAATAGACGAAGTACGATGAGTGAGAATAGTAATAGTAGCAGCGATTCGGGTGAAACGGCAGAAGGAGCCAGCGCCGTGGCAGTATCCGAAAGTGGACCCGATTTTGATGCTCTACGTCAAGCCTGTCAAGCCCGACTCAATGCCAGCCAAATCTCAGGTGAGAGTAAATGATTTTCCTCACTCTGACTCGCTTTCCACGAAAATGTGCGTTGAATGTTTCCACTTGTTTTCTTTTTCTTTTTTTTTTTTTTTTTTTTGATGCCCAGATTCTGTGCCACATTGTGCGGGTACCTTTGATGATTGGCTTTGTTGGCCGGATACGGCCGCTGGCACTACTGCCTACGAACGGTGTCCGGACTTTATCACTGGCTTCGATCCACTGAGTAAGTAAAACACACAACTGAAGAGATAAAAAGCAGCGAGAAAATACACAAAGCAACTTCCACATCCGTTTTGACTCTGTATCTCTGTCTGGATATATCTGCATTTGACAAGAATAAAAGTTCGCTTTGCTTGTTGTTGTCTGCAGGATGTATATATGTATGTATGTATTTAAATAAATAAAGCCACACCCCTCTACGTACACACACCCAGAGAGAGCGAGCCACACACTCACTTGTTGCCCAGCGGAAATAATGTTTCTATATATTTAGAAATATCCATCGTAATGAAGCTTTTACTCTCTCCCTCTCTCTCACACATGCTAATTGGCTGAGTTCTTTACCTTTGATTTCATAACCTTATCCCCAATTTATGTAGCATACTTTCAGGCTGCTGATACTTCTTTTTTAATATTTATAACAAACACAGCCAATCAATTGGAAACATGTTGCAGGGGTGCACAACCAAAAAAAAAAGAAAAAGAGAAAATGTGGGAGTGTGGAATAAGCAAGCTTCTCCAGCAGACACACAAACACACATACGGATATCGCCATAAATATTCAAATTTTATCTGCAAGCCTTCCCTTTCTTTTATCTCTTCCTTCTATAGGGCCATGTAAATCGCAAGATATTAGCCAAGCTCAAAATCAAAGCAAAAAATCAATAAGTTAATAATTTACAGAGGACTAACATCGTATAGTAGAATTAGTAGTGCTGTTTTACTTAGTCAGAAGCTTTATATACATAGATTAATGGCTGATGCCAACTTTGCAATTCTTAAATTGACTAACTTTTTAAACTACTTATTGTCAATATTCATGTATTTACCTTTTTAGAATTGTAATCTCCATACAATCTAATATTATGTTTTTTTTTTTTACTTTTGTAAATTTATTTAATTTATGCATTTAGTTTGACAGCATCTATAATTAGTATATTTAAACAGAAAAAAAAATTTAACGGGAAATCTATTTAACTATTTAACTATAAAACAAATTAAACGCTTTTTGCCTATAAACATATATGGCAATTAATTTTCAATTACCAAGGGAGAGAGAGAGAGGCCACAAACACACATGCTCACACACATACACACAACTAATTGGGTCTGAAAGCCTCATGAATTAACCAAACAATTTTATTTTAATTTTAATGAACAACAATAACAACAACAACACTCAAACAATAATAAGGTATATTGCTCTCAGTCAATCAATTAATTATGCAAACCTCATGCAAAATATAAAAAAAAAAAAATTAACTCGAGCATTAAATTTATGAACAAAACGAAACGAAAATGGGGGTGGGCAAAAAATACCGTAAGAAAGAATTACATGTAAAGGTAAATTACCTTTTGGCTAGAATTCGAAATGTATACAAATATTATTGTAGAGCCAATTTATGGCATAAATCATTACAATTTGCATGCAAACCCTCAGAAACCGCACCCCAAACAAATGTTGTGCCCTCATCTCCACCTACCACCCGTAGGAGAGAAAAAGAAGAAAAAAAAGTTCAATGACTTTTGCAGCTATAACCAAATATGACAGCAGAATGTAAGAAGGAAGTAACCAAAATAAAAAAAGTCATAAGAGTACCATGAAGAAGGAGCTGGAGAAGAAAGGGGAGTTTTCGGAGTTCGAGTTCTACTTTCAGCTAGCCCAGGATAGTCGAGAGCGGAATGGTGATGGTTGGGGGACAACAACAAGATTATATGCTGGTTTTCTCCTCACTGTGGCTTCGCCATTAACTTTTATGGCACTTCCGGTCGACGGATGTGGCTGGTGTGTGTGTGTTTTTTTTTTCTCTCCGCTGCTTTTTGCCTTACTTATCTACCACAGAGAGAGCGTATACGTGATTTTCCTCCTGCGTGCCAAATGGCGATAAATGTTTGAATATAACTAAACGAAAAAAAAAAGAAGCGAAAAATGTAACCTCAAGCAAAATGAAATTCCTACACCAGAACAAAACATTCTTCAATTTGTGATATGAAAAATAAGTCAACCAAGTAAATATTCAACAATTGAATTGAATCTACACAATGGTGGACAAAGCAATAGGAATCAGGAAACTAGTAGTTGTTAAAGTTTCCTGTTACTAGTGCGAATTTTCGTCCTTAGAAAGAGGCGGATATTGGTGTTTGTAGTTTATTCTACTAAGTAATGGGAAACTATGTTATAACTATTTGCTTAAGAATTATTTTGTATACAATATCCAAGTCAAGACCTACTATTTTGACCAGCAGTGTATAGAAACATTTTAATGGCTTATTTTCTGCCTTATTTGACTAATTACCTCTCTTAATCAATACATTTCGATTCCAGGATATGCCCACAAGGAATGCGATCAGCATGGCGAATGGTTTAAACATCCTTTGACCAACAAAACCTGGTCGAACTATACAACCTGCGTTAATCTCGACGATTTAGAGGTAAATATGAATGGAAACAAATTAATTTCGGTAGTTAATTAATCCTCTTTCGCCAGTTTAAACACAATGTGAATCTGATCTATGAGATTGGCTATGGCATTTCATTGTTGGCCATTCTCCTGTCGTTGGCCATATTGGGTTATTTCAAGTAAGTTGAGCATGAAAAACCACTCAAAACGATTATTACCGACCACCAATAACCAGCATCCATGCTGCTGCTGATGCTGCAGCTGTGAGAGTGGCGCCAAAAAAGTGACTTTTATTTGTTAAACAAATGCGCTTAATCAAGCAATACACACAAAGAGTCTCGCACTTACCCCTGAAGGGGGTAGCTAGGTAGGTAGGAAATGAGAAAAATACAGTTTTCTTTTTAGCTCACATCTCTGGCATTTAGACGGCTCTGGCAGGATATCGATTAATTTCCCCGAGTATCTGCACTGCAATTAGTTTGTACAGTTTGTTTGTATAAAGAGCGAGAGAGGAGATACATACATACATACATACATCTCTATATATATATCTAGGAAAAGTGTTTTGTAAAAGGCAAATAAAATATTTGCCAGAGGGTCGGAGACGTGTGAGAATTTCATGATAATTAAAACTTTAATCACAATGCAATGTGACCAAATGTAGAGGAATTTTAATTAAATATATATATCAGAGGGGGTAGAAAAAAGGTTGCAGAACGACGAGAAAAGTTTCAAACTGTAAATTAAATTTAAAATAAATTCAATTTTCCTTATATTCAATCGATATGGAAATCAGCAAGAAGATTCTGCTGAAAACAGTTTGCTGGGATATGAAATGAACTTTAACATCTCTATGTCTCTCGCTCTGTCTATCTGTATCTCGCTGTCTCTTTCTCTGATTGTCATCGTGCAAGAATGCAAAATTAATGTCAATATTTGTAGAAACCCCAAAGAACCAAACTAACTTCCGATGTGCTGATAGTTGAATACACTTTGAAAATGGTTTTGGTCTATTGCAAATTTTTTAAAATTTATATTTAAGTAAATTTCAAATACTTGTCAACAACTTGTCAAATCGATTTTGTAAAAATCACTTAAAATGCATTCAATTTAATGTCTACTCGTTCTTGGGAGTTTTTTAGGATAGCCATAATACCTTTTGCAAGTGTATATAAAGCAAATAAAAAAGACAGACAATAAACAAATGCTCTAGAAATTGCAAATATTCGAAACTTTATTGCTCAATACGAGAAGCGTTCAGTCTATTAAACGTTTATAGTCAAATTACTCGCATTTCAATGGTCCTAGATCTCGTAATCAATTTCTTAAACGAAATTGAAATTGCCGATAACTTAAATTTAAACATAACACAGGATTATATTTTGAAGCAAAATACATTGCTTCATTTCAGTTTTTTTTTTAAGATTAAAAGACAAAAATATATTCAAAATTTATACTTAAATATTGTATTATTCAAATGATTTAAATGTAATTTTACTCTTTTATGCCCTTGCGGAATGTTTAAAACAATTCCTCAAATATTTTTAGAAAAAAAGACCTTTAGGACCCCTTAAAGTTCATACATATTCAAATTATTAATCAGCATAAGGAAAACTTGGTATTGAAGGTGTTTATTAAAAAGGATGGATAAAGTATTAAAGTTTGGTGAAAAGAAGAAAATGTCCTTTAGTTTTTATATACAAACTAACATAGACGGATCAAGGACTGTGAAATCGGATATTCAAAAATTGTGTTAGTAATGTTTGGTCTATGCACAGGCTAGTTCAAAACTTCTTCATATGTTCAAAAACCGGACTTTTTGGCCTGCTTATTGCATTCTTTTCAGAGCAAATTTACGTTTTGAAGCGTATCATCAAGTTTTGTTATGATATAACATACATATGTAAGTATATATGTAGGTGCAGTTCTTGGAAAAAAAAAACAGGCAAACAGATTAAAACATATAAGCTAAAGTAATCCAGGAGCTTAATAGAAAAAGATATATTTTTTTAGTAAATGAGGAGAAAATTAAGCAGATTAGCAACAAGGGACGTAAAAAGGAGCATGCAATCACAGTTAGTAGAACTTCCACTTAGAGTTAAAAGGATGTCTAGATGTTGTTAAAAAACCTTTTTGTGTCAAGACACAAAAAAAATTTGGCTTTTGAGTTGTTTCCGCCAAGTTTTAATATGTTGGGACATATAAAACTCCAGAAAAATGGAATTTTTAATCTGTTTTATTAGAACTATTTTAATTAAGTCATCACTTTGTGTATATATTTTTCTAATTTCAGATCATTGAAATGTGCCCGCATCACATTGCATATGAATTTATTTGCCTCATTTGCGGCAAACAATTCGCTTTGGCTAATTTGGTATTCCCTGGTCATGCCCAATACAGAGCTATTGCACCATAGTCCGGTAGGCAAACACAAACACAATTTCAGTTAGTTAGTTGACAGATAAACCTAATCGATCCCCCCCCACACACTTTCTCTGTCTCTCTCTCTCTCTCTGTCGCCAGATGCGTTGTGTGGCGTTGCATATTACGTTGCACTATTTTCTGCTCTCAAACTATTCGTGGATGTTGTGCGAGGGTTTCTATCTGCATACGGTGTTGGTGGCGGCATTCATATCGGAGAAGAAACTGGTCAAATGGCTAATAGCCTTTGGTTGGGGCTCACCGGCCATTGTCATATCGGTGTATAGTCTGGCCCGTGGCTTGGGTGGCACCATCGAACAGAATATGCAGTAAGTGAATCGAGACGACAAGCTTATTTGCAATTCATATTCATTCAACGATGTCCACGTTCTACCATCCGTTAGCTGTTGGATGAATCCCACCGATTATGACAACATTCTGGTCGTTCCTGTCTGCATTTCGATGTTCCTCAATCTGTTGTTCCTTTGCAATATTGTACGTGTGGTACTGTTAAAGTTGAATGCTCCGGCCAGTATACAAGGCAGCTGTGGACCATCACGGACAATCCTGCAGGCATTTCGGTGAGTTTCATTTGGTTATTTCTTTTTTTGTCCAGTTTTTCCTCTCTCTTCCTCTCTTCAAAGCAAATTCAATATAACAATAAACTCAAACTGAAAGTGAAACTGAAAGGAAGAAAAACCAGACCCTCGGGGGCGTATGCGTAATTATATTTTATGCCTTTGCCTTTTGTTTATTCGTTTGGCACTTGAAAGTTTTAGCCTTAATTTTACATTTTAAATTACGCATACGCCGCGTTGACTTGCATTTTAAGTATGATTACAATCCCATCTAACTCCCCCATTACCCCTCCCCACCACGCCCCGCTCTTTTCTCACTCGCTATCGCTCTCTCTCTCACTCTCTCTCTTTATCTTAGTGCCACATTGCTGTTGGTGCCGCTGCTTGGCCTTCAGTATATTGTTACACCATTTCGTCCTGCGCCCGGACATCCCTGGGAGAATACATACGAAATCATTTCAGCTTTTACGGCCTCGTTTCAAGTAAGTAAAATGTTTTGTAAACCCAAAAACACAAAAACAGAAAAAAAGAAAAAAAAAAAAAAATAAAATAAAATAAAGTTATGTTTTTAGTTTATGCTTCGTGCTTGCTCGTTTTTGTGGCAACAATTTTTTGTTGTGTTTAAAGCGATTTAAAACTCCCTCGTTGGAGCTTTCCTGCTTTGGTTTATTAGCCAGCAAAATAGCATATTAAAATTTCTGACATTTTTCCATTTCATTTTTTTTTTGTTTTTTTTGTTGCCCCATATTTATTTAGCTCCCACTGGCTGCATAGCTCATTAAAATCAATAAGCCATTGCGGCATGCAGCATATATGTATGTATGTAGACATGCGGCATGTGGCATCGGTATTTTTGTTGCTGGGCAAACATATTAAATTGCTCAATCCTACACACACACACACGCACCCACGCACCCCCACACACACACACACAACAAAACACACTAACTGTTTTGGATAAATCAGCGTTTGGTGTATTAAACTTTAAATCAAAATCAAGAGCCAGATAAACGAATTCCATATAAATCATATATAAAAACAATTCAAGCTTAACCCCTCAATGGTGCTTAAAATACACTTAGAGAAATTGAGTTTCGCGATGGTGTGTCGAAGGTCATAAAAACGATATGCATAATTCAAAGTGAACAGAATAATAAAAATAATCATTCCAAACACAAAAATTACATGATTTCTCAATAATAATGGAAGATTTCTATTTGAAATGCAAAAAGGATGCGAGGTTAAGCACCGTGATAAGTTAAAAAACAGTAAATAAAATGAATTCAACTTTTATTTATTTATTTAGGAGAAAAAACACGATTTAAAAATTATGCGAAGTTAGGTGAGAAGTGAGCACTAAGATTTTAGCTTGACGCAAAGTGTTTACATCAGGGCAAATGCTTGTTAGTCAATAACGATAATGATGATTGCCTTATCCACTTTTTTTTTAAGTGGTCTATTCTTAGATTCCCCTTAATAATATATGTATATGGGTTCTTTAAGTTTTAACTTCTTTTTACAAGAAAAATGAATTTCATAAGCACATAGGCAAAATAACTAATTCCAGTTTGAAAATTAATTGCTGTACCTCTCAAGAGCTTACAATTTAGAAAAGTGTTGGTAACCGCCAAAAAAAGGATGCCAGCTTGAATCAAACAGTATTAAAAAATGCTACTTGAGTTGAAACATTGAATTAAACACAAAAAAAAATATTAAAAAACTAACAGAACAGTACTTAATTTACTAATATTTAAGTCAAGTTTAAGTTCACAAAAGACAGATTAAATGATCGCATAACTACTTTATCTTTAAATTCTTTAAATATTATTTCAATTAATTTACTTTAGAATAATTTTATAAATTTAGAAAATATTTCGTGTAAAGAATGCAAAAAATGTTGAGTGACTCTTAGGGTTAATTTGCATTAAAAGATAAACGTTATGTTAGTTACTCATAGAAGAGCTAAATTAGTCTCAATAATTCAATGATAATGAATTAAATTGTTCCGTTATAGGGTATTGGAAAACAGTGACATGCCAGTTTGAAGTGAAGTTAAAGATTTTGTAATCAAAATTGAAATTCGTTTGATAGCCACAATTATTCCTTTTGCAATATCTGACTGCATCTGATGCCCTGGGTTAACCTCGTTTCAAGGGCAATCATATTGTAAATGCAAAGCTCATCAGCCATCATCATATGCGATTGACTGTCTGCTTAACATGAAAGGTCCTTCGGATCCAGTGGGAGTGGTGGCTAAGCTGCAGTTGACAAGCGTATATAGAAATATTGTTACCGTTACATTTGCCTGCGCTACCATGACTCTGACAAAAGCAGAAAACCGTAAAATCCTTTTTGCTTTCATTCTTCTGTTTGAGAGATTTGTTTTCTTAAAGCCAGTTGACAGTCAAAAAGAAAAACTTTTTCCGGTTTGCTTTGTTATTGTTCTTATGCCCGTTGTTGATGTTTTTGTTTTGTTTTGTTTTTTTACAAATTGCAAAGTTTACTGCATATAATTTAGGATTTTCCTGAAGATTTTTGGCGCTCAACTTTGCCAAGTGCCATAAAAGTATATAAAATTGCATTAAGCTTGGCTTCTTCTTACACACACACACAAAGGACAAGAGACAGAGAGAGAGAGAGAGACAGAGAACAAAAGCTGCTTAGTATTATATGCAGTCAGGAGCGGAACTAGCCAATTGGCGGTTCGGATACTATTTAGTTCTTACAAAGAAATTTGTAGAATTGAAATAGGAAAACTATTTTAAGTTTTTGATAGCTTTGCTAAGATATAGGTCATTCGTTTTTGTATGCTTCTGATAAGTACCCATAGCAAATCTCTCAAGGATTTTGTAAGTGCCCCTCAGATCCGTAATAACGATATATGTACATATGTATGTAATGTATAGTGATAGTAGACTGTATATAAAGGAACAGTTTACTAGATATCAAATTAAGAGAGGAAAATAAGAAGACTATATAAAACATATTATAAAAGTAAATAAAAGATTGTACGATTACAACTTCGATTACTCAAAAGAGTTAAAAATAAATTGCACTCCTTTAGATAACATATTTACCTACTCGTTTTCCACTAACTAGATAAGTTGTTTTAGTTTCCTCAACTATTTTCTCCACCTCAATCCATCCCTGCAGTAAAAAGTTTGTGTATTTGTTGGTTGGTGCCAAGAACAATCACAACAAAAACAATTAAATTGAGACCCAAAACCATTTTCGTAGCAACATTTAAATAAAATTAAATTCTGAAACTTGTCTATAGACAGCTGTCATTCATAATATATGTATGTACATAGAAGAAATAAGGGTGAACTTGATTTTATTTTACAGTTTGTCATTTACTTTGCTAATTGGTTTTACCAACAGTTTCACTTTTCTGGCCATTTCATAGTTTTTTTTTTTGCTTTATTTTGTTTTTGTTTTATGATTTATTTGAGTTGGCTTTTAATTCTAGTAAAATAATTAGCATGTCGTTTTTGACAAGCTTCGGAATTATGGCAATTATAAAAGATGCCCAGAGATAAAACAGAGAATGAATGAAAGCGAGCAACACTAACAACAACAACAACAACAACAACTAGCAACGGCAGCAACTCTTCTCTAATGCTCTTAGCAGCTAAAAAGATGTCCGCCCCTTCCCCCCATTTTGACTAACACCCGCTGACTAATAACTGTTGCCAGTAAAATGCGGAGAAAATAAGCTCACAGCGGTTGCTCACAGCAGCATCCGTACGGGATTAAACTAGGGCCCAAAACGGAATAGCACTTTACTTCGGACATGACGAATAGCTTATGCACTAGCTTAAGCATGCCACATACATAATGACAGGGAATCCAAAATTAGTTATTAAGTTGTGGCCTTAGGACTTATAATCACCATAAATTTGGCAGATGTTAAGCTAGTTAAAGAATCAACAAGGACTTTCAAGCAGTTAAGAACTACAGGAATTTCTCTCTTCTTCTGTTTTGCGTAGTCGAATCTTATTTTATAATTGACTTCATAATTAGGCCTTCTTTTATCATGTGACTAAGACACTTTTCACACTTTTTTTAGTGCAAAGACAAGTATATTTTCGTACTTAATTGCTTCTACTTTTAATGGTTTTTTTTTTTTGCTTCGTATAACTGAAATTCGAGTTCTAAGAGCGATTCAATAACGACTACAAGTAACATTTTGGTAACCCCGATGAGATGTTAATTAACATTTTGGTGACCCCCACGTAATAGTGTTTAACAGATGTTAAAAGATCAAAGCCCAAGTTTACCTTAATATATATCCGCGACAGTCGACCTTGATTAGTAAAGTTAAAGTCTGCATTCTGAAATAACCGAGCTTTGACTTATCCATTTTTCCCACATTACCGCGAAAAGGTTCTATTGCACTTAATTAAATTTCAAAAACAAAAAAAGAAATCCAGAAAATAATCAAGTCAAAGGTCTCAATTTTAAAAGAGCTTTAACTGTTAGGGTTTTTTTTCAAAGACTTATTTATTGTTGGCTTATCACGTCTGCGTCAACCAAAGTCATATATTAGAGCCGTTCAAGTCTTTAGTCATTTATCAGATAACAGCTCGATAACAGCAGGAATATGCCCGTTTCATGGGCAAGGGTATTAAAGAGAATATATTATAACAAAAGCCACACAAAACGGAATGAATGCAAGCGAAGGGAATGAGAAATGAGGAGAGAAAAAAAGCTTGATAAATTCTAACCGTAAAAAGGGCAACAATGTAAATCCAATGTGAAGGCAAATGTTGCATACACCCACACAAACACAACACAAAATAACATGAATATGAAACAAGTTCCTTATCTAAGATAGCGCCTAGCAAAATACCAAAAAAACCATCAACAGCTCAGCACTACCTCAAGCTAGAGAAAAAATAGAAATACCAAAACCATCAATCCAACTGAAGTTTTGTGAATGAACTGCGACAGCAGCTGATTGGCAATCAAATGAAGCCCTTTCCTTTACAACACGACACGAAGAAAATCCTGTCACGTACACAGAAGAACTATATACATTAAATATTTACATATATATAAATGGGAGCTAGAAATCGGTCGTCAGCCAGTTGGTAGCCAGAAACAAAAAAAAGAACAAAATGAAGAAAAAAAAAAAAGATGGAAAAGACAAATGGGCAAAAGCCTGTGTTGGTTGTTATTACAATTGACTATGCTTGAAGTGGCCAGTTGGCAAAAGGAAATTATAGAAATTTTCCACAACAAAATAAGCAGTAGGACACAAGAATACCCCGTAATCTAGAATATGCTTGATGTTAAGCTTTAGATATTCTGATACTTTGCAGGCAACTTATCAAACAACTATAGAACAAAGCTTCCATTGGACTACTGCTGCAATAGGAACATAGGAATTAACATCATTAGAAATATTTCCAAAAAGGAAAGAACTTAAATTAGTTTTGCCATCCTCTGTTTTTGGGTTTCACTTTGTCTATTATACCCATTGTAGTGTCTTTACAGGTTGTGCAATAAGCAACAAAAAATAAAAGAGAAATATCATAACAAAATTGTATTACAAGTTTGGCTCCTTCTGTTTATGCTGTATTTATTTTTTTCTTCTTTTTTTCTCGTTACAGGGTCTGTGTGTGGCCACGTTGTTCTGTTTCTTCAATGGTGAGGTTATTGCCCAAGTGAAACGCAAATGGCGTATGCTTTGCTTCAGCAATAGGCCAAGGACAAACTCCTATACAGCCACTCAGGTCTCGGTAAGATTTATTGTATATTGTGTGAGCTGCACTAGCTTTCTTTTTGCTTGCTTGCTAATATTATTTATTATATTTTTTTTTTTTTTTTGGGTTACGGCGCGTATGAGTAACATAACACTCACTCCAATTGCTCACTCACTTTCACTCACTCTCACACTCAATCACTGACCCACTCACGCACTTACTCACCCATGAATTGGTCGAAAAAGAAATAAAAATTAATGAAACAAAATTATAACACAGCCAGCGCACCGTTTGCCAAAAACCTGCCAACCACCATGATAGCAAATTCTCAGTTCTTTTGATTGTAGTTTGTACGCTGCGGACCACCAATGCCGGGTGAGGAGAAAGTATGACTAAAGGATATGGGCAAGGGCAAGGGCCAGGGCAAAAGACGTGCATCCTCAGGACCACAGCAGCAGCAGCAGCAACACTACCAACAACAACAACAGCAGCAGCAGCAACAAACCATTACACAGCAAAGAGGACGCAGTCAAAGTTTGTCGACATCGGCAACATCCCGTTCCTTGAGTCTTATCGATGGCTGGCGCAACAAAATGCATTTCCTGCCCACTCGACGACAAACCATTGACCATTCACGCCAACGGCAACCTCTTATGGAGGACAGGCAACAGGGTCCACAGGGCCAGCAATTGCCAAGTGTTGGTTCTGTTGCTGCTGCTGCTGCTGTTGCTCTTACTGCTACTGCTGATGACGACGACAACAACAGCAACAACAGTAACAGCAGCAACATCAAGCCAACGACTTTAATGACCACCATAAAAGAGGATTTTACAGAAATCACCACAACCAGCAGCAGCACTCGAGCTGAAATATCTGAAAGTCAGTGTGGCCTGGGCAATGTCATTGTTAGCTTGGATAATTCCAATTCATCCGACCAGCAACATATTGCCGATGAGGCTTTATAAATCTCAATAGCCAATAAGTGAAGAAAGTGAAACCAAAACTAAAGTCAAAATCAAAGCACCCGCCCCACCAGCATTATCAACAACAAAAAATAAAATATTTAAAATATAAAATCAATTTCCTCTACCCTTGCAGTCGTTTAATGCCACAAAACTATCTAATTGTTTTTATTTTCGCCATGTGATAAATAAGTTTTATCTATAAACTATATACAGGAAAATTAAATAACAATTAATTTTTCTTTTTCTCTAAGATAAAGTGGTTTATTCTGGATAATCATACTAACTATAACTATATAAGTATATAATGTTTTATTTTGTAAGAAACTTTAAAAATTCACTGGACCACAGACTAAATACATATGTATCTAATTACTTTTTTCCTAAATACTTTTCCTCTGCAAGGGTTAAGAGTGAAATTTTAGATGTTATAAGTAGAGCTAACTTTTTTTTCATTTATATTTATATTTATGTATATGTACCTCAACAAAATGTGTTAAGTTTTCTATTTAAATTTTAGTTTTTAAAAATGTTTTTCATCACTAGAATTTATGTGGATATCAAATATCATTCTTATCATTGTTGTTTGTCGTTAAGTGTCTATAAGAAGAGATCAAATGCAAGCTGAGCTTTCCCCCCAACAAAAAAAAAAAAAAACAATTTATACATATACAACAAAAAAAATGCTTTTTCTAGATCAATGTGAAACAAAAAAAAAAACAAACGAAAATTGAATTTTGTGTGTGAAAAATAAATCTATATACCAACCATTCTATGTATATACATGCATATGTATGTGTGTATATATCTATGTATATGTAACATTTTACTGTGTTGTTAATTAGTCAACTTTTCTGTTTTGTTTTCCTTTTGTGGAGCGTTTATTTAATGATTTTTGTTTTTTTTTTTTTTTTGAATGAACAAAGCGCTTCGCGTGCCTCGTGCCTCACATTTTTCTACATAATGAATGCCATTTTTGAAGTGAGCCAGAGAAGTGACACTTCAGAGTGTATGTATGCGGCAAGCAACAGAAACACCCTCAGTCCCATAGTAAGTGGCAATTTATTGCATGAAAATTAACTAAGCAAACTATTTGGGTTAGTTACAACCATAATATTAAAGAGGAATTCGAGGGAACCTTTTAGTACAATGAAAAACCAGTTTGATCTTCTTTTTTGTTAAAACATATCAGCAAAGTCCATAAGTCATATGGATTGACAAGATAAACACTTGAACATCTTATTATAAATACACAGTTCCATAACGCGAATGTCTTCTATATTTGGTTTATATAGCAAATTTTGCACTCATTTATTTTTGGCAATTTTATATTTACTTCTTTCCCAATGACATAGATTCTTTCTCAGACATCTTTTCATTTTATTTAGTCTACACTTGGATATGAGTACTTTAAAAAAAGATTTCCCGATTTCAAATACTTTGTTCTTCAAGAATATAACCTCATGCTATAATGGTAGAATAATATTTCAAAGCAAATAATTCATTTATTTGCAATTTAAGGTATTGACTTTTGTCACTCTGTGCAGTTTGTAAAGCGAAATGGTTGAATCCACTTGTGGCACTTGGCTAATTTTGTTACAGAACAAGAGTAACCACAACAACGACAAAAACCGCCAACGGACAACAAATGGAGACCAATAAATGGCAAAATGTTGTCAACATTCTGTTGACATTTACTATATACAATATGTATGGTGGAATTGTCCATGCCACATTTCCCACTCTCTCTCTCACCCTCTGTCTCATGCAGGACCTGCCTCTTTTTGATGTGGCTTTAATGGCATTTACATCGCAGTTCAGTGTGAATGAGTACGAGTGTAGAGCAAAAGTAGTGCAAATAGATACTTCCTCCTAGGATGTAACTCTCAAAAACTTTGTTCATCAAACCAGTCTGATGAGTTGCTTAATTAAGTGTGGCTGAGAGTGGAGAAGCAATTTACGTGTACTACCCAAGTCCTGACGCCATCCTCTATGCCTCTTCACATTCTCTCTGTCTCTTTACTTACCCGCCCATTAAATGGGGAATGCATTTTGCAGCAAAAACAGAAGATGAAAAAGCAGCCAGCATTCATTCATATGAGTTTGAAAAGATGTAAGCTCTTAACTACCTACAAAAGAACTCTGTACTTAGAACTTCAGCATGGAAGAATATGAATTCTTTGCTATTTATAGCAGCATGGGCGTAGTCCAATATAAATTGTGTAGGAAAATATACAGTGAAAATAAGTTAAGTTATGCAACAAGGATTGACTTTTTTCCCAGACTAGATGATCAATTGTTCATATTTTGACCCGTTATGCACTCAAATTAGGCCGAATTTTGTATGTTCGAGTTGACCTATTGGTAAAATGTTGGCTAATGTAATGCGTATATTCAAAACAAACTTCAATTCGAAACCCAGCACAAATAGCTTCAAAACTGAGAGAACACTTTGCATAGAAACAGACAGACTATCCTTTTGTTGACTACGCCTCTGATTACAACAAATTTCTTCAACTTGAATGTCAAAGAGTTTTTCCAACACAAAAGACCAAAAAGATGGCAAGAAAAAAAATTAATTGAAATTTCATTTATTTTTTGTTGTTGTTTATTTAAAGTTTAAAAAAAATAATAAAATATAAAAAAAAAAAAAGTTTCAAACAAATTTCCAGTTGACCTACTAGAAAGTCATAAAGTGCAATTTAAAAAATAAACAAGAAGCAAAAAAAGCACATTTTAATGCATAGACATGGGCTAGAAAAAGGACTAAGTATGGTAGAGATAGGAAAATCACTGTTTGTATATGTATGTGTCAAAATGGGCGTGTGTGTGTGTGTAGGTGTTGAGTTTAATTAAAAAATTGAGTGTTGATAGAAAGAGTGTAAATGAAAGTTAGCCGAGAGTTTGCTGTTGATGTCGCTCCACAAAAATTTGCATAATAAACTCAATTAAAAGTTGGTTTGGGGTTGAAAACTGATGCCAAGTGCACCCTGTATTCCTGTATTCGCCCCCTCATTCATCTATTGCTGTGTTTTATCCTTGAGCAACAATTGCATACGTTGACCAACCAGACCCAAAGGTTTCCGGGGCACTAAATGGCAAGTGGATTGTCTGCGAAAACAAAAATTAATATCAGATTTAAATTACATTTCAGTTCGAGTGTGGTTAATTAAAGTTAATTACTAACTGATGAAGATTTGTTAGAAAATTTAAGTAACCTTATCAATGAGTTTCATTGTCAAGTAGGTAAATACCTTGAGCATTAGTTTCAATGGGGAAATCTGTCTTCGGATTTTATTTGAAAACTCGCCAATAAATAATTGACTGTGGGACAAAAATCTTCAAAATTTAATTTTCTTAGACATTTCTGTTCTTGCAGGAAAAACAAATCTTTTGAAAATTATTCTTTCAACGCAATTGAATCCCTAAATAGGCCACATATGTATTGTAATATTTTTCTTTTTAGGCATCATTTCTAGAACATGTGGAAAGAAATTTTCTGATGCTGTCTTTCTGCGCAATTTGTGGTATAATATAATATTATATACTACCGATGACATCATAAAAAAGACAGGAAATTTATATAGAAGAATTCCTTTCTTACACTAAAACTTATACACTTTGACTCTATTCAATAAATGAGTAGACAATCTAGTATATGTAAGAAATATCGTAAATCGTCCAAAATGATATATATAATTTCCCATATTGCTAATAAAGACAACTTATAATTATCAAGGAAGGCAGGAAGTCTTAGGTACTGCTTTCTCCCCCTTAATGTCTTTAAGAAATCTGCAACAAACAACAAAAATATATACACATATAAGAAATTTAGTTTAACTTACTTGTAGATGATTTTCTCGCGATCTGCCCAGGGCCAAGAACGCTCCAGTTTATCCAATTTGAAAAGCAGCTAATGGGGAGAAAAAGAGATGGAGAGAGAGAGAGAGACAGAGAGTGGAAGAAAGGAGAGATTCTAAAGCTGTTGTTGCTGCTGCCGCTTACACCTGCTGATTGACTTTACCTTTTGTGTTTGTAACTCAGCCATAGGGTTGCCCTGAGGTGTAGGTGTTGGCGTGGGTGTAGCAGGTCGAATTGCTGGCTTCTCATAAGATTCCTGGTGCTTGTACTGCTGTTGCCTTTTCAACTCGTTGTCCTCCTCCTCCTCCTTGGCCTCATCACCATCATCATCATTATCATTTTCATCATCATTATTATCATCGTTTATACGCAACTTTGGCGCATTGCGCAGATTCCAGGTATAAGTGGTGCTCAAAAAATCGCTGTCAGTTGAGGAATTGTCGGTATCGGTGTCGGTTTCGTTCTCCTCATCTGCTTGAGATGATGCTGCAGGCAGCTTTAGAAAATAAACCGCCTTAGCGTCGTCTTCATCCTCATCCTCATCCTCCTCATCATCCACATCATCGTTAGACTCATCACTTGGCTCATTTGTCGCGTAATTGGCTTCCGATGCATAATCCGATTCCGGTGTGACATCCTTCACTAGCAGCTTTGATTGCTCCACCTCATTCACTTTATTCTCAATGTCAGTGTCAGTGTCACTTTCTGATTCATCATCCACCAGGTCATGCTTCGCCTCATGCTCCTCATCCTCCTCCTCCTCCTCCTCTTCTTCTTCTTTAATCAATTCATAGTCAAGAGCATCTTCATCATAAGAAAACTTTCGTTGCACATTCTCATAGTTCTGTGACACTGTGGCCAATGTTGAGGCTAGAATTTTTGGTATTTCCGCTATGGCTGATAACTTACATTGCATCTCCCATAGACTCAACTCAATGGAGTTGGCCATAAGGCGACCTAAAAATGGTTTTCAACTTGATATTTGTGTTTTTTTTTTTTTTTTTTTTTTTTTTTTTATTGAAACATAAACATGGTACAGTAAGTTTATTGTATTAAGGGATTAAGGTTTTTACGCTCTTCACTTGGCCTTCGATGCACTGGGCAGAGCCATCAACATATTCTCAATGGTGCTGCTACGCAATTCCTGATTATCACCAACTTCCGCAAAGAAACGTTTTATATTACGTATAATGCGATGATGAGGCAGCTCCTAATCACAGCAGAGAGAATCAGGAAGGGGAAAGGGTTATTATTCATTGTCATTGCTTGCTAAGTTGTTGGCATTAGATAAATGTTTGTGTTATATTTTTTCTTTTTTCTTGTTGCTCTAACCTGCTCTTCCTCATCGGAGGACTCATCTTCGCTCAATTCTATGACCACCTCGTTGCCCTCTTCATCGAGTTCGGTTTTGGTTTTCTTTTTCTTTGGCTTTGGTGGCTCTGGCGGTTCTTGCCACATGATCGGATGCCAACAACGTGAGCCAAGCAAGGGTGTGGGATGGAAGTCTACAAATATATATATATGTATATATAAAGTATACAGATTGCAATTGAAAGCCAAGTGAAAACAAAAGGACCAGAGGGTGGGACAAATTCTAAAGGTCTGTGAATCACTTACCACTAGGAGGTGGCAAAGGTTTTGGTACTCTCATCACAATAGATTTTTCCTCTCCTGGCTCAAACATGCCTGAAGGATCAGCTTCCTCATCCATGCTATATAGAATTTCATTTGTTTGAGAATAATTTTTGCTTCCAAGTAATTTCAACCTACTTGCGCAGCAGAAAATGTATCTTCTTGGGTGAGGCGTTGATTTTCTCCTGGGCTTCTGACAAACTCAACTGAGTGGCGTCCTCTTCGTTTATCTCTAATATAATATCTCCCAGACGTATGCCTGCTTTATCGGCTAAACCATCCGGTGATACCTAGTAAGTATTAGGAAAAAACAACCATTTGGAATGGGTAAGTTTTGATATATGTATTTTTCTTTCTCACTGACCCAAACTCGACGAGCTTCGCAACGCAATTGTTGAGAATCTTTCGAGAAACGGATACAACTGACAAGTGCCTATATATCAAGACAATATATGTATATTGTATATTGTATGAGCTTACTGTATATGCTCTCAAAATGTTCTATTATTTTGAGCACAAACGTCAAAAAGTAAAATGTTTGAACAGCAAAAGTTCCTAAAGTCATAGACATTTTATATACTAAACTAAACTATACTATATATATACATACATCTATGAACGTCTAACCCAAATATTGTACATTCACTCGCAATACAACTCGCAACGGGCATGGGCGTAGGTACCACAAGGGGTCTCTCTACAAGTCGGAAATTCCATTTGAAAATATTTTAAAACTTAAAAACTGTTAAACGTTGTCTTATTGGAAACTAATAATATGTTCGTTTTTATCATTAAATAAAAGTACAAAATTTGAAATTTAAAAAGAATATAAATAGTTAAACACAAATACAGAACTTATACAGCAGAGTTGCTAGAAAAATCTCTTCAATAAGGTTAATAAGTCAGGTTAATAGATCCTTAAGAAATATTTTCCAATTTGCAATTTGTTAAAACTTAAAAAGCTTACAAAGTTAAATTAAAATGCCGATAAAAATTTAAAAAAATCAAGAAATATTTCTACAAAGAATCAATTAATATCTCCAGAGATCAGAGAACACATACATAGATCATTGTGGGCTGTATTCTAATAGGAAATATTATATATGTAAATACATGGTTTGAAAAAAGTTAATTTCAGTCTATAAACAATAAAAACCATAGTAAAGTTAGACTTTGGTTCTTTCAAATGCCATTAATTCCAAAATAATCGTAGATTATGTTCCTTTTTTTTTTTGTTTTTCGACTTGAGGTGGGTTAAAACTTTGATTTAGTTTTTAAAACATTAAAAAAGTCATATAACAAATCAAATGCAAGTTGCTAGTTAAAACAGCCAAAAAATCCTATAAAATCTAGAAAGAACTCAATTAACTATAAAAAAAAGGTCTTATTAGAATTCCAACTGCCTGCAGATGGTGTTCCCTCTTGGAAACGCCTGTGACCAACTACAAAGAACAACGAAAGAAATGGAAGACAAGATGAAAACACACCAGACAGACAGCGGCAATTGTTGCAAGACGGAAAGAAAAGCAAAACAAGGAAAAAAAAAAAACAAAAAGAAAAACAACGAAACAGAACAATAAAAATATTCATTTCGTTAGATTTGACTGCGTCGTGAGGGCATAATTCGAATTCAAATTCATTGGCGTTGGACCAAGAGCCAGAAACAAACACAACACACACATTGCCCTCTGAGATTGGCCGACAACAATGACGAAACTCAATTGCAGCAGCTGCCACCACAGACATACCTACATATGTATATACATACGTAGATACAGTGGAGGCAATCAGAGAAAATAGGAAAACATTACCATTTGACCTAAGCCCCCCGCCCAAACCAAAACTTACCTGAAACACTGTGAGTGGCATGTGAAATTCGGAGCCGCCGGTTATTAGAAAACCCCATTTGGTATCATCCTTGGAGGCATAGGCATCCGAATCGACATCGAAGGCAGGGAAGCCATCTGTGTCGCCAATGCCGCAGGATACCTTAATAATCGGTGCCTTCTTCTTTGTCTCCGGCATTGACCAGAGTAAACCGAGTTGTTCGGGCATTTTGTTTAGCTTTTTTTGTTTTGTTAAAGAGCAAAAGTTTTATTTATAAAACAAAAACAAAAAACCAAATATAATCAAAGCAAATGTTTCTCTTTGTGTGACAATCTCTTTTAGTCTTTTGGTTTTGAGTTTTATCTCGTCTCTGTCTCTCTTTCCTCTCTCTCTCTCTGTCTTTTTTCTTGGGGGCAAAATTTTCAAAAAGTTTTTTGGCTGTCAAAAATTATAAATATTACTTTTGTTTATTTATTTTGCCGGCTTTTTATATAAAATCTTTAACCCTTTTTGCTTGTTTTTTGTTTTCTTGTTTTCAACACTTTAAGACACTGAAAACTCCCGTTATATTATATAATCATTGCACAATTTAAAAATTTAATTGAAAATTGATCAAAATTCATAAAAAATCTATCAACTTTAAACTTTATTTAGTTGCAAGTTTAATTAAATAATTATAAGATTTCTATTATTTTACAAATATAATTTAGTTTAGCCTCTTGCGAAGGGCTTGAAATAACTGAAATTTTTCTCTCTTCTTCTTCTTCTTTCGATTCCACGCATTCAACTGCACTTGTCTCGGCCAACTAAAATACATTTTTTTTCGAGAAGTTCTTTTGCCTCGTTGCATTCACGTTTCTATCCCAAGAAGAAATTTTTGGTTTTTTCTATTTTATTGCAGTTTTTTTTTTAATTTTTCTCTCTCTCTCACTTGTTGGCATTTTCTCTCATCACTGCGTAAGGAAAATCTTTGTCTGCCAAATCAATGTCTATATACTTATATCTGTATGTATGTATGTATATAGTGCCTATTCGCATCTTACACATACTCTAAATATCCAACTATACAAATCGAAAACAAACACTTGCACGTGCCTTATCACCTGTCATCTGCTACAGCCCAAACAACACGAAAAGGTGTCAAAAGCAAATGAAGCTGCGTCTCATAATTATATGGCCAGACCTAATGTTTAATGGAAATGGGTAGTAAAAATGATGTTGGTCAGAAGAAACTATTACCTAAAATGAGATACTGTGAGTAATGCCCACCATCGTAGACTTCTATTCTATATGTTAAATGGTTCAAAGTGCTTGTGCTTGATTAAACGACGTCTTAATACAAGAAGTTGCCGACAATTCAAAATCACCCAAAACTTTTAGGATCAATCGACTTAAAAAGCAGATTAGATTGGTGAAAACAATGAAATTCAATGAATAAATATTTTCTTGAAGCACAGGGGCTTTAAACTCTTTGCAGTAGGTTAACACTGAGTTTTATGGCAATTACCTTTTTTGCTTTTTATAAAAACGGAGCAAAGTTTTTCCATAAATAAATTGCCATGCAACTGACATGAATCAAAGCCCAAGAATAAGAAAAGGTGAAGCGAAGAAGGGGGCAAATCAAAAAAAAAAACGTCCAGACAAGAGGCTACACTTATCAGGCCCGATGACATGGCTATAGAACATCATTTTCAGGCGAAATCCCAAAAAGCAGCTGATAAGGCAACACACACATATGCACACGCATAGGCCAGGCACGGTTTAAAGAGGTCAGTAGCCCAATAAAAGTGAAATTTACAATAAACAAAATAAAAAAATATATATATCAATTTCTTTACGGTAATGGGAAACTAAGAACTATTACAAGAAATTTTTAGACATTTTTACATTTTGGTTTCGAAGAAGACAATAAAAATCAAGATGCGCAATATTTAAAAGAGAAATGAAGTCGCTTTATTACCCTATAAACCGCTCCTGCCCACCCTGCGCCCATATATACATATATCTATTTGTTATTTTTGTTTGCAAAAGCTTTGGTTTTATTTAAAAGTTTTCTAGTATTTTATTCTACATAGGTTGTCTCGTTAGCCTCTTTGGAAGACACCTCCATAACCTCACAGCCCTGGGCATAATCCTCAATGCTGGCCTTGTCCTTGTCTGAAGCTGCTTTAGCCGCCAAATCTAGAACCTTATCCACCTCGAAGTTGCCTCTCTCTGGTTCTGCATCATCTGTGCCAAATTCAGTGCTTTCGATTTCCACACTGGGTTTATCGTTTTCATTCGAGTGAAGCAACTGTCGTTTGCGTCGAACAGCATTTGTTACAGTTGTTTTTTCGCCAATTTTCTGCTTTTTATGCTCTTCCGATGAGGAAGTATCTTCAGCTGAACTATCAACTTTCTTTTTGGTATTTGCCTTAGCTGGATCCTCCTCCGAAGAGGAACCAGAACTATCTGCTTTTGGACTGCGTTTGTCTCGGCGATACTCATATTCCAATAGATCTTGAGGATTAGGGACCAGCCCTTCGCAAGAAACGGTCCGAGGTGTAATATCTTGATCTGGATCTGGTATAGAACGTTTTGGGCGATCTTCGTCGCTGCTGCCTTCAGAACTTACAATTAAACTGCCCGCATCCTGTTCCTCGCTGCTGGAACTGCTACTGCTGCTGCTGCTGCTAGCATTGCTTTCAGTTTCTGTCAGAGTCAGTGGTTTGGCTTGGACTAGTCCCAAAACCGCCCAGATACCTAGCAGCCATATTATGCTACGCATTATGAAATTATTTAAAATTTTGTTATTGGTTTTCTCGATCTTTTCTATACGACTGACTTTTAGAGACTGACTGGGCCAGTCGATAGAGACTTTCTATGAAACCTTTCATTTATTTTTTTTCATATGGCAAAATAATTATCACCTCTTGCTCTAGCTCTCTGTATAGCCATCTCTGTCTGTCTTGCTCTCCCACGTCTAAATGTAATTAAAATATCAAATTGTGACTGATAATGAAGGCGAAAATAAAAAACTGCAGACGAAAACATAAGCATGAGCAAAACAAAAATAGGGCCTAGGGTAACAAGGGACAAAACCGAGTATAATTATACACTATAAACTTTACTTCTTATACTATTTAATACTTCTCTTTGGATTTTATTTAAAAAAGATCACGATCCTTTGAGAGTTAAGATGAAAAAATTATGAAATTAAAAAGCTAAGCCATTCTTAAATTCTTTCACTTGATACAGCAATAATCAAAGATCCCAAAGTATGAAAAATGTTTATAAATTGATAAACAAAGTGAATATACCCGTTGCTGTAGTACTTTCCAAGAAATAATCTAAAGAAATCTTTGAATCTTTCGTTTCCAATTTTCAGACTGCGCAATTTGTGCGATTTTCGACTTGCATAATGCACGATTCATACGAGATGCTGATAAGCTGCTCCATTCTATCACATCGCAAAGCATCGCATCGCATCTCATTCCATCCCATCCCTGCTCAGACACAGCGCAATTTGTAATTATCGATGGCAATTCGTAGTATGTAAATAAGTTTATAAGTGGCGTCAATTGGCTTATGACAAAACAGAATATATATCTATAAAAATAAACAAATAAATTGCAACAACTCAACGCCGGCTGGGCTAAGCCAAGTAAATTCCATTTAAGACTTTCGGCTAAATCAACCGAAAACCGAGACAAAAAAGGATTCAAGGATTCTCATCTTCTTTTTTTTTTTTTTTTTTGTCTTTTGAGGCTACTGAATGATAAATGTCTTTGTCGAGTCCCAAAGTTTAGTTCACAAGAACGTGAGCTGCATGCGGACTAAGTGGTAAAGGGCAGATGTCCTTTAGCTCCGTTCTTACTTTATCTGCTACGCTTTACCACTGTTATTAAAAGTCAATAAACATTTTGGGTTTAAATTTAGCAAGCTAAAATAGAAAGCGCAAAAAAAAACAGAGAAGAGCTTTAAGGAGTGAGCGAATAATGATTGAAGTGCAAAAGAGTAAAAAGGATTTTGGCTTATTCAATATTGATTCCCAAATGTCCTCAAACATCAAAGCGCAAAAAAAGCGAGAGCAAAAAGCGAGAGCAAAAAGCAAGAGCAAAAAGCCTTATGCATAATTTAACCGAATCCACCATTCAATTCACCTTAAAGTTGTCGATTGATAATAAATTTTCCAACAAAAACTCACTTCAAAATGCCGCAGTGGAAATCATTTTCGTTTTCTTTTACTATGCAAATCGAACAATGCAGCAAAGTGCTCTGAGAGAAAATCAAATAAACGGAAATAAGGGCATATTGATTCTAAGTAAAAGTTGGCGTCAAACAGGATGATAAATTTTAATCAAGTATATAAGTATGTTATAACAAAAAGTATTACAAGTAGATTAACCAAAATATAATGAAATGTTTCAGTTTCTAACTAGTTTAGTTAAATTATGTGGGAGAAAATTGGTTAAATTCGTTTTTTTTTGTCCAAAGTTATAATAATTTTATTTTAGCACACTTTGGTTATCTACTCACGTTTTCAGTTACAACAAGTTCGACTGAAATTATAAGTTTATGTCATAGAAGTTTAAAAGTGTTTTTTCTCTTAATAACAAAACAAAAAAACTTATGTTTACGGCCCTCAGAAAAGTTTTTGTCATATAAGTGCGCAAATTCTGTTTACAGTAGCAAAGTTTGTTAGAAAAATCTGCAAGGAGTACATATGGAAAAAACTTGCAAGATGTTGGATTTCAAAAACGGACTAGAAAATAACTTATTAGAAGAATCTTATATGTATATGGAAAGTGTATGATAACTTCGTTCTGCTCATAACTTGACTTAGTGTGGTTCAATGGCTTCTGTTTATGTTAATCAGACAACTGTTGCTGCTCAAGAACAGAAACAATTTTGTCATATTTATTAAAAATTAATCAATGTCATAAAGTTTAGCCATCTATCAATTTTAAAGCCACAGGTGCTACAGCAAAAGATGCCCAAAATTTGGATGTAAACAAAATTTAGCTAAAGAAATTGTATGCTTCAGTAAGGTTTTCTTCGTTTGAGGATAAAGAGTATTTTTTTTTTTATCAATAAAAGATAAATTCCACTTGTAAATAAAATATAATCAAAAAGCTTTTCATTTACAATTTCCTTTGTTTAGTTAAAGTAAATCGCTTTAATACCTTTAGTTATAAATTTAATACATCTGAGAAGACAAGTGTCATCAGAATATTATTGATTATGAAACCTTATTATTATTATTAAAAGCCATAAAATTTGAAATTTTGTTTAGGTTCGTACTAATTTGCATATGAATTTCTTACGTCCTTCCCCTTTCGATGACCCAAATCTCTAAAAAGTGTTGCCTACTTTTAGACAGCTTGATTCAAATATTTAATATATTTGCTATTAATGTCCAAACTAAACTAAACACATAAAGTTCATAAAAAAAACAACAAACACACATAAAACACAAAAAAAAATATAAAAAAATAAAAAATACAAAAAAAATATAAAATAATAAAAAAAATACAAAAAAAAAAGAGCCATGTATTCATCGGAAGAATTTGCAGCAGTCTCTTCAGATTATCAAAGCGTTGGAACAGCTGAATCACTAGCCATAAAGGAAAGATTAGTAGAGAAAACGGATGAAGCGTTACAAGAAAATGTCAACGAAAATGTGGAAATAGAACAAAAGTCATCTAAACAGAATATAGAACAGACCGAGCAGTCAGAAAATAAAACAGAGACTAACGAAGTGACAGAAAAACGCGTGGATGTGGATGAAAATGATATTATTGTAATTCCTCCTGATGAGGAAAGTGAAACTGTCATCAAAGAGGTATTTCCAACCACTGCGAATGATTTAAGCAGTGCAAGACCATTACTAAAGCCGGAGAAGCAATGGAAACGTCTATCCAAATCTGTGTCAAGTGTTGTCTTTGAAAACACAATAGAACACGCCCAAGATATTGAGGCAGAAGATAATAATAATGATGATGATGAACGGATAGATGTCATAAAAAATATTTATAGCAGAGATAAGTATGAGGTTGAACGTCGCAACCAATATCGACCCCGTCATAAACGCATTTTGGATCGCGACTATGAAGAAGCCATTATCCATGAGTTAGACAGTGACGACGATGACGACGACGATTTTAATAGGAATGAGATGCTTGATGAATCAGAATCAAATGCTTCAATCAACTTAGAGCCATCGCAGGATTCCATAAAAATGAAAACAGATTTCTTGAACAATTTTGTTTTTCCACCATTTGACGAGTTCGCTATACAAGAATATGATTTGCCGATTGCGCCAGAAGAAATCTTAAAGAGTAACAATGAGGATGTGGGAAAATTTGTTGATCCTCTCACTGGCGAAGTATTACCCAGTTCCGAGTCAGAGTCGGTGTTATCAGAACCCGAAGAAGAGCAATTAACAATTAGTAGAAGTAGTAGTAGTGATTTATTGCCTATGCCAGAGTTTTCGAATGATAATGATTTGGACGACGATCATTATGCTGCTGTCAATACCAAGAGCTCTAAGGATTCTGATGATGATGCTCTCGAAAATATTTTAGTTGAATTTCAAGGTTATCAAGTTGTAGAGACATCCGGACACTCGGAAAAATATCTTCAAACTATTAACCAACAACAAGAGGCAAACATAATAATTTCTGACTGTCTTAACGATCTTTTTGATGAGATACATAGGAAATCGGAAACAATACAAACGGATAATGAACTGAGAACCAAATGTGACAAAGAAAAGCTAATAAATAGTCTAACCGAGTCTGTGGATAACTATTGGGATGAAACGTTTTGCAATGGCTATCTAAATACTCGTACAGTTGAGTTTCATAAGCGTCAGAAAAAATTTCGTAATATCATTGAGCAATCGCCAGAGGAAGAGCTTCAGGAATATCGTCGCTATTCACAGGCATTGTATCATTTGGATAATGTTAGAAAACGTAATGCTGAGTCTAAACGCCATAATGCTCACCTTATGTGTAGTGTCCTAATGGATTTGCAATTTGTGGAAACTATTGTCGAACATGTCGAACGTCATTTGGAGAAAACAATGCGTCAGTATTTGGTGCGCAACAATTCGGAATATCTACGCAAAATTCTAGATGGTGAACTGAGACTCATGCAAAAGAAGAGAAATGAAATAAGCGATGCTCGTCTCTTTCTCATAACCCGCAAGCATACCTTGGGCCACATAAAAGAAGTGAGTAGACTTCTTGAAAAAATAAAACAGGAAAAACAATTTATAAAATATTTATTTCTTACTTTGCAGAAAATCAAAAAACTAGATAGCATATCCGATGACCTGTGCATTCATGACTTTATAGCCATACAGAATGAAGTGTTGGCTTTGGATAAAAAACTTGAAGGTAAATAGCAGATATCTCGAGACTTGTTCCACCGAGAGTTGAGCTAAACTTTCGTTTTTCCAGAACGTACTGTCGATTTGAAGAAACTGCTAAATATCTATAATATCAATTTACATGGGAGATCGCAAAATCTCGAAAAGAGTGAAGTCTTGGCTGAGCAGCTAGATCAAAGGAAATCCATTCTGGTGGATCTAAAGCGAGAGCAAGATTTATTACGTGAGAAGCTCTACGAGGCAAAAATGCAAAGGTCCGATTTACATCAAAAGCAGAATGAGTTATCCTTTAGAGGTGGCATACTATCGATGCCAGCTCTGCTGCATGACTATGACGCAACTGTGGAAAAAGTTAAAAAGACACGAAATTGTGTAACCAAATTAAAGGAAATTTTAAAAAGCGTGTCCGGTCGTATTGAGTACTATGAATCTCGTGATATCTAATTTCTTTAATAAACATAAATATTTGTGTATAGTATATTAAGCAAAGTGAATTACATTTTATGGGCGTGGAGTTTCCCCTTTTTTATACCCTTGCAGAGGGTATTATAAAATTGGTCAGATGTTTGTAACGCACAGAAGGAGACGTTTCCGACCCCATAAAGTATATATATTCTTGATCAGCATGAGAAGCTAAGTCGATATAGCCATGTCCGTCTGTCCGTCTGTCCGTCGGTGCGTACGCGTTTTACTCAGCCATCTTAAGAACTATCGGGATGAAATTTTTTTTTGGGAGCTTTTTTTTTACCCGGGTGAGATAAAGTATGAAAATCTTTGGGATCGGACTACTATATCATATAACTCTGGAACAAAAATTTTTGCAAAAATTGGAGTATCCCCATGAAATTTACCAATATAATAGAATTTGATATAAAATCTCAGATCCCAAAATTTGACCCTGATCGGATAAATAGAACACAAGTTACAGTCAATATAAATCGGTTCAATCGCTGCCGGCAGCGCTGCTTGCTGCCTACTACGTCATCATCAAGTCAACAGAGTACATGCATACACACACACACGCAACGCTACATGAACTGTATGTGTATGCGTGCGTTGCTTTGCTTAGGGAACGAGGGAAGAAGAAGAAAAAATTGTAGTATAAAGAGTAAAATTATTTTGTTTGTATATTGACGAATTGAGTTGCAGAAATCAAATTTTGAACATGTAAAATTATTATTGTCAAGGACTGCAAGGGTATATAAACTTCGGCATAGCCGATGTTAGCTTCTTTGATATTTTTCCGTGTATTTGCGAATTTAATATTTCTATTGCCTACATTCGGGCAGTCTATTTAAATTTGATGAATCGAAAATGTTAACATGGGGAATATTATCAACAAATTTGAACACATTCATTTCATTTGTTCTAGCTCATACACTTACACCACACTCTCCGCACAAGAAACACTTATACATTAAGACACAATATACACTAATTACTCATAATTCTGGTAGAAATGTCTGGGTCCAAGGAAGAATTGCCAGTTGTCGCAGTTTCGGATGTTCCAATAGACACAGTTGCTGAAGAGGCAACTCAAAATCAGAATCCAGGACCAGAAAAAGAACAAGTGAATGAAAATTTTGAAGCAAAACCTAAGCAGTCCCGACAGAAACTCAAGACAGCTGAGTCTTCAGCCGAACAGAAAGATCCATCCAGTCATAGACTGACAGGAGTAGCTAGCTCTGCTGAGCCCCCGCTAAAAGGATCTGGCGATCGACTGAGTAAAGTGTCCCAAAAGGAATCTGGCCATAAACTAAGTGTAGTCCAAGAGCCGGATGATGGTGAAGCTAAAGGTACATTAAAGAAACAATCACATGCTGAAGAAGAGGCTTCTGTGATGCCTATCGAAAATACCCAAGAGCTCGAAGAATATGAAGGTGTTGAGACCCGCAAGTCCGAACAACTAACGGACGAGGAGAAGAAAAAACTCGAACGACAAAACCGCAAAGAACGTGTCAACAGGCGTTTTGGACAGAGCAGCACTTCGGCGGTGGGTTTCGATGTGGTACCTGAAGTAGAAGACCTAGCCGAGGACGATGATGATCGTAGTGATGTTACTAGTGTTTTTGATTCCGATTACGATGAACGTAACCGCCCTTCATATCGACATAAGAGTTTGCTGGAGCGCAACATTTTGGACACTGTGGTGGAACGGTTTGGTACCAATTTTGATGAAAACTTAAGTGCATATGGCTCATCGGGGGAATCAGACCAAGAACTGTGGCAACAAATATCTGCAAATAGTCTAGACACCGTGCAAATGAAAACAGATTTTCTTAATGATTTTGAAGTGCCAGTAATGTCCGATATTTCCGAATCAGAAGATGATCCAATGAGCGTGAGTGTTGTAACAGCCGTTTCCTCTATCATGATATCACATGGGATTGATGTGGGAGTGTTTGTTAACCCTTTGACTGGCGATGTATTGTATAGTTCACAATCGAGCGCCGACGAGTTACCTGTCGAGAAAGTAGAAGAGGAAATGGCATTGAGCGAGACATCTTCGGGTATGTTGGACTTTGATGATAGTGACGAAGCACCCAAAGAAATCGCCAAAGCTGAAGACGAGCAGGCTCGTGCTGACTCATTTGTCAATTTTCAACAATTTCGCTATATAGGATCGGAGGAGGACAGCAGTGATGAGGATCAACTAGCAAAAAGTGTAAAAAACGAAGTACATCAAATTACTAACGATTTTCTCGAGGAACTGCTTAATGAAGTGATAACGAAATCAGAACTACTCACTGCCGATAATATGCTCCGGACGAATTGTGATAAAAATAAACTTATTGAAGGCATATTCGAATCTATAGAAAACTACGAGATGGAGAAATCACTTAACTTATTTTTAAATGCCCGAACTTGTGAATATTATAAACGTCAGCGAATCCATCGTGTCTTCCAAACCCTACCGCCTGCGGCTGAGTATTACGAACATCGACGCTATAAGCAGGTATTGAATCATTTGGATTTTGTTAAAAAACAAAATGCTGAAGCTAAGCGCAACAATGCCAAACTTATGTGTAGTGTCCTAATGGATTTGCAATATGCCACAACTTTTGTGAAGCACAGTGAACTTCATTTGGAGCACACAATGCGTCATCATCTGATACGAAATAATTCCGATTCTCTAAAGCGTATAGTCGATCGTGAATTGAAAACGATGAAGCATAAGAGAAATGAGATAAGTGATGCTCGTTTGTTTCTCATCACCAGGAAACATTCTCTAGCTCGCATATCAGATGTGAGTATCCTTTATCCTTTAATAAAATTAAAATATACATGGTTAATTTATGGAAAAATCATTAGAAAATTCATCAATTAGAAAAAGTTACGGAGGACCTATTGATCAGTGATTTTGTTGCCATTCAGAATCAGGTGTTGGCATTGGATAAGAAAATTGAAGGTGAGATACTTGAACATATGTATACCATATATTGAAGTCAGCATAACCCAATATTTAAACGATCTTCCACAGAACGAAATGTTGACTTGAAGAAGCTTCTGAACACCCATCAAGTGGAACTACATCAGATAGAACACACTCACGAAAAGGCTCTGGTCCTTGCAGACATGCTAGAAGAAGAGAAATCCATCTTGCGGACAAAGCAGGAACGACAAATGGAACTACGTGAAAGTCTTTATGAAGCAAAAATGCAGAGGACACGCATACAACAACGACATAAGGAACTTTCTATCAAGGGGGGCATCCTGTCGATGCCAGCCCTAATGACCGACTATGATGTGACTCTACAGAGAGTGGAAGAGAAACGTGTTAGTGTAGCTAAATTAAGGGAAAGTTTAAAAAGCCTTTCGGCCCGTGTTGCCTACTTTGAGTCACGTAATCTGTAGTCGATTTTAAATAAAAAACAAATAACATTTTTCTATCTATGTAGTAAGCTATGTAAACTTTGTATGTCTTCATTAGCCACATCAACTTACACAACTAACTAAACATTTAATGTAAACTATACTCGCAACACGAATACACACAACAAAATCCAAACACAAAAAAAAAAATAAATAAAATATAAAAAAAAAAAAATAAACACAATAAAACAATGGATTTAGTAAAAGAGGATCCAAAGCAAATACCAAGAGACTTGGATAAAACGCCACCTGTTGTGAAGGATCTCAAAGTGGAGTATCAAGAGCACGCAGAGGTCCAAGACATTTCTGAAGAAACTCTAGATGCAGAGAAAAAGTCAAATAGAACAAGTATGGTGAATGAAGTGAAGATATTGCCACTCAAAGAGGATGAAGGTGTGAATATAGAGCCAAAAAGAACGACTCTAGCAAACAGAGAGGGTATTAGTAAACGTGATCTTTCAATAGAAACAATTGAGGAAATCAAAAAACGTAAAAAAGAGGCACGTCTCTTGAAAAAACAAGAATCCTCTGTTCCACTGAACGACAAAGTAGAGCAGGAGGAGGAGCAAATACCAAGAGACTTGGATAAAACTACATCTGTTGTAAAGAATCTCAATGTGAAGCATCAAGAGGACACAGAGGTCAAAGTCATTGCTGAAGAAACTCTAGAGTCAAAAAGAACGGCTGGAGTAAACAATATAGAGGATATTGGTGTACGCGATATCTCGATAGCCACAATTGAGGAAATCAAGTATCGTAAGAAAGAGGCACGTCTATTGAAAGAACAACTCGATCAGGAGCGAAAAGAGCGTCGATTAGAAGAGATGCTAAAACGAGACTTCGAATACAAAGAAATGAAAGTTTTAAATAAACAAGAAAGAGAATCGGAAAAAATAAACAGGCGAAATGAATCAAGTATATTATGCGAAAATTACGATCAATTACTTCTAGATGCGGTGGAAGATGAGATATCAGCATCTGAAACCCCAAGCGATTCTGAGCAAAGCGACGACCATATCAGATTATCTTTCGCCGAAACCATTTTCGCAGCCCTCGAAGATATGCCCGTTTTATCCGAATTATCCCTTAGCGTTGAAGATGATGAAATTGCCAAGCCTTCTCAAAGCATCATAAGCAACAATTATGAAGACACTGGTCGTTTTGTTGACCCACTAACAGGAGAATCTCTTCATAGCTCTTCAGAAACTTATATCGAGAGTTTTACTGGGGAAGTTGAGGAGTATATCGGAGATGATGGAGAAAGTAATTTCACTCTATCCCTGGATGATCTGCCTATGGACGATACGCCAACACCAACGCCAACGCCAAGACTTCCAAAAGATGAACTTGAATACGACCCCAACCAACTTAATTTTAACCTATCGCAAACTGTTTTAAGAGATTACTCCTTACAAAGTGACAACCTTGATGCAGTACAAGTCAGTGATCAAATCGTTTCCGACTTTCTGCAAACGCTACTGAAATATGTTGTGAGTGAAGCCGATACGGCTGTCTCCAAAGCCCTGTTCACTCAACGTCTTGACATTGTGAAGCTTCACCAAGAGCTGCAAAAGGTTGTGGAACAACATTTAGTAGAGAAATATCGTAACAATGCATTGAATCTAAAAACCGTGAAATACTATAGACGTAATGAAATGCTTCGTCATATCGAGGAACATAGTTTCAGCTTCGAAATAAAGGACAGACATCGTTATTTTGAGGCCCTTTTGAAATTAGATTTTATTCGAAAACGTGCAGCTGAGACGAAGACTCAGAGTGCCTATCTCTTAGCCAGTGTCTTAATGGAGTTACATAGTGCTGAAAATATGTCCATGCACTTGGATAAACGTCTGTCGGATTTGATATACAAGACCATTGTAACTAAGGATTCGGAACTTCTCAGGAAAGTTGTAGAACGTGAAATGCGTTTGTTCAATAACAAACGCAATGAAGTTAGCGATTTGCGTTTTCATCTCATTACCAAAAATCATACTTTAGCACGTTACGATGAGGTAAGCCCATTAGTAGTTATAATCAATAAGTTTAGCTAATGTCTATTTACTTTATTTAATAGAAAATTGGTCGCCTGGCAACTATTAACGAAGATGTAAACATGGACACTTTTCTTCTTGTGCAAAATCAATGCACAAGTCTGCAAAAGAAACTCGAAGGTAACATCTACAGAAAGTCCTTGAGATGTTTGTTTTTAGTGTATAATTTACCAAAAAAACAGTTGCTACCAATCTCGTCATCTTGCTCATTCTTTAGAGTACTTATAGTTTAATTTTTTAGCATAAATCAAAATGATTTAGATTTGGTTTAATTTAAAGTAGCCTATAATGGTGAAGGTGAAGTTAATGCAACTACATTTCTACATATAGATCTCTTTTATCAAAGATTCTTCAAAGCAAAAAAAAACAATTTTTAATAAAGAAATCCTTTCATATTTTTAGAGAAATCATGGAGCTTGCATTCTTTGCATTCTCAGTTCTATAATGAATTGCATTTGCTAGCCCATATCCGAGAGCGAACCGTTGATTTATGCGGACAATTGCAGATGGTCAAGGCCGCATACAAGGCAAAATACCAATACAAATTGGAATTACGTGAAAAAATATTACATCTTAAGCTTCAACGTGATAAAACACGTAAACAAGTGCGTCATGTATCCTTTCAGGTAAGTCAATTCGAAAATTGTAGACTTCCTTACACACCAACGCACACACACAAAAACTCTTTCTAATTTTTGCAGGGCGGTCTCCTGCAATACCATAGTCTCATGCTCGACTTTGATGATACCGTGGAGAAAGTCTCTAAGTTGCAGGCCAATGTACAAACTCAAAGAAATATTATGCAACAACTGGAAGCCAAACTTGAAGCTCTTTCAACTCTTAGAAGTACTCAGTAAAGAGGCGATTCTTTTACTTTTTCATTCATATATAATCAAAAGAAAACTTGCATCATTTCCAGCAATTATTGTACTATAATACATACATATATAAAAGAATCTTTGAAAGCAAAAAAAAAAATATATGACTAAAAAAAAATCAAGATCATTAATTAAGCAAGAAAAATGCCTCGAATAACATGGGACTTCCTATCTATTAAATGTGCCACATAGCGGATCAAAAATTGGTCTCTTAATGGTCCCATAAGATATATTCAAAACTGAAAATATACATATGAAATTATGTATATATGTACTACATATATATTTGTGGACATATATCTTTCACAATTTCAGTGTCAAGTTGAATATTTATTTGCTTGTTTTTAGTTTGGTTGTTGTTTTTTGTTATACTCTTGCAGCAAAGGGCATTGGGGAATTGTTTGGCTTTTTGTCACACCAACGCATATTTTTCTTTGAAAATATACAATCTGTGGCTGATATAAATTGGCTTGTTTCAAAATGACTAAAAGTATTTTCTTAAAACAATTTTGGTTGGTTTATTGGTTGGCCATTTTCCATTGTTGCACTTCTCTAAAGTTTGTATACCCTCGCAAAGAGGATATAATAAAAATTGGCATTGCTTCATTGAAGTTTTCTCTCAATTGTTGAAGTATTCATATAAAGCTTCTAAGTAAAATTTGCTTAATGGTTTTTTGTCCCTAACTGCTAGATAAGACATTCAATGTTTGAGGGCCGTTTGTTTGAATTGCGCCTTAATGTTTTCACACACAATAAGATTTAGAAGTCGATGACTAACAATGAAGTGTATGCAATCATGGGTTCTATACTCGGTGTGACAAGATAGCGTCTTATAAATCGATGCTACTGGCTATATCATGTACGAAAAAGTGTCCTGTTCCATTTGGCCATGTGGGTGCAAGCGAGAGGGAGCGACATTATTCATACACGGACAGACTAGTATTGTTATTATTACATGAACAAATTGCGCTGGCTTTCTACTCTTTGTAATCCCTGTAACGCCGAGTTCTTAAGCTGTTCATCATCGTTAAGAAACTGACAGACAACGAGACCCAAAAGGATTTAGTTATTGAATTCAGCAGTGAAATAATTTAATTTGTTTCCAATTCACAAGCCTTTTACAATTATTAAGACTCAATAAATCATCTGCAAATGTTTTATTCAAATAATAGAACATTTTATTGGTACAGTCCAGTCAACTAATCAAGGTTTATACTTAGATTTGTTTTCGTTTTTGTTAGGTATCAGAATCATTGACTATCATTGACTTTTAAAAATATGGCAAGCCTTTTGATCTTTCCTGTTTAAAGTTGAGAGTTATTCTCTAACACTGTACTTACATAGTTCGATGAAGAGACATTATAACTTTATAGTTTTTGATAGAAACTTTAAACTAATACTAGTAAGAGGTTTTCTCTATCGTTGTCATTAAAAGAGAACCCTATCACCCATGGACTTATTTCGACTTCACTTGATTGAAATCGATTTCTCTATTCCCCACAGACAGTCCTTAAAAGCATATGTGTTAATGGCATATATACCGCTTTACACCCATGTCAGTAATTAACAGAAACATTTGACTAATTGCTCAAAATATGTACCAACTATAAAACAGAAAAAAAAAAACTTTTGTCGAAAATACCAACAAGGCATGCCATTTGCTTTATAATTCAAATTGACCAATTCATGATCAATTGTAGAAGATACTTCATGTTTCATTTCAGTGGACAAGAGGGCAAGAGAGAGCAGGGAACTACGACATTTGTATAAACAGTTTTGGCACGCTTTTCTATGGACATTTTTTCGCTGCAATTAGAAAAAACTTATTAAGTGTCTAAGCAATTGAATTGCTAGCCAAAAGTACAACGCAAAATTAAAGGAAATATATTTATGAGAAATTTCTCGAAAAATAAAAGGCGTAACCAATCTCTCAAGTTGTCTGCTGACTATCATCTCTATATACAATACACAATCTATATCTAAGAAAAATAATTTTTTTTTTTTTTTTTGCCAAAAATATCTATCACACCTGCATTTGGCTGAAAGAATTTCAAGCAGCTGCCAAGGGGCGATTGAGGTTTTTCTTGATTTTTTTCGTAAAAATTTCCATTTGACCTCGACACGCTTCGTTGGAATACAATTTGCACACAGTTGTAAACATTCAAAACAGTTTCACTATAAGATAGATATGTATAGACAAATATGTGTATATATATACAGAAAATTAAGAAAACGAAAAACACCCACACAAAAGCCAACAAGAAAAAAAAAGCTCTGAAGGTTATAGAGGTGATTAAAAGCTGGAGAATCGAAATTTGTTGTCGATGATTATTTTTTTTCAAATTTACTTTATTTTTTTGATATAATAAATAAACTTAGCTAAATATATATACTTAATTTTAAGGCGTTTCTACCAGACTTTGCCTTGCTTTTTTTGGTGTGTGTTGTGTATGTTCTTTTTTTGTGTGAGTGTTTTGAGGAATTGTGTTTTTTTTTTTTTTGTTTTTTTTTTTAATGTGATTTAAACTTACAAAAGTAATTTAGAGATATAAAAGTGATGAAATAATATTTAAACTCCAACTCCAAAAAATACTTTTAGCAAATTTACTTGCCCAGCAAGATTTTGCGGCCAGCGCCCAAGTTCTGACCAGCCTGGGTGGCACCCTTGTTGGAACCGGCCTGAAGACCAACAATGGTCTGGCCAGCCTTCAGCTGCTCATCGGTGAAATCACGCTTGCACTCATCAGCGGGCTTGGGGCCCAAGAAGGGACCCTTGAAGTCATCGTGCTTGTAGGTCTATCAAAAGAGTTTCACTTATAAACACCAACGAAAACCTACGAGAAATTTGTTTAAGGGGAACTTACAGCACGTCCCAAAGCGAAAATGGTGTTGGTGACATTGGCAATATCCTTCTTCTCATAGAGATCGACAGTCTGGAAGACATCGATATCGGGTACACCGTATTCCTTCAGAGCCTTCTGGAAGTTGTTAATGTTCTCCATGAACTTGAATTGGCCACCAGATGAGTTGACCTTGGGCACAGCATTGGGCGACAGAATGTTGATCAGTTTGCACAGAACTTGGCCATCCTTCAACACATCCTCATACTGCTGGCCAGCGGGGAATTTCTCGGCAATAATGGCCTCAATCCATTCCTGGGCCTCTTTGTCCATCTCGGGATTGCGCTTGCCGGCAATCTATATGAATATCCGAGGGAAAAAAAAACAAACAAACATTTTGTTAGAAAAAAACACTTTTCCGAGCACTTTTAAATTCACTTTTTGAGTTTTTTTTTTAACATTTTTCTTTTTTAAATTATTTTTTCACTTTTCTTGGTATATATTCCCACCTTGGCACGAACGGCACGTTCAAGAGACATGTTTAGTTTGTTTTTGTGGTACTTTTTGTTTTCACGTTAAAAAGGATCTTCACCAAAGCTCGAGCAAGCCTTAACTGATGCCTGGCCACGGGGCGTATGCGTCTTTTAAAGCGCAAGACCACAATCTTTCGGTATTCATGTATATTGTTCCAAAAATATATCCGAATTCGGAGTCGCCTCTATGTGAGAGATTATTTCTCGATGTTTTTCCTTTGTTGTGTGGGCGTATTCTATAAATTTTTTCGGCTTCTCCGACTTTGCCTCGCATGAGTCGTGCGTTTTAATTTTAGATCATCATCACAAACGCAGACCAAAAAACCAAAAAAAAAAAAACAAAAATTGAGAAAAAATTAGAAAAAATAACAACTCTGAAAAATTGTTTAATAATTATAAATTCGCTGGCGAATATAGACGCGCGCCTTTAAGTAAATTTTTACATATCTTTCGTTTGTTATCATAAATAATTTCCACTTTTCGGACAATGTTGCTTGTGAAAATGATTTCAAAATGAAAATTCTTCAATTCGTATTTTCCACAATTTGTTGCTTGTAATCGCCATTATGAATTTCGCCTGCATTGAATCATAATTAAAAATGGCATTGAATAATTGAATATAATATAAACATAAGTAGATTATTTTCGATTAAGTCACATTCAAGCACAATGTCAACATTTCTAAAGTAAACATCGATTTATTAAACAAACAATTAAGCAAATAAAATAATAAAATAAATATTGCAAATATAAAACAGTTCTGGAATCCTCGAGAAGAAATTTTAATTACATATATTTACGAGTTGCCGGAAATATTGATATATTTTTTGAAATTGATTAAGAAAATCTATTTGGGAAATTTATATTAATTTCTAACTAGTTTAAGCTGCATTTTATCAATGGCAATTAAATAATAAATCTATTTCAATTTCTTGACATTTTTAGCCATAAATTTTCTTAAGTGTTTTGTGTTCTACAAAAGTGTTTTAGACATCGAATTCATTGAAATTTCGGCAACATAAAAATAACTTTTTTTGAGGACAAAAGAATAAGCTGACTTTTTAAAAGTCAAAGTTTTAAAACTACTTAAAATTGTAATATAATGGCAAAAACTATATAATATATTTCCTTCACAATAAGTTTTGGAAGCAAACAAATATATAGAAGTCCTCACCAGCTGAAAAAAACTTGAGTATTTTAAATTTTTAAAATTTATTACCCATTAGCAAATAAACACTAGAATATACATAGTTCCAGGTGACAAAAAAAAAAAAAAACACAAGATATAAGTGAGGGGTAACTTTAAATCAGATCACTTTAAACAAAGTATTTTAGCTTAGATGCTATGGTTTATTTTTAGTTTTTCTTTATTTCTGTTAGGTATATTCAAAATCTGTCTAGACTTGGACAATGTTTGAATGGAAATTGATGAAAGACATATAAAGCATGACTCAAAAAGCAAAGCCGCAGAAGGGTTCATCGGGTAAGCCTTCAATCGTCATCTGCTGAGACCGAAAAGACTAGTCAAGCCCTACCAATTAGAATCAGACCTGAAAGGCAAATCCTTTTTAGTCTGCGAGGATAGTTTTCATTTGGCAGTTGTGCTGCCAGCCGGTTGGTGTCCGAATTTCAGGACCTTCTTGTGGACTATGAATCCCCTTAAGTTCCTGTAACCCACATCTGGATGCCGTATGTCCATATGGGCTCCAAGATGGAATTGTGCTGAGCTGCTATTTGTGGACGATGAGCCAGTGCATCGTTTTTAGTGTCATTTGCATCGACTTAGCCTTGATGTGAGCTATAGGTAAGTAATAAATGGATGGCAACTTTACTTGTCAGTCTCAGGTGCCAAATCACTTGTGGCACCTTGTACAGTCTTTAAGTTTTCGAAATGATTTAGTCTGATTTAGTTCAAATAAAAGGGAGAAATATAAAAACAAGAGACAAACTAGGCCAAATTCCAGTGAAAACATAATTCTACACGCACACATACTAATTAATTTGACAATTATAATTAGTAATATATTATGGTAAATTTCATTTTAAAATTTGAAACGAAAAACATAATTGGCAAAGAAACATCATGAAATATATTTGAAATGCGCAAGGTCAATATGGATATACACTTTGTTTATATATAAATTTGGTCCGACAATTAATATGAATTATGCTCTTTGTGTTATTGAAAAGCACTTTAAATGATGGCTAAGGAAAAACATGAATGCCTGAGGCAAAAGACAGAGCAAAGTTCATGCCCTCAACATGGAAAAAGCATGGAACACATCAGATGGAATACAAAAACAAGAGAAACTATAAATAAACGTATAATGAAATCATTTTTGACCTTGTCCCGAGGCCAAACATGAGGCGAGTGATCTACTAAATGGATGCAGCGATAACATTTTCTCTGCTAGAGCGGATACAATTTCGATAACTAGATGAAAATTTCCTACATTTACGTATATGGCAAGGCAAAATTGTGTTCTGGGTTGTCTCTTCGCCTTCGCGTTCTCGCTCTCTCTCTCTCTCACCTATTTTTGGGTCGTTGCTGACAGGTGGACTTAGCCAAGAGCAAGAGACGATGAAGGAGGAGGAAAAACACCGAAATAGTTGCGCTGCGTCAGCATCAGCAAATGAGATTTTCCAGGCGTTTTCTTAGTTGTTTCTTTGTGCTTTTTTTCTTGCTTTTTTCTTCACACATTCCCGCCTGATGGCGTGTTGAATTTATTTTTACTGGGCAGCCGCGGGCCTAAGACGAGTGTTTAGGGCCATTCGTTAATTAATAAACGTTTTTACATTTCTTTTTTCTTAAACATACAAACATATGTATATATATTTTTTGTCGACTGACAATCGTTAAGTGAATTAAATTCGCCCTTGGGTAACTTGCTTTTGAATAAAATTTAATTAATATGCCCTGCAGATGGCTGACAATTGTATTATCATAATTGCATTCAACCTTCAAGTATTAAAGATGGGGCTACAGCCCCAGCATTGCATAAAGACCGTTAGTGGTCCGTTCTTTGTGGTTTCAAAAAGGTCTTCAAATGCAGTAGGTTGAGAGGGTGGGGCTTCTTGCCTACATTTGACATCTCGTCTTTTTCCCTGTCTTCAGTGTTTTAGAAGATAAAACTCGAAAAGTTTGCGTTTACGTGAATTATTTAAGCCACTTTTTCAGGGATTCCTTTGAAGTCTTTGGATATGTACAAAATTTCAAACCAGTATCTCACCTAGTCAGTCAAACAAACTGCTTTACACCTTAAGGCGAAACTTTGCCTGTTTTCAGCTACTTCTTGGTTAGATCTTTCCAATTCACTTCTTTAAGGGACAATCCCAGGAGAAGCCTGTGTCCTTCTTTTATCCATGTGTGTCTGTTCAATTGATATGCGTCTCTGTTTTTTCTATTTTCTCTTCACGAACAAGAGAAAGTGAATGAAGAAAACAAAGTTAGAACAGTGAAAAGGCCGCAAAGCAATTTTCTTCATGCTCTCCATCATTATCATAATTTTTCTTTTTGCGGAAAATTGCATATGAGTTTCCAACACTTTTTCATGTTTATCTAGGAAAATTTGATTTGGCACTCAAACAAAAGTGGCAAAGGCATGCCGCCTGGCTACTTGCCGCTTGCCACTTGATGCTGAGGATTATTTTCACATAAATCAAGCAAACAAACAAACAAAACTCCACTCCAACCGAACCGACATAAAGGCCCACAATCATCATCATCATCATCAGTATCATAGGACCTAGGCCTAGACTAAAGGAATAAAAAAAAGAAAGGAAAAAAGACAAGCAAAATGGACCGCAATTCCCTTAGAAAATGAAGTCAAGCAAAAATAAGGCTCATGGCAATTGTTTGCGGACATTTTCCCCATTGCCCCAACCCCCAAAACACTCCACCCCTCGGTTTAACAGAAGGAAAATGCCAACGGAAACGGAAATTAAGTCAAGCAAGGCGTCTGCCATTTTCAATTTCAAATTGTTGAACTTTAACTGCAATTTCAACAAAGTTAACACTGTTGCTTATATTTGTTTTTTTGTTTCTGTCTTATTTATTTATCATAAACAATTTGAATAGTTTAACTATAAATAGCATGAGAGAAAAGAAGACATATTTATTTATTTATGGCCGAGACATTTAATTGGAAAAAATCTTTATTCTGCCTTCTGCCAATGTCGTCATTTTGCCATAAAAATAAACATTTTGCTTTCTCTCTCTCGCGATACGACTATTTAGATATTTATAAGTCTCGCACAATATTTCTAGACACATTTTGCCGCTTATCTTTGCCAATTAAATGGAATTGACAATTTTCTATATCTCGACTTTGGAACTGTCAGAAAATTAGCTAACACTGGAAACTGAAAGGAAAATTCTAGGTAAATGGAACGTTTACTCTATGCATTGTTCAGACAAACACGATTTTCCCTTGACAATGGATGTGAGGTACCCTTTCTTAAGGACAAAACCCTTGAATGTCGTTAATCAGCAGCTAATATAACCCATCTTGTGTATAGGGTATCCATTAAAAGAGGCCTCAATAAAAAGTTTAACTTTTGCATATAATTTGCATTTGCTTAAACATTTTTTTGTCTCTTTGGTTTTTGTTTAAACATTTGCCATGGTAAGCTAAAAAAATCTTTTGAACTTGTAATTTCAGTTAGATATTTGCTTGATTTGGTTTCCTTTTCTTTCATTTAACTGACAGAAAAGAAAAGGTTAATTAGAAATTCAGCTAGACCGCAAAAAAGATAAGTTAAATACCAGAGCCAAGCACTTAACCACAACAAAAAGGTCCTTCAGTCTGCGTCCCTTAACTCGGTTTGGGAAATATTTATTGTTCAGTCAGCCTGAAACAGGTAAAGGTGCAAAATAAGTAAAAAAGGAAGACGGTCAAGACAAGTCCACCAAATACAAACAAACCCCCCCCACACAAACAGTTTAATCAATAATTTAGACTTGGACTGTGGTTTTCCTCCTTCAAAATTGGCTTAAACGTATTGATTGAGAAACTAGGCAAAAAGTTCGACCTCGAAATGGGAAACTTTTACAATATTTTCCAGACATTCGCATCGTTTGGTCTAATTGAATTTCGCCCTTATTGGCTAACACTTTAAAGCTTTCAAATGGCAATGGCATGTAATGAGATTTTCATTCATCTATGGGATGTATGTGTCTTGAGAAAAAATAAAAAGTTTTCTTTCCTCGCATTTCATTGCCAAATTGCCACTTCAAAGCAACAATTTTTGCTCCTTAAATCAATTTGAACAAAGTATTTTTCTCAGCTGAAACGAAAACATGAAAACATTATACTCTTTTTGACAGGGAGTCGACGTAATGGATACCTTTGAAGTGTTTCGCCTATGTTTCGCCTAGTTTGCAGAAAGAAATGGAAAACAAGGGCATACTTTTAGGGGTCATATGTTATTAACTTTTTTATGTTGTGACTAGAATATTTCGTTTATTACTTTTACTCAATACTAATATACCCTTAAGCTCTCTATCCACAGGATATTGACAAAAAGAAAATAAAAGTTTAGAAACGACTTTGTCGTTTGTCATTATAACTCGATTTGCAACTGGTAATGTATGATGTTAGGGCAAAGCACACGCACACATACATACATACATATTGAGGGGTCCTGGCGCACCTCCTGGAGCCTATGTTACTCCCCTACGTGTGTGCCTATGCTAATTGCCAGCCATTATCTTTGCTTAATTATGGCGCCTCTTGACAAATGGTGGGCACCTTCTTTTTGAATTTTTTGGCCTTTGACATTTCAATTGTTCGAAAATTTTTCCCTTCCTGTGCCTAATTTATGCACATTTGTTTCCCCCATCTCTTCTCATCATATGATGATTGCAAGGCAAGTGATAAAAATTGAAAATCAAATTTTATCTTTAGATTTTTCTGTTGTTGAATTTTTAAATTCAATTTGATTCCACCAAAAATAGCGAAACTCTTGGGATGCGGCTGCGAACTAAACGTAAACAAAGATGAAATTCAAACAACAAAAAGACCAAAACCACAGAATAACTAAAAAAAATATATATGTATATTCCATCGTGGCATTGGCAAAAGCTAACTGTGAATACCAAATAGATTCAATTACATATACATATATAAATATGTGTGTATGTGTAGAGGAGTCTGAATAATAACGAATGGAATATGAAATCAAAGCTAGTGAAAATTCAAAAAAACTTGTTTCTAAAACCTAAGATTGGTATATTTTCTTATTTAGGTTGATTACTCGTATTAAAAGAGAATTTATTTAATATTAAAAGGACTTAATTTTAAACATATATCGTAATCTTTAAAAGTTATATTTGAAAAAACATAATTAACAGTATTTTTAGTTTTAGTCTTAGAGTCAGTGAAATCAAGTAGGAATAAGTACTAGACTACTCACTAAGCAATAGTGAGAGAAGAGGACATTAAAAATAATTTGTCGACACTAAATTCGTATCATAGGGAGACAAAATTCACGATGAAAATGAAAGTGGACGACAAATTGACTCGATGGTATACAGAATGGACAGCCAAATTAAAGTGATATAAAAAAGATTACAGCCTCTAGACGAATGATTAATTACAACTCCAAACAGCCAAAAAAAACATGATCATAAACATAAAGAATTTTATTAGACGAGTTCAAAATACAAACAAGGAGTTTTTCACCCGGGAAAGAAAAAAGAGATTTGGAGGATATAAAAGATAGTGACTCAAACCTCAATGGATCAAGGGAGGATGACACAAAGATATACATGAGGATGCAAAAAGTAGAGTAAACATCGACAAGCTGAAAAAAACTATTTAAGATACCCTGTAGCAAGATGAACAACGACAAATGCGATTAAGTATACATATACATATGTATGAAGGAACAACCAAGTCAAAACCGAAAACAAGCTTACTAGGACATATCAGAATACAAATAGAAAAAAAGACATCAACACACAAAAACAGTGCTATCATCTCAGTACATTTCTTGGCGGTAAGAATCTTGCAGCGAAAGCAAAACTACAGCAAAAGAATCACTTTTAAGATGCACAAAATAATCTTATACTAAACTAAGTCAAGCTAACAAATACAGACATTTTAAAACTCTCACAAACAGTTCAAAACTTCAGCTTCGTACATTGTATCAAAATATTGTATGATAAAAAGTTTTAATCTTTTTGTTTTCATGATGATGAGTGAAATTTATACTTGTGTAACCCTTAAGGAAGATCTCTAAAGGATATTGAAATATATTGAAAAGCCAAAACCTTATAAACTTCTCATAATTATATTATTTAATTAGTCAACAATTTTAAAAACTATAGCAAATAAAGAACTTTATCTATATACATATAATCTATTTAATTCCCTTATTTATTAATTTATATATTTAAATCACAGCAAATTCTTAATTAAATCCATTTAACTAAATATTATACTTAAAGTTGGTTTTATTTTTCTCTTAACGCCTTTCCCTTTAGTATAAAATTGCACTTTGAAGATATAAAGTTTCATTCAACTTTCGGCATTCAATATAGACAGTTTTCTAGGAATAACCCAAATAATTATGAAATGATCAAATTTATCTCTAATATTTACTGCTTAAATGGGAAGAAAGAATACCCATTCGTCCGTTTGGTTGTTTAATATTATAATTTTAATCTTAAATATGGAATTGCCTTTGGTTTCCAGGAGTTGTCAAACTCAAACTGTAGTAAGGCTTGCCAAAGCTCTATAAATTCATATGGAAAAACTATGTCGTATGGAGATTTTTCGACATGCAATTCATCATTGAACTTTCCCACTGTTGGAAAACAAAGCAGCGTAAGCCCTTTAAAGAGAAATCTGACCATAGTTTTTTGTACAATCGTAGTATGTGTCAGAAGGAACATTCCCTCATACACTTTATTCACTTACCAACCAACCAACCAACCACCCACCCACCACACTTTAGCTAGACCCACCCATACACACACATCTTCGTCCACCTTGTACTGTCACGGCGAAAGGGCAGATAAATGTTGGTTGAAATTGAAAAACTTGACGGTCGAGAGAGAAGGAAAAGTTTTGCTGCGTGCTTAGAGAAGATTTCATTCCGGATGCGAGAGCAACGTTAATACATGATGATGTTGCAACTTAAATGACAGAGAAAAGTCAAAACTGCAATCTGTCTTATTCGAATTAAATAAAGAATAAAGTCAGTGATGAAAGTGGGGAAAGTGAGAGTTGGAGAGTGAGAAGAAGGGTGAAATAGGACGAGAAGAAGTGGAAAGCAATTAATGATTAATGGCAGGTACTTAGACCCTAGTCAAATTTTGCGCGTGGTCATTAGCCCGCGGATAGAGGGACAAGCTGTCATTAGGCAGGACCACAACCATAACAAATATTTGCCAAGTGCAAACAGCGAACCAGGTAAACCAGGTAAATTCATCGCGTTAAATTGCTTTGAACTGACTCTCTCTCCCTCGATGGATCGTAAGTGGTCGTAACATATCCCTTTTCATAAACAGAAGGCAAACATGCAATTAACTCTACCCAACCCCAAGCCAACACCCAACTCCCAAAAACAATTTATATACAAAAAAAATGTGTGAGGGGATAAAAAAATATCTTTAAAAAAATTCCATCTGAAATTGAATCTTTTATTGTATTAATCTTCTTGTTGGGGGAACAGAAAATGTCCAGTTTGCTGCATTGTGTGGCGCAATTTCGATAGACCCATGCGATTCACTTGATAGGCATCCAATTGCTGCATTGTGGCGAACCAACAATGTAAATGCGACCACTGCGATGCCAACACAGGAAACATGAGCTCAGATACGGTGCTCAATGTGGTCACCATGGAAATGTCGGCAAGTGTTAGCTAAATGGAAAAAAAGGAGAAATAGACACATAAACAAATGGCAAATCGTAATTAAATCTTGTGCACCTAAAGAAAAAATCTAAGGAAAGAGGGGGGACAAGGCATTCTTACCTGATCCCCTGCCATATAAGATTGTTTCTCCAAATACTGTTCCATGGCCTGATATGCTTCTTTCAATTTGCGCTCATGATAGGCTGCATCCACTTGATCAAGACCCTTTCTCATAATCTCCGACTAATATGTACAAAGAGTAAAAACAACTTAGTTACTCCTAAGAAGTTAAAGAAAAAATACATTTCAACTCACCATCAAATCACTATCACGACGAAATAGAAAAGAACATTCAAAGAACAGACGATTTAGAACTTGAATACGCTCTTTATAGGCCTTTGGCCATAATGTTTCCGCCTTATCATATTGCTCGGCCAGATGAATCATTATTACATGACTATCAGTTAATATCAGATCATTATCCACTAATGTAGGTACACTATGCTGGGGATTTAGCTGAAGAAAACTCCAAAATTATTAGCATTTCAATTGAAATTTTGAAATTTTCCACTCAGACCCACCGCTAAGAAGTCTTTGTCAAATTGAGCGCCTTTAAAGAGATCCACAAATCGCAATTCCACATCAATATTCAGCATTTTGATAAGCATCAAACAACTACGCACAGGTGGACTACGATCATCGTAGTAGAGAATTGGTCTTTTCAGTTCAGTCATTAAAATATTTCACTCCAGGTAGGTAGACAAACGATCGCTTACAAAGCCAACAAGCAACTAATCCAAAGTGAGAGTTTCAGATTTCCATAGTTCCAACGAGGCAGCTGAAACTGAAATCAAATTCAAGACAGACATTTCTGTATAGTTTTAAGTTTATCGCACAATACGAACTGCGATAACTATTTTGAATTGCGATATATAGTATATACTATATGTATATAAGTACAAATGTGAAATTTTTTCGAGATTGGAGGAATTTTTTTAAAATTGAACTTAGATCTTGAGTAAGTGCCATATGATTCCTGTTTGGCGTCATACTAAAGTATAACTACTTGAACTACTATCGATTGAATTTCCCTTCGAATGAGATATTGTTCATCAAAATCGGATAAGAAATAGATACTCCTCGTTGCATTCGAAACATTTTATTTGTTTTTAAATTAGCCGCCTAGCCGCAACCTTAGGACTATTACTCACTCTTAGGACTATTACTCACCCTTAGGACTGTTACTCTCACCCTTAGGACTATTACTCTACCCTTAGCACCATTGCTCTCACCCTTAGGACTATTAATGGCGCCACTGAATCCTTACCAAGTCTGGCAGCACTAAGTTTTATTTTTCTGCTTCAACTATTGTTGAGCGTGTGTGTGTGCAATTTAGAATTAAAATTACATTTAATTTAAAGTTTCCAATGCAATGGGAAAATTAGAAATACTCTAAAATGTGACCGCTGCAAGTGAAAGTTTATGAAAATCGTAAAAAATTAATCGTATGATAGTCGGCGAACGGTAATTTTAAATTTGACTTTGACATTTTATGTGTCATTTTGACATTTTTTTTGTCATGACGGGCAGCGATAACAACAACAATTTGGGATATCGATTAAAATACGCTATCGATAGGCACACTGTGATTAATTAGGAAAATGTTTCAAATTTTAGTTCCTTTCTAATTTAGTCGAGAGACCATAAATTACTAGTGCAATGACATAGGAAATTAAAAAAATTTATAGTTGGCCATGAACTGTTAGTCCAGCAGGAACGAAGGAGCCTTCAATCAGTTGAACATCAAAGCCCGAGCTGTGAACACAGCTAAATAAAATTCTAAACCAAAAGTCAAAAATATTCGTGTGAAAAAAAAAGAAAAAAAAAAAAAAAATTATATTTTTGGTCAACTTGTCTGTGAATAGATTTTGACCGTGTCCCACCCCTAGTCATGATTTCGCCTGAGCAAGAGGAAGTCAATTTGGTGCTGGATCGCCAAGTGCGTCAAAATATTCAGGAAATGATGCAGGACGTTAATGTGCAGGCCAGTCTGCGTGAAGGTTTGATAACCCCAAGGAATCTCCCATACAAGGGTTTGATTTTAATACATTTTCATATAGGTGGCAAGGGAGACTTTTCAATGGACCATGAACAGGACTCAATGACCATGCAATCGGCGGATGAAACAGCCGAAGATGACTCAGAGCAATTGATTGTGACTGCAGGAGAACGCAATGAAGTGCAAAACTATCATGATATGATGGTTGTAGATTCGGATAATCAAATGGATATAAATGGTTCCATGCGCAAGCGTCGCGGGAATTTGCCCAAGCAATCTGTGAAAATTCTTAAGCGTTGGCTCTACGAACATCGCTATAATGCCTATCCCAGTGATGCCGAGAAGTTCACATTGTCACAGGAGGCAAATTTAACAGTGCTGCAGGTCTGCAATTGGTTCATCAATGCCCGTCGACGAATCCTACCCGAGATGATACGCCGTGAGGGCAATGATCCTTTACATTTTACCATTTCACGTCGTGGCAAAAAGATGAGCCCCAACACATCTGGATCGAGTGGCTTAAATGAATCAACGGGAAGTGGAAAACCTGCAGTTGGCTCTACTGCTAGTGGTAGCGCTACCCATCCAATCACTAGCAGTCCAGCATCAGAGGTGGTAAGGAGGCTTTGGTTTTATTTATTTATTTTTTTTTTTTTATCTAAAATGATATGAATTACTTTTTCAGGTTGTGGGCGCCACAGAGGAAGTGGATAGTGCCGCCGAGGTTCATGAGGGTATCGCCAATGTCTTGACCAATTTTGATCAATATATCCAGGGACCCAATGGTCAAATGCTGAAAATAGATCAAGAATTCGATGAGAGCGTAATTTACAGGTAGCTCGAATAAGTTTCCTTCAGGTTAAACCTTACTTTACCTCACCCCTAATCAATAAGCTGGCAGCAAGCAATTGCCAATAATCCCACGGGTTTTCAAAGTCTCCACTCATCGCTTCAAGCCACTATGATTGATAAAATACAAACCTATCAAATGCGCAAGGCGGAGGCACTTAGGTTGAGTTCATCCCAAACGAACAGAAGCGTTAGCAGTGCCAGTAGCTCTTGCACTTCACCCATTTTGCCCTGTAATTTAAATGGAAGTTTGCCACCTGAATTCGATGACGATCATAATCCACGTAAACGTGGACGCAAGTCTCAAGCCAAAGATGATGATGCTCGCCAGGGGGGCAAGCAACCCAGACAGATAAATCCCAATAAGAAATTCAAGCAACAAGTGCAGCAGCGCAACAAGAAGCAAGCTAACAAATTGAGCAATCAAAATATCCCAAAGGAAGCTAGGTACTACCCAAAGTTTCCAAATTGCTTTTTGCATACAACCATCGAATCTATTTTGTCGAGTGATTTAGAGTTCTAGTAATTGTCCGTAGAGTATGAGTATCCAAAGACCTATGACGAATATAATAATAATTGGGTAATTTCAATATATTTTCAAAATCCTTCTTGACCTGCCCATTGTTTTTTAGCTGAATATAATATACAAATTCAGTCTAAATTAGAAGTCGGTTCTATTAAGAAATAAATTATAATTCAAAGATCTTAGAATATAGGAAAAGCAGTTCCTTCTATCCTGCTCCTATAATAGTTAGGATACTCATGTCTCTCATTCTTCTCAGATCCGAAGAGGGCGATGAAAGCAGTGGTCAGGGCTATGATTCCTTTGAGCAACAGAGCAGCGAAGAGGAAGTACGCTTCGAGACCTCTTTGGATTGGCAATGTGTAATGAAGTAAGTTTTTAAAGACTAGGCAGTAAATACTTCTTGTTTAAATTTGGTTTCCTTTTTCTTTTCTTTCCTTTTGTTTGTTAATTGCCTTTGCCTTTTCTTACTTTTTTGTTAATATACGTAAACTTTGCTTAATATTTGCGGGACCGTTTTCAGCACTGAAGAAGTAACCACAACAAATGCCAGCTCCAGTAATAAACCCAATGCCAATGCCACAAAAAATGCAGCCCATCGGCCTCTTAAGCAGAATAGTATAAAGAAAGATGGTGAGTTTGGACAAAAAGAGTATAGAATTATTGATTTTATTTAATATACCTTACAGGCAATCAAGAGCAATTGGCTGTGGGTGCCGAGGCCATTGTTATAACCACAGATGATGCACCAAGCGTTGATAATGCCGCTCCACCTGAAAATGAATCGTTTAACGAAACAATGTTGGAGCATTCTAACACTCAGTCGCCGGCTCCGCAGGCAACAGCCAGTGGTAAGAGGAGGAAAATTTTGTGTATTTGTATATATTAACCTAAATAATATGATTGTTCAGGACTCAATCGTGAGGATCGTGATAAATACAAGTGTTTATACTATTTAGTTGAAACTGCCATGGCTGTGCGTCAAGCTGATTCTGTTCAAGAGGAGGAACTAGTCTATCGACTGGGTAATTAATCATGCATTTATAGTCATTAACTTCACTACATATACACAAAAACACAACACGCTTCTAGAAAAGTAAATATTGTAAATACATAATTTAATATATTTAGAATTAGGGTAGTTATACAATATAGCGCAATTGTATGATCGATCAAATCAATCATGTAAAAATTTCAAGAAAGAAACAAAAGCAAAAACCTTAGACAATTAACTTTCCCGGCCAGAGATAAACATATCAGGAATTGACAATTTTTGTAAACACTTTAAACACTTATATCTATCAATTTGGTTTTAACTTTAATTCTAACTAATAATTTAACAAACACAATTGAACATAATAAAATAAATTAAATTGTCCCCCCCTATAAATACATATAAGTTTGTTTTAATAAAACTATAAGCTAAATTGTAAGATATTTTTTTAGGAATATCGTTTTCTAATTCTAAGCTACTGCGAATAAAAATTTTTACTGATCAAATGTAATTTTTTAAACAGAAATCAAAATGTTTTTAAATTTTAAATACATTTACAAATATAAGTGTTAAAATTTCTTTACGAGGATTTTGTAAAAATTTATTTGAATTTAAAAACAACCGCCCACCTGGCATATCGATATATTTCTGATACTCGCATGTTATCGATAGTACAAAGCAGCCCTGCTAAGCTGCAGCGTGCGAGCGAGAGCGAAGCAGCATCAAAAGTGTGTGCGTGTGTGTGAACGGTCTACATTAAAATAAAAACATAAATCTAAACTGAATGTATGAGCCGAATGTGAATTAACTAAAATAATCTAAAGATTAGTTTTTAAACTCGTGCAACACACCGCAATATAATAAGTGCAATAGCTGTAGCGGCAACAGCAATCAAATTCGCAGAAAGAAAAAAAACAAATAGCATAACCTCGCTCCATTCCATTTCCTCCCCCTCAAAAAGCACCGTCTCACTACCACTCTAACAATTTGAACAAGCTCGAAATTTGTTATGTTGGTTTTTTTTATGAGTAGAAAAAACAATTTATTAAACATTAAACTTAAAATGTAATAAAAGCAACAAATTGTGCTACCGCCCACCACCACGTTGAAAGCCAACGAAATACTTTTCTCCTGCTCCACGCCTTCAACGCCGTAGCCTCCAGGAGCTTCTGCTTCTTCTATTACATCTGCATCATCGTCATCTAATTCTGGCTAGCCCCACTGGGGGAGACACACGGGCTTTTTGGCATTTGACGAATTCAGGACATGCAAAGAGCATTTCAATCTGTGGTGCTGGTAAGTCATCTGTCCTCCTGCTCATTGACCTCTTGCTCCTCTTCCTCCTCCTTCTTTCCCAGCCTTTTCCTGTCGCTCTTTCTCTATCTTTATCTTTCTCATGTCACACAGTCTCTCCTATGTCTCTGTGTGTACTTAAAATGCTCTTTTGATTCGTGTTGTTCGTGCGTTGGCATCTTTTTGGCTATTTGCACTTTTACTTTCAGTTTTTTTTTTCCCCCATTTTGCTTTCTTTATCTCCTCCTCTTTTTGTGGACCACTTGCGTCATGTCTAGGCGCACTTAATGCACATACACACACACAGTCTCAAACACACACTCATTCGTTCAGATTTGCTAGTTATCGCCGTTTAAAGTTGATTATTAATACATTTTTCAAAAGGCATGATCCCAAAGACGGAAGTCATGAAATTAAATATGTATACAAAAAACAATAGAATTCGTCTTAAAGCATTCGCTTTTTGTTGTTAGACAATCTAAAATCCTTTGATAAAGTATGGAACAAAATATATTTAAATCAGAGCGGCTAAAAAATGGTTTTAGTTTATCTACAATGCGTATTATTAAGGGTTTTTAAAATTTTTCGAATTTTGAGATTTTCTACCAAGGTGTGTTGGAAATAATAACACTTATAAGCCATTTTGGAAATTGTTCTCACTTTATTTTCTTAAGTAATTTTGCTTCGCTATGTTCAAAAATTAATAAATTTATAAGGCAAATTTTATTTATTCAGGAAAATACAGGTTTTTGTAGAACCAAAATTGAATCAGAAAAGAAAATATTATCTGAAATTTAGATTATAAAACTTTTTTTATTTCCATGGATAATACACCGAATAGTTTAGGAAACGGAAAAGAAGAATTAAAATATGTCTTAAACCGTGGATAGGCGAACAAATTTTATTTCGAAAATGAAGCAATGCAAGATCTTAATTTCGATTCTTAAAAACAAAGACATATGTACATATGTATGTAGCTATTTGCTATTATGAAAGTTAAATTGATAACAAATAAACTTTTGTTTTTTTAATTCAAATGTCCCCATGCTTTTAGAGGGTAATTCATTTGCCTATTCCACAAAGAAATGAACGATTATTTACCCCCACACACTTTTGGTTGTTTTGCATTATATTTTTCTTCTGCTCATTTGTTTTTTTCTTTTTTGGGTCAAATATGAAATGCATAGAGAAGAGATGATGATGCTATCTTTAGTTTTATCTAAATATAGATGCTAAACTACCCCCAATGGGGTAATAATAACTGAAAATAATTAATCAACCAATTGTTGGCAATTATAACAGAAGAGACCCATTTCTCGTGAAGGGACAATAGACTTTTGAGGGGCACCTGCATAGCCCCACCCACCTTTTTCTCAACCAAACACACACACACACAGACACTTTGCCTTCACCTATGTATATCCACCATATCTTTCAGCTGACAGGGGCTGTTTTATTAATAAATCGAAGAGCCGCAAACTGATGGAAGACGACTGTGCGAGGTGGGGCGAGGTGAGGTGGGAAATAGCCGATAACCCGTCTAGGGTCAGGCATTTCTCCACCCACTTTATGTTGGAGCTGGCAGCGGCGTCTATGTGACGCCGCGCCACTGCTCAGTTTAGTCTCATTTTCAGCATTTTGCTCCAATTTTACTGCTCTCTAGACTGGGCTCTTCCTCTGCGTGTCCCTCTCACTACAACACTCAGCTGCGGTTGCCACTCAGAGAGACATGTTATGTGCCGCTGCCGCCTGTGCCTCACTTGTTGTGCATCAGTTGCAATTATCAGCTACTCGTGGTTCGAAGCAAGAAGAAAAAACAAAATAAAACAAAAATAAATACCAAAAACAGTAGAAATAAAATTAGAAAGGCAATTTAATTACTCATACGCCATGTGGTCGAGCTAAAAAAAGCTACAAGAAAAAAATTACACCTTTGTTTGAACAATTTGTTGCATCAACAAAATGCAGCTAACTCGACGGTAAAGTGTGTGTTTTTTTTTTGAGTCCATATTTTATAACCGCATCCAAATATAATTACCTTTTGGTATCCTTCACCACCTCCAGCCCACTCCCTGTTTGTGCCTAAGGTAAAAAGGTTATTTTTTTCAAGTGAAATTGTGCAAAATGATGAGAGGATTCAAAATCGTGTAATGTATGACGAGGACAACAACAGCAAGGACATAAAAAGGGTTCGACATTCTTTGACCACACGCTTGGCTGCTGCTGCCAGGAAATAAATAGAGGGTGATGTGATGTTGAAGGATGTGGGAGGGGGAAGGGTGATGAGTTTTGCGGTTGGTATTTTGGTGTGAGACAATTTTTGAGTGACTGTAAAAGTGTGTGTGTGAGTATGTACTGTCATTCATTTTAGTTGGTTTTTCCATACCCTTTATCTATGACTAAGAAATCAAAGAGTATACCCAATTGCTTATGGCTTATACAAGTTTAATTTTTTACTCTTTTTCAATATAATATGACAAACTTAAAGGTATGCAGATGTCATTAAAGATATTCTCTTCTTGATATGGCACTTAAAAAAAGGTGAATAAATAAAATTGTATTATATATAAAGTGTTTTGATTGTTTGGATAAATTGCTTAAAGGGTTGAGATAACTTTGCTATTTCCTTTCGAACAGCAAGCAACATGTGTTTAGAAGTTCTTTATTCTATTTATATTTAAATCAAAAAAAAGGTATACAGTTAGTTTGATTTGTTGACTTTTACTTTTAGGGGTCTATAGGGGGACTAAAAAATATCTTAATACGAGACCATATTTTATAGATATATGCACAATCGAACAGTCGGTTATGCCCAAACTAGAATAGGTAGATTTTGTTGACCACAGATTTCGATTCCTTGATTTCTAATTACCACAAAAAAAGTCATTTTGCACCTTAAAATGGAATGCAGACTGTCTCTCATCTGAACGCCCCCACGCAGGCTATAAACTATACACGAAGGCTAATCAGTAACTGTTAAATGAGGAAAATATACTACCACAAAAACAAAACTTCGAAACCGGTCAAATAATAGTTACCAACGATTTTACGCCTTAAATAACTGATATTCCCTCATCCCAATAAATCTATATCTAAATCCGCACATTGGGGACAGTGTTTGCCTCATTGTTCACCTCTTTTTCTTTCTCTCTTTACTTACCTGTCAATCATTTTCTTTTGGGGCCTTTCGTTTTTAATACAAAATCAATTTGGCTTGTCGACTATTGATGCATTAAAGCATATTAAGGTGAAGGTTGCCAAAACAAAGTGTTTGAATGTAAAAAGGGAAAAAGGGACAACAATAAGCATTTTAAATATGTTCGGAATCGTATTTTTTATTTTGATTTATTTTTTTCGAAACAAACATTTACAGAGATATGCATTGGGGGAGGAGGGGACTGGAGGGTTAACATTTTTTGGGTTTCTTACAATCTAAATAAAGCACATTTTGTGAGAAAGAGAGCGAGAAAAAAAAGTTATGCCCTAGAGATGCAGGAACAAACTATTTTAGCCTTATATATTTTCGATAATATTTCAAAAACAAAAGTCAGCTATGCCTCTGCATCCCTACATGAGATGGACTTCCTTCTTTCGTTTTGATACATTGCGCTTAGACATAGCCACTGGATTCCAGTTTAATGGCACCCTCATAGGTGGGCAAACCAGATCTATCAATGATTTTACTCATATCCAAACTGATGATGCCATTGTCATTGATATGATCCAGATTTTGTGCAGTCGAAGAGGAAGATGTTGGTGCAGCCGCCAGAGTTTCCTCTTGCACCGCCTCCGTGTCATTTTCCTGATGCATTTGCGTTGCAGCATTATCATTTTCATCATTTTCAACCAACTCGCTTGTCTCTACAGTAGCATTGCCATTAGCCAAGTCGCTGTCCCGTTCAACCTCCGGCTGCTGCTCTTGCTCGATTTCCTGCTCGTCCTCTGCAGCTTCCTGTTGCTGCCGCATTTCTTCGCCCGTTGATGTGGCCAAATTTAAGCCGCTTTCCACCGACAAAGCTGACATAGTCATGTGCTCATCTCCATCTCCGAAGTCCATATTGTCATAGCGAAATTTACCACAAAGAGGGCAACCGCGACGATAATGATTATGTTGATGAGATTGCTGGAGATAACGACGCCCGAAGCTATTAAGTCCCTGTTTACGTGCCGCCATCATGGCTGAAGGAGTAGCCGTCGATGATGATGGTGATGTTCCTCCCGCGAATGTGTCCATTTCCATGCAGTTGCCACTGCTTCGTGCTGCCACAGCTGCTGCAGCTGCATTCCACATATTCTCAACTTCTGCACGCTGCAGAGAGCAACAGGATTGGGCATTCAAAGCTCTTTTCAATTGTTTATTAATCAGTGATCCTCCGCCAGTTCCTCCACCCCTGCTGCTGCTGCCGGCCAATGCCATTGCATCGACACTGCCATCGGGTGTACCGCGACAACAGCCACTGCTACCACCACTTTCTCCTCCTCCTCCTGTTGCCAACAGTTGTTGTTGTTGTTGCTGCTGCTGCTGCAGGCTACTTATATCCAAGGAGGATCTATAACCCGGCGGCGGAGATATGCGTTGCATTAAAAGTTGTTGCTGCTGCTGCAGTTGCAGTTGTAGTTGCTGTTGCTCCATCTGTTGCTGATGCTGCTGCTGCAACTGTTGCTCATGTAAGACAACTGCATCATACGAGGGCGGCGGTTCATGATGCAAAGCCGGCATGGCGGCTAAGCCATCTGTGGAATCGCCCAGAAATAAACCAGATGTCTCATAGCACTACAAAGAAAAAATGTTTACAATTAAGGTTAAAACTAGTTGTGGTAAGAAAAGTTTTGGAATGTCTTAACTTAGCTTAGCACACCATAAAATTACCGATGACACCTTTAAAATCTATACCTTGAATGAGGTAGAATGAGATAGACGTAAATCCAAAGCAAGTTTCTCTTAAAGCAGTTAAAGTATTTGTTACATTTTCCTTTCTCCTTAAGCTAAAATGGTCGTTCAGGAAAAACTCATTTACTACATTAGCTGAGATGGCAGCCGGCAAGTTGTCACTAGCCGAAGCCAAAGCCGCCGCCGCCGCCAAGTGAAGTGAAATTTATTCGTAACAAATAAAAAAGTTTAAATTGCACACATCATAAATTTATTTGTAGACAGAAGAAAAAGCAGGCTCGCGCCCTCTCTAACCTCACCTCAGGACATTTGACATTTGGCCAGGCCAGTGGCTAACATTGATTTACGTGGAAAATGTGTAGCTATTCCCTTTTTTGTTGTTTTTCCTCCTCATTTCGCTTTGCTTTTCCCCAAAGGACCAACAAACCACAATGAAAGTCAGACAAAAGCCAAAGCACAATTGTCGCGCCCTTTTACTTTGGGGACGGCAGTTGTTGTGGCACCTGTTAAATGCTCCATATAAATATCCATTATACTTGGAGGGACCACCCACTCCTTCTGCCACCCCAACTTTCATTGACATCGTTTTGCTTACTTTCTCTTTTTCTAACGTAGTGAAAATTTCAAAAGTTCTTTAATTGACTATTGAAATTAAAGTTAGAAATGAAGAGTATACAGTATTTGATGGGTTAACTCACCTGTTCCACGCTATATATCTCCATATTTGGATCATTTTCCATCCATTGATGTTGCTGCTGTCTGTAGGCGGCTTCAGTACGTTTTTTAATATTACGATGACAACAATAGCAGACAACACACAATATTGTTGTTATCAAGGATAACATGGCACTGCAACAACAACAACAACAAAATTAATAATAGTAATAGCATTAACAATGAATATTCGAATTGGAAATTGATTACATGGCACATGGAGATGGAGATGGGGGGCCAAAAAGTGTAGAGGTTGCGCCATAATAGATGATGACCATTTCGGCTCCTTTATTAATACAATTTTCTCTTGTACAAATTACAAATGACAAAACGAATTCCTTTTTGCTTTCCTCTTGACTTTCATCTCTGTCTCTCTTTCTCTTTCATTTTGGTGTTCATTCATCATGTTACTTTTAATTATAATTTTGCGCAAAATTCACTGTTTACACTTTCTCACAATAATAAATTTCTGCTATTTTTCCCATTTAAAACGGACGAACAACTATTGTTGTTGTTGTTGACTTGGATTTCAATTCTAGGTATGCTGCACTGTCTAAACAGTTGTTTCAACATAAGCTTCTCATTATTTAGATTAAGTTTCAAATGCGAAATAAATGCATATTTTGAGTAACAAAAAGCGAAAAATATCAAAAAACATTTATAGCTTAAAACCATATTTTAAAAAATTGTTATTCCAAAAAATTTGGCACTATATAAAGGAGAATATAATACGGAAAATTCGTTGGAACTATCTTTGAAAGTATACGCATAAAAATGTCTGATTAAATTAACTCAAAATTGAAGATATTAAAGTGAAGCCTGATAACTCGCAAAAGGACCAACGATAAATAGATAACACAACACGCGTGACTTAATTATGTTTTAATTCTTACAATTGGCACTTTGTAAGGTAATCAAGCATTGATTATATCTAGGAACTGTTGTGCATTTTCTTTGTTGTTCTTCAACACTGTTGGCTAGTGTTTACCATAAATAGCTTATCGAATGTGACAGCTCGCTTAGCAAATTTAAATGGTTTTTTCGTTTTGTTCAAAATATAAGCTATACTGAAAGTATTAGAAACTTCGAAAGTTTTTGCAATAAATACATCTTTTTATGAACCAATTAACAATATTTGCTTTTAGCTTATACAATATGTCATTTGACATTGTGTCTATAAATTTGGCCTTAACAATCGAAAACTTTAGATTAGAAAGCATTTAAATCAAATTCTTTTATGTTGTTTTAATGTTTTTTAGATAATAAAAAACAACAGACTTAACCTTACTTAAGTCAATTTCACCTAACATAATTCAAGTGGCGGCCAAACCTTCTCCCAATTGGCATGTTCTGTTATCAACTCAGGTATTCTTAATACATAGATATATTTGTGGGTGTGTGTGTGTGTGTGTGTGCGAAAACCATTCAATGTAATTCCCTTAAGTAGCGTTTTTTTCAGAAGATAGCCTCAATTTCTGGCTATGAAATCTGTGTTACAAGTCACAAGTCAATGACGTCAGTTCGTTTACTATAGAGAATGCAGGCACTTGACCAGTTTCACTGCCCTGTGGTCTGTCTAAGTTCTCACTCCTTACTTTACGCCCCTTCTTCAAGTTCCAGCCTGTCTGTCGATTCGTTTTTTCCCTAGTTCACGCAATTTCTTGCATGTCAACAGTTCATTATATACATTATATATATATATATATATAGGCCCCCTACATATAAAATGTAGGACTATCAGCGGCATGTGTAGCGCGTTCTCTTCTCTTTTCTTCTGCCTTTTTGTTTCCCAATGAACTGCCCCAGCCATATTCAGCGGAATCGATAAAAATGTAGTTAAAATAAAGTTTTTGGTAGAGCCTGCCGCTTGCTGCGTCTCTTGTTCCGCCTCCTATCTAAGAGCATAAAAAGGGGAAACTTTTGTTGACAATTTTGATGTTATTTTTGTTAACCCAATTCGGGGTTTATTCATTTTTTTTAACCGAAGCTCGTGTTGCATAAAAATAAATTTTAATAACCCAACACACTGACAGACAACTAGAATGACTGAGAACAGAGAGAAAGAGAGAGAGAGAGACAAAAAGGGGGAAAGGGGCAAAGCATCTAGCAATTATAATTATTTTGTTAAAAAGGAAAGAAAAGAAAATAGAAGACAAGAGAGACAAGTAAGAGAACTGAGACATCAACTTGCTATTCTCCTTTTTCCTCCCACTTGTCTTATGTCTCTTGAATTTTTGATGCTTATTAATTTGCTGCTTTTGCTTGACTCATAAATCAAGCGGCAGAGAAATGATCTAGATCTGGTGGCTAATGCGAAATGATGATGGAAAAGGTAATGCACACATATAGGAAAATTAGGGCAATTACCGACTACCTTTACCGCCTTCCTAACGCCCCCTCAAAAAGCAGTTACATTTTAATTTATGTCCTTTTATCACATTCAATTCTGACACACATGCCATTAAATTTCACTTGCTGGCATCAAAAGTGATGTTTCAAGAAAAAATTTAATTTTAATTTGAATAAAAAAAATTACTACAAAAATTGCTCTGGCACAAAAAAAAAAAGGAAAATCTGTCAATTTTACTTAACATTAAGTGGCCACAAAGAAGGCAAGACTAGGATATACATTTTTCTCAATTTTGATTAGTAGGTCAGATCAGATAACTAAAATGTACTTAATTGAGCTGTCTATGAAAGTCAAACATGACTGGACAAACCAACTAATCTAAACAATTAATTATTTTTTTCTAATTAAAAAAGCATTGAACAAAATGTATAGAACAGAATGTGGATATTAGATATCAACAAATCATACACAATAATGAAAATGTAGAAACATTTGGTAATTATTTTCTCTTTCAGTTGTTTTGACAAATTATAAACTGTCTGTGTATATAATTGTCTAAAGTAATTCTTGCCAACTAAAGAATAAACAAAACGAATTTACAATAACTGTTAAGTTAGTTGTTTAGATAATTTGATTGATAAGTAACATTTTAAAGGAGTTCCTCAAATGTCTCTTAGCATTAGCATTGCTATTAATACACAACTAAACTACTTAGCAAGAATTTTAAATCTCTTGTATCTAAGCTGGTTTAAGTCTTTAATTTTTGGTTAAAACTCAAAAGAAAAAGCAAGCGAATTCTATTCAATTACCTTTTGGGCGACCCCAAAAAGTATGCTACATTTCTTAAGCAACTTTACCAATTGGGTGAGCTGCAGCTTTTATTCGTTCCCCAAAATGTAGGCAACAATTTTTGGTGGAAAATTTAAAAAATTTATGAACTTTTCTCTTGGCTTTTATAATAGGAAAATTTTTTGTTTGAGCTAACACAAACGTGACACATTTATGACACATACACGTAAATGAATAAGATATTTATAGTTTGTGTGAGTGAGACAGGGGAGCGAGTGTGAGTGAGTGAGAGAGAACGAGTTTGATTGACTTACCCGCCGAGTAGCAAATTTACATTGCCATTGACGACATGAGCATAGGATTGACTACCGCCAGCAGCATGACCGCCGCCACCACCAATTGCACCACCATTCGATGTTGCACCATTGGCTAGACCACGCTGCTGATGATAGAGACCCAAACCACTAGAATAATAGGTGGTAAATGATGAGGAGCTAGAGAAATGCTCTTCACTGCTGGGCGAACTAATAGATGAAGATAGAGTAGAAGCTGTCGTTGATGTTGCCGATGCTGTGCTAGACGTTGTTGATGTTCCGGACATTCCGGATATTGCTGTTGCAGATGCTATGGCATTTTGTTGCTGTTGTTGTTGTTGATGATGTTGCATTTGACTGACTGCAGCTAATATTGCATAACGTTTCAAAGACATTATATGTATATATATACACTATACACTATATTTAAAATCAAGGCGATTGCATAACGATTAGCATTACAATGCCATTAACACGCACACCTAGACACACACAAACACGAAGGCAAACACACACGCACACTCGAGAAGCACACAATGTAGTGTGTCGTCTGGACAGGCAAGGACAAATGAACTTGTCTGAATTGGCTTAGTTCTAGCCGAACCAAAACGTTACGTTACGATCGATGGCCAAAACTTACTGACTAACTAACTAACAGAGACTTCGGATTTTTGGTGGCTATTTCCGTTATCCTGTGCGTCCTGGCAAATGCGTTGCCTTAATGCAACTGAATCTTGGCCCGGCTTGCTGACTTTGCTGACTGACTGAACCAAAACGTAAGCAACGAGCCAACCAACCAACCAACCGACTGTCTAAACTGACTGACTGACGACTCGTTTGGGCCTGCCCTGAATGTTCCTGGTTGCTTGGCTTATCCTTTTGTGTGTGTGCTGTGTTGCTCTGTGTGTTTTATGTTGTGCCACGAAGTTGCTTAGGCAACCAACGATGGCGAAGGCAAAACGAAGAGTCCTTCGGCCTCTGTCTCACTGTTGCTGTTGCTGCTGCCATTTCTGTTCGCCTGCTACAAGTTGCGTCGCCATTTTGCTGTTGCTTTTGAATACTGTTTTCCCTTTTCTCTCTTTTTTTTGTTTGTTTTTTTTTCAAGCATTTGTATTGAGCTTCCTCTTTTTTGCCATCTCTCTTTGTGTTTGTGTGTGTGTGAGTGTGTACGGTTCCTGCACGTTTCACATCAAATTGAGCGCCAAATGCTTTACTATATTCATATGGCTTGCCATTATCCATTGTTGTTGTTGTTCGCCGTCTTTGTTGCTTTTGTTGCCGTTGTTGTTGTTGTTGTTGTGGCAACCGTGCATGCCATTTGAACAACACTTGTCGCCAACTGACATTTTTCACGGCATGCGACCATAAATAATAATGCGACTCAAAGTCCAAACAGTTGCATACCATTATATTGCTTATACCAGGATATACATAATTGAGATCGAAATATGATAAACTAAGAAAAAACATAAACAATTTTGCTTTGCTCTAAGTGGTTGATGAATGGTCTTCAGACCACTTTTGACTCATTGATTTACATTCTGAAAGTATTTCTTGAAACTACTTAATCGACTTAATCTAATTTAGAGTGAAACTGATTAATACAATATTTAGCCTCCACCAACCCAATCATTAATTATGTGAAGCATATATAATCACGCCTGGTACCATTTACGATTTGAAAGCAATTTATTTGCCTTTAAATCATTTTCGGATTATTAAGTGGATCCAATTACCTTTGAGAAGCACACACGCTTTACCACTCATAGCTAGTCCCAGATAAAGTAGTTTCAGCAATGATTTTGAAATGCAGACAAACCCGATTTTACATGTCTTCAACATTTTCTTAGAGTAAACTGATTATCGAAATTGATCACTATCAGTAGGTCCTGAAAGGAACTCTAGGAAGAAAGTTATTGCTCTTGGGCTGGCTTCTACCTAAAACCGAAACCGATCTAAGGTTTTATGTTACTTCATCTTAGCTTCTTAAATGAAAAGTAATAAATTATGAGGTTGAATTTCATTAAAATTGTTAAAGTTTATTATTTCATGCGTCTTTTGCTTTCCATTCTAAGCAATTACTCTTTTTTAAGATACAATCTTTATGATATATTAGCATATAAATTTTCAAATTATTTGAAAATATCTCATAATGCAGTTCACATCAAGTGTGAATGTATTTTATGGTGGGCACGTTTTATTGCCACACATTACGCAAATTATATGTAATTTCTATTGTCTAATTGGCAGCTGTTGCCCCACAATCTAATTGAAATGCATAAGCAATTTACCGGTAAATTGCTGAAACCAAATGCCACATTTTTTATTTTATATATGTGACCATGACTAATATTTTTCACTGTGAGTGTGAGTGAAGCTTGGGTAGCTTCTCAGCTTCTTAGGCAGCTGCACACAATCGCAGGCAAAAAGGTAATATGATGGTGGATAAAGGGGCGACAGGTCGGCCGACTGGTTCAAGAACATATGTAAATAGTTGCACGCCATTTTTTTCCCCTCTTGTGAGTGTGTGTATATATATATTTTTGTTTCTCTGTGGGTTTTTAGTTTGCGTTTTCCGTTTACTGTTGTTGTTGTTACATTTTTTGGGCCATGCCAACTGTCGACCATCTTGGAAAATCCGTGCCTAGGTTTGGCCAGGCTTAGTTGGCAATGGTTTTTTCTCTTCCACACTAGTTACTTACTACACCTCGAGTGTTGCGCGCGCCCTGTAGCTGAAGAGGCACGTTCATTGCGCTTGTCCATGGGCAACAACAGCAGCGACAGAACAGTTGCCACAATTTAAGTTCTTGTCACTTTTGTGTTAGACACTGAAAAGACAAAAGGGAAATATTTGTCAATTCGCAGCGAACAAAACGAACGAACAGATGAAGACGATGAGAATGATGAGGATGATGATGATGCCACGGCTGCTGCCCGTGCTGCCTTTCAACAGTTGGCAGTCAACGTGACTGACTCATTAGAGGTCCCCTGACTCAGTCTCTGTCTCTGTCAGTCTGTCTGCCTGTCTCTCTGCTGTGCGTGTGTGTGTGTGGGTTTCCCTTTCTTCAAAATGATGGATAGTTTTTGGCGCTGCTGGTCATTGAGTGCGGCCACAATGCGCAAGCGTTGCTGCGGGTAAGCCAAAAACCAAACCAAACGAAATGTAAACCAAAACCGTAGCTCACAAATGTATGCTACATTTTTTTTCCTTCTCATGACATTCGACAAACGCACTGTGTCCTGAAACTCATTAAATGCAAATTAAATTTTAAATAATCACTATTGCAGTAAATAAAATAAAAAAGAAAACTCTCATTTTTAATTTTTTTTTTTTTTTTTTGTAATAAATGCAAATAATTTTCTACACGGTTTGATATGTACTTCTTTTGAACCACTGCCACAGTCATCTGCAATTAGTTCTGGGTAGAGGAACTAATGAGGCTGTCACCATGATACCAACAACCTTTGCAATCCTTTTTTACCATCTTGTTCGCCTTATTTTTAAAACATTAATTATGCAAAGCCTGTTGATTTATTATGCTCAAGGTAATGCAGAGGGGTACAAAGATATTTCTATGGGTCATAACACGTCCAAGCGCAACAAATGTGTCTATGTGTGTGTATGGGTGTGGGTGGTGGGTGTGGGTGTGTGTATGTTTGCATGTTTTCTGCATTTATTTCATACTCCGTCATATGCTCATTTCTTTGCGTTTTTTCACTTCTTTTTTTTGGCTTTATGAAAAATTTAAGTTCCACTTCATCGATTCATATGGCAACGCACGCAAAGGTTATACACCAAGGTGTGCCCTAAAAAACACCTACACTCACACACACACACACAACCAACTTAGTCTAGCTAGCCCAGAGAGTCACTGCATGGTGCCAGTCACCAGCTAGGTCACAAGGTCTTGCCCCAAAACAAAACTAAATGAGACAAAAAAGAAAAACGAAACTGTTTTCCTGTTTTAAGTAATTGTAATTCAATTGAATTGCATAGGCAAAATTTACACAGAGAAAAACTACTAGAGGGTGAGGGAAACAGACATACAGAAACAGACGTACACATACATACATACATACATACATATATACATAAGTATTTGAAAAACCAAAATAATTCCTTGTGATTTTAATTCATTTATTTTTTTAAGCCTTGAAACGGAAAACTGAAGGTTTGAAATGAATCTTTTCTTACACAAAATATTTCATTTAGGCTTCTTAGAAAATTACCTATTTTTTAAATCATATTCATATGGGAACTTATAAAAAGAAGTATATATAGATCTCACAATCAGTAGTTCTTTGTGTCAAAGGGTCCAAAACTCAAATGTTGTAGTTTTTTCATTAATTTTATAAAGAAACTTTGACTATTTAAAGAGCTGTGAGCAAAACTTTTGACTAGTATTGTATTCAAAGTAAAGAATTTTAGTATTAAAGAAGTCTTTTAATTATTTATTTCTTGTTCTCGTTTTATTGGCCTTGATATCCAATTCTATTAGCCTATAGTGTATAAATAAATTCATGTCTGTATATAAAAATACATATTATACCATATAAAGTTTATTCTTCACGTCTATTAGGGTCTCTCAGTGAAATATATGTAGGTCAAGCTTAACTAAACACATTCCCCAAAATTTATTTGTTAATTCAATAATGTAAAATCCTTGAGGGAGTAAAGTTGTGGATTTCCCCTTCTTATTTCTCCTTATTTTATCTACTGGAACACACACCCATTGAAAAAACTGACTTTAACTACAGGTTGTTGAACAAAGGAGTTTAACTCATAATTTTCTCACTCCTAATGCAGCTTTGAAGATATCAAATTTAGTAAACTTTCCTAAATCGACAATGAGCTTAGTATTTAAACTGATATATTTTTGGTAACCATAAGTTTAGATGGATGTGCTGCGTCCTAGTTAATTGTTTGCGTGTCCTACCAATGTAAGATAGCTGGGCGGTTATGGTTGGGGTTGGGTTTTTGAGTAAACAACTTTCCGCTATTCCCATGTTTTAATGGCCCCATTCCCTAAGGGTCTTTCCTTTTGATTTTATCGCACGTCAAGCCCAAGTCGCGAGCATTGATTAAAGTTCAATGTAGGGCAAGAAAATAAGAAAAATATCAAAGAAGTTAGCTTTGGCTGTGCCGAAGTTTATATACCCTTGCAGTCCTTGGCCACAATATTTTTACTTGTTCCAAATTCTTTTTCTGTATCAATGCACAGTATGTATATGTTTATATATGTTTCTTCTAGAACTATATGATATAGTTGTCCGATCCTGACAATTTTCAAACTTTATCTGCTCCGGGCTATAAGTAGCTCAAATATCAAGTTTCATCCCGATAGCTCTTAAAATGGCGGCGTAAAGTTGATTTGCATAGACGCACGGACGTACAGACGGACATGTCTATATCGAGTCACCTTTTTATGCTGATTAAGAATATATATACTTTATCGGGTCGGAAGCGGCTCCTTCTGTGCGTTACAAACATCTGACCAATTTTATAATACCCTTTCCAAGGGTATAAAAAGGGAAAGGGCTTCTTTGCGTTCATTATTATTATTGTGCAATTTATCCCCCAAGGTGTTCAATGGATGATGTCAACCATTGGAGGTGGTTATGTTTGTTTGTACCTTTGCGCTTCTCTTTCTATTAACTATTCGATTTTCTGTTCTCTATTTGCAGCCTACGTTATCTCTATAAGATGTCACTGGCCGTCTCTTTGCGGCGCTTTTTATTGGTTTTGGTCTCTGGAGCGATTTTCATTCTCACAGTTTTATATTGGAATCAGGGAGTGATCAAGACGCAAGCCTTCGATTTGGAGAAGCCAAGACATGGCCATAAAGATAGTGCAGCTTTTGCCATGTGAGTATCTCGAATTGAAATGTTTTTAAAATAAAATATTATTAATGTTTGTTCACATAGACCCATTGAGAAAACTTGGACCTACAAATGCGAGAGTGATCGTTGCATTCGTCTGGCCTTTAATCCCAATGGCAATAGCAATGGCAAGGGACAGAAACGTATATCATTCATCTCATGCTCCATGACCTGTGGGGATATTAATATTTGGCCTCATCCCACTATTAAATCACTGCTGAGTTCTCATACTCTACGCTTTACTACGGATGATGTCCAACTCAATTTGGATACACCGCACCGGGAGGTGCATAAACTTTTGCAAGTGGCCTTCGATTGGTTTGTCAAGGACTTAAGACAAATTCAGAGATTAGATGTTAGTAACTCTGCCTCGAGTATATCAGCTGCTGCTGCTGCCGGCGCTGCTGCTGATTCAGTGCCTGCCAGTGAGGAATCTGCCATAAGATCGAGACGACGCTCTCAATCGGATGGGAAAAATCAAAGATCCTCAATTTTTGGCTATACCTTTAGCTTGGACAAACAAGCAGGTGATGTGGACAGCTTGGAAATCAAAATAAGCGTACAAAAATCAGGGGATATTAACTTTAATATAGATAATGATGAAAGTTATCAATTGAAAACTACATGTAAGTCCGTGGAATGAACCAAGAACCTTTAAGTTAATGACTTTTTTTTTAATTTTCTAGTGGAAAAGCGCCGACTTTTGGTTCATATAACAGCACACAGCTATTTCGGAGCACGTCATGGCCTTTCTACATTGCAGCAGATCATATGGTACGATGATGAGGATCACATGTTACACACCTATGCCGGCAGTGTTATAAGTGATGCACCGAAATTTCGTTATCGTGGCCTTATGTTGGACACATCGCGTCATTTCTTCTCAGTGGAATCAATTAAGCGTACCATTTCCGCCATGGGTTTGGCTAAATTGAATCGCTTTCATTGGCATTTGACAGATGCTCAGAGTTTTCCTTACATTTCACGTTACTATCCCGAGATGGCGGAATATGGTGCCTATTCGGAGAGTGAAACGTACACGGAGCAAGATGTGAGAGAAATAACAGAATTTGCCAAAATCTATGGTGTACAAGTAATCCCGGAAATTGATGCTCCTGCCCATGCGGGCAATGGTTGGGATTGGGGTCCCAAACGGGGACTCGGCGAATTGGCCTTGTGCATTAATCAACAGCCATGGAGTTTCTATTGCGGAGAACCGCCATGCGGACAATTGAATCCGAAGAATAACCACACCTACCTCATACTACAGCGACTCTACGAAGAGTTGCTGCAGTTAACTGGGCCCACAACGGATTTTTTCCATTTGGGCGGCGACGAGGTGAACTTAGATTGTTGGGCTCAGTATTTCAATGATACGGATTTACGTGGACTTTGGTGTGATTTTATGCTGCAGACCATGGCCAGATTAAAATTAGCCAATGGTGGCCAAGCGCCTAAATATTTGGCGGTATGGTCGAGCGCCTTGACCAATACCAAATGTCTTCCAAATAGTCAATTCACTGTTCAAGTCTGGGGCGGCAGCACGTGGCAAGAGAATTACGATCTACTTGACAATGGTTACAATGTGATATTCTCTCATGTGGATGCCTGGTATTTGGATTGCGGTTTCGGTAGTTGGCGTGCCACAGGAGATGCGGCTTGTTCTCCATATCGCACCTGGCAGAATATCTACAAACATCGGCCATGGGAACGCATGCGCCTGGACAAGAAGAGGCGAAAACAGGTAGGACAACTAGTTCCGTTTGGTTTATGCTATGAGATTAGAATGTTATTCCATGTCTTGATATTTTCCTGCTCCTGATTGCCGATTTAAACTCTTTATTGAAAGACACATGGTAAATGATTAATGGCGTACATAGTCTCCAACAAATCCGAGAATTCTATATATTTTCAGGATTTGATATTATTAGGGTCTTTATTGAAGTTTTTAATAACTTAACTAGAAATATTATTTTATTTTATTTGTTTTTTTGCTGATACTAATATAAATTTTCAACTTCACTTTACAGATTCTTGGAGGCGAGGCTTGCATGTGGACAGAGCAAGTCGATGAAAATCAATTGGATAATCGACTGTGGCCTCGCACTGGTGGTCTGGCCGAACGTTTATGGTCCGATCCAAATGATGATCATGATTTTGATATTGTACCGCCGGAAGTATTTCGACGTATCTCAATATTTCGTAATCGTCTAGTCGAATTGGGCATTAAAGCTGAGGCTCTGTTTCCAAAATATTGTGCGCAGAATCCAGGCGAATGCATTTGATATTATATTTAAGCAGGCCAATTGTCGCCGCCTTCCTAAACCCGCAGGAAAACAAAAAAAACATTAACACCCGCTCCCCTTCCCAACAAAAAAAAAAAAACAAAATAAAACCCAAATGAGCGTTAGTTAGTTATTAGTATAATTGTTATTTTTTATGATATTTGAAAATGGCAAAAAAGGCGTCCACGAATAGGTGAAGTAAAAAAACACTCACACACTCAGACACACACACACAGACACACACGATATATTAATATAGCAGGCGACTGACTGTTCCAAATGGTTTCGCATGACACAGCTCTTAACCATAACTCGAATTTCTTTTTATTTTGATACAAAAAACTTAGTACAATTAATTACGAATTATTGCGCACACGAACCGTACGAGGTTATGTGATCCTCTAATCTATTAACAAACCATTACGCAAATATTCCTTTCCCCAAGAGAAACAAAATCCTCGACGAGAAGATGATCAAATGGACGTAGAGTGATTGAAACCGATAGCAGTTCATAGTTTTAGTTTTAATGTAGATTTCATACAAGAACACACCCAATTAGGTTTATATACATCATACATATATAAATATATATATATACAGGTAGATTTTAGAGAACTGATTGATCTTTTATCGAACCATAGAGATCAACAAAAAAATTGAGAGACATCCCCATTAATGAGGTTTTATTTCCATTTAATTCATATTTTAACAATAATTTTTTTAATGATTTTCGAGAAAAAGCTTTATTCGCCATGAATGTTGATAACGATTTAGTTTCTTATCCTTGCTCTCTTTTTCTAATTTTAAATTGATATTTTGTTGCCTTAAGTTTAATTTTAAATAACATTTTCAGTGATACAAACAAGGTGACCTTAAAGAAATAACAAAACAAAAAACAAAAATAATAATACAAAATTAAACTTAGTATTAGAATTATAAATAAAATTTTTGCACGCATTGGCACTTTAGCAAATTTAGTAGCTAAAAACAAAAAGAAACCAATCAGAGACGACAACAAACAAAAAAAAATGTTACATTTTATGTTCGAATATCCTGAAAATTGTTTAAGTACTTAAGTGAGAATATCAAAAAAAAAAACAAAAATCAAAAATTTAGTTTTAGTTTTCAACCTTTTTCTTGTAACTCAAAGTCACTTTAAAAACAAAACAAAAAAAAAAAAAACAACCAAACTAATAAAAGAAACAAAAACAAGTCCAAAACAAACCAAGATTTTCTTTAGATGTCTGTTTTTTAGGCTCATTTTAAGGATATTAAGTTATGACAAAGGCATTACTTCTACTGCTTATTGTATTGGCAAGTAAATACTTTAATTTTAACCAAGTTTCTAGCAAATTAATTTCTATGTTTGTATTTTTTTTAGATAAAAACGGAATCAAGCCAAAACAGACCCGTTGCTGAAAAAGTGGCGACATCTCCGCTTAGACATATAGCCAGAGAACTTGAAAATCCTTTGTCATGGGAACCAGAAGACTACTCTGCTGAAGGAGGCGATTTGAAAATCTTACATTCGCCGTGTGAATTTGATTTGCTAAGGGCACTGCAAGGATCAATTGATTATTTTCCAAAACATTGCCAGCCCATTTATCAGAATCGTTATGTGAATGAGGACTGGTATCGACTATATCGCACATACGATGCCGAGGGCTTTGTATTTGGTCAGTTCGCTGAACGTCTTCGGCGGTATGAAATTGACAGTGTTTAAACAATATCCGAGAGATCAATACTGTGATAACGTTTGAGTGAGCCAAGTCGTGTATGTGGTGAAGGTTTCAGACAGATTACACACTCCTCGGTGCTGCAAGAGAAGCGGAAGATGTAAAAGAAAACAATTTCTCTTTGTTTTTGGGGAATTTCTTTGTTCTTTTTCGTGTTTTTGGTATAAAAAATAATACTTTACTTTACATTTTGGTAGACTTAAGACATAAAAAACATGCAGATATATTTACAGGACATGGGAGTTGAAGGGGTCTAATAATCTAAATATAATAGTATAAAACGAAATCTCTCTGGTATTGTGTGTGTATGTGTGTACATATTGTTGGTGTAGGTGTAGATTTATGGCATTGGAGTCATTCATAGTGTCCTATGGGCACAGGACTTGTGGAAGTCAGTCTACAATAAGAACAAAAGAACCAAAGAAAATTTTTTAAAAATGGCAAAAGAAATTGTGAAGAAAGTAAATAGAAAGGTGCAAGGTAGTAGATATGGGACAATGATTGCAAACAAATGAAGTGTTTTAGGCGATAGAAGCAACATTTAAATGAAACTATCCTACATCTACCTATGTATATATTTATAGTTTACTATTCTTTTTCGAATGTGATACGCACCGTAGACTTTCGGTTCGCGACCGCAGCGAGTAGTCTTTGGATGTGCGTTGCCTGAAAGGGGAAATTTATTGTATATATATATATAAAGTTTGTTTTACATAGACAAGAAGAAATTTCAAAGTTTCTCCTCTCTCTGTCTCTCTCTTTTAAGCGAAAGCCACAACATTCAGAAGCCCCATTCAAATGATGTGAGTGACAAACAAATTGACAACATTTAAATGTTGATGCCTTAATTTAAAACATATATTAATTTAAGACATTTATATATAGATTTCCCACCTGCGATTTTTCATGGAGCTGCTGCGATGTATATTTCGACTCTCGCGCCAACGTACAAAACGATGTCTTAGTGTCTGACGCACCTCCGAATTGAGGAAGCAATAGAACAAGGCCACAAAGAAGCCCTAAAAAAGTCAACGATCGCATTTAAATCAAAAGGGAAATGTTGTGTGTACTCACCTGTGTGCTTATCAAGAAGGCTCTAATGGCCTCAAAGAGATTGCGACTTATGCCCTGTTCGGGCCCAGTTAAAACTAACAAATATGTTATGCCGAATAATGGAATCAAGACCAGCAATGCCTTGGAAGCCTTATAATATTGACGCGTCTCCAGCGTGTGAGCGGAACGTAGTTTGGTTATCAAAACCTACAACAAAGTGTGTTCAATAATGACATTATTAATAAGCAGTTTCTAAGCTGAACGCCAAATGGCTTCGATCAAGTTCATTGGGGTTTAGCATTTAAGAAATATCATTGATTAGTTACTAAGATTAAGCAAAAAATTTTAGTAACTCAATGATACCCAATTCTTATGATAACGTTTCTTAAATTAAAATTTCGCTTCGCTTTAAAAACATATTGGAGGAGTTTCTTAAGCTATTTGAAGAATATAATTTCATAAACGGAGAGAACTGCAAGAGATTCACTTAATATTTAATAAAGTTTTTCAATCTCGTTTATTAACCTCGAATTGAACATTGAAACGAAGAAATTTTGACATTTATTTCAGGTACATAACACCAAGTCGAACAAGATTTGATCATTAAATCAAAACTTTTCAAATGGGCAGACTCAAGACGATTTGCAAGGCAAAACTATTATTTGAACTACCCAATTGGTATACTTGATAAATGCATATCTCTAACGACACAAATTGAAACCCCTTAACTTACCCACATAATGCGTATGAGGAAAACTAGATTGATAAGTAAAGCCACCGAAGCGGGACCTTTGAATATCCAATCAATATGAGATTCGCGCATCCAAGGGCATTCAATTTCCAACTGAAATATATAATTTATTATTTATGTTCAATATGTCGATTAATCGGCTTACCCCATTGAAATGCTCATTTTCGAGATGTGACGCAAACGCCTTGGCTATGGACCATATCAGAATGCATAATGCCGGACAGCCCCAGCCAATAAGAGCATAGATTATGAAACTTATGTTATCGCTGGAAAATGTTTGCACTACCAATGTATACAGATATAGACCTAGAATATATAAATAATTCTAATTGGAAAAGTTAATCAATTATGATTACATTTTTTGCTCACCTTCCACAAACATCCAAAAGAAATTGGTCAAATAGAAATATTGAAACATTATGACCAAAGTAATGCAGCCAGCCTGACTAGATTCGGTGGTAATCTTTGAAGTAAATATAAAATTAATTGATTTTTGCTTGGACTATACATATTTACCAATAAAGAATTTTCGGTAAGTCCCTAGACCAAATATTAGTTAAACGATCTTTTTAGATTGTAAAAACTAACTTTTGCAACTGAGTATTGCCTACTTTAAGGGACAACGTTGCTTTGATTACTTAAATCCTCCACAGATTAAACTTACCACTTGCAGAAACAATGTGAGAATCCACAATAGAGCTGAGGTTATATAGGTTAGAAACAGATTCGCATGTATGGTATTTCTCAGACAACGCAAATCTCTAAAAGAATGAAGAGAGAATAATTTCAGGCCTGTAAAAGATTACTACCCCATAAACTTACTTAAAGCTTAAAAATATAATGAGAGCCACCACAAGAGTGGCAAAACTTATAAAATAACCACAGGCATAGATTATGGCTGGCAGATCGACACTGGGTGAAAAATCTGGCACTATAGGAACTGAGCCCGATTGCTGATGGCAACGATCATAATTGGAATAATGGTCCCATGTGCCATTCGAAAAGCACATGCGGGTGGCATTCTCTAAAGAAATCATAAATATTATATAAATAAAGACTCCCCAGACAGAGAGGTTAATCTGACTTACCTGTGGTATCATAATGAACCCCCTTGAACTCCTCAAAGCAGGGTAGAATGGCCAACGTTCCGGCATTGGTTCGTGGCCAACAGAGAACCGAATCGAATGAGGTGAGGCAGCTTTGTGGCAACTGGTATTTGAGTATACCAAAATTACCGAAAAGTAAAAATGAGATAAAGACTTGTGTTTATTTAACAGAAATTATTCACATTAAAAGTGGAAAAGTTCCAGCTGTCTGAAAGACGTTTATAGCTGTCATAAAAGCGAATTTCATTTTGATTGATATGACGAATAGATAGAGATGACTATACATAAAAACCTAAAAGCCCTGACCTTTCATAATAGCATCTTTCACTTTTGATAGGGTATACGAAATTTCCAGAATTCATTTTCTCAGAGAATTTGTTCCTCACATCTTCTAATTTTCTTGTATGTATATAAATAAGCAAACGATTTCTCTTGTGGATGTGGTAAATATATACAGTGTACTACACATATACGTACGTATACACATATTTACGTATGTATATGTATACCGAGCATTATCAATTGAATCTATTTACGTGTACGAAAACTAAACAATTTTGCCGTCTATATACTTACCACCTCCTCTTCTGCTCCATTCATACATACATACATACATTCTTTATTTGCCTGCTATAAATTATCATATATATTAATATTAAGTATACGACCCACTGGCATTGTCCATCTATTTTATTTGCCAAGTCTTTTAACGCCATGGAAATCAAAATCAAAATAAATTGCACAAATCTATTTAATACATATTGGGCATATTAAATGTCTGTGTCTATCATTTGATTTTCTATCTACAATATTTGCCTCTTATCAGTTTGACATTTTTCCTTTGGGTTATATATGTAGCTCAATTGTCTCCCTCTCTCTCTGTCTGTCAAATTTTTAGAGGCTTGTCCCCAAGCATTAAATGATAAGCAATGGCCTTCACAACATATTTCGTTTCAACAATTATAAATTATATAATACACAAATCGTCATTTACATATTTAGTCATGAATGTGGCAAGTCGATGAAAGGGTAAAATTTTGAGTCAATTAAAAAAAAAAACACAAATCCTAAATAAATAGGAATTGAAATTGTTTTCTTAAGAATTTCCAATAAATTTCTTACTTTCAACTATTTTACTTTTACTTTATTAAAAAAATTTTTGATTTATTTTCAAAATTTGTAACCCAATAAATTATAAATAAATCTTGGGTCTTATCATTTTATGATTCTCAATAATGTTAATATACTTTTTGATATATCATTTACCGAGAAGTCTTAGCTGAACACAGGAAATCGAATGTCTGGATAATTCCAATCACAAATTCACCAAATTCTCACCCTTTATTCCATCAATACTGGTAAAGGAAAAACGCTTGTTTCTCTACTGCCTACACGTGTCTTGTAATTCTTTCAAAGACATATAAGACTTGGTCTAGACACAACTACTTGACAAGCATATGAGTCACAAATATAAACAAAAAATTTGGATTTCTGGCGAACTAAAGGCCATGTGGAGTGTCTTTCTATGCGTAGTTGTTTTTATAAATTGACTAAAAATGAAAATATCCAATATGAGATGAGATTTTCTATTGTTTTGAAAGAATTTCATTTGAATTCGATTATATTTTACATTTTTATAGGTTAAAACTGTCAAGGACTGATGAAGTGTCCTTTATAACACTTTGCAGCCTGCTGCAAATTCTTCATATTGTTCAAATCTTGTCCATAAAAGTAGCTTAAGGACAGTTTGCAAATGCATTAAAACCCAAAAAGCAAAACTTTCGAAGAATTAATTTTAAATTTTTTGTTAATAACTGGAAAACAATTTTTTTAAAGCTATGCGTTTCGCTTCAACTAGTTATAATTCGCAACTAGTTTTGGCGTGGAAGTCAATTGTCATAACATAAACTTAAACTTGATAGACTTGCATTTCAATAAAAGTTCTTTCATAAAGTTGAAATAAAAGTGCAGTTTAAAAATTTGTAACTTCTACAAAATAAAATACAAATTTATGCCTTAGTCTTAACTTATTCAATTTTAAATTAAACAATTTTCCAAAAATTTCAGCAATTCGAAAAGTATTTTATGCAAATAAGTTTTCAACAAAACAATCTGCTTTTAGCCGGAAGTAAAATAAATATATCTTAAAAAAAATAAATTGTTCTTGACTTTTCACTTAAGGATTAAGATTAAATTTAAACCAAAAAACCATCCAAAATCTTTCTCCTTTAATAACCTTTAAGTCCCCTTTTAGAGTAAACGCCCCTGGTTGAAAAGTTTTTTGTTTTTTTTGAAAGCCACGCTAATAATAACAAGTTGGTTGACATTTAGTTGACAATTTTTGTGCTGTTTAACCTCAGGGTTATGACAAATGAATATACAAAAACAAAAACAAAAACTTGCTAAAATCTACAACTAATTGAGTTTCATTCATGGATTTCGTATATTTATAAAAAGCAAATAAACATGCGATATTTTTATCGACAAAAAAAAAAAAATCTATATATAGAAATAATGACATTAAGTAAAGTTTGCCATTATTTTTTTCTCCTGGTGAAATTCTATGGAAAATTCATTTGTGGATTATGCTAAAAGTTTCTTATTTAAGTGGAAAGTTTTGTGTGTTTGTGTCGAAATATGGATTTTGCACATTGCCCTCCTTCATATACTCACCCCTTGCTGGCTGGCCTCGAACTCGGTTTGCTGTCTGCATTGTTGTTCCAGTGTGCGATTGATGATGAGCGCCCCACTGTGCGGCGGCTGTTGATTTTGCTGTTGCTGATGTTGTAGTTGTTGTTGTTGCTGCTGCTGCTGATGATGGTGATGCTGGGTTCCAATTAGTGTACTGGCCCTCTCCAGCATGTCCAGTGAAAAGTTGGCTATGGCATTGGCAATATGCTCCGGTGAGGCGTCATCCAGACTTTCCACCAGAGCGCGTAAATCGTCATCGGACATGGCGCCGTCGATGTGGGTGGTTTTGGTTGCAGAATTGCAATTATTTCTTTACCTTTCTCTGTCCCACCTCTCTGTCTGTCTGCACTCTATTACACCTCTCTTTTTGCTTGGTGGGTTTTTGTTTTAGTTTCTGTTTTTAGTGGTATTAGCAGTTGGTAGTAGCACTTACTATGTAGCCATATGTACAACAATGTTGCACTTTTTTATGACTTTCTCCTGACAAAGAGGGGGGAGCTTTTAGGTGTCTCCTTGGCCTCTGCCACCTTCTTATTATTCGTGTTTTGTTTAAACTGTCAACGAGGCGTGGGGTTTGCGGCTTTGGTCTTGAACTTTTTGCTGCGCAATTAAACAATCGAGAGAATCTCTGTAAATATTGCAAGAAAAAAAAGAAGAAATATGTATATCAACTAACCGAAAAATATGTACATATAGGTATATATAATAGAATGCTGATTATAATCTGCTGACTATTATCTGAGATAAAAAGTAAGTCACGGACCGAAATCATCAACATATATTTCTATGTGCAGGGGCAATTTTTATTTTTTGGACTTTTTGTTAAAAATCTCTACAAATAATACGAAATCATATATAAATCACGTGGCACGGAGTGGTTCAGATAATATATAGATAAGTAAATAGGCAATCTTTATGGAGGCAACAGCCGCCCCAGAGCGGTTTTTTTCCCTTTCTATGGGGCGTGGCTGCAATTATGAACTCAACTAAAATGAAATGAAATGAACTGAACCGAAATGATATGTGTAATTCTAATCATGTGGCAAATGCTAGCTAATTGCACTCTTTATATACTCATGCCCTAGCTCGAAAATTGTTTTACTTTTTACCACCTAGTTTCCCCCCCTTTCTCCCGCCCCTAATACATTGTGGTCATTACAAACACCTGGCCTTGCTCTTTACCTCTCGCACACACACACACACCGTCTCTCTCTCTCTCTCATTCCGTCTCATTTGAAAAATGCTAATGCATTTTGTTTGGTTTTTGAGCAAAACTGGTCTCTATCTACTCCCCATCATTAGTTACACATTAGCTGGCCATAATCTTTAAATTGCAATTTTGTTCTAATGAATGTGATTAAAATCTTGCAAACGTGAGCTTGATAAATAATTTAACCATATGGCGGAATACTTGAATGAAATTGATAGTGATACAAAAATGTATAAAACAAACAATCAAACATTTTACCAAGATGGAATTTACAGAATGGAATGTTAGTTATTGATTTAAAAGTTTATCCCAATAATTACTTTGCACAATGTCAGGCATTTGTATAAAATAACAAAATACTATTTTTGAACGAGAACATGCATATATATATACATATATTTCAGATATTAATCTCATGAATCAAGCATACATATATATATATGACCACAAAGAGAACAAATGAATGAATGAAAATAATCTTTAATTAAAATTGAACCAATTTAAGAGGTTGCATAGGTTTTGAAGATAGAACAAAATGTTTATTTTTTATATCAAACCAGATATTTTGATTTTATTATTTAAATACTTTTAATTTCGAATATTCTTAGCAAAATTTATAAAATTTGTGTGTTTTTAAAGTTTGAAAGACAACATAAATGACATTTCAAATAGTAATTAAATATCTAAAGTAGTCCTCCTAAATTTGTAGCAAACTGAAACGAAAGTTAAAAACTTAACTAATACTTTTGTTCCTTTATATAAACTCTAGAGATCTAACCAATCCTCATTGAACAAACAAAGAGTTAATTAAAAAATTTGAGATATATTTGTCATGACTAATCTGAGAAATCTCTCAGATAGGATCGAGGGCTGACTTAAAGTTTCACTTTACATTTTTGAAAATTTATTTACTTGGGTTTTCTAAAGATGAGACTTAAAGTCGTTAATATCGACTATCAATATACATATATCTGATAAAAAGAATTACTGGAAAAAAGACTTTATCGAATAATAGCTTTTAAATATGAAAACGAAACTCTAATTCTGAAAGAATTAGAAAATAAACAAAAAATTCCTTTAAGATAGCTTTCAGATGTTTTTCCTTTGCGGAATTTTTTCATGCATTTCATCAGGCATAAACTTAATTGAAGTACACAGATATATGAAGGTAGATAGAGAGTTGTTGTTTTTTTTGTTTCTTCCTAAGGGGGCGATAATTTCATCTGCTGATTGAGATAAAACAAAGCTTGAGATACACACAGATGGGCAAACAGATGAGCAAATGAATGAGAGGTATACGCCAAACATGGGATGTGGTTGAATGTTGAGGTAAAGGTAAGGTAAGGTAAACGTAACCTAGGTTATACACCTGGCAACGGTAACAGCAACGAGTACATGATAATGAAATTTCGGCTGTCTGGAATGAGTAGAAGCAGAGAGACCGTGATTAAAACAAAGAGTGTCAAGTTATTTATTAATGAACAAATAACAGGCAAACTCGTGGCCCCTAAAACACGGAGTTGAAGAAGCTTTGTCAATGTCAAACGGAACAGATAAACTTGCAGCTTGATGAAGAGAAGCTTCCATCCCGGGGTCTTCTGCTTCTGATGATGTTGATGTTGAAGGTGATGGTGATGATGGGCAATGTTCGACATATTCCGTTTAAATTTCAAACGTTAATTGTGAGAAATGAAATTGCATTTGCGCAAATGTTTGACCATGCAATGCAACGTCTTTGATCTTGGCAAGGCCATAAATAGATTTAGCTAAACGGAATTTCCGTCTATACGAACTGTCCAGAATCCGGCGAAAATTAAAAATTAATATACATGGATCTTTGATTGTTCTAGTGTGTGTGTGTGTGTGTATGTGTGTGTAGCTATAGACGCATGTAGGCGGCACGCGTTGCTTAAATATTTGAGAAACCATACAATCACAAAAGCCATCTGGCCCCTGCCAACAACACTAGAAAGTAGCCAAAAAAACATCAAAAATAAAAGAGCTTAACTCCGATTTATTTATGAGAGGGCAAACAAGCGCATTATTTGAACGTTCGTGTGTGTTGCGTGTTTGACAAAGGAGATGGAGCGCAGCTTGGCAGCTAGTAGGATGATGATGATGATGATTATCAGCAGCCATAAGCATTTCTCAACTGTAGCGACTAATTTGGCCTTTAAATGCGCACAATTAGCGAGACCATAAAATAAATAAATAAAAACTGAAATCTGAAAATCTTGAATCTTGAATACGCCCCAACGGAGAAAATGTCTGAATGTTGTGTGTTGCCAATGTAAATAAGCAAATGCAGTGGGTAGGCATTGAGCAAATCAAAAAAAAAAAAAAAAAACGGGGGAAAAAAAGAAATGTATGGTAATATATATTTCCAATCGGGAGCCAATCGGGCGTATGTGTGATATTTTATTTGCCCAGAAACTATTTAATGATTTATTAAGTGTCAAAACAAATGGAAAATAAATTGGCGGCAAGCATGTGCAATGAATGCGCCACAACAAACGTAAATGAAGACAGACATTGCCGCCAAAAGTTCACCCCTTCCCCCACAATCCTCCCATCAAGTCTCATTGTGACAGGCACATGCCTCTATCTGTCAAAGATATCGACAAAATGCATTACGATAAAGAACTAGAAATACACTTTAAGAAATATATCATTGCAGAGTAAAGCAACAGTTGAAGGCAGTTATTGATTGATGTCCAAGATTAAAAGAAAACACTTTATTCCATTGGAAATGTTGAATAAATTCCGAGCATTATCAAAACTATATATGTACCTATCTTATCAAAATGCTTCCACTGATTGACCTAATTTCAAACGCTTTGAGTTTTCTAAAGAGAAATATATAAATGATAAATATTAACAATAGACATAAAAATATTAGATAAAAATTTCAAGGACATTGATGGAGATTTTGCTTTAGTAATTTCGCAAAATTCATTACTTTTTAGTTTATGCAGAAATTAGTTCATATATATCTACAAATTTGTGATTTTTATATTATAATTACACAGTGTGACGAAATTTCAAAAATTTGTTTCAATTCGGTTCACCTTTACCTTAAAATATACAAGACACACAGATGAATACACCAATCAAATAGCCAAAAACAATCTAACTAAAAATAAGTTTATCAAAAATGTATACAAAACGAAAAAATTATTAAATTTGTTACCCAGAAATTTTAATTTTTAAAGTTCATGCAATGTTTTCGTTACATATGAACGACTGTTATTTGTCGTTCACTTGTTTAGCTAATTGGTTTATTAAAGACTTAGAAATATTGTTGTTAATTTTTCTTTCAGTGTTGCTTCTAATAACTGATATCATGACCATATCAATTAAATGTCTTTAAGCCAATGCCATATGTCAAGTAAGCGTGATAAAAAGCACGTAAAAATTGCGAATAAAAACCTATCGAAAGCGATTGAGATAAAGAGAGAGACAAAGAGAGAAAGGCAAAGATATTACTATATAATATAAACTTTATGAATGAATGCTCACAGTCAGCGAAGCGTACAGAGAAACCCAGTTACAGCCACACACAGAGGAGTCAGACAGAGTTGGACGTAGATGGAAGATGGGAGGCGAGGGTGCGGGCAGCTGTTGAACAAATCAAGCAACAAAATGCCAAACGCATTCAGGCGCTATGAACGATATTTATGGTTTTCATTATTTTCTCTTCTTATTTTTACATTCTCGTTTTTTTTTCTGTTTTTGCTGGAAAAGCAAATAAATAAGCGGAAAGTCAGTCAGTCAGTCAGTCGGTCGGTCGGTCGGTCGGTCAACCAGTCGCTCAGTTACCCATCAATTGATGGCCGTGCCCCTGCCTCAATCGCCCACTAGTTGTTCATCACATACAAATACACGTAGAGAGAATCAAAAAGCAAAGCCAAACAATGTAAAGCCAAACAAACAAACCAAAACTACAAGCAAAAGTTTACAAAATTGAAAATCCAGTTGCCTCTGGACCGTACGGCCACACGACGTATACGCAATATCAATAGCATGTATACGCCGCGTTGCCAGACAACTTTTGACTTCATTTCATATGGACTAATTTTATTGCTTTGAACAACAACGAATGAAACAAGAAGAAAATCTCCTTCAAATATGCTTTGAACTTAGCATAAAGGTTACACCAAGACGTCAGGGATGGGGTAATGTGGGAAGCTGCGGAAGCTGCGCTTGGTAGGGGCGTTACGAGGGCGTAACATTTCTGTAAAGTTTGCTTTATGCGCGCCGCACAGATAATTTCATTTTCATTTGCAAGTTTTTTTTTTTTTGAAGCAAAAGCTGCGGGCATTTTATTGCCTACACACACAGAGCAAACACACACACGTGCCACATCAGGCCAAGGATCAGGAGCCAGAACCAGAAACAGAAACAGGAACTGGATAAGCATCTGGCATAGGGGAAAACACAGGCCACATGCATAATAATAATGCCCACCAGACAGACATAAACAATATGTATGTATGAATGTAGAGGTAGGCAGGTTGGTAGATAAATACATATATATTTTTGTATGTAGATATACAATATACATGATATATCTCAAATTCATGAGTTTCAGTTTTGTTTTTTAAAGTTTTTCTTTTGTATTTACTTTTCATTTGCAACAGGCGGCAACCAGGAGCGCTCGCAGGCTGCTAAGTAAGGGGTTCAATTTGAAGAGTATGCTTAAATTGAGAATATCTTATGATGGAGCATTCAATGGTCCATTCCATCAAAGACTAAAGAGTTGATGTGTATGGAGACTTTAACTTTCAAACTTTCCATTTGCATTTCGTCCTTCATTGCCCTTTCTTGCTTCTTCAGATGTTCTTTCTTTTATTAGATTATGGTAGCCTACTTAGTAGACAGATTTCCAAGAAAGTATTTTTTTTTTTTTTTTACTTTCAATCTTTATCACTTGAGAAAAACAAAACTACAAATTGCGTGTATAAAATGACGTAGTTCATTTTTATATTTCAAGGAGAATCTGACTGAGATAATTAATGGATGTTTATGATCCTCTACTATATAATCTAAATAATGAATTGTAAAAAACCATTGCGGTTTCTAATAAGTTAGTTTTATTGGTAGTTCATTCAATTTAATGGCAAACAAATTAGAATTTATACAAAAAAGAACAGTTTCTTTAAATTATATATTACTTTAAACGAAAGACATATGAAGGAGAGTCATAGGACAAAGGCTTGCCTTATATGCCACTGCCCAGCACTCAATCATCATTACAAACTCCTTTGAGGACATCAACTTATCCTCTCGAGACTACTTCAATTTCTCGATTACATCAAGTGGTTTAAAGTCTCTTTTTTTTTTAAAAAAAAGGAACTTGAGCTTTTATTGTCCTTGTTTTATCAACAAACAAAGCAAATCACTTCGATCTATATTTATATATATTATTAAATGATTTAGGTAATTACCAATACTTAGTTATTGAAAGACAATTTCAATTAATGGCTAATCTAGTTCATTATATTGGGAGAATAGATCTCTTGCAGCCTATTCCTTTTTGGATGTTGAAAACTGGTCAGTGGATCCACACCACGTGATATCCCACCGTTAGGAGATCGAGAGTGCAATTTGCTTTGCGGATATTGCTGCCTTCGACTGCCTTTACTAGCCCAACGCCCCTCTACTCAAATTGTTTTAGTATTTTTTTAATTATTAGTAATTATTATTTGTGTGCTTAGGTAACAGAAAACCGAAGATGACCAGCAAATTCTTATAGACTAGGGTGGAATTAACTCGGTTATGTCATTTGAAACATCATGCTGGACTTCGTCGATCTATTGGATGTCCTACGTGGAAGTTGGGAAGGTAAAGTTGGAGATTAGCCGAGGATTAGGCGAGTAGATGAGTTGTCTCGGTAGATGAGTTGTCTAAGTGACCCAGTCATTTGGGCAACTGAACAACGAGGACCCGGGTTCGAATCCCAGGCTAGTGTATGGATGTAGTTTACGTCTAAGCCGAAGGCCTTAGTTGCCAGTGCTTGTAAAATATAGTTAGGTTGTTAGTTTACAACTATAAACTATACTTATAACACATTTAAATAAATACGTTTTAAATATGTTCAAATGTTCCCTTGTTTAATTCCATAGATTAAATAAAATTATCATCTGTGAGTCTCTCTTATAGTTTCACGGTGGACATATGTAGTAAATCGACTTACGTTGTCAGAGATAAAAGATTCCTGCGACATTTCTATATATAGTCAGCTAACTAAGTTATGAAGAGGCATCGCGTCATATTCATTTATTTATTTGTTTCAATTAAAAATAAAAGTGCCTAAAGAGAGCTCTGCTACTTGGACTCAATATATTATTAGAAAACGCAATTAGCTAACTAAAAAAAAAACTAGAAAAAAGGAACTAGAAAACATAGAAACTGCATTTCCAAGTGGTAGCCACTCGCATTCATTTAGAGCTACTGAAGTGGCCAATTGGCAGCAGAATGTAGGCAACTTCTGATAACTCATAACTGAGACATCATGGGGAGGGGAAGAGGTAGGGGGGCTAAGTAGAATCCATTTTTTTCTACAATGTAGTTTGTTTTTCCCATTTATTTTTCTTTTTTTCATACACTCAAATATAATTAAATTTTCGCTTATTTTTTTGTTGGTTTTTTTTTTTTTTTTTTATTCTATTTACTTAACAATTCAAATTCAAGAGCCATAAACAATTTGTGCTGCCGGTGCTTGCGTTTGCTTTTCCTTAAACATAGAGTCAATTCTTGTTGTTATTATTACACGTTTTTTTTTTTTTTTTTGCTGTTTCTGTGTTTTATTATTTTAATGTTTATTTTCCATTCTGGTCAAAATGTTACAATGTTTATACTGGGTCAACAGAAGACGAAGAAGAAGAAGATTGTGATTGGGGCGGGGTTTAACAATTGGAAATGCAATATTAAGATGCATAATTAAACAAGGCCAAAAAGAGACAGATGGGGTGGTCGGAGGGGATGTGTTGGGGTGTTGGCATTTCTCTTGTTTTCTTATCTCAGACTATAAATTTAAAAGTCTTTATTCTTCAATTTAGAGCTTGGGGTGGGCCTTTTGTGTATGCTAATGGATATTAAATCAGTGCTAAGTGATCATCGCCTTTAATTCGGCCAGCTCTTTATAAATCATATTTACTCAATTGGTTATGTGTTGTGTGCGAGGCATTTTCTTTCAATTTGTGTCTATCAGATACAATGTCTATATACCATATAGACCATACCGACTATATAGAGCGGGTGCATTTATCTGTTAAATATTTTTCAAAAATTAGCAACTAACACTCACATGCTCTTCAAAGCTTTAAATTGTTTATCGCCTTTATCATTTGTTTTGCAACATTTTTGATTTTTATTCTTTGTTGTTGTTTTTTTTTTATATTACTTAACACACACAGACACACACACACGCACACACTTGATGGTATTTTTTTGTTTTATAAGATCATGACACATTCACCACTTTCGTGTTTAGATTTGAAAATAATTCTACTAAACGACCATACAAAAACCTGGCCTTAAGGCCTTCTATGATCTATCCCCGTCTGCGTGGTTCGTAGGCGTTTCAAGACGGATGCTGTCACAATAATATAAAAGATTTCTTCACGTTTTCTTTTCTGTGTTTTTTCTTTTTGTTTGTTTGATTAAATCAACGTATTTTGACGACGCGTTGCCGTTGTTAACCGTGTGTTCTACGTTAGACGATAACAAAATTTGTGACTCCGACTGAGACTGCGACAAACTACTTTGAATGACGACGACGACCGCGATGACTGCGACGACAACGCAACAATCTCCCCCCATGGACAGCGCCAAACTGTGCCGAGAATGAGAACAAGAAGAGAGCTTTGCCCTAGACTTTTGCATGCCGCCGCCGGCGCTAAAATGAAAAGCACACCAATACGGACACACACCCACACAGTCATACACATTCTCTCGCACACATAGTCACTCTGAGTCAAAGGTACATCCATACAAAGTGAGAGCAAAATGGCAGACCACAGCAGCCTACACACTAACCTGACCCAAGGCAAAGAACAGCAAAAACAACAAGAAGGATACCTGAGTGAGGCACAGTGGGGCGAAAGGTATTCGCAAAGCAAAATTGTACAAAGGTAGTTTAAACTAAAAGTAAAGTGAAGGCAAATTTAAAGGAGAATTGATTCGTAGAACAGAGTCAAGGGTCGAATTCCAAACTCCCACAATATATATAGTATTATCGGCTACAGTAAATTGTTCCACCATCACGTATACGCAGGATATGCCATATGAGCAAAGAGTAATTAGAATGAGCAAAATAATTACATATACTTTTCATTCATTTTAATATTGTAAAATCGGAAAACTAATCAGAACATTCTGATCTTCTAAATCAAATTTCCTAAAATATTATTAATTCCATAAAAGAATACTTTTTAACGCCAATTTTGGTTTCTAAAAATAAATGTATTGTTTGACGCTGAGCTAAAAAAAAAAAAGCTAAACTAGTTAGAAACATTTTTTATAAAAGTTAAGGTTAAATTGCCAAATTTGATTCATGCTAATGAACAGAAGATAGCCAAAGATACAATTGATATTTTATTTTGATCTTACAATTAGAGAAGAGCTTAATTTGATTACTTTTCGCTAGTTCCTAGTTGATAATTGATCAACTAGTTAATCAAATTAGCATTTTCAACCACTGTGTATTATCAAAGGGCACAACAACTTGTGGCTCTGTGGGTGAAAGCTTCTCTAAGCTTCAATGTGTGGGTGTGCCGCTAGAGAGCGAATTCGGAGAGCATTCTATGTGTGAGTGGCGAAGCTTTAACTGAGACCGGCATTTGTGTTTGCTTCTTCTCTGTCTCTCTCTATCTCTCTTTCTATCTATCTTTTGCACTTTTTACTTTTTTTGTTTTGAATTTCTTTTTTTTTTTTCTTTGGTATTAGCATTCAATTGACGCTGTGCTGGTTGCACTTACCTGTCAACTGCAATTGACAATCAAATTGAATGGGCCGTTAAATGGGTTTTGTCTACTCTTCACGAACAATCTGAAACCTAGACCACACAAATGTTGGTTGCCCGCCAAAAAGGGCATATAAGAACTGAGAGAGAAATGCATCTAAAACTGAATTCGATTTCACAAAAGCCAATTAAAAAGTGTTCCAATTACAATTTGCTTACAATTTTTCCAAGTTTTCACATATTTTGGAAAAATCTTTCGTAAAATACATATTTAGAATTCCAGATATAATAGAATACTCATATATGTATGTATATGATACATATATATATGTAAATGATATGCTCTCAATATATTCTTTTTTTTTATCCTACATAATCCAAGGAGTTCCTATTTAGTATTTTATTTTTCACAAACACAAGAAGATTTATTTAAGATTTTTAAATCAGTTTTAAAACTCTCAATACAATTTCGATGCTTTTTAACAAACGCAAAACTTTTTAATAAATTTTTATTTATTTTAATTTTATTTGAGAGTTTTTGTTTAAAGAAGAGAAATGTGGAAATAATTTTGTTGATCTTTTATTAAGGTTTTTCTTTTTGTAATTTTTAGAATTTAGATATTAAATTTACAAAGTTTAGTTTTTAAGGGACATTCTACTAGTCTAACCTTGAATAAATTGCACAACTTTTTATGCAATTCATTTCGCTTGAGATGGGCGCCACATTTGACAGTAGTTCAGCTGCTGCTGCTCGTGATGCTTCTCTTGCAGTGGACACTTGAAATCCTTGGCAAATTGCTGAATATTTTTCACGCTCACATTGACACGCACATCGTCCATATCATGGCCCAGGACTGGAGGCAATGAACCGCAAAAGAATTGCGCAAAACTCAAATAGAACAATTGTGGTGCTAGAAATTCACTTTCAAATTCATACGGACGATACTCAAAGAGCTGGGAGTCATGCTGTAGACCAAAGAAGCTATCATATGCCAACTGCAAGCCATTCAGATCCGCCAGTCGTTCCTTTAGTGATGCAAATGGTGTTTCAGCTGCACATTGTAAAGAGTTTTGAAACAAGTCACTTTGCCTTATTTGCCATCCCAGAGGGGATTCATTGCCCAACGAATCGTAGAGTATACCTTCCTGTTCAAAGGCATGACTTAGCTCATGTCCGAGAATAAAACCCATTAAACTTTGTACAAAGATTGGATGCTGACGGTGATCGTATAGAGGCCATTGCAGGAATATCAAGGGCACAATCAGAGTATTTCTTTCATTCTCATAATAAGGAGAAGTACGTGCCTTTGTCACATCATCGTTGACATAATATTGAGAGAGTTGAAGGCGAGATTCATTGACTAAGAGGGCAGCATGTTGCAGATGGGTTCGCAGAGACAAAGCCTGTTCCAGATTCTTTATAAAATGGAAATCGCTAAAGTTGACTCTTCTATAATGATTATTGTAATATTCAGATGACTTCTCTTCAGGCAAATTGCCCAATTTTAACTTCATAGCGTTCAGTTTACTTCTCACATAAGTTAATTCCTCTGAATTTAACTGCAAACGATTGGCTTCAATATATTTGCGAAATGTTCCTCTTAAACTTGCAAATATCTCCTCCATCTTTTGAGTATCTTCAATACGATTTTGATATATATATTTATTGTATATATAATTCATTCCAAGAGGCAGCAAGGCTCTCATATGATGTACACAATTTAAGTTAGTTTGATATTTCCTCAGATGCAATATTAAACGTATTTTTAGATATGGCAAAATCGTATCCAATGATTTAGCTTTTAAAAGATTACCCAATTCCTTCAAACAGTCCAACTGACTGACTTCAAAGCGTAGATCAGAACGTTTGAGATCATTTTCCTTAAGGTCAAGGAGTTCTTGAAAATATATCTGCCAATCAATTTGTGGTATTTCCTCTATTAATTCCTCTAGGGACCAGGAATACGTATCCCTATCTTCGTAACATTTTTCTTGTAGGTTTCTAGTGGAGTTCAAGACATTTCTAACTGTTTGCGTTTCTGGTGCATCGCTGGCTAGCTCCAAGAGCAATCTCGGGCTAAAAGTATTTGCCTCGGACATCTTTAGTTGTATTATTGGCTTTGACGAATCATTATAAGCCACATCAACTTGTTCATGCAGAAAGACATCATTTAAGCCATATTTCCTCAACTTTGCTACATACCATTCCCAACTATTTGTGGTTGGAGTTAATATATTCATCAGTTCAGTTGGCTGGTAATTCGTTTTCGGAGCATTTATACAAGCCTTGTAATAGCTTCTCATTTGGCCAACTAAATATGGTGCCTCCATTTCATAATCCTTGAGATTGTTAGCTTCAAAGAACTCCTCCATCTTTTGGGTATACTTAAGCTCCACGCGCTGGAAATTGTCAATGTATTCAGAGTGATGGGAAAATGAGCCACAGGCGTAAGACCAGAAATTAGAGCACGGTGATATAGTTTTATTTAGATTTTTATGTATCTCCAAAGCTGTCAAACGATTTATATCCATTTCATTGATTCCCATTACCACGTTGGGCAGTAGAAACCCGCTTAGAATTATTAATAAACTTGTCATGATTATTCCACTTTTTAAACTGCAAAAAAAAACAAACAAATGATTGAATGTTATCTGGGGGGAGAGCTTTGGCATCTCATTGATCTCATTGCATTGGAGCTTTAGGCAAGGGGAATGGCCGGAACATACCTACGTAAAGCTATAGCCCATTTACATGATCTATAGTCAAACGATTCATTCATCAATCCCTCAAAATTAACCATAACCAAAGAAACATATGTATGAATTTGAACTTATCATAATTCATTGAGAGGAGTAAGGTGTTCTCTCCTTAGATTCTATATGAATCGAAATACATTTCTTCCTTTCGGTTTTGCATTTTGTTGTGCTTGTTTATGCAATTTATTGAATATGCCTAAATGTTTGGTTATAAACAAATTTTATAATTTCAAATTTACACATTAGTTGTTGCTAAGTTCTTTTTTGTTTTTGTTTTGCATAAAATACAGTAAAAATCACCTAAGATGATGATCGATTCATTCTTCACACTGTGATCTTAAAATCTACTTAAACAAAATAGTTGGTTTTAAACATTTTTTTTTCTACTTTTTAAATTTTTGTTTTTTACTGGCATTGGCGCCGGTTTTTGATTTTTTCAATTGTCCCAATTGTTTGGATTTTTGCTTAAGTTTATTTTCCTTCTTGATGGGTTTGCCCTCCAGCAAAGGCACTTCATCAATGGCCACACGTGGAGCCTTTGCTAACTTTTGCGATAGCTTTGCCTCATTTTTGTTGACTTTTGCTGGTGGTTTTTGCTGCTGCTTTTGGGGTTTTTCTATGCCATTTGTTTGTGTTGTTTCTTGAGCCTTTTTCTGTACGTTCTTTTGGCCATTTAATTGAGTTTTCTGTGGCGTTGTTTGACCATTTATTGGCTTCTTTTCCGCTAATTGTTTTTTTGCCTTTTTGTCTGCTTGAGGTGGCTTCTTGTCGCTCTTCTCTGCTTGTTGTGGTTTTTTATCATTCTTCTCTGTTTGTTGTGACTTTTTATCGTTGTTCTCAGCTTGTTGTTGCTTCTTCGCCTTCTTCGTTTGTGGTTCATTTTTATCCTTTTGTTCTGCATCAGGTTTTGGTTTCTTATTTACCTTGACGGGCTTCTCAAACACCTTGGCCACGTATTTCGATTTACTCTGTTCCAACTTCTTCTTCTTCAAGTCCAATTCCACTTCGGTAAGGAGAGGTTTGCCCGCTCGTTTGCCTCCCTTCTGGGAAATTTCTCCCTCTGGAAGCTCCGCCTTTTCTTTCTCCTCCTTTTCCTCTGATTCGTTTTGCTCTGTCTCGTTTTCGATGGCCTGATCTAATTGCTTTTCATCTTCTTCCTGCTGCTCCTTGGTTATGGGTATAGTATTGGAGAACTTCTTCAATTTGGCCACATAGAAACCATCCATATTATGTGTATGAGGATAATAACGTCTGGTTAGATTTAGGCTTGGATGGAATCGATGTTGCCGGAAGTTGACAAATCCCTCTACTCCAAAGTCTAGTCCAGTCGGAACCAATTTTACATTCCTCTTCTTTAACGCATAATCGATGACCCATTCATTCTCTTCGGGCAGAACCGAGCAAGTGGAGTAAACTATATAGCCACCACTAGACGATTTAGCATCGACACAATCAATGGCAGTGAGCAGTAGTTTCCTCTGAAGATTGTAACAACGCTGAACATCAACATCCGATTTAGTAGTCTTAACACTAGGATCTTTGGATACCACACCAGTTCCTGTGCACGGCGCATCGAGCAAGACTCGATCGAACCCGGTCATTATGTTTCGGAATTTAGTGCCATTCTCACAGCTGACCACCGCATTGACAATGCCCAAACGATGGAAATTGGCCACAATGGCCTTAATACGATCGCGATTCGAATCGTTGGCAAACAGAACTCCAGTATTCTTCATAATGGCTGCAATATGTGATCCCTTGCCTCCTGGAGCCGAACACATGTCCAATATACGTTCATTTTCCTGGGGAGCCAAGGCCATTACGGGCAACATGGAAGAGGCTCCTTGAATCATATAATGACCAGCCAAATACTCAGGAGTAGCGCCCAGTGGCACCTGGGAATTGAACACCACCAGCCCGACTTTAGTCCATTTGCCCAACGGATCTAGATTCACGCCCCGATTGATCAACGCTCCAGCCAGATCACGACGACGCGTCTTTAAAGAATTCGTGCGTATGGTCAAAGGACGGGCCACCTCGGAGGCTTCTAAATATTCCATTAGTTCGTTTAGTGGGAACATATCCATTAGCTTTTCCATAAGGAATTCATTGTAGCTATAGTAGAGGCAAAGATCGTGCCGTAGAAGATCAATATATTCACTTCTCGCGCGATCGGCTTGACGATATTTTTTAAAATCTGATAAAACCAAGGTGACATCTTTAATTCGTTGCATGACTTCTTGGATAGTGAGTTCCTTTTGCTCGTCGTCTTCTGGTGATGGTAACTGAAAGATCTCTTGTTGATCCACTGTCATTTGGAACTCATCCTCAGCCAGTTTATCCTCTTCAGCTTGGCGTTTCTTTAGCTTTTTGTTTGCTCGCTCTATGGGCAGCTTATCGTCATCTTCATCCTCTTCATCTTCATCATCATCCTCTTCGTTGCTGTCGCCTTCTTCGTCTCCTGACACATCAAAATCATCATCGGAGTTTGCCTCATCATCTTCATCGTCATCGAGATCATCTAGATTACCGATTTGGGCATCATCAGACTCCTCTTCGGATTCCTCTTGCTCGGATCCCTCAACAGCTTCCTCCTCAGACTCCTCCTCTTCCCCGGACTCCACCTCTTCTTCTTCGGACTCCTCTTCAGATTCCGGCTCTGCTGCCTTTTTCTGCTGCTTCTTTTTGGGTTTCAGCCAATCATCATTGTCATCCGTATAGCCTGTAGCCGGTACCAACTGTGGCACTTCCTCATCTGAGGAATCCACCTGCTCCTCAATTTCCTCATCTTCTGGCTCACTGTCACTATTATATTTTTTTTGCCGGCGAGGCTGTGGCTGTTGTCCTTTTGCCCTCTTCTCCTGCAGCTTAGCCTTTTGCACTACTTTCTTTTGTTCACGCTTCACAAAACGTTGCTTCTGACGATGCGTCAACTTCTTATCCTCCTCCTCCTGTGGAGCTACAAGAACAACATTTTTTTTATCGGGTAAAATAATTTAAAAATACCTTGAGAACTTACCAAATGTCGGCTTGCGAAAAGTGGGTGGTCCTTGCTTACGGGCTTTGCGTCCAGGTCCCTTCTTTTGCTTCTCACTATATTCAGCTTTTCGGCCCATTTTATATTAAATTAAATGTCAAAAATTTAAAATTAAACAACTAAAAACGTGAGCGCAATATTCCACGTGCGCTTAGCATAGAGATGGTAAGGCGGCGTCTATCGACTTATCGTTGGATATCTGGCGGAATTTCTACAATGCTGGTCATACAGCTAGCGAGAACTAGCTCAAAAAAGGCTAAATATTTGTTTTATTATTATGTTGAATATTGGTTAACTCTAAGAGCCGCTCTACCCACAAAAATCATCTGTCCACAGGATATTTTTGGACCGAAATGATTCAAATCGAGAGAGACTAAATTAAAATATATGATTGGAAAATCATCATGGAATTACGGCGAACCCAGAGAAAAAAACCCAACTGAGCATCACTGAAAGACATCGGTATTTGCGGAATCTCAAACAACAACAACTAATAAAATAAAACGTGAAAATGTAAATAAAATTATAATATAATGGATATAGCCAAAATCGATCTAAGCGTTGAGGCACTAATTGGCTCCCTGGTGGCACTGAGTGTAATCTTCGCTTTCTGTCGCATCATTCTTTCCGATGATGCTGTAGTTTGTATTTCCCGAAAATCACGTCACAGTTGGAAATCGATAAGAATACTGGAACAGGTGAGACACGAATCCGAAGGGAGAGCTTTTAATCACTTGTTGCCCACCCACGCAAACTTTTCATCAATGTTTTCCTCTATGCCCTTCTTAGGCCTGCTTCTGTAATGTATGTGAGATTTTGTTGACGCCATCGGCGGGATTATTTTGCGATTGCTGCGGCTTGTGCACCCACTCAACACCGCAATGTCAACGTCAGGCCGATCGGGATTTTCGCTGCAAGGACAAATGCTTGCGCAATTCAAAATCCGTGCAACACTTATGGGTGCATGGCAACTTGCCAATGAATGTCAATTGTTCGACATGTGGCGAGGAAGTGGATCATCATACGGCCACCTGCACAGATACGGATCCAGAGCCTGGCCTAGATGGCTGGCGGTGTGCCTGGTGTCAGCGTTGCTATCACAACAATTGCTATAAAAAGTTGGATTTGTCCACTTCCTGTGATTTGGGCGAATTCAAGGACATGATTTTTCCGCCATATTCCATTGTGGCAGCGCGGACACGAGAATCGATGCGTTTGCATTTGACTGCGATACATCCGCCGGATATAGAGAACTGGGAGCCACTGCTAGTGATAGCAAATACAAAATCTGGCAGCAGTACAGGAGCTAATGTCCTATCGCTGCTAAGAGGTTATCTCAATCCTTTGCAGGTCATGGAACTGGGCTCACGGGGGCCCCAGGATGCTTTACAATGGGTGGCCAAGGCTAGTCCGCGTCCCTGTCGCATACTAGTGGCCGGTGGCGATGGTACCATCGGTTGGGTAATGAATACCATATATGCTCTGCAAATCAAACCGCAACCATCGGTGGCCATCATGCCGCTGGGCACTGGCAATGACTTGTCACGCGTCTTGGGCTGGGGCCCAGAGCCTCCTTCGGATCTTGATCCTGTGAAGATATTGCGCAGCATTCGCCGTGCCCGTTCCGTTAATTTGGATCGTTATGATTTGCAAATCGAAAAATTACACTATCGTCTGCCCATCCAGAGACATCCGACGAAGACCATTCATGTCTACAACTATTTTAGTGTGGGAGTCGATGCTTATATTACCTATAATTTCCATAAGACGCGGGAGTCGCGTTTCTATCTGCTTAGCAGTCGCATTTTCAATAAGGTAGGGAGTATTCTTAAATACCTCTAAGCTGTTCCTTACTATATATTTTTGTTTCCTTTCTCTAGATGTTGTACTTCTGCTTTGGCACTCAGCAAGTGATGCAGCCGGATTGCGAACGGATTAACCAAAAGCTCATCTTGCATTTGGATAACAAGCTCATCGATTTGCCTGAGCTGCAGGCCCTAGTCTTTCTCAACATCGACTCGTGGGGGGCAGGATGCAAACTCTGCGAACTAAGCAATTCCACCGAGGGCGAAGTGCGTTGGCAAAACTCCATTTCGGATGGTGTTATGGAAGTCTTTGGTATTGTCTCCTCCTTTCACATAGCCCAATTACAGTGCAATATAAGTAAACCAGTGCGCATTGGTCAGGCCAAACAGATACGTTTACAAGTCAATGCCACCGTTCCCATGCAGGCCGATGGTGAGCCTTGGATGCAATCACCAGCAGATATACGTCTACAGGCCAGAAGTCAAGCTAGGGTTCTCAAACTAGAGTCGGAACCCAAGAGCAGGAACAGCAGCAACTAAATGAATTTAAATCTCTTCTCCTTAGTGTGCCAGCGTCTCAGAAAGAATAACTATGTACTTACCCTTCTCCTAATATTATTTTCTTACTTGGCAGAGCAAAACCTAAGTCAAATTCCTACGAGAATCTCTTAAAGGATTTGTTTTTCTAATCGAATATTGTTTTTTACAACAATTTTAGTGCTTAAATTTAAAATGACTAAGTCAACGGTTTCCAACTGATTTATAGGATTTTGATTTATTTTCAAGTTTTGTTTTTTTATAATATTCAAAGTTATAAGTCCATGTTTAAAAGTCTTGTAATATATAATGAATTATATTCCATAATAATTCTAAAATTTCATATTTTAGGTCAATTCAATTCGTCTTTAAAGACAAGTAAGTTCAGCTTAATCTCTTTATAACTTTTAAATTGCAACGACTAAAAACAGACACTTTTTAGTTGCTGCTAAAATAGAGCATCTAATTTAACTTGGCTGATAAAAAAAATGGTAAAATTTGCAGAATAATCTGAGAACTTTTTGTCACAAATACATCATATTGTAATAAGTTGTAATTATTTTCGGACAATATTAAGAGTGACTCCTTGATATTTCCGCTTATATTAGCTCAACTATTCATCCTTATCCAGCGCGATGGATCTTCTAACATAGGTTTCTTGAAAATAATGGAAACCAACTTCAATTTATAGAATCTCCATCTTTTTAAAAGGAGATTCGGGAACTAATATATTTCTTTATCCGCCTTAACATTAGTAAACTATTTACACTGTTGATAGCCTTAGTGTTTTAAATTGCAAAGATACATTCAAAAACTCGGCATGATAATGCGATCTTTGGAGCTTGAACTATTGAATTAAAAAACAAAACTATTTGTGTAATTTAAAAGAAAATTGAATTGACCATAAATAGGAAATGAATTCAAAATATTTGTTTTCTTAAATCATCTGAAATTGAACCTAAAAAAAGTTACTCCCAAGTGTGAAATGTTTAATAATTAATGATTCAAGTTGCTACTGCTAGAAGTTTCTATATGATTTGAATAGACCGATCCACAAACATATACACACATTTATGTAAAAGTGTATACCTTGATAAGAGTTATGTTTGTTTAATTACATAAAGATCGAGAAGTTTCCCTGACATTTGAACCCCTATTTTCGGAGAGTAACAAATCGATTATAGATTAAGCTCTTAGCCAAATTTAATGTAGTTAAACATGCTAGTCCCAAAACGATATGAATGCAAAAGAAATTCAAAATAAATGATAAGTAAAAAATCCATTTAAAGGAAATCCACTTTATTCTTTTCCAAAAAATTTAAAATATAATTAAATGTTTGACTGGTTGTTATAGTTTAGTAGAACCACCAAATAATAATATGTGTACAATTATGATGAAGATAATTTTTTGTTTCTGGTAGGTGCTACCACATTTTTTTTTTGTTTGCTGTTTTTCTTGGGTGTCTCTTTCGAAAGGCGGGTGTGTTTAATGTAACGAAATCAAATTCCCATTGAAGTGGGGGGGCGACTCCACACTCTAGAGCATGGTCAACTCCATAATGGCATTGACTATGTCATTATTGTTGTTCTTGAGAGCCTTAATGGCCTTTGCCCTCGTTGTATTCGCCTGTGTGATGACTAACTCAATGTCCTTCTCATCCACGCCAGTGTCATCGACTTCTTCCTCATCTTCCTCGGCTATGGGAGCCACTGAAGTGCTAGCACCGCTTGCACTATCCACAGCACCGGTTGTTTCCGGTGCCTTGAATTTCTCGGCGGCAGCCACCTGGGCCTGTTGCGACAAATCTTCGATCTTAGCCTCACCGAAGACAATGTAGGTATCGCTATGGGGATTCTTGTACACATCGGGGTTGTTGATCACAAACAGAATGTTCTTCGATTTGCGAATGGTAACCCGGTTAACACCTTGGATCTGCTTCAGGCCCAATTTCAGCATGATTTTGCGGGCTTTTTTCTCGCCGCGTGACTGCTTGGCCTTGGATACCAAGTCGATGGGCAAGCCTGTTGCACCGCCACCCAACTGTGTGGTGGCGCCACCCGCCTCTTCCAAAGCGGGAATGCCGCCATCTGAATCGCTATCGCTGCCATCATCCTCGACGCGAACATCCTCTGCCGCCAACTTGGTGGCCTCAGCGGAGGTGGAGGGAGCAGCCTCGCTCTTAATTTCAGTCAACTCGGGCATTATGAATCTGCAAATGATTGATAAGGTAAGTCACGCATCGACTATAAGAAAAATCAAACACAGCTGGAGGTCGTTTTTTTTTCCGGCTACCAATTGATTTTTTCAATCAAATATTTTGTCTATTTTACTAGAGAGTTTAGGCCCAAGAACTCTGTCATAACATGTATGGGTATTAAAACACGAAAACTTTGACAGTTTCATTACATTTTATGTGGAGATGGTTTACGAATTTTAAGAATTATTTACCTTTTAGCAAAATGCAGGAAACGCGAGCCGCAATTATTCTTCACGAAAAGAGTGACCAGTCGACGGCACTATCGATGTATCGATGTTTTCTTCACATTGTCATCGATACTTAATGACAATTATCGATGTTTTTTTAGTTATGGTAGACAGTGGTGTAGACGGGGTGCGCGGTGTTATAGCACGACAAACTTTAAAAAATTTAACTACTGCCGAAATCAAATACATTTGTCTATAGAACTGTCACTCTGGAAACTTTTTTTGCAATAGCTTAAACTGGCATTAGCTATCGACCCACAATAGGATCTTAAACAAAGTAAAAGATAAAATTCTAATTCAAAGGTAAAACTGTCCGTTAATTCAAATATTGACCAATCTTCTATTGTATTGATTATTTATTTGTTGTATAACGTATTTGATGAACACTTCAGGCCATATGCAAATAAAGACCCATTAATTACTAAATAAACCATGCTTACCCCTTAACTAGGAATGAAAACTGTAATTACTTTCCAATTTCCAATTATGAATTGTATAAACAATTGCCTTCTCTGCCAATACACTTAATTACAGTACAAAAACGGGCTAGAAATAAAAAGGGTAGCAAAATGACACAATTATCCATAGGTCGAGTGGTTCGAGTGGGCGTGTCAAATTGTTTGTTGTTGGGTAAACACTGGACAGGCATCGTGTGTTTGCGGTCAAGAGGAACATATGTTAAACTTCACAATAAATACATATAGAAAAAGAGACAGAGAAAGCAGAGAACAATTTAAAATGTCAATGAATTTCGAATTTCAAATTTGAATTTTTCATTAGTGAAAAGCAAAAAAAACATACATATATACAAATGTGCTCAGTCTTAATTATTTTTTGATTTTTACTGGGGAGCATTTTGTGCGCATTTTATTATCTTGCCAGCTTGCCCAAATATTTCAATTATTTGCAACAATTTGTCAGTAAATAATTTCGATTTGTGTCTTGTCTTGCAAAGGCGAAAAAGAAATGTAAAAAACGCGCTGGCGCAGACAGACACTCAAGGGGAGAGAGAGAGAGAGAAGGAATGAAATGGAGTCTGTATCTGTTGGCTATAACCATCTCCAATCCCATTCCCATCCCATTCCCCATTCCCGGGGTGTCAACAGTGGTCTGATTTATTCGAGCACATGAAACGCTTCGTTGCATTTCGTTAATTTGCCCGTTTTCCGCTGGCTAAAGCAGAAAAAAGAAACAAGATATATAGTCATATTTAGAAACTATATAGACACACACACTCTTGGTATCTCTATCTGCATCTGCAATTGTGTATTGTTTGACAGCGAGCCAAAAAGAAATAAGAAATTCAAATATTTGTTTTGCTTTTCATCATAAAATTATCAAACGAAGCGCTTAATTATATTGTAATTTATGCAATTGTTATAAACAAAACGAAGAATTAACCAAAGACAAAATCAAGCAAAAATCAAAACGAACGAATAACAAAATGTTTTCCTTTGTAATTTGCTCGTAAAATATTTCAAACACTCAAACGTGACTGTTAACCACAAAAAAAAATAAAAATAAATAAATAAAATGAAATTATTTATTAATTTAATTGGCCATCAGACAAGTTTTTATTAACAAAAGGCCAAGCCAAACCCCCCAAAAATATTCGCTCAATTATGGCCAATTACCCATACATACATATGCAAATATTCAATCAGTTAAGCACCTGGTCTGACCTGGGTTGGAAAAAAAAAGTGTGAAAAAATATATGAAATGAATATTAATTTATGCCATTTCCGATTTGCTTATAAAGAATCCAAATATGTGGCTAATATCAATAATTTTTCACAAAAATCATGGATAAGTCCCGATTCACTAGCGAATCGTAATACAAGATACCTCTATTTTAAGTCTAAAAGTTTCTTCAAACTTTTCCAATACTATTTCCAAAACAAGTGTATTAAATATTTAATATCTAAACATTTGCTTTTAGCTTTTTAAGTTTTGTTTTCTAATTATATTTCCAAGACATAAACAAACACTCTTAAAAACTTTACTTTGAATTTATTGAACACTTTATTAGATTTAAAAGATTTCAGTATTTATAGATCTATTATAATCTTCCATCTATAATCTATAACTAAGTGCTTAGAATTGATTCATACCAAATCCTAAAAGATCCATCTTGGCTTCTTTTCTATTATAAAATTTTTTTTAAAAATAATTTGATTTTAATAATTTAAAAGTACTTGTTATTCAAATAGACCATCGAACAAATACGTAAATATCTTGTAAATGATATTCCAGAGGACCTCTAAAAATGAGGTAACTCATTCAATATCTTAGGTATGAATATACATACATCTGTATTTGAGAAGATTATAGATGGATAAGTATATAAAAAGATTGTTTAAGAATATATAGCATATATTTAAATGACTAACATTGACGTCTTTCAGTTTACAGTTTCAAAAATTCACACCAACTTACATGACCTTATTAATTGAGGTACATATATGTATCTCGAAAATATTTATTGAATTTCCATTAAACAGTGACAACGACCTTTGAAAATCCAAAAATTTAACTAAATAAGTAACCTAAATGACTTGAACTTCTTAAGGAGTTTGCTGCAGGTGCTGAGGTGTTCAGATGGTCTAGAATATTATAGAATTTAAGCCTTCATTCTCTAGTGTTTTGCCTAATGATGCTTAACGGAAAGCAAGTGAACGAACGAACAAGCTAACCAACTGTCGTCACACCCACTTGAAACTGATGATTTTGAATTTAAATTGGTCACTAATATGCCTCACGAGATACTACGAGGAGGGGGGTTAAGACGTCGAGAGAGGGGAGTCCACCACTCCACTAGCATATACACATAGTTAATGGCAGGGCGGTCTGGCAATGGGTCTTGGGTCTGGTTATATAGTCTGTGGGTAGTCTGATTATAGCGCGACTCGAGCAGAACTCAATTAGGTAAGAGCAGCCACTAAAGAAAGAGAAGCAGGTGGCGAGGGCAGGGGACAAAACTGGTTCGCTGTGACGGCAATTAGCCCGAGTCAACCAATGGCAGAGCTCGAGGAAAACATGTCATGCGCCATATTGAAATAAGGGCGGAGCCAATGAGTCGTTTGGTTGTTTTCGGTGGTGACTCTTGGGTGCCCCGGTCTGAGTACGTGTACGTGATGTTCCGTTCAGTTGCTCGCCGATCTTTGAACGGTTCACTGCGTTAGTTTCTTTGCGTCGCGTTGGGAACAAAATAATTTGATATCAACTTTTGTCGATTGGGAAAATGGAAAAACTGGAACGCCCTGAGGCGATAGCAACGGTGGGAGCATCGCTTCCAGCATTGACTACGGATAATACGAGTAAAATGGTTAGTAAACCATTTCTGAAACCCTTCTCCATAGAGAGTCTGATAGCCCATCAAACGACATCGACGACGGCGGCAACGTCATCATCTGCATCATCTTCGCCACCTGCCCTGACATCTCCATCTCCTGCCGAGGAGCAGCAGGAGCTCAATGCTCGGGCCATGGTGGCCAGTTCTGCCTTGGGTTTAACCCAATTTCCCTTGTATAATCCCTGGCTACATGGCTATTTTGCCCAGAATCATGAGCGATTAACCCATTTGATTGCCGGCGGTTGTTATCCCACACCAAATGGAACCTCAGTGCCGGCTCCACCGCATGCACCACCACCTGCGCCACCACAAACAGTCTTGGACAAACCTCATGCCTTGGACACTCGTTTCCTGCCCTTCAATTCGAGTGCAGCTCCAACGGATCTGAGCTATCGCCGCTTGGCAGAGCTTATGAATCAGGAATACGTTCACAATTTAACTGTCCAAGCTCGTCTGCAGCATATGGCTTCGGCCAGACTTCAGGATGAGCATCACCATCAGCAGCAACATCAGCAGCATCAACATCAGCATCCGGGTCATTCCCATTTGGAGGCCACTCATAGTCAAGCCTCCCACTCCTCTCCCTCCAAATCAAATAGTCACAGTCCCATTGAACCTGCTCTGGATGTGGGCATGGATGAGGATTACGAATGCAGTGGAGATTCATGCAGTGACATAAGTCTGACCATGTCCCCAAGAAATTACAATAGTGAAATGGACAAATCACGTAATGGAGGTGGGTAACCAATTAGCAAAACAAAAAAATCAATCGGGAATTATCCAAAGAAGGGTAGAATAGAAAAATCAATTTTTTAAAAGAAAAAAGTTATGGATTTTTCTTTTTTCCTTAATTCATTCTTGATCTTCTTTGATATTTGATATTTCTTCTTACAAAAATGGAATTAGCTGGTATGAAACTGAATTCAAAGTACAGTTTATCTACAGAAGAATTAATATTCTTACTCTTAAAAATCTTCTTTCATAATCAAGTTAATCAAAGTTAATCAGAAGGTTAATTTCATAATGGAAAATAGTATAAATATATTAATAATATGAACAGGGGAAGAACTAGTTTTCATCATATTGCAGTATTGAAGAAAGTAATTACATACAATGAAAATGGTTTAATTTTTATCCGATTTTCATTAAAAACATCTCATTTAACTTCCACATAAATCATACTTTAAGATCGCCAAGTCGAAGAATTTAAAAACAGGAACAAAAGTTACAAGTATTAAGCATGCAATTTTTGGGCTAAATTAAAAGTTGGTGGCTAACAGTTTTTCTTGGTTTAACTAAACATATAATTTTTCCAAGAGCTCATTTATGAGATGTGTTGAAAATTTAGCCCTTAACATTAAAATGATCTTAAAAGAAAACGGCTTGGACTAAGTTGATTAAGGTTATGACACATTATCTAAATACAATGACTTAATCAAAGCCATTAATTGACACGTTAAAAAATTTTAAAATACGACAAAGCAAATGATACGAATTTCCTATTGTATAAAGCACTGGATCCATAAAGCACTGGATCGTGTTTTATATATGGACTAAGTCGCACTGGATCGGCTGAAATTTTTTTGATTTATAATATTAGACAAACGAAATGTTTCAACGGCAATAATCATTTTTTATATGGGTACTAAAACTCATAGATATTATGGCTATAAAATCTGATATTTCATAGGATATCAGCTTTCAGGACTAGAAAGAACTAGAGTTTTTGAGGCATTGCTAATGAAATCTCATAAACTGGGTTTCCGAATTACTTTCTACCAAATGATTATATTAATTCTAGAAAGATATTCAAAAAATTTTTATTGCGGTTTTAAAAAGAGAATTCAAGGGTCAAAATTGGCCATATTTCATAGTCCTAGATTCGTGTCTGATTAAACGGTATATGCTGAAAATACTAATAGATTTGATGACTGGAATTGTTAAATGTTTTACCCTCAAAAATGCGACTTCTTTAAAGAGCCATTTATGCTTACTCTTTGAAGTTTATAAGAATTTCAAACAAAATGTATCAAAGTAGATATAAAAATTTAAGATTTTATTCAACATTTTTTGAATGGTTTAACAGAAGAACAAACTTAATTAGTTGCAGATTTAGAAAAGGATATCGAATCTCTCCCTGGTGGGATGGTGTTCATTATAGTCACTCATATTCCTGTCCAGTTTTGTCATATTTTCGTATCTGGTAAAGTGCTTTGTGTCATGGTAATTAAAATGCTCTTGGTCATAATCGGAATTAGCATAAAACGCATTAAGACCCAATGTTTGATGTCAATCAAAAATAACTGTGTGTTTGTGTGTGTGTGTGACTCTGTTTCAAAAACTTTTCAACTCTTCAACTCAATCTGGACCGAAGACAACAATAATAGCCATCAAAATGGGGCTGACATTTTGACAAACGTTACGATTTAAGGCTAACCGCAGCGAACAACATCATTTCAAGTCCTCCTCGTAATGAATACCAATGTCTTGTATTTTTGGGGGTGCATTTAATTCAATTCAATTTGGCCCATCGAAAGCGCAACAAATTTTCATTTAATATATTCATAACTCTGAGCAACACACACTCCAAAGATGGAGAAGTGGGTGAGGTTCTATCCTATATAAATCAGTGACAGCAGCGTCCTTACTTGAAGCGTGTAAGTGTTAAAAAATCGCTTAACCGAAACTCAAGTTTAACCCAGACCCTGTGATGATGAGGGGTAGTTACCCTTGTGCCCAACATCCTCCCACCCTTCCTTCATTCATGTTTCACACATCTTATGCCAATGACTCGTTTAGCTTTCACGCTCAACTAACAACATAAAGATTAAGTTTCAAGTGTCGTTTTTTTTCGTTTGCATCTGCTTCTGTAGTCCCTGCCCAGTTATAAATAAATATTTGTATCTTTAACCACATACAAAAACTTATGACACAGGCCATTTACTCCAGAAGTTGGCAATTGGAACTTGTTAGGGCCCCCCCCTTCCGAATGCTTAATGGCCATTAACTTAAGAGGAGAAAACAGGATGTGACAGTTCAGACAACAACAAAACAAATGACATCAATTTCAATTTGTTATAGTTTCAAAAATCTCCACTCAACCTAAATAACTTATTTTCAAGAACGACAAATTCCGTTTCAAAAAAAAAAGGAGAGGAGAACATGTGCTTTTTCTCAAGAGGAGATCCTGAGATCATCTTGATTGTTAGACAGATATTGCAACTAACTTTAAATCGTTTAATTAAGTAAGCTAGATCTGGCATGATTTTAAATGATTTAGAGTTTATACCATTTCAGTAATATTAAAAGGTATAAAAGTGAAAGGCAATTTCACACTCTCCCAACTAAATGGTTGAGCAGGTGCTGATTCTTAGCATTTTAGAGGATATCTAAGATTTCAATTAAAATTGCATAATAACAGCTAGTACATCGCAAATCCGCCCTTTTAAGACGTCAAAAGTGACAAAAGGAAATATAAGAAATTTTTCAATCTTAGGAACAATATTTTACCTCCTGAACTGACAATATTTTCGATAACCCCTCAAAATCTATATCATCGGTCGTCTGGATGGGCTTTATTTAGTTGTAATTCCCAACTTGTATTTGCCTTTAAAGTATTAAAGTATTATTTTAATCTTTAGCTTTTCAAAAGTTCTCGAGACTCCATTATAAGTAGATGTAACCTGACGGCCTATTATTATTATAGACAAAGAAAAGATAATACAAGTGCTAAGGATAGGCTATTAGTTTATAATGTGTCTTATATTTACCAAAATTCCTTGCCTTACAGCCTATACAAATTCGGATAGCGAAGATTGCAGCGATGATGAGGGTGGCCTTCATTCCCGACATGATAACTCCGGCGGCGGAGGCAGTGGCCGAGACGGAGGCAAAGACTCTCAGGGCGGGAATGGTGGCTCCAAATCCCGACGACGACGAACAGCCTTTACCTCCGAACAATTGCTGGAGTTGGAAAGAGAATTTCATGCCAAAAAGTATCTTAGCCTAACCGAACGTAGTCAAATAGCGACCAGTTTAAAACTGAGTGAAGTACAGGTAGCTACCCATGGAAATTTTATTCATTTTGGGTCTCTCTTAATGATCTTTCAATTTGACAGGTGAAAATCTGGTTTCAAAATCGTCGTGCTAAATGGAAACGTGTTAAGGCCGGCCTAACGTCACATGGCCTGGGTCGGAATGGTGTGACAAGTGGCACCAAAATTGTAGTGCCCATACCGGTGCATGTCAATCGATTTGCGGTTCGTTCCCAACATCAGCAGCTGGAGAAAATGTGCCTAAGCGGTCCCAAACCGGATCTGCGTAAGAAGCTAACCTCAACGGAAATGATTAGCGGTTTTGAAAAGTTTAATGGCGGCGGCACGACTGGAAATGGAGCTTCAAATGGAGTGGGAGGAGGTGGAGGGGGCGGTGGCGGTGGTGGTGTGGGTACCAATGCTCCTCCTCCCATTAGTTTGGCCTTGGGTGTTAATCTTGCTCGAAGTATTTATTGAGTTTTGAATACTTTTCTGTTGAAAACATTTAGTTTTTTCTTTTCTTTTGTAAATAAACCAAAACGAAACTTAAGTAAAGTCGATTATATACTTATACATACATATATGAATTTCTTGAATTATTTCCAGGCTCTAGTTGTAAGTCCTGACACCCCATTTGAACCATGGGCACTCCAATGTCAATTGGCCTAATTAAACTGGCCATTTAGGCAATTTACTACGGACCCAAGAGGCCCTAAAAGTAGCTTCACTGTGACTAATTTTTCTAATTTAACGCACCAAATTGTCACAAATAAGCAGAGTGTCAGAGTGGGAACGGCAGAAAGGGAGAGTGTTTGACAGAGGGCACAACAATCACTCCAGGTGTCTCACGTGTCACGCCTCTTCTAATATCGATGTCGATCCTGATTTCGATCCATACTTTCTCTGGCTCTCTTTCAATGTGTGTGTGTGTGTGTGTGTGTGAATTTTTTAATTACATTTACCAACTTATTGGCCAACTCTATATGACAATTGACTTTTGTGTGCTAAACCCCTCTATGTACCCCTGCCCATGTCCCCCTTCCCTGTTCCTAATTGTAGCTAAAAACCCACCCTGGAGCCCGGAGCCACTGGATACACCCTTCCATACGTATTCCGACGTATTCTGTTTGCAGCTTTGTATTTTTTTTTTTTTTTCCTCTTTGGGACACGCCTCCGAGCATGAGTTTTTATTATTGCAACACTTTGCAGGCAATTTGTTGCCGGCTGCTGCTGCTGAGGCAGGGGGCTCAATCTGAATCTGAATTGCGGCAAATGTACAAAGTGTTGAGGCTGCTGCGACAAAAGAGCAGTCATCCATTGTGGTTCGGCTTTGAGGATACAAACGAATGACCTACACTATAATATACGAGATTTTTGAAAATCAACCACATTAGGATAACACAAGGGAGAAAGAAGACTAGTCTCAGATCTAGGTCATTGTCAGCCAGAAGTTCAATGGGAATAGAGAACTGGATCCTAAATCCTATATCTTATTTCATAGATCCAACTTTCTGTATGCTATACTACACCAAAAGTTAAAACTTGGAATTGGATTCTGATTGATTTACTTTGTTTTAACTTAACACTTTAATTAGGAGAGAGTTTTGAATAATGGTATGAATTGTAAGTTATAGATATAGATTCTTAATTCAAGTAATCAACAATGTGTCTTTAAATGTTTGTTGGTAAAAGCGTTAAATCTTATAAGGATATAAAGCCGCAGTAGCTGATCCGAGCTTGGATTAGTTATATAATTCTTTTTCGATACGAAAGATCCTTGAATATTTAGCCTTAAATGAGGTAGATGAAGTCCAAAGCAAATCGCGCAAGGTGTTTATACCAATTTATTGATTCTCTACTCTACAAGAATCTTCTAGATTCTCCCAATGAAACAAGATTTATATCAAGTTATATGTACAGGATATATGTATATCTGATATATCGAGTTTCAGAATTAATCAAGAAATTATCATTTTTTTCTTCCTTTAAGAACTTGAGCTTAAAGTAATCCCTTAATAATTAATCTCTTTTATGAAAGGAAGAATTTTAAAAGAATTTATTTGGATTTGATAAGGATTCCAAATGGGTTGAAAATAAAAAGCTTAAAGTATAGAAATCACTATAAAGTCTCGTCTGTATTAAATAAAACGTTTTAAGAACTATTGTAAGTATTTAGCATTTTAGCAAATTTAATATTGTGAGGTGACTTAAAGGCAGATCTATTGATATTTTCTCGTGATTTTACGTCGAGTAGCTCATTTCGAATTCGTTGTGGCTGTCGTTTTACTCAATCCCCTTCTCTGGTGCTGCTGCTGCCATCAGTCACCATCAGAATATCTCTCTGTGTATGTGACAATGATCCTGGTTGCCAGTTCTTCGTTTTGCTGCTGCTCCGCCTCCTTTGCTTTTTCCCCCTTCCCTTTTTGGTGTTGTTGTAAATTATATTGCCATTAATTATATGCGGATTTATAAAGCCTTCGTTAAGTAGTTAAACAACCATAATGCCCGACAGCAGCACGACGTTAAAAATCACTTTAAAATCATTAAAAATCAAAAAGGGAGATATGCGAATAAATTTACCCAAAGGCAGGAAAACTGTTGTCCTAGTCCAACCAGGATGCCAGTTTGCCAGGGTGCGTGGTGGTTTTTGTATAGTTGAAAATGGAAGCCAAGCAATTTCACATAAATCAAATGGCTAAACATTTTTGTTCTCGACCTGTCATAATTTGTCAAAAAGGGCCAAGGGCACGCCCATTTTTGTGCAAAGTTTTAAAAGGCAAACACATGTCTCGCACAGGACTCTGAAAAAGTCTTCTATGTATGCACGGCGGAGTCTTCAAAGCGATCGGGGCCTCATTAAAGTTTTGCACTTGTCACAAGTCAAAGTCAAATCCAAAAAGAAAGAAACCATTTTCTAGATGGACAATCAGCGCGGCAATCAAATGGTAATGTAAATGATTTCTAAATGAGCAAATTGAAAAGGGCAAGGGATTTGTGGATGGTTGATGAGGGGGTTGGGAGGGTTCGTAGCTCCATGTGGCATGGTATGCCATCTGTCATCGGGCACCCAAAGCTTGTCGTGTTTGAAATTCTGTTGAAGCAGAAGTAAAAAACAACAAAAAAATGCACTCACGCACCTGAATCGATAATCAGAGAGAAGGCCTCCAATATTCAGATATCCCAGACAGCCGATCAGCTACCGGGGATTGGGGATCCGTCGGCATGGCAATGCAGTTTGTCTTATGTCTCTACCATTCATTCATTATTTTTGTTTTCTGTTGTTGTTGTTGAATTAATTAATTACAATTTTATGATTTTATTAATTTCCAAAAAGAAATGCAAGTAACGCAATGTTCTGGCTGTCGCCTCATGTCCATAACCAAGTCTACATAAAATACCATCAACAGAGGCGTCGCAGGAGCAGTTGGGGTAAAATTAAGGGAAAATAGACCAATTAAAATATCTATTATATTAATAAAACACCAAAATGTTCTATTAATTTAAAATAAGTATTAGTTATAACGACTCAAATCTTCTCTTAATGTAAAAAAAGCTGCCAAATATTATATAAACGACTGTCTCACAACTCCCAAACTTATGAAAAGGCTCCTCAATATTCCTTTATTACTCCCTAAGCGTAAAAAAAGTGTCTCACAACTCCCAAACATTCTGACAATGTATAGATCAGTGTCTCACAACTCCCAAAATTTCATAAAATTGGAATAAAGTGTCGCACAAATTCTTTTATTAGTCTGAAATTGTAAAAATATCAGACCTAAAGTTAATAAATCCATCTCACAACTCTTAAATTTCCCCTTCATGTAAATGAGGCCTAACTTGCAACTTCCAAATACTTTTTTTAATATCAACAAAAGGTAATTTTATGATAAACTGACTCAGAGCTCCTAAAGGTCCTTAAATGAAATTGAAGTCTGTCTCACAACTCCCAATTTATGTTCTAATACATTAAACTTTATCTTAGAACTCTCCATTCATCCTCAATTTAAATTAATACAAATTTCTATTTAGTCGGGCTCTAGAAGATGCTGCTTAAAGTTTACTTTGGTAAATATTACAATGGAAGAACTAGAGGATATTTCTAGTTTCTACTCTAGATAGATTCTAGATTCTACATAGGTATAGAGTTAGTTCGGTTAGTTTCATCAATGCTTTTGTTCATCATAAACTTTCCTACACTGAGGTCGAGTTACGGATCTTATCTAATCAAACAATAAAAGTCCCACTTTTTCCGTTCCTTCAGTTAAGATCCTTTTGCTACCTGCGCCCATGCATAGCCGTACATTCATGTCGCTGACAGTGTTCATATCCAAATGTTTGTTTGTTTGTGTGTGTAGCTTGTGTGTGTGTCATCATTCATCGTATTCCAATTCCCATGGCTTATGGGCACGTACCTTCCCATACACATCGCGCTGATGATACTGGTAATAATAATGAATGTAAATTGCCCAACGAATGAACGATTTAATGTCTTAATTTTTTTATTTATCATACATTTTCCAAAGCACATCTCCCCATGCCCCACCTCAACCCATTGCCACCACCCCCTGCCCCTGTATACACCCAACAACAAAGAAAACAATTTGAAAATAATTATTATGATTATTCACTTTGATTCATCGCTTGGATTTGCCGCCAAATGCAGTGAAAATGGGATAGGAAAAATTATTTAAATTCATAAACGAAAATATTTTATAAACGAGATTTTCACAGGCGACCGACAGCCAAGGGGAAGGCATTTATCAAACAAATATGTCAAAAATATTTCGTGTACCGAAGCTAATTAAATACAAATTCATATATTTCTAATACTTAAAGACCAATTACAGCGATTTTTCTTAGAAAAATATTAGAACCGGGTGTCGACGAGTCTGAGTTTAAGGCGGCAAAGAAACTTACTCAAAAGACTTTCGAATGAATATTTAAATCGGTTGCTCGCAGACTAGAGAAAGTCACGAAGTATTTGAATGTTTGGGATAGAACATAGACTAGATATGGCGGAAATCTATAAAAGGATAACGGTGGAACGTTGAAAAATTAGTTTGAGATTGTTTTTCTTTTCACTTACTTGAAATTTAATGATAGAAAATTTTTGTCTGGAAAACTTTTCGTCTTAATATATCAGGGGTTCTTCTTGAAAGTTTGTCTGATGAATCCATATGGGACGGATTAAGAAAATCTAATCAACAATGAGTACTAAAAGCTGATTATAGAGAAGAAACTATACAAATGTGCCAGGCATTTGGTCGAAAAGATCGTATCCTGCACGGACTCAGAAATTTGAAATTTTGCGATCCGTGTATAAGGAACCACGATATATAATGATATATGAGATATATGTACATACATTTATGTTTAGGTACAGGGACGAAATCAGGGAGGAATAGTTTGGGGATGATATTTGTTTAAACATCGGCCAATGGTGAATCTTAGCATCAACGTAAGGTAGAAGATGTGTCAGTTTAGACCCGGTGCTCTCCAATCCTGGTGCATTTGGTTATTTTTCTACAAAAATATCATAGAAACTTTATTGGAATAAATTGTTGAAACATAGCTTTGCTTAAGGACTTATTTTAACATACTAATGGCGACTTGGTCTATATAATTTCATTACCTTTCATACTTCTGCAGATCGGGAGTACATATGTAAAACAATTTTTGAGACCCCCCACTTAGACACAGCTCTCATTTTGCATAATTTCGGCATTGAGGATTAAACATTGTTCCCGAACAATTAATCATGACACTTCCGGCTTTGAGGTAGACCTAAAACCGAGACCACAAATAACACTCGATGGCTGGTAATAAACCAAATTTCGTTCAGTGCACGTTTCACCCAAAAAGAAAACTGAGAAAAAAACGAAAACGAACCCGCTGAGTGTGTGTGGGCTACTTCGCGGGAGAGATCATTTAGGATGAGTTACGAGACCTAGAGACTTGGTACGTGATCACATTTAAAGGACACACGTTTCAGATCACAATCGTTAGATAATTGATAAAAGTGTTTAGATAATTTTTCAGAGTCTAAGCGTTGGCTGCTGTTTAAGTAATTGATATTCCAGTTTCCAAAAGTGTCCCCCCCCGCTGAGTCGAAAAGGCGAAGCGACGGACGCAATTTATGCCACAGCATCCGGGCACGAATGCCACACCCACACTGCCACCCACACACATGTATGTGTGTGTGTGTGTGTGTGTATGTGCGGTGATTTGGTGAGTTGGCAAAATAAAAATCATAAAAAAGGACACACACACAAAAAGAAGATGTTTCCCCCTCCTCCGCACCATAAACACGCAAAAAGCAAAAGCAAATCATCATCATATGGCCAAGCGTTTCTTTGGGGATTCTTCCAGCTGCAACGCCCACCACAACAAAGAGAGAGAGAGAGCGAGCGAGAGAGAGAGGCAGAAAGAGCGAATGGAATAGCCATAGACAGACAGACGTCCTCAGTCTGGACTCGCTCTAGTTCCGCCCCCTGACTTCCGGCCACGTAAAGTGCTAACTTTGCTCTGCCACGGTTCGTTTTTTTTCTTTCCTTTCTGCCTGTGGTTATAAGTTCAAACTCTCATCTAATGTGGCTCTCAGTGTTAGTGTTGCTTCTGTGGCTTGTGTGTCCATAATTACAAAATCCACCCACTGCCCCTTGGTTTTGGCATAAAAAAGAAAGAAAGAAAAAAACTAGAAGCTCAAATGTGATGACGTAGTTCCGTTGTGGCACACAACAAACTGAATTGTTTTGGCAACGCCCACCGCTCAGCGGGTGGTCACAATTTGCGGTAATCATCGTACCCCAAAACCGCAACAACAATAACAACAACAAGAGAAAAAGAAGACACAAATTTCCCCCCAGTGGGTTGTTAAGTGCTCCAGAAAGTCTGGCCACTAGCCAAAAGTCATAAAAAAGAACAAACACAAAAAATACCAAATTTGATAAACGGTTGACGACAAACTTGGCCGTAATCGATATGGAAAAATTTCGACTCACTTTATATACCTTGGAGTTTGTTCCAACATATCCTTGTATGAAGGATGAGTGTTAAACTAAATATTGATATTTCTTAATAGGATTTTCTTAAGTATTCAATTCGACTTTTAAGACATTTATTCTCATAATGAAACGAATTAAAACTAAAAGAATTGAATGAACACAAGTTTTCCCTTAGTGTTCGAACTTGTTTATTCATTCAATGACCGATTAAATCGAATGAGAAGATGGAATACTAATTGTAATTCTTGTACTAATACTAAATTAATAAAATAAACTCACTAAACTAATTTTTTTTTGGCTTTACAATCTGTAAGTTCAAAAGACATACTATATTATAATCCCCCTTAGCGATTTTCCACTGGCTTTAACTAAAATGACTGTAAAAAATATTCAACAGTTTTTTAAAATAACTTCTATTCTTTATAATTCTTCAGAACATTAAACGTAAGACAAAACAAACGATTAAAAAATATAAATAGATAATCATAAATGTACATAGTTGGTAAAATTGCTATAAACACTTCTTCTATGGAATCAATAATGGCATTAAAACTAACTAAAATAAACAAATTAATTTTCACTTTGAATTTAAGCTTTAGCAACTTTCTACTTCTCAATTCTAAGTGATTTTTGTTATTATTTGTTGAATAGGAGATCTCTTATATATTTCAACAGAAAATGATAATAATAAAAATTCAACAAAATATTCTTGAAAATCAATGTATAAGTCCTAACATCTAATTGTATGCAAAAAAAATAATCCCTGAATAATGCTAAATTTACATACTAAAATGGGTGAATTCATTTCGCGTTTCGTATTTGTTTGAATAGATATTCGAATAGAGTATAAAAGTTTTGTAAAATATTAATATATTTCAAATACATATAAAACTTATTGAGGGAAGAAAGATAATCCAAATCATCAAGAGATTCTAAGAGCAATTCATCTAATTTTGGCCTATATAAAATAGATTAAATTAAATGACTTTTGAAAACAAATGTAAATTGTTATAACTATAGATTCCTGTAAATTTTGAATGTGTATGTACATATATGTTCTACCGCTACTTAAATTCAAACTTCAAAAGCAAATGCCATAGCAGAGAGCTTAGAGAGGTAATTTCATGGGGAGCAATTGAAAGGATTGTGTATTAAAGAATCATTTTTGTATCTATACTAAACGTTTATTTGTTAAGTTATAGCCTCAGTTTCATTTAAGCTTAAAATTAGTTATCTACTAAAAATCTCTCTTAGCATCTATTGCATCTCAAAAGTTACATCTTATCACACAAAGCAAAATGAAAAACATAAACATGTATATAAAAAGATATAGACAAATGGAATCTCCGAGTTACAGTCGTTGGACACATCGTCTAACGAATTTAGCCTTATGCAAGCACATGAAACGCATCAAGAATATGATCAAAAGGATAGTTATGCCATAGCCAACAACAAGGACGGCACGTTTGCGTCTACGCCAGCGTTGATATTCATGCCACGATTCATAACGATTCCGAAACTGAGGAGGCAATTCAAATTTACTGCGACGTGGAAAATATGATAGATAGAAATCCTCCAGCAGATGACGAACCAATTCATTATCCTCGTTGCGTTTAAAGTCCAGATTATCATTGATGCAATTGAATTTGCGGGGATTACGACGCAGACGATCCAAAGATTCGACAACCTCAGTCAGATTCGAGGTGAGCATCATAAAGTTACTCGAGGAAGAACGTTTAGGGCTGACATTAAATTGATACCTCGGTCGTACAGCAAAATTGGCACTTAAAGCATCGGCCAAGAGGCCACACTGCGACACCAAAGAGCGAGTGATCGTGGGCTAGGAGGAAGAAAATAAATTAAAGATCTGCCTAAAGTTTACCCAAACAGAGCTTACCAAATTTGAATCCTCATAGCGTTCATAGACAAGTGTAGAGTGGACTATATTATCAGCTTGCTGATAAGAGCGTGAGCAATTCTGGACCACCTCCTCAAAGTAACGCATAGCTGCCCAATCTAAGGGTGGAGGATATAAACGTGTCAAACAAGTACGCACTTCTCGATCCGACCAGGAAGCTGAACCATCCGTATCGAATTCATCAAAGATCTCCTCCACACTCAACGTTCTCGTCTCACTCATGACAAAGGAATAATAAGCAAAGGCATATTGCAAGTCCAAGGGCGAACGGAAGCGCTGGCTGGCAGTAAATTTTAACTCCTTGTTGAATCTCAGTTGCATCTCCTCTATAATGTCCCGGTCGAGCAGAAAGCCCACATGGGCCAGCACATGACGAGCTTTGAAGCCGTAGACACGATTAAGCAGCATATTGGTGGCTATTAGGGACTGAGAGTAGATATCAGTAGATGATTTATAATCGGGCTGAGAAGTCGAGCTGGCCTCCAACTCTTTGTAGAGGGTCTTTAATTTATCCTTATTGAAATGCTCCACAATCTGACGAAGTTCATTTAATGTGGACACATTTCTATGGCGCATGACATCCTTGAAGTTCGAGGAACTTCCCTTGTAAATCTTACGCAGTCCTTTATATCTTGGAAATCTCCGTTTAGTGGTTGGCAAAGGAGCTTCCTGGCCACCTGGCTGAGTCTCTGCATCACTGCAATCGCCTCCGTCAAATTGACAAGCTTCAATGTTGCAATGCCTGTCACAGGCTCCATCTCCTATATAGGTCCAGGGGCAATCTAAACTACAATCGGGCACCATCCAGGCCTGATAGACCCGTACTCCCTCCGCCTCTGTGTACAAATCATCGGGATAAAGCGGTGCTCCTAGGAATATATCATCGTTTAAGTACAAAAATCGTTTGGATAACTTTGGTATGCGATGCAGAAATGTCTCTATGGCTGCACTTGAGAATGTGGGCAATTGCTCCACATCCGGAGCAAGTACCTCGTGTGGCACTATGGTCACTCGGTCATAGCTTAAATCCAGCCAATTGGGTATCTGTCCATTGGTCACTATATACACGTGACGTATCCAATTGGCGTACTTTTCTAAGGAACGCAATGAGTAGCGCAATTCGTTCTTATCATCGAACCGGGAGGGATCATAGTTTGGATTGTAGCGCCTTATGGACTCTATAAATTTCGCCTCCGAACCATTGACCCAAGTGTACACCGCGTCAATGGGCAGGCAGGGAGCATGTGGAGCTCGGTCGTCACTGTAGCCCTGCACTTGATCATCATCGCCAGACATAAGATTTCCAGCCAGCCACAGCATCAAGGCCAGACCTCCGATCACTAGAGGAGTCCACAAAATTTGTTAATCTCAAATCCTGAAACACCGATTCTCAGTTTCTTACCTGACAACAATTGAAACTTTCGGCGTGTTTGCATTTTTATCAGGTCCAGGGCACGCCGGACTCTTCGTTGCCAGGGACGGCGCCTCAAACGCATTTTCGAAGGTTATCACATTTGTGCTTCTAGGCTGGGCATGATTTTCTATAGCAAAGCAAAAGAATTATTATATTCAACCGTCAATTGTAAAAAGAAAAACAAATTTCTTGCCTGCAGTTGTTTACGCACATCCCATTAAGTTGTCCCACTATTTTAAACTCCCACTGTTTTTAATAGTGGCAGTTCGATTCCGATTACTTGATACTCCAACTCCCAGTATTTGGAATAATTATCGATTTGTTATCGTTTTAACGACGACAGAGGGCGCTTTGCGTGATAGTCGAGAGTACCACCTCTAATCACATGACCGTACCGTCATAAGGTTTTTTTTTCACACTGGAACAGACGAAATTGGGACTGGAGGAGATATCTAATTTTCCCATTTTTCTTTTGTAGTTTTCTGTTCAATTTTTGGTTCGTTTTAGTTTTTATTTGAGTTTGTGCACTTTTGTGTTTATGCTAATTTGATTTAAATTTAATTTTGCTATAAAGTGCCTTGTCGTGCCCAGCGAGAGAACTCGTAGCGAATATGTTGGGAAAATCGCTGATTGCGTTGTGCGTCATTTTGGGGGTCGCCTTGGCCGAACAAACGCCCGTCTTTCTATGGGGAGCCAACAGGTGGGCATTCCAAAAACAAAATAGAAATCATTTGTAATCCTTAATGTACCTTTGTGTTTTTCTTATCTAGTGCGTCACACCCTGCCTTGAGCACAGTGTCCCAAACTGAATTCGCTGATCAGCTGTCGACGTTGCTGGAAGATCACATGGTTGTGGCCTTTGAGGAAAATGGCGTAAGAGGCACTCGAAAATAATAAATAAGTTTTTATATACCTATGCATGCATCGCAGTGACATTAGAGAAATCGTCCAAGCTTCCTACTTTTATATATTCTCGATCAGTGACCTTTCATGAGGTGATATTTCTCCAGGAAGCCATCTAATGGTCAAAATATTCAGTTTCAATATTGATGAGGATAAGTTAGCTTACCTTCTGATCGGACCTTTATATGTGATGCATGCCACCAATATCATATGAGAGTGAATTTTTCGGAATTCTTAAGAGCTAATTTTACCAATATATAGTAAATAATTGTTAACAACGTCACTGCTTGGGTATAAAAGAACTTTGAATCGCTTTCAGATCATTTTTCAATATCATTTTCCTTAATCTCTTCTTTAGCTAAGCAACAAGGATTTCCTTTGCTCAAGTGTCGAAGGTCAACAATCGTGCTATGCCCAGTTGAAGGGGGTCAGCCCAAAGACCTACTACACCAGTGTGGAGAATCCCACAGAGGCTCTGCGTTCGGTGGCCACCAAGAGGGAATACAACACCATCAATGCCAGTGGCCAATTGGTTAAACCTTTGAAATGCTCCGTTGGCAAGGCAGTTACTATTACCTTCGATGATGCCGATGCTGATGTGGAGACACGTGAAGCCAAATTGGAGTCACATGGTAAGTGTATTACAAAGGCAAATGCATTTCTTCAGTATTAACTGACTCATTGCAGACGCTGCCATTGCTGCTATCACCAAGCAATTGGAGTGCAAAGTGGCTTATCTATATTTGGCTGCAGCCGGTACATCTCCGCAACCAAAGCAATTGAGCCGCTTGCGTCGTGATACTGCTGCCACAGTGGGCGGTAATATCTACTTTGGTGGAAATCAATTTCAGATTTTCTACACAGAAGTCAAATATAACGGAGAAAAAATTGGCCAACTCACGACGTCGTCCGATGCTAAAATCTCAAATGCCAGCACTACACAATTTTCTGTACGGATTGACACCGTTGAAACTGACAAACCCATTACCTTCGATGTTACCCTTAGTGGCGGCTATTATAGCATAAGCAATGTACAATACAACGGTGTTGCTTTCCGTAGTCCGGATGTAAATGCTCCCACTAGCTTCTCCTACACATGCGCTAGCCTGGTCTTGGCTTCGGCGGCCACCAATAATCAATACAACACCTTGAGCTTCACTTCCCTGCAGCTCCAGGCTCCATTCGATTCCACCTACCAGGAAAAATTTGTATTTGGTGATTCCTGGGACTGCGTCGGCTTTGTCACCCCCGGCATTCTGATGGGTCTTCTGGTAGTTGTTCTCCTGTTGGTCATTGTCTTTGTTGGCGTCTGCTGGATGATGGATATCAATACCATGGATCGTTTCGATGATCCTAAGGGCAAGACTATTACAATTAACGCCAGCGCTGATTAGTGCAATCACGCCCCCCTCCAAAACACATTTTTATTTTCCATCCAATGTTTGCTTTTTATCCATTCCTTATTTTCCTATCCCCCATTATTTAGCCAGGAAATTAGAAATTACACCGCATAATTTCCCTTTGCAAAAGTCAGTCCATATCCTCAGCATCAAAGAACAACCAACCAAAACTTGGATCTGACCTTTGCCAATGGAAATTCTGTTTCGCTTGAACGACTTTTCTTTTATTTTATCATTTAGCGTCAGTATTTTTTGCATATGGAAAAGTTACGCACAGTTTGTTGTAAATAGTTTGTAACGCGCGCGTGTGTGAGTGTGTTTGTATGCCCGGAAATTGTTCAGTCTTTAGATATATACTATATATACATATAACTCTTATGTCTAAGTGTTCAACAGTTTCGTTATTGTTTGCATTATTTATGCCTTTGTATGATAATTTATCATCCGCCAGAAATTCCTGAATTCGCCAGGCCTTTCTTTCGATAACTAAACAAAAAAAAAAAACTACCTTATAAAATACAATAAAGTTTTTCTTTTGTTGCAATTGTATTTTCCGAAACACATGTAAATTGTAATAAATTGTAATACCAACCTAAGAGATATACATATGTACTTATCAATTGTTTAAACATTTAGTGCAAATTTATTTCAGAAGATATTTGAAGAACTCATTGAGTTCCTTTTATTATAATTTTTGAGGAATATTTTAAGTAATTCTTGTCAAGTTGATTACCCTCGAAAATTTACTAGATCATGCCACATAGTTATGATCCATAATCGTAGAGACGTTGGCCAATCTAGAAAAAGAGTTCACAGATTCAAGTAAAAATCGTTTGGAAAGTTTTTGCTTATGCAGATGTTGTTTCCTTCTACAGTTACATATTCCATATCAAAAGGCTTATACTTGACCCATAACAACTTTAGGCAGAGTAACTGAATTTTAATTGAATTTTCATGGATTTTTCTGTGTTTGGAAAAAGTCATAAATACAAATCAAAAAGTTTTATGAAAATTTATTGAGTTCCTATTGACTGAGAGGGCGATGGTGAAGAGGTGGCAAATCCGCCAGACTACTCGCATGGCTGGCAGTAAAAACTTCATCCGAAATTGGAATGAAAAATATAAATTCAAAACGAAAAGATATGAAACACTTTCTGTCCAATAGGTTTCATTAAGTTGTTTAGGGACCACCCCCAAGTAGATGGCAAAAGAGGAAAAAAGACATTGTTTATGACATTTTAATCTCTTGTTTATACGCTTGACTTTCATAGAACTTTCCGCAAGTCCCTTCGCTCTTCGCTCTCTTCGCTCATGGCCCTCCCCCTTACCTAATTCTTTGGGCTGCTGGTCAAGGCGTACGTAAAATAAACTCTTAGCTTGTCAGCATCAGCACTCTGCATAGAGCAAAAAAGTATGCTACAGTTTTTGAGCCAGGAAAAGGACTCAGTTGACTGCACCCAAAGTGCCTGAGAGCCTTGTTGTTGTTGTTGGCGCTGTTGTTGCATTAGAAACAGGTCAGTGCTTTATGCACACAAATGAGCATCATATGACCCAAGCGAAACGAAATGCAGCCAAGATGAAAATGGAGGCGAGCCAAAAAAAAGGCAAAATTTGGGCTGAAAACTTGTGGGCGTTGATAAGGGTAAGAGGTTTATGGGTGGGCGTGGGTGGATGGATTGTAATTATGCATAAGTCAACACGCGGCATTCGTAATGAACTCTACTCTCAAAAGCGGAACGTTGAGGCACTTTGCTAAGTTCCTTTTTTTGGGTTTCTTTTTTATTTTTATTTTTGGCAACCGAAAATGTCGCCAACTGCAGCAGCAAAAACTTATCCTGGTCCTGCAAAGTTTTTGGCCACCACACCAAAACTAGCAACTAAGTGTATGAGTGTATGTGTGTGTGCAACTTTGAAAGTAACCCAAGCCAGGCAAATGGAGCCCAGAACCACAGGCTCAGCGGGACACAAATTGCAGCATTAGAAGAGGCACAGAATTCAAGGCAAGTAGGCAATGAGGACGAGGCGAAGGGAAAGGGGAAGTCAAACGGTTCCAGTAAGAATGAAGCAGGCGGAAAAGCTTCATTTCCAGTAGGAACCACACACATATTTTCGCTTGCTTCCTAAATGCAGTTTGCCAAAGTCCTGTCATTAAGTTGACCACCAGAACCAAATCATTAGCAACAAAAAGAGAAAAAAAGGAAAGGAAGTGAGAGGAACGGCAGAGAAACAATAAAATCGGCTGCAGTTAATGATGGCATTTGTCTACAGATCTCTGGAACTGACTCCCATTCAGAGCTCTCAGGGAGACAGAGCTGCTTATCTCTTGTAAGTGCCTTGTGTCTAACTAATATACCCCGATGAATGCCAGGGTAATGAAGTCATTTGTAAGGCCTTACAATTCCCTTTTCACATGACTTCAATAGCCACTCAGCCTACACACAACTTGTTAATCCTTTTCCATCTCTCTATGGTTGAAGCCGCCTGAAGTTAAAGTACATGAAATATTTTGTGTAGATTTTTAACATTTTTCCCAACAAAAAAAAAAAAAAAAACAAAATGTTGTTTTTAATTACAAAAATTTTAATTGAGATGTTTTCTCTTAAACAAAAGGGTTTTTGAACTGTGTGAGCAGTTTTTATTGTGTGAATAATTGTATACCCTGGAAAGTTATCTTAACCGATGGGACTAGATGGATTTGCTGAAAACAAATTAAATACTGTATTAAATTAAATACTGTATTTGTATTTACCTTATTCTTAATAGTGATTTAAGTTTTCAACAACTTTCTTAAAAATCTTTTCTATGTTTTTTTATCTACATAAACTATAAGATAGAATATTTTTGGACAATGACTGATTATATTATTTATAAATTTTGGTCCTATGCGCTTATTGTCTTTATGTAATAGAATTTAATGAATTTGTTTCCTCTTCTTTTTAACAGAACCAAGGAAAAATATGTCTGTATTTATGGGGAACCCCCGAATACGCAAAAAGCAGGAGAAGCCTTTTCATTTATTGATTTACTCAGAGATATTCCATTGAATAATCTTTTTTAGGGGTTATCTGGTTATCTATGAAGCCACTAAAATATTTATTATAGATGAAGTTTGTTAATTATAACTCGAATGAAAGTTTAAATTTAATAGTCTTAAAGACAAAGACTAAAATTTCCATTGAAACTAACAAAAGTTAAATATTTCTACATTATAAAGTTTATTTCCTAGTCTCAAGTTGTATCAAGGACGACTTTTTTCAAAGATTCTTAGATACTACTAAAAATTAGTTCCCCTTCGATATATACTTTCCACTTTCCATATACTTTCCTTTCCAGGGTATACAAAAACCTTTCTACATATGTATATCAATTGGGAAGAATATTACCTCATATACTCTAAAAATATTTTAATTTTATAGGGTATTTGGTAAAAACTAAGTGGTTTGCTTTAGTCGGTTTGGTTACTTCCTTCTGCCAGTTTGGATGCTGGTGAAACTCGTAAACTGCATCCACATCGGTTGGGGTCAGTTGTTTGCTGCTGGTGGTGCTCCTATTATGGGAGGGGGAGGTAGACAGAAATTAATTAGTTGTCATTTTTAACAATTGAGTGTGACGAGAGGAAGAGCGAAAGGACAGAGGAAACAACAAAATGTTGTAAGCAAATAAACTAGGCGAAGGAGTGAACGAACGAACGAACGAATGAATGAATGAATGAGAGGGCAGTGAGTCAGGAGAAAGGGGGCCACTGACAAATGATGTTTGTTGGTGTTGCCTGGGATGACATGTGACAGATAAGTGGCCCCCCTTTCTCGCCCAGCAAAAAGGTTTACAACCAAAAAACGAAGACCAACAAAAAGAAGCAAACGTGCCATTTATTATTGATGCTCTCGGACTGACTTAAATCGCTCGGGGTTAAATGTGTACAAATTAAAGTTCTGTCAAAGTGTCAAATTACTGGAGTCTGGTGATTAAGGCAAAGGAACAAAAGCCACATTAAATGGATCAAGAAGCTTAGCATAAAATTAAACCACTGACCTGGCATGATTCTCGGCATTCCTTTCGACCAGAAAGCTGAGCAACGAGGTCAGAAAACTAATTAGAAGAATGCAAGGACCTTTTGCAAAGAGAGCTTAGCTACTTAAAACGCTTTAACAGCAAAGTGAAGCAAACACAAAGGTAGCGAAATGGCTAACCAAATTGGATTAGGCTTCTACCTTCGACTATTGTTTAAGATTTAATAACAAAAGTGTTTATTTATTTTCATTTTTTATCCATGAATCGCAAAAAATTCGAATTTAAATATTAATTTCATCCTTTACTGTTAGTTCACAAGTAACAAAAAGCTCTTTTTTAAGCCCTTGATCTAAATTTTCAATGTTCTTTATTTTCCAAACTACAATTTCCATTTTGTTTCCTTTTTTTTTTTTTTTTAAATTTATTTTTGTCCTTAAATTATGCACATTGACATAAAACTAATTCAATTATCGTTTATTTGGTGATAATAACGTGAAAACCGTTTCACACGAATTGTGAATTTTCCTAAATTTTCTCCTTTACCTTCTTCCGTTTTTTAGGTGCAAAGAAAGGCATGAAATGGAAAGCATGAAATGGAAAGTGTCTTTCTTGTTGTTACTGTGTTTTGTATTTGCTCTCCTTTTTTGGTTTGTTTACCTTTTTTTTTGTTTTTGTTGATTCTAAAAGTAAGTGAAATGCATATGGCAATGTGTAAGAAAGAGATGAAGCCAACTGGCTTAAAGAAAAATTTAAAGGTGAGTTTTCGTATTTGGTATTATTCAGATGCAAAATATATAAAGATATGCATAGATTTTAGATACCTTTTCATATCTGGAAATTGTATTTTATATTTAGAAGTTTCATTAAACTTATTTGGCCACTTTTCTGAGGCCAAGGTCCTGTTTGATTCAACTTCATAGATATCTGCGTAATCTGCTGGAATTTGTATTTTAGAAACCATATCTCGTTGGTTGAAGTATCTAGAGTCGAAGGATGGATTTGACTCTAGTACATTTCCAAGAATGGAATGTCTCGATTAGTCTCACGTCTTGCTCGTCAAGGAACTGTAAGCACTCATAAGCCCTTCGCACTCCCCTTCTTTAATCTTTTTAGTTCTTATAACTAACGAATCATTTGACGGATACTTGATACATATATATTTATGATTAAACTTTATATAGTTTGGCCCAGTGTGCAAGGATATCAGAATCAACAGAAGGAACTGGTTCACTCAACATTATACCTTCAACATTATTCCAATTGAACATTTAATATTACTAACAATTGTTTATACTCGTCAATAAGTTCAAGTAATTACAATTTTATTGAACTCATTGTATTCCCAGATCCATAAGGATCCAATTTATAACTTCATGGACTTTTAGGTGCTGCTTATCCTGGTACTTCTTGGGGTTGCCCTCGCCATACCAAAAGCCGATTAGGCTGCTTACCAAAGTTGCGGGAAAGGTAAAAAATTTCGTGGCAAAGAAAGATGACTATGTAAATGGAGGGGGCGGTTCGTCATTGTTGGGCTCATTGTAAATCGCATTGACAGTTGTATAGAGATATATTTGCACACACTCACACACACACACACACAGACATGTGGGTAAAGAAGGAATCAAGTGCATTTTTATGTAAATATGCGTAGGAAGTAAGCATTGAAAAAGAAAATGAGAGGGGAGAAGAAACCAGGCGACAAAAAGCATATTTACATAGCCTGCTTTCGGCTTTCACCATTTTCCGCCCCTCTCAGCTCGCTAGCCCAGACTTTCCTTTCGATTTCCGAGCAGATGTTGCCAACATTTCGTTTTCTATATATGTCCGTCAGTCTGTCAGTCCGATTGTCGTCGGTCTATATCTACTTCGGATTTTCGTAGTCACGTAAGCAGCTTCCCCCATTCACCACCCCACCCCCTCTCCGGCATTCTTTCTTCCTGCTCCTTTTCATGTTATTGATTGAGTGAACAGCAGGAGAATGGAACAGGAAATACATGAAGATGTAGCAAGGACTAGGCCCATGTGTGTTTTGCAAATCATATTCAATATTTTGTTTGCCTTTCCACACAGCGACCAATTTTATTTCCCCTCCTCCCCCGCTGTTGTCATCTATTTGCTGTACTTGTTATTGCTGTTGTTGTTATTCTCCTTAATTTGATTGCATTTGGCCTTTCACTTGATTGCCATTGTTTGCCAAAACTTTTCCCCCACCCCTTCTTTCGGTTCTGCTTTTCACTTTTTTTCTTTTTCTCGCTTTTATTACGGTTTTGGGGCAACTTAATCAGAGGTGCAACCAGGTGATGACCTTCTGGCAACAATTTTCTACACTATATAGTGCAATGTTGTCGGCAAAAACTTTTCACATTAAAAAGCATTTTCCAACAACTGAGCGAGGAAAATTTGTTGCTTTGGGTGCAAAAAAGTGAAAGGAGATAGAGAAGAAGATAACAAAGAGAGAGAGGGAGAGGGAGAGAGAGCCAGGGAGAGGGAGATAGGAAGCAGATGGGTTTAAACAGGTGTGTGGGTGTATGAAAAGCAATTGCACATGCAATTCCAATTGCCATTTTTATGGTTAAAGACTTAAAATCAATTTATTTTGTTGCAATCGAAAAGCATTAAAATGCTGAGAATTTATTTCATTGATTCATTATTCAAGTTCATTTTAGATTTACGCTCTTATTTGATTGGCTCCAAATGCTGCTGGGAGAATCTCTCTCAACTTTTATTGACTTAAATTGTGCGGACTACAAGAAGTTTAAAGGACTTTAAAGTAAGGTATATTAACGAGTAAGAGATTGAGATATCAAGTTTAGGTTTTACTGTCATCTCTAGGATGTGCCTAAAAAGCTGAAAACTTTAACAGTTATTTATACTATCTTCTACTACTCTACTACTAACTACTTTAACAGTTATTTATAGTATCTTCTCTATAATCTTATAATTGAAGCCCAAAGGCCTAACACATCACCATTTACCCATGAACACTCCTGAGACAAAAACCTAGGCAACCAGATTCCTCTTTAAGGCGTGATTTCCATACTGTCGAGTGCAACCAAGTTTCAATAGTTTCAGTTTTTTCAGGAGAAGTCAACGATAACGATTCAATATTAAGAAGATTTCCATTTGGGTCGATATGCCCAAGATTCCTGTCTAGAAGATAGTAAAAATCTAAACAAGATGCAATGGGTTTTTCTGATGTTTCTGAAACTAATACCTACAATATCTCAAAGATCATCCGCCCCGTATGCCGTACCCCAAATCTATATACATATACATATCTGTCTGAAGGCATGAGCCACTATCAACATCTTTGCTTAGAAATATGATACGAAACTAGTGTTAATATCATAATCTAAAGTTAGTATATACATTTCATTACCTTAAGCAGGTTTCACAAGCTCTCCACAAGCAAGCATGCGAAAGGGAGCCAGGGAGTCGGTGGGGAGTCTTTGTTTTGCTGCAACTTTTCCATATACCCCCCCTCCGAAAAAGTTGTTGGCAAATTGTGCATAAAAGCTTGACAAGGCTTATAAAAAATATGAAAACATGAAAAATGTGTGTTTCATGGACAAACTTACGGACATACACATACATACATATATAAAGTCAGTGTATAGTGCATGTATGGAGTATAGTTTTCAGTTGGCACTTTTTCAGTTTTTATCTACTTGATATATTTTATTTTATTTTATATTTTTTTCTGTTGCTTTTTGTTGGCTGGAGTACCTTTTTGGACAACTTGTTGTGGCTTCTGCAACAGTTTTTAGCATTGTGTGTGTGTGTGTCTGTGTGTGTTTTTGGGCCAGGTTTAAATGTTTAACTTGATGTCATGGCTGCTGCTGTTGTTGTCGTTGCTGGCAATCATTTTTTTGTTTTTGTTGCCCATCCCTCTCTCTTGCTCTCAACGATGAAGAAGGAGCCGGTGCAACTTTTGCTTGGGGCTTGGCTTTTCTATGGCTTGCACTCCGTGCCTCTGTCTGATCTCTTGCTTCGTTTTCTCTTGGCATTTTCCACTTGCTTGCACATAGAAAAGGCAGAAGAAGCAGCATTGTCAATTTTTGTATATATCTCTATACATATATACGTATATATATATAAATATTGTATATGAGAATGACCATGCAATATGGTTCTAGCTGCTGCTGTTGCTGCTGCTCAATTTCCAGCGCAAAAGAGATAAACATTTTTATGACATCACTTTTCCTGTTCCATTATGATTTTCCTCTCGTTTCTCTCCACTCCTCTCCCTTTCCCCTGTGCAAATGATGAGAAACGAGACAAGACCATTGCCTCGGGAGATGTTTATGAACTTTATGTTTATTGAAGGCCAAATGAAGAAGAGTGAAATAAAGCAAAATAAAGCCAAAGAAAAGTGTGGCATATAATAGAGAAAGGGTTTTCTACATAGTGTGTCCTCCTCACATAACAGTAAATAAATAAATTTATGATTTCATATAATTTTAATACCATTTGTATCATAAAATAATTTATGTTTTTGATCAGTATTTTTTTTTCTCATATCATAATCATTTCGGTCTGTCTAGGTTGAAATAGTTTCTAGATTTTTGGGACGTTTAATATGTGAAGTTGATAGAGAAACGATCCTTCAGAAATACAGTCGACATATATAACTAGGTTCTTTTTTGATATCTTTAACTAAACATGACTCTCAGAAATGTCCTGCGACAAAGTTGATCACAATCATAAGATTGAGAAGAATCCACACAAAAACTCCTACAAATTGTTGGAAATTAGTTTTGCATTTAATTTTTGGGAAGTTTCAGCAATTTAGTTTAAAACCTGAAATCCTGACGGTTTCTAGTCTTAAGATCGTGGTCAGAGTCCTTTAAAAGATTAGTGCACGGATTTTTCATTTTCTACTTTAATAATAAAACTATTTTTAAAAGCCTTTAAAAAGTCAAAAGAATATTCTTTATGGAAACCAGTTGCAGTTGGTTAAGGATTCCAATTTCAAGAGGATTCATAAATATTTGCATAGTTAAACTGAGCAATTAAATGGTTGGGGCCTGCTCGTTCATATTCCATTCAATGATAAACGATAATTTGCGTATGCAAATCAATTGGATCTGGGTAAAGTACAGTCTATAACTCATTTCCCTTTCTCATTGTCTACCCATTGAGAGGCGAGGGGGAGACAAATTTTATGTTCCGTCTCATAATAATGTCTGTCAATTAAATTCATTTGGCAAACAATTATTGATTAATTTGAAATTTAACTGTTTAATGAATTGCATATATCAATTTGTCTGGCTTTAATTTGTCAAAAACAACAAAAGAGAAAAACCAAAAAAAGAAGAGAGAAACCAACTCGAATCGAATCGAATTGAATTGAAATCTGTAAATCTGCAAATTGCCACAAAAGGCCAACACATTAAAATACACTAAAAACCCATTAAATTCAAATAAAATCCAATTTTTGTGCATTTAATGCCATAAATCACAAACAAAAATTTTCCAAACCAACAACTACATAGAAACATGCAGACACCAGGCCGGGGAGGGGGTCCAAGAGAGATGGAGGGACATAGTCATGGGGAGAGGATTGGAGGGGGAAAGGGGACAAAGCTAAATCCTGGCCTAAGCTGTTACTGCTAAAAGCCAAACAATGCGCAAATTTTGCACATAGAAACACACACACACACACAGACCCAAAACGGAAATGTGAGGAAAATGTGTTTGGATTTTGGCTGTGACCCCCCTTCTATACTCTTTATCCCTTTTTTCTGTGTGTGTGTGTGTGTGTGTGGTAACATGCAAATGTCCTTGTTTTTTGTTGTTGTTGGTGTTGTTTTGCGGTCGCCAGGCATTTAAATGTTCACTGGGCAATAAAATGCCGAAAGAATTCCAAAATAGACAAATCAACAAATTTGTCATACAAATGGCCACTTGAATACGTAATTCGAATACAATTTTCGTTTCAATGCCTTGCATATGACAGTGAATATATTTATTTAAACATACATACATACATACATTTGCCTCTTTTTATTTTTGGTATTGATAATTAAAAGATTTGCACAAGAGAACACGAATTTCAGTTTCGTGGCAAAGTCTTTGATGTATGAAAAGTCAAGAGGATGGCAAAACTGCAGCAAGAGAAGAAAGAGATGAAGAAGCAGAATAAGGAGCAGCAGTAGTAAAAGGACATGAACACATGTAGCCTGCCACTTCAGCCGGAAGCTGTCATAAAAATAAAAAGAGAGTGAAAGAGACAGAAAAAACAAGGTAAAAGGTATAAAACCAGGGATGGTTTGAGCTATTCTAAGGGGCCTATTGAACAAAGGATTAGTAAGGGTCTCAAAAGGTAAAGCCTTCTTTGGAGATTGGAAACTCCCACATGAACTTTCTCGGGCAACATCGAACAGAAAATGGTGTAGAAAGGAAAACAGACGATGAGAAGATGGAGAGATTTTCAGATAATCTAACTGTCTGTAACTCCTTCGAAATGCAATTAAAAGACTTTTAACTAACTTGAACCTAGAAATTGAGAAGAAAATCTCTTTCACGTTTATCTTTGCTTTTCTTTTCGATTTCGATACATATTTAATCCGTCCCTGAACGTACGAAAAAAAGGCAAGGCGCATAAATGTATAAGCATGCAGCTGCAACTGCCTCCTCCCCTTCCTGCACTTTACCCTTCCTTGTCGTTTATCACATGCTCCTCTCATGTTTGCCGACAGCAGAAAGCAGCAGACCCAGACAGATATATTGTCGGTGGGGCACAGTCAGACCGACAGACACACACACACACACACACAATAAAAGTGAAAAGCGCTCTCAGGCCATTGGTAAAATGCTATAAACGTGTTTCGCTTGCAACAAACTGCAGAAACTTTGCCATATTTTCAGTCCCCGAGATATCTTTGTATATGTGATTACCTGCTGCAGACATATGTTCTCTCTTTTTCCCCTCTTTCACTCCCTGTATCCTGTGTGTGTGTGTGTGTGTGCCTCCTCTCTTTATCCATCTATCCATCTTGAATCCTATCTATTTCTCTCATTTCTCCATTTCTATTTTCATCTGTATGTCTATTCTATTCTGCTTTTCGTATGAATTATGGCTAATGGCATTTGGAGAACTTGGCCAGCTTATTGTGTGAATTATTTGCTCAGTGTGTATTAAAATGGGGCTCAAGCTAATGCATATCGCATGCCTGCTTTTAGTTCCAGCTCTTATACCTCTTCCACCTCATCCTCCACCTCCTCTTTACTCCTTTTTGTGCATTGTGTATGCACAGAATTTTGCCTTTGTAAGGCGACTTAGTAGGCTTTCAGGCCATAATTCTACTTAGCAAGCCAATATGAGCGTAGTTAAGATTTTATTTAGAACTGGAATTCATTTCACAGATCAGAGCTGAACTTTGAAAAAAGTGCAAAAGTTTTCAGTATGAATGTTTTCTCAAAGCTACAAAGGTCCACTACAGACTCTAAATGCGCACAAGTGACAAACCAACATACAAACAGTAAGTAATACCTGTAGGAATGTGAAATTGAAGAAATTAGCCCGCTAAAGTATGCAATATGTTGTCAAAGATCTCCATTTGAAAACAATAAAAAACTTTGAAAACTTTGTTCAAAGATAATTTCTTTTGCTATTTTGAGCATTTTGTTCATACTTATTTAAAAATGATTTATTGAGTTCCATGTATAACATCCATAGACCCATAAGCCCCCTAAAGTATGCAATAATTAGCCTAGGAATGCGCTTTCTGCAGCATGCAAAGAAACTTTGGAATGTTCTGTGGATAAATAACAATCTTTGAAGCAAACATTGTTAATAGAGTCTTTTTAGAATCTTTTAAGCAATGCATGGAACATTAGATATTACATACTTTAAGGGGCAAAGTTGCCTCATTTTTCAGTCCCAATCTAAAAAGATTCACTTAGTTTAATATTAGTTTTACTCACCTTTCTTTACCCTTTTTGATTTATTTGCCTACGCATATGCTTTCAAATACCTTATACATACTTTAAGGGGCAAAGTTGCCTCATTTTTCAGTCCCAATCTAAAAAGATTCACTTAGTTTAATATTAGTTTTACTCACCTTTCTTTACCCTTTTTGATTTATTTGCCTACGCATATGCTTCAAATACCTTTAAGTCAATGAATTGCTATCTATAGTAGATTTTGCCTTTTGTGTCCCTCCACAAATAAATTTGATATTCTTGCATAAATTTAAATTTAAATGCAGCAATTGGTAATCAGAAATATGTATGTGTGAGCTGTGTGTGGCTGCAATCCAATGGTGTATCGAATTGCATGGAATTTATTTAAGCCTTTAATGGCCATGTAATTAATTACAAATACAACAGCTTTTATTATTATTTTTTATTTTTATTTTTTCATCGTTAACCTACTGAGCGTGGTCAATGCTATTACATGAAATATTATTATAATTCCTATGGCTAAAGGTGGGTTTGTGTGTGTGTGTGTCTATCTTTGTGGATTTGCGGTTTTTCAGGTGGTTGAAGTAATAATAATTGAATTTTTGATTGATGGAAAGTTCTCATAAATAAACAGTGGCAACATCAAGCTGATGAGTAAAACAGGGCGTATGCTTAATGTAATTGATGCGACCTGCTCTGTTGTGCTGCAGATGACAAAAGGAAGTCCTTGCAGCAACAGCAAAGGATAGCTTGGTAGGGCCGGTTGGTTGTTAATGCTTCTGGGCCCCACAATTAAAAGCTATAAAAGCGCAAAAACTGTCATATTTCACATGGCGTAAATCAGCAACAGCAGCAGCAGCAGCAGCAGCATGAGCAGATGAAGGACCAGACGAAGGATCTCACATACCAGCATAGTCATGTGTCTGTGAGGGCAATTTAAAGCACTTAAAAGCCACGGCACTTGAAATGAGCGTCACTTGGAACAGCCACCTCTCGTTTTTCTCTCTCTCTCTACTTTTCTCCACTTTATTCTCGTCTGTCTGTGTCCCTCTCTTTTACTGCTCGTTCCGGTTAATCCTGATGTTGACATACATTTCATTCCTGCTTAACATGCAAAATGTTGGCCAATTGTTGCTAAAAACAGTTTAAACACTGCTATGCCAATTTTCTGATTTAATTGAGTGTCCTTTTTAGCAGCTCGGTGTCCTGTGATAAGGCTAATGGAAGAGTTTCGCTCACTTTAACATTGTGAAATCACACGTACACAGGCGGACGATGGCCACTCAATTAAAAGCATTTGCCTGAAGAAGAAGGCACCTCTCCTCATCTCACCACACACCACGCCCAAACCAAACCAGACCATCATCCAAAAGAGAAGGTGTCCGCATAGCATGGCATGGGATAATGTGGCAGACAGCCTCGCTTGGTTAGCAGAAAGAAAACTGCTGGGTGGATGGGCTGAAAGGTAAAGCGTTGAGGTAACAGCATTATTCAATTTTGCTTTAGGTTACCGGCCAAAGTCTGACAGCAATTGGTTGACCACCAATGACCAGACTAACCCCCTAGGGCACACCTAAAATATTCATACAGAAAACGAACTTTAAGTTCTCCTTTAACTTTTGTTTAAATAATTTCCATTCGGGCTTAGCCATTAACTATATTGCCCCTTTCTTTTGATTATACTTCCATTTATTTGCAATTCAATTGTTCTTCAATGAACTTAGAAGTAACTAAAATAAAATACATGAAAGTTTCATGTTTCTTTTACAATACGTACGTAAAATAACTTTTGTGTTTACAACAATGTTGGCCAATTATGTGTAGGTCAGTTATCATCTTTGCAGTAGATTTAATTTCATTGCCTGCTTTTCAGGGTTTTTACATTTATTGCAGTTTGCATTAGATTTTTATCGCTTTCTTAATTTCTTTTAATCATAAATTTTTGACCTTTAATTAACCTCATGTATAACAGTTGTAATTTATTGCCTACTTTTCAAAGGCACTTGTAGTTGTGATTTCGTTGCCTAGTTTTCAGGGACGCAGGGATGCAGACATATTAAAAGTACAACTCGAGCTCATCTTTGCTCATCTAGTTTTTGCGGTTAACCAGGAAAACCGCATCGCTGTCTGGATTTTCCCTTTCGCTCCCATAATCCATTACGTGCATTTTAGCTGGACAACCGCAGTAGTTGAAGCATTTGCATTAGCATTAGCATTAGCATTAGCCGCTGCCTCTAAAAAGGCAACAAAATGCACATCATTTGGATATTATCGGATGGCAGTAGAAGTGAAGTGGATTCCAACTAGCTGAGTATCCGGGCTGATGCCGCCACACACATTAGTGTGTGTGTGTTGACCAACCGCCTGAAAAGCTCAGTCTGTGAATTAGGTCAAAAGGGAGTCAAAATGAATGGTCAGCAGGAAAGCTGGAAGCTGATACCAAACAGAACCAGCAGCGGTAGCGGGTTTGCATTTTAATTGCAAATATTTTGCAAAGTGGCGAATGCCGCGCGAATGGCGAGTGGCGAGGCGAATGGTGGCCATTTTTTATTTGTGACGCTTAGCAAGGAGATTAAGGGTAAATGTAAAATCCAACCAACGAACCGGAAATGGATTACATGGCAACGGGAAGTAGAAAGTCACACGTAATTTAATATCAAGCTGGCAATTTACGAGCAAATCCAGAGCCAGTGCCAGCCAACAGAGCCAGGCAACAGCACCAGGAACCAGGACAAGAGTCACAGCCAGACATGTTGTTGGGTGAGAACTTTAGGGATTTGTATTAAGGTTTGGATTGGATTGGGTTGCGTTTGCGTTTGCCTTGGGGGTAATTGCATCTTTTCGTATGACTGACTCGACTTGCGACTGAAGCGAATTAAAGGGAAAATCTTTGAGACTTTTCACTACATACATTGAAAAGTATTCTCTTCAGTTGGCTCTCTGGCTTGCGTAAATTCTCAACAAATTTATTGATCCCAAAATGCCATTGTTCTTCTTTACGTTTACAGTGATTTCTCTTACCAGAGACTAGCTGCCATTTTCAGTTCTACTTTTGGTATTTCCGTTTTTCACATTTGATGACTGTTTATTAATTTTTCATATTGCATTTTTTTTTTTTTTTTGGTTTGTTGCCACACAGCTATACCAAATATTTATAGTTCAACAGTGAGCCAAGTAAAAACCAACTTCAATATGTCGACAATCCCCATTCGACCATGCATAACCCATTCAATAGCCTGGCTTAATTGTTTTTTCAAGTGTATGAATACGAGTGTATGTGTATGTATGCGCTTGTATTTGTTTATATGGAGCTGAGGCTAGACTTTATTTATTGTTTAAAAAATCATTCACTGAATTGCATTGTAAGGGATTTGTTTTATGATCCTGTAACTTAAATTGCTTAATACACAAATTGTTCTTTAGATGTTATTCACAATGAAGTTTTCGAATGTAGCCTAAGAGTATGCAATATATATCCTAAATCGTTTATAATTCAGCCATCATCTGTAATTTTTTCTCCTCCATGTGAAAGACAAACGATTTATTGGACAAATTAACATCAATTAAATTTAATTTAAAAACAGAGATTATAAATTGAAATCTTTTCTGTAAATAAAAGATTTTCTCTCTCTTCGCTTAAATGTTAATAAGTTGAAGTAAGAAAATAGTAAATGATCATTCTGCTTGGGGTCAGTCCAAAGGATTTGGGTGCTGACCAACCAAATCCAACAACTGCAATTTGCAAATGTTTGTTGTTGTTGTTGTTGTGTTGTTTTTTTTTTCGTTGTTGAGTTGTTTATTTGTTTGTTTGTTTGCTGTTTTGGCTAGCCTTTGATTTGGTTTTATTTTCACAAAAATTGATTGACTATTTGGCTTTGAATTGATTCGCTTTGGCGGTATGCAAATCCTTTGCACAAATACACATGCAACTATTTGTGGACTAGGTGAAATGGCATCTTCATTTTGGTTTTTGTTTTTGTTGCTTGTTTGGTGGCTGCTTTTGAATATTTTGCGCAAAAATTTTGTGGAAATGACAACCACAGCAATGGCAATGGCAACGGCAATGGGAGATTATGGTAATGGGAAAACTGGGACTTGGTACTGTACTGTCAACTAATAATGTAAATTTCAGTTTATAACTTTCGAAAAACGGCAAAGCTGAAGCCAAAGCCAAAGCCAAAAAAACCCCATCCCTGCAACCCCACACAAAGCAGACAGAGAAAAGTTAGCGGCGACCAAAATTGAGTGCCGTTTGTGAAACAGCTGGAAACTTATGAAAGTTGTTTGCCCAACAACAATAAAATAAATTGCGCCAAGTGCAAACAAAAAGTAAGGTTAGAGTGAGAGACAAAGACCAAGAGAGAGAGAGAGAGGACTAGGAAAGAGAAAGGTAGAAACTCACACTCTCAAACAAGTGCTAGCAACGCGTGTCAATTGTCATTTGTACTTGGAGTCCTTTTCTATACCCTGTCGCTTAAACGATCAAATAGGTATATTGTTAACTCCCAAAAGTAGGCAAAAGTAAAGTAGGATATGGATTTGTAAACTCACTGGTGTAACTTAGGTGACGGTAAAAACACTTTAAAAACCCTTTAATCAGGAAATTAAAGACTGGTTATATATTATCGTAGAATTTTGCAGAAGATTTTCTAAAAATGCACAGTCATTGTTTACAGGATATTTCCAAATTCGATACTAAGTGTTTAGTTTTGTATTACTTGCCTTCAACTTGAATTTAGCTTCGGATTTTATTCCCATGCTTGTTGTTATTGGTGTTGCTGTTGTTGTGCCTGCTGTTTCTGCTTATTATTTATATTGCTTTTCAGACTGACTAAGGTGTAAAAAACTTTTTTTGTCCCCCCCCATGTCCCACCCTTTTCGCTTTATTTTGTTGCTGGGAACATTTTTATGAAGTGCTCACAGCGGGTTATCAATTTGTTCTTCGTGTTTTATTTCCTTTCTTATTTTATAAAACTCAGTCAGCTGTGCTTATCGAAACGGAAACTGCATACAATCCCCCCACCCCCTTCCCATGCCATACCCTTCCTCCTCACATTTTCCTTACACTTATTTGAATATACATATCTTGTGCAAATTAAATTTACCTTCTGTCTCATTCGATTAACTTGGCAGAATTTCTAAAATGAAAATTCTACGTCGATGTTTATGTTCTACATTTCAGTAAGTTCATTTGCATATCAATGGCGTGACTGGGGATGACTGTCAAAAGGCAGCAGCAGCCAGACTAACTAAATAAGTGGGTTTCCCTTCCCTAAGCAGTGACCCAAATCGATTTGGTTTTAGAGTATTAATGTAGTCTTCGTAGGTGCAAACGACTAAGTGGATTAGTAAATATTTGTTGAGTTCTTTAGCTTTGGCTAATATATTTCCAACATGTTGTGATTAAATTCTTAGACCTTCCTAGGATATGTCTTTACTTCGTGTATCCATCTAGTTAGGATTAGAAATGGAATGGAATTTGTAAATTGCTGAAAATGTTATCTACTCTAGTAATCATGAAATCTACTTAGAATTAAAACTAGAACTTACTTGAGCCAAAAAGTTTAAAACTTCTTTTATAATATCTTTTGATTAAAATTACTTAATATAGATATTTCTATTTGATTTTTACAGATTTTCGTAATATCTGCTTACTGCAATCAAAGGATATCTTCAATACTAAGATCAACTTCTTGTTATTATCCATATATGTACATATATATCCTGATTAGTTTGAGATTGAGATTGTTGCAGCTGATTGCTTTTGAATCTGGGCAAGGTGCCAGTAAATCGTATTGATTTCCAATTTCTTGCTCCCTTCCGACTATTATTGATAATAATAATAATAATAGTAATGGAATAAAAAAAAAAACATATAATAAAATCAATTTTCTCTGGCAACAGCAGCTGCTGCTGTCCAGACAATGCCACGATGAAGAGAGGATAGAGATACGAGACTGAGGTGGGGAGAGGAAGAAAAAAAAGTGTATCCTTTCAGCTATGCTTGAAGGACTTGTTACATAGCGCAAAATAAATGCAAAATACTTGGCCAGAGCTCAAGCTTTTCTTTTCTTTTCATTTCTGGCTGGGGTTTTCTTCTTTTTTTTTTTCATTCTGCCAAGTTAGAATGCAAACGGAGTGAAATTGTTGCAGGGAAAGAAAGCTGCTTTTTTTTTGTATGAAATAAATATTTATGGCAAAATGGTAAAAATGTTAATTTTATTTTTCACTTTGCCGCTGTTTAATCTAAATGTTAATTTTTTTTCCTTTGCCTCAAACAAAAATATATAAATCTCTTTTAGCACAAGGGAAATGCTAACAATTTCTGTATGAGTGTGACTGTGTGTGTGTGTGTGTGTGTGTGGTTGTTGGTTTAAATAGAGCCTAGAGCATTATAAAATACTCCCTGACGATATATGTCAGTTGCCTTGGCAATCCGTTCAAGGACTAGACTTTCTTTCTCTCTTTCTCTCTCTCTCTCTCTCTCTCTCTGGCCGCCCTCAACTCGCCTTATTAATATTTACACAGAATTAGAAGGTGAACTGAGACTGAAACCGAAACAGAAACAGAAACCGTGTCCTTTGACAAAAAAGGTGTGAAATTTTAATTAAGGCCACCAACCGCCGGTCATGGTCAGCTGCCTCGAGCTCGTAGCTCAAAGTTGTGTCCTTCATTAAGCATACGCCCTGTGGTCGGCCAACCACTCTTCAATTTCAGCCAATCAGCCTAACAAATTATGAATTGCAACTCAAACTGACTGCAATTCATGATGGGGAAGCTGTAATTAAGGCATTCCATGTGCTATCTCACTTTCTCTCTCTCTCTCTCTCTCTCTCTCTTTTCCACCCCCACAAAGCCATTCTGCATATGTCCATCAACTTGGTCTGATTCTCTCGTTCCATTCAAATGAATATAAATTGCCCAAAAAATTCTTTAAAGCATTTCCATTTGCCATTCAGATTTACTCCTGAATGCATCTGCTTTTTTGGTTATTTTTACTGCTGCTGCTTTTCCCATTGAATTATGTATCGATGGAGTGGTGTGGAGGGGTTGGGGGGGATGGGCAAAAAAATAAACTTTGACATTAATCAAATATGAAAAGACAGGCCCCATCGTGGCGGGCAGTGCCCAGTTCAGACATCATCATTAATAATTGGCCAACTGTCATGTTACTTAACCCCCACAGACACCTCCCTCTGACCCAAGGACTATTGACTATGGACATTATTTGTTATACATGTTTAGACATACAAATTAAGACAGATTTCCTTTTGACATTTTCTGCTCTGGCTCTCTATAATTTCTCTTTAGGAATTGAGAGGTATATTTTTAGCTATTGTCGGCAGATGGCATAGCAAATGAATGAATTGAACAATTCGATAAATTATTAATATTTCAAACGTTGAAAAGGTTTACATTTAAAATTAGACCTAATCTTAATTAAAAGAAAGTTTTCCCAAGGGAAAGCAGCAACTTGAACCACAAAATTACAAGTTAGAGAAGCCTATAAAAAGGATCACCTTACGCCTTAGACTTATTCAGTTTATTATTTATCCAATTGAGAGAGTCTTTTTAAACAATTTGTAAACAAAAAGAAAAACTCTCTTTTTTTGTAGGATAACTTAAGTTCTAAGAAGAAAGAAAATTTGAATTTTTGTTGCTCATCTGTTTCAAGCTTTTGAGTTATCTTGTTTGACATTTGGTTAACTCTATTCACATCTGTGTTTCATCTTCTCGGAGCATTCGACAGGCGCCCCCGAAAAATCTTGTGATTGATGATAGCGAAAGACTTTTGCTGTGAGGCGTGAATGTAAATGTCAAATCAAATGTGTTTCCAGGAAACTTCTTCCTATATTTTTTGCAACTCCTCTTTCTCTCTATCTTTCTCTCTCTTGCTTAAATTTGTCAAATATGAGAAGTTTAAAGCTAGCAAATTGTGGGAATAAATGGCATAGATATAACTTTATGGATAACAACCGCCGTGTCACGAAGCTTCTGTTGCTGAGTGTGGGAAGGTGTATACGGGTGGAAGGGGTGAGAGATGGTAATGTGGGTGTTGAGGGTTCAAGTGTAGTTAGCCCCAAAGCTTTGGCATGCATTTAACATCCATGAGCAGCAAAGAGCAGGAGACCAGAAGACCAGAGGGCAGAGGGCAACGAGTGCAAGCCAGGCCAAGCATCTCTTCTCTATGGTATTTTTTTCTTCTTTTTTATGACTCTATGTGAGAGCGGGTTGACGCTGCTTTGAGCTACGTGACATGCATAGTTCATTGGTTTTGGACCGTGTGTCTACGGGTTTGTGAAAATATTGCAGTTGTGATATGTTTGAGCTGAACGTGGCCAGGGACAAAAAGGGTTAGGGAATGTGGTTAGGTACTCTTTTTTTTTTTTTTGGAGGTTTTTGGGTGGTGAAATGCTTTTGCCTGGCTAACTTTTTGAGGTGCTAATGAAAAGTGGCGCAAAAAAGTTGCAAAAAAGAACAATCGGAAATGGAAATGCATCTCGCACACTCGCACACGCTTCTCATTGGCAGTGTGTATAGGTCGTTGCACTCCTTTTGTTCTGCTTCTGCTAATCCTGGCTAATTAGGTTGCCTCAATTTGTGTGTCTTCGAGTTTGCTCTCGAAAATGGGAGTGAAATTAGAGTTTTATGTATGATATTTGTTTTTTTGTTTTCGAGTTTGAGTGGCTTAAGTGCTGGCTACGGGAAGAGGGGGGAGGATGGTTGTTTGGAGGCGGGGAACGTTTCTAGCAAACAAGCAAAACCAATTTGCGACAGTGGCAAGTGAAAACTGTGTGGCAACTCTCCGGTCTAGATGGAGACGGAGCAGCAGTTAATTTTAATTACGCACACGGCAGTTAATGTTGCGACATGTGGGCGTTGGGCGAGAAGAGGTTTTTTTTCGAAAGGGGGTGTGGCATCTCAATTTAGACACCTTTTTCTGTTGCCACACGCTCACACAATCACACAAATTGCCATTAAATGGGGGCGTGTGTGTGTGTGTGCGTTTCGCTCTGTGTGTGTGTGTATGTGGAAAATGAATAAACGACAATGGCTTCTTTTGTGGCCATGTGTGGAAAATGAGCTGGCGGCTGGGAAATGAAGCTTCAATCGTTTCGAGTCAGCGGCAGCAGCAGCAGCAGCGGAATAAAAACAAAAACCAAAAAAGGTAAGAGAACAAAACAAATTAATTTTGCCCTTCTGTGTATATGAGCAGGTGAATTGCAGACATAGGCGTAGCTCATATCTTGTGGCTTAGAGGGACTTAAAAATGGAATCAAGGAATGCTTTGATTACTAAATATTAAAATGCTATCTAGCTTATGATTTTTGACAAGTTTCAAAGAGTTTCCTAAAGTTGTTACACAAGTTTCTAATAGTATTTACTAATTCTTACCAATTTTTTTATATATAAGGTTTTGGATTGGATTTGGTATTGCTAGAAACTAGTGTTTAAATACATTGAAATCTATGTATATATGTTTAAAACAAGACACACAACATAGGACATAAACAGAAAACCTTGTTTGTTATATGGTGACCCTTTTTGAATCCAGAAAGTTATATATTTATATTTTTGACTTTTAATTTATTAACCTCGTTGGAGGAGGAGACGTCATAGCTTATCTTGTATATATAAAGAATCTTTTGTTCGCAACTTTTCCCATTGTTCATTCTCATTAACATATTGATGAAAACTTGTAACTCGTATAATTTCTAATTCATAAGTATAACTCTCTTAAATTATGTATATAGAAACGACTTCTTTCTAGAAATCGATTAAGGGAAGCTAAGGACATATATAGTATTTATATTAATTTTTACAAGTTTGTGCAATATTTCCATTAAATTTATCCATTTAGGACCATCAATTAGTTGAAAAGTATTTTGAATGAATAAACATAAAACTAACAAACAATTTTCCAACTTAAAACTGAATTGTAAATAATTTTCATCAATTGATTTATCAAATTATTTACTTAAATGGTTTAATTTAAAAGGCGACTGAAAAGCAAACCAAATTTGGGATAACAAAGTTTTAAATTCCACCTAATTAATTAAACCTTTAAACTTACCTCTTTGTTTGATTGATTTATAATTTAATAATTATTAAAAATTGATATAAGATATATAAGCCTAATGCAGCTGAGGCCATAAGCCTCAAGAAGATAAATGTCAATATCCAGAGAGTTCTTTTCATTCACTAACCTAAAGTTGTGGCGTAGACCCCTTTAGGTTATAGCTGCACCCCTGGGCGTATGAGCATTGGATGCCCCCTCCACCCACCCCTCTCCTTTACTCTCATTCTCTGTACATTTTTGCATTTCACTCCCATTCATTCAGTGACTTTTGCCCCGTTGCCACGTTGCCATCAGCATTAGCAACTGGTTGACTTTATATACCATGAAAGAGCAAGAGAGAGAGAGAGATAAAAAGAGAGTGGGAGTGGGAGAAATCCGCTATGCCACATGCCACATTTGGTAGGTTGGCATAATGAAATATGCAGCATTTCCTTGGCATACATTTTGCACAGCACTTTTCACCAATTTAAGTTCAAAAACACACAGAGAGAGAGTAGAAAACCATTTGAAATTAGATTTAACACAATACACACAGACACACACACACACAAGTCAGAACAAATATACAAATGCATTGGCATATATATTGTGTATATATATTTGAGTTTTATTTAAAATTTCATCTCATTTCTTCTTTACACACACAAATTTGCTGTCACATTACATTAGGTTCTCTTATAATTCGTACAATCAAAAAGGATATGACTTTCATTTCATTTCAATTTGCCATCCTAACTAACTAAAACCAACTCATTCACCAACATCGTCTCCTCGTAAACATCTTTTGAAACTAATTTCTCATATATTTTGTATATATATATATATATTTGTTGTTGGTTAAGTTTTTTGTTTTTTTTTTTTTACATTTATGCAACTGTGTAACCTGTAATTAGCTTTTGGTTGAGTATAATTTATAGTTTATAGAGTAAGTTAGTTAGTTAGTACAATAGTTTAGATAGAGATCCGTTAAATGTATAGTATACACATTATATATATTGTATATATGTATATAAAAAAAAAAAAAAAAAGATTTTAAGCGAAAAAATGGAAATAGAAGGTGATAAAGTAGTTTAACAATTTGAATTTCTTTTCGTTTTGGTTTTAATATAATACATTACATTTTTTCTTTCAAAATGTTTAACAATTTATTTATTATTATAATTTATTTATTTTTTTTTTTTTTTTGTGGGCCGCAAATGAAATGAAATAAATGTTAAATTCTTTGGAAATTTTGATACCTCTCACTACGTTTTCTTTTGGTTTCTTATTTTTTGGTTGCTTCAGTTTTGTTTTAATCTAAATATCACTCGGTTTTCTAAAAAATGTTGTGTGGTGTGTGTGTGTGTGTTTTTGTATGTCTGTATTCGTGTGTGTGGTTTGATTTTTGGATATACTTCAATCTCGGATGAGATTTCAGAATTCGATCTCCTATACTTCCTCATAGCTGCGGCATTTGGGCAATGGATCGGACCATTTACCATCTGGCTGACACTTGGGCCGTTCGAATGGACCCTTTTTCTGATGATCCTCATTGGTCTGCACGAAACCGGGACGACACTGCACACTCAAGTAGTCACCGGCATCGTAATTGAATTTCAGTGGCGCAATTAAACCATTGGGCGGATCACCTGGATACTGGCACTGTGATTTGCCTGAGAGATCGATATGAAGATGTGAAGATGGTCATTTGGGTCACATGGGCATGCATGGGATGATGGTGATGATTCGATTCGATTCAGATTCATATAGTTTGTTGACATTTTTTATTTGCGATTTTTGAGTGTGGTTTATTTTTGTTCGTTAACGTTGATATATCGGCGGAAATACAACACAAGAGTCATTAATTCATTAAGGTCTGAGTGTTAGGGCCCACTTTTTGCAGCGTTAATATATAGTATTTTTTTTCTGTTTTTTGTACAGCTTAACATTGCTGTGTCTACTTACAAAATGGTGGCGAATGCGACCAAAATCCATTCTCCGTGCATATGATGCTCGACTCACCGACCAGAGTGTGGCCGTCATTGCAACTGAAGGTGACCAAAGCGCCAACAGTAAGACGTCGCTGGCTCAAGCTGGTGCCACCAATACGTCCATTAAGCGGTGCCACAGGCATCACACACTGAATGACTGTTGAAAGAAAGTTAAAGAAAATATAGCCGAATGTGGTCAATAAACAGTTTACATACGAAATATATCAACCATTTCCACTTATCACTATAGAATCCTTCTGAAAAGGGTTTCTAAGACGAACACCCATTTATAACTCAAAAAAATTAAGTAAAATCTGCAGCCACACTGTTGAAAAGCTGATCGCTGACGTATGATCTTTAATTCACCCCAATTCACCACAACTCACCACTTTAACGCCCCAATAACTGACAAGAATGGAAAATATAAGCTAAAGTAAAGGTAAACAAACAAAAACAGGTGCAAATTAAAAATCCTTTACCTAATATTTTCCATAAAATAGCTGATCTCAACGTTTTAACTCACCACAAAGTTGACTATTTATTTATTTCGAACTCACCCTTGCAACGTGGAACGGGGCCACTCCAGACGCCCGTCGGCTCACAGTCCAGCTGCGCCGGTCCAGTTAATTTGAAGCCCCATTGGCATTTGAACACCGCTCGCCCCCATGCCGATGTATTTAACTCAATCAAACTGAGATGTGGATCGTCCAGCATCAAACGCGGACATTGGATGGCATGGCATGTTGGCGATGGCGATGACCAATTGCCGGAGGCCAGGCAGGTGGCATTCGACGAGCCATCCAACCGAAAGCCTTCGGGGCAATCATAATAGGCCCGCTGGCCAAGCTTAATGCCCTCAAGGCGTAATTTTAGCGGCGACAGCGGCTCTGGTAGCTGCGGGCAAATCGAAGTGGCCACCACGACAGCAATACTGTTGGTCAAACCACGCGGCGAAGTGCAGGTAAATGTCCCAGAATCATTATTCTCGATGTTCTTGATGCTCAAACGATAGCGCACGGCTTTCTCTTCCAAAGCAGGTGACCAGCCTGCCAATTATAGCACAATGTCACGCAGTGTCAAGTTAATTATCTCGCTAAGACTTCAATTACCTGTGGCATACTGCATATACCAGCTGGTCCAACTCCATTCGGGGGTACCTCTTACCCTCGGATACATGCAATCTAGCAATACGGTACTATGCGGTGGCACAGCCATCACTCCCGACGGTTCAAACGAATGCGAACCATTCAGGACTTTAATCCTTATCGAGGGAGCACTGTCCTCCGAATAGTTGGTCAACACTGTGGTGGGCACACAGCTGGGCATCCGAGGAGCCCATAAGCCGTTCGAGCAAAGTACCCTGGATTCTCCCAGCAGCTTGTAGATGCCCAATTCCGCACATCGTGCCTGAAGGGAATGACCATGCGGCAGATCCCAGCCAACGTTCTGGTTGTATTTTGAGTTTTGAGGTAGAAGGAATGCAGTGCATTTAAGTAGACAAGTGCAAGAATAAACAAAAGGAAGGAAGAAAGATATAGACATTGATATAGATCAGTCGACTCTTCCATCATAGAACTTAAGAAGAGCAAAAAAAAATAGAAGAAAGTCTCCTTGTCTGTAGTTGTGTTTAAGCCTAAGAAAAAGCCATAACCAGGACCCACTATTTGGACCCGCTAAACGCTTCGTTGTGGTTGTGTGTGTGTGAGAGAGTGTTTCTAAGTGCATTGCTAAATTCAAGACGCAAACCAAGACGCATTCTCGGTTCTTGTTGTTGTTGTTGTTGTATTCAGTTTTCCACTCACAATTTCTCTATTTGAGAGTAATGTCGATTTGGATAAACGGGTTTTACGCCAGCCGCGATTTGGTGGTATCGGTGTCTGTAAGGGAGAGAGAGATTGAGTACCAGAAAACAAGATACAGAAGAATTCTTCCAAAGTTCCAAAGCATGCAGTGCGGCTGTGAGATATGAGAATTGGATTTTACGACTAAATATAGATATAAAGAGACAGATATATATAGAGAGAGAGACAGAGATAGAGGCAGGGATAGAGTGACAGAGAAGAGAAATAAGGAGAGACAGAGAGAGTGACCTAGTAGCTCTCACTAATTGTTGATTCAAGCTTTATATTCATCTTGTAGCCCTTTCCCTACAAAACACTCGAAAAACTAACCAAAGTACCTTGGCTTTTTCTTCGAGTGTAAATAATAATGTATGTATGTATATGTATGTGTTGTGCTTGAAATGTGTGTGTGTGTGTGTGTGTGTGAAATGTGCATGTTGTGTTGTTGCTTACCACTGAGATATTCCGATAGCTGAGCAGCAGATGTGATGGTATGCGATTCACATGGCAACTTTTATACAAAGGCTGAAATTTCACATTTCCATTGTCATCTAGGAGAAAGTAGACCAAAAAGAGAGAGAGAGAGAGAGAGAGAGGAAGAGCAATTGGGTGGAAATGGGTGAGAGAGAGAGAGAGCGAGATAGAGAAATGAAACAACATGTTGTTGTTCTTGTGGTTTATTTTGATTCAGTATTAATATGGCAACTAGTTAATGACTTAATTGTAGGTATGTATTCCTTTGTGGTGCATATATCTTGTATTTGTGGTGGTAGTGGTGGTTGTGCTTGTGGTTGGTTGTTTTTGGTGGTTGTTGGTTGTGGTGCTGATGTCGATGTCCCATTCACTTACCCTCTTCATTGGTGGCGCACAATGGACCCACCCACTTGCCCTTGACACAGCGTATTTTACACAAACGTCTATCCCCCATGGGTCCAATTTCACCAGGAAAACGTATCTCTGATACTTCGGTAAATTGTTGCAATATATCCACTTCCTCGTCCTCCTCCTCATCCTCATCGAATTCAGGGTCATCCGGGTGCACCGGTGAATAGCCATCCTCCTCATAGATGCCTATAAGAGTAACACGACGACAGGAAGAGAATCGAAACAGAAAGAAAGGTTGTCGATTGTCATGAAATGGGCCAATGTACAATGCCAAGAAAAGTTAAAGGGGGAGATAGATAGATAGATAGATAGACAGATAGATAGAAAAAGCGGGTAAGCTTTATGTAAATGCAGCGAAATGATAGACACAATTTGAGAATGCGTGTGAGATAGAGGGAGAAAAGAGTGTGAAAAGCGAAACGCCACTTGGGCAAACACATTAAAACCGACTCAAACTTCAACCGCAGCGAATGACGAAAGGCTCAAACAAAAGTGAAAAGAACTACATACATTCCGAAAGAGAGAGCGAGTGACGACTTATGGAATGCCTCAAATCATCCATCAGTTAACCCTCAATACCTCCGACAGATATACCCTTACTTGCTAGCAGTTAATGGGTGCATCAAAAAAGGCACTTCAATGGGAACCCAACTTAAGGTTGTTAGATATGCATTAAAAGCGCCAACAAGGACGACCACTTAACTGGCGGGGCTGGGGTAGACTCGGGCCAGGATACAACTTCATTTCTAAGCGAGAAGTGAAAAGGCAAAGATAACATGAAAGATAATATTATGCCAGGACGACGATGAAGGAAACCACCTCCCTCTCTCCTGGCTAATAGAAAGAAGCAAAAAAAAAAAGAAAAAAACAGAAGAAAAGCATTCACAAAGTAAACAAAAGGCTGCGCTAGCGTACACACACACAGAAAAAAGGAAAAAAAAGAAGAGAAAACAAAAAAGGAAAAAGGGAAAAACCTGAAAGGGCCGCTTCCTCGTGACAAAGGCGGTCAACCAGGTCCAATGTTGGACTCTTTTGGAGGACAGTTAACCAAACCAAAGACCGCCACAAAGAAGATGAAGATGAGGAACACAGCATCATCAATTTTTGTGCTACTCAAATAAAGCACCAGGACGACGACGACGACGACAGGAAAATGAAATGCCAAAAGGCTCTTCACTCTATACTTCTACATCGGAAAAAGGGAAAAGCAGTTGAAGTAGTAGTAGTAATAGGAGAAAGTGTGTGAAAGAGAGAGATAGAGACAATAGATAGGGCGGGAATGAGCGAGGTGGATCTGCTGCGGTGCAGGTGTTAAGCAGATGGCAAATGGTGGCAGGTGGCAAGTGAATGGATGGAACTGAGCTGAGCTGAGCTGTGGCAATGTCAATAATGAGCGACTGCGATTAGCTTTAACGATGTTTATGTTGCATGTTCTGGTATATGTTTTTTTGCTCTGTGTCTGTGTGTCCTTATCAAATTTGAACTTGAAGTTCTTTTGTTTCTTTTTTCGTTGGGGACCCTGGCAAAGGATAATGCGGTCTTAAAATCTGCCATAACAATAGATATACTTGGCTTAATATTTAGCTCTTAAAACTGTTTTTTTATACCTAACAGTTGAGATTTTTAATTAGTTTAAAGTTTTATTGTAGTTTAAGAGAAATAAGTTGGAAGTCTGAACCTAGTTTCCTTTGAAAATTGTAATTCCAATTGAATTTGAGGCCAATTAGCTATAAAGATTCAAATATAGGATCTGGAACTACGTTAATTGATCATTTGATCGACGCCTTGAGTATAATTTTTGACATTTTAATTCCTAGTTTTAATTAAAAGGGATTAGTTTAGCAAGGTAAACAGGATGAGTTCGAAAGAAATTTCATTATTATAGAGGAGAAGGATATCTTTTAGGAAACCTCTCACTGAATTTAATTGCTTAGTTTGTTGAATGTTTTATCAATAAACCGAAATAAGTGATTATTGTAAACTATAATCAAGAAAACTTTCTCATTTGTTACTTTATTGTTCAGAAATATTATGGAAAATTGTTTTTCAATTGCCGTGTGCTGCATTTGCCAGAGCCCTTACTTGCCGCTTCGATGAATGAACCGAAGACTTGGCTATTGTTTTTTTTTTCTCTCCAAATTTGCTTTTGGCCATCCATTCTACATTCTGCACAACACAGACGGACAGACAGACAACGAGACAGCGACAGCGGCGGCAATTCATTATAAGCATTGGGCACTGTGGCATTGCCAGTGTCTGGCCGGCTACGTGTAAGTGCCAAACTTACCCTTATCCTTGCGGCTGGTGGTCTTTGAGCTGGAATCGCCACCGCCTTTCGGACGGCTCAGTGCACCCGTGGTCTTGCCCGACTTGCGCTTTACACGTTGCAGGGCCACTGCTGCACTGCTCGACTGATTATTATACTGCGGATTCTCCTCGTCGTCCTCCTGCAGCAGCAGCAGTCCGGGATCCCCTTTGGCCTGGCTAGAGATGGAGCTGTTGTTGCTGCTGCTGCTGCGACGCCAACGCGCAGTGATGTCACGCTGGTCGAGCTCTGCATCGTGACTGTCACCGCGGCGGCGATGATGTGTCTGATGGTGAGTATTATCTTTCTCCCCTGGCCTCATCTCACCTTCCTTTGCCTTCTTGGGCTTGAGCAGTTTCTTGGTCTTCACCACCTTCTGGCACATTTCCATGGTGGCTCCCTCCTTGGCCATACACTTGGTCATCCTGGCCTTCAGCTTCAATTTGTGGAGCTTGGAACGCAACTCTCGATTCGGTTCGCGGCTCTTTAGTATATCCGCTATATGGACATAGTAGACATCTCCCTCGGCAGCCAATTTACTGCCAGACCAACGATCTGTATCCGGTGAAGCCTCCGCATCATGCAATATGGCATGACGCTTATAACGACTGCCACGACCACGTCCAGTTTGTCCATTCTCATTTTCAATGCGGCGACGACGACCGGAACCGGAACGTCGCTTCTTGCCCTGTTTGCGATTGCTATTGAGACGCTTGTAGGAGCCATCCTCCCCCACGTTTCGTCGGCCACCTTCCTCATCGGTCCCATCATCTGTGTCATCGTCGGCCTCATCATCGGCCACATCGTCATCGGCCACCAGGCTAGCGGAATGCATGCCGCCCTCTCCATCGCCCAAATCAATGGAATAGGGATTCACAATCGCTGCATGATTCTCGCTGGGATGTCGGGCTACACCAATTGAATCGACAAATTCCACATCGGCTGTGGTGAAATCCTCTGGCAGATATACCTGAGTGGTCTCAAATTTCGCATACGGCTGCTCTGTGGTCATTTCCGGTTTGCTGATGGTAAAGCGTACATCCGGTGCACGACAACCAGGCGAAGCATCTACAAACAGAGAGAAAAAGAGAAAGAGAAAAAGTCATCGTCAACAACTTTTAGTTATAAATATTTTATATGTATATGGTAGAATGCCATCTAATTTAATAACTTTCAAGTGCCATCGAAATTGCAAAATTTTTCAATATGCACAACGTCACACACATACACACACGCACACACACATACATTTTCCACACACTCAAACGAAGCAATCCTTTTCTTTCTTCAATTGAATTTTCCTCGTTTTCTCAAAGTTATCGACGAGTCGAAGTTGCATCGCCATCTCCATCGCCCAAGTCCAAAGTGAAGTAAACTAAAGTCAAGTCAACGCCATTGGCAACAATAAAATTCTCCCATTTCTCCCTAAAACTTCTCATTTCCTTTTAAGTGTGTGTGTGTGTGTGTGTGCAATGCATAAAAACTGGGTCAACTGTTGTAAATCTAGCCAAATTGCATTTTGTCCTTTTGTAATTGTTGCCAATTAGCTGGACTGGAGCCATCCAAAGTCCTACGCTTATTCGATTAGAACAATGCAACTGCACCCATATCATAGTTGCAACACAAAAAGCAAAAAAGGATGAAAAGAAATGAGGAGCAGAGTCGATAAAAAAGGAAACTAGGTCAATGCTACTATGAATACATTGCATTTTAAGTAGGCAAAAATGCTTCAAATAATTATCAATATGTCTTTACACATTTTTATATCATTTGTATGTAATTAAGTTCAAAATAATTAATTTAATGGCTCAAAACATAAGCCCATTATAAAGTGAAGGACTGTTTTTTTAGCTAATTTTTATATAATAAAGCGTAATTGCTTTCTGCGTAATCTATTTCTTCCTTTTGAACTATAGAAAATTTTGATATTCGAGTTCTGTTTCCCTACTAGAATATTAAATTCTTTTCGCTTGTCTAGTTTTTTGTACTTATAAATGAATAAGACTATTCTAAGTACCTTATACCTCATACTTTTTGACTGCTTCTACGCAATAGAAAAACAGATTTAACATTAATTTAAGATTTAATATTAATTTGATAATAAAATCAGTTGGACAACTTTGGCCTACAAAAACCAAAGGAAGCAAAACTTTAAGTAGGTCTTAAATAGAGTTTTGCATCAGTGCAGGATTAGTTATTTAGCAGGTTAATCAAAAGCTACGGTCTCCGAGCCTTGAATCCTTCAACCCGACAAACTGAGCAAAGATTTATCGATTTTGATATATTTTCATTCATTGATCTTGTTACATTTAGGTATTAGGATTGCCACAGGCCCCTAATTGGCTTAATCCGGTGCTGATTTGAATTAGCAAGTGAGACATTCATATATTTATACCCTTGCAGAGGGTATTATAAAATTGGTCAGATGTTTGTAACGCACAGAAGGAGACGTTTCCGACCCCATAAAGTATATATATTCTTGATCAGCATGAGAAGCTAAGTCGATATAGCCATGTCCGTCTGTCCGTCGGTGCGTACGCGTTTTACTCAGCCATCTTAAGAGCTATCGGGATGAAATTTTTTTTGGGAGCTTTTTTTTTACCCGGGTGAGATAAAGTATGAAAATCTTTGGGATCGGACTACTATATCATATAGCTCTGGAACAAAAATTTTTGCAAAAATTGGAGTATCCCCATGAAATTTACCAATATAATAGAATTTGATATAAAATCTCAGATCCCAAAATTTGACCCTGATCGGATAAATAGAACACAAGTTACAGTCTATATAAATCGGTTCAATCGCTGCCGGCAGCTCTGCTTGCTGCCTACTACGTCATCATCAAATCAACAGAGCACATGCATACACACACAGACGCAACGCTACATAAACTGTATGTGTATGCGTGCGTTGCTTTGCTTAGGGAATGAGGGAAGAAGAAGAACAAATTGTACATAGTATGAAGAGTAAAATTGTTTTGTTTGTATATTAATGAATTGAGTTGCAGAAAACAAATTTTGAACATGTGAAATTATTATTGTCAAGGACTGCAAGGGTATATAAACTTCGGCATAGCCGAATTTAACTTCTTTGATATTTATAATTTAAAATTGGTACAACCTGCTCGTCAAATCAATTTTAATCTTATGTAAATCATTTTAATCAGCCAAGTCATGCTTACTATAAATTTGGCCATATTGATAAACCAAAAACGTGTTGATAATGCTGACCTACCACACATAGTTCTTATCTCCGTAATCCATTAGAGACTTCCAGCAGAGAGAAGAAGAGAGAGAGAGAGTGAGAGAGAGAGAGAGAATAAAGTACCTAAGCTTTACGCTCAGGCCTTATCATAATGATGATTCGGCAAAAAAGTAATTCTAATGATGAGTTTCATGTTATTCATACTCATCCATTCATTTCTTTAGTTTAACTTTTGTTCAAGTAAGGTCGTCAATATTATACCGCCGATTTTATGGATAAAAACAAGTTTTAAATTTAAATTTTTAGTCTTTACAAAGAGTTAAATGAAATCGTGTGTAAATGTGCGAAATTCTTTAAATTTTAATTCATTTTTAATTTCAAGTTCATCAGCTGTATCTAACATTTGTAATCTATTAAAAAAAAATAGTAATAAATAGTACAAGTTTCTCTTTCTCTCACAGACAGTCGACAAAAACTTGAGTAATCTAATCAATGTTTTTATTAGTTGTTGCCTACTATCTAGCTTTGTACCTTTAAAAAGTATTAAGTATAAGTATATACTATATGTTTTGCTGGCAAATTCTCATTTGGAATTGAAACTTGGTAGAGCAAACATCATGGATTTCTGTTATATATGGCCAATTTTCGCGTTATCAGTTTTACTTCATTGGATATATAGAGTCAGTGACGATTACTATATACTCTCGTTCTTCTCTCGGCGAGTACGTGCCAAGGAGGGCAAATCGTTGGACAGTATAGCCTCCGTAGCCCCAGGATGTACGATATTTGGCAACTGCTTTGATTTATATGGCAAAGACAATGGTAAGCTGAGTCCCCCCTGGGAGTTATACAATCGATAGTAATCGGAGTTCTACTCTAGGTGAAGTTTTCAACTATTTTCGCAATTTGGCGAAGACCATGAAGAGAAGTTATATACAGTATAATGTGGGAGTTCCAGCTTATCAAATTATTGATGCTGAAAATGCAGAGATAATGCTCAACGATCAGAATCTGATAAGCAAGGGATTGATCTATGATTTTTTACATCCAGCTATTAAAACTGGAATATTGACCTCAACTGGTGAGTAAGCAAAAACTTAATCCAAGTAATTTGTATATAAGTTTTTAGTGTCCATATAGGAAAAAAATGGCATATGCGTCGCAAGATGCTAACACCCACATTTCATTTCAATATATTGGAACAATTTCAAGAGATTTTCAAGTGAGTCAACTAAACTTTCCAAAAAGAAAACATTATCTTATCGAATTACTATTTTTTTTTTTAGATCGGAGAGTATAAAATTTGTTCAGCCATTTATTGGACAGGACGAATCGGAGATAACTCTAAGTAAGCTTATACCACGCTTTACCCTAAATAGTGTTTGTGGTGAGTTGTAGTCGGCCTACATACATATACATATATATCTAAAACTAGATTTTTTGCTTTGTTTAGAAACCGCCATGGGTATAAAATTAGATGATATGCCCGGAAAGGGGGATCGTTATCGTGAAAGTTTTGAAATGATTGAGCAATCGTTTATCAAACGTCTGAGTAATCCTTTGTATTGGAATAATTGCTTCTATAATTTATTTGTGGCCAGTAAAAACGAGCCTTTTCTGAAAGTGGTTCATGACTTTTCCAGTGAGATTATAGCCAAAAGACGTATACTCCTTGAGGACATATTGGCGGAGAAACTAAAAACTCAGACGGCAGATGATGATATGTAAGTCAGATATCAATTAACTAATTAATTAATTCTAATTTTAATACCGATTTAATGTAGCTACATTAAAAAGAAGACACGTTTCGCCATGTTGGATACCTTACTTTTGGCTGAGAAAGATGGTCTTATAGATCATTCAGGCATTTGCGAAGAGGTGGACACTTTGATGTTTGAAGGATTTGATACCACTTCAAATGGTCTTATATTTAGTCTGATGAACATGGCCCTCTACCCTGAGATGCAGGACTTGTGCCATGCCGAAATTCAGGAGCATATTGAGGGTAACACATGAGCCATTAAGCCACATTTTTAAATATATATATCCCTTTTTCTAGATGACTTCAGCAACTTGGATATGACACAATTGTCCAAATTAAGATATATTGAATGTTTCATGAAGGAAACTTTGCGTCTATTTCCCCCCGTGCCCATTGTAATTCGTAGAACCACACGCGAAACTGAATTGGCAAATGGTTTAATACTACCCACAAATACTCAAATCGGTGTGCAAGTATTCGATATACATCGCAATCCTAAATATTGGCCTCAACCAGATGAATTTCAACCCGAACGTTTTTCCAAGGAGAACTCAAAGGATAGGCATACTTATGCCTATTTGCCCTTCAGTGCGGGTCAAAGGAACTGCATAGGCAAGTTAATCCGACTAACCTCTAAACTCTCAACTAATTACTATCTTCCTTTGGTGTAGGTCAAAAATATGCCTTCTTGGAAATGAAAACTTTGTTGGTTGTCGTTCTCAAATATTTTAAGGTTTTACCCATAATGGATCCGGAGTCTTTTGGTTTTCATGCTGGCATCACTTTAAGAACCAAAAATAATATTCGAGTTAAGCTAGTGAAAAGAAAGTAGATTTAGAATATTTGTAGAATATACATAGATGAAAAAACTTTCCTCAAAAAGTTTGCCTGGCGAAACAGAATTAATCTTATCAATGTTTTATTCGTTGTTGAGTATTGTGTCCATACATATGTATACTAAATAAGTGATAAGGTCTGTTTTGGTGGGGTCGATTGTACTAGAGAAAAATTTCAGTATCAACGGAAACTTGCTAGAGCGAACATCATGATAATTGCTTTCTTGTGGTTCACTGCATTAGCCGTTCTTATACATTGGTTATATAAACTTAACAATGATTACTTTATACTCTCATTCTGTTCACGACGAGTGCGAGCCAGGCCAGGAAAAACTGTGGAGAGTATAGCCGCCTTACCCCCCGGACGTACGATATTTGGCAATTGTTTGGATTTATATGGCAAAGACGATGGTAAGTTCATAAGAAAAGACCGATAAGTGATCTAAATTTACTGTATTCCTATATCCAGCTGGTGTGTTTAACTATTCGCGTAACTTGGCCAAGACATTGGGAAGAAGCTATATACAATATGGAATGGGTGTGCCCATTTATAATATTATTGATGCCGAAAATGCGGAACTAATACTTAACGATCAGAATTTGATAACCAAGGGATTGGTCTATGAATTTTTACATCCGGCTCTTAAAACTGGACTATTGACCTCAACAAGTATGTAGGCGAAACTTCTTTCTTAAGGACTTTCCAAAAATATATAACTTATCCATTGCAGGTAAAAAATGGCATATGCGTCGCAAGATGTTAACACCAACATTTCATTTCAATATATTGGGACAGTTTCAAGAGATTTTCAAGTAAGTTAACTAAGTTTCTTATGCAAAAAAATCTTATCTTATCAAATTTTGTTTGTCTGCAGATCGGAAAGTATCAAATTTGTGCAACCTTTTATTGGCCAGGAGGAAACAGAGATATCTCTTAGTGAGCTTATTCCACGTTTTACCCTGAATAGTGTTTGTGGTGAGTTGGAAAATTTTAAATATTGAAAATGTATCTATATAAATATATTCTTCTCTATTTTTAGAAACCGCCATGGGCATTAAATTGGATGATATGGCCGAGAAGGGGGACCGTTATCGCGAAAGCTTTAAAATGATTGAAAAATGCTTTATCAGACGTTTGAGTAATCCTCTTTATTGGAATAATCACTTGTATAATCTATTAGCGGCAAGCGATTATGAACCATACTTAAAAGAAGTTCATGACTTCTCCAGTGAGATTATAGCCAAAAGACGTATACTCTTTGAAGACGAACTGGCCGAAAGGAAAAGGACACAAACAGCAGACGATGACATGTGAGCAAAAGTGATTTGAAAAAGTTTCGGTTTCTATAATTTATACTCTCTTTTGCAGTTTTATCAACAAGAAGCAACGTTTCGCCATGTTGGATACCTTACTTTTGGCTGAGAAAGATGGCCTCATAGATCATGCTGGCATCTGTGAAGAGGTGGACACTTTGATGTTTGAAGGATTTGATACCACTTCAATTGGTCTAATATTTGGTCTTATGAACATGGCTCAATACCCCGAGAAGCAGGAACTTTGCTACAAAGAAATTCAAGAGTATATTGAGGGTAGGATTGATCCTTTTCAATTCAATACACAAAATTTTATTGTATATGCTTCTTCTTAGATGACTTTAGCAATCTGGACATTACTCAATTGTCCAAAATGAAATATTTGGAATGCTTTATCAAGGAGAATTTGCGTCTGTATCCCTCGGTGCCGATTATGGGACGTCAGACCACACGCGAAACTGAGTTGGCAAATGGTTTAATTTTACCCCCCTATACTCAAATCACTTTGCATGTCTTCGATATACATCGTAACCCAAAATATTGGCCACAGGCAGATGAATTTCAACCCGAACGTTTTCTCAACGAGAACTCAAATGATCGTCATACCTTTGCCTATTTGCCCTTCAGTGCGGGTCAGCGTAATTGCATAGGTAAGTGAACCATATTTGAATAATTTAACTTTAATTTATTTGTATTATTCTTCTTCCATTGTACATAGGTCAAAAATATGCCATTTTGGAAATGAAAACTTTGCTGGTTGTTGTGCTAAAACACTTTAAAGTATTACCTCTAGTTGATCCGAAAACTTTTGAATTTCACATGGGCATCACTTTAAGAAACAAAAATAATATAACCGTAAAGCTCGTGAAACGAAAGTAAAATTAAAAACAAAGCAAATTTGAAGAAAATATATGTTTGAAAGTTGTAAATAATTTAAAATTACATTTAAAGCAGAAATTTATTGACTGTTTATGGAGCATTTGGGATCAGTTTCATTAGCTGAATCTCCCTTTTTCCTTTTACAGTGTCATTTTTGACATATTTTTTGAATAAATGAGTTCTGGACTCATATTGCTCATATTGTCAAATGAAGAGAAGAAAAGTCTTTCGTTTATATTTAGGACAATATTCCATTGGCTTTAGGTCGGCTTAATACGTAGTGTTAAGATAATAGTATCTTGATGATATTTAAATTTATTGAAATATATAAGGAAAACCTCTTGCAGCATTTAATAATAGAGGCTGATATCAATTGAATCCAGTTTTTTAACTAGTATTTGTACTAGAAATATAAATACTGATAGCTCCAAGAACCCTTTGAAAATTAGTTCAGCATTAGCCCCAAAACCTATGTGAGAATATCAACGAATATGGCAACAAATCAAATAAACAGATACGATCCTGCTGAGTCCGGGATATGTATACAACCGATATGGTTTATAGAAGTTCACGATCCAGACGGAGATCGTCAAGAGAAGCTGACGGAGAAGCTGGGGTAAGCTGGAATCACAATGTCAATTTGCCCTCGTATTCTAGTAGACTTCTTTTGATTAACCTTTCCTCTTTAATTAACCGTAGAATTAAGCTTGGTGTTATTTTAATGCATAATTGGCTAAGGTTAATCTGTCGGTACCATGTAGACGGAGTAGACATTCTATTGCACATCCTCCACATGAGTTTCGGAATAGTAAAATTTATTCCTCTCCTGAATGGCACCAGACTGGGTGGAGGTTTTCAAGACTTCCAGCACCTGCTCCACCACTGCTTTACGCTTGATCGCATCCGTGGTCTTATTATCAAAGTGCGCCACGATCTGGCCCAACGGTTGCGGCTCGATCTTTCCGCGTAGGAACGCTATAATATTGGCTTCGTTCACTAAAATTTCCGCCATTGTAATGAAAGAGACACGAAAACTAAAATTATTTTAAATAATTTTTTTATATACTTCCGTTTTGTATCAGATCATTAAACGAAATGAGACTACAAATAATTCCTGTTCCTGACGTTGACTTTAGCGAAAGCACGATAAGTGACGGCGAGAGCACGAGACGTTCTCGCTTCCACAATAGTGTATACGTAAATAGGATTCTGAATGTTGAATTGTGCATGATAATAATATCAAACAGCAGTTTTTGCAAGCCCTATTTTAAGAAATCAATGGTCGATACTGTTGGTTCTTTACCTATGTAGATCTGAACATGGACACCAGTGAATCCGTCAAAGGTAAAAATGCACTATTTTATATTGATTATGTATGTTACGTACATATAAACAATATCATGAGCATTAAATTCCATATTAATCTGTGTTCTTGGTAAAGAATATTTCAACCTTCTATATATTTTTATATATTTTCTTTATGTTACTACTTTCTCTTATTCTAGACACTCTCAAAGCACTTTAATCATATATTTGCCTAAAGTAAAATGTACCTCTAACTGCTTGAGTTTAGCTCAAATTTGTAGGGTAGATGCGAGAGAGAGAGAGAGCTGCCCTTTGACTAAACCGAATTGGGTCACATTGGGACCCTTTGGCAGCAGCAACTTAATAATTGAACAAATGTATTGAGTAGGTGAGTGAGTGAGTGGACAAATATGATGAGAAACAATTTGAAAGCAACCTTCTCCTATATGGAAATGATGCTTAAGGGTATTTAAGGCCATTCCGCTCGTTATATGTATGTTTCGGTAAGTTGGTTTAGTTTTTGCTCATATCTATATCAGAGGAGGGCAGAGTGGGAGGGAGTAGCCGCTGCTGATAATCGCTGGGAAACTAGTCAGTGGTGGCAACGGTGGCGGCAGCTGAACGTTGGTTTATAAATCATTCATAAAGCGAGAGAAAAAAAATAGGAGAAGCAGTTTCTTCTGGCATATCTGCTTGATATTCCCCATAGTTTGCTTCAGTTTCAACTGCATTTATGCAAAACACGCAGAGCAAAAGGACGACAGACAGACAGACGGACGGTCGGCAGGGGGAGGTGACGACCAAGTCATCTTTATCTTTTAACTTGCACACACACACACCCACACCCACGTACACTAAATATATATATATATGTGTGTGTATGACACTATAGATGGCATAATATCTAAGAGAGAGGTTTTTCTTTTCTTTTTTTTTTTTTTGTCATACGCTTTCCATTTCCATTTCATTTTCATTTTTTGTGCTAGCTGTAACTGCGATTTTGACAGTTTGTTAGTCAGTTATAACATTTGCATGCATAATGCTCACCCCCTCGCCCTCTCTATTCCGCTCTCCGCTGTGTCAATGTGTGCTGACTTTGGCTTTTGTTCTAAGCTCGAAAAACGCATGTGAGACCATTTCGCCTGGGGGTATGCAACATAATCTTTTACTTCTACTTTTGTTCCTTCCCCGCATCATGATCGTCATCATCATCATCAGTAGAGCATGAGCATTTCTGGCTGTAGCTTTAAGATTTATGGTATGTACTCGACAGTTTTTTCTTTTCTTTCTTTTAGTTGCCATTTGTGTTATTGCATATTTCATCAGTAGTTCTCTTCTCAGTATCTGTCTCTCTCTCTCTCTATCTCTCTCTTTTTGTCTCTCTGTCGCATAAGTCAAATTTTATGACAGACTCAGCCAAACTTGGCTGCAATTCTACATTCCGTTTTTGCTCTGCGTTCGGTTTGCCCCATGTAAATTAAATTCCTTTCGCTTCATATGTGTTGAGCAAATATTTGCAGTGCTCCTGGTGGCAACTGCCATTGGCTACCTGCAGCATTCTCCTGCTCCTGAAATTGACTTGGCTTGAAAACTGCGTCATTTTTCAACTCACTCTTTCATCTCTCATACATACATTAAACACGCAAAAAAAAAAAAAAACCGAAAAAAACAAGGGGAAAAAATAAACGCAATTTGCCATTCGGTGAATTTTGCGACGCAATTTATCCATTTCACGATATGGAAATTAATTACTTTATACGCATATCTACCCAACCCCTCCGGATTCGATTCGACTCGAATCGACTGACGACTCCTGGGCAATACAACCCCTAATTCTAGTCTATCACGTTTTTATTACCCGGCTACCTTTTTTTTCCTTTGCTTGTTGTTTGCTTCCTTTTTTCCTTTTCTTTTCTCCTGTTTTGTATTCTTTTGTTTTGATTGGACTTAAGCTTCTTCATTTGATGCCGGAAGCTGAGGTGTTACTTATGACGAAAACTGACTACACTTGCCATTGATGCTGAGCTTTAGAATAACTCGATTTACGGAGCCTAGTGTCTAAATTTTTAGAGTTTTCATCTTAAATATCTTTGTTAACGAACAAACCTCTAAATTATGATAAGGGTTCCCCATCTGGAAACCTTCCAAGAGTCTTTTGCATTAGCTTCTTGTTTTTCAATTCTTCTTGTATTTGTTAAAAATTTGTTGTATATTTTCATAGACTCAAGTGTCAGAAGGGGGAAAGGGGCAGTATTAACTGCATTGTGTCAAAGTAACCAATATAGGTATAAAAGAAGGAGTTGGGTTAGCTTTGAAAACATTTGAATAAGTTTTTTACCCGTTTGAAAACCAAAATATCTTCTTAAAACCCCTCATACCCTCAATTTTCCCTATTCGGTTTCGAACAAATTGATTGCAAGTGCTCAGAAAACTTATTAGGACTTATGACATCCTCAACTTTAATATCAATCCATCAAGAATTATTTCTTGCAAAACTCCTTTGTTCATGCATTCAGCTTATTAAACGCTAATTGCTTAGATTTTTACTTTTATTCAGAGTGTGGCAAATGTGATGCGAAAATAATGATACCCTTAGTCAGGAAATGGGTGAAAATATTTCATTTGTTTTAGCAGTTTATTTGCGTTGGCGCTTTTTCGCTGCTTCCTTTAGGTTTTTCTTCTTCCCCTACAGCTGTGTATGTGTGTTAAGTCGTGTGTTTCTCTGTTTGTGTGTGTGTGTGTGCGTTTATGAACAAGGTCATTTCTAAAAATTACTCACCTGGCTCCGCTGTGGTTGTTGTTGTCTCAACGGTTTCTGTATTGGCATTACTCTTATCCGGCAAAACCAATAGCAATACGGTCAAGGATATTAAAGCCCAAAGGGGCTTATGGCGCATACGTTTTGGCCTGGCCCTAAGCATGGCCAAAAATATATGTATATATATACTCTCGCAATGTACAATCAATCAAATGTCTTGAAATCTTTAAGTATTATATGCATTCGCTTTAAGTGGATAACTTTTTCGTTGCACTTGCCAAACACACACTTACTCACAGACACACACACACACAAAAACACTTTTGAGAAGGCGCAAAAATAGAAAATCCTTTTACACTTGGTGTCAAACAACTGCACTTGATGGTTCCGAGTTTTGTATATATAGGTATATATATATATACTTTGGGTTCTTCTCCTTAAAGTTTCACTTTTGTTTTCACATCACCACAAACACAAAGAGCGAAAGAGAAAGAGACACACGTTTCGTTTTGGTCCTTCTGTGGATTTCTTTTCCAGGTTTCCTTTTTTTCTGGTTCTTTGGGTCTTTATCTCACAACTGTCGACAGGAAAATGCGTTGCTTGGCTTTCGATGGCAACGCTTTTATACTACTCGTTGGATTCTGCGCCATTCGTCCAGTCGTTCATATATCCTTCGTTTAGTTGCAGTTCGTTGATTTAACGAACGAGTCGCACTCTCTCTCTTTCTCTTCCTCGGTCTCTCTCACTCTCTCTCTCTCTCATCACGTGCATTTTGCCGGTAAATTGGTAGTGTGTGCGTTTGTTTTTGTTTTGATTTTCGTTTATGTGTGTTTTGGTTAGTTTTGCAGCTGCTTTCGCTTTTTTCTTTAGCATTGCCGCATTTTAGGCGCCTTAACCGCGTTATCGGCGCGCCGCTGCCTAGTTTGCCCTTGTAACTTAACACGTAGCTTTAGCGTTAAAATGTTGCTTCATCCCAGCCACCCCGAGCCGCCACGTGGCGTTGCCTTGACTCCCAGCTTAAGCTAAGTCAAGTTTTCCGGCTTGCTAACTAAAGCCAAATGATTCAATTATCTCTTAGCTAAAAGTTTTCCATCTACTAATTTAATTGCAATATTTTAAAGCCCTTTTAACTAAACTCAGTTGAATTAATTAGTAAAGCGATAATTTGGGGGTGGTAACACGAAAGATATCTAAAATAGTTTACTTAATTAAAAAGAGTTTACTTGGTAAAGTAAATCCTGGCATTTCTCTAAATTTTTAACTAATCCAACACGAGTTATTCAATCAACTTTTCAGTTGGTGGAATACATTTCTCAAATAGTTAATTGAAATGTCTGCTTATAGCCCTATGTGAAGTTAGTTTACTTAGGCGAAACTCTTACACAAATTTCCAAAAACTATGCTGACTCTGGTATTTATTCGTTTTAATAAGTTGTAATTCCCAATCTGTTATAGCGCTGTCGATATGAGATGCCCATTGTAACTTCTTGGCAAAGTCTGTTTATGATCAAACTTGGTGGTTTTTGAAATGGCTATTCAGACCTTTTTTTTAAAGATTGACCTCGAGCTTAAATGCAGGTGAATGGAAATGTCTTTTTATTTATGTCTTTTATTATGACTTTTACAATCTGTCCACAAATTTCGAAAACTAAAGATACCTTTGACTTACATACATGATGTAATGGTTTTTCTTGGCTTGGTCACCAGAAATTTGATAAATTTCGTTTCAAGGTTCAGTGAAAAGTCTTGCCCAAACCAACGAATCCTTTGTTTAATATTACAAAATGCAAAATTGTGACTCCTATTAAGTATTGTCTCAATCAAATGTCATTAATATGTTGCAAAATCGACTAACAATAAGTCTCGAGGCAAGGACGTTGATGTCCTTATCTACAAAAACGTTTGTGAGTGTGTGTATGCCGGCAAGGACAGTCTTTGTAGGAAAACTGAAAATAGATGGGAAATAGAAACCGAAAACTGTGACATAAGGGGGTAAAATCTAGGGGAAACGTAGTCATAGACATTGTTGCGGTGATTTTAAAGCACTTACATTGCGGTCAGGCTCTGGGTAATGCTGATGTTGCTATTGCTGCTGTTACTGCAGTTGTTGCTGCTGGTTACCAAACGCCCTCTTGGCCACTAATTACGCAAATGAATTCTCTCTCCGGCACAACCGAAGTACCAGCAACAACAACAATCTGATGAGCCTCTCTGTGATAAATGTCAGTCAATGTGGCCACCAACCAACCAAGCAGCCCCACAAAACTGGACAAACAATACTGTCTGGCCTGAAGCTGAAGCTGGAACTGCTGCTGGAGCTTCTTCTCAACTCAATTCAAGTGGAAAACTCAAAATTCAATTGTATGGCATTTCACCCCCCACCCTCCCCATACAACCTCTTCTTGGCTAAATTTCTGTTTATTCAGGCTGAAAATTTTACCTACAGCAACAAAACACGAAATTGCAATTGCAATATCCATTCAATCAAATATTCAGATAAACCACAAAGTCCAAGCTCATTATAAATATATGTACATACATAGGTAGCTAGATACCAATTCGATTTCCGTCTTTTTGGCCACAAAATCCTTGCCTTGTCATGCAATTATAGGAAAGTTTTAATGAAATTTCTCGCTCAGTCATAGAAAATCATTTAACACCATTCACTCACAAAAAAGAAAACAAAAAACAGCTAAAGGAGAACTAAGCTAAGTGAAACTTTGCTCCTAATTATCCCCCACCTATTCAGCTCATGGGTGAGTTAATTGCATTACCAATGATGCGGCGAAAATCATGTCCAAGGACCACACAGACAACTGCCAATTCGAAGTCCAAGGCAAAGTCAAAGCCAAAAACCATTAAGTCATTAAGATGCTCAAATTGTCATTAAATTTGTAAGTTGTATGAAAAAGGAAATGCCAATTGGGATACAAAATCCATAATGAAATTTCCCATAACCGATTAGTTGATTAAATTTAACAAATATTATCATATATAAACAGGAATTTAAATACATTTGGTTAAGGGCAGAACAGAATGATAAAACGGAATACAAAATATATGTAATTTTGTGAATTTTAAGGACCTGTTTATGAGCTCCAAATAAACAGGCAACAAATTTTCTTCTTGGCCCTAATTACTTGGCCATTTTTGAATTGCAAATGGCATTAGAAAGTTTTCGCCCCTCAGCCAGTCACCTAACGAGTTTGCTTAACCCCCGACTCCTCCTTTTTTGGAGTTAAGCAAATTAAATAAAAATACATTAATTGCTCTCTCTCTCTCTCTCTTACTCTCTCTCTTTCATATAACCACAACAACTGTAAATTGAGAACTGTAAAAGTGACACGTCCTGGCAATAAATCTCAATTGATCCCCGCGGTGCTGTTGCAAGAGTTCAATTAAAAGTCTCCTGACGGTATACCTCAAAGTGTGGTCCGGTCGGTGGTTGTTGGTTGGTGGTCAGACGATGTGTCCAGTTCCATTTGGACAACTCCCAGTGCTAGCCAATGCCAGCAAATATGTTAAGTGGCAAATAAGAAAAACAGCAAATAGGATAACAAATTTGCATGCATTGCAAATTGAGCAAGTAAATACTTGGGGACCAACTGAAAGTATATCTATAGAAGCAAGGAAACCGGGAAAGTAATTAGGTTAAAGCTAAATAAATGAAATCTATTTATTCGAAATTTTAAATTTAATGTTATATAAATATTCTGAAATCTTGGAAAAAATGTTTCTATTATTTGGGTTTCAATTACTTTTGTTTCACTTTAACTTACAAAGATTCTTTTACAAACTCTTAAATTTAATTAATTTAAAACTGTGAGAAAGAAGTCTATCAAATTGGTTAATCTTTACAAAATCTTTCTCTTTATTACTAATTTTCAAAATCGATTGCTAATTATGAAAGTAAAGGGAAGAACTAACAAACTTTAAGCTATATCTACACAATCTTTTAGACATGCTAAATTTACTTCCCTTTAATGATATACTATAATTGAAATTCAATAATAAAGAAAACAATTTCCTAAAGAAACTATTCGTCCATTGCCATGGCTAATAACCATTGAAAGACTTGTTAGAGCGCCATTAAAGCAAGTGTAAACGGTTTGCCAGACTTTGAATTTTTCATAGCATACTTTCCGAACATATGTAACCCCTCAAATGTAGGCAATGAATTTTTTCATGGCCATGACAATACAAATTGTAATGTGTCTGTGTGCACAGGTGGCTTTTATCCTTTAACCAGGGATTGTTTTTTTTTTTTTGTGTGTCGCAATTAGTTGAAGGTTTTACCTGAGTTTCGGTGTTACTTTATGGGGTGTAAGTATTTTTAATTAAAAGCATAAAGCTGAAATGAAGTAATTGAATGTCGGATAATGGCGATCGACTTGAATCCGCATGAATCGAGTTGAATGGGAATGAGACTGGTTAAGCGGCTTTTCGAAGCAGAAAAGCCATAAACGCGGCCATTTGGCTGGGAATTGTTATGACTAGAGTTTGTTAGGAGGAAACGACAAAAAAGACCCAAAGCAAAAGGGAGAAAGAGAGAGCTAGAGAGAGAGAGAGAGAGTTGGAGCTGACTTGGCCATTTTGCGTGTGGTCGACAACTTGGGGATAAGCGTTGGCCAAGCAAGTGCAAATAATATTATGGTTAACTGAACACACACACACACAGACAGAGGGAAAAACACAAACAGCGACACGAGAAAGACAGAAGGAGACAGAAGTGTGGTAAAGGACGAGTTGGGAGAGAGGAGAGAAAGTTTCACTAGCCGGACAACAACACGCACAAACTGGCCTCTGCCAGGGCAAACAGCATTAAGTAACCGCACGCACACACACACACACAAACAAACACAAACATAATGTTGACTTCAGGGGTGGACTATAGGGTTTGCGGGTATAAAGGACATACTACTCAATATCTCAATTGTTATAAGAAATTTTATAATATTTTACATTTCTTAGTCCTGATTGAACTTTACGATATTAAATTGTTGGTTAGTTTTCTTCAAAGGCGGATACAGAAATTTAATTTTTAGAAATTGTCCTGTATCTAAAGCATTTTATAGATTTCTTAAAGTGAGTTCGTTGACTTTTTTTGCGACTTTTGACAGGATAATTTTCATTTTTTAGATGCTCCACTGGTTTACTTTCGTGTGAGAAAACGGGAAATTAATTCAAGTAGGTCTCATTCCGTCCCTGTCCACTACAAAGACACACACATTTCACTTCTATCCTGAGCAGATTAAGGAGCAAGTGAACGTGGGCGTGCATGTGTGTGTGTGTTTGTGTGTAATTGTAATAACTGTTGTCGTCGTTGTCGTTGTCGTTGACGTCGACGAACGTCTCTGTTGTTGCCACTGTAATTGCCTTGGCTGCTTTTACTTCAACTGCTCCTCCCACTACAAACAACATACTACCACATTCAGTTTCTACTATTTCATCTGGCTTTCTACTCCTTGTGCTTTCTATGGCTCCGCTGCTGCTGCTGTCATTGACAAGCTCAATAATGGCCATCGACCGCAACATCTGGTTTAGCTTGCCAGTTTGAGTTTTGTTAGTTGCCAAGTTGGCAACTGATTCTCAGGTTTAACCGAAAAACAGGTATGTATACAAAATACAACATGCTTTCTTTCTTATTGGCTAATTGAAACGCATCTTTAAGGAACATTGCAACTAATCCAGTGTAAAAAGCTTTCTCTCTAACCCCAATAGCCATCAGCATCTGCTCGAAGCCATCTATCTAGCTGCTGCTGATGTTGCTGCTACTCATCCTTAAAGCATCCTCATCCTGTCTAACTGCATCTACTTAGCATAATTTGTTGTCTTGTTTTTATTTCTTCTTGTTCGTGCCAGGCTTCTTCTCTCCGTTTTTACATTGTCTATGCGTAGAGTTTGAAGTTGGCAAATGGCAGCTGGGGAATATTAAATATATATATTTGTAGAAGTAGTAGATAGATATAGCTGTCAAGGACCCAAGTTGTCAGACAGCCAGCTAACCAGCCTGACTGGCTCCCAAGCTGCCTGACTCAGCCAAGTCCCATTGTCAGTCTAGACTAAGAGACAATGTCTGCATACGGAAAAAGGCTTACATATCATTGCACTTGAATGCTGATTCTGCACTTTTTATGGCCAGGCTAAACGAATCGATAAATATAAATTGCTTCCAAAAATAAAAATAAACGAGTTAAAAAAACTTTTTCTTCTTGTTAAGGAAACAAATTTTGGAATGGTTTTTGTATACTTAATAAGAAGTCTTTTGAAAATATGTTTTTGTTTTAGTAAAAAGCAAAAATTAGAGGACTTTGGTTTTTATTTTTTTTATGTTTATTAACTAAAAATATAGCAAACACAAAAAAATGGAAAATTTATAATAACCAAAAGTTTTCTTAATAGATTACTTCTAGTTTGAACTTTCCGCCAAAAATGCACAGCTTTCTAGTTATTAAAAACTTAAAATTTGAATTTGCCGCCAAAAGTTTCTCCTTTTTAACACTAACCCCTAAAATGTGGCAACATAGTTGACTATTTCTAGTGTCTGGCAGCACTTTCAACACATGCTTCGGCAGCTTTAAATCAACTGTTTTTATTATTGTTAATTAACAAAAACAAAACACAGTTGATATCAGTTAAAAATCATGGTAAAATTTCGAAAATCAATCACCAAGAAGTTTTCAAATATGTTAACTTGTTTTTTAGCTACAATTGAGTGATTTTCAAAAGGCTTGCCCCAATGCCCTATCAGCTGCTTTGGCCCATGACGTTTATAAGGACCTGTGGAAGGATGATAAACCAAATAATCTCAAGCCTCTCTATGATGATGAATTAAAGGATTTATTATTAAGTGCAGAAGACGACAAGAAAGTCTACTTGCCTGTACTTTACACCAAAGACATCGACTTTAGGGTCATACAAAAACTGCAGAAAAAACTAAGCAACAGGTAAAGCAAGTTGCTTAAGTTAGAATGCATATTTAAATGTGTTATTTCTTTTGTCTACATATCTATTAGCTCCATCTTTCTTGCCATTGTCGACAACACAGGTAACATATTGTATTATCAAATCCGTCAAGAGGAATTTGAAGATCAACCATCTTCATCAGCAAGTGGATCCAAAACAAAACCTCCACCAGATTAGCGAACAATGATTGAAGCTTTTTTATGGGTGAACAATATGTAAGGGATTTTAAATATTTGTACTCAAATAATTGGTAAATTCATCTTTATATCTCGTTTTAAAGCAACATATCACTATCTGGAATGTAATCCAGGGTCTAGACTCTAGAGAGTCTAATTGTAAGACATATCTTCACGAATTTCACAACATCAATGCTCGCAGACTTTCAATAAATACATAATTTAAGTCTGACATAACATTTATTATTTACTACCCCTCATACCAGTTTCCCCAAAGGGTTCCAGGATCTAACGTCATAAAGGTTAAAATGTCAAAATTATAGCTCCATTTATGGGTTTCTTGCATCTTTAAAACCATTTTTGAAAAGGTATGAAAAATCCGTAAATGAGAATTAATTCTTCTGATTCTGAATTATAAAAAAAATGTGCCCAAATACCGATGGTCTTCAGAAATTATCATTCAATTTTCAACCGATTTTAAATCTCTTCCAAGTCTTTAGTCAAGTCAACAGTCAGGAAAAGATTATAAAGTACCAAGAAGTTTATGTTTGTGTGAATAAAATTACATATTGGGGAGATTTGTTTTTATAATAGCGATAGATATACATTTATTCAAAAATCATATCATATAGTTTTGCATAAATAACAATTATGTTCACAAAATTCAGAGATTTTTTCGCATAATCTCCGATCTGAAGAAACATAATAAAATGATGATGAAGGAGGGATGGGCGCAGACATGGGGGCAATCTTGAGGGGTGGATAGGAGCGTCGTTATTTAGATAATATTAGGATGTATGTATAGGATAGTAAAATAATAAAATTAAACTTAATCAAAATACTACAAACTTAAATCTATATAAAATTGTTGTTTAAAATTAACATATAGCATTAAATCTCTTAAGAATTACAAACAATCTGATTGCAAGCATTATCGAATTTATATATGTATGTATTTTCATATGTTTGTATATAAAAAAAATGTGTAAATTGATGTTTTTTTCTTTTTTCAATCAGTTGTTAATTAGTTTAAAGATTTTGTAGTTTTTCATTTTCATGTTTTTATGTTTAAAGCTTGCCGCAACGTTTCAAAATTCAAAGTTTACAAAATAAAATTGAATAATAAAATGCTCAAAGCAATCAAAACTTGTTCTTGCTTTTGTTTCTCGTTTGTAAGAATAAATAACAATATGTAAATGTAAGCATTGTGTTTGTGTATGTATGTGTATGTATATAAATATGTTTTGTTTAAAAAATATTAATGATAATTTCAACTCAAGTTAAAAAAAAAAAAATATACAATTTCAATGTTGTAAATATATGTATATGTTTGTATGTATATTTCTCTTCTATACTAAATATGAGCTGATCCCTACCTGATAATTTGCTTTCTCAATGCTTTTCCTATTCGGTTTCGGTTTGACTTTTTTCTGTCCTTTTACTTTCCTTTTTTTTCTTTTTGTTTGTTCATTAAATGTTATAAAAAAGTATATATTCTATATATATATACGTTCATGTGTAAAGGGAAGAGGGCAAAGGGCTTGTAAAATAGCTGCTGGTGTACATATATATTCTCATTCTCTTTTTTATAAAATCTATATCGTGGCTTACAAAAAATCAATCTATATCATGCTTTTGGGTAGGTTGTGTATGTGTGTGTGTGTATAAGGCATTCCAAAAATTTTAATATTCATTTTCTTTACTTTCTTCTCTTTTTTTTTGTTTTTGTTTTTGGGATTTGTCAGACTATTCAATGCTGTACAAAATATTTATGATTTCTAATTAGTTTTTAGTTAAATTTTGAGTTGGATGATTGAATGGATGGATGATTGACAAATGCTTTAGGTAGATTTATGTTGGCCAGTGAGCAAATATCGTGTATATGTATATATGTTTATCAGAACATTTTCTGTCAGTATAATGTAATGATGTTTTGTTGGCTTTTTTTTGTTAAATTTACAAATAGACAATATGTATATATATATATACTTATATTTTGCATTCCAATAATTAAATATAAAAACTTATTAAATAAAAGCATATCTCTTCTTTCCAACTCGATCTCAGTTTGGGCTAAGCCCGCTCACTTCTCACTTTGATTTAACACCAATCGGCCGTATAGGAGAAATCTTGGAATAATCCTTGCTCATCATCGGTTAAATGACGCGGCTCCTTTGGTGGTGTCAATTGAGCCTTCTCTGAGGTGAACTCCTCATCGAAATTCGAAACATCTTCCAGGTGGTTCTAAGAAAAAAGAATCATTTAACATAAGAAGAGGTATATAGAATTTTTTTTTGGCAAGTACTCACAATGGTGGGCACAAATGGTGGCTTGACTTTGCGTAACAATAGATCATCCCACACAATGGAACGGAAGAAGGCCTGCTTTTTGACATCCTCCGCATCGCGTTCCGAAGAGCCCAAACGGCGTTCAGGATTCTTACGGAGCAACTGTAAAGCAAAAGTTTCAGTAATCTGTGTCTAAATTTTCAAGGCTTCAATAACTTACCCTACGCATAACAGCTATGGCCTCGAGTGAAAGGAAACGCGGATAGCGCACTTCATCATTGACAATTGAATCGAATACTTCTTCTTCATCATCGCCTGGGAATGGTGACTATAGAAGACAAGGTTTCAATTAGTTGCAATTTCTAAAAGTTTACTTTATTTTGTCTTACCTCTCCCACCAACATTTCAAATATCAGTACACCCAATCCCCACCAATCGACAGCTCGTGTATATGATGTTTCGGTCAAGACTTCAGGCGCCAAGAATTCGGGTGTGCCACAGAAAGTACCCGTTCGATCACCGAAACCCATGCCCTCTTTGCATAGACCAAAATCAGCAATCTTCACATAACCATCGGTGTCCAGCAACAAATTGTCCAGTTTCAAGTCTCGATAGATAATCTTGTTCTCATGCAAATATTGTAGGCCCAACACCACACAAGCGGCATAGAATACGGCACGCGGTTCCAAGAATACATCCGTATGAATGTGCATCATCAGATCCCCACCAGCGGCGTATTCCATCACAAAGCAAACATGTTGCTAAAAAACAAAAAAGAAGTGAACAAAAAATTAGTTTAAGAGACAACTTTAAAAGAAAATGCGAACGTTAAGTGTACTGGAGTATTAGCTCGTTTTACCTTAGTATTGATTTGGAATGACTAAGAGATGAAGTTCGATTACTGTTTCCAAATCTTAAAACTTAAACTTAACTCATTTTCTATAATTCCATTTTAAGGCTCAGTATAAGAAACTAAGGAAACTGTTTAAAAATCACCACGATGGCAGTTTTTGGGATAATTTGTATCCGTTTACCGAGATCTGTTTTGTCTTCTTATTAGTTTTGATCTCTTCTTTTGAACTTGGAATGTTAAAGCCGAACAAAACAGATTGGAAACTTGAATTTAATTTTGAAATCCAAATGAAGAACCTTGTGATTTTATTTACTCATACCGTATTTTAGGTATAATTAATCTTTCTTTTAAAGTGTTTATATATAGAAAACGTGCCATGTTTATATTTTGATAACTACAAATTCCTAACTATACAAATTCCTACCTATACACTATGACCTTTAAGAAAAATCTTTTGAAAAACTGTTTTCATCTATATGTTCTAATTCTCTTTTCTTTAAAACATATTGCTGGAGTTTTTCGTAAGAAACTTACCTCTGTTTGGAAGCATGAATATAAATTGACTAAGAAAGGATGCCTCATGGCATTGGCCACCTCAAAGATGCGTTTCTCGCTCAACAGCGATTCGACCTCATCACGGGCAATGATGTCGCCCTTTTTCAAGGCCTTGATGGCATAATATTGATTATTCGAGCGTAATTGCGATAAAATGACCTTGCCGAAGTGTCCACGACCCAAGACGCTTAGCAAACGGAAATTGTCAAGGCTAAGTAAACCAGAATTGGGCAACAGTTGTTGTTGTTGTGATTTATTCCTTCCTGTATTCACATCGTCACGGTATTGCAAGCCACGTGCCACTTGCTGGCGGCGATTGTTGTTATTGTTATTATTAGTAGAGCCAACTGCAGCAGCAGCTCCTCCGCTAGTGGCCGCTGCCTTGGCCACATTCAATTCATATTGATTGGCATAAATTGGCTGTTTATCCTGTTGCCTTTGAGCTGGCTGCGGTGGTGGGAAATGTATCGATGAGGCAGACGATGATCCTGCCGCCGCATAGATAGTTGGTGTAGGTGGCTCCTGTATTATTGGTGAGGATTGTATATAGTTCTGCTGCTGCTGCTGTTGATTATTGCCCACATAGAGCTTGCTTAGCTGTGGTATAACCTGAGAATAATAGAATATTGAAAATGTATTAAGCTTTTAATTAGCAATGAAATATTTAGTTTTTCTTTTTAGCTAGTTAAAGAATATGAAAAGTTCTGCATAATCTTCAAGAGATTTGAATGTGTGTGTGTGTGTGTTAGTGTTTCACCTGCTTCTGCTCATCATCATTATCATCTGTTTGAAGTGTTACCACTTGCTCTATAGTCTCTATTGAAACGCTGTTAATGGCCTCAATGGCCGTTTCCACTTGGTCGAGCTCCTCCTCTTCAATGGTACAGCTATTGACTGCCTCAATGGGTTCGAGTGTTATATGCACTAGACTGATATGGGCCTGCGGAACATATATACACATAAACAACATATATGTTTATTTCAATATCTTTTCGATTGAAAAACACACACAGATTTTGTTATGGATACATTTAATGATGATGGATACAATTGCTGTTGACTGCTGCTGCTGCTGCTATTACGCTGTCTACAAATTTGCCTCACAATTTGCGAGAGTAGATAGAAAGTTGGCAGAATCATCATTATCTTTTCATCCATCCACATCCATCTATCAATCCATCTATTATATGTCAAATCGATAATGCACCAGCGCTATATAATGAGTTAGTTAGCTACGTAGGTGCCTAGGTGGCAAGTGGTCAAAACAAACTGTTTGGCCATTATTTCTTTTTGGGAACAAATTGTCGCAAAAAGCCAAGTTTTAGGCAAAAGAGAGAGCACAAATGTGACGGCGCATTTTGACAAAAACAAGGCATAGACAGATAGATGGACGGATGGATAGGTGGGTGGGTTTGTGGTTGGTTGGTTTGGGTGACAGTCACTATATGTATTTTTAGAGAGACAGACAAACAGACATATAAGGTACATATACTATATAGGCATTTTGGTTTTTTGTTTTTTCTTTTTCTTTTAGGTAAATGGAATATGCGCGCCACCTTGACCATGTTACGTGCAACGTGTAGGCTCCTAGGCTGTGGGTGGGTGGGGTGCCTTTGGTGCGGTTGGTGGTCGGTAGGTATAAACACAGACAGGGTGTTTTTTGTGAGATACATGAAAACATTTACTTATTATTCGCCCCGCCACAATCATCTAACCAAGCACTGACAATTGGCACGTGAAATGGACACACTTTTTGCTCTTGTTCTCTGATCTTTGGGCCAACCAATTATCAAAATAAACCCGAAAAGGGTATATCAGACTATGATTCTCTAAAATGCATCATGGACGGTCCATGATAAGCACATTAATTCGTTATTTATATCAATTGAGTGGAATTCTTGCTCATCTTCAATCAAAGGAGTCTTGAAAAAATCAAAACGTTTAACTATTTTTATAGATTTAAGTTAAAATGAAAGAAAAGATACCCTTTAGAACTAAGATAATCTCTTTTAGATTCATTCTTCTTATCCTGTCTTTTACTATCCTTTATTCCATCTAGAATATATGTTGATTTTTAACTATAAATTGCAGGACTATGACCTTATTAAGTTATTCTTTACCCTATGATTTGGTTAACCCTTTAAAACGTTTTATTTCCTGTCCCTACTTCTAATTTCCAGTTTTGTATGTGACAAAAACTAGATTTCGAAGGTTTTATGTGTTTTATTTACAAAACTATTATAGAACATTTTTGGATTTCAGTATTGCCATTGACTTTCCCTTCCCTTAAGTTTCAACCTATTGAAAACTAGACTCAGTTCTCTTTTTAACCTTCTAATACCCATTGAATTTAACTACAGTTAACGCATTACAGGGTATCCCAAAAGTGGCATATACTTTTTCAATATATTATAATATGTTAAAAGTTTTTTCTGTTTAGATTTTGAATTTAGAGACATAATTCTATTTATAAATCAATTTAGATTGTCACTTATTTTTGGGTAATTTCATCTTATGAAAATTAAGCAGAACTTTTCTTGTTTTTTTTTTTTTTACTTTGTTTTTAGTATTTTGATTTCGTATATACAATTTAGTAATGGTGTTAGAGCTCTCTAGATTTGGTTAAAAGTTTTATTCAGTGTGTTAGTTCAAAGAACTACAACAAGTAAACGGTCAAACGAACAAACGAACGAACGAACTTTAAGTGCATATGCAGGGTGAGTGGTGAGTTGTAAGTGGGGGGAAAAAAAGGATCATCAAACCAAGAACACGGTTAAATATTTGGTTTTTTTCTTTGTTAACAAAATTGTGTGAACCAGAAAGCCAAAAAAATAAAGTAAACACACAATGGGTGAGAAAACGAAAGAAAAAAACACCTAACCTCCACACAGAAACGATCGCCGCCGCTGCTGTTGGATTGATGAATGTCCTTTGACCTATACAAATATGAATCATCATCAGCCATCCGATTGTTCCGATTCTCGTAGTCGTCATCATCCTCTGGATACTCGACCAGCGGTGAGGGGGGCATTGGGGATATGACTAAATCATCATCTTGTCCCCCTCGACCGCCCAGTAAAACGACTGGAGGCATGGTCAGGACAGGACGATGCAGTTGCTGATCCACAGCAGACGGTAATGATGTTGATGTTGATGATGATAATGATGCTGATGATATTGGCGGCGGTTTCTCGTTGGGCTGCAACTGAAATTGGCTTGGTTGGTGTTGGTTGGGCAAGACAAGAGCTGAACTAGATGAAGAGGTAGTAGTAGTACTAGTAGTGGCGCAGGTGAAGTAAGAGCTAGCAGGATCAGGTGAAGCATGGCTGTTGCTGCTGCTGGTTAGTGGTAGTAATTCAGGCGGCGGAGGTGGCGGCGGTTCTTGCATGATTCTCTGACGTGAATGATGTTTTTGTTTTTGCTGCTCCTTCTTTTGCTTTTCACATAACTCCAGAATGGCTTTCCTTTTGGCCTCTTGAAGCTGCTGGAGCCTTTGTTGCTCCTCCAGTTGTCTTTGCTGCAATGCCTGCTTCTCGCTCATCTGTTCGCGTAGCAAAAGACTTTCGAGCACCTCCTGATCGAGCAGGGGCAATTGCATTTGCTCCAATCTCTTCAAGGTACTTGGACGCGAGTCCAGTTCGGTGAGAAAATCAAATTCGTTCAATGCATCCTGCAACTGTGGCGCCAATTAGAGAGTGAGAGAGAAACACGACATCGAAACGAATTGAGAAATCAATTCGAATCGAATCATCCATGACACGAAAATAGATGACACACACACAAAACACAAAGAGAGAGAGAGAGAAAGAATTTGGAGGAGGAGGTGAGAGAAAGAGCGACACACAAAGCAAGAGAAGAATTGAGAAAAGAGACAATCGATGATGTTCCCAAAGAAGTAAAGAAAAGAAAAGGAAACACCAAAATGAAGTTGCATAAAAAAGTATGAAGAGAAATAAGTTGAAAGCAGGAATAGCTTGATGATGATAATGAGATAGAGAAAAAGAGACAAAGAGTAAAGGCAGAAAGGGAGAAGGAAAAAATAAAGAAGGCAGTGGGCATTACCTAGTATAAGCAGAAGCTTTTGAATTTCCATGAGATTTAGAATCAACTTAAATATCATTAATTAAATATTTCTTATTTACTCTAATTCTATTTTGGATTTTTTGTTTATAAAATAAAGTCAACCAAAGTCCCAGACTTAAGACAAAATGTTGAAGTATTCAATTTTCCATAGCATTTCCAATTATACATATAGCGCAGCCTATAATTTCTTCTTTAGTTGATTATTATGTATATCATTTCGATAAAGCATAAATCTTAATTGGGATATGTCAAATATAATAATTTACAATATGCAATCTATAACCTAATCAAATAATCCTTCTAAGCATCTTACATACACATTTAATTGTTGCAATAATAAACAACGAACTTAAGTAGATTTTAAATAATAATTATATAAAACAGTCTATATATTTTATAGATATTCTATAAGCCATTCAATATACATACATATATTCCTTCTTGCCAAGCAAAGTTCGAAATGATCTTAAAAACTATTAATCGATATTTAATAAAATAATAATAAACTCTGAGGGTTTCCAAGATAAAAATTGAATCAGAAGTGAAGGTCAAAGATGTTCAATATTGTTTGAAAATCTTTTAACTTGCCACAAATCTCATGGAAAATTCATGGAAATTTTTAAAACGTGAATTATGTTAGATAGATAGAAAGAGAGAGAGAGTTAAGAATCTTAAGCGGGAGAAGATCTATCAGCAATCCATTTTTAATGAATCCTTTTTCTTAAATGTCGCTGGTGATGATAATGATGATGGTGATTGTTCTGTATGGAGCAACTTTTCTTTCTTTTCTTTGGAATCAAAACCAAAACCCAACACCATGAGAAGGAGGATAGTTAGATAGAAAAATAGATGAATGTGAAAATGGATGACTGTACAATGATGTGAATAGATGAAAAGGTAGGCAATAATGGAACGCAAGGCACAACGATTAACGAGATATCATAGATATGAAGAGGAGTTCTATACAGGATCAAATGTACATTAGGGACAGAGATTAATTGCAGACTCACCTCCTGATCCAAAACTGGTGTAGTTGAGGATGACTTTAGCATTGTGGGTGGCGGTGGTGGAGCAGTTGTTGGAGCAGCCGTACGTCCACCCAGTGGCATGACAGGCGAAGGTGTCGTAGGCGTTGTCTTGTTCGACATTTGCAGACTAAGGGAATTGGGTCGTGAGGCACCACCTGCTCCCGATGCGGGCGACTCTGGCGGCAGTACACTGATGCCCTGCATATGCATTGAGAGTGGACGTAAACCACTTAGACCACTTGACGAGGGATCTGGATATTCTCCAGGAGTTTCCACATGTTCATTTAGACCGGCCTCAGGATCGTATTCCATATTCTGAGCCTGTTCACCGGGTGTATAGGGTTCGGGTTCAATGGCCAGAGCATCCGACGATGGTGTACGCGAAATGGGGGATTCCGAATCTCGCGAGGAGGCCTGAACCGCAGCAGCAGAGGCATTAGTGGCCCCGGTGGCGCTACCAGACATCGATGTGGTACCCAAATGCACATGATTAGGAGCATTTCGCTTCAAGAGACGACCCCAGGTGGCCACATTGATGTTCATTTGCTTGGCTCTGGAGATATTCTTGGCCTGCTGCCTATTAAAGATCATTCGTTGACGACGTAACTTTGGTTTCTGTGATATCATCGGATTAAGGAATTTAATTTCAGCAAAGAGCAATCCCTGAGGTTCCAATTGCAGGGCCATGCCATGACGCACATCGTCAATGAACTCCTCGAGACGCAACACTTTCACCGCACACAACGAACGCCAATCGCGCCAATAAACGCCAATTTCCAGTTCCCGGGAACGATCTAGTTCAATGGAGAAGCGCTGATCCCAGGCCTGCTGTGAGCATGGCTTCCATGATGTCTGTCCCACACTGATATTGTCTAGCTTAATCACCGCCATTATCTCAATCGATGTCTCATCCTTCACCGAATAGCTTTTCGAACTGCTGCGTGATGTAACGCCTTTGACAAAGCTACGTAGATCTCCGGGACTGGAGCTAGTGTCCTTATCGCGGCGTGAACGTCCTGGTACATCTTCCAGCAGATCCTGACAGCCCATCAGACGTACTTCCAATTTCCCGGTGACACTGGCACAACGCCCCAACGATGACACCGATTGATAGGCCTTATTGCCCAACAATCCTCCCGGTCCCGATTGCAACGATGTGTAAGTCACTGGAGCGGGTGATGTGGATTGCTGAACAATTTGCAATTCCGTCTTGAGCAACTGGGCAGCCGGCGAATCCGTTGGCAGTTCCTGACGTCGCAAATCCAATGAATAGCGCAAGAGATCAAGTTTACGAGATGATTCTGACAATCGTCCATGGGCCTAAAAATAGAGAAATATGATTTTGAGTAACAATTCAGATAGTGAATGATTTCCACCCGAATAAAAAAAACTATTACATTTACATTCTTTTTTTTTTTTTTTTTTTTTGAATTTATTTATAATTTATTTTGGTTTTTGCTTTATTTATACAACATTGAGGAACATTTATGGTGTTTTTTTATTTTCTTATAATTCTAAAGTTTTCTGGTTGGTTCGGGGTTTTTAGTTAATCGGGAGACTCAACTTATAGCCATATATGTTAAATGCATTAACAAAAGAAAAGTTTTTCAAATAATAATAGTTAATTAACTTTACCACCTAACAAAGGATGGTCGCGGAGAAAGTGTCGTGAAATAGTTAGTAAAGAGACACACAGGCAAAGAAGAGGCAGAGATCTTGACTTTACCGCACAAGGAACAATAGACAGATCTAAGGCTTTGAGATGGGAGAAATTTTCCCCTAAAAGTATGCTATATGCACAAGAGGAAAGTTACCCCAAGATCCTCTACCTCAAGGAACTGAGCGACGCAAAAGCTCTAATAAATTCTTGAGCAAAAAACTTGACCATCATTTGCTTATTTGGCTTCGGGCAGCCCCTTATACTCTTAACAACCTTATTCAGCCGCGTTTTCTTCTAGCTTGTGCTTCAAACTCCATCCAGGACATGTCACTTGTTAGGCAGGCCGTGGCAGACATGCTATAAGAGGTAGCATGCTCATATCTGAGGCCTTCTCAATAGGGGTCTCTCGCCCAAAGAGAAGGCACGACCCCTTAATTGGAAACGTTCGGCCAACCAGCGTTGGCAGCTCTCACAGTGACAATTGGGATTTTTAGTGGGTCCCACATGATGTCCTGGCTTACGCATGGTCACCACATTACCAAAACGACGTGCCTTCTCCAAATGCTCATGTGTATAGCCAGAGAGTACGGTGGCCGTTGATGTAGTGGCCTCACTTACTACACTGGGACTCTCGCCGCGTGTAATATCAAAACGACGTATGGGTATGGGTGATGGGGGCGGTGGCATGCCCAATGTACTGGCCGAAGTGGTGCTCGGCGGTGCTTCACTACCACAACGCACCACAGTGGTGGCCGCGCTAAGCAATTGCGGTGAACTACGCTCCGATGAGGGAGAATTTGTTTGATCTGGGGCAGCTTGCACAGAGAGATTATCGCGTGCCTCACTTTTCCAGCGATAACTGGGATGAAGTAGACGAAATGGATCAACAATTGGTTGTACTGGCGCTGTCTGAGGTATTTCTCGTTGATGTAGCAAATGTTGCTGGGGCACTTGTTGTCGTTGATATGGTTGTTGTTGTTGATTTTGACTGGGCCCAAAGAATTGCAAGAAACCTGGACGCTGTGGCTGCTGCTGCCTCTTTGGATAAGTATTATAGAGATTATTTGTATCGGAAAATCCATCCGATTCCGAGGGTATGGTATCGCTACGTTGGAATTGATTCTCTCGAATGGTTTGCAAACCAACAGGAGCTACTTGTTGCTCCACATTGGGTCTAGACCATAGACGCTCCATTTGACGTATACGCAAACGATCCAGAGAATTATCATAATCAAAACTATCCGATTTGGTTAAATTGAAAATGGGTGTATCCACTTCATCGGTTTCTTTCCACGACGAATCCACACAATCACTTCCAGCCAAAGCGGCAGCAGAGGAAATGCTACTACAAGTGGCATCTCTGGCCGGAATGCTGGAACGTGATGAGTTGGGATAAGCGGAGCTACTACTCAGCGTATCCTCTGCACTGGGTTGTCGCATATATTTCTGCCTCAAATTGGCCAATTTGGCAGCACGTTGATCACCAATATGTTTGCGGAAAAGCAATTGCTTCGACTCGCTAACTTCTTCGGCTGTGCTCGATTTGGTTATGGCATGACCAAGATTCAAGAGATGATCCTGATGGTCCTTCTCAGTCGTCTGCTGCTTTGGTTGTTGTTTGGTTTGATGTTGTTGTTGCTGATTATTATTGTTAGTGGCCCATCTTCTAGGCATAGCTTGTGTCGAGGAGATCCTTTGATGTCTTAGCAACATTTGCTCATTATCCAATACCGTTTGAGGTGTTGAATTTGAATCCAAATCGTAAGGCTTAAAGTGGTCATTGCCTGCGCCAGAGGATGAAGTGCTAGATACTTCAGCATCTGCCTGATCCACTTCCTCCTCATCTTGTTCCTCCTCAGAGCCCGTACAATATACATCGATGTGAACAGTTCTCGGTTTCTTTTCATTCAATTGTGGTATTCGAGGCATCGAAGCTGACTTGAAGGTGGATGATGGTGTAGGCGTTGGTGAATAGGTTGGCTGAAGGTGTCAGAAATAGAGATTAGTTGGTTATACCTCTGGTTTACTCAACTCATTTATAACTTACCCTAAAAGTGTTTGCCTCCTCTGCATGCCTTTTGGTATTGAAACTCCTCATTAAAGCATCTGTGGTCGCTCTTCTCTGATCATAGGCGGTAGGACGACGTTTCGATGACGTCAATAGTTGCTGCTGTTGTCGCTCCTCAGTGTCGCTTGTCTGAGAGAAGGCATCACGCAATTGTTGTGCCTTGACTTTGCTGTGATAGATGAATGGTTCATTTTCACCCACTTCCTGTTGGGGCAGAAAGTCGGCAATGGCCGAGACCATAATGTTGCAAGTGCTGCGGCATTGAGTGCCACAAATCTGTGCCGTTGTACTGGCACCTAGTTGAGGAGAAGGGGCGGCTGCGGCGGCAGCAGCGTGGGAAACATGAGGACTGCCAAAGGCTGAATCGGTGGTAGTTGAACGAAAACTTTGACCAGCAGCTGCTGACTAAAAAAAAAAATCAATAGTTTAATTAATAAATGAGTCAGTCCATTGTTCACACCACCCCAAGGACTTACCTTATCGGCATCCTGTTCAGTGCTGGGTGCTGACAATTTGTAGACCACTCGCACTGGATGCAAGGCATCCTGTTCACTATATTCCTTTTGTATTGGCTCTCCATTCCGGGCGAATGTCAACTGAGCACGCACTGTCCATTCGGCAGTCAATTCATGAGGCAAAGGAATGGGCGATGAGATTGGAGTTACCCCTCGTCCCATACCTCCATCTCCACCTCCACAACTCATGGTTGTCCCTCTTGATATGGTTTTTGTGTTTTATTAATTTTTTTTCACTTTCGTTTCGTTTTCACATCGTTTGCTCAAGGTGCTGCTGCTGCTGCTGCTAGTAGGTAACAGCGGCTACACATGATTTTGTTTTCTCTATATTCTTATAATAACTTTGGCTAAAAATATCAAAGAATAAACGCACAGAGTTCAGAATCGTTTTCACTAATGCTGTTGCTATTGCTCTGCGGTGGCTGGCCATGCGAAATGCTCAAACAACTAAATTGAAAAAGATTTATCATTTATGTGTATATTATATTTGATAATACAGACAGTCCTGACTACAACGAACATATTTTGAAAAGCAAAATATTGAAAACTTTTAAAGAAATTTTCCTCAATTCATATTTTCCGCATATATTTGAGTATTCTTATTCTGTTACTCTATGTCTTTCCTTTGTGTTTAGGGAGATATTTTATACTCTATTCAAAATTATTTATCATTATATTCCTATCGATTTTTGGAATAGGAAAACATAACTACTAAAGGGAATTTATCAATCACTATGAACACTATTTAATATAACTATAGAAAACTCAAGAACTTCCAACTGACAATCTACTTTCAATTCTTAATAAAATTGATCAATTGTTATATTTCATAATTGGAAATATATATTTAACAATATCACTGGACAATTTTTAATTCCACAAAACGTTTCTTTTACTAGTTGACTCATGTTCACGATCAATGGTCTTTTAAAGTACATTCTTTGGTTTTCCTAACCCTCAGCCTGATTTTCATTCACCATTGTCCAAATTTGACTGTTTTCTCTGATTCTAATAATTTGATTCTAGATTCCACCCACACCCTGTATTTTTAGCTTATATATCAGCACGCAATGGCTAGGCCATAAACACTTTCGGTTTTTCGTTCATTTGGTTGCGGTGCGTTTTTGTTGTTATTTCATCTAATTTTAATGCGAGTTTATTTTTAAAAAACACTTTTTTTTTGTTTTTGTTTCTGTATGCCGTGTGTTTTCTAGTTCTTTATTATTGTTATGCTTAAATTGCAAGATGACCCCAAAAGCCAAATTATTTGTCAGAATGCACACATTTAAGCACTCAGGCAAACTCACACTCACATACACACACATACTCAAATATAATTATGACGAAATTACGCAATTTTTTTTTCTTTTGTACGTTTTGTTCGGGCAACGTTGCGTATGCGTAATGTTTCACTTTTCACTGGAACAAAATCACAAATTACAGTCACAAATAAAAGAAGAAGCAGCCGCAGCAGCAGCTACTATCCAGTTGGGTTTTTCTTTCAGGTTTTTTCACACATTTTCATTTTTGTAGCATTATTATTATTATCTCTTACATATTCATGGCGAGTTTTGCCTACAACACACACGAACGCGGAAAACGACAAGCGGCAAAGGCAAAGTGAAAAAAAAAACATATAGAAGTAAGCTATATAATCAGATGAGCAGATCTCAACAATAGCAACGAAACGACGCGCCAACGGCAACTGAATGAACTTGCTGCAGCAAGTGTACAAAAACTGTTGCTTGGTGGCTGGGAAAATTTGATTTTCTTTTTCGCAGAGAGAACAGAAGTAGAGGAAAAGCTACTAAGGCACGCACAACACAAAAATTTCCCAGCCATATGTTTAGGTTGGTTGTCCCGTCGCTCTCTACACACATCGTTTTCGTTTTGGTCTTGTGGGTATTCTAAAAATGTTCATTGGAAGGGAAAATGCTTTTTCTTAAATTTTTTTTTTGTTTTGTGCCCCTTCCACAATTTATTACTTATTCGCCCGTCTGCCTGTCTGTATTTCGGCCATCAGAATGTGGCTTAAAACATCTGCTGCAACTCCAGTCTCTACAATAAATAAATAATATCTAGGCCATTGTGAGATGCTCGAGATCACCGAGAGCAGACCCATTTAAATACTACTTTATTGTTGCGGAAGTCATCCTCAGCTGCCAATGCACATAAATCACATCAATAATGAGACCAAGTTCTTTAAGACGCCACGCGACAGGAAATGCCAAAACTATGGCGAAATATAAAAGTAAGAAAAACTTATTGGCCATTGGATACTAAAATCTTGAATATAATTAAATATATTTTAGAATATTTATGTGACTAAACTTATAAGACCATTTCCTCAAAAATTAACTCTACAAATGGTTTAAGTAGTCAATAATAAAGATTCTTTTTTCTATGAAATGCAATGAGTTCGGAATTCTTTAGTGCATGTATTAATTTTCATATTTAATGGATAGAATTGTCAATTCTCAAATTTTTTAAAAAATAACATTTAGTTTCAAATTGAAATTAGATATATAACTTTCTCATAGATTATTGATAAAATGATCTATTATATATTTGATAGATCCAAGATTCTTTGTCTATCTTCTATGATTATATACATTGTTAATATAGATTAGGACTTTAAAGATGTTCTTTAGCTTTATACTATTGCCAAAAATTAAGCAGATTTTGGAAGCATATTTGAGATTTGAGTAGCAAAATCTTATTAAAATCAAGTCAATCATGATACCAAAGATTCAAAGAAGAAATAATTGGAGTATTTCATCTTTTATGTGGATAGAAAGTCCATATAGAGAACGAGAATGATAGAATTTGACAAATTTAAATCAAAAATGTGAACATTATCTAGTATTAATCAGATGCATTATTTAATTACTTAAGTCTGATTCCTCTCTGCTTTCAACCATAACTTCCAGCTGTTAATATAATTAGAATTAATATATTTAAAGTCCAACCGACTGAATTTTTCTTTGAAAAATTGTATAATCTTTTGGCCTTATAGCCATTAACTCTGCCATTTCTGATCGTGAGACTAAAATATGTTATTTTCTTTTGCTCCATTAAAGACCCTGACAATTTTACATATTGAAATTTCCGAAAATCTCATTCATTAAGCATGTTAAAATGGCTAAACAAAACGCTTAAACATACAGATAGCTCTATGTTTATGTATTTTTCTTCTTTACTATGACAAAATTCCATTCATTTTGTCAAATCATAATTAGTAGGGCAGACCCTAAACTAAAATAGAAAATGAATTGTGAAATTTTGTTGAAAAAGCAAAAATATATTTTTAGTTTTTTTCTAGTAAATCGTAAAAGTCCGCCGATTCGGTACATGTACGTTTAATTAATGAGACGGCAGTTTAGAGAGACTTAAAAATTAACCGAAAAGCTAAAAAAAAAGAAAATGTGAAAGATGAAAATGAAAAAAAAAATATGCCAAACAGCCGCATAATTAGCCGTATTTGCGCGTGCCTTAAAACGAAAAAATCACGTATACGTAAACGCGAGTAAACCGTGAAAATGCGAATTGTGAATCATACGCCAAGTGGGCCAGCAGCAGATGGCAGCAACACCTGAACCGAGGCACTGATACACTTTTGCAGCGAAATGTATACACACAACAATTATATTGTATAAAATACTTGAAATATAAACATATAGATACACAAATAATCCCCTTTAGATAAATAGGTAAAATGGGTGAGTACTCACCTCTTGTAGAGCCTTTTTGTCTGGGGCACGATTCGCCGTCTGCAATGTTCTTATGACATTTTTTGCTCCATCCACAACGGCAGCCTCGATACGTAATCTGTGACGCAGCTCCTCGATGCGTTCCTCCAAGCTCGTTTCTAGGCTTTGGGGTTGCTGATCATCCATATGCAATTGCCTGGAGGCCTTCAGACGATCCGCCTGCTCACGATTCTGTTTGACTTTGATGATGCGCAAGCGGAGAAATTCAATTTTCGTCTTCGAATCGGCCAACATTTGATGGGCCTCGGCCAGAAGTTTTTTATCGCAACCAATGCCCAGAGAATGTATCATATTCTCGGCGCCAGTTTTCACCTTCATTTCAATTTGCAATTGTTTTTCGAGTGAGGCCAGAACTTTGTCATTGGCAGTGTGGGGAGCGGCCGAGGTAGCAGCATCCAATGATGAATTGCCCGATAGAGAGCCACCTCCACCCAAGGCACCACCATGCTGGAAGCCAGCGCCGTATGTATCAGAGCCAGAGCCAAAGGTAATGGCTTCTATAAGAGATGAAAAACAAAGAGAATTAGGAAAAGACCAAGGTAAAATGTTATTTGTGTTAGTTATTATTAATTTTCTTAAAAATTTACATTTATACATTTAAACTCATTATCCATTGGAAAAGAGAAAATTTCCCCTTTTTTTTTTACATATGTACATATCATTCTAAAACCTAAGATTAATATCAATTAAAAAGACAACTGCATATTTTACTTATGGAAATTTCGCATTTTTAATTTTTTTATTTATCTCTTCCTCTTTCACTCTCTTAAATATTTACACTTCAGATTTCTATCAAATGTAATTTCAATTTCTTTTTCTCATTTATTTTTTTTTTAACATTTTTTGGTTGCATTGTTTACATCTTGGTATCGTGTGGCACACAACAACTATGTATGTGTATGTATGTATGTATGTATGTATGATGACGAAGAAGATGATGATGATGATGATATGATAATAATAGTATCTATAAGCGGACCATGGAAATGTTTGCATTTTGTGTGGCTGCCAACTGCCAACAAGCATGTCAATCAACTGCTGACTTCCTCCCTTTCTCCCACCCATCAAAAACACACGACAACACATAAAGGGTGTTGCCCGGCCTCTTTCATAGGTAGATGAGTTGTGACTTTATGCTAATAAACAATGTTTGAAGGTCTTTAACAAAAGTTATAACATGTATCTCTGTAAATAACTTGCCGCTTTATATAAAAAAATAGCTAAACAACTTTAAGCATTCGGAAAATCAAAGTAATAATGAACGTTTTGATACTTTAAACAACTTATTATTCTACCAGTATCAAATGCATTAGTTTCTTCTAGCCAAAGCACCCATTTTTATGAATTGTACAAAGCGTTGGTGGTACTACAAATACTTCAGCTTTCAATTTCGATGCTTCTTTTGTTGGCCAAAAAAGAAAAAAAAAGCAAAAAGCAAACACGGAAGCAGATAGAATCGAGAGAGAAAACGAGAATGTACATATGTATATTCCAAACAATTTTGGTTCATTTTCACAAATAAACATTAACAAAAGCAGCATGGCACCAGCAACAAAACATAGAGAGAGAGAAGAGTGAAATAATACAAATGAAAATTGAAAACATTTCATGACAGTTGTGTCAATAACAATAACAACAAACAACACAAACTATCACTAAACTAAACTAAACTATTGTAGTTGTTACTTCCTCTAATCGCATATTTCACGCCTCAAACGACACCTTAAATGAATAGAAAGAAAGAGGAAAGCAAAGACGACAAGTGCGTGACTAAAGCCAATAAAAGCAAATGACTAAAAGAGCCAACAAAGAGGAAACGTCAGTTGGGGCGACCCTTGAATGAAAGGCAATACGTTTTTGATCGAATTTATCATTCGATTTGATAACAACATGCAACCAAAGAAAAAAAATCTATCCCTATCTGTATGGAGTAGATATTGTAAAGATCAGTATTGTGTATAGTTAAATTGATGATTATAATTAGTCAGTGTATTATATAAAAGTCATACGTTCTCTGTTATTAAAACCATAACAAATGTTTCATCCTACTTTTTTTAAAACTTTGCATGAATCAAGGCACTAAAAAAGAGTTCAACTGAATAATTCTTTAAAAATGAATATACCCCTCGTCTTTAGGAAAAGGGTACTCAATGCCATTTTCTTGTTCCCAATTACCTTTTCGTTATAGGCACGTCTCTTCCACACCCACTTAGCAATTGCTTTCACTGACTGCATTTCTTTATATCCATCTCTCTCTCTATCTTTATCTCACTCCATCTCTTACCATTGAGTAATTTTCTGTTTGACTTACCTTGACCATTGCTATTGACCGCTGTATTTGCCGATGTTAGTAATATTTGACTTTCCAATTCCTGTAGTTCCGATTTAAGTTCGGCCAATTTGGATTTGGATTTCTTGACAAGCACCGCCACATCACTGAGCGAACGTCGATCTTTGGCCACTTCACGTAACTTTTCGGCACCTTCCTTGATTTTCAGCTCTTTGCGAATCTCACGACGAATTGCCTCCTTGATCTCCTCGAGCCGAGATGACATGCTACTCTCGGGTAAATTCTCGGTGAAACCATATTTATGACTTAGTTCATAAAGAACGGGATGCTTGATGTATTCGCCCTGCAAAATAAGTAAAAATTTATATATTTATTTATAAAAGAACGTGAAAATAGAGTATTCCTAGTCACTTGTCTTAATTGTGGACCATTTACCGTATCTGTGTAAAACAGTCCGTCCATAAGAAAATCGTCTTCTTGTTCAGTTTTAAAAATACGTTGCCAAAGTCTCTTTGTGGTTCGAGGCGAGGCGGTACTATATCTACGCGGCAAATTGAAACTTTTCTGTCTCTGATGGGATAAACTCAAGGATTTTGTCTCGGCTGTATCCGTTGTTTCCTGTTCTTCCCTTTTGCGTTGGGGATTTAGCATACTGCGTATTCTTTTTAATAATCTTGACATAATTCTAAAGACTTTGCTTCACAAACTGGTACTGGAACTCGCTGTTCTCGTAATTTGGTTTATTATCACACTTCACTTCATTGTTTTAGTGGGAAAATGTATCTAACAATGTTTAAAAGAAATATCTTTAAACATCTACAATAAAAACAACAACATACAAAGCAAGAAGACCAAGAATAACAAGTTGTCGCCTATCTTTTTTCACATTAAATGTCTCCCTCTTTTTAGAGTTGGTGGCTTTTTGTCTCACTACATATACAAACATAAGAAAAAGAAAGGAAAGTTAAAAGAGACGCATGAAAAAGGTGTAAACTTCATCATCATCATCACCAGCTTGAACATCATCAAAGTGGCAAGCTACATGCAAATTAAAATTCTAAGTAATCAATTTCAATTGAACCAATTCTTTGTCTCTCTTTTTATCTGTTGTTTGGTGTCACACTTTCTATCCAGAAAATCTTCTACCCAATGAGCCAAGAATGTCAACAACAGAACAGAGACAATTGAGAAGACAAGAGAAAGCACACAAATAAATTGATTTGAAAAGGCAAGTCTAACAAAGAAAGGAAAAAGTGCGTCAAATCTCACTTACAATTAGATATTCTTGTTAAACCATTAAATAGAATAGTTTTAGAGCCTAAAAATATACTTGAAATTTCATATACATATGTATTTAACGGTTTAAAGTTTTCGGTTAACCTTAAACGATTCAAGGTGTGAAAGGTTTAAATAACAAACACACAATAGGAATGCTAATGAGTTGACATATCATTGTTTAATAACCATTTGCTTGTTACTGTTAAGTAATCATTTGGAATTAGATATTTTTAGTCATTTGGCAGCAAATAATTTATATATTTGACTTAATTTTAGGTAGGCTAGTTTTAATAAAGGTTGACATTTAACAATGAATCCACAAATATCTATCTACGAAGATAGATAGATGGAGGACAACAAAGAAAACTCGGTAAAGTTTAAAAAGTTTAAAACTTGAAATATTAAAAAATTTTATACTTTTACTATTTTTTAATGGTTTTCGATATTCTAAGAAGATAAGATCAGTGCCCTGTGCACTAAAAAGAATATAATATACATATGTATACATACATCACCCCAGGAATTTGTCTCAGCTGCTGAAAAATTCAAGGCTGGATTAAATATATTTTTGATATCGTTTGTTGATAATACCACAATACTGTGAATCACATTAAGAAAAACTTGTGTTTATTTGTTATAAATTAAACAAACAAGAATATTAGAATATCAATGTCTATCTAAACAGTTTGCAGACAAAGAAATGACAATGTAAAGTTATTACAAGACTTTCCTTTATCTGATATCTAATATGAATGTATTAATCGGAGACTTCTCCTTTAAATTATCAAGAAGACTCATGATAAATAAAACTGTTTATCCAAAGAAAATGAACCTTTTTTGGGTTTCAAAAAGTAATATTTCATTAACTAATATATTAACTAAATTGAAAGCCTTCAACGTATATACTTATAATCAAGACTTATTGTAAGCCAAAAACGTCATATATCTTAAAATGTTTTTGTAACTTTATTAAATGCTTCTCACTTGCATTTTCAGCTGACTCTCAAGTCACGAAATAATTAATGAATTGTAAATAAATTACAAGTTGTTTTGTTACTCATTGTCAGACGTAATACTCTCTTTATGTCTCTCTCTTTCTCTCTCTGATAATAGACCTAATCAGTTATAGTTGCAAATTCCCTAAACTTCCTATGTATGCAGGTGTATCAAGTTGTGTGTGTGTGTGTGTGTCTGTGTTTCGAGTGTATGTGCCTAATCTATGTTTCAATTGTTTTCTTTTTGTTTGGGTTCGCCCCGCCAATCTATTATTTCAATTTCTCATAGTTTATACATAATACAGAAAGTTGACACCCTTTTATAGAGTGGTGAAGGGGGTTGGTTGGGTTGGGTTGGCTTCAGTTGGAGTTTTGCTGGGCAATAATATTTACTTTTGCTCGTGCCAGTAACGAATAATTAATTTAAGCGAAATTTTTGTGTGTTGTAATATAAACTTTTCGTAGCTTATACCTACTGATAAACTTCAACCTAACAAATTAACATTAATTGAAAGGGAATTTCTCTTTGTGTTTGCTTGTTTTTTAATTTCGTCAGAGTAGGAAAATTGTCAAGCTTTGAATAGAGGAATCTATCGTTGTATTGACCTTGGAATAGTTTTAGTTCCGGCACAAAGCAAAGCCCTTTATATAGAAGGTTTTACGATATTATAGAGGAGTCGAAAGAAGCAAAACAAAAGCTATGCGCAATGTTTTTTCTTCTTATCAATAAATGCCGTCGCCGCATAAGTAATTGATAAGCTGCAAAAAAAAAAAAAACTATAAAAGGGCGAATGAAACTATGAAAAAACTAATCTAAACTACATATATATGTATATTCTATTCATGGTTAAAAAATTCCACACTTGTTGTTGTTGTTTTCTGGGGTTTTTCTCTTTTTTCAAACTTCATTTCACTTCACTTCACTTTACTTTAATTTTGTTCTAATTAAACATGATTTCTGGTTAGTCACACGACGAATCGACCCATCCGACCGACCAACCGTCCCGTCTATCCCGTGCGTTTACAATAAATCGAACTGTATTTTCTTTTTGTCTTCTTTTTTTTACGGTTAACGCCTGTCCACAGCTGAGCTGAGTTAACGATTGAATGAAGGGAGAGCCGTTTGAGTGCAAACAAGGCGGCGGTTCTATGTGAATGAATGAGAAGGCGAAGGTGGTGTAGGTGTAGTAGGTGAAAGACAGATAGAGAGAGAGAGAGAGAACGTTGATGATGATTCGTCATCAAGCTACGAAGTGTGAAATTTTACTCAGAGCGACGACGCAACAGGTTCGTTTTTGGTTGTAAGCCTGATTACGGACAAGGCGCCTGGACGTAAGGCAACCTGTGTGGGTTGCTTCTGGAATATTAGTTCAATATAAAAGCACACACGCAACCTATGCACAACCGAAGGGAAATCCCCCTACTACTTGGCCCTCAGCCTTACTAACAGACATAATAGATAAGCTATTTTATTAACACAAAATTCCTTTCACTCGAGAATGTGAAGAGGCTGCGAAAAGCTATCGAAACGGATGTGCTTTGTGTTTTCTAAATAATCACATTTACACTTGAACTTGAATTGCTTGTAGACATTAGCAAAGACTTTGGAACAAAAGAAATCGAATTATTTTGTTTTCTTGTTTTGTCAGCCATTAATTAACAAATTTTCTATAATTATTTTTAATGAATTTTTAAACACAACTTTCAGAGATATTGTTAACTGTTTTGGTAACATTTGTGAATTTTCTTAAGGAATAAAATTTAAAAATCAACTATGCCCATCAACTATTTTTTCGGACGCTTTGGTAAATTGTAGAAAAACAAACAACATAAGCGCGAATCGACAACAATTTTGCATTCTTTTATTCTTATTCAAGCTATAACAATTGGTTTCATTATTCAAAGCTAAGTACTCTAATTAGTCGATTCGCCTTTTATAGTTAACTAAAGATGGTTTTTTTCTGTGAAAAATCATGTTTTATAATCGTTTTGGTTAAGAACAGATTAACTTAATGTCAATTGCTGTTACATTATTGTCAATTCAGTTTAGACTAAATAGTAGAAAAATGTTTCCGAGGTGTAATTTTTTGAAATTTCAGATTCTGTTTACTTTTCATTCTTGATTGATGATTTAAATACGATTAATTTGGCGAAAACAAATCTCAAATCAAGTTACGCCAAAAAAGGATACGGAATCAAAAACTGAACTGATAATCTTTTTCTTTTGAAAATACAATAAAAAACTATTTAAGGTAAAAAATTAACAAAAAATATATTAATTTCCCTTAAAACAATCAAAGTTTCTTTTATTAAGCAGAGTTCCGTATTTTTTTCTGCGAATAATTCATGAAATGTTTAAAAATTTGGGTGCTCGAAGATTTATGAATATGCCAATTTCTAAAGAGTTTCAAGAACGTTATATACCATTATGATACCATAGTATATAATACTATGTCATACAATGATTATTATTTTATTGTTTCTCTAAAGTCTGATTTTAAATGAAAATAATGAGAAAAATAAAAGAATTTATCATTAGACGGGTTTTTTATAGAATTTTTTTATATGGCATTCTATCGTAAGAGATTAAAAACATTGTTTTATATTTTTTGTGTTGTTTCTTGAAAAAATAAAATAAAAATTTAGAATTTGTGTTTGCCCGATTCCTTGCGCCCTTTTTTCTCCTTTATTTGTGTAAAATTTATTTATTTAGAAATTATAATTATTTAAAATTGAGATACACGCTTGGTAAATTTTCTACGATTTTAATAGACTTTTTGTCACCAGAAATTGATGGTAAATAATCTTCGAAAATAGTTTTGTACCGTTCGTTAATAGTTGCGAAACATTTCAACAATTCACATAACTATTTGGTTTTTGATGATTTCTCAAAGTTTTTCCTCAAAGAGATTTCTCCAAAAACTTTGGCTAAAAGACACATTGTTGTACAATTTTCAAGTAGATTGATGTTCAAATGGGTTTATGGCCTGGTTTTTATTGGTTTTTTGTTAACTACTGGTAGTAGCTGGGCTTGTTTGAACATTTTTGACATAGTCAGCTAATAATTATCATCATCATCATGACAAAAAGATATTTGCCTGGGAAATGGCTTTTTTTGTGTTCGGTGTGAAATTGAAGTGGCATTTTTTTTTCAGACATCTTCATAATTGCATAACACCAACACACACACACACACGCGCGCAGTCTTTGAAGAGTTGTTAAAAATTTGCAATTGCAACTTGAATAATCAACATATCAGACAACAACAACAAAGACAACCAAAATAAAGGAGGCAAAACCGCCCAATATAATACTATCTACTTTATATACAAATACATATATGTATGTAGGCATATTTAGTATATAATGACAACCATCTGGAAAAGAAGACTGCGTCGACTGAGAAAGTTGCAAAATGCAACGAGAATTGGCACTGGAAACCAAAAAAAAACAAAAAAAAAAAACATGAACAAGACAAAAGAGTAGGCAAAAAAGGCGGCGAAACGTCAATAAATTGTTGGAAGAAAAAAAAATGTTGTGCTGCCTTTCTTTTGTATCTGTATCTGTAAATGTATCTGTAGCTGCCACCGAGTGTGGGCAGAGAGTGAAAAATAAAAGATATCGAAAGTTAGCACTCACTATTGTACAGAAATTTGAATACTCTAACTCAGAGCTTTTTTAATTAAGCCGGAAAACATTTCAAAATGATTACATAACATTTTATTTCGCTAATATATACATATATCGCCTTTGCATTGCCTTATAAACAAATAGTCCAAAATGTAAATTTTATTGAACTCTATGATTAAATTTTTCAAATAGTTTATTTTCATATGTATCTTAAAATAAACTCTTACTAATCTTGACCTTGAGACATCTAAACTTTTGTAATCGATTACAAAATGACAGTGATTAGGGAATTATAAAAAGTAAGAATGTTAAAGCTGAATCGAGTTTGAGTCCTAAAGTTTACTATTGTCTAATTAGGTGGGTAGGTAGATCAAGATCTTTCGTCACTCTTCAAGGATAGCAAAATATGATATTTACAACCACAAAGTTGTATATAAAGACAAGACAAGACTTAAAATCAGAACTTTTTGCAAAGATACACCGAAAATTCTTAGAAAACTTACTACAGATAGAGACAGACATAGATAAAAAACCCTAAAAAGTTGTGGAAAATTCTAAGACAGTCTTCTCCCAATCTAATTCGTCCTTTTACATCCACTAATCTCTATAATGTTCTCACAAACATCATAACAAAGTCTATTTTTCCGTTTCAGCAAGGGTAAAAACAGCAAAAGAAAGAGACACTGGGAGGTAAGGTAGGGCAGAGAGAGAGAGAGAGTGAAATAATAATAATAATGATGATGATGATGATCAAGCAAGCGCACAGCCAGCCCACACAGTTTAATTAAAAACTGTCAGAAAGATCAAATTAAAAGTAATCTCTTTGCTCCATATATACACAGTCATATATACTTGTGAACACGCCATACATAAATAAGGATGATATTGTACATATTTATCATAAATATATATTTTTACCAATATTATACCTACATGCAGATATCCTTTAAGACGCGATCGCAGATCCTTAAGAAAAACCATATTCATTGTGAGAGAAGCCATGTTAAATAATTTGTTGTGTTTTTTTTTGGTTATTCTTTCCGTATCACTTGGTCAATGTTTTTTTGAAAACTATCCATTTGATAGACTTGAGTTCATTCGCGAAATATATACATATATATTTATAAAAAAAAAAAAAAGTATTTTTGTTTTAATTTTTTGGTATGTGTTGTTTTGAAAAAACGCGCAAAAATCGCTTTTAAAATCGTGCGACAAATATTTTAAATTAATAAAATATAAAAAAAAAAGCTTAAGGCTCACATGTTCGTTATATATATATATAGATATGTGTATATAGACAACATCGTTGGTATATCTCTATTTATGTATATATAAGAAATATATATATGTAGATTCTTCTATACTTTTTTTTCTTGTAGCTCCCCGATCTGTGGCAGAAAATGTCAAGGCGCGCACACAAAATGCAACTAGAGGAATATTGGGAAAAGCATCAAAGCGTTCCGAACGAAAGCTTTTTCAATATTTTGTTTTTCCGCGGAGAATACGCAAAAACGTGAAATTGTTGTTGCTGTTGTTTGCTTTTCCTATGGTTTTTCAATTTTTCACTGAGACGCATATGCATCTATATATATCCATAAATATACATGATTTTCTCTAGATGTATATATACCCATTTATCGGTATAATATCTTTTTCTTGGCTTATTTACCTGCAAATAGATAAGAGGGAAAGAAAAAATCAATTAGTAAGTTGTAAAGATTTCTTTAATTTAGTTTCAATTGGCTGATAAATTTCTGGCATTCATTTAATAGGCATTAGGGATATTCATGACACACACACGCACACGCATCACGCATTAAATTGAATCAAATAAACATTGTAACAAGGTTATTGGCTATATAAATATATCATCAAGCAACATCATCGTCGGCGTCGTCGTCGTCGTCATATCATGCCCATACCCTTGGCTCTATATAGCCCCCAGTTTGAACCCACGCAAACCAAAACACACTAAGCACGCACGCCTGTTGCCCCCCTTTGAAGGCCCCGCATCCCAGCCTCATCAATATCAACAAGTGCGGGGAATTTCTTGTTATTGTTGTTGTTTTTTTAAGTGTAACAATTTATTTGATTTTCGCACTCTACACATTAGGAAAAAAGGAAAAAACGAAATGAAGAAACAACTACCATTTCCGGCTAACCAAACATCAAATACCCTAATCTAAGAAGAAAAACAAGGAAAACTACTTCTTTGCCGGATGAAATGTCGTTAAATTGAGTGACCTTAGTTTATCAAATGTTTTTGGGGATTAAAGGCCATAAAATTAGAAACGCAAAAGCTTTACGAGCTTTATTATCATTTTTAAGCTAACCATATCACTGAATGGAAAGAGGTAATAGATTACATATTTCCAAAACAAAATCATTCAAAAAAGTAAAAGAGATAAAGTCAAACCTTGTATTCTAAGCAGATAAAAAGATTTGAAGAATGTAGTAAACTTAATTAATGAAAAGTTAAAAACAAAATATAATAATAATAATAATAATGTACTAGATTAGTGCCTATCCTCTTTCTATTCTATTTAATACAACTTAAGGAAATGGTTCGATGAAAGTTTGAAAAAGATCAAATCAGTTCAAACATTGCTGTTTAGATAAAGAGATAAAACTTGAGTCAAGATGTAAAAAAAAAGAAGTTAAATACTATTATTTTCCTATGAAATTCATAGATAATTTCATATATTGCAGTTGCCTTAGCTAATATGCTCTAACTCGTAAAAAATGAGAAAAAACAAATACATATGACCGAAAATAAATTGCTACAAAAATGCTGACCATTTATAGGTAGAAAAAAAAAGGCAACAAAACAAAAACAATCTGCTTAGTTTTATTATCTTGTTGTTTTTGTATCAAACAAGTGTTAAAACAAAACGCCTAAACAGTTTTCAGTTTTTTTATGTTTCAATTTTTGGAGATTCCAACAGATAGAGGAGAAGAGATCAAATGGAAACAAAAACAAAAAATATCAAAGAAGTTAAATTCGGCTATGCCGAAGTTTATATACCCTTGCAGTCCTTGACAATAATAATTTCACATGTTCAAAATTTCTTTTCTGCAACTCAATTCATTAATATACAAACAAAACAATTTTACTCTTCATACTATGTACAATTTGTTCTTCTTCTTCCCTCATTCCCTAAGCAAAGCAACGCACGCATACACATACAGTTTATGTAGCGTTGCGTCTGTGTGTGTATGCATGTGCTCTGTTGATTTGATGATGACGTAGTAGGCAGCAAGCAGAGCTGCCGGCAGCGATTGAACCGATTTATATAGACTGTAACTTGTGTTCTATTTATCCGATCAGGGTCAAATTTTGGGATCTGAGATTTTATATCAAATTCTATTATATTGGTAAATTTCATGGGGATACTCCAATTTTTGCAAAAATTTTTGTTCCAGAGCTATATGATATAGTAGTCCGATCCCAAAGATTTTCATACTTTATCTCACCCGGGTAAAAAAAAGCTCCCAAAAAAAATTTCATCCCGATAGCTCTTAAGATGGCTGAGTAAAACGCGTACGCACCGACGGACAGACGGACAGACGGACATGGCTATATCGACTTAGCTTCTCATGCTGATCAAGAATATATATACTTTATGGGGTCGGAAACGTCTCCTTCTGTGCGTTACAAACATCTGACCAATTTTATAATACCCTCTGCAAGGGTATAATAAATATATAAAATGAGTTTTTGCATTACAAAACGAGCAAAGTAAATTTTTGATAGCTAAATGAAATTTCCAAATTGGCAGCTGATGGTCCCCTCCTCCTCCCTCTTCATTGAGCCTAATAAGGCATCAGGAGGGCAATAGAGCATTGGTGTGGTGTGGGCAGAGAGAGGGAGGTCAGGAGGAGGTGCTATGACCCAGTGGCAATTGCATTTACAGTGTGCCAAAGCCATAGAAAGGCAAACTGCCAGACAATGCAACAAAAAAAAAAAAAAAACAGCAACAACAACAATAATAACAACAATGTAAAAATTTTCATTTTTCTTTAACGCGCTTTTTCTATACATAACATACCCTGTGTGTAGGGCGTCAGGGTATATTGAAATCAATTGAATTGATGTAACAAATAGAAGAGAGAATAAACTAAAGTAATATATTAACTATAGTCCAATTGGTATTTTAGGCAAACAATATTTGAACCACGCCTCCTTTGGACTCCTGATTATTCATTCAAATTATTATATACTAATTTGCATGTGTTTAGAAGGGTATCTAGCCAGCCTTTACCCTTGAGTTTTAATATTTTTTGTTGTCTTTTTTTTTTTTGCTTATTCAGCACATGCAACAAGTGAATTTGGGTTAAGCCTCCCAGCCCGAAAACTAAGTACCGTAAAAAGCATAAAAAAGCCAACACAGCAGAGCAGAGCAGAGAACACACAGCAAGGTGACAGAGCCAAATCGAGAGAGAAAGACAGAGAGAGAGCATAAAGAGTAAAGAAAAATTAGAACAAAATCGATTTTGCTTTTTCGTATCTTTTTGTTGTTGTGTTTCGAATTTTAATTGATTGTCACTTGGATTTTCACTTTTATACCAAAAAAAAAAAAAAAAAACAAAAAAAGAGAAATGGAATTTCACCCAAAAAACAAAAGCTATTTTATGTTTGATGTTATTGTTTTTGTTGTTGCCTATGTCTTAATTAACTAAAATTTACGGCAAATTAAATGCAAAAAAAACAAAAACGCTAAAAATCATTTAAAAAGAAAGAGGGGAAGAGAGAGAGAGAGAGAGAAAATTAAACTTACACATTTAAAGAATGAACAGCTAATCCAATATGTAAAGTTGAATTGATTTATGTTTTAATGGGCAAAAAAAAGGACATTGACTTTGACTTGAAAAATGCATTTTTGGTGGCTCTTTTATTGCTCTTTTTTTATGCGTCACCCACCATAAGAATGCACAACAATGGTTCGCGGCGGGGCGGGGTATAAAAAGAGGAGGAAGTCGCGCTCTCTTCTTTTTATTATTTATGCAATTTTTTGGTTGCTGTCGACTTTCACACACCGCAACACAAAAACAATAACAAATGCAACCGAAACGAACGCAGCGACGACGACGACGACGATAACGCAGCTGAAGCCGGCTTCTTAGTTGACGACTGAAAGTTAACTGTAGTCCCCAAACGGAAGGCAGAGCACACAAACCCAAAGCCCCAAGCAAGCAGAGCATGTGAGCGCGAGAGAGAGCGATTGAGTAGGAGATTATGACCAAGAGAGGGTAAGACAAGAGAGCAGCTCAAAGTGAGAGTCAAGTTAGTAGCAGCGGCAGTGGCAGCAGAGTGTCTTGCATGGTTCAATGAATGATGGAAGATAGAAATTGGGTGGTGGTGGGGCGGTGTGCGTTCGACTGACTGCAAGCAAATACATATGTAATAACGGCAAGAGATAAACTAGCATATCTTAATAAGTACGTCATATATAGCATAAGTTCTATCTAGAAGTATTAATCTCAAAAATCTATGTTTTATATCTAAGGTATCTGCCTACAATATATTTTCGTACAAATCATTCAAAAGCTAAACGATCGTAACTTATAAATTGCGCACTAGATTCTTATGACGTCACACACTGCAGCATAACGGACCTGCGCAATGTGCTGTATTCTTAACCATGGAGACTGACTGCAGGCCCCAAGCATTTCTTTTCTTAATTGGCCGAAGAGAGTGTGATGTGAAGTGAAGTGAAGTGATGTGAGAGGAGAAGAAAGGGGAGCAGCAACTTTGCTTCTGTTACTACTTCTTATTTTTGTTGTTGCTGTTGTTGTTCTTATGCTCTAGCCAGCAGCTTTTTATTGTGCTAGTTCTGAGAATTATACAGCTATGTTTGATTAACATTTGGAAGTAAGAAACAACAATAACAACAACCAACAATACGAAGAAGATGTAAAGAAGAGGAAGAAGAAAGGTTTTTGTTTTTGGTTTTAGTTTTCGAGTTTTACATTTCTCACTCTATAATATATCTAGACCCATAATAGAGATAAGCTGGATAAATGGAAAATTCTATGGATATACTATGTAAATGGCCTGAAAAAGAACACAGCAGGGCATCGCTTTTTTTTTTAAACCAGAATAATTGTAACGGTGCATTTTCTTCAACACACACTCTCTCTCTCTCCTATACCCCCATCCATCTACCTGTACCACTCAAGGGTTGGAAACCTTAGTAATGCGCTTCACCTTCGTCTGACTTTTGGCTAATTAGATATTGACAGTCCTCGCCCCCAATTTAAATGGTTTACTAAATGGAAACCAGAGTCAATTTCGGCATATGCCATTTTCTCGCATACCCTTTGCGAGTTGTGTTATATTAATTCATTTTAAAATGTCAGAAAACTGTTGCAATAGCTCCAACTAAACTTAAACGAAGTAAGTCATGGTGATGACTTTACCATTCATTAAGAAAAACTATACGAAATTCCATTTTATCCTATGGGTTACTAAAAGTGCAACTTTTCCCATTTACCGAAAGGGTATATAAAAGGGTTGCAACCACCTTTTATTAGAGACCAACCGGATGTCGGATATATGAGCAAAACACATGGCAAATCGCCTCCGGCTCTGTCTGATAAGCTCGTTCAGTTGGAAAAAGTCAATAAAATTATGTTATTTTTTTCTTTCGTTCGCTTCTTTTTTTTTTCGTTTGTTTTTGGTAATACTTTATGGCAAAATGCGTCATGGCAAAACCCACGCTAGCCGCCCGACCGCCCGTCTAAGAGGTTGACAAACCCAAAAAGTCATGCCAAAAAACAGATATATACAGATATATGTACAAAATCTCTGCCAGCCAGTTTCAACATAATTACACACACACACACAAACAAAAAAGGAGGAAAGAAAAGTGCGCAAAAGGAAAAACTGTCATCAATGATGATGATGATGATGGAAATGAAGGAAATTTTTAATACACTTTTACAATACGACGAGTTTCTTAAGCTCTTAAAAGATTTTTTCAAATGAATACCAAAAGATAAGCTAAAAGTATTTAAATGTGAAACTTAAACTCAAAAAACTTTTGTAAATTTATTACTTCACTTTTTGGTTGAATCGTAAAATTGAGATTGCAAAGAAAATAGCGATAATAATAAAATTTTTAGCTAATTACAATTTTTTATTAAACATTTTTTTGGGGCAATGTACATTTTTTCCATTGCTTAATGGGAAAGGTGTATACAAAAAATAAAACCGTAAGCTCAGAAAAAGGGGGTAAACACTTTTACTAAACGATTTTATATTTTTTTTCGTTAGGCAAATTTTGTATTCATTGAAAAACTTAACCACCATAAAAAAATTGCATAAAAGCAAAAAAAAATAGGCAAAACATGAGAAAGAAAACTGAAAGTTGCTTTGGCATTCAGGCGGAAAATGAGCCCAAGCTAAGTCTGTCTTGTCAATTTTATACTTTATATAGAAAGAACAATGAAGAAAATGCAGAAGAAAAAAATTTAACTCAAGATCTGTAGACAGATATGTATGTGTGTACGATTTGTGTTGAACGAAAGGGAAATTTTTTTTCTCGGAAGATTTCTGTCAGAAATGACAACAGCAACAAGCTGAAAGCTAAAAGACTGTAACTCCGGCGTTTAGGGCCAAGTCAAAGGGGAGCCGCCGCCGCCGCCGACAGTTCCGACTGGCTGGCTTTAAGACATATCTTTTACTCGATTTCGAAGGGTGTCGAGACTCATTTGCATCTCAAAAGATAGATGAAAAACTCCACCAATTAATTTAGAAAAGTTTTGCCTATGCACATTATTCCAACGGTTTGATATTAGACAATAAATGATGGAAATATACAAAGAAACAGTTAAAAAGATGAGAGAGAGAGAGAGACCAGACATAAGCGAAGACCTGGCCTGGAAGCTTGGGGGCCTGGGAGTGTGAAAATTCTGTAGACAACCCAAAGGTGAAAATGCAAAAAAAAAAAACCAACTAAAGCAAAGCCTAATTGCATTAAGAGCTCGAAAATCAGAGCAATTCCCACAGAATCATTGAGGCATTAGCCGTGCTGCACACGTAATGTGATTAAGCGGCATCTGTTTGCAGAGTGAACTATTGGAGATGTCATCGTGAGGTCAAATCATCTGGTCGGCAAAGTCTTTGAAACTATGACAAATTGTAGCTGATTTCTTAGTTGTTTTGTTTAATTAATGATTTGTTTTTGGATCTACTAAAACTAATGAAAAACTGTCTTAAAAACTAATACTAGGATACTATACACTAGTATAATTTATTTAGACGACTAACTCTATTAAAAGCCAAAGAGTTTATGTTTTCAATTCCACGAAATAAAGAAAAGTGTTGAAAAAGTCATGATCACGCTCACGCGCTGACTCACGTTCTCATTACTAAGCTTAAATCTAAGCTAGTATTGTTGTTGTTGTTGTAGTTGCATTCAATCAACAAACAACGGCATTTTGAGAGCAGCAAACGGCAGCAGCAGCGACAGCGGTCAACAACACTTGCAGCTGTACAGCTACACACACACGCACGCATACATACAAGGAGTAGTAGATGAGGAAGCTTACCAAGCTTAGACCAAAGCGGGTGCAAGAGAAACAGAGAAGAGACATTGGTCGAGGTTTGAGAGCGTGTGCATGTGTGTGTCTGTTTTTTTTTTTTTTTTTAACAGGTGTTTTAAGTAAACACAAAAACAATTGCATGGCTAGATGATGATGCCGCCCCGCTCTTGCGCTCTCTTCATCGATCCGCTCCCTCTTTCAAGCATGCACTCTGCGCCTGGCTAACTGACTGGCTGGCTGGCTGGCTGGCTGGCATGTCTTTTTTAAGATTATTAACATGCTGTTAATTTGATTGAAAAATAGTTTATGGCAATAGCCTCTCATGTGCACTTGACTTTTTGTCGTTTCAAGTGAAAGTGAAAATTGCGAAAAATTATATACAGAGAGCAAGTTAGCTAGAGAGAGAGGGATCAATGTTACCGCAGTCTAAATGCAATTGATATAACGGTATTTATAATAGCTGGACGAAATGGTTTACCAGCTGTTATGGCCACTGTCGTTCTCTTGCCCTCACTCTCTCACACACACACACACCGCTAAGTTCCAATTTTTTCTCTCTTTTTACTAACATTCCATCCTGTGACAAGTTCTACTTTCTTCAACAACTTGTTCCAGTCCCCATTTCCATCTATCCCCATTTGTAATTTGCAAGCCAAAAACTCCTAAAACTAACTAACGTTGTCCCAATTTCTAGAGTTCCCGCTTCCTCTCTCTCTCGCTATCTCCCCCACTTTTAGCCCCATGTTTTCTGTTGTTGTTGAAGAATCATCCATTGAAGTAATTGGGGACACCTGCATGTGCCAAATTCAAGCAGATTTCCAGTTTCGTGGCTTAAAACTAGTTCCGATCCAAGCTTTGGCTTAGTGTAGAAGGATTAGAAGTGGAACAGAAAGAGGTGGTGCGGCGGGGGGATTTGGTTTAAAAATTGCAAAGAACTTTAATCTGAAATCGATATGGAACGATGGAATTTTACTGGCAAACAAAGAATTGGGAATCATTCGCATTAAGCCTGTGTATGTAGGTAACAAATCTCATTAGGTTGTTGAGGGTAAAGGAAATTCGAATTCCCAATGAATTTTGTGACTATTGCAATTTCATTGGAAAAACAATAACAAACAGAAAGTAAGAAAGAAAGTCGTACTCGTCGTCGTCGTCGTCAGGCATTGAAAATCATTTAATTAACTTGCTGCTGTTGCTGCTGCTGCTGCCATTGTCGTGTCAGGTTATATCACATCATTCATCTCTGTCTCTCATTGAAATAACAGCCTGCCACCAGTTGGCCATCGCATATTGCTTTCTCGGTCTCTCTCTCTCTCTCTCTCTCTCTTTTGCTCTTTCGAACTGTCTCTCCTGTGTTTGACTAGGTTAATTCATAGCTCAGTTTGCCTCTTGGTCACATTTAATTGCATGGCAATTGATGGGTTCAATTGCGCAAATTATTGCTTTGACTTTTGCGCCACTAGCTCCATCACAATCATTCACCTTCCTCTACCCTACACTACCCACCCTACCATCCACCCAACGTTCCCATCTATATTATGGTCGTGGTTAGATAAGAGTCTAACTAGCAGAGGTAACAGGTAGATGGAGATCATTTTGCCGCAAGATAATGTGAAACAACAATGATGCAAAAGACACTATGAAGAAGTCACTTTGATGAGGAAAACCTATGAATAAAACTTGGAATCAAAGGGTAAAAAGCCGTTATTGTTCTTTGTTCTGAACGAACAAGTGAGCTTTAGATTCATTCAGACTATACTTTGGATTTTCTTTTTAAATGTCAAAATCTCATCTCTCTGCATTATGTACTAAGAATTTTCTAAAGCGCAGATACATAAACAAAATAATAATAATCTAAGCTAAACAGGCGACATTTTCATAAACAAATCACGTGTCTGTGTGTGATAACAGAGAACGAACTGGCTTTTTTATCAGTCTCATAATCGTCATCATCATTTTGATCCTCACGATTTTGATCAACAAAGTATACAACAACACAACAATTTAATAAGATACAATTGAATTTAATTAAATGCAACTTTGGCTCAGGGTCGCACGGAAATCATAAACCAAAGACAGACCGCAACAAACAGCTAAATACCCTTTTAATTGATACATAGATATGTTTATGTTCATATGTATGTATACAACCTATTCCAATAGACATTGCGATAGTCAAGACAAGTATAACTAAATTGTTTGCCAATGGTCAACCTGTAAGGATCCCCACAAAAGATAAACAAATGTGAAATGTAGATGGGTCCTCTCCAATCTGCTTCTCCTACTGATGCCGCCGCCACCCATTTGTTTGTCCAACTCTCTGACAGGCTGTCAGTGGCCAAGATGTTGGCATACAGCAAATGAGGGGGCTTAAATATTTAACTTTTTGTCCATTTCGATCTTTAGTTAGTTACGCTAACTGCAAAATCTATACAATAAATTAAGTTAAAAAAAAAAATTTAAATGTCTAAAATGTTTGATCAAATTTAAAACTAGAAATTAAAGCTTCATCATTGCGAATGAATTCCCTTGAAAATCAGAAATTGTTGTACTCTGACTTTGTTCAAAATGTCTTTACAGGTATCTTAGTAAGTCTATTAAGTAATTTAAAAGTATATTTATCGTAAAAACTGAGATCTATGTCTCTCAGTGCTCTGACATTTAGGGCAGCAAATATATTCAATTATGGTAATTATAAAAGAAATTTAGTACAACAACCCACGATTCGAGTTCTGAAGCATCGTTGATGTTCTTAAACATTATTGTAAATACAATATATTGGATTAGGGCCAGCAAAGGGTTAAAATTGTGATGCAAAACTGGCTGACCCTGTTCTGTTCCATTCTGTGCTAAACCGGTTAAGCCGAGACCAACTCAGGTGCATGTAGAGGAGGGGAAAAAAATAAAAGTATCTTCATCTTTATACCATCCCATCTCATTTGAAGCGTCGGCGGCATCTTTTGGATGCCATTTTCTACAATTATTCTGTGTAATTCACTTTATTCTTTGAGTCATGAATGAGAGAATGAGAGAGGGATGAACCAAAACCACCCAAACCCCTGTCCGACTGACTGACTGACTACGTGATGCATTTAAAGATTCAACTGCAGACGGTAGCCCAGTTGGCATGTAGTTGATAAGCAACTCTCTAGGCGATAAGACTAGGGCGTCTGAGTTGAACTGTCTGCCCCTCTTTCTCTTCACAAACACTTTGCGTCATTCAAAGGGGTAATTGCAAGTATAAGTAGTCCATTTTTGTCCCATCTTTTTGCAAAATGTTGGCTATTTATAAAACTTTATGCACAGTTAATTCTTTGCCCTCTGTGCACACAAATACCCTGGGAATCGGAAGAAAGAGAGAGATGAGTTGACTTTAATTTAAATCAAGAATGTTTTAAGACTCTCGTGCGATTATTTCGACTGAAAATCTGTTTAAAAGACATCTTCTTTGGGCTATTAAATATATTTAAAGGACATGTCTATTGGGCCTTTTGGGTGGACACAAATTTGGCAACGTTTGCTGTAAAGAGTTTTTGCTCTAGCAAAATGGCCTTCTGCATTTTAATTGGTTGATTTAGAACTAAGTAGTATTAGCCTTGAATTTAATAGTTGGGCAAATGACTAGCCAGTGCGGGATCAATTAAACTTGTTGGGCAAAATGAGCAATGCTTTCCCAATCGCAACTGAGTATATAAACATATTAAAAGCTGTTTAATATTTGATTTCCAAGACTTATATTCCTTAAATCCAGCCCTGATCTGCCCTCTAAGGGGTATGCAAATGGTCTTTACTAGCTAATAAAACAAAGTTCTTGTTTATTATGCCAACATAAAGACTGAGAATTCAGAAGGAGGGTGGAGAGGCGAGAGAGTCACTTAAAGCAATTGACAGACGTCAGACTAGGCACGCACTAGTGGGAGGTCGGCAAAAAAAAAAAAAAAAACAACACAAACACGCAACAAAATGTGTAACAAACAAATTAAAGTGATGTCATTTGCAGTTGTATTTCTATTTAGTATTATTACCAACTATTATTATTATTGACCAAGCGCATTAAGTGGCCCTTTACAAGGATCGAATGGGCAACAGGTGGTCGTGAGTTAGAAATAACTGTTTACATTTTTTTTTTGTTCTTTTCTCACCTGATAATGCGAATCCGACATTTTAATGGTTAACTTGGCTGGCTTGGCCCCTCCTCTGGTTGAATCACACGTCTTTAGCTTTTTTTTGGGTTTTTAATATTTTCTTTTGAGTTTGTTTGTTTTTTAATTGGCGCCGCACGCTTACGTACATACACACACATACACAAATACTTGGACACACACGCACGCACACAGACAGGCAGGCACAGGCAGGCGCGGGTTTTGATTTTTACTTTTCGAATTTTTGTTATTTTTTCTTTCTTTGATCTAAAAAAACACAAAAATTATTTAACAACAGAATTAATTGTTGTCAACAGGTGGAGCAACAATAGAAAGTTGAAAGAACGAGAGAGAGTAAGCGGGAGAGAGAGTGGGAGCGCAACAGATGGACAAACGTAAGAGAGAGAGAGTAAGAAAGGTGTGGGCAGGATTGCTATCTTTACAGTGACTCAAACTAAATTGTTAGTGCTAGAATTATCATTAGACTTCTTTGGCATTTGAAAAGAGAAAGTGTGGTGCCCTTTCAACTGTAGTTTAAAAGAAAAAAGTCAACTAAATGGAATTTATGCTTTTTGTGCAAGCAATTTCAATTACATTAGTTGGCAAATAGATTGAGGCCCACTGTGTGGACAAATATTATGCATATGGGAACATCTTTTGCCTCTCTCTTACACACTCACACACACATACTGGCACTTATGCAGACAATGGGATGAAAACAGTTGCCTTTCTGTGTTTTTAGTTGTTGCTTGATTAAAGCTGCAATTGTTGTTGCTGTTGTTGTTGCAATTACGCCTTTATCGCAATTCGTATTTATAAATAGTCAGACAGCAGCCACTACAACAAGGGAAAGGGGCGGGGAGGAGCCCATATAATCAGTGGCGCAAAAAAAAGTAGTAGCTTGCGCAGCTAAATAACTGCGTTGGTATGCGTCTGTGTGTGTGATTATTCTGTGCGAGGGTATTTCAAGGGAGTGAGAGAGAGGCAGAGTGTGAGAGAGTCTATACCGGTTGCATGGTAAATGGCGTCGACATCCGCATGCACCTTGAAACATGGCCAAGATTGTTTAAACAAAAAAGCTATTCACACACACACACTCACACTTTCACATACCTTCACACACACACACACACACACTCAAAGAGAGAGGGGCACGCAAGAATTTATCTTTATATTTAAGATCTTCTTTCGCTGTTGCTTCTGCTTCTTCTTCCACACATTTATCTCTATTTTGTTATCTCCCTCACTCTCACGTCGCTCCACTGCGACGGCTGCAGCGTTGGCGATTTCACAATATTGTTTTCGCTTTTTTCAATATTATTATTTAAATATATATTTGAATTTTATAACACTTTTAACTTTTTTGTTTTTTGTTTTCGTTTCGCACTTGATTTTCGTTGCCTCCCTCACTTTTTGTTCGATGTTGTTCGACTTACGCGGTCCACGACACTGATGTCACTTCAGCTTTTTTTCTGCCAGATCTGGCTGTTTTGGAAATGCGCTTGCGGGAAATTTGGTGAGTCGCATTTGAAGATCGAAATGTGAAACATGTAAATTAAAAATGCGATGCCCAAAAAAATTTATAAGCAAAAAGTGCGAGATGTGTGGCTGCAGGCAAAAGAGCTTGAGGATTGGCTGAGAAAAGATCCCACAGACTTAACACGAGAGTATTTGTAGCTATAAAGCTAATATAGCTGTTTTGGCCTAACAAAAAATGACATCACTGTTGCCCGAAACAACATCGAACTCCTTGCAACCACCTCGAACTTGCGCCATTGTGTCAAACATCGAACAAAAGAGTCGAGCTCGAACACACCGCATTTTACAGCACTGTAAGTTATCGATTTTTTTTTTCGACTTGTTAGTGAGCAACAGCATTATCGATTGTAAGCGATATATTGAGCTAATAAGTGTGCGGGCTTTTTTCAAACAGTTTCTCTTGGTCTTCTCTTAAAAGGTGTTATCCTCCGATTGAAAAATCATTTAATTTTCCCATTCACTTGTACCAAATAAATTGTTTATTCAAAACAAATTCAACATTCGCTTTTTTTTTTTTTTTGGTTTTTACAATTATCATTATCAAAATATCAAAAAGGTATACAAGACACAGAGAAACAAAAATATAATAAAATTAAAGAGAGGTAAATAAATGGACAATTTAAAATTAAATTATTGCACTTGTGTTTAAATAAATAAACGAGTATGTTGTCAAATTGTTATGTTTGTGTTTGTTGTTGTGGTATGTTTTCTTAACATTAAAACTTCTTGTAAATGTAAATATTTCGATTTTGGGATTAGATGAGGAGATTTCTTTGCTGTTCTTTCTGTTTCCTTTACAATTTTCGTATGCTTCGATCCGCTGCAGCTGAGTTAAGTTTCGTTCTAGGATATAGATGGAAAATAAACAAATATTAGATATACAGTTAATAATAAATAGTTGATAAATGTATCAAAACAATATATAAAAGAAATATCAAACTCAAAGCCAAAATTTGTTTTTCTTTGCGTGTGTTAAATTGTCTAGAAACTTTTCTTTAATATATCATGCTGAATTTTAGCTAGAGTGTTAATCAATGTTTTTTTTTTGTTTTTGGGGTACACAACACAGTAGAACTCCATGCAGAAAAGGGGGAAAGCTTACCAAAAACTTTTCTATTATTTTTAGAAAATTGTTCCAAAATCAACCAAAACCGAAATAAACAAACCAAAAAAAAAATATATATATATATATGTATATATATATATTCCCTGGGAGATCTTTCCCTCTGCTGTATGTTGAACTCTAGGCTTAGTTTCTTTCTTGTTATTGGCATCAAAATTACACTTTTTAGTTCTCTTACTTCTTTTATATTTCATTAGGCATCCTATATTTGTATATATAGATTTATTGCAGAATTGTTCCGATGTTTTCGTTTTGATGGTTAGAATATGATGATATAGAAGAAAATGGATTAAATGTTAGAGTAAAAAAATATATATATATGTATATCCAAAGTCTAGGCGAAAAAGCAAAGGCAAAATTGGGTGCAAAATTTGCTGCAGGCGAAGCGAAATATATTCAATTTTTCATGTAATTCTGATGCCAATTCAAATATATGTATATATCTGTATATATACATCGATTTAAAGCAACTATAAAAAAAAAAAAAACTGCATAGATATTTATAATTTATTAATTTTTTTTTCTCTTTTTGGTTTTCTGCTTGGCTTTTTAGTTAACTAAATTCATATCTCTCTCTGTGAGTACCGGAAATGAGGTTCTTTTTGTGGCAGGAAGTTACATTTTGGTGGGTTTATTGTGTGTGTGTGTGTGCGTGTGTGTGTGTGAAAAGAGAATAAAATAAAAACCATAAATTAGTTAGGAGGCCCATCTACCATAAGAAATTAAAATGGGAGGATACAACTAAATATAAAGCTTGTTTTGGGCAAATAATTGAGATTATATGATTTTCGAAAAGTACTTACAGTTCCATGGAGAGCACTGTGGGATTGGGACAGGACTGTGGTGCCCGTATATGACATTGCTTGTGACAAATCAATTGACAATCACGACACTCGTAACCCTGTTTGCCTGGACGGCGTGGTATGGACTTCATGCAGATCGAACATTGCAAGCCGCTTCTACAATAGTGTTATGAAAAAATGTTTCAAAATTAAGAAACTAACTAACTTAATAAGTTACTTACCCGCTCAAATGCTTGGCAATGAAGGTATGATCGTTGTAGATATGCAATTTGGTGCCTTTGCGACGCCAACGCGGTCTCTGGGCAATGGCCAAAGGCACAATAAAGTGTCTGCCAATAAAAAAATAAAACGGATATCATATATGAGAAATAGCTCGGTCAGCTCGAGCTTTCCCGTAGACTTACCGTTTCACACCATTCTCAATGGTTTCCAGGACCAAAGTGGATGCTTCATGCACATAGGTCTTATTACTGGCCGATGAGAAACCTGAGATGGCCGATGATTCTGAAATTGAAGAGCGTCTTGAGTGATGATCGATGGTGGTGCCTATGCCCATGCGGGGTCCTGTACGGTTCGTTTTGGTATCGGTATTGATTGTGGTTTTATTTGGTTATAGTGTGTTCATATTGAGAAGATATACATAGAGTATTTTCATAAGCACCATATACCCCAAAAATGAAAACCATTAAGAAAAGCATAAGTCCAAAAAATAAAAAAAAAAACAAAACGAAAGAAAGACATCATTAAAAGAAAGAAAGAAAAGTGTGAAAGAAAAAAAAATATTAAATCAATTAATAAATGATTTATACAAAAATTATCATTATTATTATCAGTTATCATTTGTTGTGCGTGTGTAATTGTAGGTGTGTGTGTGTGTTGTAGGTGTAAGTGTGGTTGTGTGTGTGTGTGTGTGTGTGTGTGGGACGGAACCATGGTATACATACAGATTTTATTTGATATAAGGTTTCAGTTCGCATATGGAGAGGAAGAGAAAGAGAAAAAGATGTGAAGAAGAAAGATAGAACATAGAACACAGGATAGAGACAAATGACATAAAATCTTTTAATGAATATGAATATATATGTATATAGATATACAGCATGCAATGTAGTGGTTAATACTATCAAGTTAAAGAAGTGCATAAGAGTGATGATTGTTTAAAAAAAAGGTCTACTTTTGTTTTAGATCGAAAAATAGAAAGCTATTCATATATCAGATCACAGGACTATATCTATCACTTTAGGTATGAAAAACAATCATCTAACTAAGGGGTAAATAATCTATCTTTAAGATTGATTTCTTCCTTTCCAAATAAACGATTTTCTCTACTAAAATAAACACTAAGAACCACCACTAATTATAGTTTGCTTTCATTATGACAAGTTTGCTTTAAAAACTAAGAATGTTGCGATTGTTCCAACTTCATGTCGTTCACAATCGCTTATATATGGATTATGAAACAAATGAAGTTGGTTTCTAACAGCCTTTAGCACTTTCTTAAGAAAGAAACTTGTTCAATAACCTTTTACTTAAACTTTAACTAACCGAATGGCTATTTATGTAGGTACTAAGCGATATTAATCATAGGGTGTCAGTCTCTTAAAGAAACAAATTTGGAAGAATCCCTCTTCTCAAAGACAAAATATTTACAACCTTAGCAAACTTAAAAAGTAGTCGCTAATAACTGGAACTTCTCTCTCAAATATTCCTTCTTCAATTAGTATAACTAACAATTTATAGCAATTTAATAAGAAGATTTAGATTTAGATGACAGTAATTCACATATTAAATTGTAAGGGATAACCTGAGTTGCTCTACTTTTGGGGGGGAAGTTCATCATGCAAGATAAGAATACAAAAGCAAATCCTGGTTCAAAGTGCCTGTAGGGTGTGTGTGTGTGTGTGCGTGTGTAAAGTGTGTGTGTTTATGTTGATCATAAGCCGGGGGATTAGATATGCAATAGCAGCAGCAATTGTTGGTTGATTGGTTGGCAGTTCCTTTTGGTGATCGCATTGTGAACGCTTTTGTGACATGTGTGTTTAGACGGGTAATTACCAAGTGAATTGCTTTTAGACAATGTGGCACGATCGACAGATAATGAACGGGAAGATTCACCATTGAGGGTTCCGGTGGCTGTTCTGGAATTGGTGAGTCCGATTGTTGTTGTTGTTTGTGAAAGTTTTTGATGATTGTTATTGGGCTGATCGGCCGATAGGGTACGTGTCTTGGAGCGACTAAGTCGCTTCTTGAGGGTGCCAAAGAAATTACGTTTTTTGCTACGTCCGCGATCGTCCTCGAGAATGGCTGGATCTGGTTGATAGGCTCCGGCTCCACCATTCCTTGGCAGGCTATTCGTATTGGAGGAGTATGCACCGTTGCCATAACCCAGGCCAGGTCCAGTTCCAGTTCCAGTCAATTGACTGCTACCATTGAGACTGTAATTATTGTGATAGCCACTGCCATTGGGCGAGGAGGCGGCATTCGGTTGGCCAAACTAAAAGAGTGGTTGGTAGGAGAAGCATGAGTATCCCATTCTAACATTTAATAGACTTAACTAATGAGAAACTTGAACTTCACATGCCATGCTCAAAACTCAAACTCACCTCGTCGGTTGTGCTGTCCTCGTGGTTACCTGTTTCATTGGTCGTTGCCGTTGCTGGAGTAGCCACCTGTTCCTTTTGGATATCGTTTTCGATTTGCTCGTGCGGCTTGGACGAAGCTGCCTCTTGGGCAGCCCGCTCAAAGGCCTGAGCCACAGCCTGGTCCAGAGCTGTGGGTGACTCCAGCACCTCGATTTGGCCATCTTTGTTAACCTCAACCTGACATTTTTTCAGGCAAACGGAGGCGGGGCAGGGCAGATCAGGTTAGAGAAGCGCACAATGGTTAGGCAAAAGAATTCAATAATAAACAATTTGTATTTTTTCTATATTAGTTTTTAGACTCAAAGTGTGTATAAAGTCGACAAGGATTAGATGACGGCATAACTCAAAAGAGAAACTCAGAATAAACTCGTTTAGACAGAAGCATTAAATTTGTAGAATGATTTACCTTAAATGCATTTGGATTGCTCGAATTCTGTGCGGGATCAGGAACAGTAACGAAAAGAACGAAAGAAGAAGATGGTGGGAGGGAAAAGAAGAAAATAAAAATGGTTTTGAGGGAATTAAAAAAAAAGGAAATGTTCTAATGATAAAGCAGCACTTTTGCTCTGCAAAACTAAAAGAAATTGTGTGTGAGATATTTTTCAGAACACCCCAAAAAACTCCTATTTTTTTCTTTAAGTGATTTACATTCGAATACTTGGTCGTAAGGAAAAATTTATACATAATTTGGCGTGATAAACTTTCGAATCATTTCTCTTGAGAAACACAATGATCATATTAACCTCCAAAAATAAGGAGTTTTGTCAGACGGTTTGCATTTTTGAGGAATGTTCTGCTAGTTTTAATACAATTTCTCTTTAGTCGGACGGTTTAAATAGATGATCATACTAGTTAGTTAAACTTACCCGCTGGACACTGTGAATGATCAGTGTACTCTTACTGGGCTGGCCACCATTCACCGAGGAGGATAGAGCACCATCTTGCAAGGCACGAACCGCCGCATCAGCCAAATCGGCTCCATTGCGTATATGCTCATTGATAGCTGGCGTGCTGAGACGCAAAGCCTCCTTGAGACGCTGAGGACGTTGACTTACAGGAATCTCGGCTCCTTCGATGAAGACAAAATCAACTGTTATTGCCCCAGACACTGGCTGGGTTTCGTATGGTCTCGGTTGAAGTTGAAGCAATTGTGTGGAAGCCGGTCCCACGGCCAACTCATCAATGCCAACCAGGCCAAGACCTAGGAACTTGGGTGGATCAGATGCAATCACTGGATGGTCGTAGACTTCGAAAAGTATTTCAGCACTTTGGGGGGAGAGTTCGCTGTGGGATAGAAAAAAAATGACAGTAAGAAGGGCAATGTATTCAGTTTCTAATTCAGAACTCACAATAGGAAATGCTCATCCCAATAAGGCCGAGTGCCACGCTGAGTGCCTGTTTGATTCTTCTGGGCTGGTTCATCCATTTCTATAACCACATACGGTTCATGGGCGTCCTTGAGGCCTTCGCCCTTGACAATCTTGACCAACAGACGGCGACTTGAGGCGGACATGTGCTGAGAGTCACGGAATCCAGAGAGATGATGTTGTTCCATGTTGTGCTGTGTAATGGAATTTGGGGGTCAATGTGAGTACTAAACATTATTAGAAATGGAGCGGGGGGTCGAAAAGAGAGTAAGTTATGAAATTCGCCTTTTATTATTGCATATTTTTAGGAACTTTTATGTTTTTTTTTTCTCTATTGTAACAAAGAATGTAAGACAAAAGTGTATTTCAGAAATTATAATAGTATTGAAAGTATTGATTGCCCTGAAAATAAAAAGAGTGAACTTTTTGTTACTTTTGTTTGTAATTGAAAATGAGTGAAACGCAAAACGGAAACGGAAACTGTCTGAGGAAACGAAGTGAAGGCGAATTTCATAAACACAAAGAGAAAAAGTTACAGAGGAATAAGAGTATAAGAGAAATGGCCACGCGTGAGAACAATGAGAAGTGTTGTTGTTTGTTGTTGTTGTAAGATGACTGAGAAGTGAACTCAAAAAAAGACAGTCAAATAGGGGAAACACAAACGAAACGAGCAATCGATTCTTCTAGTCTTCTCAATGCTCTCACCGCCAGCGAATCATAATGGACGGGATAGATTACAGGCAATTCCAATGGTTCAACTTCAGCCCGCGGGCATGTGGAATATATGGAAAAGTCCACCGGATAGACAGTGTCACGCAGAGCCGTAGTCAAAATTTCACTAATCACTGTCTGCAATTGTTGTTCATCCTGATCCATGGCCTTAATGGCTCCCACACTATTCATGGCAATGCGCACCTACGAAACAAAGAACCCAATCAATCAGTTTGCACATCGTCTATATATGTAGCTTACTTACATCTGGATAGCCCTCCACACGCATCTCACCCTTGAGGGTGTTATAGCTTATTGGTATGGCCATGCGTGCACGAAAACGCGACACAGTGACCTTATAATGCGATGTCTCCACCTTGCCCGATTTCTGGCGAAAGGTCTTCACCTGCAGCACTGGCATGGCATCGCAATCGAAAGTAATCAACTGCCAAGCGAAACAAACATTGTAGTCATTGTAGGATGAGTCAGATGAGTGGGGTAATTTACTTACCATTTCGGAGGGATTATTCTCATCGCAGTTGCAGAAAATATTATTCAATCCTGGTGCTGGACTATCGGGCAGGACTCGTACCACTTCAACGGCCACACCGTGCTGATGGCGAAAAATTAAGAAAAGAAAGGATATTAATCAAAAATAGAGGACTTACCCAATCAAAAAGCTAAGAGGACCTATTTAAAAATGACTTCTTTCTGGTCAACAGTTTAACCTGAATCTCTACTTTATGTTAAAAAGTTAACCAGTTATTTATTAAGTTGGTTTCCATTGTGTTTTTATACAGTTTGAAGTTATTACTTCCACTTTTTAAAGGTTTTATTGTGGCTTAAAGCTAATTGTCAATGGGTCTTTGGGTCACTTTTTTCACAGGTCGTATGCCATAACTTCTTTCACCTAATGTGACCCACTTAACAGGTGACAAAAGTCAGTCGGTTTGTAGATTTCGAAATAAAGTTTATACAAATATGAAAGTGATCTGGTTTAAGCTTTGCAGGTCTAGCATCATAATGCATCATCTCACGTTCTCTAATTTCTCAATGACGTGAAACTTGTTTGCCGTTTAAACTAGTTGGGAATTACAAGTGTTACTCTGTTCACTCAGTTCATTGTGTAAAAAATTGAAACTTTTGATGAATTCATCGACTAATTTTTTTTTGTCCTCTAACAATAAGTCATCTTCTAGTCCCTAGGTCATCAATTGAGTCCGGCGTAAACTAGTTGGGAATCACAAGTGAACTATATAAGTTAAACAACATGTAAAAAACAAGAACTCAGGGGTTTTTCACTCTATTTCCACGCCCAAAAGTCGCCACCGCTTAAAACTTTTAGAATTTTTTTAAAATATAACTTCTTTTTTGATTTAAGTAATTGAATATTCTAATTAATTTTTGGAAAATAGTAGTTAAAAAAATGAGAAAAAAGTGTTCTGGTAGTGGTTTGTTTCACCTGTTTGGATAAGTAATTGAATAAGTAATTGAGTCTTCTTAAACAACAATTTCCTTATCAAAATACAATTTAATTAGAATTAGAAATTGCGAATAAATTATTTTAACAAAATTTTCAAAGCATGAGAAGGAATAAAGTCTTCTTCTTTTCCCCTTATACTATTGCTATTTAAGTAAGTACTTCTTTTGGTTCTTCCTAAATCTTAACATTTATAGCTATCTTTAAGAAAAGAAAAGTTGAAACAATAAAACCTCTGTCTACCAAATGACTCTTTTTTTACTTACATCATGAACACATTACGTAAGCCTAAAGTGTTTCATGTGTGAGCTCAATTCTTGCTTTTGATTTTTTTGTTTTGTTTTTGATTACTTTTTTTGGGGGGGGAATATAAAACGCGACTTTGTCATTTATAAATAGAAGGCAAGAAATATTCGTATAAGTGACTAACATGACGAGTGCTGACCTTGGCCTACGACTCGCGCAACTTACTTTGTGCGAAAAAGGCAATAAAGATAAAACAAAAGCTGAAAACGCGTTTCGCTTGAGAGAATGCCTGCCTGCCATATGGGGGAAACATGAGAGAGAGAACATGGAGAAGCCTAAATCGATTTCAAGTTGAAGAACAAAGTTCAATGTACGAAATGACATCACATAAGATAGGTGAAACAGATGATGTCATCATCAGGGGCTTGAGAAGACTTGAGCAGACTTACCTCCTCCACAGATTTGCGTAGCGAATCGTTGATGGCTATCACCCAGGACATAAGTAATTCGTTCACAATGACTAGATCGCTGTAAAGCCAGCGAAATACCTGACTTGTCCAGGTAACAGAGCTCTAGGAAAGAAAGAGAGAGAGAGATTAGTTCACCCTATACGAAAATTAAAATTCCTACTCACCGTTTCGGGTCCCACAACATTTGAAGGTGGTGGCACATAGCGTGTCTTGCGATTCTCTGGTCCTGTTGAACTTTGACGTACCACACGACGACGTGGCCCAGCGGTGGCGCCTCCACCTCCTCCACCACCTCCAATTCCTCCTGGTGAGGCGGAGGAGCGACCTCTGCCAGTTGAAATGCCACCCACAAGAGGTTTAGCTAGATCATCCACTTTTGTCTTGGTGGCCATCAAATCACGTGGCTCGGATAAACGTTTCTCTGGCTTGCCCGTGGCTGAGCCTGATCCAGTGCTTAAGCCACCCGGAGCCACACTACTCTGACGACTATTTGCTGCACTGGCTGGCTTCTTGTTGAGATACTTTGAGTACAGCAGTTTGCATAGCCATACTGAGAATAGGGCCAAAACGGCCCATAAAAATATAAACATGGCTAAAGAGTCCATTGTTAAGTCACCAAGTCCCTCAAATGAACAGATATAGTCATCGATTTGATCTGCTAAATCCATTATCCATTCATTAACAGATAGAAATCAAATTCCAGCAAGGAATCGTCATTATTTTGATTTATTTTTTGTTGAATGCTGCAAAAAGTCAAAAAGAGAGTCGATTATTAGACAAACTGAGAGAGATAGGTAGAGAGATCTTCCGATATATATACATATATCTATATATATTTTCTTCTATGTGTAAGTGTAGCCCCCCCCAATTCTATTTATAGCAAATTTTCTCTAGCAAAAATTATGAAAATTTTTTTCATCAAAAAAGTTTTTCAAAACCTTCATTCACTTCACTCACTGATAAATGGCAAAATAATTGTAATTTAGTTAAACATTTAAATTTATATATGTGTTTTTTAGTAAATTCGTTTAAAATTCATTTAATAACTTTAGTGCGAAATAAATAAAAGAGAAAGAAACTAAGAAAAAGAAATCGTTTGGGGGAAAGAAACTAAATCGAAACGTTTCGAAAACAGAACCGAAATGAAACTGAACACAAAATGTATCCAAGAAGATCTTGCTCTCTTTTGTTAATGGGTGAGAATTGTGCTCAGATAATGAGCTGAAGTAAGTGAGTTTAATGCCTCGACTTGCATATACCCAGCAGTAAGTGGAAAGGTTTCCAATATTAACTTTCTCCTACCTATAACTCACTTAATTTAAAGACTATTTTTATGAAATTTGGTAGACTTTTAGATATGGTTCTTAGAATTTGGCCTATTAAATATTTCAAGCCTATGCCTATCTTAAATGAAACCAGAAAGAGTCCATTATAAAGGCAGTCCACTTTGTAGTGGAGTATCAAAATGAAGTTTTTCGAGGAAGGAAGAAAAATGGAACACAGTTTAACCTTCCAACTATAATAGCTCTAGTTCTTATAGTCTCCATCTTAGTTATAGCTGATGCGGATCTGGAGAATATATAAATGACACAGGACGTGTTGCTAATTTAAGACACTCTGAGTCTTCCTGCATACTAGATTGAATCCCATCCCAAATTTCATAGCTGTAGCTCTTATAGTTTCCAAGATCCTAATGATATCTGATGCCAATCAGGAGTATGTATATACATACCATAAAATGCGTATGCCTATTTGATATACCTTTACACTATAAACATTAAATGCAGGGTATTCCAAATAGAATCTGTATGTGCAACTCGGGAGGGACTCTCTGCGTCGACTCACAGAGTTTGTCTGGGGCCACATCATTTTGACGTCATCGATTTTTGGGGCAAGTTGCACACAGAAAATGACGTAAGGCAGGCCAAATAAGAGGTGGTGGAGAGGTATCGGAGATCGGAGGGGGTTCTCTTCATTATTTATAGATATATTGTTATATTCCAAGCATTATGCTTCTTGTCCCCCTCCAATTTGTTCGCATTTTCTCACATTTTCTCTCCCCTTTTCTTATTTGTCATTTTCATTTGGGTTTCCCTCTTTTGCTTTATCTGTGTTTCCCTTTTCTTGGCACTTGTTGCAGTTAATATCGAAATGAATAACAAAAGAGAGAAATACAGAAAATGTTTTTAATGTTCAGGCCAAGAAAGCCAAGATCGTACAGACATTTACATAGAATTTTTCTGTTTTATATCAAAAAGAATTGTTGCTGTTTTTGTTTCTCTTTGTTTTCTCGCATACTTTTCACATTTTCCTCTTTGGCTTTTTTGCCCACATTTCTTTTGTTTTTACGATCCCAAAACGCCACCAAGTCTTTTGCAATTTCTGCTCTGTTGACTTTCAACTTGTTCCTAGCTAAATTACCAAGAATCTTAAATTGAATCCGCACCTCACGTCTATTGACCCCTTCACCAACACACATACATATGCATACACATTTCTAATGGCCGAGCAGCAACAAGTACTTGTGGATATTTTATTTTTGAAAACCATTTGCAAGGAACAAAACGAAATAAAGAAAACACATCAAGAGAAATAGAAAAGTGGCAACAATAGAACAACAAAAATGTCGTTGTGTTTTATTCTTGTTTTGTTTTTGGGGCCGCTGCCAATTTGGGATGAATATGCCACGCCCTGCTGTGGCTACATGTGTTTTAATATAGAACAAAAGGTTAGTTCATTCTGCTCTCAGCTGTTGCCCGCGCTGTCCCCCGTTGCAACATGTTAATTAAATTCACAGTTTTTCACATTTTTTTTTTCCACAATTTTCCTAACTCACATGCAAAGTTGGTTAGCAAACGCTGAGGTAATTGTTGGCTCAATGTCAAAGGGTAAGAGTAAAACTAACGGCATCTATTTCATATACATATGTATGTACAGTGTATACATATTTTTTAATTGGCCCTCTTGAGAACCGAGCAACAGGTTTCAGTTCGGTATCTTGTTAAGTACATGGTACTTCCGTTTTAATTACTACCTCTTTCTAAGGTCACAATAGGCCAGTTTCAAGTTTAATGACCCCAAAATGCAATCAAGACCACAATTCATGATATTAACTTGATGTATACCATGTACTTACCTACGGGCCTAATGTAATTCTTTCCTATCGTAGAGATTCTGCCTAAACATTACTTTACTTCTATATATTTTGAATGACCTATGCAAGTCAAACAAACTTAGTCATAGACTAATTGAATTCAGAAGCGGAGATTTGGCTTAAACATTATTTACGCTAATCAAGCAAACTCAGTAAGAGACTAGATGAATTCAGGAGCGGACTAGGTGTCAAAACAAAGGAAAATTCCACTCCAAGAAACAATTTTACTTAAGACCCTGCGAAAACTATGTAAAACGTTATGGAAAAAGAGGGTTTGAAATTAATACAAAGCTCCTAAAATAAGCTTCATGTGGGATATGAAGAGCCCCCTCTTAAACTTAAAATCACCTCCTAAAATCTATATATTCATAGATATATAGTTTTCTTTAAAAATACAATTTAAGGAAATTTCAAAAAAACATCTATGGCCTGTTGATAACTGCTATAAGACCTTTAAGAAACCCATATGGATGCCACTCTACGGTCCCATGCCAGTTGTTTTCAGTGCAAACTTATACAAATGTCTTAAAACAAGACCCTTAGAGTTATTTTTCTGGCTCGAAGAAGATATTTCCATGATGACTAAGACGTTTAAGAAGAAAGCTCCCACAGGACGTCACACCATTGATAAACCTGTAATTAACGATACAATCTTTATCACATAAAACTTATCTTCCAGATTAAATAACTTTCATATTGATAAGGTATAATCCAGACAAAGACAACAACACAAAAACCATGAATTCAATGGAAACTGAATGCCTTAACAGGTCACTTTTATGACCGCATGCAGATGACTAAAAATGTTCATATATACATAGGTATATCTTTTCATGTATACAACTAATAGATGGATAATACATACATAAACAGTAAATTTTGATGACATCCATTTTATACATATATGTATTAAATAAAATCCAAAATAAAATTAATACATGCAATGCAAATTAATCTCTGTCTTTCAAGCCAGCGACAAACTCGAGGTTGTTTAATTTTTGTTTTAGTATATCAAACTATTGTTTGTGGGTTTCCATTGTGATTTTCAACCTTCCAGATTGAATGGGATATTTTCAGAAATTTAATCAACTAATTCTGCAAAAGAAATAGTTTGAATTTAGGATTTGTCTATCAAAGGCAGTAGATTAGAGGTGGGTATAATGTTATTTTTTATTTCGGATGCAGAGTCGTCAAAGGAGTTCGAAATCACGAAAACAATACAAAATATTCCTGATTTCAAAACTTTATTTTCTGCGCCAACATTTTTTCTTTACAGCCCTGTTTATGAGTATAAAAATTAATATTTTGTTTTATGGCTAAAGTAAACATTTTTTCTATATGCAATTTGCAAACAACCTCTAACCGTTAAAGTGATAAACGCTTCAATTAACAAGCATTGGAAATGCTAGAAAATACATTGTAGTTATTGAGAAAAAAAGAATTTTAGAATTTCTGTATTTTATATTAAACTAAACAAAATGAATTTGGCAATCTACTCTTTGTTATTGTTTCCTTAAACAAATAAGATCACTAAAAGAAAATGCTCTTTCTATCAAATTTGGCATTAAGCCGACTCGAGATCCAGCTCCATCTCCAGCATCTTCTGTAGAACGTAATTTCAAAGACAGTATTAAATGTCTGCGAAGCAATTTTAAGGACCTTTAAGCTATGTCATAATCATCAAGTCTTTGTTAAAGAACTTCTGTATTGCACTGATCATGGCATTTCTTTAAAGCTCAAACTGGTTGGGAATTACAACTAATGCAAATGCATTTAAAATCTTATGTTTTTGATTTGATTACAGTTTAATTCCAGTAGCATCCGATTATCACGACGCTCAAGTGATCGAAGATTTTCGTCGTTATATCTGGAAGACGTACTAACCGGAGACCCCTTTATGTAAGTTTGTATTGGGACCAACCAATCATTCATCGAACTTTTGTCGCTATAACCGAACAAACATTATAACCGAATTCTACTGTATTTGATAAGATTCTGGGTCTAAGTGGTTTGTAGGACTTACTAAACAATCACATTGTCTAGTCTTTAGTCTATTAATGTTAACATTTATACCTAAGAACCGACTATAAATAAAACTCAAAGTTTAAATACAAAATTGGATTTTACATAAGTTTTAAACAAGATATTTTCCATATTGATTCATATATACTAAACTAAACTAACCAGTTATGAACAAGTTGTAATTAATGAATGAGTTTTTGATTCATTCACATAATTAAGCTTCCCTATTTGTTAGAAACCTAATTGATGTTATTACTAAATCCTCATAATAAGCCCAATGATTAAAGACAAAGCCAAGTTAAATTTAATAATAATTATTTAGCCACATTGCGTCATTTGAGCGATCGCAATTCAATAATGAGACACGCTCGATCAGAACTACCGAGTGCGAACTGCAATGAAGCATGACATGGTGGCATCCCCACAAGCCCCCCCTCAAACTGCTTCCTCACCTTGGGCATATCTCCAAATAACCGAAACGAAACATGCCAAACATGTAAATATAAGCCAAAACAATTTCCTCTCTACCACATTAAACTCGAATGCAAAATGCTAATCGCAAAAAATGAGAATGAATAAAATGATTTATAATTTATAAATAGAAATTAAGTAATGTGAAACCGTATAGAATCGAAGGGAAACCGCGAGCCACTTTCCATGAAGGTTAATCACACAATCAGAGACATCAAACATTAGACATAATCCATATTTAATCACAATTGACATGATTTAATCATTGTCTCAGTTTTTTTTTTTTTTATTTTGTTATTCATTCAAGAATATATTCTATAGAGTTTCGGCCACCTTCTGTCTATTATCTTATCGTTTTGTGGGAGTAGAATATTTCATTTTATCGCTTTTAATTGTTAATTGCTGTTAATGAATACAAATTGCCAACGATTTCGATTAGCGGAACAAAGAAGAAATCGACAGCGATAGATGGTTAGATATAGAGAGAGAGCGAGTGAATGACGGGTTTCCTCTCCCTCTCTTTATTTGCTGGTCAATAAAATATGTCAAATTATGACTTTTGAAGTCACCTGCTGATGTCATCTGCATACCTCTCTGTCATGTTGTGTCTATAATATTTTATAGTATTTTGATAAGGCATCGTCATCGAAAAAGTCAACTAGAATTTTGTCTATTTTTTGTTTTCTGATTTATTTTATTTATTTTTGGGGCTTGGCTTGGGCTTACCTCGAAGCAGATAGGCTTATGGGGTAGACTATAGAGGCGCCGTTTGTTTTGAGGGTAAGCAAAGGTGGGTAAGGCCACCTAGCACATTTCTTGCCTGGTAATAAAGTCAAATTGACAAGGCCAACTCAGATTTAAATAGATTCCAGTTTGCTGGTAAAGCGGAAAAGCTAGCGGAAGGACGTTTAAAGGCCAGGATGCAGAAAAACGATGTTAGAGAGTCTGGAACATCAAGGAAACGCTAACGCGAAAGGGTCATAAATGCATTACAAAAAATACCAATCAAAATGTAAGCAAAAAAGTTCACAGGCCATAAGTTTGTTGACTTTAAACAACATTCAAGTCAGATAAGAGAACTACAAAAATTTTGGGATTCGGAGTACAAGAAAGGCAAGTAAATGGCTTTTCTCATTCTCTTAAGGCCCCATAACTCATGCAGAGGTAAGCCAAGGATCTCCAAGATTTAACCAGCGATTTCGTTTACTTTCGTAGATCCTTTAAAAAAATATGAAATTTTCCGTTTGAATTTAGTGTTAAAGGGTGTCCTTACTTATCCTTACGCAGAAATGTGCTTCATTCATCAAAAAAGAAGTTTAACAAGTTTGAAATTTGTTTGAAAAGCTCGAACATTGAGATGCTAGTGGGGTTCATAAAGGAATATAAGATGTAACAATTTTAGGCCTGTAAAAAGAAGGAAACTTGCTCCTTAAGATATGTAAAAAATATTCCAAGAATTTCATCAAACTTCAAAACAAACATTGTTTATCTAGACTTTATAAGTTAAAAGGCAAACGAAAAGTTGTAAACTTGTGGAAAACAATGAATATTTAGACAGCAAATAGCATACTTTAAGGGGCAATGGTTCGCCATTTTGCAGTACACAAAACAGTTTTCATAATATTAAACATTTTTTCTCTTTTTAAAGAGGTTCAGTTCATTTAGAACAGCATTTAAATAAATAAGTAACTAAAATGGATTGCAATGAAATTTTTCAAATTAAATTTAAACAAACAGAAATAAGGTTTAACGCTTTGAAGGGTAACTAGTAGTCGTTACCAACTCTTTGATTAACTAGATGACACATGATATAAGTCGCTTGCTTTGTTAAGACTTTAGCGAGGAGCCATAAAACCGAAATAGAATTGCAGCTTAAATTTAATCATTTGAAAGTACAATATTGATTAGAATGCCAGCGAAAAAAAGTTCAAGGAACATTTGTTTTTGATGAGCGGATGAAATGCGATGAATGATGACGAGTGGGCGGAGAGAATTTAGGGGCTCATGTGTTCTACAGCACGTATGCTTATTACTCAGATTATATCTCTAATGATATTACGCATACGCACGGTTGTCCATGTGCAATTACACTGCCAGAAAGATGGCCAGTGACACGCAAACATCTATCATAGAGCTAGGCGAAGGGAAGCAAAGTTCAGACTGTACAAACTCTCGAAACCTTTCGACTTTGTGCCAACCGTACCCCTACCCGCCCCTCCAAAGCCCTGAAACTTGTTTCTAGTCGTCGTTGTAGTCATGTATGTAGATACAACCAGGGCCAGGCCCAATTATTGATTAAAGCTTGTCTAAACAAGAAAATTTTGCCTGTCTGTCTGTCTGTCTGTTTGGTTTTCTATTGATTATCAAATGTAAATTGGAATACGAGAGTGAGTGGGTAGGGAGTATGTAGTAGTACTATGGACCTTCTTTGTTTTTGCTATTTATTGATTTTTAGTTTTCGTTTTTGTTTTAAAGGCTGCTGTAGTTATTAACATCTTTTCTTCGTGTGTGTTAACCTTTGAAAAGGTGTTTGAACTTTGGCTAAATGTTTTGACCAGGCCACAAAACCACAAGCATGTTGTCAGGGACAACCGACATATGCTATACATATAAGTATGTCTATGCATAATTGAGAACAACTTTAAGGCGTGTGAACTTTAACATGCGAGCGAAAATCTTTCCTTCTCTCTTCCCTCTCATTTAAAAACAAACCCAAAAAAAAGTTCCCATTAAATTTTTAGCCATTTCTTTTTTTTTAGGTTGTTTACAAAAAATCTCAGTTGGCCCAAAGCTTAAGTTAAGGATAAAAGCTCTTTTGGCCCACCCGCAGTGCAAGGAAAGCGAACACTAAAGAGAAAGAGCGGGGGGAGGCCACGAGGGAAGCGAAGAGCAGTTAGGGAAATGCATTTGCTTTGATTTTGTTTTTATTTTTGGGGCAAAATTTCAGTGAAAACTCAAATAACCCAAAATGCCTGTGACACACTTTTCATTCTTTTGTAAGGTGGGAAAATGAGAACGTGGAAAGCAGGAGGGGGGAGGATGTGCCCTAATTTCTGCGTTATTAGTGCTGATAATCTAGAGAGACTTATTTGAGGTTTAATATTTCAAATATATATTAAGGTTTTAAGTATTTGTTTTAAAAATTTCTAAAATTTTCATGAGAACCAGTTTTGATTTTGCATTTCGAACAAGTTCAATGACTTATTTTCGACTTACGAAACATTTAGGACTCTAATTCATTAAAATTGTTTATTGATATGCAAATGAAACTCTACTTTTTAGCTGTATAAAGAGAGTTGTCTAGGTATATCTATTTGGACATACCCATTTATATATTTGAACATACATTTGTACTTCTGAAATTCTCTTATATATATGATTGGGTATTGAAGTTTATTATAATCAATCATGTCTATATAGCAAGACCATAATGATGGAAACTGTAAAAGAAGCAGTTAATACTTTTCCTCCTATAACGGACAAACTTGATAATAAGGCTACTGACTAGAGCCAGATTGACGTTTTCGAATCATTTTTAAGAGCCAAGTAACTACATGAAGAAATAAAGTTCCCAGTTATTGCATAAGAAAATACTTATTCAGAGAGTCATATGTATGTAACTCTTAAACTTTGTAGAGTATGAAAGATCTACAATTGTCTGTTTTCCTTAGTCACTTTAACATTTAGTTCCTCAATAAATTAAAGTTCTTAATTTAAAATGTCCATAACAACAAGTCGTTCTATAATGAATTATGGTTCTGAATTTGAAATCTTTATTACTCATTCCCAGAGGGTTGTAAAAACTTTTGATTAAATTGATAGAGGAACGATATTTAATGACTTTATTGGTGGCCCTTCAAGTCAACAAGCTGTGAAAAACTTGGTCAGTAGTGATTCCATTTCAAAGTCTATTAATACTCATTGATCCTATGAGGATTTTGATGAACTATTCGTAATCATTTCAAAGAGTTTTGGGACCTGAAGCAAGTTAAAGTTTTTACTCGGAGGTTGAAAGTAAACAACTTTTTAACCCCCGGAACCGAGATTTTACAAAAAAAAAGAGCAATTATTCTCACCAAATGCCTGATTTCATTTTGGTATGAGCTTGTGGTGTCTCTTCTGGCGTGCGAAGACTAATTTCCATTCGCCCTACCTAAAATACGAACCCCGACTCCACCTCTGACTTAGCCATCTGTTAGATGCTTAGCTCAAGTTTATAAGTTTAGCCCGGGGATAGACTTTGAGAAGGGGAAATAGAAATTTTCAAGCTTCACAAATTTTAATTATGAAACATCTAAATTAATTAACTAAGATCTACATTTGGTGAATAAAGAAATTATCCAGGGCTAAAGTTAGGGAAAAGCAGATCTTCACTATTCCCCCTGAAACCCCACAAGGAACTTGAGCTCAGAGCTTCTGCATTTCGAAATCCACCCCTGAACCACACTCCCACCCACTTTGCCACCCAATGTGTCTAGAAGAAAACATGAGCTAAAATGCCATCACTGTTTCAGGGTGCGTTACATGGATATACATATGTACATATGTATATGTGTGTTATGTAGGGCAGAGTCCTAGTTTATCGCATAGACGATCATTGTACGCCCTAGACGCAAATTTATAATGTGGAACATCATTTATAGTTCAAAACCGACCTGAAGAACACACAAACACACACACACCCAAAATGAGTGCCCAACCCATTAAAGGGCGAGGGGTGAGAGTTGATTATCCCCCACCACCCAAAAACCCAAATCCAAAAAGGGGGTTGATTTAACTTACCAAGGCGCAATTCGTTGTCGCAGTTGTTGTCGTTGTTGTTGGCAGGATGTACCACAGATATGCAGATATATATATATATATATGTTTACGTGTTCACATTTGTTTCGCCGACCGAGAGAGACAGAGCGAGCGACCGAGAGAGAGAGAGAGAGAAAGGGAATTTGTGGATTGTGTGGGGAAGTAAAAATAAATTGCATTATTAACAAGAAATTTTTCAACAGGCCAACTGCTTTTAGCTTTTCATTTGATGGGTTAGTGACAAAAAGGCAACAGAAAATATATATTTTATATATATTATAATTTGGATGCAGGTGATAAATTTTGGTGTGTTTTTGTTTTTGTTTTGTTTTTGGCCAAATTTTGTGTGTGGTTTTTGTTTTTCGTGGTTGGTTGAGTGAAATCAATACAGAAATTAAATGTGAATAAATTTGTGTTTCTACTTTATATATTTTTTCTCTACTCACACTGCACTCTAATCAATTTATTGTTTTTTTTTTTGTTTTGTTTTGTTTGTTGGTGTAAGAAATTAAAGGCCACGTTAACAAATTGATCAAAAGACTAGACTAAGCCAATATTGGTAAAGAAATTTTTCGAAATTTTTTGGTGTGTGTTTCTCTAGAGCTACGTGGTTTGGAAATTTATTTGAGTGAAAAGCTTTTTCTTTTATTTATTTAAAACGAAAAACCGTTGCCAATTATTTCTGGAGTAAAAATAATGCACTGTTTTTTCCGCTTTCGATCGGCGTGGACGAGGTTTTGGGGGTCGAATGGGGGTCGGGGGAAGTTTATATCGAGTAGACGTCTCAATGAATTTTACAAATTACAGTAAAATTAACTAAAACAAAACAAAATAGAAGAGGAAATTTTAAAACATATATTTTTATTTTGGATTATTTTGGAGGTCAGGGCTAAATGCGATTTCCGTGACGGTTGATAGCACACACACACTCAAACGCACACACACACACAAACACACACTTTTAGCGAGGGAGATTTCGGTAGTTTGGTTTAACTGGTTTTGATTGTGTTTGCTTTTGCCACGTTTCTGGGTTAAGATCAATAGACATAAACTTGACATGTCTTGACATCCGGACAAATATCATCAGCGATTCATGCATTCATTTGTCCACATGTAATGTCAGCTGTTTCGTTTTGCTGCTGCTCTTATTGACTCTCAATTGAAGGCAATTGAAAGTATCTCATAACTTTTTGTTTTTTGTTTTGTTTTGTGATTTTTGATTTAAATATTTGAAGTGGCGTTTTGTTGCCAATTTTCATTGGCCGCTCACTTATAGAGAGAGAGAGAATCACACCCGCACAACACGCACACGCACACACACACACACACAGAACACGCATTTACTTCAGCGGTTGCTTTTCAAGAACAACAAAAAAAGATACAATTCTTTTTTTCCCTTCTTTTTTTTTTTTTGTTTGCCGCCTTAGCCTATTTTTATATAGAGAGAGAGACCCGCACGGAACGCACCTTACTCGTTGAAATTCCAATAGCAACTGAAGAGGAAAAAACACAACACGAACAGCGAATACATACGAATCCGAATGGGGAACGATAGCACAACTAGTTCCACCATAAGTTGTTGGGTCAAATACAAGTAAGCACAGGAGGACACAGGAGTATAGACTGCTCCATGGCTGCCACCCACGAGTCCTTAACCCCAAATTGTCACGAAATAATCCCTATAACGGACATTTTCACCTAGCAAACAGGGATCCGTAGTCCTTCCAATTCTTCCCGAATCCTTAAGTATTTCTTGAGTCGAACTGTAGGAACCTCAGCCATTAGTTCATCCTAGACACAGTTGATCAATGCAATTTTGTATATTTTCCCCATTCTTATATTATTTTATGTAAAATGTATATATAGGTATCTCAAATAGCGAGTGTTCACTGTATCCAAGTCGAACATCGAACAAAAGTGTCGAACATCAAGCAAGTGAGTCGAACAAACGAGATGAGCTACACCAAGAGAAACTGGGGGTAGATTGAGGTAAATATGATTCAAGCCTATTATGCAATATTTCATCACATTTTGTATTCAAAAATAACATGAAAATTGTTCAAGAAAAATTATAAATTTCAAAGAAATGTAATCTACTTGGTAAAATTAATTATCACATTAAATTGAATAAAAAAAATTTATTATAGCATCTGAATCTTATAAGGTTTCCGACTGAAGGATATAAACTTTGTCTTTAAACAATTTGAAATCCAATTAAATCAAGCTAATTCTCGCTATACATGAAAATCCTGTTCTTAATGATCTATCAATATTCTGAATCAGCGTAAAACATTACGTTCTAAAGTTTTAAGGATATGAAAAATATTTGATCTTAGTCAATAGAAGAATAGGAAAATTTTCCTAAGAAAACATTAAAGAAAATGAATGAAAATCAATATCATTAAGTCTTAAAGGCATCCAGATGTGGAAATGCCAATTTCTTAAACCTACATTTAAATGCAACGATATCTAATGGCTAATACTTTTAAGTATCTAATATATGTATAATTTTTTATAATTTAATTTTCTTATGAAAAATCATATTATAATTATTTTTTTTGTCACTTGCAGTTAAAATAAACGAATGCAATTGTAGTGTATACTTTTTCCCAGTGAACTGCGTCAAATTTCAAATTCTCCTCAATTCAATGAGCAAAAAATGTTTATAAACAATGTTTATCTGAAATGTTGCCAAACATTTTTACAAAAAAGCGCGCGTTTTACTCTACCCGCTTGCAAAACCGCGCGCGTTTTACTCTACCCGCTTACAGAACCGCGCGCGATTTTGAAATGTTTCAATGCATGGGGAGTAAAACGCGTGCGCTTAAATGCAGTGGCCATAAAACTGTCAATACGCAGAGGCTGTCAAATTGTACAAATTATTATAATTAATGTTAACTTGATACATTTAAGGCTTAAACTGACTACACCATCAATTCGAAACTTGGCAGTAAAGTATTGAATATTAAAATTGATTCCTTAAATGTTTGTTTAAACAAATTTAGTTAAATATTAAACAAAAACTTAAAAATGCAAAAAAGATAAAATTGGTTTCACTGAATTTTAAAAACTTTTCAAAAACCTTTAATCCAAACAAAACTTCACAACTTTGTGTTGACCCATTTTAAATCGGTTCTGAAAAGGTAAAAAAGATTTTTCTATATTTTTTAACTTTTGAAATATTTTTCCTTAAAAATAAACAAGAAGTCCAGTAGCTTTCCAATTCAGGACGACAAGTTGATTCGCATCCACCCACAAGAAGATATCAACTCGGCATCTCATGCTGATCAGGACTATATATACTTCTTTTTGGGTCGGGAACGTATATTTCTCTTCATTACAAACAGATGACACAAAATTTTCTTCTGAATTAGCATAAAAAGGATTTGAATAGTTTAATCTTCCAACGACTTGAGATTATTCCATCCAGCCTTGGATATACATACAATCAATTAATTTTGATTGAAATTTCAATATTTGACTGAAAATTTCAGAAGTAAAATTTTGTTTCTTGGAGGAAATCATTTCTCTTTCTCGAGATGACATGAAATGTGAGAAACATCAATCAATCTCTGTAACTTCGGATCGCTTCCCATTCAGTTTTGATATAGAAGTCTCACTATATAGTTCGCCATATGCCTTAGATTCTAGAAGGATTCTAAGGAAAATCCTTATTTAAGTTAAATTTGACTAAAACAATTGATTTTTTTTTTTTTACATACAAACATTTTTGTTGTTTATTTCACTGTACGTTTTGCTGATTTTGTTTTTATTTCTTTTTTTTTTGTTTTTTTGTTGTTTTTTGTTGAATATGCATATAATTTGTTGTTCTTTTTGTTGTTGGTAGATTTTTGTTTTGCTTCTGCTCCTTTTTTTTTTGTTCGCTTTATCCTTTATGCCACTTACATAACTAAAATGAATCCGTTTTTACCAATTTTCGATTTGTTTTTTTTTTTTTTTTATAATATTATATTATATATTTTGATCAAGTCAATATGTTTTTTTTTTGCCGTTGCTTCGTTTTGTTTGTTTTTCTTTTTTTGTTTATGTATATTGAATATTTTTGTTGTTGTTTTGCTGTTCTTGTATATAAGTTGTATAATTATTATATATTTAATTTAATACATAAAAATTACGCGCATCGTTTTCTTGTTTAAAATAGTTTACTTGTGTGTTTGTGTGTGTGTGTGTGTTTGTATTTGTATTTAATATTTAAATTGTCGCAGTTAATGCAAAGATCCATATATAAAAATACAAAAAATCATAACATTTACATATTCCATTTTCGACTGCGTCTATAACTAGATATATATATATATATGTATATACCATATAATCTATATGCATACATATATATTTTTATATACTTATATATTCATAATGTAAATCGACGTAACCTTGCACAATCAATATATATAAAAATTATTGTTTAAATTACAATTACAATCAAATTAAAAGTACTTGTATTTTGTTTTCATTTTTTGTTTGCATAACTTTTTGTGGAATTATACACAATTGTTTAAACAATAAGTTTTCCATTTCGTTTGGGGAGCTTTTTAGAGGGGGTTGGGTGGGGGGCGGGTCGGGTCGGGTTGGGTTTTGCTTAAAAACTAAGATTTTGCTTCTGGTTTTTGGGTATTCGTATGTTTTTTTTGCTCCTAACTTTATTTTCTTCCTCTGGTATAAATTTCACTATTTAGTCTTAAATTGTATATGGAAGTTGAAATTGGTACTCAATTTTATATATATAGATTATGTTTCAGGATCAACTAGGAAAACAAGTTTTACTTTTTGCATCGCTACGAAATCTATATGTGTGTGTGTGTGTGTGAGTAGTTTTTTTTAGCAGTCAATTTTTCCAATTTTTTTTATTGAGTTTAGCTCTTTTTTAGAATTTGCTGTATACATACATATATAGATCGCATTTGTTTGATTATTCAATATATCATCAATTTTTGTATATTTAATGCTATATTTTATATATATCTATATTGATCTTATCGAAAAACCACGCTGAACACACCACACTCAATTCCGCTTTGAACTATTTTTTGAAGACTTTGGGTTTTAGTTTTTGGGTTTTCCTTTCGAATAATGTATGTTTAATATATATGTATATGAGATCGTGTGTGTGTGTGTGTGTGCTTGGGAGAAATGTTTATCAAAGTGTTGATATAATTATGTTTTATGTTTAATGGATGACATTTATGGAATTGGTATTGAATTGATGTTTTGTTTGTTTGTTTGTTGTTTTTGTTCTTGGTTTATTCAATGCATATAATACTAAATTTTAGTTTTTTTTTTTTTTTTGTTTAATGAGTATGCATAATGTTTTTATATACTTTTATAAAGAGCTGTAAGAATTTTGATAGATAGCGAATTGATTTTATGCTTACACTTTATTTATGTATGTATGTATGCAAGTATGTATATGATGCATATGTATGTATGTATGTTTAATTACAAAGTATTTCTGATTTCTTTTTTTTTTGTTTCTTTCTTTTTTTTTTATTCTTTTGATTTAGTTACAAAAAATAATTTGGAAATCATAAATTTTGGTAGCGCTTAAAAACAAAAGGAAACATTGCAAGCAATTCTTCTTATTTCTCACATTTTAAATTTTTAGTGTGTATTTTTTGTTTTGTTTTGTTTATACTTAAATAGTAAAGAAAATAATGTACAAATTTAAAAATTAATCACATATACTAAAAAAATGTGTGTGTGTGTGTGTGTGTGTGAGATAGAACTTAGCAAAATATATTAATTAATTACTTTGACTAAAATATATATATATATTTTTTGCAATTTTAAAAAATTAAAATATTTTGCATGTGTTTAGGTGTGTGTGTGTGTGTGTTTGTATACTATAATTAAACCTATACATATATGCGGCATTATTGGTAAACATTTTGCTGTTAATCCAAGCATGCATTTCTTTTTTGAATAATTTTTTTTTGTATTTTATTATTAAAATTATGGTTTTTCAAATATTTTGTTTTTGATGCGCACTTTTCTATATAGTTGTTAATATATAATATTATATATATATATATATAATTATAATTACTTCGATCTAACTCAGTTCGTGGTGAATTCGTGTGTGCAGGCACAACGCTCACTTTGGGACAGTGCTGTAGACGACAGTGACAGTTTGTTATTTTGTGTTTTAAAGATTGTTGGGATTGGGTTTGTGGGACTTAAAATATTTTGATCTATCTGCGATTAAACTCCGATTTGATAGCTGCAAATAAAAGGGACTTTAGTTGAGAGCTACGTCAAGAGGAAGAGAGGGAATTTTAGTCTTACCATCTATAATTTCATTTTTGACTTTCTGTATTTCCACTCGCATTTCGCGTAGAATTTCAGCCTTGAGGGTGTCCAGATCGCCATTGGATAGAGCCAGAGACAAACCATCGCCGTTGACCTGCTGAAGCAAAAGGAGAATTGTTTAAACACTTGGGCTTGGGTGAATTACTTCTGGTTGGAATAGTCACCTTGAGTATGGTCTCTTCGCTGGCACTACCAAAACGTTTGCGCATCAATTGTGGTGATTCGCCGCCGCTATTCGTTGTATTGTTGCCACCGCTGCCATTGGCTCCACCGTGGGTATTGCCGCCAGTTCCATTGCCACTGGCTCCATTGCCACCGTTGCCACTTAGCTTATGGGGCAGAGTATTGGACTTTTCCCAGGGACGCTTCTTCATGTCAGGCTCGGGTTCAGGCTGCAGGATAAGAAAGGGAAATTATTAATTGGTTCTTTGGCTCAGTTGATGGTTGGCTGACTCACCTCTTTCTTTTCCGCTTGAGCACGTCGTCTAGCAAGCGTTTTGGCCATTTCATCCATCATGGAGGCCATGCCATTGGAACTGCGGCCAATTGTGCCATAATTGCCGCTGCCTCCACTTGAAGTGCTGCTGCCGCTGTTCTCCGGAGCAGATGTGGTGGACTACAAAGAGAGAGAGAGAGAGAGAGAGAATGAGAATTTAGTTGCGATTATTTTGAGCATCTTTAAGGTAAGAAGAGCTTACCTTATTTTTCTTCAGTTTGAATTGCTGCAACTGTGAGGATAACGAGCCCATGAGATCAGCTTGTGGATCATTGCTTTTGGGTGCTCCACCACCCATGCCTGGCGGCGGTGGTGGTGGCGGTGGTGCTCCTGCTCCACCCGTTGGCGGTGCCATTCCTGGCATGGCTGGCGGTACCGGGGGTGGTGGTATTCCATTAAACATTTGTGGTGGCGCTGGCGGCGGTGCACCACCAAATGTGGGTGGTGGTGGGGGAGGTGCTGGAGCTCCTACTCCCACACCGCCTCCTTGGCTGCTCATGCGATTGAGTGGAATTTGGCCTTGGGTATTATTCATGGGCGGTGGCATCGGAATCCCACCGCCAGTTTGTTGTGGTTGTTGTTGTTGTTGCTGCTGCATCATGGGTGGAGCCATCGGCACTTGTCCATAGGGATTCTCTGCTTGCTGCTGTTGTTGTTGCTGCTGCTGCTGCTGTTGGATTGGTCCCTGGCCATAAAGTGGACCCGCACTGGGCGGCATAGCTGGCGCCTGTGGTGGCTGTGGTTGTTGCACCTGCTGCTGCTGCTGTTGTTGTTGCTGCTGGACCATTTGCTGTTGACTGGCATAGACAACGCTATTGGCACTAGCCGAGCTGGGTATATGTCCGCCATAGATGCCAGCACCTGGTCCTCCTCCATTCTGATGAGGTTGCGGCTGCTGCTGTTGCTGCTGAGGGTATTGATGTAGATTGAGATTGGGATTAGAATTCGAGAGCACGTAGTGGGGTTGTTGATACTGTTCAGGTGGATATCAGGTGGTGCGGTGGTTGGTTTGGTTTATTTTGTAGGAGGGAATTCAAGCCAATGAAATGAAATAGAGCAAAATGAGGTTTTCGGTTTGGTTTTCGGTTGGATGGGGAATAATCTCATGGTTGGTCTTAGCTTACCTGAGATGGCGCATAGCCACCCTGGACCAATTGCTGTTGTGGCTGCTGTTGGGCGGCATAGACGGTTTGCTGTTGTTGTGGTTGTTGTTGCTGTGGATACTGTGCTTGTTGAGTTTGGCCTGGAGCCGGTGGAACAGCCTGTGGTGGCAAACCATTCGATGTGGGTCCACCATTCCCTGTCAGACCATAATGAGAACCTGGTTGACCACCTGGCTGCAACATGGCAGCCAACTGTGGCGGTGGAGCCGGTGGAGCGCTAAGGGAATTCCTTTTTTTGGTGAGAAATTTTCGAATTTGGTTTTTTTCGGTTTGAAGGATTGAAGGTGGTGGTGAATTGTGGTAAGAATTAGGGTGAATCGAGGTGAAATAGTGGTTGGTTGGGTGGGTGAGTGAAGAGACAACAACAATCAATGAATTATAGATAGTGTGTATTAGATAGAAATGACATGATAGATCGACTTGAGTGAATTGACACTTACCTGCTAGTGCGATGATGTCCCTGCGGCGTTGGCGGACTCTGTGGTATATTATTCTGATTGGTCTGTGAGGTGGGTGTCTGTGCCGATGGTGTTCCAATTCCATTATTTTGCCTTAATATTGCTGCATCCTCGCTGGTCATAGTACGATAGCCCATATCCTCTTCATAGCCATTGCCATTGGTGGGCTGGCCGGTTGGATTATTAACCACTCGTCCGCTGAGCACCTGTCGAATCCAAATAAAAGGAATCATTAGGTAGAAATCCCAGTAATCGTCTGCTAAGGACTCACCTCCAAAGCGTGCATCATGGCACGTGCAAAATTCTCTGCATCATTCGGACTAGAGAAATTTAGTCCATAGACAAATTTTGAATCACGCCATTGATGAAATGTGGCTGTGGCCTGATTATATTTAAGACCCTTCAGTATAGAACAATTAATGACCACCTCATGATCTTGCAGTTTCCGTCCAACCACACGGAATGTATTGTTCTGTTGATGATGATAGATCTGCACTTTACTCAATCCCGATGAGCTGCCCGAGGGCACCCATTTCTTTTGGTTATCATCGTATACCATAACAGAGGCGCGGGCGCCGATTATGCTTTGCTCACTGCAAGAGAGAAATCCAGTTTAAGAGAGAGAATTAGTAGAGAATAGAGTTTTTGAAGTAGATTTTATTGTCCAGTTAATAGTTTAGTTTGTATTAGATGCAAGTTGAGTGAGTTATCTGAGTGAAGGGGTAAATATTAACCTACTCCAACTCAAATTAGATTACCCTATATTCTGCCAAATGTGGGAGAGTGCAATGACTGTCTTATAAAGAGTATAATATGACAAAAGGTTTCTCGCTCTCTCTTTTTCTTTCTTGAAAAAGAAATTGATTAATGGTTTTACCAGCATCATGAAAAACTCATAACACATATTTAGAGAAAGAGCAAATCTGTGTGGTCATAAAGTGTATCATGGACCCATGAGAGTCCGGTGCGGTCTAGACACCTCTTCAATGATCGGTGCATCAAATAATATTCAGTTATCTTTTAATCTCTTTAAAGCGGTAATTTTAATACATCCTCATTTACCAAAGAATCTGACACTGCAATAGAACCTTTCATTGATCTATGGCGTAAAACATAAGATAAATTTCGTCACCCAACTAGGACAGTTTATCTCTTACACTACTCAAATCTACACCATGTTAAGTTAATGAAAATCATTACCTACAGATCATTCTGTTTGCATGCCAAGGAATGTAAAACTAAGCCAATCTCCTAGGACTGCCCCGTTTTCTGTTATTTAACAATGATTTGTCGCTTGTGGCCAGCTCCACTTGCAAACTCCTATTTTATGACCCGTTTATTGAATCGCGATCGTGACCCTTTCTGCGTCACTTTTATTTCACGAACAAGCCCTTTAAGCTCTTTAACAGTTATTTAAAACCCTGACTCATGCTTAGCATGAACAATATCACGAACAAGTGGCCATAAAGTTATAATATTATATGCTTGGTTTATGTACAAATTGAAATACTTCACAAGTGTATAGGAGAGTAAATTAACGATTGAAATATGCCTCATTAAATCCATTTAGAGTTTGAAAAAATATAATTGATAATACATATTTCACACAATTTCCAAGTATTTCAATTCTTTGTTTTGAGTCATTTCAAGAAATTATCGATTACTTAGACTTAAACTAAAATTTTGCAATGATTTACCATGCTATTTCAAACTTAAACCAGTTGGGAATCACAAGTAGAGATTACAATAACAAAGCATGACAATTGCTAAGAGAAAAAAAAATTCTAAAACGCAAAATGCTTGATAATTACAAGCTGAAATTGTATAAAAAATGTTTATGAATCACAATAAAACAAATTGTTCTTGAAATTATCCGTTCTGGTTTTATCTAACTGCAAAGATTCATTTCCTGGACAGTATTACAGAATCAGAATGCTAAAGAGCTGAGAAGGAAATCACCCATATACATACATCCATGTTTGTATGTAAGTGGAAATAGAAACTTGAAATATAACTGGTTCGAAAAACGCTCTTAACTCATTCAGGGCCAAAAACAGACTTGATTATGTGTGGTAAATTGTAAGAAATATATACATATGTTGTATGTAAATTATACACATATCTTTGACTTGCTCTTGAACTACATTGGAAAAGGCAATACAAAAACAAAAAGACGAAGAATTTGACAAAGAAACAACAAATCATTAGATCGTTAGAACCTTCGAAGAACCCTTTGGTATAGAACAAGACAAAGTTGCAGTCACACGATTGACTCCAAGTGTGACGTAGTCTCTCGACAGGAAGTGCAATGCATTTCTTTGTTTGCCTGAGAAAATTGCGCGCACCTGTCATGCAGTTGTCTCAAGTCTCACACAGTCAGTCCGAGTCAGAACGAACCGATTAAATGATTCTAATGAAAGTTCTAATATGTGCAGCAACCTTTAACATTTTTTTTGTTTTCATCATCTGCGCGTTGACAATTAAAGGCTACGACAGACAGACACAGACACACAGCACAGATGAACGCCTTCAATGGAAAAATGCAAAAGGCTATATGACGATGACGACTTCTTGACTGCCTTTTTTTTCTCTCTCTTGCTTTTTTTATTTACTTTGTTTTTTGCTGATCATAGCTTCGAGTTGTATGTTACTTGGGCAAAAGATAATGACAGCAAAAGCCGCCAGCAGCAGCCGCAGCAGCAAAAGCCACAGCAAAACGAGTTGCAGAATTCTCGTCGACGACGACGAGTTGGCCTAGCCTAGCCAAAAGTTGAGTAGTTTTGCACTTAAATGGAGACCAACATCAGACAGACCGAGAGACAGACGATTCGACTGGACTGGCTCTGACTCGACTGAGAGATCTGAATCTTAATCTGAACGGGCTGATGTGGCTGGTGGTTGTCGGTTCCCCAGCGAGTTGTTGTCGAACCGCCACACAGCTGTGTGTGTTTCTGCCTGTCTGCTAGAGCCTTATATAACTAGCCATAACAATTGTCTGCTCTCTGTACTCCGGCTCCGGTGTGTGTTCAATACGAATTTCTGTATTGTAAATTCGTGGAACGAAAGTGAAGTTTAGGATTTTCTGTTGTTATTATACCCTGCAATTATTGGGCTCCAAAAAAAATGGGGTGTTTTATAGACGTCGAGAAATGTGCAAGTGGGAAAAAGGATGTAGTTCCGATCAAAGGTGCCCCGTCTATTTTGAGATTTCGGGAGATTAAGAGAGGTGGGCTGCAATGTGTTGTATGTATGCAGATTAATATAGTGCCATGCACCTGATTGTTTGATTTACTTCCGCAATTTTTGAGGTATGAACGCCAAAACACAAAAATCGAAAGCTCAGTCATCGCATGAAAAAGGAATCAAAGAGAATCTCAAGTGCAGAAATGGCAAACGAATCCGCATTGATGTTTCTTTCCATTCAAATAATAACGTCGACTTTTAAGCGGTTTCGAACGCAAATGTAGAGCGATCCGGCTGGAAATCGAACTTAGATAAATAAATAAATAAGCAGTTTAAAATCTAAATATCGTTCTTTGGAATACGAAGTTCTCCTATTTTCTTTATCAAGGATTTACCATTCGTTTTGCGTTAACTCTAGTGATAGATATGTCATGTATTAAGTTATAAATCTATGATTTTGTAAGCCCAGTAAGCAAAAACAAGTTAGCTATGTTTGAAACATCGAGAAAAGTGTATGAACATAATTCTATGACCTTTAAGTGTTCGTCTTATTGAAGTTCCCTAATTTTACTAAAATCCCATTTTATTTTGAACAGCAGACATCTGCTTATATTTCCAATTTCATTAAAAATAAACAAACTCGAAAATTGTACATAAAATGGCTTTTTAGAGAGAATTTACAAATTGTCCGCTGGAAGCGCTAAGGTGTTTAGGGAGAAGGAAAGATGTCGTTGTATTCTTTTAATGAAATAATAAAGAAAACGGGTTACGAGACGCGTTCAGGAGCTCCAGTGAAAGGAAGATAGGAATCTTTTGCAATTGCACAAATTGAAAGTTGCTCATTCACTGCAGGGTATCTAAAAGTCGACGCCCACACAAAGTAATTTGACTTTATTTTTGGTTTCAGTTCATTCAGATTCGGCAGGGTGGAAAACCTAGTAATCATAGAAAATTAAAGTTTGTTTTTTTTTTTTCGTCTTATTTTTGGGGGGATAAACAAATGAGCGCATGTGGCTGGGTAATGAAGAAAGAAATAATAACGTGCAATTCATTTAGTTTTAGTTTTTTTTGATACTAATGTGAACGGCATACAGGTGAAATCTTTCATGGTTGGGCTCAATGTGATGCAGTCGTGCGTTAAAATACAAACTAAAAGGCACGAGAAGAAGAAACTTTTGTTTTTTCTGTCTTTTTTCTCTCCCTCTCCTAATTGGCGTTAAATTATAATTGTTATTGAGCGAACGAGCATCGATCAATGGGCGATTCTAATTTGAATTTGATATCGAATACAAATTGATGCTGCAATTTTCGCAAGAGTCGAAAGAAACGTGCGTAAAGATGAGATCACGTTTATCTGAGATGTAATCGAAACAGATCAAGGACGTTTTGTATGGAGAAGAGAGTTCAAAAGGTTGAAAGAAAAGAGAGAGGGTTATAATTTTTGTTTTGTAATGGAAAACATACGCAAAAATTGTTGTAATGCCCCCAATGAATTTATCTTTGACCGAATTATGTCGACGTGGTTGTTGGTGTTGTGATGGGGAATTATTGATGTTGATGCGTTGCTGTTGTTGTGTGTGTTGTAGATAATGATTTATGTTGCTATAGAGATGTTGCTGCTGTTGCTGATTTTGATGTTGCTGATGTATTTTTGTTGGTGCTGTTCTAATTGAGAACGACATGGAACAGGCAAGTCTCGGGGGGGTTATGGGATAAAGTATTGGATGGTGGGTCTGTAGTAGTTGCTGGCGGTGAAGGGGAAACGCACTTGCGTAGAGTGGAAAATAAAGCCGAAGAACTAATGGAAGTAGTAGTAGTAGTAGCTGGTGTTGAGTTAGTAGAGGAAGGGTAGGAGACAGTAGTAACTATCGGTGATGATGATGATGATGATGATGTTGGAGGAGTAGCAGAAGTAGCCACATGTCTAGTGTTCAATGAACCAGACATAGATGATACATACAACGGCGGCGGCTGATCATTGACCGATGAATGGCGACTGAGTAGAGGTGGTGCCTCGTAGATGGGCATTGTTTGGGTGGTGGGCGATGTCGACTGTCGACTGGCCATAGGCAATTGCAATACCAACTGTTCATGCTCATGATAGGCAGAACGTTGTCTCAATAGCAATTCCTGTTGCTGTTGCTGATAATGATGATACATGGGATGACGATAGTCCAATAAATCCAATTCCTGCAACTCCTCAAGGCTATAATAATCCGTAGCGGTTTGTTTGTTTTGAATAGCAGCAGCACCAGCGGCAGCAGGTGTCACACGATGATGCATACTTTGACTGCGTTTGATTAGCTCCACACCGGGGGAAGCGCATTTGCTTGAAATTCACAGGGACTAACCACCGATGCTGCTGCTCCTGCTCCTGCCTGATGATAGGCCAGTATGGGTTTTGATTGAACAGCAACGGATGCATTGGATTTTTTGCTCGTAAACGATGTCTTTGAATAGAGTTTCTTCATGGCCATTAACTGTTGGCCAATATTTGCAGAGGCGGTCTCTCACACACACAGACACACGCGCGATCCCACACACAATCGAATTTTTGTTGTAGATCTTGAGATTCTTCAACTCTCTATCTCAGCTTAAGCGCGACCGCGTCTGATCGAATTCGTTACCCAATTGAGACTGAAAAGGCAATCTTGACTTAAGCATCAACGATCTGAAGCCGAGTCAATAGTAAAGCCGAAGTCTAAACAGAGAGAGAGAGGGAGAGAGAGAGAGCGAAATCGCTGGGGAGAGAAAGATCGCAATGGAGAATAAAAGACTTCTCTCTTTCTCTCTCTGGGTCTCTTGATTCTGGCCTAAAAGGCAAATAATTACACTTCAAAGTCAATAAAATAATGAGAAAACGAAACGATGAGTTGTGATGAGAATTTTTCTACCTTCTATCAGACAGACAACAAGCAGGTAAAAGAAGACATGCCATGAAGAATCGAACAAGTGGAAGAAGAAGTAGAGACTGGATTTCCCATGGCTTAAACTTAAACGTTCGTTGGGGGGGCAATTAAAAAGCGCGCTCTTTAGGTTTAAGCTGCGGGGCAATCTCTAGACTCCATCCAGTCACTTTGAATCGTTACTACGGCACTCAGTGAGACAGTCGGACAGACAGACAGTCAGTCACTCTGTGCGCGATAATTACTTAAGAAACGAGCTCAATAATTTATATTTCCCCTCGAGTTACTACTACTTTACAAGTATTTCTTCAACTGTTCCTTTGAGCACTATGGACCGACAGACAATACAAGGGAAAGAGATGTGGTTTGCTATGGAGCGCGGCTTGTGGCAATATCAGTTGAGGTTGGTTTTTTTTTTTCATATTAATCTCTTGTTCTTGTTCTTGTACAATTCCTAAACGTACATTTCCAATTAACATTGTTATGGTCTATTGTTAAATCATACCAAAGAGATACACATACATAAATACATATATATTTATATCTGATTTGAGGCCGGCTGGCTTTAATGGCTTTGTCAGAATGGGTTGGTCCAAAAATGATTTGGCAACTATTTAAACCCGCCAGGCGACAAAAGAAAAACAAAACAAACAAAAATAGGTAGAAAATTAAATCAGCCTTAGGGAGGAGGAGAAGGAGAGACACAAACCAATGTACTTCACGTATATTGACATGACAAGCAATCTAAAAGGAGATTGTGTATGAGGACATCCATCGATGACAGCAGCTTCTTTCCTTCCTGTTGGAGTCATTCAACTCCAGTTTTGTTAGTTGGTTGCAATATCCATCCGGTTTGTTATGCGGAAATTTATTCCATCCAAAAGAGAAGGCAAAGACCGACCTTATTCTTTCTTCCTTCTTTTAGTTATACATTAAATAGGTCACAATGCAGGTGATGTGCACTTAATTGAAGTGCCATTTGTTTGACTTGAGATGACTATGAGAAATTCTCTTTGATTAAAACCAAACTACTCTACTCAGACTTTATAAGTCTAGAAGTTTTTTCTTTTCCCCTTTTTCTTCTGATTAAAGCACTTTGATAAAAAGAGTTTAGCCCAACAAAAAAAAAAAAAAAACACTTCAAACCAATTAAATTATTAATTTTCAATTGTGGCGCCAACTTGCCGCCCCTCACCCTCACATCACTGTTAGTTGTTGATCAGCCGCTGTTCCACTATCTATAGAACAAATGTTACCCATCGAGCGGCGTAATTGAAACTACAAGAAGCAACCAAAATGGCCCAAAAGCCCCCGAAATGCAGAAAGAAGAAGTAGGGAGCGAATGAAAATGGGAGAGGGCGCAAAATACAAGTTTAAAGCTAGCACCGGATTTCCTTAGAGACATTATACCCAAAACGACAACAACGACACACCCAAAAAAAGAAAGAACAATCAAATCATGGCAAAGACTTAGATATACCCATCAGCAAAAGGCATGTTATAATAAAATCAGGATACAATTTATTTTCTTTAATTCGGTTTCTCTTATCAGCACTTTAGAGGACCTATCGAGCCAAATACTCGTTGTAGTGCCAGATATTTCTATATATAACTCGGATATTTCAATTCTTATTTTTTAGAAATTTAGTGGATTGGTAGATAAAGATTCTACGATTCTGTATACTAAATTTGAACATTATACGTTAAATATTTCGAGTTAGTGATATTTAGGAATACATCCGAAGGCGAAAGTGGAGATATGAAATACACTTGATCCTCTTGACAGTCGTTTGGAATCACTTTAGCGCATTTAATGTTTCTGTTTACCCAATATACCCTTTTTCGCCCCTATAAATGCAGGGTATAATAAAATAAAATATTATAAAACGCAAACTTGGCTGCGTTTTTGCTTATGAATCAGTTATAAAGCCCTAAAAACCACCGCCCTTACTCGGTGTAGAGGACAGAGATAGACAGAGAAAGAAATATAGAGAGAGAGAACGCCCATCCCCCCATTAGGGGCAATGGCCACACCCCAACATTGAGGGTAAACAAATTATGGGGGATTAATAAAAACGACAAAATAATGTAGAGGCCCTTCCCTAGCGAGGCGCAAAAAAGTGATGTATTAACATAAATTCTGGTAATGAGTATGACCTATAAAAACACTTGGGGGACCAACATGGCTAGGTAAAATCCACACTCTCCCTTTATACTTTTCTCTTTTGTGTGTGTGAATTGAACTCAATTTGCATGAATGAAAGTCAAAGTCGTCAGTGTCAATAATTGAAATGTCCTTCACGAATCAATGATAATTTTCTCCTATTGATTGTCATACTGACAAGAGAATTTGCTTTTTCTTAGATACGAATATGTCAAAACTTACGTCATATTCTGTTATTATTTTTATTGTAATTGTTGCTCTTGGTTTGTGTTTCTTGCTTGTTGTTTATTTATGCTTTTTTTTTTTTTGTGTGGTATTCCTTCTATCTTCTGTCGTCTGGAGGGATGGGTTGTGTTTAGAAACCGCTCTTCTGCTGTTTAATACAATTATGAGATCTGCAATAAAAAAAGAAGAGAGAATTCCATTAAGATAAATCATTTATAACGAGCAACTAGAGGGAAAGGGCAGACACACGTGCCTTTTACCTATCTAAGTGTGCGTGCCAGGTGGTTACACACGTATCTTAAAGATACCTACATTTTGATATCAAATCAAACATTTCCTTTTCGCCTCCTCTTTGCTCTTCCATTCCCCCTTCTCTCTAAATGTTTGCCAATTTCCCGTACGTCCTTTTTCTGTTTGAATGGATATGAATTGATATTGCCTTCCATTGACTATGTCTGGTTGGTTGGTTGACTGGCCAATGTTTGCCCACAGAGTGAGAGACACGCACACACATATGTACGTACATATATACATTTTTATATAGCATTCTGCGTAATGAGGCGCCAATTGATGTTGGTGGAAGCTGGCCAAGTTATCTCACCCGGCTGACGTACCCCCGCCCTTCTTGATGTCTGTATGCCAAAGCTTATCCGGACCTTTTTCGAGGTCAATAAACCTTTAAAGTTTATGACTTGGCACATACAAACACGAGTATTTACGGGAATCTACTTGGTGTGTGGCCAAGGAAGTGGTGGAAATGCCTTCATAATCTATAGACGATTATTTTCGTTCCTATATTTCGATAACAAAGCCAAAATCTTGTTGTTAGGATGAATTCGAGACCTTTATCGAAAAGAAATTACGCAGGTTAAGTAGCCGAAGGCTAAAGAGACAATTACCTTCCCCTAAAAACCTAATTTACGCCTTAAAACTGTTAAAACTTCGATATTTTTTTGAATTTTTTTCCAAAGTTATCAATTTTTTTGCACCATATGAAGAATTTTTTTGTAACCTAATGTCAAAGATAACATAAAATAACTAAGAATTAATCAAGAGGTAAGGCGACTTTAGAGACTTCAACTTCAAAGATTTAACAATCAAATGACGATATTTAAAAAAAAAAACTAAATAATTGAGTTTAAATTAAAGGATTCCTGTGTAAATGTTGAAGATTAAGGCCACTTGAGCACCATCAGATAGTAATTCCTCATGGAAGATGAGTTGCAAACTTGGCAGCTGCAGGGTATAGATACTTAGTTGACCCTATTTTAAAACAGCCGAAGTTAAATCTCATTAACTTGTTGACCTTTGCCAAAACATGGCATCTGACCACAACAGGTCCTCGTTGGACACTCTTCCAAAGGCCTATATTAACCTAATGCCAAAGATCATAATTAAACCTATTGAAATTCTTAATTTCTTCGCCAAATATCATTGAATAAGAGTCAAATCAAACTCTTTATAGTGCCATGATGACCTCTAACCCTACTTTAAAACCAACTTTGCAAACTTAATACGTTTATAGATACTTTCTTATTTCATATTCTGGTGAATGCTTTCCAGTAATTTCTATCCATTCAATAAATCAATGATAAATTGAAACCTTGAAAACTACTACTAGACAACAAAAGCAGACGGCAACAAACAAAATGGCAGAGCAATTAACTATCAGTGAAAGCTCAAACAATGAATTAATAATGAAAACCCCAGCACAGAAATGGATAGAAGGGGGTTTAGCTTCTGTTCTAACTTTTTCTTTCATTTCAGAAGAACACAAAAGCCAATTCATAATACAAAAAACCACCATTTAAATGACAAATGGCAAAACGGAATCAGGTCAGCAGAGAAGCTCTAGAGAAGAGATCTAGGTAAACCAACTAACCAGCCACGCCCCGCAGCAGCCGCTGCTATGCAAAAAAAAAAAAAAAAAAAATAAGAAAAAATGTTTATACGAGAATATGAGGAAATTTTTTTTGTGTCGTTGCCGCGTAAGAATGTTGACCTAGTTGTGGGTTGGTTGGTTGGAGCCAAGAGGCTGCTAGAGTGCCTTCCATTTTGCTTGCGTCATAGTTTTTGGCACGCATTTTCCTCCTTTTAAGCGGAAACGGAAGTCATAGATGATGGGGTTTGGGATTTAATCTTGGGTTAAGTCATTGTTAATTGCATTTATTCCTCTTTTTTTTTTGTCTTGTGTGTTTGTTAATAGGATAACATTTTACGAGTTAATTTCAGGCATATGTGGCTTCACTTTACAGGATCATCCCTTACATGAATGGTCTTTGGGCAATTAAAAATTCCAATAACAAAAAAAAAAAACAAGTGAAATATTTCGCACTCAAAACAGGAAAAGGAACTAGAGCTCATACTAGGGGGAGGTGGACCTGCCCGAACTACCCCTAACAATGTCCAGGGAATGAATATTGCCCGCTTGCATTCAGTCTTTTTTTTTTTGTGTGTCTGTGAGGGTGGCACTGTTGTTTGTCAGTAGTCCCCTGAGTCCTGTGTCCTGTATCCCATATCCTTTGTCTGGGGTGGTGGAAGTAATATACAGAGTTTGCTGCAAAGTTTACAATTTCGCCAAACTGAACCCAAATAGCCAATGGAGGACAACAAACATGGAACGAATGAAACTCCTGCCCCGCCAGGCTTAACGTTTGAGTTCTTGGTGGAGGACACGTTTTCGATTGAATTTCCAGGAATTCTCATTTCTAACAATAATGATGATGATGTTACCGATGTCGTCACACAGTGGTTCAATAGTTAAATGAGAGTACAATTGATTTTTAAAGAATTAATCAACATTAGACAAAAATTATATAGACCAAATATACGAAAAAAAAGTGTTTATATATTTTGTGTATTTCAAAATAATTTCTTTGTTAGACTTTCAAGCTAATACGCAATTAAATGTTGAGAATTTTCATGGAATGCTTCAGTAAATGATTCACTGTGCAAGGATGATGTCAGGATTTAGCTCCTTTTATTCATTTCTTGCGTGACTTTTATACGATTTGTCATGTGGTGGGAAAACCCCCAAAAGAAACTTGGTTTTTGTTGTTCTGCAATTGCACTTTGGTAGGGAAAACGAGCGTGTGTGTGTGTTTCCAACTCATTAAGATATGTCCCGCTCTACTGCTCCTTCAGTTTCAGTCTCTATTTTGCCTCTCACTTGGCTTCTTCATTTATCTTCTTGGCACTTGGCTTTTATGCGGTAATTTTTTCATTTGGAGCCACCAACTGTCCGCAGGCTATAAGCCCGGTTTGCTTTATAAGTTGTAGAACTGGTTTTTGGGCCAAGCCTGGCTATTGTCATGTGTTTTTAACTGGGCCTGGACTGTCTGTCTGACTTTTGCGCACATATGTTTTTCCTTTATTATATGCTTTAATTTGGCAAAACGTATTTGGGTCGACATTTCATTACTTCAAAGGAAAAGTTTCCGAAAAAAGACTCTTGTTGATTGATTTGGCTTGGATAATCGATCATTGGTTAAGCAAAAATAAAGTCTATTATTCCCAGGCATATCGGAGAACGGAAAACGGAGTCAGTCAACCAACCAGCATCATCTTTACTCTATCATCTTGATGGCTTCTTCTTCAATATTTCTTCTTTTTTTTTTTTTTGCAATCATTTTGTACTGACTTTCGATTGTGGGTGTGTCTAGCTCTTTACTCCGCCTTAATCATTTCCATCCAAACAACAATCTTCGCTCTATTTAATAGCGGAAATTTCTTGGTAGTGGGATGAGGGTAGGGGGCAAGACATTATCTGGTAATTCTTTTTTTTTTTTTTGGTTTGCATCGGTTTTGCTTGACTTGAGACTCAGACAAAGCGTAAATTTTTCATTTTGGGGTCAAATTGGGGGCCAAAAAATCATTTCATTTTCTCTCTTTTCGATAATTATTGAATAATATTTTAATTTTTCAACCCACACACAGACACACAGAGAGGAAGACAGAGAAGGAGAGGGAGACACACACAGAGTGATAATAATAATAAAAAAATAAGAAGGCCACAAAAGCGTAGCTCTATTAAATTATAACACTGTCACACAATGAATTGTGGAGTTCAAAACCTCTATATAATCCATATACATAAACAGAGTTCAAGTGACGACGACGACGACTACGACGCCAAAGACGAGGAGGGGGAGAAAGAGTAGAAGAACACATCATAAAACATACGAGCATGATAATCTGAAATGGGGGAAGAAAACATGCCGAGTAGACGTCAGTTTTAAGGGGGGCGGGGCGAAAACAAAGTCAGGGCAATTGAGCAAGATATAACAATAGAAAGATTGAAAAATAACAACAATAACAAAACTAGAAACAGATTTTTTCGAAAATATGTCAATGTTTTCATACCCTGTAAATTTTCTAAAAGGCAATACTTTAATACCTAAAGCATTTTATTTAAGTTCTAAAAAAACACTATGAAATTATTGTAAGTCCATTTAAAGTCTAAACGGTTGTTGTTTATGTGCTAAAAGAGTTGTTGATCTAATTGAATGTGAATCAGTTACCTCTTTAAACTGATTCATAAGATAATTTAGGAATGTTTTCCATATAAAAATATATAAATCGAGTGATTCGTTTAATCAGAAAATGATTCAGTTTTACTTTTAGACTTAGTCAACGTAACTTTAAATATCAATGCAGAACGAAGTGATGGCTTGACTGACCAATTATCCTTAATTATATGACAAATTTCCTTTTATTTCTATCATTTAAAGATCTTTTGCACTACAAGATACGATTTTTCTCACTAATATATACATAGGTATTAAAAAGATTAATTTCAAAATGACAAGATGTTGATGCGCCTGATCTGGAGTATACATACATATATGTATGTACATACATAATTCCATTATGCAGGCATATACCCTTTGAATATAGGGTGTCTCAATAAAGTTCAAGTTACGGTCGAGGCCCAAACAATATTTATGCAACGCCACCTGCTGGCTAAAAGTCAAGACTGCATTTCTACCTGTCTCCCTCTCGCTGTTTCGCTCTATCTTCTTCCTTTCGTTTCTTTCTAAAAAATAAACTTCTATAAGCTTTTAGTAACTGGCAACAAAACAAAAACAATAAAAAATTCTCCCACCTTCTATCCTTAGCCACACAATGTGAAACTTCAACCCACCGGAAGCACTTCAAGTGCTTGGCCATGCCATTTTAAGCAAAGTGCGCCGAGGAGAGAACGCAACTTCTCGTCGATTGACTTTGCAATGGAGAAGTCTTTCCAGACATTCTGCTAGTGATGCAATTCCCCAATGGAAATAAATGTTCACATATGTATGTACGTATGTATGTACTATTTAGTTTAATCAGCAATGTCGCCATTGTTTCCCGTTTAAAGGGAAACAATATTTTGTAACAAAAATTTATATGATTATACATGTCAATGCTGAGAAGCTTTGGAAAAAATCGTTTTTTATTAATTTTGACCTTCGAAATATTTCTCGTTTTTGTTTTTTGCGCACTTTGGTCTTGTTTTTGGCATTTTGTTTTTTGCACATTTTCACGATCAATTTTCACATCGTAATTTACCTTGAAAGCAACAATAACAAAAATAACATAAAGTTTCTTCAGAAAGAATAAAGAAAACAAATTTTAAAGCTAAAAATATATTTAAAACTTTTGATGTTTATGGTAAAAATAAATATATTCTTGGAATAGTTCAAATGCGGAAATGGGGGAGAGGGGGAAAAAAAGGAAAACTACTTTTAAATAAATTGTAAATTAGCCGCAGACAACATAATTTCATTTTAATTAAACTGGAACTGAATATATATAATCTCGACCAATGGCATCTCCATCTCCTTCTTCATCTTTTTAGAGCTCCTTCTTTGCCGCCGTCGGGGAGCGTTAGAGCGTTAACTAGTGGAAAGAAACAGAACTAACCAACAACTGGGTTCGTGTGTTTTCGTTTGGTGGCTAAATATCTAGGCCGTAAAAAATGGTTAAACGCCATAGCAATTACCTAGCACACCCAGCAGACCAGGCCAACAACATGCGGCGAACTTGGTTAAGTATGACGAGACGTCGGGCATATAAATATAACTACATATATACACACATATTTTTGCAAGTATTATAGTAAAATGCAAGTCCAAAATTATTTTCATAAGTACGAAAATTCATTCAACTAATTTCGTGATTTCAAAGTTTTTAAAGTTTCTTCACAGTTGTTTAATTGTTTTGCTTATTTCACATAAAATTTAAGCCATTAATTTGACTTGTTGCTTAAAGAAAAATATGTAAATTTACCATAACTATAAAAAATGTAATTATATTTAATTTTAAAAATTTGAAAAATCCAATATTAGCGAAAAAAAAACATTAAAAATGGGTTTAAAACTTTATTTTTTGAGATTTTGGTCCAAAGCTTGTACAGGTGAAAAAAAGGGGCTAAGTGTCTTTCCAAGATTTGTTGTTGTTCTGACAAACTTAGTTTAAAAAAGATTGGGAAAAAACTTGAATATTTTAAAAATTAAAAGTCAATTTAAAAAACAATCACAATGTTTCTGACTGTAAGAATTTTGTCTCGTAGTCGTGATCGATGCAAAATTTGGTCTAAAAATGTAAAAACAAAAGCTCATCTCAACTAATAGTGTAGGTGATGAAGTGTAGGTAATCCTCGATATTTACTCTTTCTTTTTCTTCTTTCTTAAATTCTATATTAATATATGAGTTTTGCTTGTCATTCTTGTTTTTCTTACAGTGTATTTGCTCAGCCATCCGCTAAGAGATCGTTTCATTTCAACTAACTCAAATTTCACATTTTCATTTTCTTGTGTGTGTCTTTGGACCATATTTGTCAGTCTGCATGACTCTATGTACAATATCTCTTTGTTTGTTTGTTCTGCATTTGCCAAATACTTCTCCCCACCGCTTCTCTTCACTGAAATAAACTTTGCCAAGTTCTTCTTCTGTTCGGATGGGCGGCCTCCAAGACAATGACAATGGAAATGAAACGCCTGAAAAGCTGCCCACTTAAGCGAATTTTTATTTCTTATTTAATGCTTATCTATGCAGTTTTTATACTATATACGAATATACAATATATATGTATGTATATATCAGTTCATTTTTATCATACATTTAAAAACAATGCATTTTGCAGCTCTGGCAAAGAGACAAAGAGTGAAAGACATACATACATATATTCTCTTCATATCGTTCATTTGATAAAATTCCAACTCGAAATTGATAAGAAAGTAACAAAATTTATCATTTGGCAAGTTTTCGCTGATTTCATATTGGAAGAAACAACAAAACATTTCCTCGTTTTGAATGAATGAATGAAAAAAAAAAATATAAACAAAATTTAATGATTTAATCAACAAGAGCGTAGAGCGTTGGCAATTGAAAGAAATTAATTAGCGCCTAGAAAGGCACGAGGGCAGGAACTGAGGAAGGGGTCGATGGTGGGGGGAGCATTTTCTTCTTCTTCGTCTTCTTCACCTCCAGTACTAAGTAAAACGAAACACGTTCCATACATCCGATTTGCCAGCGGTTTTTTTCTGAATGAATCATGAATTATGCAAGTGACGTTTGAGAATGAGAGAAAATCACAACAACAATAACTACCAGAGAAATAAACTGAAAACTTTTTTTAATTGAAATGTGCAAATGGCAATTGATTTGTGCTTGTTGCTGTTGTTGTTGTTGTTTTTGTTCGTTTAATAAAGTCATTAGGCATAAGAAGAAATTGTGGCATTTCCTTACAAGACCAGGTGCCCAGAGTTGAAAGGAAATCTAGCGGTAACATAAACATACAAATCACAAGACAAATGCACTGGCAGAAAGTATCTACAAGGTTTCTCCATTAGCCATAACCGTGGGGTAAACAACATAAACTAACTTTTTTTTATTAGGCATATCCTTTATCTACAATGACAAGGATATCTTCGGATTTAATGCTACAATGGGGTTTCCTTTATTTCCCTTTATAATGAAAATGTTCTTGATTTACACTAAGGCTTCACCAGCGGTTAATAAAAATAAAACTTTCCTAGCGTATATTCACTTTTTTCGTTGACTTTTTCCCTTGATTTTATTCTTAAATCAGGTATCAATTTCCTATCTATTGAGATTAAGGTATTTGGCAGTTTTATTTTCTTGATCTTCGTTTTCAAGACTCACGCGACGCGACGTTTCGTTTTCGAAGTACTTCCTAGAGCCCATGAGGTTAGCCCGCATTTGAATAACTCAATGTTGAATCAGCTTGAACAAAGCAGATTGTAGGGGATTGGATGGGATGGATGCTGCGTGAACTATACGATGCGTTCAGCGTGGGAGGAAGTGGACAAAATGACATTCGACAGACGACTCGACGTGCGGCATGCGGAAATGTTAATTAGATTTGTTGTGGCATCGCAGCGCATCAGTCCAATCCATGTGGGTGGCATATATTTGAGTTTAACTTTAGCTTCAGCCTTCGCCAGTTTGGAGTTCAGAGTTCAATGGTTCCTCCCTCTCTCATTCTCTGTCTCTTTTGCTCCCTCACTCTAAAAATGTTGGCTATGACACAAAATCGTTTTGGTTGTTGTGAACTGAAGCCAGTTTATGATTCAGATTTTGGTTTTCGGTTTTTCTGTGTTTCATTGGAAATTGCAGTCGAAAGCTTTTAGTCATCATAAAAATTCCACTAAAACAAAAAAACACACACACACAATGTAAACAACCGAAAAAAAGGTCGAAACTAAGGGGAGAAATATGTATATTGTTATTTTATACCCTTTAAAAGCTATATAGGGCTAGTTTTGAGTATAATGAATTTAATAAGAGATACATATGCAGGAGAGTCTATCAATTTTTAGTCGATAAGCATAATTGATAATAGAATTTTCAGTGTAATGCAATATATGGGACCTTTACCCATTCAATTTTAGGTAGCCTATGAGCAGTAAAAGCCATCTAGTGTAAAATTAGTGGTGGGAAATCTAAGCCGCCTAATAAGGCTGTCAATTGAACCTACTCTGACTTTAATAATTTCACAGACCTTATGCTTCATTGTATTTGATGTGATCTTTAGTCCGGCAACTCTTTTAGAGGGTTGCCCAAGTGTGCAACATGCAACATGCTTAATGCAATTCTGCTGGAAAAAAGGTTAAAATCATGTCATCCAAAGCAAACTACATGGCAGTCTGGCAACCTTTTAAAAGGCCTGCCACTAAGCTAACTGCAATATTCTTTGCACTGCAATTAGGAAAGAGCACTTGAAACACTCAATTATGAAGGTATCGGGAGATATTAAAAATTTTATCTAAATTATAGGTCATCTTTCAAAATTCCTTAACATTTCTATCTTGTAATTATTTGTTATAGAGTTACCATCCCTTATAAAGAGTTTGCATTACCTTTACAGGGTATTCACGTGGTCTTAACATGTTAAACCTATTTGTTTTTGATGTGGTTTGCTTTGTTATTAACATTTATCTTATCTGAAAGACGCGTCCCCAATTGCAGCTGTCGGTGTGTTGAGGGGGGCGACTGATCGCGGAGAGGAGGGGTATAGCTGAAACTGGGCTAACGGTGTTTAAATAACTGTGTCGTCACACCCATTGGCGGCTTGTGACTTGTGCTACAATTTAACTATGTTTTGTTGCACTATTCTTTGCTTTTCCTTCTTTCTTCTTTCTTTCCTTTGCTCTCTATCTCCAATAAAAGAATTACGAAATGTTGCATTTTGGCCATGTGTTTGGGTGTTCGAATGGGTGGGATGGTTGGTTGGTTGGTTTTGCCCACGAACAAGGAAGTGAAGCACTAAAGGAGAGGAAAATTGGGATGATGGGAAGTGAGTGAATGAATGATCGAGTAGGTAGAAGAGGATGGTTAACAGATGCAAATTTTGTGCAGCTAGCAAAAACTTTGATTTTTGAACTGGTTTTTTTTTGGCCCGTCTTGTTGTTTGTATTTGTTTGTTTATGTATTTGTCTCTACCTCTCTTGCGGCGAGCAATGAAGCATAAAAGAAAGAGAATGAGTCATAGACTTTGGCTTCCTCTTTGCCATTTCAGGGCCTTTTTGGTGCATTGACATTTAAATGTGTGTGTATGTGTGCAGATACCAAGTGGTGCAAGTGGGGCCTGGCGGGGAAAAATCGGGGCGAAAATGAAGCTGGGCATAAATTAAAGTTCAAACAAAACATGCAAGAGGAAGAGGAAGAGCAGCAGCGGCATAAAAAGGAGGCCCGAGCCCCACCCGCACTCGGCTGCGCAGTTGCTCTCTCTCTCCATCTGTCTATCTCTCTTTTTCTCTCTATATCTCTATCTCTCTTTTTGTGTGTGTGTGTCTCAAACCAAAATTGGCAAGAGATTTTGCCGTTTTTGTTTTTGCGGCAAAGATGCAGCAAAACGAACCACAACAACAACAATTAAAGCAGCTGGCTTCCTACTCTTCCCAACTCCCTTGCCCCCTCCTTCTTCCATACACACCACACACACATATGCACAGTGAGAAATTTAGTAAGTAAAAACAGGTTTAAGTCATGGAATAGAAGCAGCTGTTACTTAAAGATGAACTAAATACTAAAAGGGCCAACGGCATGTGCAAGTGTAAGTGAGAAAGCATTATAAAATGTTGCAAAACTAATTTAAATATTTGATAAATTTAGTTGCAGTCTACACCAACACACATACATGCATATATATATAAGCAAAGACACACACACACACACACACTGAGACAAACAATGTGCGCAAAAAAGGGCGTGTTGAAGAAGAGGAAGAAGAAGCCGCAGCCCAAAAAGGAGACTCGAAGAAAAATATAAATGAAAAATAAATTGCAAATTATAAATTAAGAAGCGAAACGAGATAGCGAAAAACTTACCACAACATTTTGCTTAATTCCGTTTTTCCCTTCAATCCCTTTTCCTGTGTTTTCACACACAAACAAACTCACACACTGACAGGGAAATACAGAAACAAAACACACACACACAAGCAAATCCTCCTTTTTTTGCAGGAGTAGACACAAATTTTTTGTTGTTTCGTTTCCCCTTTTCTTTTACTTGCGGTTTAGTTAGCGATTTTCTTAATATTTGTTTAACAATTTCCACTAAACAACAAAAATCGCCGCACACTCACACACAATCACACACACACACACGAGGAGAACACACATATCCACATACAGAATTTTTCTCTGTATATGCGCCCTTTTCGCGAGAGGCTGTTTTTCCTTTTTTTCTTTTTTCGGTGTTAGGGGAAAAACACAAAGGGGTAGGAGCAAGATGATTTTGTTGCAATTTTTAACGTTATTTACTCGATTGCACTCGTTTTTAATTCATTTGTTGTGAGAAACAACAATTTAATCAAATTCTAGTCGGCGTTTTTTCACTTTTTTCCTTGTGACTCTCTTTCTCTTTAGGTGGGAGGAAGAAACAACAAAAATCGCGTCCGCGTCGGAAGAAACAAAAACACACACACTGCGAGATTCGCGGGAGATGGCATATATAGAGCTAGAAAATTCGATAAATTGATTAATTATCGACCTGCTAGCAAACCCAACAGACATTAAAAATGGAGTTATTTTTATTTTAACAATACCAAATGCCAAGTTTCTTATATATGTTTTGTTTACGAAGTCTAAGAACTAATTTTAAAATATATAAACATAAGAAATTGAGAAATCAATTACTCTGCAGTGTGTTAAATTTAAAAGAAATTAAGTCATTTAACTTTACAAAACGAGTACAAACAAAGCGACTCTTCATTTTAGGGTATTTTATAGCATTTCGTTCGATAACAATTCGATAACAAAATAAAGTAGTCGATAAATTTAACTTTGGCGGTAAACTCAAGTCCAATGCTTAAAAATCATCTCTTATAGTTCTCTTGTATTAGGAACTACATATGTTGTGAAAATGAAAATTTTCTTTTAATATAATTATTCAAGCATTATTCGTCATATGACTTAATTTTATTTTCCTTTCACAAGGTGTCAAAATTTTGGAACGTTCTGTGGCGTTAGAAAAAGAAAACTAAATTAAACTATTTGCCTTATGGTACACACTAATAAATTAATTATAGAATGGGTTCTAATACTCTCGTCCTTTCTAGTAGACGGCATCGCGATAATTGGCCACAAAGTGCTGCACAAGGCTGGGCAATTCAGGTGCCCGGCATAAATACTTGTGTCCGTACTTGTGTTTGCCCTCAAATCTATGGAATTCCACTGGCCCCCACGAACGCTCACGCGTATCGAGTGCGACACGATAGAGGCGATAGCCCAATATAAAAGGCACTACCACATCATCCTCTGCATGGATGATCATAATGGGTTGGGGAAATTCATGTATATGAATATCGGACTCGAATCGCAGTTTATTGCTATACATGGGCCGTGAAATGGTAAAATCAAACCAGGGCAAATGCTTAAATGGTCGCGAAAATGGATGCATACGTATCTCATCGCGTATATTGGTGAATGGACTCTCCAGGATCACACCCCGGGGACCGCGTTCCTTTAAATGCGCCAGTTTAGCACACAAATGTGTGGCCACTCCAGTGCCCAGTGAATGACCCCAAATAATGATGGGATTCGAGGTAATATTGGCTATATATTCATACACCATAAAAGCATCTCGTACAACGCCTTCTTCGGTGGGTGAAACGGGATCAGAATCAGCATAGCCTCGATAATCGAACGAAAAGACATGATAATTTAGATTGCGCAGCAACTTATAAACTTCAGAGCGATGTCCACTGCCACGTGTGGCCGTATTGCCATGCAAATAGAGCACTACTGTGCCTCCAGGCATTCGTAATAGTCGCTCATAGAATAACTGTTCATTTTCTGGCAATATCACTGGAAATTCCGAACGTAAGGCTGGACTGAGCTTTTTCAGTTCATGGCTGTTATCTCTGTCTTGGTCGAAGGTCTCAATTGAGGATTGCTGTTGATCCTCTGCTGCAGCCTGTTCAATATCGAAGGCAGCCTCAACTTGTAGTTCCGCTTTAAAGTGACCGACTGCATTCTTGGGCAAGACGTGCCACACACCAATGCTGATACCATCCTCATCTTGATCATGATCCTTTACTGTTATATAAAAGTTCCTTGTGGCATATAGACCAATGCTAGCAGGATTTGTAAGATCAAGTCCTTTGGGATACCGGACTAAGCATGGTAAAGAGAACAATATGATTATCGAAATAATCTTCAAATTAATTTTATGACTTACTGAAAGTGAGGAAAAGTATTCCACGTTGTAAAGTCACCGAATAACGAAAGACCAGCGGCAGAAGAACAAAAAACAAAAGGAATACCAGCAAAGACGTTTGCAAGGTGGCCAGGCCAACTCTGAGAAAGAGAACATAAAAGTTTATTGATTATTATATGTAAATATTACAAATTTCTAATCATATTTAGCAAGCAGAGAGCATACATGGAATAAAATGAGATGGGGATGAAACCAAATGGAACTACAAAGTTGTAATGGTAATTTGTGTTAGAAAACTTGTTAACCGGCGACGAATGACGACGATGAACATAACAATAAAGAGGGAAGTGGGGAAGTGGTTACATATCAATCTGTTTCCATAGCGCCCAAAAGCATTAGGGAAACAGATTCTTCTGCTTAACTCATTCATTCAATCATTCAAACAACATCAAGTTCAAATCAAGTCACGTTGTGTCTCTTTCCACGCAGCATTTTACGAAATTACCGATCACATTGAATCCGCTTTCTGATCTTAAATAATGAACTCATTTTCTGAACGTATACTGTTTTTTTTTTTTAAGGAAAATATAGTATCCTAGGCATAAACTTGATGAATTGCTTATGGCTTAATCTTTTCATCAGTTTAGTGTCTTTAGTTAGTCATATTTTGATTACTACCAAGTCATTATCATATTTTCTTTTAATCATTTTTTAATCAACAAGAGGCCTCACAATTGACTGATCAACGTGATTCTTTCAAATGCTGGGTGGATTATTTTGAGAATCGAAAGGAAAAGTAAAGTCAAACATACTTACAGCCCAGTTAGCCAACTAATGAGGATTGTTCCGGGTATGATTGTAGCATAGAATACTAAATTTAAACAACTATAAAGCTCGTACATTTTGCTGAGCTAAGAGAGTTAAAACCTTAACAAATTTAGTTTTCTTTTTTGTTAAACAAGCGATTTTTTCTTTTACTAAGCACAATTAACTGACGCGTGACGTTTATTTGGGGGAAGAGAAATAAACAAAATAATTATTTTTCTTGAATACTTTTTTAGTAGTAATTGTTTTCTTGATTCTTTTTTTTTTTTTGTTTGGGTTTTTATCACATGCAAGGCCCTGATAAACTATTTTAGATAATAAAAATTAAGAAAAATTATACAATATTTTAGACATATGAATATATACATATATGACCGTACTGCCTAAAGACCCAATTCGTAATGAACCAGCAAAATTAAAAAAAAAAAAATAAATACTTTGTACCCGATTTGTTATTGCTGATAAGCGCGATCCGCGGTGTGTAATTATGTATATATGTGTATATGTATATGTATAGTAGTTATGAGTAAGTGTCGAATATTACGATAATGGGAGATACATACATATATGGGGGGATACATACATATGTGTGTATGGAATGGGAAATGAATGAATAAAGCGCCATCAATAACTCTCTAAACGATCGTGAATTAGTCACAGATCAACTAACTACACTACTAATACTACTACGATTTGGGTACAGTTCAAATATATAGAGAAATTTATATAATATATTTCTACATAAGCCATAAAAAATGAAGCATATAATTTAATTTGTTATTGTTTTGCAAATAAATGGGGTTAGTAGATGGGGGACGGGACAAAATATACAGGAGAATTCACCTCTTGAAGAAATGCCGTCTACGTGCAAAGAGCATAACTGCAAAGAGTGAACAAAAACAGAATAGAGTATATAGAAGACAATGTTTAAAAGAGAGTCTAATACAAAAATAATCGCTGAAAGGGCCAAAGCTGTGCAAAAAGACCTTAAAGAAAAGCTAAATATTTATGTGTCCGTTAAAAAAACTATATTTTCCACTAGTGTTTAATAAAAGTTTTCGTAAAGTATTTATCTACAACTGTCGAATTTGCATATAGTAAACTAATTTTCAACAGGTTGAAGGTATTGACTATATCAGGGTTGGAATTTCAAGTTTGCAAAGTTTTATAAGTTTAAAATTTAATGATGTTGTTTTGTAACTTCAGCTTCGGAGTTTAACTATATCCAGGGAGGGGTAGTCCTGAGGGTCTGGACACCTACCGTAAAGGCATTATTTCAAATCATTTTTAAAATTTTTCGACATTTAATACGGTCGTACAATTCCGAAATACTAACAAAATTCAACAATTTTTTACAATTTTGAAAAGAATTTTAATAGATAGCTTTTAAAATAAACGAACAAGTATTTAATAGGTTAATGAGCAAATTTTTTAATAATTTTTAATCCACTTAATAGACGGAAAACAATTTCAATCCAAAATTTGTCTCATAATAAAAAGTTGTTTGATTATTATTTTTCGAAATTTCTTTCTTCTTAGATTTGTGGGCTGATAAAAAATATAAACAGACAACAAAAAAGGGGCCTCTGGACCCCCAATCTAGTTCCTCAACTGAGAGTGGGCCTGGGGCAGCCTTTCAGCGACTATTTTTGCTGCAATTACTTGTGGAGTCTGACGAGCCACTTGAATTGCAATTGAGTATGAATGGAAGAAGATATTTCACTCAAAGTGATCTTGAACTTGAACGCACCTTTCGCTTGGTTATGGGAGGGGAGGGGGAGGTAGATGGAGTCCGATCAATTGTGTACCAAAGATATATAAGAATTGTTATGGAATTTTTTCGTTTTCTAAACCAAGTCCAGCTGCAGCATGATGACCCTGAAATGCAATTACAAATAGATTAATGAACCATTTACAAAGAAAATTAATAAGATTATGGAAAATTTTTGGAAATGCCGGTAATGTGAGACGTCAACACCTGCTCTCACTCACACACAAGCACCACCCTGCCACCAACCATAATACACAAATACACAAACAATTAAAAAACTTTCGTTTACGCAATTGAACACGATTTCTTGTTATTTTATAAGCATAAGTTTGAATTACCACAACATTCGCCCCAAACTGTACTTTAGTTTGCTATCTCCAAAAGGCGAGAAGCGCCCGAAATTCGTTAAGGTTCCACTTTAATAAAAAAAATTTTGAGCAATTACGACCGCTTTTATTGGATTATTTCAAACAGCTGTGCAATGTTGTCATTTTTCGCAATCGGCTATCGAATGGATTAACGGTGACCAAATCACGGAACAGGCAAAAAAAGTAACCCAACTAACATTTTTGATGTTTAAGTTTTTCGTAAATTTTTGTATAGGGATTCAATGAATTATAATCACAGAGAGTCTAAACAATACTTATGGCAAATCGGTAATTTCATATCAACAAATAAATAGTTATGATTTATCTCTCTTTTAATTATAAAATATTATTAATAATTACTGACTGTGACAGAGAGCGAATGAATCACTTTCCGGTCGTATATCGAATATCGAATAATTTATTGGTCAAGGAAATTTAAGCAAATTTTTAGTTTAGTTTATTCTGAAATTTGGGGATTTACGACGGCATAGTCGGTATAGGATGAAGAGCTTGGATGAGATAAAGGCGGAATATCCGCTGCATTGGGAGATATGGAATGGCAATGTAGAGCAACTGCAGCTGGAACTGGAAAAAGAACAGGTAAAACAAAAAACATAAAGAGATAGACGGAGAGAATGAGAGTGGGAGGTGGGTGGGTGTGGCCTACGTTTGGGCGCTAATTGAATTAGACTAATGTTGTCATTTTTTCTAATGCAACTAATACATACATACATACATATATCATATATATGTGTGTGTTATTGATTCGATTAATATGATAAGAATGTTTTTGGTTTTTTTTCGGTAGATTGATAAGGAAAAAATCGATCCGCGGGGAAGAACACCACTTTTATTGGCCGTGAGATTGGCAAATCTTCCATGCATCAAGTGCCTTCTAGCAGCCAAGTGCAATGCCACCTATGAGTTTGAGGGTTGGTCGGGTAAGTCTGAGAGGGGTGGTGTAAGGAGTAAATTTTTATCTTGTCTCCCTTTTATAGTTGTCCAGGAGGCTGTATGCACTGGTGATGTGGATATACTTACTGCCATCATTGAGGTGCGAGATTTACAACGACATGTCCAAAGGGTGACTCATGTCCCTAAGCTATTACAACATTTACTCGATGCACCAGATTTTTATATAGAAATGAAATGGGAGTTCACTTCATGGGTGCCCCTAATGTCCCGACTGTGTCCCAGTGACACTTACAAAGTGTATAAGCGCGGAGCCAATGTACGAATAGATACGACACTGTTGGGCTTCGATAATAACACTTGGCAACGAGGGAATCGTTCCTACATATTCAAGGGAGGAAGTGCGTCAAGAAAACCTCCATCATTAAAACTTACTCTAATACTTATAATTTTTTTTTGCCTTGTAGAAGAAACTGCCACAATGATTGAAATCGATCACGATACCCATGAGGTTATGGTTGAGCAAATGAGCAGCGATATTGGCGACATTGTAGGCATTCCTCCGGCCTTAGGCACTGTGCGGGCCCGCCTCAATGCTCCGGTTATTACCAACAACATTGAGATGGAAAAGATAAGCTTTGAGCGCAATAAATCTGGGATTTGGGGCTGGCGTAGTGAGAAATCGGAAGTAATTAATGGTTACAACTGCAAAGTCTATGGGGCTAGCAATGTCGAATTTATAACAAAGACCCGTACTGATCATCTCACCGAGGAGCAGCTGAAAAATAAGACAGCACGCACGCCATTGCACAGTCTGTTGGGCATAGCCGATGAGGATTATGTGCCACCCACAGAGAACGTAAGCGTATATATTTTCTATATTAATGTCATCAGATTAGAAATAATTTACTTTTTTAGACGTCTCCGCCCGCTGTGGAAAATGGCGAACGATTGTCACCGTCTTCCGCTGCTGTTGGTGGTGCCGCAGCGGCAGCTGCACTTCCTCTACTTCCTGGTAGTAACGGTAGCACATCTGCCTGCGCCTCCGGAGCAAGTACACCCAAATCACCACAGTTGATAACGCCCGAGGAGTATTTCAGTGGTGAAATTGATCTACAAGGTCGTGATGTCGGCAAGCCAAAGAATCTGAGCACCAAAGTTCAACGTTTCAAGGCGAATCTTTGGCTTGCAGAAGAGCATCCCATACGATTGCAAGAGCAAGTGCTGCCCATTCTTGACCTAATGTCCACCATGGCCAGTCCACATGTGTCCAAGCTAAAAGACTTTATAACAATGCAGTTGCCAGCTGGTTTCCCCGTCAAGGTAGAAATTCCGCTCTTCCATGTGCTGAATGCTTGCATAACGTTTGGCAATGTCTTTGCTCTGACTTCGCCGGTGGAATATGTGGCCACGTTGCAGGAGCAGGATCGTGTCACCTGCCTAGTGGATGATCGTTGCTTTGATATACCCGCTCACTATACGAACCGCGGTGGCGATTCACGTCGCTCCATGCCTCTGGACGAAGATGATATGTTGCAATATGCCATTGAACAGAGTCTGGCAGAGACAAGTGGCTCGGGTGGTGCATGCGGCATAGATGCCGAGGATAAAGTGGATATTTGGGAAGTGTTGCGGGGTCAACATGTTGTCGGAACTGAGCTTTTGCCCGAAGATGATGAACAACTGCAGCGGTAAGTTATATCTAAGAAGAATAGTAACTTTTTATTTAATCAAAGTCTGTGTCTGACAATTTCCCACCGCCTAGTAGTAATCCAACACGCAATTCCCACACTCATTTACTCTCACCACACCATTATCATTATCATCAATATGGACGGCATTCGCCGGCTCCACAACAAAAACATCATCTAGAGCCGCTTCCACGCGGACGCTCTTCCTCGGCGGGAGCTCAATTCAAAAATGACCTTAGCTACATGAAGAAAATCTTCAAATAGTTCCCTCTCAATATACTTCCTCTCTTGTATTGCTAGTATATCCATTTCATTGCTTCGTGCTTTGTGTGTTTCTTCTCTTTTGTGCTATGCGATTTTTCCACAGAGTTCTGCAGGAATCCCTTCTGGGTGCAGCTGGGGCGCATGCCAGTGGTTCTCCCGTCTCCGAGGATGATGATGACGGTGGTTTTCGTTATGTGGATCCTGATTTAGCCATGGCCATGCGTCTCTCTCAACAGGATCAACAGAAATATGAGCTAGAACGGCAACGGGAGCAGGAAATGATCGAACAGGCTTTAAAACTAAGTCTACAGGAACACTAACCAACCCAAACCAATCAACCAACCAAATCTGCAGCTATTAGAGACCCAATATCCAAATATCACCCAAATGTATGTGTGTTTTGGTTGTTTTCCCATTCTCAGTTTTGTTCCTAATCTAAACGAAAACAAACAAAATCCTAAGTTATATCAATTGATTGTAAATTTTAAGTTTATTCTCCTTTATAACTATCTTAATTTATGCATCCTACTTTAAAAGGATGTAACCTTAATTTTGTATTGTGATATATATATTGAATTGAACAGAAGCGAGCCTCGGTAGACGAACTCACAAGTCGCATCACTAGAAAAAAAAAAAAAAAAAACATGAAAAATCAGAGATCTTGTAGTCATAGCTTTTGCTAAAAACTTATCTAATATCTAAGTCCAACATAAATAACAACAACAACATTTATGTCACATATCTTTATAATTTATATATAATTCGATTTAACTTTCATGTTTGCTGAAATTGTGTGGATAGCAAGGATGTCTTAACATAACATTCTGATTGCGCAGGGCCAACAGAAATACGAAACTTCCAGCCTCAGCCACACTCCATTAGTTTGCCAAAAAAAAAAAAAAAAAAAAAAAAAAAAAAAGAAAACTAAAGCCAATTGTTGTCCTGATCCTAGGTGATTATCAGCAATTCTTATATATGATGTAATTATATATGGAATTTTATCAGAAACAGTTTAATTTATGGCTTAAAAGTTGACATAAGTGCTATCTTTTTTAACATTTTTTGTTCAAATTTTTGTATTGCCCTGTGTTTTCTATATAATAATCTACATTCATATGATCTATACCTCTATAACAAGGCCATGAAAACTGCTATTAGGTGTCCAAACCTATCTTAGACTAGTTTTATGAAACTGTATCAAATTGAGAGCCAAATTCTTTAGAACTTTGAAGAATAGTTTCTTTAGACTTTTTTCATTTGAAAATTTTTCTAATACATGCAAAATTGTGTAAATAATTTGGGATATTATTGTAAACAGTGTCTCAAAACAGTTTTTTAACTGCTTGTATTCTTAAACAAGGAGCTGTTTTAAAGTGAAAATTCAGTATATTAATTTTAGCGACAAAATAGAAATTTTAAAATTAGGATTTGAGAAAATGGAAATTTTATGACAAATTAACATTTGAAACAAAAGTTTCAATATTTAAGTATAAAAGAAAAAATTTCTACACTTTTCTTCGAAATTTCCTGCTGATAATGATTATACCTACTTCCAATCATTAACACAGATCTTAAATATTTAACTAACTTTAAGCAGTTTTTAAAGTCGCCTTGTTATACGTGTGTGTAATTTACATATGTCTGTATATATCTTTATATTAATGTCTTCACACACATAAACATTTATACACACATATATATATATATACATATACTATATACAAACGTAAATCTATTTTTTTGTGTAAATGAAAAAAAAAATATATATATAGAAAATATCACAAAAATCAAAAAATATCTTTGTAAGAAACGACAATTTATTGAAAGTATTGGAAACATTTTTATATACAAAAAGACATTTACATTAACTTAAAAAACTATTAAGCATATTGGGGAAGTTAAAAAAATCAAGTCACGGCTTATACGTATATATCGTTTCCTATATTTAGCAATTAGACTAAGCAAATAACTCGGATTAGCAGTTCTCAGTTCTTTAGATTAAATATTTTAAAGTTAGTTTTTGAATATATCAAACGATTTGATATAGATTTTGTGTATTGATATATTGCACATTTAATTTGAGCGTAGATAATTTCTTAACTAATTACTGATTATTAGTTAAGTTATTGCATAAAAAATCTAAATTATTTGCTCAGTTTTAGTAATCTCATTGGACAAATCAGGAGCCAGACGGAGTCCTCTTGGAACTGATTTGGTTAACAGAATTCAAAGCTCCGCGTCATGTTTAGTAACCTGATGGACTATACATATATACAGACACACATATATATATATATTAAACTATAACTAAAAGTCAGCCGTATGTAGCATTTTAAGTGTAGCGGCCCTTTGGTTGTTGTTGGATACTAAATGTATTTGAAACACTTTTGTTTTTCGTGCGGTATTCGAGTCTTGAAGAGTATAGAATCGGCTCTATATTGTGTATTAAGTAAAGGCGTATAGCCAAAGACCTGACTAAAGAAATTTATGCATTTGTGGCGCTCCTGAAAGTGTGTATCATCCTCGCTGAGTGATACTGGACAACCCGGACAACGGAAAGTCCAACGTGAAGTGACTTTCACGGGCGGTTTTCGTGTAACGTGGGATACAAGGAAATTCATGGCAATATCCTCACAATTCATATACTCATCCACCTTGTCCCGTATGGCCTGGGGCAAGTGATAGCTATACAAATACATATAATATTTGTGGAAAAAGGCAGCTCCTGTTAGGACCATGCTCAATTCACAGCTATAGTTGGAATTGTAGTGCCACATATTGTTCGAACTTAAATCCCAGGCATGATAGCGGCCGGGAAAACCAACAACACGATCACGATGTTCACGCCAGACGCGAAAACCAAAGAGAATCTCGTCGTGCCTTAGATGAGCATCATCATCGACTGAGAGTACCGCTTCTGTTTCAATAACATCGAAGGGTAAGAATCGATTGTTAAGTGAATTGCGTGGGGCACGGACCACGGCCACGGGCACACCGATATCGGGCCAACGCAAGTCGTCCAGTGGTGGTTTGGGAGAATTCCAAACTACAACCACTTTATGCAAATAGGGTAGACCGTAGAGACGTCCCAGAGAGTCCATAAGAACTTGCTCCCGCTCGTAGGTTAACATTACAATGGTGAATTGCTCCCGGGGATAGTTACCACCCAGAGCTTCGCTAAATTCCTTGCCAGCACCACCGATACCTTTGCCAATGGGACGAAATCCTGTATGGGAGCCCATGAATTTGGCCTCCGATGGCAGAGCCGGATCAAAGGGCAATTGGGGATACATGTAGAAAGGATCTAGCCAATCGTTCCAAGCCTCTTTCGATTGCATTCTTAATATGGTGTAGTTCCGACGGAAAGCAGGACTAGCATAGGGCGGTTCAATGGGGCCAAGTGATTCTTCCGGTTCGGTGTCCATTCCCACAGGAGGATCCGATTTGAGGGGTATAAAGCTGCTATTGAATACACTTTGAGCTATCACCGAAGGCACAGGACGTGGTGGAATGCCCAGACGATCCCTTAAGCTGGCTATTACCGTGTCGACGGTAGCTTGAACTGAACTTAGATATTTCTCCCAAATAAGTCTACCCTGACGACGAAGCAGTAAGAGATCCGCATCCTGTACGGCACGTAGTAGAAAATGCAATTCAGTTATTCTCGCCTTTGGCAGCAAGAGGGCAGCGCGACGCCAATCCAGAGTCTCAGCATAAGGCAGACGCAGTTCATCAGCTCCCAGAATAACAGGAACAGCTCCCGACCGCAAAGCTTCATAGATCCTGGCCAGCATAAGGGTGGAACTTACCCGCTGATTGAGTGGCGGCAAAATCAGAGCATATGTTGAATCCTTAAGCAATAGTTTTCGTGATGAATCTGTGCCACACAATGTCCAGTCGGCCTGAGAGTCCGATTCTTGCTGCTCTGTTGCGGGAACACATTGAAACTGCAACATGAATTGATCTTGCGTAGAACCCTTGGCCATGTCGGCAAGATGTTCCAATATAAAGTCATCAAGGGGATTCGATGTATCAGGTGGTGGCCTTAGTTCTCCCTGGAAAGTCAGCAAATACTTGCGGCGAGCTGGTACCATACTAGCACATTCCTGCCACACATCTCCACCGGGTGGACCCAAAATTGGAGGAACAATTATATCATAATTGGGTCTGAATTGATCCCGCTCAAAGGAACTTTGCACCACAATGGCTCGCATGGTATTTTGATGCAACAACGAATTTGTACGACGGGAAGAGAGATCGCGGCGTGCGAGATTCAAGAGGACATGATTCCGTCCATCGCCACCCCAGTAGGGTAGCTTATATAACTTGCTCATGTCAATGGGTGAGGAATCTCCATCTGCCACTTGATTGGCCAACGTTACTCTTTGTTGCTGCTCTGCCTCTTGAGCGGCATAGCGATTGTTGCGTAGTAGATCCTGTTCCAGCAATGCCTCACCCACCAGCACCAAATATATGCAAGCCTGCTTTGGCTCCTTTACAATGTGCACATTATAGCCCAAAGTCTGTTTCAGTGTGGTCTTGAGGAAGCCATCTATATCATATCCTTTTCTCTGCACACTATATTCATCTGGGTCGTAGAGATAGACCGGGAAACCAGAGGTCAAACTACAACGGGAATGATCAAAGCAATTGTGCATCTCACAGGAGGCGGCCACCCCCACGGATACCGCATTCATTTTTCGCGGTAAAGCACTGGGCATTAGAGTACGCGGCAGAGCCAAATCGGGGGTGTTACGCTGCACTGCCTCTCGCTGAGCCACTTGAGCCTGTTCCACCGATATTTTCAGTCGCTCTAACTCCGTTTGCTCTCGCAGTAGCTCTTGCTTTAGCTCCTCAATCTTTTGATTATACTGGCTTATATCTGATTGCAGTTTCTGTCGGCGTGACTCTAGTTCGCGCAGCTCCACAGATACGGTGCTCTGGAAGTGAATGAGATTTATTCAATCCCCGATTTTTCATATGGTAAAATCTTTATCTTACTTTAATTCTCAGCATCTCTTCTATGCGCATTTTCAAATCACTGGCTCTCATGGCACTGAAATCTTCATAGGCATCCAGCAACGGACGACTTCTATGTACATCCATGGGCGGCGAATCGTTCTCATCCTGTAGTGGATTAGATTTGTAAATTAAGTGGGCACTTGTTTGCATTCAGCTTACATTAAGTAATCTGCGGTGGGCCACCAGCGAGAGTAGAATAAGGAGTAATAGAACCAGAATTGTCAATTTGTATCTCCTTGGATAGGTGCCGCCACCAAGCTCACAGGCAAGGGACATTTTGTATTTTTATACTTTTCAAATTCAAAAAAATCTTCACTATATCATTGTAATCTAGGACCGATTTCAGTTTTATATTTTGTAAACATACCAGGGCTGCAAGCGCTACTTTTTTACTTGCAGGTTAAAACGAGGGCAGCCAAAAATAGTTATCGAAAAGTCGAAATGCATTTATCGATAAGTCTATTTGAGCGCAAGTTTCAAACAAAAATAAGCTCCAAAATGATTAATGCAAATCAAACAATTTCACCGATTGTGAGCGAGTCAATTAACATATGATAAAAATACTTTCTTTTTGTGTATTTTGTAATAATTGTTAATCAGTATGTATAACAATGCGACCACCACCAGCACCCTCATCACTCGCTGCCCCTGAACAGAATCACTTTTACTGCTCAGAGTTCCGGCCCAAAAAGCTAAGCTCAGACATCAGTCGGCGTTTGGTCGTTGTTGCGGGTGAGAGACTTGTTTCGTCTCTTCCACAAAGTCGTCTTCCACAGTGTGTTTAATTAATTATATGCAGAATGTTTATTTGACAAACAAATTCTAAAATCGCAAAACGTGTTCCTAACTAAGTGCACAAATCTAGCAAGTTATTTTCAAAAATCATACACAGGATCGACTATCTAAAATGGGTAATTGAAAAAACAAAAAAAAAAAAAAAATGAACCAAAATGGAAAAACATTTGTTGACATTTTCACTTTCGTTCATTGATTCTTTTGCGGGCGAGCCCCAGAGGAACCTTGAAAGTGAAAGTGCATATTGTAAAAGAAAACAAGGGAAAAAGGCTGGAATTTTGCACGATATATACGAGTGTATGACGTGCATAGAAATGATTGATGACTTTACAAAGACAAAGCATTAAACTCTAATTAAATACATTTCTAAATATAGTTAATGGTAATTGATAGTTCAGATCCGGCTGAGCCAACACTCGAAGGAGTTCCCCTTGACATGACTTCTACGACTTCAACTTCTTTAATATCTGTTCCGCATTGTGGAACCAATCTAATCAAAATTAATTAAGAACAGAAAACACTTAATTGAAACTCTTAACCCTGATGCTCTAAATAGTGCTGATGGCTCCTTTTTTTCTTGTTCCTCTTCTTACTGTCGTTGACCCACGCATAAGCTAGATATTTGTTTCGCTTTTTTGGATTTGGAACAACTAGAGAGCAGCTCAGCTTAGCCCAATGTTGGGTGGGCAACCCCACATTGGGAGGCGGGTGGCAGGTTTAATTAGGGCACATTCATTGGCTGTGTGCGTGCGCCTGCTTTGAAGCTTCCGTCTCTCCATGTGCGCCTAAACCCAGCTAGCACCGGTAAAGAGCCAGGGCACACTGGACGCCACCGGCGACCTCTTCTCCATCTCCACCCCTCCCCACCAACAATTACCTTACTTAATGACATCCGCCGCTATGCGTTACGCTAGATGTTCCGTCCGTATTTGGACAAATTTTAGTTACGCCGCAACATTGACTGAAGCCACAAGAAGAAACTGTCACACGGATTCTCTAACCCACTGACCAGTCAGTCAGTCAGTTAGTTAGTCAGTCGGTTCAATTGAATTACAAATATTGTATATTCAGTAGGCATTCTCGTATCAATCGTTAAACTAGTGCACTGTGCCGCCAATAATGCAATTGAAAATTCGCCTAAAGTGCCACAAACATGAAATCTGGGGTAAGAACTCTTCTGATATGCCCAGCCCCACATTGGCGCCCTCCAATTATGCCATATGCAAATTATTCTGGGTGTAACCTTATATAGCACTTACCTGCTGAGAGATTGTGCATGGCATTTTAAACACATTTTGGAGTAGGCTCGTCCCCATTGCAATTGGGCTTTAAAAGAAGTCTGCTCCAAGCCTTGCAACTTTAGTTGTGTTGAAACTGTTTCAAGTGACGGAGTGACTAATTAAATTGCCGCCATGTTGAGTAAGATATTAATTTTAGCACAAATTCGGTTAAGAATCATGAGAGATATTCTTAGTAATCTAAACTACTTCCTTGGAAAATAAATTAATCATATAAAAGTTTTGATATTTGTGGAAAAAACATTAATAAATTAATATTTATTTTAATACGTCACTTTGACAGAGAGTTATTACTTTTTTCCATTAAAGATCTTTCTGAGAAATGCTATTAAAATTAATTTAGTTTGAGATTAGAATTTTAACGGCTGTTTTTTCAAAATTGATAAGCTTAATCTCACTTAATTTATGTGTTGACTTGGACAAATGAGAGGCTTGAAAAATAATAATAAATAGTAGCGGGCCTCTCCTTCTACCTAAAAGTGAAAAAAAAAACATGATTAAAATATTATATTCGAAACTCAACTTGTAGATTAAATTCGTAAAGCGATCTTTTGAAATTGAAATATTTGTCAAATAAGCCAACTTGTTCATTCGATGAACTCAAAATATAAGCCATTCGATATCTTATGTTCCCGTTTGAAATTGAGAAGTTTATAAGATAAGAAGAAAAAGAAACAAATGTAAATAAACTCAAATATTGTTATTTCTCTCCATTAAGCTATAAAAAAGGTAGTTCTATAGGGGATTATCAGGAGAATTCCTAAAAAATCTAAAGTGTTTCCGTTTTTTAGGACTGCTTTCTTGTGGAAAGCCTTGAATCCGGCCCTCATGTTTAACCCAACGACTTAACATTATCCAACAATAAGAGATATTATCTATGCGTGCGAAATTCATTAAGAATATGTACATACATATGTACATATGTATGTTCTTTAGAAGGTTTCCGAAATCGTTACAAATTACATCATGTTAGACCATTCAATCTCCCTTTATTATCATTCCTTCCCTTTTTTATTTCTATTTTAATTTCATTGAAGTGTAGTCTATTTCAATATGTCACGTGACCATATTCCCTGTTGGGACTTTTCGTGACAATCACAAGGTCACTCTTTTAGACACCTCTAGACAATATTAGGTAGAGTGTCTGGAGAATTTGCATATTTTATTAAGAGACTATCAAGTCTGTTCTCGTTTGCAACTTCAAACAGTTTGTTGGAATCTGAATGTAATGTTTGTTTTGTTTTTCAAATTCCAATCATTTTTGTCCTTTGAATTTCGAGTTCCAATACTTTATATATAGAAATCAACTAGATTTACGATTGAAAACGATACGTTAGAATTTTGAAATTTTGGGAATTTCAAAGTTCAAGATAACTATTACTCTAATTTAGAAAACTTAAGATGTCTTTTATCTAATATGCGACAAAAGTAGTTATGAAGTTGAAAACACTCCTCAATAATCTCCTACTCTCTGGGCGCCAAATTTCTCAATAAATTATATGATCGAAGTTTAGAATTTCAAATCTTATGCCAAAAAAAAAGCTCAATAAAGCTTTGTATCAGGTGGGTGTGCGTTAGAGTGAAGAAGAAGAACCAAAATACTTCAATTTAGTGTGCTCTCTGAACTTCAAACGAACGAACGTGCGAGTGTAGCGAGGTCGCCGTCAAAACAGCCGGCAGCTCCTCCTCCGCAGCCGCCCACCCCCCCTTCGACCAACGTGACCAAGTACTATGGGCTTGAAACGTTTATTGAAATGTTTGTGTTATTTGTTTCGGTTATTTGACAACGTCTAGAAAACGTGTTTAATTAGCTAAACTAAACAGAGTGCTGGCAAAAAATGCATCTCAACTGAGTGTTGACTCATTTACACAGTCAGTGAGATAGAGAGAGAGAGAGCAAGCGAACGAGAGTGAAAGCTTTGCAATTGTGTCAAACAGCTGTTTCTTGTAACTAAATCACTAACCCTTTTCCTCACCCTCTCCCACCAGAATTACAGTTAAACCAGCAGCAATGACCGTTAAAGTTGAGAAGCTTTTGTCAAGATTTCTGTTTAGTTTTGTTCTTTTTTGTCCTTTTGTAAATCACAACACAATTACCATTTAAATAAATAACGTATTCAATTTCATTTCCGTTTCGTTTCGCCCGCTGATTTTGAAAACCAATGTAAATGTTAATTTTGTAAGTATGAAAAGAAATTAAATAAAAAGGGGAGAACGAAGGTTTAGAAGGTTTCAAATTTTTTAATTTGACATTGAAGAATCGAATAAAAATGTTTTCATTTGAAATACTAATTAACCAAAAAAAAATATTGTAATCTAATTTTTGTTAAAAACTTATCTAACACTCGAGCATTGAAATGCAGTGTAAGCCGTTATCAGTAATTGAGGTTCTTGGCCGCAGATATCTCAACAACAGCAGCAACAACAAAAAAAAAAAAGTGTCTAATCAGACATTAACAAAATTTTATGATTCTCTTACTCATTGATTCTATTCAAAATATGTACTTTCCATTACAGCCCTCTCATTGATGTCCTTGGTTGTTGGTTGGTATGTTATCCATACGGCCATAGCTCTGATTATTGTCAACAAGGACGTTTCCCAAACAACGCGAGGCATGCTATATCCACGTGAATCGGAGACCCGGGAGGTACGCAGTCTGGATGGCATATGGAATTTTGTGCGTTCCGATCAGAAAAATCCTACGCAGGTGAGAAAACTCACTAGTTCTCTGTAGATTTTTCTTAATTCAAATTGTTTTGTTCCCCAGGGTATTAGGGATAAATGGTATGCGGAAGATTTAAGCAAAAATCAGCCCATTATTCCCATGCCAGTACCAGCCTCTTATAATGATATCACCACAGATGACTTACGTGATCATGTGGGAACAGTGTGGTATGATAGGAAATTCTTTGTGCCACGTTCCTGGTCCAAGGAACAGCAAAGAGTGTGGTTGCGTTTCGGCAGCGTTCACTATGAGGCATATGTGGTAAGTGGAGAAGTGTTTAGAGATATTACCGAACTACATGAGAATGAATGTAATAACAATATCTACGTCTATAATCCATCTGAGAATCCATTAATGCTAGAGCTAACGAATTTAGTATGCCTACTAGTGAAATATTTTTAAGTTCTTCTTTTTTTCGCCAGATCTTCTTTCGCGCTTGTAAAGCTGATTTGCTATAGTAGGATTTATTATTTTCTTATTAAACCTGTCACACTAATACTTCTTATAATTAATTATCTATAAATCCTTCAAATTTCATAAAAAACTATTAAAAAATAGCTGAGTTATAGTAAACTACTAATGGCTGGAGAGCTTATCGAAAAGTCAAAAAATTGTAATTTCCTCATTTAATACAGGGTATAACAAAGTCGCAGCGTTAAAACTCGTACAGTATTTAATCCATTTTTTTTCTGTCTTCCAGTGGGTCAATGGCCAGCAAGCTATGAAACATGAAATGGGTCATCTGCCCTTCGAGGCAGAGGTTACCCATCTATTGAAGTATGGTGAAGAGAATCGTATTACGGTCATGTGTGATAATGCTTTAATACAGACAACAGTGCCACAGGGTAAAATCACAGAAGTTCCCAACGATGATGGAGTGACAATTGTCCAGAGTTATACATTTGATTTCTTCAACTATGCGGGAATACATCGTTCGGTTCATTTGTATACGACACCCAAAACATTTATCGAAGAAGTGGAGATTCAAACAAAATTGAATGATGATAATAGCGGTAAGATGAAGGAAAACTCACTTTTATAATCTTGTTCCAATTATTTACTTGTTTACTTTCAGTGGGCTATGTCACCTATAGCATCAATGTGAATGGCAGTGCAGCCAATGAGGCCGATAATAATCTATATGCTCGCATCCAGTTATATAATAAACAAGGTGTAATGGTAGCAAATGCCACCTCTGATTCCCAATTGGGTGGCACTTTAAAGGTCGATAAGGTGAAACCTTGGTGGCCCTATCTAATGGATCCAGAACCAGGCTATCTATACGAAATGGAAATTAAATTGCATGCAGCAAACGAAGAGTTACTCGATGTCTATCGGCTTCAAGTGGGCATACGTCAGTTGAGTTGGAATAATGCTAAATTTCTTATCAATGGCAAACAAGTGTACTTCCGTGGCTTTGGTAGACATGAAGATTCTGACGTAAGTGGGGTAGGGGATATACTTTCCCTCGAAAACTTTTTAATCGTAACTTCTTCTGCAGATACGAGGCAAAGGTCTGGACAATGCTTTAATGACACGTGACTTTAATTTGCTGAAATGGATTGGAGCCAATGCTTATCGCACTTCCCATTATCCCTACTCGGAGGAGTCTATGCAATTTGCTGATCGCCATGGCATCATGATCATTGATGAATGTCCCAGTGTGGATACCGAGTAAGACCCTTAAAGAAGAAGTTTTCTGCACAAGTTTGTTCTCTAAATAAAGCTTACTTTTGCAGAAATTTCAGTCAGGAACTGTTGGATAAACACAAGTCGTCGCTGGAGCAGCTTGTACACCGTGATCGCAATCATGCCAGTGTTGTCATGTGGTCCATAGCCAATGAACCCAGGACACGTGATACCAATGCGGGAACCTATTTCCAGTTAGTGTTAAAGTAAAGATCAACATGAGCAATAACCTGAAATTTTATCCCCATAGATTTGTGGCCAATTATACGCGATCATTGGATAAAACCAGACCTATTACAGCTGCCATAGCTCAACCCTATACTGAAGACAAGGCGGTAAGTTCTTATTAAAAATCTTAAAACGATATTTCTATAAGAAGCATTTGACATTCAGGGCAACTCATTGGATATCATTAGCTTCAATCGCTACAATGCTTGGTATTCCAATGCCGGACGTCTTGATATGGTGACCCAGCGTGTTATTGATGAAGCCAGTGGCTGGTACAAAAAGTATAATAAGCCTGTGATTATGTCTGAATATGGAGCCGATACCATGGATGGTCTGCATATGGTGAGTTTAGAGAATCAATAGTGCTGACATAACACTTCATTTCTTTTGTCTTTCTAGCAACCTGCATATGTATGGTCCGAGGAGTTTCAATCCGAAGTATTTTCACGTCACTTTAGAGCATTTGATATCCTAAGACGTAAAGGTTGGTTCCTTGGTGAATTTGTGTGGAATTTCGCTGACTTCAAAACGGCTCAATGTAAGTAGTTTATTTTATCTACTCTCGATGGCATTTCTTATTTATTTCTTCCTATGTTTACAGCCTACACACGCGTTGGTGGCAATAAAAAGGGAGTTTTTACCCGTGCCCGCCAGCCAAAGGCGGCAGCCCATCTTCTTAGAAAGCGTTATTTTGCCCTTGGCAGGGAATTGGAGGATTGCAGCTTTCCAGAGGATTTATTCACCTATATTGCCGAAGTCGGTGATAGTGGCAAACGTGATGCTAGCGATTTGTAGATGAACATCACTTAAAAAAAAAGCAAAAGACACAACTGAGTACAATATTGAAGTATTTGATACCTGTACATATGTATGGTAATGTTACATTTTATTGTTTAATTCTGTATTTTTTTTGTTCCGAGTGAGATAGAAAGAAAGGAGAGCAGGGTTTTCCATTAATCCGATTTGGTCGCCAAAAACTACTGCCACACCAAAACGGATGCATTTCCATAAAAATAAAAACCCACTTAAAAAATACTCCCACCATAATTGCCTTGTACAATCTTAAGCATAATTTAAGACAATTGTATTTTTATAAATTCCCCAAAATAAAAATATATTAACTAAAAAATATAATCGTTTTTGGTTTAATGGGGGAATTCTCTATTTAACAGATGGAAGCTAACATTTTTTACTGCAAAAAAATAACGCTAAATTCAAATTACAAACGAAAATAAGTCTCTATCGATACCATCCACTATCGATAAATATCGAAAAAGCAGTCGCAGAAATGGTACCATCTCTGTTGCACTTGCCGCAAAAACAAAACAGCTGACTTTGATAATGCAGTAAAATTTAAAAACCAATATAATTTTGTTATAATTAAACACAATGTTTAGAACAAAGAAATATCTGGCGCTTGTTTTAGTGATCTTTATCCTCTATTTTCAACCCGTTCCCGGCCAGATTGATGAGCCTGATTTAAATGATAGCCAAATTTATGATTATGGTAAAGTAAAAACTCCAACTCCAACAGTGGGTCTTCTTTATCCAAGGGAATCGGAAACAAGGGAAGTACGCAGTCTGGATGGAATATGGAGGTTTCTTAAAAGCAATGCTTCCGATCCTCTTCGAGGCTTGCGGGAGAAGTGGTTTGATAAGAGTTTGAGTAAAACAGGCTTTAATCTCATACCCATGCCCGTCCCGGGTTCCTACAATGACATCACTGTAGATAAAGAAATGCGGGACCACGTAGGCACTGTTTGGTATGAACGGACTTTCTTTGTTCCCAACTCATGGCAGAAAGATCGCCGCACTTGGTTACGCTTCGGTAGTGTCCATTATCAAGCATTGGTTTGGCTAAATGGACATCTTGTCATGGATCACAGCATAGGACATCTTCCATTCGAAGAGGATATAAGCAAATATGTAAAATTTGGACTCGAGAATCGACTGACTGTCATGTGCGACAATCGCCTGGATAATCAAACCGTACCCCAAGGACAAGTGCACAACGTGACTACAGACGATGGTGTAACGCAAATCCAAAGCTACACTTTTGATTTTTTCAACTACGCAGGAATCCATCGTTCCGTTCATCTATATACAACTTCTCTGACTCACATTAGAGATATAGAAATAAAGACGCAAATCTCAGTTGATGGTATGGGTCGCATTGATTATCGTCTCTGGGTAGAAACAGTAAATGCAACAGATGGTTTATCTCTAAAAGTGAGACTCCTGGATAGCGATGGCGAAATGGTAGCCCATCAGAAAAACAGGGAAATTGACCATGGCACTCTTTTGGTGCCCAATGTCAAGCCTTGGTGGCCATATCTCATGAATCCTCAATCGGGTTATCTTTATACTGTAGAATTTCATATAACACAGTATAAGCCTGATAAAGAAATACTCCTGGATGTCTACAGGTTGCCTGTGGGCATACGTAATCTCAGTTGGGATAACACAACATTTCTCATAAATGATTCGCCCATTTATTTACGTGGCTTTGGCAAGCATGAGGATTCAGATGTAAGTTAATAATCTTTAAAACCTCAACTATCTTTTAAATGCCTTTTCTTACAGATACGCGGCAAAGGACTGGATAATCCTTTAATTGCCCGTGACTTTAATCTATTGAAATGGATTGGAGCTAATGCTTATCGCACTTCCCACTATCCCTACTCAGAAGAATCAATGCAATTTGCTGATGAGCAGGGCATTTTAATAATAGACGAATGCTCAGCGGTCAATATAGATCTATTTAATCCTCAGCTGCTAGCAAATCATATGTCCGCTATTGAGCAATTGATTCATAGAGATCGTAATCATGCAAGTGTCATTGCTTGGTCCATAGCCAATGAGCCGAGGTCTTATAAAAAAGGAGCTGAAGCCTACTTTGGGTTAGTTCAAATTAATCATGGTAGAATTTATTTTAAATTTTCTTTATTCTTTTTGCCAGGGCCATTGCCAACTACACTCGCAGCATATCCCAAGGACGTCCACTAACAGCGGCTATTAATTCTAATCCTCAACTCTGCCAATTATCACAGTTTCTAGATATCATAGGTTTTAATCGATATAATGCCTGGTATCAGAATCCAGGACGTACTGATATGATAGTCAAGCAGCTGGAAGAAGAGGCCATGGGCTGGCATCAACGTTTTCAGAAGCCAGTAATTATGTTTGAGTATGGTGCCGATACCATGGAGGGCATGCATTCAGTAAGTTGGAGAAAGCATTTATCTTAATTGGGCGTCTCATTAATGATTATACAGTTGCCCGCCTTTATATGGTCAGAGGAATATCAGGTGGTCCTTCTTAACAAACATTTTGAGGTGTTTGATAAATTGCATGATCTTAAATGGTTTCGTGGCGAATTCGTTTGGAATTTCGCCGATTTCAAGACCGATCAGTGTGGGTATTGATTAAATTTAAACTCGTTACAAATCTTTTACCTTTCGTTTTCACCTCCATGCAGCTATAACCCGTGTGGGCGGGAATAAGAAAGGCATTTTTACACGTGACCGTCAGCCCAAGACGGTGGCCCACTTGCTGCGTTTACGCTACTGGACTTTGGCTAGAAAATTAAACAATTGTCCATTACCCAATGATTTACTAACCTACTTTAAGCCATCGCTCGGCCATGATGCAAGCGAATTGTAAGGATTTAAATATCCTTATTCCGTGATGTGATATAATTTAACTTGACCTTTTAAAACTTTTGCAAATATAGGAAAACCTTAAAAAAAAAAAACAAATTTTTTGCCAATTAAAGCGTTAAATTGGTGTAATGCATCTCAAATTGATAATATTAAGTGGTTCTGTTGGTTGTTAACTAGAGTTATTTGCTCTATAGAAATATGCAAGTGAACACGTATCTAGTGAGTCTTCTGCTGGGTTTTTGCCTGGCTACATCAGCGTCAACTACAGTTCAAGGCAAAGGATCAAAAATAACTGAAAGCAATATTAAAACGTCAAATGGAGATGAATGTGAATCGGACAAGATGATTACAACTCATATCACTAAAAAATCACATAAATCAAGTGAATCGGGAAAACAAGGGGGCAATGAAGTTAACGCAATAATGTTTAGGGGATTAGAGCTTCAAGAATCATTGAACACAACTGACTTAAGTAATACTTTAAAATATCCTAGTGTGGTTAGAAGATCTGAAGAATTTAGACCTAACATTACAATTGGTCTGCTTTATCCACGTGAATCGGAGACACGAGAAGTGCGCAGTTTGGACGGAATATGGCAAATGCTCAAAGGCGAACCCCTTAGTCCTTTTCGGGGCGTCTTGCAAAAATGGTATGTGCATTCCCTGAAGCAAACAAAATTAAAGCTTATGAGTATGCCTGTGCCTTCTTCCTACAACGACATCACCACGGATAAAGAATTAAGGGATCATGTGGGAACAGTTTGGTACGAGCGAAACTTTTTTGTGCCCACCACTTGGCAAAAAGATCGTCACGTTTGGCTACGTTTTGGAAGTGTTAACTATGTGGCTTTAGCATGGGTAAATGGTAGACAAGTTGTTTTCCATGAGTTCGGACAATTACCCTTCGAAGCGGATGTAACGAGATATCTGAAATTTGGAGAAGAGAATCGTTTGACTGTAATGTGTGATAATCGACTTTCTAAGAGCAGCATTCCACCGGGTCAAGTTATCACCGAAGAAATACCTGGTTCTGGCAAAGTCTTAACTCAGAAAAGTAGATTGGATTTCTTTAATTATGCTGGCATCCAGAGATCCGTTCATCTCTATACGACTCCCTTGACATATATTTACGATATAGATGTAAGTACATTTTTAATTGACAATGGAACCAAGGGACGAATAGAATTGTGTGCTTTGATTGCCGACAACGAGAATGAATCCATTCCAAAATCCTTAATTGATGTCAAACTATTCAATCGCGAAGACAGTGAGGTAAAAATAAGAAAGATTCCGAATGCAAAATGTTCTCAGAATCTTGTGGGTATGGTTCTAATAGTAGACGATGTGAATCCTTGGTGGCCGTATCTTATGCATCCAGAACCTGGCTATCTTTATAAATTGAAAGTGGAATTATACGATAACAAAAATAAGCTACTTGATACATATAGACTGCCCGTGGGCATACGTCAGATCAATTGGAATAGAACTAGTTTGATGATCAATGGCAAACCTATATATTTACGTGGTTTTAGCAAGCATGAGGAGTCGGAGGTGAGTTGTATATTCTCTCCAACTTCAACTCTTTCTGAGATGTAGTGTCTTACTCTTTTTAAAGATACGTGGCAAGGGATTGGACTATCCTTTGATGACACGAGAATTTGATCTCTTAAAATGGATTGGAGCCAATGCCTATCGCACTTCCCATTATCCCCATTCGGAGGAATCAATGCAATTTGCCGATGAGCAAGGCATTATGGTCATAGATGAATGCCCGGCTGCAGATATGTACAATTTTGGCAGTGACAAAGTCTTGGGAAATCATTTGTATGCCTTGAAGCAATTGACTCATAGAGATCGGAATCATCCCAGTGTTATTGCCTGGTCCATAGCAAATGAAGCGACATCAAATATTAAAGGAGCTTCTGACTACTATAGGTTAAATCATATTTGTTGAGTTAAAAAACTGTTTTTTAGATTTTTATCTTTTTTTTTTGTTAGAGAATTGATTGCCTATATTCGTACCATTGCTCCAGATCGTCCCATAACCGCAGCAACAGATTGCGATACGGATCAACCAAGGAAGTGCCAATTGGCCCAATATTTGGATATCATTGGCCTTAATCGCGATGCGGGTAAATCAATTAAAACTGTCGAAAAATTGCATAAGGTCTTTAGGAAACCGGTTCTAACACTCGAATATGGTGTAGATAGTTTGGAAGGTTTATATATGGTAAGACGGAAGTTTCTCTTCAACGCCAATTAAAAGTTACTTATGTTTAAACTTGCAGTTGCCATGGTCTATAGGATCAGAGGAGTATCATGGTGAAATATTTATTCAGCATTTCAAAGCTTTTGATCAATTGCGTCAAAAGGGATGGTTTATCGGAGAATTTGTTGATAGTTTTGCTGATTTCAAGAAGGATAGAGGTACAAATTCTTTTTGAAATTTTCACATATATTTAATTTACTTATTGTTTTTATATTTTTTGCTTATCTGCAGCCTTCAATAAGAAGGGCGTCTTTACAAGTAATCGTCAACCCAAAATGGTGTCTCATCTTTTGCGACAACGTTACTTTGCCCTGGGCAAGGAGTTGGACAATTCTACTATACCCAATGATATTTATCCTTATGTTACTGCTACGGTCAGCAAACATGATGCAAGTGAATTGTAGAAACAATTCCTATTCCTATTTCTTATCTTACATGGAAAATAAAGTCTAGATACCATTTCATGTACACAATTCAAATTCAGCTCGTTCTGCTTCGGTAATAGGTTCCAGGACACGTAAACAGGCATTGGCGAATTCCACAAAGAGCGGCTCCTGCATGGCAGCCGTCATGGTCAAGGGCACATTGTGGGCCACATCAATTTGTTTTAGCAAATTTCTCAAATGTGGATTGTACAGCAGCTCACGCAGGGGTTCACATTGCTCTGCAAGGTAAAAGTGGAATGAATTAGGATTGAATTATTAATGTTTTTTGAGATTGCCTCACCTAATTGCTGCAGTTTCTCCAGCGGCACAGTGTCATCGGTGGTAAATGGAGCATGTACAGTGGGCTCCTCCTCTTCATGTCTGGCTAACTGTGGCTGCTTTGCCTGGGCGGCTTTCACCAGCTCCTCGCATTTGGGTGAATCTTTGTGGGTTTTGTAACAACTCACAGAGCAACTGAAAGGAGGAAGATATCTATTAAGGATTGGACTTCATCCTATTGGTAAACACTTACTAGGGAGCTGAGCATTTGCTGCATTTGTATTTTTTGGTAGTTTCCGCACAATTAATGCACTCCATTGCAAACAACGTCAAACAATCAGCTGTCCAACAAAACATGCGGTAGGACCCTTAGGACTACCACTCCCACCCTTAGCACTATTACTCGCAGCCTTAGGACCGCTGGTTAATTTGGCGGTTAATTTAAACCTTTTTGTTTTTCGTTCATGTGGGTTTGAAATAAGCTATCAATTTGTTAGCCTGCTCATTGAGATTACGTTGAGAAAAAACAATAAAATTTATGGTAAAATGCAGACAAAACAATATGAAAATGCGCAAGAGATCACCGGGATTCATTTTGAATCTTTTATTTAGAAAAAACTCGAATGTCAACAAACAATTTTGGAAAAGCTAATGGAAACAGAAAATAGAAATGCCAGCAAGATCAAAGAGAACTAAATTGAAAGTTTTTTTTGTGTGTTTTTGTTTACTTTCTGGCCTGGCACGTCATCTTTCGTGTGGCGGGCAGTTGGACAAACAATTGGCTTATCATGTATGAGAATTGGTTGAACGGCTTGCTTGAGCGTTTGGCCAAAAATTAAGCGGGCTAAAATCGACAATGGTCTTAGCAACAGAAAGCAAATGAAATGACGGTCAGGTCAGGTTAGGTAGACAGGTGGGCAGATGGGCAGGTGGGCAGGCACCAGGCGTGTCCACAAATTGCAAACACATCCTGCACACGAAACGGACCTCCTATTCTACATACATATGAACTAAGTACAGTTGGACAAAAAAAAAATGAGAAAAAAACTGCTGGTGGAATGGTGTGAGGGTAACACAACGCCAAACATTGGTGGCAATAAATGACTTCAATGACTGACTGCCCTGCCCTCCCTCCTTCACTCTCTGCCCTCTCCTAGTGGGTATATTTCGGTGGTTCCCCTTACCCACCGAAAAACAGATTGAAAAAATGCACAAAAAAAGAGGATGCCGACCAAAAAAGAAAAAAAAAGAGAAAAGAAAAAGCAAGGTAACATGATGGTGGCGCCTCTGCCGCTTCCGCTTTTCGTGCAACACAAGCGCGATAATTGCCAGCGTTATCCGCTCGGCCTGCCAGTCAAATAGGCCCAGGAACCCAGGCACAGAAAACGTTGGGGTGCCTTCGTGTGACTCGCCTACTTTTTGATTTACAACATTCGTGCAACAACAATTTTCAGTGTATCGCAAAAAGAAATGGCCAAACAAATGCAAACAACAACTCCGGCAGAAGCAAAAGCAGAAGTACTGAGGGCCACACGCTACCGCCAGCGACCAGGATGAGGACAAGGACCAAGCTCCAAGCACCTGCAATTGCACACTATGGGAAAGGGTTTGCCAGGTGTCGTTCGTTAGGAGTTTTCAGCGTTTTCCTTTTCGCTTGTTTTCTTCTTTTTTTTTTTTTTTTTTGCCACCAGCGAAAAAGCCAAAAGCGATACAAATAGATAGCGGCACTTTACTTTTCGCTTCGTTTTTATCGTACCAGAAAAAAAAACGAAACCAGAGACTAAGAGAAGAAATGAAGGAGTAGTAGGAGGAGGAGGAGGAGGGCAGAAGGCGGGTCTCAATTCGGCAGATTGACAGATCATGCAAACATAATGGCAGCATATTGTGCATATAATAAATATTAAATTACATGCTACAAAAACTGGCATTTAATATGCTGCGAAAATCGAGGTAACAAAAAACTGATTTGCATGCCAAAAATATATCTGTCACCGATTTACACAAGGAATATGGATGTAGGTATGTACATGGAGGATGATGGGCGTGAAAGTGACTAAATTCCAAATGCAAAAATCAATCTAAAAAGACAGGCACAAAAAAAAAGGAAAAAAAAAAAAAAAACAAATTAGGAATACAATAAGAAAATTAGATGTGGCCCTACGTTGGGCGCCAGTTTTTTTTTCTTCATCTTTTTTTTTTTCTGGGTTGAGGAAAATAACTTTAACGAGCCAGCCGCACCACAAAATTTGTAACAGCTAGTGGATAAGGGTAGTCCATGAATCCAATGGCTTGTAATTTATAACGCAATCACGTGCCACATTCGTAGAGCTCATCCCTCCGGGTCGAAAAACTATTGTAGACGACTCCAAGCGAAAAAAGGCGCCAAAAATATGAATATATATGAATGAATAGAAACACACAGAGAGGGAACAAGAGTGAGAGAGAGAGAGCAACTAAATAATTTGGAAATGATTTACAATATTGCCAGGCCGTGGAGCTTGAGGTACATAAATCTAACGCCATGACGAAAAGATGCAGTGCAGTGCACAAAATTATAGTCTCGAGTGCCGAAAGAATGATGCACGACAGTCCATGTGAAGTGGCGAATGGTGGCCCTAGCCTCAAAGCCCAAACCAAAACTTGTCATCAGCATATACATATATACATATATATATATGTATGTATAGTATAAAACCCTGCGGCGCTAATTCGGTTATATATTGTCAGTCAGGCCTAATCTAGCGGCAAACTAAATGGTAGAAAAAGTGTGGCGATAATTGCAATGGCACTGCCATTTCAATTTGCTTCCTGCCAGCCGCCCAATGATAGATGACAATGACTTTATCCAACAGGATCTCTCAGTGTTTATGTGTGTGTTTGTCGAAACATTTTTACGCGCCTTGGCCAATTTGTCTTGCCAATGGCTTTGTTTGTTAGCAGCAGAAAACAACAAGAGAAAAAAAAGGATAAGACAAAAGCATTTGCCTTTAATGGTGGTGGTGGCTAAGTTATCTATTTTATTTTGTTTAGAGTATCTAAAACCAAAAGAAAAGGGTTCATCGTATGTGATAGACAATTGAGGACGTTTGGGCAACTGCATCAACTGAGAGTAGTAACAAATTATCTTCTCTATGGGCTACTTAATAGAAGTTATTTGGCCTTAAAAGAGGTAGAAGTCAAAACCAGGTAAACTTTGAATTTGTAAGCTGATTCGTTCCTATTTTATGGTTGTAGTTCATAGACAAAGTAACACTTAAAAATTACCTTAGGTAATTAAAGTAATTGGTTCTCTAATGTGCTTGTTATTTTTAGCCTATTAAAACGATCTAGAAACTGCTTTTCTAAAAGTCTGTAGGTCGAAAAACATAAATTCTGAAGAAGATTATTATGTTTACATTTATATTTACTTTGACGTGTATTGAGCTACTAGTCGAACCCTACCGGGAGGGTTTTGGGTTTTGGGAGGAAAAATATTCAATAAGGACACTTATTTGTTTAAGTTTAAACAGCTTTGAATTCCCTTGAAATTCTTTAAAAAAAGAATTTACCCTCTTTTGCTTCAAAAAGTTTCGTAGACTTGAGGCTCCAAAGGTCCTTTCGCTGCTTTAAACTGATTAAATTCTAAAAATTTCATGGGCTTAAATTGTTACACAACTGGCTAATATTTCAGATATCTTAGATATATATCTTACATGATATCATGGTACCGTAATTGGTTCAAAAAGTTCTAAAGTTCAAGTCCAAACTCATAAGAAGCGATTTGGATGTTTGCCTGAAGTCATCTTTACAGCATTACAAAGATCACAGAATTCATTGCCATTCCGACTTACCTGTTCAACACTTGCTATCGATTGAGTGCCAATTACATTGGCTTTGGCAATATATTTTCTAACTGCTGCAGGGTATCATAAAGTTGATGACTTGCTCTCTATCGTTCGCTTAATTAAAAAGCGCTGCATCTTGTTTTTTTTCAGGCAAAAGTCTGCATTTCTGCAGCACTGGCTACTCTGCCGGGTATTTATGACTTGGCACGCAGAGTAGCTGAGCATGATTTACAGTTTATTGAAAGGAAACAAAACACACTGAGCAAAAACCAATAAAAAAAAAAAATAGAAAAGAAGCACCAAAAAAAAAAAGAGACAAAGCAAAGCAAAGCAATCGCCAAGAATTAGCCGCAGAGCCTCATCAATCATCCGACATGGTGGCCCAACTGTACATACCTTTGCCATACGTAATCCTTTTGCATCGGCGAGTACTTACAACTCTTGACTGGCTCGACTCGATTGGATTGGCTCGACTGGCTTTATGGCCGCATTATGCTTAATAAAGCCTGTCGCTAGCTCTTTTCGCTCGTTTTATCTCCATAGATCCCTCGGTGAAACAGAGGCACAGACTGCAAGAGATGGCCGAGGCAGAGGGATGGGGTAGGATGGAGTAGGGGGTTTCAGATAGAGGAAGCGAGTTTTATCTGAGAGTCATAATGGCGACGCTTTTACAGCGTTGCGTGATTTATGTGATTACTTCAATGCGGCGGCGTTGCGCCAAAAAAAAATCAAACACACACACGCAGCGAAATGGTGTGAGAGAGAGAGAAAAAAAAAATAATAATAAAAAAATAAACGGCCCAAACCGAAAAATTATAACGAAGCCAATAATTGTGCTCCATAAAATCGTCGCAAGTCCATTGACTGCAAACATTTTGCGGTTTTTCAGTGGCATCAGACGACCCAAAAATTGTCGTCTGTCAACAGTTAAATAAATATGCATTAATATGTATGTGTGTGTGTGTGTATGTAAGCGTATGTGTGCGAGTGTGTCTATGTGTGTGTTTATTGTGCAGTCTAATTTCGCCATTAACACTTGGCAGACGTTGGCCGCATGCAATTTTAATGCTCATCTGTATGCCCAAGCGAAATGTGCCCCGAAATGTAGGCAACGGCAAACCGCTAATGAGCCGCAGTTGATTTTCAATTTATATATTTAAAAAGCTCACACAAAAACACAAACAATGCGTGCACAAACAAAAACAGTGAAACCACACATTAAGCGACACCAGCAAATGCCAAACAAACAGATTCTAGATACACTCTCTCTTCAGGAAAAAATTGACTTTCTTTCTTTATCTCATTGAATTTCTGAAAGATTTCTGATTCCTCTCTCAGAAATGACTGACAAAAAGATACAGTTTCTGCAAACAATACTTAAAATTTGCTCATTTGTGTGCAGTGAAGAACATTTAAGCCTGCGGCGATTTCAATTAATGTCCATCGCCTCAAGTAGACAGAGTTAGGATTATAAACTAACGACTCAACAAAAATTACTTCATTTGGATTACATCTTGCCAATAACTTGTATAGATTAGATCACATTTTGAAATGGTTTTCATTGCAAGATTTAAACACACTTACATTTGAAAGTACTTATATATTGTTTATAGTTTTCTTAACGATCATGATAGAGAATGGATAAAAGACTGGAAAAACAACTTAAGCGATATCAACAGAGTAACAACTTAGAACAAGAAAAAGAGAAAAGACAGAAATGAACTTAAAAAAGATAATCTAATAAAAGTAAGTACGAAAATTGTTTCTGTTAAAAAGTTATATTCTTCAAAGAGTGGATTTAGTGAGACATTTTTGAATCCATTCTAACAAATTCTACAAAGATTTATGAACTGGGATCTCCATTGCTGTTTGGCTAAAAAGAGTCCTAAAAATTTCAGTGCTACAAAGCGCCAAGAGTCAAAGTGCCTAGATATTAAAGTCAGTTAATTTATCTATCTTTTAAACTGCCAAAATATGGTTTTATGATTTTTATACAACCTTTTGTTTGGTAATCTTGAGCTGGCAAAGAAAATGTTTGTTTCTGTTTATAAATAAATTGATACTATTTGAAAAAGGAATTCTGAATAGATTGGTCTCCTAGAATTCTTCCTTAGTTTCAGTGGAGTAATCAACCTAATCGTTTGCCAAAAGCAGATCCTGTGACTAGTATTCGTTAAGACATCAAAAAACTAACATTTCCTGCTACATTTTCTGTTTCTTTATAATTTCAAGCCAAATTTCATGACTTTCTTGTAAGCTTCTTTCACTGTAAATATATTATTAAAAATAATAGCTTTATTATCTATATATAGAAGAATATATGTACATACATATATATTAAGTGCATATGGAAGTGAGTATATATTTTTATTTCTCTGCCGCAGTGGCACAAAATAATTTTCCCAATTGGGCATAAGTCCTGCGGCTTCCTCTCTTTTGAGTGCCCCCCCTTTTCTCTTACCCTCTGAATGTAAGTGTGTATGTGTTGGTTCGTAAGGGTGTATGTGAGTGTGCGTGCTTGTGTAAATTGAAACACTCGCAGATCCCATTTATGTCCTGTTGGCATTTATGCAGTCCACTCATTCATGAATGCATTTACATGGCCTAGGCAATGACTTGGTCCAGAAGTAGAGCCAAGCATTCGTAGAGAGATGGTGCTGCGGGTGGAAAGGACGAGCTGGGGAGGGGAGATGGGTGCGGGGGTTTTTTGGTGTGGGGCAATTTAACAGCATTTACTGTAACACGTGTAATTATTTCATGAGATTTATCTGCAGAGCCGAAGCAACAGAAAACAGCCCAACTCTTTGGGTAAATGCGACAAAAATTCCAATTCGTCGTTTGCCGTTGCTGGGGCAACCGCAGCGCAAACAAAAAAAAAAAAAAAGAAAATGTTGCACACGGAAGTGGCAGAGAGACGGCGAAGCGGAGGCATGCCACAAGTGACCGCAGGCCGTCGCAACAAATGCATAAACCAGAGCATCTTACGATAGCACACGGTCAGCACCGTTCGGTAGCTCGCTTGTTCTCTGCTGTTGTGATAAGCTGCCCATGTGGCATCCATTAAATGAGTGTGCAACGTCTAGGCACAGGTCCATGGGTTGTCTGTCAGTTGTCCCCACCCCCCTTACCGTCAGCATGCATCGGACTTTCGCGTCTACTCGTGCGTCAACTTACAAGGCACACGCAGCGCCATCTGTTGTGGTTTATTTGCGTTAAAATGATTGGATGCACGTCATATCTATAGGCGTACTCTCTCTGCGTTCTTTTATCCTGGGTCCTTGCCGGCTCGTAATTCTTTTGCGATAGGCACAAAGTTGATGTTGTTGCCTCTCGTTTGTCTGGTGTGTTGTCCCAGGTACTTTATGGCCTTGTCGTGGTTGAGCTGAGCTCTGCGCGTGCTTCACTTGCATATTTAATATGCAAAGCCATGGTGCCCGGATGGATGGATGGATAGATGGTTGGATAGCTGGATTGTTGGCTGAATGCAGCCGCCCCGAGATGGCACCAGCTGCAGTTGGCATTTGTGGTGGGCCACGGCCAGGACGAGTGTGTTATCAGCTTTTTTTCCCCCACTCTTTTTTTTTTTTTTGGTTTGGTTGGAAAAAAAGCAATAGGCTATATTGAAGAGTTTGCCTGAGCTGCACTGCTATAAAGTGTCGCAGTATTAGCAAAAAGAAACTGTTTTCCATTATTTGAGATGCACTTTTGGTTTTCTTGCAGTGTAATCCCGAAGTCCCTATGCCTATCATGGCCAAAGTTTCTTGGCGTCCCAAACGCGTTCGCATGCAAAATCTTCGCTGGTCTCTAAGCCGGACCAACAAGTTGGGCATCTGTAACTGTCACCTGGTCCACACACACACACAGGGAGAGGAAGAGGGAAGAAGATGGTGATAGAGAAGATACACCTGGCTTCATCTCGTCGCTATGCCCGGGAGGATTTTCAATTTTACTGCATCATAAATTAAATTACCTCTTTCGATGTGCGATGTGCGAGACCTGGTTTCCCTCTCCTCCCTAGCTACCATATTTTGTGCCCAGAAACAAGCTGGCTCCCATTTTATTACCGCAAAAGAAAACGCAACAAGAAAGTGGTCAGGTCTAAAGGGTTGAGAGGGAAGCTTTTGGCCTTTGACTTTGCCAAAAATGCCAAAGGTAGGTATGCGCAAAAATGCACAAAACAGTCAGTCCAAAAGGAGAGCAAGAAGAGCCAAGGCAGCAGCAGCAGCAGGGGGAGAAGAAACATTAAGTAAGAAGGGGAAATGCGGGGGAATGATAGGGGAGGTCAGTTAGGGGTTAAGACTGGGACAACCAATTCCCAAACTGCAGCAAAAATGTACAACAACAGCCACAGACAACGACGACACGACGAGCACTAAAAATGCAACATTACGTATACGCAGTGGTGCACCGCCAACAAAATACCCAAAAAAAAAAAAAAAAAGCAACAGAACCCCCAATGTAGAGACGTACAAGAGAATACATCTACCAAAAAACCATCATGAGCTAAATGGAGAATGGGATGGCCAACACCATCGCGCCAGCCCATGGATTCTAATGAAATCAGTAATAGTAATGTAAGGGGCAACAAAAAAAGAACATTTCCACGATGTCTCCCTCTCTCTCTCTCTCTCTCACTCGCTCACTCTATATCGCTCTTTGATGGCATACAAAACGAAAATTGAATACTCTCCAAAGTTTTAGAGGTGAAACAAGGAAGGATAATGTTGGTAACCTGGGCGCTGGCATTTGTATTTGTATTTGCATTATATAATCATTATGATGATCAGTTCCAAGAAAGGACACAGGGACATATTGAGGTCTTTGAAGTTGATTAGGGATACGGGTACAGGTATCACTTACCACAATATCAAAAACTTATAATTAAACTTTCTTATTTCCTTATAAGATAGTTGATTTAAATATATATAAGAAAGGAAACAGATCAAACAACTTTAAGAAAATGGGCATCATAAAGATGGGATAAGAAAAGTAAAGCTTTGAGGTATTGCAGCAACTTTTATACTTTACGCTCTTTGGTTCTTGAAATATTATTAAACACAACTTGCTCTTCTTTTTGACTCTGAGATAGCACTTTTGAATAGTTTGTAGATCCATTTTGTAGTATAGAGTATCAAACAATTTTGGCCGCACATTTTTGGCTAGCTCAAAAGTATCACGTATTCCCTTGGCCAAGTCCCGCTCCTGTTCTCGGCGATTTTGTTGTTTGTTTTGTTTTTCGATGCGTCCTTTTCAAATCTTTTACACAGGAGTCCATTAAATTTTTGTAGCTTTGATTTGAAGGGTGGTAACAAACAAACAAACAATCACACACACACACACAAACGGAACAAACCAACAACAAACGTTTGTTTCTCGCAAAAAAATAAAACAGACGAAAAAATAAAAAGTACGCAGCTAATTTATGTAATTTGGCTAAGAGGCAAACCCACAAAAATGGAAAATGGACCAACTGGCCAACCAACCAACAAACCAACCAAACAGTAGCAATTGGTCCAGAGTCCCAGTCCTGTCCATGAGGATATCCAATGATGCCGGAGGCATGCTGATGAATCAAGGAAGCGACATCGACATCGACTCTAGGCTTGGCTCCAAATGTGGCCATAATTAAAATTACCTCGTTTACCTGTCATGTGTGCTATAGTGTGTGTGTGTGTGTGTGTGTGTATGTGAGTGTGGTTGTGAGTTAGCTACTCCTTGCTCCACTTCAGAGTTTTTGGTTTTTGGCCTCTTTGTTGACGTATTTTTGGTTTATTACCTTGCATTGCGGATGTGCCCACACCTGTCCTGCATCTGGCTGCCAAATTGTAATGTGTGTTTTATGTGTCTCCCTTTCTCTCTTTGTGCAAAAGAGTGTGTGTGTGTGCTTGCCAGGAGATGTGTCCTTAATGTGCGTCCTAGTCCTAGGAGACGCTCCTCTTACTCTCTTCTTGGCTACAACAGAATGAAAAATGTTTGACCAGTTTTAGTTTGGTTATTTTTTCCGGTTTGTTTTTTTGGGGGAACATTTGGCTTTTTATTTTATTGCTGTCTATTTTGTCATTTTGGCCTTTTGTTTTGATAAAATATGATTGTGTTTTCTCTCTGCTGCAGTAAGATCGTTTCAAAAAAAAAAAAAAACACTTGAAAGCCAAACAGGTAAAGGCCATTTGTAGGGATTTTCTAGTCTTAGTTTGAAAAGCCAGTTGGTTGCTTAAATTATTACTTTGGGAGTAAATTTATGCATCAGTCTCTGCAATCAAAAAGATTTTTAAGTATTTTAAAAAAGACAACTTTTAGCTGTAGTTTAAGTAGAAATCTAAATCCCTCTAATAATAAAATGGGATAGAAGGTGACTTTAGTCGACCAAAATTACAAAAACTTATTGAATTTAAAGCTTGAAAGACTTCAAATAATTTCTCCTAGTTTACTAGACTTAAAAAATCTGCGGATCTACGGATCTTTGCTTTACTCAATCTTAGACCAAAAACTGCTACAATCAAGTCTTTCTTCAATCTATATATTTCTGCTCCATTTCTTATATAAAATTCAAAAAACATTTCATTTATCTTTGTTCTATTTTGTGTAGAATAGAATATTTCCTTCTATTTGATTTATAACATCTAAATGTTTTTGGAATTTGGTTTTTGGGCAACATTTTGAATAACATTTATGGAAACTGACAAAAAGTTTGAGGAAAAATATTTTGCTATGTATGCAATGTGCGTTTTAAAAAATTGTTTTACTAATATTTTGTAGTCATAAATTAAAATTGCAAAAGAAAAAGCAAAAAACTTATCAGTAAAGCCCAAAAAAGTAGGCAACAAAAAAAGGTGTCACAGAAGTATTTTGATAGCCTTCGTTTTACTTATTGCCGGGATTCCCACAGTTGAGTGTGTGTGCGTGTGTGAGTTAGTGTGTGTTTTCGAGTGGTTCATAACTCAAACCAAATCGCCTTGGCCATTGCCAGCACGTGTGCCGCTGCCGTTGCCGCTGCCATCTCCATTGCCTGTTTGCCGCGTTGAGCCTGCCAACAGCTCCACAGCTGTGGTTGCTGCTATAGCTACTGTCCTGGCCTGCTCTGTCCTGTCCTATTCTGGCCTGGCCTGGCCTGGCCTATTCTATCCCTTGTGCCCTGTGCCTCAACTGTGCCCAGTTCCTGCAGCCTAAAGCTGCTGCTCGTATTTGCAACAAAATGGAATGGAATATGGGTCAAAGTGCAGTTGAATGTCCTGAACATCCGCATTGCTGTAGTTTGACTTTTTCCACACACACACACACACACACACACACTTGTACATATAGAAAGTGTGTGAGACCTCGGCCTCAGCCTCGTATCCTCATCCTTATCCTCATTCTCATACCTCCCCCTTTTGCATCGTGTTGGATTTTTGCATGGGAATTGCATTCAGGAATATTTTACGTTTTACGTTACATTTTCTGTGTGTGTGTGTGTGAGGATTTTTGCGTTACTTATTCGCTGTCGTTGAGAGCGGGGTGGTGAAGGGGGGAGGTGAGTAAAGGTTTCATTTTTTTTTTGTAACTCTTTTGTTAGGGATTTGTGCGATTTTGGGCTTGCAAAAGTTGTGTAGCCTGTCAGGCATTGGAGTCTGAGCCGATCTGTCTGGATCGGGGCGGAATAGTTTATCCACATAGTTCTCAAAATGAAACAATTTCCATTCTCTATTTCTGTGTGTGTTTGAATTTGAAACTTGTACTTTAATTTCATTACATGTCTTTCTCTCTCTATGTTACTTGAGGGACTTGGGACAAATGCCAAAAAAAAAAAAAAAAAAAAAAAAAAAAAAGAATTGAAAAAATATAAAAGTTCCTTCTGCCTTTTCCTATCCAAATAGCCTTCAATTAGTATGTCTAACGACCGACACATGTGCCCAAGCAATCAGAGAGTGGACCCTTTCCTATGCCTGATGCAGTTTGGCCTTTGATCAAAAGTCCAACTACAAATTAGCTGTGTCGCCAATTTTCCACAAAACTTTCACGGATAATTTTAAAGATTTGTGTGCTGCAATCCATTAGAAATGAAGGATGTAGGCAATCTTTATCCTTGGCACAACTACTACTTGAAATGCGCAATAAATAAAACGCTAAATGAATATGTAGCTCTCAAAGTCTCTCAGTCTCTGGCTTATACACTCGGTTTTAGTTTTCTTTCCCTGTTTCGTCCTTTTTCGAGCAGGCCTTGCGCTTCCCTGAACAAACAAGCGCATAAATTTACTTTATTTTACCCTCTTTCGACTCTTATGTCTGTCCACCGTCCACCTCTCTTGCTCTCTCTCACTGCCTGTCGCCTGTAATTTTGCCTCTTATATAGAAAATCGTTTGTCATTCGCATAGGGGCAAATGAATTGATATGTACAGGAAGTAGCCCTGAATGAAATATGCATGAGCTGATTGACTGAAAGGCTAAAAGAGGCAGCATTTAATGGCTTCAGGAACTACAAATCTAAAATACTTACTTGCAAAATGTATTCAACTTACTTATCATTCATTACTCAATGCAACACCAAGCACCACGTTAGGCTTTTTGGGGTTCTAATACAAATTGATATGAATTCAATTTGTCATTTCGTCGAAATTTCACTATGATCTTGCAAATTGATTGTTTTGTAAGGAGCTTAGGAGATGACGATTTCTTACTGTACCATTGATTTCTCTTTTAAACTTTGTGGCCATCATTTGAGAAAATATTTAAACATTCAATTTTCTAATAGATCAATTCTGATAATCTTGTCTTTTAGGCATAAATCTTTATAAAAACACATCCTACATATCACAGATACTTAAAAAAGTAATCATCTTGCATTAAGAATGCTTTTAGTTGCCATTTCTCTACCTCTCTAAGTATGCAATCTATCCAATACTCAATTGTTTTTTCGAAGATACATTATAGATTACGAACTAATACTTCATAAAGCTTTGTTTGTTTCTTCAACCTGTGGTAATTTGCTTTTAAAGACTTTCAATATATTTTGAACCAGTAAGATGAGGACTTCAACCTTAATCCTTTTAAGTTTAAGTTAAAGGTCGTAGTAGTAGTCGTAGATCTTTTGCTTTCAGCTTTTTTATTGATTCTTTCAAAACTCGGATCGAGCATTATCACAGTTTAAAGTGTATCACCTAGAAGCTGGGCTGTTAAATCTATTAGATCATTCGAACGTCTCTGAAACTTATAAGAAAACTAGCCTAACTAATCAAAGTTAAAGAACTAGATAAAAGCAGTTCCAAAGTAATTTGTAAAGTTTTTAATAAGAACACAATCTGTTCAATAAGTCAAAAAAAATAACCACAAGAGCAAGTCAGATTGTTGCTGTCAATGCTAGGGTTAAAAAACAGTTTATATATGTATTATTTGGCTATTTAAATTATATACAACCAACAATCTATCGATTAGCTAAGTGCCTCTAACACAAACTGTGCTCAACTATTTCCGCTGGCGTCGAAAAACTATGCATCTGAGATGCATTTTATTGATGTGAAAGTATTTAAAGCATTTGAATTCTGCACTCGGTCGGCAGACGAGCGGCGAGAATGTTTGACAAATCTGACAAGAGCGACAAAGCGTCGCCTTAACTGGGGATGATTCCTCATTCCCACCTCCTTTTCCCATATTAGCCCTGGTCCCCCCCTTGCCCAACTTAGCTGCACTTCATTCACGCCTGGTAAATGGTAAAATGGCATGCTTTTAGCATATTTTACATGCCAATCTCTAGCGCCATCTCTCTCTCGACCTCTCACTCATCTATCTCTCTCTCTCTCTTAGTGTCTTTTTGGTGTCTTCCATTTTTGGTCTTGGACTGCAGTTGTAGAAGCTATGGCTGCATTTATGCAAGTCGTAAGTAAAACTTTTCGCACGCAAAACGCAACTCGTAAAGTAAACACACTCGAAAACTAAGTTCTCACTGCCGCGGCAGGGCAAATAACAGATGAAGACGGGGAAAGAAAACTGGAAAAAAGAACCAAGACGAAGCAAGGGCTTTGGGTCTTTTGCGCTGGCTTGCGCTCAATTTGCGCATTTTTTGCGCGCAATTACTCAGCGAGGCTTAAAGGCGAGGCCGAAGCGAAGACTGTTGTTCTCCCCTTCACCTCTCCCATTACAGTCTGTGCTGGCAGCGTACCAAAACGCTGAAGCATTGGCCCAAAGTTGGCTTCGATGTCGGCCTTCGGTTTCTCGCACTGGTTTGGCTTCCATGCGGCGTCTCCTCCTGCTCCGGCTGTTTCTGTTGGTTTTGATCTGACCTGTACCTAAGCTGACTAAAAAGGTGCAAAGTAACTGCCATAAGCCGCTTGCTGCTTACCCTTGGCCATATCATGCACTTCTTCTCTTTGCCATTCTACTCTTCCGCTTTTTTCTTGTCATTTTTTATGTCTGTTGACATTTGCCGTTGCTTAGACTTGAATTACGTCTTTGCCTTGGTGTCGCACACTGCGTATGCGTAATTTTTGCGAACCAAACTTTGCATTTTCATTAAGTGCATTTTAATTGCCTGCCAACGCTTAGCCCTTTGCCACACAGACTCACCGACAGACAGACAACCTTTTGTTTCCTTTTGTTTTATATTGGGGTTTTTCTTTTCCTTTTTCCTTTCTTTGTAATACACTTGCAAAAGGGATTTATTTATTTTGATCAAAAGCATTGAAGATAGAATTTTTTGTTACTACGAATTTGCTAATTGGAACTTTTTACGTATTTAATTGTTTGGTTTATGTTTTCCTTCTAAGGTTTGAGGAATTCTTAGTTAAAGATTCGAGAATAGGCTTGGTGGGGTTTCCGTTCCTACTAATTTGATGAAGTACTTAGCAAGTTTTTGGGGGATGTCTTGCTTGCTTTATAAAGTCATTCCAAACCCAAAGTTCTTAAGAAGTTAATCAAATGTTTTCAGAACTCTCGGCTCTACGGATTTACTTCAAGTAGTATTGTCATGAAGTAGTTTCTAGTGAATATGTCTATAATCATCTTGATGTCTGCAGTCTGATAAAGTATTTGTGTTAAAAATTTGTTTTTTCATGTGCTAAATATAAAATCTTTTATATTGGTAAAATGTCAAGAGCATAGCATCTGACGATTGTTTCGATCTTTGTTTTGATGGTAAGTGCCTGAAAAGTTTTGATAGCAGGACTCCTGCTCTGGCTGTTTGAGATATAACCACCTTTCTATTTATTTCCACTAAGAAGTTTGCAGGTTCTTTGTTCAAAGAGGTCCTTGCTACAAAGCATATAGTTGTAATTGGGAAAACTTAATTTAAGCTTTCAGATAGAGTAAACTTTGGCTTCTGCTTATAAAAATGCGAGTGTTTGGGTAAGTACCAAACATTTGTGTAGCAATCTCTGAATCTAGCATACATTTTCTTGGGTAACTCAACTCTTTTACACCATCTTTGCAAAAATTTCCATCTAATAACCACAAAGGATGATTCTTTTGACCAACGATTTTCTCCATTCTGACCATTAACAAGGGTATACAAATTTCTTTGCAACCAAAGTTAGTCCCCTTTGGGGTTTTTGTCCTTTTTGTTGAGTGCACTTCACACAGCTTGTCAAATCGACTTTTAATCTGCTGCATATGGCCAAGAATCAAGTGACCAACAGCAAAGGAGGCAAAGAAAAAACTGCTGAGCCACACAAAATTGTGTTTTTTTTTTTTTCTGGGGTGTGGGCACAAAGATTTATGCGATGGCCATTTGATGTTGTGTAGGTGTAGAATGGAAATCCTCCTACTTACTTTAGCCAATTAAAGTTGTTAAATTTTGGTTCAAGTAAAACATAAGATGGCAATCGTAAATCAATGCCCAAGCATGCAGCACCTGGGCATATATCCGTTTTCCTTTTAAATTATGTTATCATTGAGCAAAATGCAATTAAGCGCCGATAGCCTACGGTGTGTCAATCAACGGCAAATAAAGCCATGGCAGGGCAGGACCGTAGCCAAACCAAGCCAAGGCAAGCCAAGCCAAGGCATGGCAAGGCTCAATGTTTAAGCAGATAATAAAGCAGACAGAGACAGGTTGGTTGGTTGGTTGGTAGGCAGAAACAGGAGCCGGGAACCCAGGCACAACAGACTCACGCAGTCTGTAGCATGTGCGAAGAGGGGTTATCATTTTGCGGTAACCAACGACAAGCAGACACACACTCACACACACACATACATATTGGCAGGATACCCATCCTGCCTGACAAGCGGAGATGCCTGGAGTGCGCAAATTGACTTTTGCCATTCCTCAATGCAGTTTTCAGGATTTTGCCTCAGTTCAGAAGGATTTAACTGCCGTTGCAATTGCCACGAAGACCACGACACATTGGCGACAACTTGCAGAGGGGCTCGTTGGTGAAGAGAAGGGACTGAGGGAGAGGGGTGAGAGATAGTTGCCCCACGCACTCGAGTGTAACGTGATAATTTGTCTGACGTTACGTTGATGCCGCCGCCATTCTCTCTCGTACTCGAGATTGCCTTGCCATCATCATCATCATCATCATCATCATTGGAATCGGCATTGGAGGGAGACTTGTTTTGGTTTTCGGTTTTCCTTGGCATCCTTGCCATCCTTACGTCTCCATTCATGCCTCATGTCATTTGCCGTTACCATTGCCGTTGTCGCTGGCTGCCATTCAGCAATCTGTCACCTGAGTAACAATTATAGCTGCTGGCATTTTAAGTGTGTGATTGTAAAGGCATTGCAAAAAGGATCTTATATATAGGTATCTCTCTGACTCTGTCCTGTGCCCGTGAGTGTGTGTGTGTATCTCTGTGTGTATTCGTTAACTGCAGCACTTGACTTGTCTTGTATCTGGGTGTGTGCCCTGCATGGAAATCAATCAGCTTCCAGCTGAGTTCAAAAGTCACTCCATGCAACGAAAATTCAGTTTATTAAATGCATCCCAGAATCCCGAAGAAGAAGAGGAAGAAGAAGAAAAAAGAGAAACTGAAAGGAGATACGACGATTAAGTAAATCGGCATTTTCCGTTTATGTAAATCCCAAATTGCCAATTAATTGAAGAAAATTGACCAAAGAAAAGGCAAAGATAATCTAATTGATATTCATGAAAGAAATTATTATAAAGAAAAATAAATGTTAAATCGACGAAGGTGAGTGAGAAGGACATCAAAATAAACATAAGGACATCAAAACATATGACTGGCAAGATATAATAAGGAGTAAAATGGACCCATCCTTTCAAGGTAGCTACTTATAAATATGTTATCGAAATCCATAATCTATGTAAAATAATAGAAAGTCCAAGTTTTATCTTAAAGTGATGGATAACACAGGCCGACATGATTTTTGCTGACGTTAACTTGAGAGGTGTTCTTAACTAATTCGGGTACGCTGATTCTAACTGCATACTTGGTTTTTGTCCATCACGTCTAGATTTTGTGAAATCTGGCGATCTGGGGTTGAAAAATAGGCACCCAAAAGTATACTATAGAAAGTTTGAAACAAAAATTTTCAACTTTTTTTACGGATTTTAGAATATTTTGTGTAAGAAAATTAGTTCTTGTTTGCACATACAACTAATATACAATTTGTAAGACGCAGCAAATTCCCACAATTCTTTAAAATTTAAAAGCAGACAATTCTTGAAATCCCTATAGCATACTTTTTGGTTGAAATGTTACTCATAGAACTATATCCGGAGTGTAAGATATTATCCATTATAACAAAGAAATAACTCTTTGATATTTTGTAAATTCCTTTTTAATCAAGCCTAATATATTAATAGGATAAAATAATAATGTTTTTAGTACAATATTATGCTTATATCATGCAAAAATATATTGCAAATTAGGTCATTTTGAATAATTTGAACGCATTTTTTTCGAAATCCTGACGTGATGGAGAAAAACTAAGTACAGGGCCGTGATTAGCAGCCCCCAATTACTATAGGAGACCTATGGAACTTCAAACACTTTTTCATGACCTCAAAAATGTCGGCCTGTGTAATTGATTCATTAATATTGCAATATGCTTGACTTATATATACATTACCAGATCATTAATTTGCAACGATTTGAAATCCATTTAGTTGGTCGTTTATCATTCGCATAAGAAAGTAGAAACAGAAAGAAAAGTTAATGTAAATTAAAAACTAATTGTTTCTAAAGCTGCACTCATTCATTTTGTGTGACCAATGAGATAAAGAGGTGAATGAGGGGGTGGAGGGGTAGTGGGGTTTGTAAGTAGAATGTATCTGAACTGCAGTAACTTTTCTCTTGAGCACAAAACCATAAATTTTGGTCTAAAATGGTGTGACTGACTTGAGCTCATTTGTTAGTCTCTGACCAAAAGCTTCGCTCATGTGTGATAATTAGCTTCAAGCTGTGCCACGTCAGCAGAAATACAGCCCCCTTGCCCCACAGCATCTACTTGCCACCAAAAGTCCAGTTATTGTTGCTGTTAATAGTGAGAGGTTCTCATTATGCAGCCACAACAGCATCGACTTTAGCTATAGCATCATAGAGCCATTGGCACAATAACAATGCTCTGGCACCTCTCATCCCTGTACAAGCACTCCTTTTCGTCCTCCTCAGCCCTGCGCCCTCCTTTAGTCAAGCATCATGCATAGTTAATCGGCCAGGCATTGTAATTACTTAAGCATTAACCACGAAAGCAACACTTGAGCGGCAATGGCGCCATAACAATAACAATGGACCCAAGCCCAAACCCAAGCCATGTCGCCTGCTCACTTCCGGTTGAGGTTGGTCCTGGACCAGGACTTGATTGTTAGCTGACTGGCTGCCTGCCTGCCTGGTTGGCTCCTGGCTTAATTAGGTTTTTCGGGCAACGACCATAGCGTAGAATTTGTCGTCATTCTTGGTCAAATGAAGCAGCTCCAACTTCCTGTTTCATCCTACCTACTCACTCACTTCCCCTAACTCTGCCTCTCGCTCCCCTATAATTTATGATCAAAAACGCGTTTTTGGTTTCGGTTTTCAACCACTTCTCTCTGTCGTTCTTTGGTATTAAAACCAATTGATTTATGTCTTCTGTCTGTCTATTGGTTGTGCGTGTGATTTAATCGACTTATCGAGCCTATGAAATGCTCTAAATGCCATTGATATTGATTGTTAACAAGAATGCCACAAGAGAGAGAGTGTGAGGAGGCCTAAACATTTTATTAAGGCCACAAATAAAGTGATGGCAAGTTACTTTAATATGCGGTAGGTTAGCTTCAATTGATTTGTAGTTTAGATTAAGTTGTAAGCGAAGGCAGAGAGATAATTAAGCTTAGAGTTCAAATAAAGATAAAAGAATCCAGACAAGTCTAAAGAAAAAGGCATTAGATTCATGTTTCAGTAGAAGGGAGGGTTAAGGGAGTTTCAGTGTAGACATTTGGTAGGATTCGAGTTTCCGAAAATGCCATAAAAACTACTTTCACTTAAGGCACAATTAACATTTGCTTAAAGTACGGATTTCAAATGGTTTTGCTTTGGGCACTTTAATAGTCTCTTGCTAATCTATTTCAAGGATTTTAAAACAAAATTTAAATTTTAATTTGATTAATTTTATAGTTAGTTAGCATTACGAATACTTGAACAATTGAAAATTTCTACATTATATATTGCTTATGAAAGCCAAGAAGACGAATTTCTTTTACATTATCCTGGCACATTTTACAGATACGAAAATTTTCGTTCTACCTTTAATATTTGAAAATTTCTAATGTTTTCTTTTAAAATGTGTTGAAAAATGTATATAAAAAAACATCAATCCATCAACAATTACTCACAAATCCTTTGATTAATCCTGATTAAAGTGATATTAAAAAACTTCTCTAAGGAAAGCCAAACGTCATTCTAAAGAACATCCTGTTAGTCCCTCAACAATGTCTACAAAAATTTCCTAAAATAAAACAACTTTTTGTCTACTAACAATTAGTAAAAACCGATAACTTAGCAACCGATTATGTTCCTTAATACAATCAAAAGGAAATCCATTTGCAAGTGTAAAATTAAAGTTTTCTATAACTTTCTTTTGACAGTTTTCATTTTTTGCTTGAATTGGAATTTTCGCACCTATTATTTATTATTACTCATACGACACATTAGCTAGAGGCAAAAAAAAAAAAAAAAAAAAAAAAGGAAAAGGAAAATTTTATGGAAATTTATGATATGAACTTATCAATAGATCTTTCGTTTCCTTCTCTTATATTCTATGCATTTTGAGTTCTGGCCTTGTTGGCCGTTGATTGATTGGCGGTCTGCGTGAGCTTCATGCCAAACAAATTTTTAAGGAAACGATTTTTGCCGCAGACTTTCTGACGCTGTAAAGCGAGTTGCGTGTGTGTGTGTTGGCCCATTATATGATTATTTTTCATGCACATCGCATTTTTATGGGTGTTGGTTTGTAGTCGTGGTGGGGGTGTCGGTTTTTGCGGTGGCGTTTGCTTTGTGGACCAACGCATAAGCCACTTAAGTTTTTGTAGGACACGCGTCTTGGCCGCAATTTAGCGCCAAGACTTATGCTCCTTTTTGGTGATGTTGTTGGTGCTGGTGTTGTTCCTGTTATTGTTGTTGGGGCGTCATCGAAGCGCCAAGAGCGAAAACTTCGTTTTGCCTGCCAAACGCATTTGCAAGCAACAAAACCATTGCATACTTTAAGGAACTTTTGCCAAGGCAACACACAGCCCCATGACCACAAACATACATATATACATACATAAATTGCGCTGGGGGCTGTAAAGCGGCTTAAACGAATTGCTGCTGTTGCTGCTGACTCCCTCGCCGCCTTCGTCCAAGTCCCTTTCATTCAACGCTCCACGCGTTTTTCTCACAACAAAAAAGAATATAGACTCACAACAACAACAAAATGAAGAAGAACTTGGCCAGCAATTGCAACTTGCTACAATTTGCAGCAGTAGCAACACCAAGAGCTACTTCTTCTTCATCATCCTACGCAGTTGTGGAATGGGTAAAGTTTCTGTTGGTCTTAAGTTTTTGGCACAATTTATAAATTGTTTGCTTAGTTGCCTTAAAGTTTCTGGCTCATAGCACTGGACCGCACTGCGTTGCCAGTTGCCTACTTCAGCTATTCCTGCTCCTGCCGCTGCTTAGACATTATCTGGGCAAAGAAACTTTTCAGATACTCACCAAAATTAACTTCAAAAGGAATTTATTGGCTTTTCATATATATCCACAACATTAGTGGCCAATAATTTAACTAATTGCAGCAAACAGAAAGTCCAAGGCAGAAATTTTCTTTTGTGTCACTTTTAAATTAAATAAGCGAATTGTCTAATGTGATTATAGCTTAATTTTATGAAAGAAATGTTTAAATAATTGTTTGATTTCGTGAGTTTTAGATATTTATGAGACAGTTTTTGGTAAACGTTTTTCGTTGACTACTCCAATGTTGCAGTGTTGGCTAAGCGGCGCGAAGTGGTAGATCTACTCAGAGTTCTTAAACGTAATAGCAAATTATAAAGTAATCATTATTACTAAGTTGTCACAACCTTTTATCATCATACTCCTTATCATTATCTTAAGATGTCTTAAATTCAAGTGTTGAACAAGGCGAAGCTTCACGCAATTCTCACTTTTCGGTGTTGGGAAGTGCTATGGAATGTAACTTCGATTTTTGCCGAATTGTTAAAGTAGTTCGTTTCAATGAGTTTGTAAGACTTTCATAAATACTTAACATTCTTAACATTATTTCCTTCAATAAAACCGTTCAATATTTGGCTACTAATGTCCATTCAATTAAGAAACCATTTTGTAAATATGAAATAGCCAATTATGGAATGCAAATGTCTATACGAGAAATGTCCTAAATTTGCTTTAATGTCCCGTAGGGCAAGTACTTCTTTTAATATCAATTGAATTAATTGAAACTATCCATTATCTGAGCCAAATTACTTTTGGGAAAATTTCATACCCCTCACCCTAAGATGCCAGTATATAAGAAAGAAAATACCAATAATAGTTGGTTATTTTCTATTTAGCCATCAAAATGGAAAGCTGGCAGCTGTATATCTCAAATTTGCTCTTTCTAGTATTCGTACTTGGTAAATATTTGCATATCGAATTATAATGAAATGGTAAAATTTTTCTTTTTAGTGACTCAAGTGTATTCCAATTGCCATATAACCAAAGCGCAATTCAATGAAACTAAAGCTGTTATAACCATGAATGGAAAATATTTACGAACTTCACATATAAACACGAATGCAATTTTGGATATTTATCCTTTATCAGGTAGAAAAACTTCTGTTCGATGCATGGCTAGTGGTAATTTCACACCAGGATTTCCAAGTTTTGCCAGGAAATTAAATGCTGAAGCATTTTGTCCTATGATCAATGACGTTGTTGTTCGGCCCTTATTATTTCATTCCCATTGCCAAGGAGAAATGTATCAGGTTGGTTATAGGATCGATGGAACATTTTTAGAACTATATCGTTCTTGCTATGACAAAGTAAACTATATAACTCGCTATGCGGAGGCCTATATCTATCCTTCGGAAAATATCATCAATGCGGATCGTCCCAAATGTACATTTACCAAAGATGGTATCATGAGTGGTGGTGTGGAAAAAAGTATACATAAAATAAACGTAACCAACACATTCTCCTTACTGTACAAAGGTAAATATGATCATGAAATGCAAAACAACCAAATGGATCGAGGTCATTTAATAGCAGCCGATGATTTTCTCACTTATGATCAAAAAGTGGCTACATTCAAAATGGTCAATGTGATTCCACAATTTAATAGCATTCAAGCAACTGGAAATTGGGTTAAAATTGAGAAATTCGTACGGTCTTTGGCAGACCAACAGAACAATTTGCCATGCATTTATGTTCAAACCGGAAGCTATGGTGTCCTTAAACTGACTGATACCTCAGGTAATCTAGTTGAGGCAAATCTTTTTCAAAGAACAAAATTCCCAGTACCCGCTTGGATGTACAAAGTGGTTAAAATTATGCCGAATACGCCAATATTTGCCATCATAACGTCAAATAATCCGTTTGCAAGTCCAAAACCACCAAGGCCTGACATTTGCAAAAAGTTGGATTGTCCGCAGAACTTGGAATTGAATGACATTGCAGAAAAAGGCTATTACTATTGCTGTGATCCAAAATCATTTGATCCATATCCTGTTCAAGCAACTACTACTACAATTCAACCACCTACTTATAACGTTAATTGTGTTTAAAAATGCGATCATTGACAAAGATTCAAGATGTTCTCGAACTCAGCTTTATGTATCAATAAAATAAATTCATGTCTCTTGAAAACATTTTTTCATTTTTTGTTATTCATGAAATCCAATTAAGACCAATATACATAGCCATCAGATGTATGTACCTGTTTAAATATCTAAATTTTTTTAACGAAATTGATTTAAAAAAATAAGTCTAGAATAAGTTCCATAAGTTCAAAACAAAGTTTAAATACTTTCCCAATAATATGTTAATCAAATATTGTCTGATCTTAAGGAATTCCTACTCCAACCATAATGCTAAATCCCTCAAGAGCCATCAACAGATAAGCTTTAATCTATGCTTTACCATTTTCAAAGAGTTAAACAGAATTGCTCAAATTGTTCGATTTATCACTTTGTTCAAATGTTTTGGTTGTCTACAAAAAAAAAATTGAAACAATGTTTTGCTATGGCAAACGCTAAAACGATTATCGCGCCAATTCCATTTGATAGCCTTTGCGTCAAACTTCTCCACCTCGTGTTCCTAGCTCCAACTCCCACTCCTTTATCTGTCCCTGCTGCTGCTGCTGCTGCTCATTTTGTGTCTTCTTCCCACGCCCGCTGGCACCAATCACGGCTTGCCACCATCAATTAAGTGTCAACGTGGTAAGAAAAAACAAAAACAATCCCCAAAAATGGAGGAAAAATGTTGTAATAAAAGTTGACAATTCGTTTTTTTTTTTTCTGTTCGTTGTGCTGGTGCCATGCATCCAACCAGCCAAGAGCAGCAGCAGCAAACAATGCAAAAAACTTTTGTTACCGATTTTTATATTTGTGCACAAATTTTTAATTTGCTAGCCTCGCGACGTTAGCCCAGCATTTGGCATGGGGTTTGTTTATGGCATGCGGGAGGCAGTTGCCCATTGGTTTGAGGGGGAAAATTGGTGGGGGAAAGCGCTTTGGCCTAAACTATTGCCTGAAATTAAACAAAACTGCTGTCATCGTAGTCGTCGTTTGTTGTCATCGTCTCTTGGCCAACTTGTGCTGTGGCAAGTGAAAAGTAAACAATTGACGGGCATGACGTTGGGGCTTGGATGGGACCATGTCAACTTCGTGTGACTGACTGCGAACTGTCAACAAATTTTTGTGACAACCAAACCAACTTCCCTCTCCTCTCTTTTCCCTTTTTTGCCATTATCCTAAATACCCATTCTTTTACTCTTCCTCTCTGGAATGAATATTCTCAATTTCTTGGGCTGAATGCAAATTTAATGTTGCCTACTTTTGTGTGTTCTCTCTCTCTTTGTTTTTTTTTTCGACATCGTCTTTTTCTTCCTGTTTTGCATGTTGACTGCCATTCTGAGTTGGCCAAGTAGTTTCTGGCTTGATGAAGAGAAGCAGCCAAAGACGAAGCTCCTTTGGGTAAGTCAACGTTGTCATTACATAATGACAGTCATTAACTGTTTGTTGTTTTACCAGCAACAGGGGCGGGTCGGTGCAAACCAAGGCGCATTGGAAAAAAAGGGTACATCAAATTATATTTGTATTTGCCATAAAAGTGCCGAAGTTTCTATACCCTTGAAAGGTATAGGACACAAGGAACTGCAACACTCAACGAAAATTAGGAGAAGTTGTGTTTCTTCTTTTCTCTCTACCAAATATTTTGATATAATAATGTATTGAATCAACAGGCTTCTATCGAAAAAGGTTGATTCATATATATATTCTCAGTATCGACAGTGTAGAGGATAGCGAATCAATTGCCCAAGTTAATAATTATAACAAACTAAACTAAGATTGAAATTCTTTTCCACTGCGACATGTAGTTTTCTAGTTTTCTAAGGGAGTCTTATCTCAAGATACCAGCTTGAAATTAATTATAAATTAAACATACAGAATGTAGGAACAAATTTTGAAAAGTGTCCCGTTCCCAATGACAAAGAACAGGCAAAATGTACAGATAACTCACAATAAAGATAAAAAAAAGTGTTTCCATTTCTTTTAGTAAAATTTTCGATCAACCCATCAATAGTTGAGAAAGTAGCCTTAGCATCATTATAACTACAAAGTTTCATTATGTTCCACTGAGTCTTAAGGACAGAGTTTTTCTATACGTTCTCACAGTGTAATGCAAAAGCAAACTGCTAATTCATTTCATACTTTTTCGTTTGCTTTGTTCTATGCGAATTCAATTAAATTTTTGGTACATGAACTTACTTACTGTGCAGTCCTATAGACCCTTTTGATAACCGACCAGGGTATAATTAGCATAATCAATTTGCTCACTGGCATTTGCCTACTACATTTGCGTCTCGCTTGATAAATTGTTGCGGCAAGTCGCCAGAGAGAGGACAAGAGAGAGATGGAAGAGTGATAGAGGAAGTGGGAGGAAGAGGTAGCTTTTGGTGCCTTTTTGAGTTTCTTTTTTGGTTTTTTGGGTAATGGACAACATCAGTTGAAAGTTGTACTTGGTATCTTCGTTGCCTTCGTCTCTCTATACTCTCTCTCCTTCTCTTTCTCTTGTTTTTGGCATGTGCATCCTTAACGCCTCAGTGGTCCCATCCTGGGGCCCTACCAAAAAAGTCGAATGGCGTGGAATTGAGTAGAGTGTCGTTCTGGTTGTTGTAGTGTCCTGTACAGGACACAAAGTCGACCCACTTAACGCTGCAGATACGCCGCCAATTTCGCATGCAGCAAGGAGTTAGTTGTTCCATTTGCGTGGCGCATGTTGCACATAGTCTAAAGCAAATGGTGTCTTTAGAGAGGGGAGGCCGCAAAATGGCAAATGGAGGGCAACAAAGGGGGGCGTAGTAGTAGTAGTAGTTGGTTCGTGTTTACTTTGGCATTTTTTAGTGCATCTGCAGCACATAACTAAAGGCGGCAAAACAAAAGGCAAGTCAAGCAACAAGAGAAGAAAACGTGGCAGCCCATAAAACTAGCCAGGTCAGGCAAAAAAAGTCAAGCAAACAAAAAAAAATTTGTTAAACTGTCGCGGAGAAAGAGAAAAAGATAGATAGAAGATTTTTGTCAGTTTTGGAATTTAACAATTGATGGCAATAAAGGAGAAGAAATTGTCGTCACTTTAAATTGTTCACTTGCTAACCAGAGGAGAGTTAAACAGAGAACAAAACTGAACAGAACAAATTCATTTGCATAAATAACAAATATTACTCATACGCCGCATTGTGCGGCCTCAGCTGCTGCACATTAAAAACGACCAAAACGACGCACAGTGGCTCGTTTAAGAAATGTGTTAATGGCATTCCATTTGCTAACAATCAAAGTATCAAATTGTGAAACATTTCAAAATTTTGATGTTCTTATGATTTCTTTCTAGTTCAAAAGAACAAAGAATCATTTATTTTTGTAACAACTAAACAAAACAGCTAAGAAACATTATCTTTTCAGTCATATTCGTTAAAATTTTAAATGAAAATAAAATAGATTAAAAGTCAGTTCCTTTAGATAAAGGACATTTCACTTTTTGCTTATCCCAGTCGTTGTCAATAAAAGTCTCCATTAGGCTAGAGGTCAGCTAGAAGGCTAAAAAACTCTCATATTTCTTATGTTTAATTTATTTTTTTGACATTCTTATCTATTCATTTTAAAGCTTAAGCTCACATTCTGGCATCGTTTTTATTAATTTTAAAAACTTTAGCACAATTTTTGAATGATAAACACCATGAAATATTGATGAAACAATTAACAATATTAAATATTCAGACAATCCTTAATTTCTTAATGCCTTTTTCCCCCATCTAAGAGCTATCTTTTCTTGGACAATATTCAACTAATTATAATATAAATAAGAATAAGATGCATTCTTTGAAATATAGGAAATGAAGGGTGTAGGGTCAACTGGTTAGGCTCTAAGCATTCTATCCAAATATGAAAATCGGTTGTGCCCATCTTCTTAAATCTACATTCAAAATTTGTGACCCTAGTCTATTCTATTAGTCCGCGAAATCCTTAGGTTTATACAGGAGAAAGACATTTTGGTGAATTTAATGTATTCAGACACTTTATTTTTCTTCATTTTCATTAAGTTTCTTATAAAGTTAGAATGAATTTTATGTTAAAACTATTCCTTGAATGTTTCGTCAAGACTTAAGTCGATTAATGTGGTATTTTTGATACCAGTGATAAACAAACGACACACTGTGCGGCAAAAGTGGAAAATTATTTAAAATCGTATTGTATGTGTGCGTGTGTGTGGGGCGCCAGTAAGTATGCTATCGATATGCGTTGTGCTTTCTCCCGCTGCTGCTTGATTTTATTTTTTTGCGCCGTTTTTGGCGCAGGGTCTCGCAAAAATTCCAATCAACATTTTTATAAATCACATGCTCGACGGCAAATTTACAGCTGCGTTTTGCCCAGCCCAGCACAGTACAGCAGATCCCAGTCAGGCAGCCAGCCATTGCCAAAGAAATTTATGAACTTGCGGCCATGTTTTACCCATTGAACACTCTGACTTTAAAGATAAATTGGTCATCTTCTGCTTCTTCTCATGCAAACAGTAAATGAGTTTACCAGCCAAAACTGTTTACTAATTGCCCTCAGAGCCAGAGCTGGAGCCCAGAACTGGAGCCAATTGTCATGGCAGACACGTGAAAAATTGCCACTCATTACAAAAGAAAAATAAAACACGCGTGACAAACTTTTTAATAAATGAAACTTTTTGCCTCTAAAAACTGACCACAAACTGTTGTTAACCGCAAACATTTTCGTGTATGGGACGACAACAGTAACAGTAACAACAACAATAACAACAACAGCAACAATGGAAGCAATGGCCCATCCAATGGCAAATGCCAAATGGCCAAAAAGCTTAAACAAGCTGCCAATATTTTGTGTCTATTTCCGCGTTTAACCCTCACTCTCATTCCCATTACCAACACTTGACTTTACTTTACTTTCACCCATCTATCCCCCGCCCCACCAGTCAGCCGTCTCCTCGTCTATCGGTTTTGGCCATTGTCGTTACTTACACTTTATTGGGTTTTTTGTAATGTTTATACTTTTGTGTGTATGACTGTTTGTCTGTTTGGTTTGGTTCTTTTCCCCTTTTTTTTTTGAGTGTATTTATATGTCTTCACTTATTGTCAGATCTATTTATACTCTCTCTCAACCCCAAAATCGTTGCCAATGCTAACTGAGCTGAAATTTATATCCTTTTGATAGTTAATGTTTATTGAAGGAAACTTTATTCTCAAAAACAGTTCGAAATATTGAAAATTTTGAAGGACTTTTAGTCTGTATTGAGCGGAGTATGAAATTCTTTAAATTTTCGAAGTTTTCTCTTCAGTATTTTTAGTTTACAGTTGATTTAGTGGGTGTCAAATGCTAAAAGGATACTTTAGGATTATTCGCAAATAGTTTTCTGATAATTTTACTACTCACAACATTTTGATATCGATCAAAGAATAGGTTATAATCTAACAGGCAAATCTATATATCCCTGAATCGATAAAGCCATTTCAGAACTATTTGGATACGACTAAGACCACAACTAAACCATGATTTCCGTTTAGTTTCGGTAATTCCTTACTGAAGTTTATTTGAATATCAATTTTATTTGATTATAAAGGACTACACTCTAAGAAAAATTCAAATGTAAGTCTAATAGTTTACCAACCACAGATTGACTAATCATATTTTGAAAACTAATTAAAAACCAAAAGTTTCTATACTTTTAAAGAGTATTAAATGTTCGTCTAGCTGCAGCTAATCAACCATTACGTTTATGTTATTTATTTTCAAGCCTTTCTTTTTTATGGATTTTCTGGACACTCACACATACACACACGCACACACTTGGACACACACATTTATGGCTCTTTTCATGTTTATTGTCGCACATAAAGCAGCCAAAAAATATCAAAAAAGGATATGGGTGGGGGGTACAAAAAAGATGAAAGGACACTCATGTCAGGCTTGTTCAATTTTCTCTCAACTATTTTTACGGCCAGTTGGCAAATGTGTCCCGTTTTTTTTTCTTCGTTTTGTTTTTTTGAGCTTGGCAGCTTTAAATTCTATTAAATCAAGTGGGTATGCCCAGAGACCACCCAAAACCCATGCCATGCTCCTACCCCAAGCAACTAGGGGTAGCCAATGTCCCCTAAAACCCAAAAAAAAAAAAAAAACAAAAATCTTCCAATTCCTGACACAACGCAAAACGCTTACCACAACAAGAAATAAACTCACAGAAGGAAACACACACACAAAGGAAGGGAGGAAGAGGGGGGCAAAAGCCAACTACATTTACAACAAAACAAATGCAAACAATGATCTACCACCCCTCTAGTTGACCCTTGGCCCCTTCCGCCCTCCCTTCTGCCATTCTCTAGAGAGTTTTGTGCGCGCGTTGACAAAAAATCGCTTAAACGCAGGCCAAGGCACGTTTCCTAAACACAATTGCTGGTGGGTAAACTTCATTAGAATGCGGCCAGGCTACAACAAAAATTTTCACAAGTGACATACAAGTCTCCTAGAACGACCAAAGGAGCAAAAGGGAGAGAAACAGAGTCAACTTTCCAAGTCTCTAACAACAAAAATGAATAAACCAAAAAAAAAAGAAAACAAAAAAAGGAAAATTAATAACAAGCCGACCGAAAAAAAAAAAAAATGCTTCCAGGCACTTGTAGATGACCTTTTTTTTGTCGTTACCCATCCCATTCTTCGGTCCTCTTGGCCAATAACAAACCAAAAGAAATGCCATTTGTACTAAATGTTGGTCTTGTTGTTGCCCCTGTGGTTGTTGTTCTTGTTGGGTGTTGCTTTTGGCCTCTTGGTTGACCAACGCGAAATGCGCGCGAATTTTAATTAGTGGACCAATTTTTTTCTTCTCTTCTTACCAGCTGTGACCCCTTTTGGACTATGGGATAATTTGACAATAATTTGTTTAACTAAATGCACAAAATTTGTATATAAGCTAGAATTTCTGGATCTTTCCAGCACTGTTTATTTAAACTATGGAAAAAAGTTTCGTAGAAAAGTCGCAGAAAGTTTGAGCGTGATTCAAATGAGTTTTATTTTTGGTATTTTCCAACACTGTTCAGTTGATTGTAAGCTGCTTTTATCGCCTACTTTCAGAGCGGATATTCGAAAATCTCGTTTCAATTTATTTTTTGGAGCATTTTTAGAGAACAAAAAGTTGTTCAATAGATCATAAATATAATTTTTCGAATAATTATGGCCTGATTTCCCATTGTGCATGGTGACTTGGACTCCTGTGTGTATGTGACTGAGTGTTCCTGTGAATGTGTGTTTCGCAACAACAAGCAAACAATTAAAAGTTTTTAACCGTAATGCGGATATGTTTGTTAAATTGCCAACAAGAGCCAGTAGACAAAGAATAGGAGAGCAAAAAAAAAAAAAAAAAAACTAGGCAACAGCTTGGCCAACAAACAGAAACATGCTCAGAGAAAAGAAACAAAAGAAGAGTTAAAGCAAACAAGATGAATTTATAGCAGACTTTTAGGCGTCAGCAACCGTAATAAAGACACACAGACACATCAATAAATATGGAACCACAATTAACCATTGAACCACTCGAACCACAAATCAAAAGTTAATCACATTTCATTGGCCATTCATTGGTCTGCAAAACCACAAAAATTATGTGTCAAATTGTTTGAAAATTTTGTATATTTTGCTGCAGTTGCAGTTGCAATTGCCATTTAGCATTTCAATTGCAATTGCATCGATGCAGTTGCACACACACAAACACCCACACACACACCGATGCACCTTTAAATCTATATGCATTGGCTGTCAAATTTATTGTTCTTCAATGACTTTTGAGTGGGTGGACCGATGGACAAATGGGGTAAAAAGCTTATGCTGCATTTGCTTAGTGGCTTTTGCTAATTTCGTATTCTTCAAAGCCCCAAACTTCACTTAACAGTGGCACAAAAGCATTAATTAATCAAGTGCATATTAAAGTTTAGATAAAATTTGCAAAATTATGTTTCAATTTGTCTAAAATGTGGCCAGTCAATTGAAATTCTACTCAAGCCACAAGCAAGGACAAAATCATTTGTCACTAATCAGAACTAATATAGACATGATTTCTGATTTATGTGACTGATTATGATGACGAAGCAGGAAATCAATATTGAGAAGGACTCTTGATTCTGCGGTAGCTAATCAGAGAAAAAGAGGTACTCTTATATGACTAATGAGGCAATGTAGTTGAAGTTTATCTGCAAATGAGATATAAAACGAATCGAATAGAGTGTCACGGGATGACCTAAATAAAATTTAATAAGTTTTAAAATCAGGGTTCAGTTGGGGGGATATAGAGAATAACTAACTTAAACTAAATGCTCATAGCCTTACAAGATGCCTTCTGCTAATTACTCACTTTAAAAGTTAGATGCAGTCAAAAATCAATGAACAACTTGAAACTACTTCAGGAAGGATTAATAGTTTGATTACATCTGTGTAAGGTTTAATAAAGTCAGGGGCGGATTGGGAAAACACAGCTTGGGATAGTTGTAAACGGCCTGTGGACGAAGGGATTTAAGCTTTTTCATACCTTAATTTGCTGCCTTGCCATTACTATTTTCGAAGACAAAAATTGACTTTCCAATGAGCTTACATTAAAACGTCTTAAGCTAGAGAGTCGCAAGGAACGAAAGCTTCTAACATTTATGTGGACGACGACTCTAAAACCGAATTCAAAATGTAGTCGGAACCTGCAGTTTGCCAGTATTTAAGCCCTTATTTCATAGAACTTTTACCACTGTGCCATCAATTTCAATATGCCGACAATTGTTTTGAAGAAAACTTCAACAAACAGGCTAGGCTTAAAATCTCTCTAAGCATTCCCTTAACATTTGTACATGGCTAAATGCTAAACTTTGCTTATGAAAAGCACTTCAAAACTGAGCTAAACATTATGTCAAATAAACCCTCCGTGAAAGTAAGTCCCCCCCCGTTTACCTCTTTCAACACACACACACTCACAGACACTCTTGCTTAAATGAAAAGGATCTACCGAAAATTGCATTTCCCCCATTTCAAAACTCGAAAAACAAAAGACACAAAACTAAATGCAATTACACAACTGCTCTGGCTCTAGATTCTCGTCCTGGTCGTGCTTCAGCTACAACTGCTGTTGTCCTTTAGATTCCTCCCGCCCCACTTAGAAGGAAACCTCTAATGTAATCTAACTGCAGTTCGTTTCGTTACCCCCCGCCCTTAAGCGCCTTGCCCACGGGGGGCAGACAAGCTGCAACAAATAAACATATCAAAATTGCATATTGTTTTAATTGTTTTGTTACCAGGTTGATGCCAAAACTGAAGATTAACGCATTTACACTGCAAATCCAGGCTCTTGCCACACAGCATACATATGTATTTGTATGCGTGTGTATGTGTGTAGATTCCTGTAACGCCCACATACCTACTCCTATGCCCATGCCCTCCTTCTCTGGTCGGAACCCACTGTTAGCACAATTCTGGTTTATGTACGCATAAATTTTGTGTGGCACCCGTAAAGATGTCTGTCGTCTGTATGCAGAGAAGCACAAAGTACTGACTACTAGCTGACTCTGTGGTTTATGTTGCAAATTCATGGTGTATCTGTGTACCAACCCACCTGCCTAACTATACGCTAAGGGGCGTCACCTTTCGATAAACAATTATGCATATTAAGCGTATGTATTTATCCGATTAAAGCCAAACCAGGAAAATTTTCACCAAGGGCGTAAGAAGACATGCATTTAGTTTGGCCCATGGCAAATTTTGTTTATGCAAACACCTTCAAAATTGCTTAAACTGGTTTTAAATATGATTTTATGGTGTGCAATTACAAATTCTAGGAGTTTACAGATCTTCTTTTGAAATTAACGCTGTTTGGCAGCATAAGTGGTTTTCCAGCACTTTAAATTACCCAACCCAACATACACTACAGAAAACTGACTTACAGACAAGCGAATTTTGGAAAAAAAGAAATAAATTATTAACCTATTTGATTATTAATTTTGATTTGAAACGTTAAATATTAAGAAAAATAACTGCTTTTCAAAAAACAGTGTTAAAAATTTCACAGTGAGTCAAAAGCTGATTAAATAGATAAGGAGATTTCTGTTTTCAATTCCTAACCAAATCCAATACGTAAAAGAATGTTATCAGATAGAACAGTATGAGTAAATTATACTTGAATGACTAACGACGGCTACTCATTTCGATATTTTAGTCATGATTCCCAACACTACAGTTTGCAACGGTTTAATCTAACACCTTTTTGAAACATCTAGATGCTTAGCAAATAGCTTATAACAAAAAGCTTCAAAGTGATGTTTAGCCAAGTATACGTGTTTAGGTTAACATACCCTTCTTATCGACCTCATGTCGTTTTCCAACACTGTAACTTTATGTGTATAGAGAGATAATTTTTACTAAATTAAACATCAAGTTTAATTTAAACAGTAAATATTCTAAAATGTTGGTGTTGAGTGTTAATATCTCAAAAATAAATGTACCATATTGATGTAATGTTTCCTCTTTTGAAATAGTCTGGTGAGTTTTTAAAGAGATAAACATCACAATGGCCTTTGGCTGGCGCTGTCTTTGTTTCCTTTTTGTGGCTTTAAGTTTGTTAGGGCTGTAAAACATAAAGAAAACTCATAAAATGAACATAAAATAAAATCAAATAACAAAAGGTCAAAGTGAAGAACCTTTTTTTTCATTGTCTGTGTGGGTGTTGGTATGTGTATGTGTGTGTGCGAATTGGGTTATGAAGACTTTCTGGATGGAGTTGTTCAAATTGGCTAAAAGCAAAGTGTATAGAAAGTCAACTTGAAAATCGAAAAATTGTAAGGGCAACCAACAGCAGACAATTGTATATAAATATTTTCTTTTGGTCAGTTGATTTTTTTTTTTATGGGCCTCCCCTCCCCTTCTTTGTGCATTCTTTCTTTCTGACTGGGTGGCTGTAAGGGGGAAAGGAAGAGGAAAGGGGGCGGGTCATTTGGGGCACTCATGGCGCCGCTGCCAGGGCAATTGAAAATTTATTTTGTGTGCTCATTTTGCACCTAATTTTCTTTTCGTTTGGTTGTTTCTTTTGCTTTTGCGAAACAAGCCTTGAGGAAATGAGTCGAAAAAGGACAAAGCTATAAAGATGAAAAGTAAGAACTGGCCAAAAGTAAAAAGTAATTTTCCTCAAGCCACACAATGTGGAAAATGTTCTGTGTTGTATATTTATTTAAGATTTATTGTAATGTTCAACTGGCCTATGTCAAGACACCATCTCATGTGCCCTTCTCTCACCACGCCCTTTTTGGCTCATAGTTTTTTTGTTTGCCACACACGCATTTGGTATGCAGTTTGCGTTTCTGTGGCTGGCTGGCTGGCTGGCTGGCTAGCTTGACAGGACATGCTAGGACATGCCGGGCCAGGACACGAGCAGGGGACACGGATAGGATAGGACCTGCCCCGGCTTTCATACGCTCATTGCACACAGGACGGGGACAACAGCCACTTTTGGGCCCCGAAAAATATTGAAAGTAATGTTTACGTTTCCGGTTTCCGGTTTAAGTCCATGTCCAAGCCATTCAGCCAGAACGTTTGTATTTCATTTTAAATTTTTTTTTGTCTCTGCCTCCTATCTCGCTTCCTCTCCCTCTCCCGTTTCTGTGACTGTTGTGCCCCCCTTTTTTTGTTGATTGCAACAAAATGCAATTTGATTATGGTCCCAAAATAGAAGAAAATGTCGGTTGCATGCCATAGAAGACAGGATGGTTAAGGGAGTCAAAACTTTTGCCTTTGTCCATTTATCATCATCTTCCTTCATTAGCCCAAAAAGACTGTGCGATAAAAACTTATGACAACTCCTCCGTCCATCTGTCCCCAAAGTCCCTACGTTTATATGTCGGTTCTGGCAGGGCTTTTCCAGTAATTAGAAAAGTGCCTAGGAAAAAGCCTCTCGCTCACAAAAACAACTCATGTCTTGTTTTTCTTTTTGTTGTTGTTCTTTCAAATTACACATACGCCGCATATGCCAACAAAAGAGGGAAATATATATGTATATACATATGTATTTCTGCTTTGCTATATCTACCAAGTATGGTGGGCGTATACAGGTGGGCGTGGCGCCGTTAGCCAGTGGCGCATAACAAAATTGCGCATTTAGCGAAAATGCAAAAGTGCAAATACGAACATCCGTTTCCGTTGCATCACCCCAAAAAAACCAAAAAAAAAAAAAAGACAGAATTTAGAGAAGAGCACAAAAAAAGGGAGAAAAGTCCAAGAAGGGCAAGAGTAGGTGATAGAAGACAACAAGGGGAAGGGGAAATAACTATTTTGTCCATTTGTTGTTTTTTGTTTGGTGTTCTGCCTTCGGTTTCTGGCTCTGGCTCTAAGTGCCGTCGTTTTCCAACACTCACTAAGAACTGAGGAATACCCCTCTGATGCCTCTTATCTATCCCCTGAACCCCCCATCCCTCTTATCAATCCAGCTACCTCTTGTTCCTTTTGCTCGTTGATTTTTACGAGTCTGCCGCCCACTTTTCTTTTCTCTGTTTTTTTGGGTGACTGTTTTCTGTTTTTTTTTTTTTTTGGGGTTTCCTTTAGTTTTTTCTTTTTTTGCTTCGTTTTTGGTGTTGGACATGTGCCAAAAATTTGACATATGAACTGCAGCCGCCTCCAAACTGCCTACCCCATACACACACACACACACTCCCACCCCTTTTCCGTTGAATCCTTTGCCCGCACTGTGTGTGAGTGTGTGTGTGTGTGTGTGTGTTTGCTTACATCATGAGCGGGAGAGCCGCAAAAAGAAATCGCACTGCATTATTATCAACTTCAATTTTGTTGTCGACGTTCGTTGTTCGTTCATTCTGTTCGTTTGGTTTGGTTTGGCTGGTTCGTTTCGTTTCGAAGGGCCACCAAAAACCTGCGCTGCATACGTGATGTGCTACTGCAACAACAACAACCACAAAATTGAAATTACATGTTTTACTTATAAGTTGGTTGGTTGGTTTGAGACCAGGACAAAAAAAATGAGAAAGAAGATAGAGATGGAGAAGGTAGAGCAAGAGCAAAGGCAGTAAGGGTTATAGCCATGGTCCGTGGTCGGTGGTGGTGCTGCTGCAGAAGGTGGCTCATTAATTTGCCAAAAGCCAAAGGCAGATAAGCACAGGGACTGCTAGTGCTCCAGTTGCACTTTTGCCAACAACATGCAAAAGTGCCACTACCCCATCCCAATCTCTCGCTCTCTCACTGTCTCCTTTACTCTTTCTGTGTCTCTGTCAGTGCCATGCCTCACCGCAGATAAAATCCAATATGGCGCCAATTTTCTCACGTATGACATTTAATTAACACAACAATGTGTCCACTGGCAGCTTTAGGGGCCATGATATGGATACTACGGCTGAAACGAGAAGGAGTTGGAGTTGAAGAAGGCTAGCACGCACATCCTGTTTTCGCGCAAATTGTGTATGGCGGGGGCGGTGTCGTGTCCCTACAAGTATGCTATGGTAAATGTTGTCATTAAAAACGGTAAATTATGTGGAAAGTTTTTGGTGTAGCAAACTTTTTTTCTCTCCCGCCTTCTATCTCATTGTTTCTCTCGCTCCCTCTGTCTCCCCCCTCCCTGTTGTTGTGTTACGCATTCTTTTAGGGGTTGACTGAATGACAGAAAAATGGCTAAAAAAAGAATAAATGACAAGAAGATGAGGATTAACTAAAAAAAGGAAAGAACCATTTTTGATATAGGAAAGTACGAACCGGAAACTTGGCTTAACTAGTCAATTTCGGGTGCGCCAAAAGCTTCATAAATTCTGAATTGAGTACCGCTATTCAAAAACTTGGACTTAAGAAAATCTTTAAAAAAAAATTTGTTTAAAGATGGCTTTTTTGTGCAATTTACCAAGTTGAAAGTGAATTAAAATATGTAAAGTTCCTGTGAATGGTTTGAAACTTGCTTAGATTACACTGGTACAGAACAAACCAAAGAATTTGTTCTCCTTTTTGCTTAGATGGCTATCTTGTCAACAACGAAGAGTATCAGGATAAAGAAACATAATTAAATACGGACAACCAATGAATTGAACATTTAACTTAGTCCCATTAAGTTACACACAGTGTTAGCTATCCCCATATACAAAAATTCATACACATATGCCTTACCAACACTGTTTTAGGCGAACAATGAACGGGATTTACAATAGATTGAGGACACTTTAAATGAATATTGCAAAATCTGTAAGCCTCACGTGTTCAATTTCGATAATAATGCGATTACAAAGTGAAAGATTTCATTAAAATTAATTGCATTGTCTTTTATGGGTCCAGCTTAATGCGCTGTAATGTGGGTGTTGTTGCTGTATATCTTCCACTTGCAACACTGCAATTTGAGTGTAAGAAGTGATATTTATTGCTATCGAACCATTAATGGATCTTTTTAGGTAGCTGGCAGACACCATTTCAAAGACACCAATGCGGTTCATTAGCTATTTTTAGATCCGATTTCGCATTAAATCCAAGTAACGAAACAAAAGGTAATCAGTTGGCGTTGTCTCTCATCAAGCTTAGCTCAGGCGTGCGGGCAACAGACATGCTTAACTGTTCATTCAATGCCGACAAGTGCAGTTAGACATGCATGCAGACGAAGAGAGAGATTTGGCCAGAGAGCGAGTGAGAGAGCGATCGTACAAATACTAGAAAAGAGAGAGGAAAAATTCAAGTGCAAACGGCATATAAATCAAATAGCAAACAGAAAGCGTAGCTGCAGTAAGAGCTAGTAGTAAGCCAAATATTTACTTAACAGTTAGAGAGAGAGAGAGAGGAAAGCGAGCCAGGCATGAACGAGAGAAAAACTGCGTCAGTGTGTCAAGTTCGTTTGTGGTTAACTAAGAGAGAGTAAGAGAGAGACAGATCACCTATGATCATTGCCATTTATAGTCCAACATGTAATCAAGGTGATCTCTACTCTTTGGATTTACACTCTTTGCTCTCTTCTCATTCCAACTTGAGATTGTTTTTTGAAAAGGTAAATGAACTTCCGGTTCGAGTTTCTGTCCATATAAGCATGTATGTATCTGTTCCTCTCTTTAAGTCTAAAGACGAAAACCCACAAACGAAAAAAAAAAACAGAAATCGTAACGCAATCTCTATATTTGTACAATTGGTTTACCCACACACACATACATACCCGCGATACACACAGATATCTCTGAACAGTTGAAAACTTTAAGTACTTTTGTCTGTCTGCCATTTGATATGGGGGCGTGTATGGCAATGGGTAGCGGTTTGAGAGAGGGCAGCGGGTAGGACAGTTAAGTTTGCTCTCGCGCTTTTCTACGCAGCAGCAGCAGCAGCTGTTCAAGGTGATTGGGCTTGGGCAAAACGATGAGGGGGACTTGTTTGGTCGCGGAGAGGTGTACTCAACAGAGGGGAACTGTGAGAACTTGCTGAATATTAGCAAAGTATAGTTTGTTGTTGTTATTATTATTCTTATTGCTGTTTATTTTATATGCTTACTTTAGACATAGAAAAAAAAAAACCCCAAAGCTCATAAAATGCGAGCTTAGGCATTAAGTTTTTGGGGCCTGAAATAGAACAGTTTTTTTTTTTTGTTTTTGAACGGTTATGAATACATTTTAAGTAAATTTGTCAAGTTAGATATAGTTGATCTGGTTTTAGGGTACCCACACGTCGTGTAAGATGAACATCTATTAGGTTAAAAAGGACTATATGAATTTACCATCTAATCCTTGACGTGTGGGAAGTAACATATCTTTATATCAAAACAGAACTCGAGTTAGTACTAAAAAGGTTTTGGCTTTCATATTCTTTTTAACAATATCTTTAACTGTTTCAGATAACTCTGTTTAATTAATTAACAAATGGTTGTATTTTCTTAGCATGAAACGCTTTGTAACCCGTGGTGGCTCCTGCAGAGGATCATAATTCTGGCAAGTGTGAGCTATATTAATCTTTATTTGGCTATGCTTTAGCAATGGTTTTCTTTAACCATTGATAGATCTTCAAGGAAATAAATGAGGGTACGATAGCTATGAGCGATTTCGTATTTTTTGAATCACTTTTTGTTTTAGTAATATTTTAGATTAGTTTAATCTCAAATAGAAGCTAACTATTGGCAGCTTCGTTCTATGTACTAAAACCTTTTTGTATAATTCAGAAACTGAAAATGTATTTAGACAATATGTACATATGTACATACATGTTATCAAGTATCTATTTATTTTTAATCGGTAGCTTAGCTAAAAATCTAATGAAAAATTATAGTAAATAATCTTAAAATAACGAATTTAATAAAGTTTTTCAATAGATGTAATAGAATTACTTCAGTTCTTTTCATTTTAGGTGACTTTTTAACTTCTTTACTGTATAAGTTTGAAAATTCTTGGGTTTGAAATTACATGCCTTCAATTGGAATCCATCCAAGAATGCATTGTCAAAAGAACATGAGATTTACAACGCACATTTACAAGGCTAAATGTCTTGAAATGGAATTAAATTTCCAAGAAATATGAACAAATATGTACATGGAATTGAATTTGTATTCACAGAATTCCAAAGCAAGATCAGTTTTCAAATTCGATTTGAAGAAAGTGTTAAAGATATCATAAGTTATCTTTCAATCCAACTTTATTAGTACATAATTTAAAGAGTATTACAAAGTCACCAACTTCATATTGAAATAAAGTATTTATGTACCTACTGCTCTTATTATTATTTGTTATTGTTATTATATTGGCAAAAATGCTGCGCAAATTAAATTTTCGCTTCTCCACACATAACTACATACAATATACAATAATAATAAAAGCAGGGAAGCTCAAAAACTAAAGATAAAGTTGTAAACAAACATTACTCGTAGGTGCCATTACAGATGTATGTACATTGTACATTTATACAAATTCTGTATATTTTTGTACTTGTAGGTTTGCATCAGCAAATAACTATATGAGAGAAAGAGAATTTCAAAACAGGAAAATGTGGGAAAACATAATAATGTGTACATATTGCGCATAAATATGAAATAAGCAACTCAATTTAGTTAACATATTTGCCACTCTACCGAGTAAAAAAGCCATTGAATCAGCATATATGTATAACACAAATTAACTTTACATCGAGTTGCTTGAGCTCATATATGTATATCTTTAAATTTAAACGAATGATGAACTATAATTTTGATTTATCTATTATTTAAACGGAGTTTTTACGAGGCTATCTTATTGGCAACGCCTATTAGGTATGACAGAGAGAAGCATTAGTTATCATGTCTATTTCTATTCAGTCACATTTACTGTTAGCTATTTTAAACTACGTTTTTCCTAGATTAATAATAAATATAACTTACATTCATCAGTCCTCCGTAGATAAGTTGTCTGAATGGCTCAGTCATTAAGGCAATTGAACGACAAGGATGCGGGTTCGAATCCCAGGCTAGTACATGGATGTCGTTTTCGTCCAAGCCGAAGGCCTTAGTTGCCAGTGCTTGTAGAATATGGTTAGGTTGATAGTTGACAACTATATCCTATACTTATAATAACAACAACAACAACGATAACTCACATTCAATTCTTTATAGCCTTATGAAGTGGACAAGCTTAAAGAAACTTTTTCACACTTTCCAAAACTGTTCCAATTTAAAGGCATGATCAATATCAGACCTGTATAGTCGAAATCGTGAAAACATTCCTAAGAATCTTTCAAGAGACAAAACTTCTTTTTAACAGATTCGTCCAAATATTAACACATTTAGGTCATCAAAGTCGGTTTTTCAATTGTGCTTATTTCTTTGTTTTATTTGTGATTTCATTCCAAATTTATTCATCTATTAAAATGCATGAAAAATACTACATAAACTTTGTAATTAAATTAAATTATAATAACAGATAATCCATATATTATCAGGTAAAAGAAATTTTAGATACAGATGGCAATAAAACTTAATAAAATAAAACCTTAACCCTGTAAGGTATATTTTTTATACCATAAATAATGTTTTGAAATTAAGACTGTCCAGAAACAAAGGAAAGCAAACTTAAAAATGTGAAATTGTTTAAAGAATAGATAAATAAAGTATTTTTTTTTTTAAATTTTCAACTGACATGTGATAAGTTATAGTTTAAAACGCACCTGTTTGAAATTCATCAGACATTACCATTCAAATTCCTCATTTTTTGTAAAGCAAAGAAAAAAATTTAAGTAGAATTTGTGGGCGATTGTCTGACACTGTATGCTCGGTGGAGAAATAGCTAAGTAGCAACCCACATGCAATGCAACATGCATCACAAACAAGCGCAACGCTTTGAATATCAGCCAAAATACACAAACAAATGAAAGGCGGCCGTCACATGAGAGAGTGCTCCTGTCTCCCTAACGCCCCTCACTCCCTTCCTCCAGCCGTTGCAACGTCTTCCCAATGATGTGCGCTCAAGTCGCTGCCACATCGACTGCGACTGCGGCTGCTTCTTCTGCTGTCTGCTGCGTCTATCTTTGGGGCCCAGACTAATGGCAAAAGCATTAGCTTTATGCCCGCAACTATGTTGCGCTAATAACTTATACGTGCAACAACCTTGCCACTGCTATTGCCCGCCACCGCCGCCGTCTCCGTCGTCGTCGTCGTCGTTGTCGTTGCCATTGCCGTTGCAATGATGATCGCGTTGGCTTTGGGTCTCTGGCTTTGGCTATGGCTTGTTCTCTGGCTCAGACATATTGAGACCAATTAGTGGCTCTGAAATCCGTTTGCAGCAACAAACGGAACTGCAACGGGGGCCCGTGTTTAACTGTTACTCTGCCAAGCACACTATAGCAAAATCATGGAATGCTGCATGCACGCGACAAGCGCACAGGCACAACAGCAAACAACACCAGCTCCAACTCCATGAGAATGCCCAAGAAAGAGCCAGAGAGTTAGAGTTAGAGTCAGAGCCAAGACTAGACGAGTCAACGACGATGATCGCGGCCTACTTTCTCCACATTCCAATGCTGATGACGACGGCGACCACCACAACAACTACGCCGCTGACTTGGCCAAGTTGTGCAGCCAAAGCAGCAGCAGCAGCAGCCGGCAAACTAGACAAACCACAAAATGTAGCACTGAGGAAGTAAGTGAATGTGGCCAGTTACCCAAGACACTGAGAGAAACGTAGATTACTTTAAATCTGTGTTTAACTTATTTAAACGTTGTGAGAAAATATTGATAAAACCTATATAACTAAATTGTGGATTGATGTATATAGTTTCTGAATATGAAAAAGTGCTTGAGACTTTTGGCAAACTTTTTGAAAATTTCGATTAAGTCTAACGAAAATATATTCAAATCTATAATAAGTGTGACATACGTCTGTGTTAAACCACTTTTTCGAAAACAAACTTGGTCAAAACGTGCTCTGTAATGGCAAAGGAAGTCTTCAAGGTGATAAGCACCAATCTATTTAAGTGATAAACCAATCGAAAGGGCTTGTTGAGTGTATAGCGGTTGTCAAGTATCTCAAGTGAATGACCTGTCTGGTAGGAGCTAGACGCAATTGTGGGCAGACTTCCCAAACATTTTTATACTAACTATAGATTTGTGTGTATATAATAGGTAGATTTGGATCGGAAACACTGTGAACAATAGTACATTTTGAATCAATGTTTCAGGTCAAAAGGAAACATTGCTTTAAACGTATTCTTCTTAGTGTGTCCCCCCGAAAAATGACTTCTATTTCAACTTAATGACTATTTCTCTCGGTGTAGAGAGTTGCTTTATTTTTTTCGTTGCTGCATTTTAACCTAAAACTACCGCAAGTTCTTCTCAGCTGAGTCGAGTACAACTTATATAGATACATACATACATATATGTATGTATTTGTATTTAGAGGAACGCCAAGTGAGGCGTGCCACTTAGCACATTGAATACGCGGAGAAGAAGAAGAAGGCTAATTTTCGGCCAAGCTTGACGCAGATATGCCATGGCTTGGTTTATCAGCTGCTGCTGCCGCTGCTGCTACGGCTGGCCAATGGCTAGAGCTTTTTACCGTTTTCGTCTTTTTGGCCGAGATTGCATAACAGCAGGCAATGAAGACGATGACAGCGACACCAACACCAGCCAAGAGAGTTACCGACAGAGACAGCGCTGCCCAAGTCGACCGCACAAAGTCGCAGTCAGCTGTTTTGTATGAATGAATGCGCAGGCGTAGCCGTTGGGGCCAGCTTCATTCAAATGTCGCTCTCTTCTGCCCGACCTCCCCGACCCCTCTCACTCTTCTCACGCTTCTTTGCTTTAACTGAAAGTGTGGCAATCTAATTTCGCTCTACGATGATCGTTGTTGTTGTTGCTGTTCTCTGCACGCGCCGTTTCGCACTTTTAGTTCATTTACCTGAAGTTAAACCTAACTGCTTTTCACCTTTTCTTCTTCTTCATATTATTTTGGAGTGTCTTAAAATAGCCGCATGATTTATGTCTTTTCCACAACTTCTACTCCCTCCTTCATCACGTCTTTTACCCCTCATCAAGTAGTTGTGGTTGCGCGTGTCTTGCATGATACCAACAATACATAAGCCAAAAAATAAGAAAAAAAAACCGTTTTACTTTGATTGCCAAATTGAATTTCCTGTTGCAAAAAAAAAAAAGAAACTCTTCAAGACAAGACAAGTTGCCGGCATTGAAATACCCTGTACGAATTGAGAGATGTTCGGTTTTATTCACTTTTCATTCTCATAATTGGAGAATAAACAGTGTTGAGAATGGCATTATAATTCGTAATGCAATAAATGTGTTGACTGTGTTAGCTGAGGAACGTTTTGAACACCATAGTTGCCAACACTGCATCTGATAAGTCATCGTCGTTTCTGTATAGGAAAAAATTGAGTAAGCAATGATTACTAGTGTTGGTTAACCTTTAAAAGCTGTTTCATGGCTAAGACTTGTCCCTAAACAAGAATTTCATCTTGCAAATACAAAAACAATTCGTCTCAAAAAGTTAGTTCATTGTGTATGTAAATAAGTATGAAACCGTTTAGGCCTCTATTCAAACAACTTTGTCACTTTGTACTAATAACACTTAAAAGGCAATTTTCTAGTTTTTATGAAAAGGACTGTTAGTCATTGGATCACCTACTGTTAGTAAGTTGAATCTCAGTTGCTTGGTTCTTAAACAACTTCAACTTAAGAAGGGTCCCTGAATTCCAAACATTCTAACCACAAGATAATAGAAGCGAAGGCCCTGCTATGAAAAATTGAAAAGATGGAGAGAGTTTCTCATCCTGAAATCAGCGTAGCTCTTTTTTTGAAGCCAATGTCCTTTAGGAAGCTTTACATATTTAGAGATATATAAATTAATGCTGAAATGTAAATTAAATCATTATAAATCTTAGTAACTTTTGTCTTAGACCATGCTTTAATCAACCTCTATTATCCTAAAGGCTACAGGGTATAAGATAAAGGAAAATGAAATCAAATCAAATTTGATTTATTAATTGTTGTATTGTGTTGTCTGAGAACATATCTTTGGACGACTCTTGGGGGATCCATATGGATGCATTCGACATGTTGACTATTTTCTCGAGAAAATTAAATTATTTTCAAGTTGTTCAACGTATGAAATTCGCATTCATACCATTTCCTTAAGGAATTTTGCCTTGAAACTTGACTAGGACAGATTGCAGAATTTGGCAGGCAGCATTTGGCTAATTGTTATTGCATTTGTTTCAGTTACGGTTTTGGCTTTGGCTTCGGCTTCGGCTTTGGCTTTGGTTTGGGCCTGTTGAACTCAGCTTGTTTTCACAATTCCTTGAGGGCCGAAAATCAAAAGGGCAACAGCGGCAGCAGCAGCAGCAGCCGGTCTACAGTTGGTCTTGTCTTGGCCAATTTGTCTTATTGCCGTTTGTTGAAAATTTTATTTCGTTTGGTGTTAAAAATTTCAAGTGAATTTTGCATGCATAATGTGTTTTTGGTCTATGTTGTTTGGGCCTTTAAGCCACTTTAAAGACACAGCCTGAAGATGGGGGGGACCATAAATAAAACTAGTTAAATAAATTATTTGGCTAGAAAGTGGAGAATCCTTACAGAGTGTTTTTGGGATGGTTTTTTTTTTTTTTTTTTGGTCACTCTTGGTAATTAGCCTGACAGTCGACAGAAATTTATGGCAACTTTTCTTTCAACTTTAGAAAATCAGTTGCAAATTGAATTTGAACTAAAACTGCCAACGATATTTGTGGCAATTTGCTGGTGCTGCTGCTGCTGCTGCTGCTGCCACTGACCAAAGTCATTCATAATGCAAAATGTTGCAGCACCTCAAGTGGCGTCCAATTGACATGGCCATGTCTCCGGTTCCATACCGTTCCGTCTGTCCATTCATCCTCTTTCGCTTCTCGTTTTTCTTGTGCTCTGGATGGCTGGGTCAAAAATTCATTGAATTTCAAATGTGACTTTTCCTGACTTGCCCGTGCTTCGAGTTGGCCACTTCAATTTGCATTGATATCGTGGTGAGGCACCACTGCATTCAATCGCTCCACTACTTCCACCCCCTCCCTTCGTTTCTCAGGCCCCAAGTTACCTTTCTTTCTACCATTCCATTCATGATTCATTGATTGTGGTTTCATTTTTTTTTTTTTGGCTTTCGGCTGGCTTTTGGTAAATTTAACTCACTATTCAAGCACAAACAAGGACAATTAATTATTTTCCAAGCCTGCGGCTAAAAATTCAACACATCAAAGTTAATTGAAGGTAACTTTTTTTTCGTTTTCGTTTTTTGTTTACTTGTTTGTTTGTTTGTTTGTTGTTTTTGTTTGATTGTTTGTTCTTCCACTTTGAGTCTTGTTGACAGACTCAGCCTCAGTTTCGTCCTCAGCCTTAGAGCCCTTCTTCGTGCCGCCTCTTCAATTTCTGCTCTCCTTTTCTCTGTAGTGATAATTGTGTCACACACGTGAAGCACACATGAAAAATTGCAAAGTTATGTATACGCAGTGTAGGCCCAGACAGAAGTGAGATGAAGACAAATGATGCTGCGAGACAGAATGCTGCCATGCGGATACTTCTCTTCTCAATGCTTCCACACTTCTTCCCCTTCTATTTCTCAATGCACTTAGCACATTTTCAGTAAATTTCTAAAAAAAAAAAAAACAAAAAGTTTTCCCTAAAATATTCACACAAATTCGTTTGCCAGTTTTGATTTCACTAGTTAGAAATCCAAAAATCTTAATTGGCAGAGGTTCTGTGGAATTCAGGCTTAGTGAGACTCTTCTATCTAGTTATGGATTTTTGATTCAAGCATTTGAGGTAAGTTTATGGACTGCCTGATCACATAGATTCACAAGAATTCAGTTGACATGACAAAAGGAAGAATACACATTTGAGCCGCTTTAAGTTAAACCATTTCTAGCAGAGCTTTATCTAACTTTTACTAGATTGATGTAAGTAGGTTACATTTTTGAGTTTATCTGAAAATGATTTACAACTTAATTACTGTTTATGGGCTACTATACTTAACCAGAGAAAAGTTGAAAACAAATTTCAGGTGCAGTCTTCCTATTAATTAACCTTTTTTATTTGATATTTATTCCACCAAAAGAAATATTGAAGAGATATCAAATACAGATTTCCATAGTTTCATCATATCTTCATATAGACGCCCAATTTTAGAGCTAATTGGTTGTGAGGCTTTAAATTGCTTCCCTTATAGAATTATGAGTTCAATCATTTAGTCAATGAAATGTCTTGCAAGGCTTCAGAATATGATAAGGTTATAGCCTAGACAACAAAAGTAAATAGTCCAGATTTGAGCGCAAATAATAAACCTATCAGCTTATTCAAATATATTTAAAAGACAAGAATTTTAATCCTTAAGAAACTCTATTCGAAAAGTCAATATAAAGTTGTCTTCAATTTTAAATAGGTAAAAGTTGTCTACCTAAAATTTCTTCAAGTGTTTTACTCAACTGACTGACCTTATTCGTTTAGTCATTCTTGGGGCTTCCACCCTCCATGCCCTTTATAAGCTCTTGTACTTAGTGTCGCCTTAATCAAAAAGTCTGCGTATATCATCATATATTTGAATGTGTGAAATATGTGCTGCAAAAAGAAAAACAAAACTTAAAGCCAGTCCGTCTTTCGTGGTATCGCGAAAATTTTGAAATATTAGTGCATCATTTTTCATAGGTGGTAAAAAGTAGCTGAAAGTAACAGCAGACGCAGCAGACGAGCTCTAGTGGTTCAATAATTTAAGCTAGCAGCAGTCACTTGTTAACAATTAAAGTCAAGAGTTGTAACCTCCAGGCGAAGGAGCAATAGCAACAGCAACAGCAGCAACAGCGGCAGCAACAGAAGAACGTACAATAAATAAAATATGCAAAGCGAGAAAGGAAATAAGAAATAAGAAACTATGGAGCCGGCAGACTGCTTCTGCTTTTCTCCGCTTGTGTGTATTATGAGCGATGATGATGATGGCGCTGCTGTTGCCACAGCCACTGCCACTGGAAAAGTGCTGCAACTATGCCTTGTTCTTTCTTAGTTCTGGTGTTGCTTGTGTTGCCACCGTTGACAGCGCCAAAGTTGAATTGTTTATTTGACTTTTAGTTGTTTTCTTGCCTGCGATGCGATGCGCTGCGACTCCAGCTTCAAGTTTCTGCCCCTGGGTTCAAAGAGTTGTTGCGAGAGAGCGAAGGGAACTTTTGTCGTAGTTGCCTGCAAGTTTTTTGCGCCTTCCATTCCATCACAGGCTCAAGTAAACAAGAGTTAAGTACACAATATGCAAAAAATATAAAGGGCGGGAAGGAAAGGGGACAGCTACTTCTAGTCCCAGCCCTTTAGGACATAGCCGCAATGCCAATGCAAACTGTTGCTGCTGCGGGCCATAAATAAGGACAAACGAGACTGCCGAATTTTGATTAGGCAAAAGACGGCCAGGAAGGCGTGCTGGCAGGCAAGTAGAGCCCAAAAATGTATGAAATTTAACAAAAATTTTCAAGAAAACACTTAAAGTTTGCGAAACAAGCAAAAGGGATAGACTGACTGGGACAAATAAGGGATATATGTATGTAGTTAGCATATCAAGCTGCTGCCAAAGATGCAAATGAGTTCATGTCTATCACAAAACCCTATTCATATATTGCCTTTGCCTTTGCCGTTGCCCTTTGCGTTGAGTTGGGCTGCTTCCACACTAATTGATTTGCATATAAGGAACAAATTTTTTTTAATTACCAAAACCCACAACACACGTATGAGGAGTGTATGGGTGTGTGTGTGTGTGTATGTGAGTGGGTGACTGTGAATGGCACTTGAAACTTTAGACAGTGGCATATTTTCATTGCATAAATCTGGGCAACAAACACACACACACACACACAGAGAGACACACAACATGGCAACGATAGCAAACAAAATGGCGACCACTAAACGCGCGCTAAATGCGGTTTAGCTATGGAAACTGTATGAAATGTGGTCACCAGAGGGCAAAAGAGGTGTGGAGGATGTGGAAATGGAAAGAATATGAGAGGTTGGTTCCTGGGGCTTTCGGTTAGACAGGTGCTGCCACGTGTTTAGTTAGCTGCGCAGGTGGTCAATGTGGGTTAGCTTCAACTAAATGTGGCGATGGTGGAGTTAGCTCAGGCGGGGGGGCGGGCCAAGGCAAAAAAACATCCCGTGTTATATCCGTTTTTCTGTTTCTGCCTTCCTTGTTGTTTGGTTTTTTTTTAACGTTTTTGTTTTTGTGCTGGTTTTTTGGTCTCTCTCTCTCTCTCTCTCTCTCTTAGTTGAGTTTAGAGCATAAGGATTTTATTGGCAATCTCAAAATTTCATGTAACCAAAGAAAACAGAGTTGCCACATCAACTTTGAAGGGGCTGACCCACTTGAATATTAAAAGAAAGTGAATTATTGCTAATTGCGAAAAAGACTTGTCAAATAGACTTACTTTCAACTTTAGTCTTTTGTTTTTCAACAGTTGCCACATCTTTCCATAAATATTCTTTAATAACTGCACAGTAGGGTTGCCAGATCCATTTGCTAAGCTTCTGGTTCAAGGACTCAACTCAACAATGAATTTCATGTTTCGATTTGGGAAATAATAATTTACAAAATAGCCGAAATCGATCTGTATCTGACCTTGAATCTTAAATTCTTACTTTCCAACTCCTTTTCGTCTCAACGTTGGGTTTTTAAATTGTGTAGCCTTTTATTAAGTTTCTTAGAAAAGGACAAAATTTCTGTCTTCAGGAACTCTTTAGAGTATAAGTTATTTCGATTAAAGAGCCCCTAGTATTTTCCCGATCGGGTTTTTACAGTTTGTTTTGCTTTTTTGGTGTCTTTTTCTGCGTGGCCACGCAGCATATGAAAACACATGTAAAAGGACGGAAGTGTGTGCATTGGTTGTTGTTTTTATCACAGTGGGGATGGGGGTGTGGATGTGCATGTGTGTGGGAGTGGCTGTAGGGGGTAGTAGGCTACCACCCTTCAAGCCTCTCAAACCCACATCTGCGGCAAACCGTGCAAACAACGGTTTAAGATGATTAAGTGCTTTGGTAGCCGCAGTTGTGTGGGCAAAAGTAGAAGGCTCTCAGCCTTTTTAGCCACGTCGACTCGATGCGATGCGATGCTGTTGCAAAAGTTTCATTTTCTAAAACGTACACAGAAACTGCCTACACACAACTACACAAACACTCTTAAATACACACACATATGCAAAGGACGTCTGCGCCAAAAATGCTGCAACGAAAATTTTACATTTTTACGTTTTTTTTTCTACCTCCTCTTTTTGGTTTTTTGTTTTTGTTTGTTGAAATTTAATTTCCATATGTTTTGTGCTGTGGCAGCTGCTGCTGATGTTGCCGTTTTCTAAAGAACAACTACAACAATAACAATACTTTAGTTTAACCTCCCATTCCATTCATTGTCCCTCTTTTACCGATGACAAAATTTTTGCTGACTTTTCTCATTCTTGTTGCGCTGCTGATTTGTTTATATTTGCATTGAATCTCTTTCTCTGGTTCTCTTTTTCGCTCGAGAGTGTGTGTCAAGTTTTTGAGGTTTGCCTGTTAACCCATTTGAGATGTCCTGACATTGATGTACATACACCAAAACACACACACGTTCCAATAGAGAGAGAGAGAGAGAGAGAGAGAGAGAGGGAGATGTAGCTTTTACTCCCCCATATACTCGCTGTGTGCTGAAAAGATTAAGTATACGTCAAGTTGCACCCCGCTTTACGTTTTTCAATTAGCTTCCTCTGCCCTCCTGAAGGCCCCTCCTCTCTCTCCCTCTCTTTTGCTCTCTGCCAGCCCTAACCATCTCTGGGTTAGGGAAGTTTTGTGCGTGTTTTGTTAGATTCAAGTTGAAGTTGCGTTTGACAGGTGTTGTTGCTATTGCTGTTGGGCAACCACAAAGCGCTGTCATTAAGCGCTGCCTGCCTGTTAGAATCACCGAGTCAAGGAGTCGAGGAGTCGACGAGTCGAAGTCTCAGCCAAGTCAACACCCAGAGTAAGGGCCAACCATTCCATTCCATTCCATTTCATACCATTCACTCAGACAAACACACACACACAGTTCATTTAATTTGGCAGCTTAAAAGTTTTCACTCTGCCACCTTAAATGAATTGAACTTGCAAACCGACTAAAAAGTGAAGAGTTTGTGTTTGATTTAAACTTTTCTTTCATTTTACGTTTTTCGTATTAGAAGTAAAGGAAATGAAATCAATTAGTTGGCATCACAAAAGTCTTACAACTGAATTTATGGCAATTCTTAAGAGGATTTTCGGCAAACTAATCCACAAATTTAAAGTGCTAACTTTGACTTGAATATATTGAGAGGTAAAGGCAAAGGTGTTGGATGAATGGTTGAAGACTTGGCAAAGTTTTGGCAGTGTAAGATTAGTGTAATCTTCGCACATTTTAATTTACTTTAAATGGAACTAATTTTCTCATACAACTTTAGTCAATTAAAAGCTGCTTGGTTACTGTAGTTTTCAGTTATGAGGTGTAATTCTTTGAGCTCCAGTTGTTTATAACTTTCAAGGGCTAATAAGCCAGCCTTGTGAATTGGATTTAGTTATGTTATGGTTTGTCTACGCACTTCCTTAAACTATCCTGATAAATAATATATATGTAAGTCAATCTTCAGTTAGAAAGCCCTTTGATTGTATATAGATTTTATTTGCTCTTAAAAGTATGCAGTAGTTAAATTATTATCCTTTAGCTCAAATTAGCTGTAAGATATTGAAAAAGTTTTTTATGGTTAATAAAAAATGAAATTTGAGACTGCCTATCGCACACTTTAAGGAGCTAATTTACCCAAATTCTCAAATAAAACTTCATAAGGGAAATATTTCATTTCATTTTTACTACATTTTAGCTTTTTGTTTGCCATTAGAAACAGTTTTTAAACTATTGTGTTAGGTTCGCCCTTGAGAATCCCAATTGTTAGATAAAAGTTCATTTCAGGCAATTTAATATGCTTTAACACCAATTTATGTTAGGGACTAAAACATAGTTCTTCTAATTGCAACGTTTTGTATAAACTCAAGTGAATGCTGCAATAACCACTCGAAGCTTTTTGCATAGTCAATGGACTATCACACTCAATCACAGACCATTAGTAATATCCTCTAAATATGTTTGAATTTTAGATTTTTTGAGGGTCGGGCACTTCCACTCTTATGTGTCATTTTGACAGAACATTTCAACGTTGAGTTGATGCGAGTTGAGTCTCGGTCTCCCTACGACATCATCATCATAATCATCATCATTGACATAATCATCATCATCATTTTGCACTATGTTGTCCCAGAGAGACTGACAATGACTATGCAAATGCGGCTATTAATGCTATCCAGACCCCTCCCACCATCTCTCTTTCTCCCTCGAGTCCCCCTGCTGTTGGCCAAGTGCGTTTTGCATATCTAGCGCGCAATTAGCTTAATTTGTGCCCTTATGTCCCTTCCTGATTTCCCAAACCAAGGCCAATTCAAAACAGAGTTTCCATTTGATCAACGTTAATCCATTTCAATATGGCCAACAAAGATTTTTTCTTTGCGCGCTTTATATCTATGTATAAAATTTTCATATTTATTTAGATGCATTTGAATATTTTACACATTTATAGTAAAGGGTCTTTTTTTGTTGTTTTTTTTAATCTCGTTGTTGTTGTTGTTTGTGTCCTGTTTAATGTCGGAGCGGGCTTTTAGTTTTTAAACATCCTGATAGCCAGTAGAATGAGATATTGTCAAGGGATCTCTCGGCTGATTAGCATCTATTTTAATGTTTAATTAAAGCTCTGGTGGCTTTTAGTTTGCACATTAAATATTATAGATACATATTTTTGTATGCTGGTCAGACGTCGAGTTTTTATTTTTTTTTTTTTTTTTGTTGCTTCTCGTTTTTTTGTTGTTATTTTATTGCCATTTTATATGGCAAATGCAAATTTTCAATAATTTATTTTTCAGGGCAGAGCCTAATTGCTGCCAACTTCTTGTTAAAAACTGGTTGCCTAGTGGCAACACAATTTTTGGCAGCATCATTTCTGGTTTAATTACAAGCAATTTTTGCAAAAAAACAAAAAAAAAAAACACACACACACACAACAACAACAACAAATTGTGCGAATATTTCTACACACAAACAACAACAATACAATAAAAAGAATGTCCATAAAATAAGTAACAACAAAAAAATTTTGAACGTAAAATCCAAACATCAACAAAAAAAAATTTGCCTGTGGCTTAGACAGGGTTGATGGGTCCAGGATGGGCCAAGTTGGAATAGGCATCAGCAAAGGGGAAGCAAAGTTGGAAGTGGTTGTACCCCACCCACCCACATACACACACACACACAAAAGCCATCTAAAACCGGAACTCAATTTAGCGACAAAATGCCTAAAATGCAGTTTGATACAACGCCAATGTCAGGACACATTGAATTACAGTAAATAATAACTAAAAAAAGCTAAAAAAGGGGAAGTGAATGACTTTCATAAAGACTTATCAGAAATTTCACATACCAGGATATGCAAACAAAAGTCATAAACATGAAAGGCCAATAGTTTATTACTAAAATTGATAACTAACAATTCTGAAAAGGTTTTAAGATTAACTAAACTTACAAAAATGATTTTAACCCGATTTCCTAACAAGTTAAGTTTAGTTTTGAATTCCTTTAAAAAGGGTTTCTTAACTTTTCGCATTAGGCCTTAGAGGCCCTAACTTCTAGATTTTCACTAATACCTGGGTCTCCCTAATTGACCCATTATTAAATTAGCCTACTTGCGTCTTGATAGATGCTCCATAGTTTGTTAACCACTCGGTTACTCAAAAGGAATCTGTATTAAATATGATCTCGATCCTTATATTAAGAGGTTAAGCATTCCATTTTGCTTGAGATACGCAAACCATTATCATCATCTTATTTGGTAAACTCTTTTTCAAAATAAGTTGTCTCAAAGAAACCAATGATGAGACAAATTCCTTGAATTGATCCAAAAATTAAGTATCTTATCGCTTAGTAAGTCTCTTTAAAAGTAAGGTCTCTATGACAAATGCCATATCTAATGCCGGTAAATTAAGTTGGTGTCCTTTGAGAGTACCTGGAGAAAGCTCCGAATTTATAAGCCAAGGTCCAAGATTGCCTTACTTGGCCATGTAGTTGTTAGTCATTTTTCATTTTGTTAAATGTCTTCTTAAGTTAATAAATTATTACAAAGTTGAGGCAGATTATGTGTTCATCATATTTATCCCTAAAGTGAGAAAGAAAAATAAATTTATTAAATTAACATTTTTAAAACTGAACTTAAAACTAAACTTGTATGTACTTTTGATTAGTAGTTTTACCTTCTTAAAAGGGAGTCCGATCTTAAAGAGTCGCCTTTATATCAAGGCATATAGAATATCCATAAAGGTATAAATAAATCCAGAAGCATTTATACCATTTATAACTTATCCTATATTCTCCTTGGCTATTTAGTGTTGTTTGTTCATTTTAGCCACTGTGACCTGTATCAGTTAGATTCTACAATTTCATATTTGTTGGTCATATCGAAAAATTTTGCGAATTTTGCATATGAAAATTGTGTGCGGCGGTTAATAGGCGACATGCAAATGTGTGTGTGTGTGTGTCCATTGGGTGTGGGTATGAGAGATTATATATGTATATCTGCATCTATCTATATGTATATATTTATACAGATATTTACTTGTTTTGTGTTTAATGGTTTTGCCCTTCTATACATATTATTTTTGCGATTTTCTGAACAAATTTAATAATAATTTCATAGACAGCCAAAAAACCAAGAGGGTGAAGTGGTTGAGTGGTTGGCAAACTACAAATTGGTTTGTAATTTAATTGTGGACACAGGAAGTAACAACAACAACAACAACAGAAAAAGCGGGCAAAAATGTTGCGGGAAAAATCTTCTTTGAAAACGAAAAATTCTCAAATCAAATTAAAGGCCACTCAACTTAATCAGGCGTCAGCTTGAGCAGGCATCTAGCTAATTAAATATTTGCATGTACACACACACACACACACACGAAAATACACACGCAAAAACACACCCAATGACACACACACACACTCACAGAACGGGAGAGAGAGGCAAAGACTCATATACACCACTCGAAGAAGGAATCTCGAATTATCCTGCACTCAAGATTGTGCCTCTCCTCTGCCTAATAATCATAATGAAAAGCCAGATGCTGACTATAAAATCCTCCAAAAGAAGGCATAATGATGAGTAAAGCGTTGCGCCGTGAGTCAAGCCAAGGAAAGTGGAGGGTGGTTTGGGGGGGATACTCTTGAAGGACCTGCTCATAAACCAGGCAAAAAGAAAAAGAGATGCCACTTTATGGTCAGTTGGGATTGTTCCAGGCAAAGGCAGGACCCAGCGCAGAGAGCCAAAGGCAGCTGCTGGTTAAGCGCTAAACAAGATAAATCTAATAATGTGCCAAGGAGCAGGAGCAGGAGCAGGAGTAGTACTGCTGCTGACTGTCGTGTTTTTTCTTTTTCGGAAGGTCCATTCGTTTTTTTTCGTTATTTCAATTGCTAGCTATAAACTGCTGGGCGCCGTATACATAAGCGTCGTTAGATACTGTCAGCTGGCCGTCATTCTCTCTCTCTCTCTCCCTCTCTCAATCTCATCTCACTATGTAACTGACCTGCCCTAAAAACGACAAAAGGGATTCTCTCTTAAGTCCTGAATTTTTGAAACTCTCTTCGTATGGACGCTTGGTAAAACAACCCTAAAACGAAGTTGACTGCGAAACGGATGCACTGCAAAATGCCGGCTAAATTGAAGCTTTCCGTTTACTTCCGCTGTTGGCGTTGGCGTCGCTGTCGCAGCAAGTGTCCTCTGCCTTGACTGCCCATCCATCCACATAGTTGTGCCTATTGTTGTAATCGGAGTGTAATTGCAAACTCATTTCAACTTGGGCATAAATTTTTATTTCTAGTATTAATTAAATTATAAATAATTTTATTCTACAATAATTTTCGCCGTCTCAATATATGATGGGAATACATATACATATGTATGTATTTCTGCTAAGGGACAGAGACAGCAGGGCACGAGACATTAACTGAGAGCCGAAGGGCTCTGAGTTGCTGTTGGCGTCGCTGCTGCAGACTTGTTGATGAGCAAAATGCGACGACGACGACGACATCAAGTGCGCATCTAACGGCGAAATAAGAGAGTGAGAGAGAGAGAGAAAGAACGCAACGTAAAGTAACCAAAACGAAACGAGACGCGAGACGAAACGATGATGCGACGATGGCGCCTCGTTTATAAAGTTTACTATGCCAATGCACTCGTCTGTCTGGCACGCCTCTTAGCCAGTCGTCGCCGCCGCCAAACACCCGCCCAACCGCCTGTCCACCACAATATCGAAGCGACAGCACTAACTGCAGCAATTGCAGCGCCGACGCAGCTCTCTCGTTTGGACTCTCTCCCATTTGCTCTCTCTCTCTCTCACTAGCTCTTGCTCTTTTTCTTTGGGGGACTCTTTCTCTTTTGCTCTCATTGATTGGCGTTTTGGGGGGCCACCTTCACCTTCACCACTGAACCAGCTGTTCGGCTTTTACTGCAGTCTACTGCTGCTGCTGCTGCTGCTGCGCTGCTTCTGCTACTGCCACTGCTACTACTAGCTTTGGAGTTATGCCGCTGCCGTTGCTGTCCAATGCACACAGCAGTTCTCGTTGGGCAAGTCCCCATGAAGTTGGCATTCAGTTGAAACGGAACATCCGCCAGCTGCGGTTGCCCAGCGGCCAACCTTATAGGAAAACCAAAACTAGCCAACACCATCAACATCATCAATAGGAGCAGCAACAGCAGTAACAGTAGTTTCGGCATTTCCCAGTTATCCATCATTGGCAACATTCATCGTCATCCATAGACCAGTTGTCGCACAGACGTTCAACTGTAAGGAATGTTGCGCATACGCACTGTGTGTTTTCCCCCTCATTCTAACTAACTATTCTAAGTGACCAAGCACTCAAATCAATGTGATCACCAGCAACAGAAAACCAAAAATTATAAAAAATCGAAACAAATTTACAAATCACAAACACACAAAGAAAACAAAAAAGTGTCAAAATGCTGACTTTTCATATTTCTATATGCTAATCTCGTGTAACGTGAAACGGGCTAATCAATTCGCAGTAAAAACCCCTTACAAATGTATATACCAAAAAATATATATACTTATGTACCTATATACAAAACATTTTTTACGCCGCGTCGCAAAATATAAACATTTACATACATATATTGTATATTGAGAGAAGTCAAAAATATGGAAAAATGCCAACACATTGGAAATTCCTTAAGTTATGCAATAAAATTTGCTTCATAAAACGACAGGTGAGTGCCACAGTGAAAGAGAGACAAAGATAAGAGTGAATTTTATATTACATACTATATCAAAACTGCGTTAAAGATAACAATGGGAAAAGGGGTAAGGTGAGGGTGCGGTAGGCAAATAACTAGTTTTAAGATTTAAAATACATATCTCGAAATGAAGGCGTCAAAACTTTAATTAAAATGTTATTATTAAGATAAATTTCTTAGCCATTTATTAACTGAAAAGTGGTTAGAATAAATGTTAAGTATGTTTGACCCAAATTTTAAGCTCTTCATTTAAAATTAGCTTAAATTTTTGCAACTTCTAAGTATCAGTCCATAATGTCCATGCTAGAATAGTTCAACTTAGCAAACGCAGCATACAATTTGAAATTTTCAGCTTTGGGCAATTGACCCAACTACTTTGTGGGGTAAATCCAGGCCTGGACTTTAACATTAAAGTTCCGAAAACCTTTCACAAGTGATTTCTATGCCACAGAGTGCTTTAATCAGCATTAATACATTGTGCAAAATTTTCACCTAATCACCGCTCTCAATGAACAGAGAAAACAAGTCAACTCATCTCAACTCATCTATCTTTCATCTAGGGGTTTCTAGGTTTCTTTCTAGTCATTTACTTCACTCACTCAGTTCTCATTCTCTCGTATATTTTTATGCAAATTCTGGTCAATAACACATTGAGGCCTTTTTTCCCCCTTTTTTTTGGCAAATCATGGCTGACAGTTTTTCACTCCAACTGTTTTGGACCCCATGATAAATGCTGTTAAATGGTCAATGAATTGGCTCTTTTCTATTGAAAACGCTTTTTACACGTGAGTCGTATCTTATCATTTCGATGGTTTGGGGTTGCGAAGAGAATCGTTTCTCAGTTTCTTATCATCAATGACAACAATTTCATTTGGCGCGCATTTTCTAGTGACTAGTGATAAGTAAATTAGCCTATAATTGAGAGAGAAATACCATAAAAAAAACCCACAAAAAAAAAAAGAAACAGATAATATCTCAGATCAGCTCTACCTTGATAATGGTGGGAGGAGTAGAACTTCTAAGAGCTTTAGCCGACTCCAAAACTTCTTTCTTGCCAGAGGCGGTTCTCACATTTGTTATGGGCTCCAAAAAACGATAGCAAGAGAAAAGACAAAAAGGAGGGGGAGGGAGTAAGGTAGAATCATAATAAAGAAAAGTGGCCGCAAAAGTGCTTAACGAAAGGCAGGAAAAAAAAAAACGCAGAAAAATGGAAATAGATGAGTGCCAACTACATGCATAAGTTTGGTTAGAGGTGGACCGGGAAGAGGGAAAGGGGTACAGGTGGCAGAAAAGAACCGAAAAAGCATAATATATATAAGAAAGAAAGTTAGAGAGAGAAAGAAAAAGAATTTCTACTTATAACGAGTTTTTATTACAAACGCGCCAGGCCCAAAAAAAAAAAAAAAGTAAAAAACAGCCCAAAATGTAGTAAAAATAAGTAAAAAGTGGCCAACTGAATTCCATGTGAGGTGCGCACTAGCGCGGGTCGGGGAAGGAGCTGTTGTCGGTGAGGGGTAGGTAGAGAGGGGGAGCGAGAGAAGGGTTGCACATAAAAAGTAACAGCATTTTTGCCTAGACAACGAACCCAAAGAGGGAAGAGGGGACGGTGCTAGAGAGTGGGGTAAAAGATGAAGACCAAGACTGCGAAAGCATGAAGCAACATTATTCAAAAGAAAGCCAAGTTAAGGCATGCCGAGCACACACACAGACACACATACAGTGAAACATACATTTAGAGCGACAGATACCAGGCGGAATAATGCAGCAGTAAGAGCATCAGAGCGACGGAGAGAGGCAGACAGAGAGAAAAGAGTAAAGTAAGTGAGTAAATGGTAAGTGGGGGGGTGGAGGGAGTTGGGAGTTGGAAGTTACAACCACACAATGCCAGATCGTTGAATTGGGGGTTAGATGGGGGGTAGAGAGCCAAGGCATTAAACATCATCAGTGCCAGCAGAGCTCAGGCTGAGCAGAAGCAGAGCAGAGTTGCCTGTTGGCAGCGATGCCAGCAGAGGCAGCGACAGCATGCCGACATTCTTTCATTCGTACAACGACCTCGACTTTGATTTGCAGTTTTTAGCGAAGCGTAGAATTTCGTTGGCAGCATTCGAAATGAAGAGAAAACTTGTTTGTTTCCCCCCAACCCCACACACAGCAAAAAACAGCCATCGAAGAGACAAACGGCCTCTAGACGACCTACACGCCTGAGCAATAACCTGCCCAAGAGAAAAGGAGAGAGCAACGAAGAGACATAGAGAGAAAGAGAGAGAGCCAACATTGTGGAGCAGCGAGAGCGCCAGCCCCCCACTTTGACAAACGACGCCAGCGCTGCGCTGCTGCTGCTGCTGCCGACCATAGCCGAACCAATGTACTCCAGAAACACGAAGATTGCAATCGTTTATCTCTAGCTTTTGCTTTGGCAAACAAAAAAAAACTTCATTCATTCGTTCAACGCGTCTCGCCTGTGCCGGTTCTCGTCTCCAGAGCTCACTTCTTTCTAACTCAGTTATACTCACACACTCTCTCTACAAAACACACACACACACACGGAGACACAGACACAAACAACCACAATCTCTCACAGTGCAAAATGTTAAACAAAGACAAGACAACAAAAAAAATAAAAAAAATAAAATAAATTCAAAAAAAAAAAAACAGTAAAAGTGCAAAAAGCAACAACGCAAAAAAATGTGTACAAAAAATATACAAAGTGAACATTCAGTCGAAATAAAAGTAAAACCCAAAAGAAAAATTCAAGCGAGACACAACTTGTCAGTCAATTTCACACACACAGATACAAACAGTTACACAGATACAATTACAGTTACAAAGTGCCGGCCCAGACAACGCACCCAATCCATGGGGTGGAGAGGGAAAGGCGGCGATGGCGACGGCGGCGTCGAGTGAGTCTACAGTTATCAGAAATGCCAACGCCAGACAACGGACATAGAGGGGCACAGTCTGAGGAGGTGGACGTCTCCGTCTCTCCCTCTTTTTCTCTATCTCTGTCTGTGTATTTATATTTCATATATGCAATATATGGCAAAAAGCAAACCGGATGTTGTCTTGCACCAAGTCCGACTCAGATGAATCTCAGCCAAAGCAGCAGCAGCACCAGCAGCAGCACCAGCAGCAGCACCAGCAGCAGCACCAGCAGCAGCCATCTTTGACACATCTCAACTACTCATACAATGTATCTCCATCTTGCGAGATTCGCCATGTCTCAGTCTCTGCTTCTTCTTCTTCTTCTTTCGGCGCTAGACACGGCGACTCTGGCCTAACTCAGAAAGATAAAACAAAACGAAAAGAAGAGCCAATACTTCTCTCTATCTCCTACTTTTGCTCTGCGACTGGTTTCGTCAAAAAAAAAAAAAAAATGAATTTTTATGGCTTAAATTTAACAACAACAAGAAACAAATGCCAAAAAGAAAAAAACCATAAAAAAACAAGCGTAAAAATTTTCGAAATAATTGTGAATGGAATGAGAAAACGAGAGAGAGAGAGAGAGAGAGAGTGAGAGAAAGAGATCCGACAGAAATGAGCTCAAATAATGATCGAACAAGAATTCTTGGTAAGCATTAAGTAAAATTCTCCCGAATATATACCATATAGACAAAATTTAGATCAGTTAACAATTAGATCATAAGATTTTCTACACGACAAGTCCTTAATATTGAAATATTATATAATAAATTGATGCATACTAAAATATCTGGACAAAATATATTTCATATTTTCAAACATATCTCATGAAAATTAATTTTTGGATTTATCCTTATTTTGATCGAACAATTTTAAAGTATTTTCCAAACAAACATATTGGTAATAACTAAGACTAAATTAAACTGTATTTAAAATGACAATTTCGAAAATTGAAAATAAAGTCTAAATTTTTATTTGCTTATCAAATAAATGTCACATTTTATGACTCAATAAATTATATGACAATTGCTCAAGATTGCATGGATCTTCGAGTGTTAAAATCTAAACCATATTAATAACTTAATATGTTTATTTTATGGTTTGAGACTAAGACTTTAAATTATGAATGAAATATAATGTCGAAGTGGTTTTTAAACCCTAATTCCCAATTTAAATTATAAATTATTTCAAACAAGATTTTCATTTCTCTATGAAATCAGCCATGATATAAGCTTTTCTAGGGCCACTTTTAATTAACAAGTTAATGGAAAAAAATTATAAATATATTAACCTTAATCATTAGCTTTAAAAAGTGAATCAAATTCTTAATTTCAACCATTTATAATCTTATTATAAACAAGAAGTTAATGAAAGTTCTTGGGAAAAAAATGTGTTTCTATATAAAATCATCATATTTTCTTAAATGCACCATAAAAGAATGGTAATGGAAACAATTAACTCTAGTTTATTAACTCTAAATCTAACTCTAACTGGGTAAGTTGCATTTCGTTCTTTTAATTTTTCTCTATTTTTTAACGCAAATGTTAAACATTTTCACGACAACTAGTTGTAGTTGCATGTTCATAGACATATACATACATATATCTATATGTATTTATATAGGACCCGCATGTGTGAACTATTCCCTCCCACGAGGCCTAACTGAGAAATCCTAGTACGACCAGGTCCCAAAACCCCTCTCAACTACCCCCAAATGATGGTAAAGAGCGTGCTAATGAAACATTTAATTAAAGCATTAAAAGCGTCGAAAACTGACGTCGATGGGAGCAATAATTAAACTGTATGTAAAGCGTTATTCGGTGTTCGTTGTCAAGCACCTGAATGACACTAACGAGTTAGCGAAAAAAAAAAAAAACTGACGACCTAACCACCCCCAAACCCCATCTTTCTCTTCCTGGCCTTCGGAGTGGAAAAAAAACTCCCAACTGCTGCCATGGCTAATGCCGTCGACAATTGTAGTAAAAGTTTATCGCCCGCATTAAAAAACCATGGATTAAAATTCTACTTCAAATAAAAAGCCGAACCATACGAGTCCACGAAATGGAGAGTAAGGCTATAGAGGGGGAGTATAAAATTTCCCATTTCCTTCTTCTTTCTTTCTTTCTTTTTTTTTTTTTGCTCGCCCACATTTTCTTTCATTTCCTTCGTTCTTTTTGGCATTTTTTTTTGCGTTTTTTTTATTCGTTTTTCGTTTGTAATAAAGATAAGAGTTTTAGCTACCGCTACCTGCATTGCCTATGGCCTTATTACATCCCATACCACCCAGTGACACCCACTTACCCTACTACTCCCCCCTGCTAGAGCCTCTTTTCCAACAGTTTGCTAACAAATGTTGTCCACTAATTGCAGGCGCCAAAACATTTTCGGGTGTAAAAATTAAGCGATGTAAATTTTTCTTTCCATTCTTTTTTTTCCGGATTGCAGTTGCTAGAGTAGGCGTGGCATGAATAAAAAAAAACCTAGTCAGACAGTGTAAGAGAGAAAGGCATAGAGGAGAGAGAAAGAGAGAGAGAGACATGCAGACAATTTCATATAAAATGCATGAGCATGAAACCAATTCAATAGCCAAAAAAGGAGGAGAAGGGCCCAAAAAGAAGGTGGTTGTTAGGTTGGAGAGAGGGAAGGTGATGGTTGTTAACTGCCTGTCGAGTAACTGCCTTGTACTTGTCCTAGTTGTTCGGCAGGCAACTCTGAAGCAAAGATAAAACCAAATTACATACAAGGACAGAAAATGACAGCAGAGGGGGAGAGTGACAGAGAAAGAGTGTAAAGAGATGAGAAGGAGACTTTTGGATACAAGAATTTGAAACAGACAAAATTTGCAAAAAAAAAAAAAGGAAATTTAAAAAAGAGACACATAGAGAGACAACAAGGGAGAAGTAAGAGAAAGGTGGGGGAGATCACCGAATCAAGAATCAAATAGAAGCGACAAAGTTTTTGAATTAATTTATTGATACAACGATAAGGAAAGGAGACAGGAGAAGGAGGAGGTAACAGAAGTTCTAGGTTAGTGTGGGAGATAAACGTTTTATAGCAGGGCCATCATCAATGATGACCATCATCTTCATCTTCATCATCATCATCATCATCATCATCGTCGTCGTCGTCATGATGATGGAGGCAGAATAGGAGCGAGTGGGAGGGTCTGGGACAGTCTCGATTTAATCAAATGTATTGCACAAAAAGTTCGCCAAAGTTAAAAAGAAATGAAAAAAGCAAGAACATAAAATGATTTGTAATGTGATGAGATACAGATACACATAGCAAGATAATAGTCCATAGAGTGTATGTGTTGTCTGTGTGTGGCTGTGTGTGGTGGGTCAGTGTTGTGTGAGTCATTTTCGGTGCATAGTCTGGCTCATATTGCTCATACGCAACGTTGTCGTCAGCTGTCAAATAATACAGAAGAAACCCAAAAAACAAAATAAATGCTGTATTTACTTAGGCAAAGCGAACCATTTTTTTTTCTTTTTCTGCTGCCACTTCTTTCTTATTCTTGTCTTGGTTTTTGTTTTTTGTTCTTTTGTATTGTATCTGATTAAAAGCGTATAAAAATAAGCCGAAATAAAGAACAAAGACAAACAACTGTGGAAAGCTGCCGAGAAGTGAAAAAGTAAAGCGCAAGCATTGAAGCAAACGACTTTAAGTTACCCTGTAAGAAAATTAACTTAGTGAAAGTAATTTGAGGGCTAGTTTTTAATTGGTAACTGAAAATTTCAAACAACTTTTACAAAAAAGTTTGCTTTATGAAGCCTAATAACTATTTACCTTAAAATAATAAGATTGTGAAGCATATTTTGTCCACTTTGTTCTTTTTATTAGGCACTCGAGCGCCTCTAGCGTTCATTAGTTGCTTGAAGCTTGCATCTTTACCTTTTCGATGCGATCTAGGCCAAGTTTTATCGATAAATTATTAAATTTTGCAGAGAGACATAACTTCCAGTTTAGATAAAGTTTTGCTTATTTTGAGCGTTTCAAAAATCGATATAGGAAAAAATATATCCTTTGCCAAGCAATGTTTATATCTAGGCTTAGTTAAATTAGAGTATACCCTGTTTACCTTTTGGTTTATAGGGTGCCCCCTTCTGAAGAAAAAAACGAACAAAAAATATTCAACATGCGACGCACCTACACAAATATATATACATATAGATGAGCTTGAGGTTCTTCTTTCACCGTCCCCTCACTACCACCCTCTATTGCCCTCCTCCGGCACTCTCTTATTTTTTGACTAAACAAAATTATGCACATAAAAAGCATCTTTAACAACACCTAGCACCGCTCCCGGTACCGGGCTGGCATCTAACCACCTATACATACATATATGTATATAGACTTGCCCACCTACTACTCCCCCTCCCTGCCTTTCTCCTACACAACACCGTCTCCCATTCTTCTTGTGACTGTCATGATACTTGTTCAATAACCGATAACATTTCGCTTCGTTTGTTTCTCTGTTCTTCTTTTCCATTTAGTGTATATTTTTGTTGGTTTTTTTTTTATTTTGCTGACTTTGACTTTTGTATTTATATTCGTAGTTTGCTGATACGTTGCTTCAAAACAACAACAACAATACAAAAAAAAAGAGACACAACAACAACAATAACAACATGAAATAAATGCAAATTTTATTTCGCCATTTTTTTTGTGTATTTCATTCTTTACATTTTGCTTCTATTTGTTTAAAAAACAAGGAGGCAAAAACAGTAGAAAAATGCGCTGCTTTACTCGATTTATTTATTGTGCCATTCATGGTTTCATTTCTCCAACTACTTTCCCCCTGCACCTCTTCCCGCTCTCTCTATATATGTGTGTGCTTGTGTGTGTAATGGCTTCTACATATATTTATGGCTAACAAAGTCCTTCGTACCCGATGCCACGGCTGCAATTTATTGCCCTGACCAGAATTCGAATTCCGTTGCCTTTTGGGCTAATAAAATATTGAAATATACATATATATATATACATATAGTATATATAAAAATCGTAAAATATATATATTTGGAACAATTTGTATGATTTTTTACTTTCAGCTACCAATTTAGTTAGTTTTTTCCTTTTTTTTTTTTTTTGCAGTTTTTCAATAACAAAATCCATGCATAGATATGATGAGGTTTTTGTTTTTGTTTTTTCTTCTATTCCACAATTTATTATTTGTTGTTGCAAAAATATTTGACTAACGAGCGAGCATTTTGTATGAATGATTGAAAAATATGTGTACAAATATTTGATACTTTTAAATTGTTCATCAACTTTATTTAACATTTTTTCGAAAGTCAATTGCTTAGAAATAATTTGAGGGACTTTATTTACATTCCCTTTTTATTTAAAATGTTCTGTTTGGTAATTTATAATAAATTATAAGTTTTTCAATCGAATTGGCATAGGAATTTCTGTTGAAGTGACATTAAAAATATACTTATTTTGAAAATGTCAGATTGGTCAATATACACATATGTATCTTTGTATCAATCGCCTGAGGTCAGTTCTTAAAACTAATTTCGTATTCCACATCGCTAAATCCAATTGTAAAGCCATAAAAAGAAATATAAAGATAAATAACACAGAATGCGTAAAAATGTTTTTGTTGTTGTTGGTTATTTTCATGCGTGTTACGTCAACAGCTAATATTGAGTACAAACATATATGTATGTATGTACATATATAATATATACACAGATGTTTCGATTTTTTTTTCTCTTTTTGGTTTTTTTGCATATTGCGAATTGCCCAAAAATTGCCATAAACAAAAAAGAGCAACAAAGATGACTAGAAAAGAGAGAGAGACAGAGCGAGAGAGAGAGATAGTCAAAATATAAACAGAAATAAGAATTGTGAAGATAAACGCATGACAGGAACAATCAACAACCAGCCACCAGCAGCAGCAACATCAAGAGCAACAGCAACAATCAGCTACAGCAGCAACAGCTTGTCATCGTTGTCAACTCGCTGTGTGTAGGTGTGGGTGTGGGTGTATAGAAGGAGGAGGCGGTGTGTGTGAAGTTTTTTTTTTTTTTAATATGCAAGATTATGGAGCATAACGACAACACCTGTCGCTGATTGTTGTCAAGACTGATAAGAGCAAGCTGTTGCTGCTGTTGCTAGTTGCTCATGACTCTTGCTTCTGCCATTTAATGTGCTCACATAAATTTGAACCCTTAGAAAGGAGCATGAGGAGAGTAAAGCAAGTAGAAGGAGGAGGTCAAATCAAAAACGCGTTTTATGGTTTACTGGCCACTACTAGCAGAAGCGAAGAACAAAGGCGGCGTCATGACAAAGGATGAAGACACAGAAAGAGAAGAAATTTTCGGAAAATTTATTGCATTTACAAGCATATTACAAACGCTTCGTTTTTCAATGCTGAAGCTGCTGCTGGTGCTGCTGCTGCTGTTGCCTTGGCTCGCTCACGTTCTGATGCTGCTCACTCACAAAACTCACAATTCCCACTAGCCACATAAAAGCGCGTCATGTCCGCGCTCCCCACACAAGCTCCCGTCAACCCACTTTTCTGCCACAATTCGTGGCATGCCTTGTGGTCCCTGCCAAATTGATGTAGACTCTGTGGCGCCAGAGAGACCAAAAAAGTACCAGATGTGGAGATGGGGTAGCCAGTCAAGATTGATGGTCCGTTGAATTGCTGGAGTGCTCGATGGAGCTCGCTGGGGCCTGTGAGTTTCAGCTTCTGTCTCCACAATATGAATTACTCATAGCTCATTTTTGTTGCAATTTATTGTCATTGTTGGCTGGTTGCATTCTTTATGTGGCAATGGGTAACTTTTTCTCACAAGATTTTTCATGTCATCGTCGTGGACATGGCATATTTCACATTTTTAGTTAAAAATACCCAAAAGCAGGCTTTCCCAAAAAAAAAAAAGTAAAAAAGAATTTCGTGGAGAGAGAATGAAGGAGAAAAAGTAGTGAACGGCAATTACAACTAATGTGGCAACTGCGTGTCGTTGTTGCTGTTGATAAAGCTGACATCATTAGGTAGGCAACAAACACACACACTCGCATGCACACACAATCACATATGTGTGTTTGTGTGTGTGTATTGCCTTGTTCTTGTTCTACTTCCGTTTTGGACCAGGCTTAATTTCCTGCCAGCAACATGGCGTATGTGTAATCAAGTGAATTGCCAGCCATGTGTTTGTATCCCTCCCTTCCCCGTCCCCATAGAACAGTCCAAACTCCCCACTCCTCACGCTTTAATCACTGAAACTGCCATTTTTCATCAAAGTAATTACGAGACGCTGGGCAAAAACACGCAGGCCGAGCCTAACTCTCCCCCCCAAAGTCCGACTTAGCCCACTTAATCCACACCCAACAAACATCTCTCGTTTCCATTTACTTTATTTGTTGTTGTTTGGGGGTCAGTCTGGCAATTGAATCATTTGATATGCATTAAAATTTTATGCCTTATTTTTATTTTTGTTAGCCTTAAATTTACCCTTAAACGCACGAAGGGGGCAGGACGACTTTCCCCTATTTAGCATGATTGGGCATATAATTTTTCATTGCCTACTTTTCAGAGCGCGGCAGCAATTGAAATGAATTTTGAATTTATGCAATAATAGCAACAGCTGGGCTCAAAAAATAAAAAAAAATTTGGTAGATCTAAGAGAAAATTTCAGCTACAGCTTTTGTTTGTGTGTTTGGTGGGGGGAAAAATCCTTTTTACGCCCGCTGTGCAAAAATATTAACGAGCCAAAGTTCCGATTTTGTGTTGCCAAACATCAAAAGAGGAAAGCAACCAAACTGATTGCCAAAAACAAAAAAACAAAACAGCACCAACAACATCAACAGCCAGAGACTTTGGGAGAAGCATAGCAAGAAATCCTTGGCAAAAACTGTGCCAAGCTCCTTTCTCTCTCTCGCTCTCTTCCACTCATTCTCTCATAGGTAAAGGTGAGAGAATAGAGTGGGGTATAGGCAGACATAGAAGGGTTTTTGCAGTTTTTGGCAATCTATTTTACCTGCCTCTCAACCTTCTGAGTCTACAAATGCTGCTTCTGCTTTGTTTTCCTGCCAATTGGCGTAGGCTGCTGTTTCTGCTGCTTCAATTGTTGTTCCTGTTTGCAACGAACCAAACGAAAACCAAACCAAACCCAAGCAACCTGGGCTAACTGCCAAAAAATACAAGGATTTTTGAGGATCTCTGTCTCCCTCCCTCTCTCGCTTTCTGCCGAGTTGTCATAATTTTCAAGTGACCCAACAGCAAAAGCAGCCAGCCAAAAGCAGCATGTGGTCACAAACATGTAGAAAGAAAAGGATATTCAATGGGCCACGCCCACAATGAGGTTCCCTTATGATTTATAGTTCAAACTACAAGCATAAATAATTTTTTGTTATTATCAAACTTGCGCCTTCTACTCCACTTTCTTCATCTTTTTTTGAAAGTTACCTGGGCAATAAGTACACAAGAATTTTAATTCTCTATCATCATCTCCTGCTCAAATAACCGCCTGAAAGTTCAAAGTACATTTTATTTATGTATATTTCTTGGCCCGCAGCACTTAAATTAATTAATCTAACAAACCAGAAATTATTTTTGTTACGCCTCAAGTTAAAAGTAAATACACAAAGATGGATAATTACATTTGAATAGATTTCATTTTATTTTCATTATCATAATTAACAAGTCCTAGAATAAAAGACTAATAAGCTCTTACCAACATTTCGAATTGACCAAGTTGTTCTTAATCGCCCAAAGGTTGAGACTAAAGGATAATTTTTCCCGGTAGTAATGTAGCCATTTGATTTCTAGGTGTTATCGATTTGCTAGGAAAACGTGTCCATGGGAAACTTTAAGTTGTCCAGTGAAATAATTGGAAATTGCATTAATAAATTTATTTGACTATGACCACATTGACCAAGTTAGACATACATACAATTGTTTCCCATGAGGTTAAAAAGAAGCAATTATTCGAAAAAAGAGTTAGAGAGAGGGTTTCAGATTACATATTTTAAATGTATTTAACTAAGGTTTAATAAACAACTGATTAGACAACGACTTTTACGTTACTATCTAACTCTTTTATGGATAATAATGTTATCACTATCTTTTTTTTATTGTGTACCATTTTTTAGAGTGTGATAACTATGTATGTCTACGAAGGTCCTACACACATTTGCTTGCGTAATAAAAGCAGCATAATCATACATACATCCTTTTTGCTTACGTAACCTGTTTAAGTTAAGCAGCTGTTATGTGAGGGATTACGTCAAACGCTGTGACATCCTAAGAGTTCTATCAATCAAATTATAGTGAGACAGAGAGAGAGAGAGAGTGTTGAATACCCATAAAGCATACAAATATGCATCAGTAGAGAAAGCTTAAATAATCTTCATAGAACAAATTTTGTCTGATCTTAGGAAAGTTTAATAAAGAGCTTAATATTTGTGTCACATCTTAAACTAAGCAAGTGCTAAATCCTTTTATTTTTAGCAATTTGCAACTAGTTTTTCTTCTTTAAACGTTGTCTATGATATCTGCAAGGTTTCTATTACATTTGAAAAACTTTTAAGTTCATTTCATTTAAATCGAATATAATTTTTGACAGGATTTTTAGTTTTTGTATAGCAGCATCAAGCAGCGTCCCAACTTCCAGCTGTCACCTCTTTTGAAATGCAACCAACTGAGAAAGAAAACCAAACTCTCACACACATACAGTCACCCACAAATATATGTATATGGACAGCATTTTGCCACAAATTCTGTGGCAGACAATGTCTGACGACTGACTGTTTGTTTGCTTGCTTCTTAAGTTGTGTTGGTGTGTGTGTGAGTGTGGGTTGTGTGTGTGTGTCTGTTGTATGTTTTATGTTGTTGTTGTCCATGTTGAGCATGCGGTTTTTCTTATTGTTCTGCATTGCTTGTTCTCTACTCCAAGTTGTATGTGTGTAGGTCTGTATATGTGTTGTGCATTTGCAAGTTTTGCTAGTTTTTGGTGTCTGGGGGCAGGTCTCCCTTTAGCCCCCCTACATGACGTCCCTTAAAGTTTTTATAGACTCCTGGCAGTCCATTGTCTTGGCTGCTTTTTGGTTGGTTTCCTCTTTTCTTTTTTCTTCTCCTCTTCTTTTTATGTTTGGTTTAGTTTCTAAAGAAAACATTGCTTTTATTTTTAGACAAAAAGCAGTCAAAGAAACGTAAAGGGGGAGAAAGGAGAGGAAGGGAAAGGAAAGTGCGGTGCATTTTAGGTATTCTTCTCAGGTAGAAGTTGAGGTTTTAGTTTTTCCATTCATTGTGCATACGCGTGCAAATTTTATAATTTTAAGCATATTACGAAACTTAAATGCGCCATAATTTGTTTTTAGTTGTTTTTCGGTTTTAAGCGGATATGACAGTTTACATTTTGGAGAGTTGCATGCGGTTGACAGGTGGGCGGATGATGCCAGCCAGGTGGGTGAATGTCATTGTCCTGTAGGGTGGCTGTTGCTGCTACTGGCGGAAAGCTGTCACATTTTGTCACCTTTATGTCTCTCTGTTGCGTGGCTCTAGGGCTGATCTTGTCGCTTTTTGTTAACACTGATTATATCTTACTCGTTTCTCTTACTCTCTCTCCACCTTTTATCCTTTTTTGCTTTTTTTTTTTCATTTTTGACGTATATGACTTTGAATGCTTGTTGACAGGCTGCTGGCCTGCGGGGCCTTAGTTATACTTGGTCGTTGGTTTTATAGAATGCTTTAACTTTTTACTTTGTCTCATGCATCTAATGAGGTCATTGCTTGACAATTGCATTTAGCTGGCAAGAGAGAGATAGAGAGCGAGTGAGCTCGTGTGATTTGTTGCAACTCCACAGAGAGAAGGAGAGGGCGGAAAGCGTGCCTCCTTCTGTCCAACGCCTTCTTGTCATTTCTCATTCTCTCTGCCTGCTTTCATTTCCGTTTTCTCTGTCTCGCTTCATTGTGGTTGTCATTAGTCGCCACCCGTAGCCCTCTCTTCTTACTTCCACCATTTAGCTACATTTCATTTGATTTTAGTTCATTTTAACTGTCTTTTGTCTTTTGTTTTACGCTGCTTCGGCATCTTTTTTTCATTCCTTTCGTCTCTCTCACTCCCTCTCTCTGTTTTGTTGTCTTTCATTAATTTCGTCCAGGCGCCGCAGTTTCCAAGGGGGTTGCAAGGGGAGCTGAGCGGGGGAGGTGGTCGACTGCGGCGTTATTCTTCTTCTTCGACATAATTTATGCGACAAGGCGTGCAAGAGATAAATTTTCTGTCGTTTGCCATTTTTCGCTTGCGTTTTGTATTTTTGGTCTAAATAAATTAAATGGCAGGGGGTGGTGGTTGGGGGCAGCAGCTTCTTGAGGAGTGTGGTTGTTGAGGGGTTTTTGCCTGTTGATTAATGCTAGCTTTTAATTGCATAAGAGCACAACACAATGCACTTTTTCCTCCCTCAGCACTCACTTACTCTCTCTCACGACGCCACAAAGTATGCTATGGCAAAATTGTGCCATCGTACACTTGGCGTATACGTAATGTGAGACTAAAACCAAAGTCATGCTTTAACATGTGAGTGGCTGCATATGAAATGCGGTTCATTGCTGGTGTTGTTGCCTGTCTGTTGCACAGCCAACCACACTCCCCCCTTTCTCATACCGCCCACCTCCTTATCTTGCTGCGGCCTCCCTTATGACATGTAAAATAGCATTTTCGTGCGTTTGTTAATTAAAAGTGCAAGGAATAACACACAGTGAGATAAAAAGAGAGGGAGAATGAGAGAGAAGTCTACCAACTGTCGCCCCACTGCACCAATGCGTTTTTGAGGTAAGCCATAAATAATGAATGAAATTAACAGCAAACGTTGATGGCTGTCCCAAAGAGAAAGAGAGAATGAGGGAAGAATTCCTTCTGCATGTGTCACATGTAAATGTCAGTATAGCAGCAGCTGGCTTTAATGCTGAAATTCTTCTCTCTCTCAGTCTATCTCGCTATCTCTCTCATTTCTGAAAAGATATTGTTTATCTGATTTATTCTCAAAAAAGTTGCAGCTGAGTTGCAGATGAGATGCACATTGTATGTCACCGTCTTTAGTTATTTGTGTGTGCTGAAGAAAGAAGAGATTTATGTCTTGTCATAAATTTCATCAGACTATCGGTAAAGAAAAAATAGGGAAATAAGTAAGAGTGACAGAGAAAAACTTGGCACTTTAAACACAAATTGCGAATTTCAAGCTGAGATAAATTGATAGGAATTCGAGTTGAAAAGATTGCAAGCAAACAAATTGATATGCATCAAGGAACTTTTACTTCGTTTTAGTTGAAGGATTTTTGAGGTTTCTTTTGCACTTGAAATATTGAATAACTGATAGAAAATAAAACGTTTGTATTCCAAATTGATGTGGAATTTTTGCTGTTTCCTTTGGTTACTCAAATCTAATTTTCTATCTGCTGGTTTTGTCGCTTCATCAACATTTCTTTCAAAAAAAACAAGGTTTTTCTCCTTCTACTAAAGCGTTTAGAAATTTAATGTATTTTGTTGCCAAAGTTTATTGTTATTATTTAAGTCATTATCATGTTTCCTTCTGATCATCATATATTGCATTGGACTTCTCGATATCCACATATTCCGCACTTTCATTTTGGTTTTCTTCGATTTCTTCTCTTTTTACATTTTCGATAAGATTGTAAGCGCCTACCTGTATGGCAAAATCGGCAGCTATTTTTGCCTCTGTAGCCGCTGCAGGTCGACGTCCTCGTCGTTTGGGTCTCGCATTATGACTAAACACATGTTGAGCCGTTTCTGAATTGTATAGTGGCATAAGCTCACGATCATATCGTTCCTCAATTATACGTCTCACAGTTATGGGAATACGTTCACTTTTTAGCCAGGATTCATTCTCACGCTGTTGGCGAGTCTGTCGGGACAACTCACGATAGCTGCGATAGCGTCGACGACTGTAATACTCATTGCCTTCCAATTGTGTGGGCTCAACGGGTCGTTCGTACATGGGTAGGCTAGGATGTTTCTTTCGAACGGCTTTTCGGCAAAGTAAAAAGATATTAGTTGAAATATGTTTAGTTTAATTTTCTGTTTTACCTTCGTAGCGTTCATAAAAACTTGTACGATCTTTGTTATAACGACTGGAGAATAAGCTTCGCATGTTCTTAGGTATTTTTTTAATATTCAGTTTTCGTAAGAATAAGATGTTGACACAACTCAAATCAAACACCAATCGACTAACTGTCAAAGAAACGTTAAATTAACCAACACTGGTGCCATTAAATTTATGTTGGCTACTTTAAAGGCAATTGGCCACACCAATAACGACGATTGGTATTTAATTTATTTAAACTATTTTATACTTTTGATCAATGAATTCTTTTGATTTAGGAATGCTGGTAGCTTAGTTCAGGAAAATCATAGAGTAAATAAAATTTGTTTCTAACAGTTTGTCACATTATTTATTTTGATATATACTTGTATATACATACATAGATACATTTAGATAAATCAAATTGGCTTCTTTTGTTTGATTAAACTGTTTAAAGAGCCATAAAAATGGTAACAAATTGCTACGATAAGTTGATGATATTTCCGTTGCCAATCTTTTTCAAACTATAAAGTTATCAAAAGAAGTTTTCACTCACCCCCAACGCTCCTCTGCCTACACACACTTGGAGCCATTATTTATGTGTTGGGCAATTACTCAGTATGCTCCTTGAAAGGGTCTCCACCTCCCTTGCACACTCATTTCTCTTGCTCTTATTTTGGTTTTCTTGGCAAAATGCATAATTTGTTTTGTCGAAATACACGACGCATAGATAATACTTACAAGTGTCTGAAAACTTGGCAAGAGTTGGCCAGAAAATAAATAAATGCATTTATTTTGTCTCTCACACTCCCTGAGACTCTTGGCCAAGGCATTAAAACCACAGCAATTAACAATATAAGACTCCACACAGTTTTTGGAGGAGGTGGGGAGTCAGTCAAGAGTTGTTATTCTGCTTGGCACTTGCTTATCCTCGCATCGTTGCATTTTCATAATAAACCGACTGGGCTTTTCGGTATGTAGGAATGGAAATTCATTCTTCACATGGAGTAAACTAATGTGCGTTGCACTGGAAGAGGCAACCAAAAAGCCCCCAAACCCCAAACCGAAAACCAGAGAGGAGAAACCCCATTGAAGCTCAGTCAAGCTAAACCAAACCACATGAAACAGTTTTATATCCTTTTTTGGGTTGCTGTTTCTTCTTGTTCTTCATCTTCTTGTTGTGTTTTATACAGTTGAGTTAGCAAGGCAATTATTTATATATTTTTTGTGTTTTGTGGATTTTTCGGGAATGGCCACTGAATGGGAGGTTCGGCCACACCCCTTTTAATAGCCACCAACACCACATTAAAGTCACACATTAAAAAAAGGGCAACTAGCAAACCAGAAAAGGAAATGAAATGAAGGCGAAACGAAAAGGAATCAAAAATGTGCAGTTGACGCAAAAACGTGCCGAGTATATTCAAGCAGCCCAGGACACATTCATGCATTTTATGGTCATCCTACAAGTTCTCCCCCCCTCCCCACACACCTTTGTCGTCGTCTCTTCCTTCTGTGTGACTTTGGCCTGAAAGTAGTTTTCATTGTTTTCCCTGCCTTAGTTTTATGTGCAACGATGTCTGTTTTGTTGTGGCCACAAGCAACAAGGACTTCTAATTAGCACACTGTCAGCGGCGGTCAGGACAATGGTTGTTGGGTTGTGAGACGGAGACGACTGTTAGGAGGACAACGACAAATGTGCTTAAATGGCCGCCGCTGCCACTAAAAACTCAACTAAAACTGAAATTGCGCCGTCTCTCGTTCAAGCAAATAAAAAGGGACGCGAAACGGAAGCCGCAACTGGCAAATGGCGACATTACAAAACTACACTACACTCCTCTCTACTAGTACCTACTATATATATTTCTATATAGGTAGAATCCGCAAATACATATATAAATATATATATGCATATAAAGCGGCATTTCAACTCCTAAGCGCTTGATGTCCTCCTGTGCAGTGTCCTGTTTCGTGCCTGTTGTTGTCCTGCCCATTATTATACCTACAACATTTTCTTTCTTTCTTTGCGATTTTTTTCCAGTCGTTTTGGCTCTCTTGCGTTTTATATCCATTTTGATTGCTGGACGTTTCGTTCTACGGTTTCGTTTCGTTTGGTTCGGTTTTTTTTTCTTTTTGATACTGCTGCCCTCAAATGTATGCAACACATTTTGTATGCAATGGCCGCCACAGCCAAATCCGCTAAAGAAGAAGCATGTGTAAAAGAGGAGCGGTGGTTGGCGGTTGGTGGTGGGTCACTTCCGTGCTGCTACAGCGGGGCAGCGTAGTGGAGGCTACAGGAAATAGTGGCGTCAGGTCGCCAGAACGACCAAAAACCCAGGGCCAAAAAGTGAAATCCAAAGCGAGCAAAAGAGAGCTCTAGCTAGAGCTGGCCAATTGAATGTGTGACTCTGTCGCTGGCTCTGGTTTCAAGTGCTGCCACTCAACTAGCACTTATTGCATGCGACAAACGACAAACGAAACGAGGACTTTTCTCTATCCCTCTCTCGTGCTCCCTCTTCTTCTGGTCCGGATGCGGCCGCAACTTTTTCCTTTTTTTTTGTCGTCGTTTTTTCAATTTCAATTTTTCCACTGAAGTGCCTGAACTGTGAGTATGTGTATGTGGCTCAACACTTAAAGCAGTTAGCACGATGACCATCATTGGCATATCCATGTATGAATTCCAGCCTCCTCTTCTCCTCCTCTTCAACATTTCAGACCCTGGCATTCTCTCTTTAGTGCCATTTGCTGCACATGACGCCAGGATTGCAGAGAGACAAGGACAGAGTGGAAGAGAGAGGAGAAACCCCGTCACGTAATTGTTAAAAGGAACAGCAGCAACAGCAGCAGCCAAAAGCAGACGGTCCATATGTATGTTCGCCGTTACCCTACACATATTACGTATACGCAGCAGTCAGCATTGTCCTCAGGATTTTCACAGTAGTGCCTAAGCGGCCGTGAAGCCAGAAAACAAACACAAAAAAAGATGGAGGTACTGAAAAAGAGAGAAAGACAATAGCTGAAAAATTAAACAGGATACACGAAGTTATCTATACCCTGTTGAAAAACAGCTTAACAATTAAGTGAAATTGATACGGCCAAGCGTATTTGAAGGATTACTCAGTATCTTGAAGGAAACAGTTTATCATATGGATATAAAGTATCAATTTTAATTAATTTAATTTAACATAGATAATATGTCAATAAGATCTCTGATCTTCCGATACGAACAATTACTTCGTAGAACAAACGCAGAACAAACATTTCTTTAAATCACTGGATAAAAGGTACGTTTATCCCTTCTTGAAAAGTGTTTAAAGTTACACTATAGTAATCTCCTTCTTTATAAAGCTTCTTATTTCATATAGAAAAACAGTTAGCATTAAAGAGCATAGTATGGTGTAAAGACAGGAGAAGAAAAGTTAGAGTTTACCAATTTCTTTCATTTTATTAATGTAGAATATTTTTAACGAACTTTCTTCCCCTTGAAGATGCACCAAATGGCCATTTCTCTGTAGAACTATAGATAAGATCAAATGGGATAAGTTTATCCTACTGACTCAGAGTATTGTCCATGTGTTATTTGCATTAGTTTGTGGATGTCTTTTTTCTCCATTCCGAGTGGCTGAGTATACCCATTTGCTGGCCATTTACCTGAAGCTCACCTGGTCCTCTGCTGCTCTGTTCGTGTAGACTGCAGTTATTATGGCCGTAAGCATAACGGTTATCTCGGTTTTTTTTTTCGCTCTCTTTCCTGTCTCTTCCATTTGGGAAATTTCAGAAGTTCGAGGCGCGTTTTTTCGTTTTTCGTGCTCTCATAATTTAATATTTACAAAGTAGAGCAAGAGAAAACTGCAAAATAATAAAACGAAATTACCAGAGACACTTGGGGACTGAACAAGAGAGATGGCAGAGAGGTAGATGAAAAGGAGAGGTTGGCTGGAGAGGTGGTGGCGGGAGACTGCAGGAAATCTGTGCTCTGCATTAAAAAACGCTTAGGGCAGCAAGTTTGTCGCCTGGCAGGCGGCTGAACAGAACTCTCGGATTCGCTGTTCGGCTAGGACTGGACATTGTGTTCCCATTGACAGTTTTTTGGTGAAGGGAATGGACTCATGGTCCTCTCCTTCCCTTTTCGTGTGTGTGTGTGTCGTGCATTTTGAAATTTGTTTGTTTTTAATTAATTGCACGCGGCATTGCGATGGTCGCTAGACTTCACATGAGTCCTGGCCCTGCGTGCTGGACAGTGATTAAGCGACTGTTACTAGGCGGTGAAGGAGGTGGCGAGGGGAGACTGTGGGTAACTAGTTACTGCATAGGCATGCCATGTGGTGATTTTGTGCAGATAAACCAACAAACTGGGCGTGGTTCCCTGTAAAATGGGGTTGAATCTACATTTCGATTAAAACTGAAATCAAATCAAATTAAAGTTACACACAAAACCGACAAAAAAAAGCCAAAAAAAAGTACCCACAATAAGAGGGCGAAAATTTGCATACAATTTAAATTTCAATTTGCTGAACAAAGTTGGTTAAATTAGTTGAGGCAGACAACAAAGAGTTTTCCATTTTTTTTTGCACCCTTCTTGAAATAGAGGGAGCCAAAGGGGTAAGGTAGATGCCTTTTGCCTTCTGTTGTTTGTGCCTCTGTTTGACTTTTATCGAAGAATATTTTGTGCGTTGTGTTTTTTCTTTTCGTTTCTCTGCTCTTCTGTTGGTTTTTCTTCTCACTGACTCGTTTTACAAATTGTACAACATCCGCATATATGTGTGTGTGTGTGTGTGTTGGCTTTGGTCATAACGGAAAAGGAAACAACTGGCATTGGCAGTTGCCCCCATACGAGGACAACGTTAAGGATAATCGTGATGACAGCATATTTTGTGACCTTCCTCTGGCACGTCCCACTTTCTCACCCTCTGTCTTTCTCTCTTCTTTGGTTGAAAAGTTTTGCTGGGCTTCCGTTTTTTCTTCTTGTTGTTCTGCGGTGGGTTGTAAGGGCGAATGGGTTGGGGAGGTCATGTGTCACTTTCTTGTCTTTAAAATGGCATTAAAACTGGCCAACCAACAAAATAAATTTCGTAACTGAGACATCTCAGTCGTAGTTAACCCCTCTCGGCTTTGTAATACGAATCATTTCTCTCTTCTGCCCTTTAACCCTCTTACACTTTGATCTGAAATAATATATCAAATAAATCACAACATACACAACACAGACAGACAGACAAATACAGGGAGAGCAAATGCCATGGCAATGGGTATACAAGTGGGCGTGGCCTGTAAATGTATGTGTTTATAGAATATATGTTTGTATATTGTATATGTGGGCGATGAATTGGTGTGCTCCACTGGCTTTTCATTTAAAGTAAATGATTTAAAGAGTGTTTGTAATGTTAAATCAATACAAACGCAAACTTTTACAAAGTTTCAAACGGGTAAAAATTAAGTAAGAATGTGTTCTAGAAGTTTGAAACGCTTTCCATGAGGAATATCGTCTTTCCAAAATTATTATAACCTTCGAGATAATTACTCCCGAAAAATTTGTTCAAAAAGTTGTGTATAGAAGCGTCCTTTGGGAAGGGAAGTTTTTGGCAGTTTTTGTTTTTAAATATTTTTTAATGAGTTCTTAGCTCTCAATACTCTTTGGAATTCAAAAGTTAAAGTTAAGTTATAGAGACTGAAGTAAATTTATCTCTCAGTTAGCGAAAATAATTTTGCTTAAATTTAAGATCGAGTTTCTTAGGAATACAGCTGTTAACCTTCTACTTTATCTATCACATTTTATCTAATATGTATGGATTTAAAGTTGAAACTTTCTTACTTCCTCTTTTTTTTATGTTTTTGGCTTTGGGGATGACAAATGTGTTATTTATGCAAAGCAAATGGTTACAAAATATAATACAACTTGATTTTCATAATTTTTCTTCTTTTGTTTGGTTTTTCCTTACAGATACAACGAGATATTCTCAGACAAGAGGGTTTACCAAAAACTTGTGTGTGTGCCAAATGAGGTAAGTTTTGTGGGTTTTTTTTTTGTGAATTGAATTGAAGACAACTTTTTCTTGCAAATTTTCTCCTTTTTTTTTTGTTCTGAGACCAGCTTTAATTGAACTTTTGTGCTTATTTATGGGCAACCAGACACGCCTTGTCCTGACTGCCTACTCTGTGTGTATAAAGGAGGGAACGGGCTATAAATTGTTAAGTTTTATCAGCCGCACAGAAAGCGGGAGAGAGAGAGAGAGTTGAAACAGAAGCCATAGCAAAAACAACAATATGAATAATAATGCCATTGCAAAAGGCATCGAGTTGAGGCAAAAAGCCACAACACCAATACACAAACACACACACACAAACCTACATAAACTGGCTCACACATGCACGCACAATTGAAGCGGAAGTGCGCATTGTTTCCGCTTTTAATAAGAGCTTGTTGTGAGCCAGCTTTCTACCCTTTTTCCATCCACACATCTCTCTGCGGTGTAAGCCATAAATTGCATTAAATTGCATTTAAATGTGTCGGACAGTTTCGAACAAAAGGAGCAAGAAAACTCACTCACTCACTTACCAAGCTGGCATCGTTGTATTCCCTTATATGATTTTATGCTTATAAGCATGAAAATAGAGTCTATAAGAAAACTTTACCAAAGTTTTCCCACAGGAAATATAGTAAAGGCAAGGACTAGGACGATGAAAAAGCTGCAGCAGCAGCATTTTCTTGAGTCCTTTTTTTGTACTCTCAACAATTAAACATATTCGGAGCAAAAAAAGTTTTACTTTACCTACCATCGCCCTTCCCACAGGGCACCTGCTGCTGCTGTTGCTACTGCCAAACTCATTTGTTAGCCATTCTGTCCTCTGTGTTGGCCATTTGCAACTGACTATGATATATGGCACTTGGCTTATGTGTGTGTGTGTATGTGCCAATGTGTGTGTGAGGCACTTGATTAGCATTTTCCTCGAGCTTTCCTCTGTTAGTAATAGTAGAGTGCCAGAGCGTGCCTATTGATGTGTGCTAATTGCAAGGCTTTTTTTTTTTTTTGTTGCTCCTCCACTCATTCTCTTTCAGCCACTGTGTGCCCAACAAGGAAATCCGCTTCGAGTGGCAAGTGGTAGAGAGGAGTCGAGTTTCTTTGTCTTGAACTCAAGTGCCAACGACTACCAACTCGATTCGAGTACATATGTCTGCCTTAAGTTACTTTGGCGTTGCCTTTTAGGTTTGGGTTACTTCATTTCTTCTCCGGATCCGTGTCAACTTGTGTTTTAATTCATTTTCATTAGGTCATATTCTTATAACTTTTTATTAAGTTTAACTTTTATCTACAAAATTTCATTAGTTTTTTAACCAATTTGAGGTAAAATATAATTCTAGAAAGTATTTTTAATATAAAGGAAGTTCTTGAGGGCCTTCAAGAGACCTTTTTGAATCCCATGAACCGAGTATTAATTAGGATATTCGAGCAATGAGTTTTACCATTGCATACCGGCTAAAAATGGCCACTTAATACTTGGACATTTTGTAATATTTTACTGCAAACCGACAAAAAAATAATAATCCCTTCAGTTATGTTTTTTTTTCCTTTGTTTCATTTGAAAAGATTTTACATCCCTTTTTGCTTTGATTTGATCTTTGTTAAAGAACTTTAGTTTGAGCTTAACCCACTGGCAAACACTTAACAAAACGCTCAATCAATCATTCAATCAATCACAAACAAAAAAAAAGCAAAACGTAAAAAAAGGGAAAAAGCCCAAACAAATGACAAAAAGATAGACATAAAACCTGAAAAGCAAAATAAAATCAGCTTAGAAAAGCCCAATAGCCGCCGCTGCCGCCGCATGACAAAGAATTGATACAAAAAGAAGGACATATGCCAAAAAGAGGACAACAACAACAATAACAGCAGCAGCTGCAAAAAGAGAGGCTAACAAAAAAACGTTAACACACAAAAAAAAAAAAAAAAATGATGTCTGGCTTTGGCTTTTTGTTTGCCATAGATGTTAGAGAGAGCGACTGTGTGTATGTGTGGCTGACCCAAAGACCTGGACCTGTTCCGTTGTTAGCCAGGCCGGAAAAAACAAGGCAATGTAAGACCGAGAGAGAGAGAGAAAAGAAGGGAAGAGAGGACCAGATAGATGGATGGTTGTAGATGTAGGCAAGGCAACAAATCAGTGCACAAATCGCACAAACAAAGGAGTCCCATCCTGCCATTCACATATTCTTGTGCCTATGCCTAGTGCCTGCCACCTGCAACGATGTCAACAATAACATTTCAGGACACATCAAACAAAGCAAGAGGGACCTGTAGGGATACACATGTATCTATGTATGTGTATACGAACGTATAGTGTAGAGGCAGCTCGTTAGAGAAGATTTCGCATGTCTAATAAACCAATTTTTTTCCACAGAAAAAAAGCTGTAAAAGAAAGAGAATATAAAAATATATGCGTGGATACACAAACACACACACACACACAAACATATGCATAAATTTACAAAAAGATACAACTATGTTCATGCAGATATACCGTCAGTTACAAAAGTATTCATGCAGGCGGTCCATGTCATATTATGCTAATTCAAATGGCTTGTCGCAAGGTCCTGACTCTACTTTGCTTCTAGCAAGCATTTCCCTTATTTATGTTATAAAAACTAGTACCTAACCTTTAAAAGATCCCAGTCATTATGTTTGGGAACTCTCAGATGTTTGATCTTTGAACTTTGGGTAGTACAATACTCAAATGTTGCTAGTTTTATTAACTGGGACCTGAAACCTTTGAAAGTTGTAAGTCCCAATGTTTTTATAAGCCTTATAATTGTAAAGAACAACAATGATAATTGTGGTGAAGTTTTTCTTAGAAATAAATTCTGGAATTTCATGGTAACACATATGGCTCTTATGGTTACTACCATACTTACCTAGAAAATCTGAATCATTGAAAATAAATTTCATTGGATTGGCCGAAAATTAACCATATCAGAGAGACAAATGCCTTTATGACATAAAATGCCAAACTTACTTTATATATATGTATGTGTCTATCTTTAAAATGTAATCATTTAGTAGGATATTTTTGGTAGCGTACTTTCATGACTTACTGTACGGGCATAAGTATTCTCACAAGTTGGCAGATACTTTGCATATTATGTCTATATGCAAATGTGAATAAGAGGAAATGAAGATGACGTCCCATATCATCTCCCCTACCACTACCCATTCCATCATCTCTCTGCCCTTCTCTTGTCGTGGGGGCCATGTTGTACCTATATTAACATATCAATCATGGCAAACAGATACAGATACTTTTATATTGTGCAAACATTTGAGCAATTTCAACAACGATGTGTCCGTGTGTGATGTATGTGTATGCACATCATAAATCCTTTAAACTCTGGAACAATTGTCATAGAGTTTATTGAAAAGTTAATTGCCAGAGAGAATGCAATAAATTAATGCCAACTAACTGAACATTGTCAGCGATATCAACTTCCTATCAACCAATTGTAATTGATGCTTCCCTTCCTCTCTCTCTCTCTCTCTCTTTATCCATCTTCTTTTTGGTGTTTGTTTAATTGCGGCCATTTTGCTTTACTGTTTCCGCCTGATCCTGTCGTATATATAATTTATATATATATTTTATTGTTGTTTGTTACTGTTTTTTATGCTCTCTTTGGTTAACAAATTAGCATTGCTGATTTTTCGTCATCGAGCATTTAAATCATTTGCATGTCATATCATTATATTATTTGCATTTTTATTTGATTTTCATTTAAGCCCCTTTGCACACGCAATAAAATATTTATATCAAACTGCAAGTAAACAACATGCAGGCAATATGCAAATTATTATCGCCAATTTATTTTAATTGATTTAATTAGATAATATTACAATTGATTTTCATCAAAATGGCAACAGAACTGGCATTCCCTATAATAGATAATAGTAATAAGATGGAGAGATATTTCCATTTGAGAAATTTTTTGTTAATGTAATCTTTATACTCTTTTAACTAAATTTTGGACGTTTTAACATTCTTTTTAGACTGTAAGGGGATACAACTTCGCTCTGTTGTGATACATTTGTTGTTCTAGTTGAAAATTAAGATTAGACCTCAGTAAATGTGTTTAATGATTTAAATATAGTCAGTTTACATAAACGCTTCTGTGTTATTAACATTGTCTTCTAGAAATTATATCAAAGAACCTTCAATATGATTAGAAACAAAGAAAAACGATAAAGACAACATCAAAGACTGATAAAGAAGAGACAGCAAAAGAAGTTAAATCATAGTAAAGTTGCATTCGATAATTCTTTTTGTGAAAAAGTCTGTATTTAGATAGTTAAATAACGAGACAAATGATTAATTTTTACGTATTGTATCTAAAAAAACTGTATACTTTATTTATTTTTTTGGTAGTTTCGAGAAGAAAAAAGATGAAATTGCGTCATTTCAGGCTGAATTGCTGTTGCTTTTCTCTCTACTTGAAACAGATTTGCCAATAAACGAGTTTTGAGCGTGTTTCAACTTTTAACAAAAGCAAATAGCTATACTGGGGCGGAGGGGGCAACTGTGTTGGCAGTTTTGGGTGGGTTGGGGTGTGTGTGCCCCATTACCAATTAGATAAAATGGTTATATGCCGTAAGCCAGAGAGACTGAGCAACAGCAGCAGCTTCTTTGCCCATTCTCGCACAATTTAATGAATATGTAAGCGGCGCAGAATATGAAAGAGAAAAAAAAAAGGAAAGAAAACTTTCCAATTTCCTTCTTACATACCAGACGCCTGTCTCTCACACCTCTTCTTATTTTAGTCATGTCTATTTCTTTTTCTTTTAACTTTGTTATTTCGTTCTCTCCCTTCGGGCAAGTCAAGTGTAAATTCTTGCATAAAAAATAATTTGATTATTAACTTTTTTGCCATAGGAATTTAAATATTAATTGAAAATCTCACACAATTTATCCCTCGAGAAGGAGAGAGAAGAAATGTGAGTGTGTTTAATGGGGGAAGGGGGTTGTATAAATGCTCCAAGGGGAATCCTTTTGTGTCTGTTCTTTCTGACAAAATCAATTAGAGTTTATGTTATTCAAAGATTTATATGCATTGTCTCATAAATGTCATAAACAGAAGGATTGCACCTGCAAAAAGGTGGTTTTAAGACAATTAATCTTGACATTTGACTTTGAGAGAATGAGAGAATATAGTAGTGGAAGGGAGAGAGATGAGGTAAGGTGAGGTGATTCGAATTGGACAGGACATTTCAAATAAAATATTTCATTGAAAATTTACAATTCAAAAGCATGAAAATGAAAAGAAACCATATGTCAATTGCAGTCACAAACAGCAGCAACCAGACAATTCCATCCTGTGGGCAGCACACCGCTCTCCCTCTGTCGCTCTTATCCTTTTTAGTAGTGTCCTTACACACAATGACATGTCAAGTGCAAAATGCAAAAACACATTGCGAAATGAAACCGTCTGCCGTCCCTCTCTTTTGCTCTGCAAAAGTTGCTCTCCTTGCTGTCGTCCTTCTATGTCCTTTGTCGTGTGCCGGGCTGCACCTACAACTTCCGGCCTTTGTTGAAATAACCATAAAATCAAGATAAGTTATTGGATTTGCTGGGGCACAGGAAGCCGGCATAAGCACTTTTGCCTCCAACTGCTACTGCTCCTGCTACTGCTAGGTCTTTCGTCCTTGCTGCTGTGTCGTAGATTAATTGCTTTTTTTTGTATTTTTGGGTGAGGCACACAAAAAAAAATGGTTGAGCACATTTTTGTGTAATATAAATACTAGTTTTCTTCTTTTTCTCCGCCACCCTTGGCCTCGGCTCGACTGTGAACTTTTAGCCTGGAGGTGGTCCTGCCACACAATTCCCTCTTTCTACCTACCCACCGTTTGCCTCGCTTTCTCGGCTTTTTGTATAAATAGTGGCATTCACAATGGCTGAGCTTAGCACGTGGTGGTGGTAGTGACACACAACCTCAGCTGGAGACGACGACGACGCCGCCGACTGGAATGACTCCTCCACACAATCGCAGTTTCGCACTTGGCTCTTGAATCTCCAGTTCTCTAGTCCTGGGCCCTGGGCCGCTGGTCTCTGACTGTGGCTTGGCGCTACACTAATGCGATTAAGCCGCTTGTTGTGGCTGTCAACGCGTTGACTGGTTTCGCTCCCCTCCGACCCCATCCACCCGCCGACAACCCGACCCGGTTGGTCGACCGACCACTCCTCTAGAGTTTCTGCTTTTGTAATTCACTTAAGTGTGGCATTTGGCCTGCGGTAAACGTTTGCGCCCATTCTCATTGCTGTCCCCATTGTTGGTTACCCTCTCAGTCTCACTCTGTTACTTACCGAGATGATCTGCATTGGATTTACCTTTCTGACCGAAGACTTTGAGTCCTTTTTTGTCTGGTGTAATCATAAATTTCATTTCAGACTCAAGTGGCGTGCATTTATTCTTTGTTCTGGCCAGTCAAGTGGAGTTAACATTTCACCAAATCTCTCTCTCTCTCTCTCGGTGTCTTTGATGATGACTCGATTGCGTGCAGATGGTTATAGAGTAATCAAATAATCAAATAGTTGTAGTCAGATGCAAATAGGCACACAGTTTAATTTCCTAATGCGTTAAAGAGATGTCACACGGCCTTTTTATTGGCCACCCATGAGTGGTTTAGACCTTTCAATGCACTATGGGCAGAAAAGGAAAATATTTTTGCATAATCACAAACTTAAAGCTTGAAATTTTAAACGTGCTTACAGCTTTAACGTATCCACGTTTGTTATAAAATTTAGTACGATTTTATAATTACATCTTTTAGTAGGTACATTGTTATAAAAATATTAACTTTTGCTAAACATTTGTTGTGATTTTTCCATGGTGACTATGTTTAGGCACACACGCGTTCATACACGCACACACACACACTCACTTACAGCCTAGAGGGAAGCAGGAAGTCTTTATGGGCTCTTTCTCTCCTACCACATACACAGCAGTCATGAGAGGCAGGAGTCGGCTCATCATCAGGAAGTCGTCCCGGCAATCAGAGGACCCGGAGACCCTTTTTTGCGAAAATTGAAATGATGTAGATGGGGGGTGGATGGAAGGAGGGCCAATTTCGAGTTTATTAATTTGAGGGCCGTGCGTGTCGAGCTGTTGAGGTATTTACAATTGTTGTAAATATTTCCTTTATTATTTGTAATTATATTTATGGGAATGTCTGCCGGCCTCAGAGCCAGCCCAAGTATGTGCCATAGCTAGAGCAGGGGGGCGTTGTGTGTGTTTTGGGGTGTGTGTGTGTGTGCTTTAGCCTTATGACAATGTTGCGTGTTATTTTTGTTGTAGCGAGTTGTTGACTTGGCGACTTAAAGCGCATTAGCAGCACATTAAACTGATTTTTATTATTTTAACGTGGCAATTAGTTTTAGCTGGTGAATTGGCCTAAAAGTATGCAACAATTGTTGAAAATTCCAGAAACATTTCCTTGAAATGCCAAAATGACTCTCCCCTAGCTTCTGTCTTTTGCTCCTTCTGCTCCTTCAATGACTTTTCAAGTGAAATTTATGCAGAACACACATTTCCGGACTTGAATCTTCAGGCTTGACTTGACTTTACTTGACTTGCTGTCCTCCCTCCTTCTTCTTCTTCTATCTCTTTCTGTCTTGTTCTACTTGGCCAGGTAATTATGCATATTTAAGCAGTTTTGTCTACAGTTTTAGCAGTGCCTAAAAGGATGCTTTAAATTAATTATTTATGCAAGAAGGTAAGAAGTGGCTGAGAATGTGATCTCTCTTTCCCTCTTTAGATAAGAGCAGAAGACATATGCAAACATTAGGCACAAGGAATAAGGGGATGGTGGTTAGAGGCGGACTTCAACTGAATGACAGACATTCTTAATGCGTTTATGTGTACATACATTTTAAACGTGAGCCTACTGCCCCCTTACCTCCCCTTCCCCACACCCACCATGTACATGAGGGACTTGCAAAATTAATAGAGGTTGTTTCCTTTTTGGTTGCCATGGTATACATGGAACTACTACCTAAATTAATGCCAAACTATTAATGCTAACAGAGAAATGTCAGAAGCCAAGACCCATCATTTTCTTTTTGCATTTGTCAGCCACTTACGAGTTTCTCATTTCCTTTATTCACTTTTATTCCTTTTTTTTGGAGGGTTCCCCTGCTCTCTCATTCTCATGCTGCCATTTCAATACACAGCTTTGCTTTCAGCTTAATTGTTTTGCCAACTAAACATCAATGGGAAATGCCTTTTCATCATTTCATTTGGCATAAGTAGCTTTTGGGCCAACGCAAAAGAAAGAACCGGAATGAAGAAAAAGAGCAGTAAAACAAAATCTATAGCCTACTTTGAGGCTGTTTGCCCCAATGCCTTGGCAACTGATTGTGAGTTTGGCTAATTAAAATGTGTTTAAATGCCGCTAGCGTAAATGTTCCTTTGCTTTGCTCGTTTTCAAGGTTTATTTAGGACAAGTCAGCGCGAAAAATTAGCATAGTTTTTTCCTCAAAAGTTTTCTACTGTTTTTGCCAAAAAAATTTCCGTTAACTAAGGGCTGCGGAGTTTCCCTCAAAAAGTTTTGGCCTTTTTGAAGGCATTTTGAATTTATTGATTTGGGTCAGCCGCAAAGATAAACAGAAAATATTTAGTGCAAAAGGTTTAATTGAACTTTGAACTGTAAACTGAAACTGAAATCGTTAAGGCTCTTTTCCCCGCCACCGCTCTTGCAAAAAAAAATTTAAATGTTGAGGCAGGAAAACTTTTTCTTTGTTTGGGTTTTTTGTTTTGTCTTAGGCCTTCTTATTTTTATTTTTGATAAATGTCCAGCTGAGAGAGAGAGCTCCCAAAAACAAGCACATAAATCACACAAGAAATATAAAGGCTGGGGGCAGTGTGTAGTGGGAAATGTTGGTTAGAAGAAGTTAAAGTTACATATGGGAATGACAGGCTATGGGCTTCGGCTTGGGCTTTATCTTCCGAGCTTGATGCTTTTCGGCCAGGTTTTCTGTTGTTTATATATATATATATGTGTGTGTGTGTTATGTGTTTGATAATAAATTTGTGGCCTATGTAAATTTCATGAAAGCCAATCGATTTCATAGCCAGAAAGTAAAACGGCTAGCTGGTAGTCAGTACTGTTTGTCAGCCACACCCACCATCAGAGAGAGAGAGAGAGAGAAAGAGAAAGAGAGAGCGAGAGGAAGAGGCAAAAGGCAGACAGGCACATTTCCGCCTGAACTTTTGCCAACAACCACAACTGACCAAATTTATGCCAATATTTGCATTCAATGCCCGAAAAATAAACCGTAAAATGCAGCAGCAGCAGTAACAAGAAGGGATCCAGCAAAACCAATGAGTAGCAGTAGCAGAAGGATCCTAGAATCAGAACCACAGAATGCACAGTGGTTTAATTTAAGAAAAATGTTTAAGAAACCTTTATAAACACTGTTTTGAAAAACAATTGACAAGAAACTTGGATTTAAGCCGGCTGGAGCTGAATTCTCCATAGAAGGTATAAAATTGAGAAAATAGATTGGCAGATCTTCTGTCTGAAGATACAACAGATACTTCTGTAAGTATTAAAGAATATTCGTAACCAAAAATTGAATAATTTTTTGTCTACACTTAAACCACTGTGCAATGTTGCATTCGAGTAATGCAGAACAGTCGGTTGCCTGAAAATTTCATATTTATGGTTGTCAAAGGGTGGAGGGAAAAGTCGGACAAGAACGAGAGAGAGAGGGAGTTGTGTTTTTGTGTGTGTGTGTGTTTCTGTGTGTGCATTGACTGCAATAATTCAATTGCACACCTACGCAATCAGCAAAGGCTCTTCTCATCCCAGTCTCCCACATCGTCCTTTTCATCTCTGACAACCATTTAAAGCGCTTGGCTAAGCAGAGAACTTTAAGCCAACATTCTAACAGCATTTAGCATATTTTGTTAGCTGTTTTTTTTTTTTTTTGAGGGATAGAGACCAGAGCAGGAGTTGGGCATAATTGGATTTGTTTAGCTGTCAATATTATGTCAGAAATCAACATGAGAGTGTTTGACATATGAAAGAGAAGGCCAAAAAAAGAAATGATAGAAGAAAAAAGAAAAGAACCAAAAAGCAGAAAGAAAACAAAAAAAAAAGAAGGCGCGACAGACAGGCGAATAGATAGATAGATATTTAGATAGATAGATGGATGAATGAATAGATAGATAGATGGATAGATAGACATCCGACACTAAGTCAGGCAATGTTCCTGCCATTAACTTTCGCCCTTCGACAGTAAGCAGAATGTTCGACCAAAAAAAATGACACGAATGCCAAACGAAGAGAGAAGAAGGGCGTGGTCATATGCAAAAATAAAACTCAGGCCATTTAAATAGCAATCAAAAATAACAAATACTGAGACTGATAGGGGACTAGAAAAAGGAAAGGGAAATGGGGGAGGGACAGAAGTAATATGACACGTTCCAGCTGCATTTGACAGCTCTACTGGGGATTAGACCGCACAAAAGTAAACTCTTTCCCCCTACTGCCAGGATACTTCAACAATGACGACAATGACTCTTCCTCCAGTCAAATACATACATACATACATATCTATCTATCTATCTATCCATCTATCTATTTATGTATCCTGCTCTTAAATTTGTTGACTTGTTCATTTTGCTACAACAGGGCAGCATAATACTGTTATTAGTCCTTCATTCCACCACTCAACTATCTTTACTCAGATATCAATTACAGCTTCCGCTTACACATTGCTCATACGTCATGTTGTTGGAAAGAGAGAGGAAAAGAGCGAGAGAAAGAAAGAGACAGTTAGAGATTTGAGAGCACAATATTTAAGTTGCCAAAGAACACTTGAGCTGTAAACCAAAATTAAAACAAGTATGCCTAGAGACACAGACATTTAATCACAAATGTATATAAACGAGGTAGGTTTAATTAGTTTCACAAATAAAATAAATAAATATGGAATCTTTAAGTTACCGTACATAACACTTCGAGTGCCTTTCTTTCAGTATAGGAAAAGAAAACTATTTATTCATATTTAATAATATGTTAAATAATCAATTTTCCAGATGATAATATATGTTGTTTAAAGTAAAGATTTATTAAATTAATTATAAATTAAGTTTACTAATAGATTGTTGCATTTGCTTATTGTACAAATTAGAAATGGTTATTAAGTTTTATTAAACTCTTCAAATGCAGTAAAGGAAACTCAAACAATATTAGGGATTGTTCTCAAGTAGAAGGGAAAAAATAAACAAATTAAATTAAATGTAATAAGCGAAACTTCGTTCTTGCATCTCAAGTAGATTACAATTTTTTATAGGATTGTTAGAGAAAGTTTTTTTAACCCAACCTCGTCCCCAAAAAGGCTTAGATGATGTCTTCTGCTCATTAGATTTCAGCCCTAGGCCCATCAAACTATTCAGTTGATGACTTCAAAACTTCAATAAGTTTTAGTCCACTGTAAATTGTGGCCAAAAACTCGAAAAAGCCAAAGCGAGAAACGGAAAGGAGAGGAGAGTATGAGGACTGAAAAATTGTGTTAATAAAGTATTTGCTCACTCGACTGCAAGTAGCAAACAGAAAAACACATCGAGAGAGAGGGCCGTATGAGTTGACTTTTGTAATCAGCAGCAGGATGTAAAGGATGCAAACGATGCAAAAGGATATAAGGCTGCCGACTGACTAACTGAGTGACTGACTCACTGACTGACTGGCAGACACATTCGAGTTAAGTGCCTGACTTGGCACTGGCATAATTTACATATGCCAAACAGCACCAGCAACCAGATGATGAGGAGAAGATGGGGGAAAAGGTGGAAGGCAGATGAATTGCAGCTGCATGACAGGTTGGCAATGGCTGGTGCTTTTGTTGTTTGGTTTTTGGGGTGAATTTTATTTATATGAGTGATTAGCTCAGCTTTACCTTTTGCTGCAGCTCGTTCCTGTGTGTTTATTTATTAGTGCAAGGTGTTGTTTGCTTTTTTGTTCTTCATCTGCATCTACAACTCGTGTGGCTTAGTCCGCATTTTCATCGCCATCTCATTCTCTCTATTTGTGGCAGGCAAATAAGAAACGAAAGCTACCTTAGCAGACAACCAGCACGTGCCTTAGCTTACTCAAGAGATTGGGAGTGAAGAGAATGGCGATGGTGGTTGGAGGGGATCTCTGACATCAAAATCCCTCTGCCCCTTGTCAATATTGTGCAACTTTTGCCGCTTGAGATTTGCCTTTTTTCAAATGCCGCACACGTTCTGCAGCGCTCGTTCGCTGACTGGCTGGCTGGCTGGCTGGCTGGATTCTGCCTGGTAATTGAGTTGGAAAAATGTTGTTGACGCCGTCGCCGTGACTATGTGGCGCGGAGGGGGGCGAAATGCGATTGGATCGGGAATTTTTGGGAGTCATGTTGCGACAATTGCATCTGCATCTGCATCCACATCCGCATTGTCGCCTTCTGGTTACCATTTTGCATAATATTACATGAAATTCTTTGCAATTCCAACCATACGTATATATATATTTTTTTGTCGTCGTTCTGAACATGTGCGCAAACATTTAAATCAATTGTGCCAGAAGGATCCCCCTTAGGGATATGTAGAAACGGCTCTGATGCTGATGCTGAAGCCATTGCCAATTGTTATGTAAAATATGCAACAAAAATGCATTTATATTTATTTATTTACCCCCCAAAACCGAAGCTCTAAATAATGCTAAATCGAACCAGGGAAAACTATTTTTTTCCTTTGGCGTCTTTAAGTTCCTTATTTTTTTTTTTTTTGCTTTCACCATTTTTTTCGCCTTGGCATTTTCCGTTTTCGCCTTGTGCCTATTTTTCCTTAACCTCGTTCCCTTTGCGTGCCTCGTTGCAAAGAAAAAACTTCTTAGCAAAAGGTGCACATTTTCTCACACACTACGAACCGAACAAAACTGAACTGAACTGAAGGTCGAGCCAGCTGCCTCGAGGCAGCAGGCAACAGACAAAAAGCCACACAAAAAAAATATGCCCTCAACCCCCTAGAATAACCGAAACTCAACCCAAAAGTCATATGGTCGATGTTTGAAAAAAATAAAAATTATTATTATACCGAGAATTGGTTATGCAAATGCATTTTGGAATTATTAATATTTATGTTTATCTCCATCTCTCTCTCTCTTTTATTGCAGATGATGATGATGATTTCAAACCATAGTTTCCTATGGTTATATTTCAGGTAAACACATATATACCTCTTCATATATATACGAAAATTTCACATTTATTTCACAATTAGTTTTAATTAGCTAGGAAATTCGCACTAAAAACCAAAAAACCAAAACAAAACGAATTAAATATAAATAAAACTTTAGCACATTCAACGAGCTAATTACTGGAATTGCGTGTGCGTGGCCAGACACTTGAAACCTCCGTAGTCCGCTCCCATTCCCTCTCCGCAACTTCATCCTCTCTTCACCGCCAAACCAATCTCAGTTTGCCTCTCGTTTTCTTTTTATTTTGTATAGTAATTTCGGTTTTAATGTTTCATTTGTTTGCTTGGTTGTTCTAAAACATGTTTCTCACTAATTTGATGAGCCTGCAACGTGCCTTATCCTCAGTCCCCCGTCCACTTAGTCATTATATGGCAAAAGATTTAACTTTCGAATGAATTAAATTAAATGTCTATGGGCAAGTGTATTCTTAAGAGGAAGATATGGTTTAAGTAGCCCTAGTATTTTACTAGGAAATGCATTATGTATGAATGGATTAAACTCGACAAAGGAACTCCAAAGTTTCAAACGAAAATGGCTAATAGATAATGAATATCAAAAGAATTTCCAGATAAACAAAACAAAAAGTCTTGAATGATTTTGAACTCAAGTACTTCTCAACTTTAACATATTTTGTAGGCAAAAGTTAATTAATTGAATTAGAAAGAGAAAATCAATCAGAAAAACTGAGACATAAAGAACAGATGAGTTAGCCATAAATTGTAGCAAGTCGATGCTGAACAAGAATATATAAAATATGCATAAATGGTTATTGGCCTGCCCACTGTCTAGCCGATGGTGGTGGAAACCTTTCAAAAACTGCCTTATAAATTTCACTAAACTGCTTCTAGTTATTGCCTTGGCTTGTTAGGCATTTTTTTGTTTTCCTTTGATTTGCATTTACCGCCCGCATTTTCTTTGATTTTTCCATGTAATTTTAATGAAATTCACCTACACAAAATGCATATTTTATGGCCAGGCATTAGAATAAGTGCCTTTTAGGCCATAACTTGCAGGCCGGGAAGGGAGCACTTCTCCCCCAAGTCGTTGTTTTCCCCCAAGGTAAATGTGTTTCCCTTGCTCGGCCCTGCCTCCCTGCTACAACAATTCACCGTGGCAAAGAAATTTGATTTCTTTATTAAATTTCTATTAAAGTTTACTTAAAGTCAATTGTGGGAACGGCCATTTTGAAATTTAAAGTTGGTCTCCCTCCAACCCACTCTCTCACGAACTCTCTCTCTCTCTCGCTCTGTTAGTGAACCAACTCCAAACTTTTGTTGCAGCTAAAAGTTTTTGGTTTAACTTTGTTACTCTTCTTTCTAGCTTTTTCCCTGCTTCCTTCCCACTTTACTTTCTTTTTTTATGTGATATTAAGAACGCGTTTAACCCCTTGTTGCCGACAACAACGACCCGTTTTCCGTTTTTAACCTCCTGGCAAAAGTTTTCCACCAGTGGCACACACACACACACACACACACACACTCTCTAAATACACACACACGCTTCTTCTTCTACTTGTCGCATGCAAATAAACATTCAATATACAAGAGACAAACATGTTTCTCTGGGCAAAAGTTTTCTACTTCTCCTTTGTTTCTGTCGCTATCTATCTATCTCCCTCTCTCTCTTCCTCTATGTTTTACTGTCTTCTGCATTTTCAATTGGTTTTTATCACTGCATTTTGATTTTCTTCTTCAATGAGTTGCTCAATTGTTTGCGCTCGACAAGTAAGTTTACTTTTATTGCATTGTCGTGCGGTTGCTTGCAGCAAAGTCGCCGAAAAGTATGCTTTTAATTTTCTTACTTGCTGTTGTTATGTCCACAAAAACTTGGGCAATTTGTGTGTGTTTCTGCAATGCGAGTATGTTTCTGTGTGTGTGTACAAGTTGCACGAGAGTACGAAAAGCATTTCAAGTAGCTGATTAAGGCCAAAGAAATATGAGTCAGAGTCACTTAACTGCGGCAAAAGTGGTTCACCGCATTGCGAATTGCGAAAGCAAAGTGAAAATGTCTTTGTCACCTGCAAAAGATAATTTTGCTTCACTTTTTCATGCTCAACTTTTTGAAATTACTTCAAAAGCGTAAAAACTTTTGTAAAGTCATTCGAAAAGGTACAGATAAAGTAATAGATATTCACTAATTGCTGCGACTGTCAAAAATAAATGAGACTATATGCACTTACTTTTGAAGTGCTGCAGAAGCAAAACTACTTGGTGAGCTCTTAAAAACGGAGTCCAATTTGTTGTTTAAGTAAATTCCATTATCTAACTTTCGTTAGCTCTAATAACTTTCAATTCGTAGGAGATTTTCATTGCAGAGTTATTATTTAAGATATAGGAAAGCATTTAAGGATTACATAAGTCTTACCAATTGCTCATACTCTTTCTCTATTAACACTGTTAGTTAGAGTTCTATTACTGTTCATTTATTTGGCTTTAACCTTTATAATTACTTCAACGTATTAGACACAAATTGAGGTTTAAGCTTGTTATTCACCCTGATTTTCATTCATTTAAGTGTTGGTAAATAACCCAAATTAGGTATTAGGTAATTTTAGACCTGCTTGCTTTTCTCTAGTGTTAGTAAGTCTATTAATTAGATTTGTTAATTGGGTTAAAGTTAAGTCTTATTTCATTTAAAAAGAAAGAAAAACCATATACAAGCAAAATGTTTGCTAAATGTTCTTGTTCAACACACTCCCTTTACAAAAAAGGGGTGCGTCTTAAGGGAGAAGGTATAAATTATTTCATTTTGTTTTTTAAACATTTAAACACTTGTTGAAGTTGGATTTTACTTGTATTAATTGCCACACCCGAGACCCGAGTACCGAGACTTTGGCTCGTTAGTCGCCTACTCATGCGAATTACGCATATGTACACACTCAAATTTACACCCACACACACACACTGGCTATAAAAAAAATGTATAAAAACCCGACATACCGAGTGCATAAAAAACTGCACAACTTCAGAGAAGAGAAAAGGGATGATGAGGAGGGGGGAGGGGGAAGAGCTGCTACTGCGAGGCTGTGCCAAAATGTCAACAATAATTTTTAATTAAGATTTGTTTTCGTTTTTCATATTAGAGTAAGCCTGCTCTCACCCCTCTTACGCCTCCCTCCATCACGTTCATTTGCACACACTGTTGGCCTCTGCCAAGCGAGAGAGTTAATTTGAATTTTATAGCAGTCAAGTTGTGTAATTTAAGGCAAAAGGATATCCATTCCATTCCATTCCAGTTCATGCCCAGCTAGCGGAGGGCGTCAAGCAACACATGTTGCCAGCGTGTATGTATATGTGTGAGGGGCAGCTGCAGAAAGGCGTGGCCAAGGGCGTTGATGTGTGCATGCAGCAATTTTCCTTTTGCACACAGACAGGAAAAGGGAGAGAGAGAGCGAGAGTAAGCGCAGAAGGGGGGGAGACAACTTTTTCAATTTCTTCAACTGCATTTTGTGCGGCATTCAGCGAGCCATGAAGACGACGACGACGATGTTTGTGTTCTCTGCTACAAGTTAATCTGCCCAGAGATTCAACTTGCTATCTGTCTTCAATGTGTGGGTGAAAGTTGCAGCAAAAAGAGTGAGTGAGGAAGGACGTGTAGGTTCGCCTGGTGGCATGCATCTCTTCCTGCTCCATGCAGTTCATTTCCTTTTCCAGAGATTTGCAAAAAAGTTTCTTATACTTATTTATTTTTCCTTTTTTTTTTTGTAATGTTAATACCCTGCACTTGAAATGGGAGAATGGGAATATTAAAGTGAAAAAAGGAACTTTATAAGAATGACTATTTCTGTTATCCTATTAAAAATATTCAATGCTTTATAGGGCGAGATAGACATACATATGTGTGACTACTAACTGATTGACAAAAAACTTCTTAAGGTTTGATTACCTCATTGAATCAAAGTAAATAATTTCCCTACTGGGTTTAATTGTAAAAGAGAGATTAGAAGAAAGTTTAAATGATGTAATATACATACATATAACAACCATGTTATTGAAAGGGTATACACACCTCGAGGTTATCTTTTTTTGAAATAAATTTTTCTCTTTATTCTAGCCATTTCATTTATATATATGTATGTATACTTTGAGCCTGTAAAACTTCTAATTTCGTTACATTCTCAGCACAAATTACACATGTAATACATACATATGTAAAAAGTGAATACTAAAGGGGGGGTAACGAGAAGGAGGGTTACGAGTGTGTTGCAATTTATTAGCTGCAAATGGTCTTTGCGATTCTTTCTGCTTCAGGGTCGGTCTCAATTACAAGGCTCGAAATTTATCTTTGGCCTGCCAATAAGCCCAAGTTTATGCTCACAATTAAGCTAAGCTAAGCCAAAAGAATTTACTACAAGCAAACTTTAACTATTTCTGTCTCAACATATCTCTCTCTCTCTCTCTCGCTTTCTCTGCAAGTGTATGTATATTTGGGTGTGTGTGAAAATTGAATACTCTGCAAGGCGCATAAATTGCAATGGAAGGAGCCTGTGCACAACCAGATTACTTATTAAATTATGTACGAAGTAAAAAGTTTGCTTTTCAAGCAAAAATATGAAAATTCTTGGCAATCTTTTGGCTTTTCGCACTCTCTTTTTCTTCATCACTTCTCTCACTCTACCCCTCCTTTAGCAATTATTTCATTATATGTGTGTGTGTGTGTGTGACTACAAAAAACAAACTGTAGAAATTATGCACTCGAAAAGTTTGTGCAACATTCTCATTTCACTTTGCTTTGCTTTGCTTTCTACAATTTACTTTGAACGAGACGCTGAGAGCTGTGTGAGCTGTAAGCTGAGCGCCTTCATTGTTATTATGATAATTGCATAAAGTTCTGGCGCCGTTTGTTGGCGACAGCTCGTTCACACTCACTCCCTACTCCTAAATCAGTTTTATCTCCCTTTGAAAGATAACTTTTTTCTGTTTTGTAATGAGCCAGAACATTCCTCTTTGACATCTTTCTGTGCTCTGCTGATCTGGTCTTGGGTCGCATCATTAACCGTGAGATTCGTTGGCACAACAGGCAAATTAAAGAACCCTAAAGGCTATTTGCCCATTTTGGGACTCAAGTTAAACAAAATCAAAGTAAGAAGGCTAAACAAACCGCATGTATTTCCTTTTTTCTTTCCTTTTTTCTTGTTGCAAAAAAAGGTTCCCTTTTTTCTGTCGACAGTCCACAAAAGTAGGCAATAAAGATTTCATTTTGGGGTTTCTTTTCTGGTTACGAAAGCAGAATAAAAGATTGCTCTTTCAGGTTTCAGCAAAGGAAATGTTGCGTACCGATATTAACCTTACCAAAAATGTGTATATCTTGACGTCGAGATTTAATTTCAGTACACTCTAGTAAGCATGTGTGTGTAAAGAGTAGACTATAGATATAATTTATTTTCTGTTATATTTTCCTACACGAGCGAAACATAAGATTCCAATTAACATTAACTGTAGTGAAATATTGAAATATCAAAAAGAATAAAGGCTTACGAAGTCAATACTAATAGGTACTAACACAATAAATACAATTGATTCAAAGACAGTTGAAAGCATATATGCTCCATTAAGTATGCTATACTTTTTTTAATTTCTAGGCTAATGGGTTTCCTTATAACATTTTTAGTTGTTAATTAAAGCTAAATAACTTGATTTTATTAAAAATACTTTTCAATTTGTCTTAACAAGTTCTCTTAGTTGATGCTACACAAAAACTCATTGTTTCTTTAATTCAACAAATCAAAATCGGAACTTATAACATATTTTTGCGATATGTAGCGATAGCTTTATAAAAACTTTTCTGCTTTTCTCTTGTGAAGAATAAAAGTTTTATCTTAAAATCAAAGTTAACTTTCAGTTATTTGCTTTTTCTGCCTATTTGCTTGCTTTCATTCTGTTGAAGCATAAGTGAAGCATAAGAGGGGTGAATGAGCAGGCACTCTTTACTGGAGGAACTGCCTCCGGATGTGAGTGATTATAAATAATGAGGGAGCCTTTAGGTGGGCGTGTCTACCAAAGAAAATTTCAATGCTTCTTACGCATGGTTTAACTACGACAACAAAATCATCGTCATCATCGTCATTGATTAAATGTTGATTTCCAGCATTTTGGTATGCGCCAAGGCAAAAAGGAAACGGAAGCTGATTTATAGCCATCAAAAGCATGGGCGTGGCACCGCCACCAACCACTACCGCCCCTCTCGTCTTTGTCTTTGTATTCTCTTTCTCTCTTCTGTTCCCTAAAGGCGTTTGTCTGGGCTGTCATACTTACACGCCTGGATGCATGCAACACGCCATGATTTCGTGCTAATAACCAAACACTTGCTGCCCGCCCATCAAAACTGTCAACTTTGAGACTGGGATAGGGATTTGGTGTCAAGGCGGGGGTGGTGGCGGTGGGGATACCAGATCCTGCGGCCATTAAGCCATGGAACCGCATACGGAAATGCGTGACATTTGAGCCTCACAAAGTTTTTAGCCTAGAAAATGTGTTGCATACAGGTAGATAGGAGGTGGGCTTTCAGTCTAAAATCAGCTTAACAACAATAGAGGAAAATTTAATTTATTGACAGTTTATTATCCACAAATTGAAATTCAGAGACACGGCCAATGCAATTAGAATTTCAAATGAGACAGAGACAGAGTGAGGAAGATGGGGAGAATGCGAGAGGCAGAAAAGGAGAAGCAGTGTCAAGGCAACGCAAAATGTGTATGTAAACCAAATTCATTTGCACTTTGCAGTCCGAAAAACATTTATTGCATATTTAATGGCACACAGAGTCATACGCACACACACACACCCACACACATACACGCACATATGCAGACAATGTAATTTCAGGCTTTTCCTGCAATTGATTTGTTTGCAATTTAGATACGAAAAGCCCTTTTGCCCTTTGCTAGTTACATTTCGTGAGTCTAGTGGGAAATTAGTTCAATTGTTTTCGCTAGAGAAACGGAAAGAGAGAAGTGCGAGAAGAGGGAAAGGGCGTGAAAATGGGGCATAAGTCACTAACTGAGCTTTAAGTTAACATTGCGTAAATGCAAAAAGGAAAAACGAACAGAAAAACGAAACACAAATCAGAAGTCATTAATTTAAAACGAAACTCAAACAAAAAGAGACGTACTTGAAACTGCATTTTAAATTACAATTAAAAGTTACAACGAGCTCCTGTCCGAAGGACCATAAATAATAAATATTGTCCACGCATACAATTATACACACACATTGTGACCTCAGTCACTCCCCTCCTTTCTCCACACTGCACACTTCCCTCTTTAACACCCACATAAACTTTTTTCCTTGTATGTGAAAATTGGGCAGGTGCAAAAATCTAGAAACAATTAAATGATTTATGTATGCAGATGTGTGTGTCCGTGTGTGTGTGTGTGTGTGTATGTGTTCTGGCCATTTTTCATTCATTTTGCACATTGTGTTTAATGAAATATGCATAATCGAATCGAGTTTTAAGTGTTTCGAGAAAATTTAATTTACATGTCAATTGGTTACGCTTTTTGGCCCATTTGTGTATTTTTTTTTACTGCGCTTTCGCGCCTCTTTTGATTGATTTTAAATTAAAATTGATTTATTTATATGGTTTTAATTAAGTTGTACAATCCAGACAAAAAATCAACTAACGATTTCTGCTACTAATATTCGGTTGAATTTGATTTCAGGAACTAAAAAGAACCAGGCAAAGAAGACTTCTCACGCTCTCAAAGTGAAACTGGGCGGTGTTTCTTAGGTGAGTGATTTCAGGATAAGAAATTAGAAGGCAAAGGCAGAAGGAAGATAGCAAGCAGAAGTCGATGGTGGTGAAGGATTTGTAGGGGACGAGCAGGGAAGCAAACAAACAAACAGAAGGAAATCAGAAGGAACTGGAGGCATAAACATTAATTTCAATTTGCAGAGACACAAATTATTTATTTACTTGCCTGCAGGCAGATGTTGCCTCTGCCCTTCTACCGAAGCTCCGGGCCCCACCCAAAATCCCTCATCTTTCCTCGCTCCATCTTACTTGTTGTTCTCCATCTACTACTTGGACTTGCTTCGATTTATGGCAAATAAACAATAAATTAAATTACCACATTTGATTGCACATTGATATTCCCCATGTGGCATGCCCCATCCTGGATACCATACTGTCTCTGCCTCTTTAGTCCTGTCATACTTTGAATGCGTAAATGACTAAATGAATGGAAACCATTATGCATGCCTTCCCGACGCCGCCTGGTTGGGTCGGGGTAGGTACTACAGGGCGTATACGCATTTATTTTTGGAGAAATTTTAGTATGCTGGAACGCTTCTTCTTCGTTTTCTTTTTTGGCAATGTCAAGGAATTGCAATTCAATTTCAACTCAAGGCATTTGCCCAGAGATTTATGACCGAAAAACGCACACAAAACGTTCATTGAAAACACATTTCCTGCCACCACTTCAACAAGGAGAGGGCTTGTGGGAAGAGGGAGGAGGGGAATTGCAAATTCAATAAAGCATTATGTAATATGGCCAACAGAAGAATGCTTCTCCCTCACACACAGACACACACACACTTACACACACACTTGCACCCCATGTGAGTGCAATAATTTACAACATTTTAATCGAATTAGACGCAGACCAGAACAAGGGAAGAGGAAGAGATGGTCCTAAGGACTTTTGGGCCAAAAGTAAAATGCATTTTAAGTGTTGCAGTCGACGTTTCGAAGCGTTTGGCAAAGTTTTTGGCAATCGTAAGTGCCAACGGCAAAAAGACAAAAAAAAATAAAAAAATAAATGCATATAGAAATAATACACACACACACACTCACACACAGTAGAGATACAGAGAAAGAAATGAGAAATAGAGAGATAGAAGTTATATCAATGAGAGGGAGAAGAGGTAGAGAAAGGGCTAGGGCTCCTAGCTTGTATTTTTGAACATGTGCCAACAAATGTTTGCCATGGCCATTGCTTGTCGGCCTCGTGAACACAGAAAACAAAAAAGAATTAGAAAAAACTAACCAACTATCCAGCTCGACGAAGGTTGGGGAACGGGCAGAAAGGAGGCTTAGGTGGGAGCGGGGGTGGCAGGTGGTAGCAGAGCATAAAAAAAGAGAGGAGGACAGATGGAGGATTGTTTTAAGGCCTTGTTTTTGGCCATTGTGGACGAAAAAATGGATATAGTAACTATTTTTCCCACACATATAATAGGGAAAAAAAAGTCTGCTAGCCAATTTTTCTATACTCTGCAGCTCCCTTCTAATTTATACCTTGAAATTTGTAGTGTATAAAATTCGTTTACAAGAACGCAAGGCTAAAGCAAACCTTAAAGAAATTTGGAGTGGAAAAGATGATGCTTTTGTTATTAATTGAAACTTGATTTACTTGATTTCATAACTTACTTTTAACGTCTTTTTTTGCCCTCTTCTATTTAAAAGTTCTTTAAAGATGTATTAAAAAAACTTCTATATAACTTTAGATCTAAATTAGAAAGTTATGAGAAGTTAGACAAAACGTCTTTACTCATATTTTATATCCTTTTATTCAAAATTTATAAAAGTAATAATATTTTTCTGACCATTTCTCTAGAGAATTAAAAAGTTGTAAGACAAAAGATTAATGTTAATTCTGTATTAATGTTTCCACTGGCAGCTTCATATTGAAAAAAGAAAGGGTATGGTTGGGTTATCTGAGCCTAGCCAAGTTTGTAGCTTAACTATAGGACAGATTTTCAGCCCAATTTTCCAACCTAGTTGAAAAAATCTTTGACATTCCGTTTAACATTTTTGTTTTAGGGCCTTGAATTCTTTGAAAGCTGCAACAAAAGTTGCCAAATCTGAAAAAAGTTAACTGCGGCAAAATTTAATTGAGTTTCAAATAGTTTTCAGGCTAGATTAAACTGTTTAAATCAAAATCGTTTATTCATTTAACTCATGTAGTTTTATTAAGAAACTAAATTCAATAACTTGTACTTGAATCAATTTACTCTTGTATTTGATTTTACATGCCACATTCACTTGCCACTGACTTGGCCACATGCAACCAACTGCATAAGAAACAATAACCAAAAGAAACAACGACAAAAAAAAAAAAAAAAAAAAAATAAACAAACACAGGAATGCCAAAAATAAATTGTCATAAATTCCAGGCAATAAATTTCTATTTGTTTTACTTTAACCAGGACTTGCTTCTGCGTTTTCCCTCTCCTTCTCTTCTTCTCTCTTTAGCTCTCACTGTGGTGTGTCTTGCATATATTTTGTTGCCACAAATATGAAACACAGCGTGGAATGCCTGCGAAGCGTGGCAACAATAAAAATTTCTTATTTGCTTTATGTTGCAGGCCAAACAGAAGAAAGAAAAAAACGAACCGCAAGAAAAGTTTCCCCTTGTGTTCCACTCACATTTGTAATATTAAGTATACGCCATGCTGACATTGAGTAACATTTATGCGGCAGCTTCCTTTCGCTGAGCTAATTTGCTTAATTTGTTCTGTTTCATAGCCGCGTGCCGATCTTTTTTCATTGTCTTTTTGGTTTTGCTTTTGGGTGGAATTTTTCAATTTCATCATTCAGTTTGACTGTCTTGTCTCCCATCTCTGTCACTTAATGTCTTTCAGCTGCTAATAACTTTTGTCTTTTTGGCTAGAATAGGAAAAACGAAGACGAAATAAAATCAATAGAGCTCAACATGAGCCACATTACAAATGATTGGTTTGACATGAGGGGGGAGGGGGAGACTATGAGCCAAAATGTGGGGCGGAACACTGCCGTTTGCCTTGGCTTGTCACAAAATCCGCTAAGCGCCAACCGAGTGAGAGAGTGACATAGAGTGAGAGGAGGAATTTGAGCTCTACACACACGCTTATCGTGTGAGCTGTGTCAAGTAATGAGCCTGAAACTTGAGCCAGAAACTTGGCCATTCGAATCGAACATGAAATGTTTTAACCCATAATGGCCAAAATGGGAATAGTGGCCAACATATTTGAACACACAGAGGAAAGCAACTGAAGGCAGTTAAAGAACATACTAGACACTTGATTAGAAAATATCAATTATTATTTCGATTTTATAGCTTATTCAATTTGAAATTAGATTTAACTTTAAATTCAAGTAGAAAAGTTGCTAAATTTTAGCTGAAATCTTGGCTTCTTTTTTTCTTAGCCGCATGATTGATAAGAGATTGATTAGATTGACCTCATGCCGGCACAGACTCCGACTGAGACTGATAAAAATCTAGCTAAATCAAATTTTACTTTACTTCTTAGGCTAACATATCTTTAAGTTCCTTTTTTCTAGAATTTCTTCACTAAAGAGTCATATATAATAGAAATTCCTTCAATTCCACTGATTCATAGCCGACACCTAAGTTTAACAACCTAGAAAAGCATGCAAACTTACAGACCACAGTCGATTTACTTGGCTAAAACTCTGATGAGAAAATTATGTACTTTATGGATTTGAAAAAAACAGCTTTTCTTCTCTGCATTTACACACATTTTGACCAATTTTATTATTAGGTCATAAAAATAACTTGTCGCTTTTCACAACTGGACTTTGTTTTGATCTAACATTTTATTTGCCATTTACCATGGTTAATAATGTTGGCCAGAGACCGCCCTTTATTGTCGTTCGTGTTCGACCGCCAGAGACTTCATTAAGTATGGGATTATTCCAACAACCGACTACATATTTATGCCTCCTACTCAATCCAATTGCTTATGCACAGAGTATTGAAAGAAAATTTCATGTTAGGTGAGATTTCAAGGGACTAGTATTATAGTTGTAGGGTGGACTTATTGAATAGGTAACCATTTAGCTTTAGGAGAAGATAATGTATTAACTTATTAAATACTTTTTGATTAATAATATAAACGTTTAACTAAACTAATTTCAAATGCTTTAATTTGTAGTAAGTTTTGCAACTAATTTTGATGTAAATTGAATTATAATAACTTCAATAAATCCAGCAAAAATCTAATGAAAAATCCTTTTAAAAACTTTACGTCTCCATAAAGAGAGTCTTGGTATTACAGCTGAACTTTCGCCGAAAAAAAACAGAAAATTAAATTGAAAAACATTTTAGGTAAATTTTCCATTAGTTATTGTTCAGTTTGTTGTCAGGAATTGCAGCTGGAGCTAACTGCTAGTGGAGGAGGGTGGTAGGATCAGGGGTAATGGGATGTAGGGACCATTCACTTATTTATTTATTTTTTTATTACATTATTATGATGAGAGTAGTGAGCAAGTGAATGGAGGGAGCTGCTGGAAGGCAGGCAGCAAGCAGCCCTGAAAAGTATGCTATGTAAAAATTGCAATTTGCGTGTCTTCATTGTTGTTGCTTTTATTGCTGCCACTGACGCTGCTTGTTGCCAATGACATGCAAACGTTGCATTATGAATGTTATTATAAAATCTCGCTACTTCGTACACACACATACAGACACACAAACACACATACAAACAAATAAACAAAGAGAGAGATGGTGAGAGAGAGAGAGAGAGCAAATGGTCGGATTGGAGGATATGAGTGGATGCATTCTGTGTATGCATTTAAACGACTCTATTTACCACAAAATGGCTACCAAACAACAGCAGCACCAACAATAACAACAACAACAACAGCAAGCAAACAATGCACGATAATAATAATGACACAACAACAAACACAACAACAACAACAAACGCTCATCGTAACTTCTATAAAGCATTTTTTTTAGTGGGTGTATGTAGGACTCTCTCAGTAACTGCTTGTCTATGTGTGTGTATTTGTGTATTCTGTGCGTGTGAGAACGCGCGTGTGTTATGTGTGTGTGTGTGTGTGTAAGTGTGTGTGCACTTTACAGCTATTTAAAATTTAAATAATAGCGTAAAAACCGCACGAAATAATAATAAATCATATGGAAATATATATTTTTGCCAGCCCTTAGACTTTGTGTGTGTGTGTGTGTGTGTATAGAGGGGGGCAGGGGTGGCCTGTGTATATGTGAGTGTGTGCGTGCCGCACCCGAGTGTGGCCAGAGTTTTGCAAGCCTTGGCGCCGCGTGTTGATTTAATAGTCGTGGTCACAGAACATTATGGCATGTTCATGATTGCCCACCCAAAATACACACACACACACACACACACATGCTGGCACACACTCAAACATCTAGAGAACGTGCAGCTCCTTTTTTCTTCTCCACCCCCGGCCAATCCACTTTGCATTATATCGCACATTGTTCCGGCTTTGGTTTTTATGTAAATTTCTTTTTTGCTACTGCATATGGAGCAGCTGCTGCCCTTTTGTTGCTTTTCTTGTTGTTGTGATTATTTATTGTGTATTTAAACAGATTACGTATACGCCATGTGTACCTTTGTCAAAGATGAAAGCTGATGATGGGGTTTTGTTGGGTGTTTTTGTGTGTTCTGCTTTTATTGAAAACGCTTTTTTTATTTCGCTTGTCCTAGAGAAATGAAAACGTAGAGAAAACCATAAAAGAGGTGTGTGAGGTTAAGGTGGTAGAGTTAGTAGAATAATGTTAACCAATTTTGTAGCAATTTTAAAGGATTTATTTTATTATTTCTTCTTGGTTTCCATTTGAGTTTCTTTCTTTGGTTTTTTGGTCTTTTGCGTTGCCATAAAAATTCAAATTCTTTCACAAATCTCCACTTAATTGTTGTTGTAATGAAATTTTCAGGCAATTTAATTTATGCAAAACAAGAAGAGAACAAAAATAAAGAGAGAAAGAGAGAGACAGGCAGAGAGAGCAAAGAATATGCATGCCACGCAGACATTTTGCCATTTTTGGAGTTTTGTTTCGTTCTGCCCTTGTGCATAAATACAATAAAAGAGAAACAGCAGAAGGAACAAAAAACAAAAAACCAAAAAAAAAAAAATGAAGCAACTTGAATAAAATGCAATTGCAAACAAAGAGTGGAGTGGAGTGAAGCGCGACAGTCAGTTCAGCTAGCTAGCAAGCGAGCCACTTGGCGTATACGTAATATGTATTTTGGGCAAAACTACACACAGCAAACGAGAATGGGCTACGTGCCAGGCAGAACCTGAGGAGGGTTGGGGGGGGTTAGTAGGGGTAAATGGTATTAATGGCCAAAACCAGGGACCTGCTTCTTCTTACTTTTCTCCCTTATTTCTTGGCAAGCGTAACAGAAAAATTTGCTGCAATGCGACTTTTTCGATTTTTTCTTTTTGGTCTGTGTGTTGATGTGTTTGGTTCGTTTCGTTACACGTTGCACGTGCAACAACAACAACAGCAACAGCAACATTATGCCTTCAAGAAGTGATGGCATAGACAAATCACGCTCAACTTTTCAATACAAAAACTGAAACTGAAACTGTTGCTCTCCCTCATAAATATGTCGATGGGAGGGGGAAAAAAAACGGGGCCATAAAAACAACAAGGGCCATTTAACTTATGAGTGTGCAGAAGAAGCAGGACAAACTGACTGAGTGACTGAACAATCTTGAAGCCTAAAAACCAACACCTACATACATACATACATCAGCATCAGCTTCTCTAGTTTGTCTTTGGTTGGATGTACTCTGCCAATTGCCAGTGGGCAACAGCAACGTGGCTCTTCAGCTCTCATCAACACATCGTGTACGTGACTTTGCTAACAAAAATTAACAATTTCATTAGAGAACACACAGAGAGTGGAAACAGAAAAAAATTGAATGAAGAATGTATCAAGCGAAAAGATGACGTAGTGTGACACTAGGCAACAGCAACAGCAGCAGCAACGGCAGTAGAAGAATCAACAGAAGCAACTGAGTACAAAAAATTGCTGCCACTTATCAAACAGACGCCCACACACACACACAGACACACATATAGATACACTTCCTGTCTGTCCTTAACTGTTCTGTGTCCTGTTCTATGTCCTGTGCCTGTGAACTAACGAACCGCGTGTCCCCTTTGCGTCTTTTCTTTTACTCTCTCTTTTCCTTGCTCCTTGCAGTCATTTACAATACGTCTAAAAAAAGCGCTGCGTGCTGTACGTGCATCAAGTGTGCTTCAAATGCACTTCATTGCCTCAGAGACACACACACACATACACACCTAACACATACATGCATATATATAAAGTGCTTAGGCTTTGTGCTGAATGCAAAAGAAAATGGAAAAAAGAGAAACGACAAAAAAAACTGAGAAAAAAGAGGAAAAAACCGAAGCAGACATCAAAAAGCTCTGAATCAGTTGCCGCCACCTTTTAGCAGACACACACACTCACACATAATACACACACATGCTGCTGCTGCAGCTATGAGCCACTTATACACTCACAATCAATTGCCTAAAGTAGTTTGTAAAATAAGATAAAGTTGCAGTAAACTTGCCGTCTCTCTCTCTCTCTCTCCCTTTCTTTCTCAATGTCTCTAATGAAAACGTAAAAATCTTTGGCTCACTCGTGTTTTATTTGCCCAAAAGATTTCTGAGCAAACATGCACGAAGGAGACACAGAAGAGAAGCAAAATGGGGCTTGGGGGTAGAAGTCTTTTGCCTTATTTCGATTTATCTCTTTATCCCTTTTGCCATGCCCAGCCCAGACCAGTGAGACAGCCAGCCAACCAGTCAGTCAGCCACGTCGCACTGCAGTCTTTTTCTTCCCCCAGGAGGCAATTTTAAAGCAACACCCCACCCCACCCTACCCTAACACGCCCCGCTCATTTTTAAGAAAGGGCAGCCAAGTAAATCTGTCAAACAGCAAATACGAGTAAATAATAAAATCAACTTATTGCTGAGACTCTCTCTCTGTGTGTGTGTGTGTGTATGTGTACTTGTAATGTGCCGAAAATTGATTTTTGTTGACGAAAAGACAGCAAAAGAAAACAATTGAAATGGGGCTTAAGACAAGGGGCAGATAAATATTTGTAAGCCCTCAAAAATTTTGTACAGCGCAGGTGTTTTGTCTCTTTAAAGCATACTTTAGGGCGGCGCTAAAAAGAAAGTTTAATGGAGGAATTACAAGAAGAAGATCAAAATCAAACAAAAACCTGGGGAATGGGAAATGCGACAAGAAAAAGAATGAAGAAAAACTAGACGATTGAGACGTAACCACAAATTCCACCGGAAAAGCCCCGTTCATACTTCATCCTATGGCAACTATGGCGACAGTTGGCTAAGCCAGCAGAAAATAAAATATGCCGATGCCAAACAAAAAGAAAGATTTTTATTGACTTACTTTCGAGTGGCTGAACGACGGAAAAAGAAACTTGTTTTTTATGCATACAGAAAACTTTACCACTTTCTTTATTATTATTATAAAATAGTGCCATCCGTATATATATATCGCATGATCAAGTCAGATATAACAAATGAAATTTATGTATTTCCTGGCAAATGCAATGCGGCAGCGAGGAGATAAAAAAATGAATGCAAATGCATCACCTTTTCCTGTCCAATTTTTTCATCACTTTAACAGTTCTTTTTTAATTTTTTTGCTTGCAGGCCAACTTGTCAACGGTTTCTAATGTCCTTTTGATAATCGGGTTTCGGAGGAGCTGGGCGAATGTCCAGAGCAGCAGCCATTGATAAATTATCATGTGAGGATGCCGCTGGCAGGTGCAGCAAATGATGTTGACGGTGCATAAAAACAGGAGGAAAAAAACTAAGCCACTTGTTTAACCAACCCAACCACCCACAGAACAGATTTTTAATCTATTTTAAATGTGTAACGGGCAACAAAAAAAAAATGGAGAGGTCCCCATAATGGTAATGGTACGGTGCGACCGGATGACGGTTCACAACGACCGTGTCAATTTAACTGGTCGGTGGGACTTTCGTCCGTTTGTAACGCCATTTGTCAACGATTTATCATAATCTCTAGATTCTACGATTTTTTATAATATTGAAATAAATTAAGCACTTTGTCATGTTATTAAATGAAACCAATTGAACAAATAAATGCGATATTTTATATCATTTTAATTGTGTGTATATTAATTAATTGTCTTACTCAATACCTACATTTAACTCGAAGTTTTCAGAGGAGATCAACTTGATGTAAACATATCAACTCCCGGAAAAACATATTGACTACTTGTTACTTGTCGACATAAGAGAAGTAGGGAAATTGCGGCTTAACAAGTGCAACAGCGACAAGCCTGAACAGCTGATCTGCACATTTTGAAGTACCTTTTAATGTCCCACTTGATGTTAAACAATTACTATTGATAGCTTAAACATGTACAAAATAAATATGTTCAGAGGCTTTGTGTTATTTTTTGGGACTGATTTGAAAGTCATCTGACTTCAAAATTTGGTTACAATTCGGGGATAAGTATTTCCAACTTGCAGAAAGTTTCATCAAGAAAACAATTACAAATGTATGTATGTATATTCACACACATAGTTTTTGCCCCTCGTCTTTAATCGAAGCACTAGCAAAATAGTTACAAGCAAGACTACGAGAAGCAAAAGGATCTGGTCTATCGCGTTTTGCTGAAAGTTTGTGATGAGTGAGATTGAAAATGAACGGAGGCAGTTTATTTAATATGATGAATGTACTTAGTTGTTTCTGAAACTGTTTTTCTTCCCTTTATATAATTCTTTAAAGACTTCATTCGAGGACTAATCAAATAATATTATGGTGAATCCAAATATTGTGTGAATAAAGTATGGAATGAGATGAATATAAAACCAAATCGTGAACAAATCGTCTTTTTATATCTCTGATCATGATTTCTCTAATGAATCAAAAGAAAAGGATTGCCGGTAATCTGTACTCTCCATTTTTTGTTTTAAATATCAACCTACAGTTGTGAAATATTATCCTCTGAAATAAGCAATAGACTCTCCAACTTATTTTTTCACCTCTCATCAAATATGATCTTCTTGTAGAATGGTTCAAAATGTAAGCTAGGAAAAAAGAAAGTTGTTTCTCAGAATATTGCATACTTTATAGAATTAATATTCCTTTTTTACATTTACAGTAACACATTTAAGAAGCTACCAGAGGAGTTATTTAATCTCATCCAAGTCAGACGGTGCAAACGCGTTAAACGTCTAAAGGCTGTTACCGGATGGTAACCGAAATATTAAAGAAGAACTGACAGAGGCAAGCAAATATGAAAGGTTTATCTGATGGCAGAGGTTTATTGTACTATTGGAAATTGGAATTCAGTTTTAAACAGTCTCGACTACCTTTTGTACCGTGTTTTCTAAACTCTGAAATAGTTTTTGACTTTTGCCAACTCTTACACATTGCACATGGTTTGCGTCTCGACTAAGCAATTTCGCTCCTCTTGGGTTTTCATCTTGACTCAATTCAGCATTTATACATATATCAAACATTGCCATTTTTTGTTTTTGTTGAATACATTTAAATATTTATTTATTCGTAATTTTATTTTTTTGTTTAAACAATCAATAATATCTTTGAATTGGGGATATAACAAGTACAAACACACACATTTCCAAAATTAATGGATATATTGCAGTATGTGTGTGTGTGTGTGCGTGTGTAGGTGTAACGAATTTTCAGAGAATAACAAAAATATTTTCATAAATTGATGGCCTAGCCTAAAAACATAAAGAAAATAATGAAAATCGCTTGACTAAGTCGCAACAATTGAAAAGTTTTCGACAAATCGTTACACAAAAAAATTTGCATAATAACAATTAAATATAGTATATGTATGTATCTATGTATATGTCATGGTATTTATGTATGTATAAGTATAGAATTGTATAAATAATTTTACTATTGACTAGGGGTATATTTGTTGTTGTTTTTTTGTTTGTTTGTTTTTTTTTTTTTGCGTTTACTTTTGCTAATCAAATTTATATATTAATATTTTTTGGAATATTCAATAATAAATAGAAATAGTTTATTTTTCATAATTATCATATATAAATTGCACTGGGTGGACCTCTTGATTTTATTATTCATCTTCGGCTACTTTTAGACAGCGGCGAGATTCCTTTGAGGTCCTTGCGTTTGCAGTGTTTGACTTTTTAGCACGCTGTCAATCCAAAATGGTTTGTGTACCAACTAAGCAATCGGGTTCTAAACTAGACTACAGACAAGTTTCTTCGTTTGGCAAGACAAAAAGTTTGCGTGGGTGCATGAGAGTGTGTATAGAAGGCAGAAGCAGAGGGGAGAGAGAGAGAGAGAACATTTTAAAGAGAGTAAAGCTCCACACAGGAGTTGCTCACTAAGGATGTAGCTGTGTTTCCTTGGTTACCAGTTTTTAGCGTAGGCGTCGGACTGGCACACTGGTTTGTGTCTAAACTAATCAAACTTTGTGACTCCGAAGAAGATGAAGACGAACAAGAGGAAGATGATGTCGAGGAGGAGGACGATGAAGTTGATGACGAGGACGAAGCCGATGATGAGGAGGATTCCGCTGTGAGTGTTGGCGTTGCTGCTTGTATAGCCACGGCTGGAGTTACAGTGACAATTGTAGTTGGTTGCTGCATCGGCTGAATTGTCGCTGTCGTCTGATTCGAATAACTCACTATGGCCACCTGTTGCGGCTTACCACTCGCACTGGGCGTTGTCGTTGGAGAAATTTGCCTTGGCGGCGGTTGCGGCACAAAGGACATTGTTGCCGCTTTGCTTGTGGTGAGTATCAGGCCATTGCTCGGTGGCGATAGCGGCGAGGGGGGAAAGAAATCCAAAGGATACTATAAGTGAACAAAATGTCAGCTAATAATTGTATACAATATCAATCTCGTCCTCGCACTTACCAATGGCTGTGATGGTGAATGAGCTCCCGGCTGACTGTAATAGGTAGTGGGGGAGACCGGCGGACTGGGATATGGCCAGTAGACAAGTGGCGGAGGATAAAAAGCCTGCTGATGTGGATGATGATGATGAGCGGCATGGGCATGGTGCCCATGATGACCATGATGATGATGTGGCGGTGGCGGACGTGGTGTAGCCAATAGGGGTGAATGCGGCGTATGCGGAGACGGTGCAAAAGGATTACCAAAATGGGCGCCCAGCACAGTGGTACCTAAACAATAAAAGAGACAAGAAAACAAACTCCGATTAATTGTCAGTAAAATGGCTTCAAAACAATAAATTCGTGGCATGGGTCACAGGTCAGTGTTGTGAGTATGGCTTGATACTTGTTGGGAGAATAGAAAAATAGAGAGAAAGAGAGATCAAGAGAGTCTGGAATCGTATTAACTATAAACCTATATACATTAGTTTTCTGCGGAATGTTTATTGCTCTTGATTTGTGGTTAGTATTAAATTCATTAGTTAGTTAGAGGAGGAGTAAAACAGTTTTGTGCGGGGTTTGGTATTGGATTAGAAAGTATAATCGTATTCAAAAACACTCACCGGTTTGATTTTAGACATTTTGCATAATGGTAGGAAAGAGACATACATATATTTTTAATTTTTTTTGCAATTGTTTTTTTTTTACCACCTTACCCAGAGACCATGAAACAATTTTGGGCGCACAAACAAATTGGCTTTTTCACCGGTTTTTTTTCACCAAACACCAACCTTTTAGAAATAAAATCTGATTATGCAAAAAGGATTAAAAGATGTATTTATATTTTTAATAGGGAGTGAGAGACAGAGAGATAAACACAAAGAGCGAACGAGCGAGTAAGATAGGTAGAGAAAGACAAAGACAACTAATTGTTTATTGTTGTATCTTGTTGCTGTTGTTGTTGTTGTTGTTGCTAATGCTGTGCCAAGTGACTAGTTTAATTAAATTAATTTGTAGTTGTTGTTGTTGCTTCTTTCCAGCGGACAGGAGTTACATACAAAATGCATTATCTAGTACATATATACTTATTTATTTAAGAGCTATATAATGGACAATCCCCGACAACAGATAGAAACCAACAATTATCAGATTAATATATATAAATATATATACCCTTGCAGTGGTAATATAACTACAACTTCTTTAAACTCTGTGCTGAATGCTTACTCTATATGGGAATAATCCAACTTAAGTTGATACAAACATATTAACAACAAATCTAGGAAATCTGTTCATCACCTTTTACATCACTTACAATTGTCTAACACTTGCAGTAGACGATGATGTAAGGTGATGTACAAATTGTATATTTGATTTAGAACTTCGTTTTATAAATTCAATATCTTTTTAAGTAATTTTAAGTTATGAAAAAAGTCAATAATCAGGTTAGGAGGTGAGCTCATCATAAAATTTGAGAATATCCAAAAATACGGAATACTATGATGAATGGAAAACAGTTAGTTACAAAGTTATTCTTGTAGAAAGAATGTAATCTATCAAAATAAAAGTTTTTGAATATTTATGTATATACTAAAAACTAAATACTGTCACTGATAACAATAAAAACGGAGAAAATTTCATAGATCTCTAACTGCAAGGGTATACAATACTTCGGTGTTCCGAAGTTGCATTCCCAGATGTATGGTGTGTACGTTTTGTTTAGCCAATTTCCAATTTCTTTGTTTTTGTTTTCCGAACCAATTCGCAGCAGCCAGAGTGGGAAGATGAGCTGAAAAAATACATAAGTATCGTACGAAAAGCTGGAACCAAGCCCACAAATAAACCCCAAATGTTACACATAGTAAATATTAAATATAGTTAAAAGTAAATAAACCAAAGAGAGGGTCGAAAAAAAGGAAGGAGAAATAGGTAAAAAATATGAGAAAGAGATTTCTTTAAATTTCAGATGATTTGGCGATTAGTAATAAAAAAATGTAATATTTCAAAACTTCTTTTTTAAACAATTTCACAAAAATTTTTTAAGAATGAATCGGACAAAAGTATGATATTGATATATGTATAAAGAGAGAGAGAGAGAGAGAGAGAGAGAGAGGCGTAATTTTAATAGTGAGAGAGATAGAGAGGGCGAGCATAGTTTTAGCGTTATGTATAATTTTATTTAAGTATCAAAAAATGGTATATCAAAAATAATTTTTTTTGCTTTGTGCGTTTTTTTGTTGTTGTTGTTTTCTAAAAACTAATTAAGTAAATGGTTCTAAATTTTAATAATTCTTTAAAGTGGCTGCGCGTTTGATGAGAAATTTTTTGTTGAGTCCAAAACCCAATCTCGGGTGCTAAACCACACACATATTAACTCCATTTATATATAGTTTATAAAACTAAAGTTAAAAACAATTAAGCTAAAGTTATTATTATTGTTTTTTTTCCGTTAAGCTATGAAAATCTTTCCCATGTTCAATTTCAATTTGTTTTTGCCGAATCAAAGAGAGAGAGAGAGAGGCGAAAGAAGGCGAAATGCGAAACTCAAGTGTTAGACGCAAGAAAAAGAGATTCCCCCTCATCCCCGCCCCGCTTTTATGCCCCATTCAACAATACAAGTGGACAAATACGAGACTCACTGGACAGACAATTAACTAGTTAGGCTTAAACTGTTTTAACAAAAGCTAAAACCAATTACCAAAAATAAAGAAATGTTATTAATTTTTAACAGTCGATGGATGAGGGGGTTGGACGTAAGGAAGAAAGGATAGATAGGTGGCCAGGGAGTTGTATGTATTAATCAGAGTTATCCCTAAGTTTTTATTTTTAGACGACAAACACAAGATAAAGAGAGAGAGAGAGAGAGAGAACTAATATTGCATCAATTTCCCATAAAAATGTTGCGACTAACACCAGTTTTACGCACACTTAAAATACGATATATGTATATGTATATATGTAAATATAAATACGATATTCAAATTCAATATAAATGAGATTATGCAGAAAACGATTTCCTTTTTTTTTGGTGTTAAGGTAAAGTTTTGAACCGATTCTCGTTCTGCTCTCCACATACACAAAGAATTAAAGCACAAAAGAAAAGTAGAGAAAGAGAGACACAGGGAAAAGTTTTCTTAGTTATCGAAATTAATTAATTAATATATGAATAATAATGCAAAACCAAAAGAAGTCATTTTACAACTTGTTGTACGTTCTTCTTATGTAGCTAATGTTTCTAATTCCGTTAAAATAGAAATAGATTGTAAATAGATATAAAATGTCTTAAAGAACAGATATTGTTGTTTATGTTTTGCGTTTTTTGATTGTTTTGCCAATTATTTCAATTATTTATATAATTTTAAATATTCTGACATGAGCCAACACCTGACGCCATTGATGAAGAGAGTCAGCCGAATCCACAGACTTTTAAATGATCAAAATAAAATGTTTAGAGTAAAAATTGCACGTTGAAGGGGTAAAAAAACTGTTGACCGACCGTTTTGACTCGCTTTATCAATGACGTTAGCCTCTGTTGTTGCCAAGAAAATTAGCAGAAAGGATTATCCAATCTCTCCAATGTTCCACACACCCACACACACAAATACACACATTCACCGAAAAAAAAACACACACACACACATAGAAATTACATATACATATTTTACAATTTTGGTTAAGGCATTTTCCTCAGTTTATAGGGTTAGCTATTTGCTTAAGTGCATATGTATGTGTATGTGTGTGTGTGTGTGTGTGTGTGCGTGTGAGTATAGTAAGAATGTACGAATTCTGTTCATCATCTTTAACATCAGTCACTATTACCATACACTTGCAATAGGTGATAATGTAAATTGATGTACAAATTAATGAATTGCACTATGCGACGAAATTTTCAATGTTTTGAGGCACAAGACTAATAAAACTAAAGAAAGCTATGTACAAGAAATTTTTTAAAACATCTCATTGACCAGAAATTGACTCTTTTAAATCATTTTTATCATAGTTCAAGTATTTAAAATAGTTGTTATTGTTTTGTAAATACGTATTTTTTAGTTTGCAATTTAAATTTCTTGTATCTAGTTTTTCCAGATTGCTTAGACTTGTGTACTGTGACCAATTTAGTCGTTTATAAGCTTGTGTGTGTGTGTGTGTGTGTGGGTGTACTTGTGCGTGATATATACATACATACATATATGTATATATAAAATAAAGATAATGCTTAAACCTTAAGACATACATATATACTTAGTTTACTAAGAGTACTACCCAATTGTTTGTTTATCTAGGGCAAAAGTACATCCATCCCGATGATAATTATTCTTTTCAAAGAAGAATTCATCATAATCCATTTTCATAATTATTTGACAATATTAAGCACTAGAAATATATATGTCTGGTATGTGTGTGTGTGTGTGTGTGTGTTTGTGGTAAATGTATATGCATATGGTTTCTATGTAAAACTTTAAGCCCACTCACTGCAAAACGTTTTGAATGGAATGTGCTTGAAGTGCTTGGAGTTTGATTTTAGCGACTTATTTTTGTCGTTACTCTAGTCTATGTATATTGCCCTCCTCTTTATTTAAATGCCGGGATTGTAGTAGGAATAGACACTACTTTGTGGTCGGGTGAGAGCTCTCTTGGCTGCACTGGCAGCAGCTGCGGCTCCGGCAGCATGATCCTGCTGAAAGGCATTGTCATAGGATCGTTTCATGGACTGGGCCAAGGCAGCAGCTGCTCCTGACGAGGCAGCCGCACCGCCGACTCCCCCTGCCGCAACGGCAGCTGCTGAGGCGGCGGCACTGCCTGCTCCACCGGCTGCGAATGGATAGCCTTGACCAGCTGATGCCGCTGCTGCTGGCATGTATCCCGCCAGGGGAAAGGGCTGCAGATAGGAGGGTCGTTGCATCACCACGAATTGCGGTTGACCCGCCGCCGCGGCAGCTGCAGCAGTAGCATGTTGCATGGCATAGAGGGGATAAGGTTGCAACATTGCATTCGCATACAATTGTTGCTGTTGATGGTGCTGCTGTTGCTGCTGCTCGGCAACGGCAACAGCTGCCGCCTGTTGGCGAGCCAGCAGACTCTGCTGGGCAATAAATTGAGCCTGCTGCTGGGCCAGGAGAACGGGATTGGCCGAGGCCATGGCCTGAGAAGTGGGTGGTGGCAGTGATAGATGACTGAAGGGATAGCCAGGAGGGGCCTGGGACATGGCCTGAACTGCAGCATTCTGGAGCGAAGAGTGGGCAGCGGCGGCGGCTGCAGCAGCGGCAGACTGGGGTGGAATGAATGGGGCCAAGCTATTGGCCGAGGAGGCAGCCGTTAGAGGAGGCAGAACAGAAGCCACTGGAGACGTTTGCAGGGCGTGATGAACTTGAGCTTGAACCTGGGCCTGAGCCTGGGCTTGAGCCTGGGCCTGAGCTTGGGCCTGAGCGTGAACGTGCGCATGCGTATGTGAGTGTGAGTGTGAGTGTGAATGTGAAGTGTGTGAGTGGGAACTGGAGATGGCCGACTGGGCGCCGGCTGGTGGCGGCGGCGGCTGAGCTAACATACCCGGAGAGAGCAGCGACGGCTGCTTGTGGGCATGGCCGAGATGAGTGGGCGGTGGGGCACCCACTGGCGATGCCAGGCCACCATTCAACACCATATTCATGTCATCGCCGGAGCACTGGAAGACCTCAATGTAACGAAACTTCTTGCCAAAGACCATGAATTGATTATGTTTCCTCTGGGCACAGAGACGGGCCGAATCCTCGGAATCCATTTGAATAAAGGCCTCACCACTGGGTTGACCCTGTCCACACGAGAAAAGACATTAGTTAAAGAAAACGAGAGGAGGGGAATCTGTTTAACACACTTACCTGGGCATTGATTACCATATGGACACCCTGATAGATGATATGCTTGGCAAAGTCATCGAGAAAATGCAGAATGTGCTCCACCATGGCCTCATAGGGCAATCCCCGCAGACGAATGCAGTTCTTTGTGGTACCCGAGGTGATGAGATGCTGCGGAGGTGGAATGGGGCACAGTGGATTAGCATGGCCATGGCCAGCAATGGCTATGGCACCCACCTGCGGCAGCAATGGCAACTGCATCTGCGGCAATTGGGCTATCAACGGTGGCTGACTGTGACTATTGTTGGCCTCATAGGTCTTTGGATCCATTGAACGATTGAGTACCTGTTGCACTTCCGCCGTAGTCGAACGGAATAGCTCTATATAACGCTGACCAATCGACTCTCGATGCCTTCCCAATGCCTTGGGGGCATCTGCCTCCAAAGCGAACAAAACAAATGCATCTCCTGTAGCTCTTCCATCAGGTTTCTTGACAAATAATACACCTTCAGTGCCATCTAAAACATTGCAAGGTGAATCGCCCGTGGTAAAGAAGTCCAGCTAAATAGAAAGATAGAATTAGTTAAAGTCTTATCAAGGCATTAGTCTAGTTAGCCAACTTACAACTTGCTTGGCAGTGCAATCATAGGGTAAACCGCGCATCCTTATAATCACTTGGGCCCCCTTGGAAAGAAAGGCCTGAGCCTCATTGGAGGCACCGCCAGCTATGGCAAGGAAATCCTCACCAGAAGCACGATACACTTCAATGTAACGTGCTCCAATGTGATGCTTGTGGCGTTTTAATGCCATATCGCGATGCTCCTGAGAGACAAAACGAATCAATGCCTCACCGTTGCGCCTGCCCAGCGGTGATAAACACAAAGCAACGCCGCCCCTACAAGAGAGAGTGAGAGAGAGAGAAAGAGAGAAGAGTAGATGATAAAGTGGGTCATTCGCTTGTAATCTCAGATTGACCTGCCGCCTGAACTCAGAGAGTGAGAATCACAGAGAGAGCTCTCTAGTGTCTTATCAATGGGTTACTACGTTGTCTCCCTCGTTCATACTTACTTAGCTACGTTTAGGCCACAAAAGAATTTGGCTATATCCTGATCGCTGCTCTGCCAGGGTAAACCACGAGCTCGCACAATGCAGTTCCCGTCGATTTCGTCGTCAATTGAGCTAAAAGAAAAGTAAACCCAAATTAAAATTCCACACAAACAAAATAAAAGACATTGGACAGTGGATTAGTGAGGATGAAGTTACTTCAATTGGAATTAGGGTGGTGGTCGATTATGCAACACGTGACGACTGAGACGGTATCGGGAGTCAAGTCTTTGTTTCTCATTTTCTTGGCACAGAAAGGCGTCCAAGTCACGTTTCGCACAAAGTTCGTTTCAATCATTCTGCTGACTGTTGCCAATCATACACATACCAACACAAACAAATAAAACCCCTCTCACATAGATACTCCTCCGCGCCTCAGTACAAAACAACAAATAGAAACATGAATAATCACATTTGGCAAACGAAATGAGGGAGCAAAAAGTTTGGCAGCAAATTTTGCTTTTACCTTTTTTTTTAACACAACAAAAAGTACAAATTGCAATTAATTATTATATGCCTCGATCTGGTTGTTGGTTTCTCCAATGTGTATATATATAGGTATATGTACATACATATGTATATACAGACAGAGGTAAAGTAAAGTAAATTTTTCAAGGCAAGAAGGCAAAAGGCGATAACAAGAGCACACAGCCAATGCATTCATCCAGACGAATATGAAACCGTGCTACGATCCGTCGACGTTTCCACTGATCGTCTTACAAACTACTACAACAATAACACACAAATACAACAACTCAACGACCAACCGAACGACCGAACGCGAAAAGGGAAAAAGATGCGCTCAAACACTGAATTTGTTCTTATCGCCTTTCGATCCAAAAGTAAACTGACGACAAAACAGACGACTAAACACGAGCTCTGGGGGATTGAGATTCAGCGCGTTCCATTCCCACTTTTTTGTTATTATTGTAGTTTTTGTTTTTGGTATTCTACCATATATTTTTGAGTGAGCTCTTGATTTTCTTCTTATACATTTGGGGCACTCAAAAATAGTGCAGACCTTGTCAAGAATTGGAGCATACATATGGAGTACATGCAAGTGTGTGACAAATTGCGAATACTTTGAGTGGCTTTTGAAATCGAGTCGAAAAGCAGACTTTGAAATCATAACGAAATGACGTGATGAACAATAAACAGAACTGAAGTTTCTGGTAGCAACAAAAAGTAATAAAATCTAACATATGCTTCTTTTAGATCTACTAGAAATTTAAAGATTTGAAAGTCGGAAGTATTACTAAACTGAACATATTGAAAGATCTTTTGGAAATGCTACAATTATAAACTTTACGAACAATGAAAGGTCCTTTAAGTGCCTTTAGAAACTACACCTGGAAATCCCTTAATAATGAAGAAGTAAAAGCAGTTCAAAATTGATTGAACTCAGTTTATTTCGCTCTAGAAAACTAATCGACCTGTTGTGATTTTTCAAAAACGTTGTAACAATTGGATATCTTTTTTTTGTACATTATTTGAGTTTCATTGAACTCTATTGCTTTTCTGTCATAATGACTTGACATTATTAAAAGGAAACCCTATAATTCAATGAAGTTCTTTTAAAAAGATTTATCTCCTCATCTGTAAGTTTCTGTATATTTTCGGTCTCCATTTGACATTATGACTTTAATATATTGTGTTTTTGTTCTATAAACATTTTTTTAAACCTTGGTATAAATAATCTTAGACCTAATCAAAACCCATTAGAGACCTCCCTAGACACTTTGTGGATCTAATATAAACGACAACTTAAAACACAAACAAAAATGATCGATTTCTACTTTCAAAATCTACACATAGATCCGAAAATGACATTTGAAATGATATTATAGGTTATAGAATATCATAGGTTCTTGTTCTTAACGCTGCTTCGTCTTTAAAGAACAATAATCCGATATCTATCAATCTATTAGTCAAATTTTTAAAGACTTCAAACCGAAAGGTCACTTCATAAGCAAAGTAAAATAAGTATGCCAAGTCTAACCCTTTAGATTTTTCCTTCTTACTTTATAAAGAATTAAATCAACACTGCCAAGAAATTGACTTTTGGGAAATCAACTCTTCTATAGTGTCAGTTCTAGTAAACTTACCAAATTCCAGGTTCCAGTACTAAGTTAACCAATTCATTTGTGGCAAATACATGACCTAATAAAATATATAAACTAATTAAAGTAAATAAAATTGAAAACTGATTAGATTTGAACTTACCCGCCTGGAGCAATGTTTGAATCACAGTGATCATATCGCGAGATTCGCGGATATAAAAGTCATTATCCTCCACAGAGGTTGTATTGAGCTCTACGAGAATTATGGATTATAAATTAAATGAATGAATATATGTACATCCGATATAATCTTGACTTACCATTCAGCATTTCACCAATTGATTGCGGCATGGGCATTAGAGGTGATTGGAGCATCTTTTTAATATCCTTAACCGGGACAAGAGCTCTAGACAGATCACCCGATTTATAGCGCACGAATTCTTTGCGCAGATCACTGAATTTATTATAATATGATGGAAGTTCCACATCTTTGGCACAGGCCTCACGATGCAAACACTGACGCAATGGCAATTGGCCATCGGTGATTATCTTGATCTCAGTATCATGCAGTGACAGAGATCTCAAATAGGCATCAAACTGGAACAAAGAAGAGGGAAAAAAGCTGTCTTTAGAAGTGACTATAAAGATGGCAATTAGTCTCAAGAGAGAGGTAACGAGAGAAGTGGAGGGAGACCACAAAGGTTTGCCGGGTTAATGTTAATGCAACATTTTTGTAGGTTACGACTTCGACTTCGAGTATATAACAACGCCCCGAATGCTGTGATTTGTGTATATTTTAAACCCGTTTTAGTTGCCAGTAATTATTGTCAATTAAATGAGAGGGACAGAAACAGAGATAAAACGAGAGAAAGAGAGGGAGTGAGAGATATAGAATAATCAAAATGGATTTGCCACTGTTTTTTTTTCTTCTTTTTTTTTAGCCAAGTCATCATGATAAAAAACAGGCGGCTTAATGTCGCGCATTACAAGCTTAATGTCGTCAAAAGTAGGATGAGGAGGATAGAGGAGAAAGACCTTGTCCCATTCATTCTTAGATTTTTCTATTTACCCAACAAATTAGTATGCCAGACAGGTGGTAAAGTAGATGTGCTCGCCTCTCCTCACCTCTTAGGGATTACGTCACTTGAAAGCTGCTTTAAGTGATCTTAACGTGGACAAAGTCCTAAAGATGCACTTTACCAATATATATACATATGTATATATTATAATGGGTGTAATTACCCTCATGGCAATAATATTGCTCTCTCTTCCTCTATCTCTCTCTTCTTCTTTGTGTTTCTCTAGGAATGCATTATAATGTGGATTAATCGACACTTATCGCCAAAAAGCAAAATATATATATACTTCGAGGCAATTGAGTAAGGCGTGTCTATAAAGAATCGCCTGACTATTCAAATTTCCTAACTCTGGAGATTTCAGTATCTTTAAGAGCTAGAGGTATAAAGGAAGATCAATAATTAACGTTGCCCTATCAAAAAATCAGAAATTCAATAACTTTAAAGTAAAGAAAGATGTCAAGAAAGTAAGTTTTGAATATTTAATTACAGGGTACAAACAAGTCTACCTTATGACATTCCCCATTCATCATCTTTGTTTTATCTCGCCAGAAAAGTGTCAAATACATCACACTTATTACATGTGCTCTGTGAATGAAGAAATTTTCGGGATGAGGCTTGTCTCCAAATATGCTCAAGTAGCGTCGTCTTATCGGCTCAACCGAGCTACAGATAAGATTGAAAAAATGGTACGTTTTGGTTTTTGTTGGGAGAGGGGAGACCTTTAGGCGTTTGTGACACTATGGATTCTAGCTGAAAGGGTGCCCCCAGTTAAACGCAATTATGGATGACTGAGCATAATCTAAAAAGAGCCCAATTGTCATGACTGACAGAAAACTAAATAGAAGTACCTCCCGCGCCCCCACCAATAAAAGTCCTTATCAGAGTTATCATTGATCTCGGGAAATACGATGCGAAAAAGAGAGAGAACGAAAAAGAGTGAGACAGTCAAGGGTTGGGGTTCAATGGGGAGAACGAGCAATCTAAAAATAGTAGAGCGCATGTTGGCCCCTGTAATTCTCTGCCCCCACCTCAGTTCCTCTATTGCTCACACTCTCTAAGCAAGACTAATCTTATCGTTTATGGTTGGTGGTTATGGTGGTTGGTGGTTCCACCTGATTATAAGAGATTTGCATTTGACTCACCTCCTCGATGGCTTCCGTTAGGGGTTTGCCATTTGCTTGAGCCTCGGCTATGGGTAATATCAGTTCGCTACTATTTTCCAAAGCGGTGCTAATAATCGAATTACCATTTTGAGCTGTTCCACCATTCCCACTGCTTTGGCTGCTATCCCCCGTAATGGCCAGCAGGGGAGCAGGTGCATTATTTGTGGGTGAACAGGCCGGATTGGTGGTAGCATTCGAGTTATCCGATGAGCTGGATATAGTCCGATCTTTGATGAAATAACCCTCGGGTCGAACGAGTATTTGTTTGGTGCCAATTATCTGGAAATAGAAAAACAGAAAGAGATAGTGAGACTTTTGAAACTTGCGTCAACGGAAGCTATATATAGTATATACGAGTATAGGAACTACAGGTAGTTTTTGTGTTGAGGGCTATGCAAATGATGAACCCACCCCACCTTCCATTGCCTCATATCCCTCTCGAAGGGGTCTCTGAAGGGTAAAACTAAAGCGTTTCTCTGATTTGCTGATTTTTGTTTCTTTTTTTGTGGCATTTGATTTGCATAGCTTTTGAATATATACATATAGCTAGACAATACATACACCTCCACCCCCTTAACCTCTCCCTTCTTAGCCCACGAACTGTTCTTCATTCCTTTTTGTCGATGTATGTATGTATGTACGTAATGAAATATTTATGAGTTTTTGAGAGCCTTCAGTTTCATGTTAAATTCAACAAAGAAAAGAAAAAGAAAAACTACCCAATTGGTGTGGAGGGGCTGGGGAAGAAGTTCATAATTATGCGAAACAAAAGAAGAAAAGTTTTCCATCAACAAAAACAAAAAACCAGTAGAAAATGTAGCTCAATGGCAATCGACAACAATCGACAACCACACAAACAATCTTAATCTCTAGTCATGAATGAAATTAAGAATCGAATAGAACAGATCGGGTTTGAGACAGACAGAAACATCAAGTTCGAGATCTCGATCGAGTTCTATATAGAAAAGAGATTTGGAGCAAGCAGGTATACAAGCCGACAGAGCAGCATTCGAATGTTAATTAACTTTAATTGTTGCCATTCGAGTCATAACTATCCTATAATTAACATGCCAATTATTTGTCGTTGTCTTTATAGTAAGTTTTTTTTCGTTCAAGAAATTTATTTTTAACGAGTGAAACTCAATTTGCAACTGCAAAATGGAAATGTATGTGGTTTGTGGGCATTATTATTCTGATGGAAAGGAAAAAAGACTCTCAATAATGTAATAGAAAGTCATTCATGAGGACATTTTCCATTTAAAACATGTGATTTAGACTTAAGTGCTTCCCTTCTAAAGTCAAATTATGCAATGGATTAATTTTCAAAAGTTTTCGATTGTTGTTGCAGGAATGTGTAATATAATGTTTTACTTTAAAAGGGCTTAATAAAATTTAAAATTCAAATTTTGTCATTTTAGAATGTCGGGCATTTTTAAATTGCCATGACTAATCTCTGGGCTGGGGTATAAAATATTTCAACTACTTGATTGATTGATTTTTCAATCTTAATCTTATTGAAATTTGCTGAAATTTAGCAACTAACATTTACGCTCGAAAGTGCATGATTTCTTTCTTTGACTTAAAGCTGATTAAGTAAATTTCAAGGCTTTTTTAAACCTAGATTTCATAAGATTCAATGAAATCTGGGCAAACTTCCAATTGCTTTAATAAATCTGGGAAAGAATGTATTTGAAAGTTATCTTTTGGAAATAAAAATGTTTCCCTTAGTGTTTTTTATCTACAATTACCCATAAAGTGGCTTTAAATTACCTCACACCGATTCGCTTATCAAGAAAATGCATTCCAAAGTTATTTTGTGCCTTAAAAATACAATATATATATAGACTTGGGGATCTGAGGGGCATAAAACACGGGTAATTTCCTACTCTAAAAGCACTTAGTTATACCTTATTTATGTCTTTATGTTAAAAGTGCTTGATTTTCTACGGATGATTCCCCTGAGAGTGCTGGAATCTATAGAAAGAGCGACTTATAGACCGGAAGAGACTCCTAAATTGCTCTCTGAGGGCAAAAAAAAACTCAAAAGAACCTTGGTTTACCTCTAAAACTACTCGAATTAATCAAAAATTGGATCCCTTAAGGTGTTTTTAATTTGGTAAATGGTTTGGTTTTTGCAATTTCAAGTTTGCTGGGTTCTCTAGCTGAAAATTGGAAGCTTCATCTAAAAAATAGGATTGAGTTTCTAATTTTTTGATTGAAAAGAACTTGCTCGTGCATCTTTTGGGTCACCCTGTATTTATGTATGCCTAAGATACTTTATCATTTTGACAATTGAAGAGCTCTAATCAACATTTAACTCATTTTGGTTGACATTAGAAATACGTTATACATATAAACATGTTCATATTCAAAGACTCATACATATATGTACATGTATGATATGAATTGCGCTCCATTAGGCAGGTTAATTGCAACTCGGTGCCCAGAATCAGAAGTCATGTCAATGCCGCACGTCGCTCAAAAAAATAAAATAAAAATCCAATTATAATTTGCATATGACTTTTATTTTATATTTTGTGGGGACAATTCACATTCTCCGGGGCATGCCTAAATTATGAAAGTACCCACATATCAAAAAAAAAAAAAAAATAAATCGTAATACAGATTTATGTGACGAAACTTCACGTTATGGATGAGTGCCAGAATAATCATCATTGGTAAATGATGATTCTCTGCTCCATCTAAAAGCCCAATTCTAATTTGAAACATATTCAAGCCAATTTATGTTAGATTTCTCGTTTGCTGCGATCAACCACTTTCCATAGTTAACCGTTAGGTCCGGCTGCTATATATTTGAAGTAGGTATATTGTGTGTTTCGTTTGTGTTTTTTTGCACAAACATAAATTTTGCAGACCACAAAACAAAATATTCAAGGCATCTCTATCTATTTTTAAGTAAGACTATACTATATGCATATGGATTATATTGTTTAATTTTATACAGAAAGTTTCCAATGTCTGGACGACCAGACTGGACTGGTCTGGTCTTAATTAATACATATACACACATATCTATATATTTCTAAATATTAGTTACTTGCTAAAACATTCAAATTTATCATCATTTGGGAAAGCAGCAGCAAAAACTTTTTGACCTGACCTGAACTTAACTGAACCCCCTCCTTCCTTTCCCCCACGGCTCACAGCAGTCAAAGTCCAGCAATTTAATGACAATCTTCAGCGCGGGGACTCACCGAAAAAAGATTAGCATAAAAATTGGCCAACATAAATTGAGCAAATCGTGGTATCAACTTTGGGATACCCTGCATACCGTGGATTTTCAGCTGTTTCAGATGAACTTTTCAGCACAAAAACACTTTGCAATTCCTGTCGGATGCATTAGCATCAAGTCTTATTTCAATAAACATTGTTTCTATGCATAACTCACATTTTGTCAATCCGATTTTATGACCTTACAATACCCTTTCACCTCTTGTTTGTAAAGGGTATTGAGAAAAAATATTTAAATCGTTTTGCGTTTCGTTTTGCTTGAAAATAAAATTAATTATAGAAATATAATTTGCCTAAAGTGCCCTACTCTCGGACACCCCACGAACCCAAACTATTGAAGGTTTCTGGTGCTCAACGTAATCGGTTAGCCATTAAATGCCACTTAAATAAGTCGTAGACCGCGACCTGTGTCCCGCCGGCTTCTTTCCCTCCATCACCATCAAGTGTCCGAGTCTCGGATCATTTCTTGATGAGAGATGCATTCACGATAATGTTGCGTGTTTTGGCTGAGACAATGTCAACCCTCATTGTAGGCAGGCAAATATGAGGTAAATACATTTGTAAACATGTATACTATATCTATCTCTGTGGGATCTATTGGCAGATGATAGAAGGGAGATAGAGAAAGAGAGGAAGAGTTATTGCATTGGGTGTACCTCTAATAATGGCAAACAATTTTCTTCCTCAGGTCTACTAAGTATGAAAACAACTTGGCAATCAGACAACAGTCAGTTAGTAAGTCGTCGGTAAGTCACTTCGTCCGTCAGTCAGTCAGTCAGTCAATCAGTCAAGCTCTCTCGTGTCCAACATATATACAGGTCTAAGCCTAAGCCTCAGATTGAAAAACGACGTAACCATGGACTTTGTGTACAATTGTCAAGCATTTGGCAAATAAAATTGCGTATATTGATAATGATTGAACAAAAATTTTGTATTTTTTGTGTTTTGCCATTTTGCATGCAAACAGCAACAACTGAGGAAATTTTTGTGTTTTGTTTTTAGAAAAACTTGGATGTATATAGCCATAGCTAATAGCTATATTAAGATTGCTTAGTTCATAATTGGGAAGTACTTACATATATATCTATCTCTACCTAGACAAACGTTACTACTGCAAATATTGAAAAACTCTAGAATACAATAGAAAACTAAATAGTGTCTAGTCAATCATAAATTGTTTACCAATTTCATTTGGGGAATTTAAATTTAAATAGACAAATACCAAATTAGTTACCTACTTTCTAGTTGATGGATTTTCCTGACAAACAAATGTTTTCCAAACTTATAAATTTTTCCCTCACAAGTTGTACTTATTAACATATTTGATAACATGTCAAAGTTAAACTAGAAAACGAATTCAAATCGAGCAATCCAAAGTACTTTGGGCTGTACCCATTAAAATTGTATGAAATAAATCAAACATTTAATCAATTTTAACTGATTACTATCATACAGCTGATTACTATAAAGACTTTAAAAGAAAACTGACATTGTTTACCATTCTAAGGCTGTTTGATTCCCCACTTCACATTAGGTTTTGACAATTTCATAATATTCTTTGATATTTCACACAATCGACTATAACAACAATTTTATCTCAAAAATGCATTGAGTAGAAGAGACAAATTCTTGATCTAAGCATAGTTAAAGAAGACTAGATTAAATAATAATTGATGTTAAATACAAAAGGAAAAATCAAACAAGAAATAAGATAGTACAAATAAAGAAGGAAATCAATTTAAAGTTTAAAACTCAGTTTTTTTGTCTAGCTTTTCCTTAGTTAACGATTATTACTCGATTATATTATATATACACGTGAGTATTGATAAATCCATGATTATTAGTTAACAAGCATCTATTAAAGCTTAAGTCTATATAATTTGCAAGAAACGCCTTAAAAAACTTTGATGAATAAAATTCTAAAGAAAGTTGGTAAATCTTGAAGAGAAGTTATTGAAGTGTAGCGAAGGGAAGTCAGCAAAAATATCAGCTGAGACAGAGAAAAGTTTCAAAAAGTTTTAAAAGAAAAGTCATCTTCAGAAAGGAATTTTTTACCACAAAAACGGAAACGAAGTCCAATACTTTTGCAGAGAAAACGCCAATAAGAGGAAATTTCAACGGCATCTTCATTTTCCCTATTACCAAATTCTTATAGATAGTTAGTTGTATTATGTCAGATTGTTATGGAGTTCTCTTTGAAAGTCTGACTAGATTTCACATATGTCAAGCTTGAGTTAGTTAGATATCTAGTATTTTATTACATTTTCTTGGAAATTTAATGCTTTTGAGCTAAGTAAATACATTTTTATGTGCAAACTTCTCAAGATGAAACTTTACGCCTTATTTTTCGATTTTTTTGTTGTGGTTGTTGTGTTTTTGTGTGCTTGTTGAGAAGGGATTAGGTAATGGGCCAATGGGTTTCGCCCTAAGCCCATCTTCCTCTCGAATGTTTTTTTTTTTTTTCAAACAATTAGTGTCAATCGTTGGGTAAACTGAAAATATGCAAATATGCACATACATTATAAAAGGTTTAGGAATCGAGAAGGTGGAGCAAAACGAGGAGAAGAAGGAGGAGTAGATACCCCATAAACACAAAGACCTAAACCCTCTATGCATAAGCCGGACACAGACACAACCAAACAAAGCGCAAAAAAAAAATAACAAAAAACCCCCCAACGAATCCCAGAAGCCCTCCTCAGCTTTCGTTTTTCATTTTTGCTTTTGGCGAATCAAAAGTTGTGTCGAGTCTTTTGTAACATAATCAACGAAACGCTGGCACAACGAGTTGAAAGTGCATATATATACATATGTATATATAGTATGTTATCGCGGGCACAGCATTCATTAATTAAGAGCCGACAAAATGGTGGACAAGCTGCGAGGGGCGGTGCCTAGTCCAATGGAGAGTTAGATGGCGGAAACTTCCTACTACTAGCTAATTGATTATTGCAATTAAATTTCTTCTTTTTTGTGTACTCACCTGTCCCGTTGCCACATCCAGCAAAACATAGACGAGTAGTATAATTTCCTTTTCGTCTGAACCCAAACCGGGTCCGTTCTGACCACATGTGGCTACATATAGTGATACAATGCGCTCTGGAACCTGCATTCTGATGATTATGATGATGATGTAGATGATGTAATTTAGTTTAATAATTTATCGATCTTTGTTTAGATTTATCACTCTCTATCTAATTATTATTAAGCGGCTTCGGTTCGTTCCGTTCAGTTCCGTGATCCGTTCCGTAGTTCGTGTGTAGACGACGAGAGGGCACCTTTTTTTTTAGGCGGAGTTCAGAGCTGCATCTTACGGTCGCTCAGCCATTTGGTTATGCCTGCAAAGCAAAGTGGAGAAAAAAAACGTATGTTTAGCAAAAATGATTGCACAATATTGCGCACTTGAACCTTGGCAAAAACTAATTACTAGTGCATTTTGAAGAAATGTCAAAACAAAGCGAATTTCTGCCAAAGTCAAAGAGCTAAAGTCCAAAATGCAATTTCTATGGCAAAAACAATTCGCAGAAAATGTCAATGGAATTGCATTTATAATCAATCGTATGATTTAAATTGAAATTGGATTCTAAATTCTAAAATCAAAGTGCTTAACTTTGGTGGTTATTTAAAAAGTGAAACAAGTCTAAGCAATGGACGCAATGGATGAAAATTAAAGTGGAATTTTATGAGCATTTTTAATGTGAAAAGTTTTACTTTTAATGAAAACACAAAAAGCAACGAACCAACTGACTGACTAAATCACTGACTGACTGACTGACTGTATGAGTTCAAGCAAAATGTCTCTCAAAGGGTTAATCGGAGGTCCGCAGGCGTCTTCGTTGTTGTCGTTGTAGTTGAGCGCGTTTAATGATTGACTTTTTGTTGCTTTTGTAATTAAAATTTTAAAATAATGCATATACGTGCAAAAAGGCCACAGCCAAAAGCTAAGCAATACCATTTGTTTTTTAGTTTTTTTTTTTTTTTGTTTTTGTTCATTGTTGTTGTAATTAAGACAAACCAAAAAGCACTTTAAGCGAACACAAAACAGAAGAAACAAAAAAAAAACTCTGTGACAATTTTTCAAGAGGTTTCGCTGTTATGCTTTTTATGGGGGAAACTTTCTGGGGTGGGGTGAGGTGAGGGAGCTACGTGTGGGGGGGGACAGAGGAGACTTCTTCTTCTTTTTATTTTTCGTTAATAACTCATATTGTTTAAGTAAATTTATCATTTCTCTTAACTTGGACTGGGTCTCTACTGGCTCCGGCACTGACTCTCCTTTTTGGGTTTACGCTTGGTCAGAAAAGAGAAAAGTGTTGCGGCTTAAGCTTTAAGCATTGTTTTTCTTGGTTTTTCTTTTGTCTGGTGTGTGTTCAGATATATATACATACATATATATATGCTTTATGCATACATTGTTCATATGTATTGTAGTTTTTCTTCTTTTTTTATATATGTACTTTTTTGTTGGTATGACCATGCGGTAATGAGTGATTGCGGTGACGACAACGACAACAACGACTACTATGAGTACGCAGTCTTGTGCAATTTATGACGTTCGCTTTTTTACACTGAAAATCTGAACTCTTTTACTTTTTTTTTTTTTTTTTTGTGTTGCTTCTTATACCCTGTGTGCAATAATTAAAGGAGAGGGTATGTTAGGACCATTAAAAGTGGGGATTATGGCTCGTTTTTTCCACTTACTTGTGCTCATTTAACGATGGGCTCATTAAATTTCGTTTATGAAAATGGGTTTTAAGTGCATTCGCGGCTAGAGTTCCCGTGTAGGAATAAAAACTCGTGCCAGCGACTTAAATCTATTATATTTAAAGCTTCAGACAGTAAGAATCCTTACTCAAAACCAAGAAGGTAACTTTTTTTGAAGTTTAAACTAAGATGCAACATTTCTGTTTTTAAAAAGCAACAACTCATTTTCGAGTTCGATATTTTAAACACTTGGATCTAGAAAATGTTTACTGTAGTAAGAAACATAGCCTCATTGAAAGGGATTATGATTGCAGTTATTGGAGATATACCCTGATAAGGGTCCATTATCAATGCTTCAAACTTTATCCGCAGATTCCTTTCATCACCAAGATCTTTCTCTAAGGCTATTACTCTTATAAGGATTAACGCAAATGTTCCTTTTTTAACACTTTCATCTCAGCCTTAACTTCCATACTCATTTCGAATTCTCACAGTAAAGCCAAGCACATAACTTCTTTTGTTTCATTAAATTGTAGCCACTTGCAGGGTATCTCCTAGTCGATGACTTATTATGGCCTGTAGCTTTCTGTTTGCTCTTTTATTGGCATCATCAATATTTCACATACATATGTATGCATGTACATAAATGACTTCAAGTACATTTGATGTTCCCACGGCAACATGAGGAGAACCTTATAGTAGATCGTAAACACTTTTCCATTGACCTTTTTCAAAAGGGTTAAATGCCCGGAAATGAAGGTTTCATAGTTGTTTGTTTTTTTTTTTTTTTTTGGATTTTCGAGGAAATGGAAAACGTTAAGATGCTCAAAAGTCACATACGCACTGGTCTACTTACTCACACAGTCAGTCAGTCATTCATTTCCAGTTCCGCAAACACTTAAACTTGCTGATCTATCACAATAACAATAAAAAGATGTTTAACCATTTATTAATGGGCCAATTGTGGCTTGGCTTATCACTGAAAATTGTTTGGTTAACCAAATTTTCACCTAAATCCGAATGACATAAATCGTACAGTTCAGTTAGTTTTCAGTTTTCAGTTTTGATATTTGCGTTGCTTTTTTTTTTCATTAATGAATAACGGGTGTCTTCTGTCTGTGCCTCTTGAGCTTATTAACTTGGTTAGTTGGTTAGTTGAGGCGGCCCCCAGAATGGGTCGTAGAAATCGTCGTCATCATTAAGAAGAAGAAAGAAGTGGAAAGAAGAAGAAGAAAAACATAAAACGACCAATGCCCAAGAAGACAAAATCTTTAAGCAAAGTTGGGCCGTTACGGTTTTCGAAAGACAATATAGCTGGTGATTAAATATAAATTAGTGACAGCAACCAAACAACACCAATAACAACAACAGCAACAGCAACAACAATAACAAACAACACAAGAAACAACAACAGGCAATGCAATTAATAAATTGTTGCCTGTCGATTGGTAAACCAGAAAGTGAGTAAATTTTTACAGTATTTTTGTTTTTGGACTTGCTTATTAAATTATGAATTGCGCAAGGTTTTTTTTTTTGTTTTGTTGGTGCTATTTTATACTCTCTCTAAATGGAGTCTATTGCCAATATTGATTTCCTCTACATCTGTCCAAGGCGTTGACTTGAGTTTCTTGGCCTAAAATGTTTTGATATCTACAGATTTCGAAGTTCTCTTACAAATTGAGGGAAAGGAAGAGTTTAGTAGTGATTTGAGTTACTAAAAGCCAGATCTGATTAATGTATATAAAGAAACAGAGATATTTTTCGATATCCTTAAATTTAATTTCTATGCAGTAAATTTCAGGAATAATTTGGTTGTTTGACTCTAAGGAAAAATTTGTGTTAATTTGTTTTAAAGTAAATCAAAAACTTTTGCTTCTGAAAGGGTATTTAACTGTTTGACACACCTGATTTAAGCCAGGCCTTCTTTTTTGTTTTTTTCGGGTTTTTTTTAATACTTTTTTTGCGCATTGTTATTGGCGTGTGCCGTTAGCTCTCTTTTGTGGCGGCAACAGGAAACTTTTGATTGCGCAAATTGCTGACGAGAAATGCCAATTCCAATTGCCAAAGTTATCCATACCTGTTGCTGCAGAGCTCTCGCTGTTTTTCCCTCTCTCTCTCTGTATCTCACCATTTAACTCTATCTCCTTCTTGCGCATAGTAAGGCCGAGGCAACAAGTGCAACTTGCAGTTGTGATTCTTCTGTTTTGTGACGACCGCACACGGATCAGATCTCTGTCAACATTGAGATCGACCAAAGGCAACAACATGTAACATACAGAAAAAACCAGAAAAGAAACCAAAGACAACAATGTCATTAATGGCAGAAGCTTAGATACTCTTTTCCTGCTAATATCGCTAAATAAAAGTATTTTTTATTCATTTTTCGGATCATAATGATGCGACAAAAAATTGATGTAACATATTATTTTCCAGTGGGGTAAGTTTCAAGTTTTTCCGATTCATACAATTAGAGAATGTGATGTAAGAGCCCATCATCATCAAACCCCATTGTTTTAATCAATATATGTAATTAACAGAATATTCGAATCTTACAAATATCAACGCCTATATAATTAATTTTTCAATGTCAGTTTTTTTAAACTTGTACTTGATTTGGGTTTAGATTATTCAACAGTTTGATCAGCTTAAAAGTTCTGGACTGCCTTCTAAATTAATTGCACAACTTTCAACTGAAAGGGGATTGATGTCCTGTGAAATTCAGTGGTAATGGACAATCGGAATTCACTTTGAAAGTTTTCTAAATATGGCTTTATTTGAAATACTTTTACGCTATTAATGATGTGTTATAATGAAATTTTAGAAAATTTCTATCATTCTAATAGAAACCGCTGAAAGACAAAGAATTAACTGATCTTTTAGTCCTAGAAATCGCTCAAAAGTCACTTCGAAATCTTAAGTATTCGTTGGAAGATATGTACTAACATGAGATTTTTAACTTTTATATTAAAACACTAATAAATACAACAAAGTTATCTTAAAGTCCAAGCGAATGTCACTTTAATAAAGTAAGTATTTTATAGGTTTAAGAGAGAAAAATACAGCTTCTGGTAAATATTCCTTATAGAAGAAGTTATCTTATCTTATTATCCTAGTTCTGTTGATAACCGCAATCATTTTAAGTATCCTCTCGAATAATTTCAGAGAAAGCGCCGAATCAGCAAAGGACATTGTAAAGTAAACTTTTGGTGAGGAAGTTCCAAGTGTTTTTTTCTCTCAAAATGTAAAAATATGGGAATCTAAATAGATTTTTGGTCTTTTGATTAACTCTCTTTCTAATTGGCATTACGTGGGATATAACACGACAATTTAAGGACTAACCGCCGTAATCCTTCGTTTTGAAGTGCCACAAGTTCTCTAACATAGTTGGCATACTCCCATTTTGTCTGGGGAGTAAAGTTTTTTAGTGTATTTTACATTATAAACAAGTCTCTCTCTCTCAACAAGCGCAATCGCAGCTCCAAGTCGTCTGTCCAAGTTGTCCCCCCGTCCGTCCGTTTGTCCGTCTTAGTTGCCGTTGGTCCGCCAGCAGCGCTGTCTCTCTTTAGTTTCTGTTGTCTTCTGTCTTCTGTTGTTGTTGCTTCATCTTCTTCTTCTACTACTACTACAGCTACCACTTTGGTCGCTTGTCTACTAACTGTAAATATGTTTTCACTTTGTTTGCGCATCTGCTTTTAACGCTATTTTTCTTGCCCGATGATGTTCATTCACTTTGAGGGAAAAATATTTAATGATAAACTTACAACAACAACAGCAATGACGATGAGAACTCTTTAAGGGATATTCAAAGAATTAATATTCCTTTATAACAACAGGTTGATATCCCTGCCTTTCTCTCTCTCTCTCGCTCGATCTTGCTCTCCGTCTCTCTCACTCTCTTGGTCTCTCCTGTGTGTGTGTGTGTCTGTTTGTTCTTTTTGTTTAACACGTTTTACACATTGCACTTGTTGGCATTTTGTTTTCACAACTTTTTTTATTTTCTTTTTCTCTCCTTTTTTTGTCAATTTTATTCTTTTTTTTCGTTTTGGGTTTTTTGTTGATTTTATTGCACTTTCTTTTCTCTGATTTTCTGCGTTGTCTTAGTGTTTTTTGGGGCTCTTCGTGTTGGCTTTTTTCACGGTTCGGGCCAGTCCACACTAACTAGTACTTATAGTACATACACTTAGTTAGTTAGTCCCCGCGATCTTAAAATGCTAACGTCGACGCCGACGTCGGCGTCTACACGCAAACAACAAAAAAACAAGTCACTTTGTTTTATTTTTTTTTTATTTCTCTGTTTCTCCACCTTTTGCTCCTCTGCTGTTGCTTCTTCTTCTTCTACTACCACTAACCACTTTTGTGTTGTTGTCTTTTCTAGTTTTTGGACGAGGCGCAAAGGTGAGTGTGTATAAAGACTTGTGTGTATGTGAGAGAGTTGGCTATAAGTGTGTGTGTGTGTGTGTGTATGCTTTTTGTATTTTTCTAGTTTCTGCTTTGGGGACCGTCGCGTGCGCTTGTCTCCAGGTTAAAAAATCAACTGATCGTCGTTGTCGGCCCACAGGTAGCCAGGAAGGTAAGTGAGCTAAGCTTGGCCCATCGGTGAGCGCAGTCGCAGCTCAGGTGTGCAGAGAGAGAAAGAGAGAGGGAAAGAGATCGCGATTGCGAGAGAGAGAGCGTTTGCAGTGGCATGCCAAACAAGATTCCAGCACGCACAAATTGTATATGGGGAAAATTTAATTCTGTTTGCCAATAGGCAGATTTAATACAAAATGGTTGGCAACTCGGCTGATAGAAGTACATAGAAAGAGAGCGAGAGCGAACCATGTAATAAACAAACTTCCAAAATTACAGTGGCTTAGGCAAAAGCTTAGCTTGAGAGGATCCACATTGAATTTGGCCCCCTTTTGTAGTTTTCCCACGCTGACAACAGTTACGCTCAGTGAGCATGACTTGCTCACTCGCTCTTGCTCTCTCAAGTAGCACTCGCTCTCTCGCTTTAGAAGTTACCTGCATACTCACCCATTGAAACACACATGCACACTCACACACACCTGTGCAATGCTTCTTCTTCATATTCTGCCGACGTTGTTGCTCAACTACCAACAGAGAGAATATTGCCTACGTACCTACATACCTGTATGTTTTTGGTTCTATTTATTTTGGCTTAGCCATTTAGCTCCACACATAAAGCCATCATTAAAATGATAATTTTGTTTTATTTTTTTTTGCGCTAAACTCAATTACTAAACACTAAAATTAGTATATTTTTGATTTGGAAATTACTTTTAAATTGCCAATGCCCCTAATGCAACAACTAGCAACAGGCAGCAGGCAATACAAATGACAACTAACTGGCTCTGATATACGAAGAACGTTGGTCGAAACACCATTCAATGAGCAAGCCAGCGAGACAGAGAGAGAGAGAGTGAGAGAGTGAGAGAGTGAGTGCATGTGTGTGTGGGAGATTGAGAGCAGGCTGTCGTGAGTATGACTGTATGCGTGGGCAACTTACCTGACCATCAAGCAAGACTGTCATGCATGTATTAACCCTTAAAAGGGCCAATACAACAGATCCTCAATTTCAGAACGTCTTAATTTCGAAAAAGTTTACCCAATTACATCGACCGATAGTTCGATTAGTTCGAATTGTGAATGTATTTGTACATCTTTATATATTACTAATGTTATCCCGAATATTTAAAGTTTTATATATTTTAAAAATATATAATTAATAACAAGAATACAATAAAAGATTGCATGTATAATTGTCCTGCAAATACAAAAAAGTTCTTGAAGAACTAAATGTTCAAAAAACAGAAAAAAAGATTGAAAAAGATTTTTTAGTTCATGTTCTCAAATGGTTAAATAATTTTAATATTGCACAGATAAAAAACAAATGTACAAGATATAGTATTTAAATATGTATATGTAGGTATATAAAATGGCATACTGATAAAAGATGAAACACACAAAGCAATATATAGGCATGTCCTCGACTGTCGTTTGGTCCACTTTTGATTTTTGGTATTGATCATTACAAGATGATTTCATTTTTGAAGCTGCGGCTAAGTTCTTTGTGCGGCAGGACAATACTATTTAAAAGGATCTTCTCAGCTGGCACTTGGACAAAGCAACCTGATAAGTAAAATGAGAAACAACTTAAAATGCATCAAATGCAGACAGCTGTTAGTTACTTACCCAATATGGTTATAGACGGATTTAGTTTGCCTTCATTGTTGAAAAGTGGTGGATTTTCCATTTTGGCGAATGGTTTATTTGCATCCGGATCACTGGGCGTACCCTCAACTCTTGCCCAAGCACCGATAGTGGAGCCACGCCCAACTATAGAATGAAGTATCAAAGTGTGATCCTTTATCTGAGCTTGTTCGAGAACAATTGATTCGCGAATGCGAACACCAGGGCCAATAGTAACGCCAGGGCCGATGGCCACGTTGGGACCAAGCTTTAAGAAAAGAACAATTTAAACGAAAATCCTGATTTGAAAGTTTAATATACCCACCACAGCTGAATGATGGACTGAGGCACTGGGATGCACATAGACATCCGGATAGACTGTGCAGATTAGACTTCCATCGCCTTCGCCTCGTTTAGTACCAACGTTTGCAAGTCGTTCTGGATGGGTCTTCTTGTACAGACCCAAATAATGACGATTTGCATAAATCGCCGAGCCGGCTGTCTTCAATTGTGACCACCAATTGGGCACAGGCATGGCGAAAAGTTTATCCGTACCAGCGAGAGGTGTAAGTACTTCTTGTTCCCATTTGATGTGACCTTGATCCCTGCCATTGCCATTGCAGAAACCAACACAGTTATACTCCTGCCCACGCGCATGGAATATCTGGGCTAGTATAGTAAATATATCCATGGAGCATACATAAACGCCGCAATTGATAAATGTGGAGACATATGAACTCGGTTTCTCAACGTAGTGAGAGACGGCGCCACTTCCGCGATCGAAAACGAGACAGCCGTAGTGCAAGGACTGTTGACGTGTCGCCTCCGTACTCATAATGGTCACCAAAGCACTGGGCGGGCGCTGTGTGTGAAAATCATGGAGCTCCTGAAGCGGAAAATCGGCACACACATCGCCATTGAGCACGAAGAAGGCGCGCGGGTTGCCGGCCCGTATTTGATCACGAAAGTGGTACATGCCTCCAGCAGTCCCCAACGAAGTGAATTCTTGCAGGTATCTATACCGGAAAGATGAGACACGTCATTACTTTAACTTTAACCTTCCTGTTGGCTCTAATTCTCACCTGATATTGATGTTGCTGCTGCTATATAAGCTCTGCATATCGCTTACAAATCCCTCCATTTGCGTTTGTGGATAATATCCTATTATAAGGATTTCTCTCAATTCCTTCAATTGAACACATGCTTCAATGTGGTGGGCAATCAAAGGACGTCCAGCAAGAGGAAATAACGGCTTTGGAGTGTCCAGGGAGAGAGGACGAAATCGTGTCCCTTTCTGCGGTCCCCCAATAAGGATTACAGCCTTTAGCATGATGTCAAATGTGTGTCTTATCTACTTTTCGATTCAAAGAAATATTTGTGTTTACGTTGCCAATCAATCAGCTGATTGCTGCTATCATTGCACAATAGAGATGATACTTTTTGGTGCCCCATCGTGATATTACTGTCACTCTCAGAGCAATTCACAATATGTGAATATAAGTTAAAATCAAAACAAAATAAAAAAAACACTTTAACTGTTAAAACAGAAAACTCAATAAATTTGAATTTGATATATACATCGATTCAAAACACAAAAATATTAAAATTAACATATAAATAATTTTAAAAGATATAAGAATAGTTTTTTAAAAGCCTCTATAAATGCTGATCAGGACATATTTAGATAAATTGTAATGAATTATGTTACAACTCGTAATACATTCTCATAGTTTTAAAATTAATATTTATGAAATCACGACTTTGTGCTGGTCCCAGTTACAATCGATAAATTGTGGCTAATCGATATTGCAGCGTTGCCAAATCGCTGTGCTGTGCGAACGCGAAAGGAACGGCAGGAAGGGCTGGCTGCAGAGGCATTTAAATCAAAATTGAATTATGGCTACTGCCGAGCAACTGCATCTGGTTGCACAAACATTGCAGGCGGCCACAAATCCCAGTCACGAAATAGTCCAAAAGGCCGAAGCCCAGCTCAGAGAATGGGAGCAACAGCCGGGCTTTTTTCCAACAATAGCGCGTCTCAGTATGAAATTGCCTGCCGTCGCCGCCGGCCGTCCTCAAGGGGAGGGAGGCACCAATGCCCAGGATGAGAATGATGTTAAAGTGCGTTGGATGGCTGCAGTGTATCTAAAGAATGGAATAGAACGCTATTGGCGACCAAATTCCAGACAAGAGCTGCCTGCCGAACAAAAGCAGCAAATTCGAGAAGTTCTTCTGCAGAATTACAATTTAGAGGAAGTACCACAAGTTGGCCTGCAAGTGGCTGTCCTGCTGGGCAGACTGGCCCGCACTGATTATCCACGATTCTGGCCAGATTTGTTGCCCACCCTGATGAAGCAGCTGCAGACATGCAATGCGGCTGAAAATACAGATGCCGCACTGCAGCAAAGAATTCTTTTGGTGCTACACTATGTGTTGAAAGCATTGGCCTCACGCCGCCTGATGGCCGAGCAACGAGCCTTCGAGGAACTAGGCACTCAAATTTTTGGCTACTTGGCCTGGGACATTTGGGCGGTGCTCACCAATCGCTGCCTGCAGTTAATCAAAAGGATCTGCGCCAGCGGTAGCCAGGATGCCCAGCTTGAGGCGGAGGCTCTAAGCATTTTACAACGAGCCTACATTGTGATGAGATCACTGCGGAAACTCCTCGTGTATGGCTGTGCTAAGCAATACAAGAGCCCGGATCACATGCAGTTTGTGGAGCAACTTTTCGAACGACTGCGTGAGTGTCTCGAATTACGCTATCAACTTCGCCTGGGTCCAAATCGTGGATCTCCGCTTATAGCTGAATTGGAACGCTTCATTTTGAAGATGATGAAATCCCTCAACGAATTCATGGAAAGACGTGCCCTCTCCTTTGCCCGCTTTGTCTCGGTGGCTCTGGAATTTAGCTTCCATTATGTGTTTCACGAAGGCACTGGCCTTATCTTTGACACCGGCGACCGAATGAACTTTAGCAACTTTGCCATTCAGGCCATCAATATGCTCAAGGGCATTATGTTGAGTGGCAATGATAGCATTAGTGCGCCAGCTGCACCTGAAGCTGAAGGTGCCCAATCCTTGGAGGACGAGCTATTGGCAACCGCCGGACAGGCGCAATTGAAATTCTTCACCGAGGAACGGATTACGTATATGAGTGAGAAGATAGTGACTCACTATTTTCTGCTGACCCAGCAAGAGCTTGAAGAGTGGCAACAAGATCCCGAGGGGTATGATCAAGATGATGGCGGTGGCGATGCCTGGAAATATTCGCTACGTGCCAGTGTAGAGACACTATATGTAACCTGTTTCACCCAGTACTCGACCGTGATGATAGCAGAAGTCCTGAAGTATGTGAGACGAGCCCAAGAGCTCCAGCTGACCCCGGAATCGGATTTAAAATCCATTCTTTTGAAGGATGCCATCTACAATGCCTTGGGGCAGACCTCCTTTTATTTTTTTAATCGTCTGGATTTCGGTAACTGGCTGACCTCGCAATTGTTGTCGGAACTAAAAATTGAAGCTCCCAATTTCCGGATACTACGAAGACGAATTATTTGGCTAGTGGGCCACTGGGTCGGGGTCCAATTATCACGCGAACTGCGTCCACTGGCCTACGAGGCGTGTCTGCATTTGCTACGTCCCCAGGAAGATATGCCCACTCGCTTGGCATCGGCGAGAACTCTAAATCTTCTTATCGATGACTTTGAGTTTATGCCCGACACATTTCATCCATATTTCTCACCCCTCTTTGAGGCGCTCTTCCTGCTGTTGCACGAGGCGGGTGAATGCGATAGCAAAATTGTGGTCCTTGGCACCATGACCCTGTTGGTGGAGAAGATGAGCGAATATATCGAACCACAGGCTCTTCAATTTATATCCTATTTGCCTCTTCTGTGGCGGGAGAGCGAGAAATATGATTTATTGCGTTGTGCAATCATTGGGACCTTGGAGCAGCTGGTGCGGACTATACGCGATGTTCCTGAGCCCATGAAACCCTTCCTCTACAGCGTTATTGAGCTTAGCACAGATCTTCAGGTAAGTTAAGCTTGGGATTCATATTCAGTACGGTCACTAATTATTTTCAAATTAATAGCAACGCTCTTATGTGTATCTGATAGAGGATGGGATCATGCTTTGGCTGGCTGTGATTGGAAATTCCACCCAATTGACGCCCGAACTTTTAGTTCTCTGTGATCATCTGTTGCCCATTATTGAGATGTCATCAGAGAATTTACGCACTGTTCTTCAACTTATACATGCGTATATTCTACTCGATGCTCAGGTCTATCTGAGTCGCTATGGTGAAGGATTCGTGTCCTACTGTGTCCGTTCATTTGAGGATATACGCACAGAGGGCATTATCGCCATGTTAAGAATATTTGAGACATGCCTAAAAACGGATGCTACGATGGGGTTGCGTCTTGTGCGACCCGCTTTGCCATTTGTGTTCCAACAGGTTTATCTCAGGCAGGATTTTCCCATGATCATGGGCTGGTATCTGACCATTGTAGCTCGGACGCTACTCATTGACCAGACGGTATTTATGTCTGTGGTCCAGGAACTTCCGCAAGTTGATGCCCTGGCACGCATTTTAGATGTGTGGATTGAGTTCTTCCCCCTAGTGCCCGACACACATGCCGAGAAGAGGAAACTTTTTTGCCTGGCTTTTGCCTCGATCTTTGGTGACAATGAACTGCTGTTGACCCGGTTACCTCACATCTTACAGCTGGTGGACGAAACTTTACGTGAAGTAATGGACAAGCAATATTCTGTTGCCGAGGAGGGCGATGCCAAGACAACGCCACGCTATTACGACTCGTTGGTAATCCACGATGAACATCAATTAGACTTAGACGAATTTCAATATCAATTTGGCAGTGGCGAAGATTTCCATATAAAAAGCTATCACGGAAAGACCTACCACGACGATCGGCATCGACAGCTTGTTCTCAAGGATCCCGTTTATAAAATACCCCTTACCGAATACCTCAAATGGCAGCTTCAATCGCTACAATCTCAGTTGGGCGTTGCCCGCTACGAGCAGCTGATGCGAGAAGTTGCACAGCAGGTTCTAGAACGAATTACCATGTACATAGAGCAAACGGTTCCCAAGGCTTGCGTTGTTTGCGCCGGCGGCGGTGCAAGTGGTGCAGCTGGAGGAGGAGATACAGCAATAGCAAATGCAGCCATCGATGAGGCTGAACAGTTGGTGGAATCTGGCTGATACCGTATCGAGTCTAGTATTGCTGTGCTTAAAAAGCTTTCTATGCTAAGTTATTGATGTATTTTGTATTGAAATTATATATTTTTAATTGTTAAAGATCTCTCTTAGTGTCTTGGGGCAAATACTAACGATAACACTTAGGGGTCACCAAATCGTTTGCATTGTCTTTAACTGTAGAGAACACAAAATTTGTAAATTATTTTAAGTTTTTTGACTTGTAGAAATGTTTTGTAAATCCCTAAGTGGTGCCTTTATTAATGCATGGAGAATCACGCAGAATTCTGTGTAGGAGTAAGGTCAACCTTCTATTGTGCTAAGCAATTGACTAATCAACAGCTGGACGTCGTTCTAGTTTGCCACGTAACAAATTTCTAATGGTCTCGTCTTTTTGTTGCAGCTTTTGCCGCAATTTTTCCAACTCTTCCACATTACGCGCATGTAGGCCACGCAATTGGGACTCCTTATGCTTGACCAACACTTCTAGACGGCGGACAGCATCGTAAGTGTCTCGCATCTCGGCCTGGCCAGCTTCCAGTTTTTGAGCCCATTGCAAAGCCATGCGGAGACGCGCTTTCAGGCGATCTTTGGCATGTTTGGCCTTCTCTGTGCTGCGCATAAGCGAAGCGGCACGCAAATTACTTGTCTGCAATTGTTCCTCCAATGTTGAACGCTCTCGCAGATGCTCTTGCTTCAGTTGTTCCAATAGACTTTTGCATTGCTGTACTGCAGCTTCCTGAAGATCGGCAAGGGCAGGCGCTGCAGGTGGAGACGGCTGTGGCGGTGAAGTTGCTGTTGTGCTTTTCATGGCAGCCAATTCGGATTTGGTGCGAGCATAGGCAGCCTGCAAATGATCCATGTCCAAGAGCAAAGTCTGCATCCTTTGTTCATAGCAATGCATCACTTCGACTAGTTTCTCTTTGGCCAAATCGGTCTTGCGCATTTGTGCCTCGGCCTTGGAACGACAAACACCTAGTTGGGCTTGAAGACATACGCGCTCCTCTCGCCAGCTGCCAACCTCTCGACGTAGCTGCTCCTGTGATTGAAGCTGGAAAGGATTTTCTTTGTAAATAAGTTCAAAAAAGAAGGATTAACAGACTCACCAGCTTGGTATTTTCCTCTAGGGCACGCTTTAGTTCGCCAGTAAAATGCTCAAACTCTGTACTATACTGGGTGAGGAGAGCATCCTTATCCCGGATGGTCTCATCATAGGCCTGGAGTAAGGGGCCCAAAGTATGGGCAGGAAGCTCATAAGACTGTGGAAGTGTGGACACAATGTTAGTGCTTCCTTCTCCTCCTCCTTTATCCCCGACACCATGCCTACGTTGATCCTGATAGCTCTCGATTTGAACATTCAAACGAAAGACCAGAGTCTTAAGCATATCTACATCGTTAATTAGTGTTTTGTTCTGAGCATTTATGGTGGAAAGTTTTTGGCTTAACTGCTGACAACGTGGACAATTCGCGACTTCCTGTTCCGCTTGGGAGAGACGACGTTCCAATTGTGTGCTATCCTGGCGTAGTTTCTCATTCTCCTGAGCGAACTGGTCATTGTATTTATGGAGCGTCGAGAGACGTTGTAGCAATTGTTCCAATTGCTGTTCCTTGGCCTGCAGCTAAAATTGTAATCTCAAAATTTAGAATCCATTCCATAATTTGAATTCTAAACCTACCAGTCCATTAAGGGTGCGATCTCTCTTTTTGTTCTGTGTGCCCGTTCTATCCTGGCGATGTTCAATTTCCACACTTCTTGAGCGACGACTAAAATTACCCGCTAAGGTTTGTAAGACTTTTCGATTTCTGGGCTTTGGCTGTGTCGCGGAGTGTCCATGCATCTTCTCTGTTGTCTGTTCCTGGTCGGTTTGATCCAGATCCGTGATCATTACACTTCGTTGAGTCATTTTCTATGACTTTTCATTGACAATTTATATTATTTTCTTTGACAATTTTCTCGCTGGTAAACAAACTCAAACCAAGCCAAATCAAGCACCTGTCATCGTCCTTCCCTTGGCGCGATTGGTAACCATGACAGCGCCTAGACTCTATGTTTGACCCTGTTATCCTGTTTTTCGGGGTAGCAACCCCCGAAATACAAATTAACTAGGCCGACGCCCCTGAACGCTATCCTTTACTTGTTCTAAGAGAAATGCAAATTCAAAAAAGCTCTCTGCAAAAGCTTATTTTTGGTTTCTCTTAAATTTCGCTAACATTGAGTAGGGGTTTTGGGTGACTTTGCCATTTCTTGGGGGTCCTTGAGCGGCGCACATAAAACTAATGTCCAGACGGACAGGACTTCGTCTTCGACTTTAGCTTCAGCAGAGCCATTTCTCCTCGGGGGCCATTTCTCAATAAAAGCGGCAGGCGCCCAGGTGGGTTACCTACCTAGGTGGTTGGCTTAAATGAAGGGACAACGGGTGGCGTGTGGCCTGTCAAGTGTGTGTTCTTTTTTTTTTTTAAATTTCATGTGCATTTTATGGGACACAACTCGTTTGGCTGATTGCTAGCTTTTTGAATTTGCTTAAAGACTAAGTGTAAATGGGGGCGTCTGGTTTGTAGTTAGTTAGGAGGTAAAAATGGGCAACAAGTTTAGTTTTTGGCAGAGGTTTAGACATCAATCAAACCGCAGGAATCTGGCGCTGTCGTCGTCGTTAACAACAACGACAAGAGTTGGCATACCAAAAGAGAAAGAGGAGCAAAAAAAAAAAAAAAAAATGGAAAACCCCGCCGCTTCGCCTCATTATATCCGCTTCAGTTGCCGTCAATGCCATTATTATTATGATTATGATTGTGCGAAAATCTTGGTTAGTTTCGAGGTAAACGAAGAAGGGTGTTTGGAGGAATCTCATGATGATGATGATGGGAGGAGTTCTGGCGAAACAATGCCAATGCCATATGTGTGTATATCTCTCGGTGTGTGTGCGTGTGTATGGGTGTGCTTCTAACCATTAGCGAGTGGCAATGATGGGTTTAGAATGGCTTAAGAGCTTTAAGATTTCTGTAAGCAACTGCCAGAGCTCTTAACATTGGCTACAAATTTCTCGTTAATTCAAGTAAACTTTGAAATCTTTTTGCATAATTACCGTTATTTGACAAAATTCAAATATCAATATCACTTGGCAGAGAAAGTTTTGCCCGAAAACCATTAAACCTTAAGCTCCCAAAGAGCAAGAGCCTGGGCATAACTTTTTACCCAAAAGCCAAACCATAAAAATCAAAAATTTGAATATTGTTTTCGACGTTCAGAGAGAGGGAGTGAAAAAAAAAACAGCAAAGAGCAATTTTTGCGGAGTTCTTATGGTCAACATAATGGCCATAAAACATGGAAGAAAATCAAATTATAAATAGCATAAATAAATGTTTTTGTTATTTCGTTCAACTTAAAGAAAGCCACGCGAATTACTAAGAATCCAGGAGCAATGTTTTACATATGTACTTATTGTTATCGTAAGCAAATACACGTACTTGTTTTTAATTTAGTTTTGGCCAATTTGGACACGTGGCAAAACCCAGCATTGATTTATGGATATTACAAGAAGTACACTGAGAGTCATGGAACTGGCAATTGAACAAGGAAAAGTCTTTTTATTTATGCATTGACCATTTTTAGGGTAAAAAAAACATAACTTACTGAATAAAAAACACTTAAAGAAGAAAATCCTGTTTAATTGTACTTGGGATTCGAGAAAATCAAAACAGTATCAAAGTTCGAATATACAGTATCGGCTTATCGGTACAGTCGCTGGACGTGGGAGTTGGATGAAAAGGCTTTTGAGAGAAATATTATCCCTAAAAAACTGAAACTGCGAATTAGATCCGCCAATACATTGATATCAAAGTGCAAAATACTAACATTCATTGATCTTAAACCCTATTATTTCCAATCAGTATCTCATCGTCTTAGCTTTTCCTGGATTTCGAGAAACAGAAGTCAGCGCATCCAAGCCAGGTGAGGTTTATATTTGAATTTATTTCTATCTCTATTTATTTTGTGGAACTGTTCTCATTTTCTCGGTGTCAACAAAAAACTATCTTTACAAAATGTGCATTATAAAACATTTGAGTAATGAATTTAGCTTTTTAATGACATAATCCATTATATATTTGGCCTAGTTGTTTATTTTGTATAGAGCCGAAACTAAGACCGGCCAACAAGCGAACCCTTTTGGCAAAAGTAAAAATTCTTTTGTAGAAATTTGTTTTTTTTGTTTTTGTTTAACCTTGTTTAAGTCCTTTTTAACTTTAACTGATTAACATGTCTAAATAATTTAAAATTGTAACCTTTATACGGAGTTCATTGAGATGAAAAGATTTCTTTTACCAAAATGTTTGTGTCGCCCTGTCAATGTCATGTCCACTCAGACAGGACTTCTATGTATTTAAATGAGTTTCAGTAAAGAGAAAAAAAGTTAACTGTGCATAAATTGTGATAGTTTTTTTTTTAACGAAAGTAAAAATGTAAAATGTTTTGATACAAAATGTCAATGGAAGCTGGCCATCAGTTGATCCTCTTATACTGAGTGAACTAAACTGGCCGGCCATACTGCGCGTGGTGCGATTATTTAAATGCCAAAAATATGTTCATTATTCCATTATCAAGCCCATTGAATGCATAATACCGTCATTCATTTGTCTGTAGAGGAAAAAATGCCCGAGCTCCCTATCTCATTATGCAAAACTGAACTGTCCAACTGGTCGAATCCTCTCGAGGTTCACTGATTAAACACTGGGTGGGAAATTAAAGGAAGGTGGCGCAATCTGTTGGAAAATTAAATGCAAACACCCACACATATGCATATTTACTGTAGTGGCACATTCTCTCATTATGTCGTTTTACGCACTTGATTGAAAAGGGAAACAATGTGGACGAAATGCGACGCCAGAACGTTGACAACGACGCATCATAGTGAAAATATCCACGTGAAATTTTGCATTTGCATAATTGGAAAAGCAAACGACCGACCTGCCGACCTCAGAAACCCCCGCCAAAAAATAAACCTCTGTCCAGTCCAGTCACACCCAGGCAAACACTTTTGGCGGTAAGTGTAAACAGAAACGAATCGAAAATGAAAGGCAAACGAAACCAGAAGCCCACAGAGGGACAGAGATAGAGAGAGAGAGTGAAAGAGAAAAAGCTGCCTGCAGGACACTCGACCGCGATGGCGTTGGCTATGGCGACCTTCGTGACTGCAACAGTGTTGCATGCATTTTATGACATTGGGCTGAGCAGGGTGTTTGATAAGAATGATGGTTGGGCCCCGTTAACGGCTCATTTCACGCCCGGACTTACCTTTTGGAGGAGGGGCAACTGCAGCAAATGCACTTGAACCACCCATTTGACCACTTGAACTTTTTAACCGCACTTTCGCTGTCAGATCTTCCAAGGACGAAAGCACAGAGAATAGAGTAGACTAGAGCAGCTGAACAACAGAGCAAAGAGCCAGTAGAAGTAATCGCTTTAACTGGCGTCTGGTTTACCCAAGCTCCAGTCGTGCTCTGACTGCATTATGCTCTGTATAACAAAGTTTTTGCAATTCATTCAGACCTCCAGCCCAGACCACCAACCCCCATGAGTAAAACTAAAGCAAACCATAACGAAAGGAACCTCTCCTTCCCCTAAACTCTTGCAGCTCCAATTCCCTGTCTACCAAGGGTGTCTCTTTCCTTCGGCTCCTCCGGCTCTCACATACATACACTCTGACAGAATTTCAATTTCTTTGACACATTGCAAAATGCTCAACAAGTGAAACGACGTTGAAAGCCAAAAGAAAGATAAAGCTGCCGGTACTTCCCCTCGCAAACTCACACCCCCAAAATACTAAGACCCCTGCAGGAGCAATGTCAGGTAAAGTAAAAGAAAGTGAAAGACGGGGCTTTGACTTTGTCGAGGTCCAGGCTCAGGTCCTATGCTTGCTCCTCTCACAACATTTTCCCATTTGGCATCGTCTGTTTCCTTTTTTCTTTTACTTTTGGCCTGGTATGGCCTGGTCCGTGCGTTTGTTCGTTCGACGTATCCTCGCTCATTGGTTAGGTTTGCCTGCTGCCTGCTTGTCTGTTTACTTTGGGGCCAAAACTTTTGCCAAATTGCCATTTTGGCATTTAGGTATCGTCTGCCTTTTCCACCGCCACCACCGCCTTCTCGGTCGACCGATGGGTGGTCTCACCCACTCGCATTTTGCTTACATTTAGCAGATTATTTCGTCGAGGTCCTTTCACATTTAATTCGCTCTCCACCACGTCTTCTTCGTCGCCGTTGTCATCCTCGTCTTCTTCGTCGTCGTGAAGGTCGCGGCCACGCGTAGTCTCTTGTAGTCGCTAGGTTACAATCTAAATTCCGCTTGTAATTTACATACCCACACTCCATACCCCCTCCCCCCTTTCCAAAACTTGCCGCCTCTTTTTTATATTTTCTGTAACGTTTTTTTTTTCCTTCTCTCCGCTGGTTTTTTGACTTTTTCTGAGACCGCCGCTGCCGCCGTCTTCTTCTGGTTCCTGTCTGCCTATAAAGAGTAAACAATGTCCTGACAACTTCCTGCGAACAAACAGTTGTTGGAAAAGGAAAGGAAAGCCAAGCAAGCAAGCGACAACCTTTTCTCATTTCCTTTCTCATTCGGGTTTTTACACCGCTCGCTCACTTGTTGCTGCCAGCCAGCTTCTTAGTTACCTCTCTGGCGAAAAAGCAAAAAGCAATTTCATGCCACACGAGAGAATCGACAGGGAGAACGACAGGCAACAAGACCTGTCCCCGGGTCTGATTGCCTATAGCCTTTGCATACACTCACACATGAATGCTACCTTCATCCCGGCCATGTGTTTGATTTTGATAACACGCACTCAGTTTCCCCACTCTCTCCATCCCCCCCTTCCGTCTACCTAAACGGGCATCACCTGTGTTTGCCTGCATGGATTTCTCAGCATTTTAGATCTTCATTATGCTTATGGACCCCATGCTGGCCATGAAAATAGATGTGTAGATGAGAAAAAAAACAAACAAAACGTAAGAGTTGATTAAGCTTAACAATTGTGAGGCAATTCCAGCTTTTGGCCTAAAAGAGTTGATGTTACACAACGGAAAAGGACAAAATTTGAATGAAGAGAATAAATACTTTACTTGGATCTAGGGTGGATCTTCAACGTTGTCGGATTAGTAAGAACTTCCAAAGATAAATGTTGCTTCAAGTCAAGTCTCTTACAGTCGAGACATTTGGTAATAAAAAGTAATAATAATACATCTGAAATGATTCATATGAAGGTTTTGCTTGGCAACAAATGTGGTTCATAAACATGTGTTAATCCTTGTTTTTAATGTCTCTATTAAGCATTCAGAAATACTTTGAGTACATTAAGTTATATTTAGTTAGTTTAACTTAAACTTCATCTCATTTTCTCTTGATGCCTTTGCTTGCTAGTCACACAGTTTAAAACAATTTGTTTCTAGTTGATGTCCTTTTTCACCACTTTGTTTTGGGGGGTTTTGTGCTCTAGAGCATTTCCGCCTGCTCTCGATGTGTCACGCCTCTTTTTTTCCCCCATGTACAAATAATCATACTTCAAAGGCCATAAATCGTTATTTAAATTTCATTTTCCACATTGCTTAAAGTTTCATTTCGTAAATTCCATTTTCGTATAGATGAAGATGGAGAGAAGTGAAACGAAAACGAGGAAGGGAAGAGTGAAGAAGGCTTTTGGCTTTGTTTGCCAATTTCTGTTCGTTGGACGCGCCACGACTGGTGAAATATGCTTTAAAAAAAAATGCGGCTTATTTTGGTTATGAGTCCCGAGAGTGTGTGTGTGTGGGTATGAAGGTGTGTGTGTGTGTGTTTACTTTGGGCTTGAAACGCGAATATTTCTTGATATATGTATGTGTGTGTGTGTGTGTCTATGTACCTGTCGTTGGGTCGGTGTGACTTTGTTTGCTTTGCTTTTTCGGGCAGTTAGAAGATGCCTAAAGGCAAGTACTAGATACACACACACACACAGATACACACATGAACCCACTCACACACATTTACCTATACACAAACATATTTTGCTCTATAAAATTGTGTTTGTGAGTGCTTTGGCATCCTTTCCTTTTTACTGTTGTTGGGACTTAGCTCTTAAGACATTGCCTGCCATCAGAATGATGCGCAAGTAATCCATTTGAAAGAAGAAAAAAAAAAGGTAAAATGTAAGGTGAAGAAATGAATATATACACGGAAAATGCCATTAAAGACCATATGGTATAGATATATTGTGTGTGTGTGTGTGTGTAATCAAACTGATATTCGAGATGGATATGTATTACTCGAAAAAGGTTAATACACACAGCACAAATGCCAGTTAAGGCCAAATTACTCAAGTTCAAATGCAAATGCATAACTGATTTCTTTCAGTTTTTTTCCCCCTTTTTTCATTGCTTTAATAGGTGAACATTTGCATAAAAAAAACCTTCGGCTGCTCAGCCTTCTTCACCTTGCTGGGTGTATCTCATTAATGTCAGAGAATTCTCAGTGGGCACAAAAAACCACAACTCATCCTCTGCTTGATTCACCTGCCTTTAATTTCTCATTTCCTTTGGTTCACTTTTTTCTTTCGCTTTCCCCACTCTCACTTATTGCTGGCTGTGTGGCTCATATTAAGCTTGTTTGAGTTATCCCAGCATAATCCTTGTTAAGCTCTTAATCGATTTGCTTCATGCTCCTTTGGGTGTGTTGGTGCCTTCTCGTTCAACTCGATTACGAGATGACGATTGCCAAGGCGAAGACATGGGTCGCTTGCTTTTTCCTTACCACCTTAGAATGACGTTGTTGTCCGGCTATTTTCATAAATTATTTAAAGTGTGTCAATATTTGTTTTGGTTGTCAGGGAGTGCTCCATCTACTGCTCCTCCTTCTGATGATGATGATGATGAGTAACGTTGATTAAAGGCAGCACCATAGCCTCTGGGTTGGGTTTTTCTTCGTTTGGGTTTTCCTTTATTGAACTTGAAATTAGTTTGATTTTGCCACTCCCTGCCTCTCTCCTCCGCCCTGTTCTTGCCACTTGCCCTGGGTGTTTTGAAAGCAAAGCAAATTTAATTTAAAATGACAGCACCAAAAAACAACAACAGAAAGAGACGAGCAAAAAAATGAGAGAAAAACCAGGCGAATTAAGAAGAAAAGGAACAATTTTCATAATAAGTCGTATATGAGGACGGAAGGGCAAGGGGGCCAAGGGAAGTGGGTGTGGCAGTTTCTTGGTGCGTTAAGTATAATAAAATAAGCTCATTAAAATTATGAGCCTCAGCAGGTGGCAGCAACGGCAAAACAGCGAACAGCAAGGGCAAGCGGAGCGGGTCAGAGCATAAATTTCAGCCTAAGCGGCGTTGCTAAGTATTATCCTTGCCAGCCTTGCCATCCTTGCTGTCCATTCTCCCTCTCCTGTGTACTCTGTGAGCCTCCCATCAATCAGACAACGATTCGCTTGGTTTCTGTTCACTGTAAGTTAATTACTGAAGTTTTGCGCTTGATTGATTCGCTCACACGCATTGCAAAGCGGCAAAACGCAAAGAAGAAAAGAAAAAAAGACAACAAAAGTTCGAGAGAAAAAGTTACCAAAGTTTTTTTTTTTCTGCGTTCTTTTTTATTTTTTAAGAGTTGACAAATCATGGGCCACCACCAGAGATCAGAGTGTGGAGTGAAGATGATGTGATTCATCCAAAGTGTTTTCGAGCTAAAGGTTCTGAAGCGTGAAATCCTCAACGTCGTTGTCATTGCCCTCCTTAATACAACTCCAACTTCATTTGCCATCTTCGTCTCCACATTGCCTCGATACTTAGGCACTCGACTGTGATTGACAACAAGCACTTAACGCATTTGTGCCGCCTGCTACATCCACGTGTCCTTGTGGTCGGTTGCTCCCTTAATGAGGCACAAGTGCGCAACAGCTGATACCACCCACCCAAAAATTCAAAGACTCTTTATTGTTACCCAGTTACAGAAGATGCCCTTTGTCCTTTATTTCATATGTGTGTGTGTGTGTGTGCGTGTGTGTGTGGGCGTTACGAGAGAGATCGGAATGTATTAGGGATTAAGAAGGGGATGGGGACGGTTTAGACATAACAAACAACAAATTGGATTTTATCGCTATATATATATACATATATATATCTGTGTCTTTTATATAGTTTTTGTTTTACATATTTTTGCCATCTCATCGAAATGATAAGCACAAAGAAAATTTTAGTAAAGGAACAAAAATTTAAGTTCACAAAATTTTTGTAGCATACTTTGAGGCTGTGCAAAAAGAGGATAAACTTTTTTTTGCCAAAATGAAAATACACAAACACAGTGTGTGTGGGTGTGTGTTTGTATGTGTCTGGGTTTTATTTTAAAGTTTACATATTTGTTTGTATATATATATTTGTATTTATTATTAGTTGTTTTTCTTTTTGGTATTTTTAAGCCTTTGTTTATTATTTTTTTTTTTTTTTTTGCATACAGCGTGGTTTTAAAATTGCATTTTAGAAATACTATTTTCAATTTACCTTTCGTCGTTTTTTTTGTTTGTATTTTTACACAATAAATTCGGTGGGCATTTAGTTTTGCATTTGATTTAAATTAAATTTCATTTGATTTGCTTACGAAAATGTTGTTATGCGAGAGTGTTTTTAAGTGACCTCGACCTTGTGTCATACGCGGCGTATGCGCTATGCCTGAAAGTTGTTGAAAGTTGCCATTTTTTTACATTTTGTTTATTTGTTACTCTTTTTCTCAGTGTATGTGTGTGTGTTTAAGTGTGTGTTTTTTTATGGCAAATTAAAAAGTTGAGCCAAGCGAAACTTTTCCCCCTCTTATTTTCTGTTTGTTTATTTGTGTGTGTGTGTTTCGTTTGCTTTGCTGTGTGTGATTGTCTACCAAATGTTCAAATGATAAAGTGCACTCGAAAACACGATGAATACTGGTATATGCAGGGTACTCAGTAGGAGGTACATACATACATACATACATACATAGGGGTTAGGAGGTAGAAATGGTTGGAGTTGACGTCTGAGGTTGGCGGCGGGCTAGGCAGGGGGCAGAAAAAGCAAACATGAGTGCATTTGCTGTTAGTTAAGTGTTTTCAAAAACTCCTCCTGACCCCATTTTGAACCATTTTATATGTAAGCACTTTTCTAGCCTGGTTTCAAATTTCAATTTTCCCTTTCTACTCTTTGTCTCTTTTTCGCATTTTTCAATTTCCTCTCTTAAAATATAAGTTTGCATATGAAAATAGTTGTAGCTTAAGGTTAAGGGTTTTGTCTTAGTTAAGTTTAGCCCAGATATATACTCTCTATATATATATATATATATGTATAAGCGTATGAGTTCAGAAAAAGGACATATCTAGTTATTACATATATTTGTTTGTTTGTTAGGTAGATAGGTATACATTATAGATACATATGTATATAAATATATAACTTTGATTATGGCTTAGATATAACAAACAGTCAACATTTAACAGTCATTCCGATATGAGATTTTCGTCAATACTTGGAAGAGATTTTTCACATAGCAGAAAATAAATATATATTTATTTATATATAAGTTCTATACTTAACAATAGAATTTACTAAACATTTAATCAAGCATTTATGTTTATATATTGTTTTGCTGGTATTTCAATTGACAGCTTAATTTGTTAATATATATATATATATATTTTGGGGTTATTTCTTTTGGGGATTGGAATTGAGAACACATTTATAAATACATACATATAAATATATAAGTATATAATATTATTGTAGACTTCAATTGGTAAATATTTTATTTTGATATTTTCTTTGCCGTGCCTCTTTCGAGACACGCGTCTCTGGGTCACCCGCCCCTTTTTGCTGGGGCTTATCAATACCAAGAGGCCCTGGTCCGGCCTTCGTCTGGGGCCAGACACATTCCAGTTTGCTACTGCTGATAAGCTAATCAAAACATCCGCCATAAACAAACGAATTATCGTCGTCGTCGTCGTAGGCCTGACCACTGCCAATGACTTGTGGTCAAGATGGCAGAGACAACATTTTTCATGGACAAAACCACAAAAGGGAGCAGATGCTTCTAATAATGTATATGTCCTTTGCCCTCCCCACACAGTGTGGCTTCTCCATTTGGCTTTTCTTTAGCACATTTATAATAATAAATAAATCGTTCTTGTTAAAAAAGAAGACAATGACATTGACAAAGGTTTTTTTTATGCTTTGTGCTTTGCTAAAACTGAGCCTTTTCAGTTATAGATATCTTTATATATATAATTCTAGCAAAATAGTTTTATATAGCTCTGTGTTGGGTTTTTTTTTTCAAGTTTTGTTTTGTTTTTTAAAGCACGTGAAGATTCTCACAGCTTTTGGATTTGGAAATGTCACTGAGACATATTTTCTGTAGTATCTCCTTGGCCAGATGCAAAGATATGTGAGTGCGTGAGGTTTTCATCTTGGATGAGGTAGCTTTCTTCTCTCTTACTTCCTTGAGACGCATCTGTGTTTGTGGTAAAGCATAAAGTTAAAGTCACAATCAATTTAAGTTCGAAACCGCAATGCCTTTTAAATCACTCATAGCTCAATTTTCATTAATTACTGACTCGATACGGAAGCGAGACGGTAAACCCAAAACCCTAAACCCAACCCCGAACGAAAAACCATTTAGCTTATTTCCTAAACAATTTTCGCATGCATCAATGAATTGTGTGCGTGTATTTCTCACCTCAAGTTAACCTAAATAAACCGCAAAACCATTTTACACCCCTCACTAACTCACTCACACTCACCTGTTTCAATATGCCGACGAGAAGCTCATCGACATTGTGCTGTATGCCACTGGACGTCTCAATAAATTTGGCATCGCGTGAGGCGGCCAATGTTTTGCCCTCTGCCAAGAGAGAAAGAGACGCAAGGCAAATGAAATCAAGCCATCATAATTAAGAGCCACAAACAGGACGAAAAGGGGTTGGCGGTGGGAGGTATGGATTGGGTGTAGTTACCTTGTGATGTGATAAGCCGAGCACGAGCCAAATCCGCCTTATTACCCACCAATATGACAGCCTTGTCCTTGGTATAATTCTCTTGCCACAAATAATTGATGATTTCCTCAGCATTACGAAAGGAGCCCTTGTCCACAACAGAGAAAACCACAACACAGCCATGTGGTTCATAGGTGGATAATGAATTCTCTACACTCATCTCAACACTGGGATGGTCAATGAATACCATTTCCGATTCCTCATCATCCAGCAGGACACTAACGGTCTTCTCGCCAAACTCATCGTCTAAAACTCAGATGAAAATTAAACTCTAAAGACGCAAGTGTGTTAGCTGGGAAGCTAAAAAGGTTCCAGGTTCCAGCCAAGGGTTTATTCTACTCACTGCGTTCCACACAAAGGGGCACAAGAGAACTTCTTCGTCTCTCACATCAACAATCAACTTACCTAAACTTGCATCGTAGGTGTGCATATATTCCGAGGTCATGAACTGATTGACCAGGGCTGTCTTGCCCACTCCAGCATCGCCGAGCATCACCACACGATAGCGGGCCGGTGGCGGTGGCTCTTGATTTTCTGATTCATCCGGAGAAGCGGGAAGGGAATCAACATTCGCATAACCAGCTCCACAGCAACTGCCCTCGAAGGGAGAACGTTCACTGGCCCGACTATTCGTAGAGTTCACACTCGTATTGCTCCGAGAACGTCGTGAAATGATCGAATCTCCGCAATTGACCACATTGCCCTTGCTAATGGAAAAGTGACGCAGACGATAGAGATCATCGCTAGCCCGCGGATTGTATGGGCGTTCCGGTAAAGAGCAAACTCGAGGACGTATATGATCCGGCACTGGTAACTCCAAAAAATTTGAAGTCCTACGCTGACGTCCCCGGTTTGAGCTCTGAAAGGCCAAAGGTCCAATGTCGTCATTCGAAAAGATGGACGTGTTCGAACAGGCGCTTTTCATCGACTCGCGTGAACTGCGACGACTGGCCAAATAGGCTAGACCACCCTTGGAGCTGCCCCGCCGACGTGGCTTATACTCCACTGGCGCCTGATCTCGTTTGGGTTTCTGTGGCTTACAGCCACTCAACTCATGCTCAGCATCCTGGGTGAGATCACTGGTGGACTTGCGGTGATAGCGCAATGAGACCACACTATCCGAACAGGTGCGATCCAGTGTAGAGTGCGAGCTATGGAGGACTTGATAGCCTGGATTGGAAGTTATGTTAATGGCATGACGACGCTGACGATGCGACATCTGCGGTTGTCCACTTGCACTCGAGTTTCCCGGCTCCGGATCTGTGTAGCTAGTAAAGCTAGTGGTTGTCGTATGCTGAGTACCTGTCTCACCCGACTCCATGGACAGCTGAGTGCACTCTGTGACACAAGAATCACGTTTCAGGTTAAAGTAAGTAGCGCCTGAGCCGCCGGCAGCGACTGCATTAAGACATCTGGCATCCAATTTGGTGATCACAGGCAATTCCCATTCATCGCGTCGTCTTTTTCCCTGTCCACCCTGATTGCCCGCCACTGCACCCACACATGTTGTGGTCACCTGGGGAGGCAGTTGTTCTTGCACCGGTTTGTTTCTCAAAAGCTTCTTTGTCGAACCCTGACGACGCGGTGAACTTGGTGGCTCATAGTAGATGGCTCCATCGTCGGGTGAGATGGGCTCATAGTATTCAAATTTCTTGCCCAAGGCATTCTGATCCATTCCCGGACTTGGACTAATGGCATCGAAAACGAATTTGCATGGTGATTTGCATGGACTGCGTGCTGTGGCATGGCCACTTAACAACGATGATGAATCATCCATGGAGCCCGAGGTGGGTGTTTGATAATATGAACTTGGCGTAGAGCTGCTGCCATCGTCGCAACTATCATTGGCATAGGTGGTGGTAATTTGGGGACTTCTAGGAGTGCTGCCATAGCTGCTGCCATAGCCAGGACTACGTGGTCCTCCAGGGCCAACGGCAGCGCCACTACAACTTGTAGTCGGTGTGGCATATACCGAAGGCGGATGATAAGTGCTCCTAAAGAGGAATGAAATATGTTGAGAATAAGATGAAATTTTCTGTATCTCTTGTTGTGTGATGCAATCTCTCACCTTGGCGATTTGGGAGTAGCTCCCTTGTATGGCAATGGATTGCTAGATGCTCTAGCTGGAGTCTTGTGATGATGATGATGATGGGGATGTGGATGACCATAGCCACCACCGCCTCCGCCTCCTCCTACGGCTCCCTCATCCCAACTGCGTTGTTGTTGGGCCATTTTCAATGTTTGTGTTGCTGCTGCTTCTGAATGAAAGATGCCTGGGTCAACTCATGTGTAAATATCATGGTTATGGACCATTATTCATGTCCATCTCCATCATCACCGCCTCAACCACTCCCCGCATTGGACCATTCACTGCCCAACTTCCATCCTAAATGGCCACAAAGTCAACATAATTTATGGTTTTATCTTTATTTAATCAAAATAATGAAAAACCTACAAATGAAACCTCAAAAGATGGGCGGTTAGCCACGCCCCAAGGGAAATTCTAAGCGTATATAGGTATGTGGTGGTGAGCGTCTGTGTGTGTGTTTGTGTTTGTGTGTTGATGTGTAAGAGGAAGAGTGTTCTATTTGCCCTGGAAATTATTATTAAATGTGTGTTTCGGTCTCTCTATAAGCTAGCGGCATAAGTGGCTACATTCTCTACCCCTCCCAGTATCTCTCTCTCTCTCTCTCCACCATACTGTCAACGCTTTTGTTTAGCCATAAGCACTTTGTTACACACATTAACCTCCCTGCCACCTACTTACCTTCCTATTTCTCACATCGCCATTCTTTACTGCTTTATGCTTATGCAAAAGTTTCCCCTTGACGCTCGCTCTAACTCTCCGTGGGATTGTTTGCAGAAAAGTTAATATTAACACAAACTGGCGTTGCCACGCCTCCACTTGGCTGTGATGCAAGTTTCATGTTGATGATACAAACAACAGACTAGAGGGATTAGAAAAGTTGCTGAAACCAGATTTTCACCAAGTCTAAACAGAGACTAACTTTAAAGAGAAAATCCCTCTACACACATACATACCATACGTACATACATATAACGCTTGTGTAGAAAAAACGTTGCCTACTTATAAGGGCCCAAGTGATTGATGCGATTTTCAGTAAATTCCTAACATTCAATGTCATCTCAATCTATAAACTGTGATTGACAACAGTCGAATGACTCCCCATTGCCTTGCCATTGCCATGCCCTGCCCTACCCCTCATCTTTTAAAACACTCTAGTTTTATGATAGTTGTCCTTCTGCTTTCTCTCTCACTCTCTCTATGTGGAGTGTTTTTCTAAAGCACCATCAAAGCATCACTTACACGGAACAATTCTTGTTTTTCTCTTGGCTTTTTTGTTGTTGTTGTTTTTTTTTTATTTTTTGTCATGCCATTGTTCTTGTTGGTTTTCTTTGTGAATTCCCCAACATACACTCACACACATACACACAGTGGGAGACACGTGGATATGTGTGGGGTCCCACTGTCTGTTTAGTTCGAAATGAGACACTCAACTGTTTGTCGCCTCGTCGTTCGTATTGCTCACGTCTGACCTGCTGGCCATTATCTATATTGTATATACAAATAGCACCCACACACAGGCACACACACCCGCATACACGCACACACACTGAACTGGAGGGGGGAAGTGTCCATATTGTAAAGCAAATAATATGAAATGCGGACTGAGGCATATCTTGCATTCATACCTGTTGGTTGTTAATACCCTAGAAGCCTAAAAGTATGCACCATCCAATAAAGAGATTTGAAAAGGACACCAGTTTCAGGAGAAAATATTACAAACTAACCAAAAAAAGCAAATTATCCTAACTTTTAGAAATTTACTGAAAATTTTCTATCTAGGGCATCTTTCTGTCTACTCCAATTTCTTAACATTTTTTTTGTTTTGTAGCTATTTTGTTTCCCCTTATGTGTTTCACCGAGAAGCACGTAACATCCGTGGCCTGTTGCCACCGCAACCAATCAAACAGACCAACGAGCCAAAGTGAAAGAAGAACTTAGTTATCGACACAGAGTCCGGAACCAAAAACGCAAAAAAGAAAAATCATAAAAATTGTTTTTTTCCTCTCTGTCTCGCAGTGTCCGCCTCGTGGGTCCAGGCTCAGAAGCTCACCTTACTAACATGCTAGTTATACCTGGTTCCGTTTCCTTTTTTTTTTTTTTTTTTGGTTTCGTGCGAAAATCTGCGGAGAGGCAGCAAATCAATAGGCATTTCCCCTTGCCCTGCGGTGAGGTCTCATCCCTTCTGTCACTCAAACATTCAACTGGTCGCTCAGTTTGCATTGGCATTATATGGAATTGTCTATGCATGATGAACATAAAGAAGACGAATTGGTAGTCAAGGGAGCTTTGCCTCAGCTTATTGTTCTGTACGTGTGTGTGTGTGTGTATGTGCATTGAATTTCTGGCAACAAAATCACAATTCCAAGAAAAAAGGGACAAAGAATGGCAAGCTTAGTCTAAGTAATAATTGTTACAATTTTCGCAAAACTGAAATCTGACTCAAATTACTTCAGTATTGTCCAAGAAAAAGCAAAGTAATATATATCAACGAAGGCCATGGGCAAGTTCAACATCAATAAAAGTTGTTTTATCCTTAAAGTATTCAATTATATGCTATCAGTAGAATAGGAGATACCCTACACAGTTTAAAAGGATGTCATAGACTACTCTAAACAGGATTAAAAGAAACTTATATATTGATACTTTATTTGTCATACGTTTTCATAGATCAAAAGCTCAACCAAATAAATAAGAAGTGATTATATTGGTTTAGAATCATAAAAAATAAACTCTTAATATCCTAAAAACCTTTTCTCATTTCCTTTGGGCTTAAAATATATATGAACTTTGGGATTAATTAAATGATTAAAGGACCTTTTACTAAAAAAGTTCCCTCGTCACTTTCTCCTCCTATTCCATGTAACTATAAACAACCTTGGTTGCCACCTATATTGGTTCAATCTCTTTCATTTAGCTAATACGAATTGAAAAAGGGCCGGCCCCTTGGCCAGACGCTGGTGCCACATTCTATATGTATGTACGGTTTATATGTAGTTTACAGTATCATCTGACAAATACAAAAAATAGAGATTTATTTACTGCACCTGTCGCCTTTTCCTAGTGTCAAATGAAAGCGTGTTGTTGGACATGACAAAACAGAAATTCCTGGAAAGGGGCAAGGCTTAGACCTTAGCACAGACTGAGTCAGGGATTGTCTTTTTTTGCATGTAAAATATTAAACTAAAGTCATCACAATGCATAAAGCACAAATTTCACTCTGTTTTTATATATGGTAAAGCATTTGAGAGAGGAATTAGTTTGCTTTGCTTAACTGAAACAATGGAAACGTGTCAAATACAACACAAAAGTCTGTATTATTATAAAGGAAAATATTGATTTTAAAATTGAATTGACCAACCTAATGTTCTTTTTTGTAATTGTCTTTAAACCTAAATTGAGTAGAAATATAAATCTATATTATATTTTATAAAACAAATAACATATACTTAACTTCTGTTAAAGTTATATATTCGTGAAATAATTGTTGTGCTATCTGCCTAACTAATTTGCATTTGCTAACAACAATAAGGAATTATAATTATAGAGACTTCTTTGGACTTCACTGCCAATTTGTATGTATTTATATACTCTTTATATGTCGTCTCAGTCGTAAGTCAATTTATTAGGTTTAACTTAAACTTTTATCTCCCTATAAAAATATCTTTTAAGTATGAAATTCGTAAGCAGTTTTTCTCATAGCAAAACATTTATTGAGATTATTTAAAGTTAAATGAAAAAGAAAACCTCGAAAGAATTTTATGAAAATTCTTCACATTTTTTTGCAATTACTTTGGGATAAAAATAAAGAAAGCGAAATATGTACATATGTATTTGTTGACTTGTCAAAAATATTTGTAATCTAGAATGTCTTTTCCTGTTCTTTTTCAATTTAAGGAAAAATTGTATGTACCTTTTCTTTGTTTGTTGTCGCGAGAGTATAAAAACGATGAAGAATTTTCCAATCTTTTGGTCGGGATTTGAATTTGATTGTGTGTATGCATGTGTGCGTGTGTATGCCTCTGTGTGTGTGTGAGTGTGTGTGTGTGTGTGATTTGTTATGCATAAAATTTGGCTTTATGTTTGATTTAGCTTTTTGCATATTTGAAAGGATTCGGATGGCAACCGAAGAAAGGAGAGACGGGAAAAAAAGGACTTGCTCATGGGGGATTGTCTGGTATTTTGTTTGTCTGTGTGTGCTGCTACCTTTTTAATCAAGTTTATGGCTTCGGCCATCCGAAGTGAAACTGAAAATAAAGAAGTTAACGAAACAAAAGAAAAACAAGTTGAAATGTCTTTGACCTAAACTTACTTCCTACTTAAAGTTGTCTTGGTTCTCTTTATGTTTAGCTTCTTTTGGAGAATGAAAAATGACCCGGGTCATTAACTTTAATGCATGGAGGAATGAGAGCGGCAACCCTTTTTAGTAAACTTTGCTTAATTACATGGCCTGCACCCGTTAAATACACACTCACACATACATAGTCAAACCCACACATACTCACTGTCACGCACACATAAGCATAAATATTTACACAATCTCCTCCTTCTGCCCATCTCTTGCCCTGTGCTAGCCATCTCCCGCACAGTTGTAAAAATAACACACAAACAAGAAAAGTCCATAAAACACTTAAGATCAAACAATTTATATACTTGGCGAACAAATGATGAAGGGGCAAAAAGAAGACGAGGAAGAAGAAAAGAGACAGAAGCAAAAAAAAAACCATAGCCTATTTAGAAGGGCCACTTGGTAGGTCGAAAAAAAAGTAAAGAAAAACAAAAACCAAAATGAAATGGCTAACAGCAAATTACAAATCTTGGCAAAAGTCACGTCGCAACTTAGTCATTAGCCACTACTAGCTTTTGCCCCTGGCCCCCTCACCTTATGCCCCCCTCATTGATTTTATTGCAACACATAATTCTTGGTTGGCTAAGGCATTTTGCCATTTGTGCAAATCTCATGTTGATGGCATATTAAGTGACCTACCAACCCCACACACACATACTCACACACAGACACACACATACAGTCATGATGATGGTTGGGCCCCTTGGGCAATTTTGGTATTTTAAATGCTAGAGACCCCAATGTGCGTTATTTTGAAGAGAACGGGAACGGTGAAGGGGAAGGGGAACGGGAAACTTACGTGTAATTAGAGGCGTCTGGGCGCGCGAGGATTAGCAATTAAGCGAGTGTCCTGCAAGCGCAACAAGTGCCAAACGACAACATGCGTAATCCCAGCTACAAAGACACAGAGAGAGAGAGAAAGAGGGGGCGATAACGCATAAATCAACATGTCAAGCCCTAGCTTAGACTCTAAACACCCATACATATATGTATATAGACATTGACCAAGACTTAACTATTTAATCTTTACCATTTTTGCCGAAATTCGTTTTGTATTTGCTCAATGGCTGAACTGCAAAACTTTGCTAATTGTCTTAATTGCGTTTTCCGCTTTCACTCGATTTACTCTCTCTCTCTCTATCACTCTATCTTAATTTTGTTTTTGGTGTGTGTGTCCAAAATGTACCACGATGAGCAACAGTTTGCACAATTTAACACTATGTCGAATTGTCTGCACTTTCGTTTCCGCTTTAAAAAACGCCGCCGCACACCGCACACAGTTTGCTGCTGCTGCCACTTCAAGCCGCTTGAAGCCCCCACGAAGCTGCCGCAAACGCTGCTCGAGCTAAACTGTGGCTCCAATGGCCATTCGCTTGAGTTTTCCCCGAGTGGTGACCCGCCCCCAACCAACACATGAACAACACATAAACATCATCAACTCTCGTAAAGCTTTTTTTGAAAGTGAAAGCTTTTTTTGAATTTCAACTGGAAGGACTCGACTGGAAGGACTCGAGGACTGTTGTGAGTTAAGGCAAGCTGGGGCATGCAACAATGCGATTTCTTGTTGCTTCTTACAAAACCAAAAAAAAAAAAACAAAAAAAACACAGGATCCACCATTCGGACCTTAGGGAATTGACTTGATTTTCCAAAAAGCGCTTTATCCAAGATTTACTCAGACGTAATCTATATTACAGTTGGCTTATTGTTTGTGCATTTATAAAGTTAGATAATAAGAATATCTTTTTCTTTTTATGTGTCAATTGCATTGACTTAAATATGTTTTGCACCTGCAATTTACTTGAGTTTATTTAAAGAGAATTAACGAATGGCTTAAAATTACAATAATTTGCTATAGGTTTCGATTAATTATTAACAATTATTTTAAAATGCTCAAAGGATTCTTGATTTTTAAATGAATTTACCTCAGTAAAAGCAACAGCGATTGTCCTTATCAAATATTTATAATCTTTCCACTGAAGCTACTTATTTCTTTATGAGCAAAAAAGCCATGACACTTGGCATTAAATACATTATTTTGTTTCAATATTTGTTTCCAGAAAACAACTTGGCAAAACAATGAAACTTTGTCTATATTAGCTTTCAGCAAAAAAAAATGTACAAATTTTTAAAATTGCTAGGAATTTAGCTGTGGCTCAAGGCCCAGAAATAATTTGAGGCAACAAATTTATGATAAATTCTCAAGAAAACGAAAACTTTTGCATGAACATTACGTAAAAAGTTTCTAAATTTATGGACTATGATGAATAATCAAAAGTTTATATTGTTCACAGTTCTAAGACTCTTTATTGGCAATTTCATAAACGAAGAATATTAAAAAAAAGCAATGAAAATTTTTCGTTATTGTTTAGAATTTAAATTTTTTATTGAGAACTTTTAAAATTTTAAATTGTTTGTTTAAATTCATTTGATGTTTATATCTTAGGATTCGAAACAAATGACTACAAATTTCTATTAACTAATCTATAAATTAAATAGTCTAAAAATTTTTGTCTTATAAGACTAAGTCTAAGTCTGTATTAATTATTAGGCAGTCCCTTTTAAATGGAGGGACAACACTTAAGGGTTTTTTAGTCTGAATATCAGAGTTGAATTCAAAAAAGATTAATAACAAAATATTCCATCATAATTTGAGCAAAACATTAGTTTTCTATTTTATTTCAGTTTTTGCTCATTGTTGTTGAATGTTTTTGTTAAAGGCTCTTGAAATGCTTTTCCTTTAAAAACAATTTCATTGTGAAACTGACTGAAAAATTTAATTCAAAAAGACTTGGAAACACAGAAAAAGTAGCAAATTTGGGCTAAGATAGACAAAACATTAAATTGGAAAAAAATATATTCAAAAAAAAATAAGCAAATGTACCAGAAAACTCATAATGCTGCACTGGATGCTGAGAGGGTCCAATTCTCCACCACGACCTGGGCCTAAACCTGATAGCTGAACTAATAGGCCGACACAGCACGCGCTATAAAGACCGCCACGAAGCTCATTCGAATCCTTTAGCCAATGATTTGGCGGTCAACACCTCCTGGCGTAGGCTAAAGCGTCTGCATCCTTTGGACAGACGACCAACACCGATTGCTCGACTTAATTTATAAAGGTCAAATTCGTTGTAAAAGCTGTCTGAAGATGAGACAACACAAAAAAAATATTAACATAAAAAAAAATATTGTAAGACTTCAAATATTAGGTTTCAATTCATAATTAATCTCATTTCAAAGCCAAAACTCATTAGACATTTAGTGTTTTTTTAGTCATCTCTTAAGATTTCTCACCATTCATTTGATAAGAGGAATTTAAGTATTTTGTTGTACATTTTGGTTTTATAATTCTTTAAAAATAAAACATCTTAATTAGTGTCTAATAAGATTGTTTGTGAATACAAAAGTTGAAGAAACAAAATTTTCCACTCAAATCTATTTAGCACATCTTCTAAAATCAGAAATCTTATGAAAAGATCACGCCATTATAAAGTGATCAAGATTTTTAAGACCATAAAAACCCATTAAAAAGATTTCAACATTAAATTTCCTGTATATAAAATCATTTAGTTTTATTTTTTTTTTTTTTTTTTTTTTAGAGTTTTTTTTCTATAATTTCATCTTAAAACTAATCCTTATAACAGACTTATAAAATAAATAGTTTTGGGAAGTTTTTCAACCTAAATGCTATAGAAACGACTTTCAAAAGGGATTATCAGATTTGGATATAGGATTTGTTAGAGTGTTCCTGTATATATATATAATCGTATGGTTGGTGGAAACATGTTGATGGATAGGCGGGTAAAGATGTCCTATATAAATTCTCATCTTCTTCTGGTGTAATTTACAATTGGGCAATGCGACTGGTGAGCTGCTCCAATTCCTTGTAGATGCTGGCAGGCAAATCTTTGCCCACCTGCGACTCGAAATAGTTGCGAATCTCCTCCATTTCCTGTTGCCAGAAGTCTTTGGGCAGGGAGAACAGTTGCTCCACATCGATTTGTTCCTTCATGCCCTTCAAATTCAGGGATCCCTCAGAGGGAATGTAGCCAATTGCGGAATCCTTAAAGCAGGCTTCACCATTCACACGACGCAGAATCCATTCGAGAACGCGAGAGTTCTCGCCGTATCCGGGCCACATAAACTTGCCCTCATTGCTCTTGCGGAACCAGTTAACATGGAAGATCTTGGGCACTTGACCGCGTTTCTCCATGCTCAACCAGTGGGCCACATAGTCACCAAAGTTGTAGCCAAAGAATGGACGCATGGCGAAGGGATCATGCATGATGACCTTTCCCTTGTGCTCGGCAGCGGCTGTGGCTTCGCTCTTCATGGCAGCGCCAATGAAGACACCGTGAGTCCAGTCGCGAGCTTCATAGATTAGGGGAACGCCAGCTGGACGACGACCACCGAAGAGCATGGCAGATATGGGAACACCAGCTGGATCTTCCCAGGCTTCATCGATAATGGGGCACTGAGAGGCGGGAGTGCAGAAGCGTGAGTTGGGATGGGCAGCTGGCTTGCCAGACTCCTTGGACCATGGTTTGCCCAACCAATCGGTGATTTGAACATTGGGAGCCAGACTGCTCTCCATTCCTTCCCAGAAGACGCCACCATCAGAGGTGGAGGCCACATTTGTGAAGATGGTATTCTTGAACACGGTGTTCATGGCAATGGGATTTGTTTCCATGGATGTTCCCGGGGCGACGCCAAAGAAGCCATTCTCCGGATTGATGGCTCGCAGGACACCCTGTGAATCAAACTTCATCCAGGCAATGTCATCGCCGACACACTCCACTTTGTAGTCCGACAACGATGGGTTCAACATGGCCAAGTTGGTCTTGCCACAGGCCGAGGGGAAGGCAGCGGTGATGTATTTCTTGACACCCTTGGCATCGGTGATGCCCAGAATGAGCATGTGTTCGGCCAGCCAGCCTTCACGCTTGGCAATGGTGCTGCCAATTCGCAAGGCAAAGCATTTCTTGCCCAGAAGAGAGTTGCCACCATAGCCAGAGCCGTAGGAGACGATCAAGTTCTCAGCGGGTTTGTGCAAGATGATGGTTCGCTCAGGATCACAGGGCCAGGATTCCCGCTCCACTTGTCCATTGGCTGGAGTGCCAACCGAATGCAGAGCACGTACGAATTCCTCCTTCTTGGCCAATTGCTGGAGCACAGCGGCTCCCATGCGGGTCATAATGCGCATAGATGCCACCACATAGGCAGAATCGGTCAGCTCAATGCCGATCTTGGAGAGCGGAGAACCCACTGGGCCCATGCTGAAGGGCACCACAAACATGGTGCGCCCCTTCATGCAGCCGGGGAAACGTTGCTGAATTGCTGCCTCCATGTCCGATGGTGAAATCCAGTTGCCCAGAGTACCCTTGACTCCCTCTGTGGGCGTAGGAATGGTCTCCTCGCGCTCCTCAGTGCAGATGAAGGTGCGCGACTCCACGCGGGCCACATCAGCGGGATTGGTGCGAGCCAACCAGCAGTTCTCATACTTGGGCAGGGCAACAATGGTGCCAGACTCCAGCATGGACTTGATCAAGAGCTTGTTCTCCTGCTCGCTGCCATCGCAAATGTGCACCTGATCGGGCTGGCACAGAGCGATGCCCTCCTCCACGAAATTGCGGACTCCAGCAGTCAAGGCATTGACATCGCCATACGAGATGGGAATGCCACGAATATGGCTATAAAGGCCACAGTTATCCTGGCGCAGTTTATGCAATTGGGGCAAGCCGCAGACATTGCCAGAACTAAGAGAGAGCATAAGAGAAGAAAGAGAAAAAGTTGTAGAAAAGACGAAACTCTTGTGGAAAATTCTTGCAACGGAGCAACATTTGCATTGAATTTTTTTTTTTTTTTCTGGTTGGATTGAGGGGGGAATATGGGGCAAATGTGGCAGAGGAATGCAGTTTTTTTTACTTACATAATTTTGCTTTGTTCGATGAGCTCAGGCATTTTGCTTGTATTTTTTATATATTTCTTTCAAATGGTAAAAAAAGAAAACCTTTGGAATCAATTTATTGATTTTTTGTTTTATTATTATATTATTTATCAGTTATTTATCGTGTAAAAAAGTGTGTGTTTTTTTTTCTGCACGATTTTGATTTGGTTATCACAAATGAAATTATCACAATTTAATTTTTTGTTTTGTTATTTGGTGGGTTAAGTTTTGTTTTGTTTTGTGTGTTTTTTTTTTTTTTTTTTGTTTTATTATTCGACTTTTACTTTCATATGTTTTTCCAAAGTTTTTTGTCAAACATCAATTTGATTTTCAGACCACTGAAATGAAACTCTTCACTTGATCTTTCCATTTACTCTGACCACGAGTAACTGATGCCAACTGTCCGGGCAAGAGGCCTTTTATACGCTCCCATTGCGTAGTGTCTGAGGCGTCGCGTCGATAAGACTAGAATTCGTTATGGATTCGTATGATCTTCGGGTGGTGTGACGAGGCGAGATCGCTTGGGCTGGTACTTGTACGTGTGTCTGTATATACTGATCGCTTTTATGAGCGAGAGGGTCAAACACCAGCCACGCTGATTGGCCGCTGTATGGAGGCTCGCCAGTTGTTTTGGTTTTTCACCGATTCAGTGAACTGGGGCAACGGTCACAAGGAGGGGATCGGTGGGGGGCGCTATTTAGAGATTGAGTGGGGGAGGTAGAGTGGTTGGAGGTGGTGGAAGGGGGGACATCCACTTGGCAACAGGCTTCGTCGTCGTCGCCGTCTCCATTTCTCTGTATTTGTTTGTGTTTATTTTGTAGTATTTTCTAGGCTCTTTTCGATCGAAAGCAATCGCATTGATAAACAATTGCTGGGGGAATCGGCACCTGCATTTAGTTAGTATTTTTTTTTCTTTGTTAATTTTCATTTAAATGGTTTATGTTTTTATTAGTTAAGCCAAATGCTTAACTTATTTATTATTAAGGCCTTTTCACCAACTATAGTGGGAGAAACCAGTTTGGTTTTGTTTTGGGTGCGGTTAACCAACAGCTGTGCATATAGAAAGAAGAGTTTTTGTATAGGCAAAGATAAGTTTATTCAGTTTGAAGATTGAAGAGAGACTAGTCAATGGTTTAAGCAATGTAAAATCAAAGAAATTAACTTGACTTAGATACATTTTGATTAAGGAAGTAGCTCAATATATACACAAGTAATTTTATAGGTCTAAAAACTTAATAAACATAAATACTAATGGGTACTACTTGTAGTCTACTTAATGACAAGAGCAATTCTTGGTAGAGGGCACCTCCTTCTCGTAAAGGCACCTTTCTTTGATAGATGAAACCTCTCTTCTTAGAGAGTAACTCTTCTTGCTCTAGGAAATCTTTCTTTGATAAAGGGTACCTTCTCTCGATGGAGGGTACCTCCTAGTCGCTTATACATATTTTGTTAGCTGCGTGTGTCTTATTGAGAGCCTCCACACGCGCCTACACCTACACCTCAGCACATGAGGAATATTTCTCAGAGAGGGAGGGGGGATTAAATATGAAACGATGCCAAAAACAGAAACTTGTGACGGTTAAAGATATGTATATATTTATATATAGTATAATTTCTCTGATGATCACCCAGCCAGATGATGGAGGCCATGGTCAGTTGCCGCCATTCATGTGACATTTGCCGGTGTTTTGTTGTGTACATTGGACCACATCCAAGAATAGTATCCAAATGTTTATCATGTGTTTTGTTTTAGAAGGAGAAATGAAGGTTTCTCTAACTGACTGATCGTCTGACTAACTGACCGACTCACTGTAAAATCTTTTGGCCGTTACCATTCACTTGACCCAGACCTAAAAAAGGGATTGTCACCGGGCAGCCTTGAAGGACTGGACTGGACACTTGACTGGACTGGATCTACCCCCATACCCAATTCCAGCATTTAATTGAGTCTGCCTCGTGTATTGATCTTGGTTTTGGTTTTCGTTTGTGTTTGTTGTTGCCTTTTTGGTATATGCGAATATGTTTATTTATAAACTATGGACTTGTTTTTCTAGTTGAGCCTGATAATCTTCATCATCGTTGTTAATTGCTCAGACACAAACGAACTGAGAGTAGCTCCTGGGTTCGTTTCTCCTCCCCGTTCCCTATATATTCATACACCCCTGGCAATCTAATTAGCACAGCATCGACAGAAAAATTCGCGCGTTTTGATGAGTTGAGTTTTACTCAAGTCAATCTGACGTCAATAGATGGCAACGACAACTGTACAGCTGAGAAAACATAATCAAATTGGAATCAATATTAAGATTTACCAGGTTATCATCTTCGACAAGCCTCTGAGCTGACCCTATTCGATGTAAGGGTCTTCTAAATATAGAAGCGGAACTAAGTTAGGGTCATGAACTGAATTCTTTATTTGTAACTGTCCCTTGAAGGGGAAGGGCGTTTCATCTTTTAATAGTCTTAAAGTCCCAGCCTAGAAACTAGGTACATTTTCTATTTTCTTACTGTCCATCGAACTGCGAATCATGCCACGCATTCTTTTTTTGGCTCCCCTTCTATCAGTCCCTGGCAACTAAAAGAGGCTCGGCTGACTTCACCTCACATAGCGATCTGCTTTGCAGAACCTTGCCCGTTTTGTTTTTAGAATTTTATTTGCTTGTTTTTTGTGTGTGGCTGATAATTGGCGGATTTATACACTTGTTTACGAAGGCGACAGGCCTTCCTTCCACCGGGTCCCAATCCCATGGTATGTACAACCCAGTTCAGATAAGGCATTCTATGATCGCTGGTCCCGCCCCTCACACGCAAGAAATCAGAATACTTTGTTGTTCAATTGTTTTCTCTTTTTTTCTTTTTTATTTTATGCAATTAAATCTATGATTAGAAAATATAACCTATGGAACGCTCACACACTTCATCACATTTTGGCAACACGCGCCTTGAGTTCGCCAAGTTGTTGGGTCACCTGTTCAGGCAAATGTTGGCCAACCTGTTCGCTGAAATACTTCTCAATCTCAGAGGCCTCCTGTTGCCAGAATTCTTTGGGTAAATCGAAAAGTTCTTTGAGATCTACGGGAGTTTTTAGGCCAGAGATATTTAAAGCGTCTTTGCTGGGCAGGTGACCAATTGGCGAGTCCTCGAAGCACTTCTCATCATGAACACGCCGAAAGACCCAATCGAGGACACGGGAATTGTCACCGAAACCGGGCCAAAGGAATTTACCATCGCTGCCCTTGCGGAACCAGTTGACATGAAAGATTTTGGGAAGCTTTCGTCCCTCTTGCTCCATGGACAGCCAATGGGATAGATAATCGCCGAAATTGTAGCCAAAGAAGGGACGCATAGCGAAGGGATCATGCATAATGGTCTTGGCCTTGTGTTCGGCCGCTGCTGTGGCTTCGCTTCTCATGGCAGCGCCCATAAAGACGCCGTGGCTCCAGTTTCTTGCCTCGTAGACCAGGGGAACACCGGTAGGACGACGACCACCAAAGAGGATGGCTGAGATCGGAACTCCCGCACTATCCTCCCAGGCATCATCAATAATTGGACACTGTGAGGCGGGAGTACAAAAGCGGGAATTGGGATGGGCAGCTGGTTTACCGGACTCCTTGGACCAGAGTTTGCCTAGCCAATCGGTTACCGTGACATTCGATAGGTGAGAATCCTCCATGCCCTCCCAGTAGACTCCACCATCTGAGGTGGTGGCCACATTCGTAAAGACTGTATTCTTGAAGACCATATCCATGGCTATGGGATTCGTTGCCCTTGACGTGCCTGGGGCAACACCAAAGAAGCCATTCTCTGGATTAATGGCACGCAGAACACCCTTCGAATCGAACTTCATCCAGGCAATGTCATCGCCGACACACTCCACCTTATAGCCGGGCAGAGTTGGGGTCATCATGGCCAAATTGGTCTTGCCGCATGCCGAGGGGAAGGCAGCAGCCACATAGATTTTTTTGCCCTGTGGATTTGTTATTCCCATGATGAGCATATGCTCGGCCAACCAACCCTCCCGCTTGGCAATGGTGCTACCAATTCTAAGAGCAAAGCACTTCTTGCCCAGCAGTGAATTGCCACCATAGCCCGAGCCGTAGGAGACGATCTCATTCTCTGCGGGCTTGTGCAAAATAATCGTCCTCTCAGGATCACAGGGCCAAGAGGGATGTGCCTGGACACCAGATTTGGGAGTGCCCACTGAATGCAAACACTTGACGAATTTGCCATCGCCCTTCTGAAGTTCATCGACGACAGGAACTCCAGCACGTGTCATAATCTTCATAGACTCCACCACATAAGCCGAATCAGTGATCTCTATGCCAATTTTGGAGAGTGGGGAACCCACTGGACCCATGCTGAATGGAATGACATACATGGTGCGTCCATTCATGCTGCCAGGAAACCTCTCCCCGATGGCCGCCTGCATATCAGCCTCGGAAATCCAGTTACCAAGTGTGCCCGGAGTAGCCTTTGGGGTAACTGGCACCGTTTCCTCCTTACGATCCGTGCAAATGAACGTCTTTGACTCGACGCGAGCCACATCGGCGGGATTGGTGCGTGCCAGCCAACAATTATCATACTTTGGCAGTGGAAGAATTGTTCCCTGTTTCAGCATTAGGGCTTGGAGCAGTTTACTCTCCTCCTGGGAACCATCACAGATATGTATACGCTCTGGTTGACATAGATTGACGCACTTTTCCACATATTCCCGGACAGCCGGAGTCAGAGCCTTTACATTGCCATACTGCACAGAAAGTGAGCGACGGCAAATCAATCGGAAATTCTGTACAGTTACACCGCCAGCCAGGCTAAAAGAAGAAGACCAAGAAAAAGGTTTGGATTTTTTAATTACTTTTGAATGATCGCAAGAGAGAGAGTCTACTACCTAGCCTACCATCCGCTAACTACCTGCCATAGAGAGTCCTAAAAATCTTAAAATTTGAAAACCCAAAACCCAAAAATATACTCATTTTTGTATGAAAACCAAAACTAAATGTGTCAAACACAACTGTACCTACAATTTGACATTCTAAGAGTATGCACAGCTATACGCACAGCTGCTGTAAGACAAAAAGAAAAAAAACTGGCTAATCAGCTGTTTGCTGATCGCCAACGTCCGCCGTCGTCGTCGACGTCTGGTTGTGCAGGTTTTTATGCTGTTCTGTATTTGTTTAAGAAACTTGATTTACAGCGCCAGCAACGACATGAAATTCGCGTTTTTTTTTTTTTTTTTTTTGGAGAGGGGATTCCAAACAGAGTTGAGTTGGGGATACCGCGAGAAGGGGGGCAGACCTTCAATTGTGAGACGCAGACGCGTCACTTTCATTAGAAGTGGTTCCAGGCCATGGTAAATGCTCTGTGTTGGTGTCTCTTTTACTCTCTGAATGATGCAATGTTTCATCAGCCATCGGCAAGATCGTTTGCTTGCTCTGCCTCGCGAGAGCGATACATAGTATCTCTATTTCTCTGTTTTGGTGTGGGTCGTGTCGCTTCGTGGTAGACAGATACAAAAATAAAACAATCAAATTATTTACTCTCAATGTAAACATCATTTCCGTTTGCCCAAAAACAAACTCTTATCTACTTATAACAAACTGCTCTCCATCGTTTCAATGTGTCAGGTCAAAGTCCAAAAAACCATCAATTTAGACGCTTCCATTCTCTCTCTCTATCTCTGTTGCTGGCAGGGCTAATGTTGGGGGTGCCCCAGCCAGTCAAAATATTGTGACGTCACTAATACTCAGCAGCAAATGTTGTGTCTACTGCGTAGTTGGAACTGCCCTGGTTCATATTAGCATAAACGAATCGCTTTGGTCTATGTATCTGTCTGTCTGCATGAGTCTAGCGTGTGATCCGACTCATAAAAAAGTCAACCCACTCTATGATGAAGCCAGACAGCAACAGATATACGAACTACATATGGAAATTTTAAGATTCTTAGTTAACCTGGATTCGACTAGGATGTTCTTCTTTACCCACACGAAGATCTGCAAATCATTAAAGGACTATAAAATGTTATTCCTTGAACATTAAGACAAATATGTTGCATGTGGATTTTCTCATTTGCTGGTCCTTTACTTGAGTCCTTAATATATTTAAGGCCATTATTTCATAAAAATTCTTTATAAAGAAGTTCGACTGTATCATCTGTCCAATTTTTCGATAATTTGTCCTCGGCTTTGGCTTGCTAACTTGCTAATTAGAAAAAAATGAACTTTTAATCTTTGCATTTAACTTGCTTTCTCTGCTATGTGGTGAACACAAAACCGAAGTCGTCCCCAAAGTTTTGTCTGGACTTTATCGTCTGTGAATTTTTGTCGGCCTTTTAATTTAGTTTATGAGTTCTTTTTGAATAGCCTTGTTTATACTACCAACATTTATTGACCCAAAAGCGATAAGCTTCAACTAGGACTATGAACAACTATTTTTATTTAAATATTAGCCAGTCAGATTCGGTTTGATTATCTCTGTATTATGTGGTGTTTCAATGGCTAATTATACCAAGTGTACCTAATACAAATACTTATGTATATATATACATATATATAGACGTATGCATTTGATTACTGCCACGCGCCTCTGTTGAGAGGAACTACTAGTGAAATGCTGCGCAGATTCGCCCAGCCCCATGTCTATTTTGGGTGATAACGAACTTTTGGAAAAGAAAAGAAAATAAAATTAAGACAGAGAAGGAAAGAGTAAGAGCAGTATATATACATTCGGGGAATCGATTTGCCTCTGGCAGGGAAATACCAATTTGTTGTCATTCGTAATGAATTGGCCCTCTTTCGAAATGGCAAACTGCATTTCCTTTAACAAAACTCTTACACTTTCACAGAGATGAGATCAACCACAAATATACCCAGTAAAAATGATCCAAATTTGAGTATTATTTAAAACGTTTGACAATGGTAAACAAAAAATATTGCGAAATTCATTTAAACAAAGGAAATACCCATTATAAGTGCTGATTGAATGTTTTTCATTGTGATTTTTTAATGATAGCTTATTCACGTATTCAACCAAAGCACTTCACGTGAAACTGGTTGATTGTGTAATACTCAAAATGCTTTGCTTACAGGTTTCACATTCATGAGAATAAGAATAGGTATTACATAAGGGAGATCCTATTACTCTCAGAATGATCCTATTACTTAATCAGAAATTAAATAATATTGTTTTGATATTTCTTATAAAGAATGTGTGGCCTTAAAATTTGATGGATAACTTCCAAAACAAACAAGATTTGTTACAAATCGTGGAAGTCTAAAGAATTTTTAGAATTCTGATGTTAAAACTAGTTGCGAATTATAACTAAATGAAGGTAAAAGTGGAAGGCGCAGCTAACGAGCAAATTAGTTGATGGAAAAGCAACTTTTAAACAATTATTTGTTTAATTTTTACAAGTAAATTTTTATGGTATTAGTTTTTAATGAAATTTGATCGATTTTTCAGGAAGTAAATGCAAATCTCTTATATTCTGCTAATTTACTATGATGTTTGGCCAAAGAGAAGCGAAGACAGCTAAAATGCTGAAAAGTTGCCTTCAGAATATCATAAAATTTAAGAGGTTTACTCAGAGGATCATTAAGATGGCTAGCAGAAAGCTATGTTAAGAGAAGCTTCCCATCACCGACGACAGGTGACAAAATGGTAAAGAAAAACCACAATAATTTTGACTACAAAAGTTATGGTTAATATTTTATGCATACTATATAAACACACTTATCAAATATAGCCCATTTATTCATTGTAAATTCCAAAGAAAAACAATGAAAATTGACGTTTTTTCCCTGTCCTGTTTTATAGTAAGCATGACGACAAGAATATTGACCGCCTTTACCTTTGATGGGTGGCTCTCTTGCCTTTATTCACTCTCTGTATTTTATTTTGGTTGTGTCTTGTATTTATTTTTATTTCTCATAAAAACAAACAAAAACGAAACTAAGAATTTTCATGCGTTTGCAAAAATAGCGTAGAGAGAATACGCAGAATTTTAGCGAGCGCGTGTTTTTTTCTTTACTATATGGAAAATTTATGACTCGACGTACTATATATACATATGTACCTATAGCTACATTCATACATATCTGTTTTATATTTATGTTTTTTTCCAATCCCCCCCAAAGAGAGGGGAACTGCCACATGGCAACCATAATTGGTGGATTTTTAAGGATGATGCAAAATGATGAGAGTATTTGCAAATCTCTTAACGAGTCGCTGTACTTTTCCTAAGTTTCTTAAGTGAAACTGGTTCCCTTAAAAAGTTCATTAGCCTTGGCCCTACAAACCCAAACCCAATGAAATAATTTGAGGGAAAAGACGACAACAAAGAACACTCAAATAAAGGCTAAGGGCAGACATAATCTTTAGGTCTCCCCCCGGAATCGTCGTCTGCGTCTGTCTATCCCCCGTTGTTTGCTCATTTTGTGGTTGCCTTCTTATCAGCTGGCCATCAAAACAAAAACTGAAACACTCGCAACTCAATGGAAAGCGAATACGAATTTGAATCGGTTTTAACCAGTTAACTACTTTTCATGTTGATTTCTTTATTACTAGCGCGTGGCCCAACAAGACCTAAAATCTGGCAAAAAAAAAAAAAAAAAAAAAACACTTCACTCCATCAGCTCCAGTTTCTTCGTTTCGTTTGTTATTATTTTTATTATTGTGCATTATTTATTTTAGTTTCTGTTTACAGTCAGTTTTGTACGACGTTGGCGATGACGTCTTGATTGCCGGGGATTTGCCGTTGTCTCTCCTCAATTTTCTGTTAGTCATTCAACTCGGGACAGCGAGAAATCAGCCCAGAGAACTCGGGACTAGCCACTTGCATGCGCCACTTAAGTGAACTGATGGAAATTTCTATTACCCTACGACTAAAGTTTAATCTACAGATCAGGAGACTTCAAGTAAACAAGCTACGTGTATTTTAGAATATATTTAAATACGATCTAATTTACATTGTTTTCATTGTAATATCTTGAGCTACTTATTTTCAATTCAATTCATTAGCACAAGTCTTTTATGCCTAATATTTTAGTTTTTATGACGTACAGAAATGCGTCAACAATTCTTTTGAAAAAAAAAAACAACAAATTTCGATTCAAATTAAACTGAAAACAGGGAAGTCAATTTGGCAAAATTCGGAAATGCTTTAAATTTGTTTATTACTATTAAAATATTAATACATTTCAGTTTCTTACCCTATACTAAAAACTAGCCAAGAACTTTAATGATTTGGAATCTATTTGTAAAGTATAGACATGTATGGAATATACTATAGAGTATATTAGTACATGATCTTATTAAGATCTCTTAATTTTAAAATCATTTAAAACTAAAATTAAACATTTATTATTTTCAGATAATTATAGAGAAGTATTTTAACCCTTTTTAAAGAACCTTTAACTTGCTTAAGTAAGATGTGGGATTAGGTAACACTTTGGGTAGGCCTATATTCCCTTTACTTTTAGTGTTTTTAAATATAAATTAAAGGGTATATTTGGGCATACATTTGCTATAGAAAGCAATCTTAATGACAATTGAATGGCCTATACGTAAACTGATACCGAATTGAAGAGTGAGATAAAGGAATTCAGTATCTATATATAGAGAACAGAAGTTCTGTCATATTGATATAACTCTACCGAACCGATCTGTTTCCTTTTTCTTTCAGGGATTTTCTTTCTTTTTGTCTCAATATTGTTTTAATAATATTTGTCTTTGATCTTTTGATCTTTGTTCATGATTTCTACCGAGAAGTTTCCTTGTCCTAGGCATAATCTTTGTCTATCAAACTGCGCAGAAACAGTAAGTACAGGCAGCCCCCTCCCACTACACCCTTGCACCTAGTTGAAACTAGAATTTATTAGTTATAATATGTCTGGCTGGCTAAATGGTTTTCATAATGCAATTAAGAGTGCCGCTACCGCATATCAAAGTCCATGACTGGAAAAAAAAAACCAACTGAACCAACCTAACACCTAATATACTTATATGTTTGCCAATTGATAAGCAAATGCCACACTTTTTGTTGTGTTTTTAGTCGGACAGAGAGATAACAATAGTACCGTTATGTGTATAAGGTAATGGACAATTTGTTGCTTCAGCAAATAAATATTGAATCAGATGTTCATATAAATAAATTTATTTTCTTATTTTTTCTTTTTTACACATAAAGTAAACGTCATTAAAAGACAGAGAAAGAGAGAATGATTCAGGGGGGGAAAAACTAAATATCTTATCTAGTCCAAAAATTTTCTAGGAATTGTCTGGTAAACAAACAATTAACTGATAAGCTCCAAAACATTGTGGATCATTAGAGTGAACAGAAGAACTTAAAAATGAAATATATATTATATATCTGTTCTGATTGATTTGCGCTTAAAAAGTCATTAGAAAGAAGGTAGAGAAGAAAAAGAGGCGCGTGGCCTGTGAACAATGTCATTGGCATGTCAATGATGATGATGGTGATGATTATTGTTATTGTTATTCTGAATAAATATAGTAAATTTATTTATTATTGTGAATTTCAGCTTTGTGTTTTTTGTTATTTTGCCACTTGGAGGGGCTCGGCAACTTGTCGCGAACTCTTCTCACAGACAGTGAGAATAACAATATTGTTATTATTAATAGACCTGTCGAAAGGTTATCAATGGGAATTATCAATGACCATGTCAGGCGTTGCAAATAAACAAAAGTATCTCACGGATACGTCAGTTCATTCGCCTGCCTCGCCTCTCTTTCTCTGTGCGTGTGCATTGTGTTGACTATTTTGAAATTTACTTTGCCGGTTTGTATTTTGGCCAAAAAACACGCCACCATCAGATGGATGGAGAGAGAGAGAGAGAGAGAATATCAAAACAGAAACCAAACAAGTAAATCAGATACAAAAAGATTTCTTCCAAAATGTCGCTGCTGTTGCTAAGCGGCCTCAAAATGAAAACAAAAACAAAAGGCAATGCTTACCTCACAGACTCAGATACACCCACACACACAGACAGAGCAAGCCAGTCGAACAAGTGTCCAAACGATCGAAGAAAAACGAGTCAAAACAAAACTACAAAAATAATAACAAACTGTGGGTAAAAGGGGGCCGAGAGACCACATGGAAGAGGAGCAGGCCAGTTGCTGATAAAAAAGGCAAACAAAGAAGCTTTTTAGAAATAATTTGTTAAATGAAAAACTTCTAGCATACTTAGCAAGGGCAAAAATGTTGTCAAGTGTGCCCCCAAAAGTAGGCTATAGAAAACTTGAAAGAGCTTTAAGAACAATGCTAACGATGATGATGATGTTGTTGATGACGTTGATGATGGGTTTCATTGATAAAAACAAACACTGGACAAAGGGCAGCCACTGAGAAGTGGTGGCGGCAATGGCTGAGTGCGAATCAAGTAAATTGTTTATAAACAAACTACTGTGCGAGAGAGAGAGAGAGAGAGAAAAAGTAAACGTGGAAGAGTCCCATTCTCTCATTCTGTTGCAGTGAGTACATTGATCTTAGCGGCAAGTAAAATGACATTAACATTGCTTGACTCTTGCTTCGCCTTGAAGATGCTGATAATAAAAATCCAAAAAGCATGGAAATTTCCTCGCCACTTGAGAGTTTTACTGAAAGAGACCCACCCCCAAACACTTCTCTTTGTAGTTTTTCCTACTTTGAGGTAGGTTCTATTACAAACTAAAGAGGTTCAGCCACGACTATGCCTTGAATGAGATACCCTTGTAAATAAAAACAAAATTTCTAATAGCAAATCTATTTGCAATGTTAAAAACGTTTAATCGTATGTATATACATACAACCGTATGTTTTATTATATACATAGTCTTTATCAGCTTTGACAGCTCGTTGTCGATATCTCTTTGATAGTCAGACCTTTCCAGTACAAACTGGAGCTTATTTGCGATATACCCCCATTAAATTCTATTTAATAGAGAATATTTTAGAAAGAAGAAGTAATAAAAAGAAGAGTAGGTAATTCTACAGACGTTTTTTAGAGAGTAAGTGATGAAAAATGATATATTCTATATATTACATTCGATATCGATATCGTATCTTGGAAAGATTTTACCTACAATAAGCCGGAATAACTTAGTTTCTAAAGCCGAAAAACTGGATTTTTGAATCCGGCTGCTGCCAAAAATATCTTTCATATCTGTCCATGTTTAATCTAATACAATATATATCTATATAATTCATTAGGAAAACGTACAAGACAATCAAACATTAATTAGAAAGGATGAAATATAAACGAAATCTCAATGTTAAAAAATCTCCCCAAGGAGAAAAATATACAAAAGTTACTGGGAATATAAACATACAAATATGAAGTTAGTTTTTAAATTTCTTATAACTTTGTGACTACTTGAAAAATAATCCTTTGAAAATAACTTCTATCTATGGTTGAAACTACTTTTATCTAGCCACTTTTAGTTAGGGTATTTCTAAAGAAAAAACCACTTGTAAATGAACTCGGCCAAACAATGTCAGACCACAACTCACCCGCATCGCAGCAGCTGAACACCTTTGAGCATCATTCTGGTTCGTATTTCTCTGCCTTTGGCTCTGCTGACGCTTCACTTTTTCACTTTTCGTCGTGGCGCACTTGGCAAATTTTCTTCTCGTCTTTTGGTTGTTGGCTTTTTTTGTTGGGTTTTTAATGAATTTATATTCGTCGTTGTCGCAAGGGAGACTACTAATGAAATTGCACTTTTAATTTCAATTTGTATATGTTTAAAACCAACTAATTGAATTGAATGATGGGGCGGCGGTTACTTGAAGGCCTTTTTCTGAGAGGGGCACTTGTTGCGCTTCAGCTCAGCTGGAACTCGAGTTGCGGAGTAGGAGGAGGTGGAAGGTGGCTGAGATCTAGATGATGGTAACGACTATGGAGGCGGAGGAAGCACTTGTTGCTGCTTGGACACCACAAACCAAACTGAAACTCTTGCGCTTAAGTAACCATATTATTATACATTCATTTTCAGTCTTTACTTTGTGCAGCTCATTCGATTCTCGCCTATATGTATGTGGAGGGGCAACATATGTTTTGTGTTTTGATTTCGTTTTCGGTTATATATATTTTTTTTTTGGCTCTGATAAGATAAGGAGGCCTTGCCTCCTCCTCCGCCTTCGTGCTTTGCTGCTACGTGACGCCCACAGCATAACCGAAATTGCTCTAAATGAAACCGAAATAAACAAACTCGGAAAATGCACTTTTCATTCGCTTTCGTACTGTGGGTGGGGCAGTGGTTCAAACATTCTGCTTAGTGGGACATTCTCTTGGATTTCTTATCAATATTCGATCAATATCGATTATGCATTATCGTTGTTTAATGTTTCTTGTTTATAGAACCAATGCCATTTACAATACCCTTTTCCTCTGTTTCCAATAAAAAACATTACCGCTTACTACCAATTTACTTTCTAATCATAATTGCCCCACAAATGACAAGGTCATTTAAAAGAGAAAACTTGTTGCACTTAAAACTAGCCTGGCAGGGGACCTGCCCCCAAGCAGAGGCGTTCCTTAAACCTTCCCAAAAGTGAAAAAAAGAACTTATCAAATGTGTTTAAAAGTAGATTATCTTGTACATGTTTAGTCAATTTCTGAACTACGTTCCCGCCTGCTAATCATGCTTGCCAAAAACACAACAAAATTATTAAATCCGATAAGCCTCGGTCCAAGGTGCCTGATTCCTGATCATCGGTCTATCTGGAATCCCATAAATTTCACTCAGTCGTCTTGCAGTTGCGTCTGGTGACACTTAAACGTGCCATCTGCGGCACAGTGGTTTAACCATTGATGATAATTAGGTCAATTGAAGTTTAATGCTAAAAGATTTACTTTTTGTATGGACCGCAAACTAATCCTAATTCTAGAGCTTTAGAAAATGGTTTTAGTTTTCTACATAATAAGCTGAATATCCTTATAACTTCGTATGAAATATAATACAAATTGAATGATTATTTTATGGGTATTGATGTTGCTTGAGCCATTAATATTTTCCATTCGGAAGCCAATGAATGGCACAGTGGAACCAAAACGAATAGTACTCATGTAGTTTCTGTGGGTTTTCTGTTCGTAATGCTAAAACGATCCATCAAAATAGAAGTTAAAAATAAAAACACATTTTCGTTTTTGCTCTTCTTCAACTTAACGCACTAATGTTTTTCTTTAAATATCTTTATTAATAATAATTACCTGCATACATACATACATATATATTATAATAATGTTTTTCTTCATCCATTTCATGCTCAATATAAGTTTTATAATTTTCTCTTTACTTTTATTCAAAGATTTTGTTTTGTTGTTCTAATACAATGAAATTTACACAAGTCCATTTTGCATTTAGCACTACGACAATAATTGATATACAATATTTATAGATCGTATGTGGTATATGTATGTGTATATATATAGTAGTATATATTTATATAGATGTAGGCATGGCATAAACTATATACTTTGGTTTTCCTGTTTATTTTCTTTATTTGTTTTAGTTTTTTTTTTTTTTTTTGGTTTTCGGTACTATTTGTATTTGGTTTCGGTTTCAATTGCGAGGATATGACTTGATGGCGGGGTGAAGGAAGGATTAGAAGTGGGAACTTACTTTACAGTTTACATACTAACGGCTAGTTCTCTTTTATATTTTTATTTTTTAAATTTCTTTTTTATACAAAAACAACTGTCAATCATCAGACCTTGTGTCTTCCAAAAGGTACTTCGATCCAACAAGCAAGTTATATATCTATTTATATATATATACTGTATATATTTCTGATGTGTACAAAAGTCAAATGTTATACCAAAATAAACAAAATAAATGATATGAAATTATATAAAATCGATAAACTGCTCTACAAATCTCTCTAAAACTCGGACGTGTGACCCATATACAATATATAAAACATACATATATGTATATCTGTCTGTCTGTCTGTATATCTGTCTGTCTGTTTGTCTTCTTATTGTCTTCATAATTTTTTCTGTTTGCCGTTTGCTTTTACATAAAAAATTTGCAAGTTTTTGATTTCAATTTCCAATTGATTTGAATGCTGCTTAGAAGAAAGATAGAAATGTATCTATCTATATCTGTGAGTAGGAAAAGGAAACCGAATAATCTCTGTTTGGAATTTGTTGTGGATTTTTTGAGTGTGAATGATCGATTTTGAGTGCTACTTAAGAACTAGTTAAATATATATATTTTATAGATTTTTTTTTACGGTTTTCTTTTTTGTTTTAATGAAGAACTTTACAACCACTAAAACTATTCACAGCAGTTTATTTTCTTCTTCTGGTTTTGTTTTTTTTTTCTTTTTCTTTTTTTGAATGATTTTGAAATAATAAGAGAATAATGTGAAAAGTGGCTGCAAAAAGGATTTCGAAATTAAAATGTGGGTGAGTTTAATTTACTTTTGTTGTTCTTGCTTAAGTCTACATTTTGAGGATATTATTTAAGAATATCACACATTCCTTGTTTTGCATTAACTTTTATTTTTTGTTGGAAATTTTTCGTAAGTTTTTTTGTTGTTTTTTATAGATTGAAACCGAACAGAAAACATTGAGAACGAAACAAATTTGAGTTAAACTCTTTGATAGAAAATGCTTTTTTGTTGTAATTAGGTTAGGTTTTTCTTTGTCTCAAGTGCTAGATCAACTAATACATATATTATATAATTAGATATAGATTTCTATATATATATAGTTGTAAACAAAAAAGAAAAGCATTTTGCAATTTAAAATAAATCTTTGTTGGCCAGAGGCAGGATCAACCAGACCTACATAATACAATTATAGTATCTTAGAGGCAAAAGTGGTGGCAAAGTGGGGGAAATTGGAAAGTTGAGGGAAGGGGTAACTTTTAATAATTTCTTTCAGTTTTGTGTGTTTTGTATTTTGGATAAAGCTTTAAGCGCAATTTCAACTAAATGCTAGTATTAAACAAACAAAAAAATAGTCAAATTTTTTAGCAACCCGTTTTTTAGTTAGCTTTTCTCTTTCTTTTCTTCTTTCTGCACATTGTACTTATGTTTTGTGTGTGTGTGTGTGTTTAGTTTAACAGATTTAGGGCTTAGTCTAATGTTAAAATACTTAGTTTAGTTCAATATATATATTTATAAATGGTTTTCCAAACGAAAAAATTCACTTGCATTCATTTTGTTTTTACACATCGTAGGCATCCTTTTTGCTGTAGTTTTGCTTTCTGTTTGTTGGCACATTTAGCACATTTGATGTTAGTTTTGTTTTTGCTGTCGTTGGACGCATCATCATCATACGCATGGTCATGGGTTTGTCTTCCTCATCGTCGTCGGAGAAGTCACTCTGTGTCTTGACATGACCACCCAATGCAGGGCCACTGAAATCGTTCTCATCATCCTCATCATCATCATCATCCTAGATTATAGAAAATGCAAACAGTTGAGTTATGTGTTAAAACAGAGAGAGAGAGAGAGAGAGAGAAGATAACTTAAATAAAGAAAAATTATCTAGAGTTTATAAATCTTAATTCCAAACAAAAACCCAAAGAAATCATTCATACTTAAGTATCTATAAATCATAATAAACCACAGTGCGTATACGTAACACACTGCCACACTTATATACAAGCTTTCAAAAGCTTTCACGCACACGCACACAGAAAATAAAAGCAAACGTAAGCCATAACGTCAAACGTAAATGGTGTATAGAAATAACGTAAGCTGTTTACAGTTACAAAACGTTACAAAAATTCAAATTCAAAAGATATTTTCAATTTGGTTTTAGTTTACCTGTTTCATTAATAGTTCGTTTTAGCCACATTTTTGCTGCCAATTTCTATTTTTTTGGACTACTTAGTATATACAAACGTATTGAATATTTTGCCCTTTACGTAAAATTGAGCCTTCTTTTCTGCATTTAAACTAAGTTTTTGCTTTTGTTTCATAAATAATTGTTTTGTTCTTGTAAACACTTAGAAGGCGAGCTTGCGATTGTTGTTTTTTGTTTTTCATTTGTTGTTGTTTGTTTTGCTGTGCGTTGTTAATTCGTAAATATTTTGTTTTTTTTTTTGCTTTTAATTGATGGGATGAGCAATTTGGTTATTAGTTATTAAGAGAGTTTAATTTTTTTTTTGGGAATATATAGCTTTATGATCGTGTTTTAGTTTCTTCTATATTCGGCAGACGGCATTTGTGAATTTTTCTTTTTTTTTCTTGTGTTGTTCTTGTCCTTACTTCAGTGTTTAAGAGCTACGTTTTTGTCTCTTTTGTTTTCGATTAATTTAATTTAAAACTTGTTAATTTGTTTTCTTGTCGATAAGGTGATTTTTGTTTTGGTTTCATATATTAATTCTAATTCTAAAACATTAAATTCAAACACAACAGATTAAAATAAAAAAGTAACATAGGAAGAGAGAGAGAGAGAAATAGAGGGAGAGAGATATTAGAGTATTGAGTGTGTGATTAATGCCAAGTGAGTTGATTGTCTAGTGAATGGACAAGGACACAACTTACTTCAAAGTCTCCAATTGTGAAGCGTGTCGCCGCTAATGAATCTTGCGGTGGCATATCCGGACTCATATTCTATTATATATTCAACGACAATGATTGTGATTTTTTTGTTGTATTTTGTTTGAAGCATATAGGATCAAAAAAACCAAGCGTAAAGTAGTGTGAGAAATGTTACGGATGTATTATTTTGGAGGGGGGAATTATGTGAGAGAAAGACACAATTAGTTACACGTATTAGTTTTGAAAGAAGTTAACTTAATAATTGCTTAGCCTGAGATAAAGATAGAGAGATATAGACATATGTTCAACACAACGAGGAAAATAAAAAGAGAAAGCCAAGAAAATTAAATATAGAACTAGGACTTACATCATCATCATTGTCAATCATTTCCTTGGTAGAAGCTGTGGTCTCATTACGTCTTATTGAACCCTGATGTATATCCAAATCCACTTTGAGGCACTGGAAGCTACGCATGAGGAACACAATTGGCATGGGTAAAACACCGGCCAATATCATGGACAAGGCAATAGCCATGACCCAAGTGGGATAATCCTTCTGGACAACCATACCCTAAAGACAAAGCAAAAGCATATTAGTTTTAGTGAGAGATAGAGAGTTCTCTTGGGATCACTCACCAATTCAGCACTCCAGGCTCCATAAGTGGGATTCCTTATGACCATAAAGATAACCGATGAGGCCAGAATACAAACCATTATGACTGGACCTATATAACGCCAAGTCAATTGCCAATAAAGGCCAGGTCTATAGCCAGTCATCTGATAGATATCCTCAGTGAAACTAAAGGCAAGAAACGGCAGATTATTAGAATGAATCTAATAAAGGGAGAAAAGAAATAATACCGCTCGTGTCCATAGATAAAGATAACTGCTATCATCTCCATTAGAGCCACCACCACCAAGCCTATGGTGCCGGCAAATGAATCAAACATCTTTAGCCAATACTCTCCGGCACCTGTGCAGAAGATGAAACCGACAATGAAGCAGAATAGACATACCACTCCGGTGACATGTTGTTTCTTAACCCGCTTGATGATATCAATGTCGAAGAGAGTGCACAACATGCCCTCCAAGATGCCAATCTGTGAACCCAGGCCCAATGACAATAACATGGTGAAGAAGAGAACAGCCCAAAATGGTGCACCAGGTAGCTCAACAATTGCCTGGGTAAAGACTATAAAAGCCAGGCCAGTGCCTTCAGCAGCCTACAAATGGGAAATACGAAAGTGAGTACACCCAAAAATAACAAGATAATTCTATATGTCATACTCACATTATCCAGTTCCTTTGAGAGAGTGCATTCACTTAGTTGCAAAGAAGTTTTCATGGTATCATTCAATGTACTCATAAATGCCTCATACTCATCCTGAGTGGCATTTTTGAACAATAGCTGATGCTTGGCCAGGATATCCGTATTTCTGATGGCGAAAGAGAAAGATTTCGAGACCGGTTCAAGTCAGTTGAAACCAAAATCAGATTCCCGGACAAAACAGACAGACAGAGAGCCAGCTCAAGTGCACTTTGTCAATAAACATTGCGAGTGGAGAACAAACGATTAATTGATACAAATTGACAGACACGGCCGCGATTCGCATATCGATTTGCGTATATCAATAGAAACAAGCCAAAAGCCATCTAACGATGGTCCGGTTATAACCGATGCTAACCCCCACTCCCATTTAAACAGTCACTCACTCAACCATTGAGCCAATCCCCTGACCATTCTGTGAATGGATAGATGGACTCACCCTGCTATACAGCGATCCACATTGACGGTGGCCTTGAAGCCCAGTATGGCAAAGATGACGACACTAGCATAGATAGCGGTGACCGCATTGCACACGGACACCAAAAGAACATCCCGGACGCAATTATTCTTGGGCGTATTGTAGCTGCCAAAGGCAATTAGTGAGCCAAAGGCCAGGCCAAATGAATAGAATACCTGAGTGGCTGCATCTAGCCAAACCGTCGGCTCCAATAGTTTCTCCACTTTCGGTGTATACATGTGCATTAGCCCAGCTCCGGCTCCCCGTAGCGTTATGCCGCGTATAAAGAAGATGGTCAACACAATGTAGGGGAAAAGTGAGGTGAAGTACACCACTTTGCCGGAACTCTGTATGCCCTTCATCACAATGAAGAAAACCACAGTCCATGAGAGCAACAAACAGAGGACAATCCACCATTTCAGACCGCCAGAATCGTCCATAGATTCGGCTGCATCCAAAGTGGTGCGGTACCAGAAATACGTAGTCTCCGAAGAACGGGCGCACTCTTCCAGTTCAAAGCCAGCCGTGCCATTGTCCGGACAAGTGGACCAGGGCAAAGGATACTAATTGAAATCAATTGTTTATTGTTAGTGCTTGCCATTTTCGATGTTTCGACTTACCCGAAAACTATTGAAGAGATAGAAAAACACCCACGTGATGATCACATTGTAGTAGAGTGCCACGAATAGCGTCACAATGCACGACGAGATGCCAATGCCGCCCAACCATGGATGTATTGTATTCCATACGCCTAATGCACCCAAACGCATGCGCTGACCAATCCCAAGTTCGATGAGAAACAGTGGTATGCCCTCCAGTATTAGCATAATCATGAATGGTATCAGAAAAGCACCTGTGAAAAGTGACGTAAAATCAATTTGCATTAGCCAAATACCCTAACATTAATGAAGAGTACTTAAGGTTTTTTAGAAAGGTTTCTCATTACATAAGGAAGATCTAGGACTATGAAATGACTGAACTTTGCCCCTGGTATATATTATTTGCCACAAGTAATTCCCTGAATATTCCATATTTATATGTTTCAAAATGCTAGTTTTTAAACTGCTTCTTGCATACTTTTGGGAGCAAATTTAGGTCATTTCCCTCCTCTATATGTATATATATATTTTAATTCGATTTCCTATATCCTAAGTTGAATATTGCTTAGTAATGATGATAGAAGTCTGAGAAAGATATATCGATTTGTACTTGATCCCAAATCTTCTTTTGAAGTGTTTATATTTTCAATTTCTATATTTCTATTCTATTTCTTTTGGCAAACTTATCCACTTAGCTGATCTACCTTAAATTTGTGTAACTGTAATTTGTAATTGAATTAAAATACCTAGGTGGGGCCCCCCCTCGATATGCACACTCTCCCCTATATAAAAGTGCGTGTTTCGGCACGAGGTGTACGTCAGACCCGGGCACAACACAAGGTCTGCAATTAAGCCCTTCCGGCAGTAAACAATGTGCACCTCCCCGCCGCCTCTTGCGCACTCTACCACATTATGGGTACTGCAATTAGTGCACATTAAATCTCATAATGTTATTGTCAATGTGAGCACACTTGATTAGCCTTACTTTACTGATATTGGATATAAGCAATGGGTGGAATGTCAAAATGCAAACTGCAACAATTTGCATTGTCGACAGGTAAGGTAAAAGGTAATATGAAGCAGGTTCAACAACATGAGCTGTGGATTAAATACTCACCGCCACCGTTCTGTTGACAGAGATAGGGAAAACGCCAGATATTGCCCAGACCCACCGAATAGCCAATAATGCTGAGAAAGAATTGCATTTTGCCGCTCCAGGCAGCACGTTCGGGCTCAGCGCCTGGTATGTCCACCGATTGCACAGAATTGCGTTGCGGGGCGGTCAGGACAATGGTCACCCCATGGGTGCCATCGCCGCGGGCGCGTGTGTTCAGTGGAGCCATTTCGTGGCCGTTTCGTGGGGCATCGATGATTTTAGTGGCAGCCATCAACGTGTGGAGGACGGCAGTCCAGAGCACAGGTTTCTGTTACTTCTGCAATTGGAAGATATATGTACATATATAATGGAGTTGATTATGCTTTTGTTTGATCAATATTCTCTGTAAAGTTGTGCCAATGTCCTTGAGGCACTCGAAATGGGTGGGTAACTCAATTTGTGGCCTAATTGATGTGCCATTAGCTTACGAGCAGTAAGCGTTCTCTCGAGAGTCACTTTTTGGTTAGAATAATTTTATTAGAGAAAGCATAATTCACATCATCCCACTCACAATGAGAGAAGAGCACTCTTTGTCTGTCTCTCTCACTCTCTGTGGCCATGTTCCTTAACCTTGTTGCTTAGTTTAGTCGAAACATTGTTTTTGTTGACTACTGCAGGAAGGTCACACACACCAAGCGTGCTTATTTACTTGGAGGCTCGTCTCGACCTGCTGCTGCTATTGCTGACGTAGTAAGCTTCCAACCAGAGGACAAAAGCATTAGAGAAAGAGAGAGAGAGAGAGTGAGAGAGGGAGAGAGACCCGCAGAGAGAGATGACATACTGCGTGTGGGTGTGTTGTGGGACCAGCAGCTGTGTGGCAAGAAGCAGCAGCAACTCACCACGATAAAGAGAGAGCTTTTTGGGTGTCCTGCTACTTCATTGATGTCTTATGGATGGTTTTGGGCAAATGTCAACCATCCCCCATCCCATCCCTCAACATTTGCCTATTGTGCCTAACCGTGCGTTCTTCTTCCCAATCTATATTGCGTATACGTATGACGTCTTTTCATGGCACCCATCACCCTCTCAACTGCAGCCCTTCCGTGGGCGAATATTGTAAACAATTTATAGCTAAAAAGAAAAAAAGAAAGAAAAACTGCAGCTGTCCCAATAAGAAATTTTCCTCAAGCATTCACACAAACTTTTACACACGATGACTAAAAACTACCAAGTGGAAACCGCATATTATTTTAATGCACCACCACATGCTTAGACGGACAGAGACAGAAAGATATCTAGAGAGGGAGTGGGGGATAATAAAAGGACTTGGTTGGATTCAACAAACACACGCACTGCCCCTTTTCTTCTATCCCCTTATGCCCAGCCACTACTTGAGTCAAGTTTTCCGCAATATTTTCGCGCTGTTGATTACACAATCCAATTGACGTTACGTAAAAACCTGTGCTCTGAAGTCCTCTGATTGCCACTTTTCTTTGCGTCGCAGTTATGTGGCTCCCCCTGCCACTCTTTGGGGCCGGCATTTCTATAAAAAGAAAACAAGCAAAGTGGACATGGGTCATGGGATATGGAGAAGCGACCCTGACACGACCGTCATTAAATGGACTCTCTCTCTCTGTCTCTCCCTCGCTTGCATTTAAACACCATGCTTAAATCATTTCTATAGGAAATTACTCAATGATAGACCAGATTAATGAGACTAATCAAAGTGCTTCGATTGCATCTAAATGGAGAAATTGTGTTTTCTGTTGCCAACAAGAGGAAGAACTAGGAAAAACAGAGTAAGCGAGAAGCGAGAGAGAGAGTATGAGGTAAACATTAAGTAAGATTCCCTTGCAGGATGCTTATATAATCCCAGACAAAAGACAACAATCGCCAAAAACAAAACAAATTTTGTTCCTTTTATAAAAAAAAATTTTAAATGAATGGAAATTTACCCAAAAAACAAAAAACACACAACAGGACGCTACCTAAGGCAAACACACACACACACACAGAAACACTCTCACACACTTGATGTTGTGTGTGTGTGTATATATATAGAAAAGCTTTAGCTTTCAAAAGGACAAAAGCGAAATTGCGTCGTGCCAAAAATGATATTCAAAAAAACAAAGTTCATCCCCTTTAACCCACATGGTAAGGTAGCAGGGGTTAAGGGGTTAAGACTCTGTTCTTTTTGGTTTTTCCCTTTAAAGCTTATTTCTGGCCATAAAAAAAAGGAATAGAAAACAAACAACGTTAACACAAAAGTTAGACAAGTTCGAGAGGGACTAAGAACTAGGATGAATATTTTCTTTTTAAGTGGGCGTCAAATCGATAAGCCAAAAGGGAGAGGGGGGTAACTCTACCTTTAGCAGGTGCAACTGTTATTCTATTACTCTGGTTCACATTCTGCATAAATCATGCAATCATTTGCCAACCAATAAAATTTCACTTTACTAGCTCGCTGTCTCTCTCTCTCTCGCTCTCCTTTTCTCTGCCTGTTTATGCAATCGATTTTGCACAATTTTATTGAATTTTGTGGAAGAGAACATTTTTGAAAATGCCATATTTTTACATACATATATTCTATTTATAACATGACTTGAGTTGTGTGTGTGAGTGTGTGCGTGTGTATGTGTGTGGGCCTTATTGTAATTGTAATTGATTTGACCATCAACATTTGGCGCCGAAAAACTATATGCAATTTGGCAATGCAACCAACCAAGCAAACAAGCAAGTTCATCCCACCCCAACACACGCTTCCTTCTGCATGACCTTGACGAAATGGCGGTGAATGTTGGAGGAGGAGGATGTGGACGAGGAGGTGGAGGAGTAGAATGTTTGCGACTCGAGTCAGCTGAATTGGATTGGACTGGCTGGAGCCGACTACTGGTTACTTCTCGCATTACACACACACACACACACATCCGTTCAATCCCTTAATTTTGATTTGTTTACGCATGCTTAACATTGATATATATATTTATATATTTTCTTTTTGTCTTCTAGTTGGCAGCAAAGTTTGCTTTATTTGCCATAATCTAATGTAAATAAACTCAACGAACTTCATTAGATACAATGGAAAAGTTTTGTCTATAAAGGAAACAAGTTGGAAATTTTATAGTTTAATGCAGCTGTTTCAATTATTTGTAGCATTGTTTATCAATACGACTTAAGCGGAATCAATGCTGAAATCAAATCCATCAACAAAAGTAGTTTAAACTGCTTTAGTTTAGGAAAAGTTTCCAAAGGTAGATCTTCTTCTACAGAAAAATAAATCGGTTTTTTCCAACTCTTATGAGGAAAAAGAAAAACGTAAAATTAAACAAAAAGCGAACCTATACATGGAACAAGTCATTGTCATATTACTTTGATTAAAAGTAGAACATTAAGGAAAATTAGAAATCAGTTAAATATTGTTATTATATTAAATAAATTTATGTTATTCATCCTATTGTTTCCTTTTTTCAGATGTTAATCTTCTATATACTTTTAACTGCCAAAGGACCCTAGAGAACTTAAATTTAAAACAGATTTCCAATTTTTATAGATAAATATCTAATCATTATCATCTTGAAAAAATAAACGGATTTCATCGAGTTCCTTAAATTATTCATTTCGATTCAAATCGTAATGGAGTGTAATTGAGTCTGCAGAAAAAAAGTATTCGAAGTAGAAATAATTAACACATATCCGCTAGGATAAATTTATCAAGCCTAATCGAGACTTGTAAATAAATAATATACGTTTTTAATAATTATTTTTCACTTTACATATTTTTCTTTAAAGCTTGAATACCTAATTGTAAGTATAAAAAGTCTAGTCATTATTCATTACTGTAATTTTCACCTAATATATTATTTACACATTGTCGTAATATAATGAACAAAACTAATGAATTTGAAATTTATCTACTTGGAATTTATAAAAATATATTAAATTAAATATATTTGTTGGTTGTTTTGGTGATTGAAGTCAAAACTTTATTGTTTGAACATATTCGTTTTCCAACAGAAGCAAAAATATTGACAAATAGAGTACAATTTACAGCATCTTTAATAGCTACATGAATAATTGAAGTGAATTAGTAAAACAACAGAAAGGAAATATTTTAAAAGTTGTATATACATCACTTTTTATAGATTTTTTTGTTCCCCAAATGAACAATAAGCTAATATTATAAAGGGTATTCATGTCATGAAGGTGGAGATGTTTGAGATCGTGCAGGTTTTTCGAACCTTTTGGTGACTTATTTCTATTGTTTTAGTTTTAAAGAATTTGTTTAGAACCTTTGATTAAAGAATTTTGTTGGAATATCTGTAGCATATGGAAAATATTTCGTATTATAGTTTGATTTTAAAAATGAGTTAAATTTTTTAGGGAAAACAATTTTTGTAAATTACGATTTGTAGTATAGAAACAGTTTGCAGAATACAAGAAATGACACATTTGCCAAATTGCAAGAAAAACAGTTTATTTATATTCTTCCAATTATAGAATTGGCCATTTAGTTTCTGTTCTAGACTTGTATAAAATGTGAATCGTTAACCAGATATGATATAAAATAAAAATAACGAATAAGTATCTTATTTAGATTCTAATTGGATCCTTGATAATGTGGAAAAGCACTTGCCTTGCACTTGAGTCAACCAAAGAGAAAAGAGAAAACCCAAAAAATCACAAAACCTTTTATATACAAGGTATATGCAAAAACTTTCGCTCTCACTCTAACCCATAGGGGCATAGGTGAGTGAGAGGAAAGGGACGATTGCAATCAGACGAGAGCAAAGTTCAATTTTTGCCATTTTTTGGCACAGCATCAACTGTTGGCCTGTTGAGGATGTGAGAGATGATGTGGATGGTTGGATGGTGAGGATATATTTCGGAGGCGGAAGCTTTTAACATTTTTTTTTTTTTTTTCTCTTGCTTTCTTTTCGCGCTGGTGACCCAAACAACCCCCAGCCAATGCCATTGCCAGCCTCAATGCAATTTCACGGGAGGATGGTATACGGGGGAGATGCTTACAATGACGTTGACGAAGCTTTTTCATGTTTTTTTGAAAAATGTGTTTATGTTTTTGGTTTTTGTGTGTGTTTTTTTTTTTTCGGAAAAATACCAATTAATCACTTGATCTGTAAATTCTTTGCCAAAATTCTATTTGCCTGGCACATTAAAACACGTGCTCTATAATGGGTTTTTTGTTCGCTGCTGCGGTTTTGTTCGTGCATAAGCTGAATAAATTTGCAAATTGACTGATTTACATTCGCATTTCGATGCAAAATGCACAAAAATGCAGATTTACAGCTGTCTTTAAGGGCACGGGCGCTCTATTGAGTGACTCCCTAACACACAAATTGCACGTGCAGGGCACAAAATTATTTCCAAGTGATAGTCAAGTCGAGAGAACACACACAGAGATGGAGACAGAGAGAGTGAGAGAGAGTGTGCGTGAGTGAGAGGTGATGATGGCAAAGGAGCATAAGGATATGCGCAGGACACGTCAGACAGTGGCAAAAAAGGAAGAAGAATAACGAGCCAACGTACCAAACTTTAACTTGACTTAGCTTCGGTTTGGCTGGCTGCTGCCGTTTTTAAGGGCGGATTTTTTCACAAGGACAAAGACACAGCACACAGAACGCGCCGTTTTTCTTTTAGATTTGCACGATTTTCACACTTGCGGAAAATCTTCTCTGCTTCGTTTGAGAAATGGAATTTAATGCACTTTTGTTTAATACTTTATTAGAATTTACACTGACACACAAGACACACACACAGAGAACAATTTCGTTCGACGAAAATTTTTTAAATTTATTTTCTTGCGTTTTTCACACGAAGCTTTGCTCAATTTTCACGACCGTTGATTTGTGCTTTCCGTTATAAACTGAATTGCTTGGCGCCGAGATAGCCGATTCCGAAGCTCTTCAAGCTGTGACAATGTGGTGAATACCGCGAACGAGGAGAGTTGAATCCACCAATCCCTGTGGGTTCTGTAGGGCGTAAGCTGTAGGCGGAGAGGGGTGGAGGAGCAGCAGCAGCAGGACACGCGGCCTGCATGGAAATTTTTCACTCTACAAATATGCGAATGGTGGAATGAAGTGGTGAAGGGAAGTCTAGTTAACCACCCCCATTATTCCACCCATTCCCGTTTTTAGCATCAGTTATATGTAGCTTCACTTTCATTGATCCCTATGTGTGTGTGCGTGAAAGGAGGCCAAAAGCTGTAGGAAGCACGTGGTTTTAGGGGTTGAAAGCTGTCCACCAAAAAATGCCGCCTTTGTTAAGGGTAAATGGAGAAAAAGAGAGAGAGCGAGTAAGAGAGAGAACCAACATTTCAAGAGAAATGCAGAACTATCCAAGTAATATCTACAACCATCGAGTCTTAAGCAGCTTATTCTTAACAAATCTGGTTTGACATCTAATAAAAAAAACTGAAAAATAGTTCAATAGAATACTAACACACCTTAATTCTACATTTTATTGTTTTGTTTAACACATTTCCATTGTAATTGAGTTTAATCGTCTTTTAATTGGTTTGAGCAAATTCAAAAATCGCATTAAAGGCAAAAGAACTTTCGAATTCGCGCGACTTGATTACAGCGCTGCCAACTCTTCAGAATTATCGATGACTTTTGAAAAAGTGGATATCGAGTTCCGTGGCGAGTAGGGCTGCAAAACAATCGATATTAACTGCATTCGATAGTTTTCCCATCGATGGTTTTGCAGCCCTAGTGGTGAGTTTGTAAACAAAAAAATATTGGCCGTTGTTTTTGTTGTTCTTGAAAATAAATCGATTTTTTAAATTAAAAACTTGGAGAAATACTCGAAATCTAAGGACTTTAAGCAGCGAAATGGATGCGTAAGTGAAATGCAAGGTTCAGGCCGTGTTTTTGATTGCGGGAAATTCTGGAAATGCATTGCATATTTTGTTTCCTTCTTTCCCCCTTTTTTGCAGTTTGCAAGACGAGGTGGAGTCCCTGGAAGCTATCCTGATGGACGATGTATCGGTGAAGCGCTCCGCTAGGTTAAAAAAATGAAGTTTGCGGTGTTAAGTGACAACTTTTTGATTATATTTTTCTTGTTGGTTTATAGCGGCTCGGTGGACATGATTGAGACTACAGTTCTGCCCCCTGACCGGGGAGGAGGAGGATCAGCAGTATATATGTGTCACACTGCAGGTGCTACCGCCAACCGGCTATCCGGATGTGAGCCCTGCCTTTAAATTGCTGCGCCCTCGAGGATTAGACGATGCTCGCCTTGAGGCCATACGGAGTGCTTGCAATGCCAAAATAAAGGAGTCTCTTGGTTTTCCCGTCGTCTTTGATCTCATCGAGGTGGTGCGTGAACATTTGACCGGCAGCAATTTGCCTAGTGGCCAGTGTGTCATCTGTTTGTATGGATTCAGTGACGGCGATGAATTCACCCGGACGGAGTGCTTTCATTATTTACACAGCTATTGTCTGGCCAGGCATTTGCATGCCCTGCGTCGCAACTACCAGGAGGAGTTTGATAAATTACCTGCCTGGCTTCAAAAGACAGCCGACCCTTTTCAAGCCCTATGTCCCGTCTGTCGGGAGCTAATCAGTGACGAATCGGATAGCCTTAAGTGCGCCATGCCGCCGTCAGAGTTGGAGAATGCTCCGGATTTCCGGGTAACTCAAGAATTGCGCGAAATGCAACAACGCATGTCGCAATTATATCTCCAGCAAAAGAGTCGCGGAGCCATCATAGATGTGGAGGCAGAGGGAGCAGCAGTCATATCCATAGAAACTGAAGAGGATATACGCCGCCGAGGCGAAGCAGAAGCTGCCAAAAAACTTGCCGTTCCCGCTGTAAAGGAGGAACTTGCTTCTAAGCCCACTGGCAGCAGCAGTTGCTTTGCTCCCGTTGTCCAGGAGACGCAACGCATAACGCCAGAGCCAACTAATAACAATTATCAGCACCATAATCGTCGGCATTATCGAGGTGGACGACGTCATCATAACCACCATCATCATCATGGACATGGACATCATGGTGGGAATCGTGGTGAGCGTGGTGATGGGGCACAGAGTTCCACAAGCGGAACTGGAGGTGGAGCCAATCCTTCAGGTGGTGGAAATCCAACCGGAACTGGAACGGGCAAACAGGCAAAGGCTCAGGCAGCTGGCTCTGGCCATGCCAGGTGACAATGGCTTCCAGATATAACTCTATTAATCCAGACTAGAATAGCCATAACGTTGCCATGCTGCTAATACACAATGAAGCATTTTCTATTCCCCTCCCAGCAAATAGATGAGAATGAGGAGATCCCATCCTTCCCTCACCACCCCTCCTCCACACATTTTTTAAGTTCTTAAAGGCGCACTCGTTTCTGTGAATTTTTTACTATTATTCCTTTTTTAAATTATGTTTAGCTAATTTTTTCTATTGTAATTTAAGTTGTACAATTTAACTATAACGATATTTGTAATGGTTTACAAAAGACTTGGGCGGCATTATGCCGACAAATTAACGATATTACGAATTAGTAGAGAAAGCGAAAGAGAGCGAGAAGTGGAATTAGTAGAAGGCCAAGATAAAGTTTAGTAAGAAGTATTTAGCAGCACCAACTGGCAGCGCTGGCGTTGACGAGCACACACACAAAAACAAACACAAACAAAGATCGACTAGAATGTTGATAACGATGATATTAATATTCCAAAATACGCATAATTTTCAATCAATTAAATATTTCTCTCTGTGTGTGACAGTCTCTATATATACATACATAGCACAAGTTGGAAAAACGATTTCTAGTCACTCAATTGAAATGTAAACTGGATAACAGACTCACACATACACAACCGATATCGATGGAATTAAAGGATTTAGCATTAGCAATTACTGTCACTCACAATATCCAAAACAAATATACATATATATATATCTAGCAATTCAACTGAATGTTTTGTGTAGCAATACCGAAAAAGAGAAAATTACGATATTCGATCGCAGTCATGATATTTCAAGCGAATCCAATTTCAATGTGTCAAAAACAACAAAAAAATTAACAAATTAATTATGATTGTACAATTAAATCAATAAAACGAATTTCAAAATCAAAAATATAATTTTCAACTTAACTAAGGATGAAAGAAAAAATGGAACGGAATCAAAGATTTTAAAGTTCAAAGAAATAAATATTTTGTAGCATACTTACAGGATGCCACCTGATTAACCCAATAGTTCTAACTGGATGTGCTTTGGCTAAAGCGATATGTATCTCTCCAAAAATTATTATACCCTCTTTAGATAAGGACATTTTTTTGGTATAAAATATGTTTCTACTTATAGTGCGACTGCTTTGTATTTCTTTCATCTTATTTTAAAGGGAATCTTAGTTGAATATACCCTTTAACCACTAGGTACATAATGATTCAAAAACAAATATCTCTTTTATCGTCATTTGCAATGATTTAATACCTATTTAAATACAGTAATTAAACCACTGAACATTATAAGCATCAACTGTTTACTTCTGTTCGGATAATGTCATTAGTCGCCTGCCAATCCATAGAGCTATCAGAATGAGGTCGCATTATAAATTGACATTTTGGTTCATCGTATCTTTCACTATATTCACAAATATCAATTCTAAATTTGAGTTTACAAATATTAAATGTGAAAGTCTTGATAAGGCATTTTGTGATTTTGAATCTTGTTTTTTTAAATCGGTGAACCGAAGTTACAAATACTTTACAGTCAAAGTCAATTTGTACGAGCTTCCTGTTACCAATTTTTCGGTAGTAACCAATAATAATTATCCTATAACCTTAAGCCCGTAAAAGTCACTTCAATTTCAGGTCAACTTGGCACTTATGAAACGTTTAAATGGGTATAAGCCATTTCTGTACAATTTTACTACCGATGGATGCAAATATCTTGGAAATATCAACTCAAGAAATCCAGTATCAAAATATTTCTTTGGATTTATTTCACAGTACGCAAATGTGAATCACAAGTGTCCATTTAATGTATGTTAATTGGGTTTGCTTTTTTTTTTAGTTTCTTTATTACATTACTAGATGATATTATATTTTCAGCACGACATTATAGTAGAGAAGGTTCCTATTAATTCAATTGACTATCGAGCAACAATATTGTTACCATTTCCTGAAGGTGAATATTTGGTCGATACAACTTGGTTTGCTTATGGTGTTCCACGGGCCTATTTTAAACTATATGGAACTCTTTCATAATTATTAGTTAAATAAGTATAAAAATATTAATATGATTATGGGAATGGGAATATGATGAAATATATTTGGTTTACTGATATTATGTCAACATTTTGTCTTCTAAATTACCTCTTAAATAGTCTGTTATCAAAAACAAATCGACTGTCAAAAATGTGAATATAAATGCGTCTATTGAGAATTAATGTTAAAATTATCAAATTTGTCAATTGGTTATGATATACATCAGTAAAGATGTCTAAGGCTAATAACTAAACATTTCGGGAAACGATATATGTATCTATTGTTCATTCTGTGACTTCTGAAAATAGATACAAACAAGAAAAATAAATTCTGGGTTTCTTTATTTGAGATAGAATCCTAGAAGGTAATTTACAAAGGTGTCAATAAGTTTTTGGGCAGAAAAAATGATCTCATCCTTTGGCAAACAACTTCTCTAATCAACGACTATAATCGACTGTGTTAAGAGCAGAGTTTTTGTAATTCCATTTTTAAAAGTCCTAGTCCGGTTGTGATCTTTCGTTTTCCAACAGCAGAATCAATTTCATTAAAATTAAACTCGTTTCGTTTTGTTATTAAATTTTTTGTCGAAAAAGGTTTTATTTTTCTTTGAAATTGTTTTAATTTAATTGAATTATATATGTAAAAAAAACGTTTTGTTTTTAATGCATTTGTTTTCATTCGTTTCATACAACAAAATAATTTAGTATTAGTATTTTACAATATTTATATAAAGGGCATTTTCTTTCGATCATCATCTCGGTTTCTCTATTGTATAATAAATTTTCCATTGCAATTGCAAATACATAAATATATATTAAACAAATTATGCATTACAAAATCTGTGTATTGGGATTTGGGGTTTGGGTAAGGGATGGGCGGGGTTGATTTGTCGCTTAACAATTAAGGTATTAATTAAACTTATAGTAATGACTTTTAGTAAATAATTAAATATTTTCTTTATGCGGCTTACACTTTCACTTTACTATTAGTTAAATAACAGAACAAAATCAAATTTTTTTCTCTTAAATGGGATTTTTTTTCCTTTTTGTTATGTTTTTGTGTTTTTGTTTTTTTTTTTTTTTTTTTTTGGTACGCAGAAATTCTGCCATAGTTATAGCTTCCCCAGAGATCAAGTGGTTTAACAAACTGGCGATTTTGTTAAATCACTTAATGAACCAAGGAATATCTATAGACTGACAGGATAACTAACGTTCTTTAATTCGAATGTGTTTTTTTTTTTCTTCTTTCTTTCTTTCCCTATATATGTTTTTTTTATTTTTATTTTTATATAATTTTCTTGTTGCCTTAAAGCACTTGGAGTGTATTTTGCATTAATTTAGGTTTCAATTTGTTTATAAGTATATACAAATGATAAATTTTGGAAAATATATATACATACATACATATATGTATATATGTATATATATGTGTGTGTGTATAATAACTAGTAGAAATAAAGGTAGTTGTTTTGTAGTAGGCATTACAAATTAGTAGTAGCAAAAGAGTTATTAGTATTTAGTAGTACTCGTAAGTAGGTTGGTTGGTTGCTTGCTTGCTTTCATTCAAATTTTCTGTTCAGCTTTTAGTTTGTCTTTTCTTTTTTTTTTTGTTTTATCAAAATATATATAGTGATTATATATTGTTGGGCACTTTCTTTGTATATAGAAAACTGGGTGCTGTTTCTTTCTGTCTCTCTCTCTATGTTTCTTTACATTCGTTGTCAATGTATAGATTTTTGGGAAAGTGAAATTTCAGTGCTGTGGTTAGTTATGATTTTTTGATAATTGGCAACATTCTGTGTGTGTTTGTGTGTGTGTGTGTGTGTGGGCCTCCATTTATAGACGGAAGGGTTCACGCTTCTCTGTGGGCGTAGTGCCACGCGATGTGCGTCTCATGGTCGAGCTAAATGTGGGCTCGGCTGAGCTTTTGCGCGGTGTCTGCATTCCCGAAGGTGTTGAACTTCCGCTAATGTTTCGCCTAAATAAGAATATATAGTTTACATTAGTTATATATTAACAATTAATTCATTTAACAATTAACAAATGTGAAAAAAGTAATAAACAAAAACTTAATGCTGCTTCAAATTTAACAAATTTCTGGTCACAATAACATGCAAAATTTTTCAACAAATTTTTGGCCATGCTTTGCATTGATCATAACATAAAATAAACATAACTCTTGACAACAATTTAAAAAAATAAGGTTTAAATATTTACTTGCTATTGTTTTTTTTTTTTTTTTTTTGTTTTATTTTATATGGTAATTGTTGATTGATCGAGTTTGGTGTTATCTATCTAATTAAACTGGCTAAGCTGGTTCACATTACCCCAAGCTGTTTGGATTCGCAGTCGAGCTGGTGGGCGATGTTGACTTGGAATCAAATGAGGAGTTTATCTTAACCGGAATCCGTGATGGTTTTTGGCTTTAGTTTTTTTGGTTGATAAATAGTTTTTAGGATGGTTTGAGGGGGGAGATTACAACAAATAGTTAGCATTTTAATTAACCATAACCATAATGTCTGCTTAAATATAAATTATCCTGACTTACATTTCTAATAGTTTAAAATTAAAAATAATAAATATGTTTAGTGTTTTTTGTTGCGCATGATATGCAATTATTACCTAACAGGTTTGAAGCCGAAGCCGGTTAGTGCTGGTATACTGGATGATCTACTCATGCCTCCGTTGCTGTATTCAGGCATTACAGGCATTTTTTTTTTTTTTTGTTTTTGGTTTGTTTTAATGTATGTTTTGTTTATATTGGTTTTAGTTGCAATCAAGCAAATGTCAAAAATTTCGATATCGTATGCCAATTGGGTATGAGGTTTTTTTGGTTTGATTTTGTGTGTGAGTTGATTTGTTGGTTATTAATGGCGAAACCGAAAAATAATGTCATAAAAAATAAATAAAAAGAATAAATTAGAATTTTGTTTTTGGTGTTTGTTTTTGTTTTAAATCTTCTGTCTTCTTTAAAAGCTCTAATGTGGAGGATTGGAAACTTATAGTGCCTACCTGGTGGGTGCTGGACTAGCCGAACCGGAGGCAGTTTTGCGGGTTATGGTGCTAGTGCCGCCATTTAAGCGACTGCCCGGCGTGGTTGATGTTGTCACTGAGAGACGCGCTGGACGCGGTGTTGTACCACTCGTTGTGCTGGTTGTCGAGGGTTTACGTTGCGGAATGCGTGAGGGTGTGTGATCGTCTGTAGAAGGAAATGGAAACACTTTAGTTATGTCTCTTAAAAAAACACAAGCAAATTTGTGCCATAAAGTATGCAATATGCTGAACGACAACAACTATATAAGTTTTGGTATGCCCTGTTCCATATTTGGATACATAAAATGCAAAATTGTTGACTCCCCATTGCATACTTTAGGGGACAAAAGTTCCACCCATTTCACAGCTTATGTTGAAAATGTCACCTATCTTACCTGTACTATCCAGTGACAGAGTTGAACCATGTCGCGATGGTGGCTTCGAACCTTGTCTGCTAAGCGGGCGTGAGTTTGGCTTAGAGCCGGCACGTGAGCCTCCTGGCGTGAGACCTGTGCGCGTGCTCGTATAGGTGACCTTGCGCGGTGTATAACGACCCGAGGGACCACCATGGCTGCCCTCATTATCGCTTAGAGAGTCGGGTGTGCTAGCTGATAGCGATGAGCGGGATGGTCTCGACATGGGTATGGAGCGTACAGAACGCTCGCGTACCTAAACGATGGGAAAGGGGAGACAATATTAGATTAGAATTTATTGATTGTTCGTTTTGTTTTGCAGTTATAGAGAAGACCCTCCCATATTTCCATCCTTTTAAGGCTTCTGTTCCTGGTTGTGTAGCCAATCTCTAGCGACGAGAACTTACCCAGTGTGTTGTTGGATGACAATGCAGCACATGTGGACTTAATGGCACTGAGCGGCTGGTATTGCAACGTACAAATACCGTACCGCCGGCACCCATGTGTATGGGAAAGGCGCATGGAACTTGATCTTGTGCACGGATTTTCTCAAAGATTGGCATTAATTCGGCCAAATGCTCATCAGCTGTGTATTAAATGGAATTTTTACGAATATTCGAATACGTTTGTTTAGAGCCAAGTAGAAAAATTTGATTTTATTGGCCCAAACGGTATATGATCATTTAAAGGCTGTGATGGATCAACAACCACAACAACCTAACCTCAAAATCGACCAAAAATTTGATGGGGGGAAGTGTACTGTACTTTCAACTAAAAACTGTACTTTTTTTTTGGTTCGTTGGTTTTTTTGTTTTTTAGCATAAAACTCAAAAGAGATGGGCAAAATTATAAGAACGAAATTTATACAAAGTTTTACAGAAATAGTTCTCATGCAAGAAAAAAAAAAACAAAACTAAAAAGGTCTGTGGCAGCGGCGTCGGCGCAGCAGCGAGCGTAGTTCTCATGGTCAACAGCAACACACACACACATACACACAATGTACACACATACAACGTGCCCAAAACGAATTCAAAACTATGAGCACTTACCTTGTGCCCATTTTTTTTGTTTGGATGGGGGAAATAGTGGGGATTTGGATGGGATGGAGAGGATTTCATTTCCCTTTAGCTTTGGTTTTGTGATTTACCTTTATGATGGGACCCTGTCCACTCATATATGGCGGCAAGTTGCCGCTGCCGCCATTTTGGCCAGAATTGGGTGAGGATGCCGCTGTAGCTGCGGATGAGCCACGCTTGGACGTAAATGCGGCCATGCTCTGTGATACGCCATCGGCCAATATGAATTGCTCGCGTAGCTCAATGTTAGTGCGTCCCTTGGCTGCTCTCCCCAGATTATATAGCGCGCGCACACATAGATATATCATTTGATGCGTGTGTATGGTTTGATTGATTTGCGAACATATATATATATAAACAACAACAATAACAAAACGAAAATTTTGTTACCGCAAAATATTTGTTTTTGTTTCACACAAAGTTTATGGTTTTTAGTAGTTGGTGTTTTTTTTTTTTTTTTTTTTTTTTTTTTGGGCGCAGGCATTTTTTTTGTTTGTGCGTTGGGCGTGGGCGTGGACGGCGCAAGCGAAGATTATATATATATATATATTGATTCATTTGTCGGGATCAATGGTTTTGGTATTGTAATAACAAAGAAGGTAATAGAAAAAAAAAAGAAAGGGGGGAAAACATAAAATTTGATTAGTTAAAACGAAAAAAAACAAAAAAAATTTCAATCAACAAATATTGTTAAAATTTCAACTAAAGGAAAACAATAACCGTTAAACACTGTTACCAAGCAATCGAGAACAGTTTCAAACTGTTCCCAAACGGCGCAGTACAGTCCACAACTGTTGACTAACAGCTCGAGTACAGTTACGGCAACAGTAAACGGTTAAACATTAAGGTTAGAATGAATATAAAGGACAAAACAATAAGACATGATAAAGCAACATGCAACACTAACAATGTAAGCAGAAAGAGGAAGGGCAGGAACAAAATAAATAAGTTAAACTAGTTAATAAATAACTACAGAATGTGGATATATGTGTGTGTTTATGTATACAGATAGATATGTAGATATAGTAAACCCATTAAAAGAAACAAAGCAACAAAAATGAGGATGAGGTAGGTAACGTAAAAAGGATTTATGCATATTATGTCAGTCAATTAAAGGCCCCAGACTAAGTTATGGAGGCTTTTCGATTGAGGTTGTTTTGGTATTACGTTTCTTGGTTGATTTCGTTTTGGTTATTGTGTATGAGGCGGCGACCTTTGGACGCCCTTTCGCAGGATGGCAAAAAGAACAACAAAACTAAAAAGCTCGCTTGGTTTTATTTTTTAAGTTTTTAGAAATTATTTAAGCAACTTCTGAACCAAAAAATTGATTAATTGTTGATGTATGTAGGTTAAACTGTTGGTTTTTATTTCAGTTTTTTTTTTTTTTTTAGGCACAGTATTTGGTAGGTTTGATTTTATCTTTTGGTTTTGGTTGTTGGTTAAATGACCATATCCGTTTGGTATTAATATTATTTTTTAGCAGTTGGAAAAAAAATATGATGTAATTAGTTGTTAAATCACAACTGTACCTATATGATGTATGTAAATGAGATGTAATTTTTTTGTTTTTGTTTTTTAATGATGCATCAAATCTTGGACAAAATGCATGAATTGAGTTGAGTTGAGTTCAGTTGAGGGTGTGGACTACAACAAGATTACATGACTTTTACTGGATGATAATGATAATGATGATGCTTCACGAATTGGAATATAAAAGTCTAAATGACTTTTCGGGAAATATTATATATATATATTATATATGTGTGTGAGATGTGAGATTTATTTTTTAAGGTACGCAACACAACTAAAGATATATTGTGGCATTAAGAGAAATCTATTTTTAAGTGGGGACTGTTTGGATTTAAACTTACCGCGACAAGGATCATTCTTCTGCAGGAATTCATCGAGGGCAACCCAACCGCCACCCACACGCACCATAACAGTGCTGCGCAGGATACGAACCAGGCGTAGTTTTTGTGAATCGCCAAACTAAACAACGAAAAAGGGACACTTTTAGTTTAGATCAAACGATTAATGGCAAGTTAAACTCACTCTGTATTTGCCCTCGCCCACTTGGAATACACGGAACTTTTGTCGACATGTGCAAAGCATAACCAAACGCTTGACTTCATCGTGTATCTTGTCATTATCGGTAGCTGGCTTACGCTCTTGCCAATCTGGACGCAAAGCGGCAATGAATTCCTGCCAATCGATAAGACCTTCACCATTGCGATCAAAAAGATCGGCCACAGCTTTCATTTCCAAGCCAGAAGTATCGAATTCTAATCAAAGAGAAAGCTTAAACTTAATCAAGGAACTTTTACTTTCGCAGTTGAGGATTTACTTGTATTGAGTATGCCATCGATGAAAACATCGCGTGGTATCATGCCATTGTTATCCTTGTCCATTTTACGGAACAGATCAGTTAGACGAGATTTCTTGTGGTTCATGTACTTAAGGAACTGTGAATAAAGTTAACAATTAGCATGCAAGTTGGAAATGAAAAGTATTTGTATTTTTTCTTACCCTCTTGCGCCAATCATCCCAGCTAAAGTTGCGGGCACGCTCTACATCCTTCAAATACATAAGATGCTCATGCAAAAGTCGTTGACGTTCCCATGACAGCATCCATACATCACGCCACTTGTTCCACAGAAGTTTGGCACGTGGCGAACGGAATTCAGGATCAGGTCCAGTTGAGCTAAGATTCGAAAAAAATACATTTTAATTTGATTTCAGGAAATGGATTAAACAATAGAAAACACATTCAACAATAAGTGAAATGGAAACTCTAGAGCATGCTCAGCTTATTCTGATGATAGTAATGATAATGATAATTCTTGATTGTAGCAGGCGGCATCTCTCTTGGCTGGTTGATAGCTTACCTTGGCGAGAATCGTGGGCCATAGTGCGGCAGGCGATCTCTGTCGGGTGTATCACGTGTGGGCGTGACACGACTACGTTACGTGTTTTTTAAAAAAAGCAGCAAGATGCAGGATAGTTTTTTGTTTTTGTTTTGTTTTGAGATATTTTTTATGAGCAACATTTTACAGATAGCGCAGACAAGATGAAAGTAGAAAAGACAATAAACAAAATGATCAAGTAAACGGCACAAAAATAATAAATATATACATAATAAAATAAAAAAAAAAAACAATTCACAATAACATGAAAAAAAAACAAGAACAATAAAGAACATTTTCATTTTTGAAGTTGATAAAATAGTAAGATTGTAGACGCAGCATTTCCGAAAATAGTCCAAAAAATATTTGGTTTTGAGAAACAAAAAGAAATTTTTGGTTGTTTTTCATAAATTTTCAAGATATTTACATAAATTTTCATGCGTAAACTAACTATTTTTGGAATCAAATATGTATCTAAGGTTTAAAGATTCAAGTAAGGACGACAACTCACCTGCCCTTGCGTGCATTGAGTCCTTGATCACGAGAACCCTTGAAGCTGTTGGAAAAAAATACAGAAAATTAGTTAAAATTCAAATCTGAGTTAAGAACAGTTTTAGCAGATTTTTAGCAGTGGTGAATAAGCAAGATGGTGCCTTCGGTGGGAATGAGTGCATGGATAAGATGTTTGTCGATGATTATGTTTATGATTTTTTCGGGAATGGTGCATATCGTTAGCTTCTAAAAGGTTTTGTTTATTGGTTTTTTTTTTTTAGAGCTACATTGGAGAGGATTTCGTGAATCGTGTTTTGATGGTAAGTAAGCACAATCACCACTTCTTAGTTAAAAGTGGATGTAGCGAGTTACGAGTAACGAGTAGGAGCAAGAGTAGCGAGTAAAAAGTTGCTGGTCAAACCTTTGACGTCTCAATGTGCCATCGGGCGACTGTTCACGCAGATCGTGACTGGAGCCACGACTAGTTTATATACATTTATGTATATGTATATATAGATCGGGATAGGCAGAGAAATTTGTGTAGGTGTGTGCAATACAGTTGGCGGGGGGAAATATTGTTTGTTTTGATTTTGGATAATTGTAGCAATAATACACAACAAAAAAATCGAAAAGAAATTCGGTGGATACAAAAAGAAATAAATAAACGAAAAAAAGGCAGAAAATAAATATACAAAAATATATATATACAGAAAGTTGGCTAATTAGCCTTTTGTTTGGAGGTCGGTGGGAGAATACTCACACTGGCGTCTTGCCGCTACGTGATGGTTTGCGAGCACCTGGCGGTAATTGCCGTGGCTTGCAAGCACGATCCACTTCATTCTGGCGACGTGCCGTATTCTCCATGAACTCTTTGTGATCTTCAATGAGTTTCTCCACTGGTGGAATCTCATCCGGCAGTTGTTCGTGCTTGAGATCTGTAAGGAAATTATAATTTTTAGTTAAGGGTTAAAAAAGAGAGAGATTCCTTTATAACTTACTCAACAGAGTACCCTCTAGACCGCTCAGCCAGGCTAACAGCTCCTCAATGGTGTCATCAAGATCCTTGAGGGATTGCAAATGCTGCTCCAGCTTGGATTCGCGATTGATGGCCCATTGGCGTACCTCCTCCCAGCGTTGCTGGATAATGGAAAGCCAGTTCTTGATAATGGGAATGGCATCGGGATAAGCCTTGTTGATAATCTCTTCGGCATAGACGAATGTCTCGGTCTTTTCGCGTTCACGTACACGCAAATCCTTCATGAATTCCATGTGAATGTCCATCATTTCACGCGATACCTTCTCATCGTCGGGGGCATTCTTGGCGTAGCGCAATTTATGCTCGGCATGATCCAACCAATCGAAAAGAGCCTGGACACTAGCATTCAACTTCTCAGCATCAACTAGAGCCACTTGGAGGCGATCTCCACGCTTGGCGACAGCATTCTTGACTTCCTCCCAAATGGATTGCAACTCATCGAGTTGACGACCCACTTCGGGATTATTTCCAGATCGCTCTAGGTCACGTCCGGTCTTGAGGACTCCTTGCATTTGGCCAGCACGCTTCTGCAGATCTTGTTCGATATGCTTATGATGCTCGCACAGACCTTGCACTGTCTCCAGATCACCATGGACAGGTCCATTCTCATTCAGACGACCCTTGGCCTTCTTTAGCCAGTCGAAAAGCTCACCCAAGGCATCACTAAACTGTCCGGAAAGCAACAAGGCCTCCTCCAGTTTGCGTTGACGTTCAATACTCTTGGACCAGACACGTGTCCATTGCTCTTTGAGTTCCAGCAGCATCTTGTCCAGCACAGGGCGATCACCCTTCGGAGCCCGCTCCATGAGGTTCTTGCCAGTGCGCATGGTGCCATCGTAGACGCTCTGCTTGGCTCCCAATTGACGGTGAGTCTCCTTTAGTTTGCCAATATACTTCTTGATCTTTTGCGGTTCCTTCGATGCAGTGGCCTCTTCAATGATTTGATCCAGCACCTGTTCGGTCTCCTGCAGATACTGCATCATACCACTCCAAGCATCATTGAATTCACGAGCCTCTTTGTAGCCATGATCCAGAGCCCTAGTGCGCTCTGCCGCCTTGCTGACAACACGTTCCCAGCGATGCTGCACCGAGACGAGCAGATTCTTAATCAGAATCACATCTTGTTTCTGGCTAAAGTATTTCAGATGTGTGCCCTTCTTGTCTAGCAACAGCATGGCTTCGCGGTGTGTGCTAACATCCTTTTGCAACACCTTGTGCTCTTCCATCTGGGCCTGGATTGTCTCCAGAACACGTGATACTGGTTCGGCATTCGAAAGCTGCTTCTCAGCTTGTGTCAACCATTCGACAAAGGCTTGCAAAGTTTCATGGAATTCAGTGGCTTCTTTCAGGGCAATCTCTAACTTGATCTTTTTGTCCGACGCTCTGGATACAACGGCATCCCAGCGTTGCTTCAATGTCCGCAGAGTATGCTGCAGATTGCTGGACGAAACTTTCATTTGGTTTTGACGCTTAATGTACTCCTGCCCCTGGGCTTGAATAGTCTCGACCTTTGGTCTATTTTCCTCGAGCTCGTTGTATACTTCCATGAAGCGTTCCAGTTGTTCGGTGGCAGTCTCTGGTAGACCTCCCACTGGTTTACTGGCTCCAATCACAGCATCAACATCGCCCAACCAACCGAGAATATCCTGGACTTCGGCAATATAGCCCTGAGCTTCGCGTAAAGCTTCTTCCAGTTCATGTTGACGATCGCTGGCCTTCTGGAGCAACTGTTTCCATTCGTTGTTGAGCTTGCGCAACTTCTCCTGTGTCGTGGAAGCCTCCAACGAACCCTTCTCCGTTTCAATCAACTGCCGACCGGCATCGTTGAGTGTATCAACCGAGTTCTGATGAGCTTGAATGTCATTGGCCAGAACCTTCAATTTGGCTAGCTCAACCTCGAGTAGTTGTGGATCTCCGGGAATGGGTTTCAGTTGATCCAAGGTGCCATCTGTCTTGTTGATCCAAACGAGCAGCTCGTTCAAAGCATGTTGGAATTGGCCCAAATGAAGCAGGGCATGTTCCAATTGCTTCTGACGATCTACCATGCCACGAAGCAAGGACTCCCAACGGCGATTGACCACCGAAAGAGGTTCCCTGATCGATGCCGCTTGTTCGGGTGAAGTACGTTCCGTTAATTCCACAGCTTGTCTGTAAGATCCATCAAAAATCATATTAGAAAATAATATAGACAAGTGGGAAAATGTGTAAAAACACAATCAAATCACAAAAGCAAGCGTAAGGAAGAAATTGATTTTCTTTTTTGTTTTCATGCAGTAAATTTTTTTTTTTTGCAAAATTGGTGGCGATTATTCGGCGATCGTTTTGAGTGACGGATTGATAATAGGTGAAAAGCATGCGCTCAATTCAGATCAAGGCACTTAAAGTAAGTAGATATATATATAAATATAGAGACAATAACAACAACGATTGAACAGTTTCAACAATTTAATTTTTTGTTTGTTTTCGGAACTATTTCTTGCCTTTCTAGACCTCTGCCAATTCACACGAGTCGATGTTGAATACCGCAAATACGCGGTAACGATAATGAAATACATTAGTTCAGTTAAGAATTCCAATTGAAATCCAAAATGGAAGGGGGTAACGGGGTTTACTCACCTGTTTAATGCTTCTACTTCAACCATATGCGGATCGACTTCATCCTTGAAAGATTTGAGTTGCTCAATCTGTCGCTTCACGGCATCAATGTCTGAGCCAACGGGTCCCAAATGGGCAAACTTATCCTCTGCCTTAGTCAAGAACTTGAGCAGATTTTGCAATGTCTCATGGAATTCCATGGCCTTCTCCATGGCATCGATGAGATTCTCTTCACGCTTGGCATACAATGCGGTGATGTTATCCCAGGCATTGTCCAGATCTTCAATGTGTTTCTTCACCTCTGGCTTATCGGGTTCGCCGCACATATTCATCAAATTGCTGCCATGGCGACGCACTTGCTCAACTTCAGGCTTTGTCTGATCGATCTCATGACGGATTTCTTGCAGGGCAACCTGTTGTTTCTTGATGTCTTGTGGTTGAGCTGCTGGCGGCTCTTGGCATGAGAGTGTCTCTTCCAGATCCTTTAGTGTCTTCATTACGCTATTCAATTGCTTCCAGAACGGTTCGGCCACGCGCAGAATATCTTCCAATGAACCACCGCGTTTCTTGGTGGCCTTCTGTACGTCATTCCACAGATTGTTAAGCTTCTCCAGCTTAGCCTTGATATCACGTACTGCGGGATCTGATTTATTACCAGCCTTGGCAATGACATCATTGGCCGCGCGCTGCACAGCACTGAATGCATCCTGTCGCTTATCCAGATCATCCATCAAGGCGTCGTTGTCCTCGATTTGTTCGCGAATCTTCTGGGGCAGAGCGGAAAGTGGATCCAATTGATTCACCTGATCGACTGTATTAGCCAAAGCCCGCAACATGCCTTCCAGCTTGTCAGAGAACTGACTAGACTCCTGAAGAGCACTCTCCAAGGCTTGTTGACGTTCACGCAACTCCAAGCGGAGTGCAGCATAGCGAGCATTATCCGTATCGAGAATCTCATTAATCTTTGCACTATCCTCCTCAGCCACTAAAGCACCCAAAGCCTCTCCGGTCTTGTTGAGCTTGTCCAGGAGTGGCTTATGCTCGGCAATGGATTGCAGTAGACGTTCATTCTTATCCTGTTGCAGAGTAATTTGATCGGGACGCAGAGCAGGCATACTCAAACGGGAAATCTGTTGCTCCATGTCATCTAGCCAGGTTGTCAATCCTTGATGCGAATCGGCAAAGTGTTCGGAAAGAGGTAGAGCCTGTTCCAAAACGCCCAAACGTTCGCTGCACAATTGAGCCACGGTATCGACAATTTCCTTGAGATCATCCAACTTCTCACGCAACGTGGCCGTATTCTCACTCTGTGGCGACTCACGTAGAACCTTCTTGGAAGCAGCGGTTACATCGCGCACTCGGCCCTTCTGGCTGGAGATGTCGTCGTTGATCGAACGATGCTCCTGCAATTGTGCACGCACCAGTTTGGGATCGATAGCAGGAAGATCCGCTTCACGCAAGGTTGTATCCATTTCACGGAACCATTCAAGCAACTCATCAATATCTCCAGTTACTTCCTTGGCACGCTGGTTGCTCAAATGAAGACGTTCGGCCTTGCGTTGAATCTGCTCGACAATGGCATCGAAACGACGATTATCACGTGTCACAATGCTCTCGATGGTTGCAGCACCTTCTCCAGGCGACAATTGGCATAGCTGTGGTCCAATAAGGTTGATGGTATCCAAAACGGGACGAATTTCAGCAAGTTCACCCTCCAAACGAAGCACATCTGCTTGACGGGGCTCACTTGGGGCCAATGCAGTTTCGGCACTTTGCATCCATTCGACCAGACGGTTGTGGGCCTCATGGAATTGTTGGACAAGAGGTTGCGCTTTGTGGAGGCTATTGATCAGCTCAATTCCGCGATTAGTTAGATCTCCATAACGACGTTGTAGTGAATCCAACTTATCCTTCAATTGAATGGCCTCATCGTTGGAAATGTGCTTCATCAGTTCGGCACCAGATTCCACGGTTGATTCTACATTTGCGGCATGATCCGCGACATCTTGATTCAACTCCAACAGATCGTCCAATTGTTCGAGCAATTTTTCAGTGTATACTGGAACGGATTTAAAGCGTTTCATTTCATTCTCTATGCTCTCCATCCAGGCAACCAGGTCTTGATAGCTAAGAACCAAGTGACGCAGACCCTGACGGGACTCGGAGAGTAGGGCTCCAATGTTATCGCTGGCATCTACCAGATTGGTGTAACGTTCGGTGACACCGCGTACTTTTTCTCCCAGATTGACAGCCTCTTCGTCGCTGACCAAATGCATTAGCTGAGCAGCAACATCGGCCAAGTCCGTAAAGTCGGGCTTCTTACCCAAAATTTCATCGTGTAGGTTGTCGTGTTCGCGTATACGCTGCTGGATCTTTTCCTCATCTGTTGGAATCAATTCCATGGCCTTCACCGAGCGCTCGGCATTGTCTAGCCACAACTCCAATGGACTAATCTTGTCATGGAAACGCTTAGCCACTTCCATAGCTTCCTCCAGATCCTGTTCACGCTGTTCAGCGCCATCAGTCAAAGCATCGAAACGCTTCATTAAATCGTTAAGCTGTTTCTCAATCGAAGCACGTTCAGCTGGTTCGCAATGATTGGCCACCTCTTTGCCGAGATTGGCCAGTGATCCCATGGAATTCTGACGGTCAAGCAACATTTTCTTAAGGAATTTCTGCTCTTGCAATTGAGCTTTCACGACCTTGTAATCAGAACTTGGTGGTTTTTGATTGGCAACCATTTCCTCAGTGTCACTAAGCCATTTAGATAGACCTGCAAGGGCCTCTTGGAATTTGCCCGATTGGAGGAGGGCCACATCCAGGCGGCGATCGCGTTCGTTCATGCGTTCCTTAAGATCATTCCAGCGGTCATTTAACTTCTCTAAATCCTTTTCAATGACGTTGGTTGACACACCTGTTGCGGCCGATCTCACTAGATCACGTCCGGCAACATTTACCTTGTCAACATTGACGGCCAAAGGTTCAACCTTGCGCTCTCTAAAGTTACGGAAGTCCTCTTGTTGGCGGCGTATTTGATCCAATTCTGAACCAACTGGTTTTAGACGCTTAAACTCATCGCTGACATCTTGAATGTCGTCCAAAGTCTGCGATTGAATGTCATAGAACTCACGCAGGTCCTTCAAAGTGTTCTGCAAACTTTCCTCATGATCTCGCACTCTATTATCTAGACGTCCGAGGGTCTTTCGCAGAGTAGAAATCTGTTCACGTGTCTGTGTGGTATCGGCAGCAAATCCTGCATCAACTAAGACATCGGCAGCACGCTCTGCATCTTCTAGACGACCGACCAGGCGATCCAATTTATTTTGCAGCTTGCCATTATCATCCAATTGCTGTTGCACAATCTTAATTTCCCGTCCAGGTGGAGATAGCTTCTCAATTTCCGTCTCTAGATCGTTAAGGTCGATGCCAAGACTCTTCATTTGTTCGTTAAATTGCGAAACGGCTGTGGCAGCTGATTGCAGTTCACCGCAACGATCATCAAGGCGTCCTTGCAACTCAGACATGCGATCAGCTAGACCATCAACTTCGTTGGTCAAATGATCTGCATCCCCGCCAGCTGCACGAGCTTCAGCACTAATGTCCTTGGCCAAAGCCTTGAGCGATTGCAGCGGCTTACTCAAATTGGTAAGCTCCTCGCGAATGGCCTTGACACGTTCCAGCAATTTGGGATCCTTGGCAGCTCCACCCAAAGCATCGTGGGCGGCTAAACGATCCTCACAACGGCCAAGAGAATGATCCAGATTGCGCAGCTCATCATTGAAATCTCCCAGACGACGCGAGCAGTTCTCAATCTCATGGGCACGGGCAATTAGATCGTTATTGAGTCGTTCCCAACGATCGCGTATATCCTGGAGTTCGGCCTTTATGGGTTCCTTGTCAATATCACAGCTAGTCAAGAATGTTTCACCCAGACCCTTGGTGTTCTCAAATTCACCAGAGTGTTTCCACACTTCACTGCGGAAAGTCTGCAAATCACGTAGACGTGTCTCTAGTTTCGATTTTGATAAAACACCGGGAGTAAGGTCGGCCAATTTATCTTCGGCCGTTCGCAACCAGGCGAGGAAAGTCTCAGAGGTTTGCGAGTATTTCTTACAGTGTTCCATGCACGTTTGCAGACGAGTGTGTCTATCGACAGCTTCACGACGCAGTTTTTCCCATTGTTGCTGAATGCGATCAAGATCACGCTTAACTCCACGATCTTGTTGGCGATCAGACAAATCCTTGCCTTTGTTAATAAGCATAATTATTTCATGCTCGCGGGCCATTACTTCACGGTAGATGGGTTCGTGTGTATCGATTTGATGTTGTAGCGTGGGTTTATGTGCGGAGACGAGTAGACGATCGGTCAAGTTGGATAACTCGCCCGAGAGCCAACCCAAAGTCTTGGAGCAATTCTCGGCGAAGTGGCGACCATCACGCAATGAGGCTTCTGTCTCTGCCTTCTTGGTATCGAGTTTCTTTTGCAGAGCAAGATATTGTTTCTCCAGGGCAGCCACACGTGAGTTCACATCGGCACGCGATGCTGGATCACCCAAAATATTGCACAGAGTAGCCGCTGATTGTTCGACATCGGCAAGCAGGGGACGTTGACCTTCCAATTGGCGCTCCAAGTTTTCGATCTTGCGCAAATTCTCTTGATGATCGCCATTCAAGGGTAAAGTATCCAGATTATCGCTTATGTTTTGCAAAGCTTCGCGTAGACGATTGACAGCCGCATCAAACTCCTTGGAGCTGTCGGCAGCGCCACCCAAACTATTGGCACGTTCATCTAGTTTGCCAACCAGATCTTCCCACTTGCTAAGCACATCCTTTAGCTTCGTTTCCACAGCCTGGGCATCGGGTGTGCCGGCCAAATGGTCGACAACATCATGTCCCAATTCCTGGAAATGCTTAAGCTGGGGTTGCTGGGTGCGGAACTCTTCGCGCAACACTTGCACTTGCTGAACTTGACTTTGAACCATGCGGGGATCCGATGAAATTGGACCAAGAACCGTAAGCATACGCTCCTTGCTGTCCAGCCAGCTCTTCAAGTTGCCATGGGTATCGAGGAAATCGCGTAGCTTCTCAGAGAAGGCAATGCGGTTCTTGCAAATGTCATTGAGATTCTTCCATTTCTCTTGGATGTTTTCGTTCTCCAAGCGCAATTGTTCGGCTCCGGGAACATCAGACTTGCGGCGCAAAATTTCCTTTATTTGAGCCTTGGTCGTATCGAGCAAGCTCTGCTTTTCATACATATCCTCGAGAATCTTACGGGCCTGCTTGATGCAACGTTCAGCTTCATCCTTGTTCGAGACAGATTCCTTGGGCACCTGGCGCTGAATGCGATCCAGGAATTGGGCCAAACCTTTAAGATTTTCATATTGTTTACGCAGCTCTTCACCCAGGTTATCCATTTCATTTTGACGATCGTTGAGGCGGACACCAATTAAACCATAACGATTATTGATTTCACTCAACTGCTGCTGCACCGGAGACAACTCAGACAACTGGAAGCCATCTTGAGAGGATCTGCGGCTACCAAATCCACTGGAACCAGTCGATAGTGGCGACAGAATGCCTCCCTTGGTGGGGCTAGGGCTTCTGGTGTCTCCGGACATACGTCTCAGCGGGCTGGTTCTCTTAATAGGGCTGTAGGTGGAACGCTTACGTGCGGGGCTTTCTGGCCTGATCAAGGCATCGTATTGAGACCCAATATCGTTGATCTTATCAATGGTTGGGGCATAATCACGGTAATCCTTGCAGATGGGTTTAAGTTCATCATGTTGCTGGCGGATCTTGTCCAAATCAATAGCAACAGGAGCCAGACCATTGACACGTGCCTCTGTACTGGCCAACCACGACAGGACCTGATCTTTAAGTCCTTCGTAGGCCAATTGCTGTTCGGCTTTTTGTTTCGAAAGTTTGGCGCGCTCATCGATGCTGATGTTAATGTTGCGCCATTGAGATTCCAATGCCTTGATGCGATCGCGTAGAGCTCCCGTATCGGTGACGTCGCGCAAACTAATCAGATCCTTGCCATTACGTACGCAGTCCTCGAATAGAGGAGCCAAATGATCCTTTTCTCGGGACAGATCCTGCATGCGACGAGCCAACTCCTCGGTAGAAAGCAAACTGGTCTCACGGCTATCCAAAGCCTCTTGCAAGCTGGCCATGCGCTGCTCTACGGTGCTAATGTCATCGAGATATTTGCTCAGGCGGTTGTACACATCGTCCAGGAATTCACCACGTTTGGTTACCTTCTCGTAGAGTTTTTCAAACTTGCCAGTAACATCGTTAAGATTGGATTCTACCTTCTTGGCAATGCGAGCATTAGAGGCACTAGCCAACAAGTGTTTAGCTGAGATTTGCATGCTATCGATGCTGGCTTGATGCGATTGCAGATCGGCCAATAGCACCTTGTGCTCACGTATCTGCTCCTGAAGGCGTTCTTTAATGAGTGATGCTGGACGCAGATTTAACTTGTATTTGTCTTCGGCCTGGTTGACCCAGCTCACTAGACTATCGAGGGCATCTTGTACGCCCTGGGATTCGACCAAGGTCTTATCCAGTGTCTTGCAGTGTTCACCCAAAGTGTCTAGCAACTTCTGATAGTTGTTCTTCAAGTCAGCAATAGGCAATTCCAATTGGTTAATTTCCATTGGACTGAGTTGTCCGCCGAGACTGCGAAGAAGATTATCCAAAGCTTGTTGGGCATTGTCGACCAAACGACCGCTAGACAAGATCTCATTATGCAGAGCCTTGGCTTCGTTCATCTGATCTTGCACAGCCTTGGGGTCGCCGGCAATGGGTTCGGAGATGACCCGTGATACACGAGGTTGAACACTTCTCAGCCAGTCGTTTGCCTTATCCAGAGCATCTTGGTATTCACGTTGGCGTCCACCTAATCCGGACACACGATCCTGCAGAGCATTGACGCGGTTCAGCAGATCCTTGTATTGAGCAGAAACCAGCGAAACTTCCTGTCGTATGGGACTCTCTGCACTTGAAAGAGGCTCTACATGAGGCAAACGCTCGGGCAACGACGTGCGGAAATCATTAAGGACCGCCAAGAATTCTTTGCTTTCGTCCACAAACTTCTGGGCTGCCATGGTAATGAAGCGTAGATCTGCCTGATGTCCAATTACATCGCTGACAAATTCCCGAATAGAGTCCGCTTGCGATGGCAGACGTGTCAGATCCGACAATGAGCGCTCCTTGTCCTCCAAGGTGCGGCGGGCCAATTGCAGCCAGTCGGAGAAGACATCCAATTCACTACGCAGTTTCGTTAGCTCATCTCGGCCAGCCTCTAGACGACGCAATAAACGCACAGTGCGATCATTTACACGATCCACACGAGAGCGCAGCTCGCGTCCTGAGTTCTCCAGAGTTGTTACCTCGGGTGCTGACAAGACATCGCCTCCTGTAAGCACAATTTGACGAATTTGCTCAAGACAAGTGGCCACTGGACGTTGTTGGGATTCGATTTCATCCTTGATTTGCTGTAGATGATACATAAATTAATAAAGTAATCTAATCACTCATTTAAAGATCGTCAAACCTTGAGAGCATTGATTTGGTTGCGCAGCTCATCGATTTTCTCGCGAGGACCGCCAACACTTGAGATTTTCTGTTCGACAGTTGTGACCCATTTAAGCAGATCGTTCACATTCTCTTCGCACATGTTGAACTTTTCGAATACTGCTTGCTATTATAGGAAAACAAATTCTTGGATTAGTGAGATATTAAATAGATTGTTTATGGAAAATCTTAGCTCAATACAATCTGCTAAAGACTTTTCATTTCATAATGCACTATAATAAGGAAGAATATATATTGTATATAGAATTGATATATTTGTATATATAGAGTGTAAGAAGGTAGGTAGAAGTATATATTTGGGTTGCTAAAAAGCATAGTGTGTTTTTTTTTTTTTTTTGGGGGCAAAGGGCAAAGCATTTTCATTAAGCAAGCATTAAACAAAAAAATCCAAATATAAGACGCACAAACACCAAAAAATAAATTAAATTAAAAATAACGACTAAATACATAAGGAACAAGCACTACTATTTTTTGGTTGAGACTAAAAACTACTTTTAGTATGAGGCACTAACTACGTTTTTAATGAAGTTGTTTTTGTTTTGGTTTAGGTTTATTTGGGTTTCTGTTTGAGAGTTTTGTTTATTGTTTTTTTTTTTTTTTTTGTTAGTTTTTTGGGTTGCTTTTGTTCAAATTAAAACTGCAAACGAAATAATATATGTATATAAAATATATATGCTGAAAATAGGTAGAAAATTTGGTATTTAAAGAAAATGTATAAAAAAAATAATAAAACTAATAATTTCGAAAATATATAATAATAATTTATATATAGCTATGGATGGTATATATACAACCTTAATCCAAAATAAAAAGAAATTGAGAAAGAAGAAGAAATCTAAGGGACTATAGGCTAGAAATAGAAATGCTAAACGGAGTTTTGGTCAGTTAGAGATGTGATAGATGAAAAGACCTAAGTGTATATACTGCCTAGGATATATTGTGGTGATGGAAAGGACATGTTTATATATGCAATGGGAGAGAGAGAGGGAGAGATGGAAATGTATGGGGTTATAGACAAATCGTATATGTATATGCTGCGTATGATTGCCGACGTCATTCATGTTGAGGTGGAGTATGAAACGCAATTTTCTTTTCTTTTTTTTTTTTTTTTGTCTTTTTTTGTCGCCTGATGAGTTACAGATTTGATTTTATGTATATCTATTTTCAAGATAGTTTTGTGATCGTGATTTGTTTGTTTTGTGATCTGTTGTGGATGATGTACTTGCTGACAACATTTGATTTGTGGCTGGCGCTGTCGCTCTCAAATGCATTCAATGTAAAACTTAAAGCGATTTCAGCGAAATATTGTATATAGCGATATATAGAACATAAAACTGAATGCCATGCGCTGCAATAATAATAATAATAATAAAAATATATATGATTGGCAAATTAAACAGAAAAAAAACAGAGAGTGAAAGAGAGATAGAGAGAGAGACTGTGTTAGTAGTCTGATGAAAATAGATAAAGATTCATTGAGAAAAAGTGGTACAGCGCGCTGATCAAAATATCGAAATCATATATTGTATATACCAAAACATGCCACGAACAAAAAGCTTTCAAATTTAGTGTAAGATTTTTTCATTTTTCATTTTGAATTTTCTTGCATTTTCGAGTTCCATAGAAACTGTTACTTGGAATTGGAAAAGGATTGTGGAATTCGATAAACTTACCCTTTGTTCGGCTGGTAAAAGTAAACCCTTCTCGGCTGCCTTGACCAGATCGATGTTATTCTTGGGCTCTTGGGCATCAATGAGGCGACCCTCGGTGGCATCGATCAGACCGTTGGCAATGGCCGATGCCAGTGGATGAATGACCCCTGTACTGGGATCACGCACTACTGTGGATGAAGGATCTACAAGGCCAGCGCTAATGGCTTCGGCTAGCGTATACTTCTTGCGTTTAATGATGTCAGGATGCATTTGGAAGGGATCGACTAAACAGCCATTGGTTGGATTGTATAGGTTAAAGGTGATGGCTTCTAGCAAACCAAATGAACGTTTGGGAGTACAAATTAGACCACTTTCATAGGCCTCTTGCAGTGTGCATAGCTTGGATGTTTGTGTATTCAATACATTGGCCTTATTGGCATCCATTAGACCCTTGCGGAATGCCTCGGGCAGGCGCACAAGCTTAGCCTTGGCCAGATCTTTGACCAATGCCGAATCGGGATCAATTACACCCGCACCGGCGGCATCCTTGAGCGTGTATATCTTGGGCGTTTCGATGACAGTCAGGGAGTCGTTTGCACTATCGTTGTCGCTGGTCGCTGCAACGGATGCAGTGCTCACAGTTGTTGGTGGCACATAGGTCAACATGCCGGTTTGCAAGTCAAGACTCTTGGACTCGGCTGCCTGATCAAAGCTGATCGGTTCGCGTACATAAATTAACAATGTTGGATCGAATGCAAAGTACAGAGCTTTAGGATCGACAAGTGTACGCTTCGAGGTATCAACGAGACCGCGTTCCTGAGCCACCGAGTAGGGCAGGAATTTGAAGCTATCAAAGTCGCGAACAATAGCGGTTTTCGGATCGATTATATTGTAACGTATGGCTTCATCCAACGACATTTCACGCGGTTTGCTAATAACAACACTCACGGGTGTTTGTCCCAATAGTTCTACGCTATCCTGACGACGCACAACCTCGCCACGATCAGTTAGAGGACGTACAACAGTTACTAGAATACCGCGGGATAGAGCCACATCATAGTTGTAGGCAGATTTGGATTTGGGATCAAAAACGCGACCCTTAGACACATCGATGTCACCGTTCTCAATTGCTTCGGTCAATGGCAACTCTTTGCCAGTTAGCTGATTCTTAAATACCGTTGTGGCTGGATCTATGAAACCCGAATGTATAGCCTCGATCAGATCTAAATACTCCCCGGTTGTAGGATCACAGAACTTGCCTGTCTCTGGACGATACAATTGCTGACGCAGCACTAGCTCCAGGCTAAGTAGACGGCGATTGGAAACTATTAAACCACGTGATCTCGCTGTTTGTAAATCTATTTGTTCTTTGCCCAAATTGTAGCAACCCTTCGAATCATCAATCAAATGCTCCTTAATTGCGTTGGCTAATCGTAAATACTTTCCAGTCTCATGATGCTTTACCAAACTAGACGACAAACTGACCACATCTTCGACACAAGCCTCGTTTAGATTTAACTTACGATTAGTTACCGGATGGAGAACTTTACGCGTGGCCACGTCGTAGAAGCCCATGGCCAGTAGCTCGTATAGACCAAATCCTGCATTCTCAATGTCCACAATCAATCCTAGACTCAAAGCCTCGCCAAGAGGCACAAAACTGCTGCTCTCTGGTTCCCTAAAAACACCTTCTCTCCTGTTGATAATGCCATTGCGACAGGTTTCGCTGAGTGTGTACATTTGTTCAGTCTGTTCATCAAAGTAGCAAGGCAAATGGGGATTGATTACAAAGCTTCGCATGCTCTCCAATAGGGTGATTTTGCGACCTGTTTTTGGATCGCTCAGCTTGCCGGTCTTATCGTCAAATAGACCCTGATGTATAGCTCTTTGAATACTGATTGGAGCATTCACATCCATTAGGATACCAATGTCGAAAGCATGTTTGAGTGTCATGGTTTGATTGTTGTATAACAATTTCGAATTCTGCGCATCAATGATGCCTTCATCCTTGGCATGAGTAAGATTTAGTTGCTTATACAATCCTGTCTTAAAGTCCCTGATCTGAACACTATGTTCATCCAACAAATTTGTATTAAGGGCCTCAGCGAAATTGAGCTTTTCGCCTGACTTGGGATCAACGAAATGTCCATCAATTTCATCGTACACATTCTTGACAACAGCCTCAATGAGACGCAGGGGTTTCTTGGCCTCGACTAAGACACCTCTATCGAAGGCCTCCTTAAAGTCAATTGGTTTGTCATCGGCATCTCGTACCGTACCCTGTTGGCTATCCACAATACCCGTTTCGGTGGCAATACCAAATGGAATAACCTGTCCCGATACATTGACGACCGTCGAATCGGGATCGAGTATACCCCTACGAATGGCACGTTCAGTTGTGAGTTTTTCGCGTGTAATTGTGTTACTAAACTGACCTGTTTTTGGATCATATAATCCTCTATATACGGCATCGGGCAGACTACGTTTGCGCTTGGGTGGAATGAGTATGCGATTTTCAAGAGCTTCAGGCAGTGATAGCTTTGTCGACGCATAAGGATTTATAACAAATCCACCAATCGGATCAAGATAACCTTTGGCAATGGCCTCTGTTAGGGAAATAATTGATTCCGTTTTGGGATCAAGCAAAACCAATTCATCGGGATTAATAAGTTTTTGAGCAATGGCCGATTTTAAGTCAAGTTGCTTGCCATCGATTGTGAATTTGGCTGTGGCGGGATCGTAAAGACCGCGCAACAAACAATCGACTAGGGACCATGGCTTTTTGGTGCTTATTAGATACCCCTTGACGAAGGCTTCATCGAGCGTAATGTTGGGAGAACTAAGTGTGCCACGCACCGTATCTAGCAGACCCACCTTGGCTGCCTCCTTGCCAGGAAGAATTTTATTATGATCTACATCCTTGACCAGGGTCGAGTCAAGCTCGACGAAACCCATTTCAATGGCTTGTTGAAGGAGAATATCCTCACCAGTGACAGGATTAAGAACTTTACCCGTTTGTGGTTCATAATATTCGCGTTGCAATACCTCGGGTAGACTCCAGGTAACACTATCGGTCTTTACCAGATGCTGCTGGACACCCACATCAAAGGATACAAGGGTATTGTTCTTATTGTCTTTTATCTGTCCCGTGGCGGGCAGAACTAAATCATCTTCAATGGCGCAATCAAGCTTCACTTCCTTTTTGGTGACTGTATCGACAATTAGGGAAATTTTCGGATCGACAAGACCAATTTCAATAGACTTTTGTACATCAACCTGGTTCTGACTTTCGGAATCAAAGAGTTTTCCAGTTTCTGGATCGTAAAGACCCTTGCGAACGGCAGCTTCCAGTGAGATAGGTTTACGTGCTCCGGGCACCAAGAAGCCCAACTGGAAGGCCAACTCCATGGGTATCTCTTTGAGTGTTTGTATATCTATAACTGTGCCTGCTTGCATATCAACTACCCCCAACTCAATTGCCATACGCAGAGGGATAACTTCACCGCTAACTGGGTCGCGCACCGATATCGACTGAATGTCCAGCTTGCCACTATTGATAGCCTCAACAATGGAACAAACTCGACCATCATCAAGTACAACCTGACCGGTTTGTGAGTCAATTACAACGTTCTCAATAGCAGCAGGACGCTGCACCTCTGGATTGGCCCGTATGATCCATTGACGATCAATACACTCAAAGAATGGTATTTTCTTGCCTGTCTTGGGATCGACCATATGGCCTGTATGTCTGTCAAGAAGTGGACGTTCGAGAGCTGCCGTTAATGTCTCATATTTTCCTGTGCTAAAGTTCTTAACCAAAATCGTTTCCGGATTGAAAATGTTCATGTCAAAAACAAGGGTTTGGAAAGAGATTTTCTGTCCAGTTGATGGATCAATAAAGTACTGATGATCAACATCGTAAATATTGAGTTCGCTAAGCTTTTCGGGTGTCAATTCAGTATCTGCATCTACCACATAGGTAACTTGTTGCAATATGATTAGCTTATCATCAATAATTTGAACTTCATCTAGCGGACTGAGCTGCTCATCCCTAAGTAAAGTGGACACGGTATCGGCCTGTTGTTCACCATCCACAATAATTTGACATTCATCAGGACTTATCAATTTCTGTGAGATAGCATCTCCAATGGGCAGTGTCTTTGGCACTTCACGTTTGCCAATTGTCTCCTGAATGATGGATGGCTCTTCCACAGTATCGCGTGCCTCATCATCAGTTGGTGTTGTCTCTGTGGTACTCGACGAGGTTGTTGTTGTGGTTGTAGTGGTAACCTTAGTTATTATTGTTGCAGTGCTTAAGCCATCATCGTGTGGAACTAGTTCTTCTGATGTCTCAGTGACAACTACCTGACCTGGTTTCGTTACCTTATCAGTGCTTAGAGCATCAACCAGAGCCTTGCCAGCTAAAATTGGAGCACCCACCACGGCCAGGGCACCAAGTTTTGCGGCATCTTTTACATTTTGAAGAATATTGCTGCCGCCGCTTTCTTGTGTCGGCTGTTGCTCTCGTTCTTTCGCAATAAAATCGACCACACTTTGATGCTTTTCAGTCACTACTTTTGGTCCTCCGATCTGTTCTAGATCTCCTGGTTGTTGGGGTTTTTCTTCGGTAACAGTTGTCTTTGTTGTTATAGTTTCTGTAATCTTTGTTGTTTCAATGGGTTCTTCTTTAAACTTTTCTGGTTGTTCCACTTTCTTAACTGTTTCGGTGACTGTAACATTTACTTCGGGACCTTCTTCATCGCCTGTTTTTGTTGTTGTTGTGGTTGTAGTTATCGTTGTCTTTGTGGTTGTCAATTCTGTAATTGTAGGCTCCTCGACGGTCACAACTCTTTCCTCAGTGACTATTGCATTGACTTCAGGAGTTTCAACTGTTTCGGTTTTTTCAATAATTTTACTTGGTTCTTCTTTTTGGAAAATTGGTTCCACAGGTTTCTTAACTTCTACTTTGGTTATTTCTGGTTCTTGTGGAGTTGTTTCCACGGACTTAATATCCTCCACTTTTTGTGGCGCTGTTTCTTTACTGACAATTTTTTCAATGACTTCATCTTTCGTGGGTTCATCTGGGGTAGCTGTTGTCACTGTGGTCGTGATGGTTGTTGTTACCGTCTCTGAGCTTGACACTGGTACTTCTCTGATCTCAGTCGTTGTTTTGGTTACAGTGGTCTCTTCGAAAGGTGCTAGTGGTGCGGTGTAGGGTGGTTCAAATTCAACAACTTCTTCCTTAAGCGATGTCCTAGGTTTAGGTTCTGGTTTTATGGTTAACTCTGGAGAGGCTTGCTTCTCTGTTTTCTGTGGTGCAGGTTCGGGAGTTGGCTCTTTTTGCAAAGGTAGTTTTGAGGTAGGTTCCTTTTGGGTATCTAAAATCGGTTCCACTTGCTTTTCCGTTACGGTTGTAAAGGTCTCTGTTACTTGAGTTATTTCTGCCTGAGGCGGGACATTGACTTCCTGAGGTTTTACAATTGGATCTTCCACGGGCTTACTTTCAACAGTTGTTGTCGATGTAATGATTTCTGGTTCAGGTTCTCCTTGTACTTCCTGTGTGGTCTTTGAGGTAGTGATGGTTGTGACGGTAGTTGTGCTTGTCAGTGTGCTTGTTGCTAGCTCAATGGACGGCTGTGGCTGTTCCTTTACAGGGTTTTCTTGGGGCACTTGGTGCTGCTGTTCATTGGCTATGAAATTGGCAGTTGTTGAACTAATAAAATTTTCAGTTTCCTGTAGCAAGTCATCAACCTCATTTGTTGGCACTTGTTGGGGTTTTAGCTTACTATCTTGAGGTTTTTCTGGTTGCTTAGTCTCTGGCTTTTCTGAGCTAGTTGTTTTGGCGGACTTGATGAGGCTCTTTACGCCGCTGACGAGGGCACCACCAGCTAACACTGGAGCTGCAATGACACCCAGGGCACCCATTTTAGCAGCATCCTTTACATTCTGCAAGGTCTTGGACGGTTCTTTAGTGGGTTTTACCTCATCAATAACTTGGCTTTGCAACGGTGTCGTTTCCTTGGTGGATTGTGTAGTGCTGACTACTTGCAGCTCTTGCTTGTGTGTATCGGAGCTGACCACAACTGTTTGCGTACGTTCTTCGACAATCACCGTCTGATCACTGGTTGTTGGCAGGGTCGATGTAATAGCTGTTGCCACCTGTTCGGGACTATCTCCAGCTGCCGTATTCGTTTCGCGTGTTGTGGACTCTTCACGCAGAATACCCAACTCCTTAGCCTCTTCCAAACTGCATACTTCACCTGTATTTACATTCTGCACTTCATTATTGGAAATTAGCACATATCCTTGCATCAATTCAATTGTCTTGGTAGTCACAGTGTGCACCGCTCGGACTGTTTCCATAATCTCTGTCTTTGGAATTGGTTTCTGTGTCACAACAAATTGGGAAAGTTGCTTTACCACCAGTACACCGGTCTCAAAGGCGACACGCAGAGGTAAACGTTCGCCCGTTGTAGGATGGGTAAATGTCTGGGCAGCCACATCAATGAGTCCTTTCTCCATGGCCGGAACCACTTCAATGGCATCTGGTTTCGGTGCATAGGGTATTGACATAATAAAGTTTTCCTCAATCGCTTGTTTAATGGGCAACTGCTTTTTAGTGGTTGGGTGAAGAACCACACGTTTTGTTGGTTCCACCAGACTCTTTTCCACCGCAACTGGGAATATCATGCCAACAGGTGGAATTTCCACTTTAGACTTTTGTTGATCATAACTGGAATCAAAAAGTTTGGCTTCAATGGCTTCTGTTAGATTAAGAGTCTTGTCTTTGTATTTGAATGTGGAATCATCTGCATTAATAATACCCTTCTCAATGGCCTCTTCGATGGTACATTTGCTAGGCTTCTGCAGCTTAGATTGAGGATCCAAGACCTCGCAAATAATAGCCTCATGAATACTCAGAGGATAACCACTTTCTGGGTGCACAATAGTTTGGGACTGAGGATCAATAAGTCCTTGTGAGCCTAATTTGGGTACCGATAAACTCTTTGCCAATGGCATAAGTATGTGATTAGTCTGTTCAGGATCAATGATCTTGTGTTCCACTGCTTGACGCAAATTAAGGACCATATTGCTTTGAGGATCGATAACTTTGCCTCGACGACCATCAATTAAACCAGTATTTAATGCTTCGCATATGTTAACCACCTCGCCTTGGGCATTTGTAAAGTTGGTAGTATCTTCTAAGATATGGCAAGTCTCTTCATCAATTATGCCCTTGCGCAAAGCATCCTTTGGCTTAAGAATGATCTTACGCATTCTTTGCAGTACCACAACTTTCTCTTCTACAACTGATTTGTTGTCGTCAAATGAACGACCTCGTTGTAGTTGATCCCGTGACACAATACCTCGTTCATAGGCCACTTCAACAGGAATCTGTTCACCAGTGCGTGGATCTGTTACAAAGCGCACAGTACGCAAAGCACCTTCGGCTGCTACAAGTGGAGCACCGACAACGGTTAGTAGGCCTAGTTTAGTGGCAGTAATCAAATCCACTGGTTGATTTTCAGCATTCAAAATTGTGCCTGTACGCGGATCATAGATGGAGCGTGCTATGGCTTCTGTTACGGAAATTGTTTGCTTTGTGGTGGGATCAATAATCTTGATTAATTGCTCATCGATCAAGCCGTGACGTGCCGCATCGAAAATATTTTCAGTTTCCCCACTTTGAGTAAAGATCACCAATGCTGTGGACGGATCGTAAATGGCTCCAGGAGCAATTTGCAGTGGCTCTGGTGAGGCCAATTCACGTTGACAGGTTACAACTTCTAGGAATTTAGGAGGAGAATCTTTAAGGGGTGTAGACACTTCCAAGACATCGGGCATATTATTTACTCGAGTGATGCGTAAAATAGTTTTCTGACTAGCTCCCCTTGTGGCGGGCACTGTTTCTAGGACAACTTTGCCATCAGCTATGGCCCGTCGCATACCTAAAACCTGTTGTCGATTATTTGTATAATTGCCATAGCTATCCAAAATATCACGCTCAAAGGCAGATTTTACAGATATCTTGTCACCAGTGTTTGGCTCAATGACAGCTACGGAAAGATTGTTGATAATCTGCTTGTCTATACACTCTTCAAAGCTAACCAAACGATCTGTGCCCTGAACATGGAATACGCCAGTATCGGGATTGAAGAGTCCCTGTTCAATGGCATCTTTGAGACGCCAGCCTCCAGGTGGAAGCTCCATAATTTGACGTTCTGTAACATTTTGCTCGATGTAACTACTCTTCTCCATGTTTATAAAGTCGGAGACGACACGTTGTGGCTTGACTAGCTCTGTAGTGATAGGAATTTCCACTGACTTCTCCACATACTTTGTGTGCTGAGTGTTCAATTTAATGGGTTCTGCTTCAGGTATTATCTGTTTGGTTACTATAGTTATGGTGGACTTTGTCTTTTTTTCGATTTGTGGGCTCAGGGACTGTCTGATTGCTGTCAGGGACAAGTAGGCCGTAGTTGAGAGCCTGTTGGACAGAGTACACATTGCCCGTCTTGGGATCCTTGAATAATTGTCGTTCTTCATCAATGAAACCCTGACGTACTGCCTCCGTGAAAGTTAACAGCACACTATCTCCCGGCTCTTGAGAGCCTGCTCGTATTGTTACATAACGATTGATTGTCCTTGTTACTGTCTCTGTAGTCAGGGTAATATTGAGGAGGCTGCTAAGCAGCAAAGCACCTTCAGTGGTTATAAACTTGCGCTCAATGGCGGTGTCTAGAGGCACTGTTTCACCAGTCTTTGGGTCAAGAAGGTATCCAGTCTTGGGGTCAATCAGATTATGATAGACCAAATCAAAGACACTGAGTTCCTTACCGCTTGCATTGTGAACACCAATGCCACGATTGAACATCTCGTAGACCTCTTGTCTTACCAAATCTTCACCCACAGCCACTTCTAAGGGCACTAAACTGTCCCTACCTGTCTCTAAGGCAAAGCCCGTGCTCTTGCGACGCAAAAGGTCACGTGAGAGGGCCACGTTAAAGCTAACAAAATCATTACTACGCAAATCCTTAAACCCATCAATATCAAAGATCGAACGCTGAGCTACCGAGCTGATTAGACCCCGTTCCACGGCCTCGGGAATGCTAATGAGTTCTGCAGTCATAAAATCGCGATATTTGCATTCGGCCGGCAAGACAATGCCATCGGCAATAGCCTCTTGCAGTGTTATTAACTCACCCTTACGTTTTGTAATGCACTTCAATTGATTACCATCTAGAACGCCCGCTTCGATGGCCTGCATAATGCTTAACTTTTCGCGGCGCATGGGACTTGTGATCTGAGATTGCTTGTCGAGCAAATTCAAATCGCAAATATCCTTCAGCGTATACGGTTTCACAATTAGCTGACGATTACGTGCCTCGGCGAAGCTGAGTTTCTCCTTTGTCACTTCATTGACATAACGTCCGGTTTTCGCATTCAACACGCCCGATTGCAAGGCTTCTTGCAGAGTAATTTTTACGTCACGTTTCGCGTCAACCACTTCGCGTACACTCGCGTCTATCAATTGATTTGCTATTGCCGAGTCCAAGCGAAACTTATCACCGGAATTGCGATCCGCTATCCAGCCAGCACCATCGACCAGGCCATGTGCTATGGCATCACTGAGGCATAGTGCATTCGATTTGATTGTCACCGATTCGTGCCGTATTAGATAGCCACGCTCGTAGGCCTCTGCTAGGCTAATAGTCTGGCCTGACTTGACACGATAAAGACCCGTCCTTGTGTCCACACTCCCCGCAGAAATGGCGTCGGCAATATTACGTGGGTTCTCAGGCGATCCGATCGCCTCATCCAATGTTTTCTGCTCTACTGTGACAGTGTTGTTTACCTTAATGCGCTTCTCGGCTGTGTCATAGCCGGTTTCCGCTTCGCTAATCTCGCGCTGGATCACCTCCAATAGCGATAGCTCTCTTCCGCTAGCATCTCGTCCAGCTCCAGGCTGTAAGAGTTGTCTAGCCAACTGGGCATCAATTAGTCCCTGTTCGGCTGCCTGTTCTAGAGTTATGCGACGATCACCCACTAGCATTTCACCAGTGCGAACATCCAAAATGCGTAACTGAATCGCTTCGCCTATTGTCAGAATACGTCCTGAGCGTGGGTCACGAATTCCTGCTATATCCAGCACAGAATTGGGTCCACCCAACTGTTGGGATCGCTTGAGAGTACGTATCTCATTGAATTGGATCTGTGACTGATGTGTTGGTAATGCTGAATTATCCTGTTGACTAGCAGCATCCAAATTATCGCTACTATAAATGCTCTTACTTGAGCTTTTCGTTGTCTTCGTTGAGCTAAATCTGAAAAAGATAAATATTTTTAGTAAGCAAATCTGTTGAAGACATTTGTCCCTTAAGGTATGCAATCGGCAGTCCGAAATGATCCTCATCCAAAACACGTTCATAACTAATGTTATGACGCCCGCTTCGTAATGGACATTCCAAAAGTTTATATACATATGTATGTATGTACATAATTTTTATGGCATACCTATTGCATACTTTAGGGGTTTAATTTCCAGTTTATAGCTCTACTCACTGTGTGGTGCTGTAGGTAGTAGTATAGAGGTCCTCTTGACGTGCAGCATTGCCATCGCCAGTTGGCACGCTGCCCGCACTAAAGTCAACCCTAAAGGTCTTGAGCGGTTTCTGTAGACTTTCAGCATATTGCTAAACCCCAAAAATACAGGTAAAAGTTATTATTAAAAACGAAAATCAACATAAAAAAAGGTTTGCTAAAATTTTAAAGTCTTTGTGATTTGATGGAGAGGGGCTTTGCGAGTTAAAAAAAAGGGAGAGAAAAAGAGAGAGTGAAGCTTTACCTGAAACTCGAACGCAAAATCGTAGTCACTTTCCTCTGCCACTTGGACAGTTGTTGTTTGGGTTTTGGTTTTGGTCGTCTTGCGACTCGTTTTAGTATGCTGAGGCATGGCTAAGGCTTTGGTTTGATTCAATTGGTCAGAATCATAGTCAGCATTGGTAGTAGTAGTAGTAGTAGGCACTTGTTTTGGGAATTGGTTTGGGGCTTCTTGAATACACTGCGCGAGATTTAATTGTAACAACAATTAGAGATTTACGATATATAGACAACGTTCCCTACGTTTCTTTTGACAGATTTGTCGCGTCACTTTGAAGTCGAACAGAGAAAAAAAAACTTTGGAATGTTTATGGCATGCGTTAATGTGTTTTGTTTTGATACAACCACAAGATAAGAAAGCGATAAAGACTGAGGCAAAAAAAAAAACCGGTATATGATAGCTATATGTCTATCCGGAAAATTAACCTTTTGACTAATTATAAACAACTGCTGTGCTAGGTCATCAAGGGATTGCCTCTTTGTCTGCCAAATATTGAAGCACTAGGCTTACTTTTATAAGTTTCCTTAAATTTGGGACTCTGACTTATCTTAAAAGCACACATACACAAACATACACCACATACAATTGCTATTATCAACCCATACCAAAAGGCACATAAATCACATCGACACACACAGAACGCACCGTATACCGGGCACACACACACCATACATACGAAACAGAAAGCCTCAATGGAAATAGAAATGACGCTATATATAGGGAGCAGGGCGCTTAGTTCATGGAAAGGCAAATAACAAAATACAAAAATATAAAGAAGCATGTGCTCAATTCTTTCGGCAAATAACTCAACTCTCTAAAGTGCATGAACCTTAATAGTGTTTACACATACAAAAGATCTTCTTAAGAAAAATAAAAACGGGTGATTACCCGAGAAAAGGGCACCACCACTATCTCAAGTAATTAAGGTCTTTATCTCAACAACAAGAGAAAAGCATTGATATTGACTGACATATGGCAAATGTTTCTGATTGAATTGACGTCACAAGTGAAGTGACTTCACTATCATTTCGTTTTCAGTTCTCTGAAGATCAAAACGAAGGCAAAACGATCCATGATGATTTAGCAACTGTTATTCAAGGTCAGCGGGTAAAAGCCATATCAAATACTACAAATAAATTATAATTAACAAAAAAGAAAAAATAACACACAAACACCGACACAAATACAGAGAGCGAGTAAATACGAGAACGAATAATGATGTCATCAGAAATTATAATATTGCATGAAACAAGTTTGTTGAATATAAAAATAAAAAAAAACAAAAACAAAATGAAGCCTTTTGAAAAAAAATTAAAAATTATATATGATTTTTTAATGATGGAATTAAGATTTAGTTTACATTGGCCTTAATCATTTTCAAGCTGATAAGTGAAATATGACTAATACGACACGTTGTGCCGGCTAAAAATCTAATAAAGAGAGAAAAAACATACGAAAAGGAGAAAGCTTTCTCGGAGAGAGAGAGAGTGAGAGCTTATGCTGCATGCAGGCTGCTGCAGAAAGTGCTGCAATATGGACCTCGCCTATGTGACTATGCTATAAAAATAGAGTCAAAGGAGACAAAGACCTCAAAAAAGCAACCGAAAAAAAAGACAAGCAAAACGCTCGCTTTCATTTCTAATTTATTGAACGGGCAACACAACAAACACATATGCCGCAGGAAATGCCGCTAAGACATCTATTATAGATATATATAGAAAGAATTTCTTTTCTTTTTTTTTTTTTTGTTATTTTTTGGATACCCGTTTAATCGATAAAACAACATACTTAGAGAGAACTAGAGAGAAATGCAGAAAATCCAAAATGAAACACTATCGGGCAAATATAATTGATTAGACCTGGAGGAATAAATTCCAACCAAAAAATAAAACTATGTTTATTTATACATCTCGAAGTAAGTATTCAATGATGGATTGCAACCTCATCATACACATGGCACATAGATTAGATTAGCTTCAGTAGTCCCTGACACCTAGAGCGACGACCAGCTGATTGAAAGTGCTGATACGACGAAATACATATATTTTTTTGTCTATAGGTCAGACTCGCTTTGTTTGAGGTAAACAAAAATAAACGAAATAGTTTCTTTTTTTTATGATTTTTGATGCAATTTTTAATGAGCAGCAACAGCGGCATCCAAAGTACGCTTGAGTCATATCTTGTGCAACAAAAACATAAAGCGTAAAATTCATATATATATTTTTTTAGTTTTTATTTTTCTCTTTTCATTAACACCAGACAGTCAAAAAAAAAAAAACTGTGAAGAATTCAACATTCATTCTTGCGACATGTTCAAGGCTATATCAATAATGGATTTCTTTTATTTTTGTTTCACACTTCGAAAAAAAAAAAAAAGAAAAGCATGGCATGGTATGCCAGTTTAGTTCTATGTTCGAAGTGACTTCACTTGCGGGGGCGATTGTCAGAAGAGTGTGGAAGAGAGGGGCACAGGGGCAAGGAATGAAATTTAAATTTCTATTAACAAAATAAGAGCAGTAGAAGCAGGGCAATGGCTATAGAAGCTACGCGATTCGCATTCAATTAAAGTCTACACTTTCTACTATATAAACGATATGTCACGGTACGTATGTGACATCATGTATACGCCGTGTCATCCGAATAATTATGCGGTTTTTAGTTTTTGTCTTTTTTTTTCGTTAGTTAGTCGGTGATTTTAAAATAATTCAATTAGCTCATCATTACACTTTTGTTTTATATATATATATACAAATATATATTTTTTTATATTTATTTAGGTTGCCACCGACAGAACCTATACGAACAATCTATTGCGGTTTGTCGTGCGTTTTTTTTTTGTACTACGTTAAAACGACTTTCCGGTACGGTACGGTACAATCACACGTACGGACACACACACACACAGCACTAGACGAATTTTTGCGTCGTTATACAACCACGTCGCAATCGGAACTGAACGGTTTTGATGGCATGTGCTTCGCTTGCATGCCACCTCGAGAGCGAGCTTTTGCCCCCACTCTAACAGAGAGACAGAGAGAGAGAGAGACATACGAAGAGAACTCCATTGCTCTAGAGAGATGGAAATGCCGGCTACCTCTCAGCTGTTGCGCCAAAATAAATGATAAACAATACGTTTTTTTGTTGTTTTTGTTTCCACCATGGGACATGAAGCCCAAAATATACGAACTATGTTGACTTCAAATTAAAGTTGAAAACAATAGGCGGAAGCAAATAGATCCAAGAAAAAAAAAAAAAAGGCAAAAATTTATTATTTCTTTAGGTTTTCTTTTTTTTTTTTTTTAACTGTTTGTTCTATTTGAGATTCGATGAGAAACCAGTTTTTCTTTTTTATTTTCGGTAACCTTCTAAATGGTTAGGCAATATACTTATGTATATATATATATGCTCATTCACTCTACTTAATGCCGCCAAAGCTTAGATCTCGTCGCCCGCCCATGTTATGCATATCAAGTTTAGACCAACAACAACAATATAAAAAAAATAACGAATAATGAAGGCAAAGTTGGTAATGGAGTCGCGGCACAGCTAACAAATGATGTCACTTCGTTAGGCTGGCCCCAGAGCCCCGAGGCGAAGGCAACACCTTCAAAAAACAGAAATTTGTTATAGTTCAATTGGATGCTTTGAAGCGCCAGTCTAAGAGTTCCAAATTGGATCAAAGTAAGCAGTTTTCTTAGAATTTAATTGATAAAGGCAAAGTAAGACAGAGAAAACTGTATAAGGCAAACTTTTTACTTAACTGATCATTTTCTTGATAACTGCAAATTTCAAATTCCTTCTAGGGAGCACAACATGACGTATACTTGATATTTCAATCAACTTTTTTAAAAGTCATGTATCCTAACTAACAAGTAAATAGTTGAATCAAAGTTAATTTTTCTTTTCTTTTAAAAATTTTATTGATAATTTAAAGCATCAATTATTATCCATGAATTGACTACTTTATTAGGCGCACCACATGACGTATGATTGATATTCTAATAAAACTTGTTAGTCTTCTTTTTTTGTCGTTTTTTTTTTACAATATAAAGTTGTAATAAAGTAAGCAATAATCTCGCATTCTTTTAACTCAATCTAATTTACTTTTTATCTACGACTTGAGAGTTGATTGAACTTTTATTTTGTTTATTTTTGGTATTATTTACTTTTGCCCTTCTATATCAACATATAATTGTTTAAACAACTATTTGAAAAACGAGTTGTTTATTCTTGGTCAAAATGAATTTTTAATTGAGAAAAACCGAAAACAAGAAAACCAGTTAAAGTCGGCAAAACAAATTCTCTTTTCGTCGTTGACAGATGAAAATAATTATTATGGCCAATGATGACGTTCCAAGCATTAATCTCTATTGGAATCTTGGCGAATTGCTGCTCATTAATATGTATAGAAAAAAAACAAAAATTTTAAGGCGTCATTCTTAATTCGACAAGCGTCTTCCAATTTGCCTAATTGGCCGGGCCAATGTGACAGAGAGTTGAATTCTGACATAATAATGGTTTCGATTTCAAGTTTTTATTTTTGGCTGCCTTTTGTTTTTTAGCAATATTTATTTTTGCCAACATTACGATGACAAAAGCTGCCGTTGAAATCATTTTCGAAATTCATCAAGTTGTGATTTATCACATTTATCACAATTGACTGAACTGTGATGTCATTATTGTTGTGTTCATGAAGGTTAATCTAATAATATTTTGCATCTTGTGTCACTTTAGTGAAATGAAAGCATAGAATAAATAAATAAATAAACAAACAGATAGAGAGACAGACAGAAAGAAAGAAAGAGAGGGAAAAAATAACTAGTTATTTGATGAACTTGAACCTCACACTTTTTGCACACAATTACTCTAAAAATAGAGTCTAACGTCAGTTTTTTATTTTGTATTTTGACTCGCAAAGCCGCAACCCTCTAAAATCGATGAAGGATAGAAATTAGATGTGGGGGGGGGATAAGGAGGTAAAAAGAGGGAAATGTTGTGGGAGAATGTGTGGGGAGTTTACTCACCAGACCATCGCTGCCATTTACTTCAATTGCAGTTTTTAGCCTCTGTGACAGTTGTTCCAGCAATCTGTCATATTTCGTATTTAAATTGTCCAAACGATGACTATAATACTGTGTGGCACCCGGATCACTATCCGCCGGCCGTAGATCACGACGTGGCGGTGAGAACGATGGACGTACCTCGAGTAGCCAATCCACAAAGCGTAGGCATTTACTGTCGTAGATCTGTGTTACATCCCATCCAATCCATCGATCGATCGATCCATCCATTGTTGGTTTGAATTTGTTGTCGTTTGGTTGGTTGGTTGGTTAATTTCGGTTAAATGTTAGTAATTTGATGTGTTAAACAAATTGATTTTAGATTTGGTTTTGTTGTTGTTGTTTGTTGGGGTTTGGTTGTTTTCTTTTTAGGTATATTTAGTGCTTTTTATTTTATTGATTAATCAATAAGAAATTACTTTTTTGGTCTAAAAATTGGTTTTTAATTGTTTGTTTGTTGGTTTTGTGGGTTTTTGTTTTGTTTGTTTGTTTTGTGTGTGTTTTATTGGTCAATATATATAATAAGTTTTCCCAAGATGTTTTTTGTTGTTATTGACGCACCATTTACACCACATTATACTCACATAGAGTACGAAAGTAAATTGTTGTTTTTTTAAAAAGCATTAAATATATTCTATTAAGTGGAAATTGGGTTTTTGTGTTTGTTTGGAATAGAGTGAAAGAGTTCTACAATTTTATCGAAAATTCAACATTCATACGATAGAGAGAAGGAAAGAGTTCCGCAGTCATTCAAGGATAACCGTCCACCCCCCAATCATTTTTAAAGGGGTGGGGCAGAAATCCTTTACACATTCACAATAGAAATTTTGCTTTTTACCTTAGCTTCGCGTATGAGACGTCCTCCAGCCACGTTGACATTTTCGATTTTCGGTTTTCGTTCGATTGCAGCTCCAAGTAGTTTCTAAGGATTTTTTTCGATGTTTTTTTTTTGTCGTTTCGTTGCGTTTTGTTTTTTTTTTTTTTTTTTTGCGAAAGTAGTACAAAATATTTGTGTTTTGATTTGTTTGTTTTGTTGTGTGTGAAATATTTGTTTTCAATATGGTGAAAAGTACAAAAAATTAGACAAAAATACATATACAATTAGTTTTGTTCAGAACTACGAATATTACATTAAAGCTAAAGATAAGGTGATATGTATATATAGATAATGGATATTTTGGTTGGTGCAAAAAACTACAAATACATATATTTTTGCAAAAGCTACTGACATTAAAAAATTTACAGTGATTGAGATTTTGTTGTACATATATGAGAAACGAGAATAAATTATGTGTAGGTGGACAGCCACTGAGATCGGTTTTTAAGGTATATACTTATGTATATGTACATATGTGTGTAGGTGGGGCATGTCAAAAAAGTTGTTTCTTTTTTCGGTTTGGGATTAGACAAAACAAGAACTACTGTAAAGAGATACGGCGGACAAGGGACTCAAGTTGTTTTGAGGGGACAAGTTAACAAATGAGAGAGAGGCAAAAAAAAAAAACACAAAAAGACACACATAAAATAATCATGTCCAACACCAGGTATATAAACCCATATAAAATAATAATATAATCAACTTTGGTAAACTACTTTTTGGACGTGTGTTTTGTTTGGTGGGGGGTGTGGGGCAACAAGAACTACTACAATATTTAACTATTTCACTACGCTTTTAAGAATATATACTTTTTTGTATTGCATTGAAGAGGGAATTGTTGTGTGGGAAAAATGGAGAAGAATTCTCTGTGTACTGTACAAGGGTTTTGTTTCATTTGGCTGACAAATTTGTAAGTTCTAAGACTATTTTATATATATTTGTAGGAATGATAATTGAATAATTACGTAAAGGAATTCGAAAAGGGGTTTTGGTTTTATATTTTGTTCTACTCACGTCTAATTCGTAAGCTGAAGTCGCTGTGGGCATGGCAGACAAACGTTCTGTGGTGCCATCCACCCATGATTCCTCGACTTGCACGCTCGACTGGAGATTCTTCATTAGCCCAATGGCTGTCTCGCATGATCGCATTCTGCAAAAGGTTGGTGTGAGTATTAAATTAAATTGAACTATAAACATGGAGAGAGCGGCCACCAGCAGCAGGTGGCTAACAGGTGAGGTGGCGGTTGTGACTTACCTTTCACCCAGCTGATTGCAGACCGCACTCCAACGTGTGTTTAGGCGCTCAACATTCGAATGCAGACGCTTCAGATCACCCAAAACTTTAGTGGGCACACCCATGCGTCCCAATTGATCGGCTGCATCATTCATCTTGTCCATTTGTGGCTGTTGCTGAGTGATTATATCCTGCATATGTGTTAGTTGTTTAAACACCTGTTGCAATCCCTCGGCAGTGGAGGGTAAGTCCTGATGTTTGGACAATTCATTTTCCAATTCGGAAATCACATGCTCATTATCGTCAAGGCCAGCAAGTGAAGCTTCCAAGAGCTTGAGACGATCCTTGTGCAGACCGCTCTGGGTATTGAGCTCCTTCCACAATTCCAACAAATTATCCAGGGATTTCTTCAGCACAGGCGTCTTTAGAGCAATGGTGCGGAAAGTTTCTTGCAGATGCTTCAATTCTGGTTCTAGCAAATGCAATCTACGCTCATAATCCGAATGAATTTCAAGCACATGCTCCAATGAGTCCAAATCACGTGGCAAGGGAGCCAAAATAATCTGATCCAATTCACGTGCCATATCTTCCAGTTTGCTCTTAATGGCTATGCATTCCTCCGTAAAGATGCGACTGGCCTGTTTGCTTTCCTCTGTAAACAAATGATGGAATGATTAGTTTTGATTGGATTTGAGATTCTTGAATTAGTCTAACCCCGGGTTTTGGAAGTCGCAAATAATTTCTTCATATTCGTGTTTGTTTGTTTACACTTTCAGTTTCAATTGAAGACTAAAACAAGCTTAGGCTTCCTGATTGCCATTACCCCGAAAAAAAAAAATAAAAACTTAAACCTTCATTTTTAATTTAATTAAAGTCTTTTGACAATTAAGAAACTTTTCCGACAGCTGGCCAACGGTCGCCAATTGATTAAATTCTATGCCCACCCACACTCACCTTCGGCTCGTGCACGCTTCTCGAACTCATCGAACAAACGGTTGACCTCGTCCATTTCGCGACGCAATCGTCGCAATTGTGGATCATTGGGATCGCCCTCGCTGAGCAATTTGTCAGCATCGTCGTTCAGAGCACGTCTTATGGCCGTACGCTGTTCGGGTCCCATGGCCAGGAATTGATCGAAATCCCATCCCTTGACAACACGAATTGTGGCAAAGATCATATTCTGACGCAAACGCAAGTGTTTCTTCTGCCACAAGGCCACGGAGCGATCAAAAAGACGCTTAAGACGTTCAGCTGCTTCGATAGCCTCCTGATCGGGTGGTGGCAAGAGCAGGCATGCACCGGGTATAGAACCCTCTTGTCCCTTTGAGGTACGCACACGCCATTTAACGCGTCCCGAGTTGTCCAGAAGGGTCACGGTTTCTCCCTTTTCAATTTGCAGTTGACCCTGCTGTTTGTAGGCGCAGATGGCCTGCACAGGACCTTGACGATTGACTGGTTGTCGTCGCTTATTCAACGGCACAATGGTCTGGGCAGTGCGCTGAAGTGTGGAAACTGTCTCGCCGAAGGCATTCAGTTCCTCACGCAAATCCTGCATGCCACGCAACAGAGACTCGCCCTGATCGAGACCAAAATCGGACTGCGAGAATTTGCTATTGAGTATTTCATCTCGCTTGGCCAGCCATTGTTCGGCGTCCTTGATTTCGGCAAAGAATTGATGATATTCTGTGGCATGCTTCAGATGCACCTCCAGACAGAGAGTCAATTGCAAAAGCCATGCCCATTGCTGCTGCAAAGCCGTCAAATGGGCTTCAATGCATTTGGCTGCAGGATGCTGCTGATTGAGTAAGGCCTCTCCGCGATCCAAGATGGTGGCAAAGTGCATTTCACGCTTTTCCAGTTCGGACATTAGGTTCTGTTAGAAATGGACAAGTAAGATAAGTTATTGGCATATAAATTATCGACAAATCATTAAAGTGCACTTGGTTGGTTTTTTTTTTTTGTACAATTTTGTTTTAATATTCGAATTCCAATCTTACCTCGTCGCCATTACCAAATGCACGCTTGTAATTATAAATTTTAGGAAACTTAACACTTAAAAATTAATGAAAGATCAGAGATACTCACCTCATAGTATCTGTGCACTGAGGGCAAATCGAGTTGTTTGTCCGCCCAGTCACGTGTAATTTCCACCTGTTCCTTCTCATTCAACCACTGTAATTCGGCCGATGCTTGGGTCAAGAAATGCTGCAATGAATCCAAATCGGAGAGACGCTTTGTCGAGGTGCTTAGCAACTCGGCATAGACCTTTTGCAATTGATTGAGACGCTGCTGATACAAATTCAATTCATCGCCAGAGAATTTCGTTTGTTGACGCTCATCATTGAGTATTTTGGAATGGAACTGATCAATAATCTTGTGCTCATGCTGTTGACGATCCAGTTCATCCTTGACCGATGGCAAATCACTGCCATAGTCAGCGGCTAGCAATTGTTTCTGTAAAAAATTACAAAACAAATTAGTTAATAATCTATCTAGGAAGAGATTCTGGAATGCTTACCAATTTATTTTGACACCATTCGATGTGCTCTTGCAGATCACGGAAATGGGGATTCGTGTCGATCTGACGGGATTCGACAACCATGCGCGTTTGACGCGTCACTGTTGTCTCATGGACGGGGTATTTTAAACCGGACAGTTTCTGTACCAGATTTGTATGGAAATTGGTGCGCAATTGAGCCCAGCGTTGGTGCAATTTGTTGACCTTCTTGTGTAGTTCACTAGCATGAGGATATCGTCCCTCGTTGAGCACATGGCAATCTTGATTCATGTCCTGTATGGGCTCCTCCAAATGACGTATTTCTGTTTCCAGAGCTTCGACAATGCTCTTGGCATCCATGGGATGTAATCGCTCAATGCGACGACCCTCCTCACTGATGCGTTTCTCCAGTTCGTCGAGTTTATGGTCCACATGTTTGATTTCTCGTTGCACTTTATCGGCCAAACGCTGCAGACGCTCCAATCTTTCAATCTCTTGCTGCAATATAACCTCACGATCTTGGAGGGCTGTATTCATGCGATACCAAGCCTTCTCGATGGCATCCGGCCTTAGGTCAGCTTCCACATCGACCTCACCCACGGTTTCAAAGTAACGCTCCAACTCTTTGTAGATCTGTATGAGCTTGGATTTTTCACGCTTGCGTGCGCTTACTTCCTCGCTGCGGAAACGCTGCAGATCACTCAATAGACGCTTCATCTCGATGAGAGTGGGCGGGAAAGAGCGCTCCTGCAAATAGGCGGTCTTCTCGCGGCACCAATAGATAAACTGTTGGGCCAAATCGCGATACTCATGGACGCGACGTTGTGACTCCATATCGAACAGAGGATGAATAGATGGTGGCTCTGGGAATACATCGTACAGCGACGAGATATATGTAATCAGAGACTTCTCATCGGGCTCATTGGTATCCACATCTGAAAAGGGGACAAACAATTCGATTACTTGTTGAAAAAAACAATATAATGATATAAAAAAGGATACTCACCCTCTGGATCCAAGAGACGTGTTACACCATACTCCTTTTCCACAATGTGGAACGCTGTCTCGAGGCGTTCGCGTGGTCGATCGTTCCTTGCCTTTCGCCAGTCAAGCAAGTCCGGTCGATTGCGATGCACCAAAGCCGAGAAGGCCAAGCCATCGCGCCACGATGATGTAAAATCATTGACACGCACACCCGGATACCGAGCAGTCGAGCGGCGGGCCCAGCGCAGCAAAGCCTCGCGAGCGGATACATTGTCTTCTTTGCCAATTACAATATCGGAGATCTAGAAAAAAACAGACGTTAAGTTAAAGATTTATAAACAAAATATATATAAAGAGTAGGTATTTCTATAAATGGTGAAAAACTGGGCAAAAATTCCTATGGTTACCCCAACCCCTGACATTTCCATGGTTACCTCTTTGCGCTGCATAGACGATGATTCAATGGCGGGCAAACCTCGCCGATATTCCAATTCAGAGCTACGTATCATTTTAGCAGGTGGCAATAGATCCTCAGCCGGCAATTGATTCTCCTCGGCACGACTGAGGGTTGTCACCTTGCGCACAATGTGCGTGGTGACTCGTCGATGGCCATTTGGAGCCCGTTGCGATGTCTTTGTGCTCTCTACACTCGAACCCAAGACTTCGGTGGAGATGCGTTTATTACGTGTCACCTGCTGATACGAAGAGCTCCCAACACTGCTGGCGGGCACCAACGCTCTGCCACCGTCCGAAGGTCGCCTGGCTCCACTTTCATCTTGGAAAGTTACAGTGCGCTCAAAATTCGTTCGCTCGTGGGGCACATTGCCCAGGGGATGGACCACACCAGCAGGATAATCAGTTATCACAGCCTCCACATGCCGTTCTCGTTTCGTTTCATGACGATAACGTAGATTGGAGTCATCGATCTGTGTGGTTATCGCCGGGCCTCGAGACATATGGATCACTTCGCTTCCGCTGCTAAGCACATCGCCTGCTCCTCCCACTCCTCCCGCACCATTTCGTGTTTGTCGCACCAATTGCTGAGTGCGTTTCAATGTCGATTGGGAGGAGCTCGAGTGTTGCATATTATCAAAATTCGTTTCGTTTTGCACTTTTATTCGTTTTATTTTGTTGTTTCTGTTTTCGTTTAGTCTCTTTTATCTATTTCATTCGTTGTTTATAATGGATTTTCGCAATATTTCGTTTGACTTGGATTTTCGTTTTTATTTTCTGCTATTTTGGTGCGTGATTTAAAAAAAAAAAAAACTAAGTTTAATTGTTCGTGCCCGCAGACAATTGAGTAAGTGAGCGCAATTTTTGTTGTTATTGCTGGCCCCGGCTTCGCAATTTGCGTTTAATTAAGCCAAAAGCTTAAAAAGCCGGCACCGGATGTCTTCTTGTTGTATATTCTATGCCAAGCCCGACCAACCAGTCAGCCATTGGCAATGCCCTAGACATTGGCATAGACCCCCGCTGTGGATAAAGTAAATTGGAGTACTGACTGAAGTTGGAGAAGGCGTTGGTAAGGGCAGGCAGCCACAGAGGCGCACACACTCAGAGAAGCGAATTATTTATTGTCTTGTTCATGTACACATAATTATCCCATCTGTCTGTCCGTCTGTCAGTCTGTCGGTCGCTCTCTATACCGTCTTGTATATGTTTGTAACTAAAAGTTCATGTTGTGGGGTGTTGCTGATTCATGGGCAGAAGCAACACCGTACACTGAGATTCCATGAGAGGTAAACACGCAAGCCTCATTTGCATGAGGAGGGGAACATTTTGGCATAGGAACGACGCAAAAAAAAAAGGCAAAGTACAATCGGTACATACATTTGTACATATGTTTACCGTTACTCAATGCAGGAAATGAGAACCAACAAATTTCTATAGTGGACGCCACAATTATAGCAAACAAAACAAAAAATACAACGCGTTTCTTTAAGCTTATCGACAGAAAATGAAAAATAATGATAAGCAAGGCCGCTCAGATAACACAATTTCTTTGTATTGTAGAAACAATTAAAAAGTAATTTATGTGGTCAAAAAAAAATGAAGCAAGTAAGTCGACTCGTCGACTTGGGTATACCATACACCAGGCGAAACAAATATTTCAAATTTCGAAAACCAAATGTATGTCTATTAAATTGTTTTTACATGTATCATAGTATGTGCTATCTCGCTCACTCTACGAACATACGAGCACTCTAGCGCCGCCACTAGCCAACGGCCAATTCTGGCCTTGTGGACTGCTTTGTAAAATACGTTCATACGCATATTTTGCATGTTTCTAGTCCGATTTCAATAAAATTCGGTAGTTTTGTAGAAATAGATAAGAATAATTAGTCTGCCGAATTTGAATGCGATAGTCAAAAATCTACAGGAGAAAATCGGTTTTTTCTTAAATATGGAGGCGGAAGTGGGCGTGGCAAAATATGAAAATAGATGTACCCTGCGCACATACTAAGCCAGTGTACATACTAAATTTGGTGACTTTAGCTTTGTTAGTTTTTGAGAAAATCAGTTTTGTTTAATTTGCGGGGGCGGAAGTGGGCGTGGCAAAATTTTTAAATAGCCAATATCTGCGCGTCTATCAAGCTAATCTGCATACCAAATTTGATGTCTCTAGCTGTTATACTTTTTAAGAAAAACAGTTTTATGTGATTCCTGGGGGCGTAAGGGGGCGTGGCAAAAAGTTTGAACAATCAGTTTTTGCGCGCTAACTAAACGGGTATACAAAATAAATTTGATGTCTCTAGCTGTTATACTTTTTAAGAAAAATAGTTTTATGTGATTCCTGGGGGCGTAAGGGGGCGTGGCCGAAATTCCAATTAACTCTGTACGCGTGCATAATACACGAGTATACATACCAAATTTGGTGGCTCTAGCTCTTATAGTCTCCGAGATCTGCGTGTTCATACGGACGGACGGACGGACGGACGGACGGACGGACGGACGGACGGACGGACGGACGGACGGACGGACGGACGGACAGACGGACATGGCTAGATCGACTCGGCTGTTCATCCTGATCAAGAATATATATACTTTATAGGGTCGGAGAAGCTTCCTTCTGCCTGTTACATACATTTTGGCGACTTTAATATACCATTTCACCCTATGGGTGTATGGTATAAAAACCAAAAACAAAAGAAATAAAAGAAGAAACTAACTACTTCAACAATTCCATTTTTAACTATGTTCTAATAATGAATTGTACTTTGCAAAGTTTTGATTAATTTGGTTAAAAATCTCATTCAGGAAGAGGAAATTTGCCATAAATATGACGATTGCTTCTAAAATAGAAATCTTTGGATAAAAACTATAAATTTCAAATTAGTTTTATTTTAAATGACACTAAGACTCACTATTACTAATAAACACTGCACTTAATAACATTTTAATCGCTTTTTATAACTTATTTAATGCATGTTGAGCATTTTGTTTCTCACTTCCATTCTTTGTGCAATCTATGAATGGATTTTCCTATCATAAAATAACGCCATTAATTCACTATTTCCACGAACTAAACAATCTTTATCACATACACATATATATGTAGGTGTGTGTGTGTCTGTGTGTACCTATATTTATTATTGAACTGTGAAATCTATATGGCTCAAGATCAGTAATAATACTCGTTAATGGTGGCATAACCAAAACATTCGCCCACTGGAAATAGCTGAAATTGGAGGTCTCTACGCCTGCGCGCCGCCGCGTTCAACAGCGTGACATGACCGACGCCTCACACACTCACATAATGTGTGTGTGTGTGTATCTATTTAACTAAAAATGCTAATTGCAACAAAAAACTAAACGATCTACGTTGTTTTTATGTGATTATGCCAAAAATAACAACACAAAAAATGAAAAAAAAAAATACCTTAGCTACCTGCCTCGTTGCCAGTTTAGAGTGTTTTCTTGTCTCACTAAGTGTGGAGGCGTCACTAAGAGGCGTTAATGTCTTGACATTTTCAATGACTTTGTAGCTCACAGATGCTGATGTTGCTGTTGCTTCTGCTTCTTTCCAACCATCTGGTTGTTGCCTATTTGGGGGATATTTTGGCTACCGTTTAATAGCAACAGCAACAAACATTTACTGACAATTTGCATTGGTCAAATATAAAGCCTTTGAACATCTGCACTTTCCGAGAAAGATTTGTTAAATAGAGAGGGGGACCATATATAAATTAAAATTAATAAAGAAGACGACTCTCTGACAGCAACAATAATAAACCACTTGAGGAGAGTTGGCGTTAAAAATTGCTAAATAAAATACGAGAACAACGAGACAAGCCACCAACAACAACACACCAACAGCAAACAAAAAAGCAAAGTTATTTCTAGTGCGCTGAACTGGAACTGAGCGATGACAAAGGCGGGGGAGAGTGGCCAGTGCACAGTGTTAAAGGGAGAGAAGGGGAAATCATGAGATGACTGCACGTCATTATTTTACAGCTACTTTATTTTTTCAGTAACGAAACGAAGCAAAATACTCGAGGAGACCCACTTTACTAAACGAAAACGATGATAATAAACTCGTCATAAAAATCTAATTAAAAGAGAATTGAAATTGAAATCGAAATCGTATCGAAACGAAATTGAATTCAATTGCAATACACAGATTGAAATCAATTAAAAAATTGGCGGCATTTAACAAACTGACTGACAGCGCAGCACAGCGCAAATGGGCAAACAGAGATCAATTTGTTTTTAGATGTTTGTTTGTGATCTAGCGATTTTTGATTTTTAATTTATGATTTTTCACTTGCACTAAATTCTCCGCACTGCAATACACACATAAGACCGCGCGCGGATGTTACGAAACGGATGGTAGGAAGGGGAAACGCGTCGTCGGTAGTGGAGCCAGCTCCTCGGGAGTTGAAAGTTCGTTTGTTCTTCCTCCTCTGGCTATATTTTTTTGTTTAAATGAATGTGATCTGTTCGTATATATGTGTTTGTTTGTGTATGTGTGTGTGTATATGTGTGTTTATGGCGGCGTCTCGACAACAACTAAAAGCGATCGGGCCAAGTTAAAATGCTTAAAGTATGGCTCTGACTGTGGCCAGGTGTCGTCGACGTCGACGTCGCAGTCACTGTTAGGCGCGCGAGAATAGAAAAAGGCAGAAAGAAGGCAAAGCGCCGCACGCATGGTGAAACAAAGTGGAATTGGCACACAAGCGTTGGCGTCGACAGAGGAGAGCAACAGCAGCAGCAGCGTCAAGCCTGACTTTTGCCCATGTGCTGACAGCTGGTACGTGTTGGCGTCGCTGAGTCGCTGCTCACGGCGACGTCTCTGCTATGCCCGTTATGGCTAGCTGGCTTCACCTGTGCATGCATGTGTGTGTGTGTGTGTGTTTGTTTGTTTGTTTGCGTGTGTGTATTCCACCTGATTCTTGCTACGGCGGCCCAACTCTTTGATGACGTATTTGCAACGAGGCAATACCATGGCAACGCCAACATCAACAGCGACGCCTACGCAGGAGAACAACAACAGCAACAAAAATTACACAACTTCTGCCAACTGTTGCCCCCTCCCCCTTCCAACCAGCCGACATTCTCTTCAGCTAAGTTCAATTCTTCTTCTTATTCTTCTTGTGGATAGACTACGTCATCCTCGTTAAAAGTACCAAAACCAAACCAAGACAAGACAAGCGAAGAAATAATAATAACAATAAGAATTTTTAAGAAGCAGGGGTCAAAAGGAACACACAAAAAATAAAGAAAAATAACCAACAACAAGTTTTGATTAAATTGTTGGCAAAATAAAAGAAACAAAAGACTGTCACATAAAACATTGAGTCAAAAGCAATTCAGAAATCCTCAAAAATAATCTAAATTCTACCATAACCAATTCCAATTTCAAATACATCAGATATAGAAAACGAATTGGAAACGAAATGTGCACAAAATGAAACCGAAATGAAAAAAAGATGTTCCGAAACATTAAACTTTAAATGTTCCTTTTTCATTTTTCGAAATACCGATACATAAAACAGTTTAACTCTTTGGATTTTTCCATCTGAGAGATGTTCAACAATTTAAATTTTAATATTTTCATATTAATATAGTTCTGTGTATTCCAAATTTCAAATCGAACTACCTTTTAGAAAATTAAAGCCTTTTCTTTGAAAGTATATTAAAAGTTTTTCAATGCCTTATTAAGACAGCTAAATATTTTATTATTTTTTCAGAATGTATGAAAATTTTTTTTTTTTGGGTCCCGTCTTCTCTTCAGTCTAAGTTTTTCTTTGCGATTCGCTGACTTTTGGTATTTTGGGTCTTTGGGTGAATTTTGTAAGTAATTTGCAATCTCATAACACATCACGACCGACCATCCAACCAACAAGTCATTAAACACACACAGAGTGACCCAAAAGAAGCAAAAATAACAAAAAAAAAAAAAAAAGGAAGAGGAAGAAAAAGAGAAACCCCAGAAAAGTAATGACCAACCCAAAAATGTCTAAGAAAATGCCAACAATGATTAGAAATAGTCGTAGTAGTAGATGTTGTAGTTGTTGGGAGGCAAAAAAAAAAATAAAGACAGCAGTGACAACAAGACAAAAAGCGATTCTCAACCAGTTCTCAATTATATTATACAACAATAAGCAACATCATCATCCAAAAATAGTAAGTATATATGAGAAAGTCAAATTACTTTTTATGCCAATTGATCGGTATTCTCTGCAGTTGAGTGGGTGCTGATATCTCTATAAATGTAACACTCTAAACGGAAATAGTTAGCTGGACACTCGACATGGGGTTAATTAGCATGCCACTAGAAGCGTATGCCCTATATGGACTAAAAGGTAGTAAGTGCATATAAGCTACAGCTGTTCCGGCACAGACGTGACGCGAGTGAACCACACTGACTGACAGTTAGTACAAGTAGTATATGTACTTGTAATTTGTATGAATTTTAGTATAGGTAATAAATACAGACAAGTTGTTGTCTCACCCACACATAAAACTCACTCACTCGCTCAAACTGCTGCAATGAATAGATTGTAGACACTCTCAGAGGGAACCCACACCCAAGTAAGGGCCTTCCTAATAACAGAATTGCAAATCTAATTAGCCAATGCATAATAGTAGAGGGGTGGCAAAGTCGAGAAGGGGTCGTCGTCTGTAGGGAAGTGAATATGCTCATTAATACGAATATGATGCAAGCCGTGTAAACAAAACGTCTGAGTGAGTGTGTACATTATGTTTGCACTTAAATATTTGTAATTTGAGTCAAGAATTTTGTGGCATATACACTACAAAATGTAACCAGTAGCTCGTAATGTAATGGAAGAAGCTAATACCGGAAGTTACCTCACAAGCAACGAAGATTCTATACCCTATTCAAAAAGGTAATTAGGAAATATGCTCTAACTAATCTCTTGTTTTTAAAGTAATTACATTTTGATGAACTGGATTCTGCAAATGTTGTAGAATAGAATTTTGTTTGAATTTTATATTTAGTAAAGTTTTTCAACATCGGCAGCTTTGTTATATAATAACATTAATTAGCATATTGAATTTGCTCTTCAAACCGATTCCAGCTTGTTTAAACTAAAACTCAAGTAGAGATTGATAGCTTTCAAATATTGATTGATTGATTAATTAATTTACTTTACTCGGATATTCAAAATTAATAGATTTTTTATTTTAGAATTTTATTATTATCGACAGACAGATAGAAACTTTGTATTTGTAAACTGACTTCCCTATTTAATTTCTATTTATATTATATCTACTAAATAGAAGAAGAATGAAAGTTGCCAATAGTTTCTATTTTCAGCTGTGTGGCAAGTATAACAGACTAAAATACAATTGAATTCAAAACTAATATAATGCACATTCAAAAATATATATATTCTAGATCAATTGTGACATAAGTGTGGGTCTGTCAAGGCATACCAAATAGGTATGGACCAGCATTCCTTTCGCTGTGTGGGCTCGTCGTCATCGTTGTCATTCTCAATCGCAATGTTTATTTAGCTGCACACTTCAAAAAATTATATATGTATGTATATATATATTCGTATATCTGACTATTTTAGTATATTTAATGGATTCTATTTACTTTCATTCACATTAATTATATGTCATTTGAAACACGTTTACACTTGTAAACGCTTTTCGAGTGCACATATGATCCAAAGTAAATTTTTCAGTGTTTGTGTGTGTTTTGTTTGTCTTAACTTATATAGACAGCTTTGGCATTTGCATATGTATGTGACAGTAAGTGTTAGCCAAAGTGTGTGTGGTTGTGTGTGTGTGTATGATGGAATGTTTTGCGTGGCTGGCTAACTTGTTTCCATATTTGTGCAAAGCTGCTATCGATTTTCAATTTATTAATGAAACAAAACAGCAACAACAGCTATAACAACAACAAGAACAACAGGCTACAACAGATTAGAAGATCGAAATATTATGACCATTTGCTATAGATAGATACATTAGACATTTGATCCCCCCACACATAAAAACGAAAATTCAGTCATCAATGTCATAAATTTAGACAAATAAGTGCATTTGGTTTGGTTTAAGTTGGCATGCCTTGGCGGCAGCAAGTTCGTTGCTTACGTTGAAGTCTTTCGTTTTTTTTTTTATCGAGTACGTGATTCGGTTGGTCAGAAGAACAGAAAAAAGAACAAGTATCGCTGATGTCATGGGTAGGGCAATAACAAACAAAACAGTTAACAAAACAAAAATAAAAAACCATATTTGTTTTTTTTGTTTATTATAAGTCACTTTGACTCACCCACCCCCCTCTAGACCACCCTTATACTACCACAGCCACTGCTTTGCCATTGACTTTATTGTAACACACATACCGAAACGTATTATAATAAATCAAAAGTCACTTTGACTTAAGGTTCGACATTCGAATGATGACGTGAGAATTGTCTTTTGCTCGGTTCCATTGTGCTTTCTTTCGAAGCGGTTCTACCTGGTTATGCCATTTTGACCAAATATAAATGCCAACCACACACACCACACACACTCAGACAAACACACTACTCTTTGAGTTCTCTTCTGAAAAAATGGCAAATTGTTCGGAAAATTATCCGATCGGATCAGTTAGTTCATAATGAAAACGTTTGTTTGTCCCGTAATTCGTCATAGATTTCACAGAGATTTTGCTTGCTAGTTTTGCATAGCCTCGAGTATTAAGCAATTTATTATTTAAACGATACAAAAAAAAAGCAACAAAATTAAGCTGCTTAGGGAAGTGTTTGGAGGTCAAGTGAGGATGAGAGTAAGTGAGAAAGAGAGAAGAGGAGAGCAAGGTAAGGTGACGTTACTTATTATAAATGGTTAATTACGATCAATTTGATAATCAAATTACTTAAACAACATTTTAGTTGCAATATCTCTTGTCAATCTTGAATGTATTTTGTTTTAAATGTGCCAAAAGTGTACTAAAAGACTAATAAAACAGCTATAAATGCGTACTTAAAGTCTACTAAAGGTGTATTAACACTCTATTTCAATGTACTTTAAGTTAAATAACACTTGATTTTTGACTATATGCAGTTGTACTATAAATGTAAAGGTTTACTTTGGTTTATTCTCTACTATAAGTGTTTTAACGCCTACTAAAGCTGTTCTAAATATGTGCTAAAAGTGAAATAAACTCTGAAAATAGATAAAATGCATCTCCCACCTGTTTTATTTAAATGAAAAACTTTTATGTAGATCTATATTAGTTAAAACTGAACAAAAAATGTGTCATTTAAATATGAGCTAAGCAACCATATGGCCCTTCTGCTATTTAAGTGTCGATAGATATTTCGAGAAATATTTGTATTAATGCTGATCTAAGGAATGTCAGAGAAATCACTTAATGGCAATATCTCCCACAGTCTGTATTATACAATTACAGTCATCAATAATAAATTCGTCTAGCTATCAGCAGATGTTAATTTTTGTAAATATATCATTATTTGTACAATTGTTTTTTCCTTTACTCTTTTCTTTGCTTAGAAAACACACCCTGATATGATTTTAACTTAAAAAGTTATTAACGTTCCTTTTGGGTGATTATGTCAGTGAGTGCTCTCATTATATAGTCATCCGATATGCATATATTTTGGCATCATCATTTAATACAAAAGAAAGAAACTGCATACCAAGCGAACTGTGAAAGTTATATGTTACACTTGAGCGATCTTTATAAGATTTGGCAATATCCTACGGAAACATATATTTTGTGCTCTAAACTCTTAACAAGACATATCTTTTATCTTTATAATGACAATAGTTGTAATACTGAATAACTTTTCTGATGAAAATATTAATTTCTCGCATGAATTTTTCTATTTTAAATGATTCCATCTGCGGTGTATGAATATATTATTTATTGACTGTATCGTATCGTTTGGTATTCCCTATATAATTGTTTCATAGATCAAATCGATTTGCTTGCACAATTTATAACTTAATTATAAGGCTAGATAGTAGCCAGAGGCAGCTACTGATGTCGAGATGCTGTTGCTGCTGCTTTTGGCAAATTGCTAATAATTTATTTCCCCTGCTGCTGAGATAATCAGATTGTTATTGTTAATATGCATTTTTTGTTCAAATTTCCCCCCACCACTTTGACCTACAAAAAAAAAAAAAAAATTGCAGCTTGGGAATTATGTCATAATCTGTTCTGAGGTTGAGTTATATAAAAAACAAAATAACGAAAACATTTAATTTGAAATGCCAATTGAGAAAAATATCCTTTTAAGTCAGCTCGGCAGTCAACAAAAATTTGCATTTTGTATTGTCGATCAGATCGGAATGACATCATTTTGTTTCTTCAAACACCCGCAACAATTGCAATATATTTATATATGTATACGGAGAGATCTGTGTACATATATATGCATAAATCCTTGATCAGACAATTGCGCGTTGCCAAGACAAGAAATAATAATAAATAACATGCGATTGAGTTTCACAGTTTGCAGCATTGTCAAGTGATTTACAATTCGTTCGCCTCAATTGAATTGAGCGCCATCCAGCCAGATAGTCAGTCTCTCATGGTCGTGTCGTCGAATCGCAGTCGTCGTCGGCGTCGTGGACTGGCAGCATCATTGAGCATTTATGTGAGCCATCGATCAAGTTGCAACGGCATGCGCCGGCGCAAATTACGAAATAACCACCAAGTGCAGTACCACCGAGTTGTTGTTGTTGTCGATGATCATGATGTGGCGGTAGTAAGGAGGCGATTGACACACATAGACATACCGAGGAGACCAATCTGGGCGGAAACGACGACACTGGCCGGCTAAATGACCAACTGACTAGCTGGATGACTAAGCTCACATTGTTGAATGATAAGTGGGGAGTTTTTGTTACTTTTGTTGTTATGTGTAGTCACACAATGACTATACGAGTATTTCCAATGAAATCAAATAAATTGAACATTTTTTTTAAGCGAATCCAATTCAAGAAGAAATTTTTATGACATAATCGAGACGAGTAAAAATAAATTTTCTCTTTATATCATAATGTCATCAAAAGTTTCCTGAACTTTAAGATCATAGACAGGATCGAGGATCGTTTTTTTTACAACAATCCAAATTCTAAGTTTTTGAAAAAGAATTTGAATGGGAAATATGAAGAAGAAGCTATCCCCTGCAAGATATTTCTCATACTTCGATACTTTTATGGTCGATATTAAAAAAAAAGAACTAATTTTCTAAGCTCCGATACTTTTCATATCGATTTAAAGATATTGGTACTTTGTTGTCGATAAGTAATATATTAAGATATCAGAGCAAAAATCAATGCTTTTTTATTTTTTTGCCAATAAAGAACAATTATTCGGCTTTAGATTTTTAAATCGAAATCATGACTTGCAGAACGAAGAATATTCAAGTGAAAAACCCTAGGGACAACGCCATATGGCGGGAATATTGTTGAATGAGCTGCCTGGGGATAAATCCCCCTAACATCATTCATTCCATTTAACCATTAATTGACTTTCATTACTTCCCCAAGCCCCAGCTGGTGATCTCAATGCACATTTTTAGATCCATTGTGGAGGGAGAATGCTTGTCATTTGAGGCTACTTTCATTTTAGTTATTGAATTGTCCGTTCGTCTGGATCGCGAAGGCGATTGCAAAGTAGAAACAGGCCTTTCCAGTAGCTTTTATACATATTGTGTGTGCACACACCATTGTGGTGTAGGTGGGCACCAACTGGTTCATTCGAGATGGCGGAGCTCAGCGGCCTTGCTCAGCAGTTGACGAACTGTAACAGCCAACAACGAACCGACCGACCGACCGACCAACTGATCAATATGTGTGTCAGGCATTGCGACGAGATGGCGATGGCGATGACAGACGGTTGGAGCAATGCGGGGCGACGGGGCCACAATGAAGAGAAGGCAAGCTGGTTACCTTAAAAGGTAGCTGGTGCTGCTGCTGCTGCCGCTGAGACCCGTTCGCCAAAATCAGACAAGAAACAGAGCAAACAAGATGCTGGTAGTTATAGCGTGTCAATACTGTAACTCGGTATGTATGCTTGTGTGGGCCGCCGTTGCTGCCGCTCAATGAATTGAACTCACTCGCGCCCAAATGAAAACGAAAACACATAGTTTTTGTAACAAGCTCTCCAAAATGAAAAATGGGCGGCCATTTTATTCACGAGGGTCATCCGTGGGCGATAACTTAAAAATGACTTTGAAACACACGCCCACAGTTTTGCTCCAGTTTTTCACCAAATGACAAATAGTAAAATAAAAGAAGTACTCACCTGGAAATGCAATATTATGGTCCAGATCAAACCCAATGTTAATTTGGGATTTCCATCAACAATATCCTCGGCGCGTATATTAACCAATTTGATCTTTTTATAGCGCAGAAAATCCAATGCCATTTGTGCATTTTGAAGCATATGGAAACGCATTTTACCTTTCTCACGTGGCTAAACAGAAATAGAGACAAAGACAATCAGTTAAAAAGAGAGAGAAGGAGAGAGAGAGTGTGACAAAACTATCAATTGGCAATTGTTGTTCAATTTTATATTGAAAATGCCACTTACCAGGTGTTCGCCAGATAGCACCTCCAAGAGTGAAAGTAAATTGTGACCATCGCGCAAATCTTCAAATAAATCCACCACACGACGATTGGCCTAAACATTTTTGGGGGAGAAGGAGTAAGAAAAAACGTAAATGAATAAGACGAATGTCTGGCTAAGACCCAAAGTAAAAGGTAAGCTGCATAACGAAAGTGAAGATGAGTGAGGCCAACAGCATACAATACATGCACATCGAAATAAAAAAAGTCATTACATTGGTGTAAGTGAGTTGTAAGTATGTTGTTGGGCAAGTAGTTGACACAACTTCGAAAAAAAACAAAACCAAAAACAAAGAAAATCCTTTCAACAAACATGCTTTAAAATGAAAATTAATAGAAAAAACTTGTACTAAGCAGCAACTGTTCAAAAAAAAGTTTTATTGCTTTGCAAATTTAACAAAAAATATCTAAGAAATAATATTTATGACAAAATTGAAGGCTATGGAAATTGCTGTTCATAAATTAAACTTACAGACTGTGAACAACAGGGAATGCCATTTGTGGTTACACAAACATGTAACATTGTATAAGTCTGCAGAAGAGTTACAAGAATTGTATTTAACAAACTTTGATTAGTTCAACTCCTAACTTTGACTTTGGCAAAAGTGTTTATATCTTTGCAAAAAGGTGCAATTTAGTTTTCAGGTGCATCTAAATGATAATATATGCAATCGCAATCAGTTCGAACTAACTTTGCAAATCAATTAAGCTAAAATCCTGAAACCTAAAACGAGTTTCTCAACAACGTTTAAACATTTAGTTTAATGTATATAAGAATAATTAGTTGTAATAAACCTTCTAGTGACTAATTAAGTTATGTTGTGCTTACTCGTTAATCTGTATCATCAATTTTCTAACTAACTTGTTTGCTAATTGGGTTCTAAAGTACAAACTAGCTAGTTCTAGGCTACAAAATCAAGTAGCTAATAAGTGTTTAAAATCTTTTCTTTACATTTTATTATTCAATAGATATTCTGTTTTTTGGATAAGTCTATAAATTTAGACTTTAATTACAAAAGCTATAAAGCAAGTTGATAATGAAAAGGAGTTTGCTTGTTTTTTTAAGTATTTAGCTTTAATTTCTGTAAATTCTGAACTTCTTTTCTTTACTTTTTCATATTGAATGAGGAAACTCTTATTGTTAATATTAAATCTATTTCACTATCTTGAATATAAATTAGCTTTAAACTAAGTAAATTCAAACTAAACACTTCAAACCTTATAAATAAATCGCTACTTTTTTGCAAAGATATAACTGGAGTGCCTTTCTTTGGAAAACAAAAAGAAATCAATGTGTATTAGGTTATACCTTGGCATACTTCCAATGCTGCTTACATATAATAGAGGAGAAGAACAAGACACAAAAGAAACAAATTTGAGTTTTTGATTTTAGGTTGAGGGGAAGACATTTAATTTCTCATATATGGTTATGATTTCAGATGAATAAAATTCACTGATTATTTGCATAATCGCTTTATTTTCCTTTCTTTTACTTTATATAGTAGGCAATATGTATATGAGGGAAGTGTACTCACCTTTTTAAGATGTTTGTTAACCCATTTTGTGAAAGTCTTCTTTTGAATGGCATCGCGTTCGTCTAAATGATTTGGTTTTTTGTGAGAAAGAAGTTAGAAGAGGAAAATGTTAATATATTTTTCATTTGATTATGATAATTAGTAACAATAATTATGCTTTCAGGTTTATGCCACAAAAACAGAGTAAAAGATGGGGATATGGGCTGGAAGAGAGGGGGGAGAAAGACCTTGATAAATTGTTTCAACTTGAAAAAAAAAACAAATTCTCTCTTATTAAACGCCCACTGTAAATGTGTCAATGGCAATCAAAAATCAAAAAAAAAATGTTGCGGGCGTTGAATATGATCGGGGAAAAATATATTACCGTATACAGAAATATTAATTGGTAATTTAAATAGATTTAAACAATAGCAATGACAAATAGAAACAAAAGAGTCGTGTAGACAGACGGACGGACGTACGAAGAGAAAACTGGTTATTGTCAGGCAATTGACTTTGGTCAAAGGTTTTTTTTTTCAATTCGATAAAGTCAATTTATAACGAGAGACAGGGACAGCGACAGTGATGTGATGATGATAAGTGCGTTTTGATTTCCAACACTGACATGAGTGTATAAGCCATTTGCTAGTGAGGAACCCGTATCAGTAGATAATGGCTAATGGCTTTTCTACATATTCTTGTTTTTGTGGCATAAAACCCTTCAAAAGTTTAGTTTGATTTTTGTTAAACATTGAGCATAAGTTGTTAAACATTTGACGGCAATTAGTGCGAAACAAAAGCTGATAAACTGCAAAACTAACAAAACAATCAAATCATGCAAAAGCCCAGATAATACAGAGAGTGTAGCCAGGTTAAACCCCACAAGTGAATGACGACTTTAACAGACTCTTAATCTTATCAAGCGATATATAAACCATTTTTCATAGTAAATCAATAAACTTTAACGCCATTGACTGATATATATGTTTACTCGTAGACCTCCTCTATATAAACATGTCTGTGTATATTTATTTATGTATACATAAAAGTTCTTGGTCAGCATAATAATAATAATGCAATATAAACTGTATACAAACTGGATTGCTTTCAATTCCATGACAAAAATAAAGCAACAGTATGTCAAATCGAAGTTTTAATACCCTTATCAATTTTATAAAGAGAGTTTATAATTTGATGATGGCAAATTGGAAAAATAAAATGTCTCTAAGACAAAAACTTGAAAACTATTCTTAGTGAAAAAGAATCCTTGAATAGAATCACTTCAAAAATTAATGATCCCAGATTTCTCAATTTTACGTACAAATTGTTTGATTTCTTAAAGATTTGTCTAAATTTTTTACATTCTTAAAATGTATTAAGTCCAGTATTTTGGCTCAAAGTTTAAATGAAAATTAAAACGGCCCATTTTGGTAAGGGTATCCAAAAGGCAGGGGCGAGACAAGTTAGAAGTTAAAAAGCAAAACAAAAAACGCAAGTTAAAATAAGCAGATAAAGAAGACACTAAGAGACATGGAGAAAAAGAGAGAGGAGAGAATAGAGTAGAATCAGAGTAGAGAGAAGAGTATGTAGTAGCAACCTGTTTTGAGTTAATAACTGCATTGATATAACTTACTCTTCAATCTTTATCTCTCTTTCTGTCTCTCTCTCAATCTCTCGGTTTGTGTGTCTGTCCATATTTTCTCTCTATACTCCATATACACGTCATTTTTCTCTCTCTCTCTCTCTCTCTCTCTGTCAAGTTGAACTTAGAGCAAGATTCTGACTCATCTTTAAGCAATTTCCATTCATTCATGAAGTTTGCAGATTTTTCCTTTGCTTTATGCAAAAAAAACCAAAAATTTTCTTATTTTCCCAAAATAAAAGAAGGGCTTATCTAAGAGACATATGCACACAGAGGCAATTAAAGGTGTGCGGGCTACATACAACACAACTTCTGGCATTTTAATTGTATGTGTTAACACTATCTCGTTTCGTGTGTGTATGGGTGTTCGACATGAGCGCGTGATGATGTCACGTTCTAAGTTGAAATCGTTTCGAGGCGATTAAATGTTCATCGTTAAGTTATTGCTGTTTGCTTGTTGGTGGCGTTGGTGGTAAAGTTACCGACCAGCCAAACGACCTACCAAACGATCGCCTCTTATTTGATTTTTGTTAATGTTTATTTTTTGCATTTCGATTAGCACTCTTCATCGAAAAATATAGCACAAAAACAAGATTCTCTTGAAGGACGTTCAATCACCAGCGAAACACCAACAAACACTCCACACACACACAAACATTAAAACTAAATGTATATACATAGTAGTAATTTAGATAACAACAACGTACTCGACGTATTCTTTAAGTTAGGCAAGTCTCTAAATTTAGAATTCTTTAAGCCAGTTCTTAGCCTCTTGCACTCGTTTAGCAATGCAAAGAATTTTTTATTAATATTATAACATGGTGACAAATTTGTGTCAATTCGTTTGCATAAAACTCACATTACAAAACACACACACAAAAAAAAACATATCAAATATCAAAAACTCTATATTATTTATTAATAGCATAAACTGTAAACTTGTTTTCACCCCATACTTTAGGCAAATGAGTTCAAACGAAATTCGAGGAATTTAGCTTACTAATTTGTTGTTCTTCTGTCTGCTAATTGCCAACTCAACTCAAGTCGACTCAGCTTAAGTCAAACTGGCGACCAGTTTCAACATGTTGTTTAAATATTTAACTTGGACATTCCCCACTGAAGTGGTGATAGATATTATATGTATACACATACTTATCGATTGGAATTCACATTGGTAAGTAACCCTTCCTCAAGGTCAGGTTCAAAGAACCTCAGCAAAAAAATTTACGAAACCGAAAAGGGTGTGAAACTTATCCAAAAGGTCAGGGTCAATCTACAAGAAAAACTTCAAGCACCAGAAAGGTGTGTAAAACATCAATACATGTGTTTACTCAACCACAGAACAGTTGGTCAAGATAGTCAATAAATGTTCTGATTAGTTCTTGAAAACAGTTTTGGTAATCAAATACATACTTATATATGTATGTTTTCTTATATTTAATAACCTATATTAAAACGATTATCAAGCGTTTTAATTAAAAGTGCTATATGTAAGTCTGAAGTGTCTGAAGCCAAAGTTAAACTATAAACCAAATTTTCTTTGCATTGGTTTGAGTTTTGTTGAATTTGAAAAGATTTTTACTTCTGCGCAATTAGAAGCTCATTATGCAGATCTTTTAATAAGATATTCATATTTAACTTTTTTATTCAAAATTTATGAATTTTTAACAATTTACATCTTAGATCTTGAGCACTTGAGATCATAAAAATCTTGGAACTGACAAGTTTTCCAACATAAAACTAATAATATAATTGATCTTCTGTTCTTAAAATATATACATTTTTGTTAGAATGAATTGAATTAGACTGAGATAAAAGTAATAGTTTCTTTTATCTCAGTCTTATTCATTAACAAAAGATCAATTTTATTATACGATAAGTTGAGTCTACTAACAAACTAAATCATCCTATTATAGATACTAAAATTCAGAGATACTAAAATTCCTGTATTCCTCTTACTGCCATGTGAAGCTAACTACAAGTAAACTCTAAGGATCGCCTCTCCGCTCAATATGTATGCAAGTTTCTGATCTACTTCTATGTCCTAACTATTATGACTCTCTCTTCGCTACATTCTGCCATAAGGTCACATTCTACGAATCCTTTCTAGTACCGAATAAACACCAAAGTTCATACACTTCCTTTAATTCAATACACTCCAATTCTTCCACTCTACTCACAGGGTATTGCTCCGTGTAATCATTTTACAGTCATCTATAAATTAATCAAATCGCTTGTAAAATATATCACAAAATCATATCATATAACAAAATCAAAACAAGCAACCAATAAAGACTTCTTAGGAACACTATTGACAGTTTATATTGCACATTATTAGGATTTCAAATTCAAAATAAAATATATAATAATAATAATAACAATTGGCAGACTAAACTTTATGTTTTTCTGTGTATTTGGTAATCAAATATTTTTGTGCATTGTGTCACAATTAATTTCAAGAGACTTTAATTGAAATAATTTCATATTAAATTGGAACAAATAGAGTTTCGTGTCGTGTTTTTTTGTTTTGTTATTTGACCTTGACCCCTATGTCGAAATTAAATGAAATATGTTGAACCTGGCTAAGAGTCAGTCTTCCGTAATTTTGTTATAAACTGGTTCTCAGTGTTGTCAGTTAAAATTATAATTAGAGAGAATTATAATCAACACATGTATGTATATATAGAAAACATTTTTTGGATATGCAAATTTGATTTCCGCTCAAGCAATTAATACAAAAAACGAAGAGAAATCTTGTTGTGTTAATCTCTGGGAACTGGAACTGAAACGGCGAAACTGCAAAACTGGTAAAACTTCATGCCTAACTATCAGACTATTTGCCGACTTACGCATTATATCCCAATCTTCAATAAAATGATCCCAAATGGACATGGTACCTTTAAATTGAGTCAATGCATCCTCATAGCCGCCCTGCGGCTGAGGTTGCGTTGATGACGAATGTTTGGCCTTCTTGGGGGCCGATGTCTCGTATAGAGGCGATGCCGAAGTTGAGTGCCTGTGATTGTTGCTGTGATGTTGATTGGTGTTGGTGGCATAAAGATCTCCACGATCGCGTTGCTCACGCTGGGCCTGATGGTATTCCAGTGAGCCATGGCCATGCCCATTGCTGGCACCAGGAGAAACAGAGATTCGTGCCGGAGATTGGCTACTACTGGTGGCTGCATGATGATAACTCTGATGATGCGAATGTTGTTGTTGATGATGATGATGATGCGTTTGCCTCGAACTGCTGCGCTTCATCGAGTTGGTGCTGTGATGATGCTGCTGCTGCTGCAGCTGCTGTTCATGCTGCACCTCATTGGGATCAAAGCCAAGGCGATCTTTATAATAGGAATGCGATGTCATCTTGTGGGTGGCACATTAGTGGAAGTAGCAACGAAAAACACGCACTTTCCCCTCTCTCAGGTATTGGGATTTTTCTTACTTTTCTTTTCTTTCTTTTTTTGCGATTTGATATTTTTAGCACGTTTTGTTGTTTGTTTTGTTTGTTGTTATATTGTTGAAATGGCACTTTTTCTTTCTTGTTTTGTTTTGACAATTGGTTGGATTTTAATATCTATCTGCTGCTTGAATCTGCAAATTCAATTAGTTAAGACTTAGAGAGTCATCCTCCTCATGATCACTCACTGCAATGAGGAATGAATGAGTCAGCACGTACTTGAACATGAACTCATCTGATCATTGCCCGAATGCACAATTCACACTCATACAATTAGTTACAAATAAAACACTTTAAACTAAAATTAAGTAAAAGTTTTTCAACAAATTGAGGAAGTGTAATGTCTCTCTCTCTCTGCCAGAAAGTGTGTGTGTGTGTATGGTAACATTTTGCCGGCATTTTGTTCCAATTGGCTGCGGGCCAAATACAAACAACTAAAAATCTCTATCTAGAAGAAACACGACTAAGTCCAAGAGTACATATTGCATCGAGGCTCTTGAACTGTGTAGACTCTTCTATATATAAGTCTGTTGTCTCGCATAACTCTTCAATTGTTAAGGGTGCCCAGTTTTTTTTTTTTTTTTTGCACGAATTGAAAATGATCAAGATAAATTGACAAAAAGACAAACATATAAAAAAAGGTGACAGCTGCAGGCATCCGACGACTTGGAAGCTTCAAGTAAAAGCGAGCAAATTTCTTGTTTGTCACACATCTTCAATTACTTTCATTTCATCTTTTTTTGCTACCTGCCTGATTGCTTTGAATGTGACTGCAAAAATAGTAAAAAAGTTGCTGATTAAATAGCTCTACAACTCAAATTCTCAAGGTTCCCAGTTTTGTGACTTTCATCGTAGTTTAATATGTGACCAAAACATATTTGAACTGGAAAAACTCTCCGAAAACGTCTGAACTTAAATTTGTTTTAAATAGATCACTAAAATACGAATAGAAGTAAAAACAAAGCTAGAAAGTCTTCAACTCTAAAAATGTTATTTAAAGTCTTCATAGGATATATATATGCATTTTTGATTAAGATATATGTTTTTTAAACAATTTTCAAAAGTCTACACAACTCTACAAAAGAAATATTTTGTTCAAAACAGTTATATTTGTCATTTTGAGCTTTAGGAAAGTCTCATAAGATTAAATAAAGCTTTTTGAACACTATTTAAAAGTCTTCACTTTTCCACACAACTCTAATATTTCGAAAACTTCTATTTACCTCTTTCATTAAATTTTTTATTTATTTTCTCTAGCCTAAGAAACATGTTTTACACAAAAGGCCACTCTAAAAAGTCTCCAAATTCGCTAATTAACGGTAATTAAACACTCTCAAGTACTTAAACATGGTAAATACAATGATTTACAGTAATTTTACAAAGTCTCCAAGAGTCTATACAAACTGCTAATATGATTTTCCCATAGACTTCCTAATGAATGAAAAGCTCAATTTGCATTAACTCTACAAAAAATGTCCACGTGTCTCTAATGCCCTAATCAAACTTTGCATTCTCTTTGTGTATTTTTGGCTTTTTGCTTTTGTTGAAATTTCCAATATCTACATTTGCCTTACATGAGGTCAGCCTTAGTTTCATATGACATTTTCTTTATATAAATAAATATGAAGTACGCAAATAATAAGTAGCTCCGAGACAAGCTGTCGCTTTGATTAGATATGAATACAAATAAATAAATTTCTGATATATGCGTAAGTCGTGTACATATATAAAACAAAATAGAAAAGGGAGTGATTGCAAAAACGAATCACTGGCAAATGATAAACTAATGAGTTTGAAATGCACATCGTCCAACACGCCTAATAAACACACCTACACACACACACACACACACATACATTGATAAGTTGCCTCTCTCCAATTTCATTTTTTATTTCACTAAATTTGTTTATGACTTTTCTGGGCCTTTGTTTTTTATTATGACTTTCAAATTGCAATTTTCTCACATGAAGGGAAAACTTTTACTTAATTTCAGTTTTGCTCGATATCTAGGATATACATATATGTATATATATTTCAATAGTTTCAATTGAATATTTTTATATAGACATTTTTTGGATTTGTATTTTTTGGATAGTTTATTGAAGATTTCACTTTATTTTCATATTATATTTTATATGGATTTTCACTCATTTTTACTGGAGCTTTGGTTTATGTTTTTGTCTTGGCATTTTTTATCCACCCATTCAACATGCAAAAATTTCACACAATAAATTTATCTACAAATTTTTCATTTTTTTTTTCTTTTTGCTCATTTCTCAACACTCCCAAGAAAAAGAAGAAGCAGACGAGGAAAATGATAATGAAGAAAGGTGAACAAAAAAAAAAAAAAAAAAAGAAAAATCAACCACAAATACGACAAAACTGAGCAACTAACTATGCCAAGAATGTGGCTAAGAAAATGTGAAAACTACAGGTAGATAGAGAGGAGCCCAAGAGAGTCAGTCAAAAAAGAGAGTGGGAGAGACAGAGAGAAAAAAGAGAAGTAGCATTAGGAAGAAAGAGAGTTGATAGTTATCATTATGCTGGTTCTATTGGTGGTAACCCCCGACCAGGTCTAAAGGCTCTGGGTAATGCGTTTGGCATGACTAATTTGTCTGGCAATTCGACTGAAAAACTCAAATGAAATACTAAACATTATTCTGGCAGTGCGTGTTGCAGCACGCAGTAGAGTTCAAAAGAATCAAATTCCGACAGTACATTTTGTGTAAAGAAACGACTTTGAGATACCTAAAATAAATGTTGTCGAAAGATCGATGCGAAATTTGTGTAATCCTTTAGGGGGTAGGTACTTTCAAGGGATCTGTCTAGGTCTTTTGTGTTGAATAATGACTTTTTCTTTTAGGCAGCAGTTGGCATTGTAGTGCCAGACATCTAACGATCATGAATGTAGACATGTTGCAGAGTCCTGGAACCCTTGTTTTTCCGATCTTGAGGGAATTTCTTTGAATTTATATCTTTATTTAGTGGATAAACTAACTCAAAAATGCTTTCTTGAGATGAATTTTTAAGTGATCTTTATATACCCTTTCACCTCAAGCATATAGAGGGTATATGAAAGGAGCAAGCGCTACAAGCTCACCCAAAACAACAAAAAAACGAAACTGGTTATTGAATGAAAACTCAGCCAACAAGAATCCGCAAAAAAATAACAAAAAGAAATTCAACACAAACAAACGCATAAGTAGCAAAAAAGAAGTTGAAATTTCTTGGGCTTTTGGAAGATATATTTTTTGGGTTCCCTTTTTTTCTGCTGTTGTTTGTTTCTTCATCTTCATGGGAAATATTTGAAAAATGCAAAGACAGGAGGAGTCACATAAACACACACACACACACACAAATACAGCTGCTTTGCACACATTTATTTAGGACGATAAGGGGGCCAGTCCATTGCCTTTGCGATATCCAGCTATCGAGCTCGATCGGCGCGAATGTTCCAACGAACCGTCCAATATTTATTTTTATATTAGTTTCATAAAATGTTTTGTATTATTTTTGTTTTCCGGTTTTCGCACTAAATAAAGATAAACCACACACACACGCATATTCAAACACACACACACACAACTGTCATTTCTTTATATAAGAAGTTTGTTTCAACAATATTTCATTCTTTCTTCTTTCGTTTTTTTTTTGATAATTATTAGAATTAGAATTATTACGCGTTTTTTTTTTCCTTTCCACACACAACACCAAACACAGTGGAAAACTATATGAGTGTGTGGGTCTATGTAGTCTATGTGAGTGTGTGCTGTTGTTGTTAACACACATATAAAAATTGTTTAGTAGTATTACAATTATCAAGCGCAGAGATGGAGACACGCCAAACCGCTCGGTACCGTTGTTCAAATTGGACTGAATGAAGAGAGTGTAAATAAGTTGCTCCAAGCCCGATTGAGTGAGGAAAAGTGTGTGTGCCAGTGTGTGTGAATAAGTGGGTGAATGAGTGAGTGTGAGCGAGTGGAAGTGCCGCACTAGCAGGTGTAGTACTGTTGGCGTGGCAGTAGCATAAGAACCCCCCAAAGAGACAGAGAGAAAGAGAGGGAGAGGCAGAGAACCTGCTCACTTGATCACTCTCTCTCTATCTCTCTCTGTCTATCTCTCTTCTTTTGAGTGAAGTGCGTCTTTTGAATGAATGACCAAATAAATTGTTATAATTTCTTATAAAGAAATTCTTCATATTTGGTGGCGTTTGTGGTTTCTGCGGGTAGATCGCTCACCACTAATGATCGGGCCCAAATTTGGCAGCGGCTTAATGAACAGGCCAAGAACTGGGAACAAGAAAACGGCAAATAGAATAGAATAGCCCCAAAAAGAAATTTTGTGGTTGAAAGAACTTTTGTATGTGACTCTTGTGTGTCTTTTGGTCTAAATCTCTTCTTCATCATCTTTTACATGTAAACATAAGCAGCTAATGTGTAAAAATAGTCGAAAAAGAATCCATAAAAATGTTAAAAGAGCAACAAAAAAAACAACAATGCAGCCAAAAAATTCACTCAAGAGTATGAGAGAGAGAAAGAGAGAGAGGTCGATCAGCTGAGCTGTTTACCTTGCCCAAAAGACACTCACAAAAAGAGAGAGAGAGGGAGAGGGAGCTTTAAGATGCAGTTTTTTTTTTTTTTTTTTTTTGGGGTGGGTGCATTTGCATTTACCGTTGAGCAATCATCTCGTTATGAAAATGGAAAGTTAAATTCAATTTGAAGTCCATCTGGTTGTATTTATTTACATGTGTGCGTGTGTGTATCTGTGTCTGTGTGACAGTGAGTAAATGTATTTTTAGTAGCTTAATAATACCACAATAACTAGCTAGATAACAGCTGTTCCTTCTGGTTTACTCATTATGACATATTTACATACAATGATCATCAACTCAGAGTATAAAAAAAAACCCGCACTCCAAACGAACTTCAACTGCACCGCTTGCGGTTGAGATACCCTTGAAAATTTTAGATAATATCTCCGGCCCACATATTATTGAGAGGGATTTGGTTATAGCTAAGAAGGAAATGACATTTATTCAAAGCCGATGATTCCATTAAGATTTCTGTTGTTTAGGCCGTTATTTTTTGGTTTGAATCCTAAATAATCATGTGTATTTGTGTAGGATTTTATCCTTTTTCCAATTATTTTCCAAATTTTTTATTCAAACAACCAAAAATCGTTAATCTTTAGTGTCCAATTATAGCCCAAACACTCTCATTAAGCAAGGGTATGAGAATGAGTCAAATAAGTCTGACTCATTGAAGAGTCAAAATTCATTATTACCGCATTTTGGCGTAGGTTTTCGTATTTTATTTTTGGTCTTCTAAGCCAGTTTGTTTGGCGTATTCTCGATATTTGATGTCGTTTTGGCGTTTAGTCACGCCTTCCGTTTCATTCATTCAATGCATGTCTTCTCGCTCGAGTGGACGATTGAGTGTAGTGATACCTAATCCACTTTTGTTACTCAAAGCAGGCGCCTTCCTTTTCTCAAGTGGCCAATCGATATGGCATATATACATATTGCATATGGTAATTGCATTCAAGTGGGAGTTACGCAAAATTTTCTTTCACTTAATTCAACATCAATTTTTTTCCCTATTTCCCTTCTTTAGCTTTTAATTAGTAATTGACAGAGATTTTCTGTTGTTGCTGGTTGTTATTGGCTGAATATTGCCAGTGCCAGGCAAATTTAATTGCCAACTGATTGCTTATGGCATTTTGAATTGCCTTTTGGCACGCCAATGCTAACTGTTTCGGAATGAATGAGGGGAGGGGATGGGTGCTACGCGAATCAGCTATCTGGGTGCCAGGTAGGTGGCAAATTATAGGAAGTGCTGTGCGCCTACTGTCCATGGCCAATCTCAATAAAGTTTGTTTCGTCATGAAAGTTTTGTCCGCGTCGATTAAACGTTTGCCCATGGAGAAAAAGTTCTAATGATTCCTAATGAGTGTCACTTGTTGTTGTTCAGTCATTTTATTCATACGCACACACTTGCACAAAAGGGGCATTTGTTTATGTGTTTTTAGATGCATTTGCGCATAATTTCTAGGAGTCTAAGCACTTAAGACGCTTTATTTTTGAAAATGTGTGAATATTCAATTATCATTGGGAATTAAGAAATGTTTTCTACTTTATGAGTACTCAATTATAGTCATTATTTAACATTCTTTAAGCCTTTTACTCGACTAATTTCGAAAATCAGTTGCTTGAGGATGATGAGATATGATTCTTCTGGTCTATATTAAAGTATTCATGTATCTATTCATTAACTATTTTTTATTCAAATGTATTAAAGTCTAACTGCACATCTTAAGCTGAATAACTCATAGGTTATTGTCTTTGGTTTTAGGGTTTTTAATATACTTCATTGTAAAGTGATTAACTCCATTTATTCAATCAAATTAGTTTGTAGTTGTAATTCAGAAGATGGGTTTTCTTTATATTCATAAATGTTACTTATTATTCATTCACTAAAAAGTGTACTTTTCTGTTTTATTCATAGAGGAAACCTAAAAAAACACACTCATCAAATTATTCTATACAAATTTTAACTTTTCAAGTGAATATAACTCTTATTGTTAGTCATTCAATAATAATGAACTGTAGTGCCTTCTATCTTCTGTTCACATCAATTTCCTGTGCGGACATTCCATTGAATTTCGTTTTCACTCACTTGCAGCACCTAAAACAAGGTTGACTTACTCAACATTTTAAACGAACCCATGCTAAGCTAGTAAGTCATTTCATTTCGTTTCGTTGGCAGCAGCAGCTGTTGTTGTTGGCTGTTGTGTCTATTACCAACAAACATTCATTCATTCATTCATTCAGTCAGTCAGTCGGCGGCGACGACCCACGCTTACGCCCAAACCTCTTAGAATTCCGCTTGTCACAATCCCGCCAACATCCGTCTCACAAAAACAGTAACTCAGAGACACAGAGACACAGGTCGGCTGGTCTGCCAGTCTGTTGTCTTCGACTCAGACTCAATCTCAGACAGTTTTCCGCGACGCGACGCAATGCAATTAAAGGAGAAGAGGCGGACGATCGGGGCGGTACTTAAAGTAAATACTGTTGAATATACTACGTCATGTGCTTAAAATTGGAGATGGAGACATTACCTCGACATTTTGCATGATTACGAAACGAAATATCCCCATATATATGTCAAAGCGGGGAATCGATGATGATAATATTAATGATAATGACGACGATGACGACGACGATGTTAATGTGGAAGGTCTCCATCGACCACCCATCTAAGAGTATTCGTTTCGTTTACTCACACTCACTACTATATTAGAGTGTAGAAAATATTACTTTTTGTTTTAACAAATGTAGGCAAACAAAGTTGGCAAACAATGGAATACTCGTGTTATGTTCGTAGTTCCACTTCGGGAGGAGTAAGTGACCCAGTCAGCCAGTTAGTATGTGCCCATCTTCCCCAATGAAAACTGGTTTGGTTTTTTTTTGTTTCGTTGCGGTTGTGGGCGTGTGTTAAGGTTTTGTTGGTTTTGCCTGTAATGTCATTTAAATGATTGCAAAAGGCCAACTTGTTTTTCTCCCCCTGCCATTTGCCGTTTTCAGGTGTGACGTCATTTGGCTAATTCTCGAAATATTTGCACTCCCACACACTCCATACAATCCATATAAATGTCAATAAATATTTTGTTTTAACTGATTGTGAGATCATTGCAATTTTTTCTTGTTTGTTTTTGTGCAGAAATTCGAGAGAACGACGCCTTGAGATATCCTCCCACCAAATAAAATGAATGGTTGTTGTTCATATTGCCCAACCATCTGCGCCGATGCTTGGGAAGTCTGTGTCTCAATTCTTAAAGTATCTTGACCTCGTAGTGCTTCGAGTGTTTCGAGCTTGATCGTCGTCGTCGTCGTCGTCACTGGCAATTAGTAGCGTAATTAAATATTTGTGTACAAAATAATTTGTATATATGTAAGTATATAAATTTCGTATTTATATTTGATTGTCAAGTGTTTTTTGTCTCAGTGACGGTTTTTTTTTTTTTTTTTTTGTTTTTTGGCGGTGACTTTGATCCATCTGCCGGGTTATTTTTGGAGAGAATTTCGCTTTAGGAGTTGACAAATTGACACAGACAAACACATTTGTATATGCCCAGAGCCATAGAAACAGAAACAAAAATGCTTATCTCAATGACTCAGAGAACTACGAGAAAAAAAATGTAAGTAAGGGGTGGAATGGGATGGAACTGAAGAGCAATTGTCTGGGAAAGGTACCATATGCTAGTATATATATACATACATATATGGCATGGATGTTACGAGATAGCCTTGAGGGGAACACAGAAACTCAACATTGAACCAACAATTGATAATGAAATAGATATTTTCTACAATTGTGTGAATGTGATTCATCAAATATACATGCATAAATGTCTCACAGGTGATTTATGTTGAAATATGATCCAAAGTTGCTTGATTTAAAGCAAGTTATTCATAAAATGTATCACATTTTATTATTTCTTTTAATTATCTATGAATACTCTAATATTAATTAGTGCTAATATGAATGCTCAATGATATTTATATTCAAACCTTGCTTGAAACGACTCTTAATCTTATTCACAACTAGATTGAATAAGCTATTATCTAGCATTTTGTCGATTTACTGCAACTATTCATAGCCATAACTTTGAATGATTTGCATGAGTATTATTAACAAAGCTATTAAATTACATATTATTGATTTTAAAGTTTTGTTTTACTCCCACAGGCTTTCGACTTTGAATTTTAGTTAGAATATGAATAACTACAAGTTATTGAAACTGAAAACCAATATAAAAAGCAATTTATTCGTAATATGAATAACTAAAGAATATATGTATATTATTCATCGTTGCACATGAACTGTATTCATGATCCTATAAATAAAACTAGCCAAAAATCCATTACAAACATGACATATTTGAGCAGTATTCATAGCTATGATATGAATACAATCATCATAACTCATATTTTTTGTAATTCACTTGAAAAGTTTGCTAGTTCTGAACGTAAATCATATTCGTCAGGTTAACTAATCATGAACCCTCAATTCAATCATGTTACAAATGGCACATAAAGAACTCAGAACAACATTATTATCGTCAATCGAACGTCGATTGTTGTTGTTGTTGTCGTCGTCATCAACAGTTTTAGTCGTTAAATTCTAATTAAATTCCAAAACACTTAAAAATGTCATAATTTTAAAACGAATAATTACTTAAGCAACACACAAAGCTAGTTATCGATTGAACACAGAGCGAATGAGCGAACCGCAGAGAACGAGCAAACGAATGAGACGAGAAAATGCAAATTGAATTGAAAACTAATTAGAGATATCAACACACACACACACACACACATTCACACTTAGCTATATTCATAGATACAGATACGCCCCAAAGATATGGAGACACGCATACATAATGACAATTAAAAAATATATATATGTACGTATATATAGAAGCCAAAGTAGAATCGTTAAAATAGAAGCATGTAGAGATACGTGCGATCGCCTTATAGAACAGAAACAGAAGCAGAAGCTTCGAAGTTCAATGACAAACAAAAGAACAGTTATCAGTTTTCAATTAACAACAACATTGTGTAGGCATCTATCGAAAGTTGTTGGTATCAATTCGACAACAAAATGCCAAAAATAAGATACAAAACTCTCCTACCAGAAAAAAACAAACAAAACCCAAAAGTTTCTAAAAGAGAAAAAACTAAACGAAACGCAATTATTCTTTCAAGTTTCGGTGGCAACTCTGTCCAATTCATAACGTGTACTTCCGGTTAGAGATTGCTGTTAGCCAGTTTTGCTAATTAGACATTTGAATAAGCAATAATTGAGATCTGCTTCGAATGAGTAACGAATGATGGAAATTGTTAGATTTATTGAATGAAATGCAAGTTGAGCGTTTGACATAAAAGGGATTGGCTTGATCAGAGCAGAACACTGAACATAAGGGAGATTGCGGCACGTAGATATGTCGTTCGTGTGGGTAAGAACTAGGCACATCGATAACGATAACGATAACAAGCGACACCACATAATGTAATAACAAACTGAGTGAGTGAGTGGGAACGAATGAATGAATGGTAGATGATATAAGACAAATGTCTAAAAATAAAAGCTTATGTCGTGTCAAAAACTTTGAAATCGAAATCAATTCAATGTTACCAAATATATAAATACAAAAATCAAATATTAAAGATCGATACTATAAGCCAAAAACCAAATATGAAGGAATTGGCTCATACCAAAATTGGTATTGGGATACCAGAAATTTAGAGCGCAGGCGTAAACTCAACCAATGGCTGAGTGACTGAAGCCAGCCAGCGAGTGAGAGATCTTTAAAAATAACCATAAAATATGGTAAATATAAACACTCTTTAAAAATGATTGTTTAATCAAATTATTAACACATCTTTCAACTGATTTCACAGAAGGAGAGAAGAGAGTCAGATAGGGGTAAAGGTAGCTCTTTGGCTCACTTTGTGTGGCCAAAACAAAGATTTTTTTTTTTTTTTTTTGCTTGATGTGGGGGCGTTGTGTTGTTCATTAACTTTGGCTTGGCCTAATATCTTTATGTGGGTAACTTTTCCGTTACATAGAGTCTAGTTGTGTGCCTGTGTGTGGGCTAACTGGCTCAGGGCTAATTAAAACTCTAACTATCCAAACAACTGATTGTTTTCTTGTTGTACATAATTTCGCATGCGAATCAAGTTTTGTTTTCGTTCAGTTTTTTTTATTGCGTGGGTTACCACCCGCCCGCCCATGGCTTTAATCCAGGCATCAATCTCAATCTAGATATATACATACTATATATTTGTATATACATATACGTATTCGTATGTATGTATGTATATATTTAGCAGTTTTCAGTTTCATTTGGGCGTTGCTTGTTGTGCTCATTGAAACGCCAACAAATCATTTTCAATTGAATGTGTAATTATTTTCAATTGAGGTCTGAAAAGAAATGTGGAATAAGTGTAGCAAAGTAAAGTGACAATCAGGTGTGGCAGGTGTGACAAAAAACAAGTTCAAGTCGTTTACAACAAAACTGTCAACACTTCCTTTACACATTGGGGGCATCGATTGGATAATGCTTTTAATAGACATGGATAAAAGGCCTCGTTTCGATCTCTTTATATTAAGTACCAAAAGTTATAAATGTCTTTTGAATTAACAATTACCCTGTTTATTCTTTAAAGTAGTTATGTACCATAAAGATCTAATAAACCTTTTCTAAAACTAGTCCTAATCAAACATCAATAATAGAATCACAAAGAGAGAAAAGTCGGTATCATTAATGGTCAAATTTCATGGTACAAATTCAAGCTACAAACCGTTGATAAATTCTCTTAAAGTAATGCAATATGTGGCTTAGTAACTTGCAGTAAATCCAACGATTTAATACTTAAAGGCCCGTTTTCAAGATGAACTTGTTTTGTTGCGGTAGCAATTTAGCTATTATTATGTATTAATATAATTGTTATCACACCTTTGCAGTTGGATAACCTTGAAAAACTTCATAATTAATATGTATATACTTTGATGACCATAACTTTAATCAAATATGTACTTATTGAAACACAGTTTGGCTAGTGCAAAAAAAAAAACAAATCGTAGATGTTGATTTACGGATGTAGTTACCTACATTTGATTAACAGATTGCGGTTTTCGTTTGATGAATTTTTGTTTTGGCGAAGGTTATTGACACAGTAAAGCGACCTTTCACTGATCCCCCACCCAACCCATTGCCGATATTTTGCCAATATAAATTATAGCTCAGTTGCTACTCAATAGTGATTGGATGTAGACCCTGCACAATGCCGCAAATATTCAATAGACTTCACTCTCAGTATATACAAAAAGCACATTTTGTTTTCTGGGCAAACAATGCCCTCAGACAGGCAGCAAAAAGAAAAAAAAATAAAACTGGCAGCGACATAAATTTCGCATTTTTGTTGCAGTTGCAAAAAAAAAAAGTAAAGAAAGTAAGACAGACGAAGAGAGAAGCAGAGAGTGGGGGCAGGGGCAGACAAAATGAGGGAGAGGCTGTGGGCTGTGCATAAAAACTCCGTTGGCGGCACAGAAATAGAATTACAAGCGACGACAACTCAGGCGACAAACAGATACAGATGCCGGAGGAGGATGATGAGAGATGAAAACGGGGTTACAGCGGGTTATGCGGCGGGGAGGGCGACCGTTAGGCGTGGAATTAGCGCATAATATCTGCGTTCCACATGATAGGGATAGAGGGGTATGGAGAGGGCGGGGCACAATCGGAAAAATGTCAATGCAAAGCTATTGCAACAGTAGCTACGAAAAAAGTTGGCTACAGTTTGACAAGCATTTTTGGGTGCAATGAACCCCAAGAGACCCAAGTGCCATGCCGTGGGGAACTCTGTTTAATAATAATGACGCAAAGTCAAGTGGGCCGAACAAATATTTGGCCAACAATGCAAAAGCAAATACGAAAACGGTTATAAAATGCCTTTTAGCCAAGTGGAGTTATCAGCCTGAATAGAATACTTAGAATGTTTGATGGGATACTTTTAAAAATATTCTACGAAAATGCAAATAGTTCTTTGAAATAGTTTAAATATATTGTCAACATATGTGACTAAAATATATATATGACATCCGATATCTCTAGGAGTTAACAACTAGAATAAGAATAAATAATCTAAACTGGTTTTTAGACTGTAAGTAAAAAGAGGATTAAACCTTTAAGAAGAAATTTAAAAGTCTATTTTTTTTTTCTTTTTAATTCGATTTCAACCAAAAATCAACTCAAAATACTAATCTTTTATATTACTTTTGTTTCAGTTTCCCAATTTATGAAATATTAAACTTTTTGACTTAAGTTCCACAACTTTTGCTCAAATGTATTAACTTTATTTTTATTTAAATTTTAGCGTACTCACCTGCTATTCGCAATACTGCCCGATCAGCCGGATCCAGTTGTAATATGCTGAGCGGCTTGTCCTTAGCCCATTCGCTAAGGGATTCGCGATCCATCATGATATTTGCAGCACTCCCCGTTGATGCATAGATGCGTCGGCGTTTGCACAATTGTTGCTCCGAGTGATGCAGACGGTGGAGTCCTCCACCGTTGGTTGGACAGGATACCGACGGTGTCGGTGATGGTGAATGGCAATATGCGGACAAATGATGGCCAACAGATCCCGCGGCAGCTGCTGCTGTTGCTGCTGCTTGCTGCGGTGAATGCGGCGATTGCGGGGTTGAGCGTGAACGATGATAACTCCGGGGAGAAGCCGTGATGGTGCCTTTTTCCAGATGGTGGGACCAGACAAGGACCACCCCACCCAACGTTCAATTGATTTAATGTATATTTAACTAGAAATTTGCTTATCTTCCACTCCTCCGCAATTTTTTTTTTTTTTGTTTTAATTTTTAGAATTTGGCTAGCAAAACATTTTGGCTAATACTTAATAATTTCGTGCTGTAAATTTAAGAGAATAAGAGAGGGGAATTCAATTAGGTTTTTGTTGGCTTCAAATATGTCGTATATAAAAAATGTTGCCCACTTTTAGGCTTCTCTTTTTTTAGCTTTCTTTTGAGCCGCATTTAAAGTTGGCGCGAAATTTAAAAAAGCTGAAAACTAAATTGGAGGTAATAGAAATGCCAATATTTCTAAGCGTGGTCACACAGTTGACAATTTATTATTATTCAAAATATTTCAAAATAAAATAGAAGTATCCTAAACCATAAATTTAACTGATTTCCCTCTAAAATGAAACGTGAATTACTAACTTTTAAAAAAGACTTCTTTAATGTTTTTTTTTCCATTTCTTGAAATAACATTCAATGCAGTTTTATTTGTCATTTCAATAAAATTTTCATATCTTTTTAATTGTATTGTATTTCGCGCCAACTTTAAATTTTAATTCTGGCAAAATGCTCGAAAAACGCTCAAATGTGAAAATTGGACACTTGTTGCTTTATGATTGGCCTACTTTTAGGCTGTCCCATTAAATTCTTTGTTTGCTTTATTATACTTATACTTTTTTATTTGTATATATTGCTCTGATTTGCATAATTTATTTAATTCATTTGCCTTATCAGAAAGCCCAACCAAGGCTCACATGATGAGTGGGTCAATGTTATAAATATGAACAGAAAAAATGTATGTATATACAAAGCGGAAAAGAAGAATAACAAATAAAATATAAGTATACAAAACAGAAATAGTAGATTATTTTAATTTCTTTGTACAGTTTGACAGCCATTGCTTCGAACTCGAAAAAAACAGCAATCAATGAATTTCGAATGAATCGCAACTACATACAACAACAACAACAATTGCAGTAAAATGTCAACAGAAGACTAGCCGGTTTTTTTACTGTCTGCGCCTGCGCAAGCCGGAAATTGTGAGAGAAAGACACCAAGAGAGATAGAGAGAAAAGAGAGCGAGACAAAGTGGTTGGGAGAAAGAGCATATAAAAAGAAACAAGTCAAGAAACCGCAACATATGGATGGGCCCCGTTATTGTTGTGTGTCATAGAGTTTGACTCTTAACTACTTTGGCCAATTATTGCTGCCAAATTGTATTATGAAGTATTTACGCGTGGGAAGACCAGGGCTGGCCGGCCGTCATCCGTCTAAAGCTCGCACTATTGATCCCCTTGCGACGCTTTAGTTTTATCAATTAACAAGAATTGCCTACGAAGTGGTAAAGCAACGACATCAAGTTACCCACTACCCAAAATCGAATATCGAAGTTTTATGTAAGTTTCATTTGGTACACCAGAAAGAAAATGTAAAACTTAACTAAAAGTCAAACAAGGGATTCAAAAAATCACCAATTTAGTAGTTAGTGTTACCTTCAAAACAAAAAAAGGACCAAGATAAACAAAAATTCTTAAAATTGAAATGGAAATGGTTTTATCTTGGACAACATTTCATTTTTGATAACATTATGGCTAGTTAACTTTTTCGTCTTAAAGCTTATGCCAAAACCAAGATTTCTTGAATGAATTTTCAGAACCCACTGCGAAGGATGAAGATTTTCAGATTTTGATCTATTTTGAGTGCATATATGTATTTATAAATTCGAAATAGGACCCAGAAAGGATTACAGAACTGCAAGAATATATTCAACATTTAGGACACCATCAGTTCTCATGACAACAACACTAAATAATTAAAAATTGAAACGTTTGAAAACCTAAAGTACTCTTAATATTCACTTTTTTTAGAATACTCGTACGATATAATGACTGGAGAGTATTTTTCTGCTAAGTTCAAATGTTTTATCACTTAATGACTCATGCCTCATAGAGGGATCTATTATACACTTTGGGGCTCTATTGCACATCTATTAATAGTGATTCGTATTTCAAATGATAATGATTAGTATTCTATGATTGTATACTATTGATGACTTTAATATACCGTTGTTTTTAACACAAGCGTAAGTAAGGGGTATTATAAAACGTAACTGTAAAGCTAAGACATGAGTGGCAATTAGATTAACATCGAGTGCATGTCAAACTGTACAAAAATATAAACCACATACAAATTTCAACTATATATAAATGTGTGTGTATATGAGTGTAGGTAAAAGCGGTAAATTTATTTTTTTTTTTTGCTTATCAAGCGATAAGCGTCGTTCCAATGTTGACTGATAACTAACTGAATGGAGAAGTACAGCGGAGAATGTTGGTGGTGGGGTGGAGATGTGATGTCGTATTACGACATTGAATGCCACTCGCTTTACCTGACAGGAGAACGAACGCGTCGACGACAACCACGAGAATCGAGATTAAGATTGGATTCGAGGAGATGGAGAACCAGAAACTATGTGACTGAGAAATGGGAACAAAACACAAACGTAGCGCTCGCTGGAGCTGATCTAATCATGTAGAGACTCTCTTCTTTTGCCCCGCCACTGATTTACGGCACTTCCTTTTGCCATCGCTTTACATTTTTCGTTGTTTTCAAGTTTAATTAAATCTTTAGCTAGGCGAGAATAGCCAAAGCGTCTCTCACACATTTAAATTGCAAATTAAAATCGAAAATGAAACAAATCGAGACAGTTGTCTAGTTGTCTGGCTGGCTTCTATCCAACCGTGCAGCAATCGCAGCTGTTGACACATACGTCACGTAAAGGCCAAGGCAAAGGGCTCAGAGAATTGCCATCAACAAGACTAGACCTACTATAGCTATATTCAATATCGAGAATTTGCACAACAATTTCTTTAAATGAAAGGCATTTCATGTTCCTTTTTGGGTTATTTGTTTTGGTTTTCCATCTCAGATTTGTTTTTAAATGCATTATATCACATTACTGGGCTATTTTTGACTCTTTGAACAGAGAGTGTTTCTTAGTATTTGAGGTTCAGATACAGAAATAAACCACATTGATTATCGCGACAAAGAAATACTTCACAAAGTCTAGAGTAAGGCTCAAAAAGGGGCTTAAGCCGATAGTTCTATAAACTGAAATGTCATTTCATTTATGTACATACATATAAAGTATTCCTTTTTAAAGTAAACTTGATCTAACCTGAACAACACATAAGTCTACAAGCTAAAATTTGATAGCTCTAGATTTTATAGTCTATGGAATCTGTGTGTTTCAACAGACAGACATGTATAGATCTATTTCACTTGGTGCACTCTTAATTTATAGACAGTGATACCTCGTTTTACGAACACAAATCGTTGCAGAAATAAATTTTTACCCATATAAATTATTTAAAAATGAATTGACGCGTCCCAGGTCTAAAAATAATGCACTTATTACATGCTTTAAAATAACATAAAATGTATTAACTGTATGTAACTTAATATATACACTGTAGACCCTTTTGATCTTATGTTTTCTAGATCCCTGAGAAGGCATAACTACGTTTGGAATAAACTATCGAAAAAAAAAACAGTTGATCAACAACATTTCAACTGCCAGCTACATCCATAGAAAAAAATGAATTATATCATTAAAGAACTACGTTCTAGCCAATAGGGTTGCTTTTAATTCAGGCCAGGTAGTCAGACAAATTTATTTAAAATTCAATAAAACCAAATATCCTTTGTAAAATATTATATTCTAGGGGTTACTTTTTTCTTAGCTGACATGCATAACATAAGAAAAGTGACCCAAATCAAGCCTCGTCAAGTTAGATTATGTTAAATTTTGAACGCCTGGCGCCATCTAAATGATAAGAATATAATCAATTGATGACTTCGTTCTTCCCCTCTTTGTAACTTTGTTCCATTATAGACAAAAGTTAAAATTAAGGGCTTGTGTCCCTCTAAGTGAATTGGTGTAGGTGTATCCATTGTTCCTCTCAAGCTCAAAAAGAGACCAGAACAGAGAGAAAGAGAGCAAAAGAACAACGTCAATTAAATGACAGTTGAACTGGTAATAAACAGCAACAATAATAACAACAACAACAACAGTCACAAAACAATAAACGTTGATAAAATGATAAATAAAAAACAGAACAGAAACTGAAACAAGTTTGACAACGTCATCGCCAAAGTGAGGAAGGGGAGGGTAGTGGGCACCCAACTAGACGGCGCATGGGAACTGAACTCATAACGTATAACATCATTTTCTGGGCTCTCGAAATGAAATCATATTCTAAATTGCATTGATTGCTTTGACTTGTAGTTGCCCCTGAAACGACTCCATTAGATCATTGAAGCAGGAGGAGGAGTGCCAGGCAGATTTATGAGATTATGTCATGCGGGAAGGGAAGGGGGCGGCAATTAAATTTGCATGTCAAATTATTAAACAAGTTCAATTTGTTTTCAAAAAAATTTACAAAATTGATTCGAGGCAAACGTTTGTGATACTCCGGAGGCTAAGTTCCATTAGTTCTACTAATTCGACTAATTGTTAAATAGCTTCTGTCTCCCTCACCCCCGCCATCACCCCATGTTTTGAAGTCTTCGCCTAATTAGGAAATATCTTTTGTGGGCGTTGCCAGTCTGAACTTTAATTACCCCCAGAAGCAGCAACAACAACAACAACGTCGATCTATCTAACTATCTATCTAACAGGTTAAAGTTAAAGAGTTGTTTTTAAATATTTTTTCGCTAGTTCACTAGCCTTTTCATAGGAAATTCATTCGTTTCGTTTCGTTTTGTTCGTTCATTGATTGACTGTGTTCTTTCTTTTTTTTTTTTTTTTGTTTGGGTTATCAGAATCAGATGCCACACTTGAGATAGAGAACATGTTAAGAAACTGTGGGAAATTAGCTTTAGATGTGTAATTGCCAAATGACTAATGAAGTGTAAAGAAGCTCTTTTGCAGTCAAAGGGAATTTTCGTACTTGTTAGAATCCTTTCAATCACCTGTATAATAGAATCTGACACGCCCTCATTTTACATGCGGGAATGAACTTTTGAACTTTGCGACACACCCATGGTTAGTTTTTCTACTTTTTTAGCCAACTTCAACTTGCCAAGTGCAACAAAGATCATGATCAAGTTGATGATGATGATAATGACAATGAGCAAGGCTGGGATGGGGGGAAACACTACAAAAACGCAGAAACTTGTCAGACAGCTAGGCAAAAAAGAAAGAGACGAAGAAACGGCAGCAGCTACCAAGAAAGAAGGCTGGCCCCAACCGCTTGAGTGCATTTTCCGGGCCGACAACCCTTTTCTAGACAAACATTGAAACTGTTTTCTTGTACCCTGTAAATATAGCTAAGTACTGACTATATTAGACCAACTGAGCCTCGAAGACTATGATATAAAGAACCACGTGCATTTTATTCATAGTAAATTCTCACTATATATTTAGAACTCCCATCAGACTACTTTATCCAACTGCTTTCCTGCGTTAGTTGTCTTCTGCTGCTAAGAAAATTCTCTAATTTGCCCTATTGAAGGGCGTTTACATCTTCATTAAACCATAAAGTACCTTTAAATACATTATGATGTTAATGCTTGTTAAGTTTGTAGTTTACTAAACTAAATGTATTCCAAAATTCTCATAAATTTATAAAGTATTATAAATTCGTTGCCACTTTCAGGCTCTTTATGAAATAGTATACTTGTATTTTATTACGCTAAAAGTTGTTTAAGAGCTGCAGAAGATTTGAATGGAGGTGGGAAAATGGATGAAAAGGGCAAAGAAGAAAATAGCTGCAAGAGGGAGGGTTGGCTGGATGGATGGGCCTGCTGCCAAATGGCTGCTGTTTTTTTCGGGGTTGAATGAAACATTTTGTAAACAAACTGAAAACAGTCGGCCGGCATAAAAAAACACGAACCAAAAAATGTAGACAGGGATAAGAAAAACGAAAGAGAAATTGGAAAAATGTGTGTTGTCTCTCTTGGTTTTCTTTTTCTCTTCTCTGCTCATTTGTTGTTTGTGGTCAGTGTCAGGGCTGCGTTATTCAGGTATGAGTAATATATAAATGCGTGTATATATAATGATTAACTGAATGATAAAACGAAAAGGAAGCAAAAGGAGAGAGAGACTTAAAAATGACATACATGAACATGAACATGCTTATGATATGTGTCACCCACCACTCAAAAAAATGTGAAAGCACTCCCAGTCACCCCTCCCTTTACCACCCCTCCTCCCACGCACCCGCACCCTTACTCACTACTTTTATTATCGATTTTTGGTTTTACTCTTGTTTGTGGTTGGTGTCAAGAATAGAAAATGACGACAAATTTTATGGATGAATTAAAGACGAAAGCAATGAGAACTAATCTAAAAGTTTTATCTTTCAAAACTATTGTTCATAAATCGAAAATCAATAATGTTTTTATCCGGCTCAAGGTCGATGTATGAAAAAACCAAGGTTTTTCTATCAAATTTCACCAAAAACAACCATGAAGTTGCTTGTTTCTATTATCCTAGTGATATTATTAAGAGATTTATTAAAGGTTTTTCTAGTTAAGCATACTATTTAAGAGTGGATATGATTTTAACGGCTGCAAATTGTTTATAACTGATTGAAATTGAAAGTAAACGTCTATTTTTGATAAGCACTAATGAATTGAGGACATTTATGAATTAATTTTTCCTTTTTCCTAGCCGAAAAGGTCAACAATTTCAAGTACTGAAAGATTTTTAAAGCATTTTTTGGCAAGACTTGGAATCAAAATTATATCGCGACTCCTTAGAGAATCTTTATTCTTTAGGGGCTTTCAACCTTTTTTAAGGAGGTCTGGAACTTGAAGATTTCAGAATTCTCTCGTAAACTGGAAAACAATTTACATCAAGTTAAACTTGAAACTAGATAAACTTGAAAACGTTTTAAATTTAGATTGAATAAAGTATTTTTTCGTCGTTTCATTCTATTCACAATTCTCTCTAGTTGATTTTGCCTTTTCTACATTTGTTAATTAGGAAACAAGTCTGAATATAAAGAAGTTGAGACATTTTTGATAAACGTTACAAAATCTACCCCCTCGCACTTTCCCTTCCCTCTATCACATTCAAAGAGTTCTAGCCGACAAGGGCAAATAATTTAGCAAGTCAGATAGATAGAGGGAGAGGAGGAAAAAAGAATAATTGATAAGCCGGTCAGGGGTGGTGGGGGAGTGGGAGTGGGGCATGAATGTGGGTGGCAGTTTTATGGGAGGAGGGAGGGGTTAAGGCCAAGCATCCACATGACTTGAAAGACTGACACAATTCTCTTTTGCTCTCAGTTTTCGCTCTCTTTCGCTGTGCTCGTAAAATTTTGTTTAAACAAATTGAATATAATTTGTTTAAAGTAAAAGAAAGACAACGGCTGTTTCCATTACCAAGCAGCAGCAGCAAAACAAAAAACAATTTACCAAACAAATACAAATAAGAAAAAAAAGTTAATATTGAAAGGTATTTAGCACATATTCAAAACGAGAGTCAAAAGATGCCGGAAATTGAGTGAAGTACAATGAATTCAGGAATGCTCTATGGAAACATTTAAAGGGCAATAAATTAGAATAATAGAAGGCAAGCAAAAGAGAGAATAGATCATAAGAAAGGGCGAAGTCAGGATATCAAAGAAGAATTTTGCGGAGAGGAGGGAGGGGAAGAGGAAATGAAGCACTCCTTATTTCTGCTTTGCTTGTTACAAACATTTCATGGAAATCATGATGATCTTTCGAAAGGGTATAAAATAAACGCCAAATTGCTCCTCTTGTTGTTGTCAGTTAAACCTTTTTTTTCTTCCTACGTTCTTTTACACCAAAATTTACACATTTCATCTTGCCCACGACATTCGTGACTCATAAGGGAGATAGCTAGAGAGCGAGAGAGAGACGCGCGCTATGAGGTGAGGGAGGGATAGAAGAAGAAGACCGAAAGGACATAAAAAGAGAACCAAAGAGAGAGAGCGAGAGACAGCGTTACTGCTTTTGTTGTTGTACTTGTTTCCCACTATTTTCCTTGCTGTTGTCGTTGTTGTTGTTGTTGGCTTTTCTTCATTTTCCGCTCATGCTAATTTTCACTGTATTTTACACACATTAATTTTTTGTTTCTTCTTTTTTCCATTTTCGAGCGCTTTTCATTTTGCCATTGCACGCGAAATTTAACAATTGTTGTTGTTGTTGTTGCTGCTGAATGCTTCTCCATTTTCAGTTTGAATGAACTGCATTTTTTGTTGTTTCTCCCCCATTTCTTCGCTTTTTTTTTTTTTGGTTTTTCTGCTTTACACACTTTGCATTACATTTCGTTGCTTGCAAAGAAACCGTTACACTTGTGCAATTTGACTGAAAAAGAACAACAGCAACAACAACAACACAACGCCAGTAACTAATACAACAATAAGAATAGCGGCACCAATTTAATGACCCGTCTACACACTTACACTAATACACACACACACACACACACACACGTACACTGATGCAAACTGCAAGTGCACCGCAGCGCAGCGAGACAACAACAAACAAAAATTCACGTGCCCAAACACAACCGACTTTGTTTTCGAATTAATTCAATTTATTTATTATGCAATTATTATTGAATTCTTTTGCACCCACGTCCGCACGCCATCAGAATTTGTTGCAATTCTCTTTCAATTATTTCCAAAATTAACTATTTTTCAAATTTGCACATTCAAAATTCCAACTTTCCGACAATAACGGCCGCACGTCCGCTCAGCTTCAAATATAAACAACAACAACAACAACAAAAAAAAACAACAACATGGCGAAATCAATTCGCTCGGCGAAATCAATTCGCCCAAGCCGTTAAAAATATGAATATTCGCCTCATACCGATGATGCCAACATCGAGCATCGCAGTCGAACACCGCAGTCGAACAAAAGAGTCCAACTCGAACACCGCTGTCGAGCAGAGGAGTCAGACCCAACCACGCTGTCGAGCAAAGGAGTCAGACCCAACCACGCTGTCGAACTCCGACCATCCAATCGAGCAAAAGAGCACAAATTCGCCGCCAATTCGCTCGACTCACAAATGCAACAACAACCATATAGCCGAATTCGCCCAGTACTATTCGCCTCATACCGATGATGCCAACATCGAGCATCGGAGTCGAACTCGAAGTAGATCGAACATGCTCGACGATAGGTTTGCTCCGATAGTGTCGATTAACCGATAGGTGTTGCTCCGATAATGTCGATAACTTTGCCCCGATATTTTGCAGCACTACTTTTTCCCAGTGTTAAATAACAGCATCAGCTGAGAGATTGTCAATAAATAATAATAATAAACAATTATGCCAATTAAAGCTAAATTAAACAAATATTTGTTACCAGAGACATAATCAATTCACCCAAACTCCTACGGCAACAATCTTAAATCCAGGTAAGCAACTTTGACCCGCACACAATACTTGACAATTAATTAATTAAACTTTCAGCCGAAATGCAGCGCGAGGAAAAACACTTTGAGATGACGCTGGACGCCGTCTTGCAGCGCCTGAACGATTTGAAAATGGCCGTTTTCGCAATGATCCAGAAACTGGAGATGGAATACGAGACGATCAATTGGCCAACGTTCTTGGATAATTTCGCCATCATTTCCAGCCATTTGACAGGTTTAACCAAGATTCTGGCCAAAGAGCAGTGCCCGCCGCTACGGAATCGCACTGTCCTTCCCCCTCCTGGTGTCCATGGAAAGGGATGATGCCCTGATAAACATCACCGAGGGCCGCGTACCGGTCTTCTCGCATGACATTGTGCCCGACTATCTGCGCACACGGCCCGATCCCATAACCGAGCAAAAGATGCAACAGAATGAACAAAAGGCGGCCAATCTCACTAACGATGCGGCTATGAAACAAGTCACCCAATACAATAAAGTGGTTTCCCATGTCCTCGATATGGTGACCAAAGCACGCGAGGAATGGGAAATTGAATCTTCATCCCGCACTGGCATACAACAGACGAGTAGCATGACGGACACCCAACTTCTGGTGGCCGCTGTCGGCATGGGCAAAGGTCTGAAGATGACAAATTATGGTCCCATGATGGTACCGCCATCCATACGAGCTCCCTCGCCCATGGGAGGCGCCGGAGCTGGCGGCATGAGTCCCGGCAACGTCCAACAACTGGGCAAGGCTCCGTCCGCCGTCAAGACCAACATCAAATCGGCCAACCAAGTGCATCCCTTTTCAAGATAAACACTCGCAATTTGTCTATAGATCAATATAGATGTTTATATTTATATCGGAATGTCGTCGTCGAGTCGTATAATAAATATTTGCTATTACTAATTAATAAGTTTAAATGAAAACAAATGAAACATAAATTTGAATTTTAGTTTAGTTAGTCAAGCTTGCAGCCGCTTGAGCATGTTTCTCATTGATGAGAATTTCGTGTAGCTTGATATCCTGAGGCGTCGATGTATCAATCAGTTCCAGGCACAAGACACGTGCCTCATCTTTTACTTTATTAAAACCGCGCACAATGGCAATAAATTTTTGGCTCAAAGTCAGCTCACGGAAACGTCTACAGTTATCCTGCGACCAGATCACATCAGCCAATTGTATGCCTACCAATAAGAAGCAAAATAAGATTAATTTCAAGCATTTGGATTTCCTTTAAAAACTTACCATATAGCTGAGCTGGTAAAGCCATTTTGGGCAACTCCCGCATGGCCATTGGCAACTGTATAAGCTGCTGCTTGGCCAAGACTCCATCATCGCCCAAATCCACAAAACGTACATGGACTATCTCATCGTAGATCTGTTGCACAGTTACACTATTGGAGGAAAATAGTTATTAAAGCAATGACTAAAATGTACTATTATCCTTCTTAACGGATTGTATTTGACTATTTAAGACTACTTCATGTTCCTAAAAAAAAAACGGTAAGTTAGGTGACTCCTTTTAATACTAAAAAGTCTGTTTTTAAACCCTATTCCATATTTCCTATAATATATCTTGCTAAATCAAATTTCTGCATATTTTTAGAGTTGTTAATTTTTATAACAAATAACTAAACAATGGTTGATGTTAAATCTTGTCATTCCCAATTTTTATGAACTTTTTAACCTTAATCTCAATGAATCAATCCATTGTTAGACCCACCGATGATATATATTTTCCGAATCTGGTGCTGCATATGCCTGTCCTATGGCACATTGTGTGACACTAGCTTTGTTTCTCTCCGCCTCCTTGGCATGTGCTTGCAAATCCTTCATCAGACGTTGAAGTTGATTGTAGCACTTGTATGGTTGCACCTAAAAATGTGACAAATAATTTATTGATAAAGGCAGCAAGTCATTCATATAAATAAAGGCAAACGCACCGCAAAGCGTGCTGGGTTAATTGACAGTGCAATGCGCACTTCAAAATAAGATCCAATGGCCGGTATGGCTTCGTAATCCTTTATTGAAGCAATTTTCTGTGGCGAAACTGGTGGTGTCGATGGGGATGTCGATCCTGCTGCTGCCACATTTTCATGATTATTGTTAATTGTCGAGCTGCTGGCACTACTATGGCTGGAGACAATGGAGCTGAAACTACTCCGTCGTAACAGCTGTCCATTGGGATTGAAATGTAAGCCGCCATCATCGAAATGATCCACACGAGCAGTGCTAAATGTTTCGAAATGTTTATGGTATTGGAGGGTTTTTGGGGGTATTTGGGATTTGAATAAATTCTCAATTTACTGCTTGGTTGTTTTTCTTTTTTGTTTTTTAATATCCCCCATTTTTAATTGGTAAATTATTATTATTTTTTATATGTATATACAAGATGATGCATATGAGTGAAACGTTACTTAGATATTAGCTTACAATAATGATGGTTAGAAAGGGATTATCGAACGATAATTTAACATTTATGTAGGTGAAGCGAGATCATGTCGTATCCAGTTTATCGAAAGCGCTAATTCAAGACTTGAGATATTAAACTTAATGTGAAACACTGATAAGGATTGAGAGGCGGATGAATTTGAGAAAGGAAAGGAAGTGATTTAGAGATCAGATGAACATAGAATGATGTGGAGATTGTGTTGGTGTGTATTGGATATGTTAGCCAACTCACCTCATCATCTCGTACTCCATTCGTATGGCGCTGTTAACACACAAATACATAGCATTGGCATCCTGGCCCCTTATGTATATGTTAACCATAGGAAGTTTATCCGTAACTCCACTTTCCATAACTTTTAGCTAAACGGAAAAGAGATTAAGATACATTATAAACGTTAATTTTTAGTTGGGTTTGTTTTACAAACATTTAACTTACCAATACTTCGCTGCGTGGTGGAATCAATCCACGTAAACTACCCAACATCTGGGCATCTATTGGAGGCACATCATGCAAACGAACACGCAAGGCTTGCGGTGGAAACGAAGCCAAAGCCAGATTATTGGCCTCTAGTCGATAGATATTGGAAATGTGCGTCTTGCGCAATCTTCCATCATCCACATAATAGACATCGAAAGTTTCCTCCTCTTGGCTCTTCGGCTTGGAGGTCAACATGCCGCGATACCATTGCTTGGGGGCATCCACTCCAGCGGACTCGTCGCAGACAAAGACAAGATTATCCCTCAATAGATCAGAATATTGCACCCGGTGCTTTTCATCGATGCCAGCCGCCACCGTATTTGCTATGCTGCGCTCAACAAAATTGAGATCCTCATTTCGTATCAATACCATCAAATCTCCCATATCATTGATATGAGCGGCGAGGACTGGATTCGATTTCTGCTCCAGACACAGTCTAGGTGGGCGTGTACTTTGCGTTATCTCCTTAACGACCAGATCATTCAAGTGTACATCCTCGGCAGTGGATGTATCATAAAAGGTGCCCACCAGGCACGCTTTTCGCTTGCCTTTTTCAAGCAGTCCCTGCGGATGACCAGCCTGTTCCAAATATTGTTTTTTCGTCGTCAGTATGCGAGCAACTACACTTTGACCGGAGAGCTCTTTGCACAATACATCATAGGCATACGGGTGATCTTCAAACTTTTCTAGTGCATACATGCTCAAACATACAGCCTGGCAAGGCACAACCAAAAATTGTAGACCACACTGATACAAATCGTTGAAGTCAAAGGTAACAACATCACCAAAGTCCACAAAGTGACAGCGACATGTACGATGCTGGGCATCCACTTCCAGAACTCTGACCCGATTCCATACATCACTAACCTCAACCAGATAGATCTCTTGCTCTTGTGGCTCTGAGACGTTTCTACGATACTCACTTGAATGCATATGTTTGTTCATATGCTCAGTCAAGGTCTCGAAACTGGAGTTGTGATCTATTAATCTTGCCCAGACATGTTGCGTGGAATCACAATGTGTTATGTACATACTCCAATCCTGAGTGCTATCGTCATTTAACCAGGGCAATGGTAAGTCTTCCAACTCATTTGACACCGTGTAATACAGCTGCTGATGGGCTGAAGCTTGTGCCTCTGGTGGATTGGCAAAGATGATAATCTCTGTATTAATACCATGCTCAATCCTTATTTTACTATATCCGCTTATCAAATCATACCAATGACTTGGTAATAGATGCTTAAATGTCTCCTCATACCATTGCTCGAGACGATGTCCCAATATGCCATGTGGATATTTGAGTAACGCCCCATACAAGGTCTCCAGGAAGTCTTCATCCTTCAAGGTGCATATGCTTAAATGTTTTCGTGACTCCAAATAGATTATCCGATCGATGGCTATGCGAGCTGTGCCCATACGAGCGGTCAACTCATTTGGAAACTCGGCGGGATAACTACTATAGACATCGACACCGATGCGCACCGAGCAATGGAAACTATTGCGGGCGCCAAATATGTTGTAATAAGGGTTCTCCAAGCCATGGGATTTGCAATAAAGACATAAAGATTTCATCGGATCAACTGATGAATCAAAGAGGAAGTTGCCCACATTGCGTTTGGAAGCAACTGGAAGTGCTGGTGGACTTGATGCCGCCTTCGGCTGCTCTTTGTGTATTAGTTTGGGCTTTGACTTACTAACCATCTCGGGAGTATCTGGTGGAGTTATAGGTGCGGGAACGGGCATCTGCTTGAGCTTCAGTCTATTATTCACAGAGGAGGAGCTTGGAGTGAATGGGGATGATGTTGGGGGCCGCTGATGCTGCTGTGTTTCACGTTGGTGGTATCCGCCACCACGACCAGCTGTGCCTCGTCCATTACCAACCGCTGGAGCACTGTTACCTAGAATGGGACGCATATTTTGAGCCTTCATTTTGGAGTCCATTCCGAATGAGTGATTCTCATTACCGGAATGAACTCTAATGGTTGTCGTTTGCTCTTTCTCAATTTGCACCCGTTGCTGCTGCAGCCTCTTGTTGCTCTCTTGCTGTAGCTCCTTTTCACGTTGGTGTTTCTCCAGTTCCTTTTCGATTTTCTTTGTATCCAGATCACGCGCCTCTTGACGTATTTGCTCCTGTTGACGCTGCAAGTCCTCCTTCTGTTTGGCCTGGTCTAGGAGTAGTTGCTCTTTTAATTGCTTCAAATTTTCCTCTTTGCGGTGAACTTCATGCATACGTTGATCCCATTCCCGACGCAGTTGCTCCACCTGCAGATGCTCTTGTTGTTGTTTTTGGAGTTGCTTCAAAGCCTGTTCGTGCTGGCGGACTGATTGCAATCTTTGCTCCAACTCACGACGCAAATGCTCCACCTGTTGTTGCTGTTGTTGTTGTTGATGGTATTGAATCTGCTGTTGCTGCTGTTGTTGCTGTTGTAGTTGCTGGTATTGCTGCTGTTGCTCCTGCTGTTGTTGTTGTAGGCGCTGGTATTGCTGCTGTTGCTGTTGGTATTGCTGTTGGTATTGCTGCTGGAATTGCTGCTGCTGTTGCTGTTGGAATTGCTGCTGCTGCTGCTGCGCCGGGAAGACTCTCGGCTTCTGTAAGAGCGGTTGCTTATACGCAACTGATGATGCTGCTGATCTTCTAGAAGGTGCCGGTCGTGTGCAAGGTGGTAGCTTCTTACTAGTTTTTTGTTTTCTCACCATAGACTCGATATGAGCCGTTTTTTCATTATACTTCGCCGATATATGCACCTGAAAATAAAGGAAACGAAAAAGCACATTACAAAACCTTTCCAAAATAACTTTGAATTGAATTTTTAGCTTGGTCTATTAAAAATTGTACAATAAATGACTTCTAAATGTCTCAAAAGTCCAAATTATTTAGGGAGATATTAATCTAAAATTTAATGGAGAACACGAACTATAGTTCAATTATCAAACACTTTAAAATAACTCTCTTTACTATAAAAATGCAATTACAGCAAATTCCTATGCTTCAAATGCCTAAAATGAGATCAGTGCAGAGCCGAGGCTTTAAATGTTTGTACATATGTATATATATATTCTTGGTTGGTTTGCTCAATCAAAAATGATTCATATATATGTATGTATATATTATGCGGGCCTTGCAATCGTTGTTGTCGTCGGTGCTGTCTTTATAGGGTCAGACCCCAAATGAATGAGTATAGTGGTTGCTCCTCCCCTCACCGAAATGGAAAGGAAAGGCAATGAAGCTTGAAGTCGAAGGCGAAGCATTCAACACAGACGTGACGATTAAAAAGGAGGGAAATATATACACATACATACATACATATGTATGGAAAGTATAATAAACTTTGATACTTGCAGCGAGACTAGTGAAAGCGTTAATATTATGTTGATTAGAGCGAGGCATAAAGTGCAATAAAACATTTGGATTTCGCAAATTAAAAACGAGACTCCGGAAGCTAAAATATTAAAACTATGCAACTTTTCCCATTGACTGACTACACCTTGATTTTGACCACCTGGTGCTTAACAGGTAAGCAAGAAGTGCGTCTGTTTTAAGTGATTTTAAGGTAGTTTAGCTTTGACCAAACGTCTTCAATATTGTTATAATAGGTTGGGGAAAACTGAAGGCTCTCAGTTGTATGTCTCTCATACGATTTTTATTTGTTTATTGTTTATTTATAACACTTTGTTGATAGTGCGGTCAAATTTACTGTTTAAAAGTATATAATCCCATACTTTTGAAGTCATTTCTATATGAAGAACTAGTTAATACTCTTCTATAACTATTGCAATGATGTGAAACACTAAAAGTTAATAAAAATTTTATAATATATAACACTTTGTTGCTAATGCCGTCAAATCTACAGTTTAAGTCTGTAAATCCCATCTTTTCTAAGTCGTTTCTGTATAAAGAACTTGGTTAGTAATCTACTATAACTATAGCAATCATGAGGAACTCTAAAGATTAATAACAATTAAGATGAAGTAGTTTATGCTTTAGTACATCTATTATAATAATTTAAAACGCTAAATAAAACTTGATACCTCAGAAACTCTAATGAATCTATGAAGTTTGTTTTTTCTTCTTTAACAAAAAGAATCAATAAACGTATTTTTCATTGGTTTTAAACAAAAAACTAACGAAAACAAAGTTGCCAAGAAAAAGGCGGGTCACATTTCGCATTGATTTTAACTGCAACCAAAATGGGAGTGACTCTGAGTGGGTGGATATAACCACCAAGTGGTGTAGGTAGGAAAATGAAATTAAAATTATAAACATTTAACTACATTTTTTTTGTTTTTAGCAATGCAACAGCCAAAACAAGGGAGAGACAGAGAGAGAGGGGAATGTTAGGTTTTTGATAGCATTTTGTTCACTTTCACCACACACACAGACACTCACAAAGTTAAACACACAAAAAATCTGCTGACATTTACGATTTACACTCACATTTTCTCAAATTTAACTCAAATTGCAGCTAAAAAAGCTTTTGTAAAACATATATGTATATGCGACGACGGCCAACATAAAAATATCAAAAATTCATCAACTAAAACTATAGTTAAATGCCATTGTTTACACTTTTTTCAGATGGAAAGATGTGGATGACGGCTGAGACTTCGTTGACACGTTGCCCCCTTCTTTGTGGCAATATAGAGAGGGAGAGACGGAGAGAGAGAGACACAACCAGCCGCTGCAGCAGCACACGAACCCGCACGTTTGTAGTTTGTGAAATGTACTGAAGAAGAAGAGACGAACACTCCAAGAAAGCACAAGGGAAAGCTCGCAAAAAAAAAGCTGCGTCAAAGAGAGATAAATTGTACGATGAGAGTGAAATTGAGAGAGAAAGCAACAATGTCAAGTGGGTTGGTTCATTGTTGTTGGGTGGCGGCGGGTGAATTGCCTTTTTTTTGCAAATGATAAAACTAAATATATGTAGATCCCAAAAAGAATGTCGAATGATAATGGCATTCCTATCGCCCTCTCTATCTCTATCAAATTTACAACCGTTTTTTGACCACACGAAAAGAATTTCAGGTTTAAGCCGATTGATTTGAAGCAAATGGACTAATTCTAAAGTCTAAGAACCATATTAACTTGGTCTATGGTCTTAACAAACAATATAAATAGTGAGTGCCTTTAGGTAACTTTCTTCCTAAGTAGATTTCAAGACTAATAAAATCCATTCAGGATACATGTTAAATGTAGAAACTGACGGGTTCCCATGTTTAGTAACAGATTAAATTTAGATTAACAGTTTGTAGCTGAACCAGAAAACATTAAATTTGGACTTTTCTATTGTTCTGTCTCTTATATCATTAATTATGACTACGTTATAGGTTCTTTAAATCGACCCATTTCTTACCTCTCCCCAGACATTTTCAAAGGTGAATGCATTCGTATCGCTAAGCATATCCTGAGCGGTTTGGTAGCCCAATTCACGATATGGCAATGCCTGTCCCTCAACATCGTGATAGTCCCTTATAATGGCCTTCAAACCAACCGGCGGTTTACGGGATGTTATTAGAGCTCTGATCACCGAAGTGACATAGTTCAGCGTATCCCGTTTCTTATCCATGGAGACTACTGGAGCAAGAGGATCTGCAAAAAGGCAATATCATCAGTCAGGTTACTAATCTGGATAATGGTACATATATTATTTTCTCCACCTCTCTTACCCCCTTTTCATGAATACAATAATCATAAACAATATTTTGGCAAACTACAGCAACAACAATTAAGACGAACGCAACGAAGATAACAAGATAGAAGAGAAGGAGCGAGAAAAAAAGAGAGACAAGAAAAATGTAACTGCGGCGTCGACGCAGAAAGCGCCATTCGCGTAGAACGCGGTTAACTTCTGGTTGTTTGAATTTTTAGACAGAAAAATAAATTTCCTTTAAAAAAAATTATAAATGTTTCCACAATTTTCGTTTCTCCATCTCTTTCTTAAGAGACGCTCCTTTATGAAGCGGCGCCATTTTGAAATGCGAAAGCCCTGTTAGATGCCAAATTGCAATGAAACAACAAAAATATGAAAATAAGACTTACGATTCTCCTTTTTCTTTGGTTGTTCTTTTGAAATTGATGGGTGAGGTTTGTGACGAAAGGTTTTTTTCTTAAGTTTGTTAATTAAAACGCAGTCCTCACTTAATGGCGAAACTCACAGTTTAATTCTGAATAAAATGATAAAATATGTTTTTTTTTTTTTTTTAAATCTTGTTCAATGATTTGTCGCTCTGCGGAATTTTTTTTTTTTTTTTGGTTTTGTAAACTTTGTGACAATACAGTTAAATAAAATTGGAAATATTTTCCGCCGCACACCAAGTCCGCTATTCGTCAAAAATTATAAAGGGTAGTTGCCACATCGGAGAGATGACAGTTGAGCGTTGCCCTTTTATTAAGCGTTGCCACAAATAATACTTTCAGCGTTGCCATTACAGCGCAGAGTTGCATTTTGGCGGCTTATCTAAAAACTTTAGCTTTAATTGAGGATTTTAAAAAAAAAATGTTGATATATAGACATTATTAGGAATAAGAAGCATTAGAAGTATGTTAAGATGTGGTCGCCAAAGATTAAAATCTTAAGATCTCGATTTTATTACAAAATATATTAATTTAAAAAAATATATGTAAATATTGTCACATGTCATTGTTATTGATTGATTCTCGCCATCTGCCTCTATTTCTCCTATTCCTTGGAGATTTTTGCTCCTGAAATCGGATTCTTTCTCTATCCTCTAGAGGTACTCTCTCAGGTCTTAATATTACGTTAGCTAGGATCTTTTGTTTCTTTTTCTTCTTCTTTTTAGGTTTGCTAATCTTGGGCTGAATTTGTTGCGGGGTCATTTCGTTAATCATCAATTTATGATCGCTTATAGAATATATCTGAGATTGAGGTGCACTTATGGGCTTGGGAAGGCCAGTTTTAGTTTCTACACTTGCGGATGAGCCAAGCTCACCACTTGGGTTTGGAGGTAATACTAGTGGCTTGGCCACAACATTCTGAATTTTGAGACTTAAAGGGGCGTTGGAATTGCTCTGCCCCTCGTCCATTCCCTTCACGTGTTCTATTACTTTCGGATAGACAGTCTCGAGACGAGCAGCTGCCTCTGGAGCCTCATTAAAACGTGCCCGCTTGGCCTTCTGTAGCCATTGGTTTTCTTTAGCTTTCAATTGTTGTCGCAGCATTTGATGTTCTTCTCTAACCTTTTGCTCCAATTTGAGTTCTTCGTCGCGAGCCTCATCTAAATCTTCCAAAGCTTCCAAAGGTCGTACCCCGAAATAGAAACTTTGACTTTGATGTGTTGGTTTAGAATTCTGATGAAATTTTAGTTTTAGTTTGGCTTTTGATCCTGGCAGATCCAGCCGCTCTCTGTTTTTTTGAGACTGACTTCTTTGTCCTTCATTTCGTGATTCATGATTTGGACAGCTACCTGATGATTTTTCTAAAATTTCCAATTCCAAATAGTTGAGATCCTTTAGCATCAACAATGCATGCCGTTTCATGCCCCTGATGATCTTTAGGAGCTGTTCAGCCTTAGTGGATTCTATAAGTGGTCGTTTTTTCTTGGTTTCCGCTGGCCTTTTGGGAGAATTCTGTGAACAGCGAGTGGGTTCGGGCAAACATATTTCAGTGGGCTGCGTGGGAGGAGGACAGGGAGTAGTCGTCCGGCAGGTGGTAGAACACTTGGTGGTAGTAGAAGGGCAAGTTCTTGGTGTTGTTGAACACTTTGTGGGACACAAATTGGGCCTAGGTGTTGGTTTCTTCATTGCCTTGGATAATATATTAATTTTCGGCTCCAAAGGCTCTACCGTGTCAAACGTATGGATCACAGCAAGGCCTCCTCGACTTTTCTCTCTTTGACCATTCAACATGCTTTCAAATTCCCGATCCGATGCTGCATTCTCTAGACGTTCCCTTTGCCTTTGTAGTTCTTTTTCCGTTTTTGCTCTAAGGAAACTCTCATTAAGATCATGGAGCATTTCATTCTCCCTATCCCTCTCCCTATTGGCCTGCAATTGTCCGGCCGTAACCGCTTTCAATTTGTTATTGAAATTCAACGACTTAATATAGTCCCAATTGTTGTCCAACTCTCCAAATAAACCAGGTAAAACATTCTTGTTGACTATGGTCTCTTTATTTAATTGTTCGAATAGTCTGGTCGGATCATGTCTATCGATTAGCTTTAACTCTGCCAGCGGTTCCCATTCATATAGATCATGAACGTTCTTATAGTGACGTCTCAGGGGATATCTTTGAAATCTCTTTCTTCTAGGATTAGCGGAAATGCCAGAGACATCTTTTATATTAAACACACCATTAAACACCATTACCATTAGAAGAAGTCGGGTTTTATTTTCTCGATATTGAAAAATTGACATTGTTTTCAACAGCTTCACATTTTGCTGTTTTATACTAAAAATAAAATATTTTAAAAACGTTTAATGTTTAATGAGTAAACTGTATGCTATCCATATATTAGCTAGATATTTTTCCATCCTTATCTATCCATATATTATAAAGCAAAGAACTAATACTTATAATTCTTGTAAAAAACATTCGAGTATGGTATAATTCACAAGAATATCAATATCATTTGTTGCTAAGGGAATCCTTCCGAATTTTTCAATACTTATTCACAGAATACTTTCGAGTATGCTCATGGAAAGTTCGATATTTTGGGTTGCCATACGAAAGGCATCATATTTGATCTGTTTTTGATTATACGAATCTCTAATATACATATGTATATGTATAATAATCGAAGAAAACTTTTAAGTTTACACATTCTAAATTGTTAAGAGGAAAAAATTGATAATTTCATGATTTCTGAGTATATAAAAGACTTTAAAAATGCAAAATTTTAAAAAAATTCCTCGATTATCTTCAAAAGGCTTGCTTGAGATTGAGCTTTCGAAAACATCGATTCCATATTCTTCGAAGAACACTTTCATTTTCAAAAGTTCAAGTGTTTAAACTTTAAAGAACCACGTGAAGTTTTTAAACGAGTGAAAATATGTTGCCAAAATTTTAGAATCTGTTGCTAATCATTTGATATCGTAATAGGGAATACTAGCCTATCTTTAGTATTGACTATTATATATGCTTTCCTGTGTTTTAGAAACATCGTATAAGGGAAAATGGATCATGATTCGTAATTATAATCAAAAGAATTCTATTACTTGTAATATTTATAGAAAACCATTCAAAAAGTTTCAAAAATGTTTCCGAAGCTCTTGAATACATGAAAATCATTTCTGTTCAAAGACAGTGTTGAAAAATATCAAAATATCAAGTGGTATACGCCAAAAATACTTTAAAAAACACAAACATAAAACATTCACTTTTCAAATTCTGTTAACATTTTTCATCATTGCGTTACAGACGGAAATTGACCTAAATTTATAAAATATATTTTCTTAGCTACGTCACATAACTTCTAGTGGAATCTTACATCACCTGCAATGACAAAAAAAAAAGAGATTCTGCTAAAGCCTACTACAAAAACCCAAGGCAATTAACATTTGGCCATGGCTCCCATATGCTCCATATGCCTACAGTCCCTGTCGTTACAGCTGCAATGCAGTTTGAAGACAAGTCAATGGAACTTCCAGACCCATCCTGGAATGCTTCAACGGGTGACTCAATTGACCGTCGTCGTCGTGTTGCCAACCATGCAGTCGAGTTTTCTACATCAAACGTTACACATCATATAAACGAAACATCGAGATATCTAAAGACAGAGAGAGAGACGGACAAAGAATAGGAAATTATATCATAGACTTATATTAGAGGCAAAAACATTTTACTCAATAATTCCTATCCTGATGCGACAAAAACGCAAAAGGCATAAAAACTAAGCCCATATATATAAAATAGTTATTTCAAATTTTCCTCTATCCTGTGCCTTAGTGAGAGGAAACCTCCAAGCTCCTATCTCTCCCTCGCGTGTGTTGTTGATGTGTCGCGTTGTCTGCCATGACTGTCCTTGCCAATATGCACACCAAAATGATAATATTGATTTTATTTTTTTACAACGGTTCCTACAATTGGAGTAAAAAGCTTTAAAAAGTCATCCCACGACATAGCGAATCCTTCGGTGGAAGGCGGCGTATCCTCCGGTTGTGTTTCCGTTTCGGTTTTTTTCTCCCCATACACACTCAAAGGATTAAAATATCATCTACTTCTACTAATACACCAGCAAAGGGTGAGTAATCCATCGATTTTTTCTAATTGAAGTGTGGAAAACTGCATCCGTAAGGACACTGCCAGGAAAGAGAAAGACAATTTATACATATATATATATCTGTATATAATATAAGCATGAATTGCGTTGGGGCTTGGATCCAAAACACTAGCAACAACAAGTAGACATAACAATGAAAAGTCAATAAAAATGCGCAAAAGCAACACATTCTCACCGAGGTAGAGAGGCAGGAGTTAGGTTCATCCACAGTGCCATCCCCTAAAAGTAGTTACATTTCAGCTTGAATTGAAAGTATTAGATAAAGGGAATGTTGAGAAATTGAAGTAAATTTTGAGAGCCTACAGATGACTTTGATAAAACATAAAAAAAAAGAAATGAAAGTTACAAAATTCATACTTTCATACACTAAATTTTCTGTGGCCTTTTCGATACATCGATTTTCAAATCAGAACGATCCCAAAAATCCGCCTTATATGAGTTCCCCACATTTCATATCCATAGTTTCGCCAATATATTGGGCACGACTGTTACTTTAACGAATTCATTGCACTCTGTGGTTTGTCGAGCATTGTCTTTGTCTCACTTTGCTTTCCAAGACACTTCCAGGGCATGCGCCTTAGTTTTACAATGTTTTGATAGTAAAAAGGACAAAGGCACGAGACCAAATTTGTTTACAAAATAGGCTAACCCAGACGGGCGACACGTGGCACTAGGCAACAGTATTGGAAGTAATTGGATTGCCATTGCCACTGCTACCGATGGATGGAAGAAGATTCAGACACTTCATTCCCTTCCCTACTTGGGCACTTGGGCCACTGTTGAACTGTTGCCGGCCGGTCTTGGGCTTAGACATCTAAAGCCTCTGATGACGTCAGGATTGTGACAAACGACATTGAACTAGTTTTTCATTTGGTCTATAATATAATCATCTTTTGCTCACATTTCACCATGTGACGTCAATGGGTGGGAATGAGCATTGAAAAAGGAAAACCAAATTGGTCATCCAAGCCCCATTTATTTATGGCCTAATCGAATTTTGTTTTAACGCTGACCTACGAACTTTGGCTTCCGTTTCAATTTGTATTGCTCTCTGTGTGCCATAAATTGTCACATTAAGAGCTTGAATGAATTCATTAATTAATTCAAATTAATGAACTAAAACAAATTTTATACAAATTTTTATTTTGCATTAACTTTTGCATGCAAATATAACGCCCTCGAAAAATAACGATTTCACTTTTGATTGACCTTAGACTACGATCAAGTTCATCTAACTACGCATAATCTTCTTCTACGGCTATGATCAAGTTCAACTAACTACGCATAATCTGGGGAATCCATCTTATAAACAGTATTTTATATATTTACAATACATATATTAAAAACATGAAAAAGTGGTCTATATAATTGTTAAATAGGGATAAGTACATATCAGGAATAGGTTTAGAAAAGAACTATATTAAAGGATATTTGGACTATGAACCAATTATATAAACCATTCAAATTCCTGAATTTTCTTAACGTTTAAAGCTTTTTTCCAAATGGTTGTAATTGATTTAATGTTTAATTTTCGTGTTATTACATTTCAAAAGCTTTTATCAGCAGATTTTGGTTATCTTTAAGGCTAAAACTAGTTGAGAATCACATGAAACAAGAAGGATAAAGTAGAAACTTTAATTTTGACCTCGTTGTGCATTCTAGAGAATAAGACAAAAGCAAAGACCTCTGGAAACATAGGCAACCCTTATTGACAGAATGAAAACTTGATTTAGCAATTGATGAGATAGGCAACTCTGATTGCTATTGTTGAACAAGTGGAAAAAAAACTTTAAAACTTCCCTATATTCGCCATCTTTTTAAAATAGGTTTAAGAAAGTTTCTTTAAAATTAAGATTAATATACATTTTTCAGTTTAAAGATCTTAAAAGATTTGACAGCCAAAATTTACACTTTATAAACTTACTTTCTTTAGATTCTTTACTGTTGAAACTCATAAAATGTAGTCAGTGGAACCAAATCTAGTAGATATTACTATCTTACTTATTGTCAGACATGATCACACCGATTTTAGCATTTCATTCCTGCATTTGCGCTTAAGTACAGGCAATTCAAAAGCATTTATTAATGTGACCTTGCACTTTTGTTTGATGGCACACTTGCTGTAAACCTTTATGCCCGAAAATTTTAAGTACACCGTACAGAAATGTTTGTCTTGTCCACATATATGAACAATAACAACTTTTTGTTGCATTACAACGCAAATATCTCAACTCATCTATAAAGTCGGGGCCTGGGGGCCTCATATAAAATCAGTGAACGTCTGTCGTTGGTTGTGGGCAATGACGAAGGGGGAAATAGAATTTGCACACACTGTAAACAAGAGCATTAGGCTTTGGCATTGTTCTATATACCTAGTGAACGGGGGCCCGTGTGAATAAGAGAAGCTGCCAGAACAAAAGTTCTATATCTATATATATAATATACAGAATTGCAATGGCGCCCTAGGCCTATAAAATGGCTGCCAAAAAAATACATATATATTTACATGTATACCCATCTATGTTTTGTAGTGTTCAAAACCTAGACAAAGGCTAATGCGCATTTAAACTAATCTACAACCCCTTTGAAAAGTAGTTGCGGAGTGCATAATGGGTATGCATGTGATGGATTAGATAAGGTAAAAGGGTGGCTATAAACAGACTCCGACTGACATGTTCGACGAAACAAATTTTCCACTCCAGAAACCACAAATAAACAAACAAACACACACACATACCTTGAAAGCCATTAAACTTTATTTATTAATAAACATAATAAGCCATGACACAAGGTTGAATTTGTGTATATGTATGTAGATAAACTACTTCTAAAAATCAAATCAAAGTAAATAAACAAATAAATGATAGGAATATTATCGTAATATTATTCATGTTGTTTTTAGTGCACGCGTGACCAATTTCACAATGTAGTGGAAACTTGGGCATAATCAAATGAGTAGGCAACTCTTATTAATAGTGTTTGACAGAGTGGAAACTTTAAATCGCAATCAATTAGATAGGCAACTCTTATTGTTAGTGTCGCAGAAGTGAAAATCAATTTCAAATTTTTTTTCTAGACTTTTAAAAACAATTTTGTTAAGTTTTACGCGAATTGAGAATTAAAGGTTGCGTAGATAACTCTCATCATTAGTGTTGGGCAGAAGAGATTTATTATATTTTTACTCTTCTTTAAACTTTAAACTAACTTACTTTAAACACTATTTTAAGTGGTAGTAAGTAGTTCCTAAACATAGTTTTTCATCTCTGTCATCTGTCAGACATTGTTAAAGTTTTACCAGTAAAGTATTGCCCCTCCTAATTTATTGATGAACAGTTTGCGTGCTTCATATGTGACTTACCAACACTACGTACGTGTAATCAAAGCGCCCTGATACTAATTCATAACTAATTTGCAAAATTTCTGTTTTTCTCATTGTAGCAACCGGAAACTTTGACGACACCGGAAACAACAGCTGCTCGACTTAAATTCAATCCTACCCCAAGAACTCAAGCTTTGGCTCTCTGCTAATAGTTTTATTTCTACGTATTCGCCCCTCCCTCGGCCCTCGCCCCCGCTACCCTTGGAAACAATATCAAAACAAAATCAACACCAAAACAAAACATAACGAAATCAAAGAGATACGAAACTATAGCCAAGAGTATGTGGAATTTTTCATACATTTTTTGCGTCATAAATTGAAATATATTTTTTATTTTTTTTTTTTTTTTTTTTTTTTTTGTTTTCTGTTTTCTGTTTTCTTGCTGTTCGTCTTCGTGTTCGTGTGAATCAAGCGAAATATACAAAACAAACCAAACAACAAAAACTGTGCCACCGCCCCGCACAGACCTCACAGGCACCCTCGCCTCGTATATGGCCGCCCTCCCATACATACATGCCATATCAAAGACAATACAATTCAGATCGTGTGTATATATATAATAGACGACCAGTGCACTCGATTCTCAGTCGTTACGCGTCTCTCGTCGACAACGGACAACAACGCTTTAGAACATTCAGCCAGAAGGAAGGAGTCCCGAGCATATGTACATATATGTTCACAATATATTCTCGTTAATATTCAAAAATAGCCAAGTGCAAGTGCAATACTATATAGAATTTCAAATCAAAACTGTGGGTAACAAGAAATCCACTTCGATGTCGATTAATTCGCCAATATCGTTAAAAGACTCGGACCTGCATTGAACAGGCAAAACAAAGCAATTCAAACAACCAACATCAAATTAAACAAAAGTTTAACAAACCAAAAAAACAAAACAAACAACAAAAACTGCTGGCAAACAACACAACAACAAAAGACAATTTGTTTGCCTTTTCTTTTATTTTTTTCATTTCATTTGTGTTTTTCTTTTACGCCCCGCCGCGTAACTTTTAAGAGCAACTGTTGTAAGTTGCCGCAGACAATTTTCTTTCTGGAATCAACTTTTATTCGGAAAAATAACTAACAAGTGATTTGATTGATATACAAGTTTCCTATAAGCTCTGAAATTACAAAAACTATTCAAACCAGAAGAAACAACAGTTTTTGTTTATCGGGCTTAGGCCATTGTATGGGTAAGTAAAGTAACTTGAAACTATCTGAAAATATTTTTAGTCGGAAAGTAATTTCAAATTAGTTTATTTTGAAAGAAACCATATGTAGGAAGTTTTTGAACAATTTATTCAAATGTTTGTTAGAGAAATTTATAGATCTATTATTTCAAGAAAGATTTCTTTTTTAAGTATTTACGATCTTAAATCCTTAGAAACTAAAAGCAATAGCAAATTTTCTTAATCAAAATGGTAAGAAAAAACATTTTGAAAAGTAAAGTACTGAAAACTAAAGATCTTAGAACTGTGACTCTTATAAAATTATAGCAAATATTACTAAAAAAAATTTAAATATGGCTAGAAAGGGGTTTGAAGTACTCACTTTAGGAATATTCCTCACAACTAGAGATAGTACATATAAGCAGAAATTTTTAGAAGCCTTGATATATCATAGTCAAAGCAAAGCTAGAAACTTTACCTTCTTTTTAAACAACTTTTTGAAAAAAAAAAAAAATTTTAATTGGTTTATTGTCATAAAACACTTCTTTCGAAAGTTCTTTAGAAGTTCGCTTGATAAATTTCTAATTTTTGTTAATTAGGATCACAAGATCCTTAGAACCTTGAATTGAGGACCCCGTTTAGTATAATAACATTTGGAAAAAATATAACTATAATAGATTTATTCTACGAACATTTTTAGAATCTTTTGAATTTCAAAGAATTTCGAAAATTCCCATCGTAGAAAGTATTAGCTCCAAAGTTTCTGCAGTAGTCATAACGGTTAATAAATAGTTCTAAAGTCCACTACAAGTACTTGTGATTTCTCATATTTCGCCACAGAAAAACCCAAGAAAACTTGAAAGTAAATATTTTCCTATGAAATTGCTACATGATTTTAAAACATTAAAGAGGAATCTTATTTATAATCATATTTCATGTAATTCATAGTTAATTTTTCATTATATAAATTTAAAAAAAAGTATTTCTTGGGCACAAAAAGTACATTCATGGGTCACGTTTTCAGTACATGAACAATTTCAGTGAATAACTCAAATTAATTAGCTATTGCACCGTTAGATTCTTCAAGAGTCAGACTCTAATCATAGAATTCAATCAAATGAATGTTGTGCCAGTTTAAATTTCTGAGACCTCGATTATCTTTTCATCAAAATCTTTGCTGACGTTTTGTTATTTTGCCTGTAATTTCTTTGGTTGTATTTTCTTCATTGTCGTCAATTGCCAGGCAAATAAAAAACAAAAACAAAACAACAAAAAAATAGCTTATCAAGTCATAGAAAGTAGAGATAGCAGACGAAATGGCAGGAAGTGGGCGGTTCGGTCTAGTAATCGAGTAAGCAATATGTTTGACTCAAGTACTGCTTAGACAACAAGTTCAACTAAAACTGAAACTAAAGCCAAAACACACATTAAACCAACAAGTGGACACGTGTTGCCCACATCCCTCCTCAATGTCCCATGTGTCTGTTATACAATTTGTATCGAGAGAAAAACCTTGGCTCTTCCATTGAAATCAGTTGGGGGGCCTGATTTTGATTAGAACATTTGCCTCGATTGTTGTCGATTCGCTTTGTTTGTAATATGAATCAGTTATATGTATAGAATTAAATCCGATATGCTTTTATTTTGTTGCTAATTGTAAAAAGTGATTCATAAACAAACTGCGAATGTCTCACAATGTAGCCAAGAAGAAGAAAAAAAATAAAGTTATTTATTTACACAAGTTTAGATAAAGCGTAGAAAATTTGCTAAAAAGACCAAGACAAATTTGTGAAATTGCGTTTTAATTCGAGGAAAAGAAGTGTGAAAAGTTAGCAAACTAAACTAAACTAATAAGCAAATATGTAGTAGGTAGTAGATTGTAACACAAACTAATTTTTGTAGAAGAAACTTTGTGTTCAAAACGTTCACCTAGAGACTAAGATAATTCTAATCTAATTACTAAATTGTAGTAATTTATTCCATAGAGTGACCATAAAGAAGAACGTATAATTTCCAAATTTGAAATGGGGAAATTAAGTAGAAATATTATGAAAAAGATACATTAACTTAAGGACTAAAAGATTTGATTGGAAATTAATAGATAATTTTTAAATCGATTTGGAATAAGTATGATAGCGATAGCAAAAGATGAATAGATAGAAAATCATATATATTACCTTCGATTCAGAGAAAACAAAACAGATTATTTGCTATAATCACGAGGAAACCTATAGGACATTCAAGAACATATCTATTCATTTATTTTAAAGAAATTCACTATCAAATTGGTGCTCTAATGATCATTAAATAGTTTTTTATCTTGTAGACTTGAAGAAGGTCGTAATCTAAACACTCGAGAGTGCACTCTTCCCTTCTTAGGTTTTAGGTATGTATAGGGTTATAGTGTTATGGAAAGTAGATGAGTAATAGGTTTATAGTCTATCAATAGACTAAAACTTTTCAAAATATTCATCTAACAATAAGAGGTATTCCTTCCATTCATTATGAAGTATCAGTCTTTAGAATAGAATCTAAAAGCACACCTAAGATCTTGTTTAGAAGAAACATTCCTAAGATATGTAGTTACAAATATATAGTAAATATAAGGTCGATTAGTTATATCGGTTAATAGAGACTAAAAATATTTAGTTCAAGTTCAAATTCATAGAACTCTTTTATTTAATTGCTTTTACAGATCAGTCTAAACCAACAACGAAATTTGGAGACGAGCCGGACCTCCTGTTCAACCGAGCGCAGGGCCGGATTAGTCTGTATAGTGTTGGAGCAGCTGCTGATCAAGCATCAACATTGAATCCAAGCGTGAACGCATCACGACAAGTCGCCAACATTCAACTAGAAGCAACATTCAATGACTGTGAAAGTGGCTATGTGCCGACCGTGGGCCGCTGGGGCTCCGAGTGGCCAAGTTGACTCGCCGCAGGTGAACAGCAACAGGATGGAGCAGCATCGGGTACAGCAGACAATGCCACCGATGCTGCCGTTGGAGCCGCCTCCGCCGTCGAGCGGAAGTTGGCGGAGAGAAAGCGTGGAATGGGATTGACTACAATGGAGAAGCAATCTACAGAAAGCGCAACAAATGATCGTCATCAATTCGAGAAGACCAAGTCAGAGTTACAATCGCGTAACACTGGCGCAGTCAGGCGTATGCCCTCGACATCTAGTGAGGATGATTATTCCAACTATGATGCTGATGAGGAGGAGGATGAAGAGGAACTGGCTGAGGATAATGGCCATGGATGTTGGTCAACTGACCTGACATCGGTGGATAGATTACAGATGTCGGATCTTTATGCCGATATCAGACAACTTTTGTCCAGGCAGCAGCAGCACCACCACCAGCAGTTGGAACACATGCAATCCGAGTGGATTGTGGGTGATGGTTATGATTTGAATGCCTTTAATCAGATGAATGGAGTTTGGCCTTTGGGTCATCCGTTGCCCTTGCCTGATTGGTCCACTCAGGTGAAGCCCACTTTGACCTTTGAGAACGTTTGGCAATATGAGGAATTGAATGCCATTGTGGAGACAACATTGCAACGCATGCTGGAAGAGACCCATTACAATACCGTGAACCTTTTTATGGATTTCTATCGTAGTTTCAAGCGTACAAGACGCTCGGATCTGCGTAGTTTCTTCCAGTTCTACGATGTGCCTATCAACCGACGTCATCACATGTGTGTCTCGTTGGCCTTTGAGATTATGGCCAGACTGGTTCAGATGTTCCCCGTGTTGGCGCAATATTTGTATTTGGTTTCTTGCGAGGAGCAGGTTATCGATTGCAATGACTATGTCCAGTTGGATGAGGAATATGGCTTGAATTCGGCCAATGCCGCTGTCGAGAAGGAACATGTCATGGTGGCCATGCGCATAGCCATTAATGGACGCCGTGGCATAATGATACTCGATCCTGGCTATCATGTGAGTCGGGCGGTGACCGTTATGCTTGATCAAAGCTATCCACATACGGGTAAGTTCGTACATAAGCCCAACTCTCTACAAGATTAGCTAAATTCTATTACTTTTAGGCTGGTTTGGTCAATCTAAGGAACCGCATCTTCAGAGGGATTACTGTTACAACTATAGTCAGCATAGTGACAAATTTGTGGAGTGGAGAGAGCGGGAGATACGCGGAGATGAGGCCAGTTTTAAGAACTCACTTGTCTATGTGGCCCAGGAGTATAGCACGGCCATCGATGTGACTGTACGCCGTAATCTGGTCTATAATTTCCGTTCCCTACTCTCACGTGATGCCAAGGGTCAGGTCTATGCCGGCATCTATTTTCCCCTGGTGGCTAATGTTCAAGAGTCCTATTTGACCATCTTCTATGATGGACCCAATGAGCAACGTGTCCGCACAAAGCTTTTGTTCAATGCCTTCAAAGTGGGCAAGGGCAAGGTAGGTTCCACTAAACGCCCATCCTTGGATCTCATCTAATAATAATTTGTCTCTATTTTTTTTTCTATAGTTACCCGATTCCATAGTTCAACATCTGACTAAATTGGCTCCACAGCTGCGTCTACCTTTGCCCGAGTTAACCGACTTGTGCAAATCTCTGGCCGAAGTGGTCACCGATCAGAATTTCATTACCCAAGTTCTATCAATAAACGATGATATAGGCAACATGTCCGTGGAGAATTGACAGTTAAAGGAGCCTAAGAATGTTGCTGCCCAAACGGATGAGATTTCCCAGTTGACCAACAATCAACAACATCTCGACGAAGCAGCTGCAACTTAGAGTTCCAAAAATCTAAAAAAAAAAACAATACTTTATCCTTTCCACTATCCTTAAAAAAAACCAGAAGACAATTATTCTCCAAAGATGTTTTATTCATTTAGTGGCACTTTAAAGCACTTGTATCAATTTAGTAATTATCAAAAATAAAAACAACAAAAATATATAAATGTTTACACAAAAATATGTAAAACACACACACACACACACACACACCCTCAAATATGATTTAGTGAGAAAAGAAAAAAAAACTTAGGAAAAAAAAATCGAAACATAAAATACTAAAAAAAATGAAACACTTGAAAATTTTTTCGAAAAACTTAAAAAACAATATAACTATTTAGATTTTCAATTTATCAGCTTAGCTCAAGCTTATTAGTTTAAAACTGGTTCCGAGGCAGAATATCGTAAATGCAATTTTAATTATACTTAACCGAAACTGATTATTCTTTAAATTTTAAATGCACTGTATAACAATGTTTTATGTTTTCTTTTTCTCAAATAAATAAATGAACCCAAAAAAAAAATCAAAAATGTTGTTTTGTTTTTATAGGAACTTCTAAATATGTTTTACATGAAAAAGTTCACAAACTGAGCGTAAAATCGTTAAACTATATAAAAAGAAGTAAATATAATTTATCGTAATTCTGGTTAAATAAAGTATTTTAAATTGCCAGAGTTAATATGACATCCTAAATCCTTGCGTTTTCTTTATTCAACTATTATTTTTGGAAAGTCTTTAATTTTATCTTTTGTGTTTTTCTAAAATGAGAGAGAAATTATCTCTGTCTGTTAATTATACAAAAACGAGATAAATCGCTATTTCCTTTTGAAATAACGTTTAATTTTGCATTTGTGTATGTATTAAATTTCTGTATTTCAAATTTTTAAAAATGGCGGTAACTAAATCGCACTATCTGGCAGCCCCAATTTAAACGTATTTCACCGCTGACCAACACCGGCACAGTCTGGTCGTTTCCAACACTGAACGAATTTCTTGCCTCGTCATTATCAGTTTTTTGGGGACTTGCAAATTTTCATTATAAAATCTGTAAATTCTAACTGCTGATCGAAATATAAATACTCAAATTTCACTAACAAATCCAGCAACATGTTTGGAAGACAAAGTAAGCTAAAATCATAAGAGAATTGAACGTTAATACATTAATTAATATGGACCCCGCCTACGTTTTTGCAATGGCGAATTTTAGCACTATCTAGCAATAGCAATAGCAGCAATCTGGTGGAGTTCCGTGCCGGGCGCATGAACGTGGTGGGCAAGATGGTGCATCCTGATTCGCGTAAGGGTCTGGTCTACATGACCCAGAGCGATGATGGCCTAATGCACTTCTGCTGGAAGGATCGCACCACTGGCAAGGTGGAGGACGATTTAATTGTTTTCCCCGATGACTTCGAGTTCAAACGTGTGGACCAATGCAAAACGGGAAGAGTTTTCGTGCTGAAATTCAAGTCATCGACTCGTCGCATGTTCTTCTGGATACAAGAGCCGAAAACTGACAAAGATGAGGAGCACTGCCGTCGTATCAACGAATTGTTGAATAATCCACCATCGGCCCATCAGAGGGGTGGTGGCGGCAGCAACGATAGCACCGATTTGCAGTACATGCTCAACAATATGTCGCAACAGCAATTGATGCAGCTCTTTGGCGGCGTCGGCCAAATGGGTGGACTTAGCTCATTGCTGGGTCAGATGAAGTAAGTAAAGGTCCAGGAGTTTAAACTTGATCCTATTGTTAAATGTTATCCATTTTGTTGTCAGCTCTCGCACTCCATCGTCCCGGAATACATCCTCATCGGGTGGTGGTGGCGGCGGCAGCAGCAGTTCGGCTTTGCAGACTCCTGAAAATGTCACCGTGCAGCGGACACCATCCGCCCCCAAGGGCAACAAGTCGGGCAGCAGTCGCATCCAATTGAGTTCCCAGGGTGAAGCCACATCTGGTAGTGCCAGCTCATCGCTAGATAACAACGATGCCGATGCCTCGGCCACCGGTAAGAACACGTCCTCGTCCTCTGGAACGACTTCAACTGGAGCCTATGCCAATCCATTCCAAGCCTATTTATCCAATCTCTCCCCCGAACATGGCGCAGGACGTTCTCTAAATATCGATCTATCCAGCGCTCTATCCGGAGCGGATGCCATCAATCAGCTTATATCGGATCCCGATTGCGTCAAGTCTCTAATTGTCCATCTACCCGAATCTGAGGATGCCGATGAGGATCGCAAGCAGCAGATCAAAGACCACATCACCTCGCCTCAGTTCCAGCAGGCTCTGGCCCATTTTTCAAGTGCCCTTCAATCTGCACAATTGGGACCGCTTATTAAGCAATTTGAATTGTCCAACGATGCAGTCGCTGCCGCTTACTCCGGCAATCTGGAAGAATTTGTACGTGCCCTAGAGAAGAGTCTGCCAGCTGGCACCACCATGCCTGGTTCTAGTACCTCCGATAAGAAACCCGACGCACCTGAAACTCCTGTCAAGGAAGATGCACCATCCACCGAAAAGCAGGAGGAGAAGCAAAAGTAGACAAGAGCGTAACAGATGAAGTAAACTTCTTGTAATCCTTTAATCCTCTGTAAACAATTTTAATAATTATTATTTTTTCCGGTTTACAAATAAATTTGCCAAGTTAACAGAAAACGTAAACCAATATGAGAAATATTGTCCTTCCCCTAGGAAATCTTAATAAGGATATTTTCATATGTACTTGCTGGTGATAAGCGATTGATTCATAAATATTAACACAAATAAATTAATAATAATAATAATAATTTTTCCCAAAGTTTCTTTAATTATATGTATATATATATGCCAAGAAGCTTATCCGTGATTATGATTCATCAATATAGTACAGAAGTATATACCTTTAGTATATGTACATATTTTATATATATTTTTGTTCTTGTGGTCAATTCAAGGTCAAATTAATACCAGTCTATATTTCAAATCGTATTTGACTTTTATGTTCGTCTAAAATTTAAATTTAGAAAGAAATAAAAAACCTGTTATATTCTTTATGACTTTGTTTAAAAGAAGAATATATATACATATGTCTTTTCTTAAAAACTGATTTATAGCTTGATTTAATTAAAAGATAAAATTATTAAAGTCTAACTCTCATTTAAAAAGGATAGTGAAAGAGGAGAAAAGAAAGAGTTTATTAACCCTCTAAGACTACTTTCTAAAGTAAAAGCAGAAGTTAATTCGAATAATTTTTTTTTAAGTAAATAGGGGCTGCTGAGCTTTAATATGAACTCAGAAAAAATATAGAAGCTTTCATGGGGCTTGGGGCTTTGAAGGTAAAAAAATAGTTTCCAAATAAATTGAATTTTTTTTTAATTTTTGTTTTATTTTATTTGATTAAATAATTTTTTTGTTGCTATGATACTCAGCAAAACAATTTTTCTTGGCCGAGCAGCATAAATGCAGGTTGCATTTTGTGCAAATGCACTGCGTTTGGGAAGTTTTGCAGTGCTTGCAACTTCTTTTTCCCGTAATGCGATCCAACCACTCTGGAAAATGATTGAAATGGTCAAACCTCAAGTCCTTTATTGGGTGATTTGATTTTTGGCCTTGTTTGAGTTGTGACTGCAATGGATGCCGAGAAATTGGCGACAGCAAAGTCTGTGATGGCGACCGACTTGATCGCGCAGACAAAGATGAAGATGGTGAAGGTAAATTGTTCTTCATGAGTGGATGACCTGGCAAGTTTTTTGACTGGTAGCCCACTAGACCCGCAGCAATAGATTCGCGGAAATCCGGAAGTTCAATGAATTTCTCGCTGCTCATGGTTTCCTTTTGGATTCGTCTATATAGGATGTAGGCGTTTGTTGTTGCCATATCTACTAAATGGTAGAAAATTCGGGTTGCAGCATCGTGAGTTTTACTTCTTATATGGTATCGTCCCATAAGCCCATCCATCAGATCCACGCCTCCCATATGAGCGTTATATTCCCGTATAACTTGTGGGCAGTCAATTTCTACATTGTGCTTCGACTTTCTGTCGTAACGAGCTGCCTTTGGTGTTCCTCCTTGAGTATTTGAACTTATAAACGGCTTAACGCCCACATAGGTCGATAATAAGCGAACCGCCTTGTTGTCTTTCCACAGTACGTTACTAACATCCACTCCATATGAGGAACCCACGTACTCAACTGAAAAACCTCTTGGCTTTTCCTTGATGGCACTATCGTTTGGGAGCTTGCAGTTTGGTATCCGATTTACCCGAACCGTTCCCAAACTATAAATCCCTTTTGCCCGAAGGTATACCATCAAAGGCAGCGATGTGTAAAAATTGTCAAAATATATTATATGATGTTTGAAACTTTCAACAGTTTTCGTCAAGCGTACAACTATGTTGGCACCGATATCAGGGTAACCAGGTAATATCGCATTATCACCTGCGCCGCTATATACTTCAAATCGGTAGGCATATCCAAAAGAATCACATAGGACAAATAATTTAATACCCCACTTGTGTGGTTTATTGGGCATGTATTGCCGCAAATGGTGCTTCATTTTTGTGCTGCACATTTGTTCGTCAACGCATAATCGAGCTTGCTTAGGCACGGAGTCAAATCTTTCATTCAAAATGTCAATAACTCTTCGCGTGCGAAATAGTGGATCGTAGCCAGGCTCACCCTTTTTGATTCGCTTACTCTCGTCACACAATGAGAAGTATTTCTTAATTGCTTCAAATTTGCTACGGGTCATACAGGTTTGTATGGGTGCAAATGCATTTTGCCCCCAGTAACTTTTCAAATTAGGGTAGCGATATATAGACATGTAAATTAAAATTCCTATATAGTGATGAATATCTTCCGTTGTTATCTTAAACTTGTTGGCAATATTGTCCTTTAAGGCTGCGCGCATTGTTTCCTTGACGATTATACTTATAATGTCCGAGTTTAAAAAATAAGAAAATAGTTGAAACGGAGTTTTCAGATCAGTTATTTTGGATGGCAACGAAGAGTCGCCTTGAAAAGCAACATTGTTTATGTGCAATTGCATAGATTGCTGTCGCCACATAACTTTACTAGGTTCCTTTATAATTGATTCGATACCTATTCATAAATAAATTAATGAGTTGTATTACAAATCAAAGTAATGATTTGCTTACCAAGCCCATTAAAACCACCAGAAGACGGTAAAGATACAGGTGTTGCTCCTTCAATAACTGGCAATGGTGATCGAGGCCTCTTACGAGTTTTTCGGGAAGGCTCATGGCTCTGCACAGTATTTTCATTGTTTTCAATATTACTGCACATTAAGGATACAGTAGAGACATCTTCTAATGCAGTGTTAAGTGCCTCTGCCACGTCTTCATCCTCGTCGTCACTCGACATGTCTACATCCGACGGGACTGATTCGAACAACTCCAGCAGTTGTTCATCCGTCAAATCAGACGATTTATAGCGAGCTCTCAAAGCCATTATTCAATCTCTATTAAAAAAATTCAACAATAAATAAAAATCACACACAAATTACACAAGAAGTGCAAGCAGTTGTGAAATAGCTGCTAGCAACAAATTTTGCCGTGGAGCCCCAAAAGTGCCTCAAGGCAGTTATCACTTTTACGATGCTACAAAGCAGAACTTTAACATATTCGCACATATTAAACTTTATTTAAATAGCACATTAACTTACCTTTTTTTTTTTGGCGCGAAGTAACACATGATTCGATAATATGTTTATCAAAAGCATCGATAAAAGTTTCCGAGCGCTTTACAACATTGGCAGTGCTTTTTGGCAGTTATTTTTAAAAGTTCAACAATTTTTAAATTAACTAAAAGCTCTTAGTTATTTTTTTAAAAATAAAAATAAAATACGTGCCTTGAGGCATTCTTACGTCCTAGAGGGTTAAGTTATATTTTCTCCGGCTAAAGCACAGTAGAAAATAAATGGAAAAGTATGTATATGGAGGAGATGATCGAAAGCAATATAAACGCATAATAATCGTAGTACATATTTCTTTTTTAAATATATACATCCTTAATTTGTGGCCATGACTGTAATTGAGTTGCACGCATAAAAATGAGCATTCAGCTACTCTTAAATCAGCCGCTTCTTGTTATCGATACACAAAACACTTAACATCGATAACTGTATGTATGGGTATCGATAAATATATCTCTCAGATACAATATTTACTCAATTGTATCTCTCAGATACAATATTTACTCAATTCCAAAACGGCCTACAAGTTGTGTACGCGCGCGTTGCCAATTTTTTCGCGACGATCTCAAATTGAATTTAATTTCGAAACCTAAGCTTAATATATGTTTATACATACACAAATATAGAGAAAATATACAAAAATTAAAGTGTGCAAAACAGGATATCAGATATAAACTATGTAATTCGCCATAATTCGCTCCCTCTCTCACTCTCACACATACACACGCACACACACACATGCAAAGGCAACAAAAACAGACTTGAGAATGAGAGAAATTTCTAATGACTTTTTTTCATTTTTGTTATTTGCATGACTGCTCACCGCATTGTTGGGAAAAGCTGAGAGCGCGCGAGGAGAGAAAGAGACATTAGCCACCTTTGACTTTGACTCACTAACACAGCCGCACTCACACGCACACATTAAAGCACACACACACACACTATAACACAATGTTGTTAAAAAACAAATAAACAAAATAAGCAAAAAAAAAAGCAGTGAAAACAATTTTTTGCTAGTTTGTTGCTGTATCTGTGTGAGTGGGAGAGCCACTGAGCGAGAGCAAGAGTGAGATATCAACAGCCACGAAAGTAATTGCGTTGCGGCAAAAAAAATAAGAAAAAAATACACAGAATATTAAAACTAAAGAAAAACGCAACACAAGAAAGAGAGAATGAAAATATCAATTTATTAATTATATTTCAAATTATAACTTATAGTTGACTGCAAGTGCCCGAAGAAAGAGACAGACAAACAATTGTCTTCATGTTTACCAACACAAATTTTGCAATAACAAATTGTTATCTACAACAAATACAAATACTTTAAAACGTTCAAATCCAACACCCGCAACTTCCACCGTTGCTCCCCCCTTCGCTCGACCGCTTGAGTCCGCAGTCAGCTGCAATTCTGCGATAAGGTAAGCAAATATTGCCACAATAGAGTGGGATAGCTAGATGGTTAGCTGGCAAGAAATTGTCAAGTGTGCAAGTGTGTGTGTGTGTGTGTGTGTGTGGGGGGGGGGGTAAGAGAATTTTGCCGGCAGCATCAGCATACAATTGGCGCCCCAAAGGAGACTTTATCGAGATTTCCAGAATAGCTGCAGATACTTCTGGACGCCCACGCTTCCTTTAAATGCAGTAGAAAAAAAAACAAGTGGGAAAAGTATAGGAAAACGGAAAACTACATGTGTATATGTATAAACTGCGCCTGAGCATATGCTATGAAACACGTACATAGAAGACTTTAAGAGAGAGGGAGACACAGAGAGCAAGCTTTAGTTGGAGCTACATGTTTGAGCATGTTTATGTTTTATTTTATTTTCATGAAGGAAAGGTCAAAATCGTAATTGAAGGACAGACTGACTAATAACTGTACCTGTAGAAAATTCCCCAGGACTCCTCTCACCCACACACACACTCGCACAACTTTCACTCTGCAAGCAAAAATCAATTCCATTACTTTTCCAATATGGCCGCAATGGCCCTTTTCCTCCTTCCCCAAAGCACCCGCATACGCATATCATACGCAAAAGTGGAGGATGGGAAGCTTTTGGCTTGACATTGAACTTGAACAAAACTATTAGCTTTGTTATTAACTTGTATCCATGTACAGGGTATCTATTCTCTCTCTCTCTCTCTTTCTCTCTCCCACTCCACGATTATCTCTCATTCTCCTCGTGCATTTCTCATGCGCTCCCATTATCAAGCTTTTTTTTGGAGCCAACTTTCACCAAATTTGCAGCTGCATTCTTAACAGTTATGTGCAGAAACAGAAATTTAATCGATACATACTGTGTATATGTATTAAGACATAGACAGACAGAGATAGAGCGAGAGAGATAGCGGAAAGAGGTGAATGGTTGTGGGTCGAGGGGGGCACGCCATTTTAAAACTTTAGCTCAAAGCTTTGTACTGCATTTTCTTGCTCGGAAAATTGGTTGGCCAAGAGCAAAGTGTGGAGAGGGGCGCGGGGTCACTGTTTTCATGTGGGAGTGAAGAAAAATCAAAAGCAACCTAACTGAAAACGAAAGTGCACATTTTTGTGGCCTTTTTTTCTTTCTTAACTTTGTTTTTGTCTTTTGGCCACTAAAAGTACATACATATATGTATGTATGTATGTATGTTTTTTTTTTTTTTTCGTTTTAACCCCTAGAAAACGAATATGGAACGGAAACGGTTGAGCAAACTGTGTCAAGGATATCAGGAATTTTTAATTCGACCCACAAGGATCCTAAAATTGTGCATTTAATTTTGAATGTTAGTAGGACTCTTTATATTACGATTAAATTTTAATGCTCTTTTATAAGCATTTATATCTTTATACGATCTGTATATACAAATCGGGAAACTGATACGAGTTTGGAATATTATCTTCAGTGAAGGATCGCCCATATCCCATTTATTTTAGATATTTAATACTTATACTAAGGAGGTTGGTTCTTTTCCCAAACCGATCACCTGTTGGAAACTTAGAATAAAATATGTTTTGAATTAAAAGTTTTAACGAAAATAGTCAAAAGTCCAGATCACCGCACCTAAAATTTCAAACTTCAGACTAAGTTGAGAACACGGTCTTTTAGACAATTTCGGATACCTGATACATTCTTTATTGTGGATCGAGTATCGATTTTTTCATTCCGTCCCTTTTGCTATCTGAATGCCGATCGTTAACAATTTCCGTTTGTTTAAGAGAATCGTCTAGACAGGAGGAGGTGTCAAAAGTCTAAGAAAAATATGTGGGGAGAAGTTTCAATAATCAAATTTTCATTTGTATGTGTAGTTTCATTTGTATATGTATTGTTTATGTAAGTAAATGTAACATAATTTGAATGCATAGAAGTGTCAAACTCATTCTTTTCTTCAATGCTCGACTTAATTAAATAAATGAGACGAATGAGTACTTATATTAGGTACAAATTATCCAAGAAGGGGATCCTTGGGCCTATCTAGGTCATTTCCAAATATTACACCTTTCACCTTTTTTAACTGAGTTCTTGTGATGCAAATGTTTTTAGCCTTGATTCGATATTTGTTCTGAATTTTTTATTTTTAAAGCAACAGAAAGAGCCATCCAATTAAATTAAAAACAATTGAGTAAACTCAGTTTTTCATGGACTCCAATTATTAGTTTTTTGCCATTGCTTTTTCTGCTCTTTATGTACTTGTATTATCTGTAGGTATATAATATTTTGGCAGCGACAGGAGCATCGGTAGCCGCAAGCAGCAGATGATTTTCCGGTTTGGTTAAAGCCCAAAAAGAAACTGGTTTCAAATTGAGGCTCTCTAGGCTATTCTCTTTCTGCCCTTTTGCTCACTTGTCCCCACCACTCCGCCACTTCCACTCTCTTCTTATTTAAGGAGAAACAATCGTGTGTGTGTTTTTTGTTCCTTTTTTTTTTTTTGTTTGGTTTTACATTTTAAAGCTTATATTGTGTACATTTTTTTTTTTCTTGTTTCAAAAGTCAACCGGCTTGATGGTGATAAATCGAGAGAGTATAAATGCCACAAATATTGTGGCAATAACGAAACAAAAGGCAAAGACATAGAAACTCTCCTCGGTAAAGATATCGCTGAATGCCGGTATATCCTGATAGATCTGTTCGATGACAGCCAAAGTGCCTTTGTGTTTTCTGACCATTTCTTTGTTTTTGGGGATCGAATTGGTTTACTTCTTCTTGCTGCTGCCCTTTTTACCGCCTGCACCGCCAGCGAGCTTTTGTTTCTCTGCTTTGGTTAGAACCTTGTTGGTTATCTCCTCGGGCGGGGCCAGAGAGGAGACGTGCTTGTTGCAGAGTTGAAGCAATTCGAGTGTGCTCAAATTCTCGCTATTGAAGCGTATCTCTTTGACTTTGGCTTGTTCTGCAGAAACAGGAAAATGAAGAACAGAGGATTAAAAGATACCCGACCTTAATCTTAGAGATACTTTGCACCCAGCAGTCAATCAGAATAATCTGCTAACATATGGAATGTAAAATCTTCAAAAAGGAAGCTCTTTTTCTCAGTTTGAAATGGCTGAGACAGTCTCCAACTTTTAAGGTTGGGTGCAGAGCATAATGAATGGTTGCCTCCAAACGGAATACCAACCTTGAGCCGTCTCGATTAGTGAGAAGTTAATGGAAGCGGGCTGACGATTGCAAACAATGTCCGGTTTGACCACACACTTGGGATTCGTTTGGGCCACTTTTGGTGTGGAGAGCAGGAACAAAAATTCTCTGTAATTTAAATAAAAAATTTATTGATTTCGCTTTTTTTTATTTCCAGCTGCCTGCAAACGCCTCAAGCTGACTCCGACACCGACCAAAATGTCAACGGAGCGGGAGCTGGCACCTGGTGGGCCAGCTCAGCTCCATACGCATACGCTGCCGTTGACATTTCCCGATCTCCAACTGAGCTCTACCGTGGGCATAATTGGCAAGGTGTATGGTAAGTAAAGTTCGCATATCTCCTTATTCATTCATATACTTTTCACCTATCATGCACTTTATTTCAAATGGTTTTTCATGATTTTCTGTTGTTCGTTGGTTTTAAGTTTCCTTTTTTCTTCTGTATTTTATTGCATTTTTACCTACTTTTATTTTTCGAGAAAAATCTTCTTTATTTGGCCAAAAAACTAAACTGCGCATGCTTTGTAATCGATAATCAAATCTGGGAAAGCGCTTTTCCAATTACGCCACTACGTTCCGCCTCCTCCACCCCGCCCGCACACCCACACATATCAGCCACAAGATTTACCTTGTGGATTTGACATTTTCCGCAAACGGATCAAACTGTACTGTTATACGTTTAACTCCTTTGAGATTGACACTCTTCAGCTGTTTGCCAATGGCCGATACAATGCCTCCGGAACGGCGTAAAGTCCCGCTAAACGGGATTGACATTTTTATGTAATAATTTTTTGTTAAATTATTTGTAAGCAAAAAAACAAGCAATTCGGCGAGTTGCCAGAAATTTAATTTCAAACAGTGCTGCCAGAACTAGTTGATATCGATAGCAAATTATAATAATCGATTGACACACACGTGAGGAGGTTCGATAGTAGAGTTCGAATGGAACAGCGTTGCCAGAAAAGTGTTGACACTGCCTCCCCCTATAGACGTCTCGCTCGCTCCAGTGCGCGTGTGTTGAGAGTGCTTTGCCCTCATTTACGCGTGATGCCATCTCGCTTGCGCGTTAAACGATTGTTCTTCTTCTTTGCCTGCCTGCTGCCTGTGTTGTGTGGAAAAGTGTAAAAAGAAAATTGCATTTTTTGCATAATGCGCGACGTGAAAAGCTAACAAAAGTTGTGAAAAACGCAAATTCCATAGTCTGGCCACAAGTAGTGCTCTTGCCCCACGCGAAAATACACACACAAATCAATCAAATTTGAAGAGGAACAGAAAACAAAAACCAGAAAAAATTTTTTCGCTGCCATTCGCCCCGAATACGCGCATACAAAAGCATTTTCTTTGCCTGTACACTGTCGTGTCGTTGTCGTCGTCGTAGTTTTTTTTCTGTCCAGCGGAGCACCCCACCACCACAGATCCAGAGAAGAAACAAGATAGAGAGAGAGAGAGAGAAAGAAACCCCAACAGAGGCAGTGAGCTAGAGAGAGCAATATAACCAAAAGCAACCAAAACCAACAACTACAACAACACAAACAACAAATTAATAAGAATTTTTGTTCTTAGTTTGTATTACAAAAAAAATACATACATATATATATATATATATATATTTTATTTATATATATATATAACGAAAGCTGTGCCTACATTTGTGTTCTTTTCCAATACTACAATAAACGATAAATAATTAATAATATAATTATAAAATAAAATACTTTTTCTCGCACGCCCACAACAACAACAACAACAAATGCAAAAGAAAATCAACCAAACGAATAAAATTACTACTTTAAAGTGTGATAAGCAAAAAGGCTGAAATCAAAAAACAAAAAAAAAATAATAAATAAATAATTAGTAGAAAACTAAATAACAACAACAATCAATTACATTTACATACACACACATAGACACAACATAGGAAAGACATACACACACACCCACACACAGCAGCATTACTCAATTTGTATGCATATATATACAATTATACATACAATATTTCTCTCTAACTAAATCAAATCAAAGAAAAAAAAAAAACATAAGAAAATGTATCCAGTTGGACAACGTAAGTGTAGACAAGTAAAAGAAGTTAAGTGATGAAGAAGAAGATCATATAGAACAAGACACCAATACCCATACATTGCCACATAGACCACTCACCCTCTCGACCGCCCCCCTTCAAAGATGGTCCCCAGCCCAGATCGTAAGGTGAAACACGACTAGTAACGAGTAACTTTTTTGTAGTTGCTGTTCGATTTAATGTTGGGTGGCTGTAAGTCTAGTTGGGTGGACTGGCCTGGGGACGGTTGCAAAAATGCATCACCCACACGCACACACACTCCCACAATCTAAATGACATAGAACCCAGAACCCAGACACGTGCTTAAACAGCTTTCAAAACGCGTCAAAAACGAAATTAGGTCAACGACCGTCTCCGCAACGCAATAGTTTTACTTATTGTTTAGAGGGTTCTTATTATTTATTTTTTTGGGGTTGTTTGTTCTGCCTTAGAAGCGACTTCCAAATGCCCTACTTTAAAAAAGGGTGTAAAAGTTTCAATTAAACTACCTCTCAATGAAGTCAACGGACACTCAAATATATGTAATTTTATCGAACAAATATATAGAAAAAAAGTCAATTGAAATAAATAACATTTGTTATTTAGACTCAGATAGAGTCTCTTTAAGGATATACACTTTGGAAATGTTTTTCATATCGTTGCTACTCTATACTTTACAAAGATCTTAAGAGACTCTTCTAGACTTGAGGCATTAGGGTATATAACAGATACTTTTGCGCCAGATGGAAGTGAATTCTCTTATGAAATTGCGTTTTAAACTTTGTCAATGAAGCGAATATTATGCGTAGTTCTCTAAAACCAAAACAGTTCTCCTTAATTGGGTTAAAATCCTACTAGAAGCTGCCAACAAACCTCTGCAATCAGCAAAGAAAATTTATATAAAATTTAGGAGGGTTTAAAATAGGTTATTTTAGGAAAAAATCGATCTTGCCCAACGAATTATAGCAGTGTAAAAGGTAAAATTTACCTACAGGAGTGTATATTTTAATCATTTTTTCCGCCACTGCCTGAATTAGAGTATATATTATATGCTCGAAAGATAATAAAAACAAAATTTGACAAATTTCGTCATTCTATGGCACTTAGAGCGAATACTAATGAAGGTAGATAAGAACAGAATCAGGCAGATAAACCATAACATTGGTAAAGAAAAGTGTAATTTCTGATATAAACATAATCATTATTCAGAAAGGCATTCAAGAACCATAGTAATAATATCAAATAGTTTATTTAGAAGCACCCTGTACAGATTAAATAAAGAACTCACTCAATTTTGATGAGTGATGTATGTACATAAGGGTGATGGGAATTGGTGAGTGGGAGGAAAATAAGGCAAATACACACACACACACACAATACGAACCATATGTTCATTGTAATGATAAGCAGATGATGATGATGATGATAATAATATATATTTTGGGAAAGAAAAATCGAAAATCTGTAACTAAAATATTATTAATCTCGCACTCTCTACTTACATATATAAAACTTCTCTCTATATATACTACATATAAACATATATATATACATATACATACATAATCTCTTTATGATTTTTCATTTTACCTCCATTCATTTTTCACATATTTTTGATTTGTGAAAATTTAAACAACCAACAAATAACATAATAATTGGCCATACTACCTTTTCATTTTATTTAATTTAATTTGATACAAAAACGAAAAAAAAATTTTCTTTTTATAGAGTCACAGTGGACCCCCTCGCCCACGCGGCCTCAGAGTCCCTCTCAGGCGCAGACTAGCTTCGACACGCTCACATGTAAATTTCTCTCCAAAAAACAAAAAAACTAAAAAAAATTAATTCGAATTTTGTGATCTATGTTCTTTAGTTAACTAAACCAAAAAATAAACAAAAAACAAAAAAGAATCCCAACTTTTACACTACTAACCTCTCTCAAATCTCAACTCTACACAAAAAACTAACTAACTTTTTCTTTTTTAACTCTTAGTAATGTGCAAAAAAAAAAAAAAAAAAGAAAGAAATCTATTACTAACCAAAATTGAAATTTTTGTTATTTATTTCATTTAATTTCTTTTGTTTCTTATTCTTTTACTTTCATGTAATGTTCTCCTTAGTTTCTTAATTGTATGCAAAGTGCACTTAATGTTTTTAACTCTCTCTACACAATAACAAAAAAAAAAAAATATATATATTTTATAGATTGAGTGTACATACATATATAGAATTCAACATGACTCTAAGTTAATTAGGAGTCATTTATTTTTGTTGCATGAGTTTAAATTATTGTTGTTTGTAGCATCCTTTTTTGTGTTTCATCAAGGGTAAAACAGTGCGTAGATTTCAAAATTGACAAAACACATCCTTTTTTGTGTTTCTTCATTTCAAAATTGAAGAAACAAGAAAGAATTTAAGGTAACTGAAAATTGAAAAGTTTCAATGAAGATGAAAGATCAAGAAATTGTAGGAAGGAAATTGAATTTTTAGTAAGTTAAATGAATAAAGTTGTTTATTACTAAAATATTGCTGTCAAAAACAAAGTTTTAAATTCAAAAATTTCAGGAAAAAACTACGAAAGTTCAAGCTTATGCTTAGAGAATTGAAACAAAGTTAGTGTAGAATCGAAAAAGTTTCATTGAGTAAACAAAATGGTTGTCAATTTAAGTTCATTAATGTATTAGGAATACATGTTTAATATTTGTATATGTTTTCAATCTTAAACACAACAAAAATAATCAAAGTTCAGTTTGTGGACTACTCAAAATTTAGTTATAAATTAAGTTTTTTGTCAAGCATTTTTGTTAGCCGAGGTCGATGTGATTATACACTTGGAAGAATACCCATTTGATTGTTATCTCACTAATCCTAATCTGGGATAACCTCCTGAGATGTCTTATATGCAAGGTTTCTTTAATTCATATCTATTAATCGAAGATAATTTAAGATGTCAGTAGATTCTAACAAAGTTTTTATAGTCAGCTGACTTTATATTTAACGTTTAAAGTACTTTAGAATTACAACCAAATAAACGAAGAGAAAAAGAAATATAACTCTACGCTGTAATATAGAAATAAATGTGCTTTTAAAAAGTTACACAACTCTTAGCGCCAGAAAAGTGAATCAACTGCAGTTAAATCTTAGACAAATAGCAAAACTATTTATTTAGAATGACTTGTTTAATTCATTATCGCTAAGGCCCTAAAAAAAAAAAACTAAACGTAGATATAGTTTATCGCTAACAGGAAGTTGGATCCCTTTAAACGGTTTCACATGAGATAAAGACAGTTTCACCCAATTGTTAGGAAGCATGTGAAATTTACGCACTGATTTAATAGAAAAATGCCCTTTTTAAAAGGAATTACTTCTTTTGTGTTAGCTAGTGTATTAGTTGTTGATTTCTTTACTTTAACCACGTTTTCTTGATAGTGGAATGGTTGAGAGTCTATGTCTAATGATTACGTTACATTTGCAGCACCATCAGCACCTGGGTCATCTGTTAATCCCACCGCTGTGACCAGTCCGAGTGCTCAGAATGTTGCTGCCGGCGGTGCCACAGTGGGTGGTGCAGCTGCTGCGGCAGCTGCTCAAGTCGCCTCCGCATTGGGTGGCACCACAACGACCAGTGTATCGGCTGCAATAGCCGCTACAGCAACTCCGCAACCGGATATGCCAGTTTTTACGTGCCCACGTCGTCCCAATTTGGGACGCGAAGGACGGCCCATTGTACTACGTGCCAATCATTTCCAGGTGACCATGCCACGTGGCTATGTGCATCATTATGATATCAATATCCAACCGGATAAATGTCCACGCAAAGTGAATCGTGAGATTATTGAGACAATGGTGCATGCATACAGCAAGATATTTGGTGTACTGAAACCAGTATTCGATGGACGTAACAATCTATATACCCGTGATCCATTGCCCATTGGTAATGAGCGTCTGGAATTGGAGGTTACTTTGCCTGGTGAAGGCAAGGATCGTATCTTCCGGGTCACCATCAAGTGGCAAGCTCAAGTCTCACTCTTCAATCTGGAAGAGGCTTTAGAGGGACGTACTCGTCAAATTCCGTATGATGCCATTTTAGCTCTCGATGTGGTTATGCGTCATTTGCCAAGCATGACCTATACACCAGTTGGTCGGAGTTTCTTTAGCTCGCCCGATGGCTATTATCATCCATTGGGTGGTGGTCGTGAGGTGTGGTTTGGTTTCCATCAAAGTGTCAGACCATCGCAATGGAAAATGATGCTCAACATAGATGGTAAGTCTAATCCAAGTATAAAACTTATTGGCCAATTTCTATTTTGTTGTCATTTTCTTTGCAGTTTCGGCTACGGCTTTCTACAAGGCTCAACCCGTCATTGATTTCATGTGCGAAGTATTGGATATACGTGACATAAATGAGCAACGTAAACCTCTGACCGATTCGCAGCGTGTTAAATTCACCAAGGAGATCAAGGGACTCAAAATTGAGATTACTCATTGTGGTTCAATGCGACGCAAATATCGCGTTTGTAATGTTACCCGTCGTCCAGCACAAATGCAATCGTAAGATAAACCAAAATCCATCTCTTTCTTATGACATTTTACTAATTAATCTCTCCGTTTTTTTGTAGCTTCCCACTGCAGCTAGACAATGGTCAGACTGTGGAATGTACTGTGGCCAAATATTTCTTGGATAAATATCGCATGAAATTACGTTATCCACATTTGCCCTGCCTTCAGGTGGGCCAAGAGCACAAGCACACATATCTACCCTTGGAGGTGTGCAACATTGTCGCAGGACAGAGATGCATTAAGAAATTAACCGATATGCAAACATCGACCATGATCAAGGCCACTGCACGCTCGGCTCCCGATCGTGAGCGTGAGATTAATAATCTGGTGAAACGTGCCGATTTCAATAATGATTCGTATGTCCAAGAGTTTGGTCTAACCATATCCAATTCGATGATGGAAGTCCGTGGCCGTGTCTTGCCGCCACCAAAACTTCAATATGGGGGACGTGTGTCCACTGGGATCACGGGTCAGCAATTGTTCCCACCGCAAAATAAGGTTAGCCTTGCGTCACCCAATCAAGGTGTTTGGGATATGCGAGGCAAACAATTCTTCACTGGCGTGGAGATACGCATATGGGCCATTGCCTGTTTTGCTCCACAGCGTACAGTGCGCGAGGATGCATTGAGAAATTTCACCCAACAGCTGCAGAAGATCTCCAATGATGCGGGCATGCCGATAATTGGTCAACCATGCTTCTGTAAATATGCCACTGGACCAGATCAGGTGGAACCAATGTTCCGTTACCTGAAGATAACATTCCCGGGACTTCAGTTGGTGGTCGTTGTGTTGCCCGGCAAGACTCCCGTTTATGCTGAGGTGAAACGTGTCGGTGACACCGTCTTGGGCATGGCCACGCAGTGTGTGCAAGCCAAGAATGTGAATAAGACGTCACCGCAAACATTGTCCAATCTATGTCTCAAGATCAATGTTAAATTGGGTGGTATTAATTCCATTCTGGTACCCTCAATACGTCCGAAGGTCTTCAATGAGCCCGTCATATTCTTGGGTGCCGATGTCACACATCCGCCAGCTGGCGACAACAAGAAGCCATCGATAGCCGCCGTGGTGGGCTCAATGGATGGCCATCCGTCACGCTATGCGGCCACTGTACGCGTTCAGCAACATCGCCAGGAGATTATTCAAGAGTTGAGCAGCATGGTGCGCGAGCTTCTCATTATGTTCTATAAATCCACCGGTGGCTATAAGCCACATCGTATTATACTCTATCGCGATGGCGTATCCGAGGGACAATTCCCACATGTTCTGCAGCATGAATTGACCGCCATTCGGGAGGCTTGCATTAAATTGGAACCCGATTATCGTCCCGGCATCACATTTATTGTGGTCCAGAAACGTCATCACACACGTCTCTTCTGTGCCGAGAAACGGGAGCAGAGTGGCAAATCGGGCAATATACCGGCTGGCACCACAGTCGATGTGGGCATCACCCATCCAACCGAATTCGATTTCTATTTGTGCAGTCATCAGGGCATTCAAGGCACTAGTCGGCCATCGCACTATCATGTTCTCTGGGATGACAATCATTTCGATTCGGATGAGCTGCAATGCCTCACATATCAGTTGTGTCACACTTATGTGCGTTGCACTCGATCGGTTAGCATCCCTGCTCCGGCCTACTATGCGCATTTGGTGGCTTTCCGTGCCAGGTGAGTGCTCAAATAACTTGTAATCACATTTGTAGTTGGAGTAAACGAATCGAATTAGTAATAATTAATAAATATTTGAACAAATTAATAACTTGTGATCTGTTTACAGATACCATCTGGTTGAGAAAGAGCATGATTCTGGCGAAGGATCACATCAGAGTGGCTGCTCAGAGGATCGCACGCCAGGAGCCATGGCCAGGGCCATAACTGTACACGCTGACACCAAGAAGGTCATGTACTTTGCCTAAAAAGTATCACACAAAATAAACCAAACAACCAAAAGAACATTTCGAAATGCGATTCGAATAATCAAACAAAACATTTTAATACCAATCTAATCCTCCTTCCTTCCTCTCAGTCGCCCCCACTCTAAACAACAAGCGGATTTAAAGCCAAGCAATGAAAATTAAGTGGAAAAACAAAAGTAAAATCCCCCTCTCCCTCGTAATTTTAAGAAGAAAGTTGATCTTGCATGCGCATTAGTTAGTCTTAGGGCCATACAACAATAATAACAACAACAAGACACGCAAATTACACACACACACACCTACAGTGATGAAGATGAAGATGATGAGAACGTAAGGCTAGGGCTAGAGAGTTAGGGAATCGAATGTTTATATAGCACAAGTTTGGCGCAAAAAACAAAAACAACAATGTGAAAGAAAACAATTCTCAAAAGTAAAACAAAAAAACAAAAACAAAAAAAACGGGAACAAAACAAACACGAAAGCAACAAGAAACAACAAAAACATTTGAAACATTTTGTAAGGAAAAAAACAAAACAAAACAAAACTAAAAATGCGAAGAAAAATACAATTACAAATACAATTATACTTAATAATACATATATTTTTACACAAAAAACAACAACAACAACCAAGACATGAGATGAAAAAAAGAATTATTATGATAATGGTAAATGGATAAATGATGCGTATAACCAAAGGTTTTTAGTGTATGTATATGAATAAGTTGCTGATCGACTCACACAACAACAACAAACAAACAAACAACCAACCAATCAACAACAACAACAAACACAAGAACAACAACTCGGATTCTCTGTACTGTGAACGAAGACCACCAACCACAATAACAAAATACGACAAAAAGCAAATTAAAAGAGTGTAAATTAGTTTTTAACAAACAAACAAAATTGAATGGTTTAACAATAATACACACACACACACATAAACACAAAATACTTCAATAATAACTAACATCAAAAAAAAAAGAAAAGCAAAACAAAAAAAAAAAACATAAGCAAACAAAACATTTAATAGTTTATAAGCTCTGGGGCTTTACCAAAAAAAAAAAAAAAAAAAAAAAAAAAAAAAAACAAAAACAAAAGAAGAGAGTTGATAAAGCTAAAGAAAAAGAAATAACGAAAACATAAAACTCCAATTTGAACAAGGGACAAAACTTTTGGTCATTTGCTATAAATGCTTTACATATATATGTATATATATAATATATAGATTTCGTTCAAAAGTGCAAAACAAAAACATCAAATATGCTGATATTTCAAAATATTGAGTTTAGTTTTTTTTTTTTTTTTTTTAAGTTAAGACACAAACACACACAGCTGAAGAAGAAGACCATGATAATTTTATAAAAAAAATCTGTTAGGGGTACTATCATTAATTACATAAGGGATATTCTCGTCTAAATACTTCATAATAAGGTTTTAAAGCCTTTTGACAGTGAAAAGTCAGAGAAGCAATATTTCAATGGCCAGTTTTTGTTTAAACTTGCGGAAAAAGTTTTAGTTTTTAGGAATCAATAGGAGTTATTCTTTGCCCACGACCCGCCCCGCCCAAATATATATGTATATGCATAGAATGTGTTTCAATTATAATATATACTCGATAGAGATACGACTTTTTCTTCCCTACTTACATATAAACGGCCATCTATGATCTCTCTTGCCTTAACGAAAAAACGTAGAAGAAAGAAAAAACCTACCATGGATCAGATTAAAATAACCCAGTAGATCTCTTCAAGGCGCAAATGTTGGCCAACTTTGATCTCTTGTCAATAGAAATGGCCACAAAACAAAGAATACAATTAAAAGCCAAAGAGTCAGAATATGTTCTCCTTAAATTGATCTGCTCTAGAACTAGAGAGAATGTTGCTTAGATGTAATTAATGAATGTTCTCCTAACAAACCAAAACAAACACACACACACACACATACACAAAGACCTACTCACACACAAGTCCAAGGCATATCACTCAAATGTCCACTTATTTATGTACCTCTTATATATATACACCTAAATATGTATATAAAAAGAAATATGAGAAAATCTTAGCTTAAATACTTTAGTTTTATTTTGCTTTTAAAACTTATATACATTTTCTTTTGTCTTCGAATCAAATTTGCATTAATTTCTCTAATTTTTTTAAATTCTTTTTTTTTTTTTCTTAGTTTTTAAAAATATATTTCAATTTTTTTCAAAAGTGGTGTACGGGTAAAGATCATGCAGTAACATTTCAATATGTTTAGTTTTTAGTTATTTGCCAACTCTTAAATAACAATAACAAGGAATTAAAACGAAAAAAAAAGGAAATAAGAATAAAAAGAAAAAGGAAAAACAAATGAGTAATATTATTAAAGAAGTACTATATAATTATACTATATCGAGGACACAGTTCAAGTTAACATTATTGATTGATTTGTTATATATATATACATATATACATATAGATTTAGGCGAGACTCGATTTTGTAGTCTGCAGCCGACCAACAAAAACAAAAAGTTCATTTTATTCTTAATTTATATGCGCAGACTTAGATTTTCTCCTGTTTTTGTTTCTCTAACAAACAAACACACAACACAACACACACACACTTACACCTTAATTTATAATTATAGATATAAATTTTGTTTCGTTTATTACAAAACTTATTTAGTTAATAACTAAAAGAACACAAAAGGCAAACAAATAAAAAAAAAAGAAACAAAAATGAAAACGAAATCCAAATGCGAAAATCAATTTCCGTTTCAACACAAGGGATTAAAATTTTAAATTTACTTCTTAAACAAAATAAAATTAAAAAAAAAAATCAACTATAAAACAAGAAATGTTTTACTTAAAGCAAAAAACAAATAAAAAAAAAACACTTGCAAAGATTTCAAGATATATATATATATACATATATCTGTTTAATTTTTAAGCCAATGTAAAACAATGCAAGCAACAATTGTTAAGTTAAGAATTTTTTGTAAGCTTATGTGCCGACAATGAAAAGCATCTCGTAATATCTAGAAACAACAAACAAAAAGGGAATATATATGCATGTATATGTGAAAAGCTTTAACCTAAATGCAAGAGACAAGCGAAACAAAGCGCTAGAAAGGCAAAATGCAAAGGAAACAAACAAACAAAAAAAAAAAAACCATTCAATAATAATCCATAATATCAACTGTGTGATTAAGCAAAACGAGAAAAAAAGTAACGTAAAGTAAATTAAATGAACGAAAATAAAACAGAGACTGCAAGATATGTTAACAAGGATCATAAAATTGGGAAATGGCCAAAGAGGAGGAGGAATTAATGTCAAGAATTTCAATTCTAAGTTTTTAAAAGCATAATCTAAAAATTTTATATCAATATAAGATCCTTATTCCAATTTCAACAGTTTTTATAGACATTTCCCTCATATGCCTTTAGATTTTGCAGTCTTTGTATTTTATTTTATGCATAAGATCGGCGGATCATGAATTCAATATCTATTATCTGTTGTATATGCTTAGAGAATACTCCTATTTAAAGGTTTCTTCAAACAAACATAACAAAACACAAAAATTATATAGAAATTTGTCCCCTCACCAATCTCTCTATCTATCTCTCTAACTCTATTTGTCAAAATTCAATTGAGCTTTAAAAAAAAAAAAACATAAAATTGATAAACATCTAATATAAAAACAAAAAACCAACCTAGTAAGAAAAACAAAACAAGAATAAGAAGCAGAAGAAGAGAGTTAGGTATTGTTTCTTACATATATTACTTATAAATGTGCCGTTTATAGATGTCTACAATTATATACAAAAACAAAAACTAAGAAAATATATTTATAATCAGACCTACTAAACATAGAGATCAAAATTTGCACAACTCTTCCTAGATGAATATGATGAAAAAGGGAAATAAAATTAATCTTAGTAACAACAAAAAAACAAAACTAACGAAATGAGAAATCCAAGCAAACACACAATATATATGTATGTACACACACATTTGTGTGTTAAAAATGTGTGTAAATCTTCTATACTCTTCCAATGACCTCCCCTCCGCCCTACAACACTCAACCAACCAACATCCAACTTCCCTGTACTTCAAAAACATTTTGTCGTAGTGTTCCGTAAAATGAAACAAAACCTAAATTTAGCTGAAATTCGACTTACAATTAGTAAAACAAAAAAAAAAAAAAAAAAAAAAAAAAAAAAAGAAATACATACTTGATAAACATACATACATATATATGCATATATGCAAAGAAACCAACTTGATGAACCCAAAAATATATCCCCCAAAAAAACACAAAACAAACAAACTTACTTTAATCCAAAATGCCGGGTAATTAATCAATAAAATATTAAAAGAAAAAAAAAAAAAGAAAACAAACAAAAAATACATTAATATTAAAATATTATTTTGTAAGCAACCAAAAATAAAAAAAAAAAACAAAAAATTAAATGAAACGTGAGCAACGTAAATATGGGAAATCTGTAACTTTGGTGATCTTTTTAAATGTTAATAACAAAAAAAAAAAAAAAAAAAACAATACAAAACAAATCAAACAAGTTCTAAATGTGACTTAAAATACGACGTAAAAAACAACAACAAGCAAGTAACATTTTTCCACACGCAGAGACAAAAAAAAAAGTAAATGAAAACAAAAAATTTTGCAATTCTTATTTTTCAGCTAACAATTTTTAGTTGTTAAGTGTGCTTCAGATTCAAATTATTAACTTAAGTTCAAAGCAAAAGAATTATTATTATTATATTATTATTATATATAAAAATATGTTTTATACACAAACAAAACGAAACAAATTTCTAAATTATTTGTCAACTTTTAGTGCTTTTCATTTGGAAATTCGGAAAAAAGGAAAACAAAAACAAAACCAAAAAGTGTATACACTTGGATTTTTGTTCAATAAAATTATATACATATATAAATATATTTAAAAAAAAACTAAAATATACGAGCATTTCAATTTATTTTTTTCAAGTAATTTCTGGGAATTTTTGAACTAAGTAAGTTGCACAGTAATCGGTTCCTTCATCGAAAGGAGTGCCGGAAAGATTTTCTACTGGGTCGACTTGCCTGGTGCAATGGCAAGCTTTTCCGGCAGTCTGGCAACATGCTGGCAGCCCTGCTAAGGTCATTTCCAAACAAACTAAATCGAGGTAACATTTTTCATCCGGAATCTGCATCCTTACGCCACATCTGCAACATGACGAAGACAGCATTGGTTATTCTGGCCGAAGGAGCCGAGGAGATGGAATTTGTTATAGCTGCTGATGTTTTGCGCAGGGCAGGAGTAAGTTGCAAATGTGGAATTGATCATACATATACCAGCGGGATATGACTTTTCTCTGTTCTCTCTAGATTACCGTGACAGTTGCCGGTTTAAGTGGCAGTGGGCCGGTCAAGGGCTCCCGTGATATTGTGTTTGTCCCAGACGCATCTTTGGAGTCGGTGGCTAGTTCCAAATTTGATGTTGTCGTCTTGCCCGGCGGTTTGGGTGGCTCAAATGCTATGGGTGCGTCAAGTGTTGTTGGAGATTTGCTGCGAGCTCAGGAGGCGAATGGCGGTCTAATTGCTGCCATCTGTGCTGCTCCCACAGCTCTGGCTAAGCAAAATATAGCCGTTGGCAAGTCTCTCACTTCGTATCCGGCCATGAAACCGCAATTGGTGGACAAATACAAGTGGGTGAAGAGATAATCTAATATTTCTAATATATAAATATTGCCCCCTTTTTTTCGGTAGCTATGTGGAGGGTAAAAATGTGGTACAAGATGGCAATCTCATCACCAGCCGTGGACCTGGAACTGCTTATGATTTTGCCCTAAAAATAGCCGAAGAATTGGCTGGGCTTGAGAAGACTCAAGAAGTTGCCAAGGGCATGCTATTGTCTTATCCAACCAATTAATTTAATTGATTTAATAAATTGATAAAATATTTATATAATTGCTAAATAATATATATTTTTATTTATATGTAATATATTTAATGTTTTTATCGATTGCTTTTTCAAATTCAAAATTCGATTGTGATTATTCTGACTCACAAAAGTCGATTATTATCGATAGTTTCAATTAAGTCTATTTCGCCACCAATGGGTGTGGAACATGAATTCGCTTTCGGCTATATGTATAAATTGCCAGTTGAAAAACAGGACCGTTCAAGTTTCCAAATCGTTTTCAAACAGAATTCAAGTTGGTTTTCAATGTGTGTGAAATAATGCACGATTTAATAGTCAATTAATTCGGTACGAAATCAAGTGGACATATATTTTTGAACATGGAAAGAGTTGGGACATCAAGTGTTTATGTTTATACGAATGTATGTACATATATTATGAAAAGATTTTTGTCTTCCGATTCTGGTAAGTGGAGAAACTCAATGTTAATAATAATAGAATCATCGGCTTTTAGACATCTTTCTAAATCAGTTGTCCAATAAGTTTACAGTTAGCGACGTTGCCTAAGTATGCATATCAATCATTTTGTTTTTAGAAATGTATTTGTGTTTATGTATCCCTTGGTTTATTTACCGTTGTCTACGTCCAAAGGGCAGGCTGCAAAAAACGATCAAGTCAAAAAAGAGTGACTTGAGGGTAATCAGGACAAAAATTAAAATATTTCAACACCACATACATACATATGTTTTTAATCATTGGCTATAGACTTGATTTAATGTGATTTGCATAAGAATTAATATCAATTAATCAAGTAGCGAAAAGTAGAAAAACTAAAGACATAACATTGTGGTTTTTATTTATTAAAGATGGACTGAAAAACAAAAGGTGTGGAAATGCATGAGGATAATCTTAATCTTAAGCTACTTAAAAAGTCTCATGTAATTTTGCATCCATTATTAAAAACAAATTAGATATTCATTGGGAGCTCACATTTTTTTTCAATCCTTTAATGTTTCTTATTAAGAGATTGCCAAAAGTGGAATTTTTAAACATTGGATGAATGTTACTTAAAAGAGAATACTTTGCTTTTTAACTTTCATTTATAATATGCACAATTTCACTAACCAAAACCTACAGTGTTACCTCTCGGAAAGAAATCGAATAGAACAATGTAATAATTTAAGAACGTCTTTACTAAGCCATCTTTAGATCTGGTACAGATTATTAATTAATTTGTTTTAGATAAACAGTAAGAAGATTCTTAAGATAATCACATTTATACTTAAGCTAGGTATTTTTGTTTCAAACCTTATTTATCAAGGTTTCAGACGATAGTTATAAACAAGCAAATAAGTAAAATGAAAATAGTAGTTAAGAACTTTGACCACTATCTCTTAATCCCAAACTTAATGTTAATCTAGTTGGAATGGGTGGACGTCTGCATATTTCAAATGTCATTTAATTAAATTAATTGAGCGAAAATGGAAAATGTGACCGAAAAATGTTATAAAATTGACCTCTTCAGCTCTCCTGCCTACACTTTATTTTACTTTTTTGTCTCTAGGCTACTTTTATCTTTTACTATGTGTGTGTGTGTGTGTGTGTCTCAGTCGTTCCGTTTGCTACTGCTGCTGTTTGTAGCCTACTTCTTTGGGTCGAGCTTATTAGGCTAATTGCATGAAGTTGGCTTTAATGAGTCGAAAACGGTGCCAAGCTTGGCATCCCCCACAAAAGGCCACAAAGGCCAACGGCGCCTCTTATTGTTGTTGTTGTTATTGTTGGCTATGTTGGTCTGTTGTGGCTTTGAATTTATGACACGGCTTTAATGGGTTAACTGGGTTAATGCCCATTCCTCAACTCATCAACTATACATAAACCTTTGCCTCACACTTTACACTTTCCTTTCAATGGAGTTTTTTTTGTGAGCTTTATCCTCGCTTCTTTTTTTGCTTGAAGAAGCTCGACAATTTTGTCAATTAAGCAAACATTTTGCACTTGTATCTCCGAAAATTTGGATACTTTGAGTGGATTAACTAATAATTAAGCACACAAGAGTTCGTTACTTCACCTTTACCCTCCCTTTTGCCTTAGTCAAAACGCTTGAGCTCAAATACCGCGACAGTTTCTCGCATAAGTCATTAAGGCTATTGCCAAATGATAATTTTCAAGCATTTTTGCATTTTCCAATTTGCACAAATAATTGTACACTACAAAAATGTAAAAGATTACATATCCTTTTAGGACAAATTTGTTACATGTAGAGAAAATGATTTTAAGTTTATTTTTTAGGCATAAATCTATAAAAAATCTATTATCTCGGGATCTTCACGTTGAACTTTATTTAAGCTATATATTCAAATTAAAAACAATAAAAAATGGCTAATGAACGATTTTCATGAAAATTTATCTTCTAGTTTTTGTAATAATAGAGGACAGATATCAAAGGTGAAGCTATTTTTATAATGCTTTTACAAGATCTACTAAAATGTTAATAGAATGCCAATGTAGAGGGCTTTCGGCAAAGGGTGAAATTGGATAAGAGGGGATAATTTCTCTCAATTTCTTTGGCTTCGTTTTCTGCTGCTTTGCCAATCGAAAGTGTTTGCTCTAAGGGTAAGACCTTTAGAAAACTCCTTAAAATGCAAAGTGTAATTTCTTTGTCGTCTAGTTGTTACTTTGAATAGTTCTGACTTACTTGTTTTCTTTGCGTACTTAATGCAAAATCGTTGCATAAAACTCTCACACCCTGCTACTCTGTGTTTCTCTCTCTCTTATCAGTTACCTCCTGCCTTAGCCTATTCCTCTTTTTCCATTCAGCATTTCCTTCCTGAATGCCTACAATTTTGAAATAACCAACTGAAGTGGCAGAGCCAAATGAATTTGCTAATGAGCAGCAGAGCAGAGCAGGCAAGGACTTTAAAATGAAGCATACGAAAGCCAGGCAGAATTTTGGCTGGCGTTAATCATTTACACGCTGAAGCCACAAAGACCAAATTATGATTATATTTAAGGGCGAAATGTGGAAATTAACTAACATTGGCGTGGTTTGCAGTTGAGATTCGAATGGTTGTCAAGGCGCAGCAGCCTTAACCACGGGAAAAAGGGGGTTTTCCATTTTCGTTTTTTTTTGTTTTTTGGGGTTTTTTGGCTACATACCAAGAGAAATCCCTTTTCCCCTTTTTTCGTTTTTGTGCTTTGGTAGTGGTTAGAAATTGAGGCGTGGTTGGAGAAGAAGGTTACTAGAAAAGAATTGCAATTGTGATAAAATTCAGCGTAACTAATGCCGACCACAGCAAAATGCGATAAATCGCTGGTCGGGTTCAAGTTAAATACCCTAAAATATTTAGGGTATATGCAATTAATAAGAACGAATTTGATTTAAAAAGTAAATTTTGGGGCATTTATTTGGTTTGTGAAATTTCAGCACTATAGACTTTGGTTTAGATAATTTTCAAAATAACTAAAACTTTAATAGAACTTTAATCTAATGTCAGATTAACTGTGGTATCGAACTTACCATGAATTATAATAAATTGTTTATATACTTTCCCTTTTAAAAGTGTGGTTTCATTTTGCCATCTAATTCCAGGGTATTTTCATCATCTTTCTTTACTTTTTGTGAGATCATTTTCGGGTACTTTTTTGTTTTTTTTTGTTCTCTTTATTTCTGGACCTTCTGTGGTCGCTGCCATAAACGGACAGTTTGTCCCCAGCTAAATTTTGTGTCGACTTTCTCTGGCTATTTTGGTTTTTTTTTTCTGTCTATTTTTGGTTGTCTTATTCTGTTGCTGGTTTTTTGTTGTACTTTATTTTTTTTTTTTTTTTATTGCATTGCCTTTTGCCTTTGGCTTTGCCTGGAAATGATAATTTTCACTCGAGCGCGCACGGGAAAAATGCTCGGCTAGTGGGTGGTGAAAGAGAGGGGATGGCTATGGGGGACTGCTGACTGCTGCTATAAATTGCCAATTAATGGCAACAGAACTTTGCTGCGGTAGAGAATGAGAGAATATCATTTGCGTTTCGCTACGTTTTCGAATATTATATGGAGATTTGATATTGAATTGACCGAATTCCTTGTCTATGCGGCGAATGCTTAATATTTTCAATTTCGATAATGTGTTCGTGCCATGGCTATTGGTATTAGTGTGTCAGTTGGTGCATTCTTTTGGGCCACTGTGCACAGTGTGATACTTTTTTCGGGTGGAGGTTGGCGGGAGTCCTGTCACGCTTCACTTGATGGTCGCCATTTTGTTGTTTGCATTTTGAATGCAATGTGAATGGACTTTTGGCCCACCCACAATATTCAACCCATTCGCCTCCCATTTCCCCTTCCCGTGCGATCTCCGTTCGGTCAAGCGTCGCGCTAAATTCGTTGCGGTTTTTGTGGTTTTTCTTCGTGTCATGCTTTTGCCTCCTGAGTTGCTAACTTTTTTTGTGACTCGTTCTTAGTTTTTGTTTTGTTTTTTTTTTTTTTGCCATTGTCAAAATAAATACAACTAGCAACGGCGGCCAGAATTTGGTTCATTTTCAAATTGGGGGAAACAAAAAAAAACTGAGCCCAATGAATAATTGAGCGTGTGGTGAATATGAATGAATGCACTCATTGGTTATAGCTTTTTGCCAGTTTTTAGAAGTTTAAATGGTTTGCACAAAATTGAGTAATTGCAGTTGGTCAAGATGGTTTAGATGAATGCAAATATTGCATATGTATGTGGAATGCCCCAAATTGTTATCTCAAATAGATGTAGATTTGTCAATCATTCATTAATTTACGTCTGCTATCTTTATCCGCTTTTCACAGTTGTTTTTTAATCTGCTTCGTGGGGCTTAAGTCAACTGATTGCTAATCACATTTATTTCTAGTTATCATTATTATGGGTATTGCAATTGTTGAACAAATCACAGAGTGGAACAGGCACGTGGCGAATCGGTCCAGGGGCTAGGGGCTGGAGTATAGACAAATAAATTATACGCACATCTATGAAACAATATAACGTATACGACACGATGGTCAATGCCTAATCTAATGCAACATAAAACTGTCTAGGCAAAAATGCTAAACAAATAGCCAGCAACAAAAACAACAATGGCAACAACGACAACCACAACAACAAGTGCATAAACATTCGCATAATATTAGAGTCAGAGTTAGTTCGCACAATGCACAACAAATTATGCTTATTTATTTATTATTTTCACACAGCGCTTGTGAGAAATTTTTCTAAGATACCCTTTAATGCAAAAAATAGATATTATAGAGCTCCTCCTAAGTGGAGACATCTAATTCAAATTATAACTTTTTTATACCTCAATAATATATCAAACTATTAAACGATGTTGGAGAGTAATAAAGTCCTTACAGATATAAGGATCTTGGAAGAACAAAATTTCAAAGTGATCCTAAAGATATTTGTAGAACTTGCTACTTAATACTTACTTATCATAAGAAGATAAATACTAAGGATCTTAGCCATCGATAAGAATCATTATGACTATTTTCTGGCTAGCCAGATATCCTCTTGTCAAGTGACTCTCAGTCAGTCAGTCTTGGTTATGGAAAGTTAAAGAAAGACTTGAAGAAAGACTTACCTCAATTCCTCCTCTACAGATTCAACGCTACATATGATCAATTCTTAATAAACTAACAAAGTTCTTACCTGAAAACTAGTGTCAAATCTAAAGTAGCTAAATCTTTTTCCAATTCTTGTTTGCAGGATATCCTGACAGTCGATGCTGTTAATGCAATTAATACAATACGACAACTGCTTTGGCTAGATAAGCTCGGTGCTAGCACCAGACTAACCAATTGGTTATCGAATATATTTGCCATATAAATAACATTGCAAATTAAAGAAGAGTGACAGAGACTGAAACAATGAGAGACAGCCAGCCAGTTAGATAGAACGACAGACAGACAGATAGACAGTGTGAGGGCGTTGTACTTTGTCTATTCAAATGCATAGTGGTCACAAATTTAAATGGCATAACGTTTAAAAATTAATTAAATTCATAATTGGTTGCCGATAATCTTAAGATAAAATTAATAATAATCTTTGTTCCATTCCATTCTTTTAGTTGGTTCTTCTATTTTATTCAGTGGTGTATTTCCATATGAATAGCTTATGAACGTGACATCTTCTCGATTAAATTGTAGACTAAAAAAGTTGTAGAAAGAAGTAATCAATTGAATTTTGCTTTTAAAGGATAACATTGCCTTTAGCGTTCGTTTCGAGCAAACGATCAGCCTTTTATTTTTGCATTTTTGCAGAAAAAGAGAATGGATAGTCGATGGGTAGTTGGGCAGTATTATTCCATTGGTTTCCAAGTGTTAATATCCCATTCGTATAGCGGCATAATTTACAAATGGCCACTGCAATTTTATTTCTCTCACAAACAAAAAAACCAAACCAAAAACAAAAAGGATGCCAAAATAAATATGCGTATTTCTTTGCCGTATCGATGGGAACTCCATATACACAGGCATATTAAGCCCACGCCCCCTTCCCCCGTCCCACTGCTTTATATCAACTCACTTTTGTGCTGTGCTGTTTCTGTGTTGCTCTCAGTTACCAATTGCAACCCAATTGAGCTGCATTGCGTGCTCTGGCCACAATGCAAGGCATTAAAATTAGTTTATTTGGGGACCAGGCCCGGGACAATCTCTATTTGCCGCCTCCTCGACCATCTCTACTCCCCCTTCATCTCTCATCCCACCGACACAGAAACCCCTTGCCCATGAGGTGCCTGTTGCCTTAATTGTTCATACGCAGTGTTGTCGTACCCGTACCCATTCCCGCCACCTACCTCTTACTCAATCGAGTTGGTTGCATTTTGTATTGCATTTTCCATTTATCGTTCACTCCGCATTGTTTGCACTCCCTGTTCGACAGGGGCTTGGTTTCGGTCTCGGGCTCAGGCTCTGTGTCCTGGCTCCATTTGACTCTGCTCTGGTGTCAACTGATTTTGATTTATTATTTATTTCTGTCTATTATTGGGGATTTCGACATTGCTCTTTTTATTTTAGTTTTTGGTTTTTGTTTTACATTATCAAATTGATCAGTTCTGCTTCAATATATATAAACTTTAAGTTGGACTACACCAGAGTGCGGTATCCAATTTATTGCAACTTTTCGACAATTCTATAAAATATTTGCTAAAGTGCTTATCTCAATTTATTTTTGAAAGTCTTTAGTTGTGGTTCAAAAGTATAAGTTAAATTCTTGAATGTTTTAGTAATGGAGACTTAGATTAACAGCTGCTTAGGTATACAAGTTAATGAGTTTCTCTAATATCTTGTAAAATTAGATGATTTGGTTCAAAGTTAAAACTAGTTGGGACTTATAACTAAATTAAAATAAAAACATATTTGCGAAAATGCAGTAGACAAAAAGATGGCTAGTTAAATAAAAATTTACATTTTTTTTTTAGTTTTGGTTTCCCTCAAAACTGATTTCAATTGCCCTGTCGACAGCTTTGCCATTGCATTTGATTAATGGCCCTGTGACAAACATATACTATATAAATTATGGCATAAAACACAAGCAAAAAAAAAAAATTAATAAAAACCGAACTAAAAGAGGGAAGAAAACCAAAATGAATTGTAAAATAAATGGTCAATAAATTTTTCACTGCGACTTGTCAAAATCAAACAACTTAACGCGGAAACTTGTCACGTTTCAAATGGAGGGAAATTAAACAATAACCATAACTATTTATTTAACCAGAAAACAAACAATGCCAAACCCAGAAAACAAATAAACTGATTCACTTGACTGCGATCTGAACACCCATTACAGGGTATTAGACCAACTTTTGAAGTGCAAACACAAGCCTCCACTTGCATGCCCGTCGAATACATCTGTCTATAGCAACCATTGGATGAATTGACCAGAGCACACATATATGTGATGTTTTGTACTGAAACAAGAAAGATATATTTTCTTATTGATATCATATGCTTCGGATGCAATGTCACTACTTACTGCCGCCTTTGAAAATGTAAGAATATTTGACACAGGAATAACCCGGCGACATTTGGCATAAATATTGTTCACGATCCTCTGTCATATTGTTCCACAAGGCCTGAACATCGGGCACCGTATCGTTGGCTTAAAAAACAATCAAACGATCACTTTTTATCACTTCTAGTTGTCTTTCAACTTACGTGTCACTACAAGGGGGACTTACACAGGGTATCTCATTGAAATCCCCCACTCTAGATTCACAGGACTCATTTGCAATGCTTGCATGATTCTCTAAGGATCCCAACCAGGTAAAGTGAAAGCATTGCGGAGCTGTTTAAAGGAATAACCAGACTTTTGCATATAATTTACGTAGTTAATTAAAGACATTAAGATAATATACCAACACTGGGCTAGCAGGCACGGAAATTGTTGTTGTAGTAGCCACAACGGTAGCCAATATCTGATGAACAGTTTCAGTGGCATTGCCGATAAGCTATATAATACTCTTTGATTTCTGATTCTTTTGTTTTAGTTTCCGCGAAGTGGCCACTGTCAGAGACAAACTGATATTGATGTCAGTAAACGAACAATTGATCGGATGTAATTGTATGTACATACTTTTTTTTTCTTGCCAGTTATCATTCACATTTTTGCAGCGTCAAATTGATAAACTATCAGGTTAAGCACAAACACAACAATAAAGGTAAAGAAGAGAACCCTTAAGAATATTGAACTTGAACCTGAACTTTACTTTTGGTAAATGGAAGAAAAAAAAAGAAAAATTTTTGAAAAATAAGCAAAGTTTTTATAATTTTAGAGCACTGAAAAAATCTCTAAAGAACTAATTTTTAGGTCGTCAATTTATTAACAAAAAAAGATTAAAGTTTTTAATTTCATTTTTGATGTTCTCAGGGTCTTTTTATTTTTATTTTAGATTTACAAATTTGTTTAATTAAGTCGTTTTCATATAAAATTTCATCTTTTTGAGCTTATTGGACTTTTAGGCCTCTTAAGCACGAACTTTATTAGAAATTTTCACAGAAATAACCCGTCTGGTTGTCCAAATGGTTTCTAAAGTTAAAAAATGACCAGTTTTCACAATCCAATAATCACATAGAGTCTCAAATGTAAACTTGGATTTGAAAAATTTTCTAGAGTTTTATAAATTATACTTTAGTTAAATCTGTTTTTTTTTCTCAGGTTTGTTTTAGGTAAATCAGTTTATTTTTCTCAGATTTGTTTTTTTGGCAATTTATTATTTAACTTTTAAGCAGTTTAAGTAATGCAAAAGGTTTTTATATCCCCCTCCCGCCATTGTAAGTGCCCCAACGTAAAACCTTATAATCGAAATTGTCAGGACATACGTGATATCCTTCTCATATAAATATATAATATATAGTTTACTATCCAGTACAAAATTCTTTGTATAATGAAAGATTTTATTATTTACTTTATTTAATTTTGCTTATAAATGATTTCCGAAATGACTCTCATCACATTATTGATACAGTTATCAAATAAATGGAGGTTCCGCTTTAGCTGATAGCAATCAAAGATAGTGATAAGACATATGTTATCTCCCTTTGTCAATATGAGAACAACAAAAGAACAAAAACAATGAAAAACGAATAAACAATATATATTTAATAGAGTGTCATAAGTATTGTTAATGAAATTGCATTCTAATTTTAAGTGAATTTGCTACTTCATAAAGAATTTCAAGGTCCTTCCACAATGGTTCACAATATGCAAAATGCCATTTAATTAAATTCCCAGCACAAAATAAAAAGAAAAGGGAAAAAACGAGGACAAGGGTAACAATTATAGTAGGATGAGGCATTTTGTCCTAAAATTCTGCACAATTTTATTTGTTGTTAATTGTTCAAATGTCCTCTCGGCACTCTTTCCCTCTTCCCCCTCGTGCCTTACCTCATTGCTTTGGTCCGGCTCACGAAATGAGTTTGAAAACAAATAAAAATGTCAAACGAATGAATAAAAGTTGCCTAATTTAATTTGTTTAGCAACATTTCACTGTGTGTATTTTTCTCTATCTGTGTGTGTGTGTGTGTTTTTTAAATTTAATTTTTAATTGTTCAAAACAATTAAAATTTATTTGCAACTTTTTGCAAGCAATGACAACGACAGCTGCCGGCCAGTTACGTGCTCGAGAAACTTTGTTCGTATTCTCTGTAATTTGAATAACTAGAAAGAGTAGTAGTAGTGGAGGAAGGTAGGGGGTTAAAAGTGTGGGGAGAGTGTTTTGGGGGATTAAGCGAAATGGTTATTCAATTCACATATGTATCTACTTAAACTTGTATTCAAACGGTGGCCCCATCTATTCATATCCACATTCACATCCATCAATTTTAAGTAGGAAATCTGAACCGATGACAATGACGACCTTTCACTTTATTTATAACACTTTAAAGATTGCTCTAGGAATGGGACACTTGGGACTTTTTTGTTTGCTCTCACCCACAATGATTGATCATTTTTATTGACACAAATGTCATTAGCTTAAGGTAGGTAAGAAAAAATAAACGTAACGCAACGGAAATTAGCGTTAGTCACAGTTTTCTTTCTTTTCTTATTTTGGTGACATAAGCCAAGAATAATATAAAAAAATCCTTTTATATGTGTAAAAGGAACAAAATTATTGAAGCATGAAAATATAAGTATGTGGGCATACAATATATAGAGAAAATATATTTTAACGAGATTTCTTATCGTTGAAATAATCTTTCGTTCACTTTAAGTTAAGATGTGACCAGAATAATTGGTAATTCTAACTACTAACATCAAGAAAATATACAAGATGTTATGAAATTTAGATTTATTTCAGATGATTTGCTTTTTTTGAGGACACTTAGGTACCACAGATCTTGAACTATAAAGCGAAGTTTCCTTTGAAAAACGTTAGAGTAAAGTTTGTAAAATGTGGAATATTTTTATCAAGTTATATCATTGGAATATTAAATGTATGTTTCATCTAAATCGCTTTAAAACTTTGAAAGAAATGACGTTCTAAGTGCCCGGCAGGTCTACACTCTAGAGTTAAATTGGATTAGGTTGATCTGCTATGTATCGACATCAAACATCTCGACTTAAAGCATTTAAAAATATTAAGGACTAAATTAACCCTGATGGGTAATATACAAAGCTTTTACCTCTTGTTGAGGTGATTCAAGCCTTTGAAGAGAGAAAAATACTCATCAACCAAAAATAAAGATTTTAAAATTTGGTCATGCTGTCCACAAGATTCAACTGTCCCTGAGTTTTGTTAGCCAAACGCTCTTAATGGTCATCAATTAAGGCATTTTCTTCTTCGAAATGATATGGATATAATTATAAATAAAATTAATATTCAAAATAAATGCAACTTGTCAATTCTCAAATGAGATTTTCTCAATCGATTGTTAAGAGCAAACTAATATATTGTGTTGATCCTTTTAATATATATGTATGTGAATAAGTTAGAAAAATAAATTCTAGGCAATTAGTGTTTTGATTGGATTGGGCGAAACTCTCTCACTCTATCGTCTCCCCCTCTCTCTTTCTCGTTCTCATTAATTATGCAAATGTTTTGGTTTTCGACCATGTTTCATGGCTTAGCATAGAGATGGCCAAACATAACAATATACCAGAAATTATGTCGCCAAAATGCAAATGTGTTGCCAAAGATAGAGAGAACTTTAGAAGAAGAAGGAGATAAAGTAGAGGGGAAGTGCTGTGATGCCAGAAGAAAAAGGAAAGACGACAACCATGTGATTAGCCCCCCAAAAAGCAAAAGTTGTTAACAAAACTAACAGCCATTTGGCCATTTTGGCATATGAAACATAACTGGGAACTGTTTGTCCCAGGCAAATGTTTTTTGGAGAAAGCCTGCATAAAATTTGCATGCGATTAAAATTGATAAATTATGATTGAGACGAAGAGAGAGAGAAAGTATAGCAGAAGATTGTGTTAGCCGAATCGTCACTTGCCAATGAGCTTTAATTAAAATGCATGCTTGCGGAGTCCTTCTGGTTATATAAATTGTCACCTGAATTATGGCTTTCAATGTGCCTAATATTTGTGAAATTTAATAAACTAGACCAGAGCCTTACAACACATTCCTGATTGGTTGCTAAACCGATTTGCTAAATTACAAAGTTGCCTGGCAAGTGGGGACTTTTCTTTTGTGAACGCATTCCGGCTGCCGCGTGTCCTCCTAATTGCGTTGCCAGCGGATTCTCTCTCTCTCATACATTCTGGAGGTCCAGAGCTGAAGCTGGAGCCGGGTCATTATGTCACCTGTACGAAAAATGTCGCACGTAAGCCGGAAACGAGGCGCCACGAACTGAAGCTCATTGTGCGGAAATCGCATTTGGCGTAGTAGTAGCTACATAGATACCAGAGCGCCTAACTAACGACCAACTAATACGATTAGTGTCATAATGCTCGGCGACTTAAGTGTGTCAAATGGTGTGACTGTCAGACGCTTTATTTGAGCACTATCGCCTTCTTGCTTCACTCTCTACATTTCATTCGCAACTGAAGGAAGTTCTTGGAAAACGCATTGATAAAAGCAAAGACAAATAAATGAGCTCCAGATTACTAAGAACTAAAGTTTGTGCGAAAATTAGACTATATTGGTCTTTGCTATATTTTCTTTAAATTTAAATTAATGGTTATTAGTTTTTTCATTCTTATTAAGATTGCTCTCCAAAGTGCACAATTTGACATCATTGGCTGCTTTCTTCAAATCATAATAGGAATAACGATGATAAGCAAATATTTCTGGATTTCTGTATGTTGCATATTTTCCTGCCTTGGGTCCAAGTGTTTCGTCTTTTGCCACTTTGCGAAATGCAGTTAATGGTATAAATGAAGGTATGTCGAACTTATCTGCTTCCAACTTCTTTGGTTTACTTTTGGCGATTGGACAAAATGACTTATCTTCCTGATTTTTAGATTCAGAACTTTTTAGCAATCGTCCAAGAGAAGCTGGATATCGCCTTTGACATAATAGCATTTTGCTATAAGGTAAGCAAATCAATCGTGACATTTTGTAATTGTTTTCGGGTTTTTGTGAGAGAGATATGGAGACGAAATGCGAAATGTAGTGAGCTAATGATTCGGAGATTGTTTTCAATGTCTACTTTTTTCTTAAATTCATGTTCTACAAACCAAATTGTTAGGTTGGATGTGCTAGCAGTGAGTTTAAGATCGGACCAGCCAGAGATTGTAATAAGTAAATTTTAGGTTAGAAAAATCATTTTAAGTGAGGTTATGGTCATCTAAGTAGAAGTTTCTAAAGCATGTTAAAATCCCTAAAAGGTAGTCATCTTAAGTTAGTTCCTTTTAAGATAGAATGATCAAACTCCATTTGAGGTTATGTTTGATAAAAGTAGGGTTAAGTGTTTTCAAAAATAATACTTACCCAATTCTGCCTTTTGCCATCGTTCGTTTTAACCAAAAAGGTAATATATAGTCACACCTGCACATGCTTGAACAGCTTAAAATGTGAAATATCACTCAACAAAGGATTATATAGACTCAATGTTGGGTTAGGTGTTTGAAATGTAAGTAAATTTTTGAAAAATTTCGCAACCATATGCAGACATTAAGAAAAGTCTGTTGCTTTTAGCCGATTTAAGCCTTCTCATAAACAAGCCAAAATCTCATATAACACACGCTGAATAATTTTCATCATTAAACTTATTCCACTTAAAATCCATAGTAAAAGTTTATCCCCCACAACTAGAGAGTTGGTGAGGAAGAGACAGAGTGAGGGAGAAAGCTAAGAGATAAATGTTTAACCCTCGACAATCAACGCCCCAAAAAGCAGAACAACAACAATACAAAACCCGTAGAAAAGTTTTTAAAACTAACGCGGGCAATAAAAATCAACAACAACAGCAACAACAACAGAAACGAAATGTTAAAACGTTGAAAATTGTCAGCTAGCTCTCTTCCTCTAGCTTTGGTGTTGTAGGTAGTCCGAGAACCCCCTGGCACTCCCCTCATTCACAAAACACCGTCACAGGTTCACTTGAATGCTTTTTAATACACTCAAACTTAATACTCACGCACACGAAGAAGAAGAAGAGAGACACTCACACACACACACACACACACACACATCTGCAAGAAAATGGTGCACATAACGGTACCATTGGCGGCCATGATTGTGGCTTGTAAATTTATAGTTTCACCAAGAAAATCGCGAGTTGGCAAAACTTTTCACTAGGTCTCCATCTCTGCCCCTGTCTTGGGTCTCTTTCATTCTCTCTCCTTCTCTTTCCGTTTCTGCAACACCCGCACAATCACAATCACACACAACTCTGTCATCTAATTGCTTTTGTTTTCTTTTTCCCATGTTGTTTCTGTTTCTTTTTTTTCTCCTTTTTTTGGGGTATGGCAGGTACAGTTGGGTCAAAAAGGTTATACAGTTGCGGAAGCCCTTTCGTTAAGGTAATTTTCCAGCTATAATTTGTATGACTTTCTTTTTATAGAAAGTTTCACACAGGTTGAAAACGGTTGCAAGTTGTCTGTACTGTTACGAAAGAGAATTGTAAGGATAATGGCAACCAACTTGGGAAGGTCAAACGAAATAGATTTTTAGTTTCAGGTACAAGTATCGAAGAGTCATGGGTACTGAAGCAAGTTTCCTGGGTCACACAGTGGGGCTTAGACTTAATACTGAATTCAATATTACTATCAGGGTTTGTAGAATGAATATGTGGTTAGGCTTAAAAAAAAAGATATCCTTTAATCTATAAAAGGAGAGAATACACTTTAAATTATGTTCTAAGGTTGATTACATGTTTATTATTCTTAAATCTAGACGCAAATTGAGGTAAGTTTCACTAACAATAAGAGCGAGCTTAAGCCATTAAAACTTCTTTAAGAAATGGAAAATAATCTAATATCAATATTTCAATCATATTTCAAAATAATGTTTGAAATACTGAATTTAAAGTTAGGTGTACTTAGAGTAAGTTTTAGCCTACTATAATATAAAATTAATTTTCTAGAAGGTAAGACTTGTAACGGCTGAATTTGTGGTAAAATTAGGATCAAACTTGATTGAATTGAAGGTTACATTAGGAAAACGACATTAGTTTAGTTTGATAATCTCAGATATAAAACTCGTCTTAAAGTGCCTGGTTTTGAGGCTAACTTTACAAAAGGTGGGGTTAAATCGACTTAGTCACATTTCATTTTGACTTCTACCACAAATAGAATCTAGATGAAGAACCAGAAATGTTGCAAAGAAGAAACTTTATGCAAATGCTATGGGAATTTATCAGTATGAGTTTCCTATTCCTTTTTCTAGACATTTCCTTTCTGCCCAACTTTTAGTAAAATTTTCTTTTTTTGCCGCTAAGGCGACGACAACAGCACCAACAATGGCAAAACGTTGCTTAATTAAAATGCGCAGGCAGTGCGAGCGCTTCATTTGGCTCGCTTAATCGCCTCCTGCCACAGATTCGCATCGACCATCTACCAGTCCCCACACTGGCCCCTGGATTCCCCTTGCTGCTTGCCAAGTAAAGTGTCAAGTTTTTCATTATAATTTGCATATTTTTCGCCAACTTTCCCTCCCATACACACACACACACACACACAGTCACACACACCCGCACACCAATGACAACAATAAGCATTATGGCAAAAGCCTGAATAGTAGTTCTACTGGCAAAAACACAGGGAACACTGGATCTAGGCTAGGCTTGGCTAAAATTATACGATACACATACACACTCACACTCATACTTTTACAAAAATGTGTTGTATCTTTTAAGTTATTTTCAAGTTTAATTTTTTGACTTTTCTGTTGTTGGTGTTTTACTTTACTTTGGCTTGCTTTGCTTTGTATTTTTGGTTGTGTTTGCCCATCCAAAAGATGTTGGGGCCTGAGCCGCGGCGCATAATCACGCAAAATCTGAAAACGTGTCTGGTATAATAATGAGCACTGATTACAACTTGAAATTGTGTGTGAAAGTACAGTTGTGTGCACAAGTTATGCTACGTGGGGGCCTAGACACTGAATTGCTGTTTCAAAACTGAAGAGAAATTTTTCCAGTTGCAACTTTTTTGACAAGTGACAAAAAAGAAAAAAAGAAATCATGGCGGAAAAACCACCAACAAAACAAAAGCATACCAAAAAGGGCAATGCAGCGAAAGTATCGAGTAATTATATATTTAAAGGTTTCCTGAGTCACTTACTAAAGGGAGCTATGCGAAACTCGTATGGCCAAGAATATAAGATGATTTTGTTTGTTAGTAGAGAGAGAGAGAGAGAGAGAGAGTGAGAGGGAGAGAAAAATATACTATATAGGTGAATAATTGACCCAACATTCTTATTATAACTGTCTTTGGTAATTATTTGCCTAATATAATTCATCCAATAATATACTTCTAAAGCCTAAGTAAATATGTATATCCCAAGAACCAAATTTGATATTTGCTTGAGAATTTATGAAATGTTGTGCAGGAAAATTTAAGAACATAAAACATCTTGTAATTGAAATACAAAGAATTTATTTAAAACTCACGTAGATGATCCAACTAAGTGTTTAATTTGCCACCTACTTTACAGTTTGTCAAATAACTTTTTGACAAATTCCGCGAATGGTTTGAAATTTCTGAAAAACTTTTGACAGCTACTGTAACCAAGCACCTTGCCACCTCCCACAACTTCCACACCCCCTCACATTCCATTTGATGTTTATTTGCATAAACTTAAAATGATGTCTTCTTAATCAACTACCAAGTTAGTGTCCAGACCCTTAGCTAAAACCAGTTTTTCTCCTTTATGCTGTAGTTTCCCCTTCTTTTTTCTTTCATCTCTATATATTTTTTTTTTTTGGGGCCGAAGGCTATGACATTTTGTTGTTGTTGTTCTTGGTGTTTCTTGTTCTCGTATTGTGCCAACATGCACATGCTCCTGCTCCTGCTCCAGCTTTAGCTCCACTCCTCTTCTCTCTCAGTGGTCTTGTGCTCGTGTCCTCCATGTACGTGTCAGTCTGTGTGAGAGTGCTAAGAGCCTGCAGGATATTATATAATGTGTAGTAATTTGAATTTGAAGTGTGTGGCATAGAATGAAGCTTATAAGTCTTATACGTAGACAAAAGGGACGTGTGTCGTCGTTCGTTTTTGTTGTCGTTTGTCGATTTTTCTTTCTCCCACCAACGACATCATCATCTACTACTTCACTGTGGAAACATCAAAAATTGTCACCTCCCTTTTGTCTCTGTTTCCCTCTCTCACAGTCGCTGTATGTCTCTCTGTCTTATGTCTCTGGGGGATTAATGAGATTTTCTTTTATGGATTTATGATGATTATTTCTGTTATTAGTTTAGGGAAGCATGACAGAGTCGATTCAACATTTTTTTCGGCATTTTTAAAGTAATCCATTGATATATGACTAAGCCGCGTGAGGTCCTCTTTCTGCATATATATATTTATATATATCGTATATAGACATTTTGACTGCTTCTTTTTTTTTTTTTTAATGTTTTTTAAACCCTCACTAAATCACAAAAATTGCATGAACCGCGCCCCATTAGCCGGGCTTATTTATGACCGAACGACATTCAATGACAATCGAATATATACATATATATCGACGAAACCAAACGATATACATATATACATATGTATATGGATATCGCAGATATTGGTATATTGCATAGTGGCTAGTGCTTTTGGTCGACAACTGCTTTTTGGCCTGGCCAACAAAACAAAACTCTCTGACATGGCATCGCGCGTCGCATAGCACACAATAAACCATTACAGACGATTAATTTCATTATCCGCGGCGAGTGAAATCAAAAACAGCAACAGATTTATGCGTACCACCGCACAAATCTACCCGAAAAACCCGAAACGAAAGCGAATGCAATTGTCCTTCCTGTGTTTTTTTCTTTTATTTGTATTCATTCTGTTTGGTGTGCCTTTTTTTTTGGTTGCTGGTTTTGCTTTTGAGGTTATGAATTGTGGCAGCATCCAGTCTGGCAAAATAAATGGAATGTAGTAGCGATAAAACTGATGATGATTTGAGGTTTTGTCTTGGACGTTAACTGAAAGTTGAAGTTATTTTCCACCCACACTGCCACCATTCGAAAATTTTTGTCAGCACAAAAGTTGATGGAACATGGGTTGGGGTGGATGAGTTTCACGATTTGGCAATTGTTTTCAAAAAACACAAAAAAAAAAAAAGTTTATCTTGTTCCAAAAATTATGTCTAAATCAAAAATAAAGGGGAGGACCATGTTAACAGAGTTACAAATCATTTGAGTGGTTTCTTTTTGTATATGGTCAATTATATCTTTAAACATCCTTTACAAGTTAAAAACCCCCATATAGAAGGAAATAAGGGAAATAAGATGGTTAAAAGTGAGATATGAGCAAACTAACTAATGATAGATGGGGAAAAGTTAATGAAACATATTCTAGAATATCACGACAAATATGGGAAAGATTTTTCTAACACAACCATGTATGTATATTTAAAAATCTAAGGACATATGTATGTACGAACACGGAATAGTCATTCAAGTAATTATTTATATTCTGAGATAGGAGATGAAAAGAGGATAATCGATAGGAGAGTTAAGAAAAAGGCAAAGACAATCTTAAATAGCTTAAACCAATTAAAAACGAGTCAAAGTTATTATTATAAAACTATAGAAAAAGTCAATTTTTATATACATAGGTAAGGAGCTAAAACAGAATTAATCTGAAAAGTCTGTAAGTCCCGTAAGAAGAAAGTAGAATAAAAAGAACACAAAATAGAAGATGTAAAAAACATTCCAAACGAAAAGAGAAAGATTTGGCTTAGACCTTAGCCTTAACCTTAGCTGTAGCCTAGAATAAGAAAATAAAGTGGATAAAGTAGTCTCAGGAGAATAAAAGAGGGGGAAAAATATGATAAGTAAGAAGAAACTAACACAACAGAACAACAGAGAATGGCTGAAAGGGAAAAATAATGGCCACAAGAAAGGGAAACTGAATGAAAATTCAAAAATAAAATGCCAAAAACTGAACTGAGGTACGAATCAAATTCAAGTTATCCCGTAAATGTTGATGTAGCTACTGATAAGTTTCCCTTATGTACATTTATCACTCAAAGTTATGATTTATTAAAGGTCACATCTATATTTATCTGTAAAAAAATTAATTTCTTACTGTTTTTTTGTGGTATTATTGCCTTTTGTTGTAAGCCTTGTACTATTCTTTTACCCACTACATACCTCTCACTATTGTCATTTTTTTTTTCTCAAGTCCCGTGGGTGCATTTTATTCTAATTGTTTCCATTTGTTTGCTGTTTTCTTTGCTTCGTTCTTTACCTACTCTTTTTGCGGTTTCCATTTTCCCCAGTTTTTTCATTTTTTTTCTTTTTTTGGGTAAATAAAGAGCGGGAGAAAAGGAAATAATAATGTCTATAAATAGAAGATGCAATTCATTAAGCAAATAGCAAAGTGAATGGAATAAATATATAGTGGAGTGACGCATGTGTTTGCTTATTTCTATTTGTACTGCCACGCTTTATACACATGTATGTAGTAGTACTAGATACACATACATACATACAATATATTCCACAGCTTGGTCGATGTCCGCCACAGGAGACGCCAAGTCAGTCAGAGTCAGAGTCAGTGTCGGTCGGTTGGTCGTATCGAATCGAGTGAGTGTCTGTGCTCGCTCGTTAGGTTTAGGTTGCTGGAGGTCATGTTTAGCTTTTTGCACCCCTTTTTTGAATTGCTTGGCTCTGGCAGCCGACCCTTGAGGGTAATCGCAATAGTCGTCGTAGTCGTCGTTCTCTTTCTTGTTGTCTCTTCCTCACTCTCTTGGTGGGTATTTTTGGTGCGTGTTGCTTGTTTGTTTGTTTGTGTCTCATTGAGCGAGACTTTGCCAACTCCCCAAATACCTCAAACTCTTCTAGACTCCGGGGGTCTTTTGATATCACTGGCAAAACGGAAAACGCTTTTCGGACGGATTTATTTGCTAAAACTTCGGAAGCTTGGCAATGGTATATGAGAAAAATAAAAAGTTCTCTTCTTCTCTGCTTCTAGACTTCTTTTTAATGTCTGTGTGTATACATGAGCGGCACGCGGTAACTGTAATTGTCATTATGCCCGCGGGCACTCAGACCCAGTTCCAGTTACTTACTAACCCCACAAAGCGTCTCCCCATCTCCACCACATACACTTTATTTGAACCCTTTCACCCTTTGACTTCCACTCCAATCTTCTTGGCACTCACTCCTTTTGACAATGTTTGTCTTTGGCTTGGTAGAGAAGAGTGAAAAAAAAGGAAGAAGCGAAGCAAAGTGAAGAGAAAAGGCGTTGGGCAAAAAGCTTTTCATATTTAGTCGTGCTACTTAGTAAGGACTCTGCGTGCAGTTTCCTAGCTCACTCATCGCTCATCATCATCATCATCTTCATCATCGTCGTCGTCGTCGTCGTCGTCGTCGTAGTCATAGTCGGCGTCTTTTACTCCGCCAAAGTATCTATCAATATTTGCATTTATAAGTTCTTTGCCTTTTGGCGTATTTGTTGAGTTATTAACTGGAAATTAGAGGAAATTGAAATGCGTTTTTTTTAACTGCACACGAGAGCATGAAATTAAAGGCTATAAACCTCAGATATAAACTCTAAGTAGAAACGGGGGATGGAAACTGGGGGACATTTTTCCTTAAACTTTTCGTAATTATGCGACACGATAATTAAGTCAATTTTTGTGTCGAAGGCAACACAAAAGGACAAAAGCCGCCACCGAGAATGAATGCATTGTGGCAAATGGCCATGGCCCAAAACATTTGGCAAGCCGCCGAGAAAATGGAGAAATGGGCAAATGGTCATAAAAACCGATGTTGCCGGCGACGCTGTTGTTGCCTCTTGTTGTTGTTCTTGTTATTGTTGTTGCTGTTGTTTTGGTTGCTGCTGCCACTGAATGATGCTAAAGTTTTCAAATTGCTACCCAATGTGGTTTTTCGCTTCTCTTCAGCCTTTTCTGGATGATTGTTGGTATTTTTTAGCATACTTTTCAGCGCCATGAAGTATTTCGCTTGGCAAGGGCAAAGTGGCAATTTAGAAATGTTTTTGTTTGATTTCATTAGCTTAAATGTTTGTTGTGTATATCTACATATACATTTTATTACTTTAGATTACTATATCCAACAGCATTTTGTCGTATTTGGGTTAAAGTTATAAGAAAATTTTTATCGAAAATGGACTAGAAATTGTTGAGAAAATTACCACAAATTTCATTAGCTCGAAAATAAATAATAAATATTTTTATTTTCAGCATAATTATGTAAAAATTAAAAATTAATTCAGTTGCTTAGTAGGTTTTCTTTTCAAACAATTCAAATATTATTTCAAATTCATTCCTAAAATATAAAAAACCGGACTAGAAATTATTTTATATTTGTTGTGTCCTTTTTCTTGTATTATACCTAATTAAGATAAGATAATTAGAGTTCAAAGTGTAGCCAATTTTAAGTAGCCCAATTTTAATTAATTTTATAATGTAGAAAAAGTAATTAAATAAAATTGAATAATGTATGTGTATCAAAAGGTGACGAACAAAAACAAGCCAAATCAAAATACGAATAATATGACTAATATAAAACTGGAAAGATTTTTACTTTTCATTTAACATAAATTAAACTATTGACACTATCAACAAGGTCATCGGCACCAAAAGATGCCCCAAATGTTTACCTGCTAAAGCGACAGATGTGCATAAGCACACACCCACCCACAGAGATAGAGAGCGACAGAGAGAAAGATGGGGAGGGATATTGAGCTCTTAAATACCAATGTATACCTATATCATAACGCATTGATAATACCCTCTGATTAAAGGCTATATGATGATGAGTTTCACTCCCATTTCATCATCCCACCAAATTCTCGCCAAGGTATACAGACTTTAAGCCTCAACACTTGAGCTATGCTCACGCCGCGGTGGTTGATCTGCTGACTCTCGTTTCCCATTGTCCCAATTTGCATGACTTGAGCTAAGGTCCGCCTCATCATTGCCATCATACTCATCATTATCATCGTTCACATTATCATCATCATCATCATCAAAGTAATTGCAGCCACACTCCACTTGTCGTCTCAAAGTTATTTCTTTGAAGCATGCCACGGAATTATTTCCATGTTGCCTTTTTTTTAGGGTCTAAGGTTCAACGGCGTGGGATGACTTGGCTAATTTTAAGATTTGAAGCTAGAAATAAACATGAGACAAACGCCGACGACCAACAATGGTTGTGGTTGTTAACCATTTGAAATTAAAATCCATCTCAACTTGAAACTGTTCTTATCAAAGAAATGTGAAGCTAGGGAAATGGCCATTACAAATTAAACTTATAAGAATTTTTCATTTAGATTAAGCCAAAAGAAAAGGGGTAAACAAAAATGCTTAGTACTTTTGCTTTATTAAAATTCAACAATAAAAACAGAACTGCACATATCAAAATTTTGGATAATATGAATTCTAGACAGGTGCAGTCGTAATTGTATAATGATTACATTAAACGAGGGTTTAAAGAGTTGTGTGAGTTATTTTAGTCATTGCTTTAGGTGGTTTTAGTACCTGTGGTTTCCCACAAGGGAGCTGAGGAATTTTTATACAAAGCTCAAATCTATCTATATATTCTTTATATTTTTTGTATGTTTTTCTATTAATATTTGAAGGAATCTTTAAGATCATTTACAGACTGGCAAAAACTCAAAAAAGTATTGAAAACTAGGTCCCTAGTTCAATCCAAGCCTCAGGAAATGATATGCTAAATATAAAACATTAAGAACGCAAATATATTTGAAAATTTATAGTTCAAGAATACGTCGTCTATGTTTTTTTCTTTAATAATTATTTACTGCACTTTAAGAAGCTTTAAGATAGAGGGGAACAGACAAAAGCCTCAAAAATATCAGATCCTCAAAGGAGTGACTTCTCGCACCACTAACGTGTTACCCACCAACATCAACCCGCTGCTTCACTTCACCCACCACACGCAAGTGAAAAGAAGCTGTCAAGCGTTGAATGTAAATGCCAGGCAGCAGCCAAAAGATAAGCCCCCGCCAAGACAGAGCTTCGGAGAAGGACTTTTCAGGAACAGCTGAACAAGAAGATGATGAAGACAGAGAGGCACACTAAGAGAGAGAAAGAGAAGTGTCCTTGTTCTTCGCTAACGTGCGACTAAAATTAAAAAAAAAAAAAAAAAAATACCAGAGAAAAGCGAAAAGAAAGAGGAAGAAAAGTAGCGATAAGAAATCAGTGCTGCCAACTTGACACAATGAACTTAATATTAATATGAAGTAAATAAAGCCAACGCCAAGTGTTCAACTTGAAGTGTTAAAAGTGAACTCAAGTGTGTGTGCGAGTGTGTGTGTGTATGGATTGGTGCTGCTGGTGTTGAAAAGATTTACGAGCCAGAAATGCGAACAAAAAACTTTTGCCCCCGAAGAAAAAAAATTGGAGAGTGGGTCATAAATTAGCCAGCCGACACACACTTTTTCTTTGAACTACAGAGAAGAGTATTTTGACAGGGCCTAGGCAACGCCCAGGTTACCCTTTTCAGATATCCTTTATGATTCGTGCAATGATTCTGGTTATTGGTGGTTGCTTTTACCTTTTTTGTTGTTCCATCGTTTATATGTATGTTGCTTTGTTTTCATCTCCTTTGCTTATGGTTATTGATGTTGTTATCAGTTGCAATTATTTTGTTTTTTTTTTTTACACACAATTTCAGAATTTCGCTGGCCACTTTCTGGTGACAATTTTCTCGCCTCGTTTTGCGGTTAACAGAGACACACACAAACATACACACGGGAGGGGGAAAGGACTCACAAGGATGTAGGGGTGCACACAATATAGGCTGTAGGTCTTTTGCATTATTGACAGTTGTTGTGGAATAATCAGATTTAAAACGTTAAATGTCGATGGCATTCGGTTTGGGGTTTTGTATTTTGGGTTTTTCTGCCTTTTGTTTTCAACTTCCTTTTTATCTTCTTTCGGCTTTTGCTTACCCTCTTTTCAGTGTTTGGCTTATTTTGGGTAGGAAAAGAAAAAAAAAAACTCTGAAACACACAGATTGGCTTTGAATTTAAGTAACAATTTCCTGGGACCCGAATCTCGTGTAATGAAAGTGAAAATATGTGCCGCCTCTAAGAAAATCCCATATCCCCACCACCTACAATCCCTCAAACCAGAATACAGGGAGAAAACGAATTTAGAAAGAGGATTGAGCTATAAAGAGGCAAAGATAGCAAAAATGGAATGCAATCTATTGGCTAATAAATTTACAATTAAAAAAAAGAAAACTTCCCCAAAACAATTGATTTAAAGTTGATGAAAAATCTAAGTCCTTTTAGTAAGAAACCACTTAAAGACCACAACCAGTTGGGAATTGCAATTGAATGAAGCGTACAAAAATGCATAACTTACAATGACGAAGGTTATATATCCTTGTGGTTCAAGACGAGTTGGAGATTACCCCTCAAAACCGAATTTAGATATCCTTTGATTAAATTTTGCAGAAATTACTAAACTAGTTGTACTTTCACATCTTTAATTGAACACTTTCTAATATGTTTCTATGAATTTCCCTTTGGTGTTCCAATTTTTACCTATTTGTCAGACATTTAAAGTTTTTCAATGATTGTATGACAAACTCCATTATGAAATGTATTCTATTTGCATTGCTGGGAAGAAGCCCACACACAAAACCCAATACCACACGCACACACCTCCGCATACACACACACACACACACACTCATACTCACATTTGTGCATAATCAAATTCAATTGCTCATTCAAAACATTAAACTGTTTATTTTTGGATGGGCAAGAGACAGAGAAACAGAAAGAGTAAGAGACATATAGTAGAAAGGAGTACGTACTAGCAAAGGAGCTGAAGCGGCTCAAGTGGCGAAGGCACTTCATCATGCCGCCTAATCATTTGACCCACTTGAGAGTTGTGCAAATACTTTTTTACGTTGTAGCAAACGCCCTCAATTTTGGCCCCCTCCTGCACCAACGATTCTCTTCCTTCTTACTCCCACACACAAAAACACACCAGCACAAACGCGCACACACACACACACAGGAATACACACACACTTACACACATTTTGCCCTTAGACACAGGGACACATGAGCTGGTCTAATCCTTTCAACAGTCGGAGATGGAGTCGGTGTAAGAGTTTTGCATGCATGCAGCAATCATTTTGCCTTGGCAGAAGAAGTGGAGGGGATAAAGTCGGGTTTGGGGTCGGGGATGGTGACGGCACAAGTGAAGACAAGGAATTTGGAAAATCTCAGCTCAGTGTCAGGTTGCACGTTGAAAATTTGTCGTCATCGTGTCTCGCACACAAAAATGGCGTTAAGCATAGAAATTTTTGCCCTAGCAGCAGGATAGGCAAAAGGGGCAAAGTGTGAAGGAGGGTATGGGGGTGTAGGGAGTGGTAGTAGGTGGAATAATAGGGAAAGGACCAAGACGAAGGCAAAAGACAAACACATCAACCTCACTGCCTTTCTCGGCTGCGGCTCAAGGATAAGGCTAGAAATAATAAATTATATTTTCCTACTTGTTTTGTACCCTGAACATTTTGTTTCTACTTACTTTTTCTACTTCTTCTTCCTCTTCATCATCTTGTTGTTCTTACTGTAAGAAACAAATTTTCATAAGAAATCAAGATTTTAAATTTCAATGCATTTTTTACTTAAAAATTTTTACCAAAAATTTACAATAAATTGAATATTATTCCTCCTTATAAAATTTAAATGCTATTTAAGTTAAGAGAGAGCAATACTTTGGCTCTTTCTCTTGGGACTACTGGAAAATTGCGCAGAGAGTTTGGTGAGAACTAATGGAAAGGGCGTTTTGTTTTCAAAGAGAGAGCCGGCGAATGCAACTCTCTTTAATTCTTTAGGGTTGTCGAGTTTTTGCAATTGGCACGTTCCCTCACCCCAACCCCAAACACGCTCAGTGCATTATTTCTCACATGACTTGACAATATCGCAAACAATATTATTTTGCGCTTTTTTCAAGGAGTCTTTCCAAAAAGGGTGCCGAGGGTCAAATGCTGTGACAAATTCAATCAATTTTTCAGCTAAATCATGGGAATTGGATTCACTAAATGATAAACTAAATGAGAATTTATTGATAATGGTATTTACAAAAGCTTAAGTTTAGTTACATTTCTGAGAATTGTTGCAAGAAATACCCTTCAACAATGACATGGGAGTTTGTTAATGAAGTAATATTGTATGTAACATTCATCAATGTTAAATGATTTCTTATGTAGGAAGGTTTGGGTAAAAGATAGAGGATTTAAATTCGTTAACTCTAAGCATTGATCTGGCTATTCGTAAATGGTCTTAATGGTATAACTGATTTTCGCTCTTATGAAATAGCCAAAATTGGCTTCTAGAAGTATATTATACCGAGTCCATAAATTCCTTGAGTAAACCTTTTTAGAAGTGCTCAAATGTTTTGAATTGTCTGAAAATAACTCCAACCGAATTTTATAATTTTTCATTTCATATCTGTGGTTACATTACTTTGTTCATAACAAACGTTGCAAACTTTTTTTATATCATAAAACTTTTTTTAAATAAGAAAATTTTAGGATGTTTCCAGGATGTTTTTGAAACTTATAAGTGTATATGAAAATCAATAACATTTCGTTCCTTCTAAAATTTTCTCCCAATCTTTATCGCAATCATTATGATTGCAAAAAAAAAGAGTCTCTTTCTTATCAAACCAATATATTGAAAACTCGATTCAAAAATTTTAATTTTATCAGAAAATTATCCCAAAAGTAGTTTTGTTTCTTGAAAAAGGTGTGCTAACTTTTAATCTGAGCTAAAGCAACTTAGCCCCCTGACATTGGTAGTTTCTCCTTGCTAGTTTCCTTATTTCGTGTATAGAGTAACTTGAAGTCGTCATTTAAAAAAAATATTGTTATAGAGTATTTTTTTATGAGGATTTCGGCATTGAGATTAAATGGCAACAATTGTCAGGCAGATGCAGTCCAGAATCTGAGTCACCCCTGAAACTGTATACGAAACCCTCTCTATATTTATGTGTGTGTGTGTCTGTGTGTGTGTGTGTGTATATGCAACCGCAACGGCATTATGACAATATGTGAACTGCAATGCCAATGACATTTTGCTTTGCCCTCTTTCTCACTCTCTCTCTCTCACATACATACACACACACACTCCCTCTTCTTATCTCTCTTATTCCATCTGTAACTACCCCCTCCTGTGTGTATTACTTTACTTCTTTGTCTTCATTTTTCACATATTTTTTTGCCAAAGTAAAACTATTTTTGGGGTAGTTGTTGTTGTTGCCTGTTGCCTGGACAGGCACTCGAAACCATTAATTGGTTTTATTTTTAATGATGTTTAGGCGAGACGACAACAGCAACAACAGCAACAACAACAACAACAACAATAAAGAACAAGAGACCCTTGCTGCCCACGCGGAGAGTTTGCCTCTATACACTGCAATTATTTATGTAAATTCTTGGGCGTGATTTATGTTTGTTCTTTCTCCCTTTCATCCTAGGTATATATATATTTATATATGCTTGTATTATCCGCTGGTGTGAATAACAATTAAACAGCTAATTGACTAAGTGACTAAAGATGAATGTTCGTATTGAAGTGCCCCAGCAGCAGCCGCACGACGAGAAGCTACTAAGCGGGAAGTCGTCTAAAATTTCATTTTCAAGTGCGGGTCTGGATTTTAAATTAGGTGAATTGATGGGCAATTGAGTGGGCATGGTGTTAATTATAGATACAATGGCTCTTTTCAATAGCTAAGTGAGTAAGTGCTTGCCCACTAATCAATATTGGCTAAGGTTTAGAAGGGAATTTCCAATGTTCCTTAAGAATCGTTGCTAGACTAGTGTTAAATTCTATGAAATACAGAGCCAAAAAAAATCTCAAATGATGTCTGGTATTTGCTTATGATTTTCACTATATTTAAGTTAAAAGGCCAACTTTAGACATTTGAGTTACTAATTTTTGTTGCTAGTATTTATTTTCATATATAACAACTAGTTTTCGTTTCATCACTTTTGAGTTTAGAAATATAAATTCAACATATTCAGTTGTACAATCTTCTTTCTATCTAAACCAAAAACAAACATAGCTCGGTCAAAGCAATCTAAAAGGATATCTGAGGATGTTCAGCATTTTTAAAGTAGATTGGTTTTCTTAGTTTTCTGAATTCGAATCGAAATTTGAGTCCATTTAGTTTTATAATGAATCGAATGAATGAGGCTGGTAACCCGAATGAATGCAAGTATTAGTCGAAATTATTCATTTGTTAGATGCCCGAATAAAATGAACTTGTATTCGAATATCAGTACTCATAATACATAGATTACTCAAATCAACGGATGTTTTCGATGTCACTTAATTCAAAATATCTTGTGTTCTTATTTGAAAATATAGTTTACTTACATATTTTATAGAATAGGAATACGATTGGCCATTGCTAAAGCACTTCGTCACTTGTATGTACATATGAGAATGAGTTGCTTCATTTCGTTCATAATTTGTTGTGTTATGCGGGCTGCATTTACATACATACAATCCCTTTCACCTGGCTGGGAGGTACACCTGGTGTACCAACAGGTGTGTGTCCTTGTCGTAGGGCCACATGACGATGACGAGTTACATCGACCCCAAAAACCCTATCCACCTAGCCAGGCCAAGCAACCCCCCAAAAATGTTCTCGAACCAGCTGAGAGATGCAGACAGACGGAGAGGACAGGAGGGACAGACAGAAGGACAAATAGTCTGGCAAGTCAGTCAGCTTTATGCACATTAACGCCCACAAGCAAATGAGATCTCTCTCTATCTCTTTTCCACTCTCACTCTGCAAGTAGCTACAAGTCATAATTTATTGGGAATGCAGTGAAAATCAAACAGTTAAATTTCCTTGTACCGTTTCTGATGATAACGATGATGAGAATGTTGAATGATGATAATGATGAGATGAGGCGCCTCTATCCAAGTGCAAATGCCGCAACAAAAACAAAAATAAAACCGGCAAAATGAGCGAGTGAGAGAGCACCCACTAAGGGAGAGTCATCGAGAGAGAACTCCAAAAGAGAGAAGGAAATCACACTGGAAAGGCAAAGCAAAGGCAATGGCAAAGCCGAAGCATTTGTATAACTGTATAACAGAAGCAGCAGCAGCCATCGCAGAGCCTCGTCATTTGCCGTTAGTTTGCGAGCGTTTGTCGTTAGCATCGCATGTGCGTGGCGGATAACTCTAAGGATAATTTACGAAAAATTTGTTCACGACGCAACGTAACGCGTAAAATTTGCATCTGTCTATCTCTCTCTTGCGCCTGTGGTGTGGTATCCTTTCACAACAAATTTTGTTAGCTGTTCAAGCTAATTGCGAAAACGAGTTGCTTCCAAAAAGAAAGGAGCAAAAAAAAAGAAAGTACGCAAAAAGCGAAAAGTTGGTGGCACTCATTAGCGAAACCTTTTGACAGGATATATATAAACCAGCAAACAACTACAGTGAAACTCATTAAAAAAACAAAGCCAGTAAAAAATTTTCGGAGACTATGTTCTCGACTGGCAGACATGTTAAATATGTACAATAAATGCAAGAAACAACAAGGCAAACATAATTAATTGCTCTGCTCTGAGTGTCCTCACTGATTGTGAGTGTCCTGACTGATTGCAATTGATTCCCGTGTCCCCCGTGATGTCACCCATAAGCCAGTGAGGAGGAGTGCACGTGTGTGTGAGAGTGTTATTTGTGTTAAATAAAAATCAAAATTAATTGCATTTCAAGCATATTTAAATACGCATTAAAACCCAAACCCGATAAACCCCTTAAACAAATTGAGTTCGAGTTGAATCTCACTCATTCTCTGTATCTCGATGTACTCAATGGTTTTGCGGCAACGAATTGCTGCAAAATAGACAACAATTTTCCCTTAATTTTTCTTTCAATCTTTTTTTTTTTTTTGTTGTATACTAACAACAACAAGAACTGTGCGCGCAATTTCCGTTTACCGTTTCCGTCGAGCGACATCCGTGTCCGGCCAACAACAACCCGAAAAAAAAAACAAGTAAAGTGTACGCACAACATTTAATTTGCCTTCTAGCCAAAAGAGTTTAAATAAGAAATACCAAAAGAGTTATAACAACAATTTAAAAAGGGCTTAAACATTTTTAACACTTAATTGATGGCAAGTGAATAAAAATAAACAAATATAGTCCTGAGTTACAAAGTAAAGTACGAATAAAATATACAATACCATAAGTAACCCTAAAAGATACAAAAGGCGGAGATAAAATATAATAAAATATTTCCTTAGTCCACAAAAGCTGCAAAAAATATATTTGATTAAATCTCAAGACGTTAACAAAGAAGTATAAGACAAGAATCAAAATGAAACTATATAAATAACTATACTTGAGTACAAGAGAAACATATTTAAGCAAAACAAAGACAAGTGTAGCCTACTTTAAGGCAGCGTATCCTGTTTATACATATATAGTATAACATAAAAGGAAATAATTTGCAGTTAACCAGCAAAAATTTCGCACATTCATTTATTTTTGGAAAGCGGCTGGCTAGCAGGTTAGTGACATTTATTTGGGGGAAAAGCATTTAATTTAAAAGGCAACACAAACGAAATAAAATACCAAAAAATAAAGAAAATTCTGTGTGTGTCTTTGTTTGCTGTGTGTGTTCTGAGTGTGTGTGTAAGACAAGCAATAAAATGCCAAGTTTTTTTTCTTTGTTTTGCGCGCCAAAAAAAGTTGCCAGCAAATGGACTGAGCTCCATAAAACTAGCACGGAGCGGGAACAAGAGCCTGAGCCTTAAACGAACCTCAGTGTCAGCCTCCCTTTTGAGTTTGGGGTGCAGACGCCATTTTTATTTTATGAACTTTTATTATGTTATTTGCTTTTTGACTTTTGCTCTCTCTCTCTCTGTCTCTCTCTCCTGCTCGCTTTTTGCTTGGCTGCGTTTTTGTAGTTGCTTGGGTAGTAAACAATAATCATAATCATTGTAATCACAGCAAGAGTCGCTGCCCTTTTTTTGTTGTGTTTTTGTTTTTTTGCTCTGTTTTTGTTCTGTTTTGCTGTTTGTTCGCACCTAGTCAGGCATTGTCCTTAGTCCTGGCACACACTTTCTGTTGTTGTCGCACTAAATTGCTCACAATTGAAAGCAGCAGCACAATCATTTACTCTCTCTTTCATCTCTCCCTGTCTCCCAGTCGCCTTGTCCTACTCTCTCCATTTCTGTCTCCCTCATCTAGTGTACGGAATTTGAATGCAAATGCCCAAGCCGAGAGCCTTTTATTTATCGCACTCAGTTCTTGTTCTTCTTGTTTTTCTCTGTTTTTTTTTTTTGTAGCATTCTTTCAGGCGCGCTCTCGTTTTAAATGCCCTAGGGATGCACCCCAAATGTCGCCCCTTCTTAGCCTCTTCTCAGGGTTTGTTGTTTGCCCTTTTTTTTCGTAGTTAGTTTGGGTAAAAAGGTTTCTTGTTGGCTTTTTTTTTTGTATTATTAAATATGGCAAGGCCTCTCAAAATAAAAAAAAATGTGTATATTTTTGTTGCTGTCAGGTTTCCAAGACTCTGGGGGGTATCGAAACATGTTTCGACAGCTTTAAAGCCATTGAAGTTGAAGTCTCTCTTTTTTTTTTGTTGGCAGGACCTTTGACTGTTTGTATCAATGGGATTAAATGGCTACCCCCAAAATACAATAAGTTGATTAGGTTGAAAATTTAAATTCAGCCAACTCGTTTATGGGCTTAATTCAATTTATACTCTTGCAAAATTGATTACCAAATTACTCACCTTATTTTTGGAATGATTAGCAGAAAATATTCATTTGTTTACGATCTATAAGTAAAAATATTTCTTAAAATAGATTTAGAAAGTTTGTCTATATATTAGGAGGAGTCTATATCTGAATCTATTCTCAAATGAATCTGTTCTTAAACTTAAAACTGCTTAAAACTTTCAATACTAATACAATTTATAATTTCACTCTTTGCTTTGCTTTTGATTTTTAATTAGTAAGAAAAATCAATATTGAGTTTATTGCTTTTATTTTGTGTGCGTTAATCACACTTAAGTTTTTCAAACCCATGACACAAAGAAAAAGACAGGTCAAACCACTAGACAGGTCGATGGTATTAGGTCACACAAAACTGTAATAACCTATTCAATTACAGTTTCTGTTTACCGACCTAATTGGGCTTTAGCTTCAGCTTAGTTGCATTACACTTGCTTATTTATTCACACAATATTTAAGGTAGCAATTGATTAATTGGGTTACATTTATAGATAGACCTTTGTAGATATCGAGACTAGCTTAAATTACTCGAAATGTTTGTGAACATAAAATCAAGCTAAGATCTTTACAATTTCTAACAATTAGCTAAGAAATAAATTATGTTCTTTGTTTATTTAAAAGCTTAAAAATTATGAAAAGGAATAGAAAATAACATAATATTAAGTCTGGGTATTCTTTTATATTTGTTTTTCAGTTTATCAACATCTCAATTTCATTAGGATTATTAATATATCTTCTTAAATTGAAAATAATTTCACTAATGTTTTTTATCATGTGAATCTCTTTGGGACTTAATCCATGTCTTCCCCAAAGATTGCTCCAAGATTTTAGTATTCCCAATGGAAAAGGATGCCTTAAAATAAAATTTCCATTCAAAAGCAAAAATTTAAGATTCTTTTCGAAGAATTTCAAAACTAGATGATTATTAATTTATTACAGATTAGAATTTAGTTTTCTTAGCTAATAAGAATTATTTGGAATCGTAAAGCATAGGAAGAGGAATTATTCAATATATTGTCAATTAATTAATATATTAAACAAATTAATTTTGCTTTTGTTCTCTTATTGATTGAAGTTGGTAATAAAGCAAGAACCGAAATGAACATGAATTAACTTAGCTAATTTAATATGAAAATTTTCACTTTGGTTGAGAAATGAGGAAAAGCTTCTTATTGAACACTTTTGCTCCTTGGTCTTCGGTAGCGGCTTTTGCTGCAAGCTAATTGTTGTTGTCGAAAATTCCTTTAGCTATCTAATTGACCTTAATTCCTCTAATCAATAATATTTGAGTTGCAATCGATGTGTGGACAGCCATGCCTTTGTGGGTGGACTTGTGTGTATGTCCATTGGTCTTTGTCTTGTGGCCAATAATTTCATCAGAATGCAAAATGTTTGTTTTAATTAGATTAGGCCAACTCAAGAGTGTATCAAAAAGAGTCTGTTCATCCAAAATTAAAAACAGGGAATGAAAAGAGAAACTTTAAGTGTTTCTTAAAGTCGTCGTCAGTCAAGACTTGTCAAGTTGTAAATGAATTTCCACATCTTCAGGCTATGACTGGACGTGACATACAACAAATTCACAGCTATTTTTCCTTGCCTTTCCACCAACCCCGTCCTCTTTCGTTTTCTCTCCCTCATTCTCTAAACAAATTAATTTTCAACATTTTTTTTTTTTTTTTGCTTGCTGGATGGAAAAAGTTTTGTGCCTTTTTGACATAATCTATTATAATTTTCATATTTTTGAAATGATGCTTTTAATTGTGGGCGTGTCATGACTTAATGAGATTGAAAATGTGAGCGGGGGGAGTGATTTAAGCTGGGAAAATAAAAAAGTAGGGAATTAATTTTTTCAAAATGTTTTTTATTTTACTTCTTACCCACACTAAGACAACAACAAATAAATCAAATCAAAACAAAAAAAAAAAAGGAAAAGTTACCTGGTAAATTTTGAGTGGCAAGGTTGCCAAGGTTGGTCGACCATCTACACACACACACACACACACACACATTTTTTGACAGTGACTTATTGGTGTATTTATGTCCCAGTGTGTGTCTGTAGCATGTGTGTGGCCTGTCATAAATTTTTGGTATGAAAAAAGGACACCAAACAAACTCACATAAGTAGCTCAAAAATGTTGTTGGATATGTGGGTAAAAACTTTCTCAACGTGAACATTTTTTGCATGTCATATCATTTAAAAAGCTTTAGGAAGGGGATGTGTAATCAATATATCAATACGTCATAAATAAATTATAGATTCCCATCACACAATAATCGAACATTTTTTCTTCAGAAATATACACTTTTGACAACTATCGAGGCATCCCACTCGTTTCGGGGTTTGATAACAAAAGCCACTCTATTTCATAATATTTTGTTTTTTAGTTTTGGACTGTAAAATTCAGTCAATTGATCACTTTTGACATCACTTTTATTGAAATTAATATTTTAATGAATTTTAATTGTTTGCCTGTGATTTTTGTTTGGAAATTTACTTGCCAATATACACATGAGTTTGAATATATTTAAATTAGTTTAGTCTTGAAAAAACATTGCCTAATTTTATCATTGAAAATATTTCGTCTTCTTTTTTCTTTCGTTTTTTTTTTGTGTTTGAATAAAATATATTCAAATATTTATCTAGCAAATGTTTAATGTTTTGTTTCTCTCGTTTTGGGTGGCATATTTATTCAATTTCCACTTGTATGCCAAATATTCATTTTCCATACAGTTTTCCTGGCTCCCTCGCTATCCCAAAAATAAAACCCTCACTTGCTGGGTCTCTTAATGCTTTTAGCTAAAAATTTCTGCCAGTTTTTGGGTGCCAAAAAATGCAAATTTAAAATGCGTTGGCATGTCAAAAATCTACACACACACACACAGACAAAGGCAGGGTGCACAATTGCATAGGGTGATATGAGGGTGATGAAAATCAATAAACGAGACATGTGTGTGTGTGTGTGTGTGTGTGTTGAGGGGTAAGCTTTTAGTATCTTTTGCAATGCAACTGAAATTTGGCAAGCTCCCATACAAATATAGATAGAATAGAGAGTAAAAGCTAGAGAGAGAAAGGGAGACATAGAGAAAGCGATAAAAGAGAACTCGCAACAAATAGCTTAATAGGAAATAGCATAAAAGGCATCGTCCTTAAAAGAGGACCAAGCCAAAAAATGAAGAAAAAAATCCTTGCACGTATCGCGCTCAAGAAATCAGTAAACGCATTGGCATCTCTCTACACCCTCCCATCCTCACCCATCATTGTTGTTCCCATTGTTGTTGCTGTAAGGGTTGAGACTTGGCCTGGTTAAGGGCAGAAGCACTGGGAGTAGCAGTCGAATCAGGAGTGGGAGTGGTGGAGTGGGAGATTGCCACTGCGAGTGGAAGATGCTTACGCTTATCGGTACATAGCGACGTCGTCGTCATCGTCGTTCCCATCTTTGCCCCTCATTGCCATCGTCGCCTTCCTTTCTCCGACTTTCTGGAATATTTGGCATTAGTCAAATGCAAATTTTTATAGCTGCCTGTCTGTTTACTTGAAATGCCGATAAGCTCGAGCATAAGCATATATACAAAATGGATTTGGCGTGGAGTTTTTGGGTAGCTCTTCTCTATATATAAAATATTTGTTTCTCTTTTTTTCTTTCTCATAAGCATATTCCCCAAGGAGTTGAGGGCTTTTAAATAAGGTTTAAATTTAGTCTAAGGAATTTCGAAAGAATTTCTAAGAGATATTTCCTTATCATTTTAAAAATCTGTTAGTTTTTGGATTATTGCTTATAGCTTGGTATGGAAAGTATTCCTACTAATAAATATGTATTATCCTACAATTAGATGTTGTACAGGGGGAAAAGAGAAGTAAAATAGGTACTAAGACTGTGCTCTCCTTAAAGTTGGAGTTCTAGGCAACTTGTCACAAATTTTTATTTAACCTTATAGAAAAATAGTAAATTTTTAGTGTGGAAAATCTTTGATTACTTTTCTTGTAAGGACACATAAGCTATTCATGTTGGGAGTTATTCTTTATAAACTACTCAAATAATCATTAATTCATTTATACCATTAATTCCAAAATGAATATTGTTGGACGGAAAAAGGACAAAAAAATTCTATCTTAAGCACTTTAATAAATACGCATCACTTGGATTCAGTTTAAGTTTAAGTCAAATTTAAAAACTAGAAATATCACAATGTACTAAGTTCAAAGAAGTGGTTTTTTAATATAAATAAAAGTCACGGTTTCAAATAAAAAATCACACCATATGGCCAAGCAAAATTGAAGAAACTTGAGAGAGAGAGCAAAACTTCTTTAGATATATGTATGTATGTACAAACTTCACAGCTTCAAAGATGGCTTTCCATTTGGTTGCTGGTGTTTTGTTTGTTTGTTTTTTTTAAAGACTACTTTGCGGGGTATATACACATACAAATAAGTATGTATCTTCGTGTACATACGTATACTTTAATAAAATGAAGAAGCAGCAGTGGCAGAAGCTGGAGAAGGAGCATCAACATTACCGCCTGACGGAAGTCGTCTCAAATGAACAACATTGCCACGACCTACTCTCTTGTCTGCTTCCTTTTAGCCGCGTATCTACCTTCTCCTTCTACTCTGCTATCTTTTTCTTCTTTTTTTTTCTGTGCTCCTAAAAGTAGGCAATAAGCATCGTGTTTATGTATGTGGTACAAACATTTTAGCGTATTTTTATTATACAGCCAGCACGTGCATGTGTATACGAGCATGTGTGAGTGTGCGATTGTGTGTGTGTGTGTTTGTCGACAGGCTCATTGCTGAATTTATGAAAATTTTTGCTGTCTGATATAGGGGGAAGGCAGAAAAAACATTAGCACCCAATAGAGTTTAATGCTGCGGGTGTATGTGTTTGTGTAACCCCCCAGCGGATGTGTATCCTGTCTGCGTGTGGCCCCAGCTGTCGTCGTCCTGCCTCCCAGCCTGCCTTTACCCCTGCCCTCTATCCACCTACTCTTTGCCTCAACGCCAATGCCAATTTGCGGCTTAACATCTTTGAATTATTGAGGCGCGTCGAGGTCGTCGCAGACTGAGGATATTGAGGGGCCAGGACAGAACATCATACACACACACACACTGTATCCATCCACTCTCTGAGCTCTTGGCCAAATTAAAATTTTATCAAAATGAAATTTGCGGTTTTTGTGTGTTTAGTTTCACAAATTTTTGAAGTGATTTTGTTCGTAGGTCAGATGAGTGGGAGAAAGAGTCAGAGAGAGAAAGAGCAAGTCCCCTGCTGATGTTTCGCCTCTTGTTTACTGATATTTTGTTTGCATTAAAGTGGCAAGTTAGATTTTTCTCTTATATGCGGAAGAGCCTAAAAGTAGGCCGCGGTTTTTGTGTGTTTTCAATTTAGTTATAGATACGAGTGCCACATGATGAAATATGTATGCGGGTGTGAACATAACATTAATAACCAAAATATGGCTCACACAGTCAACTAAACTGATAATGGCAAAACAAATTATTTTCATATTAATATAATTTGATGCTTTAGGGAAATGTGTTATAAAACTGATAGAAAATAAATCCCAATAACTTTAATTTACATGAAACAGTTAAATTTGCAGCTGGAGAATAAGAAAACCAAATAGTTTGCCATTAGGTCTTTAGGCTTTTTCCCTTACTCTGTGTTTTCTAACTTGCAACTAGTGAACCGACAACTTATTGCGTCGCTGGATACGGCTTCATAGTAATTGTTCTAGATCAGCAATATATATCTAAAAGTTGAGTAGAAAACAGATTGTGAAAAACTTCTCTAACTCACCGGAATCCATGTTTTACCAAAATCTACACAATCTAAAAGCTTTATGGGTCTTCACTTTTATTTAAGTATATTTAGGAATATTGTTTTATTAAAAAACCACTCAATATCCACTTGCTAGCCGCACAGCTGTTGGTTGTTCACCCCAAAAAGAAGTGTCGCACACGAGAATGAGAATAAGTCGCGTTTTATGCGCTAAATGCAAAGCTTTTCGCTGACATATTTTCTTATAATCTGCACTTTTATTGTCTTATCTTTTGCCATCCACCTACAATTTCTCCTCCGTTGCTGGCCCCTCTTCTAAAATCTTGGGTTTTTTGTCTGTTTTGTTTCATTCTTTTTCCTGTGTTTACATTACACTTTAGCTAAGCCGCCGAAAATTATGCAATAAACTTTACTTTTACGTGTTCTCTTCTTGCTTCATTGTCACTCTTTCTCCCATGCTCTCCGTCTCCTTCTTTCTCGCTCTCTCTCTCTCTTTCTCTTGGCATATTTATTTATTTATTTTGTGTGCTCGTTTTTCACTTTGTTTCGTTTTTCTTTTCTTTTTTTTTTTTTTTGCCGTTTTGTACCCAACAGCCGCTTCACTTATCCTGGTGATTTTTGATGTTCGCGCATTGTAGCTCGTTAGGGGGCAAATAGGGAGTGGCAGTAGGCAATAGGAGGAGGGAGGGTGGCGGGACGGAATAGGTTGGCGTTGCAAATCTTATTTGATGATGCCATGGCAAATACTTTAATTTATGCAGTAATCCTATTACAAAAACAACGGCAATAGCAACAAGGACCATAAAACAACAGCAACAACAATGCATTTATGCCCAGGCCGAGAATCTGGCCCAGTCCCAAGCATTTTTCTTTTTACCATTTTCCTTTTACATTTTTATTTTGTTTTCATTTGGTGGGCCCTGCGATTGAGGTAGGTGTGGGAAGGTAGGTTAAAGGGGGAGGTGGGTCTTGGTTTGGCTGGCGGGGGAGTGGAAGCCTATCTCAATGTGTCTCATTTACATTTTCCACGCGTTTTGCCTTTGGGTTTTCATTTTCGTTCATTCCGTTTTTCGGTTGTTTTTCTTTTCTTTTCCACTTGTTTCACATCTTCGTCTTCAGCTTGTTGGTCTTGGCTTGACTTTTCTTCTTTTTTTATTCTTTGCCCATTTCGTTCATCTTAGCAGCAATTCAATTTATTTTAATTTCTGCTTTTAACACAAAAAATTACCAATTCAATTTTATGACTTTATTCCTTGAGAGCAGCACATGAAGAGAAACAGAGACAGAAACAGAGTGAGCCAGATCGAAGTGAAAGAATTTGCAACAAAACAAGTTGACAGGAGATACAAGGCTTCATCCTCGAATGCTCCTATCTCTTTCTCACAATCTCTCTCATTCTCCAGCTATCTCTTTCCAATTATATATATCTTGAAGTTGTTTGCTCTATTTCCTTGCCTTGCCTTAGTTTTATGTGCAAACATCGCTGCTGGTTGCTGGGGCAAAGACATTGTCGTCGCTCGTCTCTGCTGTTGTCGTTGTTTCGCAATATGCAAATCAGTTTATAAATAAATTTGTGAAGCGTTTGGCAAACGTTGCAAGAGCCATCACTTCACTCCAGAAGCAACAGAACAAAAACAGAGAAAGAAAGAAAAGAAAACTCCTTCCATTTTCGCTCTCATAGCACTTGCTATCAACACACAAAATCAGCTTAAATCGATGCGAGTGTTAATGGAATATGTTTTAGGCCATAGCAAAAGGTAAAGTAGCTTGAAGTTGCTTCTGATAGCTAATCGGATTGCTGGAAGATGAGAGTTCTTTCACTTGAGAGAAACACAAAAGGGAGAAAGGATAGAAAGGGAAGCTCAATAGAGCTTATAGACATACAGGTTAATTTAGCATTGAATATCTATTTCAAGTGTATTCAATATTGTAAGTTGCAATCAAAAGTTAACTATTATTTTAGTCTTCAATCGATTTGCTGCACAACATTTCAATTGCAATAGTTTCCTGTAGTTAATGCTTATTTTTCATCAATTGTTTTATTCTGATATTCATGGGAAAGCAAAAATAAACTGCACAAACTCAATAATTAATTAAATTGACTTTAAATATTACATATTAAACTCAAAATAATAATAACACTTCAATTATAAATCAATTTAAAATTGTTTTTCTACTACACATATTAATCTAAATTATTTTTTTTTTTTAAATGTAGACAATAAACTTATGTTTATATTTATGATATGTCTGTTAAATGCCCTCTGACCCTGAGAAATTAATAATTATTTGAAATGATGAGTATACTGTTTATTAAAGTGTCCCTTAGGCAAAAAAAAAAAAAGACATGAAACTTTTACACTTACTCTTTAAATGATTTAAATGATTGCAGTCATATTTAAGACATCGAATGTCATTATTAGATACTTGAAAGCCTTAAACTTTTGTATTTAATTCAAGAGTCCTTTAAACGATCAATACAAACTTGTAATCGGAGACTACCATCTGCTTAAAGAGCACATGATGAAATACTGAAAAATATACACATCTGCTTATTTGATTGCTTATATATTGAAAATATCTGACTAAAAATTCTTTCATCCATAAGATGAAATCTCACACACAGCGGCACATTCACATTTTCATCCACAATCAGTTGATAAGATTCTCAAAAGAGACACATACGTATATTTGAAGTCAAGTCAATCAGAAATTCAATGCTTATCAATGGAATAGCAGATGGAAATGGTGGGACATAGAAAGCAGAGAGAAAGCGAGAGACGGAAGGAAAACAGTTTCCTAATAGAACACAAAACCCACCGAAAAAGTCGAAATATAAGTCAATTTGATTGGCTTAACGTTAGTTTCTTGTCTATCTGTATTTGCCACTTAATGTGTAGATAAAATTTACATTTTAAGCTAGTCCAAAAGGTGGACAGAAAAATACAAAAACACACACACACACAGACACCCACACAAAGTCAGCAAAGGAGAGGGGGATTGATAGTGGGCGAAATTGGTTTTTCCGTTTCTGTGTGACCATGTGGCAACTCTGGTATACTTTTCTACTGGATACGAAAAAGGTTCAGCATATTCAATTTTGTTTATTATACACGCAATTTTCTTTGGGGGATTTCCCTTTAGGAAAGCTTTCAATTTTTATGACTTTGGCTTCACTTTTTACGGCTCCACCGATAAATATCTTTGGGTGTGTGGGTGAGTTGGGGTATGTGGGAGGCTAGCAAGAGCGACATAACCCCCTTTGGGTGTTTTGTTGTTTTTTTTATTCCTTACTATGCGTTTTTTGTTGCCTACTCAATGAAATGTTTATTGCTCGGTACTTTTTCTCATACTTTTTGCTCTTCTTTCTGCTACTACCACGCCCACTTAAAGCAAAGCCTTTTTCTCTCTCCTTATTGACAATTGTTGTTGTTGTAGCTCATTGTTCACTGATGTTTGACGCGATGTTTCTTTGTTTTCCCTCATCTAGACTGCAAAAGTGTCACGTTTTGTTATGCAAAAGGTGCCAAGTTAAGGTAGATAGAGCATACATATACACAGACCTAGGGCTTATTAATGTTTGATGTGGTTTTTGTTGCTTCTGATTGACTGTTTTGTTCTTTTTGAGGGGTTTCTTTTTTTGTTTTGTTTGATTCCTGTGACAATTTGCCTAAAGGGTTAATAATTGGCTACATAACAAGGCGGCAAAGTGATCAATGAATTGCCAATTTAGCAGACAGTTGAATATGATTCAATGGGCTTGGAAAAGTGAATCATATGATTGTCTATCTAAAAGTGATGGATCTATTGGGAAACGGAAGGTAAAAAGTGGTTTTGAAGAAATGAGTTAAGCAGAACTTGTTAGAGGGAAATCAATTTTATAATTTTATTTATTTTGCTGCTCTAGAATAACAGCCGGTCAAATGAATATTTCATTAAAAGCATTCCTTATTTTAAGAAAATGTAGATACTTATTGAATATTAGGAATCTGGAACACAAAAGTACATTTAAGTTTCGAAAAAAATGTAGAAGTAGATATAATAGGAATAAAAAGGAAATTTGTTGATACTTTTAAGTATGGCTTTCCACAAACAGTTGTGTGTTTATCTTACTTCATAGCATACATTTGGGAGTTTATTTTTTTTATTTGGTTTATATTCTACAAAAACCTACGTCTTAGTAGGTTACATTGTCTGCGTGTCTATTTCTGTGTGTTTGTTTATTTGTTGTGTGTGCGTGTGTGTGTGTGTTTGTGGATGCCAACATATTTTGGGAAATGAAAATTTGCAATAGGGTAGACAATACTCTGTTCAACTTTATCTGGTATTTATTTTCTCTTAATTTTTCGCAAAACCAAAAACAATTAGGCAAAGAAATGTTTCCAAACTCTTGCATAAAATATATTTAAATAAACTGACAGGAGCTCAGAGTCCTCTTTTTTCCCTTTTTGTTTCTCAGACAGTTTCCCTATCGTTTTGTTCGTTTCTCTCTGTTTTGCTTTCAATTCAATGGTAAATAAAAACATTTGCTTTAATATTTTCTCTTAATTAAATTCGAGTTCTCTCAAGCGTAAAGCCAAGAAAAACCAAAAACCAAAAAACAAAAAGAAAAATTTTTCCCCAAAATGGAGGAAAAAAAGTAGGAAGGAGTGTGTCTGTGTGAGTGTGTGTATATGTGTGTACTATGGTAAAAACCACTTAATCCAATTTAAGAATGCAACCACTTGAGTGCATACACATACTAACACGCACACACAGACGCATATCCTTACAGATGGTAAGGCTATACCTTAAAGTATGCTATGCTTTTTTCGCTCTTGTGGTTTTTATCACTGCTAAGCCATAAAATTGCTGAGAACAAAAAAAGATGAAATAAATTTGCTTGTAAAATATTAGCAGATTCTTTCAGTTAGCCACCACCACTCATAAATTAAAGTCCTTGGTAAATCTTATCATCAGTTAAGGGTATGTTTATGCCCGATTTCCCTTGCCCCTTCTGCCCTCTCCCCGCTTAGTGTATATCCGTTGGCAATTGTGTGTTCCCAGTGTATTAGGTCATTAGGTTTTAGGTAATAATTTGTATGTAAAATGTTCTCTCTGCTCATTGTTATGTGAGCCTAATTGGTCCATTGGGATGAGAGAATGTGTATTGCTGTGTTTAGTTGTATGGCTATTGTGGGTGTTGGGTTTTCGGGGTTGTGGAGGGGCAAATTAAGCTGTCCAGTTTGGCTCATTTAATTAAGTTTTGCCTAAAAGTAGGCTATGCATTTTTAATGCCCTTTCTGACTCAATTAACAATGCCGAACTGAAAACTTTTCCCAGTTGAATGCATTTTTGATAAGTCTCCAGTTTCTGCTGTTGCTGTTGCTGCTGCTGCGCTGCCGCTGCGTTGTGACGCTGTGTAATAAACAAACAATTTTCTAATTTTCTAATTAGAATTCTGATATGGAAAAGTATGCGATAAACTATTTGCAAAACGAAATTCGATAGCTCAACTATTTGAGGCATTTAATTAAGTTTTTGTCGTTTGTTGGCTGTTTGTTTGTTTTGTTGCTGCATTTCCATTTTAATTCCCATTTTGCTCCCATTTTTGGGGTTTTTGTGTCGTTTTTGCATTAATGACACACACACACATATATACACGCACAGTAGTAGGCCCATAAAATTGGTTTCTAAATTTGCTGGTCTAGATTTTCTCTCTAGCTATCTAGCGGAAATGTCTCGGTTTCGGTGCGTTATTTTCTCTATACTCTTTGTCTATGTCTCCTTCACTGTTTGTCTGTCTGTCTGACTGCCTCTTTGCTTCACTGTCTATGTGATTGTGTTTGTCTGTTCTTCCTTTTTTGCTATTTACGTTCACATGTCCATGAGCGCATGACCTCCATATAAAATAAATTACTTTAGTTATCTAAATGCTGCCCGTGTGTGTATGTGTGTGTGCGTCTCTGTGTGTATGAGTGGGTCCGCCCTCAATTTCGGTTTTCTGTCTTACACATTCTCTTTCTTTTGGCCCTTCCATTTTTTCCTTGGACACAATAACGTTTGGTTATACCCTTAGACAGCGAAAGTCTTTTGCTTTTTATACGTCAACAAAAACTAGAATAAGATGATAAGGGGTAGTTTTTAGTAAGTTATTCGAATCTTTTTAAATACTTTTATTCAACTCTACTTAAAGTTAGAAGTTTTCCATAGGATTTTGAATTTTGTCACTGGTCAACACTTTACTGATTTTTTGGTGTAATACAACATTCGATGTGTTAATTTTCATCAATGCATTTGAAAGCCAACAATCAACCATTTTGTATCAACTATTTTGCTAATTTTTTTCAAACATCAGTTTAGTTTGTCTTATTGTGTCTTAAGAAAGAGCATTGAAACTTCTAAATTTTTCATTATTTTTGCTTGCTTTTCTTGCCTTTTTTTCTTCATTTTGGTGTCCTTCTTTTTGTGTTCGGTTTCTGTTTTCTTTTTTGGTTGCTTTGCTTTTAGCCAAACAAATGATAACAATAAATTACACTCTCGAGATTTGGACGAGCTTAAGTATGAAGTGCAGCCAGTCGATGTCGATGCGCTGGTCCAAAATAATGAAGGCAAAGAGACTGAGAGAAAGATGAGGATTGCTCGTTCGGGTTTCGGGTGGTTGCCACATCAAGTGGCAAACGCACTTTGGGGGATTTTTCTGTTCTTCTCTTGCTTTAGCTGCTGCTGCTTTTGCTGTCCGCCATGCTAAGGGCCAACAAAAATAAATGTTCTAATTTAGCGACTCAATTTGTGTAGTAAATTTATCAAAAGGCAGCCAGCAGTAGCAGCAGCTAACAGTCGCTGGCTATTGTTCGAGTGTCTGTGTGTGTGCCACGCCCACACTTATACTCCCAACTGCCGCTCATGTTACATTTTAGTTGCCATTTATAAACGTTGCTTACCTTTTTTTTGTATTGTGTGCTTCTGGTATGTCTGGTAGCTGGCTCTTATTAATTTTTGGTCTTTCTTGCCTTTTTTGTTAGAGAGGAGGTTTTTTTTTTGTTTTTTTCTGGTTGGTCAGCAGGTAATAAATTTAGTGAAAAGGTGATAATAAGTGCCATTGGCAGCGATTTGTTTAGTTTTTATTGCATACATTTAGGCTTTGCTGTGGTCTATAGGCTTAATGCCCTGTTTTTCTTTTTGCGGTCTACTTAAGTGGCCAAAAAGCCATCAAGTTACGCATAAAGGAACGTAAATGATGGCAAAGAGAGGGTCGGAGCAAGGTGCTGGCTAACATATTTTTTTTTTTTTTTTTTTTTTTTTGTGGAAGTTCTAAGAAGATAAACGAAACATCTTGAAAATAGCTTAAATCAAAAGTCATTCACTATAATGAAGCCCAATTTGAGGGAGGCTTTTCCTAAAAAGTTGCGAGAGTGGCTGTAAAACTTTGTCTACTCATAAAAAAAGTCATAAAAACATTTTAAAACTCACTTGTTGAGCTGCGAAGTAGACTTAATATTGTATAGTGTTCAACATTCTGACAACGAATGAAAGTAAAATGTACTTAAAGCCAATTACTTATTGTGTTAAATTTGAGGTGTTATTAAACCGAAGTAGTTACTAAACAGACTGTTAGACCTAATTTAATAAAACATGCAACAATTAGTTTGATTAGTTGAAAAGTATTTCATTTCGTTTTTCGTTTATCATTTTAAAACCTCATTCTTTTTTCTATAACATGGAAGGTCGTAAGATTAATTTTAAACTACTGCTAAATTACTAATATTGGATTATATATATTCTGCGCCTGTTGTTGTTGTTAAAGTCTTCCAACATCAGAGATATGGCTTCACAAAAATGGCATTGTCATTTAAAAGAATTTTATTGCCAGGGCATTTAAAGCAATTAGTTTTGACTTTCCAATACAAACACTCATAGCCTTGCATCCATACAAGTCTCTTTGTATCCTTATGTTTTAATTAAAAGACTACTAATAAGTGCGGTCATAAAGAACAACCTTGAATTTTTTTTTCAATTAAACATCGAATAACGCTTTAAGTTTCAGTGTTTGTCGTTTTTTTGCACGATTTCAATTAAGTGCGTATTCACCCGTTAACAGGACATTAACTTTGATTTGAAGAAGAAGTCATTGAATATGATTTATCGATATTTAATATGTTCCAATGATCTTGTAAAGGTAAAAGTTAGCAAAAGAATTTCTAAAAGTTAATGCTTAATTAAATCAGAATAATGGAATTCGGGTGAAGAAAAGTTTCACTGAATGAAATAACTATTTATTAATAGTGCGAAACGGATGAGTTGGACTCAAAGTTTGAAGTGTTAAATCATATTGCCAAAGTTTTTGGCCAAAATCAAAAAGAGGAAAGAAATAAACAAACTTTCAGCTTACAGTTGTTTGTTAATAAAGTGCAAATAGAGAAGAACTTACTATACATATGCACATACATACAATATAGTCCAGGTCGGGCTAATACAGTTGGCAATCAATTGAAGCGCATGCACTGATTCCTTAAGCGCTTAGCTCGTCTAGCTTAGGAAAAAACCCTTTCGAAGAAAACAAAAGGCATAAAATATTAATAATAACAAGATTTGTGCACTGCTGGAAATAACAAAAATAACAACAACAAGATGAACAAGAAAATAAAAAGGCAAAAAGAACTGGAAAGAGGGGTAGAGTTGGCTAAACAGCTAGACCAGTAATCCCATTACTGGGGTCAATGCACAGTCCAAGCCAAACAAGTGGAAGTTGAGTTGCGGTTGAACTTGAGGCATCGAGAGGGTTGTGTGGGGTGAGACTTGCCAATTGAGTCCGAGTCTGAGCTGAGTTTCGAGTTTATAATGCCCCAAGAGCGAACAATAAACACGAAAAAATCATAAGCCTGTGTGATACCAATCCACGAACTTGGGTACTAAATATTTTTGCCACCGTCCCCTCCAATACCACAGGAAACTCTTTTATTCTTTTTTTTTGCTTTTCTATTTCTGCCGCTGCCCCAACTGTTGTACGTGTAATTGAATTTTGTGGTGCGTTTCGTCACTGGCGTCAATTTATTTGACCACGTATTGTGTGTGTGTGTGTGTTTGGTTGTGTGGAATGGAAAGGATGGCGGGTGGAAGACTGGATGGAGAGTGGCCACTACGTGCGTATTACACGCCGAAAGGGTTATGGACATCGTAATTGTATTGGCCATGGCTAAACATGGCGCTCAGTTGTCTGTCTCTCGATGTGTTGTCGTCTCTTTCCTCAATTCGCCTCGACCATTTCGCAGCACTGCAGCATTCATGTGGACTCTGGTCCACGCACGTTTCTAATTTTGTGCGTGGCTTGTTAAAATTTTTTGCTCTCCGCTCCCCATTCCCCCTTTTCCATGCCATCTCTCTTAGCGGCCTTCATTTTGGCGTAAAGCTTTTGGAATTTTCTTCTTCATTTTGGCTGGCCAAACACAGAGAAAACCCCAAAAAAAAAGGAGAACGAAAAGTTCATTTAGCTATGAGCTGTTTATTATCTGCTGGTTGAGTTCTTTTCTTCATCTCTTTTTTTGTTGTTTTGTTGTTGTTGCTTGCTGATTGCTGGTTGGGTTTTGTATAACGAAGGACACAAATGATGAGGTCCTTTAAAGCAGCGGCAGCAAAAACCTAATAAGTGAATTTATGAGCAACAACAACGAAAAAAAAGTAATTAAAGCGGAGAGCAACAATGTTAAAAAGTAATTGGTTTATGAATGATTTTTCAGGTCCTTCAAAACCCACAATTGTGGTTAAGGCCAAATAAATATCTAAATGCCAAAGGCTAAAAAGTTTTCATTCCCTCCCCGAACAGAGAGATTTAAATAAGGAAGTTCCCTACAAAGTGCTCAGATCTCCCCTTCTTAATGATGGGCTTAATCTGTTACTAATTGTAATACTTTTCCTTCAGTATATGTTCTGGGACTTTCAGGGAAACTAATGTTTAGCTCCAGACGTGAATTTGAGTGCAACCAATGTCAATCATAACCAAAACCAGCAGCCACAAGGAAGCCCCATCAAACCCATTCACTGATTCACTTAAATCCATCAGCCACCATATAATTAAATACATATTACTTAAATCCCAAAATTTTTTATTAAACCTCTTATATGCAGACAACTTAAACAGTAATCACAATGTGCTTGTTGTGTCGACTTTTGATTGAAAAGGATTAACGATAATTCTATGAATTTGGTGAAAAAAATTGTATATATGTATGTATAAAGGAGACAATCAAATCAAGAAAAATTGTTATGCCTCGATGCTCTTGCATTGTGCTAAAATCAAAAAATCCTTTATACTTTGAACCCTTGAACTCACAAACCAAATACTGAAGACTAAACGTAAAACTGAAATCAAATACATTTGTGCTTAAGCACAATTGACATTTTGCACATGACATGGCAAAGGCAAAAAGGGAAAAGCCAAGCAAAACATTGAAAGGTGAAACGTTTGCGGCACTTGTATCCTTGACTGACCCCAAAAAAAGAGAAAAGAGAGACAGAGAGAGGTGGAATCGGAGGTGACATTATATGCTTGTTATAATCCCTGCCAACATTTTTATTGCAATTGTCAACTTGGGCCATAAAGCAGACCGAGCAACTGAGAATCTGACACCTACAAACGTTTTTTTTCTTTCTCTATGCTTGTTGTTGTTGTTGCTGCTGCTGCTGTTGCCCCTCTTTTCATCTTTATTCTTTTTTCGGCGAACCGAAGCGACACAAATTGAAAATATGACAAGAAAATTCGTTCAACTAGGTCGAGTTAGGCGAGAGGAAAGAGTGAGAGGGAGAGAGGTGGGTGGAAGAGTTGTGGAAGGTTTGCAACTGTGTGGCAAGTTTGCTAACTTGCAAAGAGTTGGCGTCGAAAGCATATTGATTTCAATGCAAGAAGGACGAGCAGTAAGCGGAAAAGTGAGGAGTCAGAGGGAGTAAGACTGTTTTGCCAACGTTGCCAAAAAAAAGAAAAAAACAAAAAATCATAGAGAAAAATGTGGAAAAATGCTCTGCGTGTGTGTGTGTGTGTGTGTGGGGGGGGAAATTGCAATGAAAAGCGCATGCATCAAGGTGAAGTCAGCAGTTTCCTTTCGATGATGCTGCAAATGTGCTCGCTCAAGCAAATAAAAATAATATTTTACGAACCAGGACGAGGACAAGGATGCGAGCGTTGACGGCGGACGAGGTCGAAGACGAAGATGCTTTCCATGGTCCTTCTCATCAAAACAATGTTCCCCAAAAAAAAAGAAAAGAAAAGCGAAATGGCGACCATAGACTTTTGCGGTTGATTCCCATTGATATGCGAACAATGAGCCAAAGGAAAAAAAAAACGACACCAGAGGCAAAAAAAAAAAAGAAAAAGAGAGAGCAAATAGAGCAGGAAACCGGGCGCCATCAACCGATGATGCAGTTGGCGTTCTTACTCCCCGCTGACCCAAAGAAAAAAAACTAAACGAAAGCAACGCGAAAACTTTACTCAGCTCAGCTAATTTTACGTTCCTTTTCACAGTTGAATTCACTGGGCAAAAATTATGGCACATTTGGGGTATTTGTTGGAGATTCCAAGGCAACCAAGTTCCACAAAAAATAAACGGCGAAATGACGACGATTTGGTGAAACGCTTTTCAAAAAGGAAATATATATATTAAGAAATAGTCATTGACTTGCATGTTCTATATATATTTACTGTTAAATCTACTTCTTCTTACTGTTGAAAAGAAGCGGATAAAAAACTTCAAATGGGTTCCTTAATATGCAGTCTATCAAGACAATTCTTTGTGGTACAATATTATCAGGTGAACTTTTAGGACTCAAGAGGACTTTCAGAAGATTCTACCTATTCATATACTACAGGAGAAAAACCAACATACCAACAGATATCTAAAACTAGAAAGAGAGACTCAAATGACACCAAAAATCTAAGTACATAAAATTAATAATTTCCTCCATTCCATTATAATCCATTTTTGGTTTACCATTATTCAAGGACTCCCTTAAAGCATTAAATCAATACTTTACATTCGAAGAGTGCTAAAATCTTTGCGTTTCCCATTTTTTCCTTTCCTTCGCCTGTTCTAAAGTCAACTCACATTAACATCCCAAAGCCACTTTAACTTCTCTAGAGATCAATTAAAAGGCAAAAAAAAAAAAAAAACTGAGATGGGAAAAGAATGGAAAAAAGTTAAGCCAGCCCTTTTGGGTGGCTGCTGGACGCTAGACCCTAGCCATGTGTAACTTTTTGTTTTACTTTTGTGATGGGGACAAAACTATGCAACATAAATTAATGGGTAAAAAAGGTTCGTTTCGTTGGAGTGGGAGAAGTAGTCAACCAACCAGCCAACCAAACCAGTCAACATGCATGCGCACTAGACTATAATTTCCATTTCGAGTCAAAAGTATGCCAACAAACCCAAAAACACTAAGCAAAACACATGCCAAAAACCCAAAATGCAAAGAAAATATATATGGGAAAACAGAAAAAAATGCGAAATGAAAACGAATACAAAAAAAAAAAAAAAAATGGAAATAGAAAGAGTAAAGCAAGTTGAAATCGTTGTCGAGCCACTGCTAATGGAACATATTTGCGTTGAAAAGGGCTACGTATGAAAAGGGCAAAGGAGCGCAATGGGGGGTAGATAGGGGACAGCAGAATGTTGGCCAAAACAATAACAAACAAAGCATTGGGCCTGGCTGAATATAGGAGAAAATATAGAGAGAATGAGGGGGGAGAAATGGTGGACAAAGAGCTGGCAAAAAACTATGCGTCGCATTCCGCATGAATAAACCTACAGAGAAAGGGAAAAAGAGAAGAGAGTAAGACGGTAGCAGGGTGCAGAAAAGTAAAAAAGGAGAAAAAATTTCGAAGCATTCATAAAAATGTCGCAGCAGCCGGCAAACTGCAAAAAAAAAAAAAAAAACGGAGAGAAAACTTTATGTGTCATTCATTCAAAACCATGTGAAAAGCATCAACAGCAGATGCCCCCCACTTCAACCCCAACCTCTGGAATCCTTTCTCAGTCCACTGAGTTCAGCGACATAAAAATTCGGTGTGAAAAACACACACGCACACACACACAATATGTATATATACATATATATATACTTATATATAGATAAAACATTTCCCGCGTATGCGGTTTATTGTTATTCTAGTTTGGACAATAGAATTTTTAATAAATTAAAAGTGTTGCCTCTCACTCAACTTGTTAGTGGGCAGGCGGTGGGCAATCCCTAAAAGTATGCAATAATAAATTGATATATTTTATACATTCTTTTTGTTTTTGTGCTTGATTTTTGAAGTATGCCCATAAATAATATGTTAAAATATATATGCCAAAACCAAGTATCATATGAAATGAATTAGTGGCCCAGTCTTGTGTCACATACAGGATAAAGAGGACAACAAAACGGCAGAAGAGAGATATTTTCAAGTGTTAATGGGTCAGCCAAAAAACTTTACAAGTGGTTCAGCAATTTGTTGTGATAAGTTTTAGAGCAATTTTCTTTTTGGCAAAAACACATTGAAAAATGGTTTACGATTTTAGTTGAGTTTAGTTGAAAGTCCTTATGTCGTACAGAAAAGAAATCTACTTAAAGAAGTTAAAGCTGTAGAACTCTACCTAACAATTAGTCGAATAACTTCGCTCGATTTTTAGTTCAATTTTGGTTTAACTTTTAATCTAACTAAATGAAATTTTAAAGTCCTTTTTATTAAGTTGAAATAACATAGTCAACTCCCTTACCCCACTACAAGTGGATACGTATTGTGTGCTCAACTAATGACTAAAAACAACCAAAAACCAGGCAACAAATCCCTGAAGCATACTCAATGACCAATCCCTATAGTGAAAGCCATAGCATACTTTGTGGAGCGCCCAGTGCGCCACGCAGTAAAATCGTTTAAACAAACAATCAAACAAAAGTCCAACGAACCAAAAAATGAGAGCCGATACGACATGCGATTGCAATTGACTGCATTGCTAAGGCTGCCCTAGAATAGAACCACCAACAGCAGCACCTGAACCAAATCAAACCAAACTACCCCACTACCCTTGGGCCACCTACCAACCAAACCACTTCACATTTGTACCTTTGTTTACGCTGCTTCTTTTTTTTTTTTTATTTTACAATTCTGTTTTTGTGTTTAAATTTAATTGGTTTCCTATTTAAATTGCTTTCAGTTGCCACAGATTTTATGCTGTTGCTATTGTTCCACTTGAAAGTCATATAATTTCCCATTCTGCAGTCTAACAACAAACAATAAAACCTAAAATCTCCACTATATACATTCATATATAAATAAAATTTTCCCATATATTGGCCAATGACCATGGCATGGGCTTTCAAATTGAACGATGGGGTTTGTTTAGCTAACAAATTGCATAGATTTTCCAATTATTGCTCCCCAAATCGAATCGAATCAAATCAAATCAATAAGAATTTACAACAATTCATGTATGCTATGAAATTTAATTAGATTTGTTTTTCTTTTTCCTCAATTTTTCATAATTTTTGCAATTTAATTGATAAATTTTCTTCAATCATACTCGTATTGAAGTTGGTCTCTGCAGTGTAAAGCAATCAATATCTCATAAACCGACAACCAAATCCGACTAATGCATTTCAATTAAAACACTTTAGAGAAGCTCATCAGAAGGCTTAATGCATCAACACTAGCACACACACACACAAACACACACTCGTATGAGTATGTGTCTATCGCACTCTCTTCTCGCCCTCGTCAATATTTGTATAATTTCTGTTTATGGTTAAATCAATTATGTGCAAAATGAACATTTTCTATACTCTAACCAAAATAATTAAAAGAGACAAGAGATTTTAAAACAATTTGCAGTTGTTCTAATCAGTATGAAATGAGGCATACTATATTTTATATACTATAATATTTAAGTTGTATACATTTATTGTTTTTTGGTAAATATTGTAGGATAATTTTAAAGGACCCGTCCTCCTTTTAGACATTGATAAAGTTTGCTAGCTGTAAATAGGGACGGATCCCAAACGCAATTCAATTTTTCAATTGGATCCTCAATTTTTTAATAAATTTTTTAAACTCTTTGAATGTTAAAGTATTTTAAAAATATATTCTTTTGAGAGCTTCTTCATTATTATAGAAAATGTTATATCTTGACTAACTTCAAATCCTTATCAAATTTATTCTGAACTAGCGCAAAGTATTAATTTTACTTTTTTCTGAACCTTGCTAGGTCAACTTAAATTTATTGGTTTCTTTGCCTGTATAATATCATAATTTTTGCTCATTTATGAGTATAAATAAATAGATCTTTTAAAACAGATAAAATATTTATCATTGAGGAGAATGAAAGCTGTCCACACTTGTCAGGGTATTAATAATTTCACCGTTTTCAATGGTCCATAAAATTTCATAGGCGTTCTATATCATCATCATATGCGCGCGTGTGTGTGTGTGTGGGTGCATATTTATGTTTATATGGGGAGTTGAAAAACAAATAGAAATTTTCTTATGCAAACAAAAAACATGCGCAATCAACGAGAGCATTTATTTAAATATTAAAATCAACGCGAACATTTTGTTGGTGAGTGCCAATGAAAACTATGACATCAAAATAAGTATATATATAAATCAAGGTGTACAGATATATGTATAGGTAACAAATATATGCAAGTGCATGTGTGTGTGAGTTGAGAGTTTTTTGCGTATGCCATTCATACGCTGATTTCACGCCGTTTTCAACACGTGATTTTCACACCGCATACACCAAGCACAACAACAGCAACAGCAACAACAACAATGGCAGCATCAACACAAACAACAGCACATACCACACGCATACACACGCACAGACACAGAAAGAGAGAGAGTGAGAGAGACAATCATCAACACACATGCAACAAGGCAAATGTTTTTGCATACATTCGGGCGCTTAATTAATCATTTAAGCTACGTAAAAACAAATAAACAAAAAGCAAAGCAAAGGAAATTGCTTTATTGTGTTTGTGTGAGTGTACCAGCGGATAAGTGTGTCTCTCTGTGTGTTTGTATTTTAACTAGTAACTTGATGTGAAGCGAATTTGGCAAGACCAAGCATACGAAAACTTTTGATACAATCTTCAAGAACTAAAGGGTATCACTTGAGATGGGATTGAGGCTATATTCCTTTTATGAGAAGTTTTAGAATTGAGAATTTTGAGAGGTTTATTTATACCCACAACAAATAAGCAAATAAAAGCAGTCAACGATTTTTAATAACACAGACAGTAAATGGATAAATTAGATCCATTTTAGGTACGAAAAATATATGAAATTTTCTTTTTAAGATATAAATGAAAGGAATCTTAATTTATCATTAATGTAATGTAGCTCGCCGTTAATATTTTACATATTAATTTAATATATATATTTTATTTTCTTCTTTCTCGTTTCAGGTGAGAGAGATTCTTCATACCAGATATGGCATTTCTATTTTCCTGTCTCAAAACTTGTCACATAATTAACATCACACGCACTTGACCTCACTCGGGCACGCAATCGTGATCCGCTCCGGTCTGTTTTTGCTCTGGCCCGACCGTGCCACTTTACTGGCGACAAAACATTTATGGCGGTAAATTGTAAATTACATTGGTAACAACAAAAACAACAACAACAAAGAAAGAACGAGAACCAGAACACGCGCGCACAGGTTAAATGCTTAGAGAAACTTGTAGGTAACAAAAAAAGGGGACGACGGGTAACAAGAAATATAAGGTATGGGACGGCACGAAACGAAACGGAAACGGAAGTCGCTTGCTGTCAGAAGTGTAACGGAGAGAGAGAGAGAGAGTGAATGTGTGCCTGTTGCCTTGCATAGCATTTAAATATGTCATAATTTCATTTACGTGTATATATACACACTTATGTACGTGTGTGTGTTAGTATTAGTGTGCGTGTGTATGCTCATGTTTTGGGTTATTTTTATGGCTTGCACGAAATGTTGAAACACCTGTCGCCATTTTCTCCAACATCAACAGCAACAACAACAACAAAAACTGGCATAACAAAAATGTCTGATGAGACATCATATGTCACAGTTCAGAGTGGAAGCAAAGAAATTAAATATTTTAACAATGTGAGAACATGAAATGGAATGTAACAAATATTTTACGATTCTTTTTAAAGGCATTTCTTAAAACATACAAATTTCACATTTTAAGTTTTGTATGTTTTTGAAAGCCTTTTTAATAATTGGTTATTTGATATATGAATTTTTAATATGAAACAACATTTTCGGATAAAGTAATTGAAACACAGAACTTCCTAAATGACATTGTGTTTTAAATTGTTGTTATCCCATTTATCTGATCTGACTTATCAACATTAGTTTTATACTTTTTTTGACTGCTTTACGTTCTTTTTAAAGTGTTAAACATTTCAAAAGTCTAAGTAAGCTGTAGAATATCTATAAAGAAATTGCAAAGATCCTTTTTTCTCAACTACTTTCTATAAGAGGTTTTAAATACAATTGCGTATATGAATAGTGCAAAAGATCAGAAGGTTCTAATAATGGAAAATTTTAAAGAAATTGGTCCTTGAGACTATTAGTTTCTGTAGGGAAATTAGGAGTACTATAGTCAAAAAGTAACAAAATAAAAAAGATTGTTTTTACAATAAATTTTTTCCTCTTCTCTTTTTATAAGTTTCATAATGTTTTAAATCCAAAAAGAGTATAAGAAATTCGTTTGAATTAAAACTCTAAGCTGTTGCTATTGTTTTTTTTGCCTGTTTTATGTATGTAGTAATTTCCAGGGTGTGTTTGTGTGTGTGTGTGTGTGTGTGTGGGTGTATTTTTTTTGTGGCCTGGCAGCAAATTATTTAATTAAGTGGCACTCACCTTGGTAATTGTTTAATTAGAGCCTCATGTAAGCAAGGCCTTTGCATGTGAGTGTACGTATGAATGTGTGTGTGTGGTTCTCTGCTTCTTGTGTGTGTGTGTGGTTCTGGTTTATTTTTTTTTTATTCCAAAGTTTTAGCCAACTGTTATAATTGACAGGCCGACAACAGCAACAGGAAGCGTCTTCCCTTCACCTCCCTTTACCTCGCTTGCTTTCGCCAGGCCGCAGCTGAGATTGTTTGTCTTGGTTGCAAGGGCACAGCGGGTAATTGCCGCTCTTTATGGCGCTGTTAAGTATGCAACAACTTTTCTGCCACACCAACTAACATGTTAATAAGAGTAAGGACAAAGAGCAGAAAGGGGAGAAATTGCAAATTGTTTTCTATGTGTTGAGGCAATAAATCAACGTATATACGAATTGAATTTGGGATTTTGGATTTTGGTGTTTAATTAGCAAAAGCATAAATTAATTTTTGCATTTTTCCCAAAAACGGCTTGTGGGCGTTGCAAAATTATGCAAATGCAATTTTATCTAATTAAAATGGACACACACAGAGAGAGAGAGAGAGTGAGAGAGAGTGAAAGAGAGAGAAAGATACACACGTGTATACACAAACGCACACAGAGATTGGGAAACTATAAGCTTTTAATGAGCTTATATTTATAATTTTCTGGCCGAACCGCTCGCCGCTTTCATGCTTGCTTTCCATCGTTTGTATGAGAGTGCATAATTCATTGCATAGTTTTGGGCGCGCACGCTTCGCTTTTAATTAACCTCAATGGCGGGTTAAACGCTTCAACATCCATAAACCAAACCAAACCAAATAGGTTTCGATATTTTTATGATGCCCTCTGTCTCCGCTTCAAACACACACACTCTCTACGGGTTTTGCCCCTTTTCTATTGTATATCTTCTCTTTTTGCTTTTTGCTTGGCTATATTTTCATTTGGCACGAAATGTTAGCTCTTTTTCGTTGCTTGTCGTCTGCTGTATCGTTTGTTCTTGATCCACTTAACTTTATTAAAAAGCCCGCTTCGTACTGAAACGAACACTGAGCGTGTCAATTTATGTTTACTGTGCTTCAACCAAAGTGAAAAGAAATGCACGATGATTATGACGATATTTGGGTACTCTGGTTTGTGAGAGGGGCTTGTTAAGCTAGGTAAAAATGTAATAAAATTAACCGATTTGCAACATATTTGAGGTCATGCTGTTATAACAACAAAGAGAACATATAATCTTATGAAGAAAGTTAATAAGCAACTATTTTCTACTTTTCTACTAAAAAGATCAAGTTAATAGAAGGACTAACACTTTCTATTCACTTACTATTACAAGCAGAAAATATAGTGAATAACAAAATTGTTTGATCTGATATCTAACTGTGACATAATGGTATTCAGTATACTCTACAATCATCTTAAATTAATGGTTTAAAGAGTAACAATTTGGTTGCCAAACATACTTAAGGTAAGAGTATTAGAGCTTTGCATATTTTCAAATTCTGATTGCCATGGCGTCGTCTTTACGTGTACTTCACCCAAAAGTCGTATAACAATTTGCAATGATATAGAATTTCCTGTGGCGTATTCACCTCAAATGCTTTTTTAAATGTTTGTCGTTTAGTTGACATGCAAGTGAGTGAGCCGATCTACCTCTTAGTCCTCTTGCCGCCCCTTTTACAGACTGTGTCTCTCCCCACCATTTACTCACGTCCTTTACTTGGCACCTTTGCTGGAGTTTTACCTGTGACTTTTTTGGCTTACTCTCTCTCTTTCTCTCTCTTTTTCTGTTTTTTTATAGTTGTTGTTTTTGGCTATCTCTTTCTGGGTGTTTGTTTTTGACACGCAAACTTTTGCTCGCTTACCTGGGCATGGACTTGTTTCTGTTGTTGGAGGACAAGAGGGTCATGTTTCATGTGGCTTCCGTTGTTGTTCAGGTCGGTCGGTCAGTCAGTCAGTCATTCAGTCAACCAACTCAGCTCAACTGTTGTTGTAGCGTGTTGACTTCAACTTGTGTTGAAATTTATGATGACAATCAGGTTTGGCTTACTGCTGGATTCATACAACTGTTTGAGGAGCTTTAAGCCCTCACAAAAATATTGCACAAGGAAAGATTGTCTCTCACAATTCCAAATGCTCTTTTCCTTAATCGAAAACACAAATGCGAATTCCTTGTATGACCGGACATGGATATTTCGGCCTCCATTTTGCCATTATATGGCAGCGCCTAAAAGTAGCCTGCAGCAAATTTAATGCACTCAGCCAAACTAAGAAAGACAGAGAGAGAGAGAGAGAGAAGAGTAACTGCGTTGGAAGAATGCATCATTTTGTGCCCATTAAATCGTTTCGTTCACACCGATGCTTTTGCTTTTCCCTTTTGCCCATACGTTGAGTGGTTATTGATTAATCGTCAGACGCGTTTTCTCTCTAGAGGCGAATGTCTCTGGTGCTCTCTGAGTCTCTGCATGCGTGTGTATGTGTGTGTGTGTGTGAATTGGAGTGTGCACGGAAGCGCTCGCGCTGATAGCTGATGTTGGCATGTGGGCAGCAACAGCAACAAAAGTGTTGCCTGCTTAAAGGCGCTGCCAGCGTGCTTAAGCACTTAAGTTAACCCATTAATGTCAGGATATTCGAAGGAATGATGTTCAATGCAATGAACATTCCTTAAATGTTACTTTCACACGAAAGCTGGCATTGATTGCGGTTTTTCCTTTCGTTTTGGCCGAATATTCCATGAACTTTTCACTGAACTCGAGAAAATGGGGAGAACCAAGAACACAAGCTGCAGAAGAGCTGATGGAAAATGCAATGGCCACACATATACATACACATGTGCAATATTTTTATCCATTTGCGAAATGAAATTTAAGAATTTCCGCTATATTCTTCCTTACTTTTTGAACTTTTCTGCGATTTTCTCTTCAGTTTTCACTTGTTGTTTTTGTTTTCCCTTCTTTTGAAATTACTTATTTCTGTCATTCTGTTTGTTTTTTCTTCTTTGCTTTTCTCTTGCCGTATTTTATTATGTTCTCTTTACTCTTTCTCATATGTTAATTTTATTTTTGCCTTCCAGTTTTTTCATTAATTGCTCCTATATTTTTTTTTATTTTATTGTAACTTCATTAAATTATTTTACATTCAATTTTTATCTTCCTTTCTCTCTCCCTCGATCGATGTCTATTGTTCGTTTGATCTTCTTAATCTTTCCCAGTTCTCTTTTCAAAATTTCTATTGCCTTTTTCACAATCGATTTTATGGTTTTAATGACTGTTATATCGATCTTTTCTTTCTCTTTCATTCTGTCCTCCTCTCTTGTTCTCTTTTGTCAATTCTTTGTGCTGCATTTCACTATTGGAATTTTATCTTCTGAATACTGATTGCAAATACAGTTATAAATTGAATGTAAATATATAGCAAATATCCATTTCAATCAACAACTTGAACGAGTTCCCTTTGTCCCAATACTCAGGGCCCTCTTCCCATCCCCCCACATATACATACATATTCTATGTCTCCCAACTACCTCTTCAACCAGGATTCTTTATCTCTCTTTCTCCCTCTATATCACCCCATTGGCTGCGCTTGAATAACTTTAAATGTTCGGTAGATCGAAAATCAAATTAAAATTTCATACTTTAACATTGTGTTCCAATTACTGTCGCAAACAATTTATACACATGCCAGCAGAAAACAGTGGAGAGGATGGCAGAAGAGTGCGGAGGCGGACAGACCAGAGAGCAATTTTTCAACCCAAAACTTTGCCTGTGAGTGGTGAAGACTGGGAAAGGGAGGTTGGACATGGAGAAGGATGCTCGTTGGGTGCCAACTCCTTCAACCAATTCTGCCGTTGTAATGTCATGAAAAATGCATTTTTCAATACACAATAATAATATATGTAACACAATAAATTGTGAAACGCAACAAAAATAAAAAAAGAAACAACAAAATTAAAAGGGGAAAAACGAAAAAAACGTAGAGAGTTGGGCGAAAAAAAATGCCTGAAAAGAGGGGAAGAGAATGTTATAAAATTGTTATCGAGCGCATAATAGCAAATGTTGCAAAATAACTTTTGACAAAGTGCACTCAATATCAAACTGAGGCGGAAGACAGAGAGCGAGAGAGAGAAAGAGCGACAAGGAGGGAGAAAGAATAGTGAGAAGAATGGAAACGAGTGAATAAAATGAAAAATCACACAGTGTAGAAGGCGAACGTTTGCGTTTAGGAAACGACGAAAAAAAAAAAAAAAAAGGATACGCTCATATAAGGAAAATGAAAGAGGGACAGTAGAAAAATATAGTGGCCAGGGGGGTGGTCTAAAGCTTGCATATAAATTGACACAATTCGTACAACACATTGACATTTTTCCAATATCTGAGAAAATTGTTCGCCCAAAACTGACAGACAAATATGTCAAATTAAACTTGCCAGCGCCAGAAAATATGCTTTAAATTTAGCTTCTCCTCCATTTCCCAATCCTCGAAGAAGAACCAGAAAAAAAAAACTGAACCTTATGCAAGTCAAACATGTAACCAAATTATGGCAACACATGCGCCACAAAATATGCAACAATTTTTTTGACACACTCACACATACACGGAGAAAAAAGCAACAGGATGATTGGAGGGAAGGAAACTAGCGAAACCCAAGAAGAACATGAAACAGCACAAAAATTTCCGACAGAAAGTGGGAATAAAACAAGAAGAATATGAAAAAAAAAATCAGCATTCTAGTGCATAACTTTAGGCGTTGGCATGCCTTCAACTTTAAACGGATAGGTTAAAGAGGAGAAGCGGGCCAGAGTGGTAGTAGGTGTAGGCGCCTAAAGTTGCCGGGAGGGGCGGCAGACGGGGGGCATGGCATGTCTGTTACATGCCTGCTTACGCTATGAAACAATGGCTTGCATATGTAGCGCCGTCTAAAGTTATGCAATGCATTTTTGCTCTAGCTTTTTTCGGGTTTCTGCACTCTTTCTTGTTGTAGTTGTAGTTGCTGTTGTTGTTGTTGCCTTTTGTGTGCGGGTGCCAAAATGTAACTATTTGTTGGCCATAGTTTAGGGGCGACAAATTCTCCCTGGTGGCTGGATTTAGGTGATGGGGCATGGTGCGGTGTGTGGGTCGGTTGACATTCGCGCATTGTTGTTGACAAGCCGAAAATCGGGTCAGTAGTAAATCAACAAAACAACTCGGCCAACATACAATATATGTATATACATATATATACACACACACATAGACAAAACAATGGCAATCATTGTTATGTAGGCATGTGAAAAATTTATGTTGCATAGTTTTAGGCGGCAATCCCCTCTGTCTCTCTCTTTTATAGCAATGGTTTGAATTTCGCCTGCCCCGTTGATTGGCCACATTGAAAATGTATGTTTGAGTGTGTATATATGTGTGTATGCGTGTGCATATGTGAAAAGGTTTCTGTAATAGATAGAGAGTCAGGCTAAAAGCGGAAGAGACGGCAATTATGTGGGCATAAATTATTTAAAAAATTGTAGAATTTTAGCCTAAAGATGAGCACTAACTGAAATCATAAATAAACTATAACTTTGCCAAATGGGATTGCAAACAGCAGACAAGTTGAATGACTTTATAACACAGAATATTGAAATAATTATATTTTAACAAGTGTTGATGCAAGACCATTCTTATATAGTTTGGTCTTAAAAAAACATTCGTGATTTTTTTTTCTTTAATTAATTTATCTACCACCGAATAATCTGTAGACAGTTGCGGTAAAATGAATGAAACTTGTCCTTTAAAGTATGCGAATGTTTAGTTTAACAAGAGAAGACACCAATCGAATATTAAGAGCAGTTTCTTCCTAGCCTACACTCTTTAGATTTTAAACAAATTCTTTCAACTGCTTACTCAGAAAGGATGTTTTCGCTGATTTCTGTCTCTTATCATCGTCAATAATAAAGCCTTTATATACATACAATGAAAATATTTAAAACTTTGTAAAGCACTTTTATCAGTGTGTTAAGTTTTTACTTCTATTACCAAATCAATATTAAAAATGTCCCAGGTTTTCTCTTTCTCTTTCTTATCTCTTTGAATACGGTTTCTTTAAACGATATCTGGGTTAAATACAAACAGAATACAACCCCACTAGTTGACTTGCCGACATTTGGTTTGGTTGATTGTTTGGTCGCTTCTTTGGCTTCGGCCTTCTGATTCAAAACCGGACCCGGACCCGGACCAGATGTCGCCGCATGATGTGGCTTCCAAGCCATTTCAATTTCAATTGAACCCAAACCCCAGGTAACCCACATGGCATCGAGCCAGTTGTCAGTCAGTCATTGCCAGTTGGCATTGTCTTGGTTTGTACCTTTCGAGACTTCAATTTGACTTGGCTTAAGTCTAGTTTACTTGGCATTGATAACTAAAATGGCTTTAAATTCAATTCTTTTTTACTTTTCTCTCTTTTTTCCTTTTTTTTTTTTGTGTTTTACTAAGTTAAAATTTGCAACAAAAAAAAAAAAGCGAATCCAATTAATCACAAATCCCATTTGGCTAAATCAATCAATTGCCATGGAAGTATTTATCGGACACAAACAAATTCACATGGCCACACATACTCACTCACACACACATGTTAAAAAATTCGATTAAAATTGAACAAGAATAATATACAAAATTTTCTAGGTACCCTATTCAAGTCGAATGTGTGTTACCCTTTTTCGATTTGATAATGTTTCTATTCTAGTTGACTTTATAGAGACATATTCATTTGCATTTAAGTCTAGTTATAGCAGCTAGTGTAGAGTTGTCACCATGATTTATATGACTTGTTTGAAAGTATTGCACACCTTTGGGTATTCTAAATATGCCCATCTAGACAATAGAGTACAGAATTTACAAAGTCACATCATTAATTTTTGTTTCTAGTCGCTTCTATACCCTTAAAAATTTATGGCCCAAAAAGGGAAATAGACAACAGACAATACAACACACCAAAAAAAAAAAGAGAGAGAAAAAATAGCAGAGAAGAGAATAAAGAGGAAGGCGAAAGTGTGCGAAAGTCAATTCGCCCCTTCGTTTTGCCTACCAATCATTATTCAATATGTTGACTTTTGTGCTTGCCACATTTGTTTCTACACCCGGGCCCACATAACTCATGTGGGGCCAGTGCTGGGCTGGGCTGGTGGGGCGGAAAAAGACAAAAGAAAAATTTGTACAGCGCGTCGATGTGGAAATTGCGATAGGGAGGGGAGTCAAATGCCCCAACCCGGTAACTGTCTCTCTTCCTTCCTCTTCCACCCCAGGTCCAGGCACTAGGGTCCTCTTCTTCGGTTTTCCATGCCCGCATGCCAAAACCAATGAACTACTGTGGCCACCCTGTGTCGAAGTTGTTTAACTTTGCATTTGTTCCTTCAGGTCCTCCATTTTAGCTTAGTGTTGCCTTTGATTAAGGTTTCGAGCCAAGTGTCAGCTGTGGCATTGTTTTTCCATTTGAAATCGAGCTATCCACATTCCCCTCCCCCTCCCCCACCCCATTCAGAAAGAGACTGAGAAATTGTGTGCGCCCATTAAGGGCAATTAAAGTCCAACAAATATTTCAAAAATCATAAATTAATCCCTGACATTAGTTTGACCCGCAAACGCAATTAAAATTTATGAAATTAAATTTCGAAAAACCATTAAACCAAAAAAGAACAGAAAATGAAACATTCAGTGACGTTTTTTTTTTATTTTTTCTGTGTTGCTCATTTTGCATTTCATTTGCTGAATCAATGAGGCCAACCGCAGTGGAATATCATTTTACTCCACTACCAATGACACCACCCACACTTTCAACCCCAACATTCCCATCAACACAAAGCCAATTTCTGTTGATGGTGAAGCACAGCAGCCACTTAAAGCCATAAATGCAATTGCCATTGAAAATGAAATTTCTTATTATACACTCACTACAAAATGCATATTTTTAATATACATAGAGTAAAATTTTCAGAAGAAAAATGAAGTAAGTTAAGAATACCATGCACCAGTATGGTTGGGAGGGGGCATACAACATCTTCACATTTACTAACCGAATATACATACATACCAAATAAGGTATCTCTAGCTCGAATGGCCTTTGAGATAAACGAGATCAAGAGTACATATACTTTAGGGGGTCTGAAAAGCTTCCTTCTGCCTGTTACATTCAATTTGGCGACTTCATACATTGTATAACAAGCTCAAAATAGAAACCACATTAAAGTTTATAATTTCCAAAGTCAATGTAAAATTATCAAGTTTATATGAAAAAAAACCTTTTAACGCTTTTATTTTTCTATGTTTCATAGTAAGTCAGTTAACAATTTCACGTCGGCGACAATGCACCACATTTCCTACATATTATGGATCATGTTAAGCACAACATGTGACGGGCAAAAATAGGAAAAACTAGAGCACAGCCGAGATATTTTAGCAATTACAACCAATATTATCTTTTATCCAAAGTCAAAGGACATTGGTATTATGCCGACTTTATATGCAGGAAATATGGTTTAATCCTGAAACAATTGCAAACTTACACAGATATTAATAATGAATGCGGAGGTTTGTGTCTATAATGATTCTTACGTAAGTGTTGTGTATTCTCGCCAGTCCTAAACCGTTTACAATATTTGAGAAACCATTAAAAGTTTGCTGTAATACTTATCAGAATATCAAAATATTTAAGTATTACAGCAAATTTTTATGGTTTCTCTCTGGACCTGGTTACATTGCAAAAACTTTCTTTAACTAATGAATACTTCAAGTTAATAACAGAACCTTAAATACATTTCATTAGGCACTCAAACGAATAGTGTAAATAATTAATTTTATGGTTGAACTAAAGTGAGAAAATTGTTTTTATTTGCTTTTTACAAAAAACAAAAAAATTGCAAAAGACGTTGCTAATTTTTTTAACCTTGAAAATAATTCCCAACGGCAACAGCGCATTATTGTGTAGGGTCTGGAGGGGGTAAGGAATATATGTAAATGTATATAAAGCGACAATATTAAAAATGTTGCCTTAAAGAACGAATCGTGTAAATTTTATGGTTGAAAAAAGGGAGAAAATTGTTAATAATTTGCTTTTTACAAACACATTTGTAAAAAAAGCGTAGCTAATTTTCTTAACCTTGGAAATGATCCCCAAGGGCATAGATGGGATCGCAGTAAGGTGTGGTTCATAAAGGAATAACATGAGATGCCTTTGAAGATTCCTTCCACAAATTTATCTTAATTATGTTCTTATATTGTTGATATTTATTTATTTATTTAACCAATTAGACTGGGAATTACTTTTGACACTTATTAAGGCATCTTTATTTAAATGTTTGTACATAGCCGATTATTATAGACTTAAACTTGTGTTTCATAATTCGATTTTAATTAAGTTTTTGAATAAATATAGTAAATGTAGTAAATTTTATAAAGATGGGCTAATGGACTTGGAAACGTTACAAACATTTGACCAGTTTTAAAAATAATCACAAAATATTATTATCCATCAAATAGATTGACACGAAAGGGTATAGAAGAGTCATGATATTTGTATTTATTGTTTTTTCTCTTTTTTCTGTAAATTTAATTTATTTCTTTCTCTTTCACTAACTGACACACCCTCTCCCATAGTCTTTATACTCGTTGATTCGTTTGGCTCTCTCTTTTTGTCTGTGGTCTTCTGTTTTTGTGGTTAACCCCAGAAAATGTTTGCAGGATATGCAATGATTTCTCTCCTTTTAACCTTTTGCTACACTATAAAGTTTGGCATTGTTGCGGTAAATTGGCAAAAATTTACATACCATTGGCATTTATTGCCATCATCATTATCATCATCATTCACCTCATCATCATCATCATTATCATTATCATTATCATGACCATAATGAATAACAGCAGAAATTCACTTCATAGTTGTGGTGAAATCTATATTTATATCTATATATCTATATAGTTTTTCTCGTTCCATTTTCTGCTTGTGTGTGAGAGTTTTGGTTTATTTTGTTTATGCTTTCATTTTAATTGGGAAATTTCTATCTATCGGAAATAACAACAAACATAACAACAAATGCTTGTAAGCTTCTCATAATTGGTTTGTTATATAGATTTTTATTTTATCTTCTATATATATTTCATTATTATATATAAATATACAATTTTTTTTTTTAGTCTTGTTAGTTTTAACAAGTGGGTCAAAGTCAATAAGGATTAAAGTGCAGCTGCCTTTTAATGTGGTATCCGTTTGAGTGTCTATGTGTGTGTGTGTATGCAGCAAATATCGTAGATAAGCTGCTTACAATTTATATAATTCATGGCTTAAAAATTGATGAGACATGTTTACATTTTCACTTCTTGATTTCTCTTCACATTTTTTTCTCTCTGCAAGTTTGTGAGAAAAAGTTGAAATTTAACTTTTGACGCATTAAAGTATTCTTTTGTGGTAAGAATATTATCTTTTCACAAAGAAACTTTGAAATTTAGTTGCTAAATTCATGATTCCCGACTTGGTATCAAGTTAAATAAAATTAAGTGATAAGACGAAAATCAAACTCGATCCTCGACTGGGGCATCGTTCTTTATAGAATATTATGTGATATGGTTAAATAATTTAGTTTATACTTAATAAAAATGTCATTTTGTCTTTTTAGTTTTCATTGCAGTTGGGCATTTAGCTCATTTCGTTATTTGTCTGTGATTTCTCTTTAATGTTGAAACGAATCTTTTTTTACACACCAACGACTTCACATTTCGACCATAAATAAGGGCCGCAACATGTTTTAAGTGTTTGTTTGTACACTTTTACGTGAACGTGAGAAAAATATTCTATGGATACCTTTTCTCCGTCTATCTCCTTTTGTTTCTCTCTGTCTCCTTCGCTTAAAGAGCCTTAACAACACCTGTCTGTAATGGGCTGAATGCGACGACCCATTGGTTTGGGCTGGCTGGCTGGCTGGCTGACTGACTAGATGGATGAATGGCAACTGGCAACTGGTTGTTATGGCGTCGAATATTGTATGCCATATGGTTGATTTATATGCCCATCATCGTTGCCTGTCATATAGATATATTATATGTATAGAAAAGACAGCTAGAAAAACTTATATCACATTTCATCCTATTCTCATTTTCATCATCATCATCATCCGCAGCAATCATCACAGGTTGCCAGGTTCAAGCTTCTTCCCTAAACAAAAATTTTCATCTAACAAACAATTGCCATGTAATAGTTTGTCACTGGGCCTTGTTTGATTGTTTGGTTTAGGTTTGGGTTTTTGGGTGTTTGATGTTGGTGTTCACTATGGCTCAGTACGGTTCGGTTCGTCTTGCATAATGACAGCTGTGTGACATGTCATAAGCTCCAAACAATAGCAACAACAATGCTAGGGGGGTCGGTAAAGAGTGGCTGGGCGAAAGACAGGACACAGAGTCACATATTGATGATGTGCGTCAAATGCCGTTGCTCTTGCTGTCAATTTTGTTGGCCACAATGGCCACCATCAGCAACCTCCCACTTCTATACTTGTCATTTGTTCAATGTATGTATTCTGTATGGGTGTGTGTGTATATGTGTGTCATTGCAGCGGTTACTTCATTTATGTTGCTTTGGTTGTTTGACAAATTGATCGCGTGATGTGTTTACCCAATGCCATGTCATTGTCATTGTTCTTGTTGTTGTCATTACAACTTCAGCTTTCCATTCCAGTTTACAATGCTTTACTGGTCTTGTGAAATTGCAACCAAATTTCTAGGTCATTTACTAAATTTTTTTTAGAAATGAGATTTGTAGTTTGTTGAACGTTTTTTTGTAAGATCAAAGTCAAATGTTTGTTTATTAATGTAAAAGCTTATTGCTGGGAAATTTTTTATTTGAAATACTTATTTAATTAAACCTTTTAATAAAATTTGTAGTATTGAACTAATAATAAGAAGGTTAAAGTTATTAAGGAAGGAGGAGAAGATTTCAAAGTTGAGGTCATGTAAAGTTTGCTATCCAATACTTAATTACTGATTGCATTAGACTCGTTCTATGTAATTACTTTGGTTGTTCCTTAAACGTAATTTCAATACAGCTATCAGCTTAAGTTTAGTTTCAATTAAAAGACGTTAAACAAGTCAAATATTTAATTGGTTTCTGAGCCAATCAATGTCTTTACTCAAGTTAATATTATTTATGTCTGCATATTATAAATCTTTTGAATTATTATCTTTTTGTATTATTAATTAAATTTCGATTCATTTTACCCAGTTTTTATGACTTTACAAATGGAAAACTTTTCTGATACAAAAAGTAATGTAAAAGGGAGGAGAACAAACAAAGAAACGGCAATGTAACAGTGATTGGAAAAACGTTTTAAAGTATACATTTACAGGATGAGAAGAAACATTGAACTTGTCAACTTTTGTTAGTTAGGTTCGTTGGTTGTTATGCCTGATGTTAGGTAATGGAATTTACTGACCACAAAACAAGTTGTAAAACTTTACCACCGACTTTGACTTGGAGTCGGTAGTGAAAATTTCTTGCAACATTTTATCCCTTTACACTCTTTGGTAGTCTGTCTGGCTTTAGACTGTGCTGCATAATCAAGCCCTCTGTTATGAAGGATTGTCGAGTCCTGGCAACCGGACAACGTCAATTCGTTAAAATTTACGTCAGCTTTGCTGCTAATTTTGTTTGCCTTTTGTCGCTACCCATACACAGTAACACCCACACACACATACAAGCACGAACAGTCACAGGCACATACAGACATGCCAAAAAGTATGCTCACACGTTTTAAAAATCCTCTATCCCTTCTTTCTAAACCACTCACTCGCTCTCACTCCCTCTCTGTGTCTATCTATCTTTCTCTGTCTATTCTCACTCATCTGTCGCTTTGTTTGCCGAGTACTTCAAACACTGCAGACAAAATGCTGTCGAAAATTTTGTGTGCCGCTGATGTCTCTATCCCCTCTATGTTATGTTCTCTCTCTCTCTTTTGCTCTATGGCTGGCGTTAATCCGCCTAACGTTATGCAACAAAAAGTTTTTGTTGCCTTTTCTGTTGAAAATTAATTAATTTCATGTGCAAACAGTTGTTAATTTTTTACCTTTTTTATCCAACTGTTGACCCTGGCAACGTTTTTGAAGTCTAAATTTAATTGGCTTAACTGCATTTGCTAACGTTTTTGCGTTTTCTCTTCTCCTTTATGGTTTTCTTTCAGACACATGTACCGATTGAAAGCTGAGTTACAGCGGCTGCTTTAAGATAAATCCAATCCACAACAATTCCTGGGATAAGTGATGAAGTCATGAGACCGACATTTGATCGACGCCTCTGGATATTATTGTTCATTATTTTAGTACAATGTAAGTACAATAAGAAAATCCTATTTTCTATATATATATATATGCTTGTATGCTTGTATGAGTGCTAAGTTACCCCCGCACATATGTAGCTTGTAATGAATGGACCAAGTGGCCTCAACAGGCCAAGCAGCTCATATATTCTATGGACCACAGAAGAAAAAAAAGAAGAAAAACGCAACGAAAAGGACGAAAAGAAAGATGAAAATAAGAGAAAGAAGCAACGAATAGTCCCACTTTGTATGCCGGCAACGTGTGAAAAATAGTTCACAGATAATCGCAGTCAGGCAGGTCACATTATTTATGCGCCAGCACACACACTCTCGCACAAACAAGGCTTCATCCACATTCTCATCCTTAGGCTATCAGCTTGATATTCTATGCCACATGCAGCAAACAAAGCCATTTCTTTTATTTGATGTGCGTTTTGGGCAATGCCACAGAAAAAGAGAGAAAGAAGGGTGGCAAAAGTGAGCCAGAGGCAGGAGCAGTGGCAAGGATATGGTGTAGGAGGTTTTTGGCCAATGCTGACCCTGGGCATTTTCGGCAAAACCCATGACTCGGCCTGCATATCAATATTTTTTGGTTAGAGTTGGTAAACTTAAACAAGATTTTTAGCTTAGAATCTCGTTGAGGCAATGGGGCGTATGAGCAATATGGGTTTGTCAATGCCTCAATTTTGAGCTCATGAGTTTCTAAGCTGATAATATAACAAAGCTATATTCATATGGGCGTACATTGAATATATATAACATTTTCTTTCTTATCAGACAATTGAACTTATCAAGCAAAAGTATAAACTGAAATCTTAAAATTACGAGAAGTTCAACATTGAACATCAAGAAAAATATTAAGTCTTTTATACTCATACAAAACGATAGCCCTTTAGTCCCTTTTAAAATTAGTCAGAAATTTTAAATACTTCAGATATGTATTACTTTGATTAAATTTGACTGGGCATTATGTCAGAGAGATTTGAATTTGAATGATTAGGTGCAATAAAAGTTTCGTTTTATCTGTGACCCTTTCAAGCTGTTTAAAGCTTATAAATATGATCGACAATGAGTATGTTTTCGCTACTTGTTTGTAGATTTGTGTATGCCAAAGAATTTGTGCATTATTAGAGTCATATTAAATTTCATAGCAAATATTCATGTCAGTCTCAGGGTCATCTCAAGGTTGCATAAGCATTTCCCCCTTCAAAAAGTCATATGCGTGTAACAAGCAAAGGAAAAACTTGCACAACAGATAGAAATTGAGATGAAGTCAAGCCAGCTGCCCGACATTTCCCTTCATCTCTCTTTCTCTCCTGGTGTCTTTCTGCTCGTCCTTTTTTTCTCTCTCTCTCTCTCGCTCTGTTGTTGTTCAGTATACAAAACGGAAACGGAAATACGCGTTCAAGAATTTTAATCTGCATGCGCAATTTCGCGTGTGAGCTGTATGCCAAAAATGGTGAGCACATGTCGGCCAACTGGCATTGTCGGTCACGTCTCCCACTTCTTCTTCGATGATTCCTTCACTGTTTCACTGTTTTACTCTCCTCGACCATCGTGGTGCTGTGCACCATCGCCTTGGCATGTTTCAGTGCGGTGCGCCTTGGAATTTCACGCGTTTATTTGCAAAGATTACGAAATGCGCCACCGCCAAAGTTTTTGTATGCGTTTCCTGTGCGGCTGCCGGCATAGCCTTCGCTCTCCCTCCTCCCTCCGTTTGCAAGCTTCTCCGGTTTGTTTGTTGGTTGGTCTGTCGTTCGGGCGTTCTGTGGGTCGTTTCATAGTTCTATCTGTCTTTGGCTACGTTTGTCCGTTCTGTCGACTCGCTGACTTGTTATGCATGCAAAAGTCTGTGGCAAATACACACACACACACACACATCCCTTCCTTCATCTTGCATGCTTCACCCTATATCCCTTATCCGCACCCATCCAGTTGGCAGTGACATGCAAAATATTTTTGCATAAAAATGTTTGCCCACCAACACATGCACAAACATACAAGCACACACACAAATACACACCTCTCTTCATAGTCGTTATCCTGGCAGCTGCAACTACGAAGAGAAAAAATATATACGTTGGATATTTTAAAGCATTTCAATTTCGGATTTCAAGTTGAGCGTGAAATTTGTCAGGTGTATATATATACATATATAGATATGTACCTATATTTTTTTTTTTGGAATAAAGAATTTATTTATAAGTACATACATACATACATAGCAAAGCGATTTCTCTTGTTAGTCATTGGGAGACATTTTCCCATCTCCCTTTTTCATCATCATCATCTCTCTTCTGGCTATCCGTGGCGCTGTTAGGTTTAATGTCCAACATTTTTATCTCATGTATTTAAGCTGAATATGCGTTTGCTACGTGTTTGTCATGCTAAAAGCGCAACTTGCTCCTCTCAATAACATCTAAGTAGATGGGTAACAGCATGGCGAAGTAAATGAAGCATATTTCATATCTAATAAACTCTGGAATCGTTTGGCCAGAGGAAGCTATTGCTGATAATAAACAGACAAGACGAAGATGTTGATGATGTGAAATGCAATATGAAATTATGATGGACATTCTTTAAATTCTTGAAAATTTTAGCCTCCTCTACAATCCTTTAAACTATGACAATTTTAGAATAATATCCATTAACCATATATTTATGAACAAAAAGTACATCAAATGGTTAAACTGTTTGTGGACAGAGCTGCTTCCCGTTAACATTGTGGTCTATCTTCTGTAGTTCTTTCTTTTCTTAAAAAACCAAAAGGTTAAACATCGATCGCTAACTAAAGAAGTTTAAGTTGAAACATAAATCATTCCATTGATGACTGAAAACTTTCTCTTTTCTTTTTCTTCCACTCAATTGGTATTTTTTTTTTCTGATTTCTAGGACTTTTCTCAAAATAAAGTTGAAGTCAATCTAGTTAAAGTTAATCTAACTAAACTTTTTCTATACATTATTGGCAAAAACAATTTCCTAAAAGTATTTAAAATGTTGCAATATTAAATAACAGCTAATTATAAGTTTTTAAAGAACTTTTTTAGCCTTTAATACCCATATTTTCTTTAATATTGCATCCTTACATTACCCCGAAAAATAGGCAACATATTTTTTTTCTTTGCCAACCAAAAGAAAACAAGCTTATGCTCCACTACAATTTTCCCCTAAATTCACATTGACTTGTTGTTTTTTTTTTATTTGGTCTACAAATCGGTAAGAAAACCGCATCGCGTGTCTTGGCATGCATGGCCAGTAGGGGGAAAAGAAGCTAGGCAGAAGAAGGACACTCAAGAGTCTTGCCCACTTAGAGGAAGAACTGCAACTATCACGATAATGATGATGATGATGACGATGATGGCGATGGCGCTGGCGCTGATGCCGACCGACGAGTTGAGTCGCGTCGAGTCTGAGACTTAGTTAGCCACTTTTCTTTTATATAAAATGTGCCTTTTGTGCCTCAAGTGCTTGGGCCACGCCCACGCGCCTTTCTCTCTAACTAAGAAAAGGAAAGAAAAATAGAAGAAGAATAATAATAATAAGAAGAAGAAGCTTCACCCTGGCAAGTTTATTTTAAAACTCGACTTTTGTATGTTGGCTAGTGAATTACATTTTCGGTATATATTTTTGTGGCCCAGTCATCGTCTTTTCTATTCCCTCTCTCCATTTATCTCTCGCTAGCTAGCTGATTGTCTCGATGACGCTGATGATGATGGGTATAGCTGCGGCGAGTGGGGAGAGTCGGGCCGGGACTTATGTCCAGTTCCTTTAGTTCATCGTGAAGTTTATTATGTGCGCTAAGCTAAAGTTGAAGCTGTGCTTGTGGAAAATGCAATTATTAAAACTTTTTCAAGTTGCATTCTCTCACCCCTTCCCCGCTGCCTTCTTTGCGTTTGTCGTGTGACCAAAAATTATAGTCGGCGCCATTTGGCTGGCCGTATAGACAGAGACGGATCTCTCCGTCTGAAAAAGTTACTCTTTCCTCACTTTTCTTTTACTCGTTGCTGTTAAACATGGCATAGCAAATGTAGTAAGTCCATTAAGAAAGTTTTTACTGAAAAGTTGGTGTATCTTAAAGAGTTCATTTGAAATGTATTTGCGTGAGCTTAAACAAGAAAAGACGCTGCTCGGAAATGTGTGTTGGCCAGGTACAGGGACCCCGAAAATAAAAGAAGAAAACTGGAAACGCTCAAAGCGGAAACCTGGCTAACAATAAAAGCCAAAAAGGGCATAAAACGCGCACTTCCGTTTCAAATTTCCCCCCACCTTCAACCCAACCCCAACACCATGCTACACTACTCTACTCTCTCTAGCCAGCAGTCCAGGTGGCTGGCCAGCCTGTGTGTGGTCAACACGAAACAGACGCTGGCGGCGGCTTCCTTCCTTTCACTGCCAACAAAAATTGGCCGCACAGTAAATTGCACACCTGAGAATTAATGCGCCGGGCACTTGAAAGGCGAAACGAACAAAACGCGAGGTGTGAAGAGGCCAAAAACCATTTACGAAGCGCAAAAAGGGAGTCAGTGACTGAAAGAGGGCGGCAAAGGGAGTTGGCAACCAGAAACAGAATCAAGCGACTGGTGACCAAAGGCAGGTAGCATGGGAGAATGGAGCTGCACTTGCACAGCTGCACAAATGCAAAGTCAAATGCCTTTTCAGGGCGCCAAAATTGTTGTAGCTGTTGCTGGATTCTTGATGTTGTTGCTGTTGTAGTTGTTGACGCCTGCGGCCATCGTTTGGCTTTGACCAGACCCAGACTGAATCTGGCTAAAATGCTTCGTGTTTTCTTTTTTGTTGCTTTCATTTCTGCCAAACAGTGTATAAGAGAAGTTTGTCTATGGCGGAAAACCATTCAATCAATGTCGCTTTTAAAAGGAATCAATATTTAACCAATTATATTAACCAATTTAAAAGTTGTTATGACAATTTGTCATCCAAGGTTTTAAAAAGAAAAACTATTACAGATTCCTTTATTTAAAACTTTTTGAATATTATTATTAAAACGAAAAGACAAAGAAGGTTAATCGAGGTAGTTATTTTTATTTTCCAATTTGTTTGCATTCGAAAGTCGATGATGATTTGATACTGATTAAAAAGGAGAACAGTTATCGGCTTTAAAAAGTCACCAAAAATGATCAACTGAATATATTTATTGCTTAATTTATAATAAACTTTGCAGCCTTCAAATATTGTCAATGTTTAACCAATTGAGTACCTACATTTGCCAGGGTTCCTACAATAACCCTTTCCATTTATTTGAATAGACCTCTTTTACACCTTAGTGTTTGCAGACTTTTCAACCCTACTGTTTGCCTGCTGCCTGACCGTTTTGAAGCGCTTTCTTTGGCCCTTTTGCCTTGTGCCTTTCTTTTTGGATGACTTCTTTCTGCACTTGCCTTCTTTCGTTACGTTACGTTTCACTTTGTTCCGTTTCTTTTTCTTTTCTTTTCGTTTCTTTTCTTTTCTGTTTCTCTTCTGTCTGCCATCATCAACAACAAGAAGAACAGCAACAAAGTTGCCGCCATTCGTTCTGCCTTACAATTTCTCGCTATGTAAAAAGCAAGTGAAAATAAATTAAGTGGAAGTAAGTCGTAACGAAGTGATACATAATTCTTTTCTTACATTTACTTCCTTTGCTTTGCTCTTCTTTATGTTTTCCTTTCCATCCAATGCCACACAGTAGAAATATTAAATCAATTGAAAATAGCCCTTAAGTTTGCTTTATACTTCTTATTATGAGATTAGCCTTAAAGTTGCAACTTTAATTTTCATGTTGATTTTGTAGCTCAAAATGATACTGAATCGTATGTACCTATGTTCGTTTGTTGTTGGTTTATGTGGGTGGGTGTATTTGTGTGTGTGTGTGTCTGTGTAACCTTATACAATGTAATTTCGTTTTAATGACCAAGTTTGGCCAAAGCATAGGCCTAAATAACCTAATAACCCCGACTGAAATGTCGTGATTGAGCGCTAAGTGAGAGACTCTAAGCCGGCAACGATGAGTTTTTCTGTTGGTTTTTGTTGGCCAACTCTTGTTGGTTGCCTACCTACCAACAACAAGCTATATACCTTTATTTTTTGCTTATTGCTACTTAACTAAGCCAACGATATCATTTTATTACTCTGCCTCCCCTGTCTGTCTTTGTCTGTCTTTAACTTTTCTCTATCGCTCTCTTCATCTATCGCTACTTAAGCAGACTGCAGGGCTGCCAACTTGTTTAACGAACAGAAATTTCACTTTCAGCGATGCCAGAGAGTTTCTGGCTCCTGTCGCCAACAGCAGGAAATGGGAGCAAATGGTGGCGGGGGGAGGTTGAGCTGAAGCAGCAGCTCTCAAAGGCCATTAACGTGTTTCGTTTCATTTAACTTTTACGCTCATCGCCCCACCACGGGCCACCAGTGGTGGCAACCTGGACCTGCTATTTAGCACACTCCATTCCACTTTACTCCGCGCTCTTTTTAGCTCTCCGCCATCAGCAGCAGCTACATATACCCTCCGGTCGCGCTTTATTCCCAGCTATTTTTGTTACACTTTGGGCCCATGAAACGAAACTTTTACCTGCTGCATGCTTGACCCAACAAAGGACCATCATGAGGGAATAGCAGGGAAAAAGACAAAGCGAAGAAGAGGTGGAGATGTAGATGGAGGTTTCCTGGGGGTGTCAGAGTCTGACCTTCGCCGCTGACAGCAGCCGTCATTAACCTTTCATGATGAGGAAGATAGAGGGAGGAAGTACAATCAAGCGGAACAGGTGGGTGGGCGGGTTGGTTGGGTATTTTTTTTGAGCGAGAGATGGAAATCTCTTTCAGCCTCTCGGAAGTTAAAGCTCAGGCGTGCACAAAACTTTTCTCAAGTGTTTTCAAGACAACGTTACATTTGCTTCCTCTTCGTTTTCTTGTACAACTTGCTGTTGTTGTTTTTGTTGAACTTTGACTCGCTGTAAAGTATGCTACATAATTTGGCTTTAATATGTCTGGGTGGTTGGATGTTGGTTGACTGTTTTTTTGTTTGTTTTTGTTTTTCGGGCGACAGTTTTGTTGCCAAATGCATTGACCCAGTTTTAGAAACTTTTGTTCAGGTTTCTCTATGTTATGCGGCAGCCACAGCATTTTTGTTTAACTAACCACATGCCACGCCCACACAAATTGCCAAACCACAGTCGTTGTGTGTCTGTGTATGTTGTCGTTGTCATTTCTGTCGCTTTGCCATTTCCTCACATCCGCTCTTCATCTAACCCGTGCTACCAGCCTGTCTTTTCTGCGGTCGCCATCGTCTATATCTATGGTTAGTTGCAGACAAATTATTTGCTAAAACCGAAATGATGCAAAACGATTAAATAGTTGGTTGGTTTACTCATTGAAAATCGGAAATTTTTGTTTGCCAAAAATAAATAAATTGTAAGAGAAAAAAGTTTTATAATACAAATTTTTAAATAAGTAACACAATTAAGTTGTTTGATTGTGAGTTATATGTTAAGCATAAAGGGAGAGGAAATAGAAAAGAAGAGTTACTTGTATAAAAGTACCTCCATTACAGATAGATTGGATTAAATTTGAGATAGATAGAAGGTATAAGCCACGAGATAATTTAAGAAAGTTTTCTGTTCGAAAAGAAATTATAAATTATAAAAATATATTGAAGATATTTAGGTTCCAAACATTATATGTTCTTGCCAAATAAGGTACACAATTTACACGCCACATTCTTCATTTACAAAATTACTTATGGGAATTACAATGTAAAGATATTTTGTTTCTGTTAGAAGGTCAGCTGGGAGTCATTTGGGGAAGCATTAACTAAGACCCTTGCAAACGCCAGTGCTGAGGTGATGTTTAACTTTTTTATTTAGTGGTAAGCCCAAGGATACGTGGTCACTGAGAGCTTAACCGAGCATTAGTAATCTTGTTAAAAATTCTAGCATTTTGATTTGAAATCATTTAATCCAGGCATTTCATTACCGTAAGTCTGTCTCCCCTGATAGACTGGCTAACCAAAGAGTCGAAAAGTTACACCGATGTGGACAATCTCGCGAAATAAATAAAATTGTGACACGTTTAGGTTTCTTAATCATTCTTCTATTGCTCTTTTGTCGACTGCCTTAAGCTTAACTTGGTTCTAATTTAGGCACTCTTGTACTGTTGGGTCAATCGAAAACCGACGAATTGTCAACAGATGAACATAGTCATTTTTCTGTTACCCAGTTTATTAAATAGTTGCATGTGTCGCTCTTTAGTTTTAATGGACCATGATAAGTAGTTGCAAAATATCATAGCCAAGGCCAGACACATTAATGCACTCACAGCAAACAGCATTCGGTAGAGTGGTTGCATCTCTTATCGTAAAATCAATAACAGTTTTATAATGCCACACATACACACACAAGCTCAGACAAGGTATCAGGCATTGGTTGGGGTGCCTTAAACTCAGCATTGCATAATGTTGATGCAGAAGAGAGCAAGAACCACTGTCGCTACATAATCATAAACGTAATCATGATGAAGCGAACGGCAACGACAACGACAACGACAACGGCAACGACAATGTCGACTGACTGCCCTCGAGTGTTTTATCCTTGACAAATCCTTGTGCAACAATCAACAGCAGCTCTACCACCAGCAGCAGGAACATCAGGAGCAAATGAAAAAATATAAACCTTGACGTAGTGATAAAGAGGGAGAAAGAGTGAATAGGAAGAATTCATAGTTGACAATGCCAAATGCGCAGCAAATGTCTAAATGAGTGCATGAATGACTGAACGAGCCAACCGACGAATGGATGAATGAATGTCGTGTGGGGAAGGAAATGGCAAAGCAGAAGGATTGGTGGCTAAGGAAGCTCCTTAGCAACTATGTCTATGTGGAGGTGACAATGACAATGGCGACCGCAAATCGAGGCTATAACATGGACAGACAGAGACAAACTGAGACTGCGACTAAGTGTGAGAGACATAGAGAAAGGAAAAAAAAACCCAACATTCTCTTGATGATGTCTTGTCTTGATGAATGAGCAAACTGCCATAATTGTGCCTACCCACCCACACTCTCAGACACACATTGCCCGTTCTATCTTTGGCAGAACAATAGTTTTTCGCATTTTCACGCTTTGCCCACATATTCTTATTTAACTTCAATTTTGTGGGTAAATTTAACAAACACTAAATTTATTTCGATATATTTTTGTTCCTTTGGCATAAATGATCATCATTTTTTGAATTAATTAAGCAGAGTTTATTCCATTCTATTGATCGGATTTAGGACTACTTTCGTTGTTTTTTTGACTCTCCTCCTGTTCACATTTCTTACGCTGTTTTTCCATTCGACACATTTTTATTAGCCCTTTGAAATCCATTCTATTCTTGACCTCAGTTTTCTTGCATGCGTCTATCTTGTTGTTTGCCGATTTAGAATCTTCTTTTCCACAGGGTGTTCCCTTTTGGTTTTTCTCTTCATAGGTTATATCCTTTGCATCCTTCTCAGTGCATGCTTTTTTAATGTTATTCGCCACGCATTCAATTACACTCTGGGCATCTTTTTTTTCCTTGGAACTCATGCCGTCCATTTCCTTACAAACTGCTTTTGTTTGCTCTTCCACACATTTCTGTTCAGTCGTCTTAGGTCTAGAGCATTCTGCCTGACTGTCTACTGAATTCTTTAATTTGGCACATGGTTCCTCCTTTTTCTTCTCAGCCTGGGAAGATTCCTTCTTGCACCGTTTTCGGGACGCGCATAAACGTTTTCTGTTCAGCCGGTCTAGGTTGGAAATTTTAGTTACGTTTCTTTGTTCGGGCGGATCCTTCAACGGATCGCAAATATCTAATTTATATCTAATACACCATTTTTCCTTTTCCCCATTGGAATCCGTATCACAGCCATCCTTTCCATCTTTCGAATAACACCGTTTTGGAGCAAATGAAAAGGAGTTCGTACCTAATTTCATAAAAGATCTCTGACACTGTGTTAATCCATGGGGAACACATCGCGTTAAATGCCTAGAAAACATAATTTAAAAAAAAAAAAAATTGGAAACTAATAGAACGTATTTTTGAATTTTAAATGCTGGCTAACTGATTAATGTCACCTTGAGATGTTGGGACTCTGGCCTGCTGCACATTCGAGGCCCTCTTTTATGTACATAATAAAGCAATTAAAGTTTTAACTTGCCCCAGATCGAGGCGTTTCACACTCACGCTTTCACAATTCCATGAAACAATAAAATGAACATTTTACACATGTGCACAATTAAAATACAAATATAAAACGCATGTCAAACACAGCCGCGCCGAGCAGCCTTCGTCACGGATTTCTTCTTCTCCGCAACTTAAAAATTCACAACAACAATGAACCGAAAAACAAGTTTATAGCATTAAATGACAAGCAAGGAAATACAGTGAACAACATTTTGTAGTGCATTTGGAAAAAGTTGAAGTTTAAGCAGTGGAACCTAACAAGTAAGAATATTCTAACTAAATCATTCGGCAACTGCTTCTATGGGCCGCTTTCTTTTTAATTAACTCTTGTCAACACTGACGGAGAAAGAAAATAGTCGATAGATTTGGCGATTGATAAGGTGATCGATCCGAAGTTACGATATGAAACAAAGTAACATTTCTATTCAAGAAAAATGTTTTGTTTTGGTATGAAAACTTACTGTTTAGTTCTTGCAGTGTATGATGTGCTGGTAATTGCCGTGCAAGTTTGTTAGGAGTGTGTGAAAATGTTAAAGCATACTTATGGACGGCAGGTAAGCATTGGCAACGGCTACGGCAACAGCAACAGTGAAAGCAACTTGTCTGCCTTGTCTGCTGTGTTGTCTGCTTGGCGGCGCATGAAGTGAAAATTAATTTCTAAATGCGGGAAATTAACAAATTACAAACAACGCAAAATGGAGCGAGATGTAGGAGGTGCAAAAGGGCGGTTAGGCGGAAGTAGACATGCCATAATTTACACTCACACTCTGCAACTCATTCGCTCTTACCCATATTCACCCACACCGGCACTCACCCACTTGCTTGCTTCAGTCACTCACCAGGCATTCAAGCGCATTGACAGCGCCTGGCAAAGTTCGTATGGCAACTTCCTCATCATGACGCACTTTGAGAGTGTGTGTGTGTGTGTGTCTGTGTAAAGAGGTTTCTTGGTTGGGGGTACAGAGGGTATATATGTATACCCTATATTCTTAAGGTGTTGAGGCGCAGGTGAGACGACACATTGTCTTGCCTGAAGAAATTTGTGGGACATATTTCTACTTCCTCACTCAAACCGCTGACAGTTGACAGCTTTGCTAATTTCCAGCACCAAAAATGAAGTTGCCTTCTGTCTTCTTGTCTGTCTATTTGTCTTGGCCTGTCAGCATCTCTTTCTCTTGCTCTCTGAACGTGTGATAACAGATTCCCTCAGCCAGCCAGGTGTGGTACCCGAGTTACAAACATCCAGCAACCCCTTCATATTCACACCTTTGGCAGCCACAGCCACGTTGCGGTCGCGCTTTTAACATTTAATTAAGTTGTGCTCGATTTTATGTTTCGACAAAATTGTTTGTCTGCCGCTTGCCACTTGCCACTCACCTGGCCTGGCCGGGTCTCGGTTGTGTGAGTGTGCCGCCTATTTTAAGGTTCGGTGAGTCAACGTTGCGGTGATTCGCTCACTTTCTGGGTGTGAGTGTATGCGTCAGTGTAGTGAAATGAGTGTGCCCTGCTGTGGCTGCGGCTTGGTTGAATCTGGAGGTGTTACCCTGCTGCATTCTCGTTTCATTGTTGTTATTTGGACAACATTTTTAATTTTTTAGGTTTGAATGGCAAAGATTTGTAAATTGTTATTAAAGTAAGATGCATAAAGCTGAAAACTCGTAATCCAACTTAAACAAAACTTGTCGGTCCTAATGATATCATCTAGAATGGACTTAAGCATAATGTAAAAACAAAAACAATGAAATACTACTACCTGTTTTAGGAACAATGAATAGGTTTGTGAAAAAATCTCAATCGAAGCACTCAAAGATATTGTTTCTGAAGTTTCCTTTAAGCAAATTTGTCATCCTAATGTTTATACACACTTACAACTTGCCTTAACCACTTCTGGTTTTGTACACAAATATTAAAAAATTAAAAAACACAAAAATAGTCAAAATTTTTTTTTCTATGTTTATCTAAATTTAAGTAGTATCCTTTTGAAATTCAAAATTAAAAGTTGGCATTACACATTTACCGCAAAACTAGACATGTCTTTAAGATTAAACGGTTTGTTCCAATTGCATAATCCTCTGACGAGATGCATTCTTTCGAAATCTATGCGATTGTCGCCGATTTGTCAGTTTCGTACATATGGTAAGAGCGGTGATCCCCCACTAAAGGATTGCGCCACATTTCAAAAGGAACTGGCCAATGCCGCAAAGAAACGACGACAAGATAAACAGAAGAAGGCAATGGACAAAATGAAGGAGAACGTAGATAAATGCGTTGAACAGCGAACAAGCAGTTTATGTGAAAGTATCGCTGGAATGGACGAGAAGAACAAAAAGACCATGGTAAGTATATTGGAGTGCATGGTTGATGGCATCAAGAAGACGTGCTATGACAAGGAGCTGAAGAAAGTGTGCGAAGCCCGTGATTTAAAAGAGAAATGTCGTATGCTTGCCAACCAAAAAGCGGCAGAGGAATTAATAGAAAGCTGCAAAGAAGAAAAGAAATCATCAGAAGTGAAGGATGCTGAAAAATCTAAGAAAGAGGGCAATCGAAATCAGTCCATGACAAAAAAAGGGGACAAGAAGGATTCAGAAACGCAGGATGCAAAATCAGCAGAAAAGAAGAATCAATCCAAGCCAAAAGAGTGTGCCAAGATGGATGCAAATTCAGCAGGCGAGAAGAATGAGTCGAAAGATCAGAACCCGAAATTAACAGACAAGAATCAGTCCAAGGATCAGAACCCAAAATCAGCAGGAGAGAAGAATACATCCAAGCCAAAAGAGTCTGCCAAGAAGGAAGACAGCAAGCAGGATGAAAAATCAGCAGGCGAAAAAAAACAGTCCAAAGAGCAGGACTCAAAATCAGCAGGAGAGAAGAATACATCCAAGCCGAAAGAGTGTGCGAAGAAGGAAGACAACAAACAGGATTCTAAATCAGCAAACGAGGATGCCAATTCAGCAGGCGAGAAGAATCAATCAAAGCCGAAGGAGTTTCAAAAAAATGCAGATGCAGATCCCAAGAAAAAGTCGGACCCCTTTGAAAAGATTTGTCAAGAGTTAGCCAATAAGAATAAACAGCCTGAAGCTGGAGAAAAAAAGTCGAAATATTTCCAAAAGTTGGATGAATGCATAGATTCGCAATGGAAAGATATCTGCAATATTCGGAAGAAACTAAGCGATGAAGAAAAAGCAAAACTGTCCGTCTTGCATAAATGCCTCGCTGATAAGGTTAAAGAGCGCTGCAAGAGAAAGGTTCAAAAGGATATGTGTCGTGAAGCTGGAGGTGTAACTAGCAAAAAAGGTTCCAAGAAGGAAAAAAATAATGAAAATAAGAAACTTGCGAAAGAAGAGAAAAAAGAAAAGGAAGAAAAGTCATCAACGGAGACCGAAGTAGCTGCCCTTAAAGAGAAATGTAAAGAATTTGCTGAGAAAAGTGGCAAAGATAAGAAGAATGGGGATAAGGACAAAGGAAAGGACAAAAATAATCAGAAAGATTATGGCAAAAAGAAAAATCATCCTTGTCTTCTGACAAAAAGCCCAAGGGTGAACAAAAGGATCGTTCTGGCAATGCAGGCCAGAGCGCCTCTTCCAACGAAAAAGTCAAAAGTGGTAAGACAGGCCCCTCTGTAAAGGTAGCTTCTAAATACAGGAATCCATGCAAAGACAAGACCAATAAAAAAGGAAACGGTAATAAAAAGGATTCTTCTGCAAAGAAGAATAATGAAAAAAGTCAGAAGAATGACGAAGAGGAACTCAAAAAGAAGTGCGAAGAGGCTGCCCTAAAAGAGAAGTGCAAAAAACTTAGCGAAAAAGAGGAAAAGAAGAAAAGTCAGAAGAATGACGAAGAGGAACTCAAAAAGAAGTGCGAAGAGGCTGCCCTAAAAGAGAAGTGCAAAAAACTTATCGAAAAAGAGGAAAAGAAGAAAAGTCAGAAGAATGACGAAGAGGAACTCAAACAGAAGTGCGAAGAGGCTGCCCTAAAAGAGAAGTGCAAAAAACTTATCGAAAAAGAGGAAAAGAAGAATGCTGAAGAAGCCTTAAAGAAAAAGTGCGAAGAGGCCGCTCTAAAAGAGAAATGCAAGAGTCTCACTAAGAAAGATGGTAAAGATGAAAAGAGTACTTCATTGGACCAAAAAACCAAAGGTGGTAATAAGAATGCATCTGCCAAAGATGAGAAGCAGAAAAATGAAAAGGACAAAGCTTATAAGAAGGATCCATGTTCCAAAAACGACAAAACTGCTTCAAACGAAAAAGATGGCAATAAAGCTGACCCCTCTGATAAAAAGTCTGGGGGTGAACGGAAGAATCTTTCTGGTAGTGGAGAAAAGGATTCTTCTAAACAAGATATGAAGTATAAGCATCCCTCTGCCAAGGAGAATAATGGAAAGAGTCAAAAGAATGACGAAAAGGAACTCAAAAAGAAGTGCAAAGAGGTTGCCCTAAAAGAGAAGTGCAAAAAACTTTTCGAAGAGGAGAAAAAGAAGAACGCTGAAGAAGCCTTGAAGAAAAAGTGTGAAGAGGACGCTCTAAAAGAGAAATGCAAAAATCTCACTAAGAAAGATAGCAAAGATGAAAAGAGTACTTCATTGGACAAAAAATCCGAAGGTGGTGATAAGAATGCATCTGCCAAAGATGAGAAGCAGAAAAATGAAAAGGATAAAGCTAATAAGAAGGATCCATGTGCCAAAAACGACAAAACTGCTTCAAACGAAAAAGATGGCAATAAAGCTGACCCCTCTGATAAAAAGTCTAGGGGTGAATTGAAGAATCTTTCTGGTAGTGGAGAAAAGGATTCTTCTAAACAAGATTTGAAGCATAAGCATCCTTCTGCCAAGGAGAATAATGGAAAGAGTCAAAAGAATGACGAAAAGGAACTCAAAAAGAAGTGCGAAGAGGCTGCCCTAAAAGAGAAGTGCAAAAAACTTTTCGAAGAGGAGGACAAGAAGAACGCTGAAGAAGCCTTGAAGAAAAAGTGCGAAGAGGCCGCCCTAAAAGAGAAATGCAAGAATCTTGCTAAGAAAAATGGCAAAGATGAAAAGAGAACCCCTTTGGACCAAAAATCGAATAACGACAAGTCAGCCGTGTCCTCTGACAAAAAGCCCAAGGGTGATCAGAAGCAACCTTCTGGCAGTGCGGCAAAAAGCGCCTCTTCTGACCAAAAAGCCAAGTCTATCAGTGGAGAGAATAAAAAAGAAAACGACAAAACTAATAAAGATCCATGTGCCAAAAAAGACAAAACAGCTTCGTCCGGCCCAAATGTAAATAATGGGAAAAAGTCCGACTCCTCTGCTAAGGGCGAAAAGAAGAATGTCTCTGGCAGTGCAGAACAGAACGCATCTGCCAATGAAAAAAATCAAAAGTGGTAAGACAGGACCCTCTGTAAAGGTATCCTCCAAATACAGGAATCCATGCAAAGACAAGAACAATAAAAAAGTAAACGGTGGTAAAATGGATTCTTCTGCGAAAAATCAAAAGAATGACGACAAGGATCTCAAACGAAAATGCGAAAGGATGGCATTAATAGAGAAATGCAAAAAATTTTTCGAAAAAGAGAAAAAGGAGAAGGCTGAAAAAGACTTGAAGGAAAAGTGCGCAAAGGCTGCCCTAAAAGAGAAATGCAAGAACCTTGCTAAAAATAAAAATGGCAAGGAAGACAAAAAGGAAGACTTCTGAGAAGAAATCCCAAGGTGTTAAGAAGAGTCCTTCTGCATGTGGAGATCAGAGGTAAAAACTTAGTTGATAAAGAAGTCTGATTACAGACATGAAAAATAATGCTTTCTCCAACAGCAAAGACATACAAGAACTTCCACAAAAAAGATGACAAGTAAAGATAATACAATAGTTGACAAGAAAATTAGTATGAGTAGAGATATAATAAAGGATACTTTTGTCAAGATGGTCAATAAAGAAAGACTGGCGATTATAATCTGAAGCATTTTTTGATTTTCTTAAATGCATTTAAAAAAGGCTCACAAGTACTGTTGGAATGGCTTCCGCAATTGCTCTTTCGAAAAATATAATGTAACCACTTAACCCTCTATAATGTCAATACCAAGTGGTTCGATGGTGCGTAAGGTGAGTTGTTTACCATATAACTGATGCTTTAGCACTAGGTGCCATCCGGACACTTCCTGATTCCTTATGTTTATTGTTCATAGCATCGGCATATCGACGCGGTCACTACAAGGTTATGTGAGAGCTCGGCGTCCCCTATGGTCTATGGCAGTATTCATTTGCAATCAAACATACCCCAAAATGGCACCGATCCTATGAACTGGTCCAAAATTCATAATAAGGTAGTTCAGGTTGCCCCAAAGCGATTAAGGTAACAATTGGGCTATTGGTTTAATAGCCTAAAAATAATTTGTCAGCGATTACGATAATAGCAACCGTATCATGTCTGTGTCTATCACTGCCAGGGGTATATGTGAAATCGAAAATGAGACTTCTTTCACTCCCATATCTTAAATGGCATAACGGTCGAATAATAGACTACAGCTGAGAAGAAACGCTTGGAAAAATCGGACACTTCATTGGAGACCCAGTGTGGTATAAAACTGAAAACGGTGTGTTGTCATACTAATCTGAATTATATTTCATCTGATATGCCATGAGATTTCAATCAGGTTGTTCGTTTACCTGAGCCTTTTTGTAGAATCAAAAAATCAGTTTATATAAATTTCCCTGACTATTCACACGTTTAGAAAAATTCTCTTATTTGGATTTTATTTTTTTTTTCCATTTTGGAAATTCTAAATTTATTTTTGGTAAACCTTTAGCGCCCTTGAATCCTGGAAATGTGGCGCATTTGCATTAACACTCAAATGCAACGCCTTTTAGGCAGCCGTGGACACCGGCGCTGCCCTTGTCCTATTCCTGTGCAATATAAGAGCCGCCATGCATGTCCAGAACTTATGAAGACTCCTCGCATGTATGATGCCCAACGAAGAAGGATGGCCCACAGCAATGAACAACTAGCCGAATGTGAACCACCTATGGCCTGCGACATTCTCAATAGCGAACTGAATAAGCAACAGAAATTGTCCCCTTCTCACTCAAGGTCCGAGTTCACCAAGCGAGGCCTGGTCCGTGTGGCAAGACAGGAGCCCATCTCCAAGACTGTTATTAATCGCATCTCATGGTACCGCAATCCCAATAGTCGTAATCAATTCCGACACATTAGTGTCGAAAGTCGGCGAAGCAAGAGGTACCACGATGAAAGGACAAGCCTTCCAGAATCGCTAAACTATTTCCAGGGTAGAAAGTGCATGCCCCGCATACGGAGGGGTCGCCAACGTAAGACGACTTTGTTTGACCGTGTGCTGGAGCTTCTGAGGGCTAAAAATGCCCAGGAGCGTGTGAGAGAATGGGATGATGCAGTTAAAGAGAAAGCTAAACTGGGAATGATGCCAAGCAGGAAGGAGAGCGTCGAATACTTCGAATGTGAAGAGCCTCAGAGTGGACTAACGGATTTTGTGCATATGGTTAAGGCCAAGTCCAAGGAAATAAAAGAACAACTCTTGCAAGGTGAATACGCAGATGAGCTAGGACTGTCTGAAGATGTGCCTTATCCAAATAAGGTACAGAAAAAATTAAAAGAAAAGTCTCCTTTTGAAGTTGGTCTACCCCAAGAGAAACCAAGTGAGACTATTGAAGAGGACTTAGTGACATTGACTGAATATAAAGCTGAAAAAGAGATGTGTCATCATGCGCTGAAACCAACTAGACAATCGAAATCAAAAACTATGTATCCACAAAGGGGGCAATGCACTTCCAGGTGGTTTACAACCCGCAAGCAGAGGGAATTGGAGAACATAATCCGCTATGCTCGTGAGATGCAATCCAAGAACAATTTTCGAAACGAAATGCGAGATGTAGAACCATCTAGGAAGGGCAGTTTTAGTTCAAAACCTAAACAGACTGATGACGAAAGTCTGGAGTCAAGTCCCATGGCTTACTCTGATATCCTGAATGGGAACATATCAAGTGTTATGGAACGGAGACATCAGAAGGCCAAAACTATTGGACAATTAAAGAATCAATGGAAAAGTTGTTTGGAGAGCGAAGGTTTGTTGGCTGTGCGCATGAATCATCTATTCCCCAATCTAATGACCATCGAAGAACGAGAGAAAATGGAACGACATCATAGGAGCTTAGAATCGGCTATACATGAGAAGTGCAAAGAGAGACTCTATCAAAACCTTTGCGAAGAAGCGGGACGACAGTCTCGTTTGGGATCCGCTCAGAGCGAACAGGAGCGCCGCGAGAATGAAGTTTTAAGAAAATGTCAAACCTTGCTGAATACTGAAACGGTACAGCCGCTAAAAGAATATCAAGAGGATTTGGACGACGATGTCGAGTTACATGAAACGGACAAGTCTATGAATCTCTTGGAGCTAAAACGACTTCAGGATATGCAACAGGCTAGAAGAGAATTTCTGAAGGATGATGAGGATTTCCTCAGCCGCATTTTAATGTCGCAAGATGGAGATGTTAAATCTTCTGGTGGTAATCAATGCGGGAAAGATGGTCATGGTGACAAAGAAGAAGAGTGCGAAGAGGAGCCTGAACCATGCGATAAATCTAAGAAAGACGATGGAGAAGAACATGAGGAAGTCACGAAAATCGTCGAGGACCTCTGGAAGAAATTCCAAAAAGAGCAGCAGGCAGCACAGTGCAAAGAGTTGGTGGCAGCAGAAGATGCAAAGAAGCAAGGGAATGCGAAAAAGGAGGATAAAGGCAAGAAAGAAGGTAAGGAGAAAAGCAAGAAGGATGGCAAAAAGGGTAAGAAAGAATCCAAGGGAAACGGAAAGAAAGATAATGATGACCAGAAAGCAGATAAAGAGTTGGCAAAAAAAATGCGAAGAGGCAAAATGCAAAGAACTGGCCAAGAAAACGAAGAGCAAAAAGTCGGATTCTAATAAAACCGAAAAGCTAAAATCCAAGTCATCTAAAGGTGAAGGCAAAGCAGATAAAGAAACAAAAGTGGTTGTTGAGCAAATCGACAATATTATTAAACAATGCGAAAAGATCAAGCAGAACTATCAGCAAGCGCTCTCAAAGAAAAAGGATGGCGATGACACAAAAAATGGCGCTAAAGCCGACAAAAAGAAAAAAGAAGAAATGAAGAAGCAATGTGCAGAAGCCGACAAGAAAAAGAAAGAAGCCGAAGACAAGAAAAACGAGGAGGAAATGTTGAATAAATGTGCAGAAGCCGAAAAGAAGAAGAAAGAACAGGAAATGAAAAAGAAAAGCGCCGAAGCCGAAAAGAAGAAAGAAGAGGAATTGAAAAAGAAATGCGCCGATGCCGAGAAAAAGAAAGAAGAAGAATTAAAAAGAAGTGCGGCGAAGCCGAAAAAAAAAAAGGAAGAGGAACTGAAAAAGAAATGTGCCGAAGCCAGCAAGAAGGCAGAAGAAGCCAAGAAGAAGGAAGCAGATATGATGAAAAAGTGTGCTGAGGCTAAGAAAAAGAAACAGGAGGAAGAACTAAAAAAGAAAAAAGCAGAGGCTGACAAAAAGAAAGAGGAAGAGGAGATGAAAAAGAAATGTGCTGAAGCAGAAAAGCTGGCAGAAGCCCAAAAGAAAGAAGAGGAGTTAAAGAAAAAGTGTGCCGAGGCTGACAAAAAGAAAAAGGAAGAAGAATTAAAGAAGAAATGCGCCGAGGCCGAAAAGAAAAAAAAGGAAGAGGAACTGAAAAAGAAATGTGCCGAAGCCAGCAAGAAGGCAGAAGAAGCTAAGAAGAAAGAGGCCGAGATGATGAAAAAGTGTGCTGAGGCTAAGAAAAAGAAACAGGAGGAAGAACTAAAAAAGAAAAAAAGCAGAGGCTGACAAAAAGAAAGAGGAAGAGGAGATGAAAAAGAAATGTGCTGAAGCAGAAAAGCTGGCAGAAGCCCAAAAGAAAGAAGAGGAGTTAAAGAAAAAGTGTGCCGAGGCTGACAAAAAGAAAAAGGAAGAAGAATTAAAGAAGAAATGCGCCGAGGCCGAAAGAAAAAAAAAGGAAGAGGAACTGAAAAAGAAATGTGACGAAGCCAGCAAGAAGGCAGAAGAAGCTAAGAAGAAAGAGGCCGAGATGATGAAAAAGTGTGCTGAGGCTAAGAAAAAGAAACAGGAGGAAGAACTAAAAAGAAAAAAGCAGAGGCTGACAAAAAGAAAGAGGAAGAGGAGATGAAAAAGAAATGTGCTGAAGCAGAAAAGCTGGCAGAAGCCCAAAAGAAAGAAGAGGAGTTAAAGAAAAAGTGTGCCGAGGCTGACAAAAAGAAAAAGGAAGAAGAATTAAAGAAGAAATGCGCCGAGGCCGAAAGAAAAAAAAAGGAAGAGGAACTGAAAAAGAAATGTGCCGAAGCCAGCAAGAAGGCAGAAGAAGCTAAGAAGAAAGAGGCCGAGATGATGAAAAAGTGTGCTGAGGCGGAAAAGAAAAAGAAGGAAGCCGAATTGAAAAAAAAATGCGCAGAAGCTGAAAAGAAGAATCAAGCAGAAGAGGCTGAGGCTCAGGCTAAAGCACAGGATAAACAAAAGAAGGAAAATGAGCAGAAGAAGAAATGTCGAGTTGCTGAACTGAAAAAACAATGCGAAGCCATCACGAAGCGACAGAAAGAGGCGAAATTGGCCAAAAAGAACAAAGTCAAGGAGGACAAGAGAAAGCTGAAAGATGCCGCCGAGCAACAGAAACGTTGTCGTGAAATGTCCGCAAAAAAGAAGAAACAATCTGAAGAGGAGGAATGTGATGGTAATGATAAATCGAATTTCACTTCAATTAGCGGTAACAAAGAAATCCACGAAGGATTATTCCTTACACCAAGTATCTCAAATATTGGAGGCATGATAAATGCACCACACGACCTGGACGATGACTTTGATGTACCACAATCGTCTATCTACAAGTCTGGACTGTTTGTGGATGACGTCAATAATAATAATTCCACCGGCTCGATGGTCGTTCGCCGTCATGGTGTGGTTCATCCATCTAGGATCCTACCATCCTTGGTCAATCCGTTTCGAAAGTTGCCACCCTCTATTTGTTGTAATGCATTGACGTTACGCCATTTATTGCCCAATTTAACAGGACGTCGATGCTTAGCCGATGATGTTCTAATGTGTTATTGGCTACGTCTAATGTCGCACCTGATTGTGGGCGTGGGAGTGAAATCAAATGCCATCGATCCATTACATGCATTGCCCACGATCCATTGTTCGGGGGAGCGTTGCCTCATTGGCGAATCCGAAGCAGGCTCGCCACTGATGTGGCGTTGTCTTACAATGGGTAATCGGTATGATAACGATTGAAAGGCCAAAAACCAACGAAGACGACGACGACGACAACGATGACGACGACCAGCAAGCAGGGGAATTGCATCTATTAGGGATTGGGGCTTACCGAATTTATGAGATTCTTTGGAAAATAATTATTCTGAAATTAACAAAATTAAAAAATGAATATGTCGGATAAACTAAATTTTAGTCTTTTATTTAGCTTCGGTAGTGGGAGACTTAATTTATTTCATCGTTCAGTCATTTGATTACCTTTCCTTCTTGGCAATGGACTGTGAAATCTTGTCTGTAAAGCCAATAAACAAATAACTAGGCAAATATGTGTGTATATATCTCGGAAGAAAATATTGATTGCCGCATTGTTTTATTGATGAAATTGATGAATTTACCACACACACACACACACACACCTTGTGTGTGGGTGTGTGTTTGTGTATGTATTTATCCCTGTCTGTCTTTGCTTTGGGTTATGAATTTTATGCCATGATAATGAAAGTTATCGTGCAAAACTGAGTGAGTAAACAAAATCGAGGTGCCCTAAGGTTTGCGTTTGGAGTAAAGAAGAGGATGCGGCAATGTGGTGAAATGTGTATTTGATTTTCATTTCGTATTGATTCCAAAAGAGACAGCCTCTGGCTTTATATATTGGGCAAAAGCAAATTTACAGATGCCTCTTGGCTTGGCTTGGCTTTGGCCAGGCAATGACTGGCTGGTCGTCTGACTTGGCCTGGCCATCATCAACAGCCATCCGTTTAAATTATTAACGTATGAGTAATTCTTATGACATATAAACAAAAGTCTGTGTTAGTTGCACAGTTGACTGATTTCCCACTCCCCAGCTGGTGCTCTGTTTTCTGTCATGTGTCGTCTCGTTTTCCAAAAAAGAAAAAGACATACATACATACATCAGCAACACATTGAAGACAGCAGGACGAGAAGGTAGTGTTGATGGGTTGTGGGGAAGGGTCCTCAACTGATGGCTTTGTTGTTTTCTTTCTATGTGCGACAAATGAGTTGTCTGTACGTGTGTTTTCTGTGCGTGTGAGTGTGTGTGTGTGTGCAAGAGTATGTAATTAAGTCCTGCCAAGGATGCTGACAACAAGAAACTCATAAGTTTCGTATTTCCAAAGGGAATTCAAGCTGCAAATTGGGGAGAAACGAACGTTAATAATATTGACCAAAATTGATTAGCCACATTAATGTTAAAGGGATTTTAATAGACTTTCATAAAATTTAAGCGGAATTCTCTAATCATTCTCTTTCTCTCTCTCTCTCTTTCTCTTTTTAGGTAAGTGGCTTTTGCTTTAAATGAAATCGTAAGTTAAGAACAAAAAAAAAAAAAAAAAGAATTCACTGACCAAACAAAAACTTTTTACTGAAACCAGAAAAACCCGTGCCTTTAATTTGAAAAGTTTTTCGGCACAAAAATAGAATATCCAAAAATATATATGTATGTATATACATCTACATATAAACAGAAAGTACAAACAATTCGAACAGTGGGTGGTGGTTGGTTAGACAAGAATTCCACGCAATGGCCAAACGTCAAACGTCAGAGGCAAAAATCAAAGCATACTTTTGAGCATGCTCAACGCAACCGCTAAACTGGCCAGTCAGCCAACCAACAAGCCATCCCAGCCAGCCAGCCAGCCAGCTATTCGTTCAACCCGGCCACATAGTTTAAACAAACTTTTTTGTTTCAAAAAGCATAGAACAAAAATCATAAAAAAAGACGTACAACCCTCCCTTTACCCTTCTACTGCGCTGCACTATTACATTAAAAAACGAGAAAAATAATTGCGAAAAATTTCTCAAAAGTTTTTCAACTTTTTCCACTGTGTTCGTGTGTTTTTTTTTTTTTTTTTTGCCTTTCTTTTACGCAACATTTTTTGTGTTTTCTTTTTTCATTTTCTGCCTGCCATTTTCCACGCTTCAATGGCAAACTTTAAATCGTGCTGAGTCTCATTACAACTAATAATGGTTTCATAATCATTAAAGTGCCGTCACTCTGGGCTCCACCACAATCATTTAAGAATGAGAAATAGGATGCGAAAGGAAATGGAAGAATCTCAGCAGGCATAGTAGAAGAGTGGTAGCCAAAGGAAGACAAACCCAAGGCAACGAATTCTCTCCACCAACACACACAAATTGCAAAAATTAAAATACTTTTCAAAACTAATTAAAATTGTGTTGCATACTTTTTTGGGGGCCGGAGCACACAGGCTGTGTGCCCTTTTTTAATGTTTCCTTCTATCTTAAGCCTTTTTCCTTGTTGTTGGCAAATGAGCTAACTGAGCCAATCGCCGGAGGACTCTTGGCTGCGAGACTGATCTGGGTTCTTAAGTCCCCAACTCGATGCTTCTCACATTTTCTTCTATGCTTTTCTTTGGCCTTTATTGATGTTCGACTTCAACTTCGATTATTGTGGTCTGTGGGCTCTTTATTTTTTCTTCCCAAAATGAAGAAACTTTTTGCCATTTTTCTTTTGTGTGCGTATTTGTGTGTATATGTGTGTGCTTTGGCTTTGGTATTTGGTCTTAAAGTTTGGTATGGAATAGAAAAAAGAAACTCAGGAATGTTTCTAATGGAAGTTTTTTCTTGCAGTTTCACTTGCCTTATTCAAAACATTTAAAGTAATTTCCTCATGTAAAAAACATGTCACACTTCACTGGCTTAAAGATTTAACGCGCCAATGCTGCATTGTCACCTCTTAGGCTCATGAGCTCTTGCCAAGGACCCTACCATCCAGCTGTCACACTCGCGCATGCCATGCATTAAACTTTATGGACAGAAGGCAAATATCGTGGCAGTAGCAGCAGCAGCAGCATCAAACATCAAACGCGTTAAGCAACTTCAAAGCTCAGCCAAGTGCATGAAATGCGTCCTCCAGGCTGCTTTCTCCTGATATCCAACCAGGATGCCATTCAACATGCCACGACTTTTGCAGCCAAAGCAAATCAAAAGGAAATAATGGCGCAGTGGCATGAAATGTCAGGGGTAGTAGGTGGTCCACCATTTCGCTCCCACACACGCTTTCTCTTGGAGTAAATGGCGCGCACGAAGTGCTCACATGCACCTGTCTAAAGGCTAAAGGCCTTCATGAGAATGCATTCGCCGCATTACAAAATACACCCAGGCAGAACTGAATACAGAGAGACAGAGAGAGGGGGCTCGCCGGGATCTCTGGCTGTGATTCTGATTCTGGTTTGGTAGCGAACTCATGTCGAAGCCGGCAATTAATTAGGATTATGTGTGTCATAGTCGTCGTCGTCGTTGCCGTCTCGTATGGCGCCTAAAAGCATGCAACACATGTCGTTATCGTCGTTATAGTCATCACAGTCATCGGCATCTCGTTACCATACCGAGTCCCTGCTTGACTTCCGCATCGTGACATCCGCCATCAGCAGCCTAAATAGTTTGATTAAGCAAATTTATGGCAGCTGCGCTTTCAGGCGCAATTAATGTCGATGCTTTTGAACCATTCCCACACAACTGCGTCCTCACATACACACACACAGAGAGAAAGGCAAACCCAATCAATGGGGAAATTTTTCTTTCTCTTTTAGTTATAATGATGATGTCCAAGCAGAAAGTCCAATGCTAAAGACTTTTTAAGTATTTTCAGACAATTTGTGGCTGCCAACCGCCGCAAAGTATGCTTCAACATTTATGAAAGTCTCTTTCTGTTTTCTGTTTTCAACTCTTTTCTTTTAGTTTACGCTTCATTATCTTGGTTCTGTCTGTCTAAGACCTGGCAGCTTCTGATTACCTCACACATGTCCAACTTGTAACTATCCCAAGGCGTTCATTTTGCAGAGTCAGAGAGAAAGAGAGTTTCTTGATAAGCAGTTCTAGCAAACATTTGCTAGTTCTAGTTTCTGCTGTTACTTTTCCCTCAAGGTGTGTCACAACTGCACAACTTGACTGTTTGTTTAACATGCAATTTTTCCTTTTCGGCTCTTTTCCTTTTGCAAAACACAACAAGGACAAGCCAAAAAGGCTTTGTGCAAACATTTTCATTGCGTTTAGTCAGGTTTTTTATACAAAAACTTTTGCATACTTCTTTAAACTAGGCTAAAGTCACTTAAAGTTCCAAAGCAGACTTACCTTAGTTGGTCTTTTCACAGACTTAAGCTCCAATGGAAACCTGTGCACGTGCGCCCTTGTCTACAGAAGCAAAGTGTTTTGGAGCGAGAATCACCGATGACGGCGGCAAGTAATCTTTTTCTTATTTCATACTGCCTGCCGCCAAACCAATGGAAAAACTAGCTGGGGTCAAATCGACAAATGTCTGGCTCCCAACAGACGTAACCCAGACTTCTGTTTTTTTTTTTTTATTTTTCATTTTCTCACCAACCTTCCGTCTCCCGTCTGACTTACATCAAAGTGAAAGTCACGCATTTTACGTCTATTTACCACTTTGTCTGCGGGATTGCAACTTGCAACAAATAGAAGGAAAAGCGTAATCATATCGAATGGTAACGAAGTTTTTATACCCTTCCAGCTAAGATCAGCATTTAAGAGTCAGTCTAATAATATAAATTTGATATGTCGTATCAGAAAATCTTTTTCAATAATGAATATTCTATAATATGTAAACATAACTTTCGAGAAAGAAAAAAATTGTAATAAGTTTTGAGGTTAGATATAAAAAATTTCACGTCACATTTTAAACAAGTTTTTAAACGATTTTGATTTACAAAAAAAAACCTTTAGTTAAACGAATTAGCTGACCAAATAAGTTTTGCTATTTTCTTATAATGCTAGATATTTATTGATAGCACTCTATGTTTCTTAATAAAATCCATATACCTTTAATGGAAAAGGATATACAAATCGAAAGAGAATTGTGGACTATGTTAACAAAGTCTAGCTGTCGCCTGAGTGTCTGACTTTGGTTCTGTCTGGCAGTTTAAGTTGCTGTTGTTGTTGTTGTTACTTTTGTCTGTCTCATTATGTTTTCCTTTGCGCAATATTTTTATGTAAACAAGCCCAGACTAGAAAAAAATTTACAAAAATTGGCAAATCATCAGAAATGTATATATGCGTATGTATGTAGATATGAAATTTTTCCACTAAAAAAATAAAAGTCCTTTGTGCAATTATCCTATGTCATCGTATTCCAATTGTTATCCTATTCAAATGATAAGAAATAGTTGAAATATGTATTTAATTTTCTTATTGGCAACGCCTTAAGTCAACATTTTTCGTTCTTGAGTTACTTTTGGCTGTGTTTGCTCTGCTTTTTTTTCTGTCTGTTTATTTACGCACGTTGCAAACAGGAGAAAGAAGAACGCAAAAGGAGAACTTATTTCATATTCATAGAAAAATTGCAAACACATGTGATGCTAAAGGTTTTGGGTTGTGGGCTAGAGACAGAAGGAGAGATGGAGAGAGATAAGGAGTGGAAGACAGAGATAGAAACAGGAGAGAAAGTGCGGTAAGGAGAGTAAATCAGCAGCTAAGTAAGTAAAATGCTTCATAAATTGCTTCAAGTGGCGGCACCAGCTGGCTGATGGCAGCTTTTCTATGCCACAAGGATATGTACACATACATATGTATATCCATCCGAACACACTCACACAGTTATCTGTATATATATCTCTCTGAAGATGTGTTCGAGTGTGGGATTCTATTTTAAAGCATAAATCTAGAAATTCAAATAAAAATCAAAGTCATCATCATCGTCATTATCGTCATCATATACATATTTCTGGCATCTTCTAATGCTATCAGGCGTAAAATTTACGCAACCGAAAAATATTTTTGCTTTCTATTGAAATTTTTGATTTGTCTTGCCTTTTTGGCCGGAAATTTAACCCCCCTAAAACTTCCTCCTGCACAGCCTTCACCGCCACTCCATCACCCCACACACACACACACACACACACAAATAGCCCATCCCATAATTCATTTGCAAAATAATTTAGAAAGATGGAAAAAGGATTTTTGGCAAAAACAGAGGACAGTTAATAAGCGGAACGTGTTGATAATTTTACTCTTGAGTTTAATTGCCTGTAAGTTTTTTAATGGAAAATTAATAAGTTGAGAAATGTTTTTGGCCAACAAAAGGAAGTCTAAGCAATTACATTTTGTTGGCCTAAAGAAAGAAGAGAATGTTTGCTCAAATGTGTGAAAAGATAAGACATTGAAATTTATTTGAGCATTAAACAAATTAATGAAATTAAGTTGAAAATATAAATTTTTCAAATGAATTATTTAAAGTGATGCAATTTACTCCGAATCGCTTTACCTATTTGATTCCTTTCATCGTTAGTTGCCTTAAGTAATTCATGGTGAGGGAAGTTAGTTACTGTGGAAATTAATAAAGAAAAGGGAAGATTTTAACGATATGTTAAGGTAGTTTAGTTATGCTATGAACATTTTCTTAGATCTGTAAACATTAGGAGTATTTTAAATAAGCCCGCTCCTCGTCTCAGTGAATTTCCCCGATAACCGAATTTGGGCACACTAAAAGGGTATAATACGCTAAGGCGGGGTACGGGCACACTCTCTTGAATATAGTGAATAAGACCGCATGTGCACTTAATTTGAAAATAAATAAAATCCGGAAATATAAAATCAATCCCAAGGGATTAATTACTTTAAAAAGTAGAGAGTTTACAAATCAGGTGTGGGGTTTGCCCAAAAAAACGTATTTTCATGAAATACACCGAGATTATTAAATTAAACAAAACCGCATTGTTTGAGTTGCTAGCGGCCAAGGAAGTACCTTGCGACAAAGAAGCGTCAATTTACCAATTGCGAGCATTGGTAAAACAAGTCATGGCACAGAATCAGTCTGGAGAGAGTGATGTACCCGAAGAGCAGGCAGTCAGCCCAGCAGTGTCTGCAAATGTGCTTGCCGGACAACTTGTGGATGTTGGTCCGGAGCCTCTTATTGAGCAGCGCGGCGTGGGAAACATTGAGCAGCCAAGTACACCGGATCAAGTGGGTGCTAACCAGTCGCCGACGATGTCTCGTGAGACCTCTGTAGGACCAGACGCGAACGTGCATGTTCGTGAAAGCGCACAAGCGAGCGAAACCGACGAATTGTCTTCGATTCTTAGTAGCATCGAATTGTATACAGCACGTAAAAACCTGGCGGAGCTAAAAACACGTGTTATGGAGCTGGAGGAGAACTTAGGCGGACCGCAATATAATTGCCGCATGAACTTGAAAGATGTCGAAACTACTGTACCTAAATTCTCTGGTGATGGTGATCTGTCCATTCACGTATGGATTCGTGAGCTGGAGAAAGCAGCAAGAGTGTATGTACTCAGTGATGCCCAATGTTGGTCGTTGGGCAACCGACTGCTGGAGGGATCTGCTAAAGCATACATGACATATGAAAAGACTACAACCTGGAGCGAGCTGAAGGATGCCCTTGTGAAGGTATTTGGCCTACAAATGACAAACTACGAGATTGCTAACCAGATGAGGAAGCGCTCAATTGGCAAAGGAGAGTCACTCTTGCAGTATTTCATCATTATGCGAAATATTGCTCAGCAGGGCAATTTTGAAGACACCGATGTGGTCAAATACATTGTTGACGGACTACAAGATCGAACCGGATTGTCAGCTCCTTTGTATTATTGTACTTCTCTGAATGAATTGCGAGAGAAGATGATGCGTTTTCAATCAGTTCAGCCACCAGCCAAAAACTACGTTCCTCAGGCTCGTCAGACTTCAGACCGTTTGCAGGCCATTACGCCTGCTGCAAAGGATAAGAGATGTTTCAATTGCCGCCAGATTGGTCACCTAATGTTTGACTGTCCACGCCCGGAGAGACCAAAAGGAAGTTGCTATCGGTGCTTCAAAGTGGGCCATCAGTACCGGAATTGTCCAATGCGAACCCAGATCGCCGCCATGAGCTCTAGTGAAGACCCGGACACCATTGATGATAAGTCATTTATTCAATTAGTAAGTTTAAGAATATCTTGTAAAGAGGGATGCACTGATGTTAATAATATTTTTGCCCTATTAGATTCCGGAAGCCCAGTAAGTTTTGCCAGTAGAGCGTTGATGCCGCATTTAGATTGCGATAAATTAGTTAAAAGTTCTTTTCATGGACTGAGCGGTGGCTCTATTCTGACTTTTGGAACAGTCAAATGTTTAGTTCTGTTTTGCAAAAAATATTATGAAATTCAATTTTTAGTTATTCCCGATAATATTATGCCGACGCAACTACTTCTTGGTAGAGACGCCTTGAATAAAATAGGTCTTAAGTTCTCATTGATTGAAAATGTAAGAAAGTATGAAAAGAATTCTGCATCATTAAAGAGTACCATTGCTTTTGTTTACAAATCCTTCTGTGCATCCCTGTTTACTAAATATCCTAAGCATAATACCATTAGTAATAACACCACTGATCTAGATAGTAATTGTAATAACCCTAATGTAAACACGAATGCATCCCCGTTTCGAGAATGGCTAACAGAGTTGCAAACTGTTTGTGCAACGCTGTCAGATACCGGGAATACTACTGTTGGCAGTGAATTTGGATTAGGCGCGATGCGTGAGTGCCGAGACATTGTGCATGAGCATTACATTGACCGATTTTCAATTAATTACGGGTTGCCTAAATATATGATGAGAATATGTCTGACAGATACAACACCATTTCATAGTAGTCCTAGAAGGTTATCATATTATGAAAGAGGAATCGTTTCTAAAACGGTTAGTGAGTTGTTAGCCAATAATGTAATCCGACCAAGCAACTCCCCCTATGCGTCCGCCATCGTCCTAGTGCGAAAAAAGGATGGCAATATACGAATGTGCGTTGATTATCGAGGTTTAAATAAGAAGACTGTGAGGGATAATTTTCCATTGCCTTTGATAGAAGATTGCCTAGAATACCTGGAGAGCAAGACCGTTTTCTCCGTCATAGATTTGAAAAGTGGCTTTTACCATGTAGGCATGGAAGAGGATTCAATTAAATACACAGCATTCGTTACACCCGATGGGCAGTTCGAATATCTGAGAATGCCTTTATAGCGGACGTTGACGATACTATGCGCAGTACGTTCAAGTGGCCCCTACGACACCAGGACATAGCCTGTTACGCGCGAGCCCAAGCACCACCTCCCACCCAACCGACCGAGGGGTGCAGCCGTATAACGCACGGCACGAATCGCGTGGACAAGTACACAATAGAAAAAACAGACAAACAAATAATACTACAGCTATCTATTAACTAAATGGGATAGGATAGATGTTTTAAGCATATTAATAGAAAACTCTGAGCCGATTACAGGGAATAGAAGGTTGTAATCAGAGCAGAGGACCCTAAAAGGTTCATGCATAGCATAGTTAGAAGAACAACGACTAAGGGATAAAGGTATCAAAGGATGTCTACTCCGTCTACATGGTACCGACAGATTCACCTGAGCTAATAACTCAGGCGAGTCGATATCACCAATTAGGAGCTTGTGCATAAAAATGACACCAAGCATAATTCTACGGTTAGTTAGGGATGGAAGGTTAATCAAGAGAAGTCTACTAGAATACGAAGGCAAATTGACATTGCGATCCCAGCTTAAGCCACGAAGAGCAAATAACAAGAACTGCTTTTGAACGGATTCAAGTCTAATCTGGTGCGACTCATATTGAGGTGACCAAATGCAAGATCCATACTCTAAAATAGGACGGACAAGCGAAGTGAAAAGAACTTTAGTTGTATAGGGGTAATCAAATTCTTTTGACCAACTTTTAATGAAACCCAGGACACTCATGGCCTTTGCGACCGTGGTGGAAATATGGGTGTTAAAATTTAACTTATGGTCCATAAGTACGCCCAAATCATTCATATTATTTAGACGTTCCAGAGGGCTATTGTTTAGAAAATAAGTGACCAGTTGAGGAGAGTTACGGAAAAAAGTCATTACCTTACATTTGGTAGTGTTAAGATTTAGTAGATTAAACTGGCACCAGGATTGAAAGTTTTTAAGATCAGCTTGTAGCCGACTAAATGAATCTGTATCTTTATGAGTAAGACAAAGCTTGACATCGTCAGCATACATAAGCACACGCGAATGAACAATGACTGATGGAAGATCGTTAATGAATAGTGTGAAGAGCAGAGGGCCAAGATGACTACCTTGAGGTACACCAGAAGTCACAGGAATGGAAGCGGAAAAAGAAGACTTAAAAAGTACCTTCTGTTTTCTATTTGTTAAATATTCACGAACCCAAGAAAGGAAAAGGGGTGGAAACCCAATGTCGCTCAGCTTAGAAAGTAATAGGGTATGATTAACGGAATCAAAGGCTTTGCTAAAGTCAGTATATATTACATCAGTTTGTTTACCATTTTTAAACCCCTTGATAATTACTGATGTAAATTCTAAAAGGTTAGTGGTTGTAGATCTACGTTTCACAAACCCATGTTGGGATGGTGAAATAATAGAACTGCAAAAATGTTGCAATTGAGAAGTTATAATTTTCTCAAAAGCTTTCGGAATAGCGGACAATTTTGAGATACCCCTATAGTTAGAGGCTTCGGACTTTTTGCCATTTTTATGCAGAGGAATGATATACGACTCCTTCCAAATAGATGGAAAAGAGGAAGATTCGACAGACAATAGAAACAATTTTAAAATGGGTTTACATAATGCGTTTGCACAGAACCTGAGTACGCATCCAGGAAGACCATCTGGCCCCGGAGAATAAACAGGTTTAACTAATTTAAGTTCGCTAAGAATAGAACTTTCATCAATGACTGGATTGAAAATGCAATTAGCCTTTTTTAAATGATAAGGATACGGACTTGCTCGATATTCCGTTGAGGAATAAGTTGTTTTGAAAAAACTCGCAAACATATCGGCAATTGCCTGATCAGTGCTTGCTTTTTTATTTTGAAAAGACAAAAAAGATGGGTGCACAGAGGTCTTACGTTTAGAATTAACAAAGTTATAAAATTGTTTAGGGTCGGAAGAAAACTGAAGCTTACACCGCTGAAGATAATTCTTATAGCATTGTGTATTAAGCATCATGAATTTTGAACGAGCGACTGTATACAGAGCATAATCTGATGAACGACGTGTTTTTTGAAACTTCTTATAATATCGTGTCTTCACATTTTTCAAATTGGATAACTCACGAGAGAACCAGGGAGGTTTGTTAAGCCGCTCCAGCCTACCAAGAGGCACACAAATATCAAAGAGTGAATTCAGAGTATCATAGAAAAAACGAACAGCTGAGTTCATATCTCTACAATTGTACAGATAAGACCAATCAGTAGTAGCAATGTTTTCATTAAGGCTGGCAAAGTCAGTCTTACGAAAGCACCTAGTTAGAGGTAACTCATTTGAACCAAGTAATGGTGAAAGCAAGGGCAAATCAATTTTTAAATTTAATGTAGGATGAAATTTGTCTTCTGGAAGAACAAAAGGTTCGATCCTAGAAACCTCACAATAAGAAGAATCCAATACAAAAATAAGATCTAACGATTTTCTATTAGAATTTAAGACGGGATTGACTTGGGATAAAGATAAGCCTAGAAGGCCATCAATAAAGTCATGTGACAAAGAGGGCAGCAACGTGGTAGATTCATCTGTTAGTGACCATGCTAAAGCGGGTAAATTAAAATCACCTACAACTATGAGCAAGTCTTGACTGGAAACTAAAGAGGAGACAAACTGAATTGCCTCTAAATGATTTAAATATACCGCCATGTCTGACAATGGTGGAATATAGGAACAAGTAATGAAAGCATTAAAAGATTTAAAATTTACTTTAACACCGACAAACTCAATCTCCTGGGTACTAGAAAATTGAATCATTTCAGATGATAAAGCAGCATCAACAGCTATCAGAACGCCACCACCTATACGAGAAATCCGGTCACGTCTGAATATAGAAAAGTTTGTGGAAAAAACCGATGCATCAGCAATATCAAGTTTTAGCCACGTCTCTGTAAAAGCTAGAATGTTATGTTCAAAAGAAAGACTATCTACAAAGAGATTAGAAAGTTTAGATCTCAGCCCTCTAACATTCTGGTAACCCAGGTTAAGGGACGAAGCTAGTTTTTTGACACACCAGCAGATGCTGATGTGACAGGATTAGTATTAGTTGTTGTTGTTGGCAAGCGAATCGGTTTCCGATTTTTCTTTTTCACAGTATATTCCTTAACTATTATATGCTTTGGCCAAAAATCTTCTCGACATATAGTGTCGAAGATATTGGCAGAAACACTAATTTTAAAAGACGAAATGTCCCGAGAATAAGAAAATTTAAACTTCTCCACCGCAATATTCGAGACGTTAACTTTCTTCCGAATATAGGCTATTACATCATCAGATGTGACAACAGGGTCTAGCCTAGAAACAAATATATGTTTCTTTGGTGGTATGCCAACGAGAGGCCGCGGTCCCGAAGCGTCAGCCGCAGCAGTAACGTTGGACAAGTTACCCACTGCAGCAGTCGACTTGTTTACGGGGCCCTCGATACTTTTAGAACTATCGGCAATTTCCATTGGAATGGGTAATTGCCCGGACACATCGGACACTACAATAGGCATCGTTTTTAAGAGATCATTCCCAGGTGATACCGGTAATTCCTTACTAATAGCATTCACAACCGGGCTCTTAAACGAAATCAATTGCTGTACATTAGGAGTGGACGGTGCATGAGACCGGTCGGGGACGATAAGAGACGCTGGCGGGTCTACAGATGCAGAAACACCCCAAGGACTGGTCCTTTTACGTTTCGGAGACTCATTCATAAGCGATAAACTTCTGAACTGAGTCTCCACCGCAGTAAACTCCGCTTGGAGTTTATTAAAACCTGCCCTTAAAGTGTCAAAACTATCTCTAGTCCGCCTCATGAAAGAGCGCATCTCATTCTCGACCTCTCGGCAAGCATCACATCCATATTTTAAGCCACCACCTTTAGCAATAGACTCCTTGATTCTGCCTGTGTAACCTGCACACTTAACGTGAACCGCATTGTCACACAACCAACACACAACCAACCTTTTGGTCTAAAGAACGGACCAGCTGTATTTCAGAGATTTATATCGAACATACTTAGTGATATGATTAGAGATCGAGAACTTGTAGTATATATGGACGACATTATTCTTGCCACCAGCACCGTAGATCAGCATCTTAAGTTGTTAGCAAAACTGTTAGATCGTTTTATTCAGTACAATTTAGAGCTCAATTTGAAGAAAAGCATTTTCCTACAGAAGAGCATAGATTATTTAGGATATGAAGTCAGTGAAAAGGGAATTTTACCAAATAATACACATTTAAAAGCTATTCAAGAATACCCAGAACCACTTAACAGCAAAGCGTTACACTCGTGCTTAGGCTTATTCTCTTATTTTCGCAAATTTGTTCCGAATTTCTCCAGCATAGCTAAACCGTTAACTGAGTTGCTTAAACAAGGTGGTCCATTTCCGATGAACAAAACCGCTAAAAATGTATTTCTTACATTAAGATCCGCCTTATCCAGTCCGCCCATATTAGCTATCTTTAACCCTAACTACGAAACTGAGTTGCATACTGACGCCAGTTCAAATGGTTTCGGTGCCTCTTTGATGCAAAGACAGACTGATGGCAAAATGCATCCAGTCTCTTATTATTCCCGAAAGGCGACAGCCGCCGAGTCCCGTTATCACAGTTTTGAGCTTGAAACTTTGGCCATAATATATGCCGTACGCCGATTTCGCGTTTATTTAGAACACAGACCATTTTTGATCGTTACCGATTGTAATTCATTGGTCCAAACCTTGAGTAAAAAATCAATAAATCCCCGCATTGCGCGGTGGTCGTTGGAATTGGAAAACTTTGATTATACCATTGCTCACAGACCCGGTTCAAACATGGGCCATGTAGATGCATTAAGTCGGCAAACCGAGTTGTTAGAGAATATTGTAGAAGGTGATTTTGATCCTTGCGATTTATTAGTAAAGAGAGACCAGAATGCCCCAATTGAACCTTGTGAACCGCATATTACTTTTGAGGAAAGTTGCGTAAAACCGTGTGAGATAGACCCGTGTGAGATAAAACCGTTTGAGACAAAACCGTGTGAGATAGACCTGTGTGAGAAAAACCCGTGTGAGAAAAACCCGTGTAAGATAGACCCGTTTGAGAAAAACCCGTGTAAGATAGACCCGTTTGAGAAAAACCCGTGTAAGATAGACCCGTGTGAGATAAACCCGTGTAAAATAGAACCATGTGCTCCTTTAGGGAAGAATTATTTAGGACCGTTCGGGACAAACCCGTGTGTTCATTTAGCGAAGAGTTGTTTCAGACCGTGTGAGCTATGTTTAGAAAGAAGTCGGCTAAAACTGGTTAAGAATAAACCTTGCGTTTCTTTAAATGAAAGTTCTGTTGATCCGAGATTGAGTAACCAAATCGAAAGAAGTGACCAGCTCGATCGAAATGAGTCGGCAAACCTGGTTGGTGTAGTGGGTGCGTCTCCGCAAGATGTTGATTTATTATTGCAGTCAGAACAAATAAGAGATCCGGATATCCGTAAACTAAGAGAAAAGTTAGAAAAATCCAATGATGTTGGATTTGAGTTAATAGATGGTATAGTGTACAAAAGAAATGCTAAGGAAAGACTGTGTTTGTATGCACCGGCTCGCATGCAAGGGGAATTAATAAGAAGGTGTCACGAGAAACTAGGTCATTTAGGCGTTGAGAAATGTGTAAACAATTTGAAAGAAAAGTACTGGTTCCCATTAATGAATCCAAAGGTTGAGTCGTTTATAAAAGATTGTCTGCCGTGTATTCTACATAGTGTTCCAAGAACTATACATAATAGAACCTTGCATAGTATTCCGAAAAGTCCGATTCCATTTGATACTATCCATGTTGACCACTTAGGTCCCTTACCGAGTGTTACATCAAAAAGAAAGCACCTTTTGGTAGTGATTGACGCATTTACAAAGTTTGTCAAATTGTATCCCGTAAATTCCACTAGTACCAAAGAAGTAACCGCCGCGTTAGAAAAATATTTTGATTATTATAGCCGACCAAGAAGAGTTATATCCGACAGAGGTACGTGTTTTACGTCGTTTGAGTTTGCTGAGTTTGTAGAAAATCGAAATATTGACCACATTAAAGTAGCGACTGCTGCCCCTCAAGCCAATGGGCAGGTCGAACGTGTGAACCGTGTGTTGACCCCAATGTTGGGAAAGCTGTCAGAACCTTTAGCCCAAGCCGATTGGTATAAATTAGTTAATCGTGTCGAGTTCGCTATTAATAACTCAGTGCAGTGTAGTACCGGTAAAACTCCGTCAATGTTGTTGTTTGGTTGCGATCAGCGAGGCCCCTTAGTAGACGAATTAACCGAGTATCTTGACGAGAAATTTAGTTCAGAAAACCCCTGTAACCTTGAGGCCACTAGGCAAGAGGCAAGTGCGAAAATTCAATTATCGCAGGAGCGCAATGAAAAGCGGTACGCCTTAAGGCATAGGGCACCATTATCCTATAGAGTCAATGATTTTGTTGCCATTCGCAATGTAGATGTCACTCCCGGGTCGTGCAAAAAGTTCGCTCCTAAATACCGTGGTCCTTATAAAATAAATCGAGTTCTTCCAAATGACCGTTACGAAGTCACCGATATTGACGATTGTCAACTTACTCAATTGCCCTACAAAGGTATCTTAGAATCAGCCCGACTCAAGCCGTGGATGCATGCGTGTGATAAAACTGTGAGTTTCTGTTTGTAATATGTATCTGATAAGCAGTATTTATATGTATATTGTATGTATTGTATATATGTATATTGTATGTTTTATGTTTGTTGAATTGTATGATCGAGGTCGATCAAATGTCAGGATTGGCCGAATGTAAACATTAGGAGTATTTTAAATAAGCCCGCTCCTCGTCTCAGTGAATTTCCCTGATAACCGAATTTGGGCACACTAAAAGGGTATAATACGCTAAGGCGGGGTACGGGCACACTCTCTTGAATATAGTGAATAAGACCGCATGTGCACTTAATTTGAAAATAAATAAAATCCGGAAATATAAAATCAATCCCAAGGGATTAATTACTTTAAAAAGTAGAGAGTTTACAGATCTAACGGATCTAGTAAACATAGGTTGATAACTAAAAAAGAGATTCTTTGGGAATCTATTATAAAAAAGTAAAGTAAGCCTAATAAGATATATTTAGATACAAATAAGATAGATTCAGATGATTTAATTGTCTTGTATACAAAATAAAAACTTTAACAATTAACTGAGGACTTTGAGGTTTATTAAACCATTGCTTATATTCAATATTACAACATGACTTTAAAACTGTACGATAGAAACTTTAACAATCAACTTTATGCAATCTCTATGTTGCATTATTATTATTCATTCATCTGTTTATTGCTTTTCAGCATAATGCCTTGCTGATTTTGCGTTGCTTATATAGAAACTTGAAATAATCTTTTCATTCTATGCGATTCTTGAACTTCTTACAGTTGTGCAACTTGAAAAGTAGTGCAAATAAGCTTCAACCTGGGTCAAGTACTTAAGAAACATAATCTTACTCAAACTTATTCTCCTAGGCACTCTATCTCTTTTTCTTTCTCTCCCTGTCTCTCTGTTTGCAATGAATATTGAAGGAAATTCAATTTACCTCGACCTCCCTCTGTCTTATTGGACCTAGTTATGTTGATTCTATTGTGTGTTGATAACATAATTAGCCAATAGTGTGGAATATGTTGAGATGCTGCACCACCAATGGCAATCTAATTGTTATCATAATTACTTTCATGGCCTAGGTGAGCCCCTTTGTTTGGCCATAATGGAATAATGAGAAAACGCAAAACTGAAACTTAAATTTCCAATTGATTTATGTACACATTTCAGCAATTATTTAAGGCAAGAGCAAAAACTGTGTCAACACCAGGACCAAAATGAAAAAAAGACCCAGAGAGGAAAAAAGAAATTTCGAAAGAAAAACCGAAAAGAACTTGACTGGCGCCATTGGGCAACCACAGTGAGGAGGGACAACTAGAGGTTCTGTGTTATGTGAACATGATTTATTATTTCTAAAGAGGGAAGAGGGAAAAAATTTCCCTCTCTCTCATTTTCTCTCCTTCTCTCGGTGTCCTTTTTTTCTAATGTGCAAAATGACCCAGTGACAAATTGTGTAGCCAACTTTTGGGCGCTTCCTCTTTGCGGTTGTCACTTGAATAGAAGAAAACAGCATGAATGAAAGAAAGAAGTACAAAAAAGCAAAAGAAAAGAAAAAAGAGAAGAAAATTTCATACTTCTAATACAGTTGGCATTTACTTTAACTGCAAAACACTTGCCCCATTTCCACCTCTCTCTCTGTCTCTCTCTTTCACACTCTCTATTTCTTCTCTCACTGTACATTTGGCAATTGATTTATAACCCAAAATACCAATAAATTATTGATATACATAAAACTTTAAGCCTTAAGTCCATAAATTTTATTTACATTTTTGGTTAATAAACTTTCAGTTAAGGCAGAAAATGCCATAAACTCAACTTGAGTAGGAGCAGAAAGGAAATGCTTAAAAAGCAAAATGAACTTAAAAGTACAAATAAAATGGGCTTTTATTAAGGTATAAAAAAGTGTAATACAGAATTGATGAGATTTTTGTTACGCTGAGAAGTAGTTATACATATATCTATTTGAACAATGAATAGAACTCATCATTGGTTTTTAGTGCTCTGCGTTAGATAGTTTTAAACATCTGCTTTTCTTTGTTCAGATACATTCGACTTATATTTGTATTTGATAGATAAGAGATAGATGCAAGATATAGTCCAATGTGTCCCCATCCAAATGTAGTTTCAATTAAGTGGATTGAAAAAAATTCAAATATAATCTCTAATCAAAAAACCCCTTTCACAATATTCTCTTCTTTTTCTTTACCTTAGAAATGATGTTAGTATAAAATTTTATTTATGTAAATATTTTTTAAATGAGTTCTGTGAACAAAGAGTATTCAAATTTCGAGTATTCAGAGATGGCTTCGTTATATTTTATGATTTTCATCATAAATCATTAAAAATCAATCAAAAAATCTTGCAGCGTTTTTTAATGCAAATATTTCATATCTGACGTCATTATTGGTAGCTTTGCCAGCCATTTAAATTTGACTTGAATTTCGACAAACAGCAACAACAACAACAACAACATGGACATTCAAATGAGAATTACTTTTCCTTCTCTATCCCCGAACCTCTCTTTCTCTAGCCTCTTTTTATCTCATACTTGCTTTACCGCAGTAATTTCTTTTATTCTCCTCTCTGCTTTTCTTGCTATTTTTCTCCTTGCTTTCTCTGGCGTTTTTTTTTGTTTTTTGGCTTTTTGAATGTGAAAATGCAAATGCCGAAACAAAAAGTAGTTTAGAATTTTTGCGGCTCGTTCGAGGGTTGTTTTCTCTTCTTTGGCCATCCCTTGTTACTCCACTTTGCAGCTTCGCTTTGCATTTGCTTTGTGGTTTTTGTTTGCCTAAGGGACAAGAAGAAGGAATGAAGGAGGATGACGCGGATGGGGCAGGAGAAAAGGTAGAGATGCCATGGCACCCAGAGACTCTGTCGACATGACATTAAAATTCAATATGTTAATGAGCCAGTCCAGGCGAATCCCGTCTCTCTCTTTCTCTCTCTCTCTCCCTTTCTGTAAACTCCGATCTGATGGTCGCCAGGTGTTGCGCATACTTCGTTTTTGTACTCTCACAAAGGATATTGGCTACGTTTCTTCGAAACATAGGTTTAATTAATAAATAATTATCATATCTTATAATTTTCTAACCAACTTTATCAAACTAACTGAAGAACGCTTTGGAATCAATGTGGAATAGAAAGATTTAAGTATCTCTGTTTGGGTGGACTGAAAACATATTCTAATTCGGCACAGATGAGAATATTAATAGACCTTAATCGCTTTCTTACTACAATTTTCTCTTATTATAGAGTATGAAAACTTCTACCAGATTATAAGGTCTAAGAATTTTTCATTGTGTTTTATTTGATAAAGGACACTCACAAGGTCAGATGACAAAAGTTTTTTGCCTTGAATTCTACTTAAAATGTATATAAAAATTTATAGATTAAAAAAGAATTATGCTGAATTAAGTTATTTTTTTCTTTTGGTTTTCTCTTTTTTTTCTGTTTGTTTTGAGGTATGCAAATAATTTCAATTTTGTTATTTGTTCACCAAACTTTTTGCCAATTAATTTTATTCACATTTTTAATTCAATTTATAATAAAATTTATCTTATTTATATTCTTTTTTTGATTGCTGAAATGTTTTTGCAATCTATTCGCGGCTAATTGGCATACAGTTCCAGTTCATTGAAGTCTAATGCGCTTAATTAACAAGCAACAATAAATTAAAACGTGACCAGCAATTACAATAATAAAACGAAATAGTAATAATGTTGAAAATTTTTCGACTATATAAAAAATTCAATTGTTCCATATAATAAAGTAATCAATTTCATATTATACAAAAGAAAAAAAAAATAAAACCAGAAAAGTGCGTTGAGAAGAGAAAAAGTAAATAACAAATATCAATTGACAAATGCAAATAGTCAGCAGAAAATTCTATTAAAAATTTTTTCCTTTCAAACCCATGGACAGAAATCAAAGCATCGCCTCGGGCTATCAACTGTCATAAACTGCAGCAATAGGAATTTCCATTAAAACTAAAAAATAAATGAATAAATCCCCAAAAAAATACAAATAAAAAACTAGGAACAACAAAAATAGAACCAAAAAATAATAAGAAAATACAAATTTTTTTACTAATCGACTTGAAAATACCCTAATGGAAGTAATATGTTTAAGCAGATTGAAAGAAATTAAGATAAAATAAATTTTTGGATTTGCTATTTACCGAGTTTTCTTGGAGGCACAGAACTAAATCTAAGTATAAGATCAGAGAAGGACAATACTTAATCCTTTTTACAGTCCGTCAATGTACATAGAACCGAATGAGTGCTTGAGATTAGAAAATGACTTTTTAACTGAATTTAAAAATTTATTCAGTTAATAATGAAAGTTAAACTAAGACATTCTAATATCAGTCTACGATAACTTTTCAATTCAATCCTTATATCTTCCTTTTAAGAATTGAATATACCCCTTTCGATTGGCTGCTATAGAATATGCAAAACAATAGAAAACATTTGTCAATACAAATACTCCAAAACAAAAAATAGTATACCAGATTCAAAAAAGCATTTTTGTTCCTTTTTTTTTCTCTTTTTTTTTTTTGGGATCAGGGCGTGGCTATGTTCTTGTTGTTGTGGTACATTGCGGAAATGGCCTTTGGGCGGAAATCCGTTTAATTTGCAAAATGCCAACAATGCAATCGCAATAAATGTGACAAAAGCAGAGCAAAAAGCTAAATAAAACGCAAAATGAAAATCATCAGCAAACACAAAAAAAAAAAAAAAAAAAAAAACAGAAATAAAACCATTACAACAAATAAAGGTGCAACAAGATGTATAAATTCAAGTGGCAGCAGGCTGCAAATACATAAATCATTTGTATAATATATAAATTGAATTGAAAAATCACATAAATGAATGCTTGGCAAAATAGTTGCGGGTAAAAAATATGACAAGCAACGGAAATAGATAAAAATCTGACCATGAGTTTAATTTTTTTTCTACTAAATACCTTTACCTTTTGGTTGGGTATTTGGATTATTTAGAACGATAGGATTTTACTGCTAAACTAGATTAGAATTATGACGTCATAGGAGATATGTATTTACATAATTGACTTAACGATGATTGAATTCAGATGGATTATCGCCTCTTGACTATTTATCTGTCAACTTTTGTATTTCCAAATACTTAGATCTCATTTGCATATAGTTTAAGGTTTTCTCTGATACTTGGACATTCATTTTTATCCTTTATCGCACTTCCTACTTACTGTAGCGCTCGGTACTTCATACAAATATCCTTAATAAAGTATCATTCTGCCATCAAAAGGACTTGCTAGTTCGTTTCCATTTTATTGCTCATCAAATATATTTGGTTTTGCATATATTTCAATACTCATTTCTTACTTATAAAATGTGATCCGGTAATACTCTTTCAGTTTTGCATTTTCACTGCATACAATTTTCATTTCGCACAGTTTTTTGTTCATAAATATTTAGCTGAGCCTTGGCATAATGTATGTATGTATATATATAAATTGCATTTCTCGCTTACGATGCCCATTCAATGCAATTCAAAATGCAGAAGCAGTTTCATGCCACAAAACCACGCTGAATGTACCGGCCTCTTGCAGTGTCCTGAATCCTTTTCGCAGTACATATAGTTGTGTATATGTGTTTGTATGTACATATGTAGTATAAAGTCATTGAACGCTCTTCGACAATTTTTCAATTTTTTGCGTGTGTATTGTGTATTTTGTTTTATATTTCATTATTCTGCTGTTGCTGTTGCAGTTGCAGTTGCAAGCTGTTGGTCATTTTTAATGGTGACTGCCACCGCTTTTACTGGTGGTGCAATGTCCAGCGTGGCAACCACAACAGGACTCGAGGTGGAGTTGAGGTAGATGTTCGTGAAGTGAGAGGCATTGAGGCAGTTAGTTGGCTGTCTGGTTGCCTGAGTGTTGCTTCTTGTTTAATTTGTGTGCACACACACACCCACACACACTCGTACTCACACACAGCTTGCCAGACAGACGCACTTGCATAATATTTCATTCATTTTTGTTGTATTCTCTCTCTTTGGTTGTTTTTATTGTTATTTTTTTTTTATGTTTTGCTGCTTGTTTTGTGACAGTCTTCGTCGGGTTTCAATGCTGATGGTGCGGGCGGTGGGATGTTGCGGGGGCGTCGGCCAGCTGTAGGTGGAGGTAGTGGTGCTTGGTGCTGTGCGACATTTTCATGTTGTGTCTGCTGCATGTTGTTATTTCTGTGATTCTCTGTTTCTTCTGTTGTTGCTTTTATTGTTATATAAATAAGCTATAAATTTCGCTGTGAAAGCCATATAAATATGCATATGTATATGAATATATGTATGTATGTATCTATCTGCATACATATAGAGATGTGTATATACATATTAAATGTAAAAAGAATTTAAATATCTTTATGGCAGACATTTTTGTGTGTTTTGCCTGTTGGCAAATTGAATGAAATTGTCAATTTGCCTTGTTTGGTCAAGTTAAAGCTTTACAGTTAAAGATATATCGTCAAATGGTAAATAAATCTCATTAAATTTAAGAAGTATTTTTTTAAGAAAGAATAGAAGAGCAACAAGAATACCTTTAATTGTCAGATGGCTTATTAAGTCGGCTTTAACTCAGCTTCTTTTAAACCGTTTAACTTTCCGAAACTGTAGTAGTTGTCATTCAAATACTTTTTTTGTTACTTAAGCTTTCATTTGGTTCAGTGCATCTAAAACATTTAATATCTAGTATACCTAACTAAGACATATACTACAACATCTAAGTAGACGTTCTTCATTTGTATTAACTCTCACCACAACTTTGTTTGGCCTTCTGTGTATATTAAACATAATGTCGACAGTCATAAATCAGGTTTTAGTCAAAGTTTTAACCACCCAAGTGGCCATTTGCAGTGAAATTTGACAACAGACACCAGAGAGCAAAACAGTGAAGAGGGAACAACTCGTTTGGAAACTCGTCGCGCTGTGTTCATAAGCCCTCAAAATCCCTCATATTAAATGCTTTGGCGCTTTAACTCTCTCTCTCTCTTTCTGGAACTCTCCCACTCAGTTTACGGGTTGTGCAACTCAATTTTATGCTTAATGGCAAAATCCACCCGGAAACCTATACCCCTAACCTTAGCTACTGTCATCTAACTAATTCCGCATGCAGACAACTGGCGGGATGCTTGGTAGTGGCAAGGGTGGTCTACCTCTGTCCAGTCCAGAAGGTTGTGATGTAAGCCCAAGCAATGTCTATGCTTCACCCTTTAAACTCAACTCGTGCATAACACAAGCAACACGTGGCACTTTGGCTCTATCACCAGCCATTTCGGTCTTCCTTACACTCACACTGTTGGCCATCGTCATCTCTGTTGTTGTCCGCTAATAAAGGTAATTTCACAGTATCCTATGCTCCTCAACCCACAAGCAGTTGCAACAACTTTTCAATGTCAGCTTGGCTGACAAGTTGGAGGGCGTGATTTGCATGAAGGACATAAAGGATGAGTTCTTTTGTTGGCTTTGACATTTTTCTAATTGCATGAACGCACACATGTACACATAAAAAGAGACAGAGTTACACACACACCACAGGACACGTGTCGCTTCATTAAATGCTAAACAAATTCTCTTCCCTATGTGTTAATCAATTAACATTTTATTCAATGCAAATATTTTTCAAATTAAATTTATCAATTTTCAATTAAAAAAAAAAAAAAAATGTGTTAAATACACTTGCCACATTATTTTGTAAAAGTATTATTTGATGGACAAGGGTAATTAGCATCGTTCTTTGGTTTTAGAAATTTCTAGAGATATTTCCCTCATTTTGAAGGTTTATTATATAGCATACATTTGAGGGCAAGAGAAAGCCAAAGAAACTTTTAGCTACAATGGCATATTAAAATGATTTTACTTAATTTGCTGAGATCTTTCAAGCAAACTTCTTAACAAAAGGATTAATTTAAATAGCATTATTATTATTTTTAATCAAATAAATCATAAAGAGTATACAAACTTCCCATAGCTACAACTTATTTTCTTTTACCCATTTTTTATTTTCGTTGTTGAACTTTGTTAATTATATTTCATGTCATTTTTGATGTAATGCTTTATGTTAACCAGGCCCCAAATGGCTTTACAATTTCTCCGGAATCCAAACAAAAATTAAATCTTTTCTATGATAAGGTCTGCGGCGGGCGTATTGAGGATTTGTTATTATAGGTGAATTCTGAATTATAGAGATATTTTAATTTAATTTTTTGATGTGGAAAGTTTTGCTGATATATATTTTTTTCTGCCATTTTATGTCTCTTTCTCTCTCACATTCTGTCACTTTTAACCGCAGCCTTTATTGTATAAATGTGGTGATTTAATTAATATGCTTAATGAGTTGCAATTAAACACACAAACAAAACGAAACAAGAAAACAAAAAATAACTGTCAAAGGAAAACATAGGAAATTAGCAAGCGGGGGGATAAAAAAAAATTGTAACAAATTAAATACAAAAACAATTTTCATTGAATTAAATAAATCTAAAGGAGGTCAATTGAATTTATTAAAAAAAACGACAGGCAACAGAGTTACAAATTTGACTTATATGGGGTTAAAAACAGTTATTTAGGGAAGTGGGGTGAGATTGTGGATGATGATATTGAATAAGACCAGATTTGGAATCAGCGAATATATGAGAAACAAATTATTGACGATTAAGTAGGATAGAAGTGGAAACAAGAATAGAGATTAATGATGTAAATTATAGAGTTTTCCGTTTAATTACTTCTGCTAAGTTCTGTAACTATGTGTATATTCCATCTACAGATCCTTTCTCAATTAAAGAACGTTAGCTAAGAAATCTACATATTCTATATAGCTAATCTTCTCAAGGAGCAAAAAAACTCACTCTCCAGCCACTAAGTAAGTCAGTCTTATATATGTAGATCCTATTGCATTCCCATAGTTTCCACTGTCCTATCTATCTATTGTTGTTTGGCCAGAGTCCGGTTTTTGGGGCAACTTTGCATTTTGGCAATCACCGAAATTGATTAGAACAGGAATGGAAATCACTCGCCAACAACGCATGGGCCTAGCCAGGATTTCCTATCGTCACACATACACACACGCATACTCATACCCTCGTCTATATGTATGGGATATGGATATGTATATATATATATAGATATATAGGGGCGAGTCCAAGTGTACACGAGTGCAGCCAATTGGCAAAATGGTTGCCTACCATACCCACAAAATGCAATCCCAGCTCCGCCATCGCCACCGCCAGCTCTTGTGTTGACCACCAGGCCTGGGTCTAGGGGCCAGGCTTGGCTAGGCTAGTGAAAAAAATGTCTGGCAAAATAAACTCAGTGAAGAAGCCGAAAAACCCAAAAACCAAAAAGCAAAACTATGCAACTCAATTGCAGCAGTTGAAGGCAAGCAGCAAAGTCCCTGGGATCAGAACCAAAACTATTTTTTGCCAGTTTATTTTCTAGCTTGGACTCGGGACAACGGACAACTGAACTACTACTGACTACCGGCTCCGGACACTGCACTATGTACGCCATGCTGAGGGAGTTAGCGTGGGGTTGAAGGGTGCTGGTGTTAGGGGAATGCACATCATCAATATGAAACAGGGACATGCATAATCGGGCGGATGGCTCCCAGTGCGCTGCATTTATGCGTTGCGTTCTAGGAAATCCCGTCCAGACAGGAATTTTTCAACGAATTCTGTGGCCATCTCCATCTCCCCCCACTTCTCACAAACGTGGGTAGATAGTGTAAGAGCTAGCTGAATAGAGAACTGGCCATTTGCATTGTTTTTTTCTGCAAGTTTTGGCGGCTGTGAAAATGATAATAAAAAATGCGCCTAGTTGACAATGCAAAAGCCCCAGATTAGAGTTGGAGTTGGTATAGCCAAATGCAAAACAAAAGCAATATGTATGTATATCTCAGATCGAAATCAGTAGTCTATATAAACAAGCCTTGAACATTACTATTTCTCACAAACCCTGGAATCATATTAAGTGTCTGCTACTGCTGATACTTATTATACCACACTTAGTTAGTCATAAATATGAAACTAAAATCCACATTAGAGCTCATTACATTCACTTCACTTGGCCATTAAACATGCCTTAAATGGGGCGTGGCCCCTTCTCAGGACCCCGAGTATTAATTAAGGGCGTAAATATTATATCTGTGTGTGTGAGTGAGTGTGCGTGTGAGTTTATGGCAAAATCCTTTGAGCTTCAGCGCCACGCCAACTGTCAATTATGTTATGATAATTTCTTGGGGGCAAAGAGAAAACGAACGAATGAGTGAGAAAGAGATGGAACAAAATGATGTGCAAACAAAACATAAATGATAAAAAAAAGGTGAAAAAGGGGTATAAAAACACCAACACCAAATGGCGTGTGTGTCTGTAATTAATATTCTCAATTGTGGAAAATCATTATCAGAATGATAATGAAAATCATTTCGCCTCTGACGTGTGACCTTTGATTTTGTGTGACACAGTGACTCAGCTTGTCAGATCTTTGATTTCACATCACATATTTTTCACTTTATCTTTGTGTAAATTTCTAATGAATATGCCAACAGGTCACGTCCTCAGTGAGTGTTTTTGTGTAGGTATGTTTTTGTATGTGTGTGTGCCTTAGTGAGTGAATTGTTAAATTGGATTTACTTAAGAAGCAAAATTTGGTCTCAACCTTAAGGGTTGCAAAATTAATTAACGCGTCGACTTTGATGTCTAAGCAACTTTTTGGTCTAGCTTTAATATGATGTTGATGTAAAGAAAAGTTAAATTTTATTTAGTAGACACTTTGTTGTTGTTATCTACATGCTACAAAAAAATCCTTCCTATTGAGAGGGAATTTCTTCAAAGTTTGTAAAATATTTATCTACCATGAAAACCTTAATTTTTTTTGGAAAATTTTTGACTAATACTCTAATTGCCTCAAAAGTACTCTGTCTATTATTGATTTCATGCTTTTAAGTCTCGTTTTCTTAAATATGCTACATTAAAATGGACTTCGTTAACCATAATCTGGGTCACGAAAAGTCCTTTAAACGGTAATACATCATTTTCTTAAGGGAGACGAAGTCTATATTTAACATCTGTCGAGGGCAATTATTACATATTACAGCTTTTAACTAATGAGCGTAGCATATACATATTAATTGTTAACGTAAAGTTATCGATTTTAGAAAATTTCAAACATGAAGATGTCTTAATTAGCAGTTACTTTGCATGTTGTAATGAATCCCTGTGTGGGTGTGGAGATGGGGATGTGTATGGGTGATGTATGTGCGTCTTTTAGAATTTTAGTGAATTATAAATGTGTTGCCTATTTTTAGGCTTTAGGTCTTTCTCTCTCGTTCATGTGTATATTCTCTTTCTTTTCTGTCGCATATCGATCAACGAATGGAAAGCTAACTTCAATCTCCAGCTAATTCTGACAAACTGCAGCTTTGCCACAAAATTGTAGCAGAAATTTATTATTGGCTTAAGGATAGAGCCAAATGGTTGCTTGTGTGAAAGAAGGAAAAAGGCTCTGTGTTAACTCCTGGGTATGGGTCGTTGGTCGTGGTGTTGGTGTGGGCAGGTGGCAAAGCTGAGTGCACTTTGGCGCTGAAAAGCGTGAGTTATGCGCCAATCAGCGACTGGGGGATAGCAGCAACTAAAAGCAGACCCACAGTCATGTCTGGACGAGCAGGTTTCGAGCTACATTGAAAGGATCTGGTAGGAGTGTGTGTATATGATGCCAAGTTATGCTTTAACCAAAGATACATTATACCATAAAGTTGAGACGAAATATAATATATCGAGTATACGCAGCGTGTAGCAAATGATAACGAACGATGAAGTTAATCAAGTGTGTATAAGAAGAATATATGTGTGTATGAACACAAATGGCAAAAATTTTCGAATTATTACTATTGAAATTAAAAACGCTTAACTACTGAATATATGACCATAATTATCATGTCTGGTTAGAGTGTGGAAAATGTTCCATATATGTATGCATATATCTCTTTTATTTTTTTTTTTTTTTTTGGATAAACCAAAAATGAAATTAAGCGAAATGCATTATTTTAATTAAAAAAGCAATTAATAATTTCACAGAAGCAACTGCAGCAACAGCAGCAGGAAAAGCCAAAAGCAGCAGCAGCAACAAATGTGCCAACATATATGAAACAAGACAGCAACAACAATTGCAATTAGCAAAAATTTCAGAGAATGGTGTGACAGAGGCAAGAGAAAGAGGTGAATAAGGGTCGGAGGGGACACAGAGAGAGAGAGAGAGGGAGAGAGAGCGAGGGAGAGTCTGGCAAATGTTAATAAAAGTAGTGTCATTGTTGTTCTTACAATTGTTGTTGCTATTGTTGTTGTTGCTGTTGCTGTATGTAAGTTGCCACTTTAGCCAGTGACTTGTCCAATTACTACAACAACATAGAGCTGGACCAGACAAGAGGATAGGCTGAGAGGGAGGAGAAGAAGTTGCAGCAGAAGAAGAATAGCAGCAGCCAGGAACAAGCGGGCATTCAAATGGCAAGCCGCAGGCCACGCACACACACTCACATACACACTCGCACACTCACACAGACAGATAGAGAGACAGAGACTGCAAGCCAGGCAAAACGGAAGCGACAACTACAAACTTTTTTCATATCCTGTGAAAATTATTATACGCTTTTGCAAAATAGTCAAAGCCAGCGGCTACACGCACACACAAGAGGAGAGAAAGAGAGAGAGAGAGATAGAAAGAGAAGTAGAAAGAGGAGAGACAATAGTTAGTTGCTGCACTTTTGACCAGGAACCCAGAGACAATGTTCGACAGTTAGGTAGCCCAAACGAGAAGTGAGAGAAATAGTTGGAACTTTTGTCAAATTGTTTTTATCCCCACCAGCTTCCTTCTCCTCCTCCTCCTCCTCCTCTTCTAGCTCGTTCTGACTGCAACAGCTTGTGGCTCAGTGTTAGTTTTAACCATTTTATAGACAAAATTGTACGAAATATGTATACTATAGTCGCATATATTATATACAAAGCAAAGCAGTAGCAAAGGCAAGAGAGCCAAATTTTTTTAAAAGTGGAACGAAACTTTTAATTGTGAGTGATAGAAAATGGCATATTAAATGGGAAAGTTTGAAAGAAAGTTCGAAAATATTCTAGATATATTTATGTACTCAAAGCGATTCGACGAAAAGCAATTTGAGGACAGCCTTAAAAGCTGTCCAATACAAATCCGTCTATAGAATAGCCAATAGAGACTAGTGACTATGTGACTTTAGAAGGTTCGTGTTGATTAAATGTAATTAATAAAGCTACAATATTGATTGTTGTTTCAAACAGAAGTTATAAGAAGATGTTGCTTCTCGATTCCTAAAAGTAATAATAAACTTATAATATTGCTTTCTGTTTCGATCTATTGTTAAACTCTTTGGTATTTTATTTTGTAATTACTTTAAGAATTATGCATAAGATTATGATGCAATCAATTTATCTAATGCCCCCCTTTAAAGAATTAACCAAAATTAAAATCGCATTATGCAAATATCTAACACATTTTCTCTATTTCTCTCTTTCTACTTGCAGGTGAGTTATCTAAGGCAAAACTTTGATGTCGTAATTCATTTGGCTAATCGGATTTCAAAGCGAAATCAAACGGGTGGCCCCTTTTTTAATTTATTAACTTTGTGCTTTAAGTACATACGTTTAAATGCATACCGGTTTGATTTTATATTATCTTCTCCCCATCTTCGCCCACTTCTTTTCCCCTGCTTTTTTTTTTGTTTGCCTTCCTGCATCTTTTGCTTTCTACGATTGCCGCTCCATGACATGGCATCAAACTTTATCATTTTTCAAAATGCATTTAATTTCATTCCATTTTGTCGCATTTTAGCATTTTTTTTTATTTTGGGTGACTGTCTCGCCCTCTTTTCTCAAACACACACAGTAGGCGGTTGGGTGGTTGGGTGTTTGGTTAAATCGTAGAATGGCGAAGGCAAAGTTATAAAACTTCATTTGTAAAAGTGCTGCGTCATGCCGGGACAGTCTGTCTGTTTGTCTGGCTCTTCTGTCTCTGCGACTCTTCTGTCTCTGTGAGTCAACGGCACGAGTTAGACAAGTCATCAAGTAAATCCCTTTTAGGTATAAAGTTCCTTACGTTTGCCATTGCCTTCTACCTCCCTCTTTCACCCTCTCTCTATCACTCTTTCATCTTTCGTCTCTCGTCTTTTAAATTTTATCATGCTTCAACTGTTTGAGCAGAGAATTTTGCAAGTTTTCTTCCTTTATATGCTGTTTTTTTTTGTGTTTGACAAACGCCAAGGACAATGATAAGAGAGAATGCTAGAGAAAGAGAGAGAGAGAGACAGACAGAAGAAGAAAGAAAAACAAAAAAGCAAACTAACTGTTGGCTGATTCTCTCTGCTCACATTCTCTTCTAACTATTGATTAGTTGGCAAACATTCGAGTAGAGTTTAAATTGTTGGATAATCATATCATGGCATGTCATCTTAGTGTTACTTTTTTGCTGTCTCCTTCTTTTTCAACTCTCTCTCTCTCTCTCATTGTCTATTGGACTGCTTTCTGTCATCAATCAAAGCATTATAGCCAATTGAGCAAACATTGTGAATTTGTCATAGTTAAAAATCTTATACAAAGTTAATGTTGATGCAATGTGAGCTATAATTGTCCTTCTCTATATCTCTTTCTCATGCTCTCTCTCTCTCTCACTGACTGTGTCAATTTCCATTTGAGCGGATATTTGTCGAGCAAACTCAATTGATTTGCCAGTCTCAAGGTATATATGCATACATCTCTTCACAGAAAATGCATTTCTTGGCAATTTCCTTGTTTGGCCCAATTTTTATGTGTGGTGCATGTTGCATACTTTACGGCGCCAAAGCAAACTCACATGCTGCCCGCTCTGCCGTCTGCCACTTCATCTGCTTAGTTTTTCCTCAACGCTTGAACTTCTCTTGCAGGAAATCATTGCACCCGAAAGGCGGATATATCCATGATATCCTTTTTCTTGCTCACTGCTACAGGAGTCTTCCGCCTCCCTCCACCATGTGTGTCGCTCCCCCCTTGCTGTTCCTGCCATTCGTGCCAGCTGTCTTCAGCACTTCAGCCGCCGCTTAAGTTGCACAAAATGTAATACATTTGATTGCACTCATGTTCAAGTTGTGCTGCTGCCAAAGTGGCTGCCGACGAAAAGAATAAAGTGAAACGGATGCAAGGCCAAGATTCCACTCCACACACACACACATACTGCCTCACACCTCATTCCCCCGTTTCGCTTCTTAGTTATCACGTTCTTTCCTATTTATTTTTTTTCTCTGTCTCCCTCTCTCTCTTTTTCTTGTGATATGGGTCGTCAGCAGGTTTGCTTCTTTTTGTGTGAGTGTATGCGGTTAATATGAGGTTGAAAATGTTACAAATTGATAGATCCGCTAATGCACACTAAGCAGGAAATGTACTTTATATACCATCAACATCACCCAGAAATCTGGTAGCGACATTTTTATACTTTTCATGCTTATGGAGTAGTGGAATCTATACCAATTATTTCGCATTAATAACCATTAGAGAGAGAACTGCTGGGCACTGCCACATCATTCACAATTATATCGCATTGAGAGGGAATGAAAATGGTGGAGAAATGGGGAGAAGCCATCAGGTTCAATCAAAACTGACATGCCGAGTGAATGCCGACAATGTTGACGGCCATTTAGGCTGTATATGCGAAAAATGCCTTCACTTTCTGTACCAACCCATCTTACTCCCTTCACGCTAATAGCCTTTAACTGATGGCGGACAGTGCCATCATTAGGCTGTAACGGATTCGATGAGTAAAACAGAGCAGAGAGTAAGAGACGAGGGCGGAAGCGTCGACGGGGGAGGGAGAACAAGAAGGAGTAGCAGGTTAGTTCGGTTTGAAGCATCGCATCGACATGCTAATAGCTTTGAACTTTTCACAAAATTGCCAAAGCACTACCTACTCTAACCTCTATTCGCAACACTAACTACCTCTCAGTCTATACTCTCTGGCGTTCTGTCGTCCTGCTGTCCTGATGTCCTACCGTCCAGTCGTCCATGCCCTCTTCAATAGCATTTGCCTTTGCACTGTTAATTACCGTTATTGAACTTGTTTGATTGGCGCAAGTTGAAAAGTTGCTGGCGGACTGAGCACACGAGCAGCAGCGAATTGACCGCACAAATGTGTGTATGAGTTTGAGTTTGAGTGTTAGTGTGAGAGTGTGTCTGCGTTGGTCTATGGGTGTGAGTGTGTCGGTTCGTGTGTGTCTGTGCAACACTTGTAATGTAAATACAGGATCATGTTCGTTTGCCACTTGGAAAGCTGCCTACTTAATGGGGCTGCCCTGGCAAAAGGAATCATTTGTTTGAATTGAATGGAATTGATGGACATTGGCCAATGTAAAGAAAACTTATGATTTCTCTTTACATTTTGCTTTTGATTATTTTTATTCCCGGCATACCCTCCCTTTTCTTTTATACCCTTCATTTCGTCAACTAGCTTCATTCATGTTAAACTTTTTGTCAAAGTTTTATTTTTCCTCTTTCTTTTTTTTGGTTTCACACTTTCCTTCGTGAAGGGATTTCAGGTGCTTCAGGTGTTGCTAAAAACTTTGTCCTGTTTCATACATGAGGTATTTGTAAGTCAGAGTGTTGAAATATTTTATCAGATATTATCAGTTTTTAACTTGGCTATCAGTTTAAAATCTATGTCGAGGAAAGTTTAAAAATGATGGAAGATGAAGAAGTAAGAAGTAAAATACAGGGAATTGAATTGCAGTTTTAAAGATCAGCTGTGAAGAAGTTGAAGCTCATAAGTAACTTAAATAAGGTATATACTCAAATAAAATGTGGAGACATAGAACATGGATAGTTGACTAGTTGACTTCTTCTGAAATCAATACGCTCACAAATTGAAAGATAACCTTAAACTACTTTAAAGATATCGTTTGTTTGCTTAAATTGGTTAAAACAAAATTTATTACATTCAAATTTCGATGAGTTGGGCAGTCCTTGATCCACTATAAAATATAAGGAACCTAAATTTTATGTTAGCATCTAAAATCTGGCACTTACTAGACTGAATTATGGACCAATTTGCTAGTTTCTGGTCTTGGTCTCTTTGGTGATTTTCAATTGCAATTGCAATCCACTCAAAAATGCAAATTTCCCGAACAAATTTACGACCATGCCCATTTATCTAAAAGAGAATTTAGTGGGTTTTGCGTTAGTTTGCCATAAATAAAAAATAAAAAACTTCTTTTTGGTATGAGCTTCTAAAAAGGATTTTCACGATGATGCAATGGCTTTTAGTTTGATAAATTCACGTAAATTGTTGTCACTTTATTTAATTTCCATTCCACCTTTCGTTTCTTTCTCTGTTTCCTGCTCGTTCTCTGTATTTTATGAGTCCTTAGCCAAAGCTTGAATTCAATTTAACATTCCTTTTTTTTCTACTTTGGTTCAATTTATAAAATTGAATATTGGCGAAAGGAACTCGATTTCCTCACGCCCACACACACGATGCGTTGCTTCCACATGTGAATCGTTAGCCACGCCCTCTTTTTCATTGGGTATCCAGGACCTGCCTTTGTCTTGATCTTGTTGCGTAAGTTGGCGAATTATCTGATAGTCAATCAGGTTACGAAAAGGTTGCAGAAAGCAGTAGCTAAAGTAGTAGTAACAATTGTACCAGGCGGTGGCACAGTGAGGAAGTTCACATAAGTAGCTGCAGCTACTTTGGTAACTAGCTAACACACAAAGGTGGCACAGTGGTATAAAGTCCATTAAAAATTGTTAAATAAATGAGTTAACTAGCTTCATGTAGTTAATTTAAATGCATAAGGTATTTAAATAAATAAATCCATCTGGAAATCAATTTGGTATATTCGGTTGTAATTTAATTTCACAGTATTCTAAATTTCAATTTTATATCCCTTTATTAGAAAACACTTTGAAAAATATATGTATGTATATCTCTTGGGCTATTTTAAAAAAAAAGTTATTTTCCATTTTTGATATTGTTACCAAAGACTTATTTATTTCATTATTACCATACACTTATTTTATTACCATCTGAAGAGTTCTAAAACTACTTTTTGGGAATGATTATATTGGGTCATAAGTCAATATTCATTATTCTCGTTGTTAACATCGCGGAAATCATTTTGAGAAAATTGTTTTAGTGATTTTATGCCACTGTGCAATCGTTGAAAGCCTGTCAATTGCTTCATATTTAACCTCACACAAGCATACACACACACACACACACACACACGTAAAACCATTCTGGCTTGGGTTTTTTATTTAAATATATAAAAATTGCCATTTTGCCAGTGATTTTTATTGCGCTGCTCACTAAGCCAACTTGTAGATGGCTCAAAACCCAACATCTAGCCCATTTCTGCCACCCATCGTTGACAGTTTTACGTTTGTGTGGAACGACAACGCACAGTGACTTAAATAAGTATAGCCTCACACATACACAATCTTCAACAGCTCCTTTGTGTGTCATTTAGCTCTTGTCTCACGCTTGCGTTTCATTTTGCTGGTAACTTACCCCTACCTACGTATACCCAACTTTCATTCCCTTACCTCTAGGCTATCATCATCCTCACCAACTCGCCTTGCCTGAAACGACTTGTTTGTGCTCTTAATTCTGCTTTTTTTTTTTTGTTCTTGCCAAGTTTGCAGTTTTTGCAACGTTTTTTTATACGATTTTTATAGATACGTGATATATTTTTCTGATGCGTTGGTATACTTTTTTATTGCCAAAGGTCCACCACGAACAATTCCCAGTCGAAGGCAACCGCCTCCTACTTTTGATCCACCCCTTTGGGTCTTTGTTCTGCCTTATTCAATTTCATTTATTGATTTTTTTCGTTTATTTTGTTTTATCTTATTTTGTGTTTTTGTGTGTGTGTGTGTGTGAGTGTGAGTGTGTGTGTGTGTGTTTTCTCGGGTACAAGGCAAAAAGTTGTTTCAGTTGACTAACTACTTTTGTCTCATGAATGCAAACTGCTGATGATTAAGGGCAATATGTTGATCCAGCTTATTCCAGAATTCCATTAGAATACCACAATCCATGTGCCTTTCATATTTCGGTAGACTCACTGCATTCACCTGCATGTTCTTAAGATCCTTGTGAATAGGCGAATCCTTAAAGTGTAAATGAAAACAGCAAATATGATGGAATATGTCTGCGGGATCACCTTTATGGGGCCAACCCTTGAATTGCCAATGTGGTCCAAGGGCAAAGACAGCGGCAACTTGATTCCATTCGTTTTCTTTAAGTCGAGATACGTTATCGATAACACGATAACGCAAAATATTACCCTGCAGATTTATCGAAAGCCTACGATAACGACTGACTGTGAAGAGAGTCCATTTATACTCACCCGAACACGTCTTTCGATAGTGATTTCTTCCAGATGTTGTGGACCCTTTTGCCGCATTTCATCAACGGGTACATAGCGCATATCCTGCAGCAATTGCTTCACATTATGTAATGTGACCATGCTGGTCAGTGCCTTTGGCACAACAATAACTGGAAGCACTGACTTACGCTGTTTCAAAGACACACGACGACGAGATGCCGATGAAGACGTAGATGGCTTTGCTATATTTGTGCCCAATGGATTGATACCGAATTCTTTTTCGCCCTTTACTCCAACTGGCTTGAGGAACCGCTCCTGACCGTAACGATTATATTTGGAGTTACGCTCCATTGTGGGTTCCAATTGTGGTGGCACCACCGGAACCTCACGCAGCTTCGACTGTTCCTTCTTATTTGCATTAATGTCGCCCAAAGACTTTACCAATGCTTCCTGTGTTTTCCCTACCAGGCGTCGTGTTCGGAAGTTAAAAACCTTGGACAGCGTTTGCAATACTCCCGACACTTCGTTTTCACCCATCAACATCTGTTCGCGATTTCGATGATAACGTTCACGTGCCATGGCAATTTGCGCCACAGACCTTACCTCCAAATCATCCTTTTCATCCGGTTGTTGTGATTTTTTCTTCAATTTTAACCCCAAAGCTCTAATGGCATCTTTCTTATTTGCCAAACGCTTGGCCTTGATTGCTGCAATCGTTTCAACCGACATGGACTCCAGCAGGCTCTTCGGTTCAGCATTTTCTTCCATTTTTTCTCAGGAAATAGTTTTTAAAAACTTTTTTCTTCTGCTCACCAAAGAAAAAAATATTAAGCTGCTTTCATCCAGGCCTACTTAATATTTTGAACCGGCCACAAAATATCTTCAATAGAAAAAAATGTTCTGAATAGAATCTCTATCTATCTCTGTCACTATCCATCAGCTAAACTGAAATGTTTTACTGTTAGGTATCCCACCGTCGACTTTCTATGTTCGTTTACCTTGTTTTTTTCCAAAAAGAATTGTTTTGCAATCAATTAATTGACATTACTACTCAAGTTTCTGTACTCTCGGTGGTTAGTAGCACCTCTTTTGCCTAGGCACATAAAAAACTCGTAAATATTTAAACTTTCTGCCATTATTTATTTTTATTACATTGCCTCTGCCCATCGTTCGTTACGCCTCTTGCATCACTTTGCCCTCGAGTTGTTTTTATTTGTAAGCTATTTTTATTTGAGAAAAAGTTTTTTTTCTCTTTCTCTTGGCGAGTTTTTTTTTTTTTTTTTTTTTTTGTTTTTTTCTTTATTCGGTTTTTCCTTTTTTTTTCCTCCCGTCTTGTTGCTTTCTTGTAGGATGAAATTGTCCCCTGCTTTATGTTATTGACTTTAATAACATTTTAGCTGCAAGGCAAAAAAATATTTTCATAAAATGTGTTTTTTTTTTTTGCGTTTTTGCTTTTGCTGGCCCCTCATCATTTTCTCAATGTTGCCTTGAAGCCAGAGTTTATTATGATTTTGTTTCGGTTTTGTTTTTTTGCTTGTCAATACATGGAGTTGAGGTCTGAAATTGATTTCTGCGTAGAGGGCGGCGAAAAGTGGGTGGAGGGCAAACCACTCGGTTATATTTTATGCAGTCTCTGAGGCTATTAGCTGCTCAGCTGCTCTTTCTCGCTCTCTTTGGTATGCTGCCAATGCCGTCAGTTCCCTTTTGGGTTTATACGTAATTGCTAAAGCGAAATTTCATTACCAAAAACGCGCAAGCAAACTGCACTCAAGCGATAGAGAGAGAAACAGAGAAAGAGTTCAACGGGGTTTCGCGTGTGATAAATACCATAAAAGGTCGCCGCCGCTGTTGTCGTCGTAGTCGCCTGTGAAATGAAATTTTCATCGCAATCCCACATACACAGCCCACAGACATGGACCCCAGACTCAGAGCTATAGCCATAGCCAGAGATCCTGGCAGCCATTTTGTCGTTGCACTAGAAAATGGCGACGCCGCCATCGCCATTGCCATCGTATTCGCCATTTTTGTTTATGGCCGCATTTGTCACGGCAAATTGTATTGCCCGTTGGCAGCACCAGTTGTTGTTTTTTTTTTTTCGCTGCTTTTCGCTTTTGTTTCTCTACTTACTTATTTTTTTGTTGTTTTTTGTTCTTCATCTCGGTTTTTGTCTGCTCTTTGCGCGTTAACAATGCACCATTAAAAAAATGCTATAAACCGAAGTCTCACCTTACGTCTATGGGCTTTTGGCATGTTAATTACAATGTATAGAGGAGCCCACAGTGGGCGTCACGAATGTTCATGGGAAAGGTTTGAGGGGTTTGAGTGGGGTAAAAAGAGTGGGAGGCGTCGTCTGATTGCTCATTAGACTTTCCACTAATTGAGTTTATTGAATTACGGCGCACGGAGAAAAGGCATAAAGACGACGAAAGGCCATTAAAAAGGGTATATATGATAAAAGGGTTCAAGGAGGCAAACCGGGTTAAATCGAGCCATTTATACCTAAAAGTATGCTAAGGAAATGAAGCAGAGAACTTAGTAATATCTTAGGCAAACTCTTAACTATATTCTTACGCTCTTTTGCATATGCTGCTTAAACTAAATTGTATGAAGTCTTTTGAAACTAATGAGGAATGAGAGGTATGCTAGTATAACTAGTGGGCTTTAAATACTTGTTAGAGGTGTTCAATTTAGTTTTCTAATATATTTAAGCAACATAGAGTTTTCACTTGTGTTTTTTAAGGCTTTCTGTCGAAACGATTGTACTAGGTAAATTGATTTTCAGCTCACAAAAAAATATGCCACACATCATGGTAGAGATACTTTCAATCTCAGTTAGTTTCATTCAACTACAATGGAACGAGAAAACAATGCTGCAACTGACACAGATATGGGGCATATTCGAGTATAATTTGAATCTTTTTTTCGTGCCACACACAGAAAAATCAGCGAAGTGTAAAAAGAATTAGAGGCGAATGCAGGAGAACAGATGAACACATTCATAACATCAAATTTCATCAGAGCGGAGAATGCGAATACGCAGCGTAAAAGGGAAATTGCATACCAAAGGGAAAAGATGGGTCCAAATGCAACTGGACGTGCCCATCAGCGTTTGCATTCAAGTGCATGAAATTGAAAAGAACCAAGGAAAAAAATGTTGAGAATAACCAAAGGAAAAAGAAAACCATAGAATTTCAGTTTAGGAAATTTTCGGCACATTGACAAGATAAAGTCGTTTTTGTGAATTTCTTGGTTTGTGGCCAATTATTCCTTGCGGTTGTACTTCGTTTATTTCATTACATGGACCATTTATGTGGCAAGACCCTCGCACTCCACGTCTCTTTCGCTCTGCATACCGTCTTGGCAAAAACAATTTTGTCAGCTTATAAACAGTAAAAATAAAATGTCAGAGCTAAACAAATATGAGAAAAGCCGAGAAAAAAAAAGCGAACGAGACCCAAGGAGATGTTGATGGCAATGCCAGGCTTCAGCATAAAGCGCCAATGAGACTCACATACACGGCCATAAACACCCACACTCCATACATCCACACACACACACACACACACACACACACACACACACACACACACACACACACACACACATAACACATATATATGCATGTATTTATGGGTCTTCAAGGCTGCCTCTTTATTACTTTCGTTGGCAAATTGTTTTCATTTTTCCTTTCTTTTCTTTTTTTTGCTGTTTTCTTCGACATTTGCTGCTGGGACAGAGACAATTTAATGAAAATGAGTTTTTCGAGGCAACAAATGAGGGTAGGAGGAGAGAAAAAATACCCATCCGAAACTATAAAGTAGGGCGAATAAGTAGCTGATTGCCAGACATAATGAATGACACTGAGATTCGGATTGAGATGGAATATTTATTACAGCATTTCAATGGTTGTATACCAATTAAAGTTTGAAAGAAAAGATAAGAAGCACTGCCAATTTTCATTTAGTTAATGCTTCACACTAATATTTAGTGTTGGTTAACCAGCAAATTCGAAGTTGGATATAGTAATTGTAAATGTTGTTTGACTAGGCAGTTAATGATTTTTTAAAGAGAAGCCATGGGGAAACAAAGCTTTTCTATATTCTTGGTTAATGAGCTAATTAGTAATTTGAAAAATGGGTCACACTCAACAAAGACAAAAATCTAAAACAACCTAGCATGGAGACAAAAGCTGGCAAAACTTTCACTTTAAAATTCCGATCAAGTAGTGCTCGCCGCGTTTCAAGTTGACAGTAAATCTCAGTGACATCGAAACTTCTTCAATGGGGAATGACGACAGTCGAGTCAATGGTCAGCCAGGAGTGGCGGAACGGATATGAACCAGCATGAAGGACACTCTTCTAACTGCATCATCGTCATGCCAACGATGACGTTTGTTGTTGTCACAGTTGATGAGCTTGTTTTCGAGTGTCCACACACAGGAATACATACACACACACACACACACACACAGAGAAGGGCTAAAGTCCCTGCTAACCTTTTGAAAAGTTTTACAAACAACTTCGCAACTTCATTCACATTCGCATTGCTATACGTTTTGGTATTCGCATTCGTTTCTTTAGCATTCTTGGCGCGTCCACTTTCCTTGTGCCTCTCTATCTCTTTCGTTCGCTATCATATTTGCACTTTTTGATGTCTGTTTGATGTGCAACAGTTACAACTGAAGTGGCCATTCAAGTTGCAGCAGTTGTCATCTCTTCTACTCTCTGACTCTTTCTACCTCTGCACTTACCTTTTAAAGGAATGAAGGCAACAAGAAAGAAATTGAAATAGAAGAAGGCCCTTGGCAAATATCAAGCATACGCCATGTGATTCAAGTTGTGGCTTCTTTGCTTGTTTTCAATTTTACTTTTACGTTCTTTGATTTGTGTTATGACTTTTGCTTCGCAGCATCTGTGGCTAGTTTTTAAAACAATAAGGCATTCTCTAGCTAATTACACTATACCGAAGTTAGTATTAGTTAGAATGCTTAAAATATATGTATAGTTAAATGCAACTTTAAGATATTATAGATAGGATGTTGAAGTGGACTGTTTGCTCTATAGACATCTTTTTTGAAAATTATATTTGATAGATGCATTCAAGTCTGAGACTTTTATTACCTCCACTTCAAACTAAACAGGCTTGAAATGAGTTTTCATAGTTTTGAACAGTTTATTTCTATTTATTTATAAATTTTTGAGTTCTATTTCGTGGAATATTTTATATATCTATTAGCTATTATCCTGTATAGTTCTTACAATATTCTAGAGAACTAGAGTTAAGGAAAAATTGTTAATAAATTGTCGCAACAGTTCTCAACTTTATTAATTTCTTTTTTGTTTTGTGCATTGACACATATCCTTCTTTATGTATTTGTTCTTTCATTTTTGTTGCATCCTGCATCAGCAGTTTTTCACTTATTGAGTTTTTTTGGCATAAGTAGGGCACATATTTATTTTTGCTCATCTATGGCTGTCGTCAGCCCAGGTGACGGGTGGCAGTTGGCATCAGCTCGGTAGACATGTGGGTGGGGTTGTTGGGTGGTTCAGTGGTTTGAGTGGTTGTGTTGTCAGGTAACAGCAAATGAAACTGAAACTGGCGACAAGCACAGAAAGAGAGATTGAGACTGAGACAGAGCATGGGTTTTCCATTAAGTTAACCAAGATCTTACGGCCTTATGCAGGCAGGCAGGCAGGCAACCTTGACAAGTGGCAGGTGCAATGCCTGCGCTTGTATGTGTCTCCATGTCTATGTGGGTGTGTGTGTTTGTATGAATGTGACATTTGCAAGTTGCCAACTGCCAACTGGAAACGGAAATTGCGACATATATACGTCGTTTCTTTCGTTTTTCAACTGCTGCTTAAAAATATGCGCACGTATGCTAATGTCAAGCCATCTCTTTCTCTTCTTCATACACACACACACACACCCAGATGCACTAAGTGTTTTCTAAATTACCGTAATTTATTACTTTCTCCCTCTCTCTCCATTCCTTTCATCCATCCTTCACGCCTTCCTGACAAATGCATTTCAATTGCAAAGTGTGTCAAAAGTTTCATTGCTTTTGGCTTTGACTTTAGCCTTCTGTATCTCTTTTACTTCTCTGTTCAAACCTGCCAACTGTTGCCGAAACCTTCTTATTTACCCCCTCTTATTTGCCCATCTTTTTCTTCAACATTCTTTGCATATACTTTTTAACCTTTTGACACTTAGTCAGGTCGTCAGCTCTACTTTGTTTTTGTTGTTATTATTTGTGCAATTTCGTGCGAAATATTTTGTAAATGTCTTTTGGCCCGGAGAGAAAAGCTAGCTGCAAAACGATGCTAATTGTTTCCCCGCCAATTACATACTAAAATTTGTTTTTATGCTAAGGAAAGAAGGCAATAAGGAGTGCATATAGGGGGGACTTAGAAGTGTGTGTGTGTGAGAGTGTGTTTCTTCTTACCTGCTGCTTGATATTTGCACTCAGTTTATTAAAATGTTTACAAGTTGTATGTGACTTTAATAACATAAAGCTTATTCATTTTTTTGAATACTCTATTAAAGAATTGGAAAATAAAACATATGAAGTTTTAAAAATAGAGAAAACTTAGACGATTAGACGATTTTGACATGAACTGTTTCTTTGATCTTAGAAAAGTTTTATTTTCTTTTCTGTGGAAACATTTTTATGCTCTTACATGACACTTTATGTAAGTAAATCTGATTGACTCCTATAAATTCATGGATTTAACATGGATTTTCTTCCGAAATTTCATTCAATCATAAATATAAAAGATTTAAGATTCAATTTTCATTCGTTTAGTTCAACAAAAACTCAAGTTACTGTCTTAGTAGGTCTAGGTTATCTGGGTTAAAACCTTTTGCCTTAAGGTATTTAACTTAAGACATTCATTTTTGTTGGTATTACCAAAAATATATACATACACACATATGTATATGTGAGCGATGTGAGCGTGTGTGTTCTGTATTTCTGTGAACTAAATCAATTTGTGAGTTTTTAAGCAAAATTTCTTTCGGCTTTTTTCTTTTCTTCTGCTTAGAGCCTGAGGGCAAGCAAATCTGACCTGATTTTTCAGGCAGAATATAAATATATAAATAACTGTATATAAATGCCACATATATACACACACCCGCACAACCCAGTCAATGCACTCAGGCATTAAGAAACGGCATAACGCGCATACGCACTGTGGTACGCCACCATAGAAGAGATGGCAAGAAAATCGCAAGGATGAGACAGAGGAAGAACAAGAGGTGTGAAAGAAAACAAGCAAACATAAAAGCAAACAAATAAATGGAAAAAAGAAATACAACTACTTTTGTGGAAAATAAATGATTATTTAATATTTATTTTCCTGCTGGCTAGAGTAGGAGATTTTCTTCCTATTTTTTGTACTTTTTCTTTCTCTCTCTCCCTCTCTATCTCTCTCTCTCTCTCTGTTGTTGCATCATTTTTCATGCCGCCAGCCTAAGTGCCACACTGGACCATGCTATTAATGCCAGTTGATTGGTCAGCAGGGAAGTGAAGTATAGAGAGCGTGGTTCTTGGGGGGCAGACACAACAACACTTCCACACACACACACACAAACACATCATCATACAATACACATATGTATATGTATTTATTATTTAGCCAACGTTTTGTGATTACTTACGCCTGATAAGAGAGAACGAGAAAAAGTAGTGGGCAAAGGGGGGTGGCAAAGAAAACTGCCTTTTCGTTTCAAGTGTAAAAATGATTGAGTATTCTGGGTAAAGAAAACGTAAGCAGATCTACTTTTATTTTGCTTAGACAACAAATAACTTGTGTGATTTATTGAATCTGAAAGGCCAAATCGAGAGTAAAAAGCAGGTTCAATGAAGAAGTAAGAAACAGGGAGGGAAAGGGGGAAAGACCAATATACTATATGCTTAAGAGAAATGTGTGAATTTCCCTCAAATCAACTGTTTCCTTTTCTTAGAACTAGTTGAAGATAATATTACAGGTAAAATTTTTGATAAAAACTTGAACTTTTATACTCTTTTCTTAAGGGTTTATTGAAGTTTTTAAAGAAAAAAACTTAGGATTATTAGTTTAGGATTATAAGCAAATCAATTAGGATTTTATTTTCTATACCTATACCTTAAGGATAGATAACTTTAAGGGTAATTAGCCAAAATAATTTAAAGGAGAAGGATTCACTTTTTTCCTTATTATCACACACATCTTCATTTAAGTTTCTTAAACTTCAAAATGTTGTACTCTTCACTAAACTAAACCAAAAGCCACTGAAACGTCACCAAAAATCAAGGTTTCTTAAATAAGCGTTAAATGGTTTTTAAAATTAATTTTCTGACTGATTCGAATTAATTTGATTACTTACATTTATTTTAATAAAAGCTCAAGCATTTGTGTATTTCGGCTGCTGCTTAACTTTACTTAAGCCATGTTTATTTTATCAATGGGCCCATTGCGGGCCGACAAAGTGCGTCTTCCTGTGCGTTGTGTCCTGCCTCATCCTTTTTATCCCACATTCCGTACACTCATTCGATGTAAGGGAAAAAAGGGCTGTCCAGCTGAGAAAAAGTGATGCTGAAAGGTAAGATGGCAGAAGGGCTGGCATGGGTTGATGGGAGGGGTGGGTGAGTGTTTGGTCGGCACGTTTAATGAATTGGAAGGTAATAAGCAAAGCATTACGGCTATTTCTTCATCATCTTCAACATTTTCTTTCGTTTCGTATCTTTCCTTTATTTTTTTGCCTGGCCCTTCACTTTGATTATTGATTTTTATTGAAAGGGAAGTTTCTCTCTCCATCCATTGAATGTTTTTTTTTTTTTTCTTTTTTTCGTCTCTTGCCTTTATTGGATTTGTGTGCAGAGAGAGTCAAAGTTAATAAGATTTTGTTTTGTTTTTTTTTTTTGTTTTTTGGGGGTAGAGATGGGGAGATATGGAACAAGGGGGATAGGAATCGAGTTTTCTTTTTGTGCGGGTCGAGCGAATTAATTAAAGCTCATAAAAAATGGTCGAGTGCTAGGAATGCAATAAACTTAAGAGTTGTGGCAAGGGGCATGACACAGAGAGACGAAAGAGAGAGAGAGAGAGACAAAAAAGAGCCACAAAACTATTGCCCAGTGCGGGTAAATGGCAAAAAAAGTAGAGAAACACAAAGAGTTGGGTAGATGTTTGGGGTAGGGGGTGGGTACGAGCTGTGGCAAGTTCCACGAAGCACGCATCATTTAAACGTAAAATTATAGCAGGACTTTTATGCGGCAGGTTATAATTCACAGGACGTGCAAAATGCAATTGCAACCAACTGGACAGAGAGACACTGGAAGAGGGGTAGGCACCACCCCTCTGTGTGCATTGGGGTAAAAATTATCATTTTAATTGCACATTTCCGCGTATCCAGAGCAGAGGCGGCAAAGTCAAAGCAAAAGTAAATAAATTATACTGCAGACTTTCAAAAACAACAATTTTTTATTGCCCTGCGTTTCATTTTATTTGCATTAATTTGCGGATGCAAGGAAAACAAAATTCGAGAACAATTCTAACTAATCGACTAGAGACATACCCTTTAAAGGAATATAATAGGAAAATTAAATTGGGTTTTCTGACCTTATAATGAAGTCGTCTAACTGAAAGAATGTTATGTCAGGATATAGAGATGAAAAAATATGCACATTATATAAATACATAGAATGGAAGGGAGTTAAGACATTGTCTATATATTTATATAGATATCTTCATTTATAAAAAGAGAGATATACATATATACAAAGATAAAAAGGCAGGCAGATCAAAGGTTCTATTCAAAGATAAGTATGTAGATAGCTATGTACATATAGCAAGATCAAAGTCGGATCAGGATCATAACTACGCCTCTATTCTGTAGAGTGATAAAAGTAGCCGATTGGTCATTACAGTGAAATGTCTTTATTATACTCCTCTTGCCTCAAGACTTACGGTAAAAGTTATACAAACAGATGAAAAAGTCATTTAGTCGTTCGTATATAAATATATATTTTTTATATACATATCTGTCTATACATTTAAATTAAAAATTGTGCAAAAATTAAAAAGTCCCAATGCCGCCAAATGAAAACATGATAACTTGCAGAGCGAGAGAGAGAGAGCGAGGTAACAAAAAAAGGGGCAGTAAAAGACAAAAACGCAAATATAAAAAAAAGAGGATAAAAGGGCGAGGACACACAAAGTTGCCATCGAAATTTGGTCACGTGCCATGTTGAGTCAGACTCTCCGCCTGACTCTCTAAAGTTATTTACGTGCCTCGCACATTTTTTGGCGCTTAATTCATGTTGTTTGAGCAAAAGTTGCACCAAAAAAGCAAAAAGCAAAATAAAAAAAGCTCAACAACAACAACCACGACAAACAAACAAAATGAAGCTGACAGGATACTGCGGGTATTTTCCAAGGGGGCTCTCTCAATGTCCTGACAACCTGCCCGACTTGAGCCCACTTTTCCTCCCTATTGTCTATCTGTTTTGTTTGTTGTCCCGCCATTTGTTTGTTCATGAGGCAAAACTGCAGCATACTTTTTAGTAGAAGTCGCAAACGCGGCGTATACTTAATTTGTGGCTGGCAAACTGGTCACATCACGTAAAGACTTTTGGCCGCCGTTCCGCTAAATATGGCCACGCCTAATGACCAAGAAAAGCTACACACACACACACACATAAAAAGCTTGGTGAAAGTACATGACATTTTCTTTTGATACCCTACATTAATGAGACAGAAAAATGTTGGATAAGTCATGGAGTAACTCTGGAGACAACTTTAAAAAATGTTCCGTGTACACGTTTCTTATATTGAGCACCTCTGAGGACAACTTAATAGCAAGAAAAGGCATTTCTAAAATAAAATATGATAAGTAAATAAAAAAAAAACATGTTTAATATGTAAAACACATTTCCAAAAATTTGAATATTAATATGAGAAAATTATGTTATTTTTTTTGCTTTTCTTAATTATAAAACTTTTTACTTATTAGGAATGTGTTTTCATATCAAAGTTCAGAGTAAGAACTAAGCTTAAGTCTCATATTGAGAATTTCAAATTAAGTTGCTTGATTACCTAACCCAAACTAACTAATGGAATACCCCGCTTGACCATTAACTCATAAAAAAAGAAGAGCGAGAAAAACAGGAAACCAAGAAAAAGTTGATGGAACAAACTGCCGACCTTTTGGGCCAAGTCACCAGGCGACATAAATAACACAAAAGAGGCAATGAAAGAGAGACAAGAATAGCTGGTTAAACGAGGCAAAGACTATAAGTTGTCTCTTTTTCTCCTTCTCTGGGTTTCTCTCACCAGTTCTCGGCTTTCTCGTTTTTTGCATTAAATATAATGTTTTATCTAATTTTTTGTAATGTTGGCTGCGTGCTGAAGTGAGAAATATGAGCAAAGCACGTGGTCAGGCCAGGGCCAGAGCCCAAAAGAGTCAGGGATTGAGTCAGTGAGCACAGAGAAGAGGGCAGTCAACCTAAAGCTATCAATTTCTATTAGGCCAAGCTTGCGTTTGCTCCTCTATCATTCTCTCTACCCGTACTGCTTGATGCCACTTTAAAATGCAGGCCAAGAATAAACGGCAACAGCAGAACAAAAAGGAAAGAAAATGGAGAAAAAAAAAATATATATATGTAAAAAAAATTGTTGAACTAGTAGCAAAAATTGCTCTTAATTGGCGGCAGCCATTAAATGCAATTTATCAAAGAGACGACAGACAGATAGACCAGGCAACAGCAACAACAACAAGAAAAAGGACTATACAGAGTGCTCATGTGTGTGTTTGAGAGAGAGAGAAATAAATGTTGCAAGGGACAGACAAAGAGGGGGAGGGACAACAGTTGACAATTAATTTGACACAATTGCAAAGCAGAGCAACTACAGACCCACAGAGCAAAGCAAACTGTGCCAACGCATCCTGGCCGAAAAGGTGTTCCAATTTGCTCTAGCCAATTCCTACCTACCTCAACTCCTTCCTACCCCACTGCCTTTCCCATTTGCCCTTTAAAACTGCCAGTGCAACTTTATAGTTGACATTGTGTAAATGTCGCTGACATTGTCGCTGCTGCTGCTTCTGCTGCTTTTGCGCTGGTTTCCCCCCATTTGGCTGTTTGTATTTGTGTGTAATGAAGCAAACATGCCACATACATATGTGAAATGGACGCAAGGGTCGCAAGTCGAGTAATTGCCGTGAACATTAGGGTCCTAGTGGTCTAATGGCTAGGGCCATTCCACCTCACTCCGACCAGTCAGTTTCATCTGAAACTCTGTGACACTAGAGGGCAAAGGTTTTCACCATGCATAATCATAAAAAAAGTACCAACAAAAAAATAACATAAAATGTATCACGTAGTGGGTAAAACAAAAAACCCGAAGAAGAAGATGAAATAATATAACCTTGACTAAAAGGTTAAGTCCGGAAGTGGGTTAGGACAACATTTGAGATTTGAGTAACGTTTCTTGGACCAAAAGCCAGGGCTCCAAACTTGCTAGCAAATTAATTAATTTCTAATCATTACCTTGTGGGCCCCCTGCCAGCTGCCACCTGCCGTTTGCCTCTTTTCAACAAGAAAAGGCAAAATGTTAACATGGAAAATGTAAATTAACACAATAATTTTGTAGACCATTTAGAATCGATTAAAAGCCTTTTACTTGCTGCCAGTGTAAGCAAGTTGGAGAGTAGGAGAGACTGCAGCTTGGCATTGCTGTACACTGCTGTTGCTGTTGATGTTGTTGTTTTTGTTGTTTGCCTGGTTTGCCACCGAGGCATTGCCACAAAAGCCGCCACCGCATGCCAGGCAAAGTGCAGTCACGCCCCTCTCATACTACTTACTCACTTGCGCTTGCATTAAGTGGCGGTTGGCAAAGTTGTCGACGTTGTGAAACTTAAACAATGCACAAGGATTTCAGATACACACACACGCACACACACACAAATGTGTGTATATACACATAGGGACCTGCTGCAACTCCTTCTGGCCAGGTGCATAAAACACGTAAGCTGCTTGTTGGTAACTCAGAAGCGGCTGGTAGCCAGTTACAGCAGGGATGAATTGAAGTAAAGAGAGCTCTGCCAGCTGGTCTTATGCCTTAAGGACATTAACCTAATCAACGCTGAATGCATACACACCTACATATGTATATATGTATGTACATATGTATGTGCATATATATAAAAGTCACACTGTAAACGCATGGACTCGTCTTTAGAGTGCTAAGAAAAGGGCGACACATGGCATTATTATTGTTGGTGTACAAAGCCTTCCATATGCTGAGGAATAGAATACTCTACTTTAAATTCCATGAATATAGATCATAAATACATCAAGTATGGCAATTTCTTTCAATTTTATTCCATTTCAGTTGATTTACATATTTGCCCTGATAAATATGCAACATTTTTTTATATGTTGTATATTTGCTGTTCAATATCTTAATGCATTTGCATAAAATAATATTATTATATTACAAACACACACACACACAAAAAGAGAGAGAGAGAGAGAGAGATAGACATAGAGAGAGAGCGCGAGAGAGATAGTGAAAGAGAGAGAGACATGCAAATGCACATACTCACACACTGATGCAGAGTGCATTAAATTATTGTTGACATAATTAAAAAACAGTTGAAAAACAGAGAAAATAAGGGAAAGAACTGCACACTCGATGTCATTTGCATGTTTCAGTTCGGATTTTTTCATTTTATTTTGTTTTTTGAGGGTGTACATGTGTGCGTTTGTGTGTGTTGATCTAAGAGAAAATCGTCTGGTAATCAGGCTGTGTGACATAAAACGAACGAGCATGTAATTATGTCAGCGCTTGATTGCCCTGGCCATGCCCTCTAGGCCATGCCAATCCAATGTCATTTTGCATATTGATAAGGCAAATAATAAGCAACAAAAAATAAAAACTCCCATAATTGTCATTATTTTTTTCTTACTCTGTAGCATAAAAAATTGTTCATATAAAAATGATTGCAATAATTGGTAAAAATGCATTGATTTATGCACGATGAAATATAAAATAAATAGCATTTTGTACATACATAGATGAGCTGGATAAATCGAACAGGGGCAGATAGACAAAAAAAAATGTGAGTGGGATGGGGTAACCTGATTTAAATGGCTGACAACAACTGTCAAGTCAATTGACAGTTGGCCAAAAGAAAAAATTAACATAAAAAAATTCCCTTATACAAATAGCCAATTTTTGCATTAAGTAAAAGCAAATTAAGTCAAACAAAAAGCTATTCTTTAATTATGCAGAAATATAGTGAATGGATTGTGAAAATGGCAGTATTCGATGTACAAATATGAAACTAAGGACTTGGAATGATTTGACAATATAAATGTGTCTAAATTTAAACTAGCAACAAGGATAACTAGAACAACTTGAATAACAGTCTCTTTTAGATGCAGAATATTGCATAAAGGGTATTTAAAAGTCGTTATTACGACTAAGAGATTGTTGTGTATGAAATAAATCATTGACGTCCTATTCTATAGTGCAGTTCTTATAGTCTCTCACATTTGCTTTTTGGTTTTGATAACGTACACTATTCTGTAAGATTTCCTTTCGACAGAACCTCACACTCAATATGTTGCAAGTGTGTAAACTTGCTTACCGCCTAATGAGCAAAATGGCAGCCAAACAAGTTTTTAGCCCAAAACTAACAATTTTATCAACTATCAAACAACAAGTACTCCCTTCTGTCACTACTCCTTCGCTCACTGGCTATGGCTACGCCCGCCCCCCCTTGAGACTGCTTAACAACACGGTAAGCAATTTATGCATCGCAACGTATGCAACACATTTGCAGCATGCCACAGAAAATGTGTTCTCGCCCTTAGTTGCCGCATGTCTTCAATGTATGGCCATGTGCCGCGCCCATAGCTACTTGAGTTGGTAGGTAGGTGGGTGGGTGGCAGCTTCATTAAATTTACACGCACATCTTGAAGGGGGCGTGGCAGTAGCTGTAGAAGCAGCAGCAGCAGCATCCCGCTTCTCGTCGTTGTTGTCGTCGTCATCGTCGTCGTCAGTTTTGTGCAATTTCCGGCGCAATCTTCATTTACAACTTAAGTTACAGCACAAACAACTACAACTGCATGTAAACAAACAAGACACACATACACACACATTCATATGTGCTGTTCTTATAGGCAAAAGGCAGACTTTTAAGCTGTTGTGAAAACATTTTAGCGCTGAAGCCGGAGAAGGAGAGAGAGATAGGAGAAGCTAGATAGATGGAGTTTATCTGCCAGCTTCAAGTTCAGTTTGAGTTTCCTCTCCAGGATATGCCAGGCACAAAATTTATTAGGCGCATTGCATACTTTTGTGCGTTCACTTGAAAAATGACAACTTTAATTTAAGCTACAAAAGGCAACAGAGATGGGACAGAGGGACGCAGCCCAGCCCCGCCTTTGTATAACCAGAAAAGGGCTGGTTAGACAAAAGCCTCAAAATACACAGACAATGACAATGGGTGTTAGACAAAGACAGAGAAAGAGTGCGACTAGATATAGAGAAAGAGAGACAGTAAGACTTGGAGTTTGAGAGACATTGAGAGACGAAGCAGCTACCGAGTATTGTCTCTGCTTTTGTCAGCTAACCACAGACACAGGGCTTGCGTTTGCCTTCAGTTGACTCCATGAAGGAGACAAACACTGATAGAGGGAGGACAGAGCATGTGTGTGTGTGGGACGATGACTACGAAGGCGGAGGCATAGTCTCAGATGAATATTAATTACCATTTGAAAGCTTGTCATACACTTGTGTAAATTTATCAACAACAACGAGAATGCGAATGGAAATGGAAGTAGGAGTTATAACAGGAGCAAGACTAGGCTTGAAAATAGCTTTGAATGCGCAAAAGGATTACAAAAGGATTTGCATGCATATAGGGTAAATGCTACCCAAAAGTGTACAGAGTAGTCGGCCCGAAGGAATCATGTCTACCTAAAGCCTCTTCTTCCTCCTGCTTCTCTTTCTCTTGGATGATTTTGCTGCTGAAATTTTCGGTCATTGCAAAATGTCATAAATAAATGCATGAGCCCATAGACAAAGAGAGTGCGAGTAAGAGAGCTTAGAAGGCAACCGTATGCATCTTATATCCTTTGCACAAAACTTTTAGAGAATGCAATTGTAATTGATAGTCTCAGACTCTAAGAGAATTATTACTGAACAATATAAAGGTCTTACACAGTGGGTAGCCAACCGGGCGGGTGTTAATTGAATTGCCATAGGTGGCAAAGCAAAGCCAGTTTGAACTTGAATTAACTAACTAACAAGTTCAGAATGTATTGCCCTTATTAAATATAAAATTTTTTCATTTTGAATTTTTCCAGGCACCACCTACACACAACCGCAAAATATCAATGCCAAGTCAACAGCGGGACAGCAATTGAAGCAGTCAAAGCCTGCCAAAAAATGGCTAACCAGCATATCAGAGCAATACCAAGAGCAAACGGAAGGATTTGGTCAACAGCATTTGAAACTGGACGGCCACACAGTTGACCATCATAGAGTTAAGGCCAATAAATTTAAAAAGTTTCATTCGAAAAATCCTGGCGGAAGTAAATCCAGTCCGTATCATCAAGCACATCGTGCTGTGCGGAGACGTCAGCGTCGCGAAACTGAAGAGGATGATGGTAGAATTAGTAGTTCCACATCGACAGCAATTGCAACGACTGCGCTGCAGGTTACTAGTTCTAGTTCCAGTTCGAGTCCCCGGGCCAGTCAAGTCTATGTGAATAGTTCAACGTTATCGGCAGCACCAAAGCTAATGGTAATACCGAAAAGAGCACGCTCTACATCCATTCATTTGGCTCCCGAGGATCTCAAGCCCAAGCCCAAAGAGCCAGTAATTATTATAGATGATGTAGAGGAGTTTGATAGTGGCACTGCCACTAGAGATCTCTTCCCACGCAAGAGTCGCGAAGACGATGCGGATGATGATGATGAGACCGTTGAGGCGCCTCGAGTTCTGCCATTGCGTCCAGTGCCTCCTAATCCTTATGAGCCTGAGGAAATGTCTGTGGTCTATGCGGAACAGCATTCGGAAATAAGGCTGATGTGTGAAGTGGATTTGGATATAGCTACCAGCATGTGGTATAAGAATGGCCAGGTGAGTGTAGAGTGCAGAGGAATTCCTTTTCTATTTCTTTATTTTCTTTCTATCTCTGCTATTTTTCAAGTGGAACTGAAGCTGTCAGAGCTGCCAACTTGTTTGCAGCATTTGACTTTAATTGCATTCTTAGCTGGTCCTTAGGTTCTTTTCTTTTTTCCCTAGTCTTTCCTTTCTCTATTTATCCTATTTTCCTCTCTTCCCGTGTCTGTGTCCTTCATTTTTATTCTTTTCTCAGACGTCTCGAGTGCCAGTTTACTTGCATATTTTTCTTCTTTTTCTTGTGTTCCTTTGGCTTTATTTGTCTGGCTTTTGTGTCCGCCTATTTGTCGCTTAACTGCCGCATTATGCAAATGGGATAATCGTTATTATTTGATAGTTTCTCTGATGTCAAAAGCGTTTTTAAGAGTTCAGCTTGTTGCCCATTCCACCTTTGGCCCAACCAACAGTCAATTCCTTTACTCACTCACATCTTTTTGCTTCTGCTTTTGTTTTCGCTTTTTTTTTCCTCCTACTTCTAATTACGAGTTTTTTGCTATGCGTAGCAACATAGCCACGCCTTCCATTCCCTATTTCCTCTTTGCACATTTTCATAACAAACATGATGCAAAAGTTAACTTTGCCAACGAGCAAAAGTTATTGAGTTGTAATTGCAAACGCAAACAGAGCAGAGTAGAGTAGCATAGAGTAAACCATGAGGAGCATGAAGAGGATGTAAAGGAGTGTGCAGAAACTGTAGTCTACCTTTTGGCGTAATGCAATTATAACACACAGCTTTTTGTGGAGTGTTGAAAGTGTTTTGCCATTGTGTGTTTGCGGCATTAGACGGGAACGGGAAGTTGCTTAACATTTGCAAAAACTTTTTCATTGAGAGCGGCAACTAGAGTATGTTAAAATTACAAAATTCATTTCAACACCAATATCGATTTAAAGTAGATCTTTTAATCAGTTAACTAGTGTTGTGTTTGAACATAATACTATATAATTTAAGGAACAAGTTGGTGAAATAGATAAAGCTAATTTACTAATTTCTGCATTTCTTTTTGTAGTTTTAATAAAGATGAAATAGGAATAGTTAATAAATACCCTAGCCACAAATTCTATTGGTAACTTCTTAATGATCCCTTCTTTTGGCAAGTAAATGTCAAGTAATTCAAATCAAATTTTTACCATATGGAAGAGTTATATTTCAGTCTTCTTTTAATCAATTATGAAAATTATCCTTTGTTAATCAACAAACAGGCTTTAAATTGTTTGAGTGTTTGAGTTATAAAATTAGAGAGTTCACATTTATTTTATTTTAATCGACAAATAAATAACACGGCACGAACTTTAAATAACACATTTAAGCATGTGATTTGCTTAGCTTTTAACTAAGTTTAATGTGAGTGAACAAGAGAATATGTGACTAAATTAAGTTCAATAAATTTTGTAATAAATATATCGTTATAGTGGGCACTCCGCGGATTGGCAATAAAGTCATTTAGTAATGAAACATTTGTAGAGCAACAACAAACTACAACTACAATGTCTATTTGAGAGTTAGATGTTGGATATTTCACTAGCAGATGCTCATATTGCCAACTGTCTGTTATTTCTGCACTTGCTAGTATTGTTGTTGTGATTGTGTTATGCTCGCACTTGTTTTTCTGTAAATACAACAAGTTGGCAGGCCAAGTTGTTGATGGGCAAATAATAGTAGCAAGTTGCAACAACGAGAATACCGGCAACACTTTGTATGTACGTGGCTAGAGAGCTGCATTTGGTTGGAGAGCAGTGGTGTAGAGAGAATTGTTTGTTGTTGTTACATATTGTGGCTTGGCATTCTGCACCTGCCTCGAAAAAGTGTTGCATACTTTGTGGGTAAACATTGTTAGAGTTCTTCTCATGGCTCTCTCTTTACCTCACCTGCTGCTGTGGGCTGCTGCTGCTGCTGATGTTACACTTGTTGTTATTGCTATTTGTTCTTGCATTTCATATTAGATTCACTTCTGTAGTCAATTGAGAAAATCCAAAGCCAAAATTTGTCTGACATAAGATTGGAATTTGAGATTCCAGCAAACCAGACACACACACACACACATTTGGCATTTCGATTTAAATGGAAAGGAGCGAAAAGTCTTTCCATGATATCTATGAAATTTGATTTGGCTTTGATTTACCAAGAAATTTGTCACTAACAAAACAATCATAAAAAGAAAATTATTATACGCATTTATATGCTCGACTTCATCTGGTGAGTGTCTATATTTACTTCTCTGTCTCCTACTCTCCCTTTCTCTCTCTCTATGGTTTTTGCTGTGGCTTGTGGCATATGGCAAGTTAATGGTTTTATGGCTGACACTTTAAGGTCAACAGACTTTAAATTGCATCAAGTGAATAGCTGAACGCTAAGCCTCCATTAGTCAATTAGTAGGCAACAGGCAACAGTCAAGGGAGTTCACTGCAGCAGCAGCAGCGGCAAAGGCGGCGGCAGAATGCAACTAAATCACATCAAGCCAAGAAATTAATCACTCAGTCTCTGAAATCCCCAAATGAAAATGAGCAACACAATGCGGTGGCATAGAAGAGATAAAACTGGGGATGGAAATGGGGAGCACAAGTTGCTAACACGCCGCTTACTTTGTACCTTTGACAAGTTTATTAAGTTAGTTACAATGTCGAGGCTGCCAGAGAGCAATACCAGAGATGGGGCATGGAAATGGAGGATGGAGATAGTAGGGGCTCCTACGATGGCAAATAAAATCAACGCCATCTTTCGGTCTGCCATCGCAGCACATTTCCCCACGGTGCAATTGTATTAGTTGTGTTAAAACAAAAGCCAGCCATGTGAAAGAGCAAAAGAAGCGGATGAGCATGGTCGATGGTGCAGAGAGAGAGGGTGAGCGAGAGGGAGGTGTGATGAGGTTGCTGAAGCTATGGATAGAGCTGGAGACGGAGGCTGACTGCAATTACAACAATGATGCGGCAACAATGTGAAAAAGCAATGTCTATCTGTGTGTGAGTGTGTGCGGCTAAAAGATAAATGTGTAAAGCAGCAGCATCAAGAAGGTAGATATCGACTAAAGCTTTAGTCAACCGAAATTGCTATTCTCTTTTTTTTTCTCTATGAAAATGAGAGGAATTCATAAATCTAATGAGATTAGTCCACCTAAAACATAATACAAGTACAAGGCATACAAATATATTATTATTATTATATGATTAGCATGCCATATCAAATAAATTCCAAAAGCATGCATAAAAATATGCTAAGAATTCGAAGAAATTGTAGAAATCTAGTAATTTTTAAAGAGTAATAAAGTGACATCATAACATTTTCACATTGAAAACAATTAAGCTTTCTTTTTACATTATGATTAGACGGATACATTAGGAATTCCTTTGATATAACCGTCGAAAAGGGTATCCTAAAGTTGGATTGTTTAATGTGTGTGTTGACTCCTAACAAATATATATTTTATCATTATCAGAAGCGCTCCACCTTCACCAAGACCCCAGAAGATAATTCCAAGCCTCTTCACCCCAAAACCCATGCCACATTATATCGCTTGGCTTGGCTAGGAGTCTCCACCCACTGCTCTCCCTCAACTCTGATGGCAGTTGCAATTGCATTTGAGTCACTGTTGCTGTTGTTGTTGGACTTGTTGGCGCTGACTTTTGTCTTGTGCGTTGTCTTCAGCAAAAGTCTGCTCGGTATCGTCCGTGTAGTCTATCCTTTTCTAACGTGCAGTGTACCACACCAGTCTTGCCATTGCTTGCAACTGCGGCAATGACATGCGACAAGTGTTGCACTGACAGCTTGCAACATGAGCGACTTTTGTTGTACTTTCTAGAGCGTTGCACACAATGCATTAGAGTCCCAGAGCAGGCGAGGAGTTTATCCCAGTTCCTCCCTTTGCTACTTCTTGAACGAACTGTGAGTGAAGTGTATGTATATAGGTCTCTCTGTCTCTCACTCTCTCCCTGTGTATCTGTGTGTGTGTGTACAAAGAATTTATTGTTGAAAATTATCAAGAGGCTAATATATTTGCCGAAAGCAATTTCAAGTTAGTAGCTTGGGGCCAACAGCTGAAGCAATGGCAAGCAGACGAAGACGAAAACGAAGAAGGAGTTGCCAAGAAACGCAACGGGGACAGGCAGCAGCGTATAATGTTTGCCGACAAGATTTTTGCAATTCCAAGCAAGTGAAAGATATAAGTAGCCATTTTTCTCACACAAAAAAACACAGAGATAGAATGAGATAGAAACTCTTGACTGACATATAAAACGAAAGGAATTGAAGCTAATTGCTTGCCAGAAAGGAAACGAAAAGATTTTGAAACATTCGATTTGAAAAATGAAATAAAGGATATGTGAATAATTCAATTATGCTAAACTTAATGGGATTGAGCAGGGCAAAAAGTAATTAAATCTTTATAACAAACTAAATCCACAGAATCCTTTTAAATAGTTCACAATTTAGTCATAAATATTTAATGTAAGCTGTGGATGCTACCCACCAAAACCTAATTGAATATTATCCATTCACGCGACTTCAATAATAATATTATTCATGCATAAATAAAATACAAGTGAAGGCAACAGGAAATAAAATGCAAAATTTAAATGTAATTAGAAAATTACATTATACATATATTATAGAAGCGCCAACTTGTGTTAAATCGGTAACAAAACCAAATGATTATGCAAAGTTATGCAACAATTTATGCGAATTGATGCAACTGACCAATTGCTAGAACCAAAAATCCTGAAATAAAAAAGAAAATATGCATAACCACCATGAAAACAAAAGGCGTAAAATCATAATTACAGCAACTGCAGTAGAGATAGCCAGATAGTCGTGTCTCTCCATGGCTCCAAACATTATAACAATGGGCAAGCAACAGCAGTAGCAGCAGCAGCAGCTGAAAGGCAGGCAATGAGTCCAAAACAATCGAGCGTGTAATCCGCTGGACGCTGTAAACAAGGATTTGCCATGCTCATTTAACGCTTTTGTCCAGCGACTAGCGGTTGCCAGTGGCCAGTAGCCAGCGGCCATGTTGCCAAACACGCAGAAATATATCACACATACAGCCTCATACTTACAGGTGCCAAAAAAAAAAGGTCCTACCTCAATCCCAACCAACCTTCAACTGACCAACCTCATCCCCTCTCTGTCTCTTTCTGTTTCTGTGTATGTTACGGCCTCATAAATTTCCAAATGAATGCCCCGTTGCACAATCAAAAGCCTGAAAGCGAATCCAGCCCTGGTAAATCCAGTTGCCAGCTTGGCCAGTTTTGCCATTTGCCAGTTTGGTTAATAAATTTTCAACGCAAATGGCAATTGCGCGACGACGACGCGACGATGACGGCGACGGCGACGGAAGTTTGCCAGCAACTACAACAACAAAAAAGTAGAGTATACAAAAAAAAAAAAAAAAAAAAAGAGACTAGCAAAAACCTCAAAATGTGCATATACGCATAAATATTTGCACTGCATTTGAAAAATTTATAACAAACAAACAAAACAAAAAAAAGAAAATCATAACTAAACAACAACAACAATATGCAATAACAAAAATTGCCAAATATGCACGCAAATGCACGCAACGGAAACGGAAGTTCACTGCATACAAAAATATACATATAAATACATATTTTCATAGATTTTTCACTGGATTTTCCGCCACTCCTCTTCCGTCTCTTGCGTTCTTTTGAAATTGGTTTGGCTTGGTTCGTCGCCAGCATCAGAACCAGCAGCAGAGAGAGAGAAAGACTCAGCATTCAGCGCATTATAGAAAATTTATAATAGTCGTTAGAAAACAGGAGACGAGACAAAAAAACAACAAATACTCACACACACCGAAACAAGAAGAACTAACTAACCAGAATGAAATGGCAAGCATAGAGAGTGAGGCTAAGAGTGTATTGCATACTTTTTGGGGTCATATTTTCCTGTTGGTTGCACAAAGCCGCAGCTTAGCGCATTTTGACCGCCAGATAGCTTTGAATATGCATATCCATTTCCTCACCCTCATTTTTGAAAGCAGATGAATTGAAAGTGGAAACCAGAGATTAAGCTACGAACGGATCACATTGGCAAATAAATACTCACAATAAGAGTAGAACAGCTTTGGATAACTTGGGTTTAAAAAAAGTTCATCTCTGATTGAGTGCTCAGTTTAAAAGGTTTTTTAGGCAACTAAATCTAGTCTTTGGTTTTCATTAAGAACATATTATTGGAAAAGTCGATAAATTCTTAAGGGAAACTAACATCCTGTTAATCTTACCGTACTTGATTAAATCGATTCGTCTATCTTGGAACATTAAAACAATCTGTGATTAAGTCAAAATATCCATACTAAGAGCTTCGTAACTTTCAGTATATATGTATATAACTGTCTCATTTTGCATATTTTGCTTGTTTAAGTTTCGCAAACTCTAAAAGTATCTAAGTTTTCATGATGCCCATTGCAATGGTTAGAGTATCGCTCAGTTTTGGCTTACGCAAATGACTGCACACATTTGCAGACTCACGCCACACACACACACACACACACACACTGATGATTCACTTTTATTTCACCTTAATCCAATACCCAAAAGTTAAGCTTGCCGCCTACAAATGCAATTAAAATTGTATTTCATCCAGTTGCCGGCCCCCGCCGCCTTTTAGCCGTGCCCATCGGTTCCTTTTGCCAACGATTTAATTGGCACTTAAATGCATTAAGCATGGGAAACATTTTATGTACAATATATTAAGTAGATTTTTAATTTCATATTTTTATTATATGCCATTTTGCGTATTTTTCGCTGGGGGGCATTTGAATGGCCACATAAATTTTGCAGTCGACATTTTTAAGCCGTGATCCGAATCAGTTACAACTATTGGCCAACAACAGTGTGTTTAAGCCATGCCAGTTCATTGTTGCCACATTATGCCAGTGGATAACCCAGTTAAGGATGGGCACTTGTAGGTGGGGCCTATCGCCTGGTGTTGGCCTCATTTAATTGCCATTATTATGATTGTTTGAAGTGAAATATAATAAAATTGCATGCATGCAGCAGCATGCGGCAATGCGGCATGTTGCATGCGCTGCATTGGAAGCCCAAGTGTAAATAAATGCTGAGCGGATATTAAAACATTAAAAGCAATTGTTTCGCTTCACAGTAGAAGACAATGCCTGGTCTAAAAATGAGAGGACAAAGGAGTATAAATTTATGAGCATTTAATGCGATGCATTAAAAGTTTTTATCCAACGCCTGGCCCCGCGCTTTATTTTTGAAGGCATTTGTTTTTTTTTTTTTTTTTTGGTTTTGTTTTTTGCATAATTTTGCACATCTCAAAATGACATTAGAGTTTTGGAAAAAAGTTTTCATCTTTCGCTATCTTTTTGCAGGTGGTTCATGCCATGGATCGGACTGCTCGAGTCACCGACTATCGCTTCATCAAGGAGGCTAATGGTGCGCTAACCATCACCAATGTCATGCTCGAGGATGACGGCAAATGGCAATGTGAGGCAGAGAACACTCGACGCTACACCGAGAATGCCCGACCAGTTAAGCTGGTTGTCCTGGGTGAGTACTAAAGGAAGAAAGAAGATGAAGAAAAAAAACCCTAGCTGAATAAAAGTTTAGACAAATATTAAAAAGGTCGTTACATTTGGCGAAATTAGCTGAGGACGAGCACCGAGGCAGGCAATGAGCCAAGGCAAATATTCCGCGCAAAAGTTTCCATTCCTTCTCCAGGATAGGGGTGGAGACTAGAGTAAAGCGTAAAGTTAGCATGGTCTTATGACTGTCATTAGCTGTAATGCGACAGGGAGACAACCAAGAGAGATGAAAGAAAGTCGTGAAAAACTGATGGTAAAACTAGCTAGAAATCTTAGATGACTTAAAACTAAAACGGGATTAAAGCACGATAACAATGGTCTAACAACCATGATGAAATATGGATAAGAAATGAAAATAAACTTGGACGAAAGTTAGTTAACTGACAGCTGCAAATCTCTCTCTTTCTCAAGAACCCATTAAATAGAAGCCAAGAAACTAAAACTAGTTCTTAGGGTAATCGAAGTCATCTATTTCTTATGACAATTGCAAAATATTAAAAGCAAATATTTTAGATTGAGAAAACTTTGCCCTCTTATTATGTGGCTTGCATTTAATTCCAAAACTAAAGCTCTTCATTTGTTCTTATCAGATCGTCCCAAGCCGCCATATCTTTTGATTGACTCACGTCGCTTGGATGCTGGCAATATATTTGTGCCCGTCAAGGAGAATTCGGAGCTAAATCTTGCCTGTGTGAGCGAAGGTGGCAATCCTAGACCCACTCTTACATGGGAGGTTTTACTCAGTCCAGGCGTGGATCGCCATGCCCAAAAAGTTTCAGCCGAAGTCCTGGAATTAGAGGAAATTAAAAGCAATGAGAAGGTAAGAAAGATTTACTAAGATTTAGCACCCAAAAAGCAAATTGAGTGGCAAGCAAGCGAAACACAGAGAGATCGGGGATGACACTTTGACATCTTGTTTCTGGTGTATGTGGGTGTAGTAGGTGTTCGTGTGAATGTGTATGTGTGTGGGTGGGTGACCACAACGCTTTGCCAGCTGGACGACAAACACATTAAGTGTGGATAACAGCGACTCCTAAGCTCAAATAACGGTTCTTCCTTCCGGTTGGTTGAAGGAGCAAAGCATTCTCGAAGTTGAGACAAAAGCCTGCGGCTGTGGTTAAGCCAAAATTTGTTTGTCTTGCACTCGAGCATAATGAAAAGCAGACAGTTTGGTCAAGGCGCTATATAAACTATCCCCCACCTTTTCCCTATCCCCTATCCAATGCCCAACCACATACGTACCTGTCAAACACATCGAAGTTGTGCCACCGTCTAACTCCATTTCCTTCTCGATGTGTGCGTTTGTCGTTTAGACAGTAAATGCCGCAAATTTGCGTGTTTGGTTGGACACATTGCTCCTATCCCCAAGCCCCTTTTGTCTCGCCCTCAAAGACCTGATGATTGATTGAAAACTGTGCCAACAAAAATTTGCATGTCAAGGCATCGGTTGAGTGGTCACAGTATAGCGACAGGCGGGAGGGGAGAGCTTTTGTATTTTTGGTGGCTCTAGTGCTGGTTAGAGGGGGGTTATTGCCCTTCCATCGGTTTTGGCTTTAATTTAAATTAATGATGTCGCTTGCTGATGATAACAGGCCTGACTAATTGGCCTGGGCCAGAGCCAATTCCTCTTTCTAGTTAGTACAATATATTTAAATGGCAGTTTTTTATCATTTACCCCCCACTCTTTTCCCATTTCTATTTCGTTTGACAGGATAAAAATGGCTATAAAATCAACAGTGGAGCCAAAAGTGAGGCACGTCTTTCGGCTGTCTATAGAGCTCATCACAATGCCCGAATTCTGTGCGTAATGGAACATCCCACGCTCAAGATACGACAAAATGCTTCACTTCTATTGGATGTTCAATGTAAGTACAACTAAAAGTATTAAAGACATTTACCCTTTGAGTTCACCTGACTTTTTCTTTCTCTTGCTCAATACGACCATTTAAAATTAATTACACATTATTAGGTCCTTTCACTTTATGGGCAAAACTTGAAATCGTTTATTCAAATCACCTTAATAATACTCTTAATAAATGTATTGCGATAGATAGAGGGTCCTGTTGAACCTTAAGATGGGTTAACAGAACAAAAAACGAAATAAAATAGAAATTCTTAGAAAAAACATCTACAGATAAAACTTTATCAGATCTTTATATAATTTTCTAATAATTAGCAAGTGCTAACTATAATTTCACAGGCAATAGGATTGCAACTAAGAATTGCAACTAATTGCAAGGGTTATAATTCGGTACTAGAGAAATTAGCTTAACACGTTTCTGCCTACATGTTATGAGTTCCATTTGACTTAACTTCATTTTCACATTCACTCACTAGGGCACTCAAAATATTTAAATGTTGTGCAGCAAAAAAAAAAAAATTATATATTTAAAAAAAAAAAAGAAAAAAAATGCTGTAGCAGGAACTTTTTAATAAAAACCAAACACAGTGAAAATCGCACCTTGTTTAATTAACACACAGCGCAGCGAATGAAAACGAAAATGAAAATGAGAACAGGATAGAGACAGAGGAGAGAGAGAGAGAGAGAGAGTTGCTTTTGGCTTTCGTTGGAGGCGGAAAGGCACGAATGGGCGTAGCCAAGTAAAAGTGAAAACCAAAAAGCAAATGTTGATTAAAAAGTTAAATTGCTAAAGTTAACAACACACACACACTCCAACATGCAGAGGGAGTGAGAAAGGGAGAGAGAGAGTGAGAGAGATAGAGAGAGAGCAAAAGGAAGCTATAATACAGCCCCAAGTAGATGGGATTGGAGAAAGGTCGAAAGGAAAGGGGGCACATGGACATGGGCATGGCACATCACAGGTCGACGGGCAGCAGAGAAAAGATGAGGCAAAAAACAACAAACATGGAAGGGAAAATTATTATGCACCTGCAACAGAACAAAGTCAACGCGTAATAAAAGAAAGCAAAGGTGAAATTATATAAATTGAAAGTGCAGCGAAAATAAGGGAAAACTGCAAAAGAAAACCAGGCAGTCAGAGGAAAACAGTGGGAAAAAGCGACAGGCCCGAACACAGACGACAGATGAGTGGAATGCCAGCAAACGGAGAACATGAAGTGAAGTCGTTGAAATGTACGGCACGAAAGCCTTGATTAAGATTTTAATTAACTTATAATTTGGGTGGAAATGGCAAAAGGGAAAATAAAAGTAAACGAGAAATATGCCAACACAAAATTCCCCAATAAAACTGCAAACAAAAAAAAAAAATAAAAGAAATTATGATTATCATCTGTTCAGTTAGCTTTACTTTATACATACATATAAAGCCATTAAACTGCTCCTCATTGGAATTCACAACAGTCAGCGTTTTGGTCAGATTATTCTATATGGGCAGACAGACAGCTTTCTTCTCATAAAATTAGCCATTAAAAGAAATAATAAGTACTTCATTTAAGGTAAAACTATTTCAGATTTTAGCTTTATGGCCTAATTAGGGCGACTTTCATGCCATGGCATGAAAAACATAAAAGGAAGAAAGCTTTCGCCTACGAAATGAAGTAGGTTAAAATAATGTATATTACAATTCCCATTTGTGATCATTTCTTAAAAAGAAATTCCACTCTATGAACATTTTGAAACCTCTTCTTTATTTCGTTTCCATTTATTAAAGATTGCCACCTTTATTGATTATATTTTCATAGACATTTGGCCAAAACATGACAGGTTTTTGGGGCCCATGGCTATCAATTAGCTTCGGAAGCCTGACTCAAATAGTTTCATACTGGTAGACAGCATTGTTGTTACCGTTTCTATGTTAAGCAAACAAATGCAGTCATAAAGCCAAGTCATCATCATCATCCCTTCCGTGCCGCCTTAACATTTTCATCCCTCATCCATCAACCGCAACAGCAGCCAGAGGAATGGTAGAAGGGAAACCAAAAAAGCAAAGTCCTGTACATCAAAATCAATGCCCAGGACCAGGCGACAATTAGAAGGACTCGCACTAATTGGCAGTAACAAAGCCACACACACACACACAGAGAGACACACGTTAGTCAGGATTCCTGTTTGATCGGCTAAAGGGCAGAGAGTTCGGATCGGGTGGGGTTAGGGCAAAGAACAAAGTGCCACAGTTATTTGCTTTATTAATGCCCGTCAAGCCACATAATGCCATGACAAATGCACAAGGTAGACACACACACACACACACACACACAGATAGATGTAGATGTAGATGTTGAGGCCCAATGAAAATGATTGGAAAATATATAGAAAAGCTGTACAAGGGATTTGCATGGCTGAGTCCTGGCATGAAAATTGCAAAAACCGCAATAACAATAACAACTACAGCAACAACAACAATCAGCAGTAACCAGCAAAAGGCCTTAAACGCGACCCAACCGCAAAACGTTTTTACCCAACAAAAGCAGCAAAAAAAAAAAAAAAAAAACCACAAAAAAAGAAAGGAAAACCTGTGAGAATCATCAGCCTGATTCGTCCTTGTTTCTATGTTTGAATGTGTGTGTTTGTGTGTATATACATATAAATTAAAATGCACACACATGAAAGCATTTGCCCAGACAGTTTGAGGGGCATTGTAATTGTTGTTGCTTTGAATTTTTGCAATTTTCCATGCCCAGACAGTTGACAGACAAATCAAGGACAACCATTGGGTATGAGAATGAAGGCATAAACAACATCAAATGCAAAATGTTCAACAATTTAACATTTTTCAGCAGTTTAATTTTTGTGGGCGCACAACTTAAACAAAAGGGGCAAAACAAAGCGTTTAGACAGACACCTAACGACTTGCCAAATACCCTACAGTTAAAATACATTTTTTATGGTCTAAACTAGTTTTTGAAGAATTCAGTAAAAAAATAAGATAAAATTTAATTATTTCTCTCTTATGAGGGAAGAAACTTTCTTGGACCCATTTTACCGACGTTTTTAAGAAATTATACTTAGACAGTTGAAACATTTGGCTTTTCCAAGTAATGGAAGAAAGGAAAATTCTCACATTTTCGATACAAGCACGTACAGTTTGCTTGCAATTTTCCAACCAAACTTCCGAGTGGTTGTAGGCAATTTTCAAGAACATTTTCCCAAAGAGAAAAAAACGACACACACATACAATTTTCCGACTTTTGTGGTATCAAAATGTTGGCCAAGCAACTAAATTGATAAGCCAGCAGAGAGCCAGAAACACAAAATGGTCTCCCTTTCAGAAAATATCAATGAGTCCGGAGAGAGATCGTTGAAGCCACCCCACAAAATGGCCATTCATACATATGTATGATGATGTCTGACAACTGATGGCCATGTCTATATCTGTCTGCATGTCACACACACACACACACACACAGCAAAAATTCTCTATTGAATAGTTTGGCAAACAACCGACAAACAAATTTCATTTGTCCTCAGTCGCTTTTGAACTGAAACTCTCTAACTCACACTCTCTCTGCATCTCATTCTCTCTCTGTGTGTGTGTGTGTGTGTGGGTCTCTTTTCTCTATAGACATATGCCATATAATCAAATTGTATTAGTTACAAAAGCCCACACAAAAAGCAGGATTTAGGATGAGCAAAGGAAACGAAAGGATTGGGGGGTGAATGAAGGTTCAAAAAATTGAAAAGATTGAAATCAATGTAGAATGCAGATTTTTCGTAGCATACTTTTTTGGATGGCATTCAAATTTGGCTAACACTAATTAAAAAACATTTGATTTATGTCGATGAATATGCATTGAATGCAAATACACGAAGGGCAATGGGTGGCTATGGGTGGCCTGTGGGCTCTGTGTGGGTTGCCACCGTGTGATTCGTATTATTTTCATTTATACATTTTGTTGATAGGTTTTCGACATGAAATTGAATGGATTTTTGATTGGCAGTTCCTGGGATTGGAATACACGATAATTCCGTATGAAATGAACATGCTCGCTATGTTATTTACAGTTATATTATGTCTCTGGTTTCGAATAAATGAATTGAAAGTGAATTAACTTGACCGAAATAGACTAAACGAATTCGAATATGCCAAATGCAGGCGAAACTATTATGCAAATTTTGCTGGCTGACTTTCTGCTCAAAAGGCTCAATAGAGAAAGATGTTATCGCATTTTTGTTTTTGAGTCCCAATCATTTGAATAATTCATTTCTATTCATGCATTTTGTTATTTACCTTTCACACTGTTAATTCAAACTAAAATAAATGGTGAAAAACTCACCAAAAGACATATTTGCATTTAGTTTAATTATAAAAGTTTTCCAGGTTTTGTTGTATTTTTCTCTGTTTTTTTTTTTTTGTTCTCTTCTCTATGTTTTAATTAAAAAACTATTTTGTAAAAGAAAGTCGTCTCACTCACTCACTAACGCAAAAATAACTAACCGAAAATCTGGAGAAAAGAAAAAGTCAAACTAAAATAACCATCTGCCAACTGATTCTTCTATCTTTCTTACTAACTTCTTCTTATATCTATTTTTTGTCGTTTTTTCTCTCCTCCAGACACGCCCTCATTTGCCATCTCTCGTACACCTGGTTTTGGTTATCCACTACGCGAGGGCATCGAAGTTAGTCTCAGATGCGACGTTGACTCGAATCCACCGAGTACACCCCGCTGGCAGAAGGACGATGGTGACACGCCGGTAAGTCAGACAGTAAAGGGGAGAGGGGCAACAAAAAGAGGAAAAAAAACTTGCCACCGTCGTTGTCGTTGCCATTGCTTCTGCTGCTGCTACTGCTTCTGCATACGTAGGCCGAGCTTTTGTGATTTTTGGTCCCAAAGGAGCAAGTTTTAAATGGATTTTCGTGGCAACGTGAAAACTTGGCTTTGGCTGGCAAACTATTTGCCTTGCCTTAATTACCAAAAATTGTTTACGCATAACGAGCGAAACTCATTTCCTTTCCTTACTCCCTTTTTCTCTCACCCTCTCTCACTTTCTCTGTCTCTCTCTCTCTCTCTCTCTCTGATTGCAGGTGCCTCAAAGTGGCGATGGTTTCCTTAACTTCACCTCAATACGGCGTGAACATTCCGGCTGGTACAAGTGCACATCCCGTCATCTAAACTTTCAATATTCCTCGATTGGCTATTACCTGAGTGTGCGATGTAAGTACTTGAAATAAATTAGAAAGCATATGCGTGAAATTGCCACCGAAAAAATGGCGCCAGATCATATTTTTCCCATTAGTTGGCTCTCTCTAATAAAAATATGTCTGCCTCACGAAAATTACCCCAAAAAAACGACACGAGAAAACCAACCAAAATATAACCAAAAGATGGGAGTTTTTTTTTTTTTTTTTGTCTGTCACGTAGTCATATTATACTCTTTCCGTATCTATTTTCTTGGAGTGTATATAGACAAATTTTGGTTTTATATTTTTAGTGAAATTTATACAAATTAAAGTTCTTTAGAAACTATTTATCTACTCATAGCTAATTATGCGAATATCTGCAACTGCATGGAAAATCTCTAACAAGACTTCTTTAGGGACAACTCTGACTGAAATATTTCGATACTTTTATATAGAGTTTTATACAATTTATAATTAGATCAGCTGTTTTTAATAGAATGAAACAAGTATCAATAAGCAATTACATTAGTTTGATTGATTTTTAAAAGGAAACAAATCATTTCTGTCAGTTCAAGATATTTTACTAAACTCTAAAACCCTGAAGTTTGTTTAAAAAGTTTGAAATTTACAAGAATCACAGTTCAGAGGAAGATCAGTTTGATACAAAATGAAAAAGTTGTAAAAAGAATGTTGAACTCATTGTTATTATTATTTGAATTACATTTAGCTAGATTTAAACTTAAACCGAATCTATTCCTGGATAGTTTATAATAAGCTCTATAACCCATTTTGTGTAGTCTGTCTAGGAAACACTCTCCAACTTCTAGATAAATTTTGTATACCCATTCATTATAGAGTGTAGCTAAATGCAAAGAAATTTGCCTTAAATTTTAACGACAAACGCACATGGCGACCATGACACTTTGCGTGGGTGGTAAATGAAAATAAGAAGAGGCGAAAAATGTGGCAAATTTCCATTGGCATTTGGCATTTGAATGGATGGCAGAGTTGTTGGTGGTGGCATGTATGTACATAGTTTATTTGAATGAGTGGATGTTTGCTGTCTGCGCCATTTTGCGTTGGTTGTCAATACATTTTCTCATTTAGCTGGTGGCAGATTTTATGTTTTCAACGCATGTTAATGCTTGTAAATAATTTTTATTGAATTTATGCGGCTAAAAGCAAATCGAGTTTGATTAGGCCACACGCAGCTCTACATTTGTGTAGGAAAAAACTCATTTTCAGCCTCATTAAATGGCAGTTTAGAAAAAAGGACAGAGAGAAGACAAAAATCGGTTATACGAATTACAAAATGCTCATCAATCAGCTAGACAAGTGGAAAGAAAGAAAAGTCGCCAACAACAACAACAACAAGAGAAAGCCAAAAATAATATATTGGTAATAACAACTTGACAAAGTGTTGCCACTTTTTTTTCCTCTTTGCCTTTATTCTCTCTTGGGAAAGATTTTCCCTTCTTGTGTTTTCTATCTCGTTTTCTTCCTTTTTCTTTTGTAGCCTCTCTGACAGGCGGCTGTCGCTGCTCATTATGGGGAAATCAAATGCTTTATTAATAAAAATAAAAGAGGCCAAAAAGTTGCTAGGCTCGCCATCATCCATCCATCCCCTTGCAACATTCAGCTTTGTGCTCGTGCTCTTCTTGTCTGCCAATATCGACATTATCGATGATTGATGGGGCCCAAAAAACGAATGGAAAAAAAAGAAGTAGAGAAAAAGGAAAACGCAAACTTTTGCTGTTGATTTTGCAGCCAAAATCTAATTGTAAGAGACGTAAACGCAAAAAGGGACTCAAACTGGCAACATGTTAAGCACATAAATCAATTTGTAAAAACGTTTTACGTTGAAAGAAATTGCCAAAATGGCAAATCGAATTGTGCAGCAGGCACTCTCTCAGTCATTTCAGTCGTTTGGTCGCTCAGTCGTACGGTCGTCATACTTACTATACTATAAACCCCATTTATGACATAAGGCGCGAATGTGAATCAAAGTTTTGCAGCAAACCAAATATCTAAACGATATTGTCTCTGTATATAACGAGGGTCGTTCTTTAACTAGGCAGATGCAAGAAGGAAAAGACAGTTGGCTGTTTCAATAAAACGGATTCACTTCACATCTTTTAAGATACTCAAACATTTTGTTTAGTTTTCTGCATATTGTACTTAAATTCTTAAAACATTCACATAAATTTAGGTAGAAACTAAATTTAAAGCTTCTACCCTTATGCACTTAAACTATTGTATATCGGTCCTTCCTATCTATGGACACATGTCTATAGAACTATGACAAAGACTATGATAAATGGCTGTGTGGCCACACCCAAAAATGATGCCTCCAATGAAAATGGCATGAGGGGGGAACAAAAAAAAACGTGATAAAACCTACAAATGAAAGAAAACTCAAACTTAAATCCCAGACAGACGTTTGAATAGCCGCTTAATTGCTGACGATATGTTTTTCTTTGCTTCTCTCATGCTACTGCTATGCTTACCATCAGCCATTGAGCTGGAAAATGGCAGGAAGCAAGCATACACGAAAAAAAGAAGGAAAAAAAATGAATGGTATGGCAAGGGAAAATGCCAAGGTAGTCAGCGAAAAATGGAAAACTTTGCTGTCGAACAAGTTCGAGGACAACAACGCTGACAAAATGCAATGAAAAAGCAATCAGCGAATGCCAAACCAGAATCAATGAGGACAAGAGAAAAGAGGAGCGAGGACCAAGTGAAGCTGAAGCCGAAGTAGGCAATTTGAGGCTGAGTTTCTCAAAGTTTTCTGCGCTGGCCACTTTCATGTGATTGATTTGCCAGGCCAGGCCAGAACATTCAGGCAGAATTCAGGCAAGGGACAGGGAGGGGAAGGCAAGGATATGACCATGCCTGGCATTGAGCTTGTTAAAACGTCGCTAATTTGACACGTACGTCAACAGTAGTGGCAGATAGAAGGAGAAGAGAGTGAGTGAGATGGTCCAAGCCAACCAGCCTTCCAGTTAGTCAGTCAGTCACCCAACATTGGGAGGACACATCTGGCTATTGACTTAAGAGAACGGCTTGGGGAGAATCGATGAAACGGGAGGGTAATACAGGGTCTCAGGTATTGAAGTTTTGTTTGCCTGCCTCATTAATGAGTTAAAGTTCGAATTGAGGCTAATTAATGTTGAGTGGGCCTTGGCATGATGTTTGCCTTACAAAGTGCAATTAGTGAAAGTTTTTATCCATTTTTTTTTGTTGTGCCTTGAAATTTAGATCTTAACCCACAAAAATGTTAACTAGAGGAATTTTCTCTTTCCTGTCACATTAAATATTTGAAATATTTAACAATACCAATGAAATTGGCTAAAACAACTTATGAATGGTTTAAGTTTATAGCCATTCTCACGATATTTCATGATATATGACTTTTAGATATTTAAATTTTACCTGCCATACAAGATTTATTCATTTGCAATGAATTGTGTGGGCATTGAAAGTGGGCGGCAGCGAATGATTAAAAGGTCATAATTTCCAATGCAAATTGTCTGCCAAATGTTCAATTTCTCAAAGCCATAAATTAGACAAATTAATGCCTATTTTTAAAAGTCATGGCCTGACTTTCTATCTAGGATAATTCAGAATTTAGAATATGAAATAAAAAGAAAATGTGACTCAACATATTTAAATGATTGTCATTATCAATTACGACCGGCAGATGTTGTATTTGTCTGTTGAATTGCAGTAGAAATAAAAGATAAGTTAAAAATTAATAATTTCTATAGATGAACTTACGAAACTAGTTCATTTCAAGCCAACATACAACATGCAATTACTTGACATGTGTTCAACACTTGTGACCTCTGAATTGTTCTCCAAGGACCTCTTTGGTGGTTAACTTGCCCTTCTTACAAGCAAATTGCATTCACCAGTTTGCTCTCTAAACTAATTTGGCCAACCAACTGTTATGAATATGCAACCGAACCCCCAACCCCGCCCCGGTAAACCAGCCACCCGATCCGCATTATCAACCACTTCAATTTGGAGACGAAAACTAGAAATACAAAACAATGGCCCGAAAAATGAAAAGCATTGCAAGAAGTTGTACAGAAAAGAAAAGTCCCATTGCAAAAGGGAAGGAAGGGAAAACACTTGGATGGGAGGAACTACAATAAAATTTAATTTTACACGCTGTCGTAAGCAATCCTGGTTTGGCAATGCTCCACCCCACCCAATGGGCCCTGGGCGCATTCGAATTCTGTTCATTTCATGCGCCTCAACTGGCGTCTAGAGCTAATCGGCAAATGTCCTTGCGCATGTTATACATTATCCTTTGTCATGCTGGTTATCGCGGTTTAACTTTATTGTTTATTCCGCCTTTTTGCCCAAAAACGATATGAGGCATTCATTTTTTTTTTTGTTTTTGTATTTTTGTCTCGTCCATCCCTTACCACTATGTCCGGCAGGAGGAAGGACCTCTCGTCCTTTGCCAGCATTTCTGTGTGTGTGTGTGTGTGTTTATCGGCGCGCACGATTATTAGTTTTTCTGTTTGCGCTCCTTTTGTTTTTATAGCCAGCGATTATGTTTCGGTATGTGTTGAGGGTTCCGTTCGTTTCATTCTTGGACAAAAAGTCCTTTCGAGGAAAGATTTTCAATAAAATTTTATTTGACTTTTTTTGCTGTTTCTTTGTTGCTCTGAGAGGAAACAAAAAACTCATTTAGATTTCCTTCCTCATCTTCTTGTTGTGGCAAGTTAAAGAAATATTAAAAACTCATTTTTAAATGATAAAAAGAATATACACACACACAAACAAACAAAAAAAAAACCTGAAACCAAAATGAAGATGAAGATGGTGAGAAATTTTTACGATACAGCCAAATAAACGTAAATTTTTTCGACCCAAAGAGATTATCTTTTATGGATGTTGGCAGTTATTTTGCTTGTAATTTGATGAAATTGTTTGTACTTAAATTGGATTAGGACTAAAAATAAACATTGCCTCATATCTCAGTACCCAAAATCGTTTGCCTGCTTGTGAATGAGTTGAAATTGTCTTCTGCTAACATTTCAACTGCTTAGTTCTTGTTTCGCCTTCCATAATTTTCGTTTTATTTCTTAGGTTTCTTTTTGTGCTTATCATATTCGCTGTAGCCATCATCTTCAATTTCAGCTCATTGCAAATTAATCGCGTGTAGGGGTAAATTCCCCTATTTCCCCTTTTTTACCCATCATTTTCTTTTCTCTTCTTAAGTAGCATTCCGTAAGATAGTTTTACTTTGAAAGAAGTTGAACTACTCTATATCTGAATCTTCATACTCTGGCCAAGATAAAGTTTCTGTTTAAAGTCATTTTCAACTATAGTGACTTTTTGTTGAAGATCATTTTGAATGTTATGGCAATAATTGCTACCTAGTTGCTGCTTAAACTAGAATACCCTTTTTTGTTAGTGTATAAGTAGCTGGTGGAAAGAAAAACAACCTATAAATAAAGAAAATGGCAACAAATTCAAGTTGCACAAGAAGCGAGAACTGGCAGCCAGCGAAAAAGAAAAATTAAAATTTATAACCAAGACACACAAACGCAATCAAATGCATCCACCACACACACACACACACATACAGAGAGAAGCTAGGAAGGCAGGAGATTGAAGATGATGGCAACTGGAGCTCGAAGCTAGGAGCTTGAAGCTCCGAACTGTAACCATAGTTGGCAGCCACTTCATGTGGACCCTTCTCCATTTTTGGTTTCGCCTTGAATTTACTTCTACTGCTTCCGCTGACTGTTTATGAAGCTTGCAAGTTAAGCTGATTGTTGCCTCTGATGTTGATGATGCAGCTTGCACCCCCCTTTGCATCCCCATCGCACACCCCTCTTGTATGCGTTGTGTTCGTATTCATGAATAAATATGAAGATGGAAAATTCAGCTTGGCTGCTTGTTGGCTAATGAAAATTGGCATACAACATAATAAAAGCAAAATGCAATATATGTATATAAATATATCTGGAGAAAATATATGTAGCGATCTGTGTAGAACATAAAACTAAGTAGAGCAACCTGCTATAAAGGCTTGAGTTAAATGAAAGTGAAAACCAGAACAGATTCGATTTACAATACAATTTATAATATGTGGACGACAGGCAAATACGCGTAACTGTTTGAAGGATTTATGTAACTTGCACACACCCCCCCAGATACACACACACAAACACTTGCAAGTTTTTCCTGTATGTGTCGACATATTGATGAACCCGCTCTGTGAGTTGGGTATGACTCTTGGGACGCCGGGAGCTGAAAGTTGGTACTGGGCCTGGATTTGGCAGGGCAGGACCTAAGGTCCTTCTGGCACTCACCCTTTTCACACTACTCGATGGCTGATGATGATGCTTTATGATTAATGATTGGTGGCGAGAATCGAGCAACCTCTTCACCAGCAACCACCCAGAAATCATCCTCTCTTTCTCTCTCTCCCGTCTCCTCTTGTCTATCACATTGAAAATGCTTCTCTGGCATATTGATTCCTCTTGTTTGCATTAGTGTTTGCTGTTTGCTCTTCATATTTGTTGCCCCCTCAGTTTCTTCATCTTGTGTTATGAGTTGGGATTTATATGCCTTTAGTCCCCCATCCAGTAAAAGAATATATGTATATATATGTTTATGTATTTTCCACAAGAGTCGCTTTGTCTTCCTCTGTTGTGTCTCATTCTGTTTTAGTGTCGCCATATGGACGGGACGGATACTTGATGCACATTTGTTTGCTTTTGTTTATTTGCTTTCTTTTCTACTTTCACCGACAACAACAACAACAACTACACCAGGAACATCTACGAAAAATGGGAGAACGGCGAGGTGGTAAAGTGTGGCTGGCATATGATGTTGGAGATTTTTTATGAATGGCCATTGAAGCAAAATATGCGTGGTACAAGTGTTGGGAATTATGAATGTGTGTCAATGTATGGGTGTGGGTATATATACATATATGTGTGTGTGTGTGTGTGTGTGCGGGTGTACTTGAGAAATATTGTATAAAGTTGTTTTCGGATACACTTAGTTACGTCTGCGATTCAATGGTGTGAGAGTTACGAGAGAGTTTCAAGGGGCCAGGACAAATAGGAGAGGGAAAAAAATTGTTTGAGTTTTCTTTATTGATTCATAAATTGTTCAAGTTATTCTACTTGAATTCATTACAATATCGGCAAATACAACAAATACATGGGTAGTGAGTTCCAAAATAATTATGTTTGTCATAAATAGTTTTGATGGTTCTTCAAATCAATATAACATAAATAAATCTTACATTAGACAGTTTGGTAACAAACAAACAGCAAAAGTATTTACTATAAAATGCAGGCAATTAAAAGTAATTAAAAAGTAGTTTCGACTTTAGCTTAGTTATTGTTTAAGAATAAACATCGTGTTCATCTGAAATGGCTTCACCAAATCAGATTGAACAAAGAAACATACAAAACATAAAACAAAAATAGCTGATACAGATTCATATTTCAAGTATGGCTCAAAAACCAAACCAAACATGCGTCCACACTCTGTGGAAAAGCACTTAAGAGTCTAATAATTCTTTGATATACACAAGACGTTTGTTAATAAAATTAGTTCATATTTTAAATTCAAGAGATGACGATGGTGTTTTAGTTTTGCGGTGCTGAAATCCTCTTCTTTTGGTCCTTCGAGCCGGATGGATCAGTTATATTTTATTTTAAAGAGATCGTCAAGGTCCCGTAAAAGTTTTTTCAAGAATTTGTATTAAATTTCTAATCAAAAGTTATTTTTCTACTTCTAATTTGACATTATCTGCTTTAGAGATTTTATCATTTAGCATTTTTAAACAATGTTATCGTCCTTTCAAGTGAATCTATTAAAGATATAAGAAACTTTTTCAATGATTTAGGTTTCTTTCTATTACGTAAACCTATTTGTTTGCTGCGAATACCACAACTACCAGTAGATAATAAGAAGCTTCTCAGATTTTGTAAACCTCTTTGAGTCCACTTCCTGGTTTTTGAAGTAACATTCAAGCTCTTCCACTTTTTCTGTTAAAAGAAGTAAAGTTTTGTATTTCTTCATTATCAGTTTGCTTGTCTAAGGTACACAAAATGTGTTTTACACTAACAATAGGTAATGTCACATAATTTGACCACCTAATAATTTAAAAAACATAATAAATTGTAAATTTTAAGAGCAACCACCATTATGCAAATGCAAAGCATATATTGATCATTTCCACGAATCCAAATATGTGAGGGAACAAGAAGTAAAAGTCAAATTAGATTCCATTTGCAGGAGTTATTTCCTCATTTAAAGATTTCCATACTAATAAGAATCTCTTGACTTGTTGTGAGGTGCTTGAAAGTGAGAGAGTCAGTTTGTGTTCTCTGTTCGCTTTGGAGCAGTTTATCAATGACATCCTGTCGCACCCAAACCAACGGCATTCGCTTCATTGAGAATTCCTTATCACTTGGCCGCAACGACAAACAGGCCTCAGGGCCATGTCCATTGACAAATCAGTCGTCTGTCAGTTGAGCTGAGCTCATTAGACATTTTCGACGAAAAAAGACAGTTCTGGACAGAGACAGAGTTCTTATGACTGTCTACCATTTCACACCCCAGTCCTCAGACCACCAGGCACACCTCAGACCTCACTTTACCTCATCACTTGTCAGTGCCTTTGTACTTTGTGTACTTCTTTAGTGTGAATTGGATGAAGTGGTGGGGTGAAGTGGGGTGTGGCTGAGTGGTGAGTGGGGTGCTGGCAATAAAATATTTTATAACTACGTGATTTTGACTAAGTAACACGAAGGCGTGGCATGTTGTGAGTGAGCGAACATTTTTGCGCTATTGTCAGCAATAAAATTTTTTGCCAAGGGGTGGCAAATGACCAAGATCGAGGGGTTGTACTAGGCTGATTGACATTCGAGGCAGCAATGATGAGTGGGGATGAGTGGGTGGATGGGTGGCTGGGTGGGTGATTGAGTGGTTCAGTGGTTGGAGTGCAAAATGAGCTTACAATTAATTGCTGGTCTCGTCTAGACAAAACCAGACAAATCTCAGTGGATTCTCTTTAGTTTTATTTTACCAATTTATGGTTAACTTGTTTCGTTTAGAAATATGTTAAGAAGCTTGAATGGATTCCTAGCTGACGTTTTATTTTTACACTTATCAAGATTTGTTTCCCCCTTTTTCGTGGTCTTTTCTTTCTTTCGTTCTCTTTCTTCCATTTTTTTTTGCCATGCTTCAAGTTATTGTTTATGATATCCGGCCTCAAACAAAAGAGACCTTGGTTGCATACTTTTAGGCACATGTCAGCGTAAATTGTAATTTATATTGTAATATGAACAGTGCCATAAAGTATATGACGCGCACACACACACACATAGAGCTACACACACACACAAAAGAAAAGGAAAATTTAAAGCAGGTCTCAGGGTTGTCGCTAAGCACAAAATATGCGAACGAAATGACATAAATAAATTTTTTTTCTTTTCTCTCCTTATTCGTTTCGCCTTGAAATTAGAATGAAGCATCCGGCTTGGGAGGTCTACAATGGGGTGTACTGAACAAGCGGAAAGCGTCTTTGTATATTTATGAATTTTTGCGGTCTGAAGACAATTTTCCAGCTACCTGAACAGAGATGCGAAAAATAGAGAGAGACGGCAGATATCTTATATTTTTCTTTTGATACCCTGTATTCTTTACGTTCAGGAGAATGCTGTACCTATTAAAAGCGTTTCGATATGATTCAACTAATGATAAACTTGAACTTTATGGCTCTTAATGTTTTGAGGCTTATCTCTTAACTTATGTGGAATAAAAAGGAAGCTATTATCCTAATAAAACATTTCTAGGCTCAAGGAACAGATAGTAGTAGTTGATAGTAGATCAAAAACATTATCCACAAGAAACTGTAGACAATGAATTTGTTTTCTGAATTGTTTTGGAATTTGAATTCATCTTAAAGCGGTATAATCCAATCTGGAAAACTTATAAGAACACAAAGTTTAATTAATTCAATTCAGAGTAATCAACAACTAAAACAGGGATAAAAGGATATTTGTATAGTCGACTTATCAGAGTTACAGAAGTTCGTTGATTTTTCTTTGTGCTTAGTCACCAGATGACTCAGGTGCTGCTTGCGAGAAAAAGGAAAGAAAAAAAGTTGCCAAGAATGAGCAATTTGTCGAGCCACACTCCTCTTTTTGTCATTGAAATATTGTCACATTTGACAATTGCTGACAAGCTGATCATAAACATTTATTCACATGTTCATATAGACATATGTATGTCTGTATAAGTACTCACATTTTAAAGCATGATGTTTTTTTGGTTTTGCTTTCGCAGATGATTCGGTGGATGTCACATCGGAGCCCGATGATCAGGATGTGTCGGTGGCAGCTGCCTCACACAATCCCAATAAGGGACAACTGGAAGTGCAATTGGGCGGAGCTGTTACCCTGCAATGTCCTCAAGGTAAGACAAAAGGAACCATTAGAAAACCAAAACGAAACTTCAAAAGGAGTGCTGCCAGGACCAAAAAAGAAACTTTAACTCCGGCTGAGAAATGACTTCTAATTACATTTTATATTTGCCTCCCCATCCCGCTCCAAAAAAAATATATATTTGTTGAAATGGAAATGGGAATGGGAATGGAAATGGCTTTTGTTGTCTCAGTCATTAATTAGCGCAATTGAAAATTAATTATGCGTGCAATTTACTTTGCTCACTTTTTAGGCCAGAATAGATACGGCCAAGACACAAAAGTGGGCGTGGCCGGGCATCAATTAAAGAAATTAAAACTTGCGTGCCGCACTCCTTTGACCCTCGCCACCCACCCCCTTCGCGCTCTATTCGTAACGAAAAAGTCAATTAATTAAATTCTACAATGACTTTTATGTTTTTCTGTCTCTCTCTCTCTCTCTCTCTCTCTGTCCGTTTCATTTATTCATTTGTCTTCTTTACTTCGATTTAGGCTCCCTGGGCTGCTGGTCCCATTTGGATACAATTTCGGCACGTCTGCGTGGCCTTGGCTATGGCAGCTCTCAGCCGACTGGACAATTTTCGCTAAAGGATGTGATGTATCAGGATGCGGGCATTTACAAGTGTGTGGGTCAATCTTTGGCCAACAAAAAGAAACTGGAAGTTCTACAAAGTGTGACTGTCTCAGTCAAAGGTAAGTTATAGAACTAACCAAAGGTTAAACTAAAGTTAAGTGACGGAATAGCTAACAAAGGAAGATCAAAAATTAAAGAAAGAAGGTGTTTTTAGAAATCTCCAATATATGCTTTAGAAAAAGGTTTAGACCTAGTTAGATAAGGGTAAAGGATTTGGGAAAAGTTCTATTCCTGTTATATTTCACACTTAACTGTGAGTTAAGCAAAAAAAGTCTAGACCCTGTTCTACTATAAAGACAAATGATGTTTTAACTCTAGTTGATCTTTATATAATTGAAACATAGACAAAAATAAACTGAATCTATACCAAGTTAACCGACAGTTAAGCATTATGTAATATAAGAATAAACCTAACTGTCACCTAGAACAAATTTGAAACTCAATCTCGTGTCGTTTAGTTACCTGCCGACAACGCACTTTTAACTTGACTCACAATTAGTTAAGTGAAGTTTCATTTCATTTAATGTTAGCCAACAGCAACGAACCGACCATTAAAGTGAAAGAGGATGGGGAGGTGGGAGAGGGCCATGGCCCACATTTTTACTTGTCAGGTGACAGCGACGAGTTAAAAACATTAAAAACTTTGACAGGAGTTTTCGGGGACATTGGAAAAACAAATGAAAAGTTTTATTTTCTTGCTGTCAAAAACTTCGACATTTTACTTTGCATGTGATTTTGCGAGGCTCCCCAAACGACTTTTTGCGCTGGAGAATAACCACCTTCTTCTTCTTCTCTCTCTCTATCTCTGTCTCACTCTCTGCGTGTTTCTACTGACATTCTTTGTGCTCTGTGTGTGCTTATGCTCTGCTTTATCACTTCTTCTCTTGTCGCATTGACACTTGTCAGAAAATCTTTTGCCTGGGCGTGTGGAAAAACGACGCATGATTGATGACTTGGCAAAAGGTTGAGACTCGAGATGTAGATGAAGGGAACGATGGCAGGAGATCTGCAACTGAGGCAATTCCAATCAGTAAGAAATTTGTAAAAAAAAAAAAAATGAAGAAACACAAAATTGGAAATTGTGCAAACGGAAATTAAAGAAAATTTTTGCAAAGCTTTGACTTTAACTCCATCTCTTTTCCACTTGCTTGCTCTGCTTATCTTTTTTCATATTTTCTTTTTTTCCCCCTTTTTGAAGACTATAGCTTAAGTTGTCTTGAGGCGAAAGCTAAGTGGACATTGAGACAATAAAACTTGGCAAGTGCTCTACTGTGTCAGGGTGTGGGGTGGGTTGAAGGTGGGTTACCAACTGACAGTGCCAGCAACAGCAACAGCAAAGCCTTGGCCAAGCTTACCCTTGAGTGCAATCCAAACATGGCAAAAGAAGCTCCCATACAGACACACACTCGCACAATTCCTTACCCATTTCTTGGCTCCCAAAGCCAAGCCAAGCAATCAAACAAAGTCGTTCAAACGGGTCCGACGTAGACGTCAGTTGGGTTAGGTGAATGGGCGGAATGAGGGATTGGGCGGGGGATAAGCTATCCATGTGGACACACAACACTTATAATGCTCTCTCGCATGCAATTTCAAGGTAAGACATTTTGTCATTAAAACTGCGAAATTGAGTGCTAGATAAACAAAACTACTCCAAAAGGAGGATGGGGTAAAGACGAAGAAAGATAGATGGAAATAGAAGAACAAGGAGAAGGCGTTGCTGCTAACGCTTAACACAAATAAACAACTATGGTGAAGACACACACACAGACACAAGTACTCACACAACGAGAGAAAGGAAGACAGGCGGTGTAAATAGTCATATTTATCAAGCAAAGGATTCCCAGGATATCAGAGACACAGGTAGAGTTTGATAAAGCACATACAATAGATTAAATTTACAGCACAAAGAGTTGGCAAGATGAAGACAGAACACAGAAAGCGAGGAGAAGGAGGAGTGACAGCAAGAGACTGCAAGATTCCTCTGGGTTGTCCTTGTATTATTTGTATTTTCTTGTAAAATTAAACAAAAATACAAAAATTGCAAACAAACACACACACACACAGAAGATGAAGAAAAAAATTAGAAAACAAAGTTACTGTCTACAAAGTTTCCGTTTCTTTTTCCTTTTCATTTTTTTTAATACCCTTTAAAATCCTTTTCATAAACAAGTACATTAAATATTTAAAAATCAAAGAGGTAAAGCAATTTACTCATTGATAAATAAGTTTAAGCACTTATTATTTAGCTGAGAGTCGACTCATTAACTTACAGTTAAAATTAAGCAGACTTTAGCAACCTCAAATTGAAATTAGTTCTCTCCTTATTTCTACCTAACTTTGTGGTGTTGATTGCCTAAACCTTTTGCCAGAACTAGGCAAACTTTTTAATTACCAAGTCAAATGGCAAAAAATTACAAAAAAGAAAACCCCAGTGAGAGTGAGGGTGAGGAGAAAAGGAGATGTAAGACAAAATAAACGCTGACAAAGAGAATATTAATTATGACCTCAATCACTTGCTTGGCTTGACATTTTTGATTAGTAGTTAAAAGGGAGGTCAAAAGCTACAAACAAAAAACACAAAAAAAAAAAAAGCAGAAAAATAGAAGAACCTATAGCAAGGGATAGAGGAAACTACAAAGCTTCATTATGCACATGTTGTTGCATCTGCCTCCGCCATCCACATCCACGTCCACCTACGTTCTGAGCCACCCTTTTTTGTTTCATAATGAACTCGTTGCTTTTACGCTTCGTTTAAGAGCGAGAGCCTCAAAATTTATGCAAAGAAGCTCGGGTCGAGCTTCCCCGTGCAGCAGCGTCTTGCACCTACTTGCATATGCAACTAAGAATAGTTAAAATAAATGTGCATATGAATTTTGAAAGAAGAAACAACAAAAATACAAAAAAAAAGTAAGAAAACCTAAGGATGAGAGGCAAAAACTACTGAACACTACCAATGCAAAGTGCACTTACTTAAGAGAGTGTGTGTGTCTGTGTGTGTGTGTGTGTGTGAGCCAAAAAAGATGAAGAAATGTATGCTTATGCTTGTGTTAAAGTTTAGTGCGTGTGCTGGGCATGAAAAACTTTTTCGCGTTGGCAAGTACAAAAAAACTGAAACGAAAAAGAAAGCCCGTTGAAGAGAGAAAGAAAACTTCGAAGCAACTCTGGGCAACTGAAGCAGCTGCAAAAATGTTCAGCACTCACACAAATTAAATAACAATTTTCCCTCACAATTTCGCTTTGGCTTTAGCATTACTTTGCTTTTCCTTTTGAATACCCTAACATACAAAGAAAGTGTACCTACCTAAAAGTTTATCACAAATTTGCATTTTGTCTATAAGTCCAATTAACGAAACATTTCATATCAGATGAGATTGGATCATTAGCCTTTCTTTTTTTAAATTTTTACTAGTTAGTTAGACTTATTATCTTATCGAATATCGAATCAATGGAAGTCATCTTAAAATTTTATTGAAAAATATAATCTCTTATGAGAATTTTTTAAATCATCAATTGTAGCCAGAATCCAACTAATCCTAGAGCTATAGGCTTTATTTTCGACACTTAATGATTTGCCATTCCGTATTGAAGTAGGAAAATTTGTAAGAGTATTGAAATACCTTTAGGAAAATAGTTGGTCCAGCTGTTTGGATTTCCTTTCGTTGTTGTTATTTTTTTTGTTTTGTGATATTCCTTATGCACAATCCTTAACTTTATGTGGGCGTTTTTCTTGTTGACAGTGTTTTGCATGTGTGGGCGTGGCAAGTTTTGCATATGTTAACTAACTGGCAAAAGTATCTCAGTAGCTACAACTTATTTTTGGACCCTTTTTTTTGCAGTTTGCAGTAATTTTAAGAGAGAGAAAACTAAATTGTACAGTTATTTTCCTTATTTTCTTTTTAGTTATTAAAAACTAATGAAGATGTTGCATTTAAGGATATACATATGTAATGGTAAAAGAAAGAAGAATGTTTATTGTCAGAAATTTGTACAAATTGAAAGTAATTATTGGGTATCACAGGGTTTCTTTTGTTTTTGTTGTCTCTCTTTCTTTTGTAATTGAAATGAGTTTCATTCTTGTTGCCTCTGGAGGTTTAAATGATTATTTGTGGAATTTTTTTATTACAAATTTTGAGGTGAAGGGTGAGAAACATTTCCCTTCCATAACGCTCCACTTATTCATCGCAGCTTCTGCTCCTGCTCCTGCTGCTTGAATCCAGCAAATGATTTCTAATAAAAGCTTCTCTTCGCATATTCCTTGCTTAATTTAGCAACGCACAAGGATACGAAAGTCCTTCTGCAGCATAAATATTGCTTTATGCTCTCGCACACACTTCACTTACCCCTACACCCCACCAACCCTCCACTCATCACTCCCATTCTTTACCTCTATCCCTTGGTTGGGCCCTGTTTTATGCATGCTAATTTGTTATATGCATGTTGCCTCAATTCCCATTTTCTTGTTCTTCATCATCATCATCATCATCATCGTCTTCTTGCCTTCTTCGTATATGTGAATACCCTAGGAAACGAAGAGTTTTACTAAGACGACACTTTTTAGCTTATATATGGATTGAATCCTTTTACAGATCTGCAAGTTTGTTTGACTTTTCTGGATTAAGAATCAAAGACCGATAATTACATATCTTTTAACATGCGGAAATGGAAAGAGTACACAAGTAAATACGGGTATAAGGGTATATCTCTGGTATATTATATTGTTTAGTAAAGTTGAATATCCTCGATTACTAATGAGTATCTATCTAGTCGGCTAAGCAATTCCATTTTTGTTTATTGCTCGGCCGCATGCCTTTTGATCAACATATGAGGCAGCATTTCTCTTTCTTCCCCCTGTAATTTTTGCAGCATTTCTTTAGGGCTCCCCTTCCCCAACTACCCAAAAATATTTTTCATCCGTTTTTCATTTCCTTTTTTTTTTTTTTTCATTTATCATGCGTAATTTTCCTTTTTGGCAAATTTGCTTTTGGAATTTTGCGCGTTTGTTGGCAAATATTGCTTTGTTTCTACTCATTACAAGGGGAGGGCACCGAGCACAAAAAATAATGCAAAGGGGGAGTGGATAGAGGGAGGACATCTTACACTTTTTTTTGTATTCCATTTGTGCCTCATTTAAATGGCAATTTATTGTGTATGCTGGGCGACATGGCAAGGCTTCGTATTTTTTATCAAACGAAGCGAGGAACACAAAATTTTTCACAGCAGCTGCGGCAAATTGCATGTTAAATGTTTGCCAAGTATCGCCTCCATCTCCTTTCGTCCTTTTCATCACATTCGTGTCGATCTTGGGCATTAGATAAACGATTTTTTAAGGGTTGCAAAACTCAAAATTAAAACTCCAATTCCAATTCCAACAATTGCAACTTCAAAGTCGAGAACCAAACAAAAATTGTAAGCTCTGGGGAATTGTCTCTAAATGTTGGGTAAATAGTTTAACCGTAAACCGAATGAGCCCACTCCCAAATGCTTTGAAGTTATGAAATGAAATGTTGGAATGTCATTTAACACAATTTTGATATTCTCGTAATGCAGTTAGATTTATCAGATGTAAAGAAATTAAAAACAAATCCAAAGATTTTGCAGTTACATCTGTTCGAAAAGTTTCTTTTTAAGAATTCCTTGTTCCCCTTAGCTTAGCTCACCGATGATAGATAGGTATGAATACTTTAAATGTTCGAAGCATTTTAGTGGCTTAGCAAACTATTACAAAAACCAAAATTAGCGGGAATTGATTCATTTTTCTTTAACCTCAACCATAACTAAGTTCTTTCCCATTTCAATGGCATTTTTGTGTTACTTTTCATTATTTAAACACTTTTATTTACTATTTAAGTGAAACCATCAATTTGCCAAAGGTAATATTTGTGCAAATATTTAATTATTATTTTTAGCATTTACTTTTGTGTTGGAATCTCATGAATTTCTTTGCTGGTTTCTTCTCTATGGCAATTTGTGGCTTTCTTTTTTCTGCATTTCCAATTAGTTGTTACATTTGCCGTTTGTGTATATACATATATTCTTGACATTCTGGCTTTGTTTTTCTCATTTAGTGTGTGTTCTCAGTTTCAAATTTTTTGTCAATTTCCTTACACAATTTGTGTTCAAGTTGATACAAAAGCAACTGGACGAGAAAAAAAACTCAACAAAAAAAAAAAAAAAAGATGTTGGCTCTTGCTCATAAAATGCATTTAAAATAATTTGGTTTCAAAAACGAAGAAAAAAAAAAATAGATACAAGCACACAGTTGTAGTCGAAAAACTTTCTCCCTTTAGCAACTGACTTTCTCTGCACCACCCACTCCTGCACTTTCCTCTTCTCTTTCCACTAGCCACCCACAATTCATGTTGTTCTTGGCTGGTTGTCAACAGTTTTTACCCGTTTTTCCTCAACGCTTTTTCCTATCTTTTTTGTTTTTCCACTGGTCTTTCCTTTTGCTCTATGCCGTATGTGTGTGTGTGTGTTGTCTTTTGCACAAAATGCACTCAAGCATTAATTTTTACGCTTCAATTTTCATACCCCACACACACACACACACACACGCAGAGAAGAAGACTGAGAGAGAGAGAGAGAGATATGGATAAGATGGGATGGCAGGGGCATGTTGACTAAATTATAATTTTCCATATGTATGGCCATCTCACTCCCACACTAATGTCTACAGTCGTTAGTTAAAATATGAACTCCAAAAGGCTAAAAAATGGCTGCCAAGGCAGCAGCAACAGCAGCAGCAACAACAAGAACAGCAAAAACTTTTCAGACAGTTGCAGAAAATCATATTTCTGGTCACAAGTTGAAAGAGATGGCTACAGACCATGACAGCATTCAAAAATGGAGTAAGACGGAGCGAGACGGACCATGTGTGTGAGTGAGGGGGGAAGAGAATTGCCAGCCTGGTGACTTCTGCAGCGGAAATGAGTTGAAAAAGTTGTTCAAATAGATGACAACAGACGTCGTCGGTCAACCCTTTTTGCCCCCTCTCTTAGGCTTGCTTTCCTCTGGAATTTCATTCCCCCTTCCCCCTCTCTTAAGCACACCCATTGGTTTACGTCTGGCCGGATACTGACTGTAAAACAAGCTGACAATTCGAATTCTCATTTATTTCCATATAAAATGAGTCGAAATCAAAACTAATTTGCACTCGGCGAATGTCAGGCACACTTGAGGAATCGCAATATAAATACAAATTAGGCGAAATGCACTCCAAAATATGCAAGACGAGAAGCTCTTCCAAATAGGCCATCGATTGTGTTTTGCACAAATAGTTGCCTTTAAGAGTAATGCCTCCAGTTAGAGCATGCAAATTGGCACCCCTCTAAGACAATTCCATTGAGAGTTGTCGCCTGTGGGGTTAAGTTGGCTTCAGTTGAGGCCACCAATTGTGTGCCCAGCGGCAGCCACATTTGTTGGTTGCACCAACTAATAATAAGCGGAGAGTAAGAGGAAGGAACTCTCAGTGCAAATCAAAGAGGAGATGAAGGACGCAACTGAGTTGCTGTATAATGATGACGTGTACATACCGCCTGCCAGTTGCCTCAAGTGGATTATGCAAAGTTACTGAGAGAGGGAGATCTTAGTGGGGGGTTGCCTAAAAATAAAAATATTATAGAAGGGTTGTGCGTCAAGTTGCACATTGATTGAGAGTAATTTAAGCGTCAACTTATGAGGGAAAAGGAATTGGGTTGAAATTCCATTTAAATTACTATTCCTTTTTGTTTGATGCTGCTCTCTAATATTTGGTTACCATAAATTTGTTGGCCAACAATTGCTATAATTTCTATTTGGGCCTTGAACGAAAAAACATCCATTTAGCAACCGCCAAAAAGACCTCATTCCCAAAACCCTCTCGCTTCTTCACCAGGCATTCTGCATGTTGAAACGTCCATTTAATGAGCTGCCCACGCATAAAATGTGTAATTTTTTGGTGCGCCCAAAGCTATGCAATAAAATTCAAATGCATATTTTAATTGCATTTCACTGTGACCAGCAAGGACAATGCCCACAACAGAACACACACACAAACATAGACATATACATATATTCAGTAGGAGATAAAATGCATATAGGAAAAATTGTTGGTAACGTTGTGCGTAAAGTAATTAAACGACGCCGCCACAAAGCTAATAAAAATGTCAAATGTCAGACTATAAAGCATAGGCCTGACACTCACAAACACACACACACACACTGTTTGTCGTTGCTCCGGCTGAAAACCGCAACTTTCGCACCGTTTGCATTCTCCACTGAGCCGCAAATTTTATGAGGCGCCTCTTGGCTGCAGTTTATGTAAAGCGAACGTACATGGCGCCAATTTGACATCAAAATGTCGACATCACTTATAGGCCCTTTCATCAGAAATGGAACGTTGCGCAATACCTTTTTCATGTAATTGCTTTGCCAACACTAACAGAAAAAAGTCAAACTTTAGTATGCAACACTACACGTTTACCAATAAAGCTATTTTTTTATGAAAACTAGGAATGAAAGGTAAATGACAAATAAATTAAGAATAGATTTAAAGCTAGGCTAAGTTTTCAATTCAATTGGATGAATTATTATTATCTTTGTCCTTCGTCTGTACCTCTGGAGGTCTGTGTCTTTTTTCTGAAATTTTACTTGACCGTTTAGTACTTTGCTTCATCGAAGTTCTGCTAGTCACGGCTACTTTCTGCTTAAGAATCTCTCACTGAAACTACACAGATCCCGATACCTTAGCAATACAATGTCTTATTCGATGTAATTTTTCTGTCATCCCATCTAACCTCCTCCAGCAGACTAGGACCCACCTGTCAATCCTTATCTCTGGCAGAAATGCAGAGTAATCTTCATTTAACATATACAAAGAACAACGCTTGATTTCATTTAACCTGCTCACCTAACACCTAAAACACTTTGCAACACTTAACTTAACTCACATAAATATTTTGCAACACTATTGCTGTTGAATTTGATAAGAAATTTTGAAACAAATATTACCGTGTTTATTAGTCAACTGCTTTATTTGCCGAACCAATTTGCGCCCACAGATTTTTTACTTCTCTTAACTTGTTCTCCATCTTGATTCTAAGGGTGTGTGCGTGTGTGTTCGTGTGTGTGTGTATGTTTACCCATAATTTTGTAGTGTATTTACCCAACATCACTTAAAACTTTGCCAAACATCTCACTTTCATAATAATATACACAAAACTAAGAAAACGTTAGGTAGAAAAATTTATTAAATTTTACAAGTGGAAGCCAGGTAAAAAATAAAATGAAAAACTAAACTAAACAAAACTTACAACTTGGTAAACTACACGACAAACCCAAAGCCAAAAACTTTAAGTGGCACATGTGAAGCGATTTTTGGCAACTTGTGCAATTTGTGCAAAAGCCAAGGCAAGGCAAGGCAAAGACTAGAAACGAGAGTGCGAGAAAAAACGAGAGGTAAAGGGCTAGCTCAAAAATTGGGTTGCAAATGCAAAGTTTTTACTTAAACTAAAGGAGTGAGAAACATAGAGAGAGAGGCTAAGAGAAAAAGGGCATGGAACAGAAAGAGTTGAGTTGCCATCATATGAGCAAACGCCAAACTTTGCGGTAGAACCGAGGAGTATCTACAAGTTGCAATCTTTGGCTGTAAAAGTTGCCAGCCAACCAGCCACTCATTTGATATTGAAAGTGAAAGAGCATATTTAAATACCTAAACTATGGCAGAAGAGGGGTGTGTCAAGAGAGGGGAATGGCAGTGGGCGAGGACCATGAGTAGCATCAGCAGATGAGGCAACATTGCATTCAGTTTTACATGTTTGGCTTAATTTGTGTTGACATCGCCAAAAAGAGGCAAACAGAGGTGAAGGCGGGAGAGTTAGGGAAAGAGGTTTGCTCTTTGTAAATTTTCAAGATTTAGGTTAGAGATATTTGCACAGAGACATAGAGAACTAGAGGCAGTAAAAAAGAGAGAGAGAGACAGCGGGGTAAAGATGCATGCATACCTAGAAGGCTGCTCTTATTATGACAACTTTATCAGTTTTTAGCTTTTCCATTACCCTCTATATATTATCAAAAGACTGAAAGGGGTATATTAGGGACTGGAAAATCAACATATAGAAGAGATTTTTATATTGATGTGAACTGATGCCACAGGACATCCGGCTATATCAGTTATATCTGCTAACGTTGTGAGGTAATTACAAATTACAGTCACCACTAATACTAGCTATAGTTATTTGGCCTTAAATTTAAGAGAGAATCTTTTTTGGCAGGATATAGGTAAAGTTTTGCAATTTCCCTTAAGGATTTCCCCATTTAATGTCGCCTAAATGTAAAAGTATTTTGTCAGAACTCTTGTCTTGTATTGTCATAACTTTTGGAATCCATAAGATATACTTTTATCAGTTCCTTACTATTAGGCAAATTGATGTTTCAGACTTTATTAACGTATTTTCAATCGACTTGCTCCTGGTCAAAAATGATTATAGTATATGTAAAAGTGATATCCAAGATATAGAAATGTATATTGAATAATAAAACTACAATTGAAATGGAATTCATTGATGATCAGAGTATTCAAAAACACAACTGATCAACAAGAGATTCGATTCTGGTTAACTTATTTCATTAGAGAATCTTTAAAAAACTCACTTCACTACAAACATCTGGCCAATTTTATAATAAGTAACCTCTGCAAGGAATAAAAAAATGTATGAGTAGTTTAAAAAGGGTATGTTTAATGCGGTGTTTACTTTCATTTGCATTGCTTTTACATTTGCACGTCACCTTAGTTAGCTATCTGCCTACCCCTTACCCCACACAAACCACTGCCTTGCCCCAACATGACACTATCATTCAGTATATAAGCAAACCTTAAGGTCAGTTGAAAATCATAAAAGAATATCAAATGGTCAAGTTTTTAGCTTCGAGCAACCAACTAAATGAACTGGACATACCTTTCTCTACAGTGTATAGATAAATCATTGGACTAGCCTGAGGTGTAAGGTCTTTGATATGAAAAATAAGGATGTAAGCCTTGTAAAAACTTTGAGGACGATTTAAAAATTGTCATGTACGCGTTTTAAAACGCCAACAAAACGCGTGCTTGGACTAACAATTGGCCAAAAGCAAACCGCAGTAAACTTTTTGCAACAATAACAAAACGAAGGCTTTTGAAAAGTTTAAACCACCTCTCTCTCTCTCTCTGTCTCTTTCTCACACTCAATGCTTTTGCTTTTAATCATTAATTTTTAAACAGTTTTGCCAGCTTAGCCAAGAAAAAAAAAACTTAAGATAAATGTTGAAAGCCTTTTGAAGAAGAGCAGCGTTAGAAGATGTGAGTGGGGGGGAGGGGGGAGGAGGGTTACTTTGGGTTTAACTTGTCATCGGGTGTAATCTATAATTCAATGCCCTCTCTGCTCAATGACAATAAATTCAATTAAAAGTGGCCTAAAGGTAAACTCTTGGCCAAAATGGCCAAGTGACAAATGGCGGGCGGGGAAGACCAAAGTAAAAGAGCGCTAATCCCTTTTTGATTGCTCAGCCAAAGCACGTAATTTCAATTTTAGCCAAATGATTTTTCACACACACACACACAGAGAGACGACGAAGAAGGCAAAGAAGGCTTTTACAGAAGTCCTTGTTAGTGTTGTTGTTGGTAATTTTATTTGCAGCTTTTTGCATTAAGTGCACACAATGTTTATTAATTATTCAAGGGCAACAATAACATGGTAAAAACAGGGTAACAGCGCGATTCCTGGCAAAGGAGCTGGTGGTCCGACGACCGGAGGTGGTTTGAGATGATGAAGGTGGAGGTCACTACTTCTCTTGCCCTCGCTTCTCTTTCTGGTTGTGCTCCTTGGTCCTTCCCTCAGGCAGTCATTGCATAATTGAATATTATGATTGTTATTTTCACTTGCTGCCTGTCGGATTGCCTGTTATTTTAGTGTTACCATCTCCCTGACCATTTTTCTTTTCCTTTACTTTTCTTCTCCACACTTTCTATCTCTCTCGTTTGCTCTTTATCTGTATTTTCATTTGAGCTGTGCATATTTAATAAAGTCTCATACCCTATAGTCATAGGCTCGAATGAAATCATCATCGTATGAGGAAAACATATAAAATGGTTGATATTCATGATCAGTTGCAACAAATCAACTGAATGAATGCTTATTGCTTTGCCTAAATGAAAAAGATTTCGTTTTTCTGATCTTTAAATCTAAGAAAAGGTCTATAGATATCTATAAAGGTGGAGTCCTTTCAATTTTACCATTCAGTCTATCTGTAATCAAACTAAAAACATTCAATACCACAGAATGTTGTTATGTCCTCATCATTACCACTACAGGGTAGCTTAAAGTCCACTTAATGTCCAGATTGGGCCAGTGTTTTTTTGCCATTGTGTGTGTGTGTGTTACCTGTTTCAGCTCGCAGGCTCTTTCAGATTTCAGATGTTTCCTTTTACAGCCGCTGCTGCCGCTCTTTGCCTTCCTATCAGTTTTTTTTTTTTCTGTTGTGTTTTCCTTTCTTGCCCCTGGGGCATGTTTTGCAGTTGTTTACGTCTTTTAAATGCCGCTCACCTGTAATTGTCTGTTCTGTTCAGCTTTTCTCATCGTTTCGTTCCAGTGTGTGTGTGTGCTTTCTTGTTTCTGTTGCTCTTTCTGAATGTGTCTGAAATTGCTCTGGGGGAAATGATTCCTGCAGCTGAAGCTGCCAAAATGTATACCCAAGTGTTTGTTTTTTGGTTTTTTTTTCGTGTTGTTGATTTTAATAAAAATATAAGTAATAGTAGATTGTAATAGAAGTAGTAGTAGAACGCTTTATAATCAACTTGTCAGTAGCTTTGGGGAATTGTCATCAACTTATGGTTTATTCAATTGTTTAGGCAATTCTTAATATCAATATGCCAAGTTAATCTGACACCAAATCTTAGCAATTTGAATCTGTTTTCATATTAAATCTTACTCATGGGGCATTCTGACTAATCAATTACTCAGTATTTAGTTTAAGAATTAGTGAAAAAGTAAGAAACTTGAGCAAGTTCGTCAGTAACTTATCGGTTTTGAATGTGATGCTGTTACCATCTCGTCTCTTTCTCGTCGTTTATTAATTATTTTTTAGCAGATTTAATTTAATCTATTTCGACATTTCTTCGAAGCCCCATCTACACAATCGTTTTAACTTTGTATCTAGTTCCTTATACCTAAACGTGAGAACTTTCTGCTGCATCCTAGAAGTATGCTAAGAAGAGTTTATTAGACCTTGTTGACATTCTAAGGAACTGAAATAGAAAAGGGAACTATAGAAACAGATTTATTAAAGTTGTATTGATGGAGCCACAATTATTATATAATTTTAGACCACAACCAACCAAACTTTCATGGCCCCAAAACATTTGGCTTAGTTTAATTGCATTCAATTCTAATTATATTTTGGTTCATATTTTGGAATATCAGTTTGTTGTGTGAGTAGTGCGAAAATTCTCAAGAGTAACTAGAACCACTTTAGCCAACTTTAACTATAACAACTAGTTTATTTCTATGTACAGTTAGTTGCTGCAACTGTACTTTTGGCCATCTTTGATATAATTAAGTTGCCTGTTTTGGTTCATTGCATGAAAATTGCCAAGTCCTTGGCGGTTTTACCCCAGTCACTGCCGTTACGTCCCACTTTGCAATTCACAAATGAAATTTGCATGTTTTTCCCAAAGTAGAAAGGAAAAGGATGAGAGTGAGGAGCAGCGAAGGGGAAGGCAAGTGCAGGGAACTGCTACAGCTAAAAGTAAACATTTAAACAATAACAGCAACTTTGCATGTTCTACAATTGTTGCAACAACAATAGACCGAGACCCTTAGACCAAGACCTCCAGTTGAGTCAGTTCGGGTCGAAAATAATAAAGTTTTACAGCTGAAAATTACTCAATTCCCGTTGCCCGAAAAAGTTAACTTAATTTTTCGTAGTTGCCTTTTGTCTGTGCTGAATGAGTGAGTGAAGGGGGGGGTGGGGAAAAAAAGTTTCTTTTTTTTTGTGTATAAAAAGGTGAAGGCGGGCAGCGGCGACAACAACATGAGCAACAACTGCGAAAAACGCTTTGCAACACTTTTGGCGGCCACTCGACTCGAAATGGGGCCAGACAATGACAAAAAGAAGAAGGCGGACAAAAGAAGTGGGACGAAGGGGAACGAAATGCTTGCACCATTGATTGCACGTAGCTGAAACTTGGCGTTCATTTGCGTATGCCGTGGCCAGTGTTGGACAATCCACTTGCCAGACACAAAAATGAATATCAAAAAAAGAAAAATAATTGCATTTTCACATTCGCATCCAGTCATTGCAGTCAGAGAAGTCGTTTATTCGCTTGTTGAAATTACTTTTGGGCAAAGCCATCAGCAAGAAACTGAGTGTTGATTTTATCAGTGCTTTTTGGCTCTTTCGGTTAATGCTTTAAACCATAATTGAGTAAGAGTTGCAAAAGCATTGTTCAGTAAAGCCAAAAGAAGTATTTTTTATATTTAACAACTTATCCAACTTCTTGATGAATGACTCAGGTATTAAGTTTTGAATATCAGTTGTGTAAAAATACGATCTTTTATGTGAATTAAAACAAATTTTTTCTGTTGAAGTCTCTTGATTCCCTACAAACAAAAACTAATCTTCAAGGCATACACTTGATACTTACTTTCCTTAATGCAAATTACAAAATGTTTGATTTTTGTCCTTCAAAATGATTTGTGCAGAATTTCTCTTGTTTATGTTGGACCACCTTCTTATACCCTACCCTTTGTTATGCTCTTCATGCTCGACTCATCCTACGCACACAATTCAAAACTCATTTCAATTTAGCACCCAAAGCTCTTTGGCTTGGAAATCAAATTAAAAATCGCACCAATGACCAAGCTCTGGACCCTGGGGCCATGAACCACCTGAGTCTGAGCGATGGCGAATGAAGAGTCGAAGGGTACAAGAGGGTGGCAAGTGTGTGGGGGAACCTTTAAAAATTCTGCCACACGGCTCAGTGAGTGCAAATCAAAATAAAATTTAAATCTCTTTGAGAGCTGAGCTGGGTTTTGGCCTCACACATACACACAGAGTGAAATCATTTTTAGCTGTCAAATAAATTACACTTTTTTTTTGTTGGTGGTGGCAACCCTAGTCTACAAAATGGCGTTGAATGCATAATTTGGCAGGCTGAAAAGGGGGAAAGTTACAAAACACAGAGTGTGTTTGTGTTGTGAGAGAGAGAGAAACTCACTTGGTTTAATTGATTTTGCAGTTAGTCGAAGGGTTTTCAAGTTATAAATTTTGCAGAGTGTCGATTTGTTTTTGTTTGTGTCTACACTGAATTGTGAAGGAGGGAGGGCGACGATTCGTTGCCGTGTACCATGGCCAACACCCTTGAGCCAACACTCATTTGCACTTAACACTTTTGGCCATTTTGTTTACCAGGAATTGGGACCTAGACGCCATTGTGGCTCAAAGTTTATTTCCTATCTTTGTCGCTCTGTCGCTCTGCCGGCAAAGGCAATGATGAGGAAAATTGCAAAATTTTCGTGCCTTTCGATAATTAAATATGCTCATCGTGAGTGAGTGAGTGAGTTAGTGTAAGAGAAGCAGCAGCACATGGGTGTCTAATTGGATTGTCGCAGTGTTGGCTAACGTCGTCAGACTGCATAAGCATCTCAGCGAAAACTCTCGGTATTTCTCTCTGTAAATCTTCCTCTTAGTATTAATCCACCATGACCCACATAAGTTCCACAAAATTCGCTTTGGCAAAAACTTTTTAATGAAGTTTCGTCGTTCTTAAAACAAACTTTTTTTGTGTTACCTCTCACCCACTCCATGACCTTTTACACCCCACACACCCATCATCCATTCAAGCCGCACATGTTGTTCTCTATTTATTTTGATTTTCCTATCTGTTTTTTTTTTCTTCTGCAACACTGTGTCTCCGCCTAGTGTTTAGTAGATGGTGTGGGGGAAGTGGCTTAGGGTTTGCGGGAGGGTGGGGAGTGCGGTAAGTGCCACATTTGTCGGGTGATACGCTTTTAATTAGTGGCGATGGCAAGTAAACTTTTCCACCAAGGCTTTAATTGCAGCTGATGCGTAGCGTAAAAGTACAGTTGTGTTTGTCAGAGAGCTTAGCAATCTGTGTGTGTGTGTGTGTGTGCGTAAAGAAGTGTGCTGACGCTTAGGGCTTAGAGAGTTTACTTAGCATAGCTTAGGCAAAAGTCCTTGAGAAGTTAGTTAGTTAACAAACTGACTGAACAAAATTGTATTAGGTTTCATTACTAAAAATATCTTTCTCTATGATTCTTTTTTTAGGTGCTCCCACTGTGATGGCACTGAATGCCACACCTGTGGCCTATCCCGGATCACCTTTGCACCTCAATGTGGAATTCTGCGCCAATCCCCCGGCACATGCAGCACGCTGGCTGCATGGTGATCGTGTCTTCACCCCGGGCAATCAATATGGCAGCACAGTGCTGGCCTATTCCGTCAAGGTACACAGAGAGAAAAACATTTCCAAGATCTTTACTTACACAATGTTTCTGTCTTTGGTTGTTCTATTTTCTTTTGGCAGGATCTGCCCACACCATATTGCAAGGAGGCTCGTCTCACCTATGTTAGTATGCATGAGCGTGTGCCGCGCACATTTTACTTCATTGTCTCAACGCCTGGAGGCGTGGCCGAGGCTGTTTTTCATGTGAATTTCACAAAACGCCACCGACCCATGTCGAATGCCATCGATGACGATGAGGAGGAGGAACTGAATCGACCAGAACAAATACATTTCCCAGTTTTTAGCAATAATACGGCAACCAATCTGTGCAACTCATTGGTCCTGACCTTGGTCATCCTGAGCATATTCAGTTGCCATTGAGTTGGGCGAGAGAGTGTGTGAGTGAACTGAATGAATGAGCGATTGAAGTGCAGTTAGTATCCACTATCAACTATTACTACAAAAACTACAACTATTTCTATATAACCCTCCCCCTTAAACCAACAAAACCAGTCCCCCCTTAACCACATGAGATTATGCTATCCAAAAACTATTTACTCTACTCGACCTATACCAAGTAAACTTAGCTCTATATATATATATATGTATATATTTATATTTATATGTATGTGTGTGTTGTATTTGTAATCAAATTTAGCCTAGCATCAAAAATGAAAATGAAAAATTCAACAAAAAAGGCCTAATCCACAAGTACATACATAGACTAATCCCCGCCCCAAGTTCAGATAACTATACACATACATATATCTACACACACACACTCACACATCCACACACACACATATATGTATATATATATATGTGAAACGAAAAACCAACCAAGCATTCTAGGCATTTAGGTTAAACACTTTTTACCCTAACCAAGCAAACTATTAACTATTTAGACCTAAAAACGATAATTGCAACTGTATTTGTATTTGTATGTGTGTGTTTGTAGTGCTTTAAACCAACAAAATGCCAAACCGAAAATATCCTTTACCAAAAACCAAACTAATTGTAAAGAAAAGAGCTGGAAAAACTTTCGGCATGGCCAAAGTTACTCCTGCAGGGGCTGAATTAAGATATCCTTCTGTCGAATTCTGCAACTTTTATTGTTTTTATTGACTTTCTAAAGATCTAGAAATACATCGGCTTCAAATTATTTTGAAATTTTCATGCTAATTTCATAAAAGTTCTTCAGTCTTTTGAATTCAGAACTAGAATAGAACTTGGTGTTTAATTTTAAACCCTGATGTTAAATCTGGATGGCCATTCCTAGCAAGAGATCATTCTTAGCGAAGTTGTCTATGTTCAAAACTAAAAAACATTTAAAAATCGTTTTCAAATTAGTTTCCCAGGAAATCCATCCTAGACTCTATGGATATAAACTATCTGAAGTAACCTCTGCAGGGGTATTATCAACATGCTCAATCTTTGTTGGATTTATAGATACCTTATGTTCCTTTTTTCGAAACAGAAAAAACAAAAACGGAAAAGGATAGTGACAAGCGACTGATTTTGTTAAATATTTTGAATATGGTTAGAAATTTATGTATGTCTATGATAAGAGCAGAGCAAGAAAACCAAAAAAGAAAAAAAGCGAAACTAATTTAACTATATAGTTTAATGATAAATTGTAAATGAAAACAAAAACTAAAAAGTTAATAATGAAAATAAAAAAAAAAAAAACAAAAAACTTACCAGGCACGAACAAATTCCTTCCATTTGAAAAAAAAAAAACTAAAAGAAAACGAAAAACCAAACGTGTAAAATATTTTTCGAAAAAGTAATCAATAAATATTTGAAATTCAATTCAGTTAAGTAAAATTAAATATATATAGTTTTATTTGATTTCAAAGGACCAAAATACTTTGATTTTACTTTCTTTTATGCTTAAAATCCAAGTCGAAAACAAAAATTGTAAATAAATGTTTAAAATGTAGGAAGACAAAATTAAAAAGAAATGCTCAAAAATGAAAGAATAAATGAATAAAAAGTGTTAAATGTTACCCCCAAAGAAAAAACAATTGTCAAAAGTAGATCATAAACGTAAAGATATATATTCATATATATAAAGTCGATTCATATGCCTACTGTAAAATATTTCATTTGGAATGAGCAAGTAAAATGAAAAAAACAACGGGGAAGAAAGCCAAAGAGAGTCGAAAGTTTTTTGCCATAAAATTTTTGTATAAAGCCAAAGCTTTTGTAATTTATTTCATAGATGATCTAAGCTATTTAATCACATTTAATCACCCCCCCCATACTAAAGTATATATTATATACTAAGGCAAAATCCAGATCAATGTATAAAAAGAAAACGCAAAAGAAGAACTTAACGCCAATTTAAGAGAGAAAAGTTTAAACAATTAACAAATGAGAAATAACTTACATATATATATATATGTATATATATATATAAATATATATGTATGTATTATGCCAGTTTACTAAGCAGAGAATTCCAAGAATTCATTGCAAAAAACAGAAAACAAATGAATAATTTTAGTATTATGTATTATTTCATGTAATGCCTAAAATGATTACATATATACTTTATTATATATATACAACTTATATAGAGTATATGTATAGTATAGTGTGTGTGTGTATGTATCCCAATGTAAAATTGAGTTGGCAACTTTTTTTAGTTTTCATTATCTTGATTGCAACAAATTGTATTTAACTAAAGCAAAAGAAACAAACACGTCGTCATGTTAACTAAAAAACCAAACCAAAAACAAATTAATTAAATATTAATATTAATACATAAAAATATACACACATTATATGTATATTGAATTGTATTATCAATTTGTTTATTATGCTGGTAATATTTCTAAAATATTATTATTTAAAAAACAACAACATATGAAAACGAAACAAAATGATGTTTAGTCCCCCCAACAAATAAAAAAAACATGAACAAAAAAAAAGAAGGTATAAAAAATAACAAAAACTTAGCTCTTAAGTGACAAACCAAAATGTGGCAAATTAATTTTTAAACAAAATATATATATATAAAACATAAATTTGTTCGTTTGTAGTGCAAAAAGGAAAGAAAAATTAACACATAAATCACACACACACACAAAGAACGGAAAGATGAAACAAACTAACTACCAAATACGAGTTATAATAAGCAAATGGTTTAATTAATAGGCCCAAAGAAATAAGAAAATGGAAGCAACAACCACCAATAAGACACAAGAACAAATAACAAAACGAAAAAGTAAAAACAAAAAGCAATTTTTAGCCATACGAAATAAACATTAAACAGTAACTAGAACTACAACTAAATGAGAAAACGCAAAGGGCAGAGAATATATACATAAAAACGAAACAAACAACAACAAATTGAATTTGAATCAAAAGAAACAAATAAACAGATTTCGGTTCAACCGAACTTTTTATACTCTTAAAGAGAGATAGAGAAAGAGAAAGAGAGAGAGAGAGAGACAGTCAGTGTGAATCGATTTTAATTAATTACCAAAATTTATTACATTAATTAGAACCAATAATTCTTGAATTCATCATTGGCGGATCTAGTGTTGGAAAGAACAATTCAATTCCCGCCCTAAAGTATGCAACAGACAGTAAAGAATATTTCTTTAACAACTTTCTATTAACAACTTTTCCAATGAAATTTATTTTTAGCTACAAAATATTCTCGAAATTCCTTTTAAGTTTTCAAAGAACAAATTACCCAAATGCTTATTACATCTCTGGAAACATTAGATTTGACTTTATGAAGCAATATTTTGAGCTTAAAAAACGTCTCACAAAAACTGTATAACAAACTACAGATTTCGATAGATTATAAAGCCAAAAACCTTGCATTCTGAATGATAAATACTACCGAAGGATGATCAGTTTATATAACCTTTACGATTCTCTAAGTTTTTCTAACTTTCTTAAGAGTATAAAAACGAAAAACTTCCCCTAAACACACACACACACACACACTAAAAACAATAAATGAAAAGAAGGAAGAAAAAAAACTTTGCATAGGTCAAAAGCCAAAAGGGCCAAGTAACTGTTAAATTTAAGCCAACCAAAAAATACAAAACAAAAGTAAGAGGAAAAACAAAAACAAAATGCCTGGCAAAGAAAACAAAGAGCAACAAAAGGCAAAATGAATGAAAATGGGCCCTCTAAAAAAATTTACAAGTTTAAGTGACAAAGCAACAACAAGAAAATAGCCAATTTAGCATAAAACGTAAAGCGAAACAAATGACAAAAACTAAAAAAACAAAAATAAAATAAAATGAAATGAAATGAAAGAGGAAACACACAAAAACAAAACAAAAGAGAAAACGAAAACAAAAAAAGAAAATGACAAAAAAAAATAAAAATAAAATTTGAAATGAGAAAATGCAAGAAAAATTGAATTTTTACTACTCCCCCTGTAAAAGGGGACACCAAATGGGTAAAGAGAGGGTGAAGAGAGGGTTTAGATTGTGGCCTCTATTATTACATTAACACCGTGGCACCCTCTAGCGGTTGCTATTGATTTGGCAGTAAATTATTTATAACATTTTAGATGATTTAGTTTTTTAATGAATAAGCGTGGAATTTTTTTAAAAGTTAAAGTTTTTTTCATTTTTAGGAGGTTTTTTAATGATTAATTCAATTTTTATTTTTCAGATTTTAACTCAAAATACATTTAACAAGAAATAAAGTATAAAAATGACTAACCCCTTAATTTATATCGTGAATACGCCTTTGTCAGCTTCTGTTGATGGCCAACTTACTAAGAGCCAAGAACTATTCAGATGAATGATCATTTTCCCTTATAATAATGAGGAAACTAATAACTAATACATTGAAAAACTCTTAAAATGACAATGATAATTAAGTTCTTTTAAAACTTTTTTTTAAAAATGGATAATTTTATCTTTAGATACTGATCTCTATTAAAGTTTAAGTAGAGAGTGTATTGCACTGGAGGGTCAACAAGTTGGCTAAGTGGAGAAATCAGTTTTTTTGGAATTAAGAAACTTTTAGAAGAACTATTAAGAAACTTTTCAATACAATGAAACTATTTTATTTTGTTCTACAATTACAGAATCCATTCAAAAGGTTGGACACAAGGAATCTAACTAAAATTTGCATCTACAGGAAGATCCTCAAGTCATAAGAAATTCTAGCTATTTTGTTAAGATAATTCATAACTTCTTAATGCTGTGTGAAATGTCACTAATAATAACAAAGTTAAAAGAATATACAGAATGCAGTTGAAAAATTTAATTTTATGTTATTCTTTTAACAAAATAAAACATATTCAACTCAATTACATTCCAATACAATTATTAAGTAGAATTTCGGAATTAGATTCCATAAATTTTAATAGAATAATCATGATTAAACGCTTTAAGCAAAAACATTTAACTAGGCATTCAATATACAAAAGTTGAAAAAACAAATCGCAATTTCAATGCACAAGTGAATGGTTTTTCCTTTTGAGTGTTTTTTGTTTTTTTTATGACAATTTTTTTTTAAACTTTTTTGCTCGAACTACTCAACTCATTAGAGAAATATTCGCTAAGATAGATGAACTGCATCGGGATCTGCCCACTTACTTCCCCAACCGACCAATTAGGCGATTTCACCATCAACCAGCTAATTGCAATAACTTTATTAACATTAAGCAGCTGGAGCCACTCCAGCGATGGCCATCTAGTGCCCCACCCAACACACCGAATCACAGTGGGAAACCACTGATCGAATGTTGTATATACCATAGATAAATCAATCAGTTGCAGCGCCTCGCCCATTGTGGATTGCCATGGACATAAAGTCTACAATTTTATGGTTAAATATTTTTTTGATATTTGGTTTTGTTATTCGACATTTCGGTTCCTCAAAATCCTCCAAATGGCGCATATCATAAGCAAATTGAGAAATGTGTGAGTGTGTGTGGCTGGGTGGAGGTAGTTTGCGGTTAGAGTTGGAGCCGGTTGCTTGTTGGCGGTTTGTGGTTTTGGCCATGACAACAATTAAAAAGAAATGCGCACAGAAATGCCAAATTGGCAATTGCGGATACATATTTGTTCGCAGGTTCAAGTTGATCGCTGGTCGCTGGCTGCCATCTGGTACCTGGCTAGTCTCTCTTGGCTTGTGGTTTTGGTGGCACAACCATTAGAGGCACCTTTCGCTTTGGCGCGTGCGTCGACATTAGCCCATTCCACGGTTATTCCACTCGATCGCTGGTCAGGAATTTCAATTGATAGATTACACTGTAAATTGGCTCTTTGTTTTTTCTGCCAGTGTATTCATATTTATTTTGATGTTGTTGTTGCAGTTGCTGTTACGCCTCCGCCCTCTTTTGTTAGTCTTTGGTTAACAGTTTTACTGTCATTAGCGCCACAAGCCACATCAAGTGGCACATACATAAACCGGCCCGGTTATCACCACAGAAAGAAAGAAGGAAAAAAAAACAGAAGGAAAAAAAACAGGTTGGCCAAACTCTTTAGGCCAAAAAGTGTAGCAGCCAGCCACCGACCGACGAGCCGACCAATCACCCAGCCTCACACCCCCTTCCGCCCTCTATCGTCATTTTGGCCAGTCCATCCTGCGGTGTCGATGTACTTTTGATTTCCAAGTAATAAACATGAACCACAATGTTCGCGCTTGATGACAACAACGCAACTGGAATGGAAATGTTGGAAGCTTGTTGTTGTTGGTTGGATCGCGGTAGGCACGCAGGCAGGCAGGCAGGCAGGCAGGCAGGTAGGTGGATAGGTGTATGGATGAATGGATGGAGCCAGATATCAGGCTTAGTGTGCGAGATGGGCTGATTGAACCAATACAAACCGGAATCACCTCCAATCTCCTTCTTCTCTGCTCAGCCTCCACTTGTTCCTGCATTGGTTCCCCAAAATGCTGAGGCTATTTTAGTTAAATCTCCTGCTGAGTGTGCGAGGGTACAACTGTGTGTGTGTGTGTGTGTGTGTGTGTGTGTGTGTGTTGTAGCCTTTCCCTTTCATTTGCATTTTTGATTGATACTGATGCCACTGCAACAAACCGTTGACCACGACTAATGTCATTATAACCTTATATCATGAAGAGTGAATTAGAGAACTTGACATCTCATTTCTAAATAAGATAACAATGATAAACTCTTGAGAATCAAACAGAATAGAATTAAAATATGAGATAAAAAGAATAAGAAATATGTCTCTCAATTGACAATCAAATTTCTTTTGGAAAAAGAGTCAGTCTTTGAATCTCTATAATAAGGCTAAAATAAAATAAGATATTGACTGGATTTATTAGTGATAGTCTTATAACAACAGCTCAAAATCTGACAAATTTAAGGTATAGAAAATTTGAATTTTTAGCAAGACACATTAAAGTTAATAGAAGTATTTAAACAGGAGATGTTGTAGATTGGCTGAACTTGATGATTGGTTTTTATTAGCATGAGTAAATTTATATCTATAGTTAGTTTTCAAAACTTAAAATTAAAGAAAAAACAACCTGGGGGAAAAAAACTAAAAATTATTCAAGTTAATTTTAGATTAGATTAGATTAATTTATTGTAGCATTTTCACAAAGAGGAGAAGAAAACCTGGAAAAAATTGTAAAAATAAACGAAAAAACATATGTATAGACAGAAAACGATAAAAGTTCGAAGGTTTTTGACTTTTTCAATGAGATCCTATGACATTTGATCAATTTCTTAGACGCCCTTGTGAGTCAACCATTGGACCACCTTAAATCAATCTAATTAAAGCCACTCATGTCTAATATAATTAATTAATTTAATTTATGTTTCCACAATGTGTATCATTTTATGAGTTTATCAGCACGAAAAGAGATTGTCAGAAAAACGAAATGGCTGTAACTGTAAGTCGTTGGCATCAGTTTGGTTATTCAATAGGCCAACAATATTAAAGTAACGATTTGTGAAAGTGTCGTTTATAACTAAACTAACTAACTGAACACAACATTTAACTGCCTCGCCACGCAAAAACAACAAAAGTGGGCAAATCTCTTTCGTGATTGTCCTTCCACGGTTTTACCTGTAAGGGTTTAATATGACATGTCCTGGCTGATATCCTTGAATTGATTCTTTATCAGCTACGCCTTGGTAGGCAATTACTTATTAATTGTAAATTATATATATAACTATGGATAGTTGAAAACGTATTTCGACTTTAAACTCATTCGGCCATAAAACGCTGACAATTAAAATCATTTCCATTGCACTTCATTGGCGTATTGGGCGGCAGAAGGCTCGCTCGGACTCGGCCTCGTGCTCGGACAAATAATTTTTCATACACTTTTATGAAATTTCACAGTTCAATTAATGCATTTTAATTTTAACTTTATTTTCCAATTTACTTCACACTGTTAAAAAGGCGGCAAGAAACAAAGACAGATGGAGATGAACCGAGTGATGCAGAGAGGGAAGGAAAACACAAAAAAAAAAATGGTTAACGCAAAATTAAAAATGGTTTTTGATTGATTGTTGCATGAAATTGGCTTTTTGGTTTGAGAACTGGTCCATTGATTGTAATTGCCGTTTTCGCTCTCTGAGTATATATATTTTATTTGCCCTGTGCACTTAATTAGCAACAGGAGACGAGGAAAGGGTGGGGTGGAATGGGGCCGGAGGCTTCTTCTTCCCTGCCACGCCTCCTTGTGTCACACACCTTCTGTCTGAATGAAGTTTACGCCCGAATGGGCTTTTTAAAATCAAATAAGTATAATAAATAAAATTCAGAAAATAACCAGAAATCAAATTAACTTAATTGCTTTTAATAGATTTTTCCGCAATTTTCTTTCAGTGGGTTTTCAATTGTGTGTGTGGTCAAGGCATTTTATAGATTTCCTTAAAATTTTTTCATTTGGTTTTCGGGAACGACAAGTTTTCCCATGCGGAAGAAAATGCTGAATTTTGCTACATTTTGCTGAACTAAGCTGAGCTGGTGAAAATTAGCCACAGACAATTTATGAGTTGCAGCAATTTCCTTGCCACAGTTTCCAGTTGCAACTATTCATTCAGGTATTGTATGTATTTATGTATCTCCTCGGTTATATAATCTCACCAAATGAATTTGTATTTGGCTTTTTGTTGTTTTTGTCATTTGTAATTGTCTGTGGCAAAAATGCCAATGCCAGTGGAAGTGCCCACCCATAAAACTTAAAAAAAAATGTGAGAGAAAGCAGCAAATTAAATAGGCAAAACAGTTGTAGTCGAAAGATAAGAACCCAACAAAGAAGAGGAAAACTCTGAAAGATGAAAGTGATGAAAGCATGTCGATCTTATCGAACTTATCTTACATCCGTCTTTAACATCTTTCTGGTTAGGTTAACCACAAAACGAGCTAAGTTAAGAGTTTAAAATAACAATTGGGTAGTTGACAAATTTGACTTGAAGAAATCGTTATCTATTCTTTATACTGCTAAAGAAGTCTTCAATTAAGGAACACTAATTGAAAATGTTCCATATGATAAGTGAATAGGCCCTGAAAGTGAAGGGCACAGAAGACACACAGCCGTATGATGGAATTGGTTTCTTTTTAAGGTCTGTTCTTACAAAGAGAATCATCAAGTTGCTTGACTACTTTGAAGGGGTATAGTTGAAGCCTAAAGACGAGAAACTAAGTACTAAGTTAAGACTACTTTATTGATATTGTTTAAGAAGAAACCAGAAATCGATAATTTTCCATCATATTCAAGACCCTTGAGTGTCAAGTAGATAGATTAATTGAAAGATTGAATGAAGCTTTCTTCTTTATTCCACACTGGGAATTGAAGGTATTTAAATGTTTCCATGCTAATTGTCTGGTACTTGGCTTAATTTGTATACTAATTATTTTATTGGATTTCTATTAAATAATTCTATATCTTTTTTTTTTATTGCATTTCACCATGATTTGCTGAATCATTAACGGATGTATATTGACTTTAATAAAATATGCAATAAACAAAATGAATTGCCCAAAGCATAAATAAATACAGATGAGAAAAAATGTAAATACATGTGTACAAAAACAAAAACGTCACATTTCAATAAATCAGATAAAGATAGGGGGAAAGAGAGCGAGGGAGGGAGTGGGATTCAATGAAAGAAAGAGAGATAGGAAAAAATGACACTCCGCAAAACCGCATCCACACACATTAATCAATCAGTTCGAAAACGTCAAACGCTTAACAAACAAACGAAAACAACAATAACAACAAATAAACGATATAGCAACAACAACAGCAGCACAAAAAAAATAGATATATAAAATTAACAAAACTAAAGCTATGTCTAAATGCCGCCGCCTCATTAAAGTTTAATGGAAATAGCAAAATCAACAAACTCAGCCATCAAATGAAACGACAAGTGTGACACGATTGAACGAAGCGGGGAAAGGAGGAAAATGCCGGAAGGAAGGGAACATTTATGAAGAGACTTAAGTACTTGGCTACCTGAGAAGGGCTTTCACTTGTCATCCAACTAGACGACCCAACTAACTTACCCAAAGAGGGTAACACATATGTATGTTTCGACTACTTTGACTATTTATGGCAATGCCAGAGGGGAAACCTGTTGCAGAGTTTTCCCGCGATTAGGTTTTTCCTCTTCATTGCTTCGCTTCTCTTCTCTTCTTTCCATTTCGGCAGGGTCAATGTTGCTGCTGCTGCTGCTGTAGAAAGCCAAAAAATCAGCAAGCATTAACATTTTTGTTTAAGGAAAGACAATGACGTACCCTACAATCAATATTTTCTTCTCAGCAGCTGAAACTGCGTCCATTTATAATCTTATATGTAGGATTGAGAATATGTATTTACCACAATAATTTTGGGAATTAAGACCTTTGAAACATCTCCAAATAAGGTTTTCAATTGAGAAGACCCTGGACATTGTATCCCTTTCTAAATAGCTTTAGAAAATTGTCTGAACAGGGTTTTGCTTTATATAAACTACTTATCGACTACTCTACTTAAAGTAATTAACTTAAGTAATTATCTACTTTTCCATTGTTTTCAAAATAAAAGTTATAAATGAAATGCGTCTAACCTATCGACCAACAGTTTGTTATGAATTCTCTTCTCTAAACCTTTTGTTTTTCACACGTACTTCAATCCAATCTTTCATTAAAATAAAGAAATTCTCTCGTTGAGTAATAAATGATAAAATACTTTTTCTTAAAGAAAATACCCTTTATAGTATTTGAAATAGAGGAATCAGGAGTTAAATTTCAGTTTGTTTGTCTCCTGTAATTTTTTTTCATAGAAAGCCCTAAACCTTTTTAAGAATTAAGGTACTCTGATCATTTTATAGAAACATTTTCGACAATTAAGAAAACCATATCCATATTCTTTCAGCTTTTTCTTTGTATAAGTAGAAATTAAATAATTAAAAAATTGCCTTAAAGGATCTGAAAGGATCTTAAGGTATCGCAAAACCTTTTTTAAAGTGATATTAAAGTGAAAGTAAAACAGTTTCCTAAAAAACTTAGTCATTTTCTAAGCGAACAAAATGCTTAAAACTTTTTCATATGATTTAAAAAAGCATTAACTCTCTATTGGAATATTAGACAGTTAATACAATTCAGTTAAGCGGACAAAGAAGATCCATTTGGGTTCAGATATATCTGATAAACATGTAACAGAGCTTTAAAGGTTTCAATTTGAAAAAGAAATGTTAAGCACAGCTAAAATTGTGAGACTTACCTTCTAATAGTCTAGTCTATTTTTCACTTTAATCCAGTCAACGAGCACATTAAATATACTCACTTTAACCCTCGATAATACAGGGTATGGAAATTGTCATTGCACGGCAAAAGAAAGATGCCAATGTGATGGCGAGGGAAATGCAATGTGAAGAGTAAAGAGGAGGTGATGCTTGCGCAATCGCTGGACTTGGCGAAAGACAAGTTTTGTGCTACACTTTAAGGATCGGGCAACTGCAGCAGCAGCAGCAGCCGTTGTGGCAGTGGTGGCAACAGCAAGACTCCACAACTCCGCACCGTCAGCTGCCACGAAAAGAAAACGAAATGCTTGGTCCCAGTCGGTTTCACTTTCATTCGCAACGCGCACGCGCAACTGTCAGGGTCGTCAAGTAGAAATTACACCTGAAACATTACACCAACGAAACAAATAATACCAAAAACAAACAAAAAAAAAAAAAAGGATTACAAAAACCCTCACAACAAAATAAACTGCGAAAAAAAAAGCCATCTTTATGGTAGTTTTAATTATATAGAAAAACAGATTTAATAGTTCATTTCAATTGTGTGGCCCATCAATATAAATAATTAAGTGCTTTAATTTTCGCTTGCAACATTTAATGGATGCAGGTAAATTAATAACAATAACAACAACAGCAACAACAACAACAACACACAAGAGAAAAAGTATAAAAAACACGAGTGAACAAATTAACAAACAAGTGCGAAATGATTGTAATAATGTTTAATAATACAAATGCAAAAATGAATTGTGAGCTAATTGAGATTAAGTGCCAATAAAATCGCATTAAATTTTTCCTTATTCCACAAGCATTAAATCAAAACTTATCTTATCGATCAAGTATGTTTTTATTTTTCTTGTTTTGATTAATGGCAATAAAATGAAACTTTTAAATTTTATTTAAATCATCATTTGAAATGTAAATTTTTAAGATTTAAATGTATAATTAATAATGGGAATTAAATAGGACTATGGAAAGGACATTTCATTGGATTATCCAACATTTTGCAGAGTTCTAAATACTTTTAATAAGACTTTTAGCTACGAGTCCCTAAAAAAATAGTTAAATTATTGATGGGAAGTTTTCTTTATTAAGTTTCAATATTAATCAAACAATTTGGATACCTTCATTTGGTTATCATTGATGTATTTGGTTTAGGTCTTATTTCACATGGATTATCTATAAATACCTAGGACAATTTTGTATTTAAAATAGAATATCATTTTCCAGGATCTGCTCTACCAAGTGAATTCCAGTTTGCTTTGAATTTAGATTTATTTGTAGTAATCTCAACATTCTATATTAAATGTCTATTGACTTCTACTTTCATTTACAGTATTAACAATAGATAATATTCGAGGATCCTAGTTAATATTGCAAGAGCACACACAGTTACTAGAATAGTTGATATGCTGATATTATTTGGAAAAACATATAAAAAATATATTATAAAATATATGATTTAGTTCCATAGTCATTTCTATTAAAACGGTTTTCAAATGGTTTATTTCCTTAGCAACAACATTTCCAGATTGTCACCAAATAATCTTAAATTAGCGTAGACATAATGAGACTTTAATTTGAATTTGAATACATTTAATTTTTAAAATCCAGCATTAATTTGCAATAAGGATTTACTGATTTAATTAATGAGATTAGAAATCAGGCCAAAAAGCTTCAGTTTTAAGGGTCAGGCAGGAAACTCTAATGTCCTTAGAGAACATAAAATTTAAAAACTCTAAAAATGAATTTGAATGTGGAAAGAAAGGGAATTTTTTCTTTCTTTTCCACGATAAAATGTTTTGATCTTATCAAGCAGTAAAAAACGACATTGGAAGGTCCTTAAGACTCCTTCAAAATGATGAGGAAAACAATAATTAATTATAAAACTGACTGCTATTTCCCCTACAAAAAACATTTGTTTCAAGGATTTACTTCTCAGGAGATAAATAAACATTGAATATCTTTTATTTCTAAATTTATTTTTATTTGCGTTCTATCCTAAATGGACAATAAGCAAATATTCTGAAAGGTAATCATGAAACGGTGGTGGAATTAGCAGTCCATCTCGGGTCTGAATGGCTGATGAAGTGGGTGACTTCTTTTCAGACGTCTTATCTGCATGCTGATGTCCAGCAGTTTGATTGCCCGTGCATTATAATGGGTTTCTAGCCTGTAGATTTACCGAATGCCTTACCTCCGTATCAATCACTTAATTGACATTACAAAATGTTTCAGAATGCATTTACGATTCAGTTGCACATTTCCATTCGGTTAAATATAAGACACTTAAATTAAATGAAAAAGCAAATTCAAAATAACTTTACATTAGTATGAACTCCTTGAAATTGCATTTAAGGCGGCTAAAGATCTCAACAGATTATAAGATTATTTAGGTGCACTTAGAGCAGCATTTTAGTGAGGTTTTTGAGAGAAGAGAGACTAAGGGATCTGGTTTTAGGTCATCTTATATAAAAAAGAATATGGTAAATTAAATAAAATCTATACAAATGTGCAATTTCCCTGCAAAGAAAAATCTCTTAATCTGCGGTTTCCCTTTTCCCTTGCCCTTGCCCTTGCCAAATAAACTTGATTCACCCGATCTCTTTATTGGGATTGATATTTTCCTCGACAATCATCACTTGTCCCCTCTGGCGTTGAGTGCAAGAAAACAAAATTTGAAAAATTGTGAAAGTTACTTGAATAATTTTTCCAATAAGTAAAAAAAGAAGAAAAACTGATTAAGTTAACCTTTTTTTTTTTTTGCTTTTAGTGCTCTTTGCAATTTTGATTAGGCCGAAAATTGATTGGATTTCAATATTATTTGTCGATGCAATTTAGAAATAATTTCCGTTAATGATTTACTCCAATTTCCAACTTTCGACAGAGACTAACGAAGAGATGAAAACCAGAAAAACCAAACTACAAGAAAAATAAGAAAAGACAAAAAAAAAAAAAAAAAAATAAATAACCAACCTGCTCGACGGCCAACTAGAAAACAAGAGCAAAATCACCTTGAGGCGAATTTTGAGAGTTTAGGCCATGAACATGAATATTGCAAGTGAAATATGTTTTGGCATGCATATTTAATGCCTATCAAAATGCAACAGCACCAACAACAACAACAACAACGGACAACGGACAACGAGCAGAAGCATTCACACACAGCTAGTCAAACTATGTGAAAACCCCTCGTATGAACCATTTTAAATGCCATCAATTTCAATTTTCCAAATTAAATGTGAGCAGCACTCACCTGGGCACTATAAAAACGAAGGGGGTCTCCAACAAAGTGTGTGGGGAGGGGGGATAGATAATTAATAATTCATTACGTTGCCAGTAGCAATGACATAAGCCCAAAGCAAATACCAAAAACACCAAGCGCCAAACGCCAAGTTCAACCACTCGTTCGAAGCCATGGAAAGCGGTAAACGTTTTAAGCTTTAGCTTCGATGTGTTTTTTTTTTTTTTTTTTTAGGGAAAACTGCAAGAAAATTGCCAGGCCAAACAAGTGAAGCCACTTAGGAAAAATCATCATAAGAGTTATCGGTTAAAATCAAAGACCGAATGAGTGAGTGTGGGCCAAACAGGCTTGACAACTTTGTCGGTTAAATGTTAGAGTTTGTTTCTTTCTTTCGCTCAGTTAACTTTATTTATTTGTTTTGCCTTTTTCGCTTGGAATGTCTTTCGGGGTTATTCACATTTTCATCATCATCATCATCATCATCATCATTATCATTACCAAAAAAAAAAAAAAGAAGCACACCAACCTCTGTCTCTTTAATAGCAGCTCTGGCATGTGGCCCAAACATCAACTGCTAACTGCGGCAGCAACACTCATTGGCCTCTGTTGCATAGTTAGTGCTAGTGGCACTTCTACCGGTTTACCTTTGCAACCTCCACCCACCACCACAGAGAGGCCACAGAATGTGACAACGGCAATGACCCAACCGATGAGTGCAGGAAGCGATCTGACTGTAAAACCTGATGATTTGAATGACAGCAGTCCCGAGGAGGTGAGGTTTACGAATTTTGAAAGATTTTTGATTGGCACTAAGTGAGAGTACATTCACGTTTTTTGACAGCTTAATGAGCAGGCAGCTAGCTCCGAATTGGAGGTCAGTGAGGATCTTCACTATGGCAGTGAAGTAGAAGGAGACAGCGACCAAGAAGAAGACGCAGGAAGCAAGAACAAAGAGGAGTTTGTGGGGTAAGTTTGTTAGAGGAAGAGAGAGAGAAAGTCAGTTACTCAATGCTTTTCTTTAGAGTTCCAGGGTTCTTGCCAACTGTTTCCACGGTCCTGCAAGAGTCTAGCAATTTACCGACCAACGGTCATGGTTATATACAATTCGATATCAATGATGAATTGCCAGTGGAAACTATGCATCGACAGCGTCAGCTAACCAAATCCCGCACAGAAACAGTCAATGAAGTGCTCTATAATCTATTTCCCAATGGTTTCTCGGACATCTTTCGCTTCAGTGGTCAAGATGCCGCTACCACAGAGGCCACCACAGAGATGGCCACAACGACTGAGGCGGAGAAAGCGGTGGTGCCAGCGACCACAGTGGAATCGATAGTTCCATCCACTTCGCCAGCATCTGCAGTGCCCAAGAATCAAACCTACTATAGCTATCAGACAACAGTGACCAAGGAATATCGTCGAGAACTGCGTCCCGGTCACACCGAAATTATTGTCGAGCAAATAAGCAGTGCAGAAGGGGAACCTCCCTTTAAAGATGGCACCAATCACATTTCGCGAGATGAATTGTTGCGCATTAATCGGGCTGCTGTCGACTCACCAGTTCTGCCCAGTTTGCTACTGCGACCAACTGAGAATGGAGATGACAATGAGACTTTGGTGGCAGCAGAGAGTGCTCCCATAGTTATACTCGGTGAACATGAAAGCGATTTGGATGAGGGACAATTGATTGAAGACAATCAGATAGCCGAATCCCATCAACATGAACGCTATCATCAGAGACTGCTTCCCCCGAGTGGGCACAATTTCAAAACCGGCGGAGTGGAAAGTTATAGCAGTCAGCATGGACCAGCTCAAGAGCAGCAAATCAATGTTCACATAATCCATGATGATACCCTAGCCAAGGCTCAAGCACAGGGCCAAAAGGTGGAGGAGGTTAAAGCCAAGGCGCCATCCCTAGCTCTGGATCACTATCAATTGCATAGTGAACAACATTTCCAGCAGCGTCATCCTAGCGCCCAAGAAGCACCCTCAAGGCAATTCCTGAAGAGCTTTAAGCCCATCATTACGGGAAGTGGAGAGAGTGTTGGAAACAAGGCGGTGGCCAGTTTTCACTATGAGGTCAATAATCACCCACCACAATTGCAACATAATTCGCAGTCCCCTAAAGAGAGTGACTATTCGGCACAGTTTGTTAGACCTGCCGCCCAGTTGGCCTATCAACGGGAACTAAGTCATCATCTCCAGCAACAACCGAGCGAAGAGAGTAGTCCACAGTCGAAGTTAAACACTCAAGCAGTACCCTCGCCCACTTCTGCTCCGTCGTCTTCAAATTCACCTCATAGCTTAGTTTATGTCACCTTGAACTCGGCCCAGACAACTCCATTACCACTGCCAAAAGAAGACTCTCTGGCACCCAATTTGCCCAGTCCCCATGAGTATGTCTCGGAGGCGGCAGCGGAACCATCCCAGCAACATTTGCAGCATGCTCCAGCACCCAAGAGCTCTCATTCCGAGCCAGAGACTCAACTATTAGTCAAGCCAAATGGTTATACCTTTGTCGAGGTACAAAAGTCGGTTAATATACACAACAAACTAATCACCGAGAAAGATGGTCGTTTGGTTGAGCAGCATGAGACAATCTATCATCAGCCCTATGAGCAGCAACAGAATCATCTGACTCCTGAAAAATATGTGGCGAGTGCCTTGCCTGAGTTGCCAGTACCCAATCCTCAACATAACTATGTATCACTGACCAAGAATCCCATCAATGTTGAACAGGAATACGATAGTTCCCCCCAAGAGGGAGCCTACTCCCATGCCACTATCAATTTGGAGTCTGGACATTCGGCTCCTCAACAGCATATCAATGTAGAGACAGCTCATCCTCCAGCCCTGCAAGTGCCACAGCATTATCATGTGGAGAAGATCATTGATCATCCAGTCGAACATCAAGTCGTTGAACATCCAGTGAAACATCACATTGTTGAGAAACTCGTTGAACATCCTGTCAAACATCAGATTGTGGAGAAACATATACCCATACCCTATGCCGTGCCCCAACCAGTGCCAGTGCCAGTTCACGTTGAACACTTCGTCGATCGTCCATATCCTGTTGAGACCATTGTGGAGCATCCTGTTCCGTATCCCGTTGAGACAGTGGTTGAAAAAATCGTTGAGAAGCATGTACCCGTGGAGGTGGAACGCATTGTGGAGAAACCTGTGAAAGTGGAGAAAATTGTGGAAAAGTTTGTAGATCGTCCTATGCCCATACCCATTCATGTTCCCGTGGCAATTCACATGCCTTTGCCACCTATTTCACATGGTCATCATTTCCCTGGCCATCCGAATGCCTTGCCTCCATGGACAACTCATTCGGTGGGTCATATTCCACCCAAAGTACTGCAAAACTATTACACACGCATGCTGAAAAAGCTTCTACCGCAATTGTCGTTGCCCAAGACCAAAACAGCACCACCAACGACCAAGACCACGACAAAGGCACTTCAAAAGCCGCCAACTATCCCAGTCCGAGGTGATGTACCCAAAGTGGCCACTTTCAGTCTGGCCGATATGCGTTTTGATCTACGTCCTCCGCCACCGCCCGCGGGATCACCCTGGCTGCAGGGAGCTCGTTATATTTACAACACTTTGCCCGCAGACTTGGCTACTGCGGCCTCAGCCTCTGTGGCGGCGGCAGCTCCCACACAAATGGTGAAATCTTACATTGGACCAGTGCCAGCTCCCAGCGCAAGTTCTAATGAGTTTGACGAATTTCAGCGTTGGCGCAATGGTCATACACTAAAACGAAGTCCCGACTTTGGTCGAAATTTACATATGGAATATGGTTTTAAGCCTCCCCTCGTTCCCTCTGTGGAGATTGACGACAAAGGCAATCCGCTGAAGCAGGCCGAAGCCACAGAGAAGCAATAGATAGAGCAGAGAATGGGGAGATGACAGTGTCAGAGGATGAAAAGCGTGCCAAAATATACAGCTATAGTTATTATTGCCTATTTATGTAACATATTTAAACAAAATGCATTTAAACCATAATAAAATCCAATCTAAAGAACCAAAATTTCTCAAAAACTTCAACTAACCTTACAATTTAAAATTTCTAATTTGAGAATTTTACTTTATTGTTGACCTAACCTAACAATATAGCCTACATCACCTCAATATTTTATTTTGCTAATTGCTGAGCTAAGAATCCTTCTCTCATGAGGGGAGCACATATCTGTCATCATAAAATCCTTGCAAAAATATACATATATATGTATGTAGAATATATTGCCTACAATTAGGTGCAATATTAATTAAACAAATGACATGACACTGCAGACTGTACCTCATGAAGGCAGATAGAGAGAGAGAGAGAGAGTGAGTTGAAGAAAAATTACGAATTTCCTTAAGTAGCATTTATGTAAATGAAAAATTTTACACTTATGTGATGAAGGGGAAAAGGGTTTCTCTACCCTGCTGAAAATCTTATCTCTCAGCAAACAGTTGCCACGCCCCTAGCACATGCTCCCACCTCATGCCATACACACGCATACACACATATACACTTACTTATAACAGTTTGGCAAAATGGCAAACACGTCTGCTCTAAAAGGGCGGCAGCGTGCAAAGATTTATATGACAGCTAATAAATTTACAACACATGTAGCTCTCAAAAGATATTAGAAGATATTTTTTGGTGACAAGTTGAAGGCCTCACACGTACGACAAGAGTTTTGAATGTTATTGAAGCATGCTTTTAGGCGGCAACAAAAACGCATTGAGTGTGTGTGTGAGAGAGGAATGGAAGGATAAACGAAATGAGAGGAAAAATATAAGAAAAACAGCCTTGCAAATATTTGCGCAGCATTTCCCAAAAGGCACGTCGAGGCGTCGGGCGACTGCATTTGACATTTGATGGTCGACATGCCGCTGAATGGATAGAGAGAGACAGACAGTAGGAGAGAAAGATGTAAGCAGACAAACCGTTTAGCGCACGTGTTGACGGAAGCGGAAACTTTCAAGCGGAGTGGCAAAATGACATGGCACCCAGGCACAGTGAACATGAAGAGCTTCTCTCTAATTCATTGTGTTTTCACAGGATAGGAAATGTGAAGAGCCAAATGCCAAAAAAAATGCGAGAGAGTGAGTGAACAAAAGAATATAGTGAAGAAGTTCACTTGACAATAAACCTAAAGGCATAACTTTCCAAAAGAGAGTCGTACTTGCTGCGGGCATTCTGTCAAATTGTAGAAAGTTGACTTTCCACAAAGTGAAATAAAATAATCATTTTTTTTCCTTAAAATCTTCATAAATTAAATTTATAGTTGGCTTTGCTAAAGTTATCAAATTTAGGCTCACATTGCATATGTTCTCAATATGACTTTTTACTTACTAGTTAGTATGATCTTTTGGTAATCTCAGAAATGCAGTTTCCATATAATCCTTTAGTCTATAACTACATTCAGATTCTAGAAAACTTAGAAGACTTTTCTCTGCTCTATTCTATTAAAAATGTAAGCTAACATATCATCTGGATATATTCACTTTAAAAAAGTTAACTAGAACTAGGAAAGCTACTTTATCTCCTTTTCAACCATAGAAAGATTAGATCAAATAAAAAAAAACTAAGCGATGCCAAAATGGAATAAAGATTAGTATTGCTTAACATTTAACTTCAGAAAATTAAAAGGAATTTTCGGAATTTTAAGTACTCAAATAATACATTGACAAAAAAGGACCAACTTAAGAAATTGCTTTTAAAACTTGATTAAACTGGATTAAGTTCCAAAATTTTTCAATATATCAGGAATTTTTTCAGTTTCCAATCTTGCCTTCTCCTTTTTGAGAACTTGAAAAAGAATGTGATCTTAATTCAAAATGAAGTTACTTCATTTACTAGCCCAAATCGTTTAACTTTAAGTCATGTTGTTAACTTTAAGGTTTCACGCTCTCTTAACCGCAACATGCATTCATAAATCAAAAAATGGTTCGTTCAATACTTGAGCCACGCCCACAGAAATCAATTCCAATTGCAAATGCATTCAGCATTTTGATAGACTCCCCAGTGGGGACGAGGATTGGCTGGAGACAAGGGCGGCAGGCAGACCAACAAGACCAACAGAGATAAGGCAAAAAGGAATACCCGAAAAGAAAAACACTCGCACACACACGAAAAGCTCAAAAAGAGTGTGGATGGAAAGGTGGGGGAGGAAGTGCGGGAAAAAGGAACAATTGAATAATTTATATGCAAATAAATAAAAGTATTTTTCAACATTTTCATTTTTGCATGCCAGAGAGCAGAGAGAAGAAAACTTTTCGTTTGCATAAGGAGAAAAACGCGTGTGAAATAAATTTTGCAGTTTTGGCCACAAAAGGCGTAACACACACTACCAACAACAACAACAACAACCAACAACAATAACCAGCCCAGCTACTATTGGCGACGTTTTCAAGTTTTTCGCCCCACGTTTTTCTGTCGGTTGGTTGCCTTTTTTTCTTTTTTTCGTCGGCTTCTGCATTTTTGGCGGCCTTCTCTCATCCTGAATGCTTTTTCTGGTTTGGCGCTGCATGTCATTGTCAGGGACTGCCAACTTGTTCTCATTCTTCGTTCTCTCTCTCTCTCTCTTACTCTTACGCTGCTTTCCCTCTTGCCCCCTGCATTTGATATACGATGTGTTGGCAAGCCGCCCAAAATGGCGTTTGCCGATGCTGAAAGGGGGGGAAGTGGTGAAGGCGTGGCATTTGCGAGACAAATGCAGCTGAACTGAAAATTGCATTTCCGCTTTTGAAAATTGCGCAAACTTCCGGCAAGGCAAGGCAAAGAGTCTTCCCCCTCACACTAAAAAAAAGAGGGCTAACCACGACTACGTCGGAACGTCGCCAGACAATTGGCAAAAATTTTCTATAAAAGTGTGAAATAGGCCGTCCTCCTCCAATGTCCGGATACGCTGTACGATGTGCTCTGACATGCCCGTAAAGTGGCCCCAATGAACCACAGAAAACTTGTCACACAGAAATGAATGCAAAAATGTCAAATGCACACAAAGTCTAAGAGACGGAGACACGGACAGAGACAGAGACAGACAGCGGACAGACAGAGAAAGCGACTTCGGGCGAGACGACAGCGAGAGGTTTATTGACCAACAAAAAAAGGACAAAAGTAAAAATGCCTAAAAAGGCAAAATGAACTGCAAATTAAATACTCTAAGAACTTTCTTGACTTATCTCCAAACTAATTTTCGATATCATTTGCATTTGCTTTTTCATTCATTTCAGTTATTAACAAAACTTTCTTTGCCCGGCTAAGCGACACTCGCTTTGAAAGCAAAACTGAAAAGGAAATGGTGGAAAGTGGACATAACTTTCCATTAAGAAAATCAAGACATTAACGATGAGAGTAAATTAAAAAATGTTGAAACTATACATTTTTGTTGATTCTATAAATATTTCTTATACTACCTTTTCAATAAGTTAAATATGCTTTAAATTTAAAGAGTATTTGTTTAAAAATATCACAGCCAAAAGGTGTCAAGTGTCATGTAGACGACTGAAAAGGGTTCGTGTCATGGCTAACAGTGGGTGAATTCATTTCGTTTGTGGTCTGACTACTTAACGCTTAATGGGCGACAAGGAAATTGCTTTACCACTTTCGGAATGCAGGTAAAGAAAATAGTTTGCTTCAACTCCAGAATGCTGCCAAAAGCTGTTTAATTTGCCAAAAAGTGTTGACAACAAATAGAATAAACAGAAAGATTTCCACATTTTCACACATTCTCTGTCACGCACTTTCAGTCTATTCAATCAGGGCCGCAAAAGCCAAGCCAAACAAAAGAGAAAAAAAGTGCCAAAAACTTTTGCCATGTGGCCAACAATGTAAACTGTCATAACTTTGCCAGGAGTAGGGAAACTAGAGGATTGAGGGCAAAAGTAGAAGTGGAAACCACATATAAACAGACAGACTTAACAGAACTCTGTTAATGGAGTTGCAGCTGTTGCTGCTGCTGCTGTTAAGGCTGAGCCGAAAAGTAGACAATGTTTTTTGCAATATTTTCTTTGATTAGCTTATTGTTAGATGGAAAATTTGAAAAACTCATTGCATTTGACTCCTAATTCCCCACAGCAATATGAGTAGAGTTGTTTTTTTTTTTTCTTTTGCAATCACTGAGAATAATAAAGGAAAGAAACTAATCAAAAAAACCCTCAATTGCCAGGGCATAACAAATAAATAGAGTAGAGTGGAAATTTCAACAACAGCCAAACAATTTTATTGTTACCAATCTCGATTCGCATCTTTCGGCTCCCCGGCCATCTCAATCACAGGCAGCCCCAGAACAACAACTGACAATGAAGCGTAGCCAGGATAAATGCAGGCAACAGGATGCGGATGCGAATACGGATGCGGATGCTTAGCAACTGGCCATGGCCATGCATAGAGATAGATGATTTTGATAATAATAATAGTAATAATAATAACTAACCATAATGAAAACTTAGACCAAGGCAAGGCTGGGCTTCTGAGCAAAATTACAAGAAGATGCTGCTGCTGCTGCCAGGCAAAGAATTTCAATCAGTGTGTTGACGATGAAACGATGATACGAGGGAGAAGATGTGAGTGAGTGAGGCCAAACAACTTTGTGATTGCATAACTCTGGCGGACTAGATGGCCAAGAATGCTTTTTCGCTCAGCGGGTGGGTTGAATCAGGTAAACCAGGTAACTTCCGTTGCAGTTAACATTCTTCTTCTTCTTATTCTCATCCTCGTCGTCGTCGTCGCCGTCATCATCGTCGTTTTCTTCTCTTTTGCCTGGCAATTTTCTGTCAAAAACAACACAAAACTTCAACAACAACAACGAAAACAGCAACCAATTGTTAGTTGTTGTTCTTTTGGGAGAGGGTAAAATAGGCGAGAGAAAGAGAGAGACAGCGCTTTAAAATCATTCCACCCGTATCTGCCCCATATCACCAGTTCCTTCCACATCCACTCTGGCCACACTTTTAGCATGCGTGCGGTTTTCGTTCGACGCGGTCAGCAGGTCGACAATGGATTTTTGGGGTTTGAGGGCTTTTCCATGCATTGCTCCTGCTCCTGCTGCTCCTCCTAACTGCGAACTTGCAACTGGAACTGCTTGTGTTGTCAGTATATTGGCAAAGTTTTCCATGGTTGGGTTTCAAGTGTGTGTGTGTGTGTGTGTGCGTGTGTGTCGAGGGGTCCAAGAGGTATGAGGAAGTTAAGTAAAAGTGCGGTAGCAAAACAACCAAGTGTTTACTTTGTGTGTAAAAGGGAGGAGTTATAGCAACTATCTGAGTGAGGGGCAAGTGAAGTTGTGTGTGTGGTAAATTATTTAGATTGGGAAATCTGTGTAACAACAACAACAACAACCCCAAACTGGAGAGGCATTTTTTGGGGAAAAGCAAGTTCGCAATCAACTGACATAACATCTATGTACATGGAACCGATAATTGAACCATCATCCAGCCAACCATCCATGCGTCGATTCTCATTTTTTTTTTTGTATGCATTTTATCCTCTCATGTCTATAATTGGATTGAAGTTGGAATTGATTCTATATGGACAACTTTAAAATTAGAGATAGATTCAAATGTTCGATAAATGAAACAAGCTCTTTGGTGTTTAGAATTTGGGATTCGGAGGTGCAGAGTTTTGTTTCTTAAAGGATCAATCTTTATATCAATGTTCCGATTGAAACCCAAGAAAAAAGTGAACAAAATTGTTTGATGGTAATCTTAAGGAGAATTTTCGTGCTCCCTGCTCCTTGTAAAGTCAATAGAAACTTAGGTTTTATGGCAAATCAATAAAATAAAACATTTCAATCAGCTTAAGCTACATCAAGAGTAGCCACAAGGTCACAAAACAGACATCTTGAGTTGAGTATTATATTGCATATCCTTAAATGTTGATAAATCACTTTTCATACACCAATAGAACAACACACTTCATAAGGGTTAACAAAAGTTAAACGATCTTTAGTGTATAAGATATATCTCTACTATTCATCAACTATTTAGTCACTATGAATAACTTTAGGTTGATGTTCTTCAATTATTTCAAAGCTACTTTTTCTATACCATCTTAATCAAAGAAAGTACTTTCTTATGTTTTTCTCTTTCCTGTCTTCTAGTTTGTTCAATTTGAGTTTATCTCTTCATTTGCCCTTTTATCCTTGTCCTTACTTTACTTCTTTTCATTATGGAGAGGAGAGGAAAGGAAAGCAAACCAAAAATTGTCTTTTGCCTTCCACTTTGCAGTTTGAACAAATTCTAACCCCGCATTTGCATTCAAATCAAATCCCTGGCTCAAACCAACCAACAAACTGCCGCAATAGTTAAGTATTTAACACCCTAACCAAACCGAGACTCAATCCCTTTTCCTCTCTTGGTCTCCAAGCCCCCAGCACCTTGGTAAATCCCAAAAAAAGGGGGAGTGTCAAATGCAGTAATCCCACACACACACAGGGAACACTTCCCCGCTTGAAAAAAACTTTAAACTGTTTACATTTTATGTCGCTTAATGCTGGCGCCCTCTACCGAGCTTCACTACTAACTGCCACCCTTTTCGCCTCTCCATTCTGCCCCACTCTGTCCCCCGGTTCCTCTTCACTCTTAACATTTACCCAAGTAATTTTCAGGAAAAATCATTTTCATTTCCGCCAAAAATCTCTCTCTTTGTATATGTGTGAGAATGTGTGAGTGTGTGTGTATGTGTCTGCGCCATTTTGACACTTAATTATTTCAATTGAGGCTGAAGCCCTCTGAGAGGTTTTAACCGTCCCTCCTTCAACTCACCTCCATTCCTCCCTGATGCCTTAATTCCCTTCTTCCCTGCACTCGTTGAGTGTCTTTTGTTTTGTGCCTGGCTTTTTCATAGGTAAACTTATACATATAATCTCCCCTATCTCTCTACCCCTCTCCACCCACCACGACATCGTTAACAGCCTTTTTCGACAATATATATACATATGTATGTATTCATGTGTGTGTAGTAACCAAAATCTTTGTCTGTATATGTGTGGGCTTTTGTCTGATGATTTTGTCGCAGTCTCATTTACAATATTTGTCTCTTTATCTCTGTTATGTATGTATGTGTGTATGTGGCGAGTAAAGAAGAGACTCGAATGAACAACAAATGAAATCAGCATTAGCTTCAAATGGGCGAGAGCCACACCCACAGCCACCTAAAATGGCAACAAAAACAATAGATATATCTGTGGGCTATATGCATGCCCGAGGTCGACAAACGATAAAGCGAACCTTTTTTATCCCCACAAATTCTAAGACAAGTTGCCCTGTCACAAATATAAATTAAACCAAAGAGATCAGAGAATCAATCTATGCTCTCCCTTCTATACCCTTTCAAAAATAATACCAAGGAAAAGGACTGACTGTTGATTTACTGTTACTAACAATTTAGTTTGAGATTTTACTTAGCCAAGTTTTCGAGAAAGAAGAAAGAAAGTCTAGTTCCATCCATTACCAATTGAACCTTATTCTGGATTAGGCCAAAAAGTTAATAGTTTAAGCAACATTTTACCAAATCGAATACATTAAACAATTGAAAATAAACTTTGCAAAATATTTATGAATATTTATTGGATTATTTCTACCTATATTGGTAGAATTAAATCGAGTTCAGTCATAAAGTTCATGTACCCGAAAAGCAAATGGAATGAAAGGGCTAAGCCGCAACTCAAACGCTTTCAATGGGTGTGAGAGGAGACCCCTCTCTCACACCCTCCTCTCACTCTCCCTCTCTCTCTCTCTGTGTATGTGTGAAAAAGCGTTTTTAACAATTTTTAAATAAAATTGAATGCGATTGCGTTGAATTACATTTTGCGGGCCCAAGTTGGCATTGTCACGATAAAAATGAAGTGCTTGTGCAGACCCAAAACCAGACCCAGAACTGAAAACCGAAACCAGAAACCGACCCCGAAAAATCCTATAGGTAAAGCCTGTGTGGACAATGAAATGTGACGCGAAGAGGGGGCTTGGGGTGTGAGTGAGAATGAGAGGTGTGGGAGCCAAATGACATTTTGTCGCCTTCCACCAAAAAATTGTCAAAGCAAATTTACAACGGAGATTCGTAGCGAACACAAAAATATATAGATTCAGGATGGGCGTGGCAGTGCAGACAAAAGACAATTGAAGTTAATGCACGCGCCCATAGACTACAGCCACGCCCCCATAAATGGCAAGAAGAAGCAGCAACCGGAGATGGCAGTCAACTCGAAGCTGGCCATTTGCCTTTGGTATTTTACTTTGGGATTATTTTGTGATTTATGCGGTCTTCGAGTTGACATGCAGATTTAGATTAAGAGCCAAAACGAAGGACAAGACCATTTCCCCTTCCCTCTAGCCCCAATCCCCTCAATTCGCCGGCATCATTCGCCAAAGAGATCCCAAATACAACACTCGCATAAATTTCCAGAGAGGGAGGGACAAGAGACAATGTGGGCAACTACTTGGCGTATGAGTGATATTTTAGTTTTCTGTTCTCGTTTTGCGGTCTTGCAATTTTGTGTGGCATTAAAAGATTTTTGGCCATTTCATCCCACAAAAACAAGGATTTACTATTAAAGCAAATGAATGGAAGCAACTGAAGATAAGTGGACACCAAGAAAGACCCAAGCAAGGGAGAAGAGTGAGAGGAAAGAGCAAGCAAATAACATTAGCAAAAACGATAAAAGTTTAATTAATTATATGACCAAAGCATTTTGTTCATTATCATCATGATTTTGGTTTATTGTATACGCATTTGATTAGCAGGTTCTTTCGACTATTGCATATTTATCATTTGGCTCTTTTTACTGACTAATTAATTAAGACTGGAAGCTTCTTGAGACTGCAGTGGGCTTAACTCTGGCAAGTTCATTATTTTTCAATGTCACAAAAGTTTTTTCCCATACAATTTGTATAGCTCTATGAAGGGTATTTCAAACCCATTGAATAACTCCAATTGTAAAAATCTTGTGGATTAACTAAAAGACACAACAAATATTAATTTAAAGTCATAATAAATTGCCTAATTGCAGTTAGTTAGTTAAAGTGGGAAATTGTATCGTTAGCTAATGAGAAAATATCAATTATAATGTCTGCACAATTCATTTGTCATTTATAAATTCTTTGGCAAATATTTACTTTTGGCCATAAAACTTCATTTGCGGTTTTTTGGTAAGAGACACACACACACATGAAGTGGGAGTTGGTGTTGGAATTGAAGTCCTCCATGCACATTGTGTTGGCAACCTCAATGGAAAGCAATCATTCGGACAATTAGAAATCGTACTTAATATCAAATTGTTTGCAATTACAAAGCATTTTAGCAGGAGTAGAGCAACAAACCCGAGACAAAGAGACATAGCTAAACAGAAAGAGAGAGAGAGAGAGAGAGAGAGATAGAGAGAGAGAGAGAGAGAAAGATAGAGAGACAATAAATGAAACGACACATGGGAAACAAGAGAAGGTGGTAACGGAGGACCAGAAGAGAGTTTCGACCACAGTCAACAATAATGTAAAATCAAACAAAAACAACAACAACATTAAGCAGGGGATACAAGGGAAGGGGAAAAACAGCCATGAGACATTTGGGGGCCATCAAGTGAATTTGACTTAAAAATGGGCAAAAAATTGCGGCAATTAAAGTGGCAAATTGTCTCGAAAGAGGCATACAAAGTTCAACTCTTTGTACTTGGTTTGTATCTGGGAATATACACACATCCACATCCACACCCACTCACACACACATCCACACACATACATACATGCACATTGCCATTGTTATTATACGCCCTTTCCCTTCAATTTTTCCCTTGATTGTGAAATGGAGCCTTAAATGAGTTTTCAGTTGACTTCGTCGTATCGTGTGTCGCCTGTATCTCTTACTCTCGTTCTCCGACTTTGGTTCTGACTCTTACTCATTCATTCCTTTTTGTCATTTTTTTTGTTTTTTGATTGAAAACCCCTTTTTGGAAATGTCTTGACTCTCTCTGTGTGTGTGTGTGTGTGAGTGGGCATCATTTACAGACTGAGCCAAGCAGAAGGCAAAAGAAATGCAGAAGAGATTCGGAATGAGTGAGGATGGCCGAAGGAAAGGAAAATCAAATTAAATGTTTCGCATTTATGTGGGTTATTTATAAGGCCTATAAGAACTTTGACTCACAGTTGGCATTTAATTTTTTCTTGGCCATTTTCATTGACTTTCTCTTCGTTTTGGTGGTTCAACTGCAGTTTTATGGTCGAGAAATTTATGTTCTTTGGCTTAAAAGGGGGCTAAGTCAAGACATTTATACCCGTTTGCCATTTAGAGATGGACAATGCCAAGAAATATGCATAACAAAAGAAGTTAAACTAAGGGTTTGACTTTCGAAATTGGGATTAACTTTCGAAATTGAATTTGAAGTAGAAAGTTTACGAATCCATGAAGTTAAATAGTATTAGATATTAACATGAAACCGATTTTTAACCTATGTAAGTATTTATGGCCCAAGAAATAGTTATTATTCAGTTGAAAATTCTTAATTTTAGGTATATTATTCTTTTAGAGTATATAATTACTATCCAAGTAAATCTGTAAACGTCTTATTTGAAATATCGTTTAAATTTGTTAAAATAAAACATTATTTTCACATTGTCATCGCTAAAATGTTTTTGGACAACTATTTGGCCAACATTTTTGCCTATCTACAATTGTTGGAGTTTGCCGTTGGACAATTTGGTGGTGATTTTTATGTGGATTCACTGACAGTCTTTCCTTTGGCATAGATTAGACCTAAATTATGTAGGTGGATGTATGTAATGTCCAGAAAGCAGACTACGGTCTTCCAATTTCAATCCTTGAGGCTGGCAGCAGTCGCAGCTGCTGCAGTTTTCTTATGATATCAGAACAGTTGAATCTCAATTAACATAACTCACCTAGAGCAAAGAGAATACCAGAAGTAGGAGTGGGAGTCGATATGGAAGTCAAAGTAAGAGTTGGGAGAGTGTAGGAATTCCTTCTCGTAAACTAAACACAGATAATGGCAGAGGGTAACTTCCCGAAAACGAACCCGGACCGTTTGGACCCCGGACAACGTTTTGCTCTCATCTGCTTAGAAGCTCCTCCATTCAGTTCTATTCAGTTCAGTTTAGTTCTGCTTTTGGGGAGAGCTCTCTCATTGTCAAAGTGGAAATTGTGTTCATAAATCAGAAACTGTCGCACATGTGTGACACCCCCAATCTCCTACATTCATTCCATGCACAGAGACACGAAAGGCCATCCATTCCACCTACTCGGCAGCCGCCAATCCTGTTGTCCCGTTTATTGTGTTGTCAATTTGCTGCGCTCGTTGGTTTTGCTGGCCAGGGCGATGGCGTAATTAGATTTCAGTTCAGTTCAGTTCGGTTCAGTTTGGTTTCGGGAACCAAAACCACGAAAACGGGAAGTGTCAGACAATTAAGGCCAAGCCAGCTCCATTCCACTCCACTCCCAGAGACTATCCTTGGCCAACATGAAGGAAGCATTTCATATGGCTCAATTAAAATGTTTCAAGCCGATCTTGCCATCGAGACAAGCTGCAATCTACAATCTGACAATTTCCTCAAAACCAAATGACCAACTGTCCAACTTTTTCATAAAACTAAACAAAACGAAAAAATAATTTACTGGCAATTAATGAGCTTGGTCATTGTCATAAACTGGAACATCCAACGGGTTAACATCCAGTTGGGGGCTATCAGTTTTTCCGTTTTGAATTGGAAGTGTCAACAATTCGCACATTTGGCCAACAAAAGTCGCCTCTCTTGTTTTATACTTTATGTTGGATGTTGCCTGTTGTATCTTTCAGTCACTTTGTTAGTTGGTTAAACTTCCGCCAGCAAACGAAGACCACGAAGACGACTACAACGACGACCAAAAGACCAAGACGCCAGCGATGACTGCATCCGCAATGCAACTTTTTTTTTCACTTGTTTTTTATTATTTTTTTTGTTTAAAATTTCCGCCTTCTGCAGCTGCAATTGCCTACGCAAAGTGCGAAAGAGACAGACGGAGAGAGAAAGAGGGAGACCTCGACTCAAGTGCGCAAAAGGGGCGAGGATGGGAAATTTGGAGGTGGAGTTGGCACTGAGACTTCTGGCTCATCTTTGTGTCTCTGTGTGTGTGTGTGTGTTTGTGTCTGTTGAATTTATTACGAGATTGTAAATCTGCCAAGATTACTGCAATTATGCGGTTTTATTTAGAGAGGGAGGCTGTCGACCCACAAAGAGGCATAGGGTAAAAGGGAGAGCAAGAGAAATGAATAGAGACAGCATGGGTGGCCGATTCAGGAGGGGCTCATAAGATACAACTTTTATCTCAAGAAGCTAAAACTTAGATCTGCCGAAAGTTAATACATTAATGCCGATCTGTTATACCCTTCTATTTGATAGGTTAATAATAGATTTGTAATACACAATAACGAAACGATTAGGATAAACTGTTATACATACATATGTTTCATAAGAAGAAAAACCCATAAAATACCAAAAATTTATAAATTGAAGTCTGCTATACTGAAAATGTTATGAAATAATGTTGCAAATCCCGTTTGCAACGAAGATCAAAGTTTGTCAAGGAAAAGATTCAAAATTTCTTAAAATATTAAGTTCGAAAACTATCCTGGAAATGTTCAAATATAATTTAAGTCTGTGTGGAAGATGAACCCATCTTCAGAAGGTTTTCTAGAATTCTAAAGTCATTAATAATACTTACATTTAATTTCTTATATTTAATATAAATTCCCAACTCTTCAATAATCACTCCCATTTGGAAACTTCTCCCCTCTTTGCCGCCTTCAACCATGATCCATTCATATCATTTTCCGACTAATAACTCAATTTCAGCTTTATGTCACGGCCTTTCCCATTGCCAGCTAATGTGAAAGTGCCAAAAACCAAAACACTACCGTCAAAATTCCACCGTTGCACATTAATCCTCAATAAACACTGTCTTTACTTCGTTGCCAAAAAAAACCGAAAAACAAAAAAACTAAAAACAAGTAACTAAAATCCACTAATCGCTTAAGCAGCTAACCAGCAGAGGAAAGAGATACATTGGCAAAGATAATTCAAGCTCACACAGTCGCTGTGTTTAAAAGGAGTATCTATGGGCTTATTGTATACATAATTTGTCAGCTACTTCATCAGGCCAAGACGCGTGCGTGACGGGCGAAGAGCGCGTGCTGGGATTGCATATAAAGTCACTGGGATCAGAGATCCAGAGACGTTGCAGCGATCAGTTGCATAAGCATTACGATTTGAACTTTCACATCATCATTGCGATTGTTTAGCCATTGCTGCTGAATTCTTCCTATAAATCATGCAGATAGTCATATAATCCGACACGAAATGGTTAAATTAAATACACAAGAGACTCATAGGAAACGCGAGCACATTTCACTTAATGCCATTAAAATATTAATTATACAATCCCCACACAAAATGATATACTCAGCAACTTGCCTTAGAGGAAGCACAATCAAAGGCGAACAAAATAAAATGTAAAATCAAGTAAATAAACTTACGCATAAATATTTTTTGCTGTTGAGCTGCAAAAAAAAAAAACTGTTATGGTCACCCCAAAGTTGACTGACGTCTCTTGGCCAAAGCCAGGGCCAAGTAAAATAAAATCAAGTTGATGCTGTAAACAAGCAAAGAAGTGTGGAAAAAACCACTAAATTTGTATACCCTTACATTGAACCCTTTAGAGATTTATAAAGAACTTCTTTTCAAGTGGTAAAGTTATTGATCATATTATTGTCTTTAAACGAAAATTTAGATTGTTTTCTGTACATTACTTGGATGATTAAATTTAAGTTAGCTTAGAAACTAAGTGATTTGAGCCAACTATGAATGGAGACTTAATACTAAAACCGCATGGATTTGTGAACCGTTGACTTAATCAAATAATTTTGTTTTGATATTGAATACCATAGGATTTGGGTTTTAAGAATCCTAAGAGATTGTTGTTTAGTACAAAACTATCCGCGAAATGATTAAATAAATATGAAGCACTCGCGAAGCCAGTGAAAAAAATGGAATATTTTAGGCAAAGGTCCTAGATACTTATCATACACCAATGCTTATTGGTCTTTAGCTTATTCCCCTTTAAAAACTGTTTTAAAATTTTAAAATTTGTTCCATATTTTATCAATAAAACAGCTCAATTGAAATGTGAAATTTCCATGTGGAAAGCCAAAATTTGCAATTTTTCATATATAGCTTATGTTTTGAGCTTACACATAGACTGAACAAATAAAAAGTAAGTATCTATTTCCAAAGCGTTTGAAGATGATTGTCACAAGGTTCCTTAACCTTCGATAGCCCACCCACTTTCTTTATTTAGATAAAAATCTATTTAACAGTTAAAATTTTCTTATGAATCAATTGAAGGAAATTTACATGTTGCCTGACCAATCGATAACAACTTCCTACAACTCCCAAGCATGACAAATTTAATCACAATTCGATTATGCCCCGAAACCTGCAGCAGCAGGAGCAGCAAACTGCAAATGGAAAATCTTTGCAGTTGGAAAATTTACTTTGCCAAAGCAAAGGCAAAAACAAAAAAACTGGCTAGCTGGATGGCTGGCTTGACTGTTTGGCTGGGCTGGCATCTTTTGTGTGGAAAATTGCGAACCCAAAACACACACAAAACTCAAGTGGCGCGAAAATTCGAGGCACAGTTGCAACAGCAGCGCGCAAGCGTGCGGTTTTTCATCGTCTGCCTTCTCTCCAAAAACACGGCACACACAGTCAGCGTCAAAAGTAAATACACACAAAAACGACGAAAACTCAACTCAACTCAACTCAAATTAAAAGTCGCATTAAATAAATGAGAAACGAACGAGCCAGTCGCGAAGGACAACGTCAACTTGAAGACCAAGTTTAAATAGAAAAGCTCAAAGCTAAAGTTAAATTAAATAGACAAAAGTTGCGGACACGCCGAAAAGAATTTATTAAGAATATGAAAAAATAATAAACGCATTTCACAAATCAAAAGTGCATTACAAATTTTGTTATATATTATTTAAGAAAAGGAAAACAAGTGCAAAAGATACTAAGAAAATGGCCAGCTGTTCAGTTGGTGGCCTCCATGGAGGTCTTCAGCATTTCCTCACCTTAATGGTAAGTTGTCTTTAACCTTTTTTTTTCGTCCGTTTTAATATAAATGCAATTCAGGCATGAAACAAACAATGAATGCCAATTTTTCTCTCCATTGTCAGAGTAAAAGGAAAAATACGCCTGGCCAAACAGACAACGGCCATTCCATATGGCTTAACAGATATTTCATTATCATTAAACCGAAAATTTGAAGGTTTCAGTTGAGATAAGGACCATGTGATACCCTTTAGCAAAGTTTGTTATGAAAAAAAGATGATGATTCTATAATTTATATAACCAACTCAGTGCAGTATTTGTATTTATGGATTTATTTTACTATGGGTTCCCGATTTACCGATTATAAACATAGACACTTCACTATATTCTTTCAACTATTAACAGTTTACAAAAGATTCTCATCTTAGTCTATAGATTGATAGTGATCAGAGAGAGAAGAGAAGAAAACCCATCCAAAGGGCTTTGGGTAAATTGACACATTTTCATTGTCGATGAAGAACCTCTTATCAGTGGATATGAATCCTAATCCAAGTACTAAAATTCAATGATTCAAATATATATTCAGCGTTAATCTAGAAAGTATTTAAAGTACTTTGAGTGAATATTATTAAAAATAAAAGTCGCAGAGGCAAAACTAGCCTTTTGGCTAACTTTATAAACTCTTCAAGTCATTTGGCCAACGGGTATTAAAACGTCAGTTTTATTTCCCTCATTTACGGTACTTCCCAGCACTGGCACTTGAACTTCAATTAGCCATTTCCCATCGAAATTTACCAAGCATAAAACATTAAAAACAAAAAAAAAAAAATGAAATGCGGCAAATGCTTTCCATTTCATTACGCAACTTTAAAGACATATGGGTGTGTATGAGTATGAGTGGCATGTCTGTGTGTGTTTGGCGAAGTTGCATTTTCTTTTATGACCTCCGCTTGAATGAAAAGAAAAACAGTTTACAAATCGAAACTGGAAATTTTTTTCTCCTTGCTGCAATTTAAATGGCTGGCAAAGTTTTGTGAGGCAATTTTTTGCATTTCTTGTCTACAAATTTTACAATGGCCAAAAAAGCAAGTTGGCTCCAAAAGACTTTTCATGTGCATTGAACTTGACTTTGGGTTGGGGGGTTTGAGGGCAGAAGATACAGAAGAAAATATAAAAAAAAAAAACTGGTTCTGGTTACCAAGAGGCCACTTTGACTCACTCTGCTTCTTAAGTTTGTTCTTCTTCAGCTACCATTTACCTAACCAGAGAGTCTTCTTCCCACCAACAAGCACAACACAATTAGCACAAGTTTTCTAGGTTTTTTGTTTGCTTTTGCCTTTGCCATGGCCCACTTCTTTGGTTTGTGTCTCTGGCCAACGTTATTCCGCCTTGTTGCATGCAACAACATGCTGCATATTGAAATGTAAAAACAAGAAAAACAATTACATAAACTGCCTGGCCAAAAACCAATTACAACAATATGCAACAACAGCAACAAAACTAACAACAAGTTAATGAAAAAAAGAGGCTAAACACTCGCTTTGCGGTTTGGCAAACAGAAAAGAGAAAAGGAAAACTTCCTCTAAAGGATGCAAAAACCAAGGCAAAGAAACTATGTAAAATTTGTGTTTGATGTAATATGTATTTACATATATCAACAGAAAACCAATGATTAAAGTATATACTGTCTATGATTTTCTATTTTAATTGCCTTTATAATATCCAGAACAAAAAAGAGATTCAAAGATTCGCTGAGACTTTGAACAGTTATCGAAGCTTTCGTTTTGTTTACTGCTTTGATTAGTTAATAGACATTAGCTGACATATCAATTTAGACTAATATTTTGTAATCACTATTTCCAAATTATTGGAATTCCTGTTCCTTGTATCTAAATGTTTAAAAGGCCTTCAAAATTATTAAAGATTTGTTACAAGTAAATAAAAATTATAGAAATTGACAAAAAAATTTTACAAAATGATAACTCTAACATTAAACTTTATTAACAAAACATGAACAACAATTTTCTCGAAAACCAATTGTTTTAGACTTTTCTATAATTCCGAGGGAGGAAAGAAAGTTTTCAAATTAAAAAGAATAGTGAATTTCCATCGATATTCCAAAAAGTTAAAATTTATCACTTTTAAGTTGCATCGAAAATTTTATTGAGATTTAAAAGGATATAGAAGAAGAGACTATTTAAAATAAAATAAAGTTTTCACAGCTTGTCGCCATAAAAAGGAGAAATGGTTAAATATTTTTTTAAGTCTTTTTTTTCTTTTTGGCCTTCATTTCAGCACTTCCATTTATTTTGAAGCCATAAAAACGGGCAACAAAAATTTTATTATAGTTTTGTATTGAATTTTAAAATGGTTCTCAAACGAAAATGAAAAGACATTTGGGCACTCTCAGGAAAAGAGTGCGATGAGAAGACACCAACTGCCATCAGTTGAATAGAATTGCACCACTAACAGCACCACTTGCACCCCCCACACTTCTACCCTTGTCAACCTTCTAGCCAAAGTGTTAAATAGAAAACACATAAAATTTTATGCACCTCACACACACACACACACACAAGCATAGAGAAAATGCAGTTCTCAAACCAATAACAACAACAAGTGGAACACGAACAAGGGCAACTTGGCTGAGATGAGATTGAGGGCAGATTTACAGAGTAGGCACAAAAAGAGAGAAACTGTAGGGGAAAGGGGGAGTGGCGACCTGGTTCATGTACCAGGCTAAAGCTAAAGCCCAAGCCCGAGTTCCGAAGTTCATAAAAATTCACTCAGGCGCAGTTTTAACGACCGTTTAAATGTTTACGCGGTTGCATTTTTAACGACCGTTGACAGTTCATTTCGGATTTAGCTGGATGGGCTTAGTTAAATGGTCTTTACACCCGGCAAGACCACAAAAAAAAAAATCAGAAAAACAAGAAAGAAGTTGTTGCCTGATTGAATTACATTTACAGGCAAGCAGATTCATTGATCCTGCAGTTATATACGTATATAGAGAGCGCGGATCCAGACCCATAAATAATCTCATTCACCTGCCTCCTGCCAATAAGTGTCTCTCTCCCACTGCCCACTGCCCACTTTCACTTTCCATTTAACCCAAGTTTGGACGGAAGCAAACTTGAACTGGACTCTCTGGTTTCCAATGCCTTTGTGTAGTGCTCTCCCCCAGTTGTCGATTCTCACAGTTATGGCAAACTTGTTCCGCACGCGTCTCAAGACACCCATTCATGCATTTCGATTCCCTCGTCCACTCATCGTCCACTTTCTCGAGTTGAACAAGTTGAACTTGCCGAATATGTGTGTGGGCTTTGGCTTTATATGGTCATTAAACTTTTATTGGACTGATTGTGAGTGAGATTTTTTGTCAGTGATTAAGATAATGATGTTGGAAATGATGTAATATGAAATACGTTTCCACATGGCTTACTTTCTGTAAGATGTTCTGTAAAAGTATATTGCAAGATCAGTAATATGACTTAGAATCACGGGTCTTAAGACCGAGCAAGAGAAGAGATTTCCAAATTAGTTTTTCAGTTGAGGATCGCACCAGTGAGAATTAGAGTTTTTTTGGACTTCTTTCACATCTCTCAGCTTATGCATCATTAATTATTCATTTCCATGTACTCATCGATTCACTCTCCTGCCTAAAACAGTTTCCTTTGGTTGCAAATTCGTCTAAAAACTCTATTTGTTTTCTTTTCAGATACTTTTGCTTTCATTACATTCGATTCTAATACAAGCTTCGGATACCTGGCAACGTTTGCCATCTTTAGAAACCTTTTCTAGCTATGAGGTAAGTTTTTTTTTAAATTTCTCATCCACTAACACTTATTTTGGATCATGCTTTTAGGATATGCAACGATATTTTGATCAGCGTAAATTGCGTAGTATGCGTCACATTGATAATCCCACAGATGATACGTATCTGAATGCCTTCAATCAGTATAATGAGCAGTATATCAATGAGAATCATTCACGTCCCAAGCGAGAAGAACGCAAGTTGCCTACTGCACCACGAATGTTACGCTTTGAGCTCTCCGATGCAGTAGAACCAAGTGCCGAAGTTAAACAAATGATTAGGATTCATCATGAGAGAGCTTTAAAGAATAATCCCACTGCACAGCCAACTACAGTGAAACCTCTTATTGTTGGTACTACGCTGGCTACAAAAAGTGGAAGAATGCGTAAACCACGTCGCTCTAGGCGTTCCACCAACAATGGTTCACTGCGTCAGCCAGCCAATTTTAAAGTGCAAATGATTCCTTTTGAGGCCACTGACGCCAGAGAACCCGATGCTATAACCGCTCAATTGATCAAACAGGCCAGAGCTTTGGACCTAAGCAAGAATCCACCTCCTCAGACAACTCCCGTGGAAGTAGATACCAAGAAGACACGGAAATCGGGAGTTCAAGTGCGAATACGTAAAACGAAGCGTAGTAAACGTTCGACACCACCGCAAATGTTCAAATTCGAACTAGCCGATGCTAAGGATAGCTTTCCTATGCCCCAGCAAGAACGTAAGGGTAAAGAGTTGCCCACTCTACTGACCATGGAGACTCAAGTGAAGGGAAATCAAAGTCAAATGGCAACCACACCAGCGCCTCGCCTGGATGATAATGTCATACACACTGGCGAGTCCTCGTCTGCGGAATCGAAACGTATTTATGTCTATAAAGAAGTTCCAACTAAGACAAAAAAGTCCATAACTGCCCTGCCCCACGAAGTGCAAAAGGTAATTAGTCATTTTATGTTAAAAGACGGCGGTCATGGAGGAGGAAAGGCCTATATCAAGTATTTACCTGCCCAGAAGAATGATTACGAGCACTTTAAGAAGTCCATTCCATCATATAGCCTAAAGCCCTCAACTTATGTGAAATATTTGCCCGTTAAATCCTCCGTGGAGCCGGCACCTCAGGTTCAAGTGCATATACAACCTGTGCCCGTTGTCGAGCAATTGCGTTATGTCTACAAGCCAAACTATGCCAAGATTTATGCGGCTCCAACTCCAACGATAGCTCAACCCATTGTAGTGTCAGAGGCAGCACCAGCTCCCACCACAATCACTGAGGAAGTGCATCATACATATACAGCGGATCTCACTGCACCAGCACCACCTCCGCTGCCACATCCCAGTGATATAATTACTCCACAGTTTCGCCCCTCTAAGCCGGATCCACTGCAGAACGATCAGTATGACTTACCAGTTGCCTCACCGCTGATCAAGATTGAATATCATGCTCCAGCTGATAGTCTGAATGAACATTATAAGCAGTTACCAGAATTTCAACAGTTGTCCTCGCTTATTGGCAAATCACCCGATGATCAAATCCATGGTCTAACCTATTTGCTGGCCAAGGAAATGCAAACCAAACTCCAGCGACAGGGTAAACAATTGCTGGTGGATCGGCCACAGGATAGTACTGCACCCATTCTATTCCATCCATCGCAAGTGGCTGCACCTGCACCGACTCCACCGGTAGTTCACGGCTCCTTGGGCGTTCAGCCTGGACGACTTATTGGCATGGCCAAGACCAAACAATATGTGCCAATTATTGAGCCAGGCAACAATGATGTCAAGGAGCTGCCTGCAATTGCAGCCAAGCAATTGCCCACGCCCAGTTCTTTTATTGATTTCATACCCGGTCATGGACTCTCGCACGGCTATGAAGGTGTCAAGAATGAGGATGAAGTTCAACCTCTGACCACTAAAGTGGAGCATGTGGTAGTACATCATCATCATCTTGCCTCTGAGCCCCATGAGCAATTGGCCACTGCATTGCCAGCACATTTGGGTGAAAGCGAGAAAAATGCTCTGCATTATGTTAGCACCAGCCACGAGGATAAATCGGTAAGTGAAATGAAATCAAAATCGATCGATTTCTCTGTTAAATCTGTTGTTGTTGTTGTTGGTGGTGGTGGTGGTAAAATGCTTTAAGTTGTTTAATATATGGTAATGGAAACCGAAACTCAATCTCAATTCTCTACCTCCTCATTGCTGGCTATGCATTAAATTAAAGCATACCTTAGGGCGTACCACAAAAGGCTTAGCGCGCTCCCGTTAGCGTGCTTCATTGATTGGCATAGGCAAAAACACAATCAACATAAATAAGGCGAGCTGCCCCAGACACACACACACACAGGGAAGCACACACCCAAATTCACACAGAGATACGACGACAATGTGGCAGTCACAACAATGAAAAGCCCCTGCAGCAAAGTCCTACTCCTTCCATCTTCACTCCGTGTTTGCAATTCAGTTTGATTGCCGATCCATGTCTCGCCGGTAATGCACTTAATCGAATAATTTTCAAGTTCGACAAGCATTTTCAATGTCGTTAGCCCAAAAAACCCCCATAGAAACCTAGTCCACCTGGAGTAAAGCCAAAGTAACACAGAAGTTCCAACGGACGGACAAAAGGTGGAAAGGAAGGAATATAGTGGTTGAGCTTCTGCTGCCTCCTGGTACACACACAAAGCAATGCAAAACGACTTTGGCTTTCATTACTATGCACCCAGACGCTGTCTGGTCCAATTGATATAGATAGATAAGATATCTTCCTTCCTTTTGGCTAACCTCAAGCACTTGGGATTGCGTTTTTTTTTCCTCCAAATGCTTTTGGTTTGGAAAAACTTTCGCGTTGGAGAAATTGCATTTAATTTATATGTATTCTGTTGGCAGACGTTTGGACCGCTTTTGAAATGCCCACCATACCCCATTATCCCATCATAATATAGAATAAAAGACTCGACTAGTTACTATAGACTGACTGCTGGAAAGGAATCAAAAAAGCGTCGGCACATTAAAGCTGGGCCTTTTGAATACCTTCCCTCATTTAATCAAATGAAACTTGGAAAAAATGCGAAGACCGCTTGGACTCTGAAACTACTCTTTAACATTACTCACATCACATCTGTGTTGCGTGTAAGCTTATGGTTCGAGTTTACTTGCCGTCGGGGCAAGCCATCTGGTAGAGGAACTGGACAAGAGTGCGGGTGGGTCTTCCAGTCATACGGTTAGCAGACAAATAGGGGATCAATCCATAAGTACTTAACATACCAGTGCCACGAGTATCAATATGCACCCAATCCACACAGGGCACCAGCTCATGGAGAATAGCCGCTGCAATGCAGGAACTAGCAAGGCCGCGACCATCATTGCTCAGATCGTAGCACAGTTCATCGCTAATCTGTCGTTTGTAGTAATACCAAAGAGGCATACGCCATAGACGGTCACCGGTTAGGGCGCCAGCTCGTTGAAATTGCTTCCAGATGTAGTGTGAGTTGGAGAAAATGCCGGATGCACCGCCGCCGAAAGCTTTTTTAACGCCCATGCCCAGGGTAGCCACATCCACTACAAGACGTGGATGATATGTGTTCTGGCCATACAGCAAGGGATCAGCCATAACAACCACACCTGCCTTGTCCAGATCGCGTATAGCCATGCTCTTTTGATTAAGCAAAGTGACCACATCGCCTGGCTTGCAGGACATGCCCGAAGGCATATTTTCGCAGAGAGGGATAACACAGGACACATTAATTGGCAGTGAGAGGGCGGCAACGCAACGCATCATGGCCACACAGGCAGCAGCTCCTGACATACTGGCTCGATATTCGTCCATTCCCTCGCAGGGACGGAGATTGATTCCTCCTGAATTGAACGTTATGCCCTTGCCAACAAACAGTATGGGCTTCTCTTCGGGGGAAGTGCCACAGTAGCTTATCTCTAGCATCACTGGAGGCTCACAACTTCCTTTGGCTATCATAAGGAATGCTTTCATTTTCTGAGCCTCGATCCAGTCCATGGTTCTCACCTCCACGGTAATGCCGCAAGGACACAGAGCGTCCACAGTGGCCTGGGCGAATTGCGTGGGTGTCATGCAATTAGCTGGAGAATCGCTCAGACGTCTTGCCAAATTCTGGGCATCCGCCTTGAAAACTCCACGCATCCAGCCTTCTACATCGGGCGAGTCCCACATTTCCACTGCCGGGACTAGAGGCTTGGCTCTCTTGGTAATATTATCCGTATATTTCCACACAGCCAGAGTGGCACCTTCGGCCGCCTGTTCGGCATAATCCATGGCATCCACCGACACAAAGCCAACCCCTTCTTTCTGCAGGGAACGGGCTCCCACACCAGCTGCAATGCGTACATTCTCCATGCCCTCGTCAAGCATTTCGAGTTCATTGAAAGCAATCCCCTCCAGACCCACGCCCACAATAGCAACGGCACTAAATTCGGGATCAATGTTGTAAAAGACCTTGCCACGTCCCAATTTCCCGTCGAGATTCGTTTCACAGATTAACTGCTTCAGTTTGCCATTCAAACGATCATCAAACTTCAGGCCCGCCGGCGTCAGTTTGGCATCCTTTTCGCCTTCTTTTTGGTATAATCCCAAAACGAGACCTTTGCTAATAGCCGACCCATCGCCGCAGGCATTCCGAGCGCACAAAAGTCGAAATGCACTACGCACTGCTTTGCCATAGGAGTGATAGAACTTGAACGGTGATCGTCGTAAGCCGGACATTGTTTTTTGTTGATTCCTTCAGTTTTTGCAGAAAATTTTAAGCCGAGTACAGAAAAATTTTGATTTCCTTTTAAGGATTTTAGAATTCAAACGGGTAGCCAAAATACTAACGACAATTATTTTTCTTTGAATTTTGAATAGAAAACTACAAAACTTATTTTTTTTCCATTAAAAAAAACAAATAGTCAGAATGTTCTGTTCGAATTGAACGACTTATTAAATACAACTGAATATATGTAAGGCAAGACGCAAAGCCAAATAGACAGTTATGGGAGTTCAATCTCAAGGCCTAGTCTGATTAGCGACATTTACATTTCCACCACATTGCATTTTCCCATCGATATTGTTATCGATAAGTTATTGTTATAAGTATAAAGAAAATTGCATCCGTGACCCATCCCCAAAACTAAAATCTGTTTCTTTTTAAACAGTTAAAATTGCGAGTGCTCTTCGAAATGAGTTACCTTTAAGTGAATGGGGTATGAGATTTCTAAAGGCTGTCCATCAAAAACAGTATTTTGTAAACCATCAATGGCCAACTTGAGGACAACAACAAAATGGTGAACTAAGTAGTTTATGTTGCTTCGTCAACTTGCCATAAACAGGCAAAAGTACAAGGCAAAGTGAGTTGACATTTCTCTTGCTCAATCTCTTCCTGTCTCCTTTGGAGATGCTGTTGGTGCTCCTTTTTGTTGTTGTCAATTGAAAATCTACTTAAAATTGTTTTCCAGCTGCGAGTTAAAACTGCTGCTTGGTTGCTTGCAAGCAATTTTTATTGGATTCTCAATTGTGAAAAGCTGATTATATTTATTGACATTGATGCGTGCCTAAAAGTATGCAATACGAAACTGCTATCTCTACTGTGCTCAATACGACACAGACACACATTTTGCATCTAATTTCTGGCTTTTGTGTTAATGCGCATTAAACGCCATGGAATGCTAAGTGCAACAGCCAGTGAAGACCAAACCAGCAAACCATTAAACTGGTTTGGGTTGGTCTTTCATCCGCCATCCCCTTCCCAATCACACACACACACAGAAACACACATGAACATGGACATTGTTTTACTGCCATTTAGCATGATTTTTAATAGGCTTTTGCCTTGTCCCTGTCCAACTAAGCCTCGTTCATCGGTCTGGTTGTAAAAGCCCCAAAAAACACCCATCACAAAAAAGCCTCCCCCACACACACACATATACATACACGACGCCTGATGACCATGAAGGGAGACCAGGCAGCAAGCAGCCTGAGCTTGAGCCTCGTCATCGTCATTGCCATCGTCCTCACTGTCGTCCTCTGACGTCCGTCGTCTGACGTTTTGTCCTGCCATTCTCTGACAGCCAAAACGACACTTGTTAGGCTCAAGTTTAGAGGTTGGTCTACGTCCTGGTTCCCTTACCGCTGTCCCTGCCCATGCCTCTGCATCTGCCACTCTGACTCCTTCTTCTTATCCTGCTCAACATGCCGCTGCAATGCTCGTCATGGGACTTGTTTGACAGCAGCTGCTGCTACTTCTGTATATGTGTGTGTGTGTGTTTGTGTTTCTATGTGTGTGTGTGTGTGTGAACATGGTCAGATTTTTCGGGCATTTGTCATTTTATTGTGGTCGAAATGGTTGGTAATGGTCGTCACTCCACATCCCATTTCCATTCCCAACGACAACCATCTGCAGGTGCAATATTTTCCGGGACTAACTCACAAATTTTAATTTCTTTTTTATTTCAACCCTTTTTTGTGCTTATTTTTGTTAGCTGTATATGTGTGTGTGTGTGTGTGTGTGTGTGCGTTTGTGTGGTATAACAACATATTTTTGCAAGTGCTGAGTGAGCAGAGCTCCATACGCAGAGATTTAAGTTTTATTTAATGGAGAGTGCCTAAACATATGTGCGTTTATTATTAGTTTACCCATTGAAAAGCAGTCGACGATGGCGTCAAAAAAAAAAGAAGAAAAAGGGTTTGCCACTCCCTCCTTATAAACACAAATGGCAAAAGGATAAGAAAAGGTTTTGGCAAGTCTTGGCATGTGTTGCAAATGTTTTATGCCGTCAGGGTCAGAAGTTCTTAAGGTTTTGCTTTTGAAGTGGAAAAGTAGTCCCAGCAATTGATGGGTTAGAAAAGATTAACTTTCTTTGATTGCCGAAATTCCTTACAATCGATTTAAAGAGAAGCAAAAAAGTGAAATCTCCATTTTAAGAGCTCTATAGTTGGGAATTCGATAAATTCTTAAATTAAACCTCAAATAGTTTGGGAGAAGCTATTTCAAAATCAAATAGTTGCTTGAAAGCAAAGTTATATCCACATTGGGACTAATCTGTCATAGCCTAAGAGATTATGTTCGTTTAATTTAAGCAAATTATTAACCAAATTATACCAATTTCACTAAATTAGCTTAATGTTAAATTCAAATGGCAATAAACTCCCATGTTAACGAATTTTTGGTAGTCTGGTTAGTAAATTTCTTTTATAGACCATAAAGTACATGGACTCCAGACTATTATTTTTACACCTCTTTTCTCTGACCAGGCACTGAGAGTGCTATATATATATATATATTCCAACTTTCTGGCTATTTCAGCAGTTTTACTTTATGCTATTTTTTTCCCTTTCTCTTCAGCTATTCCCTGATCCAACATTGACTTAAAATTAGCTTCACTTCATTCGCTACTCATAATAAACCACAGCATAAAAACCACAATTGGGGGGGTGGGGTGAGGCCAGCAGAAGGTGGATTGGGTGCTAATACATATATATATATATATGGTTTTTTTCGCAGAGTTGCAATGTGCATGCACCATGTCATCTGCGAGCGTGGAAAGGGGGGGGAAGTGAGGTGGTGAAGGAGAAGGGAAAGAAATTAGATGGTTGTATACCAAACCAAACCATACTCTATTCCAATTCTATGATGTTTGCAACGTATTGACAGTCACATTCGCATAAAAATCACGTAGTTTGACATTTTTCTTGCTCTGCCATTTCGTTAGATGGATTTTTCTTTCCATTTTGTGTTATTTTATATTTTTTTTTTCCTCCCATTTTTATTCGTATGCCTTTCTCTTCACTTGTGCATGGAGAGATTGTAGGAGCAGCAGCTGTCACGCAATCAGCCCGAGAGCCCGAGCACATTGCCAGACCAAAGCCAACAAACTGATAACTCAATTTTGGTTAGAGACCGTCCTGACCCCTTACTATCAGCTCATCCTTTTGGCTTCTCTTTACCTCTAGCATAACGCAAAAATTGCTAACAAGCGAGCCATAAAAACTGTGGGTGCGCTTGCATTTAAAATTTTCAGAGCAAAAGCATTTTTCCAACACTTTCTCTCTGTTCTGTGTTTTTTTTTTTTTTTTGTCCATTTTTGTAAATTATACAACAATTTTCGCTACGAGCTTGTGACACTCTCTAATCATCAACGTTGTCGTCAGACTTTTTGGCTCATAATTGCGTACCAACAACAACAAAATGACAAGCTGCAAAAGTGGCAAAAACTTTTCGACAATTGTGTCAATGGCTGCCGTGTGGCAGCAGGCAACGTGGAGACCGTGACAAGAACAGAACAGAGAACATTCATTGCCTTTTTTTGGCAGAGGATGAAGATGGAAGGATGACTACAACGACGATGCCTGATGTGTACGTACCCTGTTGAACACGTTCCACTCCATGGATGGACAGACGGGATTGGTTTGGTGTGGGGCGGAGCACACTCTCGGGGTACAATTTTTAGGGGCCAAAAACTCTGAACGCATTACATTGTAAAATTGGTTTTTGTAAATTGTTTGGACACAACATTTATTTCCATTTAAATGCGATTTGGCTCCTGACCATCCCAATGCCATTATCCAAAGGGGTAGAGTGAATGTGTGTATGTGTGTGTGTATTCCAACACTTGTTCAATTTTAAATGAGCATGCAGCTTGGGTTACACTGCAATTGCCACTCGTTATCCTCCCAACTAACCCAACCTAAAACACAACTGAACCCTTCACCAATCTCTGCATGTCCTTTGAGGTTTTTGGTTTCCTACGAGGTGTTTAAACGAATTGTGTGAATAATAACTGAGGTGAGAAGAGTGGAAGAGTTGGCCAAAGGAGTATGATGCTTTAGTTACCCCACAAGGATTAGTGTTATGTTGTTTGTACTGTCTGTCTGTTCTATGTATGTATGAGGGCCAGTCCATCCTTCTGGTTGAGTGAAAATCAGGGGTCTAATTGAAGAGAAGGCACATTGTGTAGCTAGCCGGCTAGATTAGACAAGGATTATGCGAAATTATGTGGAACTAAACGAGTTGAAAACTGAAAGTTAGAAGGTTTTAGTAAAAATTAATATCTTACATGTACACAACAGATTAACAGATATAAAATTTCAAACAATTATCCTGAAAATATAAAAATATAGTGCTACAATAACTTGTTTAGCTCCATAGATCCAGTTCTTTTTTCTCAACCTACTTCAATGGCATTTTTGGCTTTGGACTAACATTTTTTGGAGTTTCCTGTAACCACAAAATCGCCTCAAGCCTTTTATCATCAAAATGCTTGCCTTATCTGACAAGCAGAATTCAATTAAGAGAAAATCAAAATAAGTCATCAAGTCAAAGGACTGACAATCACCATGCCGATGGTGATAAAGGCAAGCAAAGAGTTAACCACAAAGAGAAAAATAACCAAAAATTGTCCCCAGGGCAAGAACAACAAACATTTTAATGAGCCAAGAAGTAGAAGCTGGGAAAAGTGAAATTTTTTGGTTAAGCTGTTGGAGGATTGGGTTGGAGTAAGGATGTGGCTCATGATAAATCACAACATTCCTACTGATTATATGCAAATTAAGCTGGAACTTAAGGCCCCTTCAACTAGGCTATATAATTTCCATAGTCCAGTGTCAAAGGCAGTTGCCCTTCTCCACCCACTTCTACTACTACTACAACAATCAGTTGTGGAAAAAAGAATTGTGAGCATTGAGTTACCGGAAAAGTTGTTTGTGTCGAAGGCTTATTGCTTTTGCAATACGAAGAAAAGTTATCCTACTGCTCCTTGGCATGACAATTTAGCTCTGGCCAAAAGCATACTTTTCGGACAATCCGCTCGCCATTCGCCTTACCCCATCCCTGCTGCATCATCACTTCAAACTAAACGAACTCACGTAGTTTGGCCTCAAATTGCATTTTGCACTCGACTCGTCGTCGTTGTCGTTGCCGTTGCCGTTGCCGTTGCACAAATTCGCTGCTGAGCGGGCGTGTTAAATGCAAAAAGTGCCTGCAAACAAAATATACCAATAAGAAAAGTTTCCATTTTCCATCCCATCGACCAACCGTACCAACAAACGAACAAACGTTCCATCATCAGGCATTCACCAGGCTATCCACCAACCAAACTGACTGACCTTTTGCCTTTTTTTCCATCTAGTATCCATCATATTAAGCGATTTTTGTATCTTTTCTTTCTTTTGTTCTGCTCTTGGCAAAATAATGGGTATATTAGAATTGGCTAGCTACTAGATATGTCACGATTGAATATAATATTTCAATTTAAAAGCAGCACCTATCTTTAGCTTAATATTCTGGATATGAACATTAATGCAATTACTTGAAATTTCTTTAAAAAATTTATAAGATTTTTTGACCATTTTACTAATAGAATCCCTGAATAATGAAGACTTTAACGTCACAACCTTTTTAGATTGGGGTGCGTCTATTCTATTGAGCAGCAACGTATAAAGAGTTGTCTATTATATGTTTGTATAAAATACTAACCAATAGATTTGTATAGGCTTAAAATCTAAACAATAGAAAATGTCAGCCGTCCCACTACTTTGATTGAAAGTGACCACGTTCCAAAAGTGTTCGAAATTACAGAGCATATGCAGTTCGTTATATCCTTAGAATTTAGCATTTTCTGCACAAAATTCGCTTGAAACATGTTTCATCTGCATTGTAATTATGTTCCACCTAAATCAAATCAATTTGTAATGAATTTCACTATGAAAAAAAAAAAAGAAATGAGAAAAAAAACTTTGCCAGAATCAAGCGGAATAACAATGTTTGCATATTTTGCTCAGCAATGCGGTTTATTTGCATTTTTCTAGGAAGGTCTTTCACCAGAGATAGAGAAAGAGACAGAGCGAGAGAGAGGAAGAGGGAGATCAGGTCTTCTCTTGGTCTACTTTACTTATTTTTTTTTTGCACATTAAAATCTATTAACATTTTGCTTGGCTGTTAATGAAGGACTTGCCACACTTTGCACCCCCTCAAACTCAACAACTCCCCCAAGCTGCCCCCCTTTCGCCCACTTGTTAGTCTCTTGCATTGCAGAAATATTTCTTTTGCATTTCATTAAGAGGAAAAATTGTAAAAGCATGATAAAAATTTAAGTGCAAATGTTGGCAAATTGCTGGACCATAGAATTTGTTAATTATGATTAAAGCGCTTGTGGTTTTTCGCTCCAGAAGAAGATTTAGGGTTTCAACAGAGGGGGTGAAGTGGGGGAATTAGGGCGGCTGAGCTTAATTAAATGAATATTTAGCAGTAAATAGAGGCTTTAAATATCTTTGTTTGAAATCTAGAGCGAACAAAATGAATGCCAATCAAATGCTCACAATACTCTTGCCACTACCCCACGTTCTACCCTCTCCTCTCTCCATCAGTTTTGGCTATAAATTTCCTTAAGCTCTGCCAAAGTTTTTCTTCGTATTTATTTTCATTTTTTTTTGCTTCTTTTGCTTGCCAACAATGTAACTTAATTAAACTTAATTTACAACTCATTAACATATCAAAAAGTTTGCCACGCCCACCACACATACACCCTCACACAAATCTCTTGTGTTGGCCGCCTTCTAGGCCATAAAAACCACAAAAAAAGAAAAAAAATAATACTGAAAAGTAGACCAAAAACATGTAGCAAAAGTTGGCAACAATTGTCGTCAACAAGAAGAGGGAGAAAGCATTTGAATGAGCGGAAACGGAAACAGGCACACACACACACACACACATGTTTCCTACCATAATTTTGGCTCACATTCGCATATTTTATTTCATCTTGAAGCGCAAATACATACTTAACAATAAAAAGGCAAAACCCAAAATTGTTCACGACACGACACGAAGCACAAAACAAATCTATGCAGCATACAAAATAAAGACCCCCCAAAGTGGTGGAACGGAGGAGGGGTCTTTTGTATATTGTTGCAAATTTCATTACGCACGCGCCTCTTGCCTCAATACAATTTACAATCGCTTGCATAACAAAGAGTCATGTGAGTGACACAATATCCAAATCCAAATCCAAACCCAAACCCAACACCAATCTCCTCCATTTTCGCACCCTAGAGATGGAAGATGCCAGTGAAAGCGCCATCTCCAGGCCTCACAGTGCTCCCAGTCCAATCATCACTTGAATCAAGTAAACTCCTTATAGAATCTATGCACTCCTCCCCGCCATCGACCCCACCCCCCAACCCAAAAAAGTGAAGCGAAAACATCTACCAATTTCTCTTATGCACTTCATTGCCTTTAGCATTGCTTCGGCTTATACACTCACTTTCAAATGGTTCTTCAATAATAATGATTGTTATCCTCAAGGAAAAAGATCTCTATATATGTACATTTATTATCTTATTTTAATATACATATATAATATTTTCTTTAACTAAATGCAATTATAATGTTATTATAAGAGTAAGAAGTTGTTCTTTATAAACTCAATCAGGACAATTTGGAGTCTTAGCAAGGGAGTTCTAAGCTCTAAATAAATATATATGGTTCCATTGTCTTTCTTCAATTTCTCTTTTCCATTAAAAAGAGTATAGCCAATTCGATTTTAAAGCTTATCAGTAAATTTATTTATTCGTTTTTTATATTTTGCTTTGTCATTTTGGCTGCAGTTGTCGTCGTTTCATATTGCTTTCGCTGTCTTTGCAATGTTCGTTGTAGCTGTTTTAAACTGTACATGACAGTGAGCTTAATACATTTTGCCTTGCATACTTTTCGGCATCCGCACGAATTGTCAATTCAATACTGGGTATCTGTTAGTGTGTCTGCAGATGCAACTTATCGGTTTACTGAACATAATCCTATATATTTTCCATATGTACATACATATATATGTTTATCTGCATACATAACTTACTTACAAACATAACTAACTTTTCCTTTTCCCCCTTTACGTTTTTTTGGTTTCATTTCAGCTGCAGCAGTACGCCTCAAAGTATGCTTTTGGTTATCGCATACGTGATTTTCATACTGGCAACGATTTTGGACATAAGCAAAATCGTGATTTGCATGGCGTGACACGCGGTCAATATCACATACTATTGCCAGATGGACGCATACAGAATGTCATTTATCATGCCGATGATACGGGCTTTCATGCGGATGTGAGTTTCGAGAATGGAAAGCATTAAGTCACACCCACACACACAGACATACACAAAGGACTTCAAGTGCAATAGGATCTAAATTTAGTATAAGTTAATTTTAAAGTTACAATCCAAAAAGTATATATCATTTAGATGTGGCTACTCTCTGTCTCTGGCATTTGAGAGTCAGTTTTTGACATTGTTGAACAAGAGGTTTCTATTTGGCTATAGATTTTCGTCAATCAGACGAAATGCAAATAAATAGTCAAGGTTAAACGTTTATAAACAATTATAATGAAATTATTCACAATTGCATTTAATGATTTTTAACAAGCAAAACAGAGAGATGAAGTAGAGACTTATAAATAGTTTAAAGCAAAAAGGCATAAAAATTTTGGGTACTGCTTGAAAATATTCGAAAAAAGTTGTAAATTTACTTGACTAATTCATTAGAATTGCAGAAATCACAGACAATTAAATCGAGAACTAGCTTAAAAATTAAAGTTTTTCTGTCCTGTTTTAAAAATAAAAAGATTTCAACAAGAATAACTTAAAATATTGGCCTACTTAAATGAAAAAACAAATTTTAATTCAAAATTGGTTAAATTTTAGTGAAATATTGTTTTAAAAATTGCCAAACTGATAAAATTGTTTTCTATTAGGTATTTACATTTTATTATTAAAACTCTGCAAATTTTGTCGCCAATGAAAATATGTGCAATATCAATTAAAATATTAAGCCAATTATATTTGCTACTTCTTGCTATGTTTTTACCCATTAGTTGTTATCTATGTATAAATATATATTTTTGTTGTTTTTAGATTTGTTAATTTCCTAATTGCTACGAATACGTAAATGTCCGGATCAATGTGCAATAATATTGATAATGATAATATGAAAAAAAAAAAACACAAAAACAACTAATAATAATGCCAATGAAATGAAATAAAAATTAAATCAATATTAGCCATGGAAATTTTTGTATTATTTGCTTTTAAAATGGAAAATAGTTGAAATCATTTATCAATTGCCATGCCGTTTAATTAAAAATACAAGTACACACACGCACACACACACACACACACACACACAGACATGAAATGTGGAAATTAAACAACTTTCAACAAGGTAGCAGAGGCACACACAACCACACACACACTCAAACACACGCACAACAAGGTGGAAACCTTCGAATTGGCAGATGCGCTTTGAATTCAATTTTAGCCATAATTGACTCGGTTAACAAATTTTTCGTTAATTTGTTATTGTGCGTTTAAGTGATGCGTTTTTTTTCTTCCTCCTCCCCCCTCCTCCATCGAACAATTATTCAAGCGCACTGGATGACCTTTTTTTTAGTCAGTTTCAGTGTTGTTGTTTTTTTTTTTGTTGCTTCCGCTTAATAATTTTTTGTTTTATTTGGTTTTTTTTTTTTTTCGGGGGGGGCTTTTTAATTAAAATTGTAGCAAAAATTTCTTTGCCAACCATTTATCATCGTATAAGTGAAGGTCAAAACTGCTACTCGACATTTGTATGGCTTGTACTTTAATTAATTTGGCTTGGCTCTAACTTGGAAAATCGCCCCATCATCCCAGCCATCATCATTATCATTCACCTGATCTTCATCATCATCGTCATCATCTTCACCGTGATGTACTTGACTTCCAATGGATGTCATCGCAGATAGTCATACATATACGCAGATTTCGATTGACTATCGAATCGAGTTACAAACCGAAACCAAATACACATGTGTTTTACCTCTGCTACCATTTAAAGTTCAATGTTGCTAACAATTGTAGAAACACAAATCTTTTTCATTCTTTTGCTTATTTCAATCTCTGTGTGTCTTTGTGTCTTTTCGAGCCAATTTGTTTGCCACTTTTCCGAGTGCAGTCAAAGTCATCCGCACCTTAAAGTTGCTATGCAATGGTATTTTTGATGTAGTTTGTTGTTGTTTTCGGTTTTTGTGTATTATTTTTTTTTTGCATTTTTTATTATTGCTACTAAAGTTATTTCTTTTTTAGGTTTTGCGGTTTTTCATGACTCTTCATGCAGAGCTCATTAACTAATTTAACTAGCATGGGGTACTAGCTAACAGTGAGACCTACAAAGTCCACGGAAGTCGACAATAATTTGCTTACAATTTGCAAGATGTTTCTTAATGTCCATTACAAATCTCCGAGCACTTAAGTTGACAGTCAAAAGGTAAGGTAAAACGTCAAATGATTGAGACAAACATTTTCTAAAAGAACCAGTTGATCTTTCAGTCATTTTCGAATTTACCCATATTAGGTCGAAGTTGGACTTAAAAAATGTTAGAATCTTTCTGTTTCACTAAGCTAGTCTAGTAAGTAAATAACTTTATCCTGAATTTCATTAATTAAACGAGCACCTCGAAGAAGATTTCAAAAAATTTCAGTGGGTATTCAGTCAGTGCAGACTCCCTCCCAGGATCTGTCTACGCTCTCAGTGAAAACTTAGCAACTTGTCAGTATTCTTATTACAAACACTGTATACATAATAAGCACAAAATATTTATTAGAAACATGATCTTTTTTAATTTTCGACAGTTTAATTGTTTTGACATTAAAAAGGTAGGTACAGAAAAACACACAAAAAAAAAAAAAAATGATTTGCCTTTGAAATTCTAGAAGCAAATACCTTTCAAAATGAAATAAGGAAAAACCGCCAGCTCCACACATGATCCACATGATCGTCATCGTGATGATCATTATGCTGCATCTTGCATCTTCATTGGGTTAACCAATTTTGGTGACTATCCGCGTCGAGAGTTGGTGGCATGATTGACATTAATTGCCAACCCCGTGAGTTGTTGATGCACTTCTTATGCGTTTTTTATTCTATCATTTTTTTTGTGTTTTGGGTTTTTGTGCAATTGTTATTTTATAATTAAGCAATTCTGGCAGTGGGTTAATTAAAATTTTTGACAAGTCCATGCTACAAAAAGATTTATGAAGGCTGGCCTAGAAACGAAACTTCTCAAAATTCATACAATTCATGAGAATCACTATGAATCACTATTCATTATGAAATTTTTCTATATATATCTAAATAAATCTAAATCAGCGCATTAGCTGTGAAAAAACTAAAAAAATGTTGGGTAAATCTAACTAAAAAGACTTTGGGCCAAGCAAGAAGAAGAAAAAAACGCTTCTTGCATTTTATTTTTAGTTTGCAATCATCTTGCCTGGCATATGAAAAGAAGTTTTTTGGCTCACGATAATAAAATCCCATTTAAGTTTGACGATAAGTTTTTTTGACCATTAGAAGAAGATGGAGGGGAAAAAATTGTAGAACGGGACTCTGTGCCGTGCCGCTCCCGATGCCTGTCATTGCAAGTTAAATGCTTTGGATTTTCCTTTTTGCCAATTTTGCTGGCAAGTTATGGAGCCAACTTGGTGGCTCGCTTTACCTACCCCACCCTGGCCTTACCGCCAGAGTCTCATAATATTCCACAATTGATAAGCGCCAAAATGCGGAGTCTGTGGGGCGTGGCAAATGGTTTGGAAACTTGGCTAAAGGTTGACGTTGGCTGTTTTTGATAAATGAACGAACAGAGGCTTGGGTCGGCATCTTTTTTTTCGTTCATTTTGTCGTATTTTCATACCCAAAATGATCATCGTAATGTGGGAGCGAATTGTCAGATGCAATTATAAGTTCTAATCTTTAGATATTTATGTATCTGCACGGTCGAGGGAGCTAATTTATGTTAAGTGCTGCCAAACCCCCCTATTAAACTTTGAAATTTCTGACTTATTCCAGTGATAATAGTTAAGAAAGAAATAAACAAACAATTAAATAGATATTAAGAATAATCAGATGCCTATTGGAGACTTATTTAAACTTACGCCTCTGTTAGTGAGTAGAAATGATGTTTAACTGTGTATTCGGATACAAATGGAATTAGTTTTAGACAGAGTTTTAGATCAGTACTAAGTTGAGTAGAGAATACCTTTTATTCAGTTGGGCCTACTTACTTCTACTTTACTTCAGAAATATATTAGAAAATGGCATTATATTAGGAAAAATTAAGAACTTCAGCTTCAAAAACAACTAAAATGGTTTGGGAAACTTTATCTAACAATCTCTCACACTTAAGTTTGTTTTCTCTTAAGTCGTTTTCCAATTGAACTAGTTCTTTAATTAAACTTATCTTTGTACTAAATGTCATTTGTGCTAATCGTTTCCTTGGTCTGTTCATTTAAAAAGTTCCTTGGCCATTTCGTGTCTCATTTGGAGGGTCGGTCGTTCCTTCTGTCTTTTTTCCATTCATTTTTAGTTCTTCTAATGCAACGCTTTCACTTGTCACTCAGGGCACTGAATGCACTGCAGGTGGAGATGACTTCACTAGGTTTTCCATCTATCCTTCACGTAAACAACACGTAAACAACAAGTCAACGTAGGTTATGGCTCAATCGTTCAGGACTAAACTCAGCGAAAGAGAGAGAGAATGAGATGGAAAAATAGAAGGAATTCTTCTTCGCCAAGGAACTAGTGGGGAGGCATCTTGCTGTGATTTCTTTTTAGATGCTAGCTAAATAAAAATTAACAAGGATAAATGATGGGAAAACAAAAAAAAAAAAAATAAGATGAAAATAGGGCCCGACAACAAAGGAGAGGGATAGATAGGGGATGGAGAGGCGATGGTGATAAAGGGGATATATTCAGTCTGCTTTAAATTGATTAAATGTGAAATTGGAATATGCAAATGCAACCTCACTGCCCTCCATACCAGCACACACAATCTGGAAATCCGAGAGGCAATGGGCGTGACCGACTCTGTGTGTGTGTGTGTGTGTGTGTTGGTTAGGGGGCGGGACTGTGCGCTGAAATGTGATTTATGTTAGGTGCAAAGTTTTTCCACAACTTTTCTTTGCTTTTTTTTCTTTTCTTGGGTGCAATGAACGGAAGTGCAGCGACTCAAGATGATGACAATGCAAAGGGATGCAAAACTTGTTGGAAGGTGTAAAGAAAGAAGAGGAAGACACAACACAAAAAAAAATTCGCTTAATTTGTCCAAAAGAAAAGCAGCAGCAACATCACCAAAGCAAAAAAAAAAGACTAAAAGCCAAGCGCATATAAAAATTTCCATTAAGAAAAATGGTGGCAAGTGTGGCAAGTGACAGCGGGTGACGGGGTGCACGGTGCGGGGGTGAAATGCAAAACTTCACTCCGAAGAAAATAATGAGAGCAATCAACAGAGAGTATAGAATGGAAGAGAGATCAAATCAAAAAGAAATAATGAGACATCCAAGTTCTCAACACAAAGATTGAAATTAAAAAGTTTTTAAAAACTAACTAAAATTTGCTTAGTTTCTTATAACCAAAAGTAATTATGGGACACAGACAACTAAAAAATAAATTAAATTCATTTTTATGGCAAAAAATTCTCTTTTTCTTTAAATTCTAAGCGATCGTTAACAGGTCCTTAATAGTCAGCCATCATAGGAAAATATCAAAAATAAAACTAAAGGAAAAAAAAATAACTTAAAATAAATGAGAAAACTTTTTATATGTTAAAAACCTCTATCTAACTTTACTAACTAACTTAATACAAGCTTTCATTTATAAGATCTAAGATTCACATTTTAAAGATTCTGTATTTTTAAGTCATTTCAACGCCTAGAAAACTCAATTTGCTTCATTCAGAAATATAAACAAATTAACTATAAGCAAATTGCTTTAAAGAATATACATATTTGTAAGAAACGTGGAAAGGTAAAAGAACAAACTGTATCTAATATTAATACTTTTTTTTTCAGTGTGAATTTTAATGGTTTATATCCATTTTTAATTACAAAATTTCAAACAAATTTCCTCTTTTTTTTGGTGCACCTTTTACAAATTAAATTACCTGAAAAAAAGCAAGCAATATCAAACCATGTGAAAAGTTTTTAATTCAGAAAATTCAGGAAAACTTCAAAATTTACTAAACTAAAACAACTAAATTTTCTATTAATCCAAACATTAATCACAGCTAATTTGGGATGATTCGTTTATCGATCATTTCAAACTTTCCTTGAGGCTTAAATGTGAAAATTTCGTCTTCCACATAATGTTTACTTTAAGAAGCAAAAATATTAGCGCATTGCTTTAACTATTCTAATCGTTGTTTAAAAGATTTTCCCAACATTCAAATTTGATATTTTGCCTCGTTTTTCGGTAGCTAGTAACTAATAGTAATTGGTAAATGATTGAACAAAATGTCATGTATTTTCGCAAATGAACTAGTGACAGATGAACTTTTCAAAATAATTGGATAATTTGAAAAAAGAACATGAAAACATGAAAAATTAACATAATAAATAATAAAGCAAACTGAACTAGATCAACCCAAACAGATAAGAATAATGTTATGAACAATTATGATAAAAACTAAATCCATTTCAAATACCAATAAAGAGAAAAGTTAAAAATAAACTAGTAAAATCATTAATAATCAATCTATTTAGGGAAGTCTTCAAATAAAAACTTTCCCTTTCAAATTGATCAAGAATAAATGATTAAGGCAATAAATACCATCAATGCCTTGTCGACATTTGACCTCCTCGCACGCTAATCGTTGGTAACATCAACCAAAAAAAAAAAAAAAAAAGGCTAAGATCCCACACACCTAACAAAAATATGCAAATCATTTGGCACGTCTGGACCAAGACCAAGAGAGACGCGATGTTTGGGCCAATCGCTAGCTACCACTCATTCTCACACCACAACCAAAAAAGCACAAAAACAATGCCGACGACTGGCAACAACAAAAACAATGGCAAATATGGCCAAAAGGCAATAAAATGCGGCAATTACATAGTTGGCTATTCTAATTCACTCATTTTTAGGTGCGCCTCTTTGGATTCTACAGGTGATTCCACAGAATGTTGCACGAAATGCGCAAAACAAATTCGCGGAAAGTCGAATAAATATATATACATATACATATACAATAAAAAAATCGAGTCAATTCTGTTAAATGTTAATTCTGAGTTTTTTTTTTCCTCCCCGCTTTGAAACAATTCAATAAGCAAAAAACCAAACTTAAACTATGAAAATGTCAACCAAGCAGAAGCAGCAGCTGCTTCTGCCACTTGATTTTTGGCCACTTTTCCAAAAGAAAAATTGTTTTTGTATTTGGATTATTATTATTTCTTATAAATTATTTTTAGCTCACGCTTTACAAATGATTCGAGTTTTGATTGAAAAACTGCAACAAAAGTTACTTTTCGTAACAAAAGTTGCCCAAGATAAAAATTGATGTCAAGTTTGTCGTCAATCAAAAGAAATTTTCATCATTACTTGCACTTGCTGCCTCCGACTTACATAATGAAATCAAATACATATACATATATACAGTATCCCATCATATTGCTCTAATTACATTTTAAACAATCATTTTTCGTAATCGCAGCTACCACAAAATGCACTTCAAAATGCCTTTGGAGTGCCTTCATTTGCTGCCGCTCAAAGAAATTTCCAAGAGGTTTTTTGTGGTTGCCAATGGCTCAAAGAGGGAAGAGAGGGTGAAGCAAGGTGGTTAACGTGGCTGCTAGTTCACAAGTGGAGGGAGGTGGCAGTGAGGCAGGCTGGCATTGTTAACGGGTATTATGTTGTTAAGACAGTTTGACAGTAAGTTTTACCTACGTTTTATTGTATGTACACAGTCAAGTGTCACGGAAATCAAAGCAAAAGCCAAAAAATATATAAAAAAAATATATGTATATATAAAAATACATATTTTTAACAACAAATGTTGAGGAGGTTTTGTGTATGTGTGTGTGTGTGTTTTTTTTTTTTGGGTATTTCGTTTAAGTGATCACGCTTGAAACGAATTTGAATAACGAATGAAATGGGAATAAACTTTAATCCACAAAAGGTATTATATATTTATTTGGGTCATTTAAATATGGGTCTTAACACAAGGGAAACGCAAGATTTTGTCCTGATTTCCTTAAGAATATTTTGCGATGCTTACTTCTTAAATTATTCATTCCATGTTTCCAAGAACAATTTAAACATTTTGTTTGTAGATCAATTGGTTAGTTATAGAACATATTTTGCCATTTACTTTGTTTATGGCCGTATTCCGAAATCTGTCCTAGAAGTAATTTCAGCAAAGAGATAGCCCATACCATATTTTGTACTTATTTTTAAGCATCATATTTGTATTAGGTTTACTAAAGTTTTTTATGGAGTAATAAAGTATTATATAACTAGTATTTAGACGATTTTTATTCAAGGCTATTTAAAACCAATCTTTTAGCAAATGCCTGAGGGTAATGTTATTATTTAACATGAATATTTTAAGATTCGAATTTTGTCTTGAAGATTAAATGCAGATAATTCCATTACTTTAAGGCAGAGACGGTTCAATCTCATAATTTTAACAGGGTAAATCGTCGATGGGTGAAACTAGGGAATCTTAAAGGGAACATCATCATGAAGTTTTTTCAGTTTCCTTATATTCCTGACGAACTCCAAGACCAATTTCTTCCCCGCTTATATAGGCTCTCACAAGACAGTTTATCGATTAAGTTAAGTTAGTTGAGAAGACTTTTCTAAGATAAAATCTCTATTAGAGACTAACAACGTCAATTCATCATTTAAGAATTTCGCAAATTTTTTCAGACAAGTTTGGTAGGCCAAGTACCTTCCGGGTAATAAGAGTCTATAAAAGGATTACGACCACACAGAACAATTCCTATAAAAAGTGAGGAAGAGAGCATTAAAAATTCGTTTAATTACTATGAAGTAAAAAAAAAGAATTTGATTTCTTTATAGACATCATCACCTCACAAGTGTTTAATAAAATTATAACAACCTTTGAAATCAGTGATCGAAAATAGATTGCTTTTAATTGTTATTAAATGTTTAATAAATGTTGAATATTTTTTTCTGTTTTCTTCTTCAACTCTCTCAAGGTTAATTGGTAATTTTTTCGCATGACGGAAGGAAGAGGTTGAGGCTTGAAATGTTCAAGTAGGTTGGGAGAATTGGGGATGGGTTTTGCTGTTGATGGCTTCGATGGTTGTTTGCCTCAAGACACGTTGCACACGTTCGAGAGTATCTGAAGCCAAAAGCCAATAGATATAAGTTATGATTTTTAGCATGAGCCTCACGTCATAGATTGAATTTTGACACTGCAGAAAGGAAGCGAGAGACAAAGAGAGAGAGAGAGAGAGTAGAGAGGTGATCCAGAAGGGGAAACACGTTAGCAATTTTCACTTGAAGATGGAACTAAATCGAGAGCTGGAGCTGGAGCTGAAGGAGTTTCACCAGTGGCAGCCGCATCACGTTCTGCTCTCTCGAAAAGTCGTTCTTGTTGGCTTTCTCAAAGGGCAAGCAGAAAAAATCTGACATTCCCAGTGACATTTTGTTTTTGCCACAACTGCAGTGCCTAAAGGAGGGAAGAGAACCATCTGGGGCCACTTCTCCTCCTCGGCCAACCCTCTACCACCGGCTGGCCGAAATAATAATAAAAACTTAAATATCAAATCTTTAATGAAGTCATTTTGGGGCGTCTAACTTAACTTGTTATACATACATCCGCCAAATGTTCATTATTATTTAGTTTCATTTTTTTCTCCACTTGTTCATCATGATTATCGTGATGATGATGATGATGATGGAGATGATGATGATCAACTAACTATTGTTGCCACATTTTTCACTTCAACACTTTATCTCTCTCTCTCTGTCTCTCTCTCTTGAGATAGTTATATCTCTCCTTCTCTCAACTTGTTGCTTTTTGCTCTTTTACCTCAATTGTTGAGTCATTCTGGCAGAGAGCAGGTGAGTTTGAGAGTCACCATGAGAGGAAGATGATCTAGAAGTTCAACCATAGCAACGAGAATGTATGTACATCAACACCAGCCGACCAAACTTGCCTCCAATCTCAATTGTTGAAACAACTTTTTCGTTACCTTTCTGTTGTTGTATTTTGAGGTGCAGTTGTTGTTGTTGCTAGTTGGCAACGCGAAGCCAGCAGAGACGCTGCGACGAGAGACTACAATCTGGCGAACCGAGTGGCGGTTCGATTATAAAAAGCAAGCGCATCTCCATTGTCTAACCTAATTCAAAACGTTCGTGTACTTCGTGCGGTTGGCAATAGAGTAATCTATCTTCTATTAGTAACATTTTCCAAGTAATTTCAATTCTCGATACCCTTTATCCCAAAACCCCAAACCACCCCCCACTCATCCCGCTGTGGCTAGCTAAAGGCTATTGAAAGTGAGTGTGGCCAAAGGACATTGTTTAAACGGATTTTATCAAGTGTGTGCAATCAATAAAAAAAAAAACAAACAAACAAACAAACAAAAGTGTTCAATCAATAATCACTTTATCATAATTCAATTTCTCATCATTTAGAATAAACAAAAACAAAATCACTGCCAAAATTGGCATCGAATTATTGCCATTTTATTCGTTCAAAGACAGCAACAACAACAACCAACAAAATGATGTCCTTCAAATCATTCGTCTTACTTGTAAGTATTTATCAAGTTAATTCAATAAAAAAAATTTGTGCCAAATTCATAAAGTGCTAATATTGCAGATTGTTAAACAATTTGTCAAACAAAAAAAAAAAAAATATTGAAACATAAAGAGAAACATTTATTATGTTTGTATGAAAAGCTTAAAGGAGCAAAATGAGTATGAATGAAATGTTTTTAAGATTTAATAATTTGTTAACTTAGTTTTTTATAATTTCCTCAGAAATACAGAGAAATACAGAGATTCTGAGGAAATTATAAAAAACTAAGTTAAAAGTGTAATTTTCTGAAAGTCCTTTGAAAGTCCTTGGAATAAAAAGGCTTTTAGAAAATTAGTATTTTCGGATTGAACACTTAAAGTTGTCAATGCAAATTTCTATTTTATAAAATATTATAATTGGAAATATCAAATTTGATTTCAAATTGTATGATAAAATTTCAGTTTTTTTCAAACCATTTTAAAACTTAACAGTAAATTACAGATTTACCCTTAAAAAGAAGTTTTAAAAATTTATAGAATAAAACTCTAAAAAAAAAAACTGGAAAAACGAAACACAATAAATATATTCGCCTAAGGAATAAATACAATTATCTTAAGCTACAATTTCTTATGCAAAGGTAATAGATAGAAATTACCAAGATAGAGCAACCTAATCTAGTTTGAATTGAAAAATATATTAAATGCAATTTATTGTCATTTATTTTTTGCTTTTGTTGGCAATTGTTTTTGGCTAATTTCACTTTACTACCAGGACTAGGTCTTTGTTTAAGCCATCTCGTTATTTGTGGCAACTTTTTCAAGCATTCAAGTCCAAAATTTATTCCAAACGTAATGCTGCTGTTTATATAAATCTTTGGCAATTTGCACATTTATTTTCCGGAATAGAAAAAGGTTTTATCATGGCCAGAGGGTTCTAGGGCCTACTACTACCTAATATACTAACCGAAAACCAATTTACCTCACTTAGGAGCGCCTAAAAGCAGGCTTTCGTGGGGCCAAGAAAAAAATTGCCAACACGCGCTAAATGTAGGATTCTGCTTAGCTAAGCTGGCAGGACGGCCCCGAACCCACTCCCCTGATTTCCTCTTCTTCTACTCTCAGTATGGGCATTTGTTGAAATAATCAAATATTATTGCTACTTATTTGGGCGTATTTTTACTGCGTCCCCAGCAACTGCTCCCCTCTCCCGTCATCATTCGCACTCTGAACTAGCAGATGTTGCCAAGCTCATACGTGTGTGTAAGCGAGTGCGTGTGTGTGTCACATATATTACGCACACACACTTAAGTGTCTCTGATTATTTGCAATTTGTTCGATTTGCGTTTGACTTTCTTTCCCCTTCGCCACTTCAGTTAGCCAAGTTATGCAATCGTTATCGACAAGTGTTGCCAAAAACAGAAGAAACATAAACTAAAGTACCAAAAGACAAAAACGAAAAAAAGAAGCCAAAAAGATATACAAATCGAAGCAACTTTGTGTATTTGCCTAGGCACTCGAAACTCTCTTAAGTTTATGAAGAGTTTTTCCTTTCCTGCCTGCCTGCCTGCCTCCCTCTCCATGACCAACATTATTTTTAGTGGCTTTGACTTTGTTACACAAATTTTTTGTTGTTTTTTTATATATGATGTATTCAACATGGAAACGAAATCTTGTCATATAACAAGATTAACTTGTTGGTTGGCCTAAAAAAAACAAAGCAAACAAACCCTCGAAAGTTTACTGAAGGGCAACGAAGTATAAAGACACTTGCAGATTTCGTCCATGGAGTCTCAGCCTTGCCTCACTTTTGCCTTCCATTAGTTACAAACTCTTTTCCAAAATCAACATACCCTCTCGTAGGACATAAAACTCATATGGATTTGTTACTAAATCTAGCTAAACTGATTTATGTAGGCTTAGGTTAGCTAAATTATAGTTGATGTCAACTTTTGGATTTTGCAAAGAAATCAAAATAAAGTAAAATCAAATACAAAGAAAGATGGAATTTTCACTTCCGTTTTAAGTTAAATGCTTAAAGCTTGAAGCTCATATGAAAGGGAATGACGCCCTAAAGCAGACTACAAATAAAACAGACTTAACCTATAACGTCCTTGTTGTTGGTTCAAAGATAAAATATAAAAAACTCAAAAAAAAGGCGTGCTAAATTGTTGGTGCGACACTATGCAGACTTTGACTCCTCTTCTGAACGTCTGGCTCTCTATACATACATATGTATGAAAATATATAGATTTCCTCCTTTTTGTGTTGTTGTTGTTGGTTGCTGCTGGTCTGGTCTACCAAGCAGATAACTGCCAAAAGGTAGCAGCCAGACAGCAATGAAGAATCCATCTAAAGAGGAGTACGAGCCAAAAAGAAGGAGGTGAGCCAGACGCGTGTAATTTGCCGCTTGTAACTTTTTGACTTCTTTTTTTCTCTCTTTCTCTCTCTCTGTTGGACTGTTGAAGGATGTAGGCTAGAGGCAAGTTGAAGGGGTCAGCTAGCATACTAGACACGCCCCGAAAAGCAGACTACGCCTGCCCTAGGGAACACGCAAAACAAAAAGTCAGAGCACACAAGAAAAAAACTCCGCCGGCCACTTGCCTCCCACTTGGGAGTCACAAAGAGAGAGACACAGTCGAAGGCAAAAACTCGGCCTCACAGACACTGAGCATGTTTTACATGTTAATTTTACAGTCAGGACAAACCAAGCCAAACTCCATCGCATATTAATGATTTCAGCTGCTCATTTTCGCACGCGAAAAAAAGTGCCACAAAACTCCAAAAGGAGATATCTTTATGTTGAAGTTTTGAATACTCTCTCTTGTTTGAGAAACTCTTTAGTCTGGCTAGAATAAGGTATTAGTTCTTAAAGGAATCGCTTACCTTATGACACATTATAGTTCATTTAAGTCAATAATTTGGATAAGTGGTTTGTTCTGATCCCTAGATAGTTTTCAAAACACAATGAAATAACCAAACATGACTCTGGTGATAATAGAATTCGATCTCTATTGCACTTTCTGCAAATGAGCTCAAGTGCTGTGAGGCTCCCTCATAAATGAAGGCTAGTTCTCCAGGCAATCATTGAGCTAACTGAATGTGACCTTTTTTTTTTGTTGTTTAGCAAAAAGGGTATAAGAAGAATCATCCAAAAATATGGTAAAATGCAGTTCGGCACGCTTTTGAATTTTTGAATTTCAAATGACAAACATAAAATATGCACACTTTGATATTTGACTGATGATTCGTCAGACAATGTTGCCTCGATGGGTGACTGGGTGACTGGCTGGATGTATGGATAGATGACTGGCTGCCTGGATGACTGCTGCATGACTTCCGTTTGCCTGCTTCTACGGCAATTGCAAATGCTAAATTTATGTAATTTTCACAGAACGAATCCAACCAGAATCGAACCGCTGCAGCGGTTGAATCGCATGCCGGGCTTTTTTGATTAGAGATGCCTGATTACGATGTTCGGTCTTTTGGCCCATACCTCGTCTCCCACTCTCTACACAGCTCTGACGATTCAAGTGTGAACGGATTGCCCAATCGTGCGCCCAAAATGCAATGTGAGGGTATCTACCCCGGCAAGAGAAGAAAACAGTTTACTTTCAGTTTGCAGCCTCTCGGAGAAATCAATTATCTGGCAATCACAACTTTTCAAATCTTTCTAAAAGAGCATTTGATATTCGTTTTCAGTCGCATGACGTGCCTATCATTTTTCCATAATTTTCGATTCTTGTTGCATTACAAATTCGATTTTAATTGAAATGATTTGCCAGATTTCATTTTGATGATGCCTTTTGCACAGAGGTAATTGAGCTTGGGGGTCAAAACCATCATCCAACTCATTCTCAATCTGCAATCTACCAAAAGTAGCAAGTCCAAACAACAACAAAAAATCACATGTGGCAATGCAATCTTTGTGGTTTGAGGCACAAAACATTTTTGCAATTGTTATATGCGGTTTTTATTGTCTTTGTTGCAATTGCAAACAAAAAATTACACCCAAAAAAAAAAAAAAAAAGAATCCAACAAAATTTAATGACGCTTGAGCAAGTGCAGCAGCAGCAGCAAGCCAAGTAAAAGATGGTCGCTTCTCCTTCCCCCAACCTCTCTACCCTCAGTCACTGCTGCTCTGTGTGTGGTAATCTAATTAAATCGAAATTTTTAGCTGATTACAAAAACATCTGGCATTCCTTTTTGCTTTGGCATTTCTTTTCTATTTGCCTTTGTAGGCAAATTTCTTTTTTAGTACTTTTAGTTATCAGATTTTTACACTTTTAATTTTGGGGTAGCATCTGGTATGAAAATTAGTCCAATGCTATCTTTGGTTTCAAGTATTTTTAAAATTTACTAGTTTTGGCAGTTTAAAGTTTGTACAAAACTTTGATCATTTCTAAAACAAAAACCCAATATTGTTAAGAAAATTTAGGTAATTAAAAGTGGTAAAAAGATTACTTCCACTTAAGTTTCATTTACTTTGTCTCCATAGGATTATATTTTATCCTTAAATAGCTCTTCAATGGTTACTTAATTTGAGGTTCTTTAGAGGTTTAAAGTGATTTGATATATTATGATCAAACTCTTTTCTTCTCTATCTATTAAAGTCATAAAGCTTTGTTTTAAGTTAGACCCAAGTGAAAACCTTTGGCTATGAACAAACCTGTTATTTCTTTTAATAAACCCTCATCATATTCATACAGTTTTATCTTACTTATCATTCTTAAGGTTTATGAGTATGAAGGAATAAATAGTTCTTAAAAAACTTCTATGAAAAGGTTGTTAAGATGATACAACAATGAGTTATGGTGTTCATCTTAAGAATAATCGCGAGATTCACAGCCACAAACCTCGTTTCTTTAGGTAATGATCCCTTTGTATACATATATATTTTTTGTCTCCCAATTTTACAAATTTTTATATTCTATATCTATTTTCATCATTGCAGCACCCACCCAACCAATTTGTTTCTTTTTTATATCACTTTAAACAGCAAATTTACAAATTTTTTCAACTACTTGAAGTCGAAAAAAATAACTAAGTATAGTCTTGATGGCCAGGCCAAATGATTTTGGTAACATATAATTTAGTTAATTTTTTGGCTTATTTGCCCGAAAAGGTTAATATCTTTATGCCAGTTGCTGTCAGTTGGCGGCAAACAAAAATTTATGAGCAGTTTTATGTGGCGTTGCATATAGCATTTTCTTTGCAGGTTAAATAGGGTTAATGTGGTGTGGAGAACGGCTAAAAGATGTATCCTAACTACATATATAGAACTTGACTTTAACTTGGAGTTTTTAGTTAGTTTATTTATATGTTTTTATGGGCAAACAATTGTTTAGATCGTGACTTAAATGAACGATTTAGCCTATTGATCTCTGGCATTGTCCTTGCTTGGATTGATTTTTGCCTATAGGCACGTGACATATATACATAGATATATATGTAGGTAAATACATTTATATGCGGGTAGATGTGGTAACAAAAGACTTAAACAACAAACTGAGTGCAACAATAAAAGTCATTTCCCAAAGCATTGCGGTTTATTTTGCTCTCGCTCTCTCTCTCTCTCTTTACTCTTTTTTGCTGCCATTCACATGCCCCATTAACTTTTATTTTTGCCAAATTTGCATTTCAATGCCCCAAAGTGAGGAAAAACCAACAACAGCCACAGCCAGAGCCAGAGCAATAGCAACAACATCATGCAACGATGAAAAGGTCAGACAAATGTTTGTTGTTCTACTGAAACACTTGCATTCAACTTTGCTATGTGTGCTAGTATATGTACTTGTGTATGTTGGTGTTGCAAGTTGCATGTTGCATGTTAATCTAACATCTATGTAGGGGACTTTTTATATTTTGTAGACCAACTTTGGTAATTTGCTGCTGGGAAACAGCTGCAACTACAATACAACAAAAAAGACAAAAAAAACTCAATACAAATTCCATAAATTAAGTAGGTAGCCAAACCTCGTTAAGAGTCATCATCGCCATAGAAATCTTCGGCTTCATCTCCTACTCCATGTGGGCGTTGGAGAATGCTGTCTTAGGTGCCGCTTCCATGTCATGCCCTCTACCACCAAGCACCTCATCCTCATCCTCATACCACTCTACTGATGACTTAATACCCAACATCTAGAGGGAAATGTCTAGATGTAGTATAAGTTTGTTAAATGTGACCAATTATATATTGATTAAATAATACTATTTTATATCGAATCACACCATAAATCTTCAATCTGCACTTTGCCATTTAACTTGCAAGCCATTCAAAATGCAATTGTCATAAATTCTTGCAAGTTCCCCCAGTGATCTTAAACTGGATCGTGATTGTCGCTTGATGTGGGCATAGAGTGGGAACGAGACAGGGGGCAAAACCTTAGACAAAATCCAAAATCCTCAGGCCAGCATATTCATAAGAGAAGTGCAAATTGAATGTGCAATAAAAAAAAATAAAACTATAAAAACATTAAGTCAATGGAAAATTGCAGACAATAAAAATGTATATACAATAAACTATAACAATAAAAACAATAATTAACATACAAATAAAAAAACATCTGTACTACGCGTTCAACAATTATTAATTACTAAATAGTTAAAACAATTTTGAGCTTAATTAATTGATTTTTTCATTCAAAATTTTACTATTTTTATTTAAGATTGGTTTGAATTGACCTAAAGAAAAGCCTATGACTTCATATCTTTGCCTCTTACGAATCGATTAAACTAAGTATCTAAATAAACAAGGAATCTATGAATCAGTTGCATCTTATAACAAGTATTTATCTATTAATTTGTCTATCCAAATATTCATTCCCGGCTATCCCTCCATTGATGTATCTATTCAACTCGAACTATTAAAGTATCGTAATAATCTAGCCATTAACTATCTATCTAAAGGAAGTACTTATCTGAGCTTGCCAATCCATCATTCTTAGGATCTAATGACTCGAAATAAAATTCATAAGTAAAATGATTTCAACATACAAAAAAATAGGCTTAAAATAATTTACCTGAAAAATATCAACTTTATGGTACATTGAGTGCCCAAAGTAGTGTAAAGTTAAATCATTATCATCATTATCACCTGTCTGTCTGTCTGTCTACCTGTCTGTATGCTATTGCGGCGCTCTTCAAGTGTAATTAATTTCAACAATTCTCAATTGTTTTTTCCCCCACTTTAACTTTAACTTTTTTTTTTGCTTTAAATTTTTTTTTTTCTGCCCGTTTAACGACCTTCAACTTGATGTTGTTGACTGTGGCAAAGTGGGCGTGCCACAGGCAGAAAAATAGCTCTGCAAATAGCAAAAGAGAAAAAAATTATCGAAATGAATGTGAAAAACATAAAATGTGAAACATTATAGAAATTTTTTTAAACATTTTTGTGTTTCTGTTTTTTTTTGTATCTCTTTTGTTTGCCGTGATTAATAAATAAATGCAAGTATTTACAACAATGCTTGTGTTGATTTAATCAAATTAATTAAACAAAATGTGTACAGCTTAATAGTAATCAAACAATTATATAATACATCGTTATTTATTAGATTATGCAAGCGATTAATAGTGCCTCAATGCAAGCAACATATGCACATATGTATGTATGTATGTATATGTGAGTCGACTCACAACATAAATATGTATGAGCCCATATGAACTTGAGGAAAATTCTAATGCTTTTGGTTTACGAGTAAGAAATGTTGTAAATAAAATTAACAATGAGTTACCACAAAAACCACAAGGTCACATTTAAGGGCCTTCAATAAGAATGATAAATAAGAATTATACAAAAAAACCGAAAAAACAAATTACAAATGAGAACAAGACCACAAAACTTGAAAATTAGCCAAGACACAAGCACACACCGCAAGGTCATGAAGGGAAATTTAGTCAAGACACGAACCTTGGAATATCTTTAGTAAGAACTATTGGCCTATTATTTATATTTTCTACATTTTTTTAAGATTGAATTTGGTATTTTGGAAAAGAATTATAGAATTAATTACTATTTTTAAAAGTCAAACATTTTAAGATTTTATTTAAAAATTGTATTTATTTAATTTTGCATAAATACTGATAAAAGTCATTCGTATTGAAAAATCTTTTGTAGTCAAATATAGTAAATGATAAGGCAGATTTATTTGTAAGACATCTGACCTCATCAGGTTTATACTGATATTTGGCTACCTATTGCATTTAAAAGTAATTAAGATCATAATTGGTGACAAATATCCGATATAAATTTATAATTGTTCGATATATTTATATTAACTCTTAATAAGAATGCATAAATTTTGTTCAAAGAAGATTGAGTCTTTGGAGAGATCCAACAAATTTACATCCAGAGTTTTTAGTACTATGAATAAAGTTCTTTAGTTTCCAAAATTTAACCCATTTTGAAACAAATGAGCCCCACTGTCATTTTATCTGCCTTTTGTCGCCGTCTTAGCATCTGCATTTGCATCTATATCTCCATCTATTTCTGTTTTTTAACTGCCCTGTCTCAATCTTTCAACTTGCAACTTTATCTCAATCTGTCGGCAAGCTAAGGCAATTTATTTTTAGTTTTCGGCTCTTTTTTTGATTTAATTTACACGAAAATCATTTGCTGTTATTTTATTTTATTTTTCGAGTCAATGGAAACTAAGAAAGAAACAAAAACAGATTTTGGGCTTTTTGCTCGTTTGGCCCGTTCGCAATGCTAACGGTAATTGCATTTGTTTTACATGCAAAATTACTGTTACTGACAAGTTGAATGCATTTAACGGTGATTTTATTTGTAGTCTCGAAGGTTAGGACCACCCTGTTTGTTAAGGTAATTGTGGAAATTTGTTTGATTTAATTAATTTTAATTAAATAACAGCAAAACCAAACAAAAAACAAACCCTTAAACAAATGGTAAGCATCGACTTTTAGATACTCTTTATGAAATTAAAGTTGAAGTTTAATTACTTTCGTTTGGTATTAAATAACAGAAAGCATTTTTAAAGGGGCCTCTTTGATGACAAACTTTGTAGCATACTTTAGGGAACTGCAAAACTGAATAAATTCAAAAAGTAAGCAAATTATATGAATATGCCTTCCTTATCCTTCTTATTAAAGAAGTATCTCAAATTTTAGCTCAATGAAAACCTAATAGAGTAGATTAATCTAGTATCTTACTAATAGACATTAAGCAACCGAAACTAACCACATTTAGAAAGAAAAAGAAAAACATCATCGAAAGATCATACCCTTAGAAAAAACTTTGATTATAATTTTGAACTATTCCACACAACAAAAGGCAATAAAAATGCAGCTCTCCTTGACTATTAAACAAAATTCTCATCTAAAGTTAATTATAGTATTTAAATATATGTTTGTAGACATATGCATATGAGAAGCATGTGTGTGTGTGCGTGTGTGCTGAGAAACTCATCAACAAACAATGTAAGGCATCAGTGGCGATGAGTTAACGATGATCAATAGATCAGCATACAAAACATACAAAAACAAAAAAAAAAACAACTGAAAAACAGAAAAAATTATATTCTATAATTAAACATTTCCGCAATCTGTCAGATGAAGTTGCATTTGCCGTTTACTGTTTGCCACAATGCAAATTGAAACAACGACAGACAACTGACAGACAGAAGCTGACGGCGCTTTATGTGTGTATGTATGTATGTGAGAGAGATGTGGCTAAAAACGATGTTGACCAGTTGGCATCCATCTTGGCTGTTGGCTGCTGAATGTTAAATATTGTGGACTTCTGTCTGTCAATTAGCCATGTCTAAATATGAACACTTTTGTGTCAGCTTTGAGTTTACCTTCGCCATTTCTGGTGCTTTGCCCTTTTCCAAAACGCCTCTTGGGCACATTCTAAGTTGTGAAGCAAATTGCCAACAGGCAGTGCCAATTGCATCTTCTCTTGCACCTGCCCCAGAGCAAAAGCTGAATGTCAAATGCGATCTTATCTGGCTTCTAAACTAAACATATTTCTATTTGCAACCGTTCACTTTTTTTTATAGTTTAGTTTGCTTAATTTAACCTTTTAGTTTTTAGTGCACTTAAAACATTTAACAACTCTTTTTTTGTGTTTTCTTTTCAGAGTTTATCACTTGCTGCCATCTTTGCCTATGTTTACGCCCAAATTGCCCCCGGGTCGAATGCGTATTTGCCGCCCACAAAGAACGGCTACGATTACCCTGAGCCGAATAAACCATTTGTGAGTCGCAAAAATTGAATTTAAGTCATCAACTAATTATGGTCATCATTTTTACTCATCGAGTCGAAGAGTTGCGCGAGCTGGCCCTTCACTCGACTTTTAAGCCTCTTAACCAACCAAGCAGCCAGCCAAACAAAAAGCTTGTCGCCACATTCATCAGTCAAGTTGACGCTGCCACTGCCGCTGCCGCCGCTGCCAATGCCAGTGCGGTTGCCAATCTGTAAAAGATTTCAACCAGCCAAGAGGCAGGCTGTCGGCCAGCCAGCCAGCCAGCTAGTCAGTCAGGCAACAGGCAAAATAAACCGCGTCATGCCGGCATCACCTTTTGATGAAACCACACAGCGACCAGTCTAGCCAAACCAAAAAAGAGACAAACGGACAGACAACGACCTAAATTATGTTGCATTTGTCAGTTGGGCAAAAGGTTTTGTGTTTTTTTTTCTTGTTTTAATTTTCGAAAGGGTGGGTGCAGGCAACAACCATTGTGTCAAATTCAAGCCAAAGTAAAAGCTATCTGAATTAGCACCAATTTTTCAGAGCCGATTGCATAAAATTCTCCAAACAATGGTAGAAAATTTCTTTAGTTTTGGAGTCTATTTAGAGCAAGTAACTATTTGAAATTAGTTTCATCTTTATGGAAATGTCTTTAAACAGAATGGGAACAATATCAATTTATAACCCTTAGCTGGTTAGAATAGTGTTTTTTCGGAAAACTCGAACTGTACGGAATACATATATACTTAGGATTAGGTAAAGCATCATTTCCCAACAGATGCTTCTCTTGTTTTTAAATGGAATGCAATTTTGTTAAGAATATTAGATTTCCAAAGTTTTAGATCCCCAAGTTGCTAAGAAATATGAAAGAGCGGAGAATATGTCAGTTTTAAAATGAAAAGCAACTGATGTTATTAAGAAAATCATTTATGATCGAAAGATAGAACCACTTTAAGCCAAATAAACTTTGACGAACATTACTAATGGTATCTTTCAATCTACAGAAGCCAAGTCAACCCGGCAGACCCACACCCGGAGGACCTGGACCACGTCCGCCAGCACCACCAACACGGCCAATTCCCGGACAGCCAGGAGAAGTAAGTTCTATAGTTTACCCCAAAAAGAAGACCATTTAATCTCTCTTTTTCTTTTCAGGATCATGTTCATATGCCTGGCATGCCCTTTGACTTTCAATATGCCGTTCAAGATGCTGAAACGGCCAACGATTATGCCCACAAGGCCTCCAGTGATGGCGATGTGGTAACTGGAGAATATCGCGTCCAACTGCCCGATGGACGCACTCAAGTTGTACGCTATACGGCCGACTGGAAGACGGGATACCATGCGGATGTTAGCTACGAGGGAGAGGCTCAGTATCCACAGGGACCAGTGCCCGGTCAACGCGGAGGCGGCGGTGGTGGTGGTGCCGGTGGTTATAAATATTAAAAATGAGATTATGAGTTGTATATTTTATGGACAATAAATATTATTGCTAAAAACTTAGAACGACATCTAGCGGTCTATAAGGACAGTTAAAGGGAAAAGCTCTTTTGGCAAGCTTAGCTGTCAGAATATATCAGCTGTTGCTATCAGCTGTGATGGCAGCTGTCAAATGCAAAGTGTCAACAAGGGCAATGCGCAGCCGCCAGTTCAGGTAAACAAACACCTGTAGGGCTTTTAGAGAGGTAAACAATGACTTTGCGCAGATGCTGCATATGTCAACGCAGGCGTAGATGAAGGCTAGAAGAGTCCAGCTATGAATACCTGGAAAGTATGCTGGAATGTCTCACTCTTGCAGCAGGAGAACAAAGGATGAACTCATCGCTGACACAGAACTGTCAACGAAACGTCAGATTGGCCAAGACAGTATACAGAGAAAAGTTTTTTACACACACAAAAATATTTTCCACACGCTCGAACTGAACTCGAAAAAGTGTTTTCAAATGTTTATTCAGACGAATTAAGAGCCAAACGTATTGCAAATTGAAAATTGTGTTGAAAAGTGAAGAATTATGCATGCGAAAGGCCTCGGCAGGTGGCCAGAGCCTAGCTAACGGGTTGCAGAAGAAGAAAAACTAGGCAACCAACAAAAAAAAAGCTCATTTCAGCCTAAATTATATATGTCGCGTTCGATCATTAGACGACGACAACAGCAGCAGCAAGACCAGCCGCAGCAGCAGCAGCCAAAGGTTCATTTAATTAAGAACTATGGCGTGGTCCTTTGGAAGGACCTGGTGGCATCTCTGCCTGAGCCTTCTACTCTGTGTGTTCATCTGTCAGGCTCCGGGTGTCAATTTGCTGCCTGGCGAGAAAATCAACTACAATCTGTAAGCCAGCACTAAAGAAAAGGGAAACGAAAACATTTTAATACTAATTAACTCAAATTTTGGCATCTTCAGCGTTCATTCTTGGGCCGACAAATTGGGCATGGAATTGTTTCATCTGGGTGATTTTATCACACGTCGCAAGGAGGTGCAAGAGGTGAGTACTATTGATTTTTCCACACTCCTTAAACACCCCCCAACAAGCAAGTTTGTGTACATGTGTGTGTGTGTGTGTGTTTGTGTGGGGTGAAGTCGGTTGAGGTCGGGCGGTTTGTGGCCTAGGGGGAGGTAGGTTACTCGTATTTGGGTTAAAGGCTGGCCAGGCAATTATATGTATGAAATGTATTTGGCTGCTGCTGCTGCTGCTGCTGCTGCTGCTGGGCTGCTGGCGGCTTTTTATGAGGTCAGTTTGTCCTCTACTGCGTAGGATAGACAGCAGCTGCCTTCATTTATTTTTAGGCAACACAATTTGATTTTCGAATGATATAAAAAACACAGCTAAAAATATTTTATTCATACATATACATAGGTCAATAATTTACCACTGGGACGTCACAAAATTTCCCGCTGTTCACACTCTGGTCACATGTGTTCGAAAGAATGTTCTTGACTTTGCTTTTTTCAAGTGTCGACACTTCAATGGTTTCTCAATTATGACAACTTTTGAGCGGTTCTTCAAGTGTAATGGATATTAAGTACTTAAGTACTTTCTGGTTAAACTATTCATATGTTTGCTCTTCTATCAGCAATTAGTAATTAAAACTTGTTATAAATTATTAAAAAAAAAGTAAACAGCGCCAACATTTCATAAAAGTAACACTTGTTTGGTTAGTCCCCAAACCCACTTGTAATTCCCAACTGGTTCAGGCTTAAAGAACGTGTAGCCTACTGCCATGACAAAAAGATCTCTTAATGAGGGGGGTTGCAGTCCAAATAGCCCTACAATTAATTTACTCACCTTTTTCAATAAATTAGAATGAAAAAAAAGAATTAAGAAGAAAAAGTTTGAGGTTGTCATCATTTCCAGGCTCCATATTAGGCACTCTATCCTGTCGATTAACTCATTTAGATTATAGAAAATTTGGATCAGGCATCTATCAAAAACTTACAATTTGAATTAAGCTTTATTTCCCTGAGTTTTAATGCAGATCATTTCAATGGGATGATTTGACTCAATTAGAAAAATATTTCAAAATCCCCTTAGATTTGAAAATTTAAAACATTGCACAATTTTTTTACAATAATCATGGACTGACAGGATTAACAAATGAGAGTCTAGGTACTTTTGCTTTATTCCTAACAAAACGTTTCATTCTTTGATTAACAGAGTTTCAAAGAAGCCAAGGTAGTCATACGAAATGGACCCTCCATAGTCGATTCAATGGCCAAAGAAATTGAAATGATGATGGATCTGAAAGTGAGCGCAGTGCGTGTAAGTAGAACACATTAAGTCTTCTCTTATTCTTCCATCTTAATCGTGTGTAATTTTACAGCGCATTATGGACACGGCAGAGAATACGGCTTTGTCGCATCAAAACGATATGGCCGACAAAATGTTCTCGTATTATAATGCCAAAGAAATGTTGGAGCCCAATGATCCGATACCACCGATACCCACACCAGCACCCGATATGGATAAGGACATTGGTGAACCATTGATCTATGTGCAGCCGAAAGTTTTGGAGCTAACACCAAGACCGGAGTTCCATAACACTGCGGTTAACTTCAGTGTCAGTTCGGTGCATGTGCCGGTGAATGTGTTCGATCGAGGTTTGAACTAATGCTCACATACTATGCCATAATCCATGTCTTTTCTTCTCTATGTCTCTCTCTCTCTCTCTCTCTCTCTCTAATTCTCTATTACACTGCGTGTTGTTGTCTATATCTGTTGTCATATTGTATATGTCTATATCTATGTAAAAGCTTTTAATGACACAAAACACTCTAAGCACACCACAAACACCACCACCACCTGCAATACCACCACAACCACTATGCGTCTCTGTCTAGCCCAAAAGTAGATCTTAAACAAAACGCTCGTCTCGTATCTTTTTTCTAATATGCTAGTTAGTTCAATCGTTTTGAAAATCGTATTTTTTTTATTTCATCTGTCGTATGTTGCGCCTACTTTTTCTTTTTCAATTTCCAAACCGCTTGAGTCAATGCGCGCCATAAAAAAAAAATAATTATCATTATAATGAACGCAAGCACACAGCAAGCAATTCAATGCAACTATCCTCGGCCACAATACAACTGTACCTAATGTTTATGCAGATCAGAGATGGGATTGACATTTAACTGACGAAACTAAAGACCAAATTTGACAGATCCACCAACAGTTAACAGAGCTTAACTGTGATAATCTAAATTAACCACTTATATTCGAGAGTATTTTGACTAAACTTCAATATCATAATGTAGATTAGCGATCGCAATGCCATAATTATTGCTAACACGAAGTAAGAAACGTTTTCTTGGTTCATTCTGACAAATGAGTCATAGCAACAGCCGATGAGACATTGCCGAAAGCGGCACGAGCATTACGTGTGACGGCAGCGCTACGGCAGACTTTAGGCTCTGTGTACTGACTGCGATAGTAAAGTCGCTAAGAAAGTCATTTTTTCGATGCTAAGACAATCCGAATCTGAAAGCCTTTAAGTTTTGGGAGGTTGGTTCATAATTTTTCGCCTGTGTAATCAACAGATTACTATTCCATCAACTGAAGAGTGATTCTAAAGTGTCCTTATAGTCGGGTAGTTAGGTTGTATCTTATCTCTGAGCACAACTGTACTTAAATGAAAACTTTTAGAGCTGCCGTCGATGTTGCATTGTGTACGTTGCTGTTGCGCATGCGTAGGCGCTGTGAATGTTTTATATTAAAATGCCGACACGCGGAATGCTTTGCCAAAAACCGTACAACACCCAACTAAGCCACTTGAACACAACAATAATAATAACAACAACAACAACAACAGTAACAAGAGTAAACACACAGAGCACACCAAAAATGAAACCCAACAAAAAGAAACCAACAAAGTAAACTAAAAAGTAAAACCATTAAACCACCGCCTGCACCGCCTTGTGCTATGTCTTGAAATTAAAAACATAACAAAAATCATACAAATTTCATTAATAGTTTAACTTTTGAAAACCAAACCAAACCATTTCCCGTCACTAATAAGAAACAAAACCAAAAAAAAAAAAAAACAAAAAGTCAACTAATCTATATATTTCTATATAAATTCTTCCCCTTTTTCTTTGACATAAATCAACCGAATTCATTATTGTGAACATGGCCAATATACAAAACAAAAATAAAACACTCATCATGAACACCACACACCAAAAAACACACACCAAACACACATCACAACACAGCATCGGATGTTATAAAAGCTATTCAATGGTCGGAGAATTTGGATCAAATATTTCGTGATAATTACAAAAACGATCCAACATTATCGTGGCAATTTTTTGGCAGTTCTACTGGCTTTATGCGTCAATTCCCTGCATCGAAATGGAAAAAGGACGTACCGGTCGATCTATATGATTGCCGTTTACGCTCTTGGTACATGGAGGCGGCGACAAGTCCAAAGGATATTGTTATCCTAATGGATGGATCTGGTTCAATGTTGGGACAGAGGCTAGATATCGCAAAGCATGTTGTCAATACGATACTTGATACATTAGGTACAAATGACTTTGTGAACATCTTCACCTTTGATAAGGATGTAAAGCCAGTTGTTGAATGTTTCGAGGATACACTGATTCAAGTATATACATTTTTTCTATTACTCTAATTAAATTTAATTTCAAACTTTTGACATTTAATTTTATTTTTTTCTATCCCCCCCCCCCTTCCAATCGACCACTTGTCAATAACAAAAACTTCTTTTAAAACCAAAAAACACCCATCGATGCGGCTTCAAACATGAATCAATTCCCTTTCTCCCCTCCAAAAAAACAAACAAACAAACGAATACATTTGAAACTCAAACAAAAATCGAAATTCATCCAGGCCAATCTGGGCAACATACGTGAACTGAAAGAAGGGATTGAATCGTTTAAACCCAAATGTATTGCCAATTATACCGCTGCATTGACAAGAGCATTCGAGATATTGGAAGAGACAAAGTCATCGTCACGCGGCGCACAATGTAACCAGGCGATTATGATCATTGGTGATGGGGCGCCCGAGAATAATCGGGCTGTCTTCGAATTGCATAATTGGCGGGATCCGCCATATAAGCCGGTTCGTGTTTTCACCTATCTAATTGGCAAAGAGGTGGCGAATTGGGATGATATACGGTGGATGGCATGCGAAAATCAGGGCTATTATGTACATCTTAGTGATACGGCTGAGGTGCGTGAGATGGTATTGAATTATATACCGGTTATGGCTAGACCCTTGGTATTGGGTAGGCATGATCATCCGGTGATATGGACGCAGGTTTATGCGGATATTGAGGTTAGTTTTTTAGTTTAATAGGCTTATCAAATACTCTAGTATGTATGTATATGATTTCCAAATCGAAACAAACAATGAAACAAACAAACAAACAACAACAAACAATCGAAAAAAAAACAAAAACAAACACCAAACTTTGCTATGATCTAGGATACCAAGCTCTCTGACTATTTATGGGATATTAAACAATGTGAAGAGCAGAAGGCCGATGTATTGGAATATTGGCAGGTTCAGGATCGCATGCTACATCCCAAAGAGATGGCCAGACGTGCCTATCGAAGGACCAAGGAGGTAAGAATGCCAACAAGTTGTTAAATGTTTCCTAACCAAATTGAATAAGTCAAAAGAGCTAATTCCCTTTAAAGTCTATGCATCTAAAAAGTATTTTGGGTGAAATTTTAAGTTTCCTTGGCAATTATAAACTGAAATTGATAGGTTTCGAGTGAGTTTGAGCCAGATTTTAATTACAGGACATTTTAATGAGAAACCCTTATTACAGCTAACTGAATTCTTTCATTCATAATAAAAGAAGCTCTCAGTTTTCAAGCACAAGAAAAATATTGACATTAAAAGAAGTAATTTTGCATGATATAAACAAATTTCCAAAATCTGTGTGGGGAGATTTATGATGGCTTAAAGCAGACCTTCTAGGTCTATGATCTTAGTATATCCTTTCAGATTACTAAAACTTATTTAATGAAATTTTCCTTTCTTTAATTCGAGCTGACTTAAACTTAATTTAAAATATTTCTTTTCATTTCACAGTCTTGGAACCAGCCCATTGATTCAAATGTCTATCAATTCATGACCACCGTATCGATGCCCATTTACGATCGACGTGAGAATGCGGTAAGTAAGAGTTCCAGGATATTTGCGTGATCTATGTATATAGAAAACACGCTCTCCTCAACTTTTAAACTGAAAATCAAAGAAAGAAAACAGCACAGCAAAATTTTTAGCTCTAAATATGAAATCAAGAGAACATAACGATGTATCGACACGTCGCAACGTTTGCCATATCGCGCTCATTATGCTCTGTCTCTCTATCTCTATCTCTCTCCCCCACCCGACCATCTCCTACCACTCAAAAAAAAAAAACAAAAAGATCTTATCATTCCAAAAAAAAAAGATAAATCTAAAAAATGAAAACCAAATCTCTATCTTTATAACAAAAAAAAACTCACTATATACTACCTCTACTATATATTAATATTTTATGCGTTATATTATATAACACACAATTTACCACCTACTACCTACCTATTACTACTACTACTACTACTACTTATTACAACAACAACAACAACTATCAAAACTATACACAACTATACCACAGAATATCACCGAAGAAGTTTTAATAAACGAAGCACTCTGGGAATTGCAAACACGTGAGGTACAAACCAATAATGCCAAATTCTAACAAAAATAAAAATTCAGAAAAACAAAAATTTGAAATTCGAAAAACCCAAAAAAAAACTTGTATTAAGTACTTAATTTGAGAAAACAAAAAAAAAAAAAAAAAAAAGATATTTTTTGCGTACCAAGTAATTTTACTGCTCTTAAATGAAAGTTTTTATATACCTACATACATACGCCAATTAATCGCATATATTCGTATTTGAAATCTATCTATATATCTTATATATATATATTTATATATATATACCAACTACCTAACTACTACTACTACTACTACTTATATATAATTACTTACTAAAAGTAAACAATTTGTTATACTTTGCGCTACATACATGCATACCTTAAAAAATTGAATTCAACCATATTTAACCGATACTACTCTATTTATATATATATACCTACATATATATTTCTAGAGTTATATAAGTACTACATATAATCGTAAATCAAAATTTTTAGCTATATACACACATGATCTAGGATCATGTTTCTCGTGTGTTCCTATAACTAGGCTCAATCGATTACTCAAAAACAATCATAACAAATTTTTGTATACAAATTCAATTCGATTGGTAACGTATTTTAAACGATATATAGATTACATAATTATATTAATTTTCTTATAATATATATCTTACATATTATATATATCATATATATATACATAGCTATGCCTAGAGTTTTCAATTACTGTAGCATTTTCCGTAGTAGAATTTTATAAACGTTTGTTTCAAACAACCAAACCAAAAAAACAAAAATTTATACATATATTAACGAAAAACACAATATTGGTTAAAAGTCGCGTTCGTATAGAAATAAAAAAGTATGTAAACGTTTTAATTCCCTCATCCCTAACTAACTATTTAACCCAAGCGTGTTAGCATTACTATAATCGTATATCCAATTGATGTTTTAGTAATTGGAAACCCCAAAAACCAAAACTTAGGCTAGTGCTGGAGGCCCTATAGAGCACACTGGACAATCCACAACAACAACAACAACAACAAAAAAACAACCAACTAATCAACATATTCCTCAAAACCAAAAACCACATTAGATACAATCCACAAATACAAAATGGAAGGCCATCCTTTATTTAATCTTGTTTTTATACCCTTCATATGATGAAGAAGAACTAGTAAAAGAAATAAGAGCAGACCCCCACAGGACAAAGGAACTCTCTATCTCTCTCCCCATTCTCTGTTAATCCCTAGCTGTTAGCCCTATTGTACTTCTTCAACTCTCTATCACTTTCACCTTCTATTTCTTACTCTCAGTCTCTTACTACTGTGTCCAAAAATGTTCCAGAATCAGAGTTTTTTCTCACTCAAGTAAAGAGAGAAGACAAAGACGGAAGATAATACCTGAAACAAGGAAAATCGTTTTAAAAATACTTTGAATTACTTCAAGACCTTAAACATGGGAAAACATTTTGAAATATTTTCAATTTTTTTTACATTTTCTGGATTATTTGTTTTTTGACACAGTAGTTAATCGACGTAAGCCTTATTTAAGTTTGTCGTTTTTAAGTTTAATTCCCAACTAGTTAATTGATTGATTTTATATCAAAAAATACCAATTCACAGCTCATTAATCTAACGACCGATATAAATCCGGCTGCGAAAATAAATCTTCAAGTTGTGAGTAAAATTGTTTCTAAAATTCAATTCAAACAACAACTGCAAGCAAATCTAACTAAACCAAAAAAAAAAAAAAAAAAAAACCTTCAATAACAACAAAAAAAAGTAAAATTTTCTTCCAATTTTTGTATGGCATGTCTTTGCAAAAAAAAAAAAAAAAAAATTCTTTTTTATTTTTACCATTTTTGGCATTAATTTTCTACGAGCACCTCTCTCTAAAAAAAAAACACGCCCATTAACCATTTTTCTTGGTTTTGTGCTTCACCAAATTTATTCTTTTTAATTTTCGTGTTGATCCCTTGTCTCTCTATCTCTCTCTCTCTCTCTATCTATATATATTTATCTTAATATATATTCTGTATCTGTGTAAAAGAGCTTCGCTAAGAAATGCTGTTGTTTAAAAGGGCACCTTAAGACGTCTGTCAAATTATTTTGGGTCACCTGCAAAAAAAAATCTACTAACTGTCTTTCGTCAAAAAAAAATTTCGTTTTCTTTAGCTGCAAATGATCAAATGTTTCGCTCTTTCTCTCTCTCTCACGCTCTCTCTGTCTCAATCTCTATATATTTAAAATATGTAGAATAAAATACACAACTAATAGTGTGAAGGGTATAAAAACTGTGAAGCAAAAATTAAAAAAAAAAACACACACACACAAAGAAAACAACGCAAACAAACACCACACACAACTGTACCACATTTTGTGTCAAATAACAAAAGCCCTATTCACACCCACCCATTTCTTACCACACTCCACAAACTCAAAAAAAAAAGCCCACTCTACACTTTGACTTTGTAAACAGCTTTTTACACAACACTTTTTAAGTTGATTTCTTCTAATACCAAACCTATAAAAAGCTGTACATTATTTCAATACTCTTGCTTTGTAAATTTGACCATCTAATGTGAATTATATAGTGTATACTTTGGATCATAGATGAATGAGCATGTTTATCTGTCTGTCTGATTGCAAAAAACACTCGTTATCCATTTCATTATCCTCTATCAGGATATCTGATTAGTATATCCGTATGGATACTTTGTTGAAGAAGAAATTTTCTCAACTCTACTTTAAAAAATTGTCACCCGACTTCAGAAAAGGATTTTGAGTTGAAAATTAAAAGTGTTTTAAAAATAAATATTGTCTTACATGTCAATTCCTTCAAGTGGAATGAAAAATTTAAAGAAATTCACTGAATGTATTTTCTAAAGTTATCGAAAAACAAGATTTGCGAAGAAACCCAAGTTTCTTATGAGTTTTTATACCCTTGCAGAGGGTATTATAAAATTGGTCAGATGTTTGTAACGCACAGAAGGAGACGTTTCCGACCCCATAAAGTATATATATTCTTGATCAGCATGAGAAGCTAAGTCGATATAGCCATGTCCGTCTGTCCGTCTGTCCGTCGGTGCGTACGCGTTTTACTCAGCCATCTTAAGAGCTATCGGGATGAAATTTTTTTTGGGAGCTTTTTTTTACCCGGGTGAGATAAAGTATGAAAATCTTTGGGATCGGACTACTATATCATATAGCTCTGGAACAAAAATTTTTGCAAAAATTGGAGTATCCCCATGAAATTTACCAATATAATAGAATTTGATATAAAATCTCAGATCCCAAAATTTGACCCTGATCGGATAAATAGAACACAAGTTACAGTCTATATAAATCGGTTCAATCGCTGCCGGCAGCTCTGCTTGCTGCCTACTACGTCATCATCAAATCAACAGAGCACATGCATACACACACAGACGCAACGCTACATAAACTGTATGTGTATGCGTGCGTTGCTTTGCTTAGGGAATGAGGGAAGAAGAAGAACAAATTGAACATAGTATGAAGAGTAAAATTGTTTTGTTTGTATATTAATGAATTGAGTTGCAGAAAACAAATTTTGAACATGTGAAATTATTATTGTCAAGGACTGCAAGGGTATATAAACTTCGGCATAGCCGAATTTAACTTCTTTGATATTTTTTAAAATGAATTTATGTATATACTAATCACATACAAATCTTTTTAACTTAAATGAGTTTTTGTCAGATGAAAATGAGACTCTAATAACGAATCCACTTGATTCTTTAATATAGCATTAAGCAAAGTATCAACTTAAACGATTTGTATATAGCACAATTTCCAAAGTTGATGGATCGAACATGAATCTGGCAAGACTATTAAAACTTTGGCATCGCCGATATTAACCCAGTCCTTTCTGACTCTTTTTTTTTTTCTTATTCCTAAGTTTTGTTTTCTTCAATTCTCTATATACATACATACATACTCGTACATACATACATACGTACATGCTTACATACATTCTGTACATCATTTCTCGCATAAACATACGCTCTTAGTACTACTCTTCTGCTAGCCATGTAAATTAGCCGCAATTTGAAAAAAAAAAAAACTTAATAAAAAAAAAAAAATAACAAAAATCAAAGAAAAAAATTGCAAAATTCAATTCTTTTAAATTCTTTTGTAATTGTAATTTTAAACATCAATCAAAATTTTTTGTAGAACAACTAAATTTGAAAGTAAAAAAAAAAAAAAAAAAAAATTAAGCTGCTTCTTCATATATTTGCATATAAACATTGTTTCAAATTCTTATTAAATTTTTTTTTTTTTGGTTTATTTTGTCTTTGTGAAATGCCTTTTTGCAGTGTAAGCCGAAAAAAAAAACAAAACAAAAATTTCTGTTTTATTAACTAGCATTCATTTTTCAGTATTTGCAAAAATTAAAAAACCATAACAAAACATATAACAAGATAAACATAAAAATTCTCTGTACTTGTAAATCGTTTTGATAATGTCCTTTTCCCCCCAAGAAATTTAATGTCTTTATACGATTCTTGATCGAAAATCTTTTTTGCATTATCTTTTTGTTCAAAAAAAAAAATTAAACAAAACCCAAAAAAAACCTTTTGTAACATGCACAGACAAGAATTGCCAATATATTGGGCGTGGCTGGTACCGATGTGCCCATTAATGAGATTAAAAAACTGCTGTCGCCATTTGTGGTAAGTGTAAATGGGGCATAAAGCGGAATTTTCTCTGTTTTAATCCGATAATTTATTTTTTTAGCTTGGCGTAAATGGCTATGCGTTTATAGTAACCAATAATGGTTATGTACTATTCCATCCAGATTTTCGTCCAATTGTAAGTATAAATATTCAAATGATGACCTATTTACACTAACGTGTTTCATATAGTTCCAAGGTTATATACTAAAACCAGCTTACAATAGCGTTGATATGATTGAAGTTGAGCTTTTGGATGATGATCGACTCCCCAGAGATTTTAATCCAGTGCTAATGACGGTAAGCATTATTTTAGCATTAACAGATCAATAAGATAATTAATGAGTACTTCAATATATGCAGATACGAGATTCCATAATAAATCAATCGACTGGCAGCAAATGGATGTTGGTGAAAAATCATTTCGATGAAATGGTAAGTTTAAACTGTGGTATTTGTATATATTCTTGATCAGTCTGAACTTTAGGGTCAAAAACCTATGTGTAAAATAAATTCTTGAGCCAAGCTTACTTGATCTATTTTTTATCCGTTAGAAACGAGTGGCTCGCATCAAGCGTCAATATTATTGGACAGCCATAAAGAACACTCCATTCACCTTGGTCATTTCATATCCAGAGCAATATGGTGTTAGTCGCATGGATATACGAGCCGAACAGGAAATTCATCGTATTAATATCAAGGGCACAAATATACGCAGCTTCTTCGATGGCAAACGCTGGAAAATCCATCCCGATTGGTCAGTTGTTTTATCACCGACCATCAATTAAACATTAATCAAAGTATTATCCTCCTATTGTAGGCTATTTTGCAAGCACAGCAACAGGACATTCAGAACGCCCGAAACAGAATTAATGTTTTTCCTGGAGCGTATGTCTGAGCCTGGCTGGCATTGGCCAGCGAGTCGAAGCGCTATGCCCCCAGAGCATGCGGCGGCCATGTTTTGTAAGTATGCCCCCCCCTCCCCCTTTACACCCTATCGAAAGGAATCCCGCCCCATTCCCATTAGATTCTCCATCAACGAAATTTCCGCTTTGAGTTCTATTTTTCTATCAATCTACTGCTTTTTCGAAAACTTTGTTATGCATTTTGTGTTTGAAAACCGACAAAAAAAAAAAAACCAAAAACCGAATCTCATGCAAATTCACAGCTAACAACTCATCAACTGGCCGCTATCCATCAATCAATGATAAAGAAAGCTATTATTGTGAGTAACAAAAGATCGAAGAAAAAGAAAACAGAATACAAAAACAACTCATCCACCACAAATAGCACCAAATTTAATTGTTCTTAAATTTATTGCACTTGCACTTAAAACTAAAAAACCTAAAAAAAAAACAAATCTAAATCTTAAAGGAAATAAATCTTAATTGGATATGCCTGTTAAATGTAGTTAAAAATGGAAAACTACTTAGGTTTTATTTTTCTCATTTGAAGGCAAATCGAAAAACAAAAATTTAATTAAATATAAGACGAAAATGTTTAATTAAATTCTATTTTGCCCATTTTTTGTATTAGCTGAGGAATTTGCACTGTAAAAAAATGAACCCAACAACTTTTCTGCATGTTTCACAATGATTTATTTGTTTTGTTTAATTTCCTATGTAAGGCTGTTTAAATGAAATAATTCCTAATGAGTTTCAATATCTTAATTAAATAGGCGAACTTTCTCTATTTTTTCTCAAAAGTCTCAAGGGCTAGAAACTTTTCAGAAAATATTTACAAAAACTAGTTTAGTATCAAATTCATGTCCTTCAGATTCCTAATTTTGAAAGTATTTTTATATAATTATATTTATATATATATATCACATGTCAATGAAATTTCGTCCTATTACCATATCCCGTCAATTTTCAAGCTGATTGCTTAGTTCAAAAAATATAAATCCTAAAAGTAGGCAGTACTTTTTTTACATTTATATAAATATTTTGAAAGCAAACCTTTTTTTTTAAATAGTGTTGATTCTTGGAGCATTATAGAGATTCTGATTCATTGCCACTACTCGATTAAAAACTAACTTTGTTCTATGAATCAAACTAGATTCGATTTTCGAAATATACAAATCCTTAAGCCACTCAAGATGTATTATAAATTGTCAATGTTATAAGTACTCAGAGAAATAGTATTTGAAAATTGTCCCTGTTCCTTCTGTGTTCGTCTATGATTTATGAAAAATAAGTAGCCCAGCTTATGTATATTTACTTATTTCACCTTAAGTACAACAAAAATGTAGTTTTTAGTTGTAAAATGTTGTTTGATTTCTTACATAAACTAATTTGATTTGAATTTATGTTCCAGGCGATCGCCAGTTAATGCAAGCTTTAGTTTTCGATGCCCGTGTCACTGAATGGTTCTCCAAGAATACAAGTTTCAATTCAAAGGACGACAAAGGGTAAGTTCACCACAAACTGAGACAAAAAGAAAAACAAGCTAGCACCAAAATCAACAACCAAAAGTACAGTCAACGCCAATACAAAACATCTATGTAGTATTTATTATATAGAAAATGTATGGCCAAATTGCTGACTTAAAAAAAAAAATAGGAAAGTCAGCCGTAACAGCACATATTAATCTTGATATTATCATTTCTATGTACGCCTTTCTTTTTCTCACATTTATTTGCAATGTTTTTTATGTGATATATCGTTATATATCGTAATGTCTTTTTCGCACCCCCCCAAAATAAACAACAACAACAATATAAACTGAAAAATCTTTGTAACTTTTCCTCACAAACAAACAAACAAAAAAATACAAAAACCAAACTTTTAATCACAAAACATAATGCCTTCCCATATATATGTGTATATATATATATATATTTTTCTGATATATATGTAACATCTACAACAACAACAAATACAAAATACTTATATCTAGCACAAGCGCATCAAGCCCAATAGCCGTTCTAATGGGTTTGCTGCCAAGGTAAACTCTCTCTCTCAATCTCTCTATCTCTATCTATCTATCATAAACTATCATTATAATATAACCATAATATAAGTGATACTGATAAATTTGTATTTATTTTACCCTATATATATTCATATATGTAGAAATGAATTCAAACAGCGTTTCGGTGTGACTGTTGCCTTTTTGGCCACACACAGTGGACTGACTAGATGGCACGAGTTTCATTCAAATATGCCCGAAGAACCGGGAGTTGGGTAAGTTCCTTACAACTAAACCCGAAATGATTTGTTTCTCATACCCTTTCGTTTTATAGAGAAACATTTAGCCAGCATAATAAGCGTGCCATTGATGAGATATGGTATAAACGTGCCGTAGATCAGCATTTTATAAGGGAAGAAAGTTTTGTCTACTCTGTACCCTTTGATGCTGGCGGTAAGTAGGATCTAACGAACAATAGGCCATTTTAAGCAGAGACTAAAGTTCTTATCTCTTTATTAGAAAGCAACTCGGAAATTTTAGTCACTGCCAGTCATGCCATATTCCATAATGAAGGCGGCAAATCCGCTCCAGCTGCTGTTGTAGGCTTCCAGTTTCAGCATTCGGCACTTTATAAACTCTTCCATAATATCACAGGAAATGTAAGTGAAAGAACCTTCATCCATGGCATGTAGTTTCTCCAATTTGATATCTTGTAGGCCTGTGCTGTGGATGACAAAGACTGCTATATACTGGACAATAATGGCTTTGTGATCATCTCATCGCGACAACACGAAACTGGTCGCTTCTTTGGTGAGGTGAATGGAGCTATCATGAAGCGTCTGGTGGAGGAGAAGGTCTACAAACGAGTGATTGTCTATGACTATCAGGCAGTGTGTTTTGAGTCCAAGAACGATAACAATGCCTCCAATACACTGCTCTCGGTGGGTTAATCTTAAGAACTTTTCATTGATCTTATGGTTAATACTCTTTCCTGTTGATTTGGGCAGCCTCTCTACCATGTGATGCGTTTAAGCAAATGGCTGCTGCATACAGCGCTGTGGTATATTGTACAACTAGTGCATTGGACACCCGGAGTGTCGGGCTATAGTGAAATGTATCTTGATATGAATGGCACCGAACCGGAGCCAGAGCATGATGATAACAGCCAAGTGAAGAATACAGCTTGGTTGCGTTACTTAACACTGCATCGGACGCGTCTCAAGCCGTGCGATATGCAGAGGGAATTGTACACATTGTACAATGAGAAGGACAATGTTGTCTACAATATGACAGCGCATGCATGTGAGCGGCCATTTGTGGTGCTCCCGATACCATTCAGTAATCTCATACTGCTGGTCATCGATCAGCTATGCCCCAGGGATCCCAACCTGGTGCTATCAGTTAATCCGCAGAGAATTAACTATCCTTTGGCGGTAAATGAATCGTTGGGATGCTATAAGCAAGCCCGAGAATTTAATCGAGTTCGTCCACAGAGCTGCATCAGTCGCCATGCGAATGTAAGTATAACCAGCTAAAATTGTTATTTGGCAACAGGTTAGCAAAGTCTTGGCCAAGGAAAGGCGAAATCTTTTTGGCCTGGTTCTCATTGCCCATCTTAATTGGTTAGTGCTAGAAGTCCTACTAATCATCTCTCTCCCTAGTCAAACCAAAAAACATTGTCACAAAGTATCTCCTCCAAAATAAGAGTAAACAATTTTTCACATGGTCAATATTTGTTCTTAACCTATAATGAAAAAACTTCTTCTAATGTTAACTTCAATTCGGATTTCTTCCACGTTATAGTGATCCATTTTATGGATAACATAAGTCAACGAAAATTGGTTTAACCTAGTGGAGTAGTGGAAGGATACAATTATTTTGGAATGTGGGAATTTCACCAAGACCAATCGAGTTTTTTATTGTTGATCTAAAAAAAAACTTGTTTCTAAAATTTTATATTTCAAAGGATTTTCAAGTTATTAGTGAGCCTTTATGGAGGAAATTTATTTTTCAATTTCTTGTTTAACCCTTGTTTGTAAAGCAGAAAAGGAAATATTTTCGACCCTATAAACTATATAATTTCTTGAACATCATGAGAAGCCGAGTTGATTTGGCCATGTTCGTCTATCCATCTGTCTGTTAGCGGAGTGATAATTTAAAATTAAAGCTTTCATACACAATTGAAATCAGATTAAACAACTCATCGGATTGGAACACTATCCATATATCTATAGCCATATCTCTTGTTAAAGAAAGCCTACTATAAGTGAGAAATTATTTAAAGAAATTTGATTCAAGGAACTTTGTGGTGGTCAGTTCAGAATTCTAAAATACTAAATATTTATAATATTCCTTTGTTTCACAGGAAAGCGGCATTAAACTGTGTGGCAGATCCTGCTCGATCTATGCGAATCTCACTTTGATATTGCTTTGTCATATATTAAGTCGCTGGCTCTAGCGTTTAGCTTAATTAAACCAAAAAAAAAAAAAAAGGAACTAGGCAATATGCTATTTTTTTTATTTATGTATTGTATTATACTATATTTAGTAGAAATGGATGAGTAAAGAAAACAAAAAATGAATAAGCAAACCTCAAAGTAAAACATGAATACAGTTTTTTACATCTCAATAATGCTTGAGCGCAGTTTAATATTTTCCACAAAATAAAAATAAAACCAAATACCCAAAACGAGAATCTTTTCCAAATTAGTTTCTAAGTAGCTAACAAAACGAGGACAATGTTTCGAGTGTTGAATGATTAAATAATATATTATATATACATATATATGCAAACAGTGTGTGCTCTAACTATTAATGACAAAACAAATAGTAGACCTTCCAAACAATACATATATATATAAATTATTATAACGTATATAACATCTGTTTATTAACTACTAAATTCAAATCAGGGCCTTAAAATATATTTTAGGCTACTAGCAAATTTTTTAAAAGCACACACTGTTTAAAATATATAAGTAAATAAAAAAATTAAATGCCGACTACTGCCCAAGTGTGTATGTTTTAAGTGTGTGTGTGTGTTATGAGTGTGTTTCTGTGAGTGCATGTGTATAAATTCTTAAGTTAAGTATGGCCACATTTGTAAAAATTATTAAGTTTATGTTTAATAAGATAAAAACAAATACGGATCAAGTAACCTATATATGACAAAAAAACATTTGAAAAAAAAAATACAAAAAAAACAACAACAACCAGGCATTATTATTAAGTAGCTTTTGTATTATATGCTTAGCTTAGCCCAAGATAAAGAAAAAAACAACTTTAAGATAAATTACTTTTATAACAAAACTCGTTTAAAGAAAAGAAACAAAATCTAGAGACAAGCAAAACCAAAACAGATCAAGAAATTATAATATAAAAAAAAAACTTAATGCTGATTGATTGATACCTAGCATAACCCACAAGTACCTATACACTTACATATATATGAAACTTTTTATTACATTAACTTGATATGAGCCACAGAACTGAGCCGCAGATTTAAAGAACCGAAAAAAACAACAACAAAAGTACTAGAGATAATACTAGTTGAAATTCATTTAGGCAATATATGAAACAAAAAAAAAAACAAAATCATAGCCACTGAAAGCTTTTCTGGCCCCTTCTAACTCTCTAACTCTCCCGCCCCTGACTTTCCTCAACTTTCTTGTTATCAGGCTTTATCTATTTACATCTAATCCAATCATCTCTCAATTCAATACTTCAATCCATATTGATTGTACTTATAAGGGTTAATGTTAACTTGTGCCATTCAAACTGCCTAGAATTTGTTATAAATTTACTAATTATTAACACAGATTTTTTTCACCTCACCTATTAGCAAAATTTTAATCAAAGAAAAACGGAAAAAAAGTAAAACATATAGAACAATATGTTAAATCATTTCAAAAAACAAAAACAAAAATCTTCTCACAGGTTGTTCTTGTTCTAATCCATACTAAAACGTGAAACTCTAGTGAAGAATAATAATAATATTTAGAACAATTTCTCATTATGATTTTGGTTATTTACTTTTGAAATTTAGTTTCCATATTATGTCTGCTAACAGAAAACAAAAGAAACATTTTCCACAGCGCTAAAGCAACAAATTTTTGATTAACAAATAAAAATCACACACACATAATACTAAACATTAATAATATTAATCTTAAATGAAAAACAAAACCAAAATAAACCATTTGTCTAATGTGCTAAAAGAAGAAAAAAGATAATAAAGAAAATCAATACATTAAAAAAAATTAAATTGTAAATCTTTTAAATGAAAAGTTGGAGGGTTTTTCCAAGAAATTTCCACTCAGTTGATCGAGAAACTCTGAAAGTTGAAACTTTCATTTTAATATTGAAATACACTCCAATACACTGTGAATAAAAACAACTTTAGCAAATTTCAATTTTTTCTGTTGATGCTTAACAAAGTTTATTTTAACATAATTTAGATTATTTTACACAACTTTTTCTGATTTTCTTTTTCGTTTTTGTTTTGTAAATGTTTAGTTTATTTTTTTTTTTTTTTTTTTTTTTTTTTTGCATTACAAAAAAATGGCTTAATTCATTAATTAATTTAAAATCTAATTTAGCTATATAATGATATTTGTTTTTAAGAACTGTTTTTCTTCAGCTAAGTTCAATTAAAATATTATTTGTTTCTTTTTTTTTTTGTGGTTTGTTTTCTTTTGATTTGTAAATGTTGTTATATATATATATATATATGTATATATATCGGTGACTTTTACATTTTAGCGTATATATGTATATGTAAGTGTGTGTGCAAGCATTTTCGCATGCTAATCAAATGGTAAACGTATTTTACAAGACAAAAAAAAAAACATAAGATATATATATATAAAACATATATATATAGAGAAAGTAAATTAAATCAAATATAAAGTCTCTTTTCGGTATTTTTAAAAAAAATCTCAACAAATGAATTGGCTTAAAAAGAAAACCGTCAAAATTATATTTTTTAGCAAAGACTTTTTTTAAAAAAAGTTTTCCAGTTTTTCTCAACGTTTCTTTTTCATTTCTTTTCTCGTCTCTGGTTTAGGTTGAATAATCAACAACCTCTGCTCCATTTTATTCCATACGTACTGAGCGTCGCCGGGTTAGAATTCGTGCTGCTGCACCTGTTGGTGGTATTACTGATGATGTGGCAGCTGCATCAACTAGTGTTGTTGCAGCAACCGGTTCGGATGTTGCTGTTGTTGTTGTCATTGGCGTGATAGATGCGGCATTTGTATCTTCAGTGGGAATTCCTACTTTCACAGCTGCATTGTCCAAGATAAGAGGCATGGCCTGATGGAGCTGCTGCTGCTGTTGCAACTCATCCTCAATTAGTGAGCTTCGTCTTGTGGTTAGACCTCGTAATTTGGACTTTTTCGGTGGCAATGTTCTCGGTGCACTTACTTCCCTCATGGCAGTAATCGTCGCCGTCGTCGTTGTAGTCTCCTCGACACTATAGCTGAGTGCAACTGAATGTGGATTTGCATTGCCAATAGGCGGCTCCTCATAATTCCTTTTGCGTGCCAATCTTGCAGCGTTGCCGTTGCCATTGCCATTGCTATTACTGTTGCTATTGCTATTACTATCATTATCTTGCATTATGTGTTCAGCAATCTGCTCGTTGTTATTACAGGCACCATTGAAATAGTCAGGATTAGTGGGCGGAGGATTTGGATTGGAGAGTATTGTTGCTGCTGTTGTCGTAGTTGTTGTAGTTGTCATTTCCTCACTTATTGTCTCCAGCTTAGGTTTGGCGGTACCATTTGTAGCTGCCGGCGGCGTTGTTACCACATTTTGCTGTTCGTCCTTTGTATTGGCCTGCTTAAGTTGTAAATTCTCCTTCTCCAAGGTTTGAATGCGATCGCGTGTGGTTTTCAGTTCTTGTTGTAAAAATAATATGGTACTTTGCATGCCTTCAACATCCTCATCTAACTCTTGCAAGAAGTCATCCAGTTCTAAAAAACAAAAAGAAATCAAAGAATATTATAAACTATGGAACTTAAGAGTGACCTAAATTAATGGAATAGTAAGTTATATTGATGATAACGAAATAATTCATTCGTTAATTCTTTTGTTAACGCACCCGATTGTGATTTCTTGACCTCCTCACTGAAGCTCTTTTGCATGGCCAATTCCGTTTCCAGTTTGGCCAAACGACCATTTGAGGTCATTTTACCCAGCTCCTCATTCTCTTGATAGAGCAAACGACATTTGGCCATTAAACGTTTGCCCGTATTTGAGTCCGGTGTAAATTTCCAAGCCGACAGCTCATTCTGCGTCTCCTCCAATTTGGCCTTGGTGGCCTTTAATTCCTTTTTGAGGCGTTCGAATAGTAAATTGACGGCAGGATCAAGCAATGCGGTACGCAGGGCCAAGGCAGTTGGCGCCTGTTGAGCTTTGTATTCGGCAATTTGACTCTTTGGGTGAAAGTTATTTAAGTGAAAGTTAACAAAAGCCTTTACCAATACTTACCACATAATCCTGAAACTCTTGCTCTTTGTTGGCCAGACGACGCATGAGAATCTTCTCCCGACGCTGGGCATCGGCACATTGTTGGCCCAAACGAGTTTGCTCCAACTTAAGGGATTCGATTTCATCTGCATATGGGAAACCAGGGGCAGGGGTAGAAGAGATAGAAAGGGGGTTAGTGTTAGTAAAGTTTTGTAATATTTTACATTTAGGACAGTGGAGAAAAAAAAACCATCGTATCGACAAAAAGCAGCAACAAGAGCTATGGCAGAATATCTCAATACAAAAAATAAGATCATGATATTATTTTGTTTTTTTCTTTTTACAATAATTTACATGTTCTTAAGGTATACAAGAAAAATTGCTAGTTTTTGCATTTTTTTTTTTTTTTTTTTTAATATGTATAAGAATTGTAAATTTGCTTGTTTTTCTTGTTTTTTTTTTTTATTGGTTTGTAATTGGAACTTAATACGAAATCATACCAATGCGTTGCAATCATTCGTGTAAGTTCGTGACATGGTTGTTGTTGTTGTAGTAGTAGTAGTAGTAGTAGGTAGTAGTAGTAGTAGTAGACAGGCTCTTCTCTGGCTGAACAAAACTCTGATTGGAATTTGATTGCTTGATTTTGCTTAATTTATATGCATATAACACAATAATTTTTGCATCTTCATTTTTTGTAATTTTATTTTCTTTGATTCGCACACTTCATTGAATTGATTGGAACACTTTGGAATATTTTTTTCTTTTGCTTGCAATACATATATATATAAATATATATATATATATATAAAACTGAAAAATATTTTTGAAAAACACTTGTAAAAAACTCTCGCACATTTATTTTAATTTCTTTCTGCTTTTCTCTTAACGTTGTTGGGGGAAAAGGGTAAAAACAACATCGAGTAAAAGCAAAAAAGCTTTTGATTTTATTTTATTTTTTCCTTTTTTTTTGCATTTGTTGCATTTGATTTTTTTTCCGAACACTCTCAAAAAGTTCATTGACTTTCACACAGAAACACACATTTATATGCCGTAAATTTCGAGTGCAGCTTGTGGGTGGGTGTGCGCGTGTATGTGTGTGGCCTAAATACACACACACAAGCACAAATAATAAATAATAATAATAAAAATAAATTGATGTAATTACTACCACGCACACACATACAAAAGAGAAGCACACAAATTATATGCTTTATTTATAAAATTTTATATGTATTAATATTTTATTTAATTATTTATTTATTTTTTTTAAATGTTCACTTATGACCAAGTTCATTTTACACTTGTCGATAACACAATAAAATAGATATTTAAACAGAAAAATAATATGTATACTCTTTGGCACTTTTTTTCTTTTAATTTCATTGATTTATATATTTATTATTATTTATTTATTTTCTTTATTTACGTCGACGTTGCGAGAGAACGAGAGAAAGAGAGGGGCAAAATATATCGATATCGATAGCTCAATTCAAATGGAGAGAGCGACAGAGACAAGGGTAGTTGCTATGCGTAGGTGTAGGTAACAATGTACGATTAAATCGTGTGCATGTGTGATAGAAAGAGAGCAAGCGAGCGAGAGGGGCAATTGGCTGCTCATCTCTTTTGGGCACGTAGGCAAACAACAAAAAAGTTGGACCGAAAAAAAATAATAACTGTACACACACTGCGAGATTTAAACATTTTCATTTTTTCTTTCATATTAATTTCGCATTTTCTTTGATTCTTCTTTTCTTTTTTTTTGCGTTGTATTGTTCTTTTTGCACCACTCGCACTGAAAACACTTTTTTCACCGCCGCACTGGAAAAAACTAACGACTAAATGCTAAATTAGATTATTTTTATTATTTCGTTGAAAGTCTTTTATGGAGTGTTCGCTTCATTGTTTTTTTCGAGTGTTTTTCAGAAACATTTTTGTAGTCTTTTTGTTTTTGCACCAAAAAATCCAAACTGTTTTGAGTGGGATGTTGAGAGGGATAAAAATCTTATGGAATATTGAGAGAATGTAGATAAACGAAAAAAAAAATATATGCAAATATGTATGTATATATTATAAACTAAATTATACAACTTTAGTTTTCTCTTTTCTTGTTTTATACAATTTATACACAAATAAATATACACTTCATCTCAGGAGAGTGGGGGGGACCAAAGAAAATTGTTGTTCGGTTTTTTGTTTTTGTCAGTGTTTGTTTTTGTAATACCTTCTAGCAGACGTTGGCGTTGTTGTTGTTCTTGCTGTTGTTGTTGCTGCTGCTGCTGTTGTTGTTGCTGCTGCTGTTGTTGCTGTTGCTGCTCCTCAGAAGCCGAAGGAGTTGGCGACGCTGGACCAGAACCAGTACCAGTTCCAGTTACCCCAACGCTACCGCCTCCCCCAACTCCTGTAACACCTCCACCACTTAAATTTTGTTCATATTTTGTTGTTGCTGTTGGCATTTTATCGTAACTGTGCATCAAGGGTCTCTGATCGTCCAAAGTCATTGCAGCGACACTCATAACGTCTTGTTGTAGTTGTTGTATTCTTGTTGGTCCTTATTACATTTACACGCTCACACACGAAACAAACGACGACGACGACTGCGGCGTCGGCGGCGACAGCGGCTGAAACAGAGGCGGAGGCAGAATAGCGACGACGACGACAACGCTGTTTGCTTCTTCCTCTTGCTTTTTTCTCTCACCACAAAAATACTTTTCTCGAGTGAGGGGGGAACTTGGCGCACAATATTCACGATTTCTTTGTTATTGCAAATTGATTAATCATTAATTGTTCATTTAATACCACTTTTCTGACAATTTTTAACAACTTTTTACCAAATTCTTTTCAACTTTTCACTCTGCGGAGAAACCAATATGGCGCTTTAGTACCAACTCGCGAATGTCGATAGGCAAAATACAGCGTTGCCACATGTTGGGTGATTACACCATTTAAAATTTCTATCGGTTAATCGACATTCCGGAACAAAACCTATCGAAAATCGACATTTCTTATCCATTTCGTTCAATACTATCGATAGCGTCATCGATGCGACTCTCATCTCTGACTCGGATATTAATATTTTGTAAACAAGCCATGAGTGACTTACCTGAAAATCTTCAAATCAAATTGGAATCGCCCAATATAAAGGAGCGTTTGAATCTCCATGTCAAGCGACGACTTCAGCATGATCCGGACAACGCCATGCCACCGATCATTCCAGAGACCAAACGCGCCAAATGCAAAGAAAAGGACAGGGAAAAGGAGCCAAAACCACGAAAGCCCTACCAAAAGCGAGTGGACAAGATTAAAACAGAAGCAGTGGTGACCAGCACAACATCATCGGTGGGCAAAAGCAAGAAGGGTAAGTGTGGTTGATATTACACAAAAAACAATCATCTAATAAGCATTACTTGTCTTGATTAGCTGCACAAATTGCCAGTCCAGCTGCAGAATTGGAACCCATGATGGATGAGGCGGATCCAGAGCTGGGAGCTGGTGGAGCAGGCGGCGGTTCACCAGAGGCAGCAGGACGAAGTTATACTAACAGAGATCGTCATAAAAATGCTGATATATTGAACATGGTTTTAAGCGTTAAAAAGCGAGCCCTACTCCAAAATCCAGAAGTCCAAAAATTTTGGACAAACATTATGCAGGCCCTGGGAAAGTAATTTGCTTATATGCTAAGATAGCGAAAGTGTTTTCTTTGTTAAATAATTTATAATCGCTTAGTTTTATAAGTACCTGGGACAGAGCCCTAGATTAGAATCTCTTTTGTGGTTCTTGTTGCTCCAGATATGGTTTTGTATATACAACTTTAATAATAGCTTTAATACGTTTCATGTTTTATAGATAATACCAATGATTTAATTCTTTAGTTTTTCCTTTATTTAAAGGAACCAGATCAATACTAAGAAATACAAGATTCTTTCTTATACATTGTTTAATCTTCTATTAACAATCGATTTACGCTCTATTAACTATTCTTTGCTTAAATAGGCATCCTCCTCCACACAAATCAAAAATATTTTAAACATTTATCTTGTTTAACTCGTCATTAGTAAATATTGAGCTCTATATTAGTGTCAGTTTGTCTTAATTATAGTTATTCATGCAATATTGCGTGCAATTTGCGACTGCGCCACTTGGCCGGACAAGAATATCACATGGAATAGTAGGGTTCATCCAATTAATTGAAAAAATTTAACAATGGAAAGTAAAAAAAAACAATACTAGTAGGAGGTCCCTATATAGATTACATCTGTACGATAGAAATTTGACACTTATTAGTAATTGTAATTCAAAATTTTATATAAAAAAGTGATTGACACTAACATTTATGTCTATTTACAAAACTAGTGAACAATATTCCAATGATCGATTCAAAATCATTGTTTTAACGATCCTTTGTTGTGCATCTTGTTAACATCAATACATTATCTAACTCTATAGATTACATATTCCTACATTCCAAAAAACCTGTTTTGAAAAGCTAACATTATGGTAATTATCTGAGAAGTGTATGAAAATTGTGGCTTAAATTGAATTGTACTCCCGGCCTGGTTTATTACTGCGCAAACGCTGCTCTCCCAGACCAGAGCCGGCCGCTGCAAAAAAAAATCTCAGGGAATCGGAAGAAATAACTTGATGAAATTTTTGCTTCAGCTCAGACAGAACTCGAACGTGTTTGGGGTTGTAACGTTGTGTGGACGCGCTTTAACGCAAATAAATATATATATATATATATATATATAAAATTCGAAAAAGTAAAACTGAACAATATACTAAATCGCAGAAAACAAAAGGTAGACGCAAGAAGTGAAGTTGAAAAACGTTCAAACTGTTTAGAAAATTATAAGATAAAGGACCAGAGGAATTGCTTGAAATTATGAGGCTAGATTAGATAATCCCGCGTTTTGCTATCGATTTAACTATTTTTTTTTTTGCACTCTCTCTCTCTCTCCTTCTCTGGCTATCTCTCTTTATTTCTCTCTCTCTCTCTCTTTCTGTGTCTCTTGGCTCTGAAGGGTGAATTTCACTCTATTCACCCTCCTCCAACATTCGTTCGGGTTCCTCACGTCTCATTTGGTGCTACGTCCTTGTGAGAGAATTTGCGCTCAAAACGAAAACATAAATTGCACTCACTCCAAAAACCACCCACCTAACCACCCAACACACTGAGCCAACTACCCCATTCAATGGCCCACCCACTGAGCCCTTTTTTGTCATGCCTTCCATCTGGCCAGGCATTTTCGCTTTCATTTCCATTTTTGGTGTCATTGCAGCTTGAAATTCGTACGTCCAAGAAAGGAGAGAAAGCGAGAAAGAGCGATAGCAATTTAGAAAGGGAACACAAAATTCAACTTATATAAAAAATAAAAGATTTAATTTAAGATTTTTTTTTAGCCTTTTACATTAAGTTCCATTGCCTGAAAAGTTTAATTCCGAAAAGAAAATTTGTGTAACGAAAAAATATTCTTTGCTGGTTGAAGAAAAAGTATTATATAATTTTAAGTGAACAAGTGAAGAACTTTTTGTGATTTCAAAACAAAAGTGAAGAATCTAAAAAAAAAAAAAAATACAGAATAAATGAAAACAATAAAAAAACCTTTTTAAAAGTGATCTGAAGAAATTGTTATTAACCAAAAAAGTGTTGTAACTAATGGAGTGCAAAGTTCAGACTATAAACCATAAATTATTATACAATCCATAAACTGCCGAAGCCATTAACTACATAAGAAAAAGAGAAGGGGGATTCCCCTCCACCCACTTGAAATGATTGCCAACATTTTTCCACCTGCATTTTTCTCGTCTCTTTATTTTTTTTTTAATGGCTAAATCGATATGAAAAGAAAAAACAAACCTTTTTGGTTTTCCCTTGGTTTTCCGACTCTTTGCTCGTCATTTTTCTGTTTTTTTTTTTTTGCTAATTGTCTGACTATTACATAAGCAGCTGACGGCTTGAAAGGGCTCAAAAGGCAACTACAACAAAAAACAAAAAAAAACCCATTTCCCCACAGGAAATGCCAAAGAAAGTCCAGCACTGAACAAGGTATACATATATGTACACACATACATACATACGTACGTGTGTTTGTAGGTGAAGTAGGTCAGTTATTGAATTTTCCATATAGCAAATATTTATAACAACATTAAATGTCAGTAGCATGTCAAGGAAGGGAGTAAATGGGGGAAATGAACAACATTTAGTTGTTGTTGTTTTTTTTGATTGACTTGCTTGCTCTTTCTCTTCTGTGACATGACAACGACATAAGAGGGTCCTATGGATAGATGGATGGTTGACTGGCTGGCTGACTGGTTGACTACCATATTGATTGGCCACTTTTCTGCTTCTACTTCCATTTCCACTTCCTTTTCACCACACACAAGTGAGTGTGTGTGTCATTGCTGTGTGTGCCAAAAACCCAAATTTTCTTGACTGTTGTAAAACTAGTCGTATGCGTAATATTTGCTTAGATCATATCGATGTCCATATATATACTGTAAGAAGATGGCAGTGGGCTTACTACAAAGTGGTTAGAGGTGTGGACAATAAAAGAGACAAATAACTATAGAGAGAGAATGAGAGAGAGGGAGAGGAGGATAATGGTAGGGTTTTTGCCTTGCTGGGGCTTCCAGTGCATTGCACTTTTCTGTTGATTACGTCTATAATTTGCGGGACCCCCATTATCTGCCCCTTGGGGTGCGTTGCTCTCATTATGTACTAAATGTGGTCAATTAGTTCTACATTGATCACACTGTAGGAAAAGTAATTGAGTTGAAATACTTAACAACTGAAAAATTGCTAATATAAACTACTTGACTTGGTCTGTAGCATTTTACAAGTCAAGTTTCTCGGCTATTACGAAAAGGAGGGGAAGACTAAGTTAAACTAAAGTTAGTCTATCCTATATCAGAATTGACTACTCTACAAAAAGTTTTATAGTTAACATATTACTTTATATAAATCTACTCTTCGTAAGAGTATCTAAACCAAACGAAAAAAATTAGTCTAAAGACTAGTATCCTGTCTCTCTCGAGATATAATGAAATCAACTTTCGAGTCCAATTAATATTTTTGGATAAAAAAGAACAAACTTTTTGTATTTAAGAACTATCTTGAATTCAGATGAACTAAAATATTCAGAAATTCGCCTTCAAGTACATTTTTTCCTTAGCAAGTATTGTCGTCTTATGTGTAATATACAGTAAAATCTAGATATAGCGAACCTCTTATGAATGAAAATTTTAATGTAAGGGATTCTTCTTTAAGTCTTTTGAAATAAGTAGGTACTTTCGCATTTCGAATCAATAGATATAGCGAAGAATCTTTTGGGTCATGATATCAAAGTTTCAGAGTTTCACTTAAAGCCTTTTCGATTCAAACTGCTCAGTTATCAGTCTCTTTCAAAATATTTTAAATCTTTTATAAGAAAATTCCAAATCCTAATTGGTTTAATGAAAGTATTTAGTACTTTTCTCTTTGAATCTATATATTTGGTATCGTATTAAAGTCAAGCTTTTGCTGGTTAGTAGATTAACAGTAATAAAAGCTCTGTAAAATAAGCCACAACATGGTTGCCCACCTTCTCCCCCCTGCGCCACCACGTGGTGCTTACTAATCAGAATCAAAGTGCTTAGCCTGACAAAACTATTAAAAGCAAATGCCATAAGCAGCAACAAGGAGGCTCGTTACCTAGCTACCAATAGGTGGGTGGGAGGGCTCTAAGGATACCTACCCTTACCTATGGCATTAGCCACACTGGGAAAATCAATTTCAAGCAATTGACTGACTGAATTTATGCCATTTATGGACAAGTTAGTTAAAATGAGATTCAGATGGCCATTAAGCGAAAGAGGGCCAGTTAGATCCATGTAGTTGGGTGGTTGTTGAGTGAGGTGACAACTGGGTGCAATCATTGCAATCCAATTAAAGGGACAGTTGCTGCATCGAAAAAAAAAAAAAAACAGAAAGAAAGAAAAGCTCATCCAGCCAGAGAAAGAAATCCATATATATAGATGTATATATAAGAGAGTGCTGCAAGAGTTTCTGGCCAAAATAGAGAGTATGGGGCAAAAGAAGAGAATGAGCTCTTCCCTCATTGCGCCGTCGCTGCTGCATTTTGCATCTTTTCCGTGTTTTTTTTTGTTTCTTTCTATCTTTCTCTTCCTTTTTTTTTTTTGTTGCGGCCCACTTTAGATGCCTCTTTGCGTTTTCCCATTTTCCGCATAGTTCTATTTACATCGAATACGGCCAGCAAAGTTTTCACTTTTCAACCTAAAAAATATTAATAATTTGCAATTTTTTTTTCTTTTTCTTAGGGCTAACATGTTAATTTAACAAACAAAGGACAAAACCAAAAGTGTAAACGTTACCAAAACCAAAGTTTTCCTAAACGACGAACTGAGTTTAATTTTCCATTGAGAAAGTGGGAAGAGTCAAAAGTAGTTGCAAATACAAAATGTCACCATTTGTGGAAAAATCATTACTATTGCTAGGCATTCTATGCTGCATACAAGGTGAGTTAAACTTACTTTCAATCTCAAAATGCATTACTTTCATTGGAAACTGCATTCCCATTCATAGTGTCCACTGCCCTGATGTGCTATGACTGCAACAGTGAGTACGATCCACGTTGTGGCGATCCATTCGAGCCCTATTCCATTGGTGAGGTGAATTGCAGTAAACAGGAACCACTGGAGCATCTTAAGGATAAATATCAGCCCATGTTGTGTCGCAAAACTGTGCAGAAAAGTGAGTTCAAAGTGATTTTAAGAACGTTAAACCGATTTCAAATCTGGGATGAGGAAAGCTAGTGAGATATTTGTGTGGACTGTTTATTTAATATTGCTTTCAAACACTCCAAAATACATTACTTTATATAGCCAAAATTCGTTTAAACAGTTTGAACAGCAATTCTTATAGACACTTTTATACAAATTCTAGTGTATGTATATGTACATATACACTGCGGTTCAAGTAAATAGGTTTACCTTTGGATATTTCTTTGCCATAAATTACAGGAATTCATTCATTAGTAAGAGAAAAATAAGAAAAGTTCTTTTGAGACATTTCGTCGGATATATCTTTAGTATATATGTGGATATAATCATAGTATATTTATATTTGATTTTTATAGTTAGACAAGTTGTAAAATATTTCCATTTTAAGCCCACATCATTCGTCCAAATACACTAAACTAAATAAAAAAGAAAAACAAATTTAAGTCATATTTTAAATTTTACCACAACTTCTTCTGTTTTTGCTGTAAGTTTTTAGCAGGGTTTATTTTAAGTGACTAGAGTTTGTTTGAGGAAATCTTAATCGATTCGGTTTATCTGTTTAAACAAGAATATATTAGAACTTTGTTGCGTAGTTAAAGCTTTCATGACCACATTTCCAATTGCCTGCCAATTTAAAGCTACTGCCATATACGGTCACACTATATCCCAGTGTTGGTCAACAAGTGTATTCCAAATACTGTTAAACATGCACTTAACGCCCTCTCTTTCTCTCTCTCTCTTACTCCTTTTAGTCTATGGCAAAACCCGCATTGTACGCGGCTGCGGATATATACCTGATGAACGCACCGATGGCGAGTGTATAAAGCGTTCGGGCACCCACGACGTGGCCGCCATTTATTGTGCCTGCACTGGTGAATTGTGCAACGGAGCCAACTCCATGATGTCATCGCAATATGTCCTAATTTCCGGACTTACGCTGCTGTTAATGCTATTGACAAGGCACAGCATAAGCTCATAAATTTGCGTTAAATTCAAATTTAGTTTTGTTCGTGACTTTTAATTTCCTTTCGGTTTTCCATTCTATCTTGGGGGCAGTATTTTTTAAAAATAAATCACAAATTTTCTATTATTATTATTTTAGATTCGGTTTTGGACAAAATAGAAAAACAAAAATGATAAACTGCCAGTAAATGTCTCCGCCTAAAAAACAAAATACCACAAGACCCCAAATGATATTTTTTTCAAATGTTTTTCTATTTTTTTCTTTTGAATTTTTTTAAACCAATATGAAAAGTTATTACCTATGGAATGAATACATCTATAGAGCCTAGTATTTGCAATAATTAGGATTCAATAATAACAAAACAAAAAGATATTAAAAATTAATAATTAAATTAAAAAAAAAAAAAAAAAAAAACAATTCATAGAGCAAAGGAATAAAGTACATAAAGAAAAGTGAAATGAAAACTATTTACAGAAAAAAACCATTTGAAATCAATAATAAAAAAATAAAAGAAAATAAAAAAAATTACCAAAAAAAAAAATTAAACAAATTGAAATCATATTTTGTCCATTTTAAGCTTCATACAAATATTAATTCTTCCTAAATAAAACAAAACAAAAACTGAAAGAAATACACCAAAAAGTCAAGAAAACTAATAATGAAAAAAAAAAATAAACATAAATATATATTAAATTTGGCACCCTGAAACAAAAAGAAGAAGACATCACTTCAGCTTCAAGTACAGTCACCACAAAAAATGAAACACTAGCCAACACATATGGAAAATTAATTATATATATATACAATATACGAGTATATACATACATACATTCAAATGATACAATGATATTTATTTAGTTAAAAAATAAAAAGAAAAACAATATTATTAAGAATTATAAAAGAGAGCTCAATTCAATTCAAATGAAATGAGAGGAAAATAATTTTGAAAATGTGTAGATAAACTTAACTAATTTTTATTTAAACAAAAATTAAGAAACAAAACACTAGCCGTTGGTAAAATAAAGAAATTAACAATATAATAATAATAATAAACATTAATAAATCAAGAGAATGATAATAAAATAAAAAAACACCAAAAATTATTGATACATTTGATTTTATATGTAGCAGAGCCTAAACAAAGAAAAAAAAAAAACAAATAAATCACCTGAAATTGGAAAAATCCTGGAAAAACCACTCACAATACACACAAACACATGAATATCACGCCGAAAATTTGCCCAGCGTGAATCCATATCATTGAGCTTTTGGCATTAACAAAATACAAAACAAAAAACAAAAAACAAAAAAACTAAATGAGATTCTAAAGTAAAAACTACAAATAAATAAATATACTTATTTAAAACTGAAACAAAACATACATATACCAAAAGAAATATATATAAAAAACAAAAAAATGTTACTGAAACAAACCCAAAAAATCCACTCACAAAACACACAAAAAACAAAAACGAAAATGAAAATATTCTAACCTAAAACTAAAAAACAAATGCAAAATGTTTCACCTACAAACACTTGGAAAATGAAAAGGAAAACTTAAGAAAAACTGCTTCGTCTGCGCTGGCTGAGTCGTATATATGGTATATATATATATATTTATATATATCATTTGTGTATTTGTTTAACATTTTCATTGAAAAGTTATTTCTATTTCAGTTCATCTCAAGTTGAAACATTTGAAACAAAGCTAAAAAAAAAAAAAAACAAAACAATATTTATTATATGTATGCGAAACAGAAGAAAACCAAAAATTTGAAACCGAAGCAAAAAAAATGAAAAAAAAAACCGAAATAAAAATATAACAAATAACATTTATTGAACAACATAAAACCCAAAAAGCAAAACCAAAAAACAAAAAAAACGAAAAAATTATGTGAACTTGTTAATTTTTAGCATTTAAGTCTGTAAAGCTCCGCTTGTAGATGAAAAATCAATAAATAAAACTAAACAAAACAAACAAAAAATCAAAGAAATAAAGTCAGAAATTACATTTACATTACATTTTCAATCTAAAACAACAACAAATCACAAAATTTCAGAAGCATCGGATAAACAGAAGACAAAATATAGTTAATATGAATCGCCTCTGTAAATATGTGTTCTAAAATACTATAATTTCGAATATGTTTGAAATTTACATATTTTATAGAAGAACTCATTCCTTTCCCTTCTTCCTGTATCTCTATCTGAACAAAGCCTTTTGAAAATGGATAACATCAGAAAATGAAAATTTAGCAATCAAGAAGTATTTAAACCGAAAATGTTAATGTCCCTAAAAGTAATGAATCTTTTAGAATCATTGTGGCTTATCATTCCCTTGTTACAGTTCCAAATCCAACAATACAAGATCAGTAAGTTAATTGCTTTTAATATTTTTACATGGCTTAAAATGTATTAGGGAAAATGGCGTTTTTGGCCAAAGGATATTTAGTGCTGCGAACGATTCTAATGTAACCATTCTCACCCCACGTAGTGCCAAAGGAGTTCAAACAGTTCCAATAGTCCAAGCCAGAGTTTGCATCATAACCGTAACCGACAACAACCAAAAATTGCGAGCTCGTTGCCTTTGGAGTAGTTGGGACATAAACTCCACTGCTGTACTGCATGAAGCCAAAGGTGGCGGGATTAATCTCTACCACCACGGGGATATTGTTTGATACGAAACGTTTCAATGAGTCATCGTCTCCATCTGAGATTGTGGCATAGGTAGCCAGGCGAACATCTCCCGTAATCTGTGTGGGCAAACAGAAACCCTGATTGGTAGCGGTATTCGTATTCGGATAGGTGTCAACTGGACTAAGAATAGTCGAATATTGTGTGAGATATTCAAAGCCAACTTGACGAACTTGTGTGGTACATCCTGTGCCCATGCTGGTGCAATCGATCAATTCCTGGGCCGACAAGGATTGAGGACTCAGATTTCCAGTTTGCAATGCATTCAATATTTCAACGGCTTTAGCTGTGGCATAAGCCCAACTGCTACTGCAGCTAACGCCCTGATCCTCAACCGTAATGTTCAGACCGATATCTGAAATAATATCCACTTCGGGAAGGGCATCTTGAGTTTCCGCAGGAGTCGAAGCATATGATAGACTTGGATATACAGACTTCGGAAGCAAAGCAGCAAAATGTATTAGACGAATATCGGAAAATTGATTTACTGCCTGGCGAGAGCTACTTGTATTCCGATCGGCTTTATTATTTTGCGCGGTGGCTTGGTTTCTATTGTAGATAAAGTAGAAATTGGCATTGTTCCGATCTGTGGTGGTGGCATATATTTTATTGAAATCAATCTGAAAAGTTTTCGATTAGAACTGCTTTATTACTTGTCAAGGACTTACAATAAAATTATTGAAATCTGCTATATCCTGGGCAGTGTATCCGTAGCCACCAACCACAAAGCAAACTAAACAAAACACCAACTTCAACATGGTGAAATCTCAATTCAAACTGTTTAAGCAAGGTACCCGAACCAGAGGCTTTATATAGGGGTTCTGTCTCTGATTAGAAAAGTAAACATAATTTGGATCCATTAATACTTTAGCAAGAAAAGTGCAATTAGAATTTTATGTTTATAAAGATAAAAGAATACTGAATTCGCCTTTTACTTAACCCATTGATAACCAACGAACCAACTAGCTAATAAATGTTGTCGATAAGCTCCTCGCCTTTAAGTTTTGTTTACCTTTTTCTATTTGCCGAAACATTGTCATATCTCTGTAAAAAAAACAACAATCATAATCAGAGGGATGGTCTACATTTTGGCCTATGGAAAAGTATTTGGCCTGGCAAATCCAGTCAATAATCTATTTAACTTTCATTCGATATTGATTCCAACTATCAACTCACATTAACTCAAACATTCAAGTCGTTTACGATATATTGAAGTCTTAGTATTTAGTAAGTGAATAAGTTCATTTACTCACTCAATGGTCCACTCACATTCTGAATCGCTCACTTACTCAATAATCAAGAGTTAAGTTGACTCACTTACTCTCTTCTTAGGTTCTGGACTGGAAGATGGTCAAAAGTTTTCAATATTTAAAGTAACTCCTACTACACTAATGACTATTTATAGAGCCTACATTTACTAAACCATCCAAATTCTTTATTCAATAACTAAAAAAATGCATTAAAATTAATAACCGATGTAATGGAGATATAATCGAGGAATTAGAAATTGATTAAAACACAAAAAATACTTGTCTTCAAAAATTTGCATGAAACCCCTTACAAAATTATTGATTCTTGGTCTCTTAAAGGAAAATTTAGTGCGATTTCAATATATTTAAGAATAATATGAAAACTTTGGACTCAAGAAGTACTTAATCCGAATATGTTAATGTCTTTAAAAGTAATGAATCTTTCAGAATCATTGTGGTCTATTAATGATGGCTAAAGTATTCTTCCCTGGGATGAGAGAAGTACTTTAAAAAGAAGTATACGAACTTTTATGGGATTAATTAACCATAGGCGGATAAACCAGACCCCTTTAAGTATGCAATTAGTTGGAAAAGAACTCATTGCTTTTAACAAATTTCTACAGTTTTGTTTATTTGTACCATAAAAATTTGCATCGATGATTATGATTTTTTCTATACAAATATATGTCACAAGGACTTTCCAAAATTTTAAAATCCCTTTCCCTTGTTACAGTTCCAAATCCAACAATACACGCTCAATACTTTAATTGCTTTGGCAAACTTTTAATATTTTTACATGGCTTAAAAGGTATTAGGGAAAATAGCATTATTGGCCATGGGATATTTGGTGCTGCGCACAATCCTAATGTAACCATTCTCACCCCACGTAGGTCCAAAGGAATTTAAACATTTCCAGTAGTCCAAGCCAGAGTTTGCATCATAACCATAACCGACAACAACCAAGAATTGAGAGCTCTTTGCCTTTGGAGTAGTTGGGACATAAACTCCACTGCTGTACTGCATGAAGCCAAAGGTGGCGGGATTAATCTCTACCACCACGGGAATATTGTTTGATACGAAACGTTTCAATGAGTCATCGTCTCCATCTGAGATTGTGGCATAGGTAGCCAGGCGAACATCTCCCGTAATCTGTGTGGGCAAACAGAAACCCTGATTGGTAGCGGTATTCGTATTCGGATAGGTGTCAACTGGACTAAGAATAGTCGAATATTGTGTGAGATATTCAAAGCCAACTTGAGGAACTTGTGTGGTACATCCTGTGCCCACGCTAGTGCAATCGATCAGTTCCTGGGCCGACAAGGATTGAGGACTCAGATTTCCAGTTTGCAATGCATTCAATATTTCAACGGCTTTAGCTGTGGCATAAGCCCAACTGCTACTGCAACTAACGCCCTGATCCTCAACCGTAATGTTCAGACCCATATCTGCGATAATATCCACTTCGGGAAGGGCATCTTGAGTTTCCACAGGAGTCGAAGCATGTGATACATTTGGATATACAGACTTCGGTAGCAAAGCAGCAAAATGTATTAGAATATCGGAAAATTGATTTACTGCCTGGCGAGAGCTACTTGTATTCCGATCGGCTTGATTATTTTGCGCAGTGGCTTGGTCTCTATTGTAGATGAAGTAGAAATTGGCATTGTCCCGATCTGTGGTGGTGGCATATGTTTTATTGAAATCAATCTGAAAAGTTTTCGATTAGAACTGCTTAATAGTTTTACTACTTGTCCCTCGACAAGTAAGTCCTTACTTACAATAAAATTATTGAAATCTGCTATATCCTGGTCTGTATATCCGTAGCCACCAACCACAAAGCAAACCAAACAAAACACCAACTTCAACATGGCGAAATTTCATTTCAAACTGTTTTTGCCAGAGGCTTTATATAGGGGTTCTGTCTCCGATTAGAAAAGTATACGTAATGTGGATCCGATAATACTTTCGCAAAAAAAAGTGCAATTGGAATTTAGATAATGGAATACTGAAGTCGCCTTTTACTTAACCCTATCTAATAAATGTTGTCGATAAGCTCCTCGCCTTTACCTTACCTTAACCTCATATCTCTAAGCAATTTAAAAAAAAAATCATAATCAGAGGGATGGTCTATGGTTTTGGGCCTATGGAAAAGTATTTCGCTTGGCAAATTTAATCAATAATCGCTTGATAGATTTTGTTGGAGTTGAAATGAAATTTTTGAGCTATGGACTTAGGCTTTTAATTTCTATATTCTCAAGTTAGAGTAACATGAGAAAGATTCTAATATCAATTTGAAGAAGTCATTTTAATAAATGAGTTATTGTATAAATAAATATAAATTTACAGGTTAAAATTATTATTATATTTAGAAGGTATTCGGGAAAATGGCATTCTTGGCTAAAGGATAACTACTGCTGCGCACAATCCTGATGTAACCGTTCTCACCCCACGTAGTGCCAAAGGAGTTCAAGCAGTTCCAATAGTCCAAACCCGTATCCGTGTCATGGCCATATCCAACAACCACCAAGAATTGGGAACTAGTTGTTCTGATTCTAGTGGGTGGCACATAGACTCCACTGCTGTACTGCATGAAGCCAAAGGTGGCCGGATTATATTCAACTATTACGGGTATGTTATTCGATACGAAACGCTGCAAACTGTCATCATCCCCGTCGGCGATTGTGGAATAGGTGGCCAATTGAACTCCAGTTGAGATTTGATCGGGTAAACACATGCCCTGCGTTTTTAGGGTATTATTATTTGGGTATTCCGCTACGTCGGTTAGAAGATTCGAGTATTGCGTCAAATAATCAAAGCCTATTTGTGGGACTTGTGTGGTGCAGGCAGTGCCCATGCCAGCGCAATCCAACAACTCCTGGGCAGACAAGGTTAGAGGATTCAGGTTTCCAGTTTGAATTGCATTCATGATCTCAATGGCTTTGGCTGTGGCATAAGCCCAACTGCTGCTGCAGTTTGTGCCCTGATTGGCCACTGTCACATTCATTCCCAGATCCGAAATAATGTCAATTTCGCTAACCGGATCGGTTGTATCAACGGCAACCGAAGCATGGGACACAGTTGGATAGACAGCCTTGGGCAGCAATGCAGCAAACTGAATTAGACGTATATCCGAAAACTGATTCACTGCCTCGCGATATGTGGTACGATTTCGATCTTGCTGGGCATTATGTTGATTAACTTGGTTCCGATTATAAATATAATAGTAATTGGCAAAAGTCCTCGCTGAGGTGGTGGCATAAGTTTTATTAAAAGCTTTCTAGAAAAGCAAGAAAAATATAGTGAAGCGGAGAAGGTATTTCAAAAAGTACTTACCACATAGGCCTCGAAGGCAGTCAAGTCCGCGCCATGATTGAAGCCATGTCCTCCGATCACAAAGCCAACCACAATGCTAAACACCAACTTCAACATGACAAAATCTCAACTCAAACTGTTTCGTATAAACCACTTTACCATGGGCTTTATATACGTTCCGAAAAGAAGTCTTTTTCATTCTAATTGCTCAAGTAAATACATAATGTCCAAAAAAACTTTCGCAAGAAAAGTGCAAATAGAATTTGGTTTAACATCATCTACGAAATTCACACTTTGTTGGCCAATCATTCGGCTAATAAACTTTGGTGGCTCTCTTCACCGTCATGGTCTTGACGATAAGCCCTCTTTTAACTTACCTCATCTGGGTTAATTTTGTTTGTCTTCTAATCATTTTCTATTTGAAGACTTTGACAAGACATCTTAATATGTTTTTCTAACTAGCTCAAAAGCAGTTGTTAAAGGGAATTCTTCGGCAGTGGACTGACTTGAATAATTTCTCAAATGGAAGTGGTATCTACAATCATTAAAGGTTTTGGCTCAATCCAAATGTTTGCGCTGAATTTCATGGAAAATTATGGAAAATGTGTTAACTCTAAATATTAGCAAAAAAATGTTTGTAGTTTGTTCTAGGACTTCAGTGAAATTTGTTCTATATGATCCAATTTAAATCAGGTACTTTTTGTTTATGATTATTTTCCTCTTGAGTCAGTAATGAGTTTATAAAGTCGACAAGGTAATAATCTTGAACTGATCTATCTATTATTTTGCACAAACATCTCATGAAACCTTGTAGGGTTATAATCTAATCTCACCTTTAAAGTTATCTATTTCGTTTAAACATCCTTTCAATAAAAAAAACCTTTTTGACTTAGTTAATAGTACAAAATGAAGTTTAATACATATTGGTAATATGAATAAATAAATTAACTAGACTTTGATTAATGAAAAGTTTGAAATAATAAATGGTCGAAACAATTATAAGAACTCTTTTGAAAAACAAACAAACATCCTTCTTTACAATGTATTGGGAAAAATGGCTTTCTTGGCTAAAGGATATTTAGCGCTGCGTATAATCCTGATGTAACCATTTTCACCCCACGTAGTGCCAAAAGAGTTCAAGCAGCGCCAGTAGTCCAAGTCCAAATCGGTATCATGACCGTAACCGACAACGACCAAAAATTGAGAGCCGATTGCCTTGGTTTTCTTTGGTGGTACATAGACTCCACTGCTGTACTCCATGAAGCCAAAGGTATCCGGATTATACTCTACTATTACGGGTATATTGTTGAATACAAAACGCTTGAGGGCAATGTCATCTGCATCTTTGATTGTTGAGTAGGTGGCTAATTTAATCCCAGTCATCATTTGATCAGTCGCACATACGCCCTGAGTTGCGAGTCCATTATTATTAGGATAAGCCGCGGCAGTGGTAAGACCAATTAGCTTCAAAAAGTCAAAAGCAGTTTGAGGATTCTGTGTAGAGCATCCTGTGCCCATGCCGGCACAGTCAATCAATTCCTGGGCAGACAGAGCCTCAGGTGTTAATACTGCTGTTTGAATGCCATTCAGAATCTGAATGGCTTTGGCAGCGGCATAGGCCCAACTACTACTACATTGAGTGCCCTGATCTTCCACGTCAATGGTCATACCCATACCCATGATAATGTCATACTCAGTATCCGTTGGTACTGTAGTAGCAGTGGGAGTAGCGTTTTGAGCTGCAACTGTATATTCGGCCTTGGGGAAGAGGTTAATAATCTGATGTAAACTTAAATCCGAAAACTGATTGACTGCCTCGCGATAAGTGCTTTGTTTCCGTTCTTCTTGAGCATTATGCTGGGCAATATGATTTCGATTATTGATAAAATTGTAATTGGCAAATGTGCGCACCGAAGTATTCGTATACAGCTTATCATATAGTTTCTGCAAAGCAAATAGTTCAAAAGAATTTCAGTCTCGAAAAGGAATTTCAAACCCTTACCGTATAGTCATCAAAGTCCTTCAAACTCTGGCCATGATTGAAACCATGTCCTATACCCATCACCATGAAGAACACACAGAAAACAAGCAACTTGAACATGTCGAAATCTAAGCTTCAACTAATTAGTATGGACTCTCTCTCTTAGGCTTTATATACTTTCGTTTTTCCGACTTTTCGCGTTTGGTTGGAAAAGTGCAAATATGCAGAATTTTCTTTTCAGTTTTCGCATCTCAATTGACCAGACAAAGCATCTAATAGAGGTTGAACGATCTTTCATTCAAACAAGCAGACGTCTCTCCTCATCCCTGGGTGCGTTTTGTTTACCTTCTGGCCATTTTTCAACCTGAAGACTTTGTCCAAATGTCTTCTCTCGCGTCTCTGTTAATTTGAAATTTCCACTGACCCAGTTGCCTATAGTTGGAATCGTAAAAGACCACGACACAGGCTAACTAGGTGTGAGTCTATCTATGCATATGATTATTATTATTATTACTATTATTGTTGTTGTTGTTGTTGTCATCGTTGTATGGTGGCTCAATTGTAATAATGATTAGGCATATTTACTTAGATCATAAATATTGCTAAATTTCTTTTGTAAAACTCAAAGGTGTGGCAATGGATATGACTAATTTTTCAAACTATCTACAATTAGATAGGAAAACTTTAATATGACAAGTGATAACTTTTATTTCGGCACAGAGATATGAGTTACTTATTCAAGTTCAAAGATAAAATTAATCTCATGAATTTTAGTGTTAAAAATAACAATAATAAGAATTTTGTTTATCCACTTTGTCTGACAATTTCCAAAAGTTTAACGAAGAAAATTATGAAAAACTGAGAAGCAAAACTTTACGATTACGATTATAATTAATAGCTATGAATAGAAATATAATTACAATAGATGTATAGATAAATATAAATTGTACTTAAATTATAATATTAATGGATAGTATTAGATATCTGTATATGGATAATATAGCTGTATTTATACTTAGCTTTTCGTTTAAGTTCAATATTCTGAGAAACGGGAAGATGTAAAGATCGAAAAATCCCTAAATTTTAACCATACCTTTTAACCTTTTAACATATTTTAACATTAATAGTTATTGATATCAAACTTTGATCCCATTTTAGTAATATATTTAAAAGAACAACACAAAATGAAAGTTTCCCTATTAATATCTTATGCAATATAGTACAAGTCGCACACCTGTGACTCTTAGAAATCGTACGTTTTGCTATCGCATATATATTCCAACATATTCCAACATTAAAACATAAACCAGAGCCAATTAACATACTTACGTGAAGATGGCCCAGCACAAAAAAAAAAAAAAAAAGTTAACCAATATATTTGATAGATGACTAAAAACACATGAGATACATATGTAAAATATAACAATCCAAATGACCGTATAGGAAAACCATTTGGACCCCCAAAAACAAAACAGAAAGCTATAAAAAGAAAGATGAAATTTCGAGGGCAGATTGAAAACTAGCCAAATAAACACATTGACCGATAGAATTGGCTATTGCTAATAAACAAATTCTGATTGGATTTGATAATTTTTCCACAACTTGTTATTTCTTAACCAATGGACTTTCTTTTCCAGTTTTTCATTATAAGAATAAATACTTAGTCCCGACAGTAAAAATCAGGTGGAAATAGAGTTCTGATAAGGTATATATCAATTACCAGAAAATTGTCTTAAGCTTTAGCTTCTACCCATACAAATTAGTGTTATCCTAAACTAAACTTAGTGTTTTGTTGGGAGAAATGTTCTTTTAGAGAAATATTCTTAAAATTGTTAACGACAAGAAAATGTAAAATTGTTTTAACATTCTAATTGGTTTTTCCAAAATCTCTTTGTTTTACTTTTTACTTTTACAAATAAAGTGAAGTTAATGACAGAAATTAGAATGTCTCACAAGATAATTACTTCCTAGTCTGCCCTCGTGGTTTCGTTCAAGTTTCATTTTCTACTTGCCTGTAACCCATCAGTGATCAGGTTTTTAGGGTCTGTGGGCTCTTCATTCACTTCACTTCGCATCAGATCACATATAAAACCAAAGCGTCTGGACCGAGCTCCGCTTATAACCCGCCAAGTCTTTGAGACTTACACACGGAAGAGTCTGTTCAGGTGTTATTCAAAACAAAAAGGTGATTAAGCCAACAATTATGTGTGTTGTTGCCTTCAAGAGTGTGTGTATTTGTGTTTGTGTTTATTTCTGTAAAGTTCCAATTATGAGCCATTACACAGTGAAAATCAACAAACAAGAAGAAAATTGCATAAATGCAATCAAAAATGATGAACACACAAATGATATCCCGTGGATTAACGCATGTGCCGTCGGTCTCCACACTCTGGCTCTCGATCTCTGTGTCGGTGCCTTTCACCCACCTATCAATTGATACATACATATGATTACAAGCTTCATTCAAAATACGGAGGTCTTTAACTATGCTATTGAAAGTGAAATTTCTTTTCCGCGTAGTGATTAATTCGCCAAGGGCAGATGATCATAAATCAAAGATCAAATCAACACAAGAAACAAATAAATCAGTGAGACAAAGACATAGAGAGAGAGACAGGGAGAGAAAAAGAAATGAATGGAGAAATAATTTAACAGACAGAAAGTGTAGCAATTTTATGTAAATATTTGTGTGAAATACCATAATCGAATGGCAATAATTAAAAATGATAATGACCGATCATAAAACATATGCTGTGAGCCAATCACTTATGGTGTTCAGTGGTGGAGTTAGTGTTCCTCGGGAAAGCAAATATTCCTTAGTTTTCCCCCCGAGAGTACGCCTCTGGCTTGAGCCATGCGTAGCCCTCTCATAATGGCAACGCCCAAACATGTGGGGAGACCCAATGATAGATGAGTCGTTAAAATTGATAAACACAGTTTCTAGACGACGACACCTGCCTTACCTGGAAAGTATTACTTAACACGCTTTCCACTTTTGTTTTTTTGCCTTCTCTTAGATGCAGTTGCCACTCTTGCTGTTGCCATTTTTGCTTTTGGCTTGCTTAGATGCTGTGTCATCGCAAGGCTTACAATCATTTCCCAAACTTTGTGACGTTAATACCTTTGACGACTTCTTGGAGCAGACAGGCAAAGTATACAGCGATGCGGAACGTCTCTATCGTGAGAGTATTTTTGGTGCTAAAAAAGCATTGATTGATTTGACTAATAAAAATGCTGATATTGGTGTGGGTGGTTATCGTTTGACCCTCAATACTTTGGCTGACATGACCAATAAAGAGATATCCACACTTTTGGGTTCAAAAGTCTCCACCGGTGGCGAGTAAGTATTAATATATGTATTAGCAATGCAATAAACGTAAATGTTTAAGTCATTACACTTGGCTAATACTCATTCGTGATAAGTCGACTTAAAATCCCAAAAGTTCTAAAAAAGTTGCCAAAAACTTTCCAACGAAACATTCAGAAATGTATCTGCTTAGTTTTTGGCTTAATCTCTGTTGGTAGTAGAACTTTTCGGTGATTCCCATGACCATTTTAGCCAGAATTGACTTAAAGCCTTAACGGTTGACAAAGTTCAAAAAGAGTCGCAAAAACGTAGTCAAATTTAGCGCATAATTTATAAAATTAACCGGTTAAAAGCAGATATTCAATCAAATGAACAAAAAGCATAAACTCGTTTTGGGCCTACCTAAAAGACGGCCCAAATATGATGCGTTAAAATAGTCAAATGTGTCAATAAATACCCACAGCATAAGTCGTAAATTATTGGGAAACATGGAAATATGTAGCCAACATCAATGCTTTATGTGATGTTACGTCAGTATGCTTATTTTTTTTACGATGTTGTCGAAAATCTTTCACAAACTTAAGGAAGATAATTTCGTTGGTGGTTGATAAGAAGTGTTATGAATTCTTAGAGAAATCTAATTGTCGTCTCTCGCACGTTTTCGGGTTTTATTGAGTGATAATTAGTAGTGACTAATTAAGTAATCTAAATTTGTTTGTAATTATTATTTGCCTGACACTCACACGGAAATTTTTCTTATTAGGTAACTTTCGTTAACGTAAAAGCTAATTAACTAGATGATGCCAAATTAATGAATAGATTTACATATTTATTTAAATAAAAGATATACAAGAGACTTGGAGAGAGGTGAATAGCTAAAACACTACCAAACATTGGACGATCTTTTATTTTTTCTTTCTTTTTTTATGGATTAAAGAGGTTAATTCCATTCCATTAATTTTATTGAATAGATTTTTATATTTATACTTACCTGTCTACAATTTTTTACCACTTACTAAGATATTACCCTTTTTTGTCTTAACTTAAGTAGAGATCCAGATAGACTTATTCTAACCTAAATGAAATAAACGAAATGTGGAAACACTTCCATTTTTTAATTTTTAAGTGCCTTCAAATTAAAAAAAATTTTCAGCTAAAACCTGTATACTTATTCCTATGACACTACAGGTTTTTGACTGTAACATTGTGATAAACTTAACTATTCCTGAACATACTTAAACTTACTTGAACTTACCTAAACTTACTTAAACTTACGTCAAACTATTTAAAATTTAAGTATACTCTAAATGTTTTAAATGGCTCTTATTCTTTTCATTTCACAGAAAATTCGTCTCAGATCATATTAACTTTGTGACTGCGCCCAATCAACACATCACAGATAATCTACCCGATTCCTTTGACTGGCGTGAGAAGGGGGGTGTAACACCTCCCGGATACCAGGGTGTTGGATGCGGTTCCTGTTGGTCATTTGCCACAACCGGCGCCTTGGAGGGTCATCTGTTTCGTCGTACCTCTGTCTTAGTATCCTTGTCTCAGCAGGATCTGGTCGACTGTGCCGATGATTATGGTAATATGGGCTGCGATGGTGGTTTCCAGGAATACGGATTCGAGTACATACGTGATCATGGTGTTACGCTGGCCAAGAAATATCCTTACACGCAGACTGAAATGACTTGCAAACAGAATCAAACAGCTGGCATACCGCCACGTGAAAGTATTGTGAAAATCCGTGATTATGCCACCATCACGCCTGGTGACGAGGAAAAAATGAAGGAAGTGATTGCCACACTGGGTCCGTTGGCTTGCTCCATGAATGCTGATACCATTTCATTTTCACAATATCATGGCGGTATCTATGAGGACGATGAATGCAATCAGGGTGAAGTTAATCATTCGGTCACCGTCGTCGGCTATGGCACTGAGAATGGACGGGACTATTGGATAATTAAGAATTCCTATTCACAGAATTGGGGCGAGGGCGGTTTCATGCGCTTGCCACGTAATGCTGGTGATTATTGCGGCATTGCCAGTGAATGCAGTTACCCCATATTGTAGAGCAAACAATGTGTTAGTTATGTAGTGATGAACCCTCGATCGAATTTACAATTTTGTTACTCTAGTTTTCTAGTAAGAGAGTCAATAAGATTGAACCCCCTCCATATTATAGAAATGTTACACTAAATAAATATTTCATTCACATTTTTTGTATAAAATATAAAATTTTCTGTTTACTTTTTTACTGGGAATAAGTAGAAATGGGATAAGGTCCATGAAATTATATGAATGGAAACATGAGAAATTTCGATTTGCAAGAACAATTTCCCATCTAAAATTCAAAATTTCATCTCCCAAAATCCAGACCCAGATTCTCCATTATTTAGCTATCTCTTGGTTAACGAATGTTAGACTAAGATTATGGGATAAGATTCTTCGCTGAAGTCAAAAGTGTTGTTATAGGAAGTTTTTTTAAGGAACGTTTTGGAAAATAAATTTTTAGTCAACCTGTAATTCTCGGATTATAGAGGTTCCCGTATTTTGAGGGTCTCTAGGGGAACGGTTTTTTTGTAAGTAAAACTACATATGCATATTCGGAGATATGAGGTTTCCTTATATGATGATTGGAGTGTAATCTCTCAGATAAATTCAGAATATTCAAGACCATATATATCGGTTAAGACTTTCCTTCTGCAAAAACAAACCTTTAGCTATAAGAAATGAATCAGGTTTACTTTAATAATATATGTATACACAATCCATTCACATGTATTAGAAACTTTTCGTTATTAACTTTAAAATTATTTGAAATCCACATGTATCTCAGTTCCCATCTCTGCACAGATTTTCCTCATATGCCAACTGATTGTTAGAGTATCACAAGTTTCGACTACGAACCAATAAACTTTTTCTTTTCATCAGGAATTCCAAAGAACTAACAATTTGAATGACTGCAAATAGAATCTATAACAATTACAATTATGGATTCGCAAGTCGCAGAGCACTATAAATCAGTTTGGTACACTGCACGCGTAGTCCAGTGCGAGGCGAACGCTCAAGATGAATTCAAGTGTCTTATTTGCCATTGAAATTTGCACCTTCTGCATGTGCCTGGGCTTGGTTGAGGGGGCACCAACCTACACGACGACCCCACTGGGCATCACAAGTCCAGATGATACTGTTGCCCCGACATCAAAGAAATATATATGTGATTTCGAAAAATGGGATCAGTTCAAGGTGAGCCAAAATGACTGCTAAACTATATGATCTATATCTATATCTTCTGATAGATCGATTTCCATAAGACCTTTGCCAACGACGATGATGAATTCAAACATTTGCTAATATTCTGTGATAATCTGCATCAAATTCAATACCACAATCAATTATTCAGACAAAAGAAAGTTGGCTTCAAAATGGGCCTAAATCAATTTAGTGACATGACAAATTTGGAATTTCAAAGAAAAATTCTTGGTGCTCGAATCTAATAAAAATAAGAGATATGTAAAGAAATTTTCCAATTTTTTTTTTAGATAAGTTTGGTTTTTAAAAATATTAATAGTCATATATTATATAATGTCTTTTGTTTTGTTTTTTTTTTTCTCTTTGGTTTTATTACTTCTTTTTGGGGAACTCTTTTTTTTTTTTTTTTCTTTGCTGTTTGCTGTAGGAGTATTTTTGTTGGTTTCTAGTTTGTTTTTGTTTTTTTGGTTTGGTTTGTTACATTCTTATTGTTCGCACAATTAGGTGAGGGAGAAATGAGTTTTGTTTTTTTAATTTTTGACCATTTTTGTACCGGTTTGTTTGTGGTGTACATATTATTTAAATTTTGTTTGCTGAATGATTAATTTATAATTACATAAATTGTTTTTTTGGTTTTTTGTTTTTAAACGCACACGAACTCTACATGAATAATTAATATATATTTTTGTATATTTATTATATATAATATATATATATATATTTACTGAGAATAATTCTGTTTTTTTTTTTTTCTGTTGTTTTGTGGGTTGCGCTTCTTTTGGTTTTTTTGTTTGCAATAACAGCTGGCTTGAATCACAAAGAAAAACACATAGATATACATATAAATACAGATGTATTTATATATACTTGAACAAAATACTATATATAAGTATGTTTACATTCATTGATATTTGAATTAAAGATTGTTTTGTAACTCGCCGAACACTTTCAACACTAACCTAGTGTAAATTGTCCTTCAAATTTATGTATTTCCTTTTTTTCGTTTTGCTTGGGTTTTGTTTTTTTTACAATATTTACTATACAAATCCAAATCTTTTTGGCTATAGTTTATATTATTTAACTTTTGTTTTATGGGGGGATTGAAGCATTAAAGCCTTTTGACAAAGTTTCGGTTGCCAAGTCAAATTTTTCCTGCAGTAAATCTCATTTCAAATCTCAAATACTTTTATGTTTTTTTGTTTCTTAATGAGCATTAGGCATATAACAATTAGTTTTAATTTCCTTTTACAATTTACTTTTTACATATATTTGTGTATATGTTTTTATTTTGGCTCTAGCTTTATTATTGTTTTCCATAGAAGCCCACAAAAACTGATCATCAGATATCGGCAAAAAGAAGAAAGGATAGAACGGTTTCGTGTGTGTATTTTCGAAGGAGGAATTTCTTAAATGGATATGTTTTGAAGTCTGTTCTGTTGAACTAGTGGGGGGATTACTGTAGTAATTTCTTGTCTGTGTAAATTTCTCTAAAAAGAAGCGAAAAAAACATTTCGAAGGAATCTGAAGAAGCTATTGTCATGAGCTAAGATTGCGGATATCTAGAGGACCAGAGGGCCGCCAGTTTGTGTTTTGCACAAATAAAATTGGTTTTTGGTTTTCGTTTTTTTGTTTTAGAATATATAAATACTAAATAACTAACAACATTCAAAAGCATATCGAGTACACAATACACAGGTATATATGTATGTATGTATATAAGTTTATAGATATATATATATATATATAATATAATATATATATATATATTTATTATTGCAACAAATTTTCACTACAAAAAACTCTTGCACATTTAACTTAAGGGGCTAGGCTTATAAATTATTATTATTATGTATTTTTTATTCTGTATAGGGATTTAGTTTTTTTAGTTTTCTTTTCTCTTTGTTGTTATTTCTTCTGATCAAAGCAAATGCGTGGCATTATATGTTCGATATCGGTGTAAAGTGTTTTCTATAATCCATTTGTTAGTACATATTTTCATATTTTGGTGTAAAACTTTTTCAATATTGCCATTTCTTTTGCACTACAAAATAGTGTGAGTGTAAGAGAGGATTTTTGGGCGTGTGGGTTATCCTTTACCTTAATAGGTGGGTTGCTGATATTCCATGCCAGACTGGTGATCCATGCCTAAAGAAAGGAGTGAGTTAAGCCAAAACAATCTGAATGGAATATCTCAGTAATACTCACCCTGCTGGGGTTGGCCAAAAGGTGAAGCGCTATATTGCTCATTATCATTGTCCATAGAATAGCCATAGGCCTGCTGATGCACTACATTGGCTGGATCTGTCTCAAAGGCTGAAGTGAACTCGTCTCCAGCTCCGATCAGGAAACGTTTGTATGCCATGAGAGCACACAAGCCCTGGGAAAGATAATTATGCTTACATTTTCCTTTTAGACTTGATTCTTCCAATACTTACCCAAGTAAAGATCGAAAAGAAACTGAATACAATGGCCGTCTTCATGCTGCCGGCTCCAATGCCCAAGGGTGGCATGGGCGCTGAGCTCCATTGTGACCACAAGTACAAGAAGGATACAAAGTACATAAAGGCCCAGAGAGCTAAAAAGTAAAAGACCAAATTAATGCTTCTGTATATGACAAATAATGCGAAGAGTTCTTCAAGTGAACTAGCTATAAATGAAGTCATGTTCTATGTTTTCCTGAAGCACTGAATTCCTTTGCATACTCTTATATTGTGTGTATTTGATGTGATGTCATCGCTTTGTAAAGGTTTGCCACATTTCTAAATACTCTTTTAGCAGATTCGAAAGTTACTATCGAAGAATCGTTCCACAGAAACTGTCTGAAAGTATAAACTAGTTCTTATATTGTTTCCAAATGTAAACTTGCTTTTAAATGTTCTTATAGACTTACTAGACTATAAGGATATTTGAATAGCCAAAATAAAAGCTTTTATAATATAACGACCAAATCCGGCAACTTAATATTTCATTCCCTGTTAGGGGAGAATTATAACATTATAACATTTTAGTACCCTCAATGTGCAATCTGGCTTCTAGATTCATTTTAAATGTAAACTGAAGCCTTTCTTAAAATCTTAACTAAAACCTATTATTTATAATTCCACTTATACTCTTTCTAGGAACAACATTGATAGACTACATTCTAAATTTAACAAAGATAGATAGATATCTTAGCATTAACATGGATTAGCTTAGCTTACAGATTTTATGGGCTTTAATTGTAGCCCTTAAAGAATGATTTGCCTTAACGTCTAAACTAGTTTGCAGACATGTGTAAGTACAGACTTTTAGTGATTACTTTGTCTATGGTAATTCATGTTCTCTATAAACTTTTTTATGATAATTTCACTTTGAGTTAACTCCTCTTTGGCATGCTCCATTGCAATTTTAAGTGAGTACCTGAAAAACCCATATCCGCCATGACATAACGTTTCCTGCTCTTCACCGATGACATGCGTTCGAAGAGGAATTCACCGCCAATGAAACCCATTGAGGCTAAAAATCCAAATACACCGATTGTATTGCCATATTTACAGGCCATGCCATCGCCATTATAAAGGCAATATTCCTTGCCCTCCTTTTCCACCCAACCCTCGGATGATATGCAACCAAAGACCACAATGGAAAAGAGCTGCAAAAAAAAGTAATAATAATAATCATTAACAGCAAATTCAAATTGTAAATATTTAATGGCTAAATGAACAATGGATTAGTCTAATGGATGCATATTTATAATCTTTTGTTCTGTTTGTTATTGATTTCTTTGTTAAACAGGTGCAACAAACCAGAAGTTCAAGTACAAACACACACTCACACACACACGAACAAAAGTAGTGTGTGTGACCTAATTTGAAATGAAGGCCAAGTTTAGATGAAGAAATTGGCACAAATAATGGTCAACTTTGGTCAGCTTTCAATGGTTACTGTTATCCAACCTTCTATATACAGTAAAACATTAATGACGCACCACAAACAAAAAAAAGGTGACTTTTCCCATTTAGAGTTTATGACATTTAATTATAAAAGTTTTTATAGTCCCTGGCCAACACTTACCCAGCAGAGTCCCCGTATGACCACTTGGGGTTTCATGGCAAATGTTAGGGGATCAAAGGCTCCGCCAGCTTTGCCCCCGCCATAGGCTCCGCCATTGTTAATGCTTAGTATCTGATTGAGCACATCCATTATGAAATCCAAGGGTTTAGTTATAGTTTATATTAAACGTTTTTTTGTTTTTTTTTTTTAGATGAATATCATCAATTTCTTTTCACGTCTTGTTGTGAAAAATCGAATCGTGTCTCCTCTCGCTCTCTCTCTGTCTGTCTCTCTGTTTCGCTTGTTTTTTACCACTTAGAAGTGTATATAAATGGAATGTACATACAACAGAGACGTAAGTAAGCTTCAAGGGCAATGCGGGGGCGTCTTGAGTCGTCTCTCTCTCTTTCTCTCTGTCTGTCTGTCTCTGTCTTTCTCGGTGTATGTGTGTAGCAAATTATAGATTACAACACTTTCAACATTCGCATCACATAGAATTCACTTTTAAAATTTGATAGCAGTTAATTCTGCACACTCGAAAGCCTTCTCAACACGACAACGACACACAATGCGCTGCCTTCATTCGCTCTCTGGCTGGGCTTGTTTTTATTTTGTTTATCTTTTCTTTTTTTTTTTTTGATATTAATCAATGCATTATTAATGAATTGAAAGCAATGCGAATTTTTCAAGGGCCAGATATTCTTTCGTTTCGTTTCGGTTTTCACTTTTACTTTTTTGCGCAGGACAATGAGGAAGAATACGCGGTGTATACGAAAGGGGTGGGTGGCCGTTAGAAATGCGTGCACTTATTGTGCTCTGTTAACGCAATGTTAAAGTTTAACAGAAAACCGTTAAAAGGGCTCGCACATTGGTTTGGAACATCTTGCCAGCCCTTTCAATAGTCAGGTGTCAACCAAGTCCTATAAATCTTCAAAGACATTCCAATGACATATGAAGGATTTTGTCGATTGTTTGGCCACTTAGTCTGAACAAAGTACCAAACTAACAAAAAATTTTAGTTGAGGGAAGACCACTAAACTCTTTTGAAGCACAAGTAAACTTTTTTAGTCCACTTCACATCCGGCAAGTTACTATAAATAATGAGAAACCTAATTTCCAAATAATGTCCACTCATAATTTTTTAGGAGATCGATAACAAAGTCTCTTTCAAGTTTATTCGGATTAATTTAAAAAACACTTAAGAGAAAAGTCTCAAGGTTTTGCTTTCTTTTAAAATGCTTTACCAAGTTTTTTGAATCCCGAATATTTGCCCGACTTGATATTATCATTAAAAATTTATTTTTGTATGAAAGCTAAATAACTAAGTTTATTGTTAATTTTCACAAATATAACTTAATATATTTATTATTTATCTATTTATTAGTAGTTTATTAACAATCGGAATGTAATATTTCGGTAAACATTTCTGAGAACTCTAATAAGTGTAATTAAATGTTGTAAATTATATAGTGTACTTTGTGTTTTCTGTAAAATAAAAAAGAGAAAAAAAATTGTTCCCATTGAATGCAAATTAGAAAATTTCGAACCATGCCAAACATATTTTCGCCCAAAAATCATTATCATCGTAAATTATTACGACAGAATAATAAAGCTTTAATTCTCAATTCAAAATGTGTTTGTGGTGCCATGCGAAACTATTTGGATTCATTTCTAGTACCAAATTCACAGAAAGGCTCTTCAATATTATGGTATTTGGATAATCTTTTCAATGATATTCAATGTTGCTTTGGTTGTAGAGAACATAAGAAAACGCCAGATGAGCTGGCCTATGAGATATGTTGTAAGCCCAGAAAACGACGTAAGCCAAAAAAAGTTCAAGAAATAGATGCACCACCAATACCGAATGTACCATGGACGGGTTCGGAACTTCCGATAAGACAGAAAACTAGGATCAATCAAGAAGTACAAGAAGGCGCACAAACTAAAAGACGTCGATCTACTCCCAGGACATTGGAAGCTCCTACATGGCTCCTAGATCACGACCGCAAACTTAAAAAAGAAGCCGAGGCTAAAAAACTACGACAAGAGGAGGAGGAGAAACAAAAATTTTTGCATAAACTTGAAGGAATGCTAAGATTTAAACTAATCCGGGAGAGTAATCTACGGAACAGAAGAATGTCCTTAACCGATAGAGTTCCAACGCCATATCGTCGATCAGTCGATGCGCAATCTTTATCCGATCTTAAAGAGAAAAAACCTCGATGGAGTGAAAATATGGAGGAGAAATTTCTTCTGCATACTTTTACTTCAACGGTGGATAAAAAGAAGCAATCTAAGGAAAAGACAATAAACCGCTCCCTGAGAACGCCCTTTGGCATTTATGACTTTATGAAAAGATCACATAGACCCAATTTTAGTTATAAATTTTCCAAAATGCTGCGAGAAGAAGCTGCTGTAGTTCCGGAGTTTCATCCAAACCTCCAGAGTAGATATGCCTTGCCATTAAAAAACCCGCGACAAGTGACTCGAAGAGACTATCAGGAGAAAATTGGTGATACTCAAAAGGACACTGAAAGTGTCGTTAAACAAAAGCCTGGTTTATCTTTTAGGGAGCTTTTAAAAGATATTGAGCTACCAAAAGATCATCCAATTTTAAAGAGCAGATATGAAATGCCAACTGATAAGCATAAAAAACCCAAAGTTAAATCTAAATCGAAGACACCAGCTAAGCCTCAGCGAAAATCCACTCAACCACATGATGAAGAGTTCGGAATGCCACTTGACAATCTCTTGGGATTCCAAAAAAGTCAAGTAAAAGTCCGGCCGAAGTTCTCGCATAGATTTTGCAAAATGTTGCGTGGCAAAACTGCCTTAAAACCGGAACTGCGTCCAAATTTTAGGAGCATGTATGATATGTCGGGAATCAATGAACCTTTAAAAATCATCAAGGATACGGTCTCAAAGACGATGCTGCATAAAACACAATCTTCATTCCACAGAATGCACAAAATACCTTTAATAAATCATCATTTCAAGCATAAAGATGAGATCAAGAAACACCATGGGGTTAGGAATCCAAAAATTATATCCGGGTTACCGGCACACAATCGGAAATCGAAGCGTGTTCGTAATTCCATGCAGAGTGCAGAAAGTGCATCTCAGGATATAGATCAAATAAGTATGATTGGCGATGCATTAGATTGGGAACCACCGCTGAGACTTAGGCGTAATAGGCCGGGACTACCAAAAATGCAACTGCACCACTCAAAGTCAAAAGCCTACTCAAAGATCAAAGATCTAGCTCATGAGACAGTCCTATCGGATTCAAAGGATGTCGCTAGAATTTCTCGTTTGGGTGCCCACAGTGCGTATGCGGAATATAAGCCTGACTTAATTACGCCATATAAAACGTATTCCAGTCAATCGATGGCTACCACAGAAAGTAAACCTCGGCAATTCAGCAGTTTTCGTCGACCATTCCGATACAAGCCTCCAGATCTTACGTATGCGCCAAAAACAAAGTCAAATGATCGTGGAATTGACGTCAAGAAATCGTCAATGAAGGAAATCATTAAGCCGAAATCAACACAAAAGGAAGATAATCCCAGTGTTGGTGTCGGCATAAAATTGCGTAAATTCTCATCGTATATTAAGGATTCTTTGCCTGATCGAATGATTGTGAAAAGAATTGGATCCAAGACTTCCATTGCCTATCTACGCTCAAGTAAGACGCCGACAAAAGTTGAGTTGGATAACGCTTCGCAATTAAGTTTGCGGAAATCTGTAGATTCTGGAATGTTAATCAGTAGCAATGATATATTAAAAACATCAGCAGCAGCATCACCCCAACCACCAGCACCACCAGCAACCACGATCAAAAATAAAACAGAAGAAGTAGAAAGGATGTTTGCACCTGGTGCTTGTACGCCATTGAGCTCTGATGCTGGAACTCTAGGAAGTTCAACAGAAAGTTTATTTGTTACTAAACAGAAACAACATAAGTGGGACTCGTCAACTGTGCATTCAAAAATAGAAAAGTCACCCACGTCTATTCAGAGCTTAAAGGACAATCGAAAAGGATCTGCCAGTAATCGCAAACGTAAAACCGCACATTATCCCAGAGTTCATATTGGAACAGAAAGTACATATTCCGAAACTGAGAACGATAATGGATCGAAACATTCATCAAGATCTGCTATGTCCATGGATGAAGTGGCCAAGGAGATAGATAAAGAAGAAGCTAAGGCCAGAGAGAGGCTATCCAAGATATGTACAAAACAGAGTCTAGGAGATAAATTCACCATGGAGGAGCGTGACAAATTGAATGAGAAAATTCGTCACTATATCGAGCAATGTGCCATACGTGAGGATTATCAATTTAAGAAGCCGCCACGTGATTTTGTCGCCGAGGGTAAAAAGGCATCATTAATTCCACCCCTAAGACGTACTAAAAAAGCCAAGACTCCAATGAAAATTAATCATGATAAATTTCCAACGGTTTTGGAAATTCTGAGAATTACCGATTTATCCAACATTAAGTTGCCTGCCATTACGGAAGAGCTCTATAAACATTGGATTGATAACCATCCCACTGATTGGACCTATCCTCTGCTGGAACCCCTAAAAATACGGCGTTATGTCAGAGATTCCTCATCTTTTCTGGCACCAGATCCATGTTTGGTAAACGAAGGAGAAGGCTTAGCACTGGATCGGAATTCCATGAAACAAAAAACATTTGAACAAAATAATTTAGATAAATGTGGTAAAAATTGTTATTGTTCTGTATGTGATTTCTTTAAAATTGGTAAGTTCTCAACACCTTAATTAAGACCATCTTAACGTGGTGTCCTTTCATCTGCCAGGGGCTCGTGCTCCAGACTCTCCTCTGATTAAGCGTATGAAAAGAAGATGGCAAAGATTGGAACTCATGGCCTATAATCGTCTAAGGCAAGTATGTGAAATGGAAAAGAACCGAACCATGAAGCCATCTAGCAGCATCCTGAATCCATCCAGAGATTGTGGTCACAGTTAGGCTTTCATCTAGTTGTCAGCTGAATTTTTGATTTTTGGAAACAATTTCAAATTCTTTTAGTTTTTTTAATTAACCAAATGAATGCAAAATGTTGGGATCCCTACAGGCCGAACGGTTAAATAATCAAAATAGCTCTACATCTTACTATAATTTCCTCACCAGCGACCGACAATGCTTGGAGTCTTGGAATTGTGGTGGCAAAAAATTCATTGATACCCCACCCAAAGATATACCCATTCCGCCGCCAACTCTAAACAATTTGATCAAATATTATGATATGGATGACAAGGCTATCGAATGGTATATGGGTACTATAAAGAAACCTTTACTTAAACCATGCACAAAGAAATTTTGTTATAAATTTCGTGTACCCATACGACATGTAGCCAAAAGAATGATGAGAAGGCCCGAGTTGCCATTTTACCAGGGCCGACGGATATCACCAGAGTTTTTTTGCCTTTTGCAAAAATATCAGCAAAAGTTGAACAAAAAAAGTCGCATTTATCAATTGCCACGTAAAATGCTTACGGGAAAGCCAAGTTTCTCCTACTATAAATATGATGCGGCAAACAAAAGTCGTCACATGCGTCCGGGTATAGATACAGCTGCTCCGGTTGAGTTTCCCTGCAAGAATATGTCATGTCCACGGCGTACTCTAACTCCCGATGAGATTGAAAAGCTCAATGGTGACCAATTTCTTTGTTGTGCTCGTGAGGCAAAGCCGAAATCCACCGAACCATTGAATGTACGAGCAGTCTACGATCCACATTGTCAGTACTCGAAGGATATTAGCAGCAAACATGTCCTACCTGATTCCAAGAAGAAATGTGAAAATTGTGCTGCTCTTTATTTGGAAAAAAACGCTCTAGTTAACGATTTGGAAAAGGAAAAGACAGCTGATATGAGATACAGACTTCATGAAATTTATGATCCAAATTGTGAATTTAATAATGATAGGGTCAAGAGGGAGGGTATATCGGATGATAAGATGCCAAGAAGGTTGCACTTGTTATATGATGCGAATCCCGAAAGAAAACAAATAAGCCTAAAGGACTCACGTGAAAAACTTCATCAGATATTTGTAGCCAGTCGTAATGATGTGCCCGCAAAGGAAACACCGAGAAAAGTGTCACCTGCTCCAGATATGACAGACTATTGTCCCATAACCAAGCCCAAAGTAAAGCTGGGACCCTGTGAGAAGCTGATATGTCCTAAACGTCCAAAGTGCCCAAGGGATCCACGTTCTATAGAGTTCGAGAATCGTCCTCTAAGTAAAATCTTAAGAGAGAGTGATCGGAAGAGGAAATCATGTTCCTCTCGTCAACGTTGTCGGAGAAATGGAAGTCGCAGCACTAGCGTGGCCACCACCACTGAGGATGATGATGCCTGGAATATGCGTAATTGGACCAAATCCCTTGAAAAAGATCACCAGCAAGAGCAAGCCGAGAATGCGTGTTATGGCTACAGAGTGCGACCAGCTTCAAATGGTTTCTACAATGAAGTGGCTGGTTGTCCCCAACGTGTTTTGGCACAACGTTCCAAACGACCTGATCTGTATGAACAGAATGATGTGGAAATGCCGCCAAAACGTAAACTCAATAGATGTGGCTACGGTTACACGGGATTTATACATCATTCTGAGAATCGGAAATTGAATGGACGTTGTCACAAGGTCATCAGAGGTCAATGCAAGCGAAAGAAACCACCGCCTTATTGTTATTTTTGGTCTGCTGTGGATCCTGATATACGTCATGAGGAGAGAACTCGTCTGGCCGAGATTGATTGTCGTAATCGTCATCTATGCAAGACCAGGCGTCCTTATACATATTATTGGTCAAAAGTCCCGTATGGCACACGAAACGAGGCTAAAAGGCGTTTGGCAGAGAGTCAAGCTCCCGTTGTAGAGAGACAGAAACGTCGAGCGCCGCGTCTCTTTTGGTCAAAAGAAAATCGTGTACTCCAACCAGGAACAAATGGGAAGAGGAAGAAGCGCCATGGAAGTATCACGAGTCAGAGTAGCCAAAGATCTAGCCAACTTTCAACAAATGATTCAAAAGAAAATGTGGCACTAACTCAATCAAAGCCAACTTTCAAAGGTAATCATGCCAAACAGCATAGTTCCTATTACTATTGGTCCACAAATAAACAAAGGGACTTGCATTCCAAGCCACCGTCACAGAAGACTCTAAAGGATGATGATAGTTCTTCAGAGTGCGCCTGCTCCGAGGATCAAGCGGTTCTACGTAGCTCTTACCTTTCGACAGCTCGAAACGAATGTCATCCCACAGAGCTCCAAATGAAGCGCAAAAGTAGAACCATAATGGATAGAAAAGCCTATGCATCCGATAGAGAAAACGATAAGGAAGTTGAGCACATGTGGTCGGGCCTTATACAACCTAAGCAAAGGCCACCAACGGTTAGTTCCAGTAATCCAAAGGTTATAAAGAAACCCCGCATCTTACCCAATTTACAGGCTGTGGTCAAGAACTTCTTTTGGTCAAGCAAAAAGTCAAAAAAATCGTACGCAGGAGAATGATCTTTTCGATAGTGATCAGCCAAGGTCTCAAATTTGTCACAAGACCGAAAATGGACCTTGTGTTCGGCGACTGGAGAGCCTTCCCAGTGACCAGGACAGACTAGGTAAATTGACAGTAGAAGATGAAGCAAATTTGACGCAACAGGAGACCAGAAATTTGGGAATGGAGAGGATTCAGAAGAATTCTAAAGCACAACAAAGGACATTTAAAAGAGAATCCTCCACCAGTAAATATGGCAAGCTAAGTTGTCCTCGGGATCCTAATTTCTGGTCAGGTCAGAAGGAGAAAAGACAAAAGTCTGAAACTTCAAGTATTCAAAGAACCAAAAGAACATCCAAAACGGAGGCGTCGCCATTTAGAAATCGCAGAAATCGCTCCATCACACCCACGTCTAGGGACACGGAAACGGAATGTCGTAAAAAGTCATGTCCAAGAATTAAAAAAAGGAAAACTGGATGCACTGCCAATACGCCCTCTGCGGTTGAGGACGTTGAACAAATTCATCGTGAGCCCTACTCCTATCGAAAGAGACGCATTCAATATAGAAACTACAAGGGACCCGAACCCAAACTGAACACACGCTATGTATATCAACGTAGTGTCTCACGCTCAAAGTCTCCGTGCTTGGTACGCAATTCCTGTCCTGTTCCGAGAAAGCGAAAATCTTCCCCTCCGGGACGTAGGACACGCTGTTCCCTAGCCAGACGTTGTAGCAACACTTCCGTGGCCAGTGATGGCTATCGTTCTCCCACTTATTCAGCCAAAGAATATCCTTGTCTGGCTGCCCAACAAAAAGAATCTCGTGCCCAGCGCGAATGGGAAAAACGTAGGCAAAAGAAGCGCGCTAAACGAGAGTACTCCAGAAGGAAGAAACACTGTAGTGATTCCCATGGCAGCAACGATTGGTTTCTCACCTCTCGAGTAGCTGAGCCACGTATAAAAAAATGTCGCCGTAGTCTAGTATTTACACAACATTCCGATCATTTTCCCTCAGATCCAAATGATTGGCATATAGTTGAACCGACAAAGGAAAGCTTAAGTCAAACTCGTCGAAAACACAAAGATTTCCATGTGGTGCAACCATCCAATGTGGACATTGATGAGTATATAGACAGCCAGCGCAAGTGTGGTAGAAAACCGGGAATGATCTACATTAAGAGAGCAGAGGAAACTATCAGCGATGGTGATGAGGATGAGGATTCCATTGATGGTTGCAATTGTGCCGATCATCCAAAGGTCCCTCAAATCTATGACTATCCCACTGTTAGCTGTCCCAATGCCCAGGTTAAGCAACAAAAGAGCGAAGAGAAAAGGAAACCAACATATCGAAAACACGATCATAATCATTATGATTACAGAAGCTCGGATTGTGGTCAGTGCAAACGTTGTAGCAGTAAACCAAGTCGTATTCGCGGTGGCTATCAACAAGATCAACGGGATCAGCCTCATAGTTTTGCCATTAGTGTGACATCTTATCCCAAGACCAATACTAGCAAGCGGGCACATTACGTTAAACAGGTTAATGTCAAACCAACTACAAATTGGGCCCATGGCTTTTGTTTTTGATATACATTTTAAAGAAATCGGGAAGAAGACCCGCAAGGAAAGGTGGTACAAATTGAATGACGAATAAATACATAAATTTGTTTCATTTTGTCATTCAATTTGTAAAGCCATTCCTTGGTCTTAGATCTCCATCTTACAAACATGTAATTGATTGTTTTAATCTTTGCGGTAAATTTTAAGTCAAAATTTTTGCAAAATTTATAACATTTAGTTTGCTTTTTTATTTATTTAATAACATTGGGGTTGGGTTTACTTGTTTTTCACTTCGGTATAGATAAATGCATTCCTGGTTCATCAGTTGATGGTGATTTTCACAAAAAGTTGGAGTACTCTTTACTCATTGGTGAAATTGGCTGGTCGCTTCTCCACAAAGGCTTTCATGCCCTCCTTGCGATCGGCCTGCAAAATAAGAAAAATGACAGATGAATAGCTAGTACTCAACAGTTTTCTATGGATTAATGTTAAAGGATTTTTCTTAAAAGTACTTCTTAAATTCCTACTCAATAATTCTTAAGACTAAGAAAATCTACTAGAATTTTTGTATACTTGTAGTTAACTAAGAACAAAAAAAACTTTGTCCTAAAAAGTTATGGAATTGACTAGTCCCTTTCTTACCGTTGAGAAAGTGGCGTGGAAAGTACGACGTTCGAATTTGAGACCTTCTTGGAGAGTTGTCTCATAAGCGGTATTCACAGCCTCCTTGCACAATTGCACAATCAAATTGGAGTGAGTGCCAATTTTCTCGGCCAATTTCACAGCCTCAGCAACCAGTTGATCAGCTGGCACCACTTTGCTGGCCAAACCCAGTTTCTCGGCCTCCTGGGCATTGATCATGTTGCCAGTGAGGCACATTTCCATGGCCTTTGATTTGCCAACGACACGTGTCAAACGCTGAGTGCCACCAGCTCCGGGAATGGTGCCCAGGGCAATCTCTGGCTGACCAAATTTAGCCTTATCGCCAGCATAGAGGATATCACACATCATGGCCAATTCGCAGCCTCCACCAAGAGCATAACCATTGACAGCAGCAATGATGGGCTTCTGAGTGCGTGCCACCTCAGTCCAGTCGTTGAGGAAATTGCCCTGAATGCACTGGGAATAGGTATTGGGAGCCATCTCCTTGATATCAGCACCAGCGGCGAATGCCTTCTCGCTGCCAGTCAGAACAATGGCAGCAATATTCTTATCCTTGCCGAATTGCTTCAAGGCAGTGGACAATTCCTTCATCAATCCATTGCACAAAGCATTCAATGCCTTGGGGCGATTCAAAGTGATCACGGCCACATTTTGCTTCTCTCCTTGCACTTCGGTCTTGATGAATTCCCAGTTACTTGTAGCTAGTGAGAGTAAAAGAGATGGCATTCTATGAGGTGATTTTGATCTTGAAGGTTACGTAATAATCATAATTTATGGAAACATTTCAAACACACAAAGCCGGTTGCAGAAAAGGCATGTGAAAAAGATAAAGAAATCAAATGCAAATGCAAGTGCAATTGGACTTTGATCTTCGTTCTCTGGATGTGGGGGTGGGTTTGGGGTTTCTACTCACAGGCTGTACTACCGAAGCGGGTGGCAATTTGGGGCTGTCTGGCAGCCACTTGGAGCACCTGTTGAGCACGCTGGGCACAGATCTTAGCAAAATTAGCCATATTTCTCCTTAACAAAACTGAATTCCAACACACAAACACAAAGAACTGCAACAAAAAGAAATTATTTTCCTGTTATCTAATATTAAATTAAAGGCAAAACAAGTTTAATGACCAGCCGGTACGTACGCCTTGGAGCTCTGGAGCAACAATGTGTGTGTAAATAACGGGGGGCCGGATCGATAACATGCGTTATTGTTATCGTTGCGTTAAGCAACACTGAAGAGTAGGCGCCCTTTTTTGAAATTTAAACTTTCACAATTTTAATTTTATAATTGCAAAACTTCTTAACTTAACTCAGTTAAGATTAGATTTAATGAAGATTAAATTTATTATATAAATACATGGATATATTTATTTATATGGAAGGATATGGTAAGATCTTTCATTTAAAATCTGGTTTCATGTATTTTAACTTTAAGAAAAAACTAAAGCTTATTTATCTATATTTAACAAATTTATTGCACGGCCAAGTCGTTAAGTTTTGGTTTTTACATGTTTTTTTTACAATTTTTGCAAATTTCTTTCCTGGTTGTTACTTTCCACCAGCCATATATGGTCTTCGTGTTGTTTTGTATCCCGTCTCTTTATAATAAACACAAATGTGATTATGATTACTATTGTAAAAGCAATTAAAGCAATAATTGTAATGTTCATCCATGAGATGGGAGCTGCAAAATGTTAAGTTATAATTATTTTGAATAATTTCCAAACAGAATAAATTTCAGAACTCACCTTTACAATAGGGAAACTGCTGCATCCATTTGGGAGCTGAGCAAGTATTCTCATTAAACCCTCTAAGACTATGATCCGCTGGGCAATCAAAGTAAATTATGGTACCATTTGGAACTTTAAAGCCGACAGGTAAAACCGCTTCATTAGTTTTATTTTTCACAATGATTTGTGAGAGCTGTGGCACTAGACAGTAATCCGTTGGCTCTTCCACAGTCATAGTCTTGGATTGCCTTATGGTTGGCTTCTGCTCTTTAATGGCAGATGCTCTTGTGCTAGAAGAGACACCTGTACAAAGTGACTCCACTTCATCATCGCCATTTACACAATCTGATTTGCCATCACACAACTTGTCATAGGGCAAACATTGACCGGGATAGCAATAGAATTCGCCATTGTCACAATTGGCTTGTTCCATTTGTGCCCGGCAGAACCAACGTTGCTCATCGGAGCCATCCATGCAGTCTTTGTGGCCATCACAAACCGCAGTACTCGAAATGCAAGCGCCATAATTACACCGAAAACTATAGCCAGGACACCAGATTTTATCACACAACTGTGTTGTCTCATCGGAGGCATCCAGGCAATCGGCTCGTCCATCGCAAAGCTTGGACAAGTCAATGCAGTCCCCACTGAAGCAACGATGTCCTCCACGGGTGCTGCAACTCTGATTGTACGCCCAGGCAAAGGATCCCAGTGTGGTGAGTAAAATAAAATACTCTAATTGACGGAACGATTCCAAAATCATCTTGCTACTTGACTAGACAAACTGCAACTGGAAGAGCCCCATCAGAAAAACCAGTTTTTTGTTTCTCTACATACCTTGGGCTTTTTTCATAATCTGTGTTGTTTTATAATTACAACTTTTGCATAGCAAATAGGTTATAAATGGAAATCAATACTGCTTAGTGAATCGTTAGAGGAAAAACCACTATTGAGAAAATAAACGGAGATAAACATTGCTCATTGTGAACCTGTAAACTAAACAAGCTTTCATTAGAACTGTTTGAAAAGTTTCATCTCGAATCCAGTTTTTATATAGAGCTTATAGTCTAGAATCTACACTCTAGATCCAATTGTACGTACGTCATTTTATTGATGGTTAAATAAATAAATAAATTATTAAATAATTGAGGGTAGAGCTTTGTCGATCAATAATATTTTCAAGTAATTGATTGCTACTTTAAAAAAATGTATCAACAAATTCTTAAAAATTTATGGTAATTTCATTCGTTTTTCTCAGACTATTTCAATTAATTTTGAATTTGTAATTAATATCAAGAAGTTTATTTTGATTTACACACTTATTGACTGGGTTTTTAAAAAATATACAAAGAACATAACAATCTCAATAATAAATCAAGACATTTTGAACAAAGATAAAGAAAGTTACAGATTTGTAAAGTTTTGAGAATTTTTGACGAATTTTTGAAAATAATCTTTGATGATTTTACCAATTTTTCTCCGATTCAGCATTCAGAACACTTTCGAACCGCTTTTTAAATGCCACAACTCAATTTCTATTTATGTTTTTAAAATAAATTTTAAAATTTTATCCCCAAAAATCCATTAAGGGACTGTCCGTTGAAAATCCCTTAAGGTACTCTCCGTTAAAAGGCTTCAAGTGCTTCAAGTTTTTGTAGATTTCAGCAAGGGATTCTCGCTCTCTCCGAATAAAATTGCATCGGTTAATATAAATTAAAATTAGATTGGAACAATGCGGCCGCGACAAGGTTCAATGGCTGTTCGGTTGTTTCAGTTTGACCAAGAAAATGAATTAAAACAATGTATTTTAAATAGAAATAAATTGTTGCTCTTTAGTTTTGCACTCTCTTTAGTTTTTTAGATTTGCTTTCGATCGTTTTGCAGTTCAGTTCGTTAATTTTCAGCATAGGGATCGGAACAGGAAGAATAATGGCTGCAGTGACGGATGATTTTGCCAAGAAATGTCAAGTGAAGCACAATGACACGCTGGGCAGGTGATCTATTCAGTCAATTCACCAATCCTTTTGTGGTTTTGTAATGTGTGACTTCCAGATTTGTGGTTGCTGTGGACAATATTCGTGCCGGCGAAACATTGCTGGTGGAGGAACCCATTGTCATTTTGCCTCATTTAGGGGAAAGACGTTGCGCACGTTGCTTGAATCTAACAACAAATTTTTGCAGGTTTGGCCCATACATATTGCTGCTTAACAATGGGACTAATGGAGTGGGAATTTCTTTGCAGCAAGTGCCAACTACTGCCCCTTTGTGAAGAGTGCAAGGATCATGAGGAACGCGATTGTCAGCGTTTGGCTGATTTGCATTTAAGCGAGGAGCAAGTGCAGCAATTACAGGACAGTCAACGAACGGAGGTGCAGTCAATGGTCAAGTGTCTGCTGCTAAGGGAGCATGCGGAGACGCGTTCTCTTTACGAGGAAATGTATCAAATGGATGCCCAGTTGGATGCGCGACGAGGAAGCGAAGTGTGGAATAATTACCAGGCAAATGTTGCCAATCCTCTTGAGTCGAGTGGGATTCTAGGCAAACTTTGGCAAGGTTCCGATCTGGAGAAGGATGTGGAACTGGTGCAGCGTTTGTTGGCCATTTTCGATACCAATGCTTTTGAGATACGTGCCCCCGAGTCTGGTGGTTCCATGAGGGGTATATATAGAAGGGCCAGCCTGTTTCCCCACAGCTGCATGCCCAATCTAGTATCGGCCATTGATGATGCCAGCAATGGACGACAAATAAAGATCTATGCTAGTCGCTTCATAGCAGCTGGAGAAATTCTCTATAACTGCTATACAAATGTCTTACTTGGCACCCAGGAAAGACGTGAAATTCTGAAGCAAGGCAAATGTTTCAATTGCAATTGTCCCCGGTGCGTGGATCCCACAGAATTGGGCACACATATGAGCAGCTTTATGTGCAACAATTGCTCCTCGACTGGTGGTTATATAGTCCTCAATCCAGAGACAAATCAATGGCAATGTCTACTTAATCCGGAGCACACTCTAAAGCGTGAATTTGTTGCCAATATGCTGGAAAGGGCCAAAGAGGAGGTTTTCCATGCACGCGACAATATCTATAGAATGGAACTGCTTTTGGCCAAGTTAAGCCGATTGTTGCATGGCAACCATTATATCATGTTGGATCTAAAGCAGAATATTGCAGCTATATTACGTCAGATATTGCAGAATATGGCTCATCGACCCAATCGAAAGGTCTATGAACGCAAGATTCGTTTATGCCAGGAGATATTATTGGTACTTAAAGTGTTGGCACCAGGAATCAATCGTCTGAAGGCCATAGCTCTCTACGAACTGGCCAATACCCAAGCTGAGTTGGCCAGGAAACTGTACACAGAGCAGGAGCTAAGCTCAACTGATTTGTTGGTAATTTATTGGCAATTATTTTCGAGCAAAACATTTTCAAAGACATTTCTAAACTTTTAGGCTCAACTGCAGCAAACGGAGATTATGATGAGGGAATCCTTGCGAATGCTTCTATTCGAACCCTTGGCCACACCAGAGGGTCAACTATCACGCAGCATGATGAGGGAGCTAAAAGAATTGCAAAACGACATTAAAATGCTACAGGATAACGACAATGTTGGCGTTCTTTGAAAATTGTAAATTTATATATTTGAATTCGATAAATTTTGCGCACATTTTTTAAGACTACGCTTAACAGCACTGCCGTTATTACAAGTACTGCCAATAACATTTGTCAGCTGGCTAATAAGAATGTCTACTAAAACACAAACGCTAAACAAATTTCTTTAAATTCGTACAGTTTTATAATTGATTTGCCTTGCAGCCAAAAGGAAATAATTTAATTATTCTGAGATATATTTTAAAAGTAGCCACACTAGCTAACAGACCAACACTGTGTACGTGCGACAGCTGACTAACGAACGTTAGGCAACACTTAAATATAGATAAAAACTAAAGTAAATCATAGACCGTAAAGAAACAACAAAAGAACGCAAAACCAACCCCAACCTCAATTTACGGGGGTGAATAGAATATGAACAGCTATGGCGACGACTCCAAAATCAGTTGCGAATGTTCGTTCGTTGCCAACGGTTGGGAATCTCTCTCTAGACAATTCGTAAACTGAAAGGCAACTACATATTCAATAAAATAAACAAGAGACCAAAAAACAGCAACAAATGTTGGGATAGCATCGCAAGCTTAGGCTAAAGCTAATTTTCCATCACCTTCCCCTTCGCTACTGCCGCCGCCTGCACCCAGCTGCTGTTGGCTATGCATGGGAATAGCTTTTGCAAATTGTGAAATTTCAAAAGAATTCGTCATCGATCGGCGTGCAGGGGAGTCCCCAAGAGATTAACTGATCATCATCAACATGTCACTGGGCAGCGTAGCTGGAGCCCTGCTAAAGGGATCACAGACGGCATTGCAGCAACTGTTGGAGGATATAAATTTCCAGCGGACCAAAGAGATGCGACAATTGCTCAAGGATGGTGGGTATATTGCAGTGCATTGGATGTCCTTGTCGAGTTGCCTTCTTTTTCGTTTTGAGAAAATTTTCTGTCTACATTTGCACATTATCGATTTATTCACAAAAAAGCCAACCCCAAACCCAATTGTTAGGGAGTATGCGCTCCACTTATGGTACTAACCTTCCCTTCCTTCAGTCCTTCACCCCTATACGCCCATCTCATTATCCGGCAAATCACGATTTCTTTTTTTATGTAAGCGGCGGCACTTTCGCTTTTGTTTTGGTTGGCATGGGAATAGAAAAAACTGTGTGGGGATGGTTTCAAGAGGAGGTCGGACAGCTGTTCACCTGTTAGTAATTGAATTTCTGTGTTTTTTTTTCAGATGGCGGCTTTGTGGTACTACAGGGTACAACCTATTGGACAGATCTATTTGTCCGGCATTTCCTATTTCAAACAGAGCCGCAGCATAGCATCGATTCGGATGATTTGCTCTTCTTTGTGCGCAAGAAGCATGTGAAGAGCTCCTCGCGACATATGCCAAAATATGAGGTTAAATAAGGATCTCTCTTTAAAAAATGAAATTGAAACTAATTTTTGTTTGAAATTTTCACAGACTGAGGTGGAAGTATTCCGCAAAGATTCTCGGAAACTGCCCATTGGAGATCCCGATGTCGATTGGGAGGAGACTGTATATCTAAATATGGTTATACATCAATTCGATTACACTCTCACGCTGGCCATTTGTACGAGAACTTCACCCAAAGAACTGCAGGTGCTAAGGCGGCATTCACAGCGGGTCTATGCCAGTCCCTCGAGACGAAAAATGGACACAAAGGGCGAGGGTGAAGAAATTACGTATCCGCACATTTGTTTCATGGTCGATAACTTTGATGAGGTATTCAGTGACATTCTGGTGCGGGATGGCGAAATGGTGTGCGTGGAATTGGTAGCCAATGACAAAGATGGCTCCGTACAGGGTGTAATCTTTTTGGGTTCCATACGCTATGATGCTCTCAAGAAGGTCTACGATGCCAGAGTAAGTTCCCTAGATGATAAATGACAAAGAACTCCATTAAAATGCATATTTTTCTGATTATTAGCAATCTAGTCTCAGCTCAAAGGTGGCCCAGCGCATGTCCTTTGGCCTGTTTAGCAGTGGCGCCGGTGTACAAACACGCTGTGAATTTGTACGCATGAAGGGACCACAGGGCAAGGGCCATGCCGAAATGGCAGTGACTAAACCCAAGGGCTCTGGTGTCGAGACACCAACCAGTGAGCCAGGATTCTGTGCCACCGATATGTGGGACGAATGGGATGAAGAGAACGATGATTATTGCACCTATCGACATCAACGACGTCTAAGCGATCCCAGTGCCAACTTAAATAATTTCTCACGTTATGGCTGGCGCACGAAAAATGCCAATAATCCCCAGGATATGGTGGGCAGTGGCACAAGCAGTTCCAGTGCTGCAGCCAAGGCGCGTTCCGAGAACGAAGGACTCGACTCTTTGGCCAACGAGGTGTCCGAAATTGAGGCTGGTGACTTACGTGATGGTCAGTATCAATTTTTTGGTCTGCGTTTTAATTTGTTCTCTTCATTTTCATTGGAGCTCTTTCAACTATTTTATTTGCATGTCTAAATTAACTTATTTTCTTTAACTCTTTACTCTCCTTTTTCATCACACACTTTCTGTATGTTTATTGTCTGCATTTTGGTCTTTGCTTTGTAGAGTGCTTCTTAGTATTTTTATAATCTCCTAATTACTGCTTGCTCCATTTTTTGATTTTTGTGTTGTTTTCTCGTAAAGATGTTGTGGTTCCTTCAAATTTTCCTTTTTAAAACTACAGAAAAAAAAACAAAAACAAAAACATAAATCTAATTCTTATCTTTCCAAACCATAAGGACCTCAGAGTCCCACAGAGTTTGCCGAGAAAGCAGGACCTAACAAAAAAAAAAAAACAAATATCAACCAAAACAAACAACAAATATAATAAGAATAATTCTTTAGTTGAAACCATTTTTATTTTGCTTTTGTTTAAAGTAATTACAATTTTTCTAACTTGTATTTATATTACCAAAAGTGAGAAAAGAAAACATACAGAGAAGAACACGATCGATCACTAAGCGGAATTACAGTAAACTGCAGATCCTTCAACAACTATCAGTGTTGTAAAATACATATTTAAGGTCTAGACCTTAATTAATTTGACATAATTTGAGTTCAAAACAAAATATAAGCACTTTTTTAAGTTGTTTTTAAAATGCACTTTGTGCAAGAAAAAAGTAAAAAAGTAAAATTCATTATTAGATTTCCCATAGAAGATTCATAAATTTAAAATTCTCGATACTGGTGATCGGAAAATACATATTTGTATAGACTACTCTATCTACTCTGACTTTTCCCCTAACACTCTTCTTCAACCGTCTCCCTTTCTCCCAACCACAACAACAATTTATATATATACATATAACACCAAAAGTCAAACCTTTTAGCTGCCGTCCCTTCAGTTCTTCTTTTTGTTCATCATTTCACTTCATTTATGTTTCTGTTGGCATTTATGTTTAAGTTGCTCGGTTGTATATATTCGCATTATTATGTGTGTTTCATTGTAATGTGACATTTAAAAAAATGCATAATGGAAAAAATGGAAAACAAATCCGATCTATATCTTCTTGTAGATCAAAAACGTCCTGCTTTCTCGGCCTCTGAAGCGAAACTACACACAAACCCCAAGTGTGAAACGCTCAAACTTGACCTAGTCCAACATCAAGACAAGCCAGCAACAACAACAACAGATGCTCAAATCATTCCCACATCACCAGCAGCGGCAGCGGCACCTGCAAGTACACCGCCACCATTAAGTGCTGCAGTAGAGGTAACTGTGACCAACGGAAGCGTCACAAACGCAAACTCCACCTCCACTTCCACTGGCTGCAATTGCTTTGGAGGCAAAAAGTGTAAAAAACGCTGGGCAACAGCCACTGGCAATCTACAGACGCCCGAGATGTCGGAGGTCTATTGCCCCAGCTGTGAAGATCCGTCCAATGAGACACCAGCATGTCTCAGTAAAATGCCCGACAAGACGCGTCCCTCTCGATTGAAACCCAAGGCTAACATATTGAGTGTGGAAAGCGAATTGGTAGTGGGCACCAAAAGAGGAAGTCTACGTTTGCCAATGGATAGCAAACGTAAACAGCAATCAGGCGGAGGAGGAGGAGGAGCAAGCATTACCCGCAGCGCCTCTCTAAGTGCGGCAGATCGTCGCACCAGTTTGCCTGTAACTAATAAAAGAATATTGGCGCCAAGTAAAATACGTGCCCCTAAGACGGGCAAAGCTCAGGAAAAGGATAAGGAGAATGATAAAAAGTCTTCCAATCAGAAGACTAGCAATATTCTATCGAAGATATCACCCAAAAGGTTAAGAGGAGGAAAAGATAAAGACAAGGACAAGGACCAGAGCAAAACATTGCCAGTGAAATCGAAAAAGATTTTAGAACTAGAAGTGACTACTCCTTGTACTTCCGCTCCTACGGCCAATCCAGCAAAGACGCAGGAGTACGAAATAGCCGATGATGCCACATCCTTAAATGGCAGCGAAACGGAGGGCAATGCCAAAATGGCCATATTAAGTGAAAGTGATAGCAAGCTAATGATCAGTGTACGTGGACGTGAAGAGTTGCCCGTGGTGGAGTCAAAGTCACCATTTGAGAAATGCATTCGTATACCTATACAAGCAGATGAAGATCATCCACTGCAACCGGAAGTAATATCGCCGCCATCCTGCCAAAATAATGATGATGATGAATCTACAGCCGCTGATGTAATCAATGGCAATCAGGATCACGAACAGGATCAGAATAATGTTGGCCATAGTGCCACCTTGCCGCGCACATCGAAGCAATCGTTCTACAATAGAGCCATGCATCTAGTACCGAAACGTCGCACACCCGATGGCACCACCATCTACTATTGGTGCGATTTGCCCAAGAAAGCGCTAAAAGGTCATAAATACTCACTATCCCTTACCCACCCTTTACTTGTTAGTCTCTAACTATTAAACCTCCAGCATGCCTATATAAGCACAGAGAAATTACTTACAAGCCAAATTAATCTTTATTCTTACTATAATCTTTTACTTTTTAGAACTCGACGATGGAGCCTATAATCCGCTTTGGACTAGTCGCGGCTTTACACAATCATTTCATTTCTGGAAAGAGAATCGCCGACAGCAATCGACGCCGCTGAATGCATTTCTCACCTATGTGACGTTGCCCTGGTGGAGCATTGCCAAGGGTGAGTCTAATATTTAAATCAATTAATTAATAACTTTATGTGACTTTTTTCCTGTCTTACAGACTTGCTGGATCATCGAGAGGCGCCCATATTAACCTTTTAGTATTGATTTTGTGATTTAAGTTTCTCAACAACAAATTGTTTATCAGTTTTGTTTTTCCACTATGCTATGTTTTGTGATCATTTATCTCATTTATCCTTTATAGCTTTATAGCGATTTGGTCTCCAAAAACTACAAAATGAAGGAGAACTCTTATATATATATATATTTAGACATATATATACGTATGTAATTGTAATATTATTTGTAAATTGTATGGTGACATTTATACACTATTAGAAATATATATATATATATACATACATGTGTATAATACATAGAAAAGATCCACACAGTATTCGATTGCAATCCACAGTTATTATCTCGTAAAACCCAACTTGAGAGCATTACGCTTCAGTCTGTTTTTGTGCTTCGCCAGAAGCAGTCGAAATCAAGCTTGAGAAGACGAAATAATTGAAATCTTCTACTACTTTGTGTGTGTGTTTGCCCCTTCTGTGATAACGTTCAAGTAAAAACAAAGACGACGACCAGAACAACAACAAAGATCATGTTGATGCTGAAGAGGATGGGGCACTTGTTTGCTGTCGTCTGTCTGGCAATTATTATTAGTCCAACCTCGGCATGCCCGCGTGCTCCCCAAATGCCACATGGTCGACGTACACGAGGCGATAATGGATACAAATTAATTGTGGCCGATGGACCCAATGGCTATGTTCCCGGCAAGACCTACAACTGTAAGTGTGATATAAAAAAAAAAAAAACTCAAATCTGTGGCAAATGGCAGAAATGGATTTCACAATCAGTTGTCAAGGGTCACTACTTGACTTGACTTGCCAGGAAGAGAGCGAGAACTGACCAAAACATAATTATAAGCGATAAGCCAAATCCAAATTGATTACGATTTGGAGCATTTATTTACATATATATAGAAAGAAGTATTGAATTTTATTTTCATTTCAATCTTGCCAAAGTTTATAGTTTTCTATAGATTTAATTTGAAGGAGATATATATATAAAGTAATGGGAAGGACAGAAAATTATAACTTAATGTTTCACAAGGTTTTAGTTAAATTGATTTAGATTTTAAATTCTCTTTAAATTATTGTGTTTGTTTTTTTTTTTTTTTTTCATTAGTCCTTTTCTTTAAAGTAATTAATGTTTGTCGGTCTTAACAACTTTAATGAATTCTTTTCGACATTTTCTTTGGGATACTATGACTCAAAACTTAACTTGTGGTAAATAAATTTACCAACAATTCAAAACATGTTTTTTTTTTTCAAAACAAACTTACTTAAACTTTATATATATTGCTCCTAAGCAATATAACGATTTATATCTTATTTGGTTAAGCTCCAAATAAGCTTTCTTCAGCCTTTTTTTTAAATTTAATTTTAGCTCAATTGAAAAAATTTAATTCTAGTTAGTTGTGGCTTTCTCTTTTTTTAGTAGAAACAACTCGAAATTGATTCTAAATTGATAATATCAAAAAATATAACAAATTATATATCGTTGTTAGACTTTCGAATCAATTTAGGAAAAAAATCAGTATATCAAAAGAATTATTAAGCTTCACTTCCACTTGCAATTTTTGCAAATTAAAGGGAGTGAATTTAAATATAAAGGAAAAGTTCTTAATACTAACAAAGTGTAAAGGTAGAAAAAGTAATATTATGTTGCAATGTCAGTTATCGAATGATTTATGACCAATTCGAATATAATATCAAAAAGTGTGTGAGAATGACATAATAATATGTATATACTTTTACATACAGTAATTTACTCCAGTTCGATTCCATATACGGAGCAATGTTTTACAAAAAATTGAATGAAAATGTCTTTATATGTAAAAACTAATTAAATCGTCTAGCTTTTACCAGAACTTATAGAACTAAAACTAGAATAACTTGAAAACAATATAAAGAGAGAGAGAGGGAGAACTTAACAAACGAAATTTAGTTTTTACGCTGATTATTGGAATGACTTTGAAATAATTTCCAAAAAAAAAAAAAACTTAATTATCCTTTCTGGCAACAGTTTTCATTTGTTTGGACCCTGAAACTCTTTTAACTATTCGATGCTTGTGCAAATGATTCATATATTCGGCCTCAAAATAGAGTGTTTCTTCACAATACTCACAATAGAATAAGAAATTATTCAGTTTTGAGAGAAAATTAAATAGTTGAAAATAATACTCTATATTGGATGATAGTTTAACCTTTTGGAAATAAACCAATTCAATTTGTTTACCATGCCAAATGTTTATAAGATTCAGCAGACGTTTCAATTCCAAAATGTTTAAATTAATGTGTAGTTTACGATTCAGTTCCTCCTTGAGTAAGCCTAATTCATGATTTAGACTTCGTGACATATCCGAACTAACAATAAATTTCCTACGATTCCAAATGATTGCGTAATTGCGAAAGATTTGTGTGAATTTTGTTGCTTTTTCACGCATTGTATCGTATGCATCCTGGCAAAGTTTATCCACATAGGTGGGATATTTTACAACAGGTAACTAGTGAAACGAAAAGGAGAAGAATATTCGAGATCAAATAGGAAAATCGTATTAAAAATAATTATATGACTTACCCCAATCAAATTCAATAGAATAAGATCATCCCTAATGACATTTGGTTTAGATGGCAACTCTTGATCAATTTGTGGCTTCATTTCCTGGTCGATGGATGAGAAAGTTATTCTAATATTTACTTTAAGATATGCACAACTTACCAACTGACTTGGAGATTCACTTTCCTTGGGCATAGCCAACTGAAGGAGGCTATCGGCACCATCAAGTGGTGTAGACTTTAAATCAGTTTGCAGAAATTCTATTACACTGTCTGATAAGCTAAAGTTCAAAGGGCAACGACTAGGTTCATCTTTAAGATTGCATTTTGGGAGCTGTTGCTGAGAGTTATCCTCTAATGATTCACCTCTGGGCGTGTTTGGCATTGGTTTTGGGTCAGTTTCTTTTTTAGCCTTCTTTGGCATTGGATTTAATTCATCTTCCCAATTAGCTGATCTTCTTTGGGGTGGCTTCTCAAAACTTCTTTCCTGCTCCAAATTGAGTTTTGGCAAAATTTCAACTTTACTTATTTCTACAAATTTGCCATTTAGCTTTTTCTTAGAATCTGATTCCAGATTGTTGGGCATTGAAGAAACATTATATATCCAAGGTTTTTGAAAAGATTCAGTAGATTGAACAGGATCCAATGACGGTTTTGAAGTAGCTGATGAAATCTTTGACAAAAGTTTTTGGTTTTCTTTCGATTCTTGAATTGCCGGTAATTTCGGATTTTCTATGAGAGGTTTTTTTGTATCCAAAGGGCTTTTCCCTTTAATATTATCATCTGCCAAGTGCTCTATGGAACAAAGATTATTTAAAGGAGTACGCACTGGTTTGGCAGCCATTTCTTCGACTTGCAGAGATCGTATTATGCGCATCCTGACGCTGCTCATTTGTTTCATCTCCCGTCTGCGAGTCATTCGGGTGATGCTGTAACTCTTCAAGTCACAAATACTCAAGGAACTCTTCTCTGTCTTGCTGCGACTCTGGCGGAATCCCTTTGTATCTTTTTGGGACTCCATTTCGGTAATCTGGCAATAGGTGGATTCTGTTAGGATTTTTGTTTTCTTTTCAGTTTCCTTGTTTGAAAAGGGCTCTGGATGGTTATCTGCTTTATTGTTATCATCATTAAACAACAACGACTCCACCTCAGCTTTTAAATCTTTGACATTATCTAGAAACAGAGCACATTATATGTGTCAGCAAAAAGTTAGTAATTATAAGGACTTACCAGAGTTATCCAATGAATCATTCAAATCTATATCATTGGCCGCCAGGGCTTCCATTATGTTTGCATTAGACTGACAGGCATACAATTCAGATGTCGCATTGTCCTTAATAATCTCTTCATCTCTTTCCCTTTCCGGCAAACCGGAATCGCCGCTGCTACTGCTATCCGAGACGGATTGCTCATTATCCTGTTCATTATCCTGGTGTCCAAGTAGCTCCTCCACACTGTAAACATTTTGCTCCACAACAAAACTCAAAATATCACTATGATTTGCTTGCAAATGCCTGGAGAATTCCGGCAATCTGGTGAAAATATCGCTGCAGAAGCGACAAAACAAAGCCATAATGTTATCTTTTGGTGAAATAACAACATCTCCGCACTTTTCTAAATTCGCATTACTGCCATCGGGCAGTAAATTTAAAAACGAAGACATTTATTTAATATTTTTTAAACAAATATGAAAAATTTGGAAAAAACAAAAAATCACGCGCGTTCACCTAGTGGTGTTGGAAAGCGATCGAACTATTCGGTTCAGTGTTGATTAAACTGATACTAGCGGGAAAGGGCTACATCAAATTTATCTGGGTAAATGTTTACTATTACTACTCGAGATTTCAGTGTTGAAAAGTGGAAAAATCGGGTAAAGCTAGATTTCAGTGTTGTCAAACGCTACTTTTTATTTGGCGCGCTGTTTGACTGCCCTGGTAGCCAAATATTTTAATCTAAACTCAAAAGTCGAGGAATATTCTGCTGCTCTGTCAGCCGAATATGGTATTCTAAACTATATTTGTTCTATAAAATCAAGAAATATTGTAAACTCAACAATATTTTCGTTTGTTGAAAATAGTACGAACAAAAGATTCAAAAAGCCCGCGTAATCGGGCAATGTTACCAATGTTTACTATTACTACTCGGGCCCAAAACGCCCTTAAACTACATAATTTTGGTATCAAACGAAAGAGAAAAATTGCACGAGCACAACCTCGGGTGCGCCTTGTCGATTTATTTCGTAGTTTTTGAGTAATTAACAAAATAAAATTAATATTTTTAGCGGGACTATAGCTAAAAGTAGCTTTTTCCGGCTAAAAAAAGCTGTCAGATTTTGAGACAGTGTTGCCAGATGCCAAATTTCGAATACTCGATTACGCGGGCTTTTTGAATCTTTTGTTCGTACTATTTTCAACAAACGAAAATATTGTTGAGTTTACAATATTTCTTGATTTTATAGAACAAATATAGTTTAGAATACCATATTCGGCTGACAGAGCAGCAGAATATTCCTCGACTTTTGAGTTTAGATTAAAATATTTGGCTACCAGGGCAGTCAAACAGCGCGCCAAATAAAAAGTAGCGTTTGACAACACTGAAATCTAGCTTTACCCGATTTTTCCACTTTTCAACACTGAAATCTCGAGTAGTAATAGTAAACATTTACCGTAAACATTTACCTTTATCTGGCTTGAAAAGGCAGAATAACGATTTTCTGTTACATTTGAATCTTTGTTTATTTTTTGCAGTACTTCTTCTGGGACACCGCACTCACGATAAAATTCAACATTTTACCCACTTTACAATTTCTGCAGAAGCCCACACTGGTGCCCGTCGTCCTCAAGCGGCGAATCCCCGTCGTGTGGGTCGTTTTCAATTGTTCAGCGATTCGCTGACCAAATTCAACGATCGCTGTGTGAATACCGTTTCGGAAGCCGATGATTTGCCCAAAACTGAAGTGCAGGTGATGTGGGTGGCTCCAGAAGCGGGCTCTGGTTGCGTTTCTCTTTCTGCAATGGTGTATGAAGGACCACGTGCATGGTACTCTGATGATGGCAACCTATCGGCCGTAATTTGTGAACGAAAACCGGATGCCACTACCATTCAAAAGGAATGTTGTGCCTGCGATGAGGCCAAGTATAGCGTAAGAAGTGGTCTCCATTTCTTTAAGAATTCATGATGTTTATCTCCATTTGTTTTTTTTAGTTTACCTTCGAAGGTATTTGGTCGAATGAAACTCATCCCAAAGATTATCCGTTTGCCATTTGGTTGACTCACTTTTCCGATATTATTGGAGCATCACATGAATCGAATTTCTCCTTCTGGGGCGAGAATCATCTAGCCACCGCCGGCTTTAGATCCCTAGCCGAGTGGGGATCGCCATCTGCCCTGGAATCAGAATTGCGTGCCAATGGTCCCAAATTGCGTACATTGATCAAGGCTGCTGGTCTTTGGTATCCCGATGTTAATCAGAACACGTCATCCAAATTTCGTGTGGATCGCAAGCATCCAAAAGTATCGCTAGTATCGATGTTTGGTCCTTCACCCGATTGGGTGGTGGGCATAAGTGGTGTAGATCTTTGCACCACAGATTGCAGTTGGGTTGAATCATTAGATTTTAATCTTTATCCCTGGGATGCCGGCACCGACAGTGGCATCACTTATATGGTAGGTGGTAAACTTTACATTGATTCGCAATACTAATTTCTTCTTTGCGTTTTAGTCACCCAATTCTGAGACACAGCCACCTGAGAGAATGTATCGCATTACCACCATGTATCCAGAGGACCCTCGTGCTCCCTTCTACAATCCCAAGGTAAATAAATGCTACATACATCTTAGGACTAACATTAAAGAAATCTTTTGCAGAGCCGCGAGATGACTCCATTGGCCAAGTTGTATGTGCGTCGCGAGAAGATTGTCTCAAGAAATTGCGATGATGAATTCCTTCAGGCTCTGCAAGTGGAAGTCTCTGACGATGCCGAGGAACAGGATACACGTGGTAAATGAGAATACATTTAGAATCAATCGAATCTTATCTCTTATTGTCCCGTGTTTTCAGTTGAATGCCGCGTCAGTGAATTTTCGTCCTGGAGTCCTTGCTCAGTAACCTGTGGCAAGGGAATTCGTATGCGCAATCGTCACTATATTGTGCCCCAGAAAGCTGCCGATGCCAAATGCAGCCGCCAATTGGTATCAAAGGAGATGTGTGTGTCCCCAGTGGCCGAATGCCCTGAATCATCATCATCATCTCTCCGTGATGAAGATGAGGGAGAAAATCTGGCCAATTCGCAGTCGCTCGTTAATGACAATGGCGAGGGAGCCGGCTTATGCAAGACCTCACCGTGGAGCGTATGGTCCGAATGCTCGGCTAGCTGTGGCATTGGCATCACCATGCGTACACGGACATTTGTCAATCATTTGGGACGCAAACGTTGTCCGCACATAACCGTTGTGGAGAAGAACAAGTGCATGCGGCCCGATTGTACCTATGAGCAGGTTGAATTGCCCGATCCCGATTGCCCCACGACCCAGTGGAGCGACTGGAGTCCTTGTACATCGACCTGCGGACGCGGTGTGACCATACGGACACGTCTGGTCATTCTCGAGAATGGCGAAGCCAAGGACAAATGCTTGTCTCGCATGGAACTGCATCAGCAGAAGGAATGTATCAATCCTGTCGATTGTCACATCAACTCAGAAATGGCCAAAGATATTTGTATCCAACATCCGGATAGTGGTCCTTGTCGGGGTAATTATCAGCGTTATGCCTACAACCCGCAAACGCAATCCTGCCAATCCTTTAGCTATGGCGGTTGCCGTGGCAATCGCAATAATTTCCTTACCGAATCGGAATGCTTGCAAACCTGCAGCTCGGTGAGATCGTTGAAGGCGGCTGAGGAAGTTCCCCAGGGTTGTGTCATGTCCGATTGGTCTAATTGGTCAGCCTGCAGCGTCAGCTGTGGTGTCGGCTATTCCGAGGGTTATCGTCAAGTTATCAGTGAGCCCCAACACGGTGGACAATCCTGTCCCAAGCGTCTAAGCAAGCGTCGCCGCTGCACTATGCCCAGTTGCTAATTGCAATAAAAATTTGCTGCCTATTCTCCAATTTGTAATCAGATAAATGTACAGATTTTACATAAATACATCAAAAATTATATTGGAAATTTATCTCCAGTCATTCAGTTATTTGATTCTTAAGCTAAAATAAAGGTTATTCTTGCTTAGACAACACAATAACGCATCAGACACTGACGAGCCTTGCGATTATTGCCATTGGCTCGATAGATCAGATGCAAATTAAAGGCCACCTCGTGCTGCAGTCCAAGTATGTTTGGATGCTTCTCAAGCAAAGGATGTTTCACTGCCAAAGCCTTTTCATAATATTCCACAGCCAAATGAAGTATATTCGCCTGATGATAGATGCGACCAATGTTATACAAAATTTCCTGTTGGGCAGCACAATCCTCCACTTTGGTGGACGAAGCATCCGAAGAGGAGCGAAGTTCCCGATAACGTTGGGCAAAGGCCACAGCCTGAGCCACTGCAGCAGTTTTGCGTAAAACCTTTTTCTGCAGGGCCAATTGATTAAAGACCACTGCTATGGACAGTGCCACCAATGGATGAGGATTATCGCGGAGCAGGGGCACATAGACATTCAATGCGTATTTGTAGGAACTACAATTGAGATGATAATGACCCAAAAAGAGGCGCATTTGCGATGTGCCATGTGGATGACGATGTAGTAGTCGCCTTATATAGCGAAAGTAACGAACTTCATCTCCCTGTTGGACCAGCAGAGACAATAAATTCCATAGATTTACTTCCGTGGGCTGTTTGGCTATCAATTCCCTTAAATAGGAGAAGCCAATGGGACAATCATGATTAAAATAGCATGCCAATATCATTATCCTTTCAATCTCATGATGATACGGAGTGAATCTCTTGGTGGTGACCATGGCAAAGCAAATCCTTTCGATGGCACTCTGCTTGTCATGTCGAAATGCCGTGCTCACCAGCTCCAGAAAGAGATCATATTCATCTTTGATGGTCAGATCATGGGATGGTGTGGCTGCGGCGTCTGTTTCCTTTCGACTCGTCTCTGCCAACTGATCTTGTTGCTCACCAGCGGCTAAACTTCGCATTTGTAGAATGGCTTTCAGACTTTCCGTATTATAGGCACTTCCTCCATTGGCTGCTGCCAACATCTCTTCGCGATTCTTTAGCTTTATGGAATGGCGGCCAAGAAGAACATAGCCAACATCAAGAAACTCTTCTATGCGTCCAATTTGCTGAAGCATCACACAACGTTCGTAAAGGAGACGAGCATGTAGAGGCTGTCCCTCACTTTCCGCCTCCGCCGATTGTTCCAGAGCCTGTACCGCTTCCTCATTCCTACCCTGCTGTTTAAGTAGAGCGGAGAGTGTGAATTTGGCCTCATAGCAAAAGGGGGCCAACTCCACCACACGGGCATAGCATTGGATGGCCTCATTGGTGCGATTCAATTGACGCAGACAATCCGCTTGCCTTAACCACACAAAGGCGGGGCACTCGAAGGTCTCACCATCGGTTATGGGTCGCATTAGAGCAATGGCTTCGGCATATTTGTGTTCCTGCATCAGGGCCTCTGTCACATCCATATACAATTCCACACGCTCCACCGTCAGGGTGATGTGCTCCTGCAGATTCTGGATGAGATACCCAAACAAATGATGGGCGCCCATGTGAACGAGACTCACACAGAGCTTGGATCTTAATTCGGGGACATAGTCATCGGGTATATCACAAAAGTAAATTAAATCCGGACTCTCATCCGGCTGCGTCTCTAGTTGTAGTTGGGTGCGCTCCCTGAGGCAATGCAAAACTTTAACATATTGCTTATTAAGGATCAGAAGCTCCATATAGATATTTAAGTCCTCCAGTTGGAAGCGGGAACCACACACTTCGTAGGCCCCATTCATGGCCTGCAAAGCAATGGAATATTTTTCCAGAACGTGAAAGAAACGTGCCACATTTTTGGCTGTGTTTAGGCAGGTTATCCACTCATCCACGGGCATTAAGGGAATCATTTTTAGGTACGTAAACATAGCAGCATTTGTCTCGCCCATCTTTTCCAGCAATTGTGCCTTACGCATACGCAACAAGTACTCCTTGGGCAGCACTTTGATGGCCTTGGTGAAGATCAATCTAGCCCTGGCCATGTTGCCTTGCTGTACCAGTAGATCTGATATCCGTATCCACATGTCACGATCCTGAGGATTCAAATGGGCGGCGAGAGTAGAGAAATGGAGAAATTTGACCTCATCTCGATTTTCATAGATCTCGGCCAGGGTGTAGAATGGTTCGCTAGCCAATGGATTTTGACGAATGATTTCCATGCAAATCCTTTCCGCTGTCTCATAGCGCCCATAGACAAAGCTGAGATTCGCCTCACCCATCAAACCCAAAAGAGCTGGACTTAATTGGCTGCGTCGTCCCACAGTTTTAGCACCGCCGCCACTACTGGCGCCTCCTCCACTACCAGCACCACCACCACTAGCACTGCGACCAACACTAGTGCCGGCTTTGGAATCCTCAACCGATTGTCGTTGATGTTGTTTCCGTTTTTTGGCCAATGCCTTAACTTCTGCCTGATAGCTGGTCGAGGCAATTGGTGTCTCCTCTTCAGTTTCACCCTCAACATCATCATCATCGTCCCCAGGTTCGAATTTAGTGCAAAAGTCGGGAAACTCTAGGCACTGTACGCCCTGGACATAGCGTTTGATGAGTGCTCCCTCTTCCTCCTCCTCATCGTCGTCGTCATCGGCAACTGTATCAATAATGTCGACTACACGTAGAGGTTCTGTCTCCTGGAACTGGGCCAATTCACCTTCGGGCACATTGCTGCAATCAATTTCCTCAATTTCCACTTCGTTCGAATTGTTCGAGTCCTCACCTGCCGGTTCTTGGTCCATTATTGTTCGATTTGCTGCTGTAAGTATAGCAATAAAAAACGTAAACAAGAGAATAATTTTATATATTTACCATTTAAGCTTTGTAATTTACATTAAATTGCTTCCATGCCGCATTTATTTGTTTACTTTTTGTTAAGGGTGGGAAATTATCAATGGGAATCGCATGATTACCAAAACATCGGATGTCATTCCATCCCTAATAAAATACCCAGCAAACATTGACAAGAAGTTTCTATTGAGTGTTCCTTATGGTTATTGCTAAATATTTCGGCCTATATGGGCTAAGTGCGACTAATTCAGTTTTCAAGCACTTTCCCGGTCCTTTACCAAGGCGATAATGCTAATCTTAGGAAGATTTATTGTTTTTCCATTTTATTTCGTACCTATGAATGCCATGTCATCTGGTGTGAGAAAACAACATTTATTTCTCGTTAATCAAATGTCAAACTACCCCACGATACCCTCTATTATTAAAGGGACGGATGTGGCGTTCTTGAACCTGCTTACGACTTACGTAAGTATTATTACGTCAAAGGCGTTAAATTTAAATTGCCAAGCCACATTAAATTTTAATTTATAATATTTAATACACATAATTAATAAATTAGTATAAATTTTACATTTTATTATTTTGCAATGCAAATTTCGATTATAATTTGAAGATCGGTTTTAGCATCCCTGGGATTGATCGTAGTACTAACGACGTAGCGTGACTCTTCTGAACGTTCTTAAGTAACGGCGCTTTTGTTTCAGAGAATCGAATTACAAAAAAAAAAAAGAAAAATTTCCAAGAAGTTGGTTTAACGCTTGTAAAATTTTAATGCAATTTTTCGTGGTTCCCCAACTACTAAATTTCAAGCAATATGGACCTAATCGGGGTAAGTATTTTGGACCTTTTACTAATGCATTGATAAGATTTAGATTGCTGTATTGATACGAATTTCAGGTTGACTTGCATTTGTCCAGAGTGGCCTCACAGTTTAAGGCACAAGGCAAAAACGCAAACATCGCACTGAATATGACCTGCGAGGCGGAATCGGTTTTGAAACAATTATCGTAAGTAGAAAACAAAGCCAACTACTCGTCCGGCTACTAATTGATGTCTTTCAGAATCAAGAGGCTTGTAAATAGTCTGGACGTTTATGAGCCGAGTAAGGAGATGCTCCGTTCGCTGGAATTGAATTTCACACACGAAAGTCTGATCGTGCAGAATCCAATATTTGCTGATTACTTGGTGTCGCGTCAATTGGAATTCTATAATGCTTGCACGGTGATGAAAACTTTGCTTACCATCGAGGATATATCGAAAATGAAACTATATGCTCCACTCGTTGAATCGAATGTAGTCATTCATAAGGTTTCCCAACGTTGCTATTCCTTTGAACTAAAAAATTATGACAAATCCAAAAATTTGGAGGATTTGATTTCATCGAAAATGGATGAAGTGGTTATCATACCTAAATGTAGTCTATTGGTTTCACCATTGCCACAGTCAATTCTGTGCTTACTGCCCCACTGTCATGAGGGCTTGGTCAGAAAAGATCCGAATCATCGTTCTGTAGCCGGTGTGGAGCAGGTGACTGGCTCAAAAATAGATATAGTGTTTCCAAAAACGTTGTGTCCACGGGAAAAAGATTTTCTGGGAAAATCGTTCACCATTATTATACGCTCCAAACGTACGCCGTTTCGTCTAATGTATCGGGCATTGGAAATCCTCCAGGAAAGTCCTTTGGATCGTCGTTATTTGTTTCCTTTCCCTGGCTGGTTGAATGACATGTCAGCTCGTCCTGAGAATGCTCTACCCACATGGATGCGCTCCAACCCAGCGCCAGAGCCTCTGGCGGCATTGGCTCCTTTGTGTCTCATCAACGAGACAATAGGATCTAATCCTGAGCAATTGCAGGCAATCGAACGTATTTTGGCTGGACCCAGTCTAAGAGCACCTTTTATTGTGTTCGGACCGCCAGGTAGGACGGTGATTAAGTTATTTCGATCATCTCCATTAATTCCTTTTTACTTTCAGGCACTGGAAAGACCACAACAATAGTCGAAGCCATTCTACAATTGCGTCTTGGTCAACCAACCTGTAAAATTCTTGTGACCGCCGGTTCCAATTCGGCTTGTGACACGATTGCCCAAAGATTGTGCGAGTATTTTGAAAGTGATGATCGTCTAAAGGAATACTTGATTCCCGAGAGCGAATTGCCTTCAAAACCAATGCCAAAGAGTAATGTCAAAGTGCTCCAGGCAGTGCCAAGACGTCGTGCACCCAAAGGTCTACTACGTCTGTTTTCGCGCTCCATATGCGACAAGGGATTGAACACGGTCTCGCCCAAGCTACGCCGATATTCAAATTTCTGGACGGGCTACTATATGCATATGAAAGTAAGGGAAATTCAAGGTTATGATATAGTAGTGGCCACCTTATGCACAGTCGGACGTCTGGCTACCGATTATCCTTGTTTTACTCACATATTTATTGATGAGGCTGGAGCCAGTACCGAACCGGAAGCTCTTATTGGTATTATGGGCATAAGACATCGTAAGGATTGTCATGTAATCCTCTCCGGTGATCACAAGCAATTGGGCGCAGTACTTGAGAATAAAGTAGCTGAGAAACTGGGCCTAGGACGTTCACTTATGGAGCGTCTGCTATCCACAGATTACTATAAAGTCGATGATAATGGCAACTATGATCACTCCCTGCAGGCTCGACTTCGCCGTAACTATCGCTCTCATCCGGAAATTGTACGTCTCTATAATACACTCTACTACGATGGCGAATTATTATCTCATGCCCAACTACAGCATGTGAACCGGTTGGCAAATTGGAATATCTTGCCGAATCCAGAGTTCCCAATCATTTTTCAAGCCACGCACGGCAAAATGTTTAGGGATAAGGAATCGTCCAGTTCATACAATGATTTGGAAATAGAAGTTGTCTGCTGGTATGTGCGTCGTCTTTTAGAGCACGGTGGCGGCTCGGAAGTCGAACAGAAAGATATTGGAATTGTGGCACCCTATTTAGCTCAGGGTCGAGTGCTGAGCAAACGCCTGAAGCGTCAAGGACACGGACAGGTGGAGGTTGGCACCGTTGAGAGCTACCAGGGACGGGAGAAACCGATCATAATTGTCACATTGGTGCGCTCTTTCAAGTCTATTGGTTTCATGCAGAATCCACGACGCATCAATGTCTTTCTATCGCGTGCCAAATCTTTGCTTATACTCGTTGGCAACCCGGTGACTCTACGTCACAATGAGGACTTTAATTACCTCATTAATGAGTGCAAACGGCATGGTACTTATCTATTCAAGAAGAAGGATCCTTTGCTCAGGCCATACTTTCTACCGGATATGGATGACGAAGATGACAATGATGGTAAGTTGAAATATAATGTGATTTTTTTAAGTTAAGATGGAAAGCCATAGTTGGGCATTTTTTCTAATCCACTATATATCCTGTCTATTAAAGTTTATCTACAGTTCAGTCCCAATATAAAGATGGTTAGGTATAGCTTAGTGATATTTCAGGGCATCATTTTAGTTATTTGTTTGTTAATTCATTTTAAGAAAACGGTTTCAAAATTTGCCTTTGTTTTGTGTTCCAATTTAGTGTCAGTCTGAAGTATGAAGTTCTTTTTACTTTATAGTAATCTGTGGATAGCAGACGCTCCATAAGTGAACGTCCTAGGCCCAGTTTCTCAGCTTCTTTATTCTCAAGCACTGCGCCCAATTGCTTGTGTTCACCGAAGAGGATTACATGACAATCCTTTCGATGTCCTATGCCCATAATACCAATAAGAGCTTCCGGTTCGGTACTGGCTCCAGCCTCATGAAGTTCTTTTTAAATAAGAGGTTTACTATAAATTGAGTCTAGAAATTGGTGTCTGTCGGTTTTCAAGTCTAATACAGACTAGTAGATGTAATAATACCATTATATAAGGTTTTTCATGTAACTACTATAAACTAGTCAAAAGGAATAAGAACTATGAGAGGACTTGACTATAAAACTGTTAATTGGTTGGCCAAAACATTCTTCTATAAGCCCTAATATTACTACAAATTATCTTAATTACCCATTTCAGATGAATTAATTAACAAAATGTTGAATGTTACCATGAACAATCCCGCCGGCTGCAAAGTGAATTAGTGCTCAAAATTTCTCAAATTTTGCGCCATAAAATTAAATTTTAAGATATTAAAATGTAATTGAATTGTGTGGATTTTTGTTGCTTTATTTCTCATGTGCCTCATGTTATGTTGGGTTACTTAAAATGTTTCCTCACTATGTTAGAATACATAAAATATTCTTTTATTTTTTTTTAACATGTGCTAAAAGTTTGAAAATTTCTTATCTACATAAGTTTTGAAGTAAAGATATATATATATATTTAGATGTTGTAAGAGCATGTTTGTTCTATTTTGTTTTGTAATCCTGCGGCACTTGAAGGCTGACATCTAGAATAAAATAAGAGAAATATTGTTTTGTTAAGAGAAAGAAACTGAAAAAACAAAAGGCTTTAAGTTTTAGTTTAAAGATGAGAAAATATGTTTTTTTTTTTTTTTTTTGTATTATATTTAATATCATTGATATATAAGATATATATTTATATATGTGTAAAGTAGTTAAGCCATGATGATCTTGTGTTTAGCTTTCAAAAAATATGATTAGTATTAAGAAAACAGTATAAAGACAAAAACATACAATGAAGTTGTTGTTGTTTTTCGAGTTTGTTTTTTCTGCGTTAAATTTTTGTTTAAATTCGTTCAGTCTTTGTTAATTGAATAACTTGGTTAAAAAAGAAAAGCGAAACTGTCGAAAATTTATGTTTTTTTTTTTTCATCGTTTATATAATATATATAGATTAAGAGATGTACGAGAAATGCGCCAACAATAATGAGTTACATATATATTATTTCGTTTTTTTTTTTGTCTTCGCGGTTTTTGTTCGATAAGAAATATTTTCAAAATTTTTTTTTTTTTTTTAATGTATTCGTTTGTATTAAAAATATATTCATTATTCATTAATTATCATGATGATTTGTTTGTTTTTCTGTTTTTGTGTTAAACAACTACATTTGGTATAATGATACTAGATTCTACCCGGATTCTACTGCCCAGACTACCAGCTACTGCTACTACCAGAATGTTGATTGGTTGGTTAAAGCACAACTCGTCGTACACCGCATTCCATACAGAATTTGGCATGTTCTAATATAAATTTGCCACCACATTCATGACAAAATTTAGACATTTTCATACTGGATGACATGCTGGAGTTGGAGCTAGCTAAAGATTGCTGTGATGTTGTTGGTGTGGGTAACAAATTGTTATTATTGTTGTGTGGTAGTGGTTGTTGCTGCTGCTGATAGTTGTAATTGCTGATTTGCTGCTGGTGCTGCTGCTGTGCCGGCTGCTTATTGTTGTTGTTCTTATTGTTGACCGAATTATCCGAGGCACTGCTTGAAGATTCAGCTCCATCTGGATTACCATCACCAGCAGCCCCGCCAGCAAAGAGACGTTGACGTGCTTTAAGGGTTCCATAGGCAGTCTGTGCTTGGGTGGAGGCATCCATCATTTTGGCATTGGCTGTATGTGGACGCAATAAAGGACCGGATCGTGGTGTATTGGCGGCCAGCTCACTGGAACGTTGACGTGAAAGGCTATAAGGTGAATTGCTGCTGTTTAATTAAAGAAATTTCATCAATTATAATTCTTGGTTTTGTTTATACTTAAAAAGGCCTTCTTACCTGCCATAAGCTGAATCAGAGCTCAATTTGGAGTTAGCTCCATCACGTCTAGAGGATTGAGATGAAGACATGGGATAGCCATCGAGACTGCTAAATTCATCAGAGTCGCCAGAATGTGAAGATGTTGCCGTGACTGTTTGCTCTGTCTTTTGCTGCTGTTCGCGTTCCCTTTCTTTGGTACATAACTCTTCGGTTCTCAGCATAGCTCGCCGCATGGAGGCACTGGCATCTTCGCCAATTTGCCGGAATTCATTTTGCATTTGCTGTATGAGATTCTTAGCATTGTTTAGCTGTACATTGGGTGTAGCATTGGCGCCTAACAGTTTTGATGATGAGGTCAATTGAGATTGTTGTTGCTTGACCTTGTCATCAAACCGTAAGTCACCATCGGCATCCTCTGTATCGCTAATTTTGCTGAATTTGGCATGTTCCGGCTCATTGCCGTTGTCAATGTGTAGGACATCGATTTTGGTCTGCGGATTGCCAACCATGTGACGCAGTGAATCTGGGGAAATGGGTGAATGTCCCTGGGCATTGGCCTCCGTTTCAATGCTGATGAATATTTCACGTTTCTGCTGATCTGCCATACGCTTCTCCTTATCGTTCTCATGGCTACTGATGCTCGAGACATTCGATTGTTGACGCATTAGCTTCTCATCGCTGGAATCGCATCTGTGGGCAAAATTGGATTTGATCGAGTTGTTGGCTACTAAATTATTGTTGGTCGTCGTCGCCGTCGTCTGTGGTGTGGCAGTAAAAATGTTATTTGTTTTCGAACTAGAACGTTTTGTGCGATTCATGAGAAACTCGCGACAATCGCGAAACAAGGGAAATTGCTCCTCATCATTCTCATTCTCGAATGAAGAGAGAAATTCCTCAAAATCGAAATTATCGAAGCTCGGCATCAGATTATTCTGACTGGGCATGACCAAAGGTGCCAACATGGGTGTGGTGGTGGGCATTGGCAGGTGGGGATTGGCTAGAAGTTGTTTCTGCTGTTGTTGCCAGCATTGTTCATCGTATTCCATGGACGAGCGATTTGCCTCATCGTCAGCGGAACAGCAGCCAGATGAGGCATCCTCTGGCGATGCATCGTAGAGGAATTGATTTCGACCCAGACGCATTTTACGCTTGAACAGATTTCTCGCCTCTCCCGAATGCCGGCGCTGCTCTTGGGTTATAGTCGACTGGGAGCTACTACGACTACGACTCTGTAGAGGATTGTGTGGTGTAGTTGAGCTCGTATCTGAGGGAATACGATTCGTTCCTCCTAGATGAAGATTATCGCAAGCATTGATCAGTTTGGGATCAATGAAGATGCTTTCCAATTTAATGGGCGTGGTGGTGCTGGGAGCAGTTGAAACTGGAGTGGGAGCTGTCATTGTGTTGGGTTTACTACTGATCAATGGGAAAGTGGCACGAGGCACATTCTCGTTGTTCTCTTTAATGTTATTGGAGGAGGAGTTGACTGAGATTGAATTGGTGGTGTGAAGCTGGGGTGGAGCTGCTGTTGCCGCCGTTGCCGGAGGACTCAGGACAGGCAATTGTCCTGGCTGCAATAGACTCTTGGCAGAGTTCTGTTTGCTTAGATTGTTACTCTTATCTTTAAGCTCTTTGCTGGTCATCTCGGCGGCTGCCTTGGCATTTAGCTGCTCCAGATCATGCTCGTACTTAAGAAAAACGGCCAAAGAATCGGTCTTGGCCACATTGCGTACAGGAGCTGGTGACTCTGGCTCACCAGGACCACTACTTGGGGTTGGGGTAATACCTCCGCCTATACCCACTCCACCTCCTCCTGCACCTACAGGCAATTTCAATTGGTTTTTACGATTCGAGGCGCTGGTATCACGTCGTACCACACTAGGACTATGAAAATCATTGCCACAGGCAGCTCGGACAGGCATCTCATCGAATTCCTCGGGTTTGAGAAAGTTACTGGAAATGGGTCCCTCATCGGAGAGGCCACGCTGTATGGTCGGACGATAGTTGGTGGCAAAAAGCGGACGACTGGAAAGAAGAGGCGCACGTCGCGTGCCCCGCAAAGATGAAGTGCGTCGAAAATTGGAGATGGGCGTTGCTTTTGGTGTGCTCGCAGCAATTGGTTTCGATGCACTGGTCAATGAGGTGCTCATGGCGATGCTAGGTGTGGCCACCTCTGGCGGCGTACTGGGTGAACAAAGCTCCTCCAGTTGACGTTTAGCCGAGAGAAAAGGATCGTACTTGTCGCCGCTGCGAAAGATGAGATGAAAGACAAAACAAGAATTGAAAATAGTACCGAAAACCCAAAGTTCTTCACTTGGCCCTTCAGTTAGTTCTGATTGATTGGTCTGGTTGTCGTTGTTGAAACGATTTCAAAATTTTTACAAACCTCTTAACCTGATTACGTCCTCCGCCACTTGTACGAGAACGATTCGAGTCCATGACTTGATTGTTACCCTCTGAAGGTGCATCTTTGATGTACATAGTTCCATTCTCATCCTGCTCGAGCATCACTAACCGGCGACTTACATTGCTGCCTTGCTTAACCAGAGGAGGCAATTTGATCGGCTCCAATTCCTCTTGATCTAAGCTCAAGTCCACTGGACTACGGACTTTCATTGTGCGACTAATTGTACTTGATTTGATTTGACGTTGCTGATCTTCTAATAACTCAGGAGTGCAATTGTTGTTGGTACGACTGATGGTACGCGATTTTATTTGACGATTAATTGCTGACGACTTGGTGGGGGCCACGACTTCCATCTCCTCCATTTCGTCACTTATGGGATCGTTATGCAAATCGTCTTCTTCCAGGCGCTCGTTACCTAGTTCAAGTCGTGGCAATTGCGATTGACTTATATTGTGACCAAGAACCTCTAGACTCTGTTGCAATTGAGGCATGGGCAAGGCCCTCATGGGTTCCGCACTCCCGGTGAGCTGTGGCAATTTATTACCCCGTTTCTTAGGACGGCATACAGTGCGTGTGGTAGTCGTTTCCAATTTGATCTGTATCTCGGCTCCCTCATCTTCAGAGCCCGAATACAACACTCGTGGAGCACTTTGCATAGGCACTAAATTGCGATCCATCTGATCGTTACTGTCTATATCGAGAGGATCTGTCATCTGGGCTCGTATATCAGATGATGATCCCAATTTTCCAGCTGCCGCCAACTCTAAAGCACGCATTTCAAGGCTAGGATGTTCACGGGTTCTAGCGCGACGACGCGCCTGACGCACTAGTGATGTGGAGGATCGCGACTTTGTTGAGATTTTCAGTTGGGGTTCATCCATTTGTACATTAGAGATTGGAGTTACGCCTAATGAAGGTTCGTTTTGTATTAACTTGTATATCGAAAGTTTTGTGGTTTTCTAATCTACAACTAGTTTTAGGGTCTTTACTACTAAGACTTTAAGAAAATACTATAAAGACTACATAAGCAATTTGAACTACGGTATAAGAAAATGCTGTAAGCTTTTAGATTCGTTACTTATGCCTATAGATCAGATATCTTTCTCTTAAATTGTTGAAAGGAAGTAGTTAATCAGGAGGTCCTCTGCGTTCTGGCATTCTCTCTCTCATTCTCTATGACACTGATTAGAAGTTAGTTTAAGCTTATTAAGCAAGTAGTTTTCTTTCTTTACTTATTTGATTGCATCATACTAACAAGAAAAGAAGATCTATAAACTAAATATCTTTTAGACCTTAGTGCAGTTAGCATGAGAATTGATAATATGTTATAATATGTTGATCGGTTATATAACAATATTTATGAAGCATTTAGAAGAGTTCCTCTATCCCCCCTCTATACCTCGCACTGTTTCTGCTTTCGTTACCCGTCACTTCTTGCACTATAATCTCTTTTAGCATAATTAGAAAAAACTAATGAAACTTTATGCCTGGCTGATCTTTTCAAATGTTGCATTAATTAAGCGCATCAGTTGATTTTTAGCCAGAACACGCAACATGATCGTCTATTCTTTTATAACGGCTGGATGCCAAAATGGGTCCAGGGGTTCTATGTGTGTGTGTGAACGTATGTTACTCCTACCTTTCCGCTTGATCAAACCGTTGAGTTCATCGAAACGCATGGTGACCTGATTAGTTTGAGCTGACATTACTTCAATCATATCCAATTTTTCAATAGTGCTCTGTGCCTTGCGCAGCTTTCCAGTTGATGCACGTGGCACAATCTCTGTATTATTATCATTATCTAATTTGGCCAATTGCACGGCCTCACGACTGGCAGCACGGCGTATACGCGATATGGTCGCATCAACCTCATCGCAGGTATCATTCGCATGCTGATGACGTTTGGAACGTGATTGCAGAGTAGCAGCTCGCTGTGGCGTTGGAGGCGATGGTGGTTCTGGCTCTTCGTCATTGGCCATCTGAAGTTTGACTGTATTCTCGGCAACCGCAGTAATAGATCCTCTCCGACCACGTCGTCCTTCGAGTCGCGGTGTTGCCGGCTGTTGTACTTTTATTTGAGGGCTAATTGTGGAGTGATTTATTTTGAGGATGTTTGTCAAGGGTCACTTGATTTCAGAACTAACTACTTGAACTAACTAGTCTAGAGACAGTTTCTATCATTTGTATCTCTTGTACGATTAAACAACGACAACCAGAGACAAATGGGGGTTAGTTAAGTCTAAAGATCTACCAAAAGGTATAAGTACATATATATATAAGAAACTCACTTTTCGCTGTGCACGGACGACGTCATGGCGGATAACGACATAAGATTCGGCTTGGGTGCCATCACTTCACCGGCTTCAAGGACTTCCTCATGATGCGAATATTTATCGCGATTCATCGAGCGCTTCGTTCTAAAATACATGACAAAACCACAAACAAACAAAAAAAGGCAAAGAAAAACGAATGACAAATGAGAACTAAATAAATGGAAATTCGAAGTGTAAAGGATTGAATCTCTATCTTCTACTCTAGCCATATTTCTACATATATCTCCTAAACCCAAAAAAAAAAAAAATGACAGAGATATCGAGGCTTACTTTAGATTTGGGGGCTTATATTGCTTTCGAGCATCCAGACGTTCCTTGGCTTTGGCTGTTTCTGTGCTATTGGCCGCTTTGATGGCCGCCTGGACGGCTTTCTCCTTGCACCATTCCACATGACGATCAAATGCCTTGGGATTGAAAGTACGATCACAGTGTGGACAACGATCACTGGCCGTGTCTTTAATGCTACGTTTAAGGCGATCAGAAGAACGCTTCGGATCACGACGATCCAGGGCAGGAGCTGCAGGAGCAGCTGATGATGAAGATGATGCTGGAGCTGCCACAGATGACGAGGCTCCACCTCCAATCTTGGTCTTTGAACTGCGACGTGTGGGCAGAGGAGTAGAAACCTAGAGAATGGAAACAGAAAGCAATTTACCACTTGGATCCTCCTTTTGGCGGGGTTATTCCCAACTCACCTCCGGTTGGGCAGTGTCTCTGCTCGATAATGGTGGTGAGTGTATTCCTGCCGCTTTCTCTGCATTGGGTAGACCAAAGTTCTTGGGCAACACATAGGTCGACAGTGAAGTACCCTCTCGACGTTGACGTGATGAATCGAAGAGCTTACGCTTCTTGGAGGTCTTCTCACAAATGACCACATGCTTCCGTAAGGCATTCAAATTAAAGGTACGACTACAATTGGGACATGGTGTTAGATCTGCTGGTTTCGCACTATCAAAGGGATCCTCGGCAAAGGGTATGGGTTGTCCTGTGGTCAAAGGACCGGGCGGTCGGACATCGAAATCCTCGCCATCACCACACGCGTTGGTATCGGAATCCGTGATGCCTGTTAATATATGCAAATCAGTTCAAATATAGAAATTGTTTTTGTTTCTCGATTCGTTAACGTTATTATTTATTATTATTTTTTTGTAGTTGTTTTTGGATTCAGTTATCTGAGAGTATAGACCCGGTTGAGTTGATTCTGTATGGCTTAAAAACTAAAACTGAATTTCATTTCATTTAGCAAAATACGAAGAAAACCAATTCAAAAAAACACAACGATAAAAGCAAAAGTCTCTTAGATTGAAGGGGAAATTTTTACCCCCAACTCCAAACTGAAGTTCATTTGAGTTTAGTTTGTTTTGGATTTTCTTTTTAGTTTTGGGCGCCTGGCCAAGAGAAAATCGCATTCCCAAACTTTAGACAATGGGCCAAATCCTCGAATAATTTATGGCCCCTTCCACATAAATATCTGTTTGGATGTATCTTATTCAACTCAAACTCTTGAATCTCTCAGATATTCAATTTGCTTTGTGTGTGTGTGTGTGTGTGTGTGAAATGTTGTAATAACCAAATTCGGCAACTAGTCCATGCCAATCTTTGAGCCATATTGTTTTATGAGATACTTTTTTATTTATTTTATTTCTCTACATTTACTTGGTTCGTCTGTGGGCGTATCTTTGAAAACAAATTGGTTCGATATCTGCCCACGATTTGAGATATGGCAAGAATTAATAAAGAAGAAGATCTACTGAGAAAACAAAAAATGAATTGAAATTGAATGTTTTGAGCAAAAGAAGACATGGAAAATCTCTTTTAGATTTATTAGCCATTTAGTATAAATAACTATATTAAGTCTGCTCTTTGACATCCGGTTGTTTCCCCCTTTTGAATTGTGGGCGAAATACAAAATCATAATGAATAGGTTTGCATGCCATTGTCTATATAATCTGCACCCACTAGCAATAGTTGCATATTACATCAATCAGAGACACGCATCTCCATTGCCCTTTCCCCCCTCGCCGATTCTCTGCTACTTTAAGCAGTTCTCATTTTGAATGCAAATCCAATTCAATATTACGCATAACTGGCTGAGAAGTGGGTGAATAAAACGCCATAAAACCATGGTTTATATGCATATTATGGCCACAATAAGATACTTTCTTAACGGTCTCTTTTGACTTACAACATAGTGCAAAATTGCAATCATGCAAGGCAAAGGCACTCTGAGAATAAAAGGAAACTGATAAGACACTATTGAAGCTCTTCTTTAAGTGTTCATTGAAGATAATGACACTGAAAGTATTTCAAAAGTTAAAAAACTCTTTGCTTTTTACTATAAAGAATAACTTGCGATGCTCTATACTTTGGTACAACCTTAAAGATACATATAAGATTAGAAAAATAATCGCTTTAGTAATTAAATTATTGGAAATACTCATTGTATACAAAATTTTATAAAATGGATCAGAAGTCGACTTACACATACATATGTAATGCTTGATACAATTTGAAATGGTTAAAGGTCCGAAATTTAGGAATTCTTTATAATTTTAATACTTATTGAAACTAACACAAAAAGTGTTTTTATAAACAAACTTCTAAGAAATGAGTAAGTTATTGTTTAACCACAACTAATATATTTTAAGTACCACAAAAGAAAGTAACTTAGATTAAAACAACAAGAAAGATAAATTTTTTTTCAATTGTGACTAAAAATACTTTCTGATTTATAATCCCATGACTTATTAAAACTTTTCTTCTACTATTTCTTGAGGTTTATAGAAAACATGGCCAAAATTGTTTAAGAGTTTTTTTATCTGAAATAAATATGGCCAAGCCTATGAATAAGGTCTAATAAAGAGATAGATTTACTAAGTCTATGTAACTAAGTCATAGATTGGATCTTTTTTCTTAAAAACTTTCCAGAGACCGCAGAGAAGTTATTTGATATTCTCATCAATTGATCACAATGAGTTTTAGGTAAGTTGGATCCATCATTCCAAGGGTTAACTTCATTATAATGTCATTCTACCTTACGCTAATAAATTCATAACTTTCAACAACAGAAACTTTTCAGACTGACAGATCAGATAACATTTACAATAGCGATTAGACTGACAGTAGGTCTAAAGATTCTTGGAACTAAAACGATAATGTAATCAAATCAAAGAGATATCGGAAGCTAAGTTAGACGTGGTCGAATTGTAAATGCCCTTTTAAGTGAACTGTTTTACCTATTAAAACTCGATCTCGATCGATCATTATGTTATGTATATATATATATATGTACATATTGCATTCTTTGTGGAAAATTATCAGGATTTCTTAAAGATGTTTGAGTTTTCTCTTGTTCTTTTGATCGAAAATACATATCTAAATGCATTCCACTTGAGATTTTCGAGATGAAAAGCAAGATATTGGCAATAATCTGAATTTAAAACCAATTAAAAAACAAAGTTCACTAAAAGCTATATAGATTTGATTGAGTGGCATCTTTTTGTTATTTTAGTTTTGACTTTTCATTGTGTTTTTGGTGCTGGTTTCTTGTTTTGTTGGGCAACAACAAGATCACTTAAGTCGCCAGTTGAAATAATTTGTTGCATAAGTAAAATGTAAACAATTTCTGGTTCTTGACCATAAACAATGCATATAAAACTCGCTTGAGTACACATTTTGATGGGAATAACAGTATAACAGGGGCTACTGGGCCCTAAAAGTATTTGGTTACGAAAATTTCTGTAGTTTAGGGCAAGAAGTAAAAGGCAGTTACAGGTGCCTGATAAGTGAAGGTTAAACAAATCTCAAAATGCAGCTGCAAAGGCAAAGATATGGAAACATCACCTCACTTTTGGTAGATCGACCCTAAGCTAACCTATTGGGTATGACATCATTCACTCTCTGTTTTTTTTTTCACTGATAAGCTCATTTGGTAGACAGATTAAATGTTGCTGAACTCATTTCTCAAGACAAAATTAAGTGAATTTCTGTGTGTTTAACTTTCACTATCAATAATTATTTAGAAATCTTTTGTAATTTACTTGATTTAATTGTTGACGCATGCAAATTGTTAGTAGTAGCATTTAAACTATCGATGTTATTGATCACAAATAAAACATGTTGCACTTGTAGGTTAGTTGTTGTTGGCGTTGTTTTTGCAGTTGCTGCTGCTGTCCATAATGGAGGCATGGCCGACTCACTTGACTTGGCATTGGGTGGCTGTTTATTGTTTATAATATTGTTGTTGTTGTTGTTGCTGTTGCGTCTCAGAGAGAAGGTGTTGCATACGCGCGAAAATGTTGACAGATGATGTTGCCGTTGCGTTTGTTGTTGTTGCTGCTGTTGCTGTTGCTGTTGCGCCTCACTAAGCGACGACGAGTTGAAAGAACTTTGTTGTGGCGTCTGTTCAAAAACATTTATATTGCCTTTGCCATTTCCACAACCATTTCCATTTCCATATGCATTTGGTGTGGCATTTTCATTGCAACCGTTTTCCACCTCTTCACCGACCAATAGTTCATTTAATTGTTGATACTCCTCGAAAATTCCACGACTATGACGTTTATTGATTTTATTCAATTGTTGTTGTTGCTTTTGTGATTTCGATTTAAAAAATTTTATTCCACATTTTTTTACTCATTTTGTAGATCGTTTGTCACTCAGTTCGAAATAGCCATTAATTATTTATTTCTGACGTTTCTTTTCTTTACTGTTCGGACCGCCTTAAGGTCTAAATGCGCCGGCGTTTCATACGCAACTAAAAGCGGCAGCAGCAGCAACAGCAACAGCAACAACAGCAATCAACTCAAAGTTGATGGCAATGCACAGTGGTGAGAGTTTCTTTCGAAAAACTTTTGCATGGAAGTCTATTTAAAAGTTGTTGGATTGAGCTCTGGAATCATCTAAAGCTACTCAAGTTTTGAAATTTTTAGAATTTAAAATAATTCTCTAATTAATTCGTCTCCTAATTCTCTTCAAGTTACGTCAAGGGGAATTTTTTGAAAGAATTGAATTCAAAAGGGAAAAGAAAACTTTAAAACCTATTTAAAATTATTGGACAATATAATGTTTTAATGCTCTTCCAAAATTACAGCTAACAGAAAATAAATTGTAATTAAAAAAAAATACTAAATACATTATTTATTTTAGAGTCTCTGTTAACGCTATGATTATTTTAATTAAACACTATGATAAATTGAACTATATGGAGTTTATATTTTTAAACTAACTGCTTAATACTTTAAAAACAAAAACAAGGTATTTTAATAAATAAAGTTATGTTCCATTCAGAACATTTTCAATTAACTTTTTCAACTTACTTCTTAATTTCTTTGTAATAAAAAAAACGTTATAGAAAGTTGCCTTGTTTTTTAGTATCTTGAGGCTGTCATATAAATGTAATAAAACTAAAGTTTTAAATATATATCTTTATTTACCGATATATTTCAGTTAATATAAGAATTATTGCATTTAAACTTTAAAAAATTTATTCAAATGTTAAGTTTTAAGAGTATTATTCATTAAAAAGATTCAAGCTGCTTTTGTTAATGTTATAACTAAAACAAAAGTTAACAAATTAACAACTAAAACATCTTGAGGCGTTGTTTTTGTTTAATTTCACTTCATCTTATGAAGAAATTTTTAAATTTTTGTTCAATGATTAGTAAATGAAATTCCTTTTATTGAATTCAGCCTGATTTTTAATGGGCATAGGTTTTCTGTCTCACCTTATAACTAATAAAATTTCGAAGTTATCAGTTCAAAATGGATTCAAGTTCAATACATGATTACACGAAACGAACCACTGTGCGTTGGCGGACAGCAACGTATGTTGGCAACTTTGAAGCTTGCTCAGCAACATGTTGCTGGATGTGGATTTTGCATGCAATTAAAAATAGCTGTTGCACTCCAGTTTTTGGCTTTGGGTGTGGGTGTAGGAAACAGCAGCAACAACAAAGACAGCCATTCTTTTCTATCGCTTCTCTCTGCTTTGGTTTCTTCCCCCCTCTCCGTCTCTCTCACTCTCTGTCTGTTGTCTTAACGGCTGATTTATTTAAAACCATTGCCTTTACCATCAAATGTTGCTGAACCTTTGGCTTGCTTAGACATTTCTCACTCACTTCTCTCTTCTTACCGACGACCTCTCTTTCTTTTCTTTCTCTTTCCCTGTCTGTGACTGTCAGAAGAAGACTGACAATTTCCATTTGAATGGAAATCTTTCACCCAACTTCCTTTTTCAAATCCCAACATAGTCGGACAGTCATTCAATCAGTCTTAAACATCAAAGGCCTTAATTTCCCGCCAATGAAGATTGCTAACTACCACTTGGGTGTAGTCAGAAACATATATACAAACATTTATATATATCCATAATTATGTCCAGATTTGGCATAAAACTCTGCAGAGTTGCATTGCATTGCATAAGTCAGCCCAAAAACACAATAAATAAACAGCTGGCCATGGATATATTGGTGGAGACACATACATATTTGGCGGTGGCTGCCTGAATGAACTATAACATTTGGTGGGCACAATGACTTTTAGGTAGATCTTAACGTATATGAAAAAAAGATATATATGTATATTGTTCTGTACTTATCTTAAAGATAAGTCGGAAAGAGAGAAATACTTCCCTCTATATAAAAAGCATAGCATAGATCGAAAGATATAGATTCTACTAAATATAGGGATAAGGATACTTTAGCATTAATTTTATATTTTTATGCTTCTCATAAGTAAACTTATTGACTCTTCTTTATAATATTTTTGAGATAGGTAATATTTGCTTCTTAAGCTTCTTATAGGTAATATTTATTAAGCTTCTTCTTAACAAAATTTCAATGGGGTGGAAATGATTTCCAACTATAAATATAGAGATATTGAATATCTTGAGAAATCTTCTTCAGAAAACCTTCTGGAAGCTAAACAGACTACAATTTCATGTCTTCTCCTACCTTTAAAACAAAATTTTAATATTGAAAATAGTCTGACACTTTCTACACTTTGAAAAGTTCTTTTGAAAAACGTTTTTTATATAACAAATACCATTTCAAGTCATCTGTAAGACATTCCTAACTGAAATCTAAACCATTTTGAAAGAAAAGGTACTTAAATATTTCAAAAATAAAGTCTTTGCAACAGCTTAAGCCAAATAAATTTCATTTTTAGGTTTAGTATGCCAAATTCTAGAATTATCTACAGTAAGATGAGGTTCATTTAACATCTTTAACTAATTAGAATCTCTTAAATTTTAAGCTATTTTTGACGAGTGCTTTAATATGATTATATGTCATAGATCTAGAGATCAAGTTCAAAAGTTCAAAAAATATTTCATGTTTAGAGTATTTGCCATTCGTTGTGGGTTGATCAACTGTTTTGCCTTATATGTGTATATGTTTCTTATTCATTTTTGTTGTTTGTTTCTGTTTTGGTGACTGCTTCTCTTTTTTTTCTCTTAATTGAAATGCGAATGCACTTTTGAGTATCTCCGCCATCCGCCACCATCTTTGGGGCCACACGATCCCCATTTGCTGTTCAGATACAGATAAAACTTGATGCTGTCGCTTATAATAAATCACAAATCTGGTGCATCCGTCCGCATCCCGCTCGACCTCCTCCTTTGGCTGCACTCTACTAGCTTCATTTGCCATGACGTCATTGAAAGAATCAAACTCTTATGCAAGTTTGCTTTCATTTGCAAAACTCAAACAAAATATTGTCGAGTAATGAACTTGAGCTATGCCATTCCGATTTATCGAACCAACAACACAAAAAAGAAACATAAACATTTTTTAAGGCCAGAGGATATTGAGGAAGGGGAGGGGCTGTGGGTGCGGTGGCCTGGGTCGCCCACGCGTTTCGACTTTGATTTGGCCATTAAAACTCTGGATATAATTCTCTTATAATTGTCACGCTTATGGAAAGACAAAAATAGAGAGACAAGAGAGAGAGAGATAGAGAGAAACCGAGACAGGGAGAACAGTTCCGATTTTTCATGCTTGAGAAAAAAAAAAACTATTTACATCTAAAGGGGCGCCCAGATGCAGATTATAAATATATACATAAAGTAAAGTTTTCTTCCTATTTGTTGTTGTTGGTATTCTTTTTTTTTGGGGGCAAGGCGCGCCCTGAAAATGAATTTGTGAACTATAAAGCAATGTTTCATACTACATATACTTCAAAAAGTGCACTGCCAGAAATTTCGTGAAACTTCAACACCAAAGATCTTGGAAAAGTTTTCATTTACAAAATTTTAAGACTTAAACCCTTCTTTGATTTAGAAAAAGTTAGCTCGGAACTCTAATTTGTTTCAATTGATTTTTAAAACGTTTGGAATCTTTTATAGATTAATAGTTAAAAAACTAGAACTTTACTTTAATCTTAAAACAAAAAGATTATCTGATCTTTGATTTTATTTAACTAATCTTTAAATCCTAAATTTTACACCTTATGTCAAAAACTTGGAATTCTGAATCTGTGCGATTTCATAAACAAAGAAAACTAGAACTCAAAATGCATATTCTATTCAAAAACTATTCGAATTCAAGAAGAAAGATGTAGAAAATGGTTTCTGTAAAGTTCTATCTTAAAGGTCACAAAGGTTTGTCTTAAATATTTAAAAAAAAAAATTTAAAAACTTTCTAAAATTCAAAAATTAAGACATCCACCTAAGATACAGTCGAAATGATTTTGTTATTAATTCATAATTAAATTATATTATTGTTCTTAAATATTGTGACCACTTTATATTTATATTTACAATCTTTCCAAGAGGCTGTCAAATGATCTATACAGACTCAAACTAGACACAATATTCGATTTCTAAGCTTGCTATATTCTAAGTTTTCTGATTTAAACTGCTAGATGTCTCTAAAAAGTATTCAATTGGAAGACTATGTATAACAAACTAAATATTGGGCTGCATATTCGAAAACTTAGATATTCTAAATTCAAAGTTGTATTAGTCTAGTTCCTCGCCGTGTATTTGAAATTATAAAATGCACTCTCAATGACATTTCTCAGTGGTCCCAACTGGCAGCCTCATCTATTCGGCTCAGTTTTCTTCACCATTTTCCACACTCCAGGGATGATGATGATGATCTCTTTCGCTCTCTTTATCAAGAACATGAGGTCGTATTTTCTACTAATTAAGTTCTATTTCTTTTTGTCGACAATCGCTTCACCTCTCTTTGCCGCTTTTATCTTCCTTTACCCCTAGAAACCATTAGTTTTTCCCTCTCCTCCCTGTGCTCTTCCCCATCCTATCACCTCCTATATCAAAACGAAGCCATTTCAGTTCATTGGCGCTTCTTCTCCTATCTGTATCTCTCTGTCTCTCTCTCTCTCTCTCTGAGTATGTGTGTGTGTGTAACAACTAAATATTTTTGGTATGTTTTTCCATTTTCGCTTTTCATTTTCAGCCGCAAAATGCCGAACATCGAACGCATTTTGCAGATTGCACAATTTTCCTTCTTCACTTTGTTTTTTGTTTTTCTATTCTGTTTTTGTAACAAATTGAAGTTTCTTTTGTTGAATTTGTAGTTAGTTGTTGTTGCTGTTGTTTCTCTCGGTGTTTTGTGCTGATTGCTTTTTAGAAAGTGTGAATGTGAAATACTTTGTATTCGTATCCGATTCCAAATGGTTTTTACCCCACAACATTTTCCACATAGGTGTGAGAAATATTTGGGCCATTAATTGAGGTAGGTAATTTTCAATTGGATTTGCTTATTCAATAGGGTCAAAAGGTAAGCCAATTTGTTTTGCTTTAAAAATCAAGAGAGAGAGAGAGAGAGAGAAAGAGGGATGGTAAACCTTAATTTAAAGGGAAAGGGACACCTTTCTTTCTTTTCAACCCTTTTCCTCTTTCAATCTAAATATGTATTCGAAATTCGTCCTAGTTTAATACTTAACTTACTAATACTTTGTTTGTTAATGCAAGATACATTTTTTTGGTTTTTCTCTCTCTTCTCTCCTTTTGATTGCACTTTCCTTTCTCTTTCTGAACAGAATGTCAATTAAGTTTGTTGATAAAACAAAGAAGAAAATTCTAATTGTAGTCATTTCTAGTTTTTAGTCTTATGCTTAAGATCTTTTACATTGATTAATCTATATCTAGGAAGTGAGAGAGATTAACAGTTCTTAACTCTAGATTCAATGATGCCATTTATGGTTATTTCTCATATGGATTCTATTATCTCATTGTCTGAACTTTGAATTTCAGTCAGCATTATCTTAATCTTTGCAGCTCAGCCAAGCCAATTGATTTCCCATAGAGACTCAAAGGTTTGTAGTTTGAATTCAAGAAGGTTCCTGGGTCAATATAAACCCTTTTTCCATAAACAGTGAGTTGGGTCAATCAAATTTGGTTTATATTTTAATTTTCAAGTTTAAAATTGATTTTGGACACTGTCAAATAGTGTCTGATTCAAGTATCAAAAGTGTTCTAAAAGTTGATGCTAATGTAGTCTATATAACAATTAATTTAACTTTTGTATTTGGGAACTATAATAAATCATACACAATTCAATATTTGTTTTTGACCTTCCATCACAATATGACATTGTTGAGAAATACTCTTAAATTATATAATGTTTAATCGATATACTAATCAAGATTGAACTAAATTTACGACTAATTACTCTACTTACACAAACACGAATTCCATACATGACCATAAACCCCATTTAATACATATATCTAACTCTTAAGTTCCTCCTAAGTTGGATTTGCATTTTGTAATTACCTTTTTTGTGCGTTTTTAAGTCCTAAGATGAAAAATAATGAAATAATAATGAAAAAATTTCTCCTCGAATGATAACTAAGTAAAAAAACTAAACAAAATTGAAAATTGCTAAATCTCCTTTTTCATCTTTTGATAACAATTGCTTAAATAAATTATTATTATTATTCCATTTTCTTTGCAAATTCTGTTTACTCCTTTTTGACAGGGGGGGGCATTCTACTACTTTAGTATGATTTTAGCAACTGCACGACAACACTGTCTCGACTGTGGGTGACTTTTTGGCGAGCTTTTTTACCGCTTCGTTAAGCTTTCTGTTGTTGATTTCAGCCGTTACAACTACTCGAGACAGAGAAAGAGAGAAACAGAAAGATTTGAATTGGCAATACTCCCACCCAAAACAACGCAAAAACAGTTCAGACCGATAAAAAGAATCATTTTTGGCATCCATTCAAAATGCATCAAAGTGAAACTGGTTTCTAAATCACTTAATGCGTTTTTATTGTATTCGGGTTTAAGTTTTTTGTTTTTGTTTTTGTTTTGGTATTCCAACAATGTTTGGAACCAAAAACTGGTTTACCCGACTATGGAATGTTTTAGTTTCATTCTATGTGGGGGTAAAACAAAAATGAAACTTGTATCTGAGAGACATTTGTCTCGACTTCACCACACAAACAAAACGGTTCACTCTCGAATGTAGTTCAATGTCAAGGAAATTTCAGTCAACTTAACTCCACATAGTTAGGAGTGGGTCTAGTTTTTGTGTGTGGGTCGAACCACGAAGTGGGTCACACCCAATTGGAATTACTAGGCCTATCAACGTACGCATCCGTATATGAAGAAAAGATATTATAATTATATTGCATATAAATCATTCAAATGGCAATGAATAGCATTATCATCGAGTATTAGTTAAAACTGGCACGCAATTTTGTGGTAAGGTGACTTTCATGGCAAAACGTCTTTTGTCTGCTCGATTTCTGTCAAAAGAAACTTTTAGTTAGGTGGCATTTGAGAGGGAATAATTGGATACATATATATGTATTTGTATGTGCTCGTATTTAATTTGAATAATTTTAATTGAATTTTATGTCAATACCGAGAATTCGCTAGAATTACTATGCCTCCCGCGATTCAAATATGTCTTTTTGAGGCGCAGTTCTTATACCCTGTAATTGTCAGCCCACTTGTCAAGAAAAAGGGCATATCAGAAAAACTTTCAAGGTCATGGCTAGTCAAGACCATGGTCTCCATTGTGGGCGTGTTACTCAAAGTATCTCTGTGTGTGTGTGTGTGTTTCTTGTGGTTGTGCTAAGCTTAAGAAAGACCTCGCCCTTCAGCAACAACAAAAAAGGGGAATGCCATGACTGACACACTGTGGTTCAAAGTTCTTTAAAGTTTGTTTCTGTTGACGCCTTGTTTTGGTAGTAAATATTCATATACTTATAAATACAAGCATACACATATAAAAAGAAAGGCATGAACAGCAAAAACTACTGATATGGTTACACGCCCCTTTTGACTTTATAACCTTCCTTAGTCGACAAGGACTTGGAAGCATCCAATTTTACAGCGGTTTGCCTATAAGTCAGCCCCATTATCACCAACTAGTCAATACGGACCTTTTTTTCTCGGGTCAACTGCTTACATATATCTTTTTGATTCGCTAAAACTCTCGTCTTCCAATAAAATTCCCTTCCACGCTGGGAATCCCCCTTTTTGGCAGGGTTGCCAGTGGTGCGATTTTCATGACCGCCAGTGTATAAAATATATTATAGATGGTAAGAATTTTTTCAGCAGACTTGAATTTATAAATATAGAAGCAAATATGGTTGTTTCCTTATCAGCTTAAGCTTTAAAACTCTTCAAAAATGCTTCTCATATTATTCACAATGGCAGCGGTTCTTGTTTAAAGTTCTTTGAATATATTCACTATCTAGTTTCCGAAATCTCAATTAATGCATTTAGGATGTAATTTAAGAAATTTATTTGCATTCTGACACAAAATGGCCAAATGCATTGAATCAGTTAAGTCTTTTCTATTAATATTAAAAGTCTATATAGACTAGATGTTTTCAATAGTAAAGGGATAACCGGTAGATGATTGTCTAGTCAGAAAGGTTGAAAACAAATTTTCATGATTAATGAAAGTTAACCTTGATAAGGTAAAGGTGAATTCAAAAAATCGTGAAAAGTTCTATAAAAACTAGTTTAAAACTTGGCCATAAAATCATTTGCTTCAATTCTCAAAACACTTTCCATAAACAAAGTCGTTTAAATGGTTTCTGGAAGTTACTCCAAAGTGTCTTTTGGTATTCTCTTAGGGATTTTACTATATTTATAACTAACAAGGGGAACTTCAGGTATGCGAATCACCGATTTGTATGAATTTTGGATATACCCTGTCATTTGAAGCTGTGTGAAAAACCGGCGCACTATTCTATATTTTCCTAATAAGTCGCAATTAAAGCTATAGCTTCGATTGGACTTCAAGCAGCACGGCGGTGTAAAGGGTAGAGGAACCTGGTTCAATCCCCTCGCGAAACTAGTTAGTTTTGGTAAGTATATGAGCTAAAATCGTAGTCGTTGATTTGTTTTTGTTACTTCTTATTATTAGAACCACCCCCGACAGTTCTCCCCGCTAGATGCCTTATACTTATGTAAGTACAACTCACCAAAGTCAAAATGATACATTGTGGGTAAATCTCGTGGCGTTGTGGTCCTTGTCACCGAGTTCAGGTTACCGAAATTGTTGTGCAGCGGAGACTGTGGAGGAGTGGCAATAAAAATTGCCTCCAGCTGCTTACATCTATTTGAAGTTGCCATTTTTACACACACTCACACACACTCACACACACCAAAACACAGATTAGCCAAAATAATTTATGCAATGAACTTTCTGTTTAAAAAAAATTTTTCCTCTTTTTTGTGTTTTTTTTCTTTTTTTTTTTTTTTGGTGGCTTGCGACTTCCGTGCGGCTTTTTGAGTCGCCAGCGCTTTGAAACGCTCAAAAAGTATCTTTCACTTAAACATGCAATCTCTTGTTGCTTTTTTTCTTCCACTCTTTGTATATTTTAATATTTATTCATTATTGCTAATTAATCATATTTCGTTTTCACTGCACTTTCAAAAAAAAAAAAAAACTATATATAGCTAACCAAAAAGTCCGACTTTGGTAATAATTTTGCCTAATATTTCTTTTGTTGTTTTCACAATTTTTAATGCACGCTATTTTTTTTTTTTTTATTTTTGTATATTTTGCTTTTGTTTCAGCTTCTTCTTCTTCTTCTCTTGGCTCACATTTGAAATAGACGCTTTGTTCGAAGTTTGCAACTTTTTCACATTACCACCAAAATCATATGGAAATGATGCCTGGCATACGTATAATTTAAATGGCCCCTCGACCGCCTCCAAAGCAACACCAATTTGAGGCTCCTCCAAAATTTCGATTTCCACTTTGGTATTCGTTAGCTGCAAAAAAAGGAAAGAGAAAAAAATAAATAAAGGTCAGAGCGTGAGATTTTTTTTAATATGGCTAATCAGCAAAGTTTTGTGGCAAGGAGTGTTTTGGTTAAAGCCACTCAACTCCCTCTCTTTTCTCGATTTCTTATTTTCCAATTACGTATTTACATGGATGACGCCAAACACACACACACACACACACAAACACACACACAGAAGAAAGATAGGAAAAATAACAGAAACAGAAACAAGACAAACAAAAACAACATTCCGCCAATAAAATGAGGCTAAGCTTATATTAGCTAATTTGCAAAACCAAAAACCTCATGAATGTATCTAACTGAATACGCAAAGCCAAGTGGAGAGAGAAGAATAGAATATGATGAAATCGTCTAAACTTAGATGGCCAACAAAAAAAAAATGTTGGTTTCGTTTTTTTTGGGCTCGACTCACGTCATGAGTGAGGCAGAGAAATTACTCACATTAATTACCTTTTAATGTTGAATTGAATTTGTTTACAAATTACATTCGTTTCATATCTATATGTAAGTCTTGATTTAGTTTTCCTATATAGATGTCGTTCGTTGCGCAGTTGAATTGATACTGAGACATTTGGAAATTGAGTCACAAGAATGTCTCGTCTTCTTTTTTATTTTCAGTCTCTTTTAATTGCAAATGAAAGTGAACAAACATCATGAGGCTGCCATTATTTTAGCAATTGAAATTGAAGCTTAGTCTACAATACTCTTCCAAGGGGCATATCTATTTATGGAACAATAAATGGCAATCAATTGATGACACTATTTGGATCTTTATGAAAAAGGTTAGGAATAGCGAATTTTTAGAAGTGTTTGAGAATGAAATTCGTTTCCTTGATTGTCATGCTTCATTCAGTTAATTTGCATATTCGTAAGAATCCGAGTATTATTTCCTAATATTATAGAGAATTTTACTTCGCAAATTTTCATATCGCAAAATTATAAAGAATTTATGGCTCTGATTAGCAAATTCTTTTATAAAGACTCATTGTGATTCATTGAACAATTCAAAACAGTATGAAACAGTATTAAAAGTTTGTCTCTGTGTAGATTCTACGAATGTTTTATGAAACATAATGAAAGTATTTTTCCTAAATCCAACAGACTTTCTTTCTATATGACACTCTTGAGGATATGTAAATTTGGATATGTAAGGAACTCTTAAAAAGAAAGGATATCCCACAAAGTTGTAAGTGTAAAGGAATATTTGGCTTACAACTTAAATACGACTTATATTTATCCTAAGACTACTCCTTTATAATTAAGCCCTCAATTGTAAACGACTAAAGATCAGTTTATTCTTAGAGGATTACAACATTTTTCGATCATGACTTTTAAACAAGTTTTTCAGAGCAGATCTCAAGGTTTCATAAGATTACAATGAATTATGTTTAACTTGGGGCTTTCTGCTATTCTCGTCTGGCAGATTAAGTTAATGCCTATGACTTAATGTTCTCTGGTATTATGTCATATCATTGAAATTCAATATATACAAATGGAAGAGTCTTAGAGTTAGAAGATTGCTGAACTGCCGAGCTCTCTTAGCTCGTTGCTGTCAATATTGACGTTAAACATGACGTGAGTTAAGTTTATTATTTGTCTATTTGGCAAAATTGTTTTTGTTTCTTAACTGTTCAAATATCAATTAAGAAACTTTTGGATTTTGGTTTATTCTCATGATGTTCGACCGATGTGAGTTTTCTTTTCACAGTTCCTTCAAATACAAGTCAAACTAATGTCAAGCCTGTCAATATCGGTTATATATAGAACACATCGTTGCCATTTTGATGTAATTGCTATGTTTACTTAGTTCAACTGGATAGATATATGACTGGTTATATGGTATAGATAATAACTCGTTTCGATTTGCTACATGTGTATGACTTAATTTATGCCCAGGCAGGCCAGACCAGTTCACTCTCAGTCTCGGATTCTCTCAATCTCTCTCCCTCACTCTATCTCTATGTCTCTCTACGTAATAGATAAGGCCTAAATTTATGCGATTTTATATATATATTGTGCATAATTCGAGTTGAAAGCAACCGCTCCCTGTATTGCCAGAAGTGTGGAGGGAGGCGGTGGGAGGAATACTTCTAGTATAGGCGGGGTACCATATCTTTTTAGCTATATTAGGGACTGGCTAGACGTGCCTTGAATTTATTTGACATATTTAAGTACCAAACATAAAAGAAGAATAAGGATACAGAAATATGAAAAAAAAAACTGGTTTCATTTAACCATATTTAGCTAACTCTTTTCTTTGGGTTTCTCAACATCATAAAGATGATCTTCAAACCACCTACATTAAAATTTTATAAATAAATGCCAAGACGCTGACGTTTCCACTCACTTGAAAGTGTATTGTATCTTGATCTTTCCTTTGTGTCTCACTCCCACGCACTTCAATCTAAATGATTTCGAGTCTGCAGATACATTTTACTTGAATCTGAAATGTCACTGACTCGCAAGCTCTTGGCAAGTGTAATAGCGGTTCCAACTGGCCAAGTTTGGTTACCTTCAGGCGGATCACTTTCGGCTTGACACAGAAAAACGTAAACCGAAACAACTGAGCTGGGAAGAAGAACCGGCCAGTGAAAGAATCCAATTCTTATGGAATTGCTGCTTCAAATGAAGGTCACGCGAAACCTCTTTGCCCAGTGTTTGTTTTTCTGGGTCTGGGTCTGTAAAAAAGGTGTCAGATTACACATTCTCACACATGTTTTCTGTGTGCTGAGTTCTCCTCTCTATCTCACTTTATTTTTTATTATATGCGTTTCATTGGAAACCTGCTAGGCAACTGAAAGGGGTATTGGTCACTGGGCACTGGTCGTCGATCGATAACTTATCAGAAATCCATTGGCCTCTACGGTTTTTGTGTATACATAGTTTTCTTTCATTTTTGGTTTCGCTTTTTATTTTTTTGGTTTTTTATCAGTTCTCAATATGCAGATAAAATATTATGTAAGTGTCGAAGGCTGGGGAAACTAAATATTTGTTAATGAACCATTTGACGAAGAAAACTACAATTACAATTTGGCCCTTTGAACATCTCTTTCTCCTTATCAGTTTATTTATGGAAAACGTTTTTTATTTTTAAAGAAGAGATAAGAGCAAATTTTGAAATTTTATTAGTTTAGTTCAAGACCAACTAATCAAATCCCCAAACTTATCTCTTATCTGTTCTTTGATCTTTATCTTTATCTCTTGGAAAGTCTCTGATGCAAGGACCTTGAATCCTTTTTGGGATAAAACATCTGCAAAGTCCCCCATTTCATTGGCTCTTTAAGCCTCACGATTTCTGTTAGACACTTTAAGGTAATACAATCATAAAGATGATTCGAAAATCTTTTTAAGGTTTTGTTTAATATAAGAAATTCATAATTCAGGTATTGAAAATACATGTCAATTGGGTTAAACGACTTTTAGGAGAATTAAAGTAATTAACCGATTTCATTTAAGTATAAATATCTTGTCAACATTGAAGCTCTTCAAATAAGGATAAGTTGCATTACTTTCCAAATCGAATCTGAATCAGTCTAAATCATATATAATCTTTCCGATAATAAGAAACGCATTTGGAAAGGCAAAGTTTATATGATTCCAAATTGAAAATCAAACTTTGAATATTTATCAAAATTTTCTAAAATATAAATAAAATTTGTGATCTTATCCTTCTTGCTTCTTCTCTGGTTTTTAGAGTCCTAACGTGGTAATGATTCGAAGTTTTCGAACTGCCAAAAGTTTCGCTTGTCCTCCTCGTCGTATTCCGGATCTGCTAACAAACCTTCTAAAGACCGTATTACTGTTAGCTTTTGCTTTTTTTTCAAGTCAAAATGATCCTCAAAATCCTCAAACTATCAAAAAGGAAAGAGAATGAAAATTATTTCTTGGCAGACGAATCAAGTGAATAAGGGCTTAATCTTTCCAGAAATGGTATGAACCTTTTTTAGATCGATTTTAGAAGAATTACATTTATGTAGTAGATTGAAATATAAAAAAAGTTATATTTTTCACTTGTTTCTTTATAATTTAATGTTAAACTTAGTTTCTAGTTAATCGGCTAAGTAAGCTAAAAGAAATTAGTTGTGATTTCAGGAAATGGGTGAAAAAAGTTCATGGAATTTTAAAAATATGTGTCACCCTGTGTTAATTGCTAACAGTTTTACAGTATTTCTAATTTTACACAGATTTTTATTTGAAAATATAAGAATGAGGCATTTCCGGCCTGTTTCAAGCTTTGATTGGTTTTATTTTGACTAAGATTTTAAAATACATTTTAAATGATTCATTTAATGATTTTATAAGTCTTACACAGCTCACAGCTCTTCTAGATACTTTAAAACCGTTTAAATTGAACTCTTAGCTTATAATATTCAATGTTTGTATCTCATTCAAAATAAACTTTGAGACAGACTAAATAATTTTCTTAATAACTGATCATGACAAATCACTGCAACTCTCAAGTCACTTAATAACATTCCGGAAATGACATTTTTATACATTTAAGACAAGTCTAAGGTTCATTCTAGTTAAGCGTTGACTAATTCTCTAATAGGTAATATAGACAGGTGAGTAATTTAATCAATTGCAAATCGTTTTAACCGATCCACAAGATCATTAAAAACCATAAGCAAAATCGATTAAAGTGGTTGTCGTTTTTCTTTTCTTGACAATTTGTCAAACGAACGCGTTTAAAAGTTTAGTTATACATATATAATATCTAATATCCCATTGCTTAAACCGCATAATTATCTAAAAGTCTGAGAGTTTCCAATTACTTAGATACCAATTAGCCACAAAATCTACCACATAGAAGATCATCATCATCATCATCATCAATATAATTAGTTAAAATAACCGAAAAAAAAAAAATGCCAATAGATTCAAGCTGAGCTTTCACTTGGAAAGTCATAAACAAAAAATGCCACAACCTGTGTGTAAGTGTATATGTGTGTGTGTGTTTGAGAGTGTGTACTATAATTTATAAAAAAAAAATAAAAATTTTGTTGTTTAAGCTTTGTGTTGTTCTCCCCTGTCTCTATGTGTGTTGTCTGTCGTTTGAGCTGATGTCATTTATTGAGCTTTGTAGTTTAGAAGTCGTCAGTCAGACAGTTTGACTTGAAGGTTACTACAAACACAAAGAGACAGATACAAAGCACACGAGCTGTATCTTTGAGATACAAGGCAAAAAAAAACTGAGAGATCCCAAAGATGTGGGGGGTGGGGGTGGGGGAGGTTGAGGAAGGGAGGCCTGACTTAAGCATGCAAAACATTTTCCACTTTGGTAGTAATTGTGATTGCAATTTATTGGATTTTTTGGAGCGTTACGAATATGCATGGAAATGGATTGCAAAAACAAAAGCGAAAACTAAAAACCGAAAATTTTTGAAATATTTCTCTAGCTCCCTCTCTCCTTCTATCTGTCTCTCTTCTCTTAAATGTTTTTCAATACAAATCTGACTCTATGTAGGAGGAGGTGGCTCATATGAGCTAGTTAAGTTTGTCCAAGGTCGTTACCATTTTCTAACTGCGTTGTGGAATTGCCCAAAGCCAATTAACACAACAACAGCAGCATATACATTTAACAAGCAACATCCCCCAAACAACTTGGCTGGAAAAATCAGTTACTTAGCCTCGATCTGCAATTAACATAGAAATGAGAGAAAGAATGAAGAGGTAAGAACCCAAAAGCAGTGGTTGAATTTATCGATTTAACATGGCCCTCTACAAGGATCTAGGGGAAAGTTTTAGTCGATGGTGATGACGCCAGGACTTAAAGCCGCACCCAACTGGCCGACAGTGGTTGGATGTCCTTTTTTTCAAAGGAAATGTGTATGTGAGTGTGTGTGTGTGTGTGTGGGGGCAAACTCTGGGGAGTTGCCAGGAGAGTTGGCAATGGTTATGTTTTACTAGGTACAACAACTTTAATATTGAAATATTATTGTGTGTGTGTGTGTGTGTGGAGTTGCCATGGACAACAATAACATATTGTTTGTGAGTGCACAATTACATTTCTTATCTGACCAAAGAACGAACAAAAAAAAAACACCATATGATTGGTTTGGCTAATGACCCTCCGACCAACCAAAATGGCAACTGGTCATGCAAAATGGTATTAAAACTTTAACTTTTATTACCTTCAAATTTCATGCTGATTTCTCAACTCTATAACTAGAAAAACTAGAGCAAAATTCTCTTTATATGTTTGTAGCTCTATATATATATTCACAGTGATATCTTATCTACCCTAAAGGGTAGATAAAAATGTTTCTTTTTTTATCTGTTTTTTTTTTTTTTTTGTGTTGCTTTGAAACATAATACGGCAAAGCATTTCAAATAAGAATATGTATTTTGCGCATTTCTTTTAAGTTTTCTGTAAATATAAACATATACATATGAAAAAGATAAACCGATTTGAAATTATATATGTATATATAGAGAGAGCGAGAGAGACAATGCTGACTCTGCAGTTAAGATAATACAAAAAAGAAATGAAATTAATGCTGACTTTACTGAGTAAAATTATGACTTTATCAAAGTAAATTTAAGAAAAATGTTCTAGTTGATTTTATAGTTAATCCTTTTAAGGACTAGCTAGAGACTTTCCCTACCTCTAGCTAATTCCATGATAGCCTCCCAATCTTATCGGAATGAACCATAAAGCCTGAGTCGAAATTTATATGCAAAAATAAAGATTCTAGTAAGGAAAACTTAGTATTTTGTATTACAACAAGTATAAATAGCGAAAACAAGAAAATGTTTTCCATTTTCAAGGGATATATCAACCAACTATATCAACCATTGACTAAGACTACAAAGCGATGATGTATTAAGAGAGGAGATGGTAGAGCTAATAGTTTAGCTAAAGTCAAGAGAATACTGAGAATAGATTAACTTAACTTAAGAGAAGACACACAAATCTAAGCATAGACGTCATATTAACTACCACATGATAATTGTAATTAAACTGAGAGTCGAGAGAACTAAGAGAAAAGCATCTCAAATTTCACACGTTCCTTAAGATTGATATAAAACATATACCCATATAGATAGTTAACAGAGAAAACCTTTGATCAACTCTAAACAGTATTCACCATATAATAGAATATACTTACAATTAGATTAAGTAATATTTACATTTGTTAGTATACTGAGAGATTATTTAAAGAGCAATCGAAACGTGGTTTTAAGAGAGAGTTAACTTTTCCAACTAGTAAAAAGTCATAGCTTAACAATAGCTTAGTCTTCAGATATTTCTAAACTAGACTTACGTGACTTTTGTACTATAGATTTACAATCACATTTTCTTTAATAATAAGATATTAGATCATCTGACAATAAGAGAACTGAGAGCAGCAAAAACAAAATATATGAAAACTTAAAAAGTTAAGAGATCCTATAGCACACTAACCCTAGTTATGCCCTTCATAATGACTTTCATATCCCAACTTGCTTATGAAACTTTTATATATAACTCTGTTCTCTATGGAATAAATTAATTTCAATGGCGTAAACTTGTTATTCCTTTCTATTTCTTCTATAATTCTATAAATTCTTAATATTATATAGATGTTATAGGGTTTTATATTAATAATATCATTAATAACTAATTTGTTGTTGCATTTATTAAGATTCATTATAAGTTATATAACATTTTTAAAGAAACTTGTAAGCAAACGGTAAAGAATTAAGTTTATTTAATACAACTTTAAGTTCAACTTTAAAGTTTTTCTAAACTAATTAACTTATTGAAGACTGTTTCATACAACGGCGGATCCTTGTCGAAGATTTTCGCCCCTAAAAACGAGATTATTCTAATGAAAGTGGTCAAATTATAATATTCAAATGTCTAATCTTTTTCCCAACTAAACTCATAAACCATGTAGATCCAGCACTGGATTCATTGGGTATTTAAATCTCAATTAAAGTTTATCCAGCTAAAAAACAATTGCAAATTATAAATCTATAAGTTCTTAGATCATTTGAGAGACCTGTGAGAACAAGATCTAAGAATTCTCTCTTTCGGAGTAGAAAAAAAAGCCAACTTAGATATAAGTTTCTTATGATATTGCAAATTGCCTCAAAAACTGTGAGAAATAGAACCTGAGAGCTATATACATTCATTAAAGATCAAATTGTATATAATATATAGTTATATATGTGTTTTCCCCTTGTTGTTGTTGTTGTTGTTTGCCTACTCATTAGAGTGTTATGTTTTAGCCAGCTTCGTGATGACTAAATAATTGGCTATAAATATGCTTATTTAACCTTATCGCTTCTCTTACCTTCAGGTGGTATATATGTATGTATGTATGTGTGTATATTCCAATTGCCTGCCTTTACTTAATTAAAAAACACTTCTTCAGCACTTGAACATTTCATATCACACTCACAAACACACACACATTGAGAGTGGGCCAAATATATGGCTTATCGGGATTAATATAATTTCTTTAAATTCCCTTTAGAAAATAAAGTTTTAAATTTTCCATTAAATTTTTTGTTAAATAATTTTATGCGGAATCAGGTTTATTTATTTTCTTATATGTATATATATGTATATATATATTTATTTTCTCACACGCGACGGCAACGGCGGCAGCGACTTCATGACTCGTCTCTGCGACGAACGCGTATCGAATGAGCGTCGGCGGAGTCTTTGGGGTTTTTTTTTGTTTTGTTTTCGTTTCGAGTTCCCTTTTCGTCTCTGGTTTGCTCTCTCAGGTCTCTCAGGCGCTCATGCTCACCTGAACTGAGCTCGAGTTGGATCTTGGTGTGGGGGGGGCGGACAGGAGGGGCCTTCAATTCTGGTATCTAACACTCGAAAGGTAAACCTAAAGATCAATTTTTAAGGCGTTGGGCTTGTCATTCACTTGTTTTTTTTTTTTTTTGGGACAAGTGGATTCTCCTCTTTGTCAGTTGACACCTGGAGGCATTTATATAAATTGCTTCCGCCACTGACATTTTTTTTTAGACAAATTAACATAAATTTCAAAAAACAAAAACAAAAAGCATAAAATATTATTAGTTTTTGGTGTGTGTGTGTATTTGTTGTTGGCAGGAAATGGGCGTGTCAAAATACAAAACGCCGACGCGTGGCCAAGCATTCGACCAAAGATCACATTGATTCTGCCCACGAAAAGCAATTATTGTTAATTGTTGTTAAATATAAACAACAGCGGGCCATGTAATATTTTGGGCTTAGAAACATTTCAACTTTTGTTTGTTACCTATTAAAAGGAATAGAGTTTAGTCAGTTGACTGATCTTAGAACGATCGTTTGTACGACAGTGTTAATAAATTTTTGAATATATTTGCAAGAAAAATTACTCTGTTAGGAGAAGTCACATTATAAATCCAATCATGAAAATAAAAAGATCAACCATTTTGAGTCTATTCAACAAGGTTTTTGGTAGTTCCAGTCGAAAATTTTTTTTTCCTGTTGCATCCAAGTTAAGTCTGTCTGTCATTGCTCTTACATATGAAATCACAGATTCTTTTATCAGAGAAGGAAAGGGCAATTTGCTCCCAAAAGTATGCAATAAGCAGTCCAATAACTCTCATATATGTATAAACCAATTTTTAGCTTGTAGATCATTTTTCTGTTACAAGGCATTCAAACAGTTTTAAATTTGTTGCAAAGGAATGAATACTCTTCCAGTCTATTGCATACTTTAAGGAGCAATAATTGAGATTTCAACAGGGAATCTATCTATATGATACATTTCCTTGATTTATGTTATAAGCTTGTACATTTGCTTGGCATATTTCTTCATTCTCTCAATCTCTCTCTCTCTCTATCAATTTTCTTACCCAGTTTTCTCGTTTGTTTTGTTTGACTGAGCTTTAGTGGGTTTAAAATTGTTATTCCCTGTGGTTAGAATAAACCAACTAGGTGTTGATTAGTCTATATAATTCAATTTAAAAAAAATAACATTCCTAGATCTATTTTAATGGTGTGAATATCTTTTGTTTATATGCGCTTGGGTGGGCAATTTTCTTGTTTTTCCCCATGGCTTTTGAAGTGTTGTTCTGGCCATTATAAATTTATTGGAAAACTACTTTATAATAGGGACTAAACACCTTGATTAACATTTCAATAGTCATTCTGGGTTTTTTACATATTGAGAAAACGTTTGGTAAAACAAAAGGAAAAAGTTATAAAAGTTTCTACATTTCGATTATACAAAAATTGATTTATTTTTACATAACATGATATAGTACGAATATAGAAAAACTTTACAATTTTATAAATGGAACAATAAGAAAATGATTCGTTTTAAAAACGTTGAATTTCTTTAACTAAAAGCATTGTTTTTTTCTTCTTAGCTTTGTACCTTCGTTGTATATAGTATATAGAATGTATTACTTAAGAGGTGGATTAACAAACAACAAGATTTTCGGTTTTGGGTGGTATGAAAAATACATATACAAATATATATATATATAGAAATGCTCAGGTATTCTTGTCTTCGAGGTGGTAAGTTCTTATTTCTGTTCGGGTGTATAGTACATAGAGTGCAGGAAGAGGCGAGTAACTTCACCAATAACCGAACGATCGGGTATACTTTGAGCCATGCCATATAATGCCATTTTACCCTCAACAGGATGACCAGGATCCTTCATTATTTCAGCCACACAGCTACGCAGATCGGCAATGAATTTATCAGCTACACCGGGTTTAGTGTGCATATCAGTAACGCAGATGTGAATGCTATATAGAAGTGAATATATAAGTTTAGAGTGAAGTTAAGTTAAATAGTGGTTTCAGTTAAACCTACCCGGAGGGGAATTGCAAGGCATTAAGATTCCATCCCAGCTTGCAGAGTGAATCGGATAGGCGGAAAATATCGAATACAGTCGAGCCAATGGCAACCACAGAGGTCACAGGCTTGCCAAAGACAAAAACTCCATCGATTTGGCGCACACTAAATGAAATTAGAAGGCAAGACTCATTAGTTTTACTATATAGGCTAATTAGTTTGTCAATTTTACCCTCTCTCAATGTAGCGAGCAGTGTCCACAATGCGTTTGGTGGCCTCCAAGTAACCATCGTAGCCGAAACTCATCATGGTGGCCCAACAGGCAGCTATGATGCCACCAGCACGAGAACCATTAACAGTTGGTGAGCCATACACGCCGCCAGGCCAGTCGGTGGTGACGGTAAACTGATGATCCTTATATTTCTTATCCGAATACAAAATAACCGAAGAGCCCTTGGGAGCGAAACCGTATTTGTGGGTATCAGCAGATATACTGGTGACGCCCTTTACAGCAAAATCAAAGGGACGAATCTGATAGCCAGCATTACGTGCCAGGGCTACCACAAAGCTGCCCAGACAGGCATCCACATGCACGGGAATATTGTATTTAACACCCAAAGCGGCAATTGCTTCGATATCATCCATGGTGCCATATGGGAAATTGGGGGCAGAGCCAACAAGCTATAAACAAGAAAGTGGAAATGACATCATGTATTTAGAGAAATTCAAGGTGGAAGGCAAACAAAGTAAACATTCTCACCAGAATGGTATTTCTATTGATGGCACGTTTGAATTGCTTGATATCCACTTCATAGGTCTCTGGATCGACATCCACATAGCGGACATGGACATTAAAGTACTGGCCGCCCTTGTCAAAGGCAGCATGGATTGTGCGTGGCACAATGATATTTGGCTGATAGATACCCTTCTCTTCACGGGCATAATCACGATAAGCCTTCATGGCCATTATAATGGATTCGGTGCCTCCGGTGGTCATGGTGCCGCATGTGTTAATATCTCCATGGAACAGAGTGCAGGCCATGCGGACTACCTCAGCTTCCATTTTGCATACTCCCGGAAAGAGATCGGCGTGCAGGGGATTTGTATACGATGCCTTGCCATACACCTCGGTGACAAGCTCCACCAGTTCTGGTTTGTAGCCATAAACCGCACCAGAGACACGACCATCACGCCAACTATAATGACCCGACTGCAAATGATCATCGACAAGTTTCAGAATCTCCTCCTTGCTTAGACCCTTCTCGGGCAGACTTAGATTATAGGTGAGATGTGCATTGCTCTTTTTAATCTCAGTTTCGAAATCGTTTTTAGCCTTGGCCAACTCGGCTTCTACCTGACGGCGAACGACGGGTAACTTTTTGGCCAATTTAAAGAACTGACGTTTGCCGCGGGAGTAAATGCCTAGAAAGAAGTTAGATTAACAATTAGAAAACAGTTGCAATAGTTAACAAGTTTTCAATTTTAAACTTTTCCTAAGCAGCAGCAACTATTCTAGTCTAATAGTTTCCTAGTCTACTCTTTTCCTGCTTCACCATTTTGGGATATTCCAAACAAGTTAATTTCTATAGGCTTTATGTAATCATATACCCCCGAATACCGCTTGACCTACCTAAATATTTGTTAATTTGACAGGTGTGTCACGGTCTGTCACTTACAGGTGGCACAAATTGACTAGAAACCCTACCAAATACTGGTAGAATGCCAATAAATAAGGTTTGGAGGAATGCTAAGGCATTTTAGTCGGCGCAGTTCCACAAAATGGGACAATTTTTTACGTCCTTAACGGACTACAATCAAATGGCCTAACTGAATGATTTAACAGTATCCAGGAGGATTAGAATTTGAGTACCAACCACGTCATTGACTGAACCATTTGTTTTACATGATTCGGATTTAGACTATAGAAAAGACCTGGAGTTTGCTTCGCCTCTCAAAATAGTTTGTTGTTGTTTAACAAATGTAATATTTGTTCTTTGTTAGAGTTTAAAATGGTTATAGATAAAATCCTCATGACATTGATTGATTTGTTCTTTTGATTAATCGATCAAATAAATGGTGGAAAAGTTGGACAACAAAAACTAACTAACTAACTGTTAAATCAAATATTCCATAATTTAAAAGAAAAGGTTGTCTATTTGTTTGGTCGAATGCGTTCAATAAAAAAATGAAGAAAAAATAATATTATGTATGTAAACGTCCAAAATTTAAGATTTGCAAAATTTTTACTAAAATTTTCAAATTTTATTGATCTCGACCCGGCTAACATTTCGGGGCCAAAATCTATATACACATATTAATTTTTTTCCCCATTTCGACTACTTAGACACTATAATGAAAGTAGTTTTCGTCTAATCCCATGGTCATAGTTGCTAGTACTTGTATCAAATAGTTAGATTGATAGTTTATTCAACTCCAATCTAGTTTATTTTACTAAAGATTATTGAATAAGTAATGGAAAGTAGAATATATCATAGAAAAGATATATAATTAGAAAAACGACGACATAGCTAACGTTTCCAATCACCTGATCGACTTAATTCAAATTGCCCTCATATCAATAATTTAATTTATGTCTTGTTTAAGACAAAGAATCGATAAAGAAACCATATAGTTTTAATGTCGATCGGTAGTCGAACCCAAGATTACTTATCATAGACCGGACATGTTTGTGGTTATTTTGGCACCAAGCCAAAAAAGAAAGGTTTATAATTGACTATGCTAGCCATGTCTTGTCTTGAAATCAGAATAGGTGCAGGGGGTGGGGGCGTTAGTCATGCCAGAAATTGTGCTTAGTCATAATTACAAGAGAGTTCTTTAATTGAAGGAACACTAATCATACAAACATACTTTTGGCACATTTATGACGAAATTTGTATGAAAAATAAAAAACATGCCACTAACTAACTAAATACTCATATTAGTATGAGTAAACACAGCGACTTTATCACTGGGCGGCTTATCTGATCTAATAATTATGCTATTGAACTATTTATAACTTTCATTTTTAAGTTGCTAAAAGGAATTAATAAATATTAAAGCTTCTAATCGCTGCTTATCGTAATCTCTTTTCCTTTCCAAATCACAAAGATCAACTTTTGAAAGGGGATCGCCATGCCAGGGCATACATTGAGTGCATGACCAGAACCCACCAGTTCACACTCCTCAGAGTATATAGAATTTTATGTATGTATGTATGTACTTAGTTCTTATTTTTATGCAAGAAACTCCTAAGTTCTTCGGGGTCGACAAAAGATAAGATTGTTTGATGGATTAAAATTTATGATACTGACAAACACAAGAAGAACAAATGGAAATACATATTTCCACAAATTGGTAACAATCACATTTAGTTAAAAGTTAGTATAACAAACTTACTTTCATCCTGGCTAAGTACTGTCCAGATCCAAACTCCTCCCAATACTGTGGTCGCTGTAATGGTGGCCACTTGCCAAGGCTCTTTGGCCCCAAAGGCATGATTGATACCCTCGGTAACGGGTTTCAAACAATCGCTGCCGGTAAATGGACGCATTCTGTTGATGAATTTAATATTACTTTAAATAATTTTTATTTTGTTTTTTTTTTTTTAATATTCTTTTTGGTTTTAGAGGAGTGTGTGTCGTCCAAATGGGCGCGCTCCAAGTTATGAACTGTTTCCAATTTCACGCAGCGACGACGTCAGCTTACTAATCGCCTACAAAACGCTATGATGGCTGATAACGACGACCAGCTAGTATTAGCACATTCACACATTCATATAGATACTATATAGACCAGACGACTGCCATAGAGAGACATACATACATTATATTATTTAATGAAATATATGTGTAAGTGTTCTTTCATTTGGAATTTGTGTTTTGTTGTTTGTGTAAAATCATATGTTCAGGGTGGCCATATGAAAAACTAGAGATGTGCAAACAGCTAAAACTCAGTTCACGGCGCGTAAGGCCCCTTCACGTTATAACGTAAACAGACGGTTCAGCGTGCATAAAGCGGGAAGCAAATGAATTTTATTGAAGTTGCTAAAAATTTAAATTTAAATTTATAGAAATAAAATAGAATATTTAATAATCTAAAACTATAATCATCCTCTAGGGAAATATGAATGAAATTATTTATTCTCTAACCTCAGATAGTAAATATAAAGATAATTCAAAAAAAAAAAACTTCTAACGCGACTTGAAGTTCTATTTTAAATCATTTAAAAAATTAGGTTACATATAATGTAAGCAAATCATAAATAACTTTTCTTTGTGTGTTTCGAAAATTGATATAAGGAATTAAAAAGTTGAAATAACATCAAGGTTTTAATCGTTATTTTTAACGTTTGTTCTTATACATTCAAATATGAACGGTTCTCGAGTTTTGCCTCCGATAAGTTTTTCGATAACATAATCGGTTTGATCACTTTTGAATATCAGCTGTTTGCTCTACTCCTACGTACATAAATAAATAAAGAAATGCTGCGGAATATAGCAAATTCCTATAGAATTTCTCAACGGTTGGCAAGTAATGCTGCTGCTTCGGGATCAAATAATGCAAAGGATTACCTCCTGGTTAAGGAATCAGATGGAGTTCGCGAGATCACCTTGAATCATCCGAAAACATTGAATTCCCTTTCATTGGAAATGATGTCGGCCTTACATGAAGCCATGCTCAAGAATGTGAACAATATCAATTTGCGTTGTGTTGTCCTTGCGGCTAATGGCAAAGTTTGGTCAGCTGGACACAATCTCAAGGAGTTGCAAGCCAATCCAGAGATCAAGAAAGATGTATTTCAAAAGTTAACCGACATTATCCTGGACATACGAAAGTTGCCGGTGCCGGTTATAGCAAAAGTTAATGGTTTTGCGGCAGCAGCTGGATGCCAATTGGCTGCCTCCTGTGACATTGTTGTCTGCACCATGTCCAGCAAATTCTCCACACCAGGGTGAGACTATAATTTGAGAATCCTTGATGATTTGTTCATTCCCAATTTTGTTTTAAACAGAGCCGGTGTGGGGATCTTTTGTAGTACTCCCGGTGTGGCCATTAGTCGGGTTATGCCACGTCCCAAGTCGGCATATATGCTAATGACTGGTTTGCCCATCAGTGGTGTGGATGCCTATGTGGCCGGTTTGGCTACTAAAGTGGTGCCCGAGGATGAGCTCGATAAGGAAATCGATGAAATCACTCAATCCATCAGGATCAAAAGCCGAGCTGTGATTTCTTTTGGCAAAAAGTTCTATTATGAACAACTAAACATGCCAGTCGAGGAGGCATATCTTCAAGCTGGTGCGAAAATGTGTGACAACCTCGAAATGACCGACTGTCGGGAGGGTATAACAAGTTTCATAGAGAAACGTAAACCCACCTGGAAACATGAAGACTAGAAGCCATAAACATCTATTGTTGAAACTCCTGTTAAATAGGCCATACCAATTGTGCATTTACGTTTTTAAAAACAGTCTTTTAAATTGTTTATAAACTTTACCAAGCGATTTTAATTGTTGATATGTGTTGGTTTCGTATTTAAAGGCCTTTTCTTTTCGAAATATTTTAAAAAGGAATAGGGATCAGACTAAAACTTACAGGGAAACCCCTTGAAAAATCAGTATATCGAATGATTATTTACTTTTTTCGACTCTTTATCCCCCCCATAAACAAATGAATTTTTTGGACAAATCCTCAAGCCGAATTTATGGAACCATTAAGTGGGTCCTTAATGTCCTAACTATTGAAGACAGTTTGGATAAGGCTAGATTGGAACAGAACTCGAAATCCTATCCCATACTGGAAATCTTACCGAAAGAGTGGTTGAAATTTCAGGATCCTGAAGTGTCAACTACAGATTTCAGGCTGCTTTATGGTCTTAATCTGTTGGATAATGTCCAACAAGTTATTCATCATTTTGTCTACTTGATAGTCATTTATAAAAAGGACAAGTATTTAAAACCTACTACTAAATAAAGTTACGAATTATTGTTAATATATGGTAGAAATGGATTAGCTGACTGAAAACTCTTAAATTCAAACGAATTGAAATTGTCATTTGAAGCAATTTTCAGAAACTGTGGTTTAATCTGAGTAAAGCTAAGTTTTAACTTAGCCTAAGACAAATTTGAAAAACTAATACAGGCGAGATCTCTTGACTAGAAAGTGATTATTTTTGTAATTAACACACTTTCATATGCTAAAAAACTGATTTATAGAAAGTAAAATAACGACGTTTAGATTAAGAAAGTTGATTCTAAAAACTGATTAGAGTAAAGACTGATTAAAATATTCCTTTTGATTCAAAATTTTTCTAATATACTGAGTGGATCATTCTCGGACCTTGACTTATATCCAGAACAATTTATGCAAATCACTACTATAAAATTTCTTTCAAAGATATCACAAGATTTTCAAGGAAGTTGTTAAAGGATATTAAACATTTCATTAATTTTTTTTAGATTCTAATTCATATTTTGATTTTGTCTGCCAAGCCACAAAAATTCAAATTAAAATTCCCAGCGAAATTTCTTTTTTGATTCCTGAGAAATTAATCCTCAAGTTATTCTTTTAGATACTTTCTAATTTTTTTTTATACTTTTTACCGCCCATTTAATGTGAAATAAAACTATTTATCGTGCTTTCAAAAAGTGCTCTCATTTCTTATTTTTTTCCGTGTTTTTTAGTTTTATTTAAAATGTGTGTAATGTGTTTTACAATTACAAGATAAAATGAAATAAAATAAAAAACATTTGTGGCAGTTGTTGTCTGTGTATGTGTTTTTTTTTACTTGGGGGTTGTGTGTTTAACTCCAATATATTTTGAAGAATTTCGAAATTGAATAAGAATAAGAATATATATGTATATGTATATAGATATATGTATATGGGTGTGCTTGTTCTATTGCTGTGAGTCTTTTTTATATATTTAGGTTTATGTCGTCCTGTTGGTCTAGACTTGGAAAACTCTTGGAGTTTCAGGTAATGATGAAGGAATAAAATAATATATATATATATATATATATATTAATTGTAATTGTCTTTGTGTGTGTGTGGGTGTGGATGTGTGTGTGTGCATTTGAGCTCCTTGCATTGAATTAAAAGATAATAGAATAAGTCTAGAAACGATGTATACGCATATAGTTAAAGTAGTTGTTGTTATAGACGAGGAGGGGCAGACACATATAGAATATATATGTATCTGCTGATCTAAGTGATAGTATGTAAACTTATAGAATATTTATATTAAACCGTGTCAACTTTGAAGATTAAGATGTTCTGTGCACATATCAGGGGATCGGGGGGCATTGGGAATGGGATTATTTATATAGTTATATAGAGAAAAATATGCTGGATGTGGGTAGCCTATGCAAAGAGAATTATAAACGAACAAGAATTATTATTAAATTTTAGTTGCTTGTTTTAGCTATTATTAATGCCATTTTTTTTGTATTTTTTTTTTTAAATAAATGTTTTTGTTTTTTAAACCCTGTGTGAAGGTCGTTTGCTGTTCACACCATAAGAAAAAAATAATAATTATAAGGAACAAAATGTGTGTTTAAAAAAAATAAAATAAAATGATGAGTGTGTGTGTATGTGTGTGTGTGAATTGGTGTGTGTTTATGTGGTGTGCCACTTAAACCTCAGTAGCGGGACGCTTCTCAATCCAAGCCTTAATGGGTTCCAAGGCATTGATGGCATCAACAACACCACGCAGAGCTGGATAAGGCTCCAACAGATCACGCTTGACCATGTAGTTCATGTAGTCGGTAATGCCGGCAAAGTAAACATCAGCCCAGGTCAACTATATGAAGAGGATAAAACACAAATATTACAAAATAATCTTTGTGTTTAGTCTTTCAATTTCTGTTCACCTTATTCAATGCCAAATGCCCATCGTTATCCTTGACAGTCTGCTCAAGTTTCTCCAAATAGAAGGGAATAACTTCGGCGTTAAGGGTCACCAGTTTCTTCTCCTTGATCTCATCCTCCGGCTCGTACGAGACGACTGCAATTTCTATACATTAAAAATTCAAGAGTTAATCAAGGACACTGAACATGAAACTGAGTCACACATTGTTCGCTACTTAGACGGAAGTCATTGATGGTATCAACCACAATGTCAATTTGCAAATCCTCCCATGGAGTGGTGCCAGTTAGACCCACAGTTTTGGCCAAGAAGCGGGCCATCGAGATGCTCTGATGAACACGTTTACCATCAACCTCCAGTACGGGCATTTGTCCCATGGGCATGGCTGTTGAAATAGTTCAAGATACATCCAGATACAGACATCCTTGTGACTAATACTCACTTGGCTTCAGGGCTGGCCATTCATCGCGAGTGACACGCACATCCTCGTACTCGATGCCACCATAGGCAAACAAATAACGCAATGGTTCGGCCAAGGCCTTAACATTGAAATAGAAGAGAGTGTAGCTGTGCTTAATCGGCTCAGCGGGCTCGGCTGGTGCAACTTCACCGCCCTCAGCTGGAGCAGCTTCTGCTCCCTCAGCTGGTGGTGCCGCCTCGGCTCCCTCGGCTGGCGGTGCTCCCTCAGCTGGTGGTGCTTGTGCTTCATCGGCCATTTCTACTACAATTCAATTCCCTGCAATGATAAAAATCAATAATAATAGTTCAAAATCAATTCGTTTTGCGTTTTGTGATGAAATTCATTTCCATTTATGTACACTTTGTGGTTTTCGGATTTCGGTTCAAATGTTGAGCACTGCTGATTCTAGAAGAACTAATCAGTTCACGTATGTATGTTGTTTTCCTCGATAAGGCAACTGATTATTGGTATGGCAAACAAACAAACAAAATACATTTACTTATCAAAATGCAATGCCAACCTCTTAGATACCCTTTATAATAGAAAAATGTATCTAAATCGAAGGAGGAAACATCCCAAAATCATTTTATTATGAATTTAGAACCATTTTTGTCATAATTTTCTTGTTTTAGTTTTCTTTAGCCAGTAGAAAAACATATGGAAAAATAAACTATTTTTATAAATAGAATAACTATATTATGTATGAAACCATCAAAATTTTAGTCACAATATATAAAGCGATCAATTCCTAGTACATCTGCACTAGGAAAGCAAATAGCATCGTATGAGTACAGGGTATCAATATGCTTGCCTTTTGTGATAAGTGACAACAAATTCCTTTTGCTACCTACAAAGTGGTCACTTATTGCTTGAGATAAGAACAAGATTAAACGTCAGATGAAATGATATCTCATAGTGTTTGCGTCAAAATGTTTGTAAAACTGTTAATACTAAAAAGTAATTTAAGATTAACTTCTTTTGTGGTTTTTAGTCATCAAGCTCCTTAGAAACTACTTTCACCGAAAACTGTGAACAGCTAAAAGGACATTGTAATGAAAGAGCGTCATTTCAGAGTATTTTTTTTTTGTTGAAAAAACGTCATTTAAGGGTGGATTGGATTTAAAAATTGAGTTGTGGAAATCGAGTTGGGGTTAAGACTAATAGGAGACGGAGTTTTCCAACTTCATTGTGGACATGAGCCATGGTCTTAAGTCTCGATGTGGTTAAATTTCATATAGCATCCTTTTTTCAACGATTAGCAACTCTATAATTTTTATTTCAGACTATTTCATGAACTTTCTGCAATGATCAATCCATTCCATTTGGAAAATTGTGCAGAAAATGAGAGCTCTGTGAAGTAGTCAGTCGATTTGGACTATAAATGGTTGGTTTTAAATATAATCAGGCAATTGGGACTAGCTTTAAGTTTAACACGATGGGACTTGATTTTTTTTCTAAATAAAATATTATAAATTGTTTTTTTTCACCATTTTTTATTTAAGTTTGTTATGGAATCGCAGGGCGTTGTTTCTTATAAAAGGGCTCGACCTAGTCTGGAATTTACCCCGATAACTACAAGTATAGGAATATTTGGGTAGCAAAAACCTCCACCCATAAACAGAACACTCACACCTTAAGGTATTGTTTGAAAAAGAGGTAGTATTGATCTTGTCTTGACTGCTAGGAATAGTTGAAAATTCTTTTTAATTTTACTCATTATCGGTAAATAGTTTTCATTTAATGATTTCATTTCGTACGTAATCAAACTGTCCTTGATAAGAATTCTTCAAAAATTATGTTTTGAATTTATAGATCGCAAAGTCTAATCGAATGTGTTTGCCCCAAAGGTGTAACAAATACGTGCCCAAGTGGTCATTGCTAAGATAGGAGGCCTCTAGGCGCTTTAGTTCATTGTTATCTTTATCAAATTTTATAGTTATAGTTTATGGCATTGAAATTGCAATAGTTCTCTACTATAATTTATGCATAAATAATAACCATATTGAGAAACACTTTTCCTTTTCCTTGGACATCCAATAAATGCAATAAATCAAAGAAAGAGAAAAAATAAACATTCTTGAGTCAAGGCAAAAGTTGACAGTATATAATTATCATAATTTTCCAATATATATCTAAAGTATTTCCTCCCCTTTTGTCCATATATATTTTATATCGTTTTAAGAAGCGGAAATGCATTGATTGTCTTCAACAGAGAGCGAGAAAGACAGAGAGAGAGAGAGACAGAGAGAGAGAGACAGAGAGACAACACAGAGATCCACACCCACGTCCATGGCGGAGTCTTCTCTCCTCTCTCCAAGCCACTCTTCGTGGTGACACTGAGACCCAAGACTGAAGCTCAAAACTTGCGTCTTGCACTTTTTTGCAGTCGTTTAGGTTTTGGGCGTTGGCGTTGAAAGAAATTAAAATCGAAGAAGAGGATGTCGCGGTTCCTGTCCTGATGTGGATGCCGATGTGGAACGTATTTGTCGTGACTTTGCCATGCATCATTGGCACAATTTGGCAGGGCGCCCAGTCAGTCAGTCAGTTAGTCAGTCAGCCAGCTAAACCCCCCACCCCACAATAAGTAATGGCCGATTGGTCGCCTCTTCCGCTGCAATTTTCATGTCTCAAATTGCAACAATCGATTGGGACTTTATCATTCGTTCTCTTTCTTACTTGTTGCCGCTTTGTATGGCGGCTTCAATTGAATTTAATTTGGTCTTTGGTGAGAGTGAAAGAGAGAGACGCGAGGGTGGTGGTGGTGGTGGTAGGGGTGTTAGGTTAGGTACATCAGTTTGGTGTCATGATTTTAAATTTAATTTCAATCTATTTTCGTGGGAACAAGACTATTTCGATTATTTAATCGATCGCATCGAAATTGATTCGTTCAAAAGTTATTCTTCAATTCAAATTTACTCGAGAAAGTTGAATAGGGTCAAGGACCTAGACCTCCCTGGCTAAAAGCAACTAAGCACGTGATAACAATTCACAGCTTCGACCATATGGACACCGAAACACTGATTAGACAATTTGTGATTAAAGATGAACCCAAAGTCAAAAAAAAAAAAAATAAAATCGTTATCAATTTTAATTCTCCAGTAGCCAGACAATTATTATTATTCTTTTAATTATTATTATATTTATAATTTCTAAGGCACTTTATCTGGTTTTCGATTTACCCAACTTATATAAAAAAAAAACTAAACTTTTTACCTCACGCTTCGAAATACTTTGACGCACAGTCTTTCGATATCGTTGTCGTCGTACACTCAGGTACTGAAAAGTTCTTTTTTCAAAAACAAGTTTCGAAGAAGCAGAATTTCAAAACACGTTGTTGTCCTTCACATATTTGCTTGCGAATGATTCGACGAGCAAGCGAGAACTGCTAGTGCAGAAAAAGGTCCGAGAAACGAGTTCAAAACTTTCCGAAATTTTTGATATATTTTTCTTTTTTTTTTTCGCAAAATACGATTGACCCACAAAAGTACATTCAAATCGAAACAACAATCAACCCCGAAAACTAAATTTAGCAACAGAACGACAAACGAAGACAAAAGACGAACAAATTTTCTAATTGATCTCACTAATCGGCCTTTGATAATCGTCGTATACTTTATAGTCTCTTTCTTATGTCTTTTTCTTTTTGATCATTATTTTTGGCAATTGATTTCTTCTCGTTTCATTACATCACTTGAGAAAGTTCTCATACTCTGGCTGGATGAACATTTCTCCTCCAGTTATGCTTTTCTTACCTCTAATATAAATTGGTTTAAACAAAAACTAAAGCTGGATTTTGTGTTGTTGAAGTTTTTTTATTTTTTGGAGAGTTTTGAGTTTGGATCGATGGTTTTATTGTGTTGGTTGGTTGAATGATAGATGAAGAAGGAACACCACTTGAACCGATCACAGCAAGGTTTCTACAGCAACTGACTTTAATGGGGCGGTTATCCCCCCTTTTATACGCTCCCACGACAGTCAATCGATGCGAGAGAGAGAGAGCGAACAGAGAGAGTGCGTGTGGGAGTCGTTGGAGCTTGGAGCCGGCCGGCGCCCCAAATGAGAGAGAGATTGTGAGAGCGGTGCCAACCACTTTGCATATCTGTGGGCAAGAGTGAGAGGCTCTCCCTCTTCTCTTGTTGTTTGCTGTTGTTGTGTGGGCCTTAGAAATTGGCTTGGCAGGCAAAAAACTAGTTTCCAGAATTAATTAAATTAAATTAATTGAAATAATTTCATTCACTAATTCAACACAATAAAATTGCTATGATGAAATTCAGTTTCAATGCTAATGGTAACTCTCCAAAAATTATTTTGATTTGCTCAAAAATTCGCAAAAAAAAAAACTTTTCTTACTCTCTCGCTCTCTCTCTCTCTCCCTCTCAATTGCTCTCTATAGCATCTCTTCCAAAATCAATAAGAGTAAATTTGGTTAGTCTTTTTTTTTTTTAATGGCTTAAACTAAATATTTTCTTAGGTGAATAAGTAGATAGTTAAGTAAAGAGATTAGGTAAATATTTTTGAAGCTTTTAGTTCAAGAAGTTTGTCAAGTCTTTTCATTGATTAAGCATCAAATAAAGTTATTAGATTAATTGGGTCTTAATAAACAGTAAATAGAGAAAAACGGCTCGACACGATCTTGATTTAGACACTATATGTGGTAAGATCTTCTGTATTTTAGTAGCTACCAATTACTTATCTCTAATTACTCTCTCGAGATTTTGAAATCTAGAGACTGAGTTAGGTTCCCAAAAAGTTTTTAGAAACTTTTTTAAAAACAATCATAAGAATTACAGCTAAGTATTCTAGTGGTATCATTTCTGGGTATCGAAGATAAAGTATCCCATTTTCCAAGTCCTTTTTTCATCAATTGTCTTACCTTTTTTCGGCAGACCATAAAATTTGCTCTCAAAATTTCTTCAATTGATCAAAAGAATGCAATTCTGTTGATACCCTTTCTTCACTCATCTAATTGTAAGTTAAACCAAATCTGGAGACCCACTTTCCCAATTATATAAGTGAAAATGGTTATGGTGTTTAATTTAATTCTTAATTCTTAATTCTTAATTCTTAATTCTTAATTCTTAATTCTTAATAATTAATTCTTAATTCTTAATTCTTAATTCTTAATTCTTAATTCTTAATTCTTAATTCTTAATTCTTAATTCTTAATTCTTAATTCTTAATTCTTAATTCTTAATTCTTAATTCTTAATTCTTAATTCTTAATTCTTAATTCTTAATTCTTAATTCTTAATTCTTAATTCTTAATTCTTAATTCTTAATTCTTAATTCTTAATTCTTAATTCTTAATTCTTAATTCTTAATTCTTAATTCTTAATTCTTAATTCTTAATTCTTAATTCTTAATTCTTAATTCTTAATTCTTAATTCTTAATTCTTAATTCTTAATTCTTAATTCTTAATTCTTAATTCTTAATTCTTAATTCTTAATTCTTAATTCTTAATTCTTAATTCTTAATTCTTAATTCTTAATTCTTAATTCTTAATTCTTAATTCTTAATTCTTAATTCTTAATTCTTAATTCTTAATTCTTAATTCTTAATTCTTAATTCTTAATTCTTAATTCTTAATTCTTAATTCTTAATTCTTAATTCTTAATTCTTAATTCTTAATTCTTAATTCTTAATTCTTAATTCTTAATTCTTAATTCTTAATTCTTAATTCTTAATTCTTAATTCTTAATTCTTAATTCTTAATTCTTAATTCTTAATTCTTAATTCTTAATTCTTAATTCTTAATTCTTAATTCTTAATTCTTAATTCTTAATTCTTAATTCTTAATTCTTAATTCTTAATTCTTAATTCTTAATTCTTAATTCTTAATTCTTAATTCTTAATTCTTAATTCTTAATTCTTAATTCTTAATTCTTAATTCTTAATTCTTAATTCTTAATTCTTAATTCTTAATTCTTAATTCTTAATTCTTAATTCTTAATTCTTAATTCTTAATTCTTAATTCTTAATTCTTAATTCTTAATTCTTAATTCTTAATTCTTAATTCTTAATTCTTAATTCTTAATTCTTAATTCTTAATTCTTAATTCTTAATTCTTAATTCTTAATTCTTAATTCTTAATATAACTTTAGTTAGTAAAGACTCTCTGAAAGTCTAATCTATCAAATTTAGTTGTTCAAATTTTAAGCTTGAGTCTCATTATCATATCATCCTGTGATCAATTTTACCTATATTAGGTAATTTTAGGTTTACCTTTATAGTAGTGAAAATAGTCTGGAATGTAATTTAAAAAGAAAGTCGGCCCAGTTCCCATGTTTCTATCAACTAAACTAGATACTAAGTAAACAATATCTGTTGGGTATAATTTGTATCAATCAACTCTTAAGTTTTGTTTCCATTAGATCATATATTAATATTATAAGTATAGGATGTACATAGAACCTAATATTTTTACAAGCACTGGCAACTAAGGCCTTCGGCTTCGACGAAAACTACATCCATACAGTATCCTGGTATTAGAACCCGGATCCTCGTTGTTCAGTTACCTAAATGACTAGGCCATTTAGACAACTCATCTACCGAGGACTGCATATTAACATAAAGATTCAAATTGTTCACAATGATATATTTCAGGAAAAATCCAAACAAGATCACTAAAACGACCATTCCATATGGAAAAGTTTATATACATATAAAACTATTTTTGTCATTTTATTGAGAACTATGGTTAATACAAATCTTTAACTGCATTTAGCAGTTATTTAATCCAATCTCTAATGAAATCTTCAAACTGTTAAGTGGATGTTGAAACTAATTAGTCATAATTAAATGAAAGACAAAAACTTAAAATCTAGTAGCTATTTAATCGGTAAATGGATTCGTTCTAATGATAATTAACTAATAAGAAAATCTTAATTAGAAAAAACTTGTCTCCAGCCAATAAGCTAGACTTTTTTTTCATGTCAATTCGATCCGATTGCCGTCTGGCTCCTAGTTTCTGTTATGTTGCCACACAATCATGGGAAATCAGGAAATTCAAAACGCCCAATACTCGATGCGAACTTTCAGGGCCAGTCCCAGTGAAATTTGAGTTTTTCTTCTGCCGACGATTTTGATGTTTATATTTGATTGCGAGTGCGTTGGAAGGAAGACAAATAAGTAATATAAACACCAATAACCAGTTTGAAGCGGCAGCAATGGACTGGAAAAAGCTGACGTTGACAGAAGCCAAGACAATGGATAGATTGGAATTTTGCAACGGAAAGATAAATGCAAATTACGATTAAGATTTTGTTTGATCCTTTTCAACTTTATGGGTGTGGGTTGTTGTTCATTTCTAATAAGCTAGATATAGATCACATCGCATACAAAAGAGAACAGTTAAGAGAAGTGAATTTGGCACAGGCATAAGAAAGCATAAGCTTTGAGACTTATCCAAAATCATGAAATTTAAAATTCTCATTCTTTCCGTTTTCATCCCTGTAAGTATGCTATGAAAACTTTCCACTCAGAACATGGTGAGAATGTATAGGAAAAAGTTTATATGCCATAATTTACCCCCAAATATAGATGCCAGTATTTTTAAGTTTGTAGAGCTTTTTTTCTAAGCTTTGTGCTTTGTGCAGCGAATTGAACAGTTTTGAATTATGGCGCTAAATCTAAGGAGAAAGATAATTAGTTGGTATGTCTGTTTATATATTAATTGAAAATATATATATATATACAACCAAGCTGAACACAAGTGGATCCAGCATCTTGCTACTTAACCATATATTACTGATCAGTGTAGATCAGTGATTGCTAAAAACTTAGTTATCGGTCCAAAACCCTCTCTCAATAGGGTCTGGTATACTCCAGAGAGAAATTGATTTAACAGAGTATCCACTATAAAACCTGACAGTCGAATAAAAACCAAAAAAGAATTTGTGAAATATTTTAAAGTTTATATTTGATAATGATCCTTTATCGGAACATTTTTTAGTCACAGGACATGCTCATAGATATTAATATTTTCCAAAATAAGGATTCCTCGACTCGATTGTTAGACTAGCAATGACTTGAAATAAAACTCTTTGAAATCATGTTAAGTCATCGCTGATCTGAGCCTTATAAGATATTTGTTTTAAGAGCGCATTTTGAATAATATGTACTTAAGTTATTCAATCATTAATATAATATAATATTAATACTACAAAATAGTATCGAAATTCAAAAATAAATATTTTGGTGACCCCAACGATATGATGAATAATGCTTACAATCATTTTGGTGACCCGGACGTTGAGCCTATAAAAGTTTAACTGACTTTGGTGTAAATTTATATGAAATTTCACTTACTTATATATGTTATAGGAGCAAATCTCCTAATCTACTAATAACAACGATTAAATATGGAGAATCTAAACAATTTCATTCTTGATTTTGTCTCATTTCTCTAAACCAACAGTTTATTTATCTGTCTCTTAAGAATGCATTTGCGACACCAACTAGCAAATACTTTCAAGTATAATTATAGTAAGCAATCTATTTGTCATATATCATATATGCATACTTGATCAGTCACATACACACAATAACCATATACTCCTCGTTAACCGTCTCCTCCCCCCCAACCAAGCACCACGGCTGATTAAATAAATTTCACAAATAAGCCCAGTGACTCCCCCCGACAAAAAGTTCTATACATATCTTTCGGTACTTTTTATTTTCTTTTGGCTCGGTTTATTTTTGGTTTTTTTTTTTTTTTTTTTTGGTCGTTGTTATTGTTTTGATGGTTTTCATACCGAAATTGCAAGCTGGTAAGAAACGTTCGAAAATGCGCAAAGATAAGCAAAAAATTGTTAAGGCAACATCAGACAAAGCTTAGTCAAGCCATGCAACCAAAATTGAATGGAAATGGCTATGGGAATGCGAACGGGGCGAATCCATGACAAATGGCCAATTGAAGGCACTTAATACGTACCCCGATAGGCTGATAAGATAAGCCCAACATCTATAACATCTTATATAGGTGTATATGTTTGACGGATTTACAGACTGATGAAATTCTCAAACACTTACCCAAAATATAAATTCTCTTTCGATTTCGTATATAATTTATGGAATATCGAAATTCTTATTTGACATTAAAACAAATGGTGTATTTGTTTTATTGTTAATTTCTATGGCCTAGACTAATTGAGAATTTATGCCGTCTGCAATGCAAATAGAGAAAGAGAGCAACATAAAGGAAAGAGCAAGAGAGAGGTGAGAGAGAAAGAGAGAAAGAGTGTGAGAGTAAAGCTAAAATTATGACAATAATTTGCTATAGAAAAAATGCGACACAAAACAAAAGCAAATAAACCGCTAAAAAAATAGATACATAAGTCTGGAAAAATTGACTTTTTAATACCCTACAAAAGGTAACAACAAAATTAATATAAGACTGAACTAAATATGACTTATTTTTTGGTTTTGCAAGGGGACTATATACTGATCAATGTTGATGCAACATCAACACTTCACTTCCAAGTTACTATATGTATATCCCAAACCTAAATCAATCTGAACATTTAGGACATAGATTCGGTGTACTCTTTTCTCGGCCTATGTTTTGTCTGTGTAAATGATTAAGTTTTCGAAGTAATTGGATTTGCGTATCCCAAAACGATTATCCTTTTAAACTACCCGAATTGTTCAGAGCTAAATCTGCCACTGGCTCTGATATCTGCTTGTGGAGCCTTTACCCAAAGGCCTAGGCTGAGTCTCGATTGACAGTATAGTAGCTTAAATAGAGGCAAGTGCTAAGGCTGTTTACTCTGAAAGATTCGGATTGGATATACACTACATATTGGCAGCAGATGTTCAAGGTTTAACTTTGTGTATCCTTATTCAACCTTTTTTAAAGCTATAGGTAAAGGAAAAACAACTACCAATAACTGAAAGCAGATTATGTCTGTTTTGGTAAGGATCCTTTGACTGATCCTTTAGGAAAAAGTATTCTCAATTGCATTTAAGTTGCCTTTCATTTGACGTGGCATCCATAGAATAGTTTATACTAAATATTTTTCTAATTGAACAATTTTCTATGGTTTAACTACTTTAATATATACCATTTTACCTTATGATTTACACGGTATTAAAGCATGAGAGCGGCGAGTTTGGTGTGCATGCCGCAATCTAAATAATGGAAGAAAAAAATCAGCAAATGTATATGTAAAAAAAGTTAGCAGTAACTGCTAAGTCAAAGTCGGCAATAGCCAAAGGCAACCCAGAACGCAAACAGCAAACAGTTAAAACTCGATCGAGAGAGAAACATTTGTATATAGCCAAAGAGACCAGACCGAGAGAGAGAGAGATAATAGCGGTTCACTCCAAGAGAGAGAGAGAGAGCCCATTCACCTGCTTTGGCTGCATTGCGAATTCAAACCGTCAACTGTCAGTTGCCGTCAGTGCGAACCTAAATGCTCGACTGAGCAAACGTAATGAGAGACAAGATCGGTGAAAAATCCAACAACAATTTCCCAAATATACATATGTGTACACACAATATTCAAATATCAAGCATACGCAGTGTGTGTTAGTGCAAGATCATTTATCTCGATGAGCTGCCTCGTGATTATTTAAAAGCCAAATTCAAAATTTAATCAAACTGAATTTAATAAACCCCAAATGTAAGTGCCAAAAGTGGCAAGTGAATATGAAATATATAAAAAATACATATATGTATATATTTGCACGAGCTTACAAATGCCACCAAAAAAACCCATACTCTCCTCTAAACTAATTGTTTAATTAACACGTGCACACAAATTATGAAAAAAAAAATGGAATAGATATTCAAGTAATTTTCGCAGTCGTTTCGTGCTAGTTGCTTTTGTCATATATTTGTACGCCATTTGAAAATACAAATACTACAGTTTGCTCTGTCCCCTGTCCCCCTCTCCCTCTCTCTGTCTCTTCTAACTCCATCTCTTGTCTATGTTCTCACTCGTACTAACTTGTATAAGTTGCCAATTGTCTATCTCTGTTAACTGAATTTAAATTACTTGGTACTTAAATGAACTCAAACGTTTTTTTACCCTATCACTGTAAAAATGTTTCTTGCCGATACATTTATCAATTTATTGCCATTGCTTTTTTTTTTTTTTTATAACCATTTCATAACCGGAAATTCCGAGAAAAAATATAATATTGCTAAAAGCCATTGAAAGAGATTAGACAGACAACAACAAAGCAAAAAGCAAACAAAAAACTCAACCAAAAAAAAATCTAGTACAATGAAACTGGCCATACAAAGTCGCAATTATATAGCCAAGTTAGGTTAAGTACCTCCAATAATCTCAAAATTGTCATTAATCTTGAATTTATGATACGTTTTTCAAATGACACAGACGACAAATGAATGCAGATGATCAAACTGAATATAAGGTCTTTTAAAGCATTCGTTTCTCGAATTTGGTGTTGCAGAAATTTACAAACCGTAATTAACTAAACTATGAGTTTAGCAGCTTTACGTGTTTTCCCGATGATGACTGCCGGGAATAGATGATGATGTTGATAAGAACAACAACTGGTTTCGCTTTTTACATATGTTTAACAATAATAACAGAGATGGTGAAGTGAGAGCCAAGAAGAGGGAGTTAGAGAAAGCAAATGTCCCTTGTTTAAATTTTAAATAAATATGCGAAAGGGGCTCAAAGAGGGGCAGCTGCTTTAGCCATTGAACGAAATATGGTCAAGGTTTCGTATGGATCCCTAATGAGACCTTGAAAATAATCAACATGGTTACTTAGTTGCATGACTCAAACTTAACCAAAATACACACAATGGACTTTGAAATCAGGATATACCCAAACGTATATTTAGTCACAAATAACCAAAACAGAACGATAAAGACCGCAAGTCTGAAACCATTCTTAAAGTGTACACTCAGCAATTCTTATCGCTGAATAATAACAAATGAGAAATGTTTCAATGAACTTGCCTTTAAATTTAAACATATGTATGTCAATTGAACTTGACTTGATATATCGATATACCGTATCGAAATCAACTATATTTATTTGTGATTTTCCATTAAAAAGAAAACATTGATTTGAAAAGACCTAATCAACTGATGACGTCTGCAGAAACCTTACCTAATGGTGACTTTTGTGATCTAAGAGTCTTTGGAAAATGTTGACTGATGGACGCCACCCATAACAAATCAGGGAGTATTTAATTACTATGAGACATAGTTTTTATATAAACACACACACATATACATACATACATATATGCGCAGTGTATTTTATCTCCATGATTAGATAAAATGCTATTCGTATACTTGAAATCAAAGCCCTTGTAACACGTACACACACACGTGAAAGAAGACATTTGTTTGACTATCTAAATGGGTCATAAAACGAATGATATCAAACCACCATGAGAGTTTATGCCATCTGAAAACAAAATAAAACTAAATTTCACTTACAATTACAACACTTAATTTTGTATTGTCTAAAATTTTTGTTCGGTACACCATAAATTTGAATGAGAATTTCGCATAAAAAATGCAGTTAAGAAAAAATTACTTTTTGTAATGTGTAAAAGTCGAATAGGGGAAATACATAAATCCATGATAATCAAATCAATGGGGACAGGAAGAAGTTTACCTTAAAAAGAAAAAGAGTTAAGAGCTATTCACAAGTTTCTTTGAAAAACCTACCATAAAATCGCAAATCCATACTTTCCTGTCCTAAATGATTTCTAGTAGCAGTTGATTAGAAAGCTTTAACAAGATCATTTCTAGAGTGAATAGAGCAAAAAGGGTTACCATAAAAAGAAAAACGTTTTTATTGAAAAACTTACCAACAAATGAAAAGCCATAATTACATTTATTCTGGCCATTTATCTTAATAATGAAAGACCTAAAATGAAATCCAAATGCTCTTTTGGGCCCTTTGCTAATTTTGACTCACCCTTAATTGTTTGTCGATTGATTGCGTTTATTGCAATCAAGTGACAACATTCGCAAATGGAGATTCTCTTCCAACGATGCATTAAGATTGTTTAGTAATTCATTGAAATGATTTGTACATTTGTTGACTTGTTTATCGAGTTCTTTAGAAATAATTTCTTTTGTTTTTGGCCTACTTAGAGCCTTGATTAAACGGTAGAGATTCATGACTTTTGTTTCACATTAAAAATAATAATTTTGTTTTACAAAAATTACAAAAATTTTGTGCTTTTATTTTTAGAACTTTGCTGCTTAAAACATTCTAGAGAAATGAAAAGAGTATAAACCCTCTTTAACTTGTTGACTTGTAAAACAAAAGTCAGAGCCAACTAAGGGAACTACAAATTCATAACCGGAACTAGGTACTTCTCCTTGACTTTCTTCTCTCAAAACGGAAGTGTTTTAACTGTAACTTTGCATTTCCTTCATAAACTAACACTTTGCTTCTTTTTTTTTGTTTGATTTGGAATTGACTCATTTGCAGTTTAAAGCGCTTTGTACTCGTTTTTTTTTTTATATATAGTATATATTATGTACATATATATGGCGTTTTTTTTCTGTTTTGCTTGAATAAAACAAAAACAATTCAAAACAAAACGAGAAAGAAAAAAAAACGTCACACATAATTAACTAAAACGGAATATGGCAGGCCCTCTCTATCTCGCCTTCTCTTCCCTCTGAGTCTCAGAGTCTTTTTGTGTTTTATCTATATTTCTGACAACTTGGCTTGACGTCATTTGCTATATAAATATAGCTGTAAACATATATCTAACAAGACATAAAGCTGATCAAGTTAATTATCTAAGAGATTTTTATGCAATATTTATCTCTTGAATTAACTAAGCCAGACATCTAAGTAAAAAGTTGAAATCGTTTAAGGGGGATAGATATACAAAATACATAGTAGTAGGTAGATAAAAAGTCTAAAGATTAAGTTACTTGTCCTAGTAACAAGTTCAAATTCTAGTCTCCAGTAGTAGAGGTTATTGGCAGATGATACAACCTGCTCAGCTTTTTGTAATGCCTTTGGAAATAATCTTTTGAAAGTTTGATTCATAAATATTTGTTTCTTTTAAGGAAATTTTAGGATCTAGGGCTATAAAATTAAGATATTCATTTTAGCCTCTTACTTTTCATTAATATTTAAAAGAAAATTTGATTTCGGGAATTAGAGGACAGCACTTTTCTTCGGCTATTTTGATGAGATTCTATTTCAAGTGTCCACAGGTTCCCTTAATGAAATCTGCCCAAGACCCACTCGAGATTTTTATTATATAACACTTCTAAAATTAAGAATTTTTAAATGTCACTCTAATTATTATTGTATTTTGAATGTGTTTTTCACTGGTAAAATATGCAAATTATAAATACGAATTAGTTTGAAGTTAATCTGCAATGTTTTAACACTTTAGTTACAATTTTGAACCTAAACCCATAAATTATAGGGAGTTGTGAGACACGTTTTCTAAGATTTAAAACAAATTTGTTGCTCTATGAATAAGAAAAATGTTTTCTCTTTCTAATATAAATTTATTGGTTTAAAATTTAATCAATTGAACCACTGTGCAGTCGATTTGATGGCTACTTTCTTAGTTGGGGAAAAGAAAAGTTATTTAGAATACATCGAAAAGACAATTTCAACTGGTTACCTTGACTTTAGCCATTAAATTATATAACAAGAGTCTTGTTTGATAATAAAAATAAAACACTTTCAAACTAATTTATTTCAAACAGCCAACCAAATTAACAATTATTAAGCCAAGTTTATTGAAAGCAATCGATTTTTACAATCCTTTTAGTAAATCCTATAGTAAATAAATGTATATATATTAACACTTATTATTTTATGACATTGTTTGATGACTTTAATACTTAAATTAACAATTCTTTATTATTGTTATAAATTTTTGCAGTGCCAAAAAGAAACAGAAACAACAAAAAACAAGACGCAGAGCGCAGCTGTTGACGCCAACACATGAAATGTAGATATATATATATACATATATACGAATACGTGTTTCGAAAATAACAACAATATATATATATATAAACAATCGTACACAAAGAGTTGGGGTAGACAAGAAAACTCACCATAAATGCTTAAATTAAACTGGAACTTAAAGGCATTAAAATAGCAATAAAAACAAAACCAAAAAATGTTCAACTAACTTGAGAAGAGACAACGCAGAGAACGATTGAGAGAAGCAAACATTGAGAGAGAGAGAGCAAAACAAATAGAAACAAGTGTAATTGGGAGTGCTAAAGATAAGGCTTATCAGCCGAGTTCTCCACTCCTACGCTCAATTGAAAACAAAACTCACCACAGCACCAAAATGGCTGACGAAGATCTCAGCCCGTTGCCATTTCGACGCGAACGCAATTTAAGTAACCGTAATTTCAATAAGCGCACTTCACGTCGACGCATTAGTAAACCGACGGAGGATAATAGCACGTCTTCCAGTTCGTCAAGTTCGTTTCAGTTGTCCATATCGATCAATTCCGATACGGAGAGCGCTTTCAATCGACGCTCTTTGCTGAAAATGCGCAATCCAGAGGAGAAGGATGGAGAGGAAGTGGACTTGCCAGCAACACCAACCACACCAGATCCTGCACTCTTGGATGTGCGACAGAAAGTGCAACGTTTCGAGACTCTTAAGACAACCATCAAGTTTATGCGACAAGAGAGACATAGCCTAAAGCTGCTCGAGAATCGTCGTTATCCATCGTTTGAAGAGCATGAGGTGGAACAAGAACATGCCACACCACCACCAGCGTCTCCAAGACGAATAGCTCTGCCAGGTTTGCACCAGAGACTGAGCACCAATCGTAGTAGTTCCATACAAAGCAACACACCAACCACGAGTAGCATTAGTGAGGTACGTTCCGAGGATGAAGTGGATCAGATATCGGATTTTGAAACGGATCCAAATGTCACAGTGGATTATGTGCTAAGTGAAAGTCAATCGGAAGTTTTGCATACTGCAACTGAACCACAGGAATCACAACAACAACAACAACAACAAGTGCTACGTTCCATAAGTGCCGACCAATCGGGTGACAAGACTCTGCCTTTGAAATTGCGCCACGACAAGGATTTCCCCAGGTATGTTCCCCCAAAACACCTTTGCAACGCCTTGACAAACGACCTTTGCATAGTTTTTTTTTTCGGCCAACGGCTTCCTTTTTTGTCAGCACTTAATTGGCAAAGTGTTAATTGAATTTTAGTTGCGACAAAAGTTGGCAAACGAAACTGGTTTCCATTCGATTTTAAGGGTCAACTAACTGAGCAACTATTTGACCATGTGGCAAATAATTAAATCAAAATAGAATTTATATGTTTTTTTTTTTTTGACTTCGTTCGAGATAGAATTTCTAGAAAATGTATGTGTATAAGGCAATTGTAACTAGAATATGTGGTTTTGGAAAAAAGCCCCGCCTGATTCCAGTGTAGAGGATCCACCCATTTCCGAGCCACCTGAGGCCAGAGAGCTTCAAACGGTACTCCCACCTGTGCGTTTACGGTCCACATCTTCTGGGACCCCAGTGTTGGGTGATTCTGATGACTCGTCTTATCGACAGCCGCAGATAGCCGAGGATACTAGCCGCAATAAGGGTGTGAATATCAAACATGGCCAGATCAAAGCCGAAAGGATATCAGATCAGCCACCCCGGACGTCCACATCTCCACCAAGGGTTTCCACTCCTCCGCCTCCACAACGGGCGTCCACGCCTCCGTCACGGACTTCCACACCTCCGTCACGGACTTCCACGCCTCCACAAAGGGAGTCTACGCCTCCCCCACGGGCGACGACGCCTTCGCCTCCGCATGTAAAATCTGGCCGTTTCTTACGGGATGAAGAATCATCGCAAAATGTGACTGTAGATCAATCACGTTCATCAGTTGGCATTCAATTTGTGGAGGGCTGCATTGAGGGGGTGGGTAATCCTAGGATCTGTTCTGCCCCCCCACATATGAATTTACTGTATTTGCCTCCTTCCCTCCACTCCATGCAGATGACTGGCTTTATAGTTACCGGCATGGCCATGTGTTTACTCATAATGATCTCCTGGTTTCTGATCACTCAATTGGATTTTATGCAACTATGTTTAACCCATTTATCGATGTTCTTTGATCAAACATTGGGTGGAATATTTCGTGTAACAAAAGCCAAGCATGGCGGTATTATAGAGGCAGAACCCTTAACAGCAGCCACACACACACAATCACCATGAATATATATATATATGTATATAGGTATATATATTTTTCCATAAAAGTTTTTGTGAACTATCAGAGAAAGTACGTTATCAAAACGAATGAGTCACAAAACACTTTACTTCAAGGGGGTTTAAATAGCTTCTGGGTGGGTGGGAGTGTGGAAGGGTCCCCCCTCAGGCGGAGGGTGAAGTAGTCTTATCACTACAATAGCTTTAGATAAGCAATGTTTGTGATTTTTTGTACATTGTATACATGTTTTTTTTTGTTTTTCTCGTGTTACAGAAACTATCGCACCACACCGAGAAGGAAGACTGAAATTATTGGTACCACAAATCAGCCCTTGGTGGGTAAATTTCATTCGGTCTATCAACCCAAGGATGAGTGAGTATAAGCACCATTATTTATCTACTTTGAATTCTGTATTTATATTTCATTTCATTCAATGTGATTCCAGTGAAGAGGAAGTGGAAATCGAACTGCGTGATAAGAGCGACAAATGTGTCCATCCCATATTGGAGGAGTTGATCAAAACCGAAGAGGCTTATGTCAATAATCTCTTTACCGGCTTAGAGAACTATGGCAATATATTTCAACGCAAAGATTTACCATTGGGTTTGCGGGGCAAGAAATATGATCTATTTGGTAATATTGAGGCAATTGCTGAATTTCATCGTGATGAGTTTTTACCCATGTTGCACAGAAATCGTCGTGATCTGAAACGTTTGTTTGATGAATTTTTGCAATTCGTTGATGTAAGTTTTCTAAAATTGAGAAAAAATATGTATATTATATACTATTTGATTTCAATTTGTTGTTTTGTAGCAAAACTATTTCTATGGCTATGTGATCTTTACCATGAACAAACAAAAGTCCCTTAAGCTTTGTGATCTATATAAAAACTACTTTACAGTAAGTATCAATTGACCTTCAATGCTATCAATTAACACTAACTTAATCATTTTTTTGTAATTTGTTATCTATTCTATATAGAGTATACGATTGGAACGTGATGATAAGCTGGGTATCAATAGTTTTCTAGTTCAACCCATACAGCGTATGGCGCGTTATCCCTTGCTATTAACACAATTCATATCTGTAAGTGAAGGGAGATATCTATCTATATAAATATATATGTATATGTAAAGCTATCCTTTTTATAGACCTTCTTTAAAAATCGTGATATCGTTATGAAACCATTGATTGAATCCTGTTGTCGCCTGGAGAAACGTTTTCGCACTTTATTGACCACCACCAATGAATCAGAGACCATTAATGATATAGTTGATTGTAATGAGGTGAGTTTTTTTTTTTTTTGGTACTTTCCACGATTCTTATATTAATATCAACATCTTCTTTGTCTTTTTGCTCAGTTCAATGTCTACTATCAGGGTAAATTTCGCAAAGTCAATGAATTTCAAGTTATGGATCATAAACTGAAACGTAGCTATCGTGCCAAGGTCTTTATCTTTGATAAATGCATTATATATACGGAAATCAAGGGCAAGCATTTGGTCTTTCATGGTCGTTATCCGTGTGAACATATTGGCATATCGGCGAAAACCAAATCATTTACCCTCTACTATGAGAGGCGTAAGCAACAGGAATGTGAATTTACTGCCGATCCAACACAAATCCTTCTCTGGTTGGATCTCATACGTGACATGATCAGCAGTTATGCTATTGAGGAGCGACAGAAGCTTCAGGAGCGTTATTCCCGTGAAAATGATCATTTGCATCGCAAAGCGCCTAGTTTCTCCCTCTATCGCGATTCCAATCGTTTTAGCTCGGACAGTGGCATTGGTAACATATGGATAATGCCCAAACCAGATGAGGAGACAGCCAGTAATCGCACCACATGGTATGCAGCCACATAGTTCCCAATGGACCTGAATGGATGATCCCAAAAATAATCCCTCAAAGAATTCTTTCGGAGCTCGCTGTGTGATATTAGAGGCTTGCAATTGCCTAATTGAGGGTGCTGCTCCATGTGAACACAAACACACACAACACACAAACAGAGAAAGTTAACAGAGAATTCAAATTGAATGCTAAATCACCAAATATTTTGTTAACTAAGTTTATTAGGTTTTAGTCTATAAATAATATAAATTGTATGTATAAATGTATATAATCAATTATTGTTGTACTGTGAAAATTTATGCATGTTATCAACTATTTTGTAGTTTATTTAACTTAACACAAAAATTAGGTAATAAAAATTGTTAAAAATTGGATCAAGTAAATATTGTTCAAGAACTAAGGGTTATGGCAAAATGTCGGTTACTATAAGTAGAAAGAAAAATAGAGGCTAATATTTCACCTAATTCAATAATTTTTCTGGGCTATTTAGGTCTGATTTATCGGCTAAATTTTTTATATTAACTAATTTTAGTAAACCTAATCTGCACTTTGTGCCATAGCAAATTTGTTTTGACTAGACAAACTTGCATTTTACTTAAATACAACTTCAACACCTGGCAACTTAAGGATACTGGATTATGACGAAATCTAGAAAGCTTTTTAAAGAGTTGATTTTAGGGAATTCTCGCGTAAATTTGAGGAAAAATTGTTGAAAGGATAAAAAATATAACAATTTTTGTACCAACTTTCCCATTTTTATGATTTTGAAAAGAATTTTTTGTAAAATGAAAAAGACGAAATGATTACAAGTCAATTTCATTGTATCTTAAAATAGAATATTTGTGGAAAAGGCGAAGATTAAAACAATATTTTTATATTTTGGAAGTAGAGCTGACAATAACAAAGATTAATACAGTGGAATCCGGTTATAACGACTCCGCTTATAACGTCCGTCCGGTTAAAGCGACTAAAGTTGGATGAGTGATTGGTAGGTCCCAATACAAACTTATATGAAAGGACCTCCAGGTAGTACGTCTTCGGGATATAACGACGGCAATCGGCGGTCCCTTGAGCGTCGTTTTAACCGGATTCTAGTGTATCTTATAATGTTTACTTGATGTATTTAGACAAAATTCTTTGTTTATATTTCTTGAATCTACCCAAATCCCTTACAACATTTATTAAGATGGATAAAAATTATTAGGCAGGATTTTTAATAATTAATAAACTGACAGAATTGATGGTAAATAAATTTTATGCCCACTTGTTTTCGTGTGTAAACTGTTTCTGTTTCAGTATAACAAATTTTAATTATTTCCAACAAAAATGTTGCTAGAGACACCCAAATATAGAAAACTATATACAAAAGTAATTATTGCAAATATTTTGCACAAATATTACGCTTTAATGAGTTTTATATAGTATATACCAGCAATGTCAGATAGTTTTGGTATACTATTAAAGGTAAAAACAATAATCAACTACTTGAAAAATAATTATAAATAGCCTAAAAAGGAAGAGAAGAATGGGGTAGTTAAAAGTTTGTCAAATTTTCCGTAATAGTTGACTTATCAACACTAATAGAAAGCACAATTATTTAATGCAAATGTAAAGCATACTTTTGGGTCATTAAATGTAAAATGAAATGAAATATATTTCTATGAAATTTTTCTTCATTATCATTTTTTTTTTTTTTTTTGGAAAAATCAAGCAGAGACATTCACACGCTTCAAAGGCGTCAAAACAAATGAATTTATCAGCAACGAAAGGTCGCACGCCATTATTTGGCGTTGTCATGAGAAGAAGCATGACGGACAGACAAACAGGCATACATACAGACATCATTGGTTACCACTTCATCGCAATTTCCCCTCTTGGATCTATAAGCTGTCATAGCGTATAAACTTGTTTTGTATTGCCACTTCAAATGACTCGCGTGACATCACTCAGAAAAATGTATAAAAATAAACAATTGGCGCATATAAATAAATATACTTGTATACTTATGTATGTAGATGCATGCAGACATTCAGTTGTATGGGTATATATATATATATATATATATATAGCTACATATATTAATTGTTGACTCTTTATACTCGTATTAATTTATGCAAAATGTTTGCTGCTCATCAATCGCACAGAAATATGTGATTTTTTTTAGACCAGTCGTCATGGGGTATATTAATGACGTGATAATCTTGGCTAATGAGAGAGAGAGAAAGCACCCTGTAAGTGAGTATATTATTTATGGAAATATAATCAATCTAAGTTTAAATACCTTTTAACTTAACATAATTAACATTCCTAAGACAGACTAAACTTTAAACAGGACTCAAGCTATTATCCCTAAATTTAAACTGCAATAGTTTTATACAAATTGGATCTTTAGATATAGTTTGAGAACACGATCTAAATCTATGATCCTTTACCAATATCAATTATTGACAAATCGTCTTATTTTCTGAATTTACTTTAATTAAATTCAACAATTCGTAAATCCAATCAAATTTAAAAGCAAACTAATTAATCTTAGCGATAACACTTAATGGAAAAAAAACCTTTGGGCTAGTTAATAAAGTTTCCTTACCGTATACAGGGTATTCCAAAGCCTTTACCCTAAAGTAATCAAACAAACAGCTTGTTATTATAGTTGGAATTTCTTAGAACGTTAATTGGTTGGGGGCGAGTGTGGAGGAGTGTGTGGTGCCCAGTTGTATATATGTAATGAAAATCAACTGTACATTTAAATAATCTATATATAAGGCGAAAAAAAAAACAAATGAAATTCAATTCATTTATTTGTCACATTTGTAGTTTGTTTTGTTTTGTTTTTTTCGGGGTGGGATTTGAGTAATTCTATTTATTGTTCATTTCCGAGTGATCTTCGTGAGATCATCAACACAATTATTTATTTAGTTGACTTTTCGCTTGATCATTTTCAATGATACGCAAATTACCGGTTACGGGTTATTGTTAATTCTTGTTTAAAGAGATGGTAAGGCAGGTGGTGCAGGTCGAAATGAGGTAGAAACTGAGAGAGAAGCTTTCAGAGATATGACATGATAATGCATTCTACAGTTTAAGCTTTGAAGCTATTATCTATCGATCTTTATTATCTCTTCGTTGTATTCTTGTCCCGAAACTCTCAATTAAGAAAATTCAAAGATTCAAACTCCACGTCGGACACGACAGACATCAAGATCCTTAGGAGTTTATATGGTTTCAGAAAGGGAAAATGCCAATCATTAATTCCTTTCAAATCAATCGTTTCAAGAAGCTGAAGAACAAGTTGTAGGCTTTTTTTAATCGAAAGACTAAGTATTTACCCTGATCACCACGAATTGTATCTTATGATACTCAATATTTATATTGATTGTTGATCGATTAACGACTGAAATAATCACCTTATGGCATACAACCAATTTATATCTATATAGAAAACTATAAATTTATATTTCTTGCCAGATTTCATTACATCTGACATTTTAGAGCTCCTATGTCACATTTAGGCAATATTCAGTGGCTTTTGACATTCTCAATTCTGACTTCATGCAAAACGTAGACTAATTCTCACAAAAAAACTAAAAACACAATACAAGGGTCAAGGCAATATGCAAATCAAATGTACAATAATTACAGTTATTATCCAACAAATGCTATAAATATAAACCAAAAGCCATAAACAAATTGATCTGAAAGCAAAAGTGTTCCACTGCCTTATGAATTCCATCCAAATTGCTGGACATTGAAATATTTTCATAGTTTCGTCAAAAACCAAAACTTTTTGTTGAGCCAATGGATTTTTTTTTTTTTTTTTTTGTTGTTTGATTTTTGTTTATTTGTTTATAAACAATTAGCTGAAGCGTGGCTGAGTGGCAGACAGACAGACAATGAGAGGGAGAGAAACCAACAGAAAAAGAGACAGTTCAAACGATCTCACAAGCTTTTCTGAGGGGAAGCAGCAAACAAAAAAAGCTTTCAATATTCGCAAAGTAAACCCTGAAAACGTTCTCTTTAGTTGAGTTTCATTTGTCTGGTTAAGCGGATCGATTGCTGATGGGGATCGGGCCTAACGTGTCGCTTGTGACCATGATTATTTGTGTGTGTTTGAATGAGAAGTCATAAAACGCCAAAGATTAGCCGTTTAATGGCCACTCAAAAGCGAAACAACGAAATTATTTAAAGAGAAAGAAATACCGTCTATATAATAATCGAAATAAAATGTTTAACCTTAATTGGTTCGATGTGATACCTGTCCTCGTGACATTTTTGTGCATTCTGTTTGTGCAAGTCTTAAACATTTATTTGAACATATTAAACGATGAAGTTGATAACAAGAATATTGATTTAGTGCTGAAACAAAAAGAATTAGACTTCTCCCCAACGGATAACACAGAAGTCACCACCTCAACACCAACTTCACCAACAAATGGCAAATTGGAGAAACAGACAAGTATCTTGGATAGTGATAGGTTAGTTGTCCAGTTGTTTTCCTATTCTTGGTTTCATTTGTTGAAAACGTGCTTTTACAATTTTCCATTATAAGACAACTGTGTTCATCATTTATCTTCATGTTGTTTATGTGAAAAGGAAAAGAAATCAAACGAGAAACAAGAAACTATTTAATTTTCTTGACCATTCACACTGCTTACATTACAATTCCACTGTGGCGTATACGTGATAAGATAAGGTTTTTTTATATAAATATGGTTACGATGATTGTTTGCTGTTATTTTTAGAATATATAGTTTTTCTTGGAAATGTGGTTTAAAAAGCTATTAAAACTTTATGAATTAATGGCTTCGAAATGGTGAATTTAGGGATTTCCCAAAACGGACGTACTTGGAAACTTTAAGGTTTAGAAACAACAACCCCAAGTTCCTTTATTTTTCCTTGTGTTCATTTCAAAATGATTCAAAAGTCATTATTGTTATGTATTGTTTATAAACATGACTTTAGAAATAGTCGAAATTGATTATCTGAAGTGATCATATTCAATTCAAGAGATATATGTGATCAGGAAATCAGAAAAAGGTTGCATATCTTCAGAAATTTTCTCCTTAAGTGTTATAATATTAAATATTTAGTTTTTCATAAAATGAACCTACTTCTTCCATTTGGCTAACCTGAAAAATTGTATAAGCAACTTTTTAAAGTTTATTCCAATTGAGACAATTGAATCTATAAGCTTTATGTACTCAAATACTTAAAAAATTCAAGTGCAACAATTGATATAAAAAAGTAGATATCGTTTTTACTCATCTACTTGTTGAAGTAATAAATATTTCGTTTCGTTATTTATATTATAGAATATACGATTATACGAAGAGTTTGTAGATTTAAGATACATAAAGGGGATTTAAGTTTTATTAAATCTAATTTTAATAGATATTAAGCCTTGGTGTTTCTTGAATCTTACGGCCCAACGAATTAGCATCCATTAATTGATATCAAGGAGTGACAAAATAATAGATGTAATGCTTATGAAACTAAAGTTTTCGCTATTTGACTTATCCATAGAAATTAAGAAACATCCTGCAAAATCTACAGATTTAGCTACAAAATTCATTCCTTTTGGTTTCAATGCATAAAATGTTACATCCCTTTTTAAATAAGATTTAAAGGCTTTTCAGATCAAATAGAATCTTAAAGAGTATAAGATAGCTAGTCAAACTTGAAAGTTTAGTTTTCAATAGTAGGGGAATTATGGGTGAAATGAAGTAAATTAAATAACTAACTACTTTAGGGCTATAAACATAACATTTTAAGCATAAAGTTAAGAGAACGTCAAGCGCAAAGTATAAAGTATAAAATATATGTTTTAGTGAAGCAAAATGTAATCAAATATGTATATATTATCTACTTCATTAGATTTCAAATACCCTAAGTAATTACACACATTTCAAAGGAATTGATTATCTATTACAAATAGATAGTGGAGTTGGATTTCAAAGAGAAGAAGCAAACATTTTCTTGGAAAGTAGCTGGCTTTTTTATTCCAAGAAAATTACAATTAGTATTTGTTTTAAAGAGATGGGATTGGCTTATTTTGTTTTCTATTAAAATTAAGTAATACCTCATCAGGGTAAATATTATCTGTTTATACATTTATCTATACATATATGTAAATCATTTTGCTTATTGTCTACCCTTGTCTTATTTTTTGTATTGTGATGTATGTGATTTTTACAGTGGCATCTCATTGAATTCCATCAATACATCCACAACAACCACACCACCAGCAGCCACGGCAGCAACAGCAACAACAACAACAACAACACCCACATATAGCACACACAATGGTTTCCTTACACACACGCTCAGTTTTGATACATTCTGCGATGAGTAGTAAGTACCCTCCACTTTTTTGTCCCCCAAGTACACTGTCCTGCCACAATGAATCCTTCACACTCAGTTGCTAATTGATTTCACATTACTCGCCTTCAATTATAGCCATGAAGATGAGGATACAATATCGCTAGAGAATCTCTTTCCCTGCGATCAGACCGAGATACATGCATCAAAGAAAATCAGTTTCATTATCGAAGAACTGCTGCAAACCGAAGTGAATTATGTCAACAATTTAAAGAAGGGCTTAGAGAACTATGGCTATAAATTGCAAGAGGAAGAAGACTTGCCCGACAATCTGCGCGGACAGCAACGACAGCAGCAGCTCTTGAGCAACATATCGGAAATCTTGAAATTGCACGAACAAGAGATATTGCCACTCATGATGCGGAATCAGAGAGATCTGAAAGGCCTTTTTGATGAGTTTGCCGCACACTTTGAAGTGAGTATTTCGCCCATTAGTTTGTAGCCAAAGGGTGTGGGTTGGGCCCAAACACTCCCAAGAAGTGTGAAGTCTCTTAGAATGAGAGGCAAAGTAGCCGTAAGACAGGTTCCGACATCTGAGTGGAGCCAATCCATCAATATTCATTTGTTTCCAACATTTGTTTTCCATTTCGGTTTTTGTTTTTTAGTTTTTGACTGAAGTTCATTTGCGTTTCTAGGCTTGAAATTAAAAATTCAAATATTTGCTTTTTGCTGGTTAACAATATTATTGTTGTTGTAGTTTTTTTGTTTTCTTCATTTTATACTTTTTTCTACTTAACTGACACCTGAGAGCTTATTATACCCTGCAGGTTAAGAGGGTATATTTACTTGTACAAAATGTTTTAGGTGATTAATTTTTTTTCCCAAGTTCGCAGTATACTTTAATTTATAGTTATTGTGATGCCAAAATATATTCTTTTAAGGTTTAAAGTTTACTTAACTGAAAAAAGTTTATTCCAACGAAAATTCGTTTAGTTTTAAGGATGTTAGTAAAGAATTAGTCATAAATTAGAAGAGACTTAGAAAGAGCAACAAATTAAAGTCTGTTCTTCAAAATTAAATTTTAAATATTTTCATGTGATTAATTTTCAATTTCTAAATGATTTATTTAATAAACCAATTTGTGTGTTTAACAGTGAAAACTAGACAAATAACTGCTTACTCTTTTTAAATTAAGGAATTTAGATTTGACTTGAGAAACTTTTGAGATATATGTAAGAGCTGAAATTTGTTATATTATAATTAGAGTTAATCTGACTTACTTAATAGTAAAGTTAGCTTAGGAACTAATCAAAAATAGTCACTGACTGATGTCATTTTCCCATATAATATTCCATTGAATTAGTCATGAAAAACCATAACAAATATACTTAATTTCCATAAAAGTACAGGGTATTTCGTAGTGGCATCTTAATTGGCATTATAGAGGTTTTTTTTTTTTTTGTTTTACAATTTAACGTATTCATGCTTCTTTTTTCTCGACTTTTTTTTTAATTTTGCCTAATGAGTTTCGTTGGCACTTTGTGCAAAAAAATGGAAATATAAAATTTAAATAAAAGCCACATGCAAGTGAATTGAATTTTAAATTACATAAAGCTCAACACTTGTCAACGACTCAATAAATCAATTCCAAGAAGCAACATTTCGATTTGTTTTTAGTTGTTTTGTGTTTTTCAATTATTTTCCAATGTCTTTCACACCTGTTGACAATTGTGTCACGATTCTTTTGGTGTCATTAATATGCTCGAAATGTATCGAATATTGTATATTTAAAGGAATTATCTTTAGCAGACGCAGGGTCCACTATATAATGTATATAAATTAACAAAAACTTTGCCCGTTTCAAAATGAGCTACAATTAACACATAATGCCATAATGATGAAGTCGCAGTTAAGTCCCATGATAAGATTAACCAACACAAAGTACATACATATAGAAAAAAAAAGTCCCATAATAACAAAAGTCGACACGGCGCCAATTGCTAACGACAATTTGTTATAAAATGTATGAAATATCTAAAGCAAACATTTGCCGGCATTTCAACTGCTGACGTCATCGGTAATTTTCTCCGGGGGTTTGGTTTTTAGCCAGTTAACATGACAATACTGAAATACATATACATATTTCTCAATGTGTCTGTGTGTGTGTAAGTGTGTGTATATGGTACACCAAACACAACACACAAAATCACTGACCAAGCAGCCTCAATCTGACAAAATGTATCTAATGGATGATGAACAAGTACTCAACAAATTTCTACATAAAGTCACACACACACTTACACATGTTGTGTGTGTGTGTGTGTGTGTGTGTAGATTATTCTTGAAGATTTTCTATTGCCTCACATGTGGCACATGGCGGACACAATGCCTTCAATCAGCCAAAGAGTGAGTGTGTACGAGTGTTGACAGTGAAATGATCAATTTAAATTGATATTCCGAGACATACATATAAGCGAGGGTTAATACCAAAGTTGTTCACCCTAAGGCCACTTTTTGTATGTAAAACTTGTATGTTTAAATGTTAAAATATAAATTTTGTACTTATTGGAAAACGATTTTTTAATGCTAAGAAGTATTGACTCGTTTAGATTTATTAAGTAACTATGTACAGGGTGCGCACGGTATTTGAGGACAAAGTGATAGTAAAAAAAAAATAAAAAGCTTATATTTCGAACAAAATTTAATGAATCTTCACGAAATTTTTACACAATATTTATTGGTTACATATCTATAAATTTATCTATTAATTGAATTAATTAAATATGATATATCAGAAAAATATCTTTGTATTTTCAAGTACAAAAATTACGTGAACTTTGAAGCTGTAAAAAATGAATTTTAATTTTCTTTGTCCTCTCTTTAAAGAAACTCTTTAATTTGAATAGTTTTTTTTCCATAAAAAATTAAAAGGTTATAAAGAATTTGGAAAGATTCGAATACATTTAGTTATTCTTATTCAAACAGAAGTTTGTCATGCTTCGCTCTAAAAAATCGAATCCTATCAAATCATATATCGTATTTCAAAATTTGATTATAACTTCAGAATTAATTCTTTATAAGAAATCTAATCTGATCATGTTGATGTAGGACGAAATGAAATTAACTTTTTCTTAAGAAATTTATAGAAAAACCAATACTTTTTATTACCGGAAAATAGGAATTATCAGTTTTTCCCTTTTGTTTTAACAAAATGAACATTCCTTGGGAACAAAAGTTTCATTATCTCTGTTTAATTCAATAAATTACCATGTTACCCTTACCCTGAATGACTTTTTATAACCTTTGCAATGAAAAATATTATCAGTCATTTCAATAATTTCACAACAACAATTATAAGAGAAGAAAACAATTGTTTATTCTATGAAATGTAGATAAATTCTTACAAATTTTACAAACAAAAAAATGAGTTCAAGATAAAAACTATACACAACCAACACAGGGTGACACTCTTTAACGGCAAACCAATATTGGTCTGTCTTGTCTGGCCTCATTCTCATGTTCATTTCTTATGTCATATTGAAATTCTCCGAAAATTTAACTGGTCCTCTTGGCCCGAGAAGAAGCAGGTAACATTCCTGCCACAAGACCCCTGCAAATCTCTTACTTAATGCCTAGCAAACATGCTAAAGCCTCCTAAACTGATTTATGTATCTTTCTTTATATTTTGTATTCTTTTATTTTTTGGGTTCTGTCGAGTGCCAGTGCGAATTCAAATGATTCATCGTGTAGGCAAACGCAAATGATTTGCTAAATTTATCATAAAAATGTTCGAAAATATGTTTGTGTTTATACACATTATTTTGGCAAGACTTTAGTATAAACAAATCTTTGGCAAAATAGTATGAAGATGGATTTCCTCTTCAACTAGTAGTTGAAAAATTAAAATCGATTAAAAATTCTTCGTCTATTTTGGCACTTGAGACTTTGTTTGGTCATAAATCTTGCCATATATCCATATATCGGTATAAAACATACTTTAAATGGTGCTCGGTCGCCGCCAATGAGTCTAACTGTGTGAGAGAACATGTCTAGATTTTGTTCAATTCTCACAAATTAAATGGAATTAACAAAATAAAAACCAATTAAAACACTCATAGTTCTGTCTGGGGAATCAATTGAATGTGAGTTTACTCTTAATGTGGATTAGTTATCAACAAAAGTGTAAATATAATTATAGTATACAAATAATTCACTTGCCATGAGCAAGGTTATTTAATTGATTTACATGTGAGTCAAATTCTAATCAGATAACATTCATTGCAAAATATAATGCATCAATATAATCTTTTGTTTTTATTTGTTTTGACTAATAAATCTAAGATCGTATATATAGTTCATGAGTACTAAGCAATATAACCAACAACTAATCAGGGAAAACCATCAATCTTGACAGATTAGAGACTATTTTCTATGAACATTTCTATTTATATTCAAAAATGAAACTAAACAGCAACTGTGATAGTTTATTATTATTAAAAAATTATAAACAAATGAAAATTAAAACTATTGAGTAACACCATTAAAAGATTTTCAATTGAACTTTTTCGTAAACATTAAACAATTTTCAGACCCTTTTTACCTGCCTTCAACCTTGAAGAATTGTGTAAATAGTAATGCACAATATTATAAATATAATAAAGTAAATAAAACTGCACACACTTGAGTAAATATAAAAGCTTTGCTCTATATTTCAAGGTTTTAGATCAGACAACTTAGACAACTTAATTCATAAATAGAATTGATAAAGGTTTTTGACTCTTCTCTACTTGTGGGTGGAATAATTTTCTTCTACTAATTACAGGATGACAGGATTGATCAGCAGGATCAATTGTTAATGTATTAGAGGCTAAAATCCAAAAGCCTTAGCAGCCAGTTATACCTTCTAAGAAAGAGATTAATAAATGTTTATATACATGATTCATAGATTGTTGACATAAGTAGATTGGAATATTATCTTTATAATATAATCTGGCCAGTGTACATATAACACAATGAATTAAAAAAATAACATTTGTGATTATAATTGTGTGAGAAGTAAACCTTAGATACTTGATTCTTAAGCTTACAGTAGTCATATGTATAAGGGCATTTCTACAAAAAGTCTACCAGGACCCAACAATTTTAAGCTAACCAAAGAAGTTTTTTTAAGGCATTTAATAAATTTTGGTATTGCATTGCATTACCTATATAAGTGTTCAAAATATACGACTTTTTTTGTCGATTTAAAACCTTTTCCACCTTCAAAGACAATCTAGATACAAACATCAAAGGCTCTTCAATTGCATTACTATAACTATATATAAAAATTGGTTCCCAACACACAAAGTCGAAGCCAAATCAAATTTTCTATGTTAAATAAATGTTTTTTTTTTTTTTGAAGAAGAAGATTCCATTTTTTATGGCTTTAACTAGGTCATAGCCTTTAGATTTCATTATATGAATTCACAAAATATACTTAACAGAATAATAAGTTGTTTTTTATAGGATCTTTGGCAATTGCAAACCTTAACACGTAAAATTTTCTACCTACATCATATAAGCCCTACCTAGATATTTATCTCAGATTAAAATGTAATACACATAACATAGATACATCCTATTTATAGCAAATAATACAGATAAAGAATGAAGTGGCTGATCAAGGGGGGAGAAAAAAAGAAGCCCCTTTAAAAAAATATATATTTTCACTTCATTTCATTATAACAAATGTTTCTCTCTTCTAGTTAATTTGCATAAAAAAATTACAACAAATGACTCAATTATTCAACAGAATGTATACAATTTTTTGTAGGTATGAATATGAGACTAACAAAATAGTTTGTCACCTTTTAGACAAATATTTGAATGCTTTCGTCAAACAGATAAATCAGAAATGGAAATGGTAAATGCAAATGAATATGCAGATTTCAATAAATGATAATATCTGTACATATGTATGTGTGTATGTATGTGTAGAAACTATAACTCATAATTGTGATTATCACATCAAGTGAGTTTTGATTTTAATGAATTTTCTTTTATATGAAAATATTTTGCACGTTTGGACTAGTTATTCGTAGTCGTTTTCTCTATCTCACAATCCACTGTTTGCGGTAGATGAAATTTGCATTTGCATTTGCTTTGGCACACAGACAAAATAAAGCGACAACCGACAGGAATTCCAAATTTTCCATGCTGCAGCTTTTGCCCGAAGGTTCATACAGTTCGCATGGTCGCCTTCACTTTTTTTCTCGTCTTTTTTCTACACTGTTTTTTAGTTAACTACGTGACTTAAATACTCAAAAAATTATGATTTCGCTAGCAGACAGAGGGAGCACCTACAAGCAGACATACTATATAGTCTAAATACTTATATATGTATATATATAAATATAGCAAAGACTGATGCTTATTATGCAAAAAGAGAGACTGACAAAGAGAAATGAAAAGGAACCCGAAAAAACCGAGACCGCAAATTGAAATTGAAATGGGTAATGCTTAGACAAGAGGTTTGTCATAATAGCACCCTGTATACATTCACAGGGGAAAATATTAGGGAATATTAGTTTTTACAAACTGTTTGTAACATTTCTGGTTAGTTGAATCAATTGTTGATTGAATTGAATTGTCCTTATTAATTTCATATTAGATTGTTTTTTATAAAAAGTCGTCGGGGTCACCTAAATGATCAATTTTACGTTGGGGTCACAAAAAAAAAAAACTTTAAAACGATTTAGGTGGACTCATCAGAAGAATTTGTATTTTAACTATTTATATTAAACAAATTTTGAAGAACGCTCCATAAAAACATGTCGTCGGGGTCACCAAAATTCTTGAAACCAGGAAATTCATTTGCTTTTATAAAGGAAACTAATAAAAACAAGTATTTATGTACTGACTAAGTTTATAGAACCCCTGATAAGGATACAAAAATATCGGTATTTCAATTCCTAGTTTTTAAAAATAAATGTTAAGTCTTTCCTTTCAATCCTTAACTGTTTTTGTAATTAGACGATAAATAAATAATGAAGTTGAAGTATCTAAATATAAAATGGTTATTTAATAAATGAAATTTCTATATTGTTTTTAAAGAATATGTTTTTGTTTCGTTTTAGAAAAATCATTTCTATTGCTATGTAACATTTACGATGGGCAAAAAGTCATCAATGCAGCTGCGTCAAGAGAACAGAGAGTTTCTGTTGGTAAGTAATAGAAATCAAAAATATATTTAAAAATATTTTAAAATACATAATTTTCTTTCAGAATTATCAAACATTAATAAAAGACAAACTGGGCATTGACAGTTTTCTAGTGCAGCCCATACAAAGACTGACCCGTTATCCTTTGCTATTGCAGCAATTCATATCGGTAACTTCAACTAACATTAAGGCTCTCGATGCAGTCAAGTGAATATGTTTTTTTTTTTTTTACGTATCCTCCAGGAATTCTATAAAAGTGGCATCAGCTGCAAGCCCGTGCTGACTGCCGTTTGTAAGTTGGAGACACGTATGCGTCGTGCTCTGGATGTGGTCAATCAGGCCGAGGAGATACCCAATATCGATGAGCTAAATGAGGTAAGGAAGGGAAACGGAAAATGTCGATTAAATGCGATTCTCATGCATTTTTCTCCCATTATTTCAGTTCGATTTACTGCAGCAGGGCAACTTTCGACGATCAACAGAATTCGATGCCCAACATTTTCCTACAAAAAAGAAATATCGTTCAAAAGTCTTTCTCTTCGATCGTAGTCTTGTCTGTGCGGAAGTGCGCAAGAAACGTTTAACCTATCGCCATCATTACAATTGGGAGCATGTGGAATTACAGCGACCTCTGGACGCTCCCACCTCTAATGCCAATAAGATTATCAATTTGCTGATCAAACAAAGTCATCTGCAGCAGCTGGAGAAGGATAAAAGCAATGGAGGCGGCAGCGTTATCACTCTGCCAGGTGGCAAGCGGGAGGAGTATTCTTTTGTGGCATCGGAAGCTTCAGTGGTCAAGCAATGGCTACAGGCCACCCATAAGATCATTGAAATAGCCCGCCATGAGCATGCCCAGCGAAATACTTTCTCTCTGCCCATGCATTTAGTTTTGGGCGTGTTTTTAGCCATTTGGCTAATATGGCAATATGTCTAGGCAGTTAAGTTAAGATAGAATAAAAATTAAGTTATTTCCCCCCATAAAATCCTCCAACCTCTCATGTGGTTTTTCTTTTTTTTTTTTTTTTTTTTTTGTGTCTGTCTTCTTGTCTTCCTTTGCTAGTCGAGCGTAAAATAAGTTTGCTGCAGTTTCTTGACAAATATTTATGATAAATTGCCTTTGCAGTGGCCACTATTACCATCATTTCTACTCTCAGCCCATGTGTCCTTGTTGCAAAATGCAAAATGTAAATAGCTTTTTATCCTTTTGTTGGTGTTGTCTCACATGGTGGAGAGAAGGGACATGTGTATGTGGAAGGAAACTGCTTATACAGTGGGGTTGTCTTGTGGCTCTTTCTTATTTTATGACAAATCTATTTATTTAAAATTTATGACGGCCAAAAGGAAAACGTGGCAAGTCATGCTTGGTTTAAGCCACCTCCTTTGAGCAACTAATGAACCATAGACTTGAAACATTTCATATACATGAAACCATATACAAATGGCAAATCAAAGCGTCGACTCAAAGAGTTAATACACAAAGTCAGTAGTTTTTTATAACAAAACTGTAAACTGAATACAATATATATAGACTTAACGTTACCAGACTTCCGAACAGCAAGCACCTTGGGGAACTTATATTTTGAAGCGAAACGACTCAAATCGTTGTAAACTACTTAATATGACACTGTGCCCACTGTAATCCAAAAAACTCAAACAAAATCAAAATTGTCATATCTTTTATCCTCTTTGCTGTGCTGTGGCAGTTTCCTTAAGCAAATCAAAGCTCATTTTCCCATTACAAAGTTCTCTACTCTGATTATCCGGTCAAACGGTTGCCAAAATAGACTTTGAGAGATGCCAGAAAGAAAAACGAATGTGGTACTTATATACCAAATGCTCAAGAGTTCAAAGATGGCCAAATAACAACAAAAAAAAAAAAAAAGAGACAAAAAAAGGAGAAATGTGCACTAATGAAGTTAAACAAGGGCGCAGCAAAGTATGCTATATAAATTTTTGAGAACTCTGTCGAGCGTGTGAGTGTAAGTGTGAGCGTGGGGTTTGTTGGTGTATGTGTGTGTGTTTTTTTCGCCGGAGATGTGACAAAATTTGCACAAAAGCAATTTGTTAAGAAGGCAACAACAAAAACGCAACGCGACATGTACGAGAGAGAGGAAGAAATGATGGCGGAAGGGGAGGGAAGGTGCCACAGGACTCTTATGGAGTTGCCTGTCTAAGCAAATTTTTTGTGTCGCCCTTGTTGCTTTATTATATTATGTCATTTATGTCGCGTTGCTTGGCTGCCTTCTGCTCTGTTGCTCACTTTATCTATGTATGTCTGTATGTGTGTGTTTATATGCAAAAAGGATAAAGGATAATGCCGTGTTCTTACCAGAGCAGCTTAAGTGTATTAATGTCTGTCAAGTAGTTGTCGCAAAAGAGACTGACGTGTATGTAAACGATTTGACATTTTTATGAGCAAAAACCAAAAAGACAACAAAAGCAAACACTCAGCTCAGTTGGCCAAAACCAAAACCAACACAAAAAAAAAAAAAAAAAAAAAATAAAATAAAGGACAACAAGTTGTAGTAAAAGAAGAAGACTAGAGGCATATTTTTGGGTTTTTATCTTAAGTAAATATTTCAATATTCCAGTCCATTGGCTTTCATTTTGGAAATTCATTTTTTTTGTTGTCCCCCTTTTCTGAATGCCCCTCACGTAGTTTGTCACATGTTTTTTCTCTCTTCTGTTGAACTAAATGCATAATTTGAGCACACACTCTACACACACACACAACCACACACACAATTCACAACATTGCGCCTAAAATGTTGGCAATAGAATTGTAAAATGCCTTGAGGCATAATTTATTTGAATTCTGTGGGGCACGTTTTAGCCAAAAAAGGGAAGCAAAAAAAAAAAAAGAAGGAAAAATACTTTCTAACACAACAAATTTGCCAAGTAATTGCACAAATTATTGCACGTAGGCCGATGGAGCACATGTCATGACAGAGGAGACGATGGAGCACCACAGCTGGCACAGGACTCATCTTCAGGCTTCACGCTACATTAAATTAACTTGACATATTCGGAGGAACTGGGCACGCAATTGTTGCTAATTTTTTTCTTCCATTCTTTTCTTCTCCTGGTTCATTGGATTTTTCTTCGTCATATGTGAGAGGTTGTTGTTGTGTGGGATATGTGTGTGGTGTGTAAATTATCCAATTCACAGCCAGCTTGCGAGTTGTCGCCTTTAGGGTCACAGGATGTTCTCACTCTCCTTCTCTCTATAACTCCATCCACTCTCCCTGGAGCTAAGCTCAGATATGTACATCTGTCTCTTTGTCTATGTGAAAATTGTATTACCAACGCATGTAAATGCAACACTTAGGCACGCATTTCCATCTCTCCAATTGTGTTGGCCTCTTTCCCCTTACCCATGCTCCAAGCTCTCTAAGTCTCTACCTCTGGCTTCCTTTCATGGTGAAGTGTATTTCGTTTGTGAAGCTTGGGAAAAAGTTCAAATTTCAACTGCGAAATGGCACGTGAAACAATGTGCCTTAACGGGCATAGCTTCAAGGCATAATAAAGCACAGTGGAACAAAATAGATGGATTGGGAAACAGACAACAAATTGAATATAGAAAGTATTCATTTCTTATTCAGAAATCACAAACTAGCATCTAAGAGACGTTCTGTGATGAACAGTATCTTCTTTGAGCAAAAGTGAACTTACTTTAGTTCAGTTCCTTAGTTAAGTTTTTTTCTCGACCTTTAATACAACTTTTCACAGTAGTTTCGTGCCACTGTCCACATATGGATGTTGCTATTGCTGCTAGCACAAATCAAGTAAAACACGACAATGTCCCAGCCGGAATATGTGTGAATTTGCCGACGATGACAACTGATAATAGATCGAATTACGCACGTTTCACACCAGAACTCAGGACTGAGAACTGAGGACGCAGGACCCCAAGCAGCCCAAGAACCCTTAAAACCTTTGGTAAGGAAAGTGCGCCCAAACATTAGATAAAAAAAAAAAAAAAAAGACAAAAGGGCATGTTATTTTTTTCGTTGTATTCGTTTTTTGGGCCTTTTTCTATAAGCCGCAAAACGAGGCTAAGTCTGGCAATGGGAAACAGGAAATGTTTGATAATCGCAGAACACAAAATGCAGCGTCACACGTATCGACAAAGGCTGTTGGGATGATGATGATGATGATGATGATGAAGCTGATGATGTTACTGATGATGGCATACTGATGCCCGATGTCTGATAATGCGAGGGGTTCAAATCACGTAGTCGTAGGGAGGGATTGGTTGAAGGTCTTCCCGCATTGATAAATGCGCTCTGTTAAGTGGCATGTTTTGGGTTAAATGCGGTGTAAAATGTGCTAAACCCCCAGTAACAACAAAAAAAAAAATCATCACCCACCTTTCACCTCCTTCCCGACAACCGAATGGCATAATAACCATCTACCTAAATGGGTTGTTGGGTGTCGGAAGGTGGCGGCAAAAATGTGAATGACAGTTCAGTTAGCAGCAACAGCGGCAGCCAAGATGCCACCGCCACCGAAGCCGATGCCGCTGCCGCCTTGGAACTGTCAACCTGAAGCTCTGACGCATATAAATCGCCTTGCACCTGCCGTGTCTAAGTGTATGTGCTAGCATATGCTAGCCAAGCCCAGCCAAATTGAAATTTAAAACGAGGAAAAACCAATAAAAAACAAGTTACAGACGACGGCAATACAAATTGCAGCGACGACAGCTGAAAGGCCCAAGTCCAAGTCCTTTTTCCTGCGCCAGCTCTCGCTCTAGTAGTCGTCTTTATGCCCAATACCAAACCCAATCCCAATCCCAAATGCAATTCGCGCCCAGAAGCAACCGAACCAGCAGCATACAAATGCCGTCAGCAGCCAAAGGATAATATAATGCACGTTGTTGAAGAATAATGGTTGGTGCCAACAAAGACAACGTTCTCGTTGCAAGGACTAAGCTTGTCTGCCAGCCCGTAAAAAAATAAAACACCCCAAACCCCTGCCTCTACAACCAAAAAATATCGTTAGGTGGCGGACAATAACGAGATGCCAAGGAACGGCAATGACAGGCGATTTTAATAGAATAGACTAAGCCAGAGAGGAGCATGAAGGATAATGGCGAGGCCAAGCAAAGTCGGGAGTGAGCGAAGTCCAGTGCGTGAGTTCAAATAGTTATGGCCTTTGTTCCTTAAGGAAATACATGGCAAACATGTCAGTTTATTGATCTTAGACCAAACCAACAAGAAACTAACTAAGAGATCGTTCAAAATGCATGAGAACAAACAGTGGTATGAAGACTCTTGAAGTTTATTCAAGGATATCTTTTGACTTCCAAAAGAAAATTAATACCAATTCGTCCAAGCCTCTCTTAAAGAGTCGCTCTTTAATTCAGATTAGTTTTTACTACTAAAATGCATTGCCATCGATTGAAAATATACTTATCGAATCTAAGTAAAGTTTTCTAATAAGTTTATTTTTTAATCTCGATAACTAATTAGTTATCAATAACGTTTATAGGAACATGACCAGAATATTAGCGCTACTAAAGGCTGTTAATACCTTTAAGTTATCTAGTCGAAATCTTTAAGTAAACATTTCCAAAATAAACTGCCAAAGTGTTTTCATGTTAAACATTCAACTTGACTTCATATTAGCCAAAGGAGTTTCAGAGGCAAAGTTTTGGCCACAAAAATTATATGCCACAATAAAATAAAAAAGAAAATTATCTATTTTGGTCATGTGTAAGTCAAACAAATTCATTTTTGTGGTAAATCCCAGCCCAAATTTCATGCATGACCCATAAAAGCTGAGAACCTTCACACCCGTCCCACCAGACCTCCGCCCCACCCACGAGCATGAGCATGAGCATATAAACATACTGCAAGAACATATTTTCTATTTATGACTCACTGGACCTGAATCTGGAAAAAGGAAGAAAAAACATTCAACACGCTCACACAAAAATTGCCAATTAAGCGCATTTATGACTGCAACGCTGGGACTAGTGTTGCGAATGGAAGTGACGCTGTGTGCCAGTGTGGGTAGTGTCGCTATGACGCAGGTAGCTCGTTTGGTGGCTGGTAAGGTGGGTAGTTGCGTTGCAACTCGAATTGAAAGCCAAACTTGGACCTTGGGCTATCATAAACATTCTTAATGTGAGAACGTGTGCACTCGCCGACGTTCATAGCCATAGCCATAGGATTATTAAGAAACAATGAAGCGCAAAGCGGGCGATAGGGGGGCGTCGCTAGAGATGCCGCCTGCAAGTATGCAATAAAAGCGGACACATAATGCCAACTTTATGGTTGGAAGTTAAAACCGGACGGAAACTAAATATGTATGCTATAGTTGACGTTGGCTGTTGACACCAAAAACGCAAACTGAAGCCCCGGACATGACATTTTCGAGGGTAGTTTGCCGCCGCGTGGATAACTTGCCGACTGGTTGGCTCCTTCCTTGGTTGGCATTTTGACGACAACATAATTTGTAATTTGAATTTGTTTCGTGACCAAGCATAAGCAATGAGTCTGCCGTCTATTTTCTAGTGCCGTACAATGGAAGGGAAAGTCTCTTCTTGCCTCTTCGAATCCTCAGCTTTGGAAGTAATGAACAAAAAAAAAAAAGATACAACTTCTTATGTGCATTAAACTGATCACCTTAATGAGCTGAATCGATATAATCTAATTTAACTGATACCTCAAACTGTTTTATCAATTGTGAAAGTCTTTGAGGTGGAATTCGCAAGAGACTTTGTAATAGTTAGTTTTCTTGTATTAAAGGGAAAAGAAAACGATTTAATATTTAAAAAAGATGTAAAGATTTTCTAGCAAAAATTTGGGGACTTAATTTTTGTGTACTTCTATATAGTTAAAATTTGAAACTAAGACAATTCAATTCCTAATGTTCACATTGTCTGTCAAAGTTAGAAAAATTAAATTAGAACACAAAAATTAGATTTAATCAAAAAGAAAGGTCTTCGGCTAAGTTTAGCTTGAAGACGTTCTCAGAAACATAAATTACCTTATAAAATAAACAAGTTCTGTTCAATTTTACCAACGACAATAAAAAGAAGAGTTGAAGTTAGAGTAAATACAACAGGTATACGAAAGTTTCTCTCTCTCTCTTTTAGATTTCCCTGTTAATTTCACTTAGAGACAGAGGACAATTACCTAGCAAATTAATTACTTTCGCAGCTGGATGAAGAAGGTGGAGAAATGAGGGAGTTGGTTAACTAATCCAGCTGGCAGCTGCATTACAAATAATTAAAAAGTAGCCAACCCGCCACAAGACAGAGTCATAGAGATTGGTCCCCTTCTCACTCGCTCGACAGCCACGCCAAGACGCAACACCCCTTTAAGACACATCCCTTACATCAGGGACATTGGGCTCAGAGGCTTTCAGACATTTCATTTGACTTGGCCTTGGCTTCTGGCTCATCCCCCTTCTTCATTTTTTGCCAAAAAACCAAACAATTTTTGTCTTTTACTTATTTGTTGGTTTGCTTGCTGATTTATGCGCTTATCAAGCCGAAGCGTCGCCAGTTTTATGGAGCAATGTCTGGCGTCGTTTAGTTGCCAACCATAAATGTCCTGAATGTCCTGAGACGCACACAAATTTGCCATTTTAATGCCACGTTTTTCAATTCCTGATGCGACCTCTTCTACTAACTCTCTCTATCGGTCGTTCTCTCTCTGTCTCTCTCTGTCTGTCGCCAGGTATTGCAGCTACCTGATGTGGTGGCCACGGCTTAGGCCATTTTGCTGGTTCGACAGTTTTTCATTACGCACAAATCCTTTGGGGTATGCATCAACAGAAAAATTTCTCTTGACTTAAAGGCAGAAAAAAAACTAATCCTCCACTTGTCATCATCATCTTGAAGCTGCATATAAAGAAATTTTTCGTCTAGTTTCTTCTTTTTTACTTGCTTGCTTTCTTGCAGTTGCAGCTATCTAAATTACCCAGAGACATCCGGATCCCGGTACCTAGAAGCATAAGCATAAACAGGATGCGCCCAAAAGCTATTTAGAAGTCTCTGACACTAGTTATTTGGTTTTTCTTTTTTCTATCATTTTGTCTTCTCTTTAGGTTTATTTCAGGAAGGAAATGTAAGCACACTCAACACAGAGAACTTTAGAGGAAAGGAGAAAGAAGGGGAATGAAGTGTTTTTGAGAAAAGCTTTTTTGGCACGCGCACACAAAAAGATAAGTTAATGCAAAGTTCCATAAGTTGTCCAATTAATATAGTAAACTATGACTCAAGTGTCCGACGTCTAAGTGCTGCATTTAGTAACATTTGCAATCTGGTCACCACTGGCACAATCATTTGCAAACCAAAATGCTGATCCAATGTTAATTCAATCTCATCCAGCAGAGCTTCTTCCAGAACTTTTGCTATATTACGCTTCTCAACAATCTCCACTTTCGGTCTCTGCAGTGGATAATTTCGCGGGCAGGTGAATATCAATTGTAGAGCCAATCCCCCTGGATGGCCTTCATCATAGTTCAATGTGGAGAGAGGCACCTTCAATTTCAATTGCGGCTTATGGCTTAATACCAAATATGCTAAACCCAAATAATGCATAGTACGTATCTCAATCTTTTGCAAATCAGCATGAAATTTGGCAACACGTTCACTATTCCATTTGGCAAATGCCTCAGATCTAAGTGCCATAATAATTTAGCTTACAAGGGATTTGGTTTTGTTTCTTTTTGCGCCGAAATTTTTTTTTTTTTTTTTTGCTTTTTTCTTTTTGTTTTTTCTTGCTTGGTTTTCTATTTCAAATGTAAAAGCCTGGGAAATTGTGATGACTAGATTTGATTAGGCAAACGGATTTCTGTTTGTGGTATGTAAATTAGTTTTGCCTGATTATGTCGAAAATTGGCACAAAAAAAAAAAACAACCCCTAGGTATATACAGTAAACACTTCCATTTGATGGACATTAACTGTTGAATCATAGCTTAAAACTATGCAATTTTGGGGTAGGAAGTCCTGTGAATCAATATGCTGTTAAAGGGACTTGGGGAGGGCGTCAAACGTTGCACTATCCAACTTTAAAAAGTTTTATCAATTCAGTCTTTTCCAAAACTGGATCAAACGCAAATATGCCAGTTCAAAGAAAGCAGACCTAAAGCAGACCTTAATACAAAATTTAATCACAATAATAAAAAAATATATAACTATCCCAATTAGGTTCTAGTCATTAGTTTTAATGTTATATTAAATATTAAGAAAATGTCTTAGTATTCAATCAAAAAATATCTAATTTTTAGCCGATTTTAATGAGAAATATGTCATTCGACGGGAAATTCTATTCACTTTCTTTCGTAGTTTAAGGAAAAAAGTACTTTAGTACAAATTAGTGAGGTAAAATGGTCACGCCCAAAGGACCAAAAATTCACATTTTCAATTGGATCCACATCAAAAGTTGGGGCTAAATGAAAAATTTGTTGTATGCAGTTTATCTTAGCTTTGCTAGATCTAAGAACTTCTTCAAAGAGTTAATAGTTCTATTTGTAATAAATATTTAAGATTTTTGAAAAAAATGCTTAATTATATGCCCATCAAAAAAGTGACTTTTCTGTGTTAAAAAAACCGAATAAACTAAAATGCCAATTTTTAAGGCTTATCATCTAATTTTAATGTGTGAGTTAAATGTTAAAGAAATGTAAGATTCAAATTATTATTTCATAATCTAAGGTATTTTATTTATAATTTATTTAAAAAAGCCCGAAAAATTTTCAAAAACTCTAAGTAGGTTTGATATTTTAAACAATTTATTAACAACTTTATTTAGCTTTGTTGTGTTCCTTGAATTGAACGAATCTTCAAGAAGCATCAGAAAAGCAGCAGATCAATTGGGCTGTTCATTGACAGAGAGTTTACTGTAGGGGATATAGTTTTGTCATTTGGTGTTCAGACGTGCGTGTTGGTAATCGCCCGAGGGAAATCTTCATATGAATAAAACCAAAAAATTGAAGTTGAAATTTACATTTGCCTTGCCTTTGATTTTACGCCCTAACGCCCTTTTGAAAACTACTTACTTTGACTGATAATGAGTATACGTGTGTGTGTGTGTGTGTGTGTGTGTGTGTCATCGTGGATCTCCGTGTGTGTGATTCATCATCATTCACTCAGCTTGTCAATCAAATTTCAATAAACCCCACACAAACAAACAACGCAAAATAGAAAGGAAACCCGCCCTCGACTAATTCAAACGAACTCACTCAAACATGTTGCAAGTTGTCGAGTTAAATTCCCCTACTGAGAGGCGCCTCCACGAGACGAGGCTGTGCCGAACGAATCTCAAAACGAAGTGATATGGTTGGCCGCCTACCGGCAACGCCCCTTGAACGTGACCTGGAATTTGGAGGCGGCAACCCCAGAAATGCAATTGCTGAAAGGACTTTGAGTCCTTTCGTCATCAGTTGGCAAGGGCCAGTCAAGAAAGTCGAGCAGAAATTCGCATCGAGCTGCAATGTTGCAAATACGAAAAATTAAAGGAACATGAACTGACTTTTCATCTTGTATTGACTTTTCCCAAGCAGCAAGCTTTTCCATACATATAAAGACACACTATACTTGCATACTAGCATTTTGTGATTGGCTGAAATGAAATGTATTTTACTTTTTGTCCTTTTCCTAGGGGTTGGTTGGTAGTCGAAACTTTGGCGCATTGTTTTAAGAGTTTTCCGGTTTTCAATGTTGAAAGTTTTTCACTTAAAAACTAAAGCACTTGTTTACGATTTCAAGTGTCATAGAGCGAAAGAGAACCTGTCATAATTTGGTCATTCCCCTTCTGCCTTCTCGATGCTGATTTTCCGATTCTCGATTTTTGGGAGAAAACTTTACCACTTGAGAAATCTTCTTCGTGTTGGTTTTTATGCTAATGAGGCAAAGAAACTTTCCCTCTATGCGTATACTTACTTGTAATTGAAAGTTTTGTTCTTCACCAAGAAAAAAAATAAAGAAATTATCACTTAACTGGTTTGGTGGTTTCTATGAATTCAAAAGGGGAAGTGCCACACCCCAGTTAATGGTGATGCTGTACATGTTTCTCACACATTTTTGATAAGATATCGTCTTCAGTAGAAAAGGTTATAAAATCAAGCGACAAGTCTTCTCAGCTGATGAGTTCGTATATTTTGGTTTAATTGGATACATCGGCATCAAAAGAGTCGGCAACGGCATGAAATATATTTCAACGTGGCTTCTAATAGGCCTTCTATTCATATTGGCCATAACCAGCCAGGCCAAGCCAAAGAAGACCAAGAATAAGCAGAAACAAATTGATGGAGAACTTGTCAAGGCGGAGTCCTGTAAGGCAGCCAATTGTAAATTGCCTGATTGTCGCTGCTCAGGTGTAACATTGCCGCGCTCCAAGTTTGCGGGCCAAGAGAAAGAGATTCCTCAGGTAAAACTTTTAAGGAAATAATTTATACTTGAGGCTTTGGCTTTCGCCAAGTAGCTAATTGGAAATGCTTAGTGACTTGTGTATAACTAGATGTTAAAAAAAATCTGCGATTTATGGTTGCTATTTAAGTGTTTTTTGATTTTGAAATGTTCTGATTTGAATATTGCAATCCTTTGGAATGGAATCTTCTAAAATAAATCTAACTGCTAACACCTGATCTTTCTTACTCACTCAAGTTCGTTACAATCACCTTTGATGATGCTGTAAATGTTGTCAACTATGCCCAATACGAGTTGCTTTTCAATGATCTTACCAATCCCGATGGTTGCCCAGCCTCCGGAACATTCTTCTTGTCCCATGAATACACGGATTACACTCGCGTTAATGCTTTATATAATGCTGGCCATGAGATTGCCCTGCATTCGGTCAGTCATGGAGATGGCACTGACTATTGGCGAACAGCGGATATGGCCATTATTGAGAAGGAGTTTGGTAATCAATTGGATATTCTAGAGACATTTGCCAAGGTGGATCGAAAGAGTGTACGTGGAATGCGTTTGCCTTTCTTGCAAATTTCGGGCAATAACACCTTTGAGGCGGCACGTCGATTGGGTCTGGCATATGATAGTTCATGGCCAACGCAACAGTTTAAGGATCCTCCAATGTGGCCATATACTTTGGATTATTTGTCAGAACAAGATTGTCAGATTGGCCCGTGTCCAGATGCTTCGATTCCGGGCTTCTGGGTTAACCCAATGGTCACATGGACCGATTTGGAGGGCTATAGCTGCTCTATGATTGATGCCTGTGTCTATCCACCAGAGGATAATATTGATGACTTAGTCGATTGGATGCTGGAGAACTTCAATCGCCACTATGAAGGTAATCGTGCACCTTTTGGCATGTATTTGCATGCAGCTTGGTTTGCCAGAGGACGAAATTATTTTGCTGCATTTAGAAAGTATGTGGTAGAGAGGGAGAAATTTACGATTCATATCAGAAAACGCATAAATCTATCTATGCATCTTTGTTTTGTAGATTCATACATAAATTGCGTACATATCCGGATGTCTATTTAACCAGCATTTCGCGCATGTTGGAGTATGTGAAGAAGCCGGTGTTGGGTAAACCCTTCAAAAAATGTCCAACTCTACCCACAACCGAGTGCCAGGCTAGGCAGTGTAATGTTCGTAAAGTGTCCACCGGAGAGGAGCGTTACATCAGCGTCTGCGACAAGTGTCCAACTGTCTACCCTTGGCTGGATAATCCTTTGGGCCAGTGAATGTGTATCAGCTGCAGGCCCCACCCGCCCACTAACTCCCTGCTTCTTCTAATAAACAGTGCATGTAATAATGAAACTGCCATGTTCTCGTCTGGCACACACACACACATAGACACTCGCACACACACTCACACAATTTACATCACTGATAAATGACTTTAAATTATGCTTTTTGGCGTGAGACGCTTAATTAACTCATTCAGCGTTGGAGCCTAGTCGAGGCTTTCTCGTCTATGTGGCTACCTCTAAGTGTAGACATATTTTAGGTGGAGTTTCTCTCTCTCTCTCTCTTTACTCACATCCTGGTGAGGACATCAATGCAGCTGCTACCTGTAAATGATGCACGTTCCTGAAGCATCACCAGGCTTCCATTGACATGTGTCCAGGAGCATTTTTCGTTAATGGACTACTAACTAATGGCAGACAATGGCCACATATTAGGACCAACGACGAGTTTTGGGCCTTGTCTGAGGTGCAGTTGGTGGGGTTTGGGTTTTAGGTTGGCAGCCAAAAAGCCAATTGCGGTTGCGGTTGAAAATTATGTTCAGCCTCTAGTCTGAATAACAGAAAGTTTAGTTCAGTAATTTAAGTGGGCAACAAAATTAAATTTATTAAATAGAGCTAAAAAGAAAAGTTTATTGCAAATTTCAAAATATGCAAAATAAAATACATTCAAACACATTGAAGGACACTAGATTAAAGGATACTTACTGCCTAGTAGTGTTGGGTGAACAAATACGAGTTGATCACTAAACTGAAGAACTGAACATGTTCTTCTCCAGTTCTTCATTTTTATTTACTTGTTCTCTTTTCTCACTTATTCTTTTTTATTCACTTACTAAGAATCATTTTATAAAGTCGAAATGATTATGCTAAGGAAGAGGACAACAGAGCAATGAAGTGAGCAACAGGATAACTAAACAGGGTAGTAAGCAAAAGGAACAAAATGAGTGAGTTGACTTACATTCAAAAAAAAAAAAACAACTAAGAAAGATCTATCCTATCTATCATATGCAGTCTATTGAGCAAACTCTATTTGAAGAATAGAAAACAAAGAAAATTATACTTTGGCTATCGATAATATCGAAAAATTACTCTTTAATAAACGAATCAAAGGAGCAGAGATTCAATAAATTACATTTTTAATTGTCTTCATTTAAGTAGTAAAATATCTACTAACAATAAGTAGGGTATCTGCCCAAAACTCATATGTATAAGGTAAACGTTCCCTGCCTGTTACTCAAAACATAATCACTCAACCTGTTTTTTCTAGCAGCCATATCAAAACAACAGCGGTTCTTTAAAAAGTGAATTCAACCTGAGACAGAGCCCGCTAATAAATGTCAGCAATTTAGGCTAATAATTTTGACAATTCTATTGTCAACCACATTCAGGTCACAATCTACACCCAACCACCACCACAAAGGGGGAAAAAGGAAGAAACCACCCTCAACATAATTTTCGCAAAGTAAAAGAAAAAAAAACAAATCAGTAGCTCATATAATAGCACCGATGTTTATATACCCTTAAGAATTTTCCTAGTTACAAAAGGTCTATTTTCCATATTGAGTTTGAGGTAAGTTCATAATTCATTTGTTAACTAACTAAGCTCTAACATATTTCTAAGCTATTAATTTCCGTAGTTCTCACTGAACTAGTTTTAGTGGTTTCATGGTCATACATACCCTGCCTGTTTCTTAGGGTATAATAACGTAAAAACGTCGTTTTAAATGGCCAACCAAAAATAAATTCCATAAATGAAAAGGGAGCGAGCTCTAACTTGGGTTAAATACTGGAAACCTTTTTGGCAAGTCTTGTGTCTTTTTTTTGTTTCTTTTCATAGCACTCTGCGTGTGGGTTGGCATATAAAAGTACATTAAAATAATGCCTCTTTTGGTAACAGGCAGCTGATGCAAAAGCTGTGCCCTCTTGTAGTATTGTCGTTTATTTATGAAGAATGCAAAATTTATGCTAAATATGTACGTTTGTCTATATAAACGCCCCAGTCAATAGGAAGAACAGGAAAAGCCTCTAATTGAAATGCTGCATTAGGTGAAAATCATGAGCGGGGTGTGGCAATAGAACTTTTTCCTCTTAATCAGTGCAACTTTTGGGAAAGTAATCAGCAAATATTTACAATTTTCTTTCTTTTCAATTTACGCAAGAGACGAGAAAAGAAAAACGCATTTTGACTGCCATTTTCATTAAAAGCCTTGAATGCAAAAAGCATCTTTTATTTTGCTTGATTTTTATTTTTTGTCTTCTTTCTTTTGGCATTGATTGTGTTTTATTTGTTTGTATCTTACTGAATTGAAGAAGCACCCAGACATTGTTGTTGTTATTTAGTAAAATATTTTCATTTTTATTATTATTATCAACAGTTTTTGATCTCAACCTTGCCGAAGAGCAGAGCAATTGAGATACTTAGCCCAATATGGTAAAAACTGCTTTCACAAAAGCCAATAACCAATTTGGTTTCGCAGACATAATTGCCTGTTCAATAAATAATTTGAATTCAGTTGAATTGCAATAGCCACTGGTAACACACTATCTAATCGTTATGGTCTTGTTGAAATTACTTTGCTTAATGGCCCTACTCCTGGCTGAACAAGGACTAACGTTGGCTTTTGACAGCGAAATTGTTGAGGCAAACAGCGAAAATACAAAAGATATGAAATTGCCACCCATCATATATCAGTTGCAGATTAATCATACCGATATGTTGGTGAAACCGTACAATATATTTGAAGTCAGTTGTCCTCAAGGATACATTTTGCTGAATAAACATTGTCACAAGCGAGTCAAGTGATAATTGGATGTTCGTAGTTGTAAGCACTCAAATTGTGTAGTTAAATTAAGTAAAGTGAAATAAATTAGCATACATAATATTACCAATTATGTGTCAAATATGGTCACACTGATCAGTGGTGAATTGTGGTGAGGTAAGCTCAGTCGTGGTAAGTAAAAGTAAAATCGTATTGGGAAAAGAGGCAGCTTTTGTCAAGTTTTGTTATACAATGTTGATGGAAGATCAAGTATCAAGGACCAAGGGGAAGGAAACGTCTTCTGGTTTCGTCCAGTCTTTTCCCTTTCCTTTAAGCTAGAAATATAAAAAATAATTAAAATGAATATATCCAGTTGATTGACTCCTTTGTATGTAGTTACGATGATCTTGAACTGAACCTTTGGAAATCTTAGAAGCTCTTAAATCACCAAAGCAAAGGTATATAAAAGAACTACTAAGCCATCTATTGATTGAATTATTCAAAACCTTATAGATTAAATAGAAAATTAAACTGAAAAAAGATTCTTATCCCAAACTGTATGTATGTATGTATATATGTAAGATTTATGAATAGATTTCTAAACAGTTCCCGCATAGATATTAATTTTAAACTTTTGCATATTGTATTTTTATGCCATTATTGACGTCAATGTTCAATTAAATGCACTCACCTCAATGGAGCTGCGCTTTATCAGCGATTTTAATTAAGTCGCTTCCACTATGTATCCCCCCCCCAGCCCGCTCTGTTCATCTGTTCACTATATACATACATATGTATACTTGAGTATTCCTGCATATTATAAAAATTAAATTATGTAAGCTGGAAGATTGTTTCATGTTTCACCTTATCGCCAAACCATTCGCACACTTGCTGCCAACTAAGTATTACTTACAAGCCGGACAACTTCTCTCCATCTACAGTGTGAATGAATGAGTGACTGTGTATCTCTCAGACTATATAGAGACTCTAAAGATTGTCAGGTTTTTGTTATTCTGCTGTCTCAGTTTTCAGAGATTCAGTCTCGTACTCAAAACTGTTGAGAGTGAACGTGTTTTGTTTTAATTGTTTGTTGTTTTGCTAAACAAAAAAAGGTCGCAAAATTTCAACGATGCCAATTATATGGGAGCTAAGATTCTCATTATATTTACTACTGGTTTTCTCATATGAGGCACGAAAAGTACCGGAAAATCACATTGTTTATCCACTTGGGGAAAAACTTAAATCTAATAAAACAGAGAACGTCACAGAACTAGTCACGAAACCGTTACCCAAAACTGAGACTAGATTAAATCTTCAACCAAATATCAAGAATGAAACGATGATTAAACCATCAAAAAATGAGACCACAATCCAACAAGAGGAATCAACTACCAAGCCCAATAATGTGACCATGAAAGTAAGCGAAGAGAAGATGATTGTGTTCAAGCAAAGCGAAGAAGAGGATGAAATGAATAAACTATGGAATCAAAAGATTATAACCACCACGGAGGGAAAAAAACTGGATATTGGGCCACGTATTACCCTAGAATCATTGCCCAGATGCAAAGAGGGATTCAAGTTAATAGGCGAACATTGTCGCAAAGAGGCCTAGTTAACTTAAATGCTATACAAATCTCAAAGACATTGTCAATAAAGATCTAAAGCAAACATAAATAGTGCTTCGGTGGTTTTATTACCTCAATTATACCCTGCAATTTGAATAAAAGGGGTATATTTAACTGGTCCAACCAATATACTGAAAACGTTTTGCTTGGCTTAACAATAAACTAATATTACTTTTTAAAACTTAATTATGACGAATTCAACTTTAGACTGTGTAGATACTATGTGAGAAATTTATAATTTTTGTTTTCGTAATTTTAGTACTTGAATGATTTTGTTGTATTTATTGGTCATTTGGCAATGATTTATTTCAAGCTGACTAATTGTAAGTCAAACCATCTAGGGATGTGAAATAGAATAAAGTGGCCCCTAGAGTATGCAATGGTTAGACGATAAATTCTGGATTTGTGAAGAAATCAAAATATTCTTCATATCCTTCATTACCTTTGGAGCCTATTGCCCATTTAGTTCATTTTGAGCCTGTTGCATACTTCAGGGGGGGCAAATAAACCACAAGATGTTCCATTCCAAATGCGTTTTTTCTATTCAAAGGACTTTGTTATTGTTCCTTATACATTGTGAACTCCTTCTGCTTCTCCCATTTTACAGTTTATTATATCATAGGATTATAGTTTATTATATAAAAACAAAATTTTATGAAACATTAACTTTTTGGGATCTTGAGTTTTTGGCTTTTATTTCATTTATATCTTATTGTTTTATTTTGTATTCCAAAGTTTTTGTTTATAAAAATAAAGAATCCAGCAAAAATGATCTCTCTTGAATGTTCTTCCAGGGTGCCATCGAGTCGATCATAATTTTACTTCACACATCAGCTGTTAAAGCTCAACATTTGTTTACCTTTTACCATTAAGCTTTTTATCGTAAAAAACACAAAAACAAACTAGAAGAAAAAGCAAATATACATTTTATCTGTGATCTGAGCAGCAGCCGGTTATGATCTGTTGGAGAGACCAAGTCCAGACAGTCTCCAAACTTCAGTGGAAGCGGCCAAACGCGTTTTAAAACTCATCTCCGTAGGTTTTTTTTTATTTTTTGTATTGTTTGCTGTAAATTGTGACACAAAATTTCCGATAATATTTAAGACAATGCAATCTGTTTTGTGGCATCTGTTAGTTGTAATGGTTTTCAGTCCTAATGGCATTTGGGCTAGATCGCGTTTCTATATAGACGATCGTATTGTGTTCCCAAGCGATAATCAATATGATGAGGATAGATATGAGATGCCGAAACCAACTACCGAATTCATAAAAAACTCTACAGAAGCCACAACAAATTCAACTGCAACCACTGAGAAGTCAAACTCCATGGAAAATTCGACAATGGAAACTAAACTTTCATCGACAACAAGAACAGAAATCTCACCGATGACTGAAGATTCATTGAGATGGGAAGGTCAGACAAATGCAACTTCAACCGAATTGCCAAATATAGATAATCGAATACTTATTGATACTCTACCGAAATGTAAAACTGGCTATGAGTTACGTGCGAATCGTTGTAGAAAATCAGCATAGATGAAATATAATAATTAAATAAGTAATTAAAATGATTAATGATAGAAGTTATTACCAAAAAAAGAAAACATACAAATGAAAGGCAGAGAAGGGAATGGAAAAAAATCCCCTATTTTTTCCCTCCATTTCACTTACACACGACTGCAATATTGTGTAATAACTTAGATCATGTTTCTATATACATACATATATATACATAGGTACATATGAATCATTTCCGTCACGTATTCGAAGAGGCGAATGCAATATGTTTTCTCAGTCCTAATTGACTTGTAATCTAAGAAGTATTATAAACTAAAGATCAACTTGAATTATTATTAAATATGTCTAAATGTATTGAAAACTAAAAATATTTACTTTTCTTTAATTTTTGCATGACTCTGTCAGCGTCTCTTATATAGAGATCATCTTCCAATCTGTCAATTTTCTTCTGTTATAAGAGTTCTTATCAGTTTCCTGAAACGGCAAACGACAACAAAAAAAAAAACCCAGCTCAAAAGTTCATTCGTATTTGTTTCCCTTTAGAAGCTCTATATAAATCAGACAATTTATGAGTTGGTATTTAGTTTGAATCAAATAGACAACGAAGACAAAGCGGACAGTGAATATGTTTTCGAAACGCTTATCGCTATTGGTGATAGGTCTGCTATATGCGCACCAAATACTGGCCTTTCCTGGTAATCGATACTATGTAGAGACACAGGGGCAGAATGAGCCAGAGGCATATGGGTAAGTAGAATAATATTCTGAAATTGCATTTTACTTGAGGAAAATACATATGTATTTGGTTTTAAAGGCAAGGATTTGGACCTGGAAACTGGAATGGAAATGGTCCAGGAAATGGCTTTGGAAATGGCTATGGAAATGGACATGGAAACGGGCGTGGAAATGGACATGGAAATGGAAATGTATTTGGGCATGGTTTTGGTCATCACCATCATCATAGGGAGCCCAGTTTCAATCAACCGCAGTATGGACCTGGCCCTCTGCCTGGACATCACCACGGACCACCATCCCCACCATTGCCTTTCGGTCGTCCATATCCGAATCCTTTTCAAGGTCAACAGTATCCTGGAAGACAGCCGGAAGTTTTCCAACCACGTCCTGGTCACAATCAGCTGCCAGGTCAAACTGGAGGAAGTGGAGGGTCATTCAATCCCAGACCTGGAAATAATAGATTTGGCAATGATCAATCATCTGGCGGCGAATCTTCTAGGCCATTTGGTTCCAATAGTTTCCAACCACGTCCTGGCCAAGATCAACAGCCAGGACAATCAAATGGTGGTAGCTCTTTCAATCCCAATCAACAGAATCCGAATCAAGGCCCAGAAAATCCATTTGGAAATGATTTCCAATCACCACGTCCAACTGGCGGAGCAGATGGTAGCCAATCTACCAATACCAACACCTTACAGCCACGTCCTGTTCCTGGTGGCAATGTGTTCAACTTTCAAACACCTTCAGACGATCAGCCAAAGAAAACATTTCAGCCTCGTCCAACAAACTCACAAGAATTTGATACCAGTGACACAACAGTGAAGCCTCAATATGACTTCCGATCTGGACATATACCCGCAGGACAAACTGCCACAAAGGATTCCACAGATGATGCCATTAACAATATATTCAACACCGAAAGCTTTGTCTCCCCAAATCTAAGTCAAGAGCCCAACGACAGGAATCCAAAATCTCAGGCAGAAACAGTGCCCCTTGGGGAACGCGGTTTGTTTGAAACCGAAGCGAAATGCTCTACTGGATTTGTCCTAATGGCTGGACGTTGCCGTAAAATAGCCTAAGAAAAAAGTTTTAAAGATAATTGAATATGAACTGTCAAATTTGCTAAAGAAATTCTAATATGAAGTGTGTGTTCTAGATCTTGAGGATTGAGATTAATGACAATGATTCTCTTTTCTTATCTTTGTATCTTTGATTACTAAATAAGCATTCGCTTGTTTCAATCAAAGAGTTTTCCACCATTTTGTAGTAACTTGAAATAAATACTCTTAAATCATTGTTCATTTTGCAAGTCTAAAGGATAAATAACTGGCATAGGATATTTGAACTCCAAATTGTTGAAGGATTTCTTCTTTGAAATGGATTTAAATAGATTTCTTGTATACTTGAATCCTAAGTTCCTTCAGACAAGGTAGGTAATCATTCGATTTCTCTAGATCTCACATCTCGAGGACGTTAGCCAAAATAGGATGACGCACAGAGGGAATCTACCAAACATTAGCTCAATGAATTATTTATACATCAATGTATAATATTAGCTGAATAACTGAATAAAAAACGTTATTGATTATTGACATTAAAACACGATATATCGATTCATCGCTAATTTTTCCAACAAAGACTTTTTGTTGCTAAAATTCAAACTTGTAAATTGAACTATTTATTTTATGAATCATAACAATTTTTACACATTTGTAAAAAGCCTTGAAACGTCTATAAAATAATTTATTTATTTTAAAATTCTGTATTTTTTTACATTTAAAGTAAATGTTTATCTGTGTGACACAGATTTTGTTTGAAAATATTTGTTAATTTTAAATGCAGTTTCTTTTCTAGAAAAATCTGAAAATCTAGCAAAATCTTCATAAGAAATAATTTAAATTGACAGCTGTTTCCCACATACAAATTTCACTTTTGTGTTTAAAACTGCTAAAAAGCAAGGTTTTAGGCCGTTGCTCGGCATCTTTGATTGACTGTTAATACAGTGCCTTCTCTACAGATTTTCGGCGTCTCGAACACAGACTGTAGTACAACATCCGTTTGAGTATCGTTTCTGGGAATAACCCCTGGTGCTGGGTCCATACGGATGGTATTAGCTGGTAAAGCTTCACATGGCCAGCTCTGCATTATCATCATCATGACCATCATCAGTAAACCGAAAAAAGTCCAAAGAAGAGATTGAGTCGAACGTGTTGACAACATTGCGCGTTAAGCAAATAGACGAAAAGCCAAAATTCAAAACCAATAAAAATCAACTTCTCAGTCTTAACGACTAGTCGAAACCTGATGTGATACTAAAACCGAGTTTAAGAGCTAAGCTAAAAAGAAGCTTTCGCTGCCAAGATATCTGATCTGCTTAGAGATGAAATCGTGAGCAATTTCAAATCTAGAGATGACAATCGAGTTCAATATACCCTATACCTAGCTTTGAGCATTTCCAGATTCATATATTTTAACATCTACGTAAATATATACATAATTTCAATATTATTTATGGAAATTTTTAAGGTTTAACTTGGAATGAGTGTCAATCTAACGGTAGAAGTACAATATTTACAATGTTTGCAAATAATGTTCTGCTCTAGTTAAAAAAAAAATTATTTTTATCATAAAAAAACTCTAAACTTTTATAGATTGATTCTCAAAAATGAAATTTGAAATTTTCATCAACGAATTTTAAATGAATTACATGGCAAAGCTGGAAAAATGTTTCATCGGTTTTCTAAATGTGATTGATCAGAAAACTCTGATAAGTTTCATTATACATTATTTATATTTATTTTATATATTGAACAAATTTAGCTTAAACAAATGATTTTCAGCTAAAATAATTGGAAGTAAACATCGTAAAATTATTATTTTCAAATCATCACGAACCCATCCCTAGTTATTTACGAAAAAAGCTTTCGGGGTGCTATGGTATCAGCAATCGAACAAAAAATTTCGCATTGTTTATTTACTTATACAGACAAAGCTTTCATATATTGTTAACACATTTCTTTTCACAAATTTCTCACTCATACATGCTCATTGGGTACTTTTTTTGTTATGTTTACTTATCACTAATATGTACATTAACATTTCCTCTGAGGCACTTATCAGTTTCTTCTCCATTACATCACATTTACACTGTTGGAGTAATCATTCCTTCTGATCCAGGGCAGCTCGCAGTCGCTCATGATGGGCATTATTTTGGCTGGTGGAGTCCACTGATCGAGTTGCATTCCATCCGAGCCAGCAAACAGTATGGATCACAAGGACAACGATTCCTATGCGAACAGCGGGTTTGCTCATTAATGGTTTTTTCACATTATTCTTGGGATTCTCCATTGGGGTGAACGCCGCACGACACTTCACTGATTGCTCCACCTTCACGTGTGCCAAAAGGGAGAGAGCCAAAAGAGAGAGAGCTAAAAGCTTGATCGCAACAAAAAGCTCACTCAAATATTTTCTAATTAGGGGTATTCGTGCAATTTAGTCACCTGATTAATATAATAGCTTACATTTTAAAAGTAGAAGAAAAAACAAAAATTTAATTTATTCATTTCTTTGAAAATCATCGTTAGATTTCATTTTAAATGTTGCAAACAAGCGAAAATGTTAAAAAAATAATTCTTTTTGTTATTTTTTGACAGGGTTTCAATATAAAGAATTCATTTTTGCGCTAAACTTTCGAAAATTTCTTATTCAAAGCACTTCGCGAGGGTCACTGATCCGATCTATGTGAACATTTCACACAGTATTGTTAAAAAGTTTTCAAAACAAAGCAAAATCTGAAAATTTAACAAATTGGGCACTATTTAACCCCAAATTATTAAATTATGTCCGTTATTCTAATTTTTCTGTTTTTTTCTTTGCCTAGAAAACGGTAACGGTTTAAAACTCTTTGAAAAACATTATTTATAATTTTAACTTTAATTAATTTAAATACAATAATAATATTTAAGTACAATAATTAAATATCTTCCCTCAACGAAAAGAAGTTGCTTTAATTTAACACAAATATTTTCTTAAAATTTCCCTGTTTTGATATTTAATTTTTCCTGTCGATCGCATGAATTACTTAGATTTCAGACAAGCCAATTTTTAACTTAAAGTTAAGTGAAGTCAGACAACATTATTTTCCACCTCTCTGTCTATCCAACTAGAACCACAAAACTTTTCAGCACACACACACACACACTAACATACAAAACAAAAAAAGAAAATTGGAAAAAGAAAAAGGAAAATGAATAGAAGAGAGAAAAACTTCAACATGAAATGGCACACAAAACGCTCATATTACAGTGAGGCAACGATTCAGTCGTTCCCTTGGGTAGGATGAAATGGGCGTTCGGATTGAAGTTGTGCATGTTGAGGTTACGGGTTTGGGTTGAGGGGGGAGTTTTTCTGGTCAGGTGAAAGATTCAAGCTGCAGGCATCAAGGAATTAGCATGTTATGTTTAACGCATTTTTGCACCTTTGGGGTTTTTTTTTTCTGTTTTAGCTCCTTTTGTACCTTTTATCATGACTTTCTAACGCAACAATAGAGTGATGGTGGTGGCGCCCCCCAGCGACACATGTGTGCAAACAAGACGTTACCCCCAAAACCCAAACACTATGCGGTTAGTTGTATGCATAGAAAAAAGGTATAAGAATACGTATTTTCCACACATTTAATCGCATTTTGTTTTGCCATGGAGTTGAATTTTAAACTGCGGTTTTTGGTAACACACAGAGAGAGAGCAAGCGAGAGAGAGAGATAGTTTTTGGCCCGAAAAAGGATTGTGCAGCTTACTGAGTGACGGTGAGTGCTGATGAATAATGCACAGCTGCAACTGCTTACTACTGATTACTATGAAATTCCAACAAATTAAATTGAATTTACACTGCGACATTTAAAAATTTCATGAGTTCTTTTGGTCAAAAAGAAACAAAACCCTCAAAAAAAAGATTCAGGAAAAGAGAATGTAAGTGGAGGAAGCTTCCTTGCGTTACTTTTTCAGCGTAAGTGCAGTAAGGGAAGGACTCATTAAATAGATGCTTGAAACGTGCTTCCATTTTGGGGCACATTTCATTAAGTGCACGTAAATGCCACAGCCTGTCAACTAGCTGTGGGCGTGACACGCCCCCAACACACACAAACACACACACAGCAGTTAAAGGAAAGGCATATGTATATACATACACACATACACAAACACACACACGCACACGTGGAAAAGGCTCTTTGGGGGTAATTCTCAACGTAAACACTTTGGAAAAGCATGTCGCAAAGACATCAATTACACCATCAGCAGCAGCAGCAGCAGCAGTAGCACCATCGATTGGCCCTATGCCTTCTCTTACCCACTTTTGATGATAATGATGATGTCAATTTCTTCTTCTCTTCGATGGTTTTGTTCGTTTGTTTTTTTTTTTGTGTCTTATTTACTTGCGTTTCTGCCCCCTAGATACCACATTTGAAATGTGTACATATTTGTATTTGCTTTGCATTGCTTAAATAAATTTCCCTTACGTGTGATGTCGTGTAAAGAGGACCCAAGAGGTTCCGAGTACAAAAAAAAAAAAAAAAAAAGGTACAGTCAACAGTAGTAGGCACACTACTATTGCACTTAATTGTCCCCACATGTGTGTAATGTGAGTATCTTAAATATTTATACACCTAAGTTGTGGGGCAAATAGTTCGTGTCATCTGCAAATTAATGCAAAAATCACGCCCATCACCGCTCAAGGGTCAAGAGTAATTAGAGAAAATCGGCCTCAGCCCGCCCATCCACCAATTAGCAAAATTTTGATTAAAATTTCCACTTTTTCGAGTCGTCTTGAGCACGAAGCGTACTTGAACAACGTAAAACAAAAAATGCTTTACAACGCGAATGATTGTTGCTTTGGTTGACATAACAGGGCGATGGGTGGGTGAACGGTTCAAGTTGGTGGCAATGTCAACGTGCAACAAAAACACTTCAAACTGGCTACAAACAACAGTAACAGTGGCAAAGGGCCGCACTCAACTAAGTGCAGTTTTAATTGCTCTACCAAAAACAACGCAAAATAACAATTAGAAAAAAGGAAACAAAAAAAAAAAACGATTCAAAACAAAAGGTGAAGAAGAAAAACTCATCCACTTTTATACTATCTACCTATAAATCCCTCACTATTTTTACCTTTCTATACACTTTCAAAAATTCGTAATAAGTTAGTTTATTAGTCAGAAATATGAGTACAAACGTACTAAATTCAGGTAAACTTAAAGGTTTTTGTTGGGACTCCAAACAACAGTCATTTCTTTTTATTCGAGAAGATCAAAGGTTCAGAAAACGGTACACGAAAATCTAATCACAGAAAATTAAGAACACAGACTCGTATCTAATATATAGATAACATTCTATTCTATATTCGAATATCACTTAAAAAACAAGTATATACAATATATGACAACAAATTGACCCGGTCGATATATCGAAACACTCACAAGGGGAACTTCAGGTATGCGAATCACCGATTTGGATGAATTTTGGATATGTTGTAGAATACCCCGTCATTTGAAGCTGTGTGAAATATTTCGGTGCACTATTCTATATTTTCCCAAAAAATCGCGTTTAAAGTTATAGCTCCGGTGACTTATAAGTAAAAAGCCGAGTAGAATTTAAGCAGCACGGTGGTGTAAGGGGTAGAGTTCTGGTTCAACTCCGCCTGGAACTAGAGTTAGTTTTGGTTTTTCATTCTTTTATTAAGGTATTTGTAATAATTTTTTTTCTAAAAGCAATTAGGTCTTTTTATGATTTTCGCTTGGATCCATTTATTATGCCTTTACAAAAACATAAATGTAGAAATACTTCTGCCTTTACATTTTATGTTGTGATATAAATTAACACATGAAATACATACATTTATTGAAGACTATGAATATGTAAAAAAAAACTTTAAATTAATTTGAAAGAAACAAACCGAATAATAATTTTGGAAAAACACTCTTATCGGTCAACTATGAAGCGAACCATGAATACTTGAGAACTTCCTTCAATATTAGGGATGACAAATGTAACTGTAGAAGGAATTAGACAATAATGCAGTCTTCTCTTGATGAAATTCCACGATTTTCTTTTATACGTATTAAGAAGTTTTTCATCCGCTTTATGGTATTTTAACCTGCCAAAATAATTATTACAAATACAAAAATAAAAAAATGAAAAATCAAAACTAACTAGTGTTTCGTGGCGGGGATTGAACCAGGCTTTTCTGATTTTGAGGCAGGAACTCTACCCCTTACACCACCGTGCTGCTTAAATTCTACTCGGCTTTTTACTTATAAGTCACCGGAGCTATAACTTTAAACGCGATTTTTTGGGAAAATATAGAATAGTGCACCGAAATATTTCACACAGCTTCAAATGACGGGGTATTCTACAACATATCCAAAATTCATCCAAATCGGTGATTCGCACACCTGAAGTTCCCCCCTTGTCAAAATAACGAAAAACTAAAAAGTACCGACTAATAACAAGCACATGTAAGTCATGTCTTGCCACATCCTTTTAAAAAGTGTATGTTTTAATTGAAATTGATTGATAAAAAAAGGGTAGATACACCACTCAGAATTCGTTCTACTCGTTTTACCGAGCGATCATCGAAACGCTGCGCCCCCAAAGAGGGCACTGCGAAATACCTCACGCTGCCGAATAGAACGATTCAACTCATCAACGCGGGTGTGTGAGGCTTTCTTTCAATGTGAAAGTAAGTGAAGACTGACTACAGAAATGATCCTGTGAAGTATAGTCTTAACTTTTCACCGCCCATCAATGGGCTCTTGGTGCTGATCGAGCTAGAACCATTTGGGAATTCTAACAGGCACAATGAAAAAAAAAAACACATCAATTGGATAGTGACTCACACATGTACAGCACATTTTTGTGTAGCGCCTACAAACAGAATTACGTAAATTTTTTTTTTATCTGCAAGTGATCATAAAAATACAAAATAGATGAAAAATACAAATAAAAGAGAATTACATGAAAAAAAATTTTTTACACTTGGCAGCGGTGGGATTCGAACCCACGCCTCCGAGGAGACTGGTGCCTTAAACCAGCGCCTTAGACCGCTCGGCCACGCTACCATGTCTGTGGACCGAGACAAATGACACAAAAGTGGAAACACCTTTGTTTTCTTGTCTCTTTAATATGAATCTTCATTTTGATGTTTCACTATTTTTATGAGTAGCCCCCCCCACCCACTGGCCACACACCGCCCACTCACATGCCCATTGCATAACCGTATGGAATGGCAACACCTTGCCTTTATTTTGCCGCTTTCCACACTGCGGCGCATATAAATGCGCTCATTCAAAGGCAAAGGGAAAGGAGAACACCAAATGTCAATCAAACGAAATCAATTTTAGGAAACAGTTTGCAACGTTTTCTTGTTCCTGGCAATGCCTTCTTCTTCTGCATTAAAATGTTTATTATTTAAATACCCTTTGGGGGTGAAGGGTATTATGATTTATTAATGACATTTACATATGTACATATGTAAATGAAATGTTTTTTCTAGATTTGAGTTAGATTCAGAGAATTTTGAATTTTCTTAAATTATTTTCAAATGTTGTTTATTAAGTTTTTTTTTTTTTATTTTTTAATACTTGTTTATTAATAAACAGTTTTAGTCAGCTCATTATCTATCTTTTGTTAAATTTATCCACCAGATCCTGAAAGTGTTGGGAATAGCATCTTTTGATGTGGACTATTCAAGGGTATACAAATTTCTGTCATCTTGGGTTTTGCTTACTTTTTTTCTATATACAATATAAATATATATTTTTTTTTTTATATGTTTTGTTTTGCAAAACTGTCAGCATTTTTACTTGGACAGCTTTGGTTAGAAATGCGTTTAAAATTCAAATGAAAATGCGAATTTATGCGTGACAGGTTGAAGGAGGGAGTGAGCGAGAGCAGTTAGAGACGGTTGAGAGAGCGAGATGGAACAAATATGCCTTTTGCCTTTAGTTTGTTTGTCTGTATGGGCAACCACAGCAACAATTTGCCAGCCATAAAGTGAACCCGGCGACAACAATCGTGCAAGGAGTCCCCGGCAAAAAGGCGAAGCATCCGCAATGAAATTAGAAAATTGCAATAAAAATCTTTGCACGGTAGCTGAAACTGAAGGCGACACACGAAAAGCAAAAACAAAGTCTGCGGTTTGCCAAAAAAAGGGTTTTTCCGCCATGTGGGGGAGCAAAGGGAAATATTTTGAGTTTGCAGTATTTGCGGTTTCATTAAAATGCCACCAAAAAAAAAAAAAAAAAAAAACGAAAACACACACACAAAATAAAAGGTCGAGCCAGCATAGAAAATATTTTGCCACACAGACGACTCATGGGAAATTTTAAACAAAATTTAAACAAAAAGGGCGCAAATAATTGTAAAATTGTTCAATTTTTCCTAGCACCTAGCACCCAGACGGATGGCAAATGTATAAAAAATCACGTACCATTCTAGGAACTGGCAGCATCAGCAACCAGGTGAAAATGCTAATGGAGTTAATTGCGGGTATTATCCAGGAATGTGGGCGGCGGGAGTGAGTGAGTTGTCCATTGTTGAATAGGAGGCTTTCCATGTCCGATTTAAATTAAATTTCAAACAATTGACAAACAGTGGCGTAGGCGACCCCTCGCAAAACATGTGCCTTGCTTAAAACTTCATATGTATGTATGTACATATGTACATAATTATACTGGAAAGTACATACATATGTACATACATATGTATGTATGTATGTATGTACATATGATCAAAATAATCAGTACTTTCCTTAGAATAATTAAACAAATGTAATGAAAACGAGAAATTCTTAATAAATTGGCAAAATCAAAGTCTCTTTTAGCTTAACTGCTTAACAGTTTCAATTGACCTTGTCCATAAAAAAACAACCCATTCATGTTGTTTTATGAGTCAGTGTTTTGTCGTTTTTGGCTGATTTCCACTTCGCAATCATGTTAGTCAATTGTCATTCAGCATTCACGAGAATATGAGAGAGAAAAGAAATAACGGATCTATGGCCGACGTCAACGCGAAGCCTTTGGCAAGCTGCTACACTTGAAAAAATTATGACTACGCTTTATTTTTATCCCTATTTGATATCATTATCGAAGCGACATCGTTTACCTTTTCTTTTTTTCAGTGAAACTCATCTTACAATTGCACGAACAGCGACTTCTATGTATATGTGTATTTGCCTCTTTTGTGTATTTGCCTGTTTAACGAAAATGCGCGTGAGAGGCACTTGGTAACTGATAGTGAGTGTGAGCGAGACAACTATAGATGATGCTCCAAAGGAGTAGTAACTGAGGGGCAAGCCGATCGTAAGCCGAAGCGCTCTCTTCGGCATCATTTCCGTGGATTCTTTTCCCTTCATTCTCTTTGTCTTTTTTGTTTCTTCTAACTATTCGGCCAAGTCGCGTCTACTTACAATTAAACTAATAATAAATGCAAATAATTAATTATTAAATGTAAATTATTAAATTGTTTATTTGTGAAATATATATGTATGTATGTATGTATATGAACATTGTAAATGTGTTTTTTTTTGTGTTTAAAACTTAAATGTTATCTTTGTGTCTGTTCAAAAGTCTAAATAAATATGTATGTATGTATGTACATACAAGGTGCCAAGAAGGCTAAAGGAGTGAGGGAGACAAAAATAATGGCAGTAACAAACGATGAGTAAGTGTTTTGTGGTTTTGCCCTTGTAATTCTTATTAGATTATTATAAACAACATTTTTTATACATACTTACATACATATGTATGTATGTATATGCATTTTAAAAGTTTTAATTAAAAAAGGCGATGATATTAATTTGGCAAAAGCTTTTGTACCCCTTAAAGAGACGCTTCTGGCGCCTCTGCAATACAAATTGAAATGCCGAAGGAATTAAACAAAAGCCGCATTCCTAAAGGTTTTTGCAAATAGTCTAGCTTCCCCAAATTGATATGCTGCACGGCAGCAAAAGAACTTCAATGACAATGAATGACTTGACAAAATAGTTTCTCAATTAAACGAAAAAGGCTCTGAAACAAAAGCTGCACCCTTTCTAACAAGGCTGAATAAGAAAAGGATGGATTGACAGGGAAGTGAAGTGTGGTTCTGGGATAATCAGTTTAGATTCCAAAGAACACATTGCAAAAAATACATCGAAACGTTCTGAATTGTGAAAGATTTTCAAGCAGAGACAGAGGCCTTAGGGTTTTTGTGTCATTTGTCTCGGTCCACAGACATGGTAGCGTGGCCGAGCGGTCTAAGGCGCTGGTTTAAGGCACCAGTCTCCTCGGAGGCGTGGGTTCGAATCCCACCGCTGCCAAGTGTAAAAAATTTTTTTCATGTAATTCTCTTTTATTTGTATTTTTCATCTATTTTGTATTTTTATGATCACTTGCAGATAAAAAAAAATTTACGTAATTCTGTTTGTAGGCGCTACACAAAAATGTGTTGTACATGTGTGAGTCACTATCCAATTGATTGTTTTTTTTTTCATTGTGCCTGTTAGAATTCCCAAATGGTTCTAGCTCGATCAGCACCAAGAGCCCATTGATGGGCGGTGAAAAGTTAAGACTATACTTCACAGGATCATTTCTGTAGTCAGTCTTCACTTACTTTCACATTGAAAGAAAGCCTCACACACCCGCGTTGATGAGTTGAATCGTTCTATTCGGCAGCGTGAGGTATTTCGCAGTGCCCTCTTTGGGGGCGCAGCGTTTCGATGATCGCTCGGTAAAACGAGTAGAACGAATTCTGAGTGGTGTCTCTACCCTTTTTTTATTAATCAATTTCAATTCAAAGGAAATATTCCAAAGGTGGAAAAGAACTTCGCCGTTTGGGAACAGTTTCTTAGACTGCACTTTTGGTTTAAAAAATTGTTTAACTTAGAAATTTTTAAATGTTTTTTAGAGGGATGTCGGAAAAGTGGTAAGTCAAACTCACCTTAATGCTGGTGGCAATTGGGAGTATGAACTACATATGTATGGTCATATAAGCCGAAAGATTGTTGTAAAGGTGTTCCCTTATTTAAAACTCTTTCATTTCGCTCTCAGGGTGGAATCTTTTGGAATTTGTTTGAATTGGTGACAAATTCTTGTTGGCCACCCGATCAATCTGAAGGAGGGTTTAGCATTCTTTTGATTGAGATTTGCCTTTGTGGAATATCTAGAATTTTTTTTTTTGCTGTGCTATTTTGTTTATTCACAAAGAGTGCATTAAAAAGTTTGCAATTGAAAAATGCGTTTTGTGTTTGAAAGTTTGTCTCTGAAGCTGAGTGAATAACATACACATAAGAGAATGAGTAAGGATATTACAGGAGGGGGGCAGACTTAAGCATGGCCGGGCTGGGCAGGATAGTAGCCCGCTACTCTAACATTCGTATTATTGGCAATATTTTATAAGCTTGCCAAGAGGGCTCCACCACTCCACTATGATTTTCTAGCCCTCTTTTGAAAAATTGGTATGTCGTTGTAACTTTTGCTCCAGCAAAACAACAAAAAAAAGAAACGAACGTCTCTTGGCACATAAGTTTTGTGCACGTTAAGTACTTTTTCATAACCCAAGCTAGTCCTGGTATGAGGTAGTATGTAGTTCTATGCCTCGGGGGCATAATATGCATATGCAACAACAACAACAACAACAAATAATAAAGAATGGCAATATACAAAAAAAAAAAAAAAAAAAAAAAAAAACCACAAAAAGTACATACAATGCATATTGAAAAAGAGGGTGGAAATGAAGCAAAGGGGGTGATGGCAACATCAACGAATAAAAATAAGAAAAAAAAACTTTAAATAGTTTGTTCCCAGCTACTTTTTCGAGAGTTTTTCATACAAAAGTACCAGCAGCATCAGCTCCAATGTTAAATTACTTTTGGTAACATCGTTTTTTCATTTTATTCTTGTAGTTTGGCATAAAAGTTGCATTCACCTAAATTAAACGATTACAAATGGTTATTTTTGATAATAGAGAAAATTATAATTTGACATTACGAGGGGGAAAAAAAGTTTTTGCTGAAAATGTATTCGAAAAACTTATTTGGCAAAGGTGAAATGGTTATTAAAATACAAAAAGAAAAGCAAAATAAACAGTATTTTATTCATTTTTAGGCATTTCAATATTTGTATTTCCTAAACTTAGGATAATGAATAAAAAAATAGAGGAAATTTTAATGGATAAAACTTTCTAAAAGTTCGTGTAAAAACGTCGACTTTTTAGTTTTCATCATTCAAAAATTTTCCCATTCCTTTAAAATTTTTAAATATCGGCCCTGTCATTCAGAGATCTTTTAATATAAATAATTGTTTAAATATTTCTTTTGTTACAGTTTCGTAAAAAAATGTTAAGCAATTGTGTTTAATTATTTACACACAAAACTGTGTAAATTTTACCTATTGTATTTAATTTTTTGTAATCTTTTAGTTGTGTGTAAGTAGGCAAACAAATTTCAACGACAAAAAGTATGCAAAGTTTTAATTTCGAATACTTTTGCTCGCTGCCTAAAATTAGGCAATTTTTTTATGAAGTTAAGTGATAAGACTAAGCGAATTGAAATGTCAAATGTTGTCTGTTTTCTGTTTTAAGAAAGATCCTTAAACCCCTCTCATTTAAAGATAATTTTAAAGGATTTATATGGAAGGTGCAAAAAAAACGTTTCGTAAGATGAGTTTAATAAAAAATTTTCAGGCAACGAATTGATTTGCAGCATCGTCGACTTTTAAGTTGAATTATGCTTCTAACAAATTTCAAATTGGATAAATTTTATCTGAAACTCGTTAAAAACTATCTTTAACCGATTTCTTTAGAACTAATATATATCGATGGCAAATTCGATTCAGTTTCTAAAAATACTTTAGGATAAATTCCCGTCGTAAAACGTCGTTAAATTTCAGAATCATGATTGGCCCCATTCCTTTTGGCAGCTGGAGCTTAAAATTAAACATTTTTGGTATGCAGTTTATCCATTTAGATTTAGTTAATACAAAAAAATATTCCTAATTAAGTTACTTGAGAGTCGGCACAATCAAAGCTGGAATTAAAGTACATACATCAAACGCGCTTATATGTATATATAGAGATATGTATGTATTTGAATATTCAAATGCTATTATTTAAAATTCGAAAATGAAAGTTTACCAAAATCTTAGCTGTATTTTCAAATAATTTTGTTTGAATATGGCTTTTTATATAACTTTTATAACTTTGTTTCAGATTTTGTTGTCTTTAAAAGCCTGAAACATCAACGCCTTAATTTTTGATAACTTTCTTTTACCTATTCTGTCCAATCAAATTGGCAGAAATAGTAGAAAAAAAAAAAACTTTTTCCACTTTTTCATATTTTACATGCCATAGCCAAAAAGAAGCTCAGGTTCCTTTGGCATTACTTTTATATTCAGCTTTCAGTTAGCTGATTTTGTTTGCTCTGCACGTAGCGTCATTTTTGACATTTAATTATGATCGCTACCACACACACACACACACACACACACACACACACAAATATATGTATATATGAATATAGGTATTGGAATAGGTATATCTACCAGTTACCGTGTTGTAAGCGTAAGCTGTAAACTCAATTTTGGGGACGACCCCCACCAAACGAAAGGTGATGCCATTTTTAGTTTCAAAAGGCAAGTTGATGCTGACTTTCAATGCGAATGCGTGCTACGTGTGCATCTTGTACCTGTCTCTACTTTTTTTTTTTTTTTTTAGTAGTTCCATATGCAAGCGGCATGACCTGACCTAAAGGCCAGGTCAAAAGACTTCTCTCACATGGCAAACGAACGAATGAAAGAACGAACGTGCGTTGTCAAAACTGCCGCTTCATTTTTATCCCATAAAAACGGGGGAATCCTCTACACTATTTTTTCTGAACTTCTTTCGTTGCTTCATTCTATTTTGGTCACTGGTCAACTTTATATGTGAGCTAGGCGATTTATGGTACTGGAATGGGGCTAAAAACCATCCGACATAAAGAGAAAACGTGGCACGTGATGTGAAATGGCAAGGGATTTTCGTGTGGAAGTCGAGTAGTCTGAAGTGTCCTCTGGACAATGGGCGTCTAAATTAATTATCAAGGATAACACAGCATGAAAAAAGAAGGTTCCGCTGCATTGTCGTTGTTTCTTGGCTAATTCAATTATGGGAGCAGCCACCATACGACTGACTAGAGAAATTAAAAACGGCTTAGGCCAAAGTTAATACCGTGGGACCCGAGGAGACTTAAGAGTGTTAATTAAAATGCCAGCCAACAATTGCATTAAAGTATTGCCCAAAGATTTTTCATTTCAATCTTACCAGACAAAACCCCCAATCACCCTTACCTCAAATTTCACCCTCATCCTCAGTTCACCTGAACATTGTTCAACCCCAAAAAAGGATAAAGAACAAAAACGCAACGAAACGTAGCCAAGAAGCAAAACCAATAAAATCACGAACTGTAAATCTCTCTTGAGAATCATTTGAAACATAGAAAAAGCCGCGCGAATCCTGCCACATTAAAATATGATGGGCCCGACCGACCAACAGTCCAATACATATACACAACAAATGAAAACGAACTTCATAAAAAATGCTGTAAAAAGGGAGCAAGAGAATAAGGAACCAGAATAACAGAATTCACAACCATTTGCAGGTGAAAACCATGGGGAAAGATAGTCCAAACAAAAAATAATCAACATAAAAAAGAAAATTATTTGCAATATTATCAAGAGCTGCTCAAAACTTACCAACTGCGATTCAACAAGCGCACAGTGGAGTGATTGAGATGAAATAATTGGGAAAATATTTTCTGTGGCACGAAGTGTAAAAGCCTCAAGCTTCAAGTTATTGTCGGATACACAATAGAAAACTACATAAAAATGTGGATTTTCTCTTACTGAATCTTCATCCTATGGATACAGTAACAAACTGATTAGACGAAGCAGCCGAATAGTTCTTAGATCTATGTGTTTATTTACACCTACTCCTTGATAGGTCATTAAGTTGAGTAGCTACAAAGTCGGTGACTTTGACCCTGATGGGGGCTTTATATCCTTTCCAATGCTTGCAGCCTATCTAATTTTGAGAAAGTTTGAAAGTTTTCTTCCAAAATTCAATATATCAAAACAAATTAGAATCTGTGCAAAAACAGTTTCTACTCTTTGCCTTTCGTGATTTGCGCTGGGATCCAACTGTACAACTTCCATCTTATTCTAGTCGACTTCAGTTAATTAATCTTCCTTCTGTAACTAATCGTAGAACTATGCTTGGTGTAACTTTTCTTTATAAACTTTTGAATGGTGAGTTTGACTAAATTAACATTTCTGTTCCATCTAGAAGCACCCGCAATTTGACACCGCTTACACTTCCCACTAGCTATATACTATGTAGTGACTACAACAGACTTTGGCACTTTATCGGTTTCGAAACATCGCTTCCGGCTATAAAAACTGCGGTCCTGTCCTTCCTCGCTCGTAATTAGTTGTAATCATCTTTATTTTAACCTATGATTTAGTATTTCCTACTTCTTTAGTTTAATTTATGTTTATATATGTAATACGCCTACGCCCTTAGGTCGGAGTGGGTATAGGTTGTAACATTAACTTTACTTAGGGTCATTTGTAACAGGCCCAGGCCATTGATTATTAAAATTTTTAAGTAATTGAATTAACGGGAAACAAACAAAAATAAGCAGATTGAGTTTTTAAGATATTTTTTACACATACATACATACATACTAAATAAAGATGTTGCCAAGTTTTGAAAAGCTTTAAAGACAGTTAAGCAAATGAAAGAAAGTTACTAAAATATTAAAAGCAAAAAATGACCATAAAATTTGCTCTCACTCCCAAAGGTACCAATAACTTGAAAGATTGTTGTTTTTTGTTTTGTAATATTTGCAAAAGATTTTGGAATTGGTTTTCTAAAATGTTAAAATAACAAATTTGCCAATTCTTTAAAATTATAGGCCTTTGATATTTTGATTAATTAGAACTTTGTTTTTTTTTTTGTTTCCAATTAAGCTAAACAACTTTTCAAGAGCAACTTGTTGACATTGATTTATAGGCAATTTTTAAGACTTCCTTAAATCATTGTATTGAAATACCTTTTTGAAATTTATTTTGAAACATTTTTTTTTTTTTTTATTAATTCCTTTGCCTGGTGATGCCATTGTACAAAAATGTTGAGCCGGGCAAATTGCCCCTTTCTCCACATTTATTTTCTTCAGGTAATTCAAGTTAGGTCAGCCATAAAAAACAAAATGAAAACAAAATACAAATTTAATTTCGGTTTTTAATCAAGTGGCATGTATTCTCCCATGCGGGGGCCATGTTCGGACCAAGGTTGCTTCACGTTGTCCAACAAGCGAATCAATTAAAGGGCAGCCCGTTGACCTCTAAAGGCCGTCAAACAAATCAATTGGCCGCCACTCCAAAAGACAATGCAGTACAAAATGAAACACGAAACGTGAGTGTGAGTAATTTCCATCAATCTTTGTATTTTTGTGTTTATTTTTTCCCTTCCCCCAACCCTCGAACCTAATGAAGAAGATGTTTGTGCATCAAAATAGTGTGAACAAGAAACCGGTTTCGAATCCGGGCCTCCAAACCAAAACTTTAAGCATCCATCGATCACAGCGGCGGCTGCTGGCCAAAAACTATCAAGTTCAAAGTCACTGCAAAGTGCGGAAGATCTTCATTGAGTTGAGATCTCACAGTTGGAGTCACAATCATCATATAAAAGGCATTGAAAACACAATATGTCATAGCACAACACGATAGTTTGCTGATCATAGTAGAGCACAAGCCCCAAAACGCATAAACATGGTAAAAACGGACTTAAACGCAAAATCATCCAAAGAAATAGGATTCTAATAGTCAATTTTACGTCAAAAATTTGCAGAAATTCGTAATCATTGCCGTTGCCTTCTTGGCCTGTGCCTTTGCTGATGTCTCGGAATTGGGTGCCCCTGGTTATGATTATGCCGCTCCCGCTGCTGCTGCTCCCGTAGAGACCTATGTGCCACCAGCACCTGCCCCGGCCCCAGTTGAGACTTACATTCCTCCCGCACCACCAGCACCCGCATACATTCCCCCTGCCCCCGTTCAAGCCGAGGAGTCTGTTGTCGAGGAGATTGAGCAACCCGCTGAGGATGGTTATCGTTACAAGACTGTCCGTCGTCGTGTGTTCCGTCACCGTGCCTAATTCCTAAACAAAATTTTCTGTTACGATCCTAAATATGTTGTTTTTGTTCTATTATTATGATCATCATCATTATTTGAGAGTAAAATAGTTAAACAAAAAAAAAAAAAAAAAAAATGAGAAGAAAAATTACTGTATTTTCTTGTATTTACTTTGATTTAGATCAAAGATAAAATAAAATACAATTAGTTAGACAGAGAAAGACAAATATTCTAATTTTAATTGTTTTTGTTCTTGAGTTTAGCTCGGTTTTTATCTAAAAGCTATTTCTTAATTTCATCCTTTAGACAAGGTTTCTTACTCGAGTGTACTTAGAAGTATAAAAGAGTATAGCATACAAGAGGATATGTAAGGAATTAGATTGAGATATAAAAAAAGGTCTAAAATGTAAACAAAAAATTTAAAAACATTGAAAAAGTTTCGACTTTATGAGAGGAGGATTTCCCATAAAATACAGCTTTGTTTGTTGTCTCTTAAGAAATTAAGAATAGTCTTTTATCTACTGTCATTAGCATTTACCTTATATTTTTGATAAGATTAAGAATCTCATCAAATCTTATCTTAGGTCAGTAATTTTTGAATAACTTTTGAAAGCTTTTCGAGTATACATATGTGAACTAGCTACAAGTTCATGTATGTACATATGTATGTAAGGTGGCAATAACGCATGCACCGACGGTGTGGCATCCCTATAGAGGGCAGGCTTTCGGTCGGAGGTCGAAATCATGTGAGAAAAAGGAGTCGAGCGTCAGTAGTAGAAGAGGTCGTGAGTTGTCGGTCGAGAGTTAAGTTGTGAGTCGAATCAAGTTGCAAGTCGTCAGTTGTTTAAGTTGCCTAAAGTTGTTTAAGTTGCCTACTAGAAGTCGTAAAATATAAATATCCTAAGCTATATAGAAACTTAATATAATAAAACTACACAATAATCTACATGTATGCACCATTGGAACTCCATCAACAGCTTCATTTGCCATTCATTGGCAAGTGCATCAGCCATTTAACCAGTGAGATCTCCATATACATTGCCCAGACACATGGTGAGTGGATGCCAGCAATAAATCGTCACATCTCTGCCTCTCTTCCCCCTTCTTTCGCTGTCGCATTTCTCTGGACTCTCAAGTCGTTTATAAAACGCTTAACATTCGTGACATATTTCGCATTTGGCTGTGCGTCGTGAACAGAAATTTATAGACTTTATCCATTAGGAAAACAATTACGACTGCAAACAATGGCCAATGGCGACTCCCTGGCCAGCAGGAGAAAGAGCCATCTACAGAAGTCCAGAGGCAACTAGCATATGTTGAGATTGTCGCCAATATTGCCAACATCTTCAGTGGTTCATTGTCCTTCGACTGACTTCCAAGGCGACGACGACAACGCAAAAATCCCAAGGAGAATGAGTAGAAAAAAGGCAAAAATAAATAAATATTTTCTTATTATTTTGCCGCAGAATATGCGACTGGACGGCGTTGCGCTGCGCGCTGCAACACAAATCCAATTACCTTCAAAATAATAAACTTATGTACATACCAAAAAGGCAAAAGGGACACACACACACATACATATATACACCCACACCCCCTGCTAGTTAGGTATTGGTCTTGCATCCTCCTTCCTTCTTACGCACATTTCTGTGCTTTATCAACTGTTGATAGACTCCATGGGGAATTTTCCGTATGTCAGGGACAAAGACACACACACGCGCAGCGCACAAGGAACAAGGATTGTGTGTGTGTGTGTGTGTGTGTGTGTGTGGGAGCTGTCTGCCTCTTGGCTGGCTCATTATTTTGCACAAAAAACAGAAAAAACAAACACCAAGTAAAAAATAAAAGGCACGACCAAAGGAGCTGAACCAAAATGAAGAAAACAGAAAGAAAAAAAAGTGCACAAATAATTTTGCCACTTGCATGTCATCAGCATAAAGTGAGTGCAAAATATTGTCAACTTTCTTTTTTTTTTTGTGCCAGCCAAGTCAACTAGCAATTGGCCAAATGACTTGTAGAATAGTGTGTTTCCACGATCTCACAACCTAGACTGGTCATGGTCCTAACCATCAGTTCCAATTTTTTTGCTTTGCCATTCAGTTTATTGAATTCCCATATTTTTCTATTTTGCATTATGGCCAAACATTTCACTACGTTTGCTCCTTTGTTTCTTCTCTTGCTTTTTGTATTTTTGCTGTTTGATTTTGTAATCGAGTATTTGTTTGCTTTGGCTGGATGGGTGGATTTCCCACCCCTTTACCTCATGTCGACTTCTCTTTCAATTTCTGACCAAGCTCCATTGATTTGGCTGAAACAGATTTGTCGTTTTCTCTATTCCTTTCCCCTTTCCTCTTCTTTTGGTTTTTTTTTTCGTTTTTTGTTGGTAAGTTAAATTTGTCTAGTCGTTGGTTTGACCTTTTTACTGCCGACAATAGAAGTGGTAAATGGGGGTTTGAGAATGTATCCAGAAAACAGGAATGCGTTGGCATAGAAGGGAGACAACTGGGCGACTAACATGTGTTTGGCCTTGAGCGGTTTATTTAGGCTTTGTCGGCATGAAATTGGGCAAGTGAATGGGTGGTGGTGGCTGCAGCAGGCAAATTGTCTGATCTATCAAATACATGGACATTTTTTCTGTAAATTTAATTTGAAATTGATTGAGCAAGTTGATGTCAAGTAATAGGGGAAAATATTGAGTGAAATATTTGCTGGAAACACAATAATCGATGGATAAGAATATTGAAATGCGATTAACTCAAGTGGCTCCAAATAGGAGCTTTCGATCTGCAAATCTAGCTTAAATTTGAAAATCATTCGTGCAACCAGTGCTCCAAAGTACTCGATTCGTTTAATTGGCCATGTTCCAGAGGTCAGCCACTAGTAAGTAAATTGGCTAATTTTGTAATGTTATAACATAAAAGTGAAGTTTAAAGTACTTTGTTATTGGTTTATGTAAACTTAAGCGATTAGTTCCTAGCTAGCCTCCTAGTTTAATGGAAAATAATAACCAACAAATGTTACTCATACGCAGTGTAATCTAGAAATATGAACCTTCATAGATTAATGTAGATCACGGGCTTCGGCGTGGTTAGTGTGGCCTAATGTAATTAAATTAAGAAACAAATTAATTTAAAACACATTTGAATGTTGTCCAAAAGGAGGAATAATTCCTGCCTAGTTTTTCAGGGTGTTCGATTTCTGTTCTTCTTACCTCTAAAGTCTTCACCTTGATTTTGAAAAATATTCCAAAGCGTTTCTTTAGGATCTAATTTGACACTGTTGTGGAATATTTCTTTTTAAATTGATTTTATTTCACATTTATGAATGATGATTTTCTTTAAACAAAAACTTTACTCATTAGTCAACAAAATGAATTCTCCGCTTTAGTTGCGGTGACGGAAGACGCGACGGCGCACAGTCTTGTAACGGTAACCATCTTGGGCAGGTTGTTCGATCTCCTCAATGATGGGCTCCTCGGCTTGAACGGGGGCAGGGGGAATGTATGCGGGTGCTGGCGGTGCGGGAGGAATGTAAGTCTCAACGGGAGCTGCAACGGGTGCAGGTGGAATGTAGGTGTTCTTTGGTGCTGGTGGTGGTGGTGGTGGTGGGGGTGGAATGTAAGCCTTGGCCGGAGCAGCTGGTGGTGGGATATAAGTGTTCTTTGGTGCTGGTGGTGGCGGTGGTGGTGGAGGAGGAATGTAAGATTTCACTGGAGCCGGTGGTGCCGGCTGAGGATAATCATAGCCGGAGTTCAATTCCGAGACATCGGCATAGGCGCAAGCCAAAAAGGCAACGGCAATAACCAGGAATTTCTACGAATACACGTTTATTGAAGTTGTTTAAATCCTCTTTCTGTTTTCGAGCTCCTTTCAATTTGACTTACCATTGTCGGTTTGAGCTTTTGGAGCCTGTTGTTGCTGCTTGGATCACAAATCGTTGTTTGCTGCTGAACTCCATGATAGTCATGGGTTTTTATAGCCCTCAATTGTTTCAAATTGGTATCCATCTATCTATCTATCTGTCTTTGGGTCAGAGCTCAAGCCGAGAAATTAATTGCATAGGGGCTGACCGTTTGCTTGTGCCCCTCTAACATGTCGGAAGAGGCCACCAATTCACTCCAATGTCAATGTGGTTTGACGAGTTTCACGACTGTTGGCGAGAGAGAGAGACAGAAAAATATAGTGTGTTGGCTTTGCATTGACTTTGGTTTGTCTTCTTTAATTAGATCAAACAAAACATTGATCTTCATTTCCATATGAATGTGAATAATGGTTTCGTGTTTTTTTTCCTCTCCTTTTGGTTTCACCTTTTTGATGAATGCTCATGGGCCACACGCACAATTAGCTTTAGTTATTTCTTTTTTTTTCAAGTTTCCTTTTGTTTTGATATTTTTTTTTTGTTAATAGTTTTACGTTTGGTTATTAATTTAATTTTATTTATTTATTTTTTGTTGGGTTTGCCAATGCTGATTTATGTTTTGTCAAGTTATGTGTTTTTTGGTATGTCTTATGCCAGCCCATGGCGTTGTTTCAAGTTTATGCCAAAAATTCATTTATAATTTGCTTAGATTTGGTATCATTTCGGCATCAATTAATTAACTGAAAATAAATCTATTTTAGGTTGTTGTCGAAGAGATTCTTTTGCCTGCTGGCTCTTACACAAGTTACATAATGACATGGAAGGTTATACTATGGAATGTAAAAAAAAATAAAGGAGGTAGAAGTAACAAAATTTATAGAATTTTCGGGAATTTATATGGATCGGATTAAAAAAGAAAAAGGCATTAGTAGAGTCTTAGATTGAAGGAACGATAAATATTTATTGTATTAGGTAGAAATTTATGAAATTCATTTTTTAATATTGATTTCCTTAACTGTCATGGGCATTAGTGAACAAAATTTTTACTATTAATAATATATGGCTTATAAGCTTAAAGGACAAAGAGATTCTTTTGCCTGCTGGCCCTTACACAAGTTACATAATGACATGGAAGGTTATACTATGGAATGGAAAAGAAAACTGGAGGTAGAAGTAACAAAATTTATAGAATTTTCGGGAATTTACATGGATCGGAAAGAAAGCTTTATATTAAATAATCTAAAGAAATCTAAAGAAAGCTTTTTATTAAATAATCAAAGTGAGCTTAAAATTCAAAAGAAATATTTGGTTAGACTTCTACTTTATGCGAGTTTTTTCTAGAGTTAACTTAAGAAATTTGAATTGCATATAATATTTATAACTGTTGAAGACATTTCACTTTGCTGCCATAATTCTGTACAAAAGATTCGAAGCAATTTAAAAAGCTACAACTATTATGTTATTAAAAATTTAAGAAAAATGCATTCTAGCATTGCATTCATCTATGTAAGCAATGTAATGACAATAATCCAAACATCCAATGCCATGATTTCTCATTATCATTATCTCATTATCAAAAGTAAGTTCATCTAAACGTATTTTAAAAGTTACTTATTTTAAAAATAAAGTATATATTAAGCTACATAATCAAAATCAAATTAAGAAGTTAATAAATATTTCAAAGAATAGTTCAAAAACTATTCAAAAGAGAGCCTAATCTAGAGAAATAATTGGAAGACTTGATTCAGACAAGCTACTGACAAAAACCTTTGATTTAGATTAGTAAAAGATCTTTGTGTAAGAATACAGGAAAAGAGTTTTCAAAAGAAATTTCTGAAATTGCCAGTTGAGTTTCTCTTTTTTTCTCCTTAAAAGAGATTTCATTTATAATTTATTTTCTGCCAGACCAAAATCTTCTACGTTAGCTTCGATTTCCCATGCATTAGATGATAAGAATTGTGTAAAGTTTAATTTCTTGTTCTTGCTCTTGTCCTACCCCCTTTCCTATCGATGGACTTTCACGAGAATGATGCTTAAGATAAGTTTCATTTTTTTATTCCATAAACTTCACTTGTTGCTGTCGTAAATTCGAAAGGTTTGAGCTTGATGAAAGGCTCAGAATAGATTTCTAGTAACGACGACGGAGGACACGACGACGGATGGTCTTGTAACGGTAACCATCGGCGGAAACGGGTTCAATTTCCTCCAAAACGGGCTGTGGGGCCAAAACTGGGACTGGGGCAGGTGCAACCTTGACGGGGGCAGGAGCAGCGACTGGAGCCTCAACATGAACATGGACGGGAGCAGCAGGAGGAATGTAAGAGTTGACGGGAGCTGGGACAGGCTCTTCGATTTTGATTGGTGATGGGGCAGGAGCCTCAACATGGACATGATGAACTGGAGCAGCAGGAGGAATGTAAGAGTTGACGGGAGCAGCCACGGGCACTGGAGCAGGGGCAACCTTAACGGGGGCGGCGACTGGAACTGGTGCGGGTGCTGGGGGAATGTAGGTGTTCACTGGCACTGGAGCTGGGGCCACTTTAACGGGCAAAGGAGCTGGTGCTGGGATCTCCACTGGAGCATAGTTGTACTGTGCGTGGGCAACAGCCAGAAGAGCGAAGGCAACAACAAGGAATTTCTGCAAGAAAAACGAAAATTAATCCTCTGGCCAAATGGTTCAATGGAGTTATTTGTGTGGCATGAACTAACCATTTTTTAGATGTTACTTGGAACAATTTAGTTTCTAGTATACCAGGGACAGATCAAATGAAGCGTATTTATACCAAAATCTGGGCGCGGTGCAAAAAAACAAAACACAAGCCAAACAGTAGGCAAACCATAGACGAGAAAAACAAACGAAAAATTAAAAGAAGTCCGGAAATTATAGGCTTTTAAAATGCCAGAAACCAGAATTTAATGGCCAAAGAGACAAAACGACGATGGATGTTTAAATAGATATATTTACATTGTAGGGTATTAGATGAGGGTAAATGGGGATCATCAGCACAGCAAGTCACTTAGACAGTTTAGAGTTGACTTTTCTATTGAATTTTTGTTTTAGTCTGCCTGAAATGATCGTTAACTAACCGACATTGTTTTAGTTCTTTACAATAGTAACTGACAAGCTTTAGAAGGTCTAAAAATCTTTATTTCCATTATAAATATTTAATCCATTATCCTCGACAAAAGTACCATTCGGTATTGCTTCATCTACGGACCACATTTCGGAAATAATGGATTGGACTAGGCCTCCAATGGGCCAGATTTTGTAAAGCGCTTCCAAAAGTCGTTGTAACTCAAACAAAAGTGAATCTTTGGCAAATGTCTCTTGTACTTGTTTGTTGTTGCCATTGTTTTAATTTAAATTTCATTTGCATAAAAATATTTAGTGTATCGAATCAGCTAAAAATAAAAAAAAAAAAAAAAAAAAAACAACGACAGTGACAAAGCATCTGGTCAACTTTTTGAACTAGTCTACAGCCTACAACTTTAGTAGTTGTGTCTAGAGTCTGTGAGCAAGTTCATTAATCCGCTTGATTTGGTTTTGATGAGAGCTGAGTTCGGGGGAAAAGGTTAAGAGGAGTGGGAGGAGGCAGCCCATGCATACATATGTATGTACTAATCAAATTTCATATGCGTAGAAGTTCCGCAGGTCAAAAGTTTAACATGACGCCAGCAAGTCGGTAACCATACGAGTAATTTATCAGACACAAGTCGAGTGGGTGCCAAATGTTGGGATATTGCGAGCCAGGAAATCCACTCAAATTTCGAGGACAACACTTTTCGTTTCACTTGTGTTTTAATTACACAAATTGCTAATCAAAATGGGATTGTGCGTTGGCAAAAATCCAAAAAAAACAAAAAAAACAAAATGAAAAAGTTGTTGAAAATCAAATGGAGACTTTCGGGCGACATGTCGCGACACTGTGATTTAATTTTTGTTGAATTTCACAAGAACAAAACAAAAAGCTATGCAAACAAGCACTTAACCCCTTTTTTATTTTGACAATTCTATTATTTAGTTTTTGTTTTTCGTAGCACCAATAAACTGAAATGGCAAAATGCATTTTAGTTTTGTTATTTCGCTTTTGTGGTTGTTGTATCTTTATGTGAACAATGGCTTTGGTGGTCATGCAACGCTGCGTATACGTAATTTAGTTGTTTGCCTGTTAAAATAGTTGACGGGTTATGGATACTGATAAAGGGAGAACACCATTCGATGATGGGGATGAAAATGTTGAAAAATTGACAGAAGCAGAAATAAAATTTCGTTACGAAAACTGCTTTGTTCATACATACATATGTATGTATGTAGGTAACATGTTTTGATTGCAAGTAAATACTCGATATTTCAGTGGAATAAAACATAAGCTATGCTTTTGAATACATACATACATATATTAAATTTGACTTTTATGGCGATTTTATTTTGCAAGCTTCTTCAAGGGTTTCATTCAGTTGCTAAACGATTAAATAATTATTTAATCACGCTTGACTTGTTCAAAGACGTTTTCTTAAATCAATAATTTAGATAAGTATAAAAAAAAAACCATCGACAACGAAATAAAACAAAGCAGTGTTGAAAAATGTTTTGTTTTTTGATGAATTTAGAGTCGACAATATATTTGTATGTTCAAAAACGATTTAAAGTTCATTAACCCTCAAGGCTCTACCATTACTGCCAGCAGACTCTACAAAAAAAAAAAAAAAAAAACTCGAACTGAATTATATATTTATTTCGTGTTCACTCAAGACACGCGCTTCGAACGCAACGATTTCGCATTCAAATGATTTGCATAACTACATAAATATATAAAGACCTTTCCATAGTTCATCTACATATGTATATATCGCTAACCTAAGTATATAAAAAAAAAAAAACACTAAATTATTGATTTTAATTTATACCAATCAAAAAAAGAAACTGCAAGCAAATAACCATTGTTGGCTAGATATATTTATTTGGACATGACGAACTTGAAACAACAGCTGACAATGCTTAACAATCGATTTTAAATATACCCCCACTGGCCCCCACTACAAGTCGATTCGTTGGGCATTGCCGCGTCCGGCCAACATAAACTCAAACCCAAAGCCAGAGACTCATAAATTCATTCGCAAACGTCGCGACGTTGGACCGTACCATCGTGTATATGTATGTATGTACATTTAGTCTGTGTATATGTATGCATATGTACATATATTTTTTCACAAGATAAATCAACGGGCGACAAATTAATGCTGCAAATGAAGTGCAACTGCTGGCCAGGCGAGGCGACAACCCACCTGTCTAGGCTAACGATTATTTTCGCGCCTGTTTCGCTCGATTTCGTTGGCCCCCTTTCCCATCAAAAACTCTTGGCCCCAATATGCAGTAACAGTAAAAATAAATGGAGCCAGTCAACGTTTGCATATTTCAGTTACACATCTTCCCCGTATCCCCATCTCACATCGTATTGGCAAACTGGGCGATATAATTACGCAGATACTGTCAATTTTTGCCAAAAGATCTCTCCCTTCGATTTAAAGTTGTGTTGGCTTGGCGTGGCGTGTATTTCAGGCATCAATTTTTAACGTTTTCACTTTTGTTCCTGTTTGCTTGCATACTTTTTGGCGCTGTCTGTGATTATTTTTGTAATCCATTCGCCGCCTAAAAGCGTCGTATTACATTGATTGCGACAGGCGATGGGTTTTGGCCTGAATTGCTTGCCGGTGTGGGTATAATGCGTGTTAATCAGGCATCATTAACTGCTAATTAAGTGCGGTTGGAAAATGCAACCAACTGTCAATTGTTTGCAATTTCATTACTTTTTCGCTACCTCGCTCGTTTTTCCCCATTGAACGCAATGCAATGAGGCTGAAAATTGTCGAGGAAAATGACGGCAGATTGTCTGTCCACTAATCGTTTCATGTGGATTAGTACAGTGAAAATGCTGGAAAACTTAAAGCCAAGAATCTTGATAATGCAAAATATTTAATGATTAACATAAAATTATACACATAAAGATGTTCTAGATCTTCTAATTTTCATTTGAAATAATTTAACTAAATAGTTGAACAATTTAGAAATATCAAATCTTTTGGTTTACACGTATTTTTGAAATACTGTTGGGGGTGAACTTCACCCCTTTGAGTTTGCAATTGGCCGGATAAGTAAACCTTGTAACACTGTGCAAGTAAGACTTATTTTGAAGAACGAGTTTTCTGACTAAAAATTTTTAATCGTCTTTTACCCACACCTTTTTTTTGCAATCGGGAATAATATTTATAAAAGTTTAAAATGCTTTAAAATATCTGGACTGCTTGGTGAATAAATTTTTCCTCATTTACAGTTATACATATGTAGATCCGCAACTTACCTGTTAAGCAAAGATTAACTATATATGTATAATCTCCTTACTGCTGTCATTTTCGGTCCAACTTAATTGTTACATTAAATTCAATTAATAAAGATAAAATTCTAATAAATTTTAATTAATTCCCCACAGAAAGTTTTAGTTGAATATAAACGAATTAGTATTTAAGGTAAAGTCTTTGGAACTATGTATTTTGTGTCTTCTAATTGTCAAATTTCGATTTATTTACTTTTTATTTTCTCAATTTGGTTTTCGCCTTTTGCTAAAACTAAGAAATATTTAAGTAAAATAAATTTCAACGACCGCTTCCATTATAAAATGTGTTGCCCAAATTTTCATCTCTATTTGATGATACAACCACTTTTAGTTTTTTTTTTCCATCATTTATCGGAAATTAGAATAAACCGTTAAATGTGGACAAGTTGTCAAATAAAAATATGGAATTTAAGTTTTATTAACTTAAAATGTTTATAAAACCCCAGTTTTTTTTGGTTTTTTTTTCAATGTTTACCTTATCTAATTTATTCTGTCATTTGTTTTCTCTGTGGGAATCAATTTCAAAACCATTGAAATGCCACACAACTAATCACAACTGATTAGTTACTAACTATGTGGGTGCTTCTCTCTCTCTCTCTCTCTCTCTCTGTGTGTGTGTGTGTGTGTGTGTGTGTGTGGTCAATATTCCATAACAAGTTGTAATTGGCTGTCGAAAAATGTAGTAAATTTAGGTAAAAGGGGCAAAGATTTTCCTATCAAAAGGGGAGAATGCATTTAAATTCATTTTAATTGAGCTGCCAATATACGACCGAAATGCAATTAACAAAATAAGCCAGTAAAATAAAGAAAAAAAACTATTTGTTTTAATTACATAATTAATTTTAGTATATTGGTTATTGGTTTTCTTATTTTTTTTTCTCTGTATGTGTTTGTGTGCGGTTTTGTGGCTAGCTTTTCCCCTGACTGACGGCAACCAAAGCCAGACATTTCCCTAATCAAATCGTAAAAAGGAAAAGCAGCAGATTCTGTCGCCAGCATTTTCTTGTTAATTTGGATTCCACACAGCATGTACGGATGCCTGATGGTTGGAGGTCTGGAAAATAGTCCTCCAGCCACAAGTGGTCAGCGGTTTTCTTTACCTCCTTCAGATGATGATGATGAGGCCAATTCCTACTGGTGCTGCTTCGATCGATTTAAGTGGGACGAAAAACTTTTGAATCTAACGAGAAAAAATTTCCACATCATCAAAGCTCATTCCAGGCCATAAATTTTGTGATAAATGGTTGCCTGAATGGTTTGGGCTATGGATGTGTGCATAGTGCATGGAATGACGATGGACGATTCCTTGGGGAGGTCACTTTGGTTGCAACTCCTTGTCTGTCTATTGCTGGACTAGTTGATTTCTCCAAGACCAAGACCAAGGTGAAACAAACGAGTGCCTGCCTGGTTCTTTGGTTTCATAAATTTACAACTTTAAGAGTAGAATACCGAAAGGTAGCACGAACTACAATTGCTTCACTTTTTGTCTTGTTTTTGTAATGTTTGTTTTTTTTTTTCCGGTCTTCTGATTGTGAGCGGAATATTTTGTTCTAATATCCTAATACGAAACTAAATATATATAACCTACAATCAATGTTGTATAACAAAGAAAACACACAAATCAAATATCTTATCTTTGGGCTTAGCCAGTTTTTTTTTAGACTCTTAGTTTAGTTAGTGCATTTAAAATTCGGCTAGTTAGACTCTATAAGCTTCATTTCTCATGTGATTTGCTATGATTGGAAAATAATTTGATAATTCAATGGCAATTGGATTTGGTTTTTTTTTTCAACAATCAAAATTTTATTTTTTTTGTAGGGAATTCGATTTTTGTCTTAAGAAATTCCATGGGAAATTCTTTAAGAAAATATTAAAGTATTTTGGTTTTTCCTTGTGGGAATAACCTAGAAACGGTGGCGGTAGACGCGACGACGGACGGTCTTGTAACGGTAACCATCAGCGGAAACGGGTTCGATCTCCTCGAGAGCTTGCAGGCTGCTGGTCGACTGGTAGACAGGAGCTGGAGCCGGGGCAGAGTGGACCACAGGTGCTGGGGCGTGGTACACTGGGGCGGGAGCTGGTGCAGAGTGGTACACTGGGGCGGGAGCTGGTGCAGAGTGGTACACTGGAGCGGGAGCTGGTGCAGAGTGGTACACTGGAGCGGGAGCTGGTGCAGAGTGGTACACTGGAGCAGGAGCTGGGATCACAACTGGTGCTGGGGCAGGAGCGGGAATGTGAACTGGAGCGGGGGCGGGTGCCTCGTAATGGATTGGTGCAGGAGGAATGTAAGTTTTAACTGGAGCGGGGGCGGGAATCACAACTGGTGCTGGGGCAGGAGCGGGAATGTGAACTGGAGCGGGAGCGGGGGCGGGAATCACAACTGGTGCTGGGGCAGGAGCGGGAATGTGAACTGGAGCGGGAGCGGGTGCCTCGTAATGGATTGGTGCAGGAGGAATGTAAGTTTTAACTGGAGCGGGGGCGGGAATCACAACTGGTGCTGGGGCAGGAGCAGGAATGTGAACCGGAGCGGGGGCGGGAATTACAACTGGTGCTGGGGCAGGAGCGGGAATGTGAACTGGAGCGGGGGCGGGTGCCTCGTAATGGATTGGTGCAGGAGGAATGTAAGTTTTAACTGGAGCGGGGGCGGGAATCACAACTGGTGCTGGGGCAGGAGCAGGAATGTGAACTGGAGCGGGAGCGGGGGCGGGAATCACAACTGGTGCTGGGGCAGGAGCGGGAATGTGAACTGGAGCGGGAGCCGGGACAGAGATGGGTGCAGGTGCTTCGTAGTGGATTTGAGGTGCTGGTTGGTAAACCGGAGCTGGTGGCGAATAGTCATAACCCAAATGGGAGACATCGCCATAGACGCAGGCCAAAAAGGCAACGGCAATAATCAGGAATTTCTATACAAATTTCATAAACATTAATCCTTAATCCTTTTCGGTAATACAGATATTTTTGGCATCCGAGGCACTTACCATTTTTGCTGCAACAAACTCTTCTGCTTCTACTCCAAAGGCGTTCGAAAGCGCTTCTGTCTGTTGATTCGCGCCGACTTAACTATTTATATACAGTGCTCCGCTCTTGGGTGAAGTTCTGCAAAGCGTCAGAAAAAATAACAAACAAAACCTGAAGTCCGGCTCCATGATAATATGCGAAGAAGCGGCCGAAGACTTGCCCTGCCATAATGGTTGACGTAGCTCGTAATCTGAATATTGAATATGGATAACTAAGACTATTCCAAATAAAGTTAAATATGTATGTGTATGTATGTTTATTTTTTTTATGTATGTATTTCTTTGTTTTTGGCCATCAAAATTAAAAAAAAAAAAAAAAATCAAGTAGCATTTCGTTATCGTTGAATTAAAACTACTTTTAATTGGTTGATTGGATTTCGTCTATGATTATTTTTTTCACCATCTCGTTAACCAGTCTTAATTTATGCCATTGGAATTGATTTGAATGTTGCATTAATCTGACATCTGGCTAAAATCTATCAAACAAGTGTCGTCTCTGCATTAGTTCATATTTTTTATTCTACATCTAAGTATCTTTTACCTATTATGCCATAATATTTCAGAGTATTTCAAGTTCAAGTAAAGTTCTAAAGTTCTAGCTACAGATAGATTAGATTTTAATGTCTCTAAATGTAATAACTAAAATGTAAAGATTCACTTTAAGCTTTAATAAAATTTAAAGCTTATATGCTTTACTACACTTCTGAAGGGACAAAAAAAAAAAGCTCTCCTTCGTCCTTCCTAACTTCTTTCTTTTACATCTTATTAGGTTAACAAAGAGCATTGCCTGTTTCTTAAATTTCAATTTTTTAATTAAAACATTGGTAATTTTGTTGTAAGATTTCCATATTATATAGACCTAAGCTAATGGGTATGACTAACAATAAGTAGAAAAGATTAGATAAATTGTTCTGGTTTGGTTGCTTTTATTATTTTTGCTAGTTTCCATGTGGCTTTTGTTCGCATTCCCACACTTGTTGAAGTGACCTAATAAAAACTCTCAGCATGATCTTTTAAATTACTTCCCCAGCTGGACAATATTTAAAAAACAATTAGCGAGAATAAGTGGCTCCTGATTGGCAAAGATTCTCGTTCATTTACGAGCTAATAATCATTTAGCTGAGAAAATACAGAAAAGTCAATCAAAGTCCAACATGTGTGAGAATCTTAAGATTGAATTGTTCTTTGGGAAAGAAACATGATGCAATTTTTCTCTCAAGGTAGATTTTATAAGATGCTAACATAACTAAGAATAACATATCGTAATTGTTTTAAACAAAATTAACAAAGTCTTTTCAATGGTTTTATCAAAAAATATCTTAAAGGATATTTTTAAATTAATTAAAACCACATAAAATAAAGTGAAATTATATAAAAATTTCGCTTTATGGTAAAATTTTGCATAATAATCATCATTTTTCACATCCCTTTTCATAAAAAATTGTATTTGTATAATTCTCAAAATCATTGTTCGTAAGGCAATAAAAATATAGTTCTATTTCTTTTATTTGAATAGCTATAGTAACGGGTATACGCGAATCGTTTAGTTTATTGTTTTGGCAAATGTCTGAATGTGTAGCCGGAAATTTACCATCAATAAAAACAGAAAAACTGGTTAAATTTTGTTAGATTATTCTATCGTTATATACTTTTGTTAGCAAATTTATATGCCACAAGTTGGTAAAACTAGAGAAGAAGAAGAAGCCAAAAATCACAAAATTAATTCAACCTTCTTGTGTCTTGGTTGGCATCAAATCAAACTCTTTTGTCTCACATCTATCTCGCCCACTAAAAATATTTATGGTGAAACTGTAAATTTTATTATCTTTTTTTTTGATGATCTAATGTTGGCCTGGTCCCTTGGCCTGTGCCTTCTTGCTACAACAAATAAAAACCAGTTTCATTTAACGCAAAAGCCAAAAATATGGGTCTGGCTATAAAAAGGTTCGATTTGAACTCTACGTCAAGGTTATGTCATCTTTGATTGGGTATGGTTTTTGGGTTCCGTTAAAGAATCTAAGAAAGAGAGAGAGGGAGAGAAAAAATTAATATTTATTTTTTTACTTATATTTTTTTATAACTCTTGTTTGGTGTCTAATAAATTAGTTGCTCATGCTGGCATAAAATTTATGGCAAATGTTTTAATTTGTTTTCTCACTTTGCTCTTCTAAATTGCACACACAAATTTTCGCTTACTATTTAGCATGCCGAGATATGATAAGATCTTATAAGTACCTAACACATATTTAGAAACTTTATTAGTCAGAATCGGTGGATATATCTTCCCTCACTCTGGGTGGTGTAAACAGGTTTTTAGCTTAATAACATTCAAGTGGGAAAAAAGTAAAACAAAAAACAAAATACAACCATTAAAAATTGTTGTATTCATATAGGTACATATCTTTTTTTTTTTTGGCTGTTTTTTTTTTTTTTTTTATTTTAGTTTTCATCTGGCATCATCAAATCTTCAAATCGTCAGAGAGTCGAATTTCTGAATTTGCTTATCTTTTACTATGCAAATGGTGACGATGATTATAACCCGGTGTGGGTCTTGGTCTGTGAGCCTCCAAGCAATTTGCATGGCAGAAACGCGTTTCCAATAGCTTCCGTTAACTTGGCTTTGGCGTGGTTTGTGGCCCAGTTTTCTTTGCTTTTTCTTTTGTTTTATTTTTTGGAAAAAAAAAAACAACAACAAAATCAACAACTTATCCGCATAATTATTTTATTTGTTGTTTCTCTTGTTTAACTTACATTAAGTCTCCATAAAAATCACGTTGATCTTATCGTTTTTCTTGTCTTGGCATCCCATTGAATAGCTAATGAAATTAGGTGTTGTTGTTTTTTTTTTTTTTTTCATTGGCCTTGACTTTGAATTTTTTTTTCCGTTTTTTTTTTTTTTTTGGTATTACAACTTTTTTGTTGAGTCGTTTAGACAACTCTTTTCTTGTCTCTTTTGTTTATTTTTGGTCTTGCTTCATTAGTCTAAAATTAAGATGGTCTCGTAAAGATAAACAATTTATATGTTGATATTAATTAATTATTATTTACATATGTACATACATAGTTCTTAAATATTTAACCAGTTTATTTTGACGTCAAACTCTGGAAGGAAAAAAAATTATAATAGTTCGGTTATGAAATTTGGTAATTCCCCCCGTCTTTATTTACATATTTCATGCTTTTATCATAATCATGTTGATCTTGGGTCCAAAAATGATCGTCGATCATATGAAGATTAGAACTCAATGGTCTCTTCTGAAAGGTTATGATAATTAGTTTTATTTAGCAGTATATGGGTTAAAAAATATTTGGAATAAATCAAAGTTAAGTTTGGCTTACGTTTTATTAGTTTAGTTTTATTTTGTTTGCATTTAGTTGCAATATTTCAAGGTCAAATGATTTTCCAAAGGAAAAATATAAACTGAGCACAATGGTTAAAATTTATAAAATCTTACATTTACAAGTATAATAGTTTATTATATAAAACATCAGATCCTGAAATTTTAATCGGATCAGACAATATAATTCTGACTTTTTTTGCTTTCTACTAAGTACCATGGGACGCATACGAAAAAAAATGTTGTATGTATTTTAGTGCTATAAATTCCGTGCAGAAAGAAGCATTTCTTATTATGACATACAATCGCACAAATAATATGTAATTCCATTTGTTTGGTAAGAAGGTAAAAACAAATTTGCACATATGATATTCACCATAAATTTACTAAATAATTTTTCATTGCAGTTGGTCTATGCGTCCCCTTGTACTTAGTAGAAAGCAATGTTTAGTAGTTCACTAAGCAAGCCAGAATATTTCAAAACTAAACGTATGTCGAGTTCCCAGCCGAATTATTTATTCAATCATCATTGCTCAAACAGCAAACAACAGTAAAAAATCAAATAACTATTTAAATAAGTATCTACATAAATATTCAGTAAGTTTTGCAGCGATCACTAAGGACTAAACAGGGAAAAGAGTATTAACAATAACTTTATTCTGTTTAGCAATGTCAGACGCGGGGGCGGCAACAACACTAGCAGCAACAACCGACTCTGCCGCCGCAACGACTACAAAAAAGTCTGGAGCAATGGGTATCCAATCAAGTGCCTGGCTGACTGCTGCTGCTGTTGCCATCTATACTGCTAGAGTTTTGTGGGTGAAGCTTAGGAAGAGTAATTCTACTAGAGATAAGGAAGGTGACAATGAGAACGAAATGGGCAACGAAGTGGATGCCGATGAAGGTTTCGCCAACTGGAAGCAGGATGACTTTATCCCTGTGGGATCCCAATCGAATGGGTTAATGACCACCCACAAATAAAGTGTTCAAAATGTTAATTTTGTTCAAAGGTAAGAACTTGTCTATTCGAAATGTACTGAGCATTGATCGATCATTTACAGGTGCTTCACTTATTTTGGAAACATAAATTTGAAGTCGACTTTTCATAAGCATTACACATACAGTACACATTTAATACACCTACACATACACATACAAATTATTCTTGCGTTGTTGGTCAAGCGGTGTTATAAGGCTCGTTAGTTCTGTGGGGGATCATCGAGTACTTATTCACATTTGTTATTCTGTTAAAGCAAATCCAAAAAGTTTCGAATAAATACAAATTTGTTGTAAATTACTCACTCAAAAACGCTTGTTATTTTATTTCTATAAGTTTTAATTCGAAATTCGAATTCGTACATCGATACATGCCTATATCGACCTAAGTCCCTGCCGTGAGTCATGAAGAATGAATGACACAGCAGAAGGACAGGTCGGTGCTTAAATTTAGATGCATGAATTCATCCAAAAATAGCTTAATGCATGTTGTAAAACATAAGGTCCTTGCAGTTAGACTTTACTTTGGCGTCTAAGCTTTTTGCAAAGGGTTAGGTGAAGTTCTTGGGAATATCTGTTTAGACCACTAGCCGTTATATGAGCGATCGGTCAATATAGTGATACTGGTAAGAAAAGAGTTGCTTATTTTAAGTTTCCAACACAAAATATAAGTCGAGACGACGATCAAAGAGAGAACGTGAGCGTGTGAGAATAGACCAGGGCCCGGTACTCACATGTAATGCGTGTAACCGAACGGCTGTCGAAGTGCTTTTCTTCTTTCGACGCTTTGTTGAGATCACACTGGAGAAAATTGATCGCTGCTTTGTTTCTTCTGATTCTCTTGCATCAGATTATCTGCTGTAGTCAAAATTTTGTTAATTTTCGTTTTGCGCAATGTAAAGCAACATACGCACACAAGCAAGTGCCCTAAAATAGACGATCAAAGAGGGATGACGAACGAATGAGAGATGACGACGAGAGAGTTGGATGCAAGGTCACGTCGAGTACCATAGACGGGTGCTATTAGTTGAGTGGCAAAGTCGGACACTAAAAGTCGGGCGCGAAAAGTCGAAGCGTCATAGAAATTGTTAGATTGTCATTTAACATCTTGTAATCTCTATTTAGTCGTATTTTCAAGTAATCCCACAAGACTATAATTAACTTGTAAATAAAACCCCACATGTACACTTGTTCAGCATGACGAGACGAATTGATATTCCCGTGTTCGTTCGTCTTTTTATAGTCTATATAGGGTACAGAGCTGTAATTTTGCACGCAGGCTTCTAAATATTGCACTGGTTGTACAATTTAGATTCATCCGGCACGGATCAAGGTTATGAGACTGACATTTTTCGACTCGAACCACGAAATAGTCTTTCCAGTGGAGAAACAGTCTTTTCCAAAACCACTTAGTACTATTGCGCGTTAATTAGAATTGAGAGTCAAAAATTGCAGCTCGCATATACCATAACTGAAGGAGGTATAATTATACTCATCAGGGCCCGTAAACTTCAATTTTTTTCATCAGAGGTGTTTTTTTTATACCATGATATATTATTTCACAATAATATATTAATGTCGCCAAAATGTATGTAACAATCAGAAGGAAGCTTCTAAGACCCAATAAAGTTTATATATTCTTGATCAGGATCAAAAGCCGAGTCGATCTAGCCATGTCCGTCTGTCCATCCGTCCGTCCGTCCGTCCGTTTGTATGAACACGCAGATCTCGGAGGCTATAAGAGATAGAGCCAAAAAATTTGTTATGTAGACTCGTTTAGTATGTAAATGTGTAAAGTTATTTTGGCCACGCCCCCAGATTTTACTTAATACTGTTTTTCTTATAAACTATAATAGCTAGAGACATCAACTTGGGTATATATTCTCGTTTAGTTAGCGCACAGAAACTAATTATTCAAATGTTTTGCCACGCCTCCTTCTTTTTCTTCATTTCGTAAATAAATCTTCGTACCAATATTAACTTAATATACGCGCAGATATTGGCTGTTTAAAAATGTTTAAAAAAAAAACATTTTTCCCCGAAAACTGGCTTAGTAAGCGTGCAGATTAGAAATATTTAAATATTTTCCCAAGCGGACTAGAGACATGCAAAACATACGTATTAATGTATTTTGTTAAGCGCTCCAAAAGGGCAGAATTGGCCGTAGGGTGGTGGCGGCGCTACAGTACAGGTAGCATATATATATTCTTGATCAGCATGAGAAGCTGAGTCGATATAGCAATGTCCTTCTGTCCGTCCGTTCGTCGGTGCGGATGCGTTTTACTCAGTATCTTAAGGGCTATTGGGATGAAACTTGTTATTTGAGCTACTAATAACCCGGGTAAGATAAAGAATGAAAATTTTCAGGACCGGACTACTACATCATATATTAGTAGAAGAAAAATAGTTGAAGAGAATAGTTGGAGTATGGCTATGAAATTTACTAGTATGATAGGTTATTATATAAAACATCAGATCCTGAAATTTTAATTGGATCGCTAAAAAGAGAGCACACGTTACAGACAATATAATTCGGACTTTTTTTGCTTTCTACTAAGTACCATGGGACGCATACGAAAAAAATGTTGTATGTATTTTAGTGCTATAAATTCCGTGCAGAAAGAAGCATTTCTTATTATGACATACAATCGCACAAATAATATGTAATTCCATTTGTTTGGTAAGAAGGTAAAAACAAATTTGCACATATGATATTCACCATAAATTTACTAAATAATTTTTCATTGCAGTTGGTCTATGCGTCCCCTTGTACTTAGTAGAAAGCAATGTTTAGTAGTTCACTAAGCAAGCCAGAATATTTCAAAACTAAACGTATGTCGAGTTCCCAGCCGAATTATTTATTCAATCATCATTGCTCAAACAGCAAACAACAGTAAAAAATCAAATAACTATTTAAATAAGTATCTACATAAATATTCAGTAAGTTTTGCAGCGATCACTAAGGACTAAACAGGGAAAAGAGTATTAACAATAACTTTATTCTGTTTAGCAATGTCAGACGCGGGGGCGGCAACAACACTAGCAGCAACAACCGACTCTGCCGCCGCAACGACTACAAAAAAAGTCTGGAGCAATGGGTATCCAATCAAGTGCCTGGCTGACTGCTGCTGCTGTTGCCATCTATACTGCTAGAGTTTTGTGGGTGAAGCTTAGGAAGAGTAATTCTACTAGAGATAAGGAAGGTGACAATGAGAACGAAATAGGCAACGAAGTGGATGCCGATGAAGGTTTCGCCAACTGGAAGCAGGATGACTTTATCCCTGTGGGATCCCAATCGAATGGGTTGATGACCACCCACAAATAAAGTGTTCAAAATGTTAATTTTGTTCAAAGGTAAGAACTTGTCTATTCGAAATGTACTGAGCATTGATCGATCATTTACAGGTGCTTCACTTATTTTGGAAACCTAAATTTGAAGTCGACTTTTCATAAGCATTACACATACAGTACACATTTAATACACCTACACATACACATACAAATTATTCTTGCGTTGTTGGTCAAGCGGTGTTATAAGGCTCGTTAGTTCTGTGGGGGATCATCGAGTACTTATTCACATTTGTTATTCTGTTAAAGCAAATCCAAAAAGTTTCGAATAAATACAAATTTGTTGTAAATTACTCACTCAAAAACGCTTGTTATTTTATTTCTATAAGTTTTAATTCGAAATTCGAATTCGTACATCGATACATGCCTATATCGACCTAAGTCCCTGCCGTGAGTCATGAAGAATGAATGACACAGCAGAAGGACAGGTCGGTGCTTAAATTTAGATGCATGAATTCATCCAAAAATAGCTTAATGCATGTTGTAAAACATAAGGTCCTTGCAGTTAGACTTTACTTTGGCGTCTAAGCTTTTTGCAAAGGGTTAGGTGAAGTTCTTGGGAATATCTGTTTAGACCACTAGCCGTTATATGACCGATCGGTCAATATAGTGATACTGGTAAGAAAAGAGTTGCTTATTTTAAGTTTCCAACACAAAATATAAGTCGAGACGACGATCAAAGAGAGAACGTGAGCGTGTGAGAATAGACCAGGGCCCGGTACTCACATGTAATGCGTGTAACCGAACGGCTGTCGAAGTGCTTTTCTTCTTTCGACGCTTTGTTGAGATCACACTGGAGAAAATTGATCGCTGCTTTGTTTTTTCTGATTCTCTTGCATCAGATTATCTGATGTAGTCAAAATTTTGTTAATTTTCGTTTTGCGCAATGTAAAGCAACATACGCACACAAGCAAGTGCCCTAAAATAGACGATCAAAGAGGGATGACGAACGAATGAGAGATGACGACGAGAGAGTTGGATGCAAGGTCACGTCGAGTACCATAGACGGGTGCTGTAGTAGCTTATTTGTATCGTAGTAAGAGGCCTCGAACAATATCGATACATCTAGTATATTAAGTTTCGATTATTTCAATGTATTCTCAGTTTAACAAGATACGGCCACACTCGAAAAAAGACCACGCCGACAATAAGAACATTGTAAAACATACTATTAAGAAAAAATCCAAATAAAGTTAATAAGCGTCTCAAAATATAATTAACATATTGGTCCTTCGAGCCAGATAGCTTAAATAGCAATCAGCGATGGAAATACAGTCCATAATCAAAAACAAAACCCATCTAATCAAAAATTTGGCAGTGGGGCAAACAGCAGCTTGGCCGCATTGATTCGTGGAAATCGCAAACATTACGAGATGTACATTTTGCAATCTACCAGAAATTTGTTACGGAAACATTGATAAAACGACAGCTTTGTACGTTCAAAGGTTTAAATTATAACAATGCTTGGAACTTGGCGCAAACGCTTTATTGCGCGTCTGTGAGTTTCTTGACATCGGCGTCGGTGAGAAAGAGACAAAAAATGATTTGGCGGCAAAAATCTGAAGAGTGTCAGAATAACTTGGATGAAACCAATAATCCGAGCATGCTAACAAGAGCCATGAACCAGATGCTGGCGCGGCAGAGCTTAAACAGTAAACACCTGGAGTTTGATGGTTCATCAGCGTTGAATTGGACACTCTTTATCCAAGAGTTCAATGCTACGAGCAAACATTGCGGATTCTCCAAAGAGGAAGATGTTCAACGATTATCAAAAGCTCTAAGGGGAGTAGCTAAGGAAAAGGTTTCTTTGCTACTTATCACAGCAAAAGATCCAGATAAAATCATATCGATATTAGATAAATCGTCAAGAGCGTGCCAAGTAAAGCCAGTCAATAATATCGACAATTTCGAAGAATTTAATAACACTGTTCAAAACATAAGTTCTGCTTTGGAATACACTGATAACCGGTTAATCGACACACAACGATTACTAGCATGATGATCGAAAAACTGTCCGAAAACTATCTACGAGAATGGGGCGCATATCTACGAGATGCAAACGTGCGCGCTTCATTCTGTACATTTGACAAGCTAGCTGAGTGGGCACAAAGACAAGCAGATCTAATCCAAGATGTCTCATTTTTCAAAAAGGTTACATCAATTAACCAGCAGTCGTCATTCGCAGAGCAATATAAAGTAACCCAATCGCAACAACAGGAAATAGAGGCGGTAAACTAACCAAAGCCAAAACCAAAAGCAATTTGCTTTATTTGCAGCGAGGAAAAACACCCTCTAAGCAAGTGCAACGTATTCTTAAAAGCAGATATTAAAAAGAGATGGGATTTAGCTAATCGTAATAAAGCCAATGCAGCGAAAGACAAGCCTGCAAAATTGACAATTGTGAAAAGTTTCACAACCCATTACTGCACAAGAGACCCTTACAAGTAAATCTAGCAGCCACCACAAACGTCACAGGATGCGTATCAGATTCACCAAAATCTGCATTACTCAAAATGGTACCACAGTACACGGCGAAAAAGGCTCGAAAGAAACTGTCGCATTTTTGGATGACGGTAGTACCTCCACAATCATGGAAATGAGCTTGGCAAGAGAAGTTGGCATAAAGGGTGACGCAATACCATTTTGTTTTACTTGGACAGGTGGTGTCTACAGATATGAAGCAGATGCGGAATCGGCAACCATCAATGTCAGTGGAACAAATGATCCCAAACATCAGCTAAATGGAGTTTGGTTAGTCAACGATCTAAAAATACCAACACAACAACTTGACTATAAGAAGCTAACAGAATTTGTACCAAAAAATATGGTAGACTACATGAAGTTGCAGGATAGGAAACCCATGGTATTAATAGGACAACGCCATGCTAAATTAATTACCGCACGAGCCGTTATAGATGGCAATGAACATCGGCCAATGTTATGTAAAACCAAATTAGGCTGGGTAGCACATGGACCAGCACAAACCAATCTACAAGCATCGCATTTTACTTGCTGTCAAATAGAAGATGTATGTCTACAACAAATGTTTAAGCAACAATTCAGTATTGAAAACTTCGGTGCCTGTGCAATAAAGATCGACAAAACACGGTCTGTGGATGAGCGGTTAGCAATAGCAAAGGCCGAAAGCTCAATTAACCAAAAGGATAACTTCTACGAGATTGGTTTGCCCTGGAAATCGGATGACATAAAACTACCGGAAAGCAAGTCAATGGCTTTTCAACGACTCAAATGTCTTGAGCGAAAGCTTTTGAGAGACAAGGATACCGCAGAAGCATATAAGAACGAAATAACAAAACTTTTGCACAAAGGTTACGCCGTCCAATTAACAGACATTAACGTTCTCAACTCTCCAAAACGGTGGTTTTTACCACATTTTGCTGTTATTAACCCAAATAAGCCCGGCAAGGTTCGACTTGTGTTCGACGCTGCGGCTTCTTGCAACGGTACGTTCCTCAATAGCAACCTGCTATATATAATTGGAATTTTGATACGATTTCGGCTACATGCGGTAGCAGTCGTAGCAGACATTCGCGAAATGTTCAATCAGGTGAGCATTACAGAATGTGATACTGCAGCACAATGTTTCTTATGGAGAGATCTTGACCAAAATAGAGAGCCATCAATATTTCAAATGAAAGCAATGTTGTTTGGAACTACTTGCTCACCATTTCTGGCTCAATTTGTTAAAAAATAGAATGCTAGCAAATTTAAAGATGAACAACCCGACGCAGTAAAAGCTATATTGGAAAATCATTACGTAGATGATTATCTCGATTCCATACCTAGTGCGTATGAAGTCATCAACATCATTAAAGCAATCACGAAAATACACTCAAAGGCTGGATTTGAATTGTGTTAATTTATATCAAACAGCGACGAAGTGCGGCAATCCATTCCCAAAACTCTCAGAGCGAACAAGTCTGCAGCAATGATAGGGGAAAAAATGGACGTACAACAAAAGGTGCTAGGAGTATTATGGGACGCAAAAGGCGACTCCTTCATGTACTCCACTGCGGTAACGCATAAAGTTACAGATGATCTGCTTTCTGGCAAAGTTACACCAACAAAGAGGACTGTATTGTCAGTAGTTAATTCGCTATATGACCCATTGGGACTCATGACACCAGTCACCATTAAAGAACGAATCCTTATGCGAGATGTATGGGAGTCTGGAATAGGCTGGGATGACCAAATCAAGGGAGATTTAATAAACAAATGGCGAAATTGGATAAAGGCATCAATATCAATTGAGGGCACCAAAATTCCAAGATGTTATAGCTCTAATCTGAACAATGCCGATCGCGTTCAACTGCACATATTTAATGACGCAAGTGTAAAAGCATATTCTTCAGTTGCCTATATCAGATGCATCTACGTTAAGGAGGATAAATGTCAATTTGATGTGTCACTAATTGCATCTAAGGCAAGGGTTTCTCCAATCAAACATATAACTATTACGAAACTGGAAACGATGGCCGCCGTACTGGGATGCCGTTTGGCTGAAATGATAAGCCACGAACTACAAATCAATATAGATCAACGTTACTTTTGGACTGATTCACGTACGGTTCTTACCAGGATTAACAGCGATAAACGTATGGACGTTTTTGTCGCAAATCGAATAGGTGAGATTTGTGAAAAATCGGTAAGATCAGAGTGGCACTGGCTATCAACAAATGAAAACATCGCTGACGTCATAACGCTTACGTGACGCGTAAAAAACCGGAAAGCCTTCTTCAAAATTGAGGTTGTCAAAATATTGTGTGGATGACAATGGCATAATGCGAGTGGATAGCAGAATAGAACGTGCAAAAGAGGTATCGACATAAACCAAAAGCCCAATACATGTCCACGCACAACATGTCGGAACACAGGTAGTAGTACATCAGTTCAGGAAGGCATACTGGATGCCAAAATTAAACAGGATCATCAGAACGACGTTCAATGCTTGTGTTTGGTGTAAACGCAAAAAGGCAAAACCACAAACACCAAAAATGGGATTCCTGCCCGAAGAAAGGTTTTTCACCCACAAAAAACCATTTACAGCAACAGGCGTCGATTACTTCGGTCCATTTTACACCAAAGCAGAAAGAGGAACTAGAGCCTCAAAACACCTCCGCAAGCGGTACGGAGTAATATTCACATGCCTGACTACCAGAGCAATCAACGTGGAGATAGCCCACTCCCTAGACACCGATTCCTGCATAATGGCAGTTCGTAGAATGATGGCTCCACGTGGACCTATACAAATCATCTGGTCAGATAATGGCACAAATTTTCGCGGAGCAGCACGAGAGTTACAAGAAGCCCTAGAGGACCTTGATGAGTGTGCCATGAAAGAGTATATGGCAAGTATTAAAATAATTTGGAATTTCATTCCAGCAAATGCACCAAATTTCGGAGGCTGCTGGGAGCGACTAGTAGGCTGTTTTAAACGGGCAATTGAAGCAGTTTTACCAGTAAACGCAAATCCAAGCGATGAAACGTTGCAAACAATTTTTAAGGAGGCAGAATATCTGGTCAACAGCAGACCGTATATACTGGAATCTGATGACCCCGACGACGAACTTGGTCTGTGTCCAAACGATATTTGTATCGTAGTAAGAGGCCTCGAACAATATCGATACATCTAGTATTTTAAGTTTCGATTATTTTAATGTATTCTCAGTTTAACAAGATACGGCCACACTCGAAAAAAGACCACGCCGACAATAAGAACATTGTAAAACATACTATTAAGAAAAAATCCAAATAAAGCTAATAAGCGTCTCAAAATATAATTAATAGGTGCTATTAGTCGAGTGGCATAGTCGGACAAAAAAAGTCGGGCGCGAAAAGTCGAAGCGTCATAGAGACACGCTAAAGTCGAACCGAGCCAAACGTCGATTGTCATTTAACATCTTGTCATCTCCATTTAGTCGTATTTTCAAGTAATCCCACAAGACTATAATTAACTTGTAAATAAAACCCCACATGTACACTTGTTCAGCATGACGAGACGAATTGATATTCCCGTGTTCGTTCGTCTTTTTATAGTCTATATAGGGTACAGAGCTGTAATTTTGCACGCAGGCTTCTAAATATTGCACTGGTTGTACAATTTAGATTCATCCGGCACGGATCAAGGTTATGAGACTGACATTTTTCGACTCGAACCACGAAATAGTCTTTCCAGTGGAGAAACAGTCTTTTCCAAAACCACTTAGTACTATTGCGCGTTAATTAGAATTGAGAGTCAAAAATTGCAGCTCGCATATACCATAACTGAAGGAGGTATAATTATACTCATCAGGGCCCGTAAACTTCAATTTTTTTTCATCAGAGGTGTTTTTTTATACCATGATATATTATTTCACAATAATATATTAATGTCGCCAAAATGTATGTAACAATCAGAAGGAAGCTTCTAAGACCCAATAAAGTTTATATATTCTTGATCAGGATCAAAAGCCGAGTCGATCTAGCCATGTCCGTCTGTCCATCCGTCCGTCCGTTTGTATGAACACGCAGATCACGGAAGCTATAAGAGATAGAGCCAAAAAATTTGTTATGTAGACTCGTTTAGTATGTAAATGTATAAAGTTATTTTGGCCACGCCCCCAGATTTTACTTAATACTGTTTTTCTTATAAACTATAATAGCTAGAGACATCAACTTGGGTATATATTCTCGTTTAGTTAGCGCACAGAAACTAATTATTCAAATGTTTTGCCACGCCTCCTTCTTTTTCTTCATTTCGTAAATAAATCTTCGTACCAATATTAACTTAATATACGCGCAGATATTGGCTGTTTAAAAATGTTTAAAAAAAAAACATTTTTCCCCGAAAACTGGCTTAGTAAGCGTGCAGATTAGAAATATTTAAATATTTTCCCAAGCGGACTAGAGACATGCAAAACATACGTATTAATGTATTTTGTTAAGCGCTCCAAAAGGGCAGAATTGGCCGTAGGGTGGTGGCGGCGCTACAGTACAGGTAGCATATATATATTCTTGATCAGCATGAGAAGCTGAGTCGATATAGCAATGTCCTTCTGTCCGTCCGTTCGTCGGTGCGGATGCGTTTTACTCAGTATCTTAAGGGCTATTGGGATGAAACTTGTTATTTGAGCTACTAATAACCCGGGTAAGATAAAGAATGAAAATTTTCAGGACCGGACTACTACATCATATATTAGTAGAAGAAAAATAGTTGAAGAGAATAGTTGGAGTATGGCTATGAAATTTACTAGTATGATAGGTTATTATATAAAACATCAGATCCTGAAATTTTAATTGGATCGCTAAAAAGAGAGCACACGTTACAGACAATATAATTCTGACTTTTTTTGCTTTCTACTAAGTACCATGGGACGCATACGAAAAAAATGTTGTATGTATTTTAGTGCTATAAATTCCGTGCAGAAAGAAGCATTTCTTATTATGACATACAATCGCACAAATAATATGTAATTCCATTTGTTTGGTAAGAAGGTAAAAACAAATTTGCACATATGATATTTACCATAAATTTACTAAATAATTTTTCATTGCAGTTGGTCTATGCGTCCCCTTGTACTTAGTAGAAAGCAATGTTTAGTAGTTCACTAAGCAAGCCAGAATATTTCAAAACTAAACGTATGTCGAGTTCCCAGCCGAATTATTTATTCAATCATCATTGCTCAAACAGCAAACAACAGTAAAAAATCAAATAACTATTTAAATAAGTATCTACATAAATATTCAGTAAGTTTTGCAGCGATCACTAAGGACTAAACAGGGAAAAGAGTATTAACAATAACTTTATTCTGTTTAGCAATGTCAGACGCAAAAACAACACTAGCAACAACAACCGACTCTGCCGCCGCAACGACTACAAAAAAGTCTGGAGCAATGGGTATCCAATCAAGTGCCTGGCTGACTGCTGCTGCTGTTGCCATCTATACTGCTAGAGTTTTGTGGGTGAAGCTTAGGAAGAGTAATTCTACTAGAGATAAGGAAGGTGACAATGAGAACGAAATGGGCAACGAAGTGGATGCCGATGAAGGTTTCGCCAACTGGAAGCAGGATGACTTTATCCCTGTGGGATCCCAATCGAATGGGTTAATGACCACCCACAAATAAAGTGTTCAAAATGTTAATTTTGTTCAAAGGTAAGAACTTGTCTATTCGAAATGTACTGAGCATTGATCGATCATTTACAGGTGCTTCACTTATTTTGGAAACATAAATTTGAAGTCGACTTTTCATAAGCATTACACATACAGTACACATTTAATACACCTACACATACACATACAAATTATTCTTGCGTTGTTGGTCAAGCGGTGTTATAAGGCTCGTTAGTTCTGTGGGGGATCATCGAGTACTTATTCACATTTGTTATTCTGTTAAAGCAAATCCAAAAAGTTTCGAATAAATACAAATTTGTTGTAAATTACTCACTCAAAAACGCTTGCTATTTTATTTCTTTAAGTTTTAATTCGAAATTCGAATTCGTACATCGATACATGCCTATATCGACCTAAGTCCCTGCCGTGAGTCATGAAGAATGAATGACACAGCAGAAGGACAGGTCGGTGCTCAAATTTAGATGCATGAATTCATCCAAAAATAGCTTAATGCATGTTGTAAAACATAAGGTCCTTGCAGTTAGACTTTACTTTGGCGTCTAAGCTTTTTGCAAAGGGTTAGGTGGAGTTCTTGGGAATATCTGTTTAGACCACTAGCCGTTATATGAGCGATCGGTCAATATAGTGATACTGGTAAGAAAAGAGTTGCTTATTTTAAGTTTCCAACACAAAATATAAGTCGAGACGACGTGTGAGAATAGACCAGGGCCCGGTACTCACATGTAATGCGTGTAACCGAACGGCTGTCGAAGTGCTTTTCTTCTTTCGACGCTTTGTTGAGATCACACTGGAGAAAATTGATCGCTGCTTTGTTTTTTCTGATTCTCTTGCATCAGATTATCTGCTGTAGTCAAAATTTTGTTAATTTTCGTTTTGCGCAATGTAAAGCAACATACGCACACAAGCAAGTGCCCTAAAATAGACGATCAAAGAGGGATGACGAACGAATGAGAGATGACGACGAGAGAGTTGGATGCAAGGTCACGTCGAGTACCATAGACGGGTGCTATTAGTTGAGTGGCAAAGTCGGACACTAAAAGTCGGGCGCGAAAAGTCGAAGCGTCATAGAAATTGTTAGATTGTCATTTAACTATTTAGTCGTATTTTCAAGTAATCCCACAACTTGTAAATAAAACCCCACATGTACACTTGTTCAGCATGACGAGACGAATTGATATTCCCGTGTTCGTTCGTCTTTTTATAGTCTATATAGGGTACAGAGCTGTAATTTTGCACGCAGGCTTCTAAATATTGCACTGGTTGTACAATTTAGATTCATCCGGCACGGATCAAGGTTATGAGACTGACATTTTTCGACTCGAACCACGAAATAGTCTTTCCAGTGGAGAAACAGTCTTTTCCAAAACCACTTAGTACTATTGCGCGTTAATTAGAATTGAGAGTCAAAAATTGCAGCTCGCATATACCATAACTGAAGGAGGTATAATTATACTCATCAGGGCCCGTAAACTTCAATTTTTTTTTCATCAGAGGTGTTTTTTTATACCATGCAGGAGGTGAAATAATATATTAATGTCGCCAAAATGTATATAACAATCAGAAGGAAGCTTCTAAGACCCAATAAAGTTTATATATTCTTGATCAGGATCAAAAGCCGAGTCGATCTAGCCATGTCCGTCTGTCCATCCGTCCGTCCGTCCGTCCGTTTGTATGAACACGCAGATCTCGGAGGCTATAAGAGATAGAGCCAAAAAATTTGTTATGTAGACTCGTTTAGTATGTAAATGTATAAAGTTATTTTGGCCACGCCCCCAGATTTTACTTAATACTGTTTTTCTTATAAACTATAATAGCTAGAGACATCAACTTGGGTATATATTCTCGTTTAGTTAGCGCACAGAAACTAATTATTCAAATGTTTTGCCACGCCTCCTTCTTTTTCTTCATTTCGTAAATAAATCTTCGTACCAATATTAACTTAATATACGCGCAGATATTGGCTGTTTAAAAATGTTTAAAAAAAAAACATTTTTCCCCGAAAACTGGCTTAGTAAGCGTGCAGATTAGAAATATTTAAATATTTTCCCAAGCGGACTAGAGACATGCAAAACATACGTATTAATGTATTTTGTTAAGCGCTCCAAAAGGGCAGAATTGGCCGTAGGGTGGTGGCGGCGCTACAGTACAGGTAGCATATATATATTCTTGATCAGCATGAGAAGCTGAGTCGATATAGCAATGTCCTTCTGTCCGTCCGTTCGTCGGTGCGGATGCGTTTTACTCAGTATCTTAAGGGCTATTGGGATGAAACTTGTTATTTGAGCTACTAATAACCCGGGTAAGATAAAGAATGAAAATTTTCAGGACCGGACTACTACATCATATATTAGTAGAAGAAAAATAGTTGAAGAGAATAGTTGGAGTATGGCTATGAAATTTACTAGTATGATAGGTTATTATATAAAACATCAGATCCTGAAATTTTAATTGGATCGCTAAAAAGAGAGCACACGTTACAGACAATATAATTCTGACTTTTTTTGCTTTCTACTAAGTACCATGGGACGCATACGAAAAAAATGTTGTATGTATTTTAGTGCTATAAATTCCGTGCAGAAAGAAGCATTTCTTATTATGACATACAATCGCACAAATAATATGTAATTCCATTTGTTTGGTAAGAAGGTAAAAACAAATTTGCACATATGATATTCACCATAAATTTACTAAATAATTTTTCATTGCAGTTGGTCTATGCGTCCCCTTGTACTTAGTAGAAAGCAATGTTTAGTAGTTCACTAAGCAAGCCAGAATATTTCAAAACTAAACGTATGTCGAGTTCCCAGCCGAATTATTTATTCAATCATCATTGCTCAAACAGCAAACAACAGTAAAAAATCAAATAACTATTTAAATAAGTATCTACATAAATATTCAGTAAGTTTTGCAGCGATCACTAAGGACTAAACAGGGAAAAGAGTATTAACAATAACTTTATTCTGTTTAGCAATGTCAGACGCAAAAACAACACTAGCAACAACAACCGACTCTGCCGCCGCAACGACTACAAAAAAGTCTGGAGCAATGGGTATCCAATCAAGTGCCTGGCTGACTGCTGCTGCTGTTGCCATCTATACTGCTAGAGTTTTGTGGGTGAAGCTTAGGAAGAGTAATTCTACTAGAGATAAGGAAGGTGACAATGAGAACGAAATGGGCAACGAAGTGGATGCCGATGAAGGTTTCGCCAACTGGAAGCAGGATGACTTTATCCCTGTGGGATCCCAATCGAATGGGTTGATGACCACCCACAAATAAAGTGTTCAAAATGTTAATTTTGTTCAAAGGTAAGAACTTGTCTATTCGAAATGTACTGAGCATTGATCGATCATTTACAGGTGCTTCACTTATTTTGGAAACATAAATTTGAAGTCGACTTTTCATAAGCATTACACATACAGTACACATTTAATACACCTACACATACACATACAAATTATTCTTGCGTTGTTGGTCAAGCGGTGTTATAAGGCTCGTTAGTTCTGTGGGGGATCATCGAGTACTTATTCACATTTGTTATTCTGTTAAAGCAAATCCAAAAAGTTTCGAATAAATACAAATTTGTTGTAAATTACTCACTCAAAAACGCTTGTTATTTTATTTCTATAAGTTTTAATTCGAAATTCGAATTCGTACATCGATACATGCCTATATCGACCTAAGTCCCTGCCGTGAGTCATGAAGAATGAATGACACAGCAGAAGGACAGGTCGGTGCTCAAATTTAGATGCATGAATTCATCCAAAAATAGCTTAATGCATGTTGTAAAACATAAGGTCCTTGCAGTTAGACTTTACTTTGGCGTCTAAGCTTTTTGCAAAGGGTTAGGTGGAGTTCTTGGGAATATCTGTTTAGACCACTAGCCGTTATATGAGCGATCGGTCAATATAGTGATACTGGTAAGAAAAGAGTTGCTTATTTTAAGTTTCCAACACAAAATATAAGTCGAGACGACGATCAAAGAGAGAACGTGAGCGTGTGAGAATAGACCAGGGCCCGGTACTCACATGTAATGCGTGTAACCGAACGGCTGTCGAAGTGCTTTTCTTCTTTCGACGCTTTGTTGAGATCACACTGGAGAAAATTGATCGCTGCTTTGTTTTTTCTGATTCTCTTGCATCAGATTATCTGCTGTAGTCAAAATTTTGTTAATTTTCGTTTTGCGCAATGTAAAGCAACATACGCACACAAGCAAGTGCCCTAAAATAGACGATCAAAGAGGGATGACGAACGAATGAGAGATGACGACGAGAGAGTTGGATGCAAGGTCACGTCGAGTACCATAGACGGGTGCTATTAGTTGAGTGGCAAAGTCGGACACTAAAAGTCGGTCGCGAAAAGTCGAAGCGTCATAGAAATTGTTAGATTGTCATTTAACATCTTGTAATCTCTATTTAGTCGTATTTTCAAGTAATCCCACAACTTGTAAATAAAACCCCACATGTACACTTGTTCAGCATGACGAGACGAATTGATATTCCCGTGTTCGTTCGTCTTTTTATAGTCTATATAGGGTACAGAGCTGTAATTTTGCACGCAGGCTTCTAAATATTGCACTGGTTGTACAATTTAGATTCATCCGGCACGGATCAAGGTTATGAGACTGACATTTTTCGACTCGAACCACGAAATAGTCTTTCCAGTGGAGAAACAGTCTTTTCCAAAACCACTTAGTACTATTGCGCGTTAATTAGAATTGAGAGTCAAAAATTGCAGCTCGCATATACCATAACTGAAGGAGGTATAATTATACTCATCAGGGCCCGTAAACTTCAATTTTTTTTCATCAGAGGTGTTTTTTTATACCATGCAGGAGGTGAAATAATATATTAATGTCGCCAAAATGTATATAACAATCAGAAGGAAGCTTCTAAGACCCAATAAAGTTTATATATTCTTGATCAGGATCAAAAGCCGAGTCGATCTAGCCATGTCCGTCTGTCCATCCGTCCGTCCGTCCGTCCGTTTGTATGAACACGCAGATCTCGGAGGCTATAAGAGATAGAGCCAAAAAATTTGTTATGTAGACTCGTTTAGTATGTAAATGTATAAAGTTATTTTGGCCACGCCCCCAGATTTTACTTAATACTGTTTTTCTTATAAACTATAATAGCTAGAGACATCAACTTGGGTATATATTCTCGTTTAGTTAGCGCACAGAAACTAATTATTCAAATGTTTTGCCACGCCTCCTTCTTTTTCTTCATTTCGTAAATAAATCTTCGTACCAATATTAACTTAATATACGCGCAGATATTGGCTGTTTAAAAATGTTTAAAAAAAAAACATTTTTCCCCGAAAACTGGCTTAGTAAGCGTGCAGATTAGAAATATTTAAATATTTTCCCAAGCGGACTAGAGACATGCAAAACATACGTATTAATGTATTTTGTTAAGCGCTCCAAAAGGGCAGAATTGGCCGTAGGGTGGTGGCGGCGCTACAGTACAGGTAGCATATATATATTCTTGATCAGCATGAGAAGCTGAGTCGATATAGCAATGTCCTTCTGTCCGTCCGTTCGTCGGTGCGGATGCGTTTTACTCAGTATCTTAAGGGCTATTGGGATGAAACTTGTTATTTGAGCTACTAATAACCCGGGTAAGATAAAGAATGAAAATTTTCAGGACCGGACTACTACATCATATATTAGTAGAAGAAAAATAGTTGAAGAGAATAGTTGGAGTATGGCTATGAAATTTACTAGTATGATAGGTTATTATATAAAACATCAGATCCTGAAATTTTAATTGGATCGCTAAAAAGAGAGCACACGTTACAGACAATATAATTCGGACTTTTTTTGCTTTCTACTAAGTACCATGGGACGCATACGAAAAAAATGTTGTATGTATTTTAGTGCTATAAATTCCGTGCAGAAAGAAGCATTTCTTATTATGACATACAATCGCACAAATAATATGTAATTCCATTTGTTTGGTAAGAAGGTAAAAACAAATTTGCACATATGATATTCACCATAAATTTACTAAATAATTTTTCATTGCAGTTGGTCTATGCGTCCCCTTGTACTTAGTAGAAAGCAATGTTTAGTAGTTCACTAAGCAAGCCAGAATATTTCAAAACTAAACGTATGTCGAGTTCCCAGCCGAATTATTTATTCAATCATCATTGCTCAAACAGCAAACAACAGTAAAAAATCAAATAACTATTTAAATAAGTATCTACATAAATATTCAGTAAGTTTTGCAGCGATCACTAAGGACTAAACAGGGAAAAGAGTATTAACAATAACTTTATTCTGTTTAGCAATGTCAGACGCAAAAACAACACTAGCAACAACAACCGACTCTGCCGCCGCAACGACTACAAAAAAGTCTGGAGCAATGGGTATCCAATCAAGTGCCTGGCTGACTGCTGCTGCTGTTGCCATCTATACTGCTAGAGTTTTGTGGGTGAAGCTTAGGAAGAGTAATTCTACTAGAGATAAGGAAGGTGACAATGAGAACGAAATGGGCAACGAAGTGGATGCCGATGAAGGTTTCGCCAACTGGAAGCAGGATGACTTTATCCCTGTGGGATCCCAATCGAATGGGTTGATGACCACCCACAAATAAAGTGTTCAAAATGTTAATTTTGTTCAAAGGTAAGAACTTGTCTATTCGAAATGTACTGAGCATTGATCGATCATTTACAGGTGCTTCACTTATTTTGGAAACATAAATTTGAAGTCGACTTTTCATAAGCATTACACATACAGTACACATTTAATACACCTACACATACAAATTATTCTTGCGTTGTTGGTCAAGCGGTGTTATAAGGCTCGTTAGTTCTGTGGGGGATCATCGAGTACTTATTCACATTTGTTATTCTGTTAAAGCAAATCCAAAAAGTTTCGAATAAATACAAATTTGTTGTAAATTACTCACTCAAAAACGCTTGTTATTTTATTTCTATAAGTTTTAATTCGAAATTCGAATTCGTACATCGATACATGCCTATATCGACCTAAGTCCCTGCCGTGAGTCATGAAGAATGAATGACACAGCAGAAGGACAGGTCGGTGCTTAAATTTAGATGCATGAATTCATCCAAAAATAGCTTAATGCATGTTGCAAAGTTGTAAAGTCCTTGCAGTTAGACTTTACTTTGGCGTCTAAGCTTTTTGCAAAGGGTTAGGTGAAGTTCTTGGGAATATCTGTTTAGACCACTAGCCGTTATATGAGCGATCGGTCAATATAGTGATACTGGTAAGAAAAGAGTTGCTTATTTTAAGTTTCCAACACAAAATATAAGTCGAGACGACGATCAAAGAGAGAACGTGAGCGTGTGAGAATAGACCAGGGCCCGGTACTCACATGTAATGCGTGTAACCGAACGGCTGTCGAAGTGCTTTTCTTCTTTCGACGCTTTGTTGAGATCACACTGGAGAAAATTGATCGCTGCTTTGTTTTTTCTGATTCTCTTGCATCAGATTATCTGCTGTAGTCAAAATTTTGTTAATTTTCGTTTTGCGCAATGTAAAGCAACATACGCACACAAGCAAGTGCCCTAAAATAGACGATCAAAGAGGGATGACGAACGAATGAGAGATGACGACGAGAGAGTTGGATGCAAGGTCACGTCGAGTACCATAGACGGGTGCTATTAGTTGAGTGGCAAAGTCGGAGACTAAAAGTCGGGCGCGAAAAGTCGAAGCGTCATAGAAATTGTTAGATTGTCATTTAACATCTTGTAATCTCTATTTAGTCGTATTTTCAAGTAATCCCACAACTTGTAAATAAAACCCCACATGTACACTTGTTCAGCATGACGAGACGAATTGATATTCCCGTGTTCGTTCGTCTTTTTATAGTCTATATAGGGTACAGAGCTGTAATTTTGCACGCAGGCTTCTAAATATTGCACTGGTTGTACAATTTAGATTCATCCGGCACGGATCAAGGTTATGAGACTGACATTTTTCGACTCGAACCACGAAATAGTCTTTCCAGTGGAGAAACAGTCTTTTCCAAAACCACTTAGTACTATTGCGCGTTAATTAGAATTGAGAGTCAAAAATTGCAGCTCGCATATACCATAACTGAAGGAGGTATAATTATACTCATCAGGGCCCGTAAACTTCAATTTTTTTTCATCAGAGGTGTTTTTTTATACCATGCAGGAGGTGAAATAATATATTAATGTCGCCAAAATGTATATAACAATCAGAAGGAAGCTTCTAAGACCCAATAAAGTTTATATATTCTTGATCAGGATCAAAAGCCGAGTCGATCTAGCCATGTCCGTCTGTCCATCCGTCCGTCCGTCCGTCCGTTTGTATGAACACGCAGATCTCGGAGGCTATAAGAGATAGAGCCAAAAAATTTGTTATGTAGACTCGTTTAGTATGTAAATGTATAAAGTTATTTTGGCCACGCCCCCAGATTTTACTTAATACTGTTTTTCTTATAAACTATAATAGCTAGAGACATCAACTTGGGTATATATTCTCGTTTAGTTAGCGCACAGAAACTAATTATTCAAATGTTTTGCCACGCCTCCTTCTTTTTCTTCATTTCGTAAATAAATCTTCGTACCAATATTAACTTAATATACGCGCAGATATTGGCTGTTTAAAAATGTTTAAAAAAAAAACATTTTTCCCCGAAAACTGGCTTAGTAAGCGTGCAGATTAGAAATATTTAAATATTTTCCCAAGCGGACTAGAGACATGCAAAACATACGTATTAATGTATTTTGTTAAGCGCTCCAAAAGGGCAGAATTGGCCGTAGGGTGGTGGCGGCGCTACAGTACAGGTAGCATATATATATTCTTGATCAGCATGAGAAGCTGAGTCGATATAGCAATGTCCTTCTGTCCGTCCGTTCGTCGGTGCGGATGCGTTTTACTCAGTATCTTAAGGGCTATTGGGATGAAACTTGTTATTTGAGCTACTAATAACCCGGGTAAGATAAAGAATGAAAATTTTCAGGACCGGACTACTACATCATATATTAGTAGAAGAAAAATAGTTGAAGAGAATAGTTGGGGTATGGCTATGAAATTTACTAGTATGATAGTGTTCACGCCACCGGGTGAACAGCAGTGAGCGGCGAAGAGCAGTGAGCGGTGAGGAGTGAGGAGGGTTTTTTGATCCTCGGCGTCTACGGTCACACCAGGAGGAGTGACTTGATTTTTTCCAATGGGCACCGCCATCACTAAGAATCGAGCCTTTCACCCGAACACCCGTTCTCTTGCATTTTTTTACGATTTGTTAATCACTTTCAACCCGAACCATTTCCGTGTGTGCCGGTTTACCTGTGAATATTATATAAATAATAAAACCTACATTTAGTTAACCGAAGTTTCTCGTGCGTTTTAATTCACCACTCGCTCACCACAAACTGAAGAAATTGGCACCCGCCAACTCCTTGTATTTCATTTGGATCCTTCCGCCCCCCACGAACATTGGTCCTTCGAGCCGGATATCCTTCCGCTCCTCCAGCTTGCATCGGCGGAATTCCTGATAAGTACAAAATTTCATTATTCATTTCATTTACATACTACTAAAAGTGTGAGGTTTTCCCGCTTCTCCATAGCGACCTACACACTTTTACATATTGTATGTACATACCTGACCTGTTCCAAGGTTTCATGGTAGTTCCTAATCCTTAGCGTGATTGTCCAACGTTCTCATTTTACATTCCACGATTATCCATTTTCATTTATGTTTTTTTTTTCCTCGCACTTGTCCAAATCCACCTTTTTTACATATGCATTCACATGTACATGTAATTTCCACAGCTGTTTGCCAAATCCGCGTAAAAGTTTAAAAAACAAAAAAAAAAAAATTATTAAAGTGTTATAAAAAATAGGGAAAAATAAAAATCAAAGTGTTCACCGCGTTTTCTTATGTGTTGGAATAATAATCTTTAATGCCAAACTTATTTCCACACGCGCGTATCTACGTACATACATACATCGTCACCTGTTGATGTACGCGCATATGTACATACATATCCATATACATACAATCCCTTCGCACATTTACCACGACACAAAAGGCAAAAAAAATATTTTTTTTTTTTAAATAGCACTTCACGTATGCACCGCGATTTCTTGCGCGTTCGAATTAGGTGCGAAATTAATTTCCTCACGCGCGTCTTTGGATACCGGTGCACTTGCTTACATACGTACATACATACATATGTATATGCTTACATAGTCATACATTGCACATACATATGTACATATCCACAACGCATAATACATTTCGGTGTCGCGCATTGATTTAACACAACCCCACATCCAATTAAATTACAATTACTTACGTTTTTTTTGTTGTTGTGAACAACGCGTGTGCATACATATCTATACTCACCTGTGTACTTATGCATGTACGTACACACATAGATCAAAGCATCTGTCCATATGCATTGATCGGTTGTTTTATTTGCGCACAACACTCGCTTGTTTTTCCGCACAACACTTGTTCTTGGTTTTTCCGCACAACCACAAAAAAAAAATTATTCACATACATAATTAAACAACAAAATCAAAAACCAAATATATAAACAGCGGCCGACAGCTGTTTTCGGAGTAGTGGTGACACGTGAGTCGAGTCGTGATATCGATAGGCGGCTCAAGCGCGCCAAATTTAAATCACATTATTTCCGATTCTCTTTTTTCGCCTAATTATATATCCGCCCATATTTATAAAACAATACATATATATTTTTCCAGCATTATCGTGCCCACATTTATATATCCGTCCATATTTATAAATCATTTATATAATTTTTCCGGCCAACTTTTTGCGCTCACATATATATATCCGTCCATATTTATAAATTATATATATAATTTTTTCGGCCAGTATTTTGCGCTCATATATATATCCGCCCATATTTATAAATAAATACATATATATTTTTTCCAGCACTATCGGGCCCATATTTATATATCCGTCCATATTTATAAATTATATATATAATTTTTTCGGCCAGTATTTTGCGCTCATATATATATCCGCCCATATTTATAAATAAACACATATAAATTTTTTCCAGCACTATCGGGCCCATATTTATATATCCGTTCATATTTAAAAACTATATATATATTTTTTCCGGCCAGTATTTTGCGCTCAATATATATCCGCCCATATTTATAAATAAACACATATAAATTTTTTCCAGCACTATCGGGCCCATATTTATATATCCGTTCAGCTTTAAAAACTATATATATATTTTTTCCGGCCAGCCTTTTGCGCTCATATATATATCCGCCCATATTTCTAAATAAATACATATATATATATTTTTTCCAGCACTATCGGGCCCATATTTATATCTCCGTCCATATTTATAAATTATATATACAATTTTTTCCGGCCATTATTCTGCGCACACATATATATCCAGATCCAGATTTATATAAAAACGTATTTTCCTTTTATCCTATACATCTTTGTTTATATATTTCATCCGTGTTTTGTTTTATACGTACTCCCATCGGTAATTTTCAATCCGCATTCGTGCGTTCGTATATTATTCCGCATCTATCCCCATTAAAGAGGCTTCGTTTCCGAGCCACACGCGAGAAAATTCTCCCGCAATCCTGCGGTGCACAGTGAGGAAGTTCTTGCGTCCCCATACAGTCCACTTCTCACTTCCAAAACAAAAAAAAGGGACGCGCACAAACGCGGTGTTCGTCGGTAAGCTCGTCCCCTGAGTATGTCCACGGAGCCGTCCAAGACTGCGCCGAAGTCCAACAGTCTTTCGTCTCCCTCTGCAACTCCGGAGAAGGTTCGGCCTCCGACAACTCCGGTGACCGTGAAGCGTACGGATATTTCGCGCAAGTTCTCGTCAGTTCGCAGCCGCAGCGAATCCCCAAGGTCCCGTCCGTCTTCGTCCAGCTTACCTGAGGGTCGCAGATTCTCGGTTAAAGACTCGAGGGAACACCAAGGTCGTTCCAAGCTTTCAACTCAGACCCAGATTCCGCACGTTGTTGTGACGCACTGTTCTGACGCTCCCGTCACCCGATCCGTATCACAACAGCGTAGAGAACACTCCAGAATGTCCCTTTCCGATTTCGTTATAGCGTGCGACGCATTGACTCTGTTTGAAGCTCGCGAGAGTGAAGCTCTAACTTCTGAAGTGCCCTTGTTTTCCATTAAAATGCACTTAGAGCAGCTCAAATCCCTTTGGTCAACTGTCGAGATGGAATACTCCCGTTGTCACAAGGCCTTGACAATCCAAGCCGACGAGGAAAGCTTGGCAAACATAAGCCACATCAAGGCGAAGCACGAATCCGCTTACGCGGCATATGTGCGATGCGGGACGTTGTTCGGAGAACGCATCGAACAGCTCTCGGTACAGATGACGACTCTTAGGCGTCAGCCAACCGCTCCGTCGGGGCCACCGGGGCATAGAGTTCCTCCGTGTGAGGTAGAGACATTTGATGGCGACAGCCTAGCATGGCCCACATTCCGCGATTTGTTCGCCGCCATTTATATCGCCAATCCGTATTTGTCACAAGTGGAGAAGCTCTATCACTTGAACGCCAAGACGCGAGGGGAAGCGAGAACCATCGTGGCTAAGTCCCCCCTGACGAATGAGGGTTTCCAGGCCGCGTGGGAGAACCTCACCGCACGGTACGAAAACAGCCGTCTGCTGGTCATGACTCAAGCCAGACAACTCCTTCAGATTCCCGCGGTGGCACAAGAGTCGGGCAAATCCTTGCGAGAGCTGCAGACCGCGTTTCAAGGGTGTCTTACCGCACTTGAGCGTTCGGGTGTTAGTACTGAGAATTGGGATGTCCTACTTATCGCCATCTGCACTAGTAAATTGCCGAAGGCCACAATCCTCCTGTGGGAGCAATCAGTGCCCAATAAGACTGTCGTCTCAACGTGGTCCGATTTGAACCAATTTCTTACCGATCGGTATCGGGTCCTGGATGCCACCGACGAACATAAGTCGGCCCCAAGTGTCCAAGCCATCCCCATTGGCCCCCGCAAATCCTCTGCAACGATGAAAGTCCAAGCGTTTCCAGCGAAAGCTCAGCTCAAATCGGCGTCTTGCAAGCTGTGCCATCGGGAAAATCACCCAATACGGCTCTGCCCTAGTTTCCTTGATATGCCTGTTCAGAGGCGGCTGGAAACCATTAGACAGCAGGGACTTTGTCTGAACTGTTTTGCCCGCGGTCATCAAGTGAAGGGCTGCTCCAGTGCGCATAATTGCCATACCTGCAAGGAACGTCATCATACGCTGTTGCATCCTAGTGATGTGTCCGTGCCCTCGCCATCCGCTGCGCAAGTCCCACCATCCAGCGTCACAGAGCGCCCGTCCGCGAGCGACCAGCTCACAAATGCTCAAAGTTATTTTGCATCTACCCCAGGCAGAGGCCTTTTAGGCACTGCGATTGTCACTCTGCACCATCGTGGTGTGGATCATCATATTCGGGCGTTGATCGACTCGGGAGCCGATTCAACTTTTCTCTCCGAACGCGTCTTCAGCATGGTCCAGCCCCCTTCTACCCAGTAGACGCCGCGGTTACTGGCATGGGCCAGAGTGATGGAGGCTGCGCCGACAAGGTGTGTCTGCTAATGCTGTCTCCCCCGTGTGACAGATTGAACAAGATTGAGGTCTCCGCCCTGGTCGTATCCAAATTGTCAGGGGCCATTCCAACAGCTCCATTCCTTAATACGGTTCCGACGCAGTGCCTCGATCGCCCCCTGGCTGACCCGTACTACAACAAGCCCGCGCCTATTGACATGATCATCGGTGTAGACCTGTTTCCCCACATCCTCGGAGAACGGATCAAAAAGGATATTGGTGATTTTGTCGGGCTAGAAACCATCTTTGGATGGGTTCTGTGTGGGGCTATCACTCCTGACCCCCCGGTGTCTAGATCCGTTTTCGCGGCACAGACGCGAGTTAGTCCCGAAGCAAAGCTTGATGTACTCCTCACCAAGTTTTGGGAGGTGGAAGACCTTCCCGCAAAGCCGGAAAAGGAGGATGACGCATTCTGCGAGCGGAACTTCCAGGAGACCACCCAAAGGGGAAAGGACGGCCGATATGTTGTGTCCCTACCGTTCAAAGGTCCGAATAGCGTTGACTTGGGCCACTCAAGACCGATCGCGCTGGCTCAATTCCTGCGGAATGAGGCACGCCTTCTCAAGGATCCGGTTCTAAAAACGCAGTACGATGCCATTATTCAAGAATATGAGGAATTGGGTCATATGATTCGGGTGACGCCGCCTCAAGATGGGAAAAACTTCTATCTCCCCCATCATGCGGTGTTTAAGCCCGATAGCACCACCACTAAGGTACGCGTGGTATTTAACGCGTCGAGCCCCTCCACACAAGGCGTCAGCCTCAACGATGTCTTGCACACCGGTCCTACTCTTCAGGCCGACCTCACGCTTCAGGTACTGAAATGGCGGTTCTTTCAATTCGTTTTCAATGCCGACATAACGCAGATGTATCGACAAATCCGAGTCGATCCCAGGCATACCCCCTTTCAGCGGATCCTCTACCGAGACCGCTGCGGCAATATTCAGGATTACGAGTTACAAACTGTCACGTTTGGGGTTAACTGCGCGCCATTCTTGGCGATCCGAGTCCTTTTTACAACTGGCACAAGACGTGCAAACGATGTATCCTCAGGCGAGCGAAATCCTTCGGAACTACATGTATGTTGATGATGTCCTTGCCGGCGCTCACACTGAAGCCGACGCTCGTCTCGCCATACGAGAGCTTCAAGCGGTCCTCCAATCTGCGGGATTCCCGCTTCGGAAGTGGACTTCCAATAAGAAGGAAGTACTTCAAGCCATTCCGAGAGAGCACCTGCTGCGAGAGGACTTTCTCGAGCTGGAAGACGCGAGCACCGCAAAAACCTTGGGTATTCGATGGCAAGCTGCTGAGGACGTCTTCTTCTTCACCACAGCGGACCCCCCCTTGAAGGAGTCGATCTCCAAGAGGCAGGTTCTGTCTCATATCGCTAAGCTCTTCGACCCCGCTGGGTGGCTAGCCCCATTTGTCATCCGAGCGAAGATATTCATGCAGCAAATCTGGCTTACCGAACTGGGCTGGGATGATGCTCTGCCGCCTCTCCTGCTGCAGCAATGGCATGAATTCCTGCAGGATTACCCAGGCCTCAGTCGACTCCGCATTCCCCGTTGGCTAAACACCAGCGATAAGCTCTCGTGGGAGCTTCATGGCTTCTGTGACGCGTCACAGAAAGCGTATGGAGCGGCCCTATATGTGCGGGTTCGGTACGGCAATCAAGTAGACGTCCATTTATTAACGGCTAAGACCCGTGTAGCTCCAGTCAAAACAGTCTCGCTGCCTCGGCTAGAGTTGTGCGGAGCGGTTCTGCTAGCCGATCTCTGGGCGTCGATCGTTCCTGAACTTCCAATCCGACCTGCAACCTCCCAGTTTTGGACCGACTCTACCATCGTGTTGGCTTGGCTCAATAAACCTCCGTGCAGTTGGTCCACCTTCGTGGCCAATCGCGTATCCAGGATCTCCGAAAGCACTAGTGGCCAAAGCTGGTCACATGTGCGCTCCGAGGACAACCCCGCGGATCTGGCGAGCCGTGGAGTCTCCGCGGCCGAGCTATCGGCCAGCAGCCTCTGGTGGCATGGGCCGGACTGGCTCCAGAGAGCCCCCGAGTATTGGCCAACTCCCCATAACGAACTCCCAGACACCCAGCTGGAGCAACGGGTCCAGTGCCACACCACCGCGACCACGCTACTCGAGGACGTCAGCGAACGGTTCTCGAATTATGGTAGGGCTCTACGAGTCATCGCGTACATCCTACGCTTCGCCACCAAGAGGATTTCGACGCCTTCCACGGTTCGCCTCACCAATGACGAACTTCTTTCCGCCGAGCGCGCCTTGATTCGGACCTCTCAGCGGCGGGAATACCTCGCGGAGATACGGGCCCTGGGCGAAGGGCGACCCCTGCCATCATCCAGCACTCTACTCAATCTGAACCCATTTCTCGACCAGCATGGGTTACTCCGCTCCTGCGGACGACTCCGGGCCGCTGAGTCCCTCCGATATGATGAACGTCACCCTATTCTCCTCCCATATAGTACTCATTTCACTCGCCTGCTTGTCGCATTCGCCCACCGCATCACGTTGCATGGCGGCAATCAACTGATGGTGCGGTATTTGCGCACCAAATTCTGGATCCCACGGATAAAGAACATGGTAAAGTCCCACATCAAGGGGTGCAAGGTCTGCATCGTTCATCGTCGACGACTACAGACCCAGATGATGGGTGATCTCCCTCGAGAACGCATCACGTATTCCAGGCCCTTCACCCACACGGGCATTGATTTCGCAGGGCCGTTCGAGATCAAAAATTACACCGGGCGTGCGTGTCTCATAACTAAGGGTTATGTCTGCGTCTTTGTGTGTTTCAGCACGAAGGCAATCCATCTCGAGGCTACCTCCGACCTCACCACTGAAAGATTTCTGGCAGCCTTCTCTCGGTTTGTCGCACGGAGACAATGTCCACAGCGCATTTACTCCGACAACGGCAAAACCTTCGTAGGGGCCTCAAAGGCGCTCGAAAAAGATTTCCTGAACGCCACCAAGCTTGAAATAATGAAGGCATTCCCCCAGCACATCCTATCCTGGCAGTTCATTCCGCCAAGCGCGCCCCACATGGGAGGACTGTGGGAAGCAGGGGTCAAAAGTTTTAAGACCCTGTTTTACAAGTCCTCGTCCACTGTCAAATACACCTTCGAGGAACTTTCCACTCTCCTGTGTAGGATCGAAGCGTGCCTAAACTCCAGGCCAATCTCTCCCATGAGTGAGGACCCAGAGGATCTACTGGCCCTAAGCCCGGGACATTTCCTGATTGGAGGACCACTCTTAGCCATTGCGGAACCGGAAATTCTGGTCGAGCCTATGTCGCTGATCAACCGATGGCAGCGACTAAAGGCAATCCAGCAGGCTTTCTGCCGCCGCTGGAAGAGTGAGTACCTCAAGGAGCTTCACAAACGGAACAAGTGGAAATCACCGACTCGCAGCATCCAGACCGGCGACCTCGTGATCGTGTCCGAAGATCATCTCCCCTCCAACGAGTGGCGCTTAGGGCGAATTGAGCGCACTCTGCCCGGGGCTGACGGCCTCGTCCGAGTGGCTGATGTCACCACCGCGCGTGGGTCTATCCGAAGACCCGTAGCGAAGCTCATTCTGTTGCAAGACAGCAGGAGTCCTGAGTCTAAAACCTTATCGTGACTCCTAATCCCTCTATGTTTCCTCCGAATGTCCTCGTCTCCGTGCATGTTTCTCGTTCCCGTGCATAGACTAATCCACTCCCCCATACGTAATTTCTTTCGTTACAGTTCATTCAGCTCGCCCTTTCATAGCGACATGGCCCCCACGCGTCTGCCGCACCACCGCAGCAAACGAGCTCCACAGGGCACGAACGTGTACCGATGCCGGGTCTGTCGGGGGGGTTCATGCACTCCGGCAGTGTCAGCGCTTCCTAAACCTCCGAGGGGAAAAGCGGCTTCGGGCGGTGCTCATCAATAAATATTGTCCCAATTGCTTGGCCCACGAGCATTCATCCGACGCGTGTCGGACTCGCCATGGTTGCCGACGATGCGGGCAAAGGCACCATACCCTGCTCCACATGGCCGACCAACCGCCGAGACGACGTGCCTCCGCCCGGCGTCGCAGCCGATCACCCCCCTCCAGTCGTGCTGCACCCCCGCTACAACCCCGTTCCCGATCATCGTCCGACCGCTCCGCTTCCCCAGAAGGCGCACCCGAGATTTCGTTATCCTCCCTGCTCCACGCCAGGACGACGACTGTCCTGCCCACCGCAGTCCTACGGTTGGGCAATGGCTCGAAATCCTTCGAGACCCGCGTCCTTCTTGATGCGTGTGCGGCTGAGAGCCGCATCAATCTCTCCTTTGCCCGGTCCCTGGGGTTAGCTGTGACCACGGTCGGGGTCGACCAAGCCTGTACGGCCGTCCTCGAGTCGAGGTCCGACAAGACGTTCCGACGGAACGTTATATTCCGGGTCGAAGAGGACTTGCTCATCCGCACTCCCATCCGGGAAGTGGCGGCGCCGGTCCGAGAGAAGTTCGCAACCCTGATCCTGGCCGACCCCTACTTCTATCGGCCGGCGTCGGTATCCGTGGTGCTCGGGGCAGACCTCTATCCTGAGGTCATCCAACCAGGCTGTGTGCCCGGTCATAGCGGTACTCCCGCAGCCCAGAGCACCGTGTTCGGATGGGTCGTCTCCGGCTCCTGTGGGATCTAGGCGCTCCAGGACGTTGCCGTCCCCCATCCTTTATATGTCCAGGGTGACAATTGCAACATGTTGCAAGGGGGGCGGTATGTTCACGCCACCGGGTGAACAGCAGTGAGCGGCGAAGAGCAGTGAGCGGTGAGGAGTGAGGAGGGTTTTTTGATCCTCGGCGTCTACGGTCACACCAGGAGGAGTGACTTGATTTTTTCCAATGGGCACCGCCATCACTAAGAATCGAGCCTTTCACCCGAACACCCGTTCTCTTGCATTTTTTACGATTTGTTAATCACTTTCAACCCGAACCATTTCCGTGTGTGCCGGTTTACCTGTGAATATTATATAAATAATAAAACCTACATTTAGTTAACCGAAGTTTCTCGTGCGTTTTAATTCACCACTCGCTCACCACAAACTGAAGAAATTGGCACCCGCCAACTCCTTGTATTTCATTTGGATCCTTCCGCCCCCCACGAACAGATAGGTTATTATATAAAACATCAGATCCTGAAATTTTAATTGGATCGCTAAAAAGAGAGCACACGTTACAGACAATATAATTCTGACTTTTTTTGCTTTCTACTAAGTACCATGGGACGCATACGAAAAAAATGTTGTATGTATTTTAGTGCTATAAATTCCGTGCAGAAAGAAGCATTTCTTATTATGACATACAATCGCACAAATAATATGTAATTCCATTTGTTTGGTAAGAAGGTAAAAACAAATTTGCACATATGATATTTACCATAAATTTACTAAATAATTTTTCATTGCAGTTGGTCTATGCGTCCCCTTGTACTTAGTAGAAAGCAATGTTTAGTAGTTCACTAAGCAAGCCAGAATATTTCAAAACTAAACGTATGTCGAGTTCCCAGCCGAATTATTTATTCAATCATCATTGCTCAAACAGCAAACAACAGTAAAAAATCAAATAACTATTTAAATAAGTATCTACATAAATATTCAGTAAGTTTTGCAGCGATCACTAAGGACTAAACAGGGAAAAGAGTATTAACAATAACTTTATTCTGTTTAGCAATGTCAGACGCAAAAACAACACTAGCAACAACAACCGACTCTGCCGCCGCAACGACTACAAAAAAGTCTGGAGCAATGGGTATCCAATCAAGTGCCTGGCTGACTGCTGCTGCTGTTGCCATCTATACTGCTAGAGTTTTGTGGGTGAAGCTTAGGAAGAGTAATTCTACTAGAGATAAGGAAGGTGACAATGAGAACGAAATGGGCAACGAAGTGGATGCCGATGAAGGTTTCGCCAACTGGAAGCAGGATGACTTTATCCCTGTGGGATCCCAATCGAATGGGTTGATGACCACCCACAAATAAAGTGTTCAAAATGTTAATTTTGTTCAAAGGTAAGAACTTGTCTATTCGAAATGTACTGAGCATTGATCGATCATTTACAGGTGCTTCACTTATTTTGGAAACATAAATTTGAAGTCGACTTTTCATAAGCATTACACATACAGTACACATTTAATACACCTACACATACACATACAAATTATTCTTGCGTTGTTGGTCAAGCGGTGTTATAAGGCTCGTTAGTTCTGTGGGGGATCATCGAGTACTTATTCACATTTGTTATTCTGTTAAAGCAAATCCAAAAAGTTTCGAATAAATACAAATTTGTTGTAAATTACTCACTCAAAAACGCTTGCTATTTTATTTCTATAAGTTTTAATTCGAAATTCGAATTCGTACATCGATACATGCCTATATCGACCTAAGTCCCTGCCGTGAGTCATGAAGAATGAATGACACAGCAGAAGGACAGGTCGGTGCTCAAATTTAGATGCATGAATTCATCCAAAAATAGCTTAATGCATGTTGTAAAACATAAGGTCCTTGCAGTTAGACTTTACTTTGGCGTCTAAGCTTTTTGCAAAGGGTTAGGTGGAGTTCTTGGGAATATCTGTTTAGACCACTAGCCGTTATATGAGCGATCGGTCAATATAATGATACTGGTGAGAAAAGAGTTGCTTATTTTAAGTTTACAATATAAAATTTCAGTCGTTGACCAAGACGGATATAAATTATGGGCAAGCCGAGTTCATATACCTATGTTCGTTCGTCCGGCCAACTGGATCAGGGCAAGTCCATTTTAGACTGTAATAGCAATAGAGATCTACGTTAATATTGCGCGAATTGTGATTAAGATTAAACGCCGTGTTCTTCTAAAGCGGTTGCAAAAATAATTTAACTGTACTTATGTTTCGAACAACTAATGTCAGCAATGCCGGCTGCGGAAGAACATTTGCAATTTGAAACTAGTCCGGAATATGACAACGGCAGAATGTTAAGTGGCCTAGTTTATAATTGTTTTCAATCGCAGGAATTGTGGGTTTGAGTCTCGCTAGAATAAGATCACGTACATACTGCTGCCTTGGCAGGAAACATGGCCAAGTGACTTCCCCGCTTATTCATATTACGGACGCCGATGTACACCTGGTGTATAGAGAAAAACTTCGCGAACGATCTTTGTCATGCCATATTCTCGAATATGCAGAGGAACGAGATTAACACGACGGATTGCAGCAACTATGGTTGGTTGTGTAGTGAGATTACTAGACCGATAGCAGAACGATGAGAGACATTTATTCGATACGCGACGATCAAAAGCGACAGACGTAAACGAAAAAGCTCTGTCAAACATGTGGTCAGGGCGGCAAAGTGCAAGGGTCGGGTAGATGGGGAAAGTGTATTCCCATCGATGCAAAAGCTTACTGGCTATGGCTAGTGGCCAAATGTGGCGAATAGCTCCTGTTGGTCATTAGCAAGAAACACACACCAATAACAGGCTTCCATTTGTTTTATACTTAAATTTGTATACCCTTGCAGTGCGTATTAAAAATCAATTAAGATGAAATGAACCATGCACCCACAGGCAGACAGAAGATTTTCTGAACCCATAAAGGAAATATGTTCTTGATCAGCATCAACAGCCGAGTCGATCTATCCGTGTCCTTATGAACACCTAGATCTTGGACACTGTAATGCCTACGAAATTTCCAGCGCTCAAGTTGTAGTGTATGCCAGTATCGATGATATAATAATGAGCGATATTTCCCTGAGCAGGGTAAAGGGCAGAATTGAATAGTCTGAAAATACTCTAAATCGGTGACGTCATTTGAGTTTGTTACTAGTGAGATAGTTTGTAATCTAGTACATCATATTGCAAAATTTCAATAAGCTTGCATAGAACACCTGCAACTACGTCAGAGCACAGTGGAATATAGAAAGGCGTTGAATAGAAAGGGACAGAGTGGTAGTTTGATGGTTATGTATGTATGGGCATTTGAACCTACCGCCTCGATTGCATTAATATGTATGATTGGTTATACATACATACTTGCAGATATGTATATGGAGAAAGGCAACTTTTAATATTCATACAGAAATCAGATACATAACATCGACTTTTAATTTATTCAAGAATTAAATATATTATTAGAGTATTCGATAGCTATTCATCTTTATAATAAATAGTCAACCCACAATTTATAAAATAAAATAATTCGCCATTTTATTTTGTTTTAATTTCTTTCTTGCATTGCACACTTGCAGAATTTTTTATTCGACTTACTGGCTGCGTTTTAATGTGCAATGTGCACATACGAGTATACATATGTATCTGTCCGAGTCTTTGATGGCATGGGGTTGTCAGTGTGTCTGTCAGTAGGCCCTACCATCATAGTATGTGGAGTGTTGATTATTTAATAATTTTCGGGGTTTTCATTTTATTTTCTTTGTAAATTTTTCATAAATGTGTTGTCTGCCACTTCAAGTGGAAATGCATGTGGTGATTTAATTTCATGCTGCATTCCTGTCTGGCACATACTGGTGGGCACATCCATCCGTGCTATGGATGCCGGCAGCTGGAAAAAAGAAATGGATTCAATAAATCACTGAAATGCGCTGAAAGCCATATAATAATTAGTAAAAGAAAAGGCAGATGCATAAAAATTTATGAAAAATTACACAAGTTCCGGAATAAATGAGGGGAAGGTGAAATATGTATGTGACTGGTGGCCTATAAGCAGAAGGAAAAGTCATGCATGCATACATATATATCCATACATAGACTAATATATGGGGAGAATTTACTTTCAATATGCAGCACATGTAGAAAATGAGTTAAATGCTCAACCACTGGCCGATTGGCAGACAGACAGATAACAGAGACTTTATTTCTATGCGAGATGTCAGTGTTTGTATTGCTTCAGCCCTTCATGGGAGGAGGACATCATCATCATTTGGAACAGCCGAATGTTTAATATGATTCGTGACATGTTAAAGAATTAGTTGTATAGCCATACATTTAGCAGGGGTGGTGAAAGTAGCCCAACAGTCAACTCAACTTCTTCTAGATGAAGGAGTATCTGTATGTAGTAGACATGTGTTTTGTGTGGTCCTGCCACGTGCACCACATGTTTGTCATGCCAAGTGGCGTTTAAGCCGACCGGCCTCATTAATGAAAGCTGCTTTAATTTCAATTTATTTATTATACAACTTTTATTTAGTTTAGTTTCTGTCTCTTTTTTTTTTTTTTTTTTGAAAGTTCTTTTAAGTTCTCATTTATTTTGGCTCATTTGTATTTTGTTTATTTTATTCGGGCTAATTCATTTTGTTCTTTGTATAGCATACTTAATTGGGCAAAGACATTATTCAATCTAATTGCTTAAACACGGAAATTGCGATTTTTTTTATCAGTCGGTGCAATGGAAATAAATACAAAAAAAAAAAAAAAAATAAAAACAGTTTTAAAGAGAAGTGTTATTCCATCTTTATTAGGAGTATGATATTATACCTATCTATACTATTAGAATAGAATATAGTTCGGAAAAATAAGTTATAGTTGCAAGTAATACAACTTCTTGCTTGTCATTTGAGAGAGAAAAGAAAAGGCAAACTGGGTATATTCATTTTGACCCAGAAGTGTGCAACCAATAGAAGGAAGCATTCTCGACCATATAATTTACATGTATAATATAAGTAAGTGAGTTGTTTGCACCAAAAAAACGACTGTGTCAAATTTGATCAAGATGGGGTGACTATCATCATCTTATATGTACATATGCTCGAAGTTAGCTCCGGCCCTCTGTTTTTTATTCTCAAACCATTTTTATGTAGCCGGCTCGAAGTCACTGAATTTAATTCATTTTCTTGGATTATTTTCCAGTATATTTTATGGATTTTTTTTTCTGAAATGTCTGAAATGTCAAACAATTAAAGTAGGATTCTTAACTCTAGTAAATCTCTAGATTACAGTGAAAACATTCACTTTGATCAAAAACTTCGGCAATTGGCAGACTTTTTAGATAAAACGTTTTCCACTTTGATGGCTTTAGGTAAGGAAACAAAAAATAAACTTGCAAGGGTATACAAACTTCGGTGCGGTCGAAGTTGGAATCGGCTCTCTGGGTTGTCACCTAAGGGTGCCAATTCGTTTTTTTTATCACTAAAGTCAATTTAAAGAATCATGAAATCGAAATGTTTTAATGCCGCTTTATAGATAAAACATCAAGTAACATTTCTGCATACTTGCTTTTTCAAACTAAACCAACACGGGCGAGAAAAACGTTGTTGCAAACGAGTGTTGGCAACAGAATGAATTTCCCTCTGTTTATTGCAAATTGTTGCTTGACTTTGAGTGTATTTAACTTTTGAAAGAAGTTATTGTTATTGATAAAACTGCAGATGCACTTGAAAAGTCGTGCTTAAACTTTGTGTTAGTAGATTTGATTTGTTACACATTTAGGTGTGTGCCTATAAATTTGTGTCACTCTGAGCGACTTTAAAAAAAAAACTCAACTTTAGGGGGAGTTATAAAAAAATGCCACCAGTCTAAATTTTGTCTAAGATTTGTACTCTTGGATAGAATAATAAATTCTTTGTAAAATATAAAAGTCTCAATGTCCACAAATAACCACATTTTTTGGAATTAAACTTTTTAGCTCATAACCTCATATTTCTGGATATGGACGAGATTTTTAATATAGCTGGAAAAAACGATTTAGGAAGAAAGCATATCGAGTTTATGTTCATAGGTTGCAGACGCATTCAGTGGCATCGGATATTATCCAGTATCAACAGGCGCAACTGCCCCCCAGTCAGCCTTAATGGGACGATTCTCTCGAGTGTGGATAGGGCCCTGGCCAAAATGCAGTAGTTACTCGGCCGAAGATCTTAGCTCATGAAGCTCATGAATTGCTGCTCTACAAGGTCGTTCTGAAGCCTGTATGGACTGATGCCATGCAACTCTGGGGCACAGCATCTAACTGAAACATTGACGTTCAATCATCCACAGAGACCTTAACATCCCATGCCAGATCCGGAGGTATGTCATTCGGCATCTCTCCTGGCACTTAAACTGGAGGACAACAGTTTGCCTTGATGTCTCATTTAGACCAAGGACCGCCTGGTGATTCCACCGCCATATCAGGACTATATTTGCTTTGTCAATTTTCGCAAATAATTCCTTTGATTAACCGTGATTTATTGTCGCAAACATTTGAGTAATCATGCATCTTGTTTCAGCCTTCACATTTAAACTGCTCTAGATGATTGAAATGGAATTTTGTTTTTACGTTGCACTGTGTTTTTCGTCGACCTGTGGTTAAATTCGTGCCGTGTCTAAGCTCTTTTACTAGCATGTAACCACTAGAAAAGTAAAAACAAAAGAACAAAATATTTTGCAAGCTAAAGTCTTCAGTTACATGGCCATCATCAACTATGTTGTCGCCCTTGCTGTGTTCCTTAACCAATTTTCCGCCTAATCTTTTTTTATTTCCTGTTACCCTCACTCTCCTGACTCTTCTATTGCGTCCTGTTCAGTTCGTGTGGCTGTCGCTTTCGTCTAATTTGGAAAATTATTCGCACGTACTTTCTTATTAGTTTGTTTACGCCATGTAAAATTTCGTGCAACGAGGCAAGAGCAAAGTTTCGCCAAAGCAACTCAAACTAACCAAAAAGTTCTAAATTTAAAAAAAAAAAAATATATATATACATATATAAAAGTATGTCTGTTATACAACAACCTCAACAAACACAAGTAGTATGAAAAAAAGACATATATAAAAACTAAAACACAAATTTTATTACAGCTAAAACGATTTGAATATACCATATTATATTGTTATATGTAGATATTGAAGTCTTTAGTGGTAAAAACAATCATAATAATCATAATTTTAAAATTTGGAATACCAATCACATAGGGTGTAAATATTAAGCAAAGGTTCAATACATGGTCGAGCACAATGAGAAAAACAAGTCAACTGCAAAACCATAGAAAAGCCACGAGGAAAACATTCTAATTGCAAAATGCAAAGCTTTCGGGGAATTAGTGACAGCTGAGCGGAAAAACCAGCTCTAGTTTTAGTTCCACCGAGCATTTTCATGTGACATTTGCATTTGACAGTCCCACCCAGTGTTCGCTATTGTAAGTGTTTAAGGGGGTGGATGGTGGATGGTGGGAGAGCGAGTGTTAAAGCCAAATGCAGTTTTTTCTCTGCGACAAAATTTAAAATGGCAAAGTTTTTTCTTGCGGTACTTTTCTTGCGGCAAAATGTCAAACTCGAGAAGTTTACCTTAAAAAAAAAAAAAAACAGAGTGCCGGAGTTAACTTCGGCCGCGCCAAAGTTTGTATACCCTTGAAAGTTTTTATTGTTAATCATCCCTTTCCTATAGCCTAACGCCTTATGTTCGCAAAAGAACAGCCTTTAAGCTTAAGCTGTAGCAATCCGGCGTATGTAGCATGCTATTATATCGTTTCTTTATATAACAGCCACATAATTATACCATACACCCATGGGGTATATTAAAGTCGCCAAAATGTATGTAACAGGCAGAAAGAAACTTTTCTGACACCACAAAGTATATATGTATTTTGTTGATCAGGATAAACAGCCGAGCCGATCTTGACATGTCCGTCTGTCCGTCCGTCAGTTTGTCCGTCCGTCCGTCTGTCCTAGAGTCACCAAATTTGGTACGTAGACTCGTGTATTACCTACGATGGCTCACGCCCCCGGGAGCTATATGATAAAGTTGCCCGATCCGTCTGGAAGGAGTTGATCCAGGCGGACGGACTGACGCTATTTGAACATAGTTAACATGTCGCGACATGCTGATCCTTTTTTCTATGCGTTGCACACTTCTGACCCAAATTAATGTACCCTTTTTCCAAAAGTATAAAAAACCAAATTGACACAGCGTTGCCAAAGAACTCGCTTGAATCCGTTCACCTTTACCTGGACTGTAGATCTTATATTCCTGCATGAAATCTTTATTGTCATAATCAAATCAAGTATACAATATTTTAATTAACTAAACGATTTCAAGTTAAAGCCTGAGACAATGTGATCTCTCAATCAGTTCTGCTTGATAATGATATCGAACCCTTGTAATTGACTGAATAAGAGAAGAACACAATTATCATATAATTATAAATAAGAGCTATCGAGTTATCTAGGTATATTAGACAAGAAAAGATCTAGGCTTTCATTTAAAATGAACTAAGTAAGTCATCTCGCCGACTCAAATATACCATGCACCAGTAAAACAAAAATATTTTCAATTTATAATAAAATGTGCATTTTTGTATTCCTTAAAAAAATGTTGATCTCATGAAAACAATTTTTGCTATGTTGCTGTATTCCTCAAGGATCATTCCCTATTTGCATGGGAAGCCGCGAGAAACTTTTTTGATTTTACTATACAATTCTCTATTTGGATATGCATGAAGAAAACTGTCAAGGATGTTCAAATTAAATAAATGAAAATTATAATTAAAACTAACTAAATTTGTATAGGTTCAAAACATAATTTTAAAAATTCGCAATCGAAGAGATCATACCTATGTAAATTTTTCCTCCTTTGAGCAGTCGAAAACTCGATTTTGGTCAAATTTTCTACATAAAAAACAAATCAAACATTCATATTTCAATATACATATGTATGTACATTGACGTATTAGTTTGACACACTTGAAATATCTGGAAGACATTTTTACTTTAAGTACTGAAACGGATAATAAGATTAAAAACATTTTAAAATATAACAAAAATTACAATTAAGAGGTTTCTGAGCTTATTTTATTTATCTGGATTTAAAGAAACACAACAAAACCTTAAAAAATATTTCTTCTTTTTTGTGTCAATAAGTTGCCAGGTTGCTTTAAAATCTTTAATTTTGAGTTGCAGATCAAAGCATAAAATTGTTGCCCAGCAAATAAAAAAGATATGAAGAACTTTTCGTTACTGCCGTGAAATATATTTTCAGCAATGTCATATTAATATAGGCGTCTGGCTGGCCCCATTAGAAACAAAAAGAAAAAAATATATATATATATACCTATGTACATACATACATACATATGTATGTATGTCTTTCCAAAAAAGTTTCAAGCATAACAAATTATGTGGCGTCAAATGCGGCGCGTCGGTTAACCAGGTAAGTTTCGAGGGGCCAAGAGAAATTATTGGGGAAAATGGGCAAGCGGTTGCCGTTGGCTAAAATTTATGTTGCAGTGTGAAATTTCATGCGACAGGTGGAAAGGCAAAATAAAGAAAAGAATAAAAAAAACCAAAACCAAAAAAAAAAAAAAAAAAAACAGACACAGCAAATGCATCAACGACAGGTCGGATGCCCTATACCACATACACTCAGATTTGCTAGAGAATGGAGCCCTCTCTAAATATTCACAAAATGAACTATGTATGTTTCAATATTCACTAAATAACATTATGTAGTTTTAATTTATTTTTATACAATGGGTAATGGTGGGCTGAGTCTATAGACCCGTTCTTGTTTGTTTTTGTTGCAACTTTTTCTTGGTCTTGCATTACTGTCTGCCTTCGTATAATGGTTCAGTCGTGTCCTCTATATTTTTCTCAGGCATACCCTAAATACGTACATACATAAAAACTAAAATTGCTGCAAAAACAAAAAACAAAAAAAAAGTGAAAAAGCGAAACAAAAATGTATGTAACTTTACTTGGCAAGAGAAAGAAAAGCAAATGGCAAAAGTGTTTTCCATGCGCTCGCGATCGATAAACACGGCGCCAGTAAGACGGGACAAATTTTCATAGTTCAAGTGGCGCCTAGGCCAGGACCGAAACTCTACTAAAGTGAAATGTCGCCAAAAGCAGGTCGTAAAAATTTTCATACACACACAACGACCCAGACACACACATAGACAACAAATGCGATAAAAATTATTGCGGAAGTGTGAAAGCGAAACAGGACCTCAAATCATTTTATTTAACCCGACTTGCAGTATACCTTGCAGTTAATTAACATCGATAAAGGTGAATTCTGAAAATATTGAATTTATGCTTTTCTCAATTGTAAAAACTGAATATTCTTTGAAATTTTAGAAATTATTTATATACCTTAAACTCTTGTTTATAAAGCTTAAGAACAAAAAATAAAAAATCACTTTAATTCATAAAACATTCATATAAAATCTTTCCTCTAACTTTTGCATAATTCTCAAGGCAATACAAAAGTTAACAAAGTATTTTTTGTTTGTTGACTCATTGTCTGTTTGGTTGAATCATCGCCTAGAAATCACAAGGAAAATTGATATCACGTGATATCACAAACTTTATGGGCAGCTAACTCCTATGAAAATGTGTTAATTTAGGCTCAGCATTTTGCCTTTTTGTTTTATGATTTACACGCGTGCTGGCGATAGAAAAAGAAAATTGCAACATGTTACAAATAATATTTGTAAAATAGAGAATTTCATGAATGAACTTACATAAATTAGTGATATATTAAGGCAGTGTAATCAATTCGAATTGTACCATATTATAAGGGACATTGTATCAAACCACTGCAATAGTTTAATGGATGAAAAACCAAAGACGACCAGAGACCAAAAAAAAGGAGAAGCTTGTGGCAAACAAAAGTATCAATGTCAATCAAAACAATTAAGTTAATCCTTTTTTATAAAAATGCACACATAGGGTGAAAACTAAACTTGCCAAAATGTATGTAACGGGCAGAAGGAAGCACTTCCGACCCCATAAAGTATATATGTATATACTTAATCAGGATCAACAGTTGAACACGTATGAAGACGTAGATCTCGAACACTATAAGAGCTAGAATCACAAACTTCTGTAATACCTACGGTGTTTGAGTTAATTTTTTTGCCACGCCTCCGCAAATTAAATAAATCTGATGTTCTCGAAAACTAACAAAGTTCAATTCAACAAATTTGGTAAGTAAACTTGCTTAGTATGTTAACTATCGTAATCAAATTCGGTAGACTTATTTATCTTTTATAGTTCTAACAAACCGACCAAATATATTTGAAATCGGACTAGAAACATTGAAAATATATGTATAAACGAGTTTTGCTAGGCGGTCCAGAGGGGCGGAGTTGGCCGTAGGCGTGTGAATTTATTTAAATTTAGTTAGTCAAATTTGTTTTAATGCTTTATTAATGATGTATAAAGCGTGTGAATAAACTTGCTTACTCCAAACTCCAATTTACTAAAATATCAACTATGTAAGATAGACAATATTAAGTTAAAATTGTTTGATCGCTTTTACTCTCTGTGCACACACACACATTTACACATAGCTTGTTTTCTATCAACCTATCAAGTTCAAATATTTGCCCTGTCGTCTCGATTAGTTGCTGCTCGATTCACTCCCTCAATAGTACACACAAATGCACTAATTTCCCGCGAACAATGGGCAATAAAATGATATGCCATATTACGCACACACACACACACACACACACACACACACACACACTTGAGAAATATAGTTTTGAAATCAGTTAAGTGTTGGCTTTGTCCTATAGCCACCCAATCTCATTCCTATTGCCTTACCCATTCCGTATTCCCCATATTCACATCTTTCCCACCCATGTGACATTTCTCGCACTGCTTTCCCATTCTGTGTGTGTGTGTGTGTATTTGGTGTGTGTGTCGAGTACATTAAGTGCGCATCATAAATTTCATTATATTATTATAGCTTTGTTTGACTACAACTACGCGAATCGTTAGTTTAATTTGACGATTTTATTGGTTTTTCATATTACGCAAAAAACAAGCAACTATCGATTCATCCAAATGCCCTTGTTTCTATGTGTGGACGAAGGCATGGCACTAAGATTTGTATATTTGTACACACTTAAACTTTTTGATGTACTTAAAGAGATAGCACATGGTTGGAAGTTAAACAAACGTGCTAATTATTTGACTAGCTCCATAAAATCAATTCCATGTTAGTATTTATAAAAGTTGCTTCTACTAAGGATTTATGTAAATATTAAAAGAGGTACAAATGCTTTATATGTATAACTGGAATGTATTTTTTTAAAGGAGTAGACCCTTTACATAGTTCTAACCATAAACCGTATAATCTCCATCAATTTCCATGTCATACAAATGTTGTATATAACCTTTTTGTTTTTATAAAAAACTATTTTACTAGGTTTCGTTAATTACCTCTCATTAATTGGTTCGAAAGAAATATTATTGCACTAATTACTATATAAGAACATAAAGCTAAACACGCCCACTAAATGTATTTTATAAACATAATTTATGGCAAGCGGATGCGCCTGTTATTACTTTAGATTCGATGCACGCCCTCAATTTGTGCCCAAATCTCAAAGTTTTGTCAACAAACAACAACAACAACGACACACAAAAAAATAAAAGAAAACCTACTAAGAGGATGAAAGAGGGTGATTCGAAATTGAGTTGATGGTCATGACAATGCGTAGGAATATTATTATAGCTTTGGCCAAAATTTTAACAAAGGATAGGCTTGTCTTATTGAGTGAATTATTATGGGGATGGCCCTAAAGTTTATGCCATAAATAAATGGCAATGAACTCTTGTCAAATATTTGACCATATATATGTACATAAGTATTGTATTATGTACATAAATATATGTATGTACATACATATGTATGTTGTTTTAGAAACATTGCTCAAGGGGGCTTCACCCCACCAACAGAGTTGTTAACAATGTCGATAAATTATCATCATGAAACTGATAAGTAGTTGTTGTGCCAATATCGGTAAATACAAATTTGGTAGGTTAGTATAAACAAAACGGACATGGCTAGATCACTCGCCTGTTGACGATGATCAAAAATATATCTACTGCCGGTTACATACACCATGACGACTTTAATATTTCATTTTAACCATAAATGTGCACGGTATACAAAACAATTTCAATACTGTGCCATACAAACGGCATTGTCCAACATTTAACAGTTGCAATAGCAGCTGCTCTAAACATGAAAATCCAATTGCCCAAATACATACTTAAACTGTAGACACAGTTTGCTGTTAGCTTAGCCTATTGGTATCCTTCTGTGTTTTTGTTTTTTATGTGTTGGCACTTTCACTAACTGCATTCCATAAAATTGCGCAAAGTCGATTTTATACATGGTCGACTTCATTTTTAACTTTGCGACATCGCATACAGTGACGTATAAATGAGTATGCACATGTTAGAAAATGACAGGACAAGACCGCAAGGCGACGCCAACAAAGAAAAAAAAAAAAGGAACAGAACCCCAATCAAGTTTACAAGCTTCGCAAAGCTTCTCCTCACATGACACAAAAAATTGAACAACTCGTGAAGGCGAAAGTAATTTGCCAGCAACTAGGCGGTAAAAAAAAAAATTATTTAAAAATAGAGGACGATAAATGGATATAAGAAAAGAACTTGCTGAAAAGGCACTGACTAAACACTGAAAATGTTATATACAACCTGAAGCAAATGAAATTAGCAACGTGAAAGTGACAAGGCAAAAGATCATAATGACACTAGGAAAATATCAATTAACAGCAACCAACAGCAACGATGCGAGGAAAAAACCTATTAAAAGCTTACTCAGCCAACTCAAAAATGGAATACAGAGGGCCGGGGCGAACTTCGACCGCGTCAAAGTTTGTATACCCTTACGTATACTATATACCAGTTAAACAAATATTTCAAATTTATAAAAAAAAAATGCACTCGCATGCTTTTTACAAGCATATCTTAGTATCTTGCTTACTCAAGCATACGAGCACACTAGCGCCCCCACCAGCCAACGGGCAACTACGGCCTATTGGAAAAACCTTAATATATCCATAACTTGGCTATTTTTATTCCGATTTTGATCAAATTTACTGGATATTAGTATCAAATTTAAGTGTGCCAAATTTGATTGCAATTTGATTTGAGTTTATTTAAATTACGAAGGCGGAAAGGGGCTTGGAAAAATCTTTATACATACAAAATGTGCGCAATTACTGAACAAATATTTATACCAAATATGGAGTCCCTCGCTAGAATAGTCTTTGAGATAAACGTTTTTTTTGCCAAAAATATGAAATAAATTCAATTAATTTACATACTACACGAACCTACATAACAAACTTGGTGGCTATATATCTTATAGTCTCCGAGATCTAGGTAGTAATGACAAAAGTCACTGTTTCCATCGATCCTTCCCAAGAAAGCTATATGATATAAACACCAGATCTTGATCAAATTTGGCACAATCACTAATGGGTGTAATAAACTCACAAATATTAAATGTGCTCAGAAAATAATGAATGACAAAAGTCACTTTTCGTGACTTTATCTTTATATGGTCGAAGATGCTTTCTTGTGTGCGTTTCACACTTCTGAGTAAAATGAATAAACCCATTTTGCAAGGGTATAATAAACCATCAACTCAGCTGCTCATAACCAAATAATATGGTAAAAAGTTTTGTAAAAACAACCAACCAGCCAACCAAACAACCAACGGGCTTACGTCCAAGTAGACTATCCAAAAACCAGACAAGAACCAGAATACAAAAACAGGAGCAAAATGAAACTGGGTGTAGTAGCAACAGAACAGGATTAATTGCTTTATATGGCGTGATAATTTATTGAACCCAACGATGACCAACATGGGAGCAAAGGAGCAAAGTACGAGACCCAGCTCCACGACACAGGACTCAAAACCCAAACCAAGGATAACACGAGTATTATGCCAGCAACGAGGCGTAAGGGTCAATCACATTAGGAACAGGCGAGTCGAGTTGAGTCGAGCTGCATCCATTATACTGTATTGAGGGTTGCCGTTGGACTATGTAGACGATGTGGTCATTGGTTAGGGTTGCAATCAGATTATGTGCTTTGGGGGTCGTGTAGTAATATGTTTTTCTTTTTGCCTATTGAATCATAAACATGATAATGACATTTTGTATTTATGAATCAATTTGTAGATGATCATTTGAAATTATCATTCAGGAATATTAGGAATATAATCAATTTTTTAATTCTTAGCGCAAATGGAGTCGACTGCTATTGCACCCAATATTGATAAAGCGTTTAACTATAAATCATATTAAACCGCTAATATTCAAATTTGAGAGCCTCCAGTTTATTATCTTTCGAGGTCAAAGGTGCATAAGAACGCGACTTTAAATGGAGAGAGATATCGTTGCTAATAATCGGCAAACTCTTCATATTTTATCCCTGTCACTCTCTCTTAGTATTTAAGCTAAGACTACAAGCTAATAAATAAAAGACATATACACCTTTGTATGAGGTTCAAACGATTAATATAAGCTACGAATTAAGGAATTATTTGATACTACACGTATTTTTTTTACCTATACCTATAAATGTTATAAATATATTATGTGTTATTATTATGATTATAGCTTACAAGATACCCATGTTACATATTGGGAAAAGTCACAGTTAGTGACTTTGCCGTTTAAATATGACATAAGATATATGTACATTCTTTTAAGGGCATACCTTTACTCCCATTGTGCCACCTAGTTTAATGCTTTTCTTTCATTCATCAATTGAGGGGGCTAGCGAAGCCGCAAAAAGTATGCTATGAATATAATCAGACCACTCAATCGACTTAATATTATTATAAATATAATGGCAGCTAAACGGGTTTTCCTTCAATTATGTTGGGCATACGTTTTTTGGTTTTATTTCCACTAAAAGCGCATAAATATTCTTGGCAACGGAGGACACTAATTCTTTCACTTTTTCTCTCAGACATTTGGTATGTCCTCGCCTAAAGCAGCTGCTCATATTGCACTTCCAATTTCCCTTCCTTTCCTCTACACTTTTCTTCTCACTTTTTTTTGCTGCTGGTTTTGTGTGCTTCCCACGATGGTTGGCCATGGCCGGTTAGCTAGCTTGCTGGCTGTTTGGCTGGCTGCCTGGCTAGATGGTTGTTGACAAACAAATATGAAACTAATCCTTGGTAATTAGTGCGCCAACTTTTGCTGCATTTTGGAGCCAGAACATAGAGTTTCGCCCTGCCCAATTCGTTATCCTGGTCAGAAAGAGCAAGTTGGCGCATTCCTTATGCTTGGCTTTCGTTTGCTTTTTTCAACATTTTTTTGCGGTTTTGTGTGTTTGTCGTTATTTTTATTGGAAAAGTTAAGCTTGTGTTTTGATAGGTTTCAGTAGTAAAGGGATTAATTAGTGCAGACTTCTGGCCCAACATGCTGCTCATTCTCCCGCTAACGGTTCTTGGGGCATTTGTTGCTTTCGGCTTATGCATAATTATAGTTAAGTCAACCGGCAAAAGGTCTCCAAACTGATTTCAAAACAAAATGTCCCATTAGGAAAGAGTTCCAAGGATTGAATTTTAGGGTCTTTAAAAAACAAAGTTTTAAGAAATATCTTTTTACGTATTTTGAAAGCTAAACATTATTTAATTATTAATCATAACATTTGTTGTATCTTATGTATAGTGCAACTGATAGTTATTTTCTTTCATCTAACAATTTCAGTAATCTTTTATTAAAGTTTAAATATTTGACTACGAAATTAAACTTGTACCCATCTTGTCATCATCTGGGTCTATTAATTTAATTTTCTTTGTCAGTCTACTATGAAAAGTTCCAAAGTGGTTGACATTCTCTTTCTACCTATGACGCCACTACAGCTCTCAAGGTTTTTTTTACTAACATTTCTTTGCTGGTTTTTCTGATACCATTTTCAACTGCATCAACGATCAACCATTTTTGCCAGCCATGTCAGCGCATGATTTACGAGGCCTTGGTGTACAAATGAAAATTGTAGTAAAGACATAGCCACCATATACATTCACATAGTCCAAAATAAATGTAGAGACAGTGATAGAGAGAGACAGGGAAAGAGAAAAGAGGGACAACAAACCTCTTTTTTTTTTTTTTTTTGCGGCACCAAAGTTTTGGCCACAAAACAGGAAACGGAAATGAGTGCGCAGGACAACTACAACGACTACGATGACTGGCGACATGCGAAATGTGTTTGCCACCGACAGAATAAAAAAGAAAGTAGAAAAAGCACATGCAAAATAAACGGGATCAAGTGGCGCTCATAAAAACAGGAACAAGAACAGGAACTACAAAACATTCGAAGGCAGGGTAAAGCCAAAGGATAACTGTTGAATTGCTGGCCATAATAACAAGGCAGGCCAAAATGCCACAGGACAGAACAGAAGCGACTAGCTCTACCTCTCTCTTCCCTTTAAATTAAGTGCGAGTTTATGTGTGTGTGCATATACGTCTATATGTTGGTTTGTCGCGTAGCAACAACTTGTGGCTAGCCTAATAGCAGTTGACAACATGCCAACCCACAAAACAAAGAACAGAAGAAAAAAATCAAACAAACAAACAGGTTGTGCAATATATTTAAAACACAAAAGTTAAGAAAAGTTCATCAACACCAAGAGAAGTGGGGAAAAAATCTTTTGCTCGAGAATTTCATTGCTGCAATTAAAGTCAGCAAAACATTCATAAAATGGCTACAAGAAAATTCGCTTAAGTTAAGTACAAGATGCAATAAAAATGGATATGAAAATAAACTACAAGTCAAGAGGAAAGCAGTCTATGGCATTTATCCATTGCTACGGATAGCCGCATGCTGTGAAAACAATCCAATCAATTTATTAATTAAACAAAAACCACTCCAACCAAATACCAGTTACAGAGTCCCACCCACAGGAGGGCAACAACAGCAACAACAAATTATATAGAAATATGTATACATATACATACATATGTACATTCTGTATATCACTCTAAGTTATATATAAGAGACGTTTGTCTGGTTCGCGTCTATTTGTCTAGCTTTGCCCAATGCATTTTTAATGATTTTCTCCAATATCTCTCTCTACACTGTCTGTTGCCAAATGTAACGGATTGTTAAGCTCCAGACCGGAATCCTGGTGCTCAGTGTTCGGGCAAGGATTTTTAATGAGTCACACCACCAACTGGCACCAAAATCTTTGCGCATTATTAACCTTTCTCTAAATAAAGTTAAGAAGCAGAAGCAGTTTTGACCAATAGTACGACTTAAATAGTCTAAGGAAACCGAGGACATCCCGTCGACATAACTTGAACCAAACGAATTCTGTAAACTGACAAGCATTTACTGGATGCAAATTTATATTACTATTATATTCAAAGAGCTAAAACACTTTTCCATTGGTTTTTCATAATTTCAATATTTCCACCCACTGATGTTTAAGTACTAACCAGAGGGCCGGGGCTAACCAACACCGCGCCGAAGTTTGTATACCGAAGTTTGTATATGTACCGGAAAAACATTTTATCTAAAATATTAAATGGATGGACTACAATCTTAGCATGCAAAATAACGAAGTTGTTAGTCAAAGTCACTGTTTTCCACCGATCATTCCTATGGCAGCTATATCATTATAGTGTTCCGATCCGGCTGAATCCGAGATAAACAACCTGTGCAGTATATACATGTATGCATGCAAAATTTTAACTCTATAGCTCCAAATAAAATCTAGTTGCTTTTGATATGTTTTTCTTTCTTCTATTAGAAGTTAACTTATTTATTTCTATTCAGAAATACATATAAAACATTTTTCTTTTACGAGTTACGAGTAATATTTGTTATTTAATTTTTGTTATATTTTCTTGTTAATTTAATAGTTTGAAATTTTGAGTAGTTGATTTGTACTATGTCGGATAAAAATATCATAAGTGATGAGATCGATGACATATCATCGCTAACTGATGTTGTTATGCATGCTATTAGTTCGCTTAATAAACCAAATGGGTCGTCTGTAGTAGCAATTGTTAAGTATATTAAATCCATCGAATATAATGTGGCTGATTCTAAAAGTTTAAGTCAATTGGTGTTAAAAGCTCTTAAGGTGGCAGTTAGCAACGGTCGAGTGAAACAATTGAAGCGATCTTATAAATTAGGGAAAAAGTCTAACAACAAAGAGATGAATGAGAAAATTAAGAATTTCAAAGAGAAGAATGAAAGAATTAAGAACAGGAAGGTAAAGAGAATACGAGAATTATGAATGAGAAAGAGAAAAACGTGAAAAATGAAAATGGGAAGGTTTAGAAATTCAATAGAGAAAAAGAACAGATAGAGAAACAGAAAAAGGCAACTGAAAATGACAAAAAGAAAACTGAGAAGAATCTTGAACAAGCGAGCACTGTGAGAGAGAAGAATGCAATCGACAAGAACACAGATCAAGCAAAACTTCAGGAATTCAAACTAACCAAGCCAAAAAGGAAGCAACCACAAACATCCAAGACATTCGCTAGAGAATCTGCAGTGGAATCCAAAACCCACAGTCCTTTATCAATGATATCTGTCAATGTAGCCAATGTCGAATGGCAGCCGTAAAGCCAAAATCAGATAGCAATATGGTTAAAAAAATTAAAAAAGATGAAGAGCGTTTCTTCAAAAATTTCGCATGGCTGACATCTACGCCACTATAAACAATCCCAAAGCGCAGAACAAAAGGAAGCTTCAAAATTTAAGATTTTTTCCGCAGTACCTTAAATCAAATATTATGCAATTATCAAGATTATTCAAATGCTACGCCATAATCGATTATTCTGCTTAAGTTTTCGATGCAGTTGTGGGTAAATTGAAACTACAAACGATTAATGATTCAACAATGTCCTTGTTTTAGCTGTAAGGTCCACTGCAAAGAAAATTTTTATTGATTATTTTGATTAATCAATTTTTAATGATAATCATATGTTTGATAATCATATGATTTGTATTCTTCCATGATAATTTATGTCTAGCAACACGCAGCCTTACTATTCATTTCTATCATGGGAATTTACAACTTGTAACTAATTTATAGATAAACATACCACTAGTCTTCCTTCTAAGTTGGTGATTTAGATATACCTATTCCTAAACTTGGTCCTTTAAAATTAAATGCATCCTCCAATGGGTCTACTCATCATTCAATTGAGTCCTTTCTTGAATGCAATCACTCGAACCAAAATACGGCTATCTGCATAGTTTTCTTCTGTTTTTTTTCTGACGCATGCGCCTTGAGATGCACCAACAGGAAACTCACTCAATGTTTAGTAACTGCATTTTTTTCGGGGGTATGTGTAATTTTTAATTGGACAGCCTTTTCTATGGGATAGGGGCAACAGCACAATTGCGGCTAATTGGCAATAATCAAGCATTGAGAATGCCGTCCATAAATTGCCATAAACAAAGTGTTTGCAGAGAAAAAGGCATTTTGCCATTATTTTTTTTTTTAATTGTGATTGAGTTTGCTGCATAAATCAGCAAATTAAATTACGAAAAACAATGAAGGCAATAAAATCTAGCAAAATGCATTTATATATTTATTTTTGCTCGCCTTACCCAAACTGGCTTTTTTTCTGGCTTGGCTACAATATAATTACGACTGTTGTTCGAGATGACGTTTTGGAAGGGGCAGAGGGCAGCGAAAGCAATTGCAGTCGCCTCTCTGACGCCACAAAATATGCTAATTTATATTTATATGAATGTATGTATATACATACATACATACATATGCTCATGGAAAGGGTTGAAACTGGCGAAATTCCCTTGATTCCGAACGGAAGCTCCATTTCGTACAGTGACTCGTGCTTCTCCTCCCTTTGAGGCGTTGTGAAATATTTTTGGCGGCAGCCGCCAGCGACTGCGGTCATAAAATTTATTGTTGCCAAATGCATATTTGTCACATTTCACCAATGTGTTTGGCGGCTCCACTATATGGATATATAGAACAATTTATAAGCAACTGGGGATTACCCGAGCTCCATCACTTAACTCACATTTCTCTCACACTCTTTTTGATGGAAAAACTAAAAACAAAAACGCCAAAAAAAGATGTAAAAACCAAATTCTAAAGTTGGACAAAACAAAAAAAAAAAAAAATCATATAGGAAATAAAATATTCTACACATGATTACAATCCATATTGAACTAATTTAGGATTCACTTACAACAAAGATAAGAATCAAATAATAAGAATTCTCGTCACGAAACCGTTTGGTTTCTTAGTTTTTTGCGAATGTTGAGCATTTAAAAACTTGATGGTTTTTGGAAAAGATTTACCAACTATTTGTCTTTGGATCAAGCTAACTCTACGTGTGGATTAAATTTGAAAAGTTCTCAAATATAAATCAGAAGTTCAATAAAGCCCTTACTTATTTTACCAGATCAAAAAATTCGATCGAATTCCTTGTAGACTCGATTGATAAATGTTAGGGTGTAAAGTGTACATGGCAAGGAGGTTGGAGTTATGCAGCTTTTATGCAATGAAGTACCTGTCCGTTTCTTTGGTCTCCAGGGCAAGTCTAGGGGGTCATGGCCTTCCAGACTGAAGGGGTTCCAAATGCCATACATCGTACTGACTAAGTGAAGCACATGAAGAATGTTATTTTTTACTTTAAATATTCTTTTTTACACTTAATAGACTTAAGAGCATCTCTCGTTTTCATTGTTTTTTCTTTGAATATAACCGCAAAGTGATCCGCAAACAAAAAGAAATGAAGTCATTTGTAATTAATGAGGTTTGTCACCCCAATTTGCCACAACAACTCCAAATAACGAACAGAAAATAATTAGGATATTTAACCTGACTGGCATATTGAAAATCACAGAAGCACAGCTACACACACACACACAGAGAAAAAGACAGGGAGACTCAAGGGTGACACATCAAAAACCAAAATAAAAGAACAACAACAAAAAAGTCAGAGAATATAAATAAAGTAAGGAAATGCCATCCACCAAAAACAATCTAATTATCTCGTTAAGCACACACACTTTTCTATACACCAATGTGGGAAAAAATCAAAAATCAACCCCTAAGCTAATGCCAGGACACAGGTGTCGTCCTTGCCTACATTGTCAGGGCTTTGGCTTTATGTGTTGACACCTTGACAGCAGCCCCCAAACCCTCCGCCGACCCACATAAACACAGACACAGCCACAGCATTCTGCTTGACCCTGACAGATGACAGTCAAATTGAGGCTGACTTTTGGTTTTGATTTTCGGTCGCTTTCTTCTCCATCATCATCATCTTCCTTATGAGTGCGTTCTTTAATTAAAATTATGTAAATAAATTTATTTAGTTGAAAGTAATATATGTATGCAACTGTCGCCCTTAAACCACTCATTTGGGGTTTTTTTTTTTTTTGTTGCTAACAAATTAGCCTTGAAATGAGAAATTTGCAGTCCATGGGCATGACAAGCAGCAAATGAATAGAGATGGTGGAGGGGGACATAGTCTTTGCCTTGAATACAAAAACGTAGCTGACAGCTGCTGTCAATGGCGGGGAAGAGCATTAAGTATACTTTACTCCAATAGAGAGGCGTGAAAAAGCAATTAAGTGTGGCACAGAAAAGAAAAAGCAAAAACCAAAAAAAAAAAAAAAAGGACATGGTACATAGATAGTAAAAACATTCTACTCAGTTTCCACCAAAAAATCATATGAATAATCCTTCATAATTTCCACACCTAAAAAAACACACACACTCGACTTGACTATCAACCTTAATGAAATTCCAAAAAAGAGCAACACGCAAAAAGCATTCGGCCAATGTTCAGTGCCCTCTACTCTTTCCTCTTTTGCTCACGTACATACATATGTCAAGGTCCAGTTGAACTTTGTGACCGTCCTTTGCTGCCGTACGACCCTTTTACAGATATTGCCATATTGCTGACATCAACATGGGAGGAATTGTTTTGATGAATGTGTCGATTTAATTGATGAATGAGTTTTTAAGCTGAAAAGTCACTCAAGGCAACAAAAAAAAAAAAAAAAAATAGATCTGAAAATATGGATTGGAATGGCAACTGTCTGTATATAAATGTTTAAGCAGATAGATGAAGAATGACCATGTGGGGTTTAATTGAGCCTATTTTGTCACCTGCTATAAATGAAACATCTTAAAATATGTAAGAGCTAGTTATTTTTTCCAAGGCGTAAGTTAACAGTTAAAGCTAAAGAGGGAAATTCATTTGAAATCACCTCTTTTCACCTCTTCTTTACCTTTTCAAAACAAAACCACAGTTATCACAGTAAATTTAATAATATTAAATAAGTCAATTCCAATATTTAAAACTTCCCAAAGGTCATGGGTATTCCGGCAGACTGAGTGATCTAAATTAAAAAAGGAAGAAAGCATTTTAATCTTTCCATCTACAGCTGAATGTACTGAACTCGGATGTTTTAAAATGATCGAAAACCATAAATTTTGCACAAAATTTTACGAAAATTCTAGTTTAACTTGTGATATTGTAAGGATCTTGTAGCTGTTTTGAAGAATATTTTCTATGATTGAAAATAGGTTTGGTAGGTTTTTTTTTTTTCATCGACACAAATTCAATTGCTCTACTATATACATATGAGCATGAGTTACCTTATGCGTTTAAAACTTAGGAATGGAAACTTAGCTATCGCTTAATTGACTATCCCCAAAATGTATGCTACACAAAAGTTCGGATTCTCCATCCATACGCAAATATAACCAATTCAGTTTACAGCAATAATGTTGCGATTTGTTCACCCCAATTGTAAAAAAGATGGCAACCAACAGAAGAAGTGTGGTGAGGGTGGTTGGCGAAGAGGGATAGTACAAAAACAAGAAAAACACAAACAAACAAAAAGTAGTAAAAGGGTAAAGACTATGGGCAGGCAGTGTCAGGGTGCAAGTGGAGTTTCCATTTAGTCTCTCTGGCATGCAATAATATAAATTCCAGCCAACACACAGCGAGAGACCAACCAGCCAACATTAAAACTATAAATAGAAAGGAACCAAAGCAGCCAGGGGGCACATATACCCGACATATAAACCCGACTATGAACCTTTTTCTACTCTCTTTGTGTGTATGTATTTGTTTGAATTGTTATAGGAGTAAATTTTCCAGCAAAGTCTTGTGGCTTTATCTATGTGTGCACAACAACATGCGGTAAGAAGAGAACAATATAGCCAACCAAAAACATTCGTTTTTTTTCCTCCCATATAAAAGGTAGAAACTTTCGTGAAATTAGACAGCAAACACTAAAATCAAGTATATAATAAAAAATAACAATTTGTAAATTAATTATTTTGTATTATTTTTGAATTATTTATTTTTGCCCACAAACTGTTCGTGAATTTGCCAAAAGCAAACATAAGTTTATTTATGATTATTTAAAATGTCATAGGGATAAATTCGAAAATTCGCATTGCCTGATTTGGACTATCTGTTTGGTTGTCATCGCGGTCTATGTACATAATACATATGTATTAGGAGCTAATGAACTCATTCCAGACAGCTGTCTTAGAGATTTGTTTTCACCCAAGACCATCCACTTAGTTATTTTGAACCGTTTTTTACGCTTTCTCAGGCCGATGTCTGCTCATGGTTAAGATGTTAAGCTATACTGAACAAAATCGGAATTGTATTCATTTTTGGAAATTCAATATCTCTAAAAATCACAAAATTATAATTACAAATTATCCATTACTTAGGATGCCTACTTAATTGTTATTAGATCTAATTGTCAGTTGTAAACATTTGGTTGAACAAACATTAAAAAAACAACAACAAACAAAATTTCTGTGCCATATTTTTCTATGCGAAAACTTGTCAACTTATTTAATCTTTTGGGCCGATTAGACTGTGGCCAACATAATATTATGTATATTTCCGTCACTATAAGTGAGCCATAGTTAATTAGCTTGCATACATACACACCCATTTATTTACGGGATGGATATATCGTGCGATATATATACATATATATATATGTATATACATATACATAAAACGAAATGTGACGCTTTGCGCATAAAACAAAATTTCAACTGCAATTAGTTTTGGAAATGTGTTGGTGTCTCTGTCGCTCACATTTACTTTCTCGTTCCCTCTCGCTCTGCTCATGATAAAACCATAAAAAAATTTTCCGCCAACATGGCAAATAATTTGGCTAACGACATTTTGTAACTAATGCTGGCCAACCGCAACAGCAACAGCAACAACAAGAACAACTTAAACGATAACCATTAACACGCCCTCCGGAAGGGAAAATGCAACAAAAGCATTTTGGTCATTAAAACTCACTCCCCCGCACTGCTTCATCGCCCCTGCCATGGTACACATAACGGTTTATTGTAATGCCACCGCCATGCCACGACTTTTAGGCCAACTAATACTGGACGACAAGTGGCGACCGGCCATAGCAGCGTTGCCACTTAATTAGAAAAGTTTTTGTCGCCCACACACACACACATAGACAAAAGTCATTGATAGTTACGTGAAGAAAAAGAAAAGTTACACTAGAATGGAAAACCCGTAACCCATAAAAATTATTGCATTGCATTTGCCAAAAAAGAAGTGGATGCAGTAAAGTTGGGACAACGACAAATGAAATCAATATACAATTCATTATACTCACCACACAAATGTCCTTTGTAAATAAACAGAGTTCTTTTCTTTTTTGTTTTATTATACCCTTGCATGGGTGCAATGGTAGACCGTAAGAACTACAGGTACTTTGGAGAAAGCCAAAATACAAGATATGGTTAACGAATTGTATATCTTAAAGCACTTCTTTTAGATCAAACAAATAAGTTTTTTTTTGGATCCACGACAGTGAAAAATTTAACTACTCCAATGCATTGGTAAAAGACAAAACAAAGAACGTGGGTTTTGACGCTTACCTAAACCAAGGTTCCCCAGGTTTTATACCGATTCGGATAAGTTAACAATATTTTTTTATCAAAGACAAATTTACATTTTTTTCAAGTCACTATAGATTAAGCCACGAAACATTCGACACACTTTGATAGTGCCATCGCTAAAGCCTGTTTGAGAGAGAGTGAAAGGAGATTTCGGTAAGACTAACTGAAAGCCAACTCACATTTTTTAAACTTCTCTAGTTTTTTGATTGAGTCTGGTATAATTGGATGGTTACAATACACCCTACATCGAAATACATCTGAAATTGATATACCCAGTTACATAGAATGGTTAACGGGTAAAACAAAACTCAAGTTTTCTAATCCCACGCCAAAGAAACAAAAAAACGGGAAAATTATATATAAAAAAAAAAAAAAAACAAATCGAAAAATGGAGGTTAAGTCAAGAGAATGCCATCTGCATGTCACACAGAATGTTTCTCTATGGAACCCTACCATACCTCCCACCGTTTTTCCCTTTCAAGCCCTTCATCTCTGCCTTCTGTTCTAGAACTCTCACCCGCAGTCTCTCGACTCTATTTGCACATCTTTCCAATTAATTGCTTCTACGTGGCCATTGCGATCCGCGGCAACTGTCAACAAAAGCTGCCATTGCTTGCTTCCATCCACACACTGCCCACCTCTCGTACTTTGTCACCCACTTGCCACAAACATGGCCACAAAAAAACGAAGAAGAATAAAAAAACAAAAACAGAAAGATGCAAAGAAAACGAGGCCATACACACATACATACAACAACTGTCAGTGAGGAAAATCATCAATGATTTCAATTGAAAATTTTTCGCATGAGCCACGTGCCTTTGCCCTTGCATTCATTTCGCTGTTTGCCGCTAAAATTGCTGGAAATTGGAACCCAGGCATGGTTCTTGCCACAGGGATCCACACAGAAACAGTTTGCACAGCTGCTGTGGGCTAAATAACACATATGTACAAACATACACACATGTATTCTACGCAGAAATTTTAGCCAATAGACCCCAAAAAATAACAATAAATGTGAGGAAAATGAATATTACATTTTCATTTTTGTCATATACAGAAATCAATTATATTTCATTCTCTATTTGAATATCGTAAGGTAGGCGTAGGTATCTACGCCTATTTGAGTCACTTCATAAACGCCATAGAATAGAGTTTATTTAGATGTCACGCTATTTGCCAAAGGACCCACCCTTTTTCCCTTCCCAGTTGCTTAAAAAACAAAGAAAAATTTTACAAAAAAAACAAAAAAAGAACGAACCGAAACATACAGAACCAGAACAGCGAATTAGCTGCCTGCCATTGACAAGAAAACTGACTGTCAAAAGCAAAACCTAAAAAGTGGAACCAATACCCAATTGGCGGCTTAGCATAGAATACTTCACAGTACTAGCAAGGATACGCTACTCTGGCATCGAAAGAGGGAGAGGACCATTCTTCATGCAACATGCAACTTGGCGGCAATTGAAAACTCATTGACAGTTGACAATTGAAAAAAAAAGCAATCACAACAACTACAACAAACACAGTGAAAACAACTCTTCAAGAGTTGAGCGACAACAAAAAACAAAAACCTATCAAGTTGCCTGGGGGGAAACTTAAAATTACTTTCATATACAACTCAATTTCAAAATACTCTAACCAAAACGATCACGATTTAAATACAACAACGAAATAATTGGAAAGACTACAAGTAAATTATTTAAATATAATTTATGACAAAAATTCTTTATATTTATGACAACAAGAGATCTTTCTCAAACTATAATAGGTTTAAAGAAGAACGTAAGACCAAATCAATTCTATTTGTTTATCCAATTCAATTATTGAAACTTGCGCTCTGTTGACTTTGTACAAATTGCATAAATTTGATAGCATAATATTTTTTTTTCCACTTGTTTAATGTTGCTACATATATCGATGAATTAAAATAAGCTAGAAATCAAAAACAGCAGCATTTTTTATAAAAAATTGGTTCAATTTAAATACAAATTCTTGAAACTGCAAAAAAATCATCAGCAATCTATTTATAGATAAAAATAAAACTCATCAAATAATATTTTGACTACATTTGCAGTTGTTTAATAGAACATTACAGTTACAGCTTTCTGTTTAAGGTCAACACAAAAATAAAAGTTAAATCTTAAGAATACGTGGCTAATATATGTATTGAGATTAGTAAAGTTGTTGTACAAGGGCACAAAAGTGTTGAAGCAGATACATCTAACACGATCCTTGCACAAATGAATCCTGAAAATAGTTCTAAATATTGATTTTTGACTTCTTTTGGCTTTCTTAGTAACTCGTTAATGTGGTTGACAAATCCAACAAAAACTCTTTGCAGATTTCTTAGTAGAATCCATCATGTTGGTAATATCTTTAACTTCTTAAATATTCAATTTGATTATCGAAAAATGCATGCAGACCAAAAACTACACTTTCTTTACTTACTTCTTCTAACTTTATTGTTGTTGCTTTCGGGATTTCATTTTTATTTTTATTTATTTTTTTTCTTACTTTTTATTCCAGAGCCGAATGGAATTTTATTTTGTGTTGCTTCTGTCGCTGACAGGCAGCGACAGAGACGCAGGCAGAGGCAGTCAGTATGCCTCTTGTTGTTGTTATTCATTTGTTCTGACTTGCTGAGACATTTTCTACATTTTCTATTTGAAATTGTCAGCCACAATTGATATGCATTGGCTGTCGATGAGAATGTCTCTTTGTTTTCTTCTCTTCTGCTTCATGCAGTCAGGAAATTGATTTTCAACAATCATATAGAACCACAACAAGTTCAACCACGGTCCCCCTCTTCCTTCACTCTTATCTCATTTCGTTTCATTTATTATTATTACAAATGAAGCGTATAAGAAACGCAGCAATTAACATAAAAAAAGCAACAAAAAGATGAAAAACAAACAAATAATTCCAATGTATGTATGGGGAAACGCTCAAATAAATTGCCGAACGGTTGAATGCGTACTCCTGAAAGTATGCAATGGAAAAATGCATTTAATTTTTGCTGTTTTTTGTTCCCTTATACGCTAGTGTGTGTGTGTGTGTGTGTGCGGCAGAGAGAGAAAATTGTTTCAGTTTTTCTCGCACTTTTTTTTCTGATTTGAAATTTAATGCACGTACTCAATGAAGAAATTCCAACAGCAGCGCATTAGTAGACAAGCTTCAAACCAGGGTCAGCTGGCCTTTTGGCACTGGTCTGTCTGTTAGTAGGGCTAGCGGGTTGTTGAGGTAGCTCGAGGTAGAGAGGTACAGTGCCTGCCAATTGCTTTTCAACATATTTGATGCGACGACGACTTTCGACATTTTGCAACTTGGCCACGTACAAAAAAAAAAAAAAAAAAAAAAAAAAAATTGGCAGCAAAATGCAAAGAACCAACAACTCTCAGACTTGACTTTGTTCCTTCTTTTCTGCTTAAGCATACAAACTGTATATAACGTATACGCCCTGTATGTCCATGTGTGTATGTGTGTAGTGAAGTAAACGCCATGTTGAACAACAACAAACATAAAATGTAATCGCAGCTAATAAGAAAACTAAGCAGATCCTTGCAGGTCACGATTTACGCTCGTTTCGCATTCGATTTGTGATGCGCCCCATTGGTCTAGCTAGATTCGATGCACTGTTTACTATGCACCGTGTGCCAAAGTTGTATGTACATACAACTATAATAAAAAAAAATTCCAACAATTGCAAACTTCCATCCCTTAAAAAGTAATTTCATGTTTATTCTTAGTTTAAGCAAGAAATTATTTCCTTCGTAACTTTATTGGGGAATTTATAGATCAATTACAATTCCCAACCAGTTCTCTTAAATTCCAATTAGCTCGTAAGAAATCGTATAGGTAGTTAATTCTTAGTTTTTAACAAGAACTACTTTAAGCTAGAAATGACAAAGTCTGCATAATGAAAATAAAAATGTGTTTAATCAACTTATCGTGGGTTATAAAACAAGTTTATAAATAATTTTCCCATAGATCACATCAAGTTGAATGAAATTAGATGTTCATTGATAATTGCGTTTGAAGGTCGTTTGAAAGATAAATATTAATAAATTCTTGTTGTTCTCCGAAAACTAGTTTTTGTTTTCAAAACAATACTTTCATTGAAACCATTCATTAAATGTTCAAGATTTCAAAAACTAGTTTTCTGATTGTTCTGAACCCACTGTGCCCAGACTGGACTTGGACTGCCATGTCAATGGACATTTAATGGCGTTTGCCATTATGCGCCGCATCAAATGTGCCAAATACGCTTCGTTGGCAATAAATGCTGCATGGTGAGGTTTTTTCACTCTTATATCTTCGAGGGCAATTGTGGCGGCGAAAGGGTAGACTCTAAGGGGAATATATTTTGGGTCGAAGCCTGTCTACGTTTGCCTTAAGCCATGTCCTAGTCCTTAGACTAAGTTCTGCCCGGCCTCAGCTGTCCCACCGTTTGCTATTTCCAATTTTATATGCAGCACCTCTCTCTCTCTCTCTCTCTCTTTCCATCTCTATGTCTCCTACTCCCATTCTCTGTTTCTCGTAATTTTTCGTGAATTTCTACACGTACTTGCATTCCATCTTCGTCTTCATTGCCGTCCAGCACTTTGGCCCCTAGACTGCAGCAGTGGATTGTAAGCGGCATAACCTTTGAATAAAATTAGCATTACCCCACGAGCAGGTGGCATTTTTTCTCTTTGGAGAGAGGAAAAAGACTAATAAAAATGCTAAATGACTTTTGCAGCACCATATGATGTGGCTTAGTCATTAAAATGAATGAATCAAGAAACGTAAATAGTATTCATTGCAACTTCATTTCAATTGTTTTTGATCATCAAGTACAGCCATAAAGTTTATTGTCTTGAAATAAATAAATAAATATTATATTATATTTATTTGTCTCTGCTTAATTTCATATTGAGAATGAACTTTTGTTTTGTGTCCAACTATTTTCAAGGGAAAAGGATGCTCTATTAACTGGTTAATTGTATTGCACAATATTCTGATCGAAAACAAATTATTTTGCACTTTTTAGGCCACACATCAATTATGTTGGGTGCTAATGGGGGTAAGGAGAGGTGGACGGACGAATTCTGGGCCTGGCCTGGACCAACAAAAACTAATTGGTGGAAAATGAAGTTTGGGCGCAAATTGAAATGCAATCGAGGCAAAAGCGGATTATTGAAAAACTTTTATGATTGAATTTTGCACAAGGTTGGCTGCAGCCCCCGGAATCCTGCCCCTAAAACCTACCACACAACGCAACACACAAAAAACCAAAAAACATAGTAGACTCTGCCATGGAGCATTTGAGTGAACATATGTGTGTGTGTGTGTGTGAGTGTAAAGGGCGTGCAAGTGGGGAGTGGCAACAATGGCACAGGAAGACAAAAAAAAAAAAAATCGCCTTACATACGATTTATATTTTGCTACTTTCGCTATAAAAAATAAATATGCAATAAAACAAAACGACAACAGGGCCGACATATGCGTTATTGTGTTTCACTACACTCCCCACCCCTCAACCGTTCCCTTCCCAATGGAAATATTTGCCTAGAAAACGAAGACATGAAAGCTTAAAAATATATATGTCGCATTTGGCAAGACACAGCACAGAACAAAAATAACATATACCATAAGGAGGAACGTTAGGCGAAACGAAACGAAACGAAACCAAACCGAAACCAAAACTGAACCGAAACCGTGGAAAGACAAAGGCATTTCTAAATGGCAGTAGCAGGCCGAGCAAGACAGTAGGAAAATAGAGAGGGAGTGAGGAGTTGGTCGGAGGACATTTGTAAGCGGGACAACAGGGCGTATTGTTATACTAAATTGCGCTCTCAGCTGGCGCACGACTTGACTGCATCATCGTCTTCTTTTTCTTCTTTGGCATTTTTGGCATTTGGCATGCATCACAATTGGAGTATGAGCAAGCGGAGGAGGTCTCTGTCTCAGTTTATGAAGCATATGTTATTTAGCTCCTCTTACTGCACCCCTTTTACAGTAGATGGCAATCATAAAAAAAAAAAAAAATAAATAAAAACGAAGGACTTTTATTCCTTGTAGTATTTACAGTACTCGAAGTATTGTATTCCCTAGGCAAATCACTGCAGTCAGATTTGCTCGATGGCTATAAGGCAAATCGTTTGGCATTTGTTTTGATTTGCAATGATTTCAAGAGACCAAAAGCAAGATAGGCGCGACGTGAGACAAAATGTCATTCCATGTCATATGATATATGTCATGTGAGAAATTTTTAGCCAATAAATATACGGCAAAAAGAAACAATTGAAGAATTTTGAGTGGTCTTTTAGTTTTATTTTGATGGCTGGTCTACATAGACAAACGCAAACAAATCATTCTAAATCAATTTTTATGTGTTTAAAAATTTCAGCATTAAACAAATTCCTATTGTGTTTATGCAATTTGAAACAGAATATTAATTAAGATATTAATATAATTACAAATATTCAGGGTTCAATTTAAATTTATGAATCAACATGATTTTTTCTAGTTAAATTTAAAATGTACGACATCAATTCAAATGCCTCCTAAAAAACTAAAATTGAATGCTTCATCGATCTTGGGACTATTCAAACTATTTATATTTTAAGATCATGGGTCTAGCCATGGGTCTGATTTTTTCAATTTGAATACGATTTTAAATATTAATATATACATATATGTATAATACAAAAATCTCCTCTAGAAAACAACTCGTCCAAACTGTGCAACAAAGAGGTGAGCAGGCTATCTGTTTAACTGTCTTGGCCACAAGAACTATCATCATCTATCACAAGCAAACATTGCTAATGAATGGGCATAAAGAAATATTGGAAGAAATATTTATAAGTATAACATTGTCATACACTGCTCATATTAAAAATTGTGTGGTAAAACACTTTAGTGTTTTATAAAAATTTGTCTATCATTCTATTACAGCACCCAGCATTTTGACCTGACCTAAACACTGACCCTTTTAAGCCGCTTAAGTAAACCACCAACAACCGTTGTCGCTGCTTCTTCCTATGATAGTGAAAGTTTCTTATCATAATTTACAAGACAATTAGCTAGACGCTCGCTCTGTGTGCTTTCCCCTACTCTTTGGGTATTGGAAAAAAACTTTGTCTATGGTTGTTTTCGTTGCCAGGAGAGCTACTTAAAGTTTAGAGCCCGTCCCGGCCCGTTCCATCCCAAAAATACAACGCCAGACAATAATTAGCCAAATTTATTGTAATTAGGGGCACACGCACGGCGCAACCAGACACAGGACCATATCAACTTAAGGAACTAAAGGAACTGCTAGCGAACCAAAACATTTGTACATATGTGACCAAAGTCGAAGTAATTATTATCATTAGACCAAGACCATGCACATACGTATACCGTTGACTCCTCCTCATCACCTGGGTTTCTGGGTTTCTATGCCTCCTACTCCTGCTGGTCCTTTTCCCTTTTGGCAGATCCTTGTAGCAGGGTTGTCACATGTGTTGCGTAGCGAGTTGAGACAGCATTTAATTGTACAAAGCTTCTTTTGCTCTTAGAGAGTTTTTAAATAATTTAGTTGTGTCGTAAGCTGGCCAGAACAAAACTGTGTGTGTGTGTGTGTATAAGTGTGAGTGTCAAAGGCATATGGTGTAACGCAGTCAAGTCACGTCACATAAAAGTAGCTCGCTAATTTTTCTACCTTTTATTTTTTGGTGGCTCAAAAAGTTTTTCTTTCACTGCAATGCGCTGTAAAAAGAAAATTTTTTATTCCGTTTTTTTTTATTTTAACTTTTTAAGTTTAAAATTCGCTTTGTGAGCTTAAATTGTGATAAAAAAGAAATGCTATTTTTTGAGTGACAAGAAAGCGGTACAGTAATCACACACACACACACACACCGAATCAACGATAGTGCAACATGGCGAGTGGCTCACGTTTTCGTTGGTAAACTTTATTATTTCGTGTTAAAAGTAAATAAACTTAGCTCTGTTAAGTGAAATACAAAGAGTCCTAGAGAATGGGTAGATACCACCTTTACATTGTTTGTCCTTTGTGGTGATGTCTTCCATCCTCCCATACTGTGTCAGCCAGTCCAAATTGAAATTGGACATTAGATGTCTCCACACACATATCCCTTCAGTGAGGGAGGCGGGTGCGCAAAATGGCAACTGCTGTTGTCGCCGCGGCTGGTGACAACTTCAACTTCAACAACAACAACAATAACAACAGCAACTCCTTTGGTATGCACACAACCAAGAACACACACACACTCTCATTGTGAATGACAACGCCCCTAGTACGTGATTTCATTTCCGTTTTGCGTTTTCCACTCGTAACTTGACTCCATTCTCGTTTGCTTTTCCAAAAGCGCACTTTGAATGCCAAAACAACAAAAGTAAACTGAAGTACAAAAAAAAAAAAAAGACTTAAACTAAAACCAGAAAACTGTGTCTAGTTGGAAATGCAAAAGTATTTCAAGTAAATGCATATAACCTATAAGAAATCTATTTTTGTATATCAACTACTAATCGTTCATGGTACAGTTGTATTAGAAAACCATTTAGACTTGTCATTGAAGTTGCTAATGAAGTCTAGGAGCCAAACTATTCTCATCTTTTTGGATGATGTTGTCAATTTAAAAATTTGGTCATTCTTTCTATCATCCATGCTTACATTTAATCGATACAGAAAGTAGCACTTCTTCGGCAGGTGTAATAAACTGAATGAAAATTTCGCTTTGAAATCATAAAATTGTGAAACTAGATATTAATTCATTTGTTCAATCTGCACTTTGAAAAAGACATTTCATTGTTGCACATAGCATTTGAGTTTTTCAATAGATATAAAATCTTTCATTTTTGCTAAATTTAAAACTTGTAAAGTGAACCTTTTGACTGAAATAAATTAAATCAGCTTCTGTGGGTGCGTTTTCTGTTTCTAGTTTTCTAATGAATTCAATTCGGTTGAATGTGGTTGCTATGTAGATATAATAAATGGCCACTAAAAGGTCTAAAAACATTTAAACTTATGGGCTAGAACTGTAATTTTATAAAAGTACTGAAAAATCCCTCGATGACACTCTTGAAGGTGAAATAGAACAATGAAAGATTTTCAATGGTAATAAATGCTATTAGTTTAAGTATCTATCAAATGAAAGATATACTTTTGTCTTTTATAAAACTGGGTATTTCAAAGGATTTGGACTTTCCAAATGGTGCTTCCAAGTTTCTTAAGGCGAATTTTTATGTCCAAAATGCTTACCGGTCTTTGCCAAATTTATTACTTATGCACTGTGGACGGAAAGCCCGATTTTTTGGCATAAAGTCCAAAAAGTCATGGAACGATATGGTCCCTATTGCCATTTATTTAGAAACTAGACACTCTAAGCACAATAAGTATATCGATGAACTATCTATTAGTCATTGCAGCCCTGCACGAAAACCAGGGCCCCAAAGTCAAGTATGTGTTCAGAGCTTTGTTTACATTTGCAATGTTTAAAAATTTGCTCAAGTTTGAGGTGACTTATTTAAGAGGAAGTAAACATTAATTAAATTATTAACTTTGGAAAATACAGAGCCAGGTATGTTTTCTATAAATTCCAGCTTAGAATTGTGTAGTATGTGTCGAATGTTGTACATGTGTCTGATGTTGCAGCCACTTTTAATTTCAGCAATGCACGAAGTATGGCGGAAAAAAAAAAAAAAAGCAATGTATGATTGGATTGGCGATCATATCGGCAGCAAAAATATGGATGATCAACACAATGATTTGATTCACAAAAATGAGTGAGTGAGCCAAAATGAATGGCTCACTGAACTGAGCCACTGAGCTGGGTCCTTCAATATGGCTCTTTTTGGCTCACTAACTCATTTTGACTCAGTAGTTCAGTTTGAAAAATAATTTTTATATATGTAATATTTTTAAATGGCTTAAAATGTAGCGTATTTTACTATCGGGTCATGAGCTATCAGCAAGTGAGCCAGTGAGCCAAATGAGTGAGTTGGCTCACTTCGGAAAAAAAGAATGAGTGAGCCAGTTCACCTCGATGAGCTGTTTTTACCCAAGTCTATTTTATACCATACACCCATAGGGTGAAATGGTATATTAAAGTCGCCAAAATGTATGTAACAATCAGAAGGAAGCTTCTAAGACCCAATAAAGTTTATATATTCTTGATCAGGATCAAAAGCCGAGTCGATCTAGCCATGTCCGTCTGTCCATCCGTCCGTCCGTCCGTCCGTTTGTATGAACACGCAGATCTCGGAGGCTATAAGAGATAGAGCCAAAAAATTTGTTATGTAGACTCGTTTAGTATGTAAATGTATAAAGTTATTTTGGCCACGTCCCCAGATTTTACTTAATACTGTTTTTCTTATAAACTATAATAGCTAGAGACATCAACTTGGGTATATATTCTCGTTTAGTTAGCGCACAGAAACTAATTATTCAAATGTTTTGCCACGCCTCCTTCTTTTTCTTCATTTCGTAAATAAATCTTCGTACCAATATTAACTTAATATACGCGCAGATATTGGCTGTTTAAAAATGTTTAAAAAAAAACATTTTTCCCCGAAAACTGGCTTAGTAAGCGTGCAGATTAGAAATATTTAAATATTTTCCCAAGCGGACTAGAGACATGCAAAATATACCTACGTATTAATGTATTTTGTTAAGCGCTCCAAAAGGGCAGAATTGGCCGTAGGGTGGTGGCGGCGCTACAGTACAGGTAGCATATATATATTCTTGATCAGCATGAGAAGCTGAGTCGATATAGCAATGTCCTTCTGTCCGTCCGTTCGTCGGTGCGGATGCGTTTTACTCAGTATCTTAAGGGCTATTGGGATGAAACTTGTTATTTGAGCTACTAATAACCCGGGTAAGATAAAGAATGAAAATTTTCAGGACCGGACTACTACATCATATATTAGTAGAAGAAAAATAGTTGAAGAGAATAGTTGGAGTATGGCTATGAAATTTACTAGTATGATAGGTTATTATATAAAACATCAGATCCTGAAATTTTAATTGGATCGCTAAAAAGAGAGCACACGTTACAGACAATATAATTCTGACTTTTTTGCTTTCTACTAAGTACCATGGGACGCATACGAAAAAAATGTTGTATGTATTTTAGTGCTATAAATTCCGTGCAGAAAGAAGCATTTCTTATTATGACATACAATCGCACAAATAATATGTAATTCCATTTGTTTGGTAAGAAGGTAAAAACAAATTTGCACATATGATATTCACCATAAATTTACTAAATAATTTTTCATTGCAGTTGGTCTATGCGTCCCCTTGTACTTAGTAGAAAGCAATGTTTAGTAGTTCACTAAGCAAGCCAGAATATTTCAAAACTAAACGTATGTCGAGTTCCCAGCCGAATTATTTATTCAATCATCATTGCTCAAACAGCAAACAACAGTAAAAAATCAAATAACTATTTAAATAAGTATCTACATAAATATTCAGTAAGTTTTGCAGCGATCACTAAGGACTAAACAGGGAAAAGAGTATTAACAATAACTTTATTCTGTTTAGCAATGTCAGACGCGGGGGCGGCAACAACACTAGCAGCAACAACCGACTCTGCCGCCGCAACGACTACAAAAAAAGTCTGGAGCAATGGGTATCCAATCAAGTGCCTGGCTGACTGCTGCTGCTGTTGCCATCTATACTGCTAGAGTTTTGTGGGTGAAGCTTAGGAAGAGTAATTCTACTAGAGATAAGGAAGGTGACAATGAGAACGAAATGGGCAACGAAGTGGATGCCGATGAAGGTTTCGCCAACTGGAAGCAGGATGACTTTATCCCTGTGGGATCCCAATCGAATGGGTTGATGACCACCCACAAATAAAGTGTTCAAAATGTTAATTTTGTTCAAAGGTAAGAACTTGTCTATTCGAAATGTACTGAGCATTGATCGATCATTTACAGGTGCTTCACTTATTTTGGAAACCTAAATTTGAAGTCGACTTTTCATAAGCATTACACATACAGTACACATTTAATACACCTACACATACACATACAAATTATTCTTGCGTTGTTGGTCAAGCGGTGTTATAATGCTCGTTAGTTCTGTGGGGGATCATCGAGTACTTATTCACATTTGTTATTCTGTTAAAGCAAATCCAAAAAGTTTCGAATAAATACAAATTTGTTGTAAATTACTCACTCAAAAACGCTTGTTATTTTATTTCTATAAGTTTTAATTCGAAATTCGAATTCGTACATCGATACATGCCTATATCGACCTAAGTCCCTGCCGTGAGTCATGAAACATGAATGACACAGCAGAAGGACAGGTCGGTGCTCAAATTTAGATGCATGAATTCATCCAAAAATAGCTTAATGCATGTTGTAAAACATAAGGTCCTTGCAGTTAGACTTTACTTTGGCGTCTAAGCTTTTTGCAAAGGGTTAGGTGAAGTTCTTGGGAATATCTGTTTAGACCACTAGCCGTTATATGACCGATCGGTCAATATAGTGATACTGGTAAGAAAAGAGTTGCTTATTTTAAGTTTCCAACACAAAATATAAGTCGAGACGACGATCAAAGAGAGAACGTGAGCGTGTGAGAATAGACCAGGGCCCGGTACTCACATGTAATGCGTGTAACCGAACGGCTGTCGAAGTGCTTTTCTTCTTTCGACGCTTTGTTGAGATCACACTGGAGAAAATTGATCGCTGCTTTGTTTTTTCTGATTCTCTTGCATCAGATTATCTGCTGTAGTCAAAATTTTGTTAATTTTCGTTTTGCGCAATGTAAAGCAACATACGCACACAAGCAAGTGCCCTAAAATAGACGATCAAAGAGGGATGACGAACGAATGAGAGATGACGACGAGAGAGTTGGATGCAAGGTCACGTCGAGTACCATAGACGGGTGCTATTAGTTGAGTGGCAAAGTCGGACACTAAAAGTCGGGCGCGAAAAGTCGAAGCGTCATAGAAATTGTTAGATTGTCATTTAACATCTTGTAATCTCTATTTAGTCGTATTTTCAAGTAATCCCACAACTTGTAAATAAAACCCCACATGTACACTTGTTCAGCATGACGAGACGAATTGATATTCCCGTGTTCGTTCGTCTTTTTATAGTCTATATAGGGTACAGAGCTGTAATTTTGCACGCAGGCTTCTAAATATTGCACTGGTTGTACAATTTAGATTCATCCGGCACGGATCAAGGTTATGAGACTGACATTTTTCGACTCGAACCACGAAATAGTCTTTCCAGTGGAGAAACAGTCTTTTCTAAAACCACTTAGTACTATTGCGCGTTAATTAGAATTGAGAGTCAAAAATTGCAGCTCGCATATACCATAACTGAAGGAGGTATAATTATACTCATCAGGGCCCGTAAACTTCAATTTTTTTTCATCAGAGGTGTTTTTTTATACCATGATATATTATTTCACAATAATATATTAATGTCGCCAAAATGTATGTAACAATCAGAAGGAAGCTTCTAAGACCCAATAAAGTTTATATATTCTTGATCAGGATCAAAAGCCGAGTCGATCTAGCCATGTCCGTCTGTCCATCCGCCCGTCCGTCCGTCCGTTTGTATGAACACGCAGATCTCGGAGGCTATAAGAGATAGAGCCAAAAAATTTGTTATGTAGACTCGTTTAGTATGTAAATGTATAAAGTTATTTTGGCCACGTCCCCAGATTTTACTTAATACTGTTTTTCTTATAAACTATAATAGCTAGAGACATCAACTTGGGTATATATTCTCGTTTAGTTAGCGCACAGAAACTAATTATTCAAATGTTTTGCCACGCCTCCTTCTTTTTCTTCATTTCGTAAATAAATCTTCGTACCAATATTAACTTAATATACGCGCAGATATTGGCTGTTTAAAAATGTTTAAAAAAAAACATTTTTCCCCGAAAACTGGCTTAGTAAGCGTGCAGATTAGAAATATTTAAATATTTTCCCAAGCGGACTAGAGACATGCAAAATATACCTACGTATTAATGTATTTTGTTAAGCGCTCCAAAAGGGCAGAATTGGCCGTAGGGTGGTGGCGGCGCTACAGTACAGGTAGCATATATATATTCTTGATCAGCATGAGAAGCTGAGTCGATATAGCAATGTCCTTCTGTCCGTCCGTTCGTCGGTGCGGATGCGTTTTACTTAGTATCTTAAGGGCTATTGGGATGAAACTTGTTATTTGAGCTACTAATAACCCGGGTAAGATAAAGAATGAAAATTTTCAGGACCGGACTACTACATCATATATTAGTAGAAGAAAAATAGTTGAAGAGAATAGTTGGAGTATGGCTATGAAATTTACTAGTATGATAGGTTATTATATAAAACATCAGATCCTGAAATTTTAATTGGATCGCTAAAAAGAGAGCACACGTTACAGACAATATAATTCTGACTTTTTTTGCTTTCTACTAAGTACCATGGGACGCATACGAAAAAAATGTTGTATGTATTTTAGTGCTATAAATTCCGTGCAGAAAGAAGCATTTCTTATTATGACATACAATCGCACAAATAATATGTAATTCCATTTGTTTGGTAAGAAGGTAAAAACAAATTTGCACATATGATATTCACCATAAATTTACTAAATAATTTTTCATTGCAGTTGGTCTATGCGTCCCCTTGTACTTAGTAGAAAGCAATGTTTAGTAGTTCACTAAGCAAGCCAGAATATTTCAAAACTAAACGTATGTCGAGTTCCCAGCCGAATTATTTATTCAATCATCATTGCTCAAACAGCAAACAACAGTAAAAAATCAAATAACTATTTAAATAAGTATCTACATAAATATTCAGTAAGTTTTGCAGCGATCACTAAGGACTAAACAGGGAAAAGAGTATTAACAATAACTTTATTCTGTTTAGCAATGTCAGACGCAAAAACAACACTAGCAACAACAACCGACTCTGCCGCCGCAACGACTACAAAAAAGTCTGGAGCAATGGGTATCCAATCAAGTGCCTGGCTGACTGCTGCTGCTGTTGCCATCTATACTGCTAGAGTTTTGTGGGTGAAGCTTAGGAAGAGTAATTCTACTAGAGATAAGGAAGGTGACAATGAGAACGAAATGGGCAACGAAGTGGATGCCGATGAAGGTTTCGCCAACTGGAAGCAGGATGACTTTATCCCTGTGGGATCCCAATCGAATGGGTTGATGACCACCCACAAATAAAGTGTTCAAAATGTTAATTTTGTTCAAAGGTAAGAACTTGTCTATTCGAAATGTACTGAGCATTGATCGATCATTTACAGGTGCTTCACTTATTTTGGAAACCTAAATTTGAAGTCGACTTTTCATAAGCATTACACATACAGTACACATTTAATACACCTACACATACACATACAAATTATTCTTGCGTTGTTGGTCAAGCGGTGTTATAATGCTCGTTAGTTCTGTGGGGGATCATCGAGTACTTATTCACATTTGTTATTCTGTTAAAGCAAATCCAAAAAGTTTCGAATAAATACAAATTTGTTGTAAATTACTCACTCAAAAACGCTTGTTATTTTATTTCTATAAGTTTTAATTCGAAATTCGAATTCATACATCGATACATGCCTATATCGACCTAAGTCCCTGATACCAAAGAGTACGACACTGTCCAAAATCCAAATTAGTCCGCTCTACTGTATGCATAAATTAGAGATGTGGGAAATACACTCCTTGGTCTCTCTTGCGACCGCATTGCAGACCGAGCTAAATAACTCTGAAGCAATAGATTGAACTTTCTTTACTTGCTTAGTTTCGGTAGTCCTAGCTATCGTGGGGTTAGAACTTTTCTCTTCGGTTTGGCGATGTAGCAGCGTCTGTTTCTTGTCCTGACAATATTTGCATCTATACTTATGCATCTACTGACATCTTAAAATAGCATAGTCAGGCCTAAAAGAACTTAAGCACATAAGTTTCTCTCACAGTGTTCTCTGAGAAGTCTGAGAAAATCATTAATGGTTGCAAATGTCCCATCACGGCTGTGGGAAACCAACTTTCATTGCGGCTCTGCGTCTCCCCTTTGATCAGATTTGAGGAAGATTCTTTGATTAAGAGGGGATATACATGATCTGGAATCATTCCCGGTTGTGAACAATACACAAGTTCACACTACTAACAAACTGGCAAGAAAGTTGGCATATCCTTGAGAAATTTTATTTGGGTTCAGTTTTTGGTCTCAGCTTGTATGTTAAGAGCGCAATGGTATCTACCTAAACAATTCCATTTATATTCCAACTGATGACAATATACATAAAAACTTGCATGCAAAGGAATCGATTGCAGAAGTAAGGAGAAGTGCCTGTGGCTAAGAAGTTGGTGGTATTGGTTCTTTCTGGTCATTTTCATGGTTGCCGTGGCATACGTAATTGAATACCAGACAGCAGCATGAAGACCAACAATTGCAGTAGCAGAAAGAATGTACAACGCCGAAGTCTCGGAATTAATTTTTAATATATCCTTGTACTTCAGGTCCTTGCACTTGTTTTGCTTGTCTTTATTTGCCGTAAACAAAGAACAAACTACCTAAGTGCAAATATATTTGTTACTGTGAATTGAATAGATATATAAATTTCATATTTACATATGTACATTTATGTATATATGTATATAAAAGACGGAAAATTCAATTTACATTCTTTCGTAATTCAAGGAAAAAAGTACTTTATTATAAATTAGTGTCGCAAAATGCCGTCGCCTAATGAATAAAAAAAAATCCTTACAAAATTTAGACTTTCAATTGGCTCCAAATCGAAAGTTTGGGATAAATTAAAAACTTATCCAAGTTTTGCTATTTCTATAACTTCTTCAAGGAAATCATACTTCTATCTGTAATATTCCTCCCAAAAAATGACAAATGTTAATTTTTATGTCCATTGCGTGAAGTTATACAAGATTATTATACCCTATTTCAAGGCATACAAAAATACGCTAATCGGCAATAATTTAAATTCAAATTTCAATTTAATACAAAAGACTATGTTTTCTATTTTTGTTCCTTATATGTATTGTGTTGCAACATCTGTAGCACAAATATTTTTAGTTTAGCTTTAGTACATTTTGCATGAGACGAGCTTTTGAAGCTTTTTCCCACGTCGTCAATGGATTTTGGTTTTGGATTAAGGCGCAATCTTTTGAAAAGGTTTCTCACCCTATTTGCTAATAACGCCAAATATATCGTTTGCTCATGCGCTCTTTCAATCGGCAAGTTATTGCATAAATAATGCATGTACTTATTGCTTCTCCTTTGCATTCCGTTGGCTTTTTTTGTTTTGTTCTGCCTGAAGTAGTTTTGTAGAATGCGAACCCGAAGTGAATTCAATTTGCCAGACTGAGCTGAGCGAAAGGACCAGAATTTTATGATGTTCCCGGCTGCAGAGTTGCCGTATTAAAAATTGCATATTTAAATCAAATAAAGTCAGCATGTTTATGTTGTTGTCTTGGAATTAAATGGTTAAAAATTTAAAAAGCGTCTTGCGTCTTGTTCAGTGGGAACACTTTGGAGTCATTCATTTTTATCACCTCTCAGCCGTGCAACCAACCAAAAAATGAAGTAAGTAAGTCTTCTCGCCGACGGATCTATATATATGATTTAGTGGTCCGATCCGGTTGAATATATGTTCATATATATATATACTATATACAAACTGTGCAGTATATACAAGATTACACACAAAATTTTACGTTTCGGAGAGAAGGACATGGTTACTTGAACTCGGCTTGTCGTGCTGATCAAGAATTCAAATGGTAAAAATTAATATAGCGAAAAAGTTCATTAAGAACAGGGATGATCCAACACTGGCGTCGATTTTTCCATCAATAACAAGTCCTAGGAAAGGAACACAAGCCTTTTAGGAATTCCGTCGTCATTTTGTCCATTTGTTTGATTGAACTCTATACATTTTCTTTTACCCTAACTCCTCATTCAATTATCTTCAGTCACAGTTCAGCCCATTCTTGTCCTTCAAACTTCGGCTGCAGTTTTGAACAAGTCATCATATATGTATATTTTTTCCACATGGACGCCTATTTAGGCACCTTTAATCTTTTATGGCATTAGTGCATCTGTTTTTAACTTTAAGGCAACAATTGTAACAAATTGCAGCTCATTAGCTGGTGGAATGGTTAGAGAAAGGCAAATGTCAAGGCAAGGGATGTTGCGATTTTTACATTGCAAATGCAAAATTATGCACATTGGCACAACAACTATTTAGCCCAGGGTGAAACATTAAAGTCGCACTATTGTATGTAACAAGTAAATAGAAGGAAGCTTTTATGACATGGCAATTGCTTGAATGATGTGAAAAGAATTTTTTATACATTTGGTTCTTATTTATTTTAATCCCTTGGTGCATGGTATACCAAAGTTAGGACGACTTTCTGGCTGAATTTAAATAGATTCTTGAGATATGATGATGCAAATTAATAAAAAAAATTATATAACTTTTGTACCAATTAAACCTACATTTTTATCCACTGTCGTTACAAAATTACAAGCAGCTGCAACTTATGTGAATTTGTTGCAAAAAAAAAAAAAGAAGAAAACAAAACATAAGGATGTGAGCTGCAATAAAAATAAAATACACCTGCTCCAGACTACTGTATTTTAAGTGCATGGGTGTGTATTAAGTGGGCGTGGTCTGAAGGTTTGATATTCTCCATGTTCGTATTGTTGCTTTGATGCTTGATGGATTATTTGTTTTACATATTATTCTTTGCCTAATTATTAAAAAGTAGAATTTACATAGCATACTTTTTTGGGCCTTAAGAAATATTCAAAAATTTGAGCTTGGATAATAAATAAATTTCTAGTTGAACTAGAAAAACAAACAAACAAAATTTTACAATGAACTACATAAATTTAATTAAATATTGTAATTATCTGTAAACAAAAGGATACCTTAACAAAAGGAAAAATGAACTGGTCAAACATCGTCTTCCCTACAAATTTTTTCTTGCTAACATTTTAGATAATCTCATTACTTTTGTGCTTTATGCTAAAGAAAAGTTTGAGTGGTTGGTTTCTAATTTTATTTAACATTATTTTAATTCTCAATAGCATAACGGAAAAGTTCAAAATGTATCGCTTAGTCACAATAGTCAGCTTTAAACTCTAATTAAATGATTTCAAAATAGTATATGTTGCAACAAAGTTGGTGTCTACATGTCACATTTAATTAAGTTTTAGTCGCACATAATCATTTCACTTAAGTAGAGTTGTGTCTAGACCTCCTTATGTCTTACCTAATGACAGTTCCTTGTAATGACAGGAATCAAATTACATTGCAAAACAACTTGTCGCGCATACGCAATGAATTTTACTTCTTTTCTGCCAAGCTAATTAAAAAATTGATCAATTTCACAATTAGATAAATTTTAACAGTTATGCGAATCCAATTCGATTTCAATATAATTAAAGTTATGAATCTGGCAAATAAAATTTCCCTTTAGTGTAAATACAAAACATTTAAGAAACAAATGTTATACATTAAAATTTGCATTTCTGCAAAGTTTGCACAACTAGAAGCATTTGAGTATACTAAGGTCTATATATTTTTAGTGTAACTCAGAATATTTAAATTTAAGAACTCTCAAGGACTTTGATTTTCTAAAAGAGCAAGTCCCATATATCCCAATTTCGGAACTGACCAAAAAAGCAGAGTGCCGACCACCATGTAATTAAGACACTTTCGATCAAATAAACAATAAATTGATGAAAATAATATCGTAATTGGTAAAATCCTTTCATAAACATTTAAAAGATAAGGACATGAATTCGCATGAAAATATTTTTAATAAAAGTTTGTATTATTATATCTATAATATATCTCATTTTGATATTTAAATAAGTGTCACACATTTTAGTTTTACTATCGATGCAATATTTAAGTACGCGAGAGCTAGCCGAATAGACAGGCAAAGAGCAAGTACGAAGCAAAGCAAATGAGTGAATTTGTCTTCTTGCCACAAAACTGAGTTCAGTATGTTGGCCAAAACAGAAAGAAAACTCAATTGTGCCAAAAATATTTTTAGAGAGCCAAAATTATGACTCAAAATACTGGGAACAGTTGGTCAAAAGGATTACTCTTAGGCTCAAGAGCTTTTTAAGTGATAAAGCTCAAAGAGAAAGCAGAGACTCAATCATCCTCTTTACGTTTAAATTGAAACATTTGATAATATATGAGAAATTGAAAATTAGAGAAAATTATAATGTAGATTAGTTTTTAAATAAGTATTTTGAATTAATTAATTAATTATTTGCAAAAGTCTTTTTTAATTTTATTTAAAGGACTCAAAGTTATATTACTTATCTCTTTTAGCCGTTAGTCGTTAATTTTCTGTCTCTTTTTTTATTTTCTCTTGAGAGCAAAAAGGTTGAAAGCCTTAACAGTTGTTGCATTTCCTGTTAACAGAATTTTCCTATGTTACAGGCCTACATAGTCAGGGACGCTGGCATCTTTTTTTTTTTTTTTTGTTCTTCCATATGCTTACTCTGTGCTCATTACTTGCACGAACGAAGTGCAAAAACGAACTTGAATTTTGAGTTAGAATCTGCTCTGGTTGAGTGCAGTGTGATGCAACATCGGGATCATCGGGATTGACTCGTGGTAACTTTCGGTCGAGTCGAGTGCAACCAAGGAAACTACTCTATACTTAATACAACATGCAACTGGCTGCCTTTATGACTTCACTTTGTTCTCGGCATTCCGCATAAGAAGCGCATTTTCAATTGCGCCTGCAAGCGCCGCTTCTGCTGTGCCTCAGTGTACCGCCCTCTGCTCATCGTCGTCGTCGTCGTCACCATCAAAACAAAACGGTTCTTGTCCAACAATATCGGAATCCAAATAATAGTTGCCTTTAGTCTCTAGGCGACTACGTCTTCGCGCGGTTCTCGGTGGTCGTTAAACCAAACTAAAACTAAACTAAAAAAAAAAAAAAAACAAATAAAAATACCTTAAAAATCAAATTTCCCTTTCCCCCAAAAAGTAAATCGCTCTTTTGCAGCTTATTTAACTCGTCATTGCGCTTTGCGAGTTCTATCATTTTTTCGCTTGGTCGCGCGTGTTTTTAACTTGGCTCGCGATCTTTTGCAAAATAATAAATAAAAAAAAAACATAAGTAAATAAGCCCCTAAAAATACCCCGCCACCCAAAGAAAAAGGTCAAAATCTTTAAATAAAGAAAAATATATAAAAATGTGCAACTAAAAGTTTGTTTCAAACACAATATTTGTAACGTATTTGATCACAAAAGGTATAAATTATCATTAATTAAAAAAAGTGTCGCCATAGATGTGAACAAACATACATACATATGTAATCTATGATTTTTAATTTTGTTACTTTTTTTATCACTTACTTCTATTTGATGTTAAATTTGTCATCATTTAATTTACTTTAATTATAAATAAGAACACACTTTAAGAAAGAAAACAATTCCGCGGTCCTTACTTAACTTACGAAAAAATTGTCTTTACTTTGATAAAATTTCAAAAGAAGTAAATGTATAGCATACTTTCGGGAACTGGCAGTTACGTTCAAAATATGTAAATCAAATAAATCACAAAACAAAAAAGAACATATTTTATCAACGTTAAAACTAAATTACTAAAAATAAATGCATCAAGTCTTGTCAAAAAGCCATTAAAAAAGTTGCTTTAAAACATTATAAATAACTTTAAAAACTTAATTTTACAATTTTTTACAAAAATTCAACACACAAAAAATTTAAAATCATAAATTAATTTTTAATAGCTTCAAAAGCTTAAAAAAAAACAAGTGGAGAATATGAATATTAAAATATTTTACAAATTTTTAGATTTAAGCTTTTTCTGCCTGATTCAAAAAGAATATGTGACATTATTTATTTTGAAAGGATTCTAAACTAAGAAAAAGTTACAAACTTGCAATAAAAATAAATAGATTTTATCAATTTACTTTTTAAAATCTAAAACTTTTAATTTTATTTTCTTTTCGTTTTTGTGTATTGTTGGTTGCTCTTTATTAGTGATTTTTGTTTTTGTTGAATTTGTTTGGGGTTGCATATGTATGTATGTATGTATGTAGTTTTGTTAGTCGAATGGAAGCTACCAGCAGTTAAGTTAACCAAAAAGGACGAAATCGAAAACTAACTTGCCAGGCACCGGCATTGGGTCTTCTGGTTTCGACACCCGCATTGTCCCTGTCGTTGTCATAATCATCATCTTCTCTTCATCATCCGTTACTGATGTTGCTGCCGCTTGGGCATCCTGGGTCATCGTCGTCATTGTCGTCGTTTGTTGCTTGTATTTTGGTACCAAATATCGCAACCGAAACCACAACATTCGACGTCAATCAGCAAAAGCAGATTTCAATAGCTGCTCCTCCATTTCAGAGTTCTATTTCTTGTTCTTGTACATGTTTTTGCTGTTGTAGTTGTTGCTGTTCAACAACTGACGCATTGCCTTTGGCTACTAACAAAACACCGCTTCCCCTACCGTTTCTATTCCTCCGCCTCATCCTTGTGATGTCGTTGTTGTTGTTGTCGAAACATGTTGCCACTTGAATTTGTTGCTTGCGTTGCATCAGTTTCGGTTTCCCCCTAGTTTAACCAAGCTTCCAGCTGTGCCAACTGTTTCCGGAGACATTGGTCCAAAAAGAAGAAATTTCTCTCTCATTCTTATGTTCAATAAGTTTTATTTTTTGTTTTTTTTTTTTTTTTTTTACAATTGGTTAACATAAATGTTGCACAAATTGATGATGAGAAATTGCCTTAGCCATATTTTAAATTGCCGTTGTTTTGTGGCCATATATGACCAATAGAATTGTGATTGGCTTAAATAATCAAACACAGTATGTGCATCACCACAAATCTTCAAATCTTCAAATCTTCATTTATTATACACCTCATCTCTCATGGAAAAGAAAATGATTTATATTTTTTGGCTTCACTTATTTCTTATCGTTTTCATTTCTGCCATCTTTTCGTTTTAAGATGATGTTATTTTAATTTGGCTAATTCGAAAATCGGTTCACAGTTAAATTTTATTTCACTTTCATGTATTGAACATTAAATGTAAATCGAATTGAAAGTTATATATACTTAATAGTTTCATTAGTCTAAATAAGCTTCTAATAATTTTAGTATTTCAAACATAGATGCTTCAAATTTCAGTTTTATTTGTACAATAATTTGAACCAAATTTAAAAGTTGTGTCAACTAGCTTATAACAGCATCTTTGATTAAATTTACTTCAGATGTAAATGCAACATAGTTTTACAACGACACCTTTTCTTTATTTGTCCAGAGCAGTATTAGTCTTAATTGCGATAATACATTCCTCGCCGCAAGACTTAAGAACAGTGCACAGCAAATCCTTGCCATTATCAAAATCGGAACGCAACTGATTGCCCAAATCACCTTCGGGAACCTTCAAATCTTCACGAATATCACCAGCGTCTGACATTAATGTAACATAGCTATCGTCGCTGATATCAGTCAACTGATAATCCTCGCGCTTAACATTAGGGACATCCATGTTATGAGTAGATGGGCATATATCTTCGTACTTCTTGTTTGAAAAAATGTCGATTCCAACCATGTGAACTTTAGCATAACCGTGTTTTCCAGTTTTTGAGGTGGACATCTCGACAATTTTGCATGGCCTGCCCTTTAACATAACAAATCCGTTTTTGCGTAATGCTGAGCATTGCATCGGATATGTCAACGATGCTCCGGAATCAGAAGGTCCGATATCACTATGATCTTCGAAATCAGACATTGTCTCGCTTTTAAACCAGATGTACAATTATACAAAAAATATATGCGATGAAGCAGACCGTTCCAGGCGAAGATGGGAAACGTTTGTTTGCCTTGTAAAGGCCAATAGAGTATCTAATGCTTTAAAAATTGATGTAGCACATTTTAATAAATTAATGTCTCTAGTAGTTTTCCTTTAGCTCAACATTTTCTTTCAAGCATCATTTTATCTTAATCCTTTTTTCTTTTTTTTTTTTTTTTTTTATTTTTTATTTGGTCCATCCCAATCGGTAAATCATTCAAGTTTACACTTTGCAACATTCATCTCAAGTGTCCAGTTTAGCATCTTATATAAATCGCCAAAGCGTTTTTAATCGTAAATTAAACGTGGCTGTCAGAGCAACGACCAGCAATGGCAATTAAGAGGAGGCACCATGAAAACTCGAAGAAAAACTAAACTAAATATTAAAAAAAAAAAAAAAAAACCTGGTCAGTTGTTGCCTCCTACTTTACATATGTCCATGTCTGCAACATATAAAAATCAATACCAAAAGTCGATACTCTAGTTAAAACGGATATATTCAATTAGATTAGAAAACTTGCAGCTATAAAAAACAGTTGAACCAAGTTGTAAAATTAAGACGCATCAATTAAAGTTGCTACTGTCGTCATGTAATCAATCAGCAAACCAGTTTTTTTTTTTTTTTTTTTAACCAGGAAGCATCTTTAATTTCATAAAAAAAAAATTTTAACTTTTATCCTTTTGGCCTATGAATTTAAATACGACGAAAATAGAGTATACAGCTATGCCTTGATTTGCATTTTACTTTCTCATACGGCCTAAGGCCGTAAGAGTTTAGCGATAATTTCCGGACATGAGAGTGTTGAATTTCAAGCGATTTGTTTATTCATTGTGCCACAAAGTTTCAATAATTTATAAATTAGAAAGGTGAACGAAATTGGTTTATGGTGCAAGTAATTTAATACTAAAGGATGCAGAGATTTGTATGTGCAAAAGGCTTAACAATAAAATTAAACAAAGAAAAGATTGTTATTTGCTTGTTTTTGTTATAACAGTTGTAAACTAAAACTCGAATTATAATTAACTCTTTGGGGTAAAAGTAAATCTATATTTTTCTTACTAATCACTATTGGGTGGGGCTGCACGTAAACAGTGTCTAACTAATTAAACAAGTAACAAAGTCAACAACACCGATTGTCCTTATGGAAGCTATATGGTATAGTCTCGCGATCTTGATCGAATGTGGCACAGTCAAACTCAAACTCACCAATATCAAGAAAATAAGAAAGTTATTTAGAAAAGTCACTGTCTGTCACTTTGCTGTTTGTGCGAGAGTTTTATGATATAGTGGTCCGATCCGACGGAATCTGAGATACACAACCTGTGCAGTATATACAAGCCTACATTTTAACTCAGTAGCTCTTACGGTCTAGAAGTTCGCGTTGATACAAACGTACGGACCGACGGACAAAGCTTTTTAAACTCGTATCGTCGTGATTGATCTACAATATATATGCTTGATACATCGGACCAAAATGAATATAACCAGGCTACAAAAATGACTGTGTGAAAAAGTAAAACATAATTTAATTGACTAAATGTTAAACATCTTAATTACTTTGAGTTTCTAGATAAATATACCAATCTATTTCGATTTAGAATCGACAATGAAAACAGAAGACTTACGATAAGTTATAAATATTTTAAAAACTATGAAACTTGTCCAACATATTGCATACTTTAAGGGACAAAGTTTTGCAGTATGAAAAAAATAGGGAACACGTTTTCAATGTTCAATGTTAAAAAAGTCTTAAATTTTGAACTGTGTAGTTTACGATCGAAATTTTTAAGTATTTTGTTGAATAACAACTCACATATTTTCAAATTTCATTTACAATCAGACGGATACAGAGTAAGCGTGAATACTATTCCAAATACTCTGGTGTGTGTTTGTCTGTGTGAGTTTCTGTGTGTGTGTGTGTGTGTGTTAACCACACGATGATTATTTCGCATGTCCCCTGCACATTTTATTTTGGCCAATCTGTCAACGGGTTTACTGCAACAGCAGCAACTGCAACGAACAGCAACAGTGGCAAATGCAACGGTAAAAATATCAACATCTAATAGGGAAATAATTAATAAACACTTGCCAATGTTGTGTTATGCATTTTGACTTTTTAATTAATTCGGCAGCCGCCCGACAGCAATTTACTTTACTAACAAAATCAAATCGAATAGAAAAAACCAAACAAGAAAAAAAACTTGATACAATTTTAATGATATTCACTCGGATTGGTCTACTTGCAGATCTGTCCCTCTATCTAACTCAAAACTTATCATTATTGACGGCAGGTGTCCTTAAACTACTCTCAGGTAAGTTGCTACAACAAAAGCCACTGATTAGCAATGGGCTGAAATTGTGGGATATACTCACTGAAGCATTCATTCAAACCAACCAACCAGCGAGTGAAAAAAACTTCAGAAAAAAAAGAGAAAAAAGCAAAAAAATACAAAAAATTCCATTTTACTATGCACTTTTTTTATGATAAATGATTTGCGATTTGTGTGCATTCGTTGAGTTTTATAGACGTTTCATTACCAGTTCCGCACCCCTCTCCCAGTGACTATTTGCGCATCGTAAACGAGAACGGAAAAAAGGCAAGGATAATTCAGATGAAAATGCTATGCAACTGCACAGAAGGAAAGAGGAAGGTGGAGGATATTTGCATGGAGTTTAGTGTACTATAATTTGAGTTTTAATGCTGAGACACAAAGCCAAACGATTTAAAGTGCATTTCAATGTGGCATGACACGTTTTCAATGGCTGCTTTAAACCACAAGATGTCAGTCTTTTCTATATATAAAACAAATTTAACAATTTTTTTCCCTTTTGAAACGGTGAAAGAAACAAAAAAAAAACAATTAAGACTAGGATAACGAACAAGAAGCATGGAGCAGTCAGGCTAACGTTTGACGGCAGCGGCTAGGCCATGACAACAATTACGAGATCCATTTAACTTTGGCAGGATGCGAAGAATGCGACACATGTCGCAAAAACGCAGCGGGGCAACTCTTGACTTGGGCTGATGAGGCAGGAGTTAATGGAGAGTGTGTGAGGAGCATTTGGCTGGGGGTCGGCGTCAACAAAACTGGCGACATGCCGACTGCACTCACTCTCATTCTCTCTCTCGTTCAAGCAGAGACCCATTCGCATTCATGTCTCTCATGCCCGTTAAAAAGTCACAAAAAAGAAAAACGAAAATAAAAATACATACATATATAAAGCTGAAAGAAAGTTGGAACCAACATCGACGTCGCCTTGGCTAAAAGCGCACAAATCTTGGCAAACGTTGCAAAAATATGAAGCAGAGCGACAAAGTCGAGTCCTTTCCACACACACACACACACACACACACACACGCCTATACATACGTTTGAGTCTGTGAGTGTGTGTGTGTGTGCAGACAATCAGCACAGGATGTTTTTGCGCTCATTATGCGGCAGCTGTATTCACCACGTGTGTGTGTGTGTGTGTCTCTGTGTCCTTTGTTGCTCCTGGGGCATAAACATTAAGTCACAACCATCGACAGGCAGTGAGAGCAAAATGCCAACCCTGCCAATACACTTTCTTTATTTTCAAATATTGAATTTATCATTCTTGGTATAAGAAATCGGTCATGGCATAAATTTACATTCTGCTAACTTAAAACATAAATCAATTATCTTTATCGCTTAGCGTATCCAAAAGTCATTGATACTCCAAATTGCCAAACAACATAATTCGGACTTGCGTTGGATAAATGCCAAATGGATCTAGGGGACAGATTATTCCCACTGTGAAATGCATAAGAAATGATAGACAAAAGTAAGGGATCTCTCGAATTCGAAAATAAACCAGCATTAGCAAAGAGATTGTTTGAAGTAGAAGTTAGTCAGATTCAGAATGAGACAAATTCAGATAATATTTGTCTATATTATTGTTATGTTTGTTGAAGCTTTTTTAGATCATCAAGAAGGAAAATGAAACAGTTGAGCCTATTAAATTTTAATTAGATGTATTTGAAAAAGATCTCATTTGATAATTTAAATCCAATTCACTTTTTTTCATAGTTCAAGAGTAGCAATAGTTAATAAATAATTTACTTAATGGCATATAATAAATTCAATCCAAATATTGGTGATTACAATGGAGCTATATCCACATTTTTTGGTACATAATCTCAATATAATGGACCAAAACTATTGGTAAAAACAGTAATGTTAGTTAGTAAAATCTCTATTTTGCCTGATTCCTGAAAAGGCATATATTTTTGATGTGCCAAATACCAACTGGGTAATGAGTTTCACTTGAAGTTTTTTGTAGAACCCTGACATTGACTAGGCCGGGAGATGAAAGTTACGTGTAAAGAGCATGTCACAGAAGTCACACACATACATAGACAGAAGAGCATAATAATGCACTTGAAAGTCATTTGAGGTATTAAATATCAAAGAAGCTAACTTCGGCAATGTCGAAGTTTATATACCCTTGCAGTCCTTGGCAATAATATTTTAACATGTTAAAAATTCTTTTCCTGCAACTCAATTCATCCATACAAAACCTTCAAATTATTACACATTGAATGTAATTTGTTGTTGTTTGTATCAAATACTATCTATTGAATTCCATAGTAATGTTTCAACTTTCAAAGTGGGTAAACTTTTCTTATTTAACTATATGATATAATAATCCGATACCAGCGATTTGCAAATTTGATCTCACGTGGGTAATAAAAAGCCCCGAAAAAATTTCATCCCGATAGCTTTTCAGATGGCAGACGAACAGGGCTATATCGACTTTTTTTTGTTTAAAAAACATTACAACGCCCCCTTCCGCCCCCGCAAATGAAATAAAACTGATTTTATGGAAAACTAACAAAGCTAAAGTCACCAAATTTTATACTTAGACTTGTTTAGAACAAATCGATTGCCCTCCACAAATTTTGACTAACGAAATCAAATTCGGCAACCTACCAAATTTGTTGCTATAATGAGACATGCAAAATAACAAACATTACATGACAAACCAATTCAAAATATTTGTCTCACCTGGTGCATGGTATACCGAAGTCGGCGGGACGACTTTATATTTTTATACTCTTGCAAAAAGAGTATATATTAATTTTGGTCAGAAGTGCGCAACGCATAGAAAGAAGCATTTCCGACCATATAAAGTATATATATTCTTGATCAGCACGACGAGACGAGTTCATATAGCCATGTCCGTCCGTCCGTCCGTCTGGATCAACGCAAACTCCTTCAAGATTGTTAGAGCTACAGAGTTGAAATTTGTATATCTCGGATTTAGCCGGATCGGACTACTATATCATATAGCTCCCATACAAAAGCCAAAGTCACGAACAGTGACTTTTCTCAATAACTTTGTTATTTTCTGAGCTATTGCTGTAAAATTTAATATTGGTTAGTTTATGATACCTGTAAACGACGTTGCCGAATTTGATCAAGATTGGATGACTATATCATTGGAAAGATCGGTTGAAAACAGTGACTTTTATGAATTAAGTCGTTACTTTTGATGCTATTGCTTTCAAATTAAAAATTTCTTAGTTTAACATATATATTAATGACTGTTCTAAATTTAATCAATATCGGGTGACTATAGCTCCCATAGGAGCGATAACTTCGTTCATTAGACTTTTTAGATAAAACGTTTTCCACTTCTGCGGCTATAGGTAAGAAAGATTAACAGAATAAGCTAGCAAAGATCCTCTGTTTTTTTTTTTTTTTGTTTATGGTGAGTGCAATTTAAATTATTTAAGTTTGTTGACCAATTTTCGTTTGAGAAATGAACTAGTATGTAGTTGGTAACAGCTGCAGCAGCAACGCTAGCCTGTTTTGGCCATATCCACGTGTCCCTCTCTATATTCAAACTACCACACTTTTCTGCCTTCCCTTGCCCTTAACTTTTGGGAAAAGTGTAGCGGCATTCACTCGTGCACACATGAAAGTCAATTAAGCGTATTATTTGTGTATGTATATGCGTGTGTGTGTGTGTGTGTGTGTGTATGTGCATCGCGCTTATCATGTCAATTCTTGGCATCGCCATCATGCAACAAACGGTTGCCCTTCCACACAGATACCAAACACACACACACGCGAGAACACTCTGCCTCCAGCTACCACCCAACCCACCACCCATCTCTTTTTGGGGCTCTCCTTTCTCGAGTTCAACCCTTTTGATGGCATTTCATGGAGTGTTGTGTTTGGTTATTGTGCAGCATGATTTCTGTCGTTTCAATTTCGATTTCGATGTGTAAAATGTTTGCAGTTGATTGCGGCTCTTAACTTGTTTAAAGATTCCACAAAAACCAAAAGCGACAACCACTGAGAAGTAGAATTAGAGTTACCCAAAATTAGGGTTAGGGGAAGGAAGGATTGCAAATGAGATTTAAACCACTTGCTCTGTAAAAGCATATTAAGAAAGGACAAGTCCGTTTTTGGATAGAATACAATTTAAGTTCATTTTGCCCTCTTATGAAATTTTTACCATCTCATTAAATTATAGTTAGTTAATAATGGCAAGAAACCTACGCAAATTTATTTACGAGTATTAACTAACTACATGTTAACTAGATGTCGATTGTAACGAGACTCAAGGGGCGACCCTAATGACATTTGTCTCATGAACATCCCTTTGTCTTAAAAAACATATAAAGTTACTCAATATTAAATAGTCCTAAAAACATTAAACGATAGTGTGAAAGCAATTAGATATGTCAAAACCTAGAGTCTAATTTTGTGAATCAAATCAAATTTGTCACCTTTTCGATATCCTACGGTAACTAATTCTTTTCATTGCTTAAACTTGGCTAATTTATGACTGACCACATTGTTAATTGGCCAGTAAACATTTGACAATCGATATGCTGTCCATGCACTGTAAATGACTTGTGAACGATTTGTTTTATGTATTCTGTCTTTGCGCCATGTCCATTAAGTTGTTTGCGACTCAAGGTGCAGCCGTATAAACATTTTCCAACGAAAATTGATATTAAAATGCCATGAAAAGTGTAAGTGAACTTTTCCCTTTCCACACAATTGATGGCATGTCCATAAAAAAGAAGCAAAACGCACACACACGACGACCTCAAACTGATGCAGCAGCAGAAACAACTTTTCCAGTTTTGTACATACCCTGTAACTAATGCGAAAGTTGGCCATTTCAGTGGCAAGCTAAAGTAGAAAACAGAAGTAAATCAATGATTGAACTTGTTTGTCCAGTTTTATTAATTTCGTAGGGTTTTTGTTACAGAAAAAAATGTACTTGAATTGAATCAACATCAGTTTTGCTTCGTTTTTTAATAATATCTGAACTTCAGATGAGTTTAATCATTAAATAAAACTTTATTAAAGTTAATCAACTTTGTAATTGTAAATGTCATTTAATAATCCAAACAATTAAATTTATTTACCATTTTAGTGTTATCGATTGCAATCTAATGGTAGTTATAATAGAGTATTACGATTTGAGTGCGAGATAATTATTTATGAATTTAACATTAGTTAATCAAACATTCGAATAGCTTTCCAGCATTACACCAAATGCTATTACAAATTTTTAAAATTACATTCAAAAATGTTCGATTAAATAAGTTATATAAAGTAAGTTTCATTGTTAAAGGATATCTTTAAGTTGACTAACTATTTTTGACCGCTGACTGGTTTTGCTTTTTGGTTTTTTTTTACGGTTGTGTTTGCCATGCAAATCATCATTAAATATAATTGGCCATAATTATCACCGTAGAAGAAGAAGAAGAAAAAAAATGAAACAAACACAAAAAAGCAACCCACTCACTTCGAGTCAGCGTTAGTTGGTCATTTGTCTAACCTCAGGTCTCTTTGCTATTTTGACTAATTTATCTTACTATCTCAATTTTTGTGTTTTTGCAAAAAGTGGGCGGGTAATTTTCTGTCAAATTTTGTATGATTTGGTATTTCATTAAAAGACTTGGAAAATCTTGCTTCCTGGTAGATTTGTATGTACATGAGCAATTCATGCCACACAAAAATTGGCAGCTGTCCATCTATCAAAACAGTGTAGAGTGAGACTAACGAAGATTTCATACCCTTTGAAGACTTTGCAAGGGCAAATTTTTAAGTTTTTTACGATGATTGACAAAGTAAATAAAAAAAACGGAATACCCCATTGTGCAATAGGTAAACTGTAAAATTGCCTTTGAAAATTGGCAACTATCCATTTGTTTTCCATTGTTAACGAGTAATTTTGGTAAGGTGGGCGTTTTTCTAATAAGCTTGCACAATAACCAGGAAAAACGTTTCTTAGGCAAAATAAAAATTTCATCCATAACTATTGTTATTCGAAGATTGCAGATAATTTTGTTAAAATGTATATCAGAGAACAGAACTAACAAAGATCGAATAACTTTGTCATTCGATTGTATCAAGCTAAGCAATTTACGCTTAAAGTAATTTTTTTGACGGCTTTCGCTGATTTGAGCAATTTTGAAAAATAAATAGAGAGAGAGAGAGAGAGACAGACAGACAGAGAGATGGAAAAAGAAAAGTTGAACAACTCTAATTTGGTGATTGTAAGTTTTAAGTGATTGTACATACATTCGTACATTTGTATGGCCACAGAAGGAGGAGGTGCACCAAGTGACATAATATGTATTTGTGTGTTGAACATAAGGCAATCATTTGTTATAACATATTTCACCTGTCAATTACACTGCACTACATGCACAATAATTCAACAAATTGACACTAACTATGATAAACATGACAAACCCTATTGGGGAATAAATGTACGTAAATTAAGCTTACAATGAAGAGAAAGCTCACAACAAAAAAAAAGTATCATTAGGATGAAATGTAGTAATGATTTATTATTTATCTGTTAATCCTAGCTAATCCTTTGAAAAAAAAATTTAAAAATTTTTAAGATAATAAAAATTAAGAGATGATAAAACAATTATGAAAATAAACAGCCAAACACAAAATACTTAACTATTAAGTTGAAGAAAGATCCCTGATGATTCTTCACCATTTCTTGCTTGCATATTTTTTACATAGAAAATTCTAATTATTTAAAGCCATATCATTAAAGTATTAACACTTACACTATTGATCGTTATTTCGAGTGATTTACCAGAGCTTATGTGAAACAATTTTGTTAAGGAGTGTTTGGTGGATATTTTGTTTTTCTTAGTAACTCTCAACACGAAGGCGCTTTTCTTTCATTAACAAGACCAAAAATTATGAATGTTGCTCTAACTACCATGGCGACAAGTGTCAAACAGGCTATGAGATAGCAAGTAGACAACTGAAACGCAGACTGGACATTGATTGGTGTCCGACACATGGATATTTAATAGATTTTTGCCGTCTTTATACAGCTTTTTCTCGCTTTTTTTTTTTCTTTTTTTTTTTTGCATTTTAGGGAGAGTTGTGGAGTTACATAATATCATCAGCATTGAGCTATGATTTACACAAATTATTTTGTAATATGCGTTGGCAAGTTATTGCTTTAAGCTATGGGATGTCTTAACCCATCTTCCAGCCACCAATAGCTAGGAGATAGCCAGATCCCAATCCCAAACAACTCACAGTTTTGCAGTGCGCCATCGTTGACGTTGTCGCTGTCCCGTTGTCTGTTGTCTGTTGCCTGTCGCCGTGAGCCGAAAGTCAAACAAATCAGTCCTGCCAGAAGATTAATGGCGGCATTATTGTGTCGGTGTCGGTGTCGCTGCCATAGTCATCCACACAACGTCATGGGCTAGACTTTCAGTTTTCAACTTTTAGCTTGCAGACTTCCAGCAGCAGCCATCATCGACATTGGCAATTTCATCATGCAACTGGTCAAGTTGGCCCAAAAAAAAAAAAAAAAAAAAAAGAATTTCCCCATCAAAATTGCTCTGCCCTTTGGGTCTCGAGTGTGTGTTTTCAAAAATGTTGCATGCGATTTTTCTTGCAGTAAATAATTTTTCATGCCAGCTGTCCATGTTAGAGGTCTGTCTGATTGTCTGTTCAGTTCCGTTTCGCTATGCCTTTTGGTTTCTCTCTATGCTGCTCCTCCTCCTACTCCTTTGCTCTATGTGTACGTTTTGTCTGTCATATTACAGCCCATTGATCAGCTGGCCCATTCTTTGGCCAGCCTTTGCCTTTCTCTCTCTCTCTCTATCTCTCCCACCCGTTGTCTGGTTTTGTGTACATTCTGGATTATGAACTCTTTAAAGCCCCCTTTTTTTTGTCCGTTTCTTTGTTGAGAGAGTTGGGTTAGAAGATGCCAATGCCAATGCCAGTGACTGATGGCCAATTGATGGGCCTATAGATAAAAAGCAAGCAGTTGCTGTGGTTTCTAAAAGCCGTCATTTGCTTGATGAATGATTTACACGTAAATATTGATTTCAAAACTATCAAATCAAGTTGTAATTTTAAAAATCAGGAATTACACATATAAACCAAACGTAAAGTATTACTTATATTCATTACTTTACCCAAGCAGATGCTGAATCTTAATTAAACAAAAGTCAAATCAAATCAAAAGAAACATACCCAACGAAAATGTTGTCATTATTAACTAATTTAAGGAAATCCGCTATTGGCCTAATCACAAGTCTGATCATATGGGTTTTCATTTCATTTATACCTGAGATCAATATTTTTGCCTTTTTATTTATAAACGGAATCAACTGGGCGTCCCTTGCAAGGAAAATGCTCTATGCAATTCAAGAAAAAGCTAATCGATAATGAATCAAAGAAGGTATAGGAATTATTATATTTGCTTAGGAAAATAATAGGTATAAGTAGATTTGGTACCACTGTGCCAGTCAGTAGGCAGACTGACTAGGACCTTCTTTTGCCAGAAATGCGTCACCGAAGGTTTCCGGATACGTTTCATTTGCTTGCCGCTAAGGTTATTTTTGTTCAAGCCACACACACACACACACACAAACAAACACACAAACACACACATACACAGGCAAGCGGTGGCTATGCAAATTTGTTAAGTCTATTGAGCCGTAGTTCTGTGGAAGGCCTAGACCAAGGTAAAGCATATTGTGCTGTATCCAAAAAAGCTGCCTAACAATCCACAAACAGAAGCAGCTCAGCAGCAAGTTAGCTCTAGGAACCGTTTGGCATCAGGTGGCTTGAGTGGGTGGTTGGTTGATGTAAAAGTTTACCCTCCCTTCGTGCCCCACTACCGACCACATAGAACATTTAATTAAATTCCTTTGCACCTTTAGTGCTGCGCTAAAAATTCCGAACGCTTGGCGAAAGGACTGCACAGGGTATATGCAGACATCTCATACCTTGACACCACCATCAGAGCTGACTGCCTGCCTGCCATCCACTCACTGGTAGCAATAACGAATTAATCTTTGCGGTTACGGCCGAGTAAGCCCTACAAATGAGGCATTTGATTTTAAAACTAGCTTTGGCCCACTTCTCGCCCCCTCCACAAAACTTTTACCGAGACAAAAAGCGTTAAAACCCATCTTATGCACCGGCAACTGGATTCAATCAACTACTCTCTGAATTATGTTGACATGGCACGCACCAAAGGCAAAACATTTACAACCACAGACACGAAGATGGAGAACAGAAAAGGGAATGAGGAATACAGCAAGCTTGAAGTAAAGATTTAAGCCAAATGACGACAAAGTTTTCAATTTACGGGCACAATTTTGCCTGCCACTTGCATCAACGTCTTCAGTTGGTTGCAAATGCGCCTCAAGTCACAGGAAGGAAATGCATAACAAAAACGTCACTTATTTGCCAAGGAAGAAGAGTAAACTAAAAATGGAAAAAGAGAGTTGACTATTTAATCGATATGGCTTATATGTAAATAATAATCGATTTAGCTAACTTAAGCTCCAAATTTTTGGGTATCGATTTCGTTAATGATCCGCAATATGAAAATCAAAGTCAATTCAATTAACCAAAAGCCAAAGGCGCCAACTTTTTACTGAGTTTGCCTTCCTTTTTTTTTGTTTTTTTTGTTGTTCACGCAGATAATCCAATATGCCACATCTCTCTAGACCCTTGCCACATTTTGCTGCTGACTTGTCCTTGCCCCAGAGCAACACTTGGCGCTTGGTCCTTTAAGCCACTTGCTGTCGATTTTGTTCGCTTTCGCTCGTTTTTTCTGTGAGTATGTGTGTGCTTTCCTCCTTTTTTTTGGGTGAGTTTTGTCCTTGTCCTTTGGGGCAATCAATCCGTGTTAATGGCTCCGCAGCTAAATCAAAAGAATTGCTCCATCCCCTGCAAAAAAAAAAAAAAAAAAAAATAAATAAAGCAAATAATGTTTCCATCTTATAACGAAGGATTTTAAACTTTGTCGAAATATTTTGCCACTTAAGTTTTCGCCCAAAAGATGGCTTAAGTTAAATTGTTCTTGGTTTTTTTTTTTGTTTTTTTCCTTACCATACTTGCAATTTCATTATGTTGTTACTAACCATCCAAAAACTTGGTCAACAACAAACTTCCACACACATGTTGAGCGAGAAGGTTAAAGCCATGTCTGCCACGGGGTCTGTGGCAAGTGCAAGAGAGGGTCAAATGCAATTTGTATGCCCGTCAAATGCGTCTCGTTATTGCGAAATTTAGAACTGCTCGAAATAAGTCTAACAAATTTTCAAGCAAACGAGGCAGACGCAGTTACACCAGCAACAACAACAACAACAACAACAACAAGTGCGCACACACACATTCACAGACATAGAATGAGACTCTTGTACAAACTTAAATATAAGAACCTTGTGCGTGTGTGCTGTGCACACCCAGCAAATGTGTCTAATTCAGAAATATTCACGTCGATTTGAGACATTAGACAAAACAGTAAAAACTGTTTACTTAGCATACTTTAGGGAGCAGAAACAACATACATTTTTGAGCGGAAAGCAGTTAATTTTAGTTTAAAATATTTGACTATTCCTAGCATACTTTTAGGAACTCACTGGAGGAGGGATACTGAAATCTGAGTGTCGTAAGAAGAAGTCAATAATTATTTCGCCTTAATTCTCAGTGAAAATTAAAACACATTACATTTGATAAACGCTTACTTTATGAGAGCTGGAGTCCCACAGGGCAGCGTACTGGGCCCACTACTCTACTCAGTGTATACTGCAGACATACCGAGTCCTAACGAAAATCATATGGTTTCCCCCAGCAAAGCTCTCCTTGCCACTTATGCGGACGATATCGCCCTTCTATACAGCTCAAAATGTCGCTCTGAGGCAGCTTCTGGTATGCAGGAGTATCTCAACACGTTCTCAGCTTGGTGTAAGCGGTGGAACTTAAAAATCAACGCACAGAAGACTATGAATCCCTGCTACACACTAAAAACGCTCAGAGACAACACACCGGCTATTCAATTAGAAGGCGTAACTCTCGAACAGCCCTCGCAAGCTAGATATCTTGGCATCACTCTCGATAAACGCCTTACATTTGGCCAACATCTTAAAGCTACAGCAAAAAATGTGGCCAAAGAATGCAGCAATTAAGGTGGCTGATTAATAGGAAAAGCTCTATGTCGCTCAGGGCCAAAAGAGCAGTATATGTGCACTGCATTGCTCCAATCTGGCTGTATGGCGTGCAGATCTGGGGAATTTCGGCTAAATACAACTACAAACGCATACAGGTGCTCCAAAATCGGTCTGCGCGGCAAATAACGAACTGTCCATGGTATGTGCGTGGATCCACATTGCACCGTGACCTCAACCTGCACACAGTGGAGGAACAGATCGGTAGACACACCAGCAGATATAGCGACCGGCTTAATAGGCACCGCAGTATCCTCGCAAGACGGTTACTACCTGCCAGGCCTCTTAGACGGCTAAAAAGAAAGGGCTTCGCCAAAAATATTAGCTAACCAACATCAATAATAATATTTATAGTCCTCTTGGGTGTACCAATGAGGTTTGGTCCTTTTATATCATCTACTTGTGTTGTTATGATACTATTTTTGTATGTATGGATTCAGCGCTTAAAAAAAAAAAAAAAAAAAAAAAAAAAATTTGATAAACAGGAAAAACAGATAGGAAAAACAATGACACTTAAGTTGAACCTCTTAAGTTTATAAATTATAAATAATAATTTGCTTAAAGACATTTTTTTTGTTTTTATATATATTTATTATATTATTGCATACTTTTTAGGGCAATGTTCTCCCATTTGTAAAACGAAAGTTATTCTATTATTTATTTGTTAACTAATTTCTTGCAAAAAAACAATTAAATCTAAGACCAGAGGGCTAACTTCGACCACGTCAAAGTTTGTATACCCTTGCAACTTTTTTGGTAATTCTTTCCTTACCTATTAGCCATCAATGTGGTAGAACGTTTTTTCAAAAAAGGCTAGGAAATAACTGAGATATTGATCAAAGTCACTGCTTTCCAAAGATCGTTCCTATGGGAGCTATATGATATCGTCACTCGATCTTGATCAAATTTGGCACAGTCGTTTATAGGCGTAATAAACTCTCTAATATTTCACGACAATAGCTCAGATAATAACGAAGTTATTGAGTAAAGTCACTGTTCGTGACTTTGGCGTTTGTATGGGAGCTATATGATATAGTGGTCCGATCCGCCTAAATCCGAGAGTATATAAAAGCCAACATGCAAAATTTCAACTCTGTAGCTCTAACAGTCTAGGAGGAGTTTGCATTGATCCTTTTTGCAAGGGTATAAAAATCACAAATTTGAAAAAAAAAAAACTCCAAGATAATTTATTTCACCTTGCATTATCATAGATATAATTAATATTTATTAAAGTTGAAACGAATTTAATGATATATGATATATTAACGCCAATATTTTACTTATCGAGTTATCACTTGAACTTGAAAGCGTATACAACTCGATTTTGTTGAAATTTCTACCATAAACTGAAAACATTAAATGCAAACGTTCTTATTCTGCTCCATATATCGTTTGCCTTTTGCTTGTTAATTATTACATTTTTAAAATCTAAATTTTACAGTAATATAAAATGTTATAGCACTGGATCATTAAATGATGTCTTATCAGTGGAATTTAGTTTCACTTTGTTTCATACTGGCAAAAGTTTTCGACATGCTGAGTAATATGTTTTATAATGTTTGCTTTTTTTGCATCTGTGGGTACTCATATTTTATGCCAGTTCTTATTTTGATTAAGTAGTTGTTATTATTATATTGTGTTACATTATAATTACCCATTATAAATAATAACTATTTTAGTCAAATTAACGTATAATTATACGTTCTGTGTAGTTGAATTTGAAGGCTAATTTCTCCAAGTGATTGTTTATAATTATATATAATTTTGTAGTTTTATGATATCTGTAGGTGCTTAAATTCAGATATAATTATATATAAGAAAGCGTACAAGTTTCAACCATTTTGTCACCTGGACCAACAAGAAAATGTCTTCTGTAGCTGGAAAAGTCACAGAGAGACTCGATGGGTTTCGGTGCTGTTCTCTTTATGTTCCTTTGGCAAAGTGTACGTGCATTAAAAGTTTAAGCGCCAAAGTTGTCCAGACCGAAAAGCCGAAAGTGAACCGTCCATGCCACCCAAAAGCCATATCACAAATTCCAAACCCAGTGCCGAGTCAACCAACCAACCAACCAGCCCAAACCAAACCAATCCATGCCATTCTCACACACACACACACAGGCACAGAGCTGTATTTTGATCCAAAGCAAGCCGGAAGTGGCTGTGGCGTTGTGAATTGAGCTGCGGGGTAGTGGAAGATTTGAAGGGAATGTAGTTTAATTATGTAGAAATCGAGACACGCACTTTTCCAACAGCCAGGTGTGTGTGTGTGTAAGTGCGTGAATGTGTGTGATGCAATCGACACGCCCACTCAACGACACGCAAAATTTTGTGGGTTCAGGTTTACCTCCCACTTCTATGTACTTTTTTATTTTCGTCTTTTGGATGGATGGAACCCGAGTCCTAACTTTATGCGATTATAAATTCTGTTGCATGTCAGTGGTTAGAATGAGAGCTCGAACTCGTCTAGGTGCTGATGATGTTGCCTCTTTGCATTGCATTTTGTGGCAAATAAAATTTTGTTACCTGGCACTTAAGCAATTTAATGTGTTGACCAATTTAAAAACGAAAAACTTTCTTTCTGTCGGCGACGCGACGCATAAATTTTAATGAAACAAAAAAAGTGAAAAGCAAACCAACGTTAGTTCAGATTGTATAATTTTTTGTTGTTTTTTATTTCTTGTATTCCCTTATTTTACTCCTGTTGGTGGTATTAACTGCGAACCGTGGGTTTCAGTCGTTTATATCAATTAGCAATGAGCCAGACAGTCATAGGACACACACACACACCCGGTGAAGCCGTCGCTAGGCGGCGCAGTGGCTAGTGACTCAAGTTGAAATCGTGTTGGGATTTACCTTAAAAATTATTTTCTGAGTGAGGTTAATTGATTTATATTGCTTACTTTTGTGTTTTTCTTGCCCAATGAAACTAATTTGATTTATTTTTCAGATTAACTTATAGTTTAAATCGATTTGGAGTGGAATATAAACTTAAATTTTATAGAATTCGGGAATGTGTTTAGTCTTTGAAGCTTCTTGCTTGTTAATTACTTTATTTATATCAATTAAGTATTTCAATAAGTAGGTACTTAACTAGTTCAATTAGTCAAGCCATTGCTTTTCATTCATTTTAAGTTCAAATCATTTATTTATCTGTTTTTACCCTATACTTTTAGTTTCCGATCTGTGTATATATATAAATCCTTTCATTCTCTATATCCATTCATCAAAAAATCAAAATAAATTTTTGTCTTGTATTGAATTGCAAACATATTCAGCAATTGATTCACTTATTTGATCTGTTGTTTTGTCGTTTCCTTCAATTAACTGAATATTCAATTAATGGATGATCTTAAACTATCCACTTTGGTTTATTTTTTCTTCTCGCCCATCTTGCCGAATGAGTGAGAAGCGGATACAAAAAACAAATCGCATGGCCAACGCAATTTCACACTTTACCAACTACAAATTGCAACATCATAGGCATGGCCAAAACCATTCTATAGCCATAGCCATAGAATGGAGGGGCGAGAGAATGAGTGGAGAGCGAATTCCTTCAGCTAAAGGCACTTCAACCTTACCCAACCTCGATCCTCCATGATTATATAGATGACGATGGCGGAGGCGCATGGAATTTTTATGATTTATGAGTGCGTTCTTCGGGTCGTTCCTGGGCCGCCGCAGCCTGTGATGGCTTTAACGATTTTTATTTTATTTTCTTCGTTTTCGTCTTTGTCGACCGACAATTGCTGCTTCTTGGATTTTCCTATTTCTCTTCATATTTTCTCTGTGTGTGTGTGTGTGTGTGTTTGTATGTATGCCGAGGCCATGCTCTGGGTCTAACAGTTTCCATCGAAAGTGTTGGCCCTCTTTTCTCTTTCCATGCCCGTTGGCATTAGTTGGGGTTACCTCGACTACCGACCATTTGATAAATGAGTTTCTATCCATTTTTCTGCAGGGCTAAAAATTCACCCTGAATTATGAGCAATGCGACAATGTCATTGGTTTTAGTTCAATCTGTCAGTGGCTAGCAAATTGATCTGCCTGGCAATGCATTCAGAATTATGCAACACTTCAAACAGGGTTAAACTTTAATCAGTAGTTGGACTAAAACTAAAAACAATTAAATTTAAACTTTACATTTTGTCTTGATTAAAAAAGTCTCATTTAAATTACGACACATAAATGTAAAATGTAGGTTTTAATCTTATTTATGATCAGCTCTCTTTGAAGATTGGCAATGAAATGTTAAAGTCAGTAATTTCCGCAGCTGCAAGCACTCAAGGCATTTGGACAATGATCATAAGCATTCATGGAAAGTAGTTAAATTTCAACAATTGAATTGCTGCCAATCGACAAAGGAATTTCGTATATATCATAGTATTGTCTATCTTGCCATAAAATTTGATCCCGGTTGACCTATTATAATCAAGTATTTTTTATTATTGCATTTTAAGCGAAACTTTCAAATCAAATTTATGAAACTTTCGTATTTAATGATGATTAGTAAACATTTTTACTTTGACCCTGCGGGTTGGGACTAACTTCCTTATCACATAACTTGGTGGAGGAGCTACATGAACATTATTTTTTCATGTGTAACAAATCAGATGTAGAGTTAAGCAATTGCTGAAAGTCTAGTTATTATTCCTCAAGTTGACGTGGAAAAAGTTCTTCACTTACAGTTAGATAGATAGTTTGTCTTGTTAATTAGTGGCAAAATGTGACGAGAGGATGATCCAAAAACCTGCACACCAAATTCCGTTAGAGCTATTGACTTTATGTGTTTACTTTGTGTGGATTATGGTTTATTATATGGCAATTATATTTCACCTCTCTGCCTCTCTGTATTTGTATCTGTATCTTTGTCTTGTGTCAATTTTGAAGTAAGTGGATGATGGCCTTAAGTAAATGCAAAATTTGTCTCAATTTAGAAAATGACGATACAAAGCATTCAACATTTTGGCGTATTTGAGTTTAGCATTTAATTTGCATTAGTAGCAACAGCTGCTGTTCTTTCCCTTCCTACTTTCAGTTGCTTGCGTGTCTCTGTCTGGTTGGCATTGAATCGATATTATGTGTGGATGCAGTCAACTTCAGGCATTGTTTTCCTTATGGCCACTAACAATATGCCACAATTTGGAGACCGGTCTTGATAAATGTCCTCCTAGCAGTGACTGTGGCCAGTTTGTTTGGTCCAGGACTTACCTTCAATGGACAAATTAACATTTCGACAAAGGCAACCTAATCAAATGTCACAATCACGCATGCGGCCTGTCCTTGGCAGGCAGTGGCAATGCCAGCAACAGTATTCAGGACCTAACCCTCACGTTCAGCAAGTATCCCCAAAAAAGCAACGCACTTCTACGCTATGCGGGACGGTGTCCTGCCCTTCGCATAACTTTCACTCTTGTCAGTTGCAAATTACATCGCACGTCTGCAGTCTAGAGCAGATCCTTGGGGGTGGTGTCGTAATTTAAAGCTTATTTTGACACTCTCCAGAGTGTGTGTGTGTGTGTGTGTGTTGCAAGGAGTCATCGTTGTCGTATCCTCTTTTACAGCTCCAACTCCGTGCAGTTCTCCAGTAACAGGCAAAAACAAAAGCACCCAATTTGCATCTTTCAAAATCGTGTTTTGTTACATTTTGTGCATGCGCAAAAATTTGCATACAACAATTAACACTCCGAAAGGCGGCATCAGAATCCTTGATGTGAGAAGGCTAACTCTCATACACACGCAAATATACATACATGCACATGTGTCTCCTCTCCTAAGGCTTTTCATCCTCCTGAACAACATTGCGTATGCTTAATTTCTAACCAAAAATCACACAGAGAATACGAGACACACAAAGACAGAAAGAGAAAATGTAAAATAAATTAACACCAACCACAAATCCAACTGAACCGTATATGAACTTGTGAATATTATAATATGCAAATACTATTTTATCACAAAGAACACAAAATTTTTGCATCTCTCATTCGATTCAATTGGCTAATGGTTTAAGCGGCTTTCTCTGTTCTTTTCTTTTTGCTTTTTTTAAGAAATCATGGAACAGCATTTGACACTAGATATATGTATAATCAAATTTGAAATTCACAAGGAAACATTTGAGTTACATATATTTCAATCAATTGATTATTAAAGTAAATCATTGGATTTTCGTTTTGATCAGAGTTTTTCAATTTTCTCTTACATTGTTTGTGGCTGCCCTTGAACTGACGAAATGACCAAAAACGTTCAATCAGTCAAATGCATCAAATTGAAATGATTGAATTTTGATAGGCAACCCATGTTATACCCATTACTCGAATAACTTGGAAAATACATAAAGAAATACATAGTTATAACACTTAACTTAAAGCCAAACAACTCCATCAACTAGCTGTAAGAGATCTTATCCCGATTTTGTATGTTATAATATTTTGAAAAACATGTAAAAATCATTTTTAGGTTTCTATAAACTATCCATTAGTTTTTTTAAGTATTTTGTATTAATTTGTAAAATGTTTTCATCAGCTTAAGTGCTATTAAAACGACAAGTCAGGACATGCAACTTGTTACTATCTATGGTATAATTTATTTTTTATTCTTAAATTCTAAAAATTTAAGCCTTAAAATATGAAATAAACTTTTCGGCGATAATAGTTGCTTTATTTAAGGTTTATCAACTCATCCCTGCGAACTTATCCGTTACCCAACACTGAAATCTTAAAGATCTTAAGCCATTCGAGTCTTAAATCGATTGTCATGAGGAACTTGAGGAACTCTTTAGTCGTACTCTCTATGCGATCATTTTCAGTTACCTGTTCATGTCCTGCTTGTTAAACGTTTAAAGAGCTTAGCCAATATGGACATTTTTTTACAATCAATGACCTTCGAAAGTTTTTACAATTTCTATATACCCTTTCACTGCCCCTATGGTAGGTATTATGAGCTGCGAGATTTTTGGAGCCTTAACTTGCCAATGCATTTTGTGATTTTTTTCGCCTTTTGTATTTCTTTTTGCCAGCCTTGTTTGTTTTTCTACTACTTTTTTGCAACAAATTGAACATTTTCATTAGATTTTGCTTTAGCAGAGGAAGAAAAAGAGTGAGGTTTTTGAGAGAGTCAAAAGAGGTGGTGGGAGGAACGAAAGGGAAATGCGGGCAGACATTCAATTGTATTGCCCAGGAGAGTGATTCAATTGAATTTGTTTGTTTTAGTATACGGTTCATTTATTTGCAAAAACGAATGAATAACAGGCACCAAGCGAGAGGAGCAGCCTCTGTTGTCTCTCTCTAGCTTTCGCTCGTTGTGTTTGTTAAAGTTTTGTCGAACTTCCGGTCAAATGGGAAGCACAAGCATTTCGGAGACCATTCCCACACTCCGACACACCTCATAACATATGCTCTGCGGCATTGTTCAAGTGCAGACTCAAGGTATTGTAGTACATTCATACATAAGAGAAGTTCTTACAAAAAGTTCCACTCGAACAACTTTTCCCATTCCTGTTGCTCCACAACCATCTTTTCCTTCGCCCCATTTGCCATTCCACGTAGTCTCTCTCTAGGGAGCGCTTAAGATTTCATTGTGTAGAATTTACCTTGGGCCAACCCTTCTCCCACCTAAGCAACCCCCTGGCATCCATACATACATATGTATGTGCGGAAAATTCGCGAGAAAATTAAGTATAAATGAAGTTGCCAGCGATTGGAAGCATTTAAATGTTGAATCATGATGCAACATTTTTCCAAAATATATTTTATTCATCAAAATTCTCTACCATTTCCTTTGCCAACGCTTTGTGTTTTAATATTCACTTTTGGGGTTAACAAGTTTAAATTTCAAGAAATTTAAATTGCCTGCAAACAATTGGCATAATATTAGAAGTACATTTTGGGGATACTCAGCACACACACAGACATAGATAACACGACAAACATGCACAGACACGAACATACTTATCAGGATTATATGTAACTATGGGAATCCGATTAAATATCTAAAGTATTAGCTAAATGATTCCCATTGTTCATAATTTCTATCTTCATAATACATAAATCCGATTTGATTAAATTCTAAACACACACACACATACACCGACAAATTAGCCTCGGGTTGCGCCTGTAAGTAGACTTTACATTATAATAATAAGGAAGAGTCACTGTCTCCTCCAACTCATCTTAGGCACAAATTTACTAAACGGCTTTAAGACCTCATTGTTATGCAATCAAACACATTAAACATATAGAAATATGGAAAACAAATCATTGGATAATTTAGATAATAGATTTGATTTTAATGACAGGAACAAAGTGACAAGTTAAAAGAAAGAAAAACTCCGATGCACCGCGGGACATTAAAAATTAGCTAATTCATAGAAAACCTTTCTTTCACTTATTTTATTTATTGATTGATAAGAAACCCAAATTGTAATTGTATTTTTAATTATAGTTTCTAAATAAAATTTTGAGAATCACTGGAGGTTATGCGATTGAATTGGATTGTAGAATTTTACAAGGACTCAAAGACTGCAGGTCCCCATCTAGTCCCCGTCTAATGAATTGAATAAAGAGATGAAAATTCATAGGAAGTCATCAAGTTCTAAGAAGTCTTTAAAAGTAACAAATAAGAAATGTAATGTATAATCAAAATAAATTCTTATTCGAAATTCACAATATTTAAGATGTGTTTAGTTTACGGTTTAGTAATTAAACTTAAAAAACTCAACTAAACTATCTGCATTAGGAAGAATATGTGGAAGTTTTGCCACATTTTCCAGTTTGATGTAGACGTCAATGTCTTTTTCAATTTATGCAAAAGTCACCTTTTTCTACTTTGACTGCTTTCTGATGTGAAATAATGGACAGCCAAGCGCCGCTTCAAATGAAGCCATAGAATGGGGCACTTGCAACACTTGCGGAAAATGCCAATGGCATTTCTCTCGCTTACTGTCTTGGCCAGTTCCACCAGATGCCGCCAACTGTCCCCACTGAACCCCGTTTGCCATTCCCCAAGATTCCTCATAATAACTTTAAACTGAAATGCATCCGTTGTCTGAGTGTGTGTGTGTGTGTTAGCCCGCGCGCGGAATTGCCCACAATTTGAAGCGATCCGCACGAAACCTAACTAGAAAGCGAAATTGTTATTGCAACATGCAACCGCAAAAAGCAGCAACACAACAACAACAACAACACCAATGCGTGGTTGTTCTCTTTCTCTCTCACTCTCTCTCTCTCTCTCTCTCTGTCTCGCAATAATTGTGAGCAAATATTACATGTAAGCTTGCGTCTCAAGTTTGATGGAAAACCAAAGTGGGGTTAGAGCTCTTTGGCGAGCAACATATTATCATGAACAACGGCAACAGCAGCAACAACCAACAACAACCGCAGCAACATCATAATTATCGATTGTTTAGGTTGCCCTCCCAACTCTTCTCTATCTGTTTCGCCCCTCGTCACCTGCCATGCCATGCCTTGCCTTGCCTTGTCTGGCCACCAAACAGCTTTGTATAGAGAGCAATTATGCCAAAAGCGCGTTTATTATGTGGCAACCCAAAGCCAAAGAAGAAATATTGAATCAAAATGAAAGACAACAGACAACAAAAACAAGCGAAAATGAAAACTTGAAGAAAATCCGTCAAGGAAATCGATCAGCAAGCAAAAGCAAGGCAACAAAATAATCGTTGCACATATAAAAAAGAAAATTATGTGATCGACTGCCTGAAATACTCATTACTTTGTTTACTATTTAGATTGTTATTTGATACCTAAGTAAATCTTTTAGAAATTCTCTCTATACCTATTTGTATATTCCATTTTTGAACAATTTTTTTTGTTAAGTTTATAATGGTAAACGTGAATTGAGAAGTTTAATATCTAAACTTTTTTTAAGTTTTGTATCTAAACTTTTTGGTTTTTTGATTTTTGTATTAGGAAAAAAATGCTTTTAAGTAACAAATTGTAGACATGTTTTCCCATGATCATACTTTAGTTATTTTTTAATTTATTATTGGGGTAAATTTCACTTGATACATTATTATAATATCTTTGTTATTCAATATTAATTAATTATTAATGTTGGAAACTAAATGCAGTAATGAAATTCATTAAAAAAGATGGTTTTAGTTTTATTCTAAAGAATTTTGAAAACGATCGACTTGAGCTCATGAATGTCTAAACTATCCGATAAGCTCAAAGTTTTCGAATCCCATGCAATTAATATATGTATAAGAAGCTTATAGGCAAATTCGTTAAACACAATTCAATTCACAAAACACTTTGCCGTAAATCTAAAAAAAAAAACAAAACTTAAACTTTACTAAACTTACTCAGATCAAGTAAACACTTTCTCTAATACATTTTGTTTGAATAAGTTAAGTTTCTTATGATTATTATATTTTACGTTAGAGTTTTTGGGCCAACTCTATTCTGGCCAAGTCTATGAGAGATTTGTGTTTAAAATTGTAAACTTTTCTCCGTGTTGATCTCACATAAGTATTTCCACCAACTCAATATGCCCCAAGCAAATTGTAAAAGTAATGGAAAAAAATTGTTGTTGGCGGTTTAGTTTTTTGCCTTTTCTTTCGTTTTTCTTTCTTTTGCGTTTTTGCTTATTTTTGCTGTTACTTTATATAGAGCGTTCAACGTTCATGCCATGTTTTGTGGCATGTTATGAAATCGTCAATGGAAAGAGGAGTTGCAGCCAACGAAAGAGAGCTGGAGAGGCACTGTGAAAGGGAGAGGTAGTGGTGGGGGGGTAAAGATAATTTACTGCAGCAACAATTATAATTTTATTGCATTAACGAAAAGAAGGAAAGGAATCAAAAAAAAAAAATATGCTCTGGTGATAATTGTGCTACTTTAAGAGGTAATTAAATAATGCGAAATTTTATATGAAATTAACAGAAAGTATTGCAATTGCATTATGATTGTATAACAGTTGGTAATTGAATTTCCCATATTGCGGTTTTATGTCGGAGTTGTTTTATGACAGTTGCGAAGTGCAAGTGAAAAATTGCGAATCTGTCAGAGATATCATCGTTTAAATTGATGAGCAATTTGCAAACTAACATTTTACAGTTCGTCTAACACTTTTACAAATCGTATAAGTTTCTTATTACTTGAGTAAACAAAAAATTTGCAGACAATTTAATTACTGAGCAACAAATGATTTGCAAAGTGACCTTTGATAAGGTGACCTTTGATATCTGTCAGCTTAATAGTAATTAAATAATATGTAAGTAAAAGTTGCAGTCCAAACAATTCCTCAGAATTCAAAAACAGGATATGTAACTAATAACAAATTAAAATGCGAAGCAATTAGGAGAAATAAATTCGAATGAATTCGAATTCGAAGGCAATAACAAAGGACATATCGGAGGCAAATCATTCTAAACTGCAATTATATTTGATGATTCTCGTCGAATGGGATATATTTTATAATAAATCCAGAGCAGTTCGCCTGAGAAAGGCCTACAAACAAATAGCATGCCATTTCATTTGTTCTGTTCTGTTTGTATGACAGGTATTAAAGATATGTATGTATATGATATGGTCACCCGATAATGATCAAATTGGGCACTTGGGCATTTGGACAATGGCTTAGAAAACAACGAAGTTATTGGGAAAAGTCAGAGTTCATGACTTTGGCATATTCCTACGAATTCCAACATTGTAGGAGGAGGAGACTCAGTTGATCCAGACGGATAATACGAAATATAATAGCAAAGAAGGATAATTTAATAACTTTCTGATACTTTGATCTGATTACCAGCTTGGTGTACTTATAACATTTGCTATGTCTAATAATTAAAAAAAAAAAACGAGAATTATCATAGAATTGATTATTACAATCATGCTCATAAGTCCGAACATGACATGTACTATAATCGTGAAGATCTAGATTCTAGAAGAATACGGTAGATCTCTAACCCACAAAAATGTAATCTCTGAATCCTTGTTTTACAAAAGTTACTATGTCAATATCCTTTACAAAGGTTCTGTTATGTGCGCAGGGATATTGATTTCACATCGAATGATCGTGACATCAGCACGCTGTTTTATTTCATCCACCTATGATCCCACTCTAGAGTACAAGGCTAAGGATATGAGTGTTCTTATGGGAACTCATTGATCTGATTACCAGAAATGCGGACAGTTCAAAATTTAACATCAGTTTAATCAGCTGAAAGTTAAGTTAAGTAACAAAAGTGATTATAGCCTAGGAAAGGATATAAAATTTGCACTTGGTTAACCAATGGGATTTCTTAAAATTTATATGCTATGACACTTTTCAGGTATACAGAAATGAAAAGATATTTCGATTGTTAAACAAATTTAACTATTAAACAGAAGCCAAATGATAAAATGTTATAAGGTTGTATAACACACACGACACTTAACCACTTGTTGATTTCAAAGCGATTTTTTGGCTATATGTACATTTAACAGGGTGTACTCGATTCCACAATATTACAATGACATGGAATTGATTTACGCGCTGATAGACCAACGCACATTACTAATTGACAGCTGCATTCATTAGCTGCATACGTTGCCAATTGCTGCCTCCAGCTCCCCTCTTCACACTGATCCGTTGAAAGAGATTGACAAACACGCAAACGGGAACCAAGATGGAATGGCTATGTATGTGTGTGCGTGTGTGTGTTCAGGATGTGGACCATGGATGATGATGATGATGGTGGCCGGCGCAAACATGATGTGCGCCTGGTTGCATGTGTTGCTGCTCCAGTTTCCGTGGCCACCGTCGCCGTTGCATTGCAATGGATTTTCACTCTTCGCTCTCGGTTTTATTCATTTGCTTCTTGTTTGATTTTTCTCCTTTTCATTTGTTTTTTTTTTTTTCTCACTCGTTTTATATGTCTTTTTTTTTCCTTTGCCGCCAATCGTGACATAATGACGCGACGTTTCATAGTTTGCGTTTTGATTGATGGTTCAGGAGTCGCGTCGCAGTCGAGAGTTGGAGTTGGAGTTGGACTCGGTGCTGGTATGTATGTATATAGTCTGAGGTAAAGGCAGGCAACAAAATTGATGAGGTGTCACCCAGTTGCCAAATGTGTTACAAATCAATGGAAATGCAGCGAAACGGAAAAAAAAGAAGGAAATTAACACACAAAAACCTACATTCGCATTTATGTACATATGTATGGGCCAAAGCTTATGTTTGACAGACCTCATTCTTTTATTTGCAGATTTACCAACGTTTTTTCTTTTCCAATTTTTTGTTTTTTTTTGTATTCTTTTTTGTTTCTGTTGTGCCCTTTACATATTTGCGTTGTCATCATTGAGTTTTGGCAGCCGCCAGTCATTCACTTCTTCTCATTTGCACTTGCCGTTCGTTTGCCCAGTCATTTGGCGCACTTAAGCTCTTTTTTTTGTTCATTTTGCTCTCTCAACGATCTGTTTGCAACATTTTCAAAACATTTCCCATACAGAAAGACTCACAAAAGTCTTGTTATACAATTAATAAACAGTCGAAATTGAAAAGACAAACCAAACAGAAACTATGTGTGCCGATTTAAAGGTCTGCACTAGACTAGCAAATATTGATCATTCAAATTTATGCGGTTAATGACACATTCAAAACGTGTAAATTTTTGCAAATTTTGTTTGATTTATACTTATACTAAATCAATGAAACAAAGAGTCTTACTTAATATATGAACTTTTGTTTCGATAAAGCCTAATCTTCCAAGTCAATACTATCGAAATTTTGTTAAATATATACATGTGTGGCTGGGAGGATGAGCAGGGGGAATCTCTTGGTAGGAAATTGTTACACAAGCTACAGAATACAGATCCCTGTTGCCAGAAGGAATCGGGGATAAGAATATATCTTTGGTTAATGATATGATTAATTAAAGATCTCTATGATTGAAGAGGTCCTTTGATTACAAAATTTCTGAGATCTCCATAAAAGTATTCTAAGTTAATCTGTAATTTTAAAGATCTCTTGATGTCTATGATGTCTGTGAAATTAAAGTTCTGCAAGCTCAAAATTCTCTAAGAATAAACACTAATTGAGGACCTCTGAATGGAAACTCTCCAATTTACGCCAAGATATATCCCCCATGTTTTGGAGTAGACTTACTTAACTTAACTACTAACAACTGAAGGGTATAAAAGCAGTTAAGATATTTTTGAAAAAGGCGCCGTTCACCTGTTTGTGAGAACTTAATGGTCTATCTACAAGTCAATATTCAAATTAACTTCAAACATTTTATACTAAGCGATGACTTCAATTGCTTAAACAGTCAAAAAATTTGTTCCAGAATTTCACTTAGAAACTAAAAGGGATATTTAATTTTTTTTTTTATAGATTTTCCCATTTTTTTTTTTTTTCCTTTGAGTAATAATTCAAATTGACTCAAAATATCACTTTTCCATCTATAATAAACCAGCGTAAGTATATGAATTTGCCACTATGAATGTTGTCTATTTTTTTTTTTTTTTTTTTGGTGGATTTTATTCATTTATTTATCAGGCCGTTGTTTGGCAGTTTTAACAAACATTTTGGTTCATCACGCAACGCCATTTTGGCGACGAAAAGCGCTTCATGGAGAAAGAGTAACAGGGAAATGGTCCACGCACGCGATGTGCTGAAAATAACAACAGAAAAGTCGTCTGCCAGCGATTTTGCTTTAGTTCTTTTGCATTGCCTTTGTGCCCCAATATGGCGCCAAAGTGTGGATACACGAGCGAGTGCCTCGAGTGTGAGAACGACAACGAGGACGAGGCCAAGCGCCACAGTTGGTTTGGGTAAGGCATAAGTCAGGCGCCAGGAAAGCTGTAAAATCGGTAAATGGCATATAAAAATCGTTGGAATTGTTCAAGCCCAAATGAGGAAGAATTTAGCAAAGGCATTATAGATATTTAGTCAGTCAGCCAGTTACTTGGTTTATGATGAATCGATACTGCAATTAAAATTACGAAAACAAATTAGCATAATTGACCAAATCACAAAGAATCCTGCAGAATATGAAAAATCCGTCAAACTGTATACTGATCTTGAAGCTAAGCTGAAACGTGTAGGTCTAAAACAATTGACACAGAGGGGAGAGAGAGAGAGAGAGAGAGAGAGAGAGAGAGAGAGAGATAAAACAAATTAGCACCGCGGCTTTCTGCATTTCCCTAATTTTGTCATCATTAAAACACATCCTTTTAATGTCCTTCCATCATTTTTACGCGCATATTTAATAAAAAGGTTTCCCCATTCATTTAACTCAATTGAAATTACCAAGGTTAACAAGACATCAACTTCGTTACGTAATGTATGTTATTACGTAATCATTAACCGAAAGTATGTATCAAACTTATTATGATGGGTTGTTTTTCTATGCAAATTGTTTAAGGTTTTTTTTTATTATATGCCCGAAGAAACATTTCTCACCAAAGTTAATAGAAACTGTGTTCCCTATTTATCAATTTGGATTATAAGCCCATCATCTCAGGCTGTATAATGCATGGCCAAAATACTCTCTATCATAAGGGTCTAGTATCACCGTGCGACTCATCGACTTAAAAACGACATGCTAACTATTTATTATTATTTACTAGGCACAAATTTTTAAAAATATTGTCAGATTTTAGAGAAATTAACCAATTGCAAACAAAATCATTCCCATGAGGAAAAAAATTCGTTCTCTACTTGATTCAATAACTTTGGCAATCATCATATCTCGATAGTATGGAATCAGGATCGGTATTTAAAAAACCTTTTAATTTGCCAAAGAAATAAAAAAAGTGGAAAGATTGTTGAATAGATAATCCGACTACAATTTCGTTTCTTAATGGCCTTCATACATGCTCCTTTACCCTTACTGTAGCGCAATTTAACCAATTCCCAATTGAAATTCTAGCACATCATTATCATTGAAGTAAATGCAGCATTCATTCTTTTACGACAAACGAGACAAGATATTGAAAAAGATAAATGAATAGGAGGAATCTGTAAGGAGAAATATGAGAGATATGTGAAGAGAAGCTCATGACCTAAATCTAGAAGCAAAACCAAAAATTCAAATCCATAAAACCAAATCCAGCTTCAACTTAATCCCAACTGCACTTGATGTTGTTGATGTTGATGACGGCGATGACGACGACGACGATGATGATGATGATGATGACAGGAGTAGATGTTGACAATGACGCCATTGAAAGCACTTTTCGTTGCATTATGTGTGTGTGTGTATGTGTTTGGTTTGTTAAGATTGGGGATTGAGGTTTGAGGGTCGTTTTTGGTGAGGGTGAGGGCAAACGGTTGCAGCAGCGGCGACAGCTTTCGGGCTTGGCAATCAAAAAGTCATCAAATATGAATTTTACGCCATAATTTTTCACCTGTGCAAAAGAATCTTTGCTCTGTGGCGTTTAGCTGCCATTTTCAAACCTTTTATGGAGTAGACCACCCTTAACCCACAACACAAGCTATCACCTTTGGGCCATGTCTTCTTTTGAACACAATTGCTTGCACTTTTGTGCAATGCCTTAAACGAGATGGAATGAAAAATGTTTAAGGCCACAAAACTACATGAGAATATTCTGTTCGTTGCTGCATATGAGGCATTTTCCATTGCACTTTTCTTATTTTCCTACAGTTGGAAACATCTTTTTGTTCGTTTGGGGCATAAGAATTAAATTAAAGTTTATGCAAGCGTAACGACAGCAGCAGCAAAACGAGGCAACAAAAATCATTTGCCACAAAATCCACTAAAACCCAATTTTGCTGCCAAACAAAATAAAGATGAAGAAGAAGCTACAATACTCCTGAAGAGTCCTGCATAAGCATGTGTAGAAATAACAGGACTCAGGACCCAAGAACCAAGACCAAAAGACCGAACACACTGAACTCCACACACATACATATGTACATACATGGAAAACTGAAAGAAAAGATAGATGCCACATGCAAAAGGATGAAAAGGAAAAACTAGACGAAACTTCACTCTTTCTCCTCCAGCTTCATGAATTGCCTCAAGACGTTGGCGTTGTGGTTGGCTGGAGTTGGTTTCGTCAAGGATTTTTGGTGGTAGTGGTGGGTAACTGTGGCTGTAATGCGGATAAGCAAAAACTTTTCCACACGCTGCCATAGCTATGCTTCAAGAAGTTGAAGTTACTTCACATTGAAGTTGCACTCTTCTCAATCTGAATCTGAATGGTGATTCGAAATCTGCATCAAAACAGAGAAATCATGTCATTTGGGCCGCAAAAACATTTTCGGCGCTCTTTTAATGTTAGACCAAACTGTCAGATGGATGACACCACATCCGCCCAAGCACACACAGACACACGCACAATCACAATCAGTAGAAACACGTCCCACAAGAACACGATAGAATATGATGTTTGGCTGACGGCTAATGCCTGCCTGTTCTGGGCTCTTGGCTGACATATGTTCTCTCTTTGCATCATGTTGCAACATATGCTACTAGAATTATCTTTCACTCGTTGCAGAGGACGGACGTGTTTTTTTTTGCGCTTATCAATTTTTATTTTTTACTCGCGATTAATTACTTTTACAAATTTAAATTAAATTAAATTCATTATCGGTTTAATTAATAAAAATTTCAACATCCGAATTTTATTTTCATTTCGCGAATTCTTGCTGTCGCTTTTGTTTAAATTTAAATAAAATCAAAACTTACAACAATACTTGCATTAGCGGTGTTGTTGTTTCGCTTATTTCTTTTGCCTTTTGTCTTTACCGTTTTAACTAACTCTCGCGCTCTTGCGTACAAATTGTTGTTGCATGTGTTCAATTTGACGCGCTCTCCCGCTCTTTCCTATTCTTGATTGATTTGCGCTCTCGTCTTTTGCCTACCCGCGACTCTGTGATACGTGTTTTTGTTTTTGTGCTTTCATCTCTTTTTATTCTTTAGTTGTGAAGGCTTACTCTGCACATTAACCCTTGTGTCAGAACTGGTCAGTATATTCTTTACACAGAATTTTTACCTTTAGAATTTTTATTTTTTGTATTTCCTTTTTTAATTAAATTAAACTTTTTGATAAAATGGTTGTCTGCTCAAAAAATAATTGCATAGTTGCCACTAATGCGGTTGACTCCCATGATTATATTCTGTGTTGGTTGTGTGACAATGCGGTTCACGTTAAGTGTGCAGGTTACACAGGCAGAATCAAGGAGTCTATTGCTAAAGGTGGTGGCTTAAAATATGGATGTGATGCTTGCCGAGAGGTCGAGAATGAGATGCGCTCTTTCATGAGGCGGACTAGAGATAGTTTTGACACTTTAAGGGCAGGTTTTAATAAACTCCAAGCGGAGTTTACTGCGGTGGAGACTCAGTTCAGAAGTTTATCGCTTATGAATGAGTCTCCGAAACGTAAAAGGACCAGTCCTTGGGGTGTTTCTGCATCTGTAGACCCGCCAGCGTCTCTTATCGTCCCCGACCGGTCTCATGCACCGTCCACTCCTAATGTACAGCAATTGATTTCGTTTAAGAGCCCGGTTGTGAATGCTATTAGTAAGGAATTACCGGTATCACCTGGGAATGATCTCTTAAAAACGATGCCTATTGTAGTGTCCGATGTGTCCGGGCAATTACCCATTCCAATGGAAATTGCCGATAGTTCTAAAAGTATCGAGGGCCCCGTAAACAAGTCGACTGCTGCAGTGGGTAACTTGTCCAACGTTACTGCTGCGGCTGACGCTTCGGGACCGCGGCCTCTCGTTGGCATACCACCAAAGAAACATATATTTGTTTCTAGGCTAGACCCTGTTGTCACATCTGATGATGTAATAGCCTATATTCGGAAGAAAGTTAACGTCTCGAATATTGCGGTGGAGAAGTTTAAATTTTCTTATTCTCGGGACATTTCGTCTTTTAAAATTAGTGTTTCTGCCAATATCTTCGACACTATATGTCGAGAAGATTTTTGGCCAAAGCATATAATAGTTAAGGAATATACTGTGAAAAAGAAAAATCGGAAACCGATTCGCTTGCCAACAACAACAACTAATACTAATCCTGTCACATCAGCATCTGCTGGTGTGTCAAAAAACTAGCTTCGTCCCTTAACCTGGGTTACCAGAATGTTAGAGGGCTGAGATCTAAACTTTCTAATCTCTTTGTAGATAGTCTTTCTTTTGAACATAACATTCTAGCTTTTACAGAGACGTGGCTAAAACCTGATATTGCTGATGCATCGGTTTTTTCCACAAACTTTTCTATATTCAGACGTGACCGGATTTCTCGTATAGGTGGTGGCGTTCTGATAGCTGTTGATGCTGCTTTATCATCTGAAATGATTCAATTTTCTAGTACCCAGGAGATTGAGTTTGTCGGTGTTAAAGTAAATTTTAAATCTTTTAATGCTTTCATTACTTGTTCCTATATTCCACCATTGTCAGACATGGCGGTATATTTAAATCATTTAGAGGCAATTCAGTTTGTCTCCTCTTTAGTTTCCAGTCAAGACTTGCTCATAGTTGTAGGTGATTTTAATTTACCCGCTTTAGCATGGTCACTAACAGATGAATCTACCACGTTGCTGCCCTCTTTGTCACATGACTTTATTGATGGCCTTCTAGGCTTATCTTTATCCCAAGTCAATCCCGTCTTAAATTCTAATAGAAAATCGTTAGATCTTATTTTTGTATTGGATTCTTCTTATTGTGAGGTTTCTAGGATCGAACCTTTTGTTCTTCCAGAAGACAAATTTCATCCTACATTAAATTTAAAAATTGATTTGCCCTTGCTTTCACCATTACTTGGTTCAAATGAGTTACCTCTAACTAGGTGCTTTCGTAAGACTGACTTTGCCAGCCTTAATGAAAACATTGCTACTACTGATTGGTCTTATCTGTACAATTGTAGAGATATGAACTCAGCTGTTCGTTTTTTCTATGATACTCTGAATTCACTCTTTGATATTTGTGTGCCTCTTGGTAGGCTGGAGCGGCTTAACAAACCTCCCTGGTTCTCTCGTGAGTTATCCAATTTGAAAAATGTGAAGACACGATATTATAAGAAGTTTCAAAAAACACGTCGTTCATCAGATTATGCTCTGTATACAGTCGCTCGTTCAAAATTCATGATGCTTAATACACAATGCTATAAGAATTATCTTCAGCGGTGTAAGCTTCAGTTTTCTTCCGACCCTAAACAATTTTATAACTTTGTTAATTCTAAACGTAAGACCTCTGTGCACCCATCTTTTTTGTCTTTTCAAAATAAAAAAGCAAGCACTGATCAGGCAATTGCCGATATGTTTGCGAGTTTTTTCAAAACAACTTATTCCTCAACGGAATATCGAGCAAGTCCGTATCCTTATCATTTAAAAAAGGCTAATTGCATTTTCAATCCAGTCATTGATGAAAGTTCTATTCTTAGCGAACTTAAATTAGTTAAACCTGTTTATTCTCCGGGGCCAGATGGTCTTCCTGGATGCGTACTCAGGTTCTGTGCAAACGCATTATGTAAACCCATTTTAAAATTGTTTCTATTGTCTGTCGAATCTTCCTCTTTTCCATCTATTTGGAAGGAGTCGTATATCATTCCTCTGCATAAAAATGGCAAAAAGTCCGAAGCCTCTAACTATAGGGGTATCTCAAAATTGTCCGCTATTCCGAAAGCTTTTGAGAAAATTATAACTTCTCAATTGCAACATTTTTGCAGTTCTATTATTTCACCATCCCAACATGGGTTTGTGAAACGTAGATCTACAACCACTAACCTTTTAGAATTTACATCAGTAATTATCAAGGGGTTTAAAAATGGTAAACAAACTGATGTAATATATACTGACTTTAGCAAAGCCTTTGATTCCGTTAATCATACCCTATTACTTTCTAAGCTGAGCGACATTGGGTTTCCACCCCTTTTCCTTTCTTGGGTTCGTGAATATTTAACAAATAGAAAACAGAAGGTACTTTTTAAGTCTTCTTTTTCCGCTTCCATTCCTGTGACTTCTGGTGTACCTCAAGGTAGTCATCTTGGCCCTCTGCTCTTCACACTATTCATTAACGATCTTCCATCAGTCATTGTTCATTCGCGTGTGCTTATGTATGCTGACGATGTCAAGCTTTGTCTTACTCATAAAGATACAGATTCATTTAGTCGGCTACAAGCTGATCTTAAAAACTTTCAATCCTGGTGCCAGTTTAATCTACTAAATCTTAACACTACCAAATGTAAGGTAATGACTTTTTTCCGTAACTCTCCTCAACTGGTCACTTATTTTCTAAACAATAGCCCTCTGGAACGTCTAAATAATATGAATGATTTGGGCGTACTTATGGACCATAAGTTAAATTTTAACACCCATATTTCCACCACGGTCGCAAAGGCCATGAGTGTCCTGGGTTTCATTAAAAGATGGTCAAAAGAATTTGATGACCCCTATACAACTAAAGTTCTTTTCACTTCGCTTGTCCGTCCTATTTTAGAGTATGGATCTTGCATTTGGTCACCTCAATATGAGTCGCACCAGATTAGACTTGAATCCGTTCAAAAGCAGTTCTTGTTATTTGCTCTTCGTGGCTTAAGCTGGGATCGCAATGTCAATTTGCCTTCGTATTCTAGTAGACTTCTCTTGATTAACCTTCCATCCCTAACTAACCGTAGAATTATGCTTGGTGTCATTTTTATGCACAAGCTCCTAATTGGTGATATCGACTCGCCTGAGTTATTAGCTCAGGTGAATCTGTCGGTACCATGTAGACGGAGTAGACATCCTTTGATACCTTTATCCCTTAGTCGTTGTTCTTCTAACTATGCTATGCATGAACCTTTTAGGGTCCTCTGCTCTGATTACAACCTTCTATTCCCTGTAATCGGCTCAGAGTTTTCTATTAATATGCTTAAAACATCTATCCTATCCCATTTAGTTAATAGATAGCTGTAGTATTATTTGTTTGTCTGTTTTTTCTATTGTGTACTTGTCCACGCGATTCGTGCCGTGCGTTATACGGCTGCACCCCTCGGTCGGTCGGGTGGGAGGTGGTGCTTGGGCTCGCGCGTAACAGGCTATGTCCTGGTGTCGTAGGGGCCACTTGAACGTACTGCGCATAGTATCGTCAACGTCCGCTATAAAGAATATGTAGTTGAGTTGCCACAAAATGGCTTTAGATTATCTTATCTGATAGCGTTGATATGCAATTTTTATAATTTACTAAAATTCACTACTCAACTTCATTAATAACTTAGCAATACAATGTATATTTGAAAAAGGTTTAATGAAGGTTTAAGGTTTTTGGACTGTTAATTAAAATTTGTTTTGGTCAATTGATTTGATTGAATCGAGATTCAGTCTTGGTTTAATACCTTAATCATTTTCAAATCTCTGTCATATTTATAATAAACTTAAGTCAAATTATATATGCAGCGCCTTGGTATAATGATAAAGCTAGGGTTTCATTTCTGTCTAGCACATTTTTCCAATTAACTTGCATTTCTTCTTTTGGATTCTCATTTCCTTCCTGTCCAATTTTCTCTCTGCGCAGAAACTAAGCGAAAAAGGCAATCGGAGGTGCCACAACCACCAGTTTCTTTTTTTCTTATTTTGGGCCAACTTACTTGGTAATTCAAAACGCTATTGCGTATTTTCCAAATAATTAAATGCCAAAAAAAAAAGGAGGAAACATAGATAAAAAGCAAAAAACGAAAGTTCACGTTTACTTGATAATCACTCCGATGACGATGAAAGTTAAGGCGACTCAAGTTGGTGGCAACTTGATGCCAACTTAGTCACTGAGATGAAACAGTTGCCCAGTTGCCTGAAAAGAAATGTAAAAAAAAAAAAAGCGAAAAACTAACTGCAGAAGCTACCTTTATCAGCATCTCTCTTTCGCCTTGCTGTGTGATAATCTCTTCAACTCAGTTGCTGTAAGGCGACACTTTTAGTGCACTCTTTGTGACAATCAGGGAGGAGTCAAACAAACAAACAAACAAACCAACCAACCGACTGACTGTCTGACTGACTGACTGACTGACTGAGAAAGAAAGAAACAAACAAACAAATGACAAACAAACTGACTGCTGACGAGTGCAGCTGCTCATTGAAATCTCAACTTAAAATGACTTTGCTCAGAGGTGTCCGACTTTTTGCACCTTGCAACGCCTTCAACTCGCTTGATTCTGTGTGCCAAAGTTTTCAACAATTTTCGGTTTATTTTTTGTTTCCTTTTCGTCAACGATTTTTTGCATTAAATGGAAAAGTGTCAAACTGTTTTCCTTCTATTGAGCCTATCATACAATTTAGATCAGTTTCCCCTTTGCAACTCGTTTGGCATTTTGTTTTCATTTTCTAGGGTATTTAGTAAAATAAAGCATACGTCATGTTGCCCTGCGAGGGTTGAGTGATGAATTTATTACATAAGCATCATTTAGATGCAATAACTTTTGCTTTTGCCCAGGCTCTTAAGTAGAAGTCTACTTAATTTCACTCATTAAATGCCGCACCCAGGAAATGTGTAGAAGGAAAATGGCAGAATGAAATTCTAGGCACAATCAAAGGTGTGGAAGGAGAAGCAGGCATCACCTCATCAGCCGCACGGCAAGTGTTTGCTCAATTTAATGGAAAAGGAAATGGCAACATATTTTGTGGCCTTCTTTTTTTCCACATCTAATGGCATTTTTGGTTTGAGATAGCTAGACAAAATCATTTCTTAATTACTATGATTATTTGAGGGAAATTGGAAAGAGAAATGGCAAAAATATCAACAACGATGAGGGCTCTTGATATGAACCACTTAGAAATGTTTCATTCATTTGCTAATGTGGAATTTTCAACTCACTTTTTGATTATATGATATAAAGACTTAGAATTCCATAATAAAGCTTTGCTCTAAAATCATAGTACGATTTAGTCTGTTGTCTATTGTCAATGAAAATTCTTTGCAAACTAACCATCAAAGTAAAAAAATGAAGTTTGAATCGATTTAGTGATATTTAAAAAATATCTTTAATGGCAGTTAATCATTTCTTATTTTGTGTATCCAACAAGATCAATACACCGCTTTTCTCCCCTATTCCATCTGAAGCCCGGGCGACAACTCTGAGCCAATCCACAAGGCGAAAATGTTAAGAGCATCGTCAAAAGTAGACAAAGATAGATCCAAAGATTTAGCTTCAAAATCATTTTTGCAACGTCTTATTACGACTTCTGGTGATGGCAAAGTGATTCATACTCTTTTCAATAGTTGTAAGATTGTTTTAGTCATGGAACGAATTTGGCATGAAAATTATATGTTAATATTTAACATTTATAATTCCTAATGGAAGGAATCTAAGATCAAAGAAATAAATCACCAATGTTCCGCTTTATAGCCTGGTTATCTTGAGATCGGGAATGTATTACGATAATGCCGTACGTAAGACTTGAGAACTTTGACACGCCATCAACAGGGGGTAGGATTGTCACCTCATCAAATTTCTTCCATAAAAAAACCGTAGCGAATTTTGATAAAATGGCTTGAAGTTAGATATGGCATTTTAGTTCAGTTGACCAACAATGGAAACGTCTAATACTTCGGTGATTTCATCACCGGGTAATATCAGTGTCATTAATCCGGGGGCAGCACCATCCTGTGACTTGGGATATGCATGGAATTTGTATGAGAATGAATGCCAACCCATATTAAAATTTGAACCGCGAAGCCGTGTATGTAACTGGGGATATGTCTTTCATAAGGTGCACAAAAAATGCACCAGGGTAAAGTATCACGGCGAACAGGAGCCAGGTGCAATTAAGAAATGGTGGGACAGAAATGTAAAGAAATCTACGACAGCACAGCCACCGGCTCCACCGCCAACAGCGTCCACATCAAGGACGACTTCAAATGATGAAGGTGATGGTTGGTTTGGTTATGGCATGAACTATGGAGCTGGCCATCGGCGTGGTTAATTCATTAATTGCAGGAAAAAAAAATATAATATCCTTGTCAAAAAACGAAATAAACCAGAAAATAAGAAAAGCCTTTTATTAATGTAGCAGTTAATTAATAATAGGGTATAGATTCCACAAACTCAATACACTTATTTTGTGCCTTACTCCATCTAGTAAACCAAGGACATAATTCTGCCAGTCCCAAAGGCAAAACCAGTGCCACAAGTAGACAATGATAGATCCAAAGATTTGGTTTTAAAATCATTTTTGCACTTATCAAAGGCAACGTCAGCTTCAGCAGATTGTAGTACGACTTTTGTTGAGAGCAAACTGTTTTCTACTCGTAGACTTTGAAAAATAGTTTAAATCGTGGATCGAATTTAGCATAACAACAAATTAGCCAGAATTAACATATTAAAATATGGCCATTTGAAACCGCATCAATGAAAACAAAAACTATTGTTACCACTTGGAAAAAGATAAATATTTTATTTATCCATATATGATATAATTAAAAATGTAATACTAGATCAATACACCGCTTTTCTCTCCTATTCCATCTAGAGCCCGGAGGACATTTTTGAGCCGACTCACATGGCAAAAATGTTACCAGCAGAGTGAAAAGTACACATAGAAAGGTCCAAAAATTTAGTCTTAAAATCATTTTTACACTTCTTCTAACGACTTCTGAAGCAAACTAACACACAGTTTCTTCAAGTCTATAAAATATCCCAGTGTTTGAAATTGCTAAATAGGTAAAGGCATGGAACGAATTTGGTATGACAATGAAAAGTTAACGGTTAGAACTTAGAATGAAAACGTTTGATTTTCATGAAGCCGCAGAAGAGTAAGAGAAGTGATTCAGTATTCTCCATTTTGCATTTACCCTAGATATATTTCAATAATAGGGTATAAATCCTACGAGGTCTATGCATTTATCTTCATCCCTCTTCCACTTAGTGTAAAAAGGACAATGCAAAAGACACAAATGTTAAAATCAATGTCAGAAGTAGACAAAAATAGATTCAAATATATGATCTGAAAAACATTTTTGTAATTATTGAAGTTAACGTTACCTGTGAGCAAACTGATTCATACTTCTTTTAAGCCTAGAGTTATACGTCAAGTAGTTACTTATGTCTTGATTCGAATTTGTCATAGATAACAAATTAGCCAGGGTAATATGCAATTCCGCATCGAGACAAAAGAACTGAAATTCGATTCGAATCAATGTATGCCGATTCCAAGAATCCTAGTTTCTACAAATGACGTTTAAAAGCAAATCATATCAAGCAAATTTTGACTCGTAAATCCCAAATTAGGAACGAAAGATGCCAAGTATCTGAAAAACTGGAATATTAATGAGTGAGAAATGGTGAAATAGTCAAAGTAGTAAGCAATATGCTTGAAACCTCTTCGAATTGGATTTGTATCACTACTTTCCAGACATCTATTGGTGATATTTGTGTCAGATTTTGTTTCTGTTGGGTTGGCTTGAAGTTCAACTACCCGTCAATCAAAGCAAACTAATTTAGGACATTCAGATTTACAGACCTTTGCAAGGTGGTCTTCGGATCGGATTACCATATAGCTTCCATAGAAACAGCTAAGTGACGAACAGTGACTAACTTTGCTATTTAGATTGGGCGACTATTTCACACTGCTACCAAGGGAACGATCGGTCGAAAATAGATACTTTTTCAATAACTTCGGTACCTTTGACGCGAGGATCATAAAATAACTATTATATAGCTATCATATAAGCATTCACTGCCAGAAAGTTCAGAATTAAAAACAAAATGTGTGGATTCTGAAATTATTATTACTTTTTAGACATTTGTTAAAAACTGTTGTCTGGAATGATTATGAACAAATGTTTAAATCATATGCTTTCATTCACTTGAACTCCCTATATACTCGGGTGGTTGAAAACATCTTTCTACAGTCGGATTCCATACCCAGCCCTCAGGGCAAAATTGTCCCAATGCAAAATGTGAAAAGGTTACAAAGAGCAGAGTCAAGAGTAAACAGTTGTAGATCAACATTTTGAATAGTGTTCTTTCTTAAGTAAATATCATTAAGTTTAACATTTTCCTTTAACTCAATCAGTCGAACCTATTGGCTAATAGTTTTAGTTAAGGAACGAATTGGTTTAACCATAACATTGCAGTAAATATCAATTTTTGAAACTTTTGCCTTAAAGACCTTCTCGTTTTGAAAGAATTAAAAACATTTTAGTTTCGTTAAACTTTGGAGTTCTTTTGTCAATATCTCAATTTTCTCATTGCAGGTACGTACCAACGCTGATTTGTCGACACAATGAAAGGAAACACTTGCCAAAACAAATGTCACGTGAGCCACAAAACCAAAAAAAAAAAAAAAAGTTTGGTTTTTTTTTATTCTTTCCACTCGTTTTTTTCTTCTAGTTTTTTTTTTCGGTTCATCAGAATGAAAACACATAGAAATATTTGGCTACCCTTTTTCACGTTTTTCCTTAAGTTTTTTTTTTTTTTTTTTTGGGTTGTCGTTGTAGTTGCTGGTCAAATCACGTAAGCCAGGAAGGCAACAGCAGTTCCGTCATGTGTCTACGTCCACTTTGCTCTGATTACAAGACCAACAACAACAACAACAACAACAACAACAACAGCAACAATGCGCCATTCTAACGCCTGGTTGATAGATTTTTCTTTCTTCTCTTTCTCCTCTTTTCTTTTTTTCTTAGTTTTTGCTTGTTTTTTTTTTTTTTTTTTTTTGTTCGCCAAACTTTGTTTTTAAGTGAAAATTGAAACCAAGCTCAGTAACTATCCGAACTGCCAATGGGTTTTTATTTGATGATTGCCACGGCTGGACGACAAAATCTTGTAACTGAAAACTCAAAGCAAATGAACAAAACGACGTGACAAACCAAACTGAACAGAAAATCAATTCAACACTAGGGAAAAGAAAGGCTAAAAAGAAAACTGATCGAATGGTCATAATGCATTTGGGCTTACATCAAGATTATTGCCATAGAAACTGATTAAGTTAAGAATATTAGATAGATAGAAAGTAGTTAAAATTCGGTTTGAAACACTTTTTTCCTGACTTCAGTTTATCGATTCGATAGTTTTCAATGTTTCATAATTCTTTCCGAGGAAACAACCTTTTAGGGATGAGTTAAGTATTTGAGGTTTGTCCTATATTGACTTTGAAAGTCGGTTTAAATTTTGCGTTCGCTTTAAAAACTAATGCGGGACAGACGAAATGCTGTGCACGGGAAAAAATTTCACATAATTGCAGTTGGAATTCAACAAACAGGACCAAAGCGTAAATAGAAAGCGCAAAGTCAACAAAATAAACAACAAGAGCAAAAAAAAAAGAAAAAAGAAAGAAGAAAATGGTAGAAGAAAGAGGAGAATGAAAAAAAATGCTTACCTTACTGCAGTTTCGAGCTAGGACACATACACACAGACAGTGATACAGAGACCACAACAAATACAAACAAACCAACTAACCTTTGACCCTAACTCATCCTTGTTGTCCACTTCAGGTGCGCCAAGTAATTGCAACTGAAACTGAAACTTGGCAAAGTTGCCAACGAAACGAATTGCAACTACAATTTTCTAGTAAGAACAGGCGAATGGGGAGAGACACACACGCAAGCAAACAGGATATGGGGAGGACAGGACAACGCATTTCGATGCAAGTCATTGCGGCTAAATTAAAAGAAATTGACGCTACTTGGTGGAAGGGAGCAGCAGCAGCTACACAAGCAGAAGAAAATGGGGATAAAAATAAAGCAGATGAAGATAAAGATTGGATAGGCGGGCCAGAAGGTAGAAGGTAGCCCAGCCAACAGAAGGCGGGTGTCGGAAGGCCGAAGTAGTAACGTTGACAACAGCACACAAACAGGATGCCAAAGAATGCTGCTGCATCTAATGTTGCTTTTAATTAAAATCTTTAAGCTATTCCCTTGATTATGAAACATATTAAGATGGAAAATAAGTAGAAAATACGACAAACCTTATTCAGAACTAAATGAGGGGACTAACTAAAGTCGGTGTCGCTTAGAACTTTTCTGATGTTGGTTTTAACATACTAAAGATTCTACTAAAGGAAGAAAATTAGGGTAGTGCAATCACTTTAAATCTTAAAATCACAAGCATTAAAGCTATCTTATCTTTTTTTAAAGAAAATGTCCTTAGTGCAATACAAATTGGTCTCTCCTGATATGTCTCTTTCTTATGGTCTCCCTGTTTCTTTTCTCGTTTTATTATGTGAAGATCTACAGACCAGAACTATAACCTACTGGAAACCATGAACTGCTTAGGATAGTACATAAAGGTTAAGCAGTGTAAACTGACAAAAAAAAATTTGCTATAGGGATTATTTCCAAGAAGTCATGGAACCTAGAGGCAGAAAGGAAAATCGTTATATAAAATTATTAAATATTTGACCTTAAGTAAATTTAATAGGAATATCAAGGCCCTACACAGGGCGCACTCAAAGATCCCAGTATTAAGTTTGCTAGTCGTAAGCCTAATTGGAACTAGCCCTAAATTTTTTTCGTTGCTCCCTTTAGTTCTGTTTGAAGTCAATAGTGAAAGATAGAGAATTCGTAGGTCGATTCATAGACTTTTGAAATCAGCTGTCAAAGTTTTTCAGGCACTCTAAGAATGTAAGAACTGACAAAAATAGCAACACTTAACTTTCGTTTCCAATAAAATATTACAATTTCGTTTGCTCTGTGTTACAATTTATGAGGCCATCTTCTTATATGGCCCTGTGGATGCTATGGGCAAAACGCTCAGAGGGTTGGGTCGAGATGGGAGGGATTTTGCCAAAGAACTACAACTATTTTTAGCAAATTTGTCAGCAGGTGCACTGGCGAGGCCCAAGCCAAACATAAATAAAGCAGAAAGTGTCAGGCAAATAAACAAACACAACAAACTGGCCAACACCTGTCATAACCACCTCCGCCCCCACCACCAAAAGTTCCACAGTGAGTGGGTGTGGCAGTGTGGGTAAGGCAAATGGTTGGGTGGGACTTTTAAGCTGCCAAATCCGACAATTAAATTATTGCATGACAAAACATGCACCGCAAAAATATTCAAAACGCGCCAAAAACAGGATGTAAACAACAATAACAACGCCAACAACAAAAACAGGAACAGGAAAAAACCTCAAAACACACACATACACTCACACTAACAATAATAACAGCAACAGGGAAAACTACTACTAAAAAAAAAAAAAAGTGAAACGAAGAAAAAAACTCAAACACCCAAAACAAATTCATCTTCCGCTAGAAACAAGAAGGCAACAGCAAAAAATAAAAATAAACTGACAGAAAATGAGAATGGGAAAAAAAATTCTATATGTCATGGGGAAGAAAACGACTTTCATATACCCTATAACGTAAGGACCAGAAAATTAACAGCCAACCTAAATAGAGAGCCTAAACCTCTTTTAATTCTATTTATTTTTTAGGAAATAGGATTTATCCTATATCCTTTAATTTCATTGGAGATTTTGAAAATAAATTCTCCCACTTCTTCACTCAAAATGAAATTTACTTGGCCTTACTGAGTTTCCTTTCTGGTTATCTATTAACAATGAAAAACTAAATAACTCCAAGATCAAAAGTCATGAGTGTATCCTTACGTATGCTGTTGGAGGTTAACTTAGATTTGTATATCTTAAGATTTCTTATATTATTTGTTTAAGATGTTCTAAAAGCTTCTGAATGAAGAGCTACTAACTCATGAAACCGAAATATAAAAATGACTTCTTTATGGATTACGAAGAGGAGAAGACTTATTTTCCTTACTCCACTCCACATGCTATGGAGTATTGGAGTCTTGGAGTCAAGAACTTGATAAAGGGCATCCTATACGCCCTTACAGTAAATTTCCTCATGTGACCTCAAAACGAAACAAAAAAAAACAGGGTATTTAGGAAAAAGAATAGAAAAAGGCGACAATATTCCCCTGTGTTGTGCCCCATGTTTTCATCCTATCAGAACACCAACAACTTCTCCTTCTATACTTACTGCTGCTGTTTCAGTTTCCTTCCCGCCTAGGCAAATCATCCCCGTTCTCGGCCAGACATGTATGTATATAGCTCATGGCAATAATTTGAAATTCGATTACCATAACCAAGTACTCGGAAAACACAAGCAGAGATCGTGGCAGCAGCAGCAGCAGCAGCAGGAAGGAAAAATGAAGGAAAAACGCCAAAGAAAAACAACAGCAACCAAAACAGGAAAAAAAACTCTCCTACGCCAGGGGCAACACAAAACACAACCCAAAAACCCAAAACGCAAAAAAAAAACTGCAAATGGCGAAAACGTTCGTTAAAAGGTCGCCAGAGTAGAGAACAACAAAAAAAAAGAAAAACTAGCAAGAGGAAAAAGTGGAAAAACCCCAACAAAAATACTGTGGCCAAAAAGCCAAAATGTGAATATATCAGAATTTTTGAACAAACAAGCAAAAACAACTGTCCATGTGTGTGACAGGGTAAACAACGATGTGTGTTTGTGTGAGTTAGACTGTCACTGCATGGGTGTGTGTGTGTGTACGTTTGGGTGTATATGTGATAGGCCTTTCCGCCCCTCAACAGGCTTCAACTGTTTGATAATTTGGCAAATGGATTTGTCCTCTTACCAAAAGTCATCAAAACATTGCAAAGCTTTTGCGTTTGCGTTTCCCCAGTTTTTTTGTTGTTGGGTTTTTTTTTAAGGTTTCCTGTTTAACCTTGACCCCTGACCCTCAACTGAGAACTAAGTAAAACTAAAATTCACACTTATGAAATGGTTTAATAAGTCCCAACAGAATATTTCTATTTACAAAAAGTCGATGTCAAAGACAATGGTTAAACTAGTTAAAAATCTTATAGCAATTCCTTTAATAAGGATAAGGATAAAACAATTTAGTCACCTAATTGTGTCAAAGACTCAAACCTATTAATTTATTTGCCTAATTTCTAATTTCTGGATTTTACTTTAGGATCTAGCACAAAGGCAAGCAAAGTCACTTCCTTACCCAAGTTGGGGGAAATACTTAACTCAACAATATAATCTCTTTAGTTTATCTCTGTATGCAATTTGCATCTCTTATCCATTAGGATTAGGATGACTATTAGCCTATTTAATAGTAAACTATTGAAGAATGAAAGCTAAAGCTGTATAGGAAGGGAAAATATAGAAAAACGATTAACTTTGCCAGATCCATCCAAAGTGTCGAAGAATACTAAGATAGTTAGTTAGAACTAAGGAGCATTTACTCCTGACTCCTTTGCCAAACCAATGAAGTATTCTTATTCAAAGTCAATTTAGTAAATAGTTATCCTAATATAATTAGTTTTCCAACTGACATTGGGAACTTCTAAAACATCTCTCGCATGAACCTTCTATATATACCGCTTTATTTATTACTACCCACAAGTTAACCCGTTCCTCACCAAAGCCCACCATGCAGGTAAATGCCACCTTGACGAACAAAACTTTTATTCACTTCACCTTTTTAACCCAAACCCCAAGCCTTATTCCCCTGTTACCTTTCCTTCCCTTGTTCTCACATCTATTTTAATGCGCCAAATGTTAAAACAAACAAACAAATAAATTAGTGTTCAATCAGCGTAATTTCTTCAACTGTACCACGCCCCCTGCCTGCTACCGTCCCCATCCACAACATCTTCGACTCGAATTGTGTTTGCCTTTGTCTTTCTTACTCTCTCCTGCCTTCGGGAGGAGGAACGGCAGAGGTCCTTGGTCCCAGTGATATGCGATTGTAACTTTGGTTTCAATTGCATTCGCAGCAGGTTCAGACAGAAGAGAGGCAGACAAGGATTCAGAGGACTATCCAAACTTTTACTTCCACCCCATATGTATTCTTCTACCCCCCCTATCTCTCTCCCTTTTCATTCCTCATCCCCATCTAGCTACCGATACCGTTGGCAGTTAGTTGTAAGTAATTAAGGCAGGCAGTTCGAAATAGTCGAAGGAGTAGACAAGCAGAAATATTCGGTAATTTGGTTAATTTGAATTCAAATGCAACGCGGCGAGCTCCAGAGTTTTCCTTATTGCTTTCTCCTTTACCACTCCCTGTGGAAAAAAGGGGTGAAAAGGTGAAGGCACTTCAATTGTTGTCTTTCATTTGAGATGTGTGCGCCAAAAGGACGCAAGTAAAACTGTTAGGGTAATCGATAGAAAGAAGATCCCCACTGGGGATTATCCAAACTGAAGCAAACTTGCAAAATGCACAATGAAAACTAAAGTAAGTTAAACTTGAATTTGCAATGCTGGAAAATATTCCCTATTATCATAGGTTTTGATTTTTGGCCAAATTAAGGTATAAATAGGTTGAAAATATAATTATTTTGATATCTTACAATTAGACATATATATGTATAAGATCTAGTTGTGACAATATTTCAACTCATTTGTCTTTCTTTCGAAATCGATAAAGCTAATATATTTCGTAACACTTGGCCAAATGGAGAAATTGTTAGAAAAGTCCAAGATTTGGACTTTGGACTGTTCGTTAATATAGGGGCCATTTATCAAGCACCTATATCTATATACATATGTACTTTGCATACGAGAGATCGGTCCGGTTCTTTATTTTTCAAACTACTTTCAGAAAATGGTTAATTGTGTGTTGTTTGTTTCCTACATGCTTTAATATTTGTGCCAAATTGGTTTGGATCGGACTGAAAAATAATTTAGGTCAGGAAAACTTTCTTTTGCATAAGCAAAGGATATTGACAAATTGTTATGAATAGTTAACATTTCTGGCGAATTTGATAAAAGTCAGACAACTTTATTAAATGGATATAAAATCAAATCCTTCCTAGGTTTCACATCAGTCGACACCCTATTTTTCGTTATCTCATTTCTCTCTGGTTTATCTCAACAAACTGTTCCCAGTATGCAGGATTTTACACTCAAAACTACATATGGATGTGACTCAAGAGTATTGACTGGGCTCAGAGGTCTCAACTAGTTTCGCATTGGTTCATTCTCTATGACAAGATACTTTCCGAGTCACAGATACAAGATGATGAGAGTGTGTGTGTGTGTGTGTGTTTGTGTATTTGCCTATTAGAGGGGGGAATTCCATATGAGTCAGAGACGCCTGAAGTTAATATGGTAAACCACCCACGCAGACAGACTCTTACGTTTCGTATAAAGAGAAGAGAACTCTCTTCCACATGAGAAGAAAATCGAGAATATTGTGGAGATCTTGTCGCTGAGTCAGAGACCGCAAAACGGTGACCGGGACGACGTCATCGGCAAATGCGTTTTTTCATACCCAGTAAACTTTAAGCTTACAACAAAAAGGGTATATAAAAGTCGTCGAATCGGGATTTAACTTTTAAGTATCTTAAAGATATTGGAGTTAGGGATCTCAGCAAGCCAGTGAGTAGGTAAAGCCTGCCTGACATGAATCATAGAAACGTTTGGCCAACTTGACAAATGTTTAGAAAACTGTTGAGGTCAATTTATTGACAAGGTATCTTTAAGTCGACCTCCACCCAACGATTGCTCTTGCTCTGTCTGGCCCGTGCTTAAAGTCTGGTAATGTGATCTGTGATCTGATTTGTATATACTCCTTAAAATTGAAACTGGTTTTCAGCAGTATTTTTAGCAGGCTAAAATGTATCTGAAAGCCGGTCGGTTTCTCTCTCATTTTCATTCTCTCCTTCACCCGTTTTGTTTTGCATATATTTTTGCCGTTACTTCTAATCTAATTAGATCTGGGTGGGACTTTGAACAATTGAAATTCTATTTGTTTGTTGAGTGGTTTATAGAGCGAACCAATCCCTGTTCAGGTAAAGCACATTCAATAAAAATTGTCGACCTCCTTTTCCTTTTACTTGATCTCGTTTAACCACCTCAAGCACCACCACCACCACCACCAGCACCCTGGTGGCAAAGCCTTGAACACGTTCTTGAAAAGGTGTAGAGTAGCCGTAGCAGCCAGCCAAGAAAAGAAAGAAAGAACGAAACGAAACGAGAGTTAAACCAGTTTTTCCACAGCTTTTTGGCGGCTGCCCAGCATCCCAGTCGGCAAAAAAAACACACACACACACACACACAGACAAAACGAAAAGCGATCTCAAAAAACACAATTCCAATTCCAACTTCAACTTCAGCTTGGTCAGCGGCGACGGCAGCAACAGCAGCAGCAGCTGAGACGACAATGTCTGCGCCACTTTTGATTTTGCCTGTGAACAAACCGGTTCATCGTATTCATTGGAGTTGGTCTGAAGTAGCTCAGGAGAAGGAGTACCAGATGGAGGTGAAGCGGCGACAAAATGTATAGTTAATGATGTCTTCCAGATGTACAGCCGCACACACACAGATGCAGTCGTCTTCTGTGTGGGTGTATTCTCTGGGGGCTTAATGAGGAGTTGAAAACCTGGAATAGGAACCTACTTAGAGTACATTATAATTGATATTAAACAGGCATACGAATGTCTCTTTCCCTTTCTCTCACTCGTTATAGATTCCAGACATGTGGTCTAATCACATTAAAGACAGAAAACAAAAAAATTAAATACATCTCTAAAAATATCACAACACGCATTTCCAGAGATAAAATGTGTATAGAGAAGAAGTCTTCTAATAATAATCAAACGTAAAAGATCCAAAAACATGGGGAAAGACCTAAAAATCATTGCGGGGGCGTTTCATGATCGAATTCACTACTACACCATCTCTCACTCTCTCTCTCTCTCTCTGTCTCTGTGTCTCTTTTTCACCCACACTCGATCTGGCTTGCTTTCACATTACGACTAGCCTTTTGTGTTTGCTTTCCTTGTTCTCGCTGCAAGCGTTTTTTTTTTATACCCAGCATCTAGAAAGTGAATGAGTATATAAAATATATTAAGCTACATTTTATTTATAACAGAAAAGATTCCTAAGAACAGGCTTTGGGCCACATTTTCTTGTAGTCTGTTAAAATCCTTGAATTTCTTAAAATATTAAAAACTTTTCTTAAATACTTAGCAGTCGTTTTTAAAATTTATGAGAAATCCAAGAAACGTGAAAAGAATTTCTCAGATCTTTATTCAAATTGGTTGTACATATCTATATGTACCTATATATTTTAAATTTAATTTTTATCCTGATCAGTAATACAAACTTTTTCTATAGTTTTCTAGGAGCAAAAGTCTTAAGTCGAGTTTTCTAGAAACAATTTTTTTTTTGCCATATTGAAACAATAGTTTAATTTGGTTTAAAAACGGTTTTGAAAGAAATCTTAACTCAAAACCCCCTCTAGGGCCCTTGATGAGGCATGAGAAGAAACATTTTAGATGCCAATGAAAAGGATTTTGGGGTGACAAAGTAGAAAGTGACTATTTAACGAATGAGTGGCTTGGCATAGATGTATTTCAGAGTCCATAATAGTTACACGGTATTTCAAAGACAGCAACCTCAAGGTAATATATAAAGAATTTTTTACATTCTTTTTTTTTGCTTCTTCTACGTATTACATACAATCTGGCGCTTTCCACCGTGTCTGTGTGTGTGTGTGTGTGGGTAAAAGATTTAGATATAGATTTATGACATAGAAATGTCAAAGAGCCATTTGTATATGCAAACACTTAACAATTTCTATTTTTGAAAACGCCTTTTGCATAGATGACATGCAGAAGAAGAATATGCATTTACATCTATCTGTTTCTATGAAACGACCATTTTAGATTTAGAAAATAAATAAATAAAAAAAAAACCAACAAAATATTGAACAAGTTGATTTTTGAAGGTGACTTTCACAATTTTACACACTCGTACACACACACACACACACCATTCATTCCGAAACGGAACTATAAAAAGATGATGATGGTATTCGGTCCATTTGATATTTTTAATGGCTAATTGAGGGTTGAATTTAGAAATATATTTTTCAAATAATTTAGATTACATTTGCTTAGTTTCTGTAATGAGAACATAGCTTAGATTTCTCAATTAACACTGTCATTATTTTTTATTTTTATTTTGTTTTATGGGATCCTTTGAGAGATTTCTAATTTTCAAATCTAACCCACTATTCCTTCAATTCGGCAACCATATTTCTTTTTAATATTCCACGAATTAAAAAGACAGGAAACCAGAGTGGCAACGTCATAATCCATGAAAAATGCCTTTACCAACACTAAATCTAACTTGAGACCAATGTTACGCCGTTTTATATCTTTGAGCTTTGAAAACAATAAGCGTATAACTTAGCATTTACTTATACCTCAAAAGGAACACATTTTAAATTTTACAATTAGAATTGATACTTTTAATCGTATGACTAAACTTGGCTACCCTATAAATAGACTGCTTTAATGAAGTCGGCAACTCTGAAAAATAAACAAAAAACTAGCAGAGGTGAAACGTCATAATTCTTCAAGAAAATTGGTGAGTAAAACTACAGGATTATTATTGTTTTTGGTAATGTCGCTATTATCTGGGCCAAATTCCATGTTGGTAATCTTTTACCGTTATAGTTTTTTGATAGCACATAGAGACTGGCATTTGCAAGGGTTTTCAGAGGCCCTGTTCCAAAGATTTTCACTTGAGTGGCAAAAATTCTGCAAATTGTGTGACCTTTAGTGAAAGTGAACTACCATTTCGACCATTTCGTCGAGATTCAACTACCTTGGTTATTGATGGACGACGTCTAAAAACGCTTTTCATGGTATAATTTTTCAAAAACTTTGTTTAAATTTTCTTTCTCTTTTCTTTAAAATTTAAATTTTTGGACTAATTTTCATTTCATTTTGTTATTATGCTTATTGATTGATGGGTAAAGAGGATTGTCACAGGTTCTTATCAGGCTTCCGCTACTCATCCTGTTTATCTAGGAAGTCCTAAAAGTGAGTGAGACTTTGAATTCTGTCGAATTATACCAACTTAAAGATATTAAAGTCCATTTAAAGGCAATTTCTTGACAAATAATTGTACATTCTTTAAGGCGAAAAAAAAAGTGTCAATTGGATATTTTATAGCTGACAAATTTTTCATAGTTTAACAGCCAAAGAGTAATTTGTCGCCAAGCTGTCGGCCTTGTTTTTTCCCCCTTTTGGGAAATGAATTGCTAAAATGAGACATTTCTTAAACGCAATAACTAAACTCGCTTTTTTAGCCAGTTCTCCATCCTACGCCAAAATTTAAAAAAAAAAAACTCGGCTAGTTAACCTTTTAGTTAGTTGTCAAATTGGACTCTCTGTCGCACGCATTCACTCGATTCCAATAAGACAACCAGTAAGAGAGTGACAGCGAAAGAGTGCAAGAGCAAGGCACTCGTCAGAGAGAGAGAGAGAGAGACTTGAGTGAGTTTTGTTAGAGTGCTCGCTTTTACTCTCTTTTGTTTGTGCTCGAAGGCTCGGGCGAATTGAAGCTTTGTGGTTGTTGTTGCATTTCAGCGAATTGAAGAGAGTCGCGGCGAACATGTTGGACTTAATGACTCAAGTTCGATGTGGTTTCGTGTGGTTGGGTCTGACTCTTTTGCTCGACAGCGTGGTTGGGTCTGACTCCTTTGCTCGATTCCAACCATTTCTCACGATTTTTACTCTCTTTTTACTCTCTTTTGCATAAACAGCGCTCTTTTGTTGCATGTTGGATCGAGTTGTATGTTGGATCGACCCCCTTGCAGTGGCGCCGTCAAATAATTAAACAACCCCTTTTTAAACCCCTTTTTGAAATTAATATTTATATTATATATATGTATGTATATGTAATTCAACTTACAAATGACATTTCGACAAAATTAATTAAAAAAGTTCAAATTAGTATTTTATATACTTTTTATAGGTATATTTTTTAACAATTTGTTATAAAATTAATTGTTCATGCATTTTTTTGCATTTTTCTAAAGTGTTTCATATAGTCAAAGAAGAAGATTCCAGTTAAAAACCTTTTCGACTTTCGAAAAGATTTCATTTTATGAAAATTTTGGACGTTTTGCAAACAATTTAATATCATTTCTCGCAAAAAATGTTCCAGATTTTGAAATTCTACAGTTCTAAATAGTTACTTATTTTGTTCTTTATTTTCTAAACTTATTTTTCAAAAGATCTGACTTTATAACTCTCAAAATTGAGAGTACATTTCATTGAAACCTGTTTTACACACATATTGCCTATACAATACAAAAATCGAGTGTCGTCGTGGTCTGGTTCTGGTCGGGCCAGCAGACTCTGGCCACATTCGGAGGGAGTCTCACTGTTGTTTTTGATTTCAAATTGGAAGGTTGTGCGGTCGGAGTTTTTCGTGAAGAGTGAAATTTGTTTTTGTACGTCGAAGAAGAGCGAAGCGCCGAAAAATAAAATATTAAAAAAAAAAAAAAACAGAAATTGATAAAAAAATATTTTGCAAAGCTTTGCATTTTCAATAACAACAACAAAATAAACTCTTACTTAAACAAAAACCGTAAGAAAACCGCGCGCGATTCAAAAGTCTTTACTTTAAAATAATTATTAAATTTATTAATTATTGGCAAACAACAACAACACGCAACAAAATTCAGCTTTCTTGCTTTCCCCCACCCCGGTCCCGCTCTGTGTCTATATCTGTGTGCTTGTCAGTGTTTCAGTGTGTGAATTTTCCTGTGTTTGTGTGCAAAAAAAAATAGGCAACAAGAAAAAAGGCTAAGAAATTTCCACAAAAAAAAAAAAGGGCACAGCAAAAAATCAAGAAGCAGAGCCAAGAAAGTAAAACTTGAATTTACCGGCATTTTCATGACGTCACGCCAACGTCTACGCTGATAAAAACGCGCGCGTGTTCAAAATTAAGTGAAAGAAGAAGAAAAAGCAAAAGAAATACATTTTTGAAGTTAACAATAAAAAGAAAAGCGCAGCAGCAGAAAAGCCGCAATCAACCAACAGCAACAACAACAACAACAACAACTCGTTTGCATCATCATCATCATCATCAGCTGGAGCTGCTGCTGGAGAGAAGAGGAAGAAGGCCCCCAAGGTGTTTATCTACATAATATTTCTTCTTCTTCTACTACTACTAGTGCCACTTCTGTCTATCTATCTCGCTCTCTCTCTCTCTCTCTCTCGGTGTGTGTGTTTTTTGTTGTTAAACATTTATTTTGTTGTGTGTTTTTTTTTTTTTTTGTCTACTTTTGGGTGACTTTTGTCATTTTGGTCTTTGAATTTGTATTTGTATTTGTCATTTGTGTGTTTGTGTGTGTCTTTTGGAGGGCCTAAACACGTTTTTCCTGCATTTAGTATGAAAAACCTTTCTTTTTTTTTTTTTAACTTGACACAATTTCAAATGAAAATCCAAGAGGAATTTATCCACGTTTGAAAATTTGTTTCGTTTTTTATTTACTGTGAAAAGGAATCAAAGGACATTTATATTGAATTCAATTGTTTCTTTGTTTTCACAACCTTTTTAATTTTCATATGAAAAGTGGTTCTCAGATATAAAAAACCATTTTTTAATCAAATGAAATCAAAATTAAATATTGACAAACAGATAAACTTTCCTAAAAACTCGATAGCTCAAGATAATGATTATATAGACTGATCTTAAGAAAAATTTAGTTATGATTCATAATCTGAAAAGTTTTGACTCTAAATATTTACATAGAAGTAAACAAATGAGCTCATGAGCTCATGTTTCGTTTACGGAAACTCATTTACGGAATCTTTTTCGCAGAAAAAGTAATTTTCCCTATAAACACTGAGTTTAAGACATCAAATACATACATTTATTTTATTATTAGTCAGATACTGCCCATTTGACTAAGTTTAATAAAGTTTGTCACGAAAAGTTTCATGCCAAAAGAAGAAATTTTTGAATACTAAATACGTTTTTCTAATATTAATTGCATATATGTAGATATCTTGTCTTGAATTTATAAATAATTTCTTAAAAATTAATACAATTTCATTTAAAAAACTTTATTTACTTTAATTCGAAGAGTCACATTTAAAATATATATTAAACAGAATTCAAGGCAGTTTAGGACAACTTTTGTTGTTGTTTTTATTAGTAATTTTATCAATTTTACATAAAAATTTTGTTAATTTTTATGTTTTTAATATTTTATTTAGTTTAATTCATTTAAAGATGAAACTTTATTGTGACCTTCTTCTTGGGAGTTTGTAGAATGTTTTTCCAATAATCTATTAATTGTCTTGCAAAATGAATTAAAATAATAAATCATTATTCTATAAATTGAAAATATTTTTAATATTTCAAAAGTTTTTCAAAAACTATTAAACATTTTTTGTTTATATTTGGTTTAGAATAACAAATAACGTAAAGTATAAAGTTTCCACATTTAAAATATATGATTTAAAATTATCCAAATCCAATTTAAAAATTTTCGACTTTTTATTCACATTTCTTTGGTAGACTCTTCTTAACTACATATCCGAATGATATTGAATTGGAACTTTTCTAATAGATACATATATAATTTACTTTAAAAATTTCTTCAATGTTTTGTTTTTTTGGTATTTTTTTTTTTGAACTAAAGTGAGTTGAAGCAAATAATTGGAATAAATATTACTGATTTATGAAGTATTTAAATAGGATTGTGTTGGTATTGGTATTTTCAGTTTTACTGTTGTTGTTGTTGTTACCCATAAACAAAATTAAATTAAAATTGAGGGCTAATGAACTGTGAAATCATAATTAAAATTGCATAAAATGCCAAATGCGAAATGGTCAGCAGAAATTATTGTATATTGAGTTTATATGTTGAAGTAATCATGTTTTGCCAATCATCCATATAGACAAATCATGTGCACACACACACACATACAAGCATGCCACCCCACACACACACACACACACATGAACACATTAATTTACACACAAAACACACAAATCGTGCTGAAATTTTAATGCAAGTTTAGCAATTTTTATTCTAATGTCGCCAGAGACTCGAGCCTACAAATGAACCAGAAAACAATCCGATTAAAGCCTCCGATATTTGTTTTTTGGTTTTTTTTTTTTGTGCTTTACGTTTCGTTCTCTAGTTTGTGTTTGACGGAAAGTCACGTTTTTTATGTAGGTTCTAGAGTCGTAAACATTCATTTAATGCGGATTTCAAGTTTGTGAAAAAAAAGCAAAAGTTGTTGCTTGTTTCTTAGTTTACTTTTCCCCTTGGGCAAAAAATGAGGCAAAGAAATCGTTTGGAAAATGCCATATGAGTTGGCCAATTGTCTGACGAGTCATTCAGCCAACCAACGAAAAAATGAAAAATGAGTTCCAAAAAATTCAAAAAATATCCAGTCGACTTGATGTTACTCTTTGTGGAAGCTCTGAGTTCTTGTACATTAACATAAATAATGATTGAAAGTGTCTGTCGAGACTTGTTTATTAATAAGCAAGTTTAGAAATTTTATTTGGGTATCAATAGAACCTTACAAACCGTCTAAAAGAATTATTTATATACAGTGGAATACGGTTATGACGTCCGACTAAAGTTCGATGAGTGATTGGTTGGTCCCAATACAAACTTATATGAAAGGGGGCCTAAACGAGTATAAAGAGCTGCAGTTAAAATGATTTCATTCTCATTTCAAAAGGGTATGAAAGGTAACAAACATTTTAAAACTTTAAATTTGAAAAAGGGGGAGGGAAAAAAAAGAAAAATTGACTATAGGCAGAGATGTGGAGGGGGGGAATGGAAACTGAGAGGCATGACTAATCGATTTGTTTCAGTTATTCTTTTTAGCCAAATCTTTTGCCAAAAGTCGTCATGTTGCTCCACTGAAGTGAAGAGAGTCGCCTCGTCAATATCGATAGACTGCCAAAAACAAAAAACACAACAACAACAAAAGACGACAGAAACTTGAAAGTCACTTGGCAAATTTTATGAGCATTTTTTTGTTGTTATTAGTTAAAGTATTTGTGGGTGTATGTGTGTGTGTGTCTGTGTGTATTTGTGTTGTGTCAAAAGGTCAGTCAAACACATACCAAACAATATTTGCTTATAATATTTTTGAAATTCAAATTCAAAAACTCTGAATTTGTTGTAGTTGATTTTTCGTTCTCTGTGGGCTGCTGTTTCGTTTCGTTTGCTATAAACATTTCATTTCATTTCCTTTATTGCTTCTCCCTCTTCTTCTTCTTCTTCATCATCATCATCATCATCATCGCCGTCTTCGTGTTCATCTTCTATATAGTTTTTGATATTCTCAAACATGTGCGCACATTTTTTCTAAATATATCCAAAGAAACGCTAAGAAAAAACAAAAAAAAAAAAAAAACAAATTCTCTTCAACGGGCGCATGGCTTCTGCTTTTTCATTTTTGGGGCTTTCTGAAAAAGGCCAAAGAACCAAAAACCAACAAAAACTAAAAAAAAACAACAACAACAGCCACTACATATCTTTTAGTCTTGATCTCAAGAGGGCGATTCAAGATTTTAACTGGAATCGATTGAAGAACTTTTCTTTGGGGTGTATGGAAAAAAAAGAAGCTTTTTAAGTCTATCAAAAAAGTGAAAGGAGAATCCCAAAATCAAAAGAGAATTTAAAGGAAATTATGATATAAATTCAGGAAGAAAGATTTACTATAATCTATAGATGGCTAAATCACCTAAAATCATAGGAAATTTCACAAAAACAAGAGGAACTAAAGAAAATAATATAAAATTTAAACTTATATTAGCTTATAAGATAAAAGAGAAAGTCTATAGTATTTCGATCTGGATGAAATACCGATTTCAAGAAGAAAAGATAGTTTCTGGTTCATAGATACTCCTTGAGAAGTATTTATAAACTATATAAAGGAGGAACTCCTTTCGGAGACCTCAATATCCCATAATTCTCTATACAAGTTGATTCAAAACATAAGCTTCAATTGAATATACACAGATTATTAATTTTTGAACAAATTTTAATCAAAATAGTTTTAAATTTCAATTTTTTTTTTTAGGTCTAAATGCAAATTTAGAAAATTTTTTAACTAAATGGTGCACCCTAATGGCTAGAATTCTAAACAAAACAAGAAAAAAGTCTATAAGAAAGAGATATAGACAAATGGAGAAAGAATAAGAGACAGAGAAAGCGAGAGAGAGAGAGAGAGAGAGAGTGTGTGTAAGAACCGAAAATTTTGAATTTGTTTTCTCCTACTGTTTGGCTTTTTGTTGTATTTTCATCTTCTCTGCTCGGTTTTGTATCTCAAGCGACAGCAGCTGCTAGACATTTTGAATGTATCTGCAGCTGTGCAGTCACCTTACCCACCCACCCTCTCCTGTGCCGCCCCCTCTCCGCTGGCCATATTTTGGAAACGTTGCAAAGCCAAAAATAAGTTTTTCTTTTTTTTTTTGGCAACAGCAACAGTCACAAAAGAGCCCGAGTCCGATTTGCATAATGCAGTCAAAAGCGGGGCATATGATGTTGATGTATCTGTGAGTTGGATACATTATGTATCTTTAACCCTACATCAACTACAGACTTGAAAGGTTTACCCCAGACCAAATTGAGATCAATTGAAAGTAAATTTGATTGCTTAACCTCTGTGAGGGAAAGAGAGAGAGAGGAAGAAATGAAAAGCAATGAGAGAAAGAGAGGGCAGAGTGTGGGAAGTTTTCTACACAAATTAGTTCAAAGTTTAATTTCATTTTTTTTCTTGTTAATTATATTTGTCTGCCTGCTGGCTAGGGCCTTCTCTCTCTCTTTCTTATGCTCTTTGTCTATTTATAATTAAAAAAAAAAAAAAAACTGAAATTTTTGCCAGCCAAAATTAATTAAGCAAAGCCAAAAAGATGCATATGAAAATTTCAATTTCTTTCTAAATATTTTTTTCGTTAAAGATAAGCCAAAAATAACAACAAAAACATTTTATGAATATGCAAAAAAAAAAAAAATACATTAACAAAAGTTATATTAGGTATTCTCTCTCTCACTTTTTCACACTTTTTCCTTCTCGCTCTCTCTTGGGTTTAATTTTATTTCGTATTTCTTTTTAATTTTTTTTTTTCTCATGCCCATCGTCGTTTTATTTATAAAATTTTTTTTTCATATGTGTTGCTGCTGCTGCTTCGACCTCTGACGTAATTTCTGATCTGCTGATCTCGCCATCTCAATAGATGGAAGCAAAAAAAAAAAATCATTTATTTGTATTCGAAATTTGAATTTGTTTGTCAGAGAGTAAAACGTGACAGAAAAGAAAAGAAATGACTAGGGCAAGGTTTACAATGGAATCAACAATTTGATTAGATTAGAAATCGAAAATTCTGTGAATTAATGAACTAATGAATAGACTGCCGACAATTTTTGGTCAGTTGATTGAGAGACTACTTAAAAAGAAATTGAAAGAAATAGTAATTAAATGAAAAATGCTCTCAAAGATGTATTAAAATTTTAAAACAATTATTAGTCAGTAGTTAAAGTGTTAATAAAAATCGATAATTAGTCGAATTTGTAACGAAAGACAAGCTTATTGACACCCGGAATGCAATTTTATTGCATTCAAGTCGTAAATTTACACATATATATTAGACACTAATCGTTGTTGCAATGTTAGGCGATGATCGAATAGTTTTCGATTTCTATCAGATCATTGGAAATTCGTGTTAATTTTCAAGTTAATGAATTGTTAACTGTATATGTGAATATATTGGCTATTGAACGTTATTTAATCGACTACTAATCGATTATATTTCGATTTATAAATGATTATTGGAAAGAAGTGCTAACTTGGCATTGGAATAATATATGTATGTATGTAAGGCTACTATTCTTAACATTTCTTACAAATCTCACAAATTTGCCAGTTGTTAACATTTAATTGAATTAATCGAAAATATTTCGATTTCTACCAATTAATTGAAAATCTCTGCAAACTTGATCGATCGATTATTGGGTATATGAATATAAATATGTAAATTTCAAAGAAAACAACAAATGCTGAGGTGCATCAATATACGAACGATGTTTGACATAGAAATCGATAACAAAATCATCGATAATCACGATAATCATTTCAGGGCGTAAACCTTTGCTCTAATTGTTAAAGAAATACTCTAAACGATTATTTAATGAATAAATGTCAATTTTAAAACGTTTGTTCAATAGCTTTTGACAATTTTATTGCATTTATTTCAACTGCTAGAGAATTAGGTTAACAGTTTCAGATGCTAAAACATCATCATCATGTAGTATAAAAATCTAGATGTTTATTGCTTTTATTGCAATAAGAAATTTAATTAGCACAACACACAAGCCACACAGAAACTATTAAAGACGAATGTAAATTTCTGCAGTGCCACCAATACGGAATTACAATAGAGTCGCCTCACATTGTCTGGCACGCATTATGAGTTATCAAAGTGAATACTGAACATGTGTTGCATTGACATTAGAGCTTCTTTTAGACATGATCTGAAAACAGTGGGTAATGGGCCTACATAGGAGGGGATGGGTGAGGATTTCTGGAAATTGATTATCGATTAATTAATAGTTATTGTTTTGCACACACAAGTGACAAGTCACTCACACCCGGAATTTCTGTTTGTTTTTGTGTATAACTCACCGAAAATGAACAAAAATTCAGAGCAGTCGGTCGGCTGTTGGATGTTGGCTGTTGGCGGTTGGCGGTGACTGTGTTATATTTACTTTACTGATAAGACCTCAAACGTACGTACGTATGACTTCGCGGCTTGCTGTTAAAACGCACACACACACACACCCACCCAAACACATGCATACATTTGAGAGTATTATGAGTACTCGTATATTTTGTATTGTTTAGTTTTTTTTTCTTTTTATTATTATTATTCTTCATCTCTCTCTGTCACTCTCTCTCTCTCTCTCTCACTCTAGATATGCGAGTCATAAATGGCACCAGAAAACAAATTATATACATATATTTGTATATATAACAGAGAGAGACCTTACATTCTCTTTTGGTTTGAAACAAAAACAAAACAGAGAAAAAAATAGGGGGGATGTGGGGCGGGTTTTTGGATAAAAAACGGGGGTTGGGCAAGGGTTGTATTTGTCTGATTAGCTGGTTAACGTTTCCTTCATGGGGGCGAACCATACCATATCGAAAGCATATTGTTCCACTTAAACTTTAGTTTCGCTCTCTTTTGAAGGGAAAAAGCCCCACATAAGCCATCACCTAGAAACGGCGACAAGTTAATGCATAAACGTAAAAGAAAAACAAAATAAATTTACGCAACTTGCAACTTTTGTGTTGTGTGTTGCCCTAGCGAAGCCTTAGCAAGCTGCTTGTGTCGGTCACTAACCGCTCTTTGTGTGCAACATTATACAACTCTGACTCTTACCTCCACACTAAACCCAAAAGCCAAAGAAATAAACTAAATGAAAAAATATAATATGACACATTCACAGAAAGAGACGGACTGAGAGTTAGATAGACAGAGCGAAAGAAAAGTGAAAAGCGGAAGCGTGCGGGGCAATGTGTTTACAAGTAGAAGAGGTCTATCAATAAATATGATTAGATAAAGGCCAAACAAAAAGCTTTATATTTACCTTTTATGCCCTGATAAGCTCTTCATGCAATTGCATTCAAAGATCTTCCATATATAACGAATCTACCACAACCCAAACAAGTTAAAATAAACAAAATTTTGCCCATAAATGGCAAAGATCAGACAACAAAAACGAGAAGAAGATGTTTGCCAAGACATTATGTCATACATACATAGTCTGGCCAGCTGGTGGGCGAAAGAATATTTAAATTTTATTTGATTAATTTTTTAACCAAGATTAATGTATTCTAGTCATATTGGCAGCTGGCTTTGATAGATACCGACTTGGGGCTTAACAGAGCCTAAAAAAAAAAAAAAAAAACTAAAAAGTAAATAGAATAGAATATACTCTTGACGATCCTTTTTGTGAGGACAAATAGATCGAATTTCCCTTTCCAAAAACAGACTCTTCAGACTTGAGAGTCTTCGTTTTGCATATTTCTTTGAAACTTCTTCAACACTTTTGATACAAATTTGAAAATTAAATTTAACAAGTGTAAGAAGCGAATTGAAGTAAAGATATATTTGGATATATGCGAAGTATCTTGTAGTCGCCACTGCGATTTATGTTAGGAGAGTCTCACTCTTTATCTGTGAACCAAACCAATATACAAAACAAATTTTTTCTTTCATTTTTACATCTTGTGAAATCGTTTCGAAAGTTTTTTTTTTTTGGTTTTGTTCGCTTCTACTAAAGAAATTAATTTTTAAAATGAAAGAAATTGCTTTCTGTGTGGTGTTGTGGCTGATGCGACTGGGTAATATCGCGGTCCCTTATATGAGAGTGTTGAATTACTTCAAGACTTAGAGAGCCCGGGCTATATATGGTCATATGACTAATGATGCTAGGAAAAGGGAATGAGCAAAATGTATGTATAGAAATAAAAGGAGGCACCCATTGCGAGTGGGAAGATGAGATGAGTGATGAAGAAGACGAGGAAGCTAATGCTGATGGAATCAGAGATCAAGTTCAAAATGGAGACTGAAGCGTGCCAAAATTATAAATAATATGAAATATTCAAATTTGCCAATAACAGGCAAAAGGCAATAAAGAGAGAGGAGAGATAGAGAGAGATTGATTTTGCTTAAAAGTGCTATAATTAAGTGAAAGATTCGGCTAACATTTTTTAATTATAGATATCACTATATAAGGCAGGTTGTTTTATTATTAGTTCCTTATTGGTACCAGGTAAAAAGACTATCAGCTGGGAATTAGTAACAAAGAGATTTAACAATAGCTTGAGCTTAAGCTCTATTTTTGGGCATCCGAGTCTTAAATACAATGCAATTTTATGTTAATTTAGTTACCAACTAATTTTTAGAGGTACAAATACGTTTAGTATGTTAAATGAGTCTTAAAGTTTGACATTAGATAGATAATTCCTTTAATAGAGAGAGTATCTTGAGTTGAATTGTATTTTGTGATATTTTTTTTGGTTCTGTATCCAATTTCAAATCGTTTTTTCAACGTTATTCGTTTTCATATCTTCAGAAGATAGTTGATACATTTCCAAAACACTTCTATACACAGTTAGTGCCAAAAATATCTGCAGATTTCTCTAACTTAACAGATAAACCTTTTTACTATAATATTCTACCTTAAGTTATGCATTGGGCTTTGGTTTAGTTCATGTGAGTTATTTCATTGGGCCATTGTATCTACTTGAAATCGAAAGGGTTGATCCCATTTCACTTTATCATATTTATGTGGAGTTTTGTCGCTCTCCTGCCAGCTGCTACCTTTCTGTATATTGTTTATTCAGCTTACTTCAAATAAATACAATTTTATATACATATATGTAAATATATATCTTTTGTGTGTTTCGTATTCGAATTGACATGAAATGTACAAATATTTAGTAAGATTGTGTTAACAATATATCTGGAAATTAACAGTTTCTCTCCAACCTCTTCTTCTCTTTTTCTCTCTATCTGTTTCTCTTAGTCTTTCGCACTCCCTCTCTAAGTCTCTCTGTCAGTTACTCATTTTCGATTTCGGCAAGAGTTTAACCTTCAAAAAGTTTGTATTTCATATGATATGAGATCGAAAGAAAAGAAAAAACTTGTTGAACTTGTTTAACATCTTCTCGATTGGTTTTATTTTATTTTTTTTTTCCCCTTCTTTCAATCTCTTGTGGTTTTTGCCTTTTGGCTTTGTCTGTCTTTATTTTTATATGCTTATTTTTTGAAGGGGGGGGCAATAATGAGTTTTTAATAACCCGCCACATATTGGCTCAGCATATTGGCCTCGGTATCCTTAATACTTAATAAATGATCAAAAGACAAATGAAGGTTATTTGTAGGTTACCGGATGCACAGCGAGTGCTCAATATACATATTTTGGAGGGGGGTGGGGGAAAAAATTTCAGAAACCTTCTTCATTGATGTGGCCTAATTTTTTGAATTTGAAAAATAATCTCAAAAATAGAAAAGGAAGAGCCAAAGCAAAACTATCCATGTTTGTTTTTGTAAGCGTTTTCCACACACACACACACACACACACACATAGATAGAGAGACACACACACACACAAACACATAGATATCTGGCCATAAATTTTCTTTCATACTGCGTCAATGACACGCCGCTAATTTTTGTTTCTATTTCGATTTTCTTTCCGTTAGTTTCCTCTATAAGAATTTTTTTCTTCTATTCGTTTTTGGATTTGTGTGGGCGACTTGTTTAAAAGTTCTTGTTCGTTTTGGGTTTTCGTTTAACTAAAACACAAGAATTATTTTAATACTTTGCCATAAACATTAACCCACACACACACACACACACACACACACACACAATGTTTCTCTCGCATCGAAACTCATAAATTAAGTTAGTATATCTATATATCTTTGGAAATCAAGTTGAAATACGGAAAAGCAATTTGCAGCTGACATCATGCCATCATTGCAAACAAAAAACACAAAAAAATCTAATATTTAGTAGCCAGACAGAGATTTAGAGAACAGAATTTAATATATGTATTAGACTCGATTTCATTTTTTCTCCCCCCTCTTTTTTGTTTTTCTTTTTATCATATTTAAAAATAAACTTTGATAATGTATTGACCAATGGGTTTGTATGTATATGGCTTAAGTTTCAAAACGATATCTTTTATGAAATGTGCCAGAGATAAAAAAATAATATTGAATTTATATCGCCACCATGTGTGGCAACATCGGGAGATAAATATATATGTATATATATTGAATTATGGGTGAAGTCAGTTGTTTTGAGATTGAAAAGTTTCTTCGTTTTGTTAACCAATTGAAAATCACATTATTGATTTGACTTTTTGAATTCTAAAATCAATTTTTTGCTTTAATATGTTTCTGAAAATACGTCCGCCTTAGGTTATAGCATAGTAAATATATGAACTTGATCTTAAGATATAAGAAATTATAACTTATCAAAGTTATTTCTTGATTTTCAAACATCCATGTAAGCATTTGCATCTCGAAACTTTTACAATGTGTGAAAATAAGTTTAAGTTTTGAGTTTCTTTAAAAAATGTTTGAAATGATCGTTCGAGCAAACCTAAACCTTCTTTAAAAACAGTTTGGAAATTAGGTATATTTTTGAAATAGTTTTACCTATAACTAGAGTCTGAAAAAAACTTAATTTCATTGAGAAAATAGTTTTATTTTGTTTTCAATTTAAAAATGTTTCATAAAATTTATAAATTCTTTATAGTAACACAACGAATTTATATTTATATCTATTAAATTGGCTTTTCTCTTCACTATGTGCATATAATTTATAATTTTACAAACGTTGACTTGGGGATTTTCATGTTTACGTTGGCGTCGAAAATATTTGATTCATATGGCCAAGTGAAAAGATAAGATAAGATTATAACCATATCATAAGCAAGCGACCAACCCAGTCAAACCAAGTCGGGCAAAAGTTTAATGATAGAAGAGCAAATAATGAAGGGGACAATCAAATAGACAGACAGACAGACAGACAGACAGACAGTTAGATAGTTGGAATATAGTAAGTGTGTGCCGTCATCGATGATTAAATCATTTTGCATTGTTTTTTTTTTTTGTTTTGCCATTTCACTATACCAACACACACACACACACACACACACACAAACATTGTAAAATGAATAATTGTCGAATACCATAAACAATTCATAAACAACAACATCATTTCGTTCGATGAATTCAAGAATAAAATCTTACCTCAATTATATATCTATATACAATTTTTTTTTTGTTACAGTATCTAATATATATAAAATATTTAATTATATATATATAAATCTATATACATATATAAATCGATTGAGCGGTAAGTGCGTTTCACTTATGTATATAAACAAAAACAACCAAAACGTGGCTCTCTCTCTCTCTCTGTCTATCTCTCGCTCTCTCTCACTCTATATATATTTAAAATTGTAAATTGCTTTTGAAAGATGTATCTTAATATTAATTTTATTTATTTTAGTTTTGTAAACAGCTAAAACAAAAACAAAATCGTTTAAAGAAGCTAAGCAGAGCTGCTGCTGAGCCGGGAAAAATGGGAAAATTAAGTTGAAGGCTTTTAATTTTAATAATTTGTAGTTGAATTTTTATTTATTGATTGATTTTTCATTTTGTCAATGTGCCTGGCGCTGCTGGACAAACAAAAAAAAATTAAATATACTGGATGGCTGTTGCTGCTCACGCTCTAAATATATATATAGAATATATATATATATATATATATCTACACACAAAAAAAAAAAAAAAAAACTGTCTAAGTTTAGCTATAAGTTCATCATCCTACATCATTGCATACATTGAAATTATCCTTGCAAATAGTAAAAAATAAAAAAAAAACATTATATTATTAGCCTGGCATTTTGCATCCCAAAAATCTTCACCTTCATCCACACACGCCCTAAAATTACACACACACACACACACACATAACTAACAAAAGCCTTAAGAAAAATGCGCATTACTAACAAAAAGAAAAAACCCCCCGATTGCCCACCCCCTTTAAAACAAAATAATTAATAAACAAATGATCAGTAAAAAAAAAATATATATTTAAGAATAAAAATCATTTCGAGTCGTAAAGATTTCTCTGTCTATGTCTTTTCTCTATGTTTATCTGTCTCTCTCTCTCTCTCATCTCTTTGCATTGTCCATGCCCCGCCCCCAGACCCCTCAACTCCACCACCACCAACAACACCCTCCACCCGCCTCTAATAATGATCTATGATCTTAAAGTTCTATTTCTCTTTTTTATTCTCATTTCAGATAATGTAAAATCAGCTTATCAAAAAAAAAAAACCTGAATAAAAAACAGCTGCGCCTATCTATCTATCAAATATATATATATATATATATATCTAACTTCTTTATATATATATATATATGTATATTTATATTAAGTTCGTTCGAAATCAAAATCAAAAAAAAAAAACTGTGAACTACGAACGGCTTCAAGTACTACAACCAGCTCCATTTGTTGTTGTTAATCTCCCCCACGCTAAAAGCAAAACAAAAAAACAAAAAGCATCATATGCCATTTTATTATATATGCTATATATCTAAATATATATATATATATCCCCTAAAAACTGAACTAAAACGAAAACTAAAACGCAAAAACAATTCTAGTGTGTGAGTGTTTGAGAAACGCGAAAACCAAAAAAAGAAAATCTAGTCGCCAGCCAAGCCTAAGCTAAGCTAAAATCGTTGAAGCTATAGCAAAGCACATCTAGTTACACACACACACACACTCACCTACATACACATATATACAATATTTTTGTATATTGTGTATTTAACAAGAAAACACACAAAGAAATATAAGTCCTTTGTATACACATACACACACACACACATACACAATGGCCAACGTTGTGAATATGAATATGAACAGCCTGTTCAATGGCAAGGATTCACGCTGGTTGCAATTGGAGGTCTGTCGCGAGTTTCAGCGCAACAAATGTTCACGTCAGGATACGGAATGTAAATTTGCCCATCCCCCGGCTAATGTGGAGGTCCAGAATGGCAAGGTCACTGCTTGTTATGACAGCATTAAGGTCAGTATTAATTAACCAAAAAAAAAAAGAAACCTATCAAACCTCAAACCAAACCCCCTCTCTTATTTCCCACCTCCCCCCCATATTAAAAATAAAAACAAATTCTTGCTTCTTTGTGTATGTGTAGTTTGTAAGAAATTTTCATATGACCTCCGCCGCCCCCCCTTCCCCCAAATCATACCGCCACCCACAGAAACTTCTCCTACTCTTTTTCTAGAAACCAACAACATTTAGGCCCAAAAACGAAACGAAAAAAAAAAACTGATCTTGTCTCTGCTTTTAATTGTGTTTTGTGCTTTTGTGCTTATGTTTTTTTCTTTTTTATTTTTATACTTGGTATCTCTGTGCTTTAGTTGAAACAAATATGCTTTCTGCCTTTGCCTTCTGCCGCCTGGCTGAAAAAAAAAAAACAAAAACAAAAACAAAATATATCTATATTTATATACATATAGCGCTTTTTAAGCCTAGGAAAGTGCTTGATGATCGAGGAGCCTTCTTGTAGTAGTCCTAAGCTTTTCAATCGACAACAACAACAAAAAAATAAAAAAAGAGAGTTCCACAAAATCAAAAATATAAAACAAATTTATATAAAATTGTTTTTTAACTTAATTAAAATAAATTCAATTTCATTATCAATTTTTGGGGCTGATTTTTAGGCCGCACAACTATTAGAGATGGATAACTTCAAGGTAAAAATTCAAATCATACATATATACTAAACATTTATATATTTATAGTCTATATATTAAGTTAGCTGGTCTAAAGTAAAGCTCTAGTGAAAATGGCTAAAGGCTTTTTGAGTTTTTTTAAGATATATATTGGAAGTTTCGTTGTCAAATAATAGGTTTTGTTTTGTGTAATGGATTTGTTAATTTAATTTCTCTGATAAAATTTTAAAACATGTTTTCAAGATGTCTTATAAGTTAAATTTTATAACTTAAATGGTTAATTTTTTTTTTTTTTGAACCGAATTTTAAACTCAAACTAGTGTGAGATTCTTTCCATTGTGTAGAGTATTTTGAAAATGACGAAAACCTTGAGAAGGAAACAAAAAGAAAGAAGAAATTAAGTTGTGCCCAGTTCGGGTTTTTGGTTTGTTTTATTAAGCTTTATGTTTTCCTCTGTTTGTCTCATTCTGTTACACGCTTTCCCTCCCATTCTGGCACTTTGTCAACTATGAGAAAAATGGCAACATAAAGTAAAGTATTTTATATACATATATATAAAATGCCGTGAATAGAAGGATGCCGCCGTTGCCGTTGCCGTTGCCGCCATCATCATCATCATAATCATCAAATTTGTGACAGCATAAAAAATTACGTTTTTGAAAATTTTTCGTAGCCGCTTTTTAGGCGTGTCGGTGAGCCGCTTGTTTGGTTTAACGGTTGCGGCAGCATTGCCTTTCCTTTGTTATTTTAACACAAAAAAAAAAATATACTCAGGCCACCCACCCAAGAGATGAATGGTAGACTGGAGTCGAGTCGAGTCAAGCCCTAAAGTTGGGCATAGTTCGAGAATTCGCTGTCTCACTCTAACTCACTTTGTCTCACTCACTTCCAGTCTCTCACCCACACGACGAGTGTGCAAACAATAGTTAAAACTGATGTTTTGTAAGTAGCTCGTTGCCTTTGGAGTGGGTCTTTGTGGCATTGGTGGGTCTCCTTTTTTGTTTTCTGTATACGTTTGTGTTTTTTTATTCTTCTGTTTTTTTTTTTTTTTTTGTACTTTTCACGCCTGTCCTACTCGTCGTCGTTGTCGTCGTTAATTGAGCCACTGCCTGGAATGCAGGCTCTTAGCCTGACTGCGGCAGGCAAGCAGACTGGCAGGCCAGGCAGGAAAGAAGGACTTTGTCCTTCTGCCTGCTGTTTGTTTGCTTACTTACTTGTTTGCTCTGGGCCTCACCCGAATGCTGTAATGAATGTATTCAAAGTGCCAGTGCCAGAGAACACTTTAAAAATTGATCATTGCCATCAAATTGGAATGACAAAGAAAGCATTATAATTATTTCTAGTAAGACTAAGTAAGCCTAAAGGAATAAAGAATTGGTGACCCCGTAAAGTAGGCGTATAGTTTTACTAGACATTACTGGATCAAAAGTACATAATTAATTTATACTTACAAATATATGTGATGCTTCACAGTTGCCTAAGGATCTCAAATATTAGGTTTCTTACCCAACTCTTTGTTATTTTTGAGACGATAAAGTTGATGTTAACTTTGCAACTATTATAAGATTTTGATACTCTTTAATTGTGGGACTCTATTCAACTTTTGGCCCAATTTCGGATGCTTAGAACATATCATAAGCCTTTAGTCCACATTACTCATAGTCACAGCTGCGTGATAAGCAAGTTTTGAACTGATGGCCAGAGAGGGGAACACCCACATAACTTTGCCTATGTAACAGCTGGCATGTTAAGGGACAGGACCAAACAAACGCACACACACTTACATTGCCACAAAGTAAAAAGCCCTTGGGGCCACTCCTTTTTTGTTGCTCCTGGTAGTGCGGCTGCTGCTGATGCTCCTGTGCCTCGTTGGACGGGCAAATAAAGCTCAGACATTCATTGCCCACAAATTAATTGTGTTATCCTATTAATTAACTATGCAGTAAAGTTGCCAAGCAATTTGGTACGCTGACTGAGTTCTTTTTTTGTTCTGTTCTGTTTCTGCTGGGCTCTGCTCTGCTCTTCTGTGGTGTGGAGTGTTGTAATTGTAGACGACGAGTGTGTTTGTACTCATTTTCACCTCGTTGTGTTGCCCGTTGTGTGCTTGACATACAAAATGGTGGTGGGACCTGAGAGTTTAAATGTATAACGAACTTAAACGTGCAAGTAACCTAACATCCAACAAGCCAGCATATAATATACTTATAATGCCAAGCAGTTCGAGGACAACATGAGCCTACCACTACCACTACCCACCTTTCGCCTCTTTCACACTGTGTGTCAACTTTTTTCTCTTTATAAAAATTATAGTTTACTAGTAGTAAGGCTTTCTAATGGCCTAGGCTAAGTGGGGAAGTTTTAGTTGTTTTATTTTTTTAATTGGGTCAATGGCGTTGGTATTGGTGACATTATTTTTGTGTTCTATAAATAATTGACATGGTAAATGTTTAAGGTCATAATTTAAAACGTGGCTTCTATAAATGTCATCAATGAGAGAAAAAAATTGAAATGCAAAGCAAGCAGTCCTTATAATATCCTCATTTGAGGTTAAATTTTACAATTTTGGTAACCCCGACGTTCAATTCCTCTTTACATGGTCAATCTCTGCCATTCATTTGAAGTTTAATTTCTAAGAACTTTTACTGATGCTGAATAATTGGCATCATCATCATCATCATCATCTTGGGCAGAACACTGGCAATTTCCTCTCAATTTCGTTTGACCACAATGAGCCAGCTTGGCCAGTTAGCCAGCTGAAAACTTTAAAAGCCACTCTCACAATATAAAACATTTTCCGGTTTATAATTTTCTTGTCAACACAATTTTCACGCCATGTTCTCTGGCGCTAACGCCTGCCTTTCTCTAGCCACCTAGCTAGCTGGCTGGCTGGCTGGCTATATGCGGTAGTATCCCTTGCGGCTCCGTCACTGGCATCCTTTTTATTTTGTTCTTTCTTTCTGTTGTTCTTGTTTTGTCGCCGCGTTGCGCGCTTTTGCTACTTAACCAACTGTAAAGCTCTCGGCCATATTGTGTGGCACCTTATTTTTCTATTATATTTTCAACACAGCCGACATCGCTGCCGCGTTGCAACATATTTTCCATTCCCTCTATCTCTCTCTCTCTGTCTCTGTCAGCCAACTCTCTTGGCCCGTCTACCCGTTCTTAACCCTCTCTTCTTCCTTTTGCTTTCATTCTTTTGGGCAACAAAAGTCAAGTTCCCAAGCCATGCAAATTATGTGGCAGAGCATAGAGTAAAGAAAATGAAAATGGCAACTCTTCTCCCGGGAGAAGAGACATAGTGGAAGACAAAGTGAACCACTTTGACGTTATTTTGTTTTTTTTTTTTTTTTTTTTGTTAAGTTTAGTTTTCCTTCTATTCTACTTTATTTCATTTTGTGTGTAGTTGACGCTTCAAATTTCCGGCCTCTGCCCCACTCCTCTATAGCCACAAAAGGCTTGGTCCTTCGAGTCGAAGCGGAAATACTTTGGTAATTAAATTTTAAAGACAACTAACCAACCAATCCTTCTTCATTCATGTTCCCTTGTTTATTCTCCTCTTTCATTTGTTTATTTATTGTAGAAACAATCTGCAAAATTCGATTTCTTTTCTACTTAATGACAATAAAATACGGAAAACCAAAAGAAAAAGCACAAAAAAAGAGAGAGTAGGAGAAAAGTTTTGTGGTTTGAAATTGCAAACATCCAACGATTAGAGAAAACATTGCAAACTACTTGTAATCAATAAGCGACGAAGCTTTTTTGCTTTGCAGGATTGAAATTAAAGTGGAGAAATTGGAATTAGAGTAGAACTAAGATCATTAAATAGTTCTCCATAACAGAATTGTTTAATTTATTTTGTTCTGGACAACTACATTTTCTTCTCAGCCATCGATCATTTAGATCGGGATCTTTAAAAATTAAAACTTCTTCTAAATACACGATGGTTCTATAACATGTTATCGATCAACATTGGACTTTGGAAACATGACAAAGTTTTTCCATCACTAATTGATGAGGCTTGAATATTACACACATTTCGCTACGAATCCCCATTCTGCACAATAAAATTCCTTAAAAGCTGTAAACCTGTCGGAACATTTCATATTCATGAAATTGAAACAATTTTAATCAGAAAATCGACACTTTGAACATATATCTGATTGAAAATTCCAGTGAATAGCTGAGGATGGCTTTAACTTATTTTCATATGAACTTTTGTCACTTTGTCAGCGACTGTATTAACGGAAGACAAAGACAGAAAAAGGAAAACTTGGCCATATGTCCGTGCTTAGATATGTGTGTGTGACATTTTTTCGTTATTCTTTCACATTTATATTCATGTTGGGGCCAGACATTAGTTTTTATTCAGCCCGCAAAACCCATGCCATATACTTATGGAACAAGGAAAAACGAATTGTCGCCGAGTAGTGGAAATTTGTTTGTTGGTCAGACAGACGACGACGAAGGGTGAGATGGCAGTTGGAAGTGGGAAGATGGCGAGGTCTGTGGCAATTTGTCAGGCTCGTGACTGCGAAGAGTTGTTCTGGCTCTCCCAACTCAAACTGTGAAACGGAGTTCGCTTCATTTGTTGGCTTAAGTAACTTAACAACTTTACGCTTGCAACTCGCGTACGAGCGAACGCTACTCCTTCCATTCTTCCTTCCTTGTCCCCTTTCCGGAGCACTACCCCTTCTCGAGCGAATAAGTCGTTGTCGTCGTCGTCGTCGTAGTCCTTTTCCTCTTGTTTATATTGATAATGTGCCATTTATTTTATTTAAGACATGCGCCCGCTCTCGCTCGATTTGCAGTCACGTTCCAGCGTAGCACCAGCAGGACGAATGAATTGTGTAGGTTTCAGCAACTGCAAAATGACTGCACATGTGTGTGCCAGGCAGAGAGTGGGACTGTGTGTGTGCGAGTGCAAGGACATGCCACAACTTGCTGTTGCATAATGCATTAAGTGCTGGCATCGGTGACGCTGAAGAAGCCAGAAAAGGGGTTCGGGTCGGGTCGTCGACGGAATGGCGGCGGCGGTAAGGCAGTTGCTCTACTGAGTTATTGACTTGAAGTTTGTTGCGGAATTTCAAAGTGCAACGTGTGTAAGGCATAACAAATTAGTCAATGGGGGTGTAAAGCAAGGTGAGGTAATGCGGGTACGTGTGTGTGTGTGTGTGCGAAAGGAAGTGGCTCCTTGAAGAGATTTTCGTGAACCTTAAAGCTAATTGGTATAAACCAATCTAAACATTATGGGAACTTAAAAAAGCAGGCAACTATGAAGGGAACTTTAAAGAGAACGAATTTCATTAACTTGGTCTGTAATAATAGTAAATAACTATTTATTTCAGTTCTTTGTAAAAACTGAAAACCCAAACTAAATACATATATGGGAATTCTGGTTTCTTAGGTTTATGTCATTCGCCGAAGTCATTCTTTTTGGGAGTTAAGAAACAGTTATTGAATCCAAAACTCCATATATTGACTAGTCCCATCTCTTGTGTAATTCAATCTACATGTGAAGAAACGGTTAATCAGGATTATATTGCAATTTAAATAAAGTCTCCCTAATGTAAGCAATCCAAGCAATTAAATGTCATTCTTGACAAGGTTTGAGCAAAATGCGAATAACCTTTATAATAATGCACTTCAGAAACTGCCACAAATATGTCAGGAATCTTAGTTATAGCAACCGTTATGCATTTCGGTTGCACTACCAAGAAAGGTGATTGTTATAGCCACAGAGCCACATAGCCACATTTTTAGTTCAAGGGTAATATGAATATCCTGATTGATTTCTTTGTTGCACAAATTGTTTCTATTTAAAGAAAAAGGACAAATTTAAGAAAATGTTGCCTGCCAACCGCAAAACGCTTCTTATTGTCTCGTTGTCTCTCCTCTCTGCGATGTCTCCTTACCGCGAACGACAGCTAAGCGTCAAACTAAGATGGCAAAAGGGAACGAAAATCGAGATCAATAAAAACGTCATTCAATTTATTTTCAATTTTTTCCTTTTCTCGGTTTGCTCCTTTTCTCTGCTTCATTGTTGTTGTTGTATTCTGGAGAGCAAAGCGCGAAATGAGACGTGGCAAGCATCGAGCGCCTAACAAATAATGGTAGACAGCGCAAAAAAAAAAAAAAGAGAAGAAAACGCCAATAAATTTAAAAAAAGAAAAGCAGGGCGTAAGAAAAGCGTACCATGTGTGTGTGTGTCTGAGGGAGAAAGAAGAAGGGAGTCAACACAATGACAAACTGCAGTCAGGACATAAGTACATTTGTGTGTGTGTGTGTGTGTGGGTTAAGGGATGGTGGTGGGCGTATGTGTGCTTGGTTATATCAAATAACTTTGACTTTACACATTATTAAACCGCAATGTTGTCGACGACGGCGACGACGACTCGACTGAGTGGAATATAGAGCGAAATAAAGCGAGACAAACAAACAAAGCTGCGTCACATTTGTAAGGATTGTAAGCAGGCAACGGCGATGACAATGAAAGGATGCAGTTGCCTGCCTGCGCTACTCCTGTTGCATTCTCCTGTTCTTCGACACACTCGACAAACAATTGTCAGCAGCTCCTGCCGTTGTTGTCCTTGGGCTGTGGCAGAAGACGGCCGTTGCGGCAGCAGTTTCTATTGTCTTGATTGTTGAATTTTTGAGAAGAAATTGATTAAAGCGGCAAAAGCAAATTGTTTGCCCAGTCAACTTTAAGACCTTGCTACCTACATCCTCTTTCTCAGCTCCAGCTCCAGCATCATCATCGTCATCGCTGAGGCAGCCTGCAGTCGTCTTTGCCATCTTCTTGCGCCAAAGACATCGTCGTCGTTGTCGTGTTCCACTACGCTGTTTCTCGTTCTTACATTTTTCGCCTTGCCGTTGGCATTGCGGCAAAGTCAATGAGTGGCAATATGCCACCAATAATTCAGGTCACGCGAGATGTCGTCGTGTATAGCAGTCCTGAGCATCTTGGTTTCCTTTCACAGTGGAGCAAGTTCAAGCGAAAACAATTACTCGATTTGATACTTCAGCATTATCGATAAGGTTTGTTCCTCTTTTTTCAATTTCTTTTATCGAGATCCAAAGAATGAGATCGGGACATATCATGTTTCTGGCGTCTAATCCCCTGTGATCTCTCTTCCATTGTTAAAGTTTTCTCGGATTTTCATGGTAATCGACCGATTAATATTTATGCAAAGATAAATATCGAATGTTGGTTTTTTTTTTTTTGTAGGTCAGTTTAATGGAATTTCATTCACATAGTTTCCACTGTTTGTCAATGGATATTTTTTTTGTTGCCTTGAGTACCGCCAGTTTGACTCTCGCTCTCGGTGCAGCAAGGACCCACTCTTCCTCCCCAGCAGCACATTACCTCATTCACCATATTTCTCGAGCTTTTCCCACTCTGAAATTCTCCGGTTTTTTTCTTTTTTGCTCTACAGTATTGTGGAATGTTCTATTGCCTTTTTCATTCCTCCTACACATCCTACATTGTGTATGCTCCATTGTATGCTGACGTCGTTAGGCCAAGTCTCAGGCCAGCCCGGCACGGCAGCTACTGGTTCGGCTGCTGCTGCTGATGCTTCTGTATTCCTGCTGCAATTTTAATGAAGCTGCGGCATGCGGCAGGCGCCTTCAAGTTGCACGCGCCATTGGCGCAACTTGCGCTTTTTATGCTTTCCATCGTCGACATCATCTTGTTGTTGTTGCGCTCTCCTTCTTTCTTTTTCTTTTGATGATGATGATGGGAATGGAATGGCCCTGATGTAGGAAAGAACCAGAAGTAGAAGAGATGAGTATAGAAAAAGGGATATGCGGGAAGTAGGAGTCAACATATTGAGGCCTTGGTTGCCATTGTTAAATGAGCTTTGCATGGCAGCTGTGCAGGCATAAGGAGACAACGAGGCAGTGCAGGGCAGGCAGCCTCTAACGAGGAATTCAATTTCTCTACACTTTCGACACAAAACTCGGCTCTAGTGGTCAAAAATTCAAGTTTGCCTGTCAATTGAGAGTTAAATGAACGCACAGAGACATATACACACATACAAATACACAAAAGACTCTTACAGAGATATATAGAGAAAAGGATAATGCTGCCTTGGCCGACAGACAACATCCTGTTTTCATCTCTACCCTCTCTATCTACGTGTGTGTGTGTGTGTGTTGGGTCCTTGGGTTTCGCCTTTTGAATAAATGCCATAATTTATGGTCAAAAGTTTGCTTGTGCACACATTTTCTGGCAAACACTTGCAAAACGCTGGCTATTTAGTGAAAGAAAGAGAGAGAGAGAGAGCTTGCAACTAGCTCATCTCCCATAGCTCTCCCAGAGCTATCTTTTTGGTCATTTTGATGATGATGACTGCCCCAGAATTCATTCACACACAGAGACAGAGTCTACTACTACTACTATTACAATCTACATGTGCCGCCAGCTCGTCCGCTCGTCCCATTCATCCGTCCGTTGCATTTGCAGTTCATCTGAAAAGTTTGCTTGGTTAGATTTCGGTGTCCATTAGTGTAACTCTACTTCTAGAGTTTCTCTCCCGGAAACTTTTTGGGAACGAATCAAAAACGAAAGATATTCAATTTACTTAATAGTTTAGGGACACACGAGGGCGCATCAAATTACAATTGGTGGCGGTGGTGGCTGCGTATAGGGATGGAGGGACAGGTAAAGGAATAGTGAAGACTGCCTGGCATGGCTTGGCCCGCTACCAGGTGGCAGAAGATGATGATGATTCTGAGCCGTTGCCTTTGGCATTTGCTTTTAATGAAAATCAACAGAGAGATATTGTGTGTGTAGGAGGTGGTGAGGGGAATGAAGAAGGTTGCTTGATGAGAGAAAAATGCTAATCAACAATGAAATCGATAAATGTTTGTATAAATGTTTGAACAACAATACCAGAGTTGAAGTTGCCTTTGCCGTTGTTGCCGTTGACGTTGCCGCCGTCACCGCCGCCGGGGACAAGGGGAAATTGTCGCTTTAGACATTGATTTGCATATTATGAGAAAAAGTGTCAGTGGCAATGTCAGTTTCAGTTTCATTTTGATTTTGATTTCACGATGAGCTCATAGGCAAATTGAGTTTTTTTTTGTCTTCTTCCTCTCTGTTTCATTTTGTTTTGTCTTTTCCATTGTATTTAAGTTGCAAATCTAATTTAAAATCAATTGTAAAAAGTGTAAATTGGCTATTAAAAACAGTTGGTTTTAGTTTCCTCTAACTTTATTATAAGTAGATCTCAATCTATGTTTAATCAGTCGTTTATTTCATTGAAGAAAAAGATCTCAATCTCATTTAATTCGCTTCATTTCATTTGTTTCATGTCTTTATTCTAGACATTTATTTGAAACATTCAATATTTTTATAGACAAAGTCGAACGATTGAAAAGTTTTGCCATTGTGGCAGGATTACTTCCACCTAATGGCGCCTTGAGTTAGGCCTGGCCGAAACGTGTTCAACATAGAAAAACAAGAAATCGATATCAAAAGCTAAAGCAGCAGCATTTGACAGTAAGTTAAGTTACTGGCTAAAATCAACAAATAATATTGAAAAAAAGCTGAGAAAATAGAAAAAAAGATATTGGGGGAGGGACAAAAATAAAAAAATTGAAAATGCGCAAAGCGCCTGTTTAAGCATTTCAATTGATATCCATCAGCAAAGTGGCGAAAAAAAGGAAGATATAGAAGGGAAGTGGAAGAAAAATAGAAAATCAATTCAATCACGCTTATCAGAGTGAACGAGAAGAACTCTCAAACCAACTCTCTGGCTCTTCTCTTCCTTTCTCTTACTCTCTCAAGTTATTTCTCTAGCTCTTGTTTCTCTCTCGCTCTGGCGACGTTGCTGGCATTAGCAGGAGCAGAAAATACAAAAAGAAAAAAATTACAATTCAAAAAGCATTTCGGTATGTTTATAAGAGGATGGTGAAGAGGAGAGCGGCGGTGGAGTGGAGAGATTTGGGCGGCGGGGCAACTTGGCGACAACAATAAAAATCCAAATGGAACTTTGTGTAGTTTTTCTCTTTCTCTGTCTCTCTCTCTCTCTCTCTCTGAGCTGAGAATGATTTACTGTCGTTTCGTTACTGTTGTTGTTGTTCTTATTATTGTTGTTGCTGCCGAGATTTTTATCCCTTGGATTGGCAGTCGTTTTAGACCATTTTTACTGTTTATAACTATCCCCATTCCCAGCATCCACGCCCACAGTTATCTATCTGGCTATCAACATGGCGCCGCGTTGTCGCTGCTGCATTTAAAAATGGTCGCATATTTATATCACTCAGGGGAAATGGAGCAGCAGGACCAACAGAGCGTGGAGGGAGTCCATGGAGAGGATGGCTATAGCAATAGCTATATAGCATTAGCCATCCAGCAAGTATTGTTATGTGAAGGATTCAAAGCAGTTGACTTAAAAGCGACGCTGCTGCTGGCTGGCTTATTGATGATTGTTCAAGTGCTGCATCAATATGGTTTTGTTAGCATTTAACGTTTTTAGAGTGTGTGAGTGTGTGGGTGTGGGACTGTATGTGCTTGTGTTCGTACAAGTGATTGAGAATTCGTTTGCTATAGCAAATGGCCTAGAAAATGAGAAATTTATTCGACAAAATTATCTGAGCATTATCCGATAAAAGTTTGAAATACATAATGGGGCTATTTTTATCTTCCACAGTGCTTATATTGTGAGAATCTTTATACCCTTTTAGCCTAGAGATCGAATTCACCGAATGATCAAACTGTATTTAAATAGTTTATCGAATAATTCATAATAATTTATCGTTAATTCATAATAGTTTCAACTTTTTCACTTTCCATATTTGTTTTTCTCGTATTACAATTCTTATCATAGTTTGCCATTCTCTTGGGGGTTTTTTTTTTTTGTTTTCCTCTATTTATGGCATTCTCCTATTCATTTCTTAATCACGTTATCTCGTCAGCTAGCTAGCATATGGAAATGTTAACTTGTTGGCTGCAAAAACCCAACTCAATGGGCACACTTGAGTGGGCTTTTCTTTTAGCCATCTAACCACCCACTTCTCTACATTGGCAGCAGGGACTTATAGCCAACCTTTCCATCACTTTCCAAGCGATTAAACAATCAGCGGGCATTATAATCTCTCTCTTTTCCTGGTCCCCTCTGCCCTTCGTTTCTTCTCTCCTGGTGCTTGCTCCTCTGGATAGAAGTCATGTATCATAGATGCTGATGGCATTTTTTTTCCCTGAGTTTGGGTTCGACAATGAATCGCTATCTCTCTCATACATACATGTTTGCCTGACTGGGAGTGTGTGTGTTTGTTTTTCCTTTCCCTGGTTTTTTTTTCTCTCTGGCGCTTTGGTTTTCCCCTTTCCTTTTCGCCTTCCTTGTTGTTTTTTACCATTTGATGCTGTCAAACATGATTTGCATATGCTGCCGGCAGAGATTATGGATTAACTTGACTATATCTCTCTTTCTCTGTGTTACTATTGCTGCGATTTCTGCAAGGAGTCTTTTTAGTCTGACTCTTGTAAGCGGCCAATTAAAAACTGGCTGAGCGATTCGCCACACATTAATATGTAATTTAGAGTTTTTTTCTTTCGATATGCAAATTGTTCACTAATCATAACGTCAGCTTATTGATAAATACGAGTGCCAATTTACAAAACGATTTCCTGCTCAAATAACAAGTTTTTGTTTTCCATTTTCTTTAAATAAGCAGGAAGAGAGAGGAAGAAGAAGGAGTAGGATGATGGAGTAACATTTCACATACATCAAGGTGACTTATTAGGCATTTCATTTAAATGACATTTATTCTGTGCGCCGAGTGCTGGAAATAGGCTTAAAAAGCCATTATTGTCAACATTTATAATAGTTTCAAGAGCGCCCGCCAAGCCAAGGCAAATGTGTCCTGGTTTTGCGTCCTTTTTGCCATTGCCTTACCTCATTTTGCCTTTCTTTTGCCTTCCTTTTGCTTTCCTAGCAGCTTTTCTTGTCTGTGTTTGTTTACCTTACACTTGAGAGGCATAAAAACACTCAGAGCCACCCCACACACACACACACACACACACATCCTCAGACAGTTTGAAGTGTTGGTTGCAAGATGAGAGAAAGCAGGAGCAGTAGCAGGTAAAGAATGAGGAGAAAGTGTGAGAAACAAGGAAGGGTCTTACTTAATGAAAACAATTTGGCCTATGCTGCGTATGAGTTATATTTGAAGTGGTTAACTGAATAAACCGGCAAGGCTTAAAGTGTGGAAAAGGCCATAGAAAATGGCATCAAATAAATTGAATCAAATGGAAACTACTTATTCGCTTATCGATTTAATTTTCTATATTTAGATTTTTCTTTCAATTCTCCTTTTCACATAAATAGCTTATAAGATTTTAAAATGAATTATTTTATCGATATGCTTTTGATGCAAAGTTACGAATACTTTTTAAGAAATATTTATACTTCTATTATTGTTATTTGGTATGATTTACGTGCTTAAAGGATTTTTAAACTTCATATATTCTCATTCTTAAGCATTTTCATCTCAAGTGGGCAATTTAACTCTTTTTTTTTCTCAAAGTCAAGCCGATTCTACGCACTTTGGATTTGCTTAGCCAAACAAAAGTTTATACACCTAACGCGACCTTAAAAGGTGAAGTGTTTTTATGTTTTTTGTTTTTTCTTCAACCGTTATGAGTTTTTAACAACTTTTCATCCTACTTAACCAAAGCCCTCTTCATTTGCCTCGTCGACCAGCCCATCGACGACGTGGCGTCTCCATCTTCTCCTCTACTTATTACGCCTCTTTTCACATTCATTTTGACAACTTGTGACAAACTGTCTTTCACTCACTCACTGACTCACTCACTCGTTCACTCGCGCCAGTCAGTCACTCATTTTTATTATTATTATCATTATTTTTTGGCTTAAATCCTTTTCAACAAGAAAAGAGGACGTTGACAGCAAACAGAGGAAGTGAAAATTTTTTGTTTTTTAATTTATTTCTTTTTTTTACACTTAATGTGCGTTTTTTTTTTTTGTTTTGCCACCCGGTTTGCAGCTCACTTTTTAATTACTTTTCATACATTTGAATAACTTTTTGGTTGCTTTTTCTCTCAGTCCGTGTCTTTTCTGTCTATATTGTTATTTTGAGATTAGAATTGAAATAGAAATGCATATTTAATTAATTTCCACACATTTCGTCTGAGATTTACATATGCCTCGAGACGCAAAATGAAAATAAATACCAAAGAGATGAAATTTAATTGTCACATTAAATGCCAGGACACAGGGTCCCTAAAGACACACACACACACATACACACAGACACACACTGAGTAAAGTAAATTTCCATGCTAAGAAGAAAATTGTGTTTTCTTCGTTTTTTGGGAGGGCCTTCAGGCGCCACACACACAGTCACCGTCGACGACGACGACGACGCACATTTCCTGCCTTTTCTCCGCCCTCTATTCGTTTGGGTCTCATGCGAGAGAATTTAACCTATTTACACAGTAATTTATTTGCTTATAAACATAAAACCACTTTCGTTTCCACCAAAAGGGGCATATGTTACTGTGGTGGCAGGAGCAGTTGGCGGAGTAGGGGAGGCAACTCACTTAATTTAATAATTTTCACATTTATTGAAACAAAATGCACAAGTTGAAAAGCAAATGAAGTGTATGAGAAAATGGAGACCTGACTGAGAGACTGAGAGAGGTTGAGAGGCTGCCAGATCAACTCCCCAGACAGACTCGTTGGTTTTTCTGTTTTTTTTCATTTCATTCTTTTTGTAATTTTTTTTTGCTTCATTTGTTTCGGTTTTTAATTTTACTTCGTCCTTACAACGTCTGCATATGAGTGTGTGTGTGTGTGTGTGTGTGTGTGTGTGGATGGGTGTGTGTATGAGGCAAACACACTTAAAACTCAAATATTTGCATACACTCGAGCATTGTTTGCATAAAAATACCAAAAAGAAAAGAAAAGAAACGAAGAGATGTGAAAGAAAGCCAGCAAAAAGGCAGCAGCCTGCTGCCAAGCAAGGAACGAGAACGTGCGAAGAGGAGTATGGAGAGGGGTTAAGGACTTTGCTGCAATCCCCTGTTGTTGCCTTAGACCAAAGCAAATTTATTATCACACACAAAAAGGCACAATCTATAAAAACGTAGCAAGTGAAAGAAAAAGAACGGAGCAGAAGTAGGAAGGAATAGCAGTAGCAGTAGGTGTAGGTCGGAGGAGGATGTGGAACAAAATCAAACGAAATGAGGCAAACACACTAGAGAGAGGAGTCATCTCCAGTCAGGAGGAGGACATGAAACCCCAAAAAAGAAAAGAAGAAGGAAGGAGACCAGAGCGAGAAAGCACGCGCGCCTCTTCTTTTGTGCAAATAAAAAGGGACTAGGTTGTAAACGGATGCGGGTGCCTGGGAGGGGGAAGTGGCATGATGCTAGATTGTAACATTTGCTAGCAGCAGCACCACCACCACCACCACCAGAGAAAGGTAATGTATGCCAATGCACATGAGACCTCGATTCAGGTCCAGGCCACCTGGTGTGTGGCCCCCTCAATTTGCATAGCTTTACAGCAGGAGAAGAAATCACCGAGTGGTGGATCCAAGGGAAGGCAGCGGATGAACAAGGGCAGGGCAAACAAAAATAAGCCACGCCAGCAAAATAACAACAAATGGCAGGGGAAGAGACCCAAACACCAGAACACAGAGAAAAACGAATACAAAAAAGTAACAAGGAATCCAAACCGAAGCGAAAAGAAAGCGAACCAAAAAAAGCGTCAAGTTTAGCGCAAAATTAAACAATCTTATTACCCGGATTAGTGACAAAATTATGTAGCATACCTTAAGGGGCTACACTTCAGCCCAGTTGAGTGAGTGAAAGTTGGGGTGAAGTATAACAACAAAGAGGCGGAGAGATCTTTGTTTGATATGGAAAAATATGTGTGGATAAACAGACAATTGGCTATTGTGTTGGAATTGAAATGGAAATTACACTCTCTGAATGGTTAAGGAACATTTCGTTGACTGCCTCAAATCGGATAAGATGAAATTGACAGTTAAAATCAGATATGTAAAACTTAAAACTTTGTGCCAATTCTCCTTAAGTCAAATGCAGAGCAGCTCATCCAAAGAAGGTAGTTGTATGTGGGCTGTTCCCCAATCCATCCATTATTCCATCGACTTCACCATGAGAGGCACAAAAAGTATCTTATGTTCTATACAATCTATTGTAAGTTTAATTGACGTTTATTGTTCATTTAATGACACATTAAGATGTAATTAAACATATAATAGACTTACTTGACTCACAGACGCAACATCATATTTAATAGAATGATATTTGTTTGTTCAATAAGGTGTCGGTCACTTATTTTGGGAAAGAATCGCAACTCATTGCCCTCGAGAACCTGCCAGAAAAGTCAATAAACCTAAAAGCAATTCATTTCCCCCCTAAAAATCAACCATCACCTATTTGTTGTCTACCAACGAACTTTCCCTTTTAATTGTAGACGGGAAAAGTTTATGACATCTGTCTGTTGGGTTAGTGTGGCACATTTGTTGTCACACTGGTAAAAGTGTCGCACATTAAGTTCTCTGGCTCTCTTTATAGTCTTCTTATTTTGTCCACAATTGATGATGGCCGGTCTACCTTTGTTTGGTTTTCTTTTTTTTTTTTGTTGGTTTCAATGAATTTATTAATTCATTTACTCTTTGTCCTTTTGTTTTTCGCTTCGTCCCATTTCTTTGGTCAGACTAATTAGCTTGTCTCAAATATTTAACTAGTGGATTTAATGCTCAATTTAACAGGAGAAAAGCAAAAGGAAAAATACAACGAGTACGATGAGTGAGAGAAACATAATTATGCAAATTAACTTGGGAGGATATATATAAAAAATAGAATCGTAGAAGAGGAGAACTTCGGACTCCTTTTTGACTCTGGATAGCATCAACATTTTTATGCCTGCAGTTGGAGGTGCTGCCGAGCTCGTCGCTGATGTCGACGCGACAGCGATGTCGCTGCCGGAAAAGCGCGTGAGGCGGAAAAGCGCATAAGCTGCACGTTAAGATTGCGTATACGCCCCGCATATGGCAGCTGGAAAGTAAAAATAAAAAATAAAACAAGAAGCAGAAAAGAAGATGAAAAAACTGTAAAGGAAAGGCAAGCGAAGCACAAAGTAAACGAGAGTCATAACTTGTCCTCACAGTTCAGAGGTATATAAAAACGTGGATATGGCCAAGTTGCCATGGTGTGTGTCCTTGTCGTCGTCAGTTTTCATTTCCCTTCCTGTTACGTACCCTCTCCTACATTTTCTTGATACCCAGCAACCTTTAACTTGGTGTCCTTCTTTCACTGTGTGTGTGTGCTGATTTAGTGCAAAACATTTTTCTTGATTATTTTAGTTATTCCTTTCGTTATTTTCGTTTTTGTGCTTCTCGCTTTCGGTTTTCTTTTCTCTTTCTTGCTTTTTTTCGTGTTTTTTTTTTTTTTTGCCGTGTCTGCCATGTTGTTGTTGTTGTTGTTGCTGCGGTTGCCTGAAGCCAGTCCCAGCAAGCAACACGGATCGCCTCTTGCGTGAGATGACGACAACGAAAACGACGAGAACTACGACTCCTTCCAGCAATTTTGATGCGGCTGCTGCTGCTGCTGCTGCTTTGCTCCTGCTGCGTGAGAAGTCATAAAGCGATTTGTCATATTTATACAAGTTGATAAAATTATAAACAGCATCGCATAGCAACATCCTTTGGTCCTGGCCTGGGCATGGCCTGCCATAGATAGATGTATCCATATCTTCAACTTCAACTTACAGTGACTCCCTCTAACTGTAACTGTAACTGTAACCGTAACCGTATCTGTAAATGTAACTGCATTTGTATGTGTTGTGTGTGTGTGTGTGTGTGTGTGTGTGTGTATCTTTATGAAATCGCTGGCGTGTCTGCAGTTTTCTTACTCTCTAATTGAAGGGGCGGCACTTGGGTTACTGTATAGACTTAACTTCTTCTATATAAAGGTGCAAACGTGAAAAGAGGGATAATAATCATTTTCAAGCATAAACTTGAATGTATTTTTTTCATTTAAAGATGAAAAGTCTTTAACTAGTTGATCAATTTAGGCTTTTAAAGGATATTGCTTCTGGTTGCTTACAAATAATACCGAAATTGATTCTCTGGCTTTTATTTCTGAGTTGACTTGTCTCTTAAGACGAATTGATTTTCCATGAAACGTAAAATTAACAGTCAAAAAGAAAAAGACTAATTAATTGATACACATGTTTTTTCCATACTTTTAAAGATTTGCAGGAACTCTATATTATTATCTATTCTGAGGTCTTAAAATTTAATTTATACTTTATTGTTGAGCTTGCCGAGATCTAACTATCTTGTTTCTATTAGGAATTCTAATTTAATTAAATATTTAACCCCATTTTATGTTAATTTTTCTTTATTGAGACACTTTCCAATTTAATTGAAGGTTTTTGTTGGCCACGGATTCTTTAATTTAGGCCACTTCAACAAGCAAACCTCGTTTTAACCTGGTTTATGTTGAACATTTCTGGCAACATTCAAATTACATGCTAAAATTACTGTCAGTACGCTTAAAGCATTTACCAAACGATGTCTTCTCCGCTGCCACCTTCCACCTCCAACCATTCATCTCTCTCTCATTCTCTGTGTGTGTGTGTTTCTCTGGGTATCTCTGTGTTTGTCTCCCATAACAAATTTTATTTTAATATTTATTGTTTTTCACGAAAAGCCGCGCTCGGCAGCGGCATCCTTTGCCAGTCATTTGTTGGCCAGTTTTTAGCTGGAGGCAAAAGCATCTTCAGCAGCAGCAGCAGCAACTCCTGAAGATGACGACGAACAAATTGAAAACGAAAGCAATGCCAAAATAGAAATGTTTTTCGCGCCCGCCGCTTTTCTCGTTGCAGGGGGTGTGAGAGAGAGAGAGAGAGAGATGTACAAAACGGGGTGTAGTCAGGACGGGAGACACGGAGGGCGAAAGACATTGTCAGCATTGTCGGCATTATGTGCCTGCCAAATTGGACTTAACCTGGGTGGCAAAGTGGAATGTCTGAGACGTAGACAGAGATGGAGATGAAGTCGGAGATGGAGACAGAATATTCGCGCGCGAGCCCTTCCTCCTCGTCTTGTTGTCTTACTCAAAGTGTAATCATTGTCGTTTGTCGCACGTTTGTCCGCCCACCACCAACACCAAGACCAGAGCAAGTTCTTGCTCTAAGATGCAGCCACATGGAACTTATTACTTTCATTTGCCTGCCAACTTCTCTACTCCACCCACATTTTTCGAATATAAATTCATAACAAATTCATTGCGCGCAGCGAGGCATTTAAGAGGCTGTGCCAGCAACAGAGAAAACACAACAAAACTGAAAGAAAAAGCAAAAGAAACAACAAGAAAAAAACATATACACAAAGCCTGCTTCTAATTTTGTATTTGGCTTAGTATTCCCATCTCCATCTCCCATTCCGCCTACTCTTCATCTTGTCTTCATCTTTATCGTCTTCTTTTTTGCGTTGACATCATCACACGGCGTATGCGTAATTTTGCCGCATTGCTTTTGAGAGGGATATCGTCTCTGTCTTATTTGCCACTTGCAAACTTCACGCTCGCGGCTCACACGCTTTAACCTCTACTTTCCTCCACCTCTCTCTTTATCTCGCTTTACTCTTATTCTCCTGGTTTCTGGTGGGAATTGGCGACGCATATTTATGGGGCATGCCCAAGTTTATTAGGCTCTACACGTTGCTGCGATTTTGTTTCAAGAGTTTTTGCCATGTAATTCCATTGAAAACTTTTTTGTGCTCCAAAAATCCAGGAGAAAAGGCAAAAGAGAGAGAGAGAGAAGGAGTGAGAGCAACACCATTTGGTTTTATTTACATAATGACATTTAATGATGATAATGTCTATAGGCGATGAAAAAGGCTTTCCATATGCCAACAACAATGTCTATTCCCCAATTGATCCTGAGGCATGCCACACAAAATCCTTATACAAGATTATAATCTTTAATGAGTTTTCTTATTTCTTCTAATCAATCCTTTACATAAGCATGACACCACAAACACGCAAGAAAACCAAATGGAAAATTCTTTTAAAATTGTATAGTAACTCAGTTTGGGTAGTTTGTGTTGGGTTGGGTTGAATATTAAGCTAATTATTAGGTTGGTTATATGGTCACATTTTGATCTATAAACTTTTATATCAAAATTTTAGTATCAAAGGTTATAATCGGGCATTAGAATCCATAAAATGTCCTAAAAGAAACAGTTTTATACAAATTTTGTATTAGGCTTTAATCCTGAACCAAACACTGATAACTTAAATAAAGAAGTGAAGTGGCGCCTCTTGGGGCAAGCGTAAATAACAAATTTCATGAAATTTATTACTTTAATGTAATCAGCTAGAAGCATTTCAACTTCGATTCAAATGGAGTTAATTCAATTACTTAATTTCAATTAAAAATTAAAGGCCACTCGGCAGAAGGCTAACCAAATTTTATATTCGCTGACCTGTCTTTTTTTTAGTATTGGCTTAAGTCTTGGCCTTATCCTTATAATCTGAGTTGTTAAAAAAAGGAAAGGAAAACGCAAACCCAAATGATTCATTTATCTAGCATTATGCAACACTTAATTTCCTTCTTAAGCATAATTTTTCTTCAAATTTCAAATAAGTAGGCAACACTTTCTTCATTTTTCTAAGCCAGTCGAAAAATTCATTAAAATTTTCTTACTACCCCAAACAACCAAGCAAAAAATGAGGAAAAAAATGTGCGTTAAGCACATTTTGTAAATTGCCAACCTTCTAGACAACATTCTTCTGGCATCTTTGCCTGTCTGCCTGCCCACTAAGCGGATCAAGCTAAACTCCAGTCCTTCTCTTTACGGTCTGTCTTCTTTCGGCATCGCCTGCTGTTGTTTATTATTATCTCTTGGGCGCTAATTTCAAATTACAAAATATTCCATTTACTATTTTGTTGAAAAATGATTGCAAGCAATTTCATTTCCGACAGCAACCTCTCCCCTCAGAGTTGTGAAAACTAATTACAAACACATAAAACTTCAAGGGGGGTGGCTCGCTCTGGTCTGGTCCAAGGAACACAAAAAAGGGAGTAAAATGCAACATGTGACAAGTGAAATTGGTGTCTGTGACACGCCCATCAAACTAAATTACAATTCCTCTGGTTTTTTTTTTCTTTTCTTTTTGTTGTTTTCTGGGCGTTAAAATATCTAGCCAAATGCCAATGCAATTGGCAGGAGAAAGAGTACTAGATAGAAGAAAAAAACAAGAACAGAAGTCGTAATAGAGAAAGTCTCTCTGTTGGTCTTAAGTGGCTAGCAAGTTGAAGAGAATTTCGCATGAATTTCAAGTTTTCCTTTTTATTTCTATTTTTTGTTTTCGGTTTCCTTCCAACATTAAGACAATAAGGTGAAATCGTTAGCCGGGAGAGTGAGGGCAATTTTTGTGGCCTCTGAAAATGGTTTTTAAAGTGTGCGTCTGTCTGTGGCTCTTCGTGTATGTGTGTATGTGTGTGTGTGTGTATGAAAAACTTTTTCCACAAATGTTATTTTCTTCTTTGTTTTTCTGCTCTGTCAGTGTTTTTCGTTCTCAACATTTGGCCATTTTATTTTATGACAGTTGAAAGTTGAAGTTTCGTTTCCTACACTTCCACTTCTGTGATTCTGATTTCTGAGCATTGCATTGCATCAAATTTTATGTGATTGACACCTAAAAAGCATCCAACAAGGAGAGCAAGAAGACCAACGAGTATTAAGTGTATGCAATCAGTAGAAGATCCAACTTTTTTTGGTATATATGCGTGAATGACCCACTTGAGTGTATATCCCTGTCCCCCCTTTAGTTGGGATCTCATCTCTACTTCTAACCTGGTCGTGGTCCTGGACCTGGACCTGGACCTGAACCTGCCAACCTGCTGACATTAATGGCAAATGCTAAGCCAGCATTTCGACTACTAGGAGAGGCTTTTGTCTGTCTGTGTGAGCAGAGGGGTCGTCCTGAAAAGATGTTGTTGCGGCTTTTGGGGTCCTTTTGTGTGTGTGGCGAAACGAAGAAGGCGGTTTCAGATAGAAAGAGAGAGGTAGGGTGAGTTCAAGGGACGCATGACCTGCAGCAATTACCAATTTTCTTGTTACATTTTAAAGTGCCGCGACTGAGAATGCGGGTAGTTGCTCCCAAGGACTTTAGTAGTAGTGTCCTAGTTTGTCTAGGTGTAGGTATATGTGTGTCTGTTTGTGTGTGTGTGTGTGTGTGTGTGAGGCCCATTAAGTGCGCTGGCTGCTGAGAGCTGCTAAGCTGCTTGCTGACAGAAAGGAAAAGGACAAGCAGCAAGTGCATAATCTGCCTTGTCATTTGCGGCAAAAAGGGCTAAAGAATTGTTAATTTAGCCGAACAACCTATCAGCAAATGAAGATCCACCCTACCATTTAATTTATAGGGCCTCAAGATTAACTTTTTAATTTAAGTAATTTTTGGTTAAAATGGATTTCAATTAAGTAGCAACAATCTTTTAACTTTATTTCTCTTTTCTACTCTCTCCATTGCAGGTATGTACTTTATTTGGACAAAATCTTTTAAAGAATTAAGTAAGTAAATGTAAGAAAAGATGCCTCATTTAAACAAACAAAAGATAAAGTCTACATCTGTCTACAAGTTTTTTTTTTAACAACGATTATTTGATACTCTAAAAAATTTACAAGCTTAAACTAGATAGATTGTTTTTTTACAGTTTTAAGTTTGTACCCTAGAAACGACAAGGATTATAAAGACTTTAATATTCTTTAAATATAAAAAAGTTGCAAAATTGATCTCCCTTTTTAAGAATTTTCAACGTCTTTTTCTACTTAATATCCTTTTTTATATGGTTCAAATTTGAAGCTAATTTTAGACTATCCTTTTAGGATAAAAGAGTATGCAAAATGTAGCTTGAATCAGAAACTGCAATGTTTTGTGCATTGTAAATAGACGACAAACAGACAGACAACACTTTCAACTCAACTTTGTCATCATCTTCACTTTTATTTTACCCTTCTTTCTTCCCGTCTTCCTCGCTGTTTCTCTGTCTGAGTCTCTTGGTCGTCTCTTGCCATTTTTCACTAATTAATTATGCAGTAACAGCAAACAACTTGAAATGTAAGAAGATTAAAGCGACTTAAAAGGCATTTATGCAATGGCAGGCAACACACAACACACATAACACACAGCACAGCAAAACACAACAAAGCACAACAACACCAAACAGCAAACAGGACAGACAAGTGTCAGGATTCATCGCCCCCCCACCCACATCTCCGCTTCGCTCCCTTTGTCTATAAACTGGCAAGGACTTCCCCCTTTAACATATTACTCTCAGTATTCAGTCTTTACAGAAAACAAAATTGCAAGACAAGTTGAAATGCCAAAGCATACATACATACATATATAGATGTATGCAAATGTGTGTAAAGTATGTGAGTGTATACTATATTATTTGTGCGTGTGTGAGTGTGCCTTGTTAAGTCATGTTTACCAGCCTCAAGTTAAGACTTTTGATGTGCAAAGAAATGAATTTTCAACAATTTTTCTGTAGAATATTTTTCGTAAAATCAATGAACAAGCCTAAATGGCAAATCCTATCACATAGAACAATTCTTTTGACAATATTAAGACAAAAAAAAAAAATTCATATTAATTTTCACTTAATTAAAAACAATTTCGGGCCAACAAAAAAGAGACAAAACCGAAAAGATGAAGTAAAGTGCCAACGGAAAAAGACAAAAAAAAAAAAAATGCTAATTAAGTTACAAAATGCGCTGACAAAATGAAAATGAAAATTATAGACAATGCCACACACACACACACACATGATGGCTTAAGTGAGCTTGAAAAAGTCTGCCCGTAACCCCCCTCTTTCTGCTCTTTTTGTGTGCGAGTGTGTGTGCCAGGTGGCAAGGCAGAAGACAATCGAGCGACGCATTCAGGACCTTTTCCCTTTGCCTGTTTTTACAAAGTGCCTTGAAGCATTTTTATACCTAAGTATACTCTGTTGATATTTAAGAAGGGTATGCCTACAATTTTCAAGTGTATGTAACTGAGTGTAGGAAGTTTGTAAAGTCAGGATAATGGACCATGGCTGCATCCACGTCAAACTTCCAGTATTGAACAGGAAAATAAAACTTGGCGATTAATTCAGTTTCAACATTTCGGCAGGGTATAGAAAAGTCGATGCTTAAATTAACCATTCATTTGGCCTATACAACTTCATATGTATATATATACATACATATATATGTATATATAACTTTTTTGTTACAGTCACGGCTGTTTTTTCTCTATGTGTGGGTGTGCGAGTGTGTGTGGTTAAGTGTCTCACACACACTCATACAAAGAGCTAGCTTTATGTCTATGTCAACGACTTTGAGCTCGACGGTTTTGTTTCTTTTTTCACTCCTCGCCCCGCAGCGTTTCATTTTTTGTCGAGTTTGAAAAAAAGAAAATAACAGCAAATTAAAACCAAAAGAAACAGAGTTTTGCCAACATTTTCCGTTAGTCCATGCCGCACCGTGTTGCCTCGACATGTCTATGCTGTCCTGTCAGAAGAGAGAAGAACTCTGCGGCATCGCAAGTAAATGTTTTTCAAGCTGACAGACAGTTACAACAATTAAGCGACATTTGTTGCTACATTTTTGTGCATATTTGTTTGGCATTTGCAAAAGACGACAGAAACTTAATAAATTAGAGGCAACAAATTTAAAATATTTTAATTTAAGGTGGATCAGACAAAATACCAAAAATGTATACAATCTTAAACCATTCTTTAAATTCCTTACCAACACTGATAGAATGTAATCAGCGGTAAAGGCTAGCCAATGGGCATTTTCCAACCTTTTTTATCAAAGTTTCAAAACATATTTAACCATATCAATAAAGCAAAACTATAGAAATGCCATTAAATTTTAAATTTGATGCCGGGCATTTTACAACACTGCATTTTTGTATTTTAAATTTTATTTGCATTTATGATTTGCCCTCTGCACACAATTAAAATTCAATGAATTATTTAAAAAGTTGTCACTTTAAATGTGATGTCTTCCCCTCCACCGAATAGCTTTCCATCTTTCTGCCACCATTTTGCCCCTCCCACTCATGGCATTCGAGTTTAGTATGGGCCCGCATGTGTGTTTCATTTGTTCGCTGAAAAGTATGCAACAATTTAAAGCTCTTTTGCGGTTACTGGCTTTGGCCACACACACGCACACACACACACAACATATCTGGACCTAAAGCTTCCTGCGCCTTTCTGCCCCATCGCCAACTCTATATTGCCGTTTTTATGGTCTCTGTAAATTTTTTTGTTCATGCTTCCCATGTGGTTTATTACAAATTGATTTTATTATTGTTTTTTTCACCGAACTTCCTTCTCAGTCCTCTGTATCCCTTTACCTCAATTTGCGTACGCAATGATCTGTAGGTGCAGCATTGTTTGCTGTTGGCGATTTGAAAACTGATTGCAAACACACACAAATGCATCTCCCTTGCTTTGACCTTCTTTCCCCACATTTGAGTGCAATTTCCGCCAGCTCGTACTTTGGCCATCAATTGTTTAATTAATTTTATAATGAGTTAATTTTCCACAACGAAGCAAGTCAAATTTAAATTTCATCCATATGTTCAATTTACAGTCTACCAAAAATTTTATTTGGCCAACTATCTCACTATCTATCTACATATGTGTCCATCCATCCAACTAGCCAACTCATATATACAAACATACATACATACATATGAATGTAGCTACCCTTTTACCCCTCAATGTATTTGACTATCATCGTAGCAACTGTAAAATTCAATTATAAAATCGCTTACATTGCAATTTACATTTTTGCGGTCGGACTGTGTCAATTTTCATATAAACATTTGCCACACTCGAATTAAACAAAATGCAAAAGAATCAACAACAAATTATCCATATATAAATATATCATTGTACATACAAATTCGCCGCAAATTCGTGTCAAATTATAGTTCTCGCCAATGTTAAATTCAAGTCAAATTTCTTGGCCTAATGCCCAAAAATTCTCACAAACACACACACACGCAAAGTGAAAGAGAGAAATATTTATGTACATAGATAAAGATAGATTCATTAAGAAGAGAGAACATTTGTTGTTTATTTGTAATATTGAATTTATTTCAGCTATTTATATAATTTATGCAATTTTTTAGTTTTTGTTTAAACAACAAAGAAAGTGTGAAATTTTATACACGAGTTGTTTTAACAAATAATGGAATTAGGAATTTAAAATTTATATAATTTTATATATTTCTTTTAAGCGATCAATCTTAATAGATCTGTATAATAGATTCTTTCTCAACAAAGTGAAGAACTAAGAGTTCAGACTTCAACAGAAAGACATTACTTGTGTTCCTTTAGATTAACTTAGCTAACTTTTATTAGTAATTGTGTAATTTCTGTTTTCATCTCAAAATGTTTTAACGTTAAAACACGTTTAATTTACGTTCTAGATCAGAGTTAATTCATATCAACGTCTTATCCCACTTTGAAGGCGACTTTAAGAAACTGTTAGTTGGTTTAGAAAGAATCTCTAAAATTTACCTAACGACTATGCTATGAAATTTGTGGTAATAGAGCATTATCAATTCCAGTTATGGCTTTACAAACCTTTCTTTTCTCTCTAGATCTCACAAGCAAATTAATTTATCAAGAATCATTCCAGATTCGATTTTGGATATACATACATACATACTTTACAAAGAAGTTTCTAAAGTTGTGGCCAAGTAAAGTGTAATATGTAAACGAGCTTGTTTTGTGTTTTTGTGTATAAAATGACCCTCGCAACTGTAATTTCTATAATATTTTGTGTTTCTTTGTTCAAATTGTGTAGCAAAGAAATTGCATTAAAAGCATGAAAATTCCAATTGTCATTAGTAGATGCCATAGAGCAGAGTTTCATGGTGAAATCCTAAAGGAATGGGCAATGGAGCGGTGGGTATAAATTCCAGCTGCTCTTTCTGTTGTTGTTGCTGCTGTTGTTGTTCGTTTAGTTTTTCGTTTTTATTTTTTTGCTCTGAACTGAATTCCAAAACTCAGCTACAGACGACGATGTCGACGAAAAACTTGGTCCTTTGGCTTGGGCGATTAATGTGTAGCTAAAGGAAAAACTGTAGAACGGTCGAGGCTACCAAATTCCCTAGAATTTCAACCAACACCCTTACACCCACCTACCACTATTCCTCCATAACCTCTTACTTCATTCCTTGCTTGATTCCATTTTCTTCTTTTGCCGCTTTCGTCTCGTGTTGCTGCTTGCTTACTTGGTGTGCTCGGTGTGAAATGCCACAAGGTGTAAAATTGAATAATTGAAATGAAGCGCAAGCAGTAGAAAAGAAAGTTTTCTTCTTCGTCCTGCAGAGACAAGGCGAGAAAGAGAGAGAGAGAGAGCTAGGTAGCTTCTGTGTGCCACAAACTTTAGTTAATTGTGGTTAATTCTGATGGATTTATGCGTAATTAGTGAGTAATTTAATTTTACACAATTTCCCACGTTTTCTATTCCTTGCTCTCAAGAGAAAAGATTGAACTAGTTTGAAATTCAAGAAGGAACTTATTTCTCTTCTCCAATAGCATTTGTTTCGATTCGTTTTGCCATTAAGCGCCAAAAGATATGCAACACATTTTCTTTATTGGCCATCAGACAAAACAAAAACAAATTCTCTCCCCTCCTTTGTTCCCTTAGCTAAGTTTTTTTTCTCCACGCTTTCCGCTGTTTTCTTGTGTGCGGCTAATGAAATGTGACATTAAGTGCTGATGTTGTTGCCACGCCCCCATGCCATTGCTGCTGCCGCTGCCGCCTTCCAGAAGTGGCGCACTTTTAATTGTTGCCACCGCAGTTGTTGCTGCTTCTTGTTGTTGTTTTTTCTGTGGTTGCCCCACCAACAGCCCTTGGGGGCAGGGTTTTGTGGAGGAAAAACGTCAGACAAATGCCAGCCAAAAGACGCATAAAAAATAAATCCAAAAAAAAAAAAAACACAAAAACAGAAAAAAATCCCCAAAAAGAAACGCCACGCAAAACAAAGTGGAGTGCAGAAAAAAGTTTTTAATTAAAAAGTTTTTTGTTTAAATCTATGAAAATGTCGACAGAAATGGGTTGGGTTTAAAAAAAAGAGTTGGGTTTCGGTTTACCCTTGAGTTTTTTTTTTTTTAGAAAAATCTTTTTTTGCAGCTGAGTTTCAATAATTAGCCAAGATTAGCAAATTGATGTAAAGAGATTTGAGTTTTAGGGTTGTGGATGGATGAGGTTTCCTATATTGCATACAGGGTGATTAATTACTCGGTGCCGAGAGGAGTAAAAGGCTAAAACGGGGGACAAACTTGAAATGATGTTTACTAAAAATGGTCAACAGTTCAACAAAAGTCATTAAAAATGAACTTAAATTGGAAAAGAAAACTTCTTAAAGCTGAATTTAACACTTTTTTCATGCCGTTGAATGGGGGAACTTATTGAACTTAGGGAACTCATTGATACCTAACATTTCGACATTTCAGCCTTCTTTTCTTTGTGGTTTTGCTTTGGTTACCTTTAGAAGATGTCGTTATGCATTACCCGGTATATATGCATAAGTTTATTGATTCTGTTGCTATAAATTTTTAAATAGTCTTACCTTAACGCAACCACTGACCTTCTTTTCGGAAGTTTTATAATCCCCTGTTTCATTAAATATGAAAGTTGGCTTTAAAAAAATATACATATATGCACAGGTATGTATGTAGGTAGGTTGGTAGGTAGTAAACCAAATGCAGCACCACCAACCACATCCTCACCTCACCTCTGTCTTCCGCTGCTCTCTCACTCTCTCATTCTCTCTGTGGCACACACAAGCATCGCAAATTGAGTTGTTTGCATTTTATTTATGGGGCATGGCAGCGAAAACTTGCACACACAAATAGCCCCAAAAGTCAAACAACGATGCATGCAATTTAAATGCAATTGTGTTTGCCACCATCTCTCCCCTTACCACCACACACACAAACACACCTACTTCTCTGCCCTTTTTTCTTGTTGTTGTTGTTGTTGCTGATGGTGGTGGCAGTGATGCAGCAAAGCCAAAGGGCAGAGAAGCAGAGGCCGAATCAGGCGATTAACATTTTGCGCTTGCTGCTGTGTTGCAAGAGGGAACCATGCGGCGTATACGTAATATGTTTGCATGTGTGTGTGTGTGTGTGTGTGTGTGTGGCAAGAAACATAAATTGCAATAGCAACAACAACTGCAACACCAACACCAACAAGAACAAAGCCAAGCTCATTGACTATCTATCTCGCTCTCTCTCACACATTCACTAATAAATTATTAAATGCAAGCAATAAATTTCAAATTAATCGCTGATATTTATCTCTCACTGCCTGCCTGCCGACTGCCTGACCATTTCACCCGGTCCAAGGGGTCGAGTTGGATCTACTATAGTCCCAGCATTCGCTTCGGTGATGTGCATTATAATTATGCTGGTCACTACCATCAATAGCTTCACCAGCAGCGGCAGCAGCATCATGCATCCATCCATTATATATGTTTCATAATTTCCCCATCATAACTTAATTTCATATAATTCTTTTTTTTTTCTCTCTCTCTGCATGAGATCTGATCTTTCTCTTTGGCTCTTCTTTTCTCTTTTTGGCTCATTGTTTTAACATTTTTATATGAAATATATATATGTTTTTTTCATTCATTTTCATTCTCAACCGATTGCTTCTGTATATTGTTAATTAAATTATATTGCCACTTGCTTCTCGTTATTGTTGTTGCTGTTGCCGCGGCCGCTGTCGCTGCTGTTCGCTGGTTCGTTTCGTTTTTGTTTAATTTACAATTTAATTGTTCATGAATAAAAATAAAAAATGAATCTGACAAGCAACACTTTTTAAGTGGCCACATTGATATCACAGCATTTAGAATTTGGCTTAAATTTCATTAAATTTTAAACATTAAATCAATACATACTTTCCTAAACAAAAAATGGGTAAATTAAGAAATTGAATTAAACTTTTATTACATTTATTTGAATAACAAAACAATTCATTAAGATTATGCCAGAATTAAACATCAAGTGCTTATCGATATTTAATGGATTTATGTAATGATTTAAAAGTTGCCTACCATAAAAAATAAAAATTGCCTTAAATTTCAAAATTCATTTCAAAAAATTGAGTAATCTGAGCAAAGCTTAATAAATCTAGCGAATTGTAAGACGATTTTCGAGTATTCGAGTTTAAACTAATTATACATTTTGAGTGACAAGTGTATTTATCGATAACAGATTTTAATTCAATATCGATTTGCCGATGTCATCTGCACTAACTTAAAGTTGTTTTTAACTTATCAAACCTATCTAGTTAATCATTTTTAGGTTCATTTGTCTCTAATTAAGTGAATAGAAGATAAATTGATAGGAAATTTTGGTTAGATATTGGCATTTCGATTTGTTAAACTCTGTACGTTTTGGTTTTGCAAATGTTTTTGGTTTTGCATTCTTGTCGTAAAGGTTGCTTTTGTTGGTTTCCCACTAAATATATGCAAATTTATAACATTTATATGGCGATTAATTATCGCCGATAACTGTGTGTAAGCGTTACTCGACGATTAATTACTCAATTTATGGCCAAAAGCTTATTTCAACCGACGAGGCAACGAAATGACTGTCTGTCTGGTTCATTCATTCGGCAATCCAACAAGCCAACCAATTGCCATTATTATTGACTTTAACTCATTATCCTGGAGCTTGGTGCTGGTCATTTTGACATATGCTAAGCAGGGGACTATCGCCTATCGTTTGTCTATTGCTCTATCTCTATCTATTATGCTTTTGTCCTGATTTATGCACATCAATAACAACAAAAACAACAATGGAACATAAATCATCAGCCAGAAAGAGATAGCGATAGAGAGAGAGAGAGAGAGAGAGAGATGGAGAGTAGAGGGAAAACGCACAAGCACGCAGAGACAATGACAAAAACAAATATTTGACTAATTTCAAGTCAAACAATAAGAACTAGAAACGCTAACCAAATGCACTAGACAATACATATACATATAGACGATAAATATGTATATATGTATGTATGTACATATATGTATGGGGATGCCTATTAGAACAGAATAGAGAGAGTGAGAGATAGAAAAGGATAATGAGTGAAAGAGAGAGAACGTTTTTGACATCAGAGAAACCGCATTGAAAAGTTATGGCCTCTGTTGCTGACATGGGAGATAAGCATGGAGACACACACCAAATGGCAGCAATAGAGCGAGACAGAGAACAAGAACGAGAGAGAGAGAGAGAGAGAGAAACAGAGAAGATGGTGCAACGTGCGGCAGCGGCAAGAACATAATTAGCATCGAGGCGCTTTAATTGATAGTTAAAACAAACTCCGCAGACACAAAACAAAACACAACACCAAAACATTATAAGCTTAAACATGGCTATATAATGTACATACACACACACACACACATTGATATTAACGAGGGCCCGCCAAAAACTTCCTCAAGAAAACTGAACTAAATGAAATAGGAATTCGATTTTTAATGGTTCTATCTACTTTATTTCGTTATTTCATTTAAAAATTCGCTTGTCCAACAAAGTAGAAGACAATTCTCTTCATTCAGTTACAATATTTTAGTTAGTAACTGATTCCTTAGACATTGTTAGCTGAGTCATAAGGAAAGGACTTCCAAACTTTCTGATTTTAGAAATTAGTTTAAAATAAATGTCAGCTACTTTTTACACATCCCTCGCAAATGTATATACATACATATTCATGTTTTGTAGGTGTAGCTCTCGCTCATTGCACTTGGCTTTTCTATAATGTATTTCGTTGTTGTTGCTGCTACTGCTGCTGATGTTAGTGTAGTTGTTTTTGCTCATGTCAGTCTGCTTATTTAGCTCATTTATTTTGAATGGCAGGAGCTTTGGCAAGTTGATGCACTTGCGGTTAGATGGAGTGTAGAGTGGAGCAGAGATTGGTTTGGGAGCTATGTATATTAAAGAAGAAGGAGCATTTAGAGCGAGCACTTTGTGTGCGAATATGGTGTTGGATGGGGGGGGTCCCAGAATCTGTATGAGCATTGCATACTTTTAGGCCTGTCTTATCTGAAATTTATTAGCTGCAGTTTTGCTTCTCTGCGGTTTTTGTTAGTTACCTGCAAACATACCTTGGCCCTGCAGCTGCCTGCTAGCCTGCCTGCCTTCCGTTTTAGTTCTCAGTCAGATTAATTATTGTCTCGGTCTTAAGAGAATGAAAAGTGTGGAGAAAGGAAAATTAAGAGGCTGCCAATTTGGTTTATTCCCTCATTGCCCTCTCTCTATCTCTCTTTGTTATGCCAGCAAATAAAATGCTTGCTTTTTCTGAATAAGTTTAGGTTTTTGTGCATATTTGAACGTAACTAATTAGCTGTCAAAACAGCATAATATCAACTCAAATACAAAGTGAAAATAAACCAACAACTCATAGGTAGAGGGAATGAGGAAGGCAGCAGAGGTGAGTTTAAAATGGGGAATTACAGATACAAACCGTATATACATATATATATGATGATGAAGTCAAAAAGTTTTTACTATATATTCAGTGTTGGAGATTTGCCTACCATTTGCTCTATCTCACTATCCCTTTCTCTCTGTGTGTGCCTTGTTGTCTCTGTTTCATTCTGTGTGTGCATAATCGAGCGGATACAATCATTTTAATAGACACACCGGTGTTATAATTTATATTCTGTCCCCCCTTGTCCCTCCCCTTCTCACCGTTGTCCCATCATCATTCTATCGAAATGAAACCGGACTCTACGACCACATTTCTATGCCATTTGCATATCTCTGTATGTCTGCCTTTTCTTTTCGCTCTTCCTCTCTCTCTCTCTCTCTGTTCTCTCTTCTATGTGTTTCTGTACCCTTTTTTGTCTGTTGTATGACTTTGTCCTGGCTATTATTGTGTTAATTTTCAGTTTGATATGCAAAAAGTATACACTGCCAGGCCTCCCATATAACCAGAGCCAGAGAGAAACAGTGTGAGTGAGAAAGGAAGTGTCATAGCGCGAGGGAGAGAGAGAAAGTGTGCATATGGCCAACAATATGGTAACTGGCAAAAAAAGTTTTTATTGTTCCACCAAAAAACAATGTGAAATATTTGTCGCTTGTTGGTTTAACTCTTTGTGTGGCGAATTGTAATAATGATAATGATAAGAAAGAAAGAGATGGTGACAAAGAGAGAAGGTCATACATGAAGAGTAAGAGGGATAGAATGTGTAATATTTTATATAGTAGAAATTCTGATTTTAGACAAATTTATCAAAAAAATGTGAGCAATATCTTAAGTATCTTAACTCAAGCTAAATTCTTTACTATAGTAATCAAGATAAGGTTACAGAATCCATTTTATCGAGTTTGTCTACTGATCAAAAGTTTAATACAAATCTCCAATACAACTTATAATGTAAACTAATTTGTCTTTCTCTAAGGTTCTAGCAAGGCAAAGAAACTTTCTTTAATCCTTTACAGTTTCTAAAACTCAAAGAGAATATAATTGTTTGTGAATTTCAAATAAAGAATTCATTCCACTCAACATTTACTAGCTGTCTATGTTAGTCCCTCTGGCCATTGAGATATTTGCCATGCTCATTCAGACAAATTAGACAAAAACCCAAAAGTCAACTTTAATTTGCATTTAGCCAACTCGGAAATTTACTAAACACCAAAAGTCAAATTCAAACAATTTCCCATTGGAGCTTGTTGTTGGGCCTATCAATTGAATTTTTGCCATCTGCTGCTTTCCGTCCTGCTCATTTCGTTCATCTATCTTCTCTTTTCCCTTCGAGCAACACTAACAGCAACAACAACAAATTACGAGGGAAAACAATAACAATTGCTACCAACAATTATGTGCAAAAGGCAATATTGCTAACACACGAACACAAAAAGCACAAATACAAAAGTTTTTGCCCTCGGAACATGCGTAAATTTATGCTAAACCAAATTGTTATTTAAAACACTAAAACTACATATATGAGGCGAATCAAGTTGAGTTGAGTGTGTGTGTGTGTGTGTGTGAAATATTAATGCACAACATTTAAATGAATGCAGCAGAGGATAGAGAAAGAGAGAGAGAGAGAGAGAGAGATTGAGGGAGAGGTAGTGATGGGGGTGAAGAGACAAAAAAGAGATGGCAGCAGCCACACGCAATGATCTGATTAAACATGGTAATGAAGTAGTCAAAATGTGGTGCAACGTGGCGTATGCGTAATTTCATATATACATATACATACATACGTACACACTCAAACAGGACCAACGACACCAGACCAGTAAAATATGAGTGTGTTTCTGTGTGAGTGTGAGCGTGTGCGGTGTTGCTGCTAATTTAAATTTACGCGCGTCCACGACCAGAGACTTTGACTCTTCCTCCTCCATCAGCGTAGGCGAAACTCAATGGGCGTGACTCTGTAGTGCGGTGGACGAGTGGGCGTTGGGTCACAAAAAAGTAAATCCCACTTGCAAACAAACACACGTACGTACACACACACATACTGAAGCAGCAGCCACAGCAATGGACTGCAACAGCTTCTGGCTCAGACTCTTGATGTGAATGTAAATATATAGTTAACCACGAGCCACGCCAACACAATATATATAAAGCAAGGCCTGCCTTCTACTGTCTCTCTCAGCTTTTCTCTTGCATATTAAATTCTAGGTAAATATCAAAAATAAGAATTCTTCACTCTTACTCTAACTAAAGAAAGAGACTCCACAACGAAATTAAAGTATTTTCTGTCTAACACAAGAAGACTATTTCGTATTAGGAAAGGAAAACGTTTAACTGACTCGAACTACCTTTTCGAAATACAAGTTAGAAGGATGATCTGTCAAGTGTAATATATCAACAAAAACAGATATTCAATTCCTAAACTTAAATGTAAAGAAATGGTGAATGTTTTAATGGATATAACATCTATTTATGGCATATCTATCTTGATGGCATATAAAAGAGATAATAAATATGTCTACAGAGACTAAAATGATCTATTTTAGACAATGAAAGGTGAACAAAAGATTCATCTTAGAAGATAAATACTTTGGGGTAATCAAATCTTTATTTTTTATTCAAAAATCATTTCCACAACTTCAATTTCGTCTACTTTTTTAAGAGCTTAACCATTCAAACCTTTTACTTGTTGGCTTGGGGGCAACATGTCGTATGTTTTCACAATTTCAACAATCAAGCAATCATAATGCATATATGCAAACTAAAGTCAGTATAGTCTGAGTAGATATTTAATCGGACATCTTTTCGAGAACAGAAAAATGTTCCTCATCATCTTAAAGCTTCTATCTTTCAAATCCCAATCTTTTACCTAGTAAATGAAAAAAGTCTCTTCCTTTTCAAATAAATTGAATCATGTTTATAAATCAATTTATCGCCTAACCATTAGCGTGTTGTTTCTCTGTTTTGTGTAAATGATAATAAATTCCAATCCGCATATAATGCTTTAATGCATTTTTCATCACTTTGATATTTTTGTGATGGTCAAAATTCTTTGTTGCTGTTATTGTTACTGGATTTGTTGAGATTTTTCTGTTTTGTTTTTTGTTTTTTTATTGTTCTTTTTATTGTTGAAGTGGTCTTATTTACCGATTTGTTTAAACCACTTTCAATATTTATTAGCTCGAAGTGCATTTATTTGCATTTACCATTGCCACACACACAGACGCTCATACACACACTCACACACATGTTCCACATACTCTCTCATTTCCGTGCTATGGCACGTTATGCCATTATTTGTTTTCGCTGATTGCATTTGATTTTTGGCAAACTGTAGACTATAGGAACGGGAGTAAAGAGAGGTTTGACGGGGCAGGCAGGAAACTGTGTTTGGAAAGGGGCTAGATCTGAGGCTGGGGACAGCAGCAACAGCGGGAAAAGAAATCAAGTTGGCAGCTGTTTGTTGCCCTGGTTCTCTTTTGGTTTGTTAGCTAAACAAATACCACATTGTTCTACGAATCGCTAAAAGTTGGTGGGATATAGAGACACAAGAAGGAGGAGTAGAGAAAAGTGGGATATTTTTCTCCCTAGATCTGAAATTGCATAATGCATTTGGCTTTAGATTTTCTGCGCGCTCTCTCTCTCTCTCCCTCTCCCTTTCTCTTTGTCCATATTAAGCTTAACTAATTTGCACCATATGCTTGGCAATACAACTTCATTTCGGTCTACAAATGTTGACCCAAGATGAGGAAAGTGGAAGCCCACACACACACACACACACACACCCACTTACAATGAGGGCTAAGCAACGCGACGCGTCGCCAAAATGGCCAAAAGGTCAATAAGTTACATGACAAACTTTTGCACGTAGCCAGCTAGCCAGGTTATAGGAATCAACCTAACCTCAATATAAACATACTCACACACACTCTCACGTAAATTAGCCATTATTTAGTTCTCTAGTTGTGTGTGTATGTGTGTGTATAGTGTGTGGGTGTGTCTGGGTGGTTTGTGCTGGTGGTATTAACCAAGCTTCAGTCGGCTGCACTTTAATAAACTTCATGTGTTTACCAACTAAAATGGAGGAAGGAGCAGCTACTAAAATTGCTACACAACTGTACTTTGTATATTGAACTTCAAAAGGCATCTTTTAATGAAACTTAATTGAATTTTCCACATGGACTGCTTAAACTTTATTAAACTAATAATTTGAATTTTCTTGTCTGCTCTTTTTCATTCTAGGTGAGTTTTTTGCGTCCAGTCGAAGAGTTTTGTGTAAGTTTTAATGCATTTTCCTTTCCACGGCTCTAACATTTTTCATGACAAATATAGAAGGGGGGAAACTAAGAGAGAAACGGGGAAAAAAAGTCTTTACGAGAATCGCTTAAAGCAGCAAAACGACAAGAATAATGATATTTGGCCACATTGGCAAGAAAATAGTAAGAAAGCCAAGAAACATGATGCATCCCCCAAAAAAGAAAAACTTTGACTGCTCACACACACTTATACACACACACACACACGCATATTGGTTTCGTTTTTTTTCCGTTGCTTTTCTTGAGGCTAAAACTTTGCGCTGATTTTATATAATTTTTTTCACTTGAAGTAGAAAAATGTTAAAAGTACAGAAACTTTAAACGACAGGAGATTGGTACGAAAGGGGAAGGGGCGGTAGAAAAGTATGAAAAATACGTAAAAAGCAGACATTAAGTTCCACACACCTACACACACGCACACTCATACACTTATAGATAGATGAAGGGGAGTAAAAGTTCATAAGTAAAACTTTGCGGCACTCTTTTTTGTGTATTTCTCTCTGCTATATTTTTGGTGCAAGGAGAAATAAAAAAAAATGACAGTTGAACTTTACTTTTCCACTAACTGCACCCGCAACCTGACTTTTCTTTTTTAATAAAATCAAAAACGAAGTCGCCTTCCCCTTCCATGCCTGGCCACATTTGTATAATGTCTTACAAAAGTCATATAACTCATCAAGCCGAAAGGATGATGATGATGCTCAGATCCCCTACCAACCAGCCAACAAAAAAAAAGGACTTTCTTCATCATAATCAATGCTGGCTGCCACTTCGACTGCAACTGGCGCTTGCTGTAGAACATTTTAATACATTAAGTAAACGTATTTGAATGCGAAAAGTTTTGCAAATATTTTCTGCTTGATTTTGCAGACCTTCCACACACACACACACACCCATCCGTCTCTGTTTGGTTGCAAGTTCTTCTTACTCTTACTTTTTGCTGCATGCTTCATGGCGCATTATTGCCTAGTTTGTGTTGATTCATGCAACTAAACGAAGTTTTTAGTTGCAGCAGTTGAAAATTGGAGATGGCATTCAACTGAAATAAAAAACGAAGAAAATTCACCAAGTATTTGAGAGAAAGAGAGAGAGAGATAGAGAGGCAGTGGAGTAAAAGTGTATGGAAAAGTTTCTTAATTTAACCAAATGCACTTGTTGATTTATTGAAATTAATATTGAAAAGGGCAAAAACTCTTGGAATACTAGTGGAAGCAAATGGTAAATGTTTTTCTCTTTCTTTCTCTCTCCCTCTCTATCTCTCTCTTTTTGAAATGTGCAGGTGCAAGTCCAGCCAAAAAGTAATCAACTTAAGTGTTTAGTTTTTGAGAGTGCACACCCAAACACACACACACACACACACACCCGCAACAGAAATGTAATTGGCCATATGTGGAATATAAGTGGAAAGAAGTAGTCACTTTGGAGATTACAATGTAAACGAAACCGCAAAAAAAAAACTGAAGCTGAAAATATTTATACATTCCACAAGAATGAAAGTTTAGTAAATATAAAATGCTAAAATCTCTATGCCAACATGACATTAATCTATAGTCAATAAAGGAATAATATAATTTATAGTCAAGAAAACACAAAAGATCTTTTAACTATTGTGATTGTGATTGTTCCTTCTTGTGTCATGAGAAATGAAAGGAAAACAAAGTGAAGATGGAATAGAAATGAAATTTTAAATAAAGAATGTTCATTTAGATTAAAGTAGAATAGGTAAGAAGCAAACGAAATTAATTGATTGGTAAGACAAAGTAAGCATAAATTACCTTATTTAGAAATATTTGGAAGGCCACTTTGTCCTTTGCTTATTCATCCATTAGGCATTAGTTAATCTCTTAATTAGCTCTTCTTGGTTCCATTGTTAAACATAAGTTAAAGTTTAAACAATATATTGTTATGACAATATTATGTAAAGTAAACAAATTCGAATAAAGTTAGAAAACAAAGGATAAAAGTTATACCAACTAAGTTTACTTCTGCGAACTTAAATTTCAAAAATGGCTTTAAGTTCATCACTTATTGTCCTATGGCTATTTTGTAGCGTTTTCCTTGTATCATTCAATAATTCTCGGAAAATTCCCGTTCCAACACACACACACACACACACACACATACGTTTTGTCATTGGCTTGTAAAGTTGTCATTCTCTAATAGACAAATCCTCGAATCTTTTGTGTTAGCCAAAAAGACAACAAATCTTAAACGCATGACGAACAGAAAAACCAACAGCCAACAACAATGAAATTTTAAAGGAAAGCGAAGCCAAAGAATGTCACACAAGACAAAATCCAACAGATTCATTTTTGAGTAGCGTAAAAAATTATGGTAAATTTTTGATTAATTGCCCTGTCAGACACGCGTCTGTGTAAAAATTTTCATATATATAAATGGTGGCTGGAATGGAATGCTGACTGGTTGTGCGGGGGGAAAAAGAATCCTGTGGAGTAAGTGAAAGAAGTTTTTTTTGCGTTTTTAATTTTTTTTGTTCGTTTTGGTTTTTTTTTTTTTTTTTGGAGGGGCCAAACGAGTTGACGGCTAAAGTTTGTTTCTGGGGGCCACACACACACACACAAACACATACAACAATTTAAAAATATTAAAAAAGTTTTCACTTGACATGTTATTGACTTGTTAAAATGTTTTCCTCGCTTGCCTTAATATCATTTTTACTTTTCTTCCCTTTCTCTTTAACGGGTAAGACAGAGAGGGTAGTTTCTTCACTTTGTTTGGTTTTTTTTTCTTTCGTATTTTGTCGTCTTGCCTGAATTTGGTTTTTTTTTATTCGTTCTGGGCTCTACTGCTGCTGCTTACTTATTTATTTATAATGTGGGACTTACTTGGCTATTCAAGCCACGTTTTTGCGTCATGCACGAAAATTGCATTGCCAGGACCCCAGGAGCAGAACCAGGACGAGGTCCATGGACAGAGAACTTCACATCTTTTGCCTGGGGTTGTCGCGAAAACAGAGAAACGAAACCAAACCGTATGGAGCGAAACTGCAAGGGAAGGGCGAACGGATCAAACTGTGTATAATTCGACTGAGGGTTGAAAATAATGTCGACTAGACTTTTATTAGACAAGCTTTTCGCTAGTCGTCCCCGTTCACTTCCTCATGTCCTTGCCCTTATCTTTAACCTACTGCATACTCCTTCTCCTCGAAAGTTCTCATAGTCCTTTCTCGTCTGCACTCAGCGGCATCTTGTTGATTTTTTCCTGTTCCGTTGCCGTTCATTTCTTCTCCAGAAAAAAAATTCGGCAAGAAAAAGCGCTCTTTGGTAGAAAAACTTTGTTTCATGTTTGGGGCCATAACCGAAAAGTAGCAGGCAAAAAAAAAAAAAAAAAAGAACAAAAAATAAACATATAACCCAGGCACGATTTTCTAACGTCTAGCCAAAGAAAAAATTGTCTCTTGAGTATGAGTTTCCCTATCGTTGCTTCTTCCTTCTGTCTTTTGTTGTCTCTTTGTCATCTATATGTATGTAGATGTCCTGTGTTTATTTGACAAAGCATGAAAAATGCATGTGGATTTTGTGATCACCGGCTGAGGCTTAACATTGGGTGTTGGGGGGTGGACGACAGAACACAGGTGTGTGGTCTTTTTTCCGCAGAATTTTTAGCCTGCTGAGAGTGAAAAGTTTTTTTCTCTTGTTTGCTGTGTGTGTGCTACAGGTTGGAAAACTAATTTCTAAAAGTGAAGGAGTGCAAAATGGTTGACATGTATTGGGCAAGGCTTCGTTTCTATGGAACGGTAAATGAATTATCCGTTTGTGTGTCCTAGGAGTCCTTTCGGAAGGTTTTTAGAGGCTTACGGTAAAAGCGTTCGACCAACTAGTAAAATATCTGTTTGGCCATGTATGAAAAGTCTTCGATTCACTTTGAATTCCCAATTCAAAAACAATCTGAGAAAGTACAACTCTTCACGTATTTTCACTTACACAACCTTATTCCATAGAGTGAGTTTTAATGGTTTAATTAAAAATGCATGGAATGAATATTAAAAGAATACGAAAAATATAATTTAATAAACTGAAATGGTTTTAAATCTACCAAAAATTAATAATAATGTGACATCATTACAATAAAGGCAGACTATTTACCTAACTCTGGAGTAGAGAAAACTTATAGAAAAAAACCTTTTAGAATAGATGAAAACTATTTATGATTAGTCAATCAATATCCTCAAGGACTTTATCCCACACCTTAACCGTTATGTAGGATCTTTTCATTAGAACAGTAACCTTACTTACTATCAAGACGAGCATATTTCACAATGTCTAAGTAACAAACTTTACCAAAGAAAAGGGTCCAATATGGACATGTTTGCCTTAAACTTATTAGGAGAGAACCTATGTAAATGTAGCCATACGATACCATTATGACCTTAGATCCCAATTGATCTCATTCTTTGGAAGAAAATTTACAAAAGTTGCAAGTTCAACCACAATTTTTCATATGTTCTGGAACGAGCTAAACAAATTTTCGTCCTTTTTTTCTGTACATTTTTCAATTGAAACTCTCTGTGTTTTCCTCACCTATTACAACTCTCTGAGCTTCCTCCTGTTGTCACATTTCTGCTGGCATTTCCTTAAGCAAAACTCTGAGCATTTCTTTCAGCTGCTTTATGCTTGTCAACATATTTTCTAAGCTTCAACAACAAAAAAAAGGAAAAGGAAAAAAAATGGCGCCCAAGCGGCGAACGAGCGTACGAAAGCAATGCCATAACTGTTATCTAAAGCTTCCTCCTGTTTTCCTCACTCTCTCTATCTCTCTCTCTGTGTGTTGGCGGAAATGCTACTCGGGAAAAGTAGTAAATTTTACGCGCATTATTTAAATTTACTTGAGTCTAATGTAAATTTACATTTTTTGTCTTCTTTTCTTGTGTGTTGCAAAGATGAAAAAAGGCCAACGAAACAGAGAAAATCCCCCAGAGCTGTAAAGTAAGCAAGCTTCTAGCTTCATGTGTGAGAGAGGATGGCAGGGGCAGGGGCAGGGGCAGGGGGCAGAAGGAGATTGAGTTGGAGGTTAAGGGAATGGGGCTGCATTGTTGTAGTAGCTACTACTTCTATTTGGTACAAAAGACGCAGTAAACAAGTGCACGAAAACAAAACAAATCTCTTGAGAGCTAAAGAAAAGCACAAAAAATAATACGGAAAAATAAGAATTTGTATGTTGAAGCTGCCAACTAACTGGCAAAATAAAAGAAAGAAAGAAAAAAAACAAGCAAAGGAAAAACGAAACGCAACAAAAAGCAAAAAAATCCAAAGAGACCGCTGGAGATGAGGCAAAATTTTTAGCCACAATTGTGGTGCAGACATCTATTTGCATGGCAAGACTTTTTCTCACTCTCCGGTACACACAATTTGACTCTATTCATCTCACTCACTCTTTTAACGGCTTCTCTCTCTCTTTCGCTCGTTCATTCAATCTTTTCTTTTTGCTTATATTGGATATTTTTATCGAAAAGTTGCCAGATTTTTCATTTTTGTTTGTGTTTCAGCTCCTGCTTTGTTGTATCCTTATCAGAGAGTCCAATATGCATGTATTGGCTCAATCACTTTGAGGCATTTGCTACGACTTGGGGATACCCTATATACCAAGATAGTATGTTCAATGTGGCAAAATCACTATGAATATTTTGTCAGTGGTTCATCAATTTAATTTCTTATCCTCTGCAAGGACTAGACTTTCAAAAGCTGAAGACATTTAGCTGGATTTGACACCCTTTTAAGAACTTCTGAACATATTACCAGACATATCATTATCTTGGAGTCTTAAAATTAGTAAACAAAATCTGGGTTAACTTCTGTTAATAGTCTAAGAAACTTTTCACATTCTAGATTTAGGGCTAAATGCTGTTGCATTTTATGATAACAAATGTTGAAAGCCGAATCCTCGCTTGGAGGTTAAGAGCTAAAGCCTCATTTTGGATTACTATCAAACCTTAAAGAAAGAGTATTGACAATTTTGACAGAGACGATCGAGCCTTGGGATATCAATTACATTCTAATTGTGCTCTTTCCTTAAATTTCCTAGATGGAAGCATTCATTCATCGTTCAAGCATTGCAGGGTATTGAAATTCTATTCAAGCAGAACTGTTGCTTGTTTGCCTGTCTGACAGAAATGCTAGGCGATTATAGCATGAATGGCCTGCCCACCCAATAGATAGATAGATAGATAAACCAGGCGGCTATTGTCTGTATTGGAATCCCTAGGACATTTTACTCATTTGTCGGTTGTCAGTCGAGAGAGAGAGAGAGAGAGAGAGCAAGAGATAGTCGCGTTGATTTTGTCTTCTCGCTGTCATTGTACACATTCTTTTTTTGTTTTTGAGAAAACATTTCTCACACATTTTTTTGTTTTTTGTATACTCTTGATTGCTTTTCCATGTATATATTTATTTGAGGGGAAAAGCTTTACAAAAAAAAAAACAACAGTTAAGTGCCAAAAATGTTGAACTGAAAAATTTGTGCCAGCCATTAGCAAAAATTTTCATGGGCCGTTTGCTAGGCGAAACAAACAATTTTTGCCAGCACTTGGCCATAAATTCTAATAACTCACAGTTTAACATAAATTACTGCGATGGTGTTATTGGAGGAGTGGAGGGAGTGGCTTTAGCCGGGCTTGAGCTGTGTGGAAAGCCGAAAAATAATTGAAATTAAATGACATAAACATAAACTTTAAAAACAAATACGAAAGAAAAAAAAAATAACAACCTTTTGGTCTGTGTGTGTTGTGCAATCCACAACAAAATAAAAGTAAATTAAACTGTCATATGTTCAAAACAGACGACGACCAGACAGATGGACACACTTCTCACACCGATGAGAGGAGAATGAAGAGGCGAGAGGTAGTCGGAGGAGGGTCTAGGACAGAACGGACTACTGCTGCAGTCATTCTGTCTGGCTGTTGGCTCATCTGTCAGTGTAGGAAGATATGTTGAAATACGCCGCGTGTCATGATAAAGTATGTCGAGTATCTGTGAGTGTGTGTGTGTGTGTGTCTGTGTATTTGTTTGTTTGTTTGTGGAGGAGACGCCACAAGAGGAGGGATTGTAGGAGGACATCGAGGGCGGCTTTTGGTAATGAAAGCTGCTGCAGCAGCAGCAACAGCAGCTACACTGTGGCCAACTAGATTTATAGATACAGAGGGACGACACAGCAAAAACGGACAAAGACCAGAACATAAACAGAGAAAAAGAGATGGAGAGATGAAGAGATACATAGAGGAGGAGACCCACCCAACAGCTCGCTGGATAATTAAGAATAAATGCGAAAAATGTTTCATTTGTGCCAACACAAAATAAATAACCGCGTTGAAGTTGCAGAAGGAAAAGCGAGAGTGTGGCATCAGCAAAAAGTTTCGGTTTTTGTCTGTTTTGTGGCCAAAGAAGAAGACAACATGAAAGTTGATTATCATTCCCAGCATCATCCTCATCATCATCATCGTCATCATCTTGATTCATCTCTATCCCTGCCTCTCTGTGTGGGCTTTTCTGTTGCTGCCGCAGTTGTTGCAACCTCATCAGCACTTTTTTAAATGTTATTACGTGTTTTGTGCTGGCGGCAAAAGTTTTGATTTTTTCTTCCTCTTTCTCTCTCTCTCTGTCTCTGTCTCTGTCTCTCTGTGGCATTTTGTTTATAATTTGTTGTTGTTATTAAATTTCATGCTTTAAAGCAGAATATATTATAGATTTTTCGGTATATATGTATAGACATATCTTTCTATATACCTCTGTTCTTTATTTTTTTGGAGACTTTTTCTGGACTTGTTGTCGTCGTCGCAGGGGCCACTCAAAACAAATTTGTGCCTGGCTGTTTGCCAAATAGAGAAAGAAACAACAGCTGCAATAACAACAATAAGTTGTAGCAAAGAAGAAGACCGACAACAACAACAAGACTAAAAAAAAATCAATCTTTTGTGGCATTTGCCAGGAACTAGATTTTCTACAACGTCAACGTCTGACGACAACGATGACAACATCTTCTATTGCGACTTTTACTGCTGCTCCCAACAAATACAACTACTACTACTTCATACTACATGCTACATAGAACATGCAACGAGTATTTCATGCGGCAAATAAAATAGACCAAAAAACAAGAACATTTTCAGCCATCCTGATTGCTGTATACCCTAACAATGAGATACCAGACAACCAATTTCATTTAAATAAGTTGCAAAAGTAAGAAAATACTAAGACAAGTTTCAAGGAAATCTCTAAGAACCTTTATTATGCATAGTAAGTTTTAATATGATAGAACTATTTGGATGGAATCTCTGGAAAACGTTACTTCAAACATTTAAACGAAAGAACCTTAAAACCAAAAACACATAATACTTTTCTGAATACCCAACAAACAACTCACCAAAATCAATATACTTCAAATTAAAGTGTAATGCAACTAAAAGAAATGAAGAGCAAAAAAAAAGACAGAAAATGTTGTACAAAATAAAATGAGGACTTAGCAAATAGAACAGGCCATGTGAAGTATTGCGGCAGGAATGTGAAATGTTCAGATAGAAATTGAGGGACACAAAAGGAAGACTCCGACAATAAGTAGGGGCAGCAAGGCAAACAGTAAGAGTGAGAGGTGGAATAGGAAGAGAAACAAATTGAGTGGGATGTATTGCAGTTTTGTCAAGTTTATGCAAATGATTTGAGTTTATAAAAGAGAATGAAAACTTATTGATGCGGCTTAAGCATTTAAAGACAAAACTGAAATTCTCGAAAACTTAATACAGTAAGAAATTTATAAACCAGTTTCGAAAACCTTGTGTTTTTGGCGAATTCAAACTTTTCTATGGCATACTTTTTGTTATTATAATGGCTAGTAATCATAATTCTAAAGAATTACAGACAAATAATAGTAAAAGTTGAAAAAATTGAGCTCTAAATAAATTTTCCTGAAATTAACAATATGACATATTAGATTTTTTATGTCAAACTATTAAGATGCATTTCATTAGAGGCTGATATATTCAATTGATTTGAATCGTAGGAAAGTTCTCAATTTCTTTGCTTCACCAATCACTTTTCTCCATTTGCCTTAACAACTTGTATAAGTTGCTTGTTGCTCTCCACCCAAAAATGAAAAAAATCAGTCAAATGAAAAGGTCGGCCCGACCTCTGGTGCCACAGCCGCCTTTAGCATACTTTTGGTAAGCCAAAAAGTACACTTGACATTTTCTCTCTCACTCCCATTTGGGTTTGCTTTTTTTTGAAAATATTTCAAATACCTAGAAAGGCCGCAGAAAGAAAGAGAAGTACTTGAAAGTACAGAAAGAGGGAAGAACTCTAAAGAACTTGCGTCGAAGTTTGTACTCTAATAACAGGGAATAGGAATACATAATAATAAAGCAAAGCGTTTGTGCAAATAAATATGCAGGCACTTGAAATTACTTGGGATGAACTGACGATGAGGATGTCGATGTCGATGGTGATGGTGATGGTGATGGTGATGGTGATGGTGATGGCTATAGCTATGGCAATGGGCGATGATGGGAACGAGGTTGAGGATATCTAAATAATGTCGCCACTGCTGCTGCTGCTGTTGACCCAAACCTCGAACTGAACCAAAACTCAAACTCAATTTTCAGCAGCCCGCAACTCAATTGTCAATGAATAAATTTACTTTTACTCGTCGTTTGCGTGGAAGTGAAGTCCAAATCCATTATCCTTATCAGAGCACGGCCATCGGCGTCCATTCGTTCGTTCGTTTTGGTCGTTGTCCTTGTCGTTCATCGTTCGTCGCGAAACTTTTGCTGTGCCCTATTATTTCTACTCCCTTTCCTCGCTCCAGTTGGACTTGCTTCATCTCCGCCTCATGCTCCTCATCCTCCTTCTCCTTCTCCTTAGTCACTCATTCATTCTACACTGTTTCGTCTTTTATTTCTGCGTATGCCATTGGATTGGTTTTTCGGCTTTGCTTCTCCTCTTTCACAGTGAGTATGTGTGTGTGTGTGTGTGCTTTGGTTTTTTTTTCTCTCTGCTTTTTTTTTCGTTTTGTGGAAATTAATGACGCAAACGGCCGGAAAATTTAGTAACTTTTAGTCATGGCGTGTTGGATGATTTCGCACACGATACTTTTTGGTAGTCGAAGTACTTTTTTCCCCCTCAAATCTCCTCACATCAACAAATCCCTCGGATAACCATGAAATGTATGCGGCAAAACGCAATGAAATCGATATTTATGAGTTTTTTCTCTCCTCGTTTTGTGTGTGTGTGTGTGACTGTGAGTGTTAGTTAGCTGGGTGCGTTAGAGTTTTCCCAAATTGTGAAAATTTTCGCCTGAGGTGTGAGTTGGGAAAATCTCGAGAGTTTAATAAATTAGACAGAAAGTTGGATACACTTTGATTAAAAAGTTTCTTTTTCTGGCTTTTTCGTGCAAATGAAATACACAAATCAAATAACGAGAAACCAATGTCGAAAGTGTCGGCGAACAAATATAAATTCTATAGGTAATATACAAAACTAGACACATTAATCATATGAATTTCAGACACTATATATATGAATTTAAAAGTTGTGCAGAAATATCTTAGACAATCGGTGAACCTCCTCCACTAATAATAGATCTCATAGTTCGTTAATAGATCATCTATTACTGTGCCATCAAAATCTGTTGATCTCTTGATACAACTTCCTACAAATGTCATTATTAGATATAAGATAAAGCTTATCGAGATCGATAACTACAGCAATTTCCAAAGGATTATGCAAATCCTTTTAACCTTTTTGAGTGCAATAGTTCTGCAGTAGTCGTTCCTGCTCCTCAGTGTATCCATTTTCAGTTTTTAAGAAGTATTTTACCAATAAAATGGTTGTTAAACCGATTGCTCAAACTTTTATAACATATTTTGTGACACTTAATGAAAGTCGCATTACATTCAAATAGCGTTTAGTCAACCGCTATTGCAGCAGTGACCTGACAACAGTCACGCCCATTATTGCTTGGCTTAACCACTAATACGATGCTACTCAGCTTAAGTGGTGTCACTGCACTAGCAGAAACCACAAAATGATGTCAATTCCCCACCCAAAAACACTCCTCCTCGACCCTAGTTACACTTTTAAACTCATTACATCCATCCACACACACACACACACACAAAATACAGAGAAAGAAAGTCACACAGATATACACATTTCATACACAGGACACAATATCAAAAGCCAATTAGCATACATTTTCATGCAGTCGCTCTCTCTCTGGCTCTGGCTATGCCCCATCATCTCTTTTTCCATCTCTTGACTAAATCAAACAACTAGTCCAGAGCGAGGGCAAAACGATCTGTGTGGAGTTAGGGTAACCGAAAAATTTTCACAGCACTTTAAACGTATTCATGGCATTCAGCAAAACTCACAGAGACCCACATTCATGCGAATACGAATGCGAATGCGGATGATGCTGCGGATGATGAAGAAGAGGATGATGATGATGATGATGATACTGCTGATGGCATGTCAACAAGAGAGAATTTTCATTTTGTTTGCTTACTCACATTCACCATGCTTACATGTATGAGTGGACAAGTCAACGGAATCCGCCTCCAACTTCTGTCCACTTCTGCCTCTCTTTCTCTTTCAACTGACTCTCCACCCCCTTGGCCTGGCATCCATATCAAATTAACAAAACAAACGGAGCATCAGCTCACTGCAGAATGAGTGGGGTGCAAAAAGAGAGAGTGAGCGAGAGACAGAGAGACGGATCCCTAGCAGAAACTTAGAAACTACTTCAAGCAGCAAAATAAACTAATAAGCAAACTAAAAAAAAAAAACCAAAAGAAGGAAAAGAAAATACGGCTGATGATGCTGCTTCTGGTGTGTCCTTGCCAAGTTGCTTCAACAATAGCTCCGGCCATTTCTCCTCCTCCATCTCGTTGAGCCATGCTATTACTGGGCCTCCTCCCTGCCAAACAGAAGCCAGAAACAAGCTGCTCGGCCTCGTCTTAATAAGATAAATAGGCACTTGAGTGCAACTTTCGGTTTGTTTGGAGGACAAACCAACGATGAAAACTTGAAATATATGTATATATGTACATACATATACATATATATTACTGTTTTGTATAGTTAGCAGGCGGAACGCGTAAGCTGCTCTTTGAGTTGGGTTGGCCCTGTGACTATTTTTTTTTTTTTGCTTTTTGCCAAATTCAATATTTTTGCGGCTTGTTAATGTTGCGAGAAGTAAAAAAAGTTGGAAAAACAAACTTCAATATCTATTTAATCTATCAATTTGGCCTTTGTGAATGCCCTCAAGGAATATCAAGAAATAACTGTACATACATGGGGATACATTAAGTCAGATCAGATATTGATATGTTCAGTTGAATCTTATCCATGTGATTTCGATTAAAAAACTTCAATTAACGTTCTACAAAACGCTCAATCGGCTAAAAGTATAACCAAGTTTAGCTCACATTCTTATGTTTCATTAACTAAACTGTCAACTTTGTATAGTTTATGGCCCTGTCGGCATCTCTTGGTTTAACTTTGAACGTTTCCACTTCCACTTGATTGCTTTTCATTTCTTGTGGAATGCATTTAAGTTAGCTTACTTGCTGTGTATAAGACAAGCAAAGAAGAAAAAAAAAAAAAAACAGCGAAGAGAAGTAAACCCCAACGGTAAATATCAATTTCCACATTAACGCCCTAGCATCCCTCTCACATCCTGTCTTTCTCTCTCTCTTGCTATCTCTTTCTGTGCACTCCAATTACACTTGACTATGTGCAGGCTGAAGGAAAATTGTCATTACTTTTTCACTGTGATTTACACTTCAAAAGCCGCCACGAATCCTTTGAGAGCATTTCTTACACTTTCCTTCCATTTCATTCCTTTACTTTGCGTTCCGTTTCGTTCGCCCAATTGCAATTTTTCAATTTATATGCCAAAAGGAAGAGCAGCAACAGCAGCAGTAGCAGAAGCAAGTCTCGTCCTTTTCCCTTTTCGGTCGTAGGGCAATAAAATCAGCAGCGCAGCTTTTTGATTTGACTACAAGAAGGAAGCAAAGTCGAAGGAGGAGATGAAAAAGAAGCTAGAGCCTGCAACAACTTAAACTAAAGGGGCAGGCGATAGAGGGGATAAAGACTTGGTGGCGACTACTTGTAAAAATATTGGCATAAATTATGAGCAACGCTGCCGCCTCCTGCCATCTCCCCCCATTCCTCGCACTGTGTGCCTGTCTCTGGCAAAAGGCGAAATGTTTCCGCTTAATAAGGCTTTCCGTTTCCGTTGCTGGCCGCTTCCTTCCTTCCGCCCAGCTGCTTCGTGACTGCCGCTGCTGCTTTTCCTACTTTGTATGCATTGCAGAAGCATTTTGTGGTCTGTGGCCCCTACACTACTTACTCTACCACTCGGCCATCTCGCCCTTGTGTTGTCTCTTGGACTCATCTCATCTATCTCTGACTGGGCCTTCTGTGCTATTGTTAAGCTCGTTGTCAGCGCGAGCGCAATTGATAATGATTATAATGGTCGTTGCTTGGTTGCACACCCTGCCCACCACTTTACCACACTCACACACACATACACACACGCACACAACTACTTACATAACAATGCATACTTCCCACTTTGCACTCCCTTCAGAGTCATTCAGTCATCCATCCATCCATCCATCCTCACAACGCAATTCCCTACTGTCCTCTTTTTTTCCTTTCAAATGGTTGGCAATTTTCTCTCAAAGCTCATGCAAATGACTTTGGATTTTAATTAAAAAGCAAGTGGCCTGGCAGTGCATTTGATGAGAGATGATCATCATTATCATCATCATCATCATCTTGATGATGATAGGACTCACTCGGTTGGTGTCCTTTTTAACCAGCTTTGCCGCCACAATCACCGCACCGCACCACCACTTACTCTCTCTCTCTCCCTCTCTCCATGCATCAAAGACAGGCGGCCACACAAACAACAGCAAGAAAAAGAAATAAGGACTTCTATCCCATTGCGCCGTTTGTGTATTCTTTTCGACGAGCCTAAAAAAATGCTCGCAAAATAAAGTCAATGATTTCCGTCTTTCTTCCTTCTTTCTTTCTTTCTTTTTTGGTATGAATTATGCTGGCAATTATGCAGGCAAAGGCAACAATAACAACAACAACTACTATTGCAAAAAAAAGGGTTGCCCTGTTGTCTCCATAACTTCCTTCCGTGAAACTCTGTGCGCTTTGGCTCTTTCGCTTCTCTCGGTTTATTGAACTTGCTTAATTAAGCGTAAAATGTGTCCTTGTTTGTCATCTTTGTCTCCCTCCCTCTCTTCCTCTTCCCCACTCTATTACATCATAACTTTTGGCTCCTATAAAAAAAGGAATAAAGCTGTTTGTTTTAAGGGTATCCCTTTTTTGTATGTCAATAATTAGCAAAAAGATTTCAATTTATGTGAAATGCTTGAACGAACAAACCGAATGTTGATGCCCAAACAATATGTTACGACCATTTTCACATGCCCTTTAATGGGTAGAAAACAGTTTCCTTTGTCAACTAAGTCATTGTAAGAATAATCAATAAACTACGAAGTCTCTTGAGATTTATAATTCTGATAAAGTTAATATGAAACAGGTTTCAAATCAAATTATTCAAATAACAGACTGAAAATAATTCATAAGTTATGTTTGATGTTATCCTAAGCAATTTATAAACAACATTTATTCCCTAGAAATAAGAATCTACTATTATGTGTCTGAAAGCACCTTAAGCAAATGTATTAAACTCAACTTTAAGCAGACATTTTGGGATGGGACAATTCTTTTGTCTTCTATAATAACTCAAGCAAACTAAATCTTTTTTCTATCTCTTCTTTTTTAGGTAAGTTTATGGCATTTCTTCATCACTCGTAGTTCACTTGCTTGAGCTCAATCAAGCAAACACGCGTAAGTCTTGCCTCTGGAGCTAAAAAACAAAAAACAAAAAAATGTTAAACCGGAAAAAAGAGAAATATGCTTCAATGCATCAATTTGAAAAAGATTTAAAGCGTATCCTGCAGCCAAATCCTGTTCACACCTCACACACACACACACACACACATTAAGTTGAAACTGAGGCAAACTTGGCAAAGTCAAGGATGTAAAAAGGGGCGGGTTGATGTTTGCAGCGAGTTGTTGTTGTTGTTGTTGTTGCTTGTTGTATTGCAATGTGACACGCGATGCTGCGGCAACACCAACACCCAGTGAAATACAGTAAGAAAGGGGGAGCGGGGACTTCCAGCAGTCAGCAATTTTGCGCAATAAATAAAATTAAAGGAGCACACGCCACTCCTGTTATATAAGGCCACACACACACATACACACACACAAACAGGAGTTGAGGTAAGGTGGAATGTTGAGGGAAGTTTGCCAGTAACCTGGTCTTTGGGCCTGGCAAAATGTAATTAGAATTGTACAGTGCGGTTAATATTTCCGCCTTCTTACTGCACTGCCTCTGAGCCTTCGTCCTGCCGCCGTTCCCCATGCTCCTGCTTTCTCCACATCGTCGTCCTGCCTGAAACAATGCCCACAATGTGACGGTGGCTGCTGCTGAGCCTGCTGCGTGTAAAATGCAAACGCGTCGCGTGTCAAATGCTCGTTTTAGTGCCCCTACACACAACACACGCCCCTCACACCTCACCTCTCTCCACACACACACACACACACAACTCACTTGAGGCCAGACATTTGCAGCATTTCCTTAGGCATTTTCTGTGGGTGGTTTTTCTTTTTCTCTGGTTGTTGGTTTTATAATTTCAAGATGAGAGCCAGAGCCAGCGTCGGCAGCCCCCCTTTGACCCCCTTCCTTCATGCTTTGCTGCCTGCCAGCTAGCTAGCTGTTGTATAAAATTAATTTTATTTATTTTTTTTGTTGTTCCCTTCCCCCCCTGCCGCCTCCCTGCCTCTTCGCCTCGACCTTCAAGTGGCTACTTTTATATATTTTTGTGTGTTTCCTTCTTTCTTTCTTTTTTTCTTGTTTTGCTTATGTTGTTGTTTCCTGGAAAAAAAAACGTGCGTCTGTAATTAGAGTCATTTCTTTCAGTCTAATTGGAAAATTAACATATGAAGTGTTTGTTTGTTGTTTTTCCTTACCAGCGGAAATCCATATAAAGAACAAATAAACTTGAACTTGAGGGAAACTCAACTTAAAGAGTTGCATATTTTTCTATAGCATACATTTGAGGGCTCAAAATGGAAGTGTTTAAAAGAAGTTTAACAAAAAATACATTCAAACTGTTTAGTTTAAAGAAATTTTATGTTTGTATTTCTCTTATGTTTTTCTTGTACATTTCAAGGCATAAACTTTAAAAAATAATAAACCAAAGCTTGAAAAACTCTTGCAAACTTAACTATGCTTGCTCTAAATGTTTCACACACACACATACACACGCTCAGAAGTTCCATTCGTGGGTTAGACAAGTTGTAAAAAATATATATAAAAATTTCATAATACTCTTAGTGAAAAAATGTGGTACAACATCTTCCTGTGTCTTGGCCAGAGTTTTTCTTTTTTTTCCTTTTCCCAAAAGCTTTTGTTGTTGTCTGCAGATTGTATCTACTAAACTCACTCCTTCTGCTGCATGTATGTACATGGGTGTGTGTTTGTGTGTGTGTGTATGAGGCGTGTTGTTGGTGTTTTTGTTGCGGTTATCATACTTGTTGGCATTTTGGGTTATTGTTGCTCTTGTTGCGGTTTGTCCACGCCTTACCCAACTGCAACCAGCTAGCAGGTCCTGTCTTTACTTTAGCTCCTACTCAACATCTATCTTAGTCTCTGGCTCTCCCTCAGTCTTTTCGTTACCCTCTTGCCCTTTCTGTCTAGTTGTATGTGTTTACAAGCACATAAAGCAAATTTTTATGAAGAGTCAAAACAAAACAAAATGAAAGAAAACATGCAACATTTTCAAGCATTCCGTTGCTGCCACCAAAATTTAATAAGAGCCAACACACACACACACACACATTTTACTGTCTCTCTCTCTCCATCTACTCCATCTCCTTTTAACACACAGGGCCATAAAAATGGCATTTAAAAGGATCCTGCCGATGTTGGTTTTGTCAAAAGAAAAGTTAAGAAATAGGAAGTGGAAACACCGCCTAGGTATTCTTTGGTATTTATTGGTCTACTAAGTGGGCTCTAAATTTGACTTATGCTTCATTTTATTTCATTTCGTTGAGGCATGCATAAATTATGCCACCAACCAACCAACACCACTACCTCTCTCTTTCTCGCTCGGGCTCCCCACATTTTTTCTTTCTCAGGTCCCAGCTAGGTCATAAAACCGGGCTAGAAAACAGGGCGTTGGAGGTGGACATGGGTGGGTGGAATGGCCAACTGGGCGCAATAAAATCAAATCAACGTGACTACCAAAGGAAAATAAAACGCACGTATTTAAATTAAATATCAATTGTATTTTGGTCATAAAATTAACCAAGTTATTTGTAAGCAACCAAAACCAAGTTATAACTAGTTCTAGCATAATCTAATGCTTTGGTTGTGCCTGAAGTGAAGGAAATTTCAGCGGGTAAACTTCACTTAGGTTCTCTTTAATGTATAATTTTTATTTGCTGACAATGAATAATTTTACCCAAGTTTTATTGACGGGTTTATATTTCTATTATATTTTTTACATTTATGTGGTTAGAACAAATAAGCCATTTGTTTATGTTCTTTTCTTCACATTATTTCGTTTACTAAGGAGTTTTATGAGAAGACAATATATACAATCTTCTACAAACCTCACTCATGCTACAAATGCTTAACTTTCACCTTAAATTCTAATATAAACCTAAAAGTCAAATAATTATTTGTTTTTAGGGCAGATGTAAAGTTTTTTTTGGGTGTCATAAATCGAATACCTTTTTTTGTGTTTTCACACTCGATAAAACAGTTTCGCGCCACCTCCTTTGATCTGATCTGCCATGGATTAACCTTTGCCTTTCTGCCCTGTGCCTAACAGAAAATCGAGAGAAAAAAGAGAAGATGGAAGCCCTTAATGTTAATTCCCAGATACAGGAGACATTCCACACACACACACAGACACACACCCCCTCTGGAGCTTGAGCTTGAGTCCCCATCACGTATCGCATAAAATGTCAAATAATGTTGTTTGACCAAAATCTCCCCCACAAACCTTCATCCATCCTCATCCAGCCCCGCGACTCTCTCCTTAGATTTCTTTGCTCTCTCGAGCTTGTCTCTTAACAACTTTTGTCATTATTTGTGCTTTTGGCTTTGTCAGTTGTTAACCGTTATTTAATGCACATTTAATTTAGTCGTAAATAGAGAGAAAGAGAATCCTGGACGGGGTAGGGGTTAAACAGGAAACTTTGATACAACCCTCGCTGCTGGCTGCTAGCTGACTAAATGATACGCCGGGGAGTTATTTTCCGTTTTACTCACGGAGACATAAAATTTCAAAAGTCGCTACTGGGTGCTGCTGCCCGCATTTTCTTTCATTTATTGCTATTCTTATTGCTGTTGTTGTTGTTCTTGGGCAGTAATTAACTAAATACAGCTTTGTAATGGGGCGCGAGTGGGTGTGGCTTAGACACACACCCACACCAAGACCCACCCACACACAAATACAAACGCACATGTGCTGCTGATGCCGATATAAATCAAAGCCATGTCTGGGAGACTTTTTGTTGATTTTTGCAATTAAAGAAGAATTGAGGTCTGAAAAAAACAAAAACCAAAAAGAGGGCGAGAAAACAAAAGCAAAATAAGAAGATAGCACGATAGACATTCAAGTGGGAAAGTTCATTAGTGGAGACCGAAAAAGCGAAGATCTGCCATCGATTGAAGGTTATAGAAAAGAGCTTACAATTGCGAAAAAAAAATTGTGAAAATTCTCTTTTACTCTCTGATAGAATTTGCCATTAAGGACGAGTAGCAAAAAGCAATCAGCAATGTGAATTATAGGAATTTCCCTACAGTATTATAGGGAGAGAGTGTGGAAGCAAATGCTAATGCATCCAGGCTTTAAGGACAATTTCTTAAAGCAAAAAGAAACAGACTTACCGAAAGTGAGATAGACTGCTAAGATAGACTCGCAGCCAAAAGGAACTTTAGCCAGCTGGCAACTGTTGCCGGAAGCTTCAGCGGATGTCCTGACTAAACCGAATGGCGTCGTTGTCGTTGTCGTCCTTTTTGCAGGAAATATGCCACAGCATGAAATTAAAAATGCTAAAAAAAAAACCAACAAAATGAGAGAGAGAGAGCACAATCTTTTGAATCTTGGTGTGGTCTGCATAACATTAAGCATTAAGGAGGGCAGGAGGGATACAGGTAAAAACGTTAAGCCCAGGCTTACAACATGGCCAAAAAATGGAGAAAGCGAAGCGGTATAGAGCTCGCTCTCTCTCTCTCTCTCTCACACACACACACATTGTTGTCGTCGCCATATTTTTTTTCTGCACTTTTTTCACTCATTGGGAAATCAAAAAAGGATTATTAGCTCAAAGCGTGCATACAAATTTAATATTAGCTGATTATGTGCGTTTTATTGCCAGCAGCAGAATGATGATGGCGATGAAAGGCGAAGAGGAGGGGTGCTTGGATGGTTCTGGGATGGTAGTGTAGCTGTTGGTCTGTAGCGCGCATTAGGTGTGTGTGGGAACTCACACAAGTGACGGAAATTGCTGCATAAAGCGCGCTTGATTGAGTTGACAAGTTGTAATTTCATTGCCGGGGTGAAAGCGACGCGAAATCCAAGAGGAGCAGGAGATGGAGTCGAGCCTGGAATGGAACAGCCCCAACCAAATGTTGTGGGTGAACAGGCCATGAAATTTGCTGCAGCATCTGTGTGTGTAAGTGTGAGTGGGTGAGTAAATGTATATCCTGCCACTCCTCTCGCCCTAAAATGTGGCCGCCAGGCACAAGTGTTTGCTACTTAATGCTTCATGATATGGCCATATGTTGATAGATTTCTGATGAAATCATGGCAGGATTAACTCAACGAGAAAAAGCGGGAGAGAGAAAAACTAAAGCTCAACTTGTTCAACTTCTTGGAAACTTTTAGCTTAAAGAGTCCTTACAACTTTTTTCTCACGCAGCATCAGCAAAAAACTAGCTCTCCACCATTCAAGGTCAAAATTCTTTTTTCTATACCGAATGGCACGCACAAAAAGCCTTTCAAGGTTCTTGAAATAAATGCTCTTGGGAGCACAAACAGGATGCACCTGCTTTTGCCTTAAGTTACGCACAAATCAACACTTTCGCTTTTAAAAGAATTCACAAAAGACGGGACACAGACCGAAACGGAGATCTTTAGTTCATTGTTTGAATTTCAAACAATGGGCAACCTTTCAAATCCCTTTCATTTTATTGTTGTACTGCGCGCTCCTTTTTTTTTTTTTTTTTCGGCAATTAGTTAGTGAAAGGATGAAATCATAGACCGACAAAATTTATATTATATTGAAATTTATGCTTATCCTTTACCCTGCCACTTGTCAGTCAGTCAGAATCAGAGTCAGACGCCGGAAACGAAGATTCTTTGTATTTGTGCAGCCAAGTTAATAGCGAGCGAGTGTATCCTGTCATCCTGTTCCTTATTAATGATGATGGCAACAGCGTTTTTAATTAGGCTAAAGCAAAACTAGTCAAGTTCAGCTTAAAGAGCTGTAAAACAATTTACTTCAAATTGCAGATTACAAGAAAAAAACTAAACTACACTTTCCCTTCATTTTGTTGCTTGTTGTTTACAAATTATGCCACACATGTGGCAGCCCCTTACCAACTTACAATCGCCCCCTCTCCATTTTCTCACACAAAAAAGGGAACAAGAAATGGCCCACTCAATGGCAGTCAAAGTTTATGTTAACTTTACACATGATTTATGTGACCTTAGCCAGCTTTAAAATAAACCCAAACCCCACAACCAGCCACTCACCCACACAGACTCCTCCTCCAGTCTGCTGCTCCTCCGCCTCCTGCTCTCTTTTTTGTATCTTTCTTTCTGGGGGTGGGGCAAACTTTACAACAAACAAAATTAGCAACATGTAAGCCATCAGCATCAGGAGCAGCAGCAGCAGCAGCAGAAAAAATACCACTTGGGTTTCCCTTTTTTCCGTCTGTTGTTATATCGGCATGTTTAACATATCCTATATCCTGGACACACTCACACTCACACACACTCGCACCACCACCAACAACAAAAAGAGAACAGCATAACAACAACAACAAAAAAAAAAAAAACTTATTAAATTAAACTTCTACACATGTTTTGCTGGCGTTTCGCTTTTGGCCAGGAAATGCTCAATCTATTGTGTAAAATTTTATACGCCACATTCGCTACACATTGCCAAAACCAAAAAACGAAAAAATAAGAAATTTGTTATCCCTAGTATCAATGAACTTATAACGAAGTTTGGATACTCTTTAAAAGGAATCATTTTAGATGGTTTACGGCTTTTCAAGGTAGTCAATCCTCATTCGACATTTTAAAGCATTGGATCCAATAGATCATCCACAGTGTATGATTATAGCATTGTTTGGAGTGCCTTCCGTAACAATCAGAGACTATATCACTAGGCAATCATGGACTTTAAAATGACAGTTAAAAGTTTCCTTATGTGATCTTTAATTTTGTAGATTGCTTATATGATAAATTATATCTCAACTGATTGGCAAAGTCAAAAAATACTTACAAATTTTCATCTTCTGCCGATAAAACCCTAAAAAGTTAGAGTATACAAACACCCGAAAAATAAAAGGGAAGGAAAAAGGAAGAAAAAACTGAGAACTGTCTATGGGGATCCGAGAGTGAAGAACTGAGCAATCGCTGCGGAGTGGTGCGGGCTGGTGGAGTGCGTTTCAAGTTTCGCTTTCTTTCGCTTATCGACGTGGAAAATAAATCATTTTTTTTCTTTTTGCCCTTTTTCCCCCAACCCACAACCCATGTCACTTGCCTTGCCAGTGTTTGGCTCCTTTTCTCTGTTGTTTTTTTTTTTTTTATTTTGCTCAGGAGTTTGGTTCATTGAAATCTCGAATGTGTTTCCAGATTATTATGGCACAAAAGCCTTTGATTTCTGTTAGCCTTCCCTTCTATGCCTGCTGCTCCTGCTTTATTTTTGCTGGGCTGTAAATCTTTCAAGAATGTTTATCGAGCATGTAGCAAAATAAATAAATATAAGAACACAAGGACTTGACAAAAAAAAAAACAAAAAAAATAGAAAAAAATTGTAATAAGAAATCGAAAAGGAATCGAAAACGAATTAGGAATTATGTGCTTGAAGCGGAAGATAAGAAACAAAAATAAACATGAAGAAAATAGATGAAAAATTTAATATCAAGAGAGAGATAGAGCAGAAATATTTCTAGCCAGTTTCGTCTTTCTGCTATTTTCAACACTATTATTTACTACAACCTACAGAAGCGCAAAAGGGAAGGGGCGAGAGTGGCGGTAAAGAAAGGAAAAACTTAACTCAACTTGCAACCAAGTTCTTGCCACAATAAAAAGCGCGTTGGCTTAGGGTATATACCAACATTTTTCTATACATATGTATGCATATATGTTTGTAGTGTTTGGTTGTGTGTGAGTCCTTGGCTGTGTGTGAAAAAGGATACACAAATGCCACATTGTGCACCAAACCCAGGCACACACACACATTGAGGAACACAGACAGAAAGGCGGCGACATTATGGCGCCAGTCAGTCACTTTCAGCTTGGCGTTGGGGTTGGAATTGAGGTCGGGTTTGGATACGGCTTTTGGGGTTTGGGTCGAAACTATGCCACGTAAGCGCCGTTTGCCCTTTTTTTCAGCCTTTTCTCCTGCTAAGGGCAAAAACATTCACGTCCCTGGCATATACACACACGGAAAGTTCGCTTTGTTCTGCCAACTGGTTGGTGTGTCTCTATGTGTGTGTGTGTGTGTGTGTTGTGGTCGGTTGAGTCCAAAAGGATGTGGGTTAACGGAGGTGAGGAAACGAATGTGGCGACCAGCAGGTGGAGAGACTCAAGTTCTCTCTCTCTCTGTGTGTGTGTTTGGGCCTAATGCGTCATTAGATTAAAGCGAAATGTTTTCAGTTGGAAGTGATTAGGTTAATCATTAACAACAATATCAACGGAAACAATTTTTATGATCTGTATTTACCAGAAAGACAATGATATATCATTTAAGTCAATTGAACCATAGACTTATACGCATCACTTTACAAGGTTTGGAGCTTTAACTATTGAAAGAAATTTTCTCTACTTTTTGAGCATAGATTTTTTCAACAATAAATCGTATTAACACTTAAGCTATTTATATGTATTTAAGGTAGGCTCAGCACATTTATAAATTTTGCAGGCTAGTTTGGCTTACACAACAAAAATTTCAATGTTTTTGAGATCAAATTTTATCCTTCTTAAAGTTTTTGGAAATTAAAACTCAAAAATTTTTATAGATTCTCCAAGTTGGCAACATTTTGAGTAGTTTAAATCGATTTCCCTAGAAATGTGATACCTCGGATCAAATATTTTATATTTAAATTGTATGGAATAAAAAAATATATTGTTAGTGTTTGTTTAAATTTCTATTCTTTGCCTATTTCATTCACCTACCATTTGTGGTTTGAATTTTTAATTAATCTTTCTAATTGCTAGGAATAGGTTTTTGTTTATTTATTGAAAAAAAGTGCAGTTAATTTATAGTTATTAACAAATAAGCATCACTTTACAACTTTTCCCTATGGCCCTGTAACTTTTGTTGAAGTCATTTTTGCAGAATTACCCCAATGTGTCTTTTTGCCGTATAAAAACATATATTCTACACACATATAGATATATACAGATATAAATATATATGTACAATATACATATACAATAATTTCATTTTAGCAAGCTAACCTATAATTTGCTGCAGTTTTAGCGCCGTGTTTCAACTTTTTTATTGCTGTTTGGCCATAGAGTTTTTGCTGTCACACACACAGACACACACACACACTTATAACTAACTATATAGTTGAAATGGTTAGATGTATGTATACATATATACATATGTATATATAGTTGGGGGGACTTGGCGGTGCCTGTCGCGGAAATGTACCGCAGACATGCAAACAAAACTTTTTCCCTACAGCTGCTGCTACTGTGTTGCCTGCTGCTAGTGCTATTCCTGGCACGCGATTTTGAAGAGAAGGGTATATGTATATATATGGGGAGAGAAAGAGTATTCATTTTCCCCTTTCTCTTTAGGGCCCAGTTGTCGTAGTAGTCAGTTGGCAGTTCCAAGTTCCAGTAGTATTTGTGCCTTTTGCATTCTTTGCTATTGTTGATATTGTTACAGTAAAAAAACACTAGAGTGACAGAGCGAGCAAGAGAGATAGAGAAAAGACAAGAGAGAGAGAAGGAAACAGAGTTCTCGAGGGGAGTAAATAGTATACCATTTTGTTTGCTCTGTTTTATTATTACTTTTGCACAACGTAATGCATACTTGTTTATGTACGTGAAGTCATCGTCGTCGTCGTCGTCCTGCTGTCGCCTTGTGTCTGCATTGTCCTTTTTTTTTTTTTTTGTTTCTTGGACAGTTTTTTTTGTAGCTGCTTTTCCGCCATATGAGGAGAGGTGTGAGGCCAAAGTGCTTTTTCCAGTTTCCTGCTCTCCATTTTCCCCTTCATTTCTCCTTTTTCTTTTCTGTACAGTGTGAATTATAGTTTAATAAATTTATATACGTACTTATTTTGTTTGCTGCCGTCTGCTGGGCCCCTCACATATGAAACGAAAAAGAAACTTGCACCAAATGCATATAATTGTGCAAAAATTAAAGCATATGCTCCTTAAAGTAGGCAAAGAATATTCACTTTCAATCGATATACTATTTGAGTGAAATTTGAGTACTTGCTACTTGGAGCATGTAAAATATCTACAAAAGTCCTTTGAAACTCAACTGCCTCCTTAGGTATGCAAATTATTTCCAATAAATAGAAGTTATCATTGAGAATTACCTTTATTCTTTGTTGCTGATTTAATCTGTTGAAGAAAAAGCATTCAATTATAGGAATTACTACTTAACATAGAGAAGGGATTTATATTTAATGTAAGAAATATTATTTATTTATGTTAAATATAGTAATAATTAATATTCTCAATCAATAAGCTTATTTTGCCTTTGCTTTCAATTTACCTTAAGTTTGTAATGCTTTTGAGAGTGTAGAATTGGTTTGTAATCAGGTCTTTGCGCCTTGAAGTATGCAACGATGTTTCAAAAGATGCATTTTAAATGAAAATTCTTTAACTATTAGTTGGAAGTTGAGGTTTCTACCTCTTAACGTTGGCAATTTGCTTTGTGCTATTGATCGTTGAGCCCAATGCATATATTAATGTGGAAATTTGAATATTTGCCCCTTAAAGTCTGCAGCAAACGTTCGCTGAATAAATAATGCACTTTCAATCCGAATTTCTACCCTCTATTCTTGTTTCGCTGTGTGTATGGTGCTTTCTATCCCCCTTTTGGTTAATTGCATTTTCGCCACACTTATCTGCCATAAATAAAATTATATAATTACCATGTATTGTGTGGGCCCTTTTGGGGGGTTGTGCTTGGTTCGGTTAGCGTACAATCCACTTAACGGGTTGGTCTCGGTTTGGGTTTGGGTTTGGGTTTGACGTTCGCGTGTTACCATGGCAAAAAGTGGCCAAAACAAAACGAACTAAAATGCGCAAAGGTAGAAAACAACACAAAAAAAAAAACAAAGAATAGGAGCAGCAAAGAAAGGGAAAGACAGACAACGGCAGCAGGAGAAACAAAAAAAAGGAGAAGGCAATAGCAACCTGCAGTTTTTTTTTTTTCTGTTGTGTGGTGGGCGTTGGGGCGGGTTCCAATTTCAAATTTACATGCTGCGAAAGCGCTTTTCTAGATGTTTATCCTTTTAGGCCGACAAAAAGCAAAAGAATCAAAAACAAAAAGAAAAAAAAACCAAAACTGTAACAAAAAGCGGTTAGTCCGTCTGTCTTTTAGTCGTTCAGTCGGTCGTCAAAAGGCGCCGCAACAAAGCAAAATGCTTGGATTCATTTCTCTTTTCTGCCTTTTGTTTTTCTTTTTTTGTTGCTGCTTTTATTTAGGCATTATGTTTCTGCTGTTGCCTTTTGCTTTCTACTGTGGCCAGAGATAAAATGTGTGTGCGTAAGTGTGTGTGAGACACAAAACAAAAAACGCAGAATGGAAATGAATTAGTGGCAAATTAGCTGAGAGTTAAGCAGGTGCCAAGAATGAATGCCCCATTCTAGTCGCCGGGCTAATTAATGCTCAAAAGTATGCTAAACATTTTGTTTTTTCACAACAATTTTACCGCAAGGAAATGTTATCAAGTGAGATACATACATACATATATACGACAAGATGATTTTGTTATGATGTTTTCTCAAGAGGAATCGTTCAATTGGACAGAAAGAATTCACTTCACAGAAAACCCTCAAAAATAAGATGCAAGAGTTTCTTTTTAAAAGGTTTTGGACGTCAATGCTTTTGAATTTCTAAGGAATAAATCATTTTTATCTATTCAAAGAGTTGTCATTAGTTATAGTATCTAGCATCTAATATCTTTTCCCATAAACTCTGCAAATTTAACAATTCGCTTCAACTAAAATCACTTAATTGGATGTCTGCATTACTCTGGTCTTAAATTACTCATCAAAAACAGCAATTTGTGGGCATTAAATGAGTGAATCCTCCCAATCCTCGACATCCTCCCCCTCATTGTGCAATTGCATCCCTTTAGAAGGAATGTTTCCCTAAACCAATATATCTATATAGATAACTGCTTATATCTGTAGCAACCACCAAATGCAATGCGAATGAACTATTTCTCTATATGTGACTGAGTATGGGTTTTGTGTGCTATTTTTGTATTATACTGATTTCCATGGGGAATAAAGACATGTGTGTTTGTGCAATGGTAGACAACATGTGAACTGACCTCCCACCGTTTCCCCTCTCCATGCCACAATACTCGAATGCCTCTTCCTCTTTTCGTTTTCTAAGCATTTGTTTCCCCCCATTTGGCTAAATTATTTATGCAACATTTTATTTTCTTTTCGTTTTTGCTATATGTATGGTTTTTTTCCAGTTACTGCTTCTCTTTTACCCTACACTTTTTCCGTTTTTGCAACTTGCACACGTTTTTATGAGTAAGAAAAAAAGAAACCTTCATTTTACCCTCGAGTTTTTATGACGAGTTCGTGTTTAGAGCATTTCAATGAACTTAAAGTAATTGCAAATTGATTGAAAAAAAAAAAAAACAACCTAAAGAGAGCAGAAAAAGAGCTGGAGAAACTTCAAACTGATGTGTGTGTTAGTGTGTGTGTGTGTGTGAATGGCATTTCATGGAAATTACACGCTTATAAATTGTTTACGTTTAATGCTTTCAATTAATTTAATGCATCCTCGTCCATTGCATTGAAACTACACCTACAACTACACCTTTTTGCTTTTCAATCGTCATTCTATGGGTGAGTGTGGGCGAGTGTGTGTGTGTGTGTGTGTGTGTTTGGGGGCGTATTTGGGGGCAGGTGGAATTGGTCATGCTTAATTGCTTGTAATTTGCGCTAATGATGCCAAGCTACAAAAAAAAATCATGTCATTAAAAGTAAATTTTTATCAACCTACTAAACTATTAAAATCAATAAAAAAAACAAGGCAAAGGGAAATAAGAATGCAGAAACAACAAATTACTAGGAAATTCAAGTCACATAATTTAATTAAGTAAAGAAACTATCTATCTCTCTCCCCAGCCTTGTTTTCCTTTTCGCAATGGCTCTTTTCCTTCCTAAGGCGATTTATGTTCTAAACCGCAACAACAACAACAACTACCGCAGGAAAAACCACTTAAAACAACAGCAAAAAAAAATAAAACTTCAACTTGGCCAAGAGTTTATCTCACAGTTTCTAGTACTCTCTCTCTCTCTCTCTCTCTCTATCGTCCTATCGTTCTCTGTCTCTCCCTACATGCTCTCTCTTTCTTGATCTCTCTTACTTTTCTAACTTGCAGCTATTTACGCCATTTTTAATTGCAGCATGAAAAAGTAATTACAAATTTGCCCTCTCTGAAATCTAAAAGGAAAATGAGGGAAAAAATACTCGCTTACTTTTCATTTTGGTTTTATTTTCACCAATTTTCTTCACCCTCTAATTTTTTCATTCGTATCCTCTATATTTTTTGGCTAGAGTTTTCAGAGTTGTGGGGGCGTGGCAATGCAACTCAAACAAAATTATAAGCAAACACGCAAAACTGCCACAAAACTTGAAAAAACTTTGCGATAGAGAGAGAGAGAGAGAAAGAGAAAACGAGAACGAGAAAAACCAAAAGAAGGATAAAATAGTATAAACAAAAAGGAGAAAAAACAAAAAAGGGAAAACCCCAAAAATATTTAACATAAAACAAAACGAATTTTTTTTGCCCTCTATTTCTCGAAAGGATTGTTTTTATATAGCAATCAGTAGCTCTATCAATATCCTACTGATAAATTTCCAGTAGAGTAGAGATTTTTAAAGAAATATTTAGACTAAATAAGTTTCATTACCGATTCTTAATAGAATGGAAGCTTACAAATATATCATTAGCAACAGGTCAACATCCTGTAGATGCTAAACTTCTACGTCAAGTTAATATACCCCTTTTAAGAACTAGAGCCATTAAAAGGGAAAAAATGAGACGAAACCAAAAGAAAGAAATAGAGAAATGCGAAAAATATATATATATATATTTGCAGTCGTCGTTTAGGATTTAAGTTGAATGTGGGATATATGTATGTACGATGCGATGCGATGCGATACGATATTATATATGTTGTTTTGGTGGTTGGGTTCGTATGGTCAGGGGGGCGGTTTTGGTGGCGGTTATTCGCCGACAGAGGCACAGCAACCAGCCAGCCTGCAATCTGACCAGACGACGATGGCCATCAAAGGAAACACACACACATATAGAGAGGGTAAGAGAGAGAGATAAAGAGGGAGACAGTGGCAAAAGGCAGGCCCAGTATCCTGTGTGCTTCCTGTTGAACAAATTACAGAAAAAGCAAATCCCAGTTAACGCAGTTTCGCTTAACCATGATGAAATTTAAAGATTTTTTTCGTTTACAAAATTTAATTTGCTAAATTGCATAAAAACAAACAAAATCAATGTAAGAAGGAAATCAACCGTGCAAAATCAAAGATGTTGTGAAAATATTTTACGGCAAATATTTCAATGAAATTAAATAAGATTCAGGGCTGAATTTAGAGCTGCAGGGGTTCGTTACAGTCTTTGGTTATGTTTAATGATAAGGTGAGAGAAATTATAAACATTAGATGCAAAATATTAAATCTTATCTTATCAAGTCTTTGATTTCCAATCGAAAGTAATAACATGCCGATTCCATCTCGAGTTTATCCTCTTAAAGTAAAGTCCTTTGACTAACATGTGTGAAATGTTTTTTTTTTATTTTTTTACCACTCTTGTTTTTTCTTTAGTTTTTTACCAAGTTTAATTTTGCTAATTAAAAAATCTAATAAGCCCTCTGGTCAAGCGAAATTGTTGCTCGTGATGATGATGATGATGAGGATAATGGTCAGTCCTGGGGGTCTGTCCACATTGCACTCCACTGAGTTAAACAGATCTAGAATTCAGCACTTTATATTCCAGTATTTTGTAATTAAAATCACTTAAACAACACTCTACTTCATTTTGCCACGAAGCTGAACATTTTTCTAACCATCACATGTGTGGGTCTGTGTGTGTGTGAGTGACTAAAACTAAAACTAAATTAAATTAAAATAGAAAATTTACAAAAAAAAGGGAGAAACAGAGAACAGAGACGAAATATATAAACTTCTACCCAAATGAAATCCTAGACTACTCTGTGTGAGTCTGCATATGCATCCCTGTGACTGCGCCCAATTTTGGCCCCACTTTTGACCTACACTTGGCATTTTAGTTAATTACAAAATCGTTCCACCAAAAAAAGAAGAAAAAAGGGTTAAAAAAAAAAAAGACACACACACACAGAAGCGAAATGTCTAAAAATACTTAGGGAAAATTGTCAGCAAAGTGCAGTTCAAAATGGAATTGACAAAATAGGAAAGAAAAAAAAAACAAGAGGATTGAGTGGGAGGTTGTGGACTCATATGGCAAAAAGGGCGACATCCTTTTTCTGTGTGCATTTTGTTGATTGTGTATGTCCTGGACTAATGAAGATGGCGGAACTCAGGTGAATGACAGCTGGAAACACAAAGGCTCTGGGCTCTCTCTCTCTCTTGCAGAAGAGGTAAATTTGGGCCAATGCACTCGCTGTTTGACTGGTTGGTTAGCCATACTTTCTGCTCTGCCTCATTCTTTTATCCCAACTAATCATTGGCATATTGCACACAGCTGGCCGCATCACTTTGTCCTTTTTTTTTTTTGTTTTGCCTGTTTGGTTTCTTTTTTTCCCTTATTTTATCCCCCCGCACAAAAGCTGGTCTAATAACTTTTATAGCTCTCTAGCTACCGACGACGAAAAAAAAACAAGTCGTATTATTGAAATAATGAACGAAGCTTGGCCAAGTATGCTTTGACCAGAGTCCTGCCTTTTGTCCTTGCTAATTAACTTGTTGCGTCGTTTAATTAAAGAGAGACAGAGACCAGACTAGACCCTAGACCAACGAGTGGGAGAGGCAAGGAAAACTTTAACGTTTATCATTCTTCTTTCTTTTCCCTTTTTTTACTTGTATTATCTCTTTGCATGTAAATTATGGAAATTAAACAAATAGCTGCAAAGTTTTTTAATTAACCGCCAGTTAGTGTTAGCTCAGCGAGTTAACCAACGACGACGACGACGAGTAGAAGTGACTGCAGCGAGTGGCGAGTGAGTGAATGAGTCACGGTTTGACACTAATTGCCAACAAGCGCATAAATTGCTTGCCAAAAATATGCAAAAATTTCTGCACATTTGCAATGACAGCGCCCTGACACTTGGCACATAAATCGAAACCAGCAAAAAAAAAAATGAAATTATGAGCATAAAAATAACTCTCGGCGCGCACTGAAAAGAATGAAAACGAAACGAAACGAAACGAAAATTGCATAATTAAATTGCCCAAAAAGTGGAGCGAGCAAATATACCCTGACGTCAATTTGCCTCCATCTTCTCCTCCTCTACTACTACTACTACTCTACTTCTCCTTCTCCTTCTCTTCTCTTCTCGTCGTTGTCGTTGTGCTTTCTGCTCATCATTCACATACACACGAGAAGACATTCATTCATTCATGGGGGCCAGTAAAGTCAACTCAACTCAACTCAACTCAAGTCGTCTTCGGGTTGGCACTTCTCTATAAATAATTGCATGCGAATTTGTCAAGCGTGTCAGGCCAGAGCAGGAGCACGCCACCAAAAAGAAGAGACCAGAGACAGAGGCAGAGGATGCTGCTATGTTGCAGAGCAAAAGGAAGGAGAAGTAGGAGATGGGCGACAAATTTGCAATGTCTTCGGCATGCAAAGTGGCATGACAGCAGCAACATCAGCGACAGCGCATTGCAACGGCAACAGGAGCAGCAACTTAAGTGCAAATGTCGCGTCATTATGCTATATAGCAAGTATCTTTTGTGGATAGCTACATATACATACATACAATATGCATATCACCTATAGAAATGGAGTAGGAATGGTTTTAAGCGGGAGACTAAGCATAAAGCTACATCAAATTTAATCCCTTTTCAAATAGAAAATCAATTTGGGTAATCAATTAAAGCTAGAGCTGAATTTGTTTGAGTAAAAATGAGTACACCTTATATTCAAAAGGAGCCTTGATCTTATTGTTAGCTCAAATCTTGTTCAAGTCGGCACAACTAACTAAGCTCAGTTCCCTCTGCTTAAGGGTTTGTATATATTAATACTAGTACAACTACAAAATGGTTTATTAATAGATTTTAACTTACATTCAAAAGCTTAAGTTTATTTTAAAATGTTTCTGTCCCCCAAAGAAAAAGCATTGTAATACCAAATGAAATAACTGACATTACAATCCGTTAAACGGCCTCCTGACATCTCATTGACAATGCAAACATTTTAAAATGACAAAGTTGGCGCCCAACGTGGGGAATGGGTTTGAGAAGCGTTTGTTCTCATTGTGTGCATTATGAATTCGAATTCCAGATAAATTCAATTGACATTCCACTTCTTTGAAATCAAAATTTACTTAAATTAATTGCAAAACTTTAATATAAAGTTTATTTTGTTATCACTTTTTTAATTCATGTATAATTTGATTTAGCAAAATTTAAGACATTTTTCGGGGTTGGAAGAGAAATGCATTTTGTGGCAACATATTTCTTGGCTTATATCAAGTTTAAACTTATAGTTTTAATTTAGTTAAGTTAGAGGAGATCAAAAGTTTAACCACACACACACACACACCTCAGACTGGGAGATAGATGTACATAGGAAAAGGCTCAGCTTACTGCAAACATGCGTCTGTCATATATTTTGACATGTGGCAGTTTTAGTTGAGCCAAAGAAACAGGTGAAAACGTCATTCCCTATCTTTTGGTAACTTTCTCCATTTTCCCTTTTGGCTGGGGCATAAAGTTGCAAAGCGGTAAACAAGCAGAAAATGTCGCGCCTGTCAAAACTTGCAACTTGGAAAAAAGGGTTCCCTTACCTTGCCCCACCCCTGGTCTTTATTCTAGCCGCCTGATGGCCTTGTCTGTCAAGTTTCAACTGACTGCTAGCTGCTTTCTGGCTTTTGCCGTGTTTCCTTCTTGCCAATTTATTGCTGCAGTTAATTTGCATGAAATATAAATAAAATGGCAAACAACTTGAGACAGTTACTCTTTTCATACCAAAAAATGAAGGTAACTCCTGGAAATGCGCTCGCACTTACCGCATGCACCAGTCTCCATTCTCCTCTCTCTCTCTTTTAGTCTATTCTCTAACAATCTTTCTCGCTTTTTCTCACTGGCATGCCAAAATTTAAATTAAATTAGAATTTTTCACTCAACTCGGTGTGTAATTTAAAACTATTTTACTAGAAGCTCATGTGTTGTGTGTGTGTGTGTGTGTGAGCAAAAAGAAGACTCTGCATTTTCCTATTTTGCTTTTTTTTTCTTTTTTGTGCCAACTTAAACTTGTTAAGCTTCGGGGAATTTTTCCAGCTAAAGGGGGAAAAAAAGTGGTAGAAAAAAAATGTTAGAATATTTAAAACTCAACTTGATATGCGCCTGGGAGCTTACTATGTCTTCTGCTCTCTGTATCTATGGGTGTGTATGTGTGTGTGTGAGTGTGTGCGATTGTGGGTGAGTGGGTGTGATTTATAGTGAGCTGGGATTAAGCTGTCTTTGTGCAATGCACAAGAATGTTGTAGTTGGAAATAATTTCTTTTCATTTTTCAGTAAAAATGTTTTCTCTCTCTTTCTCTCTCTCTCTTTCTTTCTCTCTACAACATACTCGAAACGTATCTATGAATATTTTTGGCCTAAAGAGAAGAGAGAAAAACTCTTAGGCAAGTTCTCCCAAGCGGAAGTCACAGTACTCATTGGGGAAATGTCAAAGAAGCTGAAAAATGTTGCCTCAACTAAAAGGCACAAAGGAACAGAGTGAAGGAGAGAGAAAGACTGAAAATGGTAACAATAAATGCATAATGAGCCACTTGTAACAATATATGTAGATTAAAGTAAATTTTCAAAAATTTAGTAAATATAAATAGACATTTGCTCTATCAAACCATTAAGTGGAAACTTTTAATCTCTGGTTTAGGCTTATTCCATTGAGTCATCCGTTTGGGTCTTTAAATTGTCAAATTTTTCGAAATTTTAAAACTTTAATGGGTTTTAAACCTAATTAGATGCCTTTTTACGTACATTTTTAGGCACATGTTATGCAGCTTATTTGGAGGAGTCCTTTAAAGCGGAGTTAAAATCCATATGTTATTAAAGGACTCTGTTAAGGAGACTTTGATTCCAACATTTCAATTCAATCTCTTTATCAAAACATACATAATTAAGACGACTCAATGATTTTATTGTGATTGATGACTAATATGCGAGTTCGATTTGCTGCCATTAGTGGGATATAAGTTATTACCTCATCGTCTGCTGTGTTCATTTCTGTTTTATGTTCAGGAGCTCGTATCATCAAAGTTCAGTAAACTTTAAGTCCAATTAGTGAACGGTAAAACTATATAAGTGCCAAATGATCCGTCTCAGAAAAGGGAAATGTGTGTAAAATAAAAATCAATAATAAAATACGAAAACCAAATAAAGAACCAAAGGAACAAAATAAAAACAAACAGCAAAACAAAGCAAAACCATATGAAAAATGGCGAACGCATAACGGTAAAGGCGACACACGCACACACACACACACATACACATAACATACATAAGAACATTGCCATACATAAGAGCAATATTCATACATACATATATAAGCAGAGACGGAGACGGAGACGAAGACGACGATGACGACGCCATTGTTAATAGGATTAGGAAGCACAACGGCGAAATACAGTAACAACAACAATAATAGCAACAAAGCAAAGCTAACGGCATTAGCAACGGTAGAAAACCCCAAAGCAATAACAACAACAACTACAATTAAAGCATATACAGACACACACACACAGAAAAATAACAGAAAAACATCAGAAAAAATGTTGCGTACTCATTTCATTGGTCTACCCTGTAGAAATATGAAAGGAAATAGTCAATTTTGGTAGTGTTTTCGTATAAAGGACTCTTTTTATCGAAACCTCTAGACTTCTTCTCCTGGATTTTGCAAGCTTTTTTTATACTTCCCAGAAAAAGGTTAGCAGCTTGAGCTTAAGTTTCTTCAAATTATAGAACTTTCTTAACCAGAACTCACTATTTCCTAGCCTATTTTAACTTTATAAAATAAAACATTGTTTCTTTTTGACTGATTGTTAGTAATGAGTTTAGTCTTAGTATAATTGGTTCAAACGAATGACTAGAAATATGAAGTCTTCCAAACTTCAAACTTCCAAAGGACTCTACAAAATGGAGTTATCAAAATCTGCATCATGAATCGTCTCTTTAGCGACTTGGAACATATGTACATACCCTTTAGTCCCTCCTTGCTAACAGGGTATAACGGGTGCAAAAAAGTGAACGCGTACAGAAAATCATTTATAGTAAAGACAGCAAAAATGAGAATGAGAGGAGAAGGGAATAGAGAATTGGAAAGAAAAAGCCAAAGCCAAAGCGAAAAAGAAACCAAATGGCAAAGCAAACAAAAGTAAATTAGATTGTGTGGCCCATTAAGGCATTAAGATTTCATTGCTCCTCGTTGAGGCTTCCCATGTAAGCTATCGAGGTACAGCAAGCAACTAGAGCGCCGGGAGGTGAATAGGTAGGAGGTAGGTAGGTGCGCAAGAGGGAAGGGACTACAAAAAAAAGGGAGAATAGGTCGGTCTCTGTCCCATATGGTAGATTGTTAGGTATCCTCGTGTTGGTTAGATACATGTATGAGCACTTAAAGCGTTGCCAATGCACTTTAAGGGTTTCACTTAAGACCGCCACTGCCGCAGCCCTCTGCTCCCTCCGAAAATGATTGTCCCCGATTCCCCGTCGGGCCCCTTCTGCCTTGCCCCTCAATGTTCTATGAATCTGCCATACATTGCTTTATTTTCATTTTGATTTTATTTTCACTTCTTTTCTTCCCCTTCCAACCACTTGAGCCTTTTTGTGTGTGTGTGCGTGTGCATGTGTGTGTGTTGACTTGTTAGGCATCATCTTGTCGCATCTCTCATCTCAATCTCAATCTTTGAGAATCTTATACGGGATAGGATGGCAGATTGGACGGGGGGGAGGCTACGTGACTTTTTGCGGTTTGTGCGGATTTCGTTAGCCCCGGAAAAAAGTGCTAAAAATTACTCTCTCTCTCTCTCCCTGCCTCCTTAAGCGCTCTTCAATGTATGGCCAACACAATTCTATTTAATGACCTTGAGTCCGAAATACATAAGTATCCCGGGTATAGCTAAATTTAATGGTCCGTATTCCGAGTGTGTGCGGGTGTCTCTGTCTCTGTGTGTGTGTGTGTGTCATTGTTTGCAGACTTTTAGGCGCTTGTCGCACTGGCATTTGGCTTAATTTAAAGTGCGTGTGTGTGAGTGTATGTATCTTTCTGTGTCTATTTATCTCTGAGTGCAATTGACTGTAAGAGTCTCAAGAGCAGGACTCTGAATGCTACCAAAACGTGTTAAATGCAAAATTGAAGGGCTAACCAAGGGCACGTAAGGCAAATAGAAACATTCACTAACAACAGAAAAACTTAAACCCAAAAAAAAAAGAAAACAAAAAACACAAACTTGTCTCTTCAATCATTCGAATGGTCAAAAGGAAAGTTATGGGATGGGTATAAAAACTTGTCCTAATATTTCAACGTTTTTACTCCCTAAAAAATATGCTTATTAACAGATTTTCACCATATAATTTCAAAAAACACTCAATACATAGAGAATATTAACAAGAATTAACCAAATTTTTTCCGTTTTTCTCTTTGCAGGTAAATTGCACAATTTTGTAACTTTTTATTTCTTAATGCCCTTCTTAAGATAGAAAATGCAAACAGCTGTAAGTAATTTAATAAGCATTTAAGACATTTTTCAATTTTCGGGACGAAACGATGTTGAATGGACCGAACGACCCCTCGATGTGTCAGCAGCAAACATTTAGTAGTTAAATGTTGTTTGCCAACCGGAATTTCATAATAAACATAAAAATTCCTGTCAAAGGATAGACCAAATAGCAAATACTCCGCCCGCCCCTTCTTCATCTTCGTCTTCGCCTCATAACTACAATTTTATGCTGATCATCATTAACGAGCGGAGTGAAACGAAAACCAAAACTCAGCGAACAAGAAAATTAATTTATGTATGTGTAATGGGCAAAGGGTTTGGTCAGAGAAGCGTGTGTGTGTGTGTGTGTGGAAAAGGAAAACTAAACTTCTGGAAAAAAGTTGAAGTAGAAGAAGTAGCAGGAGTATTAGATTGGATGCTGGACAAGAGAATCCGGGTCCGTGTTTTCGAGGTCCTGGCATCACATCATTAATATGCTGAGCCTATGCATGTGACAAAGGACACTCCAACAACAATGCATTATAATGTGCTTATAAATATATTGTTCTTGCTGTAGTCCAGAAGGTCCAGTCCAGTCAGTTAAGGGCGTCATCTCAAGGGTTGTCTCCATCAGCAGCATCAGCATCATCATCATTGTCGTCATCTTGATGAATTTCCCAGGGTCGAAATGAGACAAAAACTTGTTTGTTTGATTTTTCGTAAAATTTTTGTTTGGGTTTTTTATTTTTACTTCTTTTTTGTCTCTGTGTGTGTATGTGTGTGTGTGATTTTTACTGAATGAGAACAAGTTAGGGCTAGAAAAATATTCCCTATTATGTATTTCCTTCTTTTTTAATGAATTTTGGTTTTTTTGGAGGTCAAACGAAAGTCGTTCACACGTTTTACAATTAGCAGCTGGCGTTGAGAGAAGGCAAAAATAAGCTAAGGACCTGTATTTGGTCAAGTCAAGAAATGTCATCGCTTTGAACTAAAAATCAACCCCGAAAATCTTTCTAAAAAAAAACCCATTTGCATTTATTTGCCCCGCAGACTAAACGAAGTGGGAATGGATGAAAAGCAGGAGTAAGGAGGAAGAGAAGAAGGAGAAACATACCCAAATGGGACACGCGTCGGTCACAAACTCTTGGCCCCTTCATGTTTGCTGTTATTTTTGTTGTTGTCGTTGTCGATTCTTATCCTGACCTCCCCACGTGTCCCGACTCCTCTTTGGTAGTTGTTTATGCACTCAGTTTCTCTCCATGTCCTTTTCGTTTGGACTTTTATAGTTTGTCGGATTTGCCATGAGGATTTCTCGCATTTTATTGAGATGAATTACATGAGAAATCTATAAAAATGAGGGTCAAACTGGGCTATGCGTCCGTGAAGGGAGGTCCTGGGGTGTTCTTCTTCTTCATCTGTATTAATGATTTTGGATTTAACTTGATCTACTACCAAGTAAACAACAAAACAAAACTAAACCAAAAAAACAAATAAAAATCAATAGCAAAAAGCAATAGAAGAAAAACATACATCGAAACATATAGAATATGTATATACACAATTATATATATGTATAATGTCATTGCTGAAACGGGAATGTTCATAAATTTTTATTATGTAATTGAGTTGGTTGACTCTCAGTTGTTGCTGCTGCTGTTGTTAGGAGGGTTGTGTGTCTCTCAACAAATATACCAAAAACAATAAAAACAAATGCCAAAATGTTGCTTGACTATAAAAATTCTTTACCCCCCCGCCGCCCCTACTTCTTCACACGGTTTAAGGCGGGGGAGAGTAGTACTGGTCGGTTAAGGGCAATGTCTTTATGTTGGAAATTCTTTCTAGTTGCCATTAACAGTAGAACAAATCAATAAATGTTCAAAGGGTTTTTGAACTGAGCTCGAAATTTGTGTAAAGTGTGAAGTGCAATGTGGCTTTATTTAATTTAAAGATGACAGTAACTATGGAAATTCAGTAAAAGTTGTGTAGTCCTGAATGTTATATCCTGTGAAAGCAAGAGCCATTAGATTTAACTTCTTAAAACTAGCTTCAATCACTCAAAATACTTTGTAGAAATGCTTATTAATCCACGCCCTTTCTTAACTCTTCCCAGTTGAGAAAAAACGCCATCTTCGTCGTAATTTAAACTTAAGAACACCAACGAAATAAGTTTAGTATCACGTGGATAAGTCAGAAACTATTCTGCATCGAAATTGTTTTTCAGTGCTTTAAGTTTTCAATGAAACCTCCACCTTTTCACACTCTTCCAGTACTCAAAACTTCCTTGTAACACTCCAAACACTTTACAGATCTATAAACAACCCTTATTAGCTCCTTTTTACAAGTCTCCAAGCACTATATAAACAATCACACAGTTTGTTTAGTAAACGCTGCTCATGTCAAAGTCCTTTCTTTTCACTTTCAAGAGAACTCTAGAAAGTCAATTACTTATGCCAAAAGTCTTTACAATTACTAAAACACTTCTAAAGGGTTTTAACGTAGACTTGGAAATAATTTATGAGAAATGCTTCTTGAAATGGCAAACTACAAACTGAAAAGGTTTTAATTGTTGTTTTTAAAGAAAATTCTTAAAGAGTATTGAAAATGATGCAAAGGGTTTGACAAATTGATTAGATGATACAACACAGCGTCAAAAATAAGAGAATGGACCGAATGACGTTCAAAATTTATCTTTCCAATCTCGAAGGATTCAAAATCTGCTAAATGAGAGTTTCCTTTTTATCAAAGGCTTTGCAACATACAATTTTAGACAATTGTTGTTGTCGAGTGTGCACAAAAGTTATGTTGATTACATTACTAAATGCTGTAAGTCTCTACAAACTCTATACAGTGTGGAGTTTGCCAAATACTCCCTCAAAATGTATAACAATGTTAAATGAAACGTTTTCTTGGCATTACCTTTTGTCTCTGGCTCTCCTCTCCACTTGTTGGCCCAAGAGCCTTTCATGCGGCAATCGTTTGTGAATTCAATTGGCATTCAAACAATGATTTCTCAATATCAATTTCATATTCATTCCAACTCATCTGGTCCACACCATTGTCATTATTAATTGATTAAATGAGCTTCGGCAAACAAACAAACAAGCAAGAAGAAGAGCCGCAATATTTTGACAGCAAACACGCGCCTGCATTACTTCCACAGAGTGTTGTGTCCCATCTCAGGCCAACAGTGAAAAAAACAGATAAAGGAGGCACAATAAATTTACATAAATTATCCGCATGAATGCCAAAAACGACCAGCAATGAGACAGACAGAAACTCAACTCTCGAACAAAAGTGTCCCAAAATGCGCAGCTATTCAATAAGAAAAGAACGCGAGCACCCAGAAAACGCAAAGTTAGTGAAAGGCAAAACCTGAATTATGCGGCACGTTCCACACGTAACACACCGCACGGGGCGCACTGTCTTCTTATATTTTTTGGGGTGCTCGTTGTATATACCTATATAAAGACATGTCCCGTAAGCGGATGCCGCCGTATCGCAATTAGCATGCTAAGAAGATAATGATGATGATGAGCTCTGACAATGATAAATAAAGAATTAAGTAATAGTAGAGGAATATGGCCTCAAGTGGAGAGGATCGTGGCACACACTCCCATAAATCGTTGACACACTTCAACAGTCTACTTCCCCTAGTTCAAATTGGGGTAGGATATTCATCCCGTATCCCATATCCAGACAATGCAAAAAAAAAAAAGGAGGGAAAAAAACCGCTAGAAAAACCCTTCTCACATTCGGTGAAAGGTTAAGGTGATGTCGTAGTCGTCGTCTTGGGCAAGCTTATTCTTCTTTCTAGCATGACGGTGTCAACAATAAACAAATTTGTTTTACATTCCCACCTCCAGTTGGTTCGTTTCGTCTCTTGCTTTTTTCACGATTATTGCAGGACATTGTCAACCCTTAAAAAGTGGGTTGGGTCCACACACACACACCCACACCCAGAGTGTGTAGATTGTGGGTGATGTGGCTGTATGTGTGTGTTGTGTGTTGTCTTGGTAACACCAACAACCATTTGACAGACACTTGAAGCTGCTCCTGGAATTTCTTTGGCCTTTTTTTATTTTTTGCCCCATCTTATTCCTTCCTTTCATTTATTATTATTATTTTTTTTATTTGGCTGCTGCTGCTGCTGTTGCCTGTGTAAATGTTTTTGTTCTCGCTGGTTTGGGTTTCCTTTCTAAGTTCGTGTCTTTTTCTCTTGCCTTCCTCTTCTTTTTTTTTTTTGTGTGTCTCCTTCTTTTTGTCCTGTCAAATTGCTGTCAACATTGGAGCCAGTTCAAGTTTAATAATGTAAAAGTTTTTTCTCTTTTTTTGGTGATGTCTTCTGACCCCCCTCCCTCTATCTCCTTCGTCTCGCTCTGTGACCAAACTTGTTTACTTGGCTGTTTATTGTAGAAAAGTTTTTTGTTTCTTCTTGTTAATTAAACTTGAATGTGTGGCAAATTCGTCTCGCTACTTTGATACTTCAAGCCTAATAGACTTGAAATACAATTGAGGAATGCAATTTGAAGTTTTTCGGTCAAACCAAAATCCATCGAGCAAAGTTATATAACTTTTTCTTTGGAGAGGGGAATAAGATAATTAACAATATTCGTTCTATCCATCTTTCGATGACCAAGTTTGATTCCAATTATATATGAAGTCAATGAAGCAATTCAAAAGACTTAAATATTATGACAATTGTGGTAAACTAAATTGTGAACAACAAGAAAAACTCATGTATTCCTACAATTAACCAAAAGTTTAGAACAACAGTAAGTTTATATTAGATTTGATTGTCTAGGATTCAACCTTTTTCTGTTTTGGAATTGTGTTGAAATCTTTCAAATAAGATTTAGGTCCTTTTTTTTTTTTTTTTTGAGAACTTGTTCTAATTGGATCACTTTAACAGCAAATAACTCTTACCCTTAATCTCCTTGGCTCTTTGCGGGTTAATTCCCTTCGTTTCCCTTTTCGCTTTTCTTTTTTTTTTCTCACTCACTCAAGTCAAATGCTCTTTTGGGCTTGCTCACCAACCACATAACTCACTCAAACCTCCCTAGAGAGAGCTTTACTTGGCATTCATACTCTTAAACTCACACTCTTTCTCTACCTCTCTTTTTGGGGTTTTTCTCTTGCCTTTTTGGTTAGGACACTCTCTCTTTCGTTTTATTGTTTTCCATATTCTAAGCAGAATTTTCTTCAAGTTGGACCTTCTTTAAGGCAAAATTGCTTGACTTTGATTTGTGCTTGACTTTTGTTCGCCGTCCGCCCCTTCCTTCACTTCATTCCCTTCCACGTCATCATCATCCCCTGCTGGCCTGCCTTCCTGCCTATTAGATCATTCGGGGTGATGAGTTTACTGTGTTGCGACCCTTAAGCTGACGTCATCAACACCCATGGCCAAAATGTGTAAATTGCATGAGTCACTTGCTTTGCTTGGTAGCTTGGCTAGTCGGTCGCACCCTCATCATCCATCCATCCATCGCAGTCATTCCTTCATCCATTCATTCATTCTTTCATTTAGCTCTATATGTAGCAACCACTATCCGATTTCAGAACCGCCCACGTAATTGCTTCCTGTAGATTTTCGGACATTCGCTTGGGTGGTGTGGCCCTTTGCATAATTAAGCTGCTCGGAATTGTATTTTAAAGCACTTAACAATATTTTTGTTGTTATTTGCAAAAGTCCAACGGAAGTCGCCACGAAGCTCAAGGAACACCTGTCAAGATTTCGCTAAAAATACTTAAAATTGGCACATGGCGTGTGTTTTTTTATAGTCCCCCGGCCCCATCCACGACACCCTAGCATTAGTACCATTAGTAGTGCCTGGGGCTAGAGAGATATCTATGTATGTATATAGAAAATACATTTTGGGGTTTAGTGGTGCGGGGTTGGTGGGGTGGTGTAGCAGAATGGTGATTCGATCGCATAATAAAACCAAAAACACCTGCTGTGGCATTTGCCAATCAAACTTTGGGTGGTCTCTGCCTGGTCTGGTTGGGTTTTTGGCGGTCTGTTGCTGTCTGTGACACTCACACACACATAAGTTGGCCAACTCTTTAGGTGGGCAATCGATATACATATTTTTACCGTTATCCCCCCTAAACGGGGGGAAAAATATCCAAGTATTTATTGGCATTATATTTATAAATGCGCCCCCAATGTCAGCCTAACTGCCAAGTGCCTGTACCCTGAGCGCCTGGCCCCCACTGTGTGTGTGTGAGTGTGGTGTGTGGCCTGTCACTTTTTTCCGTTTTTGTTGTTGGCTGGTTGGTTGGTTGGTTGGTTGGTTGGTTTCCTAAGCAGCGACAATAACAGAAGGAAAAAACCTCATGACAAATTCATTTGACTTACACATGACTGAGCTCTGTGTTCGGGTGTAAGTGATGGGGCTTGGCTTGGATTTTGTGTATTAGACAGCCAAAGATATACCACAATGTATCGAGAGGGCGAAAGAGGGAGTGAGAGAAAGTGACCTTGAGGCAAAAACTTCTCTCTGCATATGTGTGTGTGTGGAGAGACAAAGATAACAAAAGATTTACAAAAGATTGAAAGAAAAGAAAGAAAAAAGCAAACCCCAAACAACAAAAAACCGAAAGCGAAACCAAAAACTTTGTAAAAACAAAGTTATTTAACTAAGGCAAAACTTATTTCGCCACAGTTTTTGGCCATCCTGTAGATATATTGAATGAAGAATCAATTAGTAGATATATGTAAAGTACATCACCAAATATTACCCAATATATGTTTGTACTTAGCCCACTTCTAGGCAACATTTTTGAATATATAGCTTTCGCTTAAACATGTCAATCGTTTTGGGTTTACCTACAATATATGTATTTCTTATGGTTTTATTAAATAATAAATTACACACGCTCATTCTTTGTCTTATTCTCTAGTAAATAAATTCAATTAAGTGGAAATAGTAAATGTTGCTAGCCACAAACTGACCAAAATAATGATGAATAATTGCCCCATAAACTTGAGACTTTATAATCAACCCACAGAAGGGTCTGTGAAGGGTACGGAAAAGGACTTTTCCTCTCACCCTCTGTCTTTCGTATCATTAACATAACTTACTGAATGAACTTTTGGTTTTTGCGCCAAAAAGATATAATGGTAAAGTAAAGTAAGGATAAAATAAACTTGACCCCAAACAGATGCTGCATCTAATCGAACAAAAAGTCACTAAACTACCCTACCAAAAATTTCCACCGAGAGGAGGCTGCTTCTGCTCTGCCAATGACCGTTTCGGTTGCTTTGTGGTCCAACCCTAAGTTTCCCTTTCTTCTTCTTCTCCTCTCTCTTGTGTTTTTTGCCCTTAGCTCATTACAAATAAATATCTTGGACTATTTATAATGCCGCAAGGGGCAACTTACCTGCCTCGTTTACTTCTGCTTCTGCGTTCCTGCGTTGGTTCGTTTGTTTGTTTGTTTTTTTTTCTTTCTGAGCCGTTTCCAGAGAGATGTCTGCTCAAATTATGCAGATTAAGGGGTCAGTCTTGAAGTCCACAGCTGTCTTGATGCCTAGCCTAGCACCTGGTTGCCTTCCTTCTTTTTATGTAGTTTAGTTTAACATTTTGCCTCTTGCTAAATTTACATAAAAATCAAATTTAAGCTTTCGTTTCTCCTTTTTCTTCTTCGTTTCGTCTAGCATAATTTGTTACAATTTATCTGGCATTATTGGTAATATAATTTGATTGTATTTCTGCCAAGAGAAATAAACTTTCGTTCACCCCCTCCAGCCCAGCCCTATTCCTCATGCCACTAGAAAGAAAAAAAGGTGCTGAAACTACGCCAAACCAAATGAGTTCATAATAAGCTAACAGCCGACGTCCTACTTCCATCATTTCTGGGTCACATGTGTTAAACATAACCGGTTAAACCTTCACCCACACACACACACACAGACAGACTACCCCTAACCCCTGCCAAAAATAAACTTTTATAGCCCACTTTCATTGCCAAAAATTGTTGCAGAAGCATTAATTTTAGCTCGTTTTGTTTTTTGTTAGACTTATCAGGCGAAAATTTTAATTGAGTTTTGACTGGTGAAAAGTTTTTAGCTTTTTGTTTCTATTTCTCTTTCATTTAGTTTTTCTTTTACTTTTTTTTTTTTGCAGCTTTAAAAGAAATGAAATGAAAATATGTCGATTATGCAATGAATGCAGTAAATGGGGCTAAGAGAAGATATGTGAAAAATGATTATTATGCTGAGCTTTCAAATTGGTTTCTCTTATCAAAATAATTTGTTTTTGTTAAACTTAAGGTTCAGCTCTTACATAGAATTTTTTGATTCCGAGTCTCTCCTTCCCACTGAAACTATTTTTTTAACGTTCTCTAATCTCTTATCCATACACGCTTCAATATGTTCGCTCTAAACAATAGAGCTATATATACATATCTATATATTTTGTGTTAACCCTACACGCCAAATGAAAGCCAGAATTTTGGCAGTTTTGACATATCGCGCAGCAGTTGTTGTTGGTTTGCCTCATGGTGCTACTTTTTCTCATATTTTCGCTGGTTTTTGCTACTTTTCCGTATTTTTCTATAGCCTATTTTTTTGGGGGCCAGCAACCGAAAAATGCGTCAATGTCGGTGACATGCAATGGCAGTTAGACAGAGGGTCAAAGAGGGAGAGAGAGAGACAAGGGGACGTTAGTGGAGTGAGATAGATATACGTTCTTTTGTTTTCGTTTTAGTTGGTTAGATTGCGTGAGATTCTGGATAAATATGACAATAAAATAGTCACACTTGCACACACACAAAAGGACAAATGAAACCATTGGGCGGAGAGAGAGAGAGAGGGTGAGAGAGAAAGCTTATGCATATAGCAAAAATTTTCACGAAAATTGCAAGGGAAAAACCAGAGTACAGTCAGAGTATGTATGTATAACCAACAGCAGTAGCAGCAATAATAACGTAAAGACGCCATCTGTTGGCTGGTGAGAGAAACACGCACGTGATAAGAATATGAAATTTTATGGCAACTCTATTTGTAACTTGTGAGTGTGCGTTTTGTGTGTGTGTGTGTGTGTGATGGAGAGTGTGTATGTCTGCCAACAACTTTTGCTTTGAAGTTTGCCTGTCCTTTGCTACTTACCTCCCTCCTGTACTTGCATATACCCATCCCTCCTCCCCGCTCTACCATCCTCTAGTCAAACACTCACTCTTAGTTGCTTTTTGTGTGTGCGCTGACTTGGAAAATACTTTTTGTGATAACATTTTATGGCTTGACAAGCAGCAGCAGCAACAGCAACAACCGAAGGAAAAGCAGCAGCATCAACTCTTTGCCAATTTTTTGTTAAGAAGAAAAAGTAGAAAAATGTTGAGCACTTGCGAGCGTACAGAAAGAGAGAGAAAGAGAGATAGAGAAGACATCAATTTGCCTTATGACAGTTGCCTATAAAAATATAGCCAACTTCCAATGGATGCATTTTGCGTTTGCTGTCAGCACACATGTATGTAGGTACATGAGGGGAAGTGTATGCATATATGTATGTATATGTATGTGTATATATCTATTGCATGTTGAATGACATGGCCAAAGCAACAAATGTCGTAAAGATAGCGAAATGACTGTCAAAGCGACTAAACGGGATCATTCAATAAAAGTTAGGAGACAGAAATCGTTTACCTTTAAACAAGTTGGCACTAGCCAAATAGGCAAATTAAACAATTTTGTTTAGAACTGAAGAATATAAACATTCAGGACAATCTCTAAAGATCCTTTTAGATGCCAAACAAGTGTTCTAAACTAGTTCATTATTTACTTTGGGTTGGATCTAACCACTGACTACTTCTCAAACTGACTTATTGTTAGACAAAAACAAGTAATTGTTAATCGGTTAACTTAACTTCTTTTCTATCAGACAAACAGTTATGTATCTATTTCTTCTCTAGCTTTTACTTTAAGAGTCTATTAAAGACAATAATCTGATAATAGACTGAGTCAATTGTACTTTTTAAATTTCACAAAAGTTTTGTTATGCTTAAATTCGTTGAATATTTTTCTCCATCCTTCTCCTGCTTTGTTCTGTTTGTGTGTGGCATAATAAATTTTCATGCATTTCAAGCTTCAACACAAAAGGAATAAACACGCATGCTTATGAGGTCATTTCACAAGAGTCGTGAAATTTTCTTATTTGTCAACCGAAAACCGCAGACTTTTGCCCGCCTCACCCCCAGAGAGTTGTATGTGTGTGTGTGTGTGTGTGTGTGCTTCACTTGCATTTCTGTTTTTGGGTTTGTCATTGCCACTTAGCCTTATTAGTATGTGCAACAGCGAGTGTTGTGCCCTATACCCTCTTTCCAAACTCTCTCTGCACCGAGTGGCATCATAAGTGGCAATGAAGCTTGCCAAAAAAGGATACATGACGGTGGCTTGCAATGCCGTCGTTGCGTTTATTTTACTACTTTCACTCCCATTTCTTTTGCTCTATGTGTATGTGTCGTCTCTCTGTCTGCTATGCGCAACGTAATGTAAGCAACGCCAAAAAGTATGCAATATTAAAAAAAATGTATATATATGTATGTATATATTGTTATGGAACGTAGAGAAGAGTGCTTGCTGGTTGGTTTGAGGGGTGTGTGTGTTGGGGCGGGGAAGGCGGGTAAATAAATGTAGGGACACACACATCAGACAGCTGCGCAATAACTGTACATTAAAAGTCATTGCATTCATGATATTATTTTTTATGGTTCTTTTTTTTTTTTTTTTTTTTGCTCCAACATTCCATTTCTCTGCACAATTTTTTTTTTTTTGTTAGAAAAGCAAATTTAAAAAGCCATTTTTAAAAAATATATATAAATGTGTGTTTGTGTTTTTTTTTCGACGTTTTATTTGTTTGTCTGCCTCATCATTTGGAGTTATTTGCCTGTGGCGCGGTGTTGCCCTTTGGGCTCTCACATGACTGCATTGTGTGAGAAGAAGTCTCCAGAGTAACAGAATTTCCATAAACAAACATTGCAAAAAACAAAAAAAAGACAAAGAAAAAAGTACACAAAAAATGCACTAATGCTTTCATAATGAAAAAAACAATAAAAATTTTATTGTCAAACATTTGCCACGGCTAGAAAATACCCTTGAATAATTTAAATTGGTAGCAAATAAAGTAATTTGTAATATTAATGCAAAAAGGATTTTTTTTTTAAGGTCTCTAGCACCATTTGCCGCTTTAGATTTTTCACTCTTCTAAGAAGGCAAGATTTTGGCATCGGAAAACAAACATTTTTATTCCATTGAATCAATTTGTTTAAGCCCAAGTACCTCAACTGCTCTCTGGTAATATCTATTGCTCTTTATACTTTATATTTCTTCTCATTTTTACAGGATATTCAAATAAAATATTTTATAACTTTTTTCTTTCATTACAAAAGCTCAACAGTTGCTTAAAAGAAAACAGTGGAGGGCGATAAAAGTTGGCCGCAATTTAATTTTGACTTTCCCAAAAATGCTATCTTTCTCACTCTCTTTTTTTTTTTTGTCAACTAACTATTTAAATTCCTTTCCAACATTTTATTGCGGCCATAAATAATTTTCATAGCATACTTTGCAGCGAACTATTTCTTTGCTTAGGTTACAAATATTTTACTCAGTCATAATTTCTCTAGCTGCTGCTCAATTCAATTCAATTTTCTAAATACAAACACAAAGCACATGTTGGCCAATAAAAGTAACCACAAGATGAAAGGGCAGGGAAGGGGATAGATAGATAGATAGATTGAATGTGGGTAGGAGTCAGAGACAATTTTCCCTTTGGTTGCTTCATTTTGCGCAAACACGGCAAAGATGTTATCCGTTTTGCCAAGAAAATTCAATATTTTTGCTAGCAAACAACAACAGAATGGGGGGAAGGACACACTACACACACACATACGGGGCGTGGGATAACATATTAAATTTGCCAACAGCAGCAGGCAAAAGGACAATGCCATACAAGACAAGAAATCAATTTTCTAACAATAAAAAATTGCCCAGGCCAAAAAAGGGAGTTGACAAAAGGAGAGGGTGAGGAAAAGAGTGTAAAAAAGTGTGTGTGTGTGTGTGTGTGTGTGTGGGTACGGGGCTACTTCTTTAAAATCGAAAGAACTGAAACTGAAACAAATCATAAAAGTCAGAAGAGTGTGAGCCATAAAAAAAAACGAAGGCAAAAAGGGAGTAAGGCCAGAAAAATGGTAAGACAGGCAATAAAAAAGACGCAAAAAAAAAAACACACACTTGTGGTGTGAGTGCAGAAATGTGAGACAACTTAAAGAAGCCATAGCAATAAGCCAAAAAGAGGAAGAGTGTAACATGGCTAGGAGCTTGCTTCTTCATTCTCTTCTAATATTAGTTGCAGGGCTTAGCTGCAGCTTAAACAAAGTCAGCCGCAAGACTTTAATTGAGGCCATCAGATGATGATGATGATGGTCTTCCTCTTCCTTTCAATATATATATATATTGGTGTCCTGATGTCCTGACGCCTGGGCCACACATGCTGTTCCTCCTGCTGCTTTTTGGCCAAAAACTAATAACGAGCCTCATTTTGTGTAAATCGATAAAGTTGTTACAACAAAAAGCGAAAACTTTTTTGTATAACAAAATAACAACAAAAAAGCAAAAAAAAACTTTTCTTTAGCTTGTAAGGGGAGACTAATATTGGTGGAGAAAGTAGAAGAAGCAGACGAAGAGGCGAAATATTATGGCACAATGCAATGCAGTGTGTGAGTATTAGTACGTGTGTGTGTGTGTTGACAATTGAATTATTTATGTGCCTGGCCCGGAAAGTCTCTCTTGTTTGCCTTTTTGTTTGCGCATTGATTGAATCCTTTCGATAGTCCCTCGCTCGCACGGTTTCTCTTTCCATCTCTGTGTCTACATCTATCTATCTAGCCATCTTCTCTCTGTCCCTCTGGACTGTCTCCTATTCACTCACTCTCTCATTTTGTCCCTTTCTGGCCATTGTCAGTGAGTCCTTGCGCTTCAGATATGCGCTTTATGCACTTTATTGGCGATTACATTCACTCAAAACCAGACGACAACGAGGCGAAACCTCAATCAACTCTTCCTTCCCCGAAGCTCCTGCTCCTAGTACTACTGTATAGAAATTGAACAGCCAATGGAGAAGACGAATGAGAAGAGGAGGAGAAAGTAGGTGGCGGAGCAGGAGCAGTTAGCTTTGCCAGAAAGGGAAGATGATTCTTTAGCCAGTTTGATTGTCATCGTTTGTGGAAATTTGATAAGCGCTTTTTGTGTTCGTGTCTCTGGGAGTTTCACTCATATGTGTGTCTCAGTCTCTGGGTGTGTGTGTGTTTGTTTGCCAGCAAAACTTTGCTTGTTCGTGTCAGGACTTGGATCTTTTTAATAATGCGGGTTATGTGATGGATTTATTAAAAGCGTGTCTCATGTCATCTATGTGTGTTTGTTTGTATGTTTGCCATAAACTTTGTCCTTGTCGTCTCTTCCTTTCCTTCCTACACATATGTATATATTCCATGCTGTGTGTGTACTGGCTTCCCTTTTCAATTAGTTTGCCTCCTAGTAGGGAAAATGCTTTAGCACAAAAGCCCCTCAAGTTATGCAATGTTTTTTTCCAAATGCCAATGAACAAGTAAGATCAAACAACACAGCAACAACCAGAAAAAAATGACAATTAAACATCAAAAGCATTACAAAAAGGCTAGAACAACTTTCGAAATTTACCAAAATGTTGATTCAATCAAAGTAAGAGATAAAAAAAAGTTTAAAAAAAAAACTAAACAAAATCTCTCTCGTTCTCTCTCTCTCTCTCATTCTCTGAAAAATAAAAGACAAATGACTTGTGCTTCAATTTGTCCTCGAATGAAATTTGCCATAAATATGCCATAATAATTCCACACATTTGCCTCACAAGAAAGAGAGGAAAGGGGATTAGGAGGAAGAAAAACCGATTATGCCTACAAGCCGCATACAAACAATAAAAGTTTTTATTGACCAAAAAAAAAAAAAAAAAGGACGCAGTCGAGGCTTTTATTTCTATATGTATGTTTTACGATCATGCAAAGGCGCCAACGACAACGACAGCTACAACAATAACAACAAAAAACGTCAAGTCCATAAATAAGCCACATATAACTGAAATGTTTTCGAATCAACGACTTTTCAATACCCTATGCCAAAGGACCTGACAACTCCAACTGTTATCGATAATAGCAAAAGGAACATCTGTAAACTTTGAAACCTTATTGATATCCGAAACGTCAATCAACGAAGCTCGTAAATAATTTTCTTTCCAAATTATTTTAGCAGATCTTTTAAAATGATGGAAATGATGAAATGATGAAGATGTTAGGATAACATTGCTGATAACATCGAAAAATTTCAAGACACCTTTATAATGAAATTGCTTGAAAAATGAAGTAAAAGAATCCCAAGACGAATCGATTGGTAACTATCTAATAAACTTATCTCAACTTACATCAAGTGCTTATATCCTCTTTTGAACTAGATAAAAGATCTATAACTTAAAGCTCTATTGACAGTTTATCTATAAGCATATCTATAGGGTATCGTAAAAGCAATAGCGTTTGTTTGGGGCATGTCAAAATTTGGCCTTGGTTTCTTTGTTAACTTTATTACAATACTTGGACATTGCAGAAGTCACAAATAATGGCTAAAATATGCAAAAGGGCCAACAAAATCGATTAGCAGCAGGCAGCAACAGCAAAAAAAAAAACAGAAAGGAAAGCTAGACCCCTTACTATACCTAAAAAGAAAAGTTGACTTTTCTTGGCCTCTTTTCATATTACATTATGATGATTATTTTTATCGCCGCATCACGCGATGTAGCCGCAGAGAAATGGAAACGGAAACGGATATGCCAGAGTGTGTGCAAGTAAGAGAGAGAGTCTAGGCAAACATTTTGCCATATCTTGGTGTGAGTGTGTGCGAGTGTGTGTCTGTGTGTGTTTAGGTGTGAGTGTGTGGGGGGTAAACGACGTTGCCTTGCAAATGACTGCAGTTAAAAAGTCATCAATGTCTGCCAAAAAACCGAATTTCACCATTAAATGTTGCCGCAGTTTATTTCTATGAGTGTGTGTGTGTGCGAGCGAGTGTTGATTCCCTGCCATGATAAGACCAAGTTGCTCTACATTTGACATTTTAGCCCAATTATATGACCCGCGATCTCTTCTCTTCTCTTTGCCACATTGAAAAGTTCAGTGTTTAAATTTATCTGTGCCATAAAAAAGAGAGCCAAAGTGAGTGAAATGGCAAAATACGAGTATCTATATATATATGTGGACTCACCAAAAACTCTATAGCCTGCTTTTAGGCTTACAAAAAATGCTTTTAAAGTTTTATAGCCACACACTGAAAGAGAGGCACACACAAGAACAACTCCTATTACCACCTACCTCTCTGCCTAACCCCCCCGAGCCAGCCAGCAATGTGCCATAAAAAAGTCAAACAAAAATGTTGCCCAAGCGCAAAAAAATTTGTCTACCAAAACGGCAAATAACGAAAAATTCTTCATTGATATTCATTTGCAATTGGAACAAAAGTTATACAAAAAAAAATATATATACACATAAAATGTTGGTATATATATTTATCTACTATATATATGTATAATGGGTATGTGTATGTATATAGAAAAGGTTGCAGAAGTTTCGTGTCCTGCAGGGCCACTTGAAGGCAGACTAAAGGGCCAAGCTAACCAATTGACCATTCTATAGAACAGTGGAACAAATAAACAAAGTTAACTTACTCAAACTGAATGAGTAAAAAGTCGAAGGCTTTAACAAGATGATACTGTATATTGTATTTTGGCTGTAATTTCTAGATGATTTTAAAAGTAAGAAATAAAATAGTTTGGCTAGATTGTTTGGCCCATTGTTCAATTGGTCGGATGGCAATCGGAATAGCGGTAAAATATGGCGTAGCCATGTGGTCAAATCGTAGCCGTAGGTTCTTCAGTTTGCTCCTGTCTTGTTTTTTGTTGGTTTCGTTTTTGTTTCGTTTTTTCTTTTTTTGCACCAGCCATAGAAAAAATCAATGTGCCAGTCGGTGGCACAACCAAGAGGTACACGTGGCCCGTTGCAATGTTGGTGCTTGCTGTCGCAGGAATCCCTGGCAACGTTTTTATACGGGGAGGCGCCATGGCGTGCATTATGTGGCCATATGCGAGTTGACCAGTATATATGTATACATATATAAATATATATATGTGCACGTTTGTGCGTGTGTGTTTGTATACAAATAAACACGGGAATACAAACAAGAGCAGAAAGAGAGATGGAGTGGGGAAAAGGAGGTAGAATGGACGGGTTACGACCGCAGGACGACGTGGCGGTAGCCTGTGCCTGCAGTCGGTTTACGTTTAATGCCCATATATTGTTGCCTACTTTTAGGCGCAATGGCCATTGGCCTGGCTGCCAGCTGCCTGCTGCTGCTCCTGCATGGCTTCTTTTGTTCCTCTTCCTGAAATTTTTGCTGCTATTTTATTTGCCTCCCCCCACCTGCTTCTTCTCCTCTCTTAAAGCTCTTTAAATGTGAGCAAACTTTTGCACGTGTGCTCATGGTTGGTTGAAGCGTGAGGAGTTGCATGGAGGGAACGGAACTTGGCAGTATGGGGGAACGTTAGTTAAACGTATGCCCCAGCAAAAGAGATGCCTGTAGAAAGAGAAAAAGATAGATAGAGAGAGAGGGAGAGGAGTGTAGAGTTGTACGTAGTATGTAGGTTTGTGTATTGAAAATTGGATTTTCAATTGGTTTGCAAAACGGAAATTAATTCGGGGGGCGCAACGGCAAGCGAAAATGAAGCAATGACGCGCTTGACGATGACGATGATGATGATGATGACACTCCTGCTCCTGCTGCTGCTGCTGCTGCTGCTGCTAGTGATGATGACGATGATGTGAGCGAAATGACCAGTGGCATTGCATACTTTTTGGCGCCTCTATCGGTGTTGGCGCCGTTGAAGAATTTTTTTTCTTATTTAACCATTTTCTCACTATTTTTTTTCCCCATTTCATTAGGCATTTTCTCTCTGGCATATTTGGTTGCTTTTCAGTTTTTTTTTTTTTTGTACTTCTCTGAACGTTGTGCACTTTAATTAAATTAAGTGAATTTCGTGGCTGATGATAAGAGGCAGCGGAGCCAATGATTGTGGAAATGAGCAAAAATGCAAGTACAGTTGTGTGCTGCTTGAGTGAGCGTTGATTGATAAAAATGCAAAGGACAAAACCAACAAACTAACCACTTTCAGTTGAGAGATCCATTAAAGTAGTTTACAACTTTAAACCAAATGTGTTCCCAAAGTTATGCAATAGTTTTCTCCTCTCTCACTGTTTTTTTTTTTGGCATTTTTGTTGGGCCTAAGCCTAATCCAGTTTTATTAGCTACAGAAGAGTTTGTCCACTCCACTCTCTCTCTCGAATCCACATTTTTCAATTAACACAAATCCCCTAACTGATGGCTAATGGCAAATCCTCCTGATAATTGTTCAGCCACATACACACACACACACAGTCCTGACACATGTGTGTGTGTGTGTGGGTATGTATTTTAAAATTAAAGCAACAAAGTCAGATTTGTCGCACTGGGCCAAATGCAGGGCCTAAAAATGCAAATATCAAAGCTGAAAAGAGATGGCAGATAGCAGAAAGAGATAGATGAGAGAGAGAGAGAGAGAGAGAGAGATCGACGATTTGCACATGGAACGCACGCTGGGAATCTGATGCAAATCCCAAAAGTATGCAATGCAATGGCGGTGAATGAATGAATGAATGAACGAGCCAACGAACGAACGAAACGAAACGCATGATTGAAAAAAAACATACATACATACAAAGAGGGACCGAGAGAAAAAGAGTGAGTTGAATTGAGAGGCAGCACATTCATATAGGCTCTAGCAACGCGCATTGTTTTGTATCGTCTCCATGTGTGTATGTGTGGTTTTTGTGTTGCCTGCTTTTAGGCGAAGTTCAGTGACTGCTGCAGATAGCCAGCTACTGCCAGACTGTTGCTTTTTCCTGCGCACATTTCACATTTTTGCATTGTCTGAGGAAAAACGCTTAACATGCACCGCTGGTCGTCGTTTCCCCTTCCCTTCCACACACACCTCTGCATCATTTTTCTGCATTGTTTTGTCCTGTTCGTAGGCAAACACTTTTGCCTTGCCTGCCTGCCTGCCTTTGCCTTTGCATCGCTTCGTTTCTATGCACAACAAATATTGACCATTTGCCTTTTGCCAATTTGTTTGCATTTTACGAAAATATTTTCATTTTCATTTCCTTCTCTTTCCCTCTTTTTCTCTCTCTGTTCTTCTACTTTTAGTTTGCCATATTGAAAATTAAACTCGCAATGAGTAAACAAAAAAAACAACTTTATCTAGGTTTTCTGGCTTGATTTCTTTTTGCCTCTGTCATTTTTAATTTGTTTTGTTGCTGGCATTTATAAAATAAATACCTCACTATTTGGTCTCTTCTTTTGCCTCTTTCGGTCCTCCTTTCTCTTCTCTGGTCCATCCTTTTTGCACTGCTGGTCAGTCGTTTTGGTTATTTTTAGGCTTTACTTGCTGTTTGCAATTGCTTTTTGATTATCTCTATTTGTTATTTGTGTTATTGAGCTGGACTTCATTTCCCCTCGCCCCCCGCTTGTGCATGTGTGTGTGAGAGATTGTGTGCTCGTGTGTGTATGTGTTCGTCCTGCATGTAGACCAAGTGGATACAAATTGAGTTCTCAGTTAAGCGCCGAAAATAGTTTTCAATTTCGTGTCTCTTTCTTTCTCTGTCAGTCTGTGCCATTGCCGTTGTATGGCTATGTGTGTGTATCATCCTATCTCACTTTATCTTCTCTGTATATGTGTGTGTGTGTCTATATATAGGTATGTGTGTGTTGGCTCTAAAGTGCTAAAGCTTGTAGTGTCGTTAGTTTGCATTAAATTTTGCTGGCAGGACGAGCTTGTTTAAGTATAGACCAAAAAATGCAGTTGAAAATGTCAGGAATTATGCTATGAGAAAGTTTCTTGTTGATACTTTCTCCCTTTCACCATATCCCTATCATTATCTCTCTCTCTTTCACTCCCGTTCCATTATCTTGCAATTTGTTGTGTGCATAAAGCCTTAAATGGAAGTCTATGCATGGTTAAATATATTTTCTTGTTGCTCCTCCAAAAAAAAAAAAAAAAAAAGAAAAAGTTTCCCATAAACTTTAAAGTAAATAGTTTATACAGAAAAAAGTTAAATTTATTCCACAATTATCTATTATTTTATGGCAAAACTAACCATAAATTGACTGGCCAACCCTTCTTCTTCAATCTATCGATAAGCAGAATCCTTTTTTTGGTTTACTTTCTTTAATTCTTTTTGCATACCAAAAGCTGCGAAGCGTCGACCGACCACTAAACAGTTTTAAATTTGCATAAAAATCCGTTTTATTAACATTCAAAGGCGATTTCTATCGTCGCCAAATTGAAGAAAAGTAGCTAAAATTGAGTATACAGATAAGGCTACTGCAAAAAGACAGAAAGAGAGATAAAGAATGGCAGAGGGATAAGTGAACCCTAAGCAAACTAAGGACACAAAAAACCCTAGGAAAAAGGCAACTAAAAGAATAGAAGAAAGAATCTCATGTAAAAATGGTAAAGTGTAAGAAAAATTCCTTTTGCACTCAACAAAGAAGAAATAAATAACTTTCGAGTCAGATTAGCCAACTTGTCACGAAATGCAAAATGACATTTAATACCCAACATCGTCTTGGTCTTGGCCATGGCCAACACACACACACGAGAGAGAGAGAGAGAGAGAGAGTGCTGTTGGGCAGCAGCTGCTCCTTGGCTGCTCCTGAAGAAGACGCATGTCGGCAAATGGCAATGCGATACGCGACGATATACATGACTGGACTTGACTTGCACCACTCTTCTCACTCCTTCTTGATCCCTCCTCTTGCTATGCCTTTCTCTTGTCATGAAAACATGAAAAATTCCTTAGCCAATGCGACATGGACGGACATTGGACATGATGTCGTCTCTCCAAGCTCTTGCTGCTGCTCCATCCTCCCATCTCTTCAATCCGACGACAGACGACAGGACATTGTTTCGGAGCGTAGCGAAGAAGAAAAATGGCTCTGAAATGCCAGAGTTACCATTCCAAACCAAAAACGATGCAAAAAACGAAAAAAATAAGGCGAGAAGAAAAAGTAATCATTGCAATTTAAAGCGGATAATCTGCACAGCAAATAAAAAAAAAAATGCTCTAACAAAAAAAAAAGGGTTTGAGTCTTGCAATAAAAATGCAGCGTGAATCAGCGTTCAAGGGGTGGTAGATTGGCTGATGAGGGGGCCTTTCGAGCGGGGGGGAAATGCAAATATGCTGTCTGTCTCCCATTGCCCGCCATCTCTCACTTGCGTTCATCTTCAATTCTCTTCTTTCCCTTTTTTGTGTGCGTGAGTGGACACCATTTGCAATTTTCACACTCGCCGCTTTTTTTTTTCAAACAGTTTTTTCTGCTCTCCTCGTCCATCCTCCAACACCCTGCCTGTTCCCTGGTGACTGGGTAGTGAGTTGCGAGAGGCATTCATGCAGATTACAATCGAAATGACATGAAAATGTTTAGTGTGGCGTATGGCAAAAAAAAAGAGAAAAAACGTTAAAAAAAAAGTAAAACCTCTCCGTAAACGTAAAAAAGAGAAGGAAATCGCGGTGGCAATGTCAAACAGAGTGAACAAGAATAAGAAGAAGAACAAGAAGTAGAACTCAAGGCGGCAAGAAAGTGTTGCATATCTACGGGCGCCAGCCAAAAGAAATTGCCCTGCAAGCCAAGCACCACAGAGCAGAGCAAAAGGGGCCAACAACATGGGACCAAAGCCACGCGCAACTTGGCATTTGAGATAATGTCTGCCACGGCCAACGGCGCATTATAGTATGCAAAACGTGCGAAAAGATGGCATTGCCATCCAACCAACCAACCACTTTTTGCTCCTTCTCCTCCTCTTCCTACTGCCCCAGCTCCTCTTCTGATGCTAGGCAAAGAGTAATGTCTTATTTGATTGTACTTCTAGTGGCTGGGCAAAGCCAAATGCAATTTAAATTTCTACACAAAATGACATTGGGAAATATCTTTAAAAATTGCAAAACGATTGTGTGTGAATGATTGCCCAGAAAAGAGCAGAAGAAAAATTGGAACAACGTTTTTGTGGCTACCCACCAATCAAGACAATTTTCTCTAGCATGAGACCAAATTTATGAAACCTTCAAGTTAGATAATTTAAAACATATAAATTGACTTTGGAAAAAGTTTTCTATAGAGACTTATTTAAGAAAACATTTTAAGAAGATCATCAAGACTGTGATCACATGCAATCAGTTGCCCTTTCTAGTCTCTTTTACTTGCAGCTTAAGTGAAGTATGCAGCTTATTGACTTTAAGTAGTTTAATATCTTATTTTTGTTTCATAACACGAAAAAAAGCAATCTGTCAATTAATCAACACGAATAGACAGTATCGTTATGACACGATCTATTATGCAATTCGTTTCAATTGTTTTAATAAAATAATTCGATTTATCTTAAAATCTACAAGGTATGACAAAACAATGGATTTTGAATATTTTCTTAAGAAAATTGATGTCAATCAATATCTTTCACTTCACATAACATGTGCTTGTTCGGTTTTGTTGTGTGCACAAGATGCCCAATTAAAGTTTATAGCCATGTCCATTTGGTCAGTTTATGACGTTGACCCATTTAGTAGACTCCGGCTAATGATAAACCAATCAAATATCTTAAACTGTTGCTAGAGCCACCATCGCCTGTACGCCTGAGCGCCTTATTGCCAATCAATTGCAATTAACCTAGTTACAAGCGCCATTGCCTGGGCAACAAGTAGAGATTTGGGTAGAGAGAGTGGGGAACATGGACGATGATATAAAAATCGCATTAGTATTTAATTATTGCAAATTAGTACAAGTGCCGGCGAGTGTACACATAATAATGAATGAAATGTATAAAGGAGAGAGTGCAAGAGAGAGAGACAAAGTGAAATGAAGGCAAAATGTAGCGACATTTTGCAAAACAATTTGAAAACACAACATGAAAAAGGAGCAAGCGAACTAAAGAGAGAAAGTAATTGAGAAGAGAGTGAGAAAGCATCTGACAAATGCAGCCATGAAATCTGTTGCTGTTGTTAAATAAACTCAATCGAAGCATTAAATTACAGCCATTGCTACACAGACAAACAGACAAATAAACGAACAAACAAACAAACAAATGCACCGACATACTGACAAATAGACAAACAAAACACACAACACACACACACATGCATATACGCACATCGCTTGCTATGTATTCGTGAGGCAAGTGGCTTGTGGCTGTTGCCTGCTAGCTGATTTTCACTGCTCAGTGTTGTCTGCTTTTAGGCGACACATTTGATGTGTTTGTGGGTGTGTGTGTGTGTGTGTTTGTGCGTGTGTCTGATTGAAATTTTTGAGCTAAAGCAGCCAAAAATATTTGCTTATTGTCAATAAATATTTTGCATGCATTTTGCATTTGATAGCAAAATTGCAAAACCAACATTACCAAAAGTATTTATTAGCCAAATATTTTTAGCCAATTTTCAAAATGAGATACATTGAATACAGAAAGAAGCTTATTAAATTGTTTGAAATGCCATCATCATCAGTATACAAAATTGAAATGAACTTTGCCAATTAATTAGTCTAATTCTCTGTTTTTATATTTGCTCAAAACTTTTGTCATCCCTTTCTCTCTCACTCTCTGTGTCTCTCATTTTTGCATCTATTCAGATATATGTATATTGAATTTTTAAAAACATTTTTCAACTGCAAAAAAGAAAATATACAAAGAATATGCCACCATGTTCTGTTTGTGCAATGGCCAAGTAAACAATCAATTTATACACACATACACACAGAGTGAGTGAGGAAAATGAGAGGATAGGGGAGAATTTCATACCCTTTTTTGGCACATTTGTAGAAAAGGTATATAAGCTTACTTTAAGTGCTTAATCATCTAACTTTTATGAGTCAAGGATTTCTTTTTGATGTCCCATAAACTTCTTTCTTCACATAACCTGTTGTTTTTCTGACGGAAGGATTTTTTAGGATTCTCAAGCAATTTATAACTTCTATCAACTTGAAACACTTTCTCTTTAACTGATATTGAACTCTGATCTTCGTTTTTTGCTCAAAAGTCTCCCTTTTTGATATTAATCATCTTCATTTACAAAGCTTATTATCTTCAGCTATTATCCTTTAATGGTCTTCTCCAATCAACTTAGATCAAGTAATCTATTAAATCAGAGTAAAATAAGGTCATAAGTATTTTAAGAAACCAATTAGACTTGGTTTGTCTGGAATTTCAATGCGATGTTACATTGTTTTAGGGTATGCGATACTTCGTTGCATTTGAAACTAGTTTTGGTTAATGCTTTTTTTGTTGGTATTTTACAACTCAACTTGTGTGTTTGTGTGTGTGTTGTCCAGGAGGAGTCGCTGTAGTCCTTGTTGCCATCATCATCTCGTCGTCGTTGGTTTATGCAAATATTTGTTAACTTCATTTGCTCTGAATTAAATATAATTTACATGCATATTTGTTTACTCGTCTGTTCTCTCTCGCTCTCGCTCTGTCTCTCTCTCTCACTCCCTCTACTGGTCTATATATATATTTGTGGGTGAAATTATGGCGGCTTGGTTGTGAAAAATCTCGTTTTTCTTTTTTTCCTTCAACATGCAATATTGCATGCCTACTGCCAACGAACTGCCAAAGGGCATTAGCCAACTCTCCCTTACACACACACAAATGGTCATTAAAATTATTGTTGACATTCAGGCCAACACAAAGAGAGAGTGAGAGAGTTGAAAGCCATAATCCCTGGCCATAATTACACGTGCTAATGAAGTGAAATTCATTCCGCGCTTTCATTTTTTTGTGTACTTTTTTGCAGTTACCATTAAACGCAAAACAAAAAAGGAAAGAAAAAAAAAACAGTATCCATGTTTGCTGTTTTCGCTCTTGTTATTATTCTCAACAATTACCACCACAATATCCCCTTAAAAATGTTGAGAAATGTGTGTGTAATGCCAAAAACTACAACTATGAAAATGAAAGCGAAATGCAAAATTTCATGCAATTAATTGCTTAGGAGGGTTTTCCTTTTGCTTTTTCCTAAAAATGTTCTCAAAGCACGTCAAGTTAAAATTTTAAGCAACTAAGAAGAGCACACAATTACCCTATAAAAATTAACATTATTCATAACAATTTGAATGAAACAAGTTTAAGAAGCAAAATCAAACTCATTTCAATCTGCTGCCCGCCAAAGTAGGCAACATAAATTTCAAAAGACACAGCAGAAATAATCATAAAGCTTTAATTTTCATTAACTTATACTTTTAAATATACTCAATTAACCCAAGGACTCACCCAAAGACTCACAAAGGGTATTCAAAATATGCATGATCAATGTTTTGTGTTTTTTTAAGAATTTTGCATCAAAAATGTTGAGAAATGTATGCAATGTAAATGGGTGGTGGGGGGCGAGAGGCATGCAATGTAAACGAAGGGAAATTTCATGCAGTTAATTGCACGATTTGGTTAAAGTAAATACATTGAGCAAAGAAAATAATAGTTGGACATGAAAGTGGATAGAATGATGGTAATCTAAGCTCGGTGATTATTCAACCATGTTCTGGATACCAAAGTGGAAAGAAAGTATACATTATTCTAATGTTTACCTCTGCTGCCAAGTTGGTTGAAACATTTGTTTATTTAAGTCTATTCTTCTGTCGAAGTTTGTGAGTTCTCTTAACATTAATGCTATAATTTATGAAATGTCATAAACATATTTTACATTTACAAATTGATGTGGCAATTATTTATTGTGTATTTTTTTCTTACTTTTGCAGGGTCGCTGTAATCGTGATAAACCGCCGTGCAAATATTTTCATCCACCACAGCACTTGAAGGATCAATTATTGATAAATGGACGCAATCATTTGGCCCTAAAGAACGCTTTGATGCAACAGATGGGCATAGCACCCGGTCAGCCGGTTATATCGGGCCAAGTGCAAGCTGTGGTAAGTGATTTTCTTCTATCCTTTTATGCCCTCTGACCCATTTCATTCTCATTCTCTTTTAGTCTTATATTTTAATTGAATTCCTCCTAAGCCAGAACCCAAAAGAAGTAAAATTCTAGTTTAGCAAAAAAGGAAAAATTATATATGAATATTTATAAGCAAACGCAAAGCATGACTATGAATATATCCAAAAAAAAAAGGAAGAAGAAAAAAAAAACAAGAAGTTTAAAAAAATCCATTCAAAATGCGCGAAAATGAGTGAAAGGAAGGAAATGAAAACGAAGCAGTAGCCATGTATTATTCATTGGGTTCAGTTCAGTTTGAGGTTTTCATTTTTTCCATCTACTTCTTCTTGTGTCTTCTATTCCTTTTCTCAACATCTAACAAATCGAAAATTAATTCTCAAATAATTGCCAAAGCGAGTCGAGTTTACTTTTTTTTTTTATTATTTTTCCTTCCCAAACCGCTGCTAAACGCCGGCAACCATTAAGAAAGGACTCAGTCAGAGTGTTGAAAAATGCATGAATTTTCATTAGAGTAGGATTAGAAATTTGCTGTTTCACTTTACCCTCCTCCCCACTGAGAGCGTGTTAAGCATATTAAAAACCCACTGAATGATGTAGGCGGGGCATATGCCATAAAAGAAACTTTCAGATACTCTTATGAATAAATGAGATAACATTTTTTTGTAGGAAGGGGCTCAGGCCCATTTGCCTTTAAAGTGCTTTATAGAGAATAGTTTAATGCTTTTGTTTCGTCTCTTAATTAGTGTGGGTAATTTATAAGTAGAGCTCTTATGAAAGATACTATTCATGTAGAAAAAGACTTGATAAAAAGCAAATTAATTGGGTTTCTCTAAGAAGGAAAAGTCAAGAACTCTCTAAAGTCAATTTATTTTGTTCGGATTCTTTAGTAAAATTTCAATTAGACACTGAAAAAATCAAAATTTAAAGCAATCAGTCACACTTCATATGAGTGAAGATTCTTAGGTTCAGTTGATTATAGACGAGAATATAATCATAACTATAGAAAATTGAAGTAAGTTAAATTCCAAATCATTTTAGATTCAGACAACACAAAATGCATATAGACATGGCTTTGCTGTTTGTGGCAAGTATTTTGCAGATGATAAATGGACATAGACTCACTTACTTACCTACAATGCAACCCAGTTCTCACCCTGTTTCATTCACTTTGACAAATACTCTGATGATGAATTATTATAATGGCTTAATGGCTTTCTCTATCTGTGTCTCTTTGTGTCTCTGTCTTTCTCCCTTTAGGCCGCAAATCCATATTTGTCTGGAATACCAGCCAACACATATAGTCCATATTATCCAACTGGACACTTAGTGCCTACTTTACTGGGGCCGGATCCAACGGCCGTTGCCTCACAACTGGGACCAGTTGTTCCACAAACTGTGCAGGTGGCCCAACAGAAAATACCACGTTCCGACCGATTAGAGGTGAGTTTTCCATGCATCCAAAGCAAACGTATTTTCCCTTCCTACCAATTACCTCCGTTCTGATGAATATTTACAATTTCGATATCAATTACCGACTCTATAAACTTATTTGTTCAATGTTTGAAAATAATTTATAATTATTGTTTAATGCTTTTCGTTTGTTTGTTGAACAAAAATTGAAACGAATTTGACATAAACATACTTACAAGAGCAAATTGAGCAAAATTTGTTTCGGTTCGTTTTCGTTTCGTTATGTTTAATTTTAAATATATTTATTTTTTTTTTTTCTTGTGTGGCATGCCAAAAACTGATATTATTTAAGACTCGTTTATATGTATAAAAAAAAAAAACCCCAAAAAAGAAAAACTGTGAAAAACTATTGCAACTTAACAACTTGTAAAAAACGTATACGGTTATTTTATTATTGTTGTTGTCTTGTCATGGAAAACAACAAAATAAATACCGAAAAATGATTTGACACACATTCGTATTGATGATTAATATTAACTTGACTTTTTTTGTTTATTTATTGTCTAACAAAATGCAAAAGATTGAAACTAAAAATGACAAAACTATTTAAATTTTGTTTTATTTTATTTAGTTCTCTTTATTAATTTTTTTTTTTTTGTATTTTACTTCTTTGGTTGTTTATTGTGATTCCATTTAAGTGTACTTAAGTCTCTAAGCCCAATTTGTTGCAGCCTTTTAGGCGCTTATGGCTTTGCAGCTATAAATGCAAAACTTTTCTCCATACTTTGATTTGGTTAAAAGCAAATTAAAGCAAATCAAAACCAATCAAAAACAATACAACCAAAAACTACTACTATTCTTACAACAACAACAACAACAACAACAAAAGCGCTCCCATTTTGTTTTTTTGTATATACAATTTCTATATATACCTAATATCTATAAATATTTCAATAAATTTATTCAAATTTTCCCATGAAAACCAAAAAAGAAAACAAACAAAAGCAAAAATTTAACAATTTGTTGCAGAATTCAATTGCACTTGACATCGATTTTCATTTCGTTCTATTTTCTTTTTTAATTTTCTTCTAGTAAATTTTGTAAATTAAGGGAAAGAAATGAAATTTAGCAGATTAGTTTTTTGTTTAGTTTATTACTATATAGAAACCTATATCTAATCGTAACCTTTAGCTGTGAGTAGCTATAGATAAATGTTAGGTCAAAATTTACAAAAATGTTTTGTTTTGTTTTTGTTTAATAAATTAGATTGTCAGACTTTTAGAAGTCTTTGTTTTTGTTAATACTTCTAGAGCTTTTCTCTGGAAATTTTCCATAAATTTTTGTCTTTTCTTTCTTGGTAGTTTTTATTTCCATTACTTAGTTTAATTCACCACCCCTTTCTATCTCTCTCTCTCTCTTTCTCTTTTACACTATCAATCTTTGGTTTTTTCTTCATATATCTACTTGACGATCGAGCAGTTAGTCCCTCATTTGTTTTAGTTTGACTTTTACTTTGTTACATTTATAATCCTTGCATCTTCTTTTTTTATTTGTTTCTTTTGTTGTTTTTGTTTTTTAATATCTATATATTTGCGTGCTTTTTGTGTTGTATTTCTCAACAAGCACAAACTCTAAAAAAAAACAGCTAATCGGCACGCCAAAAAAATAATAACCAAAACTCATAACTCCCGAAAAAACAAAAACTTGAAAAACCCCACAAAAAAAAGGCAACAAACCAACCAAATTAATCGGCTCCTAACCTCAAAACAAAATGCGAAGCTTGTTAATGGGAATGCAAAAAACATACATATGTATATGTATTAAAACAAAATATATATATATATAAAAACAGTTTTTTTTTTTTTTTTTAACAAAAAATAAAAATCCCTCTCAAACAACTACAACAAATACTTTTTAAGAAAGAAACAAAATGAACTTGTTTACTGAATATCCTTCCATTGTCCAACAAAACCCTCCGCCACCACCACCACCAACACCAACACCACACCCACCAACAACAACAACTACCACACCATCACAACACCAACAACAACTACAACAACAACACCACCAACCACACCACCAACCGCCAACAAAAAAATATAAAAAAAAACACACACACACACATTTTGTACCCACAACTGCTGCCACTTTTTTGGTAAAAACCGCTGCCCAACGCCGCCCGCCAACCAACCAACCAACCAACCAACCAACCCACCGAACGAACCAACCAACAACCAAATGAACCAACAACAAATCTGCAATCAACCAACTCTTCTACTCCTTCGTCTACAAATGAAATGAAATGAAATGCTGAATCGAACGCCAAAAAAAAAAAAAACATAAAATAAAATGAAAATCCCTCGCAAACAACAACAAATGCAACAACAAACTGGATATGTGTGTGTGTGTGTGTGTGTGTGTGTGTGTGTGGTGTGTGTGTTCGTTCGTGTTCCTTCCTTCCTTCCCACCTGCAGGTCTGTCGCGAATTCTTGCGCGGCGCCTGCAAACGCGCCGAATCTGAATGCCGTTTCGCGCATCCTCAGGAGAGTGTCGCCCGGCACGATGACGGTTCCATCACGGTTTGCATGGACGCCGTGAAGGGCAGATGCGCACGTGAACCCTGCCGCTACTTTCATCCCCCCCTGCACCTACAGGCACAATTAAAAGCGGCCCAAACACGCGCCACCGCTGTCGCTGCTGCAGCTGCGGTATGGCTATCATTTTTCTTCTCTTCTATATTTCTTATATATAATTTTCACTTCAATTTTTTTTTTTCGTTGTTTTTGTTTCTTTTGTTTGTGTTTTTGTTTTACTCGTTTGTTTGTTTGTTCGTTTTCTGTTTCTTTTTTGTTTTGACGAATCTCCAATCTCTTGATTTTCGCTTCGTTTCGTTCCCTTGCAACATATATCTATATCTAAATATATGTATGTGATCCTTAATGTCTTATGAATTTTTGAGTTATTTTTTGCCAAAAAGAAACTCTCTAAATACATAAAACAAACCAAACTCACCTATACATAAACACTATATACATATATGTATACTATATCCTCTTTCTCTCTCAATCTCTTATGCACTAATCTAGATATATATTTACCTATTATAATTAGCAACAGCAACTTGCCATCTCTTTCTAACTCTCTTACCTTTGCATGTGCGCAAATACTTTTAATTAATGTGCAAAAGTGCAAAAAATTTTGGCATTTTATGTTGCAGCTTAGCCCCCTAGATTATGCTACACAAATTTTTAGTACATAAGAAATAAGAGGTTTAGTTTCTGCAAATTGGGATTACATTTAATTACAGTTTTGGGTTCAGTCTTACATATATACATATATAGCAAATTGATAACAGTTATTAGATTATATATTCTTCTTCTAAATACATAAATAGCAACTTGTAGCTACATAAATCAAAGTGAAAGAAAAAAAAAAAAACAGTATAAGAAAATTGCATTTTAAACAATTTGACTTGAAAAACACGCACAACCATAAAACTGTTATATAGCCGGCGAATATAATCTCCAGACACACACATACGCACACTTGACAGGCAAGCGTACCGTTATTCAGCAACATGGAAAATATGTTGTAGCTGCTGCCCCGCCATATATATACATATATATATACGTATATTGTATATACGCCATAAATGTTGATTTTCGTTGGGGCCAAAATTAACATTTATTACAACGCGTTAAAACTTTGAGCACGCAGATACACACACACACAGGCACACGCATACGTGAGGTACATGTGAGAAACGTATCCATGTCCTGATGCTGGTCCTGAGAGCTGCTGATGCTGGGCTCCTGCGTCGTCCTGGCTGCCTGGCCTGCCTATATGCGGCGCACTTAATTCGCGACTTAATTGCTTTCTGTTGAAAATTTATTTGATGCTGCAAAACAACAACAACAACAACAACGAGAGCGACAGGAACAGTAACAACAACAATGTTGTTCCAAAAACGAAAAAAAAAGACAGACAGCAGGCAAACAGGCAAAATATGCCAGCATAAGGGAGACCGAGAGTGAGGTGGTTGGGAGGAGGGCTTATATGACACACATAATTGCAGCATAATATCGCATGAAGTGAAAAATTGTTGCAGCATTTTAGGCGTAATTCAATCGAGACAACAACCAAGCCTGCCTATCCGTCCTTTCCTGCCACTTCCCTCGCTCTCTTCTGGCAACCTGGGCAACACGACAAACGTGATTATTGTATCAAATTGTCATTTTGACACACCTACACACACACATACACATTAAATGTGCGTCTTTTCAAGCATTTTGTTTAAGGCTTTGTCTATAAGAGCTTTTAGCTTAGATGAAAGCAGCCAAAAATACGTCAAATGAACTACATTCTTCTAGGCGTTGCCATGCCGCAAAGTACACTATAGTTTCTTTTACTTTATTTCTAACCAAGTTACTTCCTTTTGTTGGCCATTATCATTCCCCTTTTGATTCTCACTTTGATTCAGTTTTTTATCCTTTAAACATTTAAGTTTTTTTTCGCTTCTGTAGATAAAAGGAGGCGTGGGGTAAAACGAAAAAGGGAGCTACATTTAAGCCCATATGTAAGCTTGACACCAACAACATGAAAAAAATCGAGAAAAAAGTGGAAGTATCAGGCTATGGCATGACCCCGTTGTAAGTCCGTTTGTGTTTTTTGTGTTTTTTGACCTGAAACTGACCAAAAATGTAAATGTCAACCTGGCCTGAAGCAGAGAAAGAGCCAACCAACAGCAACGAAACATCATGGATTAGTCAGAGCCGGATAACGTTTGAACCGGAAAATTAACTAAAAGCAGAGATTTCCATGCCAATGAATTGTCCTGCCTGTCCTGTTCTGTCGCTGTCGCTGTCTCTGTTCGGTCTGTGTATGTCTGACTGTCTGTCTGGTCAGCCTGGTTGTACCTGCCTGCTGATTTTTTATAGACTCTCAGTTGGCTCTTTCATTTGCCACACACACACACACATATATACTCATACACACTCTCCATTTCCCTATATACCCACCAATACCAAAAACAAAAAGGAAGTATAGAAACGAGGCGAAAAACTTTTTCGGTGCCCAAGCGAATTAATCCGTTTTGTAGGATTCGTTGCCAGTGACATCAAGCCAGCGTGGCAGACGAAAAACTTGTATGTTATCATCAACGTATTTCCATACACACTTTTTTAAAAAAAAGTATAAAGACTTACTCAATATATGACTATATTTAATGGAGCAAACTTATTATTATCTTGATTCGAATCTAAAGCAAGAATTTCAAGGAACAGTTTGACCTAAACTTCTGTCTTTAAATTAAGTTTACTGCTTTTATAGTCAAATGTGTTCAATTCATTGACTGCACCTTTAAAATAGGCTACATTTTTAAAGTATTTTCCTCATAAATGCTAAATCATTCCTATAATATGCCGGTAAGGGTATTAAATCTTCAACTTGTTTGCATAATAACTTTCTCCATTCTTTGGTTTATTTAGTTTTCTCTCTTTAAATTGGGGTTTATATGTATGTAAGTTTTGTTTGGTTGCCAAAGCCTAGAAGTATGCCAAGATTTTCTTTCTATTTGTTTATTGGCGTGTAATTAGCGTTTTTAAAAACAAAAAACAGGTGATAATCTTAGTATATAAATATTTCTTAAAATATGGTTTCTAATTTGTTTATTATTTTTATGAAATTATTCCATTTCAAAAATACGAATGTGTGACAAATCAAACAAGTTAAAGTTTTGTTGCAAACACACTAAATACATATGTACATATATACAACTAGATCTATGATAAATCCAATTAAGTTAGCTGATAAGTAAGGTTACACATGCCTCTGCCATTTATTTTATTTTCTGTTTTGTTTTTGCTTTCTTAAAGCTTTGTTTACTCTTCTTAGTTATTTATGCTTTTTCTTTATATGCAAATCTTCTTATTATATATATAATATATATATTAAACTGATCAAACTGTCCAAATCTAACAACAATTGATTTTAAGATATTTATTTAAAACAAAAAACAAAAATAATTTCAATTTATATGATTTTTATATACTATTTTTTACTTCATATTCTACTATTCTACTATTATTATGTATTTCATCTGTTACGCCTGTGCCAACACACACACATACACACACATACACACACACAAACTGTAATTGCTTCTACGATGGATGGTCTCAAACAAAAAAAAACGCACCTACACCCACACACACACACATTCATTACAAACAAACAAACAAACCACTGCAATGGACAATATAAATAATTCATTTTCAAATCTTGCAAATATTGGGCATCAAAAAAAATAAAAAAAAATACATCTATGAAAATCAATTAAATATGCCAACACCCAAAAATGTTTGCTTGAATTATTCAAAATGGATTCATTCCATTATTCAATGGACACACATAATTTAAATGTTTGATTATGGGCAAAAATCAATTTCCATCTGGAATCCTTTTTATATATTTGCATAACTATCATCATTTTGGTGCAATTGTTCTTAAATTATGTGACACTCACACTTACGCACACACACACACACACATCTGACTTTGGGACTAACTGTACAGAGCTCACCTGTTACGGCACACCATCATCTACACCAGCAACACCACCTACACCACCAACTGCAGAGCCACCACCACCAGCAATTGAACACCATATCAACGGCAGCAGCACCAACACCATCATCACCAACAACAGCAACAGCAACAACAACAACCACAAACAACAACAACAACAACAATCCGAACCAGAATAGCGCTGCTGCCGCTGCTGCTGCTGCCGCCGCTGCTGCCGCCGCTGTAATGGGCCATCATCATCACACACTGGAAGTGGGCAAGAAGCGGGCAGCGGACACAACTGATATGTTTCCACTGGTATTTTTGTTTTCCCTTTTTTTTCCTTTTCTTTTCCTTTTTAACTTTATCTCATTTCTGTTTTCCTTGATTTCGTTGTTGTGTTCTGTTGCTCTTCTATAATTCTATAATTCTTTCTGTGTTTAAATTTATTTCAAATTAATTTATTAACACTTTTTTTGTTTTGCCGTTTTGTTTATTGTTTATTTGTTTATTTGTGTGTATATGTGTTTGTTTGACAAATGCAATTCATTAGTTGATTCGAAAGCTTTTGAAATGAATTTATTTTAATGCATGCAATACAAAAATTTACATATTATTAATTTAAAAACAAATCTCAATTTGCCAAACTAAAAGCAACGATAATCTAATTAGTTCTTAACTGCCCTTATAAGTATGCTATGCTATGCGGGAAGTTGAGTCCTTTTTTGTTTTAGCAATAAGTTGAATAACGATCAGTTTAATTGAAATGAAATTGAAGCTCAGGTGATTCAATTGAGAGTCGACCCTTTTAAACCCAATAAAGCTTTTAAGTCAATTAACTGAACAAGAAGCTTAGAGACTAAATTGACACACTTCCTTCCGTACACATTTACTCTCTGCGAAGGCTAATCAATCGGAAAATTACTTTAAACACATTGATCATTCTCAAATGGCAATTCTGTTTGCATTCAAAATGCTAAAAAACATTACGAATTCCGTCTTAGTTTATGATCAATGTGTTAATGACTTGATAAAAAGCCGTAACAAAAACTATCTATAAAGCCAATTAATTCGGTATTGGAAATATTTGCCATCAAAAGAGCAAATAATGACTTGGTCATCCCGAAATTGACCCAGTTAGAGCTTTATGAAGTTGGGTGTAGTTTTGGTATACTTTACGTTTAATTGTTCGTAGTTAGAAGAGCTAATGCTAATAATTTGCCCAACTCGGTTAATTATTCCATAGCTTAATCTAAATTGCATTAGCCAAACGCCAACGTGACAAATAGCCGATTAATGTTAGCCAAGTTTGGAGAATAATAATTATTATTATGCTTCATATATTAGCCAATATTAATGGCTTAATAGCTCTCTCTCTACAGCCAATGAATGTTTGAACGGATTAAGTCATAGGCTTGAAGTTGGAACAAATTTTGAAATATTTTCCATACTTTTTGGCCTACTCGAATGCTCAGCACATTTGCCATAGCATACTTTTTAGGGCAGGTGCTAAAATTTAAACGTCTGTTTATGTGAGGGAGGTATCACACTCTCTCTATCACACACACACATACGCACACACATAGATAGATGCTTCTGCACATACGCACATCAAAGTGCCATCAATTAACATTCATTATCAGCATTGCTCTGGCAGTTCAAGTTGGTTAGTCAGGAACGCCACACACTAAGCATTTAATTTACAAAATGAAGTCATTATCAGATATATCAAAAGCGCAAACACAAGCACACATACACACACACACACACACACACAAACAGACAGACATCTGCATATACATATATACAAACATATACACATATTTACTAATCAATACACACACAGACAACACTACCACGCCTATTTGACTTTTCATCATCAACAACTCTTGCCACCTGCACCACTATACCACCCACTCTAGCCTCCCCCTTTCATCTCATCCCCTCCCTACTTTCAACACCTTTTCCCCTCATTTCACCTCACTTCATCTCTGCAAATATGTATATCCTTTAGCCATTGCTGCTGCTTCTACTTTCGCGTGCCTGTGAATTTAACCCAATTAAACATTTATATATACCTATATATATATACTTCACTTTGTATATATGTAACTGTATAGTATGATAAATTACAATCACATTTCTACCTTGGCAGCGCTGTGTTAATTAAAATGATTTAACTGATTATTTGCCAAAGTTGGAATGTTGTTGCCCATTCTTCATTCGTTATATTATATACGCTTTTTTTTTCTCGATTTTTTTTGTGTTTTTGTGTTTTATTCCGTTTTTGTGTTTGCCCTTAGCTCTTGCAGTTAGTCAGCTTAATTGTTTAAGTGCTTTTCGTCGTTAATTAGTTGAACATGCATTTCTCTGCGGTACTATCTCACACCATCACGACCAATCCACCCACTGTACACTTTACCACTCCACTCCAACACATTGACCACCCCCCCCTTGAATTGCCGTTCAATTCAATTCAGTTTTCGCGCTCACGCTTTAAGCATTTTATCATTTGAATCTTAATATATATATGTACAAATCAAAAAAAAGAAGAAAAACTTAAGTTAAATCTAAGCAAATATATCCACTAATTTCATTTGTGTTCTCTCTTCTCTCTCTCTCTCTCTCTCTCTCCCCTCTCTTGTTATATCTTCGTTTATGTTGGAATTTTGAATTGATTGTTAATAATTTGACCACCATCCCCTTCAACCCTGCCACCAATCAAACAACAAATTAACCGAACAAAATTAATTACCAAATAACCAAAATATCGTATAACTAAACAAATTCAATCTAATTATAAATGCCAAAAAGATGGATGCTAAAACGGTTGGTTCATTTTACTATGAAAACTTCGTAAGTACTCAAATTGAAAAAGAATATAAATACATGGCATATAACACAAACCAAATCAATCAATCGATCTGATGATCAAAACTATAGCTTACCAAAAATTCAAATCCAATCGTTTAAAAACGTATCCAAAATTCATTCATAAATGTTTAGAGACTCTTTTTATTGCACTCGATCAAACACTATAAACTTAAAATAAAAATTAATTACAATTCATTTTGATTATGGAAAACAATTGGCACACTTCCTCGTTTATATCTATATGTAGCCTTAATTTAAAGTTATTTTTGCAAACAAAAGCTCATAATTTTTATGAAATTTGTTGATCCAAATGTTATTTGAAACATCAAAGCTAAAGGAGCTTCAGTTCTTGTATCAATTTGATCTTGTAATTGGATGTAGACCAAAATCCTTTACCGCAAAGTTTGCCATTTCCATTTGATCAGCTAAAACAATTGATCGATTCCATGTACTCTTATGTGCTCTAAGCCCCAACTGATACAATTCCTATGCCAACATGTTGATCATGTTAAGTTGGTCAAACTATTTCCGATCATTTATAAGGACAAAGACAGTTGGATACTCTTCTTACATAAAGATAGAGACATACATATTAAGATATTTCATTATATAGATACTTTTCATTTAAATGTAAAGATTTTTAAAAAACATATTCTTAAAATTAGAAAGATTTTACATTCAGATATGGTGTTCCTTACTAACAAATCTGATCCTTACTGCTCCAAAAGATCTTTCACCAGAAAATTGCTAAGCACAGCTATTGAAGTTCCTTTTTTTTGTCAATCATCATCATTATCCTTGTCATTATCATAATCAGAATAAATATAATGGAAATTGCACGTAAATTGTTAAATGTTATGTTTTTTTTTTAAATAAAATTTCACAAACTATTATATTTTTTTTATAGATCATTTGGTACTTAAAATATCTCGCCTATTTTTTGTATTATCTTTTCATTTTGTTTTTTTTTTTTTTTTGTCAAGAAAACCAACAACTCTTATTGGCAGAGAATTTAGAAAAAGGAAATCATGTGATTTTAGTAATTAGAAAATAATTTAACTTAACCGAACAAATTTGCTCGTTTTGTAAGCTATTGTTATTACCTTGATTAACTATATACAAATGTCATTAATAATACAAAAAAAAAAAACAAACTAGTTTCTTTGTGATATTAATAAATTATATTTTCTTTTTTGTTGTTGTTATCATTTAGCAATTCTCTGGCATGGTACCGTTCAAACGTCCAGCTGCCGAAAAGTCTGGCATTCCAGTGTATCAACCCGGTGCGACAACCTATCAACAATTAATGCAGCCCTTTGTCCCAGTCTCATGTGAGTATGACCAACAGCAACAGCAAAAGCTACAACAACAACTACAACAACAACAACAACAACAACAACAACCACTACTACAACAAGAACAACTAGAACAACAACCACATGTTGCATTAAGTAGCGCCATAATAACAACAACAACTGCTGCAACAGCAACAAGCAGCAGTATATTAAATAATAATAATAATAATATTAATCAAATTGCTACAACAATTTCACCAATATTAACAACAACAACAACAACAGCAACTAATAATACCAATAACGATAACAAAATTATCGCTAACGATAACGATAACGATAACAACGATAATCTTGAGTCCCATAATAATAGTGATCAAGAGACTGATCATGATGCAATAAATTCAACTGCTGCTGCTATAACTATCGCTACGGCTATTGATTGTAATACAACACAAACAATAACAAATGCCACAACCACCACAACAGCAACATCTACACCAACAACAACACTTACACCAACACCAACAACAACAACAACAGCAGCAACCACAACAACAGCATTAGCCAATGATTCATCCTTAGATAACCAAACAAATGGTAGCCTTAGTCCCCAGAATTCCAATCAAAGCGAAACAAATGCAACTGCAACTGCAACAACAACAGCAGTAACATCAGCAACAACAACAACAACTACTAATAGCCTTTTACCTTTGCCCAATGGCAATGACAATAACAACTATTTATCCTATATCAATAACAATTTGAACAAGCAAGATCAATCACAAACATCATATGCCAGCAACGATGAATCTGTTGCCAGTGACAACAGCTCTGTAGCCCCATCGGCAACAGCAACAACAGCAGCAGCAACAACAATTAGCACTGCTTTACGTGGCATTTATGCCAAACAAAATGGCAACGATTTGTTATCCACCTCTCATTCTTATACACGTTATAGTAATGGCGGCATTTTGCCGACACCAACCACTGGCAGCGGCAGCAGCAGCAGCAGCAACAATGTTGCCGCCGCCGCCGCCGCTTCATCGGTAACAGCAGCAGCAGCGGCCGCTTATTATCAACAGGCTCAACAGGCCACACAGCGTATTACTTATGCCATGCCCGCCTATAATTATGGCAATCTGTATTCACCTTATAGTAATGCAACAACTGTGATCACTTCCATGGCCAATACCAATCCAGCCTATGTTCAAGCCCATATGCAACAGCAGCAGCAGCAGCAACAACAACAACAACAGCAACAGGCTGTAAATCCTGCTGTCTATGCCCAGGCGGCTCATCTTCAGCAACAACAGCAGCAGCAACAGGTGCAACAATCGGCTGTCTATGCCCAACAACAGGCAGCATATCCCCAACAAGCTTTTGCCCAGGCTGGAGCTTACTATGCCACCGCTGCCGATCCAGCCGCCTTGGCCAAAGAGGTGGCTCAAAAGAATTATGCCCTCAAGTTGGCCGCTGCAGCTGCAGCAACAGCAGCTGCCGCTGGCAATAAACTCGTGCCCACAGCGAATGCTCTTGCCTACACGGGAATGACTTTGAACAAGTCCTTTGCCAATCCAGCTGCCCCACCGCCAGCCCCAGTGCCGCAACCTGTGCAACCTCCCATGCCGGGACAGACCATGTCAATGGCTGCCCTCTTGCAAATGCAAAGCCAAGCTCAAATGCGTCATTTGAGTGCCGGCAATCCGGCCGCTGTTGCTCTATCCGCACCGGGTACTCCGGTACGTGGAGCCACTGCAGCTGGCGTGCCAACTGCTGCCCCACCACCAACAGCAGCAGCAGCAGCATATCCGGCTGCCTTGCTAAGAGCTCCAACCGGGGCCCATCAATATGCGGCGGTGCCGACTTCAACAGCTGCCCAACAGCAGGCTCAGGCTGCTGCCGCAGCAGCAGCTGCTGCTGCTGGTTATTTCTATCCGGCTGGTGTAATTCCTGGCTATACGACTGCTGCTGCCTACGGCATTCCGACAAGTCAACAGCAATATGCAGCTGGGGCCCTGGCTGCCCAACAATATGCGGCCGCAGCTGCTCAGGGTGCCGGTCAGGGAAGTGCCATGGTATTGAATCCATATAAGAAAATGAAGACTTCCTAAAAAGCATGAGCAGGTCAGGGCCAACTGTACTTAAACAAAAGAAAAAACAGTTTATGATTTGATTGTGAAACGTAACGTAACGTGCCTCAGTTTATTTTTTAGACTTTATAATTATAGACGACCGAACCGTAACTACCAAATAGGGCCTCATTAGTTTTACAAAACACGACAACAAAGAAAAGATAAGAAGAAGAAGATAGAAAGCTTTCAAAGCTGCTTATACACACCACTACACTCACACAAGATACTAAATACTGCTGCTGCTGCTGCGCTGCGCTGCGGCAGGCTGTACAAATAGCAGAGCTTTCAGTGTTGAGAAGTTGCCATTGAGTAGAAATGCAAAATAACTCGCTAAATGACTTGCAATAGTTGCCATTTTTTATAACAATAAGAACAAGGACGTAAGGAGATGTAAGGATGCGCTTTTAAAGCACTTACTAACAAAGACACACACCCACACACGCACACGTATATAGACGTTTTAAGTTCCTTTTGATTGATCGATCACAAAATGCAGAATTGGTTAAACGAAAAGTACTGTGATAGCTTTTCCTTCCCTTGGGTCACTAACCATCCTCGCTTTAGCAACCACAAAGAAAGAAAAGGATTCTACAATTCAAGTCAAGTAGTTGAAAATGATTTGTTCCTGAATACAAAACAAACACACATACACACAGATATTAGAAAGGATGCCATAATATTGAAATAACAAAAATACCTACTGCTGTTGCTCTTTGTTGCTGCGGTACAGTTGTGTGTGACGGCGCTAGTTGTTGGCTGTCGATTTCAATGCTTACACGCTCTCTCTCTCCCTCTCCCTGCCACTTTCATTAAACGCTCTTGCCATTGAGACGATGTTTCTAAGTCTGTCTCTTTTCTATAACTCACTCAATTGCTCTTGCTGGCTGACTGTCTCTCTCTTTTACTCTCACTCATTTTATCTCTCGTTTATCTGTCTGTGTTTAATTCTAACATAAAACCAATTTAGAATTTAGTTAGTTAGATCATGTATAGCTCTATCCCCATATACATATACGTATATTAAATGCATAGATCGTGTGAATGCTGTTATACTTATATCTATGTTGAAATTGTTGGCGTACTTGAAAACAAAAACAAAAAAAAAAAACAATAAGAAAAACTTAAAAGAAAAGAATGAAGAGAAAAAAACAAACAACTAACTAAAGCAAAGAATTGTTGAACAACGAACATTAAGATGTTGATGATGCATAACGAATATTGTCTAGTTTAGTCTTTACTATATACATATACGATATCGTCTATCTAAATATATATATATTTATAAATACAAGAAGCTATATATGCTGTATGCTGCTACTATATATATCTACATGATACACCCACACACACACACACTCACACACTCTATACACACTACACTACTCTGTACTCTAGCTGTTTCACACACACACACGCACACCCACTTAAACGTTGACCAAAATCGATTTGTAAATCGTAAATATATATATTGTATATCACATATACATTTATAAACCTATTTAGCTTACTAATCAATATCACAAGCCCCCCTCCCACCTCTCTTAAACTCATTTTCACCCACACACACTCATACACACTCATACACTTTGTTAAGCCACGTTCCCCACCCCCTTCTCTTTGAAAAAGAATACCCTTAATTTATGTTATGTTTCAAAATTTTTAACCTCTTGTTTGAACTATGTAAATTGTTTTATTTTGATTTATTAACTTAATCTCTTAATCAATCTATATAATATCTCTATCCTGCTCTCGATGTATTATACATGTTTTTTTGTTTTATGTATACATGAAAATGTTAAATTAATAAACTTAATGACAAAGCAGAACTAAGATTCATTTATTTTAATTATACAAAATATTTTAGAGATCTCGTGTGATTTGTTTTCTTTTCATTATTATTATTATTATATATTATTATGCGTTTTATTGATAATTTATGTACTTAACCGATCTACAAGATTACCTTAAAGTAGTTCTCTCTATATACATATACACCTGCGAGACAGCATACATATATCCATATATAAATCAGATTGGTAATATCTTTCTATATATGTATGTATATGTAATGCCTGTTTTATTTTTTTTATTGCCACTGACTTGCGCACCTTTTTGTTTTAATGTTTTAATTCAAAGTGTTCTTTAAGACTTTTAGATCGACAAAAAAAGAGAAACCAAATCATCTTCACTCTTCATCTATATACGATTATTATTATTATTATTACATATATTACTTACTTTTAATCTCTGTAAAATTTTGTTTTAATTTACTACATCAACAATAAAAAAAAAAAAAAAAGAACTGTTTATGAAACGTTTTTTTTTTTTTTTTTTTTTGTGTTTTGTTTTATACAACCAATTTCAATGTTTGCCACTAATTCTAATTCTAGTTTCGATAGTTTTTATTAATGTTTTATTTTTTGAAAAATTGTGTGTTTTATTATGATTACTTTTATTATTATAATGATATGTCTAAATATAGTTGAAGCAAAAAAAAATACATTATTGTGTGTTGGTATTTTATTTAGTACAGATAAATCTCTCTCTCGCTCTCTCTCTCGCTCTCTCTCTCATTCACTCTCTCACAGTATATCTTCATCAATTTGATATGTTTTTTATTATTATGATCACGATAATATTCTATCCTCAATCCCCTCACCAGTATCTGTCAAATTGCCGCGCTTTTTTGGGCCGAGCAGCTGTCTCTATCTTTCTATCTGTCTATCTTCTGTTTTTCTATCTCGTTCTGATGCTTCACACACACACCCACCCACACACACACACCTACAACACTGTCATACGTACTTTGCCTCAAATTATTTTTTTCGCTTTCAACAATAAAATCCTCTAACTAATTTCGTTTGCCCTGAGAACGATTTTCTAACTTCTAGCTAGCCAAAATTTTCTATATCCTTGCAGTTGATAAGCTAATTGAAATCAGATAATAAAAAGGACGACTAAACTATAAATTTAATACTTAGCAAATGACATCTGTCATCTTAAATAGAAATGTTTGATCAAGGTTTGAGGTTTGGCTTAAATAAACAATTTACTCTATATCTGTCTAAATTACTCCTACTTAAAATTAAAATCAAACCTTTTATCTTATAATTTTCAACATTTTTCTCGAAAATTTGATTGTTTCTCAAACCTAAACTAAAATATATTGCTTACAGAATTCGAATTACTGCGAGTATCTAGGAAACTGTCTTAAAACTTTCTTTCTAAAGGTTCTTAGTTGAACGTTCAAAATGTTTCTAATATACAATTTGAAAGTCCAACTAAAAACTAAGAACTCATTATTAATCTTATGTTCCATAAGATACAAAAGGTTAATAAAGAGTGAAAGAAAAAGATATAGTTTACCAACTTATCTGCTTCTTAGATTATGATAAACCCATTAATAGCTTAGAACATCATCTGCAAGGATATTACAATCGCCTCACCTTCCCCATTCATTCACTTCATAAAAATTTGTTTGTTTTTCTGTTTTGTTTTAGCAAAAATGGCAAGCGAAATGAGTAGAAACTAGATGTAAAACTTCGTTAAACTTTAGCATACAAAAAAAAAAAAAAAAAAAAAAAACTATATATACATGCTACATACATAAAAACAAACACAAAAAACACAAATATATTCTACATACTTACTAACAATTGCCTATGGCCAATTAATGCTTGGCTTACTATTTATTATTATAAACTATTTGATAAGAAGCAAAGGCTTAATCTCTATCCTCTCTCTCTTTTTCACACACAAAAGAAAAAAAAACAAACCTATTTGCTGAAAAAAGAAGAAGAACTTAGAACTTTATATACTTACATATATCAATGTCTTGCCTAACTAATATAATCTATGTTGTTTGTAGAACTTTAACAAAAACCAAGAAAAAGCAAAAAAAAAAAAAAAAAGAAATCTCTTGAAAAAACAGCTAAGAAACATGTTTTAGAAATTGTGTGCTCATAATATTATTGCAATAATTAAAAAAATAAAAGTGAAATTAGAACTTTTTATTCACTTTGCATGCAAAACATGAACATGAACAAGATACAAAAACTTCAAACAAAGCTTTTTATGCACTCTTTAAAAGTTGAACGCTTCTCAACACTAAACACACATAACAGTGCAAACAAGAGAAAAAGAAGAAGACTACACTCATACACACTCACACACACAACGAAATGCTAGCTAACATAATACGAATATCGAATCATTTAGGCTATCAACATATATAGAACTATATATACATCTGAAGAAACCCGTTTAGAACTTACACAAGAATACGAAAACAAAAAAACAATAGAAACTCTATATATAGAAAGTACAGTACCGTCCATGTTAGCTAAAGTAGTTTCATTTATTTTGTCTTTAGTTGTTGTTGCTTTGAATTTTTCCTTTGTAGAAAATCAAAAACATAACAAAACAAACAACAAACTCATACACTGAAAGTAAAGCAGAAAAAAGATCAAAAAAAACAATAATAAGCATACCTATTTTTGTGTCTTGCATCTTAAAAGTGCTTTCAATAGTTCATTTTTCTTTACCCTTTCTTGATCGAGAACATATGAATACTTATATAAGGTGAAAAATACACACACACACACACACACATATATTAGAAAACTGCATGAAAAGAATATGTTGATGAAAATGCAAAGAAGTCGAAAAAGCAAAAGTCGAACATAAACCAAAAGCTAACAGAAAATGCTAAGACAAATGAAAAGAGAACTCTTTATATATAAATGCATATATATTTATTCTATTACCTATCTACATTTACATTTACACGCACACACACAAAAAATACAACAAAATACACTATGATTCTGATTCCGATCTGATCTGATTAATATATATGTTCTATGTGCTCTCTCTATATACATATATCTATATAAAACACCAACGAAGAAGATGAAACAAGAAATCGTAACATTAGTCATACAAAACAATATAAATTATATATTTAAACAAAAAAAAAAAAGAGAAAAAAAAACAACTGAAACTGCAACTATTAATAACAAAATATTTGAAATTATATATATACGTTTTATTGTAAAAACCGTAAAAAACTTGTTGCTTATTTTTTATCTTATACTTGGAAAGTGCTCAATGACTACAACAAAACTAACAAATATTCTCTCACCCCCTACACACACACACACACACAATTACTCGAAACTATTTCATTTCATTTTATTTTTTTGCTCTGCTAAACGTTGTCTGTGTTTTTTGTGTTTTAGTTTTATACATATATCTGTTTAAATCTGTTTCTTCACATATGTATATTTGATTGTATAAGTTTGTCTACTCATTTTGCCAATTGCTGTTTACCAATTTTTTCTATTAGCCTACCCATCTATCTAACTTTCCAAATATCCCTCTAAACTATTCCCTTTTTAAATTAACTAAATGGAATGAACATTCACAAGTCTCGAAAGAAAACTAAAAGCTACCTTTTGTTTGAAATATATAGTCGTGAAATTACTTTTTCAAGCAAAGGACCCTTTATTGGAATCCTATGGGAACTCATGTTGAAATCGCTAATGAAACTTAATCTTAATCTTTCCTGATGACGACAAACTCTCCAACAATCATTTGGTTAAACTCAGTTTCTAATAATGAAACAGAGATTGTCAAGACTCATGGAGATTATTAGTTATTATCAGATAGACGAGTCGTTGTCGTTGCTATAGACAAGACCTTGGACTGATCATTCCATTTAAAACAATTTTGCTTTTTAGTTCAAGGCTTATTCTAATAATTGAACATTAATTTTTGATGCATATTCTTCTGTAACTTATAACCTAAATTTATCTTTGTGCTGTCCAATTGATTTACTATAATTTTACACACACTCAACACACACACACACCCACATACACAGAACATTCTTCGATATTATATGGCTTGCTCGAGCTCGTAAGAAAACAAAAACAGAAACAACTTCATGGTATTTTTCTCATTTTCTAAATACTTCATTTGTTTTACGTACAAGAAAATATTACTGTCTTAGTTATTGTGTATGGATCAAATCGATATATATCAATATATATATATATATATTTATATTCACTAGAGTTTAAGCGCTTTTGTAATGTTTCAGAGAAAGCATAAGAAAAAATATTGCTTCAAATGATTTTTTTTTTTTCAAATTTAATTTGCCTTTTGTTTTGCTCTCTCTCTCTTCTATCTAACTCTCTCCAGCTCTATTATCTATGATAGTTGATTAACTATATACCACACATACATAGACACACAAACACCCCCAAAAAAAAGCAAACTGAAAACAATTCAAAATATCTTAACTGCATGTTTTCGAAACTCTCAATCTAAACAATTTCAATCTTTAATACACCATTAACTCTTAATATATAATTGGAAGTTTTTACAAATATTTTAATTCCAAAAATACCAAAGAATATTAGATTTTTTACCTATCAAATACTTCTAGATGCTCTTAATTTTAAAATGAAAATACTTTACTGAACAATCTTGGACTAATAAGAAGACTTCTAAGGGCAAATCTCAATTCATTTAAAGATTTATAGCATAGCAAAGTTGTAAGCGTTTTAACCTCTTTTAGTTAGACTTCTAATTAAGAAATTTCTTATCTTCTATCTCTTTCTATCTAAGTTGAATTCTTTGGTATTCCTTTTCCTCTTTATCCGTTTTCATAGATTGAAGCCTTTCTTTGAATACATTGCAAAAGATTTGAGCGCTTTCTTTTGGAATAGATCACAATACAGTAATGTTTTCTCAGTATCTCTCTCTATCTCTCTTTCATTGACACTAGTGTTGACTCTTTCGCTCTCATGTTGTGCTCGTGCTCGAAAAGCGGTCATAGCTCGATGTATTTCTAGTGGGAAGTAAGTCGTCTCGTTCCTGTGCATTTTCTTTAATTTCGATTTTTGTCTATTCTTCATTTTGTCCTTTTGTTTGTTCCCGGAAGCGTAATTGTAATTTTTTCAGCATGTACTCACAGAACAGAAAATTTGGTAGCAAAGTACGAAGTTGCAACTCTGGCTGTCTCTCTCTCTCTCTATCTCTATATGATTTACGCTCGCTGTCTCTCTATCTCTCCTCCTATTTTTCACATACACCTTCCTCAATCATGTGCTAAAATGATTTAAAAAATGAATGAAAGAAACTTCCATTACGATTTGTACGTATGTTTATGGCTTCTCAGGCATGTGGTATGATGGTAAAAATATATAAACAAAAGATAAAGAAACCAAACCAAGCTATATAAGCGCACTTCTAAGGTAAGCTGGTGCACCGCCAATATACAAATGAGCTTTTGTTTAAAACTATATATGTACGTATGGAATATAAATCTTTTAGCTGCTAAGTTTAGAGTTTTTTCAATGTTTTGTTTGTTTATTTTTGTTTTTTATAGATTTTGTTTCGAAAGTCAAGCAAAAAGTAGTTGGAACTCTACTCAGTTGCTTGTCTGTGATTAACATAAGTTTTCATCATTTGTTTCTGTTTTGTTTATTTCGATTTTCTTTATGCAGAGGATGTTAACCAACATACAAGCGAATATACATATCATATGAATAGTAAACATTTTTAATATATATATATATTTGAATTATTATCTTTAAGGAAATGCTTGTAGAGAGCTTTCTAGGTGAAAATGTAAGCAGCTTAAACCATGATAAAAGAGATGACTCTAAATGCCAAAGACATATACATACATACACACACACACATATCTATAGTTACACGCACACACATACCACACATACTCCCACAAAATGAGAAACTGGTAAATGAAAGTATTAGAATTTAACCAATTTCCATATACATTATATATAATATCTGATATATGTATTTGATCCAGAACATTTTACAGGCTTTCTTAATTTTCGTATGTTATGTAGTAAGTATTATTGCCTGATGTGTCCTGCTGCAGCTTTTTTTTTTTTGTGTTTTTTCTTTATTACTTACTAACGGCATTTCAATATTATTTGTTTCAGCCAATTTGTTTTTTGCTGCTGCCCGCCAATTGCTGCTCTGCCCAAATGAATTTGTTTTAAATCATTTTTCAATTAATTTCATAATCTTACTTTATGCTTATTTGTATTGCAATTTACTTTTTACTTTTATGCGCTTTTTTGGCTAACCATTTTATTTGAAATTTCTTTTCTGTTTTTGCAGTTTAACATGGCTTCAATTAGCAAAAACAAAAACCACACCCCAAAAAAGTATGCTACATAAAATATTGTATAATTTGCCACACACGCCTCAAAGCACGAGAACAAAAATTATGCAAACATTTTGCCTAATCTAAACTCTAGTTATAAGTTTCTTTTTTTTTTTTTTTGGTTCTTTTTCCTGCATATGCGAATAACTAAATACCATAACGATGAGAAAGAAGAAGCAGAAAAAGGGTTTATAGAATGGGGCGGAGGAGAGAAAGAACTTTTTGCCGAAAAGCAACAAGTTAATTACGCTGAGGAAAAACTCCCCCGCAATTACAACACACAAAACAAGGTTGTTTTAATGGCAGAATGTATGTAAGTGTGTGTGTGTGCGGGGGCAGGGTAGTGGGGGGTAAGGACAGTTGCTATATGGCTGGGTGGGCATGTCATTAATTTACATTTATTAACTCGTGTTTTTATGTGACGCAAAACTTTGTCTATTTGCATAAAACGAAATCAACATATATAGTAATTATGGGCGAAAAGAAAAAAAAGTAAAGAGGGGAGGAGGAAAAGTGTTAACAAATAGCAAATTGTTAGATTAGTACCTAAAGTTGGCAATGTTGGGAGCTACGCTGCAATTTTTTTTAGAGTTTAGTAGAAAATTTAAACACCAAACACCAATAGAAAGTTTATTAAAATATATAGGGATTAAGAATTAGGCTTTAAATAACTTAACTAATAAGTTAGGCCAAAAATTTTATCTTATCTGTAGCATGTAACGTTGAATCTCACAAGAAGTGTTGAGCAGATGTTCGTGCATAGTGCTGGCCGAGTACGCGATAGGTTCGGCTAGGGTCAGGTTGGCTGGGAGTGGGTTATACGATAGAGATTAGCCAGAACTATAGTTACTCACATTCGATACAGACGTAAAATCTTAAATTCGCGTACTTAAGGACACCAAGGGATAACGGTACGGGTTTATATGCGAAAGAAAGAAGGCCTGAGGAGACCAGAAACAAGAACACGTTAAACTATGTAGTATCAGGAGGCACACATGTTCGTTTATGTCATGATATCCTATAAGCCTATTATATATAAACAATAGTTTAGGCCAACTTAAGGATATCATTAAAATAGTTATACAAATAGGCAGGGCATCCTTTATAAAGAAAAGATGAAAATTGGATCAGTTATTTTCCAGATTTCTAAATATTTAAAAACATTCCGAAGTTCTGACTCTCAAGGAATGACCTCACATTTTCTAGTAAATACTTTCTCCTAATTTCACCAAAGTTCCTTAGCTTTCGAAGCAAATTGCAACAACTTAAGATATAACCAGTGTTGAATAATCACAAAATAAAGGATCTCTATTATAAATAGTGTTTGAGAAGACAATTAAAGTGAAAGTTAATAAGTTCTTTATAAATGTAGAATGGGGAAACTTGAAGTTTATTATCCTTAAAGGATTAATTTAAAAAACAGTTTAAAGTCAAAGTATTCAAGGCCATAACGGTTAACAGTGTTGTAAAAGAACTTACCAAAAGAGTCTTCTTTTTCATCACATATAAAAAAAAAAAAACAATTTTATTTCGCATATTTTCTTTGCAGTTAAACTTTTAATTGAAAAATTTCTACAAATTTACATTTTATATAAAAAATTATATACACATACATACAAATACATATATATTTTCTGCTGCTGCTGCTGCATTTCTTTTTGACTAATTTCTCCAATCTATTTGTTTTTGTTTCATTTATATTCTTTTCAATTACATGCTAACCAACTCACATACCAAAAATGCGTCCAAACAAAACAATAATAATAAATTGTCACACAATTTGCATGCAATAAAAAACAATACAACAACAACAACAACAACAAATTAATGCATATATATATATAAATAAATACAAATACTTTTTCAATTCTCGCACGGATTTGGATTACACAAAACAAAAATTGGCAAAAACAAAAAATAAACCAATGAAAAATCGCTGCATGGGATGACAACAACAAACAAATCAAACAACAATAATTGTTTTTAAAAATTCTCACACACACACACACACTCACACATACACACAATTAAATATCAACACCCACAAAACGAACAAATTTCTATTCTCTTGCATGTTTTTTATGGCTTTATGACTGATTTGAATGGAATCCCTCTCTCTCTCTCTGTCTCTCTCTCAATATATACATCATATATTCTATATAAATAAATACTATATCTATATATATATATTGACCATATCTAGCAACTAATAATAATAAAATACCTTTAAATGCTTCCTGTGTCATATACACCGATCCGAGTGGACAGGTACCAAGAAGCTGCCTTTTGCATGAGCTTTTCACATTGATATTAAATTTCCCTTTACCCTACATCCACCCCCCACCTACCCTCTCTCTCTCTCTCGCTCTCTGTCTCTGTAACAATTACTCTTTAAATATAGTTAAAACATTAGTTTAAGTTAAATCTCTTTAAATCTAATTTGTGTTTTTATACTTTTGAGTTTGTCATTCGGTTTCTATTTGTTTTTTTCACCTAAATTAGAGCAGCAAGTAGATAAAAAAAGAAAGGAAAAAAACAAAATATATATAACAAAAATGGTTTGATTTCTCGACATAGCCAGCAGTTCATTTCGGGTCAGGTCAGTTAAGTTTAGTTTAGTTTAGTTTGGGTCTGGCCGTCAGTTTTAGTTTGGTTAGCGTGAATTGGGTTAATCAAATTAAGCCGCTCCTGCGAAAAGAAAAAGAGGAGGAACAACCGCAACAACGACAACAACAACAACAACAACAACGATAACGACAACGACAATGAAAATGAAAATGGCAAAAAGGACGAAGGCGTGGCCCCAAACGCAATGTCAACGGATGATGTCAGGCCCCCGAGTCCGGCAGGCAGACATGACATGGAGACGACACACCTTACGGTGTCACAGCTGTCCACATGCACACACACACACACACACTCCTACACACACACATACATACATATATAGAGAAAACAAACAAACACCGAGACACTTGGAGATGTGTCAACAATTCACAACAGCCCATTAGAGAGCTACAACAAACTATCGCTCTCCCTCTCTCTCTCTCTCTCTCTCTCTCTCTCCAAGTTCCTCTTTAAAGACTAACCATATTGATATATAAACTTATATATTCTGTCTCTCTCTCTCTCTCTTTTTCTCTGTTTATTTCTGTTATAACCCTCAGCCCAACCGGAACGGGGTGTATTATATACCACTCAGTGTCCTATGCTAATGAATGGCACATTTTACATAATTAGGTAAAGGCGCAGCCATTTCTCTCTAATTCTCTCTCTCTCTGTCTCATTGAAAAGCTTACTCTATCTCTCTGTCTCTATAAAATTGTGTGCTTAGAGCGCTTTAATTAGCTTACGATCAATTTGTTTGTTGCTGCCCTGTGAGCTTTTGTCTTCAGTTAGCAAAGCATTTTTAGCGGCTTTCAATAAATTTTCCTTTTTATTATCCATTCCATCTCATATACTTATATAAAATGACAGATATTTAAATAGAGGTATATATTTCTCTCTTTCTCACACTTTCTCTCTCTCTCTCTCTCTCTCTTTTATTGTCTTTGTTGTTTTGTTTTGTTTCTCGTATGTTTTCTGTTCTTATATTTCTAGTGCCGCCTATTAGGATATGTTGTTGTAATAGAACTTAAGCCAACTAAAGTCGAACAAAAGAAATCAAAATCATTATCCAATTTTCTTGTGTGAGTGCCAACAAAAACAACAATCAATCAATTACTCGTTTAAGTCTTTTTTCCGCTTTTCAAAAGCTTTTTTTAGCTTCTCAATTTGAGGTATTTTTTGCGAATAGAAAATCAAAATACTTGCTGCTTTAAAATGGGTCTTTTATTTCATTTGCCCCTTCCCCGAAACCCTCATTCACCCCCCCCAACTTATACACTTTTCCTCTCATCCAGCCATCAGTCGCTCATATCATTCAGATTTTCTAGGATATATATATATATATAGTAATGACGCATTCGAGAAATTAACTGAAAATTGTTTACGTTTATGAAATTCATTTGCTCTGCCATTTAATTTCTTTGCCCTTTGTTTCATTTAGATTATTTAAGCCGAAAAACAAATCAAATTTAGAGTATATTTAATGAATTAGTATTAAAATATATATACCGACCACTGTTAACTAGGTGTAATATTAACAAGAACTAACTTAATGGTATTAACCAAAAGAAACAACAATTGAAATTTAACCCAACCAAAGCAAAGATGAAATCCATTCCCTCCTCCATTATTAACAATTCTTCTATTATAGTGTGTTTGACTGATATATATATATACAAAATATATGCCATAAGATCTATAAGTATAACTAATTTGTGCTCTTTTTCTTTTCTTTTTTCTGCTCTTCTCTTTTTTTCAACAAAATGAAACAACAAAAACCGAAAATCAATATGAACAAAACTTATCATTTTCTCTTCTTGTATTTGGTTTTATTATATCTTCTTTTTTTCGTGATTTTGGTTTAAATGTTTTTTTGCATCCTAAAACCATAAAACTCGTGTTCCTATAGTTACTGGACACCCTCCCGGTGTGCCAAGATTTCAATAGATCTATGTGCAGTCGGTTAAATTGTAGATTCGTTCATTTAACTGAAGGTAAGTGCATGTTGCCTAAGTTTAAAAATAAGTTTAAATATTTAGTTGTTTTTGTTTTAATGCTTAAACATTCCCTGCTAGAGAGATATATTATTTGTTTTGATTTTAGTTGTAGTCTAAGTAGTTAACAAAATTGGCTCCCCATATACAATGTAATAACAAGAACAAATTTTTAGTTTTTGTCATTCTTTTTGATCATAAAGACTTTTTTTTTTTTTGTTTCAGTTTCAATTTGTTTTTACTTTTAATGGCTTAATCAAAAATAATAAAATTCTTCCTATCAAGACACTGAGACACTGAAAAATACACAAAAAAAAAAAAAAAAAGAAAACCAAAAAATATTAAGAGAAAGGAAATCCAATTGGAAGAAAACTTGAGGGAAATTTTGCAGCAAATACAAATTACATACATGAAAAAAGAAGCTTTCACTGTTTTTTCTAATCAATGCAATCAATTTAAATATATATTTATATAGTCTAACTATATGTTGAATCTATGGATTTTTGTACTAATTTGTGTTTTTAACTTTTCTCATCCTTTTTCTTCCTTCACTTTGCTCTCTCTCTCTTGTGTTGGCGTTTGTTTTTGTTTACCTTTTAGATGACAAGGTGGAGGTAATTGATCAACGTGTTGCTGTCTGTCGCGATCATGCCAACAGTCAATGTCGTCGCAAGCAATGTAAATACTATCATATACCGATTGTCTTGCCACCGGCCAATATAATGGCAGCCATGATAACCAATCCGAATGAGCAGCCAATACCAGGTGGTGGAGGAGGTGGTTCAGGAGCAGCAGCAGCGGCGGCGGCGGCAGCAACAGCAGCGGCAATTGCTGCTGCTAACAACAACAACAATTTGATTATTATTGAGCCACCACAGCAACAGCAGCAGCAGCAACAACAACAGTTCACTTACCATGCCGCCGCCACCAATAATAACAACAGCAGCAACACTAACAACAATTACATAAATAAACAGCAACAGCAGCAGCAGCAACTTAATAGCAGCAGCAACATTTATCAGCAGCAGGCAATGCAACAGCAGCAACCACAACACATCACTTATCACTGCAGCTCGCCGTATTCGCCATCGTCGGCCTCATCCTCTTCATCCTGTTCGATAGCCACTTCACCCACATTGTCATCGGCAACCACTTTGTCAACGACATCGACAGCAACAATGCCCACACCACAGCAACAGTATGTTGGCGGCGTTGGTGGTGCTGCTGCTGCGACAACCACAGCAACATTTATAAAGGCACCAACCTATTATGCCACCGATGGCACTCCGACTTTGGTATTGAGTAGCGACTACAACTCCAACTGCATACCCATACAGGCAACACCATTCATATCCCTACAAGGTCCACCCCCTCCGCCACCAACACACCATCACCACCATCATCAAGCTCATCCACATCATCATGCTCTGCACCACCAGCAACATTTGTTGAAATACACGACCACCAACACCACCACGAACAACAACAACAGCAGCAACAATACCAACATCTCCTACCTGGGACACCATCCCCATCAGCATCCACATCATCTCCATCATCATCAGCAACAAGTTCACTATCAGCAATTGGGCCCAGTGGCAGTGGCAGCCACCACAGTGGCACAATTGCAGGCAACCACAATGACTGTGACGCCGGCAGCAGCAGCGAATGCCACAACCGTAGCAGCAGTTGCAGCTCCTTCCACTTGCATCTAAAAAGGAGATCAAGATCAGCAGGAAGGATCAAAGCAAAACAAGGAGAATATATAAAATAAACAAATCATAATCCTCTTTTCAATTCGAGTTACTTTCTCCCTCAAATAAGTTTTCAAAAAAATACTCTCACACACACACACACTCACACAAATACACTAAACTAATCCAAACAAAAAGTAAAGGTAAATTCTTCACCCAAGCATTATAATACCTATACATATATATATATATATGTATATATGGAAAAAAAGTTGTCTGGTTTGAAATCAAAATATGAAAAGAAAAATTGGTCAAAACTAAAAAAAAAAATTGCTAAAAAATTGCAAAATTTAAACTATTTACAAAAAGCAAAATACACAGTAAATATGTTTAATTCTAAAACAAAAAAAAACAACAACAACAACAACAACAAACAACTTTTTCGTACGTATATAGCAAGACTTTAACCCTATGTGTAAGTGTGTTGGTGTAAGAAACATAAAACAAAAAACAAAAATAAAACTCAACACCCAAAAAAAAAAAAAACCAAACAAAAGATGTTTAGTGTTGTTAAATGACAAAAAAAAAAAAAAAAAGAAAGAAAAAAAATTAGAATTAGAAAATAAAATGAAAAATTGAACGCAGTTTGAATTAAAATTAGTTAAAAACTATTTTAAAACTCTAGTGTTCCATATTTCAATGAAAATAAATAGAATAAAAACAAAAAACCTTAAAAAAAGAGAATGTTAATATTAAATTAGATAAGTTTAAGCTACACACTCTGACACACACACAGACACACATACAATATACAGTTTACCATATGGAAAAATAGACAAAATTAATCAAAAAAACAAAACAAACAAAAATTAAAAACTTAATAGGCCATAGTTAAAAAAAAAAACAGAGAAATACAAGTTAAAATTAAATATAATAAACAAAAAGTACAGTCACGTCCTATTTTTGCAACAACGATTTACTACAACAACAACAACAGCAACAAGAACAACAACAACAGCAACATAAAGAACAAAATATATAAATTATAATAATAATAATAATAAAAATAGTAAAAAGTAATTATGAGGTTGGGGTTCAAAAGTGAAATGTCAAAAAAAAAAACAACACATAAAAAAGATTTTTTTAAAATTTAAAACAAAAATATTAAAAAAACCAAATAAAACCAAATAAAAAACCATATTCCTTTTTTTACATTTTTTGATAAAAAGTGAAAGTAAGCGAAACCAAAAAAAAACAAAAACAAATACAAAATTAACTCGCACACTCAAAAAAAAAAACACACACTGAGAGAAAAGAGTACAGAAAGAACCTTAAAGAAATGTGCATATTTTTTTATATACAAATTATAAACTGGAAAATAGAAATAATTATTAAATACAAAAGAAACGAAATAAGCATCAAAAACAACAGCAACAACAACAACAACAACTACATACACTGAAAGAAATCTAAGCGAAAAACCAAACAGAAATAATCAAATTTAAAACTGTAAGCAATTTTTTGCAAAAACCAAACACAGAATAAAAGTTTTTTAAAAGTGTATTGTTAATTTAGCTGAAATCTCTAGTTAAATGATATAACATCTCATCACAAAACACACACACACACTCACACACACACACACAAAGAAAAATGTTTGAAATCTTCCTATGCAAAAATAATGAAAACAAAAACTACATAAATAACTCAAGTAAATATTTCAAAAATATACAAATACACATACAACAAATACATACATATATACATACATATGTGCATATATAGGGTGCCCCATTGGGATGAAAGTTGCAAAGATTTACATTCAATCCAATCCAATCTTGAAGAGAAATTTTCATCTTTTCCAATACACTTTTAAAAAAACTTAGTTTTCTCTATGTAATTTTGAAAGATTCTTAAAGAGAGATGTTTCTTGAATCAAAATGAAGCACCCTTTATATATACATTATAAATTTATAATTCATACAATTACTTAACTCAAAAATTTGATTTCACTTTTCATTTTGATCCTTTGTTTTTTACAAACTGAATAAAACTTATACATACATACAAACATGTGTCTATGTATGTGTAACACATTAAAAAAAAACAAAACCAAAAACAAGAAAACAAAAAATTATATACACTAAAGGCAACTAAAAAATGAAATGTGATCTTTTAAAGAAACAAAAACGAAGAAAAAACAAAACAAATAATAAGGAAAATCAATAAAAGTGACAGAAGAGGGAGAAGAAGAAGAAGTGACATCAATTTATGGCATATTATGGGATAAAGGTAAAAACACAAAAAAAAACAAATTAAAATATATACATACACAACAACAACAAGAACCCCCAAAAAACAAAGGTAGCAATCAATATTTGAATGAAAGTAATTTTTAAAAAATTTATTCACTCCAAAAACGCGAATGAATAACATAAAGAAAACAAAAAATACTCAAAACCTAGGCACTAAGAAAAGTTCGTATAGAGAAAAAATAATAATAATGAAAATTAAAATAAAAATTAAAAACCACAACATAAGAACAGAGGAACGAATCAACTTCGGTAGTGCCGTAGTTTGTATATCCTTGCCAAAACGATCGATCTGAACTTGGTCCTGTGTGAGTTATTGGCCATGGTAAACGATTTTGGCTGCTACCATTTGGCAAGGATATAAGTTGAGAATATATTTCAAACTGTTGCTTTCCATCTGTATCTGAGAAATATATGTTTAAGGGCTGATTATAATTCACGGAAATTTGTTGTTTTTTCGTTTAACCTCCTCTTAACCACCCTCTTACCCCACTCTGGAACTAAAACTAAAAGCAAAGGATTCAAACCATCTCCTTATGAACTTTATGAACTAAGACGTCATCCTTTTCTCTAGTCCACACTCATTCTATCACTCTCTCTCTCTCTCTCTCTCTCTCTCTCTCTTGCTATTACTTATACCCAAAATACACATAGATGATATTACTAAATCAATCTATCCTTCTATCCAAAACCAAAAACAAAACTCTAAAATAAAACACACATACAACAACAACAACAAAACAAAACCAAAAACCAAAAACCAAAAGAAAAAAAAATAAAAATAATGCCTAATAAGTTTCCGTCCATTATAAACAGACCTTAAATCTATCTAAAGAAGGAACGACGACACACACAAGAACGACGAGTTGCGATTAAATAATTACTCTACATATTAAATAGATACTAAACGACATCAACAACAACTACAACTACAACTACAAACACTAAACATTTTAACAGTTACTAAACAAAATAAAGAAATAAAAACAATAAGCTGCTAACAAGACAAAAAAAAAAACCCAAAAAAAAAAACAAAATTGAAAAAAAAAAAAAACAAAAATTGTTCAGCAAACCAAAAAAAAAAAAAAAACAAACTTAAAATTTTGTGTAAAAAAAAACAACAACTAAATGTTCTACTAATGAAAATGGTAAAATAGATTTATATATATATACATAGATATATATATATATATAGAAACATTGTAAAATATAAGGGGAAAAGGAGAAAAACTTTCAATTTCTGTTTCATAATTTCTAAGAAGGAACCAGAAAAGGAAAGAAAAAACTAATAACGAAACTTTTATTTGCCTTAAAACAATAATAACAACAACAAAATGATTAAAATATTTTAATTTTTTTTAGATTTATGTTCATGAAAAACCAAAAAAAAAGAAAGGAAAATGGTTTAAACATAGAATTTTATGTGTAGTAAACGGTCTTTCACCCCCTTCCCCCATAAAAATTTTTCAGTCATAAGTCATAGTTACTATTGTTAATTTTAATTTCTATGTTTACACACATATATATATATATATATACATAAATATATATATATCTCATATATATATATATATACTAGATTATTATGATTATTAATTGTGAATATGATGTGATGTGTTTATTGAAAAAAAAAAACTAAACAAAACAAAACAACTTAAAACAAGAAACGAAAAAACAAATGTTGCAACAAGAAAACCCAAAAGTATAAGAAAATAAGAAAGGAAAACTTATTGTAATCAAATTTGGGAAAAATGTCATGAAAATTTGCAGATGAAACAAAAATGAAAGATTGAAAAATTTTTAATTGAAATCAGCGAAAAGTAAATGTAATATTGGATTATATATATATATATATATATACATCTATAAATATTTCCAATATAATTGAATTAACTTAATTGATATTTTTATTAGTTTTTAATTTATTTTATTTTGCGTTTTCTGGTGATATCAGCGAATTTGTTCACTCATTTAATTTCTTTTCTTAATCTTAAGTTTAATTATTATATGTAGATCTGATTTGTTTATTATTATGAGTCTTGTTTTTTAATTTTTTACGTTTTTTGTTGTGATATTCATTAAAAAGAAGATAAAAAAAATCAAAAAAAAAAAAAAAAGAAATGGAAAAATGTGTTGTTTGTTGTTTGTTTTAATTCTATAATTTCGTGTATTGAACAATATATGAATAATGCAAAATAAACTCTAGTATATACAATTAAACTATACATTATATATATACACACATATATATATATATACAAAAAAATAATGATGAATTGAAATAATAGTTTTTAAGTGGCAAGAATGCAATGAAACAGAGGCAAGATCTTCTGTAGTAGGAAAGCAAATGAGGGAAGAGGATAGAAGTAGACAGAAAGAAGACAATGAAGATGAACCAGAGGAGAGGGCATAGACCCCGTCTAGTAAGGGTATATAAATCTCGTAATGCAAACTCGATTTGGCAACGATTCTAATAATGATAATTGATTGTTCGATCAACGGATTGATCGATTGATCATAATTATACTCCTAAAAGAAAATAAAAAAAAACAAAAAAAAAAAAAAATTACAAAAAAAATAACGAAACCTTTTTTAAAAATATTTAATAAACAAATCATTATTAAAAACAAAAAACAGAAAACAAAAACTATTATTATTATTATTATATATTTATTATTATAAAACAAATTTAGTTATTATATATACATACATGTAAAGATCGAATAAATTTGATGATAATGCAAAACAAAACAAACAAAAACAAAGAAGCAAATCGAACAAGTTGTTGTTGTTGTTGCCTGCAGATGGACTGTATTGAACAACAACAACAGCAACAACTGAGAGAATGAATTATATTGGTAATTGGAAAACAAAACAAAACAAATACAACATTTAAAGTTATTTAGAGATAAAGAAAACATGAAAAAAAAACAACAAGAACAACATCAATGAACAACATCAACAACAATGAAATACAATAAAAACACAAGAAATAAATTACAAAAAAAAAAAAAAAAACTGACTTTGTCTTTTTATTTCAAATTGTATAAACAACTTTGGTAAGAATATTTTAAATGGCAAGATGAAAAGTTTGATCAATTTTTGAGAAATCATATAGACCATCTAGATTGGTACTATCTACAAGATAGTATCTAGTAGTAGTTAAACACTTTGAAATTTGAGAAAGAGATAAATCAAGAATTTGAGAACAAGTCTTTATTTGGTATATAACATTTGACTTTTGATTTATAGTTCACGTTTTTCCCATTTGTAGAATCATAAGTTCATATATTTTGGGAAGTTCTTTAGTGATCTTAGTGAACTCTATAAAACTATACGTCAAAAAGGTTCTTCACACATCAAATTGAAGATTTTACTGATTAAGAGTAGTGCTAGGATTCATCGAGTGAGAGCTACATGAAACGACAGCCTTATTAAATAGGAAAGTCCCTCTATAGACCTTAGGAGAATTCATTATACGATACAGCAAAAAGAGATATCAAAATAAAGTAAAAAATGGAGTAAGGCAATAGCAAACTGACAATTATACACATGTATATGTCGGACAGTGTTGATTAACTAATATGATTGACTAATAAGTCAAAGCCCTACTAGTTAGTTCCAATTGATTAACAGGTGTGTCAATTGTAGTCCTGGCATTAACCTTTGCAGCGGCTATAGAATGACACATGGAAGAATGATTAGAAACAAATATTGAGATCTGTCTTCAGGTCAGGTCCTATATAAAGAGGGGCCTCAGGCTAGAGGCCCAGTTCCATCCTGGGGACTCACCATACAGTTCTGCAAAGTGAATGAATTTAAAGGGCTAAAACAATACAAGTAAAAGTGAGATGTACAAAATAGACACAATTAAAATATTCATTCTAAAACCGTGTACCATTTTTTACTGTATAGTTTTGAATGAGTTGTGTGTGAATGTACTACAAAGAGGTACAACATGAGTGAACTACATAGTATCGAAAAAGAGGCCCCGATATATATTATATTCTATTTCCATATTTGGCACCTAATACCTCTAAAAAGAAGTAAAAAACAACATGAGCCATATCACCATTTGGGCCAGAAATATTCCGAGCCTTCAACTTGCGAAACAACAATAAACAAAATTATGAAGAAACATTGACATTGAAGAAAAACGAAAACATCTTCGGAATTTTTAAGTATAATTAACAAATGAATGCTGATATTTTCTATAAATTGATTAGTCAATAACATTCATAGTTAATAAAAGCCACTTTGTCTTTTTATTCCTGATAAAAATGTTAAACTTAAAGTTGGTATCTTCTATGGCTACATTTTTCATTCATTAGAAAAAGTTTGAAACTAAATTTTGTCTGTGCACCTTTTGCCACGGCGAATTTGTGTTGTTCTAGGGGGTGATGAATATTTTAGATACTAATATTTTTCCTTAATCTATCAATTTCCCACTAAGCCAATATAAATAAAAGCAATTTTCATATTACCCACTAAGGAAGTAGTCGCAAAGCAAAGTATAAAAGAAATGGAGGGGCAAAAGACCAACAACAACAACAAAAGTGAAAATGGAAATGGAAAACCCAAAACGCCCGCATAAACCGCAAGTGAATTTACGTTTATAAAAAGCATACACCACATGCATTATTTCTGCTTAACCGCAGAGATGGAAAAACACACACAAAAAAAGCATAGAAAACCACAGTGGAGGGGGAGGAGGGTGGAGGACATCAACTCAAACCAAACTAAGGACGACCCAAAAGGAAGGCAACTCGGGTCAAGTTTGCTTCACTTCATCCTTTATATACATATTCCTTTTCTTTTTCCACTTTTTTTTCCGAGTTTTGGGTGAAGGTATGCTAAGCGTACGCATGCACACGTAAATTCCCCAGGTGGCAGTGTTGGAAAATGTTTGGGAAAAAAACTAACAGGAACTTGGCAGTTCCCACTCTTTGTCTCGTTGTCTCTCTCTCTCTCTCCATTTAGTCCTCGGTCTCTTTTTTTTTTGCTGTGGCACATGGCAGTGAAAAATGTGCAAGTGAAAAAGAAACTTTGCAGTTTCTCTGCTCTTTTTTCCAGTTCTTAAAAGAAGTTGCAGGCATTCACACACACATACAGAGGCAAATACCTTTACACACACACACAGAGACAATGGCACGTAAGTTGTCTATTTCACACACCAACGCGCTGCAAAAAGCGACAGCGACCTGTCCCTTTGGGGCGACTCAAGCGAAAGCACTGGGAGGTTAAGAGAATGAAAATTGGAGGTTGGAGGCACCCAGCCCCCACCCCCCGTAGCCTTCTATGTGACAATGGCTTTGGCTTCATGGCAATATGGCGCGCACAACTCGTAACTGTTGCAATTAGTTTGCAACGTCGACAACGGCGGTCACAAAATATTACCCCAGCCAACCCAGGATGTCACTTAGATCAGCGCCAAACTGTAATTAATGTGAGCAGATTATTTGGAAAGCACAAAATATATTGGAAAGGACCGCCACCAGTCCATTGGGACTTGTGTGTATGTGAAATATGATAAAGATTATGCGAAGTCTATGACAAAATATATATACACAGTCCTGGTGTGACTCAAGGTGAGCATTATGAAATATGTATAGTGCCATTATGGGTCCTCTGATAACCTATAAGGATATATCAACAGGACAAACTGAATGATAGTGACACTCTAACACTCTTTGATAAGATATTGTTGACTAAAAGAAGATTCTTCTAGGATTTGACGTATGTCTATCAACCAAGTCGCTTACGATTCCGTGTATCTTAAATGAATTCTTCATTATCAATATGATCTTAGAAGAAATTACAACTCAGCAATAAAAGGAGAAGGGAAGTCATTAATAGGAGTCCTACCTAGGATATCATTTCCTCCCGACAAAGAAGTCATTTATGATCAGCAAACGACTTTATTTGACTATTACAATTACAAGAAAAGGGCTTGAAAAAGATTTGACTCGAAAGTTTATGAAATACTCGATGGATTACGATTATTTAACCATAAAGAGAGGATCTTTTATTAAAAGAGTTAGCTAAAATACTCTCATCCAAAATTATCAATGAACAGCACAAAAAGGAAACGATTTTTAAAAAGAATCTTATAAAAATGTTGTTTCAGCATATTAAGAAATTTACTTGCTGGCTCTTTACATATACAAATTAAAATAAATTGAGTTATATGTATTGTCTCTACAGATAAAAGAAGATGTGAGTCCCATAGCTCATCTTAAGGGTTTCCAATCTCTGCCAAAGAATCGCAACCAGACTCCTTCAACTATCTTGTAAACAAAGATACTACTACTGGGTTTTTCGACAGATGCTTAAGTTGTTTCCCAATCTTTTTTCATACAATAGTTTGCTGTTTTTCGTTTTGTTGCATGATAAAGTGATTAATCGGAGTAAATGGGAAAAGAGAAAGGTCTACCTTTACTTTATATCATGTGATCCTGGTTTGTGCAATACGTGTATAGAAAAAGCAATTAAAATTATATGATCTATGACTCCCGAATTATCTTATCTCACCTTATTCGTCTTAATTTATCTTTTACATATGAAAAGCGAAAGCAGAATGAATCCTTATTCTAAGTATAAGTAGTTATCCTGTTTCCATTAGCGAAATAAAAGTTAAGCTTACTATCCTATTGCTTAAACGACACGGGGTTTAAGCCGACTTGGGGTCAATATATTACTAATTTGTAATATTTTTAACCAACCCCCTACTTTCGATTAAAGTTAACTTTGTTATTATTATATGCTATATATATAAACTCTATATCTTAATGTTATTACATCATATATTTTTTTTGAATACAAACTCAGGTCACGCCTTTCCTTTTCAGGGGAGTTGCCACAATTTTTCATTCCGGTAAGACAAAGTCACATACATTATATGAGAACGTTTTAATTGCCCACACTATAAACCTAGACAACATCAATTAAGGCAAGTGAGGTTATGGTCATGGCGTAAAAATTAACACAGAAATTGCTTTATTATCAGCCGGAACGCCCCATACAAGTGACCCATTCCCAACAGCCATCGACGCTGCTGCCAGTCTGGGCATCTCTTCTGCTGGATGCTGTTGTCACGCACCAATTGACAATGTATGTGTATGTACACCTTCCAGCACTCCGCTCCGGATTCGTGCATCAACCCGGAGGCGGAGTTACGACGGGCACTTTCACATGATGTTGTTAATGATAATGCTGCTGCTGATGCTGCTGTTGCTGTTGCTGTGCTCCGTCTCCTTGTCCATCTCCTTCTCAACAGGCAGTGGGTTAAATGCTAAAGGAAGGGTAGGCAGAAAGGGTCTTGCTAGGATGGGGAATGGGGTTGGAATGGCGCGGCGTGGCTTGGCGTGGCTTGGCGTGGCGTTAGCCTGACGTTGATGAGACATGTGGTGCGGTTGTCGGTCGTCGTAAAAATCATTTCACGTTATACATTACACGTAACGTAGCGTTTATGTTTACGTCTCCTCGTTGTCCCTGACGTTGTGTCTTTGTTGTTGTTGTTGCCGTCGTTGTCCTTGCACATGAAAATTTAATTGTCGCTTAAAGTGAGTTTAAAAACTCAAGCGATAGCCAGAGAGCGAGAGAGAGAGACACAGAGCATTTGCCAGGGAGTTGGAGCTCATTAAATTAATTTAATCACGTTAATTAAAAATTGCCATAGCACACATATACACACACAGAAAGAATAACCTAGAGAGAGAGAGAGGGACTAAGAGTGAGAGTCCTGGAAAACCATTTGTTTTTAGTAAAATTTAATAGTGTCAAACAAAATATTTACACAACACGTCGAACACCCACCCACACACACACAGAAACCACCTGGAAGGCATTAACCATATGACCTGGCTATAGAAAAGGGTCGCCCATTCTCGTTGGATTTAGTTGTTGTTGTTGTTGACGAACAATTTACGTGTCAATAAATGTCCTTAGGGGGGAATTAACAATCATTATAAAATGTATATATAGTTAGTTAGTTGGAGGTGTTACCTTAGATTCTGTTTGCTTTTCGTTAACAGATACTGCCCAAAGGCGCAGAAATGTATGCTACAATTATTTGAAATATCAAGAATATAAGACCGATTGGCTTTAGGACATTTTATTATTATATTATCCATACATATTTTTACTATTCTGAGTATTTTTAAGTGTATTTTTCTTCACAATGTGTGGAATTATGAACAATAATAGGAGAGGAAGAGAAGCAGCTCATAAACTGAAGAGAAGTCAACCAGAGAAGAAACACTCTTGGGAACATAGAGAGAGAATTCACTTGACACTAATCGAAAATATGGAAAATATAATTAACAAAATAAACTCTAACGACATAAAGTAAACAACTTACTAATCTGATTATATTTATACTGGATTTTAATACCTTAAAACTAACTTTAAACTTAGAGGTTCAGATTCGACAAAATCATTCAGAATGGGAAACGAAAATTTTCCTGCTTTTAATTGTGTATAAAAAAGAAACAGCGGAAAGTGAGGAAAGAAGTCAGGTAAGAAAATAAATATATATGAAATTGCCAACTTGGACTTGAAGGGGTTTTTTTATTTGAAATCAAAAAATTACAATTATTCGAATATTCTTTAGAGAACTGTAATATGTGTGAGTCAGCTTCATGGCGAATCTATTGAATGGAAACATCGAAATGAATAAAACAGAAACAATTGCAGACGTCATAAATGAATGAAGACTGTGAAGGGAGAGTCAAAAGGGCTAAGGCATGTTGCTCTCTCAAATAATTCATGATATTTTATTGACTCCACCCTTTACGCCTATCCGGTCGTAAATATTTGTTATATCCTTATTCTTATAGAAAAGATAACTACTATTGTCAAGAATATGCCAATGATAAAAGGCGGTTACGAGAGATAACTATAGATTACATAAAAAACAATATCTAATCATTAATCATTAGTTCAAGCTGTCTCTAAGCTGAAAAGCAAATTTATAAAACCATTTTCCATTCCATTTTCCTCTATTAATAGAAAAAGTTACAAAAAATCTTTTATCCCATAATCTCTATCATATCTTAACTTCATTTTGCTCCTCTATTTTGGTGGTCGGTGTGGGTGGAGGATAGATAACTTTATACAGAAAAATTAACTAGTAATTATGTTTCATCTTCCGTACCCCATGCTCCGCTCCGAAAGTGCTTGCAAAAATAAGAAGTTGGAGAGGGGGAATGGGTGGAAAAAGTGCGCCCAAGTAGCCAAAGTCAAGACCACAAACTTAATTTGTGCACTAACCAAACGCTTGAATTAACAAGAACAACAACTTCAGGGGCCAATGGCCAGCAGTCGTGTAACCATGGGAGCCAAACCCCAAAAAACCTGACCCCACTTCACGTTCCTCGACCGTTCAATGCACTACTAAATTTTGTTAAGTTTTTAGGAAAACTTTCTTTTGGGATAAAAACTTATTGAGGGGTGGCCCAGGATGGAATTGAGAATGGAATGGAGCCTCATGAAAAATTTAACAAGCGGGCACAAGGCAGTCAAGAAACTTAAATTTTATTGCCTATAAAGACGCATTAACTTATGCCAAGAGCGCAGAAGGGGTCGGAGGGTAGAACGTGGAGCAAGGTGAGTCAGTAAGGTGCTTGACTTAAGCGGAAACGGATGTGGAGGGATGAAGGATGAAAACCCAAAGATGGGGGGAGATGGGACGACAAATGTGCGTGCGTAAATTATGTAGACAAAGTCTGACAGAAGGCGAGGCAAAATGAATGCCTTACCTGGTCTGGTCTTGCATAACAACGACAAATTAGAGCAGCAACTGCACAAGGAGCACCAGGTAGAAGGTAAGTAGATTCTACCTTGGCATAAATTGAAGTTTTTTCTGTTTTTTGTTTTTCGGTTTGGGGTTTTTTTAGCCAACGGCTGCAGTTTTTTCTTTTTGTGTGGCTTTCAACTTTCTTTCTTTCTTTCTCTATTGATCAGCAGAAAAATCCTAATTGAAATGTTGTCCCTAGTCTGGACCCCATCAGCCATCTATTCGATCCCCTCCCATCCCCCTCAACCACACACACACAATGGAGGCCAAAAGTTTCGTTTTGGCTTTTATAACTTTTTGATTGAGCAAATAGTTGAAGCCAAGGTGGGATAAACTGAAAAGAGGACAAGGTATATGGTGGGGGGATGTAAGATTAAGCTAAACAAATAACCACTTTGCTTAATAAGTGCTTCAAGGGTTACCTATGTATAATAAATCCATTGTTGGTTGCCTTTCAAATTCAGTTTGATTTTCCCTCCCTCTAATATTATGGCCAAGTCTTATGTTTCATGGCATTACTCGCTTACTTTTGGCCTAAAGGTGATTTAAAAACATAATCACATCAATTGATTCGATGGGATTTGATTAGATTGAAACTTAATAAACTATAATTTATGTAGTTTATTCGATGTTAATTCTATTTAACCTATTCCTTTGTTCTTGAGTATAGAAGGCTGCATTAGTATGGATTCTTATAATAATAAATGTGTTTTTAACATTTCAAGCCTACTTACTTGACTATCCTTGACTGCTGGTCCAGTCGGATATGGACTTAGATTACATTACTGCATCTCAAGGGACTACCTTATTCCATTTGACTTTAAGAGAGATTATTACATTTTTCTTTTTACTATTTATCCATTTCAAACTAAAGTCAAACTTTCATTTAATAATTTCCCATGGGACCAAAGTGAAACAAGATAGACAAACTTTTTGAGACTAGTGAAATTAAAATTAAGAATAGAAATCGTGATGTAGAAAGTTGAACCGAATGTACCGACTGGAAAGTAATCTGAACCAAAATTTTGAAACTGTCTTTCGCATGATGGCTTGAGAGATTAAAATGTGTCTTAATAAATACATTAATTTTAAAACAGATTTTAAATATTTTTACATATAATTTTTCAAATGTACTCAATAAAACATAAATGTTAAGATGAATATGTTTTGTCTTAAAAACTGTATTGGAAAATACCATAAAAAATGGTACCCCCATTTACTTTTATTTGAATATCTTTCTTCTCCTTCTGCCACACATGAGCACAAAGGATAAAAACCTACCCACACCTATGCATATGTATGTGTATGTATGGTATGTATAGTAACTACAATGTGGGTGACGGCAGCGCTGCCAAAAGGAAAGCAGCAAAGCAATTCAATAATTCATAAAGCGATTTTTATATTGTTGTTGACATCAGCCTAAGGCAAATATTAATTAATTGATTACTATTGCGCTTTTAAATAACTTTTACTGTTATCTACATATATGTATGAAAAAAAGTGCCCATCGCTTATCGCCGGGGAAACACGTTTACGTGTTAAGCGAATCCGTGTCATGTGAGATACATAATAAAGGATTTTGCTCCAAGACTCTTACATAGTCTACGATTTCAAGCTGTCTCTCTTGAAATATGACGTAGAGTTGAGCAAAGATCTTCTTGATTGATTGTTTAATCTTGAAATCATTCCTCAATAACTAAATGAATAGATTCGCTTACATAAAAGAGTTCACTTTGTGCCTTTTAAGGAGCAAGGATTACAGAATGCAGAACCATTTGAAAATCGGTGTGAAATTTACTTCAAGATGTGTTTAAATCGTGTAAGAACGAGTCATTGGTAAAATAAGTCGTGTTAAGTGAAGGATCAGCCACACTTTTGGCTAATACAAACAAGTAAATTAGACTAGTTTAGCTTAAGAAGCAAAGACACTAAGTTAAATTGAGAAATTCAAGAGCTTGATGGAAATATACATTGTGCTATTATCTGATAACAAAACTAAAACAAAAATTATCGCTGAATCGCGTCAGAATTAAGTGACCTTTTAGTTGTTTCTAAGGATAATTACACTCACAACATTTTTAAATGCCATTGTCTCCTCACAATATTATACTCAACTCCCCTTCTGCTTTAGTTGTGAAAAAATTGCATGAGAACTTTTACTTTTAATACTAAAAGCAAACTTTAATTTGCCCCTTTTGACCTTTCACCTGGTACCAAGTGCCTAATACCCATCCTCCTGCTGCTTCGCCTTCATTCTACCAGCTCTCAGTCTCCTTCGTTCCTTTTGCCGTATAATTGCTGGCACCTTTTTGCAATGTCTACACAACTTTGTCTAACCATAAATTTGCATTTTTTGTTACTCCCCAACTAGAAATATGGCCACTTTGTGCAGTTTGCAGTTTTGTGGAAAAGGTGGACATAAAGTTTGCTTAGCAAGCGACGACGACGACGTTACCCCCCCTCAACCCCCACAAACCACCACCATCTGCAGTCTGAACAGGCCAAAAAAAAGAGACATACAAAAATTGGTAAGGTATACTAAATAGAACGGAAAATGCAATGCATTGCAAATAAAGAAAACAAAAACAAACAGCAACAAACAACAACAACAACAAACGAGGAATCTGTGAATAATGTTTTACGATATGAAAATTGCACTGATTTAGTGCCTGAATTTTCGAAAGCAATTTATTTTGCAACTCCTTTGGGGACTCTAGCCGAACCAGAGGGAGGAAGGAAGGACCAATGCACCTTGGTTTAGATAGAACTTTAAGATGGCTTTCGAGCAGCTTGTCGAATTAATTGCCATAAAATTAAAGTTCAAACCAGCCCCAAGGATATGTTTGTCAGATGGTGACTCATAACGTCTGAGTGAATTTCCATGTAGGCAGCAGTAAAATAATTACCAGGACCTACAAAAAAAACATCCTTCACGCACACAAAAAATGCATTTCAAGTCATTAAATATATAACGTGTGCAATGGAGAAATGCAAATTTCTTTTAGCCACGCAATCTTCCCTTACTCTTCTCTCCACTCTTACTTATACCCTGTAACCAAATGGAAGTAAGAGAGTATATAAATCTGTTGAAGTAGGAATGGAACTTATATCTATATTGACATTGCATCAAATTTAAGTAGAAAAAACTTAGAACGTTTATGGAAATTAGTCAGTTTTTAATGTTCATTTCAAAAGAATCTTTCCATTCAATATTCCAAAGTTAATATAGATTCTTGATGGTAAAGAAGCGCTCTCTAGAGAGACTTAGTTGTCTTTGGAACTCGTATAGCCGATTGCATGAGTAAACGTAGTTGCCTCTTTTAGAGTAGAGACCATTCTTGTAGATGTTCCAATTGGACAGCTAATCGGTGCCAATATAGTAACAACTGACCATAGAAGCAGACAGATACTTAAAAACTAACTAACTCGATAACAAACTATGTATTGAACGTAATCAAAATCAAGTATTTGTAATTGTTTAAATATTAAAAGTATTGCTTATCCAATACCCAATGTTTGATCAATTTACTTATTTAAGATGGGATACTATTATACTATTTCATTAATTAATAAATTTGTGAATGGAAATCGAAGGTTAAGCCCCTAGACTAAAGACTACTGGGCTAGTTTTCCCTACAATTTTCTTCTTAAGTTTCGCATATTCCTGAGCTAATTGTAAGTCCTACTAATATGAATAGTTTTTGTAATAGTTCACTTTTTAAAACTTTACTTTTCTCATCTCAAATCTCTTTTCCTTTGAAGAAAATATTCAATAATGTGATAAATAGGCAAATATTTTACTTAAAAAACTATTTTTCTTACTTTTAAACTAATTTTTAAAACGAATATTAGCAATATGTCAATTGGTATAGCATCAACTTCTTTTCATTTTAAAGTATTTTGAATTCTCCTTTAGCCAAGGTCAACCAAAATGATTCGTTTTGAAACATTTAAACAAAGTTTACTCAAAATTAATTTTATTCTAGTTCCCAGATCAGAAAGTTTTTTGCCTTTTATTTGTACCACAAAATAATCATTGTTAGCTTTTGTATTATTTGCAAAAAAAAAAAGAAGGTTTATAGCCAATTGCATACTTTAAGGGGGGAAACTTTGCCCATCTTACAACCCGATTGTAGGGTATCTCTAAATGGTCGACTTTGCAACAAAATTTGACTTTCTTTTCTATGCTGATGATGATGATATTTTAATCAGCCTTTCCTACACTCAGCCCCGCAATACTTCCGTCCCTCCCTCCTATACAGTTGAAAGTTAAGTAAATTTTCTGTTGATTTTCGCACGCGGACGCCTCATAAAAATTTCAGCATACTTCTTTTTTTTTGCGGCCAACGAAACGAAATGAAATGAAACGTAATGCAAATGCGAAGTGCAAGTTGCCAGGTAATAGTACAGGTGAATGAAAAAAAGGGGGAAAAGAGAGAGGTAGAGAGAAGACGGAGTCACTGTAGAAAGGATAGTAGTACGGAATTGACTAAATTAACTGACGCTCTGGCAAAAAAGTTTGTTTGCCCTCAGACGAGAACTAGACCAGAGGAAAAACTAAACTCATTCAACTGGGGGCAATGAAGGGGGCCGGGGAGGGCTCAGACAAAGAAAAAAACTATTTGATTTTGTGCACAAAAGATTTTTGTGCGTTTAAATATTTGATTTTTCGCTAAAAAATTATGCAACGCTGCATTAGGTAATCGTCGAAATGCACAAAATGCACAATGAAAACGTAGTTGAAAAGGAGTCAAAAGGTCAGATAGGAAAATTCCTTCTTTTTCCCCATTTCACTGATTGATTTAGTGCTTTGGAATTGATAATCATTGAATCAGCGAAAAGAAATTCAAACGAAAATGGTTTTTCGAAATGTTCCATTTGTCTAGGTCTTTAAGGGTTATGAAGAATTATTGCAGCTTGAAATTGTATATTTTGATTGATATTTCATCTTTTTGTGTGACATATACACTCCCGCAGACACACACACACACACACACACACTCGCACTCGCACGTGTGTCTTTACAAGTCGTTAGTCATTCATGTGGAAACTCCACCGAAAAAAAGAAACTTCACATGTAAGCTATATGTGTATGAAGTGAGGGAGGGTGGGACAGGGGATGGGACTGGAGGTGAGAGAAAGTCAAGGATGCGATACTGATGCAAATCTCGTTGACAGTCAATCGCAAGCCACAGGAGGTTGACACCAAAAGTGATTCATGGGCTTTTCAGCCATGACGCTTGGAGTTATTGAAACTTTCCATTTACCCCCCACCACACCCCACCAGACAGAAAACAGACAGAAGGATTGCATAAAGATTGGTCTTTGAGTACGGAGTACGGAATACTGAGTACGGAGTAGTATTTTGCATAAAATATTGAAATTCCTTGTTAAGTGGTACTTAATGCAAATGCAGAGACAGCCAAAAAACAAAAAAAAACGAACTCATAGAAAGATGCAAAAAGGTTTCACAATTTCTAGCAAATTGAAACTTTTGCTGGGTCACCTAACAAGCAATGACCATAAATGTATGTACATATATGACCTCTAGCCGTGGGGTCCTTGAAACTAAAGTCAAATATACAATATATATAAACAAGAACATTTGGTTTTGTTCCAACTTTCTCATGTTTCTGGTAAATTGAAAACATGATTTCCTTATTTTTAGCCTCAAATTCTTGGGCAAAAAAACAAAACTCCAAACAGAAGCCTGTCACTATCACACACACACACGCAGAGACAGACACACAGACACCCAGATAAAGCAGCTGGTGCAACAAATTTCTAGCAATCTGCTTGCAGCAATGGGTGTGCAAGTGTGTGTGTGAGTGTGAGTGTGTGTGTTTGCATTTGCAGGTGTCAACTGCACAAAAACACATTCAGGCTTTGTTGCCATAACAAACAAGAGAGAGAAAATCCTCGCTTCGACTTTCCCTGTCTTTTATCCTTTAACCTCTCTCAGCTCCGCCCCCTCGCCCACAACTTGCTAGCTACATTTGCCTCGTTGTGGCAGCAAATTTGAAATACAATGAAAACATTTTACTTAACAGCACGAGAAAATTGTGGAAAAAAAGCTCAGAGCAGACAGAGAGAAGATAAAAGTCGAAAATGTGTGGCAAAATGAAAGGTTACTTGTCCAACCATTTGAGTTCAATGAATTAGAAGAAGTTGCAATTTCGCAATTAGAACACAAAGAGCCAAGCAAACGCAATACATTTTCAATTATAAGTACATTTTTTTCCACTCCTTCGCTTATCTGGCCACCAAATATAAAAAAAAGAAAACTAAAGTGGAAAAAAACCTTAATTGCAATTGCAAACAAAAATAAATTTAAGCCAAGCGCAGCAGCAACAAAAGCAGCTGTGACATGCAGCAGCAAAATTAATTACCATTTTAGGCAAACCCTTCCCAAAGAAAAAATAGAAAGCAACCCCGAGACAAGTACTCTAGGGGTCAAAAGTAAAAATCTTCAAATTATCCTTAACCAAAAACGGACTTTTTCACACCCTTTCAATCAATAAATTATAAATTTGTTGAAACAAATAATAAAGGAATTAAAACAAATTCTAGCCAAATAAGGATTCCCTTTTAGAACACTTAACTTAAAATTGAAAGTATTTGATAATGGGAATTATAGACTCTCAGACTCTTTAATTGTGATTTCAGGAAATAAAAAGCTTTCCTTCAAATAGATAAGATCATTTGGGGAATCAGGGAATCATAAGAAATTGAACATAAAGAAGGCTTTGAAATCATTCTTCTAAACTTACAATGAATAAACTATTCTTTGAAATCGTTGTTCTTATAACAACATTATGTTTTATTGAACCGATGGGTATAAAGCTGAGAATCAGATGATTTCGACATACATACATATATGTAAATGTATCAGTCCATCGATCTCCCTCAGTTTAGGAGCGATTGATGATAATAAAACTTTGCCATATGTAGAATGAAACCTTCGTAAATCAACTGTACAAAATTTAAAATCAGAGATAATCCAAATGGGGGAACTTTAATCCTGGAAATATGCAATATTTAATTTGAATTTTCAAATGTCTTGTGGATAAAATAAAACCCTCCAAGCGAACAACCTTCAAGGTGTAAAAAAGTCATAAATTAACTAATTTGTTTTGAACTCAAAACAATGAATTCTTTGTACCCAGACTATAGCATACTTTAAGGAGTACAGTTCTCCATCTTATAGCACTAGAACCGCCAACTTGTCAGTAGAAGTACTTTTATATAGTGGGGATGTGACGATTATGAATTTTGCCTCTACAGTAGTTAAATTATCAGTCAAAAAGTGTATTTTTGTTTAATTATTGTCAACTTTTCTGTTTCCTCGAGAAAAGAAACTAATATACCCATTGTCCAAATTGGCAAGGGTATAAAAACGGCGACAAAAATTGCACTAAAATAAGCTACAAACAAAAAAAATTGAGTAGACACAGCATGCGAGAAAGAGAAAGGGAATAGAAGTCGACGGGGGGTAGCTAAAATTTCCACGCCTTTAAGTATGCTATGAATTTCCACTATTAACTGTAGACGGGATCGGCCATGCGCTCAGTCTGATGGCAGGACAATTTGAGGCAATCATGCACTCGTTAATCTTGCTCAGGGGCCCGAAAATTAATAGTTAACCTGGCCCAGGGCACTCACCGAGAGAAAGAGAAAACCCAAAATGGAAGAGTAATGCAGAATGGGAGTGAAGAGGACGAGAAAAATTGTGCTGGCTAGCAAATTAAACTCGTTCTAAATACATTACGATAGCAAGCGGAAGAGAAGGGGAGTTGGAGATGGAGTGAAACCAGTGGGAGGACAGTGGGATTACTTTCAAGGAGCTGCCGAAAAATACAAACAAACACACTGGACACCCAGAGGGTGACAGGCAGCAGCAGCAACAGCAACAACATCAACAACAATAACAACAACCAGAGATAAACAAGATTAATTATACCTGAAAAGCCAAAGTCAGTTTTAGTCGCAAGTCGCTGTCCCATAGCCTTTTGACTTTTGAGCTGAGCTGCGACCAAGATGAGGGGCTGTAACGGAGGTCGGAAGATGAGGATAGGGGAGTCGAGTCCTTGTAGCTGTTGCCCTCGAGCGTCATTTAATGTGGACATAGAGAATCGGGAGCCTTGAAGAGAACCTGAGAAACTGGAAAACAGACGAGTCTGACTTTTGTTTACTTGCCTTTTCCTCCCGGTCCAGCTTGTTGTTGATGTTTTTGTTTTTGTTATTGTTGCTTAAACGCTTGGAAAATCGAGTCCTAGATAAAACGCAGCTGAAGCTGAAGCTAAAGAAGTGTCGTCTCTTTCAGTGTTTGTGCAAAAACTCGTCACTTGAGATAGCACACAAAAAAAAAAACCTAAAAACAACCAAAGAAGGAGTCAAAAGAAAGTATAAGATGAAAGAGAAAAAGGTGATTGCTGAAGGTATATCAAGGTGCTAGGTGCTCTCAATGAGACTCCTTTTCACTATTTGTTTAATTTCACTTCAATTCCAATTGAAAGAAAGTGTATAAGAAATTGAAAACAAACTTTAGGTCAATTTGATTGGCATTTATAATATTTAAACTTATCCTCAAAAACATTAAAACATTAACTCAATTTTGAAAAGTCTCCGAAGAACTGAAGTTTGCCATGTCTTTCACATGGATTTCATATTGGCATTGCGATTTTCATTTCAAAAACAGGAATACATTTTGAGAACAAACAAAACAAAGTCTAGAAAAAATATCAAGATAAATTCAAATCGTTTCTAACTTACAACTTGTTTCTTTGTTAACATATTTAATCCGAAGGTCTCTTCAGAATCGACTAAAAAAAAGGTATGAAATGAATTTTGCTTTTATTATTTACTTTTTGGAAATTTTATAGAATAAGTTAATAGTAATAATTATCATATCTATCAACTTTTATTTAATAATAACAAAAAATATCTTATTCAATGAGAAAAATAAATCTTCTTTCTTATTCAACACAGTTAAAAATGGTCGCCAATATGATTTAGTGTTGCAAAATGGCATTAAATGCAAATAAGTTGAGCAAGAAATGTTGAATTCCAATTCTTTTTGACCGAAGCTTTTGACGCCATTTGGCATAGGGCCAATACTAAAATGTATGTCTTGGCACAGTTTTTTATTAATATTGATAATAAGCTTATAAAAGTTTTACTCAAACTTAATAAGAAGATTAGTTTTTAAGAAGAAAATGAAATTTTCACTGTGTTTGTTGTAGCAAATTGATGTTTAGTTTCTAGATTAACAATCGTAGAACTAATTTCGTTGGGCTAAACTAGTTGAAAGATTCTTTGTTGTTTTTTTTTTTTGTCTATTGAAAACGAGTTCCATGTACACTTCACTTTGATACATTGCAACTCCATTATAGCTAACCTACGCACACACACACACACGCACACATGAGAACACTTTGAAAGACACAATACTATTGCCTTTGGCAATGGGCCAACTGGTATCTATCGAAACTACCACCCATCCCACCCGCCATCACAGAGTGACCGACCTTACCGACCCCACCAACCAGCCAGAATCTAGCCCCAAAGTGCGTCTAAACTAATGGCCACTGACAACAAAGTAAATGAAGCATAGCTTGAAGCCAAGCCCGGACCGGGTCTATGGCAAGCAAATGCCAACCAGGGCATCCCTCGTCTCTCTCTCTCTCTCCCTCGGTGCTCCTGTGTTTGGGCTACCTACTGGACATACCTACCGCCTGCCACGTAATAGGCAAAATGAAAAATCTATAGAGTTAAATGAGTGAAAATCAGGAAAATGCATTAATGAATGAATGACAGCAAGCGCTGTCAGCAACAGCTACAGGAGTAAAAAGGAAGAGCTGGAGGATGGGGATGAGGATGAGGATGAGGATGCGTATGCGTACCTGCAACCACCAACTTTCGTCCCGTTGACCTAAGGGACTGTAGAAAGATTGGGAAGAGAAGGGAACTCTATAAGCGTTGTACGTGTACGTGTACGTGTGTGAATGATCGAATGTGGGTTTTGGCTCCTGGTTAGCCCGATGATGGGCAGGTTGCAGCTGTAACCTGGAGAGTCCACAAGATGGACAGAGACAGAAACGAACAACAGGGTAAACGTGCAACGGGATGTGGCTAGCTTGTGTCCCACGTTGAATGTTGCCTCGTTGAATGTCTTATTTATGAATGCAAAAGCACTGTGCGGGTAGGGAGGGGAGGTAGTTGTTCTAGGGGGTTGTGCTATGGATTGGATTTGGGTTGGGTTAATGCTGTTGGGGCTTAGCTTGTAGTACACCTGATATGATAACCGACGTTCAACACGTACGGAATTCAAGCACACGTCCCTCTTGTTCTCTGTGTATGTGTGTGTGTGTGTGTGTGTGTGTGTTGGCATTCTTAATAGCCAAGCGTCCAAACAGTTGCAATTTCTCCTGCCCAGGGGCTTGGCATGAAGCTTCGTCCAAAATTGTACTCCACTGACAGTTGATGTACAGTCACTTGTAACTGCTGAAATGTAAGGGAAGCTACCCGGCATAATGGCTCTGCTCAGTTGTGTCCTCTGTATATCTGTGTGTACGTGTGTGTGTGTGTGTGTGTGTGTGTGCTGCCAAATGAGTATGGGATTAGGGTTCTTAGTGAGATAGATATTTCTGCAAAAATTTTGAACAGGATTCACTATAGGAATGCATATGAAATATTCGTACAATCAGATCTGCAATAACACTCTTTGCTATAATTGGCCAAGTAATCGGATTAGCTTGTACATCATTGCTTGAAATTTGTTAAAATTGGCCTAACACTATTGTGTTAACTAAACTAAGAGATGATGTTAACAAAAATGAAGACTTTCACAACTGGGCCTATCAGTTTATTGATTAAACTAAGTTTTTGAAAATGTTAGGGTAAGATCAAGGAACTTTTTATACTACACGGCATGGTCAGGATTCGGAAGAGATTGTGCCTTTCGACCTGTATTCAAGAATAGGATTCAATATTTGGGTTTTTTGTAAAATTGAGCGCCCAATAGTCTATGTCAATCATTAATTTTTACTGCCTCAGATTCAGGAAGAGTTGAGATTTCATTCTCCCATTTAGCCTGCTTTAAAAATTACCTTTTTGCCTCAGTTTCATAACTGCCCATTTGTCCCATTTTTGTTGGCGCCTTTCTTCACATTTCACTTCAACTCATTTGCACTATGAGTTCTGTCGGTTATCCAATTGCAGTGTCCACAATCTGGACTCGTTCTCGGCTCCGTCTCTTCCTTACCCTTCCTATTTTTGGGCATCCTGCAGTGCAGCAAACATTTTTCGCCTATGAAAACGTTGTCGCATATTAACGTAATTAGTTCATGCGCCCCATAGAACTCGACGATGTCGGGGAATGTCCTTTCCATGATGAGGAGAAGTGGGGATGTCGGGATGGTTGTCGACTAAACTCCCAGCATCCATTCCATCCCATTCAAAAATGGTTATGCTTCTGTTGCTACTGCTGCTCCTGCTCCTGCTTCTGCTGCTGTTGTTTTTGCGGTGTTTGGGAATTGTGGCCGGAATTATGATGTCCAGGGTGCTATACTCTCTTCCATCTCTTTTCAACTCTCCCCGTCTCTCTCTCTCTAGCGTGGGGCCGTTGCGTGCGTGTTTTACATATGAATATGACCAAAAAGGCGGCAAGTTGGACGAGCTGGTCAAGCTGGGCGAGAGTTGCAGATCCGAGCCCAACCATGTGTGTTAATTGAAACGTGATTGTGTCGGCTAGAGGTTTCAATGGGGTTGGGGTTGGTTGACTATGGGCTTCGGGTTTTTTTTTGTTTGGTTTGGTTTGGTTTGGTTTACTCTTCGTTGCTTCTTTTTTGACACTTGCAATTGCAATTGTCACCAGCGGACTCAACCTCAACCTATTAATGGGTCGCTTAGCTTTAAGTGCCAGATGTAACGGGCAGGCTAACGATGCCGTTACCAGTTCTGCTCCTGCTTATCCTTGTGGATTTGAGCTCATAAAATAGTTTGGAAATTTAAATATTGCACAATATAATTTACTTTATGCTTGTGGGCTTTGGGGAATTGAATTTGCACGCACGCACAATTGAATTTGAATGCAAAATGGCTACGATATCGAATGCATTATTAATTTACACACACATACACACGCACATACACGCATACTACTTATTATGTACATACTGAGAGACAGTTGCAGATGTCCTTTCGGACGTCATGCGGACCCATTTCTCTCAAACCCCATTCGATTCACATCTTTCTACAACTGACTATGAGTATTTAACGGAAATATGGTTTTTCACTTTCCCAACTCGCACGCACACAAACACCCACACTCGCCCACACACACACAGACGCACACACACACACAGACGCACATATACACAATTCGAGATATTGATGATATGAGAAAGAGAATTTTAAATGTCCGTTTAATGTGATTAAGTTGAGGGTCTTAGGGCGGACTTTGTCACATGGCAAGGTAAGGTAGGAGTAAGCTTTTCATATCCTCAAAAATTCTTATCTATGCTTGCAACAGTCCGCATTTGTGGTTGAGTAATTAGAACAGCTGCCATAAGGGGCACGCCAGCAGGGGCAAGGATTTTCAACCTTAGGGTCATACGATTATGATAAGCCATATAAGTGTTTTAAGGGGCAAAACGGATAGAGCATGGACTCTGTTAGTGTGTGTGTGAGTGTGTGTATGGAGGGTTCATGACTTTGTTAGTGTGAGGATCGAAATGTGTTGAGACGATAAAACGATAATAATTGAGAGCTTTATTGCATTAGCAAAGGATATAGCCAGTTAGCCATGTGATTTGGTATCTAACAAGAGAGTACTTCCATTTTAAGCTGGATATCAAATCATTTCAAGGACTTGAAGGATATGAGGCATATGTGGAAGAGTAAAATTAATAATTTAGATATTCATAAGATAAGAAGCTTATATCTCACATACATACATATGTAGTTCAAAATCACAAGAAGTTTCAGTAGAATCAAAAGCAACCTGTAAATCCAGATACTAAATGATTGCAAAATGTATTTTTAAGACCAATTTGGCAATTCGTTTTCTATTTTAACTATCAAATTTCCACAAATTTCCCCTTTCAAAAGAAAAAAAAGTTCCTGAGGTTTACTTACCAGATGCTAGTCCTAAGTGGAAGCTGAGATAAAATGACTTCGCTTTCATTAAATATATATAATATGTCTCGAAAGTCATCAGAATGAAAATGGTAATGATAACCATCTAAATGTATCTTCTTTGACAAAATACTTTTTAAGAGAGATCGGGAAAACGTTTTTAGGATTTTAAAATATCTTTATATTTATTATCTATTATTAACATGATTGCAAATTAAACCGACTTGAGGTCAGAGTTTTAAAGCAACAGTGTAAATTAGAACGGTATTCGTCATCATCAGATTGAACCTTCTGAATTGGAATGCCACACTAAGCTAGAAATATTCAAATTTGTTGTTGGCATTCCTTTTGAAACTAAACCAAAACCAGGCTCAAATTTAATATTAATTGATAACTGCCTATTATTATTAATAATTATTAATTTGAACAAGTAAGCAAAACACAAATAGTTTCATGGTAAAAGTAAAATTGTTCCAAAGGTTTTCAAATAATATTAAATAAATTTCGTACATGGAATGTTGATAAAGCTGGCAGAACTGAAATACATACATTTATATATTGGATGAAGCAATTTAATTCCTGTGAATAGAATAAGCATCCACTGAAATGTGTCCTCCCAGACCATAACCTAGCAAACTTACCGCCCACTCAGAAGTATCATCTTGCAACACACTTTCGACTTGACACGCCCGTCACAAAATTGAGGTTATGTCATTTGTTTAGTTTGTTGCCTCAATTATTTAGCCAGACCAAGTGAAATAGGGGGGTGAGGGGGAATTTAGGCGAAGGGGGACATAAACTCTCTCTATTGGATCCTTGTGGTGTTTATGCAATTACATAAATTTTGTGTGACAATTTCGATTTGGATTTTCTTTTATTTAAATTATGCCTTCAAGTCCATCAGGGGTTATAAAATATTTATTACAATCACACACACACACACACACAGAGACATGTACACACAATCAGAAACAGACAAAAGCCATAGGAGAGAAAGATAGGATACTACAGACAGGATACTGACACGAACAGACGTCGATGTCGTTTTGTGGTAATTAATTTCAATATGCTAGAAAATGTTCAACGAGAACGAGAGAGCATGAGAGAGAGAGCGAGATAAAGAACTAAGCATAATTATATTTATGTGATATGTGTCTATAGGTTTGGGATTTTGATTTTGGTTTCCTTTTTGCTAATTGATGAAATTCAATGCTATGGCCAATGCGAGTGTGTGTGGAAAATTAAAGACTTTCCCAGCAGTCGACCGCAACAAAATCAATTGCCTGTCCAATATTTGTATGTACATTGTACAAAATGGGCAAAAATGTTGCAGCCAAGGGAAACTTGCGGCTCATACAAAATTTAATTTTAATTTCAACTAGGCAAATGTTGCAAAAGTGAGAACAGGCAATTTCCTTTTCTAGAGAAAGGAGTACCAAAACCTCAATTCACACACATACACAGACACACACCCGTTCTATGCCCTGAAGAAAATTTCCTGTACACATTTTAACCACTTGACTGCATTGTGGCTTTTGGCTTAAATGCTTGCCAGAAGTCAACACACACATACATACATACATAGATATATATGTATGTACACATGTCCAAGTCTAAATCCCACTCTCATCGTCTAGTGTTTTTGCCAATTGACATGCAGACCTGGCTGGCAGCCGTAAATCGGTATAAATAATTCATTATTGCCGCCTCGATGCGCATAAATCAAGTCCAAAAACTGAACTGTGAAGCCAAACCAACCCAAGCAGCAGCAGAAGCAGCAAACTCCAGCTCCAGCTTTGCTTTTCGCATGTCTTTCAAACATTTTCAAAATGCACTAAAAACAAGAAAATCTAAAAAGAAATAAAAGACATTTTAAAAAAAATTGTACTGGAGATGCCGGGGATTGAACCCGGGGCCTCTCACATGCAAAGCGAGCGCTCTACCACTGAGCTACATCCCCATGTGACGAGCCAGCGCTCAAAATGCATTTTGGTTGAGCGAGAAAGGGATGCAACGAACTCACTCAAAGGCAGCAGGCAAAGCAAAATGGGAATATTATAAAAACAAATAATAAACAATTAGAAAATATAATTAATTTATAAAAAGTAAATTCAAAAAAGTTTAAAATCACTTTAGTAAATTAATTTACCCACAAAATAAGGCAAACAGAATTAAATTAAAAATATAGTTAAAAGTAAGCTACCTTGCCTTTTTTAATTACCTTGTTCCCATGTCATACCTGAGCTGTGAGTACGGCAATGCTTTCTACCCACCCTACCCTCTGACTTGTATAGGCATTTTGACCATCAACACACACATGGGGATGTAGCTCAGTGGTAGAGCGCTCGCTTTGCATGTGAGAGGCCCCGGGTTCAATCCCCGGCATCTCCAAGTACATTTTTTTTAATGCCAATTTATTTTTTTTTCTCCTTATGATGCTCATGCAAATGGTTTTGTATATAAAAATAATTCGTCGTCTGTTTTGTACGGCTAGGTGAAATATTCCGATTTTGAGATCACAATCGATCGCATTTTTTTCGCTTCTTCGTAAAATCGATAAAGTGATCCATGCTGGTAACAGGCGAACAGCATTAGAGAGCCAATGTCTCTGCTCTCTTCCGCCTTTGTGCTCTGTGTGGTTTTCACACGCCCGCATGATCATTTGTTGTTGTTTTTAGCCTTTATGTAATGTAAAATATACAAGACAGAATGAGATAGAGATAGCCAAGGCGAGAGCCAAAGAACCGTGACAAAAACGCACGCACACACTCGTAAATACTTTTTCTTATACACAAACACAGATGCGGGCCCAGCAATTAAGACTCGTTGTGTGTGTCAGTTTGTGCGTACGTGTGAGTTGGAAAAAACATTGTGCTGGCAAATGCTGTTCGCCTGGTTGTTCACTTAAAAAGATTGAACGATTTTTGCACGGTTTTTTGACGTCCAACCAAATTCATTTTTAGGTTTTTTGAGTTCTCTTTCCATTAAATTGATTCAATGTGTGCGTCTATGTGTGTGTATGGGATTTTGTAGTGGAAATGTAATTACAGTTTCCATGGTGTTTCATTACCGTTGCGCCACGGGAACGATCTTCAAATACCGTTACGCTATTTGATCGAACCAGAGGAAAAAACTTTGATCCCTTCAAAGCGTCTTTGGTGGATCATTATGGTAAGAGCATAAGTCTCTGTCAATGAGGAGAATTGGCTCAATAAATCGTTTTCTTTTTATCTATCGAAGATTATTAAAAGCCTTTCATTAGATATTCACCCCATAGAAATCCTCTCTGTCTCTCTTAGATATCTTAAGCTCTCTTTGGTTGCCACCTGGCATTCCATTTGAAAAGCCAATTTAAATCATTTATTAGCCGTAAATCCCAAAGCTAAAGGCTTAAAAACACAAACTTTATTTCCTCTCGACTGTTTTTTATTTTTTTTTTGTTTTCTTTCCCCGAAAACTTTTATCAGCCTGTCTCTATGTCGCTCTGAAGCTATCTTTGTCTATCCCTCTCCAGTTGGGGAATAAATTTTTCGCCTAAGAAAAAGGTATTTTGCTTAATCCCCAAAACGTTTCACGTTATTTCTTTTTTTTCCTACTCCTTCGTTTCGAAAAGTTGCATTTAATTTCGCGCAAAAATTTCCTATAAATATTCATGCAAATAGAGGGGAGCGGGTGGAAAATAGGGCTCAAGGAAATCCTTGGAAAAGATAAACAAGTCGAAAACAGAACCGACCAAATGCAAAAGGCAGCAGGTGCCGCCCTTCACTTTTAATTAAATGTAAAGAGTTGCACTTTAAAAATACATATATAGACGTTAAATTTTTCGTGATGCAATTTCATAATTGCAAATATGCATACCGAGAACTGCCCCAGTCGCTTCTTCACTCTGAAAAACTAATTAAAACGATAAGAGAACGCGGTAAAATTGTTTGTTTGCCTAAAACCAAGAATAGCCAAATATAAAGTTGGAAAAATAAGCAAAATATATATATGTATATCTATGTATGTATGTATATATAACTTTTGGTTAACTATTTCATTTTTGATGTTTATCTAGCTGAAATTTGCATTGCTGTTTGGTTTGGCCCAACATACATATGTGTGTGTAAATGGGACTGGAAGTCAATTTACTTCAATGGCCCATGCGGAAATTAAATAAATTCCATGAGATCAACCAACCCACCACCCACCCATCCACCGTAACATAATACCGAAACCAAACGGACTCAAAATTGGCAGCTGTCAGCTGTCAATATGGGTACAAGGCCCGGAACAGACCAAAGTACAGTTTGTCCACAAAAAGCGAAAGGACTTACTTTTGGCCAACAATTGTTAGCAACATATGTTTCTATGTACATATGTAAGTACCCCATAAAATTAACTGAATGGATTTTCGCATTGTCTCACTGGTTAAAAATTTCAAGGATGCTGCATATGTGGTGTACCTTCATTTCCTGATGCCCATTCAGGTAATGCGCTCAGTTGGAAGAAACAGTGGCTAGGTCCGATAAGAAGCATCCTCGATAGACAATGGGCGGCATGGGTATTAAATACATGTGCTTGAGAGTGAAATCAAATTGAATGACAAAAGCGGCCAAAAGCTTCAAGGCTTAAATGGTAAATATGTATACATATTCATATCGAAAATGAAATTGCATGTGGCCAGGGATTAAGACTTATCAATCTGAGCAAATATCAAGGGTTTTTTATTGCTACTTATAGATATGGATATTTCAATTTTACTAATTTAAATTTTTAAATACAAATGCATAAAAGACTTCAATTTTTTAATTGTACATTCTTTTGGTTTAATAAACGTTAGTGTTAAAAATGTAGATACTTAAGAAAGAAAACTCTAAAGTTTTGTAAAATTTACACTGAGAACTTCTATAACAAATATTTTGCTAGACGAATATCCCAATTGCCATTACGTTTTTAATAGTTTATTTTCGGGAATATTATTATATTTAAATGTCTAAAGATTTATGTTGGTTTATAAATTTATTATAATTTTTAGTGAAATTAGACGAAAACACAGAAATTCATATAATATTCTCTGTTTTCCGATTTTTAAATTGAATATTTTCAAATATCACTCGGTATTTATTATTTTATTTGCAATTTTATAGATCGTCTAATACTTTGGCCAGGGACTGTATTGAGTAATGATCTACTAACACTTGAGCTCCCAAAGCTAATAGCTTTTTATTTTGTGCGCAGACTTAGTTCAATAACTGTAAGTTATACACGTTTCTTCAATAAAAGTAAACTGGCAACACTGATGCTCTCTCTCCTTGGCCGCTCTCTCTCTCTTTTTATCTTATTCTCTCCCGCTCTGTGCATTTGTAGCTTTGGCGCGCGCGTTGCTCATTTCGTTTCCATATCAAGTTTCGAGCTCACCTGGTCCTCTTCTACACACGTTTCTCATTTGGTAGGGACTTGGTTTGGGTTTTTGGGCCTCTCACCTGTGGCTTTGCAATCAGTTACGAATTGCCCGCGAAAACGTTAACAACGTTTCGAGAAAAAGAAACCCGCGCCCAAGCACTTCGTTAATAGAAGAAGCAACAGTAACAACAACAACAACAACTAACAATAACTGTTTCAAGTGTTTCGTACCTCTGTGTCCGTGTGAGTGTATGTGTGCGTGTATATGCAATATCCCCACCCGCGCTCCCTCCAAACACCCTTTTATTTTGCGACACTCTCATTCTCTCTTTGACGATCAAAGAGTTATTTTTCGTGTGTGCAAAGTTATTCGTTGTTGTTGCACTTCATTAAAAGATAAGTAAGGCTTAAATTGCAACAACAACAATATCAACAACAACAACATCAACAGAAAACGCGTGTGTACGATATCATTCCCGCCTTCATCCATCACCTTCAATCCACTTCACTCAGTGACAACAATTGCATACAAAAAATAAGTTTAACAACAAATTGCAAACAACACTAAAAGAAACACAACAACAGCAACAACAACTACAAGCAACAACAAGTTGGGAATTTTTGGTTTATTTCAAAGGTAAGTCACACAGAGAGAGAGAGAGAGATAGATAGAACTAAGCATAAGGCAAGGAAACTAGAAAAATTAATATGCATGTCAAACCTCAGTTATCCAGCCTTGATACAGTTTCACATGCATTGGATCAACAAATTTGAACTTGAAGTTATTGGCAAATTAATTGCATTTGTGAGGGGAAAAAAAGTTAATTATGTATTTATTTAATTTAGATAATTCTATTATTCTAAGCTACAATTTACGCTACCATTTCCCACATTTAGTTTGTAGTTCTCAACTAGTTTCAGTTTGGAAGGAACTTTGAAATTCATAAATCTCTTTTGATAAATAAAACATGAAATTAAATAAATTTTACATTTATTTGATAATGATATTTGATAATGATATCCTAGGACTAAAAACTTTGTCCACAAAGTTTAATAAATATTATTTTTTATTGTTCAGTCTGATATATGTATAATTCTGTGTTTTTTTTCTAAAGATGTTTTGCACTCTTAGTTTTAAGCTTAATTTTAGACTAATTCAGATTTCTAATAATTTTTGAAGGTTTTATATTTGATTTAAGTTATTATTGGATCTATATTGAATATATAGTCTAATTTTTGAAAAATATAAAGTAAATTCTTTAAAAATTTTAGGTATTTAGATTTTGAAAACATGTTCAGTCTTTCAGCCATCACAGGAAATTGTTTATTATCTATTGCAATATCAGTCGAAATGCCAAAAACTCAATACTAATAAATTCCTAATATGATCTGAAATAAAAATTCTATTTAAATACTGGAATTGTTTCTTGGAAAAACTTTATTTGCTATTAATATGATGTACAAAACGAATTTCGTTCCAGTTAATAAAATTATAACTACAAGGTTTCAGTATAACTCGAGTAACTAATTATAGATTTCTCTCTAAATATCTTGACAAATAAAAAAAGGACCAATCTTTAAGCCCAGTTTTCAAGAGAAGAACAAAAAGTTCATATTTATTTGTTTCTCTCTTTCTCTCCATTCGATGGCAATTGAAAATTAAACTAAATAGCATAACAATTTGCAAAAGCAATAAGCAAAAAAAATGAAATGTGCAATTATATTTTATAATATTATTTATCTTTCAATTTACAAATCACGCGAGTGAGAAGAGAGAGAGAGAAAGAGAGAGAGAGAGAGAGAGAGCAAATGGGAGAGTGTGTAAGCCACACGCAAAAATTAATAAAACTAAATCGAAATTAAAAATGTTTGATAACAACAAAAAAGACAAGGCAAATGGTGTTGGGCCAGTTTAATGGTCAGACAACAAGAGCAAAAACAACAATAATAACAACATAACTTACATAATAATTGTTTTGATTTATTTGCTGTTGTTGTTGTTGCGGCTCCTTTTCGCTGGTGTTGTCTTAACCCCACAGCTAAGCACCCCACCTCCGCCCCTTTGTTGATCCCCCTTTTACACATACATAGTTGCTTAGCTGTTGCCCCCTCCATCAAGACATTGCATAAGGCCATTTTCGAATGCGACATGCATGCGATTTTTATCCCCCTCTCACCCTCTTTTTCACCTGCTTATTTCTATGATACCCTTCATTAAGCGGCATAGCTCAGCTAGCGCTTGAGACATGTCAAGATCTTATAGATAAATTAAATAGACATTGATCTGTCTTGTCTATGAGTTATTTCGAGATATAATCTGTATATTTAACTAATTCCATTGAAATCAATTTCTTTAAATTTTCAAGTCCTTGATACCATTTAAGAAAATATGCTAAATTGTGATTCAAGAAATAAATATTATCCTCGAAAACCCTTAACCACGCCAATCGAAGATTAAATCATTAAACACATAACTTTTCAAAAGAACTATAGTTATCATTTGATTTGAAACGGATCCAAAGTTGGTATATTTTTGGGATATTTCTTCTTCCAAAGTTTGTTTTATTAATTCTTTAATTTATATGTTTGTACTTTTCTTTTGGTTCTGGCTTATAAGTTGGAGTAATTCTAATCTTGAATTTGATTTTGAAATAGATTTTCTGCCTACTCTTTGGGTTGATTGATTCACTTTTTCCTCTGCTCTTTCTATGTCACAATATTTTTAATATTGCTTATTAAGTCCTGTGACTATATAAGATAAGAGTATAGAAATCCGAGTATTAATGATATTAGCCCGGCCCTCTCAGTTGGTTTGTGTCTCTTTGTCTTTTCTTTAGCGTTTGCTTCGTTTTAACGTTTTATTCATAATTCGCTTTCAACTTGGTTAGCAAGTTGTAGTTGTTGTTGTTGGCGCAGGCGTGCCACTCCTCCTTCTGCCCCACCTCCACCTACTCTTCCTCCTCCTCCTTCCCTCTAATAGCTCTGTTGACCAACCAGTGACAAGTCTGGCTTTTGGTATGCCAGCTATGTATCTTTTGAATCAGGTTTCTTTTGATGGTTTTTTACTACTATGATTTTTTTTTCTTACTTCACCTGATTTCTTATGCATTTTTGTCGCGTGTATTTCTAGTTTTTTTCGTTTGGGTTCTTCTTTTTTTTTTTTCTCCTCCAAGGCAGAAGGGGACCAGAACTTGTTGTGCTTGTCACTGACCAGGCCAAACTATGCTAATTCAATTTGTATCTTTACCATTTAACACCGTTTCACTTAGACAGATTTTCGCAGTTTTTTAGCGAAACAGAAACAGAAATTCCAAAAAAAAACTGAAACGGATTTCATTCCATATCTCATTTCGACAATGCAATTCGCCCAATGCCTTGGGCATTGTCTTCATTTCATCATCATTGCCGGTTGATGCTGAAGGCGTGTTTAACAATCAATCAAAAACTTAAATAAGCACTTCATAAGATGGTCACCCCAAAAAACTAAGCAAAAAAAAGAAACGACACTTGTAAATTTATCAAATTGCATTGACAGCCAAAAAAAAAAAGGAAAGAAAAACCCAACTTGAACAAGTAAAATTTATGTAAGCCATGTGTAAAGGAAACTTCATTTATTTTTTTGTATTCTAGGCAAAATGTTTGAGTCTTTCTATGTACCTATATTTGATTGTGAGTATGTATCTGTGTTTCAAGTGCCCCAGAGCTGACGACATTGCCAGCAAGAATAATAAAATAAAAGTGTTAAGATCGCCTCAAAACCGAAAAGAGAAGCAGGCAAATATTGAGAGGGAGAGAGTGGCCACTTAGAAGAAGCTGTAGCTGTGGTAGGAACCTGGTCCTAACCGAAACAACGTAAAACCAAAAAACAAAAAAACCTAACCAACCAACAAAAAACATTCTGATTGTTGAAGCTCCTCAAAAAGCATTTTTCAGCCGGCAATTTTTTGCTTACCCTGTAATAGCCAATAGGGTTATTGAGGGGTATATTAACTTGGTTACGGTTAATCAATTACTAAACATTTTCTTAATTCTCTGTTATAAAACTTAGGTACAGTTCTCTTCAAATTAACTTGCAGCTGCGGCTTTGGTTTAATATCAGTTAAAAAAATCATGACCAAAACGTAAAAAAAACGATTGGTTATGGGGAAAAATGTTTTTGGGTATAGTAATTTTTGTTTTTTCTCTTCGGAAACCTTCCTTTCCACTGCACTGTAAATCATATTGATGAAATTGGAAATAAAAATGAAAATCTGGAGTATTTTTGGAGTACAAAGTTCCTGAGTTAGATGGGATATACCAATCATTCCCAAGTAAACTTGATTTCTTTCGCTCACTTTCAATCTGAATGTATTTTAAATTAGTTCACAATTCCTAATCATTTAAGTATATCAATTTCATTTTAAAAAAAGGTTAAAAATTAAAAAATATTACAAAAATAATTAAATTTTTTTAAAATCGATCTAAAGTTGTGTCTTCAAAATTGGCGTGCGAAAGTCTTTAAAGATTATTTTACAGGAAATCTGGGTAAAGTGCCTCTGTTATTCAAAGATTTTTAAGTTTTCCTTAAGGAAAACCATTTTAAATAACATTACTATTAAAAGTATTTAAATATATTTTCCTTATTTCTAAATTTCCTACAAATTGTTTTTAAAGACTTTTTAATTCCAAGAATCTTCAGATCTCGAATATATGATGAAGAGAATTATAGGGTATTGAGTTAACTTCCTCTCGTTGCCGGCACCCTTCTTCTTCCGCTACCTTTACCCCTTTTCCTCTTTCACTGTCTTCCCTTTTTCGTTGCGTTGAACCGCCTCTTCACCTCTTTCTCTACCTGGCAAACTCATCTTTCTTGTTTTTTTCGGTTTTTTACGTTTTTTTTTTTTTGGCCAAGAGCTTGAGAAAATAAAAATTGATTCTAGAACCAGTTTTGAGTTTTCGGTTTTGTTGGGATCTTTGAGACTCTTCTCGGTTGATTCTACTTGATTTTGGAGTGTGCGTGTGTGTGTGTGTGTGTGTTTGGTTCGGTGTGCGTTATTCTCCAAAGTATCTTTGGCTTTTATACTTGGTTAGCTGCTGCTGCGTGCTTGCTGATCGTTTTAGGCGTTTCTTCATTTATTATTATTATTATTATTTTTACCCTTTTGTTCACTTTTTGTTGTTTGTGGTATGCCCTCAACCTCAACAACAACAGCAACAGCAGAGGCAACAACATTAATAACAATAAAAAGCTTTCGTTTTCATTTGTTTTCGTGGTCCATTTCATTATAATTTATACATAACTTATATATTTCTCGTCTCTATCTCTCTCTCTCTCTCTTCTCTCTGTGCTTTTTGGAAAGTTCCCCTTCAACCTTTAACAAAAAAAAATAAAAGATAGTAACGAATCTTGAAACTTTATTCATAAATTGTTGCATTTTAGATGAGTTTCTTTTTATGAAAAAGTCTACTGCGTCAATATTGCAACACTCTTTATAGGAGAGAGATGATCTAGACGATCTTGATCTTGGGAATCTTAGATTTTGGGAATTTATGTTTAAAATTCCTGTCGGATGAAGAGTGTATTTGGGTTGTTTATTACTAAGTGCTTAAATTTCCATAAACAAAATCGATTTTCTGTTCTTCCTTCCGTCTTCAGAAGCTTTTCCTTTGTTTGGATTGGTATAAGATCAAGTAAGATATGTGTATTATGGTATATAGGACGAATTCCCTTTTCTTATCTTCAAGTTTTGTTCTCTTTTCGTTCTAACCGCAGACCGGGATCAATAGTTTTAAGCTGCACTAAATCTTTAGAACGCTATTTCGGTGATCTTCACTACATTTGTTTCAGCCTTGTCAAGGTTGCTCTGCATCTTAATAAAGTTTTAATAACAATAGACTTTTAAAATATAAAGACTATTGTTATTAAAACTTTATTTTGGGCATTCTAAACTTTTGTTTGGTATTACAAAATTCCTTTCCAATTTAAACTTGGGATTAATGGTTTTAATTTAGAAGGCACTTCCAAAAAGCTTAGCTAGATCCTCATCAGAAAACCAACTTTTCAACTTAGTTTATAACTAAAACTTTCTTCAGATACTTAAATGATAGACTCTTTATGCCCAACTAGAGCTATAAATCAATCCATTCTATTCCAATTAGTGCAGGGTATCTCAAGGTCGACAAAAAAAGTCTGCCTGTCTGGCTATTGTTTTTATTTTTCATTCTTCAATCTTCCTCAATATAAGGCCTTGAGAACATTAAAAATTCAGTAATAAGTATTCGTTGAAATAACAACCGAAAAAGCAACAACAACAACAACAAAATGGCATAATAATCAACTATGCAAAAAAAGGCAACAACAAAAAATTGAAAAACTTTTGCAAATGAAATGATATATGATCGTTAAAAATGTATTCAATCAGTTGGGTTAGGTACTTGGTTAGTCGAGGAAGCGACGATGCTTCAGTCAGTCTGTTGAAATGCAATTGTCTGGATTTTCCCATGTCACTCAACGAAAAACAACAACAAAAAGAGGAAATATTGTGAAGTTGTTGGTACTACAATGCAAATTTTTAATATGGGAATACAAACCCAAATATATTTGCTATGTGAGTCATAATTTGGTTTATAAAAACCCAACACAGAATAAGTCATTAATAAAAGTTTTTGCTAATTGAACTGAAAAAAACGTAACTAATTAATACAAAAAAATAAATAAATAAATAAATGAAGAAAAAATTTAAGTTATGGTTGAACAACTCTGCATCTTAACAAGGTAATCTCTTAATTGCGCCGAATTCATTTTAGCTGTTTAGTATTTGTGACTAGTGATTCTATTGACGTGATCAACGTCACTCAAACTCGTATTTAAGACAAAGTAGGAAAATGTTTAAAAAACGTCATTAAATAAGTTTCAAAATTAGATTCGTTTAAATCGAATTCATTTCATATTGAAGACATGGAACAGCAAATCAAATATTGAATTGAAATTTATCAGTTTTACTCTTTTGGAAGGTCCTTACATAAGAGTTAAGGAATAACTTGGGGAGTTTGTAAAGTTCTTGCCAACATTTTGGACGCTTACTTAGTTTACCTACTAATTCCAAGTGTTACCTTAAAGTTAATGTTCCTGTTTTTACCAGAGGTTCATAAGTTCCACAAAGATTACAAATTCACAATTAGTTAGTTCTTTTATTTAAAAACTTGCGACCTGTTGGAACTTTACTTAGAGATAAACAAAAAAAATGTATTTTAAACAAATGAAATGGACATTTTTTATCCACTTGGCAGATTTATGTAAGCCATCATACAAATTATTTTAGCCTTAAAACAGAAAACAAATATAAAAATCAATCAATTTCAAAGAAACTATTAATATTTATCATTAACTTAATACAAAAATCGTTCAAAACTAAGAAAACTATTAAAGATTAGCAAGAAACTCTTTTTACAAAGGATGCCAATTACGTGTAATATAAAAAAATACAATAATTTTAACATTTTAACATTTTTCTATCCATAAATAACAATATATATAAAAAACTTTTTCTCAAAGGATATAAAAAACACGTTTATAGGAGTTTCTCAAACTGATATTTTAGAGCTCTGACTAACCTCTGCTTATCCTAAAACATGTTTGCAAATTAAGGGCATAAAAAAAAACTATTTATATTAACTTTACTATGGCAATTAAATTTAAGTTATGGAAATGTTGGTAAATTCAAAATAAAAAAACCAAATGCTCATGTTTCCTCTCACTTGACTAATCGTAAAAATTCACAAAAACCTTTTCCACTTTAAGTGCAATTAATATAGCTGGCTCTTTTTCTCTCTCTCTCTCCATATATATCGATCTTTGTCTGTATATATATATAGTATAAAAAGTGAATTTATAGATACTTATGTAAACCATTCACATTTCTCAAATGATGCATCACGAGTTGAGTAAAAAACAACTTATGACAATTATAATTCAAAGGCAAACAACAGTAAAACAAAATAGAATGTCGATAATACTTAATAACAAAAAAAAAAAATTAAGAAAACAACAACAATAAATAAGAAAAACAAAAAGAAGAAGAATGACTAAAAAGTTAACGTAATAAATTAAACAAATGCTGACGACATCGAGAGTTTTACTTTTCAAGTGTCGTCTGACTGAGATTTTTATTTTGTAAATATATAATAAACGGTACTTGAATGAAATCACGGTAGAAAAATACTTTCGCTATCACTAAAAAAAAATCAAATTGTAGTAATCATATTTCACTTGATTTAGATAGTTTCGGTAGTTAAGTCTTCTTTCTACCCCTGTTTCTCCTTCTTCTCCTCCTTCAAGGTTCTGAATGCGAATTATTAATTTTCTGTTGACTTTATCAACCACAAAAGAGGAAAAACAAATTTATTGTCTATCTTATCTTTCAGTTAAAACACGGGGTAAATAATTGCTCAAAGAACACTTTGGTCAACAAACGAATATTTCTGATATGCATATAATTAAAAAGAAAAAACCTAAACCAAAACGATGACGTCAATTTTATTGGGAATATTAACTTTTGTCATCTTTTTGGCTTTATTTCTGCTGCTTCAAGGGAGTGGGGAAAGCCATTTACAGAGAAATAAAAAATTGATTAGCATCTTTGGGTTTAGTTTCTTCTGAATTCCCCAAAAGTCAGTTAATGCTCGATAACAACTGAAAAATACCAGAATATTGTGGTAACCGGAATCGACTTGAAAAGGGCATCAATTGGTAGATGATGATCTTTTAAACTCTTAAGGCATTTAATTGGAGGCATTTCCTTAAATGGTTAAACTAGAGTAGTTAATGGAAGTGTAGCTAAGCCTTTTCAAGTACGTATGACAACATTGCGAGTGTTAAATAAATATTAAATTAAATGCAATCGACTACTGAATCTTTATGCCTTGCAAACAATGAGATACTGAATGAAAATATTGACTTGATCTTTACATTTGTCACATGTTTCGTTAGTTAAACAATTTAAATGCAGTTCATCAGTTTAGCTTACGGTTTAACTGACTTTGCTGTAATTTCAAGCAAAGTTAACTCTATTGAAGTAAGAAATACTTAATGAAGATCTTACATAGACACTTAACCGAGTAAAAGTATTAAACAAATTGTTGTTCAGCTAATCATAAAGCCTTTGTTTAATCGTAATTTTTCTAAATAGATAAACAAGTAAAATTTCTCACAACTTAAGAATTTCTGATTTATTTTTAGATGATTAATTTATATTACCTTCACTTTAGATGTTTTTTTTTTTTATTATAGATCTGAACTCTCTATTTTATTATGTATTATATTTTAATGTAGCCACTATCAAATTGTAATTTATATTACTTCATTTTTTATCAGCGAATCTTCAAGTATAATGTTAAAAATCATATAAATGATCTTTAAATTTAATAAAAATCAATATATTCTAGGAAAATAATAATAAATAATCTATTAATTTCATTATTTATTATGGACAAACATACATTAATTTAAAACAAATATAAAGCGAAAAGTTGTCTCACATTTCATTCTAGAATTTGTTATAGAAATTACAAGAAGTTCTATAGTCGTACATATTTGGTTGACTATTATAAATATTATAAAATTTATGATAATAACTTTAAAATAGCCAGAGAGTTATATGCATTGGGTTATATGTACATATTTATTAACAAAATCGAACCTATTTTTCAGAAAGTTTTCAAGTTTAGGGTAATTTGGGGTCACCGATTGCAAATATGACCCAGGATTCTTAAGATTCTAGACGCAAAATGGTGTATTAAGAAAACAGAAGCAAATATAAATGATCAATATATTAAAAGTACAAATGATAATTATAGGTTTTAAATTTTCTTAAGTCTAAGATTAATTGAAATCGACTGACTGTGAGACTAATTTTTGCAAATGTCAAACATATTTTCATATCAAAATGGATATCGATGAAAAGGGAGAAAAAGGAAAACTCTCTGTTTTGTATTTGTGACTTCGTGGTCATAAATATAGTATTCAATATCAATCAATAAGATCACAAGAAATACATAATACTTCGATATATAATATAATATAATATTTGATAACAAAATATATATTTTAAAACATACTTCAGCATATGTCAAATATATTTCGATATATCTACTTATAATGATCTGCTCCACCAAATATCAATCTGCCTAAGAATTTCATCTTATCCAAGTTATTTATCTCTGATCTGTACATGTGAAGTGCCATTCGTAAGCAAAGGTCGAGTATATAACACCTGTTAAATATCTCGATTGAATAGACCCTGTTAGTGTACATTGTAAGCGATTAGAATTAAGCTAGTTAATTGTTACACATACATACATAGATGAGCTTTGGACAATTGTTTTCTTTTTGTATTTGTTTAGTGGTTATCATCAATATAGCAATCCTGCGCTTATGTAAATATATTATTCAATGTCTCCCTTTCATTGACTACGCCCCTGTGCACTTATTGTCTGAATGACTGGGCTGGCTGTGTTTTGTCGCCTCGGGCGCCTGAGAATTGTTAGCAATACTTTGTCTGACTGAATCTGAATGGTTTTTTAGCTGGGAAACTCTGCAAAACTGGTTATGATTTGTTGTTAGTTGTATTTTTTCTTCATTTTTTTTTTTGCTTCATTCTCTCTATCGTTTTTTACCCGTTCTTTCTTCTCTGATATTCAATGACAATGGCAAATAACAATTGTGGGGTCGCTTGGCACCTGCAGTTTGAGAAAAATCAACAGCAACAACGACAACAACGACAAAATCAAATATAAAAGAAGATGCCTGGCATTTAGCATGTTAATCAAACTGCGTCAATGACAAACAGGCCAAGTAAATATTTGTTGGAAAAATAGTTATGAAACTTTTGCATGGGCCATAGCCACGGTATGTAAATTGAAACTGAAAACGAAAAAATGCTTACAACTCAGTGAAGGAATGTGCAACGAGATTTTGTCTTGGAATAGTTAGTAAAAATAAATATTAGGGGGGAGTTTTGGGCTAAGAAATATTTCTATTCCTATTAAGAAGGTTTAAAGACTAAATGAAATGTCTAAAAAAGATTAAAATCTTGTTAAGTGTTCTATTATTTATTTCCCAATTCAATCTTAAGAAAATTTTACCCCATTTTTACCTTTTTGAATTGGTTTAATAAAATTCTATTTGTCAAGTTTGGGGGTTCTCCTTTTTTTAAAAGTTTCGAGAATTGTAGAAAACTTTAATTAAATTTGCAATCAAGCATGAAGAACACAGACACACACACACACTCATACACACATACACATATCAGTCCCTTCCTCTCTTCGTCTCTTTGTTCATCTGACGGCTCGACTTGACCCTCCTTCAACCCGCCTAGTTATAGTACATAGATTCCATCTATACTTCTCCATTGTTGTTGCTGCTGCTGTTTGTTTATTTAAGCGGTTTCTCATCATTAAAGTAAATTAGCCGTTAGGTACAGATACAAAAGCACAGGTAGAGACGCACACACTGTACAGGTACACAACAACAATATGAACAACAACCAAATATGTAGTTAGTTGATTCCGACGCGATGCCAGACAACCGACAAAAAATTCAACTATTGTCCCATAAAACGTGTCGTGTGAGTGCGGCAAATTTCTAACAATAATATTAAAATCTAAATTTAATTTCCTTAAGTCTCAAAATTATTGCCAAATGATAAGTTTAGTGTATATATCTTTATTTTTTTTACAAATGATAAGATTCGGGGAAATGTATGCAAAGTTCAATGAGATTTCATTCATATTCGAATGCCGAATGAATAAATGAAGTTTATGTGAGAAATTTGACAAGTTGGTGCTAAGGAATGAATGACTCATAGTATGACAGAGATAGATAAGTGCGATAAGAAGTAAAATCTTTATATAATATATGTAAATAAGAACTTGGAAATTGATATTTGGGTAATTTTTTGTGAGCTTGAAGCTCGAGTTTATTGCTACTTTCTGCTTTAAAAGAAGTTATAATACCCATTTAATGATAGTGACTTTTAAATTCTATAAAGTAACATAGAACTATCATCGATAAGTTATGATAAAACAAATGTCAAAAAATAAACGGTTTAAGATGTCTGGTTTTTATCTACTTGTATCAATAAAACATAAAATATGGGTAGCCACATCAATTGAGGAATAATATTAATCAACGACTGAATCAATCATTAAAAAAAGAGACATCTCAGATCTCCGATTTCCGGCTCTAGGTTCTATCTAAATTGAAAGTGTGTGAGTATATATTATAGTATTTTTGATGTACTTTTTGTTCGCTTTGTTTCCATTTCAATTGTTTCATAGCCTCAGTTCCGCTTCCTAATAGAACAAAGCGGTGAGGGGAGGAGGGAAGAGTGAGAACAGAGAGTCTATAAACCCACATGCGAGTATTAAACAATTATTATTATTATTAATATTACGTGTCTTACCTATTATTGTTGATTTTAGGCAACTATTTGTTGCTCTTTTTTCTTTTTTACTTTTCGCTTCATTGTTTACTTTGTTTGTGAATTAAAAATCGCTTACAATTGAATATGATGCTGGGATGATAATGATTTCAAATGGAAGGTGGCGGCGGCGGTGAAGATCAAGGGGAGTGCCAGGGGTACTCAAGGTCGAGCTCATCTCGACTGACAACCAAAATCAAAATTGTTCAGTAAATTAAGCTAATGTTAATACTCATAAATCTTATAACAAAAAAAAGGCACCCTTTCCCTTTGCCTCGCCACCTTTGTGAATGATTCAACAATATTTGCACCCCAAAAAAACAAAAAAACCACAAAAAAAAAACACAAAAAACATTATAATAAATTTTAACAAACGCGGAAAACAAAATGCCTTTTTGTAAATGTTTGTGCCTTTTTTTCGACATAAGGCTTGGCATTTTCTTCCCTGTTGATTTGAGTTCAGGGTCGTTGGAAAGTTTCGCGTTATATGAACCTACATATTACAGCAATTATATATGACTGCATATATATGACTCTCTGACAAAACGAGATTTGCTTACTGTGAGAAACCGATCAAAGCGAAATATGCATTAATCCGAATCTCTCAGAACTTCCCCCCCGTTGTCAAACTTCCTGCACACGTTGCAAAATTGTGGGAAAAACGATTATCGCAAAGTTGGAAGTTTCCCTTCAAGTTGTAGCTTAGGGGATTTTTTAAGGGAAAACTTAATGTAGAATTTGAATTATTAAACCTTTAAAGCTCAAACACAGAGGAACTTTCCTCGTTGTAAAACTTTCAAATCTTCGAAAGACTTTACTTTGTGAATTTCGAAAATTTTGGCTTTTATTTTTACTTGAGTTCAGGTTGTCAAATTTCACATATGTACATATTCTGAAACCATGTAAGTTTCGTAAGATAGAACTCTTTTCTCACAATATTAGAAATCCTTTAAAGTTTATCAAGTGCTTTGTGACTTATTGATAAATTGCAATTTAAATTCATTCTTCTTCATTATCAAAACTTTACGCTCTTCTCTTTAAACATCCGTTTATTTTGAGACACTGTGGAAGGAAAAATCTCTTTAATAACCTTTTCTTGCTCGGACTCTTATGAAAGATCACGTTGTTAAATTTCTAGCACCTTTTTTGAAACGATGCATGTTGTCAACTTTTACAAGTGTCTCAACTGTGCGAAGATTATTTCGGGAGACTAGAAAATTTTGATCGTAGTACTTGAAAATTAGTAACTTCCTCTTACATCATGTTGCTAAAACTCACACTACCACATATGTATAATAATATTGTGAAAACTCATGGCGAAATTTCTCAAAAAAAAAAAAAAACTTATTCTTGGCTTTCGAATTAGCGTAGACTGTTATGTAAGGACACGTTGTGAAACTAAGCACGTTGTTAAACTTCCGGTAAAGAACCAATCATTGCGAAATTTGAGGAAGTTTTCTAAAGGAAATGCACGTAAAAGCAGCTAATCATCGAACTTGCATTCTTCCATTTTCCTAGGTCACGTTGCCAAAATTCACGCTTCAGTCATAGATACACTGCTACAAAATGAGAACTTCACACAATCTTTCATATTGTGTAACTTCATACATAATAAATATATTTTCTAATGAATATTCTGTATTGTATTCTCTTTGGCGCATTTAAAAAGTGTGAGAAATTGATCATATGGAAATTTGCATATATGCAATTCGCCAACCCGTGACAGGTTGCCAAACTTCAGACACACGTTCTCCATCCCTCTAATCGGATTTACATAAGTTGAAGGTCGCCATCGTCATCCAGTCGTCATAGTGTGTAAAAATTTTAGTTTTAACCAACTTTTGAAAAAAAATATCAAAGAAGTTAAATTCGGCTATGCCGAAGTTTATATACCCTTGCAGTCCTTGACAATAATAATTTCACATGTTCAAAATTTCTTTTCTGCAACTCAATTCATTAATATACAAACAAAACAATTTTACTCTTCATACTATGTACAATTTGTTCTTCTTCTTCCCTCATTCCCTAAGCAAAGCAACGCACGCATACACATACAGTTTATGTAGCGTTGCGTCTGTGTGTGTATGCATGTGCTCTGTTAACAGATGGTGACGTAGTAGGCAGCAAGCAGAGCTGCCGGCAGCGATTGAACCGATTTATATAGACTGTAACTTGTGTTCTATTTATCCGATCAGGGTCAAATTTTGGGATCTGAGATTTTATATCAAATTCTATTATATTGGTAAATTTCATGGGGATACTCCAATTTTTGCAAAAATTTTTGTTCCAGAGCTATATGATATAGTAGTCCGATCCCAAAGATTTTCATACTTTATCTCACCCGGGTAAAAAAAAGCTCCCAAAAAAAATTTCATCCCGATAGCTCTTAAGATGGCTGAGTAAAACGCGTACGCACCGACGGACAGACGGACAGACGGACAGACGGACAGACGGACAGACGGACAGACGGACAGACGGACAGACGGACATGGCTATATCGACTTAGCTTCTCATGCTGATCAAGAATATATATACTTTATGGGGTCGGAAACGTCTCCTTCTGTGCGTTACAAACATCTGACCAATTTTATAATACCCTCTGCAAGGGTATAAAAACTGAAAATAAATCACGTTGCCTTCTGCCCACCGACGCCGCCTCCGCCGCCGATAAGCTTCAATTGTGAAAATCAATTTCTGACCCATGAGCACATGCTAACGGAATTTCTATAGATGGCTTTTGAAGTAGAGCGTACAACAAAAGTTATACTTAAGCACGACCATAAAAATATTAAATAGAATTTGAAGTAAACAATAACAACCATAACACAAAATTCATAATTTTAAGTTTTCATTGTTTGTTTTTTTTGGCACGTAGAATTTGATACCTTTATCGAGTAACATTTGTTGCTGATGGGGGTTGTCCGGAATGTAGGCCAACATATTGCCAATGACATTTTGTCGTCATGTCGCCCACCATGACCAGAAAGAAAGAACATATCAATTTTGATAAGCCTGAGTGTGTGTGTGTGTCCATGAATCGTCCGATAAGCCGCATAATGCTACACTTGAAAAGTTGAATGGACAAAAATTTCTTATCACCCAAAAAAAACACCAAATTAAAGAAAACAAAAACTTACTATAACCATAAAGATATAGATATAGATCGTCGAGAATTACATCATATATGGGCATAATGTTTGGTTTCATCATTTCTTCTCGATCTCTGAGTTTCATTCATTGCTTTGCTGATAAAAATTGAAGGTCTTCAATGTAAGAGAGAAGAGGCAAAGAGAAAAAAAAGCTCATTAAGAATTCTTTTGCATTTCTCGCTTATCAGAAATACTATGTTTAGTTCAAATAAATAAAATTGACAGATGAAATAGAAGTCGACTAGAAACTACGCTTTATTATAGGAAACTGAATGGTTTACGGCTTCTTTCGATATGAGATGAAAGATGAATCTTGTTCAGATGAATCTTGTTTTCATTTACTTTTATCCTAAAAAGACTTGTCATAAATTAATAATTAATAACACAAAATATATAATTGAATTGGCAATGTTACAGTATTCTATTAGTATATTAGTTTTACCGATTCTTTTCAAATAATTTTAATAACAACGAATAGTTTGAGTACTTGTCGTATACGTAATACAAATAACGTATTCGACACGTGACCGCGTTATTAAAAAAGTAATACTTTTTTTTTATGATCTACTTAGTCAAGTGCAATGCGTTGAATTTGGAATGGGCAAAGTAAAATATTCAAGTCCCTTTGGTTATTTATTCATTATTTTACTTATTTTATTTATTATTATTATGTTGCCCAATCTATGGGCATATAAATTTGTTTGTTTATGCCATTGGGAATAAGTATTTATTTAAGAAGTTTCGCAAGTGTTCCAAGTATCAGGATTATCTTGAATAAAACAGTTTTTGGTAAGCTTTGGCTATTATTATTTATCTATTATTCAGTTAACTTTTCGATAAACGCTAAGTAAAATACTTTGAATGAATCTTTATGTACACAAACAAAGGTTAAAGGATCAGTCTTTAGCCTTTGTCCCTTCTGTCTTATACTTAAAGTTCTGTCAACTAATCTGTAACGCAACTTTTAGATCCTCTTTCTCTCTTAATTATACACTCATCGTAAACAGGATTTTTAAAGGATCTTAATAATCCACAAATTTCTATTCATAGAAAAAGGAGTGACCATATCTACAGAATCCTTAAAGCCTTTAACTCTTCTCATCTACAAAAAAAAATTCATTTTAAGGATTTTAACAAATGCAATCTTTTAAGTTCTATACCCCTCCTCGAGTCCCATTTTCTTGAAAGGGTATGAGCAACCAAAACATCATTGTGAATGAGTTTATTCCGCTATCGTCAATGAAGAATGAAGCATGGCTTCAGTGAGGCCTCAGTTTGCTGTAACGAAACATATTCTCTTGACTAATCTGTCCCTTTTTCTCTATGTTGATCTTACAGACACAAACAGCAGAAACATGTCCAGTTCACCCAAAACGCCCACGCCACCCACATTGCCGCCGGGAGTGACGAAAGTGTGTCACATTGTCAAGCGACCCGATTTCGATGGCTATGGCTTTAATTTGCACTCGGAGAAAGTGAAACCAGGACAATTTATAGGAAAAGTTGACGCCAAATCGCCAGCTGAAGCAGCAGGCCTTAAGGAGGGTGACCGCATCCTCGAGGTGAACAGTGTGTCCATTGGCAATGAGACGCACAAACAAGTGGTGGCTCGTATTAAGGCCATTGCGAATGAAGTGCGTTTGCTGCTGATCGATGTTGATGGCAAGGCTCCTGTGCCGCAGGACGCAAAGATGTCATCGCCCGTGTCCACACCAATAACTCCACCACCACCACCATCTGCAGTCAGTGTGAATGGCAATGGAAACCGGTCACCATCGGCCTATGAGGGTACCAAACAGGAGATGCCCGGTGCCAGTGCCAACATAAGTAGCATCAGCATGGTCAGTACCAAACGATCATCGAATGCCAGTAGCATTCAAAGTGGCAGCACTATGAATGCCAACGATGTGGATGTGGTCGACAGAGCCATGCCCATTGCAGTGCCACCGCCCGTTGTTCCATCCAGTCCGCAAAATGGAAATAAGCCCCCCTCATCGCCCATTAACAATAATACATTGATGGCCACACCACCGCCGCCTCCATCGGCCACCACAAACGCAATAAACAATGGCAATGGCTCGGTCTATAGCAGCACAAACGGTAATGGTACATCCGCAGGGACACCATCGCCATTGCCATCACCGACATCCGCATCCGCAGCAGCAAATGTTAACCGAGCGGGCAGCCTAAATTTGCCTTTAACAGCCGCCGAGATGCGAGCGAAATTGGCATCGAAAAAGAAATATGATCCCAAAAATGAGAGTGTGGATCTAAAGAAGAAATTCGAAATTATACAAAAGCTCTGAGAGAGAGACACAGAGAGAGAATATCACCAATCGTCTGGAGATCTATCCAAATCCAAATCGATATATATATATATTAGCATTTTCTCTCTACTTTTTCTTTCTCCAATCTTCCCTCCCTCGCAAGGAAGAACGACAGATAGAAAAAACATCATGATGAATAGAAATGAAGAAGGCACCATGTTATTATCTTACACACACACACACACATACAAATAAAACAACAAAATCTATACAAAAATCTATGTCATAGACACAACAAAACAACGTTTCAAAATGAGAAAGAATAACAACAACAACAACAACAAAACAAGCAAATATTTAGCATATTTTTAGTACGCAAAAGTCACTTATGAACTAAGCAAACGTTTTTTTATATTATTAAGTTCAGCAGGTAACAGCAAAAATATATACAAAATATATCTACCTATATAAATACATATATATAAATATATATATCTGTATAAATTTATATAAATATATATCGTTTTATACAATTGGCAACCTTTTTTCGCATTCGTTGAAATATATGTACTTAGTTTTGCATATACATTTTTACAGTAAATAAAGAATAAAAATAATTAAAAACCATAAAAACAAAAAAAAAAAACCCTATTTAAAATTCTTTTTGTTTTTCAATCCAAGAAAACGATCTATAGATACTCTGAATTGGATTAGAGTAAGGTAAGTCAGAGATCTAAAATAGTTGTTAATCACTTGATGATCTTCTATATATATAATCCCGATTTATTCGGAATGTTTTTATCTTATTTTAGGCGATTGTAGGAAATACTACATGATGGGAACTTAAAAAGTTCATAATATTTAAAATTTTATAAACCGTTTAGTTTAAAAAGATAAATCCTAATTCTTGTACAAGGTATTAAAAGCACAAAAATCCTGAATTTTTTAACATCAAAAAGTTAAACGCTCTAATAGAAATGGGTTACAAATCACTAACAATGCTTTGAAATACAAAAATCTTAAAAAGGACAAATGAAATATGTAACAAGATTGATATTTTGATAAATATGTAGAAAAAATCCTTTGTTAATCGAGAAAATAGTAATAAGTAATGAAAAGAAACAAAACATGCTCCAAATAATTCGGCTGACCATCTTTTATCAATGGTTTTTAGTCTAGAATTCTAAATACCACTACATTATTTGATATAAGTACGATATAAGTACTTATTTTCTGCTGTTATGAACAATCAAATCTACAACTACAAGGTGTCATTAAGATACCTTCTTATAATTCATATTTCATTCTACTGTCAATGGAAATATATTGGCTCTATAATCTATAAACGATTCTTAATCACTTTTTAATCATAATTAATCTGTACAAGTGCATCAAAGAAACATGAAGAATAATCAATAATATAACCCATTGAAAGGGTATCATTAACCACATGCTAAAAATAGCCAGAGTATTGCAACAAAAAAGTTATTTGCTTTTCTTTATTAATTACCGAGTGGCGGCAAAAAATGCTAAACAAACTTTATGGGCAAACAATTTGTATAGAGGCAGGCCTATCTACAAAGCAAAATTTGGCAAAATATAAGAGTTTATATGAACTCTGAGAGTTTGAAACTCTTAAGAGTTTAATACAAAATAAACACCATCAAGACTGCGGTTAGCATATGGTATAAAAAACAAACGTATTTGTTTTAATTAACACTTTTGCAGCTGTTTCAACATTAATTTGTCTACCTCTGAGTTAGTCTTATAATAGTTAAAGGTTTCCTTTAGTGTGTGAATCAAGATTAATAGAAAATTAGGAAAAAAAAACAAACAAAATTGTACAACGTATCTTGACGAACATTCATTGGAGTCTCAACTAAAACTAGATTACATTTTAAACACTTACAAACTATGACCTTAAAACAGGCAAAAATTCACTTCTAATCTAAATAAGAGTTACTTTATAGACCCTGCCTCTTGAGATTACAGAGTCCGGCCACAACTATAAGCAGCTCATTTAGATAGCCCAACAGCGACTTCTGTTGTATTGCATTGTGTTCCAAGATCTTATACTCTCTCAGTCTATCAATGGCGTCTTGCATTTGCAAACGACAGGCGGGAGCTGGTTCTGAATTACGCAAAGTGGGCAGCTGCAAGGATGGAGCCCTCTTGGAGGTTAAGCAGCCATCAATAACCGACAATGATTGCTGCTGGGCCAGTTCACCAGTCAGCCGTTGCGCCTCAAATTTGCTCAATGTTGGTTGCTTTGATTCGCATCGAAAATCATCTTCTTCGCCATATTCATCGTACAATTGGGGATCCCTTCGCTCACGTTGAACTGCCTGACCAGGTTCAGCGCATAAAGTTAGATAATTGGGTATAATGTCATTAAAATTGGTGGCCTCAAACATCTGCAGATCATCACATTCCCCGGGAAATGCTGGCGAGATGTAACTGACAATGCCTAAAATATAGAAAACAAATAGTTTAATATAAATGTTGCAGTGAAATGGTATAAAGGATTAGCTAAATAAAGGTTTTTCGCATATCTATAATGTGTTTCAGGTTAAAAAGAACCAATTCCATAAGAAAATTATGTGTTTTGAAAGTGCTGGACAAGATTGTGGTCAACGGATGAAAAGCATTAAATTAAATTACATTTTCTTGTCATTGAAAGCAAGATAAACAGACAGCTTTGTCTTAGGGAGAGCAAACATCTTAAGAATGGACCTATAATAAGCGAAATTCTCAGACTAAAGAGTCTTTACTGTCTTTACCAGAGATTTTTAGCCTGTAATTGAAGATAATCCAAACGAAATGGAGCTTAAACTTATGGTGTTACCCTTCAGTAACAGTTTCTAAAATCTACAAACTTACAGTCTGATAATTAAAGGATTGTATAATATTCCCTGGCCTCGTTTGACTTGGTGTTTCCTTACCATTTGTATTGATACACAGGATAAACTTATAGCTGGAGCAAGCAAATTCCAAGGGTTTCCACACATCCGTCTCAACGCATTCGATTAGAGAACGAACATGCAAAAGATTGGCTCGAAACTCCATGGGTGTTTGCTTCAGCCTATCGTAAAACTGTTGAGTACTCGGCCAGCAGATCAAAGGACGCATACAGCGAGCCAGTCGGATGAGGGTACGCTTGAAAGTTTCCTCTACATCTGATTCGCTCAATTCAAAATATTCAGCCAGCAGGGCGAATGGCTCATTCTGACGCAACTTCCTTAGAGTAATGCAACAATCTAAGTGTGTGACATTGGCATTCCGGCATATGTGACGCTTTAGAATAGTCATATGCTCCCTAACTATGCCCAGGTGAAGCAGTGGAGAGTTCTCAATCAAAGTAAGGGTCATGCTGCGCATGGTTCGTTGTGGCATATCCCGTTTTGTGAAGACAGCCTGACGAACTATAGATGAGACACGCGGAGCAGCCGACACTGTCGGTAGGGATTTAGTGGAGGCGGGTGAACTAGTAACAGAAGAAGGAGTCACTGCTGGTCTGGTGGTGGCCTTAATTGTGGTATTCGGTGGTAAAGAATTGATAACCACTCCCAGAGATGTGACCGGTGAACTGGAGCTTCCCGAATGTAACACATACTTCGGTGTCTTCACAGGGGCTGTTCGGAGATATTAATATATTAGCAAATTGTTCTTTAACCTTCCCCCCAACACACTTTACTCACATCCTATCAATGATTGGGTTGTTGTTATACCGGATCGCTTCATTTTATTTTATTTTGCAATCCATCAATATCGTTTCGTTTCTGTGAAAAGTTTTTGTTAGTCGCACAGCTGTTGCTGCTTGGCGGTTTAACAGTCTGGCAACGCCATATACATTTTGCATACCGTTTAGCCATAAGTAAGATGGGTATACTGAAGGTTTCGTATTTTTGAGACCCTTATAGCACATTATTTTAGGTTTTATTGGTGTCGATTAACTCTTACTCTTAATTTTAGCAGTTCCGTGATACAAAATTGAGATATCTGTAACTACAATAGATTATGAGTTGTGAGAGGGGAAACGTCATTTACTTTGTTTTTCTTACAGTGACTCTGGCAACACCAGACAATTTATATCGATAGTTACGTTTTTCATTTGCGCAATGTTATCGATATGGCTAAGTTCGATAACTAAGGCGCGCTATTGTCTCATTTCAATTTCAATCTTCAACGCGTTCGGTTGCGTTCTACGATCAGAAAACTTATTTTTAGTTTTTACTTTAAACGGTTGGTGTCTAACATATTTAATGTGTTACCTTAAATAAAAATAATTATATATGCTTGATTTGTGTTTAATATGTCTGTGTGTGTGTGTGTGTGTGTGTGTGTGTGTTTGTGTTACCATAATATTACCAAAATGCTGACCGTGAATATAAAAATAATGTAAACGCGTCATGCATTAATAATAAAGCAATTTCCATGCAAGCCCGGCCCCAGTTTTTGTTTTTTATTTTTCTCTCTTTTTCTTTCTTCCGTTAACACACAAAAAATCCATTATCAGCTGAAAATTGCATATCCAATACAATGAGAGATAATAAAAAACACAATTATCCGAATGCGGAAGAGGGGAATTGTCAGAGGGGGCCGATAAGTCAATTTTCGGTTCGCTCCACTAATTATGTTAAACAAATAAAACAAACAACAAATAACAACAAAAATTGAGGATGTTCAAAACCTTAACTTCAATTAAAGTTGAACGGACTCCCACTACAAATGCCGCTCAGTGCGGGTATTTAAGGCCAACGCAAATTTTTAATTTAATTAAATTTCACTTGGGTGTGCATTAGTGTGCTGGTGTGTGTGTGTCTTGTTGTCACTAAAACATGCGTTTGGTAAAAAAAAAAAAAAAAACAAAATGATTTCCTCTTTCAACAGAAGACTCGACTACAAAGTTCTCAGCGTTAAGTAAAACTAAGTATTTAATATTTTAATAAATTGTTGCCTGCTTTTAATGCCCATTAATTTCTATATAATTTTGTGGTTTAAGGAAACTCTGACTTATTACTTAAAGTAGCTTTCATGTATTCTTTATTTGTTTATTGGATTGTAGACTTTATTTATTTATTTGTCAAAACTTCGGTTGATGACCTTAACAACTTTAAGGCTGGATTTAAAAAAAAAAAGGCGAACCCTCACCTATTTTTTTTTTTCATGGATCCTCTGTCGAGAAGTTCAAATTTTCTCTCCCCTGATCCCTGGTATTAATTTATTTAAATTACCACAATTTCTACTAATCTAATTTATTGAATCTGTTCTTTAGTTTGTTTAATATACTTAAGTATTCAGCAGTTTTAAATATACTAAACGGTGGTAGAGTATTCTGAGTTGTTACTGATATAGATTTATAGACATGTATGGATCGTTTATATTATAAATACCAGTAGAAGAATAGATAAGGTATTTGAAGTTAAGAGAAGTGCCAACATGAAGTGCCACTGACAAGAATTATGCAAAATATTACAATAATTTCGAACTATCTATATTCTTAAAGACTCTACAAAAAATATTTTAGTTTAGCAAAGAAACTTGGGTTTTCTAGACCACAAATTTCTATTTGTGATAGTTTTTCATTAAACTTTTCAAAATCAAATTATTATGATACTAGATAAGCTACTATATGGAGACTAAATGCTAGCTTGTAGAATCTTTGTTTTTATTTTACAAAAAGAAATCTAAAAATTGAACATATTAACTTTGATCTGTAAAATGGAATTGTATTTCTTTAAATCGTTTATCTAGTAAAGATAAAAAAGCGACAGCTTAAAAAACTAGAGACCACTTTATATAGTAAAAGACAGACAAACAAACAGATCTAACCAAATTTAATACCAAAATAACTGAACAGTTGCTTCCTTTTCTCAACAGATATCTCTTTATAGGTCTTGGTATTAATTGAGTAAAAAATATACCCTTTAACACTCCGAGTATAGGGTATTTTGGCACGACGTCAGCACACAACATCTGCGAGTCGCACCCACACTTCATAGACAGAGGCGGTATATTCAGTGTAATTGACTTGCTATAACTGAATACGTTTTGTTGTTGTTATTACTTTTAAATGTTTTTGCTTTCTAGCCGGCATTCGATTACATTGCTAAAATAATAGCAACAAGTGCCACATGGTGATATTGGCAACTGGTTGTAGCCAGTTTCGTGGGAACCCTTTCGCAATGGCGAAGAAGACTAAAGTTTATTTAAGTCTCTTCTTTTATCTGCTCTCGATAATGAAAATAAATAAAAGTTGCAACATCATGGAAGTAATCAGAATTACTTGTTTAATTGTTTTGTAGAGTTCATTTGCTTGGTTGGTTACGAAAAGTGAAGACAATCTTGAGCCTTAATAAGGGTCTAATCAGTCTGATTAAACTTGTACTTAAACTGCTTAGGAGGCTTGATTAGACGTTTTTGTTTATCACTTCTAAGATTATTGTGCTGGAAATTGTTTAATTATTTGTTCTCTATGCCTTTTTAAAAGTTAAATTTATTTTCACAAAGGGTCCCCATGTTTTTTGCAGTAACCTTTTTACTTTTTTTACTACCAAAGTATATAGTGCTATAAATTGTTAAATGATTGACAATTTAAGTACTCCCTCAAATACTTTATCTTTCGGAAAACACAAAAACAAAAAAGAGTTATGCAATTTGTCACCAATGAGTTATATACCTATGTATATGTGTATATACTAAGAATAGACTACTATATCATAGCATTTTAAGGCGTTTTTTTCTGAAACCATCAAGGACAAATTTAGAATTGTGACTAATGAGGTTTTTATGGTGGTTTTCTGTTAATAATATTATTAGAATGTTGCACGACTGATCTTTAAACTTCGGTCATTTTTTGAGTACTTTTCAATATGGAAATTTAACTTATCCAAATATCTTTGAGTACTCATTAGTTTTTATTCTCTTTATAAGGTTCTCTATTCATGATTGAATGCTATACTACAACTTAGAATGGTAGAAATGTCCTTTTGAATATAGTCTATCTTGTTTTAGTACTCATTAGTCTAATACTAATTTTAAGTTCTCGCATCATTCCATTCAGTTAGACAATGATTTAGCCTTGTTACAGCTTAAAGCCCAATTCATTCGAATCCTTTATTAAAAGTGAATTAGAGCCCTTTAAAAGATAAGTTCTAACTATCTTAAACTTGATAAAAACAGTTCTAAGAAGTTAATAATAAAAAAAGACATTTAATGGAATCTTTTTATGAAAACGATCTATCCATCTATCTTCTGAATATATAGTATGATTTTCCAGTCTTGCCACTTCTGTAAAATTCGGAAAATTCTTTTTAAAAAAATTAAAACTAAGTTTTTGATAAACTTTATTAAATATTAGAAAGATTTGAAATGGGATTTATAAATATATAGATTAGATAATTCTTGAAAGGGATACTAATTTATGAAAATATGAAAATTCTTAAAAGAGATTTAAATATTTTCATGAGATTTTTCTAAAGAGTTTTTGCTAAATTTTGTCAGGATTCTAATGATTCTCTTCTTTATCTATCAAAGTTTTAATAAGCCAATTTAAACGATTTCCACACAGAAACACGACCCTCAACAGGTTATTAATACCAAAGTAAATATATTTACACACTCTCTAGGACTGTGGCCCATCCCCCTTTTTGTTTGTTTGTTTGTTTGATGTGAGTTTATCAAGAGCCATTATCTAATCGATAGGAATTCGTTTTCAATTCCTATATGATTATTGTAGATTACGAGATCAATTGCAAAAAAAAAGGTAAATATTAAATGCATTAGATAGAATTACCACTTGAACCTCTCCCCCCTTCAGAAACAAATTGCAATTAACAGATATTACCCCTCATCACCCCTCCTACACCCAATTACTCTTGTCACGTTCGATTTGAATGACGCAAATTGGTCTAGTCTGGTCTCTGTCTCACTCTGACTAAAAAACTAAAGTGCAAAATCAATAGTTAATGATCTGAACAATGTTTACCACCTGAGTGTGTGTGTGTGTTTGGTGTGTGTGTGTGTGAGTGTGGGTCAGTGTAAATTTCAAATTGCCAACGACAGCAAACAGAAGCGTCGTAAGTCAGTTAAAAGTGAAAAAAGATATACGAAAACCTTTTTGCTGAGCTGTCAAAACCGCAAAAAAATTGCGGTTAAAAATATCTACCTATGATATAAAAATCATTTAAGTTTCAAATGCAATTAAACATAATGAACTTGGTTTCTTGGATTAGCCAATCGTGTATAACGAAAGTCAAATTACTCACATTGTTTGTCAGGCACAACGAATTGGAGCAGCAAATCGGCTGGAAAAATAAATATGAAACTCGAGAGTCAAACTAATTTAATGATCAAGCCGAAGTTGCATTACTCTATGAAACTATATTCCTGAATTTTTAAGGATCTGTGTAGAAAAAACTATTTAAATGTTGTCCTTTTGAAAGGTTCCTTAATATGAAGTTCCATTGGATACAGAGAAAATTATAGTAAAATATTTCCAAGAAACTTCTAAAAAACGATCAATTCTGAGATTCTAGAAATATTGAAACCGTTGTGAAGAATTTGAAACAAACTTAATCAAATAATCAGAGCACTTGAAATCGGGTTTATTCTCAAACAGTGTAGGATCTTTAGGGAGCTTGAGGAAGTATTTGGTTTAGAAAGAGCAAAGTATTTGGGATCTAAGTACTTTGGAAAAGGTTTTGCGTAAAAGAATATGTTATTAGGAAAAGATAACTTACTTTGCGTGGAATACTTAGCCCAATGAAAGGGTATATAAATTGCATTCCAATGTAAACTCGTAATTTTTTTTTTTTTCGAGGGAGTCAGTGGGAGATTGGGTTAGGAGTGGGTGAGGTAACTCCCGCAGCGCCTGCGTAACTGTCAGATTGTTGTTAAAAAATCAATAACACAAATGTTAACATGCTTAAAATGCTAAAAACAAGTTGAGCCAAGCCAATAAAATGGAGAGAGAAAAACACGCAAAGCAAAGCTCAGACAACAATTTAAGGCATAACTCGATCTGGAATCAGACCAATCGGGCAATCAAAATGGAGATAAAAACGAAATCACAGAAAAAAAACTGACACTTTTGGTTAATAAAATTTGCTAATGAGTAAACTAAGTTGATGTTTTGATCAATAAAAACGATTGCGTTTGGCCAATCACAGAAATAGAAGAACAAACAGGACGACTGAAGGAGGTGGAGAATGGAGTTAGTAGTAGAATTCAATATGTATACTAAGTACTCTTTAGAAGATACAATGATGGGCACTTATTTAGAACACTTTTTCTTTCTCCATATACAATCTTCTTTTACTGACAAGTTTAATCAACTTTGACTAAATTATATATAGAATATTATTCCAAAGTTTTAAACTGAATTGAGTACAATTTCAGACCTTTGAAACGGTTAGCTTGATCTTCTTTGATCTCTGAATAATTCCTTTTATCAGAGCATTTATTGGTTTATTTATTCGAGTCTCTTTGTTTCATTTCTTTCCTTCTCTTGAGGTATGACTTAATCTTTGTAGGAAAGTCTGCCTTAGTCGTTTTTGGTTACTGTTTAAGAGTTTACATATTAAGGCCTCTTTGATTTTGGAAACAAATATTCCTAGAAATGATCATTTTGAAAATCTAAAAATTGAAAATGCAACAAAAATTACAAAACTTGGTTTGTTTTCAATAAGAGAGCTATTAGGAACTTCTTTAGAATATTTTGTAGCTCATTAGGTTAAGAACGTGTTCTAAATTTGTGGACATCACTGTACATGTACATATGTTTCCTTTGCTGCCCCCCAGCATCATTTGTGGCATTCATTGAGTGCATTCATAAATATTTATTAGGCCTCATTGCTAAATCAGGCACTAAGTAGTCGGTTAAAAAAAAAAAAACAACAACATCTACACATTTTTGGCCGATTTGGTTGCCAAAGAGGGGTTATCCATAAGAGGGGCATACAAAGAGAGTGTAAATTGGAAGCGTTGAAGTTGGCTTTTTGGATTGGACTCCAAGCGCCGGACATTAATTTATGTGTGCATTAAACATTGCCTGTGACAAAGACAAAGTATGTTCAGTTGGGATCGCATTGGAACGTGTTCGGCATATTAATTGAGGCTTACTTCGAACTAGGTGTGCTCAGCGCGTTGTGTCTTAGTCCATGTGAGAGATTCTGCAGAGTCTCAAGTCTCCAGCTGCTGTAAAACGATCTTGGGAATGAGAATCTTGTGACGACGGTTGGAGTAGGTCATGGGGGAACAGATGTTTAGCAGGATTACCTCATTGGGAATGGGGGCACAGGAAATGAAAATGAAATACACCAGATGTCACTTACTTATTTAATAAAAGTTGGCCAAATATTTATAGTATATATAGTAGCACCTAATTCACATGCCTTCTATTTGGGCCCCCCACACAGCGTGTTACATTCCAACAAATGAAACCCTCGACAATAATCAGTATCAGTGATTACAATGTCAATCATTGTGGCTAATTGGACAACCATATTCAATCTTATGACCAAAAATTAACATAAGAAATGGCAACAAATTGGCACCAAATAACTAACTAAGCTCTCAATACGTACAAAGTATTCGAGTATTCAGGTATTTGGTTTCATTAAATGTTCCCCCAAGTCCCCCTCCGTTGCCCCTTGCTCGCCAAAACACAGCCAGAGACAAACGTAAAGCGTGAAAACGTGATACAATTTCAGTTTTAGCCATTTGGAAATCAGTCAAAAACTAAAAACCAAAATTGACTACATGTTTTCTGTAGTTTTCATACATATGTATGTACATATGCCTAACCCGTCTCTCCCACTCCAATCGAGCCAGTCGTCCAATTATCAGCGACATGAACATAAATAAAATTTTATTAAGTGCTAATTTCTGTTTAAGCCTTAAAATGGGCAATGATTTTGCTTTCAATGCCTGATTTCGTCTGGACGATAAGTCAATTTGTTGTACGAATTTGGTCAAGAGGTAGTCAGGAAACGGTGCGGTAGGTCGGGGGCAGTTGGAGGAGGAAGTGATTTAAGTTGCTGATAGCAGGTGATTGTAATTTTATTCATTAAAAGGATGCAGGTAATGGGTGCAATATGACAAATGAGAAGTTTGAAACACATGAAAGAGGATTAAGATATTTGGTAAAGAATTGAGACAATGGAATGAACACTAGGGATTAGGGAGTAAAATATTACTAAATTGTTGTCTACTTATTTTCCAAATTTATACAAAGCCACAATGGCCACTCCAAGTAGTAGAATAACGAAACCTAAGCTCCCAATTAGAGCTAAAGTTTTGGACGTTTCTACGATTTCAGGATTTTCGAAAACCACATTAGACAGATCATCTTCTGCCGTTGCAACTGAAGCTGTATTCGGCATTATGACTCGGAAAGTTAGATGAGAAAGTTCGGAGATTTCTGTTCCATTGCCAGTATTCCGTCTTCGTCGTTGGGCTAAGCAATCCTGCGCTTTCACCTGACAATCCTCGCGTTCCAAACAACCCGTCATACGCATAGACATCACTAGAATATCGCCACTACGCATGCCAGGAAACATTACTGCCTTGAAATGAAGTCTCTGACCCAATGGTGGCTCAAAGATCGGAGCATGCGAGCATACGCTTTGCATGGCAGGATTAAGACAACCACGAGAGCTAATCAATTGGGCATTGTTGAGGATTTCCCCGCTAGGTGAAATCCTTTGCAATTGAACATCACTTAGTTTGGTGTAGTTCCAGCCTAAAGATGGGCAAGTTAAGATATCAGAGAGACATAAAGTAATCCTTCCGGTTTGCCACTTACCATCGCCAGCTAGAACATGTGCTCTTAGTAGCAACTCCTCACCCAATTGAACAGCTCCATTGCTCTCCAAATGTCGGGTATAGCCATTAGTGCCACGCCTCAATAGCTCCACATGGGTACGAAAGGCATTCTGATTACCACCATGAGCATAGTTGCCCACACTACGGGCTTGCCTGAGAGAAGAGAGGGAATGTTAGTTTTCTGGGATCCACAAATTCTCTGTCTTTACCCACACATCATTCGAGACTCCCATTTTCAGAGCATGGGTCTTAACGGCGACTCGCTCTTGGGATTTGCAGTGCAGCGTTAGAATTGAATCTCCTGCAGTTCTCAAACCGCGTATGGTTGGAAATCTTAGCCGCAAACACAAATCCTGACCGCAGTATTTTACTCCACATCGTTCGAAATCAGCGCCTGGTATGTCCAGGAGAAGAAAGCTTCGAGAGAGTTTCAATTCGCAGTGATCATAGTCTTCCTCATGATCATTATCCATTATGGGGGCAGCTCCCAGAAAGCTATCCAGCTTAAGAACCGCACGAAAGTAAGCCCCAGGAAGGCAACGCATGTCCTTCAGACGTAGACGAACTTGTTGCGGCTGTTCGGGAAGAATATCTCCAGGCGGCAAATAGACAGGAGCAGGGGTGGAAGGTCTTTGAGGTGCCACTGGGGCAGGAGCATGATAATCATAACCTGGAGGATTCTGTTCCACATCATTATACTCTCCAGGGTCTTGCACTATAATAGGTTGTGGTGTAGTCGTGCTTGTCCCAGCAGTTGAGGGCGGTGCATAATAGTAGCCATCGCTAGGAGAACCAAACTCGAAATAGTTGGTGACAGATAATGCCAGATTTTTCTTACCTTGGCTTGGGACTTTCATAGCTTGGCTGCTCCCCCACACTGGGTGGCCCATAGAGTTGATTTAGAGGTATAAAACTCCCATGTCCTTGTGATGATCCCTGAAACTTGACACTGCGGTTCTCTATGATCTCGGGCAGACTAAACTCTGTAGTGGCTGCCACTGGAGCTACAGGAGCCGGAGTTGGTGGGGGAACTGGAGCTGCAACAGGAGCAGGTGGTAGTCCATAAACCAACGCAGGTGGCGACAGTCCCACATGATAGTTGCTAAAATCTCCTGGCGCCGTAAAGAAATGTGCGTGGGACAAATCTCCTTTTAGGCCACCAATACGAAGAGCCACCACAACAACAAAACAATTCCAAACGTATGACATTCTGTCGACGAACTAACTCACCCAGCCAAAAATGGAGTGACTTTTATAAGCTCTACTTGGGCGTGACTCCCAAACTGACCCAAAAATCAAATCAAATTTCTGGGTTCTTCTTACTTTCCATGGCTCTTACTTTTAATATAACGCACGACTTTGCGTTGAAAACTTTCCTTGATCACGAAACGAAACACATTCACTTGAAACACAGCCCCTTGCATTATGGTTATGTAAAAACTAATTGTCAATTTAATGTCCCCAATGAATTGGGCTAACAAACACCAAACACCAAGCACCATCTTCAGCATGGTGGAGTTCATGTCCAGTTTGGATCACAAATCATTTGCCATTTGACATCTCGCTTGTGGACAACTAATGACAGTGTGTCTACAACATTTTCTTCATTTTGGCCACGCAAAACTTAACGAGCCGACAATATGTCGTTAATATGCCCAAAATGGTCAACTATATAAACAACAACAAGTACATACAAAAAATAATCATCAATAAGCGTCACAATGGAATTAAAAATCTAGAAATCAAAGTGACCCAAATGATCGATTGAGTTGGCAAAGACCGACAGGAATGTGGGTGGGGATAAGTCGTATAAAGGACACATATATAATTCAATTGCTGGCAAATTCTTTAAAAGTAATTGTTAATTTCATTTTAGCTGTTGGCTATGATCATATTTATATTGAATCTATTCCATTTCCGAAAATGAAAGTTTTATGAGTTAGAATCTTGATTTTGCTAATGGGTGAATGGGAGTTAATTTAAATAAATAATTCTAATTCAAACTGCAAATAAGATTTCTAATATGTAGTTTTAAAAAGTCGTAAAACAAAGCTCTGAAATATTCCTAAGAACGATTAAAAATCCCAAAAAATGTATTAACCAGAGGGCCGGGGCTAACTTCGACCGCGTCAAAGTTTGTATACCCTTGCAACTTTTTTGGTAACTCTATCCTTACCTATTAGCCGTCAATGTGGAAAAACGTTTTATCTAAAAAGGCTTAAGCTTGAGAAAGAAAGGAAATAACGAAGATATTGATCAAAGTCACTGTTTTCCACCGATCGTTCCTATGGGAGCTATATGATATAGTCACCCGATCTTTATCAAATTCGGCACAGTCATTAACATATATATTAAATTAAGAAATGTTTAATTTAAAAGCAATCGCGTTAAAAGTAACGAAGTTATTTACAAAAGTCACTGTTTTCGACCAATCGTTCCTATGGGAGCTATATGATATAGTCACCCGATCTTGATCAAATTTGGCATAGTCGCTTATAGGCGTAGTAAACTCTCTAATATTAAGTTTCACGACAATAGCTCAGAAAATAATGAAGTTATTGAGAAAGTCACTGTTTGTGACTTGGCCGTTTGTATCGGAGCTATATGATATAGTCACCCGATCTTGATCAAATTTGGCATAGTCGCTTATAGGCTTAGTAAACTCTCTAATATTAAGTTTCACGATAATAGCATAGAAAATAACGAAGTTATTGAGAAAAGTCACTGTTCGTGACTTTGGGGTTTGTATGGGAGCTATATGATATAGTGGTCCGATCCGGCTGAATCCGAGATATACAACGCCTGCAGTATATACAAGCCTACGTGCAAAATTTCAGCTCTGTAGCTCTTACGGTCTAGGAGGAGTTTGCGTTGATCCAGACGGACGGACGGACGGACGGACGGACGGACGGACGGACGGACGGACATGGCTAGTTGAACTCGTCTCGTCGTGCTGATCAAGAATATATATACTTTGTATGGTCGGAGATGCTTCGTTCTATGCGTTGCACACTTCTGACCAAAATTAATATACCCTTTTTGCAAGGGTATAAAAAGTCCGTATTTAAGTTTTTTAAACTACCAAATTTTCAAAATCCAGAAATTTGGCCCTTAACTTTTCGAGAAAAGTTATCAACTATTTTTCCCCGAATTTACCTAACTAACTACTTAACACAAGTGAAGCTCTTTAGATTTGTTTTCCATTTTTCAAGAGGTAAAAAAGCACAATTTCCCTTTTCTTTTCAATATTTTTGAAAAACATTTGTGAAATGAATTTCCATGAAATTTCTATCTAAGGACGCTTTAATTTACCTTATTTGAGCACTAATTAACTTAAATTACCTACATATTTCGAATGTAGCTTGAATTTTTCAATGATTTCATTGTAGCCCAGATTTTGAGCCCCTTATCCAAAAGCTAGTTGCTTTTAATGCTAGTTCATTCATAAATTACAGGTAATTTTTAATGAGTCTCTTTGGCAATTGAACATGACGTTTATGATTCGTCTGACTCGAACTGTGGGCAATTATTTTTTATTTTGCTTGTAAAACGTTTGGGATGAATCAGGTTTTCATTTTGTTTTTGGTCGATCGATCGATCGATTGATCGATACGATCTAAAAGCAAACAATTAATTTTACAAGACACACACACACAGAGAGAGAGAGAGAGAGAAATAGAGGAGGATAGAGAGCTCGAGCTCATTAAAGTTAACCAAATATGTCTAGGTAGATCGGTAGCTTAGGGGGTTTCAATGACGGTTTCGAATTACGCTTTTGTGTGTTTCCTTTAGGTGGATACTTCCAAATGCCTGGCACTTCGTATCCCACAAATAATGATAATTTCAGCAACGGGTTTCCCATGGCCACCACTCAAAGTGAACGACTGCTGCAGGCTCAGAATCGTAGGAAATTCAGTTTTCCGGCTACCCTACACTCCGCATCGCTCCTGGAGGTGGGCCAAAGAGATGTCACAGCGACGCGGCGTCGTCTGAGCAACGTCAGCGATGTGGTCACAAGAAAACTATCCTATACCATAGGCTGGAAGGCGGCACAAATACCAGCCCAGGATATCATAACTCAGGTGAGTGGAAGTCATGAAATTTGCATTTCATTACGGGTTCAATTTGTTTCCTATTTATTCTGTCAGGGACGTTGTCTATGTGGCCATTATATCAAGAGGCGTTTACGACGCTCGGGTTTGTTTAATAAGAAATTGGGTTTCCAGCGGATTAGAAGTATTATGGGTTCCACATCATTGGGCGTGGTACGTGATGTCTTTCCAGCTGTTCAAGTGGTAAGTTAACCTCCCACTCCTCTAAGATTAACCTACCCTATAGGTAGCTCCTCCTTACAGTTAGGTGATGAACTGGAGCGTATGCATCCTCGTGTCTATAATGGTGTGGCCAGGCAAATCTGTCGCAATCCAGGCGGTGAATTTCAAAGTTCCGATGCTGTTAGCCTTCTAATAGGCGCCGTGGGTCGAGAACTATTTCGCGTTGATATCACCTGGAGCAAGGTCATCTCTTTGTTTGCCATTGCCGGTGGTCTATCGGTGGACTGTGTTCGTCAAGGGCATCCTGAATACTTGCCCAAACTAATGGAGAGTGTCTCCGAGGTCATAGAAGATGAGCTGGTACCCTGGATCAATGAAAACGGTGGCTGGGTGAGTTATCTTCTGACTTGTTATAAGAAAGAGTTCCCTAATTTTCTGCATCTTCTTTTTTAGAGCGGCATCAATACCCATGTCTTACCCACAACCAACAGTCTCAATCCTTTAGAATGGACCACATTGATAATTGGTGTGGTTTTTGGTTTCATTTTAATATTCATGTTCTTACGTTTCATTATAAGCACGCTAATACCCAAAATATATCAACGATTCACAAGTTGATCGAAACGAAATCAAATTTTGCACATTTTCTTTGAACAAAAATTCGTTTTTTTAGGAATTATTTATATTTACTTTTTATTTTTGAAGAGTTTTCCGTTTAAAATATCTCAAAATGTTTCCCCTATCCCCATTCAAAACTAAAATTGACGTTCAAAAGACATATTAAGACCATACATGATCACCTTTTTAGGTATTCATCGTCTTCAATATCAGAAAAAAAATTATAGAATTTAATTTTCTATATTTTCCACTAAAAGTTTTTTGAATTGCCCAAAGGATTTTTAAGGACCAATTATGAGTGACAATGAAAATTTTTAAGCCGATTTCAGTCTTAATAGAGGAAACATAGTTTTGTCTTACTCTATATATAGACAATAAAGATATATTTATAAATGATTCCGACTCCAACGGTCTTAATAGACAGCCTAAAGACCTTTAAGTCATTTTCTTTAATCTTAATCTTTTCTTTAATGTATTTTTACTTTGATGTCGCTTCACAACTCTAATTTAAAAATGATTAGGCGGACAGTTCTTACCCCTTTCTTCTTGCCCTAATACTATACGAATAGCCTTTGAACTTTTAATTTTTGACATTATCTTTCCAGGCTTAACATTTCGCTTTACTTAAGTACTTGTGGATATCTCAAAGAAAGTCGTAGAACAGATTGATCAGTTTTTGTATACAGTAAACCAAACAATTATTTAGAGAAGAAGCAAATGTTGTCCTGGGGCACATTTTATCCGCATTTGAAGACTGATACTGAGTAATCCAATAGGAGGAACTATTTCTGTCAAGTGCGACGTCATTTTCGATTTAACTATAAAAGAAATAAAAGTATTTGTAATATATATTTTAGCTTCAAGCGACTACAAACATGATCTTATTTTTAATATTGCTGAGAAATGTTTGCTGGGTTTCCTCTGAGCTGATCACATAACGACTGATAAGGCCAAGATTAGTGTTTTCTCTTTTATAGAGAGACATCTGGAATTCTCCATGCGGCGCTCTTTAATGTTTATTTAGATGTGCTAATTAAAATTTAAATTCAAATAAATGCAACAATTTGTTTGTTAGAATCTCTCAAACTTCTTATTGATAGATAAGGTTTTTCTTTTCGGACACGTTTACAACTTTCCGGTTAGTTCGGGAACAGCCTTGAAGAGATCAGCCACAAGACCGATATCGGCGACTTGGAAAATGGGAGCCTCTGGATCCTTATTAATGGCCACAATGGTCTTGGAGTCCTTCATGCCGGCCAAATGCTGAATGGCACCCGAAATGCCCACAGCAATGTACAGTTCAGGGGCAACAATTTTGCCAGTTTGTCCGATTTGCAGATCGTTTGGCACAAAGCCAGCATCGACAGCTGCACGGGAGGCACCGACGGCAGCGCCAAATTTATCGGCCAGATCGTAAAGGAGTTTGAAATTGTCGCCAGACTTGAGACCACGTCCGCCCGACACAATAACCTTGGCTCCTGTCAATTCAGGGCGATCGGATTTGGTTAGCTCTTGGGAGACGAATTCACTCAATGCGCTGGCATAATCACCAGCAGGGGCCTGCTCAACGGCTCCACTGCCGCCACTGGTAGCTGCCGGTGGGAAGTTTGTGCCACGCACTGTGATAACCTTGACGGGATCTTTCGATTTCAGGGTCAAGATGGCATTGCCCGCATAGATGGTACGCACAAAAGTGTCCTCCGACTTGACATCGATGATTTCCGAAATAGGTGAGACATCCAATTTGGCGGCTACGCGAGGCAGCACATTTTTGCCAAATGCTGAAGCACCAGCCAGAATGTGGGTAAATTTGAATTGAGATTGGGCGGCCAGGACCAATGGGGTCAAGGTCTCAGCTGTAAAGCCATTGAAGGCAGCATTTTCGGCAACCAAAACTTTGCTTACTCCTTCAACTTTGCCCACTGCTTCCGAGACCTAAACGGGAAAACATTTAATCGTATGATTATGCAAAAGCTAAAATACAACAACAACAACTTATTGAGACACTTACGGATCCGCATTTAGTGCCCGCTACCAGAACTGTGACGTCACCGCCGATCTTCTTTGCCGCCGAAATGGTATTCAGAGTTATGGGATTCAGTGCATCATTATTGTGCTCCGCGACCACCAAAGTGCTCTTGCACCGCTGCAACTGTAAAGTTGGTAGAACAACCAAATAAAATGAGCGAATGCATTTGGGAAGAAATTTCTTTGGTCATTTCCCCTTATGGTCACTTACAAAGCTGCTGCGCATTAAATTCCTTGTGTTGCTAGCAAACATTTTGACTAAACTGCAAGGGACCAAAAACTTTAATTAATACTTTATTTAATAATAATTAACGTGGAGAGTCCAAAGGTTCGGCTGCCGTGATCAGTGTTGCCGTTATTGAAAAATCAGAAATAAAGCTAAAACCGCGGCGAAAATAGCTAAAACAACGCAAGCTAGTATGTAGAGTTTAATTTTTAAAGCACAAAGAATGAAAATTAAAAACATCATAATGTTACTTGTTTTATTTCATTAAAAAGTAACGAAGCAAACTGAAATTTTTTGTAGTTTGTGAGCAGTTGTATTAAATCAAAAATTTATGATTACAGTGCGTATCCTTCTACCTTAGGCTGGTATGAGTTTAAAAATATTTTTCAACTTTACATACACAATATACTCTCTATTTATAGGGTATTAAGCACATACACATGTTAAATTCGCTGCGCATTTGTGATTCAATTCGCCGCGTGCGTGACTAATCTGGCAACGCCAACAATCATATTGTTTTTCTTAACAAATTGTTAATATTTTAGGATTTACACACATAACATTCAAAATTATAAGCAGGTGTCAGCAACTATTCATTAGCAATGGCCCCCAGTATACCGGATCGGTGAGTATTACAACCACTTTGAGTTGTTTATGCCTATTCTCGATCGATTCACAAACCAAATTGAATTCACAGTTGGTTAAATTATAGCCCTATTGGTCAGCGAGTTCAGGGGACAAGATTCATAGCCTTCAAAGTGCCGCTACAACAGGTATGCCCTCTTCCAAGCCTTCAACCTTTGCCGGAACCGGTTAGCAGGAGGCAAAGCAATTGATTGATGTTGAAATGTTTGTCAGGAGCCAGGACCACCGGGTTGGGCCAGGGCAAAGCAGTTAGGGCGTCTCTCTAAAAATAAATAATAACCGACAAAATTTGTGCTTGTCATTATGCATAAAAGTGGCATCTGAAACATGCTGTCCATGCCCCCAGTCCCCGATTCCTCTCTGATCTGATCTTTAGGGAGCTGGGACAAGGACCCCACATGAATATTAAATTAAATTGTTTTTGCTTAATTAAATAACGCCACAGAAACAGACCCAGAAAGCAAACACAGACAGGGAGTCAGGAAGAAAGAGAGAGGGAGAGAGAGAGAGAGAGTACAGTAAAAGAGACCTCCTCGGCTGGTTTATTAATTGCTTGGCTCGAGGGGCACATGCATAAATTGAGCAATTTCTGGCCATGTAATATGATTTCTTTTTTTTTTTTACCCACTTCTCCCCCCTCCACCTTCTGATTGCAGCGCATCAATGAACGTGTCGAGGAGCATTTGCGCCTGGCGCCGGAATCCCTCCTAGAATCGGTTCCAAATCTAGGACTAATTATTGATTTAACCAATACAAATCGTTACTACAGTCCAAGCACATTTACGGACAAAAATGTTGAGCATCAAAAGCTAATGATTCCAGGCAAAATGACTCCATCCAGGCATTTATCAGCGAGGTATGTAGGTGCAAAGCATGTTTATTATTTCATAGAAAGAGTATTAATTTCTAAGTATTCGTTTGCAGATTTTGTGATTATGTATCTGACTTCTTAAAGACCAACGAGAATAATGGTAAGTGATCAATTTAAGCACGTTTTCAAAGATAATCTAAAGTACCTAACTAACAACATTATTAATCTCTAAAAATGTTTTTAAAATGAGAGAAACCTTAACCTTGAGTATAAGAGCCACAGAAGAAACAAAAGTCCATGATAATTGCTATAAAATTGTGGAAATCTGACAAGTATCGATCTCTGATCTTGAGGTTTCCAAAGGTCCCTTTGAGTCATCCGTAGTTAAAACTTGCATAGATATCTATAGTTTCATAGTCTACTACTAAATGTCTAGGAGTCTTCTTCTATATTCAAAGCATCTGTTGCGATAAGAATGTTACAAATGTCACAAATGTTAACGCTATTCTAGGACACTTTATTCAAAGAAATTTATTCTATAAGTGTGATACAAACAAGAATATTATTTTTGAGTGCAACTGGAATGCCTCATTCAACTATGTCAAATTCTATCGAAATAAATTCCGCATTCTTTCTTTTAGATAATAATCTGCAATATAATTTGATAGAAATGGGGAAAACCAAAATAGAGTGAGAGACGTCGAAGGCAACCGTGGGAATGTAGGAGCTCTTAAAGCTTTCCCCCATCTCAACTATGCCTATCGAGATGCCTATCTCTTAAAAACGACAATTTTAGGAGTCTCTGTGAGTCGTTTTGGTGTGGAAAATATGCAAACGAATCATATCAAAAGCATGTTTTGTCGTTTCTTTACATTGTCTATATGCAATTACCACGTACTCTCTTTGTATGTATCGCAAAGAAATGAATGCTGCACTGCCTCCAAAAAAAGATGGAAAGAAAGATTTCTATCATGTGGCAAGCGCACAGCAAACAGCACAGACACACACAAAGAGCAGGGCCAAGTGGCTAAAACGAAACTATTTAACCCTAAGACAGGCTCAAAAGAATGTGGGCGCACTGCACTCAATCAGTTAGTCAGTCAGTCAGTTAGCCAACCAGTCAACTAGTCAGACTTTGAAGTCAGTCAGAAGCCAGACAAACAAATCACTTATGGAGCTTAGTCATGCCGCCTGCATTTAAAAGGGAAATAGGGAAAAGGCATTTCTAATTAAATACAAAAGCATATTCACACACCCAAACATACACTCACACTCACTTACACAGTTCCCTACTAAGTGAAGATGCCTAAATCTATGCATTTACTTCAAACCGTTTCCTTCATAACAACTAACAAACTTGAAGATATTAAGTTTTAGTTTGTCATACGCAAAAATATAAATATTTATAGCTTTTGAGAGTTGACTAGGTTAGTTAGGAATCAGTTTCTTTTAATACAATTTAAAGACTAAACGCATTTACTACAGTGGGATCTAAACTTGCTGCATTCAAAATAAAAAGCTATGATTTGATTTAAGATCACTTTAAACAGTTACTAGACAATTTTCCATTATTTATATAAAATAAATCCAATTTTCGAAAAGCCAAATGCATACAAAATGCGTTATAGCCGACAAATGACTGACTCCATCTGGTTTTCCATTGCCTGGGCCATTCTCAGCTCTTTCACGTTAAACTCTTTGGCTCTGCCAATTAATGTTTGCAATGTGGGCGTGTTTACACGCCTTATTTGTTCAACATTGCACTTTCATCTTGTGGCTAATGTATGTGAGAAATTCGCCTTTTTTTTCTCCGCCGTCGTCTTCCTTATGCAAAAATATCTTGAATTATCTGCCCACACATACAATCAAGGGGGAGCACCGACCAGATCTTTCAGCTGTCTCTTAATTAAAAGCTTTAAGCCGAGGCTAAAATATTTAAGACTGGCGCCGCTCTGCTGAGTAGGCATCCATACCAATAAATATATAGTACTAACGCATTGGTTGTGGCCCAAACAGATTTACAACGAAACAAATCAGACAAATAACTTAAAATCAAGGTGGTCGCGACTTGTCAACGGTCGCAACTAGTCGAAGTAGTTTCTAGAACTAGTAATGCGCATACAGTGGAACAATATGCAATGAATATAATAATAAACTAGTTTCAAAAAGGACATTTGCATTGTGTACATTGCAAATTTAAAGGAGGTTTATTACTTTAAGCTTTGTTTAGACTAGTTCTTCTTTTACAAGAGAAACTAATCTTTTATTAATGTAAAAAGTTTTAAATATATGAATCTGTCGACTATACTTGTATGTAATTAGTTTGCAAAGTTAAACAATGTCTTTATTTTTAGGCCTACTTACAATTTGATAACCATTTTGTCGAACATTCATTACACTGTAACTAAAAGGAAATGGCTACTTTTGTTATGCCCCTACAAAAGGATATACTGAATGAATTGAATGTTAGTGATAACGAGCAATGCAAAGTTTAATTAATATATTAAGTAGCATATTCAAGCTCCTATATCCTTAGTTAAAACTGTTTAAAATTGTTCAATGAAATGATGAAGGGTATAGAAACTTCGCTTTACTTCTGTGTTGCTCTGCATTTTAATTTTACCCGTATTGGTTGTGTGTGTGTGTGTGTTTCCTTTTTAATCTCTTGTTTTATTTGCCGATGTTGTTGGCTCTTTTGGTTTTCTGTTGTTTTGTTGTAATAACTTGGCTTAAATGCAGTCGCAAACATGACGAACATACTGACTAGCGGTGGCAGCTTCAGCTGTAGTTTCAAGTTCAGGTTCAGGAGTGGCATGACCACCGCACTGGCATAGGCTTCGGCGTCGTCACCCACACCCGCATAGTATAAAGTGAACACACACAAAAGCGACCTGGTAAGGGGGCCAAACTGATGCTGCCGCTGCTGACATGTTTTCGTGAAATTTATAGCCAATGTTATTATTGGTAGTACTCGCTTGCTGTTAGCTGTTTTCCCCGTCGATTTTTAGTTTAGGTCGCTTCTGCTTTTATGCCAATTTGGCCCAGACTCCGACCAACGGCCGGCAAACTGTGGCGTGGGCGAGTGAAGCAGCAGCCACAAAGCAAAGCGCATTCCTGTGGCCTCTCTCGGTCTGTCTGTGTGTGTTGCAAATGAAATTTGTGGCAATTTGTGGCAAACATGATGAATAATACAACAACAAAAAAGAAGCTTGCTTTCGCTTGCCTCTCTTTCATCCTTTTTCTAAATGTTTTATTGGCTTGTGTTTGCAGATAAACTAATTGGCGTCCACTGTACACATGGAGTGAATCGGACTGGTTATATGATTTGTTATTTCATGATTAACGTCTTAAAAATGCTGCCCATGGAGGCTATTCAAAGTGAGTTGATAATTAAAACAATTGATTTAAAGTTCTATTAACAATTTTTTACCCTTTTCTTTGCAAAGCATTTGCTGCTGCTCGAGGACATGAAATTGAGCGCAATAATTATACCGAATCATTGAGAAAAATGCTGAAGGGAGACGGTCCTGCCAAAAATTTACAACCAGAACCAATGGTAAACTGGCGTCAACTGGCACAGCAGCGTCTAGATGAGGATGCTGTGAATTGTAGAGTCAGTGATAGCAACAGCAACAGGGAAAAACCGAGAGAGATTAGGGACAATAGCAGCATGGACAATGGCCATTACAGTAGGCAGAACCGCATACCTTACGCTAGGAACTATGGCAATGATGGGAATGGCCTCAGCACCAACTACAGCAACAGCAGATTCAACAGGAGCGAAAGAAGCTACGGCAGGAGCTCCGAAAGGAGTTACGACAGGAGCTATGACAGGAGCTATGACAGGAGCTATGACAGAAGCTACGACAGGAGCTACGACAATGATGGCCACAGTAGAAACTATAGCAACAGGTACAATGGGACGGACAACAACAACTTCAACAGCAGATACAACAGCAACAACTACGGCAACGACAGCGGAAACTATGGCAATCGGTTTGACAGCAACAGCAGGAGTTATAGCAGCAACAGCTACAGCAGGAATTACGACAACAACAGCAATAACAACAGCAATTACGGATTCGAGAAATTCGGCGATGTGAGCAGGCGCAACATTAGCAGCAGCAGCAATAGAAGACATCGTTATGCACCATATCAATCAGATTTTAGAAATTAAATGCAAATTACTTAAGACAATCTCTCATGGCATTGGAAAAAGTACAACAGAATAAACAAAATTATTTCTAAGAACATTGGTCAATTTGTAAATTCCAGTACATTTTACAGGTTTTTGTAAATTGTTGCAGCAATTAAAATTCATTTGCAACATGACCAAAATGCCGCGGGTAACGTTTCACTTGGCAGTTAACAAGCAGTCGGCAGATCGTGTGAAGATACAATAAAAATGACGACGAGGATGAATTTTATATGAAAGAAAAAAAAAAACGGAAAACAAATTTGCATTTTTGGTTACCGAAGGTTGTGAAGAGTGGCGTGAAATTCCTGGAAATTAGTATGTGGCCAGCGGCAGGAGCATCAACGGACGCCGCGGCATTGGCTTCTGTTGTTGTCGTGTCAAAACAAATGTCAGAAGCGTTGATGATGATGATTATACATACATTCAGCAGATGGCACAGTGGGATGGATCGATTTGAGCTCTAACTCCGTCTCATACATAAGCAAATAAGGCTCAATTTATTCCAAAGGTCCTTTACTTTCTGCAATCCTCTATTTGGATGGTAATCTCTGTCCAGCAGTAAATTTCTTTTTGATAAATAAATAAATGATGGTATTTTCTTTGAATTTTGAAAAGTTGTCAACTATTTCTTGACATTTTGTAAGTAGTTTTTTTTTTTTTTTTTTGGCAATTTTTTAATCATTTCAATCCATTGTATTCACATAATTCCACTCGTTGTACCTGTCAAATTGACAACTCCTTGAGCGTTTCGTCATGGTGGTCAAATGTCAACTTATTAGCATAAATGTTGCCAGTCCTTCTCCTCTTACCAGCTTCTCTTCACTCTCTCTCGCCCTGTGTTGCTACTTTTTTTTTTGTTATCTCTTTGTTGCGATCTTATCGAATGTTCGATCAGCAACGATTGGGCCCTCAGACAGCGACAAATCGTTGGCCATTTACCTGCTTTAGGGAGAGAGAACGAGGGGAAAACCAAAACCAGCACCAGCTCGATTCCATCCGATCCGATGCGATCCGATCTGATCTGATCTAAACTGACCTGAATGGTCCGATAAATGCCGCCTGGTGTGGCATGTGGCGTAAAGTTGTTTGTTGCGCTTAATTGGACAGGCTTTTTTTCTTTCCTTTTTTGTGTCACAGTGGCGTGGCATGTTGACTGTTTCAAAATTGGCTCTATTTACCATCGGTTAAAAGAGGGCATTTAGTAATATTGATTTCGCCACACATATTCAAACAAAATTTACAAACACCGCCATGAAATTTCCTTCAAAATTTTAGATGTATGTTTTTTTTTTGTTTGTTAAAAAGGATGTCAAAATGCAAAATTTTCTTCACAATCCTTTACTTAGTCACAATTTGTAAAAATGGTAAGTTTCCTCTCAATGTTAAATGTTTGAAAATTTTCATAAATTTTCCAAATACAGTTTGTCATGGCCAATTTTGCGTTTCCTGCTTCAATGCAAAGAGCGTCAAATGCCCCAATACATTTTGGTCCAAAATGGATCAAGTGGGCTACATATATATTGAATCAACCGTTAGCGACCCAATATTTAATAACACTGATTTATCGAGATGTTTGCCCAAAGGTCATAAAATTGGTAACGACTCTATAAAAGTTTCCTAAACTTCAAATGTTACATTTCATTTCACATTTTATAGAAGCTCTTGATGTTCCCGCATGCATTTGGTCACCGGAACTTGGAATTAATATTGTCTCACCTGAAGGAGAAAATCTAACTACGGTTACTGACCTGTGTAATGATTGCGTTGAGTCGAGTACTTGTGAACTTAGTTTGGCCCCGAACCATTCAAATGAACTACTTTGGTATATCAGTCTTCTAATTGCAGTTATTGAGTTTGTAAATTTGTCGAAATTATTATAAAGTTTAGCAAGTTAAAGGAAGAAAGAAAACCTAATTCGATTTCATTACAATTTAGACAATTTTTTACCTAACAAAAGACATCAAAAGTAAAGGCTCAAAGAATGATTGCCAGGACTTGACTTAGAGATTGTTTTCTGTTTTATTAGAGAACTTTCTCTTTAACGAAAACAAAACTAAAGGATTTAAGTTTTTGAATATTATTTCAAAGAATTTTTCCAAATTTTGAATTTTTTAAAGGCTGTGGGAATGTACCGATAATCGGTTTAGGTGAAATGAAAATATCATTCAGATCATCATAAGACATTCAAGACATTCGAGGACGACATCCGTTGATCCTTTTTCATAGTCATAAGCTCTGCTTATTTTTTTTCATAATTTTTAAACACCGCCATGAAATATATTTCAAAGCACATTAAGAAAATATAGAATTTTAAAATATATTGTAAAAAATTGTGAAATTTCCTGATGCACTTGCTACTAATTCTTGCGATTTCTTTTATAGTGATGCTCATAATTGACGGTAAGTGAGATAAAGTCCTCGAATTTCCTACGAAAAATAAAAAAACGTTTAATATATTTTGAATAGTTGGTCAAAGTCAATATTGTGTTAATTGTGCCAAACCAAATGATGTCGAGTGCAAAAATACATTCTGGTCAAAAATGCATGCTACCGGTTACATCTATATAATCTCAAACGAATATAATCCGATCTTCAATAACACAGATCTATCCTCGTGCATGCCCAAGCAACATAGAATAGGTTAGAAATCATAAAATAATTATTTCAATTTATATGTATGTATATGTTTCCATTAATTTACAGAAGTCTTAGAGACTCCAGTTTGCATTTGGTCACCAGAGATCGGTATAAATATTATAGCACTTGATGGATCGAATAGAAGTGAAATGATTGAAGAATGCGTAAAGTGCATAGAAATAACTCCATGTAAATCGTTACGTTCGAAAGATTCAACTGATTATTGCCATCGTTTTTGGTTTCGCAATCTTCTAATTGGTATTTGCATTACAATTTTGTTGAAATTTTGAACTGTGTTAGTTTAAGTAAAGTTGACAGAATCGGGAATATATATGTAGGTTTGGTCACTCTTAAGCTCGAAAATTGCCTTTTTCTGAGCACTTGCTCCACTTGGTTACAAACTGCTTACTTCATTTCCTTTATGTTTCTTCTATCAATCAAGGCTAAGTAAGCCTTGCTAGATCTACACTCAAATGAACACTCAATAATGTATTTATGTAACTCAGTTCAATTGCTAATTGGCCTCATTTTCATTAGACGTAAGTGGAGTCTTCTAGGCAAAGGCATGCCATTTTCAATTTTGTCTCGTCTTAGACACTTACAGTGCTTTCTGTACATATTGCATCGAAGATGATCCCATATGCGATAATTCTGGCTTTCGGACCATTGAATCATTCAGAGGAAAGAATAAAATAAAAGTATTAAATGTTGACGGTAATGCGACGTTTCTGCGAAAGGATCTTTCAGACTGTCTACCCAAGAGGTATAAAATAAGTAAGTTTCAACGCGAAATATAGTTCATTTATATATTAACAAATCTTTACGTTTCATAGTTAAATTGAGAAGTGCTTGTTGCTTTTGGTCCAAGGAACTTGGCTGCACCATTGTGGCACCCGAACGCAATATCAAGCAGAAAGTTGTCAAGAAATGTGCCAAATGCATCGAATTAAGCGGTTGCAATCGAACGAAACAATTGCCAACCAGCAATTGTAGAGATGAATTATGTTTGAATAAACTTCTTATGGGTCTTGCCATCATCATAATCAATAAAGTTTGAAAATTAGCTCAACTTCAATTTGGGTCTTTTGGTCAAGCCGCCGCCACCGCCACCGCCGTCGCTGTTGTCATAAATTTGCTCCAAAATCAACCGAAAAAAGCGTTTCCTCCTGTGGTGTCTGGCTAATTCGGGATTGGGACTGTGTGTCGAAGCCATTTATCTTGGCATAACTTGGTGCGCGATAATTGCATTCCATGCCGACCAGCTAAACCGTGTAGATGATGTAGTTCTCTCTGTTTTTTTTTTTGGTTTCCATTCCACTTTCAAGTTCAGACCGAACAATTAGGCATGGCACATAAATTTCACTGATCTCATATACAAGAGAGAATTGCCATTGATTTAAATAATAGTGTTTAAAGGTGGCTTAAAGTGTGCTATAGGCCATGGCAACAACGGCAACAACAGCAACAAAAATCTGCAATTAGTCGCCATCTGGCATCTGGCAGTTTCAATTACTTTGATAAGAAACAATGGCACAGGACAATACAGGCCAAAAGGTCTGCAAATTTAGCCTTTTTAAGGATAAACTTGTTGGTCATTGTTCCATCGCCTCATCGCCTAAATGTAATGCATTTCGTTTTAAATATTTATCAACTTTTTAAGCCCACGATATTAAAATTTTTCAAGATATTTAAGATTTTGTCTAATAACCTTGTTTTTTTTTTTTTAGTAATTTGTATTATATACATTGTTTATAATTTTGTATGGATTCCTAAGAATAGTTATGACCCTCTTTCAGTTCTGACAAACTTGAGATGTTAGACCTATCAAAGTCTTTTCGTTTTTAAAATTTTTAAAGGTTCTTACTTAAAAATGTTCTTAAGCTTCATAATTTAAAGTTCTTGATCTATCGCTTAAGCCAAATTGTTAGCTTTTTAGTTAGACGAAAAGTCCTCACGTCCTTATATGAAGAAGCTGTTGAATGGTTTGGTTTTTCAGCTTTGCATTCGACTGTTTTTAGCCAGCTTATTGGCCAGCACTGTTGGTCATTTCCAGGCGGATGGAGTCAATCATGGGATATCAATGGCCCGGCAGCCATTCAATTGTTGTGCTCAGCCCTTTTATGCGTGTTTGTCTGCCTCGCCTGATGAATTTACAGCCATTTGGTGGTTTGTTATCGAGATGAGGTTTTTGAATGGATGAATGTTTAAATGTATGCAAATCGTTTGTATACATGAGTAGCTAATTAAATGCGACAATAAGTGAAATATTAACGTTTAAATGTGTTTAATTAAAGCACTTAAATGGAATGCTTTTAGTTTCAAGTTAAAAATCTTTTCATATGCATTTACTTTTTAGTCAATAAAGGAGCAATTGTTGCTCGAATACCTTTGATTGTTTCTTAGTGAGTGTTTTTCATGTTCAAATCACAAATAAGTAATCGTTTATTCAGCATTGAGTTAAGTTCTCGAAAAGAACCACAAAGGACCCAAGAATCAGTAACCAAGATATAGATGTAAATATTATTATCCTAGAAAATGATTAGAAGACTTTAAAAATTGTTCCTAGCTTGCATAAACAAATACTTTACTTATGTAGCAATTGCTTTTAAGTATCAAAAGGGAAAGTTTTTAAAGTTTTATTTCCTATGAAAATTCCATTTGCAGAGCGTAATTCCCAATGCATGGAAGCCAATTGATGAGATTGCAGAAAAAAATGCCATTGTCCATTTATCGGCCTGAAGAATCTTAATTAAAAAGCCGCCCAAGTGCAGTTAAAAACAAATGTTTGCTTTAAACCCGATAAGAATCTGGGTACGATGTGTGACAATCGTGGCCAGTGAAAATCACACATGAAATCGATTCCAACAACACACACAACAATCAGCAATTAAAGCGAATGAAGGGCGAGAGTTTATCTGCTGTCGGTATGGACCATATATATGGGATATGGATGCAACTCACGCACATGCCCAAACAGGACAAGGACTACAAAGGAGACGAAATTGAGCAAAAGAGACAGTATGAAGGAGATCTGAAGACGAAACTGGTTTTTCCGGGTGGGCGTTAACCCAAAAAAAAAAAAAACCAACAAGTACAAGCTAAAAGATAAAAAAAAGTGTGTCGCCGTGGGAGGAGCCAACCAGATGAGAACATCAATTGTCGTGGACGATAATGATCATCAACGGCATCGTCATCAACATCAACTGGATTATCATCTGAAAGAAATGCATTATGTGCCGTTTGGGGTTTTTTCTTGCTTCCTTTATGTCGCCGGGACATAAAGTTTATTGTCGCCAGCATTATTTCTGTGTTGCATACTTAATGGCGCCACAAAATAACCGAGGCGCTAGGCCAAATGTGTCCACCTCCCTCCAAAAGTCAACGAACTTTAAAATTCTGTCCACCCTCTATACACAGAGACACAAGGACTCTCGTCTCTCGTCCTGTTTTGGCTGTCTTCTTTTTCGGCAAATATTTGTGCAAGTCAGCAGTCCTTACCCCCTCCCATCCAGCTCATCCCTTATCATGTGCGTTGCATACTTGCAGGCGTGCCTGAGGGGCATAGGACAATTGGAAATTGCTAAAGACTTAGCTGGGAAATGTTTTGGAAATATCTCAAGTGCTATTTATTTTGAACGCCTGTCAAAAAGAAGTCTGAATGGGGTGGTTTCTGCATTTACTTTCCATCATTTCTTTATTCTTGTTTTTTTGGGGTTTCCTTTTTATCTGGGAATTGCGGTCACATGGGGCCCTTAAAGTGACTAGACTGAAATGAAATTTATAATATTCTTTCACTTACCTCCAGACTTCACTCCCCACCGCTTTCAGTGCCACAGAAGTTCGCCCAAGAAGCAAATAAAAGCAAAGCCCAAACCAATGCCCAGCATAAGCAATGGTACAGCAAAATAATCCAACTTCAAGGCCAAAGCTTCATATGCCTCCGACTCAATGAGATTCAAGTAGCCAATATGAATGGTCTGTCGATTGGTGTCTGCTGCCAATTTTTGCATCAAACCACTGCCAAAGCAATTAAGCAATGTCTGACTTAGTTTATTTCTCAATAGCCATTCGCGGCGCATGGGAAATCCTGGCAAGGAATGCATCAATTCGATGGGCAATGGACGCATACGTGGTTTGGTCATAAATTGTTGTTGGAATTTAAATAAAACCAGACGATCACTATGGGCTAAATAGGCATACTTAGTGTCGAAGACTTTCCGATGATCCAATATAAATTTATAGGGCACAACACGTGTTATATTCCACAATATATCGGGAAAATCATAGGCCTCCAGCACAGTTTTGTCATAGTCGCCAATAATGAAGGATATATTCCGTTTGACCAACTCTTCGAATGTATTTATCTGCGGCTCATACAGACCCGTGGCCAAAATACTCTTCAATGAGGCCAGATAAAACGTAGAGAAAATGAAGCCAGTCAGAAATATGGTACCAAACAATATATAATGAACTTTTCCAGCAAGTTCTTTAAGATGAAAACCCGCATAGAGTAGGCTACTCAATACCTGCAAGACGAATTTTCCAAAGATCTGTGGAATTTCATTGAGTTTCCGTTTCGTTTGCAGCAAATAAATGAAACTGGCAAAACTTGCGATCATAATCACATAAATGGCCATCAATAGCCAGGTGATTAATTCAAATGGGGCTATAATATAAAAGTTTTTCGATTTTTCTAATGAATTTGGTATCAATATGTTGCCATACAAATACATATAGCTGGCCGAAAAACTATAATTCGCAGTATAAGCCAAGAGATCGCCACACAAGTCAGCCTGATTGAGTTTCAAAAATTGTAGACAATCGTTGGCCGAATAAACTTTATAATTAGGTGTAAGTATAGGCACGAATTTAGCCTTTCTATAGGCCAGAAATTGTCTCAATAACATCAAGGCATAACCATCATAGAGTTCCAGTTCCGGATACACCAGAGTTCGGGGTGGATTATTATAGAGAGCCACACGGACTTCCCAGCCATGGAGATTATCGAACCAATGCTCTCGTGCCCATAGATAATGACTGACATTAGTCTTCATTAGTTTTTGCATTGGGAAATCTCGACTTGTGTAGAGAGAGTTGTACTCAGATGATTCATTATATATCAATATATTCGGATAGCCAAGTTTCCATAGTTCAGAAAGTAAGTGCAACCAATAGTCGTATGATTGTTGGCCGACTAAAAGAAAATCCGCATCTTGCATTTCCGTTGGCAATTCATTGACAGTTTTTAAGTTATCCTCACCAAATTGTGGTAAGACCACTAGAAAAGGTTTGGGTAGATTTCGACTAACATTTGGCAAGTTACCAAAGTTACTAGGATTGAATAACACAGTTGGCATTTCATTGACAACGGCATTATAGACATCTGTAGGCTGTGTGTAAATGATGTTGGTCTTGGTGAATAGACCATGATTGAGGGCGCTTATGATTGCAGACAGTTCGTTGGGTATCAAAATGACTGGATTTAATGATGTGCAGATGACCAAAAACAGAATTAATAGCTTTGTCATGATATCAAGGGGGAAATCTGAAAGGAAACAAAGACACTTCTTAATGTATAGAAAATAGACGGCTGAGTAATTGCATTCATAACTTTAACTACTCTTCTGTAATTACTTGAGGGAATTTATCAAAAACTCTTTAAAAGTAGTCCTTTTGAATGCCTTCACTTAGCCTTTCTTAAAACAAATATTGAACTTACCTGAACTTTAAAGTTTTAGATGAGTTTATAGGTCACCTAAAAGTAAGTTTGTTAGTATTAAAAAATAAATATAATAAATTACAAAAAATAATATTTGAACCAAGCAAAATAGGAGTGCAAATGGTGATTGATTTAGTGTAACTATCTAGCCCCTCAAGCGCTTGATCAACAATTCGATGAGAAAGCTTATCAATGCCATGCCATAGCCTAGGACCAAAGAAATCGCTGGCATCACAAAATAATCCAAGCTCAATGGTTTCAGCTCACGAGACTCTGTGGAGAGAAACGGCAAAACTCCAGTACGCATTGCCTCGTGTTCGGCTTCCTGGGTTAGTTTCAGAGTCAGACCTGTCTCAAAGGCACTGGCCCAGGCCGTGCTTAGATGTGGACGCAGAAACCACGTCTTGCGCATGGGAATGCCAGAGAATATGAACAAGATCTTAATGGGAATGCGTCGCAAGCGCTTGTGATGCAAAAACTGTTGGGCATAATCATAGAGATTCATGCGATCCGTGAAGAGGACGTAGGCGTATCTAGTATCGAATTTGTTTCGATGTTCCATCAACGTTTCTATGGAAACAACTTGAACAATTGGCCATAGCATCTCTGGCAAATTGTATTTAATGCTCAAAATGCGATCGTATTCATCCATCATAATGGTTACATTTCTCTCTACCAACTCTTCGAATGTATTGATCTGTTTTTCAAACACTTCCGAAATGAGTATGCTCTTCAAAAAGCCCAAGTACATGGTGGAGTACACAAAACCAGCTAGAAACATCACCGCAAAGAGTATATAACGTGCATGTCCTTGCACATGTTTCAATCTGAATCCCGAGAACAGTAACGAAGAGATGGCTTCAAGTAGGAATTCACTATAAATCCAACGATGACATTGTTTCCAATGTATTAAACTTAGAAATGTGACCATTGCACTAATGTAGGACATCAAACAGATCCACGTAGTCGTTGTAAATGGAGCCATCAAATAGCGATAAGAATGAAGTGGTTCAGCATGAGCCACCATCACATTCGCATAGGCCACTCGTAGGGCATGAGTGACGGCAATTTCCTGTGTTTGATTTTGTACCAAAGCATCGGCACATATGTCCACTTCCTCACTCATCAGGGCCTTGGTGCAATGTAAGGGTGATCCTTGAATAAAAACCGGAACGAAGGTTGCATTCCGTGCCGCCAAAAAATGTCGTACAAAACGCATGTAGAATCCACCAAATACGAGTTTTCCCTTCTCGTCATTATAGATTATACTACGTGGGGCATTGTTATAGGATGCCACACGTATTTTGAACCCCTCAAGATCACCAAAACTATTACGCGAATGTATAAAACTCTCCACTGTGGCTGGCTGTAGACGCATATAGGGAAACAACCACTTGTCATAGATGGCTCCCCCATTGAATGGGGTATGAAACAAAAAGCTTAACATATCCTTGCTCCCAGCCATCCTTTATGAACTCTACCCACTTTGCATCTTTGATGAAATTCTCAGTCGACTTGTCCACAACAAAGAGGAAGTCAGCATCTTGAAATGCCAATTTTAAATACTCAAACAATCCTCTCGGTGGTTGATCATCAGTCATGACTATGATCAATATGGGTCCAGGGGTTTGTAGAATCAATTGTTCTCTGTCGAGATATTCTTTTGCACCGAAGATCAATTTGGGCTTTGTGATATTTTGGGTAAAGTTAAGATTCGATGTTAAGCTACTTTGTATAATGATATTTGTAGAAATTTTTAAATGTTCATTAAGCTGGTCAATGATTTCGTTTAGATATGGTTCAGATTTCATTATGTTTCCATGGCTGCATAGAAGTAATAATAGTAGCATAAATCGACAAGGACAATGAGCCATCTGTAATGAGATTCAAAGATGGGGAGAGAAAGAGATAGAGGGAGAGAGAGTGGCCGGGTAATGAGTCAACGATCAAATGAAATGTATTTGAATTAATTAATGATTTCGATGCGGTTGGGAATGGTAATTAAATCTTTTTACATTTATCATCAGTCATTTTTCTAAAGTTCTTATTGAACATTTTTGCAAAACTTGAGGAAATCTAAAATTATTTATACTTTTTGCAAATTGTTAAAAAACGTCTTAGTTAGAGCCTTATGAATGCAAGATTTGTGACGATTGAACTTTATTTTTAATAATAATAAGAATTATTTCATTAATTTCTCTTCCAGCTAGAATATATATCAAATTATCTCAAACAATTGGCAAAATTTAATGTGGGTTTGAAGAATTTTATCTTAAATATAGCCAAAACCCTTCTCAAAAGTAAACACAATTGTGGATAAAGTTAAAGTATATATAGGGATATGATAGGATGGATATCTTATAAAGTTCTCGGAATCGAGAATATCATAATCAAAGTTCGAAAAAGCCAAAAATGTTATATAATTGGTTATCGTCTATAGGTTCTTCTTTTAGTAAGTTGTTTTAATTCCCTTCCTGAGTCTGAGGTGTAAAACTATGTTTTTGATTAGTTAACTCTATTACCGAGTGCTGTAATTTCATTTACTTGACTAGGTCAAAATTTGAACAACTATTCAGCTGTAGTTCCGTATTGATTAACACAATTCAATTCCATTCAATTAGCATTGTCGGCATAGTTGTGATCTATTAGGCCATTGTGTGGCAGAGAAGCTAATCGCGTATATAGCGTAAGTGATACTCATAAATATTCCATTCCACCTGATTAACTTGGTGGCAATTAACACTAACAATTGACCACCTACACACACTCATACATATATTCTAGTTAACAATTGAATTATATTTAGATTAGCAATTTTCATGGCTATGCAAAAGTACAATACAATACACCCCCACATCGATTAGGCCTCATTCGATTGAATGTTGAATTAGAGTGAATTTGATTGGATTGTGTGTGATTTGGCGGCTGTTGCTTTTGCCCAGATCGTGTCAATATTTTCGCGTTTCGTCTCGCGTGCAGAGACAAAGGAAAAGTTGTGGCTTCGCTTTGGAGCTTGTTTATCACAATAAAGTCACAATCACGTAGCCAGCGAGTGAATGGAAAATACCTGCCAGACATTACTATATACGATTGGCTGCCATTTTGTATGGCAGTGACTAAAAATAGTCTTAATACTAGTTAGCCCCATCTGTCTCTGTCTCTTGTGCTTAGCCAACCAATCACAAGGCCTTGCCATGCGAGATAAGTACCTATGCATAGCTGAAGGTAGCGCCCCTTCATTAAACGCTGCGCAGAAGATTCGCTTGATTTGTGGCGCCTGATTAACGGTTGTCAAGACCTCAATTAACGCATTTGTATTCCGGGGGGATTCTGGCTTCTGTCTGGTTAGGCTGATTGAGAAGGGTTCCACAAATTACACAAATGCCTGTGAATGAGTTCAGTGGGTCAGCAAAACGATATGGGAGGTCTTTTGGGAAGACCTATAATTAGAACCTTTAACAAGCTGTTGATATAACGGAAGACCAGCTTAACCAATGACTCATCTGCACAGTAGTTACCCCTTCTCTTTTCCCTCCCTCAGCATCTTGCTAAGAAGCACAAAATTAATAAGATAAGAAAACAACCCGGAGGCTGAAGGTCAAACTAATAATGATTTAGATAATAAAAAAAGGTAAAACAAAAAAAAAAAAAAAACGGGCAAAAAAGGCAATCTTGGACCTGCTGCTGTCTGTAAACCAAACAAAGCCACCACACAGAAAGCCAGAGAGAGAGAGAGAGTGGGTTCTGGCATTCATCCATAAAATACCAAAGGGTTACGCCTATTTTTACACGCAACCAACTGCATTTCCTCGTAGCCATGAGCGCATGAGCGCAAAAATATTAAAACGATGCGACGTGACAGATTACAAAACGTTTGACACCAGCGCCAAAGCCGACAAGATACCAAGCCAAAAAAAGAAGAAGCGCAGACAGAAGACCAAAAGCTGGAGCTGAAGCTGAAGGTGAAGTTGAAGCCATGGCCAAGAAGTTACACAAACACACAGAATCGGAGACGGACTGGACTTGAAGACTTTTGGTGAGGCACAGAGGCAGGCAGGCACACTTGCCACACGACGAAGACGACAACAACGATGAAGCAGAAGGCCGCAATGACGAAGACTCTGCAGTGAGTTTTGCTGGAGTGCACAGTGCTTCCAAATCTAGTAAAAAACACACAATAGTCCGTCCATAAACAGCTAAAAGAATAAAAGATGAGTCTCCTAATGGACCTGCTGCAGTTTTCTTATTATTTTGTACCACTGTACATACATTGAATGCAGTTACAGTCACGACTTGGGCTACCACTGCGTGTCAGTAAGTAAATTGCCTCGAGGCCATGGCTCCAAGTTCAGTTTCGTGGCTCCAAATGTAACTACCATTTGGTTAGTGAAGTTAGCGGAGTCTCTCATTCAACCAGAGAGATCGAGAGAGAGAGAGAAAGAGACAGAGAGAGAGAGAGCGCGCGTCACAAATTAATTCGCTGATCCTGTGTTGCTGGCTTGGAAGATTGCTTATGATTCCCACAGTAGTCCCCTACTTGAGTAGCGGAGGATTGAAGGTGGTTGAAGGCAAAGGATGCCCACTTTCTGGGCTTGTTGTCTGGTTTCACCTGCGCCTAAGCAGCGGTTCATGAGGATTGTTTTGGTTGTGTTCATCTTCTGTTGGATTTTGCGGAGGCAGCGAAATGCCAGTCGAGTCTGGCACTCGTGAGTTATGTCAGTCAGTCAGACAGAGGGCAGCCCAGCACTTCCACTTGAGTGTGCAATTTTTCTAATTCACATACACAACATTCCAGGTGGACATGCTCTAGTCCCTTTGCTTACCTGCGCATATGTATGAAGCGTAATTGACTTGGAAGTTATGAACCCCTTTTAAATGTGGCCCCTGCCACAGCATCCAAGCAGCGGCAGCATGTAATTTTAATTTTCTCACTTGATTGCCCACCAAAGGCTTATGCTGGGGCAACAGTAAAATATATATGAATCGAGCTTCGGGCCAACTTATTGGTTTTGGTCTTGTTCAGGTGGATTAATACTGCTCAAGTTAACTCACTAAGCAATTAACAGTTGAAAGATCATTTCAGGGTGGCGAAAGTAATGACAACCTTTGGGTTTTTATGACGATCCCTGGCAAGATGTAGGAATCCCAACTAAGGGATAATATTAAAGGTTCGATTCTGTTTCAGCTAACTAAAAGGGGAAATCATTGAGATTAGATCCACATAATGGATAATGTCTTGTTGAAGAAGTTGTTTGTTAAGTTACAATAGTTAGAAATAGTCATTACGATTTGTTATTGTCTTCCATAAGCGTTTTTCCCTGCCTTATTCTAAAGAATAAAGGATTTAAATATGAGAGACGAGAAGGCCTAATCTTACTGACTTGTCTTCTGATTAACTTTTATCTTACAATTTCCTTATCACCGATTAGCAATGTGATCTTCCCTGTTAAAGACAAAGCCAAGACAAATATCCTCTCTATGAAAGAAATAGCTTCTCTTCTAGACGAATTATATTAACGGCAAATAAAATTTATGTAAATTAAATGATTGCTAATTGATAGATGCAATCATAGCCACTTTTAGATGATATTCTATTTACAAACTGTCACTTGCTTTCTACCCAATTTACTTCATTCATAAGCACATTTACCTTTTTAATGCGCAATAACCAAAAAATCTCGACTAGGCCAAAACTAAAATCAAACATTTTCATTAAAACGCCCCCAAACCCAATAGATTGGGTTAAAATTTGTTTGGTTTTTTTTTTTTTCTTTCTTGCCCCTCATAATTCATTGAGCCAACAAGAGGCTCAGTCTCAGAGTTTCAGCCTCGGGGGCAGCTGCTCGCCATGGAACTGAATGCTGAGGAGGCCAAAAACCAACCAAAACCAACCAAAAAATCAACCGCTGAATGAAACTTTGAAACTTTACACTACGAATTTGCGGCTGAGTGCGAAGTGCCAAAGCCAAAAGCAACAAATTATTAAACACATAAAAGAGAGTAAGTATGTATCATATACATATATATATATCGACATACTATATAGTTATATAAATAAATCAAAGCCAATGTTCAACTTGCAGCTGACAAATTTAGCGCTGCTTCTCCCTTCTCCCTCATTACTTTATGCTAATCACTTGTTTTAATATTTAATTGTCTGATATTGTTCAGTTCATATGACATAATTAGCTTTACCATTCCTTCATCCAATGCCAATCTGAATTGCCATCTGCTGGCTCTCAAGTCAAACGCAACATTCTCCATTTAATTAGTAAAACTCTAAACAATTCGCATGGGAAGTTCCTTTCAGAATTTTTGCAAATTTTTACTAATTAACACTGAAATAAACAAACTTAAACAAACACAAGCGAAACAATATACAAAAATAAAACAAAAAGTAAAAAGGGAAATAAAATGCCAGACAGATGGCTTGTTGTCTATAATTGGATATGTAAGCAGCAAATAGAATTTCTACCTTAATATAATAATCACGTTTAACTAAAAATTAATCAAGCGTTGTTAGAGATTTTGTACTATATTTGGGTATACCATAAACAGGTTCTCCGGATAGTTCTGGTTCTTAAAAAATAATTCCAATTGGCGATAAAAATACCTTGATCAGGGACAGGGACGACAGTTTGAGGCAATATATAGGTCACACAGGACGAAATGGGTAAGTTGTATACGATGTTCTTCTTAAAGTCCGAAGTTGATCCTAACCCCATCTGTAAGTTTTCTTTCATTTGGACTTTGTTTGCTCATCTTCCCGAAATCGAAAAACTAAATTGTACTTGCAAAGACAAAGATCCTTTAGGAGAGTAAACAAGAATAAAAAAATTCCAAAAAGGGGCTCAGAAGAAACCACCCCTTGTAGCGGGAGAAGGACACGTTGTATCGTATGTGTGTATCTATCTATATTCTTGTTCAACATGAGAAGTAAACTTGATATAGAAATCATGGCCTCAGTTCTACCTATTTCACTTTGTACAAGTTATCCTGACAACACCGAGAAAACGAATTCTAATGGGATCATTGAAGATAAGGTTGACAAAACGTGAATTTTCTTTTGGATAATTAGCTGTTTGAATAAAATATTGTATTGCTTACTTATATTATCTATTATTGTCAACTTTTGTTTGTTTTGTCTTGGACAAAACATTTGATAAAGTTATATATTTCTCTTTTCACTCTCAAGTCTTTTATTCGTTTAATTATGAATCTCAATCAGATCGCAGAAGCTGCAACTATTGCGTCTTATCCTTCTGCCAAAAAAGGCCTACCAAAACAAAAAAGGGTTTGTTAGACCCTCATCGAATGTTTCCCAATAGGTTTTATCTCTGTTTCTAAGGTTCCCTCTAGATAAGTACATAAACTTGAACCACACCGCTTACCAATTAGCATGGCATTTAAAAACACATTAACCTTTTCGCCTTCGCCTTCGATGATGCTGATTCACAGAAGTCGTAAATTGTCATAAGTGAATGAGAAAAAAATAAAATGAACAAAATTATAATGAATGGAGAAACCCGAAGCAAAAAAAAAAAGCGAAATTATCTTATATACATGTATGTAGATTGATTGCATGTCGAATCGATCTGTTGTTCTGGCGCCAAGAGACCAATTCTTGACCAACTTTGGATTCCACGTGCCATTGAAACATGGCCAGAAACATGGAATATGAGAAACTGCTAATAACCAAATATTGATTGGTAAGTTTGTCTATTTTTTAGTTACTCATATTTAGTATAACAAAAATAAATGATTTCTATTTTTATTTCTCCAGGTTTATTTTCTTGTGTATGTTGTTTTTAGTTTTTTTTTTTTTGTTTTTTCTTTTTTAGCTTTTTGGTATTTGTTGTCTTGTGTTTGGTTTAATGAGCAAAATGTCAATATATGTATATTCATTCGATATTGACACGCATAAATTTTGTAAAATTTTTGTTGTTGTTGTTGTTGTTGTCTTCTTTCTTCATCATGATGATCTTCTGAAATGTGTTGGATTTTCACATTTGTTGGACTTTCAATTTTTCAAGCCTGGCAATTAGCTTTTTGGTATCTGGCGATAGATGTTAATTGTTTAAATAAACAAACTGTAAATATTACACGTGTTGCCCATAACCAGACATGGGGGATAACAGCAACAACAACAACAGAAAACTACAATTTTGCATTGAAAATGTGAGCAACTTTTCAGATGCTTCTTAATATTCAATACTCTCATCCAAAAGAGGGTACATTTTCTTTTCGCCAAAGGATATACAGAAGTATATAGACGTATATCTTAGGTAAATTATCTGATAATGTACTTAAATTTGAGTCCTTAGTGGGTCTTAAAATGATCTTGAGATCGTAATCCGTTCATAGATTCTTTAGCTGAGTTAACAAAAATAATGAAAGATTCTCAATAGTTGTCGATCATTGACGATTTGTAGTATCGAACTTTTTGAAAAGGAATGTCCTTAGTGTAGAGCTTTTGTGATCGTGGATGAGGCCAAATTATATCAAAGATAGATGTTTCACTTACGAAACTAGAAATATTCAGTCAGAACTAACTCAGCCCAACTTCTTGAACTAAACGTTACAAATACAAAGATTATATCCCCTATCAGCACTCAGTCAACCATAAGGGTATATACTCGTCGTTTAGATTGATAGATTAATCACCATGCACATTGGTTTTTCATTCACTTGTAATACTGAAGCCAGTCACGCGTTCATTGTGCTCATCTGGCGCTCATTTACCCTTCACCTCTGGTTGGGTTTTCCCAAAAAAACGTTGTGATAGTGATAGTGATCAGCACTTTCACTTTATGTGTATGTGTGTGTGTGTTTTCCTTTTGCATGGCAACCAAATGAAAACTCAATGAAGCCCAACGCATAAATTAATGTGAAAATTTTTGTGAAAATTTAAGGGGGTTGGCTGCGCATGTCCTGCAATTGAATGTTAACGAACATTTTCATTAACTGCCTCGAAACAGTTGGCCGCATCGCATAGGGGCAGGGCTGTTTGGTAATTAAACCAACTTGCCACAGCTTCGTTGTACATATATTTTACATTGTTTGTTTAATTGAAATTAACTGCAAGAGCAAAAACAAACAACACTCGAGCAGTTAACCCGAAAAATTGAACTTCGAGTTTAAATTTACGGGGAAGCGGTAAATTAGGCTCCAGCGTACATCGATTGATCATGTGCAAGAGTGGACAACTGAAAGTGGGAATTGTGGCAAGGGATCAGCGACACCATCGGTGTTGAAAGTGAGCACTTGGGACAGTCTCGTCCTCGCCGCACACTCACCTTCACACACGATGATCTACAGTTCCTTGGAAGGCCAGTTTGAATACTCTACTAAAATTATAACAATGCAAAAGTTATTTCACATAAAAAGGTCACATGACCTCAGTCAATTGAAGCTAAAGGCCATTACATATAAATATAATCAAAAGTATTTCAAAGCTTCCGCTTTTCATTTTCACATTGAAAAACTTAAGAGGGATTCTAAAACTCTGATCTTTTAAATTTCATTTATCCCAAAGATCCCAACTTTAAATTACCATAAAGTTATTAATTTGAAAAAGTTTTCAATACTTCGAAGTGTTGTAAAGGTTTTCTAAATACTAAATATGATTTTATGATTGTCAATAACTTCTAATTGTAAAATACAAAGTTGCTTGATTAAAGCATTTCAGTAGCTCCCAAAGTCTTTAGTTCTTGTAATTCTCAACTGGTTTGCGTTTCCTACAATGGACAACAGATGATTACCGTTTTAGTGTTGCCAGATCAGCTTTAAGACTTTTTTACCGTAAATTTGTTTTAACTTTGAAGAGTATTTTGTCTTCGTTCTTGAATATCATTAAAGTTCTTTAGGCTGAACTTCTTTTTGGGCCATTTTTTGCTGCTGCATCTTATATTCAACCAACGCCCACCTCACAGAGTCTCTACGGCGTGTTTTTTTTTCTGCCCTGAGTTTACCTTTAAAAGGGGATTTTTTCCTCCACCTTCTCGTTGTTGTTGTTGGTTTTGGCGTTTATCAGTTGAGATCAGGCGGCGGTTTGGAGTTTATCCTGCCTGCCCTTTTTTTTTTTTTTTTGGTTTTGCTTTACTTTTTTGCGGTTTTTGTGCTTCGTATGCGTGTGTTTTTTTTTTTTGTTGTTTTTTGGGGGGGCAGTGAATTTTAATTAAAATATTTCTCAGGCTTTTGTTTCGTTTTTCTTTTTCTTGTTTTTTTTTTTTTTTTTTTGGGAGGCCAATGCAGCGGTGCAACGTTTTTTCTTTCGTTTTTCGGGCTTTGATTGTTATTTTTTTGTATGTTTTGATGGAACTTGCTCGAGTTTGTTTTAACAGGTCGTGAGTGTGACACATTTGCATCAGAGATATGACAAGAGCTGGCAGAGGTGGCAAAAGGACACACACAATGAGACAGAGACAAGCGGATGGACAGACACAGGATCATAAATCTCTGGCCCAGCATTCGGTATTCATTTCGGTTGTTTCTTCTTTTCGTATGTGTGTGACCCACCAGAGAGTGGAAAAATATCAAGAAACCGATGGAAAAAAATTAACTTGTCAATGTCACACATAGCAAAAAAAAATACAAAAAAAAACACAGAATCTCATAAATATTTGAATTTTTGGTGTGTAATTTTTTTTGTTTTTTCTTATTGTTGTCTATTGTGGATTTTTACACCTTTTTGTTTTACCTGGCGCCAAGACTATTTGTATTTTCACTGTCTTCTCTGCTTTGTCTTATTGTACTTATTTGTGTCCTGCTGAGTTTGCCAAAATAATCAAGAAAGATAGAGCCAGCAGTTATTTGGTTAGTTACAGCTACTTGGAAATTGTGCAGAAGAGCCAAAAACGAAAAACGGAAAACGAAAACAAAAAACGAATTTGCGGTTAGTTGGCTATGGAAATTATATAAATATTTTTCTTTTCGGGTAGTTGGTCCGGAAATGATAAAATTATTATATTTTAAATTCGATTTTAATTTCCTCAACCTCTTAATTTGAGTACAAGAGCGATAAGATAGAAATAGTTTTTGGTTTTTAATTCTATTAGAAATTAGCCATCTACTCAAGTGGCTATAAGAAATATCAATTTGTTTGGTAGGAATATTTATAGTAGATGAATAATTATTGAAACTACTTGTTATTTTAGGTGTTTATAGTTTTTAGATCCTGAAATTTTACAAGTTTTTAAAAGTACAATTCGATTTTAACAGTTTTTTTTACAGAAAAGTTTATGTTTCAAAACTCATCTTTGGTTTATAAGATTTTAGTAAATTGGTGTTTTAGCTTTAATTTGAAATACCCTAGAAAAATATAACTTTTCACTGAATATCATGTAAAATGGCTTAAACAAATTGACTGAATCGTACTTTTAGTGGCTTAGTGGAAACTTTAAGCATTCCAAAAATGTTTTTTAACATTAAACTGAGGTTTTTTTAAAATTTATTTGTTATTTTTCAATCGTCGATTCTACTCTGACTGCAATCATCGAATATTATCAAGATCTTTATTAAAGTAAGGCCAATTGAAGAATGTTTACTGGTCTGATCTTATTAAAGGTTTATTTAAGGGACTTACTTAGGATCATTAGAGTGTTCCTTACAGACCAGATTGAGATTTTTTCAGTCTTTGTTGATTGTCTTTGAGTTACTTTATTAGATTCGAAAAGTCTTTCACGTAGCTGACATATAAAGGATATCTAATTCTCATGGGGGATAGGACATCATATTATGATTTGTTTTTAAAAAACCCGTTAGATCTTAAAGTTATGGTGATCAGAATTTTATAAAAGCGATGTATTTCGGGATCATGGAGTTTTTTCTTTATATTCAGTTAATTCAACAGATTTAGTTGCAATTATTTATATTAATTGATACAAATTTCCATTTCAAAATCAGGCTACATAAAAACTCCTATAGGATCCTTGATGTTTTCAAGTGTTTGTAGGCAACTAAAACAGAAAAAAATGGATTGAATATTTCTGTGTCAAAGTATATAAATAAACAGAAAAACATTATTTAAGGGTTAATAACGTTCTTGATTTGTTTTGTTGTTTATTTTGTCTCAAGGTCTTATAAATTAAAACAAAGTATTATTTTGATGTTTATTATTTTTACAAATAGAGACAAACAAATAATAGTTTATTAGGTCTAGCGGCTGTCTGAACAATTGAATTTAATCAAATAAGCCAAAACGTTTTCAATTTAGGCTCAATGCAAGCAGTGCACTTTTATGTTATGGATTTAAGCCTAAATTGAACAAATTTTATCTTATTGTTGAGTCACCAAGTTAAATTTTAAATAGAATAATACTGTGCAACTAAAATTTTTTTAAATGAATTCTATTATTTGAATAAAAATGTCCTGTTTCTCTATTTGGCGACATCTTGAATAACATAAATTACCCTTTTATATGTTGTTTTGACATAAAAACAGTTAAAAAGGCGATTAATATGTATTTAATCCAATATTTATTCCTTGCTTGAGCAAATTTCTAAGAATTTGCTTACTTTTTAATTGAAAGTCTAAAGGAGTTTCACATGAGAGTTTTGGCCCCTCTTCTGTCCCTGTTCTGTTAGTTTGAATTAAGGCTTGCACTGCTTGTTATGTTGCCTCTGTTAATGTACGTGGTGTGCACTGCTTGAACCAATGCGGAGTTAACAGTTGCAACATGTTCGAAGCTCTCAGGCTTAACAGGAACTTTACAGTCGAGTGTAGGAGTAGGGGGAGCAGATAAGACGGAGGGCACGAGTCGGCATTCTATATAGGATATCAATTTATATCAATTTCATCATGTTTATGGCGTTTGATAAGCCTTTTCGCCTGAAGCGACTTTTCGCAATGCCATGATAAATTTTCCACTTGAGATTCGACGATGACCAAAGAACCTTTGATTTTCATCATTAATTATGCTGCTTCAAAATCAAGTGCGAGTACTTGGAATCAGCATTCCAGAGTAATTCAAATTGTGAGTCACTATTTAGTGACATAGTTTTTTAGTAAACAAGTCGAATGCGTGTGATAAGCGTTAGTGAAAGAGAAGACGCTACCGAATTCCGTTTTGAATTTTTGATTCAAGGGGAACTTTTGACAATCATTTAATTGGAACTGATTTGGGTATTGGAAATTGATACACCGTTCCAAAGTCCATTGGCATGCAATGATGATAGCGAGAACGAGAGGCGTGACATACTCCACCTGCCGCGATCTGCAGATATTTTGGGCCAACATTGTATTACCCAATATAAATGGTGCGCAATTTGATTTACAGCCATGATCAATAAAACTGCCTTCTAACCAGTAGCCACCTAATCAATCAATATCAAAACAAAATGCAGGTCAAACTCTAGCTAACGGTCTAGCAAACTCAAACTGAACTGGACCTTGCCCAATAATATATGAAAGAGAGAGAGAGAGAGCGAGAGAAACAACTTTTTTTTTTTGGGGGGCCTGCTTTATGAATGGTGGCAATAAATGATGCCAAAAAAAAAAAACTAGAGCAGGTCTTACCCCTCCAAATTATCCCAGTAAAATGACCTAAATCAAAGGTGTTAGCTGGGCTCTGCATACCTTCTGGCTAAGCCCATATAATAGCAATAACAAACACATCGAATTGTCTAGATTCAAGGAATGGAACGAAAGGAAATTTCATAATTTCTAAGATCAAATTTCACTTAAGGGGGGTCTCTACCTTGTTGGGCCGAAAAGGCGCCTTTTAGTAAGAATTTTTTTTTTGAGAAAAGTATAATAGATCAAGGAATGAAATTTTCCACAGTTGTTGGGAAAACTTTATTCTATCTATACAAATTTTCAGTGATCCGTGAAAAGGAGGAGAGGGGGGGGGGTGGGGTTTCCAATGGCATCTTCATTTCGTTCTTATGGAAGTCCTACCGTTCGCAAATGAAGTCTGAATCCAAAATTTTTTCCTTAATCTAGACACTTTTTAATGTAGTTTTGAGAAAAACGCCTTTGAAAATTAGGAACCCAGCCCAGCACGCTTGACATCGCTCCACTTAACGGCCGATAACTTTCGTAACACAAGGTAGAAACCCCTCTTAACTGAAAACTCTGTAGAACCAAATCTATCCCTCTGGTGGTCAAAAGATACTTACAGCAAGAATACTTATATCTACCATATAAGCACTCACTGTTAGCAGTTAGAACCAATCCCCTCTTTGTGGCCACACCCATGCCACTTCGAACATATTCGTTCGGGTTTGAGTTCGCCACGAGGTTCAGTTCAAAACACACAAAAAAGTATCTCGTATCTTGCGACGTACAATTTTGTATCTCGTATCTCGGACGACGTATATTTTTTGTGAATTATTTTTCTGAATCAGTTTGTGTTCACCTTTCGTCAAGTCAAGATCGCTGGCAGCGGGCCAAACACACCCAAAAAAACAAAAAAATACACACACACACACAACAAATATAAAATTATATTACTAACTAACTGAAAACGTTGTCAAGAAATCTTTTGAAAAAATAAAAATAATATTCAAAAGTTCAAAAAATAATGCAAAAAGGAAAAACCGCAAAGCTAAAGAAAAAGGTGCAAAAGTGCAAAATAAAAGAGAATTTGAAAGTTAATGGAAAAACTGATTTTGTTTTAAAAATCGTCTTGAAAACCAGTTCAAAAATAATACCAATAATAATTAAGCCAGTGCCGCAAAGCCAAAAAGAAAAATTACAAAAATATATATATAATCAATTATCAATTAAAAAATATATATTTTAATAAAATATTTGTGCAAAAATTTCAATGCAAATTTGTTTCGAATAATATATAAAAAAAATGAAAAATATGAAAAAAGTGTCGTGCAATATTAAATCACAATTTATATAAATTATACACAAAATCTACATATATATATAATCGTATATAAATTTTGTATTACAACAAATTACATATTGTTTAATCAGTAATACACAAATACATACACACATATCGAAAAGTAAGAAGAAAAACGAAGAAATTTTTTTTTGTGTCTCGTTTTTTTTCTCTTTCTTTTAAAAATATATACACACACACATATATATATATATGGCATTTTATTTGTTGCTATTCGCGGTGTAATTGAAAATTTATGTCGCGTCAACAGTTTTGTTTTTTTGTTGCTGTTTTCGGACATCTACATATGTACTACTTCGATATAACTTATGAGCCATATGAATTTTGATTTCCGTTTGGTTTCCAATTTGTGTCAACGTCAACTACAACAACAACAACAACAACAACGACTACATCTTCAACAACAACTTCATTGTCATCTTTAGCAAAAGTTTGTTTTTAATAACACATACTATTAACAACTATAACACGCACAACAGACCTATGTTGGATTATAATTTATACCCTTAATTTTTGGGGGCTACAATGCGGCCAGAAATATACGATGTAAGTATTTCTTCACTTGGATTACAGTCATAAGATATCCATCAAAATTATATGGAATTATGTCTAGAATATTCACGATTCATGAAAAGAAGATCATAAATATTATGATCCAAAGCAATCTTTATGGCATTTCAATTCTGATTTGTCACTTGTAATGCTTACGTTGACTTATGAAATTCATTGTTTAACAATTTTATCTAAAAATTATAAATTTGTTTAACAATCACATTTCTATAAACTGCTGAAATGTTTAAACTATTACGTCAACTTTTTTATAACATTAATTTTATTTCAATTCAAATATTTTTTCGGTGGCTTAAAAAGTGAACTTACAAAACAAAGTTAATGAACAACGTCAGAAATTGTTAAACAATTACTTTGTTTCAATTTAAATATTTTTTAATTGCTTAACATTGAACTTACTTCTAAAAGTTGATAAAAATATGTTGTCGAAAACTTTATAGAATGGAATTATATGTAGGAATACCCAAAATCTAATTCAAAATAATGTTAGTTATAGCTTTGATATGGTTTTAAGAATGTTTAAATAGTAAAGAAAAGTCAGAGCATTTTATAAGATTTTTCAAAGTATCTTAAAAGTCTTTTTGTACCATGTATGTTCTTCATTTTCTTAGGTTCTATTATTCAGAGAATAGCAAAGATTATAAGATCAAACACAAACTTCAAAAAAGTCGAAGTGGACTCGGTTTGATTGTAACTTGAAAATCCAACAAGTAGTTAAAACATTTCAAACTAGTTGAAATAAAAACGAATTTCTTCTTGTCATGCTGACAATTTGAGTTGGTCTAACTTTTAACCAAAAGCAAAATTTTCAAGTTGATAGGAAGACAAAGATTGAGCCACCACGTGGATAAAAATAAAAGGAGGCAAAGGAAAAACACGCCACGAACAAAAAACCAAACTCAAAAAGCAAATTCAAAAACCAAGAGCAAAGCCATGACATGACCTGTGTTTTGCTTTGCTCCCTTCACAGACACACACACACACACACACACACACACATACACAAAAGGATATATGAATAAATGTTCGACTAAATATCATGCCAAAAGTAATTTCACTTAAAAAGCAATTTTCAAATACACACATAAAAACGAAAGAAGGAAAAAAGCACAACAATTATATGTTTTGAAACAAGAATTCAGTTCAGTGAGGTCCAGTTCGACAAAAATTTATAACTTGTTATGGCTCTAACACATGCAAACTGTCAGGATATATGTGCGTGTGTGTGTGTGTATCTGCAACCCCTTTTTGCCTACATTAAGGGGTCGCCAGTTACTGCTGCTGATCTCACAGGACATTTACCTGAATCTGATTGCCAGAGAGTCATATGTACATAAATCATCCAACCCCCTCCTGCCCACTGCTTAACAACAAGAACTTTTGAAATTTTTAATAATATTTTTTAGTTTTGCGCAAAAACAAAATTTACTTTGTCCAAGTGAATTTACAACTTTTTAATGCCTTACCCACTCCCCAATTATTGTTTTAATTCTAATCTTTAGCCGACTTTATCAAAATCCAATTTCAATCTATCCATAAAGCAAGTTGTAAGAAAAAGCCACGCCCCAGCAGCCAGCACCACCACAAGTCATTCAGGTGGTTTGAGGTTCGGTGAGGGGATAGATAACAAACTTTACTGTAAGAAAAAAAAAACTAGACAATATTTGATTTTCGAAATTTTCTCACTTATTTTTTTTTTTTTTTTTGTGTTTATTAATTAAAACGGAAATACAAAAAGTAGATAAAAGAAATGATAACATTTGGGAATAGCCAAAGACGAAGGCAATGATAGAAAATCGTATTAAACTATTAACTATTGAATTATACACCCTATCCGAAGAGAGGGCGAGCGACAATCTATCTTTCCCTTTCTGTCTACGCAACATTTTTTTTTATTTATTGATATTTATTGATTTGGCAAATCACATGCTTATAGTAAATCATAAATAACCTCTAATGACTTGGCATTATTGTGCAGCTTTGATTAATGCAATCAATGAAGATCGTATAAACCGTAAAATAAAGCTCTAAGGACAATATATATACCCTGGAATTGAGGTATGCCTTTGATTTAGATGGGAAATTAAAGGATATATAAACTTAGCTTAAGGCTTAAGGGATAAGAAATCATTAAAGGCATATTTCATTAGTTCTAGAGATACTTATTATCCTAAAAGCAATCAATAAACTTATTTTGGATATTCGATTATAGGGTATATCCATAACGGCTTTTTGATTAATTATTTGCACTTTTTAAATGTATTTTTAATCTTCTATTCAACTAACTGTTCTTAAAGCCACAAAAAAAAATGTATCTATATATGTATATGGATTTGTTTAAGACTTCAAGTTTTTTTTGTTTAATTAGGTTACGCGCGGGTGGTAAAAGCTGTCGAGCAGGGCAAAGAAAAAGGCAAAAGTCAAATAAATATGTATATATAACACAGGTACATAAATAATAATGTATATATAGACATATATTAATATAGATGTGAATAATTGGGTTATTATTGGTAAAGGCTTATTGAGGTTTCTTTTTATTCTTTAGAAGTGACGGAATAAAATATCACTCATTTATAATAAACGACCTCAAAAGTCACGTTTAATGTGATGATGCTAATTATTGGATTATGATTATTATGATGCTAGGCTAAATATATATAACGGTTGCTTAGTCATCCCCCTAAGTTAAAGCATTATCATGCATTTGGCATACCAAACGACATTCCATGTTATTCAGACCCCCCCTCAATTTCTCTTTCTATATAGAATATATGTATGACATGACGTGTGACATTGTAACCTGTTGATTGGTTTCATTTTCTGTTAGCTTAAAAAATAGAAATTTTTGTTTTCTTGTTGTTCTCCTCATTTCAATTTCGATTCGCCGTTGAGTGTAACTTAATCTGGCTCCCAATGTCTGGCTAATATGTCGCACGCCTAGGCTATATGTGGCTATTATTGCCTGCTTCATTTTTAATGGCTGATTGAGGGCGATTTGTGGGCGATTTATTGAATTTTAGTTGATTGTTTATATGGTTTTATGCGTTTATGATTTGAAGCCATTAGAGGCAATGTGAGTAATCCTCTATATAAGCTTATCATCGAAAGTTCTTCGACAAAACAAAACGCGGGTTGCCTGGGACTAAAATTTAAGCTGTGGCTTGAATACACAACATAATGTTAATAACAATTTGATCAAAGTCGAATGAAGAATACTCTTTTTGAAAAGCCTTGGAGATGACGATGAGTTTTTAAAACTTTCCTTGAGAATCCTCTATGACCTTCCATGATTGTAATGCCTGCCTTTTCCTGCATCTTACTATAGCTAAGACTACCCTTGCAACTGCAGAAAGGGTATACAAAGAACCTAACCACACACACACACACACACACACACACACAAAGTACTCGATTGACTGCGACATCGACTACAACTACAACTAAGTGTGAAGACGTCGTTTTCAGTGTTTTGAAAATTTTATCTTATCACGAACACGTTCAAAATATACGTAGACAGAAACGGTAGAACTCCTACTACTAATACTACTACTACTATGGAAACATTATACTACGCGTAGTATAATTTTCCATAATATGTATATATGTAAGTTGAAATAAAATAAACTAATAACAAATGCGCCGAAAAGCGTTCGAAACAAACTTTTTTTGTTTTGTTATTTTATTGTCAAGAACCATGCGGCGGCCCTCAAGTGTTTGTTTTGCTTATATTGTTTTTTGCGGGTTGGACATTTTTTGCTTGTTATAAAACAATTGAATTTAGTTACTTTTCGTAAGAGTGAGAGAGAGACAGAGAGAGAGAGAGAGGGCGTGGGAGATGTCGAAGTAGTTGTAGATAAATTATGCCAAAGTTGAAAACGTGGGTTGTAAAAATGTTGAATTTATGCAAATATTTGCATTACAAATTACCGACTTACTTCCCTCCACCCGCTTCTTAACCATCAATTGGCCAGCGCATCAACCATTGGTCACACAGAGTAACCACATCCGCCCTAAAACCAACCAACCAACCACCCACCCAACTGTTTATCTTTCCCATTGGGCCCTTTTGGTTGGTCTTTCTCAGCAGAAGCAGCAAACAGCTGGCGACTAGAGATCGACACCTGCACCTGACCTACAAAGGTGCAATGGTTGTTGTTGTTGTTGTAGCTGCTTCTGCAGTATTGTGAAAAACAACAAACACTCCCACTTTACACATATTGTATTGTCTGTGTGTGTGTGAGTGTGTGTACACACACTGAAATCACAACACGAAAATCCAGCTAAATTGTGAAAGTTATCGACAACAATATTGATCAACTTGAATGGGGATTTACCTCAAAAAAAGAAGGTAATTGAAGTTTGAAAGAACTCTTAATTACATTATGTAATTGTAAATCTTGTATTTATTTCAAATATGATATAATTATTTCATTTTTCACTTTCTTTTTCATAAACTTATCACGAACTAATAAAAAAGTTAATTTTTATCAATAAATTCTGATAAAATGAATGAACTTTGAAACAGATTTCTAATACTTATTTGTATATATGCAAGTAGTTGGTAATTAATATTATTTTCAAATACTTATTGTAGCATATAATTATAGATATTTTGTGTATATGAAATTTGCACTGACATCAATCAGAATCGAATTCAATATCAATAATTCTCAACTGTCCCAGATGGTTTCATCACATTTGTTGTATTTAGAATCAGCTTTTTTTTTCCAGAAAAGTACATTGTAAGGTGTCACATTTGAGCAGTTCAGCTGGGAGAGATTCAACAAAGATAGCTCGGGGGTAGGAGAAGGGACTACTACTAATAGTAGACAGTCGCAATGCACTTGTCCAATGTTTGCCTTGGACTTGCTACTTCGTCTTCTTCATCATCATCATCGACGTTTGTCTTGCTGTCTGTGTCTCTGTCTGTCTTGATTGATATTGACACATTGGGAAAGTTGCCTAGCCTAACAAAAAGGTATTTGGCCCGTTGCCACTTAAGTAGCTAAAATGCGAGTTGGCAGGATGGGGGGAAAAGAAGAGGCTCTGCGGCTTAGGCATTGGCAGTGCTGCTTATCTGGCTTATCAGCCCATGCAGCTGTCGTTCAAATCGCATTAGATATATACACATACACACACACACACAACCCCTTTCTCAACTCTGTGTGTGTGTGTGTGTGTAATTTTCACGCCTGTTTCAGAATTATGCATCAACAGGGCGCAAAAAAGCGTAAAGTACGTAAAAAAGTAAAGTAAAGTAAAGTTGTGAATGAGTTAATGAGCCAAGATTTGTGTAGTGTCACGACAGACAGTCTATGATAGATAGAAAGAGAGTGTGGGAGGTGGTTCGGTGGGGTAGGGGTAGGGGGAGGGCATAGCCTTGACACTGGGTATCTATATGGAGTATCTAAGTAGTTGTCGTGTGTGTACGCATGTATCTTTTAACAACATTTGCTTATCTCTCTCTCAGTCTCTCTCTCCCTAGTGTGACTGGGGGGGTGCACTGAACCCATTCCATTGTGTGATTTTAGCTCTTCTGTTTCTTTTTGGGGCGTTGCGCTATTTGCGGCACAAGTTCAAGTGCCTGAGGTTCTCCCTGATGATGGAGTAAACAAAATAGATATGATATATCAATGGAATGTGGCCAACTTTTTGCAAACTCTATACATAGTTTTCCAGGAAAATCCGTCTTAGCTAAATTGGATACCCTCTGCGCATGTAAGTCGAGCTTACAATTACAATTGAATTTCTAGGAAAGTTTTCGCATATTTTCCCCTCTAAAAGCCATTTTGGATGTATTTATTTATATCTGGTGGAGAACCTTCTGCTTGAAGTTAGTTGAAATTTCCAGTGAAACAAATAAAAATGCCCAGCCACGTTTGGCATTAATTTTTACAGCCGTTGGGAGTCGGAATTGGTTACTCGGAGTAGGGTTGATAAGTGAGACTTAGACCAAAAAGGGGGTGTTGGGTTAGGGTTGTTGCAAGGTGGACGATGTTCATGATGATGATGCAAGAGTATTAAATAACATCGGTTCGACGTAAAAGTATTTGTTTTTGGTTTATTTCGGAGCAACCCCTAAAACAAAAGCGCAAAAATTGAAATTGCATTAACTGGCAAAACGGTAAGGGGAAGATTGCATTTAAGTATATATATATGTATATATATTGTGCAATTTGTAGGGTGACCAACTCCACGCACAATTAAAGTTACAAAAAAAAAAAAAGGAAAGCGAAAACATTTCACACTTGGGCGATATCCCATTGAGAGACACAGAAAGGAGAAGAAGGGAGTTTTTTTTTTTTTTGGGTAACTGTAATTGTTATGAAGCGATTACATGATTGATGGCCTCTGATTTTGCGGCCGAGCTAACACACGTGGCAGCAATCAGAAGCTACTTAAGGATTTGCTTTCGCTTACCAAAATGTGAATACCCTCAGGCCAAAAAAAATATGGGGCTATCGTTATGTCTTTGTGGTGCAAAATCTTTTTTACCTCCGTCACATTCAGTTTTCTAGTATTTATTTGCTTTTTTTTTCCTTTTCGGTTGTCTAATCTAATCGTTGTCACATTCCACAGATGCCAAATTGCAAATCAACAAGTGGGCTAAGGTCCATGGAATATTTGTATACAAAATACAACAAATAAACCACGTGCCCAAAACTAGTTTCGACTAAATCAATATTAACTCTTAGGTATATGTATGTTTGTTTATCTAGTGGCAAATGACAAGTTGATTTTTTTTGTTCATTTTTGCTGGCGTACTTCTTGCTATTTACGTTCGTATATATACTAAATACTTAAATTTAATCGAATGTACAAAACTAATTAAGACTAAAGGGGGAAAAAATGTGTCTGAGCGATTAGATAGATAGACCAACTGCTCTTAATAAGTGTTTGAGATTTAAGACCTGACAGGTCTCCTTATAAGCAAATTGCAAAAGAAAAAAACATTTAAACGAAGTGTTTCTGAGCTGACTGTAGATTTTAAGGATCAAAGCTGTTAAGCTGCAAAGAATCAATACTGAAGAGTAAGTTAGCTAGAGAGGATCATTAAAGCTTCTTAATCCAAGTCACAGTAAGTAGTTGTAGGCAATTTTTTAGTTTTTCTGGCTATCTAACTATGAAATATGAAACTATGAAAGGATCAAAGTTTATGATTTTGATGCCTTAGCTTTTCTATAAGGACATACTTGAAACACTTGAATCATAGCTAAAACATCAACCAAATCTAAATGAAATCTTTAAACTTCAAAAAAGAAAAGGCCATAAGTCTTCGAAATTCCTGTAAAACCTTCAATTGAGCTTCCTTCAAACATTCCCGAGGATCAAAGCTTTGTTGCTGAGCACAAAAAAAAAAGCTTATTAGACCTTGGTTATAGACCCACATAGGTGGTCCTTAAACAGAAATGCTAATCATTATTCCAAACACATTGTGTCCCTATATTTGCCTGTCCCTCTTGGGCCCTCTGTTGCTAACCCTAACCCTAACCCTAACCCTGTCTCTACTACTTAAAGACTTCATTCAAGTTCTTATGCTTATGCTTCTGTTGTCTGCATACCAAAAAGGTAATTATAAGTCGCATTGTAAAGGAAACGAAACGAAACGTAGAAAAAAAGTAAAGCACACAAACACTCAAACAGACATGGACACAGATACAAAACGAATACACAAAAAAAACACCGACATGGACGCAGATACAGATACAAAAAACCCACTTGGAGCCATACACAGTAGAGAGACAGTAAGGTGATATCAAATTACATACATGAGAAATGAAAATAGAAGACAAAGTAGAGAGACAGAGACAGAATGTGTTAGACTGAGAGCTACTCTTTTCGTTTGTAGATGGGCGGGTCATCTGGGCTTTTGTTATGGGTATTAGAATTCGGTTTCAGTTTCGGTTTGCGGTTGCTAGACCTCAGAAATCTGGCGCTAGAATAGAAAATGAAAAGGTGTTTACAGATATTCCAGGTTTACCTGAGGCACAACATGCATTATGCACATGTAATAGAGCATAATGACAATCAATCAGCATGAATATCTGAACAGTCAGCTTTTTTTATATGTAGTCAACTCCCCCACGATAAAAATCCATGAATTTCACAAGAAAATCAACAAATTAAATCGAATGCAAAGCTAAACATAAATTTTATTACTAAATTGCAAGCTCTCCACTTAATTGCCAAGAGGCAAAAGAATCAAATCAAAATCGTCTCATATATATACCTATATATGTATGTATATGTGTATGTAGATTCATTGAAATGGAAGTTTTATTGTCTGCTGTGAAATTGAAAAATGATAAAAATCGACAATCGGCCAAAAGGCATTTGATTCTTGATTCCTTGTTTCCGAAAAAAAAGAGACTGCCCACTGTGAGAGCTAAATGGTTTAGTTCGCTTTTTGGGATTGCAATTTGAATTCTACTTGCGCCTCCTTCTTACCCCTCTGCCACTCCCCCTCCCCCACATGCTGTTCTCATATTGATTTCTTTGGCTAAAGTGTGCGATTTTCACTTTTCAAAAAACCAGCAAAGACCTTCGTCTCAAGAAACTACCCTTCTGGTTCTTGTTCTGAGTTCTTTTCTTTTTCTTTTTTTTTTTTTTGTTTGTAGTTCAGTTCAGCCTTAAGCTGAAATCAATGACCTTTTGGGTCTGTCACACGTTTTGTGGGGAGAGAGGAGACGAAAGAAGGAGAAGAAGGAGGCCTGGGATTAGTCGTGAAACAAAATATGCAAGTCCAAGTCACTCTTATAGTTAAAAAGCCTCCAAAACAATAGTTGTTCAAATCAATCGATAGAGAAACGTTTTCTTGGGCTTTTTTTTCTTCTTTTCCCAAGTGGCCACTTCTTGTTGTTGGTTTTATTTTTGTTTTTCATATATAATATAAATATACATATATATATATGAATGACATTGACCATGCATTGTATGAAAAAGGGCTAACTCAGTAAACTTATAGCATCTCATCAAAATGTTTTGAGTCATGATCTCAGACGGAAGTTGAAATGCGAAACAAAACATCAAAATTAATATGAGAAATAATATTCAAAATTCAATATATGATTTACAAATATTTTAGTTGATTCATAAGTTGAACTTATTCAATAAGAAGTCTATATATATGAATAATGTGAAATTCATTTCGTCTTTTTTTGTTTTCAAATTTTGCAGGTTACTACAGTTCACGCTGCCCAATGTCAGGATTATTTTTATACCGATGGTAAGTGTCTATATCTATAGAAAAGTATATACATATAAGTTGGCTATATATATTCTTGATCAGCTGCTTATCAGTGGGTTGATTTTATTAGCTCTAGGACAAACTTTGAAAGAGAATAACACCTTTTCGACTGAAAATCTGTATATGATCAGAAATTGTTGAATTTTTAAGACCACTTTCATCTTAAAAGAAGACTTTAAATCTTTAGGTAAAATACTAAGAAATCGTTTTGTTCTATACTATATATAGGAATCATTTATTTAGTCATCATCGTCTCAAAGCTCGAATTAGAAAGGGCCAAACTTAAAACAATGTCCAAGTTCGAAATACAACAACAAAATAGTAATAAATTTGAAAACCATCTGGAGATTGTCAATTTCAATTACAAAATCTGAAAATTGGTTTTCAACACTCCACTCCAACGAAAATAATTATCATGAACGAAAAGTATTTAAGGCATTCCGCAGAGATCGGATCAAGTGTACTGTGTAATCAGAAATGAAGAGTGAGGGGGGAAAATATTTTGAGTTTTTTTTTTTTATCTGAGTGTTGCTTGTGGAGTGGCTCTGGCTTGGCTGTGGGTCCCCACTTCAAAATAATAGTAATAAACGAAAAATAATAATAATTATTACATTAAAAAAAAACGTCATTGAACTATGGAAAAGGTCGCTGCAAAGCAAACACCAAACGAAAAGAGAGAGCGAGAGAAAAAGCTACAAACAACTGACATTCTGTCAACTTTACAACTGATGAAATGTGTTGACAAGCTGACAAGTGTTGGAATGCCTTTAGGAGGAACTTCAATCGATTGGTCATGCTACAAAAACTCACAAAATGCCAGCCACTTAAAAATGAGGAAAAACTCGCGGACGCGTGGTCAATTAAAGTGTTAGTACCCTGTACTTAATATAAAATCCACAATAAGCTCTGGCCATACAAATATTTTTAGCAATGCAACTGAAAAGTATCTAAAAATATCATCAAACTTAAGGTAGTGCCGTGTGCTGTATCAAATGATATATGAGGATTTGATCTAAGCTTTAAGAACCTTATGAATTGATGATGATTTGCACTCGTTACGCTATTTTTATCATTACTTTTTGGGCCAAAAATGAAGGGAAAGTCTCCACCATATTGATTATTGATAATTTTTGTGATATCATTAATATATTTTGGTATGTAAATTGTTTTGGTTTTGGTTTGCTGCTGCCTCAGAAACGTGTTATAGATAAGTCTGGCATGAGTTGGACACGTGATTTCATGGTGGGTTAGTAGCACAAACTACATTCTCTTTGGGCCTAAAATTGAAACTTGTTGCCAACTAACTAAGAATGTCTATAAGGGTTACAATTTAGCCATTTTGTTGTTTCGAGAGAAGAGTATGTAGCTGGGATTAGTTGAATAGTTTCACGTTGGGCGCCAATTATCAAAAGCTTTGCATTTAAGTTGAAAAACGCATCTGGGATTGGTCCTTAGCCCATAACAGAGAGAGAACACACACACACACACACTCAGAATTCCCATAGGTTTTAATGGTTTTCGTTGCGGCTCAACTTTGACCATTAAAAACGTTTATAGTGTCACATGTGTTCAGCTGGCTCGTATAGGGTAAAGGGGAAAAAAAAAGCTTATCGTATTAATGGAAATTTATGGCTTGTTCCATAAGGGGCTGCCAACTAGGATTAAAGCAAATGTATCTGTATATGCATTGGTTTATTAATCACAATCGTCTATCCCTTTCTCTCTTTATCACAGGTAATGCTTGCTCTTGTATTAACAACATGCGCAAAGACGGACGAATATATATTAACACTGATGACCCACAACGATCGTGCGCTGCACATCAACGCGCACGGCAAAGTGACCGCAGAGGACATCTCATTGGCACGTAAGTTCTTCTTATTGATTCTATATATCTTTATATGCAATATACATACATGTGTATATATAAATTTTCATTTGGCATTTCAATTAAATTGGCATTTATTTTGAACTCTGTCTCGGTTCTGTCTGTTCGTCTTTCGGTCTGTCTCGGTCTGTGCATATTGTGTGCTTAATTAAATTATTGGTAATTTAATATTTGATTGATGTTATGAACCGCTCTCAGTCTCAGTCTGTTTGGCGGCGCCATTGCGGTTTTTGCTGTTTGATTTCATTTCGTTTCGATCTTTCAGTTTGAGTTCCGTGCGGTTTTTCCAAGCCGTTTCCATCAAGTTCAGGAGCATAGTATTGAAACTAGGTTGATCTCTAAACGAAAGTGACAACAGTTAGCTTGGATTCCTTTAGAATAGCTCACAAATGGAAAAGAATGCCATTTACCATAAATTAATAAGTCAAACACATTGTCACTTTGGCATTTTATCTAATCAGTTTGAACTAACTAACTTTGTCGAGCCAGCAAACCACCAACTAACTATCAAAAGTGTAGTGGCGGGTTAGAGGTGTGGGGGAATACTTGAAGCTTAAGCAATTTGATCGATTTGTTATATGTTTTGTTTTGGGGCGTTGCCTTTCGTCCATATCAATTGAAGGTCTTCCCTAATAGGCGGCATGCCTCGAGAACGTGGCCAAAGATCGTCTAAAAGCCATAAATGTTTAACTCATTTTCAGGGTTAAACCTCTTAGAGGGAGGAGTTGTATGTACCTTCTTAATTAATGCCAAATAGTTCAACGACTGCTTAGGGCATTCTAGTAATTTAACTACATATATTCATTGATAACCAGACACACACCACACTTCGAGGTGTGCTACAGCATGTGCTTGTTATTTGACGCCACCGAAAAAAAACTAATCAAACCTTTCATAACTTTATCGAAAACCTTTCAATTAATTGGGTTATCTCTAAGTGTGTGGCTCCCTTTCTTACCCTCGCATTCTGTTTGCCATAAATCTATTATTTACTTAACATCAACTTGTTTTGTTTGCTAATAATTAATTAAATTTGATTTGTGTTTCTCTTATTTTTTCTTTCCATGATTAGAATCCTTCAAAATGGACAGTGTTGGCGATGCACTGGATCCAGATTTCAAGATCACAATCTATGCCAAGGATGTGAATTACTATTTATGCTTTCATCAAGGACGACTTGTTGGAAAGGTAAGCAAAAGCAACAACAATTATAATAATAATACATATAATAAGTTTTGTTATGAATATAGAGAAAGATTCTTAGTCTTCATAGATATTTAAAGTTCTTTCAAATTTTAGTTCTGTTTACCCCTAATATACTTGAACCCTCAATGAATTTATCTCTAACCAAAGGATTTCTTTTCCATTTTCTTCCCCCAATTTTTTTGGTTATTCACTTTAGAAAAACGCCACAAACGATTGCCATTTCAGAGAGTCAATGGATCGGGGTTATTATCAGTATCGAAATGCCTATAATGAAGAGCTGCGTGTGGGCATTAAACGTAACTTTAGACCAATTGGGCCTAAGGATAGAAAAAGGTTGCATCGCCTGAAAAATGCTTGCTTTTTCTTCTATCGTGCCGAGGCCAAGGATTTTCGTAGTAAATTGTCAAGAACGAGAGCAACATCAACATCAACAACTACTCCTACTACTAGTACGTCATCAACTACGACTACAACAACTACTACTACAACAACAACTACCAGTACAACAACAACAACAACAACCAGACCTACAACAAATACAACAAAAAAATTAGGCCCAGTGTCGGGCACAAGACGTGTGAGAGTTAAACAGCGTCGCCCCGCGTCGCCAACAACAAGTATTAATAGCGATAGTTCTACTAGCAACCACAACACCAACAACAACAAAAACAACAATAGCCCTAAGTCCTACAATCAAGCCAACAACAACAACAATAGCCTTGATGATGAACTGCTACAACAGGACATCATTCAAAGGAATCGCAAACGCTCACAACATCGCCAGCAACAACAGTTGCAGCATCGCCAGCGTCAAAGAGAGCAGCAACAGCGCATTGCCAAGAACAACAGCAACAACAAGAATCACAATAATGTTGTTGCTGTTGGTGCCATGCCACAACCTAAAAATTTGGAAGTGCGTCACCATCATAACAATGCCACCTGGATGGAACGTCGTCGTCGTCGTCGCATGCAAAGACGCCGTCAACAGCAATTCACCTCCTCATCGTCGGCTTCCGTTGAACATTTGCCCACGGCCTCATCGTCGGCATCCTCATCGTCGTCTTCATCATCGACAGCAACTTCCACGGCATTGACGGCAACAGCAGCCTCATTGGCGCCGTCGGCTCTCAATTTGATGGCCATGTTGGCGGCAAGTCGTCGCAAACGTGGGCGTAGAAAACGTTCAGTTGCCGTTGCTGCCGCAACAGTGGCAACAAAAAATGTTGCAGCATCTTCTGCCGACATGCAGTTGGTTGAGTCAACGACAGTAAAGCAGCAACAGCAGCAGCAACAACAACAGCAGCAGCAGCAGCAACAACAACAAAATGAATACTCAAACACCTATGTTAATAGTAACTTAAACCTAAATCTTAATAGTAATAGCCATATTCTTAATATTGCAATACCTGCCTTGCCAAAAAACTACAACTACTTGTACAGTAACGAGCATAATAATTATATTAATAATATGAATACTAAAAGTAGCACGACTGATTCTAGTAGTTTAGACACTAGCACTAAGTTCGATAGTCCAAATAGCCATAGCCATAGCCCTAGCCATAGCCATAGCCGGAGTGCGTTCAATACAGAGAATATTGACAATAATCATAAGCAATTAAACGTTCGAATTGACAAGAAGAGCATAAATCCTGTAGACATTTTATCTACTACAGTCGATTATCATTATAGTAATTATAATCATATTGATGCTAATCCCCAACACGAGGAAGATGAGGAGACAGAGGAATATATCGATGAAGACAATGAGAAAGGTGAGCACGAAGAAAATATTGTAAAGCATTTACTTCGTAGCCAGCAACAAGAACAGCAGCCACAGCAACAAGAACAACCTAATCTTGATAATTTAAATGCAAATATTAATGTTGTTAACGAGAATCAACATCATCATAATGATGATGAAGAAAATTATAATTTGCTGCTGTCAAATAATAACCATAATAGTAATTATAACGAGCAATTTGCGAATGACGATGAAACGATACGAATTGAAAATAATAAATATGAAACACATATAGTACAATACAAACATGTGGTATTTATTTCAAAAAGGTCTGGGGGTCGTTGTTTAAATCTCTCAATTTTAGATACTAACCAAGCTAAATACTATTGAAAGGTTTGTTTCGTTTAACCAATCAACCTGTGATCCAAGCCAGAGGACTCTACCAGATGCATACTAAGTTAAAGTAAGTTTAACAAATCTATTCATACATGTCCTTAAGAAAAGCATTTGATAGTCTTTCAAGCAACTCTCATAACTGTATGTCCCAGTGTATTGCAACTGGTGACAAAATGGTCAAGTTCAAATTTATGGAGGCCTTTTGGCATTTCATATATCATCATTCCGATTAAAGCTCTTCTTGGATAACGATTGCCTGGTTCTAGAGACAAAAATTTTAAGTTTGGTAAGCGATCCATAATATGTAAATAAATATATAATTACGGAATACCTTTGTTTAACTTTTCAATATAAGTACTTTGTACAATCAACATGTTAAAGGTCTTAAGAGATAAGTAAATAGGTATTGGCGCTGGTTTACTCTATGCAAATTCAAAAATATTATTATTTAGACTTCAAAATTTTTAGTTCTAACACAAAAACACATAGTTTATGCACATACATTCCAGTTTGATATCTCAGATGTGTATGGTTAAGTTTCAAAATTCAGCAATTTAGAAGACTTATTGTTAGTAGATAAGGTTTAAACTGTTTATACAAAAACACTACATGCCACTTGAATAAGATCGGTATTGAGACCTTGGATATTATCAACAAAATTTTAATCAAATCTAAAGTCATTTCCATAATTTTCGAATACATTTAGAATTCATGTGATGGATCAATAATTTTTACCTTTCTTAAATTTTCTATGATTTATTAAAGACTTTTCCAGAAGACTAGGGTTTTCTAATCCCAAAATTATGTAAAAACTTTCAAATCATCTTTGTAGATTCATTGGATTAGAGAATGATAGATTGATTGATTAAATCTAAACACGATTTCACTATAAAATTTTCCACTATATAGAAGTTTTTGTGACCTTTTTGTTTTCTGTTTTGTTTTTTGCCGCCGCTTGCCGGAAACATTTTTAGCTAGCCTTCAAATATCTTCACAATATCATAAAAATTCAAATTGCTAATATGAAAATCATGTAACAATTGATAAGAATCTAACAACAATGTGACAATGTGTAAATCTGACCTCAATATGTCGGAGATAAACATAAATTAACATCTCAAGAGAGTCACAAAGATCATGAGGCAAAACGCGTGGGTGCGATCGCATATCTAGCTGATGGGAAACTATGAGTAGGTATCTGGCTACAGTGGAGTTTGATAGATGTTCGACAACGGTAGATGTTGACATGGGAGCATAAATCATAACCTAACATACACAACAAAAATTAGTATTTCATATTAATTTATGTAAAGTACAGAAGATTTATGGCTTGTCTGGCAATAATTAAGTGAAAAATTGAAGAAAACATAGAGAAGAAACACACACACACACACAAAATGTGTGAATATCTATAGTCTCTTTTATTTTTTGCTGCTGCTGCTGTTGCCCGCTGACACATATGCAAATTGGCTAAAAGTGCGACTGACCCAACAGATTTATCAAGTCGGATTTTGACCAAAACAAGAGACTGGCGCCGTCTGCGCACGCCAAAGCCAAAGAAAAAAAACTCCACAACAACAACAAAAAAAAAAATGCTGCTAATGAAATTTTATTATACACTAAAAGTAATAATTTATAAATTTGTTTAACAAAAAATAAATTTGTTAAGCAATCAATTTGAAAAATACCTAAAGCAAGTGGCCAACGATGAGAACCGCAAAGTTGGAGTTAGGGATGAAGTATTTATAGTAAATCGATTTAGTTTGGAATTATATTATATGCACTTAGAGATTTGTATCAGCACATATAGTCGGACTATGGGACTAGCAATTCGGGCAGGCTGAGTATCCTTAAAGCAAATGTTATGGTTATTGTTATTATAAGTATAGGATGTAGTTATAAACTATTAACATAATATTTTACAAGCACTGGCAACTAAGGCCTTCGGCTCAGACGAAAACTTGGGATTCGAACCCGGATCCTCTTTGTTTAGTTGCCTAAGTGACTGGCCCATTTAGACAACTCATCTACCGAGGACTGTATTAAAGCAAATGTATTTCTAGAAGAATTCAGAAACTTATAAATTCGATTAAGATTTTCATATCCTCTATCATTAGTTTAATTAGTTAAATATGTTCTACTGCTTTTTATAAGCTTGCAAATGGTTTGATTTGAATTTATTACATTAAAACGCAAGACGAACTTTGAAACACTCTTACTTTAAATATACTAATTAATTGAACAAATTTTAAAATTTTATCATTTAATCAAGATTTAGTCTGAAGAATAAACTAAACTATTTAATGTGTGACCTTGACCTTCATTTGTCTTACTTGTGGGGATCTGCAATGAACCATGAAGGAGGAAAATATTGGTTAACTAAAGAAAAAGGTCAGCAGGAATTCCGTACTTATACTTATACACATAATCTTTGAATGTCATGCTAATTTATTAAAAAATTTATAAATATTACTATAAAATAATAAGTTTGATCTAAAATGATATATTATATGCATTTAGAGATTTGTATCAGAATCCTGACAAGCAGTGCTTGTCTAATTCTATTAATTACTCTCTTCGTCATGTTTTTCTTCTTATATGCGCACACTTAAGTTTATGTCTGGAAATTTAAATGAGATTATAAATCAATTAGCTAATTGCATTATTAATTAGTTAACCAAATTGACTTCAATTAAATATTTATATGAAACGAAAGTGTGCAGTAGTAAGCGGATTATTTGGGTAATGGCTGGTGACTGATAAATTTACAGGCAGAAACTGAGACAGCCAACTTGACCAAAAGATTTAAAGAATGTTTTGTAGGAATGACCATTGTGTCCTTATATTTTAAGGGTGTTGAGCTTGAGTACATTCTAAGTTCTGATACTAATATATAGATTAACAGCTATCACATATGCTGATAGTAAAAAACATGTGATAGTAATTTAAATATTATCAAGGGAAAGCACTTCTCATGGATAGAAAACACTTCTTCGTGAATTAGTCACATAATATAGGTTAAATACCTTCTTTACATAATTTAAAGAACTCTTCTTAGGGATTAGAATTAGTGCTTAATTTAGTAATCGAGATTGTTCCCAAATAGTCTGTATTTGTATCTAAAAACAAAGAAGGATATGGAATGTTAGATGGACAGAAAATCAAATGGTTCTTCTTTTAGACATATTTACTTAGAAGCCTCATGGGTTTTTTTTTTCGCCTATTCTAAACTTCCGCTTCTCTGAATGGTAAATCCAGGTCTTGAATCATGACTTAATATTTTGTTCGTTTCTTTTTTCTACATTCCTATATTGTTGACTCGCCTGTCTTGTGAGATTTTTTGAAACCAGTTCCTCCCTGATCATTCAAAATATGTAGACAGTTTTAATGTTAAAACTTGGGGATTTCAAATGCCCCAACACACATGCACATCATCTGTATATCTAGTATTTGTATGTGTATTATACTATGCCAAATGAAATTAGCATGACAAAAGTATCTCAAACACAACACGAAAATGAAAAAATGTATCTCATAAGCTCACATTTGCTCAGTGATTTTCAATCGAATCTATCACCTGTTTGCTGTTGCCTACTGTGCTTTGGAATGTGATAAATAAAATATATATCAAATAAATAAATGAATACATATACATATATATAAAGTAAGTATTTATTTATATATTTGTTTAATTTGAATATATTTTCTATATCTTTTCGTTGCGTTTGTTGACTTTTGGCATTGCTCCCCCTCAAAAGAAGAAAAAAAGTGGCGCCTTCAAGAGAATTTTGTGGTTTTTTTGAAAGCAAGAAAGAGTGGGGTGTGATAGGGTTTGAGGTGGGGAGGGATTGTTTATTAGCCAAATTAGCGTGTCAGGTGAAATTTAAGCAGATTTTTGGTGTGTCGGTGTGTGTGTGTGTTTAAGCATCTCGGCAGCTGTTTATGGGAAAATGATTAGATCCGCTTATAATTTTTTGTGTTATTTTTTTTTATGCGTTTATTTTTATGACAGTTATTCTAATGAGGAAAACATTTTAAGCCGCTGCTTAAATGACGGAAATGCCTCTCTGCTTTAAGCCAACTTAGATACCCTCTCTCTCTCTCTCCCTCTCTCCTGTTTGTGACGGTTTTTTTATTGTAACCATTTTTCAAGTGCAGGCTTAGAGTCTGTCGTCAGTTGTTGCCATTATGAGGCATTAGATGGGGGCTTAATTTAATTGTTGTGAATTATAAATGAAATCTGCATAAGAAGCAAAACTGTTCAAACCTTGTTTGCTGACATGGAACAAAATGTACAAATTGTTGTTGACTTAATAACCAATAGGAAACCAGGAAAAAAGGAAAGTAAATCAAGTTTTCATATCAAATAAGTAGGCAGAAAGTGAATCTTTAGATATTTTAGACTATTGTCGAGAGTTTTAAATTGAAATTTATGAGAGGCTTTAGACAAAAGAATGGAATGGAGGAGAATGGAGAATAGAGGCAAATGCCTCTAAGGAAACTTATTGAACTAATTTGTTTAATTTCCATCTACTTGCCATTTGTTTTAATTGTTACTTGTGAAATATTTAACACGAACTCTGTTTATAATACTTTGTTTAAAAGTTGCAAGTAAGTGAGAGATTTATGGCAACTTCTGGTTTATATTCATTGATAAATGCTTAAAGTTTTGTCATTAGTCAAACAACTTAAATGGGTTTAAGTAGTTTTCAGAACTCTTTAGTTGCTTGAAACACCTTTTAGAACGTTTCAGTTAACCTCATTTTCGGCTCAGTTTTAAGGGAAACGTTCTCTCAAAAAGACAATGAGCGTTTGATGAGCTAAACAGTTAGCAAGTAGGTTACCAGGTAGACAGCGACAACGAGAATGGCAACAACTATGAGGAAGGTCAGTGTGTGGTTAATTACTGACAAGTCGAAGCCAATGGAAGGAAAAAACACAGAAAAGAAGAAACAGCTCAAGTCCAACAGCAGGCAGTCAGTCAGTCAGTCAGTTAGTTAGTCAGTCAGTTGTCTGACACCCGCACAGGCAAAAATTTGTTTGTATGTGTGTTTCTCGATGTGATGAGTTAATGGCGATGGTGATGGTTGATGTCGATGGACATGGACATGGACAGGGACACAGTTGGGTTGTTGTTGTTGTTGTTGCTGTTGTGGGCATTCCATCATTTCCGAGAGTTTGTTCGTTTTTGGCATGACCGTAAATAGAGGTAAAAAGAGATTCAAGTGCAACAAGTTGTTGCTCTTGCTATTGCAACTACTACAAGATACAAGAAAATAAAAACCTAACTGTGTATGCGTTTTTATGACTCTAGTCATCCATGATTGTGGGCGTGGCACTTGTTGACAAATCATCTTGACACCTTCGACTGTCATAAAAATGGGTTACGGACATGATTTGCAATGCAATAAACTTAATTGAGTGCGCGTCAGATTTTAATTTTAAATCCACCATATCTGAATACCAGTTTCAACACAATGTATATATATTTATATTCATTCTCACTCATATGCATGTATGTCTGTAACTATATATATACTCAGTTATTTGAATACCTTTTTGCAAGAGTATCAAACAAATAAATAAGAATTCGCTTTATTCTAAGGCGCGAAATCGTAAACGCTTGTTTGATGCCGTCATGGGTTAAGATACGCAGGTTTCAATACTCTATCCGACTAGGGTATATGCGTTGTCTTGAAGGAAAAGGTAGTCTTATGTATGTTATTAGCCAAGTTACCTTTTCGCAGCATTACTCCACCAAGGCTAAGCACTGATCGAAACATTTTATGGAATAGATTCTCCCTTTTTTTTAGTAGATAGATCTTATTATGTTTACGGGCATATTCTTCTAATCGAAATATATACGATTTAAAGAACAGGAAGTGAACGTAACACTTGTTCCTTTAAGTTTTTGTAGTAATATATGTGTAAACAACTGTCTATACCCTTCAAAGCATAGGATAGAATCAAATGATTACAGCATCTAACCCTTTTGTGCCTATGTTTCCTTTGCAATGAGGATTTTATTTTAGGTAGTTTCTTTTAGAGTTACGTTTCTTTAGGTAAAAGTGCTAAGTAGTAGTTTACAAACACTGAAAATAAGTTAGCTTAACACTTTTTGGAATGTTGGAACGCCTAAAACACTGTCTTCTCTACTTGAACAAGAGCTTCAAATGAAACATTTCTGATTGTGAAATAGTCAATGATCATATGAAAGGGAAGTAGTTAGATCTTTCTGCTCTTTCTAGCTGATACTAATGGGGTAACTGAACTGATCAACCAATGAATGGGTGGAACTTATCACTTGTTATTATGGGAGATCAGCTCAAAACGATCACAAGATAGAATGTCTTTGAACTTATCATCATTTGTCAGGGAATTAAAACTTCGGTACGATCATAGTTAGTTTATCCCTCTGGTTTTCTCTTGTCTTTACGATGCCATTAATATCCCAGATACGTGTTGAATGTTGTGGTTCTTGTTGTTGTCGCTGCTTTTATTTGAATGACAGCAAATTCGATGTGATTTTGATTTTGATTTGGATTTAGTTGCTGCCATTATAAAAGTGGCGCCGTTTAAATGGCGCCAAATTATTTTGGTCATCATTAATTTTAGCATTTTTTTTTGTGGTATTAGCCATTTGTGGCTTGTCATAAATATTCATTTAGTGTGGTTATAAAACGGAAATGCCATAATACGATTATTTTGCTTGCCAAGAAAAAAGAAATAAAATAAATGGGTTAAAAAATAAATTCAAGAGAAGAAAAATCTGATTAAAACCAAATAATTACTAAGTCGATCTAGTTTGTTTTCGCCCATTTTGTTAACTAGATTTCACTCCATCTGTCGCCGGTGAGGGGTATTGAATAATATTGGTTAAACATTTGCCAACACCTGGAAAATTTGTACGTTAACCCACTGACAGCATTGACCAACTAAGCGACTTGTCATAAATATTTTTGGCAAATATTAAAATATCATTGGGGAGTTCCAGGGGGGCAAGTGTTTGCCGTCTTGTGCCATGTTGCCTTCAGAAAGTCATGTTGAACACTAAAAACAAAAACAAAATTGACTAAAGAGGCCCAGATTGGAACACCAGCAGTAGCAGCAGCCGCAGCACAAACCGCAGCAACCGTTCGATGGTTTGTTGCATGGCTGGTAAGTTGGTTAGTTAGTTGGCCTGTCAATCGTTCAAAGACCAAAGGCTAAACAATTTGACAAATAGCCCAAGTAAAAGCAACAACAGCAACAACAACAACCGCAGTTGCAGTAGCCAAGTCATAGGCTTCTGAAAGGGGGGGGAGGGAGAATGCTAAATAGCTTTCGTTTCTAGGTCTAACAAGACCATTTGCGCCCTTTTAACTAATGTTTGGCTTAAATCTGATCCTTTTGAAGTTCTTTAGGACATAACAACCCAACAATAAATGGGAATTGGTTGATGTTTTTGGACCTACGCCCATGACATGCCATGAAATAAAAAAACTACATAAATTCTCACCTATTGCAACAAACCGATGAGAAAATGAAGTTTTTTCTTCGGCGTTTTTCTTCTTTTTTTCTTGCTTTTTTTTTTTTTTGGTTTTTTTGGGGGGGGGATTTTTTTGAAAGTGCCAACTACTTGACATTTGCTGCAAGAAGATGACTGTGCCCACCGCCGCCGACGTCGCTTTCAAAACTTGAGTTGAGATGAGACTTTCGTAAAGTCCAGCATCATCTGCCATGTCTTTTGTTACCAAGCTTTGCTTTTAAGCCAAAAAAAAACCGAAAAATTGGTATGGAAATTCTTTTCGGGGTGACCCTTTCTTTCGGCCTTTTGTTCGCGACGGGAGAAAAAACGCATTTTTCAACCGCTGCGCATTTCATTTTCAATCAAGCCTGTCAAATTTGTCAAGCTCGACGAGTTTTCAAGTGGTCTTTCACTTTGGCTGGAAGGGGAGCTAGGACGGGGGGGCATAGGAATCAGAAATGCATTCGAAGATGCGCCCTGTCTTCTTTTTTTTTCTTCTTCTTTTTTCCTACGCTAATCAATGGCATCTAATTAAATGGCGTTGATTGTTGTTGCCACTTTGACAAATTGTTTGATTTTAATGCGTTTTTGATTGGGTCCAAGTTGCTATCGGTTGAAGTCGTCGGGCATTTTGATTTATACTGTTAATCAGATAAAGTAAAAAGCTTTCAGGTCTGAATTATACGCTACATGAGTAACCGTTAGATTGACCACGGTCACATAAGCATCCACCCGGAGAGTGGGCCAAGAGAGGCAGATTGTAGGGAAAGACCACACGAAAATTAAGATCCACATTAAAATAATTATGATCACACTGATCTAATTTGGCAGCATTCCTGGTTTTTATGATCAAATGAATCATTTCAAATTATTCTCTTAAATTTAAAATTCAAATATTTGTGTTCACACATTTATTAACTTGGGCATTTGAGTGTGAAAATTCTTTGTCCGATCTTGGATTGATAAGTTTCAAAGTCGAAGAATTTGACTAACAAAAATGTGCTAACCTGATGATGCCATATCCAAGGCTCTTTTCTGGGATCTACAAATTTCTTTCGCAGAAAATTCTTAATCATAGCCTATTTCCATTCGTGAAAGACCTTTTAGACCAAAAAGTCTTTAGGCTTGATGTTGTTGTTGCACACCTTAAGAATGAGAAGTTTGAAGCTTAGTTCTTAGCTATGCATGAACCATTGCAAAACTTTCGAACTAGTTGTGAATTACAAGAAATCTGTCAGATAAAGAGGCTTAAAGAGGCTTTTATTATATCAATGATAGTGGAATGGAGTAATCCAATCAACTAAACGTTTAGTTTTAAGTAGTTGCGGTTTAATATCGACTTAATGGGTTACAGTTTGACTTATTAGAATCTGTTTATCTCTTACTCTTATATCATCATCATATCTCGATTGACACGAACACCTCATTAATATATAAAATGTACATATCAAATTCATTTTCCCTTGGCTTACACCGATTATGATTGGAATGTGTCGGAAAGAACTTAAAAAAAAGAACTTGTCACTAGGTCTCGTTTCTATGTACCTATAAAATATCAATGGCAAAGTATCTATACGTTTATTGTATGCCGCCTCAGTGAGTTCGAAATGCCAGTTTCCCCAGTTTTTTTTTTTTAAATTTGATTGAGTCTCAATTTGATGCTATGCCATGTGGTAGTGGTGGGGTGGAGGATGACGCCGTCAATGATCATGCTGTTGATGATGACTTCATGGCAGGCGCTTATTTGAATAAGTAAAGAATATTTAACAACTACAACAAGAAAACAACAACTTGGACTTTTTTATTGATTTATAAATAAAATATGATGCTAGCATACTGATGAGAGAGGGCGGAACATTTTGGGGTGGTGGAGCAGGGGAGGGTAATGGGTTGGGGGCGTCATCTTCATCTCTGGGAAAATGTCAAAATGTTTTCTGTCGCCTGTCAGTCTTGCAGTCAGTCAGTGGGGTTTTCTGCCATAAACTGCCTGAAATATGTTGCCATAAATTATATTAGTACATCGAAATTAACATAATTGCATTTACCTACTGCTGCGAGTGAGTGAGTAGAAGAGTTGTTATTGCTGTTGTTGCTGTTCTTTTTCATCATCTTCTTTGGAAAGTAGTCACAGTTCGATCATAAAATTTGATCATAGAATTTTAACCTTTCCTCTCTCTCTCTGCTGAGAAAATGTAAATTTTCCAAATGCATTTCTCTTGTGAGTTTGTATGTTTCTGTTTTGTCTAGTTGCCTAGTTAGTAGCCATTTAAGCTTTTTGATCTTAATGATCATGAACCTATGTATTTTATGAAAAAACATATCTGTAGAAATTTAGGTAAACCGTTTTTTATGCCACCCAAAATGTTTGCCCCTTATCAGCATAACAAATTGAGAGTAAAGAACCAAGTGCCAGATAAAACACTTCACTTTAAGAAAATCAAAGGAAAAAAAGGATCATTCGCTTATCTAGGACAACTCACAGTAGTTAGTCCAAAAAGAAACAGGGTTTTCCTTTTTTTTTTTGCACAAAATAGTCGGAGGAGTTCCAGGTAAAATGCACGTGAGGGAATCTCAACTGAAAACGAATTGACAATTTATGTGACAGAAGACCATGCATAATTGAGGCCCAAGTATTGTAAGTATTTCAGGTACAATTAGTGAGGAACAAGAGAGAGAGAGAGAGAGAGAGACAAGCAAACCCTAATAGGTATGTAATTTTTCTGTCTAAAAACTTCATTTTCATTGATGTCCTTGCGCCCTTTTGGCAGAACGTCGTGTGCCAATCTCTCAAAAGATCAAGCCAAACAGTCGGTCTATATCAAAAAGACAAGAAGAAACGGTTCAAGAGTGATTTATATGGGTAACTGATAGATTTTATAGACTTGGTCAATTAACAGCTGCTGCCTTACTTCCGATTGATGCCAAAACTGGGGGAGCCGAGTTGTCAATCAATTCGGAATCATTGCTGACAGCATGATCTATGTCCGAGTTTAACTCAAATTACCCATAATTGCCAAGGTCGGCTAGTTGGACATTGAAACATTTGGGAAGGTCATTAAATAATTTACAGTGTTTGATTGATTTCTGGCCGGAACATGCCCCTTAAGCATAATATTGGGGAAATGTTACAACTTTATTGCGGATGGGGTACTTACAAACATGTAAGACCATAAAATGCCAACGATAAGGCCAACCACTAACTAACTAACTAACTGGCTAAAACCGGTTATTATCGGCAAAAGGTTTGCCAATTTACAATACCATATTGCCAGGAAGTTCTTCAAGTTCTTTTTTTTATGATAATATAGCAATTGAAGTAGAATTCTGATCAATTTTATTTTTAGTTGCTTCCTGAATCACTTAGAAATGCTCTCTTTCTGTTTAGTTAAATATAGTACATATATTAGTTCTTGGAAATGAAATTGATATTGCTATTGGTCAGGGCCAAATGGAATGCGTTGTGAGCTTGTGTGTGTGCTGATTAGAATAAGAATGTGGACTACCTAAACCAAGTAACTACCTAAACCGTGTGTACTTATGTCTTATCAAGGGAATCCACCAACTACAGCAACAACTTGTTGTACTTAAGGCGTAGTTGGTAGGGCATATAAAATAATAATATATTTATAATTGAGGCAAATTAAGATTAAGTTTTTTATTTAAACCAATTAAAAAATGTTAATCTAATGTTGATTTTTTATGACACCAAAAAGTATGTTTAAATTAGAAATCATACAAAGAATTATGAGTTTTGTTGGAAGAAATGTTTAAGAATTAACCAAAAGTTCTATAAGTTCAATTCTCTTGCCATTAAATCATAAATTGGCCAAGAATTCGTTTGCCTAGAAACAATAAACCTAAACAAATTCTCATTTAATTGACCAAGTTCTAGTTACTAGTTGGTAACAAAATTTCGTTAATTTTAAAAAAGGGAACAATGAATCAGAGACGACAAATGCCTTAGACCACATATAAATTCCAGTTAATCAAATTGAACGCCAATTAAAGGTTATTTTACACTCATTATGTTCCATTGAACTGGTCAATTGGAAATCGCCAAGTAATGCTGACAAGCCCCATTCAGTGGTGGTTGAGGATACATACATATATCAGTTCGATATTAGCCCAATAACCTTGACCTAGTACCACAAATTGAAATCTATCATCCGATGGTGTTTACCCCACCTCCACCCAATCGAAGAAATTTAATTCATATGCCGAAAAGTATTTACAACTTTTCGTATCCGATTATTATGATAAAACGGCAGAAGGCGAATGAGTGTGGGTAACGAATGGCTAGACCCTAATCACAATTGGCCAGATATCAGGCCAAAACCAAGCCCCCCTAATACGAAAAACAAATTATTAGTAGGTACTTAGTTATTCTTTTTTCATTGTTTTTGTTTCTTCGTCGTTTTTCAATTTTGCCATAATTGCCATGAAAATGATAGTCAGTCTAAGGTATTTTTATTAGAGGCTAATTGGATTGGGTCTTATCGGCGTGTGGTGAAAGTGATGTCATGCCAAGTTTATGGCCGATAACCGAAATATGCTAAAGAATTGGTCAGTCTGTGTGAGTAATTGCCCGAAATACTATGCACTAAGATGGAAAAATTTTCGCCCATATAGGCTAAGATGACGCCATGTGACCAAAATTAAAATCAATGGGAAAATCCGCAAAATCTTTTGCACTTTAAAAATGAAAATAGAAGAGGGCGAATCGCGTGACTCAAAACATTGTTTAGCTAATAAAACGTGTTCCCCAATACAAGTCAGGTGATCAAAACGTGTTAACAAATCTAAAGTGATAAGTTAGCCACAATCGATAATGGTAATAAGGGTTGATAAAATTATATAGATAGCCTTGAAATAGGAAGAGCAAGATAGAGAGAAAGAGAGAGAGAAAGAGACAGAAGTACACGCAATCAAAGGTATTTATTATAATAGTTACGATCTTATGGGTTTATTTTCCATTCCGTAATTTTCCATTCTACGTCTTGGCCAATTATAATATTAATACCCAATTTACAACTTGTTTGCTTCTGGCTTAAATCCTATCGTTTGAGGGTCGCCCACACATGGAATATACATCTAATACCCTAAGATTTGCTTTATAGTCCATCAAAGTGAAAGAATATTTTGCCGCAATTTGACCAATTGCGCCATACTTGGCCAAAAAAAAACAACAAGCCCAACCAGAACTTTTGCGATTACGTTTCATTTGCCATGGCTTTGTAGTAGGTCACGGTCTAATGTTTTGCACTTCATTGAGCTTATCAGCCTAACATATGTATACAGTCACATAGTCGATTAAACTAACTAACTTACGCCCTATGTCCCCTATGGATCTTAAGTCGCAATTGGGGTAAGAAGTACGCATATCCGTGGACTGGCCAAACACTTGAATAGATCATCATTTGATACGACACAACGACAATTTCCTGTAAATTCCTACACATTCCAAGACTAAAAATAAAACAAAGTGATAAGAATTTTTTTTCTTTATTTGTTTTATTCTTTTTGGGGGGGAGTTACTTTGCCACGGGCTACCGTTTCCAAGAAGCCATCAAACATATAACACATTCCTTTCTTTCTTTTCCCTTTCTTGAACTTTGCAAATGCTCTTGAAAAGGGGTCCTCGAGCTATAGTCAGAAGTTTGTAGAGTATTTTAAACTGTTAATTGTGTCTATTATGATCTTGTTTTAAAGATGAATACACGAAAATCCAATACTTTGTCCCCTAAAGTATGCAACAAATCTCTTTACTGAACTACTTAAGGCTATTTTGCTACTTTTGATACAATTATTAACCATATGGACGATTTTCTCCTACTAAAAATGATAAATTTAATAAAAATAATCTATTTTTTTCCAGCCCATTGCATACTTTAAGGGGCATAGTACCTGATATCACAGCCCAATATCAACCTTTGCTCTATTAGCTAAATAGTTGTGAAAGAAACCCTTTTTAAAACTTAAGAGACATTAAAAAAAACCTTTAAAGCTAATTAAAATTTGTTTATAGATTGAAAATTCGTTTCATAAAAATTTCAAGTAAAGTCGAAATACTTTCTAAAACTTTGAATCAAACATTTAGATGAAATCTTTTTTAAAGCTATTCTTTGATCAAAACCAATTAAATAAGGCATTAGCTTGGTACTTTAGCATTTTCCATCTGGTGGTAGAGTATAGAGTATTCGATTTCCATGACTAGACTTTAGCTTTTAGCCATTATAATTGCCTTCGACATGTGTATTAAGGAAATGCCAGCGGAATGTTATATTTGACTGATATGGTTTGAAATGGTTGTTAATTATTTTCGTAATATGATTTCATTAGTCAAATTCTACGAAAAGTTTGGAAATCGATAGGAATTTATTTTTTTTTTTTGTGATAGGCAAGTTGAAATGTATTTCCGTGTTCAAAAGAAAAACTACATTTCTGCATTTCACATCCGTTCTAGTCATGGATCGAAACGGAAATCTTTGCCGATTATGCCATACCTTAAAGTTAGAATGCAAACAAAATTAATGAGACAGAATTTGACATGCAAAACGAGAAGAGAAACCCACAAGTCATGAATGAATTCTCGGTCCTTGGTATGTCCTGAGGGCAATGAAATGCATTCAATAGGGGGCAGACCATTAACCAGACATTGGCAGGACATGGTGGTCTTTGGTTTGGTTTTTGTGTCCATGTGGCAATTTCTGTTGCGTCATGTTAAATAAAAGCCAAAACGAAACAACAAACAAAGAGTGCGAGACAGAGAGAGAGAGAGAGAGAGAGAGAGCAAGAGAGTGAGACACATTTCCGGTTAATGGCGGACAGGACAAAGGGAATGCCTTGCAGGCATGTTGCGGTTTTTCAATTTGAAACCCAGGATCCTGTTGACCGCAACGACAACGTCAAGTTTATGGCTGCTGCTGCTGCTGCTGCAGAAGGAAGTCTCAGTGACCCTAATAACACTTCTCTGCTGCCCCATGCCGCCAGCCCCCTGAACATTTCGGTCCCTTCCTTTTGAGGATTTGCTGTCTGCTGATTATTTATTCCACGCATTCCACAGCAATAACTACAAGACAACGAATTTCAAGGGAGATACCAAACCGTCTGAACTGTCCTAAATTAACAGTTTAATGTTAATTGCTTGGACAAACAAATAGTTGGCTCAATTCATTAGCAATGAGCAGAAGCGGCGGCGACGTAGGCCAAATAAGGTGGGGTCAAGCATTGCCGGCAAAGGAAATACTATCCACAATGTATGTCAATGATATAACACTTGTCCTTGTTCCCAATAGAAATGTCAGTTATTGACTAGCAGAACAGAAAGGAAGCCACTTGGGTAGGACCCGGCCAAAAAGTGTTGTAAAATACCAAAGAAATGTGCATAAATTAGTTAAGTAAATACTTTGGTCAGTTTGCCTGGAAACAATTTTGAAATAAATTATGTCAGTTGCTGCTGCTGCTGCTGCTGCTCGACTCTATCAAGTGACGCTAATGGCCATAACAAACAAACCAAACGATGCAAGTTGATGATCGGTCCCCAGCTTGGATGCTGCTGCTGCTGATGCTGCTGATGATGATGATAGTAACAGCAGTTGCAGGGCCAAAGTGATATGAGTCCAACAACGGCAACAAATTGATCAATTCATAAATAATGAAAACGTTTAGTCAAAGAAAGTGTTGAGGCCAGTCTGCTACATAAGGAGAGACATGCGGGGCATTAGCTGCATGCAACTTGAAACGTCAATTTTAATCGGCCCTGATAGAGGCCCCCCCGCATTGTAAAATACACTGAGAAAAAACCAAACCAAAACAGACTGCATTTACACATATGTATATAAGACATTAGCTCTGTCTCCTGCCGGATATGAGACATCACCATTTGATAACTTGCATAATTCTAAATTTTCAAGCTTATCGACATGAACTAATATTTTTTCATTGAGTCATAAAAATTGAGTTTAAATGTCTTTCACTTTCAGATGAGAGGTTAAAGTTTATATAAAAAGAACATTTCAATGATTTTACTCATTATGAATGTTCTCTTATACGTCTAAGTCAATGTTTCATCACAACTTTTAGTCACAGCTATGAATGAGTCAAAATTTTGGAATTTATCTGGTTTTTGACTCAAATTATATCGAGAGGAAATAAACTTTATATAGCTGATAAATATCAGGATGTGAATAATCCATCAATCAAATTGTCTGATAAGATGGACAAATAAATCTATTTTGATAATGTTTCATATCCGTAATGGGGAGGCAATCGATATGCTGCAAATACGATATATAATAATCATAAATCAATATCCGCTTATAATCAATATAGATCTTGCCTTTGTATTGACGTCATCATGAGATATAGACAAAAATATTCTGTTATTCACTTCCTTTTCCTGTCTTGATTAGGACCATTTGCTTATTTTTAATAAATTTCTAGATTCAATTGATTTCTACAAGTGTATTAGTTATGGCGGGGGGGTCGTTTGGAGGGGAGTAAAAGAAATGTTGGTCTGGTTGGCCTGTTGGAATGGTTTGCTAGTTCGTTCGACACATTCAAGAGTGAAGAGTTTTGCACTTGCGTTGGCGATTGTCACGATCGATCGGTCGATCGGTCGATGGATGGGATGGGATCGGATGGGATGGGATGGAATGGGGGTGGGGATGGGGATGGCGTCGTCGAGCCGCTGAAATAAATATTCAAATAAGAAATCAAGTTCGCTGTCGTGGTCGCCTGTTGGTGTTGATGATGTTGCTGCTGTTGTTGTTGTTGTTGTTGTGGTCACCACTTGCACATCCGCATCGGTTGGAACATTGTCGCCGCAGTTGCTGTCAACGTTTGTCAAATGAATGCCCCATCGCGTCCAAGTCGAAGGAGGCGAAATGGAAGCCGATTGCCGGCAACATTTCAACCTGGGTGGGCAATCGGGCAAAACGGCGGCTTGGCGCTCGACCGTTGACAGTTTTGTGCCCCTCGCCATCCTCCTCCCTCACATTCACATTCAAGCCAATCATCAAGCAATCTCTGGACCCATCCACGACACCACCACCACCACCACTACAATGTCTCAGGGAGCGTTCTTCAGTAGACCGGATAAGGCGTTTTTCTACATTACTTTGTTCATTGGAATTTTTGCTTTTGCTTTACTTTTTTTTTTATTTTTTTGCCTCTGCCCTGCTTAGAAATTGGAAAAACGCCCATGAAATTCTTTTGGGCCCACAGCATGTGGCTTCCTTTCAATCGATTGGCGCCTAATTTGGTGCAAAATTCACTTGTACTGGACACCAGGATACCATTTGAAGACCCCAGAAGAAGAAATGCGATTCAGTTTTTCATGTCTTTTTTGCATTTTTTTTAGAAAGTAATTGCGGCATTTGCGGTATTTGACGTGGGTGTTTTTGTTGATCGTTCGGCTGTTGGTCTGTTGGTCTTGGTTTTGGCTTGGCTTAGATACAACTGTGGCTATCTGCTTTTCGGTTTTTTGCTCTGGTATATAAATGGTCATTTGATTGTCGAACCAGTTTCGGTTTTGACATTGCAATGAGTTTTATTTATTTACTTTTTCGTCTAGCGGTAAATGGTCAAGTTTAACCCAAATTAAGAGGCGAGATTTTTGTTTATAAACTCCATTTACCAAATGTCAGGGAGCGTCTTTTCTAAAGTCAACTCGGATCGTAGGAAGATTGAGTAGAAACTTGTCAAAAAGTTGACATGAAAGAGGTCAAAGAAAGGAGGGTGCCAGGATAGATATCGATATTACTTCCCATCAGTGATTATTGGTTTGTTTAATGGGAAAGAACACTTTATACTGATTTTCCCCGCCGTCTACTCCTCAAAGCTTACCTGAAATGAATGGCTTCTTAGACCTAAGATCTATTAAAGCCATTTTTGTCTGCTTCGAATAGACCGAGCTATGTGTATATAACAGATGTCTATGATTCCAGGAGATTCTAGTTCACTTACCTTCACTCAGTTCTCCGATGTCATTTTATAACAAATTGCCAACTCTTTTTTTCCTCAACTAACTGGGTCATTAAGTAAGCTGCAGTTGATAGATACCCAGCCTGATTCTCTCATTTGACCAACTAAATAATTTTCATGGACCTTAAAGTGAAGTACGTTGGCATAATAAATCATACCAAGGATCTAACCAAACCGATCCTCTCTACCCCATTGTGTGTGTGTCCCTTGAGGGGACATTCCCGACTACTAATAAGTAAAATGAAAAATGTGCCACGCCCCTGGGCCACTTAATTGTTGGCAAACAAAATGAATGCATAATTAGTTTTAAGGGCAGCAAAAGACTAAAGACTTTCGAAGAAGACTTGAATGCAAGTTCAGTATTTTTTTTTTTTTTCGTTTTTAGTTATTTATGTGGTCAAGAAGAAGAAGAAGAAGAAGAACCACATTTTATGGTTGCTTTTTGTTCATGTTGTTCTTGTTGTTTTTGTAAATGCATTTTTAATAATTTCATTAGTATCTGCTGGCCCTAAATGTCTTGGCAACCGATATGCCATAATTTTAATGGTCACTTTATAGAGACCTCATCTTAATGTAGTGAGGAGTGGGCAGGGGGGTGGAGGGAGTGGCCTAGATAGGTTCCCATTGATAACTGAAATTAAAATTTATTCTTTTGTAATTGTCAGTGCCGTTTTACCGTTGGAATGTCTCACTTTATTTATACATTTCTTCAAAACTTAATTGGAATTTATATTATCATTGCCTTGATCAATTGTCTTTCAGTTCACATTCTACGATATGAATCTGGGCCTAAAACTTGAAACGCATAAATTTTCCGAACCCCTCCACCCCCCTCCCACCACACCCCACCCCACCAGTCAACCAAACAAAATAAAAATTAACTAACAACTATAATTTATGCATATTCTTGGACCAAATGAGCTTTTAGCTTGAATTCAGAGACCAGAGAACCAGACAAAGTTGATCAAGTTGGAGAGGCAGTAAGTATTTCTATATAACGAAAATTCAACGAAAAATTTGTTGGTTCTGTTCTGCCTGGCTAATGACTTGGCAACTTCAAATGCCGCACCTGATCCTTGAAAATGCTGTCTAAATATATTTTACAAACTATATTAAATATGAACATCATGATGAAGAGAAGCCGATTGCTATCATACGATCGCATCTCTTAGAGATCCACCAATGAAGATAAGAACCGAACCTGCCTGGGGCAGGGGCAGGAGCCGACTTATGGGGCATGGATGCATGTGAAATCAATTTTGCTGCGTTGTTGTACTTAATTAAAAACCGAATTCCTGCGCATACATTAGGGCCATGTGGATCCTTTTTCTTTGAAAACTTAATTTGCCAGATGGGTGAGTGTGTCTGTGTGTGTGTGTGGTGCGATGATAAGCCTGGTCAATTAGTAGCCAAAGGCACCTGTAATATGTAGGTAAATGTGTGAGGTCGCTGGCAAGGTATCTATCAGTTGTTGCTTTCTCTTCTTTCTTCTCACTCTTTGCTCTTTCTTTCGTATATAAATCAAATCAAAAAAAAAAAAAAACCAAAAACATTGCGTGAGGTCCACTTTACTGGGTCCAATCAATGAATTTCGTGTCCTTTTGTATTAGTAAGGACATTTCTAGTCGAAACATTAATCAATAGGTCTCTGGTCAGGTTGATTGTATTATTATTTATTTATTTATTACTCGCTTGTTTTATTAGACAATATCAAAACATTGAATATAAATCATAATTTTCTTTATTGTTATTGAGACAATGTCGGTAATTCTACGAATTTTGTCTGTTAGCCTAATGAGTTGACCATCTGAAAGTGAGAGGGGGGATATATTTGTTCCCCCAAACATATGCAATACTTTTACGACATGACCAAGTGAAATTTGTTTTTAAAAGAAATTTCAAATAGAAAAGATTTATGGCTTTTGGTACGTTTTGGTCTAATGAGATGACCTTCTAGAGAAAGCCCCCAAAGATAGGCAAAAATTTCTCTTTCAAAGTGAAATTATTTTCAAAAGCAATTGCAATTTGTAAAGATTTATAGCTAACCGCAAAAAAGATTATTACACATATCTTTTGACCATTTTTATAGCAGTTTTAAATCAATTTTAAATAGCTGCAAAATGGGGCGTAACAAATGCAACGGCCCAGTTCCTTTGCCCATATGCCCCATGTAATCCGCACATAAAATGCATAAAATTTTGTCCATAATTTATTGTCCAAAAGAGGACGAAAAAAGGTGTAGCCTGTCCTGTGTGTCCTTAGGCAGCTACCTGGGACAATTTTCTTTTTCCATCTTTTGCTGTAGGCGTTGTAAAAGGTTTCGTTGCGCTTGGCTAACCACGTTGCCGCCTGCCTCTGGCACACTTTCACCTTTCCCTTTCACCCCATATTACGTACTCTCTCTCTTTCTTTCTCTCCCACTCTTCGTCGCTGTGTCCCTGTTCTACCGCAATTTACCGGCTTAATGCATTTGCCAGTTTCTCCTTTTGTCTGTTGCAGCAATTTGGTTTGCATTGTTGCAGCAGCTGATGCTTCCATGTGGCCTTGGCACGGGTCCAGATCCAAGTGAATGTCTGTGTGTGTGTGTGTGTGTGTGTGTGTATATTATATATGCATTTTGCAATATTCTCAATTGATTTTGTTGTAGGCGTGTGCTGGGGCTTTTAATTGTCTGGCAGCAGCAGCTGCCTCAGTCATTATCCAATGTGATTCAACTCTTATGACTCATCTCCCCTCAAGAGACCCGCATTTAGCCCAAGAACATTTTTCTTAGTAAAACAACAACAACAAAATCATCAATGAACTAACAAACTAAATTTACATATCAATTTATGGGCACACGATTCACCGAGACAGAGAGGGAGAAAATATTATCTAAAGGCGCCGTTTGAAGTTCATTTTAAACGCATTACCTGGCAATCGACTGAGAGAAAATCTACTAACGGACGCCAAAAACATTTACAAGACTACAAATTTAAGGCCCAAACGTTATCAGAGAAAACCAAAAAAAGAAAAACACTTGACATGGCAAAGGAGAAAGGGCGGCTAAGAGCTGTGTCAAGTTGATTTTGTTGCAGGTCCTTTAACTAATTGCTCGCTTTAATGTCAACACGTTTCGAGCCAATGACAAGTATTTGACGTATTTCAGTTTTCTGTTCCCGTTTCTCTTATTAACAAAAAATAGATGACTGGCAATTCAAGTTGACACTTTTGGCACTTGGCAAATTTCATGAGCTGTCAAATGCACGTGACTTTCGCCCCAAAAAAAAAAAAAACAAAAATGGGACAACCCACCCAAGTTGTCTGGATAAATATTCATTGAGCTGTCATATGCTAAATATTTTGCCCATCATCTATTTTGCTGAGATCACGTGCTGCAGTTGCTTTGGCTGGTTTCAATTTCAATTTCATTTGTCATATGCCGTGTGTGTGACGCATAAAAAAGGTTATTTTGTGTAAATATTATCCTTGGCTTCCTGTGTGTCCCCTCTTTGTAAGTGTGTGTGTGTGAGTGTTTGAGGCAAATGGATTATAGTTTTAGCCACATTGTATTCATAAGTGTCATAATTCATATGAAATTTGTGTCAAAGGTGTCGCCTGTCCTTTCTGGCTTATTGACTAAGTAATATTCCAAAAAGGACATATGCCAGAAGTGTCAGAGACTGTACCCAACTTTAAAGAGAGAGAATATGATTTTGTCAAGTTCGTTGAACCAAAAAGAATCAAAAAACGACATAAAGCCACGCCCCCTTGGTGGCAGCGGAAATGCCAAACGGCAGACATGTCTGCCATTTGGACCACCAGCAAAAAACAACAACAACAACAAAAAATTTGCATTACCGGAAGCGAAAACTTGATTAAAATTTCATGGCGACGCAAAAGAAAAGTGCCCGTAAATATGCAGCAAAAACATTTTCACACACACACACACACACGCACTGAATGTCATATGTATGTGTGCCTGTAGGTGCCCAGCAAGAAGGAGTCATAAAAAGTTGTTGAAACTTCATTACATTTTCCTTTAGCACAGCTCAGCTCAGGAGATTTTCACGCCATTAGCCAAGCTCCTTCTGACTTCTGGCCTTGGCCAAAATAAAAAAAAAGAAGAAAAGAGAAAAAGAAAGGGAAATTGCAATTCATTTTCACACCAGCCAAAAAAAAGAACAGAAGAACAACACACAAAATGGTATTGCAAAAGCAAAGAAAGCCAAACGAAGCCATTTTCCATTTTCACCAGATGGAATCCTCTTTGGCTTAAAGTGAAAATTGCGATTTACGTTTCCTTTGCGTTTTGCTTCCTTCCTTAACGCTCGGTGAGGAAAAATAATAATGGCCACAACGTAAGGAAAATCATTGTGTGTGAAAATTTAACAAGGCTGCATAAATTTCACTCAGCTGCCATTTCCCTTTACCATTTTCTCCCCATTTGAGTGTTCTTACCTTAAAGTTTGTGCATTGGTAAGAGGATTTTAGATTGCTATTTATATATACTTGTAGTTGGAATTTTAGTTTTACACCTCTTACTCTCTAGTTGGAAGTGAAAGTCAGTTGGAAATCAACATAGACTTCAGATAAGTTTATCTTTCTTGAGACTACAAAGTTTCACAGACTTCAAGCAGAACTTTTTGACCCAAGGACCAAGTTGAAATGACCAGCGACATTAAGAGGGAAAAATTTGTTGGTTTTTTTTTTGACAGATTTATTTCTGTCTGTGGGAAACTTTTTTTCTCTTGCTTTTGTTACAAATTCATTGAGGAAAAGTTTTGCCTTGCCGAAGAACAGCAAAAAAGACGTAGGCGACGCGGTGTCTGCCAGACATCAGAATGAGGTCGGTTTCCCCTAGAGGAAAATAAGGAGAGAAAAAAAACAGCTGTTACATGGAAGAAGAAGAAAAAACTCGCTTTCGGGGCCATGTCCTCCTGTCTTGGGTCCACGTTTCAATAAACTTTGATTGCCGACAATTATCTGGCTTCTGGCATCAACATCAGCAAATGCTTCTGCTTTCGCTTCTGCTTGAATTTCTCGCTTATCCTTTTTGCCATTGTATTATTTATGAGTCCTTTTTCTTGTTCTGTATATGTGTGTGTGTGTGTGTGTGAGTGTGTGTTTGTATATGAGGTCCTTTGTCAAGCCGCCTTGGATTTGCTTTCAATTACTGCAGATTTCCATTGTAATGCGACGACGACAACGAAAGCGACTGGTACCCGCAGCAATTTGTGCCTTTGGGCTAACTTTGGGCTAACATCAGGCAAAACTTTTGTCGTGATTTGAGCTCTAATTGAATGATTCAAGAGGATAGAGCGGGCCAAGCAGAGGACAAAAAGAGGTCCAAGGAAATTGACAAAGAGTGGATGTTGTATTAATAAGGCTTAGTAGCCCAGTGATGAATGGAAATGTCTATAATGTTGATTGGCTTAGATCGAGTAAAATGAACTCGATATGATTTAATTGTGCATGTTCTTGTGGGGTGGGCGAATGATGGATTATAATATGGCAATTGGTTAATCTGACTATTTATGGGCAAAGTTATTGGAACAATCTAATAATAATAATCAAAATGGAGCCCATAAAACTATTCCTCTCCACCCTTGGGACAGCTATAAATATGACTGAGTGCCACGAGCCTTCGTCTAAGAATAGACCCAACAACATTGCTTTTGGGCCACCTCAAACTGAAGGCAATAAAAATTTGGGCAAACTTAAATGTTGCAGACTAAGTGGCGGCAACGCTTCAAGTTGACCTACAACATGGGGCGGCCTTGAGCAGCACTATGACGTGGTTTAGTGGCGTCAATGGTTACATTACCATGATGACGCCAGACGGTGGAAGCAACGAAAAACCCTTCACCTACCCAGTTCCTTGCTGATAAAGGCAGACCAATGGGCTTTTTTTGAGTGATTTGAAATACTTCTTCAACTAGGCCAAACATAACGTAACATAAACTCAATTCTAGTGGATAATTTATGGCTAGGCGGAACCTTTTGATCTGAAAACATAACTCCAATTGGTCAAGAACAAGCAATTAGAGTCTAATGAGGCGCAATGCAGTAGTAATAGACCCGAAAAATAGGCACAAAACCCGAAAAGAGAGTCAGGGATAGACAGAGATGGAGATGGAGGAATGTATGTTGGAAAAGTAGGCAGCAAGATGAAAAGAACATGAATGCGCAGCAGGCACAAAGAACTTGTAGAAACCCCATGCAGAAACAACGAGCAACAACAACTGGCCAACAGATAGCCATCTAGTTAGCCAACAAATTGCATAGACAGTAAAGTGGAAATCTAACAGACCCATAGAGACTCAGACCCACTCCTGCATACCCCCCTCAGCCCCCGTCAAAGCAATGGAAATGGTGAGAAATTTTCACAAATTGCAGCGGCTAAAGCGGCGCATTCATTTCACATAGTTCAAGTCCTGGACTGGCCCCGGCTGGATCCCTGGCTAATCCAGACGCAGGCGGCGGTCGCTTTTTACCGCAGATATGATTAGGAATTTAAATGCTTTTGAATTATTAAATTAGTAAATATGCAACGCCCGGCTAAGGCTCAGGCTCAGTCTCAGATCCCAGATCCCAGATCGAGCCATGCTGTTGCAGGTGCAGGTGCTGCTTAAACTCCAAAAAAAGAAGAAAAAAAAACCAGTTAAAAGTCCATTAAAACGCCAGCCAGCCAGCCAGAGAGAGAGAGGAGAAGAGAAAGAGTAAGCCTCCACCGTGTGGCACAGTGGTTTGTGATGCCATAATAATTGGACATCGACAGCATTGAGCGACTAGTCTCTTCTCTTTGGCTGCACAGTTCGATATATTCCTCCTCCAATCGTTGATGCTGGGCTCGTTTTGTTCTTGTTCGCTGTTGCTGTTGCTTTTGTTGTAATTACACGCCGCCATAAGCCCGCCCCAGTCGCAGTCCGTGCCGCACTCCACTCTACTTTACTCCACTCCACTCAACTCCGTGTGCGCTGCGTGTAATCGAATCTATCAATCTATGAGATAAATCTTATTTTCTAATCTTGTTATCGTGCGCGCCGCGTTCGACTTAAAATTGCTACAGCCCAGGCTCGTGGCGGCCTTTGGATCATGGAGAGACTAGGTCTGGGTTGTAGCCACAGCTTGTTCGCCTTTTTTGTTCGGTTTTCGATCGGCTAGTAAATTTTGTGCAGCATTTCCGCCCCGTTCCGCAAGGAAAGAAAACTTGTGCATAAATTGGCATAAGTGGACAGCAGGCTGGAAGGTGTTTCTTATGGTTAATGCAACAGTTATTTTAAAGCAAGAGGCTAGGGGAGGGGCAATAGATTAGATAATGAGCCCCACATTGGGCGCCAAAAATTCAAAATGCATCTAAAGACCCAAATCGAATTGAAATATCGTACAGAAGGCATTTATCTATAGTCAGTCTACGCTAACCCTTGCCAACAGCTCGACTTCTCTAGACGTCCAAACAATGACACACTAAAAATAGCCAGAAAATGGCGCCCAATGCGAGGCACAGGTAGCCACAAAATGCAAAAATCTGGAAACGAAAACGCGAAAAGCAATTAAGTTCGAGATTAATTTACGCGCGCTTGAAACATTTAACAAAAATATTAAGAAACACAAATGAACGTCTCGAAGTGGCCCAAGCCTAAGGCCGACATACATAGCGCCCTTTTCTACAACATTTCTGAAGGCGTTCGAGCTCCCTCGGTGGCTGCTGGGAGCACATTGATTGAAAAAGAGGAACAAAAAGAGGAAAGAAACGATGAAAAGTCCATGAGATGCTATGCACTATTGGCAGCTGGGACCACAGACAAATCGACAGACATCCTATTCCTATACACATACGTGGTGGGCAATATTTAAACTAAAATGAACAAAAGATGCAAAGCGAAGCCGACACAGTTCTCCAACGATGATGACTGCCTATGATAATGATGATCTCGGTGATGATGATAATGATGATGTTGTTCTCGTAGGGTACTTGCTGGGCTAGCTGACGCCAGATGAAGGAATGGTTATGAGTATGTATGTAGAATGGGTTGCCCGTGCCCCAGGTTTTTAGAACAGCGTTGTAGCGTGGCATGTTTACTTAACGAATCCCAACCCAAAAGCCACTTGAGGCAGCCTGCAGTCGCTCACCCCTTCTCCCCCGTCCAGGCGTAGTGATGGACTGCCGATTGCTAGTAGTGACTGCTGAGGTCAAGTGTAGTTTATAATTTTTTGTTTCAATATCGGCAATCGACTATATGGTAGATTATTTATTTATTTTTTCCTTGTCCATTGTCCAGTGATGTTGTGTCTGCATTGAGTTATATGAGGAAGTTGTTGTCATTATGGGAATATGATAAAGGAGAGCATGTTTTAGAGAATATATTGAAGGATATTTTGTAAAACAAAGTATCAAAGTATTCCCCATCTTTCAAGAAACCGCCTAAGATCACTCCATTTACTTTGATTGCAATGTCTGACCTAGTGAACAATGAGACTAAAAACTTGTATGGAAGTTCACTTTGCATTTGGTAACAACAACAACAGCTACAAAAACACTTGACCAACACCCAAGTCTAATGATTTGACCAACAACTACTAACAACATGTAGAGATGGAGATGGTGATGACTGGAAAGGAGATGGAGATGGTAGTTGGTAGTTGGTATGTAGATGCAAATGCAGACACATGGTCAGGCCAAAACTATTTGCATTTACATTTTAGCACTTCAACAAAGTCTGAGCTACGATGACAGAGGAGGCCAAGGGAAACGGGTGAATAGGATGGGAGGAGGGCAGTTAAAGACGGGGAGGGAATGCGGAGTATTTGTGCTGATTGCGCATGCAAAGTCACAGACACATGGGCCACCAAATGAAAGTAGGACCGACAATTGGCTTTGGCTTTGGCTTTTGCTTATACAATATATAACTTAATTCTGTTGCTTTTTTTCCACATCTGACAGCCACGCCCACAGTAGAAAAAAAGGCGCATGGTAAGGGGTGCGAGGGAGTGTAACAAACAAGATTGAGTTTTTCCACCTGTGCCATTGTATAGTTTGTAGACTGTAAAAAGGTGGAGCAGAGGGTGTGGGCGAGTGGGATGCGCGTATCTAATTACAAGGAACCAAACCAGGCGCTGATTTCAAAGATAAATTGCCGACGACAACAACGATGGAGCCTGGACCAAGTCCAGGTTCAGTTCCATGTCCATGTCCATTTCCATGTCCAGTTCTTGGCCAGTGATGGATGTATTTATGCGCTGCTGCGACGCCGACGCCAGTGAAAATAAACAACAGTTTATTGGCATTGCCAGCGACTCGGCATCGCCTCCAAAACCTCCAAACACCAACTAAACCTGGAACTCGTCGTCGTCGACATCTCATAGTGAATGCATACATATATGCATATCTCATCCATATGTATGTCTGTCTGTGTCCAGAGTTTTTTTTTTTCATTTTTCTTTTTAAAGCATTTTAATTGTTTAACAACATTTATGTGTGTGTGTGTGTGAAGGCATCTCTAGGCGAAGGTGTCGTTTTTAGGTCTAGAACCAGAACCAGAAACAGAAATATTTCTCTGCCTTAGCGGAATTTTTATGAGGAAGCGAATTTTTTATGCCGCCCTCAAACAACGAAGGAACGAACAAACGTACTTCAATGACTGACAGCGGCGCTTTGCCCATGAAAAAAAAAAGGCGACATTTGATTTATGTTATAGTTTGACCAATGCATTTTGTCTAGCTCTCATGATTTAGGTTCGTTCTATTCTATGATTATGTACCTCCAAAAGGTAGTAAAAGGTAAACACAATTCGAACAAAAACCCACAACAACGAATCGGGAATTATTACCATTTTCACTTGTTATTTTTGCACACTCCGAAAAATCTTTGAATCCATAAATAATTCGGCGTCAATATTATGGTCAATAAGGAACGTGTTCCAAAGTTTCAAGACTTTCAGTCGTATCGAAACATATTATAATATCAGTCTAACAAGTTTTGTTATCAGACGTTTTTATGCTAATAGAGATCTTCTATTGATTATAGCAATATCAATAAATAATTAGAGATTGTTGTCTATTTGCATAGGTAAACTATTTTCTTAATCAGATATATCAACAAGTTTTTTCATTATAAAACCACAAGGTACACTTTTTTTTGCCATATTTTCATTATTAACTCTTTTACAAAGAGGAATAACTTTTTTTAAAGGATCTTTCTTTTTAGTTTGATATCAATCTTAAATAGGCAATCAAAAAATGTATTGATTTCTATGACTGGGCACTTGACAATTTTGGTAAATATTTACTCTTTCTTTTAGATATTGGCATTCTAACTACTTTTTATCTGAATCTGATTCTTTGATTTAGCTGAAAGTGTTATAAGTGTGTGAGCTTATGAATTTGCCTTACTCTACATTAGCTATTAAAATGATTTCGATGGAAAACTTTATTCTTTAAAGGTTTTCGTAATGGGCTTTTTATTAAAGTTTCTTTTAAGAGGTACTTACATACATATATTAGTTGGTAGTTTAGGATATTATTTTGTTGGATTAACAAAGAAATCGTTTGTCTTTAAAATACAACTCAAGCAAATAAGTTCTTATGTCCTTGTGACTTTTTGTTTATTATCTAAAGACTCCAATTAGACCAGTCTGCACCAGCAAGATCATGGCTCTTTGGATTAATTTGCTAGATACCTTCTCTCACTTTGAAATTTATATTGTGATTGTTCAGCTTTTGGTTTTCTTCTTGCTGCAAAGGTTACTAGAGGTAAACGAAAGTAAAAGTCCAACAATTGACCACTCACATTACACAAGAAGAAAACTGCGAAAACTTGGCTAAAAAACTAACGAGCCTCAAAAAAAAAAAAAACAAAATAAAAACTCAAACAGAAATCAATGCAAATGAAGATCCCCAAGCAAAATATTTGCCTAATTACCAAAGCACAAAAAAAAAAAAAGAAACTAGTGGAAAAAATTTTTGACATCTATGAAACTTTACCGATCGGTAGACAGATGCGAAAACTGACAGCTAACAACGGAAAAACAGCAATAACAACAAAATATTGGCAATGTGTTAGAAAACAAAAAAAATGGGCAATGAATTTTTTTCCTTTAACTAGAAAGACGCAACAGTAGTTGGACATTGTACCCACCGCACCCCAAACCGAACCCCTTCAATTGGGCATGTAATGAAAATGGAACTCTGCCCCGCCTGGCCCCTCCCCCCAGTTATCTCCTTTGCGCCTCTCTGTCCAGTCATGCGATGCGGTTGTTTACGCGGCATAATGAGTTATTAGAAAACGTTTAATAATTTGCATAAATCAACAAACAGCCAGGCAAACCAACCAGAGGCAATGCCTATAAAGTTGTATAGAAAACAACAAAATACAAAAACAAAAAACAAAAAAAAAGCCACCAATAAAAAAATACATATTTGTATATATGAAAATAGTGGAATTTGACAAAAAGTCGAAGAGAAAAAATTCCACAGATTTAATTAAAGAGCCGACTGTAAAGTGCCCTGTGAGAAGTGCTACAGAATAGAAATCATTTAGAATTAAAAAGCCAACAAAAATCTTAAAATATTCAGATGTGATATTTGTGATCGATAGAAAAGGAATGCTTCATGCAAGTCGTTCCTTATACATTTTTTTTACTTCTTGCCAAATTGTAGTCGATTAAATCGGACTTAAGGCCCATATTGAATTTAAATAAGTTCTTAACTTTAAAAAAAACTAAAATTTAGCTATTGTTTGGAAAAATGTAATTGAAAATCGATTGTGTTTGATTATATCCTGTAGATGGCAGCGTTTCCAACTAAAGTGTCTGGATTCACATTCAAAATCCTTTAATCTCATATAATATGCTAATTTTAGATAGTTTGTTATCACTGATAACTCTCCTTTGATGTCGTGGATTTCAGGACAAGTCAAATTAATTTAATTTTGCAATCCTTTACAAAAGTAAAGTCGAGGATCAATTAGTTACTTGGAAATATTCAAAAATATATGTATATACATAGTTGACAAATATTTGAGACCGAATTTGATTCTGCAGTTTTCTCCCACCCGCTTTATATCGACTCCTAGACCACAGTCTTTAACATACCCTCTTTGATTATCCTCCACATCGAGGGTATTCAAAAACTTGTTGACATTTTTGGTACGCGCAATTGCAAAAATGAACCGAGTACGAGTGCTTTTGCCATTGCGGTATGTCTTGGGTAAATAAATATGACCAAAAATAAAAACTGAAAATCTAAATTCATTTCACGATAAGTATCTTTGAAATTGTTTGGTATCTGTGTAGCTGTAGTTTTTTTTTTTCGAACGTTTTTTGTTTTTGTTTTAATTTAAAGCCGGGTACAAAGTTTGTTGAATACAAAATAAAAACTCATGAATGAATGAATGAAAACCAAATAAACAAGCCTTCACATGGTGATTTTTTTCGCTCTCTTATACTCGAGTTTTAAGATAAGATAAGATTAGGTTTCTATTTTCAGGTGGGGGGTGGCGGTTGTTACATATCTTTGAGATGGCGTAGATTCCCATAAGTAATCAAAAAAAGAAAACTTTTCATATTCAGCGATCTGAGATGCGATAAAGGTTAATTAAGAGTAACGAAAAAAAAAAAAAATATTATTACTAGAATGCAAAAATTCTTTATAATAAAATTTTTAAGAATTTGCTTGTAAATATCTGTTGAATTGGATAATCTCTCATAATATTTGCATCAAGTTAACAAATTTGACTTCTAAACCGGATTCCATGGAACTTCAAAGTTCAGATGGCCTCATTGGAATTTAACAGAGGAAACTTTCAACCGGATATTGTCTAACTATAACCAATTATATTCTACTTTTTGTTTGTCTTCATAAAGACCAAACCCCAAAAAAAAAAACCAACTGATTTTTAAATATTTGCTTTCTATTTATGTTTTATGCGGATTGTCAACATTGACAGTAATAAATTGATTATAATTTTTATCTATTTTTAGCTACCAATTCTTGGCCTAACCCAAAAATAGTCAAATATTTTCTTATTATTTTGAGGTGTTAACCAAAGTTTATACCCTTGCAAAATGGGTAAGTCTACTAAACTGATTTTTTAGCTTGATCAACATTCAAAAAGTGTCGTAATGAAGAATTTCTGAAAACTTTTCATATCCATCATAGAATTAACTGCTATTGCTTGTTTTTTTTTTCGGACTTTGTTTTCGGCTTGCCAAATTCCAAGCCATGCAATCTTGTCAGAGACATCATCAGCTAAGCTATAGTTATAACCGTGGCCAATGCGTTTTTAACAAGGTGCGATAAACAACAAATTAATGATCTGGCACGACGACAGCCCAACACAGTCGGCATCGCCATCCTCATTGGAATCGGCGTTGGAGTCCATCTCATAGTGCACCAGGCAGGGCGCCGCTTCAAACTCAAATTCACAAGATATCGGCATGGGGGTTACCCTGTAGAGAATACATATCTCCCACTAAAATGTAGTAGAAGATTGTCTTGTTTCTTTCACGTTTCGCCTTAATATGGTCCATAAATTGTTTTCAATTGTTGTCTTTTGGGTTTGAACTAACTTCCATTAGATTTTATCATACAATACAAGTCTTTCTCTTGAATACTTTTCCAGGGTATCAAGAAAAGAAACCAGCATTCAATGGGTTCGAACTTCGAAGGGTTCTTTTTCAAGCGTTTCCCAGCGAACAATTCATAATTGTCATTTATTTATTGCTCAGATATTGCAAGCTTGATTTTACGGGCGCTTATTAAAATGAATTTTTCAACACACACACACACACACAAGCGCACACACACCGATAGCGAGGGACAACAACTGGTGGACCTGATCGAAAGCTTCGATATGTGACTATATCTATGTCTCCATCTCTCTCTATCTCTGGTTATCTCTTTTGAAATTTTGTATCTTCTTCTCTCCCCTTTGGAGGTTTTATTACATTGCATCGCCACCCGCTGAGCATGCGTGTAACTTATTTTTTACGACTCTAAAGGTTTTCTTTTCTTATTTTTGTTTTGTTGTTTTTGTGGCATTCATGTTGTTGTTGTTGTTGTTGTTGTCCTTGGCTCTTTTGTTTAGCGGGTGGATCTGAATATGTGCAATTTGTTACTCCTTGGTGTTCGCACCATTAAGATCAGTTGAGATTCGATTTGGCTATGGGCCATGTCCTTTCTGTTTTGTTTGGTGTTGCTGAAATTAATAGTTTACCACATTTAAGGATCTATGATTAATGAATCGCAACTATCGCTGAATTAATGCTGTCAATATATCACACAAACACACACACACACACACACACACACACACTAACCGATGTCGATGTTGCGTGTGCGCATTGCGTGAGTAATAATAATGATAATGATAAGTATGCTGCTCACATGTCGGCAATGTCTGACGATCCTGCCCCAGAGCCACAGTAAAACACTTTAGCTCCATGTGTGTGTGTGTGTGTGTGCTTGAGTCATGTTTGTTGCAACTCAAACCATTTGGTTTGGCCCAGACGTAACGAAAATCGCATGCGAGAAGTGCCAAAGATATCAATCATTTGGCAAGGGGGTGAGCTAGAAACTACCCCCAAAGGCAGCAACAAATAGGGTGACCAGCTTACCCAAATTAAAAGATGTGTTTGGAATAGAATACTTCAGATTTGGTATTAAAAATTCATATAGAAGCTTAACTCTTTGGTTTAAGATGGTCACTTAAATAAGATTAATTACATTTACTTTTGTTAACCCGTCTTAAAAAGCAAATAGGAGCCTTGTTAAGCTTTAGTAGACCAATTGGTCACCCCAAAGTTATGATGGCTTCAAAGCTAATGTTTGCTTGGTCATCAAATTTCAACCCTTAAGATACTTTTACATATGCCGCTTACTCTTTGCGACTCTCTTGATTGTAATTTATGCCAGAGCCATAATTTATCGCATGCAATATTAAGCGAAATTCTCTTTGTCGAAATGAAAGAGTCGCAATTCGCCAAGTTGCAACGAAGACATCCGATGTTGTAGACGAAGCTTTCTCAACTTGAAGAGCTCCTGGCACAAGTTCAGTTGCAATCAACTCGCTCGCTTGCGGTTGTTGCTGTTGTTGTTTGTTGTTATTAGCCTCAAGTGGTAAGCATACAGACAGTCACCGCCTCCCGTTCAGCTGCCCCCTCCCCGCCTAACCAGCCTAACCCCCCTCCACAACGCCTATATCATTCATATCACGCGACGCAGCTGGCCGGTCTTCGGTCTCCGTCCAATAAGAAGAAGTAAACCCATTGCCTGCTGCTCTGTTTCTGCTGCTGCTGCAGAGACAAAGAGAAAGACCAAGAGAAAGAGAGGGCGAGCGAGAAACCGAGAGACAAGGCTGGCCCCCGGCCTAGTCGGCCTGGTCGGCCAGTTTCTCATCGCATTTAGTTGGGTTCACAACAAAAATATCATGAAACCGCAAAGTCGCGAGTCGAAAAGTCGTAACGGGGAACGAAACGAAACGAATAACCAAACTAAACCAAGTCAAAACGAAACGAAATTGGTCGGAATGTGTCGCGTTTTCAATGAGTTTAATTAACTAGTTAATTAATTAATTGGTTTTAACAAAGTGGAGAAAAAGAAACGCTTGATTAATATGTTAATTATGCAAATTCAATTGCATCACGAAAATTTTCGAAGCTCCCCTCACGAAAATGCAATCAATCTAACTAAGCTTAACACCTGAGTGACAACCGAAGGACGGTGACTAAAGAAATCTTTCCACCCTCTCCTTAAACTATTTTGTGGTAAAACCATTCGCATTAAGCAACATTTGAGCCATTTAAGCCGTTTAGACAGCCCAAAAAAGTGGGGAAGGATAGACCATGTTTACTTGGGTGGAAAAGGGGGAATCCCTTGGCTTAAAAAGAACTGTTGGTTAGGCACAATGAGTCATCAAAGAGAGCAAAGGACTAACTTTTAGTTGAGCTTTCAGCTCAAGTCTTTACACGATCATGAAGATTAGACTGCTAAAAACAGAGGATTTACAATCCTCGCTTAAGACCTTAAGGCGAGCTTTAAGCTCTATAATCTCTTAGTTTCAAAATTTTTACAGTTGTTTCTCTTAGAAAGGACACACGTGCTAAACAAAAAATCTCTTACAGCTTACACCTGAGAATGACTTATGCGCAGCAGCAAAGTCTCTCTCTCTCTCTCTGCCTTCCTCTGTTGAATTGCACGTGCAAGTTCTCCGTTCTCTCTTGCGGTCGACAACTCTCTGAATCTTTCTCTCTCTCTTTGTCTCTGTGGGGCTTTTTTTCTCTCTGTTCAGTGTGTTGCAGTGCTTCCCATATAAATGTTTGACACTTGTGACATTTTTGACACACAAATCAATTGTTACGTGAATTTTCAACGCGTCGTGCAGCAGCCACAACGACTCCGACATCGATGACGGGTAAAACGGTTACAACCAACCACAAAAAATAAATTCAACTAAATTACTTCAACAACAAATTGTTAAAAAAAAAAACCGAAAATTTCACAATATATTATTCATAAATTTGAAATGCTTTGAAAAAAGTTTTAGCAAAACCAAAATGGAAAATGTTGCCTACATTCGTGCGCTAAGTGTGTGACATAATTTTGGCCAAGACGAACTTTGATTTCCGCCTATTAATTAATGGATTCAATAGATATAAACATGTGTACATATGATTTTAAAGGAAATTCCATGAAATGTTCATAGGGTTTTTCGGTGTCGTTATGAACGTGTGCCTCAACTACTAATACTACATGCTACTCTACTACTACTACCACTTGGTGGCTTGGGTGCAAATCGATTTCTGTTTCCGGCATTTTTCACGTGGTTTTTGCGGCCCCCTTTTCTGGCTTGCCAATCCGTTTGTAGCTCTGTCCATCCAACTGTCTGTCCGTCTGTTGGTCTGTACGTCCGTATGTTTAGCCAGCCTTTTTCGTGCACTTTTGGCATTTTTGTTTTCTTCTTTTTATTTTTTTTGTTGCTAACGATTTTTCCCACAGAAAACACAACACACAAAATAGAGCGAAACGTGTCAGGCCAGGCCAGAGAACATTAAGAGAGGTTGCTAGTCAGATGGGCTGATGGCGTGCTGTTTGCGGTGTGTGGGAGGTGAGGTAGAGGGGTGGCATGCCACACAAATACTCGTAGAATCGTAAAATGTTTGGTGTTTTTCTTTTCAGTTTTTGCCAGCAAGGCCTAAAAGTAAGCATAGTTTATCGAAATCGTTTTTGATTTCCTGCCTTCGGCCTGTTTTTATTTTCCTGACTGGGTTTTCCCCCTTATTATTTGCCTTGTACGGCCATTAGATGGGGTCTCTTGGTTTCGGTCTTCTTCAATGTTTCGGTTTCGGTTTCAATTTCAGTCAGCTGCTGATTTTCACGTGCCACGTGTCGTATGAGTAACGTACATACATATATATAAATGGATATGCTTACCTAATTTCAGTTGCATCTACAACACATAAAACATTTACTCAAAGACTGTGTAACAAAAATGTAATAAAAAAAAATATATAAAATTAAACTTAAATCATTAAAATTAATTCAGAAAAAGTTTATAAAGTGGTTGCCTCAATAAACAAAATATAAAATTAAAAAAAAAAAAAGAAAAGTGTGTTCAAAATTCTAAAAATCAAAAGTAAATCTAATTAATATATCACATAATTAATGCAAAATTTTTATAATCATTAATGTAATAATTGGTAAATTTAAGCCAAAGTGCTGAGACTTTATGACAAAGAAGCGTAGACGAAATACGAATGCAAATTAGATGCAAAATAAATGGGTAAAATGAGGTCAAGTAAATACGATGTAAGTATATAATTCTTAAAAATTAATACAACAAACTTTAAGAAATAGTTTTTTATACATTAATAAGTCGAGTTGAAGCTAGTTAACAATTTAAATTTAACAATTTTTAGTCAAAATGTGAAATACTTAAGTATTTTGTTAATTTCATGTACTTGAGTCCTCTTGTTATCAACTTTCACTGCTAAAAGTTATGCCCATGGGGACATTTACTTGTTTTTTTTTGCTGAAATATATCTTGTATAATTTCGTTGATGCTTTGATTCTTGGCCAATGGAAATTGCCAATCAATTTGTCTTTCAACTTGACCAACGAAGGTTACATCAAGAGTTGAAAAGAATTTACATAATCATTTAACTCATGGCCCACATTTTAGGTGATTATCTTTTGGAGCTGTCCAGCTTGGTCGAAACGAAGAAACAAAATGCACATAAATTAAAAACAAAGATGGAAAACAACACCGACATATGTATGTATGTATGTATGGGGGCATGGACATGAATACTCAGTGTTACTCTCTGTCTTACCATTGCCTGACTGCCCTTAATCTTGAATTACAAATCGAGTGCAATTATCTGGCTGTTTGCAATGAGTTTCCTGATTCTAGCCTCACGGGGCTTTGGCAATTTGTTTTCACACTTTACGATTTGCCTGCTTTGGCTGACTGCCTGCCACCGGCGGGCATCAATGTTTTTCGATAAGCGTCGACAACTGGCTCCAGCTCCAACTCTGGATTGTCTTGCCCGGCCTAGGCCCTAGTTTATGTGGTTTGGTTTTCGCAATTGCATGTTTGGTTTACAACAACAACAACAATTCATCGATATGTTGTTGTGGTTGCCCTCCCCACTCAATATCAGTCGGCTACTGTGTGTGTGCGCCTTTTAAATTTTACATTTAATTGATTTGTCAACACAAATGTCTGTCCACTTCTTGTTTCCTGGCTTTGAGCTGGCCTGGTCTGATGTCGTGTGTTCTCCTAAGCGGCTTAGCCCTGGCATCGAGGCTTAAGTGGAACTCCAAGTTTGACTAAATGGATGAGTTATGCTGCATAAATTGCCGACTTTAGTTGGAAAACGAAAGTCGAGTGCAGCAGCCCCCATCAGAATGAAAGGGGAGGAGTGTGTGAGGGCACACATCAAAAGAGCTCAAACTTTGCCGAGGTTTACAATCATCAATCATAATGTTGTCCACGCACCATGCAACATGCGGTGCAACACTCAAGTGGCAGAAGCACACAACAATTTCGCATTTGTTTCCCTTTCTTTTGTTGGTTAATCGTCGGAAAGTTGCCAACTCATTCACTTTCTGAGCTCCTGAATCAAAGTTCTTAATGCGTGATGTGTGGGCGCTCCCTACGTGTTTCGATTGTTGATGGGGTTTTGCCTCGCCGAATGTGGCACAGTGGTATTGATGGGGGCAAGTGTCTATACAACTGCAGAATGTGTGCCTTCAGCCAGGCAGAGACTATGAAACGTGTTTCTGCCCACTAAGTCTTGCTTTTCTAGAAATTTTCGTCCTCACTATCTTCTAGAAGCAATAAATTACATATGTTGCTAGTTTATGTATACTTAACTTAATTTGTTTCAAACTATTGATTTCTAAGCAAGTTTTATCTTATAGATTCCTAATTGCCGAAACTACATCTTATTTAAGTTCTAAAGTATCTAATGTCCTTTTACTTAAAGGTATGACTAGGTAAGTTTTGGCTTTTATTCAAAATTTTTAGGTGCTTAGCTTGGCCAAAAGAACCTTCTTTAAGTACTCATTTTTGGTACTCAAAAGTATAAACAATTAAAACTGTTTTCATTTCGGAATATACATTCGTTCCACTGTTTGCTTTGACACTTGCCAATATTCTTGTTTTGTGTAGCTTTTTTGTCTGTCTGTCTGAGTCTTTGTTGTCTTTGTTGTGGGTAGCGCCGTGGTCCTTCTGGAATTAAGTTGTCTTGGCTCAATGGGGCCATTGTCTACCAATTCTTTAGCTTTTGCCTTATTAATTGTGTGCGAATGTTGGCACAATTTGTCAATATTATCGTGCCAAACATGAGCATTTTGCCAGACATAGCCACCAGGCATACGCATCTATCTACAAACCAAAATCCAGCCGAAAAAAAGACGAAAACCAAAAAAAAAGACCGACTGTTTGTCTAAGTAATTTAAGATTTATGAATTCACTCGAATTTGCCTGCATATCTTATTGGGCGGGAGGAGACGTGGCAGAAGGTGGAGTATCAACATATGTCTACGTTGTCTTTCGCCTAGGGGCCTGACACACTACATACAAATAGTATTTGCTCTGGCACCATATGTCTCTATGCTTTACGACTTTATAATGCCCTGTTAATTGGGTCAACGAAGGCGACGGGCGACGACGCATGTTTTTGTGAAATGTTTGATAAACGCTTTGTGGCATTGCCTCCTGACACAACTCATACATATTAATATGCCTGGCCCCAGGTGTGTGGGGAGTGGGTGAGTGGGATGAAGGGGCGCAGGAGGGGGAGGGAGTGTGTGGTTGTGCCACCACATTTATTTGGGTGTTGTTGACTGTCTAAGTAGGTTTGCCGGACATTGACAGTGGCTGGGAGTCGAACCACTGGAAAGCTGCAATTTGCAATTTGCAATTAACTTGCGTGGGAGTGTGGGGAAGTGACCGAAACAGGAAGCGACATTTGATTTGTGGGTGTGGAGGCAGCTTCTGGTTAATGGCTAAAAATATAATGGCATATAAAGTAAAAAATGTCACCGGAAGAAATGACAACAAACTGGAGCAAATTTCCTACACATACCTACAAATTGCTCAAAAGTCGATAACGAATTGGAGTAAAAATTAATTGATTATCACAGAGTTCAGTTTGCCAACAACAAACATTAAGTATTATAGGATCATGTTACAATTTTGTGAGTAATTTAACTACACTTTCAATAACACTGTCCTGCAGGTATTAGTTGTCTACTCAAATCTATGCTCGGTGAAACATATAAGAGAAATACTAACTTATTCGATTCAAGGACTATGTCTTTCTGTTTTCCACTTTCAGTAGTTTGTATATCGAAGTTTCCTACTCATCTCTTTCAAGCTTCAAAGTTTTGAGTCCTTTCCTGCCAAATTCCATGTTGTAAATATTTTCATTTTCATGTCTCTGTTGTCCAGTGTAAAAGTGTAAAGTTGGGCAATGAGCTGTGTTCAAATTTTTGTTAACCTGGGATTAACTATTAAATTGAAATTGGTTTCTGAGTTCAATTAATTTTTGGTTTTCTGTTAAGTGACTTATCCAGCTCAACTCTAACGACAACTTGACTGCGGCTGCGGCTGCTGCTGCTGATCGATAGAAAGCGAAAACTCGACAATTTTCACAACATTGTTGAGGTTGGCCGCTAAGCCGCGAAAGTAAATAATCCAATTATCGCACACACATGCGCTCGCCCATAGCATAAATAAAATCATTTGATAAGACAAGACGCAGTGGCTATAGAGACATGGCAAATCGAGTTGGCTTAGAGTCCCTGGGAGATTGGTTGGCTATCTGGCTGGCTGGCAAATTGCATAAACATGTTGACCATGTTGAGTATGTTGGCCACGTTAGTAGTAGTAGTTGTAGCCACTGAGGAAGTAAGTCAGTTAGTCAGCACAGTCCACGTCTCCTGGCATTTGAAATATGCTGCATTAATATGCCGATAAATATTTCTCTGGCCAACAACTCAATTAGATGACAGCAAAATTAAATGGCATGAAATATACTCATGTTGATGGGGCAACTAAGACTGCCTGCTGCCTGCTGCCTGTTTCTCCCCCTGATCCTCCTTCTCCACCTTCTGCCCCCCCACGATCCATCCTAAAGCATTTTTATTCCCATTTCCACTTCGTGTGCATTGTGTCAATGTCAGTGACGACGACGTCGTCGACGATGTTGTCTTCTGGTCGTTGTCTGGTGTCTGATCATCTGTGTTCTTCGTTCTGCGTGCGTGTCAGCAATTTGACAGACATTCATCAGTTTGGTCGCCACTTTCCAGTGGAGCGCCTTGGCTTGGGCTTGGTTTTGGCGTTGGCTTTGGATATGTGTTTTTGGCTTTGCCTTTGGCTTGGGTCTGTGCCTGTCGCATACTCAATCATTGACTCAAGTTGCAGTCCAAAAGTTGCCGTTAGAGATGCAGGCGTGATTGACCAATCTAAACCACACGAGACTAAAAAACGTGAAGAATTCTCTAGACAAAGTGTCAAAAAGTAAAGCAAAAAGGCAAAGTTTGTTGCTCCTTCTCTTCTCAAAAAGACTTTGCTTCCACTTTTTGGTTTCTTTCGCAGAGTTTATGCACTTGACAACGACAAATTGGCGCCAGTTGGTAGTCAATATTCTGTTCCTGGCACTTTTAGTGACAAATGCTTTTACTCTTAATGACTTTAATAATTATTAAGTTCTGCTTTTTCTAGTTTTTTTTATAGACTAGGTGGTTTAAAGAAAGAACAGAGGGGCTATTAATAGATACAGATATCAGATTTATTTGTCTAATTAAAGTAATTAAATGTTATATAAAGCCAGTCATTAAGTACACATGAAAAAAAGCTTTATTCTTGGGCACAAATGTTTCAAAAACGTAAGCAAGAATTGCTCATACTGACCATATATATAAAGCAAATGTTCTTCTGGCTATATGCAGTTGACACTTTGCTTTAGATATTTAATGACCAACCGAAGATTCTAACATTTCTCCATTTTAATTTGAATAGGTTTTCATTTAGTTTAATAGGTGAAACAACATTAACTTATCGAACTTTGTAGGCTTCCTTTAAGAATGAATCATTTAGACCCAGAAAAATGTTAAAACTTTGTTTTCAAAACGCAATAAAGAAGAGCCGAAGCCTAGAAGGATTGTGGATAACACCAGATATTCAATTGATGCCTTTCCAAGTCCACTAATCCTTTCTTAAGTTACTTGGCTATGTAAATTGTCTATCACGATGTCATCTCTATGGCTTACAGATGTCATTGCAGTGCGGCTTTTGTGTTGTCTTTGCGTTTGTATCGTGCTTACAATGTACTATACAGATGTATAAATATGTATGTATGTATATATAATTGATTTTGCCCCTAGCTGGAAACTGTTAAATTGTATGTTGTAGTTGTTGTTGTTGTTGTTGCTGTTTGAACATTTGGGGAATGCTGCCTGGTTGCTTGCCTCTGCCTGAGCAAGTGCCACTGCCTGTGCCTGGCGGCGTTGTCATATTAATGTCAAAAAGATTGCACTTGATCATGAATTGTATGCGCGACTTTTAGGAATGGGGCAACGGGAATGAGGCATGTATGCATGTGCGGAGGGATTGGGCGGGGGGAATGGGGCGAATTGCGTGTTTGCCAATTTACACTTGCGACTACCAACAACCACAACGTGGGCAGCTCTTAAGATGTGACTTTTGCTTCTGCATCTGTGGGAAAGTGCCTTCTTCTTCATCATCATCATCATCACCATCAACATCATCTTCATCTTCAGTGGCAGATTCAAAGTGTAAAGAATGTGTATTTGCCCTGGGTGAAAGGATGTGTGCAGTTTTTTTTTTTTCTTTTTTGTTTCTTTATTTTTCTGTTTTTTGTTTCGGTTTTTTTGGTTTGCCTCATGGGAAAACTATTTGTGTCTAGGCTCCACTGCACTTTGAATTGTTAAATCAACAATATCTATATAACTAAATATTTTGATATCGCATTTTGTTGTGTTGATTGAATATCACAAATCTAAGTGTATACTCAACAGTCTAGAGTCTAGACTCTAGATAGACTCTAAAAATAAAACATGCGTCAAGTTGTAAGAAACATTTTAAATACTCTTGCCAAAACTTTTGTATGTTGTTTTTAAACAGTATATAGATACAATATCAGTAAGAAATCTGCAAAATTTGTTAAGGTATCGAAAATGCCCATCATCAGAATGGGGCTAAAGGGCAACAGAAAGTACTTATCTATGAGACAAGAGTCTTATCTTCTTCCAAGAATCTCGGTAATCAATTGTGGATATAGCATTTGAAGCTGAAATCGTTTTCAGATTGTTCCTGAATCTTCTTTAATAATCTTTATCTGTTTGCTTAAAGAAAAGAGTACTACTTAACTGATATTTGTCTTAGTATTTCTTATTAAGTTTATAAGTTGTGTACCACTTTGAAATCATTTATAAGTGAAGAGTATAGAAAATTCGTCATAAACTCAATTTTATGGTATCTGCCTCTGTAAATTCGAGAGTGTTTATTTATTTGCGTATTACTGACCTTAGCTACTAAGAATTCGAAAGAGTAAGGAGACGACCTAAGTAACCCGCTAAGTAATCTATAATGAAAGCTAATCAACAGATTGTAAGCTCTGGCAATTAAAACCTTCAGAATTGACTTCCTTTTTTGGTTTCAACTAACTTCCCTTTTATCTACCTACTTTAAGTCAAAAGTCTGTCTAATAAATTGCCATTTAATTGCTTCATTTAATAGCAACAACAAAAGCAGCAATAATTAAACCATTGAGGGCTCTCCCTCTCCATCGCTCTCTCCCATTGCCTTTGTCTCTCTGTCATCCATCTAGCACTTTGCACATGTTGAATGTAATTACATGGCACAAACATTTAGACGCCAATAATTATTAGATATTTATATGCAATCAAATTGTGCGCCGTCGTCGACGATGCCAACAAGTTTCCCCAGACACACAGCCACACACAAGTCATGAACTCGCTTCAGGCGGGAGGCAAAGGCAAGCGGGTGGATGTGGCAGAGGAAATGCCACAGAGTTGAAGTGGAGTGGGTTGAGTTGAGTGGGTGGTGGGATGAGAAGGGGGGATGGGGAGGACACCCCCGCCAATTGCATTGACATTGAATATGCATCTAACTGTAAAGTGGCAAGAGACATTCAAAATGAGTTGCCTCCTCATGCCACCACCTACTTTGGCATCGACTCCACCTCCTCTGCCTCCTGTTAACCCCCCACTCCCCTTCAATCATTATCTGGCATTGTCATCGACATTGCATTTGAGTCTTGCATTGCTTGTGTCTGGCTTTTAGCACTTTATTAAATGACAGTTTGAGGGAAATTGAAATGTTTGCATGAGATGGAGATGAGACTACAACGATGAGGATGAGGATGACGATGACGATGATGATGACTACGATTATGATGCGATTGTAATTCTAAGAGATTGAGTTGGGGTAATGAATGACAGACAAGTGTTTATTGTTTGCTGATTTTTTTCCCCCTCCCTTTGATTTTTGGTTAAGCAAGTGTTGCCTTTGTTTCTTAAGTCCTAAAGGTGGAACTACATTCATTCAGATTTCATGGAAGTTAAGTATTCAATGTTATGTTAATAAGTATATTTAAGCGGAGTCTCACCATATTTGTAGATTTTCTGATTACAGTTATAAATCGTTTTACTACCTATGAAAGTTCATCAAAATTGGCACAAACTAAGTAAATTAGTTTAAAACTTTTTTAAAATTGTAAGTCCCAATGGATGTCAAGTACTAATTACTATTTGAATTTCCTATTAAACTTAATTGAAGACTGAAAAGTTATAGTTAGATTGAGAAAATCTTAAAAATATTAGGACAGATAAGAAATAAATACCTTTTTGAGAAAAATATCAATGACATGTAATTGAAACCAGTTCTCCTTCTTCTTCGATGTTAAGTTGATGTATTACTTAGTTAAGTTGGCTTGTCTAATTGTAAGCCATTAAACAATAAGACCATTTGCTAATAACAATAACCATTGCAATTACAATTCACAGTTACAACAATGTTGTTGCAATTGCAATTTGAATTTGCATTCACATTTGCATTACATGCTCATCATTAACATCGTTATTGATATAGTCCCATGTCAGTTGATACTAAGTCAATCAGTATGTCAATGTAAATTGATCATCGTATTGCGCATTTCATTAAAGATGAGCTGTAACCAATATACCAACACCACCCCACGCAAACAAAAGAGGGGGAGGAGAAGGAGAGACTTGAGACTTGAACTAAGGCACTGGGTGTGGACATGGAAATCCAATGTCAAAGCCATCCAATATAAGGCCTATAACCAAATATACAGGAAACGTGCTAGCCTCATGATCTCAGAGTTATGAAACTTCTTAGACATTTCATCTATAAATAAAACTGAGCTTCTAAACTCAATAAGGGATGTCGGGAAAACTATTTATTGATGTAACTCGTCAAATATTGCCTAAATTCTAAAAATGGGAATATCGAGAACTTGAAATGACTAGTTCTTAGGTTTGACTGTCAGTGTCTAAAACAAAATATACACATTATATATTTTATATTTACTCTTTGTGGTCTGGGCAACATGCGACCAGTTTTGTTTCTATTCTACACCGTGGAGACGGTAATCAATATGTTTCTAATGGCCTTTCATATACGTGGCTTCATGTCTGTGGATCTTGGCTTTCTCCCATTAGATACTCAATTGATTCACTTGTTTTATGCCATCGTTTTTTATATCTTCACCGTAGTGACAATGTTTTGCAGTATCAATATATGTACAGGACATCAATGTAATCTTGTTGAGGAAATACTACGTACAGCAATTGGTTCTTTAATGTATATAGTAATATCGATGATGACCCTAAATGATGCTGAAGAGGACTTCCATTTGATGTATGTGGGCATGGGTGATCCAAATTTACCCGAGAAGCCAATCCACCCTTTCTTTAACTATCTAAAAACTCAAGCGATCTGTGCTCTAACGTGTGGAATTGTCTATCTGCTGCATTGCATCATTACCATCGATGTATTGCTATCGAATGAAGAGGACACGGATGGTGAATACCATTTATATGATACATCTGATGAATATGACGAAGATTCCGATTATTTGCCAGTTCGTCTATATGTCTTTGGTGAGAATGTCCATGCCTATTTCGAACGTTTTGAATGGTTTCGCAATTTCTGTCGTGCTAATCGCATATCTATATAAATCGAGCCTATATATATTTTAATTATTGTTTAATTTTATTAAACTTGTAATAAAAACACCCAAAAAATAGGAAAAGACAGAGAAAGAGAGACACTAAAAGTGATACACGTTTTAATAATTTCGGAAAAAGTTTAAAAAGTTTGCTGATTTTTTTTACCTTAGATGGCCTGGCAAGAGCCATCGCTATTTTTTGACTTGAATGACTTTTCAGAACAGCAGGAGACGTTTTCCCAAGTCCATGCAAAATTTATTAGTTGCAATCGATATTTTCTTGGCGAGAGATTCTTCTTTGCCGCAATGCGGTGGCTTTGATTGTTATAAAATGAAAATTTTAGAACATTTCTGTCTTGGCTTTTCTAGTATTAATTTGCCAAATGTAAATTCATTTTGCTGCTGCATGGCTGAGAAGAGGAAAAAACAATCAAGAAATTCCAGCCCATTCGATCGATTAGCAATTTTTATCACATACATTTTGTGTTTATCGCAAATATCACAACTTCATCAGCAATCAACAACAGCTAGCAGCAACCAAGGCTGGCTAGGTGGACAATTAGCCATAAAATTAGCTGCAACTTGGCCACAAGGAATGCGGCGATAGACGGCCAAGGCGCTGCTGCTGCTGCTGCAGTGGCAAATTGAAAACAATTTAAGTTATTTGCATATAAATGCAACTTAAGACGCAGGCAAAGGCAACACTCCTCCTGCTGCTACTGCTGATGTTAGCAACATGCAGCTGCATTGGGTAAATGTTGCCAAGCAGCAGGAGGGGCAACATGTTGCTGGCCCACTGTGGAATACTGCAAAACGTTTGTGTAAGGAGGCTTTATCTAACCATATTGTTTATGCCCAACCGGGCAACACAAGGGTTAAAGGAGGCGGAAGCTTTCACCTCGCGCCGCTCTCCCGATGGTGCCCATCGCTCTCCCCACGAAAGAACTCCCCACACTCCGCTCCAAGCGGGGCTTGGTGCCCTGCTCTTAAGCTAAGCTAGAGTTAGTTGAAGTTTATACCTGAATACATCAAGTGAAGTGAAATTACTCTCTGCGTGTCAAATAATTTACTGGGAGGGAACAGGAAAAATTCACCTAGCTGCCATCAACCAGAAGGAAGTTCGACCCCCCTACACAAACATTTGGTCCTTCGAGCCGGATGGCTTGTGCTGCCGCACTCCAAGCGCTCCGGTGGACCCACAGATCGCCAAAAAGTTTGAGGGCATCGTCCTGGCGGATGAGACGTTCTACCGACCGTCGTCAGTGTCTCTGGTCCTGGGCGCGGATGTGATCACGGAGGTCATGCTAGAAGGGAGTCTACCTGGGGTTGGCGGGCGGCCGATTGCGATGCGCACAGTTTTTGGCTGGACCCTGTCCGGAGCGTGCCATTAAACTGCCTGGGTCTTGCACTCCTGCAAGGGGGGGAGCATGTTTATGCCCAACCGGGCAACACAAGGGTTAAAGGAGGCGGAAGCTTTCACCTCGCGCCGCTCTCCCGATGGTGCCCATCGCTCTCCCCACGAAAGAACTCCCCACACTCCGCTCCAAGCGGGGCTTGGTGCCCTGCTCTTAAGCTAAGCTAGAGTTAGTTGAAGTTTATACCTGAATACATCAAGTGAAGTGAAATTACTCTCTGCGTGTCAAATAATTTACTGGGAGGGAACAGGAAAAATTCACCTAGCTGCCATCAACCAGAAGGAAGTTCGACCCCCCTACACAAACACATATAAAATGGCGTGGTTTTTTTGCAGTCTCTTAGCCCATGGTCAATATGCTTAATAAATAGGCCAAAAGATAATGTATAGCAAAAGATACTCATAAAGATAAAGTGCATGGAAACATCTTATCATGTATTGGAAATTAATTCCTTAGCCCCAAAAACCTAAAATTCACGTGGCATTGCCAGTTATTAAATAGAAAATTATAGTATAATTATAAAAAACACTTGCAGTGTTTACATAATGCTACAACAACAATAGTTGTAAAAATATTTCCATCAAAGTTCAAGCTACATTTCACGCCTAATTTCATTTGACAACAACAGACGACCAAAAAAAAAAAAATAATATATTTATATATTGTAGGTACATACAAAAACAAAGTGGGAAATTTTTGCCGATACACAAGGCGGGAGCTGTGTTAATTTGAGACATAATTGCAAAGTCAAGAGAGGGGGTTGGTTAAGGTGGTGCCGTCGTCGTCGTAGAGTCGGTGGAGGAGATGAAGGAGGCGGTGGAGCACCACCAGGCGACTGGTTATGACAGCAATGACAGCTGCAGCGGCAAATGTCGACGTCGTCGCTATTTGAATAATTTGCAATTAAACGCTCCAAGCGGCTTGCTCAGTCAATCCAAGGCATCCAAGGGGTGCTGGAGCTGGTTTGGTGGTGGAAACATTTCTTTTGGGCACACAAGACGTATGCGTAATATTTGCTTGGTCGACTTCTTTGAACGGGTTTGTCCAGCTCCAGTCGAGAACGTCACACAAAAAATGTTCATGTCCATCAGCTGTCCACAGCTTCATGTCCAGATCTAGCTACAGCTACAGCTACAACTACAGCTGCTGCTGCAGTTGTTGTGGTTGTTGTTGATGTTGATGTTGATGAAGACAGCAGCCAAATGGCAGACAACTGCCTGCATCAGGACCCAACTGTGTTTCCAATTAAACGCCGTCAACAATAACAAAAACAACCAACTAAAGTGCGATGTCAACGTCAGTTTAGTGTGAAGGCAACAACTTTCAGTTGGCAACTTTCAGTTTGAACTTGAATCTCTTTCGCTCTTTGTATAGAGTTAGTCAGTGTTGCAGAACGACTTAGATCTCATGTTTGTGATCTGGTTTATGCATCAATAGACCAAAACACGGAATCAATTGACAGGTGTGCTAATTGATCAGCAGTTGATTGATAAGCTTTGTGAATGATTGATTGATCGAGTTTGCGATTGAAAGTTGTTGAAATTGAAACTGGGAAATCAAACTCTAAGGCCAAGAGTTAAGTCATTGAGTTTGGATGGACTAGAGAGCTAATTAAGGAAGAGCTGCTAAGATAGCCTATTCCAAGTCTAGAGTAAACTAAACTTCAGTTATTTTCAATTGCTAAAATAGCCAACTAATTCTTTGATTATCTTTTTATGAAAAAGGGATTTAAACGTATTAGCGTTAAGTTGTTATATGATAAGATTTAGTTGGTATTAATTAAGAATTAAATCAAGATTATTTTTTAGCTTTATATCAATTGATCAACTGCGATTCGATAGATTTTTTTTGATTAGCAATTGTTTGATAAGGTATTGAATTTCCGTTTGAAATTTTCCCTCATTAGGTGTGCAATGAAGCTTAACTAATTACATATGTCTGTTTAGAGTTTTACTGAAAGTTTTGTAAACAAATTTAGTTCAGTTAGTAAGAGAATAGAAATCCTAATAAATAGACAAAATGTTGTTTGCTCCACTGATAATTTTATTCAACTTTTTGCAACTTCTGCAGGCAGCTCATAATCCTTTCAGTAAGTGATAGACAAAATAACTTTAAAATGCCTTTCCACAAAGGGTTCTCTGCCTCAAGCTCTTCGCAGTAAATTCACCAACATCAGTGTAGAATTTGGCTCAGATTTTCTGTCCGGCATGAAGGCTTGGCTAACGCCCCAAGGTAGCCTCAATGTGGATATGCATGTGAATCGCCCATTAACTGCTGGATTGAGAACCTCCATGACTGTGCAATATAAGATAGGAGGTCCCAATCAATATCAGACTCTCTTCAACTATGACCTGGACACGTGTAAGACACTGGAAGAGCTACTAAAGACCAGTCTGATGCGTGTCTGGTTTCGCAATATACTCAAATATGGCCACCTGACGGATAAATGTCCCATTAAAACAGTTGGTAGATTTCATCTAAGTATATAATTGAATGCACCTTCAAAATCCTCAACAGGGCTTCTATGATGTGAGGAATTTTCAATTGGAGAATAACAGTATACCAGCCTATTTGCGACCTGGCGAATATCGTGTCAATGATATCAATTACTATGGCAAACCCAAGGTCAAGCATCGCCAGCGACTGGTGGCCTCGCTCACCTTGGATGCCAAGTTCTATTAAAAATATTCAATTGGAAAATGTATGCAAAAGGCGTTTTCAATTTGAAGAAGAAAACTTTTCTTTCCTTCACTTGGGTCTGGTCAAGGTTGGCAGTTGGAATGGTTAAGAAATGGTTTCTCGTACAAGTATGTGTGGCTGCCTGGATATTGATTGCATTTACCCTTTTCTAGAACTTTCTTAACTTTCACTCTCAAGGTTGGGCCAACAACAATTTTTGGTAGGATTTTGGTTAGTTGGTCGGTCGGTTGGCCGGCTTGTTGGCCATTTTTCATTTTGGCTTTGTTTCCGTTGACAGCAGCAGCAGCAGCAGCAGCTGCTGCTCTTATGGCAATTAATTTGGCTTCTTAGTCTTGTGTGTGGAATTTATGTACATTTTTTTCAACTGACATTGCAGCCTTTTTGCACTAATTGCATAATAAATTCCTTAGCTGTGAATTTATTATAACACACAGAGAGAGAGAGAAAATAACTATTATGCGGTTTATGTATGTATATGTATTTGTGGGGATTTTTAATAAATGTCAAAAAGTCAGTCAACATAAATGATTTACATATGCTCCAGATCGTTTATTGTGGGTGTTGAGCTTGAAGTCGGGTAAAAAACCGTCTCTGAATGCCAACTGACTGACTGCCAATGTGTGTTTTCCACCTAAATTTTCCTCGCCTCGTTGAGAGGTTTTTCCCCGTTTCAATAACAAAATTATTATTACACTAAAGATGAACTTGAACTTAAAAAAAAAAAAAAATCAAATAAAATAAACGTTGATATATTGTCATTTAATGTTTCAGGTTACCACAGCTTACGGTCTATGCCAAGATTATTTACCTCCTGATGGTAAGTTAACTCACATCACAACATTAATTCATAAATTTATTTATTTATTTATTCTACCTTGATGACGTGTTTTTTGTTTTATCTTTTGTGTTGTTCATTACTAAAAGTTCAATGGTCTTGTGATTTATCGCGTAATTTAAATATTTGCAAAAATTGCTCAATGTCTCGAAAAGGTTCTCAAATGCCCTTCAGAATTCCAAGTATCATTTTATATGATGAGTTTTGAGATTGGCTCGTGGGCAAATATTCCATAATCGCCGATATCGGAGTATGCTTATCAATCGGTTATATCATTATATCAATATACACTTTGATCAAAAAGTCGAGACCCATCCCTAATGTGACACAACAGAAAACGGGGGGAAAAAAACTATGCCAAATATTTTTTTTTTTTTTTTTTTATCTAAATCGATATCGATTGACAATAAACAAATATTGAAAAAATAACAACAAAGACGAGGCATCATCATTTCAATAAACAATACTTGGGAAATGTCAGGTAAATAACTGTTAACAGCAAAACAAAAAGGCAACATAATGCCAAAAAAACCAAAAACACATTTAAACGCTAATTAAATTATACTGTTCTGGCCATGTTTACTTGTGTGTATGTATCTGTGTGTGTGTGTGTGTGCGATTTTCACTTTAATTTATTTTACAATCAATTTAAAGTCCGGGTATAATGCATCCCTCTCTCTCTCTCTCTTACTCTATGTTTGGCCAGCTCCATCTCTTCTTTTGCTGTCTCACTCTTTCTGTGTTTGTCTGTTGTTAATGTGCCGAAATAAATAACTGAAATGCCTGAAATTCCTTGGGCATGAAACGGCGGCAACGACTGTCTTTGCCGTTGTCTTTACAAGTTCCGTTTGACGTAATTTTTCACTTATTATATATACCCTGTAGAAATTGTTCTTAAATGAGTATATCAGGACTTGGGCAAAGTGTTTAATAACTTTTTGAAATGTTAAAGAAAGAAGCAAAAGGAAATGTTGGACGAACTCAAGCCTTTACCGTGTGATTCTCGGACATTTTAAATAATAATTTAAATAAATTTAGTGGGTACAACTATTATTTAGAATTTATGGAATAGAAATCACGATTTCGAACAACTGTAAGTCGTTTAAAAGATAAGTTTCTAGAAATTTAGATTCCTTTGCTCTATGAAAAAAAGGATTTTTTCCAAAAAAAATTATCCTTAAGTTTTCTCTATAGGCCAAATAAGTTTTCTTAACTTTTTTTGCAAATATATTTTTAGTGTCCAATATCATTTGAAAATGGGAAATGACTAGCTTAACAAGAAACTGGATTTAGTCGGCTTGAATTCAACAAGTCCTGCGAATGTAACAGATTCAATATAGTACTATATACTATAAGCAAAATAACTGGTTAGATGATTTGTAGATTTGGGCGATGACTTCGAGCAAACGCACATCAAAAATGTGGAAACTGCATTTGCAAGTTTTGGTCTTCTTTATTCGCTTCATTTTGTTGGAATTCCCAACTAGTTTTAACAAAGTCTGCCGATAATAGAACTTGGTGGTTCTAGCCAAATAGACAATCAGCTAACCTTTTGAAAATCTTGTATATCCATCAGATCTGATCAGAATGTGTTAAAAAGATGAAGCAAATCAAACTATATATCCACAACTATGAACTACCTGACCATTACCCACTCGAGTATTTGGCTTATACACAGTTATTTGTAGACACTGTGAATACTATATATATTCCAATATTTATCAAATTAAGAACACTTTAACACAGTTTACACTTATTAAGAACAAAGTATTTGTTTTAAATAGTTAATTTACATTTTCAAACTCTTCCCATTACAAATTAAAGTCCTGACGATTCCATCACAAAATTGTATTTAATATGGATTACATTATAGGGTATTAGATAATCTAAAACTTTACTAAATGCAACGAGTTTTTATATCTTTATTATTTTACAATATTTACTGACTTTGCCTTATGGTTTATACGTTTTTGTGGTGGTTTTCTTTTATTTATTTGTTCTAAATGAACTTTTTATTATATTGCAAATAATTTTGGCATGCGTTGTATATGAAAATGAAAGAAAAAACAACAACAATAATTGTCTGAGGTTAAAGCTGCCTGTCGCCGAGGTTGGCTGAAAGTCAATTATTCAATGCCTCGAGTGGTTTCTTCTTTTGTTTGCGATTTTTGTACTCTTCTTTTTTTTGGCCCTAGGGCATTATGGTCATTTTTTGTGGAATGTGTTTATGTGAGAAATCTCGAAACTTTTGAGTTTCAAATATGCAAATGATTTTCAAATTGTTCTTCCTCTTTTTTTTTGTTTTTGTTTTATTTTGCCAATTGAGTGTGACTTGAAATTTTAATTTGATATTGTGGAAAATTTTGAGAACATTGACTAAAACAAATAAACTCATTTTTTGATTTGTGTGATGGGAAGATGAAAGCAAAATGTTTTGCAAAATTCTTTACTTACTTTTTTTTGAGGGCAAGGTGAAACTGAGAGATAATTTCAATAAATTAATCAACGATTTGGATCGATAGAAATCAAGTTGATTGCTTACTAGGAATGTCTTATATTCCGGATAGATGTTGTTGCTCTCCTTGTGATTGACTAGATAGAACTGCGATGGCCGTATTGTATGGCCGCCTGCCTTTATATGTTTCAGGACTTTGCAGGACACTTCAATTTTAATAAACCTAATGCATCTAATGAATACCAAAGGGGTTAATATTGTGTGTGTACATAAAACTCATCGAATGATGGCAATAAGTGTCTGAGGCAAACAAAGGGCGGAGGGCGGCAATCAAATGAAGGCATCGAAATTAGCAGAAATTAGGCGGCGCCACTTTATATGATAGCTTAGCAGGGTGACGAACGGATTTCTGTTTGGCTGACTTGCAAAAGATATAGAAAAAACTTTCCAAGTATCAGGACAGAGTCTCATATATTTGTCAACGACTCTTTGTTATTGCCAATTCATGTTACACCAATTAAATCTAGATATTCTCTTATCATTGAAGTTATTCCTGTATTCTATTTGCTATTCGCAGATACTTTTTGATAACAAGTGGGGGAAATCTGAGAATTCTTTGCTTTTCGCGGGAAGTTCCAGACATTTTACAAGTTTGTCTAATTGCTTTCATCCACACAATGATTCTAAATGTTAAATAAATTTTTTTCCCCAATTAGCAATATGTTGAAAAATATAAACTGATTTAAGTACTAATTAGTGGAAAGTTAAATAGGTTTATTTAATTTTTGTTCGGGAACTAGCGGGTTGTCAATCAGTTTCTACTTTGTAAGATATTGTTAAATAAATTGTGTTTTTTTTTTTTTTTCACTAGATCAAATAGACGAATTTATTGTTACAGCTAAAGTTTGAGACTGTGATGGCTAAATAGGTACTTAAACTTGACTCATTAAAGATGCGATTGCAGTTGAATGAGAGTTTTTCTAGTGAGTTGTTTTGGCTTATGAGTTGTTATAGTTAATCAATTCAAGTTGAGGTAGTCCAGATGGGTTGGCTGACTGATTGTTTTGAGATTTAGAAGTGTGAACTTGTTTCTAAAAGTATTTACCCACAAAAAAGCTAGCTTATGTCCTAGATGTCCTAGTAACTGCTCTTTCACTCCATAGTTACTATGGAACATTTAAACCATCTGCTGGTCTTATCGTACATCTTTAGAGAAGGCAAAAAACCCTCTTATTTTACAAGTACTGCAATTAGTCTACATTTTCCTAGCTTAATTCATAAATTTCTTTGTTCTTTGATTAATGGAAAGATTCTGGAAGCACTCAAGTGCTAATTATAAGTAGTCTGTGGAAGTTATTGTGTTATAAATTTTGCATTATAATAGTCCAAATAGGAAAGGTGATTCTTATCATAAATTTGTAGGTGTACTTGAAGTACTCTCAGTCTGTCCCATTACCATAACCCAATTAACAAGGCAATTCCTTTGAGTTCATGTCGAATTTGGTTGGGTTTTTTTTTCTTTTATTAACTTTTACAATTTGTTATTAGGTCTGGTAAGTACTAGTACCAAAGGCAATGAGCCAGAAGAAGAAGAATAAGAAGAATAAGGTGTAGAAATGAAAGAAAAAAAATTACCCCGCTTATCAGGAAATTATTTCAAAACGTTAATTGAATTGTCAATAGATGGGGGAGAGAGCAGCACATTTTTTTTTTCTCTTCATCGTTTTGGGTGTCTAGCAACAAAACTAAAATGATAGCAACAACATCAATTGGGGGTTCCATATATATATATACATATATACATTCTGAGGTGTATATATCGTATATTTCTTGGTATAGCCTCTATATAAATTCCAAGTGTTTTAATGTCTGTATGTAAGTGTGACTCTTATGGCATTTGCCGATGATAAGGTAAGTTTCTTTTCATATAGAACCATGCATGCCGACCAGATCAGCTCTCCATTGTATAGATATGGATATATATACATATACTTATATATGTACATATATCTGAACGAGAGTTGACAACAGGTTCTGTTCATTAGGTATTTGTTTTCTTTTCATGTTTATGGCTAAATTCGCATTGTTTTGATTGCAAACGGAAAGTTTTTGTCGCGTTTTCTAAACGTGAGTATGATTATCAAAAACAAAAAACGATATGGATATCAGCCATATAATTCTATATATATTATTAGCAAAATAACAACAAGTAGGGGAATCTTTGCTTTAGTTGACTATTTTTGGTGAAAATAACAAAAAGTTGAAAAACAATTCTTACTTAGAACATAGACATAGATATGATATGATATTCCTATCATGCTGTCATAAATTTGAAAAATTCTTTAGAAAATTTCAACAATTTTAAGACTTTAAGTCAAAGTCATATCAAATGGAGAATTGATTTATACATTGACGGCACTTTTCGATTGTGGAATCACTTGTCCGGCTTTAAAAGGCTTTTGCTGTAAGACACTTTTCCGGCTTTCACATGACGATTTCCGTTTCATTGGATGTTTGGTCTGCTCAAGTCCTATTCCCTGTGTGCCGCTATTGACATTGCTAATGTCTGAGCAAATATTGCAGTTCTTGTTTTTGGGCGGCAAAAAAGTTTTGATGGGTTGTCTGTCACGTGGCCACTTGTTAAACTAGGAAGAGACAAGGAGAAGGAGGAGTCAGAAGGAAGCCAGTTTAATTGCTGACATTATGTTAGGGTCTTAAGTTTGGCGATATCAATTTGTATTTGTCTTTTAGCCGTCGTAATTAATTGATTACACACGACGAGTATACTGGAAGATCTGACAACAATTTCACAATGATGGGTAATAATATTTGAATGCTATAAATGCAACCATTTAGGATATACATATGCAATTCTATGGCAATCCCCTTCAATTCTCTAGAAATACCATCTAACGAGCCCATCCTGTCTGCTCATATCAATTCATTTGTTGTCGGTTATAAAAATATGGTTTATAAATACTCACAATTTACCAATCAAAAATTGCACACCTTGTTTGAAGGTTTAATATCGCCCACAACTTGTATTCCTTATCAAAGCAGATGTCTAAATATAAAAGAAAGAAAAAACAAAACAAAAAATCTCTAAAATCATACAGATATGAATAACAATAAATATATATGTACATATGGAATGTCTATAGACTAACTTGGCCCTAAAGGAATTTTATCAAAGTGAAGGTCAAGACAAATATTGAAATGAATCGTATGGTGGGTGGTGGGTGGTGGGGCATGTCTGGAATGTCAATGTCGCCAGGCGCCCCCATTTCTTACATAATCCATTCATTTATATTGTAATACGTTATGTTGTTCATTTGTTTGTTTTTAACAAATTAGCCACTTTAAACTAATTAAAACAAATTGGCAAATAAGAAGAAACCAGAGCAAAAAGAACATGTGAAGCTGGAAATGGAGTTCTACTTGAAAACTGTAACTCTCCATTTATTGTTTACAATTATTGTTATGTATTAGTTTTTGTATAACAAGTTGACCTAAACAAATGTGTCTGTATGTGTGTGTGTGTGCAGGGTTTATGTAAATATTGATTATTATGAAAATTGATGACCATAGTCCATAATAAATAACGTAATACTTTGAAAACCCTTGCAAATAGACAGAATTAGACAGTCATGGGAGTAGTTAAAATTGGTCTACCAAGAAAGGGGTCACATTCTTGCGTCATTTGAGTTATATTTCAGTTAAAGATCGGATTATCACTTTGTATTATCTGTTTGTGACTTGATCTAGTATTATTTTTAAATATTATTTGACACAGCCAGAGTTCTCGATATGACTTAATGGTTTTAAGAATGTTTCGAATTATCGGCAGGTTTCTTATCTCACCTTTTGAAGATATTAAGAAGTAATACCCCAGAGTAATAACAATAACAGTAGATATACAAATATGTTCTATAAAATATCATTATTTCTTTTCTTTCCTTGAAAAACATCTGTTTTCCCCTCCCAATGGATAAAGAGATTAATAATATGCATGAATATCAATCGAAAATCATTTATTTCACTTCAGATTTCATTTGGTAAAAGGGCAAATTACTTACCTCCAATCTACCCCCAGCTAACTACGCCCATGGGCACACATGCCACAATAAGTGCAAATAATTCTATGCAGGAATCTTATTAGGCAAACATTACTTATCAATTATAATAATAATTGGCAATGTCAGTTAAGGCATTTTGTTTATCACCTCTCGATTGCCAAAATATAAAAAAACGCTCCCACACGTTTTCACTGCAAAAAGTTGGTTCTCCCTCAATCACCTGCCTTCTCCTCCTGCTGTTTGCCTGATTCTTTGGGACTTGACTTGGCTGTGGCACCAATTTCCATTCAGATAGCAAAGCCAAAAACCAACGCCAACAGTCCCCCAGACCCAAAACCTTAGAGACCCCAGTACTGTAATCTTATCAAAAGCCAAGAGTTGGCTGCTCTTATTGATTAATAAAAATGATACTGACACTCCATTGTTGCTATTGTTGTATGGTTGGTCTTCTGCTAGTCATGTGTATCTAAAAAAACAAAACAAAAGCAAAGAAGTTGGGAAGACTGCTTAACCTGGCCAGCACCTGATTGCGCCTGTTAAAGAAACTATATACACATATAGGTATATATAGATAGATATATATAGAGGTAAAAGAAAATTAGGTGCTTGAGTGGCGGCGCTGGCGCTAGACTCTGACATAAAGCAAACAAAAAGACACCATTATTTTATATTATTATTATTATAACAATAATAGATACGATTATTACTTATTTTTCTACTACTATTCCAATTTCCTAGCCACTATCTGACACGCATTTTTCTTTGGCGCTGGCGTCTCGTCCGCCATCATCATCATCATCGATAAAGTCAACTCCATTGACTGACTGGCAGTCGTTCGGCTCCCATTCCCCCCGATTTCAATTCACTTTATATTGTGCCTTGGTCTTGGTATCCATCGCATTGACTGCACTGTGCAAAATTGCCTTTGACTTTTCATTTATATTGCGCACTTAGATAAGCGCGTGCCGGGTACATTTTGGCATTATAATCAATTGGCCTGCAGGGGGTTCTAATGTTTATAACTGCCCCCCGCCGCCCTGTCCAGCTATCAATTGATATTACACACAGAACTAATGATTAAGAGATATAATTGATATGGGTTTATGACAATGTGACGTTTTTTAATCGATCTAAATCGTTATATGACCAGACCTAAGGTATTCTCAGTTATTTTATGGTAGTTTTTTAATCGGTACAGTAAGTGCATGCAATTTGTGTCGCAATTTTTGTCGAGCAACCATTAAATAATAGTTTATGAGAGTTCCTTGAATACCTCCTTAAAGCGTCTAGAAATAAGGAAAAGTTTGGAAAGTTGTCTTCATAAGCTTTCGTCTTGCATTGCATATCTTAACAATATAAAGGATTCTTGGCATTCTATGATCTATAAGCGGCCTAATCCACCTATCCTTATTATTAACATAATCTTTAATTGGCGTCTAATATCATACTTAAGAATTAAAATATTACTGAAATGTCGTCAATGACCTCTAGGGGATCTTTAAAGATCCATGATCAAGTGAAATGTGGCAACTTCAGAGCAAGATCATTAAAATGGGTTAAGTTATATTATTCCATAGAAAAACTCTCCCTAATGATGAATTTATATATTGGAATATTCAAAAATTATGAATTTCAACAGATTAAAACATTTTATCTTTAAGTCATCAAATATTTAATATAGAAAACTTTGTGGTAAATGGCTAAATATTACTTCATTTAAACCACTTTGACACAGTCTTAAAAAGTCTCCAAGAACTTTTCGTTGAATCTCAATTTCGTTTTTTGTGTTTAGGGCCTCGCCTGCGATCACTTTCGCTTTTCGGATGATTGCATCAACACACAGGCGCACACACACACACACACACACCCATTCACCTGTCATAACAGAGAACCCGCACACATTTGGAGCTTATGTCAACTGCACTGACCCAGTTACATGTACTTATGTATGTGTACACAAATTCTATTCTTCTACTTCGATTTCAAAAGCACTGCAGGAATAAGCTCCAATTTTTTGGCTCTTCTCTGTCTCTGATGCTTGCTTATCAGAAACCAAACTTCCGCTCAGTGTACACAAAATATGACACACCTCCTGGGAGACTCTGCCTACTCCAAGTCTTCTTCTGGAGTCGTTGCAAGCGCCAGGCACAGAGTATGCGGCATGCCTTTTTGTCACATTTAGCTCTTGTTGACAAAGACAGAACTTGTGGGACAGAAACAGGCTGTTTTTTATGATGACAATGACGATGATGATGATGATGATGTTGATGATTATGATTTCTGCCATGCTATATCCCCATATACATATATTCAGTGTGTTGAGAGGGGGGAAAAACAGTTATAAACATCGTTTATTTGAGCTGAAAACAATGCGCAAGACTGCATAATTACTTATTGTTTATTTCCTGTAACATGCAAGGCGAACTCCGACAACAACAGCAACAGCAACAACAATCCACAACCAAAGCCAACGTTGACTTGTCTAAAGTAAATAGAAAATAGGTCTACCTAGTACAAGTTCTTCATATATATATATATATTGTATATGGCTTATAAAAAATGTTTCGTTATTGCAAAACGCATTTTGTCTTATCTGGGCAGCAATGTGGCAACTCTCTTTGCTTGTTCCCCTTCTTAGACGGGGCTAAAAGACAGAAGACAGAGACACATTTCGAATAAAACAAAACAAAAAAAAGGCAAATGTCGATAGCTCTCTATATAGAGCTAGATAGATAAATGCCCGAGGATTGTCAAAGGCTTGAAAAAACCCAAAACGACATCATGACCAGCAATTTGGTATTTACCATACAATTATATTAATATATCAACTAAATCAAACATTAACTCTTAACTTAAACTCTTAAGTGCCACTCATATGGAAAATATTTCAAGAATTTGCATAGTAAACAATCTAATTTTGTTCCGTTGCGTATACGCAACATTCCAATGGCCCCACTATCTAACTCTCAGACATGTGATAGTCATTGTCATAGGTGAGGAAAGCTAATTAGAAGTGACTAAATAATTAGTTGCTTTAACTACCCTTTCAATTAGCAAAGAAACTAGAGCTAAGGTTGGTCTTTTGAGTGGCACACAGTATACCAAAAGTCTATCATATGTTTCTCCAATGTCGTAATGGCGCATGCCACGAGAATCAAATCAATTAGCCCGCTTGTCAAATAATTTGTTATACTTTGGATTAATAAATTTATCGATAAACAAAACAGAAACAACAACGAGTAGTGCGCAAAAATAATAATAGAAAAAAAATCAATTTGGAGAAAAAAAACCCCTCCAGCTATGCCACACGCCAAACGTGTGCTCTTTTTTTTTTTGGTTTCGGTTTTTGTTTTATTTTCGTAATTACTCCCTCTTAATTTCCTGTCAAAAGCGAATCTCTGGCGGAAACTTCACCAAGAGAAAGAGAGAGATATGTTTTCTTGGAAATTGTCAAAGACTGATTAATTAAAGCCCCACATTCTGGCTACAGACCTAAAACTTACACCTAACTGGCAATCTAGCCAAAATGCCGTTTAGGTTTGACCATTTCTATTTTTTGCATACTGAAAAATTATTGTCTATTTTTGGTGCGGCCAGGAGAAAGACAGTGAGAGAGAGAGAGAGAGGGTGAGAGAGGGAGGGAGAGTCAGCGGGCATTAAAAACCCATTTATCAGTCTAAGACCCTCCAAAATTGTACTATGACCAGAGAAGTCAGAGGTCTATTTTGGGTATTCAAATTCTAGTCATATGCCCCAAGGCTCTTATCTTCAATTGCGGTTGCTGGAAGTTGTTTCAGGTTGCGTGTCTCAGGTCAGTTCGACTGGTCAATAACAAAAGCCCTCACGTTTTGGGTGAAGTCACGATTCGAAAGGGAAAGTGTCCAGTACAGTCGTGCCGAAAAACGAACAGTTAGCCCATTGATAATATCATTGGGAAATCTTTTTTAGAGACACTTTAAGTAGGCCCCAAAAATATGCTAAGTTAGTTGAAGCTTTTACTGTCAGAGAGCTCGTGTTGTGCTGGGGTGTTTACGCCACCATAAGCCCCCTGACGAAGATGCATGAGAAGAAGCCGCCAACCACCTACTCGAGAAGCACACTCGCTGGAGGGAAGACAGTCTAGGGGCAAAGTAACAGCAACTAATGCCCCAAGCGATGTTTAACTATTATCACACATCCGCATTAATAGGGAAGGGGCAAACTCTCGAGGGTATGTGTGAGGGTGATGGTGAGGGGGAAGTGATTCCAAAGTTCTCACAACCAATTACGTACCCAGACGCGTTGCCTTACACGACAAGTTAACTCAATTAAAATTCCATTGGCGATAAATGAAGTGGCTGTTGGTGGTGCTGTTGGGTACAGGCATACCCAAAGAAAAATCCCCTCTCCCCCCCCACCAACTGAAGTTCAACCCAACACAATGACATTGTCATTGCCGCCAAACACTCGAAAGATATGTGTGGAGAAACCTTTTCTTGTTTTTTTTTTTTGCAGTGCCAAAAATTTAGCTTATCAATCCACACGCAACGACCTTGCTCTGCTCTCTTCCATTCATTTGGGATTCTCTTGTTGTTGTTGTTGGTTGAGGGTGCGGTATGTGTGGTAAAAGGGTTTTCCAAGAAGTGCCAATGTCACAGGGGAACTTGACATATTTTAACCATGACTATGACTTACAGCACTCTCTAGTTGTTGTTGCCCCAGTTAGCTGGTTATCTTTTTGCGCTTCCGTGTAATTGATCAGAAATGAAGAATGTAACCCTTCAGTCTACTCTTCGTAGCCTTCTTTTTCGTTTTTGCGTTTCGAACTGAAGCGATCAGAGGGCCCGCCACTTGAGACAGTACACTCTAGTAAATGTAGACCTGAGTTAGTGTTACGAATATTGATTGTACATTGATAAAATGCCTTTCGCTTTATTATTGTTTCGGTGTTTGAAATCTTGTATTACACTTACGTCGAAAAATAGTATTCCTAGAACACCTTAAAGACTCTAGATAATTGTTGTTATTGTTGAACGGAAAGTTTTCACGTAATAGTCATTTGCCAAAAAGGTTTCAAAAGCTAACGAGATTACGACAGCAAGTTATGTCTATTAAAATATTAGTTCACGATTTTGTCATTTTCGAGGAGGGATTAAATATATTCGGTAAGAATACCGATTGCACTTAAATTGTGCAATTTGTATTATCATAGCATTCCATTCGATTGAGTCTGTCGAAAATGTTGTAATCTTTAAGGCAAACACAAGTCAATAAAATCGTAACAAAGGCCAATTCATTTTTAGTCATTCTTTGTTGTTCAAGATTTCTAGATTGTTATTTGTCAAATCTCTTTTAGGTAAAGTTTAAAGTTTTGCTAAGGTACTAAGGAACTAAGAACAGGGATTCCAGAAAGCACAATAGGAAAACTATTATCATTATTCAAATTGGAATTAGTAGTCTAACTGGATAAATGGATAATGTATATCAATTTATGTGTGTATATATGAAATCTTAACAATTCCTTGATATAATTAAACTTCCTTTCTGACAATACATTTGCTTTACAATTCAAAATTTTGTAATAAAAATAAAAATTAACTGTTGTACTGTGCATTAAAAAGAATATTAAAAATTCCAGTTGTATCTTTGGGTGGTTTCTTTTTTTTTTTTGGTAGAGTGTTTTTGGTTTTATACGAAGGATGCGATTGATGAAATGTTTATGTTGCATTCCTTTGCGGGTGGGAGTCATCTTGACTGGATGCTTCTTTGGGCTCATGGACATCATATTTGCCAGCATTGGTGTCTTTTGGATAATTAGAGATGACTTTCCACCATTTGTACATGTATTTTTTGCCGAAATGGATACACGAACTTGTGTGGTTTGCTTTTCGATTTGCTTCTATCTGATGTCCTCGAATGATGTAATGTTGATATATGGCGCCATAGCAGTGAGTTGCAAAAGGGAGGGAGTTTCTTATATATTTTCATTTTTTTTTTTTTTGGGGGGTTTGTTTTGTAAAGCGAAAACGTTGGTACATGGGACCCTGGCTGTTGGTTAACTTCTGTGTGCTTATTTGTACTCTGGTTACAGCCTTGTTAAGTGCCTTGGCCATTATTCGTTTAAGTAAGTTTGTTTTATTTTAAGCTTTCGATAATTTAAATAACAATTAACTGCTTGTTGTAGTCATTCTGTGCTATAGCATGCTGGTGGTTAGTTCATTTTATGATGAACTCACCGAAATGCTAGAGGACGATAAGGACTAAATAAAGTAAATTAAAAAAATTAAAAATTTATGGTCAACACTTTGGACTTTGAGCGTGCATCTCATATATGTAAGTAAACAGGATTAAACAGATTTAAAACGACAAAAAGAAAAACAAAAAACACAAAAACGAAGGCTGTCAAAAGCTGCGCTTAAGACTCATTAAAAATCCATTAAATGCGATAAAAGGCAGCACGAAAAGGCAGAAGCAGCAGCAACCGGAGAGCATCTGGGAATGGGCAGTAAAAATGACATACAATTTTTGTGTGTTAATAAGCTTTACCTTTGCCCAAGTCGAACGAGAGCACTTGGTGACAGTTGGGCGGAGGGAACAAATAAAGGCAATGCGACTCCAACTCCATCTCCCACTCCATCTGGAGTCAAGAGCGGGCCACTTAAAAGCTCACTGTGAGAGTGCATTTCGATGTTGCATATGCAAATAAATCAACTGAATGAAGTTTTTGTTTTGTTTTATTTGGTTTGGTTTTGGGTTGCCAAAACGAAACAGTTAAATTAAAAATCGTGATCAATATGTTGCTCGAGATCTGAGATCATTAACTACTAATATAAGGCCACCCATTTTGCAGGCCGAAGTGAGAGAGAGCTATAAAAAAGAAAATTATGTGTGTTATTTACCAGACTGTATACGACTAGAGTAGATACTACTTACTTACTCGGTACTCACACACAGTTGCCTTGCCTCGGGTTGAATGACACCCTGAGTACTGCACACACACACACACACTCTGGCATATAAGCTGCACACTGTGTCAAACATTTATCAGGTAACCGATCGATAAGGCCGTACCCCCAGTACCCAGTACCCAGTTAAAGTCTCAGACCAGAGAGCAGGGCATACAAAGTTGCCGCCAAGTCACTGGCATGGCAAGGCATGCCTTTAGCCAGCTTGCCTCACCTTACCACTTGGGATGAAGTTATCAAGCGACTTTAATACAAAACGTTTCAGTTTCACAACTTTGTTTAATGCCTCGCATAAAATTCACTTTCCATTTATGGAACAGCCGCCGCGCCCGCCTGCCGTGAGTTTTATGAGAGAGTTCTCCAGAAGGTTTTTTTCGTGGGCTTTCCTCTTGATTCTGACTTTTGCAAAATTTATGATGCATCATTAAAAAAAAATGCGAACAAAAAATGTGTCTATAAAAAAATTTTTGCGCTTAATTAAAAAAAAAAAAAACAAAAATATGCTCAGCATATTTTTTGTTTTGTTGGTGTTACCGAATACCTTCGGGTCCAAAAACTATGGGGTAGGACACTTTTTTGGATTTAGTTTTCAACATTTCATAGGAAGTTAAAATGCAAATCGTCGTTTGGCTTGACTACACGCCGCCGTTTTGCTCTCCTCCCCCCTCGAACCTGGTATTTATGGTCTAGGCAATTGGCATCCTTTTTCAGTTTTAACTTAATGAGACTTAAGCAAAAGTAAAAATCATAATTTTCACGCGCAACGAAGCGCAACAAATTGCCTTTGACCATGGGGCGTGGCAACTGTTTTCAAAAGTGGCAAGCAACCAGGCAGTAGGAGTGCCACCACAGTGCACTGTGTTGTGTTGGAGTGGCTCTTAGGGGGGTGGGGCAATGCGACTTACACTTGACCACAAAGAATTTCGATCGGCAAACCAAAGAAAAGTAAACTATTTAACTATATATCAATGACCTTGACCAAGTCATTGGGACTCAGACAATTGAAGGTTTTTCTTAGTAACTTTATCTACCCCAATATTGACGGTTTGACAATAAAATCGTTTACTCTCACTTTTCACTTCATCCACAGTGAATAACTGATTAACTGACTGACATTTTGAAATCAGAACTTAACAGAAAACTACGTCATGACAGCCCACAAAACCAAATAAAAATTTGAGTTGTCATTCTCCAATTGCATGATAATGAAACCAAGGAATTCCCAAAAATTTATGATCTATCATAAATTCAATTTTTATCTTCTTCATACGAGCGAAATCAGAAGAATAAAAGAAAGAAATTATACGAAATTGCAAACAAATGAGAAATCTCTCTATATAAAATTATGATTTCCAGCAACTAAAATTAGAAACTTCTGTCAATAGAGAAATTTATCTAATCATTATCTCACGAATTGACAATGAAATAAATTCGCCTCCTAAAAATAACAATTGTATATGAATTGGAAATATTAGAGGTGATTACTATTTGGACACTTAAACTTGGCCACTTTTATTTCAATTTCGGCGTGGTCGATTGCAAAGAATGAATGTTCCTAAATAGGAACCTTTATGACTTTTAAAATGAGTTGACAACATAAAAAAACAAAGTTTTTACTTATATTACACAAAACGAATCACTGAAATATTTATAAAAGAAATCAAAAAAGTATAAAATGGGAAACAAAGAGCATTCTTTGATTACCATAGATCATTGGGTTCAATTAGTTCGAATCATTCGAAGAATGATGATGATCCTCTTTGATAATGTAAAGAGGAAAATGTGCCTTCTATTTAAGCTTTAATGGGTATGGGAAACCCCTTAGTTAAGTTACTCAATACTCAAAGAAATTAAAAAAATTTGAAGTGTATTCTGATCACATGAGATCACTGAGAGCCAAAAAGTAAGAATTACCACACTTAAACAAAGTTAAAGACCATCAAAGTAAACCAGAAAAACTCAAAAACAAAAGTTAATAAAAGAAATAACAAGAAACACTCAGTAAATGATTATGAATTTAATATTAAGTACTAAATACATATTAAAGACACACACATTAAAGTGAACCAAACAGCATAAGATGCTCAAACCCAATACTAAATCATAAAGCATTCATTTTAAGTGTCACTTTTATCTGATTAGACTGCATTTGCTCCCAACTGGAATCAATAATCACAAATGATAGTCGTTTATGAAATTTGGCAAATTGATTTCTTGAGGCATAAAATATATGAAAAATCTGAAGACACACACATACAAGAATATTCTTGTTTAGTGTATCAGCTTTTGGCATATCAATTTCACCCCAGGACACCCCAAAAAATATACAGGACACAGACAGGAGAGTCAGTTTCTCGACCGAGTGAGAGAAAGGGAGAGAGAGATAGTAGATGAAGAGCGTCTTGAACCCTTTTGCATAAGGCAACATAATTCGTTTCCGTTGAGCCAAAGCAAAACAGAAAGAAAAAACAACAACTACAAAAACAACAAGAACAACCTGCTAGAATGAAGGGTTTCCAGCCTTTTGACAGCTTCCTTTCTGAGCACAGGCTTTTTTTCTTTCGCTTTTTTTTTTTTGTATTTTTGCGGTTCTCTTACCTCGCCTTCTCTCCATCACCCATTTTGTATGTCAGTTGCAAGTTGTGCGTCTTTCCGCTTCCGTTCGACGACAACCGACCCCATAAATCCGTTGGCTCACTGTGTTTGTCTTAGATCCTGCTGCTCCCATCTCCAGTTCCAGTTTCAGCAGTGAAGCTTTAGCTTTAGCTTCTACGTCGCCAGTTATCCTCTACATATTTATTTCTCCTTTTTAAATGTATTTTTTCAGCACTTTTTTTTTTTTTTTTTTTGATTTTATTGCACTGCCACTTGGCAGTTCAATGAACGCATTTGACGGCGCCATTTGCCAAAGCAGGGCGGCCAGTCGAGGCGAGACTCCAACGGGGGATGCCTCCTTCTTCGACATGTTTCTTAAATTTCAAATATTTCCAACATATTACATTCTCATACTCTCTTTCTCTCTGCCTCACCCACCATTTTGACCCACACCCCACACCCTACTGCCTGCTGGCTGCAGAGGCACGCAAACATTTTGGCGCACATTTCCGCAGGAAAATGGCCAAGCGAAATGCCAAAAGGCCACAAAGAAAAAGCAATGAACAAAGTGAACTGGCTATATGAAGAGACCTTCTAGCAATGTTTTCATGTCGTTTGACATGCAACTTTTTCCTCTGTGTGTGTGTGTGTTTGTGTGTGTGGATATATACATATACACATAGGTGAGGGAGTTTTTTTGACTGCTATTTATGACTAGACTTATTGCATGGTCAGATATTCATATGAACTGTGTGACGAAATCAATTTGAAAGTAACAAATCCTTTATAAAATGTTTGAAAATGTGAGCAATTAACTAATTTTTTCAAAGTGCAGACATTTAATTCTCTATAATAGCTTGGTAATGTTACGTCAATCAATCAGTGATAGCTTTAGGCAGAGTAAAGATCTAAATAACTTTGGTTATATCATTTAATATTTAGTTAGTAAGTGTAGTGATATGTGTATACATACGTATGTTTGTGTAGGGAGGAGGGAGCATAACTAAAATGAATCCTAGCTTATCTTAAACGTGCTGACTGCTAAGGCCTTCGGCTTGTATTAGTTGGCTAATACATTATTTGTGATTACTGATATAAGTCTTGTTTGGATGGCAATAAAACTGCATTTAAAATAAAATGATGACACTCACAACATTTATTTTACACTGTAGACTATTCCCTTGGGCTTCCCGATATTGACTGACATCTCTCACGCAACGGACGCACTATTTAGTCCAGTCCTGTCATTAAAAAAACATTCAGTGACGGATAACAAAGGGGGTGAAACTCCAACCAACTCCTATATATGGTTAGAAATTTCCCCTTTTTGATTTTCCAATTTCAAATCGGAATCAAAATGCTCAAAGAAAATCCTATAGGAACGTAAATGGGAGCAAAAATGCTGTAATCCTGTGTAAACATAGCTTTTTGTAGCATACTTTTAGGAGCTGAAACCTCTTTTAAACTAAGAGTACTGCTTAGGTATCGGAAGAAACAACTTTAGAACGGTAATTGTAGTTGTGTCAAGTTTAACAGAATCTTTGGAATTTGTTAATCTTATCTAATGACTTTATAGATCTGGCATGAGTCACCATTTTGGGCCCACTGTAAGCCTTTTGTTGACCTTTTCCCCCAGCGTATTTCAAAGTGAATCCATTATATAATTACAATTAGCAAAGAGATTCAATTTCCGTTCTATTGATGGAACTTTGCAATTTTTGATTACCAAAACCCCCCTCCCCAGGGGACAACGCCTTTGTGTAATAGGAAGAGTAAAAATAAAATTTAATGCAAAACCAAACAGCGTAGTTAATATACATGAAACCAATGTTTAGATTTGCTTTAATCACTTTTATTACTTGTCAAACATGAAAAGCCCGCTGGCTGGCCACACGCCGCATATGCATATAGAAAGAGTGAGATAAACTGAGTGGCGTTGAGGGGAAATAAGAGAGGTGTATGTGTGTGAGTGTGTATTAGGGTAGTACGAGGGTATTTTGTTGACTTTGCGGTTTTTTGTTATTGGCCAGACGCTTGCACAAGGTAAATACTCATACTTGTACTTTGCTTAAAAAATTTTTTTTTTTTTTTCAGATTGTTTTTTTTTTGTTGTGGTTTTGGTATCAAGACCAAAAAGTAACTTCAAGCGTGTGGCCAGCACGTGCCTTCAAAACATGGCAAGGAAAACCACAAGATCCTGTTCTCAGATCAAGTTCCACAACCCCCAAAGAAAGGGGCAACATATCAGCAGTTAAACTATTGATCGTAAATTGTCTTTAAAATCAATTAATGCTCATTAAGTACATTTGCTTTCCGGCAAAAAAGAAAACTTAAAACTCAAGTGGCCGAAATATATATAAGTACATATGTATAGGTAGGTATATTTTATGCCAGTTGTACGTTTTTTTTGTTGATAAGTGTTTGGATGGAGGGAGACAGCTGCCGTTTCGGTTTAATATACGATTCGATAGCAAAGTTCATGCCGCCAAAAGACACTTGTCAATGGAATCTTTCTCAAAAGGAATTCTCACATAATAATTTGTTATTTTTGTACAGATTTATTTATGATTTGTTTTGATTTTGATTTGTTGTCTGAAAACGCAATCTTTATGGTCCTTCAATTAGAATGCCATAAATCCCCACAAATCGAGTTCCTCCTCTGCAATGCGCCAACCATGAAGAGGAAGAACATTTGGGTAGGGCCTGAAATTTTTGCCTTTTTGCACGTCATTTGCCTGATGCCTGATGATGGAGCATAAATTAGGCACATGGTCAGGAAGTAGACTAACAAAATTTGCTCGTAGACATTAACTATAATTGTTTTTGCCACACAAATTCCCTCAATTAGTGTCGTTTGTGGAGGCTCGCCAAAAAAAAAAAAACAAAACACAAAACGAAAAAAAAGTCACTAGAAGCGTTTGAAAAGCGCGTGCTAGCTGGCTTACTTTTTATGAGCGCCAACAATTTAATCGTAATCAGTCATTGATATTGATTGCCAAAGAATTTCTCTATACCCCCGGACACAGCACTCCACCCACCCTCTTTCCAACCGTTTGTTTCTTAGGTCCCCCGCCGCCAACATGTCACAGTTGATTGACAGCTATAACGGCGCTAAAGGCAAATGGCAAATGAATTTCGTTACGTTCATGAGAGATTAGTGGACAATTAGTTGTTGGTCAGCAGTTGGTTACAAAGTTCAAGTGGGCGGGGGGCAAGACAGGCCAAAATCATTAAAGCCAAAAGACAATACAGCCCACCCAAGCAGCTAAATTAGTAACTTTCAATCATTTTTTGCCAGAGTCGGTGAAAACAAAAGATAGAGGAGATAAAAATGAATTGTTTGGTTACAAACAATACTCCGGTCCCATCCCTCTTCATGTTAGCCAATTGAATTGATAACACGTAAGTCTTAGACTTTGATCAACAGCCCAGCTCGATCAGGTGCTTCGCCACTAGTCAGGGAGCACTTTGTAGTATTCCATTTCTTGGAAATCTACGTCTGATTCTATACACATACTTGAAACTTGAAAACTGTTTGCCTAGTCATTGAAGACCATGGCTTTAACTGGGTATTAATCATAAATCCTAAAGCACTTAATGCGCAATTTCCATAAAACAGATCGACAGAAAGTAAGAACTATCGCTGAAGTCCGTCTCAAGTGGTCCATAATATAATTTATGATAACCTCTTGACTTTGACTAGCTTATCGGGCCAAATAGAAAAACCATGCGATTTAGGCTTTAGTTTAAGTTAGCTGAAACATCCCATAGATCCATCGATCAATCAATCAAATGGAAACTAAACCCGCATAACTTTGTCATTAGTAATTAGTCTACAAGTATTTCGCCAATAGAAAATACTTACCTATCACTTGGCAACTTAACATATTTCGATTTGTAATGAAATCTAATCAAATTTCTTTCATTTTTGTTGTTTTTTTTTTTTTTGGCCCCAATCTAAGGTGCACATTTTTCTGTGACGTCACAGAGATAAGAAGCGGTGAGGCAGCAGCAATTGTGACAGTATTTTTCTCCTCTCAGTTGGCAACAGTTTTTGTAGTTTGATAAGTCTAGTAAGTAAAAGAAATGCAAGTAATTGTTTACGACAATTCCTTGCTGATCGTAATTTCACCAGACAAAATCCTCGACTAATTGCCAACAAGAAATAGTTAATCCAATTCAGGATAAGCCAAGACAAGTATCTGTCATCGAGTCGTGTTTAACAATAGCCACATTAATGGGTATTACAAGGACACAGAGCTCATTGTGCTAAAGGGAAACAATGGAAGCAAAAGTCCCTTCCCAATCGATTGACAGTTTTTCGGACCGCGCCCACTTTGCTACTTCCTGACCGAATGGCCAGGAATGGCCGCCCCCATTGTCAATCAATGTTCAATCAAATGGGTTGCTTCATTTCTTTTCTCTCTTTTTTTTTTTTTTTTTTTTTTTTTGGCAACTTCCGTGACACACTTTCAGGAAAATGGTAGGAAGTGTCTGCTGCTACCATGCGGGTCTGGATCTGACCCTAATCCCCCATTTAAACTCAACATCGTTTCAACATTTAGGGGTTGTTGTAGTTGTTGTTGTTGCTGGCTTGGGTGTGGGTGTTAACCGTTTGATGGCAATTCCCATAATTGAGATTGAGATTGAGCCCATTAATGGCCAAGCATTAATTCCCCTAGAAAGCAAATGCCAGAAACTATATAGCCACCACTTAAGACCATCCCAGCCATGGCAATATCCTCCAGTTCCAAGGGTTCCACACTTTCATATTGGGTAGGTAAAAAGTGTAGGAAGCCCGAACGCACTGCCAATTCATGGACATTATGCGCCAGCTTATACTGTAGACCAGTCTCAAAAAGTCGCTGTATATGCCGATTATAGAGACGTTCCAGTGGCCAATTCTGTTTGAATACCTGCACGGCCCAGGTGCAACCAATTGGCTTGGGTAACTTCTTCATGCGTGGTCGTATCAAGAACTTTTCCTGGTACAAATAATAGTCCATTCGGTCCTCTGAGTCAACGTAGGCATAATTGGCATCTAGGGCATCACGGTGCTGCTTCTGAACTAGCGCATCCACAAAATGAAACCGTTCACGTAACTCCGCTGAGCCGCCGTACACAGAGTTAGCCTCGATATTGTGTTGCTGGAAAAGTATACTGACATTGGCTGCCTTCAAATCCGCCAAAGTATTCATCGGTTTGTGATAGAGTTTTGTGGTCAGCATCATGGAGAGTAAAGCCACATACAAACTAGAGAGCACAAATCCCGTAGTGAAGAGCAAAAGTAGCACGTACAGCTTGGAACTTCTCGAAAGTGTCCTGGGCAAGCGCATTGTTATACTCAATAGGCTTTGTATGGCCAAGAGAATGTATTGACCCACATTCCAGTTACCATAGAATAGTCTATGCATAAGCGAAGCCATCATGCTTATATAAAGCACACTCCCTCCTATGCAGATCCACACATAACCATCGAAGGGTCGTACAAAATAATAAAACTTATCAATGGCGTTGCCATAAGGTGCCATAATGGCCACGCGATTCATGCGAACTGGATGACTGCTGGCAAAACGAAAGTTCTTGACAAAAATACTGCCACAAGCATCGATTTGGTTGCTCTCCACCAAGGCGAGGCATTCCCGGGTAGAATAACGCACAAGGCCTGGAAAATGCACCGCCTGAAAAGTGGCATTATAATGAAAGGCAAATAACTTGAATGCATTAATGACGCTGCCCTCATAGGGACTTTTAGAGATCTCAGTCGATTCCACCACAAACGAATGCGGTGGATCATTGGTAACCAAGACACGCACTGGATAGCCCATGAGATTCGATCGATGACGTTGTTGCAAATACTTCTCCAGAGTTGTGGTTTCAATCCGTCGAGATCCGTACCCTTCCATGCTCCAAAGTTGGGTGTCCAGTGAGTTGTATGCGATGACATGAGGAAAACCCGTCTGCCAATATAATTGCAAGACATCAGCATAATCCGTCCCATTTGACCAATCAATCAGTAAGACATCATTAAACTGTCTATCCCTGAGATATTTCAGCAGATTAGCAGCAATTAATTGATTAATTTGAAGGTCCTCCGACAGCTCTGTGATGATTAGAACGGGTTCATCTTGTCGATTTCTAAACTCTTCGCTCAAATTCTGTTGCAATAGCATTTGAGGGTGATCTTGATTCACATTTGTGCTTAATTTGTCGAGCATTTCCTTTGTGTAACCATAATAGATAATGGTTTTAATATCCAAATCCTGATTTAGTTGGTCTACCACACTTGTCAGATGACTTGAAAACAATTTAAGTAGGAATAAACTTGCCACAAAACGTTCGACCAACATGTTGAAAATCTCAATGATGATTGATCAAATCAAATTGATTTTCATTGACAAAGTTAACTAAGAATAATGAGTCAATTAAATTTAATTAATTTGCCATTAATTAGTTGTCTCACATAATTATGGGTAAGGAACAAATAACAGGGGTTCAAAACCTTTCAGCATTAATTAAAGCTGTAATAATTGAATTAAGTTAATGAATAAGGAAAATAAATAGTGCTTGTTTTAGAGACTACTCGAGTTCTAAAATAGTTGCCATTAAATGTATTTAAAGTTAAATCTTTATTTTCAACAATATTATTTAAGATTTTGAGAATATTTAAAGATAATAATTGCATATTTGCAGAAAGAGGTTTAAAACCCATTAAATTTTCTAATTTATTTTGTGTACAGAGGTCCTCAAACTAAAGTTGGTTTCTTTTGTGTTCGGGATTATTTGATATCTATAATCTTATGTCGATTGGGTCTATATTTTAATCTCTAAAGTAAGAGATAATTTGTTTTTGGATTATGAATTTAAGTTATGCCGTTTTGAGATCAAGTTACTGAACTTCTCTTTTAGTAGAAGTTTAAAACGAGTTTCCTGTTACCAAATGCCAACTTAAACTAGGTTAATTGTTTGTTTAGAAACATCAACGGCCCGACTTGTCTAATTGCTGACTAACATGAAACAATTTTTTGTTTAATTTTTCACCATTTGACATTTTTTAATTTAACACTAAGAATAATTTGCATGGCAGGACAAACATTGAAATTGTTTTAGAAAAGGCTTTAATGACTTCTAATTATATTTAATTTATCAGACCAAAAAAAGATTTCGATTAGATACTTTAATTATAATTGTAAAGCCTAAAGTATAATTTATATGTATTTATACCCCATTGTATTCTGAAGTTTAAAGTTTCGGGGGATTCCACTAGATCGATCCTATCTGCCTATGTATCAGATTTTATCTCACAAACATTGTATATAGTATTCTAGTGATGAAATGAAATTAAAAAACTGGAATGGAATTTATACTTTTCTTTAGGTATTAAATAAGATCAACCATAAACAAATATTAGAAAAGCCAACCATTCTTAATAATTCCAAGAAATATTAGCAATTCTCTTTTAATACCAATTATAATTCTTGTGTTTTTGAACTAGTAAAAACTACTAAGCCCAATCATTGACTAGGACTAGGTCTCGACTTGTCTTATGCTATTTATACTGTCAGTTCAGTCTCACAGAGAGGGGAAACGGAAACCGCTTAAAAACAAAAGAAACGATTTGCATTGGAAATTGTTAACAGGGCTGTTGGCCACTGCTTATTGCTGTTGTTGCTTCTGTTGCTCTAACTCCTAACAGTTCATACAACAGGTTCGAACTGTAAATGGATTTTCTCGCATGCAATAAAAACCAAAAATGAAATCGCTCTCTCACACACACACACAACGGGCCTTAAAAATATATATGCGCAAGTTTTTCAAACTGTTGTTGCTGCTGCTGCCTCTGATGTTGCTGCTGCTGCTGTTGCTGTTGCTGCTATTGCTGCTGCTGCTGACTCTGTGTGGAAAGGAAGAAAAACACAACACCAAAAAAATGTCGCACGTTTCGTTTGGGTTTTAGTCTCGATAATTCAATCGCCCTGCAAAGACGTTTAAATTCAACGTCACTGCCTTTAAAACGAAAAAAAAAAAAATATTAAACTGTGAGGGAAAGGAAAACCAAACACAACAACAACAAAAATATAGGAAAAACGTGAATCGGTATCGCTGAATGCTTAACTTGGATTAGTTTTACAGTTAGCTATCGTGTCTATCAATTTACGTGCAAATTTCGAATCGAAAGAAATAAAATAATTTTTGAAAATATTCGCCAACGGAAACGGAAGTGCATAAAATGACCTATGACAAATTGCAAGTGTCAATGTGTTGTGTTTATGTGGCCATAAATGTGCTGATAAATGGGCAAAAGAAATGAAATTTGATTACAATAAATGATCAATCAAAGTTAGGAATACGAAATTCAATGAAAGTGCTTTAACAAATGTCAATGTCAGGCAACAAATCCAGCAATTGCCGGCTCTTAATCGTGCGAGATCAATTGAAACTAATTATATAGAGAATAATATATATTAAAGTTTCTTTAGTTTACTGCACTTGGTTGGCAGTAAATGGGTTAAAATTATGTACATTAATCGCCGAATGAATGTCGAATCAGTTAAAGAGACTGCTGCTTTTTATTGTAAGTATTCCCCACTCCCCCATACCTCACCTCCCCCTTAAAACCGTTCCATATGTACAAGCGCCATGCCACTTCAAGGCTATTCAGCCTCAAACTGTTTTAGACTTCTTCATTCACAAGAACCGCCAAGTATCGGTCACAAATTAGCCAAGTTACAAGCTACTACCTATCGACAGCAATTAACCCCCCCCCCCCTCGTTCCAACCCCACCGACCGTTTACAAACCGAAATCTTATCAACAAAATTGAAACTCTTGCTCTAAGTAACCTCGTTTCGGATGCCAAGTTAAGGCAAGTTTTGGCCCCATGTGCTTTTCCATAGTTTTCCCATAAGTTAACTTACCTAGTTGAAGATACTGTTAAAGGGTTGTCACACAATGAGGAGGGGGTGGGGGAGGGTCGTTATATTGTGTGTGGGGCAAAACGCATTATTTTGTAATTATCGACAGAGTTCTAATAAATAAAACGTAGCAAGGCCCCGCACACAATGAGTTTTATTTTTCTTCGTCTTTTTTTTTTTCTTTTTTGTTTGTCGGTGTGGGTTCAAAATATGTATCTATACAAGTGAGTGTGTGTGTGTGTGTGTGTGTGTGTGTGTGAGTGTGTAGTTTTTTTTTTTCTGGGTTGATGAAATTATGAATGAAGATAAGGTGTGTCGGTAGGGTGGGCGTTTACTTTAGTTTGTTTATGAATCTTATCTATATCTTTAATGGAAATTTGCATAAATTCCTTGAACAAGTTTCATAGTCTCAAATAAAAGTGTTTCAGATGAGCCATGCCAACTTGTCCACTTGTCCAATTTCTGTGATCCTTTTACACCAAATACATATATAGAAGACAGACAAGTTAATACTAGTCGATACTATACTTTATCTAGGCTCTTCACTTCAACTGATTTACAACCTGACCTGGCACAATAATAAACAAACAAAAAAAACAAAATTAAATCAAATGTAAAGAATGGAAAAATGAGGGGAAAAATAGTTATGAAGACTACGTAAAGCGCCGCCAAGTCGCAAACAATAAATTCATTAAATCAGAGAGAGGTGCGATTATTAATGAATGTAATAAAATATTAAAAAAAAGAAGGGGGAAAAAAAACATAAAAGAAAACAACTAATCAAACATGATAAATTACCACAAAAGCAAGGTAAAGGGGCACAGAGGGGGGATGCCGGAGGAACTAAAGTTTAAAGGGGAGAGGGAAATTTGCTACCGACATACACAAAGTAAGGGGGGATGACAACACCTCATAAAAATGTCTAAAAAACTAACGTGCAACAATAATAACAACAGCAACACGTCCACCAATAACAACAACAACAAAATGTGAAATTCTTTTCTTTTGTCATGACAAGTTGTAAACATTGGTATGCAATTTAGGTTTTTTGTGTATCTGTTAGATACAATATTGATGGCTTGTTTATAGATACAAGACAAGATACACGCCGATAACATGACGATAAGAGATACAATTTCTTCTTCTTCTTCTTTTTCTCTCACCCACACTAACTCTTTGCCCTTCTCTCTCTCTCATTCTCTTTCTGTTCAATTCCAGGTGGTGATTTCAGGTGCATTATGTACAGAAGATTACGTAATAATGTCACAGTGTGCACACAACAAAGCCATACACCTAGCTGCAGAAGGAACAGTCTCAGTGACAGACATTTCACAGATACGTAAGTAGACCAATAAATTTACTACTTCTACCAATGGAAGAAAACAGAAATCCCAATCGAAACCCTACCTCAAATGCAGTTCCAGATCCAGACTCATCCCCGACCCACATCATCTCTGTCTCTTCGGCTCGTTCAAGTGTTTCCTTGTTGTTTATCAAAACGTCTACAGGAAATGGGGTAAAATTCGGTCTTTCACATACGAAAATATCCCCGAAATTCCGAAAAAGTATCAACAAATCGACAATAGTTGTTTGTTGCTGCTTTCATTTCCATAACAATGCAGTCAAAAATAAATGTTGAATATGATGGCTGTCTAGGGCAGACCACTTGACTTGGTCAACTACGTTTTGGATACTCTAGCAAAGAGGTTTACACATATGCAATGATGCTGGAAATGTGCAATAAATTCAAGGACTACATTTAAAATTATCTACTTGATCCTTAAACTTACTGTAAAAGGTTGAGCCGTTTAATAGATAGATTCTTTTCTAAAAGACTAAATATATATGGTAGGACAAAGCTGGATTTAGTCATTCCTTTGGCTTCTCAACATAATTTAATTTTCTTCGATCGAGAACTTCTTCAAAAGAGTCGCCATATCATCAAAAAAGTAATTCAAATTCCTGAAACAAAATGTTTCTAAAGAATTATCTTCAAACAACTTACTCTAAAACTAAAACTACTTTTATAAAAAATAAATTTTTGGCTAACTTATATTTGCAAATGTTCTTATTTTTCATTTCATATAATATAAGATTCATCTAAACAGTTAAAGAGTCTTTTTAGAAAAAAATATTTATATCAAATATAGGAACAAAGATCTTATAAAATTTGTGTTTTTTCTCAATTTGTATTCTATATTTTCAAATTTCCTCTAACTTTAATCACAGATAGGAATTTAAAAGTAAAGGAAGTTGTCAAAAATATGCAATTTTAATAAAATAATTTGTATTTTATTTTAATTTTATAAACATTATAAATAACTTTTATCTCTTGTACATAAACTTTATAAGAATTTTTAGGCAAGCTGTTAAAATATATTCTTAATTAAATATTCTGAAAAATTATCAAGAAATTTAGGTTGTTATGTTTAGAACTGGTTAGGGAAAACCCTTAAGATATATTTATTATTAAATAAAATATTTTTGAAATTAATAAATAAATAGGAGAATCTTTAAACAAAGTCTAACTTCTAAGTTAAGTATTGTTAACTTAACTATTGTATTCGACTAATTAATACAAAGTTACTATCTAGGGGAAAATCCAAACTAGATCTTCAAAAAGTAAATGTTCAATCCAATCTCTTTGTGAGAGTATTGTGACTTCGTTGTTATGTCAAATAAGTTCATCTTGTTGGTTTGTCTGTCAAGTTTTTAGCATAACAATAACAACAACAGCAACAACAACAAGTGCAATTGTCTGTCTCGACTGTCAGAGAAACGTTTAAGAATGTCTTTTTCCAATTTTCCTCGACATGCTTTTCTCATAACATTTTACTCTAGTCATGTCTGCATTTCCTGCTGTATACAAAAACAAAAGCCAAAGTAAATTTTTTTTCTTTTTGTTTTTTTGGTGTTACACATAAAACACTTTAATTTATTGCCAAAAAAAAATTAAGACTGAAAAAAATAAATGGTTTAAAAATCATAAAAAAATTTGTTACGCTTCGGGCTAACTTTCACTCGAGTTGGCAATAACGGTAACGGCCTGTGATATTGGCCCTGGCCAATTAGAGGAATTGCAGCTGCCTCTGGACTCTCACGTGCGATCCTCAGGAGCGGCAGCACGAGCTACACTCGAACCAGCAGGACGACTGCCAACTGTGTGGCCATTGTCTCTTGCTATCCTTGTCCCACAGTTTTCTATTCTTGTTCAAGCAGCAAGGAAAATCATGAAGAACAAACAACAATAAATAACATCAGCAGCAGCAGCAGCATCAACGACAACAACAACAACAACAGGTGTAAAGGCACACACACACACACTCACACATATTTTGCGTGAAAATTTCCAGCTGGATGCTGGCCAAGGGTCAAGGGTCGCAACGAATGCTAATGTGCGAAAAGTTCCTTTTGTCCAATTTGTACGCCTCTTTGGCCTAAGTCCGGCCGTAATCCAATCCCAAATGCAACTTCATTCATTTGCATTGTCCTGCCGATCGTTCAGGTAGTTATTAGGAGATTAGGTTTTATTATTCTCCTCATGTTTTTGTGAATAAAAACATGGGTTTTACCCAAAGGTCACTTGTTTTCGACACATTTCGAGGTTTTAGCTGAAATTAGAGAGAATACAAAGAATAGAAATTTTTTAGGTTTGGGTATTTCCCCTCCAGGAGAAGGTGAAATTCAGGTGTTTGTTTTATGACTTAAATTTACATGTTGAGGTAAGACTTGGTTTAACTCCGCTTCGAACTGTTTTTACACCGAATCAAAAATTCCTTTTTTAATGAAGTACGTAAACCCCTTTCTATATATCCTTCAATCAGCCAATCTTCTGGCGGCTAATGAATCTTGACATTTCAATTCATTTCCATCAGCCAGCACAGAATGTGTGCCTTTCACCACCCTCCCCTCCAAAAAATAAAACCAGAAAGAGCATAACAGAGGGGGGAAAAAAGGGAAAACCAGAAGCCTACAACATGCCAATAAATCACATGATTTAATTTAAGTCTAACATGAAAAATGCCCTGCTCAAAGGCAAAAATTGTTGAGGTTGTGGAATGCTTCGACCAAATACAACGAAAAAAAGGGTAGCAAAAACACTCATTCAGGGCCCCGTGTTGTTTTTCTAGGTCTAGGAGCTAGGGCATAAAACATTTTATAGCTCATCATGTGCGGTCATAAATTTTACAAAAGGCAATCACTTCTCTCATACCCCGTTTCTGGCCCCGGCACACTCATCATTATGTCCAGGGCGTTGCCCAATCAACACCTCAAACGAGAGTGTACAAGAAGAAGAACTCTTACCCTAGGGCCTAGGGATATACATATATACATTCAGTCTCTCCATGTAACAAGTTCGCCCTTTCCCCTAAGTCCAAAAACTGTAACCGTTAATTTCTTAATCAAATAATACCAAAAGTCCCTGGCGATTATTGGCTTATAGCTTTTCCGACTCTCCCCCGATGTGTGTTTGCCTTGTAGTTCATTAAAAATGTTTAGCATTGTTGGGCATCATTGAGGAACCACAGCGCCAGCTATCAATCAGTAGAATTACTTAACTCCTAAGTTATATTTATATAGATTTAATTTTCTTTTGATCTTAAGACTTTCCTCTAACTCTCGCACTCTCTCTCTCTCTCTCTCTCCCGTCTTAACTATTCTCAACTAAGGTGCTAACAATGTGGGAAATATTTAGCACCATTATTACAAACATCATTAAAAACTAAATAGATATAGTTAACGTGGAAATATCAAGAGACACAGACCTAAACATCCTCTACCATATTCCCTTTGATTTTAGAGTGAAGAGTTTTGGTTCTTTTGGTTTATACCCTTTCATGTTGTTAGGGTAAAAATGAGTTATATGAGAATGGCATACAAAAAAAAAAAAAAAAAAAAAACAACTTTCGAAAAAGGAAATCATGCCGTGAAAATTCCAAGAAATAGCACATAGACCAAAATGACTTTGAGACTATGTCTTTCGATAGTCATTGAACCTGCTGCTGTTGCTGCGCAGATTCATCAATTAACGCCCCGAACGAATGTGAGAGATGAGGAGGAGACAGCACCAGCACCAGCAACACCAACAACATTGGGACATTTTGGGCCCTTCATTAAACGCCGTCCAGTTTCAGTCCAAGACATCAGCAAATAAATGCATTTCCGTTGACCAGCACAAACAAATTTCCAAGAGACGCCGACGACAACAACCAGAAAGAAAAAAAAAAAAAGAAAGGAAAACGTCAGCAGAAAACACAAAAATTCCCAAACTTCAAAATTCTTACCTACCGCCGCCGTGGCTCTCTCTCTCTCTCTGTCTACCCATCTCTTCTGTGTCTGTGTTTCCCACCTGCCTAGGCGAAAAATATAACAAAAAAAAAGGGAAGACTAAAACGGTTAAAAAACATGGTCAACAACAAAGCTGAACAAGTGTACCGCTTGCCGATCGTCAGTTCGAGCTCAAAGTCTCGATGTCGATGTCGATGTCCATTCGACAGTTTTTGGTCAATTGCTTCACTCGATCTTTCGTGGTCGGGACTGAGAGATTGGAGTTGGAGGAGTTTGTAGAGTTATACGAGAGCAAGGGAGACCGCATTGCATCGCACCGCCATTGATTTCCACTTAACGCTTCAAAATCTCAAGTGGCCATTTCAAGTTTTACAGTTTAAGTAAGTAAAACAGAGATAGACAGCAAGAGAGAGAGAGTGAGTGAGAGAGAAAGAGACAGAAGAGAAAAGCAAATGCGCTTTTGGGTTACGGATTCGGATTCCTCCTTTTTCTTATATCTTTTTCTTTTTGTGTCGACTGTTTCAATATTGTTGTTTCCCACAGTCAAAAAAAGAAAAGAGAGAGATAGAAAAATATTTAAGCGCCAATTTGATGTAGTTTTTCCTACCACAACACACACACACACACGGATTCAGTCAGCTCCAAGTCAAGTGTCCAATAGCCAGACCTAAAGAAATTTGAATTTCTTTCAATAACAATGAACGACTTTTGAGTTGAACTACCATCGGCTTGGCATCAAAGAGGGCACTGGGCCCTGGCTTTCTTTCAATTTCCATCTCACTCACATTGCATTTGATTGGTAATGAGCATTTTACCTGTAACTGGGAGCTGCTAGCAATTATTCACTTCAGCTAACTGACTTCAAGCATTGAAATGAAAAGTTCTGGGAATTCTCTCTTCTACGAGTTGTGAATCATGAATGAAAGGATCCTTTTATGACCTTATATCATCGATAATCAAGTCGGGCTTACAAATATTCATAACTATAGCACACTTCAAGCCATTAAATTGTGCATTTTACGATCAGCAACAGAAAACGCGACTACAAAAGAGCCGACAACAACAACAACCACAAAAAAACTGTGCATAGATTGATCTTTTTGATGGCTCTTCGATCTAAGCGATCAACAGAGCAATAAATTCATCAAACAAACTCCGCACTGTGAGTCTTTCCACATTATAATCGACATGAACAAAAAGAAACAAAAAAAAATAAACCACAAAACTATAATCAGTGCGTTATGATCGGATCAATCTTGTATAGCCACTGGATGTGGCCCTTACTTTTTTTTCGTTTTCGGTTTTTTCTCATTTCTGTGTTTTTTGTTTGAGCCATTAACCAACCTAACGACGGCAGACGACGACCTAATGGACAAGATCTTTCGTCACTCCCAGGAATTTACCTTTTTTTTCCTCTCGTTTTTCGGTTTTTGGCTGCTTGCCTAAATACCCTTTAAATTGAACTTAATTCCCGACACGGGCATTTATCATCATCATTATTATCAGGCTAAAGGATGAGGGTTAGCTGTATCAGCTGGAGGAGGACAGCTGAATGATGAGATATATTAGATAGATAACAAATGAAATAGTTGCGGTTGCTGGAAGAAGAACTTTCTATTTTCATCCATCTCCTAAACGGGGAGAGTGTGGATGGCGGATTGATAGAGATAATCTGTCACCCATTGAGCAGGAAATTGGGCAAGTTTCTGTGTCTGTTTTTGGTATCTGTAACGGAAATGCATTAATTTGTCATTTGGCCAAGGCAAATAAATCAATTCGTTTAACTCAGAAGAATAAGAATAAAAGTGCCAGCTTGTTGTGTGTTCTTCTCGGCGTTCTCATTCTCAAAATATAATTCAGTTTCCACTGCCACTTTCCAATTACGTAAATTTCGATTGGGACTTGGCGTCGCGTGCAGTTATGCAAATTTCCAGTCCTTGCCCTGCAGAGAGAGAGAGAGGAAGGGAGTCCCAGACCCTACTACCGTTTAATGAGCTTATGATGATGATGATCATGATGATGGCGATGGCGATGATGATGAAGTCAGTTGCATGACTTGAACTCGAACTTCAAACAGTTTTTCGGGGTATGCAAATGAAGCTTGCTTTTAATCATACAAAAAAGTAACGATAGGAGAGGCGAAACGTAACTGTGTGTATTTTTGGGCAGTTGTTAATGGCAGGAGGCGGCAAGGATTGCGTGTCTTTGGCTTGTTCTGGCCACAATTTTGTACCATGTGGCACGCAACTGGCAAGCAGGCAGCAAGTCATTCACTTAGTCTTAGTTGCAAGTATCTGTTAGATATACATGCCGACACCTAACGCCCAGGTGAAACTAAGCAAACTTAACATTTGTTAGTGCTTGTAATTGACTACTTAGACATTAGCCAGACAGCCAGACAGACAGAGAGACAGAGAGACGAAGCCAAATGAAGAGAGGTAAAATGGCCATACAATTGGCACATCATTTGTTTTTGTTGCTGCTCCATGAACTTGGGGGTTCCTTCCTCTGTCTCTGTCTCTCTCTTGCTCACTCTCTTACCAATGCCAATTAAGAGAAAACATCAAGAATATCCGCCTTCATTCCCTTTCATTAAATAATTCGTAATAGAGTTATCCTCCGTTTCGCTGAAACATAAAACAAAATCTGTTTTCTTATCTCGCTTATTAAAGGGTTTCGCCAAGCCGACAAAACCGAAAAACAAAACGAAATTCGCCAAAAAAAAAGGATCCAACTGAAAAAAGGTTTAGGCCATTGACTCAGCCCAAGAGTGACGAGATCAAATTGTGCAAAGTGGTCTTGAAAGCGCCAGCAGCAAGATTTCAGTTAGCCCTTTAAAAAGGCATAACGAATCAGTTTTCTGAGGGTTAAGTAAACCAAAAATATAGCTCCAGTCCACTGAATAACCCCTAGAAGAAGGTCTTCTAGCCTAGCATAATTTTGTATTCTATAAACATTTTACACCTGAAGCCTTAATTAAGGCCACGAACTAACATAAACCAAAAAAAAAAAGGGAAACCTAAGGTAAAGTAAGGGTAACAACAACATTGACAGTTGCCCAGCAATGTCACTCAATGTCAGAGTGGATGGCCAACGAAGGGCAGGACTAGGGTAGAGGCAGGATCAGACTGGGCAAAAAGCAAACAAACGTAAAATAAAAATAATGACGCGCGAAAAAACAATAAAACAAAAGGAAAACACACACACAGACACACACAACTGAAATTATGTTGGCTGGCAGAAATTACAAGACAATAAACGGTAGAGAGAAAAACCAGCCGACCAGCCGGCCAGCCGCCGCACTTAGCACCTTGGGCCCTCAGCCTGATCCTGTTGCTGGCCACACACACCACACCACACCACACAACACTCTAGCCATCTAGTCAGCCAAATAGCCAGCCAGCCAGACAAGGACATGACGTTTTTATTATGCTAGGGGTCTGTGTCTGACTTTTGCACATTTTACAAGGAGATGGGGGCACTCTAGGCCAAAGAAAGAGGAACAAAAAAACAACCGAAAGAAGAACCTTAAGAAGACAGACAGACGGCGCCCTGCCGTGTGTACATAAGAAAGAGAAAGACCCCGAAGGCTCGGGGCCACATAGATCACACAGCGAAGCAGCCGATTTCAGGCTTCTCTGAACGTAAATCACAAGGTGTTCGCTTACCGCTGACCGATCGGCCAGGCCAACCTGAGAAGAACCTGCGTCACCCACCCAACTGGTCTTCAAAAATTGTGCAAAATGTTTTTCTTAATTGATGGCATCATTAAAATGTATTCTATCCTATCCTTCTCCCCCACACACTCAGTTAATAGTTTTTTTTTTTTTTGTTGTTGGATAATTATGTTGTAAGTGGTCGAGAAAACGCCTCCTTAGAGTTTATATCCTTGAGAGGATAAATGTTTAAACAAATACTTGAAATTTGGGTGGTCTTCATTTAGAACTACATTTTCAAGGACTTGACTAGCTCAAGAGCATTTAAGAAGCTACGAAAAGTGTTTTAAAAAGGTGGTTCTACTTTCAAGGACCTATCCTTGGTAGGTTTCCTTTGGTTAAAACTGGAGTCTATATATTTCAGCCTGTCTGCTTTTCTTTAAAGCTGTTTTGAGATTCTCTTTCTTATTGTCATTTATGTCCTCGTTTATACATTTTGTTGTAGCTGATCCCGAATGTATTTCGAACTATTGAAAGAACATTAATCTTTATGCACATAATAAAACTAATAAAGATTCCGTTTAATACTTTTACCTTTAGATTATTTCACCACAAATGAAAGGTTCTCTTATTTATGCTATGAATTGCATTTGTCCTTTCATTCTGAGTTATCCATTCGCTGTAAGGTACACTTCTATAGATCTTCATGTCAGTTCAGAAGGAGTTTCTTTTAATGACTGTGAAGTCTCCACCTTTTTTGGGTGTAGTATTCCGTTTGTTACTAAATATCATGTTAAACAGCTTCGTAAGAAAAGAATTTTCGAAACACAAGATTAACACTTTATTATATAAGTTTCCCAGTTTTTCCAATCCCAATGGAATGGATAAATTATTCTTTAACCTAATTACCTTCCACTCCCAAAATATGCAAGCCATTGCGTCAGATGACTCATAAAACATACAAAGCCCATTTTACAATTGCATTAAAAAAAAGATTTATATTGAAAATCAATTTTTGCATACGAAAGTGTCACTCGTAATAATGTCTGGCCAAAAAAAAAAGTACAAAAATTTTAGAGATAAGCCGCGTGTCAATCATTTTTCTCGATGCAATGCAAAATGACATGTGTGTGTGTGTAGTCACTTTATGTTAGTTAAATCATAAATTAAGTTATTTCATTTACAGTGCCTTCCATTTATCCATTAAAGTCCATTATGACCAATATTTATGTATGTTTTGCATATAAAAAACAAATCACCTAACAAATATTCCCCTACCTACATAGATAAATGAAGATATATACATATGTATGTTTGTTTGTTTACACATAGATATATCCATAAATATTTTCATTATCTGGTGGCTGCCTTTGAGTGCTTTCAATTAGAGTTTCTCGCCCACACTTACCGAAAAACATCGAAAATAAAACCTACTGATAAAAATTATTGGCAACATCATAGTTAACACCTGTCCGCATTAATCAACTGGATATATTGACTACATCTCAATTTACAATGTTGTAATCGAAAAAGAATAAAAATCACATGCTCGAACAATTCGAATTGTCTAAATAAAAGTACAAATTATGACTGGATTAATGCAGAAAAAGGTTTTTGGGCCTAATTCGAGTTTTTGTGTATCCTTGAGTTTCCATTTTAGTTTTCCCTGATACCAATTATAGATATAATTTATGAGAAGATAAATATATTGAACACTTTAACAGTGCGAATCGTGGAAAAGGAAGCCAAATAAACATAAACAATATAAATACATAGATATAGATAAAGATATAGATATAGTTATAGATAGGTGCAAATATGCATAATGTATTTGTTTACTTGGATTTTGGAGCCTGTTGCAATTTAACCATTAAATGTTTAAGCGCAAAGTGTAAACAAGTGACTTCAACTCGAAGCGCCCAGGTTGGACTCCAACTTCGACTCGGACTACAACTCGGAGACTTTGTGGCATATTTTATGTGACACTTTTTTTTCTCTCTTTTTTTGGAGTTGGCGCATTAGCGGGCCCATTTCAAGTTGGCTAACATTCGGTTTAAATGGCTTGTAAGTGACTGCGTTTGCACTTAATTAATAAAAATCCAAGTTGACTTTGTTGCAGCCAGTTTATTTCTTTTTTCGTCTCTCCTCTACATGTTGCAACTTTGCAAAGGCGGCTCAAATTTCAATATGTTTGGTCCTGCAATTAGACTGAAAGTCACTTGAAAAATATGTATGGTAAATATGCGTAATTGCTTCCATGTAATTATTTAAATAAATTGCCATCGACAGATCCAATCGCCCTCATCCATATATATGTATGTAAGTGTGTATTTGCATTCGCAGCCTTTTGGCCTGGCGGGGTAGTTAACTTAATTAAATGCCAGTTTCAATTTATTTTTCATTAAAGCCACACCACAACAATGAAAGCGAAACCGCAAATAAACAAAAACAACTTCCACAATTCAACAGCAATTTTTCGCTGCAGTTGTTTGGCTGTTGTAATAATACCCTACATCAAGGGACAATGTCAATTTACTGTAAAGTTTGCAACAAGTTTGCTCAAGAGAAAGTTACCTTTTCACCTTTCCTTCTTTGGTTCAGACTCAAATGTGAATTCTCTGCTCTAAAAGAAGATTTTGCCTTGTCGTGGAAAGTCCTTCGACCTTTTCAGCTCTATCGACTTATAGAGTTATTTGAAACATCAGAGCAATTCTTAATATTTTATAGTCCTCTTGAATATCTGAAACTACTTTTATGAATATATCCAAATTGTTAATCCTAGAAATGATTTCATAAAACCTATAGAAGATTTGAAGGACTTTTGCCCCATAGATAGATCCCCGAGCGCTAGTTGAAGGACATTAGTTTACATACATTAGTTTAGAAAAAGAAGGAGAAACATTTGTAAAAGATTAGATTTCCATGTCGCTCAGTTGTAAGTGTATGTTGAACTTCGTTGCATTCAAGTGATGCTTCCGGGAGTAAGTTTTTGTTGTTGCTCTCTTTATATTCGGACTGCTGCAGTCAGCAGCAATTAACTGTAAATAAGCGGCATGTGTGTGGTCCCCACCCGGCCTGGGTCCAAGAGTTACTTGGACATAAAGGGCGGCAGTTTTTATTATTATTATTATTATCATTATTTTTGTTGTTTTTGCTGTCATCGATATGGCCATTCGCATTGATAAATGAGCGAGAGGCGAACAGAGCAATCTTTTACATATTCATTTTGTTTACAGTGCACAGCACACACACACACACACACACATGATAAATACACAGACAAATGAGATGTGGTTTATGGCAATTGTTGATTTCATTCCACAAAGCCCCACAAAGTTGAAACTGAACATTGGATCAACAAATTTTCGGTATTACATAAATTGAAATTGACTCAACATAACGTTGATCAACACTGCAACACCCAAGTGTTAGCATGATCGTAAAAAAAAAGGTGTCACAGTACATAAAATGCTCTGCATAACAAACTTCTCTCCAAGCCTTTCTGACACAAATTTTTCAAATGTGTCACATACTTAATAATTTTCACAGATTTCATAACTTGGCTTCCTCTATGATTCAAGTAGATAGTAAAATAGATCATATATGTAACTAAATATTTCCTAAATTGAATGATTTCTCATTCTCAATTTTTGAGATTTCGTCATCCATAAAAATTCGGAAATAAACTTATTTTAACTATGTAGTTGTAATCTTTACAGTTCTCAGATCAAAAATTGATATTCTTATTTCATTGCCTTTGCTTTATGGGAGCAATTGATGAAATATAATGAATTATATGAATCAAACTTAATTATATTTTGATAAATATTTCGCTAACTACTTTCAACTAAAATCAATTTTCAAGATTTGCCTTCAAGTCAGCCAAAGATTTCAATTTTAAACTAATCAGATAAATATTTGAAGATCACTAGGATAATTTCTTTATTTGGTCTAAAAGACTAATGGGTTTTTAATTTATTTCCCTTTGACTTTGATTAGTTTGCAAAATATTTGCAACATTTTGAACTTTATATTGATTGAATAAATATTTAATTTGCACTTGATTGAATTGGTAACCTTAACTTGGAATTCTCGATTTTATCTCTGTGAGAAATTCATTTGTTTAACCTAAATTTGAAAGAACAACAAATGCATTTTAAGTCAATTCACATTTTATAGACTCACACACACACACAAACACACACACACACACACGAAACGAATTGATATGAAGAAATTCTTGAAATGGTTTTCAAATAAACTAACATATAAATATAATTTTTATCTAAGAAACATTTTTTTTTGTTTATATAGTACATAAATTTTTTTTTTTTTTATAATTTTAATTGCGTTTTATTTGTTTTGCGTTTTTATGGTAAAAATAAACGAAATCCATATTGAGGAAGAAGAAAGAAACTCAATCAGGGCAACATAAATTATAAAGTCAACGTCATTTGACCCAGAAATGTGGCAAAGTCGAAGAGGGCGACGAGTCTAATAAAAAAACAGATTTTTCTTTTTTGCTCCAAAGTGTCAAACACACCCACAACATTTGGAAGAGAGACCCGATCCCCTCTGACTCTCATCTCTCTTTCTCTTTTTCTTTTGGTGGGGGCGACAAATCGTGCGCTAATTAACTCATTGACACTGTGGCCCTGTCCCTGGGCATGGGCATGGGCATGGGCATGGGGCATGGACTGTGGGCTCTGGTCTCTGGGTCTTCAATTTGTGTGGCGTCACTGCTGGAAGAATCGTGCGTAAAAGTTGAGTATGCTCCACATTAAATGGCGCTAATTTTGTGGCATTCAATGGAGTCGAAGTTGAAGTCATAGTTGTTGTTGTTGTTGCTGGAATAGGAGTCTCTGTCTGAGTCGGCATCGGCATCGACATCGACATCAACTTCGGGCGTGCCAATGCAATTAGCATTAGTTGGAAACCTCAGGCAAAACTGATAAATGGCCGAAGTTGAAGTCAAAGTCGAATAGCAACGGCAAGTGCAATGGCTTTTGAGTTTGTTTTCCTTTTGCCCAATGCAGCATCGTCAAATGACGCCAACATCAACATCAACATTGAGATGGGCAACGGCAACGGCAACGGCAATGGCCTGGCCTGGCTCGGCTTACAAAACAAACCAAGCCATCCCCCTCCCTGGTTCCGCGCTGGCCGTGGGCCAAAGAGACGAACAAATAAAACGGTTTTTTTCCAGGAAACGTGACAAAACGTCAATAAGTGCAGCCCGAGAGTGAGTGAGTAGTTGCAACAACTATGACGATAGCAGACGATGGGATGGGGATTGGGATGGCAGATGCCAATGGTGATGATGATGGCGATACCACCGACTGGCTACCATGGGGGGACATACTATGTGACAAATCGTATGCAAAGGCAATTACTTCACCCCCTCCAACAATCCATCCCATCCATCCCTTGGACCACCTAGCCCTTGTAATCTAAAACGTCTCACTTATGCAGCTAAAATTGCCAAAGAGCATATGAAGAACGGGTGACGGGGGCCGGTTGAAGTTCCAAGTCCGTTTCCGGGAATGCAGTCATCGAAGTCTTCGGCAGTCGAGACAACATTCCGGGAATCCTCCAACTAAGCCAATGCCCTCACTTCTAATTCTCGCTAAGGACTTGCCCCCATCCCCCAATCCAAAGCTGAAGTGAAAGTAAAGCTGAAAATTTCTTTCATGTAAAAAGTAGTTGAGATATGATGCCCCATTTGATTATCATAATATGGATGGAGATCGATAAGCTGCGATTTATGCATGCATATCAGCACGCCCACCGAAGTTTAGATTTCAGTTTTAACGTTAGAGTATTTTGCCATAAAGGCTAAAGTGATTTGTAACCAAAGTATGCGACACCAAAGGGCATCTAAATAAGGCAATCGAATCAAGTTCAAAGTGACTTTTTAATCAGTCAATACTGAAAAGAATTTGTAAAACTTTCTTGCAAATTAAAACGTTAGTTTGGGTGAACTAGAAAATAGTATCATTAACAGCTTTATATTAAATGGTGGCGATTAGAATCATTAGATAATTCAATTCTAATTAACAATTCAATTCTAATTAACAACTGCTTACTATAATATTCCAGGTTTAGTAGAATGAAATTATCCATCCATTTACACTGAAGACTCTTAACAAGCCAACTAAATTTAAGCCAGAGACCAATTCAGGCAAATTTTAGAAGACAATTTTGAAAATCTTTCTCTTTTGAAATTGACTTTTTAATTTCAATTGGTAAAACTATTAAAATAAAGATTCTAAACTGACCAAAATTTAGTTTTAAAGTTCCCTAAAGTATACTACAATTAAAAAATTGTGCATAAGACAGGTTTAAAGTTGGGAAATTGATGGCTAACCTCTTTGGAGCTCTAAGAAAAATCTTGCCTAATTTAAAGAGTATTCAAACATCGGTATTTGGTTTTAAGCCAGTCTAGCCCTCTGGCTTTTGCTTTATTTGGTAACATTCCATAACTCAAATGGGGGCGAATGAAGATGCTTATCAAAGCTGATGGACTAAACTCAACTGACCAAACTGATGACGTTGTTGGCCATGATTGTAAAGCACACACATCTAACACACACACACACACACACACTCTAACACCGCTATCAGCTTGAATTGATCGTAAAATATTTGTAGTTTTTTTTTTTTTTTTTGGTATTTCCTACATGTGCCGCAATTACCAAAAAGCATTTTGACGCCCCAGCTTTGAATTTGGGATTTTGAATTTGGATTTTTTGTTTTTGTGTTTTTTGGTTTCGGTTTCGGTTTTGTTGTTTTATTTTGAATTTTGTTCATGCTGTGCAGTTTAGCATTTTATGATTTTTTAATTTTATGTTGATGAAGCTCATTGCTTGCATATTTGATTAACATTGTTTGTTGTTAAGTTTTTTTTTTTTTTTTTTTTTTTGTGGTTTCTCATCATTTTTTATAGTTTGTTTGGTTTTTTATTGTTGTTGTTGTTGTTTTGTTCTTGATGATGAGGCTCGTTTATATATTGTTTTTGTATCATTTGTTACCATTTCTGTTGAAAAGTTATGACATTAGTTATCAACTTTTTGGAATCTATGTGGCCAAAGCCATCCAGCTGTTCGTTCCAGCTAATGAGCGAAATAAAGTCAACTTGTCTGCCCTGAATCGAAGAAGAGAAACATTTGCCAATTTATTAGGGTCTCAGCTATGACGCAAATTCGATGACGACAAACAGCAAATTGTCTTTTATTCACCCCTCATAAATATTTCAATGGAAAAATTTAATTTATCTATGCATTCTTCTGCTAATCAATTAATCAAGGTTGATAGCAAAGAAATTTTTATAACCTTGCACTTACAACTTGGGATACCATTAGACGAATTCTTTTGATATATAATTAAATAACGAACTACGATTCTGTATAATTACTGTCATCGGACATGTTATATATTCCACATATAGTAAGGGACTTTTTAGATCCAGAAATAATATAAATTTCAATCTGAGTGACCATATTTTCTTAACGTTATCAAATTCTTAATCTGTCTATACAGATAATAGGATTATATACAGGTCAAAAAGTGTTTTTAACCCTTACTAAAGTTCATACATCAATTCTTTAGCTTCTTCTATTAGATATATGCAACTCTTTAATAAATCGTGTTATACATTTTCAAGAAAGGGTATTTAGAACAACCTTCAAATGCCATCAAGAGTCTGAAATAAGAAAGATCTTACCTTTTAGACAGATAAGATCTTAGAACGCCTTTTGAATTGCCCTCGACTAATGTTTTATTTTGCCATATTTATGGTGATGCATTTTTAAGTTTAGACCCAAAACAAGAATTCCACTCATACACACACACACACGCACACCATGACTAATAACTTAATTAGAAACATACACACAGACAGAGGGAGGGAGAGACAAAAAGATACTTTTAAAAACTTAATAACTTGTGCATCTAAAAATGCGATCCAAACGAAGTTTTTTTTTTTTGTTTTTATTGAGTGAAAAACAAACTCCATTGGAAGCGGAGGAGAAAAGTCTCTAAAATATCTTACGATCGAGAGCGATGCTAATAAAAATTCCACAGCCCAAAATGCGTTTTATGTGAGACTTTTTGTGGTAAATATGCCTAGATTTGGTTGAGCATTAAAAATAAACATTTGGTTTTGCCGTCCGCTGAGAAATCGTTGAAGTTGGGGTAGGGTAACCTTAGAGGGCATTCAGTAGGTTAATCGGTTTTACTCCAAAAAAAAACGTCTTTAGAAAATGGCAACCAGAGAAATGCATATGACTAGAAATGGTGATGGGATTAAATGTTCTATCCATTTATAATTGACAATTTCAAGATCTCAGATTGATGAGTATATTCTTATTCTGATCAAAGTTCAATGATATCTACTATATCTTATCGCAGACTGCATTTCTATTACTCGTTTTCGACCGCAATAACCACTACCGTTGCATACATGTGGCACAATTGCTCATCATGGATGGAGTCAGTGACAAAAGTTCTTTCTACCATTATGGAGGAAAGGAAATTGAAGGGGTGTGCTGAAAAAAGGCAAACATGGCAAAATGCATTGCTCATGCAGCAACAACAATCATAATAGCCAACAGCAACGGCAACTTTTTGCCTCATGCTAAGAAAAACAAACAAACGAGAGACGACTGAAGGAGTGAGAGTCAGTGTGTAGAGTCGATAGCCAAGTGCACTCACAAGTGCAAACTTCAGTATGCTGCCCCACCACACCCCTTTGCTCCTCCCTTCTCCTCACCACCACCAACCATCTCTCCAATGTGTCACTAAACTAATGAAATCAATAAGTTATGCCAACGGACCACATGAATCACAACAACAATAACAATAAAAGCAACAACTGCCATAGAAAGGAGCCAGACCCTTAGCCCAGGCCCAGAGTGGAACTGGAGTGGAGTGGAGTGGATTGGCTAGCTCGTTGGTTGGTGCCTCTCGTGGCCAAAGGTGTGAAGCGCACAAAAGTCACTCGAACGACTTGGCCCCTAGCTCTAGCTTATGAAATATGAGTAGCTCCAACCAACGAGCGATGAGGGGCAAAAGGCAAGTTTTTGCCAAGAATTTCTGTGCATAAATTTAATTACTGAGACGAAGATGGGAGACTGTGGCGGCGAGGGTGAGGCAGAGGCAGACGGCGACAAAGCTGAACCCAGCCCAGACCCAGGCCAAGTCACCTATCAATCTAACTCGAGTGGCTTTTCTCTTTATGTTGCTTTTCTTTGGCTTTTCAAGTGCTTTACTTATTAGTGACTTTTGTGACCATCTCTTTCAACTCCCTCTACCATTACCCGTCTATCTCTTTCTCCCTCTCTATCTCTTTCTCTGTGAAATGCTGAAGTTCAATAGCCTGACGGGGCCAGAGATACATAGATAGATATACATTTGCATCTACATTGTTAGTTTATAATTAGCGTTGAGGTTGGAGGTGAAGGGTGTTGGCGGAGCAGCCGAAAGAAAAGACGAAGAGATTGTAAAGAAATTAAACCCACCTAGACCCACTTGACTTGGGGTTTTAATGCATTTCCTTAATTTTCGGTTTCGATCATTCAATCAATCGATCGTTTTGCCACGTGTGCTAGGTTAAAGATCAATATACATACATTGATTCTAATTGATATTACCTATCGGCTATAGTTTATATATTTGCATTTAATTAACAGTGAAAATATGTTTTCATCTAACAAATATTTGCCCAATAAAAACACAAAACTTGTCTCAATGACTAATCCACGTAATTGCAAAATATCTTTTCGTTACAGAAAATATAACGATAGTCGGCCTCCCGGACTATGTGAACAACGAATTCAAAATAGCTTTGTACGCAAAAGAAACGCAAAGATATTTGTGTTTCAACGACAATTGGAGATTAGTTGGCATGGTGAGTTCAATTAGAAATTAACAACAAAAGGGCTAATAATCATTTAGAAAGTGTTTCATGCAAGTAAAAATCCTTAAACTCTGTTGAAAGTAAATTAAATTTAAATAAATAACTAGAAAGTACATTCATATGATTTACCTTTGGTTATTTAGCAGTGAATGCATTATGGAAATTAGTGTGGCTGCACTTTCCAAAAGAAAATATACCAAAAGCTCTTGCTTTTGCCATTTTGTGTTAATTGAGTTTGAAGTGAAAGAGACCAAATATTTTTCAGATTTCATTATTTTATGTTAATTTCATTTACCTTTCACTATCATTTCGCTTTTCAAGAAAATGCAAAAAGTGTGGCTGCAGTTTTGTGAAAGGAGAATACCAAAAGATAAGATAAGAAATACATTGAACTTAACTCTAGGCTTTCATTCAAAGTCCATGTGAAACATTGATCATCCCTTATAAAGTGGATCTTAATAAAAGTGTGGCTGCATTTTACCAAACAAGAAATACTAAGAAAAGATGAGAAAAAGGATGCCATAAAACTTATCTTCACAGTGGGCGAGTGGGAGGGGATTTCCTTATATTTAGCTCTTTGAAAGAAACGCTCTCAGATGAAAGCGAAAAATTCTTCATAAATTAATCAGAGATACAACAAAAAGATAAACTTTTATGGTTACTTTTATGGCACTTCTTTATGGCAATAACAATAATTATATGCTTTATACTTAACCAAGGCCCGTTGTATGAGTATGTAACAATTATTATTATTATTATTTTTTTTTTCGTTTTTTTTTTTTGTTGTCTTTTCTGATTGCATTTGCCTTAGCATTTGTACTTGAAAAAGCCGCTGTGTTGTTATTGTTGTTGTTGTTGTTGTTGTTGTTGTTGTTTGGTGGTTGGTGTTTTTCCTCAATTTTTTTATGCAAACTAACTGTACAAACACTATAATTTATGACATGTTCCACATAATGGTTTTCCATGCAAACGATCATTTAAAAACGACAATAACAATTGCAAAAAGTTTAGCCCAAATTGCATAAATTACGAACAAGAAAACCAAAACTCATTTTTAGAAAAGTTTTTTTTTTTTTTTTTTTTCTTTAAACCTGTTAAATATTTGTTTCACAGTTGCACCAATTCTGTCAGCAAAAAAAAAAAAAAAAATAAAGAAAACATTAATTTATTTATTACAATTTTTGTTGTCTGTGTGTGTGCAATTATGGAAGAATTGGAATATTGTTGGCCTGATTAACGCGTCGTATGCGTGATATTTGCTTACCGCGTTTTTGTGTGCTTTTTGATCTGGGTGTGTTTCCCCTCCTAGCTGGCAATTGCAACTGGTTGCCAGGTTTGCATCAAAATGAAATGAAAATCTTACAAATTGAGAGACATTGTAACAGTTTCTAGATAATTTCAATGTCGAATTCAATGTGTGTGCTTGTATCACTCATTCAGTCAATGGGCAATCGGTTTTGACATCATAAAGATCATTAGTTATTTGCACAGTTCGATATGTCTAATCAAAACAATCAATCAAATATCAAGATGACGTCAAACACACACACACACACATACACATACAAATATTTCAATGTCCTTTTATGCATTAAGAATACAGTTATTGTTATTAGTTTGCTTAATCACCCTCAAACCCCTTCCTTGTCACCAACTCGCGCCTCGATTTAATTGAATCAACAAAACAATTCCAATCTCTAAGGTCACAAACTTGCACTTGTAATAAATCCATGTTGAATTAAAGTGCAAATAGTTGCGGTGATTTTTTTTTTTCCACCCTCCTTCCCCCAAGGTTGCATTTGGTCATAATCTATCGAGTATGTATTTGTTTAGAATTTTCAAACGAAGGCTAAACTTACTTACTATGCCATTATGTTTGGTTATTACTTTTACTCTGATTTGAAATTGCTGGTGATATAATTAGATCCACACTCCATCAACTGACATTCCATCACTGGTCCACTTGAATGTCGTTTGAGAGAAACTGCTTAAAAATAGCAATTAAAATGCTAAAAATATATACCAAACAAACGAATCCACAACTCGTGTCAAAAAGTGAGTCGAAGTACTCAACTAAATATGGCAAAATTTCAATAATACTTCATCTGCGTCATTTGCAACACTTTGAAGTTTGAACTCCGACTATGAGATAGTTTCTATACACTCTTTGTTCTTTTGATAACGTTAATCAATCCGTTCATAAATAAAAAGTTAAAGATTGATATTAGAAATTGAATCTTACTCAAAGTCTAACCATTTAAAACCTCAAATAGGAGACAAATTTATTTAGAAACCACTGTAGTTTCTAAAACAACTAAGAGTATAGTAACTAACTCAATAAAGTGCATATACCCAATGAGTAAGTGTATAGAAAACGTGTTCATTCTATTTTTGATATTACTTGAGATGGTGTAGCTGATAGCCATCACAACGTTTTAAGAGCAAAAACTCATCAATCTATTGACCAAATAAACAATCTATTGAAAACAGAAGCGAAATGAACTGCCCACAGAAGTCTTAACTGAAATGGAGTCATGGTTGGGAACAAAACAGCTTTCAAAAAATTATATGAAATATATGATTTGATTATAAAAGATTCCAGATCGGCTTAAACTCTTTGATAACTAATATACATACCTCATATGGGAGAACGGCGTTTCATTAGACTCTTGCTTGGGAATTTCAAGTGTTTTATAAATAAATACATACTACCAAATACACACACACACACACACATACAGACATACAGCCTGCCCAACGATGTCGTCGTTTGGTGATTTCTTAACCCAATCACTTGATGGAGGGAGTGGGGGAGCGGGGAACAAAACAAAGTCAAGTTGTTTTACCTTAGCGGAAATGCGACTCATAAATTGCATTTCCAAAATAAGAAGAGAGATTTCACTTTAAACTCATGAAATGAATTTCTATTTGATCTCATTGCAGAGGGAACTTCGAGCTACCTGCTATTTCAACGAGACCATCGTGCACGGTTATTTCGTGTTCCGTTCCGTTGTCGATCTGCAGCGACGAGTCGGCTTCACGCATCGAGGTAAGCCCGTTGGGCCCAAGAAGAGTGTCAATGATGCCTGCTATATGTTTAATAAAATCGATGCCGAGCAGTTTTTCCATCAGCATACGTTACCAAAATGGCGCGAAATGGCCGCTATGATGGCCAATAATCACACGAGCAGCAACAACAACAATAACAATAATAATAACAATGGCAGCCGAAAGTCAGCCAATTCGCGCAACAAAAACAATCGCCACAAATCGAATAACCAAAATCAAAAGTTGCAACTGCAACAGGAGCATCATGGCCATAATAATAATAATTCTAATAATAATATAAATGATAGTAGTAATAGTTTAAGTAGCACTAACAAAAAGCAATTAGCATTAAATCGACAGCAGCAACATCAGGTGCGTCATCATCATAATGATCCTTCGTTGCTGGCACGACGGCAGCAACACGAAAAGAAACAAAAGCGACGCAAGCAGCAACAACAACAGCATAAGCAACAGCAGCAACAACAACGAGTAACAGCTAGTCCAACGAAACAACTGACTGCAACAACAAGAAAAAACACACCAACAACAACAGCAACAACAACAAGAACCACTACCACAACAGACACATCAACGACAGCAACAAAATTGTCAACATCAACTTTGCCAACGAAACGCAAAGGTAGACGAAGAAAGGGCCGCAAACAGAAGCAACAACAACAACTACAACAACAGCTAGTCAATACGGCAACAACATTAGCCAATGATGCTATATTTAGCACCATCAGCAGCAGCAGCAGCAGCAGCACGGGCTATGAGGATGTCAATAGCAGCAGCAGCAGCACAAGCCTAGATCCTTGGTCCACCTGGTCAACAGTTGATAGCTTTACACAAGATGTTTCTGAGATGACCAGCCCCTCCAGTAGCAGCAGCAGCAGCGCCAACTATGAAGCCTGGTCTACATTTATAAGCGAACTCGAAGCCGAAGCCGAAGCCTCATCATCATCTGCAGCTCTAGCAACAACAACAACAACTGAAATAAATAACAACAGCAACAATGAAACCGAGCCGCTACAATATGAGGCAGAACTAGTTGAAGATGGCGAATCTACTATAGATTATGAAACCAAAGCAACATCACAGGCAGACACAGACACAGAAACAGAAACAGCAGCAACGCAACAGCCAACAACAGCAACATCACCAATGGCAACAGCGGCAACAACTACCTCTCAATTGGCAAGTTCGACAAACTATTTATCCACGCCCATGTTCCGAAATTATAACAAACAGAACACAGTATTGCCGGACTATGAAAATGCGATACATTTGCGTAAGTTTCAAAATATTTCAACAATGATTTGGCCCCTTTACGTTTTTGAGTTCGTTTTTGAAACAGTTTTTTGATACCAAATGAAAAGTTGATTGTCTGCAATTTGGTAGAAACATAAACGAAAGGAAGAACAGGCCATAATATTTTTTAAACAAACTTTAACTAATTTTTCTAAAACATTTCCTTCAATTTCTTATTATTATTTTCTTTAGCTGCAACAACAACAACAACAACAGCAACCTCTCAGTTGGTGATGGAGCAGACACCACTGCAATATAATTTAGCTGACACAACAGCAAATAAATTAGCTACGACAGCAACAACAATAACAACAATGACTGATTTAAAAACAAGCAGACATTTGGCTGAAACACAAAGAAAACCAACAACACCAGCAACTACAACAACCACAACACAACAACAACAACAACACCAAAATATTGATCCCAGTTTAATAGATACATTATTCAGTGTATATAAGAATATAAATACAAATCTAAATAATATATTAAACGAAGCACCAGCAACAGCAGCAGCAACACCAACAGTTGGCCAAACAGCAACAGCAACATCTACCCAAACAGCAGCAGCAGCAGCAACAACAACGACAAGAAAATCATTACGCAAGTCCACACAGAAGTTGCTGGCCACTCCGTATCATCAATTGACTTATGTGAGGAATAAGGCGGGTGATATTGATATCGATAATCTGGACAATATTAGTGTATATCCCGATATATACGATGGCGATTTAGATGCTAAAAATGCCAACCACAGCAGCAGCAGCCATAGTCCCATTCACAGCAACAACAGTCGATGGACATTTGTTAGCGGCTATTTGGCCACTTCACCTACAATGGTATTGCCTGAATCCATACGTCTTGGCCATATTAAGCTTAAGAATGAGCAACGACTCCTAACCAAAATGAAGAAACGTCGCCGCTTTGCGTAGTAGATGGAAGACAATCCCCGGCAGGACAAAACACACACCCCCTCCCAATAAACTCATCCCTCCCCTCTCTTAACCAACCCAAAGGAAAAGTTAATATATAAACCTATACTCAGTAAAGTTTTTTCAACAACAAGCAGAAAGAATTTATGAATGCAAAAATAAATTTAAATTTATAATGAACTGATACATATACACACACACACACACAGAAGCACACACACACACACACACACACTTACATACATACATACATCTACATACATACATATACACTCTATATGGAGAGAGTTTGAGTTTGCTTACTATATATGGTACCTCAACTCAGAGTCAGAATTTAAAACAGAAAAGAAGAAATCTAAGAAGACGCCTAAAAGCACGCAACGAAAATTGACACGAAAAAAAAAAACCATCATCAACATTATTATCATGATCATCACTATCTTAATCATGCAAGACAAAGACGATAATGAAGATGAACTCGCAGAACTGCTACATAGTTAATAAATGAATAAAAAAAACGACAATAACATTTTTTAAATAACTACGAGTATGTGCTAAAAGAAAAACAAAAACCCAACCTAACAAATTGTTAACGAAATTTTCACGTTTCCAGGCACTGAAAATGAAAATAAACAAAAAAAAAACCAAAACCAAAACGAAATGGCATAATTAAAGTAGCAACAAAAACAAAACCAAACAATATTTGATTTACGAAACCAATTACAATTTATTAGCAATGAGAATATATATATATATATAAATAAAATAAAAACCAATATATATATATATATGCATATATATTTTCAAAATTTTATAACGAACAAAAACCAAGAAAGAAGCAAATTAGTAAACAAATTGAAACGAAAAAAAAAAAAAAAATGATAATGAAAAATGTTTTTTAAATTCATATGCAATAAAAAACAAAACAAAATGAATGAACAACAAATTCGCACAGCAAAGACACTTCCAATAAAAAAAAAAAAACCAAATAACAACTTTAATTATAATAAACAAAAGAAAAAGAATTAAGCAATTTTAATAGGCACAAGTCTGGAGCAAAGTGGAATGAAGAATTAAACAAATTAAACCGAATTTTTGTATGAGGGCAGAAAACTTAAAAGAGGCAACCGAAATTTGTGTCGAAAATTGAAATTCAAAACTTTTGAATTATGTAATATGATATAGGAAGAAGAAAATGTATGTGTACATATCTATAATTATATATAATATATATATATACGAGGATAATTCCATAAGTAACAAACTTTACTCAATGTCTACTTTCGACCAAGCACTTTACAAACTTCGTTTGGGTCTCTCTTCAAATGGTTTCTTGGATCACCGAATCATTCCTCGATTGAAAAAAGACAGAGGGGGGAAAGTCTCCAGAGGATTAAAGACAAGATGAAGGGAATCATATGGGTAGGAAGAAGGACAGTACCATAAATCTCTGCCTGCAGGAAGTTATTTCATTAATGAGTCTTTAAATTGGAAAGATAGGTGAGAGAAGACGACATGAAAGGAGTCATCTAGGAGAAGGAAAACTAGTTGTACTTGCAGACAGATTCAAGGATATTAATTGGTCTATTAAAAAGGTAGTTTCCTATGATCTAGGAGTAACTTTTTCAGATCCTTCAAGTAACCTATTCCTCTCAAGATTTGAGAACTTCACTTCTGTGGAGTGATCCTCGTATATATTTATAAGTATTTATATATACAAGAATATTTATTGTACATGTACTGCAAGGAAACACCAAACAAAATTCACACTGAATAAATAAACGTTATATTTATTAATAAAATATGAGAAAACAACTAACAACAACAACAAAAAATTACAAAATGCAAGTCAAGTAAATCAAAACAAAACAAAAAAACTGCTGCTTTTCTACATAGAAGTATATATTTATATATATTTACATAACATACATATATGTATATGAAATATCATAATAATTGTTTCACATATACATATGTATTATATGTATATATAAATATGTACACAATTAAAAACAAAAATAGTTCAAACAAATTAGCAAACCAAATATGCAAAATTTCAAAAAAAAAAAAAAAAAAAAAAAGGGAAAAGCAAAAACCTAAAAACTTTGAGATAAATTAAAACTGCTGTATCAAGTTTATACATATATGTATGTATGTATGTATGTATGTATGGTAGCAATATGTATGAATGTAAATTAAAAACTTTAATGAACAAAAAATAAAATTAAAAAGTTAAAGCTAAATGCTTAGGTGAAAATTTAATTAGTGTGTATTTAAGAAAAATAAAAATAAAAACCAATTAAGCAATTGAACAATTATGATTAACTAACTAGGCATTCAAAAGCAACAACTACATACTGAGCCACACACACACACACCTATACACACACACACACACCTACACACACAGAGAGAAGAAGAAAAAAGTTGAGAAATAAAATGAATAAATAAATTCAAAACTTAAATTGAACCTATTGTACTTATATTTATGCGCGTTGCTGTAAATTATAAACGAAATTTTTATGTTAACAAAACGAAAACAAAACAAAACAAATGGAATGCATTAACTAAAAGAGAGAAGAAAGAAAACGCAATCTACGACTAAATACAGAGCAACATAAAAAAAGCAAAACAAGAAAAAGAAAAACAAAAACAAAAACTATTTATTTAAAACAAAAGAAAGAACTAAGAGAATAATTCACTTCAAAGCAAAGCAAAATCGAGCCTTTTGAGCTTGTCCATTTTTTTGTCATTTGTAAATTCATTTTGCATTCTCTTTCTTTGAATTAATAATTATGTTTAATTTTAAGTTGTAACATTTAATTTAATCATTTTTGCATTGTAAATTGTAATATGTTTAATTGTAATTATTTATGTATAAACAAACAACAACAACAACAAAAAGCTAATGTTTAACACACACACACTCTAAGCGAAATCTTGTCCTTCTCACTTTCTCTCTCGCTCTATATAACTTTCTCCCATCTCTCTCTTTCTCTCTCTCTCTTTCACTTTATCTATATACGACTATTTAATTGCATTTCTTTGTATTTAAAATGAGTAACGAAAACTAATTAAAATAACAACTTGAATAAAACAAAAACAAAACAAATTACTGAAAATACTTTCATTTCATTTAAAATTTTTAGTTTTTGGTTTTTCTGTATTTTCATTTTTTTTCTCATTTGTTTTCCCCAAGCTCTAAAATTCGTTGTGCAGAGAAAAACGTATAAATAAAAATTATATATAAATTTAAAAACCAAATAATAATTGTTTAATATTTTGTATTTTAAAGGTTCATTCACTTTTAGCTATTTGAGGTCATTTCACCTAAGTCTCCATGGAGAATCGATTCTGCAAAGTTATGTCTTTACTTTCAAATCAATCTCTTGATCGATAATCCAATCATGATTTCATTGTAATCTAAATAAAGAAGAAAGTTTTCTAGTTATAAAACAGTTTAAAGATAAGATATCGATTTCTTAAATGCATCTTCTTGATTAGTTTTCTAAATATTCTATTCGACTTTTTCAACTGTTTCAGGACTTTCTCTCTCTTAGCCTAACAAATATTAAAAATCATCTCCAGAGTAGATGAATTTATAACTAAAACTAAGATGAAATGATGAAACTATAATTGATCTTTGGTGTTCAAGGCATTACCAACTCATTATTCAAGATTCTTTGAATCTGCTCTTTGTCTTCTAGCCCTTCTAGATCTTGGTCAACTCTTGAGCATCTATTTCCGTTTCTAAGATAAAAGTTAATGAAAACATTTACTATAATTCCGACAACTTGGCAATACTTACACCATAATTATCTCAAACAATTCTATATTCTCTTCAACTTACATGCCATTTCGATGCTTCTATGCTTTGTGGCCAAAGCCATAAACCAGTTAGGTGGTCCCTCGTGCAGGGCAAGTGACAAATGTTTGGCCAGGCGACATTGTGAAGGAGGCCGACCACCGATGCTGTTTTGCTTTGCCATTAACTCCTTCGTCTCCTTTTACCTATTCCTTAGCAACTTCTACCACCGCGATGACAAATCACATGTGCTGACATTTGACATCGTTGCCAGAGGAAAAGAGTCGGTTGCTTGTAGCCAGAGGATTAACATGTTATTGTGGGCTATGACTTGGTCTAGGCCCTAAAGACCATCATCATCATTATCATCGTCATCCTCATATTCTGTGGCAGTAAAAGTGTTATGTGGTTGCTGTGTGTGTGCCCGGCAAAAGGCAAACACAGTTATGGGGACTGAGACCCGACTGAGATCTAAGAGCCAAGACCCCAAGGCAGCAGCAACAACTTCCACTTCCAATGCCAACAGACCGTGGACAGGGACAGACCACACAAGTGGCCAAGTGGCTTCTGCTTTGCATAAATGTCTCGTCGTCCTCGTATATACTCATCCTCCTTACCGCATCCTCCTCTTTGCCTTTTTCGCTCTGCCACCTTGTTTGGCTTGTTTAATTAAAAAATTAAGTTCCAAATCCCAGGCCATTAAAAAGATTTTTATTTATACCTTTTAATTTCATCAATCGGTGCGACAGCAGACAGCAGGTGCCGGTTCCCCCCTCTTCATTCCCTATCACCTGTCCCCATGTGCCCTACCATCACTTATTCTTATTAATTTTTCCCTTTTTCTTCCTCCTCCGCTCTTCTTTTTCCACTTCTTGGTGTTTTTTTCTTTTTGCTGCAGCTTTTAACAGGAAACAATTTCATTTGCAAGCAAAATTCTTTTCAAATCTGCCGCCGTTAAGCAAAAAAGAAAACATACCAAGAAATAATAATAAAACTAAAAAAAAAGAAGATTTAGCAACAAAAAAAAAAAAAACCAAAGAAAAACCAATCGTTGTTTATACTCTCACCTAAACTGAGAGTCTTTTGACCTGATTAACCAAAGTGGGCTATACTCAACTTGGTTTAGTTTGAGCTATATAATCCTATACTTTCGATGTCGTATGTATCCTAGCTCTTTCCTTTTAGTTACTAACGATAAACTTTAAAAAAACTTTGTCTTAATTTGCATTGTCAATTCAAAGATGAAAATCATAGCCTACTTTTGGGGTCCTTCTTATATGTTATCAAAAGTAATTCCAGGAAGAGTATTTAGACTTCCACTTATGTTTGAGTGAATTTTATGCTTGGTTTCCTTTTCGGCAGAACGTTTTGTTGACCATTCGAGCGACCCAAACCCATCGATGGCACACACACACACACACACACACACACCTTGTCTCCTTCCTCTTTGCGCCTTGATGGTCAGTATATAGGTTCGTTTGCTCAGTTTTTAGTTTATGAATGTCGCCATGTTCTTGTTGCTCTTGTTGGCTGGGTGTTGCATTCCACATGCCACAGGATAGGATGAAACTGTTGCCTCTGCTGCTCCTCTGCCCCCTCCCGCTCCACAAGTTCTCCGTTTTGGTCAGAGTGCCCTGCACCTTTACCTGCCTGCCTGCCTGCCTGCTTGCATATGGCATGCATATTTCGTATTTTTAGTACAGCCATTTAACATCATCAACTTAAATATGCGTGCAAGATTTATGCGCACGTCGCAAGTGGGCGATAGGCGTGGCATTTGCTTGGACGTTGCAACGAAATGGAAATGAACCAGCTGAAATAAAATTGGTCAAAACGTCCAACACACACACACACACAACAAACAAAGTTCATATTGATAACTTTATTTCATCCGATATTCGATTTGCCACTAATGTCTACAACAAATATTCTCATTTATTTATTACCCAAATATAACTGCAATTTTTATGATTCACCAAATTGTACAGGAAATAAATAAAATTAAACAAAATGTTCTGCAATGACACATTTCCCAGTTCGATTTTAATGCGCAATTTAATAAAAATCATTATGCAGTTGCAGTTGTCATATCGCAGGGGGGGAATCGACGTGGTGGGCAACGGGGGCGGAACAACATCGTCAAAGGGTAGCGCCAGAGACGTAGTTGTCAACTTAACCATCTTAACTCCACCCACACATATGCTCGATCGAATTTCTAAAGATTTGAATACAGCTGAAAACTCTATCTCTTAACAAGGATAATGAAAATCAAAAAACCATGGAAACCAATAAAAAGGATCACTTTATTAGACGACCTTTTAGATTGATATCAAGACTTTTGTTTGTCGAAAGATAGTTATTTGAAGACTCTTCTTCATCATGTCTAAAATATTATAAATAATAAAATATTCTATGTAGAAATGACTTTTTTGGGAGAAAGAGTATTCTTCTAGTCCTATATCCTATCGCATCATTAAGTCCTCTATTCCTGTTAAGTCTGACTATTAATATTATTATAAGTATAGGATACAGTTGTAATCTATCCACCTAACTATATTTTACAAGTACTGGCAGCTAAGGCCTTTGCCTTAGACGAAAACTATATCCATACACTAACCTAGGACTCGAACCCGCGTGGTCCTAGTTGTTCAGTTACCCAAAATGACTAGGTCACTTAGACAACTCATCTTCCGATCTAATTTGTAGAGTTAGATTCAAACTTAACAACATTGAAATAATTTGTTTAAATTGCTTAAAGTTTATCCATTACTTGAAATTCGTTGTCAACTTTCTGTAGGTATTTATTAAACGTCCCCCTTTATGTTACATCCATGGAAATTGGCTTAGTGGCTTGCACAAGCGAAATATTTTATTGATTTCTGGCGGGGCGTTTGCGCAACATTTGCCAAATAGGCAGACAGCTAAAGCCAACAGCAATGCCAATTCCAATTTGAATCTGGGTAAACATCTTCACCTGCTGCGCTGAAGGTGCCGCCGCTACTCGTAAAATTTGCCAGTTGACTTTACGAGAGACAACAAACCTGCAACATAGAGTTATATATATTTACATCAAATATATATATATATAAAAAAACCAAAATAATTTGAAAATCGGAATGGCGCCAGCCATGGAAGAGTCAAGAGTTTGATTACTGTATTTGTTTATGTCTTTTCAGCGATGATAAATCGCTGAATTGCCTCGGCTAATTACGCACAGTTCGAGTTTAAGTTTAAGCGAATCAGCAACTGCATTTGTCTTTAAGTATTTAAGCCGGTTTACCCATTTGTATACATAGAGAAATCACCCATACATACCTGTACCTGTCAATGGCAACATGAGAATATTTGTGTCTAATTAACTGAATATGACTTAATAAGAAATACTCAAAAGAAGTCAACTGAAAACATGAATACATTTGCAAGTGTTATAAGCCATCAAGTCTCTACAAGGTCTCAAGTGCTTAAGATTATTAATTTCAGTTTAAATCAAAGATTTACTAGTACAAAGCAAAAGAGTTTTCTATTTAATCTTCTATAAGCCATGATCTACTTAAACATTTTTCTATTTTGCAGTTAAAAAGATATATAGGACGGGTTAACTACCTGGAATTCTTCTTCGGGGAACTCCATTGAAAAGTAAACTCTTTAAACTGAATCCAAAACTACATATAAGGAATTACTACAAAATATATTAATTTTTTTATTTTTTCAATTTTTTTTCCCTTTTCATTTCATTATTCGAGTTTTAGGTTCAAAATAAATGTTGGCTAAACCTTTTATACATATTTCTAAACCAAAAATTTAGCCATGTCCAATGAAAATGTGGGTAACATTATAAGTTAGACCCCCCTAATCCACCCGCACACCGACTCCATTGCTTTTTTGTTATGATCAATATGAATATGTCAAATTATATCCATTTATCATATATTTGTAATTGTTAACATGATAATGATGAGAAGATTGTAAAAGCTATAGACCCACAATAAAAACAAAAAGTCCACAATAAAAAGCGTAATATTAATTTCATAAAAATAACAAAATTGTTGAATCATCTTTATTTTTTATTAACTTGGTTTTGGAATGAAAATTATCATTGAAAATTTCAATATAAGATAGAAAATCCCATTTCGAGTATCTGACAGATGGTTTTACACTTTATTTTACGAATAATTCTTGTCAATTAAAGCAAGGATTGAATTCAATCACTTAAGGCTAATGTTATTTGAAACATGTTGAAGAATATGATAAAAATATTTAAAATATTTAATTTGCCATTAAATTCATTCAACTAACTCAAAGGCAAACAATTTGAAACCGAACAAATCGGCTAGGAATAGAGAATGAGAACATGCTTGTTAGTTAAAATTTGTTGTTAGATGGGAGTCCTATATAGTTATAGCCGCTTCCATAGCCTGTCCAAGTTCAAATGAATTTCTTTGTGTCTTTATCGGTATGCCATGCTGGTAAAAAGATGGCTTAAAGTATCAGTTCAAAAACTACAGACTACTATGCAATCGATCTTCAAATCCTTGAACTTTCGGAGCCCTCATGACAAACTACTTAGTCGTATTTAGATTAAATGGATTAGACTTTATGAGATTAGATGGATTATTCCTCCATTTTACTTACTTAACAACCCTATATATTTCTTCAAAGATTTCGTGTTTTAAAATCTATACAACCAATTAAAGACCATAATGTAAGATTCTTTTGGCTAAAGTCAATTGTAACATAGCTACATAAAGAACATTTGATTAAATTTCAAACTAAATACTTATTGAAATTGTCTGTGACTAGCAACAACAACTAGTTTTCCTGAAACTTATAATCTTTATTGAAAATTGAATCTGAAATTGAGATTACAATCATTTGCTGCACTTGTCCTTTCCCTTTGCCTGGTCATAAATTATGATAAGTGCGACCATTGAAAAATAACTATCATTAGATGGTTGAACATTTTTCTTATGGTTTGAATTTAAGCGATTTCTGTTTTTGTATTGGGCGCCAAGCAAATTGCAAAATCAACTTTAAGCATTTTGACATAAATAAAAATAAATGCATTTAAATAAATTTTGGGCAAGTGCCGAGATATGTCTACTTAGCTCTCACTCTCTCATTCTCTTTATCTTTGGGGCATTTAGCAAAGTGTCAGTTGTGAACAAGGTTAGGCTTAACCCAAGTCCACTCCGCCCCTCCCCCCTCCCACCACGACTCGTTACCATGTTCCACCTTGTTGTCGCCGTCGGGTGGGTGGCTTTTAATTAATTTGGTGCAACTTTTTGCACTGCAATGAAACTGAAACCGAAGCCGATGTCGATGCCGATGCCAAACCCAAAACCCAACACCGCAGGCTCTAAAATCACATAAAGACAACTTGGTCAATGTGCGCATTTATCAAGACAATTGACTGATTGGCAGTTTCTGTGCATACATTACGCAAAACGAAAAAAAAATACTCTATACAATTGCCATGGGATTGGATTTGCTGGCTGGACTGGTGATCCGTCCACCTGTCAGCGTTTCGTTCATGATTAACTGTCAGTTGTAACTGGTTATGATAGATTTATTGCTGTCAATTTAACAAATCAATGCAGTCAGTTGGCAGCTGCAGCAAATATGGCCAAAAGGGGGGCGTTCATTTGATGTCGGGCCGAGTTAATTGAAAATGAAGAAGCGAAAAACAAATACTGAAGAGAAAAGAAACTAATTAGCTGTGACTAGCCTACTTCTTCTTCATTTCCCCCTTTGACTTTGGTCCAACTGAATGGAATTCCTAAGGCAAAGTTCATTTTCCATCACATTTGTTTAATCGATGCTTTACTTTACTTTCAATTGTGTTACAGGAACTGGAATATCTTTAGCTATTTATGAGTTCTTAATGGACTGGCTGCCCATAGTAATTTGAGTTATTTTTCTCATTCTCCTGTTTGGATTTTTAGCTTCCAGTGACCAGTTTGGCAGTTTCTTGGTTCAGTTTCACTACCGTCTATCTACCTGTCTCTGTCCGTCCGTCTGGCAGTCGCTCTGTCAATTTATGGCAAGTAAATATTAATTTACCGATTTATCTCTCTTTGCTAGTGATTTTGTTTTGCCTCACATACACACACACACACACACACGCACACACACATATATGAGTTGGCTAATGAAATCGTAAGTGCTTTTATCTGAAAAATAGTTGCCGGTTTGGGTTTAGTTTTCCTTTTTTTTTTCCTCAACATACTCCAAATGCCTTGCTCCTGTTTCTCTACCGGTTTGGTGGTAATAATTTTCTTTGATTTTTCTTCGTTTTCCTTCTTTTTTTTGGCATTTAATGAGCAATCGAGCAATATTAATATATTTTATAATAAATTTTCGACCAAAAAGCTTGAGTTTACATGGCGTATGCGTAATGCCTGTTTAGTTTTGTCTTACGCTCCGTCGATAAGACAAAATGCAAAATGCCAAGTGATCAACGTTTGGGTTAAATGTGTTCAAGTTTTCACCCACCTTCTGGAAATTGACTGACAAAGACTGGCAGGGCACTGTCATGTGAAATATTTTAACGCCATTTATCAAAATGCCATAGAGAATTGCACTCAGCTACTTGGCGGCCCTGCTTTAACTGGAGCCCAGACTGACAACCAGCAGGCACCGGGCACCAACTCCAACTCCAACTCCGAGTATTGTCAATCAGCGTCAGCGGGCGACCACTGAGCCAGGGCAAGCCACTTTGGGTTTGTGTCAGTCTCCAAAAGAGTCCAAGTCCAAGTCGAAGTCGAAGCTTGGAGTCGGCCAAAATGAATTATACGCACTTCAATGTTTCCACACATAAGCCACAAACAATCATCTAGAGACGCCCCACACACACACACACACACACACACAACTAGCCACCACAAACACAATTTATCAGCTAAAAGTTTTATGCCCTTTGGCTAAGCAAACAAGAATCATCTCATCAGGCAGCTCAATGACAGCCCGTTGATAATGTCAGGGTCGTCGTTTTGTTAGACAGACAGCTAGACAAATCGAATTTTCGTAATGAAATCTAGGTGAAATATCAATATATTAAGACATCTGTTGGCTAGGCTCACTTTTAATGAATTTCAACATGAAAAGATTAAAGCAAAAGTTATTCAATCTTAGGAGGCCTTGTGAATTGTATTAACTTCTTATCGGATATCTTCTATAGAAAAAGTTATATCTCTCAACATTCAAATCTTAGAATCTGAATCTAAGGAAAGACACAAAATTTAAAGTTATAGAGAATTTTATTCATTTTTTTTTTGATTTCATTTATAAATATGTCTATCTTAACCCATTTTTTTAGCAAATTTAGATATGTTTCAAAAAGTTTCAGAATGTCTTTGGATATTACAGGTTTTCACAGAAATTAGATTCGTTTTATTAACTTTTGATAAGGAAGTTAGTTTTATAAGGTTTAAATGAAATGTTATCGAAAAGATTAACGAATAACTAACTATTTTTAAAGTTCTTGAGGCTTTAGTTATTTCTATATATAAAATGTTATTTATAGAAAGTTTTCGATCCATATTAAGAACAAGTAGCTGCAACCGAAAAAAACAAAAAACTAAAGTTGAGAAAAACTTTCACTACATTTTAATATTTAATAGCCAAGTTTTCATTGCGCACTTCGTAAAAGGTAAACCAAAAGAAGAACAACAAAATAAACGAAACAAAATCCTCAACTTGTCGCTGAATAATTAATGCTCCTTGCCCGGCTCCAAACAACCTAACAACAACAACAACAACAAGAACATCAACCACAACCCAAAAAACTGGGTCAACTAATCCTCTTGGGTATGGGCGTGTGTGTGTGTGTTAGTGTGCGTGTGTTTGTGTGTGTCTGTAACTGAGAGGGCCAATTGTCGCCGGCATTTAATGGAACAAATTACAGTAATTAACAGGCTGATGTTTTTAAGGTGTTTATCAGATGCCCAGAAGCCGGACAAACTCTTATACATCCTCTTGGTAATTACACAGACACACGTGAATGTGTGTGTGTGAGTGTGGGGTGCCTCGCCTCTATATGCTGATTACCTATCATTTTCGGGGCGTCAATTGATTTGATTCAATTTTCGCTGCCCAAAATGAGAAAAAAAAAAGACAAATTTATTGGATAGAAAGTTATGCAAAACAAAATGACTCTAAATCGTTGTATCTCTGTCTCTCTCTCTCTCTCTCTCTCTCTCTCTCTCTCTCTCTATCTCCCGTCTCTTTCTCACTTGATGCCTTTCTAGCATTTTATTCCCCTCAAGATAAACCCAGACCCAATCAATTAAAACATCGACGTCTATCAGCATTATTATAAATCAAACGATAACATAAAATTGACACTAAAGGCGTTTCGCCCATTTTTCATGCCGGGCGACAAGATTAAAAGGAATCCAAGATTGGAACCAAACCAAACCAAAAAAAAAAAAACTATACTAAAAAGACAAAACAAAAATTATACAGAAACTTGGAGGCCTCAACCAAAAATGGGGGAAAAAAAAAAACTTTGTTTTTAGTTTTATGCAAATTTCATTTGCAGACGGGAAAAACTGGTCGCGCTGCTCAATGTAATTGATCAATTTCCGCTGAACAGGCAGTCCGAACTGAACCGAAACCAAACTGATCTGATTCGAATCGATTTTCGAGTTGGTAAGACAGACGGTCCAGACGGACAGGCCTCTGTCTCTGTCATACCCGCAGCATTTTTTGTTGTTATTCATTGGTTAATGTGATGGCCACTTGATCTTAAACTGATTTATGCATTTTATGGAGTTTTCGTAATGAAATGGCGCTTTAGCCCACAGAGTTGAAGTGAATTTATCAGTGGAGGGGAGGGTTATGTGGGGGGGGTTATGACAAGCTCTACACATGACTTCACCCACACGTCAACACATTCCACTTGATTGCATCCAATGTGCATCTATGCCCACCTCTTTGCCTGCCTCAATCAAAGGCACTCAACAAAAGTGCCAATCAATCGACAGGGACGTACGCAAAAAGGATGCGTCTACTCTGTGTGCGTGTGTGTGTGTGTGTGCGATCCTTGGGCCAGTTGGAAATCGAAACCAGCAAACACCTTCTGTCCTTCAGTCTCCTTCTGCCGTTCTGTTCTCTTGCCACTCTACTGCTGCTTTTGGGGTGTCAATAACATTGTCCAGACGAATGCCTCTGGCCATTGATATGCCACTTCAAGTGCACTGTGGTTAAAAAACACCTTTTAGTAGTTTAGTTTAGTAGTTGAACACTTGTGTAAGTGCTTCGATCCACTGTTTGCGTTTAAACAGAATGGAAAAAAATTCTTCAATTTAATTGCGTGAATTAAAGTTGTAAATCATTATGCTAAATGCCCTTTAATGTCTCAAAATGCAGCTCATTTTCAGGTGCATCCAGCAGCAAACAGCCTGGGTCCAGGGCATAAACATAAAGTTTCTCCTAGCCGCAGGCTATGCAATCATTTTGTCTTCAAAACCAAAACAGGAGTGGACAAGTGGCAAGGATAGTGTTGCTTGTGGGCAGCCTATTGGCTCTGGCCCTCAAGAGAGAGAGAGAGAGAGAGAGAGAGAGAGGGAGAGAAAGGCAAAACACATACTTTCAATTATCAATTATTAAAGTTAATATCTTCTTCAGGTGCCCACAACACTGAGAAAAATCTCAGGACAAGTATGACTTAAAATATCTCACTTTAAGGAGATTAAATTAGTTTCAATAAAAGTTTGTAAGTTTAAAATATTCTTCTTGGAGTCCAAATTACTAAGTTAAACTTGTTTTTAATATTTAAAATTATCTTCAATTTACTTAAATTAAATATTTTTCAGAGTGTTTAATTTACATTTCATCTAGGCTGAAATTGTTTAAAGGGTTGGGTGTTAATGTTTTAATTTGACTGCTGTGCATTTTGGTTTATTCAGGAACAAGTTAGCTTGGCCAACAGATCAATCCCTTGTCCCATGTCTCTCATATGTTTTAACAACAGAAAAAAAAAGAGTTCATTTAACGGCAAAAAGAAAAAAAATCATAAAAAAAAGAGACTAAAATGCCAGCTCATTTGGTTTCGGGTTGTTTTTATTTTTTATTGAACTAAATAGGAATGGGACTGGGATTGGGAATGGGAATGGGAATGGGAATGCAAGCCTGGACAAGTGGAGATGAAGGCTGAGAAGAAGGAAGAGCGACAAGTCCATAAATCTTTTTGCCACAGAACCGCGACGACTAAGACGACGACGACGACGACGACGGCAACTGAAGATGGAGATGAAGTCCAAGTGAGGCGTTTAAACTATTTATGCATGTTGTTTGGGTAATCCATTTGAAATGGGTCAACGACTACAACAACAACAACAACAACAAGACCGACTGGCACATAAAAACTCCTTAAACGTTTCTCAATAACCAAATGCAAACCCAACCCAGTTCGAAGTTGAGTTGAAAACATATTAGCTTGTTACCTTAATGAAGTCATAAATTTTGCAGCTATCGCATAAGAAACATCTTCTAGAGCCTGAGAGAGACTCCAAACTTCAATTTCTACTCCTACTCCAGGCAGAGCTACAGGTTTCTAAGGAAACGGCACATAGTATATGAAATATATACTTATGTATTTCATTTTTGGCACACATATTATTCGCATTCGGGATAGTTAATCAGGATTTAGGGTGATATATGCTGACAGAGTTGCCCTCTGGTGTAGGCCGCCGACACTTTCAGGGCAGGATAACCCGCTGCGTTATGATAAATTCCACGTAAGCCACAGTCAGAGATGAAGTTATCACGCGACAAACAATGTCGCTTTGTGTCCCTCGGTCCTCAGGCCCAATAACCTTATATGGTTGTCATTATTAGTCTGAAATTAAATGATCACTAACCAAACGAAGCGAACCCAACTGAGGACAGAGGCAACTTCATGGCTAAATTATTTATGTCCTACCTTAATGGAGCTCTTCTGCTACTTCTTATTTTGCTGAGTCTTTTTATATGCAATTTTTTCGCCTAGATCCATGAATCAGATGGAAGGCTCCTTCACTAGGTGTTGGTATTTTTATTGGGCATGTGATAAGCATCTGCCGCATCAGTTTCGATCATCAGTTTTCTATATTCAAAATAATTCTATTCTTGGTAAATCATTTAAAGCGCAACAGGAGTTGCATTGCCGAACAGATGATCAGGAAGGGAACTCAAAAAGTTACCTGACCAAACAGAAAAAAAACCAAAAACCACTTAAAACTGTCAACTTAGCATTGATTAACGAGCTTATAGCATGTTTAGTTTTTATTTGTGCGTTTTCTGGTTACTTAGTTTTTTTTTTTTTTTTTTTTTGTTTACTGTGTTTTTGTTTTTGCGATCTTTGTTGCGGCACACACAGAAAAATATATTCTGGCCACAATCTTTGGTGGCTGGCTGACATGTTTTCTTTTTTTTTTATGATTGTGCCTTAACGTCTAGGCCGACCGCAGAGACGACGAAAGCCCACAACAAAGTCCATTAAAGCCCGTGAGGCTTTTTCGTTTCGAGCTGCCGAGTATTTAGTGATTTAATGATATTTCGCTGTAAAATTGATAATGTTTATATGCGACCATCTTTGACTATCATGAGTATTAGAGAATTTCTGCTTTTGCAACTATGAAATCCATAACATCACAATATTTTAAAGAAGTGAGACAATTTTTCTTGTGAATGAAATGAGAAGAAAACTAGTCCTAAAAACGTTTTAGCACATATGAGGAGAAACAAAAAATGTAACGAAATTTAATATTCGGTAATGTTTTGTTCTTAAATATTGCATGTATACTGCAAAATATTTATAGTTAGTCCTTATTCTACCTCTGTTATCATTACATGCAAAGCTTTAACGATGAGTTGCACTTATAACTTTCTTTACAAATATCGCAATATTAAAATATAGTAAATAATCTCAATGATTTAAAATTTTAGTCCGGCTGCACTCCCTAGTGAACAAAAACTTCATTCATTAAGGTTTTATTTATCAAGAGTACATTTTTAAATGTGCCCGCCCAGCTAAAATGACTTAGCATTAGGACTTCCGGCTCAGACCTTAGGACTTTGAGGTTTGAGAAGGACTGAGAGAATAGTGTGACGCTAATATAGTGGCATGGTTTAGGAGTCACTGGCTCAAATACCGGCATAACTTGTAGAATTGTTATGTCGATAACATATCGACACATCAGCTGTTTTTATGCGTGCCATCACTATCCAACGTGCTTTATTATTATGAAAAAATTTGTAAATAAATAATTAATTAGTTAATAACAAACAGGAACAGATTTACGATTTGACTACAAGTGGGCGTGTCACTGCCGCAGTATTTGAAAAGGGCAATAATTTTGCTTTCAGAGTGTGAAATAAGTTGTCACATTGAGAAAAGAAGAGACTGCATATAAATAAATTAGCAGGTTGTTGCTAAGAAACACCAACGACCTTAGTTAATTTGTCTTACAACTGAAAGTAAGTGCTGAGCGCTAAGACTATGGCTAAATCTAATAAGTTTTATTAAACTTTCTGTAATTTTAGAAATAACATGGCAGTGCTACCACCAGATCCAGTGTTTAGTCTTCGATGTCCAGAGATGGGAGCTGTCAATTCCTTATGTTTTCATGACAATGAGAGGCTTTTAGCCGGAACAATTAAGGGCAGTGTATTCCTTTGGGATTTGCAAGTAAAATTAATAAACATCGAATGGTAGTACAGTCGTAGTAAATGGAGTTTCTTTCTAGACGAATCGCTCAGCATTGCATTTTGAAGTTGGCAGTGATCCCATAACCAGTCTACATCACACACCAGATCGTCTGGTTACACAGGAGAAAGGAGGAGCTGTTACCATGTTCTCTATAAGCAATAGTAGCTATGTGAAGGAGCGCAGCGTTCCGGGAAATCATTTGGGCTACTGCCGCACGGCTCTGCACACTAATTCCAATAACACCAATGAGCAGTTGCTCTTTTATCCCTGCGAAGAGTCAACCATTGGCGTGTTGCATGTGACGGATCCGGCGGCGCCCACACAAATGCTAGTGCCTGATGACCCGCAGTTGCCCAAATTGGGCAGTGTCACCTGCTTCAAGCCCTTTGAGTGTGCCTCTCAGTTGTTCTTGTTGGCTGGCTATGAGTCTGGACATTTTCTCACCTGGGATCTAAGCTCTGGCGTTATGGTGGACGTTGTGGAGTTAGCCCCCGATCCAATGACAGTAGACTATGATTCCTTAACCAATCGTGGAATAGTGGGTGGTGCTTGTAAGTTATTTCCCAGCTAATCTACTAGATATTTAATTAATCTCTACACCTTTCTAGCGGATAAACTAACTACATTTAGTTACCAACGACAATCCATGCAATTGCAGCGCGGCACCGAACTGTGCATCAAGAACGCTGGAGTCAATTGTGTTCGCATACGTTCGGATCAGAAAGTATTTGCCAGCGGAGGCTGGGATGGACGCATTCGCATCTTCTCGTGGAAGAGCATGCGTCCATTGGCTGTGCTTACACAGCATAAACAAGGAGGCGTCATGGATTTGGTCTATTCCAGCCAATCGGTGGCCATGTGGCGAGCACCCATCATGGCAGCTGCTGGCATGGATGCCCAGATCTCACTCTGGGATCTATACAATTAAAGAGTTTGCGAAAATATCCATTATACATACCTTAATATTTAGTTTTAAGTGTTACATCGTGTTGACTTTTGATATTTTTGCCAACTCAATTTACTTATTTATAGTTTTAGTTAATCCCCGACTTGACAACGAGAAGAGTCAGAACTGATTGTTAATCATCTACGCCTTAACTCTCAACTATGCCTAGAGTAAAAAATAAATGAGGAATAACTATCCTAAACCTTAAATTGAGTCCATTTGCTTTCCCCAATCTTATCCGATTCAAAGATTTTTTAGTTTCATTTGTGTTTTTTTTTTTTCCTTTCAATAATTTATAATATTTGTAATTTATTTAAAATTGAATTTTTCGCACTTTGTGCCTTATTTTGCTTTCTAAATAGTTTAGTTTCCGTTTCTAATGTCTCCTGATTTCTGAGACATACACATGCACACGCAACAATACACACATACAATATACATATACATAGATAAATACAGGCTACATATATATATATATATAAAATAAGGACTAATAACTAATCTCTATTACATTTACTTTTTAATTTTAGCATTGTTGCTGCTGCTACTGTTGTTGTTGTTGTTGTTAATTATATTGCACACTTGATCTTCGTCCTTGCTATGGTGATCCACCGAATCCGTGTCACGTGTTAGCGCCATCTTCTGAAAGTCACAATCAATAATACGTTTCCGTTTACGCAATGGACGACTACATTCTGCCGTGCACTCAGCGGCGGATTCAGCTGCTGTAGGAGTTGTTGCATCTGCAGCTTTTGTTGCTGGTGGATTGGATGATGTTGATGATGACGATGATTCTTTGGTTTGGATTAGAGTGCGTTTGGTTTGTAGTCGTGTGATCTTTAACTTGGGCAGTTTCTGGGCTGCGGTGGTGGATGTTTCGGCATCCGTTTCCGACTGAGATGTTGCCCGGACAATGCAGTGCGTCTCCGGCGATGTGGAATCGATGGATGATGCAACTGGCGATGAGGGTGTTGGCGATGGTGAAGCAGCTATAGATGGACTTGTCTTTGGTATCGGTTTCTCCAACTCATCTTCTTCAGCATCATGATCTGGCTGTTCAGTCTCCGTTTCCGGCTGTTGTTGTTGCTGCTGCTGCTGCTCCTGCCCCTCCTCCTCCATCTGTTCCTCCTGATCGGATCGTGTCTTGCTGCAATCGAGTGGCTCCTTTTGAGACCTTTCCTCATCGAAACGTTTACGCTCCTCGGGCGTCAGGTGAGCCTTATAGAAATCCACAATGGGCAGAGGCACGGGTATGGGAATTGGCAGGGGAATAATTATGGGATATGGCACCATTACAGTTACTGGAGGAGCAGTCCCTAAAAGACCGAATTCAGGCATTTGGGGCGCTGCAAACGGTGGCGGAGGACCAAAAGGTGGAATGAATCCACGTGGCAGCATTCCCGGTGGCGGTGGCAGAAAATGATGCGGTGGCCGAACCCCAAACGGATGGCCAAGCACTCCATTCGGGGGCGTGGCAAAGTAGCTGGGCGGTATGGTCGTGGCACCACCTCGTCCCAAGGATTGTGCTGTCGTCGGTGGTGCTACTGCTGGCGGCGGCGGGGCAGACTGTTCCGGCATTGGCATGGGCGAAAGTGGTGGCAATGGCACACTGGAGCCCGCGAAATCGGCACTGAGTGGAGACGGCTGATGGTGTTGTTGTTGCTGCTGCTTCTGCAGAAGACTGGCCACCGTCTCCGATCCGGAGGAAATGCCACCACGATGCATTCGCTTCCGTCGACCTGATTTGCTTGCTAAATTTTGATGTTGTTGCCGCTGCTGAGCAGCCTGTTGTATGCTGGGACTCCTTAGGGCCAATAGCTTGGACACGGGCGCCACTGAGATCAGCGGTTTAGTTGGATTACTTGGCGGGGTGGCGCAGGGGGGAATTCCGTTTAATGGGCCCCGGCGATACCGAAACCGTGGATGCCGGCGATGCAGACCTGCTGCGACAGTTGCGTAACCACAAATCCGGTGTTATGAGAGCCGCCTCATTGCCAGCATCCAAGCCCTGATCCCTCAAATGTGGATTCATATCCAAATGTGCCTGTGTCTCATTGCAGAATATTTGCATTTTATATTGATTGAGACATTTCTCCGAACAGAATTGCAACTGGGAGGCGCCATCCTGGAAATCCACATAGCTAACGGCATGCCGGACGTGTTTGCACCAATCGCAGGTTTTGGCCTTCTTGAATGTGGCACGCCGACTCTGGGTGAAGCAGGATTCCGAACAATAACGTGGCCCATCCGTGCTGGTCAAGTAGTCGGGTGCATTTTCCGCAATTGGACGATGACACCAGCAACAGTTGTTGAAGTCTGCAAAGGAAGGGAAAACAAATGAAGGAGTTTTGGATGAGATTCAATGTCATATTTGCAACTCCTAACCCCCTCGACAGCAGGAGAATAGGATTTTTATCTTCTCCTTCTTGCTCACATGATACTCTAAGATTTATTTTTTGCCAATGAGCCCCATCACAGCCCTTCCCTCTGTCTCGCTACCTCGCTCTGCCATTGAATTTTCTGTCTATGGATACTTTGGCAAAACATTTTGTAAACCACATTTTGGGTCTTAATGAATCTCTGTTATTCGATAATGCAGCAGCAACTGAAGCAGCAGCAAAAGTTAGCAAAGTTTCGAACCTGTCTCTCTGTCTATGTCTGTCTATGCGGCTACGCAAAATTTTCAACGCAAATGAAGGATAAATGGCAGGCAGATGAGATGGGATGGGATGGAATGGAATGAGTGGAAGTACCAGTGGCTGATGAAGGAATATAGAGAAGGGAGGCCACAAGTCGAACTTATCAAATTGCAGCAGGAAGAAGCAACAAACATTTTTGATTTTCAAATTATTTTCGTTTCGTTTCTCTTTTAGGCTCTCAGGTTATCAACATCCATCCCTCCCATAGAACATGGAACACATCATAGGCTTACCTATTTTCTCCTCCATTTGACATGTTCCCATTGCTGATGTTGTGGCCGGTTTACCAATTGAATTTGGACTCTTGGAATCATCTTCGCGTGAGCTGCGCGTATCATGATCTGAGGGCGTTGTTGTTGTGCTATTGCAATTTAGGCCAGATTTACTGATGCGACCCATACCAATTTGGTCATGTCCATTGCCATTCCCAGAAACATTATTGTTATTGTTGCTATTGTTAATGCTGTTGCTTGTATTCTTGTTGTAATTGTTATTACGATAGGACAAAGATCGACCACTGCGTAGGAAGCTATGTCGTTTCCTTTCGAGTTGTTGCTGCTGTTGTTGTTGTTGTTGGTGATGTTGTTGCTGTTGCGTGGCCACAGCAGCAGCAGCTGCACTCTGCAACAGACGCGACGTTTTCGCTGTCAAATCCAAACGATCCACATCATAACCATACCAGCCCAATAGCTCATTCATTGTATTGTGAGCAAACTCCTGCAAAGGAATTGAAACAGGACAAATAAAAATAAATTAAATACATCTTAGAGCAGACATTAGGTGTAAAAAAGTAATGGTAAAAGAAATCAAGATGTTGCTTGGGTTCTTTCAATAATTTAAGTCTATTTCAAAGACCAGCTTAACTTGGCATTGACCTTAAAAGGAATAGATTAACAAAGCCTTGACATTTGTCTCAATTTTTCTGGTTTTGATTGCTCGTAAACAAAATAAGATATGGAGATTGCCCATGATTCATACCCAAAGAGAGTTCTGCGTCATAATTCATGTCATAACTCAATAAACAAGAAACAAGTTTTACTTTCTAATCTTTGTTATATATTTCATAGTCGAAGGCATCAGAAGCCAAACATTTCTTTTGTTTTAAAGATTACACATTTTGGTTAATTAATTTAAAAATTTTTCTAAGCCATTAATATATAAATGTATTGAATATTATTAAATACCTTTTTTTAATACAAAATAATTGTTAGAATTGTGTCAACATATAAATTTATTTAACTCTGGAAATCTATCATCAAATTGGGGACGAAAAACACTTTTTTTTTTTAAATGGACGAAATTTTATGTTTTTCGTGGACTTTCTACATATTAATTGATCTGAAAATCGAATATTTATATGTACTTATAAAATTTCACAGTCAATTGCATAAAAAAGATAAAAAAGTATTGAAAAGTTTTGGCTTCGAAAAAGATTAAAAAACAGAAGGAAGAGAGAGAGATAGAAAATTATAAAATATAGAAGGAGTTTTTTCAAGACCAAAGTTATTTATATCGATCCACTGGAATTTTGAAACTGTTGCATTTAACAAGGAAAATTACATATTTATAAATAAATTAGTCAGTTGTTTGTTTTTGGCAACATTTTTTATCTTTTCGTGCCTTCTTAAGATCGATAAATAAATGAATTAAAGGAAAAAGGATCAGTTTTCGCAATATGTATATTTGGATATTTCATTTTCTTGAAAATATTGTTAAGAATTTTGATGATGAAAGCGAAATTATAATCTCATTGTTTGTTAAAATGTGACTTTAGTTGAGATTTACTAAAGTTAATACAGGCAGAGATCTTAAGATAATACAAAACAAATTATTGAATGATTTTTCAAACTTAAATTTTTTGAAAGCTGTTTTTTATGTAAAGTTAATTTTTATGAAAATTAAGAGATATTTAAGTTCGAGTTATTGCTTTTATTATTGTCACATTTGTATATTATGCCTATTGATTATTTGTTGTTGTTGTTGTGTTCTTTAGTGGTAAATTTCTTGACGATTTTGTTTGATTATCATCTTATTGCATATTGTCATCAATTTATTTGATGTTTTTCGATAATTTAGTTTGTTAATTTTAAGGGCTGATGGGTTGCAGTCTTAATTAACTGACAAGATGTTGGCCAATTAATTTACTTTCATGGCTTAAATTAAAGTTACTTGGAATCAATCTGCAATTATGCGGATTTTCTGTCGAACTCATGACCTTAAACATGCATCTATAAGAGATGGAAGAGTTAATGCAAGTTTTAGGTAATTGATAACATTGATGAAACTTTTGAAGAACACACACACACGCACACACTCACACACACATACACACACACTGATGAAAGCTTGATTATGGCCAGGAAACAGTTGGGGCGGGAGGATGGCATAATTTCTCTGGCTTATTCCTCTTGGCTTTTTCATTTTGCGCATAAAGGGATCGGTTTACTCAGAGGTATCTTCCCGCCCCCGACCCATTCGAACTTTTTCCCCATCCCACTACATCAGATGCTGGACATTGATAGCCCACACACTTTTCGACTGTAATGTGTAAGAGAGAGAGTGTGTGTGTGTGTGTGTGAGCGGATTGCCTTTTTGTTTTTACTTTAAACAAGAATATTGACTTGAATGTTGTTTTTTTGAATTTTGCGGCTGTTTTTGTTGGTATTTCTTCTTCGTTTTTGTTTTCCTCTTAAGTTCTCTGTCCCCTTTTAAAGTTCCATTTGCAGAACAACAAATGATACTTGTATTTCGTATATATGAATGTATGTATATCTTCTTGTACATCAACAACAAATTTCACACAAGGCTACATACAGAAAAATGCATATCAAATTACATTGAAATTCTCATATTCAAAAAAGTTCTTGCCATTCGACTTTTGCGGGCTACAAATCGAAAGAGAGAGAGAGAGATAGGGAGAGGGGGGATATTTAGCATGAAAAGTTTTATAAAATGTTCAATTCTAGGAGTTTTATATGTTCTTCTTCTCAGGAATTCACAAAATTACTCATACGCCACCTAGTCGCATTTTTGTCGCCAATGGACACTTGAGATACTAAGCTCTCTGGGGCTGCCAACTTGCTGACAAAACACTAAGCGGCTCAATCGTGGCAAGCGATCTTCTTGTTGAGTGTTGAGTTCAAGTTTCTGGTAGAGTATTAAGCAATTCGCATGATAAAAATCTTTTGAGACGGCTGCTTGCTCGCTTGCTGGGGATATCGATTACATGCCTCAGGTGCGACCTCGTCAAGCCGGCTGCCTGGGCATTGGATATGGGGTGGATGGAGGGATGGAGAGGGGAAACACTACTCTAGGCACGCTTGGCTCAAGTTCAGTTTTTGCAGTCCAACTGTGCGGTAATCGGAACCATCTCACTCACTCTCCCTCTCTCTCTCTCTCTTTTTCTCTCAACTCTTTATCTTATTTGTTGTTGTCTCTGTCTTGGTTTTTTTTATAAATATCATTTGTCTGTTAATTTATGTTTGGTTTTTAATTTCTGATTTGTGCGTTCGTTCAGTTTTCTTGCCCTGACAGTTACTCAGTTGCCGGCAGTAGGCGGCAGGGGGCGTGGCCAAGGCAGACAACCAAAGACAGAGATAAGACCACGGACCAAGACACAGCCTCAACGACAATTTTCGAAAAAAAAAACCTGAGCTCAACTGTGAAATTCTAAACCGAAATGCGAATAAAAATCAATTAATTAAAAACTGAAATTTTATGCCTTTCGTGTTGAACTGAAGTTGGAAATTGAAATCGGAATTGTTATGGTGATATCTCGTCTACAACCAACGGACCGACTGACTGACTGACTGAATCTATGTATATGCATTCGTCCCTGCCTCTTTCAGCTGCTCCTTCATTGCCTCTTTCGTATTTTGTGCAACAAGAGCTGAACACAATTTTTTGTTCTGTTTTTTTTTTTTTTTTTTGGTTTGTTTTTTTGTTATGCATTTTCCGTAATTAATGCTCGAGTATCTTGCAGACACATTTGCCAATTGCTGTGCTCAACCATTTTCATTTCCATTTCCATACCATACACATATTCTTGTTCTCATTCCCAATCCCTCCCCCTCTATAGCCTCAGTCGCTTCTCCTCTCTTGTTGCCAAGCATTTCAAGTTTTCTGCAAAACTCTCAACTTACAAAAACATATCAAATTTTCGTTTTTATTATGAATCCGTAATGAACTGACTTGACGATGAGAGTCTGAGAGAGTGTGTGTATGAGTGTGTCTGTGGCAAGAATGCGACCGAGAATCGCTATGAGAATGCACTGAACAAAATGTATGACAAATTGCTTACAGTTTTCTAGACAACAAAAGTTTATGGACAGAAATCACTGACAATGATCCTTTAACTACTATTTTTATACACTTTTAATATCAATTAGATATGGAATAATATAAAAGGAATCTCATACTCCGCTCTATTCTCTAATTATAAGATAGTCTCTAGGGTAAAAAAAGATGTTTCTAATATTTACATTCTCATTCTCGCGTTTGCTACAGGCAACGAAGAATATCGATCTAGCTGTATAAAGGACTTTTAAGTATTATAACAATTTTGAATCTTTTCAAAACTAAAAACAAATACTTCAAATCAAAATAGAACTATCAAAAATTCTTTAAAATAAACCTTAAGAACTTTGCCAATGAGAATTTTGTCATCTTCACTCTTTAATTGAATCCAGCCCTGGGCTACTCCACTTCCATCTAAACGGACGTATCCAGTGGAGGCAACGAGTTCGGGTAGTCAGTAATTTGAATATTTTTTTGAATTCAAATCTTTATTCGTGTATTGTTTTTAAAAATCAACAAGGAATGTCAAAAGTTCAAAAGTGTCTATTTACTGAGCAGAAAGTATTTAGGTCGAGATTTTTGTTGCATACTTTTGAGGGCACTTAGAGTTTATGACTAAATCATTTCTTAAAACACTTATAAAACATGGCAAAGCAAACAAAAATGTTTGCTATATTACTATTTATTTTTATAAAATTGCTTTTAAAACTTTAATTAAGTCCTTAGAATTGAAACTTATTTCTAAATCCTTCAAAAAATGGGGCCAAAAAAGAAAAGAAAGAAAATCATCTTTGTTTTGAATTGTTTTCGTTTGAAAACTGAGCACTTGAAGAGCAAATTCAGGTCGATTCTAGAATCTAGATCAACTGATCCCAAATACCCACTGACCATATAAGGGTTAAACAATGCAAACTGTGCACTAATTTCATTTTGACACTTAGTTTTTTTGCTGACCTACTTCAAACTTAACCGTTTGCCGAAGTTTATCTGATTGCGAGACTTATTACGCTTGTCCTTATGCCGTTTGCCTTCATTGCCACTCACTGCCCTCGACTGCCCACTGAGTGAGTCTTAGCAAGATTGGCGCTCTGTGTTATATGAGTCGGCCACATTAATACATGTCTACTGTTTCTTAAAAAATAAGAGAGAAGGCATGGTGGGTGGGGGCCGGGGGACACAACAAGAAACCTAATAGAATAATGTAAAGTACCCAACAACGATGGCAATAGCTAACGACGACGACGACGATGGCTTTGGTGTTGGTGTTGGCGATGTGAGATGCCCGGGCAACCCAATACGCTTATAATAACTCACCCTGAACCCAGTAAACTGAACCGAACCGAACCGAACTGAACTGAGCTGAACAGAGTCGAGACGAGCCAAAGCTAAAACTAAAAACGAACTAAAACCAAACTGCAACGGAGCAGTCATCTCCCTACCCAATACAACCCCTCTTCCACCACCCCTCATCCTCAGGTCGACGTCTCTGTCACCGTCTCGGTCTCCGTCTCCGTCTCTATATCCGTACCGTAGTTTGGTAAACCCAATCCGAGGCAGTGTCGTCGTTTCGACACCGACACCATGGCTACCACCACCACCACCCCAAAAAAAAAAAAAGTAAATATAAAAAACAACACTCAATGGCAACAAATTCTAGAATTACGCTAGTTTCTCAGTCTCTACAGTGTGTGTGTGTGTGTGTGTGCACAAAGTCAGTTGCTTTTTAGTTTGTTGTAATCGAATATCGATAGCTCAGGATTGAATGTCGCCGCGTCCTTCTTTTGATTCTTACATGGCATACTTGGCTCTCTCTCTCTCTCTTTCTCTCGTTCTTTCTAACTTTATCTATGGGTGAATTTTATAGTATGTTCTCTCTTACTCATTCTCTCTGTCTCTCTCTCTCTCTCTTTCTCTGTTCCTATCTTCATTTCTGGGCTGTTTTTTGCAATTTAATATCTTATATTATTTTAATGTATAGTATGTACATATATACATCAGATATGCCCTGCTATATGTACATATGTGTGTGTTTCTGTGAGAGAGTTTATAAAATTTCTAATCTGTATCAGCTGATAATATATATTATCAAGATTCACTATACATATATGTGGATTAAGGAAGTTCCGCAATCCCGATCATCAGCGAACTTTGTTAAGTCTTCATATGTATGTATCTTCACCGCTTAAACTACTTGGGAACTACAACTCAAGAAAGCAAGAACAGATGGACTACACTACAATTAATCTGCCATCAGTTTGATATCTCAAAAGTTCTAATTAAAACACATCATAAATTAGAATAGAATACAGAAAGGCAACACAAAAAGGTTATCCTTAATTTTCATTAATGAGAAAATCTCAATTCTCTTAGATTTACTCATCGAAATAGGGTATTTATCTAGCCGTCACTGTTCTATGGCAGTTCGCTTATGTGAATTCAAATAAGGGCTAATGGGTTATATTATATTACCAAGAAAAATGTGTATCCTGCATTGGTGCTACCAATTAGAGTTAGTCTAAACGATGCCCTTTGACGATCAATTTCTATAAGAATTCCCTTTTTATTTTTTGCATACTTTCGTCAGCAGGGCAAAGATGATGATGATGATGATGATGCACCTGTGACTGCATCTGCCCAAAAGGGGTCAACCTGTTCAAACAGCCGCCGCCCTACCACCCGTAGCTTGTCCCCACCCATGAGTAGCTCAAATTATTTTAACGTTATTTTAATTTGAGCTCTCACCATTTCAGACCGACGACACCTGCCCTTCTGCCCTAGCTTCTACTCTTCACACCTGTCAGCTCTCCATCTCCCTCACTCTGTGTGTGTATGTGTGTGTGTGTGTGGCGAGTGTGACTGATGCGAGGCGAGCTTTGCCAGGCTCACAGGTTGCCTCATGTTACGTCAACTACTACTGCTCCTGCTGCACTCAATCTCTCACCCTGTGCGTGTGTGTGTGTGTCCCTGCTGCTCTTTTTTTTGCTGTTGTCGTTGTTGTTGTTGTTGCTGGTCTCTGGATCTGGTTCCTAGTGTTTTCTGTATAGAATTTATCATATTCTATTTTGTTTGTAATTCAATCTGCGTCGCTGTTATTAAAGTTCTGCTGCTGCTGTGGCGATATTTGAGCTGCTAACCCACTACCTAAAACCCATCTATCCTGCCCTGAGTCCGTTTTGTTCCGTTTCTATATACATATGTATGTATGCACACGCACACATTTATATGTATATATATATGTATATAAAGGAGGCAAATGCGGGGGCGTCCCCAAGTGGCTGCCTAAGCCCAGCCCTGGCCAGGTTAGCATTTTGTCCATTGTCATTTTGTGTGGCCTCAAATTTCTCAATGCGTTTGTGTAACTGAATTCTTTATGCCTTAGTCGAGATTATATACATTTTAGTCATGATGACTAAAACAGTTTCATTTGTTTAACAATATATTCCATAGAGTTGAGTTGAGAAAAGATCGGAGATAGAAGTAACAACTTTATATTATTTTAACCTTTAGACCTCGAGAGTTTTTAGTGATTTAATAAATAAGGATATGAGCCTTGAGCCTTATGAATACCAAACAATTCATTGCACTTTTTAAAAAACAATCTGAGATGTTTCTATAATTAAAATTTTCAACCTTTTCTCGATCGTATAAGCATAAAACATAACATTATTCTATGGAACCATCGTATACTTTATGCTTTATGCAAGGAATATTCAATAGAATTTCTTTTTTAAGATCGAATAATTTCAATCTTTATATACTAAGGAAACTATAGAACTCTTTTCTTTGAAAAGTCGAACTTTTTAAACACAAATATAAATACACTATCGAGCTAAACTCTAGTTTTGTGATTGAATTGTGAGTTCGAAGTAATAGCTCCTTCTTGAAAGTTTTAAAAATTGAAAGAGTTACAAATTAACAATTTATAAACTAAACTTCCAGCTTTATAAAATATGATGTATGTCATTTCATTAAGTACAATCTCAATCCCATAAATTACTTCTTTAGTGAAATTTTCCGTTTTTTCGTATGCCCTAACGTATCCTTTTTTGTTTGTCTGTCATTCTTTCCGTTTTTATTTTTTCGGGTGGTTGTCTTTTCGTGAGGACATTGAGCCATGACTTGGTAGCCGCTGTCGCTGTCAGCGTCATCGACGTTGTTCCCATTGTCGTTGGCATAAAGCGGAAACCTTGAAGCATATCACCTTACCACAGTCCTATCGAATGGCACCCATATTGCCATTGTTGTTGTAATTGTTGTGTAATTATATTTTTGTTTAATTTTCATACAAATTATAAGTAAATTGATTTTTTTTTGTTTTTCAACATTCAGAATGAGCAACATTTTTAATGAATGGGGAAAAAAGAACTTTGTCTCTGGCTCTCCTTCTTTTTGTTGTTGTTGTTGCTGCTGCTGATGAAAACTTTAAACGCTGCAGTTGGCCACAAGTTTGGCCAAGTCTCAGAAACCGAGAGCCAAGAACCTTCAGTTCATTATGATAATTTTTCTGTTTAATAAGTAGGTATCAGAGCGTTCAACTGCAAGCCATTGGCTACAATTTCAATTCAACGATCAGATTACACGTACAGCATAAAAAAATAAGAAGAAGAATAAAACAGAATATATAACAAAACAAAGCAACAACAATATATATATGTGCTATCTCTTTTCTTTGGTGTGGCATTAAATTAATTTTGCTCATTTGAAGTTGCACGAATGACAGAAAGGGGGTTAAAGAGAGACGAAGAGGATGACAGGAGGCGGGCTGCATCAATTTGCAACCCACTCAGAGACTCACACACTCACTCACTCACTCATTCATTTATTCAGTCACTCACTCGTTAAAATGATTATAAAAAATTTATCAATATAATATTACGAACAGTTCCCTCCATCATCTCATCTTACCACCACCACCAGCAACAACAACATCAACAACAACAACAATAATAACATAGTCTCATACAATGTTGTCGTAATCGTAATCGTTAGACTTTAATGCTAACTCCGCATCCGCTTACAAATGCCTCGAGGACTGCGCCAAACAACAAGTTTCCAAAGAAGGCCAAGAGAACAGAATGCCAGCGCATTGCAAATTGAAGCGAAATTTCTTTCATTCTTGTTTCTAAATCTTCACTAGAATTAGTCGGAAATTGAATCGGTCAAGCAACCGAATGAACAAAGTTGGCAGGGTATTGGAGATTATAGTTGATATAGCCTCTCAGTAGTTTTTATCATCAACTGATTCAAACAGAAATCGAAGGATGGATTCAGCTTTTGATGTTTAGGACTGGATTTACCATAAATATTGCTTTGGGTATTGTCAAGTTAACCAACCCTTTTCATCCCTTTTGATAGTTTGTAATAATGTAAAATAAATAAAACACAAAAGCTTATCAAGATCTGACAAATGATCATTTCAATACCAATAATCTCACATGACGTATTCTTAGTTTAAAAGAAAAGGATATAAGAAAGTTATCAAAAGAAATCTATATCCTTTAAGTACAGATGTTTGTATGCTCATTTCTGCATCGCTCAATTATCCTTCAACTTCAAAACTTCACTTCTTCTTTCCCCTGCCCCAACCTGTCTGGGATCTTGATTCCAATCAAATCTTGTTCATGTAATATCAGAACCTATAATGGTTAACCTCCCGACTCTTTAGAATGTGTTGTAGTAATTCTAAATGAGATTAATCTCAAAACTTGTAGCTCAAAGCCAAAAGAAATTGATTTTATCTGAAAGTCAATCGGGCACACAGGAAGGATAAAAAGGAAAGAATATGAACTTGGAATTTGTTTTCATTTTAAACAAAGACTTTGAGTTTGGGCATTTCGAAATATTTGATTATTTAAACTTAGAATTGATCTATTAAAGAAGTTTTTTAAATGAAGTTCCACAGGATATTACTGAAAGTAAATCTGACCACATCGTTCTATTTTCCAAAACTATAGCTAATCCATCTTTGGATCAGTTGATGGTTTCAAATGTCATTTAAATATCAGTAACAAACTTTTTATACAATTTTCCAAATTATTTTGTGATACATTTAGAATAATAATCCTCCCAAGGGTAATAAGATCACTTTATAATTCATGGACAAGGGGGACGTTTTGCAAAAGATTATAGCTTAGCTTTATCACTCATTCAATATCGGTGATTATTAACTAAAGAAGAGTTAAGAATCTTAAAAATAAATAAATAAATAAACATAAATTCTAAAAAAATTGACAAGTTCGATAAAAATTGATTCAAGTGAAAACTTTAAAAAGTTGGCCAAGTTGAATATTTATATCTCAAAAGATCGGAAATGTTTGTTAATACGATTTCAAAATGATTCCTAAGATAAACAATGATTTCATAAGGTACATCTATTTGATCAGCCCATGTGTGTGTGTGTGTGTTATTCACCTTTTCTATTTTATGTGCTCATTCTAAACATTGTCAAAAATTACCCCCAACAGAAGTAGCTGGCATAAGAAACTAAGCAGAATAAGATAGAAATGTATCTCATTTGAAATTTGGTAATGGGAACATTTAGTCTTACCTTAATTTCATCGCTGGGCAATTCCTTTTTGATCTGCACCGCTGGGCCAACACTGGCTGCATCTCTTAAACTGGATGGTGAAGTTTTGGCCGACATTTCGTTTATGTTTTTAGTTTTTTGATTTCTTTCTATTTCTTTGCGTTTTGACTAGTGTTAGAAGAAGAACAAATTGTTTTATTTATAGAGTCGAATGGTAGAGTGAAAAAGTGAATGAATTTCCTGCCCATCCATCATCATCATCATCATCATCATCATCATGAACATGGATTAATCCTTCTTTATATATAGTTTATAATATATCTTATGTACATGTTGTTTGAAAAAAATAATTAATTACAATGTCTTTGCTTTGCGTCTTTCGTTCGTATATGAAAACAGAATATTTTTTTTCAATTCTTGCTTTTTGCTTTGAGTATTGTTTCGCATCCATTGGATACGGCAGAAAAAGAAGGAGAAAAACAGAAGCTGATGGGCGATATATTTATATACCCCCCCATATGTGTGTGTTTCTGACTGTGTGTGTGTGTGTGTGTGTGTATTCGCTTGGCGCGCACTTTGGTGTCTTGTAATTTAATACCTTATACGAAACGTTAGCAACCTATCACATAACACAAGACTACAAATTCGAATACAAACACAACAATAACAAATCGACATACATCTTGATAAAAGTAGGTACATATATATCTATATATTTAGCTATATATGTACATATATGCAGCACACAAGTTTTCATCAGAATTTTCATTTTGGATTTTGAAAAACGTAATTCAAAACTTCGGGCATTTGATACCAACATCAAGAAATTGTAACTTTAAAGTATTTCAAAAAATTTTAATTTTTAAGCTTAATCAATTGGTTTAAATTTGGTTAAAGATTTTTTGGTTTTCCTTATTTTATTTTTTGTTTTTTGATTTCATGTTTTCATTTTCTTTATAATTTCACTTTTCTTTGTTTTGGTTCTGCGCCTTCGTTTTGTTTAGCTATATATACTATATAAATACATATATTTTAATGATTTCTCAAATAGAAAACGAAAATGCAATTCAAGGCACTGCATATATATAATATATACTATATATCGTTTTCATTTTCTTTTCAATTCTTTTTGATTATAGACATATTTTTAAGGTCTTTATGGTTTCTTTGTGTTCTTCTTCTATTTTTTTCGATTTTCGTCGTTTTCTCGTTCACTTTGAAATACACATCGAGAAATATACTATATTCCAAAAATAGCTTTATATTTTCAAACCATATAATTTCTTTCTCTCTCTCTCTCTCTTTCACTCTCTTTTATTGTCGTTCACTCACAACTATCTCTCTTGCACTTGTTCACTCACAATTGGCTTTCTTCTGTCGTAGGTGTGTGTGCGTGTGTGTGTGTGTGGTATGTACTACTCTTTCTTCTGACTTTTTGACGCTTTCAAAACACCAACAACAACAACAACTGCAACTACAATATTCATAATATTAATAGCAACTACAAATCATCATCATGCACCATAATAAACATTTTCAATTTTCATTCTCACTTTTCACACATCTGATTTAGATTTCGTTTTCTTTTCACAATTTTATTCCTCTTATTTTTTGAAATTTTTTCTTGTATTTTTCGAAATATCTGAGAGACCTTCCGACGACAACGACAACGACGGCGGCAACGACCAAATGAACCACACGCGGCCGCGTTTCATGAACATTTGACGTAGCGAGAGCTGTGGCATGTGGATTTTACTTGATTCTGCCTTCGTTGTTGCTGCTTCTGTTGCTGCCGTTCGGTTTGCGTATGCGCAGCTGTGGGTCTTTTGGTATGATGACGTATTGTTTGGATGACCCCCCCTCTAGCCACCTACACCATAACTCATTCGCTTCCTGCCACACTCACTCCCTCTCTCTCTCTCTCTCTCTCTCTCTCTTGTAAGGATATGTTCATCTCATTGAGCAATGAAAGCGAAAACAAAATATTGTTCAAACAAAAAAAAAACAGTTTTGAAAATTATGTATGTGATTGCATTCTCGTAGTTTAAAAATAAGTTGCATCATTTACCTGCCACATCATCTCTCTCTCTCGCTTTCTCTCTCTTTCTTTCTCTCTGCAGTGATGTTTGTTAATTTTCAACTGAAATTTATTATTGCATTATGTCAAGTTGATGTTGTTGTTCTTTTAATTTATACAAAATATCTATGTATGTATGTATTGGCATAAACGCACTTGAAATCTATATGTATATATATATGTATGTACATTGTAGAAGATCAGAGAAAAACAGCGAAATGTGAAATTAATGGGGGGAAATTCAATTCTGACAGCCAGAAAGGTCATACAAATGCATCTTGAGAACGATCGAAAGACAAAATGGAATGAAAATCTATGATGACGTGTACAAAATATTTTCAGTAGTTAAATTTCAGAGGAAATCTAAAGAAAATCATAGATATGTAAATGTTAATAAAAGCTGAAAATGTTAATAAAAAAAATGTTCTACAAACATAACTTTTTCATTAAATAAGTGATCCTAATTTAGATTTAGTTGAAATATCATAAAATAATGACTTAATATTGAAGATCTACTAAAAAGATCATTTTAAGTTTCTAATTGTAATATTATACTTTATTTAAAACTGTTTAACAAGATGCAAATTAAATTTTAATATGTATTCACTTAAATTAAAATTTATAAGTATAATTTGGCAAAATAATATATAATAAAGTGTAATATTGTACAATAAAACATAATATAATATAAAATAATTTAAAATCTTATAAAAATATTTCGTAAAAGACTATCTTAGAGTTATTATTAGTTAATTTCACAAAGTTAATCAAAATTCTTTTTAACTTATTTTCTGCCAAACAAAATATATAACAAGAAATTCGAATGTAACTTATTAAATAGTTATTAATAGTTATAAAAAGGAAAGAAAAGTTTTAGCATTCTAAGCACTTACTTAGTATAACCTATTCAAAGCTACTAAAATAAACCCAATCACCAAAGATTGGTTAAACAAATTTAAAAAGATTTTTTATTCATTTAATAGACGAAAATCTTAATTTTGTTGCCAAATTTATCATTTAGAAAAAAAAGCAGGGTTTGATTTTAATTTTTAAAATTGTAAACTTTATATTAACTATTATTTTTGAAAGCCTTTATTATAACTTAAGAAAATAAAGATAATATTTAAACATTGTTTCTCATTATAAAAAATATATAAATCTAGAATGTCAATAATGACATTGTGAGTGTGAAACATACGAGTAATTCATATCACATTACAGTAGGTAAGAATTGAAGTTTCAAAACATTCTTGGTACAGAGTTTCCCGAAACTATTTTCCAAAGATTAACGGTGCCAAATTGTAATATCGTTGTGACTCATTTAACTAGATAATTAAGCACTTACTCCCTAATAGGGTCCAAAAACAGTTGGCAGTCGATGATAGTCCCAAGCACAAGCACAGCCAAAAGAACGACTATTCCACCTTTTACTCAATAGACCATCATGTAGTCGTGATAGTACTTTGGTAGTACCAATTGCCAATTGATGTGTGTGTGTGTGTGTGTAGGTAAGTACCCAGTACCACTTAAGTGTTGCAGTCCCGTGGCTAACTTGATAGTCGTCGTCGTCATTATTGGGCTTTGTTCTTTAACAGTTAACAAAGATGTAAAAACAGAGAGCAAGCCAAATGCTTAAATAGCAACATAATAATTAAGATTTCACAAAAAGAATCAGAATCAGATGTACAACAGAAGGAAATGAGAAATTAAAAGCAGACACAGTTTGCTGCAGCTGCTGTGCCAATCAAATTAAAACAATGCAATAATTTAGATAAATGTAGCATTTAATGCGATGAATTTGATTTAATTTGAACATGAGCCAGATAGATTTATTGTTAGCATTAGTTTTCAAATTCTTTTCGTTTCTTCTTTTACCGTAATGTACTTAAAAATATTCTTTTGTTTACTGACTCATTAGCAATAGTTGATGAAAATTGCAATTTGTTCTTTAATTGTTGTTGATATTTTTTATTGGCAACAAAATTGTTTTACTTGCAGTTTTAACCATGTGTCATTATACATAAATTTATGCCATATTTTCCCGATTTATGTCAAGGTTTAAGGTGATTTTGACTCCTGGGGGTTTTCAATTAGTAACAATTCAAAATTAAACAAGTATACCAGTATCGATTACTCAAAAACAATAATTATTCAAGCTATGCCGAGATTCGGCCAATTGTGTAAATATTTAGTCATCATAATTGCCGTTGTATCAATTGCTGTGGCTATATTCTCTATATATTTTAATGTTAAAGAGATGGATGAAACTCAAGATTATACATTTTTGTCTTGGGCGGGTGTTGTGGCATCGATTTTTTATGTATTTACCTGCATGCTGCTCCTTTGGGGCAGTCAGAATGTAATCTAAGAAGTGCACGAAATTTATATTGATTAACTTAATGATTGATTAATTCCCTTTTGTCAGGAACGGCCAAACTGGATGATACCATGGGTCGTATTCACCTGGATTGGTGTAATATGCTTTGCGAAATGTCTTGCCATGGTGATTAATGGAAATGCCAGCCTTTTAGTAGCCATGAGTAAGCTATAATAGTAGAGACATTTGTTTTAATTGATTCTTGAGGTCTTTTGCATTTTTCCTTTAGTTATAAGCATTTTTAATTGGGCCATTGTGATGCAAGTGTTTTTGAACTTGAAAAATTGGACGCGTGTAGATAATAACGATAATAACGATACTGTTAATGACGAGAACGTAGCAACTTTTCAATCTACATCTGCCAATTGATTTAAATTTTTGTTGCCGTTACATTTCTGTTGATAAACGATAACCAATCGACACTTGCTTCGATAACCGATGACACATCGAATGTTTTCACTAATAGGCCCATCAGCTGTTTTTTGTTTTGAAAAATTAAGCAATTACTTTTTAATGATAATATGTCAAAGCTACCCAAGTCGGCGCTTAGTCTTAAGCAGGTAACTACTCCAAAGTGGATGAGTGTTATATGCATTTATTGTTTAATTCATTTACTCCACAGTTCATGCTGCGACAAGAGGTATTGAAACTATATAGGGATATATTTCGGACCATACGCCAAGTGCCAGATAAACATAGTCAAATGGAACTTAAAGCCTGGGCTCGATATGATTTCGAAACGAACCGCCAACAGAGCGATGAAGTGGCTATTAAAATGCTTATACAGCATGGACGTCGTAGTCTCACCGAGCTAAAGACCAGTTTACAATTGAGTGCAGTAAATGGAGAGAAGAAATAATTTAGTTGTTTTGTTTTATTTTTGAGCTCGTCAACCACTTAATAAGGGAAGAAATAAATAGTAGTACAATGATTGTTTAACTAAGAAAGCTATAAAAACCTTTGAGGTGTTGTAAGTGTCTACATTTCGCTGTACGTTAAGATATTAAAGTGCGTTGTTTTAGCAGTCTAGAGTAGTGTCTGTCGCAAGGCATGTGAAATTTTGCAGTCCTTCTCTCCTTAGATCAAGGGCTTCAATAGACTCAACCAGGCAACCTTTAGCAGGGCCAGGCCAAAGAGCAGGGAGCCGACACTGGTAATGATAAGCGAGATGAGATCTCGCTTGGCATGCTGATCCACGCGTCCCACAAGGAAACTGTGTATTACAGTGCTGGTGATGTGCGCCCCATCGAAACCAAAGCAGGGTATCGCATTCACCAGAGCCAGACCAATGCTAAAGACTACATTGTATTTCAAGAGTAGAAACCATGAATCTGGCCAAGCAGAACTTAATGCTGAATACCGTGGCACGAAAGCGGATACCCTTACCGAACGCACCACATCATAGGGATGGCCCACATAGATCACAGAAGATAATTGTTCGCCATTTAAACGCTGGCGCTTAAACTGTAATATGGCCGTTGAATTTGGCATCAAGGGTCGCAGGCAATGCCCCTGAGTGCAATCACCGCCAGTGCAATACTCGGTGACATCCTCCAAGGTGCGGCGTACATGCAGGCAAACGTGCTGAGGCAACTCCGCAGGAGCTTCCGCTGTCATATCTTCGATTAGCTCAAAACAACTGACATTGGGATTTCTCTCATCACAGCACTGGAGACGACCGTCCGCGGAATGATGCGATATATCGATGCTTTCATCATTTTGTCGCACAAAGTCGGCACTCACACAATAGCCTCGACGCACGGGCAGTGTCTTCTGTAGGCAGCCACTCCAGGTTTCCTCACTGCTTACTTCACAATCGTTTAGCTGAGTAATTACATTATCTACTTGTAGGCCACGATCTCCACCACCAGCGCGCAATGGAGACTTGGCGGTCAGCTCGGTGACTATCACATTTTGATTGTATACATAAAACGGTGACAGTGTGATGCCCACCGAGGAAATGAGAAGGTAACAAAAGCTGGCAAATAAAAAGTTATGCCAAATACCGGCGCAAAGGATGCGCAACTTGCGAAACCAGCGCAAACTATTGAGATGATCGTGAGATAGCTCTGTATAGGCCATAGGTAGGCAGTAGTAGAACTGTAACGATGAAAACATTAGAAGACACCTGAATCAGCTAACTTTGAACTCACCTTTAAGCCAAATCCCGTCACTGGTACATCCTCAAGAACTGCAGCCAGGGCATGGCCCAATTCGTGCACTACCAGGCACATGACTAGTGTTGCAATATAGTAGCCAATCTCTTGAAGCGGCAGATTCACACCCGGCAAGAGAATCTCTAATTGCACCAAGGAGGCGGCATCTGAGTCTAAGGACGAAGATGACGTGGCCGTCTCACCGCCATTAAATATAGTTATAATCAGCAATATAATGCCAATAGGCAGCAGTGAAAAGGCGAATAACACCCCCACATTAAAGCTACGGACTAGAAAATTTCTGGTACAGCTATGGCCAGCAGAGCCCCAACGCAAAAGCATACGATTGAAGGCATTTGTGTGCCAATGCACACTCATAAAGTTCACAGTAAATCCGGTGTTCTTCAGAAACGCATCGTAGGGATAGTGCATGCAACTCTAGAATTGAAATAATATAAATATAAGCCATGTCTTGAGGATGATCAAGAAGAGCCTACCTTAAAGAACCGATCAAAGAAATATAAAATGCAATATATCGAAGTCAATGCTACGAAGAACACCACGGGATCCATCGTAGCTTTCGGTTGAGAGTCTATAACTAGCTGACACACACACACACACCCACACAGAGAGACTAATGCAAACCTTTTTAATGTTTAATTTGCCATATTTTTATAAAATTCCTAATTTGTTGTCTTTTTGTTTAGAGATGGACCATGCGAATCGCGTGCAGAACTAGAGATGAGCAGCTTGCCCGTTACTTGTCACTGGAAATTCAAAAGTCACAGTTTACAAAAAATAACGACATAAAAAATCTAACGGTCATTTGTAGATATTAAATTATAGTAAGTACATGTTTTTGGATATTTATAGAAAGAATTGCCAGTGTTAATAAAATTTATAAACTGCAACTAATTAAAATATTGCCAATTTTTGCGATTGATCTCAAATAAATATGAACAGTTTTAGTATTGATAGTTTTTTATATAGAAACATATTTCCGTGTCTGCGAATTTCCACAATTATCATTGGCATTATCTCAAGTGCTGTGGCTTTTTATATCCTATTTAATTGTTTCGGAAGTTCACACTGTGGTAATGACCAGATCGTCAAGATACCAACATATATGCTAGAAACTGGCGCCCTTGTCTATATAATAGCTTCGTCGATACTGATAACTGGAGTTTGGCTAGTTGGTATAACCAACATGCGCAAGAACTAATCTATTAATTCTTTATTGTATTTTGCAGAACCGTCGCTGCTGCATATTTCCCTGGCTGGTGTGTCTTCCCTATGGAATAATAGCATATTGCGTAGCTATTGAAACCTTTTCAGTATCTGCTAGGAATTGCTTAATTGCCTCTGTTAGTGAGTTATACCTTTTTCAAAGTATTTACAATTGGTTTCCTAACTCCTCACAGTTCTTAACTTAAGCTCTGTGGGCATTTCATTGCTATATTTCCGATCTGTGGAACTCCCTCATAGATATTCTAGTTAAACATTATGGGAAAAGTGGAAGGAATTGTCGAATTCGTATGCATATTTATTGGCATTGTGTCATCAGTCATGGGTATCGAATGCTTCCATGCAAATCTTTTGGCAGCTCAAGAACTGAAGGATAAACTTTTTTTGGCTTGCTGCTTTATGGTATTGTCCGTTTTTTATACAATTTCCAGTCTTTTGCTCGTCAGGGGAACTTTAAATGTAAGCAAATCCTTTCAATGGAAATCCAATTATTATAACTAACTTCTTATAGAGGATCGGCAATCACTTAATACCTTGGATCGTCCTTGTACCAGTGGGCGCTTTAAGTTACGCACAATTTTTCGCTTCACTCGTGAGTAGCACACAAACAGGAGTACTTATAGGCCTAGGTGTGAATGAATATGTAAATACTTTTAATTTTCATTATTTTTCTAAACGGCTTTTTCCTTCTCAGTTCTGTGCATTTTCAATTGGACCATTGTGCTCCAATTGTTTTTGAGCTATAAAAATTGGTTGCCCCTCGATGTGAAGGAGGATGAAGATAATAATGAAACCCAAACAGCTGTCTGACCTGACCTAAGAAAATGCCGAGCAAAATAAAATGAATAAAACTGGCGCATTGCAATGTGGAAAAACACACATTTACTCTTCCTCTCAGTCTTTCTCTTTCTTGTCAGGGAAATTCACCTTTACAATCATTGAGAGAGACCCCACAAAAGTCGTTTGAGCCGAAAGACTCTAGGCTTCAGTCGAGAATCTGAAGCTGAACGACTAACACCTATAGCGTAGAGCCGTATGCTGTAACCAAAAGTCCTTTGTGTGTGTCGAACAAGAAAAATAAAAGAAAATTTTGCAATAGGGAAAAGCCTGCTCTCTGCTTTAGCAACTTTCATTTCGTTGAGAAAAAATTAAATAAGGAAGAAAGCTTGTAAAAGAAACTGAAATTTCTGCAACTCGTTTTTAATTTCATCAGCTTCAGCTGATGTTTTAATATCGATTTGTCCGAATCATCAAAATCAAGTAAGAGGAAGAGCCAAAGAGGAAATAGGAAACAGTTTTCGACACAAGATGCTCTCACAAGCCCCACAAGTTCCTTGCGAAGCCTTAAGCAATCCAAAAACCAACTAGAAATAATTACAAAAAAATACAAAAATCACAATTCAGTGCCAAAAGGAAATAAGACAAATAGAACGAAAAAGAGGACCAGGACTAGGACCACAACGAGCACAAGAGTTAGCTCAAATTATTAATATTCAAAACAAAATTGGGCCATCGAGGGGAGGTCCGCATCAGCTCCAGCTCCAGCTACAGCTCTCAGCTATACTTTGTCTTTGTGCAGTGAAGTCAACCAGCCGAGTTAACCCAATGCATTTGGGTGCACAACAACAATTACGCCCCAAGCAACAACAACAACAACGCGAGCAACAAGAGAAACATCAAAGACGTTTCACATTTAGTAAAGGACGACGACCATGTCATCCTTACAGCGTGACTGGCATTTACAGGTAAAAGAGATAACCCATCGACGGATGGGATGTTAAGTCATCCACAGACTCCCTCCCTATCCACAAAAAACAAACTTCACACACACTTCCGCATCTTTTTTAAACATCATCCAAATAACTTAGACTGGAGTGGGCCAATCTCGGAATTATTGAGGTAGTTTGAGTTGGCTTGGTAGGCTTTATATATACATATTTATGTTTCTGTTTCTCTTTATTTTGTGGATTTTGGTGAGTATGCGCAGTATTTGAAACGAAACCAGTAAACAATGGACAGTATTGGGTCAACATCAGGGACATCAAGGGCAAAGAGGATATAAGTAGGGGCTGGGTAGCTCAAACATATGGCTTTCTATTTAATTATCAGGTAAATTGATATAGTCATTTAATGATGGGTATTCAATTCTGATACATTTGGTGGAAAAACCAGTAATGGATATTAATTTGTATTTGAGAGACTTTAATAGATAAAGTTCTAAACAATAAAGAAAGCAAGGAAGAAATCTTAACAGCTAATTTCTTAATGTATTATAGCTGCCTTAGCATTAAAGAGTCCTTTAAAAAGTAAAAGTAACAGGAATATGAATTTGATCCTCAAACAAGTAGGTATTGTTTGTTTTGATTATTATCACAGTCAAACTTAGTGATAACAAACTTGTCTGAAGTTCCTGTAATAATAAAGATGTTTTTACTGAAGTTCTTTAAAAGGATTCAACTTTTCCAAGATATTTTGAGTTTGTTCTAATATATTTATAATAATTTACACAGCAAATATCTGTATATATTTTATTCTTCTCAAAACGTATTAAATCTTACCTGTCGACCCAAAATAAGTCTTACGAACTTAATTGTTTCGTTGACAGCACAAAAGCTTATCAGATGATTCTTTCATCTTTCATAAGGACTTCAGATTTTGAAATCTTTCAAAGCTAAAAACCACACATTAAGCAATCGGGACGAATTCCTTAATCTCATGTGGACCTGAAACCTTTTTAGCGAACATAGGGTATTCTAACTTATTGCATAATATTCTAGGGTTTCAAAACGCACTAGAAGACTTTATTTAGAAGCAAAAGGAAATGAATATAAACTAAACAGATATACGATATACAGAATACGATTATCGGTTATGTTTACAAGATTATGCTCCATCAAAATACTTTTATCCTGTTTGCCACATTGATAGTTTCTTTGGGGATAATGGAAATGATTGAGGATTAACGAAATATTTTCTCTTCTTAACAAACATTTTCTTAGGTATAAACGTTGAAATAGAGTTAAGATTTTTATAGAAATATAGTTATATATATACAGTGGTGGTCAGTAGGTTAGCCACTTTTTTTTTTTTTTGAACTTGAAGTTGATTTTCTGGGCTTCCAAGAAATTTATTGTATTTAGATGATGATCCGTAATTATTGTCATGTCAGCATTCGCCGTTTATTTTTTACAGGTGCGTTTAAACAAAAAGCCCCCTATCAATATTCGGTCAGTAGTTAAGCCCAGTCTCTCCAAAATCTTTAATAATATATTTAGACATGTAAATTCATTGAAGAAGTTGTAGATCTAGGTAATCTAAGATAAACTACATACCAAAAATTGCCATTTTAGCCCCAGGTTTTTTTTTGGGTCCATCGAAATTTTGGGTTTTTGTATGTAATTCTTGAGGTCCCTTGGTTTGACGCCGATTTACGATATTAATTTAAACTAAAGTACTTTTTTCTTGATCAACATATGAAAGTAAATTGAAGTTCCCGTTAAATGCTATATGCTTTATAAAAATGTGACAAAAATTAGATATGATTCAACGCCTATCATTTTTTAAAAACTAGACCCTTTCAGGTCTAAAGTATAATGGATCCACACAGAGTGTTAACAAAGTGTTGCCAAGAGGCACAACTGGTTCTGAAAGGTTCAAAAAGTAGTTACTAACTTTAATTCTACATACATATACATATGCAACTATATAAATGTTTAAAGAGCCCTTAGACAATTCTTCTAACGACAAAACTCTCTCTAAGCGAAAGGATATTGTTAAAGCACACTCTTGGGGCAATTAAATCACTTTTCCGCTTAACTCTTTGGCTAACTGATTGCAACACTTAACTTGTTTTAGTTAATTATTATAAAAAGACACCATTTTCAATTTAAAGTGGACAAAATACAAAATACAAATTTTTATAGGAATTTTCTTTAATTTAGATTTCGTGAACTTTAAGCAACAAGTTAAACGAAAAGCAACAAAGAAAAATATTTTTTTGTAATTTGCTTAAATTGACCTTGAGAGGAGGATGAAAATTGTGTCACAAAGCTCGTTGTAATTTTCCTCGCAATTTAAGATGGAAGATTCCTGGGTGACAGCGCACACACAATGGCGTCTTAGGCTGTGACATTTTACAAGGTCATTGTGAGGGGGTGTGGCGCTTGGGGTGGTTTTTTGTGCCAAATGGACAGGCGTTTTCTTTTTGTTGCTTTTCTGCTTTTGCAAGGATGCTCATTAACTTTGTCAGGCAGGCAGCAACCTAGTTGGTTGCATTCAATAGTTGCATGTTTCATGACTTGACATTTTTTCCCCCATTTCATGGAATTTTCCAACACCAGCAGAATATAACCTGAATATATTTATGACCATTGGGAAAACAGTATATTGACATGACAACCATGATGATGATTAGAATACTGATGATGATGATGATGATAACAGACACGTGTGGATATTATTCACCTACATTAATTTAGCTTTCTATTTGTTTCGCGTGTCGTATGTGTGATATTGCGTATACGCCTTGATAAATTGCCTGATGATTGCAAAATCAACATTGATTTGTATTGCCTGGGGAGGAAGTATAATAATGTTTGCCTTAAACTTGACCCTGAATTGCATTGCAGTCGATTGGCAATTGGCAAAATGGTTGAATGGAAAATTCCCCGACGTCATGGCAAGCGCACAGCATGCATCACCCACCCATCATTCTCATTCATTCACTCACCCACCCATCCACCCACTCACCCACCCACTCACTCTAGTCACTCTAGTCTGCAACTCTGCAAGAAAAATGGCAACTTATTTCAATCGATTTAACAAACAAAGTATCACAATAACAACAAATATCCATTCCCCTCTTCCTAGGCTCTGGGGTAATTACAAGCATGAAAAGTAATAGCAATGAATCACCTAAGGAGAAGCAATGTTATTTCTTATTATTTCTTCTTCTGTGTTTTTATATTTCTTTTTTTTTCCTTTTTTTTTTTTTTTTTTTGAAAAACAACTTAAACTTAACTCAATTAAATCAAATGGAGTGCATACATTAGGGCAATGCAGCGATGTCGTCGTCCTTTTCTTTTTTTTCTGAATTGCGGTCTGGAAGTTTGCGTGTCGTGCCTTGGCAATCATTTAGCATTCGTTTGCCAAATTGGTCACAAATTGTGACTTCCTTCCTTTTTCATTTTGTGAACAGACTGTTTCATCTTTGATGTGGCGTTTGTCTCTTCCACATTTGCAGGGTTCACGGGGATCGGTTTACTGCGCGAGTGAACCGGACCCAACTGGTGGAGTCCAGTACGAGTCGGGAGGGCTCATTCTCGACAATCGTCTGCCCGGCGGCTCAGCCGTTGGCTCAGTTGGACCACACGATGGCAGTGGAGCTGGAGCTGGATCTCTATTCTCAATTGTCTCGGCACCACCAGCAGCTCCATTGCCGGCACCTGCGCCACCGACAGTTGTTGAGCCCCTGGCCGAGTTGGATGTCAAGCAAATGGAATCATTGTATATGCCATCGCCATCACCGTCACCCATGCGCCGACCCGTCACTCTCACTCTGGATGCACCCTGTTGCCCGCGCACTTTACACTCCAGCCTGCTTGAACATCAGATCTCTGAGATGGAGGAGGATGACAATGAGAACCTGTTAACAGTATCGAGCATTACGGCGAGACCGTTGATAGCAAAATCTCATGAATTGCGCAGTAATCGCAAATCCTTGGGCGGCAGTACGGCGCAAAGTAAATGCATTCGTCGGAGCAAGGAGCGTGAAAAGTCGGCCACCCAGCAGAAGCGTCTGAAACAACCTTCGAAGGATCGAGATTCGTCGACAACAACCACCACAGAGGGGACCATTGATCCGCCAGATGGTGGCTATGGTTGGTTCATTGTGTTCGGAGCATTCTCTGTGCAGTTTTGGGTGGCCGGCTTGGTGAAATCCTATGGCGTACTTTATGTAGAGATAATGGAAACATTTCCCAGCTCCACGGCCACTGTGGCCTCATGGATACCCGCCATTTTGTCGGCCTTATGTTTGGTCTTAGCCCCCTATCAAGCGCACTGTGCCAGCGCTTCTCATGTCGCGCTGTGGTCTTTGTTGGCGGCATCTTTTGTGCCATGGGCATGATATTGAGTTACTTTGCCACCAGTTTGCTTCATCTACTCTTTACCTTTGGCATACTTACAGGTGAGTTGTTGATTTACCTGCCCAGCGCAAATGTACTAACTACAAGCAATTGTGCCTCCTTCCCACTTTCGTAGGTATTGGTGGAGGCTTATCTACCACACCGGGCATTGTGATTGTCTCGCAATACTTTGATAAGCATCGTGCGTTGGCCAATGGCATTTGTGTGTCGGGCACAGCTGCTGGAAGTTTCATTTTACCTGTGCTGATTAAACATTTGGTGGAATATTGTGGTTTCCATGGCACTATACTCATATTGGGAGGTTGCATGTTGCATGTTTGTGTCTCGGCTACACTCTATAGACCCATCAGTGCCTATGCAGAGCAACAGCCTAATGGACATGATGATGAGGAGGAGCATGAAGAGATAGCCAGTCGCAAGCCTTTGAGCGAGGAGATTAATCCCAGTGGCACGGGCATGTTGACCACTTCCACCTATCTTGGAGACGCCTGCGATGTGGTGGTATCTAATAACGAGTTGAATGATAAGTTTATAGAGCATTTGTTTCTCGAAGAATCCAAGAATCATATAAACTACATGGCCAGCCATCAACCAGGTGAATTGTCAACTTATCTACCTAATTAGCATTTAAGTTATTCAACTAACACCTATTTCCAGACAAATCAGCTCAGGAGAGCGATGACGAAGTCAAGGATATCATTGGCGAGACAACTTTCATAAAGCCCATGAAAAAGGTGCGTAGTTCGGGTCTCTTGCATTCTGTGGAGGATCTTAGCACGGACTCAACTTGGGTTTATCGCAAACACTCCTCGGGCACGGATTCCAATCGTGGCAGTCGTCGGCGTCGTAATGTTTTTGCCAACGATGAGGTCATCTCAAAGATACAAACTCATCTGGAGAAAGAGAAGCCATTGTCGCCACCATCATCACAACCACCGCCAGTTAGTCGCGGCCTCAGCAAGAGCATGGAGATCCCCACCCCAGTGAGTAATCTCAGCGAACTCAAGCAGATGGATAGCGGTATGCTGAGTTCCCAATTGGTGGCAACGGGTTATCATATGGACGACGATGAAGACGACGATGAAGATGGAGCCGAGGATGGAGACAAGATGCCTCGCACTTGTTGTGAACGCATTGAAATGTATTTGGATATTAGTTTACTGCAAGAGCCAAGTTTCATTTTGATGTGTCTATCGGTCACTCTGATGTCTGTGGGTTGCCCCTACATGTTGTACTATTTGCCGGCTCATGTCATTTCCATAGGTTAGTGATCCCAGCCTAACATCCAGAAAGATGTTTGACCCTTCTTTTTCTTGTGTTAAAGGTTACAATAAGAGCGAGGCGGGATATTTGGTGGCTGTAAGCGCCGTATTAGATCTTTGTGGTCGTCTGGGTCTGGGTTGGCTATCCGATTTGCAGCTTTTTGATCGCAAAAAGACCTACACTCTATGGTAAGTAGTCGTTCGGCTTAAAAAAATGCATTAGATTGTGTTATTTGATTTGTTTTTTAGCATTTTGGGCGCCGGTTTAGCTGTGCTTACCATACCCTTTGCCAAGACTCTTATATTGGTGGGTCTATCGGCAGCTATCTATGGTCTTTGTCTGGGTAGTTGGTATGTCCTGATGCCAGTCCTACTGGCCGATGTCTTTGGCACAGATCGCATTAGTTCGAGTTATGGCCTGGTACGAATGTTTCAAAGTATTGGAGCCATTTCAGTGCCTCCATTGGCTGGACTCTTGAGGGATTTGTCGGGCGATTATGAGATCTGTTTCTATTGCATGGGCTCCTGCATGGTTCTTGGCTGCACTCCTTTGATTGTTTGGTCTATACTGGAGGCTCGTAATCATCGTCTCTTTGTTCAGCGGGATGAGGATGAAGATGACGACGAGGACGACGATGATGACGACCACATGGGAGTGGCCTAAAATGTTACTTACTACCCACTATATATATACATATAGTTCGAACATTACCTATGTTTTCAATAGTTCCTTAGTTAATACCGAATATTATTTTCGAATGCCTCACCGAATAACTCGCTATATATCACTTATCAACTATCCAACAACAGCTTTCTTTTTCCTCTCATATCTCATACAATGTACTATATATATATATATTTATATATGAATGAATATCTGCCTACAAAACAAAAAGGGACAAAAACAAAAACAAAAAAATACTAAATACTTAAATAAGCACCAAAATGTTGCGCAAAAGAACTGAGTTAAAAAAAGACATGAACAAATTCTAATATACATATATATATATCTATGGGATTTACATATACAACAAAAAAAAAAAACTATACCCAACTAAAAAGACAAAAAAAAAACAAACAAAAACGAAATGAAAGAACCGTAATAAACTGCATACTAACTAACAAATACATATGTTTAGTTCTAGGTACCCCAACCCATCATCATGCCCCATTCATCTCTGTGTGAGTTCATTTAAAGTTTATTAACAATATACTTAGAAGAAAACCAAACAACAAAAACAACTAACTAAAGATTGAGTTTCGTTGGTTTGAGCATCCTAGCATTAATCTAGTTGTAACTTAGTTGTTGTGAGACATTTACCCAGAAATAAAATATTAAAAAAACAAAAAGAGAAAAATTACCAAAAAAAAAAAATAAAAAAACAAAACAAAAATGGTAAGAGAAATTTTACTTTTGACCGTAACCTCTATTACTCTGGTTAGTTCATTAATTATGCCAAACAGATTGTTGCTCCAAACGTGGCTAGAATGTTATAATTTATAATGTTTGCCCTTTTTGGTATTTTTTTGTTGTTTCTTGTCGTGTAACTGTAATGTGAGTCAGGGTCAAAGGTGGTCAGTTCATTGAGAAATTGGCCCAAGTCATAAACAATTAGCATAAAAACACGTTCAAACATTATTTTCGATAATTGTTATATCGTTTTGCAATTCAATTGAAAATATTCAACTTGATGGATTTTCAATTAATTCTTATGTTGGATCTTCTTGGTCAGGACCATGATTTTTGGAGCGTTAAGACAAAAAGAAAACTTGATGCAGGATCTACTAAAATTACAGGTCCTGACAGTCCTTTAAGAACGATGTTCTCACTACTCAGAAACATAAGATAAACAAATTCGGAAATGCATTTTCTTAAATTTTCTAAAATTTGTAGGTACAGAAAATCTATTTCGATTCTTTAGTTACTGCTAGTTTTGGCCTAGTTCACTTTGGCAATGTGTTCAAAACTAATAAAAATATGGAAGTTTAAAAAGTTATCGTGATGTAGTAGTCCTAAAAAGGTTAATAATGTGAAAAATTTGTTACCAAAAATAAAAAACTGTAAATTGAGAGGCTAAAGGAGTCAAAAGAATTATTCAAATCTTTGTAAGATGATTTCAAGCATGTATTTTCCCCATACTTTATTTTTTTTAAATTTCAAAAATTATTTCATCAGTTTGATTTCAATTCAGCATTTTTTTGGGAAATTAAAAGATCAGTTTTTTAAATTTATATTTCAGAATAATGACAATTAGCTTTAAAATGGTTGGAACTTTAAAAAACGAATATTATTTGACTTGATTCCTTGCGAAAATTTACCAAAATATAAGTTTTCAGGGTTCTAAGAAATTGACTTTTAAATTAATTAATAATTTGCAATGTTGTGTTGCGTTTAATGAATTATTCAAAAATTTCCAAACTTTTTTTGACACCTGTTTTCGACAGTCAGTATTTGGCCAATTACGAACGGACTCTGAAAAGTCATATCTCGGTTTAATGGCAACTTTGCTTCTATAAAAATAAAATAAAAAATCATTTTATTAAAAGTTTCACTTTAATTTTAACGCAGTTATCTTTGAATTGCTTTTTAACATTGTAAAATTAAAAATTAAAATCAAATTCCAACACTTTTTGATTCCTATTTATAATCTCAGTAGCTCCTTTTTCTTCAATTCAGATTAGTTTGAGTTTTTCAGTTATGGGTTTGCGATTTTCGAGTTTTTAATGCATTTTCAAAAAGCATTTTCCAATAGGAATAATTGGAGTTTCATATTGGAAATGTACTGCAAATATAAAGTATTTTTACTTAGCTTGTCTATATACATATACTTAATTAGTTAATTGGCTTATCAAACTTAAAACAAGTTCTCATTAATATGGATATCCTTATTGATTCAAATATGAATGAATACATATATGTATATATATGTAAATTTGTATCACTTCTTCTTTCTTTGTTCAGGTTTACTTTTAATTTATCCAATTGTTTAATTCAATTTATTACAGCCTTAATAGTTAATGTTTTTAATCAAGGTAAATTTATTTATTTTTTTTTTTTTTTTTTTTTGATTTCTTTGTCAATTATCACTTTGGCAATGCCAAAAATTTCAAAATCGTAATAAATAAAATAGATAATTATTCTCTATTTGACATATGTATAAAATATTTTTGTAAACCAAAATGATTTATGCCGATAATTGCTGTTGCTGCATTGAATTGAGATGCGGCTGCATATTAATTGCCATTATAGATGTCTTGATACGCGGCGTGGATCGGTTTTTTGTAGATCGTGAGTTGCATACACTAATCATATCGTTAAGAAACCTATTTATGTATATGCAGCTGATACCTGGATGGGTTTTGTTTCCCTGGTGGTGAGTGGATCTTATGCCATTTGCTGCCTTCTCCTTCTATTGGGCGCCGTTTTGGTAAGATTCATGTCTAACGAGTCATTTTAATGCCAAATTCTAATATTTTTGATGTCCTTTTGAAGTATATAAGATTCTTAGTGGTACCCTATTTGTTGGTGGCTTTGATACGGCTATTCACTTTGATTTGGTTGGCCATCTATGTGATTATGGAGAATGACTTTTACGATTATGTTGTCTTTGATGCATTTCAAGCGGGTAAGAGGGAAGAATAAGATATCGCTTAGATATCCTGTCATCCTTGTTATCCCTTTTAGTTGTAGGTCTATATTTCTGTTTGGTGGTTTACTCCTTTTACGATCGTTTGTCCAATGAAATATGAAATAATTTGATTTGTAAATTTTGGTTTTAATAATGGCCAACTATAAATAATATTTACAATATATTTCTGTTTTGTCTCAACCTGGCTAAGTGTATATTAGAACTAGAACTGTTCCAGAGTTCTTGGTGCTGGTGGAGCTCCGTATTCCTCAGCTGGAGCAGCTGGTGGACCATATTGGGTAGCCGGTTTCGGTTGCTGTTTGTACTTGATAAAATAGACCTCTGGCTTGCTGGGCTCTGTGGGCGCCGGCGATGGCAGAATCAGAGGCTGTTGCTCCTCCGGCTTCTTGACCAGCACATAGACCAGAGTCTTGTGCTCATCCTGCACTGGTGGCGGCAAAACTTGACGCACTGGCACTGGTGGATTGGGAGCCTTGATGAAAATAATCTTGTAATGCTTCTTGGGCACAGCTGTTTGGATGGGTGAAGCGGCCGGATATAGCTCTGGCTCCTCTGGCGGCACATGCACATACACGTTCTTGGTGACAATGGACTCCACAGTGGGTGCGGCTGGTGGGCCATAAAATTCGGCGGGTGGTCCATACACTGGCAACGGTTGAGCCTGTTGTGGTGGTCCGTATTCCTTTTGCGGGACCGGCGGTGGTCCATAGCGGGATTTTGGTGGCTCTGGTCGGGCCAGGACTACGGCCATGGAGGCAATTACAAACACTACAGCCAACTGGAATTTCATGATGCAAAACGTTATCGACTCGGCTCGTTGACGAATGACTCGTTGCTTGTGGGTCAATCGAGCATTTTATACTCAGATTGTAGCTCCATTCCGTTGGACTCTTTGCATAATATGGCTGATGGCTTCCCAATCGAGTTACGCGAGTTACGCGTCTCTGCCACTTCGCATACAAATTAGCCACAAATCACAAATCAGTCGTCTCTGGCCCGGCACATTGTGCCCAATTCATGTCATTTCACTTGTACAACGAAAACGAAATTGCAAACCTAAAAAAAACAGATATACCAATATATAAGAGGGCCCGACGCGTGTATGACTTCATATGATTTTGATTTGGATTACTGTATGCATGTCCGGCACGTTCTGTCTGACTTGGTTTTCTGGGCTTCCCGGCCTTTTTTTTGTTTTTGTTTAGGTATTTGCCAAATACTTGGATACATATATATATATATATATAATTGTCGATGTCATTGTCCAACTGTAAATTATTATACAACACTTGTAGGCATTTCATACTTGAACAATTTTACAATTTTAATATTGTTTATTGCTCTTCAATCTTGTTAAGGTATTTCTCGTTTTTGTTTTGTTTATTTGCCAATTGTAAGAGAAACCCAAAAATATTTCAGGACAGTGCTAAATATTTTCCATACCTGACTTTGAATACTCTTTACCAGTGCCGGATCACAAATTTTGTTTGCCTCATTTTAGTCGAAATTTTAAATCCAACTCAATTTCAAGTTTTTTTTTTAAAAGCCTTTGTTTATTTTTGAGTTTTTCTTTCAATGTGCATTAGAATCTCAGAATTATCGAAAATAATTAAAATTTTAAAAATATACAAATCTTTGATGATATTTCAAATGATGATAAATTGCAAATTATTGAGATATGTTATTATGATAAAAAGATATAACATTCTGAAATTTGATTTTATCGGTCTGAAGAATAGATAGATTGACGAAAAAACGATTTAAACGACTTTCGATTTATGTCTTAAAAAGCTTTAAAATGGCTTAAATTAGTTTTTTCAGAACCGATCGATGCTTTTTATATAAAATATCTAATATATTATAAGAAACTTGTGAATTTTTTTGAAATTCTTTTTAAAATTAACTGCCCTGAGCTGTTCATTGGGCCAGCAAAGTACAGAATTTTTGGAAACGATATCATTTTCGAGCTTTGGTTTCAAAAATTGATTGTAAAAATGTCAAAAAAGTCGAATCAATAACATTTTAAGTATTTTACACAATTCTTGTTTTATTCAATCCTACAGATTAACTTTTTTTGTATTTATATTCATCTCATTTTACCAATTTTTAAGTTGTCTAAGTAACAAATTTGAGGAACCGAACAGTGAGGATACAGATTCAAGGATATAAGTACCTAGTGGGCCATAGTTGCTGTTTTAGTTAGGTAAATAGTTTGGATCTATGGAAATAATTATGACATTTTTATATATATTTTACTTTTCATTTATTGTCATTATTTGATGAAACATTTCGTTATTCAAAGTACACAAAACAAATTCCCACATAGTCGAATAAGAGAAAAAGAACAAGCAACGACGGCTTCAAGATGATCTATTTGCATCAATTTTTGTGTTGCATCGATCTTCAGATTGGGGCAATTGCTGTGGGCATAGCTCACATAGTGATCGATTTGATTGGTGCTATTTTTGTGGCCATTTTCGGCGAATCAGGTTAGTTCAATTGGCATTCCTTAAGCACCTTATATACATATGTTGAAAATCTGTTTCAGGGGCACCCGATCTTTGCCATAAACTATTTATTGTCTTTATGATAATTCACATAGCAAGTGCCGCCCTATTAATTTACGCTAGTATGAAGGTGAGTCAAACTTAAGACTATGAACAAGTTTATTTACAGTGGCATTCTTTTGCTCTTCGTTTTATAGCTTCTGCCTAGATATATGCTTTTCTATATACTATGCACCATGGTCCAGGCCCTGACAATGATCATACTCATTATATCGGATATAATACTTCGAATTTGGTATCCCGTTATCATTATCTATGTACTTGCGTTAAGTGAGTAATTACACTTTTAATACTGTTAGTACTTATCTCATACTTATACTCATTGACAGTAATATGCTTGTACTTCTGGCTGGTGTCTTACTCATTCTATGCAGCACTTGGTGGTCCTATATTTATTTAGTTGTTCTACACAGTGTTTTATCAAAATTTTAATGTGTGTAACACGTGAAAAACAATAAAAAAAGAAACACAGCAAAAATAATCACACAATACCTGATAAGCATTTGTAAAAATTATTGTCATCGAACACACAAAAACAAAGCACAAGCAAAAACCAAACAAATAAAATATGAAATTGGGACTTTTGAAGAAATGTTGCTGCTGTGTGGGTCTACGACATGGTTGTATTGCCATTGCCACTGTTGATTTCATAATCAACCTCGTGTTGGTCAATTTTGGCTCTGGTAAGAACTGGCTAATAGCACATTGTCTACTCGCTTATCTTGTCACCAGTGCAAAATAAGATAACACAATCTCAAGTAACTTCAATAAGCTACTAATTTAAGCGCACTTAGTTGCCAAAGATATACTAGTTAAAAAAAAAAAAAAGATTTATATGTCCAAATTTATGAAATTTTTAAGAAATTTCTTGGTTTGTTTAACTTAACATTAACACTGACAAGTTACAAAAAGTTAACAAGTTTTTGTTATGGATTATCAATCAACAAGCAGATGAATTATGCAATTAGATTTATTTTTTACTTACAGATCACATTGCTACTCGCATTGAACATGCTGTGGCCATTTGTCATTGCATTGGTTGCATATTGTTACTCTTTGGTGCCCTTATTGTTAGTATACTCTTAATTAATATTTGATTTAATTTGATTATAAGTTTTTGTTTTTGTTTTTTTCTTTTTATTACAGGTCTCAACAATATTATTGATATTTTATCTCATCACAAGTTTTATCAACTCTGTGATTTTGTTTGTATTTTCCATTTATCTCATTATCTATGCACTAGCGACCACTGTGTTTGTAGTTATAACGTGTTCCATTCTGATCTGTGAGTTGCAAATAATTTAATCTAAAGTCATTTCTATTGCATTTTATCAATCTTAGGCACGAATATTTATTTTTGGCTGGTCGTATACTCATATTACAGGGGACTAATCACTTACTATGATAATGAAAGCGTCGATGGCACTGAAGTTTGAATTAGAACACAACAGCAAAGTAAATCCTGATGTAAAAAACCCAAATTGAACAAATAAATACTCTTTCTTTTATCGTAATTAAAAGTAATTACAATCTGTCCTTCACATGTAATTGCCGAAGACGTATTCGCGTGTCATTGTGCTGGTCACCGATGGTGTTTGACGATTACTGAAAGAAATGATAGATAAAAGAGTTAATTTAAGACTTAACGGTTTTTTACTCACTCTGTAAGCTTTGTGACCTCTTTTCGAACTTCCGTCATTATTGCCTCTATATGGTTTTTTTTTCCCATTTTCTCAAAAATTTCACAGAAAGTTTGTATAAATATTGTACCAGTCTCTACATTGCGTCTGGAGACAAAGCCCTCCAAAGCGCTATAGCATTTTAAAACTTCGGAACAGTAAGTTGCACTTCGCCTAACCCTAGAGTTCATGTGTCCTTTGCAAGCTTGAACGATAAGAATCTTCGGTTTACCGTCAAGGGTACGATTTAATAAAATGGGAAAGAGCACATCATCGTTCAGCGAGTACTTCGAATCTCTGCCCATTATTTTATCGTTACGATTACCATGGCTAAGCACAACAATAACCAAGGCAGAATGTTCCTCAAAGTTGGCTTGTTTCACTAAAAAATTTAATCCAAAAAACACATGATAAGGATAATGGTGGTTATGTATACTACGTACAGTCATTCACAGTCCTTTTAACTTCATTAACGCTGGCATCGGTGATGACCTTCACCTTACATTTGAATTTCTGAAAGGCTTTCTCCAGTGCCTTCACATCCTTATCACTGCCATGGCGTTCTTTTTTCGGGTTGTCAAATTTCTCATGATTAAATATATATACCTCAGCAGGGCTTAGCTTTTTCAAGGAATTCACCTTGGATGTTGAACGGATTGAAGAACTTTTTGGCAAGAATCCATGGGCATCGTATTCGTTTGTATCTTGGTAATCCATTGGAACTATATATTATTATTATTATGAGTGTTGGCTTGTTCACGACCAAATGATTACTATAACAAGGCTAGAAAATCGATCCGGTTAAATAGTTTTGGCTACACCGTTGCATTATTTTATCTTATCTTTAAAAATTTAACAATAAAACGTATTGTCTTTATTTACTATTGGTTACACATTTATTGTTAAAATACATACAAACAAATAACATTCTTATACAAGATTCTCAAATTGTCCTTTCTAGGGTGATTAGGGTTCGATAATCTTAGTTTTTCTTATCTGGCTTAATTTTCCGAGCTACATATGTACCTCTTTTCGCATTGAAAAATCTAAATGGAATATAAATTCGTTATAAACAAATATTATTATTATTTAATATAGAAATTTATACTATATCTAGTTTTAAAATACCACACCTACATAGTAATAAATAAACTACGTCCATATACTGGCCTGGGATTGAAATCCGACTCCTCGTTGTTCAGACAACTCATTCAAAGAGCTAAAAAGTGTTTAGAATACTTACCAAATAGCATCACGCTGCCACCAGGAGATGTCCTGGACCCAACTGGACCCGAAAATAAGGGGAAACATCAACTAAAAGCAAAATACTTTCCTGTAAGCAACCTCTGTCTTGCAGCAGCAACAACTTACTCAATTTTTCAACAACAATCAACAATCAACCGGAAATGAATTGAATCTTATCAGTCCACAAGTGGATTTTATTATTTGATTGTTGTATAAAATAGAACAAGTTAAATTTGGCTTTTCTTTCTTGTTATATATTTATTGCACATTGCTTTTATTCTTGTTGGCTGTGTGAATGTTTTTCATGTCGATGAATGTCGATTGTTCTAGAATTAATTGACTGAATTGATTGGGATGTCAATAATTGAAGGAAGTCGATCTTATTGTTGAATGAGTATTCAAATTGGACACCCAATATATATATATAGGTGGACTGCTGTTAAAAAAAATAATGTTACTTCAATGAGGTTATATTGTTAGTGTACTGGTTAATAATAATAGCAGATATTGACTGAAAGGATTTTCTGTTTGATGATGGCGCAAACTTCCGCATGGTTTGTAAGAAATTTGGTTTACACTCGTAGCCAAGATTAAGGCAGCCACGAGTGCTATAGCATATGTATATAAAGTTCTTTTGCAAAACAATTTAATGGCTAGTCATGTCGTGTAAAAAGTCCAATAACCCCAACTTTGCTGGTTTGAACAAAAAGAAACCTTGGTTTGTTCTCTAGGTTGGCATTGAGCTAAATGGGATTAATCACACAGGACCTTAGCCAGTAATATGAATCTTTGGCATAAATTTTGTCCTCTAAATTTGTCAGCTCCACTGAAAAAAAGAAGGATTAATAAGCATTTAGTCACTTACACTCTTTCATGGTGCTTCTAACCATATTCCATGTGATTATCAGGGTCACCTTACAGTTATATTTCAGAAAAGCTTTGTTCAAAGACAACATATGGAAGTCCTGAATTGAATAGTTTATGCAGGCTTTTTGAGTTCATGCATTTGCGAACTCACCAATTGCCAACAGGGCTTAAAAATTTCTTGATAAACAAATATATTCATAAATTTATATGAAAAATTTATACCCAGTTCGAGTTAAATTTTAAAGTTATCTATTCTTTTAATGAAGAACTGCAAATTTTCATCTTTCTGTTCTTTGAATATATGTATGTACATATGTATTTCTGATATTGCTGCAGGACAAATAAATTTAAATATCTGCAGTCTTATTGAAATAAATTTGTTAATATTAAATATTTGTATTTTGTATATTTGTTCTCTATTCTATTAGATAAGAGAGATTCAATAAACTGAAATGCAATAACTTTGAAAATAATTTTCAAATTTTTACAATTCTGTTCTGTTCTGTTGTTTTTTCAGATAGCGATAAGTAAGCCAATCCCATAAATGTATAATAAGAACTTTGATATTGGGCGAGTGTGCCAATATATACCTTATATATATATTGTCTGCTTTGTAAATACAAATTCGTTGAAACTTTGGCAATCTTATCACTTTTCACGTCTGCTGTTATTTTCACCGCCTAAATGAAGTCGATGGATGACCCATCAACTTTTTGCTCATAGAGATGATACTGATCCTCACGACGGAATCATATGACATTACACTGTCTCTTGATAATTCCTTGGTCGGCTCACAGTACGTATGAGTAATTTTTATATTCATCAAATGTAAAATGAAGCGAGATTCTTTGTAGTCTCCGATTTTAAGTCAAAACTTATGATAATTCGAGCTCGCAAATAACATTTCTTGAGGATTTCTCTATGTCTTGGAATGATAAAGTTGATTTCGAATCAAGTTAGTTTTGCTGAACACAAAACCTATTTCTTTTCATATTTTTTTGCTTATAAGTAAGCTTATTATTGGACGATCGAATCAGGTGAAAGTATTAATATCTTTAAAACATATTAATATTATAATAATGTAAAACACAAAAACTTGTCAAAAAAGAAAAGAGTCCAATTTGAATTTTCAGTGTATTGTATTGCTGGTAAAATCTATATCATACTTTATGGCTTAAATACGGCTTTATGTTTTGATCAGATTTGGTATTTTGATCTTCTTGGTATGGATGATTAGAAATTTCGATTTTTCGGTTATATACATTTTGGTGAGCATTTCGACCACATAAAGTATATTCTTGATCAGCCCGACGAGACGAGTTCATTCTAAATAATTCGGACTCAGCTGGATCAGAAAGCTACAAATATCCCATAGGAATGATAAGTCCAAAACAATTACTTTTGTCAAATAAATGCAATTATCCTAAATCAATATAATCTTTTTAATTTTGGTAAAGAGAGAAATAATTTGTCAATCAGCTTCTGGTCAATGGTATTTGAATATCACTGAACAAAGAAAACATTTAGAATGGAATCAATTTTTAGACATGACAACTTTGGAGCGTCATAAACTCAAAATCAAATAATGTTATTACACAGGCAATTTCCTTAAAATACCTTTTTTTTAATCGTATTGCCAATATAAACTTTTGCAGAAAGATAACGTACGATAAGGTAAAGAAAAGTATTTGCACAGATGATTAATTCAGGTCAAAATTATCCATGTGTTCACCAAACACGTATTTCTTTGTCATTGTGTTGGTTTCCGATGGTATCTGTTGGTGTCCAAGCGCACTAAATGAAATCGAGAATGAAATTGGTCAACATTTAATACTTAATGTATTGAACACTTTATGCTCACTGTGTCAGTTCTTCAACTGTAGATCGAACTTCCATCATTATGGCATCAATTTCTTTGGTTTCTCCGTCCCTCTCCAAAGCCTGGCAGAAAGTTTGTATGAATACTGTGCCATTAGTCACGTGGCGCAAGGACACGTTGCCCGGACTGGTGCTAAAGCATTTGTAAACTTCTCTTTGACTAGCTTTATCATCTTCTATAGAGTAACTCTCTGACCCTCCGATATGCCCCTTTCTACTCGTCTGAACGATAAACAATTTCGGCTTATCCTTAAGCGTGTCATTTTTCAGAATGGGAAGGAGCACATCATTGTCCAATGAGTACACAGAATCTTTGGCCATTATATTATCGTATTTATCACCATGGCTAAGTACAACAAGAACCAATGCGGAATGTTCCTCAAAGTTCGCACTCCTTACTACAAAAAGAATTGAAAAACATTTAATCTCTGTATTGCAATAACTACTTACATTTCTGTACTTCTTCCCTAACTTCTTTGACTGTGGCATCATTCACCACTTCAACATTGCAGTTGAATATATTAAAAGCTCTGACCAATGCCTGCACATCCTTGTCTCTTCCAATGCGTTGCATAAGCCGTTCTTCGAATTTTTCATGATTTAAAATGAGAACCTTAGCAGGCTTTAACTGCGACATAATGTTTTGCTTTTTAGTCAATTAAGTCGAAATTGGCCTTGAAACTCTTTTATGATAACGAAGCCAATCCCATATATAATTAGAGCTTCAATGTTGTAAATATACCAATAAATGGAATATATTTTTTATGCTTATTATTATAAATTATTAATAGTTTTTAAAAATGTTCAATCTTTTCACTTTTCACGTCTCACAATATATATGTCTGCCTGCTGTTGATTTCACAGCCTAAATGAAGTCGATGGATGACCCATCAACTTTTACCTCATAGAGATGATACCGATCCTCACTTCGTATATACCCATATGACACTACATGTCTTTTAGAAAAACCCAAAACAACGAACACAACCAAGCAAGGGGCTTTTGGTTGGAATTTTATCGGCCCACTATGCGTATGTGTAATTTTATTTGAATGATTTTTAGTTTCATTTCGTTTAAATAATATGAAATTATTTTTAAAAAATTTCAACAAATATTTTACACATTTTTGGATAAACAATATCTCTGTTCAAATTACATTTAACATTAATGCGATAGTTTTTATTTGACATATTTATGTTCGTGTGTACATATATAAGATTCTTGTAAACGTGTGACACTGCATCGGGCACATAAAAAATATATACATATATAGACTTTCGACTGGGGCGATTTAATGTACATATATTTGTATTAACTTCTTGTGTGTCTGTTATGTTATCTTAGTTTCTATTCCTTATTTTCAAATTTCGAAAAAATCTAATTTATATTTTACAATTTTATCTCTTTAAATGTTCAGTGGAATAAATTTCTGTTTCTTGACATTTTCTTTTAATTTATATTTTACAATTTTATCTCCTTAAATGTTCAGTGGAACAGATTTCTGTTTCTTGACATTGTCTTTTTATCCACAGAAATAGTAAATTGTAGAATAAATATACACTTGACCTTAACGTATAACACATGAAAAAGATTATCAAAATTTGAAGTTTGTTTATAAATATATATTAATCAGCATACTTATAATAATCATATTATAATAATACAAATAATAATCATATTATAAGTATGCTGATTAATATATATTTATAAACAAACTTCAAATTTTGATAATCTGAATCATCAGACAGCAATCGAGTAATGTTTTCTTTTTTGTTCTTAAGTGGTTGAAAACTTTTTGAACTTTTATTTTAATACATTCTTAAAGCCACACAGGCAACTATTATCTACTTGATAACAACTGTTTTATTATTAACAAGGCGGAAATACTTTTACAACTTTTGTGTGGTTATCATTTTGTCTTGCTAGGGTTGTGCTTATTAAAAATTATATATACATATATATACTAGAGTCAGTAAGTTGGTATACAACCGAAGGGGAGAGAAATTTTAAGTTATTAGAACCAAATATATGTACAAATATTTGAAGGTATTACCTAGTCGGTGGCTAAATGAAGACCTACTAAAATTACAATTCTGTTGTGCTCGAGTTTGAACACCGAGTTTGAACACCGACTTTGAACCCCGAGTTTGAACCCCGACGTAGGTGGAGTTTCCCCCCGATGAAGCAATACTGAAAGGTAGTTCCGCCGGGGATAACGGAAACGATTGTGGTTAACGCGACTATAAATGCTGACTAGAAATATATACACCTAATGGAATGGGTATATAATCAGCTCTTCTTCTCTAAGTTGGGCTCGGATACCATAATATTTTCCGCTTCGTGTCATGGACTCTAGCTTACATGCCCTTTCTTAAATCCTGTTAAATCCTATATGTAATCGCCGAAAACGTATTCTTGTGTCAATGTGGAGTGCACCGATGGTATTTGCATGTCACTGAAAGGAATAGTTATATTGATATCTGTTTTTGTTATGCTTTTGTATACTAACTTTGTTGATTCTTTAATTGCAATTCGAACCTCAGTCATTATGGCATCAATATGCTTAGTCTTTCCGAAGTTTTCTAAAATTTGACAAAAGGTTTGTATGAACGGTGTGCCATCCTCGTAGCGAAATGACACATAGCCCTCATAGGTGCTATAGCATTTCATGACTTCGGTTGGACTTCCATGCGGTTGGGCGGCGTCAGTTTTAAAGCCACCTTTCATCATTGATCCCTTGCAGGCCTGAACAATGACCACCTTTGGTTTATCGACAAGCGTGCGATTTCGCAGAATGGGAAAGATGATATCATCGTCCAGGTTGTAGTCCGAATCCTTGCCCATTATTTTATCATGACGATCACCATGGCTAAGCACAACAATAATCAATGCAGATTGCTTCTCGAAATTCGACTGTTCCACTTGATTAAAAATGAATCACAAATGTAGGTATTTAATTAATTTGAATATGTGACTACTTACATTTTTTTACAGTACTCCTAACGGTGGCAACTGTGGCATTGGTTATAACCTCAACTTTGCATTTAAATTCTTTGAAAACTTTGCGCAATGCTTTCACATCCTGGTCACTGCCAACGCGAAATTCATTTTTAGTATCGAATTTTTCGTGATTAAAAATGTATACATAAGCTGGCTTTAGTTTTTTGTTGGCAACGGTTTTGGGTACTGTAGAAACAGAAGGTCTTATTAAAGGTCTCTCAGGGCTACTGAAGTTCGTGGCATCGGTATCGTCAACATGGACAGTGTTATTCGAGATCGGACTGGCTCGTTTTATACAGAATATTCGCAAAATAAAATGAAACATTCTTACAAAGATCGATGTCTTCGTTGGAGACGATTCCACGACATTTAGGTCAGGCGACTGAACGTTTTGCTCCATATTGACTTTTCGATTTGGAATAGACAGAGATATTGTGCTGTTGGTAGATATTACAGAAGGTTTTCGTTGGTCATAAGCCGATACATAACCCCTTGATGTCAATTTCTCCCTACTGTAGGGCGACTCATAAGGCATTAAGCTAAAGATGTCTTTGTCGATGAGCGTTGAGTGTTAGTTCGTTTTGTTTTATTTACGTTTTTTTTTTTTTAATTATAGACAGTTTAAAACCGACAAGTCACACGATGAAACGCAAAGACGTCTTTATCATTTAAAGATTAAAATCAAACTATCACGAAATATGTCAATTTAATAGCACCTAGTTAGAATTAAATGAAGCTCGTTAAAAGCTTTTGAGATAAGGGGAAAAAAAAAAACAAATATTGATTAATTCTTTTTAATCAAAACAAAAATATAGATCAATTACTAATTTTAATCTACTTAGGGTTTTATTATTTATACATAGATACTTTTTGTCTACTGAAAGAGGAAAAAAGATGATTGAAGAGTAAAATTCTGAAATAAATCCTTAAAATAAAGGCATTGCAGCCTGACAGATTGAACCGAAAAATAAAAGTGTGTTCCCAGGTTTTAAGAATTCAGTATTTGTCAATAGTTACAACTACTTAAAAGAATTAAAAAGATGACGCTTTTTCAAACCTGCAAATTGAAAATGATGTAAGCTAGGATTTCCTTTTCTCTCGCTCCATCTAGTTGTAATTCCCAATTTGTTTTATTGTTGAAGTATTCTAGAAAACTAAATTATTATTCGTTCTAATTGTTTCGAATTGAAAACGAACCATTCTTGGACAATACATTTAAAAATTTTATAATATGGGCGAGCTTTTGAGATAAGGATAAGAGAAGAAAGTTTTCAACTACAAAAAAGTTTAACCAAACGAATGCCTTATCTAACTAACACACAAATTGTCATTCTCGACGTTTATATTAAGAAAATCGTCGAAACGTAAACAACAGATTCGCCGCGTGAGCTAATTATTTCAAGGATATTATAATGCCAAACATCAACGAGCGTCGAGAGTTTCCAAAGCCTGTCAAATTAATTCCTGTCTTGTTCCCTAAGCCGCTACTGGCTCATGACTCCGCGAATTCAGAAAATACGCCCGGCAAAAAGCTAATCCCAATGTTGGTGCCAATGTCTGGCCAAAGCAAGAACCCAGCAGCAACGAGCGATGGCCAATACGATGCAAAAGTTTCCTTAGCCATGGTTCACATAACGACTTAATTGCAGCCAGAGATAAAATGTATTCGCTGCACAATGACATCCTGCTTCCCATTTTAAGAAACAAGACACTGACGAATAAACCAAAAATGTTCTTCACGCGGGCTGGAAAGTGTGATTTGGAAGGATATCAAAAAGATGTTATCGAGAGTCACGAAAGTTTCAAATGCTATAGCACTTTTGAGGGCTTCACTGACCAAGAACAACAGTCAGGTGGCTCAACATTCATACAAACTCTATGTGAGGCCTTGGAGAGGGATGGAAAACAAAAGATATTCATGCCATAATGAAAGGAATTCAAACTATGTTAAAGGCAAAGTGAGTAAAATAAGTGACTAATTAGCTAATCTAATACCAACCAATTACAATCTTGACTCATTTTAGCAAAAAACAGCCAATATCGCAGCATTATACAATGACTGTAGACTACATCTTTGGAGTCCATATGGACAATTAATTACGAGACACTTTAAATAACATTTAAATAACATATATAATAATTTTGATTGTAAATCAAAACTTATTCTTGATATTTTTCTGATAAAATAGACATTAAGGAAACAAAGTTTTTAGTTTTTCTTTCGCAACTGGCCAATCATTTATTATCAGCAATTAAAAAAGCAAATACGATTGATTAAAAATGAATCAGTAGAGAACACACAAGACACAAAGGCTTCGCCAAAGTATTGAGTCAATTGCTTCCATATAAGCCTAAAAGAGTAAGGGAGCAAAGAATATGCACAACTCGGTAGTATATATGAGTATGTGAGTATGTGTATGTTAACTAATTATCTTTGTGTCTGTCTATCTTACCACACATATATAAATATCTATTAATTCTATATACTTGTCTCTTCTTTCTGTACAACAGTACGTATGAGTAACATTTTATTTGATGAGGGGTACGTTTTTATACCCTTGCAGAGGGTATTATAAAATTGACAGAAGGGGACGTTTCCTAACCCCATAAAGTATATACATATATTCTTGATCAGCATGAGAAGCTGAGTCGATATAGCCATGTCCGTCTGTCCGTCCATTCGTCAACTTCACGCCGCCATCTAAAGAGCTATCGAGATGAATCTTGCTCAGATTTATATTACTTAATATGAATATAAAGCGTGACAATAATGAAGTTGTCGAAGAGATTCTAATATTTACTATACTTGATGCACTTAATAAAGAATGGCAATGTCTTAAGCTTATTTAGTTAGTTAGTAAGATAAAAACCAGAGGGCCGGGGCTAACTTCGACCGCGTCAAAGTTTGTATACCCTTGCAACTTTTTTGGTAACTCTTTCCTTACCTATTAGCCATCAATGTGGAAGAACGTTTTATCTAAAAAGGCTTATGTTTGCGAAAGAATGGCCTACAATCATAGGAAATAACGAAGATATTGATCAAAGTCACTGTTTTCCACCGATCGTTCCTATGGGAGCTATATGATATAGTCACCCGATCTTTATCAAATTTGACACAGTCATTAACAGATATATTAAACTAACAAATGTTTAATTTGAAAGCAATCGCGTTAAAAGTAACGAAGTTATTTACAAAAGTCACTGTTTTCGACCGATCGTTCCTATGGGAGCTATATGATAGGATCTTGATCAAATTTGGCACAGTCGTTTATAAGCGTAATAAACTCTCTAATATTAAGTTTCACGATAATAACATAGAAAATAACGAAGTTATTGAGAAAAGTCACTGTTCGTGACTTTGGGGTTTGTATGGGAGCTATATGATATAGTGGTCCGGCTGAGTCCGAGATATACAACGACTGCAGTATATACAAGCCTAGGTGCAAAATTTCAGCTCTGTAGCTCTTACGGTCTAGGAGGAGTTTGCGTTGATCCAGACGGACGGACGGACGGACATGGCTATTTAAACTCGTCTCGTCGTGCTGATCAAGAATATATATACTTTGTATGGTCGGAGATGCTTCGTTCTATGCGTTGCACACTTCTGACCAAAATTAATATACCCTTTTTGCAAGGGTAAAAAAAAAGTCTTAAATTCTTGTTCGCCACTGTAAATACTCTATATGGTCGAAGTTGCTTCCTTCTATTCGTTGAACTCTTCTAATCAAAATTTTTCCACCCATTTTGTAAGGTTATAATAATATAGAGATTCAAATTATTAAAGATATGCTTTGCCGGCTCGAGGTCAATTCATTGGAGAATGATTATAAAAAACAGTTTGTTTTTTGCTTATATTTCCGATATATTTTGGCCACTCATCGGTGTTCGTCTTCAGGGCAATTAATTTTACACGTCCGCACTCTGCGACGTGAAGCTCCACGGCATAACATTGATCTATCGTGTTGATATGGCAATTCTGTGCTGTATCTGTCAGCCCTGTACAAGTGGCAACCCTGGTTAAGCTTATGTTAATAAAATTGAGCTCACTCTCATCTAAGCAACCAAACGTTGTGGTTCTACACTTTTCACAAACCAACATATCGATACTCAAGGAAGGCGTGATAATTGTGGTTGCAAATTCATCGGAATGAAACTCAGTCGTCAGTAGTAAAAAGATCGCCGAAACGTAAAGAACTGATTGCAATTAAGTGTGTGTGTGTGTGTGTGTGTATACAAAGGCAGTGCAAGAACCTCAAAAACATTGGTTTATATAAATAAATAAAAATAATATGGCCAACACCAACGACCGCAACAGGCTTATCTCAATGTGTTTGCCGAGGTCTAGCCCAAGCAGCCAACCAAGAGCTACTAGCATTAACCAAAACGATGCAAGAGCTCTCTCTTCTCCAAAACCATCGACAGGTTCGGGTACTTCTAATTCACTGGATAAGAAATATAAGCCTGCTAACGTGTATATATTCAATCATGTAAAATTTGACGATCGGAATGAAGAACGCACGGGTAGTGACAAGGATGTGGAGAAATTAATGAAAACTTTCAACAAATTCAATTGCAACGTGGAGGAAATACGTAACGCCACTTTGGAAACAGTTCAGATAACTGTAAGCAGATGTATGTAAAAGGTTTAAAATGTTATCATGTTTCACATGACTAAATGATTTATAATGCTTGATTTAGTGGAGATGGAGAACTTTGAGGAACATTCTGCCTTGGTTATTGTTGTTCTTAGCCATGGTGGCCAAAACGAAACAATTTTGGCCAAAGATGGAGAGTATTCGCTGCACAAAGATATTCTCCAACCAATTTTAAAGAACAGGACGCTTTTGGGTAAACCAAAGATATTCTTCGTTCAGGCTTGTAAGGGTCAAAATGTAGGATACAGAATGGACACCACTTTTAGTCCAAAAGATGTTTTCATAGGCTACAGCACTTTTGAAGGTTACGCTGCGTGGATTCACTCTGAGAATGGCTCATGGTTTATACAAACTCTCTGTGAGGTTTTAGAGAAGGATGGAGAGACCAAGGATATTGATGTCATAATGAATAAAGTCATAGATACGGTTAAAGATCAAAGAATAATACAAAAGTAAGTGGGAAAAATGGTTAATTACACTTACAATTAGCACTAATTAATTATATTTTTAATTTATTTAAGGGAGCAGCAGATTCCATCGGTGTACAGAACATTGACAAAAAAATACATATTTGGAGATTGTATGCACAATAAATCATAATTTTTTATATACTCAAACATTCATGCCACTACAGGAAGCGATAAAAAAGAAAGTACTTAAAATTGTGTGGACTTTATCTATTACACAGGCCTACATAATTGTTGGTGACGTTAAGTTGAGAGGTGTTCTTAACTTAGCTTCCTTAGTATTTGTCCATCCTGTTCAGACTTTGTAAAATCAAGGTATCTGGGGTTAGAAAATCGCCACCCGAGAAAGTTAACAAAATCTCAACATTTATAACAGATTTAGGAATATCATGTGTAGGAAAAAAACTCTTGTTTGCAAACATTTATTTTTTATTTTTTTTATTCAATAAAATTAAAAAGCAGATACTTCTTAGAATACTATAGCATACTTTTTAGTTAAAGTTTTAATCAATATAGAACCATATCCCAAGTGTAAGATATTATGCATTATAATAAAGAAAAAACTCTTTGATATTCTGTAAATTTCGTTTTTAATCATACCTAACATATTAATGGGTGAAAGTAATAACATTTTTAGTAAAATAATATATTTATGAGAGCATTTTAATAATGCCAACGCATTTGTTTCGAAGTCATTACATGAAAATGTTGGCCTGTGTTATCAATCTGGTATAATATGAAGCACTAACATTAAGCTGTCGTGCTATGACGGGTCATGAGCAATCGCTGTTATCGCCTGCTGAGAACGTAAATTTTTGCTGCTATTTAGTATTACAGTATAGTTAAGTTAAATGAATTCCTTGACCTGCCTTACTAGGCAACTGCGAGTATGTGTAATTTCTTCATTTGTATATATTTATTTTTGTAATCTGGTTGGATTACGAAATTATTGAAATTTAAGTCAATCCTTGCATTGAAACCGGCTCCAGGTCAGTTTTCCAAAAGATTATTTCATTTTCAAAAATTTGGTCGTCATGATTCCCTTGTTGAATGGACGGGTGTACTTCTTTATCTAACCTTCTATATTAACCCTTCCACTATCTCTACGATTCTCAGAATAGAAAACCAGATATGGATTGCTGATTCATTCAATTTTTCGCTTGCATTTAATTTCTAACAAAGAAGTCCCCACCTTATCTGGTACACTAACCTATGTTAGTATTCAGAAATTCGCCGTAACGTAAAGACCGCTTTATCACGTTTGCGAATAATTTCAAGGCCAGTGAGACCAATATTGATAAATTTAAAAGGATTAACAACAAATTATAATATGACCGAGAACAACGATCAGTTTCAAAAGCCCATTAAATTGATTCCTGTGTTGATCCCTAAGACTTGTAATTCCGCGGATGCTACAAATACGGCCGTAAAAAAAGCTTATCCCAATGATGATGCCAATGTCTAACCAAAACGATGCCCAGGTTTACATCCCTCAAGAACCTTTGAGAAGTTCTACAACCGTTAACCAAAACGAAGCCAAGTTTCAGTTGATCCCTAAGCCTCTTCATTCCGCGGATGCTACAAATACGGGCGTAAAAAAAGCTTATCCCAATGTTGATGCCAATGCCTAACCAAAACGATGCCCAGGTTTACATCCCTCAAGAACCTTTGAGAAGTTCTACAACCGTTAACCAAAACGAAGCCAAGTTTCACTTGCCTCAAGAACCTTCGAAAAGCTCCACTACTTCTTTGTTGTCCAAGACTAATGAAAAAAGGCTAAAGCCTGCTAACGTGTATATATTCAATCATGTAAAATTTGACGATCGGAATGAAGAACGCACGGGTAGTGACAAGGATGTGGAGAAATTAACGAAAACGTTCAACAAATTCAATTGCAACGTGGAAGAAATACGTAACGCCACTTTGGAAACAGTTCACATAACTGTAAGCAGATGTATGTAAAAGGTTTAAAATGTTATCATGTTTCACATGACTAAATGATTTATAATGCTTGATTTAGTGGAGATGGAGAACTTTGAGGAACATTCTGCCTTGGTTATTGTTGTTCTTAGCCATGGTGGCCAAAACGAAACAATTTTGGCCAAAGATGGAGTGTATTCGCTGCACAAAGATATAATCCAACCAATTTTAAAGAACAGGACGCTTTTGGGTAAACCAAAGATATTCTTCGTTCAGGCTTGTAGGGGTCAAAATGTAGGATACAGAATGGACACCACTTTTAGTCCAAACGATGTTTTCATAGGCTATAGCACTTTTGAAGGTTACGTTGCGTGGCTTCACTCTGAGAATGGCTCATTGTTTATACAAACTCTCTGTGAGGTTTTAGAGAAAGATGGAGAGACCAAGGATATTAATGTCATAATGAATAAAGTCATAGATACGGTTAAAGATCAAAGAATAATACAAAAGTAAGTGGGAAAAATGGTTAATTACTCTTACAATTAGCACTAACCAATTGTATTTTCAATTTATTTAAGCGTGCAGCAGGTTCCATCTGTTACCAAAACATTCCCACAAGAATACATTTTTGGAGATTATATGCACATTGAATCATAGTCAAATTGAACTGTGGGCAAAATAAATACGTTTTTATACCCTTGCAAAAAGGATATGTCTATTATGGTCGGAAACGTGCAGTGAGGCGAAAGTTATCTTTAGTTTTATATATCAAATTGTATTGAATTTTTTTTTATTTCGGGAATAACTTAAATAAATAAGTTATTAATGACAAAGTCAACAAAGTTGTTTATTGTCTTAAATAGGTGTACAAGTCTTTGATAAGATATGAGTAGAGATATTAGAGATATATAAAAGCTAAGATAATGATTCATAAAGAAATGTAGAAATCCATTTGTCACTGATCTTGATGATAAATACTGCTATCGATAGAATACAAATCCGGCATTTTAAAGCGTTCTAATCGGGAAATCCCCCAAAATAGTTCTATGGTAAAACTTTTGTATACATTCTACACTTTTTGCATTTTACACTCGTAAATTTTTACAGCACTATGATAGAATTGGTAAAATCATAGACTTGGCTATCAAGAAGAAGAATGATGAGTAATTTTTACCCAATTCTATCATTTTGTTTTTGGTAAGTTATGAATTGTAAACACTAAGAATGATGTCCCGGTGGATTACGGAATAGCCGCATATGACCAGACTAAAGAGGCATAATATACTAGGGACCACATATAAAATGAAGTTAAAAAACAGAGGGCCGGGGCTAACTTCGACCGCGTCAAAGTTTGTATACCCTTGCAACTTTTTTGGTATTTCTTTCCTTACCTATTAGCCATCAATGTGGAAGAACGTGTTATCTTAAAAGGCGTATGTTTGCGAAAGAATGGCCTACAATCATAGGAAATAACGAAGATATTGATCATAGTCACCCGATCTTTAATTTGAAAGCAATCGCGTAAGTAACGAAATTATTTACAAAAGTCACTGTTTTCGACCGATCGTTCCTATGGGAGCTATATGATATAGTCATACGATCTTGATTAAATTTGGCACAGTCCTTTATAGGCGTAATAAACTCTCTAATATTAAGTTTCACGGTAAAAGCACAGAAAATAACGACGTTATTGAGAAAAGTCACTGTTCGTGACTTTGGGGTTTGTATAGGAGTTATATGATATAGTGGTCCGATCCGATACAAGCCTACGTGCAAAATTTCAGCTCTGTAGCTCTTACGGTCTAGGAGGAGTTTGCGTTGATCCAGACGGACGGACGGACGAACGGACGAACGGACAACGCTAAATGAATTTGTCTCGTCGTGGTGATCAAGAATATATATACTTTATATGGTCGGAAATGCTTCCTTGTATGCGTTGCACACTTCTGACCAAAATTAATATACCCTTTATGCAAGGGTATAAAAACACAAAGCTAAAGACCGATTCCAAGGTATTAGTAAATAAAAAGACAAGAGAATTCAGAATACAAAATATATTAACAAATTTAAATGTATGTATGTACCTTTACTTTATTTTGATTAATTTGAAAAAAACCGTAATAATGAAAATCACATACAATGAGATGTATGATATTATTAACTAAAGGCCAAGTTTGCCAGTTTACGTTTTGGATTTAAACATGCCGAAAAGTATGCTATACTTTTATATAGTCTATCGACATTTGTCACATATATTAAAAAAATGACGAAGCTTTTGATAATGGACAGATCTTTTCGACAGATCATCCCATAGGAGCTATACCATATAGTAGTCTGATCCCAATGATATTTGGCACAGCCATTAAAAGATGATGGCGGCTTTAAGAAATTAGCTCCCCTACGATAATAATTATTATTATTATTCGATTATAATCGAATAAATCACTTTTATTTAAGGTTAAGCTAGCGACGAATGAAATTTGTAATTCCTAGTTTCTTTTTTATATCTAACTGAAAACATATTGGAACCATTTTAATAAATTTTATTTTGCTTTTAGCTATCACTTAAATAGAAATTACTAAAGTTTCAGAATATCGGCTTATTATGCTATTAAAATAAAACCAACCGCAATATGATCTTAATACAAATACTTTAAATAATTTCAGGGTATGAATAATTAAACACAGTCTTAAATTATTATTTGGTTTAATACTTAATGTAAATATATATATATATATATATATGTATGTGCGACTTGATTATAGAGAACACAAATCAAAAGTATCTGTCGTAAATGGCAATCACAAAATGGCTATATGGTGGCTTTATGGTACCGGGAATTTTACAAGTAATCACCGAAAACGTATTTTGATGTCAAAGTGCTAGTTACCGACGGTATCTGGCCATCCCTGAAAAAAACGAATCGAAAAACAGGTTAATCTAAGCCTTTAAATCAAGGGATTTGTCACTTACTGGGTTGCTTGTTTAACCACAACTCGCACATCTGTCATTATGGAGTCAATATCTTTTGTCTTTCCCGATCTTTCCAAAGCCTCACATAGGGTTTGTATAAATGGTGTGCCGTCCTCAGTGCGAAAGGACACGTAGCCCTCATAGGTGCTGTAGCATTTGTAAATCTCATTTGGAGCACCATGCGGTTGGGCGGCATCTGTCTTAAAGCCTCCCTTTTCCATGGATCCCTTGCAGGCCTGAACAAAGATCAACTTTGGTTTATCCAAGAGCGTTCGATTGCGTAAAATGGGAAATATGACATCGTCGTCCAGCGAGTAATCAGAGTCTCTGGCCGCAAGCTTGTCGTGACGTCTTCCATGAGTGAGGATAACAATAACCAATGCCGATTGCTCTTCAAATCTTTTCGATTCCACTAAATAGACAAAGTTTTAACGGATTAGAATTGCATGGTAATTATTATTAAACATTGGAGTACTTACACATTTTGATTGTGCTCCTAACGGTGGCAACTGTGCCATTGGTTATTACCTCAACCTTGCATTTTAATTGCTCGAATACTTTGCGCAGTGACTTCACATCCTGGGCACTGCCAACGCGAAATTCATTCTCAGTGTCGAATTTTTCATGATTGAAAATGTAGACACGAGCGGGCTTTAGTTTTTTCTTGGCAAATATCTTGGATAGGGAAGAAGTGGAGGAGCTAGTTGATGGTTTCTCGGGCATGCTGCCCTTGGCATCAAAATGGCTAATAGGCGTGACTATTGTGGGCGCTGTGTAACTGCTGTAGGGCTTTGGCACCGATGTGGAGGTCAGTATTTTGCTAGATGTAGTTGGTTTAAATGAGGTAGACGGTGTGAAAGAGGTAGTCAATGGTTTCTGTTGGCCATATGTCGAGGCATAACCAAATGCAGATGGTTTCTCCTGTGCATAGGGCGACACATAAGGCTTGAGAGCTGTACTGGAACTTGGCGCTGTTGCCGACGATGACGACGGAGACGCCGATGATTGGGTGGACCATGGTGCCCACCTGCTCTTCGGTTTCACCTCAACACGTTGCGTTTCCACACGCTGAGTAACCGTTTTGCCATTTTTCTGCGTCACCGTTGTGTGTTCTGTTTTGGCTATTGTGCTAGTCCGCTTGGCTCCTCCCGTTGAGTTTGTTGCATTGGGCTTGAAATTTGTTGTTGAACGCAAAGCCACACCGTTTAGACTGGGTGGTCGTGATCGTGAATTGCCAGTTGCTGTTGTTGTTGTTGTTGTTGTCGTTGTAGCCCCTTTACCCATGCGCATGCTAGCAAAGAGCTCTTCCAATTCGGCCTGACTTGGTGTTCGTCGGTGTACAATCTCCGTCACTTTTGCCTGCTGGGTATGCGTCACCGTTTGTCGTGTGGACAGGTAAGTTACCGTATGGTTATTATGATCGAATATGGTCGAATTTTGCACCGCCGTGTTTGTGGTTGAGGTGGCGGCACTCGTTGTTCGTACATTTTTACGTGGATCCTGTTGAACAAGAGACCAGTTGGGCGCCGTTTCTGAGCTTTGATCAGTTTCCTTTTTCTTGTTGAACCAAGACATGTTTAATTTCTTTTCGGTTCTTTTCACTTTTTTTTTTTCTTTTCTTATCTCACTATCTAACACAGTCTTTTTCTCTCTCTTTCTCCCTCTCACACACACACACTTTCTGTTCTTTCGCAATTTTTTCGAAGCGTCAACACGTCTGCGCCTCTCGATAATTTTCTGAATACTAACTGTGAGTATAACAATTTATTTAAAAGAAATATCAACGAGACCAGATAAGCTTTTATGCTTTCCTCTCTCTCTCTCTCTCTCTCTCTCTCTGTCTTTCAATTGTTCGCTGCCGGCTTATATTTCGGTTTCTTCAAACTTATCGCACAATTGCCAAAGAACTATGCAACTCTGCGTATGTGTGATTTTTTCCATTAATCATACGTATTTTTATCTACCTATGTACATTATCATGGTCTTAATTTATAGATTTTGCGTTAATTATAACGATTTCCGATTCCACTTACTTCCACTTATTTTTATGGGTTTTATCCGCTCCCATCGAAAGAAAAGAAACTCTCTTTGTCATTGATAGCCATAATAAATTTTATACAGTAATTGGAGCACCCACTCTGTGATTTACACTGTAAAAAAAAACGACTATAATAAGTACTTTAATAACCTATGTATGTATGTACATATGTATGTATATTATTGAGTCAATAAAGATGATTATTACGTTTATTTTTGAATTCACAAATACAAACCATCTGAATTAGAGAGATTCCTGCGTTGGGTGTTAGAAAACAAATGTTTGAAACTATGTTTTATCCGAAATCAAGTTTTAAATATAAAATATTTTCAATTATCATTTGGTGCAGCACATTAGCCTCTCTCTTCAACAATCACATGGCAAACATAAGAGGTTGCCACACTGTGATCAGAACTAGTTCTTAGGACAATTAGTGGATCGTTGTTACTTTTAGTAATAATCAAACATGGAATTCTGGAAAAATAGGAATGGTATTTTCAGCGTGGTATTTCGTCTATATACAACAAAATAATTGTAACAACAGGATCAGAGGATTTGCCAAAATATTTCTATTATTCTTCTTAAAAGGAAATTAAGGCAAGTCCTGACAATTTCAACTGTATATCTGTACACTTCTGAGATCCCTAATAAGTAACCCATTGGAAAAATGCTGTCATGGTGCGATATTGTAAGTATATCCTGGATTTGGTCTGATCCAACCATATTAAATTAGTCAAATTTAATAAATATCCCAAAAAGAGATTTTAGTTTGATTATTAACAACTGATAAACTGTTGATACTTAATTGCCACTCACATATGTATCTATTAAATGCTGTTAAAAATTTGAACTTGTTGCCTCATGGCTCTGTCCCACTTCATACTTGGTTATAATTCCCAACTAGTTTAAGCTTTACAATGCTTGAATAACTCGCTAAATGCTTTACTGTTTATAGACATGGACGGATACTACCAAGGAAACTATTATTAAATCAGAGTTTCAACCATTTCTTTGAACACCTATTGTTTGTAATAAGCAAATTTAATATTTTACTCGTATTCCAAGTGTTTTTAGTGAGCATTATTTAAAAGAAACTATTCATACCTGAATATGAATTTATTTTATTATTATTATTATTAATTATTTGATAAACTATATCGATTTTATTATTATTTCATCACATTTGAAGTAAGCCCGGCTCTTCAGTTCTATAATATGTATCTCTGTAAAGAGCGATCAACCAAGAAAAATATAAACAAATTGCCATTAACGTGAAAATAAAGAGCTTTTTCTCGTCACTCATTAAAGGCTTTCTCTTAAAAGCCAAGTGCCCCCGGCGTTTTCTCTTAACTTTATACATTTTTTTATTGATTTTCATGCCGGCTATAATGAAGACTGAGAATGCAAACGGTAGAAAGCAACTTCGTATCTTTTGGCAAAGCTCTCGGGGGAATGATTTTGAAATTTCAGTATCTCGGCAGAAGTTGCGCCGTTCGGTGTCAAAAAGAAAACAAAATAAATAGCAAAACATAATCAATATACATACATATATACAAAATGTTAAGTGTTTTATATTTTTCAACAATCGCTAAATGACGAAGGAACATCAAATAAATCCAATTTAGCTCATCATTTGACGATTAAACGCATCGATAAGATAATTATAGTAGGTTATTAATATTAAGTTTTTATCTAGACCTAGACCTAGACCTAGACCTAGACCCAGACGTTTCTATGCTAATTTCGCCATGCCATCAGCTGTTCGGGTTCCCCTGAATGTGATGCATTATTAAGTTACTTCAATTATAGACAAGTGAAAAAGTAAAACCAAAACCCCTTCCAAGTGGTCAATGAAAATTGGAAACAAAACACATTAAATTACAAACGGCACGCTTGGTTGAGTGTTAACATATTTTTTTGACACACTGTATTGTATCACGCAATGCAATTTATCTCAATTGACTATTGCATGCATTTCCCTATAATGAAAATTGACCGAAAAAAAATAAACGTCTCTATGTATATACATATGGCCATTAATCAGTAGGCATTTAAAATCTTGCAAACTTGTCACTTATAATTGATCCAGAATTGAGCAAAACGATCTTTTAATATTATTGTTTTCCTATTCATTACGACATTCATGTTTAAGTGTATGATATAAATACATTTATAAGTAGGAATTTAAAAACAAATATTAAGTTCCCTGACCTCAAACTCAAATAAATATTATGGTTATTTGGTGGGTAGTCGAGATGGATTAGGTACAAATATTAAAGTAGATGGGTAGAATTAGTTTCATGTTTAATCTGTGATAGTATTTCAAAATAAATTTAAATATTCGTATATATGTATATATTGCGTTTGGTGGTCGATTTCGTTTTGCATAGGGCGGACAGATATTGCAAGGGGACTACTAAAAATACTTTTCAAATGGAAAACACAGTCAAAATAGGTGTAATGCATTTTCTCTATCTAGAAAGATAGACAGATTATTTGAATATTTCAAATAATTAATTTATTTGACTAGTTAGTTGACTACTTTATTTGAGTTAGCTAAAAAACGAGCTACATATGCATCGAATTTGTTTACAACTTCTAACTTCTTTAAAATCAAAATTTATATGTTATAGTTTTTAACGTTCGTTATCATTATAATAATTAAATGATAACGAACGTTAAAATCTGATTATAATAATTAATAACTTATTGTTTATAATGTTTCAAGTATAGCTGACACACAGTGCGTATACATTATGTTTAGCTAAATGCTATGCTATATATTCCAATCTCTCTCATTATTGTAGTAATACTAAGATATGACAAATCTTCAACTATTTTCAAATGTTTTTCTATCTCTTCTCTTGGAGAGCATAGTTTTTTTAGTTGTTCAAAATGACTGCAACAGTGGGAACTCCCATGGATTTTGATGAAATACTCACACAAATTGGTGAATTTGGTCGCTATCAGAGACGTAATTATCTACTGATCTGTCTGCCCGTACTTTTTGCGGCAGCCAATAGTCTATCGTATGTGTTTACTGCTGGATTTCCCACATATCGCTGCTATATACCCGAATGCGATAATCCACAAGAGCCGCAATATCAAACGGAATGGCTAGAGAATGCTGTACCGGGAACATGGAGCAAACAGGGACATTTTACAGCAGCCACCTGTGATCGTTATGTGACAAGTAATGCGAACATTAGCCAAGGTGATGGGCAATGTGAAGAGTCGTTGTTTACCAAGGAGGTTGAACGTTGTCAGGATTATGTCTACGGCAGCAGAGAGCAAACAATTGTCCAGGAATGGCAATTGATGTGCCCGGAGAACACGTGGAAATTGGCCTTTGTGGGCACTATACATTTTGCTGGCCTCGTAATAGGCACAGCTTTATTTGGCTATCTGGCCGATCGGTGGGTTAATATACCTTTTTAAGGGAAATTTCTAGACTATGCTCTTTTTTTTTTTAGATTTGGACGCAAACACATTTTTCTGTTTTGCATCATTTTAATGTCTCTAACTGGAGTGGCTCAAGCTTTGGCTTGGAATTATATTAGTTTTCTGATATTTGCATTACTCAATGCTGTTGGTACCTCCGGAGTCTATCCGTTGGCCTTTATCATAGGCGTTGAAATGGTGGGACCACGCAAACGTGAGATGTCCTCCATAGTGTTGAATTATTTCTATGCCGTAGGTGAAGCTCTACTAGGTCTGGCCATATTTCTTCCTAATTGGAAACATCTGCAACTAGCTCTATCCATTCCACCATTGATCTTCATTGTGTATGTCTGGTTAGTGCCAGAATCGGTGAGATGGTTACTTGCCCGCAATAAACATGAAAAAGCCGGTGAGATCATCAAAAAGGCAGCTCATGTCAATCGACGAGAATTGTCAGTGGAATTAATGGCAAGTTTCAAGCAACAAGAGCTTGAAAGTGATAAGGATGAAAGGGACACCAAGCAACAGGATAGCCAGATATGGTTGGCTGTAAAGCAAGTGTTTTCCTCTCATATTCTATTGGCTCGTTATTCCATAATGCTGTTCATTTGGGCCGTAAATGCCATCGTATTTTATGGACTCTCTTTAAACTCTACGAATTTGAGTGGCAATAAATATTTGAATTTCGCCCTGGTCTGTCTTATTGAGATTCCCGGCTATACCCTGGCTTGGGTAAGTAATCTTTAGTCTTTATTTAAACAACATTACAACTGTCATCTTTTCATAAGGTTTGTCTACGCAAATTTGGTCGACGTTTGGCATTATCCGGTTCGTTGTTACTATGCTCCATAACCTGTGTGGGCAGTGGTTACATCACCATGGGTAAGTCTTAGGATGCAATTTCATCTAATTATCTAACTAATCTGTATCTGTTCCTGCTCTCTAAGTGCAAGCCGATAGGCTACCAAGTAAAGTGATTGTAGAATTGTTTTTCTATAAAAATACAGAGAACATAACATGGAGTTTAATTTAAAATTATATTACTTCATGTCGGTACTTACAGATGAACATAAATTGCAATAAACTCCATGTTTAATTGTTCTACCGAATTATATTTTTAGTTAATTATAGTGAATATAAGAACTTGAATTTACTGCAGGTGCCAACTGGTTGATAATTGCACTATTTCTGATGGGCAAACTGGGCATTACATCCTCATTTGCTGTCGTCTATACATACACTGCCGAGATGATGCCAACGGTCGGTGAAATCTCTTTATAATAATCACACGAAAAGACTTTAATGAAATCTTACAGGTGATACGTAGTGGAGGAGTTGGCGTGATGTCTACCTTTGCTCGCTGTGGTGCTATGCTGGCTCCCTTTGTTCCCTTGCTGGTATTTTTTAGAGAAGGCCCTTTATTCAGATAATTTATTAATTACCCATTCCACTAGGGCACCTTATACGAACCGCTGCCTTTACTGCTGTTTGGAGCCATATCATTGATTGCTGGTTTACTTTCCCTACTGCTGCCGGAAACATTTCATAAGAAGTTGCCGGATACCGTGGCGGAAGCCATTGCTTTGGGACACAAAATCAGTGTGGATGATGAACCCATATGCAGTCAAAACGAAGAGCATCAATCGCAACAGGATACATAGGCCTTAGTTGGGTTTTGTTTTTAGTAAAAAAAAAATAAATAAATATGATAATTGTGATACCATTTAAATTTCAACAATTTTAATCCCCAAAGAGTCCCTCGAACAGTTCGGGATCTGTAACAACGCCAAAACGATAAAGTAATTTATATCTTATCTTTGGATTGCTACGCAAGCTGATTGGTTGATAAAATGAAAATCGTTTGTTTTCAGTCTCCTGCTCCCAGTTGGTTAGCAAATCATCCGGATGAAGTACAATCTCCTGTCGCCGACCCCAGAAATCGACATATGCCAATTTCAATTGGTCCTTCTGATCATTAATATAGATGAAGCCAACTAAATTTGTGGCCACATAGCTTCCCAATGTAAGTGTAATCAAGCCGCTAACTCCAATTGCTCCACATATGCCCAGAGCATCAGAAGACACTTGTCCAGCTTGGCTAAGAGCAAAAGCCAAGGGTGTTCCAGCCATTGTGACGACGGCCTGGTAGATTTTTAGCCTATTAAAAGCTGCCACCAGACGGATGAGAGGTAATCTGTAAATTGGACGCCATTCAGAGAAAGCAGCACTGGCATTTAATTCGGAAGATTGACCATTCTGACCGGAACCAAAACTACTGCCCAAATTTGTTGTTGTTGTTGTGCCCAGAACACGCTGCTGACCTTGAGTCCATGGAGCTGGACATCGTATCCGCCAACTGGCCTTGCATATTTCAGATCCCAATAGCCGCGGCAGCACTATAAAATAATAAAATTTAATTTAGAAATCTAACGTAATAAATCAACCCACTTGCTCTTGCTTATTTCTCACAGCTGATTATTAGACAAAAGTTATCGATACTTTTTAGGGTTGCCTGCACCGAATTTGGCGCGTTATTTTAAAATGGCCTCAAGAAGCTAAAGCAAATGGAAAAAAAAAACAAAAAGAGATGAGTTTATTCTTTAATATTATATTCATTTTTATCATCAAGCATTGATTATTACTAAGTTAAATATATTTTAGGGATTAGAAATTAATGAATGTTTGAAATCAATAATATAATTTTATTATCTCAATTTAGGATCTAAAATAATGAAAAAAAATTTTTTATATGAACTTTTTTTCTTTTAAATTAATTTAATTATCATAATACACTGATCTAGCGAAAGAAAATATATATATTAACACTCTTATTGTTATTATTTATGACCAAAAGACTTGTCATTCATGTTTTTTAAAGTAAAATTGTTTTTGAAATTTTTATATATACATAGATCTAGAGTTGTCACCACTGACAAGAAACGAATAAACGAATCAAAAAAAAAGCTTGCTAATATTTATAATATATAAATGAGTGCCAGCCAATTTGAGCATTGAGCAATTTAATAATAGAATTGTCCACCGGAACAGATGAGCAGAAAGAAATGCAAAATCGCAAAAGTCTTCTCAGTCGACAAATTCGAGCGGCCGCTTTTACTTTTCGCTGGTCGTGATCAGGTAATTAAGTGCATAAAAATAAATAAAATTGTTTTAGAAATAATTAGTGTAAAAAATAGGAGAAAAATTTTATATGAAGACTATCAAAAAATATGATTTATTGCAGCTCAATGGATTGAAGAACACTGCGGAGAATTGAAATTTACATAGTATATTTAAGTACTTTATACAAACAAAACAAGCAACAACTATTAATAGTTTGGGTACACATACATTTTTTTTTTTTTTTTTTGGCGTGCTGCTGTACTCAAAAATAGTTTTTCAAATACAAAAGAAAACAAGTGAAAATGTGCAGGGAAAATGGGAAAGGGCAAACAAACAGCTAAAACATATGTAGATCAAAAGAGCAAAAGATTCATGTACAGAATTCTCTTAATCTCAAGATTTAAGGTCAAAAACAATTTTCAAAGAGAAATTATTTAATTTATTTAACTTTTAATTGTTTTCCAGAAGCCATGTCGCTGGCATCGCTTGGAATAAGCTCCAGCTTCATCATAGGATGTTGCATAGCTGCCCAGATAGCACGTCGAGTATCCGCAAAGGTCCTGAATCGTGGTGGCATTGTTCCTGTCCTTATAAACGAGGCCATTGCTGCAGCGGAATTGTGTGCCTGCTGCTTTGAGCTGATTATTGGTAGGTCAATGAAACTTGAAAGAGAAGGAAATTAACTGGTTGTCATTATTTTACAGTGGCTGACAATTTTGGCGTGGCTACATATGCTGTCTTTCTGTTCATGCTCACCGTTTGGTGGGGCAAAGTTTGGGGCGATGCCTCCGCCTGTCCCTACACCCATATGGAAGATGTTCTAGAGGGTCGCACCAGTTTCAAAGAGATGGCTCTACGCACTTGGGCCGAGCTAATGGGTGGCTGTTGTGTCTATCGGATTGTACAGGTCTTCTGGTGGCTGGAATTCGCCGAAACCCATAAGGGAAGGGCCTTTGGTGAATGTAGTGCTGATCTGCAAGTGAATGTCTATCTGGGAGCTGTTATTGAGGGAGTTGCCACATTACTCTGTCGCCTCGCCTCGAAGGCATTGAGTGAAAAGGAACCGAAGTTTAGCAGCTATATTGATTCGTTTGTAGGCACCAGCCTTGTGGTGGCAGGTAGGGTGAGTCGGCGCCATCTTTATGTGCAGCGTGGCTAACAATTGTCCTGTTCAATTGTGATCTCAATCTAGTTTACGCTTTCATATATATCTTGCTTGCAGCTTTCAATTTTTCCGGCGGCTATTTCAATCCAGTGCTGGCTACCGCCCTGAAGTGGGGCTGTCGTGGACACACAAATCTGGAGCACATCATTGTCTATTGGATTGGCGCTTGTGTGGGTGCCGTCCTCTCCGTGCCAATCTTTAAACTAACGCCTGTACGACGTTTCCTACTAGGCGACGAGGAGAAGCCGAAGCAGGCGTAACGAAAAAAAGACCCTTTAAATTTTGTTAAACTTAAGTTTAGTTTGTTTTTTCGCATCTACACCAAATGTAGACATATACTTTGAATATAAAGAATTAATTAACTTGTATACAAGTAGGCAAAAATATACAAAAATAAATTCAAATTAAAGTATCCTAGTAGGCATAATTGTATTTTGTGCACACTTCAAATTAGTTTAACTCATATAATTATACAGACTCAACGTAAACACTAAACACACACAAAAAAAAGGGGAAAAAAATAAAAAAAAAATATTCAATATTTCAACATTGAAATACAACAAAACAAACAGCAATGATAACCGTTAGTAAAGTTTGCTGTTGCGATTTAAAATGGGGCGTTGTAATCATTGGCATTATTGATCTAATCTTAACTTTAGTCGGAATCGGCGTATCGTTATGTAAGTAAAGTCCTTCACACATATATGGAGAGATTTCATTTCTAATCCTTTCATGCAATTCATCAGGGATGAAAGATGACAACACTGGCGAGGTATTCTTCTATATCTGCGCTGTTGTTTTCATTGCTCACGCTGTCGCTTGTGTTCTGATGATCGTATCAGGATTTGTGGTAAGTATTTATCAATAATTGATTTAACTTTGAAATATCCAACTCATCTCCTTTTTTTCGTTTTTGAAAACAGGCAAACAAAATGCTAGTGATTTTATATTTAATAACGCAACTTTTACGTGTAATTTTCTGCATTATTGCAATTATTTGGATCATCATATTGCTACTCACTCCCAAAAACAAGGCAGAAGAAGCAGCTGACTTGATCCTACAGAAAACTGGTAATAAATATACTACAGGAAATCTAATTACAACACTCCTTATAGATCTGGCACTCCTTAGTAAGTGTTTCAATCTAATATTTAGTATTTCTTCATATCAGTTTAACAACTTTCCTCATCATCTAACTGAATAGTTCTTGGAATTTGGTTCTGGATTATCAGCTATTCATGGTTTGGCAACCTTGGGGGCTCTACCCCAATTGATTAATCAAATGAAGGTACAAAAACGAAAACCTCAAGATTTTTAATATTCAAAATAATTTCTAATCTTTCACGTTTTTAGGGGTTACTCTCATGTGTTATTATACTGGGAAATTGTCTTTTTTGGCAAATAGTCACAAATCTTTTGCCCTGGTAAGTAAAACAATTAATAAATTTTTGAGTAAACCCCTCAAACACTTTGGTTTTCTTTTTTTTATTTGTTTAGTTTCCCAGTTATTACATATTAGCGTTTCTGTTTCATTTGATCCAAAATCTATGATCCCATTAATTCAGAATATAAGCAAACAAATTCCAAGTCCCTTAGATCTGTGAAGGTAAGTTCTTATGATTTTTAGAAAAATTTCTAATCTTATTTTTCCCCAGGAATATAATATTGGCAGCTGTCCTAAGTATATGTTATAATTGCCGCCGCCGCTCCTGCAGAGCGAGAGATCAAGCCAGAATTAACAACCTCGTATTTGTGTAATATCTTGTAGTCAGTCAAAATTTTTTGTTAATATGTTCACATTCTACAAATACAAGATCAAAGAAATATTATAAATATAAAATAATGATTTTTGGTTTAAGGGTTTATGAGGGAATAAAATGTATGAAATGAGTTCCTTTAGCTTTTAGTTTCAAATTTATTTGAGCTAACAGTTTGTTGTTTGTTAACTGTTGTCAGAGAAGTTGTTGTTTTCAGTCTGAAATTATTAGATTAAAATTTTGTGTTTTCATTAGAAATTGAGATAAAAGAATTGAAAGGATGTTAATTGTCAATAATTTTTGCGGTTGTCATTTAAAATGGGGCGCATTCTGTATGGCAGTTATGGATTTAGTATTGTGCTTAGCAGCTTACTGGTTATCCACCTGTAATTAACATTATTTTCAAAAATTTCATTGGAAAACAAACGAAATTTATATGTATGTCTATTTGTTGTCACAGATTTAAGAAAAAACAATATTGGCAATGAAGTGCATTATGTCGTGTTCGTAATACTAATTGCTCATATAATTAGCTGTTTGATGGTGATGGTCTCTCGCGTTTGGGTTTGTATCGAAGAAAAGAACATTTAAATAACATTAACTAAATGTTTTGTTTTTTTTCACAGCGAAAACGATATTTAGTTTTGTGCTATTTAATAACTCAAATAATACGATTAATTCTATCGCTAATACTCATCGTATGTGTGGTTTTTCTAATACTGAGACCTAAATATAAAGAAAAAAAATCAAAAATTTTGATTCTCACATTGCTCGTATATAATGTATCGATGAGTGAGTATATTTAAGATCATTACAGTCAAAGGCAAAACTTAACTAAATCTCAAATTGAAATAGTCGCTGGAATATTATTTTGGGTAGTTGCCTATTCTTGGTATCAGCGTATTATTAAGCGAGATCGGCTAACAATTATGGAGTCGCACGTTCGGGTAAGGTAGGAATATATATATTTGTATTTGATACTTATTTGTAAAACTTATCTAATTATTTAACTACTCAGCGAAGCTATAGACCGATAAACAAAACACCGATGCCTAAGTGAAATTAGCCAATTTTCTCATAATTCTTACGAAAAATTCTATAAGTTGTTAATCAAAGTTTTAAACTGTTATATTTTCCATAATGGATCTACCTACAATTCCTAAAGGCTTTTTCTTTTTGAATTTGAGTTTGAGTAGCTTTCTTATCGCCATTGTTGACATCTTGCAGATCATCCCATGCATCGTATTAATCAGGTGTGAGTATTATACCCTTACAATTGGAGGTTTCTTGATTGTATTTTCATTTCTTTCAAGGGTTGCACTGGTTCTATTATGGTGAAATTTATGTGGGCCTCATCAGTGTTTATGCTTTACATCTTTTCACATGCATCATTCTCATTGCCAGCGTATTCTTAGTAAGTATTATAATGGGGATCAAAGAATCTGAGCAAACCCTTTCTCATCTGGCCGTATTTCAGCAAGATGCCCGTTTGGTTATTCCATATTTGCTAACAAAATTCATCCAAATTACAAGCATATTTCTTTTGTTCTTTTGGCAAATTGTATCTATAAAGAATGTAACAACTACCTATATATGTAATGGTCTTTGCCTTGGTAAGTCTTGCATTACATTTCGTATTTATTTGCCATTTTTATCTTTATATTATTTCATTCTACAGTTTTTGGTCCTTACTTCTGGTTTGTGGCCTATTCCTTTTACAAGGAATTATTTGATATTGAAGAGGAATACGAATAAAACTAGATATTATCATATCTTCCATATTAGTGGCTAATGTGCATGAGAAAGTCCATAAACCAAAATCAAAGGTACAATCTATTTAAATTTAATGTTAATAGGCTTTTTGATACATGTTAAACAGATCATTATGGGATTTGAAAACGTTTTTTATTTCCTATAGGCAAGCAAAGGTTATACTTAATAATTTAAATAATTAAAATATTTTTAGTCCTATTAAGAAGAAATTTACAAATACGATTTCACATTTAAAAGAAATTTTTTAACCATTCTTAACCATGGGAACCTCGTAGACTTATAAAAATATTCATTTTAGAACCGGTGCAGTCGAAAATTGTAGGTTGCCAAAAGTAAATCAAAAGTAGAAACTCCTCCCTCTTAGTTCCGACAATGAAGATCCTGCCTTTTCATCGTTCCCAGCTTAAATCACGAAGAGCAAATAAAGAATTTTCTTAGTAAATCGTTTAATAAAGAATTACAACAATATATTTAGATCTAAATATGTTGGACATGTGAAGTAAAAAGAACTTTAAAAATGGATTAACAAATTCTCTTGTACATCTCTTAATTAATCCAAGAACATCCTTGGCATTTGGAACCATGCTGGAGATATGTGAATTGATTTGTATAAATAAAGATGAATAAATAATTGCCTTAAACTATAGACTATAGAGATCAATTTGATATTTGTCACTTAAAACCCAAGAGATTAGAAATTGTACAAGATCTATGTATATAATGAATTTACCTTTTTTGATTTTTAAAAGTAGGCATTTCAATATCTTGTCATACACTCGTATCTCTTACACTTTCAGTCTTTTTAGGTTTGTCTTTCAGTATAAATACTTTTATATTTTTTTGTTTGAAAAACCATTGAAAAAACCAAAAAAGTAAATCTGCCAAGTATGATTACCGTGAATAGCGTTTGCTGCTGCGAATTGAAATGGGGCGTTTTGACCATAGCCATCATCGATTTGGTATTGTGCGCCTGTGGCGGTGGTTTATCAAATTGTAAAGAATTTCAAATACTTCTTATCTGCAGAGTGTGGGTAAATCTAATATCTATATGTATATATCCACAGGGATGAAAAGCAGCGAATCGGGCGAACTGCTTTTCGTTGTTGCCTTGATTATCCTAATTGCTCACATTGTTGGCTCCATATTGTTGATTGTCTCCGTTTTTGCGGTATGTTTTGAATTTTGAAATGTCTCACCAATATTTTGCAAAAATTTCTTCTCTAGCAAAACAAAATGCTAGTAGTTTGCTATGTTGTAACCCAACTTACACGCATAGTTATCTGCATTCTATTCGTTATCTGGATTATTATCAAATTGGCTGGTAATGAATATTATGGCAGATCTAAAAATGATTTGATTATAACATTATTTATATTTACTGCAATGTTAGGTAAGTATTTTAAACTAAATTAGCTTTAGTGACTTTTTCATTTTTGCCTTAAATAGTCCTTGGCATTTGGTTCTGGATCATTGCCTATTCATGGTTCCGCAAACTTGGTGGAAGAACACCAGTTGATTAATCAGCTGAAGTCAAACAATGGGTTGAGTATGTTTACCTGAATTCCTGAATATATTAATGTATATATTAAACCTTATTCTTGCACTTTTCAGAATATCTTTCAAAGACTATGTAGCGAAATTTACAAAATTTATATGTATAAATTTTCATTTGCCCGCTGCTAGACTTTCAGATATTTGTTTAGAAATGTTTGAACTTCTTATACAAAGAATAATCCATTCATAAAAGGAGGCTTGTGGCATGGACTGAAATCAAAAATGGATGTCATCAACGTTGATTATTGGAACTACTTTTCGTCTTGCAGTATGATCCAAGAGTAATTTAATAAAAGTATATTGATTTCCAAAAATAATGCCTCTGTTCTTTTGGAGATCTGTTAATGGATGGAACCATTAGACCACTTAATATAGGAGCTTTGAATTAAATATTCATACATTTTCTATGAAAACTTTCAAAGTCAACCATTTGAATACAATTCAGAAAGGTTGCAATATATCAACGAATTAGAAAGAACATTATTTGAGCATCAATTAATACAGGTTAATGAAATATTTTATGATGTTTTATTCTTGTTCCTAACTTAAATCACTTAGTATTTACTTTATTAAGTATCTTAAAATTAAACTAGAAACGATTCCCACATTATGCATTGGGTTCCTTGTAACCAAAACTATTCAATTAGGTTTGAAATTAACGTTGCAAATATCTTGTAATAAAAGATATAAAAGAAATGAGAGAATATCCAATGTTAAAGATAATCTAATTCGATAAATTTAAATGTAATTGTTTAAAAGTGGAAGTAAATCACAATTTAGTCGATTTTTTAGTTCTGTTCGATCTCAACCGCACTGACTGAAGGAGGAGGTCTTCGACGACGGGGACGACGTGTCACACGTAATATGACCTCATCGTTGATGCGTTCAAATTGATAATCGCTTTGTCCCAGGGAACAACGTTTTGTGACTATGCTGGAATCGCTATTAGCATTATCACTTAAATTCATCGTCTCATCGATGGTCACATGATGCTCATCCTGATTTTCTGGGGTAGCTGATGGCTCTATTGTGGGTCGAATGGGTGAGTTCTCCATTATGTTAATTTTCCGCTTTTTTAATGGTGTCTTTTCCGTTGCTCTTTCCAGTTTAGTTGGTATTTTTATTGGACTTTCGTAATTGGGCGATCGGCTAAGAATCTTAATGAGATCCTGCTTGGCTGTTGGTTGTTGATTAGCTTTTGTCGATGTTGATGTGACAATTGATTCATCTGGTGATGTCTGATGCAATTGCTCTAGAGCCGATTCCAATGTGTCGAATTCGAAGCTAATATCGCCAAATTGCTGTTCGACCATATCCCGATCAGGCGGATAGGAATCCTTGCTTTCTTCTATAGCAGTCAATACATTCAAAGCAGCTTCGAGAACCATATCATTCTCATTGTGATCAATTTTTGTTGAGTCAGGCTGGGCATACATAACAGTAGATGGCTTTGTCATGGGCAACACTTTCACTGATGCCGGTGGCAGGGGTATATCAACACTTTCTTCTACTCCATCAACTCGTACAGCAATATGCTCGATATCCATCATGACAGGCAAACGTATGTCTTCAATGATTTGTATTGCACGAGTTAGAGGCTTCGATGTGGCTTGATCTTCAGGGTTTGTATCTTTGGATTTCCCTGGCGGTGTTGTATGTTTAGATTCCTTTACTGGTGTAGGGCGTTTTGGGGTGGGTTCATCGTCATCAGAGAATACTAAACCTGCTTTAAGTGGCTTTCGTCTTGGTGTGATTAGACCTGCATGGAAAATTGTTTGGCCTTTTTTTCCTTTTGATGTACCTTGTAAGGCATTTTCATTGCTGTTGGTTTTTTGTTCCATATCGACAACGTTAATGATTTCAGAATTTTCCTTTTTACTTGAGTCATCAAGTGTCTGAATAAATGTTTTAGAACTTTCACTCAAGGCCTGTTCTTTTTTAATCCGTTTAAGTTCTGGAATGGACTCAGTTGAAGCAACATCCTTTTCTTCTGATTTAACAGCAATTTCTTTGATAGTTTGTTTTCCTTCTTTTCGATCATTTTCTTTTAACACTTTTAGTTCAGGAGTTATAAGTGATTCTGTTAAACAAACAGTTTGCTTTTTGTCCTTTTGCTTTTCAGCATCTCCAGAAGTGTCTGTTGAAATTTTTAGTTCAGGACTAATAAGGGACTCGTTGTCTTCTATTTCAGCTATTAGTCCTTTAGAACTTTGGTCTGTTTCCTTATTCTTCTTGTCTACAGCATCCTCTTTGAAGATTTTCACTTCCGGCGTTATAAGTGATTCTTTTCTCTCTGGTTTGCTGACAATTGGTTTGACTTTTTGATCTTTTTCATTTTGTTTCGTATGATCTACAGAATCCTCTTTGGATACTTTTGACTTAGGAAGCACAACTTCTTCCTTTTTTTTTGGTTTGTTGGCAATTTCTTTGTTGGTCTGCTCTTTACCCTTTTGTGTTTTATCAGAGTCAGGGTTTATATGGGCAGTTTTAACATATTCCGTTTTATTCGGCTCACTGACGCTTACTGACTCCTCTATACGTCCATTCTTTCCAATATCGTTGGAATGTTTGTGAGTGTCTAGTTCTTGAATTGGCGCTTCAGTATCCTTAAATTTTGACTCTAAACCAGGTATCTAAATCTCAAATTGAAATAGTCGCTGGAATATTATTTTGGGTAGTTGCCTATTCTTGGTATCAGCGTATTATTAAGCGAGATCGGCTAACAATTATGGAGTCGCACGTTCGGGTAAGGTAGGAATATATATATTTGTATTTGATACTTATTTGTAAAACTTTTCTAATTATTTATCTACTCAGCGAAGCTATCGACCGATAAACAAAACACCAATGCCTATGTGAAATTTGCCAATTTTCTCATATTGCTTACGAAAAATTCTATAAGTTGTTAATCAAAGTTTTAAAGTGTTATATTTTCCATAATGGATCTACCTACAATTCCTAAAGGCTTTTTCTTTTTGAATTTGAGTTTGAGTAGCTTTCTTATCGCCATTGTTGACATCTTGCAGATCATCCCATGCATCGTATTAATCAGGTGTGAGTATTATACCCTTACAATTGGAGGTTTCTTGATTGTATTTTCATTTCTTTCAAGGGTTGCACTGGTTCTATTATGGTGAAATTTATGTGGGCCTCATCAGTGTTTATGCTTTACATCTTTTCACATGCATCATTCTCATTGCCAGCGTATTCTTAGTAAGTATTATAATGGGGATCAAAGAATCTGAGCAAACCCTTTCTCATCTGGCCGTATTTCAGCAAGATGCCCGTTTGGTTATTCCATATTTGCTAACAAAATTCATCCAAATTACAAGCATATTTCTTTTGTTCTTTTGGCAAATTGTATCTATAAAGAATGTAACAACTACCTATATATGTAATGGTCTTTGCCTTGGTAAGTCTTGCATTACATTTCGTATTTATTTGCCATTTTTATCTTTATATTATTTCATTCTACAGTTTTTGGTCCTTACTTCTGGTTTGTGGCCTATTCCTTTTACAAGGAATTATTTGATATTGAAGAGGAATACGAATAAAACTAGATATTATCATATCTTCCATATTAGTGGCTAATGTGCATGAGAAAGTCCATAAACCAAAATCAAAGGTACAATCTATTTAAATTTAATGTTAATAGGCTTTTTGATACATGTTAAACAGATCATTATGGGATTTGAAAACGTTTTTTATTTCCTATAGGCAAGCAAAGGTTATACTTAATAATTTAAATAATTAAAATATTTTTAGTCCTATTAAGAAGAAATTTACAAATACGATTTCACATTTAAAAGAAATTTTTTAACCATTCTTAACCATGGGAACCTCGTAGACTTATAAAAATATTCATTTTAGAACCGGTGCAGTCGAAAATTGTAGGTTGCCAAAAGTAAATCAAAAGTAGAAACTCCTCCCTCTTAGTTCCGACAATGAAGATCCTGCCTTTTCATCGTTCCCAGCTTAAATCACGAAGAGCAAATAAAGAATTTTCTTAGTAAATCGTTTAATAAAGAATTACAACAATATATTTAGATCTAAATATGTTGGACATGTGAAGTAAAAAGAACTTTAAAAATGGATTAACAAATTCTCTTGTACATCTCTTAATTAATCCAAGAACATCCTTGGCATTTGGAACCATGCTGGAGATATGTGAATTGATTTGTATAAATAAAGATGAATAAATAATTGCCTTAAACTATAGACTATAGAGATCAATTTGATATTTGTCACTTAAAACCCAAGAGATTAGAAATTGTACAAGATCTATGTATATAATGAATTTACCTTTTTTGATTTTTAAAAGTAGGCATTTCAATATCTTGTCATACACTCGTATCTCTTACACTTTCAGTCTTTTTAGGTTTGTCTTTCAGTATAAATACTTTTATATTTTTTTGTTTGAAAAACCATTGAAAAAACCAAAAAGTAAATCTGCCAAGTATGATTACCGTGAATAGCGTTTGCTGCTGCGAATTGAAATGGGGCGTTTTGACCATAGCCATCATCGATTTGGTATTGTGCGCCTGTGGCGGTGGTTTATCAAATTGTAAAGAATTTCAAATACTTCTTATCTGCAGAGTGTGGGTAAATCTAATATCTATATGTATATATCCACAGGGATGAAAAGCAGCGAATCGGGCGAACTGCTTTTCGTTGTTGCCTTGATTATCCTAATTGCTCACATTGTTGGCTCCATATTGTTGATTGTCTCCGTTTTTGCGGTATGTTTTGAATTTTGAAATGTCTCACCAATATTTTGCAAAAATTTCTTCTCTAGCAAAACAAAATGCTAGTAGTTTGCTATGTTGTAACCCAACTTACACGCATAGTTATCTGCATTCTATTCGTTATCTGGATTATTATCAAATTGGCTGGTAATGAATATTATGGCAGATCTAAAAATGATTTGATTATAACATTATTTATATTTACTGCAATGTTAGGTAAGTATTTTAAACTAAATTAGCTTTAGTGACTTTTTCATTTTTGCCTTAAATAGTCCTTGGCATTTGGTTCTGGATCATTGCCTATTCATGGTTCCGCAAACTTGGTGGAAGAACACCAGTTGATTAATCAGCTGAAGTCAAACAATGGGTTGAGTATGTTTACCTGAATTCCTGAATATATTAATGTATATATTAAACCTTATTCTTGCACTTTTCAGAATATCTTTCAAAGACTATGTAGCGAAATTTACAAAATTTATATGTATAAATTTTCATTTGCCCGCTGCTAGACTTTCAGATATTTGTTTAGAAATGTTTGAACTTCTTATACAAAGAATAATCCATTCATAAAAGGAGGCTTGTGGCATGGACTGAAATCAAAAATGGATGTCATCAACGTTGATTATTGGAACTACTTTTCGTCTTGCAGTATGATCCAAGAGTAATTTAATAAAAGTATATTGATTTCCAAAAATAATGCCTCTGTTCTTTTGGAGATCTGTTAATGGATGGAACCATTAGACCACTTAATATAGGAGCTTTGAATTAAATATTCATACATTTTCTATGAAAACTTTCAAAGTCAACCATTTGAATACAATTCAGAAAGGTTGCAATATATCAACGAATTAGAAAGAACATTATTTGAGCATCAATTAATACAGGTTAATGAAATATTTTATGATGTTTTATTCTTGTTCCTAACTTAAATCACTTAGTATTTACTTTATTAAGTATCTTAAAATTAAACTAGAAACGATTCCCACATTATGCATTGGGTTCCTTGTAACCAAAACTATTCAATTAGGTTTGAAATTAACGTTGCAAATATCTTGTAATAAAAGATATAAAAGAAATGAGAGAATATCCAATGTTAAAGATAATCTAATTCGATAAATTTAAATGTAATTGTTTAAAAGTGGAAGTAAATCACAATTTAGTCGATTTTTTAGTTCTGTTCGATCTCAACCGCACTGACTGAAGGAGGAGGTCTTCGACGACGGGGACGACGTGTCACACGTAATATGACCTCATCGTTGATGCGTTCAAATTGATAATCGCTTTGTCCCAGGGAACAACGTTTTGTGACTATGCTGGAATCGCTATTAGCATTATCACTTAAATTCATCGTCTCATCGATGGTCACATGATGCTCATCCTGATTTTCTGGGGTAGCTGATGGCTCTATTGTGGGTCGAATGGGTGAGTTCTCCATTATGTTAATTTTCCGCTTTTTTAATGGTGTCTTTTCCGTTGCTCTTTCCAGTTTAGTTGGTATTTTTATTGGACTTTCGTAATTGGGCGATCGGCTAAGAATCTTAATGAGATCCTGCTTGGCTGTTGGTTGTTGATTAGCTTTTGTCGATGTTGATGTGACAATTGATTCATCTGGTGATGTCTGATGCAATTGCTCTAGAGCCGATTCCAATGTGTCGAATTCGAAGCTAATATCGCCAAATTGCTGTTCGACCATATCCCGATCAGGCGGATAGGAATCCTTGCTTTCTTCTATAGCAGTCAATACATTCAAAGCAGCTTCGAGAACCATATCATTCTCATTGTGATCAATTTTTGTTGAGTCAGGCTGGGCATACATAACAGTAGATGGCTTTGTCATGGGCAACACTTTCACTGATGCCGGTGGCAGGGGTATATCAACACTTTCTTCTACTCCATCAACTCGTACAGCAATATGCTCGATATCCATCATGACAGGCAAACGTATGTCTTCAATGATTTGTATTGCACGAGTTAGAGGCTTCGATGTGGCTTGATCTTCAGGGTTTGTATCTTTGGATTTCCCTGGCGGTGTTGTATGTTTAGATTCCTTTACTGGTGTAGGGCGTTTTGGGGTGGGTTCATCGTCATCAGAGAATACTAAACCTGCTTTAAGTGGCTTTCGTCTTGGTGTGATTAGACCTGCATGGAAAATTGTTTGGCCTTTTTTTTCCTTTTGATGTACCTTGTAAGGCATTTTCATTGCTGTTGGTTTTTTGTTCCATATCGACAACGTTAATGATTTCAGAATTTTCCTTTTTACTTCAGTCATCAAGTGTCTGAATAAATGTTTTAGAACTTTCACTCAAGGCCTGTTCTTTTTTAATCCGTTTAAGTTCTGGAATGGACTCAGTTGAAGCAACATCCTTTTCTTCTGATTTAACAGCAATTTCTTTGATAGTTTGTTTTCCTTCTTTTCGATCATTTTCTTTTAACACTTTTAGTTCAGGAGTTATAAGTGATTCTGTTAAACAAACAGTTTGCTTTTTGTCCTTTTGCTTTTCAGCATCTCCAGAAGTGTCTGTTGAAATTTTTAGTTCAGGACTAATAAGGGACTCGTTGTCTTCTATTTCAGCTATTAGTCCTTTAGAACTTTGGTCTGTTTCCTTATTCTTCTTGTCTACAGCATCCTCTTTGAAGATTTTCACTTCCGGCGTTATAAGTGATTCTTTTCTCTCTGGTTTGCTGACAATTGGTTTGACTTTTTGATCTTTTTCATTTTGTTTCGTATGATCTACAGAATCCTCTTTGGATACTTTTGACTTAGGAAGCACAACTTCTTCCTTTTTTTTTTGGTTTGTTGGCAATTTCTTTGTTGGTCTGCTCTTTACCCTTTTGTGTTTTATCAGAGTCAGGGTTTATATGGGCAGTTTTAACATATTCCGTTTTATTCGGCTCACTGACGCTTACTGACTCCTCTATACGTCCATTCTTTCCAATATCGTTGGAATGTTTGTGAGTGTCTAGTTCTTGAATTGGCGCTTCAGTATCCTTAAATTTTGACTCTAAACCAGGTATCTAAATCTCAAATTGAAATAGTCGCTGGAATATTATTTTGGGTAGTTGCCTATTCTTGGTATCAGCGTATTATTAAGCGAGATCGGCTAACAATTATGGAGTCGCACGTTCGGGTAAGGTAGGAATATATATATTTGTATTTGATACTTATTTGTAAAACTTTTCTAATTATTTATCTACTCAGCGAAGCTATCGACCGATAAACAAAACACCAATGCCTATGTGAAATTTGCCAATTTTCTCATATTGCTTACGAAAAATTCTATAAGTTGTTAATCAAAGTTTTAAAGTGTTATATTTTCCATAATGGATCTACCTACAATTCCTAAAGGCTTTTTCTTTTTGAATTTGAGTTTGAGTAGCTTTCTTATCGCCATTGTTGACATCTTGCAGATCATCCCATGCATCGTATTAATCAGGTGTGAGTATTATACCCTTACAATTGGAGGTTTCTTGATTGTATTTTCATTTCTTTCAAGGGTTGCACTGGTTCTATTATGGTGAAATTTATGTGGGCCTCATCAGTGTTTATGCTTTACATCTTTTCACATGCATCATTCTCATTGCCAGCGTATTCTTAGTAAGTATTATAATGGGGATCAAAGAATCTGAGCAAACCCTTTCTCATCTGGCCGTATTTCAGCAAGATGCCCGTTTGGTTATTCCATATTTGCTAACAAAATTCATCCAAATTACAAGCATATTTCTTTTGTTCTTTTTGGCAAATTGTATCTATAAAGAATGTAACAACTACCTATATATGTAATGGTCTTTGCCTTGGTAAGTCTTGCATTACATTTCGTATTTATTTGCCATTTTTATCTTTATATTATTTCATTCTACAGTTTTTGGTCCTTACTTCTGGTTTGTGGCCTATTCCTTTTACAAGGAATTATTTGATATTGAAGAGGAATACGAATAAAACTAGATATTATCATATCTTCCATATTAGTGGCTAATGTGCATGAGAAAGTCCATAAACCAAAATCAAAGGTACAATCTATTTAAATTTAATGTTAATAGGCTTTTTGATACATGTTAAACAGATCATTATGGGATTTGAAAACGTTTTTTATTTCCTATAGGCAAGCAAAGGTTATACTTAATAATTTAAATAATTAAAATATTTTTAGTCCTATTAAGAAGAAATTTACAAATACGATTTCACATTTAAAAGAAATTTTTTAACCATTCTTAACCATGGGAACCTCGTAGACTTATAAAAATATTCATTTTAGAACCGGTGCAGTCGAAAATTGTAGGTTGCCAAAAGTAAATCAAAAGTAGAAACTCCTCCCTCTTAGTTCCGACAATGAAGATCCTGCCTTTTCATCGTTCCCAGCTTAAATCACGAAGAGCAAATAAAGAATTTTCTTAGTAAATCGTTTAATAAAGAATTACAACAATATATTTAGATCTAAATATGTTGGACATGTGAAGTAAAAAGAACTTTAAAAATGGATTAACAAATTCTCTTGTACATCTCTTAATTAATCCAAGAACATCCTTGGCATTTGGAACCATGCTGGAGATATGTGAATTGATTTGTATAAATAAAGATGAATAAATAATTGCCTTAAACTATAGACTATAGAGATCAATTTGATATTTGTCACTTAAAACCCAAGAGATTAGAAATTGTACAAGATCTATGTATATAATGAATTTACCTTTTTTGATTTTTAAAAGTAGGCATTTCAATATCTTGTCATACACTCGTATCTCTTACACTTTCAGTCTTTTTAGGTTTGTCTTTCAGTATAAATACTTTTATATTTTTTTGTTTGAAAAACCATTGAAAAAACCAAAAAAGTAAATCTGCCAAGTATGATTACCGTGAATAGCGTTTGCTGCTGCGAATTGAAATGGGGCGTTTTGACCATAGCCATCATCGATTTGGTATTGTGCGCCTGTGGCGGTGGTTTATCAAATTGTAAAGAATTTCAAATACTTCTTATCTGCAGAGTGTGGGTAAATCTAATATCTATATGTATATATCCACAGGGATGAAAAGCAGCGAATCGGGCGAACTGCTTTTCGTTGTTGCCTTGATTATCCTAATTGCTCACATTGTTGGCTCCATATTGTTGATTGTCTCCGTTCTTGCGGTATGTTTTGAATTTTGAAATGTCTCACCAATGTTTCTTTTGCAAAAATTTCTTTTCTAGCAAAACAAAACGCTAGTAGTTTGCTATGTTGTAACCCAACTTATACGCATAGTTATCTGCATTATATTCCTTATCTGGATTATTATCAAATTGGCTGGTAATGAATATTGTGGCAGATGTACATATGATTTGATTCTAACAATACTTATATTTATTGCAATGTTAGGTAAGTATTTTAAACAAAATTAACTTTAGCGACTTTTTCATTTTTGCCTTAAATAGTCCTTGGCATTTTGTTTTGGATCATTGCCTATTCATGGTTCCGCAAACTTGCTGGAAGAACACCAGTTGATTAATCAGCTGAAGTCAAACAATGGGTTGAGTATGTTTACCTGAATTCCTGTGTTAATATATATATTAAACCTTATTCTTGCACTTTTCAGAATAACTTTCAAAGACTATGTAGCGAAATTTACAAAATTTATATGTATAAATTTTCATTTGCCCGCTGCTAGACTTTCAGATATTTGTTTAGAAATGTTTGAACTTCTTATACAAAGAATAATCCATTCATAAAAGGAGGCTTGTGGCATGGACTGAAATCAAAAATGGATGTCATCAACGTTGATTATTGGAACTACTTTTCGTCTTGCAGTATGATCCAAGAGTAATTTAATAAAAGTATATTGATTTCCAAAAATAATGCCTCTGTTCTTTTGGAGATCTGTTAATGGATGGAACCATTAGACCACTTAATATAGGAGCTTTGAATTAAATATTCATACATTTTCTATGAAAACTTTCAAAGTCAACCATTTGAATACAATTCAGAAAGGTTGCAATATATCAACGAATTAGAAAGAACATTATTTGAGCATCAATTAATACAGGTTAATGAAATATTTTATGATGTTTTATTCTTGTTCCTAACTTAAATCACTTAGTATTTACTTTATTAAGTATCTTAAAATTAAACTAGAAACGATTCCCACATTATGCATTGGGTTCCTTGTAACCAAAACTATTCAATTAGGTTTGAAATTAACGTTGCAAATATCTTGTAATAAAAGATATAAAAGAAATGAGAGAATATCCAATGTTAAAGATAATCTAATTCGATAAATTTAAATGTAATTGTTTAAAAGTGGAAGTAAATCACAATTTAGTCGATTTTTTAGTTCTGTTCGATCTCAACCGCACTGACTGAAGGAGGAGGTCTTCGACGACGGGGACGACGTGTCACACGTAATATGACCTCATCGTTGATGCGTTCAAATTGATAATCGCTTTGTCCCAGGGAACAACGTTTTGTGACTATGCTGGAATCGCTATTAGCATTATCACTTAAATTCATCGTCTCATCGATGGTCACATGATGCTCATCCTGATTTTCTGGGGTAGCTGATGGCTCTATTGTGGGTCGAATGGGTGAGTTCTCCATTATGTTAATTTTCCGCTTTTTTAATGGTGTCTTTTCCGTTGCTCTTTCCAGTTTAGTTGGTATTTTTATTGGACTTTCGTAATTGGGCGATCGGCTAAGAATCTTAATGAGATCCTGCTTGGCTGTTGGTTGTTGATTAGCTTTTGTCGATGTTGATGTGACAATTGATTCATCTGGTGATGTCTGATGCAATTGCTCTAGAGCCGATTCCAATGTGTCGAATTCGAAGCTAATATCGCCAAATTGCTGTTCGACCATATCCCGATCAGGCGGATAGGCATCCTTGCTTTCTTCTATAGCAGTCAATACATTCAAAGCAGCTTCGAGAACCATATCATTCTCATTGTGATCAATTTTTGTTGAGTCAGGCTGGGCATACATAACAGTAGATGGCTTTGTCATGGGCAACACTTTCACTGATGCCGGTGGCAGGGGTATATCAACACTTTCTTCTACTCCATCAACTCGTACAGCAATATGCTCGATATCCATCATGACAGGCAAACGTATGTCTTCAATGATTTGTATTGCACGAGTTAGAGGCTTCGATGTGGCTTGATCTTCAGGGTTTGTATCTTTGGATTTCCCTGGCGGTGTTGTATGTTTAGATTCCTTTACTGGTGTAGGGCGTTTTGGGGTGGGTTCATCGTCATCAGAGAATACTAAACCTGCTTTAAGTGGCTTTCGTCTTGGTGTGATTAGACCTGCATGGAAAATTGTTTGGCCTTTTTTTCCTTTTGATGTACCTTGTAAGGCATTTTCATTGCTGTTGGTTTTTTGTTCCATATCGACAACGTTAATGATTTCAGAATTTTCCTTTTTACTTGAGTCATCAAGTGTCTGAATAAATGTTTTAGAACTTTCACTCAAGGCCTGTTCTTTTTTAATCCGTTTAAGTTCTGGAATGGACTCAGTTGAAGCAACATCCTTTTCTTCTGATTTAACAGCAATTTCTTTGATAGTTTGTTTTCCTTCTTTTCGATCATTTTCTTTTAACACTTTTAGTTCAGGAGTTATAAGTGATTCTGTTAAACAAACAGTTTGCTTTTTGTCCTTTTGCTTTTCAGCATCTCCAGAAGTGTCTGTTGAAATTTTTAGTTCAGGACTAATAAGGGACTCGTTGTCTTCTATTTCAGCTATTAGTCCTTTAGAACTTTGGTCTGTTTCCTTATTCTTCTTGTCTACAGCATCCTCTTTGAAGATTTTCACTTCCGGCGTTATAAGTGATTCTTTTCTCTCTGGTTTGCTGACAATTGGTTTGACTTTTTGATCTTTTTCATTTTGTTTCGTATGATCTACAGAATCCTCTTTGGATACTTTTGACTTAGGAAGCACAACTTCTTCCTTTTTTTCTGGTTTGTTGGCAATTTCTTTGTTGGTCTGCTCTTTACCCTTTTGTGTTTTATCAGAGTCAGGGTTTATATGGGCAGTTTTAACATATTCTGTTTTATTCGGCTCACTGACGCTTACTGACTCCTCTATACGACCATTCTTTCCAATATCGTTGGAATGTTTGTGAGTGTCTAGTTCTTGAATTGGCGCTTCAGTATCCTTTAATTTTGACTCGTTTTTGTGCTTATGATTGGAATCTTTTTCATTATTTTCCAAAGGTAACAAATCTAAACCAGGTATCTCCGACTTAACTATCGTTGCAAGTGAGGGCTTTGGCGCTTCAGTATCCTTACATTTTGACTCGTTTTTGTGCTTTAGATTGGTATCTCCTGGTATCTCCGACTTATCTATCGTTGCAAGTGAGGGCTTTTCAACAGAAGCGGAAATATTTTCGAGTTTAGATTCATTCGGCTCTGTTGTACTATTTGCAGGCGTTAACAAATCAAGGCCAGGAATTTGTGGCAATTGTACCGTTTCTGGAGTGAAATGGGCATCGCATTGAGCCTTATTTTGTTGCTTTGAAATCGGTTCTTTGTCATTGTCTTCACTTCTTAACAAATTGAGACCAGGTATTGCTGTTTCTTCTAAAGGTTTAGTGTCCAAGTTGATTTTACTTTTTCCAGTCTCCGAGTGGTTCAAGTAATTTTCATTAATTTTCGACTCCTTTGATGTCACCAAAGAAGTAAATTGCGCCAGTGGTTCATTAATTTCCTTAAGTTCGCCTTTAGTTTTGTGGCTCTTTTTCATTTCAAGTCGCAGGGTGGGCTCCACTGGTTGAATGAGAGTTTCGACTTGGGTTGTGGATTCATTTTCCATTATCCCTTCAGTATTAGCATTAGAAAAAGTATCCTGGTCGTTGGTTTCCTCACCAAAAAGAGTTTTTAATGTGTCGGACTTTACTTTGTTAGAGCTTTGCTCACGACTGAAAATTGAGAATAAGTCTTAGATGACCGTACATTAAAAGAAATGATAACAACATACCTAGTTCCGCTGGATGCAGTACGTTGGCGGGATCGAGAGCCGGACCGACGACGCCTTTGATTAGGCTTATCATTGCTGACCCGTTTACGGTAACGTTCATCCTGCTTGGATCGCTTTGGGCTACGACTACGTCGAACTTCCCTTTCATGTCTTCTGCCTCGTTCTCGATCTCGTTCTCTTTGCCGCTCTCTTTCTCTCGACCGGCTATCGGTGAAACGATGTTGTGTGGATGACTTTCGACTATGACCAGGTGATAAACTACGAGATTTATGTTTGATGGTCTTATCTGCTTGTTGGTTGCCACCTTTTGCAGGCTTCTCCATAGTCTTCTCTTGAACAACGTTGCTAGAGCGATGATGCGTAGAAGGTTTGCGACTGTGACCAGGTGATGGACTTCTTGACTTATGTTTGACGGTCTTTTCCACTGATTGATTGGTGACTTTGACAGGTTCGTTAATGCTCTTCTCTGGAACTACGTTGCTGGAGCGATGATGCGTAGAAGGTTTGCGACTGTGACCAGGTGATGGACTTCTTGACTTATGTTTGGCGGTCTTTTGATTGGTGACTTTGGCAGGTTCGTTAATGCTCTTCTCTTGCACTACGTTGCTAGAGGGATGCTGCCTGGAAGGTTTACGATTGTGACCAGGTGATGGACTTCTGGAGCTATGTTTAGCGGTCTTTGTGACTTTGGCAGGTTCGTTAATGCTCTTCTCTTGCGTAATGTCAGTGCAACGATGCTCCGGTGAAGCTTTTCGATCATGAATAGGAGATGGACTTTGGGATTTATGACTGACAATATTTTGCGGTTGTTGCTTGCTGTCTTTTACTGGCTTCTCTATGCTCTTCTCTTGAACTAAGTTGGATGATGGATGCTGTGTCGATGGTTTGCGACTGTGTCTTGGTGATAGCGATTTGTGAATCTCAGTCTTATCCGTTTTTGGGCTGTTCACCGCAAAAGGATTCTCAATGCTTCTCTCATGAATTGTGTTAATCAGACCACTAGTGTTTCTTCCTGTTTCCTCTTGCTTGGCTCGTTTGTGAATAGGACCTGGACTCTCCAAAATTTCAGTTTTGTCGTATCTGGGACGTTTTTGGTTGGGTTTTGTATCTTCGACTCCCCAAGCTTTCTTCCGCCTAAAGCATATATCATCCTTTCTGTAATTGATATTAATAGGTTACACTACATATATCCATGGAGCCGACCAACCCATCCCGTTCACTTACTCTTTGCGTAGCTCTGCTATCAGAGTCTCCTTTCGTTTAATTTCCGCCTTTGCCGTATCCAGCAGATTCTGTAGATTCACTTCCATTTGCTTTATCTGTTTAGTTAATTTATTGTTTTGGGCTTTTAATCCTTCGATCTCTCCCTGAGCGGCTGTATACTTCTCCTCCAGAGCCAGCAACTCCTTGGATTTCTGTAGAAACGACGCAGATTAACCTTAATCCGTATTATGTTTGCCCTTACCTTATCCTCGACTTCCTGGAACTCATCCAGATCATCGTAAATGTCCAATTCGTCTCCTAACATCTTAGTTCTTGCATTTGAGTTTCAATTAAATTAAATTAAAAAAAATCAAAGAAAAACAAAGAATTGGGCAAAACATCTGCAGTTAGTCAGAGATGGGACTTAAATGCGCGCGAAAACCTATCGATATTTGTGTGACCATCACCGAGTGTGATATCGATAAAAATTGCAAAATTACGCGGTCAAATTTACGAATTGTTGTTTTTGTTGTTGTCCGAATTGGCACAAAGCTGACATAAACAAATTGTTATTTACGTTGAATTGCACATTTCACGAACAGTATATTTCCCAACACAGCCATGGATCCAACAATTTCTGTCTCAAAGGTAAGAAATTGTTGCAAAATAGAAACAATCTGGTTTTACTTTTGGTTGTCTCACTCACATCTTTTAAGGGCTGTTTTGTTTATAAAAACGGAGCAACTCGCGCAGCTAAGTCCAAGACAACACCCAACAAAAACAAACGCAAGCGTAGCTTGGGCAACTCCAGTCTCTTGGGACCGGAGATCACGTCACAACCTTTTTATACGGCCTACAGCGAGACTTGGCAACAGCTCCATGAACACATTCTTCAGTTACAGCAAGATAGCTATTCCCGGACTCTTGATCAGTTGGTGCAATATCTGGAAAACGAATGTGGCACTCAAGTGGAAGATGGTGAGATTCTGCCGACCGCCGCCTTACTGACTGGCATCAATCAAACAGATCACTTCAAGCAATTCGAGGCTCTGACTCAGCGTCTTCAGAGTAGAGCAAGAGTTTGTGTCCTCCAATCGCGGGACTGCTCCACTCTTAAGGGAGCCATAGAGTCAATGGTGTTTAACCTTATTGAAGGACAATTAGAGCAGGACTCTGAGGAATTACAGGAGGAGATAGAGGATCGCGATCATAAGCGACTGCGACGTTCCCAATGCACCATGAAACAATTGAACTCTTGGTACTCCAACAATTTTCAAATGGAGCAACGCAAACGACAGTTGGTCATCATTTTACCAGACTTTGAGTGCTTCAGTAGCCATGTTTTGCAGGATTTCATACTTATCCTGAGTTCCCACTGCACTGTTTTGCCATTTGTCCTAGTTTTGGGTGTAGCCACTGCCATGACAGCGGTACATAGTACATTGCCCTACCAGGTGACCAGCAAAATTAGGCTAAGAGTCTTCCAGACCCAGGCGGCTCCTACGGGCTTAAATGAGGTCAGTTAATATGCTTCCTTTGTAGATACCTTTAATTCTTTTTTCTGACAATTTCAGGTCTTGGACAAAGTACTCCTCTCTCCGAAATATGCTTTTCATCTCTCTGGCAAGGCTTTCAAGTTTCTTACCCATATTTTCCTCTACTATGATTTCTCTATACAAGGTTTCATCCAGAGTTTTAAGTATTGCCTAATGGAACATTATTTTGCAGGCAATGCATTTTCTCTCTGCACAGTCTATACCCAGGCTTTGCCTAAGATTAAACTGTTGATAGCGGACGATATGGAAACTATAAGGCGTCTGCCCTCTTTTCGTCCATATGTGGAGCAGATTAATGATTGCAAGAGGATTATTGCCATTCTCACAGACGATGATTATCTGAAGAAAAAGTTGCCGCAATTACTGCGTGATTGTTTGCTACATTTTCTGAATTTTCGCTGTGCTCTGGAGTTTGTTACCGAACTGGTTGGAGACTTGCCACGTTGTCCACTGGGCAAACTGAAACGAGAACTATATGTTCTCAGTTTGAACAAGAAGATAACTTCATTGCCGGAATTTAAAGAATGCTGGCAGATGCTTGGTTTTCTCTCCAAAGATGAATTTGTTGCCAAATTAATGAAATGTGTTACTACAACTGAGGAATTTATGCAACAGGAGATTGCTCCCTTGGAATTGGGAGAAGCCTGTTTGGCTGTGATGCGTCCACAAATTCAAGAGGTCAGACAACTACTCGACGATGTGGTCTTAGCCACAATGGAAACGCATCATCCCCCACCACCAACAGTGGAAAGTCATACAGAATCTCGTCCAATTACCTCACGTCAGGAGCTGAAAGCTCAATTGCTGCAGCGTAGCAAACAGGATCATCAGCCCATCACTGAATTTGCACGTTGCCTGCAGCGTATACTACAGCACATTGAAAACCAAATTGTCCTGCCACATTTGCGCCCCCTTCAAGAGGCTCCACCACTACATGAACTCTTTGTCTTTTCGGACATTGCCACAGTGCGTCGAAATATAATTGGTGCACCACGAGCTGCCCTCCACACGGCACTCAATAATCCCCATTTCTATATGCAATGCAAATGCTGTGAACTCCAGGAATCTCAGCAATTGATGGGAACTTTACCAGATCTCTCTGTGGTCTATAAATTGCATCTGGAATGCGGACGAATGATTAATTTATTCGATTGGCTTCAAGCATTCCGTTCTGTGGTATGTGCCAACGATGATGGCCAAGATGTGGATCAAAATGTAGACCAGGAGCAAATCGATCCGCAAATACAGTGAGTTCAAGTCGTTGTATTGGTTTTATTTTATTTTATCACTTCTCCTTTTATTTCTAGGGCTCGCTTTACACGAGCAGTGGCGGAATTGCAGTTTCTGGGCTACATAAAGATGTCCAAGCGTAAAACAGATCATGCCACACGTTTGACATGGTGAACTATACCTCTCCTGTTTTGCTATTTATTTATTTTTTCTGAATATGAATTAAAAATAAGCACAAAAGTTTCGATAAGTAAAAGCGAGTATAGTAAAATATCAACAAAATGCTATGAATTGCGGTCACAAGTCTTCCTTATTGCTCTGTTTACATTAATTTCAGCGTCTGAATGGCCGAAGCAATACGTTCAATTTCCGTCTGCGATTCGCTCAGTTTAGTCTCATTGGCTGTTTGCACCTCGGCAGGAACCTTGGTGGCATAATCAGCTGCCTGCATTGCCTGTTGAAGTTTAGCCACAGTTTGAAGCAATTGATCATTTTTCTTCTGCAGCTTGGTGATCTCCTTGTCTGCCTCAATGAGACCCTTTAGTAACAGATGAACCTCACACTGACCGGAAACAGTTAGGATAGCACAACCAGCCGGCGGTGTAGTGTCAAATAGAATACTCGAGCAATAGGAAACAGTGGCCAAATCGCTGGCATAGTGCTTAAGAATCTCATTGGAAGCGGCATCATCATTACAAACGATATACGCCTCGGTCTTGGTCTTATTGGGAAGATTATAGTCCGAACGGGCAGATCGGATGATGCGTGCCGCCTTTTGCATAAATTCCACATCGGATTCGATCTTCAAATTGCGCCATGTGATGTTACCTGCAGCATAGAAATGTAAATTAGAAACCTTCTCGGAATTTAAGACTTTTGAATAAACTCACTGGGATAACTGGCCACGCAAATGCTGGCAGCGGGTTCAGCACGTGGCAATCGTTGATACAACTCCTCCGTGATGAAGGGCATGAATGGTGAGAGCAACCGTAGGCCATAATCTAAGCAAACATAAAGGGTACGTCGTGCCGCTGTCTGTTGCTCAACTGTGCCGCTTTGGAAAACTGGTTTCAAGCACTCCAAATAGACATCACAAAGATCATAGAGCCAGAAGCTATAACAAGCACTGGTAGCTGCGGCAAAGTCATATGACTCGAAGCCCACATTACACGACTCAATGGTGGCCGCCAGTCGTGATAGAATCCAAGCATCCATTTGATTTACTGAATCAACGCTGAGATTTGTGCTGAACTTCTCATTGCCAGTGAAATAGAGTAAAGCGAATTTGGTGGCATTCCACAATTTGTTGCAGAAGAATCGATAGCCCAAGACACGATTAATATCCAGATTGATATCCCTGGCCTGTGTTATATAAGCGCACAAGGCAAAACGCAAAGCATCTGAGCCACATTCTGGTATTCCTTGGGGATAGTCCTGTTTCTGGCCTGCCTTTGCCTTCTCGATCTCGCGGGGATCTAAATTCGAACCAATTAATTGAGCATGCAGACCCTCCAGTGTAATGCCTTTTATCACATCCATGGGATCAATAACATTGCCCAACGATTTGGACATTTTACGACCATGAGCATCTCTCACCATGGGATGTAAATAAACCTCACGGAAGGGTAACTTGCCCAACAATTTCTGGCCAAAGAAAACCATGCGAGCTACCCAAAAGAAGAGAATATCATGACCTGTCTCCAGCAGTGAAGTGGGATAGAAGGTCTGCACATCCTTTGTCTGATCTGGCCAGCCAAAAACGGAGAAGGGAAACAGACCCGAACTGAACCATGTGTCCAGCACATCTTCATCCTGCTTGAGAACAATTTTGCTGGCATCCACACCAAAGCGTTGAGCAGCCTTTGCTAAAGCCTCTTCCTGGGTACGGGCCACAACCCAGAACTCCTCATCATCCGACTGGAAATCCAAAAAGAGATAGTAAGAAAATTTCTATTTTTTAGATATTATAAGTTCTAAACCAACCGTCTCCTTCTTGATGCTTGGATCATTGAAGCTAACGTGATATGCGGGAATTCGATGTCCCCACCACAATTGCCGGGACACACACCAATCGCGTATGCCATCCATCCAATGGTACCAGGTCTTGGTATGATGTTCAGGCACAATTTTCAGTTCACCGGAGCGTACAGCTTCTGTGGCTGAAGCAGCCATATCAGCGCAACTGACATACCATTGGGGTTTGATCATTGGCTCAACAACATCCTTGGAACGACTGCAAATGGGCACCACCATGGGATTGTTGATCGTTTCACGGTATAGACCCAATTCCTTGAGCTTCTCCAGCAACAATTTGCGGCACTGGAATCGCTTAAGTCCAGTGAATTCACCGTAATCTCCAATGATGTAGCCATCGTCGTTGAAAATGGTGATAAATGGAAGATTACAACGCTTGCCCACCTCGTAATCATTGGGATCATGGGCCGGAGTAATCTTCACGGCTCCAGTACCAAATTCCATATCGACAAATTCATCGCAAACAATGGGCAGACGACGATTACTGAATGGATGACTGACGAATTTGCCATGCAAATGCTCATAGCGTTTATCCTTGGGATGAACAGCCACTGCCGTGTCACCCAGCATAGTCTCTATGCGAGTAGTGGCCACAATAATTTCCTCGTCAGTGCCCTCCACCTTGTAGGCAAATTTAATCAGAACACCGAATTCAACTTTCTCATCGTAACCAGGAATGGAAAGGAAAGTCCGTCCGGGAATCTCCACTTTATCCACTTCAATGTCAGATATGGCGGAACGAAGAGTGCATGACCAGTTAACCAGACGGGAACTGCGATAGATGGCTCCATCTTCATGCAAACGGACAAAGGCCTCAGTCACTGCGCGACACAGTTTTGGATCCATGGTAAAGGCAACACGTGACCAGTCGTAGGAAGAGCCCAATGACTTCAATTGGTCATAAATCCGTCCACCCTTCTCGCGCCGCCAATCCCAAATGCGTTCAATGAACTTCTCACGACCGAGATCATGGCGAGACAATTTCTCATCACGCCATAATAGTTTCTCGACCACCACCTGGGTAGCTATCCCAGCATGATCGCATCCCGGGACCCACAATGTGGTGCGTCCCTTCATCCGGTGGTAGCGAGTAATAGCATCTTCAATGGCATTGGTCAGAGCATGTCCCAAATGCAGTGAACCCGTCACATTTGGTGGTGGAATGATCATAATGAATTTACCATTGGGATTAGGTGCATCAATAGATTCGCGCTGCCAATCAAAAGCAAACATGTAAAATCTTTTCTCATGGTTTGTCGTGTGTTACTTACACCATACTCTGGCTTGAAGAAGCCTTCCTTCTCCCACCAGCTATACCATTGTGCCTCCACATATTTTGGACTATAGGCATCTGGTAATGGACCACTCAAATCCTTTTTCTCACCGGGAGCTGTCTGAGCAGTATATACTGCAGCCTCTTTCACTTCTTTTGTCCGCTTCTATTGAAGATAAAGGTAGAGGCACAATGAGAGCATAACAAAAGCAATTAACTTTCACCCAAACGCAATTACAAGCAAAAACCATAACCTACATTTCCAATTCCATTCCCTCTTCTCATTCCAGTAGCTTACCTCGGGTTTCTCCTTCTTCTCGCCTGCAGCTGGTGCGGCCGCCTTCTTATCCAATTTAGCCTGCAATTTAGCCAACTTCTCGGCCTTTAGGCGCTCCTTTTCCAATTGCTTTGCTGACTTGGGAGGATCGCCGGTGCCTGTTGGCGTCTCATTTTGTTGACCTTCGGCTGGCTCTGGCATTGTTTTTGAGTTGCACTTGGTGAAATCTACTGCTCGGATCTAGTAATCAAGTCAGGCTGATGCAATATCTTCTAAAAATCTTATTTGTTGATTACTCACATGCAGGTGAAGTTGGTAAGCAGATGAAAACGTGTGCAGTTAGTGCTGGGAGTGACATCGATAGATGTACAGAGACAATCGATTTTTGGTGCCACCTCGACAATTTGTCATCACCATAAACTTGTTTTTCGGTCTTTTCTGCCTTGTTCTGCTGTGAAACTTTTTTTTGGCATTGCACAAATTGCTGAATGTGATCAGTATTCGGTTTAGAAACCGCCAGGACCCGGGCCATTCGTCCGTAGCCCACCACCTGAAGATTGAAAGTGACAAGCATGTAAGACTTACAACTACAGTATCGCTTATACTTCGCAAAAAACTCTCTAGATCACGAAATCCCAACTTGCTATAGGGCACTCCAGTGCCTTCCTCTTTAACATAGTCCCGATGCAAACTTTCGATGGTCACAACTTCTGGTGCCGAAACTACCAGAGAATGGATCACCCTCTTAACAAAACTCAAGAGGCCGTGGTTGTCCATTGTGCGTAATTTTACAATTTCTATTTCACTTTCCTTTTCGGAATGGGTTGAAAATGGCGGTCAACTTTAAGCTTAATTAGTTCCAAATAATAATCGCTTGTTTTGTATAATTTTTATCATTTGTCAAAGTAAACGAGCACGACCTCAGGTGCGCCTTGGCTCCCCGAAGAGCTTGTTAATACGATCCAGAGTCTGCTCAAATTGTGATTCTTCGACTTCAATTGATTGCTTCTGCCAGGCAACCAGAGCGACTGGAGCAACTGTTTGATTGGGTTTCGATGCACATGCAGAAGGATCTACAGCTGCATCTGCACTGGACCTAGAATAAGGGCCGGCAACCATGGATGTCGAAATATTTGGATTTGGATTCATTGTCGTAGTGGTAGTTCGGCTGCAATTCTCACAGTAATGTTGACCAGATCCCAGGCTATGAGTTACCGTTGATTTGATGGGTGCTGCAGTTGTTGCCGAGTTCTCTGCTTCATTCATTTTGGTTGCTTTATTAATGCGGGCAGCAACATCTTGACTAATTTGAAATGGCATTGTATTCTCCATTTCCACAGTATGCGGCTTGCTGTTGCTAGCACCCATTGCAGCAAAATCTTAAAAATCGATGCACTCCTTAAAAGAAATTTTCAGTTTTTAGTTTAAAATTGAAGTGCCAATTTACACTGACGTGATAAGCAATGGTAATTTTTTGATACGGTGGCAGCAGTTTTGGGCTCAACGCCACAAACTGTAAAAGATCTTTATCAAAGTAGACTGCTCCAATTAGAAATGACGGAAAGAAGTCGAAAAAGCGAACTAAGGGCTCTAGATATTCCATTCTGGTGGGATGACGGAGACCCAGTATCATATACTAACAGACATACATTTCTAAACCCTAATGTGGTGTCTAATAGAACTATAGTATATGTCCTGCGAAAAATATTCAACGACTATTATCTACCAAGCCAAGTCACGAAAGCGCCTTTCGAAGTAAAAGACACCTGGATGTACGTCACCAAAATGAGTGGTAGGCTTATTATAATAAACATGGAAAAGATGTATATTGAAGGTGCAGAATCTGACATACGATTTTAAAGCTCACTTTGTTTGCAATATAATTGTCCAAGGATATTTTATGAATCACCCTTTGTATATTGAATTTTGTAGTGTCAATAAATAAGTAATAAAGACTTACAACTTTTCAGTCATATTTCTGCATTGCCATTGGGTATAACAGCTGCAGCCGCTTGAGGTGCCGCAGTCAGGCCGTTGGCATTGCCATTGTTGAGGCTTTCATAAAGTTTAGGTGGCGGCTCGCTCACCTGTTCACCTGGCCATTGGCTGCTGGTGGTCCGCCTGATTTGTGAAAGAAAAATGGAACCGCTCCAACAGATCCTGACGGTTGCATTATTTGAGGCCCAACATAGAGGGTCCAGGTTTCGGCGAGCCACTACTTGATGATGATTATCTGATAGATCTTTGGTTCTTTCTGCCACAGCAGAAGGATCTAGGATTGACTTTCTCTTCAGCAGTGAAAGACTGATGGTGCTGTTGTGTGTCAGGCATCTCCTCGACTGGTGCCCACATCGGCTGGCAAATCCCCACCATTGAGATGAAGCGCCGATTGCGAAGTGCTGCTGGTGGCTGGTGGCGACAAAGTCGGTATGGCTGGAGGTGGTGGGTCCATATGCTCCACCAAAGGGCATAAACAAGCACAATTGGATATTGAAATTTCTCATGGATGGCCAATGGGGACTACTTGGCCATCAGGAGTGATGGCGGTATTAGGAATTGCGGACACAGAAATCACTGATGCCGTCGTGTCCTGGACAGGAGCACATGTGGCCACCTGTCGCTGATGGCGTTCTCGGTCTTGAGCTTTCTTTCCAGAAGAAAGTCACCTTTCATCGACTGGAGATAAAAACAACTTTAAAATGAAATTTAAAAAAGTGCACAAATTCAAATTCGATAAATTTTGCTCCGATAATGTCGATTAACCGATAGTATTTTTCCGATAGACTTCGCTACGATACGTAGGAAAATCGACGTAAAATCGTTACGTCGTTGGCGGCATCGTAATATTTAAAATAGAAAATAATAAGTAGCCGATTTTCTAATTTATGTTTCAATTGAAATGCTGATTTATTTGTATTACATTATTTTTAATTGTTTATATCCAATTATATGGGTATTCAAGTTAAAATAAAGACATTTTAATGCAATATCTGAGGTCCACATATATTTCAGTATTAGTTGCACTACACATATCAACTATGATAAATAACACATACAGGGAATACAAATTATATATTTAAGCAAACATAAACAAATATCTCGGAAATAGTGCAAAATAAACTCGGACAGTTCTCCTTTTGCTATTAATTTGAAATGAAATCGAAATGAAAATTACCTTTACAGCATAATTATACTGATGGTTGTTTATAAATTTTTATAAATGGACAGGTGTAAAAGTTCTAGGTGAATAACAAAAGAATGCAGATCATTCTTCTAGGTTCAAAATATGATCGAAACCCATCCTTTTTAGGATTCTGTCGTAAATATTTAAGAAAGTCTTGGGCAGCTGGCGCTGAAAATTGTACGTGTTCCCCAGTTTCCTCAACAACCTCAACTACGACTTATCATTAACGAAAAACACAAAAAACATATATACAAATGTAGCATGTGTGCCACATCCCAGACACAGGCTCAGTCTCTGCCACTGCCTCTGCCTGTGCGGCTCATCTTCAACACCAGCTGCAGCTCCAAAAAAAACCAAAAGGTGCGTTTCATTTATATGTATTTTTTTCGGTTTTCGGTAACTCAATCATATGTTCTCTCTCTCTCTGAAATATACTTGTATTTACCACATTTTGAGGCAATGTTGCAGCTTGCAACCGGCTTTAAGGTTTTTAGTGCAGCGACAGATGTTTTGGTTTTTTTTTTTTGGTCCGTTTCTACCTTCTTCTCAATTATGTCGAGGTTTTTGCACCTTTTTACCTTTTGCCTTGGGTTTCGGACTGGGTTAAAATGCTGCTACTTTTACTACGCCATGAAACGTAGTAAACAAAAGGAGTTTCTCTTGTGCTCATGAATGAAATGATGAATGGGGCAGGAAGAAAACAAAAAGATTTGAATCAGTGCAAAGGGAGTACCGTAGCTAAACGACATTTCCGCAGCGCATATGTCGGCCGAAATAGTTGAAATTTATCGACATATGCATAACAAATCGATGGATTCCCTCTCCCAACATGAAAAGGAAGTGCACAACAGGACTCAATGGGTTCTCAAGAGAAACTCTTCATCTGAAAACCCTTTGTATGTATGTTTAAACAATTAACCTAAAGGTTTACCATTTACTATAATCGGATTATCAAACTTGAATTACATATTTTGTTTTCAATAGGTTATGATCTTAAAAGTACTATGAAGTCAGTTACAATATTTAATAAGGCCTAATGATTAGATTTCAATTAGGACTTTAAAAAAAAAGTAGAAAGTATCTACTGAAGTATTTAGTTCTTAGTAAGTTTTATTAGAAGTCATAAAAAGTGTCTTCTAAGTCGCTTGAAATCTTTACTTAGACATAGATTGAATTTTATTCAATTAATTATAGTTATGTAATATATAGAGGACAATTATTATGCAAAGATCTTTGGTTATTAGTAAGATTTCGATTTCATCATTAAACAATTAGAACTAATTGTAAATTACTTTATGAAAGACTTTTAAAAGTGCTTTTGATAATCTGTGAAATAATTTAAATGAACTCAAGTCCAGTCAATTTTTAAGTAAGGGAAATATAAAGTATTTATCAAAGAATAAAAGTACTTAGATTTAACAAAGAACAGTCTACGGCACCTCAAAGTTCACTAAAACTCATCTTAAATTAAAATAAATTAAAATAATATAGTTTAAAATAACTTTTAATATCAATATTAGAACCGTAGTTAAGGATGTTTTAAGTATTCAGAAATCATTTGTTGTTGATTAAGGAATTATTTTAGTTGGTAAACAATAAAAATTATATTTTTGTTGCAGTTAAGAAATATATTTCAAATACATAAGTACTTAATACAATCATTTACAATCATTACTACTGTAGTTTTTTTCTGTAAATATATAGATTTAAGTTGCTAATAACGAAAGACACAGAAATTTGTCGTGGAATTCGAAATAATATTTGGTTTATTTTATTTAGTTGTGGCCTTCTTTATATAATAATTGTATTAGTGAATTATTAGTTTTAAATAATACTTAAATGCATATAATATTTTCAAAAGTTATGTGCTTAATAGATTTGAAAAATTCAGTATAATAGGAAGTATTAGATGATTCTTCATTTGTTTTTAGATACAATCACTTGGATAGGTAAACAGATCTACAAATATAATTCAAAAGTATTTGATGAAGATAATTTGTTTAAATTGAGATAAGGTTTAGCCGAAAGAAGTACAATTTAAGACCTTACTCTAAATAACTTTCTTTAAATTTCAAAAATATTTAATATATGTAATAAGTAAATGAAATTCAAGTTTTACTTAACAAATCGGATTTAAAATTGAAACCAATGCTTGACCTTTTTGACTTGCAGTTTCTCTCAGTGTAGCCATGCGTGCCTCACAAAAACAACAACAGGCACAGAGGCAAGTCGAACAAAAGGTAGTTTTAGGTAGACAGGGGCAGAAACCCCGGGGCAGGCAAAGAAACCCGAGCTCCGAATGCGCCACCACTTCGTGGCGTGCTACGTTCGGTGGTTCAATCTTCACCATGTTTCCTTGCCTCATTCGAATTTTGTCCGTGCAACATAAAGGACGTGTCGGTCTCTCTCTCTGCCTTTCTCTATCTCTCTGTCTCGGCTTCTCGATTTTGGTTTTTGCTTTACAACAAATTTTCGCGCCACCCCAAAAAAGACGAAAAAGGGAAGACCAAAACCCAAAAACAAGTTATATACGAAAACGAGTGTGGGGCAACAAACATTTTGTAGTTTAGTTTTCAGGCCAGTGTGACGTCAGTCCGGCAAAAAGGCGAATGAAAATCTAACGAATTTCCCAGAGAAAAGTCAAGAGTGTGCTAGTGTGTGTGCGTGTGTGTGTGTTAGTGTCGCCAAAATGTCTGCGGATAACCATGCTGAGCCCGCTGCCGCCATGTCAGCAGCTTCAGCGGCAGCCGCCTCCTCGGAATACCTGAAACGCACCTGCCTCATCTGCGGTTGCCATACAAATCAAACCATTAACATCTATGAGCCACGCTCAGGACCAAATATTGTGCAATTAATTCAGGCGAAATTTAAATTTCAGGTAAATATTGGAAAATACAAATTGGGTGAAAGCGTTTAAAACTGTTCATAGGATGGGCGGGATGAGGAGGAGATGGGAAGCGACGTTTCAGAGTAGAAAATCGATAAAACTTTGTGACTGACTGAGTGAGTGAGTGAGTGAGTCATCCAAGTTACAATGTCCTTCGACAGGAGGAGGCAACAAAAAAAAAAAGAACCATCCAGTGTTGTGGGAGTGTTCGTGCTCGTTTCATGTTGGGTTCAAAGGGGATGAACTTCGCGAGGGTGTAGTTCGGTGGGTTAGGATGGTGGATGGGGGGCTGAACAGCATCCAGGCAGAAATATTTTAAATGCCAAGAGACCAAAGCTCTTCCATCTCTTTGGCCATGTCTTTCATGCCGTGGGTTTCTGTGTCACCAACATTTAAAACAAAAACAAAAACCAAGCACACATATCCTTTCCGGTTCTACTCACTCTTTGCCCGGTAAAAGCAGCTGGTGTATTTCCCTTCAACCTTTTCGTAATTGGACACTTTGCATATGCCACTTATTTCATTTTCATTTTCAATATTTTGTTTCTCCTTCTCTTCCACATTTCATTCACATAATTCTGAACAGCTTGTCCTAATATATAGAATGAAGCATGGGAACAGGAACAACAACAACAACAACAACATAATTTCCATGGAAATGCATTTTTGGTATTCAATTACAGGACGCTGACTGCCTAACTGGTGGCTACCTGTTTACCCGCCATCATCATCATCTCTTCCTTTCTCTCTATGGGACTTAACCTGATCTCAAGATAAAGGTGGAGCACGGAGCCGGCTAATGTGATGCGACAATTCGTCTGTTTTATTATGATTACTTGGCCTTCCATCACGATATCTGCGGGTTCAAAAACTCAAAAAAAAAAAACCTCTTCTTGTTCTCCCTGTTTACTCAAACGACAGCTGCGATTTTGCAGCCGATCCAGCCTGGGTAGGCCCTTATGTCTTTCTTTCTCTCTGTCTCTGTGTGTATTGTATATCTCTTCTGTTTTATCAGTTACCTTTACACTCTTCTTCTTTTCGCATATTCCAAAACCTTTAGAGGAGATTGTCAGTTTTGTTTTTGGCACAATTGTTAGAGATCATTGATTGGGAAGTCTTAGCAATGAAATTTGAATATTTGTCTAGTTCCTTGAGGGGCTTCTTCATCTTTTTGGGAACTTAAATTCTAAGGCTTCTTTAAAAACCAAAAACAAGGAAGCCTAGACAAAAGGCACTAGGGACAAAGAGTGAGGATATTTTGGGTGTTTTTAGGTATCAGCCAACTAGACTCTCAGTTTGTGAACTTCTTAAGCCAATTAAGAACGTGTAGGTTTGTTGGATATGTAAATAATAAGAATTATCTAAAATAAACATTCATCTTAAGTAGGTAAAACATATTGATAGACAATTGTAAGTATTTGATATCCCTATGATACTTTACCTAAGTATTATTTATAGATCGAAAAACAGATTTGTATGATCCATAACTTTCAAAAGGAACAGTTTTTAGAATTAGCCTTATTTGCTTTTTTAAAGATATTAATTAGCGTAGTAATTCATTTTTTCACAAGGTAAGTATTCGAGGTGATAAGCGCGGAACTAGATAAGTGATAAGTGATAGACATACATACATACCAATCGAAAAGGATTGCTGAGCTGGGTTTTATTTAAACTGTAGGGTGTTTTAGAGTCATTGTAACAAAAACCATTTTTAACTAATTCATTTACCTTGCTGATTAAAAACCGTTAGTTTTTTTTACCACCTGCTCCGCCCGATCGCACCTTTGCACCCTCGCATAGGACACCCTTTTCTTTTCCCGAAACTTTTTGCTGTCATGCATCTGTCTATCTGCTGCCTTCTGTTCTCTCTCTCTCTGTCTGTCACTCTGTCTCTACTTCTCCTCCTGCTGCTGTGCGTGCGACTGTATCTTGGTCTGGATTGCACCTGGCCTCCAATTTGCATTATTATGGGTTTTTATTATATTATTTTCATTTTGAAGCAAACACAGTCACCTTTTGTGGGATCCAGACTACATAAAATCCTGACTGATCCCCCCACCGCGTTGTCCCTATCGCTCACTCTCTCATTGCCTAATGTCCTAAGCAGCTGTCCCTGCGTCGGCGTGTCGGCGTTTTGGTTCTGGCTCTGCGCCTGCGCGTGCCTAATGTCGTCATTGGACCCTATATATTTATTTGATCGAGACTGGCTTTACCTTATCGGTAGTAGAAGCAGGCCAGAGGGTCGCGTGGCCCGCCGATCAAACGGGTTTTTGTGTTGGGTCTCTCATTCCCCTTTTCCCTTTTTGGCTGGTTTGTTTTTTTTCGGTTTTCGGCAGCTGCTGCTGCTGCTGGGCGCAATTTTCGTTGGCAAGCAGGTGCACAATTATTATTGATACCCGAAAGGAATGCTGTGTCTGGTGTGTAGAGGTAATTAATATGCTGCCCTAACTAAGTTGGGTTTGTTGTTTTCTCGAAATGATATTTTTTGCACCTTCCAGTGAGCAGTGGAAAATTTGATGAGGCGAGTGACAGGGCTCAAGTCATTATGTGGTTAAGGGCATGGGCGTAGCATAGTTTAAGGGGCATTTCGAAACGGTTCTTATGCGGTTGCACGCAATGTAAGCAAAGTAAGAAGGACAGGAAAGAATCATAGAGGTAGCAAGTCAATGAATGCCTTCAAAAACCCATTCATTGTGCAGAGAAAAAGTTCTTTAAGTTCATCGAATTTTTCATAACTAGTAACACTTTTTTTTTACTCACTTTCAAATCACACTCAACTAACCACAAATTTCTTTATCTGTTTATCTTTCCCTTTTTAGCCCTTGAATGAGGATAAATTTCTTTGCTTTAGCTGCAACAATTGGCTTATCAATTGGCATTCCTTGCAACACAGTTGCAGCAATAGCAACGATGCTGAATCCCAAAGTCATAGTCCATCGCATATGGGCAATAGCAGTGCAGGAGGACTGGTACAAGAGCGACCACGTGGCGGAGGAGGAGTAGCAAAAGTACGACCCGTGGCCCAAGTGCGTCCACAAATCAGACAACAACAACAACAAGTGCGTAGCTCAAACCAAAACCCCTTGAATGTGCCCATGACTGCCATAAGCTATAGCAAACGAAGATCATCAAATAAACTGTGGGAGAAGGTCAACTGGAGTCCAAAAAGTAAAACGCTACAACCGAGACCAAGAACATGTGTTATGCCACGAACACGCCAGGACAAAGTAATGTCAGTGGCACAAGGAACAGTGGCGGCAGCAGGAGCGCTAGTCAAGGATTCATTTCCAGTTAACCAAAGATGGGCCAAGCCCACAGTTGATGGCAAAGTGGTGGCCATGTTTCGACGCTTAGGCACCACACTGAGCCGGGAGACAGAGGAAAAGGAGCTGAATGTACGTTTACCTCGGATTATGAGCCCCACCAAGCCACGTCCACGTTGGTCAAGGACATTGGACGATGATGAGATTTTATTGGAATTCGATAGTGTCATTTCGGAAGTTCTACCATCGCCAGAGACGACAAGAACCACGACAACCACCACCACCACCAACTCTACCACAAAATCCACCGCCAGGCGTTGCCTAAGCTATCCGATTTCTGAGAGTAAAGAGGAACCGGAAGAGGAACAGGAAGCGGACTGGAGTGACCACAAAGAAAGTCACATGAAAATTTCCCACCAAGCGGCCATACAATTAAACAATCTTCGATTACCACAAGGACTTAGTATTTCTTTGGGCTAAAGAGGACCTCCCCCCCACTCCACTTCCTCACAAAACTCCCCTCCTACTACCACATAGAACAAAAACTTAGTCAAATTGTATGCACAAAAAAACAAATGAAATACCTAATATAAAAAACAATTATAATGCAAGCATTAGTTAATATTTATAGTACCTCAAAATCACACACAAAAAAAAAAACGAAAAGAAATATTACAATTAATTAAATTCTTTTTAATTGTTAGTCAATCTAATTAGCGCCTGAATGTAAGCAAGAGACAAGACCTAAGAATGTTAAGATCAGTTGAAGCTGATGATGAAGAAAGAAAGAAAAAGTTATATATTAAATATATTAGATATATTAAAACAAACTCCCCCAAAAAATAATAAAACTGTAGTTGAATTTGTTTGTTTTGCTCCAAAAAAAAAAAAAAAAAAAGAAAAAGTATTACAAATTAAACAAAATAAAAAATAATTAGCACAACAACAAAATGAATATCACAAAAACTAAAAAGCGTTCTTAATCTGGGAAGGCGAAAAAAGACAAGACAAAATATTAATATCAACAACATTGATGTCAATATTGTTAAAAAGAAGAAAACAAATGGGATTTTTAAAATTATTGATAGTAGGGGAAAAGTATAAGTCCTCAAACCGAAATTAAGTTTAAATCGCACACTTTTTATATGCATTTTCAATTAGGCAAAAGCTCTACAAAATCTTTGACAAAAAAACCTGTTAAATGGGTTGTGTTAAAATGAACCTGGTGAAAAGATAACGAGTGTTGGATTAACGAAATATATTGAACATCGGTTAATAAGGAAACAAAAGCTACACTTAACTATTTCTGACCATTTGCTTCAATAGCTAATTATTTATTAGAAAATGTTGGAAATACAGTTTTGAGAAAACACGCTTAAAGGAAATGCGAAAAATTATGATTTTATTGTTTTGGTGATGTATTCTTAAAAATATTTTAAATTTTACATTTAATTCCTGCTTGAATTAACCCTACTTCCTTACAGTATCATTTTTGACCCTTTTTTTTTTTTTTTTTTTTTAAATTTTTTTTATTAGTGGCTTTAATTAAATACATTTTTTTTTCGTTCGAGATATTGTGTTTTTTGATATCGAGGTAAGCCAATTTTTTATATCCATTTATTTTTAACGTAAAAAAATGGACAGTTACACGTTCCTTGTTAGGGTCAAATTTGACCCCACATGGAAATCCAATCGGATACGTTGCGAAAGATACATGTCCTAACATAAATGTTCCCATAAAGTGAAGACAATAAAGTCTGAATAAATAAATTAACTTGGACCTTACGATTCTGATAAAAATGAAGAAATAGGTTCTAATTGGGAGCTAATTGTTGTCTTCAATTTACACTTGGAAAAGTCACAAATCGAGCACGAATGTAAGGATAATCCAGACCTGGTCTCCAAAGATGGGAAAGTTTATAGGCATACAGAACCGACCTCCAAACAACTGAGTTATATAAGTTGAAAACATCAGAGGATAATTGCGCTTCCAAAACTCCACACAGCCCCACATGAAGCACGTCAGTCTTCAAGATAATAAAAAACCTATCAGAATTATGAAACAACCATAAAACAAGAAGGTTTTGACACCTGTGACCAAATCATTTTTATATTCTCCTGCAAGCGGGCCGAATAACCTATTTTCATAGGTTTGCTAGGCATATCCGCCAATGCGCATTTATCATTTACATATGTAGATATATCAACATAAAGTCTGCATCTGCTGTTGTAATGTGTCGACAAGAGTATTTCGAGTAAGCTGGTCAAATAGCTTTTTCTTCGACGAGAAAAGAGGCCCCACGAAGAAAATGTCATTGCTCCCGTCAAGAATATTCAAAATCAACTGCCATAATTAAGCCAAAATCGATCAGCAATTGAGCCTATTATGACCAACCCGAAAATAAGTGCTTGATACGAATTATGTCCCTACAACGCAGATAGAAAAAAAGTATGCAAACTTCTGCTGTTCATGCCAGAAGGCTTATTGTTCCAACCATCACAAACGCTACAATTTGTGTAATGATTGCATAGACAATAATTAAAAAATAATAAAAACACAAATTAAAACTGATTAAATACCAATTTTTGTTAATTAAATTAAAAAGTATCATTTATGACCCTAACAAGGAACTAAGGGGGGTTTTCAAACAAGGAAGTAGGGTTAAAAAAAAAAAACAACACAATCAGTCACTAGTTTCTCCAAATGTAATTCACCCTTGAATTCAGTTTGAATTTCGTATGACCGCGCAAGTTTTATCGTAGTCGACATTTTCGGAGCAAAACCTATCGTAATCGATGCGCAAAATGTTACGGCGAATAGTACATTTCGGGCGAATTCGGCCATATGGTTGTTGTTGCATTTGTGAGTCGATCGAATTGGCGGCGAATTTTTTTGTTATTGTTTTTTTTTTTGTGCGGAGTTCGACAGCGTGGTTGGGTCTGACTCTTTTGCTCGACAGCGGTGTTCGAGTTGGACTCTTTTGTTCGATGTGGTTCGATGTGTTTGTCTTTGCGGCGAGTGTGGCAAAAAGTTAGGGCGAATATTCATTTTTTACGGCATGGGCGAATTCGTCTGAGCGAATTGAATTCGCCTTGTTGTTTTTTTATTGTTGTTTTTTATTGTTGTTTTTTTTTTATTGTTGTTGTTATTTTTGAAGTGAACGGACGTGCGCTGCGTCGACGTCGGAAAAATTTGGAGTGTGTGGAGTTTTGGAAAAGGACACGCATCCTTTGTCCCTTTCTCCCTCTGGCTAGGGTAGTGAATAAAAGGACAAGAAACAAATGGAAATAACAAAATATTAAAAGTGTTTATTTCGTGTTTTGGTGTGCAGCAAACAACAAAAATTATTCGTCCTTTTTGGAGGGTAAATTCTTTAAACAAAACTAAATTCGCGCGCAATTTGCAGCGTTGAATAAAATTAATAAAATAAAACTCGGCGCTTCTACGCCGATCGGAGGAGGAACCAGCAGCATTATAACCGGTAATTTAAACAACAAACAAAGCGAAAAGAAACAGAGATAAATACATACATATATATGTATATAGTTTTTAAGAAGAAACTTGAGAAAAAAGGCAAAAATGACATTGAAGCGGAGCGCGTGTGTTTCTGTGTGTATGAGTGCGAAATTCTTATTGCAAAAAAAAAGGGTAACTAGACTTTTGTGTATATTAATTGCAAAAATAAATTGAAATTGAGCAAAAATCTATAGAAAATGCAAACGTCAAAAAAAACATGAGGCAGCTGCTTCGTGCCATTCGCTCATTTATTGTTGTAAAAATCAATAAAATGCTGTAATTGTTGCTGTCTCAGTCGGCGGCAGGAGTTTGACATTTCCGTCAACAAAATGCCAAATAAATGATATTTATATACACAAATACATATGCATTGTATATAGTATTAAGCTAGATTTTGGCCTTCTCTATATATTATCGCCTCTTATCTTGTACGTATAAATATTTATACATACATGATTGTAGTTTTGCTCTTTTTTATCGTGTTGTGTGGTGTCACGCAGTGAATAAATAAAATGGTTTAATTTTCATTTAATTACTACTTTATTTTTTTGGCAAAAGACTTAGAATTGACCGAAACTTGGATACTCTTTTAAGAAGTGGAAGTTGCCTTTGTTTAAGTTTATTGGGCGTGTCTTTTCAAACGCAAGAGCATCAAAGGTCGACTTTGGTATACCCTTTAATAACACGAATTGTGCATGCACGGATAGTTGGAAGCGAGTTTTCACTGTACCTAACAAACATTCGCAATTTCACACCATTCCAGTAAATAAACATTCTCATGGGCAGACTGATTTAACTCTTGTTTCTGGCGCCATTGGAGCCTTTTGTTTATAATATGTCTCCAGCATTTTTAAGTGATATTGCAATAAATTTAAAAGAGGGTAAACAAAAGCTTCATATAGCTTCTTACTCTATTTGTAGAGTCTTTTGAAGTCGGCCGTTAGTTACATAATATGAATCCCTAGTGGAATAAATTCAAAAGACCATGTGATCCTCACTAAACTTTCGTTTTGTTAGACTTTTTGAACTGTACTCTCTTAATTTGCTCTAGACTTAGAACTAAACTTTGTTTACTTTTGCTTATATTCTCATTGGAACTAGTAAAATAAATAGTCCTTGACTTTCCTTTTTATTACAAAAGAAAAAATGAGTGTCACGTATTTGGCGAGCCATAAACTCAATATGCATTTTTGTTAAGCCTACTCTACCCAAAGGTAAAAAAGAGCCAATAGCCAAGTAACGGCCGCATGGCAACAGGAAAAGGCGTATTAAAGCAATTAATTAGCACAAATTTTAACAAGTTCAAGAATCGAAAGTATCTCTCTCGCAATCTGTTTCTCTCTCTCTGGATTGCTCTCAGTTGTTAATGGTTGTTGCTGTGCGTATAACGGTTCATTGTACTGGCATGAGAGATTTTGACTTATTGTCATGTTGTTATTGTTGTTGTCTCCTTTTTGACAACGTCAAAATTTCCTCGATAGGCAGATACATACATACACATACATATGTATATGTATGTACAGTTAAACGAGAGTTGTTGTTGTTGCTCTTGCTGCTGACTCAAACTGACAAACGTTTTGGATTGATTTTTTTTCTCATTGTTTTTTCTGTTTTTAAGTTAATTTGCCTTTTTTGGCCAGTTTGCAATTTGTTTGTCTCAAATTTACTATAATTAAAAATCAAATTGATTTTTCCGTTTGCCAACCCCCAACAACAGCAGTAACAACAACAATAATACTAACAATCAAATTGTCAAGTTAGCATTTTGTTGTTGTTTAATGTTGTTGCTGCAATGAATAAGCAATTTTCCGTATCTAAAAGAAAAACTCAGTCAAGGCATTGTTTCTTGCCACACGTTTTTGTGGCTTTTGGCTTATTTCTGTTGTTGTTGTTGTTGTTATTGTATTTACTGCTGCTCTTATGTTGCAACAATGAGCATGGCTAATTTTCATTTTAACAAAAGTTAAGTACACAGTCTCTTAAAGCTTTGCCAATTGCCAGGGACGGACTTGAAAGCTTATGCAGTTGGGAGAAGGGCCCTAGAAAAACTATCAAAGGTTTTAAAACTTTGAAATGAACAAATTAAATTTAAACATGACCAATTCATTTGCTTACTTTACATAATTATGGTCTTCTTGAAAAGTAAATTTTAAAGATCTGGCCTTACTTGAATTGTTTCCCCTTTCTTTTTTCGGGCCCGATTCTACTTTAAGTTGAGCCCTACTCGTTGTTAACGAAACGGTTGTTTTTTCTTCTCTTCTTCTTGTTCCACTACTTCTTCGTTTTGTAATTGTTGTGTCTGTTAACAACAACAGCAACAAAATAAAACTATAAATGATAGACAGAAAAAGCAATGGCACAATATTCAAATACTCTACAAACTAAGTGTATATTGATTTGGATCAAAAATGATAAAGTTCTTTTGCAGGCTTTAGATTCTTGATGTGGGATTAGTAAAATTTGAATTAGAAATTGTCATAATTGAATTAGTAATTGTCATAATTCTAAATTTTGGAATCTAAAAGCAACTTTCAGTTTTTTATATGATATTTCGTAAACTTTACCTTATATTATTATTAAGAAAGGCTTATTGCTAGACTTTAATTTTAGGATTAAAATTTCAATTCGTCAGACTACGATTCATTTTTGGAAGATTTAATTAAATGCTAAATAGTTAGTCTCCTTTAAGTCTACTACCTCAATTCTTATAGAGTATTGAAATGTCGTTATTGTCCTACATACATATGTATGTATCTTTATCTCTCTTTTTCTCTGTGTCTCTCTATGTATTTATGTATGTATATAACCATGTCCAATTGGCATGGCGCTAGGCATTACAAACAAAATGTTTTTTTTTTATTTTATTGAAGCAAAAACAAAGCCCAATTGAGTGTTTGCCAATATGGGGGAAATACAGAAGAAAGGAAAATCAATATCTGTATAGAAAATATTACCACAATAAATAATAATCTAATCGAGTTGACATGCGAATTTCCTAGGTATGTACTTTCTTATGCATTTGGTTATATTTAGCAGTTGTTGCTATAAAAAGACGGAAGTTTGACATTGGCTTTCTATTTATATGTAAACTCCTCAGTTATCAATTGAAGATCAAATACATAGATGAAGACCAGTTACCAAAAATTTGATAGAGATAGTATAGAATAGACTATTAAACTGTCTTAAACCTTTGGCCAAAGTCTAGACGGTGTAAAAACTTAGATTGATTATGAGCAATACATTGTAGGTGACCGATCTAAGTTCGGGAGAAATTGCTATACATATATCCTCGATTTTACCCCATTAAATCAGTTTAATTATAATGAATTTGTGCTCCCAAATTAAATTCAAATTATATTACGGAAAATAAAATGGTCAAGATACTTAATTTTTCTTCAAATGGCTCGAGGATATTTGACACTCGGACGGAAGTCCTGAAGTTCATTGCCCAATTACAAGAGAGATAAAATAAACATTTTTGTGTTGTTTTCAAATTAATGACCGTATTTTCTTTTTATGTTGTATAATTTTTATTACAAGCGCCATCAATCACAAGGTCTTTTCCCCACTGGAAACATTTCCTTCTTCGGTACATTAAGTCCGCAAAAGCCTGACAACACTTACATTTTTTTTTTTTTTGTTTTGTTTTTTGACCTGCACATATCACACTCCATCAGTCGGTGAGTGTGTGTGTGATTTGTGAGTGTTTTTAATGAGTCTCAGCTGGACATGATCCGGCTCAATGAACTAAACTTATACATCAAGTGTTGCAGCAGCTGCAAGTCCACAAAAAAAAAAAAAAAACGAAAACTTAAATCAGCTAATTCATCAAAAAGTGTGGCATAGTCAGTCGACTATTGTCGGTTGTGGTGGCAGGGGCACGCCCACTTTTCGCTAGGCGTACGCCCCATTAGCTGCTGCTGCTGCCACTTTCCAAATCAATTGAAAAAATCTTCCGTCTCGTCGTTGTTGTTTTTTTTTTTTTTTTTTTTGTATTTCGTATGCCATCATCATCATCTCACCATGATCATCCGGCAGACATTAGAAGCGCGTGTGAGACATGCGATTGGGCAAGAAGAGGCAACAACCAGGCAAGTGAGAGGAGAAGAAGACATAATACCAAAAAGCAAAAAGAGTATATGAAAAAAAAGCAGCATACAAATTACCATTTGTAATACCCTGTAATACTTGAAGCCTGTATTTGATATAAATGAGGGTAAGGTATAAAAGTATTACTTGAAATTCAATATGAATATGTTTTAGTATTTGTCAGGCTTTACATTTACTTTACTTTAACCTAAAAGGACTTTAGCTTCAATGTTTTTACCAACACTAGTTTATTTTAGTGCTTATCAATGTGTCAGTTTTTGCTTATCAAAATATCTCAAGACAAATTCTTTTTGAACCATATTGCAATCACAATCTTAAGTGAACCCAAATTAGATATATTTTGCAAGAACGTTACTTACCCTAATCTTAGTTTATTCATTAACCAACACTAGACACTTCAGCAATTACATACATACATATATCCACAATGTTCTTCCTTTGAATACTTTGCTAATGAGTATCTCAAAGTCTGTGCTGAGAATTAATTTACTCGATCTTTTCATAGTTTAGTTTCTAAGTTTGTTTTTTTTTTTCTTCGCTTTTTTTCTGTTTTTGTTCCTCCTCAAAGAAAGCCAAGCCTCAGTCAAGTCGTGTGAGAAGAGAGAAGCAACAAAAAAGACGTTAAACAGTTTTTTTTTCTTGTCTGTTAAACGTTCAAAAGTAACGCCAACGCCAAAGTTGTGTGAGCTTTGCTTTTATTGTTAAACCAGTTGAGGCAGCAGAACAAAAACCACAAACAAAAAAAAAAGTAAAGAAGAAAAAACAACAACAATAACAACAGCAGCGTCAGCAGCAGCTGTTTGTTGGATCCTCATTCCCCGTACATGTTCCCCCACCACAAGTCACCCTCGCTCTCCCACTCTCTGTTATACTCTCCCACTCTGTGGCTCATTTCTACGCTGACTGCATATTAAAGCTCGAGCTCTGCTGGCTGCGCGCCTGCGCGTCCAACGACCGTTTTATTGTTGTTGTCTAAGCTTTGTTTGTTTTAGCTGCGTTTCATTATACCCTAGCCCAGGAAAAAAGTACCAACAATTTGTCATTAAGTTTGGAAAGGCATTACATAGATATACATATTAGATAGATGGCTATTTACAAAAAATTTATCTTTTTTCCACTATGTAAAGTGTTTCTTGACAGACTGTATATAAAACGGCTTCATTTCGTTTTTAAAGATGAAATCAAAATGTTGAATTTAAAGAAACACTAAATTATCCAAAATCGGAAATGGAATACTCTGGGTAGACTTCTAGAATCACGAGGGATCGGATATTTTTACAGGGATAATACATTTGTTATGAAGAGTTCCAATAATATCAATCTACTTATAACAGAAACAAAGCAAATATTTAGAATTTTTCTTATAAGGATCGATAAATATTGACTTTGTCGATAAATATGGGGTGTATGGGGCGACAATCGAATCTTTTGCATCACTTATTTTAGGAACAACTCTTGACTTAAGATGTCTTTCTTTGTTCAAACAGAGTATATAGAATTTCATTTGCTAAAAGCTACTCACCTCTCATTGTTTACCTTTTGTCTGATGTCGTATGGAAAATTTACAATATGCGCCACGACTCCACTTGACCAATCCTTGAAAATGTAATCCCAACTAGTTAAATTTACTTAAAAACAATAAACCCAAACTGACCTGAAGTGAACCCAACTTATAGGTCCTCCAACTTTTGCTAGTTGAAACCAATTAACATGCAAACTTCACTAGACACACAAAGACACAAAGATAGATAGACAGACAGAAAGACAGCCAGTCAGTGAGACAGACAATCAATCCCCATTAAAAATACCTCACGCACTTCCATTTGTGTCTCTGTTTCTGTGACTCGGCTCGGGAATCGAGTTGCAACAAGCCTAGCCAAAAGAAAACGTGTTTAAATTTACGTTTGACAGTTTGGCAGAAAGAAAAAAAAATACAAATCTACCCAAAGCACTTTTTTCTTAGTTTTTATTTTTATTTTTTTTGTATTTCGGTAGTTGCTCCCAAAATACAAAACGTAGTTTCACCTCACCCATTTAGCATGACAAGCCGCGAGACCATTATACCCTTGCATGCCCCTTGCCTCCGGAGTGGAGTGGAGTTTGGTACCTAATACGCGCGGGTCATGCATGGACTGCAATTGACGGTAAACACACACACACACACACCTCTTTTTGTTTGGCGAAAATCGTTTTCACTCTTCATTTTCATGTTGGGTGAAAATCTGCACGACGACCAACCAACGACCACGCCCCAGTCTAGTCTGTAAAATTAAAAGAAGGGCCCCTAACCATCCCAAAAAGAAAGAAGAAGAAAAAACTAAAAACAGGCCATTGACATACATTTTGGGAGTCTCTTAAGTTCGCGTGTGCGCTTAAAGAGTCAAGATCGAGGCACACTTACTTTTCGGAGGAAGAAGAAAGTGTTCAATGCTGTGGAAGAAGCGGAGACGCATGTCCAATAAATAAATTGAAATATTTACGCTTTGAAGTCAAAAAAAAAAAAAAAAAAAGAAGAATCGAAAAGTGCCGCGAAAAGCGAAGAGGAGTGGAGCAGAGAACCGGTCGGTTGGTCGTTTGGTCGATCGGTCTGATTGGGGGACTCTTTTGGATCCCTATAATCGCAACGATGTTTGGCCGTGCAGCTGTGTGACCCACTCCCAGTTGTCGTTGTCCATTTAAAGCGGCCCGTTGGCTAGCCACAGCCACAGCGAACTGCCTGCCAAACATATCTGTGCACATTTATCGCCAGTTTTCAGTTTGGCAGTTCCCCCAACTACCAATCACCTAGCACCACCTCCCCCTCCCGCATTTACCTTCTCTAATGCCCAAAAACATAGAAAATGAAAAATAAAAATTTCACCTCCGGTCACACGCTTGAGAAGTCATACAAAACACAACAACAACAACAAACTACTGCATCAAAAATGAAAAGCGCTAAAAGCACTTTGTGCATATTGTAGGCATTTGGTTAATTAACCAAAATCTCTACCCCAAAAGCCAGGCTCTCTTTGATTGCTGAAATAAAATGAACCAAGGATTCATGCCTATGAGGAATTATATTTCCAGTAAAACGAAAAAGAAAGATACCGTAAATTTCGTTATTTGTTTTATTTCACATTTCACGAACATAATTTGTCTCTTTAAAGCCAGTAATTGCTAAAATTTAATTACAGTACTTAAAAACACACACACTTAAGTTATCTTTTAACTTAATCTGATGATAATTGTTGTAACATTTTGGTTATCATTTGAATTGTTAGTATGTGTTTGCCTAATCTAAGAAAAGTCAAAAATATGTAGTAAATTTGTTAAGAACAAAGCCAGTATCAACCTATTAAAGTTTCATGTCCTGCATTTCTTATCCTTAAATTACATAAATGTAAGAAAATTTCATTAGGAGAGCCTTTTTTTTGTTGAGTATTAACAATAATTTTCCAGTTTCTGTTCAAGTTTTGAGCAAAACAAGAAATGATTTATCTCTTAACTACATTTTAAGAGTTTCCTCAATTTTTGTACCATTAGACATATCGGATTTTTTTTTATATTTCGTTTTCCTAATTCCTCATATCTAAAATGGTTTACCTCTTTGATGGGTCTTTAATTTGCCGCATTCAATCGATGATGTCTTCCCTCCAAACCCCTGGCCCAGTCCGTCCAACCGTTGCATCGCTCCATTTAGTTGGCTGAGCATTCGTTTTGTGGCTGAGGCTCTGATAATTTTTCATTAATTACCAAAGCGGGTATTTGGCCATTGAGTTTTGAAGTTGGCTTCTTTCTTTTGCCTTGCTATATATATATATTTTTTTTTTTGAGCTAAGCTTGTTTGAAGATAAATTGAATAAATGTCCGGATGCACTTGAAGCGCACATAAAAATTGTTGCCTGTCAGCGTCATTGAAACTCCTCCCCCTTCTGCCTCCTTCTCTCTACCCACTTTGGGGCATATCGCCTACTCTAAGTCCAAATTGATGAAGAAGAAACTGAGGATGCGGTTGATGATGATGGTGCTATGGACGATGATGCAGTGAAAATCTTTTCTTGTTAATTTTGTTGTTTTTTTATTTCATTTCATTTACTAACTAACTGTGCATGATGATGAATCAATCATCTGTTTAGCTTTGGGTATTTAAATTAACCGGTTCGTCCATCTAATGAGCGGCACTTGTCTGTCGTCTACCCGCAGATGAAGCAACCACTTTCATGTCTGGCCATAAACCATAAACTAACCATATCCATATCCCCACAAGTCATACCCATGCCCATTCCCCCCATCTCCAACTCCATCCTCATCACCATCTCCGTTCATGTCTCCTATGTCTACTTGTTATAGGGCTTATGTTTTCTTTATGGGGAATTACATGAGAAAGCCTCTTGCCAAAGGCGAATTGATTGTTTTCTGGGTTACACGTGTTGCGGTTGCTTTCGACCATTACAAAGTTTCATATTTATTTATTTATTCGATTAATCAGTTAACAAAATTTAACTTTAAAATGTGCAAGTTTTCAGGTCGAAGTACAATCAGGTTTTCATTGAAATCCATTTAATCCATTTGGACTTTTGACTCTACTATCCTATTCTTCCTATCGCGTCTCAATTCAATTTTAATAAAAAATGGAAGAAATTTTCTAACTCAGACTTACCTACTTCAAATACTAAAGAGGAGAGATTCAAATTAAAACTTGTCGATGTAATTCTAATCCTAACTTATGCCAATTGTCATAGGGCAGTAGCCGATCCTTGTTGAAGAATGCTCTCTGCAAATTAAAATCCAAAATCCACCAGTGTCATAAGAGCACCAGGAAGCCGAAAATCTTCACAAACTCTCACATTCTTTTTCATATCAGAAACTTTAAAATGATGTCATTTGAACGTTTAAATTTCTGCTAATTAAACACTTTTTTTACCCCCACGGCTATTTGGAAGAATTTCATTCTTGACACTTTACTTTTCCCCTTGATAGAGCAAAACAAAAGTCCAAGATTGCAATTTGATTCATTAATGTTACCTTGAGGCGTCGTCGTCGTTGGCTATCTCATATATGTATGTACATATATGTAATTGCTACTTAAATGAAATAAAACTAAATACATTTCATTTGAAATGATATAATGCAGCATAAGTTTAGCCAATTAGCTATAGATAGAAATAGAGAATAAGTTTCAGGGGGGAGAAATTAATCATGGATCATGGTTGGGGGGGAAGGAAGGGGGTCTTCGACTTCAATGTTAATTGGCTTGGATTTCTTCCGAGTAAGAATCGACAACGAAGGTCTTCATCAATGAGGCGCAGCGCCAAAAGTCTCTGATTGTATGTAAGAAGAGTTTTTGCTTATTTTTTTCTGTTGTATCTATTTCCATTAATTAAGAAGCATGCGATGCGATGATGCGTCAGTTCAGAGTTTCTTTGTCTAGCTGGAAACTGGCTCTGGCTCTGGTTATAATAATTCATATGATTTTTGCATTGTTCTCCCTCTTGCCTTTGTATAAGTATATGTATATATATGGTATATAATATGTATTTAATTTGCCAACTCAACTCTTTTTCAATTTGCAAATCATATTTTTTAGTTTTTGTTGTATTTTGTTATCTTGACACGAGTCTTTCTCAGACAATGTCTTGAGGTCTAATTTTTCAAGGCCTTAACAAGAGCCAAGGTGTTTTTTTTTTTTTAATGCAGCGTTTACCAACACTTTCGGTTTGGTCAAATTTTATACATTACTTGCACTTTTTGTAGCAATTACTTCTTTACTTCAATTATAAATTGATTACTGTCTTTCTCGTTATATTTTATGACTATTGCAATCAATTAAACTAAATTGCTTTTGGAAAATTGGTTTCATTTTCCACTTGTATGACTTGAAGGCGCCATCATCCAAGCAACCAACCGACGACAAACTCACCAATCAGCTCAGCTTTCATTTTGTTATTGTTATTTCTTTCTCCGCCACCACTTCTTCTATTTATAATAATTATTAAAGCAAATAAACCTACATGGACACAAAGAGAGTCTGCTGGCTCACTTTTTTTATACACACAAATGCTTGTCATTTGGTCTTTGGATTGCTGCGATCCGTCGAGAGCTTTAAAGTCGTTGGCACTGACCAAGTCAAGTCCGGAGACCAAGCCAACTGTCAGCTGACGACGCAACGTCTACCATGAATTGGTTGCTATTGGCTTTGCTTTTGTTTTATGTTTTATTATTATTTTTTGCCCCAAGTCTCACTTGGGGTCCGCACAGAGTCATCGATGGTAGCTCCATAGTGTTGACCTCAAGATCACCGCAGACAAATGGGTGAAAGGTATACAGACAAAAAAAACTGAGCAATTTTCAATTGGCTATGTAATAAAACTTTGAACAATTATACCATGGATGAAGTAATCGAAGTAATGGGAAAGCACAAATAATTGTTAGAGACGGGGAATCGTAACATTAAAGATCCAAACACTATAATAATTCTTAAATTATGAGTATAATCCTTAAAATATGATTGAAACTATTTTTAGATTGCTATTTAGTGATTGTGAGAGAAGGAATTAAAAATAACAATTTAAGCTGAGTAATTTGATAATAATTATTGTATTTAAAGTTTATTTCTAAACAGTTTAGTCCCAGGACCGGATTTACCGAAATTGGTGTCCTTGGCGTTATAGTGAGTGGATGTATACGACTAAAACTTACTATGGATATAGTTCTAATATAACAATAGTCTAAGAAACGAATATAATTATTTCAATTTAATAGATTTCATTATTTAATTTTGAATCTTAATAGCCAAGTTTGATTATCTATGTATGTATATTTTTTTAGGGTTTTACTTTATATTGAAAAACTTTGAGTTATGAAGAGAATTCCTTACTGGAAAATAGGTCTCATGACAGTAATGTCAGCTTTGTCATATAATTTCATCTAGTTAGTAGTTAAATACTTGGTCTTTACTAAGAGGACTGAGTTTAATATGTAATTTGGTAAAAGAACAATAAGTTTAACAACAACAATTAGGTAAACTAATCTAATCATTTTTGGTGAACTAAAACATGACAAAAAAAAAACGCCATTTAATGCCTCTTCTATGTCACAAGACTTTTCTAACCTTTAGTATCTAACTGTCAAAGCATAATAAACATCAAATTTAAAGAGAAACTAAATGAAGTAAGTGACAAAATTTGGTAATTTCGCCAACATTGTCAACAGCTTTTATATTAAAGTAAATGTAGGCACTTTATTTTTTATTGTTCTACTCTAGAAACTTAAGTTAAAACGACCTTGTGGCTTAAGAAAGAGATGATGTTAGGTTGTCTTTAAACTAATGTTTTATCTTTGCTATAATTTGTGATATAGAAAAATTCTTTAAAAGAGTAAAACACTTTATAATTATGATAAAAAGGTCTTCAAAAATTTAGAAAAAACTTCAACTCCAACTGATTTGCTTCATAGAATGAAATCCTTTTACTAATTACAGAACTAAATAGTTTAATTAATTTTTATTTAACTGCCTCCCAATAAAGTTTAAACAAATTTAAAATATAATTGTTAAAACAACCTTCAAAGAAAAACTTTTAAATCCCATTTACTTTAGAGAATTATTAGTAACCATTTCTAGATTAATTCAATTGTTGTTATACTTATTATCTCCTCTCTTACCTTTTTCCCAGTGTCTATTCCCTAAGCTAGTTTGTTATTTTTGCGGTCTATCTAATTGGGAAATGTTTTTTTTTTTCTTCATTGACTATAAGTACGTGCCACAAATTGAGTAATTAAACTCAATTCTTCAACTTAAATATAAACTTAACGATCAATCAAGAAGAGCTCTGCCCTAAAGTTGTTTTTGGTTGTTGTTTTTTGTGGACTGACTTTCGCTAATAAAATTATTTTTAGTATCTTACTCTGTCTTCACCTTCTAGATTTATGAAGTTGCTTGGCCTGATAAATGCTGGAGGGGGAATCATGTAGAGTGAAGTTTGAGTGAAGTGACCGAGATTTTAGCCAAAAGCTAATCACATATTTCCGTTCAAGACAAAACAACAACCAAACAGAAATAAAAATAGAGCTTCAGGTGGTTCGTTGGTTGAATGTGGTTTTTGCGGTTGTTGTCTCTGCGCTGCAGTTGCGCTTTAATAACTTCATTGTCAATGCAACATACGGCTGCACATTCAACAAAAGCGAAAAAATAAACCACTCATTGTTCAAAAGTGGACTTGATCTAGATGCCACCAATTCCACTTGATGCAACAGACATGGTCTTGGACTCGGACTCGTACTCGGACTCTCTGGCACACACACACACACACATATTCAAACAGTAGTCGGGAGAGTGATATTTATCGTTAGATTTATGGATCTTGCAAAGGAAAAATGCTACTGCACACAACACAATGTGTGGTAGAAGTTTTCCCCTTCAGCGATTTCACAAATTGAACAAAAGTTTATACACCATACAAAAGTGAAGAAAAACTGTCTTTTTTTCTGATTGTATTTTATTATTGAGATCATCATCATCCGGCTACAGGTTTTTGTTATTTTACTTAACCGATCAATGGATGGTCGGATGGTGGGTAGTTTTTATGTGATCGGCATTAAAGCTGACTTTGCCTTATTTAGTTTTTCTTGATACACACAAACATATACAACATATGTACATATATAAAACGTATTTTATGACTCCCCAAGTCAATGTACGTCGTCATCATCTTCTCTTCGATATGATTATTTCTCTCTTCTTACACACCCGCACACACTAAAGTAAGATTGGGGGAACTTGACAAGCTCGATTAGATTAGATCAGTGTATGCTTGAATCAGCCACTTCAAGAAAGAAGTCGGTAAATATTTATCTGACAGATAAACTTGAAGAGTAAGCATCCAGCTGTTTGTGGTTCTGAGAACAAAAAACTTATCCAGGGGGATTTATAATTAATGGTTTATTCTTCAACTCTTACGACCTAATCTAATAAAACTTTTAATTTGATTTGCTATGCAAATTTCCAAAGAATTATCAGTCAACTGAAAGTTGATTCAACTCTTAATTAATAATAATAATAAGAAAAAAAAATTAATTAATCTTCTTTTTAATTTTGTGATATGTTTCCAATGTGTTCTATAAAGCACTTAAAAACGACTTCTCCCCTTTTAAGCCAAGCTAAGCCCTATATAAGTCCTATTTGAATGGTGTGCTCTACTTGTTCTATTACATTTGTAATCTCGAGGGCCCAACCTAAACAGAAATCACAGCAAAGTGCCCACCCAAATAACCATTCCCACTCAACCAATAACATACAAACTCAAAATCTAACAAAAGCCACAAAAATTACACATAGAATATTTCGAAATTTACATTGAAATGTAGTTTTATACCCAGTAGTTTACCAAGAAGGGTAGATACAAGTTAGTCAATTCATTTACATAAATTCATGATTTCATGCCATTTTTAGGGCTGCACATTTAGAGCTTGGAAAGGTTATGGTTCTTCAAGCTGTGTTGAAAAACGTCAAAAGATAGATTTCTTGTGATTAAAATTGTAAAATTAACAGTGATACTTTGAAATTTACACTGGAATGCAGTTTAATAGGCTATACTAGGAAGAGTCTCCTCCTACTAGGGGTACTTGCGTCACAGTTGAGAAGTTAACGGTTCGCAAAGCAGTGTTAAAAAACGTTAAAAGGTAGATAAGGTGTAATTACAAACCCGACGCTTTGGTGTTAACGTTAAAATTAACATAAATTAACAACAAAAAATGTACGTAATTAGTAATTAGAAGCCAGTTAGAGTATTTCTAATCTCAGAGAGTTGGTCTGTTAGAAGTACAGGGTATTTGCAGTGCTTTGCTCTCAGTTGACGGACATAATTTTTTGTTGTTTATGTGTAGGGGGGAGGTCTGCCTCAATCGAATGATTTTGATTAGAAATGGTGCATATATAGAGGAGACACGCCCCCAAAGCATGTAACATAAAAAAAAGACCGAGCCTCCCCTCCATCACATTAGGGCAATATTACAAAAGTCTTTCCATGTAACCATAGGAGGGGGAGGAGTGGAGGAGAGTGTGTGTGTGTCTATTAAACAAATTGCCAGCGGGAGGGAATCACGCGGCAAAAGCAGCGGCAGAGCAGCAACAACAATGAATCAGCAGCCCGCCGCAATGTAGTTTGTAATATTTACAAGAAACGATACACGTCGAAGATTTGAGAGGGCATGAGTCGATGGACGGATGGATGGATGGATGGGGTTAGGGTTGAGGTTTAAAGCTTTTTTTTTTATATCTTAAAAATAGATATATTTCCCACGCCCACGTGTCTATTTCTAGGTCTTGCTGTTTGGTTGATGTTGTTGCCTCTTGGCATTGCATTGTTGTTGTTGTTGCTGCTGTTTTTGTTTCTATGTTTCTCGGCTGTGCTTTTCACTTCACAGACAACAATTGTGCAATTTGGCGAGTTTCCACTTTTCCCCTCTTTGTACTTTGCATACTTCTAGTATATAATTTTCAGTCTAATCCACCAGATACCACGCCCCAAGCACTTTCAATTGCAATTTTGTTTCACTTTTTTCCGACAAATTTTTTGCCCATTTACTTACCTTTGCTCTAGTTCCGCGGTTTTTTCCGTTCACATATGTACATACATTTCTTTCTTTCTTCATTCAGTGAAAATGTTGGTGTTTGTGTGTTGTGGTTTTTCTTTTTATAAAAATTCTTAATCCAAAAATAAACATTTTCGCTGTTCAATTTTATCAAGTGTTTTCGTGTTTTTTTTTCGCACAAAAATATATACATACATATAAATGCATATATGTATGGTCTTATATGTACAGTGGTGGTCAGCGTGTAAGCCCCTTTTTTTTTTTTGATTTTAAATTTGATTTTCTCGGCTCCTAAGAAACTTAATAAAGAAATTTTTTCAGTTATTTGTTGGTTATTGTATTTAGAATCTGACACGTAATTATTGTCATTCCAGCTTTCGACGTTTTTTTTACAGGTGCGTTTGAAAAAAAAGCTCCCCCAAAATGTTTGACAATAGTTTAGCCCGGTCATTTCAAAATCTTTAATATTATAGTTAGACATGTGTATTCTTTGAAAAAGTTGTAGATCTAGGTAATCTAAGATAAACTGCATACCAAAAATTTTCATTTTAGCCCCAGTATTTATTTTGGGGCCTATCGAAATTTCGGGATTTTGTATGTAATTCTTGAGGTCTCTTTGTTTGGCGACGTTTTACGATACCAATTTAAACTTAAGTATTATTTTCTTATTCTAAGTATGAAAGTGAATTGAATTTCCCGTCAAATGATACATGTTTCATAAAAATCCGACAAAAATTAGATTGATTTCATCGCCCATACTTAAAAAAAAGACTAGAACTAGCAAAATTTCCCACACATCCTCCGTCTCTTTCTTTGCACGCATGTAGGGGAAATTTTGCTTACCTGGTTTTTTTTACGTATGGGCGGTGAAATCAATCTAATTTTTGTCGGATTTTTATGAAACATGTATCATTTGACGGGAAATTCAATTCACTTTCATACTTAGAATAAGAAAATAATACTTAAGTTTAAATTGGTATCGTAAAACGTCGCCAAACAAAGAGACCTCAAGAATTACATACAAAATCCCGAAATTTCGATAGGCCCCAAAATAAATACTGGGGCTAAAATGAAAATTTTTGGTATGCAGTTTATCTTAGATTACCTAGATCTACAACTTTTTCAAAGAATACACATGTCTAACTATAATATTAAAGATTTTGAAATGACCGGGCTAAACTATTGTCAAACATTTTGGGGTAGCTTTTTTTTCAAACGCACCTGTAAAAAAAAATGTCGAAAGCTGGAATGACAATAATTACGTGTCAGATTCTAAATACAATAACCAACAAATAACTGAAAAAATTTCTTCATTAAGTTTCTTAGGAGCCGAGAAAATCAAATTTAAAATCAAAAAAAAAAAGGGGCTTACACGCTGACCACCACTGTATATGGTTAGCGCCTTCCTCCCACAGTTCCCACCTGCTGCTGTTGCCGCATTTGGAACTGTGGAACAACAAAGATTTGAAAAGAACTGTGAATACAATGATGGGGCAGGTCATGCGGCGAAATATAATGATGGTCTTTGTTTATATAAACATTTCTTTGATTTATAACCAACGAATGCAGTTGAAAAACATTGCTTAACCAGTTATATAAAGGCTGTGCAATTGTATTGTCATTGTTACCAAAATGTTCGTAAGTTTTACTGTTAAATTGAATTTCAGAGAAATAATACGCCTTCAGGGCCTAAGGACTTTGAATATATGAATGTGACCTGAAACTGCCTTTTCAACGTCGACAACTGGTGACCCTTTTTTCGTTTTGACTTCTGACTTCTCTTTTTGTTCTCCTCACTCCTTGCTCCTCATTGTTTTTGTTTCTTTTTTTTAACCTTTTTAGTCACACTGTGCAGTGACGGCGGCGTCAACGTCTCATCGGTTTGTCGTCGATGGTTTGTGCTAAAATTAAATATTTAAATTCAATGCCCTAACATTTTGTTGCTGCCGAACTCGGGCTCGATTATTTTAATGCTCTCTAGCACTTCAGAGTGGAAGGGTATATTAGTCCTTTCTAGTAAAAGAACTAGAATGTAGTAAGTAAATGTAATTTAAAGATGCATTCATATGTATAAGTATAATCTAAGGGTGTGGAAAACGATATAACCATTGACACTTGTTAAAGATTTAGACGAGATTTTGAATTTAACATGATCCGAAATCTATCATATTTGAATTTGTTCACCTCTTTATACCCAAATAAATTTTGGAAGATTTAAATTTCGATAAATCCTCACACTAACCAACCATATCTTTATCAAAAATTTTAAAAATACAGAGCCGAAGTTCTAAGTTTGTTGATCAGTGTTTGAAAATATTTAAAAAATCTGTTTTGTATACATATTCCATGGGTACTCGACACAGGGTAACAAAGAGTCGAAACCACTGAAAGCTAATTTTATTTGGGTTTTTAACGTTTTCGTTAACATAATAGATTCATATTCAAAAAAAAAAAAATATCACCAAAATGTATTTCCAATCAAATCATTTTTTATAGTGGCCAAAGAAATTTCTGTGAAAATAGATGAATCACAGTTGCTGGAGTCAGTCCTCTGACTGAGGGTTACCTAAAGGGGAAGTTGACCCGCACCACTTAATAAATTATAAACAACTGATCTTACTCACTTATAAGGGTCTGGGGTTGGAGGGTGATAAGCGAGAAAGCCCACAACAATACAAATGATAAAAATGAAATGATAAATATTTCAAAAATAAGCTTTTAGGAGGCAAAAACAAGAAATCGCGTAATTACTTCCGGTGAACTGAACCAGGTGAAACACACACGCATTCTCTTTCTCCCCCACACTCTCTCGATCTCTCTCTCGCTCGCTCTTTCTCTCTTTCTGTCTACGCCCGCTCTGCCGCTGCGATGGCAATACTGTTGTGTCAGCTGTTTAACTCTTCAATCTTGACGCTCTCCCCCCAGTCGCTGCCTCTCTCTTTCTCTCTTACACGTAGCCCCATTCTCTATTTGGGGGTCTCTCTCTCTATCTGCATTTCTCAGTTCTTTACGAAACTCTGCCGGGCGTTTACGTGAGCGCGGAGAAATTAAAAATTTTTTTTTTTTTAATTTTCTTTCGCCATTTTACTATAAGTTTAATATATTCTTAAATATCAATATTTGTTTATAATGTTTGTGCAAAACACGTCAAGCACAACGACCACGACTACGACAATAATATTATTAGCGAGTATTACGATTGCAATATAAAAAGTGAGTTGCATCTTTCCTGACTCTTTTCCTCCCTCGCTCTCTTTCAAATTAAAAAAAAGTATTTAAAACGGTTTGCGTGACTTTCCTAAATGCGCAACGTTTTCTTATCGCGCGAGTTTCCATATACATGTACATATGTTGGCCTCTATCAGTTTGTTTTAGTATGTGTGTTGTATCTCCCCTCTATGTGTGTGTGTGTATAAGAGTATTGATTGCATTTGCACAAAAAAGAAAAACAGAGAAGAAGTAGGTTATGGCAAAATGATTTACAAATTCAATCAACACGCACAGAGCACCCCAACTGACCCCCTCAAAACGCATTCTTCTCTCCCTCTTGTCTAGTTTTCTTTTAATCTTCTTCTCTCATCATGTCTAAACACGCAACCAACTGTTGCTGCTGCTTCTGCTGCCCCATGTAACAGCTGATTTTGTGTGTGTTTATCTATGTGACACCATTAAAGTTTAATTGAAATAACAAGCAATTGTAAAAGTGTGAAAACAAAATCATAGCAGAGCAAGCTCCTCCCCCCTTCCCTGGATCCGAAACCAACTTCAATCGATAGTCTTCAAAGTTGTTATCGTTTCTCGGGGTGATGTAATTTGCATAAGCAACAACAACAACAACAACATCATCAACAAAAACAACAACACCAGCAGCAATCTCTGCATAGTCACCATCATCATCAGACGACGACGTCTAAACCAAACCGCATACATAACTTTTTGGACCGATTTCAGGTTTGGAAGTCCATTTTTTTCATCTCCTCCACCTCGGACGTCTCCATCCACAGTCTGTGCCTGTGTCTCGCGTGTAGGCAGCAGTTCTGATACTCTTAAATTTAATGCGAGTCTTATCAATATTATGTTTAGCCTGAGGGGAACTTTCCCATATTGTGTTATGTTGGTATTTCCCCACTATATAAAAAAAAAGTGATTCAGTGGAAAATGAAGTAGTGACTCAGTTTTTTGTGAGAAACTGTATCAAATCTATTAGATTAAAAATGCGAATCTGTACGACTTTTATATGTACCACCCATTGTGTATATGAGTAGGAGAACAAACAAAGATTAACTCTATTTTATAATGATAATGCCACACCCTTTTGACTTTGACCTACTCGAGAGAATATTATCTAGACTTTATCAATATTTAATTTAGATACTATCTACAATGATTCATTAAATCTGTAAATCACAATCTTGATCTCTTCATACCCATAACAAAAAAGTAAATCGTTATATACAACAAATTGCTAACAGACTGACTAATACATAAGTTAGATAGAAAGATCTTTCATGAACAATTTGTTTATATTCACTTATTTAGAAACCATTGAAATGAATTGCATTTTGAAAATGGCTCTACACATAGAGAAATTTAACAAGAGTTAACCATTTAAAGATAAAGTGTACTTATGTTAAGTATACTGAAAACAGTTGCTAAAAATTATAAATAATTTTTAAAGATTGTAATGCGATCTTATCGCATGACATTACATCTAAAAATTATGTTACTCTTACGACTTTTGTTAGCTTTTGTTAGAAAAATAACGGGACAATACTTGTTGTTGATGATTAATTACATACGGAATACATGTCGTATGCGTAATGCACAATTTAGTTCTTTCCAGTGGGAGACATTTCCTCCTTAGTCTCGGATGTTTTCAAGAAAAAATGTCAAAAACTTTTCCAAACTGGTGAAAAACTAAAATCAAGAACTACCATTGGTAATTAATGCACATTTATTACGTATACGCCAAGTATTTATTGTATTTTAATTCAAAAAATACTCTGTAGACTTGTTTGTTTAAACATTTATTTCTCAAACAATTTATGCAAAACATGAAAAATTAGAATTTTTTTTTTAGGATTTGGCTTTTACTCCAACTGCTGTAGCTATTATTGCCTGTAGATCTAGCTATTTTTGGTCTAAAAAAATGGCTACTTTATAGCATGGTCTTCCTGCTCTTTTATGAGTGAGTTATTCATAGAAAAGTTATTTTTATTGATTTTATGGTAACCATATAGTAGAATTAACTTGTTTAACCAGACGAAAGAACTTACAAAAGTTGTACATACATATTATCTCTCTCTTTCTCTATGTCTGTCTATCTCTAACTCCCCCACTTTATTCCCATTCCATGTTTCTGAATTTTTCTGGTTTCTTTCGTCTGCCGGCAAGCAATTACAAAATGCCTTAAATGCCGCCGCATTCGCCCACTCAAACCAAGAGGCAACTAGCACCAGTTGGGTGTCATGGTGAGGGGGGATTTAAAGCAAGGTGCTGAGTGACTGCCATAAGATATAGTCTCAGATCAGAGATTCGATTTAAATGCTGTGATTTGAGTCAGCAGCAGCATCAGCAACCAGTGCAAACGAGTCTGAAATTCAAGCCACCAGCAGCAGCTCTTTCTTTCTCTCGACACCTCCTCCTGCGCCTATACCAGCAGCTGCCCCATCAGCACCTCGATCGCCATCTCCGCTGACGTGCGATCTACACGAGTGTGTCATGCGGATGGCTGGCCATACGACGTTCTCGTCGACGTCTCTGTCGCCGTTGTCGTCGTCATTTGCTGGTTTTAGACAATGCTACACAAGTTCCTACACCTACGACCTAGAATTTGCCGAATATGTCAACAGGTATATAGGCAGGCAGGCGGCATTAAAACTATATATACATATATATATACTAATACATAGATATATCTACAATGTATATAAGTGAGGCAACTATTTCTATATAAAATATATGCATATAAAAATAAATAACAAAAACATAAAATAGCAATATGTTATTTTGTTTTGATTTTATGCTGAAATTTCAATTTTGCCACATTTGACAAATTCAATTTAATTAAGATATAAATGCATCTCTATCTAAAGGATAGATTTTGACAAATAAATTAAAATTTGTTTTTTTTCTCAAAGATCTTTCCTCTAGTCAGTTAAATTTTCTACCTTCGTCCAGGTACAGGTGTTTATATTTCGCCTCTTAGTTTGTTTGTGTTTTTTATCTTTCAATTTTAAGTATGCAGAGATTCTTTTTACGCTAATCTATATGTCAACTTTAATAGCTTGTATTTTTATTCATAATAGATAAATTTATTAGCCGCTACGCACACGCATGACATTCACAGTCATAAATTGTTGAACAAAAAATGTTGAGCACTAGATTGCTACATATACCAACATATGTACATACATACTTATGTACCTATATATGTATGTATGTATATCTTTGTATATATCTTCAATATGCTTACTGCCCCAATAAGAACTTCAAATGTAGTGGACAGCCCACATTCATCAACAATACCAGCAACAATCTCTTAAACCTGCTCATACAGTATACAATAATGTTTGTCATTTAGCTTAAGGCTAATTTTTTTGTTAATATATGTATGTATACCCTGCAAATAAAACGAGTATGTTAAATTTGTATTATGATTAATGGTAGATTATCTCTTATGGCCCCTGAGAAAGGACTCAAGTCCGAAAACTAGGTTCTCAGTTGGGATAAATGATTCCATCAGTTTATGATTAGAGAGAGACATTTATAAATCAATTATTAACCAACAAGAAAAACTAGCACTTTATAGAAATTTATCTGAATAATAAAGATAGAATATTGAGTTGTATCTATATAAACTAATCAAATACAAAAACTTTGGCTAAGAATATAAATATACATACCTATGAATGAAGAATGAGCAGGAAAAGTTTCAAATCATTTTAATATAGAGTATCTCAAAGTCGTTAAGAATTCAAGCTCAAGAGCTCAGCACTTTCCTTGATCTGTTGTAATAGGTTTGATATAAACCTACAGCAACAACTAAATTGTGTCAAGGGGGCCCCTCATCATTTCTCATACACAAACAATATAAATTAAATAAAATTAGCGACTATTTTGCACGAAAATGTGTGTGAAAACAATAGATAGTGGAGCAATAGTGGGGGAAAAGAAAACGACATGAAGTAGTGCCTGTAAGTAGTGTAAGAAGGGAGGGGGTGGGGGCAGGGAAGACAAGCGGCACACACGCGTGAACGAAAATTGCCCGAAAAGTTGATGGACGACTGAACTGAACTGAACGCACGCTCAACCAAGCGAACGCCTGTCCTATAGTTGCCCCAATCGCCCTCCCCCTATGCCCCCTCCCCACACCGAATTTAATGCTCTTGGTACACTCTCACACACTCACATACAGTTGGTTTGTTTTGGGGTCTCATGTGGGCGCAATGTTGCCATAATATAATGAGGTTTTCGTACGACATTGAACTCGAAAAATGCCATCGGCCCTAACCAAAGCTGCCTTTGACTTTGCTTTTCTTATTTCATACGATTGTTTACAATAATTTTTTTGTTTCATTATCTATTTCTCTATCTATCTATCCATCTTTGCTTTTCCTTTTATGCTCTTTTCTGTTTTTCCCTCTTGATTTTATTCTATTCAATTATGTTTAAAAAATTGAACAACTGCCGCTTATTTTTTATGTGTATGTATTAAATAGCAGATCTTTAAGCAATTAATTAATCAAATTTAATCCTTTTTTTACAGAATAATAGAGGATAGATCCAGCCACGACTAAACAAAGGAAAGAAGGAAATTGCAAACACTTTTCATTCGTTTTAATTGGCTTAGAGGGCAACCGAAGGGGTTAATCAATATAACATAAGGATAACTTAAAGTATATACACAAACACACAAAAATGGTGGACTATTATAAAGTATTGGATGTGGCCCGCACAGCCACCGATGGTGAAGTGAAAAAAGCGTAAGTACTAAATGAATTACAACTGAGTTTAATTAGGAAAGAAGCTGAAAGTTTTATTAAGTCTCACAGTTGCGAATATGGATATAGGTTCTTGATTTAAGATCTGGTAAGCCAGGAAAGGCTACTTTAAAAGTCACAATTCAATTATAAAGTCCCAATTATATCATTAAGCTTAAATATGATAACAGAAGCCACTCAATTCAGTACTTTTGTCAGTACTTATGATGGGTCTACAAAATCTGAATTGGAGGCTAGTATCTAAGAAAAAGGTATAGAAAGCCATATCTTTAAAAGAATTTAGTACATAATTCAGTTTCGGAACATCTGGGGAAAGAAATAAGTTAAAGTAAAAATCAATAGTTATCTTGACAGGACAAAGTTATATTGACCATTATCTTGACCAAATGGACCAAATAAAAAAAAAAAATATATCAAATTTCTTGCATTAACAACAAATATTCTTCTTTTCTATTCAGCTATCGAAAATTGGCATTAAAATGGCATCCAGACAAGAATCCAGATAACTTGGAGGAGGCAAACAAACGTTTTCGTGAACTATCTGAAGCATATGAAGTGCTATCCGATGGTGAGTATTATTTTGCCAATCCATATTTATATCCTAGATGAGGTGGTTTAAGAAGATTACCCAAACAAACAACGAGTCTATCGAAACATTAATAATATATCTATGTGGATCTATATGGTTGCATTATGTGTGTTTGTGTGTGTGTGTTTAGCACGTAAGCGAAGGATCTACGATGCGAGAGCCACACTGCATAAATCCTCAGCAACCTCCTCCTCCAACACATCGAATGGTTATTATTCCCGCTATCGCAGCGGAGCTGGTGGCGGTGGCAGCACTTCATCAAGTTATGGTCGTGACTACGACTATGATTACTATCCAAGCAGACGGAGTGGTAATCGCTATCAGGCGTTTACCTTCCGTAACTTATTCGAGGGTACACCATTTCATAAACTTTTTGGTAAAAAGCAAAGCAAAACAAAAATGTTGCTCAAAATTTTTTTTCGTTTCTTTTGTTTGAGTTAGTTTTTTTTTTTTTTTTTTTTTGGTTTGCCCTCATGTTGGGCGCCAAAATGTTTGTTTAACCAAAGCTTTGATGTTTGTGTTTTTTTGAGATTCTGTTTTTTTTTTTTTTTTTTTTTCATTTTTGTCGGCACTAAATGCAAAAATAAAGCAGAAGAATGTGAGGCTTTAGCTAACCCCTTTCATCCCAAGCGACAGCAGCAATGTTTCCACTAATCTCTGAGAAATAATTTATACATCAGTGATTGTAAATTAAATCTTTCCGTTTGTTAATTTTTGCACAGAGAAAAAACGTCGCATTTACGATGAGTATGGCAAGGATGGACTTGGTGATCGCCAGAATCGCTCACATACCCGTCATCACTACAACACACATGAATTTGATGACTTTGATATCATGGGTGGCTTTCCGTTTGTGTTCCGACCGCCCGAAGAAGTTTTCCGTGAATTCTTTGGCGTTAACTCACCCTTTGCCGACTTCTTTAGAGGTAAAGTCAATGGAAAATTTGAGCCCATTATTTCTTTAACTCATTTCAATTTGAATTTGCCAATTTTTAAGATGCCAATGGCCATTCGAATGGCACCTCTAGTGGATCAAGTCGGCGACATGGCGGCAGCAGTAATGGCGGTATTGGAGCATCTCGCCATCATCATCATCACCAGCATAAATTGGCCTCCCCTTTTGCGGCGCCCATGGTCAATTATTCAATGATGGATTTTTTCATGCCCACCAGCGGTTTCACTTCTTTCTCGTCCATGACAAGTGGAGGCAATGGCAGCAGCGGCGTTACCCACATATCCGGTGGACCCAATGCCGCCGTTAAACGCACCTCAACCTCCACGGTGTTCGTCAATGGCAAAAAGCTGATGACCAAGCGGTGAGTCCCATTTTATATCCAATTAAAGGAATCTAATTTCAATTCTTTCATCTGTTTACAGAATTGTCGAAAATGGCAAGGAAACGGTCTTTTCATATGAAAATGACGTCCTTAAATCAAAGACTGTGAATGGAGTATCCCAAAAACTATCTTCAATAACGAATTAAAATGCAAATCAAATGGGGGAAAAACAGAATTAAAAGAAAAATAAATATATATATATAATAACATCAAATAAAATTAATAAACCACAGAGAGAGAGAGAGATAACACGATAACTAAGCAAAAGTCATAAATTTAAAAAGCAAACAATAAAAATAAAAGAAAAAACATAAATGGGTGGAAAACGAAACCCTCGAAGAAAAACTAGAAATTCTTCAATTATTTGAAAGAAACGTTGAAAGATTTTGTTTTACATTAAAATTAAGAGTTACCATACATAAACGCGTTTTTTTTTTTTGTTAATTTCCACACAATGGGGACGAAACAAAAAAAAGGACCAAAGCCAATGATCATCAATAAACAACAAAAAGGATCATTGACAGCTATATACATCAGAGCAGCACCACCACCACCGTATCAGGAAGTAAACTCAAAATTCCAAAATGGTTTAATTTTCTCATCATTCTTATATTTATTGCAAAATTTTTAAAAACATGCTTCAAAAAAATTTAAAAAAAAAGAAAGTAAATTGAACAATTTAATTCAAACAAAACATTGCATACAGAAACAAGGATTTAGACAAGAAACTAAACAAAGAAAAGAGCAATAAAAACAAGATACAAAAATGCGAAACGCTTAAGCAAATTTAGCAATTAAGTTTTTGGGCGGGACAATGAGAGGAAAAGGTGTGTTTGAAAGCTAAGCAAAACAAAACTGAGAATATGTGTATGTTGATATATAACTAAAACATATAAAAAGTATATACATATACATATATATATATGCATATTTGAGTGTGTTGTGTAAAGGGGGGCATATATATATATACATATATACAGATTGCTATATTTATAATTGTGTGTATGGAAGTTATTTTACTTTAGTCATTTAAGTTGCCACAATACTTACTAGTACCAACCAATGCAATCAGAAAACGAAATTTAATTTGAAAACCGAATTGAAAATTAAATATTTTTTGTTTTTGCGTTGCTTTTCAATATTGTACATTGTAAAAAAAAAAAACAACAAAAATTATAAAAACACATAAACCTAAACGTACACGTATATTTAATAATTTAATCATTTCTTCTAATTGTAATGTCGTATTTTATAGAATATAGTCGTTTTTATACGCTTAAGATTATTCTCACTTAACCTAAAACAGAAACAAAAATGAAATCTTTAACATTATCGCCCATAACTTAATACTGTGTTTTAGTAGCGCATAAATACAAACAAACAAATTGATGGAAAATCAGAAAATAAATATATTGAAGATTTAAAGAAAGAAACAAAAGCAAAAGAAATACAGAAATCTGATAAAGGAAAAAACATTTTGTCAAATATTTATTGCGAATTACCGCAACCAAGCAATTTGAATCTCGATAACTTTGGGTGAGCAGTGGTGAATTATCGATAAGCGATCGACAACGATCTTCTGATGAGTGGCAACGCTACATGCATTTCAGTGCTGCCAGACGTATCTGAATCAACAGATGATAATTTTTGTAGTTTTTACTTTTTGTTTAAATAAATTAATTCCCAATTAAAAATTAAATGGCCACAAAATGAGCCGCGATGATCACATGAAATGGTTTCACGGCAATTTATCCCGTGAAGCAGCTGATGATTTGCTAAAACAAGGCAAGTACAAGTGCACTTCAACAAGTGGGCGTGGGCGTGGCTAATGAATTTAAATTGGAATTCCGTGTTTTTCATCCTCCAGGTTACCAAGATGGTACGTTTTTGGTGCGGGAGAGCAGCACGGCAGCTGGTGACTTTGTATTGAGTCTACTTCACCAGGACGAAGTGTGCCATTATCAAATTCGACGGCATGGAGAAGATGCCTTTTTCTCTATTGATGACAAGGTGCAAACTAAGATTCTCCATGGCTTGGATACATTGGTAGAGTACTATCAGCAGGAATCAAATGGCCTGGTTACGGCCTTAACCAATCCACTTATACGTGATCCACCGCCCCACAATACCAGGAGTCATGGAGTGACCAATTTACTCCATCGTGCAACGTCTAAGAATGAGAGTAAAGTGGTTTTTGAATTACTCAAATGTGGCTATCGTAATTTTGATGCCAAAAATCAGGATGGACAGACGGCGTTGCATTTGGCAGCTCTATATAGTGATGAGGATATATTAAAACTTTTGCTTGATGCCAAAGTCCAAGTCAATAGCTCGGATTCCTTTGGTTGTCAGCCACTGCATGTGAGTATAGGGACAGACAGAGTTCATTAGGACAGAAAACTAATATGCTTCATTTAGTATGCTTCACGAACAAAGCCAGCTTCATTTATACGCACCCTAATAAATGCCCAGGCGAATGTTCAGGGCCGAAACATAGAGAATGGTTATGTGCCACTTCACGATGCTGCCAAGTACGGCAACTTGGAAGCTGTTCAAGAACTTTTATCAGCGCAGGCTCCACTTTTGCCACGTACCAGCTCTGGTGAATTTCCCTTTGATTTGGCCAAAGAGGCGGGACAGACTGCTGTAGAGGATTATCTACTCAAGTATAAGATGCCTTCTGCAACTACCAGCAAAGAGCAGTGGTATCATGGTACTCTAAAGCGTGAGGAGGCAGTGGATATACTTAAACAGTATGCCAAGGAACTAACCGATAAAGATGCACAAGTGGACACATCCGGATGCTTCCTGGTCCGCTATTCCGAATCGGCAGCCGCCATTGGTTATGTATTAACATTACTCTGTGATCAGACAGTGAAAAATTTTCGCATCTCTCAGGCGGATCTCTATCAAAACGGCAATAAATTGCAAACGGGGGCAGTAAGTGACCACCAAAATCATGTCTTTTAAGGATTGCTAATTTACTTTTCCTTTGCAGTCAAAATTCTTGTATATAGACGATGGTCCTTATTGGCCAAGTCTGGAACATTTGATTGCCCATTTTATGGTATTTTCCTATGGTCTACCAGTGAGTCTTAAGTATCCAGTGCCTCCAAAGCCCAAGCCAGAGGTTCCTTCCTTTGCCACAATACCACGTTCCCTTGCTAGACGCGACAATCATCAACCAATGACACCGCCCACACCCCCGACACCAACAACTACCCATTCCCATGTGCCAGTTCCAACCAGTACAAAGAAAAAGGAGAAAAAAAGATAGCAGCAGTTCCGTATTTAATTCATTGCGTTTGACCAGTCCCAAGAAGGGGCTCTTTGATATGAATAGCTTAAGAAAAAGCAAGTCCAAAAACAAACGCAGCGAATCTGAGAGCAGTGCCAGCGGCATGTCCCTGGCACAAACTGTTGAGGAATTACAAGCTGCTGCTCCCATGATCAAAAGTCTATCATTCTCCACAGATTTTGCCAAGCTCAATGTGGATGCTGCAGTTGGAGCTGGAGCTGGCGGAGAGTTATATAATGTGCCTCGGAATAACACGCCCATTGACATTGAGCTGCCGCCCATTGCCCAGAAGACTGAAGCAGAAGTTGAGTATTTCACCCAGAGCGATGTGATCATTGAAAAGCAGCGACTTAATGCCACCTTCAATGGCTATGTACCGACTGTGGATGTGCATATGCTAATGGATCATCCATTAAAACCACCAGCAGCAGCTCGACTTGATTCTCTTATCTCCACGGGATCCACAGAAAGTGAAATGGCTGGTTATTTGCAGCGTAAATGCAGTGGCTCTGCCACAACGCCCACATCAGCTGCCTTGGAGTCGGCCAAGTTGAGATTCTTCATAAAGCGTGAGCAACTCGAACTGGAAGAGGAGATTGGAGCTGGCGAATTTGGTTCTGTGTACAAGGGTCGGTTAAACAAGTCGCCAGCTGGCCGGCAAGAGGTGGCCATAAAAACCTTGCGAGATGAGCATAGCAATAAGGACGAATTCTTGCGCGAAGCATCGGTTATGATGCGGCTCGAACACAAGTGTATAGTACGTCTTATAGGCATATCTAAGGGCGAAATGCTTATGATGGTGCAAGAGCTGGCTCCTTTGGGCTCCATGTTGCAGTATATACTCGATCATAGTGCCGATATAAAGGTCAATCAGGAGCTAAAGTTGTGGGCATCGCAAATCGCTTGTGGTGAGTCCATTGAAAATGAGATTTGTGAGAAAAGTTTACTTATTTCCTTTCACATTTTTCCCTAGGCATGCACTATTTGGAAACTCAGCACTTTGTCCATCGTGATTTGGCCTGCAGGAATATATTGTTAACGTCTCGACATCAGGCCAAGATCAGTGATTTTGGCATGTCGCGTTCCTTGAGTGCTGGCAGCGATGAGTATCAGTTCACCCAAGGCGGACGATGGCCCATACGCTGGTATGCACCGGAGAGCTTCAATAATGGTATATTTTCACATGCCAGCGATGTTTGGTCATTCGGTGTGACACTCTGGGAAATGTTCTCGTTGGGTGCTCCACCCTATGGGGATATACGTAATGTGGATGCCATAAAATTGGTCGATAGTGGACAACGTTTGCCCCAACCCGATCTCTGTCCTGCCTATATTTATGCTGTTATGCAAAGCTGCTGGCTGGAACGACCAAAAGAGCGTCCTAATTTCGCTTATCTCATGGAATTCTTCACACGCGATCCTGAATATCAGAATCTACTCGAATTGGTGCCCACAATTCATGTCTAATCTAAACAGAAATTCAAAATTTTACCCTAAATTGACTTCATTTTGGTTAAATAATTTATAAGCTCATGTCTAATACAATGATTTGTCTCTTTGTTGATTTTAATTCCATCCGTTTTGTGTCATGTTTATTTGAACTCGTCAAATGTTGCACATCACGAGTATTATTGCATATATAATAATAATAATAATTAATTATTTTTTTGTAATATATAACCTACAATTATATATATATAATATATATATTTTATACAACTCTTTAGTGTCAAAGCAGCAAAGCAAGTGCCTTACTACAAATATATGAAATAAAATTAAAATTGATTCGTAATAAGCTGCTTAGAGCCAAAGTCTACCCTCGCTTATCTCGAGGGCCATTTTGACGCGCAAATATGGAATATTCCTTTGGGTAAACGTCAGCGGTTGATCTCTTGTGATATACTCGGCCACCATGCAACTAAAGACACCGCAATCATTCGAATTTCTCTGTTTCGGTGCATCTGAAGCATTATTAATTGATAATGTATTCGTATCGAATAGCTTTTTATGTTTATCCAATGACTCTTGTTTCAAATATAACTTTAAAGCATCAAGGACTTGTGTTCGAAGTTGGCCCAACGAGTCATAGCAGCGTAGGGTCTGCTGTCGCATATGTATTATAGCCGCACACCAATGAGACGTGTCCGTATAAACAGGCACAACAATAATATCCTTGGTAAATATATCAATTTTAGATGTCCATCGTTTGACTGCTGCATAACCATTCGTTATGAATATGGGTAAAAAGAATGTATTCATACAATAGACACTCGGTAACTGGTTTTTCATTTCAGATCGTTGGGTAATAAGATTCATATAAAAATTAACCACCTCATCGTCCAACCAATTTGAACCACTCAGTGTCCGTATGGATTCACGTTTTATATGCAACCTAAATTTTGATATTATCTCTTCGTCTGGACGACCTATCATTAAATCATTATACCGATGCATCATTTCCTTTGTCAGAGGTGGATATTCATTTTTACTTTTAATACTCATATTTAGCCACTTTAAGTGGCTTTCTGTGAGTGTAAGCCGTTCATTTCTATTGCCAAATCTATCTTTTAATGGGGTGGCTGCTTCTTTGATTAAATATTTCTTTCTTTTTCTACGTGGCTCATCTTTTTCTTTGTTTTTAACCACTTCTTTTACACATTCTCTACTGTTGGCGTTATTCGGACTTTTAATTGTTGAAAAATCTATATTTTTCATTACATTCTTAATAATATCGCTAATGGATTCGTCGGATGTGGAATCTATTTTCGAGTTGGTTGGATGCTGTTGATCTTTGTTTTCCTCCTCGTTCGATACCGATTGCCATAACATAATCGTTTCTTTATCATTTTTCTCGTTCTCAATATCATGAACTACAGATTGTATGGAGTTTCTTGCATTCTCGATTTCATTTCTTAACCAATCTGATGAAAAGTGCCCGCTGTTCTTTTTCTCTTTTAGATTTTCATTACTTGTAGCCTGATCAATCTTATGTACACTATTGACTAACTCTTTATCAGATGACTGATATTGTTCCTTGGATGAATTAGTTTGCCTAATATTCTCCATCTCCATCTGATCATTATTACTAACAAAAACCAATTCTTGTGGTGATTCGTTTACTAGAAACTGCAGATCTTTGGTCTGTTCCATTTGGATATAGCCACTCAGAGGCTTGACTAATTCATCCTCTTGGGGTTCGTTCAGATCTTGAGTTGCCTCCTCCATCTGGATAACATTAGATGCGCTTTCACATGCCACGTTATCTTGGTGCTGCTCATCTATTATCAACTCAGGAATGGATCTAATCTCTTGATCTGCATTCTCCTCCATTGGTTTGTCATTCATAGTCGGTTCAGAGATACGTCGATCTAGACCTAGATTTTCGTTTTCCAGTTTTAAAGCCATTTGCTTTTCCATTGCCAGACGTTCTTCTTTAATGGCTTCAAGCTCGAATTCCGTAATCTTAAGTAAAAGTTCCCTTTCTTGTCTAGATCGTAAGATCTTTTGATTATAATTATCGGTGAAACTGTCTGCCAGGTAAATGTTATTCTTGAATCTGCTTATTAAAGCCTTTGTGCGTTGTAAATTCCGACGATTTGAGGAAGGAGACACATGTACAAGGTTGGATAAGCAATCTTGCAAATTGTTGCATTTTATGTGTTGGGGCTTAAAGAAGCATAGCTCAATGTGAAATAAATCATTTGTTAGAGCCGTTTCCTGTGAGCTGTGCAAGTTGATTTCTGCTCCTGTGCCCGGTACAGGTCTTTGAAACTCAAGCGTTGATCGGGTCAGATATCCGTCTGAGGAATTCATGGACAAGGAATCATTAGTCGAAATTATTCGATATTTGTTAACATGGAAGCTGGCCTCCTGGGTGCTAAAAAAATATGATATGCATATTTATATAGTTTTGTATTCCACACGCTAAATAAAGCTTGCTCTTCTTACCACTTACGCTTACGGGAAATTTGGTTTGGGTTCATAGTTTGCCAATTTTCAGGATTTTTATCAGTTTTGTCTATCATCTTAAAAGTTTATTACTAAATGTTTTGTGTCTACAAATACCTACATATATGCTCGGGAAAAAATTTGTATTAAAAATCAAAGGCTAATTTGTTCGATAAGTAAAATAATTTACGATAGGGAATTTTAGAATTCAAAAGGTTTGTATCTCCTTTTCCTTGTCGTATCAAAAATTGGTATGTGGAGAATATTGTATCTACTTGGCTGAGTTTCTGCTAGTTTAGAAGAAAAACTTTTCGTTGCATACTTCTGTGATGAAATCAAAATATGAATACATTTCCTTCCTTTTTGTTAAAAAAAGTCATTCTCACCTCGCACGACTAAAATATGTTTGAAACGAAATATAATTAAGTTAATTAATTGCCATTTGTCAATATATCCTGATCCCTTTAAAGGTTTGAACAGGTCAAAATATCATAAAAACAAATAAAAGTCCTTGTTGATTGGAATACATTGAGATAACTTGATCCTTTGAAGGCTTAAAGAGGTAATACTTAACTTGAATTCTAAAAGGTCTTGGATGACCACATATCTAGATATACATGTCTATGTTTCAACATAATTTTATTGCATATAAAACATTGGAAAAATATATATACATATCAAAAGTGTATATAGATTTTGTATTTAAAAACTAGATTAGTAAAATTATTTTTTATATAGGTTATGGCGGAACATAATAATTGATAACCTATAGTGTTAGACAGATTAATGAAACGAATTTCGCAAAGATTTTATTTTTTGATTTTAGATGTACAGCTGTCAGACAGAGCCATTCATTGCCTGTTTCACATTCGAGGTGGAAACAAGCTTCAGAGCGGCAACAATGCCATTCAAATTCTGTTCATTGTAGGCCTTGCCTTGAAGTGGTGTAACCACTGGCACACGCTGCTCGCTCTGCGGCAATTGTATGCAAATGTCCTTCATCAAGCCCTACAGTGGAGAGAAAAATTTATTAATTTACAAATAAATGATATGTACGCCGGGAACTTACCGCCTCCACATCAACGCTTAGCTTGAGCTTCATGCCATGTTGATCTTCTTTTAGTTCAAGATCCTTTTCGACGGTGAATTTGGGCGTTTTACCAATAACCCAATCCCAGGAACTATAGTTGGCACGCAACTCTTCAATGCCAGGGAACCATTTCTCAGTGGGATTGATTAGTTGAAAACCACGCTGTTGCATGGTCTGAACACTGCCGCCATCCTCTAGAGATGTGGCCGTGGTTCTCAAGTATTCATAACCCACAGCGGAGAGCAATTGAGCGACGGTGACATTGCGATTCACATCCACAAGATTACGTATGGATGAGGGTACCGATGCAGTGGCGCGACTTATATAATTGGCTGGCTCCTTAGTCAAAGATTCACCCAAATGCAATTTATTTGCGGTGGCCAACAAAGTGCAATGATGATAGGAGTTCGGATGCCCCAGTTTGGCAGCTGTTCCAGAAATCTAAAGCAGAATGGATTACTTTAAGGCCATCGTAAAAGACTACAGCTATCTACTCACCTTCTTGTTCAATATAACAATATCATCCCGCTCATTGATCTCCGCCTTGATCGCCCACTCCCGAAACAGGGCACGTGTAACGATATTCAAATTGTATTTCCGATCGTAACGCTCACGGGGCGTAAAGAAGGTACAATTCAGATTGCCACGATCATGATATACAGCGCCTCCACCGCTATTCCGGCGTGCCAGGGTAATACCCCGCTCCATTAACTTGGATACATTCGCCTCGGTGAACGGATTCTGATGTCTACCAATTACCACACACGGATCATTGGCCCAGAGCAGCAATACATGGTGATGGCCAAAATCAAAGTTTTTATATAGCCAATCCTCTAGAGCCAAGTTGGTGAATATGTCATGCGACTGCGAGATAAAGACAGATTTCTTGATGTCAGCATCTGGGACAGATGGCGTTGATTTGCGTTGACGTGATGCGCCAGGTGATACGGCATTTACATTGTTGTTATCACTTGACGGCGACGACGACGAAGACGACGATGAGGAGGAGTAGCAGGAGGAGGCTGTGGTGGAGAGGGCGGGGCGCGTGATTTTATTGCCAGCTGCCATCAGCAGACGCAGCTGACTGGAATTGCGACGCAACAAAAAGCTCATAGTGATCGTTGTTGTTGTTGTTTTTGAATGGGCTAAAATCGTTTAACGGTGTTGTCAAGTGCACTTTCTCGTTCTGTCTCTCTCTTTCTTTGTCTGTCTGTTTGTTTAAGGTCACTTAAATGTTCTTTAACAGTTCCTTTTTTCTTTTCTCTCTCTTTTTGTGTAATTTGTTGGGTTAGGTTGAATTTTTTTTTTCGATTATATTCTTATAAATTGTCTGTGTTTTTTTGTTTTTCTTTGTGCTTATTATCTATTTTAGCTTAATGGCGATTTTGTTTTTCTTTTTTATATTGTTTTTCGTATTCGTTTTGGTGCGATTGCTTTGGGGTGTCTTTACTTCGTTTGGACTTTAGACCGTTGCAGTCTTGGGGGGCACGGCGCTCTGGGTATTCCTGTTCGCAGCCACTGAGCTAGCAGAGATTAGGTATTCGTGCAGGGCAGGTGTCTGATGGAGCCACTTGAAGGTTTGATGGAGGCCGCAAACTCGCTTACGTAGACCCAGGCAGTCCTTGTTGCAATAGTTCACTTGCATACTAGGCTTAACACCCATCCAAATGGGTTAAATAAAAACTTTGCACAATACGAATTTCCGTCTGTGGCGAGCAGGAATCTTCACCAGCAATCAAGGGTTTTTTCTCTCTCTTTCTTTCACTTTAATGTTTTGGAAAATTTCCACTCTTTGTTCAGCGTGAACGATAGAGTGGTTAGCGGGCGCAAGATTGTCAAGGGTGTGGAGAGGGGGGCGGGCCTTTACCACAAACAAATCGTACACCGTTTATATATATACACAGAAACAGATGGACGGCAGAGCCACAATTGGAAAACACGTCTGAATGGATTGCTTGATAAAACACAAACTACCGTATTTTATACAACACTACACTGAGCAAAAGCAAATGGAAAAAAAAACATCACATCCCAACAGACATTTTTAACAGTTCTTTTTTTGTGAAAAATCAGCAGCTAAAAAATGTAGAACGTTTTTTATTTCTTCTTTCATTTGCGTTAGTTAGAATAACTTTTACAATATGCAGAATAAAACCTTTTATTGCAAATTTGCTTTTCAAATCTATACCAAGGGGAGACGATATATATCTTCATATTCATTGCTGTGTCTTGAAATTGTTAATAAATAATCAAGGATTCGTAGGGCAAGCAGGACGTCCGGCATTTGTATTATTGAGAGAGGGGGGCACACAATGATCATAGAAATCAAATTAGAGTAAATCTTAAATTTTGTTTGAACATTTCAAGCATCTGATTGGCAAGGACGTCTGCGTTTGTGTGAGTAATTGCCAAATCAGCTGTTTCGAGGATCAATACAAAATTTTATTTTTATAAATTAGACATTTCGTAAGATAAACAAATTTTGATCACATCAGTAGTTGGGTGGTCCACCATTATTAATGTAAGCCGCTTCAACAGGATCTATGGGTTTACGGGCAAAACGTGCTGGGAGTTCCCAGTCCTCGATGGCAGCTCCTCCGCCCAGCTAAGGATATAAAGCAAACAATTTAATAGTGTGCCATGATATTGCATTTCAAATCTACGACTATTGTGAATAGGCTGAAAAAGTTAACCTTTTTCCCTCCGGCTGGCTGTGAACTTGCCTTCTCTGCTGACTTTGCTGCTCCGGCACCTGCGCCACCTTTGCGAAACTGTATCAGCGGCACACGCTTGGCTAGCGATATAAGGGTGGGGCGCACCATTTTTTGACTCTAATAGTTATTTCAGCGTCCTTTGCTTTTTAAATTTAAAGCCAAACAATCTTTTAAAAAAGAGTAAAAGTTACGTGAACGTCAATAACAGCTGACAGTAGCGATGCACAGTTTCTACAGTCAGCTGATATTCTGAAAAATTATCGACCCTTACACTACAAAAACGATAAGTATCGATAGGGTAGATATTTATCTCCATGATACATTTCTCGTTTGACAGTTTGAAAATTTGGTCACACTAGCTGTCAAACGGCCAACTTCCGCTCTTTTTCTACCCAACTCGCGGAGCAAAATGCAGCAAAAGGTATTAGTGCTAAAGAAAAAACCGAAAAAAAGATTGAGAATTAATGAAAATGTGAATGTTTTGTATTATTTATAGCGCAGAGAACCCGTGCAGGCTGTCCAAGTCTTTGGCCGTAAGGTGTGTAAAGTTAAATGCAATAAAAATATGAAATTTTCGCACGTGCATGTGTCAAGCAGTTTGATTGTTCGTCGCCGACGTTGGGACGCTGACCGCGCATACGCACATACTGAGGTTATGTTTATGAAAAATTTCAAATTTTTGTATTGTTTTGGATTTTTATAGAAAACCGCCACTGCAGTTGCTTACTGCAAGCGTGGCAGCGGTCTACTGAAGGTCAATGGACGTCCCTTGGAACAAATTGAACCCAAAGTTTTGCAATACAAATTGCAGGAACCACTTTTGTTGCTCGGCAAGGTGAGTGAAAAGAAGTGAAATTTGAGGAGCCTCTAGATTCTAAATGATGATATCAATTATCCCGAATATGAAGCCATATGATAACATAAATTGCTACTGATATATTAAGTCGACCATTTGGATAGTTATTATTAATTTGGATATTAACTAATGATCTCTCTTATTGCAGGAGAAATTCGCCGGTGTGGACATTCGTGTGCGCGTCAATGGTGGTGGTCATGTAGCCCAGATCTATGCCATCCGTCAGGCTATTTCCAAGGCCCTTGTAGCCTTCTACCAGAAGTGTAAGTATCCAACAAAATGGTTAGGCTAACATGCCTTAATAAATTATTGCTTGAGTGATTTTTCATCTAGCAAAGATTCAATATGGGCAAGAGAAAATGTTTAAATTATGAGCATATACCAACCAAACTATAAAGTGAATTCAGCTCAGTTTGGGTGATGCTTCAGAAACATTATCTCAAATAGGATAAGAGTGATTTGCCTTAAATAGGTTTTTGCTTGAGAGACAAAAGTTATTCTCTTGCAAATGATTATAGGCTAGAGAAATTTTTTAATTATGAGCATATACCAACCAAACTGTAATGCGATATCAGCTCAGATTGGGTGATGCTTCAAAAACATTAGCAGCATTCATGTATCAGTTCACCTTCTACCAGATTTTCGTTGGAGCTGAAAATAATTCATTATTCAATGAAAGACTTAAGCAAGGAAGATTAAATGCCTGAGGCAATCAAAGAGAGTTTTGGATTACAAATTTCCATAACTAATTGAGGCTTTAACGACACCAATATAGCACTAATTGATAACAGTTTACCATTTCACATTCCACTTTAATGATAATGATTTTGGAACATTCCTTTTTTCTTACAGATGTCGATGAGGCCTCCAAGAAGGAAATCAAAGACATCTTGGTCCAATACGACAGAACTCTGCTGGTTGGTGATCCACGTCGCTGCGAACCCAAGAAGTTTGGCGGTCCAGGTGCCCGTGCCCGTTACCAGAAGTCGTACCGTTAAACTGTTCGATCTGTTTTCAAATCTGGATTTAAGAGATATTTTATACAATTTGAAAATGATTTTTTTACGCTTACCCAGCAATTGTCTGGGATGTGCGTGAATAAAACGGAATAATTAACTGTAGAATTATATATATTTCTTATCATTGGCGGTTGAAGTTTGCATTTAGTAAATGTTAAATAATGTGGAATAATGCTTAGTTTAGTTAAAGCAATTTTTGTACAGGGAATGAATTTAAAACATTTAATTAGATCGTGTTCTAATGCAATTTAAGTTTTTTTTCAGTTTCGTTTTTCATTGTGGGTTTAATTTGTTATTATTATTTATCATTTAGTTTATTTACTGACAAAAATTTTGAAAGATTTATTTGGTCAATCTTGAATTTGCACCGAAATGCAGTAGTTATACTTAACTATTTACCTATAGTTGTTTTGCAATTCCATTAATTCAATTTCAACAAAAAATTATTACCATTTGGTTAATATAGGGGATATGGAAGTTCTAATTTTATAATAATTTGTGTTTATAGAGTCATAAAAATTGTGTTTATTTTTATTTATAACTGCTCAGATTTTTGCAAATGATTTGACCCACTGTGAACAGTAAATTTGGTATCGATATTTATTTGCTCCTTTGGTGTTATCGAGTTATCGGCAGTTTGTTTTCCCAGGGATGCAAATATCACTTGGGCTTAGTCATGGGCGCTTTGTTTGGGAAAAGTAGTAAAAAGGCTCCAAGCCGAATAACAGAACAGGACAAGGCTGTTTTGGTAAGAACATTATAATAATAACGCCGTCATCTAACCAACTAACAAATTCCTATAGCAATTGAAACAGCAGCGGGATCGCCTTAAGCAATACCAAAAACGTATAGAACTCCAACTGGAGAATGACAGACTTCTGGCCAAGAAGTGCCTACAGCAGGGCAGGAAGGAGTAAGATACTTATAGTTTTAGCCATATCCAAACAAGCTAATTGTAACCCCGAATCTATTTCAGTCGGGCTAAGCTGCTGTTGCGCAAGAAGAAATATCAAGAAACTCTTTTGACCAATGCTGACAGGCAACTTGAGAATCTGGAGAAACTATCAGCTGACTTGGAGTTTGCACAAGTGGAAATGAAAGTGCTGGATGGCCTTAAACAGGGTAATGCGGCTCTAAAGAAAGTACACGATATGCTGGACATCAACGAGGTGGAAAAGATTATGGATGAGACCAGAGAGGGCATTGAGAAGCAGCAGGAAATAGATGCAATATTGACAGATGTCTTGACCACACAAGATGAGGAAGATGTGCTGGCCGAACTAGAAGCCCTGGAGGCGGAAGATGACCGCACAGTTGAATTGCCAGAAGTGCCTACGGAGGATATCGAAGTCGGCGTTGAGGAGGAAGAGAAAGCAAAAACCAAAGCTAGCAAAGAGAAAGAGAAGCGTATCCTAGTTGAAGCATGAAGAGTATACAGAAGCTAGGTAAACTAATGCCATTTTTATCTTTGTATCTACTATAAATACATATATCTATCTTAAGTCGCAATTGTGAAATATATAAGGTGTTTGTACACACAAAATTTCACACCGCCTTGGTTAAGATTAGCAACAAATGATAAGGTATACTTAAATGTTTAAATATTCAATTATCTTTACTAATTTAGTAGATCTAAGACTATGTTTTTTTTCTCTTTTCTCAAATCATCCTTGACGCGCGAACGCAGTAATTGATTTGCCTCGCGAAGCTTCTCAATCTCATCAATGAGGATGACATTCTCCTGGAATAGCTTGTCATATTTCTTTTGGACAGTCTTATCCTCAGCGACGCTTTTATAGCGGGCCAAGACATTCTCGATTTGTTTACGCTGACGCATGAATTCATCACGGACCTCAGCATCCAGGCTAACGAAACGTTTCAATTCATCATCGCTGGCATGCTTCTGGAACAGAGCCTTGACGGCCTTCTTAAGGCCCTCCGAATTGTTAACTTCACCGGCCACATAGTAAATGTCCGTACAAATTGAAGTCAGGCATTCACGAGCTGCCTTGGCCCGATTTCTCTCGGTGCGTAACTCGGTTACATTGCTTAGATACTTGTCACGCATCTCCTTAAGCTGCAGCTCCAATTGTATATTATTTTGATTAAGTCCTTCCAGTTCATTCTCCATTTCAATTATGTGTTTGCGTTTGTCATTGATTTGGAATTCTCTGGGCTCAATTTGGGCTTTTAGTTCGGCTATTTTGTGACCCAAAACCTGTTTATATTTATCCAATTCTTGATTCTTATGCAACAAATCTTGTATACGCTTCTCCTTGGCATTGATGGCATAATCACGATCCGAAATATCTTTTTGCAGATCTTCAACATTACGCATTTGCTTTTGGATATTTTTCTGGGACTTGAGATGCTCCTCCTTAAGGGTTTCAACCTCATCCACCAATTCATCGATCTCTTTACTCTGAGCTTCGAATTTCTTTTGCAAAACTCCAGCCTTGCCGCGCCACATTTGGGTCTCATTGCGTTCGGTGGTCAGTTTATTTTCATAATCAGTTTGTGTGGAGACCATATTCCGATCATTTTCCAATTCCACTTCGCGACAATATTCAATGAATTCGGCCTTTCTGTCCTGCATTTCCTTCATGAGCTCGCGTATTAGATCCTTGCGTTCATCCAATTGCTGTTTATAGTTATTCTCCAAGGCCTCGACAGTATCCTGCAAAGTTCCCGTAGAGTTCTTTAGCTTCTGTTCATAGTTTTCACGTAACTCCAACATATTTTCACGTAAATTGGTGAATTTCTGATACTCAATCAACATACGCTCCGAATATTGTGTGGCTAGTGTATCCAATTGAAGGCGATGCTCCTCTTTGATATTGTTAATCTGGAAAGTAATCGAGTTCATCTCTTCTGTATGCCTAGCCTCTATTTCGTTGTTTAGCTCCTTCAGCTCCTCGAGGGCAGCACAATAGCTGCGATGCACTTCCTTGAGCTGTTGGCCATCGAAAATTTCATTTTGACTTAATTGATATTGGAACTCCTCCGCCTGCTGCTTGAGGCGTAATTCCAAATTGGTTATTTGATCGTTCTTATCATTCAATTGACTGCGCGGTATTAGAACCTCTTGACTTTTCATTAAATCCTGATCCATTGGGGCCACTTTACCCTCAATGTTATCCATGGCCCAAATGGCTACGGTGCCACTTCTTGAAATGGCCAAGAGTAAAGTTCCATCATAAGAGAATCTCAACTTATTTACAGGTCCATCAAAGAAACGGAAATTTGTAAATGTTCCTCCGCCTGCCTCAAGGAATGGTAATTGCATATTGAACAGATTACCCTCATGATCGGCCACAAACATTATGAGATCGGAACGTGCCAAACATATGTCCGAGACCAAGCCTTTGGTACGCGACGGTATGGCTATCTCACGCACCAATTCCGACTCTTGAAATTCCCTCACTGTTCCGAAATTTGTGCCCGCATAGATGGTCAAGGGTTCATTATAGCTACAACAGACTGTGATATATTCGGTACCCTTTTGCACGATTTCCTGCAGACGAGAACCTGTCTCTATATCCCATTGATAGATGGCTCCCTCGGCGCCACCTGATATCAAGTATTTGTCGGTTTTTGTCCAAGCCACCGATAGAACTGTTCCATTATGTCCCTTCAAATTGATGACCACTTCCAAATTATAAACCGAAGTGATGGTTATATTATTATCATAGGCAGCAGCCATCAGATGACCCATATTCGAGTATCGCACATCGTTGCAATGTGGAAAATTGTATGTCTTGACAATCTGTGGAAAGAATAGTGAACTCAGAAAGCTAGAGAATAGTTTTTAGTTTCAAAATACTTGCATTCAAATCATCCATGAATATTTGTGTGATGCGCAACTGATCGGAGAAGCCAATGGCTGCCATTAGACCCGTCGAATTGAGCTCCACAATATTGACATCAACTTGAAATTTGCGTACCAATTCCACTTTGGCTGTCTCATAGTTCCATATGCGTATAGTCTGATCCCTTGCTAAGTGACAGGAGAGAGAGAGAGATTCATAGGAAACCACGAGTTAGAGAACGCTGATCTTCACACTCACAAGCCGTCATTATGATGGGTTTCCAGGCACAAACCGATATATCAATAACCTCGCCCGTATGTATCAATACGCCAAGTGGTTCGAATTTTAATTGCTTGGTTTTTAGGGTCTCGGGAACAATGAGAATGCCCACATAGATTTGGGCATGAGCTGTGGTCACAATCACCGTCTCCTGTTTATGATCAATGGCCAGATTACGTATTTGATACATGGGCTCCGCATAGAGATTGATGGGCACAGTCAAAACGGTTTTCCTTTCGAATTTGAATTTCGAGACACGCTCAAAAACAAATGCCCGATTAAAGATGATGTAAGCGAAACCCTTGGGAAAGGCGGTCATACAGAGCACTTGCTGATTGGGCAGAACTACAGCCTGAGCGGCGAATAATAAACGATGATCCTGGGCCTCACGATCACGATCGAAAACCTCTTGATCGATAAGTAAGTCCACAGTTTCCGCCTCGCTGGCCTTTTGTGCCAATTTCTGTTCACCGTTTTCCACCAAAATCAATTGATCCTTATCGGTGCCAACCATTAGCAAATCCATTGATAGAAATGCCATTGAAGTGACCCTATAAGTGACCTTTAGATTGTTGCTTATAGAGAAACCACGTTCGGATTTGCTCATCAATAGCAAAGTACGATCTCCACCGACGGCCACAAAACTGCAATCACTTGGATTTCCAGCTATACACTGGGCACCACCATGGGAACCCAGCACAGTGGCACGTCCCTCAATTATCGTTGAGGTTTTGTCCAATATCAGCATAATCAGATGCTCCTCTGGTGGTCGTGTTATCAAAACAATCGATCTTGAATCGTTGGTGAAAATCATTTGCTGTACCTCAGTATTGCGATAATTTTCCGGCAAATCCAAATGACGGCGCTTCTTCAGGGTGGACAACTCATAGACAGAAATATAACGACCACTGGACAAGCGAAAGATTTAGTTTGCACAATTTCAAAGAAAATCCAGACTTACTTTTTGTTATGTCTTTCCAAAACGGCCAGCAACTTGCGATGAGAACTTATGGCTATTATCTCTGGTCGTGTGTCCTCGGGAAACCTACAAAAAGAGGACTTTAGTAAAGGAAACTCTCGCATGGTCCTGGAACTTGCCTCAGAAATCTTTGCTTATTTGCCACATAATCATGAAATGCCAAGACACCTTCCACTGGATAAATGACTTCTTTGCTCAAATTGAAATGTATATTGCCTATAACATCTGTACGAATGCCATAAATAAGTCTTGGTCGTATTATCACCGAGCTATTGTTCATAGAGGAACGTTTTGTTTCCTCCATTTTTGGTATATATTTAAAAAAAAAACCACAAAAAATATATCTATGTATTTATTTTAGTTTTTTTCTCGTAATGTAATTTGTGATAGAAAAGTTTTGTTTGAGTTCGAAATTTCAACTGAAATTCAAATTCGATCAAACAACAAAATAAAACTTGGCCATAACCATGACCTCCCCTCCTCCTCCTCCTCTTCCTTCATTGCATGTTTGTAGGTTCCCTTGACAGTAAATTCCTTAGCATCCAGTGGCTGAATAACAACAAGTGGAAATGCTAGGAAACGAAAGCTAACCCCCAACTCTTGTCAGTTATTGCCATCTCTTGGCCTGCTCTTTGCATTCATGAATAAATAATTAAATGCCGCTAAGTAGGCTTTTAATTTCTTAGCCCACGCCCCACTTTTGGTTGACATTAAGCATTAGTAGTTAGTGCAAAGCCAACAGAATTGCAATTTCCGTTCCGGTTCTCCCCCTAACCCTTCCCCACTCTCTGTCTCTCACAATGTGCACTTGAACTCAAAGAATGCGTCTTTTTTTTTTTTTGTATTTAAGAGTCCCCCTTTCTTAGTCAGTCAGTCAGTCAGTCAGTCAGTTAGTCATCTCTGTGGCCCCCCAGCTGTCAGCTCGGCAACCCCAATAAACACGACCTAACCTAAGGAATTGTTAGTTAAAAGAAAAGCTTTCAACATACAGCTGCTGGCTTATTTACTTGCCAACAAGAGGAAGTGAAAGAGCGTGAGACTGTGCGGGTGGGTGAAAGAGAAAGAGAGAAAGCTTCATCAGCTACACTGCAAGAACGAAGATTAATATATCCAACCTAATGGTTGAGAGTATAATTACTCTACTAATTTAAAATATAAACCAATTCCTTTTTTATATGAAATTTATACTATATTTAAAAACTATGGATATGGATTTATATAAACTCTTCTTGTTTAACATTTTGTAAACCTGCCACAAGAAAATTGCAATAAAAACCTCTCATGTAACGGCTCCACAAGAAGATTTCTCGAGGATACCCGGTCCATAGATCCTTTTCGGAATTCAATAGCTGTTCTTCTATAATATAATAATTATGTTTATTTTGCAGCATCTTGCTTAAAAAAATCAACAAAAATTCCTCTTCATTTAGCTTTAACTTTAACGTATTTAAAAGAGGTTCATACATATTGCAAAAGGCAATTAAGAGATGGAGGCAAAGTTATTACTCGAATGCATTTTTAATGAAGAATGTTTGACTCTATTTTGACCTATTTACGTTTAAGAGGTATCCCAATATTAAAAACTTAATTCTTAATGTCTCTATTGAGTCTTCTCAATATCCTCAAAATGCCAATATACATCCTAGAGATATATTTAGCTATAAATTGGCTAACTGCTCATATGCATTTGCATTTCCGCTCACACTCCATAAAGCTTTTTGTATTTGCTTCTCGCTCTCGCTCGTTGATTCGGTACGGTCTCTCAACAAGTTTGTTGCCGCTGTTGGTTCTGGCTACCGTTAGACGGCAGAGAGTTTTCAGTAGTAGTTTTCACATCGGCCGCAGCACAACGAAAATTGTAGAAACAGGCGGATGAAATTTCACGTGGAATCGTTCGTGGAATGGTTTAAACGGTACGGAGCGAAGTGATACCCAAGTGCAGAGAGTGAGAGAGAGAGAGAGAGTGGAGGTGGAGGCTCAAAAAGTGTTTAACTGTTTATTTTGGTGTTATCAGTTAATAGACGACGAATGAAAACAATATTCCAAATTTTGAAAAGGATATGCACATATAGACCTAACAGCAGGACGTAGAGTGTAAACCAACGTGGGACAGAAGACAAGTGGAGGAGGAGTTCCCTTCAGTGGAGCAGCAGATGGCCTGAGCCGGTTGTCTGAACTATAAAAGTAAATTACTCATATTGTAAATACACCAACACACATTAATGTATATATGTATGTGTGTGAGTGCCTTTGAGTGTCTCAAGTTGTTGAAAATTCTGTTTCACTTTGTTCGTTTGTTTGTGTGTGTGCGCGAAACAGGGAAAAGTCCTTTTCGCGGTCTTTGTGCCTGTGGTTTGCATTTTTAAGCCAATTAAAGGCATTAAAATTCATGAAAACCACAAAAAAAAAATATATCTCTTGAATGAATGAAAACAAAATTGGAAATGAAACGGAAAAGTGCCTAATGGACTGACTGACATCTTTTCCATGTCCATTGCCATTCCCCCTCCCCACTCTTACTCATTCTCTTTCTCTCTCTTTCTATGCTCTATCTCATTCTATGTCTTTGTTTCTGTCTCAGTCTCATGGCTTTGTGCCGTGTTGGCCGTGGCAATTAAGGCAACATTTTATTGCAAAAATTTACAGTTCATTATTGTTTTTCGTGGCCTCTTTATTTGTGTAGGTGTTTTGTTGTTTTGTTTTGTTTTATTTTTTTCTTTTTTCCTTTCATTTCGATTCTTGGTCGAAATTGTAAATCTTCACTGGATTTTTATTGCCAAAATCGTAGCAAGGTGCACGTAAAGCGCTAAAAACATTTCTTATAAACAATTGTGAGGTGTGCTGCAAAAAGTTTCTCTTCAAAGCAAATATACAAACATACATATATCCAAGACCAATACATACGTTCATAACCAACCGTGCGTATACTTACTATACACACATATATACAAAAACCATCCATTACCATATATGTGGACGCATTTTATAAGTTGTATTACCAAGCAAAACGCAGCGGGAATAGCAAACGACGAAATGATGGGAAATTTTTATAAAATTAAATCCGTTGAAAAACACAAAAAAACCAAAAACCAAAAAAAAAAAAAACAATTCGTCGCACTGGCCCCCACATTGTGGCCAACGGCGGGGCATTGCACCATATGTGTTATGTGTGGCAAATATATATAGACAATATGTACATATTCCTGTTATTTTTGGATTGATGTTGAAGTTTATTTATCTTCTTGCGACACAGTTTGCTTTTCTTGTTTTCTCTTTGAAAATAAGCTTGTTCCGTGCAACGGGAAAAAGCCAAGTTCTTAGAAGAAAAACGAGACGAAACGCAACAAAATAAAACTAAATTTCAAATTAAAAAAAATTTATATTTTGCACAACTTATTCTATTTGTAGAATTGGGTTCACAAGTGTAATGAACTTTTCAGTATTAATTGTTTTGAAAATTATTCAATAAACCAATTTATGTATGAATGATGCCAATATTTATTGAGTGAACGTGATTTTTACGATAGATTTTCATCATAATTAAAAAAATTTATACATATATAAAATAGGATTGAAAATAAAAGTGGCGCCTGTATGAAAATATTTAAATGGGTTTTTTAATTTTTAAAAAAATGTCTTAAAAATTAATTATTGACTTTTGGGAAAATCCGAATACATATTTGTTAAGCATTTAGTTTTACTAAGTATTTTGATGAATCTTTGAATACAGACTTTTATTTGGTGGGGTTTTTATTAAGTTTCTCCTAAATCTTTTTGTTTCAAAATTAATTCCCATAGAAACTTTAGTGACAACAAATGAAAGTCTATATCATCAAATTTTAACCGAAAGATTTTAGATTAGATTTGTTAAATTTTTGATTCACCTGCAAATTCAAGAACCTGATAAACTCACACGGTAATATTCCTTTCAAGTGTTTCTTATATAAAAAAGAGATCTTTTGAAAATTGAAGCCAAAACTTATATGGATATTCTAAACTCTTTATACTAAATAACATAATTTGAAAGTGCAACTACTTGATTAAGTAGCTGCATCTAATGTTTAAGAGTAAATTAAAATGTTCTCTTAATATTGTTAACTATGTTTACTATGCATATGGCCAGTAAAACTGAAGACTTGATCGGGAAATAATCCAAGGTGGGAGTTCAGAATGAATTTTTAAATTTCTAATTACCTGATAAATAAGTTATTTTCTGATGTTTGGCTTAATATGTGGCAAATTGTTGAGGAACTTTTTTTTTTTTTTTTTATTTTAGTTTCAGTTTTAAGAATGTTAGTCTGATCAATTATATTCCATATTTCCCTCAATTTCTGTAGTAGATTATTGGAGTGTCCTAATGAGGTGCCATGCAGTGTATATGCTGACAATTGATTCCATAAGCCGCAATCGAGTTGCAGCATTCAACCGCAAAACTGCGGCTTGTTGCGGTTAAATGAACACACAGCCCCCAAACCAAATGGTGTACACATTTGCCATGCGAAATTGTGTGTTAAAGCCAGGAATTTATGGCTAACTCATAAATTGCAATACATTGGTTACAAATTATTAGATTAACGATGACTTATATGGCAGAAAAGGTAAAAGAAGAGGTAAAAAAAAGGTAATATTAAAGTTATTAACTTTGCTCTTAACAAATATAAATAACTTTTGGCATTAAGACCTAGCCCAACTATGATTTCCTTAGACACTTTGGATCCTTGGCTACATATAAGACTAAGGACTTTTTATTAAAGAAAAGTAAGAAAACATTTTCTTTTCATTACTTTCAAATTTAATACAAAATCCAATAGGATTTTCTCTTTTCATTGCGACGAATAAAGCCAATTTTAATGTAGAAAAGTTTTCACTTTTGACTGTTTCTTAAAAATGTCAACGTGGCGATTTCTCTGACACTTTCCAGTCGAGTTTGTGAATTGTGCAGGACTTTATTTGTTTATATTTACACGAATGAAAAGAGTTATTTATAAAAATTTATCTTTAAATTGCTTGTTGAATATGATAAGAGTTGCCTTCTTGTTTATATAAAATCTTGAAAATCTTATTTGTTGCTAATCAACTTAACTATGCCATTTTCTCTATTATTTATTAATGATCTCACACATAATAAAAAAAACAATAAATTGGTATTAGCTGCCGAATTTTTATGTAGCCAATTTAAAATATTTAAAGGGTGATACTTTTTTTTTTTAGGTGTTTTTCTTAGATATTTTAAAGCTTTAACAAAGTTGAGAGAAATTACACAGCACTTAAGTTTCTTTTTTATGTATAGATAAAAGCCATTCTTGTGATTGCTAAAACGCTGCTAGCCAGGCAACTGTTTGTGCTCTTGCCTCAGCTTCAGCTTCGGCTGTTGGCAAAAAATGTTGCTGAAAATTAAAGTCAAGTGGGTTTTCCGTTTTTACAGCCAGACCAAATAATGGCCTTACTCTTTGTCTTGCTTTCTCTTTTGCTCGCTCTATATACACAAAAGCAAACACACACACACACACACACTTACATACACTTTTTATGGGCTAGGAGAACTCCGAAAAAATAAAATGGGCAATGGAAGGAGGTACAAGCCTTTTTCCTTTGGCTTCAATTGTAGACGAAGTTGACCTTTTTGGTTAATAGCACACGCCAGTCATACACACACACACACACATACACAGAGACCGAACGAAATTCAGGCACATATACACTTTCAGAGGTGAACGTAAAAAACACACACAACATTGAGCAGCATTGTCTGCGCAGGAATTTTATGTTAACACAGCTGATTGATTTATTGTCTGTTCGGTTGGGTTAGTCGGACTGGTTCAGTCGGTCGGTCTGCCTTTTACCGCAGAACCAAAGACAAACACAAGCACAAATAGCAACAAGAACAACAATAACATAATAACAAAACGTCATGAAACAAATGCCAAAAGTCTCTTTCAATAAGCCCAGCGCCTCAATGTATGCAATAAAAAATGAGTATAAAAACTGAAGCCCGGCCCTTCATGCAAGCGTGAGCATTTCTCTAGCTCTTTCTCTCACTCTCTCCGCCCTCTTTCTCTATCTACTGTGTGTGTGTGTGTGTGTGTGTCAGAGTTGCGTTGTGTGTGTGCATGTATTGTCGCTATAATTAACGGCAAACTGCGACGCTAACGTCAACATCAACGTCAAAACGACAAGCGACAGCGCGTACTAGCCGCCATTTTCAATTTACGATAACTGCTTTCACCTACTTATATATATTTCCATTGTGAGCCTGCATGCATATACACACACCCACACACTCACACACACTTCCACACACACACTAGCTAAACCAATTTTCGGTTTAACACGTGTTTCTTATATGGAAATAAATTTTTATGCATCTTTTTTTAATATTTCAAATATTTAAATTGCAAAGTGTTTGCTCACTCATTATACATTCTGTTGGCTTCTCGTTCTTCCTTTCTCTTATGCCTTATCATTCGCATGCCTAAGTGTAAGCCAAAAGTTCATCAAAACTTTTGGGGTACGTAACCAAAAAAATGAAAAAAAAAGAAAAAGCAAAAAGAGGAGACAAACAAGCATCCAACAAAAAAAATACGATGAAAAGAAAGTGAAGAAATATGTATAAAGACATAATTGTATAAACATAATGAGCTTCACTCAATTTTTGACAAGGACCAGCAGCAGTGGACAAATAAAGTTTTACTTAAATGTCAAAGTTTAATGATAAAGTTTTTACAATGGCTCAGAGAAGGATACACCCAAGAATATACATATATATGTATTTATGCATAAATTAACCTCAATTATGTATGGGAACTCTTTTAAAGTAATCTCTACTTGATATGCATTCAGACACTTGACTTGACATTAATATCACCAACTTTATTCGAAAATACCGTAAAGCTAAGTAAATTTTAATTTTAGTTTAAAAATCATCTCTTTTGTGCTAAAAAGAGGCCAACTTAATCTTTATAATGCATTTGTAATAAATTTAGAAATTTTAAATTGCTTTTCTAAGCTTGTTATCCCTGCTCATTTATTTAGTTTGCCCTACAGCTCAAAATAACAAATGATTACCTTAGCTGACAATTTTTATACTCTTACCGAGAGTCACGTATTTGTAATGCTGAAAAGTATTTCATAAAAGTATTTCTTACAATTTATTTGCTATTCAATTTAAAAGCAAAGCAAACAAAAAGCAATTTCAATTCTCAAAGAGAACAAGAGTATGGAAAATGCCAAAAGGATAAAGAATTTTCAAGCAAAGCGGATTAGAAATGTGAGGCAACAATTTAGTATAGCTTTCAACCTTTTGCCAAGTGACTAAGTCCTAATATAATAAACATATTATCAAATTATCCCACAGCTTAACATATAAAGTTATTAAATATAAAAGTATTTATATTTATCTGCTAAAACATTGAGAGGAAAACTAGACAGACTTACAGGGTTTTTGTATAGAGAATAGACTTAGATAAAAAATGTTTGAATTTTCCAAAAATAATTCATGTTGCTAGCCACGTCAAACTAAAAGTAGACGATAAAGCAAACAAGAAATGAATGAGACATGCGAAATTCTGTTTAATAACTATTAAATGTCTCAAAATGTATAAAAATTTATAGCCTAAAATTGCTAAAAAAGAAATTACATTTCTAAGTTATTTTTTATATTCCTATTTTCCCTTGTATAAGTTAACTTTAGCTTAAATTTTTCTTTCTTTAATTAAAGTTGCAACGTTTTAATTGAAATTTTTTTAGCTCCAGGTTATTTTTTTAATCGCTTTTGATTTTCCTCTTAACAGAAAATTATTAATTGCTCTGTGTAAGCATTGTTTCGTTTTGTATGTTTATCTTAGGGTTAAGAAGAAGACTGTTTCGTTAAAATTTAAGTTCAATTAATTGGCTCTGTGTGAGAGAGGAAAAAAAGAAAGCCCTGCGGGCCTTTTTACTCACTTACTTAACCAATTAATCTTAGTCAGTTGTTGGTTGCCGTTAAAAGGCGAATCAATTAAAAACCTTTTCAACAACTAATTAACTTTAGTTGGAATTTCGGGCAAAGATTTTCTCTTTGATTTCTTAGAAATGAACTAAACCATGTCATCATTATCTCTGCAGGCATATTTAGCTTACGCTTAGTTTGTTCGGGATGTGAGATGTGTGTGCCGGTTATGGATATCAAAAATTCGTTAGATTTCTTGTCAACACACACATAATCACACAGAAGTAACAGGACAGAAGCAGGCTTTTTGGGAAATTGAAATTGTCTATGTAAGGAAACCTGAAATGAATATGAAATGCTTTCTATATGTATTGCTACATTAGTAGCAATAAGTCATATGTGCATGAAAACACCTATGTGTGTGTGTGTGTGTGTAAGTGGGAGTGTGAGTGTAAGAGTGTCTCTGCGAATGTTTGTATAACCTGGCGTATGCGCAATGCCAATTAAAACTCCAACCCACTTAAGTAGGCAACACATTTTTGTATACCCTGCTTTCACTTCAGTTTGAATAAGGTATTTCAAGTTCTGTAAAGATCTCTGAAAAAAATCTTCCTTTCTACATTTATACTTAAAATATTATAAAATAGATTTCTTCAATGTCATTTTGAGTCAAGAATTAATAAAAAGTTGAAAATATTTCAATGCAAATAATAGAAAAATGTTCTATATACTCAATTTTTCTATCTGTTAACAATTTTTTCATTACTCTGCATCAAATCAACAAATCAACAAACAAGCTGAACCCACACAAAATGTCAAAACCAATTTAAATGATATTTTTCATATTTAATAGAACTATGAAAATGACGAATTTCTTTTTCATAACATCTAATAAAGATCCAAGTTTATAGTTGCAATAATTTGATTATGATTCATATACAAAAGAAATACTTTTCGTGATTCATAAACGAGTCATATAAATTTTTATGATTATAAATGCAAAAATTTGTGCATACATCAACTATAATGGAAGTAAAAGTCAGATGCTAAATGTCGATATGAAAAAAGCCACTTTAAGGCGACAATATCAAATGCTATTAAAATTTTATGAGCCAATTTTCACAAATAATGAATATATTTGAATATGGGTTGACAGATTTTGATAAGAAGAACGAACATTTTTCATTATACCATTTAATCAATATACCATAATATACATATAGGTTACTTAAAGTTGATAAATTTATCAACCCTTAAAGAAGATGTTACGTTCAAAAGAATAGTCTATACTGTAATAAATCTGCTGCTACAGAGTATTAGCAAGTCGACTGTCTCTGCTGCAAAAAGTTCACTTCATTACATTCATTTTTGTTTCATGCTTTTATTTGCTTTCGATTTCACTAATGAAAATGAAAATGACAATGAATGAAAATGAAAATGAGAGTGTGTAGCGAGACATGGACTGTTGCCGAACAGTTGTTGTGATTATGTTTAATTATGATTGAGTGATTGAAAGCCGTATAGACGTAATTAATGTAAATGTTAAACCACATGCATAAACAATTTAATGCCAAGTCTCTTTTTGATTCTGATTTATTGCAGCCTCACTCAACCGCAAGACAAACAAACAAACAACCAACCAAAAAACAAGAGAGAAAGAAAAAGGAAAGAAAAAAAATATCAACGACCTAACGGAAAAGCAGCCGGCAGCAGGCAAACGATAAATAATCGGTGCCACATACGGCGCGGGGGGCGCGGTTTGGTTGCCGGAAAATGCTTTTCCTCCAACCCCAAAAATTTTGTTAACAAAATGCGCAATGTATAAAATTAAATGAAATGCCGCAACAAAAACAAAAACAAACATTAGCAAAAGCAATAGCAGAGTGAAAGAGAGACAGAGCCTCAGACGACGACGGCGACGACAGGTGGCAATTGTGCCTCAAGCTGTGTGAAAGTGAGCAGAAGAAAGAGAAAGATAGATAGGGAAATAACTAAATAGAGTGAGAGAGAGAGAGAGAGAGAGAAACTCCGTCCCGTCACCGTCTACATTGAATTAATTTTCTTTCTCTGCAAGAAACCACCAAAAAAAAAGCCTACCACAAAAAACAAAAATTGAGGAAACAATTGCCCAAAAACAAAGAAACCAAACTAAACCAAAACAAACCAAAAATCAACGGTTGTCGCTCTGACTGACAGACAAAAAGGAAAAAAAAAAACACCCAACAACAACAAAAAATCGCTTTTTATTGATTTTATAAAAACAAAACGAAAACCAACAACAAGAATACTCAAAACGCAATGTGAATAATTTCCCCAGTTGAACAGAAATAAAAAAAAAACCAAGCAACTACACGAAACGAGCAAACAAACACAACAACAAAAAAATATCAACTAACGAACAAAGCGGAAAAAAAGGAACTAAAATGTAATTCCCCTTTCTAATAACTTTCACTTTTGATGATTCTAAAGACAACCAACCAAAAAGCAACAGCCCAAAACTCATAAAAAAAATGTGCTGTAAAAATATATACACGCATAATTCAACTCATAAATAAAGACAAACCAAGAAACGGATACAAAACTAATAAAAAAAGTTAAAATAATTGTAGTTAAATGCAAAAAGAAAATGCCTTTTTGGCCATCTCACCTCGCCTGAACTGAAAGAAAAGCGTTTGCTTTATGTTCTTTGTTTATTTATTTTTTTGCTGCTGCTCTTTAGTCTCTTTCTTACGGTTGCCCGGCAAAGTCAATTAAGCCACCGGAGAATTGGTTTGAATTTCATTTTCATTTTATTAGTAACCAAAGAAACGAACGTGGGACAAAAGCAAGACTGATTTATATGTTTAGTTAGTACTATTAAATAAAAAAAAAAAACAGGAATGAAATAACACCACACTGAAACAACAAGTAACAAAATAGAAAGAAATCCAACTACGAACAATAGACAAGAAGTAGCAACAGCAGAAGCAACCAGGACAACCATAACAACGAACCGCCCAAGCGGAAACCTTAGCAAAATCCGTCGAGAACGACAACAGCAGCAACACGGCCAACAAAAGCAGCTAACACACACCAGAGTGAGCCATGTTTGTAGTCATTGCCATGCTGTTTGTCAATGCCTGCCTGGCGGGTGAGTAAACTTATGTTACAAAATCCATAACCAACTACATACTTGAAGTTTTATGCGCCCAACCACGTAAAAATAGAAGTTATACCCACTATAATTTTCTGCATAAAGAACTATTTATGTATTAACAACAAACTAGACAAAAGTTAAAGCTGCTTAAACTAATCATAATTTGTATGGAAAAGTTTAGTAACTGCTTAAGTGAGTGGGCAAGAGAGATATCTAATGATTAGTAATAACAAATATTAGGCATTTATGGGGCACAGCTTTGGAAGTCGCTTATTACAGGTGATATCACTTGACAGCAAACATGTTCAATTTCAGAAAATCGATATTTCGATGCTGCTCTTTAGTAAGGTCGATACCTTATTTAGTCTCCAAAGCAAGCAGGACATTCACAAAAGTGCTTTAAAGGAATTCCCTTTTATAATTGTCAGAGAACACTTCTTCTGAATTCCACATAACTCATCCCGTTTGTATGTAATTTTCATTAGATTTATGTGTTTTTATTTCTTTTGCTAAAAACATGAAATTTAATTAAACAGAAAGCTGCAATGCAGTGCCAAAAGCACTTTCCACTAAGCACTAAGCGAAACAAGTCCTTGAAAGATTATGGTGAAATGTTTCTTCTGCTGCATACGTCCATAATGTATGTCGACTCCCCATCCTACTTGGGAATAACCACATAGTGCAGTTTCATTCTAATGTAATCATTTCTGAAATTTATTTATTCTTCACTTTTATGGAATTTATATAGGTAGATATTTTGTTATGAGGTTTTTCCTGAAAATATTCTAAGAAAGTCTGACTTTGTGTTAAGAACCCAAGTTAGACCAGACAGTGACCTGGCTTTAAATTTGTTATAATCTTCCAAGTTGTTCCCAAAAAAGTCAGTAAATAATATTTCAATAACCCACAAATCAGAAATCTAAGAAACCAAGCAACATTTTAACATAGTTCTAATAAAATTATCACCCCAATGACAGCCATCGAAAAATATATATGAGAAAAATACTTTGTTTGCTTAGTGGGAAATGAAAAAATAGAAAAAGGAAATAGAAAAATTGTTGGCTACATTCAGCAAGTCTGAGCAGCTACATTTCCAGCTACTTGAGCAACAAGCTTCATTTCCTTAAGAGCCATTGAAGCTATTTTCCTGAAAATCTCCTTGGCAAGAAATTCTTAGTACTTAATAGCCTTAAAATTAAAGCTGTTACATGAAAGCGAGATAGATTTTATGAAATTGGAATAAATAAACTTTTTAGTTGCATTCCAATAGAATCATGTTCCAGGCGTACTACGATTGAATGAATCAATTGAGTTCCAACTGGCCCTTCTTTATATTCCTGCATAGAAGCAGCTAATTGTAAACGAATGAGTTAGATAAAAAAATGGTTTAATATGCTGCTCATGAGCAAATATTTACCTATACTATCGGCTAATCACGTTTAACTAAGCAATGATGGTCAGATTCGGCCACATATGGAAACTATATAGATCGATTAAGATTCAGGTCATATTAATTCATTAAAATAGTAAGCGTATTATTCATTTGTGTTTAATTTGAAAGTAAATGAATGTCAAAATATAATAATATTGATTCGCAATTCGTTTATGGCTACGCATAAACGTCCTATAAATTTGAGAGACTGTTGCCTTTGTATAATCGTAACCTAATCCTCATCATTATAATAGGCACCATTCCAGCCACTCCGGAGAATATAACGGTCACCTTTCTGACGCCGACTGCCGTGCGGGTGTCGTGGCAGACACAAATCGATCTGAAGGCGCATCCCATTGAGAAGTATATTGTGACATATAAGCCAACAGATGACAGGTAGGTATCCACCTGCTAATGCCTCTATCTATACACAAACAAATAAACACACAAAGGCACTCAAAGGCACTCATCACTCAGTCAGTTCTTTCCCTATCTCTCTCTCTCTCTCTCTCTCTCTCTCTGTCTGTGGCACCTGAAAACTAACCTAATCGAAAAGTTAAACGAACACGCCGGGGGGTATGCAATGGAAATTGGTTTAAACAGCAGGCAAACTAAAAACCAAAACTGGTTGCATTTATGTAGCTCGGGGCGGGTGGGAGTCGTAGAAAAACGATTAAAAAACTACACAACAATAACAAAAAAAGGGGAAAAAGGAAAATATTTGGTATGAAATTGACAGCAGCAGGCAATTGAGTGAAAAAGGGGTGTGGCTATAGAGGCAGGTCTGACTATGTGCGTGTGTATCTCTTTGTGTGAGTCAGTGTGTGTGTGTGTGTGTGCATGGCCATGAGCTAAATAACGTGGCTCAAGTAAACCAAACAAGAACTAAAAACAACAACATCAAAATGAAAAGTTAAAGCCAAATTGACCGCGAATGCAGGCCAAAAGAAAAACAAAAGCCGCCTGCCTTCTTTGCCTTTTTTACTTGTTAACTGAGAGAAAGAAAAAGCAAAGTAAAATAAAGTAAAGTTCGTTTGCAACAGCCATGCCAACGGGCTAAAATGAGAATGAACAAGAATTCTCAAGGTGTTGGTAACAGAGAGAGGGAGTGGGAGAGAGAGAAGTTATAAAACAAGGGCACGACTTCGACTAGCGTGGCAATAGTTCAGGAAATCCAAATAGTACTTGAAGGCACAATGGAATGTACATAGACAAGAAAAGTTATTTTTGGTATAGATAGATACATACCCCACACACACACACACACACACACACACACAGAACTTACAGGAAACAATGCGGATAAAAGAAATAAAAAGACATAAAATAATCAAGATGTGCAGCTATTTACAATTTTGTGTTTGAGAAATCACAGACAATGACAGAAAGAATGCTTTTCACATTATAAGATACACTTGCAATTATCGATCGATTTGTTATCAAGCTAATTAAGTTACCGTGGTTATCGTAACTTTACGTTTCTTAAGTTGTTTAATCAACAACTTCATAAAATCTCCCATTATTTTATTAATAAATGAATGGCTATAGAAAAATGCACAACCAAATTGCAATATTGTTATGATTTAAGTAATCTATGATATATTTTCTGGCATTTAACATTTCAAGTTTTTTTTTTACCCCATAACAATAATAAAAGTAAATTACTTTTGGTTGAAGAATTTTCTAGATTGTTGTTCATATTGAGATTCAGTTTTTAAGTTTTCCTTATTGATTTTTATTGACAAAATTTTCCTTAACTTCAACATTAAATAGTTTCTGTCATTCAGTCATTCAGAGCTAAGATAGAGCTATGATTGACCAGGCCGGAATTTTAAAGGAATTGCTCCACAATTTCCATTGAATTAGGTGAATCAAAGAGAAAATCCATAAATATAATACATAGAACCAAATATTGGATAGAGCAAAGCGTTTGTTACTTGGAAGATTTAGCTGGGAGGAAAGAGTCTCGACCAAATCTTTAGCTCCTAGAAAGTGAACTTTTTGTCTTGGGTTAACTTTTAAGCATTTCTCACATCTTTCTGTATCTTAATGAATCCAAATTGAGCAAAATAATAAAAACAAATAATTGTTTTGTTTTTTATTATGTATTTTATGTATCCGATATCTTAAAACTTTTTCCTTTAAGATTCCATTAAGATTTCTTCGAATTTTTCTCATTTCTTTTCTTGTTTGTTTCGTTTCAACTGAAATATATATATTATTTTTTAAAATTGAATTGACATCCAATTGTTTTCCATATGTGGTAACTTTTTTCATGTTTTGATTGATTAAATGTTTTCTGTGGTTTCACACCAAACCACCAAAGCTCCACATAAAACAAAAAATGAATACAAAAAACATTCAAATTCCCCATTGTCTCATACAAATAACAACCAAAAAACAAATACAGAAACTGGACCATAACTGAAAACAGAATCTTTGATTTGGTAATTTAATTCGTGTCATTACACTGCAAAATTTAATAAATTACAAATCATTTTTTCTAGGAAATCACTTTTTTTTCCTTGAATCCTTTGGCTTTCAGTACGATAATGGAAACCCTTTGATCGTATGGGTAAAAGCGTTTTCATTCTTTTATACACAAAAAAGAAATGTGGGTCAATTTCATTCCACTTCAAATGAGATTGATTGAAATTGAATCTGAATTGACGGCATCAAAAAGTGCTGGCTTATAATGTAATTGAACTGATTGTGGCTACATTGTAATCAAAAAATAACAACTTTAGTAACATTAACAACATACTATATGATGTTAACAACTTTTGCTACTTGTTCAAGTTTTAGTTCAGTTTTAGTTAGAGGTTGTTACCCCACAGAAAGTGCCACAAAAAAAAAGTTTAGCAGTTGCGGGAATGAAGTTTTGTGAGCAGCTGCACATGAAAATTTCTTTTAAATTACAAAACTGTACACCATAGAAAGTTAAGCAAATGTTACAATGTTAATAATATATTTTAGTAACTCTATTTATAAACTGCAAGTGCCAGCTGTGTAGGCTTTGGTAGGCTTAGCGATGTATTATGCCTCGTTTATATTTTTGCCTTGATCCACATTTACTACAAACTATCTTAAAGTACGGAAATCATTTGCCATTTCTCATTCAATGATTGAAATCAATATCAAAATATGCAAATAATATAAAAGTAGAGTATTATACGAGACAAATGCAGAAAGGAAGAGGTGATACTCTATCAATCGTTAGCCTTGGCATCAAACTTACCTGCAGAAAACAATTTGATTATCTGATTAGAGAGTCAAATGCATTTCCTTCTCCATAATTGCTTAAGAGTTTCATTGGGTCAAAGGTTGCCAGAAATTTAAACGTTGTGTGTGCTTAAATAGTTGGAAACGTTGCAAAGGTATATAATTTCTTTTTTGGAAGTCAACTTCCGGCATTTTTCATTTCAAGTATAAACTCCACCATTTGTCTCGCTATTGTTCGCTTGTCAGTCTCCTCTCATTAAGTCTCTTCTCTCTAATTATGGTGTTCATATTTCAACTACCGCATCTGCATCTTTTGTTGCTGCTTCCATTTTGCATGTCAGTTACGACCACAAAATAAATGAAAACCTAACGTAAAAGCAGAAAGAGCAAAAGGAAAGAGGCCAAAGGTCATTCGTTGGCTGGCAGTTGCACATTTTCGACGAAGAACTAAGCACTTCCGTTTTAGATTCTTGATGGCATGCCATGTAATAAGTTAAGTGCTCGACTCGGCTCGACTTGGTTTGGCTTGGCTTGGCTTGGCTTGGCTTTTGTGTTGCTTTTCTTCATATACCCTTTGATTAGGTTTAAGACAATTTTTAAACTCTTTAGGAATAAGCACACAATTTGTTTGAAGCACTTAACAAAGAGTTTTTTCGCATTTGAACAATATAATACATTATTCTTAGTGTCATTGGAAAAACCTTAGTTCGAATATCCTTGACAGTTTTCTCTTTTCCCCCCCCCATTAGTAGAACATCTCTATAAAACAAAAATTCCTTAAGGATATTTATCGAAACTTCCTTCGAGCTATATTTCTTGATGTCCTCATCTTGTTGATTTTAATGTTTTCTGAGGTTTTTGTTTTTTTAATCCTTTTGATCTCAATTTCATCTTTTTCTAGATTTCAAAATATTCTAGTGTTGCCTTTAATCCTTTTTTTATCTCTTATATCTGGTAGTTTTTACAAACACAAAGTCCTTCCGCGAAAAAGAACACCAAATATTAGGGATTTTATAGATAATTATTTTAATTGATTAATTTATTATCAAATTCAATATTCAAAAAGTTATCTAAAGGTTGCCTTTATAATGTATTCTCTCTCTCTATAACTAAAATGAAATAGAATGTTTAGTTCCTTTTCGATTAGACAATGTTATTTTAGATTTTCTTTGTTGTTGTTATATGTATATCAAAATATTAAGGACCAACAAATATTGACAAATGTTCAAACATTTGTTCCAACAAAAGCTTATTAATCAACTTGTTATAAAAATAATGTTTATATTGCAAACAAAAAATTAATCAAAATTGTAGGAAGCGTTTTTTTTTAAATTTTTTCGTATTGGTAAACAAAACTTTGAACATAAATCATTAAAAAATTTAATTATTACCCTACGGGCAGATGGCGAAAAAAAATATACATTAAAAAAGTTTGTGTGAAAATCATATTTTTGCTATTTATAAATTCGGTAGAGAACTGAAATAGATTTCAGTTTTCTGACATGGAAAACTTTAAGGTTTCCTCTCGGAAATTGATGCCTAAAAACAAAGTCAGGATGTTGGAAACAAATAGGATTGGGACTGTTCTAAAAGGACTCTAAGCCAATGTGAATGGAAACTTAAAAATCTTGTTTCCACTGAATAAAGTAAAGCATTACTTAACTACTTATTCTTCTGAACTACAAGTGTATACAAAATTCGACCTTATAAAATTGGATTTCTGAAACATTTTTAGGTACATCAATTGCTGCTGGTGCTGCTGCAGTTCGCGTGAAAGGATATATAGTGAGAGAAAGTCCTGGTCAAGGTGTTTTCAATTTAATAGTTGCTGTTCCTGTTTTCTATATGTATTAGTGCATGGTGTGTGTGTGTGTGTGTATATTGTGTGTACTTTTTTATAAATGGGCCTGCATGCGCGTGTTTGTCTTTTACTGCCCTTCATACCAAATGCTGACCCAATGTTATTATTCTCCAACTTGTTCCAAAAAGTTCACGCCTATGTTGGAAAAAAAGGTGAATTTTTATAACAAACTTGTAACTTATTTCTTTCATTTTTGTTCCACCATTTTATTTATAAGTCAGTTTTGTGTTTTTTAATTTTTTTTTTTACTTTTGTTCTTGGTAGTTGGTTGATTTTTTTACTTTCTTTTTTTTTTTTTGTCTTACTTTGCTATCGATTTTTTGATGTTGTATATAGTTGTAGTTGTATTTGTTGTTGCCAGTCATTATGGATAGCAGCAGGAGAAGGAGGAGAAAGAGAAACTGGGAGCAGGAGCAAGACCAGAGGAGTAGGAACTGAAATAGGAGCAAGGTGGGCCTCTGTATCTTCCTGCCGTTTTTCGAGTAAATTGTGCCTGTGAATAATGTATGATTAGTACATAGACACGTTGATGGCGGCTGATGGTGACTCGATGGGCCCAAGAGTCCTCGGTCTATCCCCAGCCGTAAAAGACAGCCAATAGACAAATATACACAATATACACAGCACAAAAAACCGAAAGCAAAACAAAAGAATAAACCTCACTTGACAGTCCATTTTCAAGGAATTCAATTAAATTTAAATGAAAATTTCAATGAAATGAAATTGACTAGTAAGTTAATCAAGTTAATTGAACTAGTTCATAAATTCTTGATTAAATTTCTCAATTAATTGCCAATTCAAAATTGCTTCAAATACATAAAATAGCCACATTAATTGTTTGTCTTAATTCACTTTTCAAAATCAAAGATGGATTATGTCTAATTGCTTTCGATTCATCAACATACGCAGCAAACTACTTTGATCTATCTATCAAACTGTCTTTAGACCATTAGATAGAGTACATAGCTTGATGATTGAAAAGTTGATTTGGGTTTAGATAACAATTTAATAGACAGTTGGATACATTGCCAACTTAGCTTGGTTACTCTTGGGATCATAAATCTTTATGTTCCTTCTTTAAGTTATTAAAATTAACTTTGAGTGCCAGATTTGATTTCATTCAGCTCCTTTCTTATCCTTCTTAACGGTAGACATTATAGTTAGGCTTCACATGATAAGAGACCTTGAGTGGATGATTTTGTTAACTTATTTTGTACAAAGTTCTGAATGCTATGAAATATTTGAGGAACTTGTCCTTCGATCTTTTTGTCATAAAATTCTATAAAAAAAAGTTAAACCATGTTTAAATTTCACATTTTATCTTCAACACGAAAATAAACTCTGCTTTCATCATTTAATCATTTATTATTTAGAAGAATTTTCTTACAGTGTATACACATGTTTCAAATGACATATATTTACTTAGATTTATGAACTTTATGACGAACCAGTTTCAAGTTAGACTAGCCCAATATGTCCAAGCATGTCCACGTCGATGTCAAGCACCATCAATAATAACCATAATAATTAATAACAATTACTGTCCGTTAGCTGGAAGCTCGGGAAACGGGAGAGTTTAGTAAATGAAACTGACGGGTAGGGGGAAGGGAAGTAGTTATAAAAATGAAAGGGAAAATCCCCAATCAATATGCTTAAATGAATAAAATTGGAGCAATTGACTATTGTGAAAAATCCCAAATTGACAATTATTAAAATGGAAAATGTCAAGGACTTTTTCTAAATGAAAGCAGCGACAGATACAAATAGGAAACTATACAAATAAAGAGGAAAACAGGGAGAGAGAGAGAGAGAGAGAGTGGAAATTACCAATATGTTTCTATATGAGTGCCAAATAAAATATATAAATTAAGTTCGATTTCAAAATACCCTTTATAAGGCATTCGACTTTTTTTATTAGTTTTTTATGGTGAAATTTTAGTTCTGTCAACTTTTAGATGACAATTTTTTGATCTTATTGTTGAATTTTTAAAAGTTAACCAAATAATACAGATTTTTAAAAATTTAAAAAAGGTTTTAACTATCAAATGCAACAGCTTTTGAAGCCAACAAGCTGAAGAAGTTGACCAAGTCAAAGCATCGTAACCATAGGCAGCTGCTGGAATCAAGTGGTCTGGTGGCAACTAAAAACTAGACTCTGGAGTTGTTATTTAGTTTATTTAGTATGTTCGTATTTAGTTCTTCACAGGACTCCCCAATGACTAAATATAATTGGCTGTGGTTTTCTTTCACATCGACTTAAAGCCGAAAAGCTTAGTTCTAAAATTAAAAGTTAGACTCCTTAACATAGTCAATATAATGTCAAATTTTCAGAAATTATATGTATTGCCCCTTAAAGTATGCACTAATCAGCTAAAGAATTAATTTTTTTTTAAACCTTTAAAGAAATTTTTGAATGTTCTGTGGTAAAAAATCAACTTTAAAGCAAATATTGTTCAGGGAGACTTTTTAAATTATGAGGCAAACGAAAAGTTAATTTCTTAGTATATTGCATACTTTAAGGGGTAAAGTTTTGCAGAAAAATGGATAAGTTTATTTGCAAAAACGGGTTAAAGTTTATTTCATCAAAACAATTGATCCAAGCAGTCGAAGATATCAAATTGAACAGCTTTAGCAAAATAGGTATAAATATTTATAACCTTATCAATTGCCATGCCTACATATTATATATAAATTTCTGCCAATATTACCTCATGGGTAAAGGAAGTCTTGAAAATTCATCTCGATAAAGTTTTCTCATAGGGGCCCCTACGTAATCTTAATTGAATTTTTGATATGTTTTGGAAAAAATGTTAAAGTCATACAGTCAAAAGATTAATGCATTTTCACTTTGTTACTAGAGTATGTAAAGGGAAGGGGATAGGAGAGAGAGGGAGTTCATTTTCCCCATTTCCGTCAACAAAACAAAATCCAGATATGTTAACATGCTTGTGTTTGCACTTACAAATTTGAGTAATGGCCAACATACAGATGTAGGCTTCACCCCCCTCTCTCTCTCTCTCTCTCTCTTCACACATTTGGCTAAAACAATCGAAAAGCTAATTGTTTATTCAACAAACCGGAAAGCACTGGCTGGAAAAAAGTAACAAAACGAAAAACACAAAACCAACCAACAACATGGAAAGGAACAAAAAATAACAAAAATATGGCATATATATATGTAAAATTGCTTCTATATATATATATGGATATACTATATATGCATATGCCGCATGCGAATTATAAAATTTAACAGCTTCAGCCACAAACTCCCATTGCATGCATTCATAATGTCCCATATACAAGTATATATACCTAAATATATACATTCATACATACCAACGATATGTACGTGGGTTCGTGCCAAAAAGTACCTATATTCCTTGTATGAAGTCACAAGTGGCCAAGTCTGGCGGCAGACTGTTGACTGACTTTAATGCCCAAGTCCAAGTGTCATAAGTAGAAAGCGAATTAAATTTGATTTGCCCCAGGTTGCTGAAAACTTTAATAAGCTGGAGAACTTTACATACTTCTGTCAGCTCCATTGCCTATCGGCAAGTGTTGTCACATATGGCGGATGTTTGCATTAAATGTCCCAATTTCGCGTTACTCTAACATTTGCTGAGCCCACCTGAATAGTGAATGGGGCCAAAATGAGTAATGAAGTTTAATTAAACCTAACCAGGGAAGAAATTAAGCCAGTCCTATAAACTGGTTGATGTCTACACATAAATATATATTTAACTTTCCTTTACTTCATTTGATATTTCTTTTTCTGGGAACAAAAATGAATTAGTCTTAGCTGAAAACAGTATTAAAGAAGTAAATTGATAATGGAAAGTTCTTTGTCTTATGATGTCAAGATGACTTAGGTAATTATTTCTAATTATCCATACGCACTGTTGTCCATCTGAGTAATTACACTTGGTGTGAAAATACATATATAACTTGATTACGTGAATTATCAGTAAGCTGAGTTCAAGTTAATTTCTGTCGAATTCCTTCAACATGCAAAGGTCAGTTAACTAATTAAGTGTAATTACTTGAAGTTTCGAGAGATGTTTCGCTTGTGCGCAATTTATCGCAAATCTTTTTGCATTACATTTTGATGGCTGGATGATAAATTAGAAGTGAGTAACAGATTCTAGTAATTGATACTAACCAAGTCTCTCCATATTGTTTGTATTCCTTGTGCTTTAAGCCATGTAAATTTAGCTGATAAGTCTGAATTCCCAGAAGAAAATATCTTACATACTTGAAGCTTAATTTATTATTAACATAATGGAAGAACAATAATTAAAATTACTCGAAAAAGACAATTATTCCTGATAATTGTTTCTAATTGTCTCTAGAAAGAAAGACAGTTTTAATTGTCCATGTAAAATGCATAAAACGTCCATTTACTATTATTCACTTAGGAGTAAAGAAAGATAATTAATAAGCCATTATCTAATTTCTTTAACAAAACGGGAAAATTTTTGAAACCAAAACATATTTCACCTGTCTAGATTAATACCTACATATATGAATTTTGCTACGCAGAAATGAGATTCTTCAAATCTGAAACTTATGGATATATAAGATCTTGAGTCAAAGGCAGCAGAAAAGGTGAGGAAATTGTCCTTTCAAGAACCATCAAGTTCTATTATCAGCAGGTTTTGCTTAAGAATCTAGAATTCTAATGGCCACATCATAACTTTAAAGATAAAAGTAGTACAGAATTGAAACGATTTAAGCCTCATTAAAAATTAACAATAGTTTATAATTTTATAGATTCCACGTACATGGCCATATGACCAGAGTCAGAGCATTGTCTTTAATGATTACAAAAGTCGGAATAGGTCGAAATGAGATTCTTTTTATTACAACAATGTCTTGCAACTATGTACAAAGATATATGTATAGGCAAATAGTTTGTTTGCGGATCTTTTTGAATGCTATGGCAAAGTCAAATTTAAATATTTAGAAATCAAACAGATAGAGCAGATTTATAGTCGTCAATTTGACATTTATTTTAGTTTTTAGAAATGTTTACATGTCAGTTGTAGGAGGGGAACATAAAAAAAAGAACGAGACTAAAAGAAAATGCCAGGAACTTTTGCTCCCCTGTGGGCCATTGCGTTGTCGTGGTTGTTAGTATGCATGTGTGTGTGTGTGTGTGTTAGTGTATACATGTATGTATATGTATGTATGAATAATGAATCATTTGTAAGACTGTTTGGTAGTGGACGCCGCTGTAATAGGAGACATTGCACAAAAGGCCAGAACTTGGCTACGCACTTGTTAGCTCTCACATGAGCAAAGCGGGCGGAGTGGGTGGAAATGTGAGCTCAATTGGCAAATCTAGGACATGTTTGGTAACTGCCGCCTTGCTAACACCTACCCCTCCCTCTTCCTTCGCCTCTTTGCCCACCGTGCAAAAGTGACAAAGTGAAATATTGGCCAATGCTGTAATTACGAGAGAGAATGTGACGACCTCATATTTCACGAGTGGATTGTTGTTAGAGTTTGTGCAATTAGTCCAACACACACTTACACACACACACACGCTACTACCAACATTGCACCTCACCCCGAAATCCCCTCTTCACCTCCTTCCCCTTAGTGACCATTCGAGAGTGGTAATTGAATTAATTTAAGTTACAGGGTTGTACAGGACGTTGCCGGCAACAGTGAGGCCATTGTCCTAGATCGCCTTTTGCCTAGTACACAATATTCCCTAGTGGTGACAGCCATTTGGTTGGGCAAAAAATATCGCAGTCGTGGACAGATCAAATTTCGTACACTGGGTAAGAAAATGTACTTGAAGATATGTGACAACATTTTCATGATTTTTGTTTTCCCTCCATTAGATCTGCCCAAGAATACATCACAGCAGGATTTCCCGCCTGGAGTCTATGGGAATGGTAGAAACGCCACTGGCAATAATAGCATATTTGGTGATGATGTCACATCAACGGCTACAAATACACTATCCCATGGCACTACAAGGGAATTGCCCACGGTAAGGCCAATCCACTCAAAAAAACCTCAAGTGTGTGACCCAGCTTTGTTTCCTTTCCTAGATACGCGGTGTCGAGATCGGCATAGTTCTGATAGTTCTTATGGTCTGGGCCGGGGCCATAGCTTTGTTCTTTAATCGTTGGGGCAAAATACGTATGCTTCTGCCATATCAACCGGACTACAAGCACGAACAGCTCAAGGTGCCCGGCACAGGGGTATGCAGTGCCGGCGGTTGCAATGGCCAACACTCACATCAGGTAGGTCCAATTTCAAACTATCAAACCAGAATATCTCTTCTGGTTTCCATATCCCATTTCTAGCTACAACTTTTCCAATTCGCGGTCGCGCGCAAAAAAAAAAAAAATATATCATAAAATAATAGAAACAAAACTATAACTCTTTAACTCTCTTCGTCTGCGGAGCCAAAAAACATAAACAAATAACTTACCAACTGTTTCATTTTCTGTTATGCTTTATTTTTAGAACCTACACCCCGATTTCTTTGTCAAGGTACATCTAAACTAAACTAAAAACTATTTAAAAAAACAAAAAAGCAACAAATATTTTTGCATTCCAATTAGCTTGAATTTTTTTTGCATCTCAATTCAAAGTAAATAATCGAATTCAATTGATTTCTTTACTTTAAAGAAACAACAAACACCAATATATACATATATATATATAATCTTATTTTCAACTATTTGCACGTCCCCCTTCCCCGCTACTTGAAACAAAAATTTGAAGATTTAATTCTGAATGAGAGATCTTAACAATTGGCTCAACTGAAAACTGAGAATTAAGAATGCTTTATTTCCAAAAGAAAATTTTCCCCCGCCTCGAAGCCTTTTTTCTAGAAAGCAATCACTCCATTTTTTCTTCTTTTGCATGATTTTTGTGAAATTGTGGATCAAGAAGAGAAAACTTTGCCCCCAGAAGTATGCATTAGACAGTAGAAAAATGTTTTCGAAAAATCCTTTCTCGATTAACACTAATTAGAGACTAATTTTTAACTGTCAGACATTGCAAAAATCATAATTTTAACTAAATATATTCCCATTGCATACCTCAAGGGGTAAACATCCTTCGTTATTTCTCGATCCACCGATTCTAGGGCTGAACCCTAAAGTATGCAATAATTGAAAGAAATTTTCTTTGGATAACACATATTGCTCAAAGCAAACATTGTTTTTAAACAATTTTTACACTTTTTAAGAACAATTAATGTTGTTCCAAACTGTTGCATACATTTAGGTACAAAGTTCAACCATTTCACAGATCGGCCTGTGTGTAGAGTTGAAGTTTCCGAATCGATAAAGAAGTATTCCCATGGAGTATGTAGCCGAACACTCCTCCTTAATCTTCCCCAGTTAAAATTTTTCATTTGCTTGATAAAGTGAGCACTTGCTAGTTTCGATTTAATTAAGAATTATGTTTATTTTGTGTTTAATTTTTCATCTGTAGCAATTTTTTTACGGCACTTGCCTAAAACGGTTTAACGATTGAACACCCTCAAAATTCAACCAAATATTTTTTAGGTCGTACTAGAAATATTTTGCATATTTAGTGCGTTTCATTTAATTTATTATTTTTCGATTTTGAAAAGAAAAACAAAGACACTTTGTTTTTTTTTTAAGTTTTTTGGTTGAGATCTCTCTCACTGACAAATTGTTCCCTTACCTTTCACTTCGCCTCTACCGAAAATTCCACTCTATGCTCTGCTCTCTTGGCTCCACTTTTGATATGTGTGATGATGATGATGATGCTGCTGCAGTGCTTGCCCCGTTGCGAGGGCTGCGGAATCTTCGATCGATGTTTTCAATATCCACGCCGCGAACTGGAACGCGACTGTGGCTGTCAGTTTGCCCTGCTGCATAAGGCGGATGTGGAGAGCTAGCAACCAGCGCATCGTGAACCGGCCTCCACTGTAGCGGCTGTAAGTGCCCCCCACCATCATCATCATCAGCATCAGCAGCAACATCAGCATGGCACTCCAGTGAATACGTATGTGCGTGGTCCCAGTGTTGATAATCAATCCAATGTCTTGGAGCATATGGATAGCATGGATGCAGACACCCAGGCTGGACAATTGGAGGATTTGGAGCGAGATGAAGAGAGCCAGATGATGATGGCTGCTGCTCAGGGGCAGAGGGAAACCGAAGATCAGCAATTAATACAAAGAGAAAGAGAAAAAGATAGAGATGTCCTGCCGCCACAGCGTCTGCTGCCTCTACAGATATGTGCCTCCAAACAGCGTAAATTTGCCACTCAGCGTAGCATATTGAAGAATTCCCAGGAACGCACCTATGTCGAGGAGAACGAAGTGCTCGAGGCCAAGAAACAGTTGATTCTACGACGACGACGTCTATTTAGCCATTATCGTCAGTACGATCAATGGCGTCGTCGGCAATTTAGCTATGATCCGAGTTACTTTCGCCCGCCTCCGTTGCTCCCTCGACCGTTGGCATGCGCTGCTGATTACACTGCTGCAGCCAGTACAATGTACTCGGGAACGGGCGCTGGTATCGGAGCTAGTATCGGACAGAGCAGTCATCATGCCGGACGACGGCGACGACAATATCGCCGGCAATATTCCTGTGCCGATCGCAGTCGCGATGGCTCGCGAGAAAGTGGCGGCTCCTCGAACTTGCAATTGCAGGCCACACAGAAATATCACAGCATGGTGGCCAGCGATACCATACACACCGATTCATCCATGCTCAATCACAGCAACTACAGTGAACCGGCCAGTGTAAGTTCCACAAAAACAGCTTGGCGCACGGATTTTTCAGCGGCACCGACAAACGAAATGCCACAGCACTCATTTTGTGTGCACAGCAACAACAACTATTGGTGCACTCCAACAACCCACTCCTACACCATATAACTACCTGCATATACATATACAATACACACGATCACCAAACACACAGATGGAACAGATGGGCAAAACAGAAAAGAGAAAAGGATCACCACGAGGACTTTTACTTTTTGTTCTGTATCCTGCACTGATTACAGTGATGTGAGTTTGAGTGAGTTTTGCCCATCGTCCTTGCCACACAGTCACTGTCACAGTCCTGCACACACCCACAAATCCTGTACAGTTTTGAAGGTTTTTGCGCCCGGAATTCACTTCACAGCAACAAATCGCAAGCATCTCTCAGCATCTCAAGCTTGATTTTTTTTAACTTTGCTAGGACGTTTTTCGTATTCGTATTCGCATTTCGTATCTGCCATTTTTCCACGCTTTTCGCTTGTTGTTTCGTCTGAGTGTGTGTGTGTGTTTTTTTGGTTTTTAGGATCAGGCTTGGCTGCTGCTTGTTGTGCCCTGAGTGTGTGTGTGTGTGTGTGTCGTTAAAATGTTAAGAAGGATTCAAGAAAGTTCATATGAAACTGTGACTTTTTCTCCCCTCTCTTCTTCTCAATTTATGTCTATTCTTTTCTCTCTCCCTCTCTCTCTCTCTCTCTTTCTCTCTATTTGTCTCCAAAAACTCTTTATCAATATCTCTTGTACCTCGTATAATGATGCAGTTCGACAGCAGTGAATGTGCTAACCCATCGTTGCACTGCAATAACCGCGTAAGAATCAAACCTGATCCACCGATCAGAATGGTCTAAGGTTTATCTGTAGAACTATTTCCGTTTTTGACTAATTGCCATTGTCCTTGCAGCACATCCACATGCTGGCCGAAGAGCATTCCACATCGATATCAGAACGCTGCACACGTAGTCGCATCAACTCGGCCATATTTGTGTCCTCGGAGGGTAGAGGATTCGATTCCATTGAGTTCCTGCGACGACATGGCTCGCAGAGTGTCTTGTGCCGGAAGGCCAAGAGTGCGGAGAACATCACGGATAATGGAAGAAAGGTGAGTAATATTGTTATCTAAAGATGGGGCACGATTTAAACCACTTTTTTTTTAGAAGAGCCTCCGCCAGTGGAGAACAGATCCCGAGGACTCTGTCAAGCAGCAGCATCTCTCTCAGGACAGCAATGACATTGAATTAAAGGAGTGTGGGGAGTTACTCCGTTTACCTGTCGTTCAGGCTATCGATTCAAAGCAATCTCCCACAGCTGTCACCAGTCTGTTGGCTCCTTCGGCTGCCATAACCACAGCCAATGTAATAGTGGGTAGCATTTCTCTAGAGGCACCGCCACCCTATATGCAAGATGATGATGCCGATACGCCTGCCACGGCTGCCCTGTTGGCCTCAGCCATTGTCCATGATTCACAGGACTCAGCGGAAACGGTAGAAGAACTGGTCCATGTGCCATTGCTGGCCAGTGCGACGGCAACAGCTACAGTCTCGGCTGCCTCATCCACGCCCAGCATAGCCATTGAGGCAAAGCCCCGTGTTCTAGTGCATCAGCGCTCATCGACGGCCTCCTCATCGCCGCACAGTAGTCCCAAGAATCTTGGCCTGGGACTGAAAATAGTCAAACCCAAAATAAGCGGAGTCCCAATGGTCTCTGTATCCGGTCCATCGCCGCCCATCGAGAAACCGCCTCTGGCTGAATGTTTGTAACAAATGGCAGCCGAAACATTTATCTAAAAAGGCAACTGGACACCGGACGGATACCTCCCCCCCTTCCCAACTCCCCCACAAGCCCCACAAAGCATTATCCTACAGCAAAACAAAAAAGAAAGGTGGATTAAAGTATGCCAGCTGCTCAAATAAGTGTTTCGGTGAAGCAGAAGAACCATTGAGTATGAGAAATACCCAAAAACTAAGAATAGGAATATGAATAGAAATAGGAGTAGGAGTAGTAGTAGGAATAGGAGTAGGTATATAGGGAATATGTAGCTGTAGGTGTTTAGGACATGCAAGAAAGCTTTGTATATTCAACAACGACTGAAGTATACACATAAATACAAAAACAAAACAAGTAACAAACCAACAAACGAAACAAACAAACAAACGAAAAACATGTAAAACGAAAAAAAATATGTAACCTATAGATGTAACTGATAAATCAGCTTTAACAACAAACAAGTAAACTATCAGGCTTTAATATTATCATATGAAAAAACAAGAAACTTGGCATGGACGAAAGCGAATGATAATAAAAATAAACGAAAAGAAACAAAATGAAAATTGAATGAATTTCTGGTTTAACCTACTAAATAATTAGTCTTTAGGATCACAATTAGTTCTTTTTTTTGATTGTTCTCCTATACATATAGCCAAAAAAAAAAACCCAAAAAAACTCTTTTTAGGCACTCAAAACTGTTATACACCTTCTATATACATATATATATACTGAGCTATTTATATACACCTTGTAAAACATAGTCCAAAATGTTACCTAGCTAACATATCATCTTAAGCACATAGTTAAAAAAAGAAGAATTATGAGAGAACATCAACTAAACAAAAAAAAAAAAAAAACCCACGACCAAAGAACGAATCATTTGAAACTGTAAAACTCTTACAATTAGATCTATGTATCTAAAAATCGTAATGTATAATTTCGTAGAAAGTGCCCAAGTGTTTTACTAAATGTGTAGATGTCTAGACTATAATAACTACCTAATACTTCTACTATATATAGTATGATATAAGGATTCAGCACCAAACAAATAAAAAACCATACAGACTAACTATGTATACACTTTGCTCTACCCATGTTTCAATGTTTCTTTAGATAGCCTCTATTTACTATGACACTCTATCTCTTCGTATATACAAATACATAAATATTATCTTAGTTATGGATACTCGAAACAAATTTTAAAACTTTACCACTATATACTCTCTATCAGTGTTATGATATACAAACATACAAACAAATTATGTAAATAAATCCCTAAAGCACTTGTACCTACACAGACATACACATATACTATATACATGCATATATATGTATGTATAGGCCTTCGATTTCAAACCAAATTCTTATTAATTTGTTCATCACAGTCTCCTTTTTATACATAGTTAACTACACAAAACATTCTCTCACACACACACACACACACACACACATAAACACACAAAAACAAAATGTTGTTATTAAGGAATTGTCAATTTATGGTCCAAAGCTACAATAACAAATAATTAAAAACAAAGTTAAAAAGGGAATGAAAGGATGACCACAATAACTCTATAAAATTTGGGGTTCAAAAACAGCAAATTTAATTTAAGTTTTACTATATATAGTCTACGTTCAATTCGCTAAAAACAAAAAACCAAACAAACTGTGTGAATGTGTATTTTTCAAAATCAAATAAAACAAATTAAATACATTTTTTTTCAAAAACTTTTCTTTTGGTATAGAAATTAAGGTTTCTTACTCGATTTTGCAAATGTTTTAAAGTTCAAATGATTTAAATTTTTTATATATATTCTCATGATACATATAATATGTACCTCTTCTATTTCGAATGTCCTGGAGGTCCTCATTTAGGATTATTTGAAGCCAAAATTTGTATTAATTACATGCTTTGAAGTTATATTTTCAAATTTGTTGTTATATATTCAAAAATTGTGAATTTTTCGATTAGTAATTTGAATTTGCAGTTGAATCTGAACCAAGAAGGGGGTAACGACATATCTCCGACGACATATCTCCGCCGTTAGAAAAACGACATATGTATCTCCGCGCGGAGAAATGTCGTTTCAAAACGACTTAACGGCGGAGATATCACGTTTTGAAACGACATATCTCCGCCAGAAAAATGTACTGGGAGAAGATATGTCGTCGGAGATTTGTCGCTATGCCACCAAGAAGACTTTAAACCAGAGGGCCAGGGCTAACTTCGACCGCGTCAAAGTTTGTATACCCTTGCAACTTTTTTGGTAACTCTATCCTTACCTATTAGCCATCAATGTGGAAGAACGTTTTATCTAAAAAGGCTTAAGCTTGAGAAAGAAAGGCCTACAATCATAGGAAATAACGAAGATATTGATCAAAGTCACTTTTTTCCACCGATCGTTCCTATGGGAGCTATCTGATATAGTCACCCGATCTTTATCAAATTCGGCACAGTCATTAACATATATATTAAATTAAGAAATGTTTAATTTAAAAGCAATCGCGTTAAAAGTAACGAAGTTATTTACAAAAGTCACTGTTTTCGACCAATCGTTCCTATGGGAGCTATATGATATAGTCACCTGATCTTGATCAAATTTGGCATAGTCGCTTATAGGCGTAGTAAACTCTCTAATATTAAGTTTCACGACAATAGCTCAGAAAATAACGAAGGTATTGAGAAAGTCACTGTTCGTGACTTGCTCGTTTGTATGGGAGCTATATTATATAGTCACCCGATCTTGATCAAATTTGGCATAGTCGCTTATAGGCGTAGTAAACTCTCTAATATTAAGTTTCACGACAATAGCTCAGAAAATAACGAAGGTATTGAGAAAGTCACTGTTCGTGACTTGCTCGTTTGTATGGGAGCTATATTATATAGTCACCCGATCTTGATCAAATTTGGCATAGTCGCTTATAGGCGTAGTAAACTTTCTAATATTAAGTTTCACGACAATAGCTCAGAAAATAACGAAGTTATTGAGAAAAGTCACTGTTCGTGACTTTGGGGTTTGTATGGGAGCTATATGATATAGTGGTCCGATCCGGCTGAATCCGAGATATACAACGCCTGCAGTATATACAAGCCTACGTGCAAAATTTCAGCTCTGTAGCTCTTACGGTCTAGGAGGAGTTTGCGTTGATCCAGACGGACGGACGGACGGACGGACGGACATGGCTAGTTGAACTCGTCTCGTCGTGCTGATCAAGAATATATATACTTTGTATGGTCGGAGATGCTTCGTTCTATGCGTTGCACACTTCTGACCAAAATTAATATACCCTTTTTGCAAGGGTATAAAAATGCTGATATTTTTTTGGGGAGTTTGATGATTCCAAATAAAATTAGAATTCAGAAGTAGATTGAACTTATTTTCTTAGTTAATTCGCTTGGTGCAGAAGAGGCCAAAAATTGAATCACTTTATAAAAACGGGTAAAAAGTTAAAAATCATTTCGATTATTCCAATTTCCACCAACATCTAAAACAGTATAATCTTGGTATTAGCTAAGGTTTTAATAAACAGTTTAATATACTTAAACAAAAATTAAAGCTTAGCATCACAACTTTTTAAAAATGACACAATGATTACCCTGATCATAGTAACTTTTGATTAACTCCACTTCTGTGTTCATTTGAATGACCAATTGCTCCAGTTCTTGCTCTTCGAAAACATGATAATAACGTAAAAATGTTTTGCTTTGTTCATCTTTGGTTTTCCAAGGCACTAGAACGTCTTGTTGCTGAAACTCTGTGCGATTAGTGTGGATGGGAAGCAAAGCGTTGTGATTTTGTGTATTGGTGTCCATTTCCTTTTGCTGCTTTTTTCGTTGCTCTTCTTCTGTGGTACGTTGCTTGTTGACTGCCTTGTTTTGCCTGAGATAGGCGGACTTCTTATCGTTTCGACGTTGATCTTTGGCCCAGACATAGACCAGAGCACGACCCCCAGGACGCAGAACGCGAGCCATTTCCCGAAGAGCTGCCAAACGTCGTTCCGGAGTGGCTAAATGGTGGATTACAGCAATACTGAGGCAACCATCCATACTAGCGGAACGCACGGGCACGCTTAGGCAATCGCAGCGAAAGATTTGAAATCCTCTGGCACGTCCCACCTCCAGTAGCCCTTGAGAGCGATCACATCCAAAGGCTACGAGTTGAGTATTGCAGTTTAAATACTTGCCATTTCCGCAACCCACATCCAGAATGGTAGATTGTGGCTCAAAGGAGTCCAAAAACTGGACCACCTGAGGCCAAGGCGAATGACGAGTCTCACTGAAATGCTGTGAGATTTTATCATAAACCTCATGAACATTTTGCTGCTCCAAACTTGTGGCCTGTTCAGATAGATCTTGTGATTGTGGTTTACTGGATTGCCTGGTGTCACAGAGTTTGGGAAAGGAGCAACTGCATACGCTGGGTCGCCTAAGGCAACGGAAAGTCAAAGAAGTTCTTTGACTACGTGCTTGAGTGGTTAAGTTTCCTTCGGCGGTGGGTACAACATCCAAGTGCTTAGGCCTAATGCCGTGCGTCCAATCATAGCGAGCTTCTCCCAACATAATAAGCAGTGAACGACGTGGCAGAAGTAGAGAAATGGTCTCCTCACCTCTTCGGAAATCCATTACCACATCGGATTGCAGTGATAGCGAGAGTATAGGATCCAAGAAGGCGCTATGGGTGTCAACATGTGGTGGTATGCCATGACCCGGTTCATAGACATTCACTGTCAATTGATCTGGATGGGACCAATCCCAATTATCGGAGCATTTGCTCTCCCCAAGGCGTGACCAAAGAATATCACAGGCTCTTGGAATAGGTTGGTGCTCCAGAGGTCTGTTGGGATCCACGCTGTTACTGCCATAGAGGAATTCATAGCCAAAGTGCCTTACTTTACGATGCTTAAGACTATTCTCCTCTTGGTCAGTGGTCTGCTCCTTACTGGCAACGGCTGCTAGAAGATCTGCCTCCTCTGCTTCGCTTACAAAATCTTTCAAAAGTACAAGTCCGCTGGGCAGTGTCCGGTTCCAATGGTTTCCCGCCTCAAAGATTGGTACTTCTTTCACATAACTCAAATAGGCGACTGCACCATCTTGACCAATGTGGGCTATATTGTGCATACCCTCGAAAATGAGCTGCGCATCTTCGGGTGTGCAACAAGTGAGGAAACAGTATGACTTCCCGGGACACATCTCCACCCGCGAGACTTTGCCACCGGTGGCGAATGCCGTGTCCAGTACAACTTCTTCGCTGAGGCCATTGCTTAGGCCAACATTAAGGACAGCCAGGTGCCGAGTCGGTGTCTCGCTCGCCTCCACCTGGCAATCAGTTTTTATAATAGCCAGGCATCTTCGCTGCTTCTTTTCCGCCTTTTTGGCCTTGTTTACACTTTCAACGTGCATTCTGTTTTTACGTTTTCATTTTTAGAGTGACCGTTCTGTAGAAAACTTTCGCCATCCCTGCCATACGGTGAATGGGATGTTTAAATTTATTTCCCGCCTCTCACTCATCTTTATTCGTACCATTGAAGACAATTCACCCAAGAAAGATGTTGCAACGAAAAATTGTGGATACTTTACCGCTTAACCTATATTATTAAATTCTATAAATGTTTGTAAATAATATATGTATAATGGAACTTAACTACCAGACTCTATCGATCATGCTATTATCTTGGGGTTTCTGATTCATTGTGGTCAACTGTTGATGATAATTTCTCATCTGATTCGACCGTCTTGGCTGTGCCAGATACTCGAACATGCTTTGCAAATGCTGCGACAACATCTTGCTCAAATCACTAGGCATGGGATCCGTCCAGAAAAAGTCATGATTCAGTGCTGTATCCGCGTCGATGCGTTTCTTGGGGTCGAGGGTTAAGAGTTTATCAAGCAAATCGCAACCAGTAGGATCCTTGACATATGGTCGTAATCGCTCCTTGACGCGACGCTTCTGATTCTTTGGCAATTCAATCGATTTATACAATTCCAACTCCTCCACACCAGGCCAGACATCTGGCGTAAAGGAGCCACATAACTGAGAGATGAACGTCAATTGCTGTTGCTCCGTATTGCCTTGCATAATAGGCGAACGTGTCCACATTTCGGCCATAATGCAACCGGCACCCCACATATCTACGGGCGGGCCATAATTGCGATCACCCAACAACAGCTCTGGAGGACGATACCACAGGGTTACCACACGATTCGTATAACGATTTTTGGAATCATTTTTGGGTATACTAAAGGCACGGGCCAAACCAAAATCGGCCAATTTTAGAATGCCATGCTTGGTTATCAATACATTGGCCGCTTTCATGTCACGATGCAGGATCTGAATAAAAGAGATTTACTAGATTTTTACAGAAATATCAAATACTATAATGACAATGCCTACCTTATTACTGTGGATATAATAGAGGCCATTTAGAAGCTGCTGCATAACCTTCTTTATTTCCCCCAGGCTAAATTTCACATTCATGTTGGATAAAAGGCCAGCAAGATCGTGTTCACAGAAATCAAATACCAAATAGAAAGTTGATCTATAGCCATTGGTTAGCGTGGCCTTTGTTCGACAAATCTCTATCAGATTAACCACATTCTCATGTTTCAGCAACTGGAGGATACGAATTTCTCGCAAGGCAGTGATGGGAAACTAGTAAGGAAGTTGTATAGATTGGATTGATAGTAGAGTGTGGAGTGTGGACTCACCCCTTCCTTTTCATTGTCCATAAGCACTTTTTTCATGGCTACAAATTTTTTGTTGCTCTTTTTTTCGCGTGCCTTGAACACCTCACTAAGAGAGTAATATTCAGACAATTATTGCCGATCTGAAGTAATCATTGAATGTTGACTTACCCAAACGTACCCTGACCTATTTTAGCAACCTTTTCGTATTTGCTACTCTCATCGCAGTAGGGGAAATCGTAATCTTCAATATATTTCTGCTTTTCCATTAGCGACATTGTCCGTGATGATGAGCTGGACGACCCCACGCCCCCAGAAGACGACTGCTGCAGCATGTGGGACATATGTGCCATGATGCAGGAATACTTTAATTACCAAGTCTTATATTTTATTTTCCAATTAAAATTATTTTTCTTTTGAAAAGATGAAATTCAGACCACAGCAACAATTCACGTTGCATCTGTTTACAGAAATAAAGTGTGTACACACTTTCAAGAGTGGGTAGTGCCAACTCATTTCATTATGAGTCGTGCAAAAATTTGCACCCAAAATATATTTATTCTATGATTGACACATGTTCATTGTAATTTAATAGTATTGTATTGTAAAATATTTAAATTAAATACCATAATAATATTGATGTGTAATCATTTTTTAATAATTTTACTTTATTAAGAGGGAATTCGTTCTTTGCCCATCTCTAGAAGAACCAGCTGATTGTATAAATTATTCCCACTGCCAATGTTGTGTACACACTGCGCCGTGATATAACCTGAGCGAGTGGAAGTTGGAATTAATAAAACATTTAATTTCATGAATAAACTATTAAATATAGCGCAGGCTGGTCCGCGGCAATTTGTGCGAGAATATGCCTTTAAATCGGATTTGAAAATCAAGTGGGTGCGGCCCGAAAAAATATCCTGCATTAAGCCCGAAAAAAGCGGCGATCTTTCCAAGCTGTCTCCACTGAATCCCGATGAGACTTTACCGGAATTTAATGGTTGCAAGGAACTAGAGGGGTAACATACAAACAAATCCATTTAAAATTACCTTATTTATATACAAACATCTTTACAGAGCTTCTGAAACTGTGAAATCCATGTTCAAACTAGCCAACAATCCCAATTATTTGACCACACATTTCTATCGGGATGAGATGGTCAAGGAAGTGCAAAGACATGCTCAGGACTTTGGATCCATGGAGGCCAAATGTAATAGCTCACGGGAATCCAATCCTCGTTTCATTAATAGAATTTTTTTATTTTGTTTTAGTGGCCAAAATGACGGCGACAATTCGTCGCTATCAGGAGCACATGGATGAACATCCACGAGACAAGATAATCAAAGTACGCCTTAAGGAACTTATCGATAAGCGCAAGAAGTTTCTTAAATATCTAAGACGCTGGGATTATCCTCGTTTCGAGTGGATCCTAGAGAAATTGGATTTGGTCTATAAGCCACCACCTGCACATTTCCATTGGATTACCCGCAAGGAGTCCTTGCAAAAACTGACGGATACCTATTGCAATCAATTGAAAGAGGAGCGTATGGATGCCTATCACGAAGAACTTAAGGCACAACAAATTCCCTTTATCGAGGAGGCAATCAAAAAAATGGAATTGGTGCGCAAGGAGCAAATTGCTTGCGAGGTACCAGTGACAGTTACCGAGAAGCAAATCAATGATGCCAAGAAAGAACTAGAGCAACTTGTTAAACTAAGAGATGAGGCCGACAAGGCAGCCATTCGACAGAAGAACGATGAAAGTTACAATTAACAAAATAATATATAAAACAGTTTTGCAAAAGTTGCTTAAATTAAGTGAATTGTTTATTATGTTTGTAGATATCTGGCTGAAAATGTGCTTGCTGTGGTTAAGAGGGAGTTCGAGGGAGGAAGTCGTAATAGAGCTGCTAAATTATAGAGTTAATGCGATCTCTTCTTGCCGCTATTCGAGCTGCTAGAGCTTGATGATGATGACGACGACGAAGAGGAGGAATCTCCACTCGAACTATATGAGTTCGAACTGGATGATGAGGAAGAGGAGGTTACAGAGGAATTGGATTTCTTACGTTCTCGCCGCTTTTCTGTTTCTCGCGGAGGCGTTGATTGCTTCTTGTTATTTTTTTCCTTTTCATCTGATGTAGATACTTCATTGTCACCCCAAAGATCATATTTGGATAAATCGCCATCATCATCATCATCTTCTTCATCGTCGTCGTCATTTTCCTTTTCGACTACCTCTCGTCTTCTCTTGGGCTCATCATTATCATGATCCTCATGGTTCTTGCGCTTCTTACGACGCCCAAACTCATCGTATTCACTATCCGAATCCTGGCGATCCTTATACTCTACCACTCCGCGATCATTGTACCCGCCACCGAAACCTAACAAAAGAAGATGTTTTAGATCAACAAACTCTCTCACTTTAAACACAATGATTACCTGTTCGTTCTTCTACATCAGAGAATTTGGGGGCATTACACATGTTGCAGGTTTGGCGGCGTGCCCAGTTCACATTGGCACATTTGCTGCACTGCCAATCCTCGGCAGTGAAAAGTCCCCGAGACTTATCTGCTGCCGCTTTACCAATTTCTGTCCCTAGTTTCTTTTTGCTTGAACTACTGCTGCTGCTGCTACCACGCTCCCGTTCCCTATCCCGCTCTTTCTCCGGCTTGTCTCCTTTGCCGCTACTGTTGTCATCCCAGTCTCTGTCGCGGTTGCATTTATTGCATTGTGTGCGACGCGCAAAGTTCAAATGCTGGCAGCTGCAAAAACAAAACAATAAGGTATACAAATATAACAATTTCGATTAACCAAAAACTAATAGGCGAAAAGTGTTAATAATCGTTATTATCCTTGAATCTTTACGCTCACTCACTCAAATTCTGGGCAAATCCAATCGCCAGCCGATATGACGCCACCCCCTCCGCCGACGACGCCATTGGAGGTGGACATAACTTTTCCGGTCGCTTGCCTAGGAAACGGACAGTCGTTGCCGATTAGATGCTATAGGCGCTCCCAAATGAGCCCTTAAATATAGCATTAGATTTAAAATTAAGTTTTTTTCTTTTACAAAAAATTTATGTTAGAGATGGCCGAAATTTACGTTAGTGGTTCTTCTTCATCTTTATGTATACACGCCAGCGTTGCCACCTAGTAGTAGCTCATTTTGAGTATCTGTGAAAAACCATGTGGCAGCTCTGAATACAGTTTGGCGGTAAATATAAAAATACCTTTTCAAACGTTTCTTTTTGTGATACACATATACATATTAATTTATGACTAGCTAATTCAGTAAATTTGTATATCCACTATAAAAATAAAGAAACATATAGATTTCCATTAAAAAAGAATTGATTTAGCATCCGTCGTCTGTCTATATTTTGCTCTCCCAACAAAACCGAGCAATGTCTTAAATTTAAATATTATATTCTATGGAAAAAAAGTTGATTTAAACACTAGTTGTGGTTGAAACTGGTTAAAAGTTTTTTTTTTTTTCATTTTCTAACATGTAAGATATAAATAGATTAGATTTTAAGTGATTAAAAATGGCCCCGCGAGGGAATCTTAATTGAATTCAATGATACAAATTATCTATTCAATAACAATAAATAAAGCAATAACCAGACGAAAAGCAATTATAAAATAAGTACATTGAAATTTTTTTAATAACTTATTATGATTAATTAATTAACATTTAGTACATTATTTGTATTCGAATTTATTTAATACAGTGATAACATTTCATGCTTTAGGATACGCATTTCAATTAGTAAAAATTAGAAAATTTGATGTATTTGCGTTTCTTTATTACTTACAAAATGTAACTCCAATTTCAACTTCAAAACGGCATTCGAAATTTATCGTCATAAGGTATAGGATATTTATGTGGATGCCTCTTCCTCAAGGAATTCACATAAATATATGCAAATGTATGTTTTATCTGTATTTTACTTCTTAGCGATGAAATTTGATGGCTTATTAAACGAGGCCATAAACCACAACAACGGCAACTGAGACTCCGTGTCAATGTCAGTTCGAACTCTCAATACCAATAACCAATGCCAAAATACGACTGTTTTGGCAATGTGCTTGTATGTGTGTGTGCGTGTGTGTGTGCGGGTATGTGACTACTCCCCGAGGTATATTTTGAGATTGTTTTCTTGCCGACGGTTATGACCTCTAATATGCCGCCGCCCTCGCACACACAAAAAGGCAATGCTGGTCCAATTTTTATGTGGCCAAAATTTCGAGTGAGTGTGAGAAATTTTTATGACCATTTCGACACAAAAGACAAGACAAATCAATACAAATCGTAAATAGGAAAGGGCAAAATCAAAAACAAAGGTGACTTTGACTACCATATCAGGGGGCAAGTGTGTGGAAATGCGACGATATTTAAAAAAAGGAAGCCATTTTCAATCAGATTTAAAAGATAGGCAGACTGCCCCTCTAAAGAGATCCGATAGTGAGCTATGGCTGAGTTTATATGCCCCATATTTGCATATCTGGCCATTTCAGGATCTCTGTCAGAAACTGGAGACAAGTTCTTCGAAGGTGAGTTAAATCTTTGACTAAATATTATAAAAATCATCTTTGAAATCATCTTTTTTAGGGACTAACTAGTGAAGTTGCCGCGAGACGTTTGGCCAGATATGGTAAAAATAAATTTAAATTTCCCGAGTCCGAAACAAAATTGCTTAAATATATAAAAAATTGTTTCCATGGCTTTTCCATTATTATACTCTTGAGTTCGATTTTATGTTTTATAACATATTATGTGGAGACATTATATTATCCAAATCAGACGGCTGACCGAGAATATTTAGTTGTTGGCCTGGTATTATTGGTTTGTCTATTCATGTCAGGCACCTATCGGTATCTTCAGGCGAATAATGATTTCGATGTTGTTGCTGCCTTCAAGGATTTAATGCCCATGTACTGCACGGTGATAAGAGATGGCCATAAAAGGATTATATTAACAGAGGATGTGGTTATTGGTGATGTGCTGGTCATTTCGTTTGGTCAACGCCTTTCGGCGGATGTTCGTTTCTTTAGTGCCCATGGCTTGGAGGTGAATAACGTGGCCCTGATGGGCCTGTCGAAACCTGAAATTATTGATCCAGTTGCCTCACCAAATTATATCAATTGGTCGTGAGTTGAACTAAATAAAAAGCAATGAAAACACATAAATCAAAAATACGCAAACCTCAGGCCATATCGAAATGGTTGTGCAGTAATGTGGGTTTCGCTTGCAGTCATGTAACGAAGGGCTATGGTCTGGGTTTAGCCATAGCATGTGGCAATGAATCGGAGGTCGGACTAATGGCTCGCCTAAGCATGGAACAGCGTCCCCAAAGTAGGGTGAGAAAGCATATGAATCAGGTGGGGCGATCTTCATATTTATCACTACATATCTGAAAATTTGTGTACTCTTCTGTAGATCACCTACTGCACTGCAGTTGTGGGCATTTTGCTATTCTTCATTTTTATATGCACAATTTCGACGCAGGGTCTGACATATAAACATTCCTTTCGTTTCAATTTGGGCTTAATGATTGCCATGATACCCTTGTTTTTGCCCACCGTTACTTACTTTGGCATGGTTCATATTGCCAATCGAATGCTAAAGAGTAATTGCCATATAAGAAATTTGGAATCCACTAGCACTTTGGGCCTGACCACAGTCATTTGCTCGGACATGACTGGCACTTTGACTATGAATCGTACGCGGGTTTCGGAAATATTTGTTGACGCAGATCTCTATAGAGCCAGCGATGTAAATCGAAATAATATAGGAGCACGTTTCCTTGAATTGATACGTGTGTCTGTGTTGTGTAATGATGCGGTTATAAGTCCTGGCACTGAGGGTGTACCCAAGTTAAAGAAGGCCTTGTATGGCAGTGCCGATGATGTAGCTTTTCTTAAATTCGCATTACCCATTATCGATGATATCGATCAATTGCGAAGTGATCATGTGCTGGTTGCAAATAAGTGTTACAATGTCTTCGATCAGATTCATGTGACAGTGCACAAGACTCATAATGAGGAAGGAGCCGTTAAGTATATATTGCTGATGAAGGGAAGATATAGAGCTGTGCTCAATTATTGCAGCACTTATGCCATAAATGATGAAGAAATTCTGCTAGATGACGATCTGTTGAATTCCATTGATGATGTGGCTTCTCAATTGACACAGGCTGGCCGACGTGTCTGTGCCTTTGCCTACAAAGAGCTGGACAATGAGATGGAGTGTCAGCGTGTATCCCGCCATTCTGAGACCGAGACATATGAGACAACAAATACAAAGGCCTTTAAAGATTATCTTCAAATCAATATCCATGCCATGAGATTTATAGGACTCATTACTGCCCATGATCCACCTAGAGCTCAATTGTCCACAGCTGTTGGCGATTGTCGTTCAGCGGGCATTAAGTTAGTTCTATGCACACGTCAGAGCGCCAGTGTTGCCCAGGATATTGCCAGAGATGTGGGCATAATTGGTCCCGACAGTGAGACACTGGAAGATGTCGCCCAGCGTCTCAATATCGATAAGTCACAGGTGAAACGTAGTCTTGTCACCGCCGCTGTCATCAATATGCGCGACTATGTCCAGGAGAAGATGCATCATCAACGTTTTCATATCCAACAGTTGCTGTTGGCCCACATTGATTTGGTTTTTGCGGCAACCACGACGGCTCAACGGCATTTGATTGTCGATGTCTGTCAGAGTTTGGGCGCCATTGTCACAGTCATTGGCACGGGTGTCTATTATACTCCGGCCATAAGACGTGCCAATGTGGGCGTGGCGAAGGCTGATTCTACACACACAAGTATATCGACTGCGGATATGGTATTGTTGGATAGCAATTTTGTCTCATTGGTCAATGCCATCGATATGAGTCGTTGCATGTGTGAGAACTTGAAAAAAGTCATAACCTACTGCCTATCCACAAATATCACCATAATTCTAGTTCATCTCTCATTTATCATATTCAAAGTGCCCTTTCGTATATATATCACGATTGTCTTTGTAATCGCTTTTCTAGTCAATATGGTAAGTGAAAGCGAGAAAGGTGTGGATACACTTTTTAAGGTGGTAATCCATTTACAGCTCCCTAGCCTCAGTTTGTTCTACGAGAAAGCCGAGGAGAATTTAATGAGACAGAAGCCCAAAATTTATGATGATTTTATCATTAATCGACGGTTTGTATATTTAGTCCTTAAAATGTAATGTTTAGGTATCAGGAATTCCTTGTGGGAAGATACTTAACAATCAGTTTAACTAACGATAACGATTACTCTAGTAAGCGATTATGATTCTTTAAAACTTGTCCAAGTTTTTCTTGTATAGAATTAAATGCAATTGAGTTTCAATTATAAAAGCCACACTTAATAAGGATTATGAAAAATCTTGTTTAGAATATTGTTTTATAGAAAGATTTTATTAAGTATTTAAATAGTATATATAAGTTTTTTAAAGTTTTATGCAAAGTAGTTCATTTTTTTATGTGAAAGTGTGAAGACAACAATGAAAATCAGTCGAGAACTAGCCTTTAACAGATTCGCCATTCGGTAATGACAAAATTTCTGATCAGTTGGTCTTTGTTTATTTTTTGGTACACTTTAAAAATATTTCATACCTAATAATTCGAAATTTAGTATATTTTAAAACCACATCAAACACTTGGATATTTGGAAATTTATTTCCACCTAATCTTAATTAAATTATAACTTTATGAACTTCTTAATTTTGTATTCTCGATTGAAAATATACATTGGTTATTAGCTTCATTATCATTTAATTTTGAAATTGATTATAAAAATACGATAAAAACATATTCCATTATAAACCGGTTAAAATTTAAAAACCTATGAGTATAATTAATCACCTGAAAGAAATTAAAAGGAAGAAATTGTCTAAAATTATTAAAAAAAATTAATGAATGAATTATATCAATTAGGAAAAGCTGTCCAGAAAGAAGAATTCTTAGTCCCTTTAAATAAGAAATATAAATTTGTGTCTACACAGTTATTAAGTAAAAGATTTGGTGGACCATATCAGGAATATGGGGAGACAAAATTCATCAGTTTCAAGTGTAAAATCTGAATTTTGCTAGTGAAACCCTCACCGATCCCAAATGTTTTTGTAGTTTTCAAAATTTTGTTAGGCGCTATCCATCAATGAAACTTTGAAACTTATCTGCTTGTTTTCTTCAAGGATAATAATGGTGGCTTTTGTCATTGTGGGATCCATTGAGGCAGGAGCTGTCTTTCTTATATACTTTATCTATATGGCTGAAAATGGATTCTTACCGCAAACTTTGATGGGTCTCAGCTTGCAGTGGTTTGATGATGCAAATAATGATATTACCGATAGCTATGGACAGGAGTGGGTAAGTTTTACTGAAACAAGAGAAGTTCCAAGCCATAAACTTTTAATGTCCTCTTATTAGACTTCAGATGCTCGCAAACATTTGCAGAATGAGATGTCGACCATATCCTTGATGACAATTATTGTTATGCAATGCACAAATTTGATTTTATGCAAAACCGGAAGAGCTAATATCTTGTATCATGGTTTTTCAAATATTTTACTGAATTTATCTGTCATATATTTATTGATATTTGGCTTTCTTTTGCAATTTGTCGATTTGCGGCACTTGTTGCATTTGGTGCCTATTACAAAGTAAGTCGAAGTCACAATAGAGAAATTATTTTAAATACTTTTTTTTTTTATTATTTCAGTGTAGAGACCTTTATGTTTTATGTATGGCCCTTTGTTGTGGTTTTGGCGGTTTCTGAATCAATTAGACGTTACCTTATAAGACAATTTCCAGGCAGTTGGTTGGAACTGACGACCCTTTATTAAAGAAAGTGAAAATATTCAAATGTTTATTTAAAAGTTTGCTTGTTTTTTTTTGGTATTTTTAAAATATTGCATTTATTTTTTGAAATAGCTCGAAGCTGTGTGGTGGTGTTTTGCTTTGTTTGTTTTATTGGCTGCAAATCAATTTTTGTGTGTTTATTTCTTTTTGTTTTTTTTTTTTTTTTTTAAAGTTTGCATAATCTGTATTTGAACTCTACTTGTTTAGGACTTTACACACGGATTTTTTTTTTTGGTTTTTTTTGTTTGTTTTTTTGGTTTAGTTTTTAACACATCAATATTATTTATTTGCTTTTGCTTTGTAAATATGCGTTTTTTGATTAAATTTTTTGTTTTTTAACATTTATTCATATTATATGCAGAGGCATAGCATAGAGATCTATTTCTAATTCCTTTGTTTAATTACTTTTGTACAGTCACAACAAAACAAGAGTTCAGTGTGTTTTTGGGGGCATTGCCAGATAACAACAAAGAACAATTGTGTGTGGGGGGAGGGCGTTGCCAGATAAATAGATGATAGATCACTTGTAAGGACTTAGCACACACGCTGATTTTGAGATGTGCTTTTCCTTTGCTATGCCCTTGTATACAAATATATACATATATGTATATATATATCAAGAGTTCTGTGTATGTAGTTTGTATATCGGTTATGGTAGGTGTGCACAATCAAGTGACTGGAGTGGCTTTTGCTTTAAACATACAAATATAGTTTTCTTGGTTTTTTGTTAAATTCTATTTGATTTATTTATGAAATGATTAAACAGATGTCTTGCATTCATTATTTGCTAAAAATTTTATTTTTTTTTTCATTTTGTTTTTATTTTTTGTATTATCGTGCAAAATAGATAACATTTTCGGTTTGTTTTTATTGAAATTTCTTGTTTGCTCATTCTCTATACAATTAAAGACAGCATTTTTTTTGTGGAAGAAATTAGAAAGAATTGAAATTTATTGATTACTACGATTTGTTTTGTTCGTTTTCTTTTTGTTTATAAAATATACTCATTCATTTAACAAAATGAAATGATCTTGCTCTCTATCTATCTTTCTTTCTCGCTGTTTCTATCTCGCTCTCGCTGCACTTCGATGTTTGAGAAACTTTTTGTTATTCGGGAAAAAACTGAAACCGCAAAGCAAGTTGAAGGCGGTGGGATCCATCATTATGAATGATCAATTAAGTTCTGGGGACATTTTTTTTCTCCTTTTTTTTTGGGTTTTTAATGCTGCTTAAAAATGTATATCAATTATTATCGATTTAGTATGTATGTATATGTTTTTTTTTTTTTTTTTTTTTTATAAGTACATGTATATATATTTTGTATTTTGTTTTTGTTTTTGGTTTTGTGTGTATATTTATTTTAAAGTAATTTATTTAAAGTAATTGCGTTTACAATTTATTTCTATTTAAGTTTTTTTTATGCTTCGTTCACTTTTTAATTTGACACTAATTTAGTTTAGTTTTTTTGGTTTTGTTTTTACGGCAATAAAACAATTTTTTGTGGCAAATAATTTATTTAAATTTCATTCGTTTTTTTTTCTTTCATTTTTTTTGGAAAATTTATTTCAAAATAATATCATATCGCATACAGTTTTTAGTCCCTAAATACTTTTGGGTGTAAGAAACTTTTTGATGTTTTTTTTTTTTTTTTTTTTCATTTTTCAAAAAGTCATAGTCAATTCAGAGTAATTTCATTCTTTTTTTTTTTTAAGTATATATTATGTGTGTGTGTGTGTGTGTGTGTGTGTGTGATTCTTAGTTGTGTTTCTTTGTGTGTGTGTGTCTTTAAAAGAAGGAGGCGGGGCGAATTGTAGGCGGTCGTCAGGTAGGACCATCAGTGCGCAGCATCTGGTAGATGTCATAGGGTTAAACCCCTTGGGCTAGACTCTCCTTGGGCAGGGCTATGATCGACTGATCCACTGCCTGATGGTGTGGAATGATAAATGGTGAGGTTGCCAGCATTTGCAAGGGTCTGCGAAATGGCCAACAAACAACACTCAAACACACATATACCTAAGCAAGAAAGGCATGAGGAGGGAGTCAACTTACTCAGCAAAACTGGTTGTGGTCACCATCGGCTGTCTGACCGTGTGCAGGGCCTGTGAGTTCTTGGCCCTGGCCAGCAAACTCATCACTGTTCGCTTTGTGGGATTCATGCCAGTCCTCGGTACACCCAATAACGGACGCTTACGTCCCAAGCCACCACCTAGCGGAAAGAGATTAGCATCAGCTTTTGTCCCTAATGCCCCACGCACTTCTCACTCCCTTTCTCTCTCCCTTTCTCTTTTTTTTTCGAAATGGTTCAATTTGTCTCACCTATATTGATGGTTTTCACATTACGCAATGCCGGATGCAAAAGCGTCGCACCAGGTGGCTCAAGCAGAGTCAGTGTCGAGGTGCTGGCATCTCCTCCATCCCCAACCCCAATGCCATTGCCGTTGCCAGGCAATTGCAGGGCCGCCTGAACTGCATGTGTTGCCTGTGTCGCAGTGGACAATCCTTGCATCGAGGCGGTTGCCGCTGGCTTCAAAAGTCCACCAATTCCAGCTGCTGTCAGTTGATGTTGCAAAGCCACCGCCATGGCTGTGGTATGCACTGCAAGGCAAATGGAGAAAGGCAATTTATGGATCAGTTATAATTAGAGTTAAGGCCTTACGTTTGCCCCAGTGGCTTGCTTATACGAGTATACATATATACCTATATAGCTATTAATAAACTTCTCTGCTTATCTTCTATGGTAGTTAAGAAACGTTTAGGTTGAAGCTTGAAGGCATAAGTTTGATTTTAGAGTAGTTAAAATTTATCTAAGATGTCCCAAAAGGAAAATCAGTTAACCCGTAATCAAAAAGATATTCAAACATTGCATGCCCAAACGAGTCATTTGATTTTTGAAAGGACTAACAACTGGTTTTAGATGATTGAAGGATGGACGTATCTAGAAAACATTAGCAAGGGGTGTTCAATGAAAAATTAAGATTTTCTGCCTGGGAAATTCATTAATAAGTTAATATTGGCTGTTAAGACAAACGAAACAGGTAAAAAAGATTTGAAATACCGAATACCCTAAACTCTATCTTGAGAGTTCATATCCAATAAAAATATATCTTGAATTTGTGGGATGTTAGTCAATCGCTTCTCACTATTAAAAGACTGTTGGTAATAAAAAATGTCTCATTGTCAAATTTAACTTTAATTAGAGTTAGAGTTCGAGTTGTTTGAACACCATTTTACTCGTATTAAGTTAACTAACACTACATTTAGAAGCACTCGTTTCTCAGAATGTTTTTCATGTATCAAAACTTTACGTCTTTAGAGTTCACAGAACTACAAATTAGTTTTTTGATCAAAATATTCATGCGATTCTCTTTTATATATAGACAGATGTCTTATATATTCAGCAGCTAAACTATCCTTTTTATCCCAAACAAACTAGCATAGTCTAACAATAAGATAAGATAAGACATCTAAGATAGTCTCCAACAATACAAATAGTTTGATCTTCATTACCAAGGATAACAATATAAGTTTATTTAATCATTCCTTAACTATGGCAGTTTTAAGGAGGGGGGGAATTCAAAATTTATCTCTTATTTCTTTTTCAATGATTAGTTCATTATTGCCACAAAATTTGACTAGATGAGCCACTAAAATGGATTTCAGTATCTCTATATCTATCTATTTCCCATCTATAACATAGTCCTTGGCCAATGTTTCCAAATGTCTGTACTTTTGGAAGCAAAATCAACCAAATGACTGATTGTAGTCTCAAATTTCAACTTTTGTGTGTTATTGCAGAATGAGCGATGACATAAAAAATGGCTGACCAGGCACAAAATTCTGTTTGCAGCTTCGACTATGGTCATTTGGCATTCTGTATGGGGTCCCCAACGGGCTATTTTCATTTGCTGTGGAATTATTCCCATTTTTTGTGCACCCAAAGGACCTGGACTCGGGACGGATTCAGTCTACTGCTACTCACATGCTGCTGCTGCTGTCGCTGGGGTTGTGGCCTGTCCGGTTATATGGTCACCGCAGGCTGCAGCAGCTGCTGCAGCGGCTGCTGCTGCATTTGCTCCGGTGTGGGCTTGAAGCAGCTGATGGAAATGATGATGTTGCTGTTGCTGTTGTTGCTCACTGCTGCTGCTAGTGCATGACTGACTGCAATCAAGTTTATCCGGGGAAAGGCAATCCATGCCGCTGGCATCATTGTCAGATTTATCATCATTGGATGTATCCATATCGGCCAATCCTCGATGGGTGTGGATTTGGGGATTCTGGGTAGTTGTGGGACTCTGTGAGTCATCCAGGTGTCCGCCCAAGGCTGGAGTTGATGTCAGCGCTTGCATTTCCCACATCTGCTCTTGGCGTATGTCGTCGTGGTAGTCCTGTAAGGATGAACAGAAAGATTGGTATTGAGAGGATTAGCATCACCGGAAGAGGAAAGGAGTTGGAGAATGGAGATGCGGATGAGGATGAAATAAAAACTGCATTTCTGCCTGGCTGAGCAATTAAATTTAATTTTGCCGTTTTTTCTCCCACTCACTCTCTCTCTCTCTCTCTCTCTCTCTCTCTCTGACTCTGACTCTGACTGCTAGGGAGTAATAAATGTGAATTTTATTGGATGTCAATTAAAAAGTTTTTGCCGAGGAGGACATTTCGTGTGACAGCTCGAAGCACTTCCCACTTTTACTTTGCTTTTCCTCTCTCTGTTTTACTCTCTCTCTCTCTCTCTCTCTCTCTTTCTCTGCGGGATGTGTGCGCGTTCGTGTGAGTGCTTAATGCAATTACATAGGTGGAAGAGTTGGAAGGAGTTAGGCGTTGTCACGGCACACACACACAGAGACACACTTACACACACATGCCCATGCGTTGCCATTTCCCCATTTTTCGTTTCCCACGTTTCGTTTCTTTTTTTTGTTGTTCTTTTCTGTTCTTGTATAGGGATACGTTTTTCATTAACCAACTGATGACTCCTTTTTTTTCGCCCCCCCTTTCGCATGTCATCATAAATCGCAAAATTCCAACTGTCATAAACAATTTTCTGTCTCACACATTGTCTACACGTTGTCGTAACTCTGTCAATTTATCTAAATTGAAACAGTTTTCTTTCTCTTTGAAGATATAAAATATCCAAAATAATTTCTATGCAAATTTTCTTGTTTTTGTTTGTGTCTCCGGGTGTGTGAGTGTGTAATCAGATCAGAAATAACTCAAAAAGACACAGAGTGGCAAAAAGGGAGTGGCATTCGCAGCTCCTTTTGCCAGACAGAGTTTATGTTGTTGACAGCTGCCTGTCAAAGGTTAGCCCAGGATGTCAATATATTAGGTTATTCCCTGAGTGCCCGGGCGCTAGCCATGATTTCCATAATTCGAAATAATGTTTATGCCTGACTGTGCGTTATGTGAAGTGTGTGTGCATATTTTGCAGCTTAAGATTTCACAAAGACAAAGTCAAAATTAAAACAAGAGTCTTACCATTGACTTAACTCTCACGAATTTGTTATACCCTAGCAAGTTCTTAGGATTGAGCGATCTAACAGAACACTGAAAGCTGTGTTTAAAAGGGTATCAAGATGTTTATCAAATTTTTTCAGTATCTACCAGTAAAAAAAGTTAGCTTAATCCAAGGTAAAGTCATTTCTTAGAATATATTTTTAAATATTTGGTAGATATAAACAACACATCACATAAATTGACTATTCTTATAGCTCTTCTAGGTCTGCTCTTGTTTGCAATTTAATTTCAAGCCTAAATCGGATCCTATTAAGATAAGCAATTTAAATATTTGCCAGTGATTCTAAGGAGAATGCATAGATATAAATATAAAAGGAATAATTTCAATTGAGACAAATTTGAGACAAGAAGTGTTAGGTCAACTCAATTTAAAGGTAAGTTATATATTCTAATCGTTGATATTTCCATAACAAGTGCATCAAATGTGACTAGATACATATATAATATTATACAGTTGCTATTAGGTTTTGAATTCATGAATCATCAAAAGATAAAAACCAATAAGTATGTTAAACAAGGCCTTTAGTGACTTTATTTCTATTATCAACCTTACTATATTGTTTTAAAAGCACTAGCAAATTATGGCCGACACTGATTCGTACCCGGATCCTCGTTGTTCAGTTGCCTAACTGCTCTTCTTAAATAAATTTAACATTTATAAAGCAAATATTGATAAATCATACTTAATTTTTGTTTTCTCCTACGTCATGTAATTGTGGTGTAGCCTGGTAGAGCATATTTTGAATTTATGATGAAATCACTTCAAATATTTGTTTCCAATATAATAAAATTTAATTCATTTAAAGTTGGGGAGTTCAAATCAAAATGTATTAAAAAATGAAGATGAAAGGAATGCTCCCATAAGTATGCTAACTATTTGCTCACTTGGACAAGTCCCTGTTGAGTTAAAGATATTTTATTAAAGCTCACAGAGTCTCTGACTCAAGTTTGACTTAAGCGTCAATTAGTTAATTAATTTATATCCTCTCAAAAGCAAATTTCAATTATGTAATTACAATTGCAACTGACAATTGAGAGCACCAACATTTCTATTAACTGCAAAATAGAATGTAATGACTCTCTCTATCTTAACTTTAAGTTAAGAACTCTTGTAATCGTGTTGGCTCAGTTTTTTTTAAAGTGTTTCGTGTTAAACTGCAAAATGTTTCTGTTGCATATAAATAAATAAATGAAGGGAACAAAAAATATATATTCTCCAGGCAAGACTGACATAAATGTATGGTGTGGGTGTATGTGTGGGTGGTTGGGGATGATGCCTGCCTGGTGGATAGTAAAATGGTTAACAGTTGTGTCTCACTCGAGCAGCAGCTACCCATCCCCCTTTGCATACCCACAGGATACGGATACGGCATGGACGATGCACATGGCGTGTCGGACGAGAGCAGCCACACACAATGGACAGGACCTGCAAGTGGAGAGCACACCACCAGGAGATGGTGGAGATGGCGTCGGCAAAAATGTAATTACAGCACAATGCAATTTAGTCAGCGAAGAAAAGAGAGAGCGAGAGAAAGAGCACAAGAACACGGAAGCTGAAGTCGATAACGAGTGCAACCTTGAGGGCTGGAGTCAACACTCGGTTCTCCACATCCCCCACACACTATCCACAACCATTTACCACTCTCCTCCACCCATCTATTCCCATTAAGTTTTGCGTTCAGGGCAAACTTTAAGATGTTTTTCCCTTTTCCCTACTACTCTACATACTTGGCTCCTTTTCACCCATTTCTTTTCTTCTCTTGTGGGAACTTTAATCATTTATTTTCTTGTTTACAGTTTTTTCTTGTTCTTGTTCTTCATCGGGTTGTTGGTTGTATTGTGTTCAAACAGGAAGTCTTAAAAAACAAACAAAGGCAATTTGGTAGAAAACTCACCGGAACCAGAAATCGACGAACTTCCGCTAGGGCGTAGGCAATTCGGGCATGGGCCTCGGCCGGCGCCGCAAATGTAGATATCTCCACGTGAAGGTCCTCAAAGAGATGTGCATACCGATTATCACCACTGCCACGTAATTCCTCTTCCTTTCGTCGGTCGCGCATTGAGCCACGGCCAAGTACGGCCATTTTGCACATTGTGTCCTCTTGAAGTCGCTTCATTGAGTTACCTTTCGGTCCCAGTAGTTTGCCAACGAAATTGAACTGTCGCATGCAATGAGAAAAATGTATTTATCAGCGTGTTCAAGATATGTACGGACGGATAGCTGCATGGTTGCAGGGTCCTCAAACTAACCTTGGGGTGATCTCGCACAGGCACGGCAACTTTTACCGACACTTTGACCGGCTTGTCGCGTGTGATGTCCAGCATTTTAAGTTTCTCTGCAAGCAAACAGGACATGAATTTTAAAAGAGTATCGTTATGGACAGATACATGCACATATATGACTGAAGTTGATGTGTTTACGTTCTTTTTCGCGTTCAATTCAGTTTTTACGTGAATAAAAGGCAATTCATTTTATTTTGCACTCGGGAACTTGGAGATAAATGTCATCAAAATATATATGTATACATATAGTACTTATTCGCACAGAGAGTTCCACTTTTCTATCGGATAATCTCTCAGATGGTTGGCAACAACAACAACAACAATAAGAAAGAGACTAAGAGAAAAAGACACAAAACTTGTCCCACGTTAAGTTCTTATCTAAAGCCCGCACCAAGTTTACCAGAGACATTTGCAAACATTGTGAAACCTTTAAGACAGCTCTTGCCAAGGAATTTTGTAGGATGATTCCTCTTTTTTTTTGTCCTTCTCTCTGTCACTTTTTCTTCTTCCCTGTTTTTTTGTTGGCCGTATTCTTTTGCTGTTTGTAACTAATTAAGCAAAATGCTTCTGCAAACCCAGGCAGAGCTGAATGAGATGATGAGCGGGGGAGAGAGGAGGAAAACCTGGTTGAGGATTGCGAGGGGATGACGAGGGGACACAAATCTGTTGACAAGCCCAAACATGAAAACATTTTTGTTTGCTCTTCAGCTCAGGCAGTCAAGTAATGGTAAGGCAAGGCAAGGTAAAGCAAGACAAGGACTTCCACACACACACATAGAGAGAGAATGAGAGAGAGACACATACTCACACACCGACACTCATTAGCAAGCGAAATGGCTTTCTTAACACCTTTGTTGTTGCAACATTTGCGTGGCCTGCTTACATTCTGTCTCAGTCTCTCTTTCTCTGTCTATCTCTCTTTTACCATCTCCCTTTGTGCCTTGTCAGTTAGCAGCAACATGCATAAGTAGTTGTAGCTGTAGTTGTAGTTGGCAGTTGTCAACCAGAGTGCACTCTGATGATTCATACACAAACACACACACACACACACACGTATCTAGGTATTTAGTACATTTCGCTTTGCACACATATTTATGTGTGAGTGAGCTATTTCGGGGTAAACAGGTGAGTGCCATCGAAAAGAAACTACAGGGGGGCCATTGAAACACACTAAAATTGGCCTCCAATTGACTTGCTATTCACATAACTGTCAACACAAATAATCGTTAGTCTTTTCGGCTTATACTACCTACATTCGAGAACTGCATGGGCATTATATTAATCGATAAATATCCGCATTCCATTAGGTGTGAAAATAATTTGTGAACTTAACACTCCACAGCACTTTGGGACGCCGAGCCGTTTTTTAAGCACTTTATTCAAAAATATATGATTTATAATAATTTTCAGTCTCATTACATTGCGTGAGGTAATAAATATATTTTGCAATTATTTTTAGAGAAAATGGGCGTGGCATCTCGCTTCCACGGCGAAAAAACCGTATTTTGCCCAAAAAAGTATGCAAAGTATTTTATCAAACACAATACTTTTCATACAACCGTTATGATTTTAATAATTTCTTTAAATTTAGGCCCAAGATTCATAGAAAAATCTAGAAAATGTTACTAAAGTTGATCAATATCATTATCAGCATAAGTAATACAGACACTTGAAGCAAGCAACTGCTTCTGTCGGCCGCGGAATTGGTTAAATGCATTTGGAAGCTTTTTGTAAGCTTAAAGAGAAAATCAAGGGTTCGGAATGTCCATTTTTATGCGGAAAGTGTTTTTAAAATCTGCGATTCTATTGTTTTTCTTGGCGTGAAGGTTTGGCTTATATGTATAGCAACCAGCAACCTTGTAAAATACCTTTCCGCTTTTAGTAGTAAACCTTATTTTCTGATTCGTACTACTCTTTGTGTGTGCATAAATGAGACATTAAAGTCGCGGAAACGATTTTTGTGCTGTTATTGGAGGTATTCCCTATTATTCGAAAGGTCGTATGCATCTGCCATCTAAAAGATTGAACTTAAAAATATCCAAATTGGTCCTATATGTTTTGGTGCAATAAAAAAAAAAACGCCTTGTATTCAATTATAATTTCGCATCTAACACACCTGGAGCACTGTACACTACATGCGCCTGCAACCTATGAACATTAACTCGATATGCTTTATTCCTTAATCGTTTTTTCCTGCTATATTAAAATCTCGTCCATAGCAGAAATTTGAGGTTATTCGCTAAAAAGTTAAATTGCAAAAAAAGTGGTTATTTGTGGACATTGAGACTTTTATATTTTACAAAGAATTGATTATTCTATCCAATAGTAAAAGTTTTAAACTGCACACTGGTGAACATTTTTTTTAAACTTTACCTAAAGTTAAGATTTCGTTATAAGTTTTGTTTTTGCGAGTTGCTCAGAATGACACAAATTTTAAGGCACACACCTAAACTTGTTACAAATTAAATATATTTACACATAGTACAAACCCGACTTTTTCAATTGCATCAACAGTTTTATCAATAACGTTCTTCTTTCAAAAGTTATATACACTCAAAGTGAAGCAACAATTTGCAATAAACGGAAGGAATTCATTCTGTTCCCAACACTGGTTTTCAACAATGTTTTTCTCGAAAGTGTTGAAAAAATTTGAAAAAGCGAGTATGCAGAAATATGCATTGATGTTCTACCTATAAAGTGGCATCAAAACATTTCGATTTCATTAACTTTTAAAAATTGACTTAAGTGCTCAAAAAACGGCTCGGCGTCCCTATGTGCACAGCCAACAGATCCATAATCTTTCTATGTGTGTGTTTTTTTTTTAACTAAAAACAATTGAAGCGAAAATAATTTAAATTGATGTGTCAAAAATATAATTAAAATTTTATTTGCTTTATTTATAAATACGTGATATTTTATTCCTGCATAAGGTATTATAAAATTAGTCCTAAGGCAGATGTTTGTATATACTTTTGATCAGCTTGAAAGGCCGAGTTGATATAGCCGTATTTTCGTCTGTGCCAATCAACTTTACGACCTTCAATATAAAGCTTCTTGATTAAGTTTGACAATTAGACGGATCAGACCACTTCAACATATAGAAATACTTATAGACAAATCATCATAAAGTAGGCCTAATGAGAAGTAGTCTTTAGTCGATCTGTTATTTAACGGATGGAAAACACATAGTAATTTAAAATTTAATATATGTAAATGATTTTAGCAACAAACCATTTCTAAAAGAATTGGGAAACTTCAATTCTGATTAGGTTAAGATCTATTGGCTATATTGGCTATTAACCATGCCAAGTTTAACATTTTTCAATGTCAAAAAAAAAAGAAAGAAGGACAAACAAAACCAAATCACCGTTTCGTCTTAATAATCTATATATTTATTAATATAAAGTCAATTAATTATTTATAAAGTTTTAAAGTAATTGACGAAGGGAGAAATTCTTAAACATTTTAATGAACTTTTGGTCCTTCATAATTATTCCGCATAATTCGAAAATAATTAACATCTTTGATTTTGATTAAAGAATCAAGTTAATAAAATTATAAACTAGGATTTAATATTGTGCAATTTAGTAGATATAGTTAACTTAGCCTTTAAAACCACTTAAAACTTATACAGCAATGTTGTTTTGTTATCAAATTGTAAAATTAAGAGAACATTTTCAATTACATTACTTTAGAAACAAGTTGTTTTTTATGCTGAAAAATATTTATTTTCTAAAAATTTATCTCATTTGCATTGGTAATGAAATCATTTCCATATTACCATGTTAATACGCTTGGGACACTAATTACACTTAACTAAACTAAACTAAACTAAAACTACAAGTGTAACTGTCTCCCAGCTGTTTGGCTCTTGTCATTTTTAGGTCAACTAGTCTGTTGATCAAGCATGATATATAAACTTATTTATTCGTTTCGCTCTATAAGCTCTAAGCTTATAAATAAATCAAAAGCAACAGGGGGAAAAATAGCCATAGATACTAACGCTTTTGGCTTAATGGAATAGCTAAGACGGTCAGTCAACCTGTTTCATAGCCAGACAGCTTGAGTTGGCTTCAACATAGAGTTTCACTCGAGTAAAGTTAACTTTAAGAAGATACAAGTTGGAAAATTCAATCGATTACTTGCTGGATGGAAAACTTGGCAATCTCAAAAAGGTTTATTTGAATATAATTTTGCACAGATGGCTTCAAAGTGGAAATTGAAATAATTTCATATAATTTTTCATTTTCATCACAGAAGTAGGCAACACTTTTCGCATATTAATATCCTGTCAGTCTGCTTTTTTCTGTTATCTTCGGGGCAAAAAGGAAGAATGTTGAATGTTCCATTGAATAATTTGCTCACATCTACATTTAATTTTCCCATGTGACCTTTGATTTTCCACACTCAGGTGGGCTTTTCCTTAAGCTACTAAGGAAAAATAGGGTAAATAATATAAATCATGCCCTAGACAATGTCAACGCTTGGGCTCTAAGGAAAGAGACACAGACTGATGGAGATACCAGAAGAAAGAAAAATCATACATAAACAGAGAGAGAGAGAGAAAGAAAAGTTAGAGCCAGAGAGAGGGGCAGAGAATAACTCAAGAGTTGACAAGGGGCCAAGCAAAGGCAAGTGCCTGGCCCCCGAAGGCAGCAAATCAGGGAGTAGGCAACGCCAGACAAATGACCTGGAAAAGCCAAACGAAACACAAAGCGAATGTGAGGAGGAAGAAATATGCCAGAAAGAAAAGTGAACACTGCACAATAACAGCAACAACAACAACAACAACAACAACAATAACAACAGCAACAACAGCAGCGGCAACAACAAACAAAAACTTGGCAAACGGAAACAATTGCAATGACTGAGCAAATGTTTAGCATCTAACCCATGGGAAAGCGATAAGGGGGCAACGGAAAATGGGTAGACATTTTGCTGAATCAGAGGAAATGTAAGAGGAAGTGTTAGTTGCTAAACAGAGACTAAAGTTTTATTGTTGTTGGTTAAATTTGATATTTAATTTGAACGAGACGCAAGCCGAACAATACTTAAATTTTCGCAATTTTTTTTTTTTTGCTTTTTGCCTCTTTAGTTTTTTTTCCACTTGATGCAATCTGTGATAAGAAAAAGGAAGATGAGGATGATGATGGCCATTTTAATGGTGCAAGTGGTTCATTGGTTTGTGTTGGCATTGCCTTTGCTGGTTGGCCACCACCTGAAATGCATACCTAATTACCTTAATGGCCTTTTCGGTCATAAATTTGTAGTGGAGATTAGGTTGCCAGCAATTTTACCGGTTCGCCAGCCAAAAACTTTTCTCACCTGAATGTGTATGTATGTATGTTTGTCCGTATGTATGTACAGACATAGCAATGCAGATGCGGGTTGCCGATCAAATTATTATTACCACCAGCAAGCAGTAAGAGAATTATGTTTATAGCCCAAATAATATTTTGTTGGCAACATAAAAGTATCGACTATAAGATTCTGTGTTGCAAATACAAGCAAATTCTTTCAGCCTTAACTGAGAACCACTTTAGTGTTAGTTAAGTGACCTTATTAAATGTGTTCCGTATCTCTGATTACATATTCTTCTTTCTTGGGCCATATTCCTTGGTTATCCTTTTCGGAACTAACCCGCAGAAAGCAATCAAAAGTAAAAGGAATAGAAAGAACACCCATAATGATAGTACTAATAGCCTAGATCTGCCACAAAGCTACTGTGTCAGCTTAGTTTCGATATATATAAAAATATACTCAAGACTTAAATTAAACATTTTGATTACGAATAAACCAGGCCCAAACGAGGGGAAAAATCAAAGCAAATCTTTTTGGAGTCACAAAAGTGAGTTTAGTTTTAGCTCTTGTTTTCGAAATATCTTAGAAAATCCAAGTAATTATAATTACCCATACTACACAAGCGAGTTTTAAGTTAATTAAGAGGTCGAGATATGAGTAGAAGATTAAGTTTAAGCAAAGGTGCAACCAAAAAGCCTTGAGTAATGAAATATTATATTTAAGATGAACAAAAAGCTTATTGATTTTACTTCATATTAATTATGAAACTGCGATTTCGAATTCCTTGTAATACTGAAGAAGGTTTAAGAGTTAGGTTTAGGATACATGGCTCTCAGATAGGTTTAAGAATTATATCCAGGATAAATACATTCTTAAGCGCATCTTGCAGAAAGATGACTTATTAAAGAATCTAATGAGCATCTGAATTAAAAACACACTCTTGATTAAAAACATAATTTCAAGTACACAATTAACCAACAGATTGATTATATTTCTATTGATTGATGAAAAGCTTTACAATCGTGAGGAAGCTACAGTTTCACAAGTACCTACTTTCAGGTGTTTCAAAGGTAAAGGGCCCATTCGAATATACCCTTATCTACCCCCCAAATAGCAACAAGGTATAAAATAATCAATAAAATTTTTGTATGTGTTGCATGTGCATTATGTAAAATGCCAATTAAAATGTTTTCCCCAGCATTAAAGCGTTGATGGTGAAAAATTTTTATCGTAATTATTTTTCATCCGGAGGAAAATGCAAATGAATTTCAATAACTGCATATGATAATTATAAATGAATGATAAATACAGCATAAATCATAAATTGTCTGCAAATAATATTAATAAATTATGAATGCTAAGAAATCGGAAAGGCAAAACGTAAAGTCAATTGCAACAAAATGTTAAAGCCCAAGCAAATAGGCAATAAGGCCCAAATGTGGCAATAAGCATGGCAATTTCATTTAATTGCGACAGCTCTCTGTCTGAATTAATTAAATTAAAATTAATTTGCTTCCTTAATTAAAAAACACCAAATTCCTTTTAAAGGAAAAACTCAAGATGAATAATAATAAATATACAGCCATGTGAGGGAAATATAATAAATATAAAACAGACCCCTAAATTTGTTTATGAATATTAATGAGTTAATTAATTTGTAAAAAATTTAAGAAGGTTAAACTTTTTGTTCTGCAGAATCTAAAGATGATGTAAAAATTGTAGATTTTATCACTGAACCAACATAAAATTTGATAATATAAGTATAGACAGAGGCTTTTGTTAAATTCCTTTCTATGGAGTTTAATTAGCTTTCTTCTCGTGGGACAACTTTGCAACTTTATAACTAAATCAATTGATGGAACTTGGAAAAGTTAAGTGAAAGTTTTCCATGATCCTTTGAACACAACACGCAGATGGGAAAGTTGCAAGACAAACGACTGCATAAAGAAGAAATTTCACGTTTTATACCTGGTGGTCATTAGGCGGTTTCAGAATCTATGTAACAGGTCAAAGTTGGTATTTATGCGCCCATAAAGAACACAAATGAATTTTTATATGCGCCCAAGGCACGAATAGCCTTAGCCTTGGACTTATAGTTGATAACCGAGTTCATTTAGTTAATCGAGAGACTGCAGCAACAGGAAATTAAAGAAGAAATTTTACGAAAATACATTTTTTTGTTTTCTGAGGCGTTTAAGGGAAAAATTATTTGCCTAATTACTTTTATTTCTTTTTGCTGCTAATTAAACAGTCAGCCCGAAATGCTTAATTACTTTAATTCACTTATGCTGTTAATTAAATCTTGAGATGGGAAAAAAGGTTTCTACAAAGTTGGTTGACTTTAATACTTTCATTATGTTTAGGAAGGACTTTTAGTCATTCTTTCATTCCTCTCGTGTTATGACAGAACAGTCTGTCCTTCTTAATTAGAAAATACAATTGAATTTGAATAAAATTTACCCAAATTTACTCCTTTTTAGCTTGAGTACAATTCTTGTTATAAAAAAATAGCCTTATGTCCTTCTTAATTATGAAATTGAACTACATTTGAGTCTTCTTTTAAGCCAAGAAATCATTACAAAACTCACTCAATCAAGAGAAAATTTCTACAAAATGTTGTAGAGAGTAGTTTTTACATAATCCTTTTAAGTAAAGCTAATGGTGTGAAAGTATTTACTATTTAAAGGGAAAATTAATTTGAATTCATAGTTTTGAAGTATAAAATTGGTATGATTAACCTTTAAAGTTAATCCCTTAAGTCTTTAAGCCAGTGATTAGAATTATGAAAGGCAAAACACAATAATCTTTACCCACATTTTATTAAATGAAAGATATAATGGTAATGTGCCCCATTCTGTTGCTTCTAATATTTAATTAGTGTGACACCTTTTTCTATGGTGTGTGATTGACATAATCATAAATGTGTGCCCACTTAGATATGGTTATGGGCAGTTTTAATATGCTAAAAAGAAAATTACATTTTATGTTTGTTTTCTTATTTCCCTTGTTCGGCTATGTTTATTTTTTGGTTTTTTATTTGGAACATATTTACAGAAATGTCAGTGTTAATGCTCCAACCAATTTCTTAGCTCATCTGCCCCCTAGTCATAAAAGAAAAAGAAGGAGACACAGAGAATGAGAGAGAGAGAGATTGAGGCAAACGAAACGAAACGATGCGAAACGAGGCTTTTGCAAATGAAAGCCAAAGTCAAAGCATCAATGGCTGATGGCTCATTTAAACGTTTTCGTCTTTGACGATGGGGAGAGTTGATGGTGGCAGAGGGATGGGGGGTCTCTCTGATGATGTCCTACTGTCCCTGGTTGGTTCATCGCATCCTCCTGGGACGGATTACCAAAATGCGGCTCGTTAGCCGAAACAAAAGAGAAAAAAGTATAAAAAAAAAAACGAAGAAAAAAATTGTTGCCCAGAAGCTTACATGTCGTTGTTCTCCCTGCCCCTCCTTTGCCACCTATAAACCCACTCGGTTCTAAAACGGCAAAAATAAAAACACAAAAAACAAAAAAATACAGAAGCCGAGAAGATGACATCAAACAACATTCAAGGAAAACAGTTGCCCTTCTTGTTTATGGCATTTGTATCCCTTCGTTTTAACTTTCTTTTTTTTTTTTTTTTTTTTTGTGACTGCGAAACGAATCTGAAAAATCGTATTGTTATTTTGGAACTTTTTCATGTCGTTGGGATTAAATTTAAAGCTGGAGCCCACAAGGCTTTTGCCTTCCCACCAAAAAAATAAAGACGAAAAATAAAATAACGAAACTAAATGAGTGAAACCTTTCGTTAACTGTGTCTTTTGGAGTTCAAATGAAAGGCAAAAGTCTCTGACTTGACAACAAATTTGTAAGTAGTTTTCTTTAGCCATATGACGTAATTTTAGTTCTTCAGTTCTTGTTCCCTGTCTCTCGGTGTCTGGGTCTCTATGTTTATGATTAAAATTTTTCCTGTTCTCAATATTCTGGTATGTGGGATATCGGTATCAGCCAGTGTGACGACAGTTTTTACGATGCCAGGATGCCGTTTATGTTCTTTCATTCTCTCTCTCTCTCTCTCTCCCACACACACTTTCTCCATCTTTGTACTCTAACTTTGGCGTAAACAAGTCAAATTCGAAAAGGTGGAAGCGCAGAACAAAAAAAGGAAAGAAGAAAGAAAGAATAAATAGAATAAGGAAATGGCGTGAGGTTTACTAAAATACCCGCACAGAAAGTAGAAAAACAAAACACAAACATAGTAAAGGTAGTTAGGAGAGTAGAGTCAGGAGAGGAGATGGTGCTAAAAACATGCAAAGTCAACAAAATGCTGACTGGCAATGGTTTTTACTCCCCATCGGTTTACTTAACTCTGTTTGACTTTCGTTTATATCCCCCCCAGATGTGAAAATGAGGATGAGAGAGAGAGAGAGAAAGTGTAGTTATTGTAAGTGGGTGAAGCAATTGATTACGAAAAGTTATCTCCATAGATATACTTAGTTATTGAGGCGGGGCTAAACGTTTAGATTACAAAACTAGATAACCAAATTAAGCATTTACTTAATATGCATTCGTAAGATAAAATATTTATTCATGCCTTTTGACTTTACCTGAACTTTTTAGCGACCTTTCTTCTTGTGTACTTAAAACAGTTTTGCCTTCCATTCTATTATGTTATCTTCTTTTGTTCCTCTTTCTTGTCGGTCGTCTTCTTGGTCTTTTTCTTCGCTTCTTCGGATTCTTTCCACTGCAAGTGAAAGAATGTGAATAATCTATATGAAGCATGTAATAATAGTTTCAAGTAAAATGCATTAAAAGCCAAACAGGGATTTGCTTCTTGTTTTCAAGTTTTCCCCCCAGTCAACCATTCGCTAGAGCCTAACAACCAAGCAGTTTTTGCGGCTTTCGTGGTAAGCTTGGGGTAAAAAGCTTAAGAGCAAAACTTTGCCAAAAATTTTTAACATAATGTTGAATGTGAAGAAATTCGGTGATGGGGAAGGAGTTGGGCGAAGGGAAACGAAATTTGTTTTAAGCTGTTGATCGGCTTTTGTGGAAAATGTCAACGCATATTGGAAAACAATCGAGATGGAGAAAGTTTGCTTAAAACTGAAAAATTGTGTAGTATTAAATGTCAATGTTTGAGGCTTCATCTCTTACCCATTCTGTCTTTCTTTCTCCCACTCTTTGGTCTTCCCCCAAGACATCATCAACATTGACAACTGTCGAGTATCACATTTCATAGTCAGCAAATAACTATGGCCCAAGGCAAGAGAGATGAGGGAATGACGGAAGTAAGTAGAAGCGATAGGCGAATCATATTCTTTGACCCCATTTTGTCAAAACAAACAAATTTGTGCTTAAAAAATAATTGGTCCCCTCCGGCATGCCGGTCCATTAATTTCTGGAGAATCCACTTCTACTTGAGAGCAAAACATAAAATGATGTAATGTAATGTAATATAATTTTCGAATCCATAAAATCTGTGTAATCATCCCGCCTAATTGCCTTTTACGATGATGTGAAACTTGCTTTTGTTTATTTCTATTTGCCTTTCCTGTATTTCGACTCCACACGGCCTCTTTCCAATTACTGTTTTCCTCTGGTTTTTCGATATTAAAGGCAAGCCGGCAAAACTACCTGGTCCCAAAGGAGGAAGAGGTGGAGCGAAGGGTGGGGGGCTTTCGAAAAGGGGTCAAAAACTTCTTTCAAATTAATGATGGGGCGCGTCTGACAATGCCCGCCCGACTTCTCTGCCCTGTCTACCTCTAAAACACACACAAAACGTTCTCAATCCCAGGTTGTTGTTCTTGTGGTTGTTGTTATTTTGAGTTGTTGCTGTTACTGATGTTGTCGTTGAGTTTGACGGATTTGTGCACAGCTTCAGATTAATGCTGCGATTATTGTTTGCCATTGCCATTGTGTGTACAGTGGTGTGTATGCGTAATGTAGATATAAAAACTTTTTTATAGCATACTTCTTGGGGCTCAGAGTTTTGTCAAACTTCATATAAGTGAAAATTTGCCATAAATTAATATAAATAATAATGAGCTATTAACATTTGCAGAAAAGTAAATCTAAAATGTATTGTTTCTGTCAATTTATTCAATTTTTTCTTATCACTTTTCTTTATTTGGTGTGTTTGTGGAAGATTGACCTTCCGTATTTATTTGTTTACTATTTTTATTCTTAGTTACTCTTGTTTATCTCTTTTCTTTTGTATGTTTTCTACAATACATTTCTTATCGTCATCTCTTACCCAATTAGGTTGTTTACGTTCTTTTTTTATTTCTTATACTTGTTTATGTTCTTTTGAATACTTCCTTATTTTGTTTGTTGTACACTCGATTTAGTTTTCCAACACTTTTATATAGGTTAAACTGTTTTCTTTGTTTTTTTGTTCTGCCTTGCCTTGTTCATAAATCATTTCTTAATGTTGCCTTCTCGTTCGTTTTCCCTGTTTGTCATTATGCTAATGCTTCTCATATTGTTTTCTTATGCATTTAAAGGTGAGATGGAAAGTGCTTTTCGCTTATTTGAAATGTTGTCTAGTTTCTATGTATTTGAGGCCACTGTAGGCTGTGCCTTTTGTATGCAAAATTTAACCCAGTGTAGAGTAGGTCGGTCGGTCGGTCGCTTGTTTGGTCGCTTGGTTGCTTTTGCTTTTATTCATTCTTGCCGCATTTTCATCCTTAGCCATGCATTCTGTCTCTGTCTCCATCTCTTTTCCCCTCTGTCTCTCTGACTGGCTTTCTCTCTATTTGTGTCTCTTTTGCTCTGCTTGTGTCTTTGTATAGCTTGGTACGCACGATTTAAGGATAACGAGGATAGAAATGCAGGAAGCGAGGCAAATATTTACACAGTTGGATGATTTAGATAAAGAAAGACATGAACATGAACCATAAAACGACGAAGGGGATAAAATACGAGTAAACCCATGGATAAAGTGGAAATTTTTGGAATACAATGAAGAGGACTTTGCCTCAAAACGGAAGAGGCCGTCGTGATTGCCGTCGGAGCGCCATATTCTTATTCTTCACTTTTTTGGTTTTCATTGCTGGTCGGCGGCAAATAGTACAAAAGAATTAAACAACAACAACAACAACAATACCAATTTCTTTAACACGAAATTGTAATCCACAAATTAATGCAAGTTTCATGTTTAACATCTTGAAATCCATTTACTCTGTTCGCTTTTGGGTTACATCCATTGATTTAAGGTTCGTTTTTTTTTTGTTTTTTTCTTCTTCCCTTTCTTTGCTATCCACATATCCATACTGTTAGTTTTTTAGTATGCAAAGCCATGCGCACCTGGATAATTTATTCAAGCGAATATTGCAGTCAGGAGTACCAAAAAAAAAATACACAAAAACACAAACAAACAAACCAAACAAAAAAAAAACAAGGAAAACCTACATATAAAATGGAAATGCAAATGTCCCTACCAGCATCAAAGCGAGATAGAGACAAAGAGATAGATATGAGAAAGCATAAGAGAGAAATGTGATAGAGTAAAAAAGGAAGTGCTGCCTGCCAATCCCAATTCCAATCCCAATGCCAATCCTGCAAGCCACCGCCCTCCCCCTCCTGCCACTCTGTTTGAATTTTCTATCTATCCACAAACATATTCTAGCTATGCTACGTGTCAAATCCACTGGAAAGCTAAGGGCTCTAAACAAAAAGCAAAAAAAGAAAACAAAAGCAAAAGCACAGGGCAAATGACATACTGAGTGAGAGTAGAGCATATTTCATTTGATTCACACAATATTTTGCAGAGGAAAATTTAAATAATTCGCAGTCGAATGCAAAGAGGCATTCTGTCAACATTCAAAATTCCACATAACATAATCAAACAATCCGTCGATGCATACATTCTGTCATATTATATTGGTACATTATAAAATCGCAGCCAGCATTTAAAATGTCTACGCTTCTTCTCTTCTCCTCATTCTCTCGTGTGTGTTTGTGTACATATGGATGTTTATTTGTTTGCTTCAAATGTTCTGTTTGCACTTAGAAATTGAAATATTCAACTAACTCAAACCAACTACATCTAAGCGCCCCAGCACCCAACCACCCAACCTCAACTCATCCGCTCACCATGTTACGTTCCACCATTTGGCCTTTCCTCTCTTTACGTATGTATGCACGTGTTCCTTCTCTCAATAGTTTGATGCAACTAAAAATTCTCGGACCGGAAATTGTTTCACAAACGTTTGGCCAATTAATTTCAAAAAATAATGGAGAAAACTTTCATCAACCAAAAAGGAATAAGTCATGCATTTGAAACGGAGATGAAGTGGGATGCCATAATATACAAGTTAATCTTGAACACACAATTCATATGTTTTTGGCAAAAAAACATGGAATAGCAATCAGTATGTACATATGAATGTAGTTTTAGGCACTCAATTTGTTTTAGTTTTAAATGTCAAATATACACTTGTACATAAAATGAAAATTTGTTGGGTGTTTCTTTTAAATCTTAATTAAATACCTTTTCTTATAATTCTTTAAGAAAAACCTACTGACCGGTTTATTATCCTAAGGTTAAGGAACTTAAGAAGATCTTTTCAAAAATCTTATCACAAACAAAACAAATCTAATGTTTCACATTTCTAAACAATTTTTAAAGTCTGGTATGTCAAGAAATGATTTAAAGTCAAGAGAACGTCTACTTAAAGTCAATGATAAATCAAATTAAAAAATTCAGCTTCGCCAAATGTGTTTTTCGAGGGGAAAAAAGTAATTTATTTATTGGACTATTATCTGTTTCGATATTTGATTAATAAATGATGTTAAAAAGGACCTATATAAACATCGTGTTCACCTGAACTGGCTTCACTAAATCAGATTCACCAAAGAAACATACAAAACGAAACAAAAATGTAAACAAAAATAAGTCATAAAGATTCACATATCAATTAATGCTTAAAAAACAAACAGAACATGCATTCACACTCTGTGGAAAAGCACTTAAGATTATAACAACGGCGCAATATCAAGTCGCCAACGCTGAGCATGAAATATAAACATTAGAATAAACATTTTGAAGAACAATTGTCGCCTTCTAGAGTCTAAGAGTTCATTTATATACACAACTCTTTTGTAAATAAAATCAGTTCATATTTTGAATTCAACGGATGAAGGTATTGCTTTTAGTTGTGGTACTAGATTCCCCTTCATATGCTCTTGTTTCAAAAGTTTCAAAACACTTTTTTAAGCCACTTAAATTTAATACTAATATCCAGCAAAATACCAAATTTGATCAAAATCTGACATCAAATAGTCGAGTTATGCATATAAACGTTTTTCCATAAGGCCGCAGTTGGGCATTGGCTGGTGGGGGCGCTAGGGTGCTCGTATGCTAGAGTGAGCGAGATACTAAGATATGCTTGTAAAAAGCATGTGGAAATGCATTTGTATAATAAAATTATAATATTTGCTTTACTGGTGTATGCTATACCAAAGTCGGCGAGACGACTTACGTCATTTTTTTCTATTAACAATGTGAGATACAATAACCTAAACTGAACATCCTTGTTGATTCTTGCTACTTTTTAAACAATATTAATGGAGAAATGGAATATCAATCGTTTTTTGTTTTGAGCACTATAATAACTTATGATGTTGTCAAGTCTTATAATTGTTTAGAAATGATTGTTAAACTAATTTTATTCCTATCTTAATGAACGAAATGAGAAATGTATTGAATATTTTTGTCACTTGTTGGCAACCATGATTTTTTTTCCATATTTTTATTGACTGTTAAAAAGAATTCCTCATCTTCAATAACCACACCAAAATGATCTGCTACAAGTAAACTGTTTACTTATTTTAACGTCAAATAATAGAAAAATATTTAAAAGGTGTAGCGTAGTATATAAATTTGGCAAATGATTGTGAGATGAAAAAAGTCTTTTGTAAAATTTTTTGGAAATTTATCCTTAAATGCTTATAAAAGGTTTCCACCAGCAACATTATATTATCTGTAGGATCTTAACTACACGGGATCAATATATAATAAAAAGAAACTTATTTATTTATTGGTTTGGCCACAAAAAAAAAAAAAAAGTAATTGACCAGCTAAAATATTTAAATATATGCGCCTAAAAGCACTTAAGTTACGAATATATATTTAATTTATAGTTACTTTGTTGTTTATTTCAGGCAAAAACATGTGTAATCAAATGTTATACATCGAAATGATATAAAAATTACTAATTCATGATATTTATTGCCAATGAAGCATAAAAGTTGTTTACTGACCGCTTTCCACAGCTCCTCTCTTCAACCTATCCACACAATAAATGTATATGTAACTATAAAAAAGTTTTCTTTTCGCCATTTAAATAAATTCATAAACGTGTCTCACATATATAAAACTTATACATGTATACTATGTATAATTTACCCACAAAAAAGTAAAACTTTTTCCTTTATTCTCCGCACAAAAAAAAAAAAAAGAAAAGATGGAGAAAAAACCAAAACGAGATGGCCACAAAGCAAAAACCCAAAAAAAAGTCAGCATGGTCAAGAAGAGTTTTGTGGGGATTTATATAGAAATTCCTCATATCTACACACACATATGTATGTGTGTGTGTGAGTGTGTGTATGGCGAAATTCCTGATAAATAAATATATGCTTTTTATAGAAATTCCATAAAAGTTAACTTTTATTGTGGTTGCTTTTTGGCAATCTATCGAAAAAACCTTCACACACAGATCTCCCACATCTCCCACACACATGGGAGCGGGGGGAGAAGTAAGAAAATATGACCAAACATCAATATTCATCTGGGGGTAATAATTTATCAAAATTAGTTTAGTCCCATAGACTTAAGGCTACAAAATCACCAAATAAATGGCCTTTCACTCCATTTACTTAGTTAGTGTAGTTAGTTATTTGCCATCATCATTCCCTGGTGGGTGTACAGGAGAGGAGTGAACAGGGGAGCAGAGCGCGTTGAGAGTGAAATAAATCAAAAGCAATTACATACATACATACATACATATACCTATACTCTATGTATATTCATTCGTTTCGTTCACATTCATTTAGTCAAACATTCATTTATTCGTACTCCGCACATTTGTCTCAAGGGAGAGGATGCTTTTGTGGCCAAATATTTATTTATTTTGCATTCTGGTTGAATAATTAAGTTCAGTTTGGCTTCAGGTATTCGTAATTAAGTCGTTACGTTTTGTAACAGGTGTGAAAATAACCTGGTTTTACTTTTGTATTTGTGTGAGTGAGTGAGTGAAATATTTATTTACCTATTTATTCAAGTTGAGTAAAATCCTGTGTTACATTTATCTAGATGATATTCACAGTCACTTAAATTTGCCTTTTGCACCTTTGGGGCGCTTATATCATTTCTTATTCATTCAAACACACACACCCACACACCCTGACACACACGGACACAATTCGCACGAAGGAATTCATTCAGCAGGAGCTGAAGCACACTACTGCAAAAAAAAGGTGCCAACTTTGGTGCCTTTTTAATTTCGAGATAATGTCATCCGATTTGTATCCCCCGAAAAACCGCACACCGTTGTGAGGGGGGAGGGGCAGAAAATTCCGCGCGCCAAATGCAAATGTTTCGAAACGACGCGACGTTTTGACGACGACGACGGCGGCAACGACAACGACAACGACAGACGGGAGAAATGGCAACGACAATGTTGAACTAGTTAGAAACGACTCCCGCGACGGAAGCTGGTTAAGTACTCCCCCATCCAGGTGGATAATATATATACATATATATAAAACTTTCAATGGTTTGGGTTTTCGTTTAGCTCCGGATGGCACTGATGCTCCTGGCTGCCACTTGACACTAGATAAACAATTTGTCCCCGAAATGGCCAAAGCTTGGCGCCAAACAAAACACCTGAAGTGTATACCGAAACTACCACAACATTCTTTTGTCTCTCTCTCTCTCTCTCTCACTTTATCTCTTTGTTTCTGTCTCTGTTATATAGAGGCGTTTTCTTCTGTTTTTGGTATTGCAGATGTCTTTTAGTCCGCTATGTGTACCGCTCTAGGTGAAGACCAATGCTTAACTAAAGTCACAACATACAACAGAACAGTTCTGATACTCTAAATGTGGATGCTGAACAAATGGATTCTGCGCAATCTCTCCTTGTTGCAGTCTCTTCCTCTCTGCCTCTGTCCGTCCTCCAGTTTGCTCTGTCTCTACTTAATACTGGGTACAGTTTTTCTTTTGGGCATTTCCGTTATGCTAGAAAATTGCATATGCAAAATATAATTACTTTTGCTGGCAAAAGACTATGATTAGCTTGGCTAGAAGGAGACTAACTTTTATGCTTTTGAGATTAATTCCATCCACAAGCAAGGAAAGATAATGGAAAAAGGGAAAACTACTTTCTACACACACAAAGTAAGGGGACTTAATTCGTTGAACAAAGGCTTTAACATTCTACAGATTCATTTTCATTCATATCGATCGCTATGGGGAATTGGTTTACATTGTATTCAGACGTTTGCCTTTGGCCGAAAGTAAATTTGCATTCTAGTTTTTTTGGCAAACACAAAAACAAAAAAACGAGTAGAGGAGAGGAAACTGAAACCTCTTGTTCAAAAGCGTGGCTCACAACAACATCTGGCCTTCCTCTCTAACCAGAAAAAAACCCAAATTGCACGCTTGTTTATTGTGGTTGCAACGTTGCCCCCCTTCACACCCAAAATCCTCTCTTTGGTCTTCGCCTGGCGTCGAATGCAAATCGCCAAGGGGCCCTATTTGGATACCGTTCAATGCACCAGGGACTTCTCCCCCCCCCAATGTATGACAAACAAACATAAACATTGTGTGCGAAAATGCGAAATACGTTGGGACCTCCTTTAAGCCCAAATAACGTCTATACTTGGGTAGTAGCAGATGCAGAGGCAGCGACTAAATTTCAAGGCACAGTCGGAGGCAAAGGCAGAGATGGTGAAAGAAGACTCATAGCATGAGAGACTCGGACGCGGAGGCGGAAGCAAAGGAGGCGTGAGTGTTTGCGTGGCCCACTCTAATTAAAATTTGTGCTACAGGGCACTGCAATGTTCACAAAATGTTTTACGAGAAAACACACACACACACACACACACACACACGAAAAAAGAAGAAAAAACCATAAATTCGAAACTAAACAAATGCCCCATGGCTTCATTTGGTCAAGCACATGGGGGTAAAATGTAATAAACTCGCGCTTGAGGCGCCAACTCACACACACACACATACAAACACACAAAAAGGGCTGAAATGTGTAAAGGAATTTGTTACAAATAAGCAATTTTTTATGTTTGAAGCAACAATTTTTACATATTTTTAAAATTAATCATTGTATGAGCAAATATTTCTATACTCTTAACTTTACAAGTGCATTGAACTATTTTCAAATTTATTTGCTTGAGAGGGCATTCGAATGGGGAATCTACATATGAGTCTTGTTTCACCATTCGAATGCTTTATCTATTTAAGCCAAAATTTAAACTTCTAAGTAATGCCTATCGACATTTGGTTATGGCTAGGGAATAACTTGAATTGGTATTAGATTAACTTTTATAGAGATCAATCAATTATGACAAACCATCGATAGGATAAAACTTCCCTGAAAGCAACATAAACAACTTGGCGTTTAAACTATCAAGTCCTGTCTACATTGTAAAAACAACTTTTGTTATAGAATTTTTTAAGCTGTTTCTTAATGAGGAAGATCGACTTTTAGATTTAGAATTAAACTCAAATTCTAAAAAAGTTTCATAATCTTCTCGAAAAGCATTTAAAAGGCAGAAGCTTTCAGAATCTTACAGTCATTAATTGCTTTCAAAACTATTGATATTAGATCCCTTAATTGAAACTTATTGTATCAATGCGAAAAGCACTTAAAAATCGTATTATTTCAATTAAACTTCAATGGACTTTTGCCTGTTTGCATGTGTATTGTCCACAATGGTATTTTCCGTCAATTTTCCTCCTCGAACACTGTCAGCCAGCAAGCAATCAAAAATGGCACTGCTTGATTAGCTACAAGACATACAGCCAGATTTTGTCGGAGCCGTAGAGTAATGCTACCACTACATGCAGGAACAGCTTCGGCAGGTTTTTTGTTTTTTTGAAATGAAAGGGAAACGGAACTCTCTTTACCTTCTATGGCAGTCGATTCTCTGACTAGTTAGGCGGCATTTTTGTGGAGCATGCCAACTTCAGACACCAAACTGGGTTCCAGGCAATTGCAAGGGAGTGTAGGCAGTCAACTTTGAAAATTCCCTTAAATCAAACTGGTTGCTCTCTATCTCCTGCGAGTTGAAACTTGTTTTGTGTAAACGGTATACTTGAATATAAACTCACTTTCAATGGGTTGGATGGAGTAAAAACATTTTACTAAAAGACCTAATGTGAAGAGTAATTCGACTAAAGAGCTGAAGATATTAACTAAGACTCTCTTTGATTGCAGATTTTCTAGTATGTCTAACTAGGCATAATAACGAAGAACTAATAAATGAATCATAGTAAGCATCTAAGGACAAAGAAAAGATAATTTGTTCAATGGATTAGCAACAAAAAAGTAGAAAACTTTTGTTACACATTTATTTGAGGTTTGAAAATTTGCTTAAAATTTCTGAGAATCGTACATTTAAAGGTATAAGTATTCATTATTTTAATTATATTCTCATTATTTGGCTTCGTTTATGTATTAATAATGCAATTTTTCAGTAAATTAATAGTGATTAAACAAAATATTCAATTACCTGTTTTTTATTGTGTCACATGTGTGACATATAGACAATCAGAATCACATCGTGTTATGACAGTTGTCGATTGACATAATGAAACTGACCTCCTCCCTCAAATAAGATAAATGAGAAAAAAGGTAGAGGAAGACGAAACAAATAGAAAGTTTTAATTGATTTTTCTTTTTTGTTGCTGTTTTTTTTTTTCTTGTTTATTGGCATTGCGTTTGGGGATTTGCTTTTATTTTGTCTCTCTCGTTTTCTATCTCTCTCTCTCGAACACTTTACCTCTATCTTTCCAGTTACAGCAGGCAGAAAATCATCATAATTCCCCATGTAGCATTGCAATGCGAAAAGGAAAAGGAGTAAACAATTTTATGCTTCGACTGTAAAGTCATCCTCATCTTCATTCAGAGTCCTCATATATACCTCTGGGTTGTCGGTGCTTCGGCTTAGAACTTTCTGCTTTTTGGGGTTGTAAAGTTTAGTTTTAGTGCCAGCCGGGCAGCCAGCAATGCATTCCTCTACTCAAAATAAAGGATACAAAGTGTTTTGTGTTTGGTGTACACATAAAGTTGTCAGGCACTCGAGCGTTGCTAGCAGCTCCCAGAATACATACCCACACACAGACACACAACAACTACTATATATACATAGGCATAGGAATATGGAGATGGAACGAGCCAAATGTGCCATTTATAATTTAAGCAGGATTAAAGTTTCCTTACAATGGCAAACTTTGCTACCAAGAACATGCCGCCGCGCTTAAAAAAAAAAGACAAGAATAGAAAAATAAACTTTTTTTTTTTCGGTTTGTCGTCGTCGACGACTTTGTTGAAGGAGACGAACAAGATGAAGAGACTGAAGGACGCTAGTAAGAAAGTTGGCTGCAAATTTGACATCAAGCGACCCAGACACAACCACAGAAACATAGAGAGAAGGAAAGAGACATGGCAAAGCGGATTAGGTAAGTGCCTAAAGGCCGAATCAAGTTCTGATTTAGGACTTTCGCTGCCAAATCGAACAAATTCTCATAGCATACTTTTTTGCGCTCCCACGATGAGCGGAGGATGGGGCGGGTAAGTCGAATTAAATGAAACGATGAAAACCAGACAAAAGAAACGGAAAAAATTTGTTGGTAATGGGATTGGAAATCTTAATCCTAAGTAAGGACAAAGATTTGGAATTGAGAAAACTGTTGATATTAGAAGATGAGTGGCAAGTGTAGCCCTTAGTAAAGTGTTTCCGGGTGGTCTCTACTTTATTATTTACAAAAATTGTCCTACATAAATTTAGTTCAGTGAAGCAAAAGTCAACAATGTATGCGATCCAACGGTAGATACTCTGGATTAAGGGATTTAAAGTAGACAAGATGCTTAGCAGCTCTACAAACCCCATTTTTTTAAACTTATTTTCATCTTAAACCATTTTGTAGGGGCCCAAAAGCATGCTTTATAAAATCCAGAGATTTATGGGCGAAAGTATTAGTCGGACACACTTCCTGTTCGGACATTCTTTGCATTCACTTTTGGTCCACGAGCATGAAGATTTTTGAAGTAAATGCATTCAGCCCAATTCGCGTCCCACTCTAGTTTCTGCTTTGCTTTTCGCTGTCTCAAAAGAAACAAGAAGTAAAAAAGAAAAATAACAACAACAAACGTTGCAGCAATTTTGCAAATTGTCTTGGAAATAGCAAAATGCTTTTCCAGGCCGCAAAAGAGCGCTCGGAAATGCCACCGGCAGTTGTTGGATTAATTATGAAAAATACCCACGTAAGCAACAGGAAAAGAAAGTTCACCAGCAGCAAAGCAACCACACAAAAAAAAAAAAAAAGAAGAGGAATAGTTGTGGAAATGCACTAGCCTGGCCTGTCATCTCCACTCTACCCCACTCCACATTCCCCACTTTCGTATAGTTAGTTTTTTTTTGGGGGTCAGCAACTTAATTGTCTGTTAAGTGTCACAGTCAGCACGAAAAGCATTTTCCACTAGGCTAGAATGTGCCTGCTGCTCCTCTTGGTGTTTGTGAATATGCGAGCAGAGATTGAAAGCAAATGCACAGTCGGCCAAAATGGTTGTGGCCAGTTATAACCAGTCACTTAGTCAACTAGTGAGATACATTTTGACACCCGTGGGCCACACGAGCATAAGCTGTGTCCACCTCAACATGCCATTTGTCTTTTGAATGGCCATAGCAGCTGATTTCATGTGGGATTGGATTCTTGGGATTGAAAAATTGGTTACGACTTCAAATTTGGCAAAAAATATAGAGAAAAAAAACGAATTGCCAAGGTTCAAATAGAATAAAGAAAGACAAAGAGTTTCCACACTTAAATTCCATTGCAAGCAATCAAAATGTTAAGCGCTTTTGCTTTCATTCCGCTTAACTTAGTCATATCGAAAAGTGTTTTAATTATTGCCAATTTAAGCCGTGGCATTCAATTAAAAGTGCTGCAAAAAAAACAGAAAAGAAGAAGAAGAAAAAAACCGAAAAACCAAAAGAAATATATAAGTAAGGCTCAGTGGCTGGCTCTTTTGTTTATGATTGTATTCTGCGTTGCCTTTTGTTTGGTTTTACTCTTCCTTTTTTTAACACAGAATGTTGAATGAATGAATGAATGAATGGACGAATGTTTTATTATTTTTGCGAGCAAAAAGAAGAGATAAAAAAAACACAAACAAATAACAACAAAATATTGGCAAAAACGAGAAAGCAAATGAAAAACGATAACCTGTAAAAATTCCATGTAAACACGCAGTTAAAACATAAATAAAAATAACAGAATATAAAAACTGGATAGAATGAAATAAGAGTCACAACTCAAACATTCTCTCTATATATATATATATAGATATAGCAGAAATGTTGAAATTCGAAATTGGAAAGAAGAGCCTAAAAGGCATTAACAATCATCATAAATGTGGCAAGTCCTTCTGGTGGCATTCATTGCCTGCCATCTTTTTATACTCTTTTACCAATTGGGGTATATTCATTTTAGAAGTCACAATGGGAATATCTTTCATTACATTCTTTTGGCGTTTTTGGTATCAATGTTGCCTATTTGTCCTTAGATCCTTTTGCTGTTTGTCTGATGAATTAAAAGCCAATAACTTCCCTTAACTGGAGTTTTTTGAGGCAAAGAGTATTAAGTTAGTTCAAACTCTTTAATCAATGTAACTGAAAACTATAAAAAACTATTTCTTATTAATTTTGATATGATCTTTATTAATGGAATGACTTTATTTACTTTAAAACTGAGTTATTTCATGTCTTTTTGAAAGTATTCACAATTTTAAATGAAGTACTTGCATTCAAAGTGCCAGAAATCATTTTACTTTCAGACTTTTGTTCACTGCAAGTTCCATGAATATCTCTAAAAATGAATCAAGTAAATTTTTGAACAATGCAAACTTTTGCACAATAACTAAAGATCAAAACCTGACTGCAACCATTTAGACTTTTACTACTGTGAATCATCCCAGTTTGTTAGTTTAAACTCAATGGCTTGTATAGTTATCCAAGAAACTGCAGATACAACAAGTTGTAAACTTTCAATCGAGCTCAACAAGACAGAAAATCGAAAAGCATTTAATGTTTCCTTCGACAACAATTTGTTCTCCAAATTCAATCATGTATTTGCTGTCACTAGCAAAAAGCGACATCAGCAACGAGATTTTCACAACTCTGACTTGACTATTTACAAAGTGCCTATACTTATTGATAGTTTAATCCTAGTAACCATAAACCAACTGAAACTAATTGTGGCTTTGTTGAAGACAAATACACACCTCTAATAGAAGAAGAAGGAGAGTTAAAAGTTCCCATTTCAAACAAGAGTCAAATATGAGCCAAATTTAGAATCAACTAATCCCCAAATAAATAACGAACTCAGAGTCATTGAGAGTAATTGATAATATGATAACTGCAATAACTATTTTATAAAGTTAATGTTGTTCGTTTTACTTTAAAGACCAATATTCTGAATAATGTAAAGTTTACCCATTTAGAGAAACGAAACATCTCATTTTAGGGTATACAAAATTTGGAAAAATTGGGCCGAAAATTGGGCTTGTGGGTTTTGTTTTTGATGCGGCTTTTACCGCATAGCAAAAAGGTTAATACTCTGGGTTTTTATTTTGTGGTAAGCATTTAAAGGCCAAAATACCAGGCGCGGCCCATTAGCTAATGAGTTTGCAAATGCATTGACTTGAATTTTTTATGATTGCAAAACTTTGATAAAAGAAATGCCAACCTTTTTTCTTTTTTCATTTTCTCTTTATTTTTTTTTTTTTTTTTTGAGTAATTTAATTAATACAGGTATAAAAAAGAGAAAACCAATCTTCAGCTTGGTCCATTGAACAAAGCACTTTTCCCCGCCAAACACACACACACAGCAGAGAAGAGTGAAAAGCTGAGGGAGGATTGCAGAGGGTGAAAGAATGCATTTCAATTTCCAACCTGACCATAAACGACGACGCTCCCGTTGGGTTAATCAAGACTCCTCGCTTCTGGTAATTTGCCAAAGAGTGTGAAGTGTGTTTGGTCGAGACTCAATGGAGTGTGTTATATTCGAGCTACTGGCACAGAGCACAGTCTCGATGCCAGTTGAGACCCAGACCGAGACCGTGTTACCACCTCGGTCACTCGGTCGGGCACTTCATCAATGCCCACAATGAATTGCCTGACCATCTTTTGGATGCCTCTTCGCATTTTGCCGTCCCACACCAACTCATAGCCATAGCCATAGCCATAGCCATCGTCGTGGTCCCTTCATCCACTGGTTAAGTGTTTTACAACGCTCTACCCACAAAGCGCACATCATTCATGTCCGACGCAGACGCAGGCTCGCAGATTCAGGCTATAATATTTGCCCAAGGACTTTGCCTCAACCACGTACGAGAACTCACACACACACGCACGCACACACATACACAGACATACACTCACATATACAAATATACCTCCACACATTCACATCAATGGGCATCTCTTTGACAGGCAGGCTGCTTTCACTGCATATGAATCAAGTAGAGGTAATTGGAAATCAAAGCCACTACAACAAATTTTAAGCCAACTTCTCGTCTCTTGAGCGGTTAGTGTTTGATCAAACCAGCAACTGAAAGCAAATTCTACGACTGCCTATTGAATTGAAATTTCAAAAATTTGTAGACTGGCAATTTAAAGCCACAGTTGATATAACCAAAGTTAGCTCAAGTAAGTAAAGCCTTTCACGTAAGGCATTTGCACCCTTTGCTGTTTGAATCAAGCTAATAATTTCAATGATTTTTCAAGTTGTTTTACTTTGCCTTTTAACAAGTGGCCAGTCATAGAAAACGCAAAGACTTGCTTTTGATTTCTTCAAAAACAGAGCTAACCATTAAACAAGAAGGCTTGAGAATCAATTATTCTTATTCCTTTGCCTTGTCCTTTGTTGGAAAAGAATTCATTTTGCCAATTGCAATGTTTAAGACCATTTCTTTAAGTGTATCAGACTTGGGGTATTTCTTAAAGAATACTGAGAATAAGAATAAGAGAGAATTTCCATGTTTGAAAATTTGAAATTAGTTCAAGCACGTTGATATTCTCCTAAAGATTGATGTTTGATGTATTGAAGATGGCCCTAATCTCAGGGATTCCAATTGAAGCAAAGTTCACTATGACTGTAGATATTTTTAATATGTCCTTCTTGAAGCTTCCTTTAATCTATTTAATCAATCAAGACTATCCAAAAAGGATCGATTTTGGTTTTTGTACAGTGACAAATCTCGAATCTAAATTCTGCCACGAAGAACTACTTATTTTTAGACTTTACTTTAACTTAAATCTCTTAGCATACACACTTTAAAATTAGTAATTTCTAATTAAGACATATTACTAACTTAACAATCAGTTATTTAACTCACAAAGCTTATCTGGTTAAAGGGTATATAACGTCTTCTTTGCTTTCAATATAAACAAAAACATTCCCATTTCAAAGCAAATACTTCTAAAATGCTTGGGTTTACAATCAAATGTAAGAAATACTAAAACTGTTGACAGACGGGAGTTCTCTTTCATTAAAATAAACAACAATTATGGATTACAAAGATTCTCTACACAATACAAAAGAGGTCAAGTTATTTCTATGATTTCAAAATATATTGTGACAAGAATGGATAATGAATTAAAGGCTACTCCATTGTGTAGAACAAACATGGTTAAACTCAATGATTTAACTCTGCATATATGTATGTATGTATATACATATGTATCTCATGAGACCATTATTACTCATACGCACTGTTGAGCCATATAAGCATTGATACAGCATGTGAATGCGTTTAGTAGTCTTAGTCATTTGTGGCTTCATAGGAGACTAGCTACCGACTCATTGTTGATAATATTAAGCACAAAAGGCAGGCTTAAAATGCAATCTAATCAATTACCTTGATACTAGAGCCAATGCTTGGTAGCTAGTAGTGGGTTGGCAGGTGGTAACATTCAAGTGATTGTGGGTTCCAAAATCGATTGCCTTGGCTCATTAATTTGCCAAATCGAAAAGCTTTGTGCATTGAGCCAAGCATATTCATCAAATTGAAATTTGAGCGAAATTATAATATCGAATTTTGGGCTACACATATTCCCACATTTCGCATTCAAAGTCAAAACTGATGTCGGATGTCAATTAAAATTGTGGCAATAATCAAGAGGAAGAGAATGGATGCACTACTACTATTCCTTTCTCTCATTCCCTCTCACTTCTCGCTGTCAGTGTCTCTTTTTGAATGAAATGCTTTCCACAAAATGGATGAGGACAACAAGCAAGCAAACAAACAGACAGAAAGTGGTATTCGCACTCGATTCGTATTCAGATTCGCATGAATGTGCATATGTAATTGCGGTTGTCTATATGAAAAGAACAGGGGATGAACAAGAGGTTCGCACCCAAAAGGTGGAAAGGGATATATGTAAGTATGTATATGTATTTGTGTATAGGTGGGCAAAAGGATCAAAGGAGCTGGAGCAGGAGCAGGAGCTAAAGCTGTATCTGCCACTGCAGCTGTTCAATAATTCAAGCATTTTCACACTTGAAGTGACGGTTTTTGCGGTCAGAGTTCTCAATATTCCCATGGACAATCATGCCGAGTTGTTGAGTTGCAATGCTCTTTGCATGTATTTTATGTGTATAATATAGATACATATAAGTTATGACGAGCCAAGCAAAATAGTGAGCGGAAGCAATTGCAACATAGTCACAGTAGCTGTGTCAGCTATTTAGTCGGTCTCACGGTCGTCCGAAATATGATCCTCCAGCTGAGGCGCATTGACCGCGGCCACCAGCGAGGCACGAGGCGCTGATTCAGCAATTCTTGGTTGGCTGTGGGCTTCTTTGGGTCTTTATAAGATATTATAAGTTTAGTTTCTAAATATATTTCGAGTCGGCAAGTTAGCCGCTAATAAAGAGAACAATAATTAAATATCCAATTTAAATAACTGGCGCCCAACGGCATAAGAAAAATATTTAATATTTAAAATAAATATATTAAAATAAATAATCGAAACTCCGTGGGTGAAAGTCTACGTAAACCAAACGCGAATCCACGAAACACAACGCGTGTGAATAACAACAATTCAAAAAATTTTTGTGGAAACATAAAACCATTAGGAGAGCTAAAGGCGAAAAACTACAAATCCAAACATCGAACAACGTCATCACCGCCCGTCACACCGACATCTGACTGACACTTGGGGAATTTGTTATAACTAAAATAAGGAGGAAATATCTTAAATTGCAGTCAATGTATTTCATGTAAGTGAGATTTTTGTTCTTGATTTCCATTTTTTTCCCCCTTTCCTTTTTTTAATAAAAAAAGGAATAAATAATAAAAAAAAAAATATATTAAAATTTTAGTTATAAAACAAAATTTGCTCTAATAAAGTGTAATAGGAAAAAAATTCCTTATGATAAGTGATTGCAGTGACGAAGAGTTGGTAGAGCTGTGTAAAGGAATAAAATCGAGTGCTGAAAGTGAAGAGAATAAAACAAAAATGAATGCCCAAGAAGTATTTAATTTAATGCAAGAAGCAGTGAAATCTGCTTTAAATGCTCAGTCTCAACAATTTTCAACAAACTTAGAAGAAAAAAATAGGAGATTTAACCAGACAAGTGAATGAGTTAAAAATGTCCACACCGGAAGTGGAAGTGTTTGAAACAGTAAAAATAGTACCAGGAGTTGAGTGCAAAGAACCACTTGACATAGTGAGATCAGTCCCTGAATTTAGTGGTAGTCAAGCAGAGTATGTTGCATGGCGGTCAGCAGCAACATTTGCTTATGATTTGTTCCGCCCATACAATGGGAGTTCGACACACTACCAGGCAGTGGGAATAATCAGAAACAAAATTAGGGGTACAGCAAGTTCGACTCTTTCCTCTTACAACACCGCGTTAAACTTTGACGCCATAATTTCAAGATTAGACTTTACATATGCAGACAAAACTCCAGCTCGTGTTATAAAACAGAAATTGGGTATACTTAGACAGGGAGAGCTATCTCTTTTGGAGTATTACGACGAAATCGAAAAGACCTTAACTCTCTTGACAAACAAAACGTTAATGACGTACGATACATCGACGGCTTTAACCCTTAATGAACAACATCGCGAGGATGCGTTACATTCTTTTGTTTCGGGACTGGAAAAGTCCCTCAAAGCACATGTCCTACCGGCAAGGCCCAAGACTCTGCCAATTGCACTTGCAATGGCACAAGAGGCTGAAGCCAGTAACGAATACGCAAATTTCGCTGCAACCTTTGCAAAGGTTGCAGACGACAAAAACAAAAATTCGGTTAACAACCAAGAACAATCAAAAAAATCACAGTACCATCAAGATGGTAACTCAAATTCGGGTCATAACAAAAACCCACATTTCACTAAAAAACAGAACTACCATGGCAAAGGGAATCAAAGTGCCAGACAATATAATAGCTCAAAGTCCAAGTTTCAAGGCAGAAATCCAATTCAGCCTGTTGAGCCAATGGATGTTGATCCATCTACATCGCGCTTTAAACAGCCAACTGCATATCAACAAAGAAAGCCTTTCGCAAATTCGACGCAAAGCCGTCAAAATGTGAATCATAATCAAGTTGTGCCAGACGGTGACGAAGATTATGAATCAAAAGCAGAAGATGCTGTAACACATTTCGAGGATGAGCAATCCGACATTGAAGCCTGTAATTTTTTAGGCCAGCATCCTTCCTCCCGTACATCATTAAACAATTGCACGGGAGAACAATAAAAATTCTAGTAGACACTGGGGCATCAAAAAATTACATTAAACCATTGTCCGAATTAGAACACATAGTCCCAGTGCAGAGTCCGTTTCAAGTTAAATCTATCCATGGCTCCTCTTCTGTTACCAAAAAATGTAAAATCAGCCTCTTCGGAGAAAAATCTTTTTTCTTCATTTTATCCACTTTAGCTGACTTTGACGCTATTATAGGGTTAGATCTTTTAAGAAAAGTAAACGCCACTATCAATTTTACGAAAAGTAAAATTTTTTTTAATGGGGGCTCTGAGGATATTATGTTGCACAAATGTGCTGACGTAAACTTCATTGAAATAAATGATGAAGATGTTCCTCTTGCTATAAAAGAAAAATTTAAAAAAATGATTAAGCTAAGAGCTTCTTCCTTCGCGGACCCCAAAATAGCTTTACCTTTTAATATAAACACAGTGGCAACCATTCGAACACAGGGAGAACCTGTATTCTCAAGACCATACCCATACCCATTGGGGGTATCTGATTTCGTTAACACGGAAATAAAGCAACTTCTAAAAGATAAAATTATACGACCATCGAAATCGCCATATAATAATCCCATTTGGGTTGTAGATAAAAAAGGCGTTGATGAACTCGGCCATAAAAAGAAAAGAATGGTCATTGATTTTCGAAAACTAAACCAGGTAACTGTGTCGGACAAATATCCGATTCCCTCTATTACGACAATACTGTCGAACATGGGAAAATCACAGTATTTCTCGACTTTGGACCTAAAGTCGGGATTCCACCAGATCGAGCTGGCAGAGGGGGATAGGGAGAAAACCGCCTTCTCTGTCAACAGTGGGAAGTACGAATTTTGTCGACTCCCATTTGGACTAAAAAACGCCCCAAGTATTTTTCAGAGGGCCATTGATGATGTTCTACGAGAACACATCGGTAAAATATGTCACGTCTACGTGGACGATGTCATTATATTTTCCGAAACAAAAGAAGATCATGTTAAACACATTGACATAATTCTTCAGTGTCTTGGTGATGCGGGCATGAGAGTTTCCCAGGAAAAATCGAAGTTTTTCAAAAAAAGCGTCGAATACCTCGGGTTTGTTGTTACTAGGGGAGGTATAAAAACTTCACTAGAAAAGGTTCAGGCTATACAGTCTATTAAACCACCAACATCTTTATACGAGCTAAGGTCATTTTTAGGCCTATCCAGCTATTACAGGTGTTTTATAAAAAACTATGCCGCAATTGCTAGACCACTTACGGAAATTCTTAAAGGAGACAATGGGAAGGTTAGCACCAACCACTCCAGAAAAGTCAAAGTCGAACTTACAGCTACACAGCTGCAAACATTCGATAGACTTAAAAATATCTTAGCCTCTGAAGATGTCATGTTAAGATACCCGGATTACAAAAAGCCATTTGACCTAACTACAGATGCCTCGGGGCACGGCCTGGGAGCAGTATTGTCGCAGGATGGAAGACCCATAACAATGATCTCGAGAACATTGCGGGACAACGAACCTGACCTGGCGACTAATGAAAGGGAACTCTTGGCAATTGTTTGGGCTTTGAAAACACTTCGAAATTACATTTACGGAGTTAGGGACTTAAACATTTATACCGATCATCAACCCCTCACCTTCGCAGTGTCCGATCGAAATACAAACGCAAAAATAAAACGATGGAAATCTATTATAGATGATCACAACGCGAAGCTTATTTATAAGCCAGGGAAAGAAAATAAAGTCGCCGACGCGCTGTCGAGGCAAAATATAAATGCTTTACAGTCTCAAGAATCGGACATCGCTACAATACATAGCGAAGAATCACTGACCTACACCATTGACTCAACGGACAAACCGGTCAATTGCTTTAGGAATCAAATTATCATTGAAGAAGCAGATTTCCCTTCGGTAAGAACATTCTTACTTTTTCAGACAAAAACAAGACATGTTATTCAAGTGTCTGATAGGAGCACATTAATGCAAACGTTGCAAGATGTGGTAAATGCGGATGTAGTCAATGCAATTCACTGCGAACTTCCAGTGCTTGCCTTCATTCAGCATAGTCTCGTAGAAATGTTTCCAACTACAACTTTTAGGTATTCGAAGTACCTAGTCAGCGATATTCCTGACCGAACGGAGCAAAGGGAAATATTAACCACTGAGCATAACAGAGCTCATCGAGCAGCTCAGGAAAATGTTAAGCAAGTACTTCGCGATTATTTTTTTCCAAATATGAACAGGCTAGCAACAGAGATTGCTGCAAATTGCAAAATTTGTTCAGTTGCAAAATATGACAGACACCCTAAGAAACACATATTAGGTGTCACACCCATTCCTTCTTTTGCAGGAGAAATTCTACATGTCGACGTCTTTTCAACAGACAAGAAGCTCTTTCTTACATGTCTTGACAAATTTTCCAAGTTCGCTGTAGTACAGCCCATTGCTTCCCGAGCTATTGTCGACATAAAAGCTCCATTACTCCAGCTAATTAACCTCTTTCCGAAAATTAAAACTATTTATTGTGACAACGAACGGTCACTAAATTCTGAGACAATAAAATCATTGTTGTCAAATAATTTTGATATTCATATTGCAAATGCACCTCCATTGCATAGCACTTCGAATGGGCAGGTGGAGAGATTCCATAGCACCCTGACGGAGATCGCAAGATGCAAAAAACTTAGTTCTCAAACCAACGAGACAGTTGATGTTATACTGATGGCAACAATAGAATATAACAGAACCATCCATTCGGTGACAAACAAGCAACCGATAGAAATAGTCCATACATCAACCGCAGAAATGGAGGCGACTATTCGAAAAAAACTCGAAAAGACGCAGATCAAACAATTGGAACAGGGGAATAAAAAAAGGGCTGAAAAAAGATATCGAGTAGGAGACAAGGTATGGGTGAAATCTAACAAACGATTAGGTAACAAACTGACCCCACTCTATACAGAGGGTACGGTTGAGGCAGACCTGGGAACGTCTGTTCTCATAAAAGGGAGGGTGGTCCATAAGGACAACCTTCGATAAAATATTTTTCATTATTTTCTAATTTTTAATATTTCATTTAGGATTAAACTTTTGTTGCCGATACTAACGGCTTTATTGGTGGCTTCGGTGAAATTGACGGATTACTCGATGTCCAATTACATACCTGTAATGGACGGAGATGTAACTATTTGGGATGACTACGCGTACCTTGGACATACAACAAACGTGACGTCATACCAAACCTACGCCGAAGAAACGAGAGTGTTGGTGGAGTCGTTCAAACAAGAACATGTAAGGAAAGTAATACTAGCAGATATCGATAGAATTAGTACACTAATAGGGACATTAAGAGTTCATCATAGGTATGCTAGGAGCCTAAACATATTAGGCACTGCTCTTAAAGTAGTTGCAGGTACACCCGATTTTGATGATTGGGAACAAGTAAAATTTAGACAAAATCAGTTAAGCGAACAAGGAAATAGACAGATTGAAATAAATAGCAAACTCCAAGATAGATTAAATAAGCTCACTAACTCTTTAAACGAAATAAGCAAAATTGATGAATTAAATATTGAACACTTATTTGAAACTGTCCTGGCAAAAAATAGAATGGTAATTTCAGACCTTCAAAATTTGATATTAACTATTACACTTGCTAAAGCAAATTTAATCAGCCCCGTAATTCTTAATGACCTTGATATTGAGGAAATCAAAAACAAACATCTCACTAACATTAGTGTAACTGATATCCTAGAGGTGGCTAGCATTAAGGCTTTCCAAAATAACGAAATCCTACACTTTCTAATTAAATATCCTAATCCAAAATTAGCATGTAAGAAAATTAATGTTTATCCCGTTCAAAGAAAAAATATAGTTTTAGATTTTGAAAAGGGTAGCATAGTTGCGGACTGTGGTACAGAGTCGTATGCGGTTACTGGGTGTGATGTGGCGGTGAGCACAACATTCTGCAGAAGATCACCAACACCAAATTGCGCGCAGAACCTCATATCTGGGACACCGGCGAGATGCGGCACTCGTTCCAGTCATCTGGATCCACTGACAGTGGTAGATGATGGAATAATAATCATCAATGATGTCACCGCAACCATCACCAACAGGGTCAATCAAACACAAGTGGTTGCTGGCACATACCTAGCAACATTCGATGATGAGGTAACCATTAACGGCACCCTGTTCATTAACAACTATGGGGCATTGAAGAAGAAACCAATGGTTGCAGCTATCTCCCAAATCAACATAACAAGCCATCGGGAGAAACTAAGTCTGCCACTTCTACATGAGCTAAGCTTGACCAACCTACAAAACATAGGTCAACTTCGCTCCAACCTGGTATCTGGTTCCATCATCAGTAGTGGTGCTACTTTGGCCATAAGTGCGGTGGCAATCTTCATCATCTACGAGGTTCGTCGCCGTTGGAAATTAAAACATCAAGCCCAGCTGATTACAAACCTTAAGACCGCTTTGAAGAAGTCCGAGGACGTCCATCACTTAGCTGAGGGAGGAGTTATGACGAGCCAAGCAAAATAGTGAGCGGAAGCAATTGCAACATAGTCACAGTAGCTGTGTCAGCTATTTAGTCGGTCTCACGGTCGTCCGAAATATGATCCTCCAGCTGAGGCGCATTGACCGCGGCCACCAGCGAGGCACGAGGCGCTGATTCAGCAATTCTTGGTTGGCTGTGGGCTTCTTTGGGTCTTTATAAGATATTATAAGTTTAGTTTCTAAATATATTTCGAGTCGGCAAGTTAGCCGCTAATAAAGAGAACAATAATTAAATATCCAATTTAAATAACTTATACATATACATGTGAATGCATGCATGTGGGCGTGGTCGTATGCTTACATGTTTGCATGCAAATTTTTCGACCAAAAATTTATTAGAATTTCAATTGAAATATCATGGTCAACAAAAAAAAATGATGAAAAAGATGAGGTAAAGGTAAAAAGGCATACAAGCCGATTTTAAATCACCCTGCAAATTGTAGAGGCTTAAACAATTAATAAAAATATTAAACACTTATCGCTTATTAAATTGAATTTGCTATTATAACTCGTGTGTTATTTTTTGGTAAAATTAATATTTATGTATTGCAATTTTTTGTTTTTTCATGCATTAGCCCGAGTGCAAAATAACTAATTTAGTTACTGTTACTAATAAGCATGTAATTACACTAATATCTGGCTTTTGAATTAATGCCTGCCAGAAATAAAACAATAAATCATCAAGTTTCTAATTTATCAGCTTCTAGCCATTTACAGTAAATTCAAAAATTTAAACTGTTGACTTGATTATGGAAGCAAATTTGCATTTGTCCTAATAATAATATTAATATTTACATATGCAGATTGTTGTTGTTTATTAATTTCACCGCCAGCTATAGTTTCTTGTATTTATTAATTGCTTTGCAGACATCAATAAAATAGATTAAAATAACAAACTTCACTTCATCGTCCAAGTGTAAATTTATTTGAGAGTGATAACTATCAACTTGAGAGTTTGATTTGGACTTGAAAGTGAGAAGACTAACATTTGGATTGATAGTTTTTGCAATGGCATAATCTATGATATATATTTCATTTGGACACACTGCAAATAACATTTACATTTTTTAAATATTTAAGACACGATGGTTTATAGGAATTTTAAGATCAACACCAAAAACAAACTGTTTCCTAAGCCCCTCCATAATCTTGATATCTATATCCTTCTCTGTAGCTGCCTTCTCCGTCTCATTGCTTAAAGCAAGGCTAAGACTAATCTATACTAAACTTAGTTCAAATCCAATTGATCTATTTATACTATAACACTAGTTTACATCATAAGTGAGTCTCCGAGTTGAGGACGTTTTATAATAAACTGAAATCGAGATATTCTTGAAAAGCTAATTTTCAGACTCATGATTCACACTTACATAGAAGATATATATATATATTCCAATTCAAAAACTCGTTATGTTTGTACTGATTTCTTAGTCACCGATTTTGAAGAGCACTAATATGTAAATTTATTATAAATCGGAATTGAAATATAGCTCTACTTACGAGAGTTCCAATAATATAAATCCTATGACTATTCAAAAGCCGGACAAGGATTTATACAATAAATTATATAGGCAGGTTTCCAGAATTTTGAAAAATATAACTTAAAATCAATTTATTTTTATATGTTTTTTCATTCCTTTGTGTAAAAGAGGATAACTTTGAAGTAACTAAGTAACTTAGAAGTAACTAATTATCTCATGATAATCAAATTAACATCGATTACATTTCTATCCATCATTACTTTAAATATTTTAATATGCCTTTGTTCTTATCACTAAAATGAGATAAATTCAGCTCTAAAAAATATAATTTTATATAAGTCATAAATACTCCCTAATCTTATTTTAAAAGAGGGTACAAGAGGAGACAAAAATTCTGTGAAAAATGTGAAAAGGTATTTCATAAAACAAGATTTTTTTTGTTGCAAGAAGTGAAAAGTTATCGTTATCCTGAATTTCCTTTTAGACTCTTTTAGATAATTTTTTGTTGCAAAAGTTTTTCTTTTTGGCTAATTACTAGAACTAACTGTAATATTGTGAAAAGCATCTTGATTACTTTTTACCATACAATTGGATGAAAATTGAGTAAGGTAAAACTTTTTCCCTTAACACTTGACTTGGAGTGAGTTTTCATTTTGTTATAATTGAATCCATTTGAAAGTGCAAGAAAAAAAGGAAATACTAAAAAAATAATAACAATAAGTGTTAAGAGAGACTCCCGACACACATATTCACACACACACACACACACACAAACAATCAACAGCAAAAGCAATTGATGCCAAAACGACAATCGACTTTTGAATTGTTGTTGCGAATAGAATGAATGGCATACAAAAGCCAAAGCGTCAAGAGGTAAAAAAGGAAGGGAAAGGTAGGGGGCTCAGAAGAGGAAGCTGATTTTACCCATTGCAGGCTTCTCAATGGAACTCAACCTCACCGAAAATGGCAAACGAGGTGTCCTCCAGCAGCTGCCGGAAAAAAGTCTTTGTTCGCTTAGTTGCGTGATAGTTTCTATGGCTTAATCGTGCCAAAGAAGGAGCAATGCGCGCACAAAAAAAGGGGAGAGAAGGGTAAAGGATATGAGGTAGAATGGGTTGCTTTCCCTTCTACTGTCTGTCCGCCTCCCCTAATGGTGGCGGTGTCAAAAGTTAATGCCAACGTGGCGATTTCCATTTGACCTCGTTACATGACTATGGAAGCTCACACAATTCCAGACACAAAAAAAAAAGAACATTTCAAATTTCAATTGTTTGATATGACAAAAATGGGGAGCGGTAACATGAATGTTTTGTGAAAATTTTTGGAATTGCGGGTTTTTCAACAGTTGTTAAATGCAGATAACTAAACCGTTATAGAGATGTGGAAGATGGAATATCTAAAAAAAAAGGAAAGATAACTTAAATGAAAAAAGTCTATAGAGTATAACAAAGCCGTTGATATCCTACATTAATAGGGCATTGCCCTGAGGTTTTCGATTCAAGCTATTTGCTCCCTTTTATGACACCTTTGACAATTGGCAGGAAAAGTAGTAGTAGTACTACAAGTATATAATATATAGAACCAAATCAGGTCACACGGACTCAAAAAAACTAGATTCTCATCTTTTTTGAGCTTTAAATATACTCATCAAGTTTGTAACAGATTTTAAGCCCGAACATTTAATCGAGGATGGTTAAATGAGGGTGGTAATGGGTGGTGCTGGAACGTTGATGCTGATGATGATGGTGGCAAACTAAAATGACATGTGATTTAGAGACACATGGAGGACTGACTTTACATAAGTTTTATTGTGTATGTTAGACACAAGTCAGCGAGCCAAATGCAAAAGGCAGCAGCAAAAGCAAAGTGAATGAACGAACGAGCGAGCGAGCGAACGAACGAATGTAAAGCACGCATACGCCCCGTTGCACACAGCAAAAAGCTGGCAAAGCTGAAATTGACGGAGCATCAAAAAATGGCACACATACATACAAACACCCCCACACACACACACACACATACAATAAATTTCTCCCTTCATCTTCTTCTTCTTCTTCTTCTTGTTCAATTTACAATTTGTAATTCAAATATGAATAAAGTTGAGGCTTATAGACTTTGCTATTCTAATTACAAAATGAAACATTTATTTCGGAAGCGGAGACAAGACATAACCGAGACAAAAACGGAGACAGAAATAGCACAAAATTGGACTCTGTCCTGGACATGGGCAATAAATAAATATATATATATATATATATGTGTGTAACTGGCTTTATAACTCAACAGCTGACATATATAAAAATAAAAAACGAAAATTGTTTGGAAATTTCAAAATTGCCTCGACTTTCTGCACATTATTACCTGATGATGCTACATTTCAAATTATTTGCAGTCGCTCAGCCAGAACTGACTGAAATTTATCTCGTTAGCCAAAAACCCTCAGCCAGAGTCATAGTCAATGGCAGTGGCAGTGGCAGTGGCAGTGCCATAGCCAGAGCAGCTGTCACCAAAGCCCTTAGGGACATTCCGTTTGGAGTTTTTTGGGTGGTGGCGGTTTGCTTAAGATTGAGAGGGATCCGTTTGGGATTGGGGATAACCAAGGTGTTGTAGCAACACTTGGCGACAATTTTCAGAGCAAACTCAAATTACGATGACGAGCAGCCACACACCAACACACACACATACAGTAGCAGCCACTCAGACGTAAGCTTTGGGCAATCGATATGATATGATGGTGATGCCAATGCCGATGCCGATGCCACTGCTGATGAAGTTGATGAGGCGACATCGACAGATGCTTCACTTGCCTCGTTTAATGAAATCAATTAAATTATTTCTCTTCTCTTTTTTTATGTGTACCGGTCTGCATACACATACATACATACATACATATATATAAATGTTTGTATGTGTTTTTCTTTCATGTGTCGTCTCATTTGCATATTTATTAAAACGATTTTTGGGGCTTGTTTAATGGCAGAACTTTTCATTTTAATGAGAAAAATACATGTACATTAGACTGGTTCACAATATAAAGACCGATTGTTATACATTTAATGCGTTAGTCCAACAAGGAAACACAAAAACAAAATCATATTTGAAGAACTTTAACAATTTTGTAACTTTTAAGTACCTTTAAGTGGTTGCATATCAATCATCCGACATGTTGTACCAACAAATATTGTTATGCGGAAATCAACAGACTGCAATTGAATTTAATAAAATGTTTAAACAATAGAAGTATAGTCAAATTGAAGTAAAATATCAAATGATAACAATAAAGTCTATAAAATGAGTTCACATAAGTTAAATAAACATGAAGCCCCAGTTGGGATTTCTCGTTTACATGGTACTTTGTTGTAGAGTTTCTGAACTTTGCCAGATACATCGTTAAGATTGGATTCCACCTTCCCGGCAATGCGAGCATTGGAAGCAGCAAATGTCAAGCTGGGACTTGCCTGCTAAAGATGCTGGCTTGATTCTCATAAAGCTGATCTACCCAGGGATCTGCTGCTATAGAGGCGTTCCCTAATGCAGGATGCAGATTTACATAGCCTGTATTTATTTTCGGTCTGGTTGCAGTGTTCTCCCAAAGTGCCTAGCAATGGCCAAGACAATATTTGGTAATTTCAATTGATGAATCTCAATGGGACAGACTTGTCTCTTGTCTTTATAAATCGAAATCTTTTTCTAACAATAAAACATTTATAAATTTAGAAGCACAGACAACAAAAAGAACTGGTCTTAAATGCGACTTTAACACGTTGATGAGAATCATAAGAAATGGGACATATTTTAATGACATCAATAATAACAATGATATATTTCCATTATAAATATCCATTATTATAATTTTCCATCGTTTTATATACTTTTTGTATAATCTTTAAAAATATGTAGCTTAATTTAAACAAAGTTTTAGCCACCACGAAAAAATCCATATCAAATAAAAACCAGTCTAATTGAATTGTATGTATGTATGTATGGACATGTGATATCAATTGGATTTTAATTTGAATTTTTCAACGCTTTTGGCTTTTTCTGTTTCATCGTGGCTCTTGCTTTTTATTTGGCTGTTTGTTTTTGTGTCGTTTCGATTAGCCCCAAACAATTCACTTTTGTGTCTCTCTCTTCTCTCTCCTTATTGGGTTCTTTTCATTTTGTTGTTGTTGTCATACATTCTTTATGATTTTGGTTGTGTGCTTTTTGCTTTTGTCACCACAAAGGGAAAGGCATTTTTCTTATTCGAAATTCCTTATATGCGATTTTCCTCAAGTTATTTTTTAATGAAGCCAAGTCAGGCAACAATTATTACAATAAATACACAAACTGCTATACAAAAGGTAACCAATGAGTGGCAGAGTAAGAGAGGAGGAGATTGGAAGGAGAAACAACATATTTTATGTATTTCTTCTTTTAACACACACACACATACATTCACTTTCCCATTCACTTTTTGTTCTGTATACTCTGTGAGCATCATAAGAAAAGGTATACAGGGTCAAGGAGCATTTGTCTCTTTATTGATTCACGATTAATGAAAAACTGGTTTGATTTAAGTGTATACTTTTGGTGTTCTAATAAAAAACTCCAATCATTCAAATGATCCTCTTACGCATAAAACATAGAAAGATTTGTTGAGTCACCATCATTCTGTACTTTAGAGTGCAGTACTCCGGCTAAAAATTAAATTCGTTAAAAAGCAAAAAGAATCCATTCCAAAACTTACGAAAAGTGAAACAAAGTAGCTCTCCTTGAAGATTGGTCTCGGATTTTTTTGGATAGAACCCAAAGGAAATGTTATTTTATTTGAAGAAAATTAGGGGGCCCGAACATGGTTAACCCCTGAATGTAGTAACTTACAGATCAAAATTTAATTCCTTATAAAAGCTAGAGGTAAAAATAATGATTCCTTGAAACTTTGTTAGTCTGAAATTTTTTAATGTTCCAAAATCTGTTTTAAGGAATGCAATTGTAAAATTTTGTATTTTTCATGTCAGATTAAAAAATATTCCTTAAATAAATTATAAAAAAATTGTATTGAGTCCAACTTTTATTTGACAATGGATTTAAAATTTGATCTTGTGTTTAATACATTAGTAAGCAATATTATACTTGAGTATAATATCTCAAAAAATAACTTATAATGCCTTAAAGAGAACATAATGAAGAAGAGAAAGATCCAAAGAAAAATGCTATGAGATTTGGCTTCTGCTATAGGGTATTTTTGAGTCAACACTTTAAATTTTTTAGCCGCACCTTAGCCCAAAGGCGGGGACTATGTCAGCCAAATTGCTTTTACCGGGGACATTTTCAGGTGACAAGTTGCCCCTGCCCCTGCCACTTGTGGAGAAGAAAGAGAGAGAGAATGAGGAAAGCTAAAAGAGATGACAAAGCCAAGGGGGCGGTAAGTGGGTGTGGCTTGTCCATGTATGTGTGAGTCTCTTTGTGTGAGTATGTGTAATATATATTGCCCAAATTAAATTTTAATTATTCATGTATATGCTCGGTAAAGTTTAATTAAATGTTTTTTTATTTGCTTGGCTTTGACTCGTACTCTGTCTCTCCCCCCAGCACCACCACCACCAATCACCCTCCGATTCATCCCATCCCGTTAGCATTTCCCGCGACTCTAAGGATTATGTTAGCATGTGCATAACAATTTACATGAAACATACAAACATTTATTTACATATTCTTCTCGGTTTGTAAATAACCCCTCTTTATAACTTATGCACGACTCATATACATAATTGATTACAACAAAAATAATATTATCATGGCCCCACCAAAATAATATACCATACACACGAAATAGAGCTTGAAGGCAAATTTTTATTGTTGTTTACCAAAAAGTAGTCATAATAGCCATGATAAATTTATGAAAATTTAACTCTTTGACATAAACAAAGTTTAGAAATTCAATTTTTGATTATTTTTGTATTTTTAGCTATAATTTACTTCGGTCCTACAAAAGGTAATGTTGGTTCATTTCAGTTCCTTTATATATTTGAGTTGGTTTAGGAATAACATATTGAATATTGGTAGGTTAAGGCCAATAGATAAGCTAAAGTTATATAATTATCGTCAAATAAAGTCAAAGAATGAATGTAAATCGATTTAGAGATTTGACCAAGTTTATTAAATTTAGTAAACTTTAGAAAATTCTGTCACCTGCATAGTAAGCTAATCCCTTTGCTCTTTTGAAGATTCAATCTCGTACTTTCTCTCACACTTTCGCTCTCCTTCTCTATTCACTATTTTCAATCCTACGGTTCCTGGCTTTGTGTCTCTGTGTATATGGCATAATACTTAACTGGCCCACAATATGCCAGCATATTTTCTGTTAACTCTCTTTTTGTTTTACACATTTCACGCGTTGTCTGTGTATGACCATTTCCCTGTGTTCGTTTTTGCTCCTGTTCCCTTACCATCGTTTGCCTCTCTCCTTTGCCTATGCTGTGTATGCAATTTCAATTTTCCGCCAGCGCTTTTTAGCCATTTCTCCAGTTCTTTTGTGGTGAGACCATGCCACGCATGCAAAAGGCAAAAAAAGAGACAAAACAAACGATAGGAAACATAATTGGATTCTCAACTTCACTAAATTTGCAGTTTTTCATCGTTTACCATAAATCTGGGCCCATCTGCTCCTCCCACCCAATGAGCCCGCAACTAAATAGTAGTCCAAGTGCCATACCATTAAATCTCAATTATTTTTTGGACACAAAACACGCAGGCGGTTGAACTGAGTGGTCGGTTGGTTGGACGGAAGTGGTGGTGGTGGTGGTGGTGCTGATGGTGGTGATTGTGGGTGGTAGGGGGGCATTGGCGCATTGATGTCATTATAATGAATTGAATGAATTCTGCTAAATTGAATGCTTTGAACCTTTTTCATATACTCTCTAATAGCCGATTAAATAAGGGTATATTGACATTAGCAATATCGATTTATAAAGGTAGAAATAAGTTTTTCTCTTTCTACCATTTTAAAGTATTTACTTCTATGTGGTCAAAGTTAGTCTTAGAATTGATAAGTCCATAATATAATAATGTCTTTCTGTCGATTGGTTTTTACTTTGATATCTATATGATACTTATAGTTCTTATATTTGAAAGTAGTGATAGCAGTTTGGTTAATTATGTTAAATAATTTACTTGGAGGACACGAATTTTCGAGGTATATAATTATTCTTAAGTGAAACTCTTGATAATATCGGTTCAGTTCAGTAATGATTTCTTGATAAACATTCCAACTAATGACAGAGTTATTTAATTTGAAATGGAAAAGAAAGAGCATAGGCTATGGTCTATAGGGTATAAACATTGTTGACTTTCAGCCTAGTCGACGTATCATTCTCTCTTTTCTGATAATTTAAACTTATGCATGTCGAAGTCGAATTTCCGCTTGGTTGGCGGCCCACAAAAGGAAGGAGAAGCCAAAACCGAAACCAAGACTTTTCTTTTCGTCTTTTTCTTTTGCTCTCAGTGTTTGTGTGTGTATGTGTTTGTGTTTTTTTTTTTTTTTTCTAAAATAACAGAGTCAGCCAAATAGGAAGAAAGAAAACTTTCCTTTTGTATGTAACTTTTTGCATTTGTTTCTGTTGTTGTTTCGTGTTGGTTGTGTTTTAATAGAAGCAAACTTGACTTGGTGGCGGCTGGCAACATGATGGCAAAAAGTGGAAAAAAGGTGAGGGGGGGCAGTCTGTCTCAGACTTGCCTTTTGTTTCGTCAATTTTCGTAGTTGGGATAATCCTTTTCACATAAATTTTCTCGTTTTATTGGTTCCTAATTTGGCATGAAGACAAGAGCTGCAAAAAAAAAAACCCTGGAAAATGATTGCCTTCTGCCTATTAAAGCATATTAAATTGGTTAGACATTATTCTAGTCTATTCTAAGGGTGGATTCCACGATAACTGGTAAACACGACCATAAATTACAAAAAAAAAAAGTAAGAAAAACAATGGGAGTAGGGCAGAAGAACACTTTTGCTGCACTACTAAATATGTCAAAGATATTATAGTTCAACTTTTCAAATGACCTTGCACAAAACTTTTTCGAACAGAGAACAAAAAATGTCAAAAAAATATATTAGCAATATTACAAAGAAAGTTACACGTCGAAAAAAAAAAACAAACTAAATTTTTACAAAGTTTGTGACTACCTAAAAAAAAAATTTAATAAAAACATTGAACCAATTGAATTGAATCAATCTACTTTCATGGCCACCTAACAGCCACCCGCTCCCAATCCATGGAGCCACAGCTAAGCAACTCTCGGCACTTGGAGAAAAATGTTGCATGCCACTCGGACATTTAATGGCATTCAATACAAATACAAAGCCATAAGTATATACGTGAGAAATCAAAATAAGAAGAAAATAAGAACGCAGACCAAAACAGGGGAAATAATAAAAAAATGTTGCGCATTCGCTGACTTCCAACTAGGATTATCGAGCACGTACGACGACGGGGGAAAAAAAATAAGGAAAACCGAAATCGAACAACTTCAAATTTAGATTGAAGTGAAAGAAAAATGGCGCAAGCAGTAGTAGTAGTAGTAGAAGAATAAAAAGAAACGCAAAAGAAGGAGGAAGAAGAAAAAAAATGGAACGAAAGCTTCACCTTGTTAGCGGCTTGTTTGCTTTTCAATTTCTGAAAAGCTGAAGCCGAAAACGGCAATAAATCCTTCCTTGCAAAGTGGAGCGAAGAGTGTGAAGTATCCTTGAGTTGTGTGGAGGATTTCCAAGTGCCAAGTGCACTGGGAGCAAAAGCAAATGCTTCTGCATGAATTAAACACCCCAGACCATTTCCCTTCCTCCCCCACCAACCCCCTACCAGTTACATTCAGACCACCCAAAAGCAACGCTTCAAACCGTCTTCTTCTTCTCCCCGTCTATCAAAATGCATGTGCCATATTTTTGCATTTGCCCAAAAAATATAAAAAAAAAAGAACAAGAGCTTGAGTCACAGCTGAAACTTTAAAAGGCTTTGGGCATTGTCACTAAAATCGATGGTTTTGGGTTATACACAATGTAAACTTGGAACCCTGCAGCATGTTGGTCACAGTGTGCTTGTATGTGTGTGTGTGTGTGTGTATGTGTTTATTGGCCCTCCATCCATTTGTCAATTGTTTGATGTCCAGGCACAATATTGTTCAACCTAACAAATTGATGCAGCTTTTTAGATCGATTGCCCCAAAATGTAGGCAATATTTTTATATCCCTCACAGAGCCTAATAGAAATAAGGTAAACTTTAAGAGGTTTAATGACATGAGAATGCTACGGCAAAGGTCCCAATTCCCAAAATTTAGTTTAAATTAATAATATTAAATATTGAGATTTCAAAATTTTTAGCGAAAAGTTCTAAAAAAATCTACATAAGAACTTTCCAAAAATTAGATTTAGTGGAAAGTTAAAACTTATGATATTAATTTTCAAAATCCGATAGAGAGATGTTTCAGAATTGATTTAAACTTTTTGTTGGCAATAAAAATGTATTGAAAATTCCACCCTAAATCGTAACCATTTTAAAAACTGATTATTAAACCGAATTGCTGCTACTTGGCCATTTGAAGTGAATTCAAAAAGCTTGAGTTGAAAAAGGGTCAGAGGAATAATAAGTCTGATAAAATGAGATTTCAATCAATCATAATGAGTACTCACTTATGCTGTACTTATTATGCAGCAGTGGATGAAGGCCACTTGCTATTCAAGCCACCACCACATAGTTTTAACACTCATCGAAAATTCATTTCCATTTCAGTTTAGTTCGAGGGCATAATAAAACAGTTTGAGTAACTGGCAAAATGCCCCTTACCCAAAAAGAAAAGAACCAAAAACAAAAATATATATGTACATATAGTGGAGAGAACGTGTTAGAACGTAAAGTCAATCAATTTGATGCTGTGGGTCACCCGTATCAAATTTTCTTAACAACTGCCCATTGGTAAGTGCTTTGTTGTGGCATTGAGGGGATGAGTTGAAGTTGCAGACTAGTTTGGGTGTATTCTTTTTCGTATGGAGCCTTTGCCTGGCGATGAAGTTGCCTGATAAATATTGCAAGCGTAATTTGTATGCCAAGCCACGTGTTTTTGACTTGACTTTCCTTACAATGATGAAGATGGCGTTGGCGATGGCGATGGCGAAGGCGATGGCGTGGGCGATGACGATGAAGGCGGAGGACAAGTATATAATGCCATGCAAATTTTGTGTCTGTAATCATATGCAAAGTCACCAGCTACCAACACCAAAACAGGCAAACAGACAACAACGGGAGTCAAGTGAGAGTCTGGTTAGTGGGGAAGTTCAGAGTTTATGTGCATGTCAAGAAGGGTTTACGAGGTCAGTGAGATGTGAAGTGGAGTGGATTGTATAATGAAAATTTACATCCCTACATGGGCTATATAATGTATTTATATCAGCATAAATATTCACCCAAACTCGGGTTGACTAATGAAACTGAAACTGCAAATGGAATTTGTGAGTTGCATCAAATCTCCTTTAACTCATGGCACAAATTGCACTTGCTTCAACTTTGCCATGTACGTCTTAATCCCCCCAACGACAGAATTTTTGCATTGCATCTCATTAAAACATAATTTCTCAACAAACGTCTCCCCGTCCCCCCATAGAGTCTTCCTCACCCTAGTCTAGTTTTTCGGTTGACAATTTGGGTCAGGGCCAAAAGCGCCAAAGCACTGCCTGACACCTTGTGAGGACAGACAGACACACTCAGTTTGACAGACGGACGAGAATAGAGAAATGCGGCGGGCACTGTGGTGGGGGAGGGGGAGGAGAGTGTGTTGAGTTAGCCGTTTTCTTTGGCGCCTTCAACATTCCCTGGTGCTAGTGCTTATGAAAATTTCATGCACATTAGGCCCAACCTTAATGAATTGCAATCTGCAAAATTTGTGTTTTCAATTAGTGGGGAGGATCCACTGAAAAATTTGTGTGGCCATTAAATTTTGATTAAATAAATGGCGTCAACGCAATTAGGTCGTTTTTGGAATTGTCGGCGTGAATCAGTAAGCCAGACCAAAGTCCTGCAGTCCTGCAGTTAATTGACATTCGGCTCAGCAAACAGAAACCGCCCAATGCACAACAACAACAACAACAACAACGACAACGGCAAGAACAACACATCCTGGCCAAAACAACAACAGCCGCAACAGCTGAAAGCCACAACACAAATCTTTAATGCCAAATCAACCGCATGCCATGGCACGGCCAAATGCACTGTGGTTCAAGACCAAATAAAACCCCAAAGTCCACACTTCATATTATATTGTGTTTATTTTGCGCTAAGATAGTGACTAAAAGAGTCGTAAACCAAACCACCAAATGAAGAGTTTATTAGCTTCTCTCGTCGACTACTCTTTCCTCACATTTGCTTCAATATAGTCATAAAAAGTGTTTGCGGTTTATGCCACATTAAAATAAAGTCCTCTAACGCCTTTCTCTTGAATTAGGTAAATATTTTTATGCACTTCGTGATAAGAAAGTTCTTCTAAAGATATTAACTGGATTTATCTATGTATATGCATTTACCATAATATCTAGTTAATTTTAACCAAGAGGGTTAGACACAGGCAAAGGTTGAGAAAACTTTGTTTTATTGTTAATTACAATATGAAATTGATATGAAATTTAAATGGAGGCGTAGACAATTAAAAGTCAATACATACAGTCAAGACACTTTCGATTCATATTGTTTTATCCAACGATCTATGTACTTATGTCGAAGTCAAAGCATATTAATTTGAAATTTTTGAATTAGTTTTAACTGTCGTTTACTTTAATTTAAGTTTCACAAATGTAAACAAAACATCTTGAAAAGTAAAAGACATATAAGAGAATATATCAGAAAGACCCAAAATTCTAAAGTTTTCTGAAGTGAAGTAACGTGTTTGTTTTAAGCCTTTACATTGCATGAAGGGCATGATTTTGTCGTTGATTCATTTTTGAATGAAAGAGCAGAAATTACAACAACTTTAACAACTAAAATAAAATATGCTTATAATTACAACTATATGATTAATTGATAAACAAAAATAAAGAAGCCAAGTTAATTGCAACGACAATTTGTCCCACGGTTTAATGGCAATTGGGCAACGACCGCAAAACTGTATTGAAATTTGCGGTCAATGCAAAACAAATCTCAACTCCATTGAACGCTTGAGCAAACAGCGAGTGTAGAGCATGAAAGGGGTAAGAATGAGATTCGGGCCAAGAGAGAGAGAGAGAGATGGAGCAGATGGTATATATGAGGCAGGTGGGTCTTGCCAGAAGCGAGCGGCAATTGTGTTTTCAATTGATTTGCTTGAAATTGCATTTTGTCGAATTGCAATTGCCGAAAAGGGAGACTATTCAGATAAAGAGGGAAAGAGAGAGGAAAACAGAGAGAAGGAGAATATGGACAGTGGGGCAAAGTGAAACAGAGCGACCCTTGCGGTCGGTGTCCTTGTTAATCAAAGAGACGAGGGCCAAAGAACAAACACACCGAGGCGAGAGAGAGAGAGAGAGTAGCAGAGCTATAGATCCCCTTGGTAAGAGGTAAGTGAAAGGCACTTGAATAAATGTTAGAAGACAGAAGGAGCATGCCTAATTTATGGGCAACATGGCATTAAGTTAATTATTTATGCTTGGCCAGACACAGGAGCCAGAGTCGACATTAAATCCTGGTCCCAGTCAAAAAAAAAAAAATAAGTGAAGAAAAAAACACACACAAAAAATTAGGCCAGAATGTGGAGGAGTAGGAGCAACAAAGGACACTCCCAAGTGTTGTTCTTTAATTTCAAAGTGATAAAAAATTAACACACAATCTCCACTGGGAAGAAGATGAGAAATGGTCCTTGTTCCTTTTCCTTTTTTTTTTTGCTCTTTGTATTTTATTTTATTTTATTCTTTGTGCTGGTATCGGTGGAGGTGGAGAAGAAGGAGGAGGCGCAAGATGAGGGTGTGGGCTACTCCATCATTTGAGGCCTGAGGTGTGAATGCTAGCATCTTGGACAACCACTTGGACTTGGACGTGCTTCGGTTCTGCTTTCAGCTGTCAGCTGAAATGATTTATTTTCGTTATTAAATTTTTGCTGCAACATTTGAATAACTGAAGCAAGTTAGACATGACCAGACAAAAATTTCACTATGCGCCATTCTCCAATCTAAAGGTCAAACTTAAATTATATTAAATTACTTCAAGAACGAGAATGTCGAAAGAGTGGCAGTGGAAGCAGCAGCAACAAAAAAAAATACAGCAAAAGGATATATCAATCAACCAAACAAGTTTCGATCCACATCTGTCGAGGCTGTCTTAAACAATTTTCTAACAATATTTGGCCAGCTGAGCTGTCATCTATCACTTTTTTTTCTTCCTCTCTATGATTGTGTTTTTTGCTCTTTGTTTATATTGTATTTACTCAACCTTTTGGGGATTGTTTTCCGTTCCTTTCACTTAGCCATCCCACTATCCTCTTTCACACTTACACACCGACTCGTTCGTTGTGTCTGGGTTTATGACGCCCACCTGGCTGGATTCCCAGGCTTAAGCCGAATGATTAAGTTAAAATTTCATCGCCTTTGCCATTTCTTGCCTTAGATTCCAAATTCAAATGTTAATGACACGAGGATTTTGCATTTTCTTTAAGTTTTTAGAGACTCAAGGTATTCAATTTTGCGTTCATTTTAACCATTTCCTTCATCACCTTCATTGAAAGACTTTTGAATTCAATTTGAAATGGGCTACACATATTCAATTTAATATTGTTTTAAACATGAAACGTACTTTAAATCTTCAATTAAAGAGAAATCTTCTCTTATATCCTGACATGAGTTAAATATTAATCATTTTAATAAAGGATTTATTCCTTATCTTAAAAGTTAGTTTAATCGTAAACATTATTTATAAAAAAGAAAGAAAAAAACAAGAAAAGTGTCAGTAAGGACGTATTAATCAATTGAGCCTTTTTAAAACCAACAAAAATGTTTCTTAAATTCACAAAATCATAAGGTAAGTTTTAAGTAAATTGTTTAAAGTCCTTGATTTTTAATATTTCTTCTGCCTTGAATATATGTTACACTTTCTTCAACAAATACTATGTATGCACATGTACTATGTATGTATGCATGTTTGTGTATCCGGAACGATATAAAAAACTGACAACTACATTTTAAAAGTCAGTTGTCAGATGGATTTTTAGATTGCGACACAGCTAAATGTCAAAATAGTTGTCCCCATTCAGGTGATTGTGATTGCGACACGTGCGTGGAATAGCGTGGAATAGAAAGGAAATTGCCGTGTGTTGATCTAGACAAGTAACCTTGGCATTAGAGGATAATAAAATTTATGGTTTTCAAATTTATATATGTTTTTGCTAAGAATAAATATATAAATTCAATTCATTATGGGGGACATCCTATAAATAGTTAAAGTTTTAACTACTTCGATTCATGTTTCGATCTATTTTTGCATAAGTCACGATATTCTTTTTAGTCTTTTAGAAAAGTGTTTTCCAGTCTTTGGCTCTGGGATAAGTCCACTACGGTTCACTTGAAAAAGCGTTCGCTAAATTTATTGACATTTCCTTTGAAAATAATTTCAGGGTTTTGGAAATGAGAATTGTTTATAAAATGTTTTAAGTGTGAGATATTCCAAAGGCTTAATTATCGTGTTGTCTCAAATAATAATAATGTCTTCTTGTACTTCTAAATTCTATAGTCAATGTTAGCTACTAATTTCTTAGAATTAGAAACTTGGCCAAGGATAATGAAACCCAAATTGGCCAAAGCTCCCACTCTCTCTATTTCTCTCTGTTTCTCACAATTATATTGATCCATTTACGCCACATAAGAGGCAAGTAGAAATTGGCCTTAATATGGACGAGTGTGAGAATATATTTGCATATACATACACTTATGTGTTTTCATATATGTATGTATGTTTGTATGTAGCTACCAATCAGAAGAAGCTGGTAAATTTTAAAATACAAATCATAATCAAATAAGAGAAATCCTAACTGGAGGCATTTTCATATTTTATGGAAATTTTCATTGTATTTTTCTTCTGTCTTCTTTTTGTCTTCCACACACACACACACACACCTGAGCGACTTCAAGTGAAGAAACCAAGCCCCGTAGGGTTAAAATGTGTTGGGCCATTATTTAGATTTGGCAACACACGCAAACCAGACGAAACCAGACGCATACCCCAAGGGACGTATTACCCCCTTAAAAAACAAAAAGTGAAAAAAAGTAAGGTAAATATTCCACTGAACGCTGCGGCTTTTGCGGCCAGAAAAGGACTTCATCTTACACTTTAGCTACCGATGGCTTTAAGCTGGAAGAGCCCCGAAAAAATATTGAGTGAGTGAGTATTAAATTTCCTGGGAAAATTGCTTATGCCCTTGGCACATTAAGTGGGTCAGAGTTTGATTAAACTTTTACTACACACACACACAAACACACCGCCTACACATACATAGTTTACTTATTGCATCTAACGAAAAAAAAAGTAGGTAAATAAATAAATATATATTTATTACTCTTATCATATGGAGACAGCTGTCTCAGTGTGGGGTTGGCAGCTTTTCTCATTTTTTATCACACACAGCCACAAGAAACTTGAGCCAAAGATTTAACACTCGACAAGGAGAAAAGAAAACTATGTGTATAAGTAGGAGGGGAAAACTTGGCAAAATATTCAATAATAAGTAGCTTCAGGGTAGTGTAAAAAATATGGATGGTTGTTCTTTTTTTTTTTTTTGTTTTTGGCGAATTGCCAAGTCAAACCTGCAGGATATTCCGATCAATTTCTGTTTAGACCAAATCAGAAGAAACAAAAGTTAACTACAATGTACGTACATGGCTCGTTGTCGATGGTTTTGCTGTTCCTGTTGGCTGTTGGTAATTACCCTGGCCAAAGGCAAACCAAGAGGCACTTGTAAATGCCATTCAGAAGTCTTCTCGTTTTTTGTCGATTGGAGAAGGCAGGGCCAGACCAGAGCCAGTTTAGACGACAAAGTCATTCACTTATTGCCCATGTGACGACATGAGCTTACTGCTCGGCAACTGTAGAAGTCTTTGCAGCCTTCAAGGACAGGGTCTGGAGCAAGAAGTGCGGAGAGTAGTGAGAGTAAAGGCAGGAAGCCAGGCCTGGCATTTACACAGTTGGATGATTTAGATAAACAAGACATGAGCTGTCACGCCAAAAGGAAACACAGAAGAAGCACAAAAACTGAGATAGAAGACAAATTCCCAAACCAAAGACCCAAGACCCAAGACCTAAACCAAAAAACCAAAAGAGAAAAGAAAACCCCCCAAACCAAAGTAGAGCAAAACAAAGGAAAATAAAGATTAAGTATAAAATGCGATTGCATTTCAAGTGTACATACATATTATAGTAGATATGTATATATACATATATATGTATATATGGGACAGACTTTTGTCATGATTTAGTGCTTTTTCATTTAATAATATGGCAATTGAATTTTCATTGTTTTCTCTTTTTTTATGCTTTAGTCATCGTTTTATTTCTCTCTCTCAATATTCTTTTTGTTGTCTCCCTAATCAAATGAAAATGTTATTGAACCAGATATTTGATATTGTAGAAATTGTAAAAGTTTATTTAAATGACAATCATTTGTTGCAATTTGCAAAAACAAATTTGTTTATTAATCAACACAAATTGAATGTTCTTTAATAGCAAACAATTGCAAAACAAAAATTTTCATTTATTCTTGTTTGATTATTTACCTATCAGCAAAAGTTTGATAAATTATAGCTACTAGAAAAACGGTAACACTTTGTTTATCCCTAAATAACCCATTTGATCCCATGTATTAAGAACTTTTCTCTTAATGAAAAACGTTTTTACTTATACATATGTAATATGTTTGATTTTTAATCTTATTTCTATCATCCTTATCCGTTTAATCATCAAAGACAATCTTAACTATATCATTGGACCCCGAACTGAGGGAAAACTTGATATCGGATTGGCCAACATAAAGATAGATGGGCAATTCACGTTGGTTCTCTTTCTTGATAATTTGACGTTGTACAATATCGAAAATGCTGTTTGCCAGATTTTCAGTCATTTCGTTGCAATTTCTCAACTTTATATGTCTCAATTTTGGGCAACCAATAATTAAACGCAAAACGCCAGCGTCCTTAATCTTATTATAACGTATTGAAGAAAGTCCTTCAAGATTTTGAAGAGTTGAGAACTCTCGCAGAACAGCAGCAGTCATGGCCTGCCCGGCCGGATACACGAAAAGTTCCCGTAATCCACTTAAGTTTGCAATTCGTAAGAGTTGTCTTTCATTCATCTCAAATTCAATCTTTAAATGTTCCAATTGCTGAGATTTAGTAGCAACAATCTGATCAATAAGTTCATCTAGTAAATTAGAGGATCTTGCTGCATAATGAATTTTCCTAAGCTTGGGCAATTTTGCTATTTTCTGATATTGACTTTGTTCTGCAATATCAAAAATGAATGTTTCTAATGAATTTAGATATTCATAGATATCAGAAGGAACGTCACCAAAATTTCGAAGGTCTAGTTCCCTTAAGTTTGGTAAAGACTTGCAAATCTGGATTAAATTATTTGGAGACATTCCTTCACATGCAACAAGGGTCAGAGTCTCAATCGACTCTGGAAGTTCTAGATCAGCACTGAGGTCTGGATTTTTCACAAGTTTGAGACGATTCATATGCTTAATACGCTTCAATGTCGTTACATGAACTTTAGATATGGGGTGAAGACATCTGCTTCTATATGTATTATAACGCAAATCATAAAAAATGTAGAGCTTTTTTAAATTTCTTAAATTTTTCAAAGCTTCTAAGCTTTTATTATTGAGAGTGCAATGAACAAATGCCAGATCCTCTAAATTCTCGTTGTTGGCCAACATTTTGGATACATTTTCATGATATAGATTAGCTTGCTTCAGCTTTAAGGACTTTAGATTTGTGCAATTCGTTACGATATAATTTAAAAAGCGTTCAAATGGTAATTTTTGAGAACAATCGTCATACTCAATCCTTTGAATAGATCGTCCACATATGATGAAAAGATCACGTATATCCCATTCGGATAATGAAATTTTGAAATCTATCGACTTGTGTAAAGTTCTCGTATCTAGATCTCGAAAACGACTGCAGTATCGTAGGAAGTGCACTTGATCGTTTAACTGTAAATATTCCAGGATTTTGATCAGACACTCATCAGGGATTTTCATGAAATGCGACTGATCTATCTCTAAAGGGATAAAGGCATCTGGTTGACGCCAACTATGACTGGCCTCGATATAGATTCGATGTCCGTTCACATGGTGAATCCCAGTCTCCAGGACTTTAGCTGCATCGAGTGCATTAACAAAAAATACGCATCCGTCCTTTGAGGTATCCGAAACGGGTAACGGATTAACATGCAGCGATTTCACTTTTCCATATCCATTAAAATACATAAACAAGTCTTTCTCCATCAGCTGCAAATGACCAAAATGATACACCAAACCAAGAGTAACACTTCCTTGGACAGGAACTTACATACCTCTGCTAGCATAGAGTTGATATATAACTCATGAACTACCATATGGTCTTCTGTGTAGCACACGTCATTTTCGACATAATAATTCTGTCTGGCTGTATCGAGAGGTAAACGAAAATCAATGATCAAACTTGGCCAAAAATACTTACTATTGCACTCCCTTTTCTTTATTTTTATTTGAAAAGGTTTAAGCTTCCATTCTTCCATTTTGTTATGAACAATTTCTTTAATTTTTTTTAACAGTTAATGCACTTTTACTTCTTATTGCAGAAAGCTAGTGAGTAATTGTTTACATTCCAACTAGGGATGGGAGAATGGTATTAATATTTTGCCATAACCTTTTGTTCTTATCAACATTTAAACAAACTATGGATAAGCAACGTCCCAGATAACGACAATTTCGCATAAAGACATTTGAAACGGATAGGTGGAACGAAAAGGTGGAACAGATAAGGTAGAAAGCTCATATGTCTGCGAAATTTCTGACTGGTTTTAACAACCACAAAGGGGAAATCCCGAATATACATTATACGGCTGAGGGGAAACCCCAAATATACATTATACGGCTGTCCAGTGTCACCATTTCAGCATTGTAGATATGTATTCATGTCCATTCAATATACAGATATTCAGTTTTTTGAAAAATATTCTACTTTTCATATTTCTTTCACTCATTTTTTTTAGTTTTATACAAATTTCAATGCAAGTTATGTTATTTTCTTTTAATACCAATTAAAACTGAACATTTTAGATGGTAATATCCAGAGATTTCGCTTAACTGAACCACTTGTGTTCGTTAATTGAATGTCCACTGTAAATTCTTTCTTTTCATTTTGGACTATTTATGTTTCTTTTTTTTTTTTTTTTTTTGTTTGGCAAAGAATCCTTTACCGACTAGAAATAAAACAGAGTTTGAATGGAAAATTCCCCCTAATTTTCTGAAATTGTATTCCGACCTATTTCTGCGCACTTTAATGCAAGAGCACTTTCCAATAAGAAAGGTAATACATGGAAGCCTATGCCTTTATATTATATTCGATTTTAGCTGGAACAGATTATTTTATACATACATATGTAAACTTTTAAATTATAATGAGCTTTGTTTTTCTGTCGTGTTTATGGCTTTGTCTTTCTTTTTATATTATCTTTTAGAATTGTAATCCACAATTAGTTTTCAGCGTTGAAATCGTTTTAAGATATTACAATGTTAGAGTGGTAAGTAACTGAGCGATTTAAATAGTTTTAAACACGGTTTTCACTTTGAGTCTGTGAGCGTTGCCTGGAGCTTTGCTGGTTAATCCTGGTTAATCCTCCACAACGATCTTATACATATATAAAGACACGAAACATGTATGCAAAAAAAAAAAAAAAAAAACCTGAAAACACCATTCAACTTTTACTAAAAATATTCTCATCCGTGAAAAACGAGTTGCAACTTGTAAAAGCTCTAACGAAAAAGATAAAGTTATTTTATTCCTGCTACACTGAAAACGTTTTAACCAGAAACAAAAAAAAAGTTAACGGAGTGTTGAAAATAAAAAATAAAATATGAAAATTTAAAAAAATTCAATAACAAGTATAATGGAACTCGGTATTGGATCCTTATATGTATAAGTGAATCCTATCAACTTCAGAAATACACTTCAATGGCTAGTGGTAAAATTCATACTTTGTACTTTATTTGTTATTCCATTTTCTTTTTTGTGCTTTCAATCCTTTAGCTTTGTGGCTTCTGCCACCATGAGGACAACTGTCTTTCGATATATGCATGTGTCTTGTCTTCCTCTTGGCCCCCTCTTTTTCCATTCGTAGACAACATTGTGGCAAATGTCTGTAGGTCACCAACCAGTTTGAATGAGAAATCGGACCAAAAAGCATTTGAAATTTAAAATTCATAGAATTTGCATAAATTTACCCATATGAGAGTATATTAAATTACAAAGCAGATTGTCTTGGTTTTGTTTTGTGTGTATATTTCTAGACATTATTATAAATAGGTCCCTAGGAATCGAAAGAGAAACAGATTAGTAAATCTATTCCAGGCATTAATCAGTCCTTGGTTCAAAATTCTATCCTTTCTGTTGGCACTTTGTCCATTCTTAATTAAATTTAATAAATTTAAACTTAATTATTGTATATAATTGCGACACAACTTTGAAAAACAAATGTTTAGAACAAAATTTTGCCAAAAAACGCTGTACCTCAATTTTAATTTCATTCATTTCCCGCTCAAAGAGAAAGCTTGATTAGTCAGTCTTCCGTTTTGGCCAATAAACTGGCAAAGACTGACTAAAGCTAGCATCCTGATAATCCTGTGGATGTTGTCTGACTCCCTTTCTTTTTTGCTTTGTTAGTTTCTGCTTTTCATGGCAAATTTCCATGCATATACCAAGGAGTTTGCGTAGTGAATTCGAAAATAATGGGAACAGTGTGTGAGTGGAAACAAAAATTTATATTTGGTTCATCTCATGTTGGATTTTTGATTTATAATACTTGAGATTGTTCTGCAGAGGCTAATGCAGGCATAACATACATGTTACAACCCACAAAGTTAATCCCTAACGAAAGCGTCAAAGTCATACCCCTTATGAATTCCTACCGTTGTCCGACCATGGCCAGCTAAAAAAGGATTTGCTTCATGTTAAGCCTCATGTCAGCAAGCGTGAAAAGTCAACTCTTAAAAATGAAATATTGTTTAGCGGGTTGGTGGGCAAATTGCGGTATGCGGTTAGACCCCAAAGCCTCCCCAAGATCCAGCCCCATCTCTTGCATAGCCCCTTTAGTTTCACTCTCTGTGTGTGTGTGTCCAGTCGTGCGCAATTGTGCGATTAGCCTAATGAGGTGTGCAGTAGCTGGAGAAGCAAGAGAGCTGGTCCAGTACCACCAAACGCCAGCCTGATTGATGGTCGTGATTATTCAGTCCTGTCAGACCTATCCCTTAGCCAATGTTGTCCATTTCCCAAACCATTTTCTGTGTTGAATGTTATTATCTGTCTCATCCCAGGCACAAAAAATAACCCGAATTCGAAATGAATGCACAAAAAAAAATGAAATCAAAATACATTTTTGGCTTTGTGGCTGGCGGCAAGCTGCATGTGTAAAATTACCCAATTTGAAATGCATTTTCGTTGCATTAGGTGCTGTCAGACCAGGGGCGACAAATTTGCATATTATCCATCCCACCCATCCCAGACCAGCCCACCCATAAAAAAATACGGGTGGGACACCTGCCACACATATGTGCATAGCCACAGGGGGAGGTAGGATCAGAGGTGCAATGAAGCAGTGGGTCGCTCGACAAATGCTGCTGCACATTTAATGGCAAACGATGATGGGAGATGAAGGGAGAAAAAAATGAAGTCTCGGCAAATGCTCCAAGGGTTCCATTAGCCAAAGAAAAACGTTAGATATGAGCATGTTTTTAAGCCAAATGCACGTATGGCCTCCGTTAGTTACCTCCAAAGTAAAGTGGCTAAGTTGTTTTGATAGCCAAAAATGATTCCTTCCGTTAAGTGAAACCCCCAGCCAGCCAAGATCCATGCTAGGGACATGAGTCTGTATATATACCTCTTTATATTCCATTATATTACCTATACCACCATTGGAGCATATACACATGTATATAGAAGAGGGTCGTTTGGCAACTAAGAAAAAGTAACTTTTTAAGAAGAAAATTCTTCCTGTTCGTTGTGTTATTTAATATAGTCTACTTTTAGGTTGAAATTTTCAAATTATCTTTTTAATTTGCTTGATACGTTTCAACTTTTGTTACAGTCAGTAAAATTTATTGTCAGTTAATTTAATTCTTCTTTCATTGAGTTCCACCGAGGACTTCTGAACTGACATCCTGGTTTGGGATGCCAAAATTAACATTGTCACTCTTACCATAATGGAATTCGCTTTAGATGATCAATTAAAATGTTGTTTTTGTTGTAGTTTTAGTTACATTTTATTTGGTTTAATTGGGAAAAATTTTAGCGTATCATTTTGCAAACAGACTGACAATAAATGACAATCAATTTGATGTAATAATTGCTTGTCTGATTTACATTCTTTAGTTTCCAATGAGATTTTGTATAGTTGGGGTACAATGAAATTGTTTTCTAATTATTAAAATGTGCTACAACTAATAAGAAGAGATTAGTATAAATTTTAGCAACCTTACTTAGAGATACACACTTAATTTTAGTTTAGTTATGACTCTTTTTGTGACCTTGTTGGAGCAGAATCTCTAAAAGAATATTTTTCTTAGAAATTTTAAATGGAAATCTACAGAAGAATTGGAGTTTGAGTGACTTAAATATATGGAAAACAAATTGAACCTTGGCCAATATTTCTAGACCTGAATTGTTCCTTGCCTTGAAAGCTAGTTAAAGTTAATAAATTTAATGTAAGGTTAATAAAGCAATTACAATTTTATGTTACTGAGATATTAGTTATTGCATCGGGCAAAGTTAGTCACTCTCTTTCTCATTGTAGCCATATAGCCAAAGTTCCTTAGTAGTGCCCGATCCTTCTTTTAATCCTTAGAACTAAGGTTTTAAAGCATTTAAATCATTTCAAAAAGCATTGAATATTACCAAATTACTCTTAGAATATCGTTAAAATTCAAAATTTATTTTTATTTTTAATTTTTAAATCAAAAAATTCCGTTCTTCAAGTACTTCCTTGTCATAAATTGTTAATTCTCCTTTAAATATTATTTTACCTATATATATTTTTTTTTGTTTTTGATGTGGATATCAAATCCTTTGTTTTCAAACTTAAACTTCAATGTCAACAACTCAGACTGAGAAACTTCACGGAATGCTCTGAAATGGGTCATGGTTGGCGGAAATGAAGACGTAAAAATAACATCATTTTTTAACTTTTTTCTTGACTTATTGATATAACAATTCGTTGCAGAAAATATGTTCTTTTTGTTATGCACACTCAAAATATTGTCTGTATGCTTATTTACAAGAAATCTAGTTAAGTAATTGATAATGCTTACCAGTGATGAAATGTGAGTACATATTTTGGAATGTTGGGGCATTATATAAATTACTCTTAATATTGACTATTTTGCCTTGCAAAATGCATTTTCTATTGCAGGAGATAAAAGTGAGGAGAATGTGCGAATACGTGCTCCATAATCAAGCCACCTTTCTTCATGGGAGAAAAACATCATAAAATATGAATACAAAACACTTTCCACATACATAAAACACAAGAGCAAAAGCAAGAGAATGGTGATGATGACGATAATGATGATAACGAAGAAGAAGAAGTTTTAATTGCTTTTCCGCATGCAACTTGTTGTGAGAGTCTTCGATTAAATTGTCATGGTAGTTTCCTTACCCAAGAGCAAATCCACATCCTTTTCTCCATCGTCTTCCTCCTCCTTCATGATTTCAACCGCACCCTCGACGCATTGCATCCTAATACACACACACACACACACATAGCCACGTGCACTTTACTATAGTATTTATGTGGCAAGTTTTTGAGATTATTTGATGAATATACAACATCCTAGTCTATAAAGAAAGACATGTGACAGGAGACTGACTCTAGCAACTGGAATGCTATAAAGTTGACAATCCTTAGAAGCTGTCACTATTCTACACCCCCCACCACCGACCAGCGACCCAAACCAAACCCCCCATCCCGTTCGCATCGCACTATATGCAGCATAACAAACAAGTATAAAATATTTATACCTTAATCAGTAGAAACTTGCTGCCTAGAGGCTGCTGATGGAGGCCGCAAAAACTTCATTGTCAGAACTTTGACTGAACTTTGTTAGCCAAAAATTTGATGTTAATTACTTGTCGGTCTTGTTGTTGTTGGGAGTGTGGGTGTGTGTGTGGGTGGGCAAAACAAAAAGGACACAAAAACTAATATAACAAACTAACACAACTCATTTTGGGGTTTTGCACAAAAAAAAAAAAAAACAACACAAAATAATAATACTACTTGAAACATCTTCTTTAATAACATAATTTTTCATTCAGTTTTATCTGCGATCTACCTTTAGGGATTGAGATAAGGACCAAGGATAGCCATGCTATTGGCTGCTCGTTAACACACACATACACAAGCACACACACTCACACACAATCCATAAAGAATTGAATCTAGTTCTGCTCTTGACATTTACGTAGCTGATAAGGCATGGCAAGTCAGTAGGATTCTTATCCTAACCAGAAGGAAGGATGCAACTGCCAGAAGGCAGGGGTGAATGAAACATGTCGTAATCATTTGCGCCAGTTGTCTTAGCGTTGAAAGATGGCCAAAGCAAAGGATGCAAGCAACATCTTTATTCTCACTCTTATCCGTTAGGCTACAAAAACACCCGCAACCACAAACACATACATTATAGTACAACAAAAAAAAAACTAAATGGATGAATTGTGACTGTATTGTTGTTGTTGTTGCTATTGTTGTGGGGAGGTGGTGTTGGTCGGTTGGGAGGATGTGTGGTAAATGCACGTGCAAAACATCAAGCTATGCAATTTCGCAAATTGTCTTGAAAATGTTAGAATGCTGCTGCATTTCATTCCGGACTTTTATCCCTCCTCCGTGTATAGAACCTTGGGACGGGGAGGATTTTAGAAGAAAATTATGACAGTGCTAGTCGAGTTTGAGGTTGATGCATCTACGGCTATGCATGGCTGGGAATTCGGTTTTCGTTCAATGTGCAGGTCAGCAATAAAAGTTTCCTTTTTTTGGCCAAAAAGCACAGAGAAACACACAAACTTAAAGAGCTTCAAGACAATACAAAAAGCAATTTGCTGGGCCAAATGCGCTTATTGGCATATACACCACACAAAAATATACATATACAGACACATACATACATACAATGCTTTTCATATATCTACAAGGACGGACTTTGGGGTAGTTGAAAGGAGCTGAACTCACTTTCAACAGAGCTAAAAAAAAGTGGACCAATTTATGGAAATATTTGATCATTACTTTGCAGAAATGAAAAGGTCCTGAGAACTTTTCAACGATTTGATTTTAGTAGAGTCCCAGAATTCAAAGTGAATTCGAATTGTCTCTTAAATTATTAGTTTTAAAGTAATTATAACATTTTTTTGACATTTTAATTGTGAAACATTTCAAAAAGGCAAACAATTTGGCTAAGTTTTTGATTTTTGATAACTAAAATAAATACTGAATGAAATATTTTTAAAATTTAAACACATATTTACTAAAACTGAAACAATGATACATGAATTTTTCAAAAAGGAATGTTAAATAATAGATAAATTACATTCATTATTGTAAAGCGACAAAAATTCTTTTTATTTTTCTTTACTTGATTCCGCTCCTGACTTATAAATACAAGGCAAAAGCATCAAAGAGCCTACCGGAAAAAGGCTTCGTTCTTCTCTGTAGCGAACAATCAACCAACTCAACTAACTTGGTTAATTGCATTAAGGCCAAAAGGAAACTTATGTATGTATGTATATGTAGATGTAAATGTACTTATGTATGTATTATATTACCAAGAGCATTTCATTTCGGACACAGCTGTTCGTTTTCATAGTTACAAGAAGTTTATTCGTCAGCTGCAAGACCAAAATTGGCCATAGGCAAGAGGAACAAGAAGCACAAGAAGCAGAAGTGAAAGTAGTAAGTAGTAGTACTCACAAAAGTTTTTTAAAGGCAATGGTCGTTATTGTTGTTATTATTGAAAGGAAAGCATCTGTCGATAGAGTTTAATAATTAACTATTACGATATGCATTAAAACTTTAATGTGGCCTCTAATTTAATTCGTGTTCTTTCATAGCTTATGCTAATTAAATGAAGCCAATATAATCAAATTGAATTGTTTAATAAACATAATGCAATTAATTTTTGAAATAAAGTTGAATACTTTAATTTTAATGGAGACTCAACATTGGCAATTCTAGAATGAAATTTTTCGTTGGTCATTTGGGAGTAAAAATTGCAAGGGGATGTTCGATAGTCCTTATGACCTAGAACATAGAAGTTATTAAGGACAAATCAGTAATATTAAGTGTCCGACCTTAGTCCAATTATTTTCTAATTATAAGTTAGTTATAAGAAAGATTCTAGTCCTAGTTTGAAATGGGAAAGTTTCAACCTTTTATAAAATATTATCAAAAAAAGAAAAAGAATTGATAAATTTTCTATTACCGTCCACCACTTAAGTGACTTCTGCAATCTTCGGCCACTTGTGGGCAAGTTCTTTTACCGGAAACAGTCAGCCAAAAGCTAACAATATGAGGTCCCAGGGGTAGTAAATGCTTAATACACATAACAAATGATTACTTTTAAACCTGCCCTCTCCTTATGAAAAGGAAAAGTAATTGTATTTCTATTATGCAAGCCTCATGGTCACCAGGAAATGGAAAAGTAATTGTATTATGCATAATTAAAAAATAAATAGTTCATGACTTGACATCTTTTTGAACCCTGCTCCCTAAAAGACAAAAAAAAAAAAGGGGATAAGTGCAAATGTTTTATTTGATTTATATGTAGTAAGGGTTAGAATACATAAAAAGACACAAAGTAGATTACATTTTAAGACCTTTGGGATATAGTTCTCGTGTATGCCAGAGTTTTGGTTTATTTTCCAATTCAAAAGCTCTATGTTTGATTTCAGCGATTTGTGTGGATGATCTCTTCCAGGAAAGTAACTCGGTTAGAGGCTTCAATATGAGAAAATAGAAAATCTCTGCCAATGAAATGACACTGAAACCCATGAAAAGTCCCATTACGCCGCCAATATTAGCTGAAAGAAAAATAAATTAAACTCTTTCATGTTTCAAAAACTGCCAAATACTTACACAAAAATTCAGTAAGACCTATGTAAACATTTTTCATGTTGCCATAGTAGACACTTTCTCGATAATAGACATTCATCACTGCAATATTGTCCCTTAGATAAACCTTACTCATATTGCCCACCAGAGGATTGGCCATTTTGAAATTCCGACTGGCCAAGGGAAAGGGAAAACTACTAGCCATATATGTGAGATCAAAACAACTGGGCAAACATAGTTTTCGACACTTGGCCCAATTGGGACGCATCGCGGAGCGTTGAGCTTGTTTCACACAAAATGTATCCCTCATCAAGCAGATGCTGGCATTCTCATAGATCTTTGGATAATCAAAGGGCAGACAAGAGCAGGATTCAAAGAGATACATGGCCAAACATTCGTTCTCACAATTACGACGTGTATAAATTTCATAGAAGAGCAAAATCTGTTCATTCCTGAAAACACATTGACGACGATCCCGAGAAATTGATCTTATAGCTGAGACTGCTTCACCACGACTAACTTCTATGCGATAATTGGTCTCATGTCCAATGGCAGTTATCAGACCAGCTTCCTTAACACTAGGCACCTCTATGGGATTATGGAAAAAGACCTGCAGATGAAAAGTCTTTAATGAAAACCACCAAAGATCCTTTTATATATAGATGTTTACCTTAAAGCCTGGTCCATTTGTCGAGGAACAGTAATACTCATTCAATTGGGCATCCATAACTACAGTGAAACCCAGTGAAATGCCAGGTCCTAGTAAAATATTTTAATTCAATTTATCATAGATTACAAGAATTTCATATTATTTACCGATTGCTGCACGAGGATAATACTTTTCGGGTAAGACATTTGGATAGCCTGTTTCTGGATTCCATTGGACGGGCACAAAACCAATCCGATTTGTTAAATTTCGAGTGCTCTTTAGACTATATATAAAACTTGATAGTTTAAGATGTATTTCCGTACTGATTTTTACTCACTGTGTTTTATAAAGAAATTCTGGTGGTAGAAAATTGAAAACACAACATAAACCCTCATCGGTTATAATGGAACGAAACAAATCCATGCAATCATATTGTATGGAACTAAATCGACAATATAGTAACATTTGCTCACAAGGCTGTGAGTTTGCGGCAACAAATTCGGAAATTTGTAATGTATTATTTCTCAAGTTACTCGCAAAAGGAGATGAATCATCTTCAAATTCATCTGATTCCTCATTGCAGAGGAGTTTTAGTAAGGCACCTTCCTTGGAATCTCTATAAAGAAAATTCTTAAGTGGAAGACTATAGATGAGAACCTTGTTAGGACTTACTGTTGATATATATCCACTTTACTGCGCAGTACTTGATTCATATTACAAATAGTTATGGCTGGAAATGGTACTTTCAAAATGGATGTGGCATGAGGACTAATGCCAATGATAACTGGTGTACTCTCCCATTTGATGTAGATATTGGTAATCAATTGGCAAGTCATCACAAAGGCAGCCACAAAGGAACAGAGAAAGAATAATCTGAAAAATCGTAAGATAATGCCATATATCGCCACTGTCTTTGATGAAATCTTCTCGCTTCTTGCCTCTCCCAATTGCTTAATTTGGCATCTCCCACAAATTTCAAACCATGTAGGCCAGTTTCTTTTAAAAATATAACCAGACTCTTTTTAAAACTTCTATAAAGAAATTGATGTGTGGATAATTGTTTTTTAGACTCAGCCATGTTGAAGTCTTAACAAGAAACTGTTTAAAACTAAAGTCACATATCATTAACTCGATACTCTAACCATGTTTGAATACAATTTAGTTAATTACATTTTCAGTTTAATTACTTGCTTGTAAGACTTTATTTAAGGAGGCGTTAGAACTTGGTTTGGATATACATATGTATATAGTTAGAGAGATAAGGTGAACAAGTCGGATGTTTATTTCCATTTCCATTGCTGAAGCATATAGAGAGCTTTAAAGCTTTGACCCATTGTGCTGCCGGCAAAAAAGAAAAAAAAACAGAAAAAGCTTGCCACCGCACGTGATGACCGACAAGTAGTCACTTAGCCCTCCAAACATTTAGTTAATTTCCCGACACGAACACGATCAGAAGTATGAAAATACGTGGTAATCCTCTACCAAGACGTCTCATTGATGTCTTGTGTTTTCTTTTAATTGGAATATTTCTGCCGATTGTATTTGTCTTTGAGATTTGTGTGGTTTTGCCGGCATTCCATGAGGCTGGTGGCTTTTGGCATACATTCACATTTCTGATGGCCATGTTTTTGGTATTCAATATAAAGGGCAACATGATTGCCTGTATGATGATTGACACCAGTGTCGATGGTGAGTCAAAGTCTCCACCCCTTCCATAAGTGAGTGAGTTAAAGTACATGTCTTGTTTTTGCAGTTAACCAACCGGTTGATCCAAAGTGGCAACGTTACTGCTCCATTTGTGAACGTTTGGCTCCGCCTAGATCTTGGCATTGCAAAATCTGCAAATGTTGTATACTGAAACGTGATCATCATTGCCTTTATACTGGCTGTTGCATCGGTTATCTGAATCATCGTTACTTTATGTGCTTTATCTTCTATTTGTTTGTGGGTGCAACTTATGCTTTGGTCTATAATTCCATTTACATGTGGATTCTACAATATCATGTTTATGGAACTTGGTTGACCCTGTTGAAACTAATTTGTCCCATGTTGATGTTTGTCACTGGTAACCTCTGGACAAATATGTTCCTACTGTTCTATAGTCTCAATATATTGGCCTTACTTTATGGTATACTCCTATTAGGCTATCATGTACCCATTGTCCTTAGTGGCCAAGTTTCAGCTCATCGCAAATCCAGAGAATATGACAATGGTTGGCTTATGAATTTGAAAACTGTTTTTGGCAAACGTTGGCGTTTGGCTTGGCTATCGCCTTTGATTCGTAGTGATTTACCCGACAATGGCTGCAATTGGATAACAAAGTCTGACTAGAATGTAATGAATAAGACTGACTCACTTAAATTAAGTTATATTCTAGACCGCCATAGATGAGAATGGTTAATTGAATTGGCTGCCACTCCAAATACAAATTATATTTTACGCGTATGGTGGTGAAATTATAACCAATTCCTCCTTGATGTATGGAGATTAACATCTTCTCACAATCCAATTCCACTTGACTCTCATCAAAGACCAAAATCAATGTAATTTTAAAGTTTAATCTATCCTGTAGGAAGAAAACAAAAAGTTCAAAAACGATTTTAGATTAAGCATCATGTAAATAAACAAGAAAAACATACCTCTTGTATGTAGATAATATCGTAAATATGTTGTGAATTGCTTGTTATATTTTCTCTAATTTCTGTCTCATAAATGGGCACCGATTTGGCCCGCATGTAACCAAATTGCATGGAATAGCCAAATATCAAATAAATTAAATCTGGACAACTAAGAAAGTAAATGATGATGCTGACTCTCATGCCGCCGAAGGAAAACTACTCTTATCACCAAAGAAATGAAATGAAATAATGATGAAAAAATGATTGATTTGAAGAACAAACAATACAAACCCAATCATCACCCATTAAAATGATAAGAACAATTTTGCAATTTAGATAAAAAATTAGAGTAAATGGAAAAAAAGACATTTAACTTTTCGTTTATTCAGCCAAATTGACTTTGCGTATAACCGATTTGGTTTCAGAGTTACGGAATACCTTATGATAACTGCTTAATTTACCCAAAGAGGATATGAATTTCTGATCGTGGGTAATGATTATTAGCATAAAATTGGCTTGCGATTCCCGTTCATCGACAATGCGATTGAGAGCAGTGCAAAGGGATGCGATATTATCGCGATCCAAATTGGTTGTTGGCTCATCAAGAGCCAAGACAGCACAATTACTACTAAATGTCTCCGCAAGAGCCATGCGTATGATGAGGGAGGCCAAAACACGTTGACCCGCACTGCAACGTCCACGCATTTCGATCTCATTATTATTTTTCGATTGAATCACACGATAATTGTAGCTCTTCCGACGATCGGCCAGTGTATCCTTGTTTTTGCCATCCTCTATACCCTTACTCTTATCATCTTCGGTCTTGACCTCGATATAGTCAATATCGTTGCCACGATAGACCAAACGCCAATATTCACGTATCAATCGATTGATGTTCTCCATCTTCTCCGAATGAAACTGTATCAGGGCCCATTCCAGCGCCAGACGATGTTGACCCAAGTCTTCAATGCTGCGACGCGTCACATGCAACTCGAAATTGGCTTTGCGATAATTTTTCAGTGACTCTTTATATTTCGGTTCATTGATTTCCCGCTGCAATTTCTGCACTTGACTATTAATCTCGCCCAGCTGGCCAAGAAGTTCTCCCTTGCGTACAGTGGCTGCATCTCGCTGTTTGGTTAGCTCCTGTTTCTCTTTACTGACACCACCGAAATCTAAATTACCCAATTGTCGGGTAAGTTCTTTACAATTTTCACTCAGCTTGACTTCCTTTTCTTGCAATTGCTTCAGCTCACGATTATCCCTCAGATCTCGTTCGACAGTCTGCTGATTTGAGCATTTCGTTTTGATTGCTTCCAATTCCTTACTCTTGCCTTTGATTTCGGAATCCTAAAAGCAAATATATTAGATGTTTTCAAGGGGAAAATTTACTGAAGTCTGAAGCTCACTAGTTTGGTTAGATTTTCTTTCATGGCATTGATGGAGCTATCATGTTTCTTAATCTCGTTTGCAATATCCATTTTGGCATAATCCAAAGCCTCGGTATTTAATCTAGTTTAATCGAATTAATTAGTTTTGTTACCAATTGTAAGCAAAATTCAAGCTACCTTTGTATGTCCTGATCAGCACTTTTGTATGAATTGAGTTTGCTAGTCAACTGATTTAATTTGACTCGATCTTGCTCCTTTAAGCGGTTTTTCTCTTGAATGGAAGAGACAAGTTTCTGCTTCAAAGGTTGAATTTTAGACTTCAGTTCACTGATTTCTGTAGTAATGGCAACAAGTTGGCGTGTAAGCTCATCCAGCCGATCCTTTAGTTGAGGCAAACTTTGGACTCCCTCTTGCAATTTGATTTGCTTGTCCTTAAGACTAACCAACGAAAAAGAGTTATATAATACATGATTAAATAGATTTTGATTACAGAACTTACGTATTTTTAACCTCTCGCAAACGATTCAAAGCCTCCATTTGTTGTTCAAAATTATGTTGACTGGACTCTAAAGTCTTGCGTTCAGCGTCCAGCTCTTTGGATACCTCTGATTTCTCATTTTGCAATGCGTCCATTGAGACGCTGGAATCATAGTTATCGGGTAATTTGCTTTTAGCTTGTTCCAGCTCTCTTTTAACCCGAACAGACTCTTTGAGTGCTTCATCTAGGAGCGACATATCGCCTAACATGGAATTGGCCAATTCCATGTTCTGTGTTGGCTCTGCAATGAGAGCCATCAGTGTTTCATATTCACTGACAGAATCACCTAGCAATTCTTCGATTTTATGTAATTCTTCTTTCTTTTCTGGAATGGTTTTCTTTAATTCTGCTACTTTCATTATGCTAGGCCTGATTTGCAACAGGTTTTCATATTTTAACTGCTCGGTTTTTAAGGCCTTAGAGGCTCTTTCAATGTTATCTGGCAGCTTTTGAATTTCATCTGTCAACTCGTAACTCAAATCGGAAGCCTAAACATAAGAAATTTTAATTATGATCAATTAAAGTCTTTAAATTAATCTTAACCAACCTCATCGCCCGACATGTTATGATGGCACAAAGGACAGCAAGGCTCCTCATCGATTTTCTGTATATATCTAAAAACAATACAACAAAGAATAAGTGTAATTCTAGAGGAAATCGATTCATTCTATTTACTTTTTGTACATGGCCTCGGCGGATGTTAAAGCACCATGTTCGAATTGTAATTTGGATATGTTTGCTTTGCTACGCTCTAGCAGCTCCTCGTATGGAGTGGAATGACATTTTTGATAAATCAGTTCTTCTGCCTCCTTCAACTCCTTTTCCATGCGTGATATATCGCCCATAATATTCTTGCGTTTAATTCCACAAGACTGTTCTTTTAGTTTTTGGGCATTGGCCTTCTCATTGAGATCCCGTATCTCTCGGCGCAGTGTGTCATACGAATTCTGCAGGGAGCGACGATAATTGTTTGTAATTGGCTCCTTGAAAAATTTACTGAAATTTTCGCTATGACGATTGCGAACACGTTGAATCTCTTGAGTTTTCTTTTCCAAATCTTTTTCTTTAAGGTTTATTTCAGCCATCAGCTTGGACATGGAACTGAGAAATGTTAATTGTTTGTCCAACTTCTTGAAACGTTCTTGTTTCTCTGCAATGCTAGTCTTTTTATCGGCTATAACCTGACGACAGGCTTCCTGGTTGAAATTCCGGGATGTGCGCTCGTATACTTCATCTGCTTCGGTTATTTGCTTCTCCAATAGTTTCAATTGATGCATTGAGGTCTCAATCTGTTTGATTTTTACTTCTAGGGAACCACTTTCCTTTTCACTCAACACCTTCTGTTTCTCCTGTGCAGTGATTTGTTGTTCCGATTTGCTGAGCTCAATGCGAAGTTCGTCAATTTTCAATTGCCTGCCTTGATCCGCCTTGTCGTTGCGATCACTCTCCTCGGCTATTTCACACTGTTTGCCTAGCAGAACTCCCTCAATATCCTCGAGAAGTTCGCTCAATTTTTCTGGTTGTTTGCTTATATCCCCTTCGATGGGTATAAGCAATTGTTGGCTTAGATCTTTGAGACGTTTCACCAACTCTGCCTTGCAGGTTTGCTCGCTTTGTTGTTGCTGTTGGGCTAGCAAACGTTTCTTTTCCTGATTGGTCAGGGCTTTTTGCAACTCTCCTTCGGATTTTGTTAGCTTTGATAGTTGCTCTTCAAAATCTGTTCTTTGATATTTAATTTCCGACATTCGCTGATCAAAGTTACGTATTTCTAGATCCAACTCCACTAGGGAACCCTCGAAAAGTGTTTTGATCTTTTTTGAAATTGTATTAATTTGTTCTTTGCAGTTTTTGTGCCTGAAAATAAAATAACAATAAGGTTACAATAAGAATTAATGTCCAATTAATTTTAACTGGCTTGATTGAACGCACTTGGTCTCCACTTCGACTTGTTGAGCCTGATATTTGCCGACCTCATACTCGATTTTACGTATTTCTAAGAGTCGGTCATCAACAGGTTTCATATCATCCTCGCATTTTTGGCACTGAGTCTTTATGTCTTCACATTTCTCTTCAGCTTTTTGCAGATTTAAGCTTTTGGCCTCCATTTCCTGTTTCAGATAGGCAATATGCTTCATTCCAGCCTCTGGAATAGGTTTACAATTAAATTACTTAATCCTTATTACCCACAAAATCTTACCCATCACTTTAAGTGCATCTTTGGCTTCCTTGCGCATTTTGATAATCTTATCCAAAGCTTTGTTGTATTCGGTTATTCCGAAAATAGCATCGAATTTCTCTTTTAATTTCTTGGCCTCATCTAGTGGCCAACTAGAATCCTCTTGATGGCATAATAAGACATTATTTATAATAGGCTCGGATACACCCATAAAATCGGATATGGTCACATTAATATCCACAGTGCGCCCACTCAAGGAATCTAGATTACTACTACTGCTGGCCCCCGGGGCACCGGAGAGAAAATTAACAGTAGAGTCCATTTTAGAAAATGAAGCTTTACCATTTTTGTGGGCCACCTTCATGCTACGAGAAACGGAGATTTGAGCACCGCGCTTATCGCGCACTTGAACCTTTACCTGTCCCAATGTCTCATTTAGACCAAATATTTTGGGGTCATGAACGAAGTTCTTGCCCTTGTCACTTCCTGGTGGAAACTCACCGGTTAGGGCATGTTTTAGGCATTCTATTATAGTGGTCTTGCCGCAACCATTTTCGCCCAAAATTAAAGTAACCGGAGATGAAAATGTTATTTCCTATAAAAAATATGCATTTATTATGAACCTTCAGTGAAAATTTGGTGGACAAGCTCACTTGTCGATCTTCCGCATTGGATCCAAAACTACGGATGCCTTGAATGGATAGTTTTTCTATTGACGACATATCAACGAGACATTCAATGCTTTGGCCAAATCCAAATAATTTCACAAACTTAAGAAAAACGCAATTTTTGCCGGGCTGAACCAGGGCTCCAACTCAATCGCTAGACAATCGACTAGAATCAAAACAAACCGATAGTTTTCCTCCATCTGGCAGCACTAGTAAAAATTCACATCTGGCATCTCTCGTGGAAATTCCTCAGCTGGAGCTCTTATTTAACTTTGAGATCAGGAAATTGTGAATGGAAAAATGTTTCGAAGGCAAGTTGCAAGTCTCTCACGCCTGCAGAACCTGCAGATGTCCACCAATGCGGCACCGGCACCGACATCAACAGCAGCATCATCCAGCGAAGCAATCAATGAATTTCGCACTGCAGTAACCAATCCTGGCGAGCATTCGGCACTGCATGTGGCCAAATTCTATACCATACCAGTGGAGCAAAAGAAGAAAATCTTTGGTGGAGGTGGACTTCCCAAGCAGTATGAGCAACAGATAAAAACCTTTAACGAAGCATGCCTCATGGTCCGGTCGCCGGCTTTGGAGCTGTTGCACTACATCCAGAATGCCGACCTAAGCAAGCCGGCTGTGCGCTATGTTGTGTATGGCGCCAATGGAGTAGGCAAGACACTTACCATGGCACATGTGTTGCATTATGGATCACTGAACGATTTCATGCTTGTCCATGTGCCTTGGGTTCCCAATTGGATGAAGAGGCCGAAGGAGGCAGCCAATTCATCCACCCAAGAGGGATTCATAGACTTGCCGTTTGATGCTGCTGCCTGGTTGGTGCATTTCAAGACACAGAATTTGAAGCTGCTGCAACAATTGGATCTGAAGACAAGCAAGGAATATGTCTGGAGTAAGCGAGAGAGTACACCGGCTGGCTCTACCCTACTGGAATTGGTGGAGCATGGCATTGCCCGCATAAAGTATGCCTCAGAGACAACAGCAGCCTTGATTTCCGAAATCAAGCAACTATCGAATGCCGGTATATGCAAGACGATGGTGATAATTGATGGCTTCAATGCATTCTTTCATCCCGAAACTCGCATTTTCTCGGATAATAAACAGAGGGTGACCCCCGACCGTATTACTCTGACCCAGCCTTTCCTCGACATCACCTCTTATGACTGGACAAACGGCATTTGCATATTGTCCGTTGATAAAATAGCCATGACCGAAGGTTATATGGCATCCCATATGCCCAGATATTTGCTCGGCAAGGAGGGTTTCGAGCATTTGGATCCTTTTATTCCTGTACATGTGGACAATTACACGGACAAGGAGTTTTATAATTATATAAGTTACTATTTGGATCGCCGTTGGATTAGCAAAACACCGCCAGGCTTCGAGGAGCAATTAAAATTTATGAGCAATAAGAATCCCTATGAGTTGATGCAGCTGGTCAAGGGCTTGTAGAGCGAAATGATTATATATATATGTATATTATTAGTTGAAATAAATCGAAAATTGATTTTTGTTAAAAAAAGCACTGAATGTTGTGACTTTTATCAAATTATCCATCGGAGGAATGTTATGGTTATATTCTTATGAAAGATTATGATTTATGTCACTGAATGACTCATAGTCTTTACTTTCAGTTTGTTTTTATTTATATTTACCAATTAAATATATTGGAATTTGGTCCATTGTCCTAATCCTTTTTTGTTTTCCTTTTTGTTGACATCACGCAGCAAGAACCAGAAAAAGGTACTCCTTTATAATAAACGCAAAGAATTTAATAAATAAAATTGTTCTTAACTATTGAATGAAGGTTCATTCCTTAATCTCATAATCTTTCTATTCCCATTCAAGCCAACGTGGCGTATGAAACGAAGCATTCTTTTCTATATACATCTATAATATACTTTTTTATAGAAATAAATCAATTAAACAAACACAGATATTGCATTTTCTTTTCATTTTATATTTTTTTTTTAATACAATTTTTTTTTTTTTTTTTTTTTTTGGTTTTCAATAATTTATGGATTCATTCGTTGGGTGTATATTTAGAGTCAACATATTGCATTTAATTCAAATTTTGGAAATTTATTTAACGATAATCAGCAATATATGTATAATAATGCACTGTAAAATATATATTTTTTGTTTGTTTTGTTTCTTCCATATGTATGTGTACGTGTGTGTGTGTGTATGTGTGTGTGTTTGTGTTTGTGTTTCATATACTTGTATGCATATTGATTTCAAATTGTTTATATGAAATAAGAAACATTAATATAGCTTCAAAAGCAGAAATTAACATAAATTTTAAAACACTAAAATAAAATGAAAAAAATTGGAAAAAAAAAATTAAAGTGATAACTAAGCTGCAATTGAACAATGGTTTTTACCTTTTTTTCATATCGTATATTTAGTTAATTTCTATTACAATTTTAGTTGCTTTGAACAACAATAACAATTATGTTTGTGTGGGTGTGTGTAGGGGGTGTAGTGTGACTGTGTGTGTATTTTTTTGGTGAATATATTTTATTGGATATTGATAGATCCTTCTCAAGTTTTTTTTTTTTATTTCATTAATTTTTTTTTTTTTTTTTTTGCTTTACTAATTTTGGTTTATATTTTCGTTTTTTTATGTATTTTATGCTTTGAATATATGTATTGTATGTAATGTATGCATGTGTGTATGTATATAAATCAAATATATATATATATAAATACATATATATATATATCGTATTCTTATTCGTTTTGTAATTGGGAAATTTATTTTATTTTGCTTTCTTTGTTTGTCCTGGCAGCATAACAAATAAAATAAAACAAACAAAAATGAAGCCTCCTTATTGTTAAAATAAATCCATAAAACAAACAAATAATGTTAATGATAATAATAATAATGTATATAAAATAATTAATGTCCAATTATTGGAAAAAAAAATAGAATAAAAAAAATAAAACATTTTGTTTGGAGACATAAACGGAGTCAAAGTGCTTTACAGGCTGATGGATTTTCCATTCACAAAACTTTTAGTTTAACAATTCATTTCTTTTCTTGCTTTTCGCAATGTCAATTGTCTCCAATTAATTACATACATACGTATGCAAGCATTGTATATATGTATATATAGTTATGTATGTATGTATGTAAGTTGTATGTTTTATTATATAAATAAGATAAAGTCAATGAAAAACAAACAAACAAATGCGAACATTCAAACAGGAGCGAAAATAAAAAATTAGAGTACTATAACTTAACCACATTTAACTGGGTCGACTACAACTGGAGATTGGGTTTTTTCCGTTCATTCATTGACTGATTGATTGATGCAATGAATGAAGGATTGAGTAGGTGGCATTACATATATGTATATATATATTTTTTTGTTGTATTCGACATTGAGAAGTTGCTTCTTGTTGTTGTTGTAGTTGATCCTGTTCTTGTTGTTCTTGATGATGATGTTTACAAATGCTAGCCAGCAGAAGATTCCAATAGACGACAGTATGCTGTGGGTACGACAACAGATGGCTAAGGGGCCGGGCGGGGTCGTGGGGCGAGATTGTGTTTATATGTGTTGGTGGTGGCGATGGATGTGGTGGTAGGGGATCTGTTGGAGCATTTGTCTACTTAGGCTACAATTCTTTTTTTTTTTTTTTTTTTCATTTTTATACATTACATTTACTCAAATTTCTTGGTGAAATGAATGCTTGACATTTTCTCTTTTACATGTTTTGCTTTTCATTAATTATTACATCTACCTTTGGAGCAGTGTGTGTGTGTGTGTGTTTTGGGTGTGAAGTGGATGTGAGAGGGTGTCGATCAATGTCTTGGATGAGACAATAATGATGTTAGGGAGTTGGTTTTGGTGTTGTTGGTGGTGGTTGTGTTGGTGGTAAACAAAACGCTAATGGCAGGCGTTGGCGCATTGCTTCTATATTATTTCTTCACAAACTGATAAGGGGCAGCGGGACGGTAACGCATATTTGGCGGCACTTGTCCGCCACCCAGACCACCACCGCCTGCGGCAGCTACAATGCTATTGGCCGTCATAATGCCACCGCCGGCATTACCCATTCCGGCAGCATTACGTCCATTGAAACTAGCCGCGCTGACAACCATTCCAGGTGGCGAAGCTCTGACAATAGCCTGCGGTGGCAATGCTGAATGCATTGCATTGCCGCGTTGGGCAGCTAGAAAACCACAACAAGACAGGTAAATCAGTTTTCATTCAATTTGCAAAACTCTGAACTCTCTATAAACTCGAAAAATAAACACTACCTTTCAAATAATTCTTCTCTAATAAGGTTTTTGCATTTTGTTATTGATTACTATATAAATAAATATCAATATATTTTCGCTAGGAGGAACACATTTGCGGCACTCACAAGAAAAGAAGATAACACGAAATGGCTTATAGTTTATTGGCACGCAAACACAATTCTAATAGTGACACTAATTGCATTTTGCTGTATTTTATGGAGTTGTTATATTTTTAATTATTATTCTTGAAATATATAGGTAGACCATTTAGTTATTGTTAGTTTATGTAACGTTGGATAAACACATATCAATATTATCAAACATCTTTCCTTAATAATGTTAAAAACACAATGAAATTTCAAGAGGCAAAAGAAGAATAAACGTGTTAAATAAGTTTAACACACTTAATATATGTTTTGACGGGGGAAACTGTTTCTTAATTTAGGCTAATTATTCGGCGCTATTGGGCAAGTGCAAGACGAAGCTATCCATTAAAGAGTCTTAAACTTGCGCAGGAATATTACTTTTTCTTAGCCTTAGATCAATTAAAATCGATACAGAAGTAAGGAAGCACCTAGAAACGTCAACTGTCAATTGACAGTTGTTTGAAGCTACTGATAAATATGCAAAAAATGCTCGAAATGGTTGACTTTTCATACACGCACTCTTCAGTTCAAGAAAAATAATATTTTCAATATATTTTCAGATATTCTTGAACTGAATGCTTACAGACAATGGATCAAAAATAGTTGCCTTCTACGCGATGACAGAAAGAAGACCCACTATTAGAAATTATGAAGGGTAGTTTAATTTAAAGACTTTAAAATAAACTACATAACACATTTGAATTCAGTGACGTTTCTGTTGGTCATTGGTCTCACCTGGCACATAGGGTTTTGGCTGGTGGTGGTAATTGTTGTGTGAACGGTAGTAGACAGTCTCGTCGTTGTGGTGATAGTGCGATTGCTGTTGAAACTTTTGTCTGAAAAATGTAGGGAAATGTTGTAAAGGGCACAAGTAATGGAAAATATATGGCTTACCTGTAGTTGCCGCCAGTACGCTGATTGCCATTGCCACCAGCGCCAGGATTTGCGACTGCTGTCACACCGGCACCGTTCCCACCGCCCCCGCCACCACCACCACCGCCGCTGCCCGACTGCTGTTGCAGTTGACGCAACGTTAATTTCTTGGCTGCCTCCGGATCCTCCATTAGTTCCCTGTACTGCTCCTGACGTATGTCGTCGTGCTTGTCTGGTATCAAATAACGCCTGATTTCGGCCAAGGCATAGGCCACACGGGCATATGCTTCAGCTGGAGCAGCAATAGTGGACACCTCGACATGAAGTGGCAGATTAAGGTGGGCATATTTCGCATCAGCCGAATTGCGTAGCTCCTCCTCGCGGGCGCGATCCTTCATCGAGAACCGGCCCAATATGACAATTTTACACTGAGTCTCCTCCTGAAGACGGCGCAACGAGTTACCTTTAGGCCCAAGCAATTTGCCAACATAATTGAATTTCTTATCCTTGATGGGCACATGGACTTTTTGAGATAACTTAATGGTACGCTGCTGATACACATCGGCATATTGATCTCTAGTCGGAATGCGTCCATTTAGCTGCACTCGCTCCAAAGCTACGATAAGTGAGAAAATTGTAAAATAAAACCCAAAGCGAATCGATAATTGCCACCAACCGTCGTCAATTAGTTTCACTGCCAATGGGAAGTGATTCTCCATGCGCGACCGTTCAGTCATCAGTTCCTGAACATATTTTTGGATTGCCGGCGCCGGCTGTGCCTTCTCGCCGTCTGGATTACCAGTGTGTTCATTCTCATGGTCACCATTACTGGTGTTATTGGTACCTGTGCCTTGGCCAGCAGCTGGCCCAGCCGATGCCACCGCATTCGCAGCTGCAGCCGCTGCCGCAGTCGCAGTCGGCCCTGGGCCCACACGCATTCCGTTTTCCGCCATTTGTCCTCTTCCTGCTGCTACTGCTGAGCTGCTTTTGCTTTCCTTACCTAGCCAGACGTGGGGCTGTTGTCAATTAAGATGATGGCTTGGCGTTTGCCTAATGGACAACAAATTTAGAGATCTATATGGTTGTAAAAGGGCAGCGCGTTTTGTTGGCTAATTACGAATTTTTCGAATATGATTTTAACCTGCTTTGCCTAATTTTTTCCTCTTTTCCGAGTGAGTGTGTATTTTATTCGAAATAGCGGTGTCACTCGTCTGACAGTGCAGGCCAATCGAGTGATTTGAAATGTCACCTCTATGGCGCTGCCATAAATTCTATAGATAATCGATAACTAACGATAAGTGTATTTCCAAGTGACAGATTAATTAAATAAGTTAATTAACACCGGTTATAATCAATACTGACACAATATGATAATTGTACTCTACCATTAAGCTATTGCAAGTCATGGTGCCTATATGACAAGTTTGTGGAAATTAGTCTAGTCAATGGCATATATCGATGACAGGTTTGACAATCGTATTCGTTCTGACCACATCATCTCTATCGATTCTCACTTGATACATACATTTTTTCCCATTCGGAAGATTTTTTCAGAATTTTTCTCTGCTTTTTTGTGTGTGATTTTCAAATTTCTATTTAATTTTGACGACAGCCATGCCGCGTGACTACGACAGGGACTACAACGAGGACACCACCGACTACAAACGCAAGCGTCGTGATGAGGAGTCCGAGGCTGCAGGCGGGGCTGAAGCGGCCGAGCAAGATGGACATGGACATGGTCATGGTCACGGTCATGCCACTACCGCCAGCCACGCCCCCCTGCACGATACGCCTCAATTAAATGAGAAGACAAATGCATATCTGCAGGAATGTTTGCAAGAAAAAAAGACGCTGGAAAAGAAACACATTATCACAAAGCGTTTACTTGACGACGGTAAGTCTTGAAAAGAATGAAGCCATTTCTCTACAATTCATCCCTGTATTTTGATGCATCCACAGAGGTGGAGAAAATATTGGTCAGTGGTCGCATACCAAAGCCTGAGATCTATGCCAATGTGTACAGTGAGAAACCCATACGTGTGGCCCAGAAAGTTCTTTTCCCCATTAAAGAATATCCCAAATTTAATTTTGTTGGCAAAATTCTTGGCCCCAAGGGCAACACTTTACGCCAACTGCAGGAGGAAACCATGTGCAAAATGGTTGTTATGGGACGCAATTCGATGCGTGATCACGGCAAGGAGGAGGAGCTACGTAGCTCAGCAAATCCCAAATATGCTCATCTTAGTCGTGATCTGCATGTGGAAATCTCAACGGTTGCCCCACCAGCAGAAGCCTATCATCGTCTCAGCTATGCCTTGGGCGAAATTCGCAAATTTATGATTCCCGACGCCAATGATGATATTCGTCTAGAGCAATTAAGGGAAATGGATGGCAAGGAGCGTCTGTATAAGAAATCTCACCATTACTCTAAATCCTATGGAGAGCATGGAGCTTACAGCACACGGTAGGCTTAAAAAAAAAAAACAATGTTGATTATCTAATATTACATTCTTGTCTATTATTTAGGACACCGCCTCCTTCGTCATCCAAGCCGAAGGTATATTCCATATTGGAAAAGGCTCGCTATGTAATGGACGATCCCAATTATGGCATTGTAAAGACACATAGGTGGGTTGAAATTTTATTGCATTTAAGTAATGACCTTTCCATTGATTCGTAATAGTAAAGGTTTCGACTCATTGTTAGTGTGCTTAGCGGTTTTACACCGGAAGTGCTTTTATATTGTAGCAGTTGTATGGGAATTTCAAACAAAACTTTACAGAGCAAGTTCATTCGCTAAAATAATACCAATTCAAAGTCTTAATTTATTAATAATAGAATTATAATATTTTGCATTTTAAAGAATTTTAAGTGTTGTGGACTAAAATTATTTAAAAATTTGTGTTTATTCGTACTAAACTAGACTTAAACTGATAAATACGAGAAAAATTATAGAATTTCTTAGTCGAACATTAGCAGAAAACTACTTTAAAAGCATTTGTTAGTTATATTTAAAATATTTAAACGCTTTGGTCGATATCGGTGCTATATTCGGTCGTATTTTTGCAATGTTTATAGACAAAAAATATGAAGACTTATACATACATACATATGTATACTTATAACAATAATCAGAAAAATCTAATTTTGCTTGAACAGTTATAGTTAAAGGCAATTAGAAAATAACCACAACTTTCTTTTTTTCTATCGTTACATATAGATCGCGTGACCACGAGCTATACGATCACGAATATGATCGCTATGCCACACCGCCGCCGCCTCAGTCGTCTAAGCACTCCAGTCATCATGCCCAATATGATAGCTCTTCCTATGAGCGCGACTATCGTCGTGAGTATCATCCGCATTCGTCCTCCTCATCTTATGCAGCGGCTGCCTATACAGGTAAGATCTAACTCATATTTAGTTCAATTAAAATGTCTTTTCCTCAGCAGAAATGTTTAACTGAACAAATTTAATAACCAAAAAAAAAAAAAAAAAAAAAAAAACAGAAAATCCATCAAAATATTTAACAACGCGACCAAAAAAAAAAAACATAGAAAATACCCAAAATACCAATAAGGAGTAACGCAAATTTAAATTAAAGGAAAAAAACAGAAATTTAAAAGAAATGTTAAAGCAAAGTTAATCGCGAAATCAAACGTCCAGACAGTTTTTTAAATATATTTAACAAGATTTTCAATGCACTAAAAGCCAACTAAAACAAAAACAAAAAAACAAAGAATTTAAAAAAAGAAAAAAAAAAAACAAACCAACACAAAATTGGAACAACAGAAAGAGAGAGAGAGACAAGACAAAGCTAAGAAACAAAACCATTTCAATTCACACTAAGCAGAACTCAACAAATCAATAATGCAAATCAATTCAAATGTTCAACCAGTTAATTAATATTTACACAAACATATATGTACATATATGTATCTAAATATATTTTATATATATATATATGTACCAAAAGCAAAGAAAACACATTCTGTGATAGCGAAAATTGAAGGAGTAACGTTTTAAAACCAAACCAAACAAAATTAGACATTTTTTTAAACGCGTTCTGAAAAAAAAAAACTTCATTAGTAGCTGTAGTGCATTTAAAACCGGTTAAAGAATTGCAGTAAATTTCAAAACCTTTTCAAAACAATTCAAACATTAAAAAGAAAAAATCAAAACAAAAAAATGCAAAAAAAAAAAAAGAAAACCAAAACACTAAAATGCACAAAAAAAAAGACATGAGAGAAACATTTTGTTAAAATCTAAACAACAAATCAAAATTCTGTTTTCAAAATAGCAAAACCAAGCAATGGTCGTTCATCATCGTCATATAGACCAACAACGACATCGGGCTCGGGATCACATTCATCGGCGCATGGTCACTATGAAACTGGATCACGGTCTCGTGAAAGTGTGCGTTATCGCTCGGCTCCATATCCAAAAATACGTTAAAATACGTTATCTCAACATATATATATGTATATCGACATATATCGCTCATATATATATATATATATATATATGTATACACACCTATAATAATGTATATACATACATATATATACATATGTATATATATATTGTGGTATCGGAAAAATGCAACATCAAGAACAACAACAACAACAACCACAACAATACACCAATTAAGAATTATATTATATTATGCAAACAATTTACCAACAATAAATTTAAATATAAATAAAAAACCAAACTATTCCAACCCAACAAGTAAAAAAAACCAAACAAATACAAAACAAAAAAATATTTCTTTTTTTTTTTAAATAAATGGTTGGTAGCAGTCAAAGGAATAAAAACCAGAAAAAAGCAAAACAAAAACCAATATTCAATACCCAAAATCAACAATTCAAAACAAATTGTTTAGCCTAAGTTTTAAAATTATGATTTTCTCCCCTCTCCCCAATCCAATATTTTGTTTTTGATTTTAATAAAAATAAATATCTAAATTGAAAGAAAAACTTCAAAACCAACCCACAATAACCGGGAGATAAAAAAGTAAGTATTCAATTCAAAACAATAAAGTTAAAAAAATTGAACTAAAAAAAAAAGAACAAAGTATCGTAACCAAATCTAACAAAAAAAAAAAAAAAAAAAACCGGGACCAACAGCGTCAACAACAACAAAAATGTTAAATTTAATTAATGCTTAGTTATTTAACTTAAAGAAAAGGGCCAATCAACAAAATCCAACTATTCCAAAAATAAATTATATATGACTTAACAAATCAACTCACATTTCGTTTTATTTGCATTCGGATTAAATTATGTGGTAAATAATTTTGAAGTACTACACGAATATTTTTTATCTTTGTTATATATTTGGCGATTCTCAACCTTAGCTTATGTAACTAACCATATAATGTAATTCTTCTCTTGATGTAACCTTTTTCTATATTTGTGTCACTTCTAAAAGATATTTGTGTAAGCTAGTTAATTCCCATATCTTTTTCAGATCTATTAAGGACTATAATTATACTTCATAAAAGAATAACTCTTCACATGTCTAAAATTTCGCCACTTTTATTAAGAACAACTAATTTGCCTTTTTAGCTATATACATATATTAAAGTTGTAAATTGTTCTAAGACACGCGATATTAGATTACGTGCTAGGCGGCTGAAATACTGGGAAGATGGATAGCTTCTTATATACGATGACATTTCGCACAGTAGCTCGCTATTGTGTTTAAGATGTACATATATGTATGAGAAGCCAATTATAACAAATATAAAGCTGATAGATTCTCCGCTAAAACCATTTGTGGACATTGAAACCACATGGATTAGATTACCATAAAAGATTTGAGAGTTTGAGAGACAAGGTCCTATAGTTTTAGCTTAAAATTAGTAAACAATGTGGCCATTTATTTGTACCAACTTCAAATCTTGATCACAATGCGTTTTCAAAAATTCATAGCTCCATCCAAAAACATAAGGCTATCCACTGCCGATATGGCTAGATCCACATCACGTTTTTGTATGGTTTTCTTTTTTGCCTGTGCTGTATAAGTATAGGATTCACGGGCTAAAGATTCAATAAAAAGCTCCACTGCTTTGGCCACTGCAAAGACAGCCTCATTGGAGGCCACATGTAAATCTGGATCCAATTTCATTATGTTTCTTATACGAGCTATGGGTAATTGACAGAGTTTTGCTTCATGCTCCGCAGGTTCAGCAGGTGTTTTGGTGACAACTAATTTGGGAAATTCTCAATGTAGATACATATGGGATTGAATAAATAAATAATTGCGTTGTTACCAGATTTATCTTCAGCTGCAGCATGTGAATTTTCCTTTTCGTCTGTTTCATGTGGTATTTCTTCTGTCGATTTGTCAGCTATTTCATTTAGTTCCTGCTCTAAATCCAACTCCTCTGTGTGGTCATTTGAAAATAAATCTTCGCTAGCCATGACTGTAGTTGTTTATATTTACAATTCTCGATTTGCAGAAATAATAAAGACGCTAGCGCCAATTTCGTCTTAGAGATGGTAGTCGGCGTCTTGTTGGAGATGGGAATGTATCGACTTTCGATATATGCCCACGAAGTACTCGATACTTAAGTGCTGAGGTATCGGAAAACTATCGACAAACTACTGGTCGATATTGTTTGTGTTTGACAGATACATACTTCAGAGATTTTAGTGTTTTCGTCGAAACTCAGATTTTAAATAAATAAATAAATATGGAGACCCAAAGTAGCGATTTCAGTGATTTAAAACCGGCTCCACATGAGTATACGCCGCGTTTGAATGAAGTGGCACAAAAGTTTCTTGCCGATTTGGAGGAAGAACGTCAGCGTCTGTCGGAACAGTTTCCTCTTTGTGGACTACTAATTGATGAGGGTAAGCGCCATATTGGTTTCCCATTTTTCAAATTTTGATTTTAATTGGTTTATTTTTACATTACAGCTGTGGATCGTGTTTATTGCACTGGCCGCATTCCTGGCAAGGAATTCTACGCGGATGTGTATAAGCAGAAGCCCATGAAAATCACACAGAAAGTGTTTGTGCCTGTTAAGCAATATCCAAAGGTAAACGACGCCAAGTTACAGAATATGCCGGTCGTACACAACACTAAGCCCTCAACCCTTTCTCTATTGCAGTTCAATTTCACTGGCAAAATCCTGGGACCCAAGGGCAACTCCCTGCGTCGCCTGCAGGAGGAGACCCAATGCAAAATTGCCATTAAAGGTCGCAGCTCCATACGTGATCGCAATAAGGAGGAACAATTGCGAAATTCAGGTGATCCACGCTATGCCCATTTACAAAAGGATTTGTTCCTTGAAGTCAGCACAGTGGCCACCCCAGCTGAATGTTATGCACGCGTTGCCTATGCCCTGGCCGAGATACGTAAGTATCTAATTCCAGATAAAAATGATGAAGTCTCACATGAGCAATTGCGCGAACTCATGGAAATGGATCCCGAATCGGCTAAGAGCATTCACGGTCCCAATTTAGAGGCTTACAGGTAGACTTGCTAATACGAGCGAAGATTGGAAATTGCAATCTATATTGTAAATTGTCATTTCAGATCCGTTTTTGATAAGAAATTTGGTGGTCCCGGTAGCAGCGCGGCACCCAAATATTTAAATCTTATCAAACGAGCAGCGGAAAATCCGCCTGAGTAAGTTAATTGTAAAGTATAATTTCGAATCATACACATAATCTAACCAAGGCGTAACAAGCAAACATACAAAACAATCTTCTTGAAGGCTTTGTATATATGTATACTAAATTATTTGTATTCAATTTGTATATCCTTGCAAACGAGCCTTACAAAAAAGAACAGGAACATCTATGGTCACAGTTTTATGTTATTCCCTAGAAATAAACTAAATGAAGGTTCAGAAATCTTGTGATTTGCAAGCATATAGACACTACGGCATAGCCGAAGATATAATGATGATGAATATAATCTCACGTTCCTCTCTAATCATCCCCACACTTTTTTTAGACTCGATGAGGCTGATGAGGTGGCTTATGAATATGAGCATCGTATGCCTATAAAACGAGAGCCACACGCCGGATATCAGTACAGCAAACGTAAGTTCTTTGACACAGTTTCCGTATTTAGTTCATTCTACCAACACTACAAACAACGTCCCCCACCCATCCCGGTAGCAACTTGATAATGGGTATCTAAGTATATATTTTAAAATAATAAAATATTGAAAACTTAACCAAATTAAACTTATTTATATATAACAAACGAAAAAAAGAACAAATATTACAAAAAAAAAGATGAAAAAAAAAAAGCCAAAAAACATTCTAATTATAATTGAATAAACCCTAACTAAATATAAACATATATAATATATAATTTTATAGCACGTCCATCAATAATACCAACCAATGCAGCTGCTTATAAACGTCCACAACCATATCCAACTGACATGAAACGTATGCGCGAACCACCAATCAAGTCGTATAAACCCAATGCGTATACCATACTCAAAAAATATAAATGAAAAATCGCCAATTACTTATGATATACAATATCCTATATATATGAAATTAACATACATACACATCATGTGTCTGGGGGACAGAGTAAAACTATATAAAAGCAACGCAGAGCAAAACAGCAAAAAACCAACCAACAAATAAGCAAAACGAAAACCGAAATATAAAATCTAAGAGAATACAAACAAAAACAAATAATCCACGACGCTAAATAATATAATAATATACAAACCATGTATAAAATAAATGATGATGAAACGTATATTAACAATATATTATTACCAAATATGAATTTATTTTGATTTCTATATTATAATTTTAAAACTGTATAATTATTGCCTTATTATTTTCACCTCTTTTCCCCACCCTCAGCATATCTCTCTTTATATTTTCTCAAAAAAAAAAAAAAAACTAAAATAACATATTTCGAAAGAAAACCAATTATAAACTAAAAAATAAAATGTATAATAAAATACCTACCAACAATTATTATTGTTAACTAGAGCAGCCATCAATTACTAAAACTCATAAGGCAAAATGAATCAAATTACATTTCGGTTATATAAGCAAAATTAAAAAACAAAAAATACATCAACAACAAAGTTTATGAATTTATTATATATATAAATTAATAAAAAAAATTATGACGATGATATGAGATTTAATGTAAATCATCAAAAAGAAAACTGAAACCGAAAACCAGATAAAAGTGTTGCGAAAAAATGATATAAACATCAAAATATATACATTTATTTATATCTTGAAAAGAAAAAAAAAAAAAATACAAAAGCATACATAAAATAATCACAACTAAAAATTAAAAAAAAAAAACATCAACTATTTCTTTTGGCTATATATATATATTTCTTGATATTTGCATGCCCATGGAGTTTTCGTTTGCCCCCCCCACCCCTTATATGTATGTATATCATATAAAAAAAGAAACTTTCCCAAAAATATAAAAATAATAAACAAAAAGGTATGTATATTATTCTGTGTGGTTAGATATTTATATTACATATTATGGTATAACTATTTCTTTTTACATTAAGAAACAAAATTTAATTTCTAAATAAATGAAAAAAACAAAAACAAAGTTAATTACAGTTTGGTCTTTTTGAATTTCAAACACGATAATATAATTGGGAACCCGTAAAACTGGCCAACCAGATTTGTTTGCGTCTCGCTTCAGCATCAGCTGCTTGTATCTCTGTGGCCCTGTGCAATTGCATACGCTGGAGTAGTCTATAATAGATATCGATTGCCATCATGGGCTTATCACAATGACTTTCTTCGTATATATCCTCCTGCTCTGGATTGGCCAGCATTGTCCATTGATCTTCCAGCAAGGAGCAGCTATCGTTTTGTTGGGGAATCATCTAAAATGTAGATGGGGGAAATAGAATAAATCTCTATGATGTAGGAAATTGCAAAATCCATTTACAATTTTGTTGTTGACTAGAAATTTGTGTGTCCTGTCTGCCTTGCAGTTGTCGACTGGCGATAGGCAGGAAATGAGGCCTGCCGCTACTACTTCTCGTTGGTTTTTCACCACCACCACCACCATCGGCAGTATGGGCCGCCACCACCCCTGAACCATATGGCTTGCATGTGCGGCTTGCGCACATTGCGGAATTCCTCCTCCTTCCAGATCCAGACCAGCAGCTGCATTGCATTAAGCCATTGAGGAGAAGACAGAGAGCGAGAGAGAGAGAGGGAGCACGCCTGAGAGGGAGTAGTTGTAGTAGGGGCATTGTTGTCCCTTTCGTACATGGACGCGCGGCGGGTGTTCCTTTTCTTTTTATTCGCGTGTTGTGGGGGTGGGGGGGAGAGACCCTCAGAAGAATAACTGTGCGCTATGGCATCCTCTGTCTCTCTCTCTCTCCCTCTCCCTCTCCCTATCTCTCTCTCTACCAAAATAATATATTTAGGGGTGGATTTCGATGTGAATGATCAAAAGTTTTTCGAATAAATATTTATTGATTCGAATTTTTCAAAATACAATTTTACATTTATAGAAATTATTTCATACTGATTTTTATATCTCATTTTGTGTTTTTTTAAGCCACTTTTGTTATCGCATTACATTTCATATTCTTTCACTAAAATGAATATTCATATAAAGTATATTCATTTAATTCACAATTAAAGCACAAAATTAAAATACTTAATAAATAAATCTATGTTTATACATATATAATCTGATATATATTCCTGATGCATTTTAGGCATTTGTTTCTAGAGTGTGTGTGAGAGAGAGAGCGCGAAATGCTAAGTATACGTTTTAAGTAGTCGATACACTAAACAAAGTAACTGCTTTTGCAATCATACAGCTATTATCTAATAGTTAAATCTAATCATAACAAAGCAACATCTAACATAGATATATCTTTAGATTATATAGAATTTGCCAAGCAATTGTAAGGAATTCACTTTTTGGATGTAATCATTGTTAAGCAGTAAACCGATATTAAATCGGTTAATATTTTGGTTCCGTAATCATTTCAATCTCTTTTGCTTTTGAGTTCAATTTCAAAATGATTCTTTTGTTTTAATAATTTTATAGTTTGTCAAGCTCATGTGGTTGCACTTCATCATTATCATCATCTCTGTCGCCGGTGGTTGAAATGTTAACTAAAAAAGTGTCCTGGGACAATACCCTTACATTCGCCTAATGCCTTGGAAGCTGGCCAAAAGCAACCACAAGTAGACAACTGGAGACGAGCCAGAACTGACAGATTGAGGACTTACTATGGTTGGGGAAGGACCTACTGTTGCTTTCGGTGTCGTGGTAATGGGCGCCATGCCAATCCCAATGGTTATCTGGCGGCGCACATTGCTGGGCGTAACACGACAGGAGTATATGTGTCCCGTAACATTGACCAAGGGCATGGTCAATGTGTAATTGTCATCCAAATGATGCTTAGTATTGAATGCCACCTTGGCATTGGTCATAAGATGTTCGTCCTCATACCAGTTTATGCCATGATGCAATGCTGTGAGGTGAGAAAAGTGAGTTCAAAAATATTTAGTTTAGGGTTAATCATCTATCTCTTTCTAGCTCACCATCATAATTCTTCACAGGACATTCAAGGCTAACCGTAGTGGCATTCGTTGGCACATAAATCACCGCCTCTTTTTCATCAAAATACGGGATAGGGATTACTGGCTTGGATGTGGCTTTTGCCAAATTACCAGGCGGGTATTGTGGTTCCTCCTCATCGTTGTACTCAGCATACTCATCAGCAAGGACTAACCAGAGGGAAAAAAGTAGAGTATAGTTATGAGTTTAGTTTTCGGTTTAGTTTTTTTGTATTTAGCAAGGAGGCACACCTGAAAAAATGTTAATTAATGCCAACAAATCCATTGGATTTAGATCAGATTTTCGTGCCAAAGCAACATAAAACCATTAAGAGAAAAGAAAACAGGGAAAAAAGAGGCGCAGCTATCATATTGTGGGAGCGTTTTACCTAAATACACACGAGGTCAACCTTATGAGCACACACGGGAATTGTCATGTCCAGAGCAAATGCTTTTCGGGACTCTACTCTGAAGTGGCATGCATGCCACATCCATACATAGATACATACATACATATATGTTGTGTTATTCAAGTTATGCTATGTTCCGTCTGTCTGTCTATTGATTTGCCTGGCTGGCCAAGGCTGAAGTGCCAACTACACTTTTGTTCTCCTCTCTCTCTCTCTCTCTCTCTGTCTTTTAGGTTGCGTCATTTGCGATTTTAGCGCATTGTGTTAATGGTCGCTGAAATTGGCAATTTGGAACACAAAACACCTACATACAATATAAATTGTGGCAAGTTATTAGTTTTGTTTATTCTCCCCTAACAGGAAGACACCTGTGCTAGTTATCAACGGACTTGAGGAAGTCTTTGGCAGGTCGCATTTCCCGGATTTAGGTCAGGGGTGAAGCTTGTGTCATGACATTACATTTAAGTAGAACTGCATTTCCTTCGAACAAATTATAAGATCCTTCCCATTAAGGAGAATTTATTTATTATCTTAATAATTACATGATTGCTTTCTTCGTGTAGATTACTTTTAATAGATTGCTCCCTTTGTAAATTGTAAATTCTGTTATTAGATGAGTCAGTCAATTTTTAGATCAATCAATAATTAAAAGATTGTTGTTGTTCTTTCCAATTATTTAATTTTCCTTTTAATCGATTGTTTGCCTGCATTAAGATCAGTAATTTGATAACGTCGTTTTTTAGATCAACCTCCACACTTTTTTTTTCCCACAATCAGAAAAGAATTTAAATTAAAGTGAAGGAGAGGGCCATTTTGATAATTGTTTAAAAAAAATATGTAAATGAAAAGTTTTCAATATGAAATCTGTTATATAATCTTTGTTTTGAAAGGAAATAGGAAAACGAATCCCAATTTTCATAGTAATTTGTATCTTAAGTTTTATGTATTTAGCTTTTCTTCAAAAAAGAGAAAAAATTAATGATATAGTATGAAATTTAAGTATTAAATACTTTTTAGTTCTTTGAAAAGCTTCTTAGTCTTAAATTCTCACAAATTCTTGTTACTTCGATCATAAAATTCATATTAAGATCTAAAATATTCGCATTATTTGTTTCAAATTTCATAATGAATTCCCAAAATTAATTGCTAGAACTTTCAAAAATACAATAATTTGTGAAATTTTAAAAAAGAGCACAATTTAAAAAGAGATCAATTTGAAAGAAAACTTTTGATAAGAAAATAGAAAAGAAGGGTGTCACATTAGTGTTTCTTATGATCTTTATTCAGACCTTTACAATCACCAAATTTGTTATCAAGATTTTCATCTTGCAGTAAGAAAATAAAGAGAGAGTTTTCGTGATGAGAAATGATGTGAAAGAACTATAACAAAACATGTCTTTATATACCCCTAGCTTCTTCTTTTGTAACATATTTATAATAATTGAACATGCCCATGATACAGCAATTACCTCTTATTCATTTGCCGGTTACCAAGTACCCGAAAGAAGAAATGATTGCTCCCTCTCCCAGTGTGCTTAATTATTCAAAAGCCACTGCCACTTTAATCATGTTGATATTTTTAACAATGCGCTCAGAATCAACTTTAGATGCTTTTCGGCACCCTCCCCACACCACTCCCCAGTTCCCAGTCCCCCACTCTCTGTCCATTGTTCCACTAATTTGTCTATTTGTAGGCACGCCGGAACGCTTCGCTTGTGGTTACAAGTGGTTCCGAAAAATTGATTAAAGTGTCATCGTTTGGAATGGATGACACGAGTCTCCTTCCACTTTGGCCGCCGCCAGCTCCCCCTCCCCCTCCCCCTCTTGTACGCAGCAACTAACAAACCAACCATTCATCTATCCTCCAATCAATCCATAACCATCATCACCATCACCATCACCCCGCAGCACAAGTTGTTTGCCTTATAAAAATGAAAACGAACGTTTCCAAGTGCTTATATGTACGAGAAGAAGTTGGAGGACTCCATAAAATTAATATATAGCTAAATATGGCGAATATTCTTTTGCATACATTATAAATTTATGTTTATACATTTAGGTAGTCAAGGTTTTTTATTTCTTTTATGCGACTAATCCATCTAAACAATAGGAAAATATATAATCTAAAGCAAGCAAAGGATAAGTCCCCACTTAAAGTCAGCCTCTTCTCCCTGTGTGTGTGTGTGTGGAGGGTCATGAAAGTGGGGATAAAGAGGCATACAATGAATGGATGCAATGGCAAATGCAATCGATTTTGTTTAACAAAAACAAAAACTAACAAATTTTGCATACTAAGCTGTCTCTCTCTCTCTCTATCTTTCTTTCTCTACTCGAGAGTACTAGGATATAGTTTAGATTATCTATGACAGGATTATATAAAAGACACCTTGAAGTAAGTTGAGAAACTTTTTAAAGTTTTGGATTTTATGACCTACCTGAATATTGTAAGAAACCCATTAACAGAAGGGTTAATAGCCACAGATGTCTCATTTTTGTGTGAAGATTTCAATTTGCGATAATGAGTTTTATTTATATTTTTTTGAAAAAACTTCTCAAACGTTATCTTCACTTTTTTTTTTTTCGTTCTACTCCAGTTTTTTAGAGATGTTTTTTTTCGAATTTTTTGCGATGAGCGACCAAGCAGAAAACCCGTTCCGATACTGTGGGAAGTGTTTATTGTATTTAACTTTTGGTTTTTTGCGTGGGTTGTCGTCGTTGTCGGAAGACGTGCCTTATAGGACTGAACTGAGCTGGTAAAATGCCGAACCGAACTATGTGCGAGAGGAGACAACTAAAGCCACCAGCAGCAGCAGCAGCAGCAGCAGCAACAGAAGCAAAAAATGTGTGCTTTTTTTCCTCCAAGGAGGATGAGTCATATTGCACAGACGCAGGAGTGCCCAATTGGAAAACTGAACATGAAAATATGCGAGAAAATGGGGGAAAAAATGCTATTCATTTAACGGATATGTTTGTGAAATTTCTCCCTCTCTCTCTCTATTTCTCTCTCTCTCTCTCCCTGTCTCTCTCTGTTTGAACATTCCCTCACAGGCTGAGGCTGCATTTCATTAATCATTTTGTTTGTCTCCTTTTCGAACCTCATCCAAATTCAACCTGATGGTGGGGCCGGCAAAAAATTCTCTTAGCATTTTCTCTTTTCTCTCATATGCTCTTCTGTCTCCAATATGTCTTTTGGTTTTCTTCTGAGAGAAAATGCTGTGTGTGCCCTCTTGTGTATGTTGAACTTTAACTGAATCTTCTGTTGTCGCCTTTTTTCCTGGGTGTTTGATTAATTTTTTCGAAAAACGAGGGATTCTAAAATGAACAAAAATTCTCGGAAATTCTGTGGAAATTCCCGCGTTCTCTGCAAGTTTGGTTTGTTGTGTGTGTGTTTGTGTGTGTGTGTGTGTGTGTGCTTGGGCGCGTAAATCTAAATATTTGATTAATAATTCTTTTTTCTTCATTGTTTTAGACAAATGTTGAATTCTGCGGATGTTTACAAACTTGGCACCCAACAGAAGACAAAATAAATACTGGAGCATAGATACCTACAGAATTGTGGAGTTGGAAAACATATATACAAATACATACATACATATGTATGTATATTTATGTAGATCATAGCGAGTGGCAAAGTCTTTGTAATGTATAATGCAATGCACTTTGTTTAATGCTCGTAGATTAATTTTAATTGTTTATTTGTTGGCTTTTATTGTTGTTGTTATTGTTGTTTTTACTGACACTCGCAGAACCCCAAGTTGAAATCCCCTTGTCAGAGGAAGAAGAAGTCCAGCATCTCATATCTTTGCCGCCTTATGAATTGTATCGCCGCATCTGTATCTGCATCTGTAAGATGCATTCCGTCTACCCCAACGAGTAGGCGTCGGCCAAGCACGATGTCTCTCTCTCTTTCTCCTCCTCACCATCTCTCACTGGTCTTTTGAAGGAACAAATCACAGTTTGTCAATGTAATCAACTAGCTTCCCATGCAGAAAAATATTGTTTGCATGCCCTGAGAAACTCGCATTTTCATTAAGACATTTATGCACATATGTTTACATACAAATATATAAATATATAATTCTGCAAAATACTTCCATGTAAAATGATGACGACGACGCCGACGACATGTGGCATCATAATTGGCTACTGATTGTTGAGCCGGGCACAGAAATGGCTGGAATGTCAGCCATTAAATATGTATCATTTTTTATTCAAGGAAATTTTCTTTTTATTTTTTATTTTGCATCAAAAACAATGTATCACATTGTAATTTTTTTTTCTCTCCTTTTGTATTTAAAATGTATGTCAATTAAGAAAAATTTTGGTAATGTAACCCAATTTCTGTATGGATGAAGTTATTTTGGAATTTTTCATTTCAATATGCTGAAGCATGTTTTGTAATGGGAGTGATCCTCAGGGGAAATTCGAGTAGCTTTTTGGAATTGTTATGATATAAGCTGGAGGTACATATGCTGATGAGTAATCTTTAACTAAGAAACTAAATCTCAACTAAGGGTATATATTTCAACAGGGAGTTAACCTAACTTGGCTAATACATTCAGCTAATTTATACTTTAAGGAAGTGCAAAGCGATTAGAACATACTTCAAACAATTGTAGATTTTGTTTCAAGGGAACTGAGTAGATAAAAAAATATCCACATTTAAACCTCATCTCATTTTAATTCCTAAAGCAAAGTTAAACGCCTCAAATCTGAGAATATACAACTTTGTTTTTAGGTTTCGTTTCAATAGATTATAATTTAATGAACAACTTACGTATTTGTTTATAAAATCTCAAAAGGTTATAATTTCATTTTATGTTAAATCGATTAAATCATTTCTGATTGATTGTTGCATACTTTAAGGAACTGCAGAATGAGCAGTCTTGTTCATAACTGTTTTGATACTGTTCTCAACTTGTGAACCAGACCATATATACCCGAATTAAATATAAGATAGTTTATTATCTGCTTTAAATATGTTAGGAATGATTAAATGAAATGAAAAAACAGTTTTATCAGTTTAAAATACAGCCCGAAAGTATGCAAACGTGTCAATTTTTTTAACTTTTAACGACTTGCGAATTGAATTTTTAAACTTACCAACAGTCCCAGCGATATTTAAGGGATCTTGAAAACTTTCAAATATCAAATACCAAATTTCAAATAAAATAAAAGTAAAGTCAATTTACTTGAAGCCTTATTATTAAAAAATATATTAAAATTGAAATTTCTATAAATATTTTTAAAATTATTATAACAATTAAGATATTTTCCTGTATATTTCATTGTAGTTCTTCTTTTTTTGGATTTTTCAAACTCTGCCCTATGGAATTATTTACCAAATGTTTTTCTGTTTTGGAAAACATCTAATAAATTAATTAGCCTAAACTTTTTATGTTCATAAATTTTATAGGATTCCATTTTAGAGTATATATTTATTCGATGTTAAGAAATTTGTCTTGCTAATTGGAAATGAATGTTAATTTTTTCTTAAAAGTTTTTTTTTTTTTTTTTGTGAATGGCAAAAATTTCTACTGTAAAAAGTTTTTAAAATTTAGAATACTATAATTTTCTAATGGATAGCCACTTATGGTACGAATCCCTCATGTTTATGGCGCCTGTATGTTTGTTTGTGTATGTAATTAACTATAATTTTCATCACTTTCCCTAAGATAATTCCTTTCATTTAAATCTCTAATGGCCAGGAAATGGCATCTAAAAATATGATACAAAAATGTATAAATAATATTTTTCTTCTTTTCAAATATGAATTTATGCCCGCCTCAGTTGAAAACTTGTTTCTCTTTCGTGTTGAGCACACACTCTCCTTTCTCCCCACCTCTATTTCTCACTCACTCTCTCTCTCTCTCTCTCTGTCTCAGTGTGTGTTTCTCTTTCAGGTTTGACTCGGCAATTGCACCACCAAAATGCTCATTTGTGTTTCGTCGCTTGTAACGGAAAGTTTGCCGCTGATTTTGAACGGAAAATTCAAATAGAAAAAAAAAACCCAAAAAGCAGTTTTTTTGAAAAAACCAAAAAAAAATTAATTCAAATTCGAGTTCGCATTGCACAAATCTTTCGATCGTGTTTGGCCTGCAGGCTAAAAAAGATTTCTCTCTCCATCTCTCTCTTTGGCTGTCGTTTTTGTCACACTGTGCGGCATTCGAAAAGATTTTCGATAAATTATCCAAAAAAAAGAAAGAAGAAAAGAAAAATATCTTGTGTGAAAAGTGCTGAGTGTGCTGCCCGGAAATTGGGACGATTCGAAACTTAATTACTTGGCAATAAGTTCTATTTTTTGTTAAATCACTAGAATAATAAATAAACAAGCATTCGAACACGACGGTTGACATAGTTTCCCTCCTCCATCCATCGATCCATCCAATTCGGAATTCAGTTTTTGTGTGTGCGTGGAATATTTCAATTCAAAGTTAAAGTGTTGGAATCAGAGCTTTTCAATAATAATCCCATCCAGAAATAAAACGAAGGAATAACAGAGAAAAGAAAAACTCAAATAAAAATGCTGCCGAACAAAGCTAATTGCCTTATGGCTGGATTAGTCTTATTGCTGACTTGTTCGCAGGGTAAGTGCCTGACGATCGGCCGATCCGACATTTGAACAATCTATCACAGATTGTTGGCATTTGGGGTTAGACTTTATGCAATCATAAGTTCAACATTGGAGTAATCTAATCGTTGGCTAACCCCTTTTTTGAACTGCTCGCTCCATCTAATCGCAATTCATCAGAGATTTAGGAAAATGCACTAAATCGAAATACGTTTTTGAGTGGAATTGATTGTGCTAGTCTTTGGAATGTGACCTACATTTGTTCTATAAAAAATAAAACAAAAATATTGTGATCTTTGAGTTCATATATTTTGTGAGATTAAACACATTTCTGATGACTCAAATTATGTGTGAATATTTAAAAATATTTTTTTTTTTTAACGATTTTGGCAATTTAATTAAAAATGATTCATCTTAAAGTGATAAAATCTGGAAAGTTTCATTTATAAGATTAGAATAATGATTTAAACAGATTGAGCTAAGAGTCATTGATATTATATTCTCGAAAGCTCTTGAATCATAGATTGGCTTTTCATTGATTAAATTTGAACATTAAGGAAATGATATATGTATGTTATAATGTCCATGATCAGAGATCACTTTATTGAGGGCGGCAACTAACAATGGCATGATCATTTTTTCACAGTTTTTTTTTTACCTATAGATAATGTGAATCTATTATAGACGTGTCGCATTAATTCAGTTATTTATCATTGATCAATACAAAAGCTGCCACTCAATTCATTCAATAGGAAGTGAGTATGCCAATAATTTTTTCCTCTTTCTATCAATGGCATTTAGCCAGGCAGCAATATCAGTTACGGGTCTGTTAATTATTCCGGAGGTGCAACAACTCTAACCAAGCAAAGAAAACAAAGTAGACAAACATACCAGGTGAGAGACAGAGTGAGAGGGAAAGGGGGGCCAGGAAATGAGCAGCAGTAACAAACAAATAAGCAAATAAATTCTATTGATCATCATGAGGCCAGGTAGACAAAGATCATTGCGAAATTGTTAGGGCTACATATATATATATTTTTCCTGTATTAATTAGCCCCTCCTCAAAATTTACCTCAATGCACCGCAGAGCAAGCGTGAGAACAACCCAGGAAGGGGCGCCTGATCCGACCCTAACTTACCTAACTGTGACCTGGGATACCCCTTTTAGTTTATGGTCTTCTCTTTTTTTTTTTTTTTTTTTGTTATGGCATCCATAAACAATGCGATTATAATCGCCTTGATATGATTTCAGAGTTTGCTGCAAAAAAATGTTTACTTTAAACTGCTTCTTCCTCCATGTGGCAGATCAATGGCAACGAAATATGGTTTTCCTATGCGAGTCCTGTCTACGACGGGCTACTGATTGATAGCCGCAGTTGAATGATCTTTTGCCCGTACGTGTATAAATCTTTCATCAAGTAATCTGTTGAATAATCACTTTCTGAATGAAAATCCTGATGCGATCTCTCCACCTTTTTTTGTTGCGCGTTTTCGCAAATCTCAAATATTTTCGTATTTAATATTCCAAAGTTGTGCTCGCTCTCTGACATGGGTAAACAAGTTAAATAATGATCATCAACGACCAACGATCATCATCACGATCTTACAAACAATCCTCTGGGTTGTTTTTGTTTGTTATTTGTTCGTTTTCTGCATTCTATATGTAAGTAAATGGTTTTCTTTCAGTTCTTTTTAACCAGAAGAAGGCATTAAATTTCATGACAATCCGCACAGTCGGCCGGTTAGAGTGCTTCGAGGCACACATCAGGCATCATATGACCGCGAAATCTAAAAGGAATTGAAAAAAGCAGAAGAAGAGCGAAAAAAAAACGCATTTAGGGGCGAGAAATGATGTGAAGACCACGGAGAGAATTGTGAGGAACAGGGCTGGGTCTGGGGTCTGGGGTCTGATGTGAGTTTTGTGTCTCTTTTAGCATAATTCTACATATATTTATTTTGGAATCTGTGACTCATGCCGATATCTAGAGAGATATAGAAATTCGAATTTGTGTTGTTGCTAAAATGCAAATACAAGTTTATACACTATGTACTATGTCTGTATGTACATATGTATATACATATCTCTCTCTCTCTCTCCCTGTTGCATGCCTCCATAAAGTTGATGCCGCCATACCATCGGCTTCCCCCTCTTCATCTTTATCGGGCAAATGCCACGCGCAGATGGGGGCATTTTGGATGGGGGGGACAGGGCAAGAGAGAATACCCAAACCCACGACGAGGGCGTGGAGTGAAGTGCATGAAGATGGAGATGGAGGCACCACTCACTGTGTGCAGCGGCAAAAAAAAAAAGCGAGTTAAACCAACTCGTAACCAATTCACGACAATTAAAGAATCAATTTACTTAACAGTCGCTGGCGAATTGCTGTTGTTGTTGTTGTTGTTTCACTTGGGTGCGGGTTTTCAGTCAACTCTTGTGTGTGTATACAGAAGACCTCTTCTTTTCACATACAACATCAAAAATTGTGTGCCACATATATGTATATATACAATATTAATACATAAAAGTCTGATGATCAGGCCATGATAATAATGATGATTCAGCTGCAATTGACTGGAACCATAGAATTCAACGAATTGGAGAATTTATGTGAAAAGAAAGTATTAGATACAAATGTAGAGTATGTCGTACGACTACTTATAAAGGGGGCCATTATTAACTCATAGGGTGACATGGAAGTTTTACAGTTTTCCCCATCATTGCATTTTCTTTTAAGGCAATTCTTCATTTAAGATAATGCAAGTGATTCACTTTTATCGAACAGATTGCATTTCCCATCAAATTTGCCTTAATTATAAGATTTATTCGATTTTAATACCAATTTTTCTGTGTGTGGGAGAAGCTTTAACTTTAAACCCAAAAGTTCTTTCAGAGATGTGGAGGCGTAGTTCTGATTGAACTGAGCTCTCAATTGGCCCATTAGAATGAGATTGGGACTGACTCAAGACGAGGGAGCTGATGAAAAATGACTGCCATTTGGACATTCTACTTTCTTTAACTTGATTTTCTAGATTCTTCTACTAGTTTCTCTAGTGAGAGAAATGTCTAGTTGAGTTGGATATTTCGCCCTGATATAAAGTTTTTGTTTAATAAAAAATTTAAAAATATTATTATTATTATAATCAAGAATAAGGTTAACAAATGAAGCTCCTAACACCGTTTACCATAGAGCATTAGCTGTATTCGAGTATGTCTTTGTAAGTGATGATTTGGATTTGTCTTTGTAAGTGATGATTTGGATTTGAAACTAAATGTGATCCTTTCATTGTAAAACTTTATTTGAAATTTCTCTTAACAAAAAGGCAAGGTGTACAAAATGGATGGGTTTTATTTAGTAGACGATCCAGTCCAACCATCCAATTCAGGCATAACTTTTTGCAATATGATATGTAAGTATGTATATAGAGAATACATACCTCTGCCATGAAAAAACTTAGTTCTAATGATTAAAAGACTATAAGAATTTCTCCATTATTATTTGGTATGGACTTAGCACCAAGTCAATACTAAATGTTTCTGGTTAAGGCGAATGATTTTGCTTATAAGAAAAACACATAGAGATATACAAGATCTTCTGTTACGATGTAGACCTTGACGATTAGAGTGATATGACTTAATCAAATAAAAGGAGACATTATTATATACACGAGATCTCTTTCTTATCTAGATATAGTCTAGATGAACATACTAGTAGAAGCTTATTTCTTTTTTGGTTTTTTTTTTAGATGAAATAAAAATCACTTAATGTTCTTGTTGTTCTCTATCAATTTTATCTTGTCTTTTTTTCCGCCCCTCATTTTAATTGGTTACTCTGAATTAGGCCAAAAACAATTTATCATAACAACACGATGATTCTTGAAAAACAGAAAAATAAAAGAATAACAGCACAGACAGACAGACAAAACTTCATTTTCAGCTAATAACCCCCTAAAGCCAAAGTCAACATTGTGAACAGTCACTCCACAGCCCCAGCCCCTGACCCTGGTCTCTGGTCTCTGTGGGTTTGAGCCGGGACTGAAAAATCAACCAAGTGCAGCATTTTTACTACCTGTGATAAGGCAGCTGAGCCCTGACTCTGACTCTCGCTCTCTGATCTTTGATCTTCTCCTGTCTGTCGGTTTGTCTGTCTGTTTGCCTGGCCTTTTTGGTTCGTCAGTCTGTCCGTCTGCCTGTCTGGCAGTTAGTTCTGTTTTCAGTTTGGTTTTTCGTTGTTGGCCCCCTTTTACAACCAACCAATAACTACGTGACTGACCAGTCCGAAAAGGTTGTAGTATGCAGTTGTTAGGATAGAGGTTTACTCGGAGTCTGAAGGAGAGAGGGATGCGTTTTTGTCTGTCTATGTGTTTGTGTGTGTGTGGCAGATAGAGACATGAAACGAAGCGGATAATGATAATGGCATTTTCGGGTTCGGTTTCTGGTATTCTGTTTAAGCAAGATCAGGTTACGTATCCATTGAACCCATTCAAATTTAATGTACTACCTACGCATTGCCATGGATCGACCGAAAAACTGAAGAGTTTTCCCAAAAGTTGAGCAGATGTGCTCTCCAATGTGTGTATGTCGTGTGTCGTGTGGAAAATTCGCATTCGACATCTGACACATTCCCAATTCGCCATTCAATTAGCAGTAAATGTCCGAATTGGCGTGCCTCAGTCACTTTGGAAGGGATAAACTATTCGTCTGTCTCTGTTTTTAATGGCAGATGTTATGCAAATCGAAACGAATTTTGTATTCTTTAAGCAATTGAAGTACTTGAATTGGTGGAATAAATCAAATGAAATTACATTTGTTCCATAGGGTCGAAGGCACTCACAAAAAATTGATCAAAGTCTGGGCAAGTCTATCCATTGATTTCACTCACAATGATTTTCAATGGTGATCATCGTTTCTAAACATTATTTCATTTCATTTTCTGGCACACACACACACTCACACACACAAAAAGACACACAGACAGTGGCAGATTGGAAAGTACTATATATACATATATACGTATAGTTTTTCCCCCTAAAGTGCACGTGTCGGCACTTAGACCCGACACTGAGTTAAGTTTCTATCCAAGCGGTGCGGCAAGTGCGGGCACAGAGCCAAAAAGAAGCATAGCCAGAAGCCAAAAACCGAATCCAGAAAGCAACTTTAGGTCATCTATAGATATATATGTTCAGTCGCATATATATGTATATCCATTATATATATATATATATATATATAGATGTGATGTAGTCATAGCTGAGGCTACGCCTAACGCATATTAAACTTCTCTGAGGCAGGGCGGGCTCGTGTTCCATTCAAGTGGCTTTGCTTCGGGTAATTAATATGCCGGGGCACTCCTTTTACTGAAACTCCAGAAAACTATTTAGCGCATAAGGCAAGTTTTCTGGTTTTGTATGTACCAATAATGTATTCGATAGGGTTATATTTATGAGCTATTTGGCTAGGCTTCTTTCATAGTTAAATTTCCCCCTTTTTCTCTGTACATGGACTTACATGTGTATGTAGAAATGTGTTAATGCTTATATATTTAGAATATCGCATACCAAGACTACCTTTTTTTTGGTTTAGAAATTAGCACAAAAGAGAAATTTTGAAAATATTCTGAAAATACTTAAAGGATATACCGTTATAAATCTTTGTTATTCAGTAGTTTTAGGTATTGGCCAATAATACGTTTGACTAACTAAGCTCATTCCATTTGCTTAGCTAACTCACTTGTTGATTAAGTTTCTTCTATATTGTTTGAGTAAATTGGTTTTCATAGTTCCCTAAAGTATGCTAAGAGTAAACAACTCACCAAGCAATTTGTTATTCTTTTTTATGATTGGTTAGCCTTAAGTGGAAAGTGGGCCATAAATCTCAAACTTAATTGACACTGGGAATTATTATTATAATTAGGCGTAATTAAAAGAGAGCTTAGCTTAAGCTTGAACGAAATGAAATGAAAAGTTTATAGATAAATTCAAATAAGTTTTAAGTCAGATCTTTGATAATCTGCGACTTAACTTGCCATGCTGGAAATTTTATGGGCTAATAAATAAAATAAGTAATCAAATTAATTTAAATCCAAAATAGTTTTCAAATTTTCAATTGAAAATCATTGCCTTCAAGTTTGTTCATTTTAAAGTCATTAAAAATAGCAAAAATCATCCATAATTTCAAATATTTTTAAATAATTTGCAAAAAAGTTTTGCTTAAAGTAAAATCAATCCATTTGTTATGTTTTCCAAAGAAATTAATCTGTTCGTTTTATTAATCGATCTCGACTCTTTAGGATTGATTTCAATCAAAAAGTTCGCCAAAGCTAATGTAATTCAAATTTTATTTACAATTTTTCTTTGAGTGTATTTTTAACCCTTGTTTGTTGTTCAATTTGTTTGCTTATCTGTACATTTGTTTAAAATTTATTACTTGTTTGCAAACGTTTGATAAGAACAATTACTAGTACATTTTTTATTGCATAGTTTTAGGGTGTCATTGCAAATTATATCAGCCAATGCATTTGACACCTTCTAGTTCGTGGCTTTATAACTTTCAATGTCTGGTTCCAACATATATTTTCTTATCTCGGATCTTACATTATAATCAGTTAAAGTCTGGCATTCCATAAAAGTCTTCACAAGTGATGGACCAAGCCATAGAGAAAAGGGATTTTAAATAAAATTTGATTAGCATTTGCATCTATTTTTTTTCGCATATTTCCTTTTTGAGAAAAGTTTATGTTGCGGTCGTTGACTTCATTTAATGCCATTATTCTTCTAGTTGAATTTTTGCATTCTTTTACCCTCAATTTGCTAGCATAAACAAATCGTTCATTACACTTTTACTCTGTTATGGTCGAAAAAGAAATGCAAAAGAAAAAAACAAGAGAGATGAGAAGCATCATAACACATTCCTGGTTCATTGGCCAAAAATGAGAAGGAAACTGAAAGAAATTGGGCTTTAACTTATTTTATTTTCATTCTATCTCCTTCTTTCTCTTACTCTCTCTATCTTTGTGGTTCTGTGTAGTACGACAAATGTTTTTCTTGCTTTTTTATGACCAAAGTTTTTACGACAAAGAGGACAATGCGTGAGTGAATGTGCATTTTTTTTTGTCTGTGTGTCTTGTTGTTTTCACTACGAAACAATTTTTTGTGGTAGGAAGGGGGTTACGGCTGAGAAAGAATGCAAAGACATGGCCAGGCAGGCAGACAGTGAGTCGGACAGTAAGTGACGTACAGAAAAAAAGAATGTAATTCATTTGTATTGGAGCCGATCGCAAATCATTCACTCCTCCTTCAACATTGTGGACAGGAGGCAATGGTGACTAGTAGTGGGTGGGTGGGGTAGAATGGGGGCTTTATCCCATTATATACATACATATACATATGTGTATACATATGTGCTCCATCTATGCTCACGTACATGCAACACTGAGCACTGAAAGTGGAGGAATTGAAGGAAGTGGCCATAATAAAGTACAAAATGTAAATTTCAACTCAAGAGTGAGAGGGGCTGGGTGTCATATGAGCCTCAACACATGGGAGTGCGTGTGTGTCTGGACATTGTTGTGAAATGCTTTTCAATTTTGTGTCCATTGGCGACACCACCAAAAAAAAAAAAAAAAAAAAACAACACGACAACAACAACAAAGTAGCTAAAAGTGACGCCATGGGCCATGGCACCGAATTGTCAGCACGTTACATGTGGGTGCGGTGATCGGCCAAGCAACCCAAAAGCCATATCAAGGGAGAGCTAGTCCATTTTCCCTCCCTATGTCTCTCTCCCTCTATGTGTTTCTCTCTCTCTCTCTCTCTGTCTTTGTTGTCTCTGTTCTACAATTTTCTCTTTCTATGCTATTTAGTTTAATTTTTGTTTTTCATGTGACCCCGTTTTCCCTGAAATGTTTTTCAAACCAAAAAAAAAATATATGCACACATTGATCGGTACTTCCCAAAGATATATACATACATATGTGTGCTGATGATGAAAATGCCGATGTTGTTGTTGAAGAATGAAGAATGGAAAACGGAAAATGGGAACAACAGAAGCAGCAACAGTAGCAACAACAACAACAAAAAGAACAACATGCGAATCGGCTTTAACCCATCAACATCCAATGCAGCTGGCATTAAAATAAACTGTCCCTGAGTAGTTCCTGGTGGTGATATATGTCTCTTTTCCTTTCCGCTACAGTCCCCACCCCACAATCCTCATAAATATATTCCAAACCATGATGAATATGAGCTGCAGAAATGTTTGAATAAACACATTGAAAAGCCGGGCTAATGCATTGCTAAAACAACATGACCTCCCAATCCAATGGGTTTCAATTTCATTTTAATTTCATATAATTAAGCCAATCGAGTACGAATGGGAAAAACGCAGACGAAAAGAAACAGAGGAAGGGAGAGAGAGGGGGGGGGAAGGGACCCCCCATGGGCACTGATGTTGTGTTTTTTTTTTTTTTTTTGTTTTCTTTCGTTTCTGAAGCAGGCCGAGGGCAATAATTATAAACAAGCGATTAAAGGTTTTCATTAGGGTCATAAATATGTTTTTACCGTTAGGTGTAAAATGATCAAATAATAATTGGAGATCTGAAAGAACTTTTGCTAAATGTAGATAATTGCTTTGTACATTTTCTTTAATACTCTTACAAACTAAAAGTCATTATGTGGCTTTATATGAAAAGTTTTTTCTTACCATAAAATAGAGAGTATAATATCGAATAAGAAGAGAGAGAGTATACTTTAGTCCTTTAATCAAAACATTGCAGAAGCTTAAAAGAAGGCATCGCTATAATATAAAAGTCTCGACCTTAGCTCCAATCCTAGCTCAGCTAGGATCAGATCAAATAACTTCATAATCATCAAATTTGAACCATATTTCAAGAAAATTTATTACTACTTTTATGTGAAATTGCATTAAAAATACAAATATCCAAGTTTTCGATCTAAATATTAAGCTTTAAACTAACTTAAACATTTTTTCTATTTACATATTATTTGAAATTGACATTGACATTGACCAGTTCCGACTCCAGCTCTAAATATTTATCTATAAACCTTGACTAACAATACTTTTTTCTTGCCTTGCAGTATTCTCCTATCCGCAGTCATTCAATGACGAGGATCAGATGCAGGCAGATGACGATTTTGAATATGATACAGAGGATCAAAGTGCTCCCAGTCAGCAGAATAAGCCAGCCGATCCAACTTCAACCAAAAATTCACAACAAGAAACCAAAACGGTAAAGGTGACTGGAGTTTTGGGTAAAGATGTCGTCCTCAAGTGCGAGTTGGATATTGATAGTAGTAAGTAAAGTATAAGCCACGAAAAGTCAACTATATCTAATCCACTTTCATTCCATTTGCAGAGAGCGCAGTACTCTGGTATTTTGGCAACAATGTCGTCACAACTGGCCACAATGTGGTCCAGACCAACTTCAAAGTGGATGCCAACTACGATTTGACCATTCTGAGGGCCAGTCCAAAGGATGCTGGCGAGTATCATTGCGAAGTTTTGCCCCAGAAAAGTGTACTATACATTCACGTCACATTGAATGAGCATCACTCGCTGGATGCCATCGCCCCAGAGAGTTCCACATCGTCGGCTTCACAGAGTAGCTGGATTTCTGGACATACGATGGCCATGTGGCTGCTTCTTTTGATTGCTCGCTTTCTACTGCAGAAATAATTTAAGTTTTTTTCTTAGTATTAAAAGGCAGAGATTTACATTTACATAAATTTTACATACATACGTATAACAAAAGAAGAAGAAACCGGACATGAAACATGAAAATAGCTGTATGAACAAATTTAGATACCAAACGAGGAGAAAAAATCACACCGTCTATTCGATATAATTTGAAACGTTTTTAAGTCTTGTTAATTGTGCATATTTTTTGGTATTTGTAAAGACAAAATCTATTTTATTTATTAAAAAAAAAAATGAAACAAAATTGAAAAAGATAAATGAAAAACAACCAAAGTATATAAAAATGATTTGTTTTACTTTTCTTTTCGTAACCTAAAGAGTCTGTAGTGTGTCTGATCGGAGTTTTCATTCCTCAATTATTGGCTTCTTGCATCTCATCTCCCTTTTATTTATTGCCGTTTTCCAATCAACTCGTTGACATGGACCCTTAGCTATTACAACTAACAATGACTTATATTATATTCCATTGAATGAAAGGAAATTCTTATATAAGAAGATCTCACTATGACCTCTTAAAGCCATAGAGAAGATTGAAAGGGTTCATGTAAAGTAAGTAGAATTTCGAAAGGAATTTGTAGATTTGTCTAACTGAAATGTGTGGCAAATAAAAGGAACTAACTTTAATTTATATTACAAAATAATTCAATCATCTCAATTGGATCAAGCAAGATAATTCGAAGTTAGTTTATTAACTATTAATCAAATATGAACGAAACAGTCTAAAGAATAGTCTTGTAGAAACACAGTAAGCGACTTTTAGATTAGAAATGTCGTAAAATATTATTCGGGAACTGAATTAAGTTCTGATAGAAAGAACGGTAGAATGCTGAAAGATTTAGGATTTATTCATTAATTTTCCCCCTAATAATATTGTAATTCATTTATGTCTTAAAAGTTTTATATTAGGACTTAAGGTCTAAGAAGGGGAATACCTGAAAGAACCAAAAAAACATGCTTAATACTATAACAAGGTTTAGTTGAATCTCTAGTGTATGTGTGCCATAGAAGGATCTAGGACTGTAAAGATTAACCCACATTATGTATGCAATAGGCAACAAATTTTTCATTTCTTTGTGCCTTTGAGGATTTTTCTCTAGCTTTTTATCCACAGGGAATATCAAATATCTTAAATGTTTAAGGTAGCGGTTTCTTGGACTGCTTATTGCATACTTTTGGGATCAAAGTTTACTCATTTCTTTGTCTAAATAGACCCCAATTGAATAATTTTGCACAATATCATCTAGTTTCTCAGTGAAATGTTCATTATAATTTCTAGATGATTGATGGCCACAATTAATTGAATTAGCGGATCGTTTATTGGCATGGCTTAGGTCAGTCTTGGTTAAACTCTGAAATTGCTTAATTATTTTAAAGAAATTCCAAAGATCCCAAAAGAATCTAAGAACCCTTTTGAAGTACCTACAAATATCTTATTATGTTTTCCATTCATATTTCAAAAGTCAAGACAAGATTTTTATTTGTTCTTTAACTTCTTTGCAGTTGTTGAAGCATTATGTTTTGTTTTTGTTTTTTTTTTTTGTAGTTTTTCTTTTTTTGGTTTATTTTGATTTCTTAAGTTGGCGAATTTATCTAAAAATTATATATGTATGAAAAAAACATTACAATATTTATGTAAGACACTGGCTTTTATGTATATGCACCTAAATATATGTAGGAGATGTTTTGGACATTTCGTAGATTCAACATCCCTGCCATATAGTTTAGGGCTATATAGTTTATATGTATGTTTTGAAGGTCAGAGTTTGAAATTAGGTTATGGAACTGATCTGTTCTTTTTCCCATTGTTCTCCATTTCTCACACAATCTCGTTTGATTTATTGGCACGTGCTGTTGATTTATGTCATTTTTGTTTAACTTTATGATTCTTAAATAAAATACAATATATATATGTATATATAAAATATATTCTTACGATTTCGATTTTAGTATATGGCATCAGGTATTGTAGCAAAAAACATGAAAGAGAAAATAAAAAGGACAAAACAAATGAACTGAAGCCTGAATAACATACGCATCCTTGATACATTTCGTAAAAATAAGTTTATATATATTTGTATATATGTGTGTGTGTGTGTTTAAGTGTGTTTGTGTGTGTGGATAAGTACATATGTCTAAGCTTTGGTCTAGTTTATCGTAATATATCCAAGTGCAATTCGATAAGGTCTCTTTCTCTTCATACACAATTTTCATCATTTGCTTTACAAAAATATCGTAAACTCTCTCCTTTTTGTTTTCTAAACCTTTTTAGTATTTACAATTCTAGTTTCTCTTTCTTTTCGGGGGTTCTACAGGTAACTAGGAAGGTTTTGTTTGTCCAACAATTTCTTATTACGGTTATTCCATTCTATTTGCCAACTTTTACATACATATAAGTACAAACGAATAAATAATTATATGCTAGATTCCATTTTTTTTTTTTTTTTTTTTTTGGGGGGGGGGGCGGTTTTTAACCGATCTTCGCAGTTTTTCAACGTGTTTTGTTTTGTATTTTAAACTAAGCTAAATTTTATGGTAATTCATAGTCCTTCAGATCCCTTAGATCCATCAGATTATCATGATCGTCAGTGTAATCGTCTTGGCACAAATGTTTCTTCAATGGATTTTTGCTTGTTTTGCATTGCATGACTTAATGTTAACATTGACCTTTTTGTTTTCGGTTTCTGTTTTTGATTTCTTGGGGGGTAAAGGGGAGCGCAGGCGCATTAGCATTTTTGTATATAATTAGAGAATACTTGGGTTTTAGCTTTGTTTTACATTTTCGATTCGTTGGACTTTTATCCCTTACAGCTGAAAGCAAAGAAGTAAGTTGAATATACGTATATACAGTCCCAGATTCAGATATGCGAATAGTATATCTGCTTAGAGCTGCAATCGCAGAAGCAGCACACTGAGTAAAGTTATGCCAGGAAGTTGAACTAATGTGGTGGCAACATTGCCCACACCGAAACCAGCACGAACCAGATCATCTGGCGGTGGCATATCAACATCATCTATACTGGAATCAGCTAGAAAGACAGATAAGAGTCAGTAAGTCCCTTAGGATACATAGGATTGCTGCTTACCATCGTCACTTTTGATTTGGAACTCATGATCGGGTGAGAAATTGGACCAACCATGAGTATTCTTTGTCTTGACATGGGCATGCCATAGACCTGGCTTCAGTTCCATTTGATGTGTAATCTTCCAAATGCCGCCAGTCTGATTATGATGCTGAGTTTTCAGGACCGTAACAGTGCTCCAGGTGTAGGACTATGAATGGGAAGTGAAAAATGAATATTCGTTTTGGACTTTCTTTTAGCCTCTGCTTACCCCCGTCAATTGATAGTCCAACATGGCCTCTGAAAGTGGCTGCAAGCTTCTTACCAACCAATGCAATGTCACTTTATTGCCATCGATTGTCATGTCCTCAAATTGTGGCGTCTCTGGGTTATAGCTTAGCTGAATCTTCACCTCATTCGAGCCGATGGCATTCTCGGCATGACACAGATATTCACCCAAATCACTTGCTTCGATATTCTTGACCAACAACGTTGTACGATTGTGACCCTCGTGGAAGGAATTCTTAATGGAATACTTCTCGGATATTTGCAAGGTCTGAGCACCTTTGATAAAGAAACTTAGGGCTATGGGATTGGCACGATAATTGCAATAGAGCTCAGCATGTCCTCCCTCTATGGCATTGACATGGTGACGATGAGTTGATACCTTCGGGCTATAATGAACATCGATGGTAACCATGCCATGTGGAGGATCACGACTGCCATCATCACCCAAACACTGATAGACACCAACATTCGATTCATCTATATTGTCAAGCATTATGACACCATTTTCTGAATCACTCGATTCCAAGCGATGACCCTTTTTTTTGTAGAAAGTGCGAAAAAATAATGATAAATGAGTGTTAATGAGTCAAAATGAATACAACTATGAGTGGGGGGAAATGGCATGAAACCTACATTTAATGACCATTTGATATTGGTTGACGTTGCCATATATGTTCGACATTCTAACTTATGGTGGTCACCCTGCTTGAACGTCTGCGAACGATCCGTTATGTCGAGACCGTCGCAAAGGATCGACAGCCGAGCGCCCACCATCAACGATGTATGCTGTCGAATTTGATCTGGCAATACCAAGCAATAGTAATCATCAGCATCCTCCGGTGTCACATTCTTGATCAATATAGAATTGTTTTTCATTCCCTCAACGCGATTGCTAATCGCTATTTGACCATTGGCTATTATTGTCTGATTTTTATACCACATAACCGCATTGCTAACTGTTTGAGTAAAGGAAAGTTAACCAATGATCAATTAAATACCAATCTTCAAACTTACGTTGGAAGTTTCTGACATCACAATTGATGACCACATTATCGCCGGGTTTGGCTCGAAGACTGACATACTCTTGCTCGAAATAGGGTGGATCTATCGATGCAGGTTCTATGGAAGGAATAGCATCAGTACCTGCGTCATCCTCATCCCCATAATCGTAATCGTCATCCTGATATTCTTCTTGATTGCCATTATCACTTTCCACCGGCGATGCTTGGCTCTGAGCTGAAAGTAGAATAAATATTTTAGTGCATCGTGAGAGTGAGTCATTTCCCAGTTGTAAACTGTAACAATATGTTGTCTTATTTACTCTGACCTGGCTCCCTGTTAAAGTGGAAGTCTTAATTGGAATTGATAAAAATCACACTACATTACTAACTGAACTGCACCGAAATGAGGCGAAATGCTCTCAACTTCTGCTTCATATTAAGGGTACAAAAACCGAGTAAACATTTGAGAACCTACGTCATTTTCAGCACACAAAGACCCTGCATACATTTCTCTGACGGAGTGAGAAATAAAATGAAAAACGGAAATACAGTTTTACAGGAAATTAGGGGAAAAGGTGATAGACACTCTTAATGTTTGCTGAATCTACAATGACTCTATGACTATTGTTCATTCATTAGTTAATTAAATTAAGTCATGAAGTTTCTAAAAATATATGCTACAGGTAGTTGAAAACACTTGAGAATTTCAAATATGTGATTAGACTTGCAAAAGCCAATATGCTAATTCTTACTTTGATGCTTAAAATGCATAAAAGCAACCACATATATTTGACTACATAAATTATATATTCAAGTTTATGCTATGCCTTCTGACTCTGTTAAAGATCTATCAATACGCCGCCAGAGAAATATCCATCTTGTATTTGGTAATGAGTAATGCTTTTAGAAATACTTAGTCGCTTTAAATTATATTAACCATGCATCTTAACTACTTACATAACTATGGCATATCTTCTTCACTAAAACTTGTTGAGAATTATAATCTAAAAGAAGTGAAAACGGATAGCAAAGGTTGCACTACCAGATGTAATGAAAATTTCAACTTCTTCGCGTTATAGTACAATGTTTTAAACATTTACATATCTAAATTTAAGTTGCTTTAAGTTCCTATTTAAGTTCACGTTGTTTAATTTCTGTTACTATAGTCAAAAGGAGTTATTTGATGAATAACTAACTTAATGTTGTCATATTTTCTCGAATACTATTTGTATGGGTTTTATTTATTTAGAAGTTTGAAATGTGTTATATCAATGACTTCATTAGGTTGGACTCAAGAGACAAGGGTAAAAGTTTCCGGTGCAAATCACCGATTTTCGTGAAATTTCTTTAGTTATGTTGTGAACCATTAAATCTTATGAATAACTTGGTTAGTCATTGCAATTTATTTACTGTTGTTTAAATTTATCTGTCATGTATTTACATTCCTAACCAGTCAAGTCAAACTTGCAATATTCTATAAGGAACATTTTCGTTCTACTTTATAATCGATAAAATGATTCAGTTTCTTTTTTACCCATCATCATCAAATCAACAAAAAGTTTAAGTATTGAAGATAATCCTTAGATTAAATAGATATTGAAGACCACGCCCCGTTTAAATCGAATATATTAAAAGACCATAAGGTTATCTTTTGTCTTGGCCCCCCCCGAAGAGCATTTAATTTCTTCGTTTTCATTGTTTACTCTGAAAATTCAATAAATAAATACTAAAATAAACATAAACTGAGAAACCTGTGAATAAATACGGAAGCTGAATGAATTTGAATTAATTTACGATTCAATTTTCCTCATGAACGAATAATGTTTTAATACGGAGGCTAAGAAGTTAATCTGATTTTCAACTGTTTTGAACTTTCTTTCTCTCTTTCTTTATGTAATTATAAACATTTCCTGGTTTTTATTGACTTTTTATTAAATGTTAAGTTTTTAAGTTTCATTTTCTAGAATCTGGAATCTTATTCATTCAAAGTTAGTCATTGTGCATGGAATTGAAAATAAGATAATGATGTCAGAATTTTGTTGTTTTCGTACATTTTTGATGAAACATTTTATGTTCTTTATCATTTTCGTTTTACCTGGAACTTTAGGCCTAATCATCAAATGTGAGGAGACTTTATTTATACTTGCATTAAACGGCAAGTTGAAGATCATATCAAATATCAAATATTATAAATTTTTTTTACATATCAGAATGAAAGAAGATTTCTTTTTGTTTTTGCGTCAGTTATAAGTCATAATCTCCACACACACACACACACACACACACACACACACAGATAACATATTTGAAAACTACATAAACTAGATATAAACATTCCAAAGTTTTTTTTTTTTCTACAGATATTACACAATATTGTTGTTGCCACCTTCTGGCCATAAAAGGCCCGAAAAGACATTCAACAGGTTGGCGAGATCGAAATTACCCTCAATAACCATGACGTTGACGTTTCGTTACCAAGGCGAATGGCAATTGAATCAGAAATTATGCATAATATTTATGTAAATGTTTTGTATGTTAATTGACTTTTTGTCTGCAATGAGTAATTTCTAACCACAAAGTAATCGGGAAAAAAATCAAGCAATTTGCATGCCAAATGGCAAATTGACTTGCGGCAAGAATGACTCATAGATAGATGGATAGAGTCATAATCTCAATGGGTGAAAGATGAAAATGGATGTGGAATGGCTTACGCAAGCGGCACAGCTTAACGTTAACTCGTTATCAATTGTCGATAAAAGCATTTAAGGTAAACAATTTAGATAGAAGGCAATATGCCATCCCAATAAGAGAGCGAACGAGAGGCAAAAGTCAGTTATCTTATCCAATCCCCTTGGCCATATATCTGCTTGACGTAAAAGCAAAAAACTAGACGCCAGACCACCCCTTTTATGGGCAGACAGACCCGACCACAAGACAAACCATTTTAGTTTCAGCTTCGATTTCAAGATTCAAGATTTTAGCCAAGACCTTCACCGTTGCTGGGGGACAGAAATTGGGTACAGAAATCTGCAATGACTGCTGCATCATCGTCTGCCTATGTCAAGGCCGGAATATGCAAGTCCCCATGAGTCCATCAGCACTCCCAAAAAAAAAAAAAAAGTAAAACTCTCCATAAAGTGGGTCAGCTGGGAAGAAGAAGTGCAAGACAAGACAGGGTTGAGCAGGGACAGGGACGGGGACATACTGAAACACACACCCAAAAGCCAGACTAAGTCGTGCGTCAGAGCGACGAGACTCTATCTCTATCTCTTGGCTTCTCCTTTTGTTATCCTTGGACTCTTTTCTAGTGGTGGGTTGACAAGGCGAACAGGCGGCTGTCTGTGGGGCTGTAAATAAAACAAAAGCCACTCAACAATTCTATCCATATGGAGCATCTGTGTGCTATTCCCTCCACTTCTCTTTATTGCAATCGACCAAAGTGGAATTATGGCGTCAGGATGTCGCGGCGCCAGTTCCAGACCAACATTTTCCTTTTGTTCCCGCCCACTCCGCCTTGTCACTCTCTTCGCCTCTGCCATTTTACAAGTTATGCCATTACGTCTTTGGCTGGCCTGCATTGTGGGGGGGCCCAAAAATCCAAAAAACAAAAACCAAAGAAAACTTGAAATTGTGTGAAGCTGGAATAAAATTCCTTTACTCAGCGCAATTTCGCTTTCAAATCAACAAGAATTTCGACTGCTCCTTTTTTTATGGTAAGCATTTCTGTTCTTAAATGCTCGTTTGACTTCAAATGGTTTCTTGTCGATTTTTTCTTGGTAGTCAAATGTAAATTTCATTTCTTTAGCCTTGGTCATGTGTTTCGAACAACCCACGACTCTTGGTTCATTGATCAAACATAATTTTACTGCCAACGCCATGACCTTCGAAGCCCAAACTGCTGACTCAAATTCAGAGACACACAAACACATCGTAAAAAAACTAAGCCAACTAAAGACATCAAAAATGTGACGACGACTGTGTAGGGAAAACATGTCTTAAAGTTTTACTCTAACATTATCTGTAAAATCGAAAATCAAACTTTAATTATGCAATGGTCGAAATAGACATTAATACAAGTTTTACGTGCTAATCCGGCACTCCTACTAATGACTCTCCATTATTACATCTTGGCCAAGTAAGAGAAACACCTTTTTTCCAAGAGATTGATGACTGTGCTTTGTGGTCTATTGGACCTTTACAAAGTTTAATTGTTTACTCAGCCTTGCGGTCTAAAAGTTTGACTAGATTCTGGTTTGGTAAACTGTAAAAAGATTCTCCAATTCAAGAGATTCTTCTATATCTATAAGTGTATATCCAATTTGTAAGGTTTTGAGCTTGGTTCATTATCGGCCTAGTGATATAATACATGATTTTGAAAAACTTGTTTTCCCTTTGGGTAAAGAATCAATAACAGTCAACTTTCTATGGAGTTGCTTTATTGTTCTTGTCGATTCCCAAAAAGTGAAGCTAAGCCAAGTATATATCAACGACTTATTACTTGGCCTAGATATTTGAACGGTCAAGCAAACAATTAAGAATCTATACTAAATTTGAGTGGATCATTACAGTTGATTTAGTTTAGTAACTATTGGCCTATTAGATAATAGTCCCACTAACTAGGCCAATAGTTTCTAAACTAAATCAAATGTAATGGTCCAGGAATCTTCCTTTTATTGCTTTTAGGAACCGATTTAGGTTTTTAAATGAAAATTTTTCCTGTTAATCTTGCTAAATTTTAATAATATGTTTTATTAACATACTATATATACAGTGGATCCAGTTTATATATGTGAGTTGGTCACGATGAACCTCCTGAAGCCCCACCACAAATACAAATTGGAGTTACGTGAAGATTTGAATGTTGATTTTGAGTTTTTGGGTGTTATTTTTTATAATCACAAAAGAAGTTAAATGTATTGAAATTGCTTTTAGTTAACTTTTATACAGTTTTCCGTAAAAACTTTATAATCTTTGGATTAATTAAACAGAAACTTATGATTTCAACGAATAATTAGTCACCTCGAAATTTTATTTTATATATGTGATGTCTTTTCAACCTCATTATAAAGCTTACAAGATTTCTAGTCAAAAAATTAATTAATTTAAAAAAAGTACTGACCATTTTTTGACTAAGGTTCTGTTCTCTGTTCAACTTTGACAACAAAGTACCTAAGACATAATAAGATCTACTTTGATATGTAACTTTTTAAGTTAACACTAAAACTTGTTTAAAGTTTTCTTCTTGAATAGTAAAAGATTTATTATGGGAACAAAAAAAACTTATTCAAGGCTGTAAAAGTTACTTAAAACTCTAGCTTTGACCTTAAGATATCAACAAAAAATAATTGTTCTAGATTCATCCTCTTTAGATATTCAACTCATGTTTGGGTTAAGTAATTTGCGTTGATTTTTATTTACATGGAACATATTTATTTTTATATTTTTGAGATAGTTTCTGCGTTGCGTTGGGATTACATCATAATCTTCACATTTTACAGTTTTAGTTTTGACATATGACCTCATCCTCAGGCTCCCTCCCCCACCCTCTCTCTTTAGCCAATGGCAATGCAGTTGAGATGTGCCATAAATTTTCTGTTCCACATTATTATTTCAAAAGCATTTCAAGTGCTTGGCGCCATTAATTGTATGTATATGTATTTAGTTGATTGGAATCAAAGAAATCAGTCATAATGATGGTATCAGTAAGGTCAGTTTCAGTCTGGTTATGTGGACGTATGCACCTTATATTGATTACATCGTTTCAAGATCTTATTGTTTTGTTTTCATGTCATTATCAATGAATGTGTATAATATTTTCACCACATACATATATACAGACGATCTGTCCTACATATGGCCAGAGTATGGGGAGGATCGATGAGTTATGAGGTCAATTCGTAAACAAAATAAAATGTGATGTTAGTAAATGAAAGAAAAACGAATGAAAGAAAATCCCAAAAATACAGTGTATAAATAAATATGGCAAAATTCTGCAACAACAGCAACAACAACAACAACAACACAACTAAAAAGAAAAACAGAAAAATTGTACGGTTTGTGTGTGAATCGAATGACTAAAAATCTTTTATAGACATTACATTATGATTTCATGGATTCAACTTATTTGGCTTGAGGCTCATAAAAACTGGAAAATCAAAAATCCAAATATTTTACTCTTTCCATATGTGTCCCTGTGTGTGTGTGTGTGTGTGTGTGTGTATGTTTATGGCAAATATGTACAGTCTATACTCTCGAATTTCCAAAAATGTTTTCCATTTCATTGATTTTTGCATAAAAGTCACACACGAAACACAAACAAAAGAACCAACAAAATCGAAATCAATTGAATCGACAACTTAATTAGGGTTTTTTTTTTTTATATATTGTATATTTTTAGGAATTGCGGATCAAATGTAGACGGTTCCGGGGTCTTGTCTTTGACGCACCCTGATTGATTTATTATTTGGGAGACGGAATGCGTCATATTCGAAATTTGAGAATCATCAATTGAAGAGTTTTTTGGGAATAACCTTGTGCAGAAAAATCTCAAAAAATTCCTATTTGAAAAAGCTCTTAAAAAAGTTAATAGGAAAAAAAAAATGAACTGATTAAACTGATTAAAAAATATTATGCAAACATTTTTGTTTACTTGAAAATATATATATATATATTTTTTTTAAGGGGAAGAAAAGCATGCTTTTGATCTCCATATAAATTTGTGGTTTTTCTATTCGCTCATATCAATTTTTGTTTTGCTTCTTCTTCCTTTTGGGAGTTCTAATTTGTATTTGGAACCTTCGAGAGTTATCTAATGGTTGAAATGTGAAACGAACTAATTGAATGAATTGGCTTTTTTAATTAAAATTCTTTTTGTATTGTTGGACCACACACACATGGCCTTTGGCCCCCGAGAGAGATGTAGGGATCCAGTGCCCTGGCTGTAATGTGCAGGGGCGTACGTGTGGATAAGTTTGTGTGTATCTATGTGTCTAACATATGAGAGGGGGGGGTCTCCCAATCTCCAGGGATAAATATATTCAACATTCAAAATTTCATTCTTTGCACAACGTTTCATGCATGGCAAATATTTATCCAGACTCTCCTCTAGAGTGACAAAGCAAGAGGGAGAAAGAGATACGTATATACATAAATAGCAATAAAATTCGCCCCCTAATAAAAAATATATATAATTCCAGCATTTAGATTAAAGCTCAGACCTTGAGATACCCTCTTTTGATTAAGAATCCTTTTCACCATACCCATCTATGAGTTTGAGATGAGAATAAAACACAAAGAAGAAGAAGGTCGTCAAATATATATAAAAATTTCTACGGATATGTAAGGATATGTTACAGCTCGCTTAGAGTACCCTCTCGTTTAGTATCTATCAAGGATAATCAATCCTGGTAAGTGATTTCATTACAAACTTGATGTAAATTTTAGACACTTAAATAGAAAACAAAATCGTTTCTTTATCGAAATGAATCAAAATGTTGTCTGAAGTCATTTAAACAAGGAAGAAACAGAAGTCGAAGTGTCAACAAGATCCTTTGAAAACTAAGTGACATATATTTTACTTAATAATTATAATCAAACGATTATTCTTTTCAAAAAGTCACTAAAAAGATTACACAGTGATTTTCAAACATTTCCATGAATCTTTAAGAAAGAAGGTAAAGTATTTTGCCTCAACAAGGATACTTAGAGATGTCCTGACAACACTTCCACATCCTCTACTAAGTGATCGATGATAAAAAAGCTGTCACACTGTCACACAAGTCATCGTACCAACTTTTGCATTTATTTATGTTTTTATATCCAGCCTAGATCAATTTCAACTCTTTTATGTCACTTTGGCAATTATTTATTTTAAATTTTAGTAATTTTTTTTAAGATTAAGTAGAAGAGGACCCCCTTTGGTCTTCTATTTGTTGTACTTTCTTTTGGTTGAACAGTTCTTCAGATACTTAAAACAAAGCTACCACTAATTATAGTTAAACATCTTATATGGGAAAGTAAATTCCATTCTACATATCCTAGATTTTAACGGCCTTAATATACTCTCTCTTTCTCTCTGGGTATAGGGTATGGAAAGAGAAATAAAATTCATCATATTCCTCTTGATATGAAATGCTCAACAGAAGGTAAAAACGAGAATTGCTGTTTTCCCCCTCTACTTGAATGTTATCTACGTTTGCGCCATAATTCTAAATGCGAATGAAACTTTGTTTTTTTTTTTTTTTTTTTTAGCTTTTTACGTTTTTTTGTGATAAGAAACTGCTCTTTTTTGCCCTTTCTCTCTCTCTGTGCTATCTATCTTTCACTCACTTGCTTTGCCTCTCTCTCTCTCTCTCGCGGTCTGTATCTCAAAAGATAAGATATGCTTAGTTGGTTGAAGTTGCTTTTGTTGTTTTACCATTATGTTTGTTTGGCCAAAAGGTATGTGAGAGTGAGGTGGAAATGCACGTGGCTTAGAATACGTCTACACATGGCTAGAGGAGGAAGAGGTAGCTGATGGGGGCAAACGTTGGGTAGGGGGAGTATGTACTCGTTGCTGGAGCTTTTTGACTTTACTTTTTTTTTTTTTTTTTTTTTTTGTCGCTGTCGTCTTGCTCATGCTCTATTTATATAGACATATGCCATATGCGTAAGTATTACACACATACAAATACATATACATACATACATATATGTTTGTATGTAAACTCACGATTTGGTAATTCATAATTTTCCGGACACTTACGTAAATTTCATTGAACCAGATAAGAACATACATTAGAGCAAATGGTAAATGGAATTTCATTTTAAACTATTTATGGCTCTCACTTTCAATATGAACTTTAACCAAAAAATACTACTTTTTTTGTTGTTTGTCTTGCCTTAGTTTAGCAATTGAACTTAATGCTATGCAAAATTTATATGCAAACCAAATCGGTTAATATATTTAATAAAGAATATGAGCCATTTGTTCACTCAGTCTATCCATTGCCAATTTATTGAAAATTTACTGAAAATATTGCAATGTTTGTATATGCAAATTTGAATATGTTTTATTCTTGCTCTTCATTTTGTTTGTTGATTTTATCCAGGTGTTTGCAAAATGTGGAATATATAAAATATATATATATTCTTATGAAGATTCTTCTGTCATTAAAGATCTGTTTTTTTTTTTTTTTATGAGATTCAGAGAAAAATCTTAAAGTTCAAAATCAACAGAAATGCAGACCAAAATTTCAAAATTTCGGTAAATAAAATGTGTTTCAGAGTTTAGATAAGACTAAATAAAGTTAAGAAGCTTAAGAGAACATAAGTAACAGCTTCTAGTCTTTGAAATGTATTCAAATTTTAGTCATAAACACTTTGAGATAGTTAAACTATCTACTAAGAGGCAATCTAAGATGCAGGGAGAACCTTGTTCACTTTAGCTACTTTAGAAATCGATTATATATATGGATCATTATATATATTTTATTAGTTTAAGATAAGATTTGAAGTTCCATGATCAAACAATCTTAAAACAAACGACTACCCAGTGAAACAAATTATATCAGCTAAATCCATTGAAATTGGTATTTTCCCTCAAATAAGTTCAATCGAATTTCAGATTGTAGTTTTTGTTTCTATTTTTTTTATAGTTTATTTGAAATTGTTAAAACTTACCATAAAATTGTCCAATTAACAGACAAATGAGCCAAAGGCAAGTTGTATCTCGCATTTTTATCATGGTTTCTTTCTCGTTCTCGTTCTCGTTCTCTGTGTTTAGTTTCTTTGTACTACTTTTTTTTTATTTTTTATTTGTTTATTTGTTTTGTCTTCAAGTTATCAGCAGGAGGTAGAAGGGGTAAGGGCATGGGTCGTTAACTGCAATTAATATGTTCGATTTGTAAAATTAATTTGCCATTAAAGAAAAATTGTTTTTTTTTTGTTTTTTGCTAATTAGGAGCCGCCAAAGTAAAGTAAAATCGAAAAATTGAAATTCAATTCAGTTTTTTTTTTTTGCATTTTCTTTTTGCCAAACGGAAGTCACAAAACCAAAAAAATATCAAAGAAAAAAACGCGCGCAATTTAAAAAAAAAAAAAAAAAAACAAAAAATAATTTACAATTTGTTTTATCTATATTTCGCATTGCTGCCACAATATTTTTCGGTTCTTTTTTTTTTTTATTATTGTTTTTGAGTAGTTCAAATGTGGCAGCTGTTGTAATTTATGCTGTTTGTGCCTTGTCGACCAAATTGACTTGAGTTTTTTTTTTCGTTTTTGTTGATTGACTAAATGGTAAACATTGGCTTATGGGTTATGCAAGGCACTCTCATGGCACGTATCTCAAAATTATTATGATCTCTATGCGAAATATTTGCCATTTGCTAATTTGCTAGCTAACATGGCCTCTCTCTCTCTCTCTCTTTCTCTCCTTCTCTGTCTCTTGTTGGGGCCTCTCTCGTTCTCTGTTTGTATCTCTTTTAAAGTGACTCAATGCCAGCCGCCCGGCTGGGCAAAGTGGGTCGAAATTGTTGGGCGGGGTAGGCTGATTAGTTTCGGGGTAAAACAGGGGCGGTTTGGCTATTAGGGGGGTGGGGCTTAGGCTGGGTCAGGGTGTGCCACCAGTCGAAAAAGCCTGCAAATGTTTATGCATATACATAAATAAATTAATGCTCATATGCAAAACACAAAAAACCAAAAGCACATCGCACAAAAATTCTACCAAATACCAATTCATTTAACTTGTTTATACATATATCCACACACACACACACACACAGCCTCACACAGAGATTTGTGCAACATTTTTTGTGTGTGTGTTCTTTTTTGTAGGCTACTCGTAAAATAAATACGCTACAAAATTTTTTCTTTAGCTTAAGCTCTCGTATATGGCATAATGCAAAATGCATGTATTAGCTTTTTTCTAGCTCTATGCAAACCAATTAGTTTTCAAAATTCATAACAACGACTTTCAAATACTCTATACATATTAGTTTCATATGTTGTTTTGGTATATTGTTTAGTTGGTCCTGTTTAAGGTTCCTAGAAGTATGCTATAAAAAGTCAATTGAACTTGGACAAGTTTTTGGTGAATGAATTTTGAAACTTTCTAACAGCAAAGAAAAGGAAACAATAATATTTTCTAATAGAAAGAAACACAACCCAAAATTATAGTTCAATTTTTTAAAATTTATATTATTTAAAGTTCAATTCCCTTTATATGTATATAAATATATCCATGTGAGTGAATTTGAAGAAGGAACACAAAAATCGTTCCATTTTAAATGTGTGTGTGCTTTAAATTTAGTGCTGGATTTTTGATTTAATTGTCGGTTTAATCTGTCTGGATCTAACTGAATGGACTGCAAAAAATATTGTAATTACCCAACAAAATAATTACTACTTTGGTGCTCTGCCAATTTTAACTGAAATTGGCAATAAAATGGAGCAAATAAAAACAAAATCGCAACAAAAAGCATTAATGCCATTTTTTAAATGCTTTTTGTTTTGCAATTGTTAAAGGATTATGTTAGTAATTTTATGTAACTTGGAATTAGGTTTTACGATGTTCAAAAGAAAAATAGGAAATCGAAATTTGAAATACGCACAAAAAACTAAATATCTGTTAGATATAAAGCTATAGCTTTATCTGAAATTTGTGTACTCGATAGCCAATTTCCCACTCTAAACATAAATCTATCATTCGTTATTATTGATAGTTTTTGCTTTTAGGGAAATTAGGTTGTAAATAAAGATATTAGGGTATTTTTGCTGACGGACAAAAAACGATCTCTTGGCAAGAACTTTGTTTTTCAAACAGTTATATCATTCAATGGATTTTTGAAGATCTTAAACTAGTAAGTAGGTGGTACTTGATTTACCCATATTTATCTTTCGCACATGCCTACAAAACAAAATAGAGGAAACAATCATCAGAGAGAACTGACTAACTAACTAAATAACTAACTAGCTGTTTGTCTGTTGCCCTCTCCCCAAATTTAACACCTCTTCCCTTTAGTGAAGGGGAAAAAAAAGCTCTTTACCCATTCTCTGTTGGAAATTTACTACTCAAATACTCACATTTTCAAGTGTTTATCAAAAAAAAAAAACTCAAAATGAAGGTAAAAAAGCTGATAAATTTGTTCGATTCTTTACCAAAAAATCAAAGCCTCTGCCTTGTGTGGTGCTGTTTCTTTTTGTTTTTCCTGTCTTTTGTTTATTTACATTGTAGTGCAAGTTTACACACAACTCGAACACTACAGATACACACAGAGAGCTACAGATGCAGATGCAGATACATTGTACAGACAGATGGAGGCAATGGGTCGAAGGCACTTGCATCTTGCAGATGTCTTCCATCTCCAGAAAACTTTTGTTTTTCATTTTTTTTGTTTCCCTACTGTAAATAACAGCAACAACAAATTGTATCTTGTTTGCTTTGTTTGCTCTGCCCTTTTTGGGTTTTTCTTCGTTTTTGGCCTTTTTTTTTTTGCTGGCCTGGCCCAGTGCACAGCAAAGTGCAGCTGGCAGGCGGGCCCACAAATTGAAATCAAGTTCCCTTTCGTTGCATTTTGAGAAAATGAAAACACGACGACAGAGACGAAGACAAAATGCAAATTTTGGTTTTCGCTCTCACGATTTTGGCCGGTTCGAAATGAAGAAAAATATTTTTAGAATATTTCTTTTTTGTTTTTGGTTGGTTGCAGTCAACATGGGAGATAGTTTGGGTAGCAAGTTGAGAGACAAATGCAATGCCATTTCGGTTGCCAAAATCTTTTTTGCCAGATTTTTGTATGGTATATACATTTTTGTTTAATTCCTATTTTTATGAATCACAAGTCAAAGTGAAGTTGGTTTCAAGTGGAGTCAGTTTTTCTTTTTTTTCGCAGGAGGAGGCTTCTGCTTCAGGGCCAAGAAACCATCAACAACAACTGTGTCTAGAGGAAGAAAACTCGTTTTGCTGGTCCACAGAGAGAGAGAGGGACAGAGAGATAAGAAAGGCGGGGGGAGAAGGGGATCGCAGAGTTGGAGTTGGAGGAGTTGACGGAGGAGAGACGCATGTAATAGCAACAAAAACTCGGTTAAAGCGTTACAAAAGGTATTGTACGTTGTTGTTTTTTTTTTGTGTTTCCCTCTTTTCTCTTCTAAAGTTTTGTGTTTTCTGATTTATGTGCTCACGAAACAATAACGAAACGTTTTTTTTTATGTTAACACTTGCACTTGCTTAGGCTTGCGTTTCGAATATTAGAAATTATCAAAATTTCCTTTCACAAAATATTAAATTGAAAGTACTTTTTTTTTTTTTAGATATTTTGTGCGAGTTTTGAAGCTGAAGCACTTTGAGGCACTTGAGGTTGAGTTTTGTGCTTTTCAATTTTACAATTTGCCCCCCAAATCCGACGCGGTACTCACTCGTTCAGTTATAATCAGAGACTGATGCCCCAAGAGCAGCAACGGGCCACAGAAAAGCGCGATGCGGAACAAAATGGAATACGAAACAAGCCAATTGAGAAGGGGGAGACAAGAGCGCGCCAAGTTGGAGCTCGTCGGGGTCACACTCTCTGCTGCTACTGCTGCGTCTGTTGCAGGTAAACTGAGAGAGGCAGAGGAGAGGAACATAGCGAGAATGACTCAGAGAGGGCATCCATCTGGAGAGAGAGAGAGAGATAGAGACGCCCTGAAAAGGGCCAAAAACAAGATGCGGATGCGAATGCGTTAACAATGTCACTGCCAATTCATGTTCAAGATGCGAAGAAGCCCTATGCTGTAAATTGTATCCCCTACTATTGACAGAAATTGGGTATATTAGTTCAGCGGAAATGCTCTTGATATTTAATTAATTTGATTATTAATACAGTAACTCAGAATTGATTGAGAATTTCTGGCATACAAAAACATTTTGAGAGCGCGTATCGTAGCCACAAAAACCATTGGGCATGTTGAGGTAGAGATATTTCTTGTCTATGGCCTAGTTAACTGAGAAAGTTTACAAAAAGTTCTAGCCGGTGATAAGGAGGCTTCATCTTCGTCTTCATCGTCCTCGGTCGTTGCTCCAGAATCACCTGCCACAATTTTCCGTTACCGATGCCTGGAATTAAGGTTACAAGTTAGAGGAAAATTATGTGTCAAAAATAATATTTGAATACTTACAGTGAAGATTTGAATTATAAAATAAATTTAAGTTTCGATATTGATCATCTCTATTTCCTCGTCTTCATTTATCATCTTGTGGGGCAAAGTATAAATGAGCTTATTCCAGAAATTGGCATCATTCCTCATCAAATAGGTATTCAGTTTCAAGTAGCTTTTAAGTTCGCCATCCAGTGTATCAAAGTTCTCCACGCCCGGATAGATGATGACAATGAGTCGCTTGTACTGGTCCTTGGAGGTGGCATGAAGGGCCAAGCGAAACTCGAGGCGTCCCCAGACGGACTTGAGGAAATTCTTGGTCATTAAAATGACAATGCACTTGGAATTCTCCACAGAGTGGCAAATGCAGTCAGGAATCGGTTCACCAGCCAGCCAATCTCTTTCATAGAAACAGAGGCGAAGTCGGTTACGTCCATGTTCCAATCTCTCCACGTACTCACTTACGAAATGAGAATCCTTGTGGCAGTAGGCCAAAAAGCAGTCGTACTTCGTCTCTGTGCCCTTCTCCAGGCGAGTGGTCAGTTTCAGGAACAATCTTTTCTCATATAGCCACATTACAATGGACTTCCAGAAGCATTGAAGGAAACTTATTAGACAGCTCAGCATTATAAACGATGTGAAGTAGATGACATATAGCGGTATTTTTTCAGGGCATAGATCTATCTCCTCCAAGGATACAAACAATCTGGAATCGCGGCATTCTGTCTTACACAGGTCCTTGATATTTTCTGCCAGATTCTTGCTGAATCGAAAGAAAAGTATTTCCTTGCAATTACAAGGCCAATTGTTGCCCGATATGAAGATGGTCAAATTGGTTGCATTTGATTTTTGTGTCAAAAACTTCCTTAGACTTTCATTTAGAGTTGTCAATGAGTTGTTTCTTATATCGAGGAGCTGAATATTCTCGGGAAGAATCTCTATGCTTGTAATTTTATTGTACCTCAGATGAAGTTCTTTCAGCTGATTAAATCCATTGATTTTGGTGGAGTTGTCCAAAGTCTGTATGTTATTATTCTCGAACAGAAGAGTCGCATTCTCAGTTATGGGTAGTTTGGCGGGTATCTCGGCCAATCCCAGATTACTGCAGTTGATAATGAATCTCTGACTCTTATCTTCTTTACACCAGGTGCACAGGTCAGGACAATATTCTTGTTCACTACATCGTCTTAAAGCAGCTTTGTATTCCGTGAAATTAAGTTTTTTAAGATGGGCAAGAAATTTGGTGGACTTACAACTGCATTGCCAAGGGTTTTCTGAAAATTGAACTTCGCTTAGTTTTGATATGAACTGTGTCACATTATCATCAAGTCCTTGAAAGTTGTTTTGTCGAATATCCAGGACTTGGAGATTTGAGGGGAGTTCATACAGATGAATGCTATGGAGACGGTTGTTTTTCAAGTTCAGTTCTCTCAGAGTGGATTCCCGTAGATATGGAAGATATTCGATGAGGTTATTATCCAGTAGAAGTGATGGTTCTCCGAGTATTTTATCTGGCAAATTGGGAAATCTTGATAAGGCTTTACTTGTGCAGTTGATTATAAATTGATCCTCAGATCCATTGACACAGCAGGTGCAGGACTCTGGGCAAGGTCCTTGAATATGGTAAAAATAAACATGATTGTCAAATTCAACACGATTATAATATTCATACAATATAATCTCCTTGTTTTCCAACAATTTAAGGTAATTTAAAAGATTTGTATTCTTGCAATTGCATTTCCAATATATTCCTGATTGTACCAAAGACATTCTATATTCCTCCTCCAATAAAAATGAGGCTACTTCTGGATCCAAGGACGTTATGCTGTTGTTTCGTATGTCGAGCAATTCTAGGTTCTTAGGTAATTGATTAATCTGTATGTTGGTTAGATTATTATTAGCAAGATAAAGAACCCTCAAATTATCGTAGCCCTCTAACGAAGTGTTAGGTAATTTTGTCAGACCATTGCTTTCAAAAATTAGAGATGTCTGTCCCACAATTGGAATAGGTAATTTTGGAATAGTTTGTAGTCCTTGTCCAGTGCAGTTTACTCGGAATTGATATTTATATATTGAGTGTGTGCGTCTTCTACCTTTCAAACTACAAATGCATGAGGTGGGACAACGTACGCCATTTATACCGATATTAAAGTAACACCAATCATCATTTGTTGAACAAACAACAGTTGGTAATTTCGCGTTGTTTATCTGTTGCAGGTAATAACGTTTATAGAATTCATCAACAATGATTATCTGAAGATTTTTGTAACGTGCCAAATATTTCAGCTCAATCCCTTTCGAAGGATACAACTCAAGTGTTTTTAAGTTATTCTGAAGTGTAGTTGATCTGAAATCAGTGAAATAATAAATTTGTGTTGTAATTTTTCAAATATTCTAAAACTATAATACCAACCCCAGAAACTCAGTGTTGTCCAAAGTGCAATACACAAAAGACAATTCTTTTAGCTTTGTTAAATTTTTAAAAATCATTGAACTTAGGTTTTTTAAAGTTGTATAGCGAAATTTAATTATAGTTAACTGTGAATTAAATTGAAAAGTGTCATTACGAAGAAAGAGTGTGCCCTCACAGTCAAAATTTATACTCCATAATTTGCTCATTTTCTTTGATAAATAGTTATTAAAAATTGTTGACGCGTTGAGTTGGTCATATTTATCTGTATTAGGGCAATTAATCTCTGTTCTCTCTGGTCCGTTTAAGGCGTAAACATCATCTTCGGTTATTAAGGTTGATTCATTTTTATTTCGTATTTCTACTTTCATAGCATAATATATATTAAAAGCTTTCATATATTGATTACATTGAAGAGGTGTACCTTCTAAAAAAGGTTTCTTAAAAATTATATAGAAGAAATCAAGTCTCTTTTCACTGGGAAATGCAATCAGTTTTTTAAGTAGAGTTGGTTTTATCCGATTAATCTTCCAAATTATTAATATATTTTTGAAATATCTTGAATTCTGTAGTCTGATTTCATATTTGTCAGTTATTATAGTATTCCCATTTTTCGTACATGTTTTATCGTTTTCATTGACACTGCCGACTTTACATTTATTAGCACAATAATCTTCACAGTAATCATCTCTGATTGCGGTTAACATATCTACTTTGAAACCATAAAGTTCACATAAACCAATTGCCAAGACTAGCAAAAATATTTGAAATATTTTTAGCAACATTTCGAAGTTTACTCAGACGAAAGTTCAGAACTCTACTGAAACAGACCCGAATTTGCAGAACAGACGAAGTCTTACTTGCAGGAACCAAGAACCCTATCAGCAGGGCTGTTCCTCAGGGAATTGACAAGGAATGTAGATTTGAGTGGTAAATTCCCATTTTATACATATGTATATATACATATATGTACATACATAGATGCGATTAAATATATGGAGATTTTGGATATAAAGTCAGCCCGTAATGTATACATACAACGAACGTCATACCAAAGGACCCAATACAGCCCAACGTAAGCAGACCACCTACGAAGACATGGACACATCCACCCCCACAGCATCATCATATGAGACCTCTCATGATGACACTTTTCAGAGCTCGTCGGGGTCACCATTGACATTTTTTAAAAAGAAGAAAATAGTGTGTAAATTTGCTGATGCAAAAGGCAAACATGCAACAAAGATAGATCTTTCAGGGGTACTTCTGGGTCACCATAATATATATTTTAAAAATTTGTGAATTAAATGAATTTCTATTAGCAGCACAAAATGTTATTCTTTTGTTAAATCAAAATATTTCAATCTGTAATTAATTTATTTTGGAACATTTGCATTCAGTACAAATTCTTAAAATTTACATAAAGTAATTTGATAATTAAGACTATGGAATAGATCAAGGCACTTGGCCCACAAGTGGAAAGGGCCTCTGCCCCATTGTGTGTCATGCTCGCAGTTAAAATTTGTGATCTCTGTGTGATTTCATTTTGTTCCGAATACTCTTCTGTGGCATCATATTGCATCTCGGATTCCGTGGAATAATTGGGCAGCTCAACTAGAGGAAAAAAGTTGGAAAGTTACTTCAATTGAAACCTTTTTGGACACTTACCCTCTCCCCCAGTGGCAAAACGAACAATTTTGCTATTGTCACTCCAGCCAAAACTGTTTCTGGCCAAAACAGAAACCTCAAAAAGACTGGCCGGTTGCAGGCCATGTAACGTATATGAAGTTATGTAAATGGATCCTACGGTAACCTGGGCTGGAATGGTCAACTCTGTCCAATTGGTGCGTATCTGCTTGGTTACATTTCGTGATGGAATCTGACGGAATTTTAGTTTGAATTCCATAATGGGCAGCAAGCTCTCCGTTTGCCATACTAATATATGAGAAGTGGGACTCTGGGTGCCAGGATTTATTTTGAATATACAAGGCATCGGACGACCTGTGAGCTCTATGCTGGCACTTTTAAAGCCCAATTTATTATAGGCTCGGCACTCGTACTGACCCATATCGGCATCTCGAACCTTCTTGATGACCAAGACATGCTTTATATGACTGACATAATGATCGACAGATCGATTAAACTGCAATTCCGTCTCATGGGTAGTTATTTGGGAGCCCATAGTTATCAAAAGGCCATGATGGAACCACTTAACAGCGGCCATGGGAGCCGATTCAACCAGACACTCGAGATGGGCACGTGCTCCAACTTTGGTGTAGACAATCGTTTGTGGCAAGCTCACCTCGGGTATGACTGAAAGATGTAGGACAGAAGTTAATTAATTAATGAATGATTTTGCCTTTGCTTTGACTTACAAAGGACCTGCAAATAGACACCAGCTACGGCTGGTTGACCCACTCCGTTGGTGGCCACACACTCAATCTGTCCCGCCATACTTCTCGATTTAATCTCGAAGATGTGACTCTGACGATTACCCGTGCGACTGTACCTATCCAAGGTATTGCCATTCAAGCGCCATGTTATAACCGGCTGTGGTACACCCTGAGCCTCGCAAGCCACCTCGACAACGGCCCCAATTGACTGCTCTGTCAGGCCATTCGGTTCAATTAAAACACTCGCTGGAAACTGCACTTCAATGGCATGCATTTGAATCGATCTTATGCCAGTCGCTGACATAATCTCACAATAATAATCACCAGTATCCTCGGTTTGAACATAGGATACTTGAAGGCTGCCATTTGGCCAGAGCATCACGCGATCGGGAGGCAATATCTCTGGATGACGTGAATCCACTAAAGGCACATCGTCTCGATGCCAACGCACATACCGGAAGGGAGCTGAGCAAAAGAGAAAAATGATTCATACATACAATTAAACACATTTTTCCCTCATAAAATATCCATTAGTTAGTGCTGTCAATATGTTCAAATCAGTGACAAGTTATGAGGGAAAATACACATCGACATATGTACATATATGCAACTATCCGACTTGTGTAAAAGTGGTCAATTAATAGTATTCCATTTGGTTGTCGAATGCCAAGCCAAGATAAACCTAAATTGTCGTCAACAAATTTAATCTTAAGCTGCCTTTTTGTGACTTCATTCAAGGCGTCTTTGTACTCGAATTAAATGTCATTGTTATAGCCCAATTGTTGAGTCCCAGAAAATCGGAGAGAAGCCAACGGGATGGATGGATGGATGGATGGTTGAGTGCTTGCACATACAAACCAAGTCCAAGGTCTAGACTTATATAAACTTATTTTAAATGGTTAACTATTAATAGAAAAAGCTAATCTAGTTATGGACTGTTGGACTATATTATGAGTAATCAATATAATTTTTCGGTCTACTGGCAATAGAAGCAATTAAAAGATATTAGATGACTGTCTCTGATACAGTCAAAATGTTGCGAAAAGTGTTGCATACTTTTAGGCAATGCAAAGCGATTTTTAATTAACTAGTTAAAATTTAATTGTTAGTTAACCTAATTTTGTTTTTATTGACACCTTATTATTTTCTGATTAATTTAGTTGCTTTAACTAAAAATATTTATATATAATTAAATACGATCTACAAGAAATCTTAAATTTAGATGCAGAATAAAACAAAAAGTATTTTTATATACACTTGTGGGCATAAATATATGGACTTCATAGTAATACTAATCCTTCTGTATATATTAATCCTGGAAACACGAATAAGTTGGCAAAAATATACAAAATACAAAAGGAAATTGAAGCAGATTATGAATATAAAGAGGTCAACTAGGCCAAGTAATTATGATCCAAATTGACAGAGATCTGAGAGAAATTATAACAGTTTCTTCTTTATCATACCATAAATGGATTTTGTTATATTGTTATATTTCTATTGGAGCCCCAAAAAATTATTTATAGCTCTCTCCCTGAACCTCTAGAAAACGATGTACAAATTTGACTCTAAATATGCATACATACATATATGGTTATAGATATAACTAGAAATTCGATATTTCAACTCAAAACACTTAATTTAGTTGGATTTTTGAATAATATTTAAAGATTTCATTCTTACAGATATATATTTTTTATCTGCATGTTAATTATGCTTAACTTTATAAAACATTTGGTATGGTTAAACCCACTTAAGCCAGTCACTAAGATTTTTAAACCAAATCGTATCGGTTCGATGTGTACATAACTCTTAACAAATATTGAATCACTTTAGTTTCAATTTCTCCACACATATTAAAATTTTAGAAAAGTGTTTGAGTTTGTGTCTGTTAAATTTTTTACTTACTATCTAATGAGCATGGCAATAGAACCGTATCATTTTCATATGTTTTTACGGTAGTTGGTACACTTTGAAATTTTTGATTGTTTTCCAAATCATTATTGAAATTTAATTGGCCTTGAACGGCTGTGATAATAACAATAGTAATGCCAAGTAACAACCACAACATGATTTAAATTAAATTAGAGAATCAACTGAGATTGCCTAATCGAAACTAATTCGGCGACTACGCGTCGTATATTGAATTGGGGAGGATCTTCCACTTAAGGGCGCGTGTCCGATTCGCAGCGAAGTCAACTTTGAACTGAACGCTTGAGCTGAGATACAATTCGAAGCGATGGCTTTGGCTCTGTCTTTGGCTTTAGAGACGGGAGTGGGGCCCATTGGGAACAATGGAAGATGCAGAGGCCATCCGATCAGAGGCGACGATGAGAAGAAAACGCACACGCAGACGCTGCCAGAGCCGGACACTTGCTTGTGTTCGTATGCCGGTTGATTAGTTCGCCTTGAAGGGGAATACATACAAACAGAATATAAGTATATATGTATGTATGTATATCGTAGGTATATAAAAGTGCATTATAATGCCGCATCAGATCACTCACATACCATTGCATGTGGGCTACGCATCGGTAGGTTTTTCAAACAGCATTCTGAATTCGGAATTCAGATTTTGCTGCTCTGATCTATATTACACTCTCCGCTTCAGAGAACGTGCTTCTGTTGCATATTTTGAGATAAAATGTCATTGTGCTGAATCTGCCCCCCTCCACCATCAGCCATCAGCACCACTGCCACAACTCCCACATTCAACAATCCGTCGTCCATTCCACCCATCATCGTCACTTTGATCGGATCAGGCTCATTCACATTTGGGAACAATATGTTTTCCAGTACAAGAGAGTGGGAAAAATTTGTGTCTGTCCAAGTGTTCTTTAAAAAAAAGGCGATATATACAAAACAAAACATTGTATTTTAGAATTTTTAGACGGAAGTGCATTATATAAGGCAGGAAATCAATTAAATATGTATATAATATACATATATATGCACATATTTTAACCCTATACTTTCCTCTATATCTTGACCCTTTTGCAATATCTCCGACATAAAAAATTCTTTATAAAACTCCCGCAAAAAAACAAAAAATAACAGAAACAGTAAAAAAACACGATCACTTTCAATTAAAAGACAATTTCATCGAATTAATTAAATTAAATGTGAGAATGCCTACTGAAAGCGATCGGCCACATGGGGAAGGGGGCGTGGGGGGTCTTCGTTTTGGTCTTTCCAGCAGCTGCACAAACAAACAGCAAACCAATTAAAAATATTCAACAGGCGTTGGCTTAAATATTTCTTTCATTCGAAAGGGGGGAATTAAAGGAATTAAAGGATTAACTGACTGAACGATTTTGATTAACTTTAGTCTATTGGGTTAGCCCATAAGCGGCCTCCTCACATATTTAGTTCAAGCTGACAAACTTCAAATCAAAGAAGAGTTTCGTCCTAAATTTTTGGTGAATCAAACTGACAGACTGAAGTAGACAAAAAGAGGGCGGGAAATTATTGAATTTTCTTGACTTCTGAAATAATATAATATAATTTTTTTTGCGGTCAATATAATTTTAAGTCAATCTATAAAATATACAGCTTCCGAGCTTTTAGGAATTAATTTGTCGGATTTGTTGGGAATCTGATAATAATTCAGCAAAGTTTTATCCCAGCTAAAAACAATTCCATCCTTGAGTTTTTTAAGAGAAGGATAATGATTCTTTGAGTTTTTCAATTTCATTACTAAACATTCTCAATCATTGATGAAAATGTCAACCATGTCAGACAATCCATTCGACCCTCAAACTAAAGTTTCTAGGATTTTGGATTTTATTTTATACTAAAATCCTTTTTTTTTTTTTCTTTACATAGCTCTCAGACAATTTTGCCCAATTGAGCATGTGATATTCTGACTACTTTCAGTTTTATCAGTTTATCAGAATGACCCAATTGATAATACCATTGACCTAAAGAAAAAGGCAGCGATAAAAGTTAACCTTATCAAGGGTAGAAAGTATCCGAACATCTGATAGGATTACATTCCATGCAAATATACATGGTTTATATGTATGTATAGGATTAAGAATAAAATGTACCCAGCAGTATTTTCTGTGAAGCAAACGGTATTATCCATTCTTGTTAAAACATTTAGTTGGGTTTTGTCATTGCCAAAAGGCAATTTCTCTCAACCCTCTAGAATATGTCTAAAGAATGTTTAAAACACTTTAACTAATATTATCTAAATATGTACAAGTATTACCAGATAAAAGGACCTTTTCGATTTTGGATTACAATTTCTGTTTTAATATTATAAGTTCTTTATAAGCAAACAGAAAGTTGTTGATTTAAAGGATAAGGAAAGCATTAAAGTGAATGAATTCATAATAATCTAGAATCTAGATTATTGTTAGAATATTATCCCACAAAACATGTTGACTTATAAACACTTAAAATACTGATTAAATTAACTTAAACTAAATAATAAATATAATACCCGAAAGGTATGAGCTAGGACAGAAATTTAGTATTGAACCCAACACCAACTCCCATTTCAATTGAATCCCTTTCTCAACTCCACCACTGTGAACTCTGTGTCCATATAGTGTGCTTGTCATTTGTCAAAACATTTCAGTTGAAATGTTGGAAACCGAATTGTGAATTTAATGTAATACAATTGCTATTTATTTTTGTTGTTTTTTCTCTTTATTATTCAATGCCCTTTTGCTACATTGTTTTTTTTTTTTCTTTTTTGATTAATTTTTGTTCTAAAGCTAACACAGCAGAATCAAATGATTGCCACCGTTTGGGATATTTAGTGAATATGCTTTATATATCCGATTTGAATATTCATCTCGTCTAAGATCAGCCTGGAATCTCCTGCCTGAGAGAACAATGAATCTTGTTGTTTATGGTTTAATTTGTTAATGTATATTGTAATTGTTTTTTATATATTTAAGTTGAATATGAGTGGTGCGAGAATAATACAATCTTTCCGTTTTTTTTTTTTGCGTACTTACAACTAATAAAAACTATAATTTATGTATATAATAATAATAATTGTAATAAAAATACATATTTATAATTGGTTTTTTGTTTCGTTTTTGATATTTGATAAAAAAATAATATATAAATGAGTTACTAGTTTGAAATGGGTTTTACTTGTCCTTGTTTAATTTTTCTATGGGATTTTTTTGTTTGATGATTAATTACAAATTATTTATAAACATATAGACAAGACTTGGGGGGAAGGACAAGATATCTATTTGCATTGCTGTAACTTAGGTTTTAAAAAAATTACAATTTCTTCTTGTCCTAGGCGAGCATTAACACAAAAAACTTCAATATATTTAGAAGTCGATACATATATATATGTATATATATATAATTTTAACTTCACTAACCTACAAAAAATTGTATGGTACGCCATAGATTGCGTTTGTCAAAGTTATTAATTTGTTTGTTTGCTGAAAATTGGGTTTTTTGTTGTTGTGGTTGTTGTTGGAGGCAATTCTAGATGAGGCCGCGTTTCTTTTTGTAATCCTCTAGATTAAGTGAACGCTTGGATACAGTTTCAGCTGGCTTACTAGCTGGCTTCGGTACGGCATTTGAGCTACTAACTGCAATAGTTAAAAGAGAAATTTCGATAAAGAAGCAAAGGGGATGATAGGCCAACTCACCTGGTAGAGGCACATCCAAATCTATATCAAAATCGTGCAGCGAATACAGACTATAATCCTTGCCATCGGCGGACTTGGAGCTGCTGCACGAGTGAGAGTTGCCGGCTGAAGTGGAACTACTACTACCGGCTTCATTGGTGCCAGGGCGCTTCTTGTTGGGTGGTGGCGGCGGCAGTGCAGCCATTTGCACTCCCTCCTCTTCATCCTTTTTGCCGCCCTTGAATCCCATGCGAGGCTGTGTGATGCGTCGTGTGAAGGGATCTGAGATTTTCAGTCCCTTATTAGCTCTAGCTTCCTCCATAATGGCTTTTTCAGCGTCCTCAACATTTCGTTTACGATTTCGATCATTGATGTAGGAAATAAGATTTAAAGTATGTGACCTTCGCTTATCCAATTCGGATGCCCGACTCTCCAGTTGATCGATTTGTGTTCCCAAATCTTGAGCCAAATTGTATTCACCCCTGAGCATGGCTGCGTCACGTTCCTTCATGAGGCAAGTCTTTCGCATGGCATAGTTTGTGGGACGATTACGGAAACGATTCTTCTCTTCGACAATTTTGTCAACATCCTCGTCCTTATACTCATAGTTGAGAGCTTTCCTAATGTCATTCGCTTTAATCTCAATGAGATCCATTGTGGGCATTTGAACATGGGACTGCTGACAGACCTCGGACCATTTCTTGAATTCACTTTCGGTGAATTCCTGATTCGAAATGAATTCCAAACGAAAGACACGCTCCTGAGTGCCATGTTTGAGGCGTAGACCACGATTGGTACGTGTTGAGCCCAATGTGTAGATTTTGCCAGTCTCAACCACGCCCACAATTTCAGCTACACGATAGACAGCCTTTTGGTCATTGTTACCGATGCTAATGCGAACAAAACAATTCATAACGGTGGCCTCAAAAATGGGTAAATTAACAAAACGTTCCATTTTATGGCGTGACAGTCTTAACTTGTTCAGGTCCTCGCGAGTCGCAATGAAAACAGGACTCTTGGCCTTCTTCTCCTGTGCACCATCATCGTCATCCGATTCACTGGAAGCCTTGCTGCTAATCGAACGTGAACGTTTGCCAGATGGCTTTGCCTCATCATCATCCCAATCACTGCTGCCTGAGTCATCGGAATAGATTTCTGAAGCTTTCAGTTTTACAGCCGATTTGCATCCTGAAACATTTTCCAGTTCTTCCTTATCGTCATCACGTTCACGTTCTGCCTGCCTTTTGGCGGCCTCTTCCTCCTCTGCAAATAAAAATTATATAATAAATTTGTAATCTAGTAAAATACTTCAAATATTTGCAAACCTCTCTTGGCTTTGCCTTCGCGTTTGGCTTTAAGCATGGCCATGGCATTGCTTCGCTTATCATCTGTTTTATTGGCCTCAACATTTTTCTTACGCTCCTTGGAACGCTCCTTATGGTCAAAGTAATCGTTTACGCCGGCCGAAGAAGCTGCCTCTTCGGAGTCACGATCATTTGGTGGTCCCATGGCCGGAGATGTTGCCATGCCACTTGATGTGGAGGGCAAGGCATCGTTGGCATCTCCCCCTACTGAGAATAGGACTTTGCCTTTTGTTCTCCAGAGCACTTCTAGCGTCCAGCTCATTTGTTGCTGTGACAAGGGCAGATGAAGAAGGCATTCCCTGACTACTGCCTGCAGCTGCTGCTTCTTGCATTTCACTAGCCTTCTTTGCCTTTTTCTCCTTTTTCTGCTTCTTTTTAAGTTTATTTTTGGCACGATCCCCTTTCGTCTTTTTGGACTTTTCAATCTTTTCCTTTTCGCCACGACGAGCCAACTTCAATTTCCTCTCAATTTCCCAACGAGTGCGCATTATATCACGTTGCTCTATACGCTTGAAGATCTCCGTCTCACGTTCCTTCTCGGAGAGGCCATTCAAGCGCTTGCGATCTTCTTCATCGCCCATTAGATCATCATCGAAACCATCATCAAACTCAGAATCAGAGCTGGACGATGAGGAGGACGAATTCGACGAAGAATCTGAGTCGGAGCCGGAAGATGAATTTGATTTATCCGACTTCTGATCATTGCCATCTGAATCGCTGTCGGAAACTTCGCCCTCCTCCTGTTCGCTCTCGCCATGCTGGGCTCCACGCTCTTCTGGCACAGCAATTGAGGTGGATGGCGCTGCTGGTGGCGCCTGAGGTTGCACTTCATCTTGACTGTCCTCATCCCAATTGGATTCGGAAGAGCTGCTATCACGACTGGCTTTCTTTTGACGCTTCTTCTTCTTGGTGGCTGGTCCTCCAGCCTTGTTGTTGGCCCAATCCGAGTCAGAGTCGGACTTGGAGCTTGCCTTGTTAGCATTCTGAGGCTTCTTGCGTTTCTTGGCCAACGACAAAAGATCCTATATTGTCATATATATATAAAGAATAGAAAGAGTATGAGATAATCTCGAAATCGATTTTTTACAACGTAATAAAAGAAGAAAACTTCTCATTTAATGACTTGACTCACCGATTCCAAATTAGTATCCGATTCGCTGTCGCTGTCGCTAGAATTGGAATCAATCAGCGATTGCGTTCGACGTTTTCCCATTTTCTGTAATGCGAATATTAATTTTCGTTCGGTGCTTTTTTTTTTCTTTTGTTGCCTAGGTTCCCTTAGCTGCCGGGGAATTATTTGCCCGTTGCTGTTGTTGATTTGGGGAAATACGCTAATGCAAAAATATATTCGCTAATTCTGGCACTAGGTATTTGGGGTTATGTTAACAGCATTTGTCGTCAAAGAATTTTGTTTTAATGTGTTTGTATTATTCGAGAACGAGGATTAACTAATGGCCACTGTAGTTTGACCACCGTACCTCTCCTCGTTTCCTACCGTAGGGCGAGAACTAAGCGTGCTATACTAAAACTCCTAATAGGGCGGGTATGTAAATCCCGCTGGTATTAATTTGCGTATAATTTATTTTTCGTTGGTAATAAAAACAAAACAAGTAGAAAAAGGAAAACTCGCACTGAATAAATTTTTTTTTGGCTTACTTGATATTTTATCGGTTGAGGGCTGGGCGAAAATTTTTAGGGTTGTGTTGGTATCGATAACATATCGCACGGTCTGTGATGGTTATCGATAGGTTTACTCAAATTGAGTATCCGACTGTTTTTATATTCGATAAGTGTAAATCGATATTTCGAACTGTCGAAGTGCTAAGGTCTGAGCCGGAAGTCCTAAGGTTCTGACCATTTAAAAAATGTACTCTTGATAAATATAACTATAATGAATGAAATATAGTTTTTGGTTGCCCAGAAGTCCAAACAGAGTAAATTTTTAAACATTAATATTAGTTAACTTGTCCTCAAACACTAAACAATGAAAGAAATGAGTTTTCCCTTATTAATTCAAGAATAAACTCCTTGGATATATTGGAATTACAAAAAGTTCAAACGATGTGGTACAATATTGGAGAACAAAACTTTATCCAATATTAATATTAAATATTATTTCGTTACATTCCTTTTCTTTTATTTTCTCCGTACGTATCACAGTTAAATTTTTGAGAACTAGTTTTCTTCTTATTTCCTTTACGAATAAAATCGTCTCACTTCCTTAGACAAACACTTCACGGCTAAAATAATATATTTACACTTTTATTATTATATGGAAAATTTGCATATTAATTGCCTTGTTCGGATTGACATTACGCTGCAGGGTGTGAGGCCAAAGTCAAGTCTAATATTTCGAGAGACTTGGTGTTTGTTCTCCATACATTCGCGGTGCATTTTGTTTGTTTTTGTACACAAATTTTAAACTCAATTAAAAACACACAGTCACCTGCATTCATCAGCATTCAAACACTACACCCTAAAAAACCTTACACACACTCACATCGTTAAACAAAAAATAAAACTCACAATCAATATTAATTAAAATGCAGGCGTATATTCCTATTCCCCAGAGCGCATTTGGCATTGCACACCCACACGCACCCTTCATTCATCCAGAGTAAGTTTTCATAATTCGACTTAAAATGCTACGAGGCAATTTACAGTGTGTGTGTGTAGCAACAGAAGCAACAACACCACCATCAACAATAACAACAACAAGAACAACAAAAACAAATAAAATGCACATTCCTCGTAGGTAAAAACAAGCCGCCTGCTGTTGCTGCTACTGCTGCATTACAACAACAACAATAACAACACAGCAGCAACCAATGCGGCATAATAAAAACAACCCCTGCCCAGGGCAAAACTCATCATCCCCCATACAACCCCCCACACCCCCCCAAAAACGGTTCATTCACCACCACCGCGGCAATTGCAACTCAAGCTAGAGAGTTTTTGGCAAAGCTTTTGAGCTTAACTTTTGAGCATGCGCATGACAAAAACTAGTGAAATATCAAATCGACTCAGTTATACCATGCAGTAGGTAAAAACTTCTCTGCTTTTAAATGAGACTGTAAAATATGCATATGTGTTTCAATAACCTCTTGTTACATTCATTTTAACGACTTCAATATACCCTTTCACCCTGTGTGTGTGCAGGGTATAAAATAACTCAAGCAGAGGGTGGCAAAAGCTGCAGACATTGTTTGCCATTTTTGGGTGGAAACTTGCGGCTCTGTTGCGTTGGCGTTGGACATTGCGCCGGTGAATTTAGCGACGTCGACGTCGGCGGTGTTGTTTGAGCGATGAGAGAAAGAGAGAGAGAGACAAAGAGAGAGTGAGCGAGCTTTTGCCACCTTTTGTTGCTATTGCTGTAACAACTAAGCAAAGTTCAATTGTGAAATTTTTGTTGGTTTTCTTCACTGTGTGAGTTAATTTTTTTTCCCCACTTTTTGCCAGTTTATTGAAAGACGTTCGCGAGTGCGGTTGCGGTACTCATAACGGTAGTTTGTAGCTAAAATATAACGGGGTAACACGACGACGGGTCAGTATCGTAGGCGTGAAATTGCCAAAACTGGGGGGTTGAAAATGGGGAAAATATAATACGGGAAAATTTCAACCAAAAATATTGCATCAGCAAAAATATTTCAAATTCTCCAAGTGTTCAAAAGTGTGAAAAAAAAAACCAAAAAAAGAAGAAGATACCACTGAGATAACTGTAATTGTGGAACCGTGTTGCTTCTCGTGGGCGTGGGTGGCGGTTGAGCGTCATACGCAGACACCGCAAAACTTTTACCCCCTCCCTCGCCGTTTACTCCACCACCAACAATTAAAAAAAAAACAAGTGCCAGAAGTTTTAGTTCCTCTTTTTTATCCATTTTTTTTTTTGTTTCTCCCTCCTCCCCATCACTGTTTTTGTTTGGCCAAAAGCCGCGGGCGTGGCTGGAACAAGGAACAAGCAAAGGATAAGGATAAGGCCACGGCTGTCACGGCAGGCATTTCATTTGTTTTCCCTTTTCTTCCACCTTCGTTTTTCTATGTTCCTCTTGGCTTCTAGTTTTTACCATTTTTTTTCTTTGGTGTTAATTTGCCGTGCATTTTTCAGGTTGAAATAACTGAAAACTAAAAACTAAAATAAAAACTCAGAAACTCTACGAGCAAAGCTATTAAATGGATTTAAAAATTGTTTAACGGTGAGTTTGAGTTGAGAAATATTTGAAAAACTATTTGAAAATAACTTTGACAACCCTTGGAATAGAGATTTTTTTTCTACTCTTAGCCATAATATTTGACTTAAGTTTGTACAAAACTTGAAGTTCAACTTAACTTTTTGCAGAAACTTTTGACCACTAATTTAAGTGGCTAGAAAATGAAAATTGACAGTTATTAATTAATAAGTAGATAGTTAAATGGGAAATTTAATTATTTAATAAGTAAATATTAAAGATTTATGAGTTAAAATATGATTTAGTATTTCAAAATTACTTATTTAAAACTAAGAGTAAAATCATTCAAGTGACTCTGCTTATGGATTTTCTCTTTTGGAGCCATATAATATTGTCTTTCGATCCATTTGACAAGGTAAAACAAAATGAAAAGGCTTTAATTTGCTTTATTAAGCAAAACTTAAGATAAAATTCGTTATTTTCTTTCGTTTTCATTAGCAAAAAAAACTTTTTAAAGTTGAAAATCTTTAATTTTAAAAGTCAGAGGGTTTAATAGTCTATTACTTAATTTAAGAATAAAAAAAGTTCATGAATACTTAACTCTGTAACTGAATAACAAAACTTATCTACTAAAAATTTAACTATAGACACTTAAATAGGCCGAATTCGTCTTCTAGGACCTCTACAGAACATCTTCAACTTTTTGTATAGGTTTTTTTTTGTTGAGTGTATCTGCTGCGATCGATGTCACTTTTGTATAAAGTTATTTGGGCAATGAACATTCTGGAAAGCAGATAATTTGCTCTGTCAAAATAGAAATACGATAAATTTCCTGCAATCAACAGACAAACAATGATAATAGCTAAGTGATGGCCACTTGCATTTGAGGATTTAAAGCTTCAGTGCTCTCCGATTTGCTACTGAAGTAAACAAAAATCCTCTGGAAAGAGGATGCACACATGTACATATGTATGTACCCGGACCTGGAGAGTGAGCCGGACCGCATATGAAGCAAACCAGACCGACCAAACTGAACTGAACTGAACCACTCATGCATAAATTTCCAATGCAAATTTTGTGTGCGTACAGAAAATTCAAATCAGAGCACAGCAGCTCATTCACAGACATATGGTGGAGGAAAGATAGAGATGGTTTGGTTAGTAGGATGGGATACTTTGTTCCTTGGGAATGGGTAAATGTCCGGTTAACTAAACAAAAGAAAAGAAAAGCAAATTGTGAAGTGCTTAGAATGCGTTTTGTCAACATTATCCAAAAAAAAAAAAAGTAATGAAAAAGGACAAACCTATGCCTGGGTTTCGTTCGAGGATGTAGATAAGCGCCATGTGTGTGTGTGTGTGTGTGTGTGTGTGAGGATGATGGGGGTGGTGGACTGGGAGGCTGGGTGGGTTTGGTGGTTGGGCTTTGAATGAACGGGGAGAGAATGATTAATGCTACAGAAATTGCTTTCGAATTGGTGGTTGTGTGACACGGAGACCTAAGACCCTGAGACTGGCAAATGCACAAACGAGCCGCCAACGCCTGTTGCCTCTGATGGACCAAGTTTGGGTCTGCCCAACCCTCCTCAAGGACACGACAACACGAACACGAAACAACCCTCATCTGTTCATGGAGCTGCAACAAAAGCATGAATTATTCAGTTTACAGATGCATAGATGCATGCAAAAAAGAAAGAAAGCAAAAATAAAAAAAAAAAAAACCAAACAGAAAACAGAAAATAAAATAGTAAAGCAAAAGAATGAACGGAGAGAAAAAGCATAAAACGTAACGGAAGGGCAAAAGCTAGATATAACGAGCAAAATCCCTGACAGTTCCCATTCTCTCTTCGTCCTTGTCGGCTCTAGGCTTAAGTGCACAGTATCCTTGAGCAAAGCAGTGCACAAGAAGTTGAGTTTGTTGCCCCGCCCCTCCCACTCCCCCCCAAAAGAGCTTCTAGATCCTCCAGACTCGGAATAATTGCACACTGCATTGCATTCGTTACTCTACTCTTTGAGAAGATGAAAAAAAGTAGAGAAGAAACAGCTTGTGTTAAGTTTATGATTTCGACATGAATTCAAATTTATGTATTTCACAAGCAAAAATCTCTTATCTAATATGAAATCCCTCTGGCAAGAGGATTAACATATTAAGGTCTGTTTCACTCTCCCAAAAGTTCTTTTTCCATCGAAGAGGCATAGTGGCACAGTGGGGCATTTGGTGGGCTGACGAAATTAGATTGCGTGCGGAATGTGCAAAAAAAGCAAAAAGAAAAGAGAGAAAAAGAAAACTATGAAATGAGATGTTGGTGGCGGCAGGTGCAAACAGCGTTGTCGACAGGCCAAGTCTTACCTTCCCGATCTAGTTTCAGCATGGCTGGCTCCCACCTCAGTTTATGTTAGTTGCGTGATTAGTCGTCCACCATTTCCGTCTGGGCACGGTGAATGTAATCTCTTTAGGTGCAATTAATAATGTGCAGACGCCATTTTCCAAAAGCGAAACTTTGCTTTCAACTCGAGCCACGAGGACAAACTTTCTCCTTTTTTTTGTATCCTTTTTTTGCGCCCCATTTACGCGTACATAAACTTAACCACAAATAGTGAGGCGTTGGCGTATATGTACGTTGAGGAAGGATGCATAAAAGGCCAACAACCTAATTTAATGAGCGAGAAATTATAATTTTGCTAGGAGAAAGTTTCTGCAAAAGGATATTTCTTTGAAATCCATGAAAGTAGAGTGCATACACCAGGTAAATCGTAACATATGCTCGAAAAGCCTTCAACTGTCTCTAATTCTAAGCAGGTGCAACAAACTTTTTTCTATTAATAGTTGAAAAAGAATCAATCTTATTAAGACATCGAATCAGAGACTTAAGTGACTAAACTTTTTGCAAAAAAGTGATTCACCGAAGCTAAAGGAAAACTGATCCTATTTTCTGTAAGACAAAACCATTCAAATAGTCGTGAAAACCTTTTTAAAATTTAGTCAATGCTTTGATCTACTTATGATGATTGAAATGACGCAACAAAGTATCAGAAAATAATTGTTATTGTTAGGAAAAACCTGTGAAACAGTCTTCATACAATTCTGAAAGTATTTTTAATATTTGAGTCGTCTCTTATCTAATAAATAAGGCATTTCACAACAAGTGTATTTCAATTTTATAGGCCTACTAGAGAATTCTCAAAATGTTTAACATTCTGTATGCTCCTACAGAGCACACCTTACCTAACAATTAGTATACAAACTATGCTTACATTAAAAATTATATTGTATCCACACTAGATTCTTTATTGGTCTCAAAAATGTGTTTCATTTCGATTGCATATTTTCGGGGGCGAATGTGTCCCATTTGCATAGAGATTCCATATATAAAACCTATGATAATGTAAAACAGGCTTTCAAAACATCTGTAATAGGGCTATGAGATGAGATAATACAGAGGCGGATCTATGGCTGCAATATGGTGAAAATTTACCCCCTAAAGTAGGCAATAAATAGACAGAGAGAACATGTTTTTAAACATTTAAACAAATTTTGAAATGTCCTCTGCTTATAAAAGAATCCTTTAAGCATAAAACATACAGATAGAAGACACTTGAAAAGTTCACAGTTGGTTAACTACAGTGAATACTTTTCCAGCATATTGCATACTTTTAGGGGCATACTTACCCCATTTCTCCTGTTTAGATCCGCCAATGCCTCCATAGAAAGAAAAATCATAACTAAAATCGGTTTAACCATTTAAAAATTATGACGAAGTCTTTTGCGGTGACCTGAAAAAAAAAACTTATGATAAAAAAATTATGCCCAGTGCATTTAGTCATAGCTTTGCCCATCAAGCTATATATATGTATCTTCAGTCTACATACTTGATTCATCAACTTATAATTCACTTGATTCAGACATTTTTTCTTGCTGTTGTTGTTGTTGATGATTCGAATTCTGCGATCATGTGGACTAATCTCTTTGTTGTAGACATATTTTCTAACAGATGTCATAGAAACATTTCATTTCTTTTATTAAAAAAATTAATTATATTTTTTTATTGTTTTTGTTTTGGCCTCAGATTATTGCCCCTGACCTTTGACAAAAAAAAAAAAAAAAAAGCGGCAGCTGGCTGCCTCATTAAAGCTGTAAAAATGTATATAAAAAGGAAAAGAGATTTTCTAATGTTGTCATCATGACAGGGAATCACAGTGCGAAACAATTTGATTTTCATTCGCAGTTATTGTTGCTTTTGTTGTTGTTATCCAGTGACAATTTAATTAATTTCAGATTCGACCACTAAGCCAAAACTAAGAGGGAAAAATTGTTTGGGGTGAAGTGGGTGGATGGAATAGAAAAAGGCGAATGGGAAGCAGCAAACAGCAACAAACAATATAAATTTATTTAATTCAGAGTTCTCTTTCTATGTTTTTTTTTTTTTTTGTACTTTTTGTTTAGGTGTCTGGCCAGTCCACCCACTTGTCAGTCAGAGGCTTGATTCTGAGCCCGAGTTTATCATTCAGATCACGTAACTTGTGTGCCACCAGCATTATTTTTTTCATTTTCATTCACTTATGTTGAATGCGGCGTGGGGGCAACAACACCCCGAGAAAAGCTTTTGTCGATACCCATTAAAAGTAAAAAGGGTGTATTAAGCATTGAAGAATGCTAAAATATCTAGACATTTCAAATTGATAGGCACTCAAGTCTTTGTGGAGAAATTGAGGTATGGTAAGTTCTCTGTGATGACCCTTAAAGTATGCAAAGTAATATTCTAAAAGTTGTATTGAAGGTTTTATTTGCTAGAAAAATTATCTATAAGCAATATCCGCAACTGGTATTGTTTAATTTAGATAAAGTAAAATCTGAATATTTTCTTAAAATGATTGTTTTATTTTCTTATTGCATACCTTAGGGGGTGTCTAACACTATTCCTGAGTCCAAATTACTTCCGTTTATTCATTCTTTTCAATTATTATCAATTCTGTTCTGACATTGGTCCATAATGATTAGATTAAAGCAAATGATTGGTGTATCTGGGTTTGGCTTCTAAGTCTACCATAATATAGGGTACTTGGAAGTCCATAACTTTAGAAATGTTGGCAAGCTGTCTAGTTTGAGTCTCTTTTTGTTTGTGTGTCTTTATAATGATTACTCTTGACGCTTCGCTGCTCTTTGGCAACTTTGACGATTCTGCTGCTGCTCTTCTCTGCGTGGGTTGTGATTTCTTGCTCTGGTTGTTTTTGCTTTCATTTTCGTTTACTTGCTGACGGTCTCGCATCATTTAATGTTTGTCGAAGTCAAAGTCGTTGTAGAAGTCGGACGACTTTGCCACAACTGAGCTGACCAACTGACTGACATTGAAAATGTTCACATTTGGTCATTCCAGTTCGCTAGACGGCAAGTTGAGGAATTTATATTTTAATTTACATTTAATTGGTCAGATGAGAAATTGTATCATTTCAATGTGATGGTGGCTAAAATCGGAACTCTTAATTTAAACATTAATTTTTGAACACTTTGTTTATACCTTTTACTTTCTCTCTCATAAAGCGAAATTGTAGAAATTTCTTGGGTAGACAAACTGTCACTTAAATATGTGAAATTTATTCAATTACTCAGCATGTTGGGAAAATCTTGTAGAAATCTTTTAAACGAGTTAAGTTTATAAATAATTGAATTTAAACCGGCTCGAGGTCAATCTTACAAAAGAAGATTATTTCAAAGGTAACACACAAAAAGGTGAGCAGGTTGTCTGTATAGCTATTTCAAGAACTACCAAGTTCTATCATCAGCAGACTTTGCTAAAGAGCTCCAGAATTGCAATAGCCATACCATGTCTTCAACGCTAAAACTAGTTGGGAATTACATTGCCAACTAAATGAAGCGAAAAAAGCTGGCGAAGCCTACAATACCGAAGACCACCTTTTGTGCATTACCCTTAGGCGCTGTGAATATTAGTGTAAGAGCTTCGCCCTTAACAAACTAAATTCAAGACCTGTTTCTTTTTATACACGGTATATTGTACCATATAGAAAAAGGGTTTTTTTTTGGAATAAAATTCCAAAATAACGGCGTGCCTTCCGTTAGTTAGTTAGTCAATAGGTCGCAATCTCTAACCAGTTTATAAATAATAATAAAACTTACAGGAAGTGATCTAGTTTGGAAATTAAGGTAATAAAAATATTTAGAAAAAGTGTTGTTAGTGTTAGCTTTTTGGTTCTGAAAGAAGCAAAGAAACATTCCTTAAAGGAGTCATAAATATCATGAATTGAATTTGATTTTCGTAAACTACTCAAATTTGTTGTTGTTTATTTGTAAATACATCTAAATTTTTAGAAAATTATTTGAGTATTTCACAACCAAAAATAAAAAAGAAGCCACAAGATTTGTCTGACACTTTTTTGGGCAAATCAAAAGTTAATCTAATGCCTAAAGATTCCTTAAACTTCTCACGATTGACTAATTTTGTTTCGCAAAGTTGTGATTGAAATTAAAAATCAAAACCTCACTTAAGTCTAAACGGCTGAAATATCCATAACACTTTCCCCTTCCCTTTTTTCTATGAAAACTTTCTTGTAATACAGAATTTGGTTACATCATTGAGAAAATCTCAGCAAAGTTTGTTTGGCATTCCTAAAATTATTCAAATTAGACTGATGAACTGACCAAAATAGAGTCCAACGAATTGTGTGTCTCATTCAACTATACTATATACTTAAACTTATTTATATTAAAGCACATCAGTAGTCTCTTAATTAATTTAGAAAGTTATGTCATGAATGTCAATAAAATGCTCTGCGTGATGTCCATAAATATTTTCTAAAAGATGACATCTTTCTATTTTTACTCGCAGAAGGAACATGGAATACAGAAGAGGCTAAAACAAGTAAGGCGCTTTGTATTAATATTAAAGTATCTATCTAGAGAGAGAGACAGAGACAGCAATTGGGAGAGACTTATGTAATGCTCCTTAAAAGTTGAACAAAGAATTTATAGCAAATAAGAAACTGCCCAAGAGCCAAATGGAACATAAAAGTCCAATAAGCTAAGTGGGGGAAATTCGATTCGATTTGCTGACCGGATATTAACCTACTTATAAATAAAAGGCTTAGTCAGGTGCGTCCATATTAGGGGGAGGGGCAACTTGCAGTTGGTAGTTATTCCACGGAATACCACGATTCATGAGAACCATTTTTAAAACGTCTCAATTTGTTGTTGATATATAATTATATATATGCATTTGTTTGGTCAAATGGGTCAATAATTAATATGGGAGGAAAACAACTAGGAAAAGTCAGTTAGTAAAAGCCTTTAAGCTTTAACACCTTGATGCTTTTGTGAACTTGTTCAAATATTCCATTTGGTTTAGGTTCTTTTGTTTAATATTCCATTTCTGTTTTCGCTTTTGGGCTTAAATACCTAATTCCTGGATGACATATCCTTTAAATGTTGGCAATTTACCAAGAACTCGTTTTTATTGAGGGCAAGTGAAACTGATTTTACCTTGCTACCATGTTGACCACGTGTTCGTCCAACTTCAATACGTTCGCCCCGCCTTCCCCCCACTCCTGTTTCTGGTCTACAACCCACAGAGTACACACACCACACAAACACATACCGCACACTCATTTATTAGATTGTTTGGCATGGAAAACGATGTCAAAACAAAAACAAAAAAGCCTGAAAGGTAAAAGCAGAAAATGTGTAACCATAAACCATCCAGTTAAAACCACAAAAACAATTTTTGGTGGTCCCATGGCAAAGGTTCACATATGCATGTTAATGGTTAGCGCGCGGGGAGGACGAGCAGCACAACGAGGAGGAGGAGGAGGAGGTGTGCCCTGTACAACAACAACAACAAGAGGGATTGTGTGTCATGCACTTTCAACCCCAGTCCAGTGTCGAGCTCCCGTTCCTGCTCCCTTTAGAGACAGCTGCGCATCGAGGGGAGTGACCTAGCGCCACCATGGAAGTCGAGTCGAGTATAAACCATGAGTAATTGTCTCTCATATCGGCCAGGGGCCAAACTGAAGCCAATGGACTAAATTGAGCAATAACATCAACAAAAAAAAAAAAAAAAACCAAGAAAAACGAAACCAACCAGGAGTACATAGAAGCAACAGTCCCTGCCCTATTGCAGTGGATAGTTCTTTGGGAGTTTTCTTTTTTGTTTTTTGTTTTTTATTGGGACCCTTCGGGGTATTCTTCTGAGTAGCTTTCGTGTTTGGCATACTTTTGCCATGCTATGCTATTTTCCTGGTATTTTCTGTCTAGCACTTTTTTGTTTTAGTTTTATTTGAGTGACATTTTCGGTTACAGGCTCCTTGTGGCGCGCACGGAAACCTTTCATCCTGCCAGCCATAAGTATCCCTGCAGCGCGTCGACACGTGTCCTGCCCAACGCTCTATGGCGCCCGCCTTGGTCCCCATGCGAACTGTTTTGGGTGTCAATGCTGTTCATTATACAAACCTGCACAGTGGTGCAAAGCCAACTGGGGAATTCTTCTATCAAATGCACCTTTATCTATTCATTTCATGCCACTGTGCCAGATTGCCTGTCTAGGATGGTTTTAATTTCGTTTGATGTATTGAATCCCAAGCATCTCTTAAAAAAAAAAGGTTTTCCGCCCAAACGGCCAAAAAATATTGGAAATTCTTCACCCCCCAAAAACTTTCTTGTCACCCTCCGCTCTCTGTTCCGCTCTCACCCTCAGTTGGCCCTTTGCTATTTGCAGCTTGACACTTTTCGGGCAATTGTCTTACTGGGTAAATTGACTTTTCTACCTTAACTTTCTTTTTTCTATATACTCAAAGTTATGTAGATTTATGCAGCCATCAGATTCAATAAAAAACACTCATTATTATTGACAAATAACCATAAAAGTGGCGATGTGCAGGGCCAAAATATTCGTGGGTGGAAAATTTTTCAGCATTTTTGTTTTTCGTTGTCAGAGTTTTATTTTTTGTTTTTGTTTTTCCCCTCCTGAACAAGCCACGGCCCAATTCGACCATAAAAATTCCATCAGCATTGAAGCAATTCCATTAGCACGAAATGATTTGATGCTTTTCTATAGCTGATGCTCCTGACAAAGGACGTTTCAACACAGCAAAAAAAGTCTCCGACAAACAAAAAAAACACAAGCCAACAAAAAGAATCGGGAGCAGCAGCAGGAAGCGATTGGAAAGCCATAAAGCCAGTACCAGGTCCAGTGTGTCTCTCTCTCTTTCTCTCTCTGGGTCTGTCCATATGTCCTTTTTGGTCTTTCGTGTCTGTCTGCCTGGTGTTTGCTTTGTGGCAGCAGACGGGAATTTTTTTTCTTTTTCTTCTTTGATACATAGATAAAAAGGTGAAAGTACTTTCTTTTACGATATTATGGGACTTTAATGTTATTTTCGGCAACAAAAAACTAAAATTGAAAAATTGCTTTCTGCTCAACATTAATGTTGCATAATCCTCCAGGGAGCACCTATACACACACATGGACACACATGCCTTGACCGAATGGAATTTCCAACTAAATGCATCTTGTTTCACCCAAATTAAATGGGCCGAATTTCTCTCTCTCTTTCTATCTCTGTCTCTTTACTGGGCTCAGAACAAACGTAGCGGAACGCAGTGGAACTTACCTCACATCTGTGCGTGGCGAGTGGCCACTAATTGAAATGTACTGCAACTGTTGGACAAAATCCTATTACCCACAATACTCACTCCTTTAGCCTCCCCAATGGCCACAAATAGCGTAGCAAGTCCTACGGGTAACATTCACTCCATGAATTTTACCCATTTAGGCTGCATCGAAATGGTTGTTCAGTGACAGTGACTCCCTCCCATTTGGATGGTCTATATGTCTAATGTGGAAATGCAATTTGCAGGCTCTACCCCAAAATCATGATACTTGTCTTTGAGCACCTTACGAATGATTATGTGAATCATACATATATTGGGAGGATTCCATATCGAATTTAAATGATCAGATACAGTATATTGATGTATAAATCATTGGCTAACTAATTAAAGACAGAGAGTTTAAGAATTGGATTACGAATGTAAAAATTTTGAAAAACTAAAAGAGTTTCTTTTTTGTTTTATGATGTGATATCAAAAGACATAGGCGAGAAAATTGATAGGATAACAATCAAAAGAATTTGAGATAATTAACAGAATCTATTTTGACCCCTTTTATTGATTAAATAGTTTTATTTTCCTACTTTGTTCAAATACAACTTAAAATATAATTCATCTGAATTAAAATATGACACTAAAACGAGTCGGATACGATTCAAAATGTAATTCTAGTCATATATGATTAAACAAAAACTCAATAAAGAGTCAAAGCTAATTACAATCTAAGCAACTTATCAAGCGAAGTCGTGGCTAGGATACCATTTTCTCCAGACAAAGGAGTAAGTCATTTACAATTAGAGAAAGAGCTCGTGTATGAATATTTAATCAGAAACGGGATTCAAAAAGAAGTTATTTAAAATGCTTGGTTGATCGCTACTAGGTTAACTAGTCCTAATAGCTACTTCCCTTCTTTTTTATAATTCGCAATTAGTTTTAGCGTTGGTATTAAAAAATTCATAAATAGAGTCATTAGAAAAGCCGGCTCAGGGGATGTCTTAGTAGTTACTAACTAATTGGATCAAGTGTGTTTAAAGAAAATGTCCATGTTATTTAACAAACACACACACACATAAACAAATTAATTGGCCTAAAGTTGTTTATTTGGTAGAAATAAAATAAAATAATAAATCTGGTTAGAGATTGCGACCTATTGAAATTTAAATTGAATTTAAACCGGCTCGAGGTCAATCTTACAAAAGAAGATTATTTCAAAGGTAACACACAAAAAGGTGAGCAGGTTGTCTGTATAGCTATTTCAAGAACTACCAAGTTCTATCATCAGCAGACTTTGCTAAAGAACTCCAGAATTGCAATAGCCATACCATGTCTTCAACGCTAAAACTAGTTGGGAATTACATTGCCAACTAAATGAAGCGAAAAAAGCTGGCGAAGCCTACAATACCGAAGACCACCTTTTGTGCATTACCCTTAGGCGCTATGAAATATTAGTGTAAGAGCTTCGCCCTTAACAAACTAAATTCAAGACCTGTTTCTTTTTATACACGGTATATTGTACCATATAGAAAAAGGGTTTTTTTGGAATAAAATTCCAAAAATAACGGCGTGCCTTCCGTCAGTGTTATCTGGTTAGAGATTGCGACCTATTGAAATTTAAATTGAATTTAAACCGGCTCGAGGTCAATCTTACAAAAGAAGATTATTTCAAAGGTAACACACAAAAAGGTGAGCAGGTTGTCTGTATAGCTATTTCAAGAACTACCAAGTTCTATCATCAGCAGACTTTGCTAAAGAACTCCAGAATTGCAATAGCCATACCATGTCTTCAACGCTAAAACTAGTTGGGAATTACATTGCCAACTAAATGAAACGAAAAAGCTGGCGAAGCCTACAATACCGAAGACCACCTTTTGTGCATTACCCTTAGGCGCTATGAAATATTAGTGTAAGAGCTTCGCCCTTAACAAACTAAATTCAAGACCTGTTTCTTTTTATACACGGTATATTGTACCATATAGAAAAAGGGTTTTTTTGGAATAAAATTCCAAAAATAACGGCGTGCCTTCCGTCAGTGTTATCTGGTTAGAGATTGCGACCTATTGAAATTTAAAATTTAGCAAAGTCTGCTGATGATAGAACTTGGTAGTTCTTGAAATAGCTATACAGACAACCTGCTCACCTTTTTGTGTGTTACCTTTGAAATAATCTTCTTTTGTAAGATTGACCTCGAGCCGGTTTAAATTCAATTTAAATTTCAATAGGTCGCAATCTCTAACCAGATAACACTGACGGAAGGCACGCCGTTATTTTTGGAATTTTATTCCAAAAAAACCCTTTTTCTATATGGTACAATATACCGTGTATAAAAAGAAACAGGTCTTGAATTTAGTTTGTTAAGGGCGAAGCTCTTACACTAATATTTCATAGCGCCTAAGGGTAATGCACAAAAGGTGGTCTTCGGTATTGTAGGCTTCGCCAGCTTTGTTTAAGAATAAACATGGTGTTCATCTGAAGCGGCTTCACCAAATCAGATGCACTAAAGAAAACATAATACAACTGTACTTTTGTCACAAACAAGTAATCTAGCATATGACTAGAATTACAATCAGCCACACACATTGTAGAAAAACACTTGTAATTCTAAACTAACCCAAAATATCACAACGGCAGGATGTCAAGTGGCCGAAGCCGTGCCCAAAAATAATAATAATTTTCAACCCCCGAAATCTTGGGTTTGAGTCTCATTAGAATAAGATATTTTAAGAACAATTGTTACCTCCTAGAGCCTAAGATTCCCTATATAAACTCCATACTTTTGTTAATAAAAGCAGTTCATATTTTGAATTCAACGAATGAAGATTGGGTTATTCTTCTCCTCCGGAATCCCTATTCATTTTGGTCCTTCGAGAAAAAGGAACTCTGTAGTTTTCCCCCACCAGTGGTAAGAGACTCAGAGAATGAATCAGCTCCTTAAGAGTTTGAGATCTTATGCAAGTATAAATGCTAAGACCAGCTAAAGGTAGCAAAATAAGAAAGAACTCTGTAGTTTTCCCCCACCAGTGGTAAGAGACTCAGAGGTTCAATCAGCTCCTTAAGAGTTTGAGATCTAATGCAAGTGTAAATGCTTAGACCGGCTAAAGGTAGCAAAATAAATAACTCTTGTTTTCCCCCACCAGTGGTAAGAGACAGAGTATAAAATAAAAGCAAAATATTATTGCTTAATAAATAAAAAGTGCGTGCGACCGAGTATATAAAGGCAGTTTGGCTAGTCGAGCAACTGCAATAATTTCGGCGGCGGTAAAAAAAAAAAGAACAATATAAAGTTCGTGTATGGCGTATTCGAAGCCCTAATATCGAAAAAAAAAAAGTGGCTGGCAGTGTATGTAGTTGCAAGTCGGCAACTATTAACAGCAGCAGAGCAACAAGATAGTTGCAAAGAAGAGGCTGGAAAAGTGCCAGTATAAGAAAATCTGGTGCGAAATCCGGCACCGGTACCGCCTGAGCCCAAAGGCCCTGGACAACAGCAGCTGAGCGACGAAACAGTAAAAATAATACGGCGATCTCTACCCATTGGCGGACAAGCAGCAGCGAACAGGATCATCAGATAAGATATAAATTAAAATAGTCATAAGTACTTACATCAACCTACATATTTTAATATTATCATTATAAATTAAATCGATATCCTCTAAGACAAAAATGTTCCCTACCAAAATCGAAAAATTGTTAGCGAAGCAGCACGAGTTGCATAAAAGGGTGAAGAAGATAGAAGAAATAGACGCTAGTAAGTTTACTAGCAAGATTCTTAATGAAGTAAGAGACATACAGAAGCAATGGATTAGTTACAATAACCAAATGCTAGAGAGTGGAGCAACCGAACATATCTATTTTACAGATGGAAAATATGAGGAAGGCTTAAATATGATTAATAGATTAATAGCCAAAGGAGAAGCAATCAGGCAGGGCACTGTTGATTCGGAGAACATTGAAGCAGATGCAACGATGTTAGAGAATTTTGAAGACAGCAGCGGAGAGTCGCGGGGAAACGCGACCTCCAGTAATGAGAATGCTAAGGTTAGCCAGGAGAAGTTGCAAGAAAAGGTTCGTCAGCTGCAGGAATATTTGGACATGGTGAGCAAAGACTTACGTACGATAGATAATAGAACAGGCGAAATGTATGTTAAAAAAATAAAATTCTTGTTCAGGAAGGTACAGATGTGCCAAGCTTATTCAGTTGAGTTTATAGGTAACGATACGTTTAAAGAGGTCATAGAAGAATTAGAGTTCGACCTTCAGAATACCTTGGTAGCATTAGAAGAAAAAATAAACGATCAGAAAAATTTGAAAGTTGAGAATGTTACCGTGAGAGGCGAACTACCGGTGTTGCCAAAGATTCAGGTACCCACATTTTCTGGAGAACCTAGAGAGTGGGACCTGTTTGTAGAATTATTTACGGAGTTAATTGAAAAAAGAGAAGATTTAAGTCTTGCTCTTAAGTTCAATTATTTGAAATCCGCGTTAAAGGGCGAAGCAAGGAGCATGGTAGCTCATCTATTGTCAGGTTCAGCTGACAATTATAGTGCCGCTTGGGAACTGTTAACCAAGCGGTATGAAAATAATCGGAGGGTATTTTCCGAACAGTTAAATCGGATCGTTGATTTACCGATGATCGACAATGAGTCCGCAAAAAGTATAAAGGGAGTGATTGACATAGTTAATGAGTCAGTGCACTTAATTAAAATTAAAACAAATTTGTCCGATGAAGTGGACATAATATTTGCACAAATACTACTTAGGAAATTTGACAGAGATACTCTACAATTATATGAGAGTCAAATTAGAAAATCAAGGCAGATACAATTGCTATCTGATGTCATGGAATACTTGGAGCAAAGATATTGCTCGCTAAGTGCCATGAGCAAAGCAGAGAAAAAACCAATAGAAAAAACGTCGGCTGTGGGGTTCAATGATAGTTGTCCGATCTGCAAAGGCCCCTGGCATAACGCACTTCAGTGCTATAAGTTTAAAGCGCTAACACCTATAGAAAGGCTGGAAATAGCAAAAAAAGTACAATTGTGTACACGATGCTTGAAGCATTCAAGCAACAAGAGATGCAATAATGAAATGGTCTGCTCATTTTGCAGCAGAGGACACCATACGTTACTCCATTATGAAGAAAATCAGGAGAGCGTTAATACCTGTGTAACGGCACAACGAAAATTGTTGGCCACAGCCCTAATACAAATTAAGAAAATAAATGGAGGGTTTCAAACATTAAGAGCTTTGATTGATAGTGGTTGTCAGAGTACTATATTATCTGAAGAAGCCGCTCAAATATTAAAGTTACGTAAAATTAAACAATATACAAAAATAAGTGGCGTGTCCTTAGTAAAATCCAAAAAATCAAAATATAAAGTAAAAATAGATGTGAAGACGCGAAATCCACGGGATAAACTTCTTAAGGTTGAGGCAATTGTTTTGCCAAAGTTAATAAAAGCTCTTCCATTAAAAATAGCAAATGTGGATATGTCAAAATGGCATTCCTACGTACTTGCTGACCCCACCTTTAATAAACCGGGTAGGGTTGACATGATAATAGGGGTAGACGTATATACCCAAATCTTAAAAGGGGGAGTTAGAAAGATAAATGGCCTACTAGGTCAAAATACTAAATTTGGTTGGATCATCTCGGGATGCACCAAATCAAAAATAAATAAATCTGTAGTAGCACCAACAATAGATGTTACAGGTTTTAAAAAGCGTTGGGAGAAGAAAAAAGGTAAATGTGAAAATAAATACAACACAAGTCCAAACAAGCTCATCAACAAAACAAAACAAGAAATAACTTTTCGGGCCCCGGCAGGACCTCACCTTAGAGGTAAGATAAAAGCTGAGGTAAAAGAAATAAGTTTATGGCCCCCGGCAGGACCTCAGTTCGGAGGTAAAGTAAAATCTGGGGAAGAAAAAGTATATATCCCAGAGCCAGTACAAAATGAAAATATTCAGATGGCAAACGTTAAATTAAATAATGATTATCTAAGAAATAGTGTCAAAATAAATTCGGGTAACAAATTGTCCGAGGCTGTATTACAAAAAGGGACAACACTTAATCCGAATAACCACTCAGAATTCAAATACCAGCAAAAGCCACATTGGTTTAAGCCGAGAGGTAAAAGTAGTTGGTCTTTAAAGTCTACACCATATAAAAAGGCTAGAAGTCAGCACAGTAATACACATCAGGAGTGGGTAGATATCCCGAAGCAAAAATTGTTAAACATCGGGCGATATTAATAAACCAATTTGGAAAATGATACAAACATTGATTTGCTAGGGTTAGCTTCTCTTATGTAGCTCGTCATGCTTCTTTAACAACAGTAATCTTATTAAAAATAATATTAATAATAATAATTTGTTTAGGGCAACTAAATAAAAATAAAATCCAAAACGTCACATTTGGCGGCCCTTTGCAGAATGTTTAAGAATAAACATCGTGTTCATCTGAAGCGGCTTCACCAAATCAGATGCACTAAAGAAAACATAATACAACTGTACTTTTGTCACAAACAAGTAATCTAGCATAGGACTAGAATTACAATCAGCCACACACATTGTAGAAAAACACTTGTAATTCTAAACTAACCCAAAATATCACAACGGCAGGATGTCAAGTGGCCGAAGCCGTGCCCAAAGTAATAATAATTTTCAACCCCCGAAATCTTGGGTTTGAGTCTCATTAGGATAAGATATTTTAAGAACAATTGTTACCTCCTAGAGCCTAAGATTCCCTATATAAACTCAATACTTGTGTTAATAAAATCAGTTCATATTTTGAATTCAACGAATGAAGATTGGGTTATTCTTCTCCTCCGGAATCCCTATTCAAGCTTTTTTCGCTTCCTTTAGTTGGCAATGTAATTCCCAACTAGTTTTAGCGTTGAAGACATGGTATGGCTATTGCAATTCTGGAGTTCTTTAGCAAAGTCTGCTGATGATAGAACTTGGTAGTTCTTGAAATAGCTATACAGACAACCTGCTCACCTTTTTGTGTGTTACCTTTGAAATAATCTTCTTTTGTAAGATTGACCTCGAGCCGGTTTAAATTCAATATAAAATAATAAATAAATTTCAAATAGCTTCTTGAATTTCACTTATGTGGCTTGTTAAGAAGATTAAAGGAATAGCATTAATTTTAATATCGAATAGCAAAACACGTGACACTTTGATGGTTAAACCAGGAAACAAAAGAATTGTGCTCTCTGATTAACTACTCCAAAGTGTTGTAGGTATTTAGTTAATTTAATTACAATTATTTCATTTAACACAATAGTTAAAATTCCAACAGATTTCAATGGGTTTGGGATGCGTTTAAGTATGCAATATGTCTAGGAAAATGCAATTTAATTGGTTTCACGGAAGAGTATGATATTGCTCAGTTAAATTTTGCAAGGCAAGCAACACAGAAGCAACAGGATGTGGAGGATAATGTAATGTGTAATGCACACCTCCAAGGAAGCTGCCCCAAGCGTGGCATTAACGACGGCAAACGGAAGGAGGGAAAAGAGTGGAAGGAGAAGGAGGCATACGTTGCAGGAGTCCGCAAAATGCCGGGAACGTATAAAATGCCGACATATGTCTGAAAGTGAGTGTGTACAAGAGTGTGACGCGTGTGTGTGTGTGTGAGTGTGTGTGTTTGTAGTTGGATAATGGGAATGCTGAAGGGAATTTGATAAGCAAGAGCAGCAGCAGCAGCAGGCTGATTCAAACTGAACCTCGAGCTCTTCATTCATGTCAGGCCTGGTGGAGAGGAGCACGCGATGGAGTTGGTGTTGGAGTTGGCACTGGAACTGAAGCTGGAGCTGGAGTCGGTGGCATCGGCGTTGGCGTTGGCGTTTGGCATAAAATGGAAAACGGAAATTGAGTGTGTGTAATGCGTACTTATGGCGCACATTTTAAATGAGAATTTCACAGGCATAGCTTAGATGTTTGTATGTCCTCTTCAACTTCATCTCAGCAGCCGCTGCACACACACATACCCACAAACATATACATATGTATGTATATGTATAAAAACCTCTGCAGTCTCAACAATTGAAAATTGGCAGCGCAACAAGTTAGATGGTTGACTTTGGGCTCACCTGAATGGGTTGCAAATATTTTTACCATCTTTATATGGCTTTTCCTCTCATGCTGTGTGTGGTTGTTTGTGAAAATTCTGTATTTTTATTAAAATCGAGCTGTCTGTGCCTTGGGTAACTCCATTGCCCTGACAGCTGCTGCCCCACAGAGAACTTGTCTCACAATTTTCCTGTTTCCTTCTTCATTTTCATTCTTTTCTTATTTTTGTGCTGCTGCTGCTGCTGCTGCCGGTGGGAACAACTTTACCGCATCGTTCGCTCCATTGCAGCCACATTTCATTTTTCATATGCCAAGGCACAAGGACTGAGAAATGCGCACTTGGGGGGTGTACTGGATGAGATGAAGGGCAGCAGGTGGGCGGTGGAGCAGGAGGAAACTTGGTCAAATGCAATATTAAATAAATTGCAGGTAACAGACATACAGGTGTATACACTGCGACAAATGCCAAAAATGTTAAGGGCCTTCATCTCCATTTCAACTTACAACTCTGACTTTATCTACATATTCTGCACTTAACTGGCATTTGTTGCACAGTGGTTACATTTGGCGAACATTTTTATAGCAGAAGTGTTTCGATCTTTATCTCTTCTATAGTTTAACCAAATGTATCCTATACGTCCAATACAAGAGGTTGTTGGTTCTATTGGCTAAAAATTCCAGATTTTGGTGGACTTCGATAGCATATAAAACATATTTCATACTCAAATATAGATCGAAAGAGTAGTAGTTGGGGATCTGGACACTACTTGACAGTACTTCGATTAAGGATTTTAGTTTTCTTGGCACTTAGTACCCCAAATAAGTGAGTTTACAAATGGTCGTACAATTTCGATAGGTACTCATAGCTGACATTATTAAAGAAAAGAACTGATGAATAGCTTAAAAAATATGAGCGTTTGGCCAAGAATTCATTAAATATAAGACATTTAATCCTAATTTTCAAACATCGATGAGGTCAAAGTTATAAACATCCACTGATTACATGATATACTTCATCTGTAGAATAGAATTTTGACAAGAGAGTTTGAAAAACTTTCCATAGTGCATTTGTTGTGGGAAATAAATTTGTCAAGTTGCTTCGTTGCCGTGTTAGCCGTGTTGCAGTTGCATTTGCAATTCCTTTGGCCCAGAAGTAGTGGAGAAGAAATAGCAGCAGCAGCAGCAGGAGCTACAAAAAAGAAGACAGACTAAGAGACACATATATAGAGAGGGGGAAAGAGATAGAGAGCTCTTACACATTTCATTTTATTGTCACGTACGCGTCGCGTCGCGCATTCGTTTCATATTGAGTCTTTTTATGGTAGGTCGGTCGCTTGGCTGGTTATTTGGCTGATAGTTTGGTTTTCCTTCCGTTCGAGTCCCCCGTTTCGAATTATATTTCTATTGGCAAGGTATGTATGTATGTATGTACAAATGTAGTGGACGTCCATATAAGGGACAGTCGGTGTGAATGGAGATAACAATTATTTTTCCCAATGCCTTACAAAACAACCATTCACATTCTGGGTGTGGCGAAAATCGATTTATTAACTAGTTTCAAGAAATGACACACAAGTCTTGACTTGGTTACCATTTTGGGAAATTTCAAAACGATTAAGCAAATTAGTCAATTTGTATAAATTACTCAATTCAGTTAAACATTCAATGTTATCTATCAAAGCGACTTAACGATGATGTAATGCAAAGTTTAGTATTTATTGTTTATCATTTCATGATGTAGAATGGTTTGGAAATATTTGTACATGTAGGTCGACCAATTCATACGCCAGAAGAATGATTTCTTAACTACCTAAGTATGAAAAGATCTATTTAAATTATAGAGAATTACTTGGCACTAATTTAGTAATCCTAGAGAATTGTTTCCTGGCAAACAAAACAATTTTAAAAAACTTCCTTTCCCTAGTCATAATGAAGGCTTAAAGACTTTAAGCTAAAAATAATACTAAAATAGTTCTTAATCAATTAGGCGTAGCAATTAGACTTACAGTTAGTCAGGCAAAACAGTTGGGCTCTCTATAAACTTGTTAATTTGTTTAATGGCAAAGTGGAAAATTTCTTAACTTCTTAGTCAGGGAAGGTGTAACAACTTTTTGGCCAACAAATTGGCGTCACATTTTCCATCTTTCTATGTAGCTTTCCTTTTTTTGTAGTATCATCTTTTTCCCTTTCAGCAGCAGCAGCAGTTGGCATCTGTCTAGTTGCTGGCTTTATCCTTGCCTTTCCTTTGCTTTTGGGTGTAAGAGGGATTACAGGCAGGTGCAGGAAATATAAGAAAACTAGCTAGCAGACTTATTACATTACTTACGTTAAATAACCACTTACAAAATGCTCCCACTAGATGGAGAGAGGGATGAGTTGTGGAGAAGATTGAGTGGAGTAAAGTGTGTGAGTGAAGTGGCATGGAGTGGAGTATGAGATGGCGATAATGTTGATTATTAAATCCGCCAAAAGGAAGTCGAGTAAATAGAGTTTCTGAGGCGGAGCCAAACACTTGACAGACTGACGTAGAGACAGTGACAGCTTTTGCGGCTGTTTTCTGCATTTGGTTAGTCGGAATGCCAAGACATGGAGCTATGGAATGCGAATGCTATGGAGTAAAATCAAGGCTACGTGATGGGAAAATATCTACATACATATATGTATATGGGGAAGTGTGTATGCATATATGTATGTATGCATTGTCTGACTGTACTTTTCAGCTCTGTTCTCTACCATGCATACAAAAACCGAGAAATCCTCTTGTGTTGCGTTTGCCTTTTTCCATTTTTTCCTTTTTGATTGAGCTCTGCATGAAATTTGCATTGAGGGAATTGCTTTTAACATCGGGGGATTCGTTGTTGAAACATTAAAGGCAATAGATAGTTACTAGATTTAATAAAACACTACACTCCACGACTTGCCCTCTCTACCCCACACCACCCGGGCATTGGTTACCCATCTTCTATGCTGTGCTTCTGCTGGGGGGAATCTAATATGGCAGAAAACCCAATTAAAATTTCCACAAAGCAGCAACAAAGCCGAGCCAGAGTCAGAGTCAGCGTCATGGCCAGGATACTTGCAAATAATTCTGTTTACGCTAACCAAGACAAGTTTAATCTCATGCCGCGAATGCAGCTGTGAGCACAGACAGGACAGACCCACCAATATTGTTCAAGAACATATACATACATACATATAAATATACTTAGACATGTAGATGCAAATATTATCAATGAAATTCAGCACAGAAATATTTATTCCACAAATGGTTTTTTATTCCATTTTAGAGCAACAAAAACCTAACTGACTTTTAGAAAAAGTGAGACAAGAGGAAGCGGAAATAAGTTGTTACTGAATAAATTGTTGCAATTTAATTGGGTAAGTTTGAAAAATCTCTTACATATCATTTATTTATGCCATTTTTCCTTTATGCATTCCCATTTGTCACTCAGTCAGTTAAAAGTGTTTAGGCCATTTAACACAAATCGTTGAAATTTTAATCAATTTAAAGATATTTTTGGCAATTCTCCAAACATTTTGTTGTATCAAGTAATTTAATTGGGAGCAGAATTGGTTTGCTGTTCTCAGCCTACTTTTGGGGGTAAGATTATAAAACAAGGATCTAAAAACCAATCTAAATAATGTTTGTTAAAAATAGTTGCTCAATGATAAAACTTCCGTCAAGTTAAAAATTACAAATGTGTTTAGTTAAACTAGCCACTTAAACTTTTGATATATTCATGCACCTAAAGATAGTTAACAACTCGTTTGTCCTACAAGATGCATTAATATACGTACATGCCAGTTGGCCATCAATATCGGCCGTAAAATGTGAATTTTATCTTTTCTTTAGCTGAACTGACCATAAAGTGCCTGCTACTGGCCAAGAGAACTAATCGTTTGGCAACCATAAAAGTAAAAATTGTCACAGGAGCAAAAAAGTTATTGGACACTAAAAAAGGGGGAGAAAAACGAAAAGAGATAACAAAAAGGAAACTAACCATATGTGGTCTTGGTCTTCTCGTGGTCGGTGGACTGCACTTTCTCTCTGTGCGCGTGACATCTTAAGTGCATTGCTGTGGATTTAGCTTACGTTTATGGTCCATGTATCCAGCAAGAACCAAATAAAACCAACAAAACGGGCAGCGATGGGAGGGAATGTAGTAGTAGAACAAAGTTTCCGTTTTTTACACACATTTTTATTAATTTGGCTAGGCTACCTGCAGTGTGGCTAGTGTCCAGAGAGCACAATGTGGTTTTATATGCTCTGCTGGGAAATCTGAAGCTAACCAGAAAACTAGAGTGGGAATTTATGTACAACTCGAAAGAGCAACTACATCTACATCTACAGTTTATGTTGTAAGTGTATATTATGTTATGGAAACAAGAAATTTAAAACGCAGCTGGATATATTTTACTATTAGCTAACAAATGCAGACCAGAAGCTGTCATATTCAGTCTACTACCTTAAATCATACATGAAGTTACCTCAAGAACAGTTGAAATGGCCGAAGAGACTTCAAATATAATATTATGAATCTTTTTTGCGTCTAGATAAACTTTTCATAGGCCAATAATGATAAATGATAGGCCAATGATTTGACAACAGCTTAAGTGAATTATATTACCTTGAGTTTTTAGACGATTCTTTGTCGGAATATAGGATGACATTGTACTTTTGTTTTACTTAGACATTCAATAAGTCCTTTTCTAATAATTAAAACCAAAAAAATTGTGTCTGTATAATATTAAATCAAGCCTTTTTTGCTGGAATGTACGATATTCGTTAGCAGCTTTGTTTTTGGAAGAGTTGTTTGCTCTTTGTCTAATTATCTGACTCAGCTGTCTAGAACTTTTGCCGCTTGTCTATCAACAAATGCTACTTAGCAGGACTGTTGTTGCATCAGAAGTGAAAGTCCCGACACTAATTAGATCCTGGATAAATCTACAAATGAAAAATAGGTTAAATATTTATCAGACAGATTAAACGGGTCTGCATTTTTATTCTTCAGGAAAAAGTGTTTCAATTTTAATGGGTGTCTTATATTAAATTGCTTTTGCTAATCAATATTTTGTGGTTAAATTGTTAACATGTTATCATTTTACTATTCCATCTTTCATTACTGAGAAACAATTAAAACCTAAAGATAGTCACACAAAACACTACGAATATTTCCTATTGATATTTAGAAGTTTGTGGTATTAACTAGTCACAATTGTTTTATCATTGTTTTGTTATATTAAGAATCAAAGTATGTAAATGGTCGAATGATTGATAATAAACACAAATAAGAAAGAGGAAAAGTGTCCAAGGACAAATAATTGAATCGTTTTTGTACCACATTTCAATAAATTAGATTAGTGGTATGAGTTGTTTATTAAATCATAAATCTGAAACTATCGCGTGATGAAAGCTTTTAATCAAAACGAATTGAATGTAAATTGTGTTATATATCATATGAATATATATCATTATAAGTTTTTTACATTGTCAAATTATATGAGTTAAGAAGTTTTCTATTCTTTTAGTAGTAAATCGATGGCAACTTTCAAACCTCAGTTTTTCAAAGTGCACAGCCAAAAAAAGCATATATGAAATTTTATGTATCGTAATCGGCTGAATGTATTATATATTTGCTATAGTTATGATAGGGGGTTTTTCGCATTATTCGATTTTTTTTCACATATTTTACAATCTCTTTGTGGGTTCCCTTTTTCTTTGTTAGCAATTCATAAGTTTATATTCCATTTCTTTTCGCATGTATGGCCAAAGTAGCTTAAATTATAGAAAGAAAAGCTGATTTATTGACAGACTCACATACACATTCATAGAACCGGAAGGAGCTGTGGAAACAAGGACACAACAGAGCACGTTTTTATTCTAGAGGGAAAAAGGGAATATGGGCAAAAAGGGCAGACCAAAATACCAATAATATACGAAAGAAATGAAAAAGAAGACTACAAACTAATAAAACATTTTTGAAAAAACTTCTACAAAGTTCAGGTCACGAAAATTATCAAATTTAATTGAATTGTTTAACATTCTGGTATTATGGTAAATTCTAATGGCTGATGGCTGATATTTTGTTGTTGTTGTTGTTGGTTTGGTGGTGTTGTTACTGTTAATTACATTAACCCGAAATAACCACAATTCAAATTGTTCATACAAAAGGAAATTGGTTTACGCCCAAGCCTATGCCAGGCACTTCGATATAATAGGCAATTTGTATGAAGGAAGGTGTTGAAAATGACCTGGGCGGTCGGTCTCTAGGCAGGAGGGGAATGGGCTCTGCGGTGTGGGAAAGCAGAACTGAAAACTCCCCAAAAAATACGGAAACCGAAACCTAAAACCAAAACCAAAACCAAACTTATTATCCGCATCAGTTGTACACACACGTACAGCGTGACTTGGCGCAATAAAATCTTATTAGAGGCCATGGTCCTGGACCAAGGACGAAGAACCAAAGGCGATTTTACAAATGGCATACACAGAGAATAGAGGACCATGGCAATGGAAATGGTACTGCGACTGGGCCATGGACAAGTTGAGGAAGAATAGGGATATGGACACTGAGAAGAGAAAGAGAGAGAGAGAGAGGGGTGAAGAGTAAAGAACGTAACTGGGACTGGGAATTGTATGTCGTTTGCCTTAAGGGTATGGGGGAAAGACCGTAATAAAATATAAAAAAGGAAAAATATTGCGCATACGCCGCATTGCCTGCTGAGTGTCTTGGGCAAGTGGAAAGAGATGGTGAAGAAGAGGAGGGAGGCAGTGCGGGTACGAGGCTATTAATAATATATCGCTGCTTCCGCTTAGCCTTCGCCTTCTTTTGCCATCATGCTTCTCTTTTTGCTTGCATTCTCTTTCTCCCTTTCTCTGTCTCTGTCTCTGCTGCCAAGTGCTATAAACCGTTTAGCAACATCCGCGGCAGAAACAAAAAAAAAAAAAAAACAACGAGAAAAAAAAAAGAAAACCAAATACGAATAGATAGACTCGGGTAATGGCAACTTTTTTCATTCCATCATTCTCATTTCTATTCTTAGTCTTTCTTTCATTTCTTTTCTTTTCTTCTCTGTTGCTTTCTTTTCAACCACTTGCTCCGAGTATTTACATAATAACAATTTAAGGGGTCATTAATGAGGGTTCATTTGCTTCATTTCAAGGGTCTAATTGAGGTAATCAATCGATTTAACATTTACTTTAATCTCTTCGCTTCCTTCTTTCGGTTAAATTCATTTCGAATTTGCATTGCATTGCCGTAGAGAAATTTAATCAAAAATCTATATGTACGCACATACACATATGTATATTTACAACCCAAAAACTCACACACATGAGTAAAATATTGAACAATGGCAACAAAAACTTTGCCGACAGCTAAACATGACTGCCATATTTATCCCAAAGACTACACCTCTCCCACCCCCATCCATACATCTATCCTTCCCCCATTCACCACCTTTTGCCTTATTTTTGCAACAAAACTGTGCAAAAAGTTTTGCCAATAAATGAAAATAGGAAACCCAACACAAGGGATAACAACAACAACACCAACAAGAGCAAGCACAAGAACAAGAACAAGATGTTGAAATAAGTTGTCAAGCAAACGCTCTCCATCTCCTTCTCAATCTCGAACTATATAAACAAGGAGTGGTCTGGGAATGGGCGTACTACAGAAGGAAAGGGGAGCAGAGGGATTGTAGGTTGTGAAGTGGAAGTGGTAGTTGAATTGAAAATGGCGGCTGTCTTCGATAAGCACACACAACATTGATAAACATGCTCATTCACCATTCAGCAACATTCAACACAGACGAACTCATGCAATAACCAAGCAATGGATGGAGTAGAAAAAAAAGGACGACAATGTTGGAGACTTCGTTGTGGCAGCCGCAGCATCAGCGGCAGAGCCACCGAGGCGGATGCCACTAAGGCAACCAACGATGACAATGGTCACAAAACTGTTTTGCTCGGTTTGACAAAGCGATTGTCGTATGGGAAACAATGGTATACACTGTGAGAAATTATGTAACTAACTGTTGTTCTTTGCCTTTATATAAAAGTCGGATGGAGTGTTATAAATATTAAAGTGTAAAGTGTATTATTAAAACATACAAAATGTAATTTAAATACATATTTTTGCTGCTATGCGAAGCTTCAGAGTTAAAATTACCAAATAATGCAACTTGACTTATATTCAGCCATCAAATTCTAAATATAAAGTTACTTCTTTCATCTTTAATTTAAGATTACAATTGCAAGAATAGGACTGTTGGACTGACTATAAATTTTCTGGAGTCAGTAAGGACACTTTTCGAAAAAGAACTGAATATATACTCTTAGAAAAGGTTATAATATTTGTTATAAAATTCTCAAATGTAATTGTGAGTAATACTCAGTAATTAAAAGATACAGCTAGTTAGACATTGAAATTTATATTTTTCTTAACTTTAATGTATTTGTTGAATCTTCTTTTAAGTAAGGGGCCCCAATAACTTGGGTTGGTCTGTCATTTCTTTCGAATTTAATTCAATTACTTATTTAATTACTTATTACTATTGCCAATAGCATCTGAAAGTGCTACCACTTTTCCAAATTTTGACATATGTAAAATGCAGTTTATAAACTTAAAATCACAATTTGTAATATATCTAATGTAGATTGTTCGGACATATACGGAACACAGATATAAAATCCGACAAATGTTCAAAGTTTCCAGTGATCAGAACTGAGGTAAATCGCATATATGTAAGTTGTTCCTATGTTACCAAACACACAAGTTGATTTTGAACTATTTTTCAATCCCTCGTTTCTCCCAAAAAATAATTGACTATTAGTCAGTTGCCCAGTGCTCTTTTCCTCTCTGACTTTTCGTTTAATCCTTGGCAGGATTAAAAGGCATTCCCTCAGAGTCTGTGTCCTAGTTGTGCGAAATATGCATCGCTTCGAATCATTATGCTGTAGCTGTTGATGTTTTTACACGTTTTTTCTGTAGCTCTCGTCCTTCATGTTGTCTTCTCGTTTGCTTCATTTCTTGTGTCCTTAGGCGTACTTGGGTCTAGGCAGTGAAGCATTTCGTTGCCATGGACGACGCATAATGGTGGCTGTTGCGTGGCTCCTCTTTGCTGATGCAGGACTAATGGAGGCATCGCTTTTCAGTTTACCAAAATGTGATTTCAACTTGATGAAGTTCAATAACGCAGATTTCAATAGCAACAAGAGGCTTGTTTTCGATTCAATATCAATTTACATTTATAAACATTTGACTTACTTTTTTTTGTATAAGGACTAATAAATATTAAATCTTAAAAGAACAATGTTAATAAATTTATAGATGCAATGCCCAGAGCAAAATTTCTTTATCGCTAAATATTTGCAGCTGTTCGTTTTTCGTAAAATATTTCAATTCGAATCTCAAAAATTGCTTTAATTTTTTCACGAACTTAGTGTTTGTCCCAGGACATAATTCATGTGTTTCCGGAATTGATTCCCTGAGGGTTTTTAACTGTTGCTTTCTTGTGTTGTTATACATTAATTTATATTTATCAAGATAAATGAGCCCTTCTGGAGGTCGTTCACCTATTTGAAGGGTCCTACTGATATGCTCATATCTAACACACATAGATTTATGGCTTAAAGCTAAGTTTAAATATTATATAATAATTGAAAATTTACATAAAACTACATGGTCTATCTAAATCTAACAGTGTAGGCAATTGAACTCGAAGCGTTGTTGTTAGTCACATTTAGGGAGTAGAACATTTTCTCACTTTTCTAATATCCTGCACACGTCGTCTCTCTGTGACTTTTTCACTGTCAATAACATTTGAGCTACAGCAGCAGGAAAAGCTTCATACAACGAGGGACAGAAAATAATCACGAAAGTGACAGACAGAGCGGGTGACAGAGACAGGGAAAGTCAACTGATAGGATTTTTCACGCCTACTCACCTGTGGCACCACGCAACAAAAGGCATATACTGGTATATGAAGCATATCTCCTCCCTAGAGGTCCTGGGCCAAAACGGAGTTCAATGAACTGCTTCTCGTTTTCCCGTTGTTACAACTTTAATCGATTGCCCGTGCGTTAGTTTTTCTGGTTTTGTTGTTTTTGTTGATGCTGGCATAAAACTTTTTATATTAACAACACAAACAATAGGCACAAGTTTGACGTTCATTTGATAACATTTTATTAGCATCAAGTTACGGCTGTCTCAGACATGACTTGACAGCACAATTGAGTGCCACTGGCATATCCTGACACACACACACACAACTTCCTATGTCCTGTGAGTCTGTGTGTGTGTGTGTGTCAGGTACATCTCTTATGGCTGGTTAGTGTCTGCCACTCTAGATTATGAATACGAAAGCCACAACAAACTAGACTAGAGATTTACAGCATGTGAGGGCCAGGACATAAAAAACATACAAAAGCAACCAAGTAAGTTACAATTGCAACTATGTGGAGCCTGCACATTGACTGACTGACTGACAGAGAGACAACCAGCAAACAGAAAAGACATTGTAATTCACTCTATGAGTGTGTGTGTGTGTGTGTGTCTTGTATGCTCAAATTCAATTAAGTCATTCTAGCTGAAACTCATGTGAATTCCAAAGAAATTAAAACTAATAAAGCAATAAAGAAACTGTATTCAAATTTTAGTCTTGATATTACAAATAAAACATCTTAAGTACAGGCTTAAATTTAAATCTTTAATAGCTTTTAGAGCATAAGGAAAATTCTGCATGTTACATACATATATAAATCTCAGCAGCAATTTTGCTCTTAATTGTGGTCAGATATTGTTATATAATTCAAATCTTGCAAAATCCTCTGCTTAAAAGTGTTTTCAAGTTGGCTAGACACTACTCTACAATGCACTTACATATTAGGGATAATTTCAAAATGCTATATAACTTTCCACTTTGCCGATGATTTGAATGATGGATTTAACTATTCTTGGTAATCTTTATCTTACATCTTTTATATAATTAATAAACAGCTTTGGATTTGCTTTAGGGGCATTTGGATCAAACACCTAGGATAGCGGTTTTTGGGGGCGTCAAATTTCTAGGAATAAAATAAAAACTTTGTGTTTCATTCTGTCCGTCGCATAAATATCTCATAATTGTATTAAACTAGATTTCTCAACAACAGTTCATCACTTGATTGAGTGTTTACTTCTACGCACAGTTTTAGGTATATTGAAATATATGAATAAACCAAGTTTCAAAAATAGAGTTTGAATTGAATTGAAATTAACTTATTATAAAAAGAGAAAAGATTATATAAAATTCAACATTGTATTTTGTTTCAATCAGTTTCAAATCCATTACCTTACATAACTTTATATAGACTTGACTGGTGGTTATTCTAAACTTAATATATTGTCTTTCGTACGGCCTTTCTTTCTGAACCTTCAAATTCGGTTGAAGGATGAAGGAGAATTCAATGAAAATATAGTCAAAATTTAGAATGGAATCAAACACATTTATGCTCATCCATTTCGAATAGTCATTGTCTATACATATGTTCTAGATATTAAGTTATAAACGGTTTACATAAATTAATTTACTTTTCACATTTATAAACATAAAATTCCAATTTTATAAACTTTTGTCAAATCATAAATATCATGTATCTCTCAAAATTGTGTTTTGTTGTTAGGTTCATAATTGGTTGTAATTCTCGCCTGTTTGTGGCAAAGATAAGGTTCTCTTGTTTCATTATTTTTTGCCTTACTTTTAACCAAATTAAATTGAAATTTAATTGGAAACTTGAGACTGAATTGCATATTGTCAAGAGATTTTGAGAAATAGTTATTTTGAAATTCCTTTTGGCATATTGTTTATCCGTTAGGTGTTTGTGCCACAACAAATTCTTTGGTTTTCCTTTTTGCCTTTGAATGAAATGAAAAACTTTTGATTAGCTTCAGTTTGACTTTGCGGTTTTGCTGGTGAATTTGGTTTGTTTTCTTGTGGCTTTCTCTGCATTTCTCTGTTTGTATGTAGTTCTCTGTAGTTGTAGTTTTGCCATGTTTGTTATTTGATTAATTGGCGTTGCTCATCAGATGCAGTTGCTCAGTTTTTGTTTCGTCATTGAAAAGATGCTGACCTTCGGTCGGAGTTTTCTCACCGCGGAGAATCTATGTAGTAAAAACGTAAACAAACACTTGTACCCCACTTGTCGAACGCTCCACCTCCCTCCCAGTTGCCTCCCTTTTTGCGACTCTATTCCTACTTGTGTCTGCGTCGGCTAGGTCGGGTCCATGGGGAGAGTGGTAGAGTGGGAGAGAGAGCGAGTGAGCTTTATTCTCAATTCTCTCATTCTCTGTCACGCAGGCGCAAGCGTTGAATTACTCAAAAAGTTCTATAAGCTTTCGCTTATTTTTCGCATTGAGTGACGTCAGACCCCTCCCCCCTTCAGAATGGAAAAACGATGAGGAGAATGCCAAGGACTCTGCTTCGGCTGCAGAGCGCATTGGATGAAGCGCTCCTTCAGTGCCATTCGAGATATTAGCCAAGTGAGACAGAGCCAAACGTCGCGGCACCCAAAAATAAAAAGAGACAAGAAATGAAAAAATAAAAATAAATATTTGAGCAAAAACAAACAGCAATGTGAAACTGTTGGCCAAACTCTAACTCAATGAAATCATCTAACAAATTAGCCAACAAAAAGGACAACAATGGTCGATAGAGTTGACTTTGCACTTTAAGCCAACAAAAAGGTAAATTTCTAACCTAAAACAGAAAGGCAAACAAAAACAAAAACCTAACGACCGCAGGACAAAACACACAACACACACACACACACGCACTCAAACAAGAAAACACTGCGAAATTCGGTCAATATTTAAGCCTAAGAGTGAATGTGAATGTGTTTGTCTGCAAGTGTGTGTGTGAGTGTGTGTGTGTTTGGTTGTGCTTGTGTGTTGAAAAAGTGGGAAATTTTCGGCATTTTCTTTGCGCTTTGTTATTTGGTCGGCAGTAAAGCGAAAGGAAACCTTTTTCCCGTCTCCATCTTTCCACCCATACCCTCGACTCGACTTGGCTCGACTTTCTGCGCCTCTCTCAAATCTGTGTCAGCGAATAAATTACGCACTATTTTAACATTGAATGCGTCTCATGAATAACTCATGCGGCGGCAGGTGTTTTTTTTTGGGCACGAAGAAAACATTTCAAAATTCAAATTGATGAATTCTTGAAAAAAAAAACCAAACGGAAAGCAACAGAAAACCGTTTAAACAATTTACCAGCCATTTAATTTGTTTAGCCAATTGATGGGCAAATATTAATTTTACAACTGATTGATATTAATGGGCCAGCCACATGTGTAACTGTCATCAGGCACATGCGACAATTGACACGGAAATGTCCCCTGATCAACCCCCCTCCCCCAACACCATCAAAAGGGCACCTAATTGTTGGTAATTGCAGACGAAACTCTTCGGTGTTTAACAAATCGTGAATTCATGCAAATAATGAATTAATTTTTAAGTTAATATATTGTAAAAACGTATATATTTGTTTGAAATAGTTGTAGAAACATTTCCATTTAATGTGTTCAATGGTTGAAAGGGTAACAAAGTGATATATATCACATTCATTCTATTACAATTATATGTTACGCATACGCCATGTGTGTGGTAGTCGCTGAGCAAAGGCGAAGCGTAATAAATCGCACGACAATAATTTACAGTCAAGCGGAAGAGAGAATGTTGGTCTCTGTGTGTGTCTGCGAGAGCACCGCAAACTGAAAAAGTAAGGCTATTAAGTAAGGCAAAGGACTTAAAGTATTTTCATTTTGTTTTCGTTCTCGTTGTATTTTTGTTGTTGTTGCTGTTGTTTGCCATGTGTGCACACAGCATGAATGCCAGAGAGCCTACGCCCAAAGGAGACCAAAAACCATGACGTAGAATGGAGACAGGAGAGTCTTTACCTTCTTCCTGTTCTTGCTGTTGTTGCAGTTTCTTGTTTCTTGCCACATGAACAACAACAACGAAAACTCACTTAGTAGCTTGCCACACTCGCACACACTCACACACATCCTGCAAAACATAAGCTCAAGGCAAGACTAAAAAACAACTTCGCCTCAATGTCATTATGTGTAAATTTTGAATGTGCTGGCGACAACATTCAATCTGCCCCCCTTCTACCCTTCTCGCCAACAATCTCATGTCGCACACTCTAGCCAAAAAAAAAACAAGGAAGAAAAGTAGGTTATCAAATTGTGTTCAAGTTGACTGCTGCTGCAGCTGCTTCCACTGATTTTTCAAGCAAAAAACTTTTACTTAACTAGTAACAAAAAAAATATGCATAATACTCACACACACACACACACTCACTCACACCCAGTTCATACACATTTTAATGGGAAAACCATTTACTCAACAGCAACAACAACACAAAAAATGTTTGTGGATGGAAGGAAAAGGCCAAAAAGGATCAGGAAAATATTTTAAATGTTTTTCTAGCTGCTGCTTCTGGTTATGTTTTTTTTGGCAATTGGGTCAAGCATTTTTAGTTCGCGCCTAACAAAAATATTTTTGAAGCATGCCGGGCCAAAACCCCGCATCCAAGAACCCTGCTCGTTCCCCTCTTATCTACTAAGCACCGACAACTTAAGCTGCATTTATTTTGTTTAATTAAAAACACAAATCCAAGTTGGTTGCTTCTTGTTGTTGGTATTGTTGTTTGCCTGCCACTAATTAATTGCAAACTAAATGGCAGCCAGATAGAGGAAAAACAAACAGAGAAAAAGAAGAGAGAGAGAGAGGGAAAGACAGTTGGTGTGTGAGAAAGAAAGAACATAAACTTTATCTGCTGAAATCTAAAATTTTGCCACATGCCAGTTGGTGGTTTAGATGCAAACTAACAGACAGTAGATAAAGGAGAGTGTGAGAGAGAGGGAGAAAGAGAGTGAAAAGAAGAGTTCACTTTGTTAGGTTTTTTGAAACCGTTAAGCTTCTGCTTAAGCATTTGCATTTAAATAATCCCAGGTTGTACTTTCTAATGATATTTACCTACTTGTGACATTTGACATGCTACATCCATCAAAGTCATTCCAAATGCCATTGGGTACACTGGGCTTAACTGGAGATTTTGTTTATGTGATAAATCTGGGTTAAATGGAGGAGTCAACCAGGAAATTAATACGAGAAATGGTGAGAGAAATAAAAAGAATGTTTGAGTGTGTGAGTCATACGCAAAAGGCTTATAACCAATTTATGAGTCAGCCAAAGGCTGAGAGAATTTCATTTGACTTTTAGCAGAAATTTGATTACACACAAACACACACACACACATACACACACAATCGAATCGGCAATGGCAACATCAGATGAATCCAGGCCAAATGACAGGGTCATTGGATTGGATGAGCTTCACATCGAATCCATTCGATTCATCTCGATTGAATTGGATTGGTGGGGGCGACTGTATATTGAATGGCGCCATTAAATTCTCACTTTATCGCTCTCTTGTTTGTTTCCCCTTCAACGTTTGGTTGTTCGCCGCAGTGTAAATCTGTTAATTCAACTTATTAATTTTTCAATTGAATTCGCACTCTCGCTCTCGCGGCTGTCAATGTCAACTGTCAGCTAAATGACAATCCAAATGACACTTGGTCAAATAACTTTTTGGCGATTCAACCATTCGCCATTCATTTAATCTTGAAAACAGACGCACACAAACAATTTGAAAATTGATTGAGATTAAATTAACATATTGTCTTGGCTTAAAGAGTTTGCGTTTGCTTGCCTTGGCAATTAGAATTCAAACGTTTTGCCAACTCGTTGACTTCTGTTAATGACACGAAACTTAAAAGGGAAAACAAGAAACAAATTGTCTGTAGACTTTAATCACCAAAATCCTTTATCTATGGCAATTTTAATTTCAATCAAACTTTCGATGTTTTGTCACAAACATTAAGCTGAAATATTTAAGTTTTACGTAAAGTAGAGTTAATAATTTATTAAACGAATAGCAATTTTCAGTAATAAAATCCTTTTTTGGATTAACAATTTGATGTTTTAAAAGACTTGTCAAAAAGACTTTTATTGCGATAAATTGCAATGATTTTGTTTTTTGTTGTCACATGAAAATTTGTTTTAATTAAGATAGTTTTTAAACCATTTATTTATTTATTTAAGAATTGTCTTAATGCTAAGACTCTGTCTTGGATTTTGTTAACAATTTATAAGTTGTGTGCTAAGAAATGTTTTTTGTAGATTAAACAAAACAGCAAAAAGAGTTCAACGTTTTTACCTTAACTTTGCAAGTGGAAAGTTGCCCTATAATAATAATAATCTGCCATAAGCATTTAAGTCCAACTTTTAATTACATACATGTAAATGGCGAGATTTTTTTTCTCAAATAAACACTTCTTCGTTCACCTACATCGCCAAAAAAATCTCCTAACTCTTTTGTTGAAGTTTCTGTAGATATTTTAAACAGATATTTAGTATCCAAACGCTGTAAATTTTATTCAAACAATTGAATTCTTATTTTAAATGCTTTCTAAATGTTTGTTTGAACTAGAAAAGTTAGTTTAAAAACTTTAACTGCAAAGAATTAATTCATAATTAAACAATTATCAACCTGAAAAAACTAGGTGGCTGTTAATCTATGAGTTTTACAAAATAATCTTGCCTTATGGTAAAGATCAGGAAAAGCTTACATTTTCTACACTTTATAATAAAATAGTTAATTAATGCCTAGCGCAATTAGAGAGACTAAAAACTTTTATATGATAGTATTAAGTAGACACCTTAAGAGCTTTGCTAAACAGCGCTGCAATCAACATAATCCGCCTTCTGCTAAGAAGGGCATGTTCGGAGGCAATCGGCTAAACATACGACTTTTACGAGCTACTTAGCCTCAACCACAATATCATTAAGCACTTATTATTAAGGCCCGAACATTCCCAATAGCACTTATCGGGCATTAATCCACAAAAATGTAGCAAGGAGCTCGTCAATTAGCATGAAACTGGCAAGCAAGTAGAAAATAAATAAAAAGAACTTCTTTGAAGCAAAAACTTTAGCTTTTAGTTTACTAATCGATTAGCTATACATTTTAGCTACGATAAGCTTTACTTATATGAGTAGAAACCTAAAAAAAATGTATGCTACACTTTTTGAAAGTGTCATAATCCTTGATTTTAGATTATGACACTTTCAAAAAGTGTAGCATACATTTTTGGGCATTGCTTGCTAAGAGCAAATTTTTCATTTACTTTGGTCAATTTGAGCTTCAGCAAAAAGGTTTTTCCACTTTCTGGTCAATTTCTGGCCACTTTTTGAAAATTGTTTATTGAGAGAGCAAGCTAAACTTGTTTGCCAACAAACTCACACACACACACACACACTCATTTAAAAGGATAATTGAATAAGAACCGCAACTACATAAGCAGCAAATCAAATATATAAACAAACCATCCAAAGGGATGCAAAAAAAAAAAACCCACAAGAAAACAGGTCAAGTATGGCAAGTTGAACTTGCTGATGGGACGCAAACGAGGCGATTACTTTGAGATGTCTATGTATATGGGAATGTGTGTACGTGTGTGTGTTTGTGTGATATGTGTAAAATTGTTGGCAAACTGCATACACTTGCAGTTGAGTGAACAGATTCTGGATGCTTGCACACCAACAACATCTGTCTTTGACATTATGAGTGAGTGAGAGTCAGTCTTTTGAAAAACTTTCTCGAGTATTTCTAGTTAGTCGGTGTGTGTGATTGTGTTTGTGTCCCTGTTGTGTGGGTGAGAGCTGCATAATCATAATCGTTTCCTGTAGAGCAAATGTGTCTCCTCAACTTTTACTTTACTGCCACTGAAAGCTAATTAAACAGTTTTCAAACAAATTTACCCAAGTCAAACAAATTTTGTGGTCCAAGTCCATCAACATGAAAAGAATCGCTGGCCAGGGTGAAGAGAGAAAAACTTTTATTTGACAAACCAAAAAAAAAAAGGGGAACAAAAACTTTCATTGACTAATCTTCTGCTGATATTTAGTTGTGTGGTTGGATTTTGTTGCAATAGCTTTGTTTAGCGTGCCTCATAGATTTCTGATAATTTCTGTAAATATTTGCGCTCTCTGATGGTTTGGCGTCGTCGGTATACCAGCTTATTGTGATTTGATAAAATCGTTTTTCGTTGGTCCAAGAACTGGCAACTTCGCAGCCAATGCTCCATCATATCCCGCTTGATGTGATCCTTTTGCTCCAGCCATTTATTTATTTGCATTCGATGATAATTGATGACAACTAATTTGACTTGGTCCCAATGTTCCATTAGTTTTAGCACTCTCTGTTGTTCCAAAAACTTGCGGCGTTCATCGACTATCTTATGTTTCTCCTCCAAAGCGCGAAGTGTGCAACAGGAACGAGATGCGAGTCTTTTTTTTAGACTCCTGGGCAGGTTATCCTTTTTGGTCTCCGCGCATTCGATAACAAAGGCTATATTTTCTGCTGGCAATGCATTCAAATCGTCTGATTGTGGAAATTGTGGTTCGCCATGACCACTAAAGTCTATCAAATCTCGGTATGAAAACATTTTTCACAAAAATTTGATATATCAAATATTAGGAAAAAGCTATGAGACTGTGTTTGTTTGGGGTTTTGTTTCCAAAGTTAACAATTCAAATCGAATAAATTTTCAAGGCAATTGTGTTTTTTTTCTTTTTTTAGTATAAAACTAAAAACATATAGTTTCAGGCACTTTATTAATTTAAAACGTTTTGCCTACCATAAATTTTCATTTAAGACCGACAAAAAGTTTCATGTTATTATTATTATACCCTTGCAGAGGGTATTATAAAATTGGTCAGATGTTTGTAACGCACAGAAGGAGACCTTTCCGACCCCATAAAGTATATATATTCTTGATCAGCATGAGAAGCTAAGTCGATATAGCCATGTCCGTCTGACCGTCTGTCCGTCGGTGCGTACGCGTTTTACTCAGCCATCTTAAGAGCTATCGGGATGAAATTTTTTTTGGGAGCTTTTTTTTTACCCGTGTGAGATAAAGTATGAAAATCTTTGGGATCGGACTACTATATCATATAACTCTGGAACAAAAATTTTTGCAAAAATTGGAGTATCCCCATGAAATTTACCAATATAATAGAATTTGATATAAAATCTCAGATCCCAAAATTTGACCCTGATCGGATAAATAGAACACAAGTTACAGTCAATATAAATCGGTTCAATCGCTGCCGGCAGCGCTGCTTGCTGCCTACTACGTCATCATCAAGTCAACAGAGTACATGCATACACACACACACGCAACGCTACATGAACTGTATGTGTATGCGTGCGTTGCTTTGCTTAGGGAACGAGGGAAGAAGAAGAAAAAACTGTAGTATAAAGAGTAAAATTGTTTTGTTTGTATATTAATGAATTGAGTTGCAGAAATCAAATTTTGAACATGTAAAATTATTATTGTCAAGGACTGCAAGGGTATATAAACTTCGGCATAGCCGATGTTAGCTTCTTTGATATTTTTTTATTATTATTATGATTAAAGTGGCCCATTCCATCCACGCAGCAATCATAAAACACATTAGTATTTTCTCCCTTGGCCAGGGCTTAAATGATATGTACCCCACACTGAAAACTGCTTCTCCACCTGTGTGCTCTTTCACCCGGACATATGTATAAAAACACACCAACACACACACACACACACACACACAGATAGGTAAAAGGTTATGTTTTCGTGTGTGTGTGTGTGTGGCTTTCAGTCAAGGTGCAAGTCAGCTTTACGCAAAGTCTGTGGCCAGGTTGGTACAACGAGAAAGGCTTAAGCCAGGCATTTGAGTATGAGTTTTAGTCCTTTCATTTATGTTTGTGTTTTTCCTTCTGTTTTCTGTATCTTTTTTCCTTTTTTTATTCTTCTTACTTCTCGTTTTAGACATGCATTTACATCATGAATTTGGTAAAAACATGAACAACCACAACTTATTTTTCGGTCTATATGCTTTTCTGTGTGTTTGCTTGTTTGTTTGTGTTTGTGTTCGTTTACTGGTCGGTCATCTCCGCTTTTGTAGTTAGTCTTAAAAGAGGATTAAAATTTAAGTTCAGGCAAACTGAAGTTGAATTTCAACATGACACAAGTAGGTAGGAAAGTAGAAAATGAAAATATTTTAAGGGATTAGTTCGAAGAGTATTGATGTTGGTTGAGTTAATAAAACCAAAAATAAGAAATAAAAATAGAGAAATAGATTACAAAATTTATGTAAATTATCATTTCCCTAACTTTACTTGGCTTATTGAAATGGAAAGCAATAAGTAAAGGACTTTGACAAATTGTTTAAAGTTTTTCTTATACATTTAATTGCTTTCCTCTTTCTGTTCTTTAATTTCTTTGTGGCTTTCTTAATATGTAAAAACTGGCAGGCAATGAATAGTTAATATCCTTGAATACCTCAAAAGGAAAATGCTTGTCTGTGCATTGACCTCTGGGAAAATTCTTGACCTTTTCAACATTTTTTTTTTGCATTTCTGTTTTGCAGAGTTTGTAAAGTGCTTGAAATTATTTTTTGTCATTAAAAAATGTTTTTCTTTTAAATTCTTTACTCTGCAATTGAGTTAAGTGATTTTATTGTTACTAAATTTTAATAAAAGTGAAGCACTTCTTTAAACTAGAAACTAAAAGTCTTATGTTATGATGTAAATAAAAACTTAAATAATAATTAAATTATCTTTTAAAGTACATTAAGTACCTTAAGATTGTGTTTGTTCTAGTTCCTTGCGTTTAATTTTGCCGAGTAAAAGTTATAAACAATTTAAAAAAAATATGATTTTTTATCATGTTATAGAATTTAGGTCAGCTACACTATGAAAATGCCAAATATAAATCACATTTGTTACGATTCCCAACCAGTTAAAGTGTGGATCAATGCCAATCTAGTTAAAAGTTTTACCAGTTTACAGACAATGGACAACTTTTTAAGCAAGTCTTTGTGGAGAAATTGTTTATTGACATGCAACTAAAATTGACCAAATAACCCAAATAGAAGTTTATGGCCTACACTCACACACACACAAGCACTAACACTTTCTCTCAGACACACACAAACACACTTTAAAGTGAGATAGCAAAACCACAACATTTTATGACTAAATCCAAATTTGTTTCCTCTTTTTCAGACTATGCAGCCAAAACCAAAGGATAACTGACTGAAAAAGGGCGATCTGTCTATTGGGTCTAATGCCGTCGACCTAAATCAATATCGATAATCAATATCAACTTATGTACGTATGCCAATCAACAAGAACATCAACTTCAACCACATCAACTCCAATCAACTTCTCGGGTGCAATAGGTTATAGGCTGCGGTCAATGAAATGTTAGCCAATTGCCATCGATTAGGGGAGAAATAGTTTGTGGCTCCACTTCCTTCCCAGCACACAACAGAAATAAAACCTTTTGAAAGAGAGTGTGTGTGTGTGTGTGTGTGTGTGCGTTGTTGTTTTTGTTTTTCTTTTAGTGTTGTCTTTTGTGTTGAGTTTCTCTGTTTATTTATTTGTTTGTTCGTTTATTCTTGTGTCTGTCAAAGTATGCAAATAAACGGTGTAGCCGCCGGACCAACTATGGCCGCATCAGAGCCACCAGAGCCGCCGCCACGCAATCCGGATCGCATAAATGCCTCACTGCACAAGCTTGGCGAATCCGTAAGTACCAGATGATACCCCCACCAACACCACCACCACCACCCCATACTTCCACCCACTCAACCGCTAACACCACCACCACCACTTCCAATCCATCAACCGATTCTCTTTCTCTCTCTCACTCTCTCTCTTTCACTTGCTTTTTACCTCCCATCACTTGATGTTTAAAACCCTCTAATTGGACCTCCATTCATTGCTTGTTGAGTGTAGCCGGAGGAGCAGAATGAGTAGTTGAGGGCATCATCAGAAGGGCGGGGGGCGGGGCGAATCATAATTTTGCATGCCAATTTCCTCTGGCACTGAATACTGCATCTTGAACAAAAATTTTTATCAACTCTCTTTTTCTCTCTCTCTCCTTTTACTGTCTCCCCGCTATTCTTCATAATTTTCCACAACTTTTCCTTAGCTCTTGTATGGCTTATTAATTGAAATGTGAGATCCGTTTTCTTCTTTTTCTATTTTATGTGTGCTTTTTTTTGTGATTTTAGAAAATTGTCAAATCCCTGGACTCGAGTGTGATCAAAGAGAAGTCCTCCTCAGCGAATAATAACAAGCCCATTAGGCCTTTACTTTCCCTGGACAGTTCAGTGGCATCCACATCAGCAGCAGCAGCAGCAGCGGCAGCGTCGGCAACGACAGGAACAGGGACAGGAGTAGCAGGACCTTCTTCTTTAGTTGGCCTAAAGCCATCTCCTTCACGCTCTGTTTTGGCCAATAGCAGCAGCAACGAGAGCAACTCCTCACCGGCCAGTTCGAATGGCAGCAATCAGACACTGACTCCACCCATGACCATTGATAACCAGCATCAGTCACAACTCAAGCAGCAACAGCAGCACCAACAGCCGCAGCAACAGCGGCTTGGTCAAGTCGTTGGCTTGCCACAGCCGCAATTACCATTACCGAATGGCACCAACAGCAGCAACAACATCACAACCACCAGCCCAGCCATGATACATGCGAATAACTCAAATTTAATTGCCCCAGTTCACTCCTCCGTCTCCGTTGCCGCCAGCTCCGTCTCCGCCACAGTCTCCCCTAACAGTGCAACCTCAACGGGCAATCCACATGCATTGAATGCGGGTAAGTGTATTTGAACGGGATGGGGAGGCAAAAGTCTTCGTGTAAATGCATTCCGTAATGCATTTGAAGAGGGGGGGCGGGTAGTGAGAATGGGGGTCACTGGACTAAAGTAATCAGCAGAGTGCCCTGCATGACTGAATCAAGTTTTTAGGTTCTGATTGTGGGAATGATTAAAAGGTGGGAACGGGTGTCGCTGCTCGAGTGAGTGGGCGGGTTCAAAAAATGATATTAAATCACCGTCAACTGATTTTAAGCAAAGGGCAACTGTGTGTGTGTGTGTATGTGTGTGTGCTTCAAACGAGGTGACGAACTTCAATTTAGATTGAGGTAACACGTCACATTTAGGAAACGATCCAAGAAGAAGTTAACATGCAAACCACTAAAAATGGTGAAAAACTAAATGTCAGAGTGACAGCTAGTGATAGAAGCCACAAAGGACTAAGAAATTACTGCACTAAGTCGACCTGAGAATACCCTACACCTCAATAGAAGTGCTAACCTATCGATAACTATGGTAGACAGTGTAGATTAACTATCGAAAGTAAGAATCTATTGGACTTTAAGTTTTTGTGTCTTTTAAGATTTATTAGATTCACAATAAATTTAGTAAACTGATAGAAGACTTTATGAAACAAAGTTAGTCAAACTTACTAAATTGAAATCAGAATACTAAATATGTGTTAATTTTCAAACGTTTTTAAAGATTTCAAAGAACCTATCAAACTTCATTTGTGTTAGAGGGTATAGAAAAGGGAACATAAACCAACATCAGGAGCAACAACATCATCACCATCAACAGGAAGAAGACCACCAGACCGAACCGAACCGAACAGAAAACTAAACCAACGATGTACAAAGGGGCAGGAGGGGGCTTGGAAGTTGGCTATGGAAATGGGGTCCGGTTCGGGGCAACTGAAGCGAGGTGATGTGTGAATCAGGGGCTAAGTGCAGTTAGTAGTTTCTGTTTTTTTTTCTTCGTTATGCCCAGCCACCAGGATGCAGGAGTAAAGTAGAGCAGGAGCCGAGGATTATATTAGGATGCCAGAGTGATGTTGGGCTATGCTTCAAAAAATCTGACAAATGGCTGCCCTGGGTCAAGAGAGAGAGAGAGATAGAGTGATAGAGAAAGAGAGAATTAAATGGGATGTGCAGATAGATGGACGGATGGATGGATGGTTCGTTGGTCATCTAGTTGACTGAAAGTGAAATTTTTTGCAGAGCAAATATTTTTTAGTGATTTATACTTCCGTTTTTACGTTTTCTTGTTTTTTTTTTTACGATAAAAGCAAATATGAATTAAAATAATTATGGTTAAATGTTTATTTACCTGGGCTACCTTTTCTGGTTGCATTAACAATTGATTAAATTTTAATTTAAGCAATAAATGGAAATTCTCTTTAATGTGATATATTTTTTCCGCTATGTGTCTGTGTGTGTGTGTGTGTATGGATGTGTTTGTTTGTTTGGCTGTGTGTAATCAATTTTGAACTCATCAGCTATTCACATGCATTTCCTGAACCTAACTGAATGCAAATTGAGTTGAATGTTCAATGTGCTCACGAATTGCAAAATTAAATGATAAATATTTTTGGTCATTCAGAGAATATTGTAAACTAAATTGAAATCACTTTTATTTACCTAAACTAAGCAAGTTTTATGTGGAGTTTAGAGTGTGTATGTGTGTGTGTGTGTGATTATAAACCCCTCAAAATATAAACATATATCTAATATCTTCATAATCATAATCCTCATCAATTTTTGTTGCTCTCAATGTTGTTGTTGTTGCTGTTATTATCGTTGTACATGTTATTGTTATTATTCTTATTGTTGTTTGCGTTTGCATCCTGTGTATCCTTTATCCTTTTCTTTCTATCTCTATATACATATTTCTCTCTCTTTCTCTATGAATAAACACACACACACACACATATACAAATTTCTATAACACGTACAAACAATACAAAATTCCAATACTAAATCCAGTCGATAAGAGAAATGCCAATGATGTTTGCTCAATGGAGTCGAAAAGCAAATTATCATCATCACCATCATCCACATCCACATCCGCATCCCCATCCACATCAGTGATGCCGCATTCGCCCACATCCGCTGCCTCAGCAGCTCTTCTAATGCTCGAGACCCATGGCCCAAATGGCAGCAATATACTCCTCCATTATCCAGATGGTAATCGCAATTCAAATGATCATCTCAATCATGCTGACGTTGAGACAAACTCAAAGTTCGTGGCAGGTAAGTTTTTCAATTTGTGTGTTTCTTTCCATTTTTCTTTTGCCCATCATCTTTCATCTTCATTTCCGCTCGCTGTATTTTTAATTGGTAGCAGAGTAGTGGCAACACAATTAACCCGCATCCCACCCAAAATACAGTGCCCATCCATCCGTCCATTCATCCAACCACCCACTTATTCAGACCATGTTGTAGTTGCACTTGATCTCTATTCATCTGGCTTTTCATTACTTGTTTTTGCCTTGGCCTGGTTAAGTTATAATTACACAAAAAACGAAAAAAAAGAAAAAAAACGAAAAAAAGAAAAGAAAATGTGTTCCAGTTTGTTCGAAAAACTTTCAATGTGTTTTGCCTTGCACTTTCTGGTTTAGTTTTCCGTTTTGCATTTTACAATTTTTCAGTTTTCAGTTTTCCGTTTTCTGTTTTACCGCTGCTGTAATTTTAACATAGTTTGCCATGGAGATTTTTCATTTGAGTTTTGACTTTTTTCATTGTTTTTGGGTGTGAAACTTAGGCTTAGGTATGATGGGGAAAAGTGTAAAAGGGGAAAAGTTGGCTTGACTTATTGCTAATTACGAGTAGTTAACCACAGAGATAGAGAGTGAAAGAAGAATGGCTCATTAAGTTGATAAATCTTTCCCAGAATCTGCCATGAAATTACGTGAGGAAAATGATCGTCTTAATGCCGAATTGCTGCGTCTGCGACGTCTGCTCGAGCACTCAACAGATGGAGCTGTGGGTGGCATAGATCCAACACCATTGGGTCACATTTCCGATGCAGAGGCTCTGCATGATGGCCCCGTCTCACAGGACCGAGTGGAACGCTTGGAATGCGAATTGCGTTCGGTGAAGAATCAATTGCTCACCATGCGGCTGGAGCGTAAAAAGCTGCGCACTGACAAGTCTGAACTATTGGGCCAAGTGAAGCAATTGTGTGCCTCGCTCCAAGAGAAGGAACAAGAGTTAAGGGATTTCATACGCAATTTCCAGGAACGTGTACGCGAAACAGAATCAAACAATGCCAAATTGTCGGGTGATAGGGATCGAGAACGTTTCCAACTTTTGAAACAGGCCCGAGATGAGGCGGAGAGATCCTTGGCGCTAGCCCAACAGCTATCGGCCAGGGACTTGCAGTTGCAACGGCTACAGGAACAGCTGCAGGATGCACGTCGTCAACTGTCCGGTTGTCTCTCCGATCAGGAGAGCTTGCACTCCTTTGCCCCATTGACGCCTCCAGCCTCGGGAATGTTGGGCCAACTGACAGGTGGCTCGGGCTTAAGTGGAGGGGCGAGTGGTGGAGTAGGACTTGTGGGTCTTCGCAGTGGAACAACCGATGACAGTGGACGCGGTGGTGGCGGCAATTCCAATTCTCTATCCGCCTTTAGTGGCAGTTTGAGCGGCGGCTCTGGAGCCACGGTGGGTGATCGCAATTCCTGCTCAAATGATTCGGGCCTACGGAATAGCAGCGATCGAGAGAGCACAGGCGGCGAGTTGAACTTCAGTGATGGCACCTGCGACAATGGTCCCTGCATTACCGTCGATCCTGATAGCATTTCCTTGGTATCCAGTCAAAATATGTATCAATGTGAGTAGAAAATCAAATCTATAAACTCGAAATATTTTATTATACTTTACTTTCTCTTTCTCTCAGTTGGCACACCCAAAGAACGTAGTCCCACATTGTCGCCCCTGAACTCGGCTGCCTATTCGAGATCTGTGGAACAGTTGGGCTCACCCGTGGATGGCGATGGACCTGGAGGTCTAGGCGGAGGTGGAGCCATTACCCGCAAATTTGCCAATGCCAATGTGAAGAGTGCAGGACCACTTGGCGCCCGCAATGGCCGTGGAGGCACCTGGGGCAGCATATCCCGAGTATTTGCTCGCTCTAGAAACAAAAGCAAAGCCCTTTCGGCTGATGGAGGAGTCGTTGAATGTAGGTACTAAGCAGAGGAAATTCTACATAAATCTAACCAATCTCCTTTCTTAGTAGATTCTGACTACTCGTGGAATCCCTTGTCAGAAGAGGGATATGCCGAGAAACTGCGTCTGCTACGTGAAGCCTCTCAGCTGCCAATGGAACGCTGGAGAGCCACTCAAGTGCTCGCCTGGCTGGAGGTGGCCTTGGGCATGCCTCAGTATAGTACACGATGTTCGGAAAATGTGAAAAGTGGCAAAGTTCTGCTCGAACTGAATGATGTGGAACTGGAAGCCGGCTTGGGTCTGGTACATCCTATGCATCGCAAGAAACTACGTCTGGCCATTGAGGAGCAACGGCGGCCCGAACTGGTGCGCTATCCCATGATCACCCAACTGGGACACACATGGGTGGCATCCGAATGGTTGCCAGACATCGGTTTGCCCCAGTATGCGGAACCTTTTCTGCAGTCTCTGGTCGATGCTCGCATGCTGGACACTCTATCGAAAAAAGAATTGGAAAAGTTTTTGGGAGTGACAAGAAAGTTCCATCAGGCCAGCATTGTTCATGGTAAGTTGGATAATAAATTATGAATCTATTAGCCAACTACACAGTCAGGAAAAATTAGCCAAGAAGACCTTACAGTTGGGAAACATCTCTCTGACTCTTTGAAAAATTATTTTCCTCAGTGTACTTGTGTATGTATTAACATTAATCAATTGCCCACTTCCTGCTCTCCACTTTCTCCATAATCAGGAATTCATGTATTACGCATTGTGAAATACGACCGCCAGACCTTGGCCATGCGACGTGTGCAATCAGAGACAGTTGACACTGATCCCATTGTGTGGACAAATCAACGTTTCGTACGTTGGGTACGCTCCATCGACTTGGGTGAATACGCCGAGAATTTGAAAGGTAAGGTTATCTAACCCAACCAGCCATCCAACTGCCAGCATATAAACTAATATATCGATGTCAAAGTGTTTGATTATGTCCAATTATACTGATGTGTATGTGTATTTATGTGCATTCTTGCAGACAGCGGCGTTCATGGTGGCCTTGTGGTGCTTGAGCCATCCTTCTCGGGTGATACCATGGCGACTGCCTTGGGCATTCCACCATCTAAGAATATAATTAGACGACATCTCAATACGGAATTTGATGCCCTTATTCTACCCGCAAGGTAAGAGAGAATGAAATCTCACACTCTAGCTCTCATTCCCCGCAAATTATCCATTGAGATATATAAATATATATTCATATATTGTATGATAATCCTAGGTATATGTAGCGTAATACAGCGTTTTGTTTAGTGATTTCATTTAATTAAATATCAATATATGTGTATTTGTTTTCGTTCTTTTGCTTCGTTTCTTTATTACTCCAAACTTTATAATTTTGGAACTTGAGTTGAACGTTCAAGTTGAAGTTGAATTTGAATTGAACCTTAAGAAGTTGATTTAGTTTTGTTTTGTGCCAGTTTTCTAAGCACTTGTCATTCATAATAATCAATGCATTAACTCGTATCATATCCATCACATATTCATTGCTGTTCTCTCAACAAATCACACAATACAAAAATCATCCAACTTACATTTAACAGAAGACCATTCTGTTTTAAAAGGGGTAATTGTAATTTAAAAACCATGTATTATATTTTTAAAGAAAGTATTGAACTTATTTTATCTTTCCGATGGCTTACTCTGATTGGTAACAGTTTAAATGTTGTATTCTCTCATTCAAGAACATTCAACAAGAAATAAAGTATTATTGAGTATACTTAACTACAGTACAGTCCCAAAGAGTTGGAACTGACAAAATTTATGTAGACTTATCATTGTTATACTAATATACACAAGTAAAACCACTCCAAATCCTTCTTGTTGAGACTAACATTAAGTTACTCCTTAAATAACTATGAATTATACAATCTTACTTACCTTAGGTTGGTTATAAGATACATATATATGAGAGCTATGAGTAATCCATACGATATAGAAGCTTACTTACTTTGATGTAACCTTTAAAAAGGTCTGACTAAGGCCTAGGAAACCTCGCCTCACTTTTAGTTAAATTGCGGCTTTAAGATGCGGTATTTATGGCTAAAAGATAGAACTAAAACTTAAAGCTGTTTCATTTTAAAAAATTGGCTTTTTATTTATGGCCTGCATCAGTTTATAATATATTATTGATAATAATAATGGAAGTGCAAATTACAGTTGCAATAGAAATAAGGTTTATCCACGATCAAGCCAGAGAAAATTTATGCCGAAAAGTATGCAACTATTTTTTTGTTTTTTGGAAATTGTCAATCGGTTCTAAGTAAATTAATTGGTTTAATAATAAAGCCAAAAACAAGCTCATTTTCAATCATTTTAATTAGATAATCAATCAATTTCAAGTTTGTATTGATATTTTCAATTAAATTATGAGTGTGGTTGTAAATTATGCGTGTAATTAGGATATTCGATGCGTTTTCATGGTGTAGTCCTATTGAATAATCACACACATTCATCTACACACACACACCTACACAGACATAATCATCCTCTAACTCTCTCTCTCTCTCTCTCTCTGTATCTGTCTATATTTGTATCTAACTCGTATTCTAGTTACATAAAAATTTTTAAAACGCTTTGTCATAATTTGAATCTACTTTGCATAAACATACATAATTCTTCTCAAAAAAAAAAAAAAACCCATCTTGCATCTGAAACATGTCTTTTGTGTGTCATCGTCATCTAAATGAAATAAATTAAGACAAGCTAAAAAAGATTAAAAGAGCTTAAAGACTGATGATAATAACGTTTTAATTGACGATGATGATGATGTTCTATATCTGCTGCACTCACATCTATCTCGTACTTCAAATCATGCGCCGTCATAAATGTCTAATATCTAAAAAATAAGTATGTAAAACTAGTCAAACTAGAGTGTGCGGTATATAATGTTTTTTTTTTTTTTTTTATTTTATGTGAGAGCATGTAAAACAAAAAATAATAATAATAGAAAGACTTAATTGCCAATAGCGAAATGGACTAATTGTGGCCTCTCTTTTGTGGCCTCTCATTCTCTCTCTCTCTTTTATATTATTGAATACTTCTTCTTTTATTTTTAACCAACCATAATATTCAAATGCAGATACATAATTTACTGTCAAATGGAAGAATTTCAAATGGAAAACAACTCGCGGCAATTGGCCAAATTGCAGGCACATTAAAAAACAAAAATTAAATCAAATAAAACTCTATGGGATTCAAATTTTTTGAACTAAAATTTCAAAATGAACAAACATATAAAATTAAATTAAATATAAACAAATCAAACAAACTAAATATATAAATATAGGGCGAGAACAATAATTGGAGCACAGCGCTATCAAAAAAAAAAGAAGAAAACAACCTACATACATACATACATCTATAAAGTATATACATATATATAATATAGAGAGCGAGATCGAGCCAGTCTAAATCAAATATTAATCGTAGATACATTTATATATACAATATACAAAAACTCGACGCACAACAACAACAAAAGAAGCTAAATGATTATAAATTTAAGTCAACACACAAACACACAACAAAAATACAAAACAATTGCTATATATTGTTGCCCCCCGCCCCCCGGGTTCCCCTACCGCTTGCCATACCAATCAAACAAACAATACCGTCTACATAAATGGAATACATACATACATATATATTAATTTATAGTATAAAACGCGCTTACGAAAAATGCATTTATTTAGGATTTATTTACACAAGTGTCAAGCATTTAATGTCGATTAGAAACGAATTATGAATATATATACATATATCACACAAACAATATTAGTATCAATGTTAGACTTAATTAAGCGGTTAGCATAACAAACATATACTTATTATACAATTACGATTAGCCTAAATGTTATGTAATAAGGCATTACAAATGTCCTACTTACCTTTCATCACTATGCCAAATATGTGATACATGCACACACACACACACATACAGACACAAACATACGTATTAGTACTTTGTTTCCGGTTTCCGGTTTTCTCAGTTCAAAACAAACGAAAACACTTGACAAAACTCCAAAAACCAACCAAATTTATCAGGAACACACACACACATCACATACACATACATATCGACATTTACATAAACTTATCCTACATCAATATACATACATACATACATATACACATTTAGTTGAAATTTACGTGTTTTTCCAAACGAATTCTGTTCACATTTCAAGCCAAAAAAAATTTACGAAACGTTTTATCTATGCTTTAAATATTATCTATATACATACACATGTATATGATATATGTATGTGTGCAAAAGAAAAGAAATTTAAAACTACAATTGTCAATTGTAAGTAATAAGTTGAGTGATTTTTGTAGCACAATGTTTTTTTGTGGCATCAATGTTTTTAAAATTTAAATAATTCAATGTAGCTATTGATCGTTTATAGTACAAAAACAAAGTACTTATATTTCGTAGGCATGTTGATATATTGTCATTATGATTATGATTTCTAATAGATTTGTTACAAACAAGTAGCTTTGCTTATTCTTTTGTTTTAGAACCTAAGATATGCCAGGGGCAGTCAAGGATAACATTTTTGTATCTAAAAACCATGATCAACTTCCTATAATCTTTGTAAAGAGATACGTTTTTAAACTACAGGTTATTCCAAAAGGAAAAGGAAGGAAAATTAATTTTTGACTGCTTTTATGTATGGACAAAATTGGTTAAACTTCTTTATTTCTCATGGCAAGTTACAGATCTGATGAAAGGTTGTTCAAAAGAAACATTAAGCTGTAGAAAAATGTACTTCTCAGTTATAAATATTTCTGATCTACATATATCCTGGAAATGAGAATGAAATTCACAAAACAAAAGCTCTTTGCTTAATGAACTTCTGAGTATATATTTAAGAGTTCGTCTAACAATAAGACTTAGTCTAAGTCTATTTAGATACCATTCCATTTATAATCTTTTCAAAAATAGCTCCAAGTTCGATTCTTAGATTTGTTCTGGAATAATTCTATAGAATACAAAGGAAGCTAGATTTAATCAAGACCTTTCAGAATTGCTTCATGAAAGGGAAACACCATCTACAGGTCGGTGCTGGAAGTAGGGAACACCAGGATTACACTTAGAGTAGTTCTCGACTAATAAATATAGTAACCCCGAGTTGATTTCTAAATCTACATATGTGGTACATATATCAACATGCTAACTAATATATGTAACTATCACTATGTCTATAGTCATATTTTGAAACTCTCGCTCTGTCATCGTTAAAATGTCGTTTGATTTTGATTTTTCTATATCTATTTTTTGAATCGCACACATTTTATTCTAAATGCAGTTCTATATAGTTCGTTCTATGTGGTATACATTTATGATTCTACGAATTCTATTTCATTTCTATTTTTTTTTTTTTCTGATTTCATTCAAGTTGTTGTTGTTGTTGTTTACGCTACAAGTAGTCAATTATGCCTTTGTAAAAGTAAATGAAATATATATATATTTTGAAATTTATAACAAAAACGAGAAATATGTAATTAATTATTTTAATATCTTTGTCCCTTCTTTCTTTCTTTTTTTGTCTATTTTCACAACTATTTCTTTACTATTTCGAATCGACTGGCTTGTTGTTGTTGCTCTGTCTCTGTCTTGACAACTAAAACAAAAAAACCATCCTGTGACTGTGTGTGTGTGTGTGTGTATGGTGTGCGTGCTTGCCTGCCTTACCGCCTGCCTCCTCTGTCTTTCTCTCTTTGTCTTTGTCGTAATGTTAATACTACACACATACACAACGAAAACTATTACTGCCTGCCCTTCTACTCTCTCTCTCTTAATGCACACCTCATATCCACACACATACCACACCCACCCACCCACTTACACACACACACACACACCAACAACAAAAACTACCAAAATTCGATTGTATTTGCCATGTCTGTGTTGTTGTGTATAGAGCCACTCTGGGTCAAGGCATTCGCTCTGGTTGCGGTGTAGTGCCTCTAACTGGACCAGGCGGACTTCAGCACTATGCCACAACAGATCGCCGTTCAACCAGCAGCCTTAGGGTAAGTCCTAATTAAAATCAGAACTGCATAAACACTGCGTTGGCCAGCCAAGAATTCTTCCATCGATTGAATGTTGTTTCCTAACGAAATTTTGGCGTGGTCCAACAACGCCATTAGGTGTTTCTGTGGTTCTGTTTAAATTTGAATTGGTCTCCCAGATACACACTCTCACACACCAATCTTCAATACTATAATATACATACACTCTATATATCTATATCTATGGAAATCAATAGTCTTGACTTGACGTGAAGCTTTTGTTGTCTTTCAATGTCTATGCTAGAAATCAGCTTAAAACTATTATTTTGGCACACTGAATCTACTATATAACTATAATCCACACACTTACCACAACTACAACTACAACTAAACTATATGTAAAGCCTCTAAGCATATTAATAAGATATAATCTACTTGTATTAGTGTTTATGTATCGATCTTTTATTATTTTCCTTAACTTTATCGAGTCTTCAAAGCAAACCAAACCAAACTATATACTTACTTATCTAGCATGTTTAAGAGATACAAGTATTAAATTCGAAAAAAAAAAACACTATGGAATTGAACTAGAGTCAGTTTAAAGTAGATTATAATGACCATTATTAAACCAATGATTGACTTAACTTTTAAAATAAATGTGTCAAAAAAGAGAAATGAGTTAAAATTTGGTATATACACAGTATAGTAGAGAAGATAGTCTCATTAACTACAAATTTAAATACATATCAGCACCAAAAATTTATAGATAATGTTCAATTACTAATTGCATAGGTCAAATTAGTTATTTTTAGTTCATATCTTCGAAGAGTTCTTAATGAAAACATTCAGGAGTAATATAAAAGTTTTTGAGAGTGAATTTGATAGCTAAAGCTTAAAAAAAAAACATAAGGTTGAAACGCTGAGCCCTTGTGAAATTCACCTAGATTTTTATGAAATTTTTACATCATATTTTCAAAGTATTAAATAAATAGATAACAAATTTTTTAAAGTCTTTGTACAAGGTTTGTTTAAAAGCACTATGTTTAAATCTTTTTTGATTTATGTTATTGAACAAATTTTACATCATAAGTGAGTATTGAATGCAAATGAAAACAAGCACAAATTGTTAATAGGTTCATCTATGTATATATTTTTGATCTATTACCTATTCCAATCAATATATTGAAAACTTCTGAACCTCATTACTACTTCTGAACCCCATTTTAGGGATTCCCTAAAAATACTTTCTTTGGTTGAAATAAAATTCATTTAAGATGAAATCTGCTTTTCAGTTGACTTAAGTCCAATTCCTAGTTAGATAAAATAATCCATCGATTTGCTAAGATAAAATAATTATTGGAATATTGAAAAATTGAATACTGGAAACAGACAATATCAGAGTACAAAAAGTTCAATTGACAACAGAAGTTTCACGGCATAGCAAGAAAATGCAAACGATTCAAGCTAGTAATCTAGATTAATTAAAATTAATGTAAGCAAATGCTTTTCCTTTTTTCATTTTTTGTTTTTCACAGATTTCGGCATGGAAAGGATCTCAGGTAAAATTAATTAAATAAATGCTAAACTAAATTGAAATTTAATTAAATTAATTTTCTTTATTGGGTTTGCCTTGCAGAGCTCTCTTTCAAAAGCCTTTCGGTTCAACACTCAATCCAAATCCCATCGCACCGGGGATCGCAGTTCCTTTGGGAACTCCACCAGCCCAACGCCCTCGTATAGCAGCAGTGAGGGCGGTGGCGGCGGCGGGGGTGGGGGCGGTGGAGGAATATACGCTACCATAGGACCACAGCATATGCATTCGTATCATCAGCAACAGCAACAGCAACAACAACAGCAGCAACAGCATCACTTCTTCCCACCACCCACAACGGCGCCACCACCGCCTCCAATTTCGGGTGGTCTGAGTGGTAATTATGGTCCGCCTGGTCATCGGGTGAGTGCCCCGCCCGTGGGCAGTAGTCACATGCTCGACACAAGTGCCATGATGATGGGCAGCGATGGTCATTCCAGTCACTATGAGCAACAGAATCGTCGACGTGTGAAAAGTATCAGCGACATAGGCGGAGCAACCACACGCAGCATGGGGGCTGGTGGCAGTCTGGGGGGCATATCGGGCTCATCGGATTCACCTGAATGAACTGCAATAAATGTAACCAAAGAGATTTATCAGCAATCATCATAATCATAAACATACAACAAATAAACAAACAAAATATATAGCCAACTAAACTATCTAGATCGATCAGATCAATCAAAAATGGCTGCGAATTTTCCCCTCCCCCCACCATTCTCCCAACCGCTCTAAACCCTAATGCATTCAATTAAATACATACAAAGAAACATACAAACATACATACATACTTACTATTATTATTATGATTATTATATTTTGAACACATGACCCACCTTAAGATATTTACTAAAGATTATATATATATATTATATATGTATATATATCTCATATATATGATCAAATCAGTATAAAAAATCAGAGTTGTATAAGAAGATCGATCTACAAGTAATCTAAACATATATTCTAGTATTAATAATGAGATTTATTTCTCCCCCTCCCTAATACACACACACACACACCGACACACACACACACACATTTATTAGCTTAATTAAATATATGTTTATAAGTATAATAAATAATTGTAAAGTTTAGCTTTAAATTGATTTGTGGCGACAATGTTGAATTATGGCTAACATAAATTCTCTTCTTTCCACACACACAGACTCACACAGATACACAAATTTGCAATTTAGATAAATTGAAATTAATTTTGTAATCAAAACAAAATGAAACGTAACAAAAACACGTAGCTAAGCCAAATGAAAACTATTGAATTAATACCAATTTGATAAAACAAAAAAGAAAAACAAAGGAAAACCAAATAAAAAAAAAAAAGTAAATTGTAAATGTTTGCCTAGTATTTAATATATATATATATAAAACTATTTAAATGTATATTAATATATGCACAATCCCCCCCCTGAAAGTCCCTCCATCCAATACTACCAAAGATTACAACTACACAATAGAAAGCCTGCCTCCTTCTCCTCCTGCTTACCCCTCTCTCAATCATCCAAGAAACGCATTAGGATTCACTCGACTCAGCAAGGTGAAGATTATATATATATATATATATATTTATTAAGCAGACCAATTTAACTCTAGAAACTACGAATGACAAAATAAACCAAGATGATCAAAAATAAAATCCTTTTTTTTTCCGTTGGTTGTGGGAAACTTTTTCCAAGGTGCCGCGAAACGAATAACAACTCAAAAACAACAACAATGGGAATGTTGCTAGCGTCGTTTGACATTATCCTCGTTATCCTGTCGCGGACGACGTGTTGTATGTGGACGACCCTTGGGCTCTGGGTTGGGTTGCGGTTCGGCAGCTGTCAAAGTGCCCAGACTGCCAATCATGGCCAAAACTCCAAAAATTAGAAACAAATTGAACCACTTCATTGTTTTGCGTTGCCGTTGACGTGTTGTTATAGCCAAATGTCGGACGTTTATGTTGTTGACTCGATTGCAGCAACCCCTTTTTATATGTCCAAATGAGGGAATAGCTGTCAATATCGTTTATCGTTTCAACAAACGAAATTGAGTTGTAAATCTTGGTGATAAATATGGGCGGACATACATTTAGATAATTGACATTGCAATCGAGAACGAAAACAATGATAATTGAATCGAATTAAATGTGGGAAAACAATCAATTTTTCTCTCTCATTCAACCCAGCGAAAGTTTATTACCAACTGAATTTTTAACATTATTCGAATGATTTAGTTTCGACATCATCAGATTGTAAACATAATACAAAATCGAGTATTGAAATATTTCCCTTAAACTTTTCTTAATTATCAATATACAATTAACATCGAAAATTCTTTACATAATACATTAAATTAACGATATTTTTTGCTTAACCACAAGAATAAACATTCGAAAACGGACAATTTGAAAATATTAGAGTTTGACCCCAAGGAAAACGAAATTCAATTGGCTGGCAATTGACAAAATTCCAATAAAAAAATAATATAAATAAATAAATACATAGATTAATTAATATCTCTTATAACTAACTCTCAAAGAATATCACAAGTTCTTCTCCTAGTGCGTTTGTTTTGTTTGTTTTGTTAGTCTTATTGTTAGAACTTCCACTCCATTTGTTCCATTTGTATTTGCGGGCTTAAACGCATTGTGTGCTGAAAAAGTTGGCCCAGATCACTCATTTCCTGTTCGTATCTCAATTCTTCTCCGATTTGCTGCCACATGGACTCAAAGCCATTGTCCAATATAATCATGGAGACATCGCCGCTCTCACAGCAGGAATCCTCAAAGACAAAAGAGTATTCGCGTTGATAGTCGCACATTGTGAATTGGTTGAAACTACAAATGAAAGAAATTGAATTAAATCTAACTAGCAGATGACCTTCTTGGAATTTAAATTAAATAATCTTCATCAGAAGAGGCCTCAAAGTTTATTTTAATCACTAACTTTAAATAAGTTTTACTAAAGAGGGTGGGATAAAGATCCATAAGCATCATCATCTTTCGAAACCTCATAACTTTGGCTAAAATTGTCTATAAAATATATGTATTCCTTAGGAACAAGATAATTAAATATAATGGTGGTACGATTTACACTGAGACTCACTGTACAATGAAAATGTTATTTAACAGCATCATTTCTGAGCATTAATAAGAAATTGAGGTAAAATAAATACAATGAAAATGTGATAGGAATACCAAGAGTTTCTCAATTGACCATCAAGTGACAAAGTAAACAATTAAAAAAGGAGAAAAAAATTAAATTTTATAATGAGAAATAATTTAGAATTGCTCTGGCACGACACTTTAGGTAATAACTGTAAGTTAACAGTTTGAAATTTTGCAGATAACAACAAGATCGTGGAAGTATACCAAACAATTCATAATATACCAATCGCAAAGACAACAAGAAACACCTGTTGAGGATGTCGCGGAAGAATGTTTTAGGTTTGATCAATACGATCGTAAACAATTCGTAAGAATTTTAATGTTAAGTTAATCAATTTAAATTGATTCTTGATTTTGATGATATTAATTTGTAGGTGTAAGTGCCCCGCCCACTCACAGGGTTATGGATCCTCGACGATAGCCAGCCAGACAGGCAAAAAAGAGTATGCCTTTGAGGTGAGTTTGGGGGTAAAGTCCAATCTAATGATGACTCTAATCTCTTGTTATCTTTGGACAGATGTCTGCTTCTACAGTGCGCTTTGGACCGGGGGTAAGTGCCGAAGTCGGCGCCGATTTACGCAATCGAGGAGCCAAAAAGGTTTGTCTGGTGTCAGATAAGAATGTGATCAAACTGCCCTCGGTTAAAGTGGCCCTGGACTCACTGGTCCGCCATGGCATTCAATATGAAGTGTACGATGAGACACGAGTGGAGCCCACAGATGAAAGCTTCTGGCATGCGGCGGAATTTGCACGAAAAAATAATTTCGATGCCTTTCTAGCCATTGGAGGTGAAGACTTAGAATTGATGGAGAAATAGATTATTGGAAATTTGATTCTTTCTTTCACTTGTAGGAGGATCATCAATTGATACAGCAAAAGCTGCCAATTTGTATTGCAGTGATCCTCAGGCAGAGTTCCTGGACTATGTCAATGCTCCAATTGGCAAGGCCAAAGAGGTGAGCGGATAGAAACTGATCAAACTCTCTCTAAACATATATAAAAATCTCATTAAACAGATTTCAGTTCAGCTTAAACCATTGTTTGCCATGCCAACGACTTCGGGCACAGGATCAGAGACCACTGGAGTGGCCATATTTGATTATAAGCGTTTGCATTGCAAGACTGGAATATCCAGCAAATATCTCAAGCCTACTTTGGGTAAGAAGTTCCTCAATCTCAAGTGTGGTTTAAAGATCTTTCGTTACTTCCTTTTCAAAAGCTATCATTGATCCTTTGCACACGTTAAGTCAACCGGAGCGTGTCATGGCCTTTGCCGGGTTTGATGTCTTCTGTCATGCTTTGGAAAGCTTTACAGCTGTGGACTATCGCGAACGTGGCCCAGCACCAAGTGATCCTAGTCTGCGTCCTACTTATCAGGGCAGAAATCCTGTATCGGATGTCTGGGCTCGATTTGCCTTGGAAGAGATACGCAAACACTTTATAGATGCCATCTATCAGCCGGATAATGTGAAGGCACGCACTCAAATGCATTTGGCATCGACCATGGCTGGCGTGGGCTTTGGTAATGCTGGAGTCCATCTCTGCCATGGATTGTCGTACCCGATTTCTGGCAATGTCAGAAATTACAAGCCCGCTGGCTATGACAAAGATCATGCAATCATTCCCCATGGTCTTTCGGTGGTCATAAGTGCTCCGGCTGTGTTTGAGTTCACTGCACCCGCCTGCCCTGAGCGCCATTTGGAGGCTGCCCAGCTCTTGGGCGCGGAGATCAAAGGTGTAAAGGTCTCTGATGCCGGACGGCTTTTGGCGGACACTGTGCGTGGCTATATGCAAAAGGCGGGCATTGAAAATGGCCTCCGTGAATTGGGCTTCTCGAGCAGCGATGTACCCAAACTAGTTGAGGGAGCCCTGCCCCAGGAGAGGATCACCAAATTGGCACCTCGCCCTCAAACCCATGAGCATTTAGCCCAACTTTATGAGAATTCCATGGTGGTTTATTAAAAATAATGTCAAAAACCATTTTTTCCTCTGACTTACCTGCACAGCTTAATGGGTCGAAGAAAAAAAGTTCACTAACTAACGGATCTTGATGGGGAAAGCTTTCAGCAGGTTGCATTTAGATAAACAATTCGATCAATCAATCAATGAACCGATATGTAAATAAATTCCAATCGAAGAGAATTATAAATAATTGTAATTAAAGTTTATTAAACCGGATTATAAGAATGTACTTTTGGTTAAAAAATAAATTTTCTCTTTCTTCAATCTTGTTTCGGAATAGTAGCTATATGGTTTTGTTTTTTACCGAGTCAAATACAATATAGTATTGTGTATATAGTATTTAATTGATTGTTCATAAGAAATCAGTGGTTACTTAAAAAATAGTGTGTGTTTTTTGTTTTTTTTTTTTTTGTATTTATCATTAATATTTTTTCCACTCTCTTTAATCCAAGGCAAAAGATTTTAAATCAGACACAGATCCAGTTCCATTCAAGAAAAAACCCCTCTATATAATGTATATATCTTCTCTAGTTCTCACTTTTATCTGACTCGATCGGTTTGTTTTTTTTTTTTTTTTTTTTTTTTTTTTTGACTTTACACTTTTTTGTTTTTTGGCAACATGGCACTAAATAATCGAATGATCGTTAATAAAAAGTGGTACGAGATATCATTTTGTTGAGTTTTTCTTTTTTAGAATTGTTTTTAAGTACAACAAAGGCGACGACAATTATTTGCTATATATTTAATGTTTTGTTTTTAAGGGAACGGGGGGGGGATTTAGTGTGGTTTCTTCTCAGTATTTCGCAGATTTCTTTTGTAATACTTGTCACGGTGGGTGGTTGGATGGCTGGATTTCCTTTATATCAATAACCGCCGCACCGGTTCTCTCTCTCGATCTTTCTCTATCTCTCTCTATCTGTGTATGCGTGTGTGTGTATGTGTGTTTGTGTGCAAAAGAATTTTTTAGTTCGTTTCGTTTCCTTACTATGAATAAAACTTATAAATTAGAAAAACAGCGCAAAACTCCTGCTCCTACGACACTTCAGCATCTGCATCCTAAACCTGATTGATGGGCGCATATCGATGGACCTTTGGCTGTTTGGGTTCCTTGCTGGGCTGCGGCTTGACAATATCCTCGCTGAGCTTCTGATAGACAAATGAGTTTTTGGAGGCCAACAGAGCCATGCGATAACGTTCGCCACGCTTGCGCAGCACCATGCTGACCACCTTGGCAATGCCGAGGAGAATAATCAACAGGCAGGTGACCACAATGATGATGGGGAACATGAACCGGTAGCCCGAGTAGTAGATGCGACCGCGTTCAATTATGATCTCCTCTTCGTCCTGTTCATTAGAGTCCTCTTCGTCGCTGTCGCCACGCAATTTATCTGAAAAGATTAACAAGTTTGAGGAAACTTCTAACCAAGTTAAGTGATCTATCTCACCTTGAAGTTTCTTGTTAGTTGTCTCCTTGGACAAATCAATTTCCTCCACTTTAACGCCATGATCCTTGAGTTGGAAAATCAATTTGGTTTCCAAATCGTTATTGTTAGCCTGCTTTTCATGGCTATCTGGAACGGCATCCTCATCTTCATCGTCATCATCACTATCATCATCATCCTCGTCATCATCATCGTCCTCCTCGCTATTGTAGTCATCCTCAGTCTGCTCACCACCATGATTGGAATCCTCTTCGGCACTCTCGGTCACCTTTTGCTTGGCATCCTCAGTGGCTGAGGATCCCTTCATGATCTTCTGCATGCTGCTCAACCTGCTCTTATCCAACACGCTCTTGTCCAGGACACTGAGAAGTTTCTCATCTTCATCCAATTTCTTCTCACCCTCTTCAAGTTGCAGCTCCAACTTCTTCTCCTTGTTGTCGCACACTTTGTGGGCCAATTGAGCCCAACTTGCCTGAGTGCGTGTCTCCAATTCAATGATGGTTGCCTCATCATCTTCCAAATTGGCCAGCACTGGCATTCTCTTGGGCATAATCTTAGTGTCCAGCGAGACATAGCTAATAAAGTCCTGGAAATCGGCTGTGCAGTCCAAAGGATTCTTGTTTAGATCCAGGGAACGCAAGTTCTTGAAACTCTGGACATCCTCCTTGGAAATATGTCTTATCAAATTGCCAGAGGCATTGAAAGAACGCAGAGTATCGAAGACCTTGTAACCCTTTCCGAATTGCCTGTCCGACAACAAGGAAGTCAACTCACAATCATTCACATCAAGAGACTTCAACTGTTGCAGGGGAAGGAAGATCCGCATGGACAGTTTCACCAAAGGATTACCAGCCAGATTCAGCTTCGACAACTCATTGTTCTCCATGAATATTAATTCATCCAATTTGCTGATCAAATTGTTACTCAAATCCAAATCAACCAATTTCCTCAGACTGGCGAATGTCTCGCGTGGCAAATTATTAATATTATTCCAGGCCAACTTCAATGTGGTCAAATGGGGCATGGTTGAGAAGGTGTTGTGACCCAAAGCACCAATGGCACAGTTTGAAATGTCCAAAAAGTATGCAGTAAAGTCGCCATTATAGCTGATGAAACCATCGGTGGGCAATTGACTCAGACGAGGATTATCGTTCAGACGTATCACATCCAATTCAGAGTTCTTGAAGAACAACATGCTCGACACCTGCTCCAGCTCGTTGATGGACAAGTCAATGTGTCGCAGATTCTTAAGCGTCAAGAACGAATCGGGTGAGATTTTGACAATACCATTTCCACGCAAATTCAAATTGGTCAGACCGGGCATTTTATCGAACATGCTATGATGCACCTGGACAATGACATTGAAACTCAAGTCCAATTGCTGCAACTCTTTCATACCGAAATGCAAATCCCCGACAAATGAATTATACTTCAAATGCAGAATCGACAACGACTTGGTGCGATTGAATATGCCCTTGGGCAATTCCTTGAGGGCATTATACGACAGATCCAGTTCCTCAATTGTTGTCACCGAATCGAATACCTTTTCGGGTATCTTTTGCAAGGCATTCTGTGCCAAATTAATGTACACAATGTTGCTAAGATGCTTGAAGGCTGTTGGATTCAGTTCCATCAAATTGTTACGCGATATATCCAATTCCTCAATGGTCGACGATTTGAGCAGGTACTCCAGAGTCGACATTACGCTCAAATCGTTGCCGGATATGGTCAACATGCGTAGCTTCTTATTCTGAGTAAAAGTATTCGGATTGATAATGGCCAAGCCGACATCTGTCAGATTGACAGCATACAACTCCTCCAGACCATGGAATGCCTCTGGATGCATATACTCAATGGTGCAGTTGGCAATCTTAATGGACGAAACCGTTTTCAGACCCAACTGATGGAAGAATTTGGGACCCAAGAGTATGGGATATTTGGGACCGACATTTGTCACCACCAAATCGGTAATATCTGATCCGAATTTCTGCTGACCCGAATCCAATCTATCAAATTAGAAAAAAAAAACTGTTAGAAACCTGCTGAATACTTTATTTTTGGTAGATAAGTTTACCTGCTGCAAGTGGCCACCAGGTAACTGTTGACATTCCTGGAGCACACACAATATCTGGGGCAGGGCACATTTTCGCTAAAGACCACTTGCTCATCATCGGTTAAGTCACCACGGGAAAGAGGAATATTGTCATCGTTGTCATTATCATCATCGTCATCATCATCGTCGTCGTCGTCATCATCATCATCACCATCTTCGTCATCGTAGTTCTGTATTTCGTAGTCAGAGTCGTTGTCGTTGTCAATGGTATTCTTGACCTGATCAAAACAAAAAGGGAATAAAGTCACTCCAAAAAAGGATTCGTTTATTAAGACAAACTTACCTTGGATTTGACTGAAGTGCTCTCTTCGATGGCCTGCAATTTGGGCACTGCTGTGGTCGTCGTCTTGCTGGTCGACTTGATGTTCTTCTTGCCCTTGGCCTTCACACTCGTTATGGTGGTTGTCTCCTTGGAATCGTCAATATCCAAATCTTCATCGGCATTATCATAGTTGTAGTCATCATCATAGTTATACTCATCGTATTCATAGTTCGAATCGGTGCTGCTGCTGGTAGTATTCTTACTGCTTGCCAATGTCTCATTCTTCAGACGATCGGGCAACATTTTATTGAACCTTGGATCCTCGGCCAGGGCCAAACTATGCTTGGATGCCTCCAGCAGATCCTTGAATGTCTCATCACTGACAACCTGTGGCTTGGCGGGAGTGGTTGCAGTTTGTTCCTTCACCGTTTTCTTGGTGATTATCTTGGGTGTGGATATTTTAATGCCATGCTTAAGCACATCCTCCTCACCCGACGACAACTCATTGTCCAACAAATCATCATGTATTAAGTGAATAGCAGGCTTGCCGCTTGGTGTGAGGGCCCAACTGGCCTCCAGACACACCAAAAGCAGCAACACCAGTCCCAACTGGCGGCGACCCATTCCAGCGAAAAGGCTTAAGAGTAGAGCAAACTGTAAGATGATGAAAATGAAAAGTTGAAAACCTAATTCAATTGCCAAGTTGCAGGAATAAGTATGTCGAAACAACCTCCCCCAATCATGGTATAGATTCTTATCTTATCACCCCAAAGATAAGTTGACAAAACAGAACAAATTTTTTTATTAAATCAACCTATACACGCACACGCACACACACACATACTCTGTATTTCAGGGCTATATACTCATCGGGTAGTTATTCTTCTATTTTGCGAATTAACTGACTAACAACAATACCAATTTGTTTATTTCATTTTGTTGTGACTATTGACACGCTTATTTAACGCCTTTTGCTCTCCAGTTGACATCATTTGAAATTCGTTAATTTCGATGAAGAAACTTTTCATATACATAGCTTCGGTTTCTATCTAGTGTTTTGTTACGTTGTTTTTTTCCGGGAAATGTTTACCTTATCAGTTATGACTCTGTTGTCCGGTTGATAAAGTCACCTACAGCCATGATTCTTAGGTATTTTTTGTCATTTCAAGTTACTCAAAGTTTAACCAAAGGTAATAACCTTTTTCTCTCTTTCTTTTTTGCACTTTTTTTTTTGGGTTCCTCAATTCCGTTTTGTACTTCCCACTTTCCAGAAAATAAACATATGTGAGTGAGTGAGTATGTGTGTTTTTTTTTCTGACTAATGAGGAGAAGGCAAAAACAAAAAAAAAGTAAATGTGCAATGCAAATATGGTAAAAAATTAAATCAATTGTTAAATTTAAAACTTTTTGAACGAGATGTGAATGCTGTGTGCACGGTTTGATTTGAGGATTGGCATACTAAAGAGCCAACTGGATTGTTAAGTTTTTTACTCCATTATTCATGGCAGGTTTTTTGAAAAAGATTTTTCAATTTTATGGGTTTGTCTGTTTGGGAATCAATTTGAGAATGTCAAAAGTGTCTTTTATTGAATGTCTTTTTTTCTATCTGAATATTGTTCAATTCCATTTACTTTTACATCTCTCAGCTAAGTCAAATTAAGCTCGACAATTCCCTATGGTAGATACCGCCTATGTTTGTCCATGGCAAAAAAACAAACCACACAGCAAATAATATGAAACTTCAGTTAAGTTAACTGGCAAGCAGCAGGTCGAGTTTATATAGTAATGGCGCAATGAATGTGTGTGTGTGTGTGTTGATTGGTAAACAAAGAGAAGAGCTCTTAAACAATAGTCCAAAGAGGCGTTCTTTCCACTAGAGACCTCCATGATCATCATCATAATGATGATCGATTTCTCTATGCCCTAGAGTTTCCAAAATAAACTAATGAATGAAAGAGTCGTAGAGTATATAGAAATTCGGTTAACGTTTTGTGGCCAAATGCAAATGCGCAGTAATTTCGCATTTATCTATGACCATATATGTATCTTTGCCTATATACATAGAGATATTTAATTAGACATACCGACAGAGTCAGAGTCAGAGAGTCAACGGCGTCAGACACTTATCTGCTATCCATGAAATCGCTTTTTCTGGTCCAGACCGACCAGACCAACAAAAAGTTGTGTGTGGGTGTCGGGTCGACGTCGTCGTCTCTGTCGTTGTCGTCATTGAGTGCAAGGGAAAACTGCAAAGCCCCCAGACCCGCATTAAACGTGTTTAGGTACATACATATGTACATACATACATATACACATAGATGTTTATATGCATATGTATAGATTTCTTTTTGGGCTCTTAAAGCCAACATTTCAACGAGTCACGAAGAGATTTTGTTTTTTTTCCAGCCGCTTTTTGTCGCCAAAAGACTTGAGTTAAAGCTGAGGCCCAGGCCTAGGCCCAGGCCTAGGCCCAGGCGCCGCCATGATACCATAATTAATTCCATTTGTGCCATTGCAACGATAGATACATATGTACATACATATGTATGTATGTATATACATAGTTTATAGACATATAGACAAAGTGAAAACCGGTAAATATCTGGCACTGGCCATACTTGTACATGTATGCAAATCAGTTTTGTCAGACGGAAATCTCTGAGTCAACTTTAATTCATCATAGTTAATGTTAGTTTTACTAACATTAGGATTCAACCTCTTAAAGAGAGAGAGAGACTGAGATAGAGACAAATACTAATACAACACATTCATCTTTCGATCTTAAAATATTCTAGATCAATTTCTAATGATCTTTTGCCCAATAACCTTTAAAAACTAACTCATAAATCAAACGAAACCAGAAACGCAACGTTTATGTCAGTGAAATGGGGGAAAAGAAAACAAAAACTATCAAATGTCATCGGATGCCCAGTGTTTTGTAAAAATTTTCATTGATTTTCCTCTTTCTCTCTCTCCCGTCGATTGGAAATCTATGCAAGCCATTCCCCTATAATTTCTGATAACCAACTGAGAGACCCATTGAAAAATGTCAAAAACAAAATATATATATATAAATATATTTCAAATGGGCGCAGTCGATTTCGGAAATTGGAAACTAGGTGTGCTGCTCTGTACAAACGTGTGGTTTAGGAGTTTTTCTCGTTCACAGGAATGTTGGGGAATAAATTCCCCACTCACACACACACAAGCTCACTCATTGACACACACACAGACACAAGGTGAGACTAATGACCGAACGACCCTTCAAAACCGATTATAAACTCAGGTATATTTTGCCTTGACTCTGTCTTAAGATCAATAATAAAATACAAGATTTTTATAAATAATAAACTAAGAGAACGACTAGAAGATACCCTAAGATTGAAGAATGCTGAAATGTGGAGTTTACATAGAGAACAGAACATGCTGGCGACATCTGGCGTTCAAATCAACCCTTAAACCCTTTTTCCTTTTAGCTATTGTTTACATTTTAGGAATCTCAGATATTCATTTTTAATCTATCTAAAATTTCATGAGCTAATTTAACAACTGAACATTTCACCTGCCTTATATACCCGCATTCTGATTGAAGGGTATTTTGATATCATGTGATTCGTGGGTGAAGGAAGTAGAAAATATAGAGAAACATTTTATCCAGACACGAAATGAAACGGAACTGGACACCTCTCTCTCTCTCTCTATCTCTTTCTCACTTTGTGTCGATCCATTGACATTATGGTCGATTTCAATTCATGTCAACAAAATAAACTCGATTTCATTATTTTATTCAGCACCTTGAAATCACGACTTAATCTCTCATTTTATTATTGACGTTTCATTAGCATCACGAGTTATGGAATGATCTAATTTATGATACTCTTTCATTTCATTTTAGCCTGTTCCTTCGAAGCGATTTTCAGCTGCTTGACATATCCAATTACAAAAGAAGAAGAAGAAGAAGAGTAGGAAAAAAACCCCCCTTCCAACTGAACGTCATAATTTCTGCAACGTTAATTTTTCTTCTCTTGATGGTTGGTAACTACAAGAAAATAGTTTAAGCTCGACATTTGGTCAAAAGCAAAAACTTGGGGGTAGAACCGAACCGAAACGCTTGAATCAACTTGGCAAAGGTAAAAAACAAAATAAAATTTTAAGCGAAATAAAAGATGGTCAGACAGGTTTTTGGCTGAAAACAAAAAAATTGCGACTGGTAGCAGCTGCTACCATGTCCGGTAAGAAAATAAAAAATATTCCTATACTAAAAATTCTTGGTAAAAACTATTTGAAATTTCCAAGCAAACATTTTTGATTGCCCTCTTACTTTGTGTATAATTTCATAGGAATTGAAGAAACAAACACAGATTAATCAGTTTGACATTTAACGCATGCCATTATCTATAGATTATATTAGTTTCAGTTGCATTAGCAAGTCAAATAACTAGTGGAGAAGTGGTTTAGGCTGACATTTAAGACTAAGTACTTAATATGGTATAAGTAATTGCATATATCTCATATGAAATGAAAAGGAATGAACTTTTTTTTCGCCTCAAGTTTGTTTAGCGTGTCATTTATTTGCTTAATGGCAATTGAATTCGGTCAAAATGCAATACATACATAAAAATAAATATTTGTTTAATGTATTTTCGTCTGTGTCTGGTTTTGTTTTCTTAAATAACACTTTTTGCTGACGAAAATTCATTTCATTTTAGTCCAAGTATAAACAAAAATTGGATACTTTTATATTGTTTTTATGCCTTATCGTTAAATGATCCAAGTGTGCACACATATTTTGTGATTAATTGGGCTTACAATTTCCACTGGCCCAAGAAGTTCTTTCTTTTGCTGATAAGGCAACTTTTTGCTTCACACACATTCACCCAGACGTGTGTGTGTGTGTGTGTGTGTGAGTGAACCTAAGGATTTTTAAGTGCAATCGGATGGGGTTATTAAATTGCCATAAAAAGATTTTATTCTTAACTGGGGAATTTGCGTTGCAATTTACGTTGCAATTGGCTCTTTGTCTATATATTAAAAAGAGTTGTTATTGTTAGTATAAACTTGGGTAACCAGAAGGTAATAGGTATTAAAATACAGGGTGTAGATAGGAAAATCTTTACACGGGGTTATCCCCCTTTTAATTGTCTTGTAAAACTAAAAGTTATCTTTTCTTTTACCACTTGTATTCTCGTATTCTATTTGTTGGTAGAGGGGGCACTTGTATTCAATTTATATGCATAATACATTGTCATATTATTAAGAGTAAAGTAAACAAATTGAATTCAAGAAAATATAAGAAGAAACATTTAGTTTGATCATCTAAATTGGTTAGTTATTTAATACGTTTTTAGTGATCTTTTTGCTACAAATGAAATGCAGTTTATCATTTGCGAGGAGCAATCTCTTGAGTCAAAATTATGTATCTCAAAATATTTGAAATACCATTTTATTTCCCATTTGATAATCTTTTCATCTTGTACTACTTATCTTCCACATATGCACTTTGGCGACACCTAGCGGCTGAATTAATCTTTTAGGTTACATCGTGTAAGTCTAATCAAATAGGGTAGACTGATATCTACTATCTACATATGTTTATCTAACTATTGACCCGTTATAAATGACCAAAATGTACTTGCTAAGACACTTCATTATTTCAAATGACAGAACATAACAACAAATTAGTTAAGAATAATTGACAATGAATATAATAAATGATCAAGTCTAAAATAATATTCAAAATACTTGTCAAAAATGTCGTTTAGCTAAAAAGTTAAATAAAATCATTTTGTAATAGTAACAAAGTTAATAATACATTACACAAATGACTAAAAAGTTAAAAGAAATAAATTAAAATGAATAGCAAACAAATCTCATTGTAAATATTAACTAAATTTTAGTTAAGCAAAGCTATTGAAAGGTGAAAAAACCCATCAAGTTGAGTCAAACAACAAAGTTAACAGAAACAAGTATAGAACAGCTTGATTTAAGAATTTGGAAGTAAATTATTAAGTACCCCGGATTTAGGGCTTTAAAACCTTAATCAATGCTTGCATAAGCTCAAGTATTTTGAGTACTTTGTTTACTAATGTATAAGTAAAAAAGCCATGACAAGCCAAATGAAGTAGAGTCTACTAACCAATTATTTTGTAAACTTAAGAAAGACACGATCCTAAGTGACATATTTGGAGTGGGAGATGACCACCAACAATATAGAGAAAGAAATGTGAATGCATCTCATAGGGTGACCTAAAAATCTCATATATTTTCATTAATGTTGAAAATCATTTCATAAGCCGATTTAACACAAATAAACGAATGCCTTGACTTTGGCTTATAGAGAGAGATTTTTATCCATCGTCATTCGTTTCTTCGTTTTCTTCAGATGACTCAGAGAAGTTTGCCTTTGGCAATTCGTCTGACTACGTGCAACTTGGAATGTGCTGCCACAGCGAAATCGGCAAATGGATCGATGGAAGTTTTTTAATTAAATGCAGAAGTCTGTAAAAAAAAAACTAGGTTTAAACAAAAAACACATTTCCACACCTTTAAATTGTCTCTGTGGCTAAAAACAAATAAATAAATCGCACATCATGATAATGTCAGGCAATTTGAGAGACAACCCCACCAAATGATTGTCAGTAATAATAGGTAAGAACAATAATAAATAAATGTATAGACATGTATGTATGTATATGTACATATAAGTATGTATGAATGCTGGTAAGTATATATTACTGAATGCCCCAAGGTGCGAAAGGGCTTAGAGCATTTAAGACAGATAACTACGGGTAAATACGTGACAGCGTCTCCGCTTTGTTTTCCTTTTAACGAGGTCTCCGGGTGCAAAGTTGAACGGAAAAATAAATTAACACTAAAGTGTGGAATCAACAGAAACAAAAACATGACTAAAAAACAATCTGTTTTTTTGTCGTTTCATATATACAATGGGAATGCTTTTTATTTGCATACTTGGACTTTTAATTAGTGCAACTAGCCCACTTTAAAACTGACGACTAGAGCAATTGACTTCATTAGACCAGTTATTAAGATGTCTGAGGCGGAGATATATAGACTAACTTTTGAAGATCCTAAAGCACAGTAATCCTTTGCCCTATACAGTAAAATACCGATTATTTCAATCAATAGAGGAAAGAAGGCAATGTAGAAACAAGATCCTTAAATTCCGTTTAATCCTTTTGTCTGTCCAACTATTGAATATTGTTATCTATCAAATCTTCTCATTAATTACTGTATACAAAAATACTTTATAATTCATTAAAATTCAAGTATTCATAATTCTGGATATTAAAAAGTATTATTAAATAACCTGAGGAATATAAAACTTTTATAGGGTAATAAAGTGCATTAATTAATTAATTAAAAAAAGATTTAAAAACCATTTCCCTTACACTATAAAGATTCTACAATTTGCATTTATCAAAAGTAGGTATTATTAGACACTTACAAATACATACATATATGTATGTATTAGATAACTGAGTGCATGAATGTATTCAAATCTTTAGTTAGTCTATATTTAATACAAATTACTTAAATACTTAGTAGTCCGAAGTTAGTCCCTAAACTATCTGAATAAGTGCCCACTTATTTCAATGAAGTCATTCGGAAATGTAAAATGAATATTGAAATGTCACCAAATGGCATCACCAAATTACTCTGCTCCTAAAGTTCAATATTCATATTTGAACACTGCAAATATTTTAGAGTATTCTAAAATTTCAATTTGTTTCAGTGAACTGAAGCCAGTTGAGGTACCAACAAAATCCATACTGAAGAACAATAATATATGTATATGTACATTTATGTATAAAAGCATTAAAATATCAAAGAAGCTAACTTCGTTTATATACAGTTCTTGACAATAAAAATTGTACATGTTGAAAGTTTCAATCAATTCAACTCATACAGCTCTTTGCATAGCTAGGAGCAGAGCCGATTATTATATTGACTGTAACTCATGGCGATACTCCAATTTCTTCGCCTATGTTCCTTCTAAAACCATATGATATAGTGGTCCGATCCTAATGATTTTCATACTTTATCTCACCTGTGTTATAAGTAACTCAAATATCCCAATAGCTCTTAAGACGAGTAAAACGCATACGCACCGACGGACGGACAAACGGACATGGTTATATCGACTCAGTTCATGCTGATCAAGAATATATTCTATTGGGTCGGAGACGTCTCCTTCTGTAAGTAACAAACATCTGACCAATTTTATAGTACCCTCTGCAATGGTTTAAAAAGACTAAATTTGAACATATTAGATCTTTGAAAACCTACAAAAAACTATTGTTTATATTCGACAACTAAATACTCTTAGCATAATAAACTTTAGTTTCAAACAACTTGATGTCCTCCTCTGTAAGCTTCTTAAAACCCACCCAAGCCCCTTTTAATTTGAATACCAAATTGCATACATTTTTTACCAAGTCAGGCAAACTAAAATTAAAACTCAAAGTGCAATTCGAGCCCCAAAAAAACGATAAATGATGTGGCTAAATGAGAGACGCCCCCATCTTTCGTCGAATATTGTTGTTGTTGTTGTTTTTTTTGAGCCGGTTATTGCCAAGATCTTTATTTATGGCCTGCTTCCTCCTCAATTAAAAGAAGGAGGGAGAGAAAAAAAAAACAAAGAGCAATTGCAATTGCTTCAAGGAAGCAATCATAAATTTAGCTCATTAAGTCTGAAATCAGTTTAACAGCAATTTTTTGATATCCTCCTTCAGACGAAATTAACTTTTGAATATATTTTGCATTTTGCAATTTTTGTAGATCACGAAATTAAACACACCTTGACATATGCGAACAGGAATTTCGAATTGAGCTCTTGAAAAATTAAGTGCTTAATTAACTTAACTTGTAATTAACCACAACTGGCTACAAGTGGCTAAAGTAAATAGATTTTATTACAGCCATTACACTAAATCAACACAAGGCAAAAAGAAACAGAGAAAAATGGTAAAATGTGGAGAAAAGTGTGAAAGTTGCACTCTCTGATATTTGCATTTCACATTTTCTTCTGAAAACTTTTCCATACCTATTACAAATGATGACTTGGATGGTTTTTCAACTGGATCACCATGAGTCCATGTTCCTATGAGTCACCCAACCGCAAAAAAAAAAAAAAAACCGAAACTTGTCAGCATTGATAAAAGTGAATATGTACGTGCGTTTTTTTTATCTAACGTTTACTATTCTTTTTTTTTTTAATTTTGCAAATATTGATAAATTTGGCCACTCACTCACCCACTCTCACCCACTCTCTCTCTCTTTCTGGCAGACTGTCTGTATTTGTATTTCTGTGTGTGGTTTTGGACAGTCAGGCTTGATTGATTAGATTCAGGGTTAAGGTAAAACGTTAACGAAATTTCATGCTCAATTAAGCAGGCAAAAAGGCTTAAGCTACTTATATACAGAAAATTGCATTAAGCCAGCACATGGTATACATATCTCACTCTCTCTATCTCTATCTCACTCCCCCTTCAATCTTTGCAATTTCATGCGGTCTGACATCATTGAAACAGCATAAAAAATCTATTTAAAAGTCTAACAATTTTTTATATTTTGTATGACTGTCATGTGTCGACACTTAAACAAAAAAAAAAAAACAAAACTAGAGAGACATAAAACCATACTAATCGAGTTTACCTACACATTAAAAAGAGCTCTCAAGCCCCAGTTAGATTGTTAAACAAATCCGACCGACAAAAACAAAAAAACTTGTATTTAACAAACATCTCCATGGACATTCATAATTCTGTACCGAGAGTTTTAGAGTCTGAACTCTCTTGCATGGTAACACATACCCTTCAGTCATTGGACTATTTCAGAATATCATTTGTTTATATAGCTTATATGGGGAGGCGGTCTGACCGAGCCGGGCCATGAACGCCAACCCAACTCCACGACCAACTCTCTGACTGTGGCTCTGGCTCTGACTATGGCGAGTGCTGTTGACCTCATTAAACTCCATACAAGACTTTACTCTCTCTCTCTCTCTGTGTCTCAATTCTCATTTCTCGTATATTAATGTTTGCTTTGGCATTTTTATGATTATTTTTTTTTTTTATATTTTATCTCTTTGGCTGGGGTCGGCTTATGTTGAGATTAGATAATGCCATATAATATGGCTAACTGGCGACATCGAGAAGAATGTATTATACATACACGTGCCCACAATGTGAGCTACTCGTCTTTCAGTTACAATACAGGTTGACAATTTGCATGCACACCTCAAAAAAATGGTGGTTAATATTCTAAAGCGTTTAGATGATCATTTCGAATTCAAGTAGCGTATAGAAAACTAAAAAACAAAAACATTAATAACAAAATGAAACCGATTGGAACTGGTTTTCTTTTCAATACTCTTAAACCATGAAGAGGGTATATTAGAAATTATAAATTATGTGAAATATTCCAAAACTAAATCCTTGAGAGTTTCTGTTCCTGCCATTTCGCAGCTGTTTACTGTATTCTACCAGAGTTTCTCCAACTTTAACCAAGTATTGTAATTTCACCTTTTTAATGTTTCTTATTTAATTGAAAATGGTAAAATAACTTTTAGTTTAAATTCATTCCGATTTCACCAAACATATTGGTCCTACGTATGTACATCCTTTAGAGTATCTGCTCGTAACTTAAAATTGATTTTGTAAGTTTATTTTAGGCTCTAGGCCCTTTATAGTTCATACATGGTCTACCAGAGAACAAGATCAATCTTTCGAAAAGAGTGTGCCATGTTTTTTCAATCTCAAGGAACCGGGCCCAACCCCTTAGACTGGGGTCTATAAAGTCTTGGTGAACCATAGAACAAGGTTAACCTTTCGAAAAGAGAGTCCCATCTCAAGAAACCGGGCCCAACCCCTTAGACTGGCTATACTCTATTAAAAAGGTGCATTCCCATATCTTTGGCACATGCAACAAATTAAGGAAAGAAATACAAGTATTATTGGATAATCTTTTAGTTAGTTGTAATTGGTTTTGTGTGATTAGCTTTCTGTCATTTATTCAGGGTATTTGTAAAGTCTGTTTTCTTACTTAAATTTATGGCATATTTTTTCGTTGTTTATTTCTAATAATTTTGAATAATTAACATAGCATATCGAACAAAGTTTCTAGGAAGTCGTATCAATAAAATAGATTAGCCATTTAATTTGCATGTTCTGATGATTGATATTCCATTGATCACGATCGATTTGTTGTAATTAAAACTATAACTATATGAAGGACTGCAACATTTGTTGCTCTCTCACTCACACGATGTGGTTGTAGTATTTTTTGCATTATAGCGTTCAGTTTGTTATGAAGGTGACTCTTCTTCTTCTTCTTAAATGCAGTACCGGTTTTTTTCTTCAACTTCATCTTTTCCCCGTTCGTAAACCCCTTTTTTTAAAGCTAACTTAGCGAGAGCCGCACACACACACACACACAGCCAAGCGCACACATTTCACACATACATATACAGGTGTAATCTTATCTACCTTTTCGTTGTTTTTTTCAAACGCATTCAGTTAACTTAACCGTTTTCTTTCTCTTTTTTTTTCTTTTCTGTAAATTCCAAAGTGTCCCTGCAAATGCATTTCCAACCTAATAGTATCTGTGTGTGTGTGTGTGCTGCGTTAGTGTGTGGAAATGGATATGTGTGTGTGTGTATCTATGAGTTTAGGTCACACTGCAAGTAAGTGCAGCAGAGGAAAAAAAATCGGTTTTACGAAAATTCATTTATATAATTGCGACTTAAGTTCAACATTTAATATGTCAACCCATTGTACACATAGATACATTAAGAGAGATATATGTATATTCAGCAACAGATACAAATACAGATACAGATAAAGATACAGAGACAGCTGCTTTGTTTGTGTATTTCATTATGTTTTTCTTTCAGATATGGCAGGTAATATGAAGCCAGGTAGGTAGGCAAACACAGATACACTCACTGACTCACACATTCACCAGCACACACACACTCACTGTGTGTTGCTATGGTTATCTCTTTTCCACCCATTGAATCCGTATTACATGACGAAATCCCAAACCTTGCTTACACAGTGCATTAAGCAGCGAAGAGCAAATACTGCACGTATTAAGTACGTCTTTTATACTTTTTTTTTGCATCTGTATCCTCTCGAACTCTACTCATAGCGATGCCCATCTCCATTTACTTACCGTTTGCTTTAAAGTCCGACTGGCTTAAAACTGAAGCAAAGTAATCCACAAAATTTGCTGACTTAGTAGAGTTCGCTAAAAGGAAGAGCACACAGAGATTTGAAATTTTACAGGCACACAATTAACACTTTGTGCTTTTGGATCTAATTAATTATAATATTCAAGCTTGCTTCACAGATTATTATTACCACGTGTTTTAATTTTCGCTTGCTGTAGTAGTTGTTGTTAGTTTAGTTAGTTAGTTAATCAATTGTTACCGATTTGCCGTTCTATCGCGCGGTACGTTTTCTCCGCGTGCGTTTTGAACACCTGTTGAAAATAAACTGATCGTTACCAAATGTTTCAAATAACGGTCCCTGTTAACTCCCCACTAAACTAACAGACTCGATCTGAGTCTGTAAACGAACCTTGCAGCGAATATGTTAGAGATGGGCAACAGGTCGATATGCTGAAGCCTCTATTCTTCTTGGACACTTTTAAAAGTGGTGCATTCAATAGTCTCTTCTTCTCTTTATCATCTGGATAATATAAATCAGTTGAAAAAAGGTTTACTTTACGTTATTCATGCTCCATTAATGTAATTGAATTTGCAACTAAATTTAAACCTGGCGCCCTGTAAGTTCTGTTAAGTGTGCGCAGTGTGTGCTGTTGTGCTCACCTTGTACTGTTAACTCCAGCTCAATCTGAGCATTGAGATGGTCCTTATTTGTTGATATTGGACCTTCAAGATTGTGTAAGCAGTTTGTGTGCAGCAACGATAAGCAGTGTAGAAAAAGGGGCTTTTGTGTAAAGCAGTTTTCCTAAATCCATAATCCATGAACGATTCAATTGCTTATTTCTTTTGATGAGTGCAATCAGCAATATTCTCAAAAGGTCAAATATTTTATAGAATTTGTTTTTGTTTTAAAAATCTATTAAGTTCCCAAATTAGTATAACTTAAATGAGAAAATTGACGGATATTATCGACAAAAGCTTTATCTAAAAGCTTTACTTCTATTTTACTTCAAAATATTAAGCGATTTCTTAATTTTTATTTTTAAATTCTTGTTAGTTAATTTAAGACATTTTTATAAATAAGATTTTGGGGCACTAGTCAACACTGCTGGTAGATAAAAATTAAAATTTATGATTTATTTGATTTCCAAATATTTAATTATATTTCTGACCAAAAGATTGTGGTAATATTCTTTAAATGGCAGAGTGATATTTTAATGGATAAAAAACACTTTAAGCTCAATTCAATTCTCTAAAAGGATGGACATACATTTTTTGTTTTATGGGATTTCTAAGATAATTTTTGACGCTTTATATTCTGAGACATAATTATGTACGCCAGAGAATGACTAACTTATGAGTTTACACATATAAGATCTTGACTTATAGTCTTAGACTTTTTAAATACAATTAGAGAATAAATTGATTCAGCATAATATTGAGACATTTATTCCCTTAATTAAACCAACTTTGGTCACCATTTTAGTTTAGTTTATTTTGACCATTTCTTTATGATACCAAATTTTCGACTCGTTTGTTGAGATGAGTTATTTATCGTTTCGTTTCTTTGCAGCTACTCAATGCATTTTGAGGACTAGGGTCTGGCCAAAAACGAAAGACAATAAATGAAAGTCATGTGGCCAAAATTGGTAACCTGGTCAAAACCGCTGCCACTGTGGTTAGTTGGGTCTGTGAGAGGGGCGCCGGGGTATGAGGCTGCTGATGCTGTCACGCAAACGTCAGTTGGCCAGTCGCCGTCGCAATCCCAGCCAGTTGACAAAACATGCGCCTGCGCACTGTATTTTCGCCTTTTTCGCCTTCGCCCCATGAATATTTTCTTGTGAAAAATCTCAGCTTTGTATTTACAGATTTTTTTGTTGTTGTTTTTGTTTTGTTTTGTTTTTTTTTTCGTTCATGCATGAATAATATCAAAACAGATACGAAACATACAGCAAAGAGGAACGCAGTTTGCAATGCCAGCAGCACCAAAACGAGACAGAGACCGACTCCAACTCCATCTCGAATCTTGACTTGGACCTGGGACGGGGTTGGAATGGCGTTGAATTGTCAGTTGATGTGTGCGTGCCTCGAATGGCAAGAGATTGAGATCGAATCGAGATGGTTTTGCATTGATCATCAACTGGTAATTGTCCTTTATAGCCGACGTGCATATGGCATAGACTCGGAGCAGTCGTCAGCAACAGCAGCAGCAGCAACGGCCAGCTGATTGGGTGGTACCTCATCTCACCTCACCTCACAGTAAGAGACTGACCTTGACCCAGGTAAATTGCTGAGTGGGCCAACGGTAAAGCCAAGCTCATTTGGGAAACCAACTGAGCCAAGACCAAGTCTCTAGTGTTGGCGCAAAACCTGTCCAGTCAGTGAGAACTCGCCGATGGTGGCGGTGGCCTGATTACCAACTCCATGAATGCCTAACGAGGCTTGTTGCATGTTGATTACCTGCGACCACCTGCATATCTCATTTGTACATGAACACTTGAATAATTGTGATCGCTTAGCCAAATAAATCATACAATTTTCTCAGTTGAAATGATGAGGAGAAATGTCCAAAAATATTTTAGTTACAGCTGTTACTCATGCCTTTGTCACTCCCCCTAGATTGGGTCACGTATTTTGAGAACCCACCAGTATGGCCATCCAATCCCGTTCCCATTCCATTCTAAGAATGGGATTGCCGCCAACAAGAGACCCCAAAAAAAGTGAAACTACAGTTATCAATTTTATTTTTCAACTAATTTAAACCATTCGAAAACATTTACCTGATATCATATTTTCATGTACCGAGGAGACTTTGAAAAACAACAAAAAAAAAAAAACAACAAAATTTTCACAGTAACAGTAAAATGCCAAGCCTCTAATCGAGTATGGGGATCACGTTGCCTGAGAGATCATAATTTCATTTCAGTTTGTAACCAAAAGAAGCAATGTGAATATGCTTGTATTTTTCACTCTGATATCCGTAGAACAACAACAACTGCAACAAAGGCAAACAAACACACACACACAGCAACACGTATAAACAATTAAAAACTTCTGGCTTTGGCCTAAAGAAGGTAACTGAAAATTACACCTAAAGCTTAAATGTCCAGCGCCAATGAGGCGGAACATGCATGTCTAACCATAAAACGAGTCAAATTTTTATTTTCGATTCGGATTCCAAAAAAAAACTAATACCTACTTCTACTTGGGGACTGCTGCTACGCGTGTGGCACCCCCAGTTGGAATGGAATGGATGTGGAATGGTTTTGCGCTACGGACGACGACTCCAAAATGCAATTTGATTATGAAACTGATGGTTAATTGTGAGTTTCCGGTTCAGTGCAGCCCTAACCCCGTGGGCATACCTTGCAGTTTGGAGTGAAGCCAGTCACTCCGTTACAATAGGCAGAAAGTCAGTCAGTAAGTCAGTCAGTCAGAGTCAGTCAATGAAAATGAAACCCAGGGTAGAGTCAATAAAAATTTTTCTAATGTGGGTCAAACTGGCGAATGAGGAAAATGGAAAATGATTTCGCTTTTTCCAAGTTTATTAAATAAAAACAAAAAACAACTACACAACTAACTAACTCTGTCTCTCCCGTTATTTCTAGACTTAAATGGGCTTTTTGTTTAATTAATCCAAGGCGAATTCAGAATCATCTATGCAATGGAATGGCTTAGACTGGAAATTATATTATTTTTATTTAGGAGACTTGTGGTCCATATAATTAATTCAAAGGCAAACCGCAATGCATTCAGATCTAAAGATCGCTTCACTGTACACCACTGCGGATGAGCAATACGTTTAACCTGATGCAAAAACAAACATTGAAATGTTTTCGATGCTCTTCAGATTTGTTCTAAAATGTGAATCTACAAATTAGATAACAATGTAACAATGAAGCTTGGAAAAACCGAAGCTTAGATACCCTAACTTCAAACTAACGCTCAATGAATTTCTTCAATTGGAGTTTTATGGCAAAACTCCATTTGCTTTAATATTTCTAGAAGACGAAGCAAATACTTGTTTAATACAGGATAACAGACTATTTTCCTATAACGTTCAGATCGTATAGATAGTACTTATGTTTGGTTTACCCAACATACAGTAAGGAGGAGTAAATGAGAAAATATGGAATCAGATTTCTGATTAGTTCTCACATATTTGGAAGAAATGCATTTTGTTGACAAAGAGTTTCTTTATTATATACCCCATAACCGATCGTTTCTTTAAGGAACATATGATACTGGTTTTCCGATCCATGTGTTTGCCTCAAATTCACAGGAGGAAACTAATGCCAGGTGACAAATTCAAGAACACTCTCTACAAAGGGAGAATTCAGACCTATTTTTCCAGTGTAGTTTATTTCTCTTGCCATTAAATACATGTTTTTTATATTTTCATTGTACGGCAACTATATCAATATTGACCAGAAATTAGCTTTAATCTTGTTGTCAAAAACTGTCAGTGAAAAAAAAGTATCTACTAAATGCTCGGTACTCCCTTAGATACCCGGGCCAAAGAGACTTAGTCATGTGCTTCAATAAATTAAGTCAACATTTTGTGTAGGTTGTTCTTATTTTTTTTTTTTTTTTCGAGGCGTGAAAATTAAAAGTGAAAGAACCCGACATGAAGTCATGCCATTTGTTAAAGAGAATATACATATATATATATGTACATAAACAGAGTGTATAGAGAGGAAAATTAATATGAAATACAATATAGGTAAATATGTACGATTTCAAGTGTTTAAACAGACCATTTCTAAGTGAATGCCTTAACCTTGAATTGTAGGAGAGAACGTGGAGTAGATTTCACCTCCCGGAGCGAAAAATAAACAATTTGATTGAATTGCATAAGACTGTATAGTATTCCCCATATTTGGCGACAGTATTCCTTAGCTCTATTCAGCAGAAAGTTGAAGTAAATATTTGACTCTGAGAATTGAGAACAGAATAGAATAAATATATTGTTAATAGGATTAATAAATATAACATGACTATCTAATCGATGCAAAACCGAAGCGACAAAAAGCCACAAACATAATCAAATCAAGTTCAATGGAAAATTGACAGAAAAATATAACTAACAGAAAAAGTTGATCAAAAGAAGTAAATAAATTTGGTTTTTGTTTTTTTGTTTCCTTTTGCCAATCATATCATTTACCTGGTCTGACGTCAGTGAAACGATTTTGAAGGTTGAAGCAATTTGCAATTAAAATTTTCATTCAGACATTTTTGGTTATTTTATCGGCCGTTGGACATTTCCGATACGAAATACAATTGACGTATATAATAATATCCAGAATGGCCCGTCTAGGGCAGGTGAGAGTTTTTTCAGATAAACAATTAACTAAAAGAGAGCAGTGTGAAACTATTTCACACATCTTCCAGATTTGCGTGGGGCTTCAGTTTCAATGTATCTGGTCAATATTCACAATATCATCTACGGTACTAACGAGGTCGTAGCTCACTTTTTTTCTTCTATTTGTCCAAGCAAATACATGGCACACAGCTTCTCCACCTCTTCTGGCGGGGAAGCATTTAATTTTTTTTAATCATTTTAAGACAAGAACAAAAAAAACTGAAAATATTTTGTTGGTGAGATAATTCAACAATCGCCACGGAATGCTTACCAAAAACTAAATATTTGACTATGAATGGAAAGAAGTTCTAATGATACTCTTGCCAAAAAGCGGGTCAATGTGTTTGTTGACAAGTTGAGCATCAAGCTAAGAATATAAGAGGTTTATAGCCTTGGTCTGATCATAGATCTCTAATGGTGTCCCATGAATTACTTATTCGATTTCAAAAAGTACTTTAAATTGTTCGATGTCTGATTTGTATAGATTAATTCCAGTTTGTTTAAGCTCTCACTGGCTTTTCAATTGATTGTTTTAATATGAAAGATCGGTTAAGATAATCTACTAGATACGAATTGGTTTCTGGAACTAATGTTGTGAATTGCATTGTTTTTCGAATTCTTATGACCCAAATTGATAATTAGCATAAACAGCTCAACTAGACAAGGGTAATGGGTAGAAATATCAGTTAAGTATAAGTAAAAAGGGCTATAGAAATTTCGATTCCGTTTAATATTGATAATTTTGGAAAAGGGTTTGCGTTTGGTGATATCACCCCATGTACAGGGCGAGAACAAATACAAGCGATAAGATAAATTCCGACTCAAATATTTGATATTGTTGTTAACACAAGTTTTGCCACTCGTAAGGTTCGCTACCACAAGAGAGTGGAAGGGAGTGAGAAACAGAGAAACAGAGAGAGGGAGTTGGAGAGGGAGATTCAAGAATTGGCACTTCACTCTATTATGAAACTCACACTCATTCTATAGAAACGATCATTCAACCTATGTAGAATTGAAATTCTACAAAATGTTTTTCGAAGGAAATATGTACATACATTTGACATTGATTCTTATCAAATAGTAACCATACTAAACGATGTCTGTGTTAGTACATATATGTATGTTTGTGTGTATGTATTTGTGACTGAGTGACTGATACAAAAGTTTTCGTGTCTTGTGATTATGGCCACAGGAAATGAAAATTTGCAAACGTTGTATGGAATGTGATACTCTCCTTTAACAATTAAGCTGAGTCGAAGATTTTTTGTCTACCAAGTTGTTGGCTCTTTTTTGTTGTAAAGAGTTTTGGCCAAGTATTACTTATCAAAATGATAAGGCATAAAAAGTTCACCTCAGTTGGCTCTCAGCAACAGTGATAAGCCATGTGCGAAAGCTTTACTCTACCACTTTATCTCCCGCTCTCTCTCTCTCTCTCTCTCTCTCTATCAGTTTTGGAAGAATAGTTGGTCAAGAGAAGCTTATTATGTGTCTATGTCATAATGGCGAGTCACCTTCCACGTGTTCGAGCATAGTTTGCCTGCCATAGAGAGGTTTCATTTTTCGCTCAGCAAAAAGTATCTTTCGCTCACTCAAGTATCTTTCACTCTGCCATGTTCGCCAATCGTTCGTTTCTTTCTCTCTTTGGGTCTCTCTCTCTCTCTCTATAGCTTTTGCTGTGCTCACTCTCCGCACAGTGATTGAAGTTTCAGTTTATTCAGTTTTAAGCTCTTCCAGCGAACGGTCGTGTATCTCTCTTGCCTGCCTTTAGAGTGTGTGGCGGATGCGCGTTATTGCCGGTTCGAGAATTGTTGTTGTTGTACGTACACACACACACACACACGCACACTCTCACAGTTATCCCCACCCCAAAAACCGCCACCGCCTTAGTACCCTAACGACAGCGATTCGGTGATCCTCTGTGTCTTTTTTATAGGTAATTAAAAAAAAAAAAATAAGAATATATTTTTAAAAAATTAAAATGAGAAACATATGAAAATTATTTACGTTTGTTTGTTGCTCAAGTGACAGTGCACATCTTAAAACAACAACAAAAAGAATTATTATATCGTTTAAATCAAAGTCAAATTGTTAATTTTTGTGGGGTGTTTGGGTGTTCTCACACTCTCTAGAAAACGTTGACATTTTGTCTAAGGTCTTCTCTGATTTTGCTCTCTCTCTCTATGTCTCTCTGTCTCTGCGTCTCTTTTTGTTCTTTGGCCTTTTGGGGGAATTTTCATTTTGGCATCTTTTATTTGCCTGCGGGCAGATCGACAGAGCAGATCTTTCGAGTGTCAGACCATAAGATATAAGATGAATAAAAAGATCGCGTGTTGAAGGACTTTCAGTGTGTGCCCAAAGAACAAAAAGAATACCACAAGAAAAAAAAAAAGTGAACAAGTTCTTAAGATCAAAAAAACAAAAATTTCTACAAAAACCAAATACAAACAGTGCAAAAACAAAAGGAAAATACAAAAAATAAAAATAAATCCAAACAACTTGACAAATGAAAATTATTCTGTGTATTTTGTGAGTAAAACAAAACTTTCGGCTAAGATCATTGCCAAATGGCTCAAGGCCAAAGTTATCAGATCAAGTTTTCTCCTTTGCAAAAATCTCTGATAAGGGCAAATAGCAAGAATCTATATATAGAGAGAGAAAGAGACCCCTATGTATATGTTTTCTAAGGATGACTCGACAATTGGGCTTTACCGAGTTGCGGAGTTTTGGGTTTTTTCTCTCGCTTTTTTTCTTGGGGTTTTTTTGGTTTGCTTTGTTAAGTGAAACAAGTTTTAATTGTAATTTAATGTTTTTTTGCGGTTTTTTTTTTATATTTTTATTTGGTGGCAAACTTGACCTTATTTCCCAAGAGTCTCTTCCAACCATTTTATATAATTGCCAGAGAAATGAATAAACTACCGATCATAAAAAAAAGACTCAGACGAGAAAACGGTTACAATTTTAACCCCTTTTGCTTGTTGGCTGCTTGGCACTTAATATTACTTAATACAAAAAAAAATATAAAGAGCGATCTTTCTACAACAACACGCATTCATGTGAAATCGCGCAACCCTAACCCTTCCCCTCCTCTTGCCTCTGACATGAGTCAATCCCTAACTCTCTAACCTTTTACTCTAGGTAGAGGAGAAATAGGCGAGCTTTTTTTTTTTTTGTGTTCATTTCGTGCAGTTTGAAATCGTTTACGTAAATCGAACACACATTATGAACATATAGATTTGTATTTATCATAGATTTTGTAATATAATAGAGACCACACAATTGTGGCTAATAGATTGACTGATTGGAGGTGATATTCTTTCTAAAATTTCACTTTTTCTGATTGATTTTTCTCACCTGCACAAATCATTACTCATCTTTCCCCAAAAATCATTTTGTGAATCATTTTCGTCGACGAAATATACTTGAAAAAAAGCATTTCATAGACATGCAACGTCATCGTACGATGACAGATAGCTAGATCAGATATATACATATATGTTTTGGTGATTTTTTTTTTTTTGTTTTGTTTCTCTGTGGGTGGAGTTATTGCGTAAGTTTTTTGTGTGTTATTTTCTTAGTAAAGCAACTCCAACTCAATTTCAATCTCAAAAGGCAACTCAACTCATCTTTCTGCCCAAAGGTGCTAATTTTCCGTACATAATTCACAGACTTGTGCGAGTGCAAAAGTTGAAAAAAAATACAGAAAAAATAACCTGAAACTAAAATAAAAAAAAAAAACTGAAACTCTTGTTTATAGCCCATAACTTGGCGGACTTGCTTATCGCTTTTTTTTTTTTTGTGATACCCATCGAAAATCATTCAGTGGAAGGGTATATTAAAGTATAACAAATGTAAGTAACAATCGCAGAAGAATTTATATATACAAAAGTATCTAATAGATACAAATATGTATCTGTCTTGGCTGAAGTATCTTTATTCGCTTTTAATTGCCTTTGGTTTTCGTTTCACTTAATTATAGCATTTTATTGACTTGCTAACAAGTAACTGAAAGTCGTCACGTTTTATTATTTTAATTTTTGTTCAAATTTTTCGTTACCAAGCAAAAGGCGAAGCCTTTCCTTTGGGTTGACACTTTTCTTATCGACTAAAAGAGTATTTGTGCGAAAAACGTAAGAACAACTTATCTTTATTTATGGCGAAAAAATATGTTGTATCTTATCTTAAGGATATAAAAATATATAATATGCGGAAATCAACCAAGTCCATATGCTTAGTAAAATATCTAAAAACAAATATTCATTACCGATTTGGTTATATACTCTCTGAAAACGAGCGCCTTTAGTCTGGCGTTTCAGTTTTCGATTCTCTCTTGCTCAGTTGGTATTCCTCCTCTTCTTCTTTTGGGTTTGAAGTGTTCTATTACGTCTCGTTTTGAATTTGAGTATTTTTTGTTGCTTTCAAGACTCGTCATCAATGTTAATGTTAATGTTAATGCTGTCTGTCGATTGCAGTCACCAAAAAAACATTCAAACTATTTGGTGCACTTCATGGTTCCATTTTTGGTTGATGTGTCAACCTTGTCCCCATTAGATAATATGGATTCCATGTTCAGACGGGGGATGAGCAACAAACATATTTCGATAAGGAAAAAACAAGCCACTTATCGAGGCCCAATCAAAACAGAAAGCATTGCACAATCGAGAAAATTACATTTTTCACATAGAAAAAATTCATTCAAATTTGGTTTTTCTCTTTTTGTCTTTCTTTTTGTTTTTGTTTTTGGGGTGGTCTTGTGTCAACATTGAGAATCCTCTACAAAGTGCATACACATGACTCGCTCTTCGTTTTGTGTGAAGTCTAGGGCATATCTATAATTAGCAAACTGCCGAAAGCGATTAGATAAGCCGTGATAAGATAAGTGTGAAAGCTTATAGTTACATTGTGTATGGAAAAGTCATATATATAACTAAAGAACAACAAAACCAACTCATACATTTTGGCACTGGAGAAAATTCTAAATCAAAACCTAATGGAGCTACTCTATGTTGTCTTTTAGCAGGATCTATTGAATCAAAATGGCTCAAATTGTAAGGCGCCCAATTCTGAAGCGCCTCTCCACTGATAACCAGGTGGGTTTATGGTGGATGGATGGAATAGATATTCTGTGTTATTCAGGAGCGGATTGATCATAAGTACAGCCAAAGGCATTGTGCAAAGTTTAAAGTTTTACTCAAGTAATCATCGTCTTTCTGAGCAGGATCTCATTCTACAGTTGTTTTCTTTCAACTTTGTTTATATGAAATGAATTTTGGCCTTACATTGTAAAATGTATCATGTTTCATACATAGTTCTCATATTTGTTACCTATGAAAACCGTTGACTTAGGAATTTATAGTACAAATCATTGCAATTAAAATTGTAGACTGTTCGTGTCACACTAAGCGTATGAGTGATATAATTAATTTAGTTTCAATATCTATGATGACAAATAAGGGAAATTAAAAACTATCAGGTTGTTCATTCATTTGATATAAAAAATGTCTGATCATGACACTAAATACTCCAGGAAATAACTTATTGTGGTCAGACTTATCATTAAAGTCGTTCTGAATATGATGTATGTATAATAAAATAATCAATGCTTCTAAACGTCTGAGATGAGAATTTAGTTATAACAAATGAGTAAAATTGTTTCTCCATTAAAGACAAATACTCAAAACTTATCCACTTTAAAGGAATAAAGGTTTAATTGGTACTTACAACAGGTACTAAGCAGCTAAATTTCACTTGTTTCTGTATCTTCCCATCATACATATGTATATCCCATATCATTATATCCCTGAAACAGTAAATCATTTCAGGGTCATAAAGCTTTGAAATAGAATCTGAGAAGACAATTTTGAATCTTAAAATATCTCAAGTTTGATTATTACCATTGACCTTTAGAGCTCATCCATAAAAATAGAAAATAAAGTATGGATAAAGAAAGAAAATCATCTATATCTGTATACTTTTTGAACTTTATGGGGGGAATGCTTTATGCTGGGGATTTGCAAACACCTGAAAACTTTTTTTCTTGTAGGTATGTCTATTTTGTTTAACACTCGGCAAGGGCATGATGACGCAGGTTCTTTATATTTCCCAATTCGGTTGTTTACCTCACAGCCTCTTAAAAGTACGAGAAATAGTTTTTGGAAATTTATAAACAAGAAATTGCTTCAAATTGCTTCGAATTGCTTCTCTTTGCAACACATTTCTTTCGGTGTTAATTTTTTGGCACATGTTGAACATTTGATTAGAGTCCATCAATGGATGGGGTTATTTGCATATGGTAACCATTTAATTGAGATAACTTTGGACATGAGATCGAATGATGTTGTTGACCTCGTCTGGAAATGGATTTCAGTTTTTTATTTTTGTCATTTTGTTTATTGTGCACTATGACTAATCTCTGAGTGTGTGTGTGTGTGTGGGACGTGACAATATTTATTGGCACGTTCAATGCATTGGAAATCAAAAACCAACAACAGGTTGAAAACTCATTCCAAATGGTCAACGATGACAGTTAAAACGAGGTGCTCAACGATTTATATGGGAAGTTTGGCAAAAAATTATCTCAGGGCATTAAAGATAACCGATTTAGATATGGAATCGCATTTAAATGTGTATATATATCCTTTCATTTAACCAATTAGTTGCGCCTCTCTAATTTGGTTAACTTTCACACTTTGTCTATGAAGGGGAAAATTGAAAAAAAATACAACTGTCAGCTGCCAGACGACTAAAGCCAAGTTCGTTTAGACAGTGGTGCAATTAAGACATTAATTATCTACAATTAAAATCAAATCAAATGCGAAAACCACTTGCAAGTGGATTTTACCCCAAAAGATGTTCAAATATTGTATATTTCGTTTATCTTCTTTCTGGCTGACTTTTAGAAGGTAATCAGTCAGGCCAAAAGACATATGTATATACATATATAAAGAGCTATAAATTGAACTGTAAATTGGCATTACCAAAAGTCATACAAAATAAAATGAAGCAGCGACATTGAAAACGAGCAAAGAAGAAAACCAGTTCAGAAAGCCAACATGAACAACAACTTGGCCGAGACTCTCTTGTGGGTGCCGAAAACGAAAACGATGCCGGCCGGCCGGCTGCCGGCTTGGCCTCTAAAAATAAAAACCAAAGCAAAGGCAACAAGTGGTCATAACTGTCAAATGGTTAGTGGTAGCAAAGAGTATCGGCCACTTAAATGGCCATCGTTTTCATCTCCCTCTCTGAGTCTCATGTGTCTGTGTGTGTGTGTGTTTGTGTGTGTGTGTGTGCTTCTTAACGTGTCAACTGCATGCGGCATGAAAAACAAAAATCACACAAAACGGGGCCAGACCATGTGATCATCATGCAATCTTTTTTCAACCTCAAGGAGTCCAACTCGAGTCCACTCCACTCTACTCCATTCCACTTGGCATCGAGGGGACTGCTACCAAAACTTAACCGCAGGCTAATTTGTCCCAGTAGGAGTGTCCCAGGCCCATGTCTGGCCTTCGACTTCTGTGCAATGGCTTCTCCATGCATTGTATTGATCATGGGTTTTGGGGCCCCAAACACACACACAAACAACACTAAACTACATGGCATCTAAGCCAATTCTCCAGTTCTGCCCTCTAGAGTGCTGGCCAGGTGCAGACTAAAATTGGAAATTCCATCTAGAGAAGATTAAATGAATGTCGAATGGATTTTAATTGATTTCTCATTGAAGTTTTTGCCTTTATGTATACATACATTGCAATTTGCATTCACCTCGATTTAGTTTGAAACTTTAAACGGAAGCAAGTGAAGTGCTAATAAACAGCTGGAGAGTTAAGAGAGAGAGAGAGAGAGATGTAGAGACTCTTTTTTGGGGAAGAGAATTGCATCATCATTCTGACCAAAATTCGTTCGTTATCTTCTTTAATTAACGCCATTTGGTCTGTTTGACTTATTTGGCTTAACTATTAGAGTGTGTATCTTATATAGATACATATACATATCTAAAGTATCTAAGAGATACATATGTATCTTAAGGCTGACGAATGACATTTCGCTAATTATGGTTACGTGTTCGCAACAACAACAATTATAAAGCATTGATTAAACAACAACGTTCAACCGACATCACACAAGTTCAATTTAGAAGTCAGACTAAATTAACCCGTTTCTAATTAAAAACTACTTATTAATTTACTCAATGAAAGGTCTAGAAAACTAAAGCCGATCTATTCCCAGCTGATCAATTAAAATGCAATTTATCAAGACTTTGCCCCAACTCAACAGAATCACAGTGATCGAGCAGAAAGATCAAAAGTTGTTGCGAAATCTAAAAGGAAAACAACACAAAATGGGTTTTCCTTCTACTCATTTCCTCCTCGGCGACTTGTCAACTTTCATTGACAAAAGTCAGCAAAAAAGTGAGAAAAGTGCAAGCCACAGAGATCACTCTCTCATCTGAATGACTTTGGTTTTATTTTCTCTCACACAATTTCTGTCACTAAGCCAAAAATCAGACAAACAAAATTTTGTGGCCCAAAGCGCTTTTCGTGTGTGTGTGTGTGTCTGTGTGTGTGGGTGTCATCTGGCGGTTTCCTAACCAGTTTCCATGCAAATCTCTAAAGAATAAATTAATAGACAAACAAATAATACAAAAAAAAATATACCGATAAATCTGAAACACCTTTCTCTTTTTTTTAGTTTTTTTTTTTGTTTGTCTGTTATATAGAGAGTATTTTTTTTTTTTTTTTTGTTATAAAAATAGCCACACCATTTGCAATTGTAAATTTAATAATAAAAAAAAAAGTATCGGCATTCGAAATGTTTTGTGTGTTTGTGGTGAAACATTCTGTCGGCGGATACTTGCTGGCTGAATGCCCAGATACATTCAGTTTCCCCTTGCCACCCAATACCCCACCCCCACCTTAACCATCACCCCTCCTGATAGGCCCCATCTTTGTGTGTGTGTGTGTGTGTGTTTTCATTCCCCGTCTCATCGTAGGTCAAGTTCAAGTGTAAAATGTGCGTTTCATTTCAGTTTTGGTTTGGTTCTGATAATCCAATCGCTTGGGCTTGACGCGTTTTAATCAGACAAAATATACACACACACACACACACACATAAACAACCCTGTAATTTATTTATAAAAATGTTGTAGATTTTAGTTTAGTTGTTTCAATTGTTGGTACATTGACTTACAATTTCAATGTGTTGCTGGCATTTATCAAATTTTGTTAATGAACAAAAAAGACTAAACTTTTTTAAATGAAATACCCTTACAGAGGGTACACAAAAACTTAAACAGAGTCCGCCTATCTCTTTGATTCAATTTTCTCTTATAGTTTTTAAGATATTGCCACAAATTGAAGCTTATGGAAAATTAAACATATGAATTTGCCTTTGAGGGCTATGTGAGTGAGAGAGACAGCATGCTTGTAAAGCTAAGCACTAAGATTTTGGTTAAAATTGTAAATTTCTTGGATCTATTGTAATTTTCGTATGACAAACTAAGATCTGGCTCTATGAACTAAGACTTTATACACTAAAAGTGTAGATATAAGTACAACTTATACTTATGACGTCATCTATGTCTAACTGAGACACAACAAAAACAACATTTAACATAACCAAACACAACGTTCTTCAAGAGTTTTCCATTTTCACAACAAATCTCTCATATTTAAGAGGTCTATGAACATTTGGCAAGAAGTAATTTGTAATTTTTTAAAAGACAATTCATTAAAAACACAAAAGATATATTTTTAATTCGTTGCATCGTTTGCATTAATATTTAATTTACATTTTTGCTGGGCTATTCACTTATTTTCTAGTTGAAAATCCACAAAGTTGGCAAAAAATTTATATAAACGAGAAAATATTAAGTATATTGAAAATTAGGCTCATTGCGTTTGGCTAGTTAGCTTTTCTTTCTCGCTTAAGTGGCAATTTATTGAATTAAGGTTGCCAGCACGCGAATCGGGTCATTAGACAGCCGACCGACTCACTGACTGACTGACTGACTGACTGACTGTTTCTCTGATCGGACATATCAAAAAATTAGAATATGCTAATTACCTGGCCCCAGCTGCTTTAAAATGACGACACACTAAACACTCGAGAAGACAATAAGTTTGCCTTGAATGAATATTGAATGGGGCATCGCTCAGAGAGAGAGAGGGAGAGAGAGAGAGGGAGATGGATGTGGAGTTGGGGATTATATCTTGAGTCATGTATCTATCTTTATATTCATTCATTTATAGACGTCATCTTCAGAGTTTGGCTTTTGCTTTTGCTTTTGCGGTCAACGCATTAGCATTCACTCTCTGCCATTGCCTTTTGGCTCTCTTTTCGCAGGTAAAACACCGAAATCACCTGATGTTTTAATTGCCTGGCGTCATCAGTTTTGTTTCATTTTTTGTTTTTCTTCGTTTTTGCGTGCAAAAAGTAAAAGAGAAAGAGAAATACACACACATTCATATCTGGGTATGAAAAGCCAAAAGAAAAGCTTAAAACTGTTGAAATTCTTTAAGTATTCGAGTTCAATAAACCAAAGATTTACAGTTTTAATACATAATAGAGTGAAAGAGGGAGAGAGAGAGAAGAGAAGGTAGAGAAATCGGGGTTTACTTTGGTCCAAGTCGGTGTTTAATGTCGATTATAATTACCTTTTTTTGGGGGGGATATCCATTATTTCCAGAAATGACCATAACCAATGGCCAAATAAAAGTTTTTGGAAGCCAATATAGTGCAATTTACCAATTTCGTCATTCATTAAAATTTTATTTATTGCCTGCAATTTACGATTACAACGAAAGTGTCGGAATAGTCTTTACAGACCCATGTTAATGCTATGAACATAAAGTCCGATTTTTAGAGTGCCATATATTCGATATTTTATTGAACAATTTAAAATACATTTATACCATTTACTCAATACCTAACTTCCGGTGGGTTTCATAACTTTGCGTTCTTTTCTTATCGTGTTTTTAGAAAAGGAAATCCCAAAAACTCAAATATTATTCAATGTCAAAGTTATTGAACCCAAGAAGTTTGTGATAGAATTCATTATATACCCTTTCAACAAGTTATATGTATTTTCAAATTTCCTTAACCCACAAAAATTATAATCAAGAAGAATCTAAATCTCCTTCAAGTGCATAGATATTATGTATTTCTTCCCGTTTGTATATGTTTATCTAATTTATATACTTACCTATTTGGATCATCCCGAAAAATTTGCATTATATTCAATTTGCTTTTTAGTCTATCAAATCGCATAAATGAGGCAAAAAAAAAAAAGAGAAAAGGAAAAACCATTCTATTTATAAAATTCAACACAAAAGCGCAAACCAACCAAATAATTTTATTATATGCACAATTCCCTGTTGTACCGCTTTCTCCGCACCCCTGCCCCCATCCCTCGGGTTATCCCTAGCCCGACCCGCTGGCACTCTCTAACCCAATTTAAATGTATAAATACAAAAAATAAAAAAGAGAAGAAAAGATTTGCACAATTCTAAATATATATGTATCGAGGCAATTCTTTTTCTTTCTCATTGCATACCCTTTGCACTAAAGGGGTATATTCACTTTGATATGAGCAGATCAGGTAAAAATATATATAAAATAAAGTCTACTTTTACTGTGTTTAGAAATTCAATCCGATTAGTTACAATACTATTAATATTCTAGTAAAATAAAGTAAAACTAAATTGCTCGAATTTATCAGGGATAAAAATTTAAGATCTCTTATTTTTAGAGCTTTATTTCTTACATGAATAGTAGAATATCTAAAGATAATATGATAATCGGTTTTAGGGATCTCAAAAAAGTACTAGAACTCTTTGAAAGTACTAAAAATCTTAGATGAACTAATAAGATCTTATCAACAATTAGGAGATCTAATATTAAAGTATTAAAGACCATTCTATTATTAATCTTCAATCAACCAATCATTTATCGGTTAGTTGTAAGAAATTTGCCAAAAATATACTTTGTTTTTTTAAAATCGATCGAGTTATTGTGATATACTAGTGAAACGAACTAACTAACTAATTGTAGCAGCTATCAGTCTTATGGGACTAATCCATTTGATATATCAACAGACAGATCGATGACATCAAACTTATCGATCTCGTTGAAACTTATCGATGCACTCAAACATGTCGCTTTGAAGAGATCGATTGATCAAAAAGTGTTTTTCGAAAGGATATACAAAGTTCGGAGCAATAAAAATGTATGAGACAAATGTTCTGTGATTTTTTTGTTGGTTCGCATTCAATTCAAAATGATAATAACGAGTTACTGTTGTCTGTCGAGCAAAAAACAGAAGCTGGAACTGAAACTGAAGAGAATGTTCGGGTTCACTTATTGCCGGTTGGAGCTCTAAGTCAAGGTTGGACATTTGTCATCGTTTAAAATTTGAATTTCATCTTCTTTCTGTGAGTTTCTTGTGTGTTTTTTTTTTTTTTTTTTTTTGTTTTTTAATATGTCTGGCACTGATTTCTTCCAATTTGCACAAACGGTTTGTTCTAAGTGTTTTGTGGTTTTCGGTTTCAATTTCTCTCAGTTTTTTTGCGGCATTTGTCTTGTCCACTTCTCATGACCACCTCCCCTTCCGTTTTGATGGTGGAGAAGAGGAGCTAATTTGGGCTTCCTGTTGCTTGTCGTAACATCAAAGTGCACGTGCCTGTGCAGCAAATGAAGTGAAATCACGATCAAATTATGATAACAAGACTAGCTAAAATAAAGATCTCTTGATTTGGTTAGCCAATTTAAATGTAATTTCTCCCCATCCCTCAGCCCCACAACCATGTTTATGAGCGCCTTGTAAAAAACGAGTGTGGAAATTAAAAATTCGAACAATTGACAGATTTTGATAAATGTGTCCAGACATTTCAGTTTTTGCTTCGAGTCGGAGAAAGTGCAAGTTGAAGTTGCTGCAATTTGTCAATAGACCAGCCCATTTGAAGAAGACATTTGCCAAGTTGCTGTTGTTGTTGTTGTTGTTGCTGTTGTTTAACCAAAATGGCAACATAAATGACACAATTTGTAGGCTGTAGAAAAGCCATAACCACTTTTCACATGTCACAAATTGCAGTTAACACAAAATGCCACTGACCTTGAAGACCCTTGACGAAGTTGCAACTTTGCTTTGTCGTTTTCAGTTTCAGTTTGGGTTTCTTTTCGCTTTTGCATATGTATGTGTGACGCCTCATTTCCAGTTGGCATTTTCTGCCTGACAGCCCTGAACAGCCCTTACCCATTGCCACTGTCTGCCTGAGTTTGCAGAATGCGCCTCAATTTCATTTCCAATTATTTGCCCACCAATGGCGGAGGCAACAGCAGCTGGATCGTGCCCTTGCATACAGATTTTTTAGTTACTCAAATTGGTCTGGCACGGCGCTGAGCTTATTTATATATATATAGATATAATGTATGTACGTAACCGAATTTATATGTATTAACAACCCCTCTGAAAGATAGAAAAAAAATTGTTAAACTGTTCTATTTATGCTCAAATGAACTGGAAAAGCAACCTTAAAACGGGAAGCAAAAAATGCAAACAAAATATTTTTCCAAACAATTTGTTACTTATAGAATTGATATAATTCTGAAATAATTATCTAAGAGAAAATGATTTTCTACATATGTATATGTAAATGAGAGATGACATACTTAGTGAGTGCATTTACCATATACTAAATATTGAGTATTTGTTTATTTTACATAGAGTCATGATAAGAAAAAAATGGGTCAAATTATATAATAGATTTGTGTGTTGATGATGCTTCGATTTAATAGATTCTAAATAATGTTTTTATTTAAATTTATTGTTACTGCTAATTAGTAATCAAAGTATTATGTATCTATCTGCCTAACAAATCTTAAAACTTATATAATTAAAAGTCACTAAAAATGAAAATGAATTAAAATGAGAGATTATGCAAAGTTTAAGTATTTGCAATCCATTAAAGAATGTTTTTAACAACTTGAATTACATTTTTATAGTAATAATATCAACAGGTTACTCTTTCGATATTTAGATTTAGATAAGAGACTTTTGGTATTTGTTATTAACATTTTGTAAAAGTTTTAGAGATAAGAGAAATCCTTCCTGGAGGATGGATAATGAACATATTTTTATAAAGGTAATGCCCTGGAAAAGGGTATTCAAACTTCGACCGACCAAAGCTATAGAATTTGTTGTTTGCTTACAATTATTTTATTATGTTTTGATTACTTTTGATCATTTTTCAAATGATTCATTACAAAATTCCAATTCCAACCCACTATAGATTATATGCAGGATCAGGTGAAATAATGAAAACTTGAAAAGAAATGACAAATGTTTTTATTTAATTTTATTTATTATGTTTCTAGACTGACAAACAAAAATTTCAAATTGTTTTTAATATTTTTTCAATATTCTTAAGTCTTGTAAAATAAATGAGGCAATTTTTATGACAATATATAAAGGGGTTAAAGTTGTGATCTGTGAATCTGCCCTAGCCAAATGATGATTGTGTGTGTGTGTGTGTGTGTCTCAATGTGTGTTGTTTGTGTGTGTTGTTTGTGCCAATTTATTACTTGAGTAAAAACGCAAAGTGATTGACGGCTGCCTCGTGGATGCAATTTAAGTGCAACTGGCGCTCAATCCAACTGATAAGCCGCCTTCTGCTTTTTGCCTTCTGAATGATGAGAGTTGTGCGGCTTTGATCGCAGTAGAAATAAACCCGAAACTATATTTAGTATGTATGTAGACATAATCAAGATATACGAGTCTAGATGTCTAGATTCTAATCCTAATCATCATCAGACAGTATCATTAGTGCACAGACAATGCAACCAAATGCAACCTGGTAAAGTGCTATCAAATGGTTGCCATGTCTGATTATTGTGTCTGGCTAGAGCTCTCTGTTAGATCAATCTGTAAATGAGTCGCACTTGAATTATTCATAAGAAATGGAAATTCAAATCAAGAAAACTGACTGTTGTTGTTGTTGTTGTTTAGGGGAAATTGCCAGATCTTTCCACATCTAAAACTTTCTAGAGTCGTCACACTCAATTGACTGGTGTTTCAGGTGTGTCAGGTGCCCAGTGCTGATGTCACAGTGCGCAATGTCTTATCAGGACAAAACTAAACAACAAATTGAGGCGTATGAAAGAAGTATTAATTAGCCTTTGTCCAGATAATGTCAATATCTGTAAATTAACAAGCTGATCGATAAGCAAATCCGACAAATCGATATCACAATATTTTTTAAAAGTGACGCAATCAATGACGAAGATTTTGAGTTTTCGAAGAAAAAGATAAGGAAATCTCCGATAGTATAGAAGGAGAAAGAGCTTTCGATTCAGTTAACATTTTAGGGTGTTGTCGCTAGGTTTGCTTTTGAAAGCCATAAAAATGAAGTCTCTCCCATTAATTTTATTACACTTTTTTCTTCTTCTTGCAGATAAGACGCTCACGGGACAAAGTACGCACGGAAGGAAGGAAAGGAACGGCGACGACTCACTGCCAAAAGAAAGAGTGAGTGAGAGAGAGAGAGAGAGAGAGTACATAAACAGCAAAACCGTCGTCTAAGATGCAATTGTCCGTGGCATTGGTGGCTCTGCTGCTAGTTCATCTAGCGGTAGCCACTCCTACACCATCACAAGAAGCTGCCAACGTTGACTGCCCCGAGGATTGTACTTGCTCCCTGGCCCAGCATACACACAAACCTTTGCTGCATTTGAAATGCTCCAGCACAAAGGGATTGAAAAAGTATGAGCAAATAGTGGGATCTGATATACCCATACATTCCATTGACTTGTCCTATACGCGTCTGATCCGAGTGGGTCACATATTGGACGTATTGCCAGACATCACTTCAGTGGATTTGTCGCACAATGAACTCCATGAGACGGGCCATTTGAGTAAACGCATCAAGAAGCTTAACCTGAAGCATAATCGTTTAACCTCGACCGCATTGTCGCGATTGCCTCCCCCTATTGCAAGTGCTGAACTTGCAACATAATGACATCACATATTTACCCGAAGAGTTGACCCATCTGAGGCATCTGAAGCAATTGGAACTCAGTCACAATGCCATCAATTGTTCCTGCAAGACATTGGGTGTCCGCAATTGGCTTCAAGAGCAAAATGTCTTCATGGAACATCCTGTAGTTTGCACTTATCCCTTGGAGGCTAGAGGCAAGTCTTGGTTGCAATTGAAACGGGAGGATATTTGCCTGGCCGAGCATCAGCATCAGGAGAACTGGTATGAGGAGAGCGACAATGAACTGATGATGGGCGATCAGCCTTTGGCCGTTTCCACGGAGCACGAGGAAGAGGAGGAACTGGGCAAAGATTTCCTGCCCATTGACAAGAGCAAGGTAACAAAGTCTGCCAAAAAGGTGGCCAGATCGCCTGCCAGTGAGCCAGATGTTGAGGGCTCTGGTGACTTGAGTGAGACGAATATGGAAATGGTTGCCCAGGAGGTGCCGCAACCACCACCAGAAGTGCCAACAACCCAGGCACCAGCTAGCAATGTGGAGCACATTGCTCACGATGAACCTTCATCTGTCGAGGATGAAGACGATGATGCTGATGGCTCGGGCTCCGGAAGTGGTATTTTGCTTATACCACCACTCCCCATTTCTCCCTTTGCTGAGGGTGATGATTTTGATCCTGCAACTGACAAAAAATCCGACGACGACGAAAAATACGATCAGACACCTATGGAGGCGCCATCGCCAAGTGTTTTCAATGAGAAAACCATTGGCATCTATAAGGGTGTTGACGAGAATCAGGATCAGGCCAAGCCGGTCAACGAAGATATCATTGTTCCAGTGGTTCAAACTAATTTGGACACAAGTGTGGTTACCGATGGCCCTCTGGATGATGACAGCAAGGAATCTGAGGATATTTTGGCTGCTAAGATGGGCAAACATGATGACAGCAATGCAATCTATTATCTGCTCAGTGTCATTGCCCTGATTGTGGTGGGTCTCATTCTCTTTGTGGCCATCAAGCGATGCAAATACAACAGCAATGCGGCAGCCCGTGATGCAGAGGCTCAACGTCAGACCGAATTGCTGGACATGGACAAAAAGCAATTGGGCAAACCTTTGCAAAAGAATGGCCAGGAGCGTTCTCCCCTGATTGGAGAGAAGACCAAACTGGATGAGGCGCAGATAATCAATGGCAACGGCACCAAGAAACCCTACGACAACAATGAAGTCAAGGATGCTGCGAGTCAACAGCAACCCCTGCTGAATGGCAACGGCTCGCCGGCCAATGGCAAAGATGTGCCCACTATCAATGAGCCAAGTGCTCCGGCTGTCCATGAATATTACCCGATTACGCCACGTTATCCCACACCACAATCCCCGAGAGCCTCCAAATATGCTCAGCATCAAGCAGGAGATGAACCCAATAACAATGATGTGGAAACCGACGGCAATGCCACATATCCACTGCCATCGTCACCCAAATCGGGACGCTATTCACCCGTGTACTCGCCTGAGACGGGACGTGTTAAGATTAAGCTAACAGAGACACCAAGGCCCAAGACCCCCATGTTGGTCACACGCAGCAAATCGAATGCCGGCGATATAATCACAACTCCTGTCACACAGCCAGCCGTAGTCAATGGCCATTGAATGTCCTCAAACTCCACAAACCACCACCACCCAACCCACAACCACTGAGCTGGGTGGTTGGTGTAAAACGGCAAAATGGCAAAACTATTTGTTTATAAGGCTCCCCCCTCCGCCCCTACTCCCAGCCCACTTGGCGATAACGCTAAAGTAAACTAGAGCCAAGATTCAATTTTAGCTCGACCAACACCAATAAGAGAATGAAAGAGGACCCTTTCCGTAACCCTCTCTCCCTCTCCAACCTCCAAAAAAAGAAAAAAATGTAGTGTGTCTAGGCTCTAAGTAAATTAATTAATAATTAAGCATAACTCTAGTTTAATACCAAAGTTAAAGCATATATTTTATATAAATGTAAATTTATTCCTCTTCCTTCTCCCCCCATCTCTCCACCCAAGCCCCAAAAGGAAAAAAACCCCCCTTCTTCTTTCTTGTTTTTATTGCCTGCCTCTGCATCTCCGCATGTGATGACCACAGAATCATACTTACTATAAACTTATGTACTTTTTGATATAAAAAAAAATATTTGTACTATCTACTATATTATGTAAATTACTTAAGCTGCATCCTGCATTCAATTGTGAAATGAAATTATGTGAAAACAACAACCACAACAACAACAACAGCATCAACAAGAAGAAAACCTGATGAGTTAATTCGAAAATTATGTGAGCGACTTTTCAATACAAAAATAAATACGAAAAAAAAACTATAAACATAAATGTTGAACATCTATTTCTTGCGATAATTTAATGGGATCTGGAGAATGATGAATTCTTAACTCGAAGTTGATCCTTTTAACCACAGAACATATTAGAAATTCCAATGCACAAACAGTGGATTTGGCCAACCCTTGAAATAAAAAGAGGATCCCTTTGTGTTAAAACCGCAGAGAATCAGCAGAAGTGGCTCCACAAAAACCTGAACAAAATTATACCTTTAAAAGATACATATTGGAAAAATACACATTCGTTTTCATATTTAGTTTTTAAATTATCCAAAACAAGAACTTGTTAGCGCCGAACTATTTTTAAAATGCTCACTGACAAAAGCTGCCGTTATGAAAAACTACCCAGTGCTAAGGTCTGAGTCCAACTCCTAAGGTCTCCCTTTGGACTATTACTCGACCCTTAGGACTCAGTGGTGCCAACTTCTTTCATTATCGGTTCGACGTTGGCACCATTTGTTTGACTCGTTGGTTCGACGTTGGCAGTACTGATGGTCGATGAGGCGCCAAGTTTAAAATAAGTTTATAAAATTGTCTTTTTTAAATTTTTTGTGTGCTTAAATAAATATATAAAAATGTTTTGTGTTGAATTTAACAAATGGAAATAATATGTGAGGGAGAGTGAGAACGACTTAGAATAGAGTTTCTCGCATGGGCTTGCGGACCTGCTCCTCCGCATCACTGGAAGACAAACTGCCACTGGCTGCTGCGAAGCTACCGCTCACCCGGCGACTGGCCGAGTTCTTGCGCTTCTTACGCTTGCCACGCTCCAAGTCCTGCTCCTTATCCGATGTGGAGATATTTGATCGATTCTCATCAGGTAATGATGTCAGTTCGGGTTCCAAATCCAGCTGCTGAAAGTCGCTGGCAATAGTCGAGGAGGAGCCTTCTTTGGTTTGCTGTTTCTTGGTCGACCCAAAGTAATCCTCTACAGCGGGTTCCAGTTCTTTGGCGGTATACACCTGAGCTGTGGTCACCTGGAACGGTAAAGCTGCCTGTGCAGGCATACCAATTGGCGTCTTTGGCTTACGCTTGGCAAATGGACTGCGGCCAGGGCCTACGTTAACTTCCTCGTACTCATTATCCGTAAGGAATTCCACACTATCAGCTATCATATTGACTCTCTTAAAGGGAGGAATTTCGGCTATCTTTGGCTTTCTCTTTGTATACGGACTATTCTCGTAGCTCTGGAAATTGCCAATTTGTTCGGCACTCTGTAAATTCTGCGACTTCAGATGGGCCGGAGGGAAACGTGACTCCTCGATGCTGAAGCGACGACTGCCCGACTGATTGGTGTAACCCACATAGCCAGTACGCCTTTGATTTCGTCCATGTGGAGCAGTACGTTCCTTGTCTCGGTTCGAAAGCATTTCCACGCTGCGGAATCTCTGACGATTATCCAATTGCAGATCATCGTTCTCCTGCTCCGAATGAGAATTCTCTCCATCCGCTTGGGTTTGCGAGCGTCGCAGCTTACGTGAACGTGGTCTATCGTTTCCCAAGAGATCGCCCATGGACTTGGCCGGACGCACCAGTTTGGGCATTCTCAAGGCATCCTCGTAAGAGGGCAACAAGCTTTCCTGTTGAGGCTCTTGGGCAATGTGCATTGTCGATGAGGTCTCCTCCTGCAACATGCGTTCGTTAATGTCGCGTCTGCAAGAAGTCAAACTAGAATTTCATCATTGGAAATGGATTAAATATTCTTTCACTTACATGCGCCGAGCTTCGGCATGATTATCCGCATATTCTCGATGATCTTGACGGCGCTTACGTTTACGTAGAAACTTCTGCATGCAGGCATAGGCCAATATCAGTCCAGCAATTACCAAAAGTGTTACCATAATGGTGGACCAAACCTTTTCCCCATTACCACCCTTTGATCTGGCCATCCATTCATCTATGCAGGCATGATCCCATAATTTCCCATAGTATGGAGCAGGTGAAGCGCAACGCAGATGATGTTTGTCTCTGATCTGTGGGGGAAACAGTCTCTTAAAGTCATCTCAAACAATTATTCCAACCAATACGACAAACCTTTGCTGGCTTGATCGTGATGAAATCATAGAATTCCACAAATTCAGGACTCTGGCAATCGCATATCCAAGGATTATCACCCAGCCAGAGTTGGTCTAGATATTTATTAGAACGGAAATATTCCGGATCAATGGGATTCGTCAAGCGATTTCCATTCAAATGCAAATCGGCCAATTCGGGAAAATCTCGAAAAGTATTATTTCGTATTGTTGAGAGTCTGCAAGAAAGTGTTACAAAAATATGATTCCAAACAAAGTTGAGAGATCTTTACTACCTGCAATTGCCTAGATTCAATGACTGCAATGTTTCCGAACGCATTAGATTGGGGATATCGCTGATTAGATTGTGAGATAAATCCAATTTCTGTATGGCCGATAAACTGGTCAGACTGGAGCTATCGATGGATGTTATTTCACACCAACTCATATTGATTACCCTCACCGAATTCGATACGATTCTGGTGAACTTCTGAATGACATTGCGACTTAAATTGAGTTCAACCAAAACATCATTATTCCGTATAACATTTCGATCCAGTCGAGCAATCTCGTTGTAAGCCAAATTCAATTGTTTTAGACGTTTCAAATTGGCAAAGGCATCACTGCCGATTTGTCGTAAGAAATTCTCTGATAGATTAACCACCTCCAACAAAGTATTATTCTGAAAGGTATAAGCATCCACAGAGCGAAAAAGGTTACCACTTAAATCCACCTCGCTTAACAGGGGCAAGCCGCTTAGGTCAATCTGATTCATATTGCAGTGGGAAGCCTCCAATTTGCGCAACTCGTAGGCCATAATTAGATCCCCATCTTCGGAGCCAAATTGCAGTTCCGTGTTCCTAGACAAATTCAGGGCCTCCAGATTGGGCAGAGCCTCAATAAAATGCGATGACAGTATCTGAACACTGCAATTGCTGAGATCAAGAGTCCTCAGACTTCTAGAGGGCAAGGCAGCCAATTGTACGAGTTTGTTATTGGCCAGAGAAAGACGTTCCAAATTTGGCAATTGATTTACCAACTGATCACCGCCCATCGAATTGATGCCACAATTGGCCAACTCCAATTCACTCAGCGATTGACTCTTCAGTTGCTGTGGAGCTTCCTCATTGCCAAAGCTACCAAAGTGATTGCCACTTAGGCTCAGACGCTTCAGACTGGGAGCATTCACAAAGGCCTCGTTGGGGTTGAGATCAGACCAGCTGGTGATCGAGTTATTGGCCAGCAGCAAGGTGCGCAATGAGGTGAAACCAATGAGACTTCGGGTATCCAAAAATGAAATCTCATTGTCCGACAAGTCCAAGTAGATGAGCGCATCAATATCTGCATATTGGGTGGGAAACTCGAGAAATCCATTGCCCGACAAATCCAAATGCTCAATCGGTATGTTATTATCGAACAATGGATAAGTCTTCAAACCACGCCCTGAGCAATTCGCATAGAGACTGTCCACCACCCAAGTGCATTTGCATGGCCATGGGCAGTCGATGGCCAAGATGCCAGACCCAAGACCCAGCAGCAGGAGTAGCCCTGACCAGATCACATTGGGCAGCATTACTCTGCAAATCAAAGTATGAGGAAAATTACAAAATTAATCCAAGCAAAAAGGGTTGACTTTGTTATCTAATCTATCTTATTAAATCCCTATCGTTTATTGACTCATTTTATAATCTCTCCCAATAGAAAGAAAACGCATTTTGCTATCTCAAGACGTCTTCGTTGTTGTAATCTGGAGACAAACAATATATAAGGAAACTTAGATCTTTTTCTCTAAAGATCTTAATTAACTTTGGCGAACAAATAGTCATGATGTTTTTTAAAAAAAGTATTCACTTTGAAACGTTACAAGTTATTTTTGAAAACAAAGCTCAAAAAAATGCTTAGAAATAGATAAGATAATCTAACTAAGGGTTAGGCCAGATTATTTTGCTTATTTATGGTAATCTTAAATATAAAATCAGTTACTCATTAGTTAGTAATTAAAATAAAAGGAATTAACGAAGGAACCTTTACTTAAGTCCCCAAACAAACTTCATTCAAAAGATCAATTCAACTCAAAAAGGGGAGGTTAAGGCCCATTCACAATTTTTGTTGTGTTTGGTTAAGAAGAAAAGACGTAAAAAAAAAACTGATCGCCCATGAATGGGTTGCTATCTCTAGACTCTAGACCCAGCGAGAGGTCATAAACGTGTGAGTTTTTAGGTGAGGAATAGGCAAATAAGCTCAAAGGGGTCGAAAATACGACAACGGAAATTCCATAGAAAAAAGACACAAATTCGCAAATAAAAAGACTTGAAACTCGCTGAACTTTAGTAGCAATTTTATATGCTTTTAGTTATAAATTTTATGTCTTAGTTTCCATTCCAAATCGATGACTAAATCAACGTAAAATGTGCCATGGGAGTTTCCGATTGCGAAAGAGAGAGAGAGAGAGAGAGAGAGAGAGAGAGTAGGTGGCAGAACCAAACATTCATAGAGATTATTTTATTTTTATTGATCACCGATTGGCAAGGGCATTTTAAAACCCTAAAACCCTTTATAAAATTGTTATTTCTTTTCCTTTTTTTAGGGGTTTTTTTAATTGAACGCAATTTGAAATTGCGTCGAATTCAAGTGTAACCCGATTTATATATATATTTCTATATAGTATATAGTCTCTTCTGGCTGAATATTCACCTGTTCGTGTTGTTTATGTATAATGCACTGGCAAACCGCTTCTTATCTTATCAATTCCAACAAAAAAAAAAAAAAACTGGAACAACACACACACTGGCACACACACACACACGAGGTTGTAATTAACTTTGTAAGTCGTTTGAGTTATAGATTTCTAATGATTTTTTCTTAGCGAATTTTCATAGATGTAGCTGCCATTATGAGAGGATTTGCTACATTTTCCAATTGATTTCCATCAATTTTTCTATTTTCGTTCAATAGTTTCACGTTCAGCTGACGATTTAATACTGTTCGAGGGTTAGGAGCAATAAGAAAAAAATTACTCACCTGCTTGCTATGAACACTGAGCGACTCCCACAGATAAGATAGGCCGTCAGATAAGCCCCTGTCAGTGTTGGTAAACAAACGAAAAAAGAGATAACCCTAACCGATTGTCTAGCCCTAAAGAAAAATACCAAAATACCCGTAAAAAAGAAACTAATGTAGCAACACTTAGCCGAACCTTTCAATGAAACCCAAGCCAAAAAAAAAAGGCTAAGAAACTTTCACACTTTGCAGTAAGCTGACAAATGTGCGGTAGGGGGGTGGATGAGGGTGTGGGGCGGCTGGGGTAAAACGAAGTTGTTCATCCTTGACGTATTTAACATTGAATCGTTTTGTCATATGATAAAGTGCAGCTGCAACAACTGCAACAAATTACAAGGACGAGCAGCAAAAACGACTGATAGGGCATTAAAATTACCCATTCCCCCAAAACTGCAACCCAAAAACGAGGGGCAAGAGTGGCGGGGGAGGGCGGAACAAACCAGACGACATCTCTAAACTAACCGGATTTATTGTAATGAAGCGTGCGCAAAACAGAAACGACGACTACGACGACGCTTTTTCGCCTTCAGACAGACACACACACACACACAGCAGAGCGATAAAGATGCAGTGGGAAATAAAAAAAAGAAGGAAAATTATTTTAAAACGAAAATCAACAACAACCACAACAACGGCAATAGAAGCAAAACTGACGTGTTGACAGCAGCATATTTGTTCAGAGGGGGTTGGGAAGGGAAGGGAAGGGAATGGGAAAAGGTACGGAACAGGAAGCTTTAGAATGAAGGAAAAGACGAGAAACGATTACAGAAGGCATCACAACTTTCGAATACTCTATAATTATTTGATTTTTCCTTTAACAATCTTCTTTTGAAAAGAATCAAAGACTTGGACCCTTTCTTAAGTCGGAAAATTAGATCCTTTCCCATCCCCATTTTCCAACAATCTGAGGTTTGAGGTGTAAACGTGGAACAAAAGATATCAGTCATTACTAATACTTCTTTGAGTTTCTTTGCATTCTAAATTATTTCAGAAAGTTCTTCTAAACTTAACAACTATCAAAAGCTGTTAGGGTATTTATGTGTGTGTTATTTCGATTCACTTTTTAAATGAGTGGCAACCGATGAAAAAAAAAAAAAAATCATATCAAAGTTTATGCTCTTTGCCCTCAAACAGTGTCTCAAAACATCGAAGTGGAATATGCATGAAGTCAGCGTAATGCCAAGACCCTGATAAGCTCAGCCAGGATGTTGCCCCCCCACCAAAAAAAGAAAACTTCTCACTATTGAATGTGGTCGGTCGCCTGGTTCCCGGACAAAGCCATTGTCTGTCATCCAGGCAGTCAGTCAGCCCGAAATACAAATTCAAATTCAGAAATCTGTTGCCCAGAGTCACGCGGATAACTGCACAGATAATGAGCAAGTATGAGTCTCTCTCTCTCTCTCTCTCTCTCTCTCTCTCTCTCTGTGTGTGTGTGTGTGTCCTTGCCGTTTTAATGAAGCGCAACGGCTTTGTTGCCGAGACGCCACTGACGTCTCTCCGCATCCTCCCCGTTCCTTTTCATCAATCGTTCTGGCCCATCCAGTGGGATAATTAGCAGACGCCTCGATGCAAAGTCAGTCCTGGCGTTTGGGAATTTGCACAGTTGAAATCACAAGTTAATGCCGCAAAGGTCCTTTTCGTTCCTCCGTGGCGTTTTTGTATGCTTTTGTTAATGGATTGATTTTGAATTTTCTCTCATCTAATCTGGGTGAGGGTTTTTTTTGTCGACTTGATTTTTGAAGCATTTTCTTGCAACTTTCTTCGTCATTTTTCGCGCTTAACCAAAGAGGAATAAAAAGAAATAAAAAAGAAGTGCTTTTTATTTATTTTTGCGGCACTTACTTACCCACAAGAATCAGGAGCAGGACGAGGCCGAAAAAAGTTTCTGAATGACAGCTGGCGGACTCCGCACCAGATAAGCGTGTCCAGAAGATGCCACAGGCAGGCAAAGGAAACTGAACAAGTTGGAAATAATGATAAAAAAAAAAAAAAAAACTGAAGAAGAAGCCAAAACTCACTTCAGGTATCAAAAAGCGGAAGTCCAGTTTCAGAGTGTGCAAAGAGCGAAAAGCTAGCTTAGCATTTCCTTTTGCAGATGTCATAAAGATATGTACCCCCCCTGCTGCCCTTTGCCCTCCGCCCGCATTTCCAGTTACCATTCTGGGTAATGTGGCATCTTCTAATCACACACACACACACACATACAAAATGCTGCAAACGAGCTTCTCATTCGTATGATTTTGATTATTTTTATGGTTTAACGCCTGCAGATTTCATTTTTATGGCCCAAAAATGAGATGAGGAAGAAAAAAAAAAACAATTTGCTTCTATCTGCAGGACGATATGTCACATAAACATAAAGAGAATAGGACGAAATGTCCTTGGTATGAGGCAAGCAAATGATACTGGATGAAATGAAATGGGGCGTTGGACTGACTTGAATTGGAGTGGGTTGGTTTTGGGGTTTTGGAACTTTAATTTGCATACTCATGGATGATCAAAAAGGCAAACACATCTCTTGAAGCATTTTCATCTTTCTTTTTGGCCAATTATATTTATTATTCATTCAATTCAGCAAGAGAAAAACTCTGATAGATAGAGAGAGATAGAGAGAGAGAGAGACAAAGCCCAAAAGGCATTTTCATTTCGAGGAAAATCAAAATCAAAATGCTGCAAATGCTTTCGAGCATAAAATATCTTAAATAGCAATAAATTTCGATTTTTGTCCACTTAAATGCTTTATGAATTATAAGCTTAAGACGAACATTGGAAGACGTTGAATGAGTGGGAAATAAGAGTGTGGTGGGGGTGGGGGTGGGGGTAGGGGTAGGGTAGTTAACAACCCCCACATTTACCACATACCTTACCACATAACCAATTCAGTTGGCCTCCTTTGACAGTGCACCTTGAGCATTTTCCGAGAAAAGTTTTCTTCTTAAGCGAAAAATGCCAGCCAGTCACTGATAGCAATCCCCCAACTCTAGCTGCTCCTCCTCCACCTCCAGGGGGTGCCTGCCTGCCTGCCTGCCTGGTTAAGAAGGGAATTGGAGTTGAATGAAGGTATGGTTGGGGGGCCAAAAGAGATTTAAACGGTGGCACATTCTGCTGGCAAACATTTTTAAGACTTTCCACCTCCGCCTCCATTTTCATCTCCTTCCAGAATCTTGTATTTTCTCTGCAAGCCTTTCGCCAGGCCACAAAATGCCATAAATCAATTCGTATTAGTTTTATGAAATTTATACCTGCGGCGTTATGGCTCACTCCTTGTAGTAGAATGAGGCCAACTGAAGGCGGGATGATGTCGCCTTTAATAAGCAAATCTGTTTCAAAAGTCTATTCTTTAGGTTTTTTATTTGTTGTAGTCCATGCATCAGCAGAAAATTTCATACTTTTGCTCATTGTTAGATTTTCAATTAAAATTGCCTGCAATAAAGGAAAACAACTATATCTATCGGTGAGATTGGAAAGTTGCAATATTTCCTAATTACGTGACAGCATTTTGTTGCTGTTTCTTTCTTGGGATCCTCAATATCCTTAAACTGAACGTTCGAAAGTATGCTAAGCTTTTTAAAGTGTCTCTTACGGCCAAAAAAGGAATTGTACATGGTGCAAGGCACTTCCATTGGATATTATTATAGGTAATTGTTTTATTTTACCTTCTTTCACGTTAAATTAAAAGAATAATTAAATAAAAAGGTTTCCATTTCATTTTAAGTACTGTCTTACAACTCCCAAAATTATTACATTTCGAAATAAATGAATTTTGTTTCACAAAATTTCGATTCTCCCACACATAAGGAATGAGGATAAAATTTCCAGTTAGTTCATTTTTATACCATGCATATTCATTTTGTGTGCTTGAACATAAATCTCGGTCTATACATATTTCATTTCATATTCATTTCTTGGCTATAAAATGTCTGATCTCTGTGCCTTTTCTTTTTCTTTGTGTTTTTTTTCGGCAACTTTTTGAATTATCGCCTGACATTGGGATTATGATTTCTTCTCCTTTAAGTTTTATTTTTTCTTTCTCCTCCTGCAATGAGTCCTTGTCTTTTACTGCCTGTGGTTCATTTCTGTCTCAGTGCCTGGTCAGTGCGGAGACTCCACACCTTGGCTTAACCTCCCTGGGGGGTAATTCACAGTTTTTGGCCATAATTATTATCATCGTAAATTATGCGGCAAAGGCAAAAAGTTTTCATCTTACTGGATTTTATGAAAATGAATTGAGATTGAGCTCAGTCAGAGCTATTTACTACTCTACTGCTAAATGTGAAATGTGAATTTACAATTGATTTAAATAGTCGCACAACGAATGAAACAGTAAATCAAAGTGGGCCAACAATCTAACTGCTGGAATCTTCCCCTGCCCCCCAGAAGGCTCACTTCTTCTCTATGCTCTGGAGAAATTTTAGGCAATAATCTGCAGGAGAAAGCCGAGTGTCATAAATAATAATTAAACAACTCGCGTTGTTAAGTCTTTTTATTACGCGCTCCACCTTCCCCTCCCCACCTCCCCAACCCAGCCAAAGACAACAAGGCAGCTGAATTCAAAGGCAGCGGGGTATGATAAGAAGAATGGAAATGGGAATGGGTAGGGCACGGCAAGGATAAGTTGGTCCCACAACAACGACCAGACAAGGGAAAGGGCTTAGTAGTAGCTAGCAGAGGGCTGAGGGTAGCATGTGCGATATATGGACGCAAAATTTTCCACATGAGCCAGCAAACGGAGGGCAAATGGGAATGGGAGTGGTTGAGCAGCAGGTGGAGGAGGCAAATGCAAGCTAGTCAGTTAGCCTCCTAGTCAGGTGGCCCTTTCCCTTTGGAAGGAAGGAAGGATGCTAAGACGTAATTAAGAAAATAAATAATAATCGCCCAATGCAGCAGCAGCAGCAGCCACCATGAGAAAAGGACTGAGAGAAAGCCGTTAGTGTCTGTGTCAGTTTTTGGCTCTTTTGACTTAAGCCCATGTTGTCATATTCGCAATAGAATATCCCTTGGTCCCTGTCCCTTTTTGGGCATTTTCGGGAGGGCTTGGGAGCTCAGCCTCTTACGTCCTCTTGCTAAACAAGAATTATTATCATTTGATGGTCGAAAGAAGGCAAAAAGGTTTAATGGTGTCCTAAGAGTACGTGTAGTTATTTTTTCTCGGCTCCCCCCGCAGAACTAAAGTCCTAAGTCAACTTCTGTGTCGAGTGAGATAAAGCTTGACTAAAGAATTGTCTTTTAATTGGTCAACTTAACAGATAAGTAGTAGTAACAAAACTCGAAATAGACAGAGATAGAATGTGCATAAAAATTTAATCCAATTTCTGCAAAGTGAAAATGAAAAATTTCTAACTTTTATACTGCAAATTCTCATTAACTAATTTGCGGGCCAAAGACAACAAAAACCTCACAATGAACAAGTGCCCTCTTTCTATGAAGATGTCTTCCACTTACCATCACCCTACCCTTCCCTTCCCTGTTCCGTCAAATCAAATGGTTGTGTAGTCGAATGTCACAAATCAAAGCGGAATTATTATTACTTATGACCATTTAATTGGACTTTGCGTTTATTCATTTGAGTTTCAGTTTCGTTACGGTCGTTTGTTTTGTGTTTTTCCCGTATTTTGTTTTTGTTTGCACAGTCAATTTGGCAAATGAATCGCCGGCAGGACCAAAGTAAACCAACAACCACCAGAACCAACCACTGTCAACTATTTGGCTCGCACGCTCATTAGTTTTATTGCCATATCAGTCAAAAGCCGCAAAACTATACACTACACCGAAAAACCCCATTCCTCTACTCGTTCTCCCTCCCTCTCCAGCATTATCATTGCAGACCACTCTCCCTCTCTCCTGCCAGCCTGTTGTATGTCCTTTTTGGCAAAGTTCCCTTTTGGCATTAATTTGCTGCCGAATGTCTCAGTTTCACTGCCTCCACCTCTCTCTCTCTCCCTCTCTGTCTATCTGTCTCTCTCTGTTTCACTCGCTTGGCCTCTTAATAAATTGACAATTATCCTCTTTCGGTGCAACATTTTGTTGCATTCAGATCTTGTTCTTGTTCTCTGGCATTTACTTGCCTTTTACAAGCATCACTTAATTATGATTGCATTACTCAGATTTATGTGGGTGAAAACTTTTAAGCGAGAGTGTGTGAGAGGAGAAGTGGGCAGGCTAACAAGCAAGATTTATTTCACAAAATTATGAAAAAGTTGGAAGAAAAACCCACAGAAAAGTGCGGTAGGTAGTTAATGTTAACTATGCAAATGCGTTTGTTTTTCCCCTTCTCCGCCTCTCTCTTTTGGGGCTGGCTTATGTACATTTACTTGCCTTCTCGCAAAAAAAGCAAACATTTTGTTGGTTGCTTGTTGTGGGCGTGGCTGAACACTCACTCGACTTGACTCATAACCACGAGGAGAAAAGCAAAACAGCCAACCACAGCCTGGTGCAAAATGCTAACAATTTTAATTAATGGATAAAGTTATTTCGGTATTCTGCACATCTCATCTACACAAGCTTTCCTCACTTCTCTGCCATCCCTTCCTCTCTCTTGGCACTTGAAACTCCTTGGCTGGAGGAAAGGAGAACTGTATGAAAAAGGAAAATTGTAAGGAAGAGATAAATTCTTTCGGAGTCCAGATGAAGGAGTCCTAAGAAAAGTAGCCTCTTCCTCTTGATTTGCTATAGAATGGAAATTATATTTAAATGAATTTGTTGTGAACTGCGAAAACCTGTAAGAAGTCCTTAAAAATGTTAAAATATGTTTAAGATCCGTTCAATCGATTGACTTCTGCTGCAAGCCATTCCCACAAAGAAATCTCAAATATTTGAAATAGATTTTTAGATTACATTTTATTTAAAATTTATTAAATTCTTTAAATCAAGTTGGCTGGTCAGATTGATACACAAATTTTGCAGATAATCCAATCCAGCGGACTTCAGTTAATGTGAATGTCGAATACATATGTAAGTTTTGGGGATTATAAAGATTAAGGAAAATTCAGAGCCAAGAGCCAATGATACCGCAATTAATTATTCTGCAGAATCATCCTCTTTTGCTGTAAGAAACAAACAAATTTCCAGTTACCAATAAATAATAAAAACTAAGCTAAGACACTTACCAGTTGTAAAGAAAATATCTTTTTGAAGGAAAACAATAAGAAAACGTAAGACCAAGAGTTCAGCCTACGTTGACATCAAAACTAAAACGTTTAAACGTTGCATATACAGGCGATTGGACAAGTTTTTCTTGATGGAAGCCGGATGGTAATGACAACAATAACGAAGATTATGGCAATAATAATAATTAAGGAAAATGAAAAAGAAACAACCACTATTCAATATGTTTCGCTGTAAGAAATTAAAAGAAAACTTGGACTTATTAACGGGTAATGAAAATTAAGAATCCTAGACCAACTAATGACTTACCAGTAAAAAAGAAAATAAGTTTTCCCTGGTGGGCAACAAAATAGTTATTATAAACCCACTAATCTGGTCACTAATAGTGGACTTCAGTCATTTTTCTTTATGCAATTCAGATATTTAGGAAAGGAAAGCCAAATTATTAATAAGGAAAATGAAAGCCAGCAATGTTCCACGGCGCTGTACATCAAAAGTTGTCTCTATCGTTGATCACATTTGATAGTACGAATTAGCATCCTGTAAGAAATTTAAACAAAGGAAATTGTATAAAATTCTGATTTACCTATGGGTAAATAATAATAAACTAAACATCTGAAACAAAAAAACTATGAAACTTACCAGTTGTGAACGAGGTCCTTCACAAAGAAATAACTTCTGGAAAAAGCTTATGTAACGTAAGACCAAGTTCAGCCTACGTTGACATCAAAACTAAAACGTTTTAGCGTTGCGTACACAGGAGATTGGACATGCTTTTCTTGTTGGAAGCCGGATGGTAATGACAACAATAACCAAGATTATGTTAATGTTAATGATGACGTTGAAATCTTATAATTATAAAGGAAAATGATGGTCGGGGACCGTGATATGGCGAACCAAAGGTTTTGCTGTAGGAAATTAAAATAAAATTTTGAATTACTAAGGGGTAAATAATAAAGTAAAGGTCTGAGACTAACTAATAGACTTACCAGTTGATGAATATTAAGGAAAATTTTCCCATATTTCAAGCACAGCTAGAAACGAGGCATTATCGAGCAATCCTGACCACGTGGCACAATTTGTGTTTCGTATCCGTTGCATCCACCGTTAACCGGACAATAGGGGACAACAGCACACAGTTCGTGAGCTACCGTAATTTAAAATTTGATTTGAATTATTTTCCAGGAGTGGGCAACATTTCCATGGAAGCTATTTCTTTAGAGATTTTCGTCATGTACTTTACCAACTTGATCACTGGAAGTCAATCATTGATATACGCAAAAAGCGCTTGTCCAAAAAGCGATACTTCCACGGAGTTTGTAAGTACCTACATACATATTTTGCATTTCAAGATTATGTATCCATTATGCTTCATTGCAGCTGACCAATTCTGATGAACTTGCTGACATCATTCTGGAGATCTTAATGCAAGTGCCCATACCCTTGAGGCGAAACATAGTGGCCATAGTGTCTGACAGGTTCCGGATGAACATTCGTACCCTGAGTATAGTGGAGGACATATGTCCTTACGTGCCACCTTCACACGTATTCGATGTGACACATTTGTTAAATTATTTCATAAATCAATTGGATATCTGCTGTGAAAACAATGTTCTTTTGCTGGTGGACACTGTATTCAAAAGAGAGGAATAGATGCGGATCCATTAATTACGACACGCTGGCTCTCTTCTGGGCCTTCGTAAACAGTATTAAGGAGACTTTGAAGAACATTTTCCAAGTCATTGATAAGGATGAGTTCGTTTTGACAAAACTTAACAGCGACCGGATGGAGCTCAAGGGGAAGTCATTTGTGAGTCATATGGCGGTCATGCCCCTAAAGATGTGTGCCGAAGGTGGTGGATTGCAAATTTTCACTTACCAATAAATAATAAAAACTAAGCTAAGACACTTACCAGTTGTAAAGAAAATATCTTTTTGAAGGAAAACAATAAGAAAACGTAAGACCAAGAGTTCAGCCTACGTTGACATCAAAACTAAAACGTTTAAACGTTGCATATACAGGCGATTGGACAAGTTTTTCTTGATGGAAGCCGGATGGTAATGACAACAATAACGAAGATTATGGCAATAATAATAATTAAGGAAAATGAAAAAGAAACAACCACTATTCAATATGTTTCGCTGTAAGAAATTAAAAGAAAACTTGGACTTATTAACGGGTAATGAAAATTAAGAATCCTAGACCAACTAATGACTTACCAGTAAAAAAGAAAATAAGTTTTCCCTTGTGGGCAACAAAATAATCATTATAAACCCACTCATCCGGTCAATAATAGTGGACTTCAGTCATTTTTCTTTATGCAATCCAGATATTAACGAAAGGAAAGCCAAATTTAACAATAAGATCTGTGATACCAGTTAACAGACCTAATATTATTTGCTGAAATAGTTTTATATGTAGATACATTTAAATTCTACACAATGGACAGACTTACGCATTGGAAAATAAATTTTGTTCCTGAAATGATTTAAGGAAAATGACATCTTGAAATCCTAGAAATGCGAGTTGCTAGGCATCAACTTGTTACAACTAAAACGGAAAACTAAAATCGGAGCAAAAATTCTTTTCCCCTTATTGGTACAAATTAGTAATTTGTATATTGTTTTGCAGTAGGAAATTTATACAAAATGTCCATTTACTTGAGAGTAAATGATACAAATTGTATGTAATAGACTTACCCGTTTGGAAAAAGGAAGTTAGACTTCTTGATAGGACTTTGTAATATTAAGGAAAACTTATTAATTTATTTTAGGTCAAGTCACAACGAGAGCTGGAATATCATATCCTGTGGGTATAACGGTTATCTAACAATACCAATGATGAAGATGATGATGATATAGACATTTATCTTAGTTATTAATAAGGAAAATGAAAGCCAGCAATGTTCCACGGCGCTGTACATCAAAAGTTGTCTCTATCGTTGATCACATTTGATAGTACGAATTAGCATCCTGTAAGAAATTTAAACAAAGGAAATTGTATAAAATTCTGATTTACCTATGGGTAAATAATAATAAACTAAACATCTGAAACAAAAAAACTATGAAACTTACCAGTTGTGAACGAGGTCCTTCACAAAGAAATAACTTCTGGAAAAAGCTTATGTAACGTAAGACCAAGTTCAGCCTACGTTGACATCAAAACTAAAACGTTTTAGCGTTGCGTACACAGGAGATTGGACATGCTTTTCTTGTTGGAAGCCGGATGGTAATGACAACAATAACCAAGATTATGTTAATGTTAATGATGACGTTGAAATCTTATAATTATAAAGGAAAATGATGGTCGGGGACCGTGATATGGCGAACCAAAGGTTTTGCTGTAGGAAATTAAAATAAAATTTTGAATTACTAAGGGGTAAATAATAAAGTAAAGGTCTGAGACTAACTAATAGACTTACCAGTTGATGAATATTAAGGAAAATTTTCCCATATTTCAAGCACAGCTAGAAACGAGGCATTATCGAGCAATCCTGACCACGTGGCACAATTTGTGTTTCGTATCCGTTGCATCCACCGTTAACCGGACAATAGGGGACAACAGCACACAGTTCGTGAGCTACCGTAATTTAAAATTTGATTTGAATTATTTTCCAGGAGTGGGCAACATTTCCATGGAAGCTATTTCTTTAGAGATTTTCGTCATGTACTTTACCAACTTGATCACTGGAAGTCAATCATTGATATACGCAAAAAGCGCTTGTCCAAAAAGCGATACTTCCACGGAGTTTGTAAGTACCTACATACATATTTTGCATTTCAAGATTATGTATCCATTATGCTTCATTGCAGCTGACCAATTCTGATGAACTTGCTGACATCATTCTGGAGATCTTAATGCAAGTGCCCATACCCTTGAGGCGAAACATAGTGGCCATAGTGTCTGACAGGTTCCGGATGAACATTCGTACCCTGAGTATAGTGGAGGACATATGTCCTTACGTGCCACCTTCACACGTATTCGATGTGACACATTTGTTAAATTATTTCATAAATCAATTGGATATCTGCTGTGAAAACAATGTTCTTTTGCTGGTGGACACTGTATTCAAAAGAGAGGAATAGATGCGGATCCATTAATTACGACACGCTGGCTCTCTTCTGGGCCTTCGTAAACAGTATTAAGGAGACTTTGAAGAACATTTTCCAAGTCATTGATAAGGATGAGTTCGTTTTGACAAAACTTAACAGCGACCGGATGGAGCTCAAGGGGAAGTCATTTGTGAGTCATATGGCGGTCATGCCCCTAAAGATGTGTGCCGAAGGTGGTGGATTGCAAATTTTCACTTACCAATAAATAATAAAAACTAAGCTAAGACACTTACCAGTTGTAAAGAAAATATCTTTTTGAAGGAAAACAATAAGAAAACGTAAGACCAAGAGTTCAGCCTACGTTGACATCAAAACTAAAACGTTTAAACGTTGCATATACAGGCGATTGGACAAGTTTTTCTTGATGGAAGCCGGATGGTAATGACAACAATAACGAAGATTATGGCAATAATAATAATTAAGGAAAATGAAAAAGAAACAACCACTATTCAATATGTTTCGCTGTAAGAAATTAAAAGAAAACTTGGACTTATTAACGGGTAATGAAAATTAAGAATCCTAGACCAACTAATGACTTACCAGTAAAAAAGAAAATAAGTTTTCCCTTGTGGGCAACAAAATAATCATTATAAACCCACTCATCCGGTCAATAATAGTGGACTTCAGTCATTTTTCTTTATGCAATCCAGATATTAACGAAAGGAAAGCCAAATTTAACAATAAGATCTGTGATACCAGTTAACAGACCTAATATTATTTGCTGAAATAGTTTTATATGTAGATACATTTAAATTCTACACAATGGACAGACTTACGCATTGGAAAATAAATTTTGTTCCTGAAATGATTTAAGGAAAATGACATCTTGAAATCCTAGAAATGCGAGTTGCTAGGCATCAACTTGTTACAACTAAAACGGAAAACTAAAATCGGAGCAAAAATTCTTTTCCCCTTATTGGTACAAATTAGTAATTTGTATATTGTTTTGCAGTAGGAAATTTATACAAAATGTCCATTTACTTGAGAGTAAATGATACAAATTGTATGTAATAGACTTACCCGTTTGGAAAAAGGAAGTTAGACTTCTTGATAGGACTTTGTAATATTAAGGAAAACTTATTAATTTATTTTAGGTCAAGTCACAACGAGAGCTGGAATATCATATCCTGTGGGTATAACGGTTATCTAACAATACCAATGATGAAGATGATGATGATATAGACATTTATCTTAGTTATTAATAAGGAAAATGAAAGCCAGCAATGTTCCACGGCGCTGTACATCAAAAGTTGTCTCTATCGTTGATCACATTTGATAGTACGAATTAGCATCCTGTAAGAAATTTAAACAAAGGAAATTGTATAAAATTCTGATTTACCTATGGGTAAATAATAATAAACTAAACATCTGAAACAAAAAAACTATGAAACTTACCAGTTGTGAACGAGGTCCTTCACAAAGAAATAACTTCTGGAAAAAGCTTATGTAACGTAAGACCAAGTTCAGCCTACGTTGACATCAAAACTAAAACGTTTTAGCGTTGCGTACACAGGAGATTGGACATGCTTTTCTTGTTGGAAGCCGGATGGTAATGACAACAATAACCAAGATTATGTTAATGTTAATGATGACGTTGAAATCTTATAATTATAAAGGAAAATGATGGTCGGGGACCGTGATATGGCGAACCAAAGGTTTTGCTGTAGGAAATTAAAATAAAATTTTGAATTACTAAGGGGTAAATAATAAAGTAAAGGTCTGAGACTAACTAATAGACTTACCAGTTGATGAATATTAAGGAAAATTTTCCCATATTTCAAGCACAGCTAGAAACGAGGCATTATCGAGCAATCCTGACCACGTGGCACAATTTGTGTTTCGTATCCGTTGCATCCACCGTTAACCGGACAATAGGGGACAACAGCACACAGATCCTAGCCATTGTCCTTGATGACTTAATCCATTCTGCTGTAAAATAAAACACACAAATTCATTTAGAAAATTATTAAAAAAAAAAAAAAAAAAAAAATGGACGAACACGTGTATATGTAGGTCCTTTTGAATAAAAAAAAAAAAAAAAAAATATTAGGAAACTTTCAACTTATTCACTCAAAAAATAAATTACACTTTTACTGAACTCACTTGACGACAACACTTTTGAACAACTGGGAGTAACTGAGGATTATTCGTTTCTGGTGCGCCTTTTATAGCGAATTGTCGGCCTACTAAGATTGAAATTAAGCAAGTCATATTTTTTGACATCCAGGCCTAGTGGTGACTTTATTGCGATAGGTAGAAACGAGCACATGTAATCGAATACTCGAATGGAGCAGGATCCGCTGTAGTCAGCTGATTGACTTAGTGTGGCAACTTAGCTAAACCCCCGAAACCCCCCCTGTATACACGCCTGGGATGTACAGTGGTGGTCAGCGTGTAAGCCCCTTTTTTTTTTTTGATTTTAAATTTGATTTTCTCGGCTCCTAAGAAACTTAATGAAGAAATTTTTTCAGTTATTTGTTGGTTATTGTATTTAGAATCTGACACGTAATTATTGTCATTCCAGCTTTCGACGTTTTTTTTACAGGTGCGTTTGAAAAAAAAAGCTCCCCCAAAATGTTTGACAATAGTTTAGCCCGGTCATTTCAAAATCTTTAATATTATAGTTAGACATGTGTATTCTTTGAAAAAGTTGTAGATCTAGGTAGATCTAGGTAATCTAACGAAGATCCCCATGTATAGGGATCTTCGTTTAAGGTTTCTTTCTTTAAACAAACTGGCCAAACAGCTGTCAAACGAGTGTGACTCTAGCGTTCAATTATTGTCGCAATTCAAATTTGTTCCACCTTCTGAGAAATTGCACAAGAAATGTACCCTTGAGTTGCCTCGTAAGCAGTCGCCAGCTCTCTCTATTACTTCCTCTCCGATTTTACTTTCGCCTACACCATCTTCTTGTCCCTCTTTATGCTCTTCTTTTCAGATTGAAGTACCCATTACAAGCCCTGGTGTACCTCAATCTATCCCTCACGGGAACTCTGATCAATCACAGGATCATGCCGACTCTCAATCACTTGCGGATCCCAATGCTCCTCCGCCTCCACTAACTGTAGTGCCTCATCGCAAACAATTATTTATTTCTAGGCTTGCTCCAGATACTTCTGAGTCGTCTGTGGCAGCTTACATTGGTAATATTTGCCCTGCTAAGGTTTTAATTCAAAAGTTTAAGTTTTCTAGGCCTCGTGAAATCTCCTCTTTTAAAATTACAGTACCAAATGAGTACTTCTCAGCTATGGTTGACCCTAATTTTTGGCCAGAGGGCCTAGTTGTACACGAGTTTGCGCCCAATAAGCGCTCTCGTCCGTTGCCTGTCCACCTTCCTACTTTATCTTCTGCTTCAAAAAACTAATAACGTCTAGTCTTTGCATTCATTATCAAAATGTAAGAGGACTTCTTACCAAGCTGTCGAACCTTTTCTGTGATAGCCAAACCTTTTCGGCTGACATATTAGCTTTCTCTGAAACTTGGCTTAACTCCTTTGTTTTAGATAATGAAATTCTTTCTAATAATTTTATTTCTTATAGGCTTGATCGTGTTGGTCGTCGTGGCGGTGGAGTACTCATTGCTGTAAACTCGAATCTGTCTTCAAGTGTGGTGCCGATTGATCTCCCCTTGGGTGTTGAGTTTATTTGCGTCGAAGTTACATGTTCTAACTTTAGCCTATATATCTCTTGTTCATATATTCCTCCAGCTTCTGATATCATGATCTACGTGCACCATGCTGATGCTTTACGAACTATTTTTGGTCGTCTTAAAGATCGTGATGTTCTTATAGTTTTAGGTGATTTTAACTTGCCTAATATTTCTTGGCTTGTTGATGATAATCTATCTTTCTTAATTCCTTCATCTCAACATGTTTTTCTTGATAGCCTACTTGAATGTCCACTATATCAGTTGAATTCTTTCCTTAACTGTTCTAAAAGAATCCTTGATCTTGTTTTTGTCTCTGATCCCACTGTTAGTGCTGTTTCGCAAACACAGCCACTAGTGAAACCTGAAGATCCTTATCATCCTACCATTGAAGTTACTATTTCTTACAATTCCGTTACTAATTTATTTAAAAACATTTCAAATTCTCGTCGTAGATGTTTTCGTAAAACAAATTTCAATCTTCTTAACAGCCTTATTTTCTCTTTTGATTGGTCGTTTCTATTTGAGTGCTGCGATATAGATTGTGCAGTGAAGTTTTTCTATTCTGCTCTTAATTCTCTAATTGATAAATGCGTTCCTTATGTGAATGTCTCTACCGTCTCCAGCTCGCCAGTCTGGTTCACACGTAGGCTCTCTAATCTTCGCAACATTAAATCGAGATATTTTAAAAGATTTAAAAAAACTGGTTCGCGACTTGACTATGCAAATTATTGTATAGCTAAATCTCAATTTTGTCTTTTAAATACTCAATGCTACAACAATTATCTCGTTCGCTGTAAGGCTGAATTTTATAATAACCCCAAAAGATTTTACAACTTTGTCAATTCCAAAAGACGCTCTAATGTCCTACCTTCCACCTTCAGACTTAACGATCAGTCTGCTAATAATGATTTAGATATTGCAGATCTGTTTGCTAAATTTTTTCAGTCGACATATTCTACTACTGCTTCGGATCCCACACCCTATCCCTTTTCAATCCCACATTTAAATTGTATGTTTTTTCCCAGTATTACTGAAGACTGTATTCTCTCTAGCTTGTCATCTATGAAGTCTTCCTTCGTTCCCGGGCCTGATGATATACCTAGTTGCATCCTTAAAATGTGTTCGATTTCCCTATCTAAGCCTTTAGCTCGGTTATTCTTTATATCGAGTGAGACTTGTAGATTTCCTGATATTTGGAAGGAGTCATTTATTATTCCGCTTTTTAAAAAGGGTTGCAAATCGGTTGTTTCCAACTACCGTGGCATTGCCAAACTTTCGGCAATACCTAAACTGTTTGAGAAAATTATTACGTCTTCCCTTCAACATCTATCCAGATCCACTATTTCTCCTTGCCAGCATGGTTTCATGAAAGGTCGTTCGTCGCTTACCAACCTTTTAGAATTGACTACCCTAGTACACCATGGCTTCCGTAAAAAGTGTCAAACTGATGTTATTTATACTGACTTCAGTAAGGCTTTTGATACGGTTGATCATTCTTTGCTTCTCGCGAAACTTAACATCATGGGTTTTTCACCAAAATTATTGGGTTGGTTAAAGTCGTATCTTATTGGCAGAACCCAAAAGGTGTCTTTTCGTTCCTCGATATCTAAAACTGTTCGAGTTACGTCAGGTGTACCCCAAGGCAGTCATCTGGGCCCACTATTATTTACATTGTTTATAAATGATTTGCCTTTGGCCTTGGCTCATTCACGCGTGCTCATGTTTGCGGATGACGTCAAGATTTGTTATTCCTATAATGATCCTTCTTTCCAACAGTACTTGCAATCAGATCTCGATGCGTTCTGTGATTGGTGCCACGTTAATAAATTACACCTTAATGCCTCTAAATGTTCTTTTATGACTTTCAGTCGTTTGTCTCCGCTCCTAGCTCATTACTCTATTAAGTCTGTTCTGTTAGATTGTGTTCCATCATTCAAAGACTTAGGCGTTATGTTTGACCCTAAACTTTCATTTAATGTTCATATTTCTTCAATTGTCAACAGAGCTAGCAGCCTTCTCGGCTTCATTAAACGTTGGGCCAAAGAATTTGATGATCCCTATGTAACAAAGGTTTTATACACTTCGTTAGTTCGCCCTACTCTAGAATATTGCTCGCCAGTGTGGAACCCGCAATATGATGTTCACCAGCGTAGTATTGAATCGGTACAGAAGCAATTCCTTAAGTTTGCGCTACGCGGTCTAAATTGGGACCCGGGTCTTCGCCTACCTTCTTATTCTGACAGACTTCTTCTTATTAATCTTCCTTCACTTTATAACCGTAGGCTTGTTTTTGGCATTCTCTTTCTCCATAAACTAGTCAACGGCGAAGTCATTTCTACGAATTTACTAGATACGCTGTATTTTTTGTGTTCCCTCACGTCGGACCAGAAACTTTTTTCCTATTCACCTTAGTAGATGTCTGACTAACTACTCTCTTCACGAACCTCTTCGTGTTCTTTGCCAATCTTTTAACAACCTTTCTCACCTTATCTCTCCTCATCTTTCTGTCACTTCTCTTCGCGCTATACTTTTTAATCATCTACAGCGAAACCAATGAAAATATTCTGGACTTGGATTGGCTGCAACTCATCCCTGGCCACATTGGCTGTGAATCGGGGCATAGCTGGCACCTTGTGCAAATAAAACACCTCCACCGGGCTGGGGATGTTTAGTTGTATATAAAGCTAAGCTACCTTCTTCATTTAATTACTATCTGTCTTTAGCTTAAGCTTTTTCGTCGACTGCTGTGTTAGTTGACGTAAATAAATAAATAAATAAATAAATAAATAAATAAATAAATAAACTGCATACCAAAAATTTTCATTTTAGCCCCAGTATTTATTTTGGGGCCTATCGAAATTTCGGGATTTTGTATGTAATTCTTGAGGTCTCTTTGTTTGGCGACGTTTTACGATACCAATTTAAACTTAAGTATTATTTTCTTATTCTAAGTATGAAAGTGAATTGAATTTCCCGTCAAATGATACATGTTTCATAAAAATCCGACAAAAATTAGATTGATTTCACCGCCCATACTTAAAAAAAACGAGGTAAGCAAAATTTCCCATACATGCGTGCAAAGAAAGAGACGGAGGATGTGTGGGAAATTTTGCTAGTTCTGGTCTTTTTTTAAGTATGGGCGATGAAATCAATCTAATTTTTGTCGGATTTTTATGAAACATGTATCATTTGACGGGAAATTCAATTCACTTTCATACTTAGAATAAGAAAATAATACTTAAGTTTAAATTGGTATCGTAAAACGTCGCCAAACAAAGAGACCTCAAGAATTACATACAAAATCCCGAAATTTCGATAGGCCCCAAAATAAATACTGGGGCTAAAATGAAAATTTTTGGTATGCAGTTTATCTTAGATTACCTAGATCTACAACTTTTTCAAAGAATACACATGTCTAACTATAATATTAAAGATTTTGAAATGACCGGGCTAAACTATTGTCAAACATTTTGGGGGAGCTTTTTGTTCAAACGCACCTGTAAAAAAAACGTCGAAAGCTGGAATGACAATAATTACGTGTCAGATTCTAAATACAATAACCAACAAATAACTGAAAAAATTTCTTCATTAAGTTTCTTAGGAGCCGAGAAAATCAAATTTAAAATCAAAAAAAAAAAAAAGGGGCTTACACGCTGACCACCACTGTATGTACATACATTCCATTTACTTAACATCGAAATTGGCAAATATGTGGCATCTTTTGGGGGGCACATGTAGGAAGAAAGTCGTATAGATTTCCATTGCGTGTAAATCGGGATGTATGCCTAAAAGATGCTAGAAAAATGTTCTTCATGGCACACTCATATTACTCCTATTTTCAGTTTATTTTAAGGATACCCGAAATAGCCGATTTACGGTTAAAAGACGAATTTGATTTGATTATATAAATTCACATTCCTAAATAAAAGGCCATTGCAATATGTGGCCAAGCCTAAGGATGTGCTCATAAATTGTATCTGATTTCATTTTTTCTTCTTCCATAACCAACCACCAAACATAGCACACAATTTTAATTTAAAACTTTGCGATAACAAATGATGCACATCCAACACACACAAACACTCATACATTAACTCACACCCATTTGCTTTTACCTTCCACCTACTTAAAATAAGAAATAATGTTGACTTCTGATTTAGTAACCGCAAAATAGCTGTTCCTTCCCTTTGCCACTGGCTCTCTTTCGCCCACTCTCTCCCAACGAATGAAAAGAAGTGAACTTTGCTTCTAATAAATTGTTTCATATCTGCCGCAAAAAAAAAAAAAAAAAGATGTTGGCTAATATACTCCGACCAGAAAAAGCAGCGGCAGAGAAAGATAACTCATACGCCGTCGCTTGGTCTCAAAATTGCTGTTTCTGTTGCTTCTGCCTCTCTTGCTGATTTTCCTTTTTACATATGCATATTTATTTCCCCCTTTGCTTATCAGAACTTCACTAAGGAATAGGAGAAAACCCAAAAAAAGAATTTGAGAAATTGCCAAAGACATTACGATTGCAGCACATTAGCCCGAGGAAAAAGAGGAGACCCTTTCTTCTTTCACCTAACTACCTACAACATAAGTCATCAGTAACCGCATATGTAATATGAATGCATTTATGTAGAATTTATGAGCCCAGAACCAGAGCACAAAGTGCAAATTTAAATTTGAATAAAGTCAATTACAGTAACAGAAATGTAAGAGAATATATTCTTTTTGCTGGATTCCCAAAATCAGTATTACAGCTTCTCAGATCCAAATCCCTATCAACGTTACTTAAATGAACTAGAGTAATCCTGCATAAATACAAAATGTTTATTCTTAATAATAAAGCAAATGTTTTATTATTTATTCATGCTCAATGTAGAAAGTTTCGGATGTACACAAAGAACACTACAGAAATAATCCTTCAGGACATTGAGATTTGACAACATTCTGAAATCTAATATCCAATAGAATAAAAAACACAATTGTTATAAAAGAAGACAAAAGTATATATTTCAATCCATTGGAATATCATATCCTGTGGGTATAACGGTTATCTAACAATACCAATGATGAAGATGATGATGATATAGACATTTATCTTAGTTATTAATAAGGAAAATGAAAGCCAGCAATGTTCCACGGCGCTGTACATCGAAAGTTGTGTCAATCGTTGATCACATTTGATAGTACGAATTGGCATCCTGTAAGAAATTTAAACAAAGAAAATTGTATGAAATTCTGATTTACCTATGGGTAAATAATAATAAACTAAACATCTGAAACAAAAAAACTACGAAACTTACCTATTGTGAACGAAATACTTCACAAAGAAATTAGTCCTGGAAAAAGCTTAGACTGGTAATGACAACAATAACGAAGATTATGGCAATAATAATAATTAAGGAAAATGAAAAAGAAACAACCACTATTCAATATGTTTCGCTGTAAGAAATTAATAGAAAACTTGGATTTATTAACGGGTACTGAAAATTAAGAATCCTAGACCAACTAATGACTTACCAGTAAAAAAGAAAATAAGTTTTCCCTTGTGGGCAACAAAATAGTCATTATAAACCCACTCATCCGGTCAATAATAGTGGACTTCAGTCATTTTTCTTTATGCAATTCAGATATTTAGGAAAGGAAAGCCAAATTATTAATAAGGAAAATGAAAGCCAGCAATGTTCCACGGCGCTGTACATCAAAAGTTGTCTCTATCGTTGATCACATTTGATAGTACGAATAAGCATCCTGTAAGAAATTTAAACAAAGGAAATTGTATGAAATTCTGATTTACCTATGGGTAAATAATAATAAACTAAACATCTGAAACAAAAGAACTATGAAACTTACCAGTTAGAAACGAAATACTTCACAAAGAAATTACTTCTGGAAAAAGCTTAGACTGGTAATGGCAACAATAACGAAGATTATGGCAATAATAATAATTAAGGAAAATGAAAAAGAAACAACCACTATTCAATATGTTTCGCTGTAAGAAATTAAAAGAAAACTTGGACTTATTAACGGGTAATGAAAATTAAGAATCCTAGACCAACTAATGACTTACCAGTAAAAAAGAAAATAAGTTTTCCCTTGTGGGCAACAAAATAGTCATTATAAACCCACTTATCCGGTCAATAATAGTGGACTTCAGTCATTTTTCTTTATGCAATTCAGATATTAAGGAAAGGAAAGCCAAATTTAACAATAAGATCTGTGATACCAGTTAACAGACCTAATATTATTTGCTGAAATAGTTTTATATGTAGATACATTTAAATTCTACACAATGGACAGACTTACGCATTGGAAAATAAATTTTGTTCCTGAAATGATTTAAGGAAAATGACATCTTGAAATCCTAGAAATGCGAGTTGCTAGGCATCAACTTGTTACAACTAAAACGGAAAACTAAAATCGGAGCAAAAATTCTTTTCCCCTTATTGGTACAAATTAGTAATTTGTATATTGTTTTGCAGTAGGAAATTTATACAAAATGTCCATTTACTTGAGAGTAAATGATACAAATTGTATGTAATAGACTTACCCGTTTGGAAAAAGGAAGTTAGACTTCTTGATAGGACTTTGTAATATTAAGGAAAACTTATTAATTTATTTTAGGTCAAGTCACAACGAGAGCTGAACACAAAATGAAGAAATTCAAGACTTTTCGACACATCTGTTAAAAATCATCTGACAACTTTTTTTCTCGCCTACCAAGATGACTTAAAAAAAAAAACTTGTGATGTGGTTTTAACGATACCAAAGGTCAAGGTAGTGTCGGCGAATTTTTCTAGATATTTATGGTCGATAGTTTGCCCACCGGCTGAACCTAATCGATAGTGGAGAGTTATAATAGAGCTGGAAAAGAAATCGACATTTGCCTACCTCGATATTTCGATCTTTTGTTAAGTCTTGCATCAATGTATTGTAAATTGAGAAAAGTTTCAAACTTTTAAAACTACTTAAAGAACGTTCGAAAAGGCTAAAAAAATTAAAGAAAAGAAAGTGGTGACCAAGTGGCAAGTTTACAAAGCGGACTTTGGCCATCCATAAGAAACAACACCACACAATCTCCAAATCTGAGGTCCGATAATCTAGTAATGCCGATATATCGTATATCGAGGTTCGCAGCATCTATGCTTTCGATATTTTTTCATTAATTGATCTATCGATATTAGATCAATGCTGTTCCCATCAGCAAGTGCTTTATTGCTTTGTCACGTTTTGTCGAGAAAGGAGCTTAATTTGTATTTAACTTTAATTTGAATCAATTGTATTGAATTTACAATGGATATTGATGAAGAAGAAATCGAGGTTCCCTCCACAAGCGACACTGGCGAGAAGAAACGTTTCGAGGTCAAGAAGTGGAATGCTGTAGCACTTTGGGCCTGGGACATTGTTGTGGACAATTGCGCCATTTGCCGCAATCACATCATGGATCTGTGTATTGAGTGCCAGGCGAATCAGGCATCGGCAACCACCGAAGAGTGCACCGCGGCGTGGGGCGTCTGTAATCATGCCTTTCATTTCCATTGCATTTCACGTTGGCTGAAGACCCGGCAGGTTTGCCCCCTGGATAATCGGGAGTGGGACTTTCAGAAATATGGCCACTAGAGGAACAATGGCAGCACTCGCACACACACACACCGACACACACACACACACACACACACATACAAACTGCAGTTCATATAAGGGATGAGCAAAGCTGAGATGACTTCTTGACTGGACAATCTTGATAGGAGCATAAAAAACCAAGTGTTTCCATTGTCATAACTAATAAATAAAAAAAAAAAAAAAAAAAAAATCAAACTGAGCAACTCTTTTTCGTAGGAATTGTGGCAACACGGGATACCTTTTCAGTTACTCGGCTTACTGCAGTAAATTTAGAATTCCATTGAAGAGAAAACTCAAGTATTTAAATTTGACATTTAAAATTGTATTTATTGAATCATTTAATAATTTGCTGGGAATATTTAATATATAACTATTTATGTTTCTATGTATATTTAAGTGTAATTTTGGGGTGTGTGTGTGTGTGTGTGTGTGTGTGTCTGTATTGGTATCTATATGTATGTATGTATTCATGCTTGGTAATAAATTACATATTATATTTGTATTTAATTTACTTTTATTCTCCTTTTGTGTTTTTAAGTTTTTGTTGTGATGCTGGAGGGAAGTAGGGAGAGCGGGGTGCTGCTTAAATAACTAATGGAACAATTTTTAAAACATTTTTGTATATAGCTAAGTTAATTGCAGATGAATTTGTTAATTTTTTTTTTGAAATTATTTGTTATTTTTTTGTTTTGTCGCCAAAAAACTTAAATGAAACAGAAATTATTTATTTCGGTATTAAATACCGTTTCGATTGGGTGGATATGTGTATCTCTGTGTGTTTTTCGTTGTGTGTGTTTGTGTGTGTGTGCAACGAAGAAGAACTTAAAAATTAGTTAGGCGGATTCTTAGTATATAACATTTATAAAATATTTACAGATTTTACACAAAAAAAACATAAACTGGCTTTTCTTTGGTTCGTTAATAACTTTAACGCTCAAGTGGAGAGAGTGAGAGAGAGAGGGCGATAGTGGGGGACAGAGAGAGATAGAGAGAGAATTATGAAATATTTGATAAGAATTGAAGTTGAAGTTGATTTTCATTGCGATTATAAATTATATTTGAATCATATCGTATATATATATGCTAAATCTAACACATCCTAAGTTAGTATGTGGCTAGAAGTATAAGTAGTTTATCTATTTTGCTCTAATTATTCTTGTTTTTTTTTATTAGTTTTTTTTTTTTTTTTGCTAATTATTCCACTTACTGGGACTGTGTGTGTGTGTGTGTGTGTGTGTATTTGTGGCTGCTAATAATACTTAAAGTTTTAATAAAAAGGTTTTTTTTCTTCTTTTTGTTTGCTTTTCTTTTTATGTACATAAAAAATGCTTCTAGTTTTTGATTAGTATTGGGAGACCCGCGGGAAAAACTGATCGAATTTCAGTTTTTAGTCCCTCTCCTCGTATTTGGGCACAAAGGAACCCAAGCCGCCCATCTGGGCACATTGACTGCTGTCATAGAGCGACATCTTGAGACGTTTGCATTTAGCACGGCGATTCTTGAACCAGAACTGGACATTCTTGCTCTCCAAGCGGGGGAATTTTTGCCTAAAACGATGCCAAACAAGAGAAAGAACACGAAATTTGTTAGCTTAGGGTCTTAACTGGCTGACATTGGGTGTTGTTTGATGCTTACCTGTAGGGCATGGTGTTCAAGTCCTCAGTGTATTTGAGTATCAAATTGTGCGATGGATGCGTGTTCATGGCAAACCATTGCTCCAATTTGGGCACTTCGGTGACCGGATCGATGAAGGTGCGATTCCTTTTGCGTCGCTCCTCATTCGAGATGCTCGAGAGATTGAGCCCGGCCCCGGTTAGAGCATTCGGTTGCATACCAGCAGCAGCTGCTGCAGCTGCCGCCGCTGCAGCGGCATGATGATGGGCTGCCGTGTGTCCTGCTGCTGCTGCCGCCTGGCCAAATGCTGGCATGTAATGGCTCATGTACATGAAGGATTGCGAGAACATCGAATTGGGTACCATGGGAAAGGGCAGTTGCTGATCCTTGTGCGAGGCGGCCACCAAATTGCCATCCATTGCCGGCGAGGGTGAACGAAATTCATCCAAATGACTGGCATCGTTCTCATTGTCATTGTCCTCCAAGTCATCATCATCCATATCCAGATCATCTTCCTCCTCTTTAGGTGTGCTCCGGCATTTCGGAGTGGTCAACTCATTCTCATTATTGTTGTGATTGAGAGCCGAATCGTCGGGTATTTGCTCATGATCCTGCTCGTTATGTCCACCTTCCGTATGCTCTTTGGAGATGTCATCTTTGTGCTCATCGTTGGATTTCTCCTGCTGCTGTTGCTGCTGCTGGCGTTCGTCCTCATGCAAGTTGCCATTGATCACATCGCTAATTTCACTCTTAGCCCTTGTGGGTGCTGTGGCCTCATCGTCATCGTGTTCCTCTTCGCCATCCATGAGCGGGGAATTCCGATTCCTCTCGTGGGTGGTCAGTGAGAGCGGCAACTGTGGAGTATTTGAGCGACTCACAGGCGCATCCTCATCCATATCATCGGAATGCTGGGACATGGTATCAATATCTTCAGATTTTAAGCTCATGGGACTCTTGAGATAATCATGCGACATGCCCGATAGATTACCCATGCTCATGCTGGGCTGGCTACCAGCACTCGAGCTGGAGTTCTGCCCCAATTGGGCCCCATGATGCTGACTCAGATAACCATTCATGGCCGCGTGTCCCAGAGCACTCATGGTCGTGGTCACATTGCCTCTCATCTCGGCCCGTTTCTGGGCTGCGCGAGCATTCTTAAACCAGTAGACCACATTATTGACATCCAAAGGCTTGCGACCTCGACGCGACTCTAATGCATTCAACTGAACCACATAGGTCTGAATCTGTTGACGTGATGGATGGGGATTCTCTTGGAACCATTTCTGCAATTTGGGCAACTCCATTTCCGGATCGAAACTGGTTCGCATGCGAGTCTTCTGATTGGCATACTGAGGCGGAGCATGCGACCCTCCATGATGATGATGATGATGCATCGATGGATGCATGGCCGGATGCATGGATGGATGTACAAGCATGCTAGAATGATGACCGGGACCTGCAGCCACACCCCCTGCTCCACCCTGTCCAGCACTTGGATGATGGGCAGCAGCCACTGCCTCATTTGCCAACAGCAAACTCTCTCGACTGCCCATGGAACCGGCATGAGCTGCTGCTGCGGCAGCCGCAGCCATTGCTGCAGTGCCCACTCCCACAGGAAAGTCGACCATTTCATTGGGTCCTGCACCCACCGGCACAGAAGACGGCGCTGTCATGAAGGGCAACATTTTAGGAGTCATGGCTGTGGCCTGGGGAGAAAGTTGATTCGACCACCATTGATCGAATTTGCGACGCAAATCATCCGATATATCCCCACCGGGCATGGCATACGTATTCTGATGCGAACTGCGACAAATCTGGGAGAGCGTCACCTACAAGAATACAAAGGAAAAGACACATAGAAGAACATTACAAGAGGGTCAAACAGGGGGAAAAGTTAAGAATGGGTTTTATAGTTAACGATTTCTGGTTAACTAAATTCTAAATATTAGTTGAGACTTTTAAAAATTCTTCTAGTTTATTTTATGGGTATCGAAACTTTGTCTTTCATTTGGTTGTTGGGCAACAATGTTATAAGCCCTGTTGGACTGAAAAGACCTTCAGTTCAATGGTGACACCACAGAGTAAGCGTTCGTCATAAAAATCACGCCAGGAATAAAGTCGAGTCGGGTAAGAGCCCTCAAGTGCTGGGATTTACTTAGCCATAAATGGATAGGTAACCGATAGATAGATATCATATGGCAACAGCTAGATAGATATTGCATACATAACAGACAGAAAACCCCTTTCCGCCCCGCCCCCCATCAAAACCAACTGATATTAACTGACGCTTTGCTACTTTGCCACTCCGTGCTGTCCGCGCTTCTTCTATATAGAGAGATAGATAGATAGGTAGATAGTCTCCCTCCGATAGGCAACGACATAGCAGCTTATGCGATTAAAATTGAATTTAACAAATAGTGAAACAGACTACAGAAATAGAATTTGTGTTCGAGGTATATACAGATACAGATAGATATTTCGAATTCACTCGGGGCCCCAATATTACGGCTACCGATGAATTAAATGCTCAAAAAAAGATATGGCTTTCTGCTCTATTCTACACTAGTCCACCACAACTCTCTCCTTCTCTATCTCTCTCCTCCGCCTACTCCTGTTAGCTTTACTCTGCTCGTCACCCAAATACGTGAGCTTCTGCTCATGGACATAGAATAGATAATGTCTCTATGAGTTGGCTGGTCGGTTTGTTCGTTGGTTGGTATTTGCTATCAGCTAAGGAGGCGCCCCAAATCACTTAAGCTGCTCGAAACACACTCACACACACACACAGAAAGGGTGGTATGGGACAGACACCTAATTGTAAATAAAATGGGTTGACGCGTTGTCTTATGCCGACTTTGGGGTTCGGGGGTATTATTAAATTGATTTTCCTATCGCGTATTTGTAATGTTCTATGGCTACCTCTGCCTAGATGGACACTAGGTCTTCACCACACACACACACAGGCATACACACACCCACACACACACACACACGTAACAATTGAGAATTATGGAAAATGCTTATCATGTGATTAGAGAGGGAGAAAGAGCCAGAGCGGGAGTGAGAGGGAGGAAAAGACTGCTTTGCTAATATTAATCAGGGCCAATAAAACTCTAGTCACAATATCAATTGAAGGGTATTTCGGGCCGTGATTTCTGTTTGATGATGATAGTGAACTAGGGTGATTTATGATCCAAATGCAATGATATCAATCGTAAGCAAAAGCACGAGGAGAAGCCGCTGACTAGCCTGGGTTCCCCTTACCACCATCACACACACGCACACACACACACACACTTCAATGTGGGTCATGTGAGTGCAATAACGAAAGGAACGCCACACGATCATGATGGGCTAAGTCGCAATAAAAGGTAAGTAAATCTTAAATTGGCCAAAATTAACTTTAGCATTTCTGCAATCTTTATTAAAATTAAAATTTAATGAAATATGCTTTAAGATTATCTGTAGGAGATAGAAGCCTCCCATTCAATTGATAGCCACCTACTCTATCTTATGTTGGGTGGTCAAAATGAGCCCAGGGAGACCGTAAAACCGTAAAGAGAGAGAAACGAAGAGAGAGCTTATTAAGCATTGAATGAATGTAAGAGAAAATACATAACCTTTTCTAGTCACAAGTGCTCTTCCCAAGGATAAGCCATTATCAAGGATCCTTTCTAAAGACTAAAGGGGCTGAACATTTCAAAAATAGTTATATACATACATATATGATCACATGTTTTGGTTACAAATTGTTCTCCTCTTATTATTATCTCTTTATCTATTCAAGTCTGTACTAAACTTGATTAAAAACCCCAAATCAAAGGAACTATCATAGAATAAGCTTAAAACTTTGGATGTTAAATGAAACAAATTTCGTCTAAAAGTTAAGATTTTCCACTCATAATATGCAAGAGTAATTAACTGTAAGCCCAAAAGTATATATCACTTCGATCCCAACTACTTTAATTAAAAAGAAGCTACAAATTTGATCGTGACTAAATAATTTGTTGTTTAAACGAAATGCAGCCAAATTGCAAACAACTAAAGTTGTGCATAAAGTCCTTAATATCCTTTAACAGTTTCAACAATTCTTATTAAACTGACATGATTTTTGCTAGCTTTTGAATTACAAGCACAGTTGAGTTTGACTATTACCTTGAGAATAAATCCTTAGCCTAAATCTCAATTCCTTTGGAATAGTTTCATAAGCCTTCAAGCTGATTTCAATAAAGTGAAATGAACAGACAAAGAGATATACATAAATACAGAGAGGGAAAGTAAGGGAAGTGATGGGGAAGGCAGAGAAGGAAAGCTGACGATAAGCGTAAAGCTGATTAAAAACTGAAAACTATTGCAAAAAAGGATTAGTTAAGTGAACCAAATAAATGAACTCGAACTCGAAACTCACTCGCAGGCTTAACAGGCAACAAATTTTTGCTTTGTAGTCATTATCAAAACATTTACCAAATGATTTTCATATGCAAAGATGCAAATAGAGAAAGGGTAGATATAAGGGTGAGGTGAAGAAAGAAATACAACTTCATGTGTGCGTGTTTGTAAGTGTGTGTGTGTGTGTCTTCATGCCTCACTTGCCGCAAATTAGCGGTTTGAGTTTCGAGAGTTTTGGCAAAAAGTTTTTAGCTACTTTTCAAGACGACATCGGATAATATCCAAGACTCGTCCCCCTCCTTTCCTCGCTGATTTTCTCACTCTCTCTGTGTGCGTGTGGGTGTGCGCTTTGTCTCGTAAACCGCTTATAAATCATTATAGAATTTTGCCATTTCATCATGTGTCTTAGGTACTAGTTAAAAATGTTTTACCCCCCATCAAAGTGAAAGTTCAAAGTGAATGTCTAATTAGTTGCCAAAAACTTACCTCGTCCAGGGGACATCCTGTAGAGCGGAGTACAGCATGTGATTGCAGCACAAGCAACTTAAGCAACTTATCCTTTATCTCACCCAGTGGAGAGGTCTTGGCCCTAAGGATGACAATACGCAAAGTGATCACCGAGGTAAGCTCACCCAGAATATCACTAACTGGTATAGCCGGATTGTCGGAGATCTGTTCCAATGGTATGGGTTTCCAATGTTTGATAATAAGAGAGCCTGCGACAGAAATCACATTATGCATAAATCTCGAAAGCGTCTCGTTTCAATTGGTACCCACCTCTTGCCGTATTGGCCACCTCTTGGGAGTAACCCAAACGTTGTAGGGCTGTCTGAACTATTTCGCTCCAGGGCGTGGCTGCGGCTATAATCACATAACTGTCTGTTTCAATATTGGGTCGCCTCTTCCAGGGTTGGCGACTGTCTATGGTCAGGGAGGCGTGCAGGGAATGCACAGATTCCACCACACAATGCAATGGAAGTGATTTGGCTGCAAAATAAAATGCAAAAATGATTTGGGTTTAGATATTATTATTATAAATCATGACAATGATGATGCATTTTTTTGCAAAAATGTGCATTTTGGAGGAAAAATCAGTTTACTAATCGGTTTAACTCAACTCACAAGTGCAAATCGTATTCCAAAATATTTAAATAAGCAATTAAAACATATTTTTTCTCCACCCCTCCCCAAAAAAAAAAATATTTAAATATGTATACATATATTATAATAAATTATTGTTCATGCGGTTAGCCACAGCATTTGGTTTTAAACTGCTTAAATGAAATAATTAATAAAGGCATTTTAGACCCAAACCCAACCTCCGCTCTCCAACCGCTCCACTCCGCTCATCTAACCATCCCTTGAACAGTCTATTTTGGTTCTTTTTTTTTTTGAATTTAAACTAGTTTCTGTCCATTATCTACTTAAATATTATTTTTGGCAAAAAAATGTATTTTTTGGAACCAAATCAAAGTTGAAAATTGCAATTGCAGCGAATCGGATCGAACGACTGGAATTGGGAGTTGATATTGGGGTAAGGCGAGGGGGTTCTATAGTAGGCAAATAGGCTTAAAGCCCAAACCTCCGTAACATAATGGTATTATTAATTATTCCAATTATAAAAATTGTAAGCAGTGCACAAAAATGAGTAAGAGAGAGAGAAAGAGAGGGGAAGAGATCAGTGCATATGGGAGGGGAATAGGGTCAGAGGATTGGCGAGCCGATTGGCATTGGCGCTTTTCAATTTCTGGCATTCTGGTTGGCCCAAACTTATTCGAAATAAGTCAAAAAGAACTGGCTGGCCAATACACACACACACACAGTTCAACCCAATTATATGCGATTTTCATTGTGGGTGAGCAAGTGTATGTATGTATGTGTGTGTGTGTGTGTGTTGGCCATGCAAATCTTTTAATTGCCATGAAAACCTCATTTGAGGGCGAATTGGCATTAAAAATAAATACATCAATTGTGTGTGTAAGTAGGGAAAAAAGTTGAAAAACTGGTTGAAAAGGCACCAAACAAATGAGGGATAAGTTGTAATTCATTAAATAATCACAGAAAATAATAATAAATGAATCATTGTGATATATGTATATTATATAGTCAGATAAAACAATACAATTGCACACTCATTAAATATTATTAAGTTAAGAAATGTCTAAAATGAGTATTTTAGGCCATGTGAGAGAGTTGCCTTCACATGACCTATTGAATGCTCATCATTAAGGCCAATTCCCTTCGATCCAACCAATTTTCATAGAAGCTGACTCCTTGGCAAGTCCTTGCTTACAAGCTTCACCCCTTGAACACATCAGAGAAATTTCTGCCTGTCCTTCGGAAAAGAGTTTGCTGTTTTGAGCCATAAACAACGTTAACATTTCTTCCAAATTCTTGGAAATTCAATGTGACAAATGAGTAAAAAAGGATTTAAAACTATCCTATTTGTTTTAGCAATAAGTCCATCAAAAGAGTTTCTAAAATTCCATAAAATATTTTCTTTTAGTCCCCATTTTATTATTTCAACATATTAGCAGGCAAATTCAGCTAATGGTACATGCTATACGCATATTTTGTCCCCCCCCTTTAGACCCTTCCTCTGCTGCTCGAATTCGCCACGCATTTATAAAATAGCTGGCCAAAATGTAGACTGAGCCTTTGGAATAGGACAACAATGGATGGGAATTTTGTGTAGGCGCAACCAAATAATAAACTCATTAAATCCATTATCCCTGCAACCATGATTTCGGATGTGAGTTTCGACTGGAATGGTATGGAAAGGGGATGGAGTAGAGGACAGTAGGGTGAAATGCATATGAGTAGGATTCAAAATTTAAAAGCGTATTGAATGCACCTGCACCATAGAGCCTATGCCGAGCTATGCCAAATGAAAAAGTGTGTGTGTGTTGATTTTGGTAATTTTGTGGCGAAAACTCTCGTAGAGCCTAAAGCCAACCAATGAAGCATACCACTAATTGTTGCATCATCAGCTACCATTTAAAATGAAATGCTTTCCCTCCCCTGGCAAAAACACAAACTTTAAGTTGGCCATCATTATCATCCACATTCTGGTCCGAGAGAAGCAGCAGACAACGTAGACGGAGGCTTATCCTTATTAGCATTATCAGTGGAAAAATAATCAAGACAGCCAGAGAGAAAACAAATTGAATTTAAAAAGGAGGCGAAAGCCAAGCAGCCGCAGTCGCAGCTATGGAAAGGACTAAGGAATAACGTTTAAGAGCACAACCTTCAAACCCCACCAACTCGCAAGACCAGACATTGACTCTCTACCTCTAAGCTGACAAACGATTTCCACATAGAATTATTTCTTGTTCCCCACGAGCCACGCGGCTTAAGATTTATTAACCTGAGAATTGAAGGCAATGGAAATAATAATAATAATTCGATATGCAAGTAATCGACACGACTTTGAAATACCCTGCAAGAAGTAAGAAAGGGAATTTTCCCAATGCCAAGTTTACTTTTTAATAAAACAAGTCAAAGTCACATAATAATAGTTCAATAAGTGGATATCATGAAAGGAAAACCAAACCAACCAAGAAACAAAGCATTTTTCCCCGAAACTTTTCACTATCCTAGGATAATTTAAGTCTTCTCGTTAACCTTCTGATTACAGGGTATAATAATCAAATTCTGACAATCTCACTGGCCTCGTTTCTCCAGTTCTCTGGTTTTTTTTTTCTCTCTCGGCATTGCTTAAATTGAATGTTGAAAATAAATGGTTATTAGCCGAAAGGGAGGATAATAACCAGAAAAGCCACCCTTCTCCATTTCGTCCATCCATTTACAAGCTGAAAATTCCAAGTTTCTTATTATATATACATTTGTTTAACTAGTTGATGCATATATGTATGTGTGTACGTGTGTGTGAGTTTTGTAATCTTTTAAGAAATTTTTCCAGGCATAAAATAGTTGGCAAAGTTTTCAATGTGTTCACATAAGAAATTGACCAATTGGCTGACCGACTGGCTGACCAGCAGCAAATAATTAGAAATTTTACCTTCTTGAAGGACATCAAAACGATTTAATCCTTACATAAAACACTCGAACACACACACATAGAGAGTGAGAGAGAGAGAGAGAAAGGAAAAGGATTATACAAAAGTTTTCCGTGCAAATATTTGTAGTTTTTGTTACTCGGTGTGTCTGTGTGTGTGTGTGTGTGCGGCATAAATTGTGTGATTGTTTATTTATAGGCAAAATGTTCATAATTTACTTATTAAAATCATTTTGAGTGATTTGGGTTTTTAATATCCTTAGACGGGGTGGTGGTGGGGGGAGAATTCAAATTGACCAGCCAAAGAAAAGGGTTGACCATTGGCCTAGTCTGACTCCTTCCCCTAACTATTGCGAGAGAGAAAAAAAAATGTGAAAGCAAGAGTGACCGGAAATTAAGCAATAGTCTTAGGGAAATTGCTACAAGTTTTCCAAATGTCTTGCCAGCTCAGCTTCTTAAAGGACTTCATTCTGCATAAATGTGTGCGTGTGTGTGTGTGTGTGTGTGTGTAAATTTTTATTTACACTTCAACTTAAGTCCTACTTAATTGCAAACTCTTTTTAGTTGGAATTTTTAATGTGTGCATTTTAATTTATAATGCCTCAGACCCGTAGAAAGTATTTGTGAGGGCGACTTAAGAACTTTGCACAACAGACTCAAGCACACACACACACCCAAGTCTCACACCTTTTCTTGAGACTCTTCTTGCATATCCTTTTTGGCATTTTCTTTTGGCAAAAATGAAAAACCATATTAAAACTATATGAAAATCATTCTCAACTTCAAGGCTAGGTCGAAGAAGCTGCAACTAAGCTGCAACTGAAAAACAAAAGAACTGACAACAAAAAGATTTCCTTAGCTAGAGTTTTTTCTCTTCAGTTCAAAATGAAACACTACTTTCTACACTACTTTAACCACACACAGATAGAAAGAGTCAAATGGACAGGATTTCTAAAAGAAATGTTTCTTGTCTTTAGGCCAAAAGTAGCTAAACTTTCGAAGACTTAATGGAACACATATTCAAAGTCCAAAAATGTATATTTAACACTAAGAGGAATTTAATGACTTCACAACACTGTAACAGAAAAATGGCGTTTAGGTTTGTGTTTGTTCTTGGAGTAGAGAATAGTAAATCTTAGGAGGATTTACTATCACTTGAAATTGGTTTAAGAAATCGTTTATCCAATACAAAAAAGTAAACCATTATCTTATCTTGACATAATCAGACGAAGTTCGATTCAATACAACGTTAACTTCATTCTAACTTTTTGTTTTGTCTTTTAAAGGGTTTTGGGGTTGCAGGTGTTTCTTGGTGTCTTAGGGGTTAATAATTATTGATGATTATAATCAGACGAGTCCCTGCCGGATACTAAGCCTTTTGTTCCGATTCAAAGTCAATGATCTTTCTTTCATATGCATACATGTATGCGAATAATTTGTATTCAGATATATGTATACATATATACATAATATACTCGTATTTTTTCCTTGTTGCATTTTGTTTTCTTTCAAAACTGAGTCAGAGGTATATTTTCGAAAACGAAAGGGAATGGAGGGAGGGGGGAATGGGGAATGGCTGATGGTGTGTGTATTGAGGAAAAACATGTTGAAAACTTTTAAGCGGATTATAATTAATGCCGTCAGGCATTTTCTTTTCTTTTATCGTTTTCGTTTTACGCGTCTTAGCCCGCCCCCATGCCAACAAATTGGCCCACACCCCTTTTTTTTGGCAGAATGCTGCATTAAGCCAGCTCTCTATCCGAATCTAAAACAATCAAAATCTATAATAGCCAGCCGGAAATCAAGAAATCTCCCTTATATAAATACGTACATATATACGACTATATAGAAGTCTGAGTAAGGCAGGGAGAGAGAGAGAGAGAGAGCAAAAGAAAGTTGTAAATGTTAGTCAAAATAATCCTAATGAAATAAGCCTGGCCCATGGCGGTAATTTATTTGAACCCGTCTCTTCCTGCTTTCTTGTCTTTCGCTGCTCCTGTTTCCTGGTCACCTTCTTTTAACCCCATCTGCTTCAGAATTGGCAATTGTCTCAGCTTTTTGTGTTTTTGGGTTGTGTAATAAATTCATTTTTTGTCTTTAGACATGTAAAACTATGCATGGAATTGAGTGTGTGTGTGTGTGTGTATATGTGTGGTGTGTCTTAGACTTAATCCTTTTTGTTGTTGATTTGGGACCATCATCAGGTGAGGCCAGAAAAACTCAACAGCCAAAGCAAGAAACTGGCCAACCTCAGAGACTCAGCCCCTTCACTTTCTTTTTGACCCTCTTCTTCTCTGGCAGTCCCTGCCCTCCTCCCTTACGCTCTGAATGGATTGTCTTAAGTGGTTCTAAGCTTTGTCTGTGAAGCAAACCAGAAAACATGCTTATGCAAGAAGCAAGGAGCTGGGAGCTGGGAGCTAGAAAACTCAACGTGGAAAGTCTTGGTCTCTAGTGGCATTAGCAGGCTGCTCAAGGCATTGCAGCACTTCATTAGTTTTTGCCATGAAGGACATGGAGAGATGGCAGCATAGTCTGAGACAATGGACAACTGCGCCACACGATAATTGAATGCAGGTCGTTGAGTTCGGTTCGGGTCGGTTGTCGAGTGAGCCGATTGAAGAGAGAAAAAGCCATTGCCAAATCCTTACAAAAGGGATTATGATGTGTACTTTTGGTCAAAGTGGCATCCAGTTCTCTCTCCCAGTCTCCATCATATCACACACTTTAACTCAACTCAAGAGGCAGTTACTTGAAAAGGATTTACGTATATGCTATGCAAACTTATGCAATTGAAATAGGACACGAAACGATTGATTAATTGATGACGTCAATTGAAGTGAAGAGCGAAAAGTAAATATCAAAAACAAGCAACTGGAAAGTTATCTCTGATTTTGGGCGGTAATCCTATCAATTCTCCCAAGAAAACTAAATTGAAAAATGTTAAAAGAATGCAAATAAGCATTTAGAAAATATATATTTTCTGCGTGTGTGTACAAGTGTGTGTGTGTGTTGGACAAAAGGATTAAAAATATGAACTTGCAGGATCAAACTGCAGTCATGTGTGCAGGCAGCGGCAACGGCGGCTGTGCCACAAAAGGACATGCTTGCCACAAAAGGATTTTCACAATTTGTCAAATACCATCAAGTGGTGGACAAGGACAAGGACACCAAACAGAAAGACAGAGAGAGGGACAGGGACAGGGACAAGGACAGGGAGAGGGAGAGTGAGACCTCTGCTTGTTTATAAACCCAAAGGACATACAAAAAATAAGGGATTTAAATGTCGATAATATGTCTGCAAACACACACACACACAATTGCACTCACACACACCCAGAACAAAACTCACAAAATGTTTGCACAAAATGTCAAAAATCAACTTGAAATTGTTGAACCAGAAATAATCGCAGCCAGAAAAAAAAAAGCAGGGGAAAAAATGAAGAAAAGATGAAAAAATGAAATCAGTCATTGACTGCAGCAAAGAAAAATATCACCCTCAGAAAGGGAATTAATGCAATAAATGTAAACCAAGAAGAAGAGAATTTGAACCTCTAATAGCCCATGTCTTATATGATGGATGTGAAAAAAAGTTCTTGCTATTAATTGAACTACTCCTGAGTAGTTCAATTTATGTGGTTTTCAGATGGGAGAAGCAACTTTCCAAAAGGTCTCTTTATTGGAATGGAATATTACTCGGTTGAGTCTATCTTATGAGTAATTTTAGTAGATATTAAATGGTCATTTTCACTTAAAAGATCGTAGCTTCACTTAGTATGCATATATAGCTCATATAGGAACAACTAAAGTCTTAATATTTTAATATAATAAGAACTCTGTGTCATTCATTTCTATGGAAAATATCTTAGCTTAGAAGTTTAAAACAAGTCTTGGGCTTAATCTAAGCCCAAGCAATAAAAGACTTTAAGTTAATTGTGAATTTTCAAAGCAAAAGTAGATTATTGCAACAAAATAGCAGATGATGCCAAACACAACCCACACAATATCTTTTTGATTATTTGTATAATGCCATCAAGTTGCTCAATTGTTTTTATCCTTAAGATTCAGGCCACCCAGGCAGAGTAGATAGGTTACTTGGTTGGTTTGTTATTCGATTGAAATTGGCATCAAGTGGCAAATTCTTTCACTATCATCATATAATCATAATCATCGTCTTGGCGACAAATGCAAGAACATTGCCACACACAAAGGGGCACACACACACACACACACAGACACAGACACAAGTTGGAGGAGCACTGAGCTGATTCTGTTGGCCTGCCCAAGTTGGTATAGACCCGGCCACAAGACACAAAGCGAAAGCAAAAGCAAAAGCCTTGGCGGGCGAGCAACCTTAATCACTTTAGTTATCAATATTACTTATTTACGTTGCTTCTACTTAGCGCTTAAGACGCTTTGACTCTCTGTGTCTTTCTGTCTCTGTGTCTGTATGTGTGAGTGAATTATAGGCCACACATATACATATATATATATATCTATACTATATATATATATCGATAAATGTACACAAGTATATGCTTGGCCTGGTCTCGGCTAGCATTACGTTTAAATCTTCCTGCTTAAAGCCAAACAAAGTCATATATTTCCTTTTATTTTTTGTTGTCTTCTGTTGTTGTTGTTCGCTGCTGCATTGATTCAATTAAAGTCGTATTGCGGGGAACGAGAAGAGATGACTGGGTAAAGGCATTAAAATATGAATTTTAAAATGCGAAAAGAGAGGAAACTGAATACTCATACGCCTAGTTGGCGGCATTGATTAATATAATCCGCTTGCGAGTTTTGGCATTAAGTTACAACCAGACGATGACGATGTTGAGGGTGGAGAGCGGAGAGAGGACGAACTGATGTGGGTGAGGAGAAGAAGGTGGAACTGCTGCTGCTGCTCCTCAAGCACCTGGCACAGTTTTAAGTACAAGTTAATGGTGCTTATGCATATTACCCCGCTTCAACCCGCCATCCGCCACCCGCCCATCAGCCCCTTCAGCCGGCATCGAGGCCATTAATACCCACAACTGATTTTTCTTTTCAGCTTGGGTTTTATATTTTTTCATATTTTTTTTTTCACATTTTTAAATCGATCCAATGGCAAAGCGTCTTTTGTATTTTCTGTGCGTCTGTGCGAGTGCGCGGTGCTTTAATCCGCTGCCAATGAACTGCAAATGCAAAAGGGGGCTGGGGTAGGGGCACGAGCCGTTAAGGTGGAGCTCAAGATGGTCGGAACGGGAATGGGAATTGGAATCGAAATCGGAATGGGCAGGAACAGAAGGATGAGTGACAAGAAGAACGCGGCCAGATGAGCGGCTTTTCAATGGGCCCAAAAAGGGGAGTGCCAGGTTTATTAGTCAACGACGTCGACGTCAACGTCCACGACGACGACGACGTCCTTACTCAGAAAAGGATGTCGACAATGTCGCCACATTGCATTGGCATGTCTTTCGGTTCTTGGTTCCTTCTCTCCTTTCCCTTCTTCTTTTTTTTTTTTTTTTGGTAGGTATTTGGGCTTTGTCTGGTGGGGATGAAATTTGATCCGCGTAGCATTCACATTGTACTTTGCATTAAGCGTAACCTTTTTTCCCGATGGAAGGGGGATAGAGGCTTAATTTGAAGAGGGATTAAAATTGCTTGCAACTCTCACTCGCACAGCTAGTTAGGGCTTAGCCTGGCGGGTTAACCCATCCAAAAAAACCAACTGGCCACAAAAGCCAAACCACACAAAACACTCAGCTGGCAGCTTAAACAAAAACAAAAAAAATAACAAGAAGAACATGGCACCATGCCACATAGAACAAGAGAGAACTAAACTAAACTAAAACCCACAAAAGAGATATGCCCGGAGTCAACTTAAAATCTTAAACATTTATATCCCCGCGTATTATGTGGCAACTCTGGCTAATTGCCAGCAACATACACACACACACACAACCAGAGAAATCCCTATACCCATCCCCAATCTTAATACCAATCCCCTTTCTCCCAATGGTTTCCCGTGAATGTTTTTGTTGTTACTTTTTCCCACTATCAGAGCTCCTGTTGCTCTTTGGGTCGTCAACATCAACACCAAAACGGCAAACACCATGTGTGTGTGTGTGTGTGTGTGTGTGTGTGAGTGTGAGTGTGCGACTATGTGTGTGGGTATTCAATTTAAGGGGATTAACTGCTAATTTTTTTGCTGCCAGGCAAAAACTGAACGGATTTCTTCTTTTATTTTTACTCCCACTTTTACTCTGTATCCGCTCGTTCAAGGGCCAAAAAACAATTATGTGAAAATCCAAACACAAAAACGGAAAAAGAAATAAAAATGAAAAACATATGCCTTTACATATAGTTAATCAAATTATATAGTTCAATTTGAAAAACCACACAAAAATTACAAAAAAGGAGGAATTTCCTATGAAAGGGAAATCCATTATAAATCGAATTTTTGCGCTTATCAAGTAATTAATAAATGATTGAGTTCACTTTATTCCAAAGAACCACAACAGTGATAATAATAATAATAATAATATTATTATGCAAGTTATCGCTTAATTAAGGCAATGGCCAATGTTTGGCTAAATTGTGAGATATATGGCAAAATTTCAAAGAAGAGATTATTTTTGTGACCAAAATCTTAAAATATTACCTAGTCTTTATTTGCATTTAAATGCAGCTGCCATGAAATCAATATAAAACCAGATTTTACAGTGATTAACTTTCACCAAAAAAAAAAAAAACCTAAAAAGGGGTTGTTCTTTATGTTGCTGCATGGCTTCGTTAGAGTATTAAAGTAATCTCATTATCGAAATCTGTCCTATTGGAAACACTATGACTCAATGTTAGATTTCTCTAATGAGAAATTTTGTTTCTATCAACGGAGTTTGCTTAATCTTCAAGTCTTCTAGAGCACATAGTTAGTATAAGATCTATATTTTAGTTGTTTTAAACTTTACTTTATTCTAAGTTACTCTTATTCAGGTCTATAATCACCCATACTTTGTGGCCTTAGAAGTTTTTAATAGATATTGATCCTAATCTATCTTAATGAAGAACGATTCGATCTTCATACATATTGTTAAGCAAAAGATATTGAATATTGACAGAGAATATGGCGAATAATTGTGAAGTCTTTAGGCTTCTTGGCTAACAACCAATAGAGTATAGTTTGTATCGTTTGAAGAGCTTCAACCGTTAAATCTAATAACACACTTAAATGGAGATCTTCAACTATTAACCTATTTATTTGAAAACGTAACCCAAAGTTTGATTTTGCTTTCAACTTATCATTTTATTCAGTCTAGTATTTTCACAGCCTTATACCGTGTTGAGCTCAATGGGTTTGCAGTGGGTGGGGATTGAAAGATATGGGGTGGGGTAGGGGCTAAAAGCGCGGCTTAAGGCTGGCAACTGAGCGAAAGAGAAGTCTCAGCGTCAACAGCAGGAGCAGCATCAGGATGAGCTGTGAGCTCAGTGCTCTGTATAAGTGCCTCATGCATTGTTGTTGTTAGCATCTCGCCTGCCAGCTTTAGACTTCGTTTTAGTGCGTCTGTATTGTGTATCTATGTGTGTGTGTGTGTGTGTGAGTGTGAGTATGTCTGGGTGTTGGGTGTCTGCCAGTATTCAGCAGCAGCAACAGCACAAAACAAAATCTAGTGAACTTCATAGGGATTAGCCTGCACGAAAGCAACAGATTTAAAAGCTTTCGCTCTGCTTTTTAAGTTCATTTGTGCGCTTTGTTGTTGTAGTTGTGTCTGTTTGTATGGTGTGTGTGTGTAGTTGTTGGCTGGTGTTTGCCTTTGTTGACAAATGCGACTTGACAGTTGGTATGTGGTGTGGCAAATCCCTTCCGTCTGCCGGTTCTTCTCAGGGTTCCTTCATTGCAAGAGAGAACAACTTGTACACCAAACCATTGCCTCCATTGCCCACGACCACCTCACCATTCTCCATTTATCCCACTTCACTCATTCACACTAACTGACCACAATAACAGTTCACACATTTCTAGTTTCGAGTCCTTATTTTGTACTTAATTCTTATTAGCCAAGGAACAACACTCTCATCAAACTCAAGTGATATCGAATATCAAAAAACCGGCGCGTAAATTTCAGCACTGACACAAACAAAAACACAGTCAAGAGCTACGTGAAAATAACCAACCTTCTTCCAGCATGTTTGGCACCAAACTGAAAACGGAAACCGAAATGCTCTCTCGGTACGTTTTGGCGCCCCCATGCAAAGCAACAAACACACACACACACAGATGCAGAGAGAAACAAAAGCAAACTCACAGATGATAGCAACATGTGGCAATGGCAATGGCAATACTCTCTCTCTCACACACACACACACACACACAAAGATAAATAATCTCTCTCTCTTTTTGGTATTCTCGCTCTCCCTCTCTTTCTCTTGCTCAGTGTTGCTGTCGGTCGTTCGGTCGGTTGGTCTGGCCCCGCATTACGCTTATCAAAGTATATCTCAGGGATTATACGAAATGAATGGAATTAAGGATTAATTTCCAAGGGATGTCATTTCGTTTTGGGATAATGCTATGTGTGTGTGTGTGTTTGTGTTTCTGGCTGTATGTGTGTGTGTGTTGGTGCTGGCAACAGCTTAAGATATAATGGATTCAGGTTCACAGTTGCCGTCGCCGTTTTTATTTCATTTTTTTCCTCTTTTTTTGGGGGGGTTATAAAAATATATCCAGGCCAAGCATTTTGGAAGTTTTTATAATGCCAAAGCGAGTTAGAGGATGAGCAGTAATGGAAGGACTCATGGAACTTCCAACATCCCCTTACAATATCAAAGTAATTAGAGGTGACTAAAGCTGTTCTTATAGCGATCACGCTACGAAAATACATATTTTAAATTCTAAGTTTGAAGAGAGATCCTTTATAAGGATCCAATACAATTTTTCACTGCAGATAATTCTCACAAAGAAGAAAGTTAAAGTAGAAGTTTTTGGGAAAGTTAAACATTTACTACTTTAGTTGAAATAACTGTATTAATTTGGATGCTAATTATCCCCCTTGGCGATCCCTGTTAGCCACATCCATGAATTTTCGCCAACTACGCCCCTGTTCATTATAATACCAAACGATCCATAAAACGAAGAGTTAAATCCGAAATAATAATCCCGCACGAAATTAAATCCCTCGCCCACACAGCCAAAACCCCAGTCAGCCGACATCCCCCCCGCCAAACCCCTCTCTCGCCGTCAACGAATATCCCCTCTCACACTCTTTTTCTCTCTCGCTGGCTCAACTCTGTTTGCATGGAGAAAAAAAAAGTTAATCTCCCCAACAGCAGCAGCGGCAGCAGCGATAGAGGCTAGGACGGGGGGGCAACGAGAGACCTGTCACTGTGCGTGCTTCGGCAGAGCCGTAGTAGACGCTGTGTGTGGCCCCCACCACCGCCTTGCCCACTGCCCCCCTTTCCCTTGCTGTGACCCTCGCGGTCTACATTCAAAAACTCCATGCTTTTGGGCCGATTTTGGCTGCAGTTTGCCGAAGCCTCTGTCGCCGTCGCTGTCGCTGTCGGCCTCTGCCGGTTTAAGGATTAACACAGACACAAACACACAAGCAAGCCAGCTAGCACACACATACACGCAAATGCTAAGGAGAGGGGTAAGGGGCTAGGGGAACTGGGGAACTGACATGGAGCAAAATAAAGCACACGCAATGCCCAGAGCACAAAATCGTTGGGATTAATGCGGGATCTACTTTATTGCGAAAATATGCTCGCCAGCCGCTGCTACTGTGGGCAAAGCGATAGAGAGAGTGAGCGATAGAGACAGAGATAGAGAGAAAGAGAGATTGAGTGAATGAAGCGAGGGATAGAGTGCGAGGTAGAGGATTTGATGATTTGGCATGACATTGGACAGCTCGCCGCTTGTTATTGTTGTTGTTGGCTCCTCTGCGCGAATGTTGTTGTTGTTATTGCTGTTGTGTGTTGGGCATTCCAGTGACTTAAACGTATTGGGATTACGTTGCGTATGATTCATATGAAGGCTAAAACAACAAAGCAAAACCCAACCAGCAACAGCAATAACAACAACAACAAGTCCAATTCCATTTATGTATGTATGTATGCTGCAATCTAGTAAGCGAGGGGGGGGTGGGGGAGTGCGCCGAGCTGGGAGACAGGAGAAAGGCATTGAAACGGATTACAGCTCAGCCAAAAGCCTTTTCGCCTACCCCCCACCCACACCCCAAATATGTATATGTACGTATGTATGCAGGCACACAAATTGAAAATGACCGAATGGCCAGTCTGACTACCCCACATCCATACAGCCTGCCAATATGCTGGCGCCCTGGATAATCCTCTTGGCGATCAATAAAGCCTTGCCCATAAATACACTAAAAAAAATTGCCAAAAACTAACAAACAAAAGGTCTAAAGCACTTTTAAATGCATTTCAGAGAGTGACAGAGAGAGGGAGAGAAGGGCATTAGACTTAGGTACATTATAATCAATTACTCATTGATTTCGCTCAGTGCATGGATTTTTGCCAAAACACACTCAACTGAACTGAACTGACTGGCAAAATTGTCTATGTGAAGCTAAGGCCAAGTTCCAGACAGTGCAGTTTGGCATGTGATGGGATTGGTATTGGGATTAGGCATCCCCAAGGCTCAGAGAGGCTCAAGGGTTTGGGGGTAAAACTCTGCCAGGCCATGTCTGCCAGAGCTCAATACTAACTCACCTGATATACACACACTCACATTAGCTGGCGGCCTAATCCCAACATAGCTAAAGCACTTCAAAAGCAAAGACAAAACGAACAAAAAAAAAAATACACACACAAACACACACACACACACACCAAATGCAAAAGCAAAACCAGGCACGAAAACAAAAGCTTAAGGTGGCACTGAAATGTTCCTCCTTCTTATGCCTGCCTGCCTCCCAGCCAGCCTGCTGCCTGACTGCTGCTGGAAACGTGAAACTTCTCTTCTTCATTTGTGTCTGATGGGATTAGAGGCAAAGCCAGATAAAGGGATAAAGGATTCGGCAGTTTTGTGCAAGTTTCTTTTGGCGCCAAAAACTCGCATGCAAAACAGAGAAGACAAGAGAAGAGAAGACAACACACAGACAGAGTTAGAGAGGAAAAGAGAGAGAGAGAGAGGGAAGAGTTGAAAATGTTTGCCGGATTCATGGGTTCGGGTTTTGAGTTCGGGTTCAGGGTTCCAGAGGTCGGGGATAAGTCGCAAAACTTGATGCTTTCGCTTAATGTCCTTGAGTTTTGTAGTGGTTGCTCGATGCCGACGATGATGATGATGATGATGATGAGGATGAGGATGGGGATGATGATGATTTTGTTTTCGCCTGCGGATTATAAACGTCCTTGTGCAGCCAGCCACTCGCAATACGAATTCGTTGTTTGGCGAGCTTAGGGATTTTCCTAATACCCTTAATACCCTTTATAGACGAAACTGAACTCCGTTGCGTGTATGGTGTGAATGGGAGGGAAATGCCGTAAACAGTCTCTATAGACCCTTAATTACATACCCCCATCTCGCTCTCGCTCTCTCTTGCCATTTCCCCTTTAATATGATTAAGTAATCAAATTTCAATCATATAAAATATTGGTAATATGTTCGCTCTTTAAAAAGGTCCTTACATTAACTGGTATTCGGAACGGCAAAACTTGTGCCTTAATTTAAATTCTAATAAACATTTTCACTTAATCCTTTGCCTAATTACAAGTTTTGCTTGAATGAAACCAAAATATAATTCCACTTGTGTATTAATACGCCCAAAGTTACACACACACACACACACATTCAGCACAACCGATTATTTGTGTAAGTTAACATAAGTGATTTATGGCATTTAGTTTTGTTGCTCTAAATAATACTTTGTATTTCTCACTGGCGTTTTAAAGTATCTTGATAATCACGTGGCAAAGACTGTGGCAGCTGCCAGAGACAAAGTTTGAGCCTCGTCCTCATCCACATTCATATCGCCCCACACTTCTACATAGTTAAAATTTTGAATCGAAATCGAAAATGGAGCCAGGAGCCAGAGTTGGAATCCAGAAACCAGGAGCTAGAGCTTTGTCCATATGCTTGTTGTGCTCAACGAAGACTTTAAGCCGTTCGTAATGCGGCCCAGTTGAGTTTATGCACAACACACACACACACGCACAATGAAAAGGTGGCCCAATAGGATACGATTGCGGATGTGGATGTGGATGTGGATGTGGATGTGGATGTGGATGCGGATGTGGATGGCGTATGGTCTGGCAGAAGGGCAGATGAGCCTGAGCAGGTTGGTTGCGTTCGTTGTTTTCGATTCGATTTGCTGTTTATGTGGCAAACATTTAAATCCTTAAAATTTGTAGTAGTTTCTCTGTGTGCGTAGGATAAAGTGTTTGAAATGGAAATGGCGAATTGAAATGGGCATGGACCCTACAACTGTGAGGAGCAGAAGCTGAGGGGATTGTAAGCAGCATCATTGTGAAGAAAGGAGAATATGGAGTGGAGTAGATAAACTCTAGTTTTGCCACTGCAACTTTACTCAAAATTTTACACTGTGCCAAAAGAGTGCACGAAAAACTTATATTTTCAAAAGGAAAACAAATAATGAAAATCTGAACAAACAAATCGGTCTTGAGTTAAGAATTTCAAACCTAATCCATCTAAATAATAACCTGGGCTGAATGATCCTGATTTCGATCCCATAAATGAGTTTTGGGGGACTATAATAATATATATATAAATTTTTGAAAGTGGTCTTCAATTTCTCTCAGTGTGGCTCAGGCTGTTGGCTTAACTCAATCAGCATCACCTGCACAACAACATGTGCTCGGGCTCTAGGTCCTGTTAGTATTTTTTTTTTTTTTTTTTTTGTTTGAGAGGGGGGAGGCTGTTGTTGTATTTGTTGTTGTTTCACAAATCCCTTTTTGCTTATAATTCGAAAATGTTGCCACCACCCCCACAATCATCTTTCGTCCTCTGCTGCTGCTGCTGGTGCTCCTCCACCTGCTCCTCCTCATCCTCATCCTGTTGCTTTTGGCATTTATTTGAATTTGTATCTGAATCTGAAACTGAATCTACGTTTTGTGTCCAAACTTGCTGCTGGTTTTGGTGTATCTCTGTGTCACATGCACACACAGAGATTGGGCTCAACTCTCAGGGTCATTGAGGTTGAGTTGGGAAAGAGAGAGCGGCTCCTCCTATCTCTGAATGCTCTGTGCATAACGCTTAACACTTAAGCTGCAACCAAATCAACCCAACCAAAGAACCACCCCCGACTGGCCCATGTCTATCAACAACCCACAGCTTAGCCTTAGTAGAGCCCCAAGTCCATATGCACACACCCACACCAACACACACACACACATACTTTTGAAAATGAAAATGGACCCACAACTGCAGCTAGTCTTGTCTGTGATTACGACACTAGAACCACAAGTGGGAATCAAGTCGAACCAAATCGAGTTTCCTATAGGAAAAGTATCCTTTTTTGTTGTGTTTTGGCACTTAAGCCGAAAAAATTCATTTTTGTAACGCTTGATTAATCAAATTTATTTCAATCCAAGTCCAAGAGACATAAAAAGGGGTTTCCATGCCTATGCACAGACATACATACATACGTACATATGTATGTGTGTGTGTGTGCCCCCTTTGGTTTAATCCATTCTTTGAATGGCGACAAATGGGTTTTGAGCTTAATTGAAAATAATCTCTAATACAACAAATGAAATAACTCGAAACTGAATTCTCAATTTAAAGAGTTGCAGAGGAAACTTTAATCAGGAGCAAGCTCTTGGCAACCAAAACCGAAAACCAAACCAAACCATCTAATCCATATAAAGTTCGTTTGGCATTTAACACGTATTTCACATTTCACATACTAAATCTATGTATGTGTATATATTTCTATATGTATTTGTGCTTATTTGGTTCTTTGAGTCTGGGGCATTGATAATCTTGTTTAGTTCATCAATAGTTTTGTCTAAAGGAGTGTATGTGCGTATGTGCGTGTGTGTAGTGAGGAAAACCTGTGTGTCCATGTCCGTGACCATGTCGATGTCGTTGTCGATGCCGATGCTTATGCTGAGATATATCAATGTATCTCTGTATCTGTATCTGTGCACTTTATCTATCTATGTGCAAATGCTTACGCAACAGCTATTGAGCTATCTGCCAGATAGCAGATACACAGTATGCTAGAAGCATTCAAACAGAAGCCTTTTGCATACCTCACATATGTACATACAAACATACGTATTTATATATGTATGTATGTGTGTGTAGACCCAATCCACTCAAAACCACTAGCCTCTACGTTTGTTCCCTCTGCTTCCCCAAAAAACACTCCTCGTATATGCATCGAAATCCCCTGGATTAAGCATATGAAGCATTCATAACGTTTATTTTGTATTCAATGTGTCCCTTTCTATATCTGTGTGTGTGTGTGTGTGCCACATGAGCAGCAACAGCAGCAGCAACAAACAAAAATTCGCATTTGGTTTCATACACACACACATACATGAGGTTTGAGTCAAGCCAGTCCAGAGGGGGTGGAGGTGTGGCTGTGGGGCAGGCTCTGGGACTCCATGTCAACACACACTTGTGGAGCTACTACTACCTACTACTATCCACTACGGGGCACGATGGCAGCAGCTTTGAGAAGAGAAGTCATGAGCGAGTGAAGGCGTAAACGGAAGGAAGCGTGCCAAGTTTGTTCCTTTTCTACTTTGTTTGCCTTTTGCTTTCAACTGCCCCTGTCCTACCGTATCCTACCAATGTGCCCTACACGCTGCCCTTCTTATGCCCAGTTTGTCCTGTAACCTAAGCTGCCCTTATGCTCTGCTTTGCTGTGATTCATTGTGCAACAGGTGGCACAACACAGTCAACCGACAATAAGGTTATGACCAATTTATGCTTACATTTCACCAAATGTTAACTGGCACTCAACATTCACAGAGATAACCGACATTTATCGCAAGTGACGCAACTTTTTGATTACATTTATAAATTCGAAATGTTATTTAAAATTTGTAGTTAGTGTGTTTAAACTTTATATTTTAATTCTAAACGATACATGATGGTCAACAATAATCGTGGTCCAATAACAAAATCGATAACACTATCAATACAAGTGACGATCTTACCCATGAAATCTAAAGTCTAAAAGTTGATTGATAAATTCATAAACTCAACAAGAACTTTAAATTATGCAGTCAAATTTATATACACATATGTATATTAAACACTTGTTGACTTCCATTTGAGTAGTGTGTTCATATATATTATAAATTAGATGATTCATGGATTATCGTCAAGGGTTGTCAGTCCAGACACTGACCTTTCGCTGATCTGTCTTCTAATCAAGTAGAACGACATGGAGACCATTTGGTCAACAAATGTTCAATGACCAAGGGTCAGTTTTCTACAATAATGATTACACTTTATGTGTGTTTGGTTCTTAAAACTAAAGGGTCTTTTTAAGCCTTTTTTACGACTGAAGCAAAGCAGATATACTCTTTAATATTAGAGTAAAGTGTTAAGTTGCACTTACTTTATTTAGTGTTTATTTGAAACTTTTAAGGGGTATCTATACTAAACTAGAGATGGTCGAGTTAGATTTTTGAAATTTCCATGTGAAAATTTTGTGAATCCTAGTTATCTCCCTTCTCTCTCTAACCCTCTCTCTCTCTCTTTTGTGTGTGTAATGTGTTTTGTAGCATATTTTGAGGATTTGCACGACAAAACTGAATGGTTATCGATTCAGGGGGGATGGAAGTGGATGCAGGAGGCATTGGTATTGTTGTTATTATTGTCATTTAGCATTCGCATATTTCTCTCTATTGATGTGTGTGTGCGTGTGTATTTGTTTTGTTGTAGCCGGCGGCTGTTTTGTGTGTGCGTGTTTATTTCGCCTAAGCTGCTCAGCGACGCAACACGATATTTATCCTGGTGCTGACCCGCCGTTTGTTCTCCTCCCCACTCCTGCACTCCTCTCCTCTCTATGCTCCTCATATGCCATCACCCTTTTAGGGATTTCATTTTTGGCTCTATTTTTATTGTGCGCTCTCTCGCTCTCTCTCTCTCTATCATTTCATTTCAATGCGTTTCGTTTCATTTCGATTTATGCAACGTTTAGTATGCAAAATTTTCATACGTTAGCCTTAATAAATCCCCAAACGGCCGCACTTGTCAATATGCAAGCTGTCTACCCTACCCCCACCTTTCTCCCACACCCACCGCCAATAGTTCCCCTCGTTTAGCTGCAGCTGCAGTTTGCCAGTTGGCACCTATAAGCTTATGCACACATATACACACACGTGCGCTTTGGTCGGTCTCTCTCCTGCTCTCTCTTTCTCTCTATGTGTGTGTGTGTGTGTGTGCCTGTCGCGTTCTGCAATTGAAAATCACTGCGCCTTAGTTAACGACACGTTTGTGGATCAACGCGTACGTCCGAAAGACTGAGAGGGAGAGAGAGAGAGAGTGAGAGAATGCGGGAAGAGAGCAACGGAGGATAGACCCCGGCCAATTGACCCCCAACTCAATTGTCTCATTGTACGTTTTCTGTTGTTGTCAATGTTCGCTTTTTTGTTTTTTTCATTTTTTTCTTCTTTTTTTTTGGGGCCATCTCTTTGGAAAGTGGAGCAGGAACATCAGCAACAACATCTGTCATAAGCCAGGCCAGGCCAGTGTGTTTGTGTGTGAGTGTGTGTGTGTATTGTGCTTGTTGTGTGTGCTTAAGGATTCAGAAATGTGCTTTGCATTCGATCGGTTATTATGCATATTGACAATTCTTTGAGAGAATTTTCCAAAAATTTCATTTGAAAATCCAACTGAATTGCATTTTCCAAAGTTATCCCATTGAGTGAAGGAACGAAAAAGAGTCTCACAATGCTTTAGTAATTTGTTATAGCATACTTTAGGGAACTTTAAGTGGATAGAAAGAAAATTGCTCATGAATGAATCCACGGGGACAGAGCTTGAAGTTTCACCTCTTTGATTTTTATGATATTCTAGAATCTAGATTTGTCTTTACTTACGATTTACTTTGCTAACATCGAAATCCCTGCGTGACTCCAGGGCCGGATGGCTGAGCAGTTTTTCGGCCTGCTGCTGAGCCTGTTGTACATGTCCGACAGCCATGCCCAGAGCAGCTGGCGGCAGGCATGAAATGCTTCCAGTACGCTGCTGATCCTCACGTTCCCGTTCGCGCTCCCGATCACTCTTTGGTGTGGCGGCCAATGAGGCATTCTGACTAGAAGCCGCTGAGGAGGACAAAGTGGCTGCCACTGGGCCTTCAGCTGTGGAGGAGGATGATTGCCCGTGCGGTGGTTGAGCATGCGAAGCTATTGGACTACTTTCGGCGGATCGACGACCAGCGGATGAAGCAGCTGATTCACCACCTCCCGCACCTTGTTGTTGTTGCTGCTGTTGTTGTTGCTGATGTTGGTGTTGCTGCTGCTGCTGTTGTTGGTGATGATGTTGCATTTGCAATTGGTTTAATTTCTCCTGGACGCCCTGCAAAGAGCTGCGCCGCGACGACGTCAAGTGTTCCTCGCCACTGGTCACACCTCCCACTCCTCCGAGATGGGGCGGGGATAGTGAATGCTCCTTTTTCACAGCCATGTCCAATGATTGGGGAGATTTGGCATTGGCATTGGCAGCAGCCACAACGGCTGCCGCATTTGCGGCCCGCGTCAACGCCAAGGCCTGACTCTGCAACGAAAGAGAACAGAGAACGGAGAGGGGTAAGTATGTGGGGGAGGGATTATAAATCACAACTTGTTGATTGTTCAATTTTCGTTTTGTGTTTGCTTAGCTAAAAGTGCTCAAGTGAAATTTGTTTTTGTGTGTATCATCAACAATCTCGAAATAGAAAACAACCCAAATTCATTTTATTGATTAAGTCAACAACAACACAATTGATCATGGAGCTGAAGTCGACCGAGAGGTGATGAGTGAGGGGGAGAGACCCTAGACCAAGACTAAGAGACTGAAAACCAGACTGAGACCAAAAACCCTGAAGACTGGCAGGCGTTGATTTCTATTGATTTCCAAATGCCTTTGTTTGCTTTCTATAATTTGGCAAGTAATTTACTGCACAAATCGTGGCGAATCACGAAATTGTCTTTAATGATCTCTTTCTCGCTCTCCTAACCCCCCACCAAAAGATGCCCAAGATCGTTGGCCAAGCGAAGCGTAACTAAATTAATGTGGCCTCTCTTCAGTCCATTAAAAATAAAAAAAAAAAAAAAAAAACGAAATGAAATCAAATGAAAAGTATTTAGAAAAAAAGGTTGAAAACTGGCGAAATTTTCAAGAAAGAACTGAAGAAAAAACTGAAATTGGAAACGGCATTTGACGATTAACGATGTGTTTATTAAGTGAACTAGTTCTTTAGCCACTGAAAGTGGTAGGAACGAGTAGCGAAACAATCAAAATTATTTAGTTAGATGTAAAAATATTTAAGAGATAAGACAGTATTTAGTTTTTAGTCAAAATGTAAAGCTAATAAGAATAATTTAAGAATGGTGGTCCTTTGAAAACTAAGCCAACGCTTTGAACTAGTTCTTTGTCTGCCAAGAGAAACTAAACGGGTTTTGCCTATTACATAGATAACTGGAAGTGGGATTAAGGTCTTAAAACATTTCTCAACTAGTTCTGTCTAAGGAAGAGGAAAACCCTTGTCGATCTTTATGTATTCCTGTGAACTAGTTCTTTTTGGAGAGTTTCTTCTTCTAGACTCAGTTTAAACTACTTTGTTAAACGCCTGAGAACTTAAACTCAATCAAAGAGACAGAGAATGAGATTCATTCGGAGATTTGGCCCACATAATTATAGCGTCTCGCTGTTTCTTTTGCCTGTTTGGGTATTTGTGATATGTTAGCTACCGTTTTTACCGTTTTTATACTGGCTGAGCACGCATGGAATTTCTCATTTTTTTCGCATATATTCGTTTTTTCCTGAAGAGTAGCAAAAAATTATGGCATTGGTATTCGTTTTTTTGGGGGTTGATCGCTGATCGTGCGGATAAACTTAAATCGAAGCCGATGCCAATGTCTGGGTCTAAGCTTGGACTTGGCCGATTGAAATCTCGCCTCTGGCTAGTATGTCTTCCGACCCCGAATCAAAACCGAAAAAAAATAGAGAGAAAAAATAAAACATGTTCAGAAAACTTAATAAAGACCATGTGCGGATGGTGGGGGTGGCGGAGGGGAAGCCATCTTTCCACAGTAGCCACATCGAGTTAGCGATCAGCGACAGCAATAGCCATCGATCTTATGTTATAATCATCGTCAGAACCTCTCAGAGCAACGATTTAGGCCCGCAAAAATTCATTTACGCTTTAATCAATTTCATTCACTATGCACAAGAAGCCGATGGAGGAGAATCTCATGGAGTTTGCCTTAGGGGGGGAACCAGCCACTCAGTCAGCCATCCATCCATCCATGCAGACACAGACATGTTACTCTTGGCAGCACAACCAGTTGGTCACTTTACCCCCTCTCCTTCCCAGTCTTACATCTCCGCCTCATCCTCCTCTCAATCGCCATGATTGTGGCTTCTGTTTTAGCGGGCCACATGTCAAAAAATTGACGAAAATTCGATCAAAAATTTTAATTGATCGCCCTGCAGTGATTCTTTTTGGAGTGGTCGGTTGGTTGGTTCATTGGACGACTTCAACATAAAATTGATCTGGGCATAATTTTCAGTTTGCCCTCGAAACGGACTCGTGTTGTGATTATGTTAATAGAGGGGAGAGAGAGCAGTAGTAGTAGCCGTGTTTCCTCCCCAAAAACACATTGGAGGATCACTTTGGAGGATGGTTTGAACGGTCGGAGTTGGAGATGGAGACGGCGCTCACTTCTGCCGGAAACTGTATTGCCAGCGGCCATAAAAATTGTGAAACAATCAAACAACACAAAGTTTCAATGGCAACAAAACTTGACTGCACACACATGACGTTAATGAAACCGACATGATCAGGAGGTCTACTACACGATCATCCTTTCTATGGCCATCGATTAATGAGAAGAATACTTGATCGATATCACAGAATCTGCTCTACTTTTGTGCCATCTTCTTGGCCTTCCCTTGGGCTCAAGGGAGATATTTATCATTCTGTTCTGATTCGATCATCCGTTTGCTCATCGGTTAATATCTCTTCGCTGCTTCTTTTCATATTTTTCTTTTCGTTTTTTGAATATTAACCTGTCAAAGGCCATAATTGACAACGTTTAACTTTGTCTTTGTCTCGATTTATACATATATAAAAGAAAAATTTACATTTTTATGGTTCAATAAAATGAATCAGAGGAGGTAGCAAAAAAAAATATGAAAAGATGAGGGCTTCGCGGTAAGTAATTGCAGCACATAATAATCTCGCATTTAATAATCCTCATTAAACAACAGCAAAATCATGTTGGCCCCGACAACTCAGGAGCACGAAGAGTCCAGGAGTCCGAGGGAGAAGGGGAGTAGCAACAGTTTACACTAACAAATATCACCACCAGCATATGGACAGAGGCAACAGCTCCAGCATCGGCATCTCCAGCCGCCATCCTACATCAGCCTCATCATCATCATCAACGCATCACGGGGCTGATCGAAATTAGAGGGCTTCAGTGTGGAAGCATTTTTTCGGTACCTAACCGAGCAAAGACCAAAAAATTCCACCCAAAAATCAAAAATGATATAAGTATAAACCAAAAAAAAAAAACAGGGAAGCTGCTTCTGTTTTTTTTTTTGGTTTGGTTGAGCATCAATCGATGGATGATATGACGAGCTGACGTTTGGGTTGACGTTTGCTTGTCGTCAATACGTCGCCTAATAACACGTCGCAACAGGTAGTCCCCAACCATCAAGCAGATCGGACAGATTGGACATTGGATCGGACACTGATCGTACTGAAGATACTCCCCTCTCTCCGTTCACCGATCTTTTAAGTTTTTTTTTTTTGGGGGCCTGTGCTTTGGAATTTCAGCAATTGCATGAAAAATATGAAATTAGTTTGGGACTTTTGGAGAAACAGTCCCAAAAAGTCAGAGGAAGAGAGAGAGAGAGAGAGAGAGAGTCTGAAGCTATTGCAAAGTTTTAATGTGTTTTAATCATCAAGTAGCTGTGCCTTCACTCCACTGCCCACTCCCCACCCCTTTGAGTAAATTGTTTTTTTATTATCACCAAAGCATCAAGGGATCGCATCTTGTGGCATCTTGTGGCTCTGTCATCCTTCTGATCCTTTTGCTCTGCTGTATGTGGCACATTCCATTTGGGCTATAAATCGTTGTTGCGCCCTGGATGGCGCTGTCTTGTCTTCTCTCCTTGTCCTTGGACAAATATCATTTGATTTTTACTTTATTTTTTCCTTTTTTCCTGTGCTTGTCGAAGAAGAGATTGTGTTTGCGTGATGGGAATAAATAAAATAATCGTCTGTGATCATTGTCATCAAGATGGTGAGAATGATCACTGAAGGGGAACGCAAAAATCCCAAACGCCTCAGTTGAAACAAGTTAAATTTAGTATTTATCTTTTGGTTAAACTAATTCTAATTTTGGGCCGTCATTTGTCTCTTGTGTGTTGTGTGTCTTGTTCTTGTCATGTTTGACTGTCAGTAAGTGTTGATCACTGAACACTGATCTTAATCGTCTTTAAAACTTACACAGAGCCCAAAGTAGTAGCCACCTCCAACTCCATCACACTGACATTCTTGGCCGTCTGAGATTATGTCTGACTTGTGTCTCTTGTATGTCATTTTGGTTTCTTTTTTTTTTCTCTTTTTGAGTTTTTGCCAGATACAACCAATGAAGATTCAGTTCCAGCTCCCGCAACGACACATTACCATTTCCATTGGTTGATTTCAGGTTTTTCTCTCATTTCAGTGCTTCGTCTCTCGAATGTTATTAATTATCATCATCAGCATCTGCGTCAGCATCAGCGGGAGGCGATCATCGTCGTCTTGTTGGCTCTGTTACCTCTTTTTTGTTTTGCTTACTCTTGGAGTTGAAAATTCCCCAAGCGAGGAGTTGGAATTCGGCGCGTAGAAATATCATTCTCCCTCTGTGTTTCTCTCTCTCTCTCTCTCTCTGTCTGTCTGTCTCTGTGAGTCACTCAATCTGTTTTTGGTAATTTGTATGAGATATTTGGAATTTGTGCCCAAAAAGTTTTTCATCCATTTATGTCTCTGATTCTCTTGTTTATTCTCCTTGCTACTCGGTTGTGTTTCTGGTCATGTTTCTTGTCCTTAACGAAATTGTGATTAAGTGTTTCAATATATAATGCAAGTGACGAAAGGCCAACCATGATGAGAAGAAGATGATGATGATGGAACGAACTAAAGGGACTATACCATAAAAATAATTAAAAATCAGCAAACGTTTTGAGTGCGAAAAAACGCCATTTAAAGATGCCACAAAGCCGCAGATAAGCAAAGACACAATACACACTACAGCAGCTGAGTGAGAAAGAGAGATAGAGAGAGAGTGAGATGGATTGAAACCGGTTGACAAAAATATGCGATCAAGTTGGAACGATAGCCAAGATCCAGCAGACGCATCAGACTTGAAGATCGAAGAATGTTTTACCAAATTACGCGATCGAGAAGCTTGTCCAACGGCTACCCAACTACGCGATCTCAAGACACTACCTCAGCGGCAGCAGCAGCCGCTCCAGCGACATTTAATTATATTTCATTTCATTTTATTTTACTGCCGCTCAAACTTGGAGCTGAAGCTGCTGCTTCTTCTTCTCCTTCTTCTGGTGGTAAGGTTTTTGGTAGGTACTCGACGCATTAATGATGACTTTGCCCTGAATTGCCTGGGCATACACTCAATAATAACAATAATCATAAAGGGCAGCAGGCAGTAGCTGCAACATCAGCAGTAGCTGCTGCAACAGACAACAGGCAAATCGCCAATTGGCAATGGCATGTCCATGTCCATGTCCATGTCGCTGTCCATGCCCCAAGATTCCCTCCCTCTTGATTATGCGCGCGCTCGTCGCACGTCTCCGCAACTCTTCCTGGGGCTCATTATTTCTACTCGTCCACGGCATTAATTTGAGATCATTGGGCTACTGGTCCTACGATGTCAAGAGATCCAGCAACCAGCAGGACAACATGATGCAGTAGCAGACGAAACAGAAGGTGTCGAGTGCTTGAAATGTTTTAAATACAAAAATTAATAAAGCTCTCGCTCATGCTCTCCCTTGGTCTGCAATGTCTGACATTTTTCTTTCAATTACGCTCGGATCCAAGCAGAAGAGTTCAAGCATTGGCAAATTATTGACTTAACACTTAAACACGTAACAAGCGAGCAATCATAATAGGTCTATAGATATTTCCAATGATGTAGTTAAGATATTCACCATCTCTCTCTTAAGAGATAGTCCAGAAACCTGATCACGTTTGCATCGATAAACACACTATAGAATAGTTGTAATATCGATAAGTTTGATCATCTTTCTTGGCGATTATTTAAGGCTTTCTTTTTGCTTAAAGAAAGGATAATGTTGATCTATAAAAAACACAAAGAAAGTTGTATATTCTTAACTGAATTCCAAACTCAACAGTTAAAGTAACCCTCCAAAAGTAATATGTGGAATATAGCATTAACTTATGCTTTTCAGAAGATCCATATAAAGGTTTATCTCCAAATAGAAACCAACGAAACAAATGACAGTTTAATGAAGAAAATTTGATAACGAGTAAATTAGGATTTCATTTTGTATCTTAAATAAATGATGAAATATTTAAATTTATTCAATTTTATAAAGATCCATATCATCAAATCAAGATGGCCTCTGATTTTTTTGAGTAAAAAAAGATTCCTAATGTTGTCTGACGTTTCGTTTCATACATATGTATGTAGTTGAAAATGTGTAGAAGAAAACTGTCGTCATCTTAAGCTTTGGCCCAACTGAACAATCTAACTGATTGCTTACAAATGAATCTCAATTAAAATTAATTCAAAACATGAACTGGGTATTATTTACCCGTTTGACAAAGTGTCAGAGTGGCAGGGGGGAGGAGAGAGAGAGAGAGAGACCCAAGTGTTGGGTTATATGGCATACCAACACCACAGATTGACACACATATCGAGTGGCAACTTCGACATGATGAGGCAAATGGATCATCACTTGGCATATGGAGTGAGTTGAAAGTGACCACTGAGTGCTCAGTGCTTCTTGCTCAGTGGCTTCTTGTCTTTCAGTCTTTATGTGGTCTCCCCATAATGGCGGAGTAGCATCAATTAATTTGGTATTCGTGATTCTACTTAACATCGATTGACCTCAACAGATTAGTGAAAAGGAAAATATGTGTGCCCGTTGCTACTGATGAATGAACTTTGCTTTGGCAACAATCGAGCAACTGTGGAGGAGCATTCCTATGGAAATATTTCATGTGACGCAAATTGTCAAGTTTTTCTTGGTTTCATTTCGTTTCGGTTTGCGATTATATTTCACTTCATTTGTGTGGGCCTCCCAAGCTCTTGCTTAATTGGTGCGATTTAATAAAATTCATTGACAATGATGGTCAACCCAATGCCTTAGCTCCCGCTTCTAACCCAGCAAACCTCCTCCCGACAGCCTCCAACATCTGGTTATGCATCAATTTCTTTCGGGGTGTCGATTAGGCGTAGAGGCTCTCACACAGATATCACATCACTTGATTGATCAATGAGCACGGGCCAATTGGTTTCAAGTTTTTCTCTTTGGTTGCTTTTAGAATTTGCATGAATCTCGGCAGAGGCTAGCGATGAGTGATATCGATCAATTGATCAGTTTGTTTTTTCTTGCTTACTTATTTCTTCGATTGATTGATTAAATGAAATATATTTTGTGCTCTACAGTGAAGTGACGATTATATAAGTCACTCTATTGGCAATAAGTTGGTCAGGGTTGTTGATCATCATCATCGACGTTGTCGTCGTTGTTGCCGTCGTCGTCGTCGTCGTCGTCATCGACAGGATTCATCCCTTGGGAAGTCAGTTTCGCTCTCTCTCATAAATTGCTTGCTGCTCATTTGGCCATGACAAAATTGTGTCCCTTCTTCTTAGTTCTTTCTAACTTTTAACCTATTTAATTGACTTATAATTGGAGTAACCCACACATATCCAGAGACACGCCAGAGCATAGGGAAAGGCTCTCAGACAAAGCCAGACCCAGAGACCCAGGCAGAGCACATTTGGCATCTGTGTAACTAATAATTTTTGTTTTATTTCAAGGAATTCCTCAAGCGCAACACTAAATTCGAAAAAAAGGATCGCAATGTTTTGCTGTCGAGAGGGGGCACTACAGTTACAGTTGAACGAGTTTCTCTGGCTATGAAGAAGGGGAAGACAAAAAGGAAATTATGTATGCCGCCCGCCATGTTGAACTTGAAATTGTTGTTATTTAGCATTTGGTATTTGGCATTGGCAAGGGCACCTAAATAGTTACATACATATGTACATGCATGATGACGACGATGATGACAAAACGGTATAAAAGTCAATTGGGAACGGGGTTGCTTTCGGGTATGTCATTTTGCTTTCTATTGTCAGCTGTTTCACTTGCGTTTTGAAAAGAAAAACTCAGTTTTCAACACTTGCACACAGAATGGTGACCCCGACGACAACAAGCAAGTTAAAAATGACGTTCTATCGCACTTAATTCAACGAAATCATGAAATGTAAGTAAATTGGTGACCCCGACGTCGAGAAAGGGCAACAAAAAATGCTTGCAAAGAACTGCATTTACAACATCATCATTTGTCGTCGTCATCATTATCGACATCGTCACTTTGCGTGTTTGACACTAACCCGAGCAAACCAAATCAAACTAAACCAACCAGCCAGCCAGGCAACAACAAATCAATTCCAAAGACCCCCACCACATGCTGCCCCAAACCCAGTCATTCAGCTGGCCCGGCCATTGGCAATAGGTGGCTCGCATGTCACTCTGTTGTGGCAGCTTATCGGTGTCGTCGCTTTTTGTTATTTTCCATGCTTTGCCTCAACTTTTGGCTTGGCTAAACTTTGCGTGTTAGCTAAAACCTAATCCAAATGCAGGTTACATGATGATGGTGATGGGATGGAATGGGATGGGGAGTTTTGATATGCGGGAATAGAGAAGGTACACGCCATGTCTAACTAATCTCGATGGTTGCGATGTGTTGCGCCATTTAGTGAAATGAAAAACCTCAGTTAGAACTAATTAGAGATAGAGGGGTGTGGGGGGTTAGAGGTAATCGAGGAGATCAAGAGAAGGCAAGAGGGAGAAACGTGAGCTCAGGAAGTTGTCAACGTTTTGCTATAAGTTTCGTCATTCGTTGTGTTTCTTGGGATCTCTCATGAAAATGCGCTTATGTCGGATTATCCCATAATTTATGTTTGCTCTGGCAATACAATGGATTTGCCTTTAGCCTCAGTCAAAGAAAGACAGACACACACAAATACTTGCACACACTCACACAACTAATTGCCTTGATCATTATAGCGAGACTCACATTGGAGGCTAATGACAATGAAATGCGGCAGCAGGCAAAACAGGGGCAGATGACAAAATATACACAAAACAAGAAGAACAAGAACAAGAATTGTGTCATTCGATTGCCCAAGGATCGGACAACAAAAAAAAAAAACAAGAGAAGGAAGCAAGGTGAGTAAAGTGAGCAGACTATAGACCGAAGACCGGAGACCGGAGCAACCGGAAGCGTAATCGAGCTAAACGAATGCCGTCGGGGAAGTGAGCAATGTGCGTGTGTGTGTGTGTCTGTGTGTGGGTTAACCCATTGTGAAAAAAAAGATATAAAAAATTGAGCGGGAAGCTAAGGAAAAACACCCAGAGGAAATTCAGGCAGAAAAACGTTACAAAAAACAAGAAGAGTAAAACCAAGAGGAAACCAAGGGAGAAACAAAAGTTTCCCCCGCTTGCTGACCAGCTCATAGACAGGTGAGGGAAAGAGAGGGAGAGAGAGAGTAAGAGAGATGGAGGCAGGATAGAAATTCTATGAAAAGTTCAACTAATTACTTCCGTCAAAATTTCTGCATAAAAATAAAGACATCTAACATCGACAAAATGTCTCGAAAAATATTTAAGTAATACCTTTGGCAAAATGTCGCACAAAAATACAAAATGCACGAACAAAATTTTTCGCATTTTCTTGAAAAACTATTTTCAACGGGCCCTCAAAAATCCATAAAAACAACCGAAAACGAAACCATCTATATACATACATAGTTAGTCTTTAATAGTTTCAACATGTCAGCTATATGCATATCGGAGAGGGCGAAAGAGAGAGCACCAGAGAGACAATTAGGCAATAAAATTAATTCACACCAAGAAAAACGCATTAAACACGAGTCGAAACACAGAATGGCACAGCAATGTGCCATTTGCTTGAAGTTGCAAAAACATTTTCGCACGCATAACTCGAAGTCAGCCAGAACTCTTCTGCAACTCTGCAACTGCAACTCATCCAATGCGCACATTTTGCCCCACCTTTTCGCCTCCTTTCCCCCTAATGCAACTCATTCCTTATTTGATGGCTCGTGTTCTCGTTGACAGTTGATGGGGTTTTCTGTGTGCCCTCTCCCCCTCTTCCTCCTCCCTTCGATGTATTAGTTGATTTTTTAATTGTTCTTGGCTAGAGACAGCCGCACACAGAGATGTGGAGAGATGGGGAAAGGTCTTTGCGAATCGATCGCAGCCAAATACGCCTATAGGCAAATAATTAAACCAACCGACTGTCATCAAATCATTATTCACAATTGCAAAAAAAGAAGAGAAGAGAAATCATAGACACTTTTTCTGGCCCTTTTTACTGCAACCAGCCAACACTCAGACTGACTTGAGCTGGTTTATGATTTCAGGAAGTTTGACGCCACCACTTAAACGGAAAACATTTAAGCGAAAGAAATATAAAAGTGACATCGAAAAGAAAAACCCTTGATTACACAGCCTACAACTAAATTTGAAATATTTACTAGACGATTTAATGATTATTAATAAAGACAGTGGCCTTAATGTATAGAAAATTCACCAGTTCGTATAACTTCAAATGCTTTTTAGGGAAATTATCTTACTTTAACTTTAACAGATCGAAAAAATTTCTTCAGTCTTGTATTAATGGTAATCCTATCATCTGATTCTTCTTTTTTAGAAGTTTATGGTCTTTAGAATCGAAAATATATGTATGTCCCTACTTTGTTAAGCTTATATAATAGATAGATATCTAAGATATATGATGGTGAGATGGTTAGATGTACATATATGATAAGATCGAGGACTGTTTCATGGACTGATGTCTAGAATTTAGATTTTGTAGTCTTTTGGTATTATAACTTTTCCTGTTAAAAACACGACATCCTTTTGTGTATAACTTTATGTAATGTAAAACTAAACAAAATATATTAAATAAGAATGGCAAAACTCAAGCTGAGTTTTCACGAGGAAGAACATCTTCGAAATTGTCCCTTTCAGTCATATTTCCATATTTTGTTTTCTTATTGCTGAAACACCTGTCATTCACTTGTAAGAAAGGTCAACTTTAATATGTTTTATTCACCTCTTTACCTTGTAAAATTTAAGAAAAAGAAAGTTCTACAAATAGAAAGGGTAAATTTTTCAAGCTTTCCTTTATCTTTGCAACGATTTGCTTGTCTTTTGAAAAATAAACTATTGTTAATTCTTCTGATTCCGTTTGGTAATTCTTTGGCAAATGTTAACTATGTCAAATATGTTTGGCCAATTAAAATTACATATTGGAATGGGCAAGAGACTGAGTTGTGTAACTTTCTGTTGTTCAGGTATTCTTTTATTTTTTTGCATCCCCCTGCAAAGGCCACGTGCTGCTGACAAAGGAAAGAGAGAGAGCGGGAAGGAAAGACGAATGGCAACAGCAGAAACAGTTGCAAATCATCAACAATTCGATGGGGGGGCACACGTCAAGAAGTTTTCGTCTTCCTGTCCTCGAGTTTCACTTTCAGTACCAGGACACAGGACATAAAAGTAAGTAGGCCAGGACAACAGAAGTCTCTTTGCGCCTGCTGCTGCTGCTGCTGCTGCTGCTAGTCAACAAATCGAGGGTGCTGAGCCCACACATCCGATGTGAGTGTGTGTGTGTGTGCTCTGATATGATAATCTCCAAATCGAGAGCTCGCACCTCATTTGCTCAGTAGAAGCAGCAGCAGCAGCAGCGGAGGAATTGTCTTGAGGGGCCTTCATTGTATGCCTAAAGAGAACGCTTCCTGTCTCGGCAAAAAAAAAAAAAAAAGAAGAAACACGACGAAACGAAAGAAAAACGGGAACCTGGTCGCCGGTCTGACGAAGGGCTGGCTACAGAGCCAGTACGTCATTTGGTCTTATCATTAACAACTTTTGTTTTTTTTTTTTTTATTCTTTTGCTGGTTTATCGCCCGCCTGAGATCTGCTCGACATGTTCTCCCCTTCTAGCCAAAGCTAAAGTGGCGGGAGACGCAAAAAAAGTGAAAACAAAAGAGGCCTAATAAAATGCCCAGCAAACAGCGACGACGAAGGAAGTGACCTATCACAATTTTGGAGCAAAACATTTTAATTGGTCTATCTCATCATCATCATCATCATCGTCGTCATCATCGTCGTCGTCGTCGTCATACTCATCAGCATTGTGTGGTTATGCCCCCCAAGTCCTGCCGTGGCTCTTCCTTTGGCTGATGCTGATCTAATCAAGCTTCGTTAAAGCTAACGGTAAAAGGCTCACTCACTCAAAGTTCGCCTTTGATGTGACACATGTGTGTGTATGTCCTTTTTCGATATCCTGTCTGTCTGTCTAGAAAATGGGTTTTTTTTTCTCCTACTCTCTCTCTTTCTCTCTCTTTCACTCTTTCTCTATGTTTTTGTTCTGTGTTTAGGCAAAAGCCACAGAAAATTAAGTTAACTTCCTGTCTGCTCTATCGCTAATAGCAAATTAATAAGAGCTTCCGGTCAATTTCTGCGGTTGTATTTGTCTCCCATTTTTTTGCCCTTGCTGTTTCAGTAAGTTTGTGTGTGTGTGGTGGGTGTAACTCGGACTGCCCACGTCTGACTCTGAGTCTAACTTCCATGCTGACTTCAATTGCCAGACGACTTTGACTCCCGCGACAGCTGTGACTGCATTTGGCGCCTGCCCTTGACACACATAAGTCAGCCAGCCAAACCAACCAGAGAGACCAGGTACACGGGCAAGGTGAGTCGTTTGTTCTCGCATCCTTTTCCACTTGACTACGCGCTCCTTTGTTCTTCTTCTTGGCCGTAAAGTCAACTCAGCTGTCTTGCACTTACATGGGGAACTGCATGGCAAATGCAGTTGCATTTTGCAGTAGTTCTTGTTATCTAAGTAGGGCTCTCGGTTATCTACCAACAGGCAACAATCGACTTCCTGCCCCTTAGGCACAAGCTAAAAGTCCTGGTTACTTGCCAAAAAAAAAAAAACACAAGACACCAACGCACAAGGCAATTGCAGTTACACAAGGTCCTGCTTGGCTGATTACGCACATATACACAGCTGTTCGATTCCAATGAAAATCTTCACGGAGTGACTGAAAAAGTGAAATCGTTTGTAAGGGGAACATTTGGTGACCCCGACGAGCTGACTGAAATAATTAGGCCATACAGTTTTTTGTTTTAAGTTCAAGTAATTGAAGAGAAGGCCCTGACAAACAATGGTTCTGGTTATTCTCATTTCTAAAGAGTAACATATTTCTAGAATCCAAGTAGGGAAACTTTTCGTAAAATTTCTTGAAATTAAGATCAATCTTAAGCCATAGTTAAGATCTACTTGTAACTGGTGGCTCATTCTCTTCAATTGGAAAACATTTGTCGATCTTTTGGCGCAGACATGGCTGCTAAAGTCGACGAGAAGCTACAAGTTACGCCCCGTTTCCTCTAGGGGGGTATTTTTCACATTTTTAGCTTAATTGCATTGGCTGGCTGCAGCACGTACGCTACCTAAGAGGCAATTGTTTATCTTACGCTCGTCTGGCTCACGTGCAGCAAGTTGCAAACTGCAACTGCAACAACCTGCAACTGGTATTCTTCCACTTAATAGATGCAACACACATTCACTTGGTTTACTAAACTTGGGGCTGAGAAGGGCGGAGGCAACTTGACCAAAAGCCAAATGGGGGAGTGGCGGCCAGACCCATACCCACACAAACACAAACACATAAGACACACACACAGTGAGATTCAGACATAGAGCTAGTCCACAGGCCGTGATGTGTTTGTGTTTTGGCTTGTTAAGTTTAAGATTGTTTGATATTACCTTCTCCCTACTCCCCACACAATTTCTAGATGGCAAAACATTCTCTTGTCCATTTAGTGGTGCAACGTGTTGCTGTTACGAGGCTTTCGGCGCTAAAAGACATGTTTTCAATTATGATTGCTGGCGTGTCTTATTAATTACAAACTATCAAGCGATAGACCAGCATTTAGTTCAAAACATTTAGCCCATCAAGGGCGGAATTAGGCCTTCTCTCAAAACGCGTTGCCTCTATGTTTAATTGTCCATTGCGAGTCACACATTTGGTTAGGACCTGCAACCCGAAATGCAAATGGTTCACATGCAAATTGTTGAAGCATAAAACCAATATAAAGACAGGACATGCTATCCCATCAGGACAAACTCAAATAACTTGTGGTTAGCTATAAAAACGAAAACTTTCTAGTCAATTAAATGTCGAGCAAATTAAAGGAAAGGCAGGACATCGACAGAGAGTATAAGCTGTGAGATATATAATGAAATCCTCTCCAAGAGTTTTATGCCTAATCAACTAAACAAATTTGTAATACTTTAAACTTGGAAATGAGGAAACCATTGATAATTTCATCAAATATTTTTAATTCATGACTTCAGAGTGTTTATTTTATAAACCCAAACCATGAAAAAAAAATCGCTGCGTAATTATTATAAGGTCATTCTTTTTTTCCCCCTTTCCCTGATAGTTTAAGTTTAACCTCCATACATACATATATGTTTCCCCTATTTACTTAACTTTACTGAACTCAACACACACACACAAAGAAATGTGATTATTGTTTAATTGTGTGTTTAATCAATCAAACTGTTGCTTCATTCCACTCCCCCCTTAACTCTTCAGTCAAAAAGCACTTAATTCATAACTGTTGAGGTTAAAGATAAAATATTATTTATCGTACATATATACACATATATATATATGTATATAGGTAAATCATTTACACAATTCTTGTTAAGTTTTTAACCCTTCTTCTATATAACACTTTCGATCGTTTTTGGGTGGTTATCTTTTTGTTGTTGCTGCTCAAATGCCTGTAGGTTCTCGATTAGATTAATAGAACTGTCCGTTTGTGATAAAATAGGCAAAACATTCAATAATTTAGTTTTCTTTTAGATATACTCATAGAGGAACCAGTGTGTCCATGTGTCCATGTGTCGGCAACACGCTTAAAAGAGAATTGATTAGATTTGGATAAAAGTCGGCCCCACTTTCATGATAGATTAAACTGGTATGTGACGATCATTTATGATCTACATAGAAATACAAAGAGAAAGAGAGAGAGAGAGAGTACGAAAGACTTATATTACTTAATTGTTGTCCAGGCATGTATTAGTTAGTTAGTTGGTGTCTTAGATGTCTTGGAAAATTGCCGGTAAATGCGATAACTGGATTAGCTAGCGATCTGGCTATCGATGAAATAAATGGCTAATTTGCATTGGGGCTAAATATGAGCAAGTGCAAGTCAACTGGAAACTAATCCTATAGAGTCATGGCATTTCCTTTCGCCAATAGAGGTAACACAGCTAAAGTCACTTCCTGAGATCGTCACCAACAGATCGTAAGTGTGTGTGTGTGTGTGTGTGTGTGTGTCTCTGCTAATGTGTGACTTTTGCTGTGTTTTTTCAACGACATTAATTTAATGTATGTCTCGATGTCTCTCTGTGTGTGTGTGTGGATCTTAAGCCGGATTTAGTTAAGCAGCTCAGCGATCGAATACAACTCTACGGCAAACGACTTTGTCGTCGTCGTAGTCGTCGACGACGATGAGACTTTGGTCACATTTTGTGTTGGGCCTCAATGCTTAGGAAATATAATCTCTTTTGTCGATGCTGATGCTGGCATGATCGCCGCTTACTGCTCACTGGTTACTGGTTACTGGTGGTTAGTTGGTTGCCACGCCATCATCAACAACAACCTGTGGTTCGGAGTACATTGTAGTAGATATTGATATGGTCTCTCCCTCCTCCTCCTCCTCCTCCACCTCCTTCTTTCTTTCTTTTTTATAATGTGTGGCACATTAGTTAGCAGTTAATACGTTTAAATAAGACGAGGTTACCGACATCTCTACGGACTGCGACTGCGACTGTGACTGGGCTAGGGAGGGGTAAGACTTAGTCCGGTGGCTGCTATTAATGAACGACAAAAATATGTTGAGGCGTATTTAGTTTTAAAGCCGATTGCCGCTGTGACTTGTAGAAATTATCATTGTTGTGTGTCCCTCCCCTGCCCCTCTCCAACAACCCTCTTCGAATGATTGGTGAGACTTATGATTTTCTACGCCAAACCGAAATGAAATCAAATAAATCTTTCAACAGCCAAAAAAAAATCAGCAAAGATAAATAGCTAAAGTCACTACACCAAATTATTAAGGTCTATGTGAAAATAAAAGAACATGTAACTAAATACCCAAAAATAGAAACAAATATTCAAAAGTAATATATTTCCAATTTATTTCTCCAGATTTTGGTATATCAACAAGAGCTAAAGTTTATAGGCTATATAGTTTCATAAATATTCACTTGTTTCGAGGTGGGGAAGCGTTCTCAAAAAAGAAAACCCACTTGTCATAATTTTTGAAAATAAGCAACACACACACACACACACACACACACAGAGAAATTAAGTCCAAGAGAATTTATGTGGATATGGATTTATATCTTGTGATATATAAATAGTTTTTTTTTTTTTTGTCGAATTGTGCTGAGGAGAATCGGACTAAGATGAAGGAGGGCGATGATGATGATGAGTTTTCTTTTTTCAAAATATGAACAAGCCAAATCCACTAATTAAGAAACATACAACCAAAACAGAAGGTGACAATCTCTTGTGTCTGGAGGAGATCGAAAGGGAGGAGGACGTTAGGGAAAAGTTATGAAATTTTTTATTTGGTCATTTTCTTCTGGTTGTAGTTGTCTGTTTTTCCTATGATTAAGCTCAATGATAAATGGCCAAACAAAAATAGACAACAAATTTTGTTGGAGGAGGAGTTTCTTCTCCTTCTCTCTCTCTCTCTCTCTCTTAGTTTCCTTCTACGTTTAATTATCTGTAAATTGAGAAGCGGTTAAGCCTGAACCGCTTTTATCACAATTGTCTTACAAATCGTTTTATCAACTCCAACACTGATAAGTCGGCAACCGAAACCGAAACCAAACTCTAAACGTGAAAACGTTTTTTTTTCACTTTTCTTTCTTTTTTGATTATCGGACCGGCGGGTCTCTTTGAAATTGTCGGAAACACAGGCCCAGACAACCCAACAGAGAAAATCAAATGTCACAAAACGAAAGAAGAAAAAAATAGTATTTGAAATGGAACACAAGCCGCAAGAGCAATTGATTTAAAGCTCACATACAACCAACCAAGTAGGTGACAAGTTGTAATTAACTTAAAGCGTTTTCTATGTCGAGAGGCATCGAAGGAAACTCCCATCTTTTCATCTATATAATCAAGTACAGACAATACCGATCCAACAACAACTAAAACAAAGACAACACTGGATAGATAACAATAACCAAATGCAAATGCCAAAGAAATTCCCCACAAAATTTGTTTAAGAATCGCTCAGGTCAGGTTGATTATACATATTATACGTATTATATTATGGCCAAGTTAAGTTCAGTTGAGTTTAGCTCAGAGTTCCAGTTCCAGTTCAAGCTTAAAGTTATGTTAATAATCATTATAAATTATTATAATCCAATCGGCTTTGAATAATTAATAAATATTATTTTAATCGTAACAGGAACCGATCGAGAAGCCGAGAAAGCGACAAAACGAAAATCACAAAATCAAAAAAAAAAAAAAAAAACAAGGCGGCTTCTGTGTGTCTGTGTGAAAGGAACAAGGCCTAAGCCCTGATAAATACGGGGAAAAAGAGAGAAAAAATAATACAGAGTTGGAGAAAACCCAAAAGAAAGCCAAGCCAAGACAAGTCAAGGCAGCTGCCCCCACCATTCTCCCCTCACATACATACCTCGGCCCAAACAAGATGACAAACAGTTTGGACATTTATGAGCCGAGTTTAATGGACATTTGACTACCGGAATTTAACGCCGAAAAAACTGGCGTGACAAAAGCCAGACCTAAACGTGGGATGTGCACTGTGGGGGCCTTTCATTCGATCAATCCATTCATCCATCTATTGATTAGCTAGGCATTTTCATTGAGAGAGAGAGCAAACAGATCAAGGAAATGACATATAAATGATTTCGACTTTTTTTTTGTCTTGTATTTGTCGTTCATTCGGTTTTTGGTTTTGCTTTTATTGTTTGCTTGGTGGATTCTGCCAAAGCAGGAAGAAGATTTCAATTAATAAATTTTCCATTATCACTCAACTCACACACAGAGACACACACACGAACACACAAATACCAACTCTCACACTTACAGATTAGGCCAATGAAATTACGTTGCTTTATTTTGTTTCTTTTATTTATATATATTTTTTAAATACTCTTTTTCCCATAAGCAAAAAAAGGGTATTAAGTCAAATGGATCAACCAAAAGAAGAGAAGTAAGACTAAGGATAACATATTAAGGATACTGTCTACAACTAAGATTCAGCTAGAAGTTTAAGTTTAGATATGTATCTACTTGACTCAGTTTTCTATCGATTGAAAAGACATATAAAATAGACCAATAAAATATTACCTGCCATTTACGTTAATGCAGAAAGCGTTGAACTTAAGAAGGATTTAATATTTAAATAAAAAAAATTATCAAGTAATCTGCTAAGAGAACCGTTTGATTCCGTTCCAGCTGGTATTTAGGCCAGAAAGAACCATCAGTTCAAAGAGTATTCAAATCTTCGTTAGGTGGGCCCCTACACAAAACTTTTAACTTGGCCCTGTGATTTATAATTTATAAGTCGCTTAGCTTGTCATATCTGCAAAAATTTATATAAAAAACAGCAAAAACAAAAACAACAAAATATAAAGAGGTGATATAACCACATACATAAAGACAATAACAATACCAAAGAGACACACACTCGGCGGCATGGCATTATCTCTTCGATATTTGGGAAATTATCACAACAATAAAACTAAATGCTTTATAATTGGTTTTGCCAAGCCAAAAAGAAGTCACCAACATCACAAAATATGTGGAACAACAACAACACCAAGAACAACAGCTAACTAAAAAAAATTTGTGATTTGTTATACATATATTTACTTAGACCCAATACATAGATACATATTTTCTCGTTCTCGTTTCATTTTAGAGAATTCCATGCTCATTTCTTTCATTCTTTTATTATTTATAAGCAAACAGGTTTATTGAGCTGACCAACTTAGTCAATCTTATCTTAATCCCATTTTCTAAGCCAACAAATAAAACTGTCAAAAATAAAACAAAACACAAAAACCAAAAACCAGCTAGCATTTTGTAGTGTAATATTTCTTGTGGCATGATTTAGGCAAGAAGACAATGGCGATAAGTCTGTGTGTGTGTGCCTAAGTCTGTGTGTGTGTGTGTGTCAGCTGATATAGACTAAACATTAAGATTAACTTAATATAGAATGGAATTGCTTTTTTTTGGCGATTAGCGGATCAGTTTTTTTTTTTTTTTTTGTAAAGTATTAAATAAAATCTAATTGATTTTTGACCCTTAGACGAAAGCGGCCTGAAATTTTTTTTAGCAATTTATATAATTTAATATTTAAATCACTGATTTATTAATTTTATTAGGCGTTTACACAATAATCCACTGCTTCTTAAGTGTTGCACAAGTAAATTTTGTAAAATAGAAATGATAAAAAATTTGAAAAAACTGGAAGAAAAATTCTCAAATCTAAAATATAAATATTATGAGGTTATAATTTGAGGTTTTTTGTGGCAATTTGATCTTAAAGGATATAAAGTCGCAAATTTACAGAATGAGAAAACTTACTCAAGACTTTAGTAATCTTTTAGGCAGAAGTTAAAAAGTTAACCTTTTTAAATATTTATTTGTTAAATGGTTAGTAAAATGAAATGTTAACAAAATTATTTATAGAAATTTGTTTTTATCAATTTCCAATTGCCTATTTCCTCTTCTTCTGGGCAAATACTTTATCGAATCTAAAATTTCTATATAGTGATTTGGTGTTTTTTTCCCCCTCTCAGAAATTTAAACTGGATAAGCGGACAACTATATAGATTTGAACAAAGCAAATTAACAACAATCTATCTTTCTATCTATCCAATCCAAAAATATTATGATAATTGTATTAATCCATATCCAAACTTAAATCCCAAAAAAAAGGGTTTTTCTTCAAGAACTTGTATATTTAGGAATGTCCTTAGAATGTCGACTGAAATAGCAATTATTAACAATTATTGAAGCTCATCTAATCATCATTGTTAATCTGAAAATTCACCAATCATTTTTCTATTCTTTTCCTCTCTAAAAATTTGAAGCAAATCTTGTTTCACATTTAATTATATATCTTTTCTAATTGCTGAAGATTTGCGGTATAATTTGTTTTTTTTTTTTTTTCGATTACACAGCCAAAAAAAGAGGAAAACTTGTCTAAGCAGTTAATCGCTAATCAGTTTTATCAGTCTAGCCTAGATTAGACAGAGGCACAGTTATAGTTGTTGTTTTTGTAGTTTATTCGGAGGGCCAAAATTCATGTTGATATCAGAGTGAAACCTCAAAAAACAAAAAAACAAAACCAGATAAATAATAATTACACTCACACGACATAATCAATTATGCCCAGGCTAATAAACGGGCCCCGGACATATGTATGTATGTAGTCCCCCCACCGAAACCCCCATCGCCACCCCCCTCTCTCACAGTCAACACCCCGCGATATACAAGAGTATATAGAAATGTGGACTAATCACGCCAGCATGTTCATAATCAATTTTATCGCACTTATTTGGATTAATTGCGATATCACTCGACAGGGTGACGGAACGAAGCGGCGAAACGATAAAAATTAAAACGAAACGATGACGCTATACGAATCCAGCAAAGAATATAGACTCTCCAAGTATGTATCTATATATATATATTGGTTGGATTCCCCTCTAGCCTCTTCTTTACATTTTTTGGTGCCGGCGTCATAGCCTTATGCCGAAATTACCAAAGCCAAGTCGATCCCCCCTTCCTCCGTATGCCAACCAAATGGATTATCTTATCTCCTTTGTATGTGTGGGGTAGGAGGTGGGTTTACTTAAAGGTGGGGGGTTGGGGTGGGTTAAGGTAAAAAGCTTTCATGGATATCGGCTATGGGTACGGCCCCAAGGCGTCTTTACAATGCAATTAGCCAACTCATAACAAGCAGATAAACAAATATAAAAAAAAACACACACTCACAAACACACAACACAAATGACTCCCCGGCACTCGAACTCAGCTCGATCCACAACTCCATATATAAGAGGTTAGAAGAGGGGGGATGGGTATGGAAACTAGCGCATAGCTACGCGCTATGCTTATCTAAAATCTCTACTCTTCACACGATAAGGATTATCTTAATCTGCATAAATAGGCGAAGTAAAAACAACAACAAATATGTCGCGCCGTGCATATCTAGTGTACCTAGAGTTGTGTCTTTTTTGTTGTTGTTGTTGTTTTTTATCATAAGGCCATATGTCACAGTTTCCAGTTTCATTAGATGATTCACATTGAGTTGTTGTGAGTAAATGAAAATGTCAGACAAAAAGTGCCTGAGCGTTGAGATCATAAGCAAAATGCTGTGAAATGCCGACGGCTAAAAATGAATTCAATCAATTTGAGGATTAAGCGATTCAATGGCTCATCCTTTCGATCGAAGACGAGTATGTGGAATCCACATGTATCAGCACTTTTATTAGAAAGGATATTTCTCCGTGACTCACTCACCTGCTGTCCCGCATTGGCTGCCACCCAGGCTTCGGCGAATGTTTCCATGGCACTTTGAAAGTCCATCATGTAGGGTTTGTTTTTTATCTATGATATGGGCTAACCAAGTTCTTTCGAATGGTTCACTTTGATGTTGTTAGAGTCAGTTGTATTTATGCACTCGGTTCGTCGGTGGTCAGTAGTTTTTTTTCCTCTTTGGCATTAATTGAATTTTTTATGGACTTGGTTCGATGTGCTTTAATTACAATTTAATTTTTCTTCTTCTCTCTTTTGATTTAATTGCATTTGCAAATTTGTGATAAGACTTTTGAATTCGATTTGTAAGAAACTAGTAAAGATTTCTCATAGGCGTTACAAATTAGGGACACACACACATACACATACGCACGGAGACACTCAATCACACACACACACACGTTGACGCGCACATACGCGGAGCGGAACGGATTCTGTGACGATGTTTGTGCTTCTTGTTATTTTTGTTGACGCGTTTTTGAATGATGCAAATGCAAATGTTGCAGCTGAAGTTAAAGTTCTATTTAGTTGTTGTTGTTGTTGTTGGATTTGTTGGCGCGACATCATTAGTGAAGGCGGCACGACGCCATAAAAATTGAACTAGTAGCCGTAGCCGCGTCACTGGCTTTCCAGGAGTAGGCCAAAGCGTGTCAAAAGCCGGCTCCAACTTAGCGATAAGGAGAATTGTTTCTTTTTCGTTTTTAATTTGCAATGATCCTCGCTGTGGCGACCTTCGTGGTGACTTAGTGTGTGCTCCTTTCTCGCTTGGTGGGGTTTTTTTCGGTGTGATTCTTGTGATTATTATTAATCAAATTGAATAATAATACTCGTCGCCTCTCGTAGTTGTTGTTATTCAATTGAATTCTGATCAATTTACTTATTGTTTTGAGCGAACGCGCGTCAAGACGTCCTTCCGCAGCCCAAGTTGTCGCACAACTGCTATCGAAATGACTGTGTACTATTCCCACGAAGGTGGTGTGTAGTATTCCCAAACGAACTGTATGGCTCTTTGCTTGTGTGTGTGCGGCATTCTGGCTTTGTGTTTGTGTGTGTGTGCGTGTGGGCCGATGGGCCGGTGCCGGCGTTCGGTCTCGTTCTCGTTCGCGTTCTCGGCTTGATTCGTCCCCCGCCTTTTAACATGTTCCTCGTGTTTTTGTATTGGTGTCAGTGTTTGCATATGTGTGGGTGCGCTCTCTCTTTTGCAATGGCTTTCTCTCTCTCTCTCGCTCGCTCGCTCTTTCCTACTCTCTGTAGCTGTCGCTACTACGTTTTTATGCTAGAGTGGATCGAAAAAGATAATATTTTGAATCTAAAAGAAGTTTCTAACTTTTTTTCCATAGTTTCCTGAGTAGCGGATTTAGCTGGCACACGCTGCGTATACTTATTATGATTAACCAGCGAGATGCATGAAAATAACGTTCTAATACACATTTAAAAGGGGGACTTACAGAAAATATGTATTGTATTGGGTGTTCACTAATCACAGATTCGATTATTTCTATTTCTGTATTTAAGACCCCTTCGCGACATGACCTTTGAACCCCTAAAGCAAGTTAATTTTCCTTCGATTTCCAAATTGAATTGACTATGAAAAACGTTTTCGATAAAAATGTTAGTCTTTATCTTAGTGTCAATAGTTTTTAGAGTTCAAACGTATTTTATATGGAAATTGCGTATACCTCATGTATGCCAGGCTTAGCTAGAAAAGAAATTCCTGTTTTTCGGGTCACCCTAATATAGGTGTCCGTGCTTATCTCCGTGTATGAATGATGTCAATTGGTAGCGTACGACATTTTGGATTGGCTTATAAATCTTCTTCAAAATCAAAGGATGGAAATTCATTATGTTTTCAGTAGTTATACAAATAATAAAGAAAGCTCCTGCTTCTCGGAAAATAAATGTAGCTAATATTTAAAAACCAACGATTCGGAGTGAATCATTTTATGAACATATTAACTTGGCTACCACACTGTTTGGGGATTTTTATTTAATCAATTTTCCGTGGAGGTGCAAACTGTTTAACTTTTCATTATCTTTACGGTTGTGATTTCCCTTGAGTCACAGCCAAATGTAGCAAATCCTGAACGGTGGAATGAATAATGATTATTTTGAACTATTATTTCCATGGTTATCATTCGATTTTTGAGATTATCTAAGAATTTTTGGTTGCTTTTTGCAAAGTACAAGTTGGAAAATTCCTTGGTATTGAAAATGTAGTAGCATGACACCAAAAAGGTAGTAGAAATAGTAGTATATTTCTGGCTCTCTGTCGCAAGAAACGACTTTTGTGTGTGTGTGACCAAAACAAAGCACTCACACACTCTAACAAATGGATAACCCGACAGTCAGAGAGAGCGTAAATGCGAGAGAGAGAAAGAGATTGAGAATGCGAGAGCCTCATTTGGCTTCGGGTAAACCTGTTCTTCCGGCGCAGAACTGCACTTGTTTCGGCGTTCGTAAAAACCACCACCCCCTCCACCTACCCCTTATCCATCACGCTGACACCGACAACCTTGTTCGGCTGCGCGATTTCTTTGACTTTTTGTGCGCGCTGTGGCAGAATTCAATGGATTTGCTGCAAATTCGGGTGGAATTATGCGAAAAGACACACAAACACACACACACACAAGCAAACACATGCTCATCGAGAAGAGTGGGCGTGGGCTAAGCAGCAGCAGCACAGTAGCAGCAATGAGTGCGAGCAGTACCAACACTCGCGTCGCGTCGGGATGAAAGAGTAAATCGTGCTGGGAACTGCGGTGCTTATTGCGCTTATATCGTTATGCTGTGGGTGGGGGACGGACGAGGGGACGGGGTGCAGCAACACCCACTTTGTATTTAGCACCTCGGCGAATTGGATGGCGACCCTGAGAGTTTGTCGTTCGGGCCTCCGATACACGAAGCATTGACCACACAGAGTACGTACCACCCACCCACAGACACACAGACACAGACACACACACACACGCATGGACACACGGACTGAGATAAGAGTGTAGATAATGCGCGCGCATTACATGTGATTAGGTTGTATACGAAACGGCAACAGGATTTAGCCAACCACTGCGAAGGAAGGACAAGTAAATGGTAAATGGTAAATAGGAGCATCGGGATTCATATAGCTAGCACAATTCCCGGGTGTACATAGAGCCGGAAAAGGAGGAACGGAAGGGTTCTTATATGTTCTTATACATATACATATGTATGTATGTGTGTCCTGGTCTGTAGTCCTTTCCGAGGAATGTGCTAATTACTGTAACTAAGCGTAAATTTCCATTCGAAATTTATAATTTTGGGATAAGTTAAAACCAATTCGAAGATTTTTTACTCTTAAGGAAATAAAGAAGGACTCCATCAAGGACTTTATTGGCAAAGAAAACTTTGACATTCTTTAAAAAGAATTTTCTCAGAAAGTTCATCAACATTTTAAGACCTTCCATTAGTTCTGACCAACATTGAAAAATCTGGGTTAAAATAATCTAAAGTTTCAAACGGATATTTCCAAGAGTTTATATTTTTCCATATAACTGAGTAACGCCCTAATGTATGTATATATCTGTGTGTGTGTGTGTGTTTGGGGCTATATATTTGTATATTTTTTTTCATTATCATTATCCCGCTGCCGTTTTTCACTTGCTGCGCGTTATACTCCCTTTCTCTTTCTCTCACTCTCTGTCAATTTGTTTGCTCTCTCTCCCGCACACACACACACACAACGATACGAACACAGCGCACACCCACACAGACAACACGACAACAATTCTCTCTCTCTCTCTCTCTTGTGAGATAACCCATCAAAAAATTAGAGCAAAGCAAAGATGAGCGAAGTGTAAACGTAAACGAAAAACGCACAACAACAACAACAAAATGTGAGAAACGAAAAAAGAAAAAAATATATATGTATAAAGAGGAAAATAAAAACACAAGTAAACCGGTTCTGGCATAGACTCCGCCTTGGTGAGCTCTGATTGGCTAAACGTGCGCCTTTGCCTTTACCCAAGACTTCATCTTTCATTTTTTTTTCCAGTTGCTTTCTTTTTTTTTTGCTGTACTTTGCTGCGGTTTTATCGCTGACGCCCTAGTCTACCCCTACCCCTACTAAGAGAAGGAACAAAAAAAAAACCAACTCCTACCCACACCACGAACAACGCCGTCGACTGCGACGCTTCTTATGTGTGTGTGTGTGTTCTTTTTGGCCTGAAGATGGTTTTTTTTTTCTGCTGTGTTTGAGAGGAGCTTTAGCAAAATTCGGTGCTCAAAATCTTTGCTGCTCTAAGCATTTTACATGTACCAATATTCCATAAGCTTTCGGGAAGTCCTTTACATGCATATTTAAATGAAATAATAATAAAGAAAAAGGACTACTGGCAGAATTTCAAAAGAAATTATCAACATCAAGTTGAATAAAACTTAATTGGACTTTTCATTTGCATTTCATTAACCCCCGCATTATTAATTCATGTCGAAAATGTATCCTGTATGCCAAAGAGCCTGACTGGGAGGGCAATACATAGGGTCCTATTAGTCAGTAGTTTGTTTAAAAATAATAAGTAAAATAATCATAGTCGTAATAGATGTTTTTGGGTAACTTTCATTAAAATGACGACCCAATTCAAATCTAAACTGTCAGAGTATGGAAAGTTAAAGGAATCGGAGGTCAATATCCTTTGATGTGAAGACTACTTAAGCCTAAGAGTTACGATCTAATGATGATCTGATGAATCTGATGATCTAGCAAAAGAACAGAGTGTATAAAACAAATCAGCCATATTCCAATTGGGTTTCATTTTCGATATGTTTTAAAAGGATTTGGCCATGTTATTTCAAAAGGACATTAAAAACATTTATCACACTTTTCAATAAATTAGTCCAAACACTTCTTAGAATCAACTTTTTTTAGGACTTACAGGACTAGGCAAAAGTTGAAGAATTAACATTTTGTTTTTCAGTGAATTTATGTATATAAATATTGTAAGAGAAAAAGGTATTGTCATTGAAAAGTTAAAATGTCTAACCAACATCAAGTTAGACTAAATATATAAGCTTTTTATCCTGAATTTGCAACTTTTATCCTACTTGTTAATCATTCGATTATACTTATATTTAGAGTCTGTAGTTTATTTTTATAGTCTTAGTCATTACCAAGATTAACTAATAAGGATATGTAAACGTTTTTGGTATTAAATTTCTTAAATATTAATTGAGATGAATCCCAAAGTTTATCATTTGTTGTCCACAACTGAAAGCAAAGAAAAATCAGTTTCGTCCTTTTCGTATAGTCCTCCGCAGCACATGTATACATACATGTATGTATATGTACATACCTCCTGAAAATACGCGTGTGTTTGTCTAAAAAAGGACATCCCACATGCGGCGTCTGGGGAAAATCAATAATTTTGTTAAAGTTCATAGCTTTTCGCGGTGTTGGCGTTTTTTGTTTGCCATCTTCAAAACGCGAAAACAAACGTGTGGAACTTTAAGCACAGCCAACGGGGGTGTGAGTGGGGTGGGTTGGGGAGTGGCGACATGATGGGTAGTGGGCCTATCGCGGTTCCCTAGCTCATGCCCCATTATGGTTATTACTCAATGTGACGGCGGTGGCCATCAGCCGCGTAAAACGGTCGTTGCCGTCAACCTTGTCATCGTCATCATCCCGGACACGGACACAGGACATGGGACACGGGACACAGGACACGGATGCTGTAACGGTTGCTTGCCACCCTCAAAATACCAGCACGGCCATCATCATGGGGACAATGTGTGTGGCAATTCAGAGACAGGACTGGCTCGTTGACAAAAGGACATTCATTAAGTTTTTGATTTCTGATTTTATTGTTGATTAAACGACCCTTGATGATGATGATGATGATAATGAAGTTGAGATGTAATACTTTAGACAGAGCCTTCGTCTCTCTCTCTCTCTCAGTCTTTCTCACTTTCAGTAGTTATCTCTATCTATCTGAAGCTGAGCAACTTCCGGTCTTGTCAGAGTGTCAACTTGACATTTCCGTTTCGTTTTACTGGTCTCAAAAATGCTCACAAAGGAGGTCCCTTATGTATCTAGTTGGGCCGTTCAACCACCTCACGATTAAGGACTCTCCGTGTATTATCCCTGTGTGGGTGTGTGTTTGTGTCTGTGTGTGTTTACATAGGACTCTCAGTTGCTCAAGTCCTGCTATTCGCTTGGCTCAAGTATTGACATTTTGGGTGGCAATTGGGGGGTCCTGGGGGCAGGAATAACAAATGCTGGCGGTGCCATTGGAGCTTTCAATCTGCTCCGTTGCAGTGCCTCGTATGCGCCTGCGTCATTTTAGGGTTTTCCCTTATTCCATTTCCTTTCTTTTTGTTTTACAGAGCATGAAAAAAGTGACCGACTCATTCCCATTGATTAAGATAATACAAGTTAGATGTTCCCTATTTCGTTTACTTAGAATAAGTGTTTAGGCAACCTTGAAAGGCAAACTTCAATTAGTTAGTTAGAAAAACAAAAAAACAAAGATTGGGGGGAAAAAAATTAACTTAAAAATAGAGTAGAGAAACTATTAGCTACAATGTTTGGTTTTTGGTGTTGGCCCCACCCCTGATTAAATGGAATAACCACATTTACCACTCGAAATAATTGAAGGTGTATGGGGTGGGCGGGCGCGGTTGGCCGGATGGTCGGATGGGGACAAAGACAAGCCTCACCTTACACATGAAAATAAGTTCCACTTGAAAGCCTTAATTGATTTAACTGATACCAAGAGGATGCACATACAAAAAGCAATAGCAAAGGCAACTACAACAACAACAACAACATTAGCAACACGCCAATACAAATCAATAGATAAATGTCTATATCTTACGAATCGGATGTGAAACCGTTACTCATCGGCATCGCCATCGCCATTGGCATCGGCATCTTCAAAAGCGGTAAACGAACACGATATCGATTTGTAAAATATCATATCAATGATAACAGAAAAACTTCAGACAGACAGACAGTCAGGCAGGCTGGTGAGGATGAGGATGTGGGTGGGGGGTGGAGTTGGAGGTGGGGCTATCTCCCGTTCTACTTCAATCATCTAACGGCTTGACAATGAAATCGAATCAACAAAAATGAAGATGGAATTCTCTAGGCCAGTTTTCTCCTTACTCACTTTGGTGTTGCCGCCCTACAATATTGACTTTTCGGCCGATTGTGAATCGATATTTGTCTTGGTGCCTAACATTTGTCGCCTTGTCTTGACAAATCCCCCTAATTAAAACTCTCCACACCCCCAGACTATCTGAACATGTATCTCTGTGCTTATCTCTCACCCTCTATCTCGAAATGTTCAAATATTGCTGGCCAAAAATCTCAAATCTACAAAGTCGAGTGCTCTGTGTTTGCCAAATAAATATTAACTCGTAGTCGTGCATATATCCAGAATGCAGCTGCCCCCACACCTGCAATACCCGCCTGATGCTCCTTTTTTTTCCTCTACTCTACTCTACTATATAGCCAGCCCAGAGGCACTTGACTTTGTTTACTTGTCTACAATGTCGCTTGGACTCGACCTCGTCTCCGTTTGGTCTGGTTTGGTTTCGTTTGGTCTGTTCTGTCACTGGGTCTGGGTCTGGGTCTGGGTCTGTTCCAGCTGCGCAATGTCAATGGGATGCCTTTTACGTTGGCCTTTTCATATCTGCCTTCTATTTACCCAATTTTCCATTATTTAAAGCATAATTATCATGAAATAATCAATATATGTATGTACATAAAAAAAATTTCAAAAAGATTTCATCAAATTGAAGTGCACTCGAAATGTTTATGTATCTCAAAATCCACAACAAATAGAATTAAGTTAATTGAAAAGTTAAACATCTGCATTTGTATTAAATATTTTGAGATTATTGATTAAAAGATCATTAATATTTATAATCTATATCATGGAAACCTCACCTATTAATAATTAAATGAATATTGGCATTTTCATAGATTGTCTAACTCATTTTTTTATTTTAATACATTGGTTTATTTTAATTTAAGCAGGAAAAACTGAATTGAGCTTAAGGAAAACTGATTATTACTTTTAGTATAGCAGATATAAGTAGTTCTGTTAACGGTCAACTCATCTACCAAGGACTTCTTAAGGACAACTGTTTCTTTGAATTAACGTTTTTATATTTATAAGGATATCCGATGAGGATAAAAATCAAACTCCAAAAATATTTGCCCTGATGATGTCATATCTTGGGAAGAGAGAAACTAAAGAGATTTTTGGAGATTTTCTTAAAAGCTATCCAGTCAAATGACTTTAACTTTAACACTGAAACACATTGGTAATATTAATATCAATATTAAAATTGATATTTGATTGGTTTCTGGTTTCTTATTCTAATACTATGCAAAGTTTTAGTTCTTGGCGTTCCTTTTGAATATTTTCTTCTAATTTTTCAAGAATAATTAATAAAGTCAATGCTTTACAAAACTATTTTCCTAAACTTTGTTTTTATCCATGTGTGGCTCCAATACTGACTTTAAAATGGTATTGAACTAGAATGCTAATTGGGCTTGTGAAAACTCATTAAACAAGAACATTTTTAGATCATTTAGTACATATATTATGAAAATAAGATTTTGTCTGTACTTTAAAACCCAATCTGTGGACACATAACCTTATAAAAAGATAATTTTGTCCCAAAAGCAATAAAAATTAAAGTTACAAAACCAACTCAGCAATGATTTGTGTCCTCAATTCCAATAATTAGTGCGTTGATATGTAATTTAAATTAACCTTTAAACCTTTTTAAAATTATTCAATTCTAATAATAATTTTATTTTATATATTATAAAATGTTTAGGGTCAGCTTTTATAAGATGGATAGATATGTTTCTCAGTGGGTAAGAGGTGGGAAAGGATCAGTCCTCATCCGACATTTATTGGAACAATCGGTATAACCAATGGGTTAAAGGTAACCCTTGGTAACGACCAAGCTGATGTGAAAGGCGGACTAATATACTTTCGAGGCAATTCCAATCAATTCGAGGCAATTCCAATCAATCACGAAAAAGAGAATGTAATGGGACTGATCTATATAGAAAAGATTCAACAAAATATATACTAAATCTGAGCTAGCCCTTGTTATTGAGGAGAATAGATTTTCCAAGTTTATTTTGTAAAATGTTATGATGTTGCTTACATTAATGAACCTTTTCACATATGTCTTTACAATTTCCAAATATTAGAGTATAAGAGTTATAGAGTTGCCTAAAGTTTCTATTGGAACTGATAAATAGTTTGATGTACAGCCAAAATGGAATGTCCTGTAGGAAAACTATCGACAGAGACCTCTTCTGCTCCTCTTCAAACAACAACACACAATGCGGTAGAACTCCATAATAGATGAGAGAGCACAACTCAATTTCCACATTTTCATTTAGCGCTAAAAGCATGTGAAAAATATTGTATCTCATTTGTGGATGGAGTGAGGGAGTCAAACGTTTGACCGAACATTTCATTTGGCTACTCCACCAAAGGGGATAGTTTGATATGACCACATAATTAAATTAATTGGCAAGGCAAAAGTAAGCAAAAGTGACAAACAGAGCCAAAGAAGAGGAAATGCATGGAAACATTATTTAAAGCATTTTCTCGACTAAATAAACAATAGCAACAGAAAGTTGAGCCAATGTCAAAAACTCAACTCACTGGAAAAGGAAAAAAAATTGTTGTACAAACAACAACTTCATTGAATCCACCACTCACTTTGAAAATGGTTGAAGAGCGCGTTTAAAATGCTTATCGGTACAACAACAACAACAATGACAACAACAAAAAATCTTTAAAGGCCACGATCGTGAAAAAGGGGGTGTAAGGGCGGAGGCGGGGCAACGGCGGTGTTGCATTTGCGATTTGATTAATATTGACTTAAAAACGATTTTATTTACTTAGCTATTGTGTTCAGCTGTTTCGTCTTTGATTAATTTCAGGTGATAAAGCTTAATTGGATTTCTGCTTAGATAACTAACAAATAAATACTTAGATTCGCTGATTTCTTAACTGATTTGTTTTTCCCTGGTTTTTTTGTTCTTGTTCGTTCTTTCATTCGAGTACCCAATAGCTAATCAGTTGAAGGAATACAAAAATCAAAATCAAAGTACTTGGGGGAAAGGTCTAGAAGGCCTTACGATGATAAGCGCGTATTAGAGGGCTTTTCGAATATAAACTAGATTAGTTTGCCTTTAGGCGATTGATTGACGAATGAAAAAGTGAATCAACTAAAAGGAAAATAACCAAAGCATATCAGTGAGAAATCGGAATCACTTCATTATCTAGGCTGAATAGCCACTTGAGAATTATGAATGTGTTTCCGAAAGGAAATGAACTTAACTCCTTAATCTTAGCCTTAGGATTCAAGATCCTAACCCCTCTTGATCTAAGGTTATCTCGGAAAACCCCTAACATCTTGATCTTAGATCGGAGACATTTTAATCACATCTCAATATATTGATGGAAAAATCAAAGATTTAGATTCATATTCTATTTAGTTGTTGAAGGTTGAATATCTTCTCTTTACATACTCAAAATTTACTTAAGTGAAATAAATGAGTACTTAGCCGCGCCTCACAAATTCATCAAGTTCATATGTAATTCAGATAGACTTCAAGTACACGAAATTCAAGAAAGAGCCGGAGAATAAATGTACTTCTCGCTCTATTTTCGTATCTATCTTGCTCTGCAAGCAATCCTCCTAAAAGGCAATAAAGTTTATCATGCAATTAAGAACGAATTACGCTGCTAATAGAATAATTAATGCAATTTCCCACAACATTAGGCACAAGCAACAGCAGCCGCAGCCACGATGAGGACAACAGCCACCAGGAAGAGCGGCAAACAAGTAGTCGGCAAAATCAAGATGTGAGAACTCTCGGACTCAGAGCTCACCCAAACTCCCATAAACCACCGAACTCACCAGCCACCCTCCCACCTAGCACATCAGGCTACTTCTTCAGTGACAACTGTCGACGTGGGCCGGGTATGTTTTTGGTTTTTGGTTTGCTGCTCTAGCAGCAAAAACCCCAATAATAAGCCATTTCAAATGGGGTTTATGTGTGTGTGTGTGTGTGTGAGGCGTGTTTATGTGTGTGTATTTGATGGGTTATGCTGAGAGGAGGAGAACAAGAGGGTAAGGGAATTATGTATCTTCATCATGTGCGTACAGTTCTTATTGGTACTTAAAAGATGTGTGCCACAAATTGAAGCATACTTTCAGGATGAGAAAAAATGATTAAATTTTCTGAAATTTTTAAACATTAATGAACTAATGAATATCTGGATAAGTCTCTTTTATAGACATTAAAAACGTCCATTTCCATATTTTTTATAGATATTTTTCTATTTTAATTGGTTCATCATTTGGCAATTGCCACTGTTTGCCTCCTTTCAGGCAATCCATGTGCCTGGGCTATTCTTTGTTTTACTATAGATTTTTCCTCTTTTTTTTTGCTGGTTTTTGATGCCAGCATCAAACCGCAGGCAACGCGCTCGTTCGTGTGAGTCTCTATCAAAGTGACTGCCTCCTGCCTCCTGCCTCCTGCCTCACTACCTTCTTTCTCTTCTATCCACCATTCCCTCGGCCTGCTGCCTGCTGCTGGTTTGGTCTGGTCTAGAGCAAAGTGTTTTGTGGCTGTGCCGCACTAATGAAAATGTCAAGTAAATTCCTGCTTTTGGTACGGAAACTGCTGCTGCTGTTGCTGCTGCTTCTACTTCTGATATCGACTTAACTATCTTTTGGTTCTGGGTGCATTTTCATTTTCATGCCCGGCTTCAAGTTGGTTTCCGCTTCGTGTCGGGCTACATTTTATAAATTCAAGCATCAAGCATGTTTAATGGAAATGCTCGTATTGTAGATGAAGCAGAACTAATTTACTTTGCCAAAACTACTACGGTTCATGGTATACATACATACATATATATTTTATATTTCACAGATTTTGAAATTTTTTTGCAGTTTGCTTTTTACTTCTCCTTACGTTTTTTGCCAGCTCTACTTCAATTTATCTACGTGGAAATTGCATGTCAACCGGAAAGTAGTTGTCAAGATTGTTAAGTCCTTATTTCTTTCCACAACCTGAAAGGTGTGTGTGTGTGTGTGTGTGTGTGTGTGTGTTTGTATGTGTGAGTTTTCGTCGACGCTTGGCAACGCATTTTGTGTGTTTATGGCAAACGCAAAGCATTTACCTCAATCCGGCTCTCCTCCCAACTCAATGCCCCACCAAAAAACATATCAGAGTTTCCGTTTCCGTTTTACCTTTTCAACATTCACGACTTTGTCTTCGGCTTGGGGTTGGGTTTATGGCAAAAGAAGAAGACGGCAAGGTCTTAATGTGCAAATTTAGTTTTACATATTATATAAGTACTCACTATTTTCTTTGCTGGGAAAATCTGATTCACTCACAATCAGAGCACTTATGTACAGTGGAAACGTTGAGGCAAGGTAGTCAATTGTCTAGCTTAAAGAGGACAGCCATCAAATGTGGACAAGCCAGTTAAAACTAGTTGAAAATAACAACTAAATAAAGCAGAAAATTGTACAAATTATACAGTTTGGACGAGGTAAAATTTGGGAGTTTGTCTGTTGCCTACTTTTGGGCATAAATGTTGCTAAACAATAAGGCAAGCATCATTCATATCAACAGAGTTCAGTTTATAGTTTCTATCAAAAAATTTAGTTATACAAAAGTAAATAAAAAAGAACTAATAAAATAACATTTATATTGTTTAATTTTGTTATCCTGTTCGACCTGCAATTCATGTTTATGAAATGAGATGAAGGAACGAATAAACTTACCTTTTTTTGGTGTTTTTTAAATATTATTAAAAATATTACTCTCAACACTTCTTCTTATCGCCCCTCTCTAGGTTCAGCAGTGTAAGATGGTCAAATCAAGTGGACTCTTAATAGATTCTTCAGAGATCCCTGTTTAAAAAGAAGCTCTTTTTTAGTTGTAAGTTTTGCTCTTTTTTTCCATTCTTTGGTTATAATTCCCAACTGGTTTAAGAACAATCCTTAAAGACAATAGTTACATACACTCCACTGTCAAAACCTTTCAGACATTTCGAATTTTTAATGCGAATTTTCCTTAACAAAAGGTTGGGAAAACTATGCACATACTGAGGCATATAAGTACATAGAATTGAAGCTCTCTATTTCAAGATTTATTTTGTGGTTTTAATTTGAAACAAAGCAAAAACAGAATAGAAGAATAGAATAGAGAACATTCAATATGTATGTGAAATCCTTACCAAGCATCCCTGGCCCGCCCAATCCCATCCTATTCCCAACCCTTTTCTCATTCGACTAATTAAATGCGCTGCCAAGAAGCAAGAGAAAAGAAAACTAAAAGCCTTCATAAAAGAAAATACTTTGTTCCTCTCTTGGCTCGCCCTGTCATCATCATCGTCATCATCATCGTCGTGTTGGCGCTTTGATTTGTCTACTTAAGAAATGTTTATGATGTTCCTTTCTCCACTTCTTACTCCTTACGCCTTTCTAATATAATTACGCATAAATCCTTTTTACACGCCGAGCATATTTTGTAGTCAGTGCCGTCAGAAAATTTGATTAATCTTATCAAGATGCCTGCCGATGCTGCAAATGCCGCATGAGAAGGGAGGGGGTAGGCAAAGGCGGCGGGTTGGGGCAAACTGAATTATCAACAATTTTTAGCTTGTTCTTGACTTGCTTCTGTTGAAAGTTCTGTTGCCTTTTCCTTCAAGCTAATTGAGTTATAAAACACAGTTTCTCTGTGTGTCTGGAAGGCAACTTGTAGTAGTACTTACTCCTTTGCACAATCAGCCGCATCACTCCCATTCACTCCTTCCCCACCCCCTCACGCCGCCCACTACACCACTTAAGTCGCAACCTTTTGGCTTTAACATATTCATAAGGCAATTTCCCTTTGCAACCCGCTTGACCAATTGATAAAAAAATAAGAAGAAAAACCAAGCGTATTAGTCTATATATTTTTTTTTTATTATTTGACCATATATCGACTTATTTTCATCGTTCTCGCTGTTGTCCATCCTTTCAACGTAAGCTGCTTGTATCAATAAAAATTCGATTATGTCTGTCCGAGGGGGCAAAAAGAAAAAATAAATAAACTCTGCCGGACCCTTGGCTAGCAACGATTTATCATTTCAGTTGACTTTATCAAGCGGAGCACACATAAGGATACCAAAAATGGAATACTCAACTTATAGTTACGCATACGCCTAGTTGACAATATCAGCTTACATACATACATTTCGCTTTTTGGTCTCTTCTCTATTTCTTATTGTATTTTTTATAAATATTTTAAGCATGTGCTTAGGGCCGCTTTTTCCCTCTCAAGTAGCTTATCAGTCCTTCCTCCTTACCCTCCTGCCATTCACTTTTCCGTTACCCGCAAAATACATATCAAATGCCAAACAAATGGCAACAAATTGGCATTCTTTGTCCCAGCCAAATTATGCTTATGGAAATACATCCCAGTGGACTGTGTGTAAAAAGAGCAGAAGAGGGAGATGATGCTCTGAATATTATATTATTGACTTTTTGAATTTATTCCCCATTTTATAGTGGGGAAAAATTGTAGGTCCTTAACTGTCTGCTTTGTAATTGTGGGCAATATGTGATTTATTATCGAATTTAAATTGCTAAATTAGATACTCCAAAATGGGAATTGGAGTTTTATATTCTGATAATAGAAATTTGTCTAACTGATAGTAGGTATCAATAGTTTTCCATTTATGTTTGGATTAACGGATTTGTTTTGTCAAAAAGTAACTAGATTACTCAATAAACAATATTTCCGAGTATATCTTGCCTATCAAATTACTCAAGTGAATTCACTGTGCGGGGGGCACTTAATACATTTCATGCCAAAACACCAATACTTCTACATATACATTTATTACTGCATAAAAGTTTCAGTTAGTCTCAAAAAGTATATTGAATCGGTTCTCCAAAGTCCAAAGTCACCAAAGTCTCCAAAGTCGCTTAATTTTGAGATTAAACCCAAGGAGAAAGTGGGTATTGTTGGACGGACTGGAGCTGGCAAATCCTCTCACACAAATGCTTTCGGTCTTCGCAGCAAGATTTCCATTAAACCACAAGAACCAGTCCTTTTCTCCGGCACCATATGCTATAATTTAGATCCGTTCGAAGAGTACAGTGATGCCAAGCTCTGGGATATACTGGAAGAGGTTAAACTGAAGACCATCATTAGTGATGTGCCCAGTGGATTGCAGAACAAAATCTCTAAAGGTTAAACCAATTTCATTGTCGGTCAGCGTCAACTGGTCTGTTTGGCCAGGGCTATTTATTCTACGCGAAAGTCGAATATTGGTAATCGACGGGGCGTAGGTTGATCCGCGAACTGATTCCCTCATACAGGCTACGATTCGTAGTAACTTCAGGGAGTGCACAGTCCTGACCATTGCACATCGAATGCCCACAGCTATGGACTCGGACAAGGTGCATGTAATGGATGCCAGCCAACTGGTCGAGTTTGGTTCACCATATGAACTTTTGATGGAATCTGAAACGAAAATCTTTCACGGAATGGTATCCGAAACTGGCCAATCCATAGTGATAGTCTTTTAAAGGTAGTAGGGAAGGTGAGTAGAAAAAACAGTCACCGATCTTTTCTGTTTATTGCAGGTCTACAGGGAAGCAGAAAAGAGTAAAACTGCCTAAGAAATTCCGCTGTTTGCACTAAGTAGTTAATAAGTTCTCAGATAAAAACTGCTTAAGAGTATTATGTATAACCCACAAGAATTTAAATTTATTTATTTATGGGGAAATATATGGATAAATTAATTTTTTTTGCATACACATTTGTAATTTTGAATTTAAACTTGGCTTTGACCCGGTTGTCTGTCAACAATGCTCTCATTATCCCAGAGAACAATTGTCATTGGAATGCTACTAAATAGCAGTTTGGCTATGAACGAACAGACCATTAGGATCAAAATACAGCCATTAACAATGATAAGAGTCGTCAATGAGAATCTTACTTCGCGCATCTCACCCCGATTATTCACAAAGAAAAAGAAACAAAAACTGAGAACATCGCAGATGAGTGTCAGGCACAGAAGTATTCGACGTAAATTTTGACGGACATATGCAGACATTGCGTACATGATAGACATGGTGATGATTGGTCCAATCAATAGCTTCATTACAATGGTTAGAGAAATGAGCACAAAAGAGAAGTTGGTAACAAATAGGCGAGCCGTATTTGTATCCAAAGTGCTAATATAAGCATCGTGGCCAATTCCGAAAAATGAGAGGAAAGTGTACAGCAGGAACACGCTTGCATAATAATAGGAACGATTTAAATGCTCCAGGGGACTCATCGGCTTTTCTGTAGTATCATGACCATTGTTGCTGTCTGCTTCCTCCACTTCGACATCTTCATCATTCGCGTCGTTGGCGTTTTTTCTCTTCAACCTTTGCAGATCCGCATGCACATGGAATCCCATTAAGAATTCAGCGGCCATTAATTGTATGAAAATTGATTCAAAGTGGGTGCAAAATAATGTGAAGACTGTACAAAGATTAAAGCATATCAGTTCCAAGCGATCTTTTGCCGATTTAGTATTGCTGAATGGTACAGAAATCAATGCAAACAGGATGTAGGCCCAGAAGATAGCATGCAAAGGTTCTGGGAACGGCTGTTTTGTAGAGCGGAGATAAATTCCATATACTTCCAGGGCCAATATGCCAGTGTTCGTAATCCAAAAACACTTTGCGTGCCTATGACAAAGAATTAGCTGACGCAACAAGACCAAAACCATGCTACAGTAGACTAGATACTCATTTTCTAGTTTGTATACATCGCAATAGGTAATAAATCCGCCTATCAAAGCGGTCATAGATAGCCAAGCACCAAATTTAAACGAAGGATGACAAAATCCTTGAAGATTGTATCCAAATCTTGCCACTAGAAAGGCTCCGACTATGAAGCGTTTATCTCGGATAGAGCAAGCCATAATGCCGGCAATAGAGACCAGCCAGAACACTTGCGAGAGTGGTTTCCATAAGTAGAAGTCCTTTATTGGAGATTCCCTTATAGCCAGAATCCAAATGGGTATGGGCAGTATCAAAAACAAAGTCGTCCAACAAGGCACTTGCTGCAGGATCATTAGTTGGGCTAATGTTAAGCCCAATGCACATAGGGCCACTGTACTCATAGTGAAGAATCGTTTTTGCAACTTACTGGTGATATGAGCTTTTTTAGCGAATATCATGTAAAACCATCCCAGATACGAGATAACTGTGCTGACTATTAGGGCCATGCGGTAGTAACCCTCATAGAATTCTAGGCACTCGACGGCCAATTTGGCAAGATGATGGCTTTGCTGCATCGCTTCGGTAAACCAGCCCAATGAAATATGCCGCTGGATCTGTTTTTTATATGTTCTTATCCTTTCCGAGTCGAGATCTTTGAATCTGGGCAACCATTTACTGAAATAGCCATTTTCATGGTGTGATAAAACCGATGTCACTTGTGCCAGTAGTTGGAGTGCATTTAAATAGGCCGCATGCGACTCGTACTCGGCCGTGACATTCATGTAGCCCAGTGGTAGGATTCCCATGTTGTTCATAGGCGGTGGCAGGCCAATAAATGCCGACATTAGTGAAGCCAATTCAATTTGCTTTAGATTGTGAAGCGGCAATTGTAAGCCACTGTTATCGGCAGTAAAACTGGCTCCATTATTGGGAGCCTCTCGATTGACACCGGCACCCCAAAAAAAAAGGGAACTTCCGTTTCCGGCTTCGAATCTTGCGAGTGGCTTCCTACGAGGCGAAGAGAAGACCAGTAAGTTTGCCACTAAAACTGCAATAACATTCTTACCCCCATCAGTCATGCCATGATCAGATGTTAATAGATACACCGTACGCTTGTCATTGAAAGTACGCTCGAAAAGTTCATAGATATCTCGTATACCCTTCTGAGTTGAGAGAAGTATTTGAAGAAACCTCTCAGTATCGGGCTTGTCATTGTGTGCCGAAATGTCGAGATTTGCTAGAAAGCTAGCAAACACATAACTCTCTTCTTGGCGAACCATCTCAACGTTTTTCTCCGTGGCTAAGAAATTACGTACTCTATTGAAAACCCAGTCATCTGCTTGAAACGCTCCTGAAAAGTCCGAATCCTTAAAGCTCTCGAATGTTAAGCGTGCACCGCCAGTGGGCAAGTGTTCGAAAAATTTGGTTATATAGGTGTCTCCGCTAGAATAAGCAGCACGACTACGATTAAAGACAGTGTCAAAATTGTTGGGATTCTTTTTAAAATAATACAAAGCCACCGAAGGATCCTCCATAAAACCTCCAAATATTGCAATGTGTCCGGTTCGTGACACTGGCGGCAAACCGCAATGCGCTATTCCGACGATGCCTTGCTCAAGAAACAACTCTTGAAGGTCCGGCACAGCGGAGCAGTTTTTCGCAAAAAGGATTTCGCGCGAAGGCCGTCAGTAACAAACACAACAAGGCGATCGGCTGGTGGTGTCAGACCCAACTGGCGCATTGTGTTCTGCGGTTCCAGGTTAACCACCATCGTCGATTGAAAGTAGATCATCGCAATGGAACATAGCAATAAAGCGTGCACTAGAACAGTATAAACTTGCCACATTGTGTTACGAGGAAAACACTTTTGAACAAAAACTTTTATGCAGTAATAAATGTACATATATGTAGATTTGGTGTTGGTGTTTTGAAAATGTTTAAGTGACTAGTCCGAAGCTTGCTTTGTTTTAATACCATGCACGTACAGGGTGAAATGGTATATTAAGCCCGCCAAAATGAATGTAACAGGCATTCTTGATTAGCATCAATAGCCGTATGAGCATCTTCACGCAGATATTTGTTCTTTCCAAAAATTTTCCTAATATTCTCAGATATCTACATATATCTGTTACAGAGAAAATATTTCTTTTTTTCATACATGAAAGATAATATTTAATCTGTGCTTAGGACATTGATGATAAAAAAATAAGTTTGCCACCCCTCGACAACAAAAATTGGTCACAAAAATCATTCAAGTGCAAATGCCATGCTAATTAAACATAAATAAAGCTCGTTTTTTCCACGCTTTTCTGAAAACGGCGGGGAAAAAAAACCGTGAAAATTAAAAAGAAAAGTTTTAGCGGACATCAAAGGAAAAAATGCAAACTTAAACGACTTTAAATAGGCAGATTAAAAGAGACAAACATAAAGAAGGAGATGCTCACAAAAAAATAAGAAGTAAAAATGCATTTGTCAAAGGAAAAAAGTTGGTAATTAAACAAACACAAAACGGAATATTCAATAAACAGAGTTCCTTAGAAAAAAACTGAGTGCAAAGAAGAAAGAAAATAGAGAAAACCAGAGAGAGAAAGATAGAGAAAATAAAGGGAAAAAAACCTTAATGGGCAGCAGGACAATGTTAATCGTTTCATTTACATAGAATATCTTCTTTTTTTTTTTTTTAATCTTCAGTGTGAGACAATGAGAAGGGGAATGGAGGATGGCAAAGGACATCATTAAAATTTATATTCTTAGAGTTCAAATTCAAAACAAGACATTGGAAATTTTCTAATCCCAATAAGCCTCCATCTACGTCTGTGCCCACGGTTCGTGATTCTCGGCAAATGGCAACAAACTGACACCAATTTTAGGGGGATTGGACACCCTCAAAGGAGAGAGAGAGAGAGAGACAGAGAGAGATTCAACCCTTCACTGAACTAACAAATCGAAAATGAAACGCATCGCTGCTTCTGTTTTTGGTGGTCTTGCTTCTGGTTGTGCATAAAGTCAAACGGAAAAACAATCATTATCCTTGTCCAACTCGTTTCGCGAAAAAATAATAAAATGTCCTTAACAATAAGGACACGGAACGGAAAGGAAATACGCGGTCGCATTTAATTAGAAAACGTTTAATGCCTTTTTCGTGGCGATTTGCAATGGCTGTCCTCTGAATTGTCTGAGTCTCTGATATTCTCTCAACCGGAATATGGCCAAAGAGAAACCACCAGGAACCACCAGTACCAGCAAAGCCAGTAAAGATTTAGTTGAAGGGGAAACCATTGAGAATTTATTCGCTCACTTGTTCCTCTTACAACTTTGTATTTTCCTTACCATCTTGGCAGGAGACAATGTAATTTTCCAAATAATTTAATTAGAAAACTGCTCAATAGTTGAATTATTTGTACATGAATTTACTACTTACCAAGCAAATTATGTCTAAGACTTAGTTAGCTGAAATTTATGTGCCAAAAAGTTGTCTCAAAGGTCTTTCTGGTCCATCTTGAAATTAATTTCAATTGGAAAATACAATCTAGATTTTCTCATCCAATTATGGCCAATGAAACTTTCAATGAGAAATGCTGGAAAAACTTCTCCAAACAGAAAAAAAAAGAAAAAGAGAAATACTTAGCAAAAGGAATTTACTCTCAAATGAATGCAATTAAAATAGATTTTATGAAATAACTTTGTATATACTCCTTAAGTTAAATGGAAACTGAAGATAGCAGCAAAAAGTTGCCATGAGTTAGGACTTTGCCAAAAAAAGTTTAATAGAAAACAATTCGCCAAAAATTTAACTAATATGTAATAGTTTTTTTTATAAACTTCTTGGAAAGATCGAAAAACATGAATATCTCAAGGGAATGCTGAGCCTGATTTAAAAATATAAACAATATCTTTTAAGAATTTCATTTCTAATTATTTGATTTAAAGTGGCAGTTGCTTGGCTTCTTCCTTCTGTTTTTTCTTTTTCGATACTTTTTGGAATGTGAGTTCAGTTAAGAGAATAAACAAATGAAATTAATCTTAAGAGGATAAGATAAAAAGTGATTTCACATAATTAAAACGAATCAAATTTATTTAAAGATCAAATGAACCGAAAAGTATGCAAAGAAAATTGTGAGAGGGATATTCCATTAGTTTACTCCCAAGTATTAGCATAGTTCAGATCTTAATAAATATTTAGACATCGAAGATGGTGCTTATGGATAGGCTAAGTCAAAATTTCAATTGGTGGAGTTCACAATTGTATAGTCAGTCCCTTTCGAGGGTTAAAGACTTTTCATTCATCCGCGAGGGCATAAAAACAAAAGACAAACTGAAAATGAACGAAACGAATAAAAGCCAATCAAATCTTTGACAGAGGCAATTGTATTGATACATTCATTCCACTGCCTCTGCCTCTCACTTCCCCGCTTTTCCTTTTGCCATCCTTCCGCAGATGATATCGGGAAATCACAACAGAACAAGCGTGTCAAACCGCAAAAAATGTGCCGCAGCGCATGAATATATTAAATTAAATGACAAAAGCCGAGGAAGCTGGAGCAAAAAATGCCGGAAAAATGTTTTGCTATCAACGACTCGAAATGTATGTATATATGTGAGGAGGCCAAGAGTGTGGGGTGTGGCAAGGAGAAGGGGCAGCTGGTTTACAGATACCATTAAGTGGCAACAATGCGTTGAAGCGCAAGAAAAATTAAAAAGGGTCACTTTACCCAAGAATTGAGACCATGGACTGGGGGAGAGAGACTGAGACAGGGACTTAAGCGTACAACAACAAAAATAATAGCGACGAGAAGTAAAAACAAAAACCCGCACAAACAACACAACCAAAAAATGAGATGAAAAGTATGGAAAATAAATTCATATTTTTTTTCTCGTATTATTTCGGTGAAAGATGAAAATGAAAATGGGGGTTGGAAAATGATGATGGTGTTTACACACATAATCGCTGAAAAATTAAGTTTTCGGAATTGTTTTCGCTTGCGTTTCTTTTTCATATTTTTGTTTTTTTTTTTTCCAAACCAGGAAGTTTAAGCGAAATTTCGTGATTTTTAAATCGAGCAATTGTGCATTGCCTACTTTAGGGCGCTAAATTATGTTGAGTTGGGGTAGAAAATAGACAAAAGAGGTCAAACCCTTAGCCCAGATTAATCTATGAGCTTAGAATACTTAAGTGGTCATGGGTCTAAAAAGATTGAGAAAAAAATAACACAACAACACGAAAACCGAAAAAAACACAACAATAAGCAAAGTAGAATATTTCAACCCTAGCCTAAGCCCTATCCCAAGAAATGGGAAAAAAATCCGAGGATTTTACAATGTAATGGAGAGTCCCAATTCAAAACTCAAACGCGTGACCCGCGTGCTATGCCAACGTCTATAATAAGGAGAAGGGGCCATTGGGAAGGAAGGACACGTCTCTAATTGAGCAAAAGGCTAAAAAAAACCTAAGAATTAAACGAGGTATCAGAGAAAAATGCATCAACTATTATTGAAGAATTCAAACGAGAATAGCCATACTCTGCATAGAAATATTGTAAACTTTTGAAAGGAATAGACAGATTTTCAAGTACAATTCCATAATTATCTTTAGGTAATACTAAGGCTAACAATTGTAAGACATCAGTATATCGAAAATATATATGCCGATTGAGTATGCCCTCGAAAAAAGAGTATCTAAAAGTAAGAGAAAACAAAACAAAACCCACACAATGGACATTGGACTCAACTCAATTCGCTTGGCTGGTTGGTTGGTTTGTTTTGTTTCGCCCGACTGCTAAGCTTATTTTTCAAGATGCTTAAAGAACCAAGAGGAGAAGGAACAACAAAAAAAAACCCTGCGACCGGGAATTAAAAATTGTAAATGGTCGACGGGACAATAAGAAAAAAGAAGAAACAAACAATACAGGACGTGGGGAGAGGGCAAAAAAAAAGGAATCACATTAAAATTTGAAGCGCTAGGCTTAATCCTTTCCAAAAAAAATAAGAAGAAGAGCGAACGGAGATGAAGCCAAAAGTTGAGGAGCTTCTCATTATGCGAGGGCAAAAATTTTAATGACCCAAATCCGGCAGAAGCAAAAGCATTCATTGTGGGTTTGGGAAATCATCATAAAGAAGTGAAATTTTTTGATTAATTATGTGAAGGGAAAGGCAAAAATTTTATTCTGAGGGTAATGGCAAGGTAAGTCAGGTAATCGCCGTATTGTCTATTTTGACAGTGGCTTGAATTTAGACTTTTCTCCACCTCCTTCGCACCATGCCTCATGCCACCATCTTTCAAGCTAAATTTATCAAATGCGTAATGAGCGCACGTGAGTTGCATGCCATATGGTTTGGTCAAATTTCAGTTCATCTTATGGTTTTTTTTTTCGTTCGCCACTATTTCACTTGGCCGTCGACATTGCCGTCGTCGGGGCTGTTAATTACAACTTAAATTGACAGCCAAAAATTGGACCGGAAAATTGTGGGTTTTCCATGCGGTCGGCATATTAAGCGCTTACTCTCAAGGCGGGGGCAAAGGTGATGTCAGGCGGCGGACGGGGTGGTCCATGGGACTAATAGACAAATGAAGACTTAAGGCCTACTTAAGACAAAAGCGTATCTGAAATGCGGTCATGTATAACAAGAGAGAGAGAGAGAGAGAAAAAGGGAGAGAGAGTAAAAAAAAAAAACAAAGTATTCAAAAGCTGCCTAAAAATATGAAAATTTCTTAAACAAAAAAAGAAACGCAAGAAGAAATTAGCTAAGAAGCTCATCATCAGTGAGGCAAAGTGACACGGAGAAAGGGATGAGAGAAGAGAAGAAGGGGGCAAACATTTAACCCTAATTTGACACACATGTTAACCGGGGCTGTTTGTTATATTTTCTGTATTGAGGGGTGATACGGGAAGTCACAAATAAATACATGTACGGTTATCAAGGGTTATAAAAAAGCGACAAGTTTTTTATTATTCTTTTTTTTTTTTTTTTTTTGTTATTTAACAGGACTCTAAAACGACGTTTGGATACCCTTAATGCATTTGAAATCTCAGAAATGAATATAATATATTTACTCTTTCCTTTTAGATTGATTTAAAGAATTATATTAGCCAAATCTTGTTTAAATGTTTCTTTCCATAGAGAAAGGATTTCATACAATGGAGATAACTCGAGTTGAGTTCGAGGCCCTCAAGAAATACAATATAAAACTTTGCAATATTATAGTACCTAAAGAAGTAAATCAACAATTTAAATATTAAATTTCATTTTATTTTACAATTTTAACTAAAATAAGTTTCATTTTTAACAATTTAGAAGACTTTGCCAAAGGAGACATTAATGGAAACATTCTTCCATTTGAGTAGAGCATTTTGATACGACTAAAAACGTATGTTAAATGCCATTATGTGACTGCAAGGAAGAGAACAATATCAATACACCCAGGCAAATACACACACACATATGAAGGGGTAAATGAGAAGTAGAGAGGAGGGGAAGGAGACGTTGAAAGAGGAATGAGCGGCAAACGGAAACGGAAATCACAACAAAGTGCTGACATGTGCCGCGGTTGGCGTATGAGCCTATGTGGTTACACACACACAGACGAAGAGATGAAGACACACGCTCATATTCACACACACACACACATGCCACATGGGTGTCAAGTTCCTTTTCACGCGCAAATTGAGTGCTTAAGCGGTTTAGTTGGCACGTCTTTCCCACTCCAGCTTCATTTTGGGTGCACAAAAGGGGTTAAGGATACAGGTTCACGGTGATGGAATCCTCATTGAGTCTGCCTCCTCCCTCCACATCCTTATGTGTGTCTTCTGTGGCGTTAGTAAGCCGTCTCAGCATACATAAGAAAAGCAAGTTGATTTCCATTTCCATTACGAATGCCATTGCCATTTTTGAAGTTCATTTCTGTTTCAACTTTATAGATAAGCAAATAATTCATGGCTTGATTTGCAAAATAGAAAAAAAAAGAAATATTATTTATTGTCAACGAACTGGCCTGGTCTGGTCTGGTCTGGTTTCCTTTCGTTTTTTGGCGATAACGGGGAACATGAACACCATGTCTTCCAGCCGCACCCCAAACACCCAAATACACACACACACACACACACACAAAGCTCATACATATCATTTGCATATCCCACACCACACAAGGAAAACGCGTGCCGGCAGCATAATTTGCAAAAAGAAAAATAAAGAACGAAGAATGAATGAACCAGAGCAGAGATTCCATTTCCCTTTAGCATAGCATACTTACGGGCACACACAAGATAAAGATGCCACACTCACACACACGCCCGCACCGAGAAAGAGAAGAGAGAGAGAGAGAGAGTGAGAGAGAGAGTGAGAGAGAGGCAAGCACACACACTCATTTGTTGTTATTTATGAAAATCCCCTTTAAGAACTTGCTTTTTATTATTTTATTTTTTACTTTTTTACATGCCACCAAACAAAACGACGCAGCTGCAACCATAATAATAGAAATAATAATAAACATTGGCTTGCCATTCGGTTCGTTTGCCATTTTATTGCTAAAGAAATTATGTTTTTGATTTTTATTGCTAGGACAAACATATGATGTTCACACACACACACACACACTCTCACATACTCGCTATGCTGCGACCGCCCCGCCAATTATGTGGAAAGGCTTTTGCCGTCTTGCCATCGAGGGGATTTAGTTGTTTGTATTCTATTCTCTAAAAAATAAACGCGCTTACATATGTGCCGCTTGTGGCTGTAATTGCAATTTGAATTCAATTTTGAGGCAAGTTTTTAGCTTATCGTTTACGATACTGTAACACAGCGTGAGCAACAGAGATAGGTAGATTGAGAGATAAGGAAAGATAGACAGAGAATTTGCTACTGTGAAATATGATACCTGCGCCGCGGCGCGTAAATAAAGGGGAAGGGGCGAGTAGCATTTCGAGAAATCTTTAAGCTAGCCACAAATTGTATTTATTGATACAACAACAAATTCTATAAGCTACATACATACTAGAGATGTAAACTTGAATATACCCTGTATATGCTTGAAAAGGGTGGAATATGATTCAAGTCGGGAAGCATATTTCATATTGTAATACAAACTCTATATATCTGCTTCGATCTTGGCCTTACTTATTCCAGCTCAAAAATTAAAACAATCCTCTTTTCCTTTTTCCTGCGAAAGATATACTCTTTCAGCCTACGCTGTATAGGGTATATAAACATTACTAAATACTTTTGTGGCTACGATTTCCGCATTGACACTTATGCTATTCTAAAAATAAGTAGATATTATATCTTTACTCTAATACCCTGTACCTATAATATTACAGAATGATTATTGTACGAAAGGAAAAACCAAATGTTTCAATTTGTTTTTGGATATGGAAAAATCAAGAGAAAATAAAGCTAAGACATCATTTTATAGCCAATATTGGGATTTAATCGTTACAAAAGTTCCTTGAAATATGCTTCCAAAATTTGTTAGTTATAACTTTTTAGCTAAATCAATCTTAACCAATCGAGGTGCTAATACATAACTGGAATTGAATATTTGTACATATATGTTATGATAACAAGATTTAGCTAATTTTATACAACTTTTATCAAAGAACGTGGAACTTTTATTAATATCACCCAAAAAGTATGCTTGCAAAAATTAAGCGATTTGAAATTGTTCGTATAGTTCTTCAGAGCATTGCCGTTTGATTTTAAAGCAGAGCAACCAAGTCTTTTTTCTCAACTATTTAACTAAGTATCTACTAAACATTTGACTGACTGCTTGGACTTGGAAATTGATGTCAGTGACACACAAACACACGAAAATACAAATATGTGTGTATCTATGTATGTATATAAAGAGAGCGCTGAATTGGCGTTGAAGGCTCGGCTTACAACTAAATAATACTCGCCACTAGATTGAGAATGAGAATGGAAATGGAAATGCGAATGAGATGAATGATCATCATAATGATTATTGTTGAGCATTTCTGAGATGGAGAAATGCTTTTTGCTTAAGCTTTGGATTTAGTACGATTACGATCTTGTTGTCGTTGGGATCGTGCTGCGTTTCTAATCTCAGCCTATAGTCGTAATATAAGCAAAAGATAAAAATATAAATAATAATATAATATAGAGCAGAAGTAAGTTGCCAAAAATAGTTGAACAAATTGTGATTAGTGAACAAGAATTTGATACTGAAGAAGACGAAAAATTAGTAGCAATCGCCTAATTATACATATGTATATATAGACTAATACATATGCATGTATATATGTATATGTATTTGTCAAGTACAGGCATTTATCAAGATAAAGTTCAAGTGATAAGCTGCGCATAAATTTAAATATGCTAAGTGAATACATACGAAAATACCCACACAAACACACACGCAAACAAACACATACGCATATATTAAGTGATAGAAGTGAATCTTAGTGAATGGCGTGAAGAAAAGTGAGATATGAGCTTTACGGGGGACTATCACTCTCTCTCTCTCTCTCTCTCTCTCTCTCTCTCTCTATGTCTCTCCTTGTTTCTCTCTACATATCTCTTAATCTTGTTTTGCTTTAAATTGCCTAAAAAAGATTATTTTTTTTCTTTTGTTTTGTGAAAAATAACGCTGACAATATGATGACAAATCTGTGGTCCATAACTAAAACAACGAGAACGCTAAACACAGTGTAGATTATGGTTTATCATCTTTATCTCAATCCCACAACGAACTCATCGCACTTCTGTGCAAATGGCAGTGGTCATTAAACTAAAGATCTGATAAGATTTACGTGATACAAGGCTACAAGGTGCCAAAACCCAAAGTGAAAATCAACCTATTTACCTTAAAATCATGATGAGATATGGGATAAAACTGGAATTCTCCTGATATCTGTCTATCTCGCGGATTAAAATATACCAAACTTGTTTCTATCAGAGCTTTCACATGCACTATATATACATATAGTATGTTTGTATTAGCTTAGTTTGGCGGAATGACAAAATGAAATGAAATAAAACAAGACAAACTTATCTTCTATAAATTTAAAATATTTAAGTCATTGACACATTATAAACTTTAGAGTAAAGGTAGATTAAAATTAATTCAAAAATTGATTTTTTTTTAAAATTATCAATTCTATTTTGTTTGGTTTACTCTTTTCGTAGTACTTATCCTTGTTTAAGGATTTAGTTTAAATTTGATTTCTTACAGAAATCAAAAGGAATTTTTGGCTTTTGATAGCTTTAGAAAACCTAATTAGAAATTTCAAACCTTGACCATTAAAATCTCTTTCTTGTCCGTGTGGCCAAAGACTGAAATAAAATTACTTGCAATTTTCGCATATTTTGCATCTCTAGTCGAGCTTCTATAATTTAGGGACGGCGCCTGCCAAGTTAATCGCAGCAATTAAATGAATACATACAGATATCAGAACACACTTACTTACCGTCTGGCCTGAAGTTGTGTGCTTGTGTGTGTGTCCAATGCACATATTTGCTGTGTGTGTTTCTTCTGCCGTTTGCCAGAATGCAAACAAATTGTAAATTTTGACCAGTAGGAAAACATCCATGGATGGATGGATGGATGGGAGAGATTGATAGATGTCTTGGGTGATAAAAATTTTAGTACAAAGAAATTGTCAAGGAAAATGAGAAGAGAGGAACACAAAAGCAGAAGAGAGATTAGAGGGTAAAGTGATAATCGTTTCTCGCAGAGATAGGTAAGCACTCAAATTTGAGATTGAAACTTTTTGAAGAGTCACTAGATAGGGCAAGTGGAAAGATTTTAGCTAAGTTCGCAAGTCGTATAAGAAAGATCGTGTCATTCGAAATTTTAGTGCTGAGACAGAAGGTTGCTTTCGTTAACTAATTGCCTGCCAGTCTGTCTGTCTGTTTGGCTGGTGAAAAATTAAGAAATATATTTTCTAATTACATGTGAATGTGTTGTGGCGAGTGTGCGAAAGTGGCAACGGCTAGAGGCAAGAAGAAGTGATCCACTCAACTCACAAATAGTTCAGCCCAAAAAGTACAAAGTGATTAGAGAGACGAGCATGGAAAAGGATCGTGATGTCGATGTCGATGTCGACGTCGATGCCGATTTGGAGGGAGCCAAACTTTTGGACAATGGCAAGTCAACGGAAGCGCCAACAGCCAACAGTACGACAACAAAGACAAAGAAGAAAAAGAAACAACGTTCCGAACAGGATCGTCTAATGACTGAGGAGATTAATCAATTGCTAGCCGAATCGCCTTTGGAAAAGAATGTCACCTGCGGTTTTTGGATATTCAAAGGAAAATTCTATCAACTGTAAGAGACACTCAAAATCTTTTCTAACTTTCATTTTAATTGTGAGTTGCCTTTTAGGTTCGCCAATCAAACCGCTTATGTCTTACTTTATGGCATAGTTGGCTGCATTTTCTCCATGACGTATGCTTATTTTAATGGAACCATTACGACCATTGAGAAACGTTTTCGAATACCCTCAAAGAACACTGGCATTATATCGGTGGGCAATGATATAAGTCAGACAATGGTTTCGGCCGTTTTGGCCTATTATGCGGGCAAAGGACATCGTCCACGTTGGATTGGCTTTGGTAGGACTTAAAGATTTATTTGTAGATTGAATTGAAGTGATTGCAAATTTGTAATTTCCTACAGGTCTTCTGACCATTGTGTTATTCTGTATGCTAACGACCACACCACATTTCCTTTATGGACCTGGCGATGATGCTTTGGCTCTGACCTCGGAATTTGGGGCTCTACCCGACGAGAATGCCACCATAGAGGCCATTGAGGAACAACGTTCCAAGACCTTGTGCCGTCTAAATGGTCGTGGTGCCGAATGTGAGGGTAATGATGGCAACTTTGCCCCTCAACTTATACTCTTTGTGGCCCAATTTATATCGGGCATAGGTGGTTCACTCTATTACACACTCGGTGTGTCCTACATGGATGATAATACCAAAAAGTCCAAGACGCCAGCTCTGCTAAGTGAGTATGATTAGTGTTAAGTCAATTAAACGATGAATGTTAATCTCGTCTCCTTTCCTAGGTCTCTCCTATTTCCTGCGCATGCTGGGTCCTGCCATTGGTTATGCCTTGGCCTCGTTCTGTTTGCGTTTGTATATTGCTCCACAACTGCATCCTGTGATCAACAACAAGGATCCCCGCTGGTTGGGAGCCTGGTGGTTGGGTTGGATCATTATGGGTGGCCTTTTGGCATTTTCGGGTGTATTTCTCTCTATGTTTCCCAAGGAACTGCCACGTGCTGCGGCCCGTCGCAAGGTCGAAGAGAATCGCCGTCGACGCGAGAATCAGAAACTATCGCTTCAGATAAAAGAGAACTCTGAGAAGGCTCAACTATCAATTGACTTGGATCCGAATAGCAAGTCATCTCAGGTTGAAGTGAAAGCCTCTTTTAAGGACATGTTAAAGACATTCAAGCGTTTGATCACCAACAAGACCTACATGTGCAATACTCTATCCAGCGTGTTCTACTTGGTTGGCTATACACCCTATTGGATATTCACACCGAAATATATTGAAGTACAATATAGACAATCGGCGGCCACCTCATCCATGGTGACGGGAACAGTTGCTCTGGCATTTTCTGCAGTGGGAGTTCTTCTCTCGGGCTTTATTATTTCCCGATATAAGCCCAAGGCCCGTTACATGGCTGCCTGGAATGTGATTGTGGGTTTTCTCACGGTGGCGGGAATCCTGGCTTATGCTTTCATCGGATGCCCTGGCAATGAGAGTTCAGTCATTGTGAATATTCACGACAATTCGTTAAATGATTCATCTGTTACTTGCAACTCAGCGTGTGGCTGCGATTATGTGAGATATTCCCCGGTGTGTGGAGAGAATAATATGACTTACATATCGGCCTGTCATGCCGGTTGCAAAGGACAACATGTCAACTCAGAGGGCAAAAAGGTAAAGAAGACATCTTTGAGGCCAAGCAAAGAATCTTTGACCAATCTTCTCCTCCCCTAGATTTTCTATGATTGCTCTTGCATCCCTGGAGAAAGTGAGAACTCCACAGCTCAATTCAGACGTCTGACCAGCTATGATATGATTGACGACAATATAACCCTAGTGGAAAGCTCCAACAGCTTTTCCGAACTGGAGGTAAGCATTTCCATCTTACACATAACTGTAGACTGACCTTCTTTCCCTTTAGTTACTGTCCTCTGGTCAGGCCATGCCGGGTGCCTGTCCAGTAAATTGTTGGACACAATTCGTTGCCTTTTTGGCTGTTATGTGTTGTTTGAAGTTTGTGGGAGCCACAGGCAGAGCCTCCAATTTCCTTGTCTCGGTGCGTTGTGTCCCGGAGAAGGATAAAACTGCTGCCATGGGCTTTGGCATGATGGTGTGCTCGGTTCGTTTTGTATTCTATCCTTTTGCAATTGAATGTGCTTATTAGTTTTCTTTTCTTTCTAGTCCTTTGCCTTCATCCCTAGTCCCATTTTCTTTGGCTGGATTCTGGATCGCATGTGTCTGGTTTGGGGCAAAACGTGTACCAATAAGGGCAATTGTTGGCTCTACGATCCTCAGTCAATGAGGTGAGTTTTTTCTTTTGCCTTAACAAGATTTTGAATCTATTTAACTATATTCTCTTTCTCAGATATGCTCTCAATTTCACAGCGGCTGTTTTTATTGCAATTGGTGCCATTTTCGATACTGGTGTCTGGTATTATGTTAAGGATTTGAAAATTTTCGATGAGGATGTCAAAGAGGTGGAAATGCAAATTGTTAAACATGAGGAAGAAGTGACGAATGAGAAGAATACAGAGATTTAGTTATAAGTTCTGTTTTGTTTTCTATTTTCTAATGTTAAGTCTCGTTTTTATATACATTTATGTATAATATATATCAGTGTGTGTGATTTTGTTTTTCTGCCCCTTCCACCCTCTCCCCAAAAGCCAACCCGAAAACCTTCTATAAAAAAATGTATTATTATGATAAAACAAAGAATTATTAAAAGAAAAAAACAACAACAACAAAATGTATCTCTGACTGAGCCTTAAATAATCATAGACCTGAAGATAGTTATCTTTATCCAGAACGCGGACGAGTTGCAATTGTTAAGGGGGCGACCTTAAACAATATATTCTCTTTATCTCGATTGTGAGCTTTTTATGGCCGAAATTATATATAGGCACATATATGTACGTACATACATATATCTACAGAAGCGATTTAATATAGTTTTTAGTTTGTAGTTTAGTCCATGGCAAAATGTCCCACAATGAGGTTGAAGTACGGGAGAAGTTCCTCCAGGATAATACCCAAGCAAATGGCAAGAAATCTAAAGACTTACCTAAAGAAATTACCTGTGGTATTTGGCACTTTAAAGGATCCCAATTACAAAGGTAAACATTAAATAAAAGCGGTCTCTCGATTATAAAAGTGAACTATTATTATTATTTTTTCTTTTTGTAGATTTGCCACCGAGAATATGTTTATGGTGTTGTATGGCATAGCTGGTTGCTTTATGGCCATGGCTTTCTCATATTCCAATGGAACTATCACAACTTTGGAGAAACGTTTTAAAATACCCACCAAAATATCGGGCCTCATTTCAGTGGGCAATGATATAAGTTCAGTTTTTAGTTCTGCATTTTTGGCCTACTATGCTGGACGAGGACATCGTCCTAGATGGATAGCAGTGGGTAAGAGAGACACAGAGAGAGAGAGAGAGTCAAATGAAATGCCATTTGAAGTGTAATATTCATGAATTCCTTCCTTCTTTTATTTTATTGAAGGTCTACTCTTTATGTTTGTTTTCTGTTTGATGACGGCTTTGCCACATTTTCTTTATGGCGCTGGCGAGGACGCTTTGAAGCTGACCCAACATTCAGATATTTTGAATTCCAGCAAAGCAAATGCCGAGGATCTAATGCTATGCCATAGGAATTCGAGCAGCCAATGTGAAATGAAAGAAACGAGTGCATCAGTGCCCATCATTTTGCTATTCATGGCTCAGTTTATTTCTGGTATTGGTGGCGCTTTATTTTTCACCTTGGGACTCCCATATATGGATGATAATTCATTGAAATCCAAGACGCCTTCAATGCTGAGTGAGTATGGCCTTTCTGTTAAGGTGTTTAGCTGTTCTTGATAGTCAAAGCGAGTCCCAGGTTCAGTTTCAGATTTTAGGAAGAGCAATTCGGGTTTTGAGGATAGATGAGGAAAAAAACCATGTCATAAATTAGAGTTAGGTAATGTTACCTATTCACATCTGTCTTCAAAGCTTGTAGGATTGCTTGAACTACTCTTGAATCACTCTTATTAGACCAGTACGAAACAAATATGAAGTAAGGAGTTTAATCTTTACATTCAAGTACCATTACTCTATGTGATGAATCCGCAGATTGGAAAAGTAATTCCAAAATGATTTATTTACCATATTCGTTTTTGACTTGGTAGTTAATTAGTCTTTTTATCATTGTTTCAAAGAGTTTTCATAACTTTTTTTCTTTGTGTTTTCCAGGTTGGTCTGCCTTCTTGCGTATGCTGGGACCAGCTGCTGGCTATTCCCTGGCTTCCTTTTGCCTGCGTCTGTATATTGATCCATGGGAAGTGCCATCGATAAAGAATTCTGATCCCCGTTGGCTGGGAGCCTGGTGGTTGGGTTGGCTAGTTTTGGCCGTGACTATGTTAATTTCAGCAATTGTTATTTACATGTTTCCCAGAGAGATGCCCAGCGCCTATGCTCGACGTTTGCAGTCCAAAGGAGATTCCGAAAAAAAGGAGGCCACAGCTGAACTCTCACTTGGCGGAATGATGCAGTGCCTCAAGCGGTTGTCAAAGAATCGGGTCTATGTATGCAATACGATTGCATCCACTTTGTATGTCTTTGGTTATCTGCCCTATTGGATATTCACCCCCAAGTACATTGAGACACAGTACAGACAAACGGCAGCCACTGCCAGCATGGCAACTGGACCAGTTGCTCTAGGATTCTCTGCAGCCGGAGTCCTGCTTACTGGTTTTGTGCTGTCAAAGTATAAACCAAGTGCCAGATGGATGGCTGCTTGGAATGGCATTGTCGATGTACTGACTATAGCTGGAATCTTGTGCTATGTGGCCATTGGTTGTGAGGAGAGTGATCGTGCTAATACCCTTTCAGCATTGACCTCCAGTGCGGACAATTGCAGTTTGTCCTGCCATTGTGATTATGTGCCCTATTCACCCATTTGTGGATCACAGAACTTTACCTATATATCAGCCTGTCATGCGGGTTGCCAGCACAAAGAGAATGATCCTATGGGTCGCACAATTTATACCGAATGCAAGTGCATGCCTTCGGTAGCAAACGACATTAAGGAAGCGGGAGATCCTCAGGTGAGTATTCCCACTTACTCTACATTTCAGAGTTAACAGTTGAATGTTTGTTTTCAGTTGCCGTTTGCAGTGGATGGTCCTTGTCCCGTGGATTGTCAGAGGCAATTTCTGATTTTTATGGTTGTAATGTGTCTTCTCAAATTCATTGGATCCACTGGGCGTGTGACTAATCTACTCCTGGCTTTACGTTGCGTTCCACCTGAGGACAAGACCTTTGGTCTTGGATTTGGCCACGTCGTTGTTTCGGTGTGTATTCGAAAACTTAATATATAAGTTAATATACATATTTTGTTTCTTTCCTAGATCTTTGCCTTAATACCCAGTCCCATTATATTTGGTTGGATTTTGGATTACTATTGTCTGGTCTGGGGTAAGACCTGCTCGAATAAAGGCAATTGCTGGCTCTACGATACCCGATCTTTAAGGTGAGATTATTTACGGATTTCATAGATTATCACTTGATAGCAAATATTTCTTTCAGATATGTCATGAACTTAATATCTGCCACGTTTATATTCCTGGGATGCTTTGGAAATATTGCCGTTTGGTATTATGCAAAGGATTTGGAAATATTTGATGAGAATGAAGGCAAGCCAAACGAGCCAGAAGAATTGGAACTTAAGGATAAGGAAGATATTATTTTAGAATAAAGAATAATTACGGTATATCTTGGATTGGAGCATTAGAATAAATTGGCATCCTATCTATTCGAGTTATTTCTTATAATAAGAGTAATTGGAATCTTTACAACGGAGTATCGAGGTCCTACTGTACTTCTAATTAACATAATTCTACAGGGTTTAATATAGTTTTGACTCATTAGCTTAGAAGAAAAATGTCCGGATAAATCGTGTATTTAGAAAAAGCCGATATTCGAGTTTCTACTGAACTTTTTATTACAAGAGTTCTTAAAAAAAGACATGACAACTAGTCACTCGGATAAGCAGGCATTCGAGGTTCCACTCTATTTCTAATTACAAGAATTTCACATTGTTTCAATCATTCGTGAAATGCATCACTGAAAGATAAACACAGCTTGTTGGTTTTTAGGGGAAAGATATGTACGTACATACATATGTATGTCCGGATACGTCTCTATATGCTTATAGACATATAATCCGTAGATAAATCTTGTGCAAACAATAAACCCACCTCCCATGTATCCATGTATAATGTTTTAATCTTGTCAGGGTGATGATAGATAAGATCTCACGTCTCAAATTGCATTTCAAATAGATGAATTCAGTGTGAGTAGCAAATCTGCCTTTAAGATAAAACAAAATTAAGCTAAACAAAATTGAGTTATATACACGTAGTGTCTAGACAACCTTTCCATCAGTTCATCGTGTTGAGTTAAACGTGAAAGACAATGGGCGAGCAACCGATTGTCAAAGCCAAGGAAGCTGAGGAGCCTTTCCTCCATCACAAAGAAGGCCCGGAAAATCAAATAGATGAACCAGATGAGGATACAACCTGTGGCTTTTGGATATTCAAGGGGAAATTTCTGCAAAGGTGGCGATTAATTGGATTTGAGCTCGATTAGTTTACTATATATCCACGTTTCCACGCTTTCTAGATTTGCTACCGAAAGAATGTATGTGACATTGTATGGCATTGCGGGTTGTGCCTTATCGATGACTTTCGCCTATTTTAATGGCACGATAACCACATTGGAGAAACGCTATAAGATACCCACTCGAATGTCGGGCATTATTTCGGTCGGCAATGACATGACCACTATGTTCGCCTCGGCTCTATTGGGCTACTACGCGGGTTCTGGACATCGTTGTCGTTGGATGGGAGTTGGTAAAATAAAGAAACCAACACCGTTTGATAAATTCATTATTTAATTTGATCATCCTTGAAGGACTTCTTACCTTTGTGATATTTTGCCTGTTGACCAGCTCATTGCATTTTCTGTACGGATCCGGTGAAGAAGCCTTAAAATTAACCCGTGAATTCGGAGCTGCCAATGGATCTGAGCATATTATGCATTTGGAAAATAATCGAGCAAAACTTTGCCAACAGAATGCCAGTTCATTATGTGTGGAGGAGAGTGAAGCATGGATACCACAAGCAGTTCTATTGACAGCCCAACTCATATCGGGAGTGGGTCAGGCTCTGTTCTATGTCCTGGGCATATCCTATATGGATGATAATCTCACAAAGGCCAAATCGGCAGTCATGTTGAGTGAGTTATTATTATGCAAAATGTCCTGTTCCAAACTGTCTTTCAACTTTATTTTAATTTAAAGGTGTCTCTACGTTTTTAAAAATGTTGGGTCCAGCAATTGGTTTCTCTTTGGCTGCCTTTTGCCTGCGGCTCTATATAGAACCTTCTTTGGAACCTCTAATCACACCGAAAGATCCTCGCTGGCTTGGTGCCTGGTGGCTGGGCTGGTTAATCCTTGCTGCTGCAGTCCTTGCGTGTGCTATATTCATGTTTTTCTTTCCCAAAGAGTTGCCCAGTGCCAAGGCTAGGCGCATGTTGGAGAAGCTGGAAACTAAACACCTGCAGCCCAAAGATCTTTCTGTCGGGGACATGATGACAGCCATTCGTCGGATACTAGGCAATAAGGTTTTTATTCTGAATACCTTCTCCTCGATTGTCTATTTCTTTGGCTACATGGTCTATTGGATATTCACACCGAAATACATTGAGGTTCAGTACAGACAATCGGCAGCTGTGGCCACCATGGCCACGGGAACAGTGGCCTTGGGTTTCTCGGCAGCTGGGGTTCTACTCTCTGGTTATGTGCTATCCAAGTATAAACCGAGTGCCAGATTCTTGGCTGCATGGAATGCCACAGTGGATTTTCTAACTGTGGCCGGAATGGTGGGTTACGTGTTCATTGCTTGTGAGGGCAGTGACAATGTGACCAATATGACAATCTCGCGTCAGGCTAACGATACCTGTAGTCCCTCGTGTCATTGTGATTATGTGGCATATGCTCCCATTTGTGGACCACAGAATGTGACCTATATATCTCCATGTCACGCGGGTTGCATGGACACCGGCAAAGATGATTTGGGTCAAACAATTTTCACAAATTGCCAATGCATGGGAAATTCTTCGATATTTTTCGGCAATTCCAGTCTCAGCAGTGAGGTAATATCATGTTCAGTTCAATCGGAAAGTATTTCCAAAATAATTATCCTTCCATTTAAGTTACCATTTGGCGTGGATGGTCCTTGTCCAGTGGATTGTTTCGGACAATTTATCACCTTTTTGGTGGTCATGTGTATTCTGAAGTTATTTGGTGCCTCCAGCAAGAACACTGGCATCCTTATCAGTCTACGTTCTGTTTTGCCCGAGGATAAGAGTTTTGCTCTTGGTTTGGGATCAATGGTGGCTTGTGTAAGTTTATCCCCTTACCCCAAATGGGTTGTGTTATACTAACTGATTTACACTTGCTTTGTTCAAGATCTTCGCCTTTATACCAAGTCCCATATTTTTTGGTTGGCTAATTGATAACTATTGTTTGGTTTGGGGTAAAACCTGCTCCAATAAGGGCAATTGTTGGCTCTATGACACCAAGTCGATGAGGTGAGTTGAACTTGCAATCACCTTAAACGATTTTGTCATCAACTAGTGTTATCCTTTGCAGATATGCCATGAATCTGACGGCTGCGTTTTGTGTATTTTTGGGAGGTTTACTCAACATTGCCGTTTGGTATTATGCCAAAGATCTGAAGATATTCGATGCGGAGGATGAAAAGAAACCCAAAAATCACAATTTAGATAAAATCAAATTAAGCTCATTGAGGGCCAGCAGCAAGGATTTGCAATTTTAATTTTACTAAATAAAATATATCATGTATTCATCGATAATTTACTTACTTTAATTCACATACTTTCCAAATTCCAAATCTCAATGACGTAGTCTGGTAAAATTGGAATTTTTCTCTCAATAACCTTCTACGAGGCGCTGCAGAATGGCTGGTTTAGGAATAGGGCCAAATACATGGCCGGGCCCGGAGGGTAGTTGTCGTCGCTGGTACAGTAAAGCCGGGACAATAGGTTCTCAGCTTTGTCCAAAGAAATGCTTTGAGCCCAACGATGGAATTTGTTGTGACTATCAATTGGTAACACCTCAACTCGATGCCGAAGATCCAATTGTGGGGCAAAAGCCAGCACAGCAAGGGAAAACCGTAGGAGTCGGGGGACAACAACCAACTAAAGATCCAAAACGAGCTTCGGCAGTAGCGGGACAACCTACGGAACCTCCACCAGTAGCAACGCCTCCTCCTGAATCACCTGTCAACAAATTGGAATTGGATTATGATGGTCCTATAAGAACAATGGTTGATGTTCAGGGAGAATGTTGTCGCCGATTTCCCTCTGTGCTAGATGGCGATAAGGAAAAGTGTCCACAGACCAATGCCTGCTGCACTGCTTGCAGGCCCTTGCAAACTTCCTTGCATTTGAATGAGGTAAGCTCTCTTTTTTCCACTTTTTGATGTAACTCCACGACTGTTTCCACCTAGATGGCCAAATATCCAAGGCAAAAGCCGACCTTTAAGCATTCCGTGACCTTGGATGAGAATACAATGGTGGGTCGTGTTTTTCCCATGAAATTCCGGTTGCGTCGCAAATGTACCAAATGCAACGATTGTGGCAACGATTTATATATTCGACATCCAATAACCGAGAATGACAATCTCTTGCTACTGTCCAGCTGTTGCAGTGTGGAGGTTTATCCACAAAATAAAGTCGACTGTATGCATAGGATTCCCGTGGCCACAATCAACGGACCATTGCAGCGTTTCTCCAAGAAGGTTATCGAAGAGAAGTCCAACTTTAGATTGTTTGCTTTACCCAAACCAGAGCCACCACCCAAACCGGAAGTTAAACCAAAAGAGGCACCACCTAAGGGAAAAAAGAAAAAAGGTAAAAAGGGCAAAAAAGGCAAGAAGAAGTGATAAGTAGAGACGGAAATATAGATATACTGGATAATCAATTACTCAGCCTGTAAATATAAGAATGTTGTACGAGCCCCAAAAGGATAACGAACTGCAAAGGATGAGATAAGCAATTTGAAATGTGCCATGATGAGATCACAGAGCTAGCATAAGAAACACAATATATGTATGTATATATGTACATATCTGGCCGATTTAAAAAATGTGAAATACACTCAAAACTAGCTAATTAAAGTAGACAATAGACAAATGAAGAAAGCTTTTAAGAACTACTGCCTATTGCATAATTCAGGGGGCAAACCTACATCCGCTTTTGACTACATACATATAGTAGTCGTAGTTTCGTAGTAGTCGTAGATTTGTATCCTATACTGAATAATAATACAAATAACAAGTGTTGAAATGCTTCAAAAAGTCAAACCTCCCAGCGAATGAACTACCCTCTGAGGTTCGACGTTTGTTAAATTTGTTCGACTCAGACTTTCGTTTTACAGCAATGAGCTTTTGTCAGTTAGCAGTTTGAAAGAGTTTTGCGCTCACAAGAAAAATGGCATGCTCAATATTTTAGAAGTTTTCGATTGTAAAAATTTCGTCCTTTTCGACGCCACTTGAGCCATTGATTGTTTTGTACTTTTATCATATAATATATTTAGTGTAAATTTAATTCAAATTCAGTCGCATAAGCATACATACATAGCGTAATCCTAAACTATAGTTTCTATAATTCAGCTTAAAACGAGCATCCCCCAGAAGAGAATGTTTTTATTTTGTTGTTTTTTGTTTTGAGGGCGTAAATTAATTCGTTTCGTACATAATTTAAAACGTTGCCAATACTTTCGAAATGTTGTCAATGCTGGATGTGTGTGTGTATTTTGTATAATTACTTTTTTTTTTGGATCCTTTGCCAGTATTCGTTCTAGGTGTGCATTTTGTTTCTTGAATTTGGAATTGCTTATATGGTATTTAAAGTAATTAGTATATATGTATATATATATATATAATGTGTATGTATATTGGATCAGTGTTAATTGAGAGGCTAGTTTTTGGAAAACTGTTTTGTTTTTGTATCTTGTTTTTTTTTTTTTTTTTTGGAACACTTGGCCACAGAAATGCTTTTCGTCGTTTATGCTAGAGTTTATGCTATTATAATCGCGCATGGCGTCTTGTATTGCATTTAAACCGATCGAAATTGTTTTGAGTGACTCTTTCGTATGTCACACAGCTATGATTAAGATTAGGCTTACTTCGTTTTGTTATGGTTTGTTTTTTGTTTTTATGTATATACTTCAAGTAGTCGACTATAATAATGCTTCATCTCACCTAAAATATGCTAAATACATTTAAAAATTAGCTACAAATGTTTCGGCAATACATCTAGATGGATATTGAATATTAATGTATATGCAGAATTAAATAAGCGTCTTCTTTCTACCACACCCACACTACTCTCTATCTCTAACATATCATACTGAATGAAAATTTGTTTTGTGCTATACGCGACAGACAACAGAATGACCCGGCACCCCTGACAACCCCTGCTCTCTATGCATGAAGAGGAAAGAAGTCCTTGAGTAATGTGGTGCGACGTTTCTCAGCAATATCCATTTGATTTTCGAGATCACCCAGGTCTGTGGTTTCAGCGCGCTCTATTTTCCACGATAGATTCTCAATTTCAGCTTCCAGTTGTGCCTGTATGAATAAAATTCGTATTAGTATTGGTTTCGTTATCCAGTTTTATGGGTCTTACCTGCTGGTACTCAAAGAGATTCTTTCGGGAGCCGCCTTCCATGTAGTAGGCATAGGGATAAGTATATTGCAGCGTGTAACGACACTTGGCCAGCAGTGCCGCTGCATTGAACAGATATTGCCAGTCGATCCAGGTTCCACTGCCGTTCATTACCTTGGAGTTAATACGCGTGCGTAGGCGATCAATAGTCTGTTGTTCTAGTTTCAGTGACTTTGAATGATTCTCCCAGCGTTCGTAGTAATGGAGATATTTCTTAAGCGCTTCTCTGGCCTGAACATGCACCGATTCGTTCGCTATATTGGGATTATCTTTATAACGCGAGCATTCATAGTATTCAGAGCCGTGGGTCTTCCAATCGCCCAGGCACATCCAGCAGAAATCGTGTTTACAATTGAAGCACTGCATGTGATTGCAACCGCCGTTCTTCTCGATGCAAATGTGACACTTGGGGCAGTCTTTGGTGTGGGCGCTTATATAGTTGGCCGTTTCGCTGTCGTCGGCGCATTTTGTTAGCCACTTCTTAATGATCTGGCAGTCAGTTGGGGCATGATAGTCCATGCCACATTTAAAACAGAAGCCCGTGTGGCAAACCTTGCAGATGGCACGCTTGGCGGAGATCTCGCAGGATTGTACAATAATCTGGCAATTGGGTCCTGGACAGAACCTGAGCTCGGGATGAGATTTAACATAGTCTTTAAAAGCGAATTGCTGATACTTGTCACGCATGACGGGTCGAATGACAAGCGTGAGCACGAGATCCTCGGGAACTCGAACATTGCACATGGGGGCCATACATCCGATTTGCGTGGAGATGCCCTGAAATATTTGAGTCTCAAAATAGATGGTCCAGCAATCTTTGCAGAACGAATGGCCACAGGCCAAACTATAAAACTTATCGCCCAATTGTGAGCTGGCGCACACTGGGCACATTTGGCTGCGATATTGCGGCGAGACCGTTGAAGTTAAAGTCGATGGTGACGCTGACGAAGTCGATGATGAATGATTGGATGTATTGTTCTTGTAGCTGACCATTTTCACCAATTGAGTGGTGGTCGACGCCGCTGCTGCTGCTGCACTTGTCGAAGCGGTATCAGCTTGATCCTTATTACAATTTGGTGGCTTAATTCTGGCCGTTACCAGCAATGCATTGGCATCCTGACGATATTTCTCAACGACCACATGATTGTTCCATTGATGCTCCAGCAGCAGCACCTTTGCCAGTGCGGGTGTGATCTGTAGTATGGTGTTTAGTTTCTCAACCCTCTCATTTAGTAGCTTTTCAATATCCTCTACAGTGAGGCAATCATATTCAAAGTATTCTGGATCAGCACGTTTTGGATCCAAACGCTCCACATCACAGTCCTCACCTGAAATATTAATACATAAAAGTTTATATTGGTTTTCCATTACTTTTTAATTGTTAAGCTGATCTAACCCTCTGACGGATCCTCAATGAAGAATAAGAAGGAAATTGCATTTACCTGGTTCTTGGTTTACCTTTTAAAATGCTAAAATGGCTAAAATCGATACCCAAGACTGATTTCCTCCTGAAAATGAAAAGTTTCAACCCTTATTATATGGATCCACTGATCCACACAGAAATTTCATAAACTGTCGGCTAAAATGTAACCAATTTTAAAGATTCCAATTAAAACTAAAGAGATATCAAGCCGAAATTCTGGATTTGCTTAGACATATGTACGTGTTATACATACATATATATTATATTATGTGATTTTGATACAAATCGACAAATTACATTTGTCCAGGGCAATGAATACAACCTCCATAAGGGACCAAAGGTAAAGTGGAGTGAAGGAAAAAGTGCAACTACTCCAGAATGATAGGTCTTTGTGTGTGTGTGTGTACTTGAGCACGCACCTGAACAAAAGAGAGCTACAAAACAAGAACAACAACAACAGCAACAGCAGTAACAACCTGGCCAAGAGGATGGCGTAGCGAAGAATCAGAGGAGAAGGCATAGTAGGCAATAATAATGAGGCAACCAGCGACCACAAACGCCAGCAGCAGCAGCAGCGGCAGAATCACATACTATATATACAATCGTAAAAAAAACCTTACTACAACTACATACATCAGGAGCGCATTCAAGGGGTTAAGTAACACCTGGTCAAGTGCACGCCATGCATTTAAAAAGATGACTTAGAAAAAGTACATAAGAATATTAGAAAATAAATGAAACATTGCTCCTATAAACAAAAAGAGACACTACACAAAAGGTCTCTTCACCCTCTTAAAGTCGAAGTCCGCGCCTGATGCAAGTACGCTTAGATATATGTATATATATTTATTTTCAAGTTCAATTTCATAATTTCAGCTTCATGGTCAAACATTAGGAGGAAACGCAGGGGCCGATTGGGGGCCAGGCAAAAACCTCAAAAGGCGAATGTCAAGTGGTAACCAAGTAGAAGGTTAAATGCAAATTGTATGAAGAACCCCCGTACCCACCCCCGCTAACAGTGACACCACCATATACCCCCTACTGAAAGCATTTACGTTAAAGGTGAATAACCAAACCCGCATAAGTTTCTATTTCTATTTTTGAGACAAGTTAAATCGATGGTTAGACCCGTTGCCAGGTCGGTGGTGGTGCTGGCGACTTACCTGTATTATAATAATCGTAATCATCATTGAATTCTTCATCGCTGTCCGATTCCAATTCCATTTCCATATCCGAATCCATTGCCCAAGGAAGAACACTGACTGAAGATGTCCAAACTGCGTGTGAGAGAGTTTACAAGGCTAGTTTTGTGAACGGGGGTTGCTCCTGTTATTGTTTTTGTTGTAAAGGGTGTTAGGTGGTTGGTAGTGGAAGATTTACTGTTACAATGCAATTCTCGTCTCCCTCTTCCTATCGCTCGTCAAGCTTTGCGGGGTGGCGCAACCAGAAGAACAGGCTGATTTTGTTTTATTTTCGTTTATCCACATGCATATACACACTCACACTCACACACATACACACACACGCACTGCATTCAAGGTGTTGGTGTTTCTTTTTTCAGTTCTTATTCTCTCGGGCTGCAATTTGAATTTAATTTACTATTATAAATAGCATCGATTCGGCCCACTACACACACCGACGATCGAGCCCAGTTGCTTGCACAAGAGCCAATTGCGAATACTTTTATGTTGCTTGCGATGGGAACATTTTTCTAAATTTTCCTTCCCACAGATTTGTATTTTCTTTGTCTTTTCCTGTATTTTTTTTTTTTTTTTTTTTTTCGTTCTTGCAATTGCCAGTGTTGGCAATGGACTAATTAAGTGTTGGCACTCTTCGAACTCCTAATGGCGATTTGTTATCGTCTGTAATCGAATAATGTGGGCAGCAGTCGATAAATTACAGCGCTGCAATTTTTTTTGCTGAGTTGGCAACACCACCGTATGTTTTAGCGGCAACATTTAAATTTCAATGTTCTGCAAATTTTATCATTAATTTTATTAGAATGATTAAAATGGAGATAAATTTTTTGCTTTTTTAAAGTGAAAAAAACCCCAACTATTTAGGCAAATCCAAAAAAAAAAATATATATATATGAAATATTTGTAATCCGTATTTCCAAATGAATTATTTAGACTTGGCTGAATTTTCACAGCATTCGCACAAATATTCTTGTAAATGTGCTAAACTGGGTACATAAGTATCTGGTACCAAAACCATTTTCTTCTCATCCCCACTCTCTTGAAGTTCATTGACATCCTCCAGACTGTTAACGCCTGAGCCAACGAAGAGCGATTGAAAGCCACAATTATGGGCAAGCAAGATGTCTGTTTGAAGAGTATCTCCAACCATCAGGGTGGTGGCGGGCTTAATAACTCCTTTATTCTGCAGTTCGGCAACCATGGTGGGATTAGGTTTACCCAGAATAAGAGGCTTACGTTTACAAATAGCCGATACAGCGGATACCATAGCCGCTGCTCCTACTATTACACCATTGCCCACAGGATAGGCGGCATCTAGGCAAGTTCCGAGGAATACCACTCGAGGATTCATCAAATATGAGCAGGCCGTCATAATCTTTGCGATTGTAAATTCATCATCTTTAGCCACTACGACAGCACCCACATCGGGGTCTATAGACATATTCCTAGCATATTCAACCACCGGCTCTTTCGGATTCCTCTCTGGGGTTTTGGAAGTCCCGCATATGCCAGCTTTGGCCAGTTCTTGGACGATTCCCTCTTCCCCCAGGACATAAACTTTTTTCTTAAATTTCTTTGCCTTCAAAAAATTGGCTACGGCAAGACTGGCTGTAAGCACTTGATCCTCTTTCAACTCAAATCCAAAGTTAGTTGCCTTCTTATGGATTTTTTCTGTCAGCTGCGATGCATTGTTGGTTACAACAAAAGTCTGTTTACCCTTTGCCCGCATCAGATTAAAGGTATCCACGGACCCGTCGATGGCCTTATCAAAATGCCAAAGTACTCCATCTGCATCAGTGATGATCGATTCGAAGCTATTCAGCCATTGAATCACATCAGCCTTGGGCAACTTGGCCAAATGAGTGCATGTCTGCTTAAACATTGCCTGGCTGGAGAACGGTTAAAAATTTAAACTTATAATTTTGATACAATTTTCAAATGTTATATCTAACATTCAGTGTTATATTTCTGCCACTTCATTTACCTAATTTTTCGTTTTTTTTTTTTTTGACAGATAAGAGAAAGATGTACATAATTTTAAATGATAAATTCCCAAAATCTTCACAATTCTTACAAAGTCACGATTAGTGTGGAATGAAAATGCGAAAAGCTTAGAAATGACCAGATAAGCCTAGTTAAACTCGCACACGTTCGAAAAGCATGCGTCCTTTTAAATCAGATCAACATACACTGCTAGAAAAACACATTAAATCAGATCTATTTCCGTTTCCTAAATTACCTACATATCGAAATAGAAACCCACATGGTAGGACCCTAAACATTATGAGTTAAAGTGACACATTTTTTAAACCGTTCCCAAAATTTAAAGTTTACTAAATTTACTTCCGAAAAAATGGTCAATGAGTGTTAGCTACTCTGTATTTCTTTTAGTGCAGTTTATGGTCACAAACGTGACTCTACAATGTGCTGTTTGCACATGTGAACTTATCTGATTAAATTACTGCCTTGGTCACGAGTGATGTGGCTTACAATTAGATAATGTCAAAATGGTACAGTTGCATTTTCAGTTAGATAAATTGTTTGCTAAAGAAAACGTCATTGTAATTATACTATGCTAAATGCACTTCCGATTAAGTTTATAGCCAGCACACGTCGCTCTCATATAACTACATTAAAGGGTCTTATACTACTCCCACTTTTGGGGCAATAGAGCACACTTGTTAAGAGATAAAACCCCTAATAAAACCACAAAAACCATATCACTGATTCAATTAGTGGGGTCGACTTATGAATACCCTAAGGAGAAATGCTTCTCTTCCTATTGTAAGATCTATCTTAGAACATGTTCCTTTATAACAACTTAATTTTAATTATATACTTGGATGCTATTAAATATCGTCTATCTGAACAAAAACTAAGACTTTTTGTGATTAATACTTTATAGAGTAATAGTAGCTAACAGATATATACATTATGAGGTTCCAAATTTAATTATACCCAATGTAAGAGTGTATCCAAACCAAAATCTAATAATGCTTCTATCCTCTATCTATATCTAGGGAGAACAAAAATTATTCACAGCCCCCAAAAAAAAAGGAGATAAGACCTAACATTCTGATACGTCTGAGTTGTCAGTCTGGAAGTCACCAAAGTGAAACACTGGATTGGCTTAGCCATTAACAACATCAAGATTAAGCCATTAACAAACAATTTTAAAGGGTTTCCACTACGAATTTTTTTTTGCTGGAGTAGTTTTCGTCTCCTTGATTGGGCTAGGTCAGGCTGGATTATGAGAAGTACACGATGTGGTCGAGTTGTCAGGGCAAACATGGCGAAATTCTCAACGGATGTGGCCACCGACAAGTATACACCACCCGAGGAGATGGATCCCATATTTTGGTTTCATTTGGCCTATAAAAGCGTTTGGAATTACCTTAGCCAAAGAAGGCCTAAGAAGGCCAAGAATATATGTTGGGATCTTTGAATCCGGACCCCAGGCCCATCGCTTGCAGCAATCCACTATTCGACGGGTCAAGAGTATTCGATCTAAACTAATCCAAAATGCGAGGAATCTATGCATTATTTTATGGTTTAAAATTTTAACACAGGGAAATAAAGGTGTAATAATGATATATTGATCGGGATTTGCCTGGTTTCCTTCTCCCCCTTCTTTTGAGCGTTTTGTTTAAATCAAAAGCCAATTAAACCAAGTTTAAATAAATTAGGACAAAGATATAATTATGAATTGGCAAACTCTATGGTAAAAACTTGGCAAATATTTTCGAGCCTTTACCTTTGTTTCCTTCCCTCTCAGAAAAGTTCACAATGTCGAGCCCAACATTTGACCTTATCTAGGAATCAGAGATTTCTATTTGTCTCTCGATAGGTGTATATGTGAAGATAGTTTATAAGATAAGCTAAAAAGTTATAAACAAAAAGGAAGTATAAGTATCGGATCCATGATAAGCCCAAATATGTATGTATGTATGTCTATCATTCTCACAATGTCACAATTAGTGTGAATGAATGTGCAAAAAAGCATAAGAACGACCAGATAAGCCAATGTAAACTCACTCACGTTCGAAAAGCATGCGTTCTTACAAACGAAAGTGCCATTAGGCTACACTGACAGAAAATTTTCCAATTAGTCAAGTAATTAGCTCACCAAATTTCTTGTTTTTAAAGAATGTAATTATCATTCAAAGAACTAACTGGTCTGGTCTAGGTTTTCAAGGCTAAGCTATCATTTTAATTTCTAAGGAGAATATTGAATATTTTTTGAAACAGACAACAAACCAAGTTCGCAGTTCGATAAGTCCATAGAATAACTCTTTGCACAGGTTAAGTTCATCATCTTCAGGATTATGTAAAGTTATTATGGACTCCCGAATTAGTTTATGGACAACGCACGTCTCGACCATAAACGATTGTTAAATATTTAACTAACTAGTTAGCATGACACTCCCACCTTCCGAGGCCCATTGAACACACTCGTGAAGAGATAAGCCTAAAAACAACATAGTAAACCCGTAAACAAAAGTATAAAAAAGAAAACCTAAAAATAATTCTATCTTGTCTAGGATGAAACAAAGATAATTCCAACTCCCGAAAAGGTATAAAAGACCCAACACTGTACGATGTCTGGGTTGTCAGTCAGCCAGTAAAAGTCACCAAAGTGAAACCCTCATTGGCTAAACTAAAATTAAAAAAAAAAAACTACTAAATATGGGTTTCCATTACCAAGTTCTACTTGCCGCGGTGGCATTCGTCTCCCTGGTTGGGCTAGGTCAAGCTGCATTACGGGAAGTACATGACGTGTCTCAGTTGACAGGACAAAAGGTAAACAAGGCGAAATTCTCAACGGATGTGGCCACCGATAAGTATACACCACCCGAAGAGATGGATCCCAAATTTTGGTATGACTTGGCCTACGAGGAGATTGCCAAGCGTCTAGAATTACCCCAGCCAAATGCCAAGAAGGCCAAGAACATAATCATGTTCCTGGGGGATGGTATGTCTTTGTCCACTGTGGCCGCAGCGAGAATCCTTAAGGGACAGCGTCAAGGAAATACCGGAGAAGAGTCCTCTCTGAGTTTCGAGAGATTCCCCTACACTGGATTAAGTCGGGTGAGTATTACAAGAAAATACTACAAGAATATCCGAAAGACCTAAAGAAATTGCATCCCAGACTTACTGCTCCAATGCCCAAGTGCCGGATTCGGCCTGCACAGCCACCGCTTACTTGTGCGGTGTCAAGACGAACATCATCGAAATTGGCGTTAGTGCCGCTGTCACCTACAACAACTGCACCCAAAGTCAGGATCCAGCCAATCGCCTTACCTCGATTGCGGAGTGGGCTCAGAATGCTGGCAAGTCAACTGGCATTGTGACAACTACGACTCTGACCCATGCCAGTCCATCGGGTGCCTATGCCAAGACCGCGAATCGCATGTGGCAATGTGATACGGATGTGACCAGTTATGGAGTGGATTCCAGCAGCTGCATTGACATGGCCACTCAGTTGGTTACCCAAACACCGGGAAAGAACTTTGACATCATGTTTGGCGGCGGCATGGGCAAGTTCCTGCCAAAGACCATTAACGACTCCCATGGCAATGCTGGAGAGCGTTCCGATGGCGTCAATTTGCTCTCCAAGTGGCAGGCTCAACACACTGGAGGAGTCCTGGTGACCAATCGCAAGCAGTTGTTGAGTGTAAACGTATCCGCTGTCTCCAGCATAATCGGACTCTTTGAATCGTCGCTGATGAACTTCCATTTGGAAGCCGATGCCACCTATCAGCCCACTCTCTCCGAGTTGACAGAGGTGGCCATCAAGAAGCTGAGCCAGAAAGATGCTGGTTACTTTGTCTTCATTGAAGGTGGCCTAATCGACTATGGCAATCACTACACAAAGGCCGGCTATGCCCTAGATGAGGCGCTTGAATTCGAAAAGGCCATTGAACTGGCTCGCAATATAACAAACATTGAGGATACCTTGATTGTGGTTACCTCGGATCACGGTCATGCTTTGAGTATTTCCGGATATCCTGGTCGAGGCACCAACATTCTTGGTCTCAATCAGCATGACACGGATGTGAATGGTGTGAAATACGCCACTCTTAATTATGCAGTTGGTCCCAACCAATATCTGGACGAGAATGGCGAACGCATTGATCTAACCGATCAGATTGGCGGCGATGATTTCATTTTCCCTAGCTACATCACCCAGTCTCAGGGTGTCCACTCTGGTGACGATGTAGGCATCTTCGCATCGGGTCCCCAGGCGCATCTATTTTCAGGAGTGATGCAGCAATCCACCATTCCCCATCTGATGGCCTATGCTGCTTGCATTGGCGACGGACCCAAAGTATGCGATCTAAGCTAAGCTGAGGGGTTTATGTGGTGTGGGAAAAGTTAAACCAGGGGAATAAAGATTGAATGAGAACATATATACATTTATTTGTGCATTACTTTGCTTATCTACCTCATCTACCAACTGGCAGTTCTGCAAATAAATTTAGGTCAAGATTAGTCAAATTAAAAAAAAAAAAGTGTGTTATTTTTCTTTCTCTTTTTGTTAGTATCAAAGACTTTTTATATTTCATTCATACTTAGATAAATATAATTATTAGATCTTGTTGATTAAATAAAGTAATCAAATTTATTGTTTTGTCCTTAATTTCATTTGACATATAAGGCTGTGAAATGGAGGGGATTTGCCCCTTCAAGTATGCAATATACAATATAATATTCATTGTTTTCAATCAGTTTAGATATTTTAAAAGTCTCTATCAACAATGTTTGCTTTAACGATTCTTATTTACGCACGGACGCATTCCTGGGCTGCTTCTTGCATACTTTAAAGGGCATTTCCCCCATGGTATATTACCCAGGATGTATTCAGAGCTCAAAGCTTTCTTTGTGTCAGTATACTTACTCTACCAACAGCAATATCAAAATAAACATTTTTGAAAAATATTTTCTTGATATTTTAAGAACCATATCAAGAATATGTATTTAATATTTAAGAAACTATTTCATGTCAAAATGTGACGATTATATAGAATTATTAATTAAGTCCCTTTCAAATAGATTCACAACAATTTGACTCCTTGAAAATTTTGGTTAAATTATGCCGAAAAGATATGTGAACTTTGTAAAAATCATTTGGGTGTCTCTTCACAAGCAAAAAGAAGTCTTGGCAAAACTTTAAACGTCTAGATTTGGTCCGCAAATACTAGATTAAGTGTTCACATATTATAATTCATTTTTATAGCCCGACATTATGCTCGAAAAAAATTTTATAAAAATGATGAGCAAAAATTTAATGAAGTGTGCACATCAACCGCAGCCTTCCACCCAGATGGGAAAGGGTTTTGCCGAGGGGTAGCACACTCGAATAAGACATCTCATAAACATTAATTTTTTACTGGTCCGCCTCATGGTTTATGGCGGCAAAAGCAAATTTTGGAACACCCACAAGATTATACAATAGCCAAAATAAGGCAAGTGGAATCCAATATAATTTAGATAAGAATTTCTATGATTGTATAAATAGCAGCATCTGCCGAGACATGGACATTAGTTTAATTAAATTTGCCATAGGTGAAAGAGAGAGCTATGGCAAGATTCGCGGCAGCATCATTACTTCTGAGTGTCCTGGTGACCTCATCATGGTCCCTGTCCATAGACAGTGAGTAGAAGGAGTGCGTGATGGTGCAGATATCTGATCAAAGTTCTCAAATTACAGTGAACAGGGTCCATAACCAGGAGCAGCTGGTGGGCAGTGCAAGTGAAGCTGGCAAAAGTCGTCTTTCCTATGACTTTGATGCCAATTCATTGGGCAGGAATAAATATACACCGCCCGAGGAGATGAATGCTCAGTTTTGGTATGATATAGCCGATGAGGAGTTAACCAAGCGTTTGGAGCTGCCTACGGGAAAGATTGATAAGAGGAAAGCCAAGAATGTGATTATGTTCCTGGGTGACGGTATGTCATTGAGCACAGTGGCTGCTGCTAGGATACGCAAGGGTCAGCTAAAGGGCAATACAGGCGAGGAGGATTCTCTGAGCTTTGAGAAGTTCCCATATTCCGGCCTGAGCAGGGTAGGAATTAAAAAAATTCGCGATTTCTAGTTGCGACTTCTCTTACTTTTCCTTTTTTTCTTCCATTAGACCTACTGCTCCAATGCCCAGGTTGCCGATTCTGCCTGCACGGCCACTGCCTATTTGTGTGGAGTAAAGACCAATATTGTTGCTTTGGGTATCACCTCGGCGGTGACATTTAACAATTGCAGCGGCAGTGAGGATCCTGCCAATCATGTTAGCTCTATAGCCGCCTGGTCTCAGGCCGAGGGCAAATCCACTGGCTTCGTGACCACCACCACCCTGACACATGCTAGTCCATCGGGTTCGTATGCCCATACCACGAATCGGTTCTTTGAATCCGACACGGATATTGTCACCTATGGAGATGGTATTAATGATCCGGCCACCTGTACGGATATTGCCACTCAATTGATTACCCAGGAGCCGGGAAAGAATTTCGATGTGATGTTGGGTGGAGGCATTGGCAAATTTTTGCCCAATACGATTACGGATCCCTTTGGCAAGCAGGGAGAGCGTTCTGATGGTGTCAATCTCCTCTCGAAATGGCAATCCCTACACGAGGGTGGCGTCTGGGCCTACAATCGTAAACAATTACTGAGTGTGAATGCCTCAAAGATAACAAGTTTGATTGGCACCTTCGGCTCAGGCACCATGAACTTTCACATGGATGCCGATCCTACACAGGAACCGACTCTGACAGAGTTGACGACCAAGGCCATTGAAGTTTTGAGCAAGAATGAAAAGGGTTTCTTCGTTTTCATTGAAGCCGGTCTCATCGATTATGGCAATCATTTTAATAACCCATCCCGATCCCTTGATGAGACTAATGAGCTGTCCAAAGCTGTGGAGGCTGCTTTGGGTCTTGTCAATTTGAATGAGACATTGATAGTTGTCACCTCGGATCATGCTCATCCGTTGTCTATTTCCGGTTATCCCGGTCGTGGCTCTCCGATCCTAGGACTCAATCCCCATGATACAGATGTCAATGGAGTCAAATATGCCACTCTCAATTATGCAGTTGGCACAAATCAATATTTGGATGAGACTGGAGAGCGTATCGATCTTACCGAGTTAATCGACGAGGCTGGTGAGTTATTTAAACACTTAGTTATAAAGAAGACATTTGGTACGATTTTCATATTTGCAGATTTCATTCATCCAAGTTATATTCATGGCACCATCGGTGTCCATGCTGGCGATGATGTTGGCGTCTTTGCCATTGGACCACAGTCCCATCTTTTCACTGGCGTGATGCAACAGTCATCGATTCCGCATTTCATGGCCTACGCATCCTGTGTGGGCAATGGAAAGACCCTGTGCAATACTTAAAAACAATGAAAAACAATAATAAAATGAATATTCCAAAAAATTAAATAATTATCTCTTGACTTTTTCGACTTAATTCGAAAACAAAGAAGGAAAGCAATAAAGTAAATTTCATAGGGGGGAAACAAGATGTTGCCATGCAGAAGAAGACAAAAGTAAAAGAGAAGCACAAAGAAGGTTAAAACTCATCAGAGATAATACTAATTCTCTTCTTATAAAAATATAATTTTATTAGTATGGAATAAGAATAAGAAGATTTAATTCGTAGGTTTTAAATGAGATGAATTAGAACGAAGATTAAAGCATTGGAAACCCGATGTTGTTCAATTTCGAAAGTAATAGGTAATTTTTGAATCCATTACACAAATTTACGACTGCTTTCTCATAGATGGAAAAGAGGAAGTTTTAACAGACAATTAAACAAACTACTGACGGAAGTAGTTGCTAGATTTGATTTTGATAGCCAAAAAATTGTGACAGGTAATCGGTTTTTTTTTTCTAAACTATGGAGGTAGAAGTGGGCGTGTCAAACATTTGAATTATTTTTTATCGGGCTCTCACTAATTCACTATTTTTTCGTTATCGTAATGCTTGTTGCCTACTTTCAGGCTGCTAAGTTAATCACAAATTTGTCGCAATGCACAATGGGACAGATTTGACTTTTTTTGTCATAAACTGCAATTTAAATGATAAAGGTCGAAAATTTTATAGTTTATACGTTACTTTAAAGGGATTTTATCTACCTACACACCCAACGAAAGAGATTTTCTTACCTAAAATTTGGCTTAAATTACTAAATATAAAGAGAATGGGCAAAATTACTTTTTCATTCAATAATATACAAAAACTTTCAGTAGATTACAATCCGTAACTACAACATTAATGGTTTAATTAAATCAAAAAATGTAGCATTCATTGACCTTTATTTCCCATTTTATTTGAGTCATCATTTCAGGCGATTTTAGCAGGACAAGCAATTGATTAATAAATCTTCCATCTTTTCTTTCTTCTTCAAGAAACCTACGAATTGCTTACAAAAACTCTGTCCAAATGGACTTGCCTCAAATTAATTTAGCTTTGCCTTTATTTATTTGTTAACAAATTATCTGTTTTGAACCCCATACCCTTAATTAATTACAAATCGCAGGAATCTGAGTTCTGAATCATTTGAAAAGGTTAATAAGTTTCAATTTCTTGGCTATTCAAAAATGAAACGGTTTTCAATTGATTGCAATTACAAATTAATATATGTAGTTCAATTTTTAGAAAAGTCAATAATTGAATTGACATTTTGGATGGATAATTTATGGTCCGAGGTCCGTTTAAATGACATCTAATGCAAAAAAAAAAAAGAAGAAATGTATAATGGTGCAGAAAGCAAAATTTATATCAATTTAAAACGCATCAACCCACAGATAGTCTATCTACATAGATACAAATTTAGAATGATTTACGAATATCTGTGAGTTGTATTGAATACATATGTCATATATATGTGCATATATATCTTTATGTGTAGTTAACAGAGAAGTGCGTTATGCAGTTTCTGAATGTCAGGTTCAAGTATTATGTATCTAAATACACCCACATAACAAGTGAAACATATATATTCAGAGTCACTCGATTGACTTTGACTTGCAATTGTTCAATGTTTGCTGTTCATTTGAATGAGCTTGAAATGACAGCAGTTATTAACAGTTAACAATTAACATTAATTTTCTGTTTCAATCTTCCAATTAAGGACTTGGCATTGTCCTTGCTTTAAACTGCGGATCACGTAATGTGTGCCGATATCGATGTGCATCTCATTCCTCCTTGTTTGTATTCTTGTTCTCTCAGTTTCCAACTTCTCAAGAAGAATGACTTTAAATTATAATATACCCATTAATGGGAAAGGAATATTAATTTTAAGCAAAAGCAATTATATGAACCAGTAGGATCTAACAAATAGATAGATATATTCTTGTATATTTCTGATCTTCTAAGGCTTAAGTGGGGTGACAAATTTGTACAATTGCTTTTTCTTTTCATGTATCGATATTGTACCATCCCTAACGAAAAAAAAAACCTTCATCACACTAAAAAGCCCGATTCTGATTCCCAAAGGATCATCTGCGAGGAACGGGTGGTACAATGAACCATATCCAAACAAATTATTAATTATTTTTCCATTGGACCCCTAAAATATTTCACTAGATATACCCATGGATTAAAGATCCTTAAATCTTCAATGTAAAAACAGGCAACTCTAGAAAAGAGACCTAGTAATTGACCTAAAATTACATTTAAAAGTGAAAAGAACTTCAAAATAGTTTTCAAATTATACATACTCCAATCGGACTCTATATTTAGAATTTAAAGTATAAAACTCCCTTGGATCAAACTTTTCATCACCAAAATAGATTTCCATAGTTAGGAACAGGTAAAAATTACTTACTGCTAAGTATGTACATATTTCATCATGACTCAACACAATTAACTTCACAGATAGTAATCGAACAAAGTGGGGAATACTATATATATAGTATACTTACAGATTGTTCTTCTATTACGTAGAAATTTAAAGAAAAATAAGATAATTACTTTGACTTGCATCTTTTGTGTTTGTCATTTAAATATCTATTGGTGTTCTTATAGGGTATGGATAATGTCGAAGTCAAGAACTTGTCTCTCTTGACACTTTCAAGTTTTGGCAAATTTCTGCATGAGGCTGGCCTCTCGATTCCCGCCAGTTTATTGAAAACATTTCGTTTGCTCAGCTGAAAGTGGAAGCCGGCAAACTGTTCGTTGTTGTCGTTGGCTGTCGGCCGTTTTTGCATTATTTTGTTGTCGCTGTTGTTGTTGGTGTTGGTGTTGTTGTTATTTTTTGGAGTCTCAGTCCCCAGTCTCCAATAGCAAGTCCCCCAGCCGAGAGTCGGCTCAGTTTTAGTTTCAAATCAGTTGCGACAGCAAACGCGCGTGCGGTTTAAAACAGAAGGAGACAGAAAAATAAAGTAAACTGTGATTATTTTTAACGCTAATTTTATTTGACTGCTCGATTTTTAGTTAATTCGTGTTTATTTTGTAGTGAGATGAAGACAACATTATAACCTACAAACAAGCAAACAAAAGAACAACAAAACTATTATCATTGAAATTCAAATTGAGTTGTCATTATTAGTTTATTTTTTTGGTAAGTTTTTGTATTAAACTTGTCTTCAATCTGGTCAAAATTGGTTTAACTCATTGACTAGAAGTAGAGCACAAAAAAAAAAAGGTGTTGAAAATGTTAAATGTAATTGAATGCTTGGCAGGAAAATATCCATATCACTTTTTTGAATTGGCGTCATGTGGTTTTTGTATAGAGACAGACAGACAGACGGACAGATAGATAATGCAACCACAAAGCAGGTGATGACAAACAAACAACAACAACAAATTATACTAAATACAATTTAACTCCCAACTACTAAGCTATGTCTCTTTCGCCTTGTTTACATCTTTTAGGTCTCTTTTAAATAATGAAATATAATGTATTAGTTTTTCTGATGGCTTAAACATGCTGAAATTCCAATTCTCTGGATTTTGAATATATATACATATTACCATTTCAATAACCTTCTAATTGATTGAGCCAAGTTAATGCGGTCAGATACTTTATGCTGAAAGTGAGGGGACAAACTCAGCTTCTTCTCCTCCTCTGACTTATTTTTAAATACTCTCTACAATGGTCGAACAATGATAGAGTGTTTTTCCTTCTCCAAAAGTACCTTCACATGAATAAAGGAACTTGTTCCAAAGTTATTATCAGCAATAATTATTTGCATGTTACTCCAAACTCTCTTTTTGATTATTGTTACTTGCACTTTTTTAAGTTGTCAAGGAGTTTGGAGAATATTTTGAGGCATAATTTTTATATAGTTTTATTACCAATAATTTAACATATCGGATGTATACATCATACATCCAAGAAGGTTAAAGCGAGCATTACACTTAGGATCCTTTTTGAAACCCCAAATTTCTTTCGTTACCAGTTAATGCCAAAATTTTTGATGTGAACCTAAAAGTAAATAGAATAAAATTTACCAGAAAATAGTAACAAATTTTAGAAAACATTTTTTGATAGTTTATTTTAATTAAAAAATAAGTGCGAATTATATTTTAACTTAAAGATGTACTCTAAAGTGATTTTTTAGTGTAAAATTTTTAAATAATTTGATTGATATCAAACCTTTTTTGTTAGCCAGGTCAAAGTCGATAAAAAAAGACAAGATTTTAATACTTTTCGATTTTTAACAAAATATATGTAAATATTTCGATATCCTTTGGAGAATGTCTTTACGGACTACAACAATTAAACAATACATAGAATTTATATTTTAAACTTTTTGTGTTATACACTTAAAGATAATTTATTCAATTAAGCCAAATAAAAAGCCTATAAAAATTCAGTTATATGATCGTTTTACGAATATCCAGATCATCTGCGATCTCAAATGATTCAAATAATCGAAATTCTATTGTAATCTTAAGCAAATGAATTTGAAATATTTCCCATTATTATAATTGTATAAGCCATTTCTGACCAAGTGGAAGGAAATCGGACCTACTATTTATTGTTAAGCGGGAAAACGGGGCCAAACGTAATCGGAAAATCTTCTAATACTTGCACTCTCTCAAAGATACAAAGGAAAATCCAAGACAAAAAGAAAAAAGAACGCACTAGAAAGTAACCCAGTGAATGTTTTTTGTTGTTGTTTTTCGTTTTTGCTTTGTGCCACTTACAAAAAATGTGAAGATCAGCTGCAAGTCTCCTGTCCCGCTGCCAGATGAATGTATCTTTTGCCCGATGGCGTCTCGTGGGTGTAGATACATTTAACATGATAGAGCAAATTTGACTAACTGCAGCAACTGTGAAACTGAGCAGAGAGTCACGGCATGAATGAATGAATGAATGAACCACAAAAGGAAAACGTACAAAATTTTGCACGAATGCAATCGATCATCTATTTTAATGGAGGTGCCGAGAGCTAATCCCACCGCATTTGCATTTGCTCCCTGGTCCATCCATTGCCTGCTGATTTCAAGCCAATATTTCCGTGTATGTGTATGTAATTGGAAAGGCGTTGAGATCTTGCGCTTCATCGACTTCGATGTTTACTTTGGCTTAGATCGGCAATATGTTAACAATATTTCTTTAAACGAACACATACACACAAACAAACCAGCCAGAATGTTGCAATGTATATTTTGCTTCATTGACCGTGAACTTGAGGGGTCGAACAGATGATTTCTTCCTCTATTTGCTTTACTTTTGTGCACTGCGCAAAACGAAAATTCAAAAATCAAACACAAAACAGAAGTTATGATTATTCAATATGTAAATAAAGAAACTTGCCCAGCCACAACCACAACAAACCCCTTTAAATTTGCATGTAAATCTTATAAATTGACCACTAAGGTTAACCACATTTTTGTCCATGTTACAGAGCCGAAAAAACAACGGTTCCGACAATTCAAAACTCGAGCAAATTGTAACAATAAAGCCCATAAATATATCAACTGATAAACAAAAAAACTAAAACAAAAGCAAAACACAAATATTCAAACAGTTCCGGCTATTCCATGGCAAAGACTTTAACCAAGTAACAAAAAAACAAAAACTCTCTATCCCCCCTCACCCCACTCTTTCTGACTATGACCTAAACGGGCTACTGGTCTTTGTGCTCAAATGACGGTGATGTCATTTCGTCTCATCTGTTTAGTTAAGAGTCAGTATGAGGGGTCAGTGAATTGGCATTAAGCCATGTCTATCAAAAGGTAATAAACTGGCTTAGGCCTCTTCAAGCCGAAATGTGTATCACCATTAAGGTTGAAGACCCCTCGAGTCGCATACCACATACTTTGGCGTACTGAAGCAGGCCAAAACCATTTCAAATCTAACAATTTCAAAGAAGATAAAACGAAAAAGTGTCTAGGAGTCTAGTAATTAAAGAGGGGGAAACTTTTTATCAGATCGCCATTTCCATAAATTCAAATTTCCTTAGTAAGTCTGAAATTACACAAATATATGGATCAGTTTAGTGGACAAATCTATTCTGTTTACTCACTCATGAGTCACTTAACTCTCTAGTCAATTTCGCTTATTAGTAATCAACTTACTAAATACTAATCTTAATAATAAACATATTATAATTTCGAAATGTTGTTGAAAATAATCATACATATTGATAAGGAACCTTCAAAATTTTCGTTTTTTTTATATTTAATAAACCAAATTATAGATTTAAGAGTTGATTTATGCAACTGAGTAGTATCTATATTCAATTTCTAAAACTATTTTATTTATCCAAAGTAAATTTTAGAAGAAATCAATTTGGATATATGTATGTATGTAGCCTCATTTGCTTGATCATTAGTTGATTCTGATAATTCAACAAATTCTTTAAATATTTACCAAGTTTTATGAATATAAACATTTACATTTGAAAACTTTTACTGCAACTGCATTTAAAATGATATTCTTGATTACAATCGGATAATAAAATGATTTAAGTTATCTCTGGGCAAATAATGTTTATAAAGATGCCAGGTTACAGTCTTCTATCTTATAAATAAATATTATTAACTATATTTTTGCAAGGTAGAGTCTCATTTCATTTGTTACAAAAATTAAAGAAAGAAACAAATTAAAATTGATATGAGTAGATACTTTACTTCAAATAGTTGTAATATTTTTAATAAAATCAAAATGGGCGCTGATGAAAGCCGATCAATATCGGAATTGATTCAGGAGCTTAGCTCAATCTTTGACCGAGTTGAGATGATGGGTTCCCCGTAGATCTTAAAGTTCCTCTGAGTATCTCATAGTCTACACTTGCCATCAGCTCCAACCAATCGTTCTTATCGAGGCATTTTAAATAAATTTTATAATAAATTGCCAGAAAAAGGTCTTCATTTAAAAGAAATCAACTTTAAAACAAATCATAAATTATTTATTTACCTCATGATTTTTGTAGTCTCTTACAGCATAATCAATTAGATGGTTAATGGCAGCCAGAGTTTACTGTATGTGTATCAGTTTATGATATTTAATTTCTGTGTTTGTTTTTTGCATTTGTTTGGTTATATTTTGATGGCAAACCGTGAGGTTGTCATTAGGTAAAGCGCCATTTAAATGGATTGCAATTGCTGGCTTGGATTTTGCTGTTCAGACTAGGATTGGGATTGGTGTTGGGGAGTTTGGGGGCTTGGGGACTTGGGGTTGATATTCAATATGCGGCAATTAAAATGTAAATTGCATAAAATGCAGTTTACGTTTTCGCTGTCGAGCAGCTCAGTCATCGGTTTATATTTTTCTTAACGCTTTTTTTTTGCCACTTGATAGTGAAATATTGCTCATACGCACTGTTAAGGTTATTTGTCAAGAATATATTTGCAAAAAATGGAAATAAACATGTATGTACATAGAATTAAATTGACACGTTTTTAGCATATTTTTGTAATTGCTACAAAACAAAATGATCTTTACGATGCTGACGACGACGACGATGATTATTATGATGATTATGGCCCGAGGGGGGAATATCTATTTCAATTCAAAAATCCACACCCAGTCTAAGTTGCGATCATTCTATGTCTATAGATCTATCTAATGTCGATTCTCAACTTTGGCCTTTTGCCAACCAAATACCAAAACAAAAACAAAAACCACACAAAAGTGTAGCGTAACGCCCCCCCACTGAGTAGCGGTTGGCTTGATGCATATTGAATTGATTAATTGCATTTTATTGAATTGCTTTCAATCGTTAACTAAATTACATTTTGGGGACGCCTGTCAATAAATTGACAAATGACGTCACCCCGTTTACCACCTGCTGGTGCTTCCTTACCCCCTCTTCTGATTAGTGATCACTTGATCACTTAGACGACAAAAATAAAAGCTAAAAGCAAATACGGATCTCAAAACTGACGTCACGCTCTATTGAGTTTTAGTTACTAAGCTGTTAGTGTTGAATGTTTGCCCATTGTTGACTTTTCTCACTAGTCAACAAATTTGTTTGCCTTTTCAAGGGGAGAGAAAATTAACAACAACAACAGCAACAACAATTGTTACAATTCACACCTAAACAGACACTTAAACACCCAAACACCCGTTAAGAAGTGGCGCTTAAGTAGTCTAAGTTTTTGTTTTCTATTGTCACTTCAATTATCCATTACATGCTAATTGCTGACTACAGAAAATATTCATATAAGAGTTCCTTTTCTTATGCCCACCAATTGTGCATGTTATACATATTGAATATGAGATAAGAAATTGTCATATGTATATCTACATTCGAGCACTTAGTATAGAAAAGTTTATATATTATATTTGTTATTATTTTTTGCATTTGATTGACATGTTGATTAGCCTTACTTAACCTTGAAATCGATAAATATCACATTTCTGCGGCACTTGATGGGAGGTGCGTCAATTTAATTTATAGAATTAATTCTAATTACTTTAAAAGGGGGAAAAGTTGGTAATTTCTGCGAAAAAGTTTTCAAAAATGTTCCAAAAACTACACAAATGGCAAATATTTGGGCTCAAAATTTCATTTCCAAGGGACTTTGCTGGGGGGTTTGCTTCTGTTTTTGGGTACTTTGGCTTCATTTTATCTTACAAATTGTTTCTAAAGTGTCATAATTTTGTTTAATAAAGTATTTTTTATTAAAATTGGTTCAAAATTAAATACGTTTTGCCCTTGATGAAGGTGCGTCAATTCAGTTTATAGATCCATTTCTAATTAGTTTTATTAAACGTTCGCAAAATCATAAAAAAATCTCTGGAATTGGGACTTACTTCATGGGAATGTAAAAGAAACTATCAAAAAGTTCCTCAAGTCTGACTTAATATGATTTTTTTTTCACCTTCAAACTCTTTAAAAAAGTTTTTGGTCTGGCAGATCTAAGTTACTATATACTAAAAGTTTTTAATTTAAGCAGAAAGAAATAAATTTGGATGCAAATCAATATTTAGATATAATTTTAGGCTCAGGTTGTGTGTAAATTAAATTACGCATCCAAAAAAATAGATGAAATTAAAGAAAATTTTAAATTAAATTGCTTACGGATTAAGAGTATGAGATAGAGAGTGAGAGAAAGAGAGAGAAGTCGTTTCGAAATCTTTTAAGGTCACTACCTTAAAATGAAATCCTCATTTGAGTATTATTTGCTAAATATTTTCACCGTTTTTAGGATGCATTTTTTTTTCGTTTCGTCATTGTCTGTACAAAGATTTGGCAATGAGTCGTATGCGTGATATTTATGTAAATTTCAAAAATTGCCATATTGAATTCTTAAAACAATTCATTTTAAGTAAATTAATAGAGACATGAAATGTTTTGTAATAGCATTAATTAAAAATAGAGATAATAAGCAAATTTGTTAATGGAGAATACAAATAAATAAGGTATGAAGTTTAATAAGACAAGAAATTCAAAATTTTCCTAATAAAGTAAAATATTATTACATTAAAAAATAATTATATGTGTTGTTTCTATACGTTATACTAACTCCATTCTGTCTTATTAATTATGCTAAAAATTACGAATAAAATTATAAAATTAATAAATTATATTAAAAATTGCATTTGACCTTAAACAACTAAACAGGAAACTTTAGATCAAAATGGAAAAGGCAAAAATTTGATATTGTTTAAATATATAAGTATAAATATATTTATGTTATTTGTATTTAATAACTGAAGCGTCATAGATTTTAATAGCTAAACATCACCTACGTTTTACATACATACATATGTATGTACGTACAATCATATCATCAGCATGAATCAGCTTTAACAATATAAAATACAATTCATTGACTCTAAGTGTCACTGACATGAAATGCCTCAAATTTACATAAAAACATGTGTTCATTTCTCTCTCTCTCTCTTTTTATCTATCTTTCTCTATGTCTCTTGGTGTGTTTTGTTTATTTCGTAGACAAAATGATTCTCATTTGGCATTGACAATGACTTTTTCAGGGGAGACTGACTATGAGAAATGTATGATCGAATATAAATCAACAAATGTGAGCAAAATAGAAAGACAACCATTAAGTGCCATTTCTAATACCCTATAATAGGATCACTGAGCTCTGAGAAAGTACATGACCATTTGCAAATCTGTCTATAACAAGAGAGGTTCCATTCTTTTCACGTCTTTAGGACTCAAAGAAAAAGTATTCTTAGTTTAGTTAATGGGTATCTAGAATTCGTTGCCCCAATCTTAATCTTAAGGCACTTAATTGTTTGGCTAATTTTCATCAGTTACGAGTACTTGTCCTCATTTGGTCTCTTGCAAATTTGATTGAAATTGTAAATTTTTAAAAATAGACACAAAATGAAATTACTTTCTAGGTAGACATAAGGAATGTGGCCCAGAAAGAAACATTTCGTATTTTGTTTTCATTTTCGCTTCATGGAAATTAGTTCGAATTTGGCTAAGCCCAACACCCACGTATGTATATGAGACTCGACAACTATTACCTACCATGACCAATTCTCATACCAATTCCAAATCCCATTCCAATTGAAATGTAAACCTCACAGACTTGAGTTACCCATGAAGTTGTCCCACTGGCCGATATAATTTTGTATCTAGATTTAGTACTTGGGCGTTTAACCGACTGTGCGGCAATCGAACTGTGGGCGTGTGTGCGATCAGATATAAATTTGTTTATACTTGCGACTATTGCATATACAATTAATACATTTGTCATTAACCATAATAATAATAAAAATAATATTATAAATTAATCTAATTGCCAACATGTGTTTTTTGTTTCGCCTTTGCCTAGAAAGTTTAACAAAAATGGCAATTTTTTTTTTCTTATTTTGGTGCAATAATAAAATGGAAATTCTGTCTAAGAGCCAAATCAAAAAGCCATAAACAAAAGTAACTTATTTTTTTAAAGATGACTTTCAGATACTCTTTAAGCAGTTGGAATATTTGCATTTGTTGTCCTTAATCTAATAAGAATTTCTATAATTTTGATTTGCATTCAAGTGCGAAAATTTAACTTAAACCTGAACTAAACATCTTATATATTTTAATGAAACTTACCTGAAAGATGTTTGTAAGTATTGTGGCGCCCCTAGCGATCAATAGTCAATCATCAGTTTTAGGAAAATATCTGAAATCTTTACCAAGGTAAAATTCTGACAATTTTTTTACTTTTTTTTTAGATATTTGACTTAAATTTTTTATTGAAAGTCGATATTTTTATTTCCAAGCCTCGAAAACCAATATGTTTTTCAAGTTTTCCAAATTATTGTGACTTTTACATGAAGATTTTTTTAAGAAATTGATTAGAAATTATTTGTTTTTATATTGAAGTGTTTGCTACCAATTTAACATAAGATAAACTGTTATGAAATGGAGATATATCTTTTTAAAGTCATTAAGAAGTTGGCCAAAATACAGTCTAAGAAAAATTAACTGGATGTTAATAAAACTATTTTGAAAAATTCTTTAAAAATGCTTTAAAACTGTTAATTTGTGTTTCAATTTAAGAAATTTTTAAACAATTTTTAAAAATTATGTCTTAATCTTCTCACTAAAAAATGACAGTTTTATTGAAACTACAAAAACCAATATTTTTCCCAATGGATATCATTTGGAAAGTTAATCGACTGGGTAGCTTTCATTTTATAGAATGATGATATATGTAACTAGTAAAATTTAATGGCATAACTTAATATTTTAGTGCAATCAAATGATTATCTTATAAAAATTGCAAAAAAAAAAACCTCTTTAACGAAAACCTTAACCATTTAAAAACAAAATCTAAGTTCAAACGATTTAGGCAATTAAAGTAGCTATAGTTTATAAAGTCTTATACAGACCAGGCAGAAATCATATCACTTTAGCAGTTGTGATGATAAATCGACTGATAAGGATTAATTTTCAATGTTCAAAGACTTTCCTTTGCTTTAGTTTAACAATTAATATTATACTTTTAGACTTGTTTAAATGCTTTCTTGTCCCTATCTCTGGCTACGTGCTATAAAAAGCTGCTGAATGTCAGAACTCTCTGCCTCTGCGTCTGCTTCTGCTGCGCTGCTTACAGAGCAAGCAAGCGTATTTTTTCCCCCTGTGACGCATAACAATTCCCAAACAGTTCTGGCTTGTGCCAACTGAGAAGTAGCTCAAAGTGCTCGTGATGATTTAGCGAGGTGTGAGGATTGGGTTTAGTTCTTGCATTTTCAATGCTTGATTGCTGTGTTCGCCCAACTGTTTACGTTACGACTAAAGAACAGCCATGAGAAACATCTGATCTCGCTATTTATTAACTCTTAAAATATGAATAAATGTGTAGTATATATGCTTATTTACTAATCTACCGGATGAAAGATGATAAATCTACAAAATTTTGATTGACAGCCCTCTCCTGGCCTGCCTAATTTGGTTTTGAGAACCTGTCAAGTACCATAATTACTGGCAAAGTACAAAAAACACACACAAACACACACACACACAATCGCAGGTATCATGTGGGCGTTGTTGATGAGTGCATTTCAAACAAATCTTTTGTATACGACGTACAAAACACCTTGCAGTAGAGCATCTCAACGGCAGTCATGATCTCTAATGAGCTAAATTTAGAAGCTTACACAGTTTTTATTATATACATATGTATATATTTCTTCTCATTTTTGGTATTTAAATGGTTGTTGTTTTTCGATGAGCAAATTATTAATTATCAACAATTGAAATGGGAATGGGTCTTGTGGTTGGGTTTAAAAGAAAAACAATTCAATTTGTATATCTTGTTTTTTTTTTTTTTTTTGTTGTGTTTCTTCCACTTCTTCATCTTTGTTTTGTTTTGGCGCATACGTAAGCAGAGACCCTGCAAATTGTACACACATTCTTACACACACACACACACATATATATCTATATAAACAGGGAAATATTTATCTTCGAAGAAATAAACGCATTTTCCAGCAGAATACGCAAATTGCTGACAAGGTATTTTCATTTCGGAAAAACTATTGTAGATAGTAGAACACGTGCAAGAGTGTGGATTCAAGTGGATGCTGCAGCTAGGAACGATCTCAGGTATTATCTCTCCATCATCAGACTCACAGATGCCAAAAACAATGAATGAATGTAATATCTGTTCCTTCCTATTGTCAGTTCTAAATCAACCTAATGATTCATTTGTCCCTTCTAAGGTGTTTCATTCACAGTTCTTGGCTTGATGGATATTTCCATTTGTATATAACTTAAACACACAGCCCAAAAACACCGTACAGGAAACGTTCTTTACCCATATCTGACAAATTTTTATGAGTTTTCTTTATTAAGTAACGATATTCTCTCATTTATAATCCAAAAAGTTTCATCAAACTAAACATAAATGACCAATTTTGATTATGTTTTATGACGAATTTATTGATGGAACCCCCTACAAAATTTAAAGAAAAGAAAGAAAATATTAACAGTTGTCCTTTTGTCCTCTTTTACCTAACAATTAAAGTTGATTTTTTAAGGTAACTTATTGTAGGATAATTCTTAACTTTGGCCCGCTTCAAAAAAGGATTTCCATTTAAATAAGTATTACAAGTTTTTCCTCTTTTTGCAAAAAAAAAAAACCATTTGAACGACAACTTTGAACTACAGAATATTAGAATATTAAAACTTTTCTTCTTTTTTCGTTTTTTTTTTTTTTTTTTTTTTGCCTATTTCTTAAATTTTATCAAAGCTTTACTTAAAAAAATACAACAAATGGTTTTGAGTTTTAATTATTTAACACCAAAAATTATGTCGAAGACCTTTTCTAATTGTAAATTTGTGTAAATCAGCAAATAATAACAAATATAATGTTGTTTTTAACAAAAGCTTGGATTATTTTCACTTGAACACAAAATTAAACTTATGTTCTTTCAACAATTTGAAAATAAAGAGATTCAGAATTATATTTTAAGAAGTAAATTTAAATCTCTTTGCCATTGATGTACAATTTTTAAATAAATTTTAAGTAGATCCCTAAAATCAGACGCTTCTACCTAAAATAAATAAGGTCTCCTAAATTCGAAGTATTTAACTTTAATTTATAGATAGATATATAAAGACTTCAACAAAGTATAATGACAAACTTAGTTGATTTGAAATATTTTACATTTCTATATCTATCTACGAAGAATAGATTCAAATAAGATATAATCGAGAGCTTTACCATGTATTTTTTATGGATTATCTGTAAAGTATTAAACTAAAATTCCATTTTTTTATGTTTGGCATATTAATCGAATTAGTCAGATCGTAAAATATAAACATTGACCTATTAAAAAGTTAAACGAAATATTAATTAATGAAATCATCAACGATTCAGGGGAGATATATATACATATATCGACAATCTTTTTTGACTAATACTAAAGAAGATCAATTCCATTCAAAAATTTAAAAACTGCTTCTTGTTGGTTGTATGTTAATTTCCATCCAACTACTTGAAAGGTGTTTAAAAAAAAAAAAAAAAACTTTTGCTTCATTTGCTGCTTATAAAAATTTTGAAAAAGAAAAACAGAAACAACATAAATTTTTTTTTTTTCAGTTCTCAATTGGCCATAAACAATGACGTACAATAACAACTAGAAATGTTTGGCTAATCTCTTAAATATAGAACTCGTCCATGGAATAATGTTTTAAAAATAGATTAATTAGTTAATCAGCCTTAAACTTTAAACGATAAAAGAAAAAATGCCTGTGGCTCGGACTGGGCCAAAAAAAAAAAAAATATATGAATTTGCAGTCAATGTGCAAATATGCCAGACATTAAATAATAAACAATGAAGAAATGTAAAATAAATTATTCAAGTGGGTGGGGTCCAACACCCAGCACCCAGCACCCGGAAGAAATTTAATCAATAAATAAATTAGAAATCAAACTGGTGGCCCCAGCTAAACAAATAAACCAAACCAAACCAACAAACCAACAAGCCGATCGACTGACCAACCAATTGTTGAAATGTCAAATTCCTGACCATAAATAAATAAAATGACTTAAACAAATAAACACAACAAAGAAGAGAAAAAAAATACCAAAACCACAAACAACAAACATACAAAACTTCGCAGTCGTCGCACTTTTCTTTCTTCTCGAAAAAAAAAAAAAAAACATAATAATTGTTAATAAAATAATTCATTTTCAATGTCAGACATCAGCAAAAGTAAAGTATTTAAATTGCAAGAACACTTGCACTCTGACAATTGAAATATGTGTGGATCGTAATTGAAACGGATCGACTATTTGAAATATTAAACACAAATATGCCAAAAAAACGAGACCCAAAAGGCGTGCCAGGGGAGTAGCTGAGGAGAGGGAAGTATATTTTGTCTTGTTTGTCGGTCTTCATCAAATTACACGTAACACCAGAAGTTTGTGTTAATTTTGAAGAAAAAAAACTTACACAAATTTTGTATACCCTTTCGAAAAGTTTTGAGATTTTTGTTTTCTAATCATTGCTTCTTTGAGATATTGAATGTTTCCGACTTTTGTTTTAGAAACCATTTAAGTAATTCAAAGACTTTTGAAAACATTTCCTGATGAAATATTGGAAAAAAATAATATCTTGTCTTCTTCAGATTCAAAAAATAATGAAACAATCCTTAAAGTATCTCTAATTTAAGCACAAATGTTGGATGATATATGATCTTTGACTTGAGTTGCTCTTTAAAAGTGTTTTTAAACCAAATATATGAGCTCAAAATCGAAGAATTCGTCAAACTAATTGTAAGATAGGTAAATATTTAGTTCGACTACTTCAACCCCTTGTAATCGAGGGCTATATCTAGTATTATCGGATATTGTCAGGCTAAAAAAAAACGATTCTGTCAGTTTCGGAAAGTATCCTCAGAATATACATACATATGATTATAATTCGATGAACATTGCTTGGACTTATTGGACTTATTGAGTGGAGTATAGACATATCACAAATCCAAAAAGACATTCTTAGGTCTTTCGATAAAATCCAAAGAGCCCTTTTTTCGGAAAGAGTATAACGAGACAATGACGAACTTTGAAAGTGCGAGGGAGAGTGATAGAGATAAAGAGAAGACTACAATTATGATATACATATATATATATATGTTGGTTCTTGTTTGTCGGTCTTGAAATGAAAAAATGAACGTTGAAATTTAATTCAATTGAGTTTGTGGTCACACTTCCACTTGTTATGAAGACAAGCCAATTCGATTTCGTCATAACCTGGACGAAATGGGATGGTGATGTCTGTGAGAGTTGTTGTTGTTGTTGGGCCGGGATGATGGCGTGCCAAAATGACCCAATTGATGTGCCATTCAATATCAGTTTTTCCCAATTTTTACTAATTTGAAACAGGCCGCAGCGAGAAAATATTTTGCATAACAAAAATTGAAAATTCCATGAAATTCGTGAAATGCAAAAAACAAGAAGCTAAGAAAATTTTCAAATAAGGTGCAATTTGAGTGAAATATTTCAAGGTTATATTTATATGGCTGCAATTGACCTCCGAGAGACACACAACCAAACAACCCACCCACACCCATAAAAACACACACACACACACACACACACACACTAACACACACAGCTCATAGAATTTCGACAATTTTACAGGTATCAATTTGGTTTCGCTCGATGCCATTTCAAATGTTTATCCTTTTGTGGTCCAAACCACTCGCCCCTGCCACCCTCCCACAACTTCAGGGTCAAAGTCCCCCACCAAAAATAAGTAAATAAATGAAAATACCACACAATAATTGCAAAAATAAACATCGAATAATAAAATGATCTGCCAAATATTTATGCATTTCAATGTTTGCTCGTTGCTTGCAATTTAATCACTTGCCAAAATAATGCATACATATATCGGTTGGTGTGTCTATATCTTTTCGATTTATAGCTACATATGTACAAAAGAATATTTTCATGGCCATTGCCCTTCATCCAAAAGTTTGAGGTGCTAATCAGGTGATGCAGGTGGCTGGTCCAAAGGTGAGAAGCTAAATTGGTTTCACTTTTTATCGATCATCACAAATGTAGGCCAAAAAATCAGTCTAATTTCGAAAAGATTTCAAAAATATCTGCTTCTCCATTAACCAAATGTTATCTGCTTGATTTTATCTGCTCTAGAACTCTCTAGGGACTAAAACTTTCAGTTTCCAAATTCATTCAGGATTCCGTCCTAAATTTAATCAAATCGAACAAACTATAATATTTTATATATATTTTATATATTTTTGTCAAATTTTATAGAATTTCGACAGCTTATTCTCCCCTTATAGTAAATACGATTATTAAGAAGTATCGGTCATATTTACAGATTTTGAATAAGTATACAAAAAAGTATATGCAAACATATGCCGAAAGCTAAGAGAGTAAAATTTTAGATGCATACATTTTCTAATGTGATGATCAAAGACGAACCCAAAGATAAGGTCTAATACTCGACCTTACTTGGATTTTAGATTATGATTACACATTTTTCGATTGGACTACATCCAAAACTTCTTTCTAGAGATGTCCCTAATCATGACCCACTTAACTCAGAAAGAATTGTTTTAAAAATTTATGTGTAAAACCAGCAAAATAGAAATAAAATTGCATAAAATTATATTTTGGGCATCATTTTATCTGTAATAACTAATAAATTTACTAATTTGCCTGACCATAAAAGATTTAAATTGCTTTGGAAAGTCCTTAACTTTAGGTGAATTCGCCCCTGAATTCGCTAAGGTTGATGTTAGGCCAATGTTAACTGGCGAAAATTCATTTCGAGTCTGGAATAAACAGATAAAGTTGCATTTCACCAAAAGCCAAAACAACCTTCTTCTCGCCAGCTAAAACCTGTGATATGTTTACCTCTATAATATAAAAATCTTATTTATATTTGATAAGCACAAGATATGCATTTAAAACAAAATTTTGGACTTTCCCCGATTTCATTGACATATTATTTATACAAATATCTAATTAATTCCAGCCCTATACAATATATAGTCCACGTTGTCAGATATTACGGGGCAATGACGAATAAATTTATTGCGAAATATGGGATTGCCTATTCTAACTTTTTACGTATCATATATAAGATATATTATTGATAAAGTGGCTTATATATTACTTTGCCTATTTATCAAAGTTCATTAACAATCCCTTATAAAGCAAAGTTAATGGAAGTAGACAGACTGATAGCCATATACATATGTATATGTATGTACTTTCTTTATAGATTAAATTGTTTTAGTTTTCGTCATTAATTTCCCAACACATATTTCTTGACTTTACTGAATACGAAACATTAATCAAAAGTACAAATTGTGAAACAATCATTGCTGATTAACACAACTATTTTCCAATAAAAAACAAAACAGAAAACAAAAGGAAACACAACAACAATCAAATTGAACAATGTAAATTTATATCAACCATCGACGCCCAAAATGCTGATAAGGAAGTTACAATGTTTTGCATGGTTTTCGTTTTGGGGGATTGGTGTTTTTATATCATCTACTCACAGGGTGAAAAGGTATATGAAGGACGTCAAAATTTATGAGAAATATATAAACTTATGATCAGTTCAATCTAACTAAGCCTGTTTATCTATCGTAGATCCTTGAGGCAAGTGAAGTTTGTTTTACTCACCTCTAATATGTAATTTTTTCCACAATCTCTGAGGTATTGGTCAGAAATCTTGAATACTATAATGTTGTTTCTATATACATCAGCCCATCAAATTTCATGAAATTATAACCTAAAATAACCAAGTTTTGCTTATAACTAGAAGTGACAAAATTCAAAGTTGACCCATAAAGTCGCCAAGTTTCAAGTTGTGCATGGTATAACACAGTCGATGCGACACTTTGAATTGATTTTTGTTTGTTGTTGATATTGAGTGTACTTGAACTAGTTCTACCTATACCTAGATAAGTTTTGTATACGTTGTAAATATCTTCCGGCTCGAAAAGATGTTAAAGACTATCTGATAAGCTATATAGCAAATAAGTGGTTTCTCGATTGGCTTTTTGAATTTGAAATCGACGCACTTATGTACTCGTACATATGTATGTACATACATACGATGTTTGTGTCCAGTTCATAAATATTTTATCACATGACTGACTTCACTACATTGGAATGCCGCAATGCTTGCGATTGTTGGGCGATTGGTGGGGGGGGGAAACACGGCGGATCGGTGGAAAGAACGTAGAGAGAAGTGCGTACGCTTGAATATCAATAGGTATATATTTTCGATTTACACATGCTAATTTCTAATGGCTCAAAGCAATCGATTGGCGCTTGTTCGTTCAAGCGAGCCAATTAAGTATGGAATAATTATGTTTAAATATCGTATATTTAGTGAAAATTGGAATAACTAATCATGATAAGAATTGTTTCGTTATTTCGTTTTTGATGACATTTTAATTAACTCGCATGTCTACATGTCTGTCGAGGCTCACGTTCGGAAGTTCAAGCTAATTGAATGCAATTTTAATAGCTCTACGTCGACAAATGGCTGAGGAGAGGGAGATAGAGTGAAGTGTCTGACCAATCGGTCACAAATGTTGTCATACTCAAAAAGATAGAATAATGAATAAAAGTTACATACTATATATTGTTATTTCTATGACTAATTCATTGTGATTGTCATCGGGGATAAGTGGAATTCTCAAACTGAATAGTTCTTAATCACCCACCATCAAGGTGGTGCCGGTTGGAGTCAAGTCGGGTTGGGGGCGGGTGTCAGTCCAAGTCCGTAATTCGATATAATACGAAGGCATTATCACGGTTTTGCATACCCAAATGTTGTGCCTGTCTGCGGTTGAATTCTATTTGCTTTTATTTTAATATTGTTGCCTTTTCACAGACAGAAATTGGTCATAAAATTTAAGTTTAATGTCAACCAAATGGCGACACTGCGACTTAACGCCGTCTCTCCATCTCCATTTCCATCTCCATCTCCATCTCTTGACTTCATTCTCATCAGAGATGATGGCTTTATACCATTTTTTGTTTATTCTCCAGACACTGGAGTTTTGGTTAACCAAAGGCAAAATAACAAAAAAAAAAAAAATAAATAAACAGAACAAAGACTTGTTTTTTATTATGTTTACTTCATGGACAGTTTTTTTTTTCTCTCCACTCTTTTGTTAGTGTTATGTTTGTTCGCATTAAGAATTTATGATTCACCATACTTTATGTATATGTATTCATGGCTATAGCCAAATTTCTAATCAATTTTCTAATCACATAAAATACGAAATTATTTAAGCAGATAAATTGTATTCGTTGGCTTCATTTAATGGAAAATTAACACAATTTTCTATACCCTAATAAAATTCTCATGTTGAGTAGACGAAACACTTCAGAAAGAGTATTAGAAATCAGATTCAAATAATAAAATTGTTCAAGTATCCTTAAAAAACTCTTCTTCTTTCATCTCTATTTTGTTTCTATATTTTGTCCTTATCCATAGAAATGACAATCGATGTCCCAATCAGAATTCTCGCAATGTATTTGTCGCCTGAAACAAAATTTTAAGTCATCTATCTGAAATTTTTGTTATTAATTATAAGTTATAAACAATCCTGGTATAAAATGACCATGATCAGTCAATACAGACACGTTCATTGGATAAAATTCGAGTAGATCAGGTGAATATCTATCTATAAATATCGTTTGAAAAGAAGTTTTTTCACTTTTTAAAAAGATTAAAGATTAAAAATCACTTTTAAGTGGGGATAATATCATAATATCTGTCCCTATTGACATTAACAAACCTTTTCCAAGTTCTGTTAACGTAAAATGTATCCAAAAAAAATTTATAAATTTGAAATATTTCTACCAAGGTATAGAAACATTTCATAGATTATTAATTACATTTTCCAAAATTTTTAACCTTTTAAGCTTTGTGCATTTTTAAGCACTTGCCAAGTAATTTAATAAATAATTTAACGTAACTAAATTTTAAAAATTGCAAGAGAGCAAATGAAACTTTTAAACTTTAAGCTATTTTTTATATTTGGTTAAAATGGTTGAATTTAATAAGTTCTTAAAATATGGATTAGTGATTTGAGGTTCTCATGGTGGCTATAGAATTAAGAAAAACAAAAGTTGAAAATCTAATAAATAAGTTTCATTCCATAATATTCAATTCTTTTACAAAATATATCTCACAGTGCATAGAAAATTTGGTAAATACTCATATAGGCCAAAGAATTGTGTCCTTAAGAGTTCTATGTCCTCCCCCACACTTGGTTTAGAGAGAGTATTGCTAGGTCGTCATTTATTTCGTTTCGGACGTCATTCTTTAATGGGTGTGGGTAGATTCATTCATAAACGTTTTTGCCCTACTCATTGATAAACAAACCACAAATTACTTTCTGCCAGCCTTTTGTTTGTTTTACCCATTTATTAGGCTAACTAGTCATGTCTATGGAATGGGACTTAAAAAGTGGTAAAAATTATAAAAATTTCCGTTTATTTTTGCTCATTCTTCAGTTTTTATGCAAAAAACAGAAGTTGCCAGAAATGAAACCAAGTGAAATGACAGACTCACTTGGAATCAGATAAATCTGGAATGAAAAAAAAAAAAAACATTGCTCTAAATTGATATGAATATAACGAGGAACCAAAAAACAAGAAAAAAAAAAACAAAAATATCTCTCAATTTCGCATTGTTTATAAATTTAATTCAATTCGATTTTGGCCTTGAACCCAAATTGGATCCAATTATATCTTATCAATTTCTTTATTTTTTGGCAAATGTGTTAATATGTGAAACCAGAGCCAAAAGTGAAGCAAAGTTTGTTCATTTGGTTCGTTCTTGTTTTTATCTTTATCTTTATCACAAATCTTTCCCATGGATCGATCCCTTTTGTTTGTGAAGATTGAGAAAATAAAGAAAATGTAAAAAAAAATTGACCGAATTTGGCAAACGAACTAACTCAATTGGGGCCTTAACGAGAGGTGGTAAGTGTATGGGGTGGAAAGGGTGGGCTGAAGAGTGAAGAGGGCAGAGAGCCACCTACACTCGAGCGTCGCTGTTAACAGCAGCAGCAGCAGCCGCAGCCGCAGCAGCAGCAGCAACGGTTTTGTTCTCTCCCTCGATTCTTAGTGAATTCAGTCAGCAGCTAGCCGCGATCGGAGTCGGAACACAAAACGCTATAAAAACCAAAGTTCGAACCCCGCCAAAACAAAAACCAAAAGACAAAGCCAAAAATCAAATTGGCTTTGCTTTCCAAAAAAACAACAAAAGTGCTGAAATATTTCATACAATTATAAAAGTTAGTATCGAATTACCAAAAAAAAAAAAAAAAAAACACAACAATTAACTGCAAAATGCAATTAGGCAAAAATAAATAAAGGGCCAAAATGCCTCAGTGTCTTAACTCTTAACTTATCATTTACGGAAATGATGAGCGCAAAACTTGAATAATTAAAAAATTACCATAATATTATGTGCTTAAAAACAGTGTAAAATTAAAAAAAAAAAGCAAATAATAATAATAATCTGTAATTATATAGAAATTTGATATCTAATTCCAGATTTTGTTCTGTTGTAAATATTAACGAAATGCAGAAATCTTTTTAAAAGTTAAAAATGTTTTTTGACAAAAAATATTTCCAAAAACAAAATCAAAAAAAAAAAAGGAATTACTTTAAAAACATTTTCCATTATTCTTCAAAACCAAAAAAAAACCTTCTCAAAAAATCAAACATTTTGCAAAAACTTTTCACAATTTCGTTAAAATTTAAAGCAATATTTAAAATTTAATAAAGTACAAACAAATTTTTCTTAAAAGTTAAATAAAAAATATTTTGTTTTTACTAATTTTAAGTTTTAATTTGTGCAAATTTTTAAATTTCAAACTATTTCTTCAAAGTTTACTTGAAAAATTTGAATTAATTTAAATGAAATTTATTGTATATATTAAATTTAAATTAAATTGAATTTAAATTAAATTTAATTTAAATTTAAATTAATTGTCAAATGATTTTTATAAAGTTGATAAAAAAAAATGCAAAACAATTTTTAAATTTAATTAAAATTAATGAAAACAAAAAAAATAAATATAATTGCAAAAATTTGAAAAAAGCTTGAAAATTTCTTGAGAGGAAAATCAAAATATGAAAAGTTACCTAAATATATAAAATATATCAGAATAATGAATACTTTTTGAATAGCTTTTTGTGTTGTGAAAATATTACAAATAATATAAATTTTAAATAAATTGGTAAAAAACATTCGAAAAAATTATCACAAAATAATGTTAAAATTTCTGGAAATATTTTGCAGTTATTAAAACATTTGTCGAATTATAACGAACATTTTTTAATTTATAGAAACAAAAATTAAACGTAAAAAACATTTGGCAAATTATAACAAAAATTATGTAAAAATTTCAGAAATTTTTGCAACAAAAATATAAAAAAACATTTGGCAATTAAAAAATAATGTTTATTGTAAAAATATTTAACCTTACAGCTGTTGATTTAATAGAATTTTTAGTAAAAAGATTTGTTAGGACTGAAATTGTTTAATTTATTAAATATTTTTCACTCCTTTAATTGTTGATATAGCCTCAAAAAGCATTTCAAATTGGTGTAAAAAATTGACAAAAAATAATTTATCATTGTTGTTTTTTTATCCTTTTATATAAATCATTTAAAGAAATTTACAATTTCCTGTATGTCAACTCTCTAAAGTTGTTTAGAAGAAGATAAATTAATTGCCAATTGATTTGCCAATTGAATTGCTAATTAATTAACAAAACTCAAAACTTTAAAACTTTCAAATTAATTAACACGAAATTAAAAACGGGTTCACCATTAGTGAGCAACAACAACAACAACAACAACAACAACTGATAAAAGTAGAAAACGAACAAAATATAATAAACCAAAACCGAAACCAAAACCAAAACCAAAACAAATTGAATGGGAGAGCAAAAAACGAAAAAGAATAAATTCGAATAAAGAACCTTTCAGACAAATGTTTGAACACCTTTTCAGAGATCAGAGACGACGTCCAATGAATGATTCAATTTGCTATTTATGTACTAGACGAAAACAGGAAAATCTATTTGCATTATTATTATTATAATTCTCCTCATTTTTTTTTTGTTTTTTCTATTTTTTCGTTGGGTTTTTAAATAATAACTCAAACAAGTTTAAATTTTTGTTTGTCGTCAACGGGAGAGCGGATGCAGGAGGAGAAGGAGAAGGGGGAGGAGAAGCCCGCTTCTTTTCTACTCTACTACTAAATTGACCGGACTTTGTTTTTATGGTTTTTGGATTTTTCGCTTGGGTGTGCTCAAAATTTTGGATGAGTTGATGACTTCGTTGTGTGTTTGTATGTTTTGGGGTGTTTGTTTTTTTTTTTTAGAGTTTTTGTTTATCGTATTGGGGCATGAAAGTCGAAACTATTGGGCTGACGTCATCAGAAATGGGTTGAAAACCGTTAAACGATTTGGTTATTGTTGGTTTTGCAATGTTTTTTTTTTTTGTGTTTAGCCCGTCATGAATAATTCATTAACTCGAAATTTCCGAGTTCATTTAATGCGTTCTAATCGCCATCAAGAGGGTAATCTGTTGACACATTGCAGAGGAGGAGCAAGAATGTTTCACTGCTAATCTAATCTGGGATACATGAGACTGTTTGTGCCAGAAAATATGCAAATTTCTTGTTTTTGCTGATAAGATAAGAGTCAGTTAATTAATGAATCTTTTGGCTTTGTTTTATTCCTTTTCAGTTTAGGCAAGAATTATGTTTGTGAACTTTAAAGTGGCGGCTGGCCTGCTGCTAGTGGTGATCCAGCTGGGTCAGGTGGTTCAGGCGTTTGATCACACACTGAAATTGGACTTCCCCGGACCATATTGCGGACGAGAGAATACCTGTTGCAAGGATCGTCGGGATGGCTGCGCCTTGCCCATATCAAGTGAGTGAGAAAATGTTGTTAGCCGGGCATTGATTGATTGATTAGCTATTCGTTTTTAGCCTCTCTGTGTTATTGCGATGAGTTCTGTGATCGCGATGAGGGCGGCGATTGCTGTCCCGATTATCGCTCCTTTTGCTTTGGGGACCCGGATCCCATTGTCAGTTGTCTGCACAATGGAGTCTACTTCCACAAATTCAACAATACGCGGGATAATTGCAACGAATGCCGCTGTCTAGATGGCGGACGAGTGCAATGCGACACCGATCTGTGTCTCACAGACGATGACCTCATCCACAGTGTCAACTCGATACACCGATTGGGCTGGTCGGCCCGCAAGTACGAAGAGTGGTGGGGCCACAAGTACAGTGAGGGTCTTCGCCTGCGTTTGGGAACCAAGGAGCCCACTTATCGGGTCAAGGCGATGACACGACTGACCAATCCTACGGATGGTTTGCCCGCTTCATTCAATGCCGTTGACAAGTGGTCGAGTTATATCTCCGAAGTGCCTGATCAGGGTTGGTGTGGCTCCAGTTGGGTCTTGTCCACCACTTCGGTGGCCTCTGATCGTTTTGCCATTCAGAGTCAGGGCAAGGAAATTATTCAGCTGTCGCCACAGAATATTCTCTCGTGCACACGCCGCCAGCAGGGATGCGAGGGTGGTCATTTGGATGCTGCCTGGCGCTATCTTCACAAAAAGGGTGTCCTGGATGAGAGCTGTTATCCCTACACTCAGACCAGAGGCACCTGCAAGGTGCGACACAATGGTTCACTCAAGGCTCATGGCTGTCGTCCAGCTCCTGGTGTGGATCGCGATAGCCTCTATACAGTTGGTCCCGCCTACAGTCTGAGTCGCGAGGCTGACATCAAGGCTGAGATCTTCCATTCTGGTCCAGTTCAGGCCACCATGCGGGTATACAGAGATTTCTTCTCCTATTCCGGTGGCATCTATCGTCAAACGGCGGCCAATCGTGGAGCACCAACTGGTTTCCATTCTGTCAAATTGGTTGGCTGGGGTGAAGAGCACAACGGTGATAAATATTGGGTGAGTTAGGTCAAGATTCTAGAACTCGCGTTCTTTCTAATCTAAACCAATTGCCCTATCTTTCAGATTGCCGCCAATTCCTGGGGTCCTTGGTGGGGTGAACGTGGATACTTCCGCATTCTACGTGGTTCCAATGAATGCGGCATCGAGGAATATGTCCTCGCCTCTTGGCCCTATGTCTACAACTATTACAACACAAAATCTGTCTAAAACAAAAACTATCTAACTACCACGCCCAGCGAATTCTGAAAAAAAAAAAACAAAACCGAGTAATCTCGAGTAGTTACGATACAACAAAGAGGAGAACAAAAAAAAAAACAACATAAACAACAAATTAAAAACTAAAATGAATTATCTCATGCTTCTCAAAATTTTCCATTTATATTATGGCACCACTCAAAGTGAATTAGGCGCTTTCTATTTTGTAAATTTTTTTATATAACCTATTCTTATTATGCTTAGAAATTTTAGTAACTAAAAATGATTAGACTTAAGTGTAAAGCAACCACCACCTAGCACAACCACCAACAACACCACCAACACCACCACCAGACTCTGATTCAAGCCCAGACCCAGCAAACGAATCCTTTCATCCTTAAGGATAACCTACATCTATAAATATAACACGAAACTGCCACCTTGATAACTCCACACTGCTCCATCCATTCAACAACAAAACTCCCAACTCCCAGATACTGCCTGCATGTGATCGATGGAAGGATATTAACTATATATAGATGGCCCATAGATGAGTGTAGAATGTGTGTGTATATTGTATGAGAGATCTCATTGCGAATAATACATAATGTATACTTCTGGCAATGAACAAAAAAAGAGAAACAAAACAATGATAAGAATCGTACTTGTATTTGTATTGTAAAATGGAAGCTAAGTTATGTAATTGATTAATAAACGAATTACCATACATGTTGACAATTTGTTGTTGTAGAAGGGTTTCCGACCACTGAAACTGAAAGGTTTTGCCACTAAAGCAACTTGATGGCTCTGAATCCTTCACCAACTGCATTAAAAGAAGAATTACCAAGACAGAAGATGACTTATAAGGAACCCCACGCAAATGGAAGGACTTCGTTTTATAAGTGGAGAATCTTTGGGAGAGGTTTTTTGTGGGAAATTTCCATCCTCAAGACACAGGACTTTCCCATGACGATTTTTCCTCCAATAGCCGATTCTCTTCATCATTTAGAAATGGATCCAGAGGAAAGTCTGCCTAAACCTCATATAGATACATTCATGCTCCGCCATGCCAAATCGTCTTTTATTCTCATGAGATTCGGAAATTTTCTGATTATCAGACATTAATTCTTAGAGAAATCATTTCCTACATGATAGAATTTTTCATACCAGGCGAAATACATATATCCATCTGATAAAGCTGATGACCTTAATAGCCAGAGCTGTAACATCTTAAATATTATCTTTCATTAAAGAAATAGAAAATATTTAAATAAGCAAACGTTAGATTAGATATAACGTATTATTGATATAGAATCTGAATCTAGAATAATCTGGGGTTCATTTTTGTAAAATTATTTAAAAGAATGAAAAATTTGATGCATAAAAAGAACGAACTCGGATATTTTAAGTTTTGTCAGTCATTTTTCGCTTAATTTACTTGTAATTCTCAACTTGTTTTGGTGTTAATGCTATACGTATGTAGATGATACTGCAAATGTGCCTTCTGCTGATAAAATAACTTTGCGGCTTTTGAAATGTATAAACAGACAAACTGCTGACTAATTTAACTTTTAACACTGACCAGACTTAAGGTCAAATATCCAATCACTTTTGTGTACAAATTACTTCTTTTTGTGGTTGAACTCTGTTAATTACAATTACAGGGTATTTAAAAGTCAACATTTCAAATGACTTTTACAGTAGATCGTTTTGCAAACAAAACTGTTAAAGATTGAAAAATGACGCCCCCAAAGCCCCGACTTTCCGTATTGCATTTTACTATCAGTAAAAACATTCGACAACCAACTATGTTTGGCATGAACGTGTTCACACTGCCCACATGGAAATGTGCCCATTACTGTCATTTTACGTATTGTTAGTAGTTAGTTATAGAAGTTATTTAAGATTGTACTAGTTTGGCTTTGTAATGAGCTAAACATTTCTATTTTAAAGTAAGTTAACTGCAAAAACCGAAAATAGAAGGAAGTTCTGATTAAACTGTGGGATTTCATAATAAAAAGTTTTTACATTGAGGGAAATTTTTGATTCATTTAGTTTTGGGAACAAAAATTAAGTTTAGTTTTTGCGAAAACAATTTATTCTTAACTTTATTTTGTCATACAAACAAACAAATAAATTGTTCGATCATTGTGTGTATAGTTATTATATGTATATAATATTGTATAATCATTTTCATTTCGAATTCTCTTTTCTTGCTGTTTAACAATATTTTCTCACATGTGGATTAAATAATATAAGAATAAAATAAAATATATATATTTTATTTAATACCTAAATACAATTTCAAATCAGAGAAATAATCAAGAATGTGTATATAGTTTGTTTGTTTTTTGTTTTGCCATGTACTATATACTTTGCACTTACAATTAAATAATCAGATAATATAGAAACTTAGAGAATCGATAGGAAGAGTTAAAGAAATTGTTTAAACTGAAGAATTATGATCAATAAGCATTTGCCCTAAATTTTGTTTTGTTTTGTGTTTTGGAATATGTCGTTTGTTTTATCGCTCGGTGTTTGCTTAGTAGTACAAAAATAGGCCAGACAGACGTAGATTCAGCTTATGATTTTTGCTAATTGAGAGTGATGCCGGCAAAGGATACTTCGAGATTGGCATCATTGGACTCCATGCGACTGCGTAAATGGGCTATGGTATTTTTGTAATGGCTCTCAATTTGTTTAGTCTCCTCACTTGGTTCCAAGTTGGGTAGCTCCTCATTAACCTTGGCAATGAGCTTGAAAATTGATGTCAAAGTCAGTTAGTAGGGGTAGCTTTTATGGTTGGATGAATCAATTACCTGATTCAGCATGGCCACAGTGATGAGGGAATTGCCGCGTTCAAAGTAAAAGAGATAATGATTCAACAGCTCCACATATAGCTGCACTTGTACTCCGGCGTCCAGACATTGGGAAGCAATGCGTGCTCCCTTCTTTAGGCAGTCCAAGGTACGCTTTTCATCTCGCATTTCCTCTCCGTTTTTCCTGCAAATACAATTATTACACATTAGTTGGATATAGACTGAATGTTTAGTTAGTCACTCACTTGCCACTCCAGAATAATGACGCACAGGCCACAACGCCACGACATTGATCTGGCTTCTTTAGCAATTTCGATGCTGCTAGGGCACAATTTGTGCGCAATGGCTCAGCGTTTTCCTCGCCAAAACAGGACATTTGCTCGAATGTGGACATGATTAGGGTTATGGCCGCCAATTGGGCTTTGGAATCGGATATTTCGTCTTCGTAGAGGGAGAAGGCCTGTGTCATGAATTCATAGGCCACTGTCTCATGGTTGGTATAGCGTATCTCTCCAATCACCAATGCTCCCTGTAGATATAGACGTAACGCCAAATCGGGCAAATCAGCCTTGGCCAAGGCACTAATCGTGCTATGACAATATTGTATGATCTTTTGACACTTCTTATCCCAATTCTCATCTTGTTCGGCAATGGCCTTATACTTAAATGCCAACTGGTAGGCAGCAAAGACCAAGGGCGGCAGTACGTGCTTTAAACGCTGACCTCCACCATTGCCCAGATGTTTGCGGGCAGTTTGAAGCATTTTATATTGCATATCTGGTTCATCGGAACGCAACAGATGTATAAACCTGGCTACCACGCCTTGCTCTTCGGCAAATTCCTCGGCATCGGTACTATTGCTGCCAGATCCACCACCACCCAAAGGATTATCCTTATTCGTTAGCGTTTCATCATCTTTGATCAGCGGCGTTATAATAGTCAATAAACTGTCGGCCTGATCAGCAGTGGATACCGTAGTCTCATTTTCCAAAATATTCATCACCAAGTACAAGGCCAACGATTTACGCGAAGTGTAATCGAATGTCTCGAGAAGAGGACAGAAATTATGCAGCTGGATAATGGTCAAGGCGTTGTTATAGAAGTCTATGCAAATACGCAGGAGGCGGGATAACTCCTGATTAACCGACAACAGATGTGAAATACTTAAAAACAGAAGAGATTGAAAAATTAAAATTGAACCTTCAATTTGACTCCACGTTGACTCACTTGTTCATGTTCATACGCTGGAGTATTTGTGCCGTAGTGCCCAGCACTTTGTCCACATAATCCACACGATCCGGATAGACTTTTTGTGCCAGACTTAATAGAGCAACCTGCAGCGATATTGTATCCTCCAATGGCATGTCCATCCTTGTCTGAACAATATTGGCCACCTGCACGCTGAACACCTCAAAAAGTTCCACCTCGGCGGGTATTATAGCATCGATGGCATTGCCACTGGACTGCAAATAGAAATGAAGTTAAACTTTGTAATTGTAGCTTTCTAGCCGGGATTACCTTGCCACTGCGTTGATTATAGGCCGCCAAACGTTCGATTAACGATATAATAATATTCTTAACATTCACTCCCGTCTCCAGTTGGGCACATGATTTCAGGAATGGGTCCAGAGTCTGCAAATGGAACTCATCGGGAAAGACCTGAATAATGCACTCCATCAAATACTCTTGGGCAATGGCATCACGACAGCTGACCACCTGTTCCAGTATGCCAGGCAATATTAAACGCTGATATGTCTCCAGCGTGGCAGATTCCAATTGCGAGAGACGCACCAAATTGGTGCCCACTAGTATTTTAAGTTCTTCACGCTCCTTCTCCCTTCGCGTCTTTTCACTGGAGTGACCCTGATGCTGCATACGGACCCACAGTTTATTCATTTCCGCAAAATTTGTGAGGACAAAATCAATGGCATCATAGACATTGCCCTCGTGCTCATTATCCGCCACAAGAACATCGGGCAGAATATTGCGGGTGCACTGAAGCAAATAGTTGCGCAGGAACAGACCTCTAAGTGGATGCTGTACACCACGACACATCTCAACCAGATCTTTAAGAATGCTACGCTTCAGTGTCGAATCGTTCTTGATATAGACAATGCCCACTGTGATCAGCAGATAAAGGCGTGGCACAATGGTGTGCGAGTATTGGACCAATTCATATAAATCTGTCTCTTTATTGCTCTTCTCGCCAAGATATATCTCCATATGGCAAAGTTCGTTCGTGACAGCCATATCTAAAAGGGATTGAAATGATATTACTCAATCGATTGAACTAAACACACTTTTTCGGAATACTCACACAACTCGTAGTAACTCTTTGGCGATAGCAAAGAAGTGCGCAATTCGCTTAACATGGTGCTGGCACATTTCAGCGCATCCAACATACGTTCTTTGTCCAGAAAATGATTCATCTGGAATGCCTGCTTGCGGGCTGCACCTACCGCCTCGGCAAGTAGCTTCTCCTGGTCATCCAAACCATTGGGCATGGTCTGGAAAGAAGTATAGCAAACGGCATCGTGTGTTATAGATGATTTAAATAGCTTGGAGTCTTGCGAGCTTGACATTGACACCGAACAGAGAACAGAGCAAATTTAAATGTGACACAAGTAACGTATTGAGAAAAAAAGAAAACAATGTACAGAACAAGATAAGCCTTCTTTTTATATGTTTTGAGTGGAAAGCAGAGTTAGAACAATGTCACTCAAGTGAAAGTACTCAAATGAATGTTTATCACAATCCATTTTTCAATATTATCCTACACAATACAAGTTTTTTTTTTCGCCTAATATTTAAAGCAACTCATTTGGCTGCCGGCTAATACATATTATTGACAATTTTAGTTAGTAAACACAGTTTTAGTTACAATTACTAGAAAAGCAATATGCAAATAGATATTAACAAAATTGTTTTAACTCTTGTGCAGACAATGATAAAGCTTGAGATTTACAATTCGGCTTCCTCTGAAAGCCTCCTCATTCAGCCTGGCCGGGAATGGAAGGCAATCAGAATTGTAGAGAGTATTTAATATGTTTGGTGTAAAGGAATTAATTACCCTAGAATCAGTAGAATTGGGTGCTTGCCCGCTATACGAGGATGAGCTCCATGGGTACATTGTGGGTGATTATTTTTATTGTGTGTCAATAAGGGGGGCGGGAGCTGGAGCGGCGGGGGCGTTGACGTCGTCGGCAGAGGTCCAGTTAAAAAGTGTTTTACTCTCTTGTTCTCGATTGGTTAGTCAAGGTGCACGTTCAATTCACGCTTCCCGGCATCTGCTTGGCTACAGGGGAGAGGGCGGCGTACTTACCATTATCAAAATGTAGCAAATTTTTTAATTTTCCTAAATGTTTCTTTTGCAACTTTTCTTTTCGGGATTTTTTGTTCAACGTTTATCGATATCCGCGGTTATCGGTGACTCGAATTTGAGTATGTTATCGAAACTTCGCATCGCGATAGTGGCGCTCTTGAATCTACTCAATGCTTCTCAAACCAACATCGAACCGATAAGTTGAACAAATTTGACAACGTCGAACCTCAGAGGGTAGGGTATTTTCTCGGAGGTTTGACTTTTTTAAGCATTTTAGCACTTGTTATAAATATTGGTATTAAAATTTGTTATAGTTATCAATTATCCTGATTCCTTCATTGCCCTTGAGTGGAAAAGTAAATCTTAGGACCTTAATTCTTGTAAGAACTTTTAAGAACAACTCTAAAAGCCAATTATTAACCTTAATACTGAAATACAGGGTGCCATACCCGTGTGAAGTCCTGCCCACGAATAGGAAACAACTTATAGCGAATAATTTTGAATATTCACAGAAAATAAATGTATTCAGAAAAATTCAAAATTCAATTATTCTGGCTGGAAGTTCAAAGATTCGACATGTTTTTTGGTTTTGTTTTTATACACATTTATTACACGTAGAATAAAATGGAATATTCATTTGGATTCAAAGTTAAACTCTTAAACTCGATCTTAATACCAGTTTTCTTTGTGTTTTTTGCCTATTGTTGGTTTTTTTTTTTTACAATTTTCAATTGAACTACGGCTCGAATTTGCTGCAATTTTTTGTGTTGGGACAAAAAATGAAAATTACATCTAGATTCTAGTAAATATAATTATATATAGGTAATAGGTATGTATGTATACATATATAGTAATGCATTTATGTATATTACAATTAGTTAAGTATGCACGTTTTTTCTATATGTGTTTTCCTCCAATTTTCCTAGAGTTTTTTTAATTTCTCCATCAATTAAGGTAAATTCCATTGTGCTGCAATATATTTGTTTTTGTATTTGTTTTTTTGTTGTTTTTTTGATATTGATATACATGCATTTGTCTTTTAATTCACATCTATAAGTTGAAATCGTGAGTTTTTATAGGATATATGATTTATATATGTATATATATATATATATATTGGGTTTTGAATAAAAATCGCAAAAATTTACTAAGTTTTTGTTGAACTTTTATGTGTGTTCCTTTGCCTTTTGCGTTTTGCTTTTTGATATATGTTTGTATATATCGTAAAACTAAAAAACATTTGTTTTCTTTTCATTTTTGTTCAATATTCCAATTTTGAAATGGTCCCGCGACGACTAGTTAATGTTGGAGAAACCTCTGGATTATGACCAAAATGGGTTTCAACTGGCTAAAAAATAAATTATGAAAATCAAAAAATTATTCTAAAAATTCTACACAAGCCCAAAAAATGTGTTTCTTCATATATGTATGTATGTATATATATAATTGTGTTTAAATATTCAATATATGCTTTAAGAATTAACAATCAATTAATAAATATTTAAGATTATATTGAAAATTCAATTTAATTATACATAATTAACAATAAATTCTATTCGGCGCACAAAATGTTTTTTTTTTATGCCAAGACTTTTTGCAATAAATCAGTACAATTTTAATTTAAGTTTTTTTTTTTTGGTTTCCTTTTTTCAATTTGTTGTGTCTCATAGTTTATTTTGTTTATAAAATTATTGCTTTTTGATTTTGGATTTCCTTTTGTTAAAATTATTTTACCCGCTCCACAAAAACAAAACCAAACAAAAAAGTCATCAAAATAAATATTTAAATGTAAATGTATATATATATATATTTTTTTTTTTTGTCATAAATAAACTAAAATTAGGTACATAAGATTCTTAGAAAATAAATGTAATTTTAAAGCATAAAAATACAATATTTACAAAATCTTCGGGCACTTGAAGAAACCCAAATGAATGGAGTCTATTGGTAATTTTTTGTTTTGTTTCAATTTCGATTCAACCAAAATTTTTAGAAATAAACAAAATGCTCTGCAGCTGCTTAGAGAACATGGAGATTCTCACAGCTTTTGGACTTGGAATCTCTCGTCCAGACGCGTCCCAATAGACCTTTGACCTTAAGACTGGTGGAAGTGCGGGAACCGCGATATTTGCGAGGACTGCAAAGGAAAAAGGAATCAGATATTGCTTCTTCTTGAAATGGATGAAAGTATTTAAGTACCTGCTGTGGGCACTGCCTGGTGGTGTGCCAGCTCCTTCGCCCAGAGGACCTGACAGAGGACCCAACGGAGTATTGGCATTCAGACAGCCAGCACTGAGGGGAGAGCAGGCGCGACGCTTTGACTTGCGGATAGAGCGCTTACGGAATAGATCCCTGTAGAAATAAACATTTAAACCGCATATAAATATTATCCTTTCAAACAACTCTCATTTTACCTACCTTGACTTTTCGGGATTCTCCAGTTTAAGTCGTATCTGCGACAGCAGACCCACCAGCAACTCATCCACATTGTGATTAATGCCCACAGAAGTTTCTATGAATTTGCAGTCATACGCCGTGGCCATGGCCTTGCCCTCTGCAAAACGAAGGAGGAGGGGAGCAGGGGGAAAAGTGTTATTAAAATATGAAATAAAAGTAAGTATGCTTGGAATAATGGTAAGTCTCTGTAGCCTCTATGCTTAAGCTCTCTGTTAGTTAATCAAATCGAATGACTTCGCTTAGTTAACTCAGTTAACTCTCCCAAGGTGCATCATAAAAACCAGAATCAACAAAAACTTGGACACGTCTGGCGCAAAACACTTGTCGTAAAAATCTGAAGCATCCATTCGCCTTGCATCCCATCCCATCCCATTGGCTTTGCCCCGCCCTTGTGTTGCTTACACTCATATATTTTGTCACTGGGCCCAACATCCCAGATTTTTGCCATTGACATTGGCTTTTATGACAAATTTTATTAACGATGTGCCGAAAGTTGTTCTACGCTTTTGCCTTTTATTAGATTTTGATAGCCCATGTTTGTTCGTTATACTTATTTCTCGTTTTATTAAAAATCCTACACACGCTTTAAGCATTCAACTTGCACCACGACAAAAGCAATGAGCCTAATTAAAAGTAAACATTGGCAACTGAAAATGGAATCCTGGTAGCAAGTCAACACTACGAACTTGAAATTCCCTTCAATTTGCACTGGAAATTGATTTATTAGTGCATTTTTCTCCCCCAAAAGTATGCTAGAAACAGCATTCTAAACAAAATTTCTGTTGATACTTATAGAGAATATGTAATCCGGATGTCAGAGAGTTTCGTCTCTTAGTTTCATACGACTTTAATGTACCCTTTTAGGACACAGTCAAAAAGGTACCTAAAGGGGGCAAAACTTGGCTCTCTCTCCCCCTCGCTTTGGCAAATTCATTTCAATTAAATATAATTTTGCCAAACATCATTTAGTATGCCAGAAACAACAGGCAATGCGAACAAGAAGCAAAAAGGGGCAGCAAAAAGGTAAAACTTCTAATGAAAATGGGGGACAAACAAATTAAAATTGTATGAAGGGGCTCTTAAATGATTTCACCGGCAGGAGGACTAGCAATTAAAAACAACAACAAAAATACTGTTTGCCAAAAGCTCTTAAGCCAAAGTTTTAAATGGGGGCCAAGAATTTGGTACATGAAATTTTTGTGTGTCTCTAGTCTCTAAATTCGAATACAAATTCACTTAATTCCATTCGCTATCTTATGATTATGAAAATTTCGCAACATTTTTGCTCTTCACATAACTAAAGCATGAAAAATTCTATAAATACTTTATGAATTCAGGATGGAGGGCCTTCAGGAGTCACTTCCCCTAAGCTAAGTACAACAATAGGCTTAAGGGACACAGCAGTGTGAGTGAGTGGAGGGTCTTTGGGCCGAAGTATGAGGGGAAAGAGAAAAACCACATGCCTAAGGAGCAAAAAAAAAAAAAATGTAATCAATTTTTCTTTATTCTTGGTTTTTTTTTTCTTTGCTTTGAGCCGAAACAATTTCCTTTACCCCCCTTGGTAAAAAAAAAATGGCAAAAACTTTACCTTACTTAAGCGACCATTAAAACCATAAATGCAATTTAACACAAAAAATATTGAATTTCTTAGACAAAGTGAAAGACAAGGCTTAGAGTCGAAGTCGACTTTTAGTTACCCTGGAAAATGTTGACCTTTTTGGGAAATGGATCTTGTTTTTATTGTAATTACTAAGCAAAGATCCATTTTGGATCCTTTTGATTGCTTAGAGTAAAATAAGACAGATAGAGAGGAGTTAATAATCGATGAATTTGTAATGGATGGGTTGCTTTCGATAAATTTTAGTACGTTATCCATCGGGTGAAGCCTGTCCCGTTGTTGATCCAAAACTCTTAAACCAAGCGATCAAAATGGTCCTAGACTGATGATGGATAAAGAGGAACGAAATGTCTCTCAATACTTTTGTCTTGGTCATATTATTGTTACAGCTGTTTGATTTTATACGGGGAATGCCAGTTAACTTTAATTCAGTTGTACAAAACATAGTAAATCTCTATTCTATTCATCATAGCTTCTATCTAAATCAGTTTGCTTTGCTTTCAAGAGTATGACACAAAACATTGCCTCTATAAGAGCTTACTACACTTCTTGTTAGGGTATATACATATATATATATAAAAGTATATAAATTGAGAACATAAACTCTCTTATGTCCATCTATTTGGTTAGTTGTTAAAAGCCAATTGAGCTTACCTTCAGATGTAACCAAACGACTCCTGGCCAAATCCGCTTTGTTCGATACCAATATGACTGCTTTCTGGGCTATATTCTGATTGGTCCATAGAATTTGAAGCACCTGTTCGGCTATATTGAAACTGCTCCGGTCCGCGGCTGAATAGATGACGCAATAGCCATGCGGATCATAGTTGGTCAAGCATTCATCCGGCTGTATGTGTATGTGTGTGTGAGTGTGTTGAAAGGGAAAGAGGACAACAACAAAATGACATTGAGTGAGGTTGAGTGCTGAACTGAGAGTGCTGAAAGCTTGTTTTTTTCCCCTCCTACATAGTGGATGGGCTGATAGGAATGATGCTGATGCTGCTGGCTCCTGTGCATGTTAATGGCATTATGAAAATGCCACACACACACAGAGAGAGACTGAGAGTCGCACAGACAGACAGCTACATAAATTGAGTGCGATTGGCCTTAAAGTTTTTGGCTTAACCCACTTAACTTTCGCCCTTTTTGGATTTACTAGTATGATAAATGTTTGTGCACTTACCGTCATGTCCGTATAGCCATGATCAATGAATATCAATTCCGATTCCTCGCCACTGAGTAATACTGATACGGCCTTCTCACCAGATTCATCATCTATCATAGACACAGATATATATGAAAGTCAATAAATAGTTGGATACTCATCTTAATTATAATTGAAAACCACAGAAAATGGAAACATAGCCATAGCTGAGTATTAGTTAGAAAGAATGTGTACGTATGTATTAATGGCCAATGAATATGCAAAAATAAATAAATAACTTTCGGAAAGTGCATAACTTTATACAGAGAAATATTTTTTGGTTTTTAGTTATCGAAATATTACATTAGGATTAGTTCATGGCGTGTGGTTTGAGCTATGTACAAGTGTTGAATTGGCATTCCAATTTCGGTTTTTGGAACAAGGAATTTTTCATATTTTGAGTTTTGCGAATGCATGCTTGGGTTTGGAATTTTACAAATTCGAAATGGGGGAATTCTTCCCAGCCACCCAAAAAAAAAAAAAAAAAAAAAAAACAACAGGACGAATGCATTTGCAGCATTTGAATTGCCCCCAAAGGTATGCTATGATATGCAATATGGCAAGTGCTTTCACTGTGTGTGCAATGTATTTGTGGTTGTGTGAGTGCGTGTGCGTGTGTGTGTGGTGTGCATGTCTCATATTATTCATTTAGCATTTTTAATTAAAAACCAAATGGGAAGAGAAAACACTCCAACTCTTATGACAAAAGCCACAAGTGTACACTTGAAAAAAAATAAAAACCCAGAGCTATGTTTTGACCTTTTGACCCGGTAAGAATACAGAAATTGTCAAAAAGAAACTTACAAGTCTCTCAATTAACTGAAATCTCTCTGGTCCTAAAAGTATGCTATAATATAACTCAGTCCATTCATTGACTCTACCAGAGCGACTAATATCAGTTAAAAATTTTCGATGTTAAACTCTTTTCCACAATTCTCGACTTCTTTACAAAAGCATCTTTTGGAGCTGCTTTCTGACGAACTCAAAGTTTTTAGCCTCCCAAAAGTATGTTATGCAAAAACTCAACTCTTTCATTAGTTAAATTTTCAAGCTCCTAGAAGTATGCCAAGCAAAAACTCAATTCCCTCACTGACTTTCTTAAACTTTTTATAGTTTCTGATTATAAAATTTTAGTTAACATTTTTCAGTGTAGGTAGCTTATGGTAAAAATATGTGCCTTCTGTTTTCAATAACCGCATAAGCTGATTGGATGTGATTAAATATATTATATTATTTGCTATGTCAATGCCTCTTCTCAATATAATTGAAACGAATAATAATTGAATTTTTGAAATGAATTTATGGCAACGAATTCTAATTCGTCTGTATGCTAGGTCCTCCATGCCACATGAGGGGGAAATCAATTAAGAATCTGAATCAAAATCAAAACGCCTAACCTCCTAATGGCCTTAAATATTAATTATGTTTGAACAAAAAATAACGTTTTCCCAACAAATAGTCATAAATCAAATCAAGAAACAAAAGCTGAAATCGAAATGATTCAACAATCGATTGTTTTGTTTGTTTTAGCCAGACTGCGGTGCGTATCGGAGCATGTTGGAGGAGAGTGAGAGAGTAATAGTGGGCGGGTGGGGTGGTAAAGAGGAAGCGGAAACTACTTTTAGGCCTTTTGTTCTTATAAGCCGCTTGGCCTAATTATTTGGCTTAGAAGCAAGGGATTCATTGTGTTCCAAAAGGACGGGGTGTGAGAGAGTGTACGTGTTGTGTTTGTTTAAAAGATTTAGGATCAAAGAATTTTAGATACTTAAGTAAATCGAATTGAATTTTTTTGGATATACATATGTAGGTACACAGGAAGAAAAAAAAAAAACGCAACGCTTAAATGCAATTTTCTATGCTAATTATAAGTGGAAATTTCGAATTTGTCTTTTGTTGATACCCTTGCAGATAATTATTATTAATTATACGTTTTTTATTAATTTTTTAAAATAAAAATTTGCCACTGTCGATCTAGTAGTGCTGAGAAAAAGGAGAATGTTGCCCCTTAAAGAAGGCAATATGAACAAGAACTTATTGTTTTAAATAAATTTCCATGTGCCTTTTAGCCTCAAACATCTCTATAATCAATGTTTGCATAAAGAATTGTTTTTTATTTACAGTCCATTTCGAAATTTCTTTATATGTTTTAGAAAGCGACTCCTTAGGTTGCTTATTGCATACCTTGGGGGCTAATTTTTGCCTATTTACAGTCCCAGATAGGCTTAGAGCTTTCAGATATAAAACAAGAATATTTCCATAAAGATTTGGCTAAAACTTTAAACTTGTAGTGCAAATTTTAAAATAAACAATTTAAGAATATATTTAGTATAATACAAATATTTGCAAAGGTATCAAAACTTCGATAGACCGAAGTAATTCTAGATTTTTTTTTTTTTTTAATTTTGTAAGCAGTTGAGTAGCATAAGTAATAAGTATTTGGAATAAATATTATTAAATAGTTGAAAATATTTTGTGATAATTTTTGTTCTTAATTGATTTTGTTTTTTTTTTTTAAATATTTTTTTGTTGGATTTTTGTTTTTTACCGTCAGCGGCTTTTTCAATATGTATGCGTATATCAGAGTTGCCTAGATCTGATTTGCGTTAAATTTTCGAAGATATTTTGTGTGTTTTTTTTGAAATGTTTCGGTTTTTTTTGTTTGTTTTTGTTTTCAATGAGGTTTTTATATTTTGTTGTAGTTCGAGATGATGCGAGATAGAAAGAGAGAGAACACAGATAAATATCACACACAAAGATTTACAAAATATTCGATAAAAATATCATGGGAGGGGAGTGGGTGGGGGTTCAGCTAACTCGTGTTTCTTTTTTTTCTAGTTTGGCGTGACGACAAAGGATCACAATTTTTGCAGTGTGCAAATGATTTGCATATTTATGTAAGGATGTTCTGATTTTTCCGCAATTTCTCATCGCTTTGTTTGCCCATGTTTGGACCATTCACTCCAAAAAGAAACGTAAAAACCAAAAAAAAATTTCCATTTTTCATTTTCAATTTGAACTTGAAAAAAAACCAAAAAAAACTGTTCGTTTGTTTTCCACAATTTTCCATGCGAGAAACTCATAAAACGCCAAAATAAATATGGGGGAAAAAAATGGCAAAGACACTGAGATAGAATTGGAAAATGCCAGGGCAACAAACAAAATGAAACACAAAGAAAGAAAAAAAAAAAACAATTGCAAAACACAACAAACAATCAAACACACACAAATGGACTGGGCAGGGTCATGACAGGGGGAACCAGACAAACCACTAGACACACACACACAGACACAGTGGACACATTGGACACATTGGATGGGGTTAATGCAGTGCAAATCCATGGCGGTGGGATTAACGACAGGGGTCAGCTAATGCAGGACTCATCACAAATATATGTATTTATTTACTTTTTAATGGGAAACTATCAACAAATAGATTAGCAAACTGGATCTCAACTCACCAATACTTGTGTCATAGGCATGCAAATACTCCGAGGTCATAAACTGAGAGACCAATGAACTTTTACCCACTGCCGGGCCACCGAGCATAAGGACTCTGAAAGGCAATAGAAAGTGACAATGATCGATTTGATTCAATTCGATTAGATTGTGGTGAAACGGGAAACTTACCTGTAGGGACCATTGCCTGGATTGGATGTGCTGCTCTCTCGACTGGAGGCCAATGATGTTCTGGCCGATGTTGAGGTTGGAGCTGGCAATTGTTGTTGTTGTTGCTGTTGTTGTTGCTGCTGCTGCTGCTGCTGTTGCTGTTGGGCTGTTAAATGCTCTGTGCTGGAATTTGAACTTGCCACACTATTATTGGAACGACTGCGACGACTCTTTAGGGAATCACCACGATTAACCACACCCTTGCCCGTAATGGAGAAATGTCGCAATCTATAGTATTCCTCCTCAACGCCAGTATTTGGCATCGAAGCCACTCTAAGCATGACAACATAAAAAAAGAAAGATTAACCAGAGATTAATCTAATCATTGGTAGTGGGGAACTTACCGAGATCTTTGTTGGGGTAAACACAATTGATTTGGCCGGCCAGAGGCACGACTTCCGGGCATCTTAACAGATTGTGAGCGGCTGTGATGAGGTGAGCCATAGCTAAAGAGGGCATAAGGACAGAAGGACATTAAATATAAGCTAAAGTCAAAGTCACGTGTGTTTGGGTCCTTGAGCAACTGTTTTAGCCTCAATTACATGGTCAACAGGGTGCTAAATTGTTGGCAACGTGACAAACAAAAAGCAAAAAAAGAAAACCAAACGAAATGAAACGATATCCTGGCACGCAAGAATGCATAAGTAAGCCATTAGAGCCTTGATTTTCAGGCATCTCACATGCATGGCTAAAATATGCTGAAAATTTCAAGAACAAGTATATTTCAGTTGCCATTTGACTAGGTGACTTAATCAGGATTTCATCGATGCATCACAGTCATCCTTTTCACCTCATCTTAGGTGCTTTCGCTCTCTCTCTCTCCTTCTCTATATATATCTGTTGACCATAATCAATTTGAACAATTTAACTGCAGCCTAAGAAACTACGTATCGACCAACAGGTCGTATGGGTAATATAATCAGAAAAAGAAGAAAATTTAACTGATGACCGTAAAAAGCGATTGAAGAAAATGCAGAAGAAGAGAAGAGGAAAAAAAAATGCTAAAGCAATTTAAATTTGATTGCTTTCAATCGGAAATTAAATCTCAAACTGAGCTGGGTCATAAAACGATAACGAGAACCAGGGCAACGAGAGCAGGAGAAATGTCAAAGAATCTTTTACTATATTGAGTTTGAGTTTTTGTGTTTAGCTTACCGCATTTCGAAATCTCTTAGCTCCTCAATGGTCAGCGTATTGGTTACATCCAACAGTTGCCTCATATTCTCGTCCCGCTTGTGTTGTTGTTGTTGTTGTTGTTGCTGCTGCTGCTGCTGATGATGATGTGAGTGGGAATGCGGATGATGCTGATGATGTCCTCCATGCGGATGGTGAGTCAATTGTTGTGAGTTACGTTTACGGGCATTCGCTGCGGCCGCTGTCAATTCTTTGCCCTGCTCCACACTGATGAAATCTCCCTCGTTTTTAATCAGCAACGTTTCCACCGTATTGTCCAAACTAAGTGAAGGCTACAAGCGAAAGCAAAATTGAAACCGAATACTTTAGTGAGAATTGTTCATGCCTAGATAACTTTATTCACACCAAGGATATTCCCTTTCTTTTCTTTCAGTTTGGCCCTTTTGCTTTGGGAGAGGCGAATTGAATGGCTTTGCGTGTTTGCCAAATACTTTTTCAACTCCTTTCCTCCAACTCCCTTCCCCACCCCAAGGAAAGTGCTTAGTACAAGGCTCTTTGCTTTCTCCCCCCACCACTTAACCTACATTAGCCCACTCTAAACGAGTCTAATGAGGGTCTATTACTGCTTTTGGCAATTTGCTTAACTTTGCCAAAGATATTTCAATGCAATCGACCACGATTGTTAAAAGAAATATCTATGGAGAATAATTGTTTTGCAAAAATTTTGTATTTTGCATAATTCACTTGAATAACTTTTATTTTTTGGCTAATTTCGAATTTTGTTTTGTCTACAAGTCTAAAGAAACGAATAAATTTCAAGCAGGTACAAATTATCTTGAAATTTACGTAAGCAGCAAAAAACTTTTACCATAAATTATTACACCAAGCACACTCAAACACACTCACACACACACACACGTATGAAAGTTTTACCTGTTTTCGGGGGGATAATTTATTTGGCCCAAAATGGTGAAATTAATTTGTATATTTTATTGGCAGGCCTGACAAAAGCAGCCACAACCAAAAAGAAAAAAAAAAAAGAAAGAAAAATAGCTAAGAAAAACTTTTTTGCACTACTAATTAATAGGGTGAATTTGTGTAAATGTGTGTAAGTGTGTGGTTGTCTTTAATGAGTGTTCCCTGTCGTCTGCTATGTGGCCTTCTACACATCTAAGTTACCTTTCATTAACACCCAGAGTGTTCCCTTCCCTTTTCTCTGCTTGCTTCTCTATAACAAATCTGTTTCAAGTGGCCACAAGAGAAAAGAAAAGTTTTCTCTTTCAGTCATGAACACTTCTGGGAGCGATTGAATAGACTGATACACATTTGGCCTGATGACGAAATGATACCACTACTTCTACCCTCTCACCCCATTGTCCACAAAAAAAAAAAAAAAACTATGCGTGTAACATGCGTCGTACGAGTAATAAATATTTTTGGTTTTTGGTGACTTTGCTTTTTGGTCGCGATGATGGCTAAACTAAAAATACTTTTGCTGCAGCATCGAATGCGTATTAATAATTGCATTTAGACCCAGACACCACACAACATACACACACAGAAGCACAAACACATTTACATATATATATATATGTATATATAGATGCCCACACATGCTGCTGGCAAAGACTTAAAAAAAGATACAACAATAAAATATTTGTAAACAGAAACTGTTGGTAGTCTAGGGTAGTTCGAGATAAACTCTTTAAACACTAAAGAGACTGAAGCAAATGTTGAGAATTTACTTTGATTGGAAGTAAGTTAAAAGAGTTAAAGTTAAAGTTTTTGCTTTGGTATAAGTTTAAATAAAGACAAAGCAAATCTAACTATATAATGGACAATTTAAATAAAATAACTTTCTAGGACTTCTTGTCTTTTTAGACTTAAATATTTAACTATAAATATAATGGGAAAGCAATTATGAGACGAACCTAATAGATTTAGGTTGTCTTTCGCTTCATTTAGTTGTAATTCTCAAGTAGTTTTAGTACTTTTTGGCCATCATTAGGCTGTCTTTCTCTATATTTAGTTGTAATTCTCAATTAGTTTTAGCAGTGGTTAACTGGATATAAAAATGAAAAACTTGCTATCATTCTCTCGACAATTTAGCATTTGAGACAAGTTTTCCAATACACTTTAAAGTAATTAATGAGTATTCAGTAGGCTTTAATTTAATTTTCAATATTCTTCACAATTCTTTTTTATTTTTTTGTTAAGAAGGAAAATCTGTTCCATAGATTTCTTTGCTTTGGGCGTTCATGTTTCCAATCACTTTTCACCATTAAGCCAAACGATAGCAAATTGAAATGTGTGAAAAAAATCATTCCGTTAGTGCTCTTCAATGCTCTTGCCCAAAAGGGTATATTTCTTGAGAAATGGAATCGCCTCTTTCTATATAGGTATATAGATTGATTAATTCACATAACTAATTGTGAGGAAACTAATATGGATATGGAGGATAGGTGGAGTTGTCTACCAAAGGCAAGTTATAAATTGTTAAAACCATCTTAGGTAAATCTTAGTTTTGAATGTTAGACACGATCTCTTGCATATCAGATAAGAATGAGTAAAATCAGTAAGAGCATAGAATTATTCGGCTTTTGCAAATGTAGAAAACTTTTTGCGTACTTTTTTTCTGTTAAATATTTCTTGTTTTTTAAATAGATAAATGAAATGTTAAGCATGCCTGAAATGAACTAATAATTGTGGAAAATGATAATTGAAAAATATTTAAATTCAAAATCAACTTTAACTGTCAAATGTTTTTGCTGTTAGCGCGTACGTGCGGCCACTCAGGTTTTTGTTTATATCAATTTTGGAATGCAATTGGTTTACTTTTTTTTTTTTTTGGGGATCTGCTTCTGTTTTTGTTCTCGTTCATGTTTATGGGCAATGCAAATTAATGCAGACACAAAATCATGTAAATCATTAATTTGGCAAAAAAGAAGAAGGAAAATGTTTACTCTCTTCTCCAAAGCTAACTATGCCAAAAATATGTGCATAAATTAGCTGGTAATTTGCCAGAAGGCGTCTGCCAGTGTTCAGTTTCACACTTTAATCGGCTGCCTGGCAGGTAACCTGCTCCCAGCCCCTTTCAAATGAAGGGTTTATAAATACTTTTCTAGTTTGTCTAAACAAGTATAAAAATATTCTATGCCTGGCATCATGTAAATTACTTGTTTGGCCCCAACTCAACGTTTTCTATCCTCTGGCAATTTTCACTTTAAACGTCGTTCAATCGTCTGTGAAATTCACTTGAATTGAGTGAAGACGGAGTTTAGGTGGCTATTTTTATCATCACACACCCAAAAAAAAAATATTAAAAATAATATTTCAAAACAGAAGAGCCAGAGAGAAAGAGAGAGAGAGAGAGAGAGAGAGCTAGCGAGAAAAATATATAGACAAACAGATGGAAAATTAGGAAAAATATCTTTATTACTTTGACCGTTTGCCATGTTGAAATATTGAAACGCTTGATATTACAACGCTTTATCGACTTTTTATTATAGATTACGAATTTATCGTTGCGATAATTATCAGTGAAATATTATTTTGTTACCTACATACATGGAAAACTGATTCTCTTGAAATCGATGGAAAGCATTGCATCAGTTTTGTATGGACATGGATCCAAATCCTTTCTTTTTCGGACTGGAATTAACAAAAATTTAAGTATTTTTAATTTTACCAATTATAAAAGACAATTTCAGTGAGATTTGTGGCATTGCCCATCTAACGTTAGTTGCTTTTAGGAACTTTAATATTATATTTAAATATTGTTCTATAATATTTCAAAATTTTAGAATAATTTGCGAAATTTTACCGTTCTCCTTGATTATGCCTTATACTTTCAATTTAAGAGATTTTCATATGGAACTATAAGTTAATCCTTCTATTCTTGTCCCTGAGCTGATATGAAATTTTATTTATGCTAAGCTAAAGGAGTAAAAAAATAGAGTTTTCAAGCAAAGCCTTTAAAATCAAAATCTTCAAATCTGTTTTGTGTATTTTAAGGAAACATTTACGATACAAATTTCATAAACATCCCCAAGTTTTATCCAACATTTACGATACAAATTTCATAAATATCCCCAAGTTTTATCCAACATTTAGGATACAAATTTCATAAATTTGCCCTCGAAATACCAAAAATTAAATAACTTCTTTTGAATGTTAGTTTTTTAGAACTCATGAATAAAAAGGGAGACAAAAAGGGGAACCGAGGAGGAGAACCCTTATAGCTTTATCCACTTTCCTTTTTCAAATTTAAAGAAAAACCAAAATGGATCTAATTAGCTTTCTATCTTGATTAAATGTAGATTGGGCTCTTAATAAGTCAAAGGTTAATTAAGTCTACCTACTTGATGCTTTCACCACTTGAAATTGTAAATTAAATCATTGGGTCCATGAAGAATTTGGGTTTGAAATTGAAAATTGAATACTTAGTTCAATAAAGTATTTCGTCTGAAGTGTTAAAAAAAAGGAGCAAAGAAAGTCTCTTTTGGAACTGTATTTAGCTTATGAGTTAAACAGTCTGCAAGAGTTTTGTAAAGACCAATATTACGTTAATTTTTGGCCAGTTTATCTTTCAAAATGTGTAAGACCCAAATAAGGAAATTATAGACACAAGATATAGATGCATATATCAGTTACATCGGACATTGGAAATAAAACAGATGATTGGGCAATAAATGAGATTCATATTGTCTCGTTTTTGGCAATTGCCAAAGTAAATTAGAAATTGTTTATGAATGCATTCCTCCAGCGTTTCCCTGAAACTACCTGAAATCAAAAGAAATAAGCAAAGTTTTCCCCCCTTTATAGCCAAGTTAGTTGGATCACGCTGCTGGTGCATGAATGGAAAGTGCAAAGTCTATTCACCTGTAGCGGAAAAAAAGGAAATGTTTCCATTTTCTGTGAAATGAAACTATTAGCAGAGGTGCTTGGAATTTTCCGTGCAGATGGCTATTTTTGGGTTAAGATCTTGCCAGACAACAACAAATGCAACAATGCAATTGCCTATAGAATCTGCACACACACACACACATACATACGTATATTATACTATAACGATACATATATCTATATATCTATGTTTGTTTATTTATAGCAAAGGTTTATTTATGGCTCTGCTGAACTGCAGCAAATGCAGCAGCCTTCGGCAATTCACAAATTGGGGTCAATGAATTCTCACTCAAAGACACAGAGAGAGAGAGGGGGGAGAGATAGAGAATGAAAAGAAATGCAAAAGCAGCTAAAGAAATAAGTATGCAAAAGGCAGAAGCAGGAAAACAACAGCCAGTTGTGCCTATAAATCAGTTAATAAATGACACTTAAATTTCTAGGACAAACAGCAAAAGGAGGGAGGGTCAGTGGGTGAGCCCCGCACACAGAAACACACTGTCCTCTATATGTATATATTCCAGTCAGCTCGCTTGTATCGGTTCATTTGCCCAATTAAAATCTAATCGAAAAACTATCATTAATAATTGCCAAACCCAAAAAGAAAAATCAAAAGCATTTTCCTTCTCTTCTCTGCGTGTGTGTGTGTGAGGGGAGGCAAAGTTTATTTGCCTTTTGGCAATTAGCAGGTTTGTTGCTTGGCCATTGGCTAAATTGCTGCCTTGACCACAACTTATGGCAAATAATTTTTTGGCTCACTTTTCTTTTGCCAAACGGTTGACCCTGAATCAATGGCCAATGAAAGTCAATGAACCGCCTGGGAGAGTGGGTAAAAGTAGACCCATCAATTATACAATTACTGGGTGACCCATTCAAAAATGGGAAAACAGGGCGAAAATTTCTCGTTGCGACCTTCAACTAGGTTTGAGGGGTGATTAAGAAAAGTTCGCAAGCATAATTAGCTAAATTAATTGATTCATAAATAGAAGAAAAGTTTAATTTGGAAATCTAAATGGGGGGATTATTGAGAAGGTCAATTGACCAGGTGCCACAGTTCAAAGAACTAACATGGATTCCATTTCTCTTTTAAAAAATGAAAAGTCAATGTTTTTAGTTTGAATAGAAATTAATGTGCTTGCAATTTAAGTTTAAAAGATTTTCGAGCTCTCTCTCATGGCTTCTAAGATTACATTAAGAAAACAAAAAAAAAAAAAAAAAAAAGAATGAAATTACATAAGCTGTTCAAATGGTTTTCTTTTAGCCATTAGACTGGATTTTCCTTGCCCGTTTTCCTTGTAAGTTTTTGCCAAGCGAAGGACACGGCTACATAGGTAAGGGTGCTAAATGGGGTGGAGTTGGGTGGTGTGTGGATGAGGCGGGAACGAAGTAAAATGCATTTGCTGTTGCTTACTTTGGGCCTGCTTATGACAGCCAAGGCCTAAACAAATGCATTTTCATGTTAACACATTTCGCCTCCTCCGCCGCTCTCTCGCCGCTCGACCCTCATCAATTTTCATGTCCACTCAATGCAAAATCAATAGGAAACAAGAACAACACAAACAACATTCATGAACAATGGCAAAAATGTTTTTGAAGCTTTCAATGTTTACTTTGAAGGCGGCTAACCGAAAGGAGGTTGGATAAGGTGGGTTGGGAAGTTGCACTGAACACTGATAGTTCCCATATACATACATATATACTCACACAGACACACACACACACAAGGCTAGACCTGACTCGATTCGAGGTGCGTGCTTGCTAATAATTCGCACAAGACTTCAGAGGTTCTTTATTACCTGAAGGTGAACAATGGCAGCAGGCAAAAGTAGAAAAAAAAACGAACTGGGTTGGGGGATGGACAAGATATATGATACTAATTTATAGGTTGATATATTTGGAAAAACCCCAAGAAGGTTGAATCAAGCCCCCATAGAAAAAAAGAAGAAAGAAAAACAGAAGCAAAACAATTACAAAATTTACACCCCAATGAATAATTTAAGAAGATCTAAGGACTTGAATCCATTTATATATTATATGAAGAGTACATTTTGTATTAAAGATTCAATTTATTATGACTGCATTGTATAAGGTTTTAATTGTTTTTGCTACATTTATACATACATATATAAAGAACATGTTGTTGTTTTTTCTCTGCACGAGGAAATGTTCATACATTTTCCATTCATCTTCATGAATTTTATTTTGCATGAGATGAAGAAAGAGAGAGAGAAATGCATACTCACTGACAATTATAAGGAAATCGTTAAATATCTAGATATAACTAGACAGCCAAAAAGAGAAAGAGAGAGAGAGAGAGAGAGGGAGGGATAGATAGAGATAGAGAGGGGCGGAGGAAGTGAGATGGATCTTTTCTCAGAGCACACACTTGTTTTGTTTCTGTTTGTGATTTTGATGTTTACAAGTAAATCAAATAAAATAAAATACAAAATAAAGCTAAAGTCCAATATAAAATATAAACAATCTGTGAGGGCAACCAATACTAGATCTACCACTGGCTTTTGGGTCCCGGACTGGGTCTGGGTCTGGGTCTGGGGGGCATCTCTGTATGGATGTGATGATGAAGATTTCATTTTTTTTGTTTCTTTGCAGTTTTTTTTCTGCCAGGTAGTTTATTTTGACAGCTGTCAACTGCCTGGCACAATATGTAGAAACAAACAATATACATACATATGAATGTGTGTGTGTGGGTACTATCTATATATGTATGTTCCTTCTGGCAGTTGCAACATTTCAAAATGGAAAAAAAATTACATGTAATAATAATTGTATATTGCTTTGATCCACTTCTATTGGAAAACTATGTCAATGTTCCTTTTCTCTTTATTTAAAGGATATAGAACTCTATGTGACACTTATAGTTTCTGATCCTTAAGGATCTTTAAGGATATCGCAGTGCATTCCTCCTCCAAAGAATTCCCTCTAATAGTTTATTCAAATATTATTTTTAAGATTTTTCAGATTACATTGACTTAAACTTGTTACCTAATTCTCTAATTTAATTATTATGTATTGATTCGAAAAGGTAAAGTAATTTATTTATTAGTTATCTACCAAATTTATTTTGAATATTTTTATACTTTTATTTATTACGCTTATAAACGACTGTGCCAAATTTGATCAAGATCGGATGACTATATCATATAGCTCCCATAGGAACGATCGGTGGAAAACAGTGACTATGATCAATATCTTCGGTCTTTCCTACGATTGTAGGCCATTCTTTGGCAAACACAAGCCTTTTTAGATAAAACGTTCTTCCACATTGATGGCTAATAGGTAAGGAAAGAGTTACCAAAACAGTTGCAAGGGTATACAAACTTTGACGCGGTCGAAGTTAGCCCCGGCCCTCTGGTTTTTTTCAATTTTGGACTTAATTTTTATGAAAACAATTGGCCGATATGTAAAAAGTTATAGTAAAAAATCTTTCATTTCAAATTTGTTATCCTAAGTTTGCTTGAAGAACTAAAATTCGCTTATAACAAAAAATTTATCATATCATGTCGAAATTTTAGAAATGACATCTTAAAAAAAATGGTCTATGCATTTTAATTTAAAGCTTTTAACTATGTATATTTTAAATAAAATTAAAAAAAATCTATTATTTTTGTATATCTGTATTTTCTAATTTAAATAAGTATTAAAACTTACTGTATACTTTATTTAGAAGTATATAAAGGTGAACGATCAAACTAAGTAATAGTTTATCATTATTTTCTAACTCTAATTTGTGTCAATATTATTAGAAAGAAAGTAGTAAAGAGATACTAAGGGGTAAGTCTATTTCTGTCTATATAATCTTATTACTTTCGTATGAAGTTAAATTCTTTTTAACTTTTTGATTTCTATCCTTTATTCAGTTATTCAGGATGAGAGAGAAAAATAAAAGGATGAAATCAGTTCATATTCAAGGTGAAACTTACCCAAATAAGTGCTCTTAATATGCAGATCGACATAATATATCAGATTTATATAGTATTCCATATAAACTATATCTTTTTAAAAACAAACCAAAAGCTTTCTATTGATCTACTTGATTTTCTTAAACTTTCAAATGTAGATCCTATAGATATACCTTGCCTTTTCAGTTCAACATTCAGGGTATAGAGAATTCGATTCATTATGTGTAGCTTTCGAGTGCGTTAAATGTAAACTAATAATGCTTTAGTCAGATAATTTTAGTGGGAATAACCAACGAATTGTTATGCATGTTTCTTGCCCCAAGCAAAGTGAAAAACACGGCCACTCGAGTTGGCGTCATTGGCGTCATTGCAATACAAGAGGGATACATCATGTTCAGGGATCAAAGTTATTGAATTGAATGGTCTGATTCTGTTATCTTATCTAACTGAACCAAGTATATAACAATTATTGTTGCCACCTAGTTGTTGGCCCATTAGCAGGAGGAAATATCAAAACAAAAACAAAATTATTAACTTTACCTCTTTGCAACGCTTGGACAGGCTGCGGCAGATGCGTTTATAGAATGGCGCCATAATATATTATATTGTATTATTTTTTATAAGCTGGATAAGTCTTTACGAGAATGTTTTGGCTTTCACTTTGTATTTAGTCTTTAATGATAGGTTTTGCTTCTCTTTGCTTAGACGAATTTCGGTCACAGATAAAACAATACTTTTCATAAAATTTTCTAAATAGTTTTCAGACTTATTTACGCAGTCGAATTTGAATACTATTTTTCTTCTTTTTATTATTTGGTCAATTTTTGTGCCCTCTTTTTTTGGGTTGATGCTTTGCGGCGGATCGTAAACATTTGAATGAAGCGGATCGCATACGGCACGTTGTTTTTATGAGCTGCGATAAGTTTTTCTTTTTTACTCTCAGAGGGAGAGAGAACAAGAGAGAAATAATGAGAGAGAAAGAGAGCAGAGGGCGACAGACAAAAGCTTTTCCTTTTTGGCCTGGAGAGGCCAGACAAAGAGAGAAAGAAGAGTTTTCCCCTCCGCACCGACAAGTGAATTTTTTATATTCGCGATTGGATATATTAAGTTCGTGGAAATTTTTTGTTGTATTGATAACAGTCACCTATAAAGTGACAAATCTATATATGTGTTTATATAGACGTAACTAACAAAAGATCTTTTCTCATTGACTTTACAAAGAAATTTTACTTTAATCAAAGGGATCAAAGATTTACAGAGTAAGTTAAGTTACTCTCTTCATTTAGGCTAAAGAAATTTCAAAAGAAAAGTTGGCTTTACACTCAATTTTCATTAATTTATCGAAACAATTATGCCAAAAATCATAAATCTCTTATTGAAATGTTATATACCGAAATAGCTTTTTAGTCTGAAAAGCTTTCTTTTGCCATGTTTGTTTTCATTTCATTTGTTTTCCTTTTTTATATTATAAACTGTTTTGGTATTTATCCGATTTATATTCTAACTAATGATTTGATCAATTTTATAAGAAATTTGATGATTTCTTGTTAGAGATGATCACAGCAATTAGATATGACAAAGTATCGAAAGAAAAGAAAATAAGAAGCAACCAAACGACATTATTAAGGAGAAACCCCTGAAGAGAGTTTTCTAAGTTAGTTCCTTTAAGGATCTATCTTGAAGGAATAAATTTATTTTGAAGATTACTAATTTTCATAAGGGTTGAGTAAGAAGAATTTTTAATCCTTATGACATTTTATTGATGGTCTTTATAATATAATATTTATCTGATTCCTTGACTCACCTGCTGCACCACAATGGTGGCTCTTGGCTGTTTGCATACATTTGCTGCCTCCATGGGATTTGCCGTGACATTGATGGACTCCAAGTGCTGCGGATCACCCAGATGTTCCTTGTGCTTGGTGCTATGATAATGTTGATGCTGCTGATGCTGTTGGTGCTGGGGCGGATGTTGATGGTGCTTGCTCTTGAAGGAACGTTTTCGAGTGGAAGAGTCCATGGCTGCAGCCAGATCTGTGGGACTTAGGGCCTTAAGTGATTCACTACCCGCTGGACTGTGCATGTGGAGATTCAGCTCGGTTCTGGAACCATGTTTTTGATTTGGGGCAATTTGATCAAATTTGTTGGCTATGTCATCGAATTTATTGAGCTCAGCATAGGAATGATCGCTGGGGGAGGATGAGGATTTGGTTTGCGGATAGAAGGCATCGGATTGGGGCACATATTGTTGATTCTCACGAATGGTAGTGTGTATCACTGAATCGGGACGTATGCGTTTGGAATTCTTGCGGGACGGTGGACGATCTCTATCCTGATAGTGATGTTGTTGTTGTTGTTGATGTTGCAGCTGCTGCTGTTGTTGTTGTTGTTGCTCCTGTTGTGTTAATCTAGAATACTGCTGAAAGATGTCGACATTCAATTTACGCTCATAGACCGAACAGTTCTCCGTCTCATCGGAATCGCTGCTAGTGCTGACTGTCGTTGAGCTAGGGGCAAAGCACTCGCGCTGTATTCTCTCATAGTCCAAGGCCTCGCGATCGAAGGGGAACATAGTCCCGGAGGCAGTGCCGGTGGATAGCTCCCTTAGGCAGCGTTCACTACTTCCGCTCGAGGAGCTCGATGAGTATTTCCTGTGCGAGGCGGATGGGGACAATTGTTGTTGCTTGAAAAAGTTTCCCTCCTTTTGGGTGGGCGGTGCGGAATTAACCTTGGCTATGGCTCCCGTTGAGGAGGTTGGAGTTGGGGTCGTCGTAGTACGTTTGCGTTCACGCTTGGGACTCGACTTGCGACTGCTATTCGAGACGGGTGAAATGCTTGGCGAGATGCGACTAGTGCACCGTGTGTTGGCATTAGCATTTGGGTCACGCTCGCGGGCTCTTAGTTTTTTGTTGCGATTGCTTGAGCCACCGCCACAGCCGGGCACTTCATCCTCTTCGTCCTCGTCGGCCTCACTGGCGGCAGCCACAGTATTCGCCCCTCCACCGCCCCCACCACTGCCATACGATGAGACATTATAGGTTCTTCTTGGACCGGTTGCCTGCTGTGCTCCTCCAACTGCTGTTTTCTGCTCCTCTCTTCCATCTCTTTCCCCATCCCTGCCTCTATTCCTTTCCCTTTCCCTGTCTCTGTCTTTGTCCCTGAATGTGAAGTGTGTGCGTCCCTTTTCGCTGCTGCGTGCCGATTTTGGCGACTGGGGTGGATCGAAAGTAAAGTGTTCACGCACTCGTGTTGGCGGTGGCGCCGTGCTGGGCTGCTGTTGTTGCCCTCCTGCCAGGTGGCGCCGCTGCGTGGATAACAACGGAGTGGTTGACGATGACTCGCCCGTCAATATGGATAGACAGGATTCTTGGCTCTGAGGAGAAAGGAAAACACACACAGATATAGCAACAGAGAACTTGTTAAACTCAGAGAAAAGGACATTTTTTGCTAGTTTCTTCTTAACGATTAAATAGTTTAATCAGAGAACATTAAGTTTTAATAGTTGCTTACTTCGGTGCTGTCCTGAAGATTCATGTCAGGACGTGGTGGATAACGTGAGCAGCTTGTTAGTTCCAGTTCAGTGCCTCGTCCACCCTCATGTTCCGAATCGATTTGTATGGCGGTAAGCAGAGGTTCTTCCAGAGAACTGAACAACGGTTCACTGGGACCAGAATTGTCGCCTACCCCAACACAACACAAAACAACAGGCGAACCCAAAACAGAACAAAAGAAGTGAAAATGTTCGAGCAAAAGCAGATTGATTAGTTGATTAATTAAAATGACTCAGCACGCCGGCCAAGGCCATCAGTCAATCATTGGCCAAACTGACTTACCCAGGTCCAATGAATCGCAAGTCTCCGATGTATCGGTGTGAGTGACATTTGTGATGAGTGTGCAGGCCGAGTCCGTGGATGTGTTGATATTGTTGTCCGGTATTGAGGCCGATGAAGTGCCCATAACCACCAATTTGGGTACACCAGCCATGCCCACTGTTCCATGTCCCATTGCATTGTGATAGGAGCCATTGGATGTGGTCACTGGATTCAGGGGTAGACTATTTAATCCTCCTCCAGCTGTTGCTCCTGTTGTCGTAGACGTCGACGAAGTGATCTTATTCTTAATACTTCGTCCACTCTTAAAGTACAAGCGTCGCAAAGCTGTGGCAGTTGATGACGAACCCGCCGATGTGGAGCTGAAGCCATCATTATCCGAGCCACTGGAATTGCTGCCACCCGAGCCAAGCAGTCCAATGCCGTTCAATTGAGCGGCGGCTGCCTGTGCCGTGGAGGGCTTAGATCTGGACATATTAGTAGGTGCTGGAGAAGAAATTGAAGCTGAAGAGATAGGTGTAGTTGTTGCTGGTGCCGTGCGAGATATAGAATTAGTTTTAGACGGAGAGGAAGCACGTTGAGATTCCTTAGCGCCACCACCACTGGACTGACCCAAGGCCAGGGCCATCATGGCTGCCGAGCGAGTGCTCATATAACAAGTGGGCGCTGGCTTAGTTTTTGCAGAGGAACTGCTTGTTGTTGTGTGGTTACCCTGTGCTGCATGCGAAACGGATATTGTCATGGCTAACAGAAAGAGAGAGAGAGAAAAAAAGAACGATAATCAGGTATTAAAAGGCCGAAAAGTATTCCAAATCACACCGACACTCACACACACATACACACTTGAGTACTCATTTGATATTGATTTAGGTTCCAGTTTAATAGACACCCAACTGACCTCAACATTTGCCTATCAAAGCACTGTTTAGCTGTTTAGGATTTTGCTGCCCGCCCTTATTGGGTTCCTCTCCTAAATCAACAAATAAAATCAATAAATTATAGCGTGACAGACCTCTGCAGCGCCACCTACCTGCCCATACCCTTCCCTTACCCTACACACATGTTGCTTTTGCTATTAAATTAAGTGAATCAGTGACTATGTGGTGGGGATGCCAAGCCGAGGGGGGTTTGCTGCTACTGATTTCGTGGGGTAGGGGGATCGAATCCGCTAGGTACTTTCCCGAGCGCTACATTTTTGCACGTAAACAAAACGTCAAGCGAAATTTGGAGGAAAAACAAACTCAGCGTATAATCGAATAATCGAAATGCCAATTCCAATTCCAATCTCATCATAAATTATTGAGTAGGTGTCCGTGCCGAGTGTTGAGTGTCGTCTAACCCCTGTCTGCCTCGGATAGTAATTTCTATTTATATGTTTTGTTGTTGTTGTTTACCTATGTAGATATATGTGAAAATTCCAAAAAAGTTTCCTCCAACAATGGCATAAACGAAGTAGTAGCAAAGGTCAAGAAAACTATACACAAAAGTTCGCCCACATTTTGGTAAGCCTTTGACCTAAGAGTTCAACCAACAACCAAGAACATTTGCATAAACTGCTTGCTTTAAGTGGCTTTAATATTTTCTTGAAAAGGGTATAATCATTTTCCAAAGGCATTTATATGTGAGGCAAAGTCGGTCGTTTATTTCAGTCTGCGTCACTCAGTTTCTGTGTCATTAGTCACAATGATTTCAGGTCAAATCTCTTATAGGAGGTGTCATTTTGAACCTTAAGAGTTCATTTAGTACATAAAATGATTTTAGCCAAGTCTAATATCAGTTAATATGCGTTATTTTCCTTCAAGTTTCAGCCAAGTCCATTTAGTCGAAATCTTTACTCATTTTGTTGCCATCTACCTGTGCAATCTGAGGCATTCTCTGTCGCCTTTCATCCAAGTTAATAAACAATTCCAACTCACAATTGAAAAATAGTTTGTTTAAATAATTTAATAGAATAACTCCAAGTCTCAAGACACTTTGAGGTTTTCTTGTGTCTTAAAGTGTTAAATGTCTCACCCATGATTAAAGGAAACTGACAAAAGAAAAGCATTCTAATGGAATATTTATAATATAACTTTAAATATTCATAATTTAAACATTTTCACTCCAAATGTACTTAAATACTTATTGAAATGCCATAACAATAAGCAATATGAGGAAAACCAAAGTGTGGCGACACTCGCCACGTGTGTGTGAAAATGGAAAAACTTTTACCTTTGCCACGACTCCTGGACGTGTGGCTGCTGCTGTTGCTGCTGCTGTTGATGGCTCCCGAAGGCGCAGCTGTTATTGGCCTTGGAGTAGGATTGCTGTTGGCAGTAATGGTGGTGTTGGTGGTACTACTAGTGGCACTACTGCTGTTGGTGGTGGCATTGGACGCATTTGTCGATGTTGGGCTGCTTTCGCGAAATATGGGCGAGCCGGGCACATAGCGATCGGGCTGAAAGCAAACAAGAAAAAAGAACAATGTATATATGTAAGTATTTTCATTAGTAAGTCTAAATAGAAATTCATTTTATGTTCATAAACAATAGTTAATGTTTAACTGATAAACTGATAAAGCGATAAGATATACAATTCATTCCCATTCACTCTCCCTTTCCTGGTCTGTCATTCAATCATTCTCATTCTGTTGTCAATCTTGTTTTGGTATACCCAGTGGATTTTTAGCATTCGCCGCTTCGAGTTGTTTCTGTCAGTACGAAAAATTCAATTGAAGTCAGAAACAAAAGAGAAAAGCATTTTCCCCTCTTGTCTCTCTCTCTCTCTCTCTATTTCTGTCTCCATCTCGATTTTCATCTTTCTGTTCTGTGTATTTTGTCCTTCCTGTTTATTGGACATGGAGCTGTCAAAATCTATCCACTTGATGTCACTTAATGCCGCATTGCCGCTGTTGCTGTTGCTGCCGTTGCTGCTGCTGCTGGGGGGAGGCGGTTTAACAAATGGTTTGTCAAATCATTTTCTTCTTAACTAAATTAGCTGTTTTATTACGAAATTATTGTTCATCATATTCGGTTGCCAAAAAACGAAAAAAGAAAAAAAACGACACGAAAATCAGGTGAATTTTTCTTAATGTTCTTCAACTAGACTTCTCGGAAAGTGCTCAACATGAAAATTCAATGGACTAGGCCAAGCAGTGGCGTCTCAATTGTTTGTTAGAGAACCCCTCTAAAGGGTAAAACTCAAATTGTGATAGTATTGTGAATCGAAATATATTTAGTAATTATGGTAAACTATTCGGTTTTCATTTTCAAATCATTCTTTAAGACTTTATTCAATTTGTTTGCAAATCATTTTAAACTATTTCGAAGATAAAAACTAATCTTAATATTTAATAACCAGGTTATAAGATCTTCATTATCAAATCTAACGTACAATATAACCATAATCGAAAATAAAACTGATATAACTATTACAAGGAAAGATAACATCGGGGCTGAATGGTCAGATTATCTATTCATTATCAAGAGACCTTAAGACCGAATAGGATACAATAAGAAAGATTAGATACACTTAACCAAAAAGAGATTACAAATTTATAGATTAAAAGTTTAACAAGTTAACATTTAACTTGTTTGATAGAATTTAAAACTCAATTTGTTTAAGCGTTGCCAAAACATTAGTATTTTCTTAGGTATATGTTTATTTTTCCATTTGCCATTTTCATATTTTTGTTCAAGTGGTTTTGAGTGATCACAAATGATGCCTTATGACTGCTTTTGTCAGATTATTGTTATTATTTTCACCCCCCCCCCACTATCGCAGACAATACCCATTGGCAGCCTCTCCCTGGCCCATTGTGATGCCCATTGAACAATTTTGAATGTGTTTGGCAGTTGTTCAGCTGTCGACGTCACTCGCCGGCTGTGGCCGCATTTAAAATTTATTGATTGCTACACCAAAATGAAAAGGAAAACGAGAAACGAATGATACAAATCATTTCTCAAAAAGATTTGAGTGCATAATAGAGTATTTATAGATGGCGATGGGCAATGCCTTGTCTTCCACACAGTGGCAGTAATAACATAAACATTTATCTAAGATTCTGATGGCCTGCAAATGTTACAATTTTGAGTCATAAACACAGACATTGGTCCCATTGTATTATCGCCACGATTTGAGGTGCCAAAATTTCCTTTGAATCAAAGCGACTAACATTCGAATACAGCGAATTGAAGCGTGCCAAAGGCAAAAGAGAAGAACAAAAATTAATGGGAAAATGCAAATGTATATATCGAACCATATGATGCAGAAATTATAGTGCAAAAATCTCTAAAAATAGTTTCATCTACCTAAAAGATTTTCCTTGGTAAAAGGAAACATTTTTTTCTTGGTTTGCTGTAGATTTGTATTTTGGTTTAAAAAAAAAAAAAAGTCTCGTGTTGTTATTAATCCGTTAACACAATTTTCACCATGTTCTTGATGGTTGTTTTCATTTTTTTTTTTTACATTTCGCATTGACGTCATTGTTATTACACAAATGAGTGAAACTAACAGCAACAATAATATAAACAACAGCAACAAATAGATGAAAAAAAAAAACGAATATAGAAAATACATGTCGAGGACGTTGTCGTCTTGGCAAATAGACAGAAAGTCTGCTGCCAAAAAAAAATAATAATAAAAACAAAAACAAACACAAAAACCAACAAATTTCTCACTTTTGATTCAATTAAAAAAAGATATATGTAGATATATATAAATATGTATAATGATTGCAACTATAAATAAATTCTAAGAAAAGCACATAAAAACGACATCAGTGCACATCAGACACATCATCAGCAACATCATTAAAATTAACATCAACCATCAACTATCAAAAGGGGAAAAAAAAAGTCAAAATCATGACCTCGTTCAATATTCATTTCGTTTCGCTTCACTTTCTATGTTTTTGTGTATGTTTTTAGAAAGTTATTTTCTTGTTGACTTTCTTGACCATTTTCCTATTGCAGCTCTCGATTGCTACATTTGCAGCTATGTGGAGGGTCAGAGTGATATGTCCTGTTTGACCAATGTCAGTTCTTTGCCCGTTATCAACTGCACCCACAAATATTGCCTCACAGTGCGACAAGAGTATTTGGTAAGCAAAAATAAAATAGAGCAAGAAATTTTGTTAACTTAACAAGTTTTTCCTCCCTCTTTGTTTTGTGGATACTAAAATTCTCTTAACAAACTTAACTCTTCACGTTTTCAGCCGGCAACAGCTGCTGCTGCTGCTGCTATGTAACAACAAAGTGGCACAAAGATTTTTTATATGCCACACACTGGCACTCCCTCTCGCCCCTTTGCCTTTGGCAACTTTGTGGCTAAAAATGTTGCAGGCACGTAATAGGGAAAAAGGCAACATTAAGTTAAGCTCATAGCTAGAGTAGGTTCGCCCTCGTCCTGCCCCCAAGTAATTGAATCTGTCAAAATGCATATATATATATATATATATAGGGCTACATGATATTGTATTTTGGACTGGGCTCAGGCGGCGTATGAGTAATTTATTCCAAATACTCAGCATACGAAATGCAAAATCAAGTGCTCCATGGGGGAACATGGTCTCGGTCTTGGTCTCTTGTTTGTCTGTCTCCCAGATCATTCTGGGACTAGCTGACTGGCTGACTGTCTGATGAGTTTGTTTCTGTGTCGTCGCAAATGTATTGAGAGCTTCTTTCTTTTTTTGGCTCAAACTGCTTTAATTTCTCACTGTAAGCTGGCGAAATTAAACTCACAAAAACACCAAAACAAAACAGAACAAAACAAGAGAAAGTGCATAAAAAATCCATTACCATAATTTAATGGAAAGCCAGGAAGCCATAAAAGACCGCTCCCCCCATACACACACAGAATGGGGACTTTTTCTTTGGAAAGGCTTAGAGAGAGCGTTAACATTTTGTTGGTCTATGCATTCAGTTTTGGGCGGTGAACATTTTTAGCCCAGCGGTTTAGTCTATTAGTTACATTTGGCTTTTAAAGTAAGTTTATTCAATTTACTTGGATTAAAGTTCAACCAGAAAAAAAGGTAAACCATGCAACAACATAACTAACCAAAACATGAAGAAAGTTATTGTTTATGCAGCGATGAAAATCATGAATACAATTATTAATATCAATTTAAGGGACCTTATAAGAAACTCTTGTTGGGACCCAGGATCTTTTCATCCTTAAGAAACTCGTTCATATAATAGTAATTGATGAAGAAAAAGAAAGTAAAAGTTAAATTTGAAATGACTACTCCAAGTGTGTTCAAGAACAACTTACAATAGCTTTTATTTTAAAAGTATTTGTTTAAGTCTATAAAGGAATAGTCCTTAAGCTCTCAAGCCTAGAACTTATTCATTCAATCAAAGAAGCGCTTTCATCACATAAGGACCAAGTTCCTGTATTTAAAATATGTATCTATTTGTAGGCTTTGTCCTATTCCTTGACCATGACTAATCTAATCTAATCTAAATTAAGTTCTCTTCTATCTCTTTTGCTTTGTGTGCCTAATCAAGATACTTTCCACGCATAAACTTGCCCACATGCAATGCAATTAAAACTTTCCCCACTCGCCATGACCTTCGAAGTGTGTGAGTGTGTTGTCTGAGGCAAATCCTTTCTAGTTAATAGATTTTTGCGGTTTTTTGCCTCTTGGCTTTGTTATTCTTTTTTCTTTTTCTTTGTCGTTTTTAGCAATTGACGTTGCCTTTTGTGCGGTCATCTGCAGTCAAGGGCATAAATAACTGCAACCTTTTAGACAAACCCAAATGAAAATTTGAGCCAAGAGTATTAATCAATTCGACTTTGTTTCTCTCCCTCTGCCCCGTAACCAGAACAAACCGTCGCAAGTGAGGTCCTTTCTACGTGACTGCCAGGAGAAGCCTTTGGTGAGAGGAACCAACAACTATTCTATGTAGACATTTGCAAATTGAAACTAAATGAACAATTTCTTGTTTCTCTTTTTTTCGGGGCCTTTGTAGCTGGTGAACGGCATCAGGACAGATGACACGTATCGAATCTATCATCGCTCATGCCAGCAGAGCCTCTGCAACGGCCACAACGGACGAGTGAATAACTCAACGGCGGGATCTGATGGTGCTGGCTATGGGGGCAATCACAATGCCATTATACCGGGCAAAAGTAATAGCCACCAGCATTGGCAACATCAGGGTATCGGAAGCATCCTGTCTCTTCTTCTCCCACCTCTTATGATTTATCTCTACTGATGTTTGTCCTGCCTGTGCAATTAGTGTAAAGGCAAGAGAAAAAGAAAAACAAAAATGAAGGAATAAACGCAAAAATGTGCTTTTGACTGGCTTTTAAGCCTCAGGACCAGACCCAGACCAAAACCCAGCTGCTGGCTAATTAGTCTGGCCAAAACCATATTACAAACTTTGTCTGTCACTGTATGTACATATATGTGTGTGTGTGGGTGGGTGGTGGGGTAAGGGGGGTGGGGGTGGCTGTTTTACTAATTGCATTGACCACTCGCTTACCTTTTTGGCCGCACTTCCGTTTTACAGTAGCCTAAATATAAATTCCAGCTAATTGTCAACTAATGGCCTGTTGACATTTTTATGCAATGAAAACTCAAATTAAATGCCAAACACAAATAAAACAAAAAGCAAAACGAAAAGCAAGTCAAGTACAAAAATGACATTAAAATTGTTTTGTTGACAATTAATTAGAAACGAAGGTTGAATTGAACACAGAAAGACAAAAAAAACAAAAACAAAAACGACTAGTGACGGTTTATCTAGACATTGAGTAGGAAGGGCAGGCAAATAAACTTAAATAAAATATACAATATCTTATTCATTCATTATACCATGAATATCTTAAGTTCAAGTTTAAATTTCACCAAAGCTACAATCTCATCTAGGTCCTATCTATTGAATATAAGAAAACATTTCTTGAACTGGAAGGCTATCCTTTCTATATAACCTTAAGAAGGAGCATTTGGGATAATGGAAATATAACTAACATGAAGATTGACTTTTAAGTCCAACTTAGACGTCTTGTGATTACAATTCAACTGCAGATAATATAAACCTGTATTTTCTTTAGATTTATGCTTAGCCCCATGTAAATTTATCAGTTTGATAGAAGAGGAAAAAATTTCCCCATGAACTCCAAAAAAATGGCTGACAATTTAAAAGTTCACACACTCAATTATCTCGGATATGTAACTCCATCATGTTCCCAATTATGTTTGCAGATTGATAGACCAAAAGGGAAAAAAATAGTTCCGAAATTGAAGTGATGTCTATGGCTTTTTCATTAAAAAAATTGTGTATAAAAAACTTGAATAAAAAGCCAGACTACAAGCCGACTTTCACATACTCTAAACATAAGATTATAACGAAAATTTTATGAAGCTTTCAACTGAGCTAATCAAAACTCCAAAAAGGATAAAATAAGCCTAGTGAAGACTTCATGTGAAATGGTTTTAAAAAAAGGATAAATTTGTTAAAACCGATTTCGATTTATATTATTATAGTTTTACAGCTGTCTTTTGAAAAGAGTATTAAGCTTGTTACAGAAATAGATTGCAAAATGTCAAAAGTTTTCTTGTTTTTTTATTGTGCCAATTTTCACCCACCCACACACACACAATCGAGCCGAAAGCGAAAATTCATTATAGATTTCAAACGAATTCCGCTCCACTCTAGAAAACTTCACTCTATTCCTGTCCTGATTCCTGAATCCTGAATCCAGGCTTCAGTTTCAATCTCTAGTGGCATTTTGATGTTTGGCCAAAAAAAAAAAAAAAAAAAAAAAAAAAACAACACCAAATGGCAACAGCCATGGGGATGACAGGGGGGTATATGGGGGCAGTGTGGAATAAACAATTTTTTTTATATTTCTGTTTTGTTGTTTTTCGTGTTTTTTTGTTGTTTTTTCCGTGTTTGCCATGCAAACATTTTTCGTGTTTTGCAAAGCGCCAAAAGCGTGTCAAGGGAGCAACAGCAGAAAAGTTAAACAGGCGTAGGGTGAGGGGGAAAAGGAGAGTGGCTGGCGAAAAAAGAAAGCACACACACACACACACAAATACACACAGAAGCAAGCAAACAGTGACTGAAAAACTGTCAGGCCGGCGTGTTGGCAAAACTGGCAACTTTAATGCGTGAAGTCGACAAACAGTTACACACAGAGAGACATACATAAAGCATATGTATACATTTATGCATGGAAATGTAGGTGAGTGTGTGTGTGTGTGTACAAACAACGAGTCGAGTTTGTGCCAAGGACATGAAAAGTATTTTTGATTTATTTGGTACAATTCAAAATATTAGCCCACGGCTAGACCCGAAGTTTTTATACCCTTACCCAATCTAACAAACTTTCCTGAAACCCTTTCTACCACTTAGCTACTGGGAAAGCTTCAGTCGTGACCGTAAGAGATTAAAATGCAACTGATTTGTATACTAATCTAGTCTTTAAATACTTTCGTTTGATTGTTGATGATTTTTGCAATCAGAATTGTATTTAGATGAGGAAGAACGGTGGCCAAGGCAAAGAGCCAGAAACATATGAAGTTTGATTTATCTTGACCTCGAGCCTCAGAAACTATATCAGACAGCTGAAAAATTGTGAGTCCCAATTAAAGAAAGCAACAGGACTTCGACGTCATGTCAAGTAATCTACGACTTAATAAAAATATCTCAATACTTCGCATCGTTTTAGCAATTTCGAATGCCTTTTCAATCAAAGTCGAATAATTGGAGAGAAGATTAATAAGATTCTAAGTAATATTTTCAGACTTACTTTTAGCATCAACCTTAAAGATGCTTTTCCACCCATCTATGACATTTTATCTTCCAACTAAATTTACCTAATACACAGATGATGAGAACTCTTAAACTTATAAAGTTCTTTAAACATCTCTCTCCATCTACGTTTTATACAAATCCATTTACCCTATGTCTGTGAGAGTAAGTTAAAAGTATGGAATGACAAATAATAACAAATCCTTGCAATAAAGCAAAGATATTTACCTAATTTGCAAGTGCAAAAAAAAAAGTAAAACATAAACGTGACAAGAATGTCAAAAATGCCTTAGAAACTCTTAGAAATGAAAAGTGGATTAGAAGACAGGTTAAGTCAAAGTAAAGTGAGGTGACAGAAGCTAAATGGACTCTTGTTCTATGTTCTAGACATATATCCCTAGAGATATAAAGCTAAAGTCTATATAAGTTAAACGATTTATAAGTTCAATCTCAGTCGTTTATATAGTCCTGCCATCTTTAGGAATTAAGAGCCAATAGAAATTTATTTCTTAATTTTGCCGATAAAAATCTGCGAGCCCAAAAAATTAAATGGAGATGGATTAGAATCAATATTTCAGCCCAATTTATTAACCATCCCATTGAGACTTTCTCTCTCAACCACTTAATGCCTGAGAAAACCGCACTTTGTGTATAGTTTATATGAAAATTCCAGGAATTTTCTTTTCAAAAGTAAATGTGATGAAGTAATTTCAGGTTACATTTAAGTACATATACATATGTATATACATTTGAGAAAATAAGTAATAAAAATTGTTTACACTTTTAAAAGAAGATGTGTGTGTGTGTGTTTGTTGTTGTTGTTTTCCAATGTAATTTCATCTCAATTAACATGCCACAACAAAATGCAAACAATTATTTTTAATTTGCAAATTAAAAGCAAAAAAGAGAGCAAATACTCAACAAGATAAAAGTATGCCGAAAATTTAAAAAAAAAAAAAACACACACACACAATTTGGAAAGAAAATTTGAAAAGAAAAACTGAAAAATCGTAAGATGAGATATCTCGAATTTCAGGCGGAAGTAATTTTAACTCAACAAATATTGACTTGATCCCAATTCCTCAGTTGAAAGCATTTCCCAGCGGGCGCCCCATCAACAGTGGGGGGTCGGCCTCCATTCTCATCTTCATTCCATCTCCCCTTCCTCTTTGATGAATCTTGAGGAGGTGCTGACAATGTGAAATGGAGGTGGAAAGATGGAAAGATTGTACACTTGACAGTAGCCCAACCACATGAAACGATAAATAACAGAGACGGAGAAACAGAAAAAACAAAACAAAAAATGGAGAGAAATGGTCAGCGATTGCGATTCACTTTTTCTTCTATATACTCTGTATGGGCAAACGAAGGGGGGTATATGTGTCCATGAATTTACTTTGAATCGAAATGAGCCCAAGAATCTTCAATGCCCAGTTTCGATAACTTCGATAAAATATCTTTATTATCGATAAGTCAAGAATCTTCCCATCACTGCCCAGCTGGGTATTATTCTCTGTTTTGCAACCTCTCAATGATGACAATCTAATGTTAAAAGTAATTTATCTTATGTCATTTAATACCTAATTCGGTAAATAAACTTCCCATCATTGTACAGGGTATTCGCATGGCATTTCTCTAGTGAATTACGAAGACTTTTCACTTTAGTTCACATCGACTGGGGAATTTCCTTTTAAAAGGTGTGTTTGCACATGCACAAATTGTAAATTCACTTTACCAAATTGAGGACGACATTTTTTGGGTGGGTGTTGTTTAACTGAACTGAGTCAGCGTGGCAACTGAATGGAGGCTCACCTCACCTCACCTACATATATACGGGCAATTGCCATTCCCATCGTTTCCCAGCCATTGAACCCTTCTCAACTCTTTCTCTCCCACTCTGTCTCTGTATCTCTCAGTGTCCATAAGGAAAAGAACTGACCAGTAGCCTTCTCTTAAGGCTTTCCACACACACACACACAAAGCAATATCTTTGCCGGAAACTATGCAATCGAGTCATTAATATTATCATTTCAGTATTGTTATTGCCTTTGCCCATTGACAACAACAAAAAAGCCACTGGCGACTCATTCTAAGGGGATTGTCCTATAAAAACAAAATGTCCGAAAAATCGAGGAATTAAAATAAATTGCACAATCGTTCTATATATGTATTTGATAAATTACATATATATATTTTAACAGCAACAATAACAATAAGAAGAGAAACAACATGAAGAAGAAGAAGAAATTTAAATTCATAAAAATCAAAGAAGGCGGAAAAGTCGCCTGATTTATGCCTTCTGAAGAAACAACAACAAAAACAAAAGCAAAATGAATGAAAATTGCGAATACGAATACAAAATGGGAGCAAAGCGACCTGGTTAAAATGGGACGATGGGATAAGTGGGCGTGGCAATGTGTTCAGAGGCACGTCTGATGCGATTCGAAAATAAATTTTCACGAATTTCAAACGTGACAAATTTCATGAATATGGAAATCGAAAAAAAGACACACCCCAAAAAAAAAAAGACTCAAAGCAGAGTCCTCGACCCTATTCCCACATGAATATGAGTACATGAATGAAAGCACATTGAATACGGAGTATTATCAATCGAAGAATGACCGTAGATATATACGGGAGAGGAAGTGAGACATGCTCAATTTGTTGTTATTAAATTGGTGATGTTTTTCTTTCTTAATTATACTAAATTGGAATAATATGGATAAAACATAGAGCTAATAAGTGGGTAAATAAAGGTAATAAAGAAATATTTAATAGGATTGGTTTATGTTGAAAATTGGTTAAAGTTTAAAGTTTCCCCTATAAGAGATAAAAATCTTTGGTTTTTGTTTAATGTAAATGGCAGGTAATCATAACAACAACATCACGTATGCTAACACACCATGCGTATACGTAATTATTTCGCAATCACATGTTTTGGCTCATCCATCTGTTTATTTTTCTATGGCAAAGTCATTTGATTTAAGATCACTTTAAGCTGCTACTATGTACAATATATAAAATTCAGTTTAAGAAAGCAAGTTAAATATTTTAAATATTGTTTACCCAAAAAAGCCTGAGCTTATAATTTGGTAATGAATTTTGAAACGGAGATAAAAGTTGGTGAAAATTCAAATGAATATAATACTTATATTATGATTGGATCAGGAATGTCATTAATAATATATAATGTGGGATATTAATGGAAACTATCAACCTAATTATATTTTTTAAGCAAGAGTAACTAAGGCCATCGGCCTTCGATCTATTCTAAAAGTAACTAAATGCTCATTTTGACTAGAAACTATATAAATTTCTGGAATACAATTTTCCATATTATATGAATTAGACTTAAAACTCTTTGCGTTTTCCAATGCAACGTTTATTTTTAAATTAAGATTCTATTGTTTTAAAAGACACCTCAATTTCAAAGTTATGGCTAAAAATATTACAACTGAATAAAAATGTATTTAAAATCACATTTGATGGCTTTTTAATGACAGACCATATATAATTTATATACTACAGCAACGAGTGATTAATTGGCAAGGGTAAGTTAGTATATAGTATATATGTAAATATCGACACTGAATGAACGTCTGGCTGTAGAATACCATTTACATATATGTAGTTTTTTTTTTTTTTTTTTTGCTAAATATATATAATTGAACTATAGCTGTGGGTGGACTATTCATAGATTCAAAACTCATTGACCTTTTTCTTCGCCGTTGTAACAGAATTATTGATGAACACTTTGGCCTATTTAATCAAAATTTCAAATGACAAACGTCACTTTGGGACATTTTCTTTGCTTATTTTTCACTCAAATGATGCATGAAAATTTACTAAACGCGGGCAAAACGCCAGCATACATTAAATCTTGCGAAAGTCTCAAGCAACCAGCACAGCAAACACACCTTAGGAAGAAGACTTTTGAAAAGGGCAGAGAAAGAGCTAGAGACAGAGAGGGGGGAGAGGTCTGTGGTCTGTTTAAGGGGGAGGTAATTTGGCACTTGCCAAGATTCGATGACGTCAAACCCAGAAAAGAAGACGACGAAAAGATTTTCCCCTCCATCAGGCAAGCATGAAAACACGGCCAGACATGGGGCACACTTTTGGCTTGGCTCTTTGGCTCTTCCTGATTTTGCTTCTGGGGTTTATTTGATTTTGAGTGAGTGTGTGTGTGTGTGTTGTCTTTGTGGTTTCCAGGAAATCCCGATGACTCACTACTTGGACTTTTCATGCTAAAAAAAAAGGGATTTACTTGGGGGATCTTTGTAAACAACAGCTGAAGTATAAAAGTCACTGAAATTTCATACCCAAAAGAAAGACAAGAAAATAATAATGTCAGAGAATCCATTGATGGGAGCCAGTCTAAAGCTTTTAGCTCTTTAGACAGACGCGTGCCATCAAAGCCATAAGATCAGAGATCTATATGTAAACATATGTATGTATGTATGTATGACAGGGAGATGACTTTATTCTCAACAAAGATTCATTCCTTTCCGTTTGCATACTCATATTGTCTGCCTGGAAGACGACGACGACGACGATGATGACAATCAATTAATTTCACATACTCTTTAACAATGGAGAAAAGTGCCGTCGGGTGCGTTAATTGTTATTAATGCAAATTGCAAATGAATTAACATAAATATACTTAAGAAAACAAAAAAAAAAAAAAAGAAAAAACCCATTTCAATTATGCCACAAGTTGTCCATCAAACCAATTGCAATCAAACTGAAATGATGACGTCAATTGGCCTATTACAAAACACCATCTGCATCATCCACATTTATATCGAGTCGAGTTGATCTCATGCCTAGTCCCACATCTTTGTCTCCATCATCATGAGTGGCACCATCCATTGGACAAAAGTTTGGGGCAAAAGTTCATTGACATTATCATAAATTATTCTTGTTATTTCTGTTCTTTGTGTTGCCAAATGCGTTTTGATAAAAATAGTTTTGCTTCTCCTACTCTTCAACTGCTGCTGACACTCTGCCCCTATTCAAATGAAATGACAATTTTTCATTTTGCAATTTAATTTTAGTTGAAATGGAAATTTTTTTTTTTTTTGGCAAAAGAATTTTTCTCTTATAGAAAATAAAATATCTTAACCAGAAAGTGCCAGAGGCTAACACTCTCACGAATGTGCATTTCCTTTTATTTCTATATGAAATGCTCGTACACTTTGCAGATTTTAATAAGTATTATTAAAAGTTTCTTTAGATAAGTCAAACTTCATGGAAAGACAGTTTTTCGCATGCATCTGCTGTCAATCTTTAATCATTGACTTCCAATGGGATGAGAAACCTTTTTGAAATCTCTTTGTTATACATAAATTTTGCTTAAATTTCTTCCTTTATAAGATTTTTATATCACTTAATGAAATAAACAACATTTAGTTTTAATATCATATAAATTAACCCATTCGGCAGTTTTCTTTCAAAACATTTTAGAAGACTTTACAGAAAAGTGAATATCCAAGAAATGATATTTGCTTCATTAGCTTTTAGTGAGATAGTTTAGCAAGTCAATTATATTGGCTTTAAGGGAAACACTTCTTAATATTCCGATATTAGAAGTGTTGGAAGTCCTTCTAACTATGACTACAGGAATTTCGTTTCCTATCAAATTACCGTGTTTAAAATGCTTATCATGATTTTAATCAAAAAGGAAAAGGAAGAAACAAAGTGTGAACAAAGTTTCCTTAAGAATTTTATAATTTTATGTTAAGAATTTCTAGAAGACACTACCAATTTCCATTCGTTTCGAAAGCAATACGTGAAGGTTCTAATAATGTAGACTAATTTTTAAAAATAAATACGATGCCAAATTTAAAGTTTAGTGAAAGGTTTTACTTCTACCTATTCGAAAAAAATAGTTTTTTATATTCATAAATTCATAAATTATTTACCTAATTAAAAGATAATTAAAGTGCAGTTAATTTAACACAGAAAAAAACAACTGAAAATCAAAAATAAAAATGACAAAACATGTCACAATATCTTGCTATCCCCCCTCTCCACTCCTCTCCTACCATTCTCGTGCTGAGCCATGGCAGACCACCGACAAAAAAGCTGTCAACAAATTTGTACATTTTCCGATAAATAAGACAAACAAAAACAAAAACAAAAAAAAAAAAAACGAAAACCGAAAAGAGGTTATCCAATTTGTTCAGAGAGTTTCCGTATTTCATTGGCTATAAATACATGTATAAATATTTTTTCGAATATTTTTGCACAACAATTTTTAAAAACTGAGTCAATGCAATGCGTGGGTATGGATGGGGCGTGTCCAGGCGGGGCGGAGCAGATCGTGTGTTGCATCCATGGATTGCAGCACATTTCTCGTCATTTTAATGGTTAGTATAAAAATAAAATTTCAAATTGAAAACTGTCACCCACTGAAAAGTGAAATGAATAGAAAGTGAAATTTATTTTCATCTCCCACTGTGTGTGTGTGTGTGTGCGTGTGTGTGTGTGTGGGCCGATGGCCAAATGCAAGGAGTCAATGCGCTCATTAAAATACAGTTTCTAAACACATTTGTTAAAAACAAATAAATCATTCACCATCATCACAGAGTGAGAAAAAGAGACAGAGAGAGAGAGAGAGAGGGAGAGACAGAGACAGAGACAGAAAAGGGGAGACAATTGCAAAAGTGCCTGAACTTTTCTCCCACTGAAAAATTCATTGACAACATTTTCAATGCCAGTTGTCAGTGTTTGCGAATAGTATGGTAATTTATCAGTTTAATGAATACCCCAAGTTCTATGACCGATTTGTATATGTTTACCGTTACTCTTGACATTTCCATGCCATTTGCCAACTTGCATTCTGGCCGGCTGGCTCTATCTATCCCATTGCTTTGAACAGCACTTTACATGCAATCGGATTGCATATTAAATTCCATGGCAAATACAATTTGCCAATACATAAAATGAAAAAAAAAGGAAACACAAAAAAAAAGAAGGAAAAGCCATAAGCTATTTCCACTCAACTAGAGTTGCTCTTTCTCCCAAGAGCTTGTTCAACGAAAAGTTTGATGGGAAGTGGAAAATGTAATCAATCTTAAGCCTATTTCCCTTTTTATTCAAGAATTCAATTAGGTTCACTTTGACAAGATGATTTGCATTTAAATTTAGCAACACTGGCCCCACCAGTGTTACAGTGTTTCAAAAGTGTCAAATAATTAAATTTTATGATAGATTCTCAACTAAATTATTTATTGGCTCCACCTAAGAACTACTAAACTAAATTATTTCATCATAATGAATGTGTTTATTGTCTAATAAAATAAGCCAAATAATTGACTGCTAAAACATGTTTTAAGTTAGGGAAATTGTTTCAGCTTTCCATTAAAATTAAAAAGCATAAACTTTGGCTCACCAAACTAAGCATCCTGAAATCGATTAGTCTTGATTAAAGTAATTTTTTTTTTTGGTTTTTGTCTGTACATTTATGTTTGCTATGCTTTACCAATCAATTAAGGCAATCAATTTATGCGGTTGATGATGGAATTGGCAAATCGAAATTTACCATAGACGAATCTAAGTACTCATATGGCTAATGCAATCCCCTGAACCACATTCCTTGGTTTACTTTAACTTCTGGTTGCAGTAACTTGAAATCGCCTGGTGCAATGACAAAATTCTGTGAATCATTACATTTGATTTCTTTTATCATGAAACTTTTTTCCAAACTCATTCAATTTATATCAGCAAATAGCACTTAATGATTAATGAATACTTTTGAATTCGAGCCGCTAATTGAAATTTTCTATTGAAATGAGTTCAGGCATTTTGAATAATTGCGTTAAATTCTTCAAAGTTTAGTTGAAAATCAAATCAAACAACTTTTGGCGCACTTGTCAAAGAAATTTGGGCCGAGTGCCTAAAAGTATGCCTCATTTTGTGTGTGAAGGTGCGCTCCATGACAACTTGCCATTCACTTTCTCACTCTTTGCTTGATTTTACTGTGTTGACAATTGACTTTCACCTGTCAAATTTCGATGTCGATAGTTAAGCCTCAAGCATCTCTGATTTTTTATTTCTATCAAGTAGGCGAGTGAATAAAACAAACGTGCTAACTAACAGACAAGTAGCAAGTCATTCTTTTAAAAATTGTCGCAGCGAGCAGAGCTCTTGAAAAAGTAGAAAATCAGAAATAAAAAATTTTAATTCCTCTCTCTCATTGAGTCGTTGTGTTCCGTGTCGAGCAAAAAAAAAAAAAAAAAAAAAAGTGAAAGAAAATACAGAAAAAGTGAAAATCTAAACTAGAAAAACCTGAGATAATTATTTCGCCTTTTCGCATTTAGTAAACGCGCACGTGTCCTTCCTAACAGTACAATCCTTTTAGCCACAATCACAAACCGACATATAAATATATATCTAAATAGAGAACTCTATAGAATTGCAGCAATAATGGTTACCGATTTCAAGAACAATAAGCCACAAACCAAAGAGGTCCAGTGTCAGCATTCGGCCCGTGAACAGACCAAACAGGAGGCTGGAACGATGGCTTCATTTTCTCCATTACCCATGACTTCGTCATCAATGCCAGCGACTCCGAAAAGTTCACGTGTTGGCATTTTCAATGCCGAGGACTTTTTGTCACGTGCTCAGATGAACGATAAGATTAACAATATTCTTCGTTCGCCCACCAAAACGTCAAACGGTGTGCGCCAACGTTCGGTCTATACCAACAATAATCCATCTCCGGTTAGCTTAGTTTTTGAACTGTCATAAGATTGGGAAGGGCAGATGGAAAACAGGCTACTATGTTTAATATTTTAAACCATTTTTCCCTTTTCAGCAAACCACCACGCGAGTCGTGCCTTTGATGTCACCACAAATGGGGCTGGAAGGACGCATGAGCAGCCTTTCCTTGAACACTGGCAGCGCAAGCGCCATTGAACGGAGCAGCACCAGCAGCTTGAGTAACATTAATAGCGCCAGCGTGGGCACAAATACTGCAGTTCTGGCCAAAGAGTGCTCCAGTCAGACATCGAGTGGCGGTCGTCAGTTTCTATCGATGGGCATGCCTCTATCATCGCATTCCCATACTCAATTCGGGACGGCTGGCAACTTTGATGCTGTGGCAATCCCCGTAGAATTGGATGCAGCTTCTATGACACGCAGTGCCAAGGCAATGCCCACTCGCTATAGTAATACAGCCTTTGGTTATGAGAGTGAAGCTGGACCTGGTTATTGTCTGGTAAGTGTGTTGACTGAGTTTGTGTGTCCATGTGAATTCTGAGCAAATTTTATGATGATTTCTCATTAGCCATCATCCCATCATACTCAACAGTTCCCGGCACCAATGCCGCCACCACCCTATGCCTTGGGTCGTGTCAGTTCGCGTACCTATGAGTTTGAAAACAATACACCACCACCGTGTCCTGGCTCGGGACCAATTGCCATGTCTAATGGCACCATTCAATTGCGCCTCAGGGAAGGAGTGCGGTAAGAAACTAAGACCATGAGGAGAATTGGCCTTTGTTTATGTAATTGGCAACCAATCGAATGAATAACTTACTCCTACTCCTAGCATTGATATGACTCTGGACAAGGCGGTGCGGGTCTTGAATCAGCGCAGCATGGTGGCTGTGGCCCTATCGCGCAATTGCACCAATTCGGCATTAATTCATCCAAATGGACGTATTTTGCAGAGTGGTTCCAAAGTTGAAATCGTCACCTATGATGGCATGAAGGCCAATAATTTTGTGTAAGCACCCAACCCCTTCACCCCTCTAACAGAAATCGAATGTCAGTTTACTAGAAATTCATAGAGAAAAATTTGCTTTGCTTTGCAGACGCTATGCGAAAATGTGGTATAAAGGTGTTAGCTTTACTAGCGAATCGTGCGCTCTAATTTATCTAGTGGATACAGCTGGCACACGCACAACAACCGACACATTCACTGATCTGACCAAGGACTACACTTTGGCAGTCTTCTACGAGTGAGTTCAGAGAGAGAGAGAGAGAGACTAACTAGTTAATCAATCATTCATATACATGTACATATATGCCAATTGCAGCGACTCGCGCCACGGTCCATCATTTGTACAAGAAGCCCATGAGATAATTTCAAGTTCATCGTACAGTTGCGCCGAAGATGGCACCGAGGTGTATGACATCAATGGCTTTCGCATCACCCAGGCTGCCGATGGTTTGGTAAAGGTGACACGTCAGCATAACAAATGCCTGATTCGCACTAGTCCGGGCAATGGTTCGGCCACCCTGACCACTCCGGGGATTCATTGTACTGCCTCGCTGGGCAAGACATCGCATCTGTTTGTGCGTCGCAACGAGAAACGGATGCATTTCGATGGCTCCTGTTTCATTGTACGCAATGCTGGCCATTCGGCCGGATTCAATGAGAACAATCTCTTGATTGTCTATTAATCATTAATGCGCAAACAGACAGAAGCGTGGGGGAGGAGCTAAAAAAAGAAAACCCAAAAAAAAAAACTCAGCCACCCCCAACGAAAAATAACCCGTTTCACACACACACCCACACACACAAACAAGGATACACACAAACCCACAAGAACACTCTCATTTTTACACCCCCTTATGGACCGTAGCGTGGAGAGGGATCAGTAAAGGGACATTTTAAGGATAAATTGAAAAAGAAGAAGAATCTTAAAAAAAATTGGAATATACGAGAGACAGCTCATTTTGGAAGGCTCGGTAGAACAAGGCGCGAGCAACTGCAAAGGTGATTTAAATATCGAATGCTTTTGGTTTGCTCGACGTAGGCGAGAATACAACTCTTAAGGAATTAGTTTTTAGTTTATCTTATCTTCATTTTATCAACAAAAAGTATAAACAAAGAGAACACACCAACAACAAACACTCTGAAACACATTTACACTCAACTCGCAATTAACTCGTAGTGAATAGTAAATAAGTCCGGGCTGAACCCAAATTGGCCCCTTGAGCTGCCTACTGACAAAAGACAAAAAAATTTAAAAAAGAGTTTAAAAAAAGAATTGAAAAAAAAAGAATTTAAAAAATAACGCTTGGAAAACATCTTGCATCCTTTGAAAGAAGTAAAACCAATCGATGGTGCCAGCGTTTAATGTTTTCAAGCCTAAACAAAAATACCAAAAAAAAAGTTCTTATATTCTAAATTTTATTTACTACAAAAAGGAAAAACAAGCATCGGTAATTTCGGTTCAAAATTAAGCACCAAAGTGTTAACGATAAAAAAAAATGAAAGCTTTACAAGAACCATCAACAAGTTTAAGGGAATATAGTAGATTTTTCCGGGCGGCGATGAATACGTATTAACGATTTATTTTTTTACAAAAATTTTCGTAGGCAGCTATATAGCGATATATATATATATGTATATATATATAAATATATCGTATATATTTAGTATAAAATTCAGTTAGTTTATAAGTTATCAAGTTGTAAGTGATTAGTTAACTAAAGTTGTTGCAATCCAAAATATCATGTTCATCCGCCCAAATAAAATTTGGGAGAAAGTGCAAATATTTAATAGTGCAGTTAATGAAAGTGTTGCATATTTTGGCCAATAAAAACATACACATCCATACGCACTGTACACACACACACACACAGACACACGCGAACACAAAACGAAACGCACACAGTAACGATATATTAAGTGATAGGATAACACTCGAATTTGATCACAAGAATACACTCAAGATCATTAAGTGCAACATGTAACATCAAAAACCTAAAGGAAAACTGTAATCTCAACGGTTATTCCCGTAGTATTAGCTATAAGAAAGATGAAAATGTTAACATATAGAGCCTTACGACAATCTCCAAAGTTAAATGAAAAACAAACTCAAAATTTCCCTATCATGTAAAACGAAATTTATGTGAAAATCGGATGAAAAAAATTATAATAAATATATGGTGCATCAAAAAAAAGTTGTTAAGAATTGTTTTAATATTGTCTAGAAGTCTTCATAGTTATTTAGAATCTAAATAAATACTGGATATAAGATGTGATTCGTTTATTTTTTAAGCTGAATGGTAAAAATAATTTAATTAATAAGTACCAGCTATATTCTGATATTGTTCACGCCACCGGGTGAACAGCAGTGAGCGGCGAAGAGCAGTGAGCGGTGAGGAGTGAGGAGGGTTTTTTGATCCTCGGCGTCTACGGTCACACCAGGAGGAGTGACTTGATTTTTTCCAATGGGCACCGCCATCACTAAGAATCGAGCCTTTCACCCGAACACCCGTTCTCTTGCATTTTTTTTACGATTTGTTAATCACTTTCAACCCGAACCATTTCCGTGTGTGCCGGTTTACCTGTGAATATTATATAAATAATAAAACCTACATTTAGTTAACCGAAGTTTCTCGTGCGTTTTAATTCACCACTCGCTCACCACAAACTGAAGAAATTGGCACCCGCCAACTCCTTGTATTTCATTTGGATCCTTCCGCCCCCCCACGAACAGATATCAAAGTAAATTTAAAGCATTTAAGTTGATCAATTTTATTTATGTTTTACGATCATTATTACTAAACTAAGTCATGAAAGAGTTTTGTTGCGTTTTATAAAAGACTAAAATCAAATGAGGCTAAGAAATATTTCTAATAAGCATCAAATACATTTGCTTTGCACTTTTTCAGCTAATAATACAAGATGATTCTATATATGCTGTCTGTAGTATAAGTATGTAAAGTACAGATAAAGTATTAATACTAGACATAATCAAAAGACAAGTTTACTAGCAGCAAGAGCTAAATTTATAGTAGCAGAAGCTTGTCTTATGGAGAAACAAATAGGCTAAGACTATTTGCATTAAAAAGGACCTAATATAATAATGTGATACTTCATTTTTAAATCAAGAAGAAATGCAACTAGTCTTGGATCATTCGTAAGTGAAGTGAGTCGAAATGAAAGAGTTTTTTCAAATAGTGAGTAAACATAATCACTTAAATTATTCCCTCATCTGATATTTCGACAACTAACTGATTCACTCGACTCATCTGATCACTGATTCACTTGACTCAGTTTTTCTCATACTAAATCTTACCTTATGTACTTAGCTAGTACATGAACTGTAGTCACATTTATTTGGTATTTTATTTTTTTCAAATTTAGATTAGGAAGGATTAGGCTTATTTGTAATAAAGTCAAGAAAGAACGCACTAACAAATTAACTAAGCCAAGGAAGGGGACCAGTGAGTGAATAAATGAACAAACTTCTTCTCTAATTATAAAATAAATCAGTGAACAAAATGAATTGTAATGGAAACTTAAACTGAAATGTTTAAACAATTTTATTTCCTTATTGAAATTTCGGCAAAGTCTATTAATAGAGAGTAAAGTTTTTTCTTTTACTTCCAAATTTATTGCGATTTCCTTCAAACTGCAGAAAAAAAACACTTAAACTTAAATAAAAAATACTTAACAAACTAAAGTCCAGCTAGGGGAAAACATAAAAATGAATTTAGTTTCCATGGCAGTTGACATTTAACCTAACTCTGACTTCATCGAAAACGTTTTATTAATTGGGCAAGAAAGCATATTTAAGAGGAGGTTCCTCTTACCAATCCATCTGACTGGTGGAGGCAATTTCTTTTTGTGTCAAGAGTCGGTTGCCTCATCTTCATTGCTTTATGCCACCTTTGCAGGTTGTGTCTGAGGGGGTCGTAAATTTACCGAAATTGGTTTATAGCCCACATATACATATAAAAGGATGTAGGCGGAGCCATTTGCCAAGTACCCTCATGCGACCCTCATAGATTCGTTCTAGTACGAGGAGAACGGAGGACCCACAGTGAAGCTTGTAGTAAAATCAACTTTTTGAATTTGCATAATATTTTAATAAAAAAAAAAAAATGGGATACATTTATATTATATAAGAAGTTGCATTTTACCTGCAGACAAATCCAAAAACATAAGGATATCGGATCGGCTGTCATATAGACTAAAGCTTCCAATAGGCTGCAGGATGTGGAGACATTTGACAAGGACACCTGATGTGGCTGTTGATAAAGATTTCTTTTGGTATATTGGCTTTGTAGGTGGTGTAAGTGTGGTGTAAAGAGGGTGAAGTGGGTGGTCGGTGTGGTTTTCTTGGAGGGCGGTGGTAGATAAGCATTTTTCTGAATTCTAAGCAGAGTGTGTTCGGGTGGGGTGAAAGGTGCATAAGCCGCAACAACAGCAACAACAACTACATATATACATATATGGATAAATTTTTTTTATCAAAAGAACTTTATTTATAAGTAGAAGGTGCTTATTTTTTATCTGAGGTTATCGAACCGAATAGCTTCTAGTTAAGTTCGTATGGAAGCCTTTTGTTTGGAAAATGTCTCACTTAGCCGCCAAAAGGACTAAGGACACACACACACATAGAGAGACTCTCGCACACATATGCCATATATTCAATGCTTACGCTTGCGTGACTTCCCAACAAATTCTATAGATGAGGCTGAGCCGGGCTGCTTCTCGTCCTTATGGCAATGGCAAAGGCAATGGTTTGAGGTGAAATTATTATAGGGAATGGAATGAGTTTGGGTCTACGGCGGGTAACCTCTCGCGTCTGTGCTCAACATCAAACGCTTTTCACACTTAATTGGGCGTAAAATTAAATCAGAATTGATTAAAACACTCGAACGACAACAAGGCACAAGGACAGCTTCCAGCTTCAGCTCCAACAGCAGGAGCACCAACAACTGCCTCTCTCTTTTGGTCGCAAAAGCATAAACAAAGTTTTTGGTTTTCCACATTTTTGGCCCAGCTGACGCATCGCACGTCCTGGAGAAAAAAGTTTTTCTTTGCTCCAACAGCAGCGACTTTCAGTCGATGAATCTATGTGGAAAGTCAGAGAAAAACTCGGTGGGCGATTTCACTTTTCGCCTAGGCACACTAATTGCTTGGCCCCCCACTCGCTGGCAAGTTCATCAAATTCAATTTCCGTTAAGGGTGCAGCACCCCCACTCCCCTTACTTGGGGGCGGATGATTTAAAAAAAGGGTATGGCTTTAATTTTGTTGCATTTCGCATTGTAATGTTCCTGCCTCAACTCTTTCGCGTACACGCCTCCTGTGCATACGCATATTCAATCAATTTTAATTCATGGTCATAAATCTCTTCCATGTCCATTTACATTTGCATACGAAAATATATGTGTGGTCAGTTCATACAGGGGCCCGTATTAAAATCGAATCGTACGAGACCGTTTCAACTCGATAATTATATTTTAACTGGGTAATGGGCAGAGAAGATGATTCATTTACCATTTCGATTACACTCATTTTTCGAAATGCTTTAAATTTCAGGGATTAATTAATTAAAAGCTATAAATAAAATCACAATATATGGAAAATCTTCGTGCTCAATGTAGAGAATTGACCCAGCATGAACGAAAATTGAAAAAGTTATAAATCATTTCGCAAATAATTACGTGATATAAATTAAATGGGTTTGGCTAGCCAGCACACTAAGGACACGAAATAATTTTACCATTTTCTAGATTCTCTCCTCCTCTCTCTCTCTTTCACTCTCTCTCTCTCTCTCTCTCTCACTCTCTCTCTCTCTCACTTCAATTTGTGCTAAAATTTCAATGCAAATCGATTAAACTTGTAAGTTTACTCTTTACTCTATGTTTCGGAAGATTGGTTTTCATTAGGAACAAACCACTTCCAATCTAATTGATTGTTATTCCAACTAATCAGCGAGTCGGATTGGATTAGATCTTTTAGTAAGAAAGTATGAAAAATTTTCAGTGTATGAAGAGTATGGGTAACTTTCTCCTCCTGTCATCTCCCTCTTTTTCACATGTTTACAAAGACATGACTCAGAAAACTTTGTCCTCAGCTAGTTGTATATTTTAGATACTCTCTAAAAGAAAAGTAAACTCCTGTTGTCTCTTAATGTCGCCAGTATAATATCACGCAAAATAAAAGCTCAAGAAAAAGAAGAAAAGACTTAATCGCTAAAATGATTTATAGTCGAGAAAGAAGTAAATAGTTGAGCAGTTTACGTAGTCTTTAGCTAGTCAGTCAACTCAAAGAACTAACTACTATCCCTGGGTAATCAAAGCAATTTTAATCATAAAACAGTTTATAGATTAACTAAGTCAGACTCTGATATCGAGAAAAACTAACAATAAGAGTCTTTAAATACGTCAAAACTTAACTGCATGTTTAGTTAAAGACAATTTTAGTCTAGTTTTTTTATTGACAATTTTGTCAGCAAAATTTTGCGTTATAATGCCGACTTCTGTTCTTGTTCTTTATCCATTTTTTATGAAACGCAATAAAAAGCTATGTTTATCAAATATTTTATTGCATTTTATATTATGATTTTATGCCTCTCTCTCTCTCTCTCTCTCTCTCTCTTTCTCTGTATATATTTAACCCCTCCCTTGGGTATACTTGAGAACATTATTTCCTTTTGATTTTCACTTTGAAGTCCTTAAACTTGCTCCCCCTCTGACTGTTGGAATCCTCCATCTCATACGCTCTGGCAATTGAATTAGGCCTGGCAAACGAAGTTGTCAGACAAGTGGAGTAGTTACTCCAATCAAATAAATCAAACGGCAGCACCTGGATCAAAGCCAAGGAACTTGTCATCCACCCACGCATCAGACAGATAAATTTCTGATGCGATTGTGGGTGACAATTCGAATAATACACAAAGAAGTTGGAAGGGCATGGAAGAAAAATGACACATAAATTTCCATAATGGTGAGTGATATTGCCTGTTATTTATGGGGTACAGGTCCTTGGAGTTAATGCTTGCCTCCTGCTGTCTGCATCTTCATAAATTATTGACGAAATGAATTTGTCAAATGGTGATTTAGGTAAAGTACATCTACAGTCATACGTAGTAGTGGTAGTAGTAGTTGTTGTTGTTGTCGTCTTGGATGCAACTTTGGCAATTAGCTTAATTAAAATTCAATTTCAATCAATTAAATGCAACTTCATCGTGATAAGACTAATCGCCTTTGAAGGCAAATGCATGGCAAAAAGATCAAATCAGCTGGAGCTCTACTTAACTCAATGGGAAATAACTACCAAGTCATGATGAATTTCAGACCAATTTTTAGGTTAATTGAATATGTTGTCTTCTATTGAAACGAAGCAAATATAAAATGAAATATTCGACTCATAGAATTGCTGCTTTAATCTTCGCTTTTTTGGCAAACCACAAGAGAAATAAGATGTTTAAGAGAATAGTCTTTGATTAAAGAAACTCATTTCGGATAAAAGTTGTATGGACAACTAAGACATTATTTGACATTTTTAATATAGTATTTGATAATATTTTGTTGAAAATTTGTAAAACTTTCAATAAACTTTCAATTGAATGTATTCGTATAAGATTCACCAAAGTAAACATTTGCTTTATCTATAGAAGGACGACAATTAGATTCCATGAGAATTGGTTTCCATATATTATCACCATTTGTTCTTTCTTTTAGAAATAGTTTTAAAAATTTCTAGTATTGAAATTCCAGTTTGTGTATTATTGAATTATACTTAATAAATTTGACCAAAACAAACAATTTAGAACGTGGATAAACTTTGGAAAATTGAAACCCCGCTTACTCTTACTACGTACACCAAGAGCACATTGCGTATACGTAATTTTTAAATTGCATTGAAGCAAGCCGAACGATGCCAGCAAAAACATTAAAGCACATATTCAACATTAATTTAATTTAGTTAAAGTAAGACAAGTTACTTTATATTTGTATATTCGGCATTATGGCAAATTGGTCATTGGAACCACCGTGCAGTATCCGGGTTTTTAGCTAATTATACACAGATTTACGACAATTAACTTTATAGAAATCCACTACATAACATTTAAAAGTACAGTTAACGAAATAGAAAAAGGATATTAAATCTATATTAATCTACGTCAATTTAATCTGTTTTCCTATATCTCAGTTATATGTACATACAAATATCATTAATCGACTTTTTATTAAGTGGTTCTAAAAGTTAACTAGTAAGAAAAGGAACTAGTTGGGAGTGTTGAACTTAGATAGACTACATTTTAATCTCACATTAAAGCCAATTTGTTTGTAGTTAACTTTTGTAATAAGTTATTTCGCCATGTAAAACACAAAGATATGAATATTTCATAGATATGTTCATTAATGCAGCCAAAAGGATATTATTTTTGGAAGTACTTTCAAGAGCTACTTAGTTAGTTTATATGCTTTTTAATTTTGTTGTTTAACTTTAAGTGAATAGCATCTATTAAAAACACTTCTTGTTTTTTTATAGTTTTACGTTTCAGAAAAAGGTAAGGGAATATATAAGTGTCCTAGCTACCTCTAGTCTATATATATCGAAAGAGTATACATTAACAAATATAAAAGAGTTTCATTTCAATTAACATCAACATACATACATACATACATATGTATGTGATTATTTTACAAAGCACCCAACAGATTAATCTAAAAGGCTCTGCAACTTAAAATGGGCTTTCAATATAAGCCGATTTAGAAAAGGCCTCTAGCAAAAATACCAAAAAAACAAAAAAAGATCAAAATAAAAGTTGATAAAAACAAATTTGGCTTTTGTTTGCTCGGACTTCAAATAATATTGTCTAGTTGACATTTTCAAGGACTTACAACTTTAACAAAACCAAAAAAAAATTGTTACGTAAGCAATTTTCAAATGCAAATTCTGTGGACTTATTGTTGGCCTATGCCAACAATAACAACAAACATCAAAATGGTCTGATGTAAAAAGAGGTGTCAACATGATTATAATTGAGTTAAAATTAAACCCAAAATGTCAAATCCCTCAATGCATGCGGCCCAATTGAAGTTGTCAGCTCCGAGTTTTTGGCCTAAAAGTGGCAAATAATAAGCCAATTGTCCTGCTAATTAAACAGAACCTGCCCCACACACACAACAACAACAAAAGAGCCAAACTTAGTTACAAACTGACAGGCATCTGTTTCGGATCATAAAAACTTTTGCTTTACCCACACAGATGTAGGGGTGGCCTCATGGGGGAAAAAGGGAGGGGCCTTGGCCTGGGTCATGGAAACATGCCAACTAGAATATAAAACCGAAATCATCATCTGTTCTCAATTCCACCTACTGATGAGAAGCAAAACCTAAATTTATGCATGAATTGTGACCAAAATATTGCAAAATTCGTTCGTGCCCAGCTGCCTTTTCCAACATTCCCCCAAAACAACGTTTCCATTCCGCTTCCTTAGGTCTTCATTTGGCTGTTTTGTTATTAATGTCAAGTGACCCACTAATTTTGAAGCCTTAAATAAATAGGTACCTGCTATTTTTAAATTAGACCTTAGAACCTACTAGTAAAATGAAAGTAATGCGCTGGGAGAGATAGGACAGAGATAGGATAGGACTCAATTGGGACCACTTTTTCTTACTTATCTGAGATATAAATTAAGCTTTCTGTCTATGCTGATGATCATTTTGGGATAGCAATTCTTTGCTGATAAAAATATATCGATGTCTCTTCATAGATGTTTGTAAATTATGTAAAATTTTGCAATTGAATGTTGATTTTCAACCAAAAAGTATTTAAAACTTTAATTACATTGAGTTCTCATTAATGTTGATTCATTATCGAATACAACAAATTTACTACTTGGATACTTTTTAAGTTAGTAATAATCTTTTCAATGAATTTTTAAAAAGCGCAATCTAATGAATGAATCTATTAAGCCGAATAAATCATTCTAAAACGTAGATTGCTCTAAGTATTCAAAGTTTTTTTCACCAAATTATCTAATGTTGGACTCATGCATTCAAAAAGTAATTGAACTTTGCACTCAGTTTTCTATTTTTAACACATAATTAAAGGGTTAAACAGAAGTCTAACTAAAATGATCTTAACCCTCTAATGCTCGTGAGTTTTTAATCGATTGTCATAAAATTATGAACACAATGAACACTGAAACTGTTTTAAAAATTTTGAAAATTTATTTGAGTTTGAAATAAACGATTGAAACTTTTTAACATAAATTAACTTCGAAATGGTTTAAAAAATGGTCAGTATCAATGATTTTCTAAAGTATCGATATGTGTCTTGAGGCACTCTTGGGCATTAGAGGGTTAAATATTGTGTTTTAAAACGAATGGCAAAAGGTCTTGGTAAAACTGGAATATTAGTGGGTCACAACAATTCTAGACCTAAAAACAGAGACAAACTTACAAGTTGTGCTGTATTTTGCATTACTTTGTATTTGTAGTCTTATCTATTTCATACTTCAGTTTTCAAAAATCTTTTTGGCTAACGACTCAGACAACAAGTTTTCAGTCAAGTAAATTAACTCCTCCGTTCTATTTCATGTGAAACTGCAGTAAGTATGACTTGAAAGTAATGAAGTACTTATGACCAAGAAAAGTGAATTACTTCCGAATCGATTTCCAACTAAAACTTATTTATATTTATGTATATTTTCAATATTTTATATAGGGTATATTCAAAGACTTTTTTTCATTATGTTTGATATATTTTTGTCGCAGACGAACCAATTCTCATTATTTCTCATTAAAATTCATCAACATGTTGGGCGTTTAACTGAAGTGTCCCCTTTGCCCTTCCCCTCACCCATTCCTCCTTTACACGCTGTCTGTCAACATTTTCTAACGATTTTATTTCCCTCGCGCGATTTAATTAAGTCTAATGGTAAAATGTTGTTATGCCATTAAATTGCTTTTGTTGGCCTTTTTTTTTTTTTTTTTTTGTTTTCCCTTCTTCAGGTATGCAAAATCAAATTACAAAATGTGTATAAAAAAAAATAATTGCAATTTGTTGAATTGGAAATTTTAAAACTTGATGCTCGATAATGAGGAATGAACAAATTATTAATAGAAAACGATTGAAATAGTATAAAATGAGTTTAGAAAATTATGTTAAAACTATGCACATAATTTAGAAATAAACCAATGAAAAGATATTCAAAATGGAAATAAATGTAATCAAAATTTTTTGAGATTGGAGTGGAGTAGAGTATGAAGACAAAGAAATTAAAAAATTATTTAAAAAATAAGCAAATAAAAACCAATGAAAGTAATTAATTTGAAAGGGAATTCTAAGTATTTCTCAAAACTCCCCAGAGACAAAATAAAGAATTCGAAACTTTGATGACTTCTTTAAATAATATATCAATAAATTTAATCTTTATCATTTTGTTGATAAAGAAGATCCATTGATTTAAATTATCTTATCTAACTGAGCTTTGAGATTCTAAGTGGATCTGGATGAAAATATAGAAATAGATAGATATAGAAAGATATTCAAGGTGTACCCTAAATTTGTTTTCAAATGAATAAACCAAAAGTCTTTGCTTCAGTTTCAATTCCAAAACTTTCAAATGCATCAAATGAGATTACATCTAATTGGAATCTAAGGTATAGTATAAGTTATTCTTTTCAATAGATTCTTTTATACTTTACACAAAGATTCTTTTTATATTAATTAATTCATTTATGGGAATTTGGTATCTCAATTAATCAGTTAATGGCAAGCAAAGTAAAAAGTTGAGTGCTGCAAAGTGAAAGCGAAACATAGGATGGATACACTTAATACAATATCAATTGAATTTGTTTGGTTGTTTTGCTTATTTTTTAGCAGTAGACACTATTCAATTTGTATGAATGAATGATTTCAAAATCCTACTCACGTGCTGGGCAAGGCCATTGATGTGGTTACCAGCTGGTGCTCCTATTCCTCCCCCACCTCCGCCTCCTCCTGCTGCTGTTGATGATGATCCTGATGGTCCTTTATGCTGTGTGGGCTTAGTGGACGATGACGACGAATGTGAGCCAATGACCGGACTAGTATGCGCAAAGCCAGTGACTGATGTGGTGGAGTTTGTATTGGTATTTGTATTGGAATTGGTATTGGTCGATTGGTATCTGTTGTGATGACTGTTGATCAGGGAGGGGGAGGCTGGCGGTGTGGTGGTAGGTTGTTGGGTTGTTGGAATTGAGGGGCCCGTTCTGTTGCGTAAACGGGCCAAAGCACTTCGTAAGCCCTCCGTATTGTCTTTGTCGGGCCCCTTTCCAAATGAAATGCATTCGCAGAGCAATTTTGGATAATTCCTTTTGTCTCTCTGTCACACTAACTCACGCTCGCTGTGTGTGTGTGTGTGTGTGTGGGTGTGTTTATTGTGCGCCCCTTTTAAATGACTCTAATTTATTTGAATTTAATTTATTTAGTATTCCACTAGCCAGCTTGAAACTTTTTCAATCCAAGTACAAATAAAATATACGATCCGCCGCCAAATGCAGCAAAAGTTTTCGAAGACCAACAAAAAATACTCATTCCAAAATACCCATAAAAACTATTGGGCCACAATGAATAAAAGGAAAAACCAAAACTTTAGCAGTCACGATTCGTCCTGAAAAAAAAAAAAAAAAAGTATTCACTGAAAGTAGAAGAAAGAAGAGAGGAGAGAGAATTTACGATTACAAAATATTGAAATATTGAGCAATAAAAATGCAATAAACTTTTAACCAACATCACAAAACCCGACACGGCCATTAATTGTTGAGACTGAATCCAAAAAACGACCAACAAATTCAAAAATTCAACAACCGAAAAAATGCAAAACAAACTTTTGATTGTAGCCAGAGAAACTTTTCATTAGAAAACTGGCCAAAACAACATAAACACGGACCAAAAAACAAGGTAAAAAACAAAGTGAAACAATTAAAAACGACAGCCCCCAGGGCAGAGAATAGCAGAGGAGCAAGAGGATGGCCATTTGGTTGCCATTTTGTACCTTTTCGGATAGTCCCCAAGGATGTGAGAAATGACTTTGTGCTCTAAGCTAAAGAAAAGACGACCGATGTACGCCCTCGCTGGCGTTATGAATCAGCTTGTACATAAATGGAGCTGAGGAGGTTGAGGTGGTCGTATGGAGATGGTGTGTGGTTGGGTGGTGCTCACCTGGAAACATTTTGTTGCCTCTGGCCATGAGTGGAGCTTGCTGCTGCATATAGCCAACTTGACAAATGTCTTATATGCACATGACCATAAAGTTTAGCTCCAGCTTCAAACTAGCAACATGAACAGCAACAATAATAAGAATAAACTGGATCGAATAACTAACTTTGACTACAAAAAAGTTTTTATACCCTTACTTAGTTTTACCTTTTATTTAGAGCAGTCAAATTTAAACCTTCCCAAGTCATTTTACTCAATTCAATCTAATCTAAGGGATCGAGAAGAATTGAGTTTAACTTTGGGATCTATATTGAACTTTTATATCTTAAAATATTCAAAATTTTTAGAAATTTATTTATTCTCTAAACATTGTAATTTTTTAAGTCATAACTTCAAATTGGAATAAGATCCTTTAACTTATATAAATCATTAAAGAAAAAGAAATTGATATATCCAAAAATTTGGGCTAAATATTCCATTTTTAAATTAGCTAACTGCGATTTTCTGAATGTATTCTCCTATTCTAGACCTCCTAAAGTTATAAAACATTTCACATACGGTTAAATTTATATGAAATCCAACAACAAAAAGGATTGAAAAATGTGTTTACTTATACGACCCATATCCTTGTATGTCAATGTAGTCGTCGCCAGGCTGAAATATGGCTTTCAAATGACTTTCCGTTGGGTAAGCCCACATTTTGGTCACAGTTCAATTACCTCATTCTAAACACGGTTAGGTGATAAATTTGCAACTCGTTGAAGAAGAACATTTTTTGTGTTTGTTTTAAAAGAAACTTTTTATATGCTTAAAACTTTAACCAGTTGGTCTTAACATTGTTTTTCATACCTTTCCGTAAGGAGGAAAGGTCTGCATTTAGGCAGAAAGTTGGCCTAGGGCAAGGCTTAAGTGAAGTGTGCGATATTATCTTGATATTGATTAATTGAATGTTGGAAAAAATTAAGGCCGCATATGTTAATTACAAGCAGAAGCAATGACTTCTACAGAATGACCTATAGATGAAATAGTCAAGATAGCTTAAGCTATACTTCACAAGTGCTCCAATATACCCCTCAAAGGGCAAAACAAAAAGGGAATGCGTTTTTCTTTTACATGCTTGTTTGTTGTGTCCTTTGCATTCCTTTAAAAGGGATTGTTCTTTTCTCGAAACCTCTAGAATTTATTGTTGAACTAAATTTAGTTGATTTTTGTCTTAACATTGAATCCCAAGCAAAAAACACAATAGCACATTAAAATTCTGTAAGAAACTTTTCACAATTATAATTCAGAAACAAGAAACGAATATCTAAATAGCAAACTTAAAGTCTTGGCTTTGACTCATCTGCAGTATACGGGGAGAGGGCTTTGTCTCAAAAGTTATGAGCCAATTCCTATTTAGACTTGTTCATATGTAGACAAAATTAGAGAAAAGTCTTTGAGACCAGCGGAAATTAAGAGCATTATTCACACTGAAAATTATGCAAGAAGAAAAGCCCGTTTAATTTATATTCAGTTGCCAATGTGTAGGATTTTGAATGTTGGAGTAAATATGTGTGGGCAAACTTGAAGGAAGCCCTTAATCCCAAGCCCTTGAATTGCAATTTCTGACGACTGTCTGGCCGCCCCTTAATAGTGAGTGGAGGTAAATGCAAATGAACCAAAAAGTCATTAAAATGCTGCTACTGATAATAATGATTTATGGGCGAATGTTAAACATGACGATGACAATGGACAGGACAATCGAGGGGTCAGACAATGCCATCCAGCCATCAGGCAGTGGTCGAGGGACAGTAGCGAAAAAGGACAAAAACCAAGAAAATTCAGAAGGACCACCATAAAATCATTTTTCTGGTTATTTTGTAAAAATGAAAAAAGAAATTTCCTTTTTTTTTTTTTTGTTGTTTGGTGTTCTTTTCTTTATATTCTTGAAGCAATTTTCCGCACATTTTTACTTATTTTTCGCTTCATGGTGAATCTTTCTGGCAGCCATAGCAATTATTTTCTCATATTACGTATACGCAATGCGTGCCCCAATTCACAGTTAACAGATTTATTCTTCTTTCGCAAGTCAAATTCAAAGTTCTGACTCAAGTGCTCGGACAGAATTATTTGCATAATTTAGCAGCCAAGTCGTGTCTAGACTTATACTGACACAAGCACGACAAAAAGAGATGAGAAATTACTTGAATTTTGAGTTTTCCCATAGGCAAAACGGAAAACGGAAACAGCCAGAAAAAAAAACCTAATGGCAACGCCTTGATGAGACCACGCATTTGTCTCACACTCTGTCCCTTTCAGTCTCCCTCGCTCACTTAGTGTGAAAAACCAAATCTAAAGTGAAATTCATAGAATGCGATTTGTCATTTGATTTTCCCTCCATCAAACAGGTAAGTAATTATATATCATAATCATAATCAAGCGGCATTTCAATAATCATATTTTTGCATTCATTACATGTGTACCTACATATGTATCCAAATATATCGAACTTGATTGATGTTTGATGTAACTGCTGCTGCCGATGATGATGATGATGATGATGATGATTATCCTAATAATTTATAATCTGACAAGCGAAACCAAACGCCAAAGCAAACAAAAAAAGCAACACTCATAAATCACACAAAATTATTTGCTCAGGTGTGAAAAAATATTACCAAAATATATATATAAACATATATACATTTATATTTCCTCATGTGCAGTATTTTACTTTTGTGATGAGTTTAAATATTCATTGAATCACAAAAATTGATAGCACAGTCCGACTATATCTAGTAGAAGGTTCTTTAAATATTTTAGCATGCATTTTTGTGTTTTCGGCAGATGACCCAAATATATTCATTTGCATAAACTCGACTTAAAAGTGAAACAGGAAAAAAAAATTCATAATATTTTTCCATTACCATATTTATATAAATACAGAATTATTTATTCATTTTTATCAATTATCTAAGAGCATTTGTCACAATAAATCTTAATGCCTTAAAAACTGAATACCATAAAAATTAGTAGACAGGGACAGATTGCTTTAAGTTTCCAGCTAATATTTGAAATTGAAAACCTATCCGGATAGGGAAAGATTAATTCAGATTTGATTTACCATTTGCTTATTGTTTTTGGTACTAATTAATATTTTAATTGGATGCAGGCACATTTGAATGTAAAATTCACAATGTTTTACCTCAACCACAATTAACAGATAACAGAAATTTGTCAGAAATTGTTAATTAAATTTAAACTATTCAAATTGCTCATATTTTGCTTGCCATTTATTGAAAGATTGAGGTAAATATTTATTTATGTTTCTTAAAAAAAAAACGCATGCAAACTGAAATTTAAATGTCATATTTTTATAGAGTAAAATGAAAAATGATTAAACTGCAATTTAATGACATTTTCTATTCATTTTGTTTACAATTTTAGTCTCTACTTTAGTTTGTCACAAAGCAGCCCCTAAAAGCATGCAACAAATTTGTTAAACGATTGAAATTAAAAATCATATGCCTAATACTATCAATTTTAAATCTAAACTGCTACAAAACAAGGAAATATAAAGTTTCTAAGAAACCATTAGATCCTTGTTAACGAAAAGGTAAGGATAAGTTTTAATTTTCCACAGTAAATCATTTGTTTAGAGCTCTAAATTGAAGCATTTTTGTTATTTATGAACTGGGAAAACTATTTTCCTGTTGCTGTTTGCCAATGATTTAATCAATTCGAATGACATTTATAATTTCAACATTTTTAATTTCATATTTAGCATTGACTTTTTATTAGCATTTAAATAGATATGTGTATTTATGCATTGCTTTGATAGAAGTCAACTGAAAGTTATATAAAAATTTGTATCAATAATTTTATTATTCAAAATAATATGCCAACCAAATTGACTTTTGTTGGTGGAATGTTATTCAAATAGGCCAGCCAATATTTCTCTTCTATTATAATATTTTAATAGAAAAAAAACAATTTTTAAATATTTCTTGAAAATGTTTTATGAAAAAAACAAAGGATTCGCAGAAATTTAATTGACGGCGCGTTAAATTGTTAAAAATAAATTCAAGCAAAACCAAACAAAATTCAATTAAAGCCAATAAATTGAAGTTAATTTAAGTTAATTTTTTATTTAGTTAGTTAAAAGACAAAAGAACTCCCATTTTACATAAAATAATTAAATTTATGTGGCACAACCAATTTATATATCAGCCGTTGAAAAGATTTGAACTTGAATTTCAGTAAAAACCTCACACACACTCAAACCCACACACCACACACACGTTCACAGAGGTTAGAGACATTTCTTTTGATGTTAAAAATCAACTTTGCCACACTCAAGACACACTTTAGTCTGCTTTTTTCCCTCTAATAGCCACTTAATTAACATTTCTGTTGAGGTTACTCTCAACATATGGCCCACCCCCCACAGCACCCATCCCCCAAACTGGGTTCTATGTATCTCTGATGTTTTGTGTGCACATCAAGACCATTTACTGAGGCCAATTTCCAGTTGACTGAATGGGCCAACATATCATGGTAATGGCAAACTAAAACGCAACAAAACAAAGTCATTGGGCGGGCATCAATGATAATGTTGAAGTCGCTAGAGAAAAGGTTAAGTGGACCAAATAGACTCAATGACTTGCTCTCTTCTGTTCTTTTCTTTTTTTTTTTTTTAATTGTGATGATTACTCGAATGCTGCTAAACTAACAAAAGCATAAAAAAGCATTTAAACTAAAGAAAACAATTTATGCCATGACTTTGCATTTGAAGGACTTTATCATTTCGAGCATTTTCTTTCTCTTTCTCTGGGTCTCCCTCTGTCTCTCTCTCTCTCTCGCTGTCTCCCTTTGTGTAACTCTGTTTTTGTTTCTTGTGGCCGCATTTGACACAGGTAAAGCGATTCTCGGCAATCAGTTTTCAAAGGTTGCCAGGGCCAGCAGACACAGTAAACTTTGTGGTTTATACGTGCAGCATATGTAAGCATGGAGTGTAGTTTGAATACCCTTAAATTTCAGCTAAGTCCTTCAATTCTGCGACTAAAGTTACTTAAGAGCTCTTTAGCATTTGTCGTACCACAAGGGATTCGTAAAACCTTTAGAAAGAAAAATAACTTTAAACTAACTTTAGTTTAGAATCCTTTCAATGGTCCTCTCGACCTGTTTTATACATTTTTGCTCGATTTCTAGATGTTTTAATGTTCTAATCCCTCTGGTTACCTCAAATGAGCTGCTTATATCAATTGGAAACTTAATCACTAAGTTTTACTGAACTACTTTAAGAAGTAACAGACAAGTTTACAAAAATAAACTGACAATTTTAGTTTGATTAAGGATATTATTTTAATATACAAAATAAATCGATTCACATTCATTAACAAAGAGTATAGAAAACCGTCACAGCGAATGTTAGTTCAGAACCCAAACCCTTATTCAACTTAAATGAGAAATTGAAACAAGCAAAGGGAGGAGACAAACAGACAACTTGATGATGGTTATTATAATATTCCTTTGTATTGGAATGGGAAATGAGAATGGTCGGGTGGGTACATGAATGGCTTTTGGCTGCAATTCACACTGAATGTCAATGACCAGTAAATGCAGCTTTGTCTGGCATTTTATTATGGCTTCAATCCTGAATGAAAATCACCAATTTTCGAAATACCCTTTAAGAGCATACAAGATAATATTTCTTGATAAACTTGATTATAATTAATGGGGAGCTTATGTCTGATAATTACAGGTTTAGTGCCCTCCTTCTCTCTCTCTCTCTCTCTCTCTATTTTGTGTGTTTTTCTTTGTTCCTGTTGATGCAAATGTTGCAATGAGAGAATGTTGCGCGTTTCTCTCTTTACACACACACACACAATTTTTGGCTTAAGCTGCGTATACGCAATTATATATTCTTGTAATTAATTAAAACGCTCGAGGAAAAGAAGGAGCATTTACTTTGTACGCTTATTACATATTTACCCAGTGCAAGCCATTTTACGGATTATATTCTCTCTTTTCATTTTACGCTTTCTCTTTCTTTCTTTCTCGGCGCCTGTCTTTTTTCTTGAATACCATCTACTTGAATGTTGCACTTAAAAATGCTTTAATTAAACCAAATTTTAAGTAAACCAAATCAAACCAAACCCCGTTTCATGTCCCTGCATGCGGTAACAGCAGGCGGCAGCAGCCAATCAGCTTGCCATAATCCTAGGAATTTTTAAGCAATTACCATGACAAGTGAAGCACACACGGACATACGCACACACCTGCATATAGATGAGAGTGTGTGTGTGTGGGTGTGTGTATCATAACGACAGACTGATTGATGTTGTTACGCTTAACTGTCACCTGAACACGTCGAACAAGCAAAAGATAGGCAAGTGGATGAGGAAAAGGATGTTGCTTGGCTCAGCATGAAGTAGCTGCTCATAAATCACAAACAAATCAGCGAATCCTTCAAATGACTTCATTAAAAAAAGCCTCGCCATATACACACACACACACACACACACACAGACTGAGAGACAAAACACAATACAAGGAACTCAACAACGTCAGCAGAACCAGTCAAGTGGGATACTGCCATCGAGGGATTCTTCAAATTGGTATCTCTTTTTTTTCGTCCCCCTCTCTGTTTCCTTCTCTCTCTCTCTATCTATATATCTCTGCTTCATTAAGAACAATTCGAACCGCACAAGTTGGTTCCAGTCAAACTCATATCCAGCATTCAGCTCATCCCCTGTAGCTCATCCCTTTTTTTGTCGAGCTGAGAAGCTTTTATGTGCAAATGCTTATTAGCAACACATTCATGTCATTTATGTGTGCCTACTGTACAAGTCTACAGTGAACTCATATTAAAGGAATTTAGAAATGTTTAGAAGGATAACAACAAATAAGTTTTAAATCTGTCGACATAACCCACTAAATATCCATGCTTAAACTCAATTGATTTGTCAATCTTATTATGGATCTTATTATTCTTATATACAAAAATGATTTACTAAAGTTCCAAAATTTATTAATAATAAAAATTGGTAGATTTCTATTTCCGAGATGCATTTTGCTTGTAATTGTGTGATTTTACCTTCTTATTTGATCTGCTATTTGAAAGATTCTATGTAGGGGCAGTCGATACAACTTTTTTCAAAACAACGAACATTTTTAATTCCCATTTGATTGATTCGCTTTAAAATCTGATAAAACGTTCTTTAGTCAATATAGGGTTATATTTTTGATTAGCTCAAGTAAATGCCCTTCCTTTTTATGTAACTTCTTCCCTTTTTTTTGGAAAATGAGTTTCACAACTGCCATTACATGTAAAAAACTACAAGTTTTTTTTTAAATATTTCTTAAATCATACTTGGTTCTTCAGTGAACATAGAGAAAGGATTGTCTATATCGACAGTTTGATCGACAACCTTCAAAAAATAAAGAACCATTTTATGTTGAGATTGTTGTTAAATCAAAGTTGACAAGGGCTCAATTTTCGTACACTATCTTCAAGTTTCCATTTGAAAGTTTTAGCCAAAGCAGACTGACTTTTGCCCTTGATGTTTCTTAGAAACGATAGCCTGGTCCCCTTAAGCAAGTATCCACTGTATGACCTTTTTCCTTCTTTTTTTCTTCTTGCTTTTACCACCCTGGTATATATTTTGTGACATTCTCTTCGCATTTAGTAAACAATACTTGTCCCTTGTATATGTATGTACAATATGCCCCACATCCTCATCTCTTTTGCGGTTTTGATTGAGACTCTCCTTCGTGGGGCTATGGCTCAAACGCTTCCTAATTGGAAAGGCAAAATCAACTTTGGCCTCCCGAAAAATTTGTTCTTGTTTATCTTAATGAAACCGTAGCGAAATAAGCAAAATTTGTTACAACAATTTTCCTAGAAACATCATCATTAATGCTAAAAGGAGTATCTTTAATTTTAAAAGAAAGATGTAACAACAAAAATTAAGCATGCCAAGTGAAATCCGGCCAATTGTAAAAGTGAACAACACACCCAAAAAAAAAAAGAAGAAAAAAATGCTGACTATAGCCAACTAATTTAAAGTTTAACTGGAAAAGTTTGCCTTGTTGTTGCTTCTCGTTTTTTGTTTTGCTTTGTATTCTTCATTTTTATTATTTCTTGAGCCTTTTGTTTCTCATTTTTATTTCATGCTCAGTTTTCTTTTGGCGTGCCAGTTTTCCTTTCATATATATATACGTATATATATATGTATTATTTAGACGCTATTGTGTCATTGTCCAAAATTTCATAATGACCAACAGAATGAGAGACTTGGAGAGCAAAAGACATGAAGAACTGAGGGCGAAAACCCCACCAAGTTGTCGGTTGTTTTATTTTTTTTCTTGAACTTCTTAAGTAGGCATAATGGGCCAGGCTAATGATAATCATAAATGGTCAACGACCTGAAACCCCATTAGATAAGCTCTAGAAAAGCAAATAAACCTCCAATTATGAGACACTATTTAATCATCGATTCAGTAGTGAAAAAAAAAATGGAAAACGCCGACGGGTGATTGTTACTAACACCACAAGAACGTGTTATAAATTACTACTACTACTACTACTAATACTACGACGACTCAACTCACGTGTGTGGGTTGTTGTCAGAGGGTGTCACTCCAAAAAGTATGCCACACTTTTCGTTGCAAGTTTTCAAATATGTTTTAAGTTTATTTAGACTATTTTCTTGGTTTTGTTTAAAAATTATATAATTTTTTTTCTTCTTTTATTTATGTTTTAGCACAGGACACACGCACAACACATAGACACACACAGAGAGACACGTTGATTGAGATTCGAGCACATTTTGTTTGCTTTTTGCCTAACACAAAAAGGGAAATCGAAATTTTGTATATTCTATTTGAATGCGAACGACGACCCAAAGGCAACGAGCGTACAACTGCGACTGAACACTTGAAAGACAGTTTTATAGGGAAAAACCCGACGCAGGCGGCACCTAAAAAAGACGAGTGAATATGTGAGTGGGAGAGCGAAGGAGGCGAGAGGTCTGGGTGGGTGGTTGGTAAAACAGCGCGAAAGCCAAGTCAAAGCAGGGAAAGCAAAGCAGCTGACACATATTTCGCTTTGTTTTGGTTGTGAACTAATAAATGGTGGCCAACAAGAAGGGTAGTGACGCCGCCTTTGGGGTCTCGGGGGAGCCGGCTCCAAATGTGGTGCTCTCTCTCTCTCTCAGCGCTTGCGCCTTAATCCTGCTCTAGTCTACAAACTCTGTGTGTGTGTGTGGAAAAGCATTTTTCTAGGCTTAAAGAAAGCAAAGGTCTGTGTCTGTTTTTAAAAACGGCTCAAGTGCTGTGTGTAAGGTTGTGCTTGTGTTTGTGTGTGTGTGTGTGTGTACGTTTCGGGACACACAGAGAATTTTTTATTTTGCACAGGATTTAGACAAATCCAAAAGTTCATTTTATTGATTTCCTCTGTTGTGGCCAAAAAAAAAAAAAATAAATAACCTACTGCACCACTAAGCAAAATGAATGATTTCCCTTCATTTTGTTGTTTACGAATTTGAGTGTGAAAGACACATCAAATGATTGAGTGAGTGAACGAATGTTTAACGAAATAAGTGGAAAGCAAGAGTCGTGTAAAATACAACTACTACCAATACAAGTGCATTTTAGGTTGAATGAACCATCAAGCATCTACATTGTCCCACATTTCGACCCATTTCCGAACCCAACCCAACCCAATGCCACCCGAAAAACCCCACCTTCTCGTTGCAATTGACATTCTGCCTTTCGCTCGCTGTTCCCGATTCCAAGCGGGAGGCCATCTCCTGGCAAGTAATGTCCCTACACACACACACAAAGAGACACAGCGACACATGTATGTGTCCTGGCAGCATGACAGACATTGTCAGCGAGCAAGGAGAGATGCGGATCTGTGTATGCGGATGTGGATATGACAACTGTAAATGAGCAATTTATGGCGGACTCGTATAGAACTTAATTTCTTTAGCATGTGTTGTACGTATAAAATGGAATGAATCCCATTAAAACCCTAAGAAACCTTCTATCCAGCTCAATTACCATTAACTGAAAAGCTTTAAGAAGTTTTACAGTTACAACAAAATGAAAACAAAGTAGTTGAAAATTAAAAGTATTACATTTTTAACTTGCATCATAGTTTAGTTTATCAAATGCCATTTAGACCCATATTTTTCCTGGGCCCATGTTTATAGATATATCATTTTTGCAGTCGTTGAACGTTAATTTCCAATTAAATAAAATGGAGACCTAAAAAAGGAATATCAAGTAGGTTGTTACATGTTCAAAAGATTAAGAGTAAGGAGAGTTTCAGTTAACTTAACACTATAAACAATTTTGATCGGTAAGTCTTTAAATTTTAGACTTTTTGGTAAAACAGAGGAGCCAGACGAGTCGAAAAGTGAATTCGAAAAAAAGACGTAAGACTACTGCGTTAAATGTTACTCTTACAACGTCCAAAAGAGTCTAAGAAACATCAAAAATTTTTCAAATAAAGAAAAAATGTCTGGTGAAGAAAAAAAATGCATTTATTTTTTGGTCATGAAAACACATTTTAGTCCCTCAAACTCGACTGCTTTTTTCAGAATGACTTTGTGTTGAAAAATCTCTCGAATTGAAGGATGTCAATATGCATACGCGCCTTGTTATCAGTATTTGGAAAAAAAAAAAAAAAAAACTCATGGTTCGTTGATAATCTTCATACTAGTCGAAAATCAACAATTTAAATACCAACATGTCGTATGAGTCATAAAAATTTGCAGTAATACGGCAAACTCTTTCCCAGGCAATAAGCCATGATACCATGATCCATGATTATAATAGCTTTTACTGGACCATTATTAAGTAGGATAACCAATAAATAACTCCAGAACAGAATAAAAACACGAAAATAGCAAACGTATTAAATATAAATATGTGGACGCCACTGTATGTGGCGAGGTTTTTGTTGGAAGTTCGGTTCTTGTTACCACTGAAACTTGTCTAATAAAACACATTCAACTAAAAAAAACCATTGCTTCAAAAACACACATCATGACATTCACTTTGCTTGTCTTTATTCGAATTCTAAAGCCTAAAGCATACAAATAATTGGTGTGCTCCAAAAAATGGCAATATTTGTATATGGATAGAGGGAGAACTTGACTTGTAGTTGATATTGAAACATAATAAATACACATTCTTACTTTCATTACAAAATAATTAACTTGGATACAGGAGGCTGCACCCATATCAAGATGATGGCATTTCATTCATACTATTCTATTTTTAGCAAAATATGTATATGAAGCAATACTCATAAAGTAACTAAGGCTCTTATCATTTTTAAATTTAGAAATTAGTCACACATTCCAATATGATTTTTCAACATATTGCATTTAACTTGATGCTGAATGTAAATGTTACAATCTCACCTAAAAAAAAAAGCAGAGCAACTCGAGGAGTTGTTTTCCCAAGTGAGGCTCTTGTATAACACACAAAGAAACTCAAGGACTCATGGAGCCAGGTGAACGAATATATTCATATGCCACTCTTCAACAGAGAGTACTTGAAAATGCAATAAGAATAGAGACCAAACGCCTTAAGAGTCTAATCATATGAACACTTATTTGTTATGTGGAAACAAATTTTGTTTAGTGCTGGAATATTTTAGAGAGTTGAGATGATTTTTGGGCAGAAACTTGTTGATCAGCTGGTTAAATTATTAAGTAAGAGTATTTCGTAATTTGCTGCCCATGCATTTCCAAATCTTTAAATTGACAAATATTGATTTCATACACAGAAACTCTATCTTACCCAAGTTCATATTTTGCTTTCTGTGGCTGCTGCTGTATACAATTTTTATCTTTCTTATGTTATACATACACTGTAAAAAAAAAATAGTGTATTCTACTCTGGAAATACTCAACCCATCGAAAAATTACTAGACAGAAATCAAATTAAATTCATTAGCTTTCACTCCTTGATTGACACTTTCCTATCGGGGCCATAATCTGAATAATAAGTGCTAGTAATATTTTAGGCTTAACCCCTAAAAGTGTGCTGCAAATTACCCAAAAATCCAGCAATATAATAAAAAAAAACATGACAAATCAAAAAGCCGCTTCTATTTACACACACATTTAGAAAATCAAACAACAGTTAATCAGAATAAACAAATAAAAATTGGTGGCCAGACTAAATGATTCCATGAATTGCTGGAAATTAAATACCAACTCCATATATTTGTAACTACACTTGGAAAATAAATATTATAATTTATAATTTTGTTTTCAGATTAGACCTATGAAATTTAATCATTTACTCACTTTCTATTGAGTGAACAATTTCAATTACTCAGTAAAATATTTTGAATGCGAATCGAAGTAAATGTTGGTGGATATTTGTTACAAGAGACAAAACATAGGCCAAAAACTTCAAGACAATAAAATTTTGGCAAAGTTCTCATGATTACCAATATTCAAGGGCTAAAAATTTATGAAAGTATTCTATACTCAATTGGGGGAATCCCCGCGTACGATCAAATCAAATTTATCTCATAGATATTTAGAAATGTGAAAATTAATGTTTTTCGGCGGTTTCGTCTTTACCAGTAAAAACGAAAAAAGAAGAAGGGACAGGAATCTTACATTTAGTCTCTAAGAAGCAGAATTTAAATTTCCAACGGAATTCAATTGGGTTTTTTTTCAGTGTCGAAAATTATGTACATATGTATGTATAAATTGGCATTGACTATAAGCTAGACTTCAAGTTCGGATTTCATTTAGTTAGTTGTCAAAGTGCTCTTGAAGTGAATAGAATTGAGTCAAATAAATAAAACCGATTCCTTCAGAAAAACAACTTCATACGGACTCTGGGGCAAATTGAAAATGTGCAGTGAAGCACAGAGAAAAGCTGCTCAGGTATAAATATATAAACAATTGACAACTTTTTTTTTTAGAAACTTTCTATTGTCGGCTTAAAAAAGTTTGGTTTCCCGGTAGGGAAGATAAGAGAATTATTTGGCATGTTTTCTCACACTTTATGACACATAAACTTACATATGTATGTATGTAGGTAAATAGGGGTCCAAGTCCAACCAATCAACAACAAAATTGACAATGATGAGACAAAGTTAGCTTTAACACCTCGCATAGACATTGATTTTGGTAAAAAACCAAACTCACCAAATATTTCAGATAAGATAAACAAGCAAAAAAAATAGAGGGAGAAAGAATGAGAGTGATACGTTAAGAGAGTGCTGGAAACCAATTTTAGAACCAAAATGTATACAGCCATCAGAAAAGCACTCAACGATCAGTTGAATCTATGCCGACCAAGCGAATGGTCGTGCTTTTGAACTGAAATCATTACTCCGACAAAAAAAGAATAGAAACTTGGTCGATAGCTATTGCCGGCTGTGACGATGAGTGAGAAAAATGTCCGTAGACGGGTTATAACACCCACAAGTGATCCTCAGAATACGGATCCATTGTTGCGGCAGCGTGGGTCTGCCCATGGCGATGATGAGGTAAGCCAACTTAACCGTTGAACCACTTCACCCTCAATGGGTAATCAATTATACATATGTTTGCCGTGCATCGATTAGATAGACTAATACAGGTATTTCAGAAGGGTGTGGTACCCAAAATATGGCTGGATTTATGAGTAATCCAATTATATATGTAGAAACATATATTTTGGCTTTATCAAAAAGGCAAACGCATTACATATCGAATTTTGCCCCCACCAACTTTGCAATCAGTTATCTAGTCTAGACTAGAAACCTCATTTACTGTTAGTAATCAGGCAAATAATGGACTTGAAAATACTTTTATATTGTAGGAGGGGATTTTCTATAATTTTATGGTCTACAATTTCCTAAGAAATTAACCAAAACTTTAACTCTTTGCCAAATCTAACCAAAAGAGCAGTTTATTTTTAAAATCGGGGGGAAAAAAAGAAATAAGCAATCACCAATTTTTTTTTTATTATTTCGGTGGCAACCAATTATCAGGTCTGTGAGTACAACATGTTGACCATACTTCTTGTATATAGATAAGATAAGTTTGTGATGGATTAAATCTAACATTTGGGACCCGATACACGCATTTCATGGCATAGAATTGTCGAAGGAGGGGTATTAATTAAGCAAAGACAACAACAAAAAGTTGTATGCCCTTGTCCATTTAAGTAGAGCATGTTATGACTAATCGACCTATATATATATATATTTCTAACCGATCCTAGCAACCCAATGCCTGTGAACGTGCCTTTATTGAACGCCACAAGATCAAATGGTATTGGGCTCCAGCTCTATTTGCTTTTTGGCTATTTCTTTATTGCGCCATTTCTATACCTGCCTGTCATCAATTGCCACGCCCATTGACTATCGAAGAGGAGGGCAAATATCCGGAACGGTTTATTGCCGAACGAGCGGAAAAGAATCTACAATCATTAGTCGAACTAGGACCACGAGTGGTGGGCAGTAAACAAAATGAAATGGGAGCTGTCAAAATTCTAAGCACCAGAATGAATAAATGGCGCACAGATTCGAGTCCAATTCATGATATCGAAGTGGATATTCAGGTGGCATCCGGAGCCTATGTCCATTGGTCCATGGTCAATATGTATCAGAGCATACAGAACATTGTGGTCAAAGTTAGTCCTAAGGGAACAAATAGTACAAATTATTTGCTAGTCAACAGTCATTACGATTCGGTGCCAGCTGGCCCAGGAGCTGGTGATGATGGCGCCATGGTGGCCAATATGATGGAAGTCATTCGTGTATTGGGCAAGTCAAAGATACCGCTTAAGAATCCAGTAGTCTTTCTATTCAACGGCGCCGAAGAGAATCCCCTGCAGGCTTCCCATGCCTTTATCACTCAACACAAATGGGCCAAGAATTGCAAGTGAGTTTGATGGGGAGGGAAATGTTTCCTCTTTTGGTTTAGTTGCTAATCATTTTTCTGTTTACTTTTCCAGAGCTTTGATTAACTTGGATTCAGCTGGCAGTGGTGGACGTGAAATTCTTTTCCAGTCAGGACCTAATCATCCTTGGCTAATGAAGAGTTATCGTCGTGCCATCAAGCATCCCTATGCCTCAACCATGGCCGAGGAAATGTTCCAGCACAATTTTATTCCATCTGATACTGATTTTCGCATCTTTCGTGATCATGGAGCTGTTCCTGGATTGGATATGGCCTATCAGTATAATGGTTATGTCTATCACACAAGCTTTGATCGTGCTGAGATTATTCCACGCGGCAGTTTCCAAAACACTGGCGACAATCTCTTGTCCTTGGTCCGTCAAATTTCTAGTGCTCCAGAACTGGATGATACTTCGGTAGGCTTTCATTCCCCACTCGCTCGAAGTAGTCATTCTAAAGATTGTTTCTTTTTGCTTTCAGAAATATTCCGAAGGACACACGGTTTACTTTGATGTGATGGGCTGGTTCTTGGTCTTCTATACCGAAACCGAGGGCATTATCCTAAATGTGATTGTGTCCTTAGGAACTTTGGGTGTTTTGGCCTATGCCATTAAACTTATATCCGTTACCTCGGGCATTAAGCTGGAGAAGATTCTGCGCCGTTTATTGCACACATTTGGTGTCCAGGTCCTTGCCGTGGTCGCTGGTACCGCTTTGACTCTCTTGATTGCTGTCTTTCTGGATCTGGTGCATTTGCCCCTGTCATGGTTTACAAACTCATGGCTTATATTGGGACTCTATTTCTGTCCCTTCTTCTTTGGAATGGCCATTGTGCCAGCCATGTATTTCCATTACACAAAAGATGTAAGTAGAATGAAAAGGAATATTTTGATTGAAAGATTGGAGTATATATTTTTTGTGTTCTAGGATAAACTGCCTATTGGCCAACGTGTGCAATTGTTGTTGCATTCACATTGCCTCTTCTTGGCCATTCTTACCTTGGTCTTGACCATTTGTGGCATTCGTTCAGCTTTCGTATTGATGCTAAGCTGCATGTTCTACACCATGGCCTTGATCATCAACTTGGCCACTAAGCTGCATACCAAAGGTTAGAGTCAGCTTTTCAAAAGGTATTCTTTTAAACTAATAACTTGTGTGTTCTTCTTTTAGATGTCGCCTGGGTCATTACCCATATTGCTTGTGGGGTTCCTCCATTTGTGTTCTTTGCCTATTTCTCGCATGGCTTCTTTGTCACCTTTATTCCCATGTTTGGACGTTTCGGACAGAATGTCAATCCCGATTTGGTTGTGGCCGTGTTTAGTGTGTCTGTGGGTTTACTCACTTGTGGTTTCATTATACCCACATTGCATCTATTCCGGAAATCAAAGACCATTATCTGTGTTCTGTTGGGCATCGCTGTATTCTGCATGATTCTGGCGGTAACCCCATTGGGTTTCCCCTATCGCCCGGAGACAAGTGTTCAGCGATTCGCTGTCCTTCACGCCAAACGTACCTTCCACGATGCCAGCAATAATGTACGTCGTCAGGAATCTGGTTACTTTATTATGCCTCAGGATAGACGCACTTACTCGGTGAAACGTAAGACACGCTGCCTTAACTTTAATTACTTTTCATTTCTAAGTGGTTCCCCTTTTCAGATAACGTTATCAACATGACTTTGGCTCAATCAGCTCACGAAGACTGCCTCAAGGAAACTATGTGTGGTCTTCCTTTGCATAATCAACGTTGGCACAAAACTAGGTAAAACCCCTAACTTAAGCACAAAAAGTTATCCTACTAAGCACTTTATTTCTCACAGAGAGAACAGTTTATGGATTCCCGCCTCAGAGCCCAAATTGGGTAAAAATCTGCCCACAGTTAAGATTGTGTCTAAAAAAGAAATTTCGTCCACCAAAATACGCTATGATATGACGTTAAGTGGTCCCGATCACATGACTCTCTTTATCCAACCCTTGGAAGGAGCTAAGGTCACAGGCTGGTCTTTCCATCAGGCCCCATTGCGTCTAAACTGGCAACCACCATTCTTTATCTACTTCTCTTGGGGCATTAATGATGATCCCCTCAATTTCTGGCTGGAATTTGAGGTATATAGCAAAAATATCTCATGAATTTTTATGAATCTTATTGTTGACATTCTGTAAATTTTATTAGAAACCCTCGGGTGATTGGAAGAAGTCAACATTTGAGCTTGGAGTCGGCGGTCATTGGACTCATGAAAGAGAACTATTCACACCCGATTTCAAAAAGTTTTTGAGCAGTTTCCCCAAATACGCTGATGCTGTACCCTGGCCGGCATCATATGAGACTTGGATCTACTGAGATTCTTAATTTTGTAATATAAAATTTTAATGATTAAATAATAATAAAAGTGAAGAACTTGAAAAATGTTTAAGAAATCAATCAAATTGTTGTTTATTCTAATAGTTTTCCCTTTGATTTCCTTAGCAACAATTGGCAAAGTGTATGTCTAATCGGTCAAAAGCCAATGAATACCTTTTTAAGCCCACTAATTGTTATTCCAATCAATCAATTAATCAATCAAATCAGCTTGCAATTGTCTAAAAACATTGTTGTCATCATTAGTCTAAATGTTTTTGCCAGTGTTGGGGGAATAAATTTGCAATTGGTTTTATGAGCCATATTTTGTTTATAAATAAAACAATTTTTTTATATTTTGTTTTTGCCAAACTTAAAAAACGCACGCCGCTTGCAACTAATGGGACAAAGATTGCAGATAAGGTTAGATTAAGATAAGATGCCATAAAACTTTTACTTCTTTCATAACCAACTTTTCAAATATTATCAATTGATTCCTAGGTAAGCGACCCACGATATTATGTTAAGACCCGGTAACTTAGCGGTCCAACAATTTGGTAAACTCTACACAATTGCCGATCTATTATCAATGCACTGTGATGTTTGTTATTAGATAAATCGGCCGACTAAATGAACTTTGAAATGGAAACTCTTAAAAACTATTGTAATTGAACTGGAATTGAGAAAGGTTTTAAAAAACTTGGATAAAAGTATGGATATGTTAAGATTATTTGATCCGGCTTATACCATAATTTTACAGAAGACATTTTGTCATCTGAAATTTAACTTCCAATAAAGATTGTTTTAGTTTTCAATGTTTGTTAAGAATATTTTCGGTCATTAAAAGTTAAAGTTTTATATTAAAGATAGCGCAGGGCAAAGTTTTGAGTAAAATCAATGAATTGTTGGGAACCACACGGCGTATGCGTGATTCAATGCATCAATTAAGTGAAAACGAGAAGCAAAGATTGTTTTTTTTTTTTTTTTGATAAATCTTCTACTAAATTCATTTGAAAGATATTTTTAGTTTCAAATCTTAAAATAAGTAAAGTTAAAGAGATAAATATTGAATATTTAATCAAATTTAAGAACAACTATTTAGGGCTTGTCCCTTTAGAAATTTATTTAGATTAATTTATCAAGTGATCAAAGTTTTAATCGATTATAGTTTATAGGTTTTTAGTTTTAATGATTTATTGAAATTTATGATAAGTTTGACACTTATAAGTATTAGAGGTTTTTAGAACAAAAAGTTTAGAGAAACACGAGACGATTGAGTAACTAAGCCGATAAAGTCCTTTACCTTTATAAAGAAATTTGTAAATTTAAAAATATCGGTACATCCCCTTTACAATTATTCTTATATAATCCAATGATAGTCCATCCTGATTAATCACAAGAGTTTGGTGAAATCAACGTAGGTCACTCAGGAAAGAGATTAAGCCGTGCGACCGGGCCACTCGTTTAATCTTGCTAATTTTATTTCATAATATATGGCCCAATGGCGACTTGGCTAATTCTAATAGATTTTAGATTTATTATGCACACAGTCCAGACGGCGTGTGGCTTTGTTCTAAAATTTCTAGGAAAGAAAGTTAAGAAAAAAATTACCTAAAGTGCATACAAATATATGTTTATAAATTGCAATGACTAACACTCTTGCAAAAGTAAACCAAACCCACTTTATTCTCAGCTTCCTGTGAATCAAAACAAACAAATTATTACATTATTGATTTATGATATTTTACAAGTATTTAATTGACCCTAATTTGGTCCGAATCCCCCAGGGTGGAGAATTTCGTGCTTTCTGACATCTGTATAAATTATATGGCCATAAATATTTGTAGCTACTATACTAAGTATATATGGTATGCATATCTGTATAATTCTTACACACACTAATTATAAGATGTCCGCCACACTAAAAGTTTAATCTAAACCATAAAATCCATACGATAGCTTCTGATGATTATTATCGATGGCCAAGCGATAAGCTCCAAGTGAGCATGACCCTACTTGCCTGACCACTTCTACTTAATTCTTGGCCATTGGCTAACATTGTGTCAGTTCCCTAACCCATGGCATGTTGTACGGTTCTACAATACTAAGCCGAGTCGCGTGCAATTTTTTGAAAAGGTACGAGAACGAAAACGAGAACGATACTAAAAGGATTTACCCTCTAATATATATCAGGCATTATGCCACTTCAAGATTACGATCTGGGGAAATAAATCTAAGAAACGCTGTTCACATTGTGATATTGTCGAAAATGTCTGGCGATAAGCCTAAAATATGTTCTTTCATAAATTATTCAGAACTTAAAGCGATGAAGAATAAGGCAATTGGACTTAAAGGATTAAATGTGCTTGTGGTGTAATATTTGATTTATGAGTTTTGTGAATTATTTTGTTCCTTTCATTAATTGATTGATCGAACAGTTTACAAGATCAATTCAAAAACCATTTGGATTATGAGTAAATATTATTTTTAGTTTCATACATCATTCGATTCGATTATTCGTATCGTAAGTATGCACTTATTAGATTGTAATAAAAGAAAAAAAAAAAAAAAAAAAACAACTTCATAAATGTTTTTAGTGCCAAATGAAACGTGTACTATAATTCAAAATGCCGAAAATTCCCCACAAATTTAATTTCTCAAAGTCATATGAGAAATTATTAGTTAAATATTGAGTTAATACTCGTATGATATTATACTCTAGCTAAATCAGATTAAGACACTTTCCATCTCAAAGTAATCCATTTACACTCAATTAGGAAGGTTTTAGAGCAATTGTGTGAGATCATTTTAACAAGTAGCCTAAAAGTAGGCAATACAATTCACAAATTTTCTCTTACGGAAATTATTAATAGAGTGTTGTTCGTTTATTTAACTAGATGACCTTTGACATTATTGACATTACACCCGAAAAGGATGGCCTCAAGTCGAGAATCAAAAAATGGCCTTGGTATGGTGCTCCAATCTTTGCCAGCATTTGTTTTGCTCTCTTCTATGCGGCAGTTGTTCCCAGCTTCTATTCGTATCCCACCATGTTGTATACCAGTAATGAGGCCCAGCATGTGGATGAGTTTATTGGCGAAAGAGCTATGAGCCAATTGGCGGAATATTCAGCCATTGGCAATAAGATGACTGGTTCCATTGCCAATGAAGTGTACACGGTGAACTTTTTGCTGCGCGAACTTGGGGCAATTGTGGCAGATGCTCGCACTGATCTGTACGATATCGAGGTGGAAATGCAATATTCTTCGGGCTCATTTTTCCTCTGGAGCATGGCCATGAGCTATTCGAATCTCTCAAATGTTGTGGTGAAAATCACTCAAAAAACCAATCCAAATAACAATTATTTGCTTGTGAATTCCCATTACGATTCGGAAGTGACTACACCGGGAGCTGCGGATGATGGTGTTATGGTGGTTATTATGCTGGAGACACTGCGTGTGATATCTAAATCGGAGAAACCTCTAGCGCATCCCGTTGTGTTTCTCTTCAATGGTGCAGAAGAAGCCAATATGCTGGGCTCACATGGATTTATCACTCAACACAGATGGGCTCCCAATTGCAAGTGAGTTCAAAGGGGAAACTCATATAATTCACAGGTTAATTTCAAATGTCCATTTTTTAGAGCCCTTGTGAACCTGGATTCAACTGGTGCTGGTGGGCGTGAGGTTCTCTTCCAAACTGGACCCCATCATCCTTGGCTGGCCAAGTACTATAAGGCCAGTGCGAAGCATCCCTTTGGCACTACTGTGGCTGAGGAGTTATTCCAGAATAATTTCATACCCTCCGACACGGACTTTCGCATCTTTCGTGACTACGGCAATGTACCTGGGCTGGACATGGCCCATGTGGTGAATGGTTATGTCTATCACACGAAATATGATAATTTCAAAAATTTGGAACGAGGCACATATCAAACTACTGGCGATAATGTCCTGGCTTTGGTCTGGGCTTTGGCCAATGCCCCCGAACTGGATGATACGGCTGCCCATGAAGAGGGACACATGGTTTACTATGATTTTGTTGGTTGGTTTATGGTTGCCTACACCGAATCAGCCAGTGTGGCCATCAATATTGTTGTCTCCATTTGTGCTCTGATCGCCATTGGCCTTTCCCTGTACATGATGACCAGAGACAATGCTGCCGATGCCCCAAAAGCCTTATTCGTACGATTTGGCGTGACTTTCCTGGTACAATTATTGACAATTGGAGTGGCTTGTGGACTTACTATCCTAGTGGCTGTTTTCATGCAGGGAGTTGGCCTTGCTGAGAGTTGGTACTATCAGATATGGATGACCTTTGGCTTGTATTTCTGTACTCTGTTCTTTGTCATGGGTCTGTTGCCGGCATTTTATATTGGCTGGACAAAGGGCAAAACAAATTTAAAATTGGATCAACTGATTGCCTGTTTCATGCATGCCCATTGTGTGATTATGGTTTTGATATGCATAATTGCCACTAGTTTGGGTGTGCGTTCCGCATTTCTACCCATGATTGGCATATTCTTCTATACGATATCGATAATAATACAGGTTATATTAAAACTAACCGTGAAAAGTAAGTTATTCATTTTGTTAATTCTGTTTGATGGTTTTTCTAATTTCCTTCTTTTTGTAGAGAGCTTTTTTGTCACCGTTAATTTGATATGCCAGATATTGCCATATATTTACTACACCTACACGTGTTATGTAGTTTTGGTGGTCTTTGTCCCTATGCAGGGCAGAGATGGTCCCGACAGCTCGCCAGACTTGCAAATATCTCTCTTTATAATACTCATGACTCTGCATTTTGCTGGATTTACGGTAAGATGAGCACCTTAAACTAAACTAAGACAAAGTCAATGATTATTTTCTTTCCTAATAGATTCCCGTAATGCACAAGTTCAGAAAATCAAAGACTGCCTTTTCGATGTTTGGTGTATTGACGATTATATTTATCATACTGGCAGCCACACCAGCTGGTTTCCCCTTCAAAAAGGATGTGGCAGCTCAGCGCTATTATGTTTTGGTAGGTTTCAGATGTTAAACATTGTGTTTACAGATCTCTAAGAAAAATCTTTTGTTCTTTAGCATACCGAACGCGTGTTCCATACTTTGAACAATGGAACCACAACAGATTCTGGCTTCTATATACAACCGGTAGAAAGACGTATTCATGAGCTAGATGACACTACTTTGAAAGCTGCACGACCCAAAGGCTGGATCGATGAATATTGTCAATCAGAACCCTTCTGTGGTTTGCCTCTATATAGCGGTCGTTGGTTGGATTGGAAGTAAGTATAACCTAAAATGCTGTGCAAGTTAATAAAATCAATCAAGAGGTAAACAAATGTACTAATTTTCCCTTTTCCTCTTTTCTAGGGACTCTGCCCTTTGGATTGACTCATCGGCACCAGAGTTTCCTTTAGCCATAGATCTAACGGTCTTGAAAAATCTTAATAATCAAAATCAAGTAGGCTACAATTTCACTTTAAAGGCAAGTGATCGTGTTATGATCTTTATACAACCGACTGATGGTGTTAAAGTTGTTGATTGGTCATTTGATCGAACACCTCTGGATGAAGGACACGAACCACCGTATTTTATGTATCATTGTTATGCTTTTGTCGAAGAACCATTTGAGTTCTGGGTCCAATTGGACTATTCAGAGGCAAATGTGGCGGATGATGGATCCTATTTCAAGATGGTGGTTGCCGAACATTTTCTATATCACAAAGACAACTATACAACAGACTTTAGAGAATTCTTGGACACTTTTCCCGATTGGACTTATACCACGGATTGGTTTACATCCTATCACAGTTGGGAGCTTTGAATACGATTTGTGAATACTTAATAAATAATTTAAATTTTTTATTTATATAACTAATAGTTAAAGAGGTTCTTATTCTCTCTCATTTGATGTTTGTTCGTTGGATGACCATGGGGGTAAGGTAAGATAAGGTAAGTAATTATAATGTAATATAATAGATGTAATAATTATCATGATGGCAAATAAAACAATTGCAACTTAGAGTTGCCAACTATTGTAGGAACCAATCCAAGAGGTAATATGCGCCCAGGCTGGGAAAGTGGCCAAGAATTCACGAAAATCTTCCTCAACAAACATATCATCGTGAGTTCTGTGGCCCATTACAGCAATTTTGAATGTTGAACCACTCCAATCCTCAGATTCATGCTATACAAATTGAAAATTTGGACCAATCAGTTTAAGAAATTTGAAACTTTGTTTCATTCGCATACCTCGAATTCCATGGTAAACTGTAATGGTGTGGGATCCAAGGCATATGACCAGTATACATAATAGGGCGGCTTTATATTCTGTTCCAGCGGTTCTTTGGTGAATGACCAATCCACTAACTTTGAGTTATTCAACGGCTGAATGAATATACTACAATGATCGGGTCCTGAGATTTCCAATGTGTATTGAATATTTGTCGGTGAGTTGCTTGATTTCTCGATAATGGTAACTGTTGGTATATAATCCGTATTTGGCTCTGGGCCAGGAACCCAAAAGCTGTTGGGTCTGTATAAAAATGATAATAAAATTTATAGAGTAAATCTCAAGTATTCCTTCTCAAAACTTACACTGCATTCAGCCAACGGGAACTATAAATGGGAAAGCCACACATAATTTCTGAGTCGCAATCAAGATTCTCGGCTTTGGTATAATTTGTATTTGTGAAAAGTGCCTCATTCACTGACGTGGGACGGCGATCGACTGGTTGAACAAAAAAACCAGAATCAGTGCGATTTATACTACTCTGAGGATCGTCATTGTGGAACGTGCGACTTGTGTGCTTAAAAGAAATTCAAAGATATTAACTCTCTAGTTAAAACAAAATCTCTTCATTATAAGCACTTACCACAGCAAAGAAACGTTGAGCCGCCGTCTTCTCCACATACGGGAAGCCAACAGGTGTGGCAGCAAAAATCATGAAAAGCAATGTGCAAATGCCAAACAATGAGATAATCGTCTTCGATTTACGGAATAGGCAAAACAAAGGTATCAAAAATGGAGCAAACAGAATGCACAATAAAGCCGTAAAGGAGGCCATCAGCATATCAGGATTGGAATCGCAATCACGTCCTTGCATAGGTATAAAGACCACATAGAAGGCATAGCACGAATAAGTGTAGAACATAAAGGGCAATATCTGACATAGGCAATGTGGTATAAGCCAAAGGAAATCTGTAAAACAAAAATTAACAAGTTAATAACTAACAATTTCTGGTGACGGATAATTTCTATACTTACTCGTCTTGTGCACACAAGTGGCCATATTGAAGAGCACGGAAATGGTATAGAATCCTATGCACAGCATTATAATGAAAGCCGAACGCACATTATAGGTGATCATAACGGCAGTTATTACCGTCAAAATAAGGCAATGAGAATGCATTAAGAGCTGTATGCCATAGGCTAGAGGTAAGCCATGCTAAAGTAAAATAAATTTATAGGTAATTAGTAAAAGGGGAAACTCTTTAAAGTCACTGCCAAACTCACCTCCTTTGTGCGACTGAAGTAGATGGCCGGCAGTATGCCCAACCCAAAGAACATGGGGCAAAAGTATAAGCCAAATAACATCCATGTCTGTGAAAACCAAGACATCGATAGACCCACAGCATCCAAGAACAAAGCTATGCACATAACCAGACCGAAGCCAAGGCCAACACCGCAAACTTGCAGGGCAGCCAATATACCAAATTTGGCCCAAATGCGTCGCCTGAACATTCCCGTCGTGCTGGACATACTCCATATATATGCCACAATTGTGGCACAGACCAAAACACAGACAAATATATTGATTATTTCACCAACTGTTTCTGTATAGTAGACAAAGAACCAGCCCATCACATCAAAGAATATCATATGACCCTCAGAGTGTTTCTAAAATAAAGTAAAGCGAATCAATTCCGATTTCTTCACAAATGTGGAAAACTGCTTACCGAAGGATCTTCCAGTTCATGGGCATTAGCCAAAGCTTTAACCAGAGCCAATATATTTTCACCAGTCAATTGATAGGTACGTCTTGGTAGAATATTGAAACGATCGTATTTAGTGTGATAGACATAACCATTTAAAGTCTGAGCCATATCAAGACCTGTAAATAAAATCAAGGTATCAGTTAAAATTGAAAATTGCTTGAAAAACTCTAAGTGCACCTACCGGGTATTTTGCCAAAATCGCGAAAAACACGATAATCCGTCTCTGAGGGAACAAAACCATTTTGAAATAGCTCCTCACCAACAGTTGTGGCAAAGGCATGAACAATATTTTTGCCATAATACTAGAAATAGATAAGTTTAGCATTACTTTAACAAGAATATACAGATCCAAAAGTATTAACAAATTACCTTTATAAGCCAAGGATGATCTGGTCCGGATTGAAAGAGAATTTCACGACCGCCGCTGCCAGCTGAATCCAAATTTATAACAGCCCTAACAAAAGAGAATACTTTAATGATAACGAAGAATCTTTTTTCTTTGTATTCGAGACTTACTTGACATTCTGGGCCCAAGGATGTTGTGTGATGAAGGCATGTGATCCCTGCAGAGGATTCTCTTCGGCTCCATTGAAGAGGAAGACAACCGAATAGGTTAATGGTGTCTCATATTTGGTTATGACTCGCAGAACTTCCAACATAATGACACACATCATGCCCGAGTCGCCAGCTCCCGAGCTACCAGGAACGGAATCGAAATGACTATTAACCAGTAGACTTGCCTCACTAGTCACGTTTTTGGGTGATAATTTTACAACCACATTCTGCACACTTTGGTATACATTCACCATGGACCATAACAGATAGTTTCCCGATGCAATTTGCACATCCTTCTCAATGTCATAGAGATCCAAGCGTGCTTCATTTATGATTTCCGTAATCTCACTAAGTAGAAATTGTACGGCAACCTGTTCATTAGCTGCACTTCCGACAACTTTTGGACCAATTTTGGAAAGCCGAAGCAAAGTATTTTCCGCACGTTCGCCTATAAATTGTCCAGGTTGCTTCAACTCATCCTCTTGGGTCTTCAGTTTGGGCATACGATGAAAACTTGGCACCACAACCAAATAGAACAGCAAAAACCAAAAAGCAGCAAACAGCGGGGCCCAATACCAACCGATTTTGCTGCGATTATAGATGATCTTCATGTTCTCGTATTTGGATTTCATTTTTTTTGTGGTTTATGCACTGGAAAATCAACAAAAAAGAGATGAACCTTTGGTTAGATGTCAGTGAACTTGCTTCATAATTGTCTGACTGGAATTCCATGTGGCTGATAAAGCAACTCATTCATTCATTTTGATTAACGCGTCACTATATGTTTTCATATGCAGTGTGACTAAACACTTGAACCACCGATTAAATAATTAGGCGCTTCTGATACGAACTCGGTGCGATTAACTTGAAACTGTCAGAGACACAGAGTCAGAGAGTCACCGAGGCAGAGAATCGGGCGGCGATCTCTATCGACAGTCTGTCCACTTCTAACTTGAGTGAACGTCCGGCATAAATCCATCAATAAATTAGATTTATCAAAATGGGAAAGTAATGAATATTCAATAAAGACCCTACAAAACACACTCACACACACACATTAATCTGTGCCTCAATATCTGAATCCTTGATAATAATGTCAAAAGCTTAGCAGGAAATCAATTGAAGTTCGATGAAGTCAAATGATGGCGACTAAGACGAAGACGAAGGCGGCGGCATGCCAAATCGAATCAAATCAATACAAATCAAATTGGTAAACAAATTTCTTCTTTTTTTTTGTACAAGTACAAGTTGTTGAAATGATAAGAAGCCAACTGGCAGCCAATACTCACACATTTGACGTGATTTTTTGACTTTATCATCATCATTGGGTTTTAGGGGAAACCATCGTCGGCTGATGTGTTAGTAATTTGAATATAAACAATATAGAGCACAATCAATGGACTTATCAACTGCCACAAATAAATGATTCATAGTTAGTCAAATGGGCTAGATTTTGGCTCAAATTACCTTTCAGTTTCTGACATTTCGTCACAACCGGAAATCAAAAGGTAAACATCCCACAACTAACTAAACTAAACGATAAAATTATTTATATAAGAAGAAAAAAAGGAACCCACATCCTCCCCTAAATTGTGATCATACAAATGAATAATGAATAATACTATAATGGGATACATTTTGTAATTTTCAGAGATATTTCATTCTTATTTATAGCCCGCTGGGGCCATAATATATTTTTTTTTTTTTTTTTTTTTTTTATTCTGTTTGTTTAATGTTCACACATGCGATTCTAATAACAAAATCAATATGATGAAAAGTTATAATGAAGTGGAAATACTCTAGAAAAATACTCAAAATGGAAGCATTTTTCATTTAAAAAGTATTAACTGCAAAAAAGTCGAATTCTATTTTTTTAAATATTCCCTTTGATTAGATTTATAGGGTCTTTTTTTTCTTGTTGAGCTAATTAATCTTATTTTCTTTAGTTTAAAAGGAAAAATATTTATACACATGTGCAAAGTTGTTTGAAAAACTTTATATAGACCAATTTGTATTTCAGGGCATATATTCTATATTTACATTGGCATAGAAACTGCTTGTATGTATGTGTATGTGTGTGTGTGTGCCACATGATCGCATAAGTCTAACTAGTTCAAATGATGTCAACTTTTTAGAGGCAAAAGCAAGAACTAGGCAAAAGAGTCATAATGACTGCAGGCCGTAAAAGTTCTGCCCATAGTCAGCAGGCTAATGATTCGAATGCATGCAAATTGCAATTTGGGTCGCTGCGGACACCCATTCGACCCATTTCCAATGGCAATCAAAGTGACCCCAGACGACCGCAAAGACGTCGAAGCGATTAAAAATGAGACAAAAACACAAATACCTACATCGAATTGATGATTGTAAGTAGAGCAAGCTTAAGCACTTTTGCAATGCATTTTTCATTAAACGATTTGCATACCGAGAAGTCACAACTATCTATTTGGGACTCCTACTCCGACTTCGACTCCGACTCCATCTGCATCTCCATCTTCGCCTTCTATTACCCACATATGTATGTGTATTTATTTAAAGAAAAAATTGAAAATCCATATCCATAGAGGGAGCCCAACTTCAACTGCATACGAGACAAAGGGAGTGGAGGGGGAGTAGGAGTAGTAGTTGGAGTAAGAGGTGGAGGCAAAGGCGAAGGCGTTGCGTCAGGCAATCAAGTGTGACAAACAAACGACCGGCAACAAACACTGCATTGTTTGGATATTCTCCCCTCCCGAGTCGAGAAAGAAAATGTACAAGAAAACGAAAGAAACACCAAAGAGGAATATACAAAAGAAAGAACAGAAGAAGAACAAAACAATCATAGTATCTGACAGATATACATACAGATGCAGACATATGTGGTATAGACGTTTGTTTGGATGTATATACAAAATGCGACACGCTGCAAGGGCCAAAGTCAATAACCTGAAAAGGAAGTTGCGGTTGCACTTGTGGCATCAACAACAACAGTATCGACTCAAGAAGAAGCCTTGCAAACGAATTAGCCAAAAAAAAAAAAAAAAAACATAAGAAGCAGCTGTTTCTTCTCATTTCTTGTCTCACCTTTACTAAATTGGCCTTCCTTATGTTTCGTCAATGGATATCCGTTCTTAGATGTCACGAGAATGCCCAACAAAAAAACAACAAACCGTTGGCACGCGAAAATTATTAGCACATCTGACGAAAATAAACTTGAATATTTTTTTTTTAATAAATTTTCGAACTTTAGGTTTTGTCCGAATGGTGAACGGCAAACACTGTTTCCGTTGACGTCGTCCAAAAACGAACTGTCGCCTTCAGCGTTCGGCGATGTTCTGATGATATTCAGATGGTCGGACTGCACGAGCTGCTGCTACTGCACTACAAGAGATCGCGACAAGAACTGCTCTCCTTGACTAACCCGTTCACTCTCCCTCTCTCTCTCGCTGTTAGTCACTTTTTTTCAATCTCTCACTCTCTCTCTGTCGTTTGTGGGGCTATTAGAGATAGTGGTGGATGATGATGCTCACTATAACGGTATTCCTGTATGATTTTCCTTTCTTTTTTTGTAATCCTGCGACTGTTTCACGCGTGCCGACTGCTTGATCGCTACTAAATCGGCTCATTTTGGATTGAGTTAATTTTATACACCCAAACCTAAACACTCCCCCCTGGCGGGTAACACACAACACTTGAATTTCTTTGGCTAAGCACTTGAGCCGCCTTAAGAGCTGCCGCTTCCATTGCTTATCGGATTTGCAGTTATCGAAAAGTGCTACACCTAATCAAATCAAAAAGAATTTGACAAGCATATATGGTTAAAAGCCCCCAGACACAAAGGGTGCCAAAGGGGTAAAAGGATACAAGTGTAACCCCAGTCTATAGATCGATGTATGTTTGTATATATGTACATAGATATAGATATCAGGAGATAAGCTGATTATGGCGATTGTGACTTCATCAATAATTAATCGCATTTTGATAACAAGTGCTACAATGTATGCCCACACACACCCACACACACACACACACTCACATTGGATTTGCACTAATAGACATCTAGAAGTGGTTTTGACACTGCTTTATAAAATGGCTTAACATGCGATTTAGATAAGGATAAGTTTAGAGGAAAGGAAACCCTTCAAACTGTTTCCCATAAGCATTATCTGTAGGATGATTTGAATAATCAGACTTTCCAATCCAAATGTTATTTGCTTAAATAAAACGTCAGAATTAATTGCAGAAAAGTAAGAAATTAACATTTAAAGTTCAAAATTTGAAAGTAATTTACAGCTCTAGGTGTGTGTGTGTGTGTGTGTGTGTGTGTGTGTGTGTGTGTGTGTGTGTGTGTGTGTGTGTGTGTGTGCGGTGGAGTTAACCAAGCATAAAAATGCTTGACATAATTTGTTGTTTGAATCAATTTTCCCAGCCTTTGAGTTCATTGAAGCGTTAATCAACGATTCACTAGACAGGTGAATCTGAATTCCGTAACACACTTATACCCATACACCCACACTTACACTTAAACACACACACACATACACATACACATACACATACACATACACATACACATACACATACACATACACATACACATACACATACACATACACATACACATAAATAACGCAAACAATTTGTTAATCAAGCGAAATCAACGCAAGCGAAACTCAATCCCGACTGAGAATTTTTGCACAATACAGGAAAATCAAAAACAAAATATAAAAGCAGACAAAAGATATATACTAAGGTAAGGTAAGGTAAGGTCTATGGAGTAACAAGTGGTAATCGGTGGGGAAATGGAATGACACATTAAACGAAATGAAATCAACAGACAGCAGCAACAGCAGCACCAACAGCAGACAAATAGACAACGACAACGATGAGGCACAAATTAATTAGTAAACTTTGTAAAAAGCCAGAGACAAGCTAACAAAAAAAAAAATAAATACATTTGAAATGGGTTGGGTTTTTGAGTCTCCTCCAGTTTATCATAGATATTCGTAGTGCCAATTCAGTTTAGTACAGTTCCAGTCAGCTAGTCAGTTAGTCAGTGTTTTGTGGCTGATCGCTAGGAAGAATCGATCCGATCCGATCCCCTTTGTCATATAATGACTATGATTATTAATACTCAACAACAACGACAACAACGACTATGCGGTCTATCGTCTAATCAAATATCAAGCCGTTTCTAAATTGTATAGATTTATAGTGTCAAAGTTTCAAAAAAGGCGCCGCCTCAATCAAATATTTACGTACAACAATAACAATCTACAAGGAAGAAGAAACCAACTGCAACAAAAAAGAACAAAAAAATTAAATTCAGTTTCTGTCTTTTTATTACCCCAAAACAACATAGCATTTCCCAATAAAGATAAAAACTAAAAAGAGTGGGGAGAAAAAACTTATACACGTATACGGGTTATCACTTGGACTACTATTAAATAAGGTGCAAAAAACTCCCGTAAACAAGAAGTACTACATTAGGAATAAATAATTACGATAATAATTTCACCCGACGCGTTTAGCCAATAATTGCGCCAATTTATCGGTTGCAGGTGCCATTGCTTTTATTATTATATCGGAAAGGCGTTTCACGATAAGTTTTCCTATATCATTTGGTTCTCCAACTACTCGAGTCTCAATTGGAATTCACGAGTGACTAGGAGCAGACGTTTCACTAGGAATAGTATTGGATTCTAGGGAATTCCAGTTCAAAAAATCATCTAAAAATGGGTGTACGTATAATACTGTGTGATAAAACCAATATTGTGAAGTGTTTTAACAAACTATTGGAACTTAAATTCTAAATTTGTGAACATTTTTTTTTCAACAAAAATAAAAAAGACGTCAAAAGCAGTGGGACTAAAATGGATAAGCTCAAGAAAGTGGAATATTGTGCCAAAATTAATAATTAATAAATAGTGAAATAAAAAAAATGCTTCGTTAATATATTACGGTTTATTAAAAGTGTAAATTTATATTTAGTTATATAAAATTTCTATTAGCCAAGTCGTTTTACCTATAACCAAAACCTGTGCTCAGAAATGTCTTAATTTTTCTCTTGATCGGTCTATGTGAATAGCGAATGTTGATTTATCTTTATGCCTATCAATTAATCCTATATCCGTCTGTATATAAGTGGGTATGGGAAAAAGGATCAAGTTAGTTGCAAAATTTCGTTGAAGTTAAGTGAAATATGGCAAATCCTTTGTGGGGGAAATGTAGTAAATATCATCTAAACAAAAACGAATTTTACATCTTAAACTGAAATGAATTCCTTTCAAAATTACGATGTAGATCCTTCAAGAATCCTAGATATGCTAAAAGAACCAAAGAGCTTGAAAACAAATTGTATATCGTTAAAAATATTTAAATATGCAATCAAACAGTCCTGTTCTCGATTTCAATTTCAAAAAATTAGATACCTTGATTCGCTGTCATTATTATTTGGTTAAGCCGCTCTAAGTTTGAAACCGATTCAAAAACATGAACAGGGTTAATAATAAGCCATAAAAAAGGCTATTATGTGAAATCCAAAATACAAAAAAAAACACAAAAATGTTCAAGAACTGTCGTCAAATGTAATTAATCAAAGGGAAAATATCCTTAGAGGGTATGGAAGAAGGAAGCCGTTTGCTTTAGCACAAAAAAAAGAGACAAGTTGCAAAAGTAGACTACCTAAAAGATAAAGAGATTTGGTAGATTTAAGGGAAACCCACTCAAAACCAGAAACGGTCAAAAAAAAATCCATCAAAATTCGGAACGAAATTCTAATAAATTGATTAGTATAAACAAACAAACCAATTAAATATCAAAAAACGTGAAAGACAACATGAATCAGTCAAGATAATGCTTTTTGATTGTCCTAAAAAGAAATTACATTTGTCACTAGTTCGAATCGTGTTGTTTGGCTAGGTCTTATCTTAGTTAAAGGAAAACAAATTTTTTTGGGTATTACCAAAGTCAAATTCAATGATTCAATAGAAATCAAATCAGTCAGTTTCTATAATTATGAAAATTCCACTTGAATTTAATCTGTCTAGGAATTTTCGAGAAAATATGAACAAACTTTTACCACATTTAAGTGGAATAATAAATGTTCACGTTTCGAACGTGTTCCTTAAAAGAAATCTAAAAACGTAAGGTGATCTTATCGTCCGTCTTGAAGTTTATATTCATGCCAAGTCAGCAGTATTTAAGAAGAGTCCACAAACAAAAGAAAATACCAATGTATATATGTATACATATATGTTTGTATAGGTAGTTTGGCCAAAACCTTAGTTCAAAAGATGCCGTACGGCTTGCAAATTTCTTGTTGTTGTGGACGAGAGGCTATAAAAATTGTTATTAAATCATTATCAATTATTAATTTATGATTAGAACTTTATGATCCTTTGACCACACGCCCTAATGAATCATGTATTGAACACGCGAATGATTTCAATGTCAATGGAAATCAAAAATAAAACCGAATAGAAATGAAACATTGACAAAACCTAAACGACTTCAAAGAATTTTCTTATCACAAAAAGGTAATAAAGTCAAACAAGTTGCCAAGTGAAGCAGCAAATTGAGATTCAGTTGTCTTGTTACATTCAGAGGGTTAGGACCCATGCAGAAGAAGGAGAAGGAATAACCAACCAGGGGGAAACCCCCTCATATATCGCAGATAAGATATTAATAAACGTGTTTCTCTCTATTTTTCGCTCTCTGTGCCATATAGTTTAAGTCCAAATACCATATTGATGTGGACTTTGAAGTGCCCAAGAAACTACAATGGTATTATGCGCCAGCGTTCTTTGGTTTTTGGTTCGTTTTGTATCTGGCGTTGGTCAACACTCAGATCAATAGTATGCCCAAAGCCTTGACCAAGAGTGATGAAGTGAATAATCCTTATTCATTTATTGCCCAAAGGGCAGAGGATACTCTAATCGAATTGACACGCCTGGGACCACGTGTGGTGGGCAATGAGGCCAACGAAATCCTGACTGTAGAGTTTCTTCGCAATGAAGTTGCCAAAGTTGAGGCCGATATGTTGGACAAATTTGAAGTGGAGTTCGATGTGCAGCAAGCAAGTGGCGCCTATATACATTGGACAATGGTTAACATGTATCAGGGCATACAGAATGTGGTGGTCAAATTGAGCGAGAAGAATAATACCAATGAGAACTATTTGTTGATCAATAGTCATTACGATTCAGTGCCTGGAAGTCCTGGAGCTGCGGATGATGGCTCCATGGTGGTGACCATGTTGGAGGTATTGCGTGTCATAGCCAAAACCGATGAGCCTCTAGATCATCCCATTGTCTTTCTCTTCAATGGTGCCGAGGAGAATCCCCTGCAGGCCTCTCATGCCTTTATCACTCAACACAAGTGGGCCAAAAATTGCAAGTGAGTGACTTGACAAACAAAAAAAACACTAATAACTTTATATAAACTTTGCTATATTTTCCTTTTTAGAGCTCTCATCAATCTGGACTCGGCTGGCAGCGGTGGACGTGAAATTCTTTTTCAATCGGGACCCAATCATCCTTGGCTCATGAACTACTATCGCAAAGTGCCGCATCCGTTTGCCAATACCATGGGAGAGGAACTTTTCCAGGCTGGCTTTATACCTTCGGATACAGATTTTCGCATTTTTCGGGATTACGGCGGTGTACCTGGTCTAGATATGGCTTACATATTTAATGGTTATGTCTATCATACAAAATACGATCGTGTGAATGTCTTTCCCAGATCCTCATTTCAACATACGGGCGATAATGTATTGGCTCTGGCCAAAGCATTGGCCAATGCTCCCGAACTAGATGATACGGCTGTGAGTAACGAGAGGATAAAACTGTAACTGATTATATATTCCTAATCTTTCTCTAATGTGTTTCAGGCCCATGCAGAGGGTCATAATATCTTTTATGATTTCCTCGGTTGGTTCATCATCTTCTACACCGAGACCATTAGCATCATTGTGAATGTTATTGTTGGCGTTCTGGCTCTTCTGGCCATTGGTATCTCAGTGTACTTCATGTCTGTGCGTTCTGGGTGCAGTTGGAAGGGTATTCTCTTACGTTTTGGCATCACAATTGGCATTCAACTTGTATCCTTGGTTCTTGCTTTGGGTCTTGCCGTACTCGTGGCTGTTTTTATGGATGCTGTGGATCGTTCCATGTCGTGGTTCAGTCAGATTTGGACTATCTTGGGCTTGTACTTGTTTCCCATTATCTTTGGCATGAGCATTCTACCCGCTCTGTACTTGGAGAAGACTAAACGTGATCCTTTAGGACTGGGCTTTCGCATACAACTCTTTATGCATGCTCATTGCATCAGTTTGATTTTGATTATGATGATAATGACTGGAGTGGGCATACGTTCGGCTTATCTGATAATGATCTGTGTCCTCTTCGATATATTGGCATTGATTGTGAATTTGGTCACCAAATGGCATCGCAAGGGTAAGAGACTCTGAGGAATATTATGTATAGTATGTACATTAATTTTTTTTCTTTTTTTAGCCTATTGGTTTGCCATTGCGGTGACTATTTGCCAGGGTCTACCCTTCATTTACTTTACTTACATATGTACCGCTTCGCTGATGACTCTCATGCCCATGCAAGGACGTTCCGGTTCTGAAACGAATCCCGATTTAGTTATTGCCGCATTAATGTGGCTATTCTCTTTAATGTTTGCCGGTTTCATAGTGCCACTTACTATGTTCTTCCGCAAAACAAGGACGATAATACTCTGTTTTCTGGCTGGCACAATTCTGTTTATTATCATATCGGTGACAGATGCTGCCTTTCCCTATCAGGACAATAAACGAGCTCAACGTTATTCCGTGATTGTAGGTGGATTGGAAGAATAGATGATGGTTTATGCTAAAAATAATCTCGTGACCCTTCTATTTTTAGCACGCTCACCGACGTCTACATAATGCCGATGGCAGCATACGCACAGATGAATCGGGAATGTATATTTATCCTCAGGATAGACGTTTCAGCATAGCTGAAGGTTCGTAAAACTTTCTACATTCCATTTGTCATGAAAAATAAATTAATTAAATATTCTTTATACAGGCCAATTGAAGGCCATTGGAGATGTTCATCAGGTTAGCGAGTTCTGTGACGAGGAAATGTTCTGTGGCATGCCTCTGTATAATCATCGCTGGAGCAAGGCTCGCGAATATAGTCTTTGGATACCCATAAAGGAACAGCCTGAAATTCCAACTGTATATCCACAATTAGAGCTGGACGAAATCACCGAATTGGAGGGCAATGAATCACAAAGACGTTTCAATTTCTCACTGACTGGTCCCGATCATATGACAATTTTTGTGAACGTTAAAAATGATGCAAAAATTCTTGATTGGTCATTCAATGACACCATGCTCCGAGAGAACGAAGAGCCACCGCATTTTATATATTTTTCCTATGGCTTGGATAACAGCACATTACACTTCCACATAGATGTTGAGGTAGGCCAATCAATTAAATTGAAACTGTATCTTTTACTCATTATTTTAATCTCATGTTCTTTTGCAGAAGACAACATTATCATTTGATGTGCCCAGTCTGGAAATAGGCATTGGTGGTCATTGGGTGAACGAAGATCTTAATAACATGCAGCAATTGAATCGTTATCTAGAACACTTTCCTTCCTACACCTACATACAAGGTTGGGTGGGCACCTATGAGAGTTGGTATTTTTAGTTCGGTTTAGGTTATGAGGGGAGACACTTAGCGGGCGGGAATTACACATAAAATGATATTTACATTACTTTATTTAATTGATTTACTAAATTGTAATTATAGGCTATTAAGTTGTTGCTATTATCGATTGTAACTGTAGCGAATCTGATAAATAAATTGATAATCCAATGAATAGAATAACGCAAATTTATACCTTTTTGGTTGAATTATAAAACTTTCGTTTGGGTGATTAAAAATAATAATTGATTGATTTTATAGTCACTGAAGGCTTAAAATTTTGTTTCTTACACTTTGCCATCATTAGCCATTAAATTATTTAGGTGGTAATGATGTTTGCCATGCAATATAAAACCGAAGAAAGTACTAGACACTACGTCATTTAAAAGATACTTGTCTTTAGCAGGCACTTTTGAAACTGCAAGTGAGTAGTTGTCTTCAACACTTCGGCCTCGTATCAGCTAGTAACAGAACTCACTATCTCTATCATAAGACTGAATACTTTTAAGTCGTTTGACGTTCTTGTCGTTCTCTTTTCTTAACGAATTTTATTTCTAAAAACCATACAGATCAGAATGGACTTTGTCCCATTTACGTGATTTGTACGAAAAGGAATTGTAGTTCGAACATTAACTTCAATTAGAAACCACTACACAGACCAAGAGACCAGAGTAGACTTTTAAATCGAATCCACAGACTAAAACTTAAAATTTGACACCTTAAAGTTAGGTTTAATCAAAGTCAATGTAAATAGACCATTGAATTCAGGACTCTGGGTGAGGGATTCTCTTAATATGCAATATATGTAAGTTTCAGATTTCTAAAAGGAACCGAAACGAATTTGGTTAGATCATATAAAGATTCAATTGAAAATTTATTCAATTGTTTGAAATCAATATAATTAAATTAATATAAAGATTAACGACTGTTGTTGTTTTATATTAAAAATATATCATTATATATTTTATACAATTGTCAAAATCGACTTAATCGACGGTTCAAAATCAAGCTTTTTAAAGTGTTATAAAGCAATTTAATATATGACAATTAACCATTATATATTAATACAAATTCTGAAGTTCAGATTCTACTGTCTATATTAAATCGATAATTTGCTTTTTGTAAGTTTTCGAATAATCTAAGGCCAGTAATAGGTATAAAATTGATTTGGTCTGTATATAAGAATATTTGTAGTTCAAAACATTTTTGGTTTGTGGCATTAGTCAAATGTCAATGCCATGCCAATAATTTTTCCAGTCAGTGTAGTCAATATTATTATGTTTATGTGTTTGTAGATTACTTGAAGTCTGTGCGTTAACTGCTTGCACTGCTTAAATTGTTACAAACTGCTTGCTTTGACTGCTTTAATTGTTTGAACCGCTTTGGCGCTCAAATTAAACAACATGCCAATAATGTAAACAAAACCTGTTGTTGTTGACTTTATAACACAAAAACATGAAAGCCATTTCCTACTACCATATATTTCTTAGCGAATTCCATGAGGACCAACCATTAAATTTTCGACATTGATTTGTTACCTCTACAAGGCACACACACACATGCAACTATCAATTTACCAATATAAACACCCAAAGAGAGGTCATCACCACATTAGAAAGTGTTGAACTTGTGGCCCACTCACTACGTTCATATTTATTTCGCTCTGACAGAGAGATTCCACGGGCATTTCATCTATGAATAGAAAAGAGTGTGCTTAGGCGAATCAAAAAAAAAAAAAAATTAATAAACAAACATTTTTTTTAATAGATACAAGCAATAATTTTTGATAAGATGAGCACTGAAGCTGCTCGCCAACAACTAATGACCAGGCTGAGAAATCTCGCACTGGCAATCAGAAAATCTCTCCCTCAGTTGAATTGCTCGCGTGTTCCGGAGATGTGGCGTTCCATGCGTTCCCGCTTGCTGGATGCTTGCCAGAATCGGGTGAGGGCGCACTTATTATAACTTAAATATTGTGCAAAAAAAACAAACATCTATGATTTCACGAATGATAGTGAAAGTTTAAAAGATTAAACAAATATTGTGGTAAATTTAAATGTTTCGGTTTTTGCTCTCATTACCAAATCAAGTGAAACGTTACTTGAAACAGAAGTCACATTTGTGCTTTAGATATCCATTCAACTAAATGGGCTATTGTTTGGCAGACTGTCATGATTTGACCATGAACTTTCCAACCAAATGAGCATTTAGAAACCATTGTTCTAATTGATTTTATACACTAACGAAAAGTGTAGTGAAATTAATAAGCCATTTGCAGTTCATAAAAGTAATTATTTACGTTATGAAGATGGTTCAAGAGCATCGTTAAGTCATTAGATTATACAACCAAAATTTTAGGGGTTTCTTTTAAGTTCAGTGTTTCAGTCTCATATATTTACATACCTTCTATCAGCAACTTTATAAATGCCGCAATCAAATATAATTTTATTTGGTTGTTTTTTACAGAAGCGTTCCAAACTAGCGAACGCTTTAATATATATCCGAAAGAGTATGGGTTGTATTTTGATGTCATCAAATTTGTTTATCTTTAGATCTTAAGCTACTCTTTACTCCCCAGTAAAAAAATTAAAATGTAATAGAAGGTCTATTGGTAAATTATTTACTCAATGGAACATGCAAACTGCAAACCACGTGTTAATTAGCAGGGTCTCTAGAGTCGCCTTTAGCATAGTATATTAATATTTGATTAGTTACATTAAATAACCACCATAGTGTCCAAAGTATTGTGCCTTTAGAGTTTAGAGTTTCAACCTCGAAAGCAGTGCAATTCAGTTCCAATGGGAAGGAAAAGCTTTCTTTTCAAACGACTGAACAAAGAAGATAAACTTCAACTCTAAAGTGTGTGGAAAAATATGTAGATTAAGAAAGTATTTTTCCACCTTTTCAAATTCAATTTCATTTTGTATGTGTTTGTCAGGAAAATTTCTTTCTCTTAGTACAATATTTTACCTCTAAAAACTGTTTTGATTGAAAATATGTTCCATCTCTAACATTCATTTCAGTAACTCTAATACACCTTATTAAACCAGAAGAATTACAGGGTATATAAGTTTATCTACCAGCTAATTGCTGATAACAATAAAGCAGTTTATTTGTGAATCACAAGCGAAACGAACTGCTTTCTGCTTGTGGCTGCAATCTTCAAGTGCTGTAAAATAATTTTATGTCAATGAACTCTTATTTAAATAAGTGCTATTAAATTGTAAATCAGCTTAAAATTAGGAGATTTGAACCAAATATAAGCAAGCAGTGCTTTACGTAACCCTTAACTAATAGAAAATATCATTAATTGGCAAACCTCATTTAATAACAATTGATTTATAGATATTAACCAAAGTCGCAATAATAACTCTGTTTTAAAAAAAAAAAAAATAAAAAAAAAAAAAAAAAAAAAAAAAAAAAAATTTTTTAAAAAAAAAAAAAAAAAAAAAAAAAAAAAAAAAAAAAAAAAAAAAAAAAAATATCAGTTTTATACAGCTGTCATTAGGTGCGTTTGTGGTCAAGCGATATTGTTAATCTATAGCCTCAATCAGCAATCGATATAAAAAGGTATGAGCAGTAATTAAAAAGTGAAAACCTCATGGTCATAATACAAAAAAAAAAAAAAGTACACACTGGTTTTACTACAAATTTTACTACCAAGAAACTACTACCACTTTGCAATTTTCAAGCATTTCTCTTACCTTTATACTAGCTTTAACCAGTGAACTATTTTTTTATTAAGTTCAATGGAATTTCCCAAAGATTGTATACTGAACAGTTTTTGTATTGGTGTAGGACTACATGAGCAATAGTTTCATTAGTGGCTAATACTTAATTGTTTTCTTAACTATATAACTTTAAATTCTAGAAGCATCTTGCTACTCCACCTGAGAACATAAACTGTATTTGGCTTTGAAATTGTTATTCTTACCTGTAAAAAAAATTACCCCCTTCAAAATTTGTTTTACAACTTTTCAATCCACTAACAATTAGCCATTTAGCTTTAGGTGAAATAAGAGTATTATAAACCATTTTTAACAATCACCGAGAATCATTATTAAATATCCTTTACCATAGAGGTAATAATGGGTACATGTCATAACGCCCAGTATCATAAGGCCCATGGGCCTGTAATGCACCCGCAATAATATGTGTCCAATATGTATCATATGATCATGATACATATATCTTATTTCAAATATAGAAATGGTAGTCAAAATCATTTGAAAATTTTTAAATATACCATGAATCTTATAAACATATTGTAAGTATATCTTTTTAGACTAGTTTTTCATACAAATTTAAGAAAAACTAAAGTCAAAGTCCTGTCTCAGGGGATTCAATATACACAAGTCGCGTTTAAAAAAAAAGCCGCCCTTTAAGGCCATAACAATTAAAGACGGTTAATTGAATTGCAATATTTTAAGAAACTTTTGATAGGTGGCGCTTTATGATATTTGATTTTTGTATCGTATCTACACACTTTTCAAATTAGGTACAGATCGTATCTATGATGCGAGCAAAGTTCAAAACCCATAATTAAATTTAAAATTTCAATTCACACCCCAAAAAGAAAATAATGGAAAAAAAATGTATATTATAATTTGCTTATCAAACTGATATAGTACTCGAACTTTCGGTATCATTATCAGCATAATTAGCCAATAAACACATAAATTACTAATCATTTCAATAAAAAAAAAACACACACTGTAGTATTAAGACAGATACCACTTTGCTTGGCCTTTTGAAAGTCCCTACTATTTGGACCTAAGAAACATATCTTAATTTACACGATATCTGCAGTTCACGTGTGTCTTTTGGCACACGTTTTCTGACATGAGAAGAAAATAAACTCCCAACAAGTGGTCTGGCAACAATTATTGTTCTGTTGCGGTGGGTCTTGAATTATCGAAAGACTTTTTATCAGTTATAAATGAAAAGCAATAAAAAAAAAACTCAAACTTGTATTATAATTTTATGAGACTCTTATAAATCAATGATAACCGATATCGTATGCTATCTGAGGTTATTATAAAAAAATTATGGCAATTAAAAAAAAAAAAAAAAAATTATAAATCTGCACAACTTGGGCACACTTCGTTGGTTAATTGCTTGTTAAAAAAATCACCCTCGCCTTTAATTGTAATCAATTTAAATGATTACGAAAAAAATCATAAATTTGTATTTTTTTTATCAAATGTTTAAGCAGAATATGGCGAATTTTATGTTCGAAAGGTTTCGATATAAAAGCAGATGCAGACCAGTTGTATCCAAGTAGTTCCATTGCAGATACGGTCAAAACATCAAAATGGGCGACAAGGACAGGCTTGTAAGGGTCTTAGGAGGAAATGTTTTCTGAGTCTTTTAAACATTTTCCTTCAAAATAAATTTTTTTGCAGATTTCCGATGAGCCCGTCGAATCAGGATCGAGCCTGAAACGGCAACAACAGCAGCAGAATACAAGAGTTCCCTGGTACTTGGCCAGTGGATTCCTATTGTTCTGGGTTCTGCTCTTCTATGCTGTTGTGATTCCACTATTCTATCGCCTGCCCACAGGTTTGACCATCGAAGATGTCAGCAAGGGTGGATTCATTGCCGAACGAGCCCAAAATAATCTTTACCATCTGGCCGGCATAGGACCCAAGGTGGTTGGCAGCGATGCGAATGAAAATCAGACAGTGGCCTATCTAATGAGTGAATTGCAATTGATTGAGCAAAATGTTTTAACTGACTATTTTGATTTGGAAATTGATGTGCAAGTCGTCTCGGGCTCTTATATCCATTGGACCATGATCAATATGTATCAGGGTGTACAGAATATTGTGATCAAACTGAGTCCTAAGAATTCTACTAGCGAAAGTTACTTACTTGTGAACAGTCACTTCGATTCTAAGCCCACAAGTCCATCTGCTGGTGATGCTGGTTTCATGGTCGTTACTATTCTGGAAGTTCTTAGAGTAATGTCTAGGACAAAGCAGACATTTGAGCATCCTATTGTTTTTCTGCTTAATGGAGCGGAGGAGAATCCCTTGGAAGCGTCCCATGGTTTTATTACCCAACATGAATGGGCACCGTTTGTCAAGTAAGCTCCTAAGCAGTTTCCTAAAAGAAATAGCCTATAACTTGTACAAATAATTTGTAGAGCCGTTGTCAATCTGGATGCAGCTGGCAGTGGTGGTCGAGAAATTCTTTTCCAAAGTGGTCCCAATAATCCTTGGCTGGTTGATGTAAGTTTAAAGTTTAAATATCAACCTAGGAATGTTTCAGAATGTTTGTCCTTTTGTAGGCCTATAAGAAGAATGCTAAACATCCATTTGCCACAACCATGGCTGAGGAAATCTTTCAAACCGGCTTACTACCTTCGGATACGGATTTTACCATATTTACCAAATATGGAAATCTCATTGGTATGTTGATAATTTATTTATTTTGACAAGAGAATAAGCCTTTTACCGATTTCTCCATATTATGTCAGGTTTGGACATGGCCCAGTGTATCAATGGTTTCCTTTATCACACCAAATACGATCGTTATGATGCCATACCCCGCAATGCCTATCAAAACACTGGTGACAATGTATTAAGCCTGGTGAGGGCCCTGTCCAATGCCACACAATTGCATAATCCTTCGGTGAGTTACTTGTCTCTTAGCAAATAACTGTCTCTAAATGATAATTCGTGTTTTTCAGGCTTATGCAACTGGTCATGCAGTGTTCTTTGACTTCCTTGGTTTGTATTTTGTCAGCTATTCGGCTACAACTGGCGTTTATCTCAACTACATCGTGGCTGCTTCAAGTCTGTTGTTAGTTTTCATATCCTTGTGGCGCATAGCTGCTGTGTCGCATATAAGCACTTGTAATGTGTCCAGCTGGTTTATCCTGATCTTGATCTTGCAAATTGTTGCCTTTGTTTTGGGTGTTGGTCTGCCCGTTGTGGTGGCCTATGTAATGGACATGTATGGTCTATCATTGACATACTTTAGCACACCAGCTTTACTGATTGGCTTGTATGTGTGTCCAAGTCTGCTGGGATTAAGTTTGCCTACATTTATCTACTTCAAACTGCAGCGAAATGTAGGTGTTTAATACAGAAAAATTAAAACAATATGTGTATTCACTAAAAGTGTTACGATTTTCAGGACAAGATCTCTTTCGGCCATCACCTGCAATTGGCTCTACACGGGCATGCTGTCGTCTTGGCTCTTGTTGGCATTGCCTTGACTGTCTACGGACTACGCTCGGCTTATGTGATTACTTGGACTCTAATCTTCTATGCCATTCCACTGGCTTTAAACTTGCTAACAACTCTGCACGATCGTGGCTACTCTTGGAGTGGATTACTTAAGGCCGTACAGATTTTGCCCTTCCTGTACAATAGCTACCTCTTCTACACTTTCCTGACCTTGATGGTTTCTATGATGGGCCGTTTTGGCAGGTTAGTTCTATTTTACTGGCATTCCTTCTACAGCTTAACTAACCATTTTTTGTCTTTTCAGGGGCACCAATCCCGATTTGATTGTTTCTGCGCTCACTGCTTTGGGATCAGTCTTAGCTCTAGGTTTCTTGGTAAGCCCTCAGTTTATTCCTATGAAAAATAATTCAATAATTCGTTTATTTGGTTTTTCTTCGCAGCTTCCACTCATCAATATGTTCCGTCGTCCCAGCTTTGTTCTTCTCATTTTGTTGGCTGTGAGCGGCTTGACTATATACACTGCCACCTCGACTCAGATTGGTTTCCCATACCGCCCTAAGACCAATGTGGAACGAATTCCCTTTTTGGTAAATATGAATTTAGTGCAATTTTATCTTTTTTCCCTGCTAATTTATTTTACTTTTTCAGCATGTTCGTCGCATTTTCCATGAATATGATGGAACTGTTAGCAAAGACGAGTCCGGCTATCTTTTTAATTTCCAAGATCGTCGTGGAGCTGCTCCTCTCAAGGCATACAAAGTTAATCTTACTGGCCTAGTAAGCATTGAGTCAGATTGCAATACATATATGTTCTGTGGTTTGCCTCTCTACGATCATCGCTGGGTTAAGAATCGTTTGAAGGGCATGTGGTTGCCTCGAGAAGAGCCAATTACACCACCGGGAATGCCCGATTTGGAGTTAGTAAGCAAAACAATTTTAGCCGATAATACGACGGTGCGTCTAGAATACAGTCTAACGGGTCCTGATCACATGAGCTTGTTTATCCAACCCTACGAGGATGTCGTCATTAGCAATTGGTCTTTCTTGACCAGCTATATTCAAGCACCTGGATCGACTAGCACTTATCCTCCACCCTATCATATTTATTTCACTTACGGCAAAGACAAATCTCCACTGCAATTCTTCATTGAACTTACTGTGAGTAGTACCACTTTCTTCCGAAAACGTTGAATAATATTTTAAACACTGTCTACTTACAATACATAGAAACCCGATGGCGATTTTGATGTACCTCTGCTGCAATTGGGTGTATCGGGTCATTATATATCCAGTCCGGGCGATGACCTTGGTGTGAAATTTGTCAAAACTATACCACCATTTGCAGTTACCGTCGATTGGCCAGCCACATATCATCGTTATATTTTCTAGAGGAAAAAGAAAAAGAAAAGAAATATATATATTAAACAAAAGCATACTTCAAAAAACGCGTATTCTCCCACATGTTATTTGTTCTTGATATGGTTATAAAGGAACCCCCCTCCCAAACCAGACATCAGCAAATAAGCTGGCAACAAGTTTAGTCAAATTAAGGCGCGGCAAAAAAAAAAAAAAAAATAAGAAAAAAGGAACGTGCGTCCATCATAAATGGATCATAAATCTATTGAAACCGAGGGCTGATCAAAGATATCGTTTAAGTAGTTCGAACCGAGATCGAGTAAAATTTTTGCTGATAATACCGATTCGTTTTCAGTCTACCCTCGTTTTGAAAGGTGATAGCCAAATTTTGGCTCTAATTGTTTGATTATTGCACTCACTTTAGCGATTATGCTCTTAAGTACTCTGGAATCAGAAATCATAAATGAGACCCTAACTGATTATAATTCAAATGTGTATTCTCTGATAAGTAGTGAATTATGGCAACATTTTGTATAAAAGGAACTAAATTTCAATGAGGGCCAAGTAGTTCTACCAGAGGAAAGATCGTGTAAGGGTCGATTACAATGGGCGACAAGGACAAACTTGTAAGGATAGGAAGATCAATAATACAATCAATTTACTAAAATAAAAATTTTTAACAGATTAACGATGAAAGCATCGAGGAAGGATCGACGACCTCGATTACCAAAAAAGTGGCTAAGGTAGTGGTTAAGTCGCAACTTCCTTGGTATTTCGGCACAGGCTCCCTGCTGTTCTGGGGCCTTCTGTTCTTCTCTATCGTGATACCATTATTCTACCGCCTGCCCACTCCTTTGACCATCAATGACTCAAACAAGGGTGTCTTCATTGCTGAGCGAGCCTACAATACTCTTTCTGGCTTAGCCAGTATTGGTACAAAAGTTGTTGGTAGTCAAGGAAACGAGGTGGATACTGTGCAGTATCTGTTAAACCAGTTGGCCATAATCAAAGAGGAAATTTTGGATGACTTCTTTGATTTGGAAGTGGATATACAAAGACCGACGGGGAGCTACATTTGGAGCCTTATGGCCAATCATTACCACAACATCCAGAACATTGTCGTTAAACTGAGTCCCAAGAACTCGACTAGTGAATCCTATCTCTTAGTCAACAGTCATTTTGATTCCAAACCCACAAGTCCTTCGGTGGGAGATGCTGGTCATATGATCGTCTCGGTTCTGGAGGTACTAAGAATTATTGGTTCGACAAGACAGACATTCACTCATCCCATCGTTTTCCTGCTGAACGGAGCTGAAGAGAACCCATTGCAGGGATCTCATGGATTTATTACCCAACACAAATGGGCACCTTTCTGCAAGTAAGTTTTTCAACCAATCCATTAAAGAATGATGGTACAATTTTATACGTTTCCAGAGCCGTCATTAACTTGGATGCAGCTGGTAGTGGTGGTCGCGAAATTCTTTTCCAAAGTGGTCCTGACAGTTCTTGGCTGACTGAAGTGAGTAAATTTTAGCAACTACAAATGTCCGTTTACCTTATTTTGATCATATTTTTCTAGTACTACAAAAAAAATGCAAAACATCCATTTGGCACATCCATGGCTGAGGAGCTTTTCCAGACTGGATTGTTACCCTCCGATACCGACTTTGGCATCTTCAATACTTACGGCGGACTCTCTGGTAAATTTTTTTTATTCTAATTATTTTAAATTCGGATATGAAATAAAGCAATTGGTCATTATTTTAGGTTTCGATATTGCCCAAGTTATCAATGGATATGTTTACCATACCCTAAACGATCGCATTGATGTGATTCCTCTAGGAGCCCTGCAAAACACTGGTGACAATCTGCTCGGCCTAGTCCGAGCCCTTTCCAATGCCACAGAACTTTTTGATCCTGAGGTAAGTATTTCTCATGCATCAAAGAGAATCTCTACTAATACTAATAATATTCTCATGTCAGGCCTATGAAACTGGACATGCTATTTTCTTCGATGTCCTCGGATTGTACCTTGTGACCTACTCGGCTACCAATGCTGTCTATTTAAATTATGCCGTAGCTGGAGCTACTATCCTTCTTGTTTTCCTTTCTCTGTGGCGTATTGCTGTCAAATCAAACATCACCCTGGAGACTGCCTTGCTGTGGGGTATCGTGGTGCTGGTTATACAAGTCATAGGATTCGTCCTTGGAGTGGCTCTTCCCATTGTGGTGGCCTATGTCATGGATAAATATGGCCTATCCCTTTCGTACTTCAGTCATCCCATCCTACTGATTGGTCTTTATGTGTGCCCCAGTCTTCTTGGATTGAGTTTGCCCGCATACATTTACTTCAAACTGCAGCGTAATGTGAGTTAATCTAAAATTCAAAATGTTGTTTCGAGTCTTTGACATATTTTTTTTTCCATTTTAGCCCAAAATTTCTTATCCGTCTCAAATTCAATTGGCTCTGCATGGTTATGCTGTTGTACTTGCCGTTTTAGCCATTGCTCTCAATTACTATGGACTGCGTACTACTTATGTTTTCACCTGGACTCTGATCTTCTATGTCATTCCTTTGGCATTAAATCTACTGCTTACCTTGCAAGATCGCGGCTACGCCTGGACTGCGCTGCTTAAGATCGCCCAAGTCTTCCCGTTCTTGTACAACAGCTACCTGTTTTACACGTTTATTACTGCACTGACTCCAATGATGGGTCGCTATGGCGCCTCAACCAATCCAGATCTAATCGTTTCGGCACTGACTGCCTTGGGAGCCCTTCTTAGTTTGGGTTTCCTGGTAAGTTTAACTATCGATTGCCTTAGTTGGAAGCATAACTAGCTTAGATTCTATAATAGATTCTTCTTGTCAACGTTTACCGTCGTCCCAGTCTGGTGTTCTTGGTTCTATTGGCAATTAGTGGTGTCACGATTTACGCGGCTACTTCCACTCAAGTCGGTTTCCCTTATCGTGCTAAGACCAACGTGCAACGTGTGCCCTATCTGGTGAGAATTTAATTATTACTTTTGCACCTGGAAATGTTTCTATTTGATATACTTTTCATCCTTGCAGCAAGTGCGCCGTACTTTCTACGAATATGATGGCACTGTGAGCAAAGATGAGTCGGGCTATCTTTTCAATTTCCAAGATCGTCGTAAGCAGGCTCCTTTGGAGGAATATGTCAATCTTACTGGACTCATAAGCCTGGAAGACGATTGTGATAAATACATGTTCTGTGGTGTTCCCCTATTCGATAGCCGCTGGGTTAAGGCTAAAGCAGAGGCAATGTGGTTGCCCCGCGAAGAACCAATTAACCCACCATCAATACCAACTCTTGAGCTTCTGAATAAAACTGTGTTGGCAGATAGTACGACGTTGTACCTAGAATTCAATCTAACCGGCCCCGATCATATGAGTATCTTCCTTCAACCCTATGAGGATGTGACAATAAGCAATTGGACGTTTGTCCACACAATGCTGGAAAATTCTACCACATATCCTGCTCCGTATCATGTCTACCACTCATACGGTATAAATGATGGTCCATTAAACTTCTTCCTAGAGCTGGAGAAACCAGATGGTGATTTTGATGTCCCACTTCTTCAAGTTGGAATTTCAGGACACTTTATTGGCAATGAGGGCGACGAGCAGGCCATTGAGTTTGCTGACTCCTTCCCACCGTTCTCAGGTTTGGTACAATGGCCTGCCTCCTATCACCGTTACATTTACTAAAACAATTCCTATAAAATAAATATTTTTCAATACGAAACTTATATACTTATATATTATTTGGTGGATATTATTTTCTAAGCAGAAAATAAAAGTTCATAACAATTTAGTGCCATCTTACATACTCTTATAGCCACGCTTATGAATACTACAGTATTCCATAACCATGTATAATGACAGCGATATCGACTTCTTAGCAGATAAATGGTTTAAAAAACATGAACAAGCGTCATTTTCCTATATTTAAATGGTTCTTTCACTTGATAAATAATGTATCGAGTTGCTGTAGGTCTAACATGAATGTTATTCCTTGTAGTGTATAAGACCTCAGTTTTAACACGAAGTTTAAGCTAAATTGACTCGAATCGGATAGATCCGAAGAAAGTAAGGATATACTTTGCTAAGTCCGAGATGCTCCCTTGACTACTATTTTACTACCTAAACAAAAGAATTATTCATCTACTACGTTTTAAACAAATCATTCGATATTGATAAGCTGACAGGCATCAGCTGGCAACAAGTTTAGTCAAATTTTGATGGCGCCACAATAAAGATAATTTATTGAAAATTGACAAAACTAACCATTTCAAATTTGGTATACTCTATTCTCTAAGATTTCAAGATCGAAGACAAATACCTTTTGCTTAGGAAGCCACGAAAAGAACGAAAATTCTGCAGAATTGGAACTATTTTGGTCATAGGCGAATCGAGAATCCGTGGGGTGTTAATAGCCCTCTAAATACCATTATTTCGAATAATTTTTGACTTTTTTTATCCCTTCTTACCCCTACTAGGAGGTCTTCGGGGAGGTCAAGAAAAAATTCTACATCTGAGCAACCTAATGCTTCCAGGACCCAATCAAGATGGCAAAATTGAACAAGTTTTGGGTGGAATATTACAAAATATAAAACTAAATTTGTTATAAGGTCATAGTTAGCCAGGGGAATCACATTACAAATGTATATGGGCACAACGATTCATTAGAGGGTGAAAAAAGGAATGGAATCCTTATTATAAATTTAGAACTAATCTGAATTTTAATCTTAAATTCCGTGCATTGGAAACTTTTAAACAAAACCAATGTACCTCTTTTAAAGAGGGCAATCAAAAAAAGTACCAGCGTCTATGATAAATCAGTCATAAATCTATAAACGACGGGGGTTGATCTAAGACATTGTATAAGTAATTAGAAATAAGTAGTTGATTTCAAATTCTTTCCTTCTACCACTGAGCCATGAGTTTCAGACTTCCCTCTTTACATAGCCCAATACATATCTACTACAATTAATACTAATCGTATCGTAGCGCACATTTGAGACACATTTTCTCAAGTACTTTAGACGAAGATGTCATAAATAAACTCTACTGATTATAATCATAATTATATATGTATGTACATAGGTCTAATATAAATTATCAGACAATACGTCTGATAAGTACCAAATTATAGTCAAATTTTGTATAAAAGGAGCTGAGTTTCTATGATGGCTAAGTAGTTCAACACGAGGAAAGATCGTGTAAGGGTCGATTACAATGGGCGACAAGGACAAACTTGTAAGGATCGGTAGATCGGTAGTCGAATCAAATTATTAATTCTAAATTCATAACAGATTAACGAAGAAAACATTGAGGAAGGCTCCTCGACTTCGCCTCCCAAGAAAGAGTCTAAAAATGCGGCTAAGTCGCAACTTCCTTGGTATCTTGGCACAGGCTCCCTGCTGTTCTGGGGCCTACTGTTCTTTTCTATTGTGATACCATTATTCTACCGCCTGCCCACACCTTTGACCATCAATGACTCAAACAAAGGTGTCTTCATTGCTGAGCGAGCCTACAATACTCTTTCTGGTTTTGCCAGTATTGGTACAAAAGTTGTTGGTAGTCAAGGAAACGAGGTGGATACTGTGCAGTATCTGTTAAACCAGTTGGCCATAATCAAAGAGGAAATTTTGGATGACTTCTTTGATTTGGAAATTGAAGTACAGAAACCTACAGGAGAATATATGTACATGACAATTCTGAATCGGTATCAGAGTATTCAGAATATTGTTGTTAAACTTAGTCCCAAGAACTCGACTAGTGAAACCTATCTCTTAGTCAACAGTCATTTTGATTCCCAGCCAACGAGTCCTTCAGTAGGAGATGCTGGCCATATGATTGTATCGATTCTAGAGGTCCTTAGAGTTATTGGTTCGACAAGACAGACATTCACTCATCCCATCGTTTTCCTGCTGAACGGAGCTGAGGAGAACCCATTGCAGGGATCTCATGGATTTATTACCCAACACAAATGGGCACCTTTCTGCAAGTAAGTTTTTCAACCAATCCATTGAAGAATGATGGTACTATTCTATACGTTTCCAGAGCCGTCATTAACTTGGATGCAGCTGGTAGTGGTGGTCGCGAAATCCTCTTCCAGACAGGTCCTGACAGTCCTTGGTTAGTCGATGTAAGTAACTTCTTCATTCTATCAATGCCTATTTACTAAACTCTAATCCTGCTTTTTTAGTACTATAAAAAAAATGCAAAATATCCATTTGCCACTACCATGGCAGAAGAACTTTTCCAGACTGGTTTGCTACCCTCCGATACCGACTTTCAAATCTTTAACACTTATGGCTCTCTAGTTGGTAAATTTATTACAGTTTAATTACACTTCAGATAAGAACGAACGCAATTTTTCTTCTAGGTTTCGATATTGCCCAAGTTATCAATGGATATGTTTACCATACCCTAAACGATCGCATTGATGTGATTCCTCTAGGAGCTCTGCAAAACACTGGTGATAATCTGCTCGGCCTAGTCCGAGCCCTTTCCAATGCCACAGAACTTTTTGATCCTGAGGTGAGAATTTCTAATATATGCAGGAAAATCTTGATCAACTCCAATGATATTCTCTTGTCAGGCCTATGAAACTGGACATGCTATTTTCTTTGATGTCCTCGGACTGTTTTTCGTGACCTACTCGGCTACCAATGCTGTCTATTTAAATTATGCCGTAGCTGGAGCTACTATCCTTCTTGTTTTCCTTTCTCTGTGGCGTATTGCTGTCAAATCAAACATCACCCTGGAGACTGCCTTGCTGTGGGGTATCGTGGTGCTGGTTATACAAGTCATAGGATTCGTCCTTGGAGTGGCTCTTCCCATTGTGGTGGCCTATGTCATGGATAAATATGGCCTATCCCTTTCGTACTTCAGTCATCCCATCCTACTGATTGGTCTTTATGTGTGCCCCAGTCTTCTTGGATTGAGTTTGCCCGCATACATTTACTTCAAACTGCAGCGTAATGTGAGTTAATCTAAAATTCAAAATGTTGTTTCGAGTCTTTGACATATTTTTTTCCCCATTTTAGCCCAAAATTTCTTATCCGTCTCAAATTCAATTGGCTCTGCATGGTTATGCTGTTGTACTTGCCGTTTTAGCCATTGCTCTCAATTACTATGGACTGCGTACTACTTATGTTTTCACCTGGACTCTGATCTTCTATGTCATTCCTTTGGCATTAAATCTACTGCTTACCTTGCAAGATCGCGGCTACGCCTGGACTGCACTGCTTAAGATCGCCCAAGTCTTCCCGTTCTTGTACAACAGCTACCTGTTTTACACGTTTATTACTGCACTGACTCCAATGATGGGTCGCTATGGCGCCTCGACCAACCCAGATCTTTTTGTTTCTGTACTGGCTTCCCTGGGAGCCCTTCTTAGTTTGGGTTTTCTGGTAAGTTCAACTATCAATTGCCGTAATTGAAACCAGAACTAATTTAAATTCAATGACAGATTCTTCTTGTCAACATTTACCGTCGTCCCAGTCTGGTATTCTTGGTTCTATTGGCAATTAGTGGTGTCACGATTTACGCGGCTACTTCCACACAAGTCGGTTTCCCTTATCGTGCCAAGACCAACGTGCAACGTGTGCCCTATCTGGTAAGGTCATAGTTTTAAGTTTTCAACATAGAAATGTTTTTATTTATATACTTTTCATCCTTTCAGCAAGTGCGCCGAACTTTCTACGAATATGATGGCACTGTGAGCAAAGATGAGTCGGGCTATCTTTTCAATTTCCAAGATCGTCGTAAGCAGGTTCCTTTCGAGACCTATGTCAATCTCACTGGAATCGTTAGCCTGGAATCCGACTGTGATAAATACATGTTTTGTGGTGTTCCACTATACGATGACCGATGGTATAGTAGACGCCTGCAAGCTTTGTGGTTGCCCCGCGAAGAACCAATCAATCCACCATCCATACCAAGCCTTGAGCTCTTGAGTAAGACAGTTTTGTCCGACAATACGACAGTCCGTTTGGAATTCAATCTAACTGGTCCGGATCATATAAGTGTGTTTGTTCAACCTTATGAGGATGTGGCGATTGGAAATTGGTCGTTTATCCGCACAATGCTGGACGATCCTACCACATATCCTGCTCCTTATCACATTTACTCCTCATACGGTTCAAACGATGCTCCATTAAATTTCTTCCTAGAACTGCAGAAGCCAGATGGTGACTTTGATGTCCCACTCCTCCAGCTGGGAATTTCAGGACACTTTATTGGCAATGAGGGCGACGAGCAGGCCATTGAGTTTGCTGACTCATTCCCACCGTTTTCGGCATTGGTAGAATGGCCAGCCTCCTATCATCGTTACATTTACTAAAATAATTTCCATAAAATATACAAAAACATAAAAATTTAAAACAAATTTTGTTTTTCGATCTAAAATCGTTGATGGAAGCGTTCGCGCGTAACAAATTGTGCGATTCCGATTATTCTGTCTCCTTTTGAGTTGTTTTATCGTTAAATGTAGTTTGTAATTAAACAGTCATTATTTTAATACACATATTATATATCGAATAATTGAGACAGACGAGAAAATGTCATATTTAATTCCTTAAAACATGTCGTATTGGAAGGGTGGCAAAACGTTCGTAATTTTATGCTGTATTACACTCGTAAGTGTTGAGCTTCACGGAAAATTAAAATAAGCCGGTTTAAACTGAATCTACACGAATTTTTCTTAGGTTTTCACCAATGATGTGTATATAAAAATCAAAAAAATTGAGTGTACCGCAAATGAGAGACACATTGAAAATGTAACGTGTACTTTGAAACCCATAAATTGGACGCGATCCGTATTGAATATGGATTGTGATATTATTGGAAGCCTTGAAAATGTGAGCGTAAGTTTCCAAATAGTAACGACAATTTGATTTAAAGATAATATTGCTGCCCTGTACAAAATTTAGATGCGTATCGACCTGTTCTATAGGGATTTTATGCATCTGTATAAACCATTTGGATTACATCTCGAATATAATGTTTGTCGACTCATTGGCAGTGGAAAGCCCTTAAATTTTTTGGAAAGATATTCCCTACTACATTTCTTGAGTCTAACAAATGTAAATCACAGCTGCCCTTATATGGTAACGTAATATTCGATCATTTCTAAATGAATTTTAACAATTTTTGTTTTTCCTTTGACTTAGGGTCATATATATGCTCGCAATTTCTATTTGGATGATTTGACATTGCCACATATTCCATTGCAGGAATACAAAATTTCCTTTAATTTTACGGACCTTAATCCTATGCGTTTTTTAGGAGCTCTAGTGCTTCATTTCGAAGTGTGTGAGGATTATTATGGCAAGCGAAAAAGAGTGAAACCAAAACCTGTAAATGAGAAGATTGTGATCAATGGGTATTTGTAATATAAATTAAGCAATCGAACAATTAGAATTAAATTGGATTTTTTAGACTAAGTTTCTTTTAATAATAATTGTAATTAAGAGCAAATACTGTATTACAGTTAATTTTAAATGACTTGCGACTATTCAAAATATATCTATGTACATACATATGTAACATCATTTGGCAGTTCCGGTTCTACATACATATATGGCAAAATCAACCAAAACAATTGATTTTGAAACACATTTTGGTGATTGTCAACATCTTGCAAGTTCAAGTGGGAAATAGATAATGGCTGTGGAGGTGTCCAACACGTTATATGCATACATTAGTAGATATGTACATACATATGTATGTATGTAACTAAAAATCTTAATTGACAGTTTACACAAAAACACATTTAGCTCACGTTAAATGCTTTACCTTTTCCTTAGATTGACAATGAAAAGTTTTCTTAATCTATTTCGCGCCATTTTACAATTTTTAGAATGTTAATGTAGACGTTAATGTACGAGACATACTTGTATATATATGTTTATCCATCAAAAGTAATGCACTTTTATAACATCAGGACTAACAGCTTATTATGTTTATATCATTTTCCTTTTTTTGGATTCTGAAAATGCACACTTTAAAAGATAAATTTGTAATATGGTTTTCCGATAGTACTATCGATAGTAAAAATCGAAGTTAAAACATATTTTCATTGACGGGTCGACTATCGATTATTTTGCAACCCTACTGTGACTTGATGGTTTTCATCGATTGCACTATTCGATATGTTTATTATTTTACGCCACGGCGTCTGAGGATTTATTTTAAAAACATTTTGTAGATATAAAAACATTTTAAAAATGTCCTTTGATGCTATACCAAAGGATCTACGAGGCCTGCGTGCCTGTCTAGTTTGCTCTTTGATAAAGGTAAGTCTAAATACTTAGTTTTACCTGATATTTGGTCACGCATGTTTCAGCGGCAAAGTAAAATTTTCTCTCACTTGTTTTGTTCTCTCTCCTTAGAGTTTTGATCAATTTGAAACGGATGGCTGCGAGAATTGTGAGGAGTTTTTAAGAATGAAAAACAACAAGGACAATGTGTATGATCATACCAGCAACAATTTTGACGGCATAATAGCCTTAACCACGCCCAGCGATTCCTGGGTTGCCAAGTGGCAAAGATTAAGTAAGTCCTTAAGGATATAAAATTGATAATTAATTACAACTTGTGGGTTTTTCAGCACGCTTCACTAGGGGAATTTATGCAATATCTGTCTCGGGAACTCTGCCTCAATCCACGCTTAGGGATATGAAGAACCGCGGCATTGTCTACAAGTCGCGGGACAGAAGTCAACGATAGATAGGCCACGAAATTCAATACAAAAAGTTTTATTTTTAGTTTACTTTCATTACGTCAAACAATAGGGAATAAAATACAGTTTAAGTACAAATGCAAAAAAAAAAAAAAAAAAAATACCAAACATAATATACTTTAATTCTTAAGAGAACTAACCCTTAGACCCTCGCCTCCAGCTGTTGTCACATGAAGACCAAAGCCTGCTGCCTCCAATTCCTCTTTAAGTTTCCAGTAGACCTCATTACCCTGATAATTTTCAGGCAGCAATACAATAGCGTAACCTCCAGCTCCAGCGCCCGTCAATTTTGAGAAGAATCCCCGCTTGAAGGCAATGGTGAAGATTTGTTCCAGCTTGGGATGTGACACTCCAATCGCCTTGAGTAAGTCATTGTTTATTTGAAAGAGTCGTTCAAGTTGCTCGAATTTTGAACTGTCATCCTGCTCGTTGCCAAAACTCTCGTAAAGAGGAATTGCAGCTTTCACCAACTCCTCGCATGCTTGCCAAATGGCGTCAATTAGTTGGGGGAATGCATCGCGAAGATGACGAACTTTGGCCACAATGTCAGCTGTGCTGCGACTCACGCGACTATCTACCAAAAGGATATTTAGGGGCTTATGTATGCTCAACGATTCAAAACCCTGACCCTTAACGAAGCGCACAATGCCGCCATAAGTGCAGACTGTATTATCCACTCCGGAGGGTGTGCCGTGATTAACCCGCTCCGATTCGTATGCCCAGTGGGAAATTAAAGCCAGATTTTCCTGTTCCAAATAAGTGTCACTATCAAAGTGGCCAGTCAAGATAAGAAATGCTGTCGCCAGTGCAGCCCCATAAGACGCAGAACTACCCAAGCCAGCGCCCACATTTAGTTCACTCTCTACATGAACTTGGAACCCAGTTTTGAGAGTTAATTCATCCTCTCCGGGAGCGGAAAGCACTGCACCGGCTAATAAATAGTATATTGAAATAAAAGCCCTCTGTGTCGATGCCTTCAGTGCGGGTACGCCATTGTTACTCCGCTCAAGCTGTTTGTCTATCTCTCCGCGAACCTCCTCCAATAGCTTGGCGGTGCTTCCTTTCGGATTTTGGCTACGAAAATTGGTAAGGAATGTATTGAAGTCACTTAACTGAATCTCCAAAGTACAATTTAGTGCCTCCAATTGAAAACTGGCCACCTGACTGTCAGATTGCTGTCGGAATTGAAGTTTTGTTCCCAATCCAACAACAGCGGCTAGAGCGGGACGCTGATAGACAACTGCATGCTCACCATGGAGTATAACCTTGCCCGGAGAATGGACCTGGAACTGAAGCATTTTGTATGTATTGTTTGAAGAAAACTAAAACTTTGTCGTTGTCGCCTCTTATCGCTCAAAATTTGAATTTCAATTAGATCCGATCGCCGTTTGTTTCTTTTCAAAGCGTACAAATTTGGTTCGAGTGTCGAGTGCTAAAATGTGAACTGCATATGTACATTTGTACGTATTTTTGTTTTTTTTTAATTTTTATTGTTTTTTATGTAATTGGCGTAAACTCCAAATTCCGTTTCCTGCTTCGCTTCCCTTCCTCACCGTGGCGTTGCGTTGCCTTTCACTTTCTTTGTTCGACTGTATTTTTTTTGTGTTTTTTGATTTTCAAGTTTCAGCAACAGGTTCCCATCTACGGTTGTTATTGTTGTTGTTGTTGCACTTTCTCCCACTCTTCAGGGGTGTACGATTTTTGGGAGAACGCGTGTATTTCTTTAAGCTCCTCGGCCAGAGTGCTATTCACAAGTCGATGTTTTTGCAATAGAGTCTTGTTTTTAAATGCGTCTGATACAATTACAACGCTAAATTTTCCGCCACAACCATCGGATTCGTCGGTCACTTGAACGTGTTGAGCTTGTAACTGCTCTTTTAATTTTTTTCCAAGTACTTGGCGCTGTATTTACTCATTTTCGTTTTTTTTTATTTTTTTTTCAAAACGTAAAAATCGTGAGCTAGCGATGGAACCGGGTCGATTTTTTTGTCGTGCCATTAAAGATGACACAATCGCGCAGAGCTCCGATATTTGTAGCCGGGCTAATACTAAAATCAGTCAGTTTGTTATAAATCAAATATATATTGGTTATTTATTTATTGATTTTTTTTTGAGAACAACTTCTAATTTTGATCCTAAGCCTTAAGTTTTCAAATAAATTTGTTTATTTTTTCCGATATCACACGACTGCAGCCCTGGCATTGAACTACATATTCTCATCTCTATTAGAAGAAAACATTTGCTAAAAGAAAGCGCCAAAATTTTTCGTTTTTATTAGAATTAATTAAAGTTTTTAATGCCACAACGTGAATAATAAAAGGAGAGCATTATATTTAGCACAGTGGACAGCAGTGGTAGTCCTTTTATAGATATAAACAGACGAAATCATGTCATTCTTTGGTAACAACACACAACTTGGAGCCACGAGCACGCCTGTGAAACGTAAGTTTTCATTCAGTGTCCCAAAAAGGACTAGGCAATCTTTTCCAGATACTTTAGCGGTGTTGTTGTGCCACTTGGCAGAGGTGTAAGAAGCTTCTGGACATCGTTAATGCTGTCAATTCGTATTTCCTTTGGATTGAGTCTATGCGGATATTGTTAGGACTAGTAGTGTGGTTTGCTAATGTTCATAGCACTTACCCCTTTTGATGGATAATGAAAATCACATAAGCCACTGCAGACAATACCAGAATAAATAGAATTAGTAAAATTAAAGCCATTGCCGACGTTTGTTCCGCTGTCGATGGTTGACCAAAGAGAACTAAGATGGGAGATAAGAGAACAGAGCGGATGCCAAACATTTATTTCAATCGACCTAAATTTTTAATTTATTTTCTTATCGCTTCCCCAAATAGCTGGGGGGCATGTTTGGTCAGGCGCAGCCAGCGCCCGCCTTTGGAACTCCAGCAGTAGCAGCACCGGCCTTTGGAACTCCAGCAGTAGCAGCACCGGCCTTTGGCGCTCCAGCAGTTGCTGCACCCGCCTTTGGGTCTACAGCTGCAGCTGCTCCCGTCTTTGGTACACAAGCGGCCACATCAGCGGCTCCAGCTTTTGGGACCGGATCAGCTTTCGGTGGCTTTGGCAATACCTCTACAAACGTGGCGACATCCACTGCACCGCTGGGAACTCTTGGCGGTGGTGGTGCATTTGGTGGTTTCGGTACCACTCCGGCAACAAGTCAGCCAAGTTTATTTGGCACAGCAGCACCACCAGCATTCAGTGGATTTGGCCAACAAGCCACAGCTGCAAGTTCAGCTCCAACAGCATTTGGAGGATTTGGAACTACTACCACAACAACTGCAGCCCCCGCATTTGGAGGCTTTGGAGCAGCAACAGCCACTAATAATCAGTCAACCGGTTTCGGTAACAGTGTTTTTGGCTCCAGTAAGGTCCACTTAGCAGCCTAAATGTCATTTGATCCAAACCAATTTCATATAATTTAACAGATTTCGGCAAGCCGGCTACTACAACTGTCACACCCGGCTTTGGTGGATTCGGTGGCACGAATTTTATGCTTGGACAGCCTCAACAGCAACCTGCTCCAATTTCGGCAGATGAAGCCTTTGCCCAATCTATATTAAATGTATCTATATTTGGCGATGAGCGGGATAATATTGTGGCCAAATGGAATTATCTGCAAGCAATGTGGGGAACTGGCAAGCTTTTTTTACTCCCAAAGCGCCGCCCCTGTCAATATAAGTCAAGAAAATTATCTCTGTCGATTCAAGGCAATTGGCTATAGTCGGATGCCCGGAAAGGATAACAAATTGGGTCTGGTGGCCCTTAATTTTGCTAGAGAAATATCTGCTATTAGGTAAGTTTCAACTTCTTACTCCTTTTTCCACAATTAATCGGGTATTTTATTATATTCCATAAAGGTCCCAACAACAACAAATCGTCCAGACTCTGCATACTCTTTTTGGCAGCAAACCAAACATGTTGGTCCATATCGATAGTATTAAGGAACTTGAGAATAAGAAATGCCAAATAGTCATCTATGTGGAGGAGAAATCACAGCAAATTGGTTCAGCTCAAATCGATATCAAACGGATACTGTCCACCGAATTGGCGACATATTTAAATCAAGCTACACTCAAACCTCAACTCAATCAATATGGTATTGTAGAGGTGTTGGCTCTGGTACTTCCCGATGAAGATCAATTAAAAGAGTATATAGAGAATCCGCCTCGTGGTGTTGATCCAAGAATGTGGCGTCAGGCTAATATGGACAATCCAGACTCAAGTAAATTCATCCCAGTTCCAATGATTGGTTTTGGCGATCTAAAGTGGCGTGTTAAATGGCAAGAACAGGAAACCGACACACATGCCCTCTATATTAAAAAAGTGGAGAGTGAACTGACCGAGTTAAGGCAACGACATGCCTCAGCTACGGCCAAGGTTTTGGAGCACAAACGTAAATTAGCGGAACTTAGTCATCGCATACTAAGGGTAAAACATAATAATGATTCTTCTGATTGAAATGAATGCTAAATAACTCCCCTTAATTATAGATTATTGTCAAACAGGAGTGCACCCGCAAGGTGGGCACTTCTCTAACACCCGAGGAGGAGGAATTGCGCACTAAACTTCAGAACATGCAGGCTGTTGTATCGGCTCCTACCCAATTTAAGGGACGTCTTAGTGAATTGCTCTCCCAAATGCGAATGCAACGAAATCAATTTGCCGGCAATGGTGCAGCAGCCGGATATGCCATTGACAAGGAAGCCGAGGATGAAATGAAAGCATTTTTAACCATGCAACAGAAAGCGATGGAAGTGCTTAGTGAAACTGTTAACAAAGATTTAAAATCTCTCGATGTTATTATAAAGGGACTGCCTGAGCTTAGGCAGGGCTAAAGGATAGCCGAAAGGGTTGCGTGATTAGGTGATTTGAAATAAAGTCAAGTCAATGAACAAGTTTTCTGGTCGTTACACTTTTTTTCTCTCTCTTCCGATCCATCGATCTCGTTAATTTCCTGTAGCTTTGAACTTGCACTTTTACGGCTATGGGGACAATCAAAACGGGTTCACATCATACAACTAACAAACAAACAAACAATTCAACATTATTATGTATGTATGTCCCGCAATGCGGCGGAAATAATTGTATTTAAATGTAAGAGCGTAGCGTTGGGAGGGGGGCACGTCATCTTAATCATCTCTATAATGAAGAATTACCATTTGGAGATTATTAAAAGACATTTTGTAGGCCAACCCCCCTTTTGATTAATATTAGCTGCGCTCCTTGCGGCTAGTTCAATGACCGTGGTTAATTGCCTCCTCTTTGGGCCCCCACCACCAGAGAGAAGCTACTCCTTATGCTCTGTTTGCCAAACGGCCGACTTTTCTATTGGAAATTGAACAATTTTCCCAACATTTCAAATTGCCTCTTGGCCCGCGAACTCATTATGAGTGACAAACTGCCAGTGGCCAGGTTTGTTCAACTTCAACTATGGCTTGGGGTTCGGGTTTTGTCTTGGCTTGTCTTGTCTGTTACATTAACATTATTATGCCTGCATCTGCGGCACCAGTTTTTGGTGAGGAAAAACTTGTTTTACTCCAGCAGCTTCCGTTTTTTCCACAAAGATCTATGAAAGATAGAAAGAGATGGAGTTAGATGTGGAGTATAAATGATTTGGCCAAATCCATGCAGGCCTTACTATTTAGTCGAAGCTCGTTGAAAGTGAATGTTGGTAACTGTAACGGATAAATGATAAAGGAACCATCAATTAGGGTGGATCTTACAACATGAATAAACTGAAACTAATGTTGATAGTGAGTGTAAAGCGAAACGAGATTGCCCGTCATCCTTCATAAATTTGTATGTTACGTACTTCCTTACATTTCCAGTTGATGCTGGGCATATGCAGCTCCTTGGCCGCCCCCATGCGCACAGAGAGAAGTCCTCGAAGTTTGCGGCATGATGATGTGCAACTATTGCATCCGCATATTATAACAATAGAACGATTGGAGCATCTCTTGAGGCAGGCAGGGGAGATCTTCGGTGCATCAGGAGCAGCAGGTGCCGGGGATTCGGATGCCATGGCAAGTGAGGTCAATGAGCAATGGCATGTCCTGCCCCAAGGGCAACAGCAACAACCACAGCAACGCTTGTTGCCTCCAACAGAGCAGCCATATAATTTCTATTTGCCTCTGTTTGAGCACATAGAACCAAAGTTGGATGCCAAGAGTCGGCGCATGGAAAAATTTGCTCCACCGCCTTTGCCCTCACAGCAACCAGATACGCACAATTACTATGCGGATAAGCCAAAGAAACAACCAAAGAAATTCAAAGCCGGAGCCAAGCATATAAATCTGAATCTCAAATGGTTGAATACCTACGAAAAGGCCATGGATGGCGTCGGTATGGCAGCTGGTCCACCCAAGGCCATGTATCTGGAGCAGGATGAACGAAATCGTATAAATTTCGATGATTCCTTTTTGCCGTGGACATGCAGGTGAAGCCAGTGCCCGACAATGATGATCTAAATGGTGCAGCTTACGAGGATGATCTAATGGCAGCTCCAGCTCAATTAGCCTACAATTACAACAACAAGTCTGGCAAGCAATTTACATAGAAAACAACTTATTTAATTTGTAAATGCAAAAACACAAAAAATATACATTGTATTAATCCCTGTCCAACATTGAGTAGTAGTCCCTGGTTGATTTATTCCGCTTCTGTTTTCTTACGCAACTCCTTGCAAAAGGATTCTGCACTATCTTCGGGCAATTCAGGAGCTGTACTTTTCAATTTGGCAGTTTCCTCGGCCTCTAGTTTGGCTACACCGGTGCGTACCACCCGTTCGATGTCGTCTAGCAGGCCAGAGGCACCAAAACGAAAGCGTGATGGACGTAACCAACGCATGCCCAGAGTTTCATTGACCAGAGTCATCCAGGCGATGGCATCCCTTACTGTGCGCACACCGCCGGCCGGCTTTAGTCCAACTATTTGACATGTACGACGCTTGAACTCCTGGATGGCAAAGATCATAACCAGCCCAACAGGTAGAGTGGCGTTAACTGCTTCTTTGCCAGTGGATGTCTTAATGAAATCCGCCCCAGCCAACATGCAAACCATTGCAGCTTTGTATACCTGCATGAGAAATGGTCAAATTAATATTTCTTCCTGTGATCCATTTAATTGGGTTTTACATTCTCCATGGTTCCAAGTTCTCCAATGGCCAGAATAGTCTTTAAGTGTGCTCTCTCCCCACAAGCGCTACGCATCAGAACCACCTCATTGTACAGTGCCTCCCAATCGCCCACTAAAGCCAATTGACGATTAATTACAATATCAATTTCAGTGGCTCCGGCCAATATGGCATGGCTAATCTCTTGCAGACGCGTCTGCAAACCGTATTGTCCTGTAGGAAATCCTGTGGCCACAGCAGCAATGGCCACTTTATCGAGCATATCATATTGCTGAAGAGCTCCGTAGGCATCTTTCACCCGGGCTGGATACACGCACACAGCAGCCGTATGCATATCGGAGAGAAGGGCACGTTCAAAAAATTTGTCAAAGAATTGCGGTTCAAACGGATAACAAGCACGTAGACACAATCGGCGTACATTGGCAGCCGTATCATCACCAGCCAATGTCGTTAAATCCGTCAACATTAGAGCTCTCAATGCCCAGGCGATCTCATTGACCCCACTCACATGGCAACGCTGTGAGATGCTCAAGGCAATTTCCTCAACTTGACGCAATGATATATTCACCGTTAGAACGGTGGGATCTGTGGGCGATTCGGCATTTTAAATTACTTCCATTCATATTTTTCAATAATATTTACCAAATGGCAGTGTTTTGTTGACTTCCAATACTTTAACTTCCATTTTGCGACGGATAACACGATTGCGATCTTCACAATTTAAAACAAAAACAAAAAAACTGACAATGTGATCTGATCCGACCACTTCTTATCAGTTGGCCACAGCTGATCGCGTAGGATTGCCAACAGATTGAAAAAAAAAATGTTTACTGTAAAATTTATTTTTTTTCTACACATTCAAATATTGAGCAATTAATCAAAGCAAAATATTTAGATATTTTGTTATTTAAATTCTAGTTGGTATTTAAAAGAATAGAAGACTTTTTAAAACATTAAATAAAGGTTAGTTTTATTCACGAATTGAATACTTTTTAATAACAATTTCATTGAAAATAATGTCTGTTTCAAGACAACCAATTATTAATTCTATTACAGAAAAGAACGAAAAAAATATTTATTATTTAATAGTTCATTAAATTCAGTCTTTTTAAAAACAATGTTCTATTGTACTTTTTTTTATTTAAATATGAAGAAAAGTTAATTAAATAATATGCTAATCCGCTTAATTTAACTCCTAGCTAGTCCCTTGTGTAAAAATAAATATATGATATGTACATATGTAGGTAGAAAAATATACTAGGACCTTTTTTTACGAAATCTAAATTTTAAAATGGCGAAAGGACATCCCTCATCTATCTTTTGTGTTCATTAACTTTTGTCACTCAGCATATCCATCAGATTTCAAATCTTAATATTTTAAGTTCAAATAGTTTAAAGAAATTTTGTTGTATGGTCATTTTGAAATTGCGACTGCATAATGCTCGGATTTGCCCCAATGTGCAGTTTTGCGGCTCATAAATACATATGTATATCTGTGAGTGCTAGTGTGTGCTCTCTCTTACTCTCAAATGTTTCAATGTTTGGAAAAGGAAATGACCATAAAGTATCCCACTCGGATTTTAAGGGCATATGTACATACACAAACGGATATATGTATGTATGTACACTATTGATCAGCACTACTTGATATCTAATCGATTAATCGAGCCCTAGACATATGATGTTCGGATGAAGTTAGCCCGGCCTTTGGACGTATCTTTCAGTTCGGTTTTGATGCTCGGAGCGTGCGGTTGTGTCTTTAATCATGGATCGGCCTAAAAATCTGGAATCTAACTTAAATAAAGTAAATGGACTCTACATCAATATTAATGAGGAGCGTAGTACATATACAGCACATTACAACGAGCTGCGCAACTTACTTTATTCCACAATTAAAGAAAAGAATCAAATATTAAAAAAATTGCTGAAAGGACACAAATTGGAAGGTATACTTAGAATTAGTATATGCATCTACATACATACATACATACATACATATGGAGGTGTGTGTAAGGTAGATAAGAAAATGCAGCCATGTAAAGAATATTCTTGAAGGTTTAGACGTCTTATTTTTTCTTGTTAGTTTTTTGCAATTGCTTACAGTGAATGCTCTCTAATGCGGACAGCTCCGTTAAGCGGACACAATTTTTTTAAGTTTTAACCATCAAATTAGTTTTTAAAAAGCGAAAATCGTTAGCAAATTATTATTAAAGTTACGTTACACTTTAAATTTTGATAACTTTGAGCCTAGCTGAAATTTTGCACCTAGGCTTGTATATACTGCAGGCGTTGTATATCTCGGATTCAGTCGGATCGGACCACTATATCATATAGCTCCCATACAAACCCCAAAGTCACGAACACTGACTTTTCTCAATAACTTCGTTATTTTCTATGTTATTATCGTGAAACTTAATATTAGAGAGTTTATTACGCTTATAAACGACTGTGCCAAATTTGATCAAGATCGTGTGACTATATCATATAGCTCCCATAGGAACGATCGGTGGAAAGCAGTGACTTTTGTAAATAACTTCGTTACTTTTAACGCGATTGCTTTCAAATTAAATATTTCTTAATTTAATATATCTGTTAATGACTGCGCCAAATTTGATCAAGATCAGGTGACTATATCATGTAGCTCCCATAGGAACGATCGGTGGAAAACAGTGACTATAATCAATATCTTCGTTATTTCCTACGTAGGCCATTCTTTCGCAAACATAAGCCTTTTTAGATAAAACGTTCTTCCACATTGATGGCTAATAGGTAATGAAAGAGTTACCAAAAAAGTTGCAAGGGTATACAAACTTTGACGCGGTCGAAGTTAGCCCCAGCCCTCTGGTTGATATTTTTAACCAGTAACTTTATATCTAATTTAATATTAAGCAAGAAATTTTTTAATTTTTTAAAGATTTCAATGTGTTTTTTTTTTTTTTTTTTTTTTTTGAAAATATTACGGGAAGTTTCTGTTTCTAACCTTCAAGAGTTTCAATTGAAAATTATGGCGTCCGTTTAAGGGGGCTTTCACTATAGTCAGATGTAGATGCGTATCTATGGGAGTGTGCTTGTATGGTTTGTAGGAAATCAAGCTTACGTGGCTTGTTTGTTGGCTATTTGTTTAGAAGTTTCAGTAAACCAAAATCAATCCTCAATTTTGTATAACTTTGTTTACATTTTACTTTTGCCGAATAAGTAATCTCAATTAATTGTGTTTGACAAAAACATTTAAGTGGCCCACACATACATACATATGTATGTATGAAAGTTTTTAAATGTTTAAGTTTATGGAACTAATATTTAATAATAGGAAAATATATAGTTCAGCTGTCTAACTGAGATCTGTCTTGAAGGGAAATGAATATTTTTATGGTAGGTATACCATGTAGCGATACGGAAAAATAATTTTTAAATCGCCACATGCAGAAGAAGGCGTTCTCGGTCCTTAAATGGATATATATCGATAGTCGAGTTGATCTAGCCAAATCTTGATCTAGCCAAATTAATCTCGTATCGAATCTATGAATAAACAAAATGAAGTTTCTTTGAATTTTCGCAATGCCTTCACAATTTAAAACGGTTTTTCATTTCGAAATTTTTAATAACTTTCTTTCGAAAGTTTGTTACACAATATTTGTTATTAATATCGATTGGTCCATTCAAATTTCATTAGAATTCAATAACAAAATGGCAAAATTATATAAATATGTAATCTTTTTTTTTTTTGCTGCATGGTATACAGAAGCCGTTTTTACTAATTATTTACTTCTTTTCTTATCGCACTATTAAATAAACTTGAATTCCCGGAATTTAACGACTAATAAAATGGCAATAAAATAATTTTTTTTGTTTTTTTGTGGCGCCCACGTAGGATCTTACGGTGACAATCTAAAAGTGGCAACTCCCGATGAATTTGATTTGGTTATCAATTTGGCATTTCCGGAGAATGACTACATCATTGTAAAAGCCGATCCTCAAAGACCAGGTAGACATTATAAACCAACACAAACATTTTCCATCAATAAATTAAAATCCATTAATTAGGCAACGTCACATTGGATATGACCCAGGTGATGGAACGCATCAGAAATCAAGAGCACAATAGGGAATTATACGAACAACTTCAGAAGATTGTCAATGCCAAGAATATGCTTTTGGAAAATAAGTTGCAAAGCTGGTTACAGGGTCTATTTACGATGACCCTGAATGGCCTGAATAACCAACTTGATGTGAATGGACATATATCTCAATTGGTCTACAAACGTTCAGGACCAGCACATACCATCTATATAAAAGAACCTCAAGTATATTCTGTCGATTTTGTACCCTCGATTAGGTTGTCGGCAAAGCAGATTGTCTTGGGACCGAAACAAAGAGAATATTTTGGTAAAACTGAATACTGGAATGCCATACCGAAACCTTTAAAGGGTCTACAGGGCGATAATATATCATATAGAGCATCATATTTTGATGCCGAACACGATTTGCTGAACGATAAAGGTAATCTTAAGAATGGCATAAGATTTATGAAAAAATTCCGGGATACCAAACAAAATATGGGTAACTTGAAAAGTTATTACATCAAAACCCTATTTCTTTGGCAAGCGATTGAACGAGAACCAGGCTACTGGCATAAACAACTCAATGAAATTCTAATTGATGTAAGTTATCCCATTACTTTTTTTCTTTATCTTATGAAACATTCCTAATGATGCCTAATTGCAGATGTTTAATAAGCTGGCCGATTGCTTGAAAACGGATAAAAGAAATGGTAAACTCTTATTCTTTTGGGATCCCAAATTGGATATGTTTGCTGATTTTACAGAAAGTCAACGTAAGGACATGTTCAACTGTGCTGTAGGCTGTGGTGCATATTTTCTGAAGATGGCTAGTGGTAACATGAACGACAATAATATTGAGAATGTCCTATCTTCATTCTGTAAAGCCCAAGAGCGCGGTTCAAATGGAAAATTGGAGGATAAGACCGATTCAAAACGGACGGAAAAACGAGCACAAACCAATGGAACTAATACAACGTCTTTAGCGCCTTCTACGTCTAAAGGACAAAAAAGTCAGATTAAGGGCAAGACTAATCAGCCAGAGGCAGCAGTATATCCTACTGAAGCTGAAATCAAGACTAACACAGGAGCAAAGCCGAAAAATCCAGAAACTGTATCAGAACCAAAGGTAAAGCCCACTCCTTCAGCGCCTTCTAAACCTGCTGGGCAAAACGATCAAACTAAGACTAAGACAAATCAGCCGGCGGTTGCCAAAACTGACACGGGAGCGAAACCAAAAAAGCCGGAAACTGTATCAGAACCAAAGGTAAAGCCGACTCCCTCAGCGCCTTCTAAACCTGCTGGGCAAAAAGATCAAACTAAGACTAAGACAAATCAGCCGGCGGTTGCCAAAACTGACACGGGAGCGAAGCCAAAAAACTCTGCAAATGTTAAAGAACCGAAAGCAAATCCTCCTTCTGCTAAGCCTGCCGAGAAAAATTGCGAATCTAAGAGCAAGGCTAAACAACAAGCGGCACCAGTGACTAAGCCAGTGCAAGCTGTGACAAAAACTGAGAGAGAAACGAAGTCAAAAACTTTACCTCAACCATCCGAATCCGTAAGCGAACAAAAGAATGCCCAAAATAGTCAGACTAAGGCCAAGACTAATCAGCCAGCAAAAGATGAGAAACAGAGTAATGAATCCTCTTGCAAACTGTCTTAATATGAAAGAACAATTTAAAGTGAGTTAAATTTTTTTTTTATTTTATTAACAGCAAAATGAAAATAGGTTCGTTGTACTTAATCCTACAAAAAATTTATGTTGTAGATGATCGTTTAGTGATGTCATCTCGTCATTTAAGTCGCTTACAAGCCGCCACCAGAGCGATCGACACTGATCTTTTGCTTAAGATTTGCCGCCTCATGTTTCTGCTCCTCCAGCTCGGCCATGCGAGCAAATCGGGAATAAGCCACATCGCCCGTCTTAATGGCAGACATCATCTGCAGAAGAGAAGATATTTATTATATGTTTATAGATATTTTATGATATGCATGTTTTAGTTTGTGTGCCATTTTAATAAACTTTTATATATGTATGTAGGTGTATGTCCTTACCTGAAGATATTCATCGAGTTCCACCTGGCCATTCATATTCGTATCGATCTCTTTAAGTATCTCGTGCAATTGCTCACCAGAGACATCGGCATCACCGAAACTCTTCAGTGCGCGACGAATATCATTGATGGACACGTAGCCCTTCTTGTCCTTGTCAATGATTTGGAAGCGTTTAATGTATGTCTGAATTTCCTCTTTTGAAAGTTTAATGGGTATTCTTTCCTTGGAGGTGCGGTTGACAGTATGTCCCATTTCGTTGGCCAAAAACTCAGTGGCATGTTTGATTTGACGCTCCTTCTCATCCTTGGACCACTTCAACTCCTCGCCCATAATATCAACAATAACTGGCAAAGCCTCGGATGCTGCCTGGACATTGAGGAAAGCAAGACGTAAACGACGAGCAATCATGTCGACAGCTGTGCAGGCATATTCCCTAACGCCGTAACGGATCTCAGCATCAATGTAGGGGAATTCGGGATGGATACGATTGCCAATGATGGGCCAACGTTTGCCGGTAAGGGAAGCCATCTTGGACACGGCGAAAGCACGATCGCCATACGATTTGGCCAAGTGCTGGGCAACCTCACACTCGAGACCAAAGTCCTGGACGAGACGAATATACATGGTTGGTGTCCAACCTTGTCCGCCTTCAATTTTCAAATAAGCGGTGACAGCTTCAGCACGTTCGGGCTTCAGATTGCACGCTATCGAAATACGAAACGGTCATCAATAGAGTCTAGAGGTCAGAGGATTTATCGCTTACCCTTAATAGCCGCATCGATGGTATGCTCTGCCATGGCTCTGTAGGTGGTCCATTTACCGCCAGCAATGGTAATGAGATTTGAGGGACTCACATGGACAATGTGATTACGGGCCAGAGACTGGGTATCATCCTTGTTGGGATCCGACACCAATGGGCGGATGCCGCTCCAGGCGGACAACACATCACCGCGACGCACTTCCACATCGGCATTAAGATAATTCTTGATTTCACTCAAAATGAACTGAATTTCATCTTCGGTGGGTGTGGGAGTGTGGGTAATATCGCAGGGTAAGTCGGTTGTACCCGCAATCGTTTGACGTTGCCAGGGCAGGAAGAAAATGACACGACCGTCAGAAGTGGATGGATCTAGCAGACCCATCTGATCGGGACTATAGTAGCCGGGTAAAACAATATGCACACCCGAGCTGGGACAGCAGATGCTCTTTACCGTGGGATTATCCATTTTGCGAATCGAATCGGTAAATGGACCGGCGGCATTAACAATACACTTGGCCTTCACGGTGAATTCCTTGCCAGAAATATGATCCTTTACCTTGGCGCCACAGAGAACTTGTTTGCCCGAACCATCGTCCTTTTTGAGCAACTCCTTGACCTCCACATGATTGCAGACAGTGGCACCATGGCGAGCAGCTGTCAATGCCACCGCCAGACACATGCGCGCATCATCCTGCTGTCCATCATAGTAGACAATAGCACCGCACAATTTATCCTTCTTCAACATAGGAAACAGCTCGAGAGCATCCTTCTTAGATAGATAATATGAGCTCTTCACATTGCGATCACCAGCCACCAGATCGTAGGCCTTAATGCCCACCCAGTAGTAGGGCACTTGCCACCACCTTAGAGATTAGAGAAAGCATCAATTAGCACTAGTAACCATATTATTTTAACCAAAAAGTATTTACGTATATACGGGCAACATAATGGGCAATGGATGGGTCAAATGAGGCGCCGACTCTAGCATAGTGGCACGCTCGGCCAAAGCTTCTTTAACCATACGATACTGCTCCAAGTCTAGCTGTGAAAGGACAATAATTAGCCATCTAACTAGGGAGTGGACCGTCTAAGGGCGGGTAGTGGGTGTAAATCAATATAGTGAACACTTACGCCGAGTATAGCCTTTTGCAGATAACGCACACCACCATGGATAAGCTTAGTGGAACGCGAAGATGTACCACTGGCAAAGTCATCCAACTCCACCAGGGCAGTCTTTAAACCTAATCGAAAGGAACAATAAATTAACATTTGTACGCTTTAATTTTATAAACGCCATCCTCACCTCTTGTGACAGAATCTAAGGCACAGCCAGCTCCAGTGGCACCGCCACCAATGATCAGGACATCAAATTCCTCACCACTTTGCAGAGATTTGATCTGCTCCTCACGTAGGGGTAGAGTACGCTTACGTTTTGGTGGACGTTGAGTGGCATTGCTGACCTGAAGAAGGAAAGATTTGTATGAGAAATGCTACTAAGTGGGGAAGGTGTCATCTGACTAAAAAGCACTTACCACATGGGGGAGTTCCAGCGATCAATGGACCAGGAGGCCAGCACTGAGCCCACACAGGCACTCGCGGCTGTTACACCGAACTTAAACATACGTGATGACATCTTCTTTCTTAGATCTTTTTTATCCTAGCTAATGTTCCCTGTATTTTGAATGCTGCCAAGGTTAGGACGAGAAAAAAAGAAACTATTTTTAAAAAAACATTCTACATAAAAGTATGCAATGGTATATAACAGTGGACCCTCAGTTAAAGAACACCGCGGTTAAAAAGTTTACGACCATAAGGTAAATGGAAGTCCCGAATGTATGTATGTACATTATAAAGCTGTCCAGTGAGACCCTTTCACCCCACTATAAATAAAACGTTCCATTCCAAAATCTTTGTTTTATCCATTAAAGACATCTTTAAAACTTATTCAGGTTCTTGAAAATTTTTACAATTCTAAAGCGCGTGTGCTCTTTAAACGAGGTTTCACTGTATGTATGTATGTATATACAACAATTGGGCAATTAGTGTTTGATTAAGTTTCAAAATTTAATCGCGGGTGCTCTCTCTCTCTATATCTCCCACTCAATCACTCTCTTTTAGTTCTCTTGCCAAGAAAGCTTTTTGTTGGCAAAAAAGCTTTTATTGGCTGTTTCCATCGGCGCTGCTCTGCCGACGCATTGGAACGCGATGGGGTCGGTCATTCGGCTACATTCGTAGTTACGTTCCAATGAATAATGGTTTAAGTATGCCAAATCAATATTATTTAGACCAAGTTAATACTGGGAGCCTACAATTACTACTCCAGTGTCCATTTGATGCTCCGACAGTTGGGTGTGATGACAGGTGATGATTTGCCACTTTTGAAAATATATTTTTACCTTGAGTTCCAGTAAACGAAACCGACAAAAAAATTCCACCGACAATGGCCCGAGATTCTTTTAGTTTTTTCGCTTTCTGAACATATGTATCCACTAGGCGTATGTGCGAGTTTTGTCAATTTTGGCGAGCGTAACAACGAAATGATTACATCAGACTTTGAGTCACTTTTTGTGTATAGTTTTTTTTCCTTGGTTTTCGTGACCGTTGTGAGCTAGAGTAAATTAGTTATTAACTTTGGCTTACCGTAAATATGTAAGTTGATGCTGCTTCTGCTGACCGCCTGGAACTGAGCTGTATTAGAACTGGAAACCTCGTCGTCGACGTCGTCGTTCTCCGACCGTATGTTGATTCGAGTGGCTGTGCTCTGACCCGCTTGATAGTCGCCGTCGCTCTGCTTCGGCAATCCACAGTCACAGCTGGGCGGGTGTAATATGCATGTGCAGCTTTTTTTTGCTTGCTAAAACTTGCAACTTGCAAAGAACAGCTGATTCTATAGCAAGCGAACACCTTTAATCGAGAGAATCTACATACGTCTCCGCCGTGTACGACTGCGGCAAATTTGGTTTCTATCTATCAGCTAATTAAATAGCAGGCAGTCGCCAAAAAAAAAAAACAAAACTAAAACTAATTCACATACGAGACTAGACGATCTGAGACTCGTGCGCGTATTTGTAGCTATCGTTTGCGTCTGCTGATCGCGTATACGTCGTGTGTCCGTACGTTTTTACTTTGTAACTGGCAAGGCGTAGCGAGCCTAAAATGAAATTATTTCTCTTTCGCCCGCGCCATTATTCAATTATATCTAGACGGTTGGCAGAGATAGTGATAGATAGATACAACACCTGACCACACGGTAAGGGTTCGGTTAAATACGAAATTGTAATCAAATCAGAACTCTTTAATCGGAAATGGTTCTCCTTCTTAGAGGCCAATCAGGTTAAGTGCGGAAGCTAGTCCAGGGCAAAGTAAAAAATATTGATTTGAGGGCAGAGATTAGGCAAATACAAGACTGATGGTTTATGCTTCAAATGTATAACTAGATTTATCTTTAACAAATTTAAACCCTTAACCCTTAAATCACATTTCTATTCCAACGAAAAACATAAAAAATTCCTTTAACTTTAATCACTTAAGTTATTTTCCATTATTCCGGTTTTACTTTTTGGCTGTCTAGTGTGCGTCTCGTTTTTTTGGTTACTGATAAGAATAATTTCATGAAATGTTTTACGCATTTCACTGGACGGCAAAATACAAAAAACTTATGAATGATTCATTAGCGTCAATTAAGATCTATGAGAGAGAGTGTGTGTATGCAGAATTCGGTCAATGGGATCCAGCAGACTCTTGACATTGACGTCACAAGGCCAGACAAGAACAAAAACAAAAAGTCTAGCAGACAGTAAGCAGACCTTTGATGCACGTCACAGTCAGTCAGTCGGACCGTCGTCATGGGTTAGGTCAGTTCTTGGCGCGGAAAATTCCATGCTAATTTTAGAGATACAAAACAGATAAAGATATCTCTAGATAAGGCAGACCTACAAATAACCTTCGTTTTATAGCCAAAAATAAACTAATATTATAAAATTAAGGAACTGAAAAGAAAAGCCGGCTATCACGTTGATTGTAAATGATACAACAACATATAGTATGGCAGAAATTTTGTTGTTTTTCTACATTTTTGCTCCGTGCACGCAACAATGCCGTGAAAATAAACACCCACGCGGAAATATAATATACGAGTATATACTTGTATAGTATAGAATTATGCGGACGACTTCGAAATACTTGGCAAGCTCCTAGCGACAGACTGAATATGCTATCTCTCAGCCGATGTCCGACGATCAACGTCATTTGTGTTTTTATAGCACGTGAATCTTATCAAGAATTTGGTTTTAGTTCAACACTTAAAATCCATTTAACTCATTTGTCGCTTTGACTTTGACCAAAAACATTGTTATCTTATCAGAGGAAAGCCCGCCCTAGAGTGAAGGTGAGCAATGGAGCAAGATTTTGATGTGACCCCCAAAAATAGATGGATTGTGCTATTCTAATTTCACTTAGACATTCAGAATTATTATTAACTATCGAATACAATTTATGTAAATATATATAATAAGTAATTATATTAAAATCCATAATATGAAACGAAAATGGTATAGTGTGTAAAATACGCTACACACACACATTGAAAAGTGTAATTTAAATTTCGAATAAAACGTTAAACTAGAATAAAAGTAATAAATACAACTACAAAAGTCATCGGTATACTACTAATGGCTAAACAAACTAAACAAACAGGTTATAAGACGGCAGTTTGTTTGTGATTGGAGACTCACAAATTGGATGAGGAATCCGCTGCCGTTTCGGCCACATTGTCATGGCTACCGCCAATGAGGTTTTGATTGTTGCTGCTTCGTGTATCTCGTACTACCATCAATTGTCCAATAATGTCGAGCAGTTGCTCATCCGTAAAGCTGCACTGCAGCAAGAGTTGTTGTAAAAATGTGAAACGTTCGGCCTCCGTGCGGCTACTACTCTTTAGGATATCCACAACTTGGGATAGCAGATTAGTGCGGCAGTTATTATTGATTTTAGACTTGGCACAAATATAGTCCAATACCGAATTAGGATTGAGACGATCGCATACCACAGATGACAGATTCTCACGTACAGCATGATCGAGAAAATCCTTGGAATGGTTCTCCGAAAGTGTTTCCAATACAGTGGTTTTTAATTTGTCATTGCCACCCATTTGATTCGACAGAAACTTGGCCAATATATTGGCATTCTTCAGAGATGGATTTGTAGATTTGGCACAAAAGCGTTCGAGTATTGTTTCCAAAGAACATTTTTCCACTACCAGATTAAGGGCTGCATCTGGATCCATTATGGCCATATCTTGAATACATGTAGCATTGCCTTCAATCTCCCCTCCAGTTGTTCTCTTAGTATCTTCTTTGTTGCTTGTTGGATTCAAAGTATCATTCCATTTAAGAGTGGCAAACGCCTCATCTTCGATGGGTACTTCGTTTGTTTTTTCCATTGCTTTTTCTGTTGAGGCCAATCGGGCGGTTTGTTCATGGGCAAATCTTTCAATCTCTATTATGCTATCCAAGCGTCCACGACGTTTGAGTGCTTGCTTAGCCTCCGATGTTTGGGCAATTTTATCCATTAGTAGACAACGTTTGGTCTTGCTGCGCGTCTCTTCGGTATCCCGTAAGTACTCTTTGGTTACTGATACCGGTGGATCATGGAAGCTAACACGTTTCCTCTTCATCGCTGGCGATTCTATGGAGAAATCATCGATGCTCTCGCAACGCAATTTTCTTTTCAATATACTGGCCGATGGACTGGCTGTAGGGGATGGCAAGCGTTTTGAGAAAATCAAGAGATCTTTGGCCTGCAACGGTGTGGACGTATGTTCTGCACCGGGCAGCTCACTCAACTCACAGGTGGGTGTGGAAACCTGTTCGGAACGATCGATATTCCTAGCTGGAGTCACCTGATGAATACGTGTTGCATGCGAGTTGGCAGCTGTTAGCTGGTTATACGGTGAAGCCGTATCTAATTTCTTGTTACGTATCATATTAATCAATTGTGCCCCACGACCTGTTAGATGACCCGTTGGCTTGGGTCGCAATGTGGGGCTGGTCAAGTTGCTGGTCTGCTTGCGATCTGGTGGCGAGCTCTGTAATAAAGGTAATTATTTAGAAAAAATTCATAAAATTAAGATTTTTATTAACTTTACCAAGTTGCAGAGACGAGTGCTTGACTTTTTGGGCGACAACTCTTGATTGGTGGACACTGGAGTAGCTGTGGGTGTGGGATCACTATTAGTCTCGGGCATTATTTGAGTAGGTGGCACCAATGATGCAGTTTCCATGGACACAATGGTTGAGGGTGTTTCTGCAATAGGTTTTGCTACCTGCTGCAGCGACACTTGTGTTGGTGGTGAGGATGTGGCAGCTGCTGCTGTTGCCGATGTCGTTGCCACCCCTAAATCGGGAAAGAGATCTTCACTTTGCATGAAAATATTAGCCGGTTTATTAGGGTCTGGTAAGGTCTTGGTAACCTTTGGTGATGCCGAAACAGCTTTGCTAGTAACTGTAAAAATGTGCATAAGAAGGAGATTTAAAGAGACAGCAAAGATATTTATCTTACCTATTGTAGCACCTGTTGTTTGTGTTTGGTTTTTAGGTGATTTAACCGTTTCAGGTTTCTCGGTTAAGGCTTCCTTTTGGGCAGCACGTTTTCTTGTCTGCCGCATTGGTGTTGTCTCCTCGGTGGATTTACCGGATTCATCTTCGAGTAGATTACGAGGCTTACGGAAATTATACTTTTCCACGGGTTTACTGGGCGTTCCCAGATCTTCAACTGGTGTGTCTGGAATAACCACCACATCCGGCTGTTCATCATCTTTCCCTGCTATGGCTATTTCGCCTTGTTTACTCTTAGATATCACCACTTTTTGGGTGTCCAGGGTTTAATCGAATTGTCTTGCGACTGGCTCATATCATTGTATAGAGCTGGAATATCCGATTTTTCAGCCATACGCTCTTTTTGTCTCTCAGTTAGCTTCTCGGGATTCAGACTCCAAACTGAGGGTATGATCACAAAGAGTTCTTCACCTTTGAACAATGACTTTAACTGATTGGCCATTGATTTCATTGGCAGTTTGCGGAATTTCTCTTGAATAGCACGTTTCCATTCATCCAAAAAACTGCCCTCACACTTATGCTTGGACCATGATTGAATGGCTAAAGTTAGAATGGGCTTTAGAGCATCGAACACGACCATAAGTTCATTCTGACGGAGATCCAAGATCATGTTACGTAAAGTATTCAGGCAAGCTTCAAGAACTTGCTGAGTAGGATTCTCAAAGACTATTTGGAGTAGGCCAAAGACATCTTTGTAGAGAGGAGTATCCTTGCATATGCCCAATTTCAAAACAGCCGTTACATAGGCATCAAAGAACTCTGGGAATTGTTGTTCTTCTTTGCTGCTTTTGAGGAAATCCATTAAAGCATTCTTAAGATCACCTAGAAATACTTTACGTTCAGATGCATTCTGTCCAGCATTGAGCAATTGTCGCCATTGTTCACAGAAGGCGCTATCGAAGGCATTATGGACTCTTCGACCGGCAAATCCAGCGCATGTCTTCAGAGGCCATAGAAGCCAAGAGTCCAATAATGTGGCATTGTGACTCACACGATATTCCAGAGCATTGTCCCTGAGATATGTGGCCAGGGAAGAGGAGACCTGACGCCATATAATCAGCTTAATGGAAAAACTTTCATAATCCTCCTCGTCATTGGTCTGCATCAAAAGTTCGGCAAAGGAGCAAATTAGACGGAAATCTTGCTGATTGTTGGCCTCCAAATGCTCTGATGAGAACATCAAACTGATGCAGCGCTGTAAGATAGCCGAAGGGACTTCCTCTTTACTTTTAATGCACAGTTTCATTAAAGCTTCAAATATATCTAGGCCATCGCTGCCTTCTGCACGTTTTAGGGAAAGGCTCTCATTGGCTATGGTGTTAAAGAACAAACGAACAACTCTTCCTTTTGCTTTCGCTAAATCAAAGCACATGGATACAATAAAAGCGGGCAATCCCAGCTTGAACATGGCCAAAGTAAGATTACGCATTAGCAGCTGCAGCAGTAGCTGCTCTGTCTCCGATGAATCATTGTCGGACAGAAGAGTAAAGCCTGACACACTCGCAGTTAGTAGAGAGTTCCAATTTTCCCGCATCACATCCACACTCATTAAAGGTGAGGGTTGGCTCAATGATTCCAAACGCAATTCTCTCAATATACGTTGCAGGGGCTCACTGGGTTCCATATTTGTCAGGGCCACCAGACAGGGAAGAGCCAATTCCCGTGCTGTCTGATAGTTATGGATCAATCCCGTTGCTGCGGCTCTGGAACCACCGCCAAAAACAAAAGTCAAAAAATACTCCACGGCATTATCAAAGGATTTGACCAAATCCCGGTCAAGACAGGTTAATAAATACCACCAGACGCGCAATTTGATCCCACTCACATGGGGTGAACGTGACTGAGATGTTTTTAAAGGTATGAGCAGGAGACGCATACGCTTGGCCGAAGACAACTCATTGTAGGCGGCGAAAATTTTGATTAGGACACGCCAGCATAGAAATGATTCGGAGCGTACATTATTGTCGGGGCTGCGAAAGCCCAGCTCCACAACGTTTAAAAATTTATTGATGTATGTGCATCCCCGCAATAGCTCATCATCCATAATTTGGACCATAAGTGACCAAATTTTGTGCCAGTTGGAGTTCTTGGCATCACGCATTTCTGCAATAAGTGGAACGAATTTCTGCACCAGATCCGTTCTGATCTGTGGCCAATTCTGAGAGGCATGTATAACACTTACATCAAGAGCCACCAATGCCTCTGCCACGGCAGATAAGGCGGAATTTTGTATCTTTTGGTCTGCATCAAACATTAGAGGCAGAATGTCCTTTAACCAAAACTCCACCAGCTCGTCGTCTGTAAATGAGGTGGCCAAAAGGCCTGAGGTCTTGCAGCTGGTGGCCAGCAAGTCCATCATCTAGAACAACATTAAACTTAGGTTGGATTGACTCGTCTTTGTTGTTGCTGCACTTGGCTTAAAACACTTACATTGCAGTAATTCTGTCTACGCCCTGCGGTGATGACCTCTTTAGCTGATAACTGCACTGCGTAATAAGCAGCACCCGCCTCTGCATCATAGTCAATGTCCATGGCGCTGTTAGGTTGTTTTAACGTATATTTGATTAAATTTATTTGCGTACAATTCTGTATTTCTTGCAATTAAAAAAAATTATGCCCAAAAAAGCGCGCGAACTACAGCTAGTTAGTGATGGCCTGCCAGCTAGACGATTAATCGATATGATGCGTTATCGATAAAACTCGTTTGTTAACCGTTTAATCGAAGTTCTAAGGCCTGAGTGGAAGTTCTAAGGCCTGAGTCGAACCAAAGTGCAACAACGTCAAATAGATGAGTCAAACAAATTTGACAACGTCGAACATCAAAGGGTATTAGCCGTTAAATTTCAATATTATTCTGAATAAAAAATTAATTTCCGAAGTAAAAGACTGTGCTAATGTTCTTTTTTTTTTTCTTATTTACTTTATTCTTAATTTTATTGTATTTAAATGTACTTAATTTGTATATTTAATTTGATTAAATACAGTGACTATTTTTTTCTTTGCACATTTAAGGGAAAACATTGCGAAATCGTTTTTTTTTTTTTTTTGTATTATAAATTTTTTGTTGGTTCTTTAGACAATTAATATCTAATTGTAAGAAAAATATTTACAATTTACTAAATTGTGGAATTGTGTGTACGTTGCGTTGTCTGGGGTAAAGCACGCTTTATGGCAAAATCATAAGAAACAGCACAACGGAAATGTGAATAGAATATATGTATGTGTATATAGCATAAGATTAGACCAAAAATGTATGGGGTGGGCGGGGGGTATTGGAAGGTCTCTTAAAATAAGATTTTTGTGCTCGCATTTTCAGCTATCCCACAACAACCCAAAAACTTAGTGCTTGGGATCCTTATTATAATCCACATAGACGCGCACCACCTCACCGGAGTATTTACGCTGTGAGGGCATGAAATAGAAATCGGGTGTATCAGCTCCACCATTCTGACGTGGATCCTCGCGAGAGCGGTCTCGATGACGGCGTTCCATACCATCATCTCTGTCCCTGCTCTGGCGTGCAGCCCGACGATCATGGGTATAATAACCTCCGCCCGATGGCTGCATATTGGAGGAGCTCTGCTGATAGTGATGATGTGGTTGTCTTGGCAGCGAGTAGGCACGCTCGGCGTATGAACTACGCGAGTAGGGGCCACCACTCGACGTGCCACCCACACTGCTCTCCTGTGTGCTGTGGCGTCCATTGGATCGACTATTGGTGCCACTGTTCTTGCCATGGTGGCCATTATTGGTGCTCTCATAGTACATTTGTGATTTGCTGGTGGGTGAATGGGACATGGGCAGTGTAGTCTGCTGGCTGCTGGTTGTTGAACGATTACGAGATTTCTCTTTGCCCGATGTGCTGGTCGTGGTGGTTGTCGTCATGTGTTTCTCCTCCGTCTCGCCATAGGGATCGAAGGCATAATTGGTATTCGAGGCAAACTCTTTCCAGGGTGAATTTGTTATCAGTTTCTCCTGCAAATGGTAAAGCGAAATTGTAATTATAAATTAGCAATTTTGTTGTGAGACCAGTCAGCTAGGCAATGTCTAAGGATATAACTAGAGTGTCCTACAACTGCATTGAAATTTGAGCCTTGAGCCTCTTGTGCTTTGCCTTGTCTATGCCAAATTCTTCTTATATTGAAGGGGGTAAAGGACTAGAAGGAAGTAGCAGGAGGGTGAAAAAAACCAGTCAAAGTTCCAGATAGATAGAAATTTTATTATGAAAATGATTACAGATTAGATAACGGCTGACTGGTCTCTTTAAAATACAAGGATTATTTTTAGGATTTGGATGCATACAAATTATGAGAATGCAGAGAGAGAGAGAGAGATAAAGAGAGAGCGAATATAAGAATGTTTAATGAGGTCAATTTGTCCTTTAAAGTAAAACTTGCAGCCAAACAAAGATCTTTATATTATAAAATGAAAAGTAATTTCTTTGAATGCCTATTGCATACTTCATGGGGCAAATAAACTCATTTTACATCCTCATCATTCACTTTTTGAGATAGAGATAGAAAGATAGATATAGAGTTGATGGGTTAGCAAGACACAAACAAAAACAAACACAGGTTAATACGCACAACATCAATATCAATATATAGAAGGATTTTCAAATTACCAATATAAGTTCTAGAATTTAGACAAGCGCGGCTCAACACACACACATATACATACACACATATTTCCACAATTAATGTAGACAGTTTTTGGTTTTGTATTTGTTTTTTTGGGCTAACTATTTAAGGATTTGATCTTTAAGGCAGTTGAATTTAGTTTTGGTACGGGCAGTGAATTCTATGATTTTTGTTTGTTTTCTTTATAGGTCGCTAGAGGGTTGATAGTAACGTTGATGGTCTCGTTGTTGTTGTTGATAAAGGCGCCATTCTTCGGGTATTACGTAAACCAGCTTCAAAATAATAATATAATTAATGCATTGTCACTTAAGGCTAAAGGAGCTACCAAGAATGGAGTGAAACTCTCTCGAAATTCTTCCATGGATGCTTACCTTGTTACTCTTACTCTTTCGAGATGTCTTGCAAATGGTGCATATGGCCTGAATTACAGCTACAAGGACCAAAATTCCTATCACACCAAGGACAATATACAAACGTGTCTCAGATAGATCGAAGAAAGATAATATCGTATCCTTGGTACTTGGTTCTTCGGCGGTCTTGTCTATAATAACATTCGACTTGGTTATTAATTTGACGGCTTTTTTGATTGATTAATTCAAGGACTTACATTCCAGAGCCTCAAAGTCAAGGTATTGAGGATCCACTGTCAATGAACCCACTTTACCGGTGGCTATTTGATCCATCAAGGCTGCCTTGATCACTTGAGCATTCTTCTCCACAGCATTTTGGCTGGTCTTGTCGATATTGTTCGTGTCCAAGGCATGCATTTTTTCCACATCCGTCTTATCGAACATTGCCTGTACTTTGGCCACTACTGTGGTGCCTTGTCTGTGCGGAGAAAGAAGTCTCTTAAAACCGATTCCGAAAAGAAGTTCCAAGTGGTTCCACTTACTTTTCAAAGCCCAAAATATCAGTCTTGTAGTAACCAGGTATGGGATTAAGGATGCCATTGAATGAATCGGAAATAGTGGCTGCCAGATTATTAAACTCTACTGTACCCGGTTCGGGTGCTTCAAAAGATTCAGCCAGATTCATTAGCTTCAAGCCCACGGCATAGACTAAGCGACTGGGAGCTGGTGTACTAGTGCCCACAAAGACGGATTCCATTTCTAAAAGATTCAAATATTTCAAGTATTTTCAATGCTTCGAAGATGTTAGAGATCTAAAATCGAACCTTTGCCACAGGACTTAATGCAAACGCGTTGCGGTGAAATCGGAGGCACTTGCTCGTGTTTGCGGATCTTCTTGTTGACCACATTGAAGGCACCACCCAACACGGGGAAGAACAGATAAAGACAATGATCATCAGTAAAGGATAAATCCTGTTCATCATTGCTAACTCTCTTGCGGTTAAACTCTAAAATCGTGACACCCTTGTCAATTCGTCCTGAAGCATTGTAGATATCCTGACGATCATCCAATTTGGGTGGTGCATAGCCAAGTACCCATGTGTCCATAAGGAAGGGTCTGCCACTACGTCCGTCTACCCAACCAATAATGGCATCTGTTTGCGACATCCGCTGATCCTCACTGAAACCAATGCCCGTCCAGGTTTGGGTGTTGGTCGTTTCGATATGCCAGCGCATTTCATCACCTCGTCCTGCTGTTTCCCACGATGCGTAGTATTCACAATTGTGCTCCTGGGGTGAACAATTTGATGGATACTTCCAGTGACCATAGCAATCATTGTCCAAGACATTTGTACTCAAGTCATTGCGATCCGCGCTGGTGCTTGGTTTATCTTTCTCTGCACAGGATTGAATAGATATAATTTAGAAAACGATTATGCAAAGGACCATTAGATATGACTAACTTACCAAAGAAATTGATTTGCGTAACACCACGTTGCATTTGATGTCCATGATACTTCAGTTCATCCGGCTGATAGAACTCCTTTACGGATGATGACTGAGTTTCCAGACCAGAGGGCGGAACATGTACATAACTGCCCGGCTCCTGGCCCTTGGCCCAGATCACATGGGTCAAGGCATCGTCCAGAGTATGATCGGTGGGTTCGTTGGCTACGAGTTTCTTGCGGAAAATAATGGTGGTCATGCCGTTCTCTTCGAAACCAGTGCCCAAAGCCAAATCAGATTTGCCACCATAGAATTCATCCTTTCTAGGCGTGGAACGATCTCGTGTATAGTAATCTCCCACACGACTGGCCATGCCTCGTGCTGTACCAATGACAATATCCGTACAATCCATGGGATTAAAGTCGTGACGTGGGGTATACGGATTGAGCTTGAGTTTACGTTCTAAATGTGCGAGATAAAGTTTTACTTAAGATACAGAATTGAGCTAATACCATGATTTTACTTAACTACAGTGTACGTTTTGTGCTTTTTGTGTGATAGGATTGATTAATGGTGAATTGCGGTGAATTTGTAAGAGAATTTTTACCTGGTGTTTCAAGATTGGCGGATTTCTTGACAGAGATTTCCGGCTCTGGTTCTGGAGCACTAGTTTTAGGTTCGCTTTTCGGCTCTAATGTTAATAATTTTTAAGAAGTTTCGAAATAGAAGAGTTTGAAAGTGCTTAGGGGGAAAAAGAGCAAGCGGACATCTTACCTGGTGAATTCTTAACAGAGGCTTCCGGCTCCGGTTCTGGAGCACTACTTTCTGGTTCACTTTTTGGTTCTATCGTTAGTAATAGGTGAAGAAATATTGGAGGTGCTTAGTGTAAGTTTTTACGGAAAAGGAAAAGGAGTGAAGCGTTTTTTACCTGGCGATGTCTTAACAGAGGATTCGGGTTCGGGTTCCGGTGCCGTAGCTTCTGGTTCACTTTTTGGTTCTTTTATAATTGATTTTGCAAAATAGAAGGGATTGGTGACTGGTTAAAGCAGGAAAATGGGAAAAGTGCAAAGAAAAAGTTACCTGGTGATGAAAGATTGGCGGATTTTTTAACAGAGCTTTCCGGTTCGGGTTCTGGGGAAGTAGCTTCCGGTTCGCTTTTTGGTTCTAATGTTAGTTAAGCCGTTTTAAAATAGAACAGAATGGAGGTGCTTAGTACAAATATCTACAAAGGAATAAGTGGGGGAAAAGGACTTAAGATATTTTACCTGGCGATGTTGTAGCAGAGGCTTCGGGTTCCGGTTCTGGGGCAGCACTTTCAGGTTCACTTTTTGGTTCTAATTTGCGATTAATTTTGAAAGATTGGAGGTGCTTAGCATACATACATATCTACAAAGGCAATTTTGGATAAAAAGAGCAAAGGATATTTTACCTGGTGATGTTTTAACAGCGCTTTCCGGTTCCGGTTCAGGAGCAGCGGCCTCTGGTTCACTTTTTGGTTCTAATGTTAGTAATTTGCAATTAATTTGAAAGGAGAAAAGATTGGAGGTGCTTAATGTTAAGTGGGGCAAATAGATTGTATTCAAAATGATAAAGGTTCTGACATTTTCTAAAGGCTTGTGTGTCTTGCTACGGTGCACAGATCTGTGGATATTTTGTCGTTGCTTACCTTGAGCTTGACGACGACTCCTTCCAGGTTTGCTACTAACGCGATAGGAGACACTGGTGGCCACCGATTGAACACCATCGATGAGGTGATCATCATGATTGGCCACGCGTTTGGTCTTGGCGCTGGGCTCTGAGCTTGGTTCGGAGGTTGGTTCTGCGGATGGTTCTGAGGTTGGCTCTGATGTTGGCTCTGCAGTTGGTTCACTCTTAGTTTTTGGCTCTGAACTTGGCTCTGAAGTGGGCTCACTCTTTGTTTTCGGCTCTGAACTTGGCTCAGAGCTTGGTTCTGAAGTTGGCTCTGCAGTTGGTTCACTTTTTGTGTTCGGCTCTGAGCTTGGTTCTGAGCTTGGCTCTGAAGTAGGCTCACTCTTTGATTCGGGCTCTGATTTTGGTTCAGAGCTTGGTTCTGAAGTGGGTTCACTTTTTGTTTTGGGCTCTGAACTTGGCTCAGAACTTGGTTCTGAGGTGGGCTCTGATTTTGGTTCCGCGCTTGGCTCTGATTTCGGCTCTGAGCTAGGCTCACTCTTTGCTTGCGGCTCTGAGCTGGGTTCACTCTTCGTTTCTGGCTCTGATTTTGGCTCTGAACTAGGTTCACTCTTCGTTTCTGGCTCTGATTTTGGCTCTGAGCTAGGCTCACTCTTCGATTCCGGTTCCGAACTTGGCTCAGGAGCTGATCCTGTTTCGAGTGTTGTTGTCAAATCTCCAATATCACGAACAAGTGGGAAATTCTTGCATTCAGGTGTCAATCCTCGTGGACGCCAACCGAGGCCAACCCAAGAACTACCATTAACCTTCAACACCACCTCAATCTCCTTCTCTTCCTCCAACAGTCGCCAGTACATATGATAATCCTTGGAAAGTTCCTTCTTGGCATATGAGGTCAAGTCGAGACTCGTGCTCTTGTAGGGTGAACGCTTCTGGCAGCCCAATCCATACCAGCCATAATTACAATAGCATTGGCGGCGTGGCAATGAAGTACCAGCCAAATCAATACATTTACCCTGGACACCGCAATCAGCATTACTGGTGCACTCATCTTTGTATTGGCACTGTGGTCCATAGTAATTCTTGTCGCACTTGCAACGGGAGGGGAAGTATTTGCCATTGCCCGAGCAGGTCTCCTTGAAGTCCTTCCGTTGCTTGATATCAACATCGGCACACGACCAAAAGCGATAACTATTGGACCACTCATCAGCCTGGCGTAATAAACGCAAAGTGCAATTGAAGCACTCGAAGTCCTTTGGCAGATTAACCTGATACGACTGGGCGCTGAATTAGAAAAGAAGAAACATCATGTAAGGAACTGAAAAGAGGAATTCTATTCAGAACTTACGTGACATCGGTGCTCACAAATTCCGAGTTGTTGACATGAGGCGTCAAATCAAGAACAGGCCGATCAAGTGCATCCAATAATTGTAAACGAAAACCGCCCTAGAAGATTTGAAAGAACGAAAAAAAATAAACAATCTCCATTATATGTTCCAAGCAAAACAATGACTGAGAACTTGTGTCTTGTGATTCCATCGTCTGCATTTTAACAAATTATGTGAACTTCTAATGCAATGTCTTGCTTGACTTTGACTACATAAGGAAAAAGCATATGTGGCATGTGAGGCAATCATTACCCCTCAGCCTCTGATAGGTAGAAGTAACTAATTAAACTGACAGATAAGAACAAGGTAAGGCGGTTACATGAATTTTAAAACGGATGGGTTGCACCACAGATTCTACTACTACTACTAATAATAATAATAATAATATAGATTTCTCTCAATGATAATAAACATACCTTGTGCGGATAGGCCAAGTGCCAGGTGACATTAAACAGAGTTCCAGACAGCAAAGAAGTACGTATAGAACCTGAAATATTAATAGAGCAGAAAATATGCGATTCAATATGAAGTTTATAATAATGACAGGCCAAAGAAATGCAACCACAATAATAATAATAATAATAACAATAATAATCAAGTACAGTGAGAGAAACTCAAAATAAAACAACTTAAAGAGCGGTTAAAGGCTTCTGATATGAATAGATCTTTGTATAATTGTTATTCAGTTACTTGGTACTTAGTTAGTGTTACTATAAACTTAATTAGAATAGTTTTTCTAGTCTCTTTTCGAATATTGAAATATATAGTGGCGAGTTTTGCATGTTTCGAACTCAATATCGCACAGGAAATTGAGTCTCCTCCAAAGCCAATGAAAAAATATTTATGGACATATTTTAAATGGAAAACTTAGTATTTAGTTTTGAAGGTTTGCTCAAAATAAGAATAACTGAATTATGGAAATTATCAAAACATCTTCAAAAATCTTTTTAGAGATAGAACTTCTTAGAGATTCATGTGAATATCTATATCAAATCCTTGTAGATCTGTATTCCAATCTGATTTTAATCATTTTTTGGGTACGATACAGGAAATATCACCCTTATCAAATAATGTATGATATTCTTTTCTATTTTTCAAAAGACGTTGAAGCTACAGCTTTAAGAATTTGGAATTTAAGATTTCTCATTCGACTGTAATATGATATTTTTAAGAAAGTTTATAGAGTTAACATCCAAAATATCTGTGGCCCAGAGATGGAGTATTAAAAACTTCACCCAACTAAGATAAATCCAAAAATCAAACCCATACTTTTTAAGAAACATAGGTACTAGGATCAAACGACCAAAATTATAAAAATTTGGATACTTCGATCTTGAGCCAAGTTCGAACTGCCAATTTTCAATAAATTTTCATTAAATTTTATTTCGTTTTTTAAATGTTTTTGTATTTCAAGATTTTTGTATATTCTCAATACTTAAACCTTTTTTAAAGATTTGCATAAACAAAAATTTATACTAAGATATTGCAGCTTACGTAAATGTTATAGTAATTCGAACAACAAAATGTCAATTCTCGGTTACTTCTCCTTCTATATATAATAAGGGGATATAAAAATCCCAAAATTATGTAAAGATAACGAACTATGTATATGTCAGAAATGTCTCTATCTCTCTGTCAAAGTTAAATATATAAATGGTTGACATTTTAAATTCCCATAAAAGATATTTCTTAGACCAAAGGATCGTTGTGGCAAAGAAATTCAAGTAGCCAGTCTTAAATGACTTTAGTGTTAGAAAAACCTCTGCAACTCTAGTAAGAAAATTCATGGGAAAATACATCATGAAATTAATGTTTAAATCCTGTGGAAATTATATGAGTTAAACAAGTTAAAATGGCTTTACTTAAAGATCCTAATCTCTCCCCAATAGTTTGAATAATATTTGATACCTAAACTTGATCTTGAAAACCTCTAATTAGATACAGAGACAATCGATAGAGTTAGTCAAGATCTGTATCTATAATTATTTCTCTCTCTGTAGATGGCATAATTAAATGTTTTGGCTGCTTGCACTCAAGTTGAACTGGTTTTCTAGTTCTCCGCCGAGTGCAAATACTCACTAAGAGTATGTGTTCAGTCAACTGCATTCATTCATGGCGCTGTGCACCTGCGCACTAAATTCCAAACAATTTCCAATTCCAGCCCAGCAAATTGTGCATGACAATCGAAGGAAGTTGGAAAACTTCTTGCCAACGATCTCCAACAACTATGCGCCATCATCAACATCAGCAGCAGCAGCAGCAGCAGCATTGAGGTGCATATTACAAGAGGTTTGCTTATTGTCATATATGTATATGTAGGTAGATGCCATGTATACAGATTGCATAAGATCGAATGCGGTAACCTTGACTGACCAGCTGTGAAAAAAAAAAACAACAACAACAACAACAAAAACAAGAAACTACAAGTGGAGTCTGAGATGAAGTCGATGAAGCTCGCTTCGCTCACACATCGTTGGCAGCCAATACAAGACGAAACGAGTTGCTAATTGAAGCCATTAAATGTTTATGGCAATGCCCAGGCTCATGCTTAGTTTTTAGTCTCTTGGGCTGAACGCCTCTTATTGGTAAAGGAGAGGCTAAAAAAGCGAAAGGAGGCAAAGTGTCACTTTCCCGACAAATAAGGAAGCAAAAAATTATGATTACTCTATGGCACGAGTTTCATCCTCAATAGATTTGCCAACATTTGCAGTGACCACCTGAGCCAACTCAATCTCTCTCTCTCTCTATATATATTGTATATGGTTAATTCAATGATTCGTGGCTTGTAAAGTCCAATATGGTCAAAAGACGATGACGACGACGACGTCGATGACAGATGGTTGCATGGGGCATGACAACGTTTGCGTTTTGCGACTTGTTGTTGAAGCTGATTATAGTCTATAGGCGCACAGCTGCATCTGTTATTCTTTTGTAGGTCAGTAAATAATAAAACAATCCTCAATAGATAAAAAGAGAATTTTCAGCACCAAAACTTACAAAACTAAGTGAGAGGTTAAAAGTTCAATATGACCAACTGACGGAAAAAGTTTTACCAATCCTCATTAGAAGATATCAATGGATTTCAATCTATGTCGTTTTTGACATCCAAAAACGTTTTAACTTTGTTTTTGGTGACTTTAAAGTAAGTTATTGAAATGAAGAAACTGCTCTCTTTAGAAGATTTGACATAAAATAACTCCATGAGTACAATTCTTTGAGATTACTTCATTCCTTAAACTAGTTGTGAATTACAACTATATTCAGCAAAAAAAAAGATTAAAAGGTCAAGCATACTTTAAGGCATCTACTGCCTTATAAACTAAGCTTCGGGCTTTATTTTGGAGAATTTCTTATCTATGAAGATAAGAATGGTCGATTCTTAAGCAAAGTCTGAAAATCTGTAGGATAGGAATTGCTTTGGTTTTATTTTTTGGTGATGATGATCTTATAATCTTAGGATTCCTATCTGCAGAAATATAAGATATAAGACATATCAATTTCAGAAACATATGTATGTATGTTTTGAGATTTTTTTGAAACCGCATAGGGTGTGGTCTCTTGTCTCATACGTTTAACATTTGTATGCAAATTAATTCGATTTCCATTTGTCAGATCAATGCATTTTCTCCATCTCTATCCCCTCTCTCCCCCACCTCTCTAAGAGCTCTCTACGTTCCAATGCACCTGAACAAAAAGTGGAACACACACACACACACACACACAGAAACACACAAGAAAAACTAAATCAAGGCAAAATTTGATTTAAAAAAAAAAAAAATACCAAAAAAGCCGTTGAACCTGCTGTTGTTTGTCTGTCTGCTTAAATGGGTTAAGTTTGAAAGAAGAAATATAAATCAATTGTTCGCCATTAATAAATCGAAAGATCGCTTGCCAAATTATGCCAAAAAATGGGCGTCACTCTTCGTCCGGACCCCAAAATCCACATGCCCCTTTCATCTTCTTCGATTAACAGCAGAAAAAAAATTCCCTTTACCAAGTTAGCAGGTGGTTTTTATACCCTACAAACTTGGGGTATAAGTTGTAGGTAGACATGCATTGCCTGTGGACTTGGACTCCTTTTATATAGGGTATCCACTTGTCTGCATATCGCCAACGATTTTTGGGGATTTCTTTCTTTTTACGTTTCTCATGTAGCCGCCAATGAATCTGGCTTGGTCAGGTTCAAAAATTTTGTACGCTTAAACAAAAACAAGAAAGAAAAAAAATATTGTATTTTGTTTTCTTTCATATTTCTCATGAGCTGCGAATCGCGCGAAAGTTGTTCACCTTTGGTTATGTTTTTTTTGTTTTTTGTTTTTTTTTTTTGGAGGCTGAGGCTACGCGATGCATGAACATTGCCGCTGGCTGCGCTTGAACTCACCTCACCAACGTCGTCTGATCTGGTCATTTCGAAAGTCTGTCCCCTCCAACGTATAGACGGTTCCACTCCGCACCCGTGGAGTGCCCGTAACCGGCTCCCCATCCCCGTACCCGTCCCCATTCCATTGATGATAATGATGACGTGCTGCTAATACACCACAAAATATATTTGTTTTCGCACGAAATGGGCTCTTTTTTTTTTTGGATTTCTTTTGCGTTCGAAAATTGATTAAAAATTTTACCTAATTTAAGCATTATTTAATTAGATGGAGTGGAAAAAATGACTTTTATTATGGCCATTGATTGATTTCAACTTAAAGTTTTTGTTTTTTTTTTTTTGTTGTTCAGATTAAAGAGAAATGGTTATACGGTGAATTAATCAATGGACAGGTGTGAAAAAAGGTTATATAAAGAAAAAAAAGATGGCGATTGGTGTGAATAAAAAGTGAAAATATTTAATAAAGTTTTTTTTTTACAATTTGGGGGCTGTTTTGGTTGAGTTTTTAATTTAAAGAACAAAAATCCATTTACAAGTTTTATGATTTTCAAGTCAACTTAAAATTTATTAGAATGAATTTAAAATTCATAATAGATTTGATTACTTTTTACTAGCGCATATAGGGCTATAAAAGGGGAAGATTTTGCCCCCTAAAGTATGCAATATGCAGACAAAGAATTCGCCTTTACAAAGAATACTGCAGATTAACTATAATCTTCGAATCAAACATTGTAAATGGAGTAAAGTTGTTTACCTTTGGTTTAAGTAGGAATTTGAAAAGTTATAAATAAATCGTTAGAATTTTGCATACTTTAAGGAGCCAAGTTACCCTATTTTGCAGTCCAAGATCCGACAATGTGTATGTATTTAATATATATTTTATATATATTTTTTAATAGATTTTTTAAGCAATAGATGATAATTAAAAAGAAATCTTAAATGAAAATATAAAATTTGTCTCTAACATTATGATTGATTATGAAAGTCTATGTAATTTTAAATATTTTAAACCCATTTCTCAAAACATTTTATCAATTAGACCTCAAAAGTTCAGAACATTTCGTAAATTATTGCTTTAAAAATGTATCAAAACTAATTTTAATTACTAAAATCGGCTTAAATTATTAAACCAAATTTAAAAATTAAAGCCCATTTTGTTGTATAACTTTAGAAATTAAGTGTTCGACCTAAACTGGACAATTTCTATAATTTTAAAATTAAAACACTACAATAAAAGATAGTTTTTAATGAAATTTTAAAGAATTTCAAACTTAACTCTTTTCGAAAAGTACAACCAAATTTAAGAACTAAATAGAATGAAAATAAAATAGAAAATTAAAAATACATCCAAATGTATGTACGTCTTAAATTTAATAGAGTTGGTATTTAATTTTAAATAAAATGTTAAAAAAAAGAACACAAGGAAAACCAAAAAATATGAAATAAGACATATTCGACTGCATATAATCAAAAATATTTGCTAATCTTGTTAGATTTATTTGCCTAGTATTAAGAGAGTTTCTTGGCCTTAACTTGTATTGGCCTTATATGTATGTACATAAAAACTGGCTATAATCGTCTTAATATGAAGAACAACTTTGGCTCACCGAAATGTTGTGTGGGTTTTGAACAAAATATGAAAAAAATTCCATTGAACATTCCTTTTTGCAAAATTCATTAACAAATATTTAATGTATTTATTGTTTATTCATTCATGAAGGGGCTTAATGGATACTTCATGGCAATGCGAGTAAACAGAAATTGAATTCAAATAACAAATTTAATAATTTTGTCAAGTTTTGAGTTTCTTCTTCCCTCTCTCTCTCTCTCCCACCTCCCCCTTCTATCACACTCTTACTCTTTGTTTATCCACTCATATACTTATATATATAAATTGGCCATGCACGTTCAATTCACACATATCAGCCTATTCCTGCTTATAGTTATATTTATAATTTACATATATATTTTTTTTTTTTTTTTATATTTACCCACAAAACGTGCATTTTCCAACAGCTTGAGAAAAATGAAAGAAAAAAAAAAAACTTAAACTTTTGCTTTTGCATTTGTTTTTGCTTGCATAATGTTTGCTTTTGCTTTTGGCTTTGGCTTTAACTTACTTCTGCTTTGTTGTTATTGTTATGGCACGGCATGGCTTAGATGAGGGGAATGCATAATGGGGTGGGGGAGCTCTATTGCTCGGTGTTTGGTGGGTGGGGGAGGGAGGGCGCCCGGTATGTGGCATCTCTTACTCAATGTAGCTGCAAAGTGTTACCAATTAATTTGCATAAAAAAAAAAGAAGCGGCTTACCGCCATTCACTTGCCTCACTCGCTCCACATATGAAAACGCAACGAAACAATTGAAAATGGGGTCACAAATTATGATATATTTATGCACTTTCGAAAAAACCAAAAAAAAAAAAACTGAATATCATATTGTGTTTACTATGATTTTGACATTTTCGATAATACTTATATAGCATATTAATTATATCGAAAGCCTTGAGATCATCTCAAACCTCAAGTAATTGCCAACTTGCACACACGTGCGAAGCATCAAAATGCCAAATCAATTTCATAGCTATATAAGTTACATACATTTGGATGGAATCAATAAGACAGGAGCGCATTCCGGGGATGGGGCCCAACGTCTATGATTTATAAGAATGGCCTAAGATTAAAACTTATCCTATTTGCCAGCATTGCCTGGACCCAATTCAGGACCTTCAAAAACAAGTGAAGCCTTCAAAAATTAGATACTTTATTAGGACTCTTCTTTCTCTCTTTCTCTTTAACTCTCATTCTCTCACTGTGCCTAAAGCAGATAATAATGAGAACCGCATTCCTTTCCATGTATTCAACATTTTCTTTTTAGTTCCAACGAATGAACTCTATAATTATTCTTTACATACTTTAGGGGGGTAAAATATCACAAATTTACATGCCTAAATCTATCTGGGATCTCATATGTAGCAAAAACTTTAAATAAAACACAAAATTTAAGGCCTATTCCTGTTTTAGAATCGTTTTCAAATGAAAAGTTGGACTTGCCAAAATACTTTGACCAAAGCTGACGATTTGAAACAATTTTAATGCAAACTGAACTATCGAAAAAGTTCTTCGGAATGAAAAGCGGAAATGGACCTGATGGATTAAGGAACAGGAAGTTAGGAACAACATAAAACTATTTTTGGAAATGGTCTTGAAAAATGGAAAAGTATTCTAAAGAATACTTTAAATAACAAATAACGTTTGTTTGGAAAGTATTTAATTTTGAAAATAAGACCTTTAATTTAGTTAATTGATTTAGTTGCAATATAATTCTCTTACTTAAGTCCAGCACTGCCTACATTGAAATATATATTACTTTATGTATAGACTGTAAAAACCAGTTGGGCCACATTTTTGTTTGCCATTTTTTGTGTGTTTTTTTTTAAATTATATACGCAGAGTGCGTATACGCAATGTGGGCTGGTTGGATCTGGCTGGCTCTGGCTGGCTGTGGCTGTGGCTCTGGCTCTGACTCTGTGGTCTTTGCCTGTGGCACGTTTTACTCCATTTCGGGACATGACAACTTTTGCCTTCGTTTGCCGCTTGTCTTTGGCTTGGACAAAACCGCGAATTGGCCAAGCAGGTTGAGGCTGACTGACTGCCTTGATAATCATGATTATGATGATGATGATGATGATGATCGGCAGATCATGATGATGATGTTGATGCATGCGGCGGTAAAGCAAAAGTGGAATGCAACTTGCTGCAAGTGAAAAACTTTCACTTGAACATTACGGCACACCAAAAAAACCAAATGATTTGTTGCCATTTCTGCTGCTGCTGCGGCTGCTGCTGTTCCTCGATTACAGCATGGCCAGCAATTGCTATAGCCAACATATCTTTCAAAAAAGTGACAGCTGAATGTCTATCTAGCCGCAACTGGTTTACTGGAACAGTCTCCACATTCGCCGAGTGGGTTAACAACTGACAACTGTGTTGACCTCTACCTCTACCTCTGCCTCAGTTGCCTCAGTGGCCTTTTGTTTCCTTATCTTGTTTGCATTTGATGCCACTTCTTTGGGTCTTCTTTTTTTCGTTGTTGTTTTACTAACTCAATTTGTTCATTGGTTGTTGTTATTTTACTGATCTTAAGGGTTACACGATTTGCTTTTGGTTTTGCCTTTTTTATGACCACAGCGAACTAAGTCACTTGGTAATAATTGTCTTGGAATGGAGGTCAAGTTGTGGTGGTCTGTTCACATCTTGTGTCACACTCTGCGGTTGAGTTACCTCAAGATGCTGCACACAGAGACAGTTGACAAAGACATTTTCTATAATTATGCCAAGAGCCATAAAAAGAAGAAACCAAACACACACAAATGTCAAACTAAATGAGATAACGCAATCCTCAATTCAGTAATTGACAACATCAAATGAGGTAAATGATTTCAGGTGAAGTTTAACTTTAATCAACATTAGAGGCAAAACAACATCAACTCATTAAAACCAATATCAAAGCTGCATCCTCTGTATCAAATGTACTTAAATTTCTTGATAAGCTCGTCCACATCGATATCGTCCAGGACACAGATGACGGTTGCATTATCAATACGTTGCAAAGTGGCCATTTGCACAGAGCTTGAAGTCGTTTTGGTAGGACCCATTACCTCGAGAAGCACTTTAATGGCCAAATCCATGGCCTCTGTCACTTTAATCTGCTTCCCATTGGCTAACTCCTCCTTCAGCATATCCATGGCCATGTTAAAATTTGTGCCAATACATGTGGCTTTCCAACCGGTAAAGTTACCACTTGGATCCGATTGATAGAGCTGATGGCCATACGTAGAATCCCAGCCCACGTATAGGAATGAAACGCCAAAAGGACGCTTTCCACCATACTGAGTATAGGCATGTTTAATATCACTCAGCTGGGTGACAATTTGTTCGCATGGTATAATCTCGTTATAGATTAATTGATAACGTAATGACATCAGACGCAATTCGTTTATCAGGACAGTGGCGTCGGATTGAGTGCCCGTCACCGCACAGATCAAATTTTCATTGATCTTATACATTCTCTCCGAAGGCATTGCGGCCGTGTCCTGCAAGCTATTTGTATGACGGCATTCGGTGGCCAAAACAATTCCATCCGTGGCTACAATGCCCAAGCAAGTGGGCGCATTATAAATGGATTCCATGGCATATTCCACCTGATAGAGACGTCCATCGGGCGAGAAGATTGTCGTGCATGGATCAACACGATGATTCATTATAATATGCCATGTGTGGAATTCACGAATTTCAGAATCCGTTTTTGTTTTTCTTCTGCTGTTACTTTTACTTTAGAAATATAAGAATTAATTTTTTGATAGAAATTGTTAGAAACTAATAGAAATTTATGATTATTTTGTTAGGGAAGAGTGCTCTATATAAATTCACTTCATAATAGATGTTTAGTCTTTTGACTTATAAAGCAAAGACGATTAGACCGAATCGTAGCATGTGAGGAAAGTGAATCAGAAGTCAGAAAGGAATCGTGGATTGAGCTTGGATATGTTTTTAGCCAAATTCATCTACATAAGCCTTCTAAATCTTAATTTCAAATCCAATTTGTTCAATTTCCAAACAGTTATTTTGCTTCTTTCAAGTATTCAAATTATAATGAAAAGTTCTCGACTTCGGACCAATATATTGACTCAATGAAAACGTCCTTAGACCTTTTTATTATTTATCCACTAACTTTAAATATTTCATGAACGAATATCCTCATCTTACATCCATAGCCAGTACAATATAGTCCTGAATCTGTTTTTTTTTTTTTTAACATCAGACTGCTATATAGTTTATTGTTTGAAAATTTTCCCAATGGATTATGATTTTGCTTTCGGTTTATTTGGATGGAAAGAAGTTCGTATTTATACATCGGGGTTATAGTAAACTCAAAATAAACCCCCTTCTAATTAATCTACATAAAATAGAACCGATTTAAAATAAAATTCGAAAGTGACTCTTTGACTCATTTATTTACAAATTGTTTAGATAGAATTTGTCAATGTTTTTTATGTAACTGCAAACACGAACAAATCCGACCGACTAAAGGTCGTTTCACACACATGACCATAAGTATAACATAAGTGTTTTTGCCTTAGCTTAAACTCTGTAGTATTTAGACTTCCATTTGGATTTAAGATTTTGTGCAACATTTGCAAGCAATTTCTGAAAAGATTTATCTGGCAGAGCTTGGCAGGCAAATCACATTTATCTAGTCTCGATCGAAATACATTTGTTTTAGACCATCATATTTCAATTTGAATGCCCATTCAATTTCAATCCCATATATATAAATACATATATAGATATGTTTATATGTATATAAATAAAACCAAATGTCGCCATTGAAAGCGAAAGAAAATTGAAAAAAAAAAAACGACAACAACCAAGAAGGAGAAGAAATAAAATCGCCATAGAATATCAAATGAGAGAGCGCCTCATACAATTGACATTTAAAAGAAAGAAATACAGATATGCATTGTCGGATTTGGATCCGACTGGGATTGAATGCATATGTATATAGTATGTATGCATGCCATAAATTCCATAATACACATACCAAGTGCCAGCTATAGAGCAAAAGCCAACGTCACGAGCAATTAACTAAAGCGAAACTGAAACTCCTTGACCACAGCAACACTAACAACACTAACAACAGCAACAACAACAACAGAAATAGCAATCTTGGAGAGCTGCCAATGCTGGCAACCGACAACCAATCCGACAGCCAACCACTTGGTCAGGTTAATTTGCCAGCCCAAGTATGCAAGACAGTGGCCCGGCCATAGGGTTGTTGCCAAAGTAAAATTAATTTTATGGCTTGTAACTTATTGCAAACTGCCGCTTCGCTTAGTTTCTGCCCCTCTGCACACTGGGACAAAAGTGTGCATTGAAAACGCTTAAACAAAAATGGTAGAACTCTTTCAGCATTTAATTCCTAGAAGAGGCTATGAAACAATTAGGCTTAGAAGTAAGCGGATCTTGTAAATTCAATCGTAGATAATCTGATATTTCAATAGTTTTTCCTCCAAATTTTTGACTACGTTATTTAATCATTCTTATCAAAGAGAACATATTTAATTAATGGTTTATTAATATGGAACAAGTAGGCCTTTGTGTTTAGTCTTTCCCGATATTCCTGAGTCTTAGTTAACACTTATTGGGTGAGGGTTGTAAGGGTCTAAGAGGGATAGTATTAAAATAACTTGAATACAAATAAAGAATCCATCTGAACTTTTGAAGTGTATGAAAAGTGACTAGACGATCTTAGGAATCAAAAGCTGTAGGACAGATCATAAAGATACCTACTATTTTTAGATGGCAAAAAGGTTTTAAACAAAATGACATATGTATACATCTTACAATTAGATAAGAAATCTTTGATTGGATTTGATAGATAAAGGCTTGCTAACAAGGGAAACATACGCCGATCCATTATATTTTGTCAGTCAAATATCTTTAGAGAATTGCTTCCTTCTCACGCATCCTTGAACGCATTCAACTTTTAACATCAGTTAATATCAGTTACTTATTTTTGTTACTATAAATGGGTAGGTCACTGTTCCAGATTGTTGCTAATCACCCTAAGTACTACCCAAGGAATCATCCTGGTCTCTTTACTACACCCTTCACAAAAAAAAATAATGTAGGATCTATTTCACGCAAACCTTAAAAGGAAGATGAATAAACTTTATAAACTTTATTTCAAATTGAAAACCCAAAATGTTAATCTTATTGTTAGATGTTAAGATCTTGTTGTACAAATTTAGAAAAATTAAGATAGATTGGAATTTTTGGCGTCGTTTTTAGCCAAATTAATGTCCCTAAATTCCCTAACCTAAAGTGTCCCCAAAATGTTATCTATGGGTTTATAGTTTTTTGAATTTTTCTGAAGGTATTCTGAAAATGTAAGGTATAAACTCTTATTATAAAATACATTTCAATCTTCGTTACAGTGTGCAATGCTAACTAACCTAAGAGCGAAAGCCAAAGCTGAAACTGAAGTTTATTTGTCAACCTTACGTGAGTCAGTGTACGAGTGACTATTTGTGTGTGTTTGAGTGTGTGTGCATTGCGGAAGTCTTTTAGTTGAGCCAACATACAAGCCATATTTGGCTCTACCCACTACCACGCTATCTGCAACCCATCCGGGGCCCCACAGCTCTTCGGTCTTGACTCTTCGGTTCCCCTGTCCGTCCCCACCAAATCGACGTAGATTCCCTGCATAAATGCAATTAGAATGCATGCTAGCCGACATTCTTCTCTATCGAGAAACAGCAAATTGCCTCAAGGTTCGTTGATTCGAGGAAAATTATGTAAAATTCAAAAGGCGGCTGTTGCATAAATGTCTGCCATATAGTTACCATATCTATCTATACATATTTTGATATTAGCCCCCCTAAGGAAAATAAGTATGAAAGCGAAGAGTCTGCCTGTTTGCCACTCATGACTAAGCCAGGAGAATATGCAAATTATGCTAATTTAGTTAAGGTCTTTTGTTAAAGTTTTTAGATATTGAAACACTTTTACTTAAGTAAACGGATAAGCCAAGAAATGTTATGAGTTTTCACTTAATTGTATTATGGAGTTTGCTCAAAGATTAATCAAATATTAAGCTAGAATTTAAAATAATTACTTGAGTATTCAAAGTACATTGGCTTAGTTTGACTGAGTATTTGTTAAGGAATTGTAAACTCACTGTCCCTTGAAGCCAGTCAAAAGCTTTCTCTTACCAAAAAGAAGCAAAAGAAAAAACTGCAGTTGAACTTTCATAAATTTTCCCACATATGAGCCACCAATTTTTTTTTGGGTCCTTATAAGTACTTATTTAGGTTCCCACCAGAAAAGGGGCGACCAAAGAAAAGACGCAAATTGTTTTACATTTTTTTGGTTTTTTTTTTTTTTTTTGTTTTTGTCTGCATTGTATTATGGCAGATCAATAAGCAGCAAAAGGTAATGCTTAACCAGGTCAATTTGGTTGGAGCTTTTGTTTTTCTCAGGTCTGAAACTCACCTTTGGGCATGCCACATGGCGGCTTGGTACGGGAATTATCCAAGAAATCCAAATCGTATTTACGTGCAGGTGGATATGTGAGAGCCACGTGTGCCTCAGTGCCCCAAATCAGGCCCAGAGAGCTCCAACATACAACAACGACCAAGGCAAAAGTAGCTATGGAATGGAGTTGGAATCGCTTTGGCTGGCGATTGGGAGACGTTGGTGGGGCGTTGGCCAATTGTTGTTGTTGCTTTTTATTTATAGACATTTTGGTTTTTTGTTCATATAATTTATTTCTTTAACAAATCTATTGTTATATGGTTTTTTGCATTAGCAAAAGATTTCGTTATGGTGACTTTGATGTTTTCAATTTGCGATTTCTTTTTAACACATCTGCAAAGAGAGAAGAGAAAGAATGTTAAAAATATATATAAAATATTGTAGTTACATAAATGGTGGCGAGGGGAGGAGGTAGATTCAGTTATAGGTATGTCTCCCTGTCTGTCTATATCTCAGATTTTGCAAGATCTCGCAAAAAGACAATGACTAGGAAAATTCCCAGAGGGAAAAATTTCAAAAAAAAATTCATTACGTTTTATTTTTTGTTTGTCGCTAGTGACAAAAACTTTTACTTGGCTTTTTCGGGTGGGCTAAGACGCGTGTGAAACCCAGTTCAATGATCGGGGTGAAATCGAAGGTTTTTACCGCGTTCAAGAAACTAATCATAGCGAATGACAGCTGCCAAAGTCAAAATACTTAAAACACTTTAAGCCGCATTTTCATAAACAATTGAAAACAAAAACAAAAATTCAAAATAAACATAAAAATGTGGACTGTGGCTAATGAAACGCCATAAATAAGCCGGACCTAAACGGTAGGTGCTAACTCAAAAAACATATCCAGGGGCTTAGCTTAGATTTTCCTGTGTGGTGGGGGCCGGGGACAGCTTACCTTTTTTATATAAATACTTGATTACTGTTTATCTATGGACTTTAAACGTGATTTTAGCAAAGTTTCTCTAAGTCTTCAAGTGAATTCATCATTCTTATATGTATGTATGAACGTGTGCATTACAACGAATGATTTTCCTTAACGATTTTGTAATATTTTTTGTTATTGAACATTGAAAACATACTTAAAACCACATAACTCAAAAGAAAACATTTCAAATCAATCAATCTACAACACGAACTGTTTACAAAATATCTTACTAAAGTGAATCAACCTTTTAAAGTTTCAAATTAGTTCAACTTCACTCAAATGATTCATCAAATGTCACATCTGTATGTATACCAACTTCACTTTCAGGTCAAAACAAAATCTTGATACGCATATATAGAATCTCCCCAGGTATTACTCAACTATCGATCTACATTGACATGGTAAGCTCTAGATAGAAATTTCATAAATATAGCCCTTAAGGGATTGTCTCTTCTATGTATTGATATCTTAGGAGAAGGACTTGAACTCAGTCTGTACTCTTAACTCATTCCATTATAATGAAATATTGAAATTTGGGTTAATAGATTCCCTTATTATCGGATTTCCGTAGGTTTCTGTTTGAGACTTCTTTGGTATGGCCAATTTGAAACTTGTATTCACTGGAAGTAAAGAGAAACTTCCTTCTTAGGATAATTTGAAGCAGTCTATGGTTATGAATTCCAATCTTTTGACTTTTTTCAGATTTGAAAATTGTTAATGAAAACTGAATTTAAGTCATAGAGGAATCCGTTTAGGTAACCCCTAAGAAAAATTAACTCCAATCAGTTAATAAATTATAATTTATTAATATCAATCAATAATTATTGATTTTTATTCGAAGTTGTCGTGTCATTTTACTGACAAAATTCCATCATCAAAAGTACTAAGTCGGAAATCTTCACGATAATATTTATGGAATTAAAGATTTCAAGTGTCATTCGTTCTACTTATTCTGCAGAATTCATTCTACTCTTTAAAATTAAGTATATATTCCAGTAATTGTAAGTATATAGTTAAATATAAAACCAATTCTTTAACCTCAATTTAGTTTAATGCGACTTTAATTCGCAACAAATTGTCTTTTGAAGTCCGCCCCTGAACGGCTACCTGATTTAGCTCCAACTCTATAGTTATGGCTGGAGCAGAGCCAATTGTTTTGATTTGGGGTGTAAAATAGTAAAAAAGTAAAAAAAAATTGTGCTACAATTTTGACAGGCAAATTGCATGTGGCATGCCTCGGGAGATAAATGATCGCCAATTGGTGTTAGTCGGCCGTGGCAACAAACAAGCAAACAAACAAAACGTCCAAAACTGATTGGCAACAAAAATAGAAAACAAAAAATAACAAATTTTCTGCAATTCAACAGAATGGGAGCACGAGTTCGAGACCATTTAGATGTTCCAGTTTTTTTGAGTTGGTCTTAACTATAATTAAGAATTAAGCCGGTCCAAGTCATTGTCCAATGCCAAACATATAAGTATAAACGATTTATTTGTTTTTGTTGTTGTTGTTGTTGTTTTCTTTCGTAGTTTTATAAGCCATTTCCGAGCAGCTGTTTTGGGTGACCGCCTCGTTTGGTTTTGATTACTCGGACAGACGCAGACAGTGGAAATTGTCTCTGGTCTGGCATTGAGAGACACTTGGCTTGACATTGGAGCTAAAGTCTTCAGCACAGATTGGGGCAACAACAACTACAATAACAACAAATAACAAATAACATTGCCACAACAACAAGAAACACTGTGTAAAGCAAAAAAAAAAAAAAAAAAAAAAAACTTAATTAGCTAAACAAAGCGTTAAAAAGTAATTACAAAAAAATATATAGAGCAAAGCTGCGTTGTTTTTTTTTCTCCTCTTGTTGCTGTTTTTAACTGGGCTAGAATAAATTGGCAATGCCCTATTGGCTTTAAAGTCTCACAATCAGTATGCCCAGTTTGGCTGAGGAAATTGGAATCTCAAAACTTGGCCCGCATCGAATTTTTGTTTGCCGTTTTGTCAAAAGTTTTTTTTTTTTTTTTGCTTATGTAATTTAATATATGTAAACAATGTACAAAAGCCCACATTTTCCCTCTTGGGCAATTTACTCGCACAGCTGGAAGAAAAAGCAGTCAAAATAACTAACCTCAAGTTGGCTCAAAGTTAATTTGAATCACCCAAAAAGTGTTGGCTCATAGTGGGTGGAGTTGGAGAATGTCAGGAAACGAATTGAACTTGAGATTTCACTTAAGTTGATTCATTTCGAATGGAAATTTGTATCTAAAATATTTTATTATTTTCTATAGATTATTAGATTTACTTTGTTGTGTAAAACAAAGCTAAAATTTAAAATTCTTGAATTAATGATGAGTGAAGGGATTTTGTTCTTTACAGAACTAATGCTATTATTTATTGTGTTTAACAAAGTTGACTTCAGTTTTTTGGCTGAAAGCGACGAAACAGTCCTCTTTTGGCTATTTCGTTTGGGGCAGGGCTCTTTAACCTTTTAACCTTTTAACCTTTTAACCTTAAATATTTCTAAGGCCATTGACAATTTCTATTTCATTTATTCTTAGAACAAGTGCAAGGAACTTACCTTCGAAAGACATTTATTAAATTTTTTGTTGTTTTTGGAGCTGTTTAATATACTGAATGCTATTGAAATAGTTTATTTTTGGTACTACTATATATAAATATTTATGGTAGTTTTAAAAACTAAATTCATGTTAAGTGACAATACTTTTCAGACCTTTCTTAAGTTATATATACACTTTTAAGTGAAAAGCTCTCTTTAAAAATTGAAAAAAACTTTAAAGATTTTCCTATGAAATTCTGTTGGATATTTGAAATGTATGAAAATTCCATAAAATTGCTTCAACATACATTAAAAAAGAAGAAAGTTGCCCTTGGACTTGTTTGTTGATAGTGATCAAGAATATATATACAGTATAGGGTCAGAAAGGCTTCCTTCTGGCTCTTACTTAAATTTTGGCGTTTTTAAAGGTTTAAAATGAATTGTTTATACACCCAGCATAATTTATACGATATCTTTTTAGAAGTCCCAAAAAAGTATTAAAATATTTAGAAACCTTTTGGTCTTAACTCTCATCGGAATCTATTCTATTTTATTCAATTTCGAATGGACTTGTTTTGATTAACATTTCTTTCCTAATTAACTGTCCCTAAATGCATAAAATCTTCTAGGCTATTAAGTTAGACAAGTCTATGACTTATGAACCTAACTCAAGGGGCTTTGCAAGGTATCCCTTCTTAAGAAATACAATACAACATAAGAATAGAACGTTACGATATTAAAAATAATCGTTAGGATATAATGGATACAACGGGATTGTTTTTGAATAAGTCAAAACGTGTGGCGCTTGATATATATCGAAGGGCATTTAATGCAATATAATGCGGCATCGTCCTTGGCTTGGCCCAAACACTAGAATCATAGCGATAAGTAATGTTTATACGGAAGCTTTTTACTTCTTTAAAAAGTCAAATGATAATGATTCATGCTTAATCAGATTAAAACTCGACAGAAACTCATAATTTGAAAGAAAAGTGCACTTAGTCAAGATGGTGAGCTATTCTGATGGAAAGCGGTGTATCTTCAATTTTAGATGTCTAACCTATATACTTAAGTATTTGATGAATAAAACTTTCAGCAACTTTATTTTGAAAGAAATTGTTTGGTCATTAAGCTCTGGCAATTGCCTTAAATGAAACTCGTACAAATATTACATAATTCTCTTATTTTTTTCCTGATTTTACTTCTTACCAATCGATCTCATTGAAAATCAATTGCAGCTCTTTAAGTCAACAATTTTCTTCCTTTTAATTTACTTTAAGTCGCGTTGGCGCGGCTATTTTCTAATTTGGCTTAGTTCGGGTCCCAAAATAAAATAGAGCAGACTTTGTTTGTAGTTGTTGTTGTTGTTGTTTTATTAGGAGCGGCCACCAAAAGCGATACACTTGCCGCCCAAAATGAAAATAAAAATAAAAAGCAACACCAGAGATATCATCGACGTATCGTAAAACCATTAATAGTTGACTATTTTGTTTTGGGCCCACTAACCGGTTTCCGGTACAGACAGCAACCTTTTCTTCTCTTTAGTTTGATTTTGAAAATTGTATCTCCCAGCCACAACATGAATGAGCTTTGCTTTTTTTTTTTTTTTCCTCTGTGTTTTTGTTTTTTTGAAAATATTTCGTAACCAGTTGGACTGCATTTTTTTAAGAGAGCTTGGTCTGGTGTCTGTGAATCGAACATGAGTAGCGTGGCCAAATGTTTATGTCCGCAGCTTGCCTTTGGCTTATAATCGATATATACATACATATGTGTGTATACATATATACAACCATGAGAGACCATAGACCCAAATCGAACAACCGACCGACAAGCGACAAGTGTTCTCGAAGAAGGAACGCACATCTAACTGAGATTGGACACGGTATTTCGATTTGGATTAGTGCTAGATGATCGTTGAGATTTTAATTGCGTGTGAATTGCATTTTAATTTGTTTTCCATCTTAATGATGTTCAGTTCTAATTAGTTTTTTCTCTCCCTCTCCCTCTCCGACAATCTCTCTTTGTCTTGATGAAAATGCAAAGCAACTTGTCTCAAAAAGGTAAAATTCAATTACCGTTGATACTTAATTACAACTGGGCTCCGTTAGTCTTAGAGTTAAAATTTGTTTTTTCTTGTGCAAGAGGACTGAACATTTTTTTTTTTTGGCCAACTCATTGTGTTAATAAAAAACACTCACAATCTGTCAAAACATTCACTTGAAACTATCAGACTATCTTACAACATTTACCAAAACCATAATTTATATTAATCATAACATATTTAGTGTCTTTTCTATTATAATTGATGTGAATACAAAAATTATTATATGGCTCCTTATCCTTATGAATGTGAAATGGTTAGATTCGCTCCTTAAAGTATACAATAAACTGTTTGAAGAATTCGTTTAGGCTCTTTATTGGGGTCGAAGTGGGATCTTCAAATGTGAAAATTTGACACTTTTAAGTAGTCAAAGAAACTCTTGAAGAATTCCTTTTCCAAATTCCATTTTCCTAAATTCATCAGTGATTGGGATCTAAAGGATTTATGTAAACTTTCTTTATTGAATACCTGTAAATAGGCCAAACCATATTTTGATAGAAACTTGTAGGTGAAATAAGGCCCTGAGAATTGCCCAATAAAGTATAAGAGTTTGAAATCAATTTATAGTCCATAAATAAACTCACATTATTCAGTATTCTAAAACCAAAATGGATTGATATCAATTGCTTAGACTCAGAATCTTCCTTCCTTAATTCTCTTACTTTATAAGCCTCTCACATAAAACTTAAATCAGTTTTTATCTTTATTGGAAATTGATAATGATGACGATAATGAATGATGTTTATATTATCTCACTTTGCATTACTTTGTATGCGCTGCACAAAACTTGCACCTGACTGGTCACATTTTCTATACATTTTCCATACTCGTTTTATGTCGCGCCCATATTTATTGTTTTTATTATCTAATAAACAAAAATAAACATTTTCGCTTACGAAAAAAAAAAAACAAACTTTCTAATCACGCCTTATTGATGATGAACTGTGCAAGTTTGGTGGCCACCATGACGTATACGTTATATTTGACCAGCGGCTATTAACGGTGCCCTGACTATGTGATTTTGAGAGTTGCTATAACAGGCAGCTGCGAAAGTCTTAAGTGTTATGTGAAGGTGCTGATTTTTTTTCCATGATTTTCTATTTGTAAGCCAAAAAAAAATTGCTCAACCCAATTGAATGTCACGCACAAAATCAACGATACAACAATGTTTGGTAGCTGATTGACAAACAAAAATATATATTCCAAGTGGGCTCATTATAATTACTCGATTTGCTCTGACATAAATGGCACAAGTTGCTGGAGGAGAAGAGAAGAGAAACAGTGGCGGATTTGGAGGTTTTTGGAGATCCCAATGTTTGTATGTGACATGAAGAGTGTAAGCAAATTGTTTGTTTTAAATTTTAGAAATTTCAAAGAGAGCTAAGAGACTTATTTCCCATTTTGCCTTAGATTTCCTTGTTGTTGCAGGTTTTAGAATGTTTATCAGTCTTTTCTTTCCCGAAATCTTCTCTTTAATCTCTTTATAAATCCGCACCTGAGATTGAAACTGATTGAGCTTGAGCCTGTTTGAGTCTATGTGATTAAGCGGCCTGCCAAAGTTGCGTCGCCTTCGAGTGTTAATGCTCGTTAATCAATTTAATTAGTTAAATAAACACACGTATCAATGTGACTTCTGTGTCGAGTGAAAGTTGCTGACAAGTTTTTCAATTTCATTTCTTTTGTTGTTGTTGTTGTTGTTGTTGGTATGCCATTCAACAATCGATTTGGTATTTCGTTTTAGCTTCCCCCCTTTGACAGTCTCGGCTTGTTTTGATAATTCGTTTAATTATAAAACAATTTTTGAAAGAAGCATATTATATTAACATAAATTAGCACAGTGAAATATATATATTTATATATATATGCATGTGGATAAATGGGTATGTAATCTTGTTCAACTGGTGCAGCCAGTTTGTCTCTTAAGTCTTTCGTTAGCAGATTTGTTTTTTTTTTTTTGGTTTGATTTCTAAAACGCATTAACAAACTTTCACAAGAATCAAGCTATACAAGTTTAATGTTGTTTTTGTTTCTTTCTTTCTTTCTTTGTTGTATTCAGATAGTCATAACAATAAGCAAAGTCGAGGTCAGGGTTCATATTGCCAGCTAAAACGTCTAACAAACAAACTATAAGCAAAAAAGGCAAACGTCTATCGTAAAGGCGTTCGTAATGTTTGCTCAGCGTAAACTTGGCTCTTATAAGATCATATTTCAATCAGTTAGCAACTACAACAACAAATACAATTAAATGATGGCCGTCTTGGCTGAGTGGTTTGTTGGCATTAGAAGGCAGCTCCCCCCCACCCCACACACACACACTCACACAAACATTCAAATTCAACTTGTTTTTGCTTTGTAGCTTAATTTGAACTCAAGTTCATTTGTCTGCTGCTGCTTGGCCAACAAACAAATTGATTCGATCATCGTAAATTGTATTTATAAATATTTAATCATTTACAAAATATTCCCCTTCATATTCCCCCTCTCTATCTTTCCCTTCACTTTAGTCAACAGAAATCATCTTTAACGAGAAATATCCGTTTTCGGCTTGTAATGCAAAGTGTTTTCTCATTTCAATGAAAAATACATCGATTGGGCATTAACATTATAGGGAGTGGTTTGTCACTTTTTGCAGTTAAATTTATTACAAATGTTATAGCAACATTAGGTTTAAATTAGAAATTGGTAAAACGAACTAAAAGTAATTTGCTACATGGAAAAATCACTAACCATACTCTCGACTTTTTACTTCTTTGATATCAAAAAGAAAAAGTTAAACTTAAGTTTAGGGTTTGAGATCCCCTACCACGACTAACCCACAGAACCCAAAACCACTTTTTAAGAAGTGGAGTAGGTAAGAGGCTTAATAAGACCCAAAGCTTCTAAACCTTTATGAATATCAAACCTTGCATAATGAATATCTTAAAAAAAGTTTCTAAAATTAACCCATAAATATATATACAATCTTCTTTAAAGTGATATTTGCTGATTCTTAAAGCATTTCTGGTTTTTTGAGGCCCCACTAGCTCTCCATTAAGTCCAGCCCTGACTGCAGCTATTCCCTGCAATCATCAGCCATCTAACTAGAAATAAAAATATTTATGCTCGTGAATCCTAAGCTTATAAATAAGTTTGTAACTTTCTTTGTAAGTTTCAAGTCTCAAGTCAAAGTCGTTATCTCAAGTTTTTTTTTTTTTGTTAATTGATAAATAATTTGGCAAAGCGATAAAAAAGAAACCAGTTTGCATTTTTACTCACATTCCATCCCATTTATTAGCAATTTTCGTAACTTTTTAGCAATTGGATTTGCCACACATTAGATATGTGAAGCAGGCCTCGTTTTTTAAGGTCATCGAGTCTTACGCATTTTATTGATTCACATTGGCGTGACTTTGGGCAATTTACATGGAATCAAAAAACGAAAGACTTCAGACACAAACTTGCCGCTAAATGCATTTGGTAAACAATTTATAAACATTTTTTTTTTTTTTTTTTTTGATTTGTATGTGTGTTAGTCGCACTTGAATCGACAACTGCATAAATTACAATAAAAAAGAGAGATAAAAAATTGGAATTATATATATGTGGGTACTATATGTATATACAACGTTGACAGGTCTCTTGAACGAAATGATGTTCAAAGAGTCAACAGATGAGCCTCAAGGTTTTGCAGTCAACAACAGAGACAGAGAGAGAGAAAAAGAGAGAGAAATATTTGACTCTGTGTGTGTCTAACCAGTTTAAGTCCTCCCTCCCCTAACCCCTTTTCTCACCCCCACATTCAACCATTAGATTGAGATTCTGATTCTGGTTTTTTTTTTAACAATTCTCGGCATTCTCAGTTTTTCATTTTTATTATTTTTTATTTCAGTTTGAGTTTATGCGGTTTATTGGAATTTTTGTTGTTATTTCGTGCCTCTCTGTGTGTGTGTATAAGTATGTTAATAAGGCTTTATATAAGCAAATGCGGACTCTTAATAATTTTTATATTGCCTTTCAAGTTAATTAGCATATGACGGAGAATACTTCTTCTTCTTTTTTGACGTGGTCGTCGTCGTCGTCTCAGTTGTAAATGACGCCACTTACTATGTGGGTAGGCCGGAGACCACAAAAGTCAAAGAAAAGAGTGCGAGATGCCATCCGGTTTCAAAGCACAAAAAGCCAATGCTGTTCAGCTGCATTCCTACTGCTATGACTAACTTCTATGACTGAGAGGGAGGCTGAGATATGTTGAGTTATTACCTCAAGGTCATTTCAGTCTCTTGGCATGACTTGGCGGTTTGCCGCCTCAAAACGTTTATTCAGATTGTTTTCGGTCAATTTGTTGTTTCAAAACAGAGTCGACAATTAACAAATACATCCAGGTATATGTACATAAGTATAAGTTTGTATGTATGTGTGTGAAAAAGAGTGGCTCGATAAATTCCAAGTGGTTAATGCTTTGATACAATCATCCCAAGAATCACATTAACACTTTGTTAAGCGGCTTAAACACAACTGAGACAAACAAAAAAGAAGCAGAGTATTAATTAGATGCCTTAAGTAGACAAAGCGAAACTAAACCCAAAAAATAAAGAAAAAGAAAATCCAAGATCTATGACTCTGACAATAAGATAAAGATATAAACAAAGTGGCAAATGTTCATATCAGGCCTACACTGGAGGAAAATTATTAAGTATTTCAGAATAAATGGTATTAAAGGAAGTAATTATAACTTTTATTATAATTATAAAAGTAAAGTTATAAATATATCCATATATATATATATAAATGTATATCTACTAAGTTATTACTGTCTATTGACAATGATTATAGTTTCCATATTAATTTTATTATTGGGATTACCAAAGAATAATTAAGAATCAGAATCCAGTTGATGTGGAAATTCTATTTTTGCTCAATCAAATTAAATTGTGTCTAAATTTTCAAATGAAATTGATCAAAGAGATTCTAATAATCAAATCTGGCATACGAATCTGATACATAAGCTCCTTCTTTGATCCTTTGTTGGCTGAAAATGTCACCTAGTCACAAATCCTTTTAAGGAATAATAAAGTTATAATCTTTCTTTGTTGAGTCCTTCTTTAACATAAACGAAAAATGACTCCATTACAACTACATGATAAAAGTATGATAATGTTTCCTTATTTAAGTTATATGAAATATTCTCTCAGTCTCAGTGAGTAAATCTTAAATCTGTTTTGTTTTCTTATTCTGTTTTCCAGTTCCTTTTTCATATTTTCTGTTCAAAAATAAAGTCCCTCTTCATTAGATTCATATAAAGGTTCATCTACCTATGAAAGTTAGAAAAGGTTGTCTCAAAAGTGAACTAACCGAGTTAAAACTGAAGTTATTTGTTAGTAATTCATTCGTTCTGATAATGGAAACCTTTCTTCAGTCCTAAAGGAGTGGTTTATTTGGAATTCTCATTCTTCATATTGTATTTCAGACATAAAGTATTGTATATCTATATGTAATAAAGGCTTAGTCACAAATTTTAATCAAATATGAAAATGTTTTAAATTGCTCTTTTATTCCAGGCTGTGTAAAATATTTCGATGCCTTATTTAATAGTTTTGGCTATAAATCACTAGAGAATCAAAAGATACCTAATATTCTTCAAATAACTAAACGACATTAAGATATAGAACTCAAATCTCTCGGTCCTCAGTGGAATTTCATGTTTCTATGAACTTGACTTTTTAAAACATTGTCTAGAACTAGCAACCCACTCAATCTGAGTTAAAAAGATTTTGAACTTTAGAATGTAGTTTCATGTCAATCCAAGGTCTATTGAAATTTCTGCTGATTCTCGCAGTGTATGGAAATGAGTCAGAACTACAATCCTCCTTCTTCGGAGGTTAACATTTCTTTTGTGATTAATGAATTTACAAACGCATACAAGAATTCTTTTTGGGTTTTCAGTGTCTCTTTTGGCCATTTGTCTTTAGCATTTTGATTTTAGCAATGATCTCATCTGATGCCAGATCTCTATTTGCCACAGCAGCCCACAGCTAAAAATCTCAAGCAAATAATTACAAAACAGACAACCACAACAACAACAACTTGGCTCATTAATTTCACTTTTTTTCCATTAGGTTTTTGTCTCTATTTTTTATCTGCAATTTTGAAATTACAAATTCAGTAAGCATTGTCAATAAAACTCGTGAGTTTCATACACATTCGAGTATTCTTCTTTTAACTGTACCCACACGACAGAAGGAAACAACTGGCAGGGCATTCCTTTAGATTGCTCACCTTAAGTATCCAAATCCAGGGGGTTAGCAAAAAGCACACACACATACACACACAGAAATTCCAACAAAAAATTATGCGATGTAGGCGGCGATAAGTTACGAAAAAAAAAACCAAAAAACAACAACAAAACACTGTATAAAAAACGCAAGCGCAATGTTCCAAAGAGTTGATGGTGAAGACGCCTCGTATCCGACAACTAAACAAAACAAAAAATGCAGCTAATCAAAAGTTACGACACGCACGCGTTTACCGACGACTGGGAAGGAGTTGGAGTAGGAGTCGCAGTCGGAGATGGAGATGGAGGAGTAGCCAACAACGCGCGGGGCACAATGCTGGAATCGTCTTCGTCGTCGACGCGGCGCACTTTGAACGTTAGGATGGATGATGCACTTCCAGTCACAGTCACTGGCACAGTCACTCCGTTTGCTCACCCACACCGCTCTCTTCGGTGTGTGATGTGTTGTTTTGATGTGATGTGTTAATCAATCAACTGCATCGAACTGCATTGAAAGTACATTTTAATTTTAACTTATAATATTTTTTTGCGGATATTTTTTAATCGAGATTTATTGCAAATGGCATGTAACCAAATGTGTACGTCGTGCCCTGCACTTGCACAACTGAAAGCCACGCTCTGTCGGCCAGAACTAGCGGCTGAGCAATAAGCCAAAAACACACACACACTTCGAGTCCAAAGCACTTGGAGCTCAAAACGTCTGAATTGTAGCACGACTCGATCAAAACTGAGACTAACAAGAGACGTCTACGGCCAACGATGTGAAGCTTCTGGAGCTTTAAAGCTATATACACCATAAACTTGGCTTAAAGCGTCTTCAAATGGGGGCCAACAAAGTATTTTCTTTATACAGCGATCTTTTTACTAAGGTACGGCAAGGCGACATGACTCTGGCAGATCGATCGAGTAGTTAATTAGTTAATCAAATGAATCAAATCTAAACTCTTTTGAAAATCAAATACTACAAATCCCAAATCTTAAAGAGAATTATATATATAGAACTTAAAGCCTGGAAAGAGAAAACGCTGAATAAGTTAATATTTTGTTGCATCCATGTAGGAAGGTGGAGTAAAAATCTCAAATTATTAGTCACTTAGTCTGTTGTAACCATTCAAATCGGGTAAATAGATAGGTTCATTAGATATTTTGTTTATCAATTTGAAAAGTATTCTTTACACCAATCGGATTAGAGCTTTTGGGATTTATTCAACTTTAACAACTGAAGTATCTCGTTTTGTGAAAGGTTTATAATTAATTTCTTTTTATTTAATTTGAATACAAAATATATCTATCCATGGGAAAATCGATTCACATTCATTAGTAGTTTAAGGAAAAAAGTAGTTTAGTATAAATTACAAACAAAAATCAGAATTTCAATTGGCTCTCAACATGAATAACGACTTAATTCTTCTTACTTTTTCTTGAACTATGTATATACAACTTCTTCAAAAATTGTCTATAATACTAAAGATCCTTAAAAGAATGTGATAGCGCAAAGTTTTCCATTCAATTTTACCTGTAGAAAGTCGACAAAAACATGAGATGACCACACTGACTTTTTATTTTCTTAATACCAACAAACTATTGGAAAAATTTCCTCAATAAGTTTCTTTGTAATCTGAGAAATCAGAGTGGAGACACCAAACTAACAAATTACAACTGACTAAATATTAATAATGATCGTCGAGAAAAGGATTGAAACGGATCAAAAGTAAAAGCACTCTTTCTTATCTCTTTTATATATAAAATCATATAATCATTTAGCATATTATCTACACTATTCCGATATGTTTATATGTATATATTATATGCATAATTTGTTTGTGAAAATGTAATTTCCTTTCGGACTCAAAAAGGTTTAAGGCTCATGGGTGGAGTCAAGTATAAAAAGGAAGTGCAGAAGATTGAGACCATTTGAGTTGAAGATTTCATTCAATTCACTTAATTATACTTTTTTTTTAAGAATTTAAATGAAAATTTAGAAATATATTTTAAGGAAGTTGATTGAAATTGCTCCCCCTTCCCTAAATTAAGTCCTGGTTACGCTCTTGGTCTATGTTTAACGAAACGAAATGGACCAAATCGAAATGTTTGACGTAATTTTACGCCTGATTGATTTTGAATGAAGCAAATTTATATATTTAAAACAAAACCACATTGATGACAATATAACTTAATATGTATGTTGAATCTATTCTATGGAAAAGAAAACATTCATATCCACACGCTCCTTACCATTGGCTCTCCAAACCGAGTGCATGCAATAGGTTCCTTCCGGCATGGGTAACACCGTGGTCACCATGTGATTCAGATAGGCTATGGGAAGTTTATCCACAATGATGTCATGCTAATAGATATATCAATTTAAGATGTGAACATTCAAACTTTCAAACACTCACATTGATCGGACATGGATGATTGACATTCGAATAGGGAGCAACTAGATCATAGAAGTATTGATTAAACGAATTTCTATGATTTGCCAGAAATCTGCAAGCGTCCACGGTGAAATTAAAGAGGAATGGCTTATAGCCATTCAAACGCTTAAAAAGCTCAATATTTACCTAAAAAAAGAAGTCACAATTAAAAGCAATTACTCAAATTTATTGCCCTGGATTCTATTTATACTCACCGATAAACTTCTTAATGGTAATTTAAAGATTTTGGTTTTAACTGTTATATACTTATAGGTACGATTCACCGACTTTAGATAACAACCATCGAATTCCAGGAAACTTTTGTCCAACGAAGTGCATTTCGCATTGGTAAACTCGAATTTTGCATTGATCTATGAATGAATTTTTGTAAAGTTAAATTCTTTAAATTGGTTGATGTTGGTAATAATAAATCCACCTTAGTTAAGCCAAATGCGAAGAATACTAAAAAGACCAGTCTCATGGCGTTCATTCTGTGGTACTAATCTAAATTAGTAGGTACTTAATATAAAATAACGAAATAGTGTCACGTTTCAATAATTTTTAACAAAATGAAATATTGGATTACCATTTAGGGACTGAGGACAAAAACAAAAGTAATTAAGAGAGAGACTAATTCATGTCATTAAATGGCTTAATTTAAGCAGAATCGTAAAAATGCTTTGTTTTAATATTAGATGGAACTACTTGCCTACAGATATAAATAAATTCAACTCAATCATCTTAAATGTTTTACTAATATATATTAAAATAGTTTAGCATTAAAGTTATGTATACACATACATATATTATAATTAATAAGCTATGGGGTTTTGTCAAAGTTTTGCGCGTAAATTTTAGCCTTTGCGATGATTAAGACAACATGCCTTTGGTAAGAACAACAGAAGTTCCCATACGTATTTCGGTCAGCATTGTAAGCTCGATTCTTGGTTAACTTTAATAAGCAACTTTGCTAATCATATAAGGCTTCTTGTTAGCATTCATTTGGAATATTGTTGACGAGAGCCAGGAGTTTGAAAGAGGACAGTGGCCAAAAGAATATCTCAAATCAAGATTAAGAAATCAAATGCTGATAGCTTATTTGATGCACGAAATACAGGAAATAGTGGACATGTTAACGTATTCGCAATTATCCTCTGATTGGGTTTTAATGTGGGGTCATATACATATGACCCTAACAAGAAACATGTAACACAGAATGCTGTAAGGAAGCAGTTAGCAGAATGGACAATCAAAATGAATATGAGCAAAAACTCTCAGCCAAAAAATATTTATTCATTGTAGAGAAATATCCAAGATATGGAAAGACTTTCAAAATATGTAAAATAAAAAGCTTTAAACTCAATGATAATCACTTGAAATTTAATTAATAGCAACATAAACCTTTAGATCCACACGTTCTTTGCCATATGCAGTCCAAACACTATGAACCAAATAATTGCCTTCGGGAAAAGGTAGAACATTGGTGACCATGTGATTTATATAACTTATGGGTAGCTTTTCAACGATCAAATCATGCTACAGGATATGAAATTGTATAAATTGTAGAAATCTATATTGTTTATAAAACTCACATTATAAGGACAACGATGATTCATATTGGAATATGAAGCAAATAGATCATAGAAATATTGTGTTACAGAATTTCTGTGACTTGATAAAAATCTACAGGCATCTACAGTGAAATTAAAGAGAAATGGTTTATAGCCATTTAGACGTTTGAGAACTTCCACATGGATCTGGAAATTTGAAACAGTTAAAAAAGTTATATTGAAAAAGTTTTTAAACTTACTGTTAGATTTGCTAATGGCATCTTTAAAAGTTTGGCTTTGACTGTCAAAAATTTATAGGTGCGATTTAATGATTTTAGATAACAACTTTCGAATTCCACGAATTGTTTGTCCAGGGAGTTGCATTTTAAATTGGTAAACTCAAATTTTCCATTTATCTGTTAAGAATGAAAAGCATTTTAAATTAAGTAAATAAAGAAAATGCAAGAACTTTTTACCTTAGTAACAAAGAATGCGAAAAAAATCAGCAAGGACAGCTGGAACGAAAATTTTCCAGTGGTCATTGCTCAATGATATGGAAAACGTATCTAAATTTTATGTTTTCACCTAAAATAAAAACGCTTAAAACAAAATATTTAAATTCCATGTAATTTCACGTCTCATTTGGCAAATTATCTAATACTTAAAATCATATAATTTTAAGCGAAAGTTGGTTATTTTTTTTTTTTTTTTTTTTTGGGTTTTATTGACGACGAGACAGAGTTTTAATTCTATAAATAAATGCATAATCAATTAAATAAAAAAACAAGTTACTTAATTTTTGATTGTTCCTCATTCACCCCAGACAATGCTCTCTATCCAATTGGTATAGAGATGGACTTTGGTGTATACACTAGGCAATCCTTTGGTGCCACAAACTTGACCATAGGAAACAATTCCTATGATCTGTTTGAGGCATGAGTATTGTGGATGTTGAACAAAAATTGGACCACCAGAGTCACCACTGCAAGTGTCTGCCTCACTAGTGGATGAGCCAGCACAGAATTGTGTACGTGTATCGATTTCCAGTCCCAGACGATCTCCGCATAGATCGTCGGTAAAACGTTCAATGCTAACTTTCAATAAATGTGATGATTTCTTGCCTCTATCCTGGGTGTAACCCCAGCCCGCAGCTGTTAGTTGAACGATATCATTGCCAGTGCTGGGAGGTAAACAAGCAGGAGCCACATAGTCATCAATTGTTGCCTCTTTGTCCAGCTCCATGATGGCTATATCGTTTTTATATACGCCATCATCACCGTCCTCGTCGTAGGCTGGATGCACCACATAATTAACCACTTTAAAGTCCTGTACACGGGCATCATCTGTGGTGCTGTTGTAATCCAAATCTCCCAGACGTATGACATATTTTGGTGAAACAAAATTGGGATCCAAACGTTCCTCTTTCGTCCTGCTCAGAAGAGTTTAGAGTTTAAAGATGAAAGACTTGAAAGATTTATACTCACTCTGTGGTCTCGAGACAATGAGCTGCTGTCAGTACATACTTGGGATGTATTAAGGAGCCACCACAATCCCAATTGATGTGTGAGCGAGCATAATCTTGAATGCCAATCAAAGCCATAAAGGGGAACTCCTTACCCTCGGCTTTGGTGCCGCCAACAATAAAGGGTGTGGAGCGACAACTCGTCCGCACTTCATTATAACGCTTGCATTCTGAAAGGGGAAATACATGACTTAAAAGTTGTTTTTACGCTTGCTTTGTTCAATACAAACTCTCTTACCCTTCTCATATGGCCTGGTCGCATTTACATTTTGTTGCAATTGATAATTTAATGGCAAAGGACAGCATACAATATCATTGTATTCATCACAATATTTAACATCGGCACCAATCAAATGCTGATTATAGAATATAAATGGACAATCAGTATCGGTCAGCTCCTTGCACTGTCCCGTGCCATTATCACAAAGCTCACTTAGAACGGCAACGCTAAATAATCCAAGGGAACACAAAAAAAGAAACCGGAACACAAGCATTGTGCTCGACAGCGGAATCTTAACTGAGAGCTGGAAGGTGAGCAAGAACAAACAATAAGGTAAAATCAACTGCTTAAAAGCTGAGACAAGTTCTCTCACGACTGTTGATGCGTCAACAGTTTATTGTGAATTCATTAAAATTTAAGATCTTATTTTATTGCAATTATTTGACATTGTATAAACTTTGTTTTTGTATGTAAAAACAACTAAATATTACACAAAAGTTTTTATACCCTTGCCGTGAGTCAAATGTGCAGAGAAGGAGACGTTTCCGACTCCATAAAATATATACATTTTGTATACTTGACCATCTCCGCTCGAATGAACCTCGCTATTTATTAGAAGCGTGAGATAAAGTATGAAAATCGACATGATTTTGCCCACTATATCAATTATTACTATACAAAAATTGTTGAAGAAGTTGGAGTATCTTTATGACTCGGCATAGCCTAGTTGGCCTTTTTGATATTTTCCATTAAAAAGCATTAAATTATTATAAAAGAATTATAGTTTTGCTTATAAAATGATACTTTTTGCTTAAATAATAATCTTAAAGTTAAATTAAATTATTTTAAATGGTTTGCTAAATTTAATTGCTTCTTTCCGTTTAATTGTGGCGCATGCCGATATTTTGCATGTGTTGTTGTTGTTGTTGCTGTTGCATATGTTGCATAAACATTTGTTGCTGTTGCTGTTGTTGATTCAATTGCTGTTGTTGATGTTGTTGAGGATTTCCACCACTGCCCAATGGTAAACTTGTGGTGTTTGCCATTTGGTTGGATTGTGATTGATGTTGCTGTTGTTGTTGCTGCTGTTGCTGAAGTTGTTGTTGCTGCTGCTGTTGCTGAAGTTGTTGTTGTTGTTGCTGCTGCTGTTGTTGAGGATTCTGCATTGGAGATTGATGTTGATTGTTTTCCACACTAAAAATGTAATAAATAGGGCAGAGTAAGTATTTCCATTTGTATAAGCTAAATTGAGGATAAATTATTATCAAGTGTGCTACAGAAATAACTTTAGAGGCAATTTCATTGAAAGCTAAAATCTAGGAGCCACAGACTGACATTTTGAGCGATTTTGAATCCGCTCACCAATGTGCTAGCAAAATGGTCTATTGCAGAGAACTTACAAAGTGTTTATTAAAGAAATGAAAGTCGTAAGACATGTTGTTTAGTTATCCTGTTTGATGCAATTAGTACATTAAACCGTACCTCTTTTCCGTGTGTATATCCTCCACATTGAGATGTGTAATGAAACGCAAACGCATTTGCAACTGTGGACGCAATCGCTTTATAATAGCCTCCGATTCGTTTCGAATTATATTGCCCACATAGATGTATTTGATGTGATAGCTAAAAGGAAAATAAGTGTTAATGAGAATTGTTGCAACCGCGCTCAATGGTTTCCCTTACAGAAAATCGCATATTTGATCCATATACTGTAATGGTTTTGGTCCATGCTGCTTATCGACAACCTCCAGAATCTCGTAGAGCAGTATTCCAATGCCAGCCACTGCATTGGGTTTCTCCATCTCAATGCGTTGCAGGAATGGCCCAAAGACATGACATAGATATAGCAATTGTTGCTCGGTGCGCACACAAGGCTTTAGTTTTTCTTTGATATACCGCACCATTGCAGCCAATTTGAAGACTCCCATGTGATGGAATACCGCATGAGCCACCGCCAGAACTACAGCATAACTTTTCTCCAACATTGCCTCGCGTACCGTCTTAAAGTTAAACATATCAAAAGCATTAAAGCGATACGTCCATTTCAACATATTTGGGGTATTAAGCATATCTTGCAGGCGATCATAGATGCCACTCCAGTAGGGTTCAGGCAGAGCAGCGAGAACAATGCCCACAGCGTTAATATAACTATGAATCTCTTTTTGTGGTATCACCGCGTAACCATTAACAATCACATCGATTATATTGTTGGCCACCAGGGAAGGAGCCACAGGCAGACCCAAGAGCTCCACACAGGTTACATAGAGGGCATGTGCTGGGGCATTGGGAAACTCGTTAAAACGCCAGTCCGTAGTGTAAAACACATTTTTGCCACTAATTGCTATGAAAGGATTACATAATTATTTTGTAAATAACACTTGATATAATAAAAATATTATTTGAACTTACTGTCAGCCAATCGTCGTATAAGATTCATATAATAACCCAGCTCTGGTGTCCATAGAAGATCCTGATTCTGTAAGAATACCTTATAGGGTTCGGTGATGCTCCAATTGGGTGGTCGTATCTCACTGAAAGCACTGGTAATGGTGCTTACCTAAGGGTTGAGGGTTATTAAATGTATAAAAGAGGAATACTTGACTTCAACTTACGAGTTTCTTTTTCAGCGAGGGTCGATCTCTTAATATCCGTTCATAATAGTGCAATGTGTTGTATAAGTAGGTAATTGGCCGATCTGTTTAAGAAAATAGAATTGATTGAAAGTACTTAGGTTTTGATATTCAATTACTCACCATGGAATTTGTAAAGAATACTCAAATGGTCCAATATATAACCCAAGATCTGATGAACATTTGGTATGGTCAACTCAATAAAACGATGAACGACAACATCCAAAACGGGTAGGAAACGTAGACACACATTACTAAAGTAAACGGGCAATGGAATTTGTGATGCGGATTCATCAAGGGCAAATTTCTCAGGATACTTTTGATGGAACGATAAATGTTTATCTTGCCAATTGCTTTGCTTCCAATGATCTGGGTTATTGTCTTTGCAGAACTCTTGTACACGATTCCTTAACTCGCTGGCCTTGAGCAAAAGCAATTGAATGATCAAAAAGCAAACCTGAGCCTCGTTGCCCTCATGTGTACGCAGAGCCAGACAAAGAACCACACGATCAATGGTAACCACATTGAATTTCCAAATCATATTATTAATGGTATCCACACACTTATGGATGAAGTCACGACCATCCGAAAAGCTGGCCACTTCAACAACAAGATAATCGCAGAATTTGCGTAATAGTGTGGACAAAGCTCGGGCACTGATCTGCTCTAGAATTCTGCAAAAACATAATTAATGTATTATCGCTTGATGAAGCAACAATTGGATGTGACTCACTTGTAAGCCACTGGGCTAATATTCTCAGTTTCCCAAATGATCTTAAAGAGAAGACATAGGAACAACGGATTCGCATTTGGTCTTAAAAAGTGGGCAATGATGTCATTTTCATTTGACATGGATGTCCACATGCGATACTCCTCTTCGACGGATTTCTTAAGCACTTGCTTGTTCTCGGACGGCTGATTGTTTTGTGCGAAATATTCATTAAGGGCCGGAGGGAAGCAGGTCAGCGATTGCAGTGGCCAGGAATGGGGCGTATGTTGCATAATATTTGACAGGAAATCCTTACACCAGCCCTGTAACTCATCCCCACCACCATGTACATGCATGGAACGTGCCAAAGTGAGAATTAAAACACGATTCAACTCCTCGCTCTCATTGGAGGCAACGGCTCCGGGCGATTTCTCATTGAAATACCTCGAGAATTGGGGCTGGAACTCTGCTGAGCTAATACTGGTGATTAAACGCAATGCGGTCGACTCAAAGCTATCAGGAATAAACAAAAATTAAACAAAATATTTAAACGACATTAATTTGTCCAACTTACCAGAGATTAAGCTGCATTTTGTTGGTCTGTGGCAATGAGGAGAGGGAGTGAAGCAGTGACAAGAGCTGTACCCGATAATGTGTGGGTACATGATGCAGACGATACGAGAACATCTCCATTAGAGTATGAAGCATCGCCCAGGCATGATTCTTAAATACTGTGGGCATTAATTGGCCTACAAAATATATAAAGATAAGTATATGCAAAAAGTACAATTATACATTGAATCTTACTTAGAAATCCTTTTATGCCCAGGGACTCGATTTCCGTGTAGACCAACAGACGAGCGTATGTTTCCAACAAAGCGGCCGCTGGTACCTGACTTTTGTTTTGTGCCTGTTTCAGCATTTGGGTGACAAAACTATGGATTAAAGACATCTTGCTGTGGACCGTTAAACTATCTAGGACCGCCACTGAGAAAGTAACTGCTGGTATTTGTGCACCGTTGGCTGACTTTGAATTGCCATTTAAAGCGTCGAGTAAAATGCTCATAGGACGTCCAAAATATTCCTGATTGGTGGAGTAAGCATTGCAGATGAGTATAATGCGAAAATCAGAACCCAGAGACATATTCATCAGGGTATTAGGAGTGACCAAGTGCTGAAGGAAACTGGAAAAGAGAAAGGATATGAAATGTTTAACTTCGGGTTGACATTTGGAATACTCACTCATAATGATTTTTTAGGGCAATGGGCAAGGGTCTGGTGATGTTCATGTTCTCAACTCGAGCTTTCTTCATTAAATGGATCCACACGCAAATAGGAGCCATATGCCGAACCATAGAAGATTTGTTAATGTCAGGAAGTTTCAGAGGCTCTTGCTCGGGATACAACAGATCAAATAATCGAAACACAGGCAAGAAATTTGTAATCTATAAAATAAAATAAATTTTTGTAAGTTTAACTTGTTTAAAACACTGTGATATTGGTGGGCCTACGGGATTCTTTTGTATGCTTCCCGAGATAAACTGCAACAAAATCCACATCAGTTGATCCCTTCCCTTGCGTAGCTCCAATTTGGATAGCTGAAATAGTTTTTAATTGTTTATTAAAGTGTCTGAAAGCGTGTTTTGTTTTTATATCTTACCTTTTCATGCAAAGATAGAACAATGTGCATAAAACTAACAAATTGAAAGAGCACAAAATAAATCAACTGCGAGGACAGATGTAACCAAACCCACTCATAATGAGTAATGCCTTGCTCATCGCAGGCATTGAATCCACTACCCGCCAGTGTATCATTAGCCTCTGTCATCTCCATGGCATGTATGATTAGGTTAACCAGTTGCTCTTCCAAAGCATTATAACGTTGTTTCTGATGTTTCTGCAAATTCAACATTTGGGAGACCATTTCTCGGGAATAGGGCTGCTCAAGAACATAGCGCAGCAATAGACGCTGCTCTTCTAGAAGTTCCGGTTCATAGGGCAAGCTTCCTTTGAAGGTGAATTTCAAAGTATTATGATCCAAACGCCAAGAGTTCATCATGTGATCCGCATAGCCAAAATGTTCTACTATGGGAAGCATATGGGCATGACCAATAATCGACACCATTTGCGCTGTACTTCGAAATTCCTCCACGAAGTCGGTCATCAGTTTATTCAGTTTCCAGTGATATGGAAATGGACGCATAATCTCATTGGCTATAAAATACGCGGGCAACAGGCAATTGTTCCGATCGAATATAAACCGTATGATCTCCTCCACGGCCAACAATTGGGGCAGATAGGCGACATTAACGTTCAAAGGAAACCATTGGGTCTTGTCGCGACACACCTTCATGATTTCCCTCACACCCTTGTAGTCAACATGTACTATCACCTTCTTGATCAAACGAAAACTTTCGATCCAAAAGATCTTATGTTCATATTCCAATTTTTCGCAGGACAAGACCTTGTCACATAGTGCCCTTGCCGTAATGTGATGAGCATCCACCAATTTAACCAGGGCATTCATCAGTACCTTCATATGACAATTGGACGCGCTGGCGGTACGCAGCAGATACACCCGCAGGACTTGATCACGATTTTCCTGCGGCACTTGGCCAAATGCAGTGACTGAAACACATACAAAATAATTAAATACGATTGATAATGAACCAAAATATTTACCAAAATCATTTGTAAAACTTTGTGCCTTTGTCTGCTCTCCATTTGGCTTGAATACAATAACGCTAAGAAATGCCTCATCAATGGAATCGACTTTCTAAAACAGAAAATGAGGTGTTTACAAGTCTTCTGAAGTTATCCAAGTTATAGTTTTTACCAGGAAATTGTTTACAGAGTCGATAATTTGCGTGTCCAGATCCATTATTTACTTGTTTGATGCATTTCTTGTTTTTTCTTGCCGGTTTGGTAGAAGTGATGGTGTTTTAGCCTTTTTACAGCTAAAATTTGGTATATCTAGTGACAGTGTGACCAGCGCTTTGAATTTTATTGGTAAACATTTACCAACGGAGCTGGAGCTGATGAAGGTGTAACAATGAAAAAGGTGTTGGTAACAGGTGGAACTGGCCTAGTAGGCAAAGCTTTGGAGGAGGTAATCAAACAGCAACAGCCAAAAGATGATGAATGGTACTTTGCCGGCTCCAAGGATGCGGATTTAAAGTGAGTAGATCCGGACAGAGGATTAAGGTGTCAACTTATTAAAATAAACCATTAGGGATTTGATAGCCACGCAAGCACTCTTTGATAAGGTCAAGCCTACGCATGTGATACATTTGGCCGCCATGGTTGGCGGATTGTTCCATAATATGAACAATAATCTGGACTTTTTGGTAAGCCGGTCGCACATCTAAGTTTGTTCTCACTAATATTGATTCTCATTTGACAGCGTCATAATCTTTTGATCAATGATCACGTCCTACAAACTGCCCACGAGCACAAATGCACCAAAGTTGTCTCCTGCCTCTCTACTTGCATATTCCCAGATAAGACCACTTATCCCATAGATGAGACCATGGTCCATAATGGCCCGCCGCATCCTTCTAACTATGGTTATTCGTATGCCAAGCGTTTAATTGATATACAGAATCATGCATATCATGATAAATACGGTCACAGTTTTACCTCGGTGATACCCTGCAATATTTTTGGACCCCATGATAACTACCAGCCGGAGGTGAGCCATGTTATTCCGGGAATGATTTATCGCATGCACAAACTAATCAACGAGGAGGAGCCAGACAAGCCGGAGAGTGAGAAAGTTTTTACAGTCTATGGCAGTGGCAAGCCTTTGCGTCAGTTTATTTATTCCCTCGATTTGGCTGAGTTAATGATTTGGGTTCTAAGGAACTATGAGAGTGTTGAGCCTATTGTCCTTAGTGTGGATGAACAACAGGAAGTAACCATCTATGAAGTGGCTGAGGCCATAGCTAAGGCATTTGATTTTAAGGTAAACCAAAAAAGAGGAGGACAAACGAGAAAAGTGACTAATAATATAAGTTTTTACAGGGCAAACTGGTATGCGATGTGTCCAAGGCGGATGGTCAGTACAAAAAGACAGCCTCCAATGCCAAGTTGCGCAGTCTTCTTCCTGAGTATAAATTTACAGAGTTCGACAAAGCCATCAAGTCATCAGTGGAATGGTTTAAAAACAACTTTGACCAAGCCAGAAAGTGAAAGGGGAGGGAAAATAAATTGAAAATAAATTTTCTATGAAAATTCAAAACATTATAATATTGCATACATAATTTTAAAAGGGAGTACAATTTATGTTTATGTTTGCGCAATCTAATCAGTCCAGGAGTCACCATATTTATTTTTTTTGGATGGATTTTGTTCCAACGGTTCCACTGGTCTCTGCTGCGCCACTACTGGCGGCTCATAGGGTTTTGAATAGGGACTCTGTTGATGCTTGGCGTAATCCTCGCGATTCTTGCGGCGCAAATCTTCATAAGTTTGACCTGGCTTAGCGGGCTCCAAGGGCAATTCGGTGTCCATTATTGAACTAGCAGCTGAAAAATAAACGAATTTAGTTAGTTTAAAGCCGGCAAAAACGATTATCTTCCTACTCACAGTCCAAACTCGGCCTGTAGATATCATCCAAACCACTTAATGTGGGTCTAGATTCCGTATCCAAATTCAAGGATGTACTGCGGCCTGGTTGATATGCCTCATCGCTGTAAACATCCGGTGAGCTGGGTGAAAACGGGGCCAATGTGAAAGCCCGACTCAGGCTCTCATCCGGCGTCATGGTGCTAATAACGCCACCACCCTGGCGACGTTGTCTCAGCACTTCCGCTAGACGAGAATTTGGTAGGCGCATAATTTTCTCAGCACATTTTTGCTGATAGCTGAACTTGCCGACAAAATATCCCAAGATGACGCCCATAATCACCTTGGGCACAGGTCCATATTTTCCATTTCCCTGAAGATAACCATTTTTAACACCAAAATAGGCCAACAACCCTAAACCAGTGCCAAAGGGTAGCGAACGCTGGAAAAATGATTCCGAATTGCATTCACGTAACGCCTTCACCTCCTACGAAAGAGTGAAAGAGAAAGATTAAAAATTGCCAGGGACTTCAGTAAATTTCTTTGTTACCTCGGGTGAGAATTGGTAGTCCGCCAAAGGATGTTGACCCATAGGTGGCCGCTGAGGATGCTGTTGGTCCAGGCCCTGTCCAAATTGGTCGTTAAGTGGCGAATCCATCGCAGTGATTGAGTTTCTTGACCAATTGATGAAATTTACCGGCTATTAGAAAAATGCAGTTTTCCAACACTGTTATACAGTTCTCTTTATTTGTTTTTGTTTTGTTGTTGCTGTCGCGGGGTAGAGGCATAGGTATAAAAAGTATATAATATTTACTAATAATAACAAATTTTTTACCTACTACACTCTTCAAAATCAATTTCCTTCAAACTGTGGATTTTTTCTGCAAGTAAAAATATTATTTGTATATATTTGTGTCCCTTCTCAAAGATTTGTCGGCTACGTCATTGCCAAAACAGTGCTGCTTAAACATATGTACATGCATATGTACATACATATATGTACATACACATACATTAACTATAACTTAATTTCAGTATACACGTCAATTTTAAAACAAAGCAAACAACACAATTTCATTTTGCGTACATATTAATTTTACTTGTTTTTAAGTAAATAGTCCAAACAATTGCACACAGACAACTTGCGCGAAATTCAAAATTTATAGATTCATTTGGGATATGCAAGCAAGGCAGGGTTGCAGTTAATGACCAGGGCTGCAATGTACAAGACGCAGCATTAAGAAGATTATGACATATTCGCTGTCAAATAGAAGTTACTGTGTCGTCTGCGCTACCTGAAGAACCTGAGCCTGTGTTATTGTAATTTTTCAAACACTTTTGTATCTCAGTTTTATTTTGGACATGTTCTCTGCTAATACACACTCTGTGGTAAGGATTTCTAGACGGAGATGACTCCGCCAAGTGACTTTACATTATTTACATGTTCTGTTCTGTTTGCAGCCCTACCTATATTTGGGTAACTTCAGTCGCAAGCCACATTATTACAGCGTGAAACGCACCAAACTGCAGGGCACTCAAGCTGCAGCTCGTTTTTTTTAGCAATAGAAACAAAACAGTCTCCTCCTCCCCAACCTTCCACAAACAGCATGACCTCGTGCTCGATGTTAAGAATCTGCTCAGTTGGTCGGGCAATAAGCTGCAGAGTATGGTGGAGAAGGCGGCCAGACTGAATGGAATTTTGGATAAGGAAGTGATCAATGAAGCAATGGCCAAAGTCTGCAGCATTATGCCATCTATGCGCCAAATCCAGGTCACGTTGGAGGAGCCAGATTCCCAACAACTACAAAAGATTCGTGGCCAGGTACAAAATTATCAGTTTGAAGTCTCATTCGATGGTTCAGGAGTATTAAAAGGAGTGGCTGGTCAACCGAGCACAGCCTACGTGTAAGTCATGAGAGAATTTTTTTTTTTTTTGTAGTATAACTAATTTTGAATTTTATTTTTATTGCCAGCAAATTGTTTCCCACATTAACCCAAGGATTGGTCAAAAGTCCGTTTATGTTTAACCCACAAGTGTAAGTAAATTTCCTAATCCGAGTTTGCTTGTTAACTGAATTGGAACTGCTCATAGAAAACAATTACGTGGCTTTAAAACCGATCGTTCCATTGAGGCTGAGCAAAAACGAAATCCAACCATGAGCACTAGAATTAAGTCGGCGTTGAGTAATGCACCTCAACGTGTGGATGGTGATCCACAATTGCAAGCGGAGAAGCTACGAAAACTGTTGTCCAGCTCTGAGGAATTGGGGAGTACAAAGACTGCGGTAAAAATTTGAACAAATTAAGATTTTTTGGTCATTTAATAACCGCTTTCATTTTATCCTGCAGGAGAATTTAAAAATTGCATTTGCCGAGGGCTACCTAGCTGCCTCCAATGCTGAAGATTCCCCAAAAACAGGCAAAACAATGAAGTACTTGAAGGTAAGCCTCATTTATTTCTAAGGTCCTTTGTCCAGCTTACCTCCTATCGTCGTGTTCATGTTGTCATTCATGTAATTGCATGTGCCCTGTTTCATCTTAAGTGTTTTAAATAATGCTCAGTAATTATCACACAGATTTTCCAGACTCTCATTGTAATTGTCGTTTTTATTGGCATCTTTCTGAGTTTCTTTACCTCATCTAATGGATCAGTTTTCCGGTAAGTAACTATTTGTATTTGTAAATATATTTGGATCCTCAAATTTGTTTATTTTATTTATTGCTGGTCAGCATTCAACTGGGTAACCAAGTAGAGGTGGACCCCGAGGAGATTCATGTTACATTTGATGACGTTAAGGGTTGCGATGAGGCCAAACAGGAGCTGAAGGAGGTTGTAGAATTTCTTAAGAATCCCGATAAGTTTTCCAACCTGGGAGGCAAACTTCCCAAGGGTGTGCTTCTTGTGGGCCCTCCAGGCACAGGCAAAACTCTATTGGCCCGAGCTGTTGCCGGTGAGGCCAATGTTCCATTCTTCCACGCAGCTGGGCCTGAATTCGATGAAGTCCTGGTGGGTCAAGGTGCCAGACGTGTTCGTGATTTATTTAGTAAGTTCTTTTGGAATTATTTCTCTGGTTAAAATAATTAATCTGCTTATTTTTCTTTTAGAGGCCGCCAAAGCACGGGCGCCCTGTGTGATCTTTATTGATGAAATTGATTCCGTGGGTGCAAAACGCACCAATTCGGTGCTTCACCCCTATGCCAACCAGACCATTAATCAGCTGCTTTCTGAGATGGATGGTTTCCACCAGAATGCTGGAGTAATTGTATTGGGAGCCACAAATCGTCGAGATGATCTAGATCAGGCTCTGCTGCGTCCTGGACGTTTTGATGTTGAAGTTATGGTTTCCACGCCTGATTTCACCGGACGCAAGGAAATTTTATCACTATATTTAGCAAAAATTCTGCATGACGAGATCGATTTAGATATGCTGGCACGTGGAACATCCGGATTTACAGGAGCAGACTTGGAGAATATGATTAACCAGGCGGCCTTAAGGTAAGCTCTAGTAATTTAGCACAGAAATTAATTTAATCATTGATGTCGATTTTTAGAGCTGCCATTGATGGTGCGGATACAGTAAGCATGAAACACTTAGAAACAGCACGTGATAAAGTACTTATGGGACCGGAACGGAAGGCTCGACTGCCTGACGAGGAGGCAAATACCATTACCGCTTACCATGAGGGCGGTCACGCAATTGTGGCCTTCTACACCAAGGAATCACATCCCCTGCATAAAGTGACGATTATGCCGCGCGGCCCTTCCCTTGGTCACACAGCCTACATACCGGAGAAAGAACGATACCATGTCACAAAGGCCCAATTGCTGGCCATGATGGATACCATGATGGGCGGCCGTGCCGCCGAGGAAATTATATTTGGAATTGACAAAATTACTTCGGGAGCCAGCAGTGATCTCAAACAGGCCACGTCAATAGCTACACATATGGTCAAAGATTGGGGCATGTCGGACAAGGTAGGCCTACGGACTATAGAGCAATCAAAGGGTTTGGGTGGCGGCGAAGTTCTAGGCCCCAATACTATAGAAGCTGTAGATGCTGAAATCAAGCGCATTCTTAACGATAGCTATGAACGGGCAAAGGCCATCCTCAAGAAACATACCAAGGAGCACAAAGCGCTGGCGGAGGCGCTTTTAAAATACGAGACTCTGGATGCGGATGACATCAAGGCCATATTAAATGACAACCAGACGTAGTTGACCACTTTTACCCATCCAGTTCCAACCTCCATTCGGGTCAGCCACAAAGGTGATCTGCAAAACTTATATATATATATATTTTTTAGTTAAACCATAAAATACATAGAAACCAATAACACGAGCGGAACGCAGACGGACAGTTTACAAAATAAAATGTTATTCATAAATATTTTGGGTTACTTATTTATGAATTAGCAATCCTTAGAAGTAATTTTTTAAATTCTTTACCGTAACGGAAGCCAATAATGGTTATTAAACATTTACAACTTTATGCACTGTAAATTGTAAGTTGTCTAATTTCCAAACAGAAATTTGAAATATTTTTAAAATGAATTAAGAATGTTTACATGGTCACACTGTGCATGATATGACAAATACCGATTTTTCATCAGTGTTGACAAGCTTCCAAATTGAGCAGCTGGCTGTCAGTGTTGAAAAAAGTACGTGTGAACGTACTGGAAAAAATTAGTTTTAATTAATTTAATATACACCGTGTTAAGGAAAAATAATCAAACAAAATGTGTGAATATAAGATTTCGGAGCGTGCCTACACCAAGCTAATATTCCATGCAGCCAAATATCCGCACCAGGCGGTCAACGGACTCCTCTTAGCCGATAAGAACTCCAAAGGTTCGCTGGTGGAAATTGTCGATGCCATACCGCTGTTTCATCAGTGTCTGCATGTCACCCCCATGGCTGAGATAGCCCTAATGCAGGTAAATAAAATATATAACGAGCGGAAGTCGAAGCATACATCTAAATGAATAATTATGTGACCCACATTCAGATCGATGCTTATGCTGAGCGTGAGGGTCTCGTCATTGGCGGTTACTATGCAGCTCCCGAGAACTTTTATGATAACCAACTGGACAAGGCTCCAGCGGCGAAAATTGCTGACAAAATTCAGGAAAATTACAAAAATGCCTGCTTTACACTAATCGACAACAAATTAGTCACTCTGGAACATAATCGTCCAGCCATACAGGTGTATGGTTGCTCCAATGACTTGGGACGTTGGTCAAAGGCTAAATTTACCTTAACACATTCCTCACAAACCCTGGAGGGAGTATCGCTGCTGTTAAAACGTGGTGCCATGCGTGATGTCATAGATTTCGATAATCATTTGGACAATCCCGAAAATGACTGGACCAATGATTTCCTAAACAAATCACTTAACGATCTGCAGAAGCTATATTAGTTGCCTTAGTTCTAAGGAAATAGAAATGAAGGGAATGCAAAAAAGAGAAAAAAAACAGAGCCTCGAAAGGGATTATTTCAACCTTGCAATTTTTAATTTATTGTAATTACAATTGGATTTTCAGTAATCTGTTTTTTTTTTTTTTGTTGGTTTTTTGTTTTTTTTCTTTTAGAATAATGCATATAAGTTAAATAACATTCAACTAATTAATAAATAATCAATTCTTTTGGAGTACGTGTCTGTCCCAAGTCCGCGTCCGTTAAGTTTCCTTTTGGTGGTTGTCCGTAAACCTAAGTCACGTTTACAATTATCGTTAATAAATACAAATAATGCATAATAATATGTATATAATTTTGCTTATCGGGTTTCATCAACATCATCTTCCTTTTTTGAAATATTTTACAATATTTTTTGTTTTAAATTTGTAATATCGCGATTGCTGATTATACGTAAGTGTACGAATAATACGTATGTGGATATTATTGGAGATCGAAAACGTTAATTAATTTTTTTTGTTTGAACAACGCCTAACGAACTCTTTACATTTATATAAAGTATATATATATATATGTATGTATATATATATGGGAAAAACTGGAACTGGGCATCGTCCTCCTCATCATTTGTATTATTATCATCCCTTTGATTTACTCTTGCTTTTTTTCGTTTTGGTGTATATGTGTGTATATATATATGTATGTATGTATAATATCAATCATTAGTATTTCATCAATCATTTGTAAATCTGTTGTATTGAGGGCGCGTTATTCTTTTTGTGGTTTGTGGTTTGTTTTGGTTTTTTTGATTATATCCTAGCTATACAAGTATTCGGGGTACCTGAACACGTAAGCATTGTCATTTAGAAAATACATTTTATTCGAAATTTGTTCGCACCAATGTATACGTGAGTGGGTTTTAATGTGCCATCATCACATGCTATGTTAGTTGATCTATAAGAATGAAATATATAGAGAGAGAAAAAAATATTGATAGACATTATGTGTAGGTATGTAAGTATGTATGGTATGTATGTATGGAATCGATCTAGATTCTAGATGATGATGAAATTGAAACGTCTCAATTTGGTAATCCATGAATTTTAAGCTAAAGGAAAAAAAACAAGAATGCAATTTGTCTCTGTGTTCGGGTTTTGTTTTAGGTTTCAGGTTAATTTTTGGGTATATAGGTTTGTATGTATGTCTGTGTGACGACTGTTGGACTACATTACATATACATATATATATATTTTTATATAGATTGCAATTATATCTAGAGCTTGCCACCTCTGATATTTACCATTCCCGAGGACAGAGAGTTGAGGGCATCTTCCACCGTCGGCTTGTGACGATCGATTTTAGATGAATTGATGGGCGAGAAGTTGTCTAGTTTTTTGGTTTTTGGTTTTTTTTTTTTTTGGTAAGCATGAGATTGAATGAATCAAAATAAATAAAGTAAAAGTAAACAAACAAAAAACTCTTTTAAATTTGCATTTGGCCAATTACCGAGATCACCACTTGAACTGGAGTCCGTAAAACTGGGCGTGCCCTCTGTCCATGTTGGTGTTGAGCCCTCACCTGATGCCGGTGGCGTCCAGGCAAGGCCACCGCGTGAACCATAATGACTGCTCGACGATGTATCCACCGCCAGTAAAGTATCCAGATGAACTTCGGAGACACTGCGCAATAAATGGAGGGGGAATTAACACAAATCTGCAGTGGTTCGGTCAGTGGCCAGTGACAATACCTCACAATATCCTCCTTATAGGATCCTCTATAGGCTGGACCTATATTCATTTTACGCTCCAAATATTGCGGCTGTTGTTGATAATACGGCTGCGTTCTACGTCCTATCGATGAGGTGCTATTCTTGTTTGAACTATCCTCGGAGATGTCGTCAAAGGCAGGGGGTGGAGTAGAACTGCAGGATGGTGTTGTGCCTAGCAATACATGAGAGGAGGAGCAGAGAGTGAGAAATCAACATGAGTATAAAATGAAATATGGCAGGTTCTTGGAGGGTAAATGGTGAGACAAGCCAAGCAAGTGAAGAAAGCCTAAACATAGTAGTCCTTTCCCGTGGAGTAGGTATCCGTGCCGGTGCTTTCGGGTATTGTAGAAGGAGCCGCCTTTGGTGCACGTCTTTTGCCACGTCGTGCAGGATATTTTGGCTTCTCCTTCTTCATAATGGGTTCACTTATGGGCTCCTCTATTCTAGGTGGAGTTCGTTTCGGCCTTTGCACGGCTTCCAGTTCCCGTTTAACTTCTAGGAATGCACTAACCGATTGTAGGAGATTATCCTCTTGAGTGTCACACACATCTTCACCCAATGCCAGATCGGCATAGTGCAAATATCGTTGACGTTGCTTCTCTTTCATCAAACGGCGAGGCGAAGTCGATGTTATGGTCCCAGTGGAACGTGATCTTGCCGTACGATAGCTATCCGCTCGTATTGGTGGAAAACTTCGAACAATGGAACCCACCGAGGATCGTTCACTGCGGGCCATGAAACTATTTTGACGCTGGAATATGTCCACATGATTGAGCAGACGCGGCTGTTGCCTACGGAAGCTGCTCTCCGACCTAGCAGTGGAATAGGCTGACTGCAGTGAGTCTCGTCGCCGGAGGGAGCTAGATCGCTGCAGCGCCGGCACTACAGGAACTGAACACTCGCTTGCTTCGAAGAGATCATGCAATTCCAGCCAATCCTGGACATTGCTGGGCGAACGGCGATCACCGAACCGTGGCCTCGATGGCTCATTAGGCACCTGAAGCGTTTGATTCGTGGTCGACGATGTTGGTGTAGGATTAACAATCGTACCTGGTGTCGAACGATCCTGGGCATCCTTGCGGCGTGGGGAACCTCGTGGTGGCACCGGAGGCGGAACCCTGGCCTTCAGATTACTACTGGCCGCTGCCCCTGTAGGCGTTCGTTTGCTCACCGGTGGCGGTGCACGATCGGCGGCGCTTGCAGCCATTCCTGACGAAGATGTTGGCGCGGGCTCTGTTGCAGCTGTTTTGGCAGACTGATGCTGATGGATCTTCCCGCTGCTATGGGAATGTGAGGCATGCACCGCTAAAGGAAAACACAAAAATGTAGTTAGAAAATGAAAGGATCTCTATCTTCAGTCCTCATCACTTACGTCGTGACGTCGTCGTTGTCGTCGCCGCTTCGTTTTCACTATCTATGGACCTTTGTATGGCCTTCGAGAGACTTTTTCTCTTTGAGGGTGAATGCTTTAGCGCTGCAAAGGATTTCAAGACACAAATGAGCAAATAGGTGAAACAAAAAATCGGAGAAATTTCTTTTTCTTCAGCAGGCACTGGCATTTCAAAAAAAGCTTTTTTTCTAAGGATCAAGTTCAACACACGGAACACTAACGTGAGATTGAGAGGCATGCTTTATCGTCCATTTAATCAGTGCAGTGAAAATCATAGATACATATATATAATTCATACATAAGACACAACAAAGAAACCATAAACATTGTTTTAGTAAAACATAATAGTTATATATATAGATATTAAAAACCAAAGAGAATTTTTAATTTTAATCGAATGAAGCAATTAATTCTTTTTTTTTTTTACCTATGTAACTGGTTACCAAGGTACGAAATTTTCTGTGATTCCCCTTGATCTCTGGGAGATCCACTAGGAGGCGTTTACGTAGTTTAGGTGTATATGGTGAAGAAAGCAGAGAACAAGAGCGGTTTGTTTTTCGATTTTTCGTTTGTTTGTTTTTTAGAGTTTAACATTCAGTTAATATATGTAGATAGTTAGCATTTAGTTACAATATTAAAAAGGACTACCAAGGCCAAGTGTACTAATGTACTATATTGCATTTTCAAAATTAGCAAGATACGAGTGTTAGTGTTTAGATTGAGTGTGTGTTTGTGTGTTAGTGTGGGTGTGGGTGTGGTTGTGTGGGTGTTTCTACGCAAAAAGAAGAACCATCAAGATTCCATTCGATTCTTGGTATTTGTATTGGTATTTTGCCAATTTTTTTTTTTGTAGTTTTCCTTTTTTTTTTTTCTTTGTTTACAATAAAAATGCTTTATAGTACTTGTACTTAGCCCATTTGAGTTTGGTTAGTCCTAACTTACGGGATGGTATCTTGCGGAACACTGTCTTGGCCATGAAATTTTGAAATCTTTGAGCATAGAACGAAGGACGACATACCGAAACGGTTTCCTGAAAAAAGTACATAAAAGGAATTAAAAGAACTACATTCTAAGGAAACTCAAACTATATTCAATCCTTACCCCATCGTGTATAATGCTTTTAAAGGTATGCTCCAATTTCTTCTTCAGCCTATAGGATTGCAAAATATCGATGATGCCAATATAGAGTAGAAGTCGTTCACCCTTTTCACTGCGTGCAGGAATGCCACCGGGTCTACAAATAAAAATATATTTGGGTAACCCTCAAGAGATATTGACTTTTCCACTTACGGAACATCCTCTTCATCATCTATGGGCTCACTCTCGGCCTGTATACTCTCCATGGCTGTGGAATGGGCCACCAGACGCTGGCGATTAACCGATCTATATGCCACACTAATTATCATTAAAGCATTATAAATTTCCAAATAGTTAAAACCAATGCTTGACTTACTTATTTCGACTAATACCCGTGGCTGTATCTAGGCCGTCCAATGGCTCATCGCCATCCACATCTGAATCATCGGCCAGTGGTGCTCTTACAGGTTTCTTTTGTTCACTTTGTTTCTCCTTCAAAGCCACATCCAAATTGTGGACACCCAAGAGCAACGAGTAGTCCATTATTTTAAATGATTCCAATACCGTACAATCCCGTTGAATGGTCTTGATTAAGGCCGAATAGGTTTCCGCTTCCAGAAATATACCATTCGGATGTTGTTCCATAAAATCAAGATCCTTATATGTCGGCGATTTCTTGGCACGTTCCGCTTTCGATGCTTTTCGCTTGAATGTTGATCCCTTCAGATCATATTTCAGATGCATACGAACCGATGAGGGTAACAGATTATTCATGACCACGAGACGTATATTTTTGGCATTGCTTGTTTGCAGGCAGTACAGGCCGAAGAATTTCGGTAATAAAGTGCGCGGATTTTGATTCAGATTCATATAGTAGCTGCAGGAAAGGATTAAAAGAGATTACTCAAGAAGGCTGAGGATAACTGAAGTTAACTTTCCCTTACCCAGGCAGTAGTTTTTGTAAAAATTCACCCTCTTTGTGTTGCACGGTTTTGATAATGAACTCATCGTCATCCGTTAAATAGAATATTGAGCCGGAAGCACCTGGATTCGATAATTCACGCAAAGGCGAAGTGCACATAGACATCTTAAGATATACGACAAAAAATTAAGTTAAATTTTTTATAAAAGTTAATAGTTGGTATTAGATCTTACCATAAAGTCATCTGGCTGTATGCCAAATAGATCACGAAAATAACGAAAAGCTATGGGGGCATAGATCTTGTAACGGAATTCACTATAATGGTGGGCAGGTGTAAGGCTAGAACCCTCTGGAGGAAATGTAATGCTCTCAATTTCCCAGAAGTCCATCATAAGTAGATCACGCTTGGGTTTCGATGCCAGGCTGCCGACCTGTGAATATAAAATATTAGATATCTCAATGGAAATTAAGTGAAAATGGAATATTCATCTTACAGTATGTTGTATGCCCAGCTGTATGGATCCCATAATCTGTGATGTCTGGATTTTCTTATAGGTAATCTCACCGCCCTCGCCCACACGTCGATGTCCAATTTTACGCTCTTTGTCCGCCTTGTTAGCCGAGCGTAATGGACGAGTGCCCAACTGTAAATAAAATTCAATATCCTTTTTTTAGTTTCATTGACATCTACATACATATGTATATGTACATATATCAATTACTACAAAAACTTTCACTTACGTCGGGTGATGAGTTGCCCACATGGTCGGTGGTGGCTAGAAGAGGTCAAGAAGTTTATTATTAGTTCAGATTCATGATTAAATTAGTAAGTAACGAACGCAGAATAGTCAATGACCGAGCGACAAATGAACGACCCTTTCGAAACTTTCTTTTGTTATCATGGCTATATTTCCAAAAATATAAATTGTTTTTTTTTTTTTTAAGAGAGAGGGTGAAGTAAAGAAGAGAAGGTGGTTAGAGTGGAGGAGTGGTTTTGTTGTTGGTAGTGGTGGTGGTGGTGGTGGTGCTGCTGCTTCTTTCTTCTATTTGCCAGACACATGCGCCACGGGCACTTCCATTTGATGGCCATTCATTGATTTTTTTTCGTTTGCTATCAGCTTTTTTTTTTGGGACGGAAAAAAAAGAATTTGTAACTACTAACCATCAGCAATTTTAGCCTGCGATGTGGAGGAGCTGTCCATGTCAATGGTATTGATGGTATCACCATCGCCAGAAGCCATCTTGGCTCAGATGTCTCTGGCTATCGCGTCGCGTCTCGTCTCCAGTCTATCGTCTGCCCTTACGTAGCTTATTACTAGGACATTTTAGTTGAGATTCCCACAGTTGATTGAGTCCGTTTTCCTTGACTCGTCTCGTTTGGGGCTTAGGCAATCCAAATGGGCCTTGGCTTGGATGACTTGAATGCCTCAATGCTTCTTGATTTCCTATTTTTTTTGCCCCCTTTCTTTTTGCTTTTTTGTTTTTTGGCTCTGTCTAAGAACGCGCAACGATGTTGTGTTCAGCTGCTGTCATTTTTCACTGCATACTCATGGGCGCACTGGAACGTTTTTGGAAATGGGCTATGCGCATGAACGAGCATGCCAGATATATACCAGGGCTACATTCTCATAACACAGAGTTGATTTCGAGGGAAATTTTCGCGAATACACTTACAGAGGGTATATATATTTGGCAAATAAAGAGAGGCTATAGAGATCCTAAGTCTTTGGATAATCTGATTTGGTTTAAAATCACAATTATTGTTTGATTTAGGATTTTTCTTTTCTTCATGACGATTAACAATGGGGATTACCCCCTAAAGTATGCAGTAGGTTGTCTAAGATGTCGACTGAGGATCATATATTTAAAAAATATACCTTAAAACAAGTGTAAAATTAGGAATAACAGGAATCATTTCTTACCGAAGAGTGTAGAAGAGTTATGAAAAGGGGATGAGGTGTGCGCCCTTAAATATGCGAAGTCCTTTTTTTCAATAGAACTTTTAGGATGTCCTGCAGTTCAAATAATGTCTTAAGATATTGTTGGTAACAAAAAAAATGATTTCTTACCTGGACAACTGAACTTCATAATAACTTATACTCTAAAAAATGGACCAATTTTACCCTTAAAGTATGCAAATAATAATGAAAGAATCATTTTTTCGCAAACTATAAATAAATTGTTGAATAAACTGTGACTTTAAAAGTTTTTTTTTTAATATATTGGAGCACATTAGGAATAGAATAGAGATGGCATATTGAATTGGTATAAATTTTCTTTTGAAGTATGCAACATTTTTTGGCAGGATTCATTTTAAAAAACCCATAAAAAACTTTAACAATTTCGAATACTACTTCTAACATCCAAAATACTTAAAATACAATCATTTCCTCCACGTTTTTAACAATTGAAGTAGCATAGCATACTTTAAGGAACCACTTTGCCCCATTTAACTACTATAGATCCGCCACTGTATATATAAAAATAGCAAGTTTGTTTGTTTCGTTTGTTTGTTTCTTTTTTTTTTTTTTTTTATTAGCATTTCATTACTCAATTAGACCTATACATCTCATATAACTATTTATATATATATGTATATATATATTTATTTATGTGGTAAATATATGAATACAATAATTTGTGTTTACTTTTGTTGTTTAGTTGTCTTTCTGTGAACGTGTATGTGTGTGTATGTGTTTATGTATGTATTGTATGTATGTGGGTCTAGTTTGTTTTTTGTTTTTTTTGTATACTTACATTTATATGCATTTACAAAATAAGCGCTTTTTTTAAAAATACCGCAAAAAAATTACGTTTATCCGTTTTTTTGTTATTTTGTTTTAAAAGTTCTATTCAAAAATGAAATTACAAGAAAACACTCTATAAGAAATGTGGTGAATAAAATTAAAAACCCAAATATGAACAAATCTAAAAATGTTTAACACTAAGAAACTAACTGCTTAAAGCTAAGGATGCGATCGACATAACTACGGCGACTGTTGTCCATTTGCGTTGTATATTTGTGGCCTTATCTGAAAGTTGAGTTCCAAACCGATTAGAATACTAACGACAGAGTGATAAGGTGATCTTACCTACCTCTACTTACCATAGAAAATAGTCTCCCTGCGTTTCGTATAGTTTGTGCCTAGCAGGAAAAACGCACAGGTTATCGGTGTGGGGGGATTCTAGTTGATCTCGTGGTATTCGCGTCCTTACGGTCATGCTATACAGGCCGCTTGGATCTTGATCCAGTTGCGTAAGCACCGAGTCCAGTATGTGTGTATCAAAGCTAAGAGAAAGAGGGGGAAACAAAGTTTCTGTTTATTTAGTTCTAAATTTTCTGGTTACTCTTATCCTTACATGACAGATAACACTGGCTGGGGGAAAACATGTTGAACTGCACACATTATGTCCACATCTGTGTGTTCGCCGCCCATGCGTGCCTCCAGCATGAAATCCGATTCAGGAACTGAAGTACATAGAAAGGGAAAGCAGCCGAAAGTGGGAGATGGTTGTGGGGTAAAGGAAGGTTTGAATCGTGAGAATTAATCAAGTGTCAAACTAAACAAAAACAAAAATATCCCCAAAAAACAAAAACAACAACAGGTACTGGGGAACCGCAGCCCCATGGCCACATGACACGCATGCAAATACATTTACATACATATGAAAAAGAAGTCTTACACTGACAGAAAATAGAATTCAAAGTACAAAAAACCCTTCAATACAGACTGAACTCTATTCTACTCTACTTGCCAAGATTTTAACACCTAAATTTCATTAAACTAATCAACTAGAGTTGAATAAGTGTCTAGGAATATAAAATAAGGCAAATGAATTCCATAAATTAGAAACTGGACAAGAAAATCCTTTTTCAAAACCATGAAGACTAAATGTATAGCATACTTTGAGGAGCAATGTCGCAACTATTTTAAGCAGATATTTGAAGGCTAAACAGTGTCTGTAAAAGATTTCAAATATCCTATAAACATATTAATGATAAATTTAGAAAGAAAATGTCTCTTTTAAGGAATTGTTGGTCAAATCGAACAACTATAACTTCGTTCGAAAGCTAAAATACTTTTGATAAAAGTAATGTAAAGTAAGAGTAAGTAAGTGTATTTGGCCTTTCAAATAGTCAGACTGAATAATTTCAGTTCTTTAAAAAGTGCAACGTTCGAGTTTTAAGGGGTCATTTATTTAAATGGCGCCATTATGTTGAGACACAGAAAAGAGATTAAAAAACTATAAGAGAACAAAAACTTTGGCACAACTAAAGTTGATTTTTCTTGTAAGAAATTATACGATTTCTTTTACTGTGTAACGCACGTGCCTTCCTCACAAACACAAACACACACACACAAACACACACACCCATAAATACATAGACACACACACACACATACTCATAACATCAACACCTATGCAAACAAACAATTTGACACCCATTCAAAAACCCACCCATTCCCCCTCCCTTAGACTTAGAGTCGTTTAGACCACCCACCAATGATTTGTAAGCGGGCACTTCGCTTATCCGTGGACTCAAAGGTTTGCACCGCACATGTATACTCCCCCGTCATGTTCCAGTCGGGATTCTTTATCGATATAACACCGGGACTGCCCTCCATGGTGAATATTTTCGTATCTATCTTGGCCTTCATGAAGCCCTACAATAATACAGCCGAAAAGAAGAAAAATACACGACGGCAGAAGGGAGAAAGAAAGAAAGAAAGCGAATTTTATGTTAATTAATTTTTTGACTTTGTACCCCCACCTCTTGCCACCACCAGTTGGTGGGAAGGGGCTTAAGGAATATACATATGTACATATGTGTAGGCAAAATGACTCACCATGGCAAAACCCTTGACTGAGGGTATCCATTGATAGATGGAGTGATTGTTAAACAGCCACTTTAGGACAAATCCCTTCTCACGCGGACCTATCTCATATTCACAGTCGAGCACCAGAGGATCGGGCTCGATATCACGTTCTAGTGTGTAGGTGTGTGGCACACGCAGATTGGTAATGCGTACCGAGTGGGTTACTAATGAAATAGAGATTAGGTGAATGATGATGATGACCGTGGTGGTGGTGCTCAGTTTTGGTCTCTTACCCGTCAGTAACGTCAGCCAGGCCAGCAGCGTTGCACACAAGATGCTCCAGCTCGCCATGTGCGCGTCCTAGAGTTCGTCCTGGTCCGCCGTTGTGGTTGTTTTTATTTTGCTCTAAGGCAAATCGTTGTGCTCGAGGATGGACGTTAAACGTTATTGTTGCTCCTACACCGGTTACCCGTTCAATGGCCATGGAGGCCTAAAGTCACACGGCTCATTATGAACCGTAACGCATCAGCAAAACAAAAAACACACAAAATATCACAAAACCTTTTTCTTCCTCTCCTTACGTAGGGCGGAAGGCACGGGGGATTGGCTATGGGGCAGGACGTTGTTCACTTTTAGGGCCAAGAAACACAAAAAAAAAGACTTTTCTTCCCCTTATCCCTTTTTTGCGTTTGTGGATGAGCTCAGCACAAATAACGCACACCAACAAAAAACATATACATATATATGTGTGTATTTGTATAGATGGAGGGGGAAAAAAACACAATTTTATATGAAGGGGGGGAATCGCAGCAAAATCAAAGCTCTCACACACTTTGTCTACATCTCTATGAACTTTTAACGTTTTCCCGTGTTCTTTACGATTTTCTATCGTTTGCTATCGCAATTGCATTTTATGGTCAGCAATTTAAAGTTTTGCACATATACAACCAACTTCAATCTATTTTTTTTTTGGTTTTCCTTTTTTTTTTTTTTGTTGGTGGAAAATCGACTTTTTGCTACACTTCGTGTGAGTGTTGGTGTTCTAGTACGCGTGTGTATGAGCGAATGTGTGTTTGGTTATGTGTGTGAGTGTGTACGGAGAATTATGCCAAACGGAGTTTAGAGTTGGAATCGGAGTCAGAGTTGTTTTTTCGTATGCCGCTGGATACCAATAGTGTTGGTATCTTCTATTTACCCGTTGTCCTTTTTCCAGCGTAGCTTTTCATGTTTTAACACTGGAATACCAACGAGTGTACTACGTACCGTTCCGTATCAAGACAACATGGGACAACAGCCTGTGGAGAGAGAGAAAAAAAAGAGAGAGTTAGTGAGAGAGAGAGAGAGCTTTTGGCGACAAGCTTTGAGCAACTGTATGCTTGTCCTTGTTCATCCTGGCTACACAAAAAACAGCTGACTCTTCGATAAATGTCAGACATCTTTGCGCATGCGTCAAAACCATCCACATGTCACTTTGACACATGTCATGTTTGACAGTTATCGTTGCAGTCAGGCTGCATGCAGTTTTGAGCAAGTGTGGCCCAACTTTTAAACTAAGGAGTATCTTGTTTTGAGAGAAAGTCGAATATGGATTTAGTAAAAAACTGAAATGCCAAGAACATCCGAACAGTGAACACTTCAAGTTTACAATTCTTGCCTAGTTGAAGCGCTAATAACGGAAAAATAACAAAAAGAAAACATCTTTTCTTTTAAACGATCACAGAGAAATGTATTTACAAAAAATATATTGAAAATATCTTAAATACTTAAACCTTGAACAAATGACACTAGTTCTAAAACATAAAGTGTCACCCTTGATATAGGAAGAACTTCAACACTGTCAATAGATCTTGCCAAAATTAGTTCTCCTAAGTCAAAAATTAATTATAAATTCGAAATATGTTGTATATATATCCAGGGAGAATTCAATATTATTTGAAAAATTTAATTAATGTTCAATAATTTTATTTTGCGAACAGTCTACATCTCAAAGTTCAGAAATCTTTATTTGTTGGATGTAGAATGTAGAATATTAACTGATTTTATGTATTTATCAAAGTGTTGTGTATATATCAACTCTTAGAATCCAGGAATCAACTATTTTTAATAAGAAATACTTATTCCAATGACTTTCTGAAGTGTTTACCAAAGCGTGTCGACGTGTTTTGTTTTGCTTTTCAGAAAATTTGGCAATATTCTTCATGACCCAATTTTTGTTTTGTTCATCTGAATTGATGAAGCCGATTCAAATGAATTCGATGTTTAATCTTTAACAATACCCTTGCAAAAAGGGTATATTAATTCGACTTTATAAAGTATATACATTCTTCTTGATCATCACGGCGAGACGAGTTTAAAAAGCCATGTTCGTCTGTCCGTCCGTCTGGATCAACGAAAACTCCTTCTAGAATCTAGACCATCGCATTTAGGTTTATACATAGTGCAAAGGTTGTATATCTCGGATTCATAAAAGCGGCAAAGTCTCGAACAGTGACTTTTGTGAATAACTTCGTTATTTTCTGAGCTATTGTCATAAATTTAAAACTGGTGAGTTTGTTACACCTATAAACAACTATAACAAATTGAATCAAAATCGGGTGACTATATCATATAGCATCCATAGGAACAATTGGTGGTAAACGGTGACTTTCCTTTCGTTTTTTCTATACTAAGATTGTTCGTTTTCCCGCTTTAATGGTATAGGTATAGGAAGAGTAACAAAAAAACTTGCAAGGGTATACAACCTTTGACACGTTCGAAGTAAGTCCCGAACCTTCGGTTTCCTTTTGAATTGAACCGACTAAATCCTGAAAGTATGCTCTAAAAATATGCCCCGAATTTGCGTTCAGGTTGAGAATTATATGTAACTCCATCCAGGGCTGTAAGAGGTATGTAAAGTATTTTTAACGGAATATAGAGATATTTTGATAAAAGCCTTAAGATTCATTCCATTCGAGGCAATCAATATTTACAGATAATATCAAAACTATAAGGCAAACGAAAAGTTAAGCATAAGTAAGTGTGACAATCCAAAAATGGACACACAGTGATTGTTAAAAGTTAATTTGCAACAGGTATTATTCTTTCATCTATTATATGTGTTTTTATTAAATTTTTGTTCTTTTCTTTAATAACATCAGCAAAATTCTTAAATGCCTAAATTATAATTAATAGTAATTTTGGTTTTTATCATTTGCAGTTGTAGTTACACACACACACACACACACACACACATACGCACACATACAAGTAGTATACATATACATATATAATATATATAGAATTTGCTTTAAAAGTATGCTATAAATATGCATTAATATATATACATATATATATAGTGTATGTATGTATGGATGATGTTTGGTTTTTTTTTTTTCAGGTCTATAGACGATATATATGTGTGTATATATAAGATTTATACAATTGAAATGGACTCTTGCATTTTTGGTCGCTTTTAAAATTCATCATCCCGGCCATCGATCTATGATACTAGATATATGTATATATATAAATTTATAACCCCAATCTACTACATATAACTAAAAGTATTACCACATACAGAGAGAATTGTTTTGTTAAAAATGGAATCTGGTTTGTTTAATCACTAGCCTCATCACTAACACTGATTCCGATCCTCTGATGATGATGATGCGGATGATGATGATGATGCTGCTGCTGCTGATGCTGCTGATGATGGCCGCCAATTAGGGATTCAATGCGAAAATCTTTGGCATTATTCGAGGAACGCAAACTGGCTGTTATTTTGGGACTGGACGTGATGGCTACTGAACTATTCGATACTTCGGCCTGATCAAAGGGCAGAACATCATTGGGGGCATCCAAGCGATTCGTGCAGACACTGTCCACCGAATCGGATATGTGTGAATCATCTGGCTCGTGCTCATTGGCACTTTCCACATCGATCTTATCATCGCTTGAGGCATCATCGCCATCGGCCTCGCCTTCTGCTTCGGCTTCTGCTTCCACATCCTCCGCAAACGAGTTGAGATCCGTGTAATTATTACGTTCCACATAATCACTGGCACTGGCAGCTGATGTCATCGTCGAGATTCCATCAAATGCATAGGGATTTTTGTACTTGCTGGCAATTCTACTGCTTGTCGCCTCGGCACCTGCGCCACCAAGAGGCAGTGCATCGGCTGGATCACCACCACCACCACCACTAGCACGACGATTGAGGAACGATAGCCGATCGAATTTATCATTTTGATAGAACGATGCCTCCGCATTGGCAAAGAAATTAAATTTCTTATCAGCCCTCAGAGCCGTATCGAAGACATCGCTAGGCGTGTGCATCACATCAAAGTCGCGATTCCCATTGAAATTGGGCACATTGAAATGCACCGGCACCAATGGCACTGGTTTGCGTATCCAGAATGGAGAAAGAGTCCCGAATACCGCCGGAAAGGAGAATCTCTGCATGGCCGGAGCACGTTTATAGCGTTTACGTCGCCGCAGGAAACTTCCATTATCGAACATATCCTCGGCCAGCGGATCCAAAGTCCAAAAATTACCCTTCCCAGGATTTCCTGGCTCTCGTGGAACTTTAATGAAGCAATCATTCAAGCTCAGATTATGGCGTATAGAGTTCTGCCAAGCGGGAAATTTATCCTTGTAATACGGAAAGCTGCAAGATGTAAGTAAATAAATTGGTTAAATGATTGTATTAACCTTTGGGAGTTAATTTCAGAAATGTTAAGTAAATTTAGTTTTTAGTAACTAACAAAAAAAAAGCTAGTCATCTGATTTTCATTTAGTCTTTTCTCACTTACGAAACGCTTAAAAATACCTTGAAAACTAAAATTTAAATAACATTAAATTAAACTGAACATTTTATTAAAAAAAGGAAAAACGAGGTCAGGTCCTTTATAAGTATGATTACCATTCTTTGAGGTACTACTTTGATATCCGTTTCCTTTTCAATATATTCTTAAGTTCTCTTTTCTTTCTATGTACAATGAATTAATACATAATTAAGGATATCTATAATACATAATATATACATATGTATATATCCAATTTTTACATCTTTTCTTGTGTATCCTTATTATACTAAAACATTAAACGTTTTGAATTAATCTTCTCTCGAATTAACTTTAGTCTGAATGTCAAAAAACTCGCCTCAAGTCAAAATTTGGATTTTAAGATTTATTCCCTTAAATTCAAAATCGTTTGAATGTGGTATTTATGAACAGAACACAAGAATTTCGAACATTTCGAAAGTAATATCAAATATTCTTAAGTAACTTAAGTTAACTATTCCATGAGGTACATAAGAGATGAAAAAGTAGCTAAAAAAAATTATAATTTTCTATATTCCTTAACCAATTAAGTAAGCAAAGACCACTAAAATAATTCGTCCTTTCTTGTGACCCAATTTCCCCTTTCATTATTCACTGCAATATCCTTTTCCGCCGTCGGCTTTAGGCCCAACTTACCGTGACATAATGAAATCACATATTCCACTGAGAGTTAGTTTCTTGTGCGGCGATTGCAATATGGCCATTGTGATGAGGGCTATATAGGAATATGGTGGCTTGACCAATGGCCCACCAGTGGCAGCTCCCTGGCTGTCTTTGGTATCGCCATTGATGCTGCCGCCGCCGACGGATGGCTCAATGTCGCTGTCATCACAGACCATGGACATGGAGGCGTCGGAGGCAGCATTACGCGATGACCCGCCGCGTGGTGTCCTGTGCAAGGGCGGCGATAGGGAGACACTGTCGTGGAGAGCATGCATGGGATCTGTGCTGGTGTGCATGATTATAAAATTGCTAATACTCTATGCTATTAGTTATTATCGTATACACTTTGTTAATATTAAAAACAGGACGTAACACTTTTTCTTTTTTTTTTAATTTTCTTTGGTTTATGCTTTGATTTTTTTTTAGATATTGCTCAAGGAACTGTTTCAACAACTTTCTTTTATTTATCCGCACTTCCGTTTCCGTTGCCGATCGCGTTAACTGTACATGCGATACAAAAGTTGCCAAAAAGTTGCAAAGTTACATTTACACAGTTACAGTTACAATTTACAGTTGCTCGTGTGAGAGAGAGATGCGCGTGTCTTCTGTTGTAGGCGGAATCCTTTTGCCAAATGTTAACTGAAACGCAACGATAACGAAAATCTTCTCGCCCGAAATGTTTTTCTACATAACTCAAACATTTATTTATGACAAAACCGCTGCCGCTGCCGCTTCCATGGGCTTTTGTCGGCTCTGCTATGTTTTCGTATCCTCAAATAACTGTGATTCTACGGCCAACGTCGCTGTCGGCGTCAGGCGTCGTCACTCATGCTGGTGCTGCTGCTGCCCGCGAAAGAGATAGCAACATATAGTTTTGGTATTTAAGGGTTGGAGATGCTGCTGTAAACCAATCTAGGATGAGAAGTGGCAGGAGCATACTCTCTCTCTCTCTTTCTGTCTCTCTGTCGCTCTCGTTTTGCACATAAAATGGTGGAATGTACTCGTGTGTGTGTGTGTGTGTGTCCTGTAAATGTGATATTTGTGTTTTCCTCTACAGCTTTTTGTGTAACTCAAATTGGCAGGAGGCGGCTACGTCAACGGCAACGGCAACGTTAACGTCGGCAGCAGAAGCCAAAACTCATGCCAAAAACGTAGACAGGGCAGAGGGGTGGCTGGAAATTCATAGGGCGGGGGGTGGCATAAAACATTTTGCGCAAATTTAGATACCTTTTGCAGCTTTGACGTCGTGGCTCTTAATAATGTTTCATTATGTCAGCCACATAGACGCTGCCTCTAGCTGCATCCCTTCCCCTCCTGCCATCTCCACACAGACTTCTATGTATGAGTGGGTGTGTGTGCATGTGTGTGTGTGTGCTACGGCTCGTTCAAATGTTAGCATTTTTATGTGCGAATGTTTTTCTAACCGTATGTCGGCGTTCTCGATTCTAGCTCTCCAGCAGTCCCCTATCCCACTCTCTGGCTCTCGTTCTCTCTTTATGTCTCTTTAGCCACACAGGATCCCTTCCCTTCACACTTTGTTATGTGGATGCTCCGCATCCTGCGTCCTTCTCTTATGGTTGCGCCATTTTGGCTCAACACAATTGGGGTATTTTGTATACATGTGTCTCAGCCTGGATATGGCAGCAGATTTTCCCCCCTTTGTTGTTAGCTTGGGCATTATTTCTCTTTTTCATTTTCGCTATTTTTGTTCTCGAGTTGTTAGACATTGTTGTTATATTTGTTGTTGTTGTTGTTGTTGTTGTTGCTCGTTTCTCCCTTTTCAAATTAAACATTCAGTAGTCACTTTTATTTGTTGTACTTTGTTCAAATTAGTTTTCAGTTTTACGGAAGTTACTCACACACACACACACACACACACACACACACACATACACACTTATACCATTGTATAGTGTCCGCCATCTTTACATTGAGTAGAATATTGATATCGTTTCTTTCACTTGGCTTGATTTTCATTACACTATTCCGACACACCATCCCCCCTCCCCAAAACACCCACCCACTGCATCCTTTCCAATTTTGCTCCATCATTCCACTTGGTTACAAATCACTGATTTTTATTTGGGGCGTGGCGGGGTTACTACGTATATATGTATATTTAGATATCTATGTATGTGCGATTTAGGGATATCTTTTGTTCTGCCCCCCAAACCCCTCAATGTAATTTAGTTTTGGGAAAATTTATTGCGGTTGCTTTGTCTTTTTTTCCTTGATACATACATACATATCAATAAAAGTATATACAAACACGTAGGTTATTTGGTCTGGAGTATATGCTGAGGACCATTTTGGGATGAAAAAAAACAAATTTATAAATAAAGAAAATGAAAGTTGAGTAAATCTAATAGAAATTATTACTCATCTGACTAGACAATTGTCCTTTAGGTAGAGCTAATTGAGTTAGGAGACAAATTTGAAACTTTATTTCACGGAATTCAAACAACTATTCATTAAGTCCGGAAATTATTACAAAGACTCCAACAAAATTAAATGGAATGGATGTCATTTATAATTGTATTTCCTCCTAATAAGCTTAATTAAGCTTGTTTTACAGTTAGATCTAATAATTCTTAATCATTCTAAACTTTATGTACCTATAATTATATTCTTATCCTAATTACTCTTGTTATATTTTAAGATAGATTAATTAAGTAAACAAAGAATTTTAATTTCATTTTCAAGGGCAAACTTTAAAATTCTATACTTGTAGAAAATAATCCAAGGACCTTTACATGCCAGAAGGATTTTAAAGAAACAAGTCAAAACGGAGGAAGACTGAGCTAAGAAAATATCTATTGCATGCTTTGAGGGGCTCTGTTCAATAATAATCCTTAAAACAAGGGAGAATTGACCTTTGAAATGAAGCTTAATAATGAAATATATAAAATATTTTTCACCAAGCCTTTTCTAATATGGTTTTTCTATATTTTTATACATAACAAGATATATCTCAGTAAAGTAAGCTTTTTGATCAATAGTTTTGATGACATCTATATACATATATAATACAATAAGTAGTCCGATCTGGTCAATATTCATATTCTATATCAATTAGGCTTGCAATTACCACCAAGACTCTCCATGCTGATCACAAATATATATGTACTATACTAACTAATTTCCTAATGACTTCTAAAAATGGGTAAATAGTATATATTTTGAGAAACTTAACCCGATTTCTGCCTCAAAAACTTAACAATATGTTTAAAATTATAACAGAAAGATTTGAGCTTAAATATGATATTTGACATAAACTTGTTTCTTAAGTTAACTAAACTAATAGCTAGTAATCCTAATTTTAATGTAGTATCCTATATTAAAAGTTTTTAGTAGGTATAAGAAGATGATATGTTATCTTAATGTCTATTGGTTTGACCTTGCAATTTAACCGGTCAATCTTCCAAATGAAGATTATTTTAAAGGCAACACAGAATGGTGAGCAGGTTGTCTGTATGGCTATTTTAAGAACCACCAAGTTCTATCATCAGCAGACTTTGCTAAATAACTTCAGAATGGCAATAGCCATACCATATTTTCAACTTTAAAACTATTTGGGAATTGCAGCTAAATGAAGTGAAAAAAGATTGGTGAAGCCTATAATGCTGAAGTCCACTTTTTTTGTGCATACCCTTAGGCGCTTTGAAAAGTTAGTGCAATTCTCAAGATGGTTTTCCAAAACCTTTCTGAAAGTATTCCAAACAAATTCCTAAATATATGTCCCTTATTTTCCGATTCGAAATAAGTGAAAAGAATTTGTTCTCATTGTTTCAAAAGATAATTATTAAAAAAGCAGAGAATTTCTTCGTACTCTCCTATTAAAGAATAATTACAATATTCTGAGGCTTTTACTTACGTATTCCCAAAAATGCGTTTTTAAAATTTATTTCACATTTTCTATATTAAAAACGGGTTTTCAATTTCTGCAAAGTTACCAATTTTAAAAAACTAAGAAAAAAATGTATAAACTATCTTCCAATGTGACTTTAACAAATTGTTTTGAGTATTTGGAACTCATTTAACCTTTTTTACCTTTATCATAACTGAAATTCCAAAAAGGTTTGAATTCTTGCGATAAATAAATTTTTTGCCAGATTTATTGTCCGAAAGAGAAGGAATCATGCGGTGTTTGGCAAACATTTGTCTAATGCTCATCACTGAGGGGAAAACTAGTTGCTAGGACTACTCTCAATACGCTGGGATGAACCTTTAGTCATATCCATATCAATCTATGGTTAATCATCGCTTAAGCACAGCATGGGTTTTTGTTTTGTTCTTCTCCCTCTTTTTTTTTTTTTTTTGGATGGGGATCAGAGTAAAAGATGCGTTGCATAGAAGCGGAAGCTTTCCAAGGGGAACAATTAACTTATGGGCAAACAATAACGCCAAAGAATGCCTGCTGACAGGGAAAGAGCTCAGAACTTGGCCCAGGAGCAGAGTAGAGCCACCACATCCTGCTAAGCAGGAGAAGCAGCAGCAATAATCCTTCTTTTGTCAGCAAATTTATTGCACACAAACAAATGCCGCCGCCACCGCCACCAAGCAGCAAGCAGCAAGCATCAAGAAGGATAAAACTGAGGAGACTGACTCTGAGGTTTCAAATGGAGTTGGAGTTGAACGTCGAGAGTGGGGCAGGAGCGAGAACGACTTTGACAATATAAATTTTTATTGCGAAATCTGCAAAAGGCAAATAAAAGATTTGACACTTGAATTGCTTTGACTGCCAAGGATATCAGGGCCCTAACGGCATAGAGACAGGACAACAATGGCGCGATGTCTCTAATTTGAGTGAGCCATTGCAGGCTGCACCTGAACAATCGGGAATGCAAACACTCGGCTGGATATCCTGGCCAGGTTTAATAGCATCTCTTCTTATGTCATTATTAAATCTTTGAAGTATCTGCAGAAAGAAAGAACAAGAGGCACAAGGACCGGGATACAAAACACTGCATAGCTTACACATACATACATACACTTGAATACTTGAGTGACGCTCAATTTGATCGACAAGAACATGGACCATGAGTCCATACCATGGGTTTGGGCATCGGGAATCAAAAATCAACCCTCCATCAATGGGAACAATCACAGCAGTAGCAGCAGCAGCAGCAGCAGCGGCTCAACTGCATCCCGAATAGCTTTACTCTGAGCTCTTCTCCGTTTCTTCCCGGCTCTCTATTCTCTAACAAAAGGATTCGCAGTCCGAGCTGGTGCATATTTTACGCTCGATTTATCCTAGCCCACAAGGGTAGGACGAGGCAGCAGGTGGATGGAGGCGACAGTCAGAGGCAAGTGCCTGTCACACAGTGGCGCAACCAAGGGGTGTTAAAAGAAAAAATAAAGAATGGACTAGGATATGAGTCAGGGATTCTTCTCCTAATCCTGTAGAGCTAACCACGAAGAAAGTTTAGCTCTTAGGTCGAAATAAATAAAAATCCTCAAGATTTGATCATTTTTCTTTTAACGAACCCCTTTTTTGGGCTGGACGCCCATGTTACCCACACGCTGAATGTTTTTTTGAGGCTCATTTCATTCATTTGTTCATTTGATGACTGTGAGTTTGGGTTGGGCTTTGGTTAAGCCTCTTGTTTGGTGGCAATAAAAATCGAGAGCCATGCTAAGTCCTGGGGAAGTAACTACCTCCCTTTCCCTGCCTTTGCCGCACAGGATGTGAATTTCTCAATTCATAAATATAAAAACCCAAAGCCCTTTCAATGTGTCAGCACAAGTGTGGAAATTACTCCCATTGCAGGAGGCTGAATGACTGAATGTCATGAGAAGGTGGTTGGCAGAACGGAGGGGTGAAGTGGGCACATTTGTTGGCTCCTGTGGCTGAGAGTGTGTTATTGTTGTTTATTTGCTTGTGCGCCGACTAAACCGCAGGCAAAAGGATTTCGCGTCCAAGAGTTGGAGTTGAAATTTCTTGTATTGCCTGCCCTTGCCAGATCCACTTGGATCGCATTAAGTTGATTTATTATGCAGCACAGGATTCAATTAAGTTGGATGATTGTCACTTGTCCGTATGCCGCGAAAGCAAAACTTCGTCTAGGCGAAAAGGACATAAAGGCTATGCGACTTCTCGTCTTTGTGTGGTCCCTGTGCTTAAATGGTTGGGCGTGAGGCCTGCTTATTTCGACAGTCGTTAATAGTTTTGGCACTGATCTGCTTTAACCACTTTTCGCCATTATTCGATAGGATAATCATTTATTTGTTTTGGTTTTTCACTCGCCACTATTCAAGATAAAAGACCAAAAAGTCAGAGATGAACATTTGAAATCATTTCTCAGGGGATTATGGAAAGGATTTGAGGGAATCGCAAAAGTACCGAGCTCAGATAGGTTCAAAAAAATCAAAGAGAATCGAATTCTAGAGCCTGTTATAAATTGCTTCAAACCTGAGTTGTTGATATGATATGATCAATTGAACTAAGCGGTTTCAGTAGCTTTTCCAGCTCCCTTGACATTCTCGTAATCAAAACGCTTGCAAACTTCTCTTTTTTTGGTGTTTTCAATAACTTTTTGAAAACTTGATCCAAGCAGTTAATACAATATCATTTGATTTATAAAGTAGACATTCAAAAATATTCGAATTAACTGCTTTTGGCAGAAAAGTAAACGGATTCTACCATCATATATAAACACGTCTATACTTTAAAGGTTTTTTGAACTCATCGATTTTTGCTGCAGGTCAAAAAGTGTTTGATTTCTAGGTTATTAAGGACATCTGTAATATCTATAGATTGGAAATTATTGATTATGGAGCAAAGGTATATGAAGGAAACACCCTGTGCTATGTAAATTCCATTGACAAATAGATTAAGAATGATTTGGATTTGGATTAATGATAATTATTGATCAGGTTTTTATAATTCCAATTTGTTAGAGAATTGATTAGCTATTTAATTAATTCAAATGTTTCTAAATACAATCAAATGATCTACTTTAATGAATTAGAATGTGGTATTATATCTACAATTAAGATTAAGTAAGTACCAGGCTCTATTTTTTTTAAAGATTATCTCAATTACTTTACAAAATCAAGTACAGTTAAGTATTATTTGGTCGTCGGCTGAATTGAATACTCTAAATTTTGGTTACTAAAATTATATGTCCGATGATACTGATGATGATAATTTGATTATAGTTTTCAATCAACTAAATGCCTATCTTAATTCAGGTAAATTTAATTAGAAAAATTAAAAATAGTTGCCAAATTCAAAGTCTTCCTGTCTTAGGTTATATGTACTTAGGGGAGAGAGGGGCAGTCGAGATATCTTGATATATTTCAGGGAAAATAAGATCCTAAGATCGCATTTTGTTAGGCCACATATGTATAATAAACTTAATCGGATCTGAAATATCTGCGCTTATACAATTTTTAACCTCGAATATTTGTTTTTGTTTCCCAAGAAAAGTTTTCAAAAAGATTGATTCAATTTTTAATTTTGATCGATGTTAATCAAAATGCATTAACTTATCGTGTGCAATTCGTTTATTCAAACTAATTCACACATTTTCAACTTTTTTTAACTTCTTTTACTGTTATCTAGGATTGTTATTTAGCAAAGATAAAAGTGATGGATACAACATTTTTGTATTATATTTATTTTCTATTTTAAACAAAAAGTATAAACAAATTAAGAAAAATGCATTTTCTATTTGATTTGGTTCTGATTACTTCCTTAATTACCTCGCGGGTTTTAAAATCGCTAACCAAAAGTTACACAACGAATTTACCTCTCATTTGAGTGGCCATGTGACAGGATAGGACCTTCCGGTTAGGATATATGAAGGATTAAAAACATGCGTCACTTTTACATATCCGTTTTACACCATATTTATCTCTTTGCATAGTTCAAATATATGTTTATGATATATTTTCATTCCGCAATCTCCTAGTAGTTACTCAACCAAAAGGAAGTACATGCTCTTGACATCAATCCGCAAAAGTAGCAACAACAACAACAACAACAAGGAAAAGCCTTTGGAAAAACATATTCCTTTCATTTGAATGCCAGAGAGGGGCACAACATGGAGAGGAGATTTCAATAAAAAATTTTATATGCAAGCCAAAGTAGAAAAAAGACATAAAGACAGACCTAATAACTTTGGCAACGTGCTGGGCACGTGTCGCACGTTCACACTTTTATTGTGTTTTTCGATGGGGAGGGGGTGGGCAATTCACACTTTCTGAATTGCGGGAATGGACATGGAATTTCATTAAATAATCGTTAGTGTAAATCAATTTGTTAGATCAAAGTGTTCTCTCGAATTGGGCGTCATGGCGACAAATGAAAAGACAACAATCATCAAGTGATATTACCAATATGAGAAAGTGATATAACACGTGACTGAGAACCGCGAACGAGTTGCAAGTGTGAACACGTGCTGGTACTTGGTCTCCAAACAGATATCAGTGTCCAAAATCAACAATATTGTGTTGGATTCTTAACTGAAGGAGAAGAAGCCTCCAAGATGTCAGAAGAAAGGACACTGATTGAATCTTGTCCTGACAGTTCCCCCAGTTATTGATGACTGTCTGAAGCTGAGCTAAGCTGGTATAGGCCATAATCGCATTAGATCGTTAGCCCTAATATGGAAAACGAATTTCGTTTGTCCTTTCGAGTCCTTGTGGCGTTTGAAATTTAATTTAACGCATTTACATGCAGCTTAAGATTTTTTTAACAATTCATTCTCTTTTATATTTTGTTTAGCTTCGGGCCATGGTAAACAAATCAAATTCATATATACATATATACTTATATATAGACTCGCATTTAGGAGAGTTGAACTCAAACAAAAGGGATGCGAATTGCGAATGAAAATTGTTCGCTTTTCGGCACTTGAAAATCTTTTGGTCCTCCAGCTGCGACCCTGCGCACATGCCGCTACCGTTTTGGGTGGTTGGGCGGTTGGGTGGTGAGAAGGCAGGGTAACGGGGTGGGGTAGCAAGAGTGGTAAACTCAATATTTGAATAACTTACTACCGTGTGCGACGAGTAAACTTTTACCGTGGCTCACTTGAGGCGGCGCAAGGACATTCAGTGGCGGGTTCAGTAAAAGGACAATTATTTGCTTATGCCTTGTCATTTAAATTGAGTTTTAATGTTGACATCAGTAGTAGAGCAAAATCCTTGCATCCTGTTGCCGTTCCCGGGGTATTCCCCCTTTTCTTTTTTCGGTACCGCACGTTCAGTACATTTATGTGGGCACCATTATTTGCTCTATCACGTTCAACGTATTGAAAGTTATGAGGACATTATCTCTGCCCGTACTAAACACAAATATCTATAATCCTATGCCCATGAGGCGGGCATTCCGGACAGAGACAACTCTTGCTCTCCCTCTCAATCTGTGTGTGTGTGTGTGTGTTGTACACATGTATGGACATAATTGTTTGTAAATGTCCTTAAATGTCGTGAGAATATTCAGTTGTTGTTGTCGTTTGTACTTTCCTCTGAAATGTGTATGTGCTTAGGCCAAGAGCCTGTTGAATTCTGTAGGGCTTCTCTTCTTTTTTCGTTTTGTTTTAATGACATTTTGAAGTAAACTTTGAAAATTCGACCCTTCAGGCGAAATATTCAGAAAGGACACATTATTGTATTACATTGTTGTCAGATCATCTTTACACTCGTTTCATATCGACATCTGAGTACATGGTTTCTAAAAGATCCTCGATATGAAAGGAGTCTATAGACAACATAAACTCACATAATATTTACATTTTCTAGAAAATTATGAAAAATCTGTTAAAGAGTTGGCTGAAATCTTACAAATCTGTTTTGCTATTGCAATACTAAGTTTATTTTTCCTTCAACTGCTGTCCAACAGATGAAAATCGATGGCTGATTCCCTAAGTTTGTTGCTTAAAAAGTACATTGCGAGTCATAATTATTATATTTAGTTATTAAGTTATTAAGTTGCCACAATAGGCATTATTTTCTTTTTAATAATGTCATACGAGTCAAGCCTTATGCCAACATTTTATGCCAATCTAAACATCGGTTTTCGGAAGGGTCAAAAGCTTGAACAGAAAGAGATGGAGAACAGAAAGGCTGTTTTGCATAAAATATCCTTTATTGAAAGGCGGTAAAAACTATCTATTTTTTATCCGATTTTAATGAAAAATATATCATACGACGGCAAATTTAATTTACTTTCTTTCGTAGTTCAAGGAAAAAAGTACTTTATTAGAAATTAGTGTTGCAAAATCGATTCGCCCAAAGGACCAAAAAAATTCTATAGAAAATGTATATTTTTTGTTGGCTCCAAATCAAGATTTGGGACTTAATTTGTGTTATGCAGTTTATCTTAGTTTTGCTATAACTACAATTTTTTTAAAGAAATCATCATTCTATCTGTAATATTTAAGATTTTAGCAAAAACGTGTTAAATATATGCCCACCCAAATTTGACTTTTCCTTTTTAAAAATGGAACGGAATAAACTAAGAAGTCAATTTTTACGGCTCATCGTCTTAATATAAGAACCAATAAGTTACTTAGAAGGGAAAATCACAACTAAATTAAAGAAATGTTCATAAATTCATGGCCGCCACTGTACGTCTAGCTCTCGACTGTGAGTTGAACTATGATATTTCAGAAAGGATGAGCGTTTTTTTATGTCCTAAACCAGAACCTAAGAAGAAAGGATTTTCGCTAAAGTTCAAAGTTTCTCTAAAGGCAAAAATTTTTTTTTTTATTTTTTTATTTTTTTTTAAAGGTTCTAGTTCAGCTAATACTCAAAGTTAGCAGATTAAAATGCCAGTCTCAGTTGGGCACTTTTATTACCCATGACCTACACCTCCACGCTGATTCAAAAAAAAGTTTCAATATTTAAAAAAAATATCTTTAAAGTTTAATTTAAGAATAAATAAACATTTGTTAATAAATGCAAAGTTTTATTATGTATTCGCTTTCTCAAAAATGTTCAAAACCGTCCATTACCCGAGTCAATCCCCTTAAATTGCACGACTTGATGTAGCTAAAGTGGTTTATATCCTAGCTCAAAATTAATTAGGTCTTAGTGGGCACACGTTGTAAACAGGATATAAACATAGATAAGAGTTGCCCTGGGGCCAAAGTCTTATGGGTCACTTGTTCGTACTGCTGTGAGTCTAATTGTAAGTTCAATGAAGAATCAAATGGAAACTGAAAGAACCCTTGCTTTAGTTAGGATTCATTTATAATAAGGACTTGAGCGAACTGGGGGTAGTGCAAGGAGTAGATAAATCCTAGGCTCCTCTAACATATAACTTTTTGGGTATAAGATTAAGATTAAGATTGTTTTAAAGATATCTAATGTGATGCAGATGAGTATAATTTTGTTATCTTTACGATTGATTGATCAATTACCTCAAATATTTTCTTTCAAATATTTAGCTTCAACAACAAAGGGAGAATTTTTGTCCAACTATTACCATATTGTCTAAAATCACATTGTTTTTTCTTAGTCCTTGACTTATACTAAGTGTTCAGTAGAAGCAAGAAAATGTTTTAGATCTCAATTGTTTAGTTAAACTCCTTTATGAAATTAAATAAACATTATTTTTAATTGCTTCTTATTATAATGAATGTTTCATTCTGTAATGAACAAGTTTTGAGTATTTACTTATTTTCTAATATCGCTTTTAAAATAAATTTTTTAGGTACCCTTTCGGTGAATCCTAGTTCTAAGGGTAAGGAGTAGTTAAGTAAGTAACTTTACTTCAATACTTAAGAATAAGTAGAACTGTTTCAATGTTTTGACAAATTGACTTCAATTTTTTAAAAAATTACAAATTATTTCAATAAATTAAGTGAAATTGCCCCTAAAAGTATACCATTAAAAATAAAACTATCTTAAGATCACTTTTCTCCATCATTCACTAAGGCATTTAATCAATTTATCTCTTTGTTTTTTTACTTTTTGTACTTTCGACTAAAATGCTCAAACAATTCCAAACAAATCTAGGCCAAATCGCTTGGACTAAATTTAAAATGAAAGTACCCATTTTTATTGTTTTAAAAATCACTTGTTAACTGATTAAAATGTCGGGCAAATAGAGTTTAAGTATTTTCGAAATTAAATTTTCTATTTTATGAATTCAAGGACTCTCCCTCTCTCTCTCTCTCTCTGTCTCTGTTTTCCTCTGAATTGTTATATCCAAACACTTTGGTTCGGTTATGGCATTCGGTTGAGCCTGAGAAAATCCGCATATTATTCGACCGGCTGAAGTGTTTTTTGCGCAGCAAAAACTGTAATTTTTATTCATTTCCAGTACGCACTCAGAAGTGGCTGCTAAACGATTATTAGCAATTTGATATAACTGCATGTAAGTACACGACACGAGAACAAGTCAACAACGGATTCACACATACATACACGTGTAGCCACTTACATAAGAGGTCCTCGCTGTATCGCTGTGTGAGTGTGTGTCAGTGTGTTGGTGACAGCAAACAGTAGAAAATCACTTCAGTTAACTAAATCGTTGCAACAACCATGCGCCGACAGCAACGTCGACGTCGACAACAACAGTCGCCCAGGCAGGCAGGCAGGCAGAGAGTAAAGAGAGAAAAGGTGGCGAGAAAAGGATGCTGACAGCAGCAGCCATTGCCATTGGGCGTGGCCTAGTGGAAAAAGTCAACCAATCAGCATTGAGCGCCTGGCTTATGTGGCAGCAGCGACGTCGTCTGCCATTGCAAAAGGATATTGCTGCCTGCTGCTGCTGCTTGCTGCAAAGTTAAGCTCATTGCCATATTTTTGCTTTTCTGTTTTTTCAGCTTTCATTTCATTCTTCCTCTTTTTGTTCCTTTCTTTTTTTATTTCTCGGTCTTTTCATTTTTTTTTCTGTTTTTTTGTTTTTTGAATTTACTTTACTAACAAAACATGACTGTTGGGAGGCAAAAAGGAAATTGTTTTATCAAATGGGTTTCCTTACGCTTTTTTATTATGAAATTAATTTTCAACATCGTTTCGCAGTCGTTGACGTTGCAGACTCTCTCCCCACACCTCCCACACACACACACATGCCCTTCCTGGCTCTACTCTCCCCCCCTACTTGGCTCATTCCCCAGGATCTGGGAGCCATTCGCAGCCATTTTTCTTTTTTACTAATTCCCAGTCTTTGAGAGCATGTGTTTACTCTACTTTTTTTTTTTTTTGCGTTGCGTTTTCCTTTCTTTGGTCCCTTCAAAGTATTTAATAGAAATGTTTGCGTAGCTTTGTTGTCCCCCTCCCCCACCAACAGCTACCACCTCATCTAACTCTCTCTCCCTCTCTCATTGTCTCTGTGTAATTCCGACTAAGGCAAAGGCATTAAAATGCAAATCTTGATTATGAATTTAAACTCAAGCACACAAATTAAATTATATGAACTTTTATTATTTCGGCCTTGCCGGAACATTTGTCCATAACAAACATCAAATTCTTAGCACAATATATTAACTATTTTATTGACCATGATTTGCCTATCAGAGTTTTTGGTATTTTATAGATTATTTTTGCAAAATATTTGTTATCCTTTCATAGGAATGTCTTCAAGGAGTGCTTAAATCCTAATCTTTGAATAGAAAACTTTACTTATTCGAATACTTTTTCAATAAGTACCTTTTGAATGAACTATTCGAAACAAGTTCAAGTTTCACCCATTCATTTTAGAAAAAGTTCAACCAATTTTGCTTTTAAATGTTGAACTCAAAGCCGACAAAACCCTAACCAAATCCTTTAACTCTGAATATGTAATCGAATAACTGAATCATTCAAAGACTCAATGATCTCTAACCATTCTTGGTAGTTTGAGTATTTATTGCATTGTAAATTATCAGTTTATTTCAGCCTCCGACTAAATACTTAAGGGCTTAAATCGGTTTCCCAATAAAAAGTACTTTAAAATAAAAAGTAATGATAACAAAGTATTGTTTCTGAATGAGAAGATTTCCGAAATTTCAAACCCCATTGAATCTAAATTTTATCCTGTTTGTTTTCTGCCTTTTTTCAGTTTTCTAAAATGTTCCAATGAACATAACGCATTTAGTTTCAAATTTATCAACAGTTTCAAAAATTAACAAACAAAAAAATGGTGAAACATCATAAATTTAGAGTACCTTAAGTTCCAATTTATGTAGGGCGAATTCATTTATAGCAAATTATATTCAATAGTGATAAGGATAAGGTAAGATGATAAGGAGTTTAATTTGACTCTAACGCCTTCGTATCTTGATTTCCTTCCTTTTTTATCTTGTATTTTACAGATTAGTTTTTGGAAATGGCTTACAAACCGACTAAAGTTGTTTATATAGATGATAAATTTCCTTATTTATTGCTCTTGAGAAAAGAAATTTCGAAAGTACAATGAATCGGGGATTGGCCAAGGATATGTTTAGCATTAGCTTAGGGCTTATACTTGGTTATACATAGTTTCAGATTTGTGACTTTTGTGGCATGATTGAATTATGGACTTTTGCCGTCATAATCGGTTTTTATGCCCTTGCACAAGTTGCTGCTTAATTATACTTATGTATATGTTTGAATATACACATAGTATAACCATGTATGTGAGTGTGTGTGTTTTTTTTTTTTTTTTTGTTTGACCATTGCATTGTCACATAGAGACACAATCATCTGATGGCAGAGAGGCAAAGAAATGGCTAAAATCGATGAGCATTTCTCGCCTAGGCCAGCGCATTTGATGGGCTTCCATTCACGGAGTGTTGAGTTTTGAGTCTAGTACAAATCACACAAACAAATTAATATTGTAATATAACCAATAAAGATGCCAATGGCCCCCAATCAGCACCCTAACAGAGAAATAGTCAGTTTAACCAAAAGCAACACCCATCAAAAGACAGTTTCCTACTTTTTTTACTTCCAATAATATTATGACTGTTTCCATGGCTCGGCGTCGCCAGCAGCAGCAGCAGGAGGAGCAGCAGCAAAAGTTACTCAATGCAATTGAAGCACCATTACCATCGATCGATAGCACTGTCCTTCATGGACATGTTTTCAAATGAACTTTATAGATAATTGTAGAAGAAAGTATCAATATTTAGAAGACAGACCTTAAACCTTTTAAAGTAGATCGAACTACTTCCTTGTACCCCTTAAAGACAGACAAAATAAATCCCTAAAATATCCCCTTTCTTAACCAAAGAGATGCCTTCTATGAAATGCAGTCATCGATTCGTTCTAATGTTTCAAATGAGTTTCCATGCTTGTTGGACAGTGTAATCGATACGAAAATCATAGTCAAAATAGAATGGCCACTAAGTCAGTTAGCAAGAATGTTCGTCAACTAATTGTAAAATCAGTTTAGGCGCTATTTTCAATGGGCTCAAAAGCGAAAGCTGGTTGCGCGGAGAATTCACAATCAGCGGATATTAAATTTTTAAACAATATTCAGTTCGATAAAACCAAAATTTAGCGACTCGAAGTGTTCTTGGCGAAACTAAATACATAATCCTTCCTAATCATGGTTCAATTTCAAGGCAATTCAGGCTTATCGGGTGGTCAGTTTGCAGTTTTAATATATATAAACCAAATATTAACTTATATAATTATGAAAATGTAAAATTAAACCAAAAAAGAAAAAACACAAATACAGTGAACATTCTAAAACTCCAACTCTTCTATGTGACTTAATCGAAGTTTTGACAATACGAAATTGCAAATCGCAAACAATATTTAGTTCAAAGTTTAAAACAAACAAGTTTAAAAATCTATCAACTAGTTTAAACTAAATTGCATAAAATATATTTACACTTATTCAAATAAATCTGCGAACAAATCAAAAAATTTAATAATTTTAAACAAAATTAATTAATAAACTTAGTCAAACTTGACTTAATCAGTAATCTAATACTTAACTAAGCACTTACATATAATAAAATCATAAATATGTATTGGATAAATCTAGAAAATATATAATGTTATTCGATTTGAGACTTTTGATCCTAAGATTTTATATATTTTGGAAAATATCTTTAGCACTCGAATTCAATGACGGATTCAGCCAGTGAAAATAATATCTCATTTGATGCTTTTAAATTTTTAATAATTATAAAGTTATCTTCTCAAGAGGGGCAAAAAAAAGTCTTTCAATAAACATTAAAATTATCAAGCTCTAATTTAGCAATTTTTAGAAATTTTTTAAAAATTATTGATTTTATTTTCAAGTTAGAAGAGTGTCTTTGAATTTGCATTAAAATTTGTATAGCCAAAAACCATATTGAAAGTTATAACTTAAATGAAAATCGATTAAAAAAGATTCGACAAAAGTTAACTTCTTTTTTTTGTTACTCTATTGGTTATCTCCCTATTTTTTTCCAGCCTGTATTTTAACCAATTCCCAACTGAATTCAAAAAATTATACCTTAAATCAATTGTAGTCAGAGTAGAGAGAGAAAATCAGGGCCCGGGGGTAACCATGTTCGGGCCCATTACTTTCCTTCAAATATTTTAGACTGTGATGTATGGCGGGCCCGGGGGAAACCCATAAGTTTTAAAACTTATTGTTGATCAACATTTCAGTTATCATACATGGAGATGCATGAACTGCGCTCTGATAGGCATGGACGGTAGCTTTTGCTGGTCCTGCATTATGGCTAATCCAGCAATGCTCGAATTCCATTTTAAATTAGTGAATTTTCTTATTCCATTTGCCAGATCACATTCATATGGTCACCTTGGATAAGACTGGGAAGAAATCCTTTGGCATTTGCATTGTTCGTGGCGAGGTGAAGGACTCGCCGAATACCAAAACCACCGGCATATTCATCAAGGGCATTGTACCCGAAAGTCCAGCTCATTTGTGTGGCAAGTTAAAGGTTGGCGATCGTATACTATCGCTCAATGGCAAGGATGTGCGGCATTCCACCGAACAGGCGGTGATTGATCTCATCAAAGAGGCGGATTTCAAAATTGATTTGGAGATACAAACATTCGACAAGAGCGATGACCAGCAACAACAGCAGCAGCAGCAACAACAGAATAAGAATGATCCCAGAAGTAATGGTTATATGCAGGCCAAGAATAAATTCAATCAGGAACCCATGGCCAGCAATAATAATATGAGCGGATCTGGTGGCGGCGGAATGGGCATGAATCGGCAGACAACAATGCAAAAGCGGAATACAACGTTCACGGCCTCGGCACGAGCCAAACATATGTCACATGCCGATGAGGATGATGAGGATACGCGTGACATGACCGGACGCATACGTACGGAGGCAGGCAATGAGGTGGGTTCCATTATTGGAGACATTGAATCTTGATGTCAATTTGTTCAAATTCCTTTTACAGATTGATCGAGCCTCCGCCGGCAATTGCAAGTTGAATAAGCAGGAGAAGGATCGGGATAAGGAGCAGGAGGATGAGTTTGGCTATACGATGGGTTAGTTGTCCCTCTAAACAAATAAAAATTGCATTTCTAATGTTTGGTTTACAGCTAAAATTAACAAACGCTATAATATGATGAAGGATCTGCGTCGCGTAGAAATCCAGCGACCGGCAAACAAATCCCTCGGCATAGCCCTCGCTGGTCATAAAGACCGTCAGAAGATGGCCTGCTTTGTGGCCGGTGTAGATCCCAATGGTCTGTTGGCCAGTGTCGATGTGAAGCCCGGCGATGAGATAGTCGAAGTCAATGGCAATGTTCTCAAAAATCGCTGCCATCTCAATGCCTCGGCCATCTTTAAGAATTTGGATGGCGAGAAACTGGTGATGATTACATCCCGACGCAAACCCAACGACGAAGGCATGTGTGTGAAGCCCATTAAGAAGTTTCCCACATCCTCGGATGAGGCAAGTCGCAGCGGGGATCCACACGTTGGAACTACAATTAAATATAACATATTTTTATTATCATCATCTAGACCAAATTCCTTTTTGATCAATTCCCCAAAGCTCGCACTGTACAGGTGCGTAAGGAAGGCTTCTTGGGGATAATGATCATCTATGGCAAACATGTGGAGGTTGGCAATGGCATCTTCATTTCGGATTTGCGAGAAGGATCCAATGCAGAGTTAGCCGGCATTAAAGTGGGTGACATGGTGCTGGCAATTAATCAGGATGTTACGCTAGAATCCAACTATGACGATGTAAGTTCCATGTCCAAAAGTCCCTGCTAGGCATTGGCTGTGAATGTTTTTCTCCTTCCTCCAGGCATCTGGTTTACTTAAAAGAGCCGAGGGCGTTGTGACCATGATTTTACTAACACTTAAGGACGAAGAGGTCATTAAAAAAGAAAAGGAAGCGGAGGAAAAGAAAAAAGAAGGTAAGCCACAAAACTGGTCAAGAGGCCAGTAAGATAAACTGTTTGCTCAATAAAGAACACATCGAAATTTCTATTATTAAAATTTTACCACGTGCCAATTGGGTTACCAGTTCCACGTGCCACTCTTATTAAGATTATATCGGAAATTAGTTTTCTTCCCTTACATTTGCTCTTAGAATCTAATACAAATCTTTTGCAACATTTTAGAAGCCAAAAAAGAGGAAGAAAAGCCACAGGAACCAGCCACAGCCGAGATAAAACCTAATAAAAAGATATTAATTGAGGTAAAGGTGGAGAAGAAACCGCTGGGCGTCATAGTGACCGGCGGCAAGAACAACTATGTCAAGGTAAAACCTTTGATACAACGTGCTCCAGAGACAAACACTCCAAACAAGCAATCTTTTCCAGACTGGTTGTGTCATCACACACATCTATCCCGAAGGCGCCTTGGCCGCTGATAAACGTTTGCAGATATTCGATCACATTTGCGAAGTGAATGGAGTCCCAATACATTGCGAAAGCCTGACCACTCTTAAGGTGCATCAGTTATTCCATGTAACGTATGAAAAAACAGTCAATTTCACCGTATATCGTGCTGATCCGCCAGAAATGGAGAAGTTCAATGTGGATTTCATGAAGAAGGGCGGCAAGGAACTTGGTTTGTCCCTTTCGCCCAATGAAAAGGGTTGCACTATATCCGATATAGTAAGTGTAATTACCTTATATTAAAATGATTCACTATGATTTTTATCTCGTGTGCTGTTTTCCATTACAGGTTTCCGGCCAATATCCAGAAATTGACCACAAATTGCAGCGCGGCGATATTATAACCAAATTTAATGGCGATTCCCTCGAGGGTCTCACCTTCCCTGTATGCTATGCATTATTCAAGGGAGCCAATGGTAAAATTTCTATGGAGGTGACACGACCAAAGCCCACTCTACGCACTGAAGCACCCAAACCATAAGTGTGGAAAACTCGCGAACAATTTTTAAGTTTCAATAAAGAACAATTGATGCAGAAAACACGTATTGAAAAACAAACATATTTCCGTTTGGGGTTTTATTTCTGTTGTTGTTGTTGTGGTTTTTGATGGAGAACTACTACTTGCGCTTAGGCTATAGAGCTGGCATTCGATGCAATACGGGGCCACAAATCAGCGCATTCCTTGGCCACCGGTCCAGTGATGGCCGAGCCCTTCATTTCGCCCTTGTTATTCACAATTACCCCCGCATTGTCCTCAAAATATATAAAGACCCCGTCACGCCTTCTGAATGGTTTACGCTGCCGAATGACCACGGCAGGCATGACCTGTAATATATTAAAATGTGAAGCATTAGTCAAAGGCCTTTTCCATGTGTCTTACGAAAAAAAAATATATATTTACACACCTTCTTTCTCAACTCAGGTTTACCCTTCTTGACAGTGGCCACAAACATGTCACCTACACCAGCAGCCGGCAGACGGTTCAAACGACCACGAATACCATGGACAGCAATAACATACAGATTCTTGGCACCTATAATCAAACGAAAGGGAAATATTCCTTGAAGACAATTCACCGACTTGAATCATTTAATTTTATTTACCTGTGTTGTCAGCGCAGTTCATCACGGCGCCTACGGGCAAACCTAGCGAGATGCGGAATTTACCTCCGGCGGTACCACCACGTCCTAAAAAACGATAAACGCACAAATAATTAATTCATTCATTTGTCCAAAGCTTCAGCTTCACATTAGCACAATTTTTTCATTCGGATTAGTTGAAATAACGACGATTAAATTAGATTATTTTTTTAGTTTTTACCTCTCTTCGACATTTTGCGTCTTGTTTGGAACCGAAAGGAAGTAAAAAGAAAGAGCTAGTTCGCTAACACGAACCGCGGCCAACTTAACGTGATTTATTAAAGAACTAGTTATTGCTCGATTTTTAGCTCACGCAGTTTTGAGTAATAATCATCGGTTAGTCGACATTATCGGAGCAAAACCTATCGGTTAATCGACATTATCGGAGCAAAAACCTATCGATTATTATATCGACTACTAAACAAGCGATTATTATTTGGAACTAATTAAGCTTAATGTTGACCGCCATTTTCAACCCATTCCGAAAAGAAAAGTGAAATAGAAATTGTAAAATTACGCACAATGGACAACCACGGCCTCTTGAGTTTTGTTAAGAGGGTGATCCATTCTCTGGTAGTTTCGGCACCAGAAATTGTGACCATCGAAAGTTTGCATCGGGACTATGTAAAGAGGAAGGCACTGGAGTGCCCTATAGCAAGTTGGGATTTCGTGATCTGGAGAGTTTTTTGCGAAGTATAAGCGATACTGTAGTTGTAAGTCTTACATGCTCCCAAACGAACTGTAAAATAATGTCACTTTCAATCTTCAGGTTGTGGGCTACGGACGAATGGCCCGGGTCCTGGCGGTTTCTAAACCGAATACTGCACACATTCAGCAATTTGTGCAATGCCAAAAAAAACCAAGCAAAAAACCCAGGAGGTATGGTACAGGTAAACCAGCGTATTTCTACCCATCTCAACGGTCCAATCTGGTGTTTGTCAATGCCAAGCCTAGACCACCGCCACCGACTCCCATGAGCCAAACTATTAGATACTCATCCCAAGCGTGTGCCAATCAGAATATCTCGCAGTGGCACGATGTAGCTTATCAACGTTCTAGGCCTCAGGAATATCGTAACAATCAGGACCTCAATTCCTGCGAGGCTAAGAAACCATTCCCTGAACCCATTGAACATAAATCGGTGGCCATCGGCAATACCATTCAGGTTGAGAAGCCCATAATTAAATCCAATTCAATGGAGGCAATAAACGAATCCCTAAAAGAACTGACCGTTAAAGAAGCTATCGACAAAAATAAACTATCAAATGAGATCGAAGAAATGGCCAACTGGATTATTAATAACGATCAATTAAATGAAAATTCAAGCGAAGAAGACGAAGCTGAATTTCAGAATGATAATTGGTTTTCTAAAGACGATCACCAGAATGAATATTCACGCAGGGAATCAAATGTTCCGACTTATGATTGGCTTCCTACTAAAGTTCAGTCGAACAAAGATTCAAGCGAAATTCATAACGAAAGTTGGCTACCTAATGCAGATCAATTAAATAATGATTCAGATAAGGAAGTCCAGGAGAAGAAATCAATACATAATTGGCTTTTAAACAAATATCACCTAAAGAAAGATTCTAGTTGGGAGGAGCAGCCTGAAATCCAAATAAAGGAACATGCTCCGAATGCAGCGCCTCCAGATTTTGTTCTTTCGGACTATGAATCAACAGATGAGGGCATCGATGATGAGGATGCCATACCATCTTATGCTGTAGATGATCGTGTTATAAATGTATCATATCCCAGAACTGCTGTGCGCTCTGATTACATTTTACCTGAACCCAATTCACTCACATTACTTAAACTAGGAGATCGCATTCAAGTGCAACTGTTGGAGATTGATAATCCCCATAGCTTTCAGTTTTGGAATCTAAATAACACTTACCATGACTACATGGCCATGTTTAATAATATGCAGTAAGTTCCACGTATAAATGAAGGAATGGTTTATTTTATATAATTTCTTTTGTAACTTACATTCACTTCGTAGGAAAGCCTACAGTGCTTTCAACTCTACGGAATTTGTGATGCCACTTTTCCTAATCACCACGGGCCATCTTTGTGTTGTGCGCACAGCAGGTGGTTGGGAGCGTGCTCGTGTTGTTCACTACAAACCTGGCAATTTAGAGAATACTATTGAGGTCAAACTCATTGATACGGGTCACACTGCGTGTGTGAGTCCAAAAGAGGTTCATTATCTGCATGAAGATTTTGCCATATTGCCATCACAATGTTTCAGTGGACGTCTGGCCTATGTGAAACCCTGGAAGGGCTTAGCCTGGTCAGCCGAAGCTGTACAAACATTTTTTGATCAGGTTAACCATCGCGCCCTATTTGCCAAAGTAGAGCACATCGAGGTGAGTCTCTTTTTAGTTATTTAAAGCATTTAAAAAACATAGTTTCAAACTAAATTGTTGTTTTTAAGATCACTTAGAACTTATACAAATGTGGAATAGAACTCGTTAGAAAGTTCAATTGACATGTGGATGCTTTCTTCTGTTCAGAATTTATAATGTCTCATATGCGAGATTATTAAAATTGAAAAAGATTCAAGATGCAAATTAATATCCAAGCTTAAAATTAATAATAATATGTATTAATTTTTGGAAAGTGTTGCACTTTTAGACCTTTCATCTCAATAATTAATTAGTTTAACTATTGACTATAGTAACTCAATTCCCATGCTTATACTTATACATTATTGTAAAGGCAAATCGATATAGCCATGTTCCTCTTTACTTCACGACCTAAATTAGAAAACTACTGTAATGAAACTATTTTGAAACACGTCGGAAAGGATAGGATCACTATTATATATAGATACAGAGCTGCTAGAGAAATCATCGATCGACAAGAGGCCTACTTTTTTTGAGAAATATCTTACAATCGGTAGAAATATGGAAAAAAATATTACTAAAATAGGCTTAGTGAGAAATTCCTCTTAATATGCCCTTTGCAGACTTCTATTAATTTTGTAAATCTTTAAATAGCAAAGTATGTACTTATATATAATATTCTCTAATAACCCACAGGAGGATACTTTCTACTTGGTGTTGCTTGATCCTGATACCAAAATGGAGAAGCGAACGAAAAATATCAATCTAAGAATGATTGAGAGTGGCTGGGCCCGTCGCTGTTATTCGCCATGAAGTATTCAATACTTTTAGTATTCAGAAAAAATTTTTTTTTTTTTTTTTCTAAGTTCTTTGACAATAATTAGATAATATTATCATAATCGAATATGGAATTTCATGAGTTTAGTTCGACATTTATTTCCGCTCTCTTGGAATAAAACAATTTTTGTTTGTTTACTTTTTTTATTTTTAAGGCAAACGCTGTCCTTCTGCTTTTTCATTTTTATTTTCTTTTGTTTTGTTTTTTTTTTTTTTTTTTGTAGTTTACGTGTAATAAAATACTAAGTTTAAATAAATGTTTTTCACAAAAAGTTGTTCTTTTGTGTCCTAAAGAAACAAAAAAAAAAAAACAAAAAACAGAAACAAATAGCTGGCAACAGAAGGAAAAAGGAAATTATAGAATAATAATCATTATTTTTGTTGTTTTAGTTTTTTAGTTGTTTTGTTTTGTTTTGTTTTTTTTTGTAAGAACAATTCCCTATAAAAGACAACATTATCTATATAAGTTTTGTTGTTGTTGTTGTATATATGCTTGTTGGTATGTAGTGTATATTTCTGTGTTTGTGTGTGTGTGTGTATATATGCATGTTGTCTGAGGTTTTTCTACTACTTTTTTTTTTTTTTTTTTTTGTTTTTCTTTTATTTTGTCAGTGAGTGAGAGTTAGTGTAGAGTGTGAGAAACTAATAGTTCCAACTACTAATGCTCAATTTGTTAAATTTGCTTAAATATTTGTTGTTGTTGTCATGTTGTTGTTGTTGCTGTTAATGTTTGTTGGTTGTTGTTGTTGTTGTTGTTGCCACAGTATGCCAGGCGATATTTAAATATGCTATATAATCGCAATAATACATAATTCTTGTTGCTTTCGAGTACATAATAGCTATACATATGTATCATATGTCTTTATGTACATATGTATGTGTGGGTGTGTGTGTGTGTGAGTGTGTCTGTGTTGGGTGGGTGTATCTGTTTCTGGATGTTGTTGTTGTAGTAGGTCCATAGGACTAACACCTCTACATGTAGCAATTGAAAAGTCTATTCACTTCGTTATCGTTACAATATTTGTTGTTTTGTTTTCTTTTTTTGGGCATAAAACTTATGTTTATATTGATGTTTGTCTGTCTGTCTGTTTGTTGCATGTATGAGTGGTTTGTCTGTCTGTTTGTTTGTTTGTTTCTTGTAACGGCTTTTTTTCTATGGCTTTGTCTGTGTTCTTGTTTTTTTTTTTCTTTTTTTGTATTTTTTTTTTTTTTGTTTTGTTTTCCATTTTTTTTGTGTTTTTTTCGATTCTTATATTAAAGTTCATCACAGTTAGCGGAGCTGAAATTATGAATAATTATTGAGGACATTTCTTGTATTTTTTTTGTCGTTTTTCTTTTTCTTCTCTTTTTCGTGTAATTTTTTTTTTTTTTTATAATTGGGGTTTTTTTTTTTTAATTTTCATTTCATTTTTAATTGGTTTTTTTCTACTAAATCGCAATTGCATATATAGAGTGTCTACCATAAATTGATTCTTGGGGGGTTTCTTTCACTAAATTATTATATACGCATGTGTATGTGTTTGTGTGTGTCTGTGTGTGTACTTGAGTAGTGTGTGTGTGTGTCTGTGTTGGTAGTGCTGGCCAAGCTCCACTCAAATGCTTGACCTATGTCCATTGCTGTCCGTCCATCTGTGTCCTCAGTGTCATGGAGTATTGCCCTCGAATAGAGCTCGAAACTCCCCGCTCTTTGGCCTTGGCAGACCTTCGCGTATCGTTTGCACCGGCTCAGCAATGCTCGACTCTGACCCATGCAGTAAATTCTCCTTGAGATCCATGTCACTACAACACGAAACGAAATTAAGGCCAAGGTAAAAATAAAACGCTTAAGGACAATGTATTATGTATGATGGCTTACTCATCTTTGCAGTCATCGGCCTCGGCGGCCAATGCATTGACCACGGCCGTAATTGTATTCGATTCTGGATTGCTTAATTGTTCATCCTTTTGTTGCATTATATTTGGATTCTTGCCAATCTTGTTTAACCGCTCGGCGGCCACAGTCTCCATGGTCTTGCGCATTAATGGATATTGATCCAATACACAATTGAAATGATCCACGCTCAATGAGAATAGATTGCAATAGGTTTCGGCTCGCACGCTGGCCACACGACGCGCATTGGTCAGCAGACAGATCTCACCAAAGTAAGACCCATCCGAAAGCGAGGTGGCCACCTAAGATAGAAAAAACCATGAGAAATTTCAATGTAAGTTGCCTAAAGACAAAACTTTCGCGACTCACCTCGCCATTGGCCATGACAATGTCCACAACGCCCTCCTGTATGAAGTACATTTTGGTACCGATCGTGCCCTCTTTTATGATAATATCACCTAAAAAAGTAAACAAATAAAATGTGTTCTTTATACTATTAAAATTTCAAAAATTATGTGATTCACCTGGTTGGAAAACTTCGTATTTCAGTTTGGTAACTACATCGGAAACAAAATTCGAATCGGCATTAGCAAAAAAAGGCACTGAAGCCACGAGGGATCTGTCAATGAATATTGAAAAATATTAATTAATATTTTACATTGAAATATGTAAATGTGTATATAAATGGTGCTTATAGTTAAGGATTGTGCAGTTATTGTTTTAGGTATACCACATGAAGTTGGACCATATTAATATGTATGTAAGTCAACAATCCCAATAAATATATAAAGTAGTTACGATATTACAAAACAACAACAGATTAAACAGATGATATACATATATGTATAAGCCATAATATATCGAGTTCAAAATCGCCCACCTGCAATTGTAGTTGATGACATCCTCGCGCAATTTCTCGCTCAACTCGCCAAGTATCAATTCTTCATCGAAGAATTTACCCTGGTACCGATGTTCGAAATATTCCGTAATCCGCTGACGCATGTCACGCGGCAATTTACGATAGGCCATATACTCTTCCACCTGTTTGACCTTCTCCCGATATTGCCGACGACTGGAGTCCAAGCTCTGTATGAGATTGGTCGCATGACCAAGGAACAATGCATAACATGTGGCACCCGATATCATGGATAGCATAGTTAGCCACATGTCTGTTAAGGATTGTGGAGGAAATCTAGAAAATAACCACAAGAACCAAAATGTTTTAATGAGACAAATTTGTTTAGTAGGCATCATTTTACTTACCTGCCGTAACCTATGCACAGCATATGCGACATGGCCTTGAATAATGCCCAGGAATATTGCTCTAGCCAATAGGATTCCTATTTCATAGAAAATTCATTTATTAGCACTTAAAAAATATTCAATTTTATTTGTTGTGCGTTTCTTCCTTATGCTTAATATTGACTCTATATCAAGATGATGTGTCTTCTAGCAAGTCTTTGGCTAATGTTTCTATTGTCCATTTATATCACGAAAACTGAATTGAAACTGTTTCCTCTTTTAATTTCTACTAAAATATTTAAGGTAATTTTATATCGTTTATCATTTTAAAATCGTTTGGCCTTTGTATTCAGAATTTTTAATATTTTTTGCTGTTGTTAGGCTTTTCCTTAAAAAGTTTAAAGTTGACTGCATAGGCACTGTAGTAACAAAGATGGATCTAAGGATAATTGCCCAAAAGGATGTAATGACTTTAAATCTCTTTTTTGAACAAAGTTCCCCCACTTCGCAGTCCTAGATCCGCGTAAGTATCTAACTATTTAGTTAGTTGCCATAGCTACTTAAAACTAAGGCATTCAGTCCTGATGTCGTGTCCTTTTAAGTCCTTGAAATATCCTTCATAATATTGTAAAAAATTTCGTAGATTTGCTTACTACTTTCGCAATCTTTTTGTCGTTTTCTGGCAAAAGACTTGTCAACTAAATATTACGCATACGCAGTATGTACCAGCCAAAAAAATTTCATTCTATGTTGCATTTTCTCCTTCTAAATGAGTTCACTTTCTGATCATAAATATGTTGGAAGACAAGGTTACTCTAGCCAAAAAGTCCCTTGATAAGTTTTGTAATTAATTTTGACTACTTTTCGAGTCACAGTTGTTTGTTAGTTAATACGTTAGTCTTTAAGTTATTCCATTGATTAATCTCAAACTTGAATTAATTACTCTTAACTACTTTGAAACATCTTCAGTTTTGAGTGAAAATGATCGCATTTCTCCATTTGGGGGGAATTGCTTTGATAAACCTACCTGCAATTCATTGATGGATACCCAAGAATTCGAAGGAAAACCCTGCAACATTGGCACTAAGAACTGTAGACAACCGCTCCAATGTCCAATCAAGAGCATCATGCAAATTAAATTGAAGATCCTCATGAAAACCGAGGCCATATTGAGGAACTGTAATGCCAGAATTATCAATCAAATCAAATTGTATAAACAATAAAAATCCCAGCACCATGTATTAGTGTGTGTTTGTGTGTAGAGTCTTTAGTGTGTGTGTATGCTTATTGTGTCTTTGTGTGTGTTTGTCTGCGTGTGTATGTGTGTGTGTGACCAAAATGTTGTTTCCAAGAATTAAAAACCCAACAGAAATAACAACAAACTCATGGTGGGAACTCTTTTTTAACGTCATTTCTTTTTTTTGTGTGTGTGTGTGTGTTGACTACCATTAATTAAATGAAACATTAAATTATAAGTAACTAATTAGTTTTTGGTTTATTATTTTTGCAATGCCAATGAAAGCAACTAAAAGACCACAGCCATCAATATTATAAGAAATAGTAAAAGATAAACTAAAAAAGAGAAAAGAAAGTTGGAATAAATTTTGTAAACAATTTATAAATTTTTCTTTTCGTTCTATCGCATTGAACTAACAATCCAAATAAAAACGGAATTGAAATAAATTTAGATTAAGGTAGATTTTTGTGTACAAAAAAAAAAAGAAGGAAAAAGATAATCTAAATGTTTAGGCATTACATTAGTGTATAACCTGAGCAATCAAATTGAAAATTCAAACCATTTTCTACAGTTGATGTTGTTATTTTTTTATTTGTTGTTGTTGTTGTGCAAAAAAATCAGCTGATATAGCTAGAATTTGATATATATATATATATTACAAGTGCTCATCTTTACTTTTGTTTGTTCTGTTGTTGTTGTTGTTGTTGTTATTGTATATGGACACTAAAGCCGTTCAAACGTTCAAATTATTTTACAATAAAAGCATTTGTTTGTTCTTTCTCCCATAATTAGTGCTAAGTTGTTGTTGTTGTTGTTTTTTTTTTTCTGTACAATTCGAACAAACAAACAAACGAACTAACAAACAAAAATCAAACATAAAAAAAGAAATCAACTTAAATGGAGCAATAGAGAAACAGAGTGAGAGCAAGAGACAGAGAGAGAAAGAGAGAATTGGTTGCATACAAGAAATCTGTTTTCTCTGTTCCGCATGTGTGTGTGTATGTTTGGCCAACGGGCTCACAAAAATAAAACCAAGAAAACCAAAATTGGTAGAAAAAGTTTTTAAGCGCGTGCCTCAAAATAATATATTCACAATCAGACTTAGAAAGAAGAAGAAAGATTGACCCATTTTACATAACTCTGAACTTTATTTCTTCTATTTGCTGAAATCTTTTGTACAAAAACCAAAACAAAAAACAATATGAACCAAAGTTAATAAACAAACCAAAACCGCATAAACAAAACCCATGAAGAACATACAAAAAGTTCACAAACAAAAAACAATAAAAACAACAAAACTTAAAATACAAAAAAAAAGAGACTGGTCGAGCATATAGAACTGGATATCAGATTTCCTTTAAATTTAAGCAACAGATTTTACAGTAGCATTAATAAAAAAAAGATTCTACAATTTGTTTATGGTCTACAGAGAATGAATTGACTTTTTAGAAAGGGCAATAAACTTTGTTTTAAGCAAACTTAATCTCTTAGTTTTGCTTAAAAGTTTCAATTATAATATTAAGTAGCTTATTGATTCAGTATTTAGATTATCATTTGCTTGAGTCAGCATTAAAATGCCAAATTAGTTATGTCGAACTCTAGGATTTAAATAGGCAAACCAAACTCACTTAGAATTCGAATAGAACCTTATGAAGAACAAAAGGAATATAAGACATTACTTGAAAAAAGGTTTGGTTAAGAAAACAGTTTCGAAATTTCAAATATATCTACGAATAGACCTAGACCTAGATCTGCCAATGATATCCATTTATTGGATATAATGCAATAACTGGGAAAAATTGAAATTAGGTCTTCATGAAAGTCGAAATCCAAAAAGAATATTAGAAATGTTATGAGACAGAAAATGTAAATTCATCAATCAAAAACAAAAGCAAAGAGTCGTATGACCTAATATTAAATTAAGAAACTCGATGAAAATTATAAAAAATATTTTATAGCCAAAATTTAATATTTTCTTGGTCACTTATTGCTGACCTGAAATCTCTGCAAAAATAGACTTAAACTTTAAAGAATGTTATTAGAAAAATGATGTCCAGTTCTTGCAAATGACCTTAGGATTAAAATTGTTGAGCAGAATAGAGTAGAGAGTAAGTAAATAGTAAGAAATAGGAGCAATAAAGCGCGTTTAGGCCAACAAAAATTGAAGGGGGCCAAACAAAAGCAGAAAAGCATCATCAATGTCAATCAAAACGCAAAGATTAGGTGTGTGTGTGTGTGTGTGTGTGGGTGGGTTGGTGGGTGGTAGATGGTGTATATGAAACAAACAAAACCAATTAAATCAAACGAAACAAAACGAAAAAATCGAGAATATACACAATAAGCGATTTGGTTGGCAGTTGGCCCCAAAATGTATGCTATAGAAATTACGTTTCAACTTTTGAGTTTTTTTTTTTGTTAGAACAAGTAAAGTTTTTTTTTTTTTTTTGTTGTAGTTGTTGTAAGTATAGTAACTAAATAATATAAATAGTTATAGATTTATATATATATAGTACAGTATTTGTGTTCGTGTTCGATGTTGACCGATGTTTCATATAAATTTATTTTATTTTTTTGAAGTAATTTAAAGCAAAAGCTTACAAATCGATCAAACAATCGATTGAGTGTGTTTTTCTTTAAAAGTGAAAGGCAATTTCAAAAACTAAGGGGAAAATTTAAGTTTAAATAGATTTATTAATAATTTGTGATTCACTTATTTGTTCCGCTTAGTTTTTTAGCCTTCTTTTTATTGTTCATAATACCAGTGTGCAGCAGAAGCTTACGGCAAAAGCAATACGTTCAATACGATTCCGAAAGCAGCAATAGCAGCAACCTGTTGTGCAGTTTTACATGGTTTAAGTTGATGCTGCTGCCCCCGATATTAATATACCGACTTAGTTTAGTAATTGGGTTAAACTATGTATGGACTTCAAAAACCCATTGCCTTGTTTGATTCTCTTAGTAACCTGAGTCACAGTTCCGGTTCGATTTATTCTCAGTCACACGGACACGCTCTCACACACACACCCACACACACATAGAATTGTTTGAAAAATAAATGAAGAAATGGAAAAAGAAAACCCCAGCTATTCTGTGGTCTCAGAGCAAATTTGTAGAAATAGTTGAAAAATTTGTTTGTTTTTTTTTTTTAGTTAATCATGCCCATCATGCATGGAATCTACAGCAAACTATCTGCGAATAAATCCTACATTTTATTTTAGGCATAAATATATACAAGATATGTCTAACTATTATACTTTAAATTTGTTGTTCATATATCACATGGCACAGATTTGTGTGAAGATAGCAATTAAAATAAAACTTTGTTACTTCATACCGAAGAATATACAATTCTGTGTGTGTGTGTGGTTGTGTGGGTGTCGGAGTGTGTTGCTGTCAGTAGGTGTGTCTGTAAATGTATGCTCTTTAGTTAAAACCAGGAAATGCAATAGCAAATTATTAAGCTATGGCTAAGGAATATTGGCTCAGTTTGTTTGCAAATTCATTAAAATTCAAATATATGTATGACATCACATCTTTAGATAAGTTGGATATAGGACAGCTCAATTTTTACTAAAAATATTTGAAAATCTTCAAGTTTGAGATAAAAGATTAAAGAATAGATTAAAGTTTGTGACTGCTTAAGGAAAATTTTTTATCAAGCGAAATTTCCTTATGCAAAGGGAGCATTAAGGGGTAATGAGAAGGCAAATGTGTCCTTAAACTTGTAAATCCTTGACTATTATAGAATTAGTATTGCCCTTAAGCTTTTATCTAAGATTATATAAAAACTTGTGGATCAACTTAAGGAGAGCCACCTTAGAGATGGTTTTTTAAGAACAAATTCAAAATTAGAAAGGATTCTATAAAGATTTGGTTTGCCAGAGAGTCTTTAAGAACTGAATTCAAAAGATCATTTTCAAAATTAGAAATTGTTCAAAACTTGTCCAAAAAGTTATTCATATTAATCTTAGATTAGACAAAAGGAAAATAAAACAAAATCGATCTATTTCGATAACATTTTCGCCTAACAGTTAAGCTCCAACATTTTGAATTATGTTGGCAGCCTCTGATGCCTTTTGATGATCTACTAAAGGAAATCGATAACATTTTTAGTTGACTTTTGTCAAGTTTTTGTTGATCTATTGTTGCATTTCCTGGTTAATACCCAAAATAGCTACTGTCAATTTGTTGTTGTTTGTGTGTGTGTTTTTTTTTTCGTTGTTAGACCTAAGCTGAATTTGTTTTTGTTTCATTTTTATGCAACAAATTAAGAATATAAACTGATATATACTTATGTTGTATGTATAAAAAAGGCAATCTCAGAAAATTTACAGAACGTACGAACGAACATTAAAATCAAGCAAAACATGATCAACGAACAATCGAACGAACGAACGAACGAACGAAATTATGCACTAAAACTCAATTGTTGTTTTTTAATTGTATTGTCCATTCCTCAAATGTGAGTTATGTATTTTTTTTTAATTTTAATAATCAATCAAGGCTTTTTGTTTTTGTTTTAAATTATTTGAATTTTTTTTTTTTTTTTGTTGTTGGTGTTTTAATTTGTTTTGTTTACCTTGAGAATTAGGTTGCTTTTTGTCAAGCCATCTTTGTCTTTTCTGTGCATTCTCCCTCTGCGATCAGCACTTTTTTTCTGTAGATTCTGCAGAATCTAAAAACCATATATATATACACAGGTATTTTAGGGCCCCTGATAATAGCTAAATGTTGTTGTTGGTATTTTTTTTTCTTATGTTAAACTGATTTTATTTTGTTGATAAGCAAACTGTTGGTTGTTTTTTTTTTTTTTTTTTGTTAATGTTATTTTGCTTAAGTTGAGCATTACAAAATGAAAAAAATTACAACGAAATTAAAAAATTTTTGTTTAAAATTCTTTGGTTGTTGTCTTGAAGAGGGTTTTGGGTTAGGAATTTGGTGATAAAGAGACAGAGAGAGAGAGAGAGAGAGACAGTAGGAGAGTTTGAAGAGTAAGTGTGGTGGGAGAAAAAGCGTTTTTGTTTTTGTTTTTTGGGCAACATTTAAAAAAAATGTTTTCTTTTTTTTTTTTTGAAAATTTTTGTGATTGTTTTTTCAATAAATTCTGATTGAGCTTGAATCGAAGTGCTTCAATAAGATCAGCGAGAAATATTTTTTATATATTAATTAGTGAAAACGAAACCAAAAATATATATATATATTTATAGACAAAACATATAAATGAAAGTTAAGCAATCGAAAAACCATAAAGAAAAAATTAACGAAAATAATTTCTTTTTCACGCGAATACAGCAAATTTTTGTTGTTATTGTTCGTTTACATAATAATATATATATGTATATAGCATAGCGAGGCGATATTGAGGTGGAGATATATATATATATATATATAGAGAGAGAGAGAGACAGTGTTTGTGTGTGTGTGTGTTAAGGATCTGGCCAAATCTTAACGAATGGAGGAGAGTTTTTGGGCGCTCAAATATTCTTCAGAAGAAGTTTTTTTTTTTTTTTTTTTATTCTGTGTGTGAGGAAGTGGGAATTACATATTGTATAATATACAAAATTTTCAATATTTTGGTTTTTTATTTTGTTTTGTTTTGGATTTTTTTTTGGTTTGGGCTTATGTTACAGCGTCAGCAGCATTTATCCTTAATTTTGTTTTAGTTTCGAAAAATGTCTTTTACATGTTTTTTTTTTTTTTAAAGGTAGATTCTTAGGTAGATTTACAGACATTGAACATAAATGAAATTCAAATAAAAGACACAGAAAAATTAATAAAAAATATTTGAACGAAATTTACATAGTTTGAACATTTTGCGCGCCATTTTTTCTGCTTTAGTTATTTATATTATTTTTAAATTCAAGAAAAGTGAGCACTTCTTTGAGAGACTAGAAGACAAAACTAATCTGCATATATCGAACGATCTCTGATCACTCTCGGATCCTCACTCACTAACCGACAAATCTTTCAAGACCTAAAATACTCTTCTCAAATATACTTAGTTCCCTTTCTTTTAGTTTTTTTTTTGTTCAGTGTACTTGTTGAAATGTCGAAATGAGGCAAACGAAAAGGGGATTCAAAATTGTAATAATGACGAATAATTTTGGGTTTTTTTTTTAACATTTACTTTTAAGTAGACACAATTGAAAGAAAATGTTATGCAAAGAAAAAGTTAAAAATTCATTTTTTTTTTTTTTTTTTGTTTTATCATTTGTTAAACAAAAATATATGTATAGTTATGTGGGAATGGAAACGGAAAAAAAATACGTCCCAAGAACCGTGTACTTACATAGACCTCCTCCCATTGGGATACATAGCGCACCAGGCGGGATAGACGCAGCAGGCGAACTAATGAAAGTAATTTAGCTAGGCGCAGGATACGCAAAGCGCGTCCTGCATGCAAGATTTGAAAAGAATCAGAGAAATCCTGCAATTTCATAATCTTAATCAAAATGTTGCGTCACTGTTTTGTAACAAATCGCATTCACTTACTTGATTGAAAATTAAAAATATATAATCTAGCGGTATCGATGAAATCAAATCGAGAAAAAACCAAGTTCTTAAATAGTGTTTAGCTATAAGTTTTGGATCCAATATTACTTGTTCAGCGTTGTCTTGTTGCATAATTCCTGAAATGATGACAAATTTTGTGTGTTATCTTTATGTTGTGCGGGTGAACAAATTTTGAAGGCCCCCGAAACCGTTTTGTTAGTTGAAAAATCCTTCCAAGAAAACTCCAGCAATGGCGGAGAATTATAATAATTCTGAATGGAAGAGTTCAGTTATTCTAAAACAAATTATTCTTTACTCAAAGGACTGCGGCATTTAAATAATAATTGTTGAAAGTATTTACTAAACGGATATTCTAAAGGGTGTTTTTTTAAGCGTTTGGTTTTTCACGTTGGCAACACTGACATACCGCATGATGTTCATGACAGCTGTGAAAGTGAAAAATGCTTAGTTTAGTTTGCCATTTCATCATGGAAAGACTTACGCCTGAACAACGTTTACAAATCATTGAAATTTATTATCAAAATTCGTGTTCTGTGAAAAGTTTCGCAAATTACGTCCATATTATGGTCGACACAACCGACCAACCGAGCAAGCCATAAAGGCAATTGTGGACAAATTTCGCACACATTTTACTTTATTGGACATTCAACCATCGATGGATTATTTTTTGTGGGGATATGTAAAGTCATTGGTTTACCAGGACAAACCAGCGTCAATTGGTGCATTGGAAGACAATATCAGTCGTGTTATTGGCGAAATTCCCTTAGACATGCTGGAAAAAGTGGTGCAAAATTGGACCTTCCGTGTTGATCACTTGAAACGCAGTCGCGGCCAACATTTACATGAAGTCATTTTTAAAAAGTAATTGGCAGAGATTGTTTTATCATCTCAAATAAAAATTCAACAGTAATATTCAAATTTTGTGTGTTTCATTTCAATTTTAAAAACCAAACGCTTAAAAAAACACCCTTTATATAAGCAACAAGATAAATCTCTCTTTGCAGATTATATATTTTGCTTATATTCGAATACAATTAGCTTATTCCTTTGAAATAGATTTTTAGTCTCTAGCAAATTTAATAAATATGAAGAAGAATGTTGGGAGTGTGGCAAATCACTGCAGACATACATGGATTTCAAAGTATAAGATATGAAGATATTTTATCCCCTGAAGTATGCAATGGAAAGTCATAAAAGTAAATGTTACAGAAGCTACTTTGGAATATCTGATAAGCTTTTTTTAAAGACCTTTGAATATAATTCTTTAAAGTACAGTAACAAAGGTTTCTTAAATGAATTAACAAAACGAGAAGAAGCTACTTTTGGCGGAACCAAAGTTTATATCAAGAATGTGTATATAAGGGATATGGGGTTGGAAACGAATCCTTCCTGGCGTTGTAAACATCCGACTAAAATCACAAGTCCCACTGCCAATGTAAGACTATAAAAAGTCAACTGTAAGCAAACCTTTGAGTTAAATGAGTTAGTTGATCTATTTGTTCATGGCATTTGAATTGGTTTTCTCAAAATTTTCATTTATGGCATGAATATTCAAAAATAAAGTATGTATTCCTTAATTTTTTAACGAGACAATATATTTCTATCGAAGTGATAAATTAACAAGCTACCAAAAGATTTAAGATTTATCTAAAGATTCTATGAACAAAGAGAAGTATTTTGGCAAAGAACTAGTAAAGGATTCGGTAAGAAATCGAAAGTTCTTATAGCATCTAACAACTATTTTTGTAAATAGCTTTCAATTTAATGTAATTAACCTTCTTAATTCATTTTTGTTTAGATGGATATATAAATCATGTAGAATCAATTGAAATTGAATGTCTGGTCAGATGACCATCACGTTTTGTGAAAAAATTTTACTATTTGGTGTGATGATAAATGAAAATTGATATGATATTGTTTCTATTTCAATGCTTAGGCTATTAATGAATTAATTAGTTAAAATAATTAGTTGATATTTGAATAATAATAGATTGAAAAATTACCTGTTCTAAAATTGACTACAATATCTATTAAAAAAATAGTATCACTTAGGCAGTTGAAGGCAATCCATCGTGTGCTTAGATCATCGTTGAAGAATGATATTGCGACTGGCAGGATAATAAGATTTGCTACTAATAATAAAAGCATGCAAAGGTCCCAGTAAAACCTGAAAAATACAAATTTGAAATTAACACTCCAATTATATGGTAACTATGTATGTATGTGATAAATACCTGAATGAACTGCAAGGGTGTATTACCCAATGCCCGGAAGTTTTCTGACGTATGCGCTCTTTGACCAATGCCTTGCGGCTGCCAAATAATTTCATGGCCAGACGATTGTCTGTCGGCTGGAACCATGATTGCAATTGACTTTTTAGGAAATTAGCAGAGACCTTCTCGGACACGATCGGTATATTGGGCATGGGCTCCTCTTTCGGAGTGCCGTACAACGACACGTCATCAAAGTGTACCTAAATCACAAAAAAATAGAATGATCAATTAGATTAGGTTTCATAAACTAATTACAAAAGTCATCAAAATGAATAGTGGATACACTTAAAAAGCAGAGTCGTGGTTCTTAAGTCAGTTTAACAAAAATGACAGTCGAAACTAATCTCATAATGGAAAAAGTAAGCGGAGTAAACTTTTACGACAAATTTGAATTAGTTTTGACGCTGTTTTTGTTGTTGATTCTGACATTTTAATTGCATCTCAGGAATATCTCAGATATCTGACTAATTTAAATATTTTTACAGTGACATTAGTCGAATGAATCTTTTCTTTTCTAAATATTTTTTATGCTAACAAATGATGAACCTACATATTGTACGACTTCTACTTTTGTCTAAGAAAGACCTACTTCAACCACCAAACTTTATATTTAGATATCTGAGGCATATCTTTATAGGAATATATGTATACTTATATCTCGTATATGAAAACGTTCATTAGACTCATACCTCATAAGGTATTCGATTTTAAATTATCGAATGAGGTTCTTGCCTGCTTCTAAATAGTCATTTTGTTGACAATTTTATGGTCTAATCTTTAGCTACAATATTAAGAAACTTGTTGACAGAAAATTGAAATAAATATGTGTTAAAACTATGAAGAAAACAAATCCTTTCTTTGAATTCTTTTCCTTTGACTTGCCACCTTTGATTTTTTAAGAAGCAGAAACAAAAAAAGAAGTCTAGTCCCATCTATGTAAGAAAGTTTGCTTGTTTCTGTTTGGGAAACACAGGATAACTGACTAAATAGGTAGAACAAATTCCTTTTCTGAAAACCAAGTTATTCTCCCAAGTATAAACCATGTGGGTAACTATAAGTTGGTTGAGATATTCTCTTATACCCTAAAAATCCTAAAAAATAGTAAGGTGACAAGCTTCAACTTCACTTTGAGAAAAAGGACACGTTAAATTCCCAAAGCCTAAATTTGTCGACTGATAACTTTGAAGCCTTCAGATATGCTCAATATACATATTTGTCATAAAACTGCTTTTCAATTAGAATTAAAATCATTGCAGATTCATATAATAAAATATGGCTGGCTATTTGCAGCATATATCCCCAAATGGATATTGATATAGTCCACCTTAGTGACCCAAATATGACAATGAAGAATTCTCTGGCTAAATCTTGGAGATCTATAAATTCCTCTCAGACGATGTATCTCCAATGTTGGTTACAACTGCCAAATTGCTGAACATGGGCCCTGCATTAAACAGTTTTCAAATACATTTTGGCACTTGGTACATCGTGATATTGTACTTAAGAACCATCATGACTTAAAAGCTACTTTGAGTGTTAGTTAGGCCTAGGCCTAGGTCATGGTTATGGTCAAGGTCATTCCAGTTTTGATTTGATTTGGTGGGTGTGCTCGGAAGGGGTTTGGGGGCGGTGACTACACTACTCAGTCCTGTGCTTTTTAGTACAAATAAAACCTTTGTTCTTGCCATTTCGGTTCCTTGGTCGCATATTAACAGTGCCTCATCATCAAAAGCGGTGACCAGCGAATCGGTGCAGGTGTTCTCGAAGGATATACGTAAATCGTTCTCATTCACATTCAATACGGAGCAATATGAGCAACGTACAGATTCTTCACTATCTCCGCTAAGTAATCTGTAAAAACACAAAATATTGTTGTAAGTGGCAAGTGGTTTCCCGTTATATGGCAAACAAACAAACAAAAAATTATGCCATAAGGTCAGATAGTTGTAAAATAAATAAATAGTGAAAGTAACTATGTGTCGGGGATTTTATTTTTATGTTTTTTTTTTTTTTTTTGTTTTTAATTATGGGCTCACGCACTACAATACAAGCATTAGCCATACAATCGCCGCCGTCGTCGTCGTCGACGTCGACGTCCCTCACCTTGCTGCTGAAAAAGCTCAATGATTGTCAAGGTCTTTTCCTCCACCTGCTTCTCCTTCTCCTCCTCCACCAACACCTGCTGCTCCTCCACACTGTACACTGAGCCTATGTTACGGAAATGGAGCAAAAAATCGCGTGGTATTCACTATGATGGATTCTATTGTTAGAGAGACGCGTGCACAGTTTTTCTTTTTGTTCCAGTTGCTTGTTTTTTTTTTTTTTTTTGAATCACTTCACACTCAATTGTTGGTTGGTTTTTTTTTTATTATTATTATTAGTATTTTTCGTTTTTTTTTTTCGGTTGATAAGTTACGTTTTAATTAAACCTAATGAAGCTGATTTAATTTAATCGTGGCACTAATGAATTTATTAGTTATTATATTCATTCCTTAAATATCACATCACACACTGATCAAATGGGCTTAGATCACTGGAATCAACCACAAATACATAGCACAAGTTGATAATTCAATATCGTATTACAAGTATTATTATTATTTCAGTAATTGTGGTTTGTTTTTGTGTTTTATTTGAAATGTGAAACGTGCAGATGTTTTTATATATATAGGTATATATGTATATATATTGTTTCTTTTTTGTGCTGATTTGACAGCAGTCTGCACTATTCCCATGTATTGTGATATCTTGTAGGTATATATATCCACGTTATATATATGCGTTTTTTTTCAAGTTATTACAAGCGCTAACTTTATGCGACTAGCGGATGCCGCTCACACACTGAACCATTGTAGCCGGCATAGACATTGAGATACTCCGAAAAAAACAAAATAAAATATAAACACAAAAACAAATTTCACGAATCATGTTTAGCCGAAGTCTCAGATATTTTTCGGACTGGGATTCGTGCGTCCTCCAGTTGCAGATACAAAGAGAGAGAGAGACAAAGAGAGAGAGAGAGAGACAGACTGAGATAGTCATTGAGTGGAAAGGGGGAAGAACTTTTTGAGGCACTATATCATCTATGATATGTATTTATTTTGTAGTTATGTTGGTTGTCGCTTTCATTTGGTTTACCTCGAATATCAATTAGGAATTGAAACTGGTACTGAAATTGGCTATGCCCCATGGGGTGGTGACCGGGGGGCGGTGGCAGGTTGTTCTATACACATCAATTGCCTAATTAAATAATTTCTCAATTGACACCAACAAATTTACTTTTACTCTATGAACGAAGGCAACTTTTTTTTTTTTTTCTTTTTTTTTTTTTTTTTTTTTTTTTTGTATTATTTTTCTCTGTGTGATTTGTTGTAGTTTTCTTTTTTACTGCGGATGCTGCTTCCAGTTGCTGCTGATAACCTGTTCTGAACCTCAACTTGCTGCTGTTGCACAATAAATAAATAAAGAATGTTTTTATATTTTTTTTTTTGTGTTGCTTTTTAATTGATTTCGCGACGACGAACAAATTATAGCCGCGTCTGTAATTTACTGCCATTCTTCGAAAAAGCGAAAAAAAAGGGAAAAAACTATCAAATCTAGAGAGAAACCCCTCAAGAAAAGTATCAAAACAAACACCTCTGTCTGTCTCTCGCTCTCAAAAAATATGCAAATTCTTTGGGAAACCAGTCGAGGAAGTTCTATTATCGAACAGAGCCCAGAGTCTCGGTCTCAGTTTCAGTCTCTCGTTTTGAGGGGTCTAGCTCTAGGTCTAGATCAGTGGCAATAAATTAAAATTCTATTGGGAGATAGACGTCGACAGTTGTTTACTTTTGTTCAAACAACAATTCATTATGATAATGGAGCAAAAAGTTTTCCGCATCATTGACAAGTTTTTACTATTTTACTGCTTTTTTCGTTTGTCTAGTGTCAAAAAGAAATACTGCGAACCCGTTTAGTTTGACAGACTAAAGTTTGCAAATCGATTAGGGGATGACTAAGATTGCACTGATTGCTGCTGATAATAAAGCTGATCAGGCTTTAGAAATCGGATTAATTATAGATTTAGTTCTAAGTAATTAACTTTTCTAAGCGTTGATCACTTGTCAAAACGTTCGTTTACGAGTGATTATCAATTAAGGCAATGCAACTAACTTAGAGCGGAAATACAAATAATTAACATCCATAAAAATCATGACTATGATGTTAAGCAGAGATTAAAAGTGATCAACTACTAATTGAAGTCTATTTTGGCGCTTTTTACTTTGTTTTTTTTTTTTAGCCCATCATCTGATGACTTATTACAATCTTTCATTTGGTTTTAGGCCGACACTTGGGCAATTGATCGCTTGATCTTTCACTGTACTGCGAGAGAAAGGTAAGCACTAATTAACTAACTTTTAGGCCATCAACTAGACGCTCGACTACCTTGATCAATCAGACTTTCAATAGATGGTCGGTCATTCACTGCATTTAGAGTTTTTGGGATAAGTTTTAGCCCATCATCTAGAATGAATCGACTCATCGACTAATCTTATTGTAGAGATTGAAGACATTTAGGGAGCTCTCATTATTCATTATAAAGTTCTTTTGCAACTGATCAACAACTAAGTACTCAATTGATTGAACATTGACCGTTTTAACCGATTGAACCTTCATTGCCAACCTCTTTGATTAAGTTTTAGACTAACGCTCGATCGATTGATCATTAACTGCATTTCGATTTTTAGGGATTGCAATCAAGAGCACTAATTAATTAAAGCCTTCTTTACGATCATTAAACTTTCATTGCAAACTTCTTGGATTTAGGTTTAGGCCATCACTTAGACACTCACTCGCTCGCTCGCTTGATCGATCGATCGATCATTCACCGGTATTCTCAGAACTCTAGTTTTGTTCGCGCACACACTTGAAAGTTCACTGAGAGTTTTGCGTCTCTCGATCTCTGGGGTTTCTGTTGGACATTGGATGTCATTATGCAAATGCTGGCCGATAAGCTCCAATCGTCTGCTCCCAAATGAAATAAAGAAAAACCGGTAAGACTCGACGAAACGTCAACGAAAACGGCGACGATGTTTTTGTTTTTGGCTGAGACTTTGCCGCTTTGCATGCTTAATTTGTCTGTGTATTGGGCTTAAACTTGTAACTGAAGGTACAGGTTGAGGTAAAAAGAGAATTAGAAGGGTACTTACCGCTCCCCGAGCTTGCTCTTGTGCCTGCGTATGTGACGTCTATTGAAGCTATTCGTGCACGATGTGGACGTGGGACGCGTTGGATACGGATACGAATGCTGTACACCACCGCCGAGATTGTGTAGTTTAAGGGTAGCCGGTGCTGTGGCCGATGTCTGATGCTGAAGATGATGATGATGATGATGCTGGTGATGTTGTTGATGGTGAGGAAGTTGCTGTTGGTGCTGCTGCTGTTGATGATAGGGATGGCTTCCCGTGTGATGGCTTGTATGATGTCCTAATACTCCGGCACTAGCTACTGTGATGGTTGATTCGCCAACAGCCTCATTGGCCGCCTCGGAGCCCTCCTGCTGTGAACCGTTGCTAGACGAGTGATGTGTATAGTCAGTGGGGGCGCTCAATTGTCGATTGAATTCGGCCTTGCGTCGCGTCAGATCGGTGAGGCAGTATTTATTGAGATGACCGTTGCTGGATACGGAACTCTTGGGTGACGAGGCTGCTGCGGCTGAGTAATGACCCTGTGCATGAAGCTTATTGCACGAATTACTACTGACACTGAGTTTGTTGCCGGCGTGTTTGCCACTGCCAGAAATTTTGGCCGCCAGCGATTGCGGCACCGGCGGAGGTGGACTTTTGCCCGTTGTTGGAATGGTGGCGGCCCTGTAATCCTTGCCGCCGTCACTTTCGCTCCTCACCGAAGCCCTGTATGAGGGAAAGGTTTTCGTTTTGCTTTTCAGTGAGCCGTTCAACAGCAACTGTTGCTGGCGTGCCGCAACAGCGGATAGGGCTGGCAATTGCTGCTGCTGTTGTCTCCCTGTCGATGATGATGAGGAACTGGCTGGAGCAGATACCGAACCAATTTGAGGATTTGGTGTACTACTAGACTGCAACGAATGTTTCTTCTCCACCAGATACAAATTGAGATATTTATCACCCGGATTCAATGAATTATCCGACACGGCGTTTGATTTTGATATGATCTGGTGACCCTTCTTTTTGGCGGTACGTGTCTTTAGCGATAGATTGCGTAGTTTCTTCGACTGTTCCTTGATCTTGTTGGTGCGCAAGAACGATGGACTATTCGCTATGCACTTGAAGATGTATGTCTCATTGACCAGTTGCTGTTTATCGTTATCGTATTCGCTGCTCAAGTTTAGATTTAAATTGGTACGCTCGGCCAATTGTTGTTCACTGAAATGGCTTTTCAGTAGCAAGGCGGAATCAGAGTCACCAGCTGCTGCCGCTCCTTCTGCTGCTGGGGCTGCACTTAAACTGCGGGTATATTCATGACATGCATCGTAAAGGGCCGAATGGCTGCTCGGACTGTGGCGGCTATCGCTGGAATTCTGCTTGGATATGCCACTGGACAGACGACTGCTTGTGCTGCGTTGACGCTGATGATCCTCATCACCGACGCCGATGCCGATGCCGACGCCGACGCCACTGCCGCCGCCTCCCGATCCGGAACCTGTTCCTCTTAGCAGCGAGACACTATCGCTATCGCCGCGTCGCCCCAAAACCTTGACCTTGCTCTTCAATGACTCACAGCTGCAGGAGATGGACTGGCGAGCGGCTGCCTGGATGCGGGCTGCAACACCGACACTGCTGCTGCTGCAGCTCTGTTGATCCGCCGCCTGGGGACTGGGACTGGTCGATGTGGTCGAAGAATGCGAATGGAGGGCAGGTGCAGGAACTGCTGCTGGGGGTGCCGGCGTCGCCGGCGACGCCTGTGCGTAACTGAGGCTGATCAGAGACTGGCGCACCAAATGCTGATGCGAATGCGAATGCTGTCGCTGATGATGGTCGTCGGGGCACAAGTTGTCTCGGCTAGCGCTGGACGGGAAGAAGAACATAGAGACATTAAATGAGAACGGTTTAACGAGACATACTGGTCCGGGTATCGGGCTTGGCGCATAAATTTATCTATGTTGGAGAGGCTACGCTATAGTGAGCAAGGAAACGGTGTGGAAAAAGACACAAGAAAGAGACGAAACGAACAAACAAAACCAAACACATAGACATTTTTTTTGTACACATATATATGTATCGTATAAATGAAATAAACAAAAGAACTTGTTAATTATAAATATTGATTGTGCAACATTGTCAGTGGCTCTACTGGGTGGTTAGAGTGCAGAGGCGGCCCGAAGGGGGCAGGGGAAAGGCTGAGTTCATCATCTACACATTTATAAATATATACAATGGATGCTTTTGATCGCGCGAAAAATTGAACTAAATTAATGTATAGAGAGCAAACACGCATGGCAAACACTGATAGGAACAGCAGCAGCAAAGGCAAAGGCAGCGGCAGCGGCATCAGAAAGCAAAGGTCGCCAAGGGAGGGGGCGGATGAGCTCGTCGCAAGGGTTGGAGGCAAGCTAGGGGTTATGCCAAAAGATAAAATATATAAATATATGTATGGAACTGTATACAGTGGGCGTGGTGGGGCAACAACGGAAGTACTCTAAATCAAATTTCCCTAAAAGCCAGCGATAAGATAAAACTGCGTCAGACGATGCGATGCGTCCGTTCAAACAGAAAAAATATATATACATACATATGTATATATTGATAGGGCATTTAGCGGGTGTGTGTATCAGGAGTGGGGGGTATATGCGGGAGGGAATCCCTTACAATGGAAGTGATAACAGAATTATGGGTAGCAATTTGTTGATAGCCAAATTTATGGTCCCTCTTTTTCTTTACTTGGCTTGGTGTCAAATTATCAAGCAGCAGATGGTTTGTCTGGGTTTAGTTAACAGAACTTATATTCATTAGTAGGAGAGTCTAACTGCTAAACAACAAACTGTCAAGCTTAAGAATTAAGTTAACACGAATTAAATAACTTGTTAGCACCTAAGTAAAAGAGTTTCATAATTAAGACTTGTATTAATCTATCTGTTAATTATAATATAATTAGTCTTTTGCCTTAGACCCCTTATCTATTCATAGCATTCAGCTACTCTGCTATCATTAGCAGACTTTCAGTGCTAAAACTGCTTGAGAATTATAGCTATATAACTGAAATTTAAATAAATTCAGTTGGGAATTCAGTCAAATTACTCAGCTTCATATAGAAGTAGGCAGACTTCGCATTTAGTGCTAGAACTTCTTGAAAATTACAACTAGTTAACATTAAGTTTAAAAATCCACTTAGAAAAAAGTTCAAATTACTCAGCTACAAATAGTTAGGTGAGGTTATGTAGTAGAAGAAGTAGGGTTAGGTTAGGATAAAAAAGAGTAGTTGAGAGATGCCAAGAAAAAATAAACGCATAGAGCAAAGCATTAAGGCAAAATGGAATTAGAAACCATTTTTTTTATTTAGATTAAAGTTTCCAGATAGATTAGTTGGGGATTTGCTTCTTCTTCTTGCCTTTAAACCACACGCCAATGGTTTCAATTTGTAATCAATTTGAGAAACAAGAGGATGAAGAAATCTTTATGAAATCTCTTTCACTTCACAGTCCCCGTAAATTAATTTTGAGTTCTTGGATTATCTTACTCCCATGAGCTTTTCCATTCATTCCACTGTTCGTTTAGGCAATCAATGGGATGAAATGTTTGGTAACTATGACTGCTAAACCAGGAGCAGGGGGCCCCATGGAGGAGGTGGCGATGAGGGGGGCGAAATGTACGAACAAAAGAAAAACAATTCAAATGCTTTTCTAATATATGTCATATCTCTCTCTATCTCTTTGTGTGTGTGTGTGTTTGTGGGTGTGTGTGTGTGTTGGGTGTGCGTGCATAAAGCTCTCACACAATAATGCCTAGGCCCTGAGCTCTGACTTTCAACTTTGAGGGGTTTTGGGTCTAGGTGATGCTTCTGGTTCTGGTTCAGTCAGCAATCCAAATTCAAACTCAACTCGTTTACGGCACGCAAAATCTAGAGCAAATATTTGCCATTTTTTTTACAAAATTGAGTGAACACACACACAACACACACACACACAGAATAAAGAAGAGAAGGAAAAAAAAAAAGGAAATTGCGGGCCCCAAATTGGACGGGGAAAATTGTAAAGTAAATCGAAGCTTGACAAACTGAAATCAATTTCACTCAATTAAATGCTTACACGCCATGGGCATCATCACAATTGCAATTAACTGAATTTGGTAATTTTGCGAAAAAAAAAAACCCTAAATAAAACTTCCATTTCAATGGTTAAATATTTGTACAAATCACTTTAACAATGATTGGGCAATATTTTACAGCAGCAGCAGTCATTGCAATCGGAGAAGATTTCTATATACATTTCTATATAATCAAGAAAGAGGCTTACCCTTTTTGTTATACTCTCATAAGGAAAGGGTACATTTGTTTTGGATACAAATAAGCAACTCAGACTGTATAAACTGATGACAAGGAAAAACAAACTAAGTAAAGTGCCAAATTAGTAACCAATCAAGCTCAACAATAAAAAGATCTGAGTCTATCCCAAAGGATTTACAAGCATTTCAAGGATCAGATCATTCTTCTGTCATTGATAAGTCAACGTTCCTAATTGCAGAGCATTGGAGAATCAGTCATGGAAAATCTTGATCGCCTGTATCATGATCGATGGAGAAGTGGTCTTTAAGGCTTGAACGAGTGGAAAATAACCGTCTCTTATCTGACCTAGACCCGGGAAATTGTTTACTCTATTGGCCTTTGAGTGCTTCCAAATGCTGGACATCTTGACCATAAGAAGTCCGGTTGTGTTCACGCCAAACTAGTGACTCTTGGAAGTGGTTAAGGGCAATGTTGAATAATCCACTTGCTGACATAGGAGCTTCTAGATCTGTTCTATACAACTATTATTACTAAGCGTTTGGCTTGGGCAGTAAGTTCGAAACTCTTCAAAAGAACATCAAAGAAGCTATCGCCGATTATGCTGGGTAACATTTTGAGATAGCTAGACAGATTCAAAGCCGATCGGGTTGACCCCTTAGTGCCGCTTACCCCTTAAATGATATAGGGGAAAACCTCCATAGAAGTATTCTGAGCAGATTGACATGATTCTTCGTTATTTCTATTGATTTGCTATAAGTACTTTTGCATATGCAATCCTCGGTAGATGTGTTGTCTAAGTGACTCAGTCATTTGGGCAACTGAACAACGAGGATCCGGGTTCGAATGCCAGGCTCGTGTATGGATGTAGTTTTCATCTAACAATAAGCTAAGGGCCTTAGTTGCCAGTGCTTGTAAAATATAGTTAGGTTGATAGTTTACACTTATATCCTTTACATATAGTAATAATAACTTCTACTTATTTTGTTTTTTTTTTTTCATAAGCGATTCAGAGTTTTGTATATTCAGATTTCACTGTACTATTATATAAATTCAAGGGACTGACTGCAGTTGTCTGTGATTTCAATCTTAATCTTTGATTTTTTCGGGTTCAATCTGAGAGAAAGTTTGACTTTGATGACTTTTTCATTTCGATTTCGAGTGTTTGCCACCTGGACAAGAGCAGACAAACAAGACAAACTAACCTTGCCAAAGATAATTGTATTGCGGGCTATGTCACAATGTTGTTGGCTATTTTTTCCTTCTTTTTTTTGGCGCATTGAAGGCATTTTCGAGTGGCCCTCGACATGGCACACGTTGCGGATACTGCGGAGCAGATTCGAGACTTGAGATGAGAGAACACGTGCTGTCAACCTCGGGGCAATCGGCCATTGAGAGTTTTGTGCTTATCTGGTTTGTTGGTTTTCCATATAAATGTTGGGTAGATACATACATATATACATATATACAATTTTATATTATTTTGTGCTTAAATGAAGCTGTCAGTTGCTGTGTTGCCCGCCCCTTCCGCCTCATCGGCATTTTCGTTGTCGTCAACACCCTCTGGCCCACAATTAATTATTCAAAAGCCAATTGAAGGCATTAAGCGTAAGTAAATTCATAATTGACTTGACTGCTGCGCCTGCATTCCATTTGGGTTGATCGAAATTAAATCAATTGCTTTCAAATATGTAACTGGATTAATTTCACGTTTTTGCATTGTTCTGGAAAATTTTTGTTCGTATTCTATTTTTAAATAATTAATATAATTGTGGGCAAAAAAAAAAAAAACTGTATGCAACTCGCGACTAATTAGATGAAAGGGGTAATGTGAAGGCGGTTTTTGGGTTGGGGGGACTGAATCTGGCAGAAATTCGAATGAGAAGCAAAAGCGGAAGGAAAAATCAAAAAATTTTCCCTCAAAACATTGCCATTGAAAATATTTTCAATGTAAACACATTTACGTAAAAATATTCCAAAACGGAAATGTTTACATTTTCGTTTTTCTTTTGATTGCGAGCCAAATTTAAATGAATCCGCACGGGAACGGATAAAAATCGGTTTTTTTTTTTTTTTTTTTTTGTATTTTTAACATATGATTATATTTAATGAAACATCCCTAAATTGTAAACTAAACAGTTTATTTCCTTGCTGCTTAACTAAATATTATGTTTAGTGCCTATTAAATCTACATGTTAGTAGTCTACAATAAATTTCTTTAACGTTTGAATAAAGATGGATTTGTTTAAAATGCCTTTAATTTGTGATCTCCTATGGATTCCAAAAGATTTCATTATTCTTTTATATCTTGGCATAACCAATGAAATTTCAGTTTCAGTTTAAAGCTTAATTTAATAGAATATTTAACAAATCGGACAACCCTGTGCTCTTCAAAACGCCATTTAAATATTTGGAAACTCTAATAAATAAGTATATTTTAATGGTTTTTTTTTATATATGACGTTTTTTCTTTCAATGATCTGAAATATCCGACTTTTGGCCAACAATTTATCTAAAATAAGGTTAGGTGTACGATAAGTGATTATTTAACAAATCTGGCAACCATAAGCCCTTGAATATCAAAAAATATAGTATTAAATCTATATCTGAAATAGCCAAAAATGCACCTAAAACACGGTTAAGGTTAACGATGATTAATTAACTCAAAGATCTGACACCCCTTTATTATTTCTTTAGATGTCCTTTTATGAAAATCTGGCATCCCTCAACTATTTAAAACGTTATTTTTTAGATTCAAATATATATTTTATATGTCTTTTTTGTGTAAAACTAAATAAAATATAAGCAACTTCTTTTTGAGGGTCTAAAATATTGTTCCAATTTCTAATAGAGATTTTCAAAAAAGTTTTCCAACCCTTTTTTATACCCCTTTCTACGCCCATGCTTAACAAAATGTATTCGCTGTTTAGTCCATTTGGCAAACTTACAAATATAATTTTAATTACTTTTTCAATAGCTCTAGAAAAACAAAAGGTGAACCCCGAACTAGAATACCAAATCATTTCTATAGTTTCATTTCTCAGTACACATTGAAATTATTGGGTTTCAACAATGAGCAATGCAAATCAACCATTAGATATATATTATATATAATTTTTGTATAATTATAGCCCAAAAAAAAAACTAGATGAAATTTGAAAAGATTTCCGCTCTCACATTTAATTATTATTAAGAGGACAAAGCTCTCTCTAATACAATGAGTTCTTTTCGATGGGGGCACCTAACAATGGAATTAAATCGGCAATTCTCCATTAATTATAAAGAGTAATTAAACAAAATAAAAATTGAATAATAATGTAAGAAGGAGACAACAGAAAAAACTGCTACGTCACATTTATTTGACATGCCAATTCAAAAATATTAATTCAAAATAAGATTTATGAATTCAATAAGTGTTTTTTGTGTATCGGTGTGAATATATACAGAGATTTATATAGTATATGGTATATAGAAGGGTATTTGGGACATTTGAACACTTGAGGACAGGTTTGAGAGAAATTGTTTAAAGCAAATCATTTGTATAATTATTGAAAACGAGCAATATTCAAGCGATGCAAACTATTAGCAAAGAAGAAGAGGTTTGGAGAGTGTTGAAAAGTGCATCAACTATATATAAATTGGAAATGTGTAACATCAGGGTACGGATATATGTATAAAGAGCGAGAGAGAGACAGAGTAACAGTAATAGTTAATAGCATTATTAAAAGTGTTATTGGTTATTTATCTTAATTGTGTGGGATTTACATAGTTTAAGTTGAGGTTGAGTTAAGTATTTTGTTTGTATAGTATTTGTAGTAGCTTTTAGCAATAGCAACTTCATAGAAGATTTAGAAATTGAGACTACATAATATATACATATATGTATATATAAAAAATATGTATATATATATATATATAGAGAGAGAGAGAGAGAGAGAAAGAAAAAGAGAGGCGAAAGGTGGGTATTAAAATTGTTTTTGTTTTTAAGTTTGATTTAAGAACTTTGTACTTCAGGTACCTTTACTGATTGTGGTTGATGTTGGTTGGTCTGGAGGGAGAGGGGGAATTTCAGGTCTCCAACACACAAAATTATGAAAACGTGAAACGTTTTCGTCTCTCTTTGAGATATGACGCAAAATGTATTTAGTATTTTTCTTGTTTTTTTCTCTTTTTTGATTTGTTTCGAACTTTTTTTTTTTTTGTTTGTTTGTACTTTTTTAAGCAAGTTTTCTGTAAAAACAACAACAACAATGACACAAAATAAATATATATTTTTGTTTTACATTATATGTATGTACGTATAGGAATAATCAAAAGAAATGGCAAAATGAAACTGAAAGAACGAATATGAAAACTCAAATAAAACTCAAATGAACTTAAATTAGAGCTTATGCAAACACACACACACACATACACATACATACATAGATACACAAAATGGTATATGCTGTATGCTTATATATATGTATATATGTGTGTGTGTATATGAAAATCTGTAACTAGTTCAATTGGAAAAATTGAGTTGCCTTCACAAAATAACACAAAAAGAAAAGAAAGAACAAGAAGAAAAATCAAAAAACGGTTTATCTTGCTTGCTTTCTCTGCTGTACTCTATATATGTGTGTGTGTGTGTGTGTATAGGTATGCCTGTCTGCATTTATGTGTTTGTATGTTTGTATGTGTGAATAAGCCATATGCAAGTGTAAAGCAACAACAATAAAGTCAGTAAAACGCTTATCGTATACATACAAACAAAACACTCATACACCCTCACAGCCACACTTACACCTACACCTACACATACCAACACACACACACACACACACAGAGATATGAGCCAGAATTCGGTCAGTGGTTTAATCATTGAAGTAAAAGCGAAAGCTTCCGCTGTACATGGACGAATACACAGTTAGCATCTGGCGCCTGTGTGTATGCAATGCCTTTTTTTAAGCAAGTACTTTGACACTATTTCCATACAAAGTATGGAGGACTATGCATGTGTGAGTGATTGTAACTATGTGTGTGAATGTATTGGTGTGGGCATTGTAATGTTGCTATTGTTGGCTTTTAATCTAGTTTCTAGTAATTGCATTGACTGACTATGACGGATGAACTCTGACCCAACAGCGCGTGAGTATTTCAATAGGAAGGAAACCATGAACAAAGTTAATCGCAAATTTGTTACCATTCACACACACGCACACTCGCACTCACACACACACACACACATTTAGCAGCAACAACAAGAACATTAAACAGGAACAGCAATAAAAACAAACAACAGTTCAATGAAACTCATCATTAACCCAAAAAACAAAAAAGTCAACAATAATACCGAATATATTGAACTCAAAAAACAGTGATTACATTCATTTCGAACAATAACAAATTTCAACTGTATCTGCGAATGTGTGTATATGCACAACTCGAAAGTTATTAATTACTTTTGTTTTACAAATTCCAAAAAAAAAAAACAAGTAAAACAGTAAAATTCAAACTGCTAAATTAGGGTTGAGCTGAACACGTAACCGAATCGAAATTGGGCCTTGTAATCAAACAACCTTCAAAATCAAGAGTTTTCTCAATTGAATTGTGGAACTCTGGGTTTTAAGTTCATAGGACTATACTTTTAGCATCTATGCTTTATATGACAAAATGTCCCTAATTTAAACAAATGTTTTTGATTTAAAAATTGCTAATATGTCTTTTGGTGTTTCTTATTGAAAAACTAGGCAATGTTAGCGTTTAAACAAATAAACAGAATAACATGCTAAATATATTGGATAACTGAACATCAAAAACTTTTGGAAATAATTTGAATTTCTTGGTTCCTGAGCTAAGCTAAAGTTTTCTTAAAAACAATAATAAAACAAACTTTTGAATACTTTAAATAGATTTAAAGTTAAATATTATTTGACAGTTAACTTCTTGGTTTTCAAACTGAAAATCTAAGAAAATCTAGATTTTCTACTGCTGACAGATCTTTTACTGGCCCCCTGAAGTATGCAATGACATTCTAAATACTCAATTGTTAAAGCAAATTTAGTATTTGAATCTCTCAAAAGATTACTGAATGAAAAAAGATTGAATGAAAGAAGATTAGACTTGAATATTTATTTTTTATCCATAAATGTCCCAAATTTCATTACATCTGTCAAAAATCTTTAATTATATTCATTTTCAAAACATTGCCCTCCAAGGTATGCTATGAGCAGTTAAAATACGCTTTTAGAAATATAAAAAAAAAAAATTTTTTACTAAAAAATACTTCTCTAAGAAAACATTGTATAAAGACAATTTTTAAATTGCAAGGCCAACAGGAAGTGCTAAATTTATAAATACTTTTCCTTTTGATTGCATATTTAGGGGGGCAAGCTTCCGCCATTTTGTAGCCCTAGTTCCGCCTATGAATATATGGCTTTGGAGTTAAAACATAAAAGCACCCTGTTTTGCATATACACACATGCAGTTGAAACAGTTGATGGTTATTATGGATTATGTAAATTATGTACAAAAAATTAACAATACAATTGACAAGACACGGAAAAAATCGCGCACACATAAATTAAATCGTGAAAACATAAATAAAAAACGAAATAAAAATTTAAATCGAATTAAATCGAGTCATCAAAACAAATGGAATATTTTGAAATATAATTAGTGAAAGGATTCAAACATATGTATGTATGTAAATATATGGTCATACCGTTGGTCGTTGGTAAATGTTCCAAATGCTCCAGGACCGCTGACTCGGCGCTGTGTGTGTTTAACGTGCATTTTTTGTATCTACCACCACCACCAGCAGCAGCGCTTCATTTGGATAACGGTGGAATTTTTGCGCTTTTTTCTCTTTTGTCTGTCGGTTGGAGATGTATGTATGTATGTGTGTGTGTGTGTGTGAAGAATTTTTGATCGGCAACAGAGTTACCGTTACCGTTACACACGCTGCTGCACTGACGCTTTGCTCTGCTGACGGCGCTGCTGACGTCGCCGTCGTTGTTGTCGTTTGGCTAACTTTGTGAGGTTATATTTATATTTGTTGTTGTTGTTGTTGGGTTTTTTATGATTGCTGCAATTGCGGCAGCTGTAGTTATTATTGTTGTTGTTGTTGTTGTTGTTATTTTGCTTGTTGTTGTTGTTATTTTTGTTGTTATTGCCATTGAACACGACGCCCCGCCAGGCCTGATGCAATTCTTAACCTTGTCATGGGCATGATGTTAGACCCATGTACGTGTCTGTGTGTGAGTGTGATGGGGTTCCGATGTGTGTTTGTGTGTGTGTTTTAGAGTGGGTGCAACTTCCGTTTCGATTTTTTGGCATTAACCAACACACATGAACCAAAAATAATTGCTTTTCGTTGTATATATGTATGTGTAAGGCGGTGTGTGTGTGTGTGTGTGTGAAAGGACCGAGTCACTCTGTCATCGTCTAGGGACAGGGCAGGAAGAGGATGTTAGGGAGAGGGTTTAAGGAGTTAGTAGGAGAACTTTTTACTAGTTTCAACCTTAGTCTGGTGGGTTATAAGTAGGTTTTGGGACAGGTATTATATATACATATATATTTATACACTTGTGTGTTTGTGTATGTGTGAGTGTTTGTATGTCTTAGTTAGGCCTCTAAATTAGTAGTTAGTTTTTTGGGTTTCTTTTTTTTTAACAGCACTAGTTTGTATTGCTTATGGTTTGAGGTTATGTAAATATAATAATACCATATGTTGCTATTTAGTTAGTTATATACATATATAGTTTTAGTTTCAGGGTTCTTCTTCTCGTTCATTCTTTTTGCATTCGTATTTTTAATTAGTCGTTTTGTACTTTAGATTATAAATGTCGTTTATTATAATTTTTTGTTTTTTGAGTAGGTGGCGATAACTGGGCGAGAACGACGAGGGTGGTAGTGGGTGGAGTTGGTGGTGGTGGTGGTGGTGGTGGTGGTAGTGGTTGTAGGAATCTCTATCTCTTTTTGGTTGTCTTGAAGGTGGGCAGATACAGGATCAGGACAGACAGATAGAAGGAGAGAGAGTGAGTGAGCGAGAAAGACAGATCGTTGAATAATTTATCACAAAATCAACAACTTTAGGCGGCTTCTTCTTATCAGTTATCTAAGGTCCTGGTTGAAAAATTTTTCGTTGCTGCTGCTGCTACTCCTGCTCCTTGTGCTCCTTCTACTACTATTATTATTTGGTCGTCGTTGTCGTCGTCGTCGTCGTGAAAGTTTAATGAACGCAACGGTATTCTCTGTAGTTTTTTTTGTTGCTTTTTTTATATTTTTGTATGAGTCAAGTTAAGGCGTTATGGTAGGCTGGCAGGCAGGACAGGGCAAGGCGTGGGGCGTGGCTGCCTGTGCCAAAAAAAAGTTACGTCAAGCCACGCACACAAGAAACCCAGAAAAAGCAGGCAAAAAGTTAGTTTATTTATAAATTCACGTATTTATCTCGTTCCTCTATATATATATATGTATATTTATGCGTGTGTATGTATGTATTTTGTACATATATGTATGTATGTTAGTAGCTCAAGCAACACGCGAAGGATACGAATATCTCGTGGCGTAGCGTCGCCTCACTTTTCCTTAAACTTTTCGTCGTCGTCGTTGTCGACGTCGTCCTTTGGTTTCGCTTAATGCATTAATCTGTTCGTTAATTTTTTATGCAATTATAAAGGCCTAGGTCGAGGGCTTTATAAAAATAAATCCATAGAATAACTAATTTATATATATATGTATATATTGTATATAGTTTTCTATAAGGTATATATATATGTATAGAGAGAGGCAACTACTTGGTAGTTTTTATTTTTGTTTTATTTTTTGGTTTTTAATTAGTTGAGTCGTGCTTAATATTTGATTTGCTCTATGTATCTCTACAAACTACGAGGTTTTCGTTTAGTCTAGCTCAATAATTTTTTGGTTTAATCCTTTAGTTTTTGAGGGGGTTGGAGGGTAAACGGCAACGACGAACTACAATTTGTTTATTTTATATAGATTTTTTATTTATATATATATATTTCCTTGGTTGGTTTTTGTGTGTGTGTTCTCTTTATCTTTTTTTTATGTAAGCATTTATAACAAACTTTTTAACTTTTGGGTTCGTTTTTGTGGTTTTTCTTTTTTATTTGCAGGTACTTTTGTTTTTTTTCTTTAACGATTTCCTTTTTTGTTTTTTTTTTTTTTAGGCGTTGGTTTAATTTTAATGCAGAGTTTTCGGTTTTCTATGTTGATTTTTACTTTTTGGGCTTTCGTTTTATCTTCTTGCTTTTGCCTTTCCTTTTGTTTGGTGTCTCTTTTTATTTTTCGTTCTATTTGATTATGTAATTATGCTTTGGTTTTTCTTATACGTTATTGAACGGTATGTGTGTGTGTGTGTGTGTGTATGTGTAGGTGTGTGTGAGTGTGTCTGTGTTATATGCCATATACATATAAATTTCTTGTTGTTTTTTTTTTTGTCCTTTTTTAGCTGCTCCTATAGACGTAAGTGGTTCGTCATCAATACACAAAATCAACCGCATGCGTGTGTGTGGGCCTATGCGAATGTGTGTGTGTGTGGGTGTATGAATGGTGAAATTTAAACAAATTATTTACACACACACAGCGACACAGAGACACACACATGCAGAGCGCGACACAGAGACACCCACCACAGTTTCATTTATTTGTTGGAAGGGGCAAGAGGAGCAGGAAGTTTTCAGGTTAAATCAATGCTTCTTTTGACCTCTATTACATTACACATACATTCCTTTTCCTCCTGCACCTGTGCCGAAATTTTCTTTTTCTTTTTTTTTTTTTTTTTTTTTGCTCCGTTTGGTTACGGCACCTCAAGTTATATATATGTATATGTATATGTTATGTACGAAATAAAAGTTTTTTCTTTTACTTTCTCTTAACACGTTTCGATTTTTGTGCTTTTTTTGTTTCGGTTTTGTTTTTATCACATTTTTTAAATAAATTATGTATGCATTTTGTTTTTGGGCAGCAGCGCACTTAAACTTGCTATTGAAATCGCTTGGTTTCTTTTATTTTTTTATATAACGAACGAAACGGCTGGTGGCGCTTGCTGGTCCTGCTGCTGCTGCTGTTCTATGCGAACACGACGACACGAACGAACTCAGCGAGACAAGTGAAACTTCGCCTGGCCCTACTGACGTGCGCCGTGGTGAGCCTGTGAAAAATTCGCCTGAAAATCGATAAGGACACAGACAAGCAAAAGCAAAGTTCCAGGCAGGCAAAGTCACAAAAGCACATTATATTCTACGCAAAATAGAAGGGAAGGAGATTGGCGGGGAGGGGGATTTTTGGGGGAGTAAAGTGAAATCAAGAGCACGTTGTGGGAGGACAAAGTGAAAGTGCACATGAACTCAATAACATGAATAACAGTATAAGGCAAAACAAAAAGGACACACCAAAAGCGGTTGATTTAATTCGCAAAATAAGTGATTCTAATTAAAGAGAACCTTTGGCTAACTCTTAAATTTATAATTACAACTTTACAAAATTTGTATAAAATATTGCTAAAAACAATGTCAATTTCAGGATTTTTCTTGTTAATAGTAATATTTGGGAGGTATAAGTTGTTTAACTAGCAAGTTAATCATACGCAGTGTGGCCTTCTTAATTGCATAGAAAACAGTTATATAAAAGATTTTTTATATTATGCTTATATTATTGTTAATTTAAAGGTAAACAAATTTATGTTCTAAACCTTTAAATTAACAAATTGGACAAATAAATTAATTATACGCAGTGTGGGCTATGTTTCGTTTATATTATTAGCCATTTCCTTGCGTTTTAATTTGAAAAGTTCGTAATTCTTACGCTTAAATGGAAAAATGCATACAAATTTTATTCAAAATTGATTTAAAAATATCATTGTTCAAAGCATCAAACAAAATATTAAGCATACGCAATGTGGGCTTAGTTAGGCATCATATTTAAAATAGAAAATACTATACCCTAAAATGTTCTTCCATTGACCTATTAATATTTAAAGGAAATCTGTGATCTGTAAATTTAATACAAACTCAAGAATATTATACATACGTAACTTTTATGGTATTAGTTGTAACAATATTTCCGCCCACCACTGTAAATCTCACACCTAAAGGTAGTGCCGTTTAGTTCTTGCTGAAGAGAGTGTGTGAGAATGCGAGTGCGCATTTGTTTGTCCAAGACGAAGCTCTATCTCTGCTCAACAAAAAGAAAAAAAGTCCTTGCGCTCCCACTTGCCTGTCATTGTCATCGTCATGCCGAAGCCGAAGCCGACACGAGGCCTCACTGTGAATGAATATTCACATCAACAGCAGCAGCAGCAGCAAAAGCAGCAGCGGCAGCTGAAGCTGAAGCAGCGGCATCAGCTGTGTGGACTTTAACATTTTGCCCATTGTGTGCCGAGGCGGCATTGGCTTTCAAGTAAACAAAAACAAAAAAAAAAAAAAAAAAAAAGAATTACATGTGCGCAGGGCTTGAATTACAGTGGGTATTGGCATTTAATGGGCAACAACAATAAACATTAACACTGAAAACAAATAAATATGATAAGCTAAGGGCAATTGGAAAACACTTTGTGATCCTCCGCGTACATTAAAATTGCCAAAAAAAAATGTTTTTCGCAGCTTCAGCGAGGGCAGTTTCTGACATTGGCCGGCAAACCAATGCCGTGTATTACCAACGCTGTCCCTGGACAATATACAAATCTCAGCCGAGCGTAATTTCTCCTCACCATGCACAAGCAATTTGTCTATGGGTATGCTAGCAGTTCTTTGATTATAGGCATAATCGCCTTGTTGTAAAATTTCATTGGAACTCGAACGAATATACACATTAAAGCCGGCCACATCCGCAGCAGTGGAAACAAACCAGCTTATAGTCAAATTCCCGGCGTTGTTGCTGTAGAAAAGTATTTATTCCTGTTAGTAAAATAGCAATTAAAGGATCTCCAACGACATTCACTTACGTTTTAATCTCACGGAATCGTACATCTGTGAGTTGTTCATAGTCTTTGCCGGAGTAAGTCTCCTGTTCATCCTCCGTACAATGCAAAAACTCATCTTCTAGAAGCCAAATGTATTTCTCCTTAATTACTTTGGGCGTCTGGCATTGTATGTGTTGCAAGTCCTCACTGGGAATGGTTTGCTGCAAGATGTAATGTTTAAGTGGCCTCACATTGCAGCCACAATGTATGGGATTCTCAGCCATCAACACTTCACTGCCATTACGCATGCTGCCCACCAGTATGAACGGGATATCCTCTAGGCTATTATTACGCAGATCTACATGAGTCAATGATTTAATCTTCACCAAGTTACCAAAGGGTAAATGATAAATCTTATTATGCGACAAGTCCAAATGGCTTAAATTCTGTGGTAGATCAAAGATATGCTCTTCTGACATGAGATTGGCCAATTCATTGTGGGAAATATCCAATTCCTGCAGTGAAGTAAAGTTAGACAAAACACCGCGACGCAAGTCATTAATTTGATTATGCGACAAGTTCAATTTGAGCAATTTCTTCGTGCCAAATGTCAGGTCATAGGTCAATACTGGCATTTGATTGTAGCTCAAATCCAAATATTTTAGATTGTAGGGTATATACTGGTGGGAGGGAAAGGTTTTTTTGGTCACAAAACTAATGCGATTGTGACTCAAATCGAGAGTCTCCAAACTAAGCAAATCATCTAGCACACCGTTTGTCTTGTTATCCAGTTTGGAGAGAGTATTAAAAGACAGATCCAAAGAACGCAACGATGGCAGACCCAGAAAGATGTCGGTCTGCAGCTGATTTAAAGCATTTGCAGATAAATTTAAAGTAAGCAATTGCAAAAGTCCCTCAAAAGCGCGTTTGCTGCGAATAAGTTTAGAATTAAAAACGAATATCAATGGGAAAATAAAATGTACTCACCTTATATCTTTCACCTGGTTGCCATAAAGATTTAACTCAAAGAGAACAGGCAATTTGCCAAATGCACTGCGCTCCAGTATGGTTATATTATTATATTCCAAATGCAAATACTGCAAAGTAGACATAACTGCTATGGCATCCGCAGGTGGCTGAGTGATTCCATTGTGTTGCAGCATTAGACGTTGAACCACCAATAAACCGATAAAACTCTGACCATCCAAATTGTCCTCAAGTTGGTTATAACTTAGATCCAAGTAGATTAATGAGTTCATCACCGGCCATGTGCCAGCTGGTATGGATGTAATATTATTGTGACTCAAATAGAGTTCATTCAACGAGATGGGCAATTGGAATAATTTTTCCAAGTGGTTATTATTTAGATGCAGCTGCCTCATGCTGGTTAACTTGGCCAGTGAGCCCCTAACTATGTTAACCAATTGATTGTAACTTAGATTCATTTCTAGTAAAGTGGGCAAAGTACCAAATGTCGAGGACTTGATCTCGGTCATTGAATTGTAACTCAAATCAATAGAACGCAGTGAGAAAAGAGTTTGAAAGACGCCATTGAATATGCTGGAAATATTATTATGCGATACATCAATCGTATGCAGCTCATAGAGTTTTGGGAAAGTATTCTTTGGTATATCCGATATTAGATTATGCGAAGCATTTAAAACCCTTAGACCCGACATATTCTGAATAGGTATCTGAAAAGAAAGAAATATTATAAGTGGGACAGAAAGACTTAAATTTTTATAGGAATTTCTTACCTGCGCCAAATTGGTTAAACCATTGTAGCTCAGTTGAAATATGGTAGCAAAAGTCGTCTCATCGAAACTGCGCCTTGAAAAATTGGTCAAACGATTGTGGGATAAGTCCAGCGTTGTGATATTCACACAATTTTCAAAGGCTCCAGTTTCTATCAGTTCCAGGGCATTGTGCGAAACATTTATTACCGCCTGATAAATGTCCTTGAAGGAATTTTTTTCAATTTTGCTAATATTATTTTCCGCCAAATCCAGTAACTATAAAAGACGAAATATTAATATGTTTTGACATCGAAAATAAGTTGGTTTTTTATGTTACCTCCACATAGTTCATTTGTGTAAACATTTGATACTCTATCTTGGTTAATTTATTCCTGGCCAAGTCTATGGTTCCTATGCGGGACACTGAACCAAATGTCCCTCTTCCTATTTCTACCAATTGGTTGTCACTTAAGAATAGACGTCGTAGAAAACGCATGCCACGAAAACTATTAGCGTCAAGGCGTGTTATATTGTTGTGGTCCAAGTGTAGCACCTTCAAGACTGAATTTCTTGCAAATGTGCCACGACTTAGCTCATTAAGAGCGTTATGCGAAACATTGCACCAACCCAGTTTGGTTAGATCTGATATATGTTGGGCCTCTAGCTTCTTAATATTATTGTGACTAATATCCAAGACCTCAAGTTCTCGCAGATTCTTAAATTGATTACGTTTTAAATTCTCCATTTGATTACCATGTAAATCCAAAGTTTTTAGTTTTCTGAATAGTTGAAAGGTCTCAATAGGTAGGTCATTTAATTTGCCATTAATTATTCGAAAAATTTCCAGTATATTGGTAATTGGCTGGCCAACAAACAAATTTTTAGGCAACTGCTCGAAAGAATGGCCATCTATTATTAGTTGAGTGGTTTTACCAAGGATCTGCGAAGTAAATTAATAATATTAACTTCAAGAGACATTGTGTTTTTGGTTGACATAATATTTACACCAAATCCCAATTGCCCCACTTGACTGAGGTTCGTGTGACGTAAATGCAGTTGCTCCAGCGTGTTATTGATGCCATGAAACACATAATCCTCAATGGTGGCCAACGGTGTATCCTCTATTATGAGCAAACGGGCCTTGGTATGGGCAAACACCGGACCATATAGGCGCACTAAAAAGATATTGGGTAAGTTATCAGATCATAATATTGGGGGGATAATGCCCACCAAAGTTTCCCTTGTATATGGTCAGCTCTTCGACTGGCATAGTCAAGGCAGCTAAATTTTGAAGGGCTACCGAAAGTGTGGCCAAGTTGGCATTTTCACAACGTACATAAAGACCCTGATCACTTCCCTTGGTACATAGACAGGGAAATAACACCTGAGGTCTGTGGAAAAGAAATATTTATAATGTAAAAAATTTGTTTGGTAATCAACAAGTAATTAACTTACTTTTTGGGACAAAGATATTTGGGCTCCCCGTGAACATATTTACCAACAGCCACTGCGCAGAAGCAGAATTGCAGCAATATAAGTGTGCGCATGCGTAACTGAGTCATGGTGGAGCTTTGTTGGGTCTCTGATTCTGTTGATGTCAGCGCTGCAGTATGCCCATGATCCAAACAAGTTTGCTGCTTAAGTCTTTTGTGTTTGGTCGGTGACAAAAAAAAAATTTAGTTAGTATAATTATAATATAATACCAAATAATCATAAATAAACTCTTTTGCAAATGAATTACAATTACTTTTTTGGATAACCAGACTCTGATATCACTTTTGCTTTTACTCTTGCGCTTGTTGCTCCGCTCGCGCAACAGGTTATTGTCTTTTCTTTCTCTTGACTTGCTCGATTAACCACTTAATAACAACAACTCGCAGAGCTTTGTGCGAAAGCCTTGGCCAAGCAAATTTCGCTTGAAGGCCATTTAACGTGTATTTCCCGATCTGGTAATAAATATATGTGTACATGTATATGAAAATAAATTTATTTGTTTAAATTCTTCCTGGCAGAATTTATTGTGTATCGATAGACTGGCTCTGCCTGCACAATCGAAAGAGAATGTATATCGATGAACAGCGAATTGGCAAAAAGCAAACAAAAGGTTTCAACGAATTTAAGTAATTTGACCATCTTGAATGTCTTTTCTTTTCCCAACAAAAAATTAACTATTGTTTTCTAAAGATGTCTTTTTATTGTTAAGTATATAATTAAAAACAATACGGTCATTTAAACATTAACAAGTTCGCGGCTTTCGTCAATTCGCCGCCTGGAAATCGTAGCGCTCAAATAGCGGGAAATTGAGAACTGCAGTTCCCACTATTTTTAAGTGGCTGTGAAATAACATGCATATTGAAAATGTCGGGAAGTAGGGATGTAAGCGACTCCCGTGTGTTGTTGTTGTATTTGTAGAGTGACCGAAGATATTTGGTGTGTGTTTCACAGCAAAGCAAAAAGAATTTAATTTTCTCAAAAGTTTTTCCATATTTTCAATCAAATTGACGTTAAGCAAACGTAAGTGATTATAGACAATTTTATTTTGGGGCTAAATGTATAAAAATAGTTGTGCTTTAAAAAGGCGCGCATTTTGGTCGCCATCACGCTATGCACTGTACCAACAGGGAGAAATACTGACTTCGCCCGTTTTAGCCGCCATCCGTCAATTGACCAATCATAGAGCTTGTTACACACACTAAACGCAAATAGCGTATACATACACGTCTGTCTGCTTAAGTATTGGTGACAAGGGAGAACGCGAGTTCTTCCAAGCCTTTGTAGGGTTTTTTGTTTTTGTTATTTAGTGCGTGCGTAGAGTTTTCCTAATCAGAATTAACCCCCATTCTACTCCTGCCCCTTCTCTATTGTAGTATAAAATGAGCTACGCTGCTGATGTCTTAAATTCCGCTCATTTGGAACTACATGGTGGAGGCGATGCCGAACTACGACGGCCTTTTGACCCTACGGCTCATGATCTGGATGCCTCATTCCGTTTGACACGGTTTGCCGATCTAAAGGGACGCGGCTGCAAGGTTCCGCAGGAGGTTCTCAGCAAACTAGTGTCAGCCCTCCAGCAGGATTACTCGGCCCAGGATCAGGAAACGCAGTTTATGAATGTGGCTATACCCCGAATCGGTATCGGTCTGGACTGTTCGGTGATACCTCTGCGTCATGGCGGTCTGTGCCTTGTCCAGACCACGGATTTCTTCTATCCCATTGTAGATGATCCCTACATGATGGGTAAGATTGCCTGCGCGAATGTCCTAAGCGATTTGTATGCCATGGGCGTAACTGATTGCGATAATATGCTCATGTTGCTGGCCGTCAGCACAAAGATGACAGAAAAGGAGCGGGATGTGGTTATTCCCCTGATCATGCGCGGCTTTAAGGACTCTGCTTTAGATGCCGGTACCACGGTAACTGGTGGTCAGAGTGTTGTGAATCCATGGTGTACAATTGGCGGGGTTGCCTCTACCATTTGCCAACCAAATGAGTACATTGTTCCTGACAATGCTGTTGTGGGAGATGTCTTGGTCTTAACCAAGCCCCTTGGCACGCAGGTGGCCGTAAATGCCCATCAATGGATCGATCAACCCGAGCGCTGGAATCGTATCAAACTGGTTGTGTCTGAAGAGGATGTCCGCAAAGCCTATCACCGGGCAATGAACTCCATGTCGCGTCTCAATCGCACGGCTGCTCGCCTTATGCACAAGTACAATGCCCACGGGGCCACCGATATAACCGGCTTTGGTCTTCTGGGTCATGCCCAGACTTTGGCTAACCATCAAAAGAAGGATGTCTCCTTTGTAATTCATAATCTTCCAGTGATTGCCAAGATGGCGGCTGTGGCTAAGGCCTGTGGCAATATGTTCCAGTTACTGCAGGGTCACTCTGCCGAAACCTCCGGTGGTCTGCTCATCTGCTTGCCACGTGAACAGGCAGCTGCCTATTGCAAGGACATCGAGAAACAGGAGGGCTACCAGGCCTGGATCATTGGCATTGTTGAGAAGGGCAACAAGACCGCTCGCATCATTGACAAGCCACGAGTCATTGAGGTCCCCGCTAAGGATTAATGTTCCATCAGGTTGATGAAACGCTGAGGAGTAACTTCTTAAGTAACTGTAATTTTAAAGTAACATCCCTAACACCAATAAATTGTGTCAACTTGGTCCTTGTTTTTTTTTTTTATATAAAATCTTGCTTTCGAGAAAGGATCTTATCTTTAATGGATATCGCTTAAACTGCAATATGATTGAATAAAAAATTTTCACAATAAAAAGTGGTAAGATCTTTGCAATTTCTAAAATACCAACACAACTAGTAGGATTGGGTTTCTGGAATCATGCATAAAGGATATTTAACAAAATTTTAACTAATTAACCACCAGTTTAAGTCTGAAGTTAATTCAGTTTAGACTAATTAAAGTCAGGCACAGGATAAACTGAAATAATGATGGCAGTTCGAGTATTTATATAAAAACTGCGTAGATCCGTTTCATGAGAATATGGTTAAGAATCAATCAAAATATATTTAAATGCTAAAGTTTCTAATTCATAAGAATTATTAGGACAGGAATCCTTCCTTGTTGGTAAGTTTAGAATTTAAATAAAATACTGTACTTTGAAATGAACTTCCTTTAAGTGTAAACTTTACACTGTAAAGTATTGGGAACCGTACATTCTAGCTTTATTCTTTAATAATGATATAATAATTTTAAATCATAAAATTTCTCAAAAGAAATGTCAAAAAAGTCAAACGTGACTTTCGAATTATTTGTAGCATACTTTAGGGATTCCAAAACTTGGATAACATCTCATTGCATAAGTAAATAATTTAAGAAAAGGGTATCCCACAATCATTTTAAATTTGCCACATTTTTCAATCGCAATTAGCATTAGACCTGCTGGGACAGGGGAAAAAGCTTTTCTGTTCACTCGATGAGCTTTGAACTGAAAGAATTGATGCTCACGCTGATCGTGGTGAGCGAAAGCGAACAGGTCCGTCGGTCTGGTAGAGATTGAAGATCGCTGGTGGCAAGTGAAGCCTCAGTAAAGCACGACGCTTACGCGCAGAAACAACAAAGCGACGCAAGTTGTGTTCCGTTTATCGTTAACGTTACCGTTACGTAGTTGGAGTTAGGAACAAGATCGACCAAAACTAACACAAAACCAAACCAAACTAAAAACGAATCGAATCCGCATCCGCGCAAGCAACCTAATTCTCTTTTTCCGCTTTAAAGCTCGAAATACTGTACTTACGGAGTTTGTTTTATTCGGAAGTTTTTTGGAATAGTGCAAAGTGAGTGATGACTTCAATGGAGTGAAGTGGGAGTGGGAGTGGGAGGAAGAATTGTGTGACGAGTGAATGTGTTGTGTATCTATTGAACTGAACTCTACAGGGCAGACGAGCTTACCAACAAACAAATACACACACACACAAATACACAAACAGGCATATATATACATATGTACAATTTGGGTGACAGACCGAAAGAGCATAGAAAACGAGTTTTTCCCCATACGCGTTGTTTAAGTGAAATTTCAATTGCTTTCAATCGAAAAAGAAAGAAACGGAAAATATAGATACAAAGTACACACGCATCCGTCAAGGAGATGGTGCCCCCAACCCTCCTCCAATCTATTCTATCTATATTTGTATCTACTATGTATTCTGTATATCTGTAGAATGATTCATTTACCAGGCGCACTCTTCAGAAATAATGCTTTTGAAAAACAGCGCAGTATTCAAATTGAAAGCCAAAAAGAAACAGTGGCAGTGGATACTATAAATAGAATTTATTTGTTTTCATATATGTAAGACGGAAAAAGAGCAAAAAAAACACAAGAAATACTGTGAAAAATTTTGCTCGGGCGCGAGGTTGCCTTTTCAACAGAAAGTTGAATCCCAAAAACATTCAAAACAAAAATTAGCCAAGTTCAAATGGCTTGAACTGCGTAGGTGTTTTGGGCGGGTGGGAGAAGCGTCACCATAACACACACACACTCACACTCATACACGTACATAAATTGGCAATTCCAGCACACATGTTGAAGCCGAAATGTATCTGTATCTACATGTACATACATATATACTCAAAGATATACATATATATACGTCTCGCCTACGTTTCAATTTTTTGATTTTTTCGGAAATTTTTAACAACCAGAAACAGCAATAACAACAACACCTTCGCTTTTTTATACCCTTTGTTCAAAAGAGTATAATAACTTTGGTCAAACATTCGAAATCCAAACAAGAAATCTTCAAGATACTTATGAAAAGAAAAGTATTTATTTGTTAGTCTATATGAAAATAATACTAAGTTCAAAATAGGGCGACTTGTGGATCATTCGAAAATGGAGCTTTAGATTTATTGATCTCAGAGATTCTTATAAAAGAATTTGTTTGCTTCTTTAATATTCTGATCAAGATCAAACGCCTAAATCATACATCTATCATAGGAAGAATTGATCATTTTCTTTTTAAACTAGATAACAGCAGTTCATAATTAGATATAATTCTTTTAAATTTAATCAAAATCGGATGACTATATATAGCTCTCATGATCCACCAAGTTAGTGTATCACTAACAGAATAATTAACGATTGAATTTTGAAGTCCAAGAAAAGACTTTTCATGTTGAAAGAGCCAAAACAAAAAGAAAGTGTATACAAACTTCGTAGTGAGTCAACATTCTGGCTTTTTCTTATTCTCTTTTACAAAACTTGTTGTTTATTTTATGTTTTGCCTACGTATGTATGTATATGTTTGCATATATACATATGTACATATATGCTATATAGATCTCGATCTCGACGACCTGCCACGGAATGGCATTTTGCAAGTCCCGCCCCGCCCCCAAGAACAACAACAACAACAACATGTTTCTCTCTCTAACAAAAAGTTTAATATGCTTATGAGATCATTTTTTTTTTGGATGTACATATGCAAAATGCAAAACACACAAGCTCTCCTCTCTCTCTCTCTTTCTCATTCTCTCTCTGAGTTTTGGAGATCTCTAACAATTCTCTGCTCTGTCCCCAGACGCTAAAAACGTGCTATGATCAGGCGGCATTAATTAGATTCGGCCTTTTATTTATATTATGATTTTTATGTCTCATTCTTCTTTTTAGTTGTTGATTTTGTTGTTGTTTTTTTGTATTTGCTTACGTGAGTTTCTTGACCATATGGTGTGTAGGATTTTCTAATATGTCTGCCCTGGGTTGGGGGACATTATATTCAGTTAATTAATGCCATAGGAACCTCGAAATTTTATAAAAGGTTCAAAAGATTTTGTACGAGAACTGAATTTTATTGCCCAAATGCTTGAAATGTTTTGAAATTTATTTTGGAACTTTTGTTAAGATTGTTACTTCATAAATGTTGATGTAAAACTAATTAAGAGGCTCAAGTTTGACAGGTTTAATGTTTTAAATTGAATTTATATTAATTTTATTATCACGATGGTTTATTTAATGGATTTATAAAGCTTATTTTAACGAAGGAAAGTCCTTTTTTTTTCCTTTATCCCAGATTATAAACTATATCAAAAAATATATACATAAATTATTATTATAATTTATAGAAATTTAAACTTTCCAAAGGTCTTTTAAAACATTTTTGAGATCAAGAATTTTAAAGATTTTTTTACGGGTTCAGATGACGATCTTTACCATGCCAAGTTTTAAAAAAGATCTCTTCAAATATCTCTCTGGATATTTATTTTCATTAAAACTTAATTTTGTTAATTTTACAATCTCTGTTTAAATAATATTTCTCTCGACTAAGATAATGTTGTAAGCTGAGCCTCCCTATTTTTTGTTTTGATTAGCTATAATTCGCAACGGGTTTAAGCATGGATGCACTTTAAAATGCCAAAAACCTTGAGCCATGTCTAAAGATGAGGGAGAACTTGATGATTCTCATGAAAGCTAAACAGATAAGCTGTCCTTAAGACTTAAGCAATTATCTCAGCAGTCTTTTTGGTCAAATTGTCCTATGTAGATAATAAGTGTTTGGGAAAAACTCATATGTTCTCTTATTAGGACAGCGAAATTCTACATTTTGTAGCATCATTAATAAAAACAAAACTATTGTACATATATTTCCCATTAATCTACATATATGTATGTTTAAGGTATTTAAATTTAGTTGTCTGTGATTTATTTATTCGACTTGCCCGTGTCACTCGGTCACTTGACAGTTTTTGCGCTTATGCAGTAGTTAGTTTTCATTATCAACTGATGGGAGATGACATCATCAGCGGTTCTGATGCTGGTCATCCTTGTGGTGTTGTTGTTGTTGTTGTTATTGTTTGCTTAACGAATTTTTGCATCATCTCGGTGTCTCTCGGTATCTCCTCTCAATTCATCTCATTTTGGCATCTCACAAAGCACACAAAAAAAAAAAGCCACTCAATGAAATATCTCCCAAGGTTATCGCTAAATTCAAACAAAACAAAACACAGGAGAAGGAAAAAAATGCTGTCTGAGCTTTATTCCCGTCCAGACACAGACAAAAAAGGAGTTAAGGACACAAGATTGCAAAACCTGTTTTCCAAAGATTGCCCTTGTTGATATATGTATATCTTTCTCTACATATACATACATATGTACATTTGATATGTGTGCCATCTGATGAATTCTGTGAAGTGATGACCACTTGTCCGATACACAGAGAGAGAGAGAAATGACTTCTCACTTAAGGCATGCCAAATGCTTCCATTTTTGTATAGAAGATTAAACAGATTCAGATCGAATAGCATAAATCGAGTGGGTGTCTCCAATGAATGAATGAATGAATGAGAATGTTTCAAATTCTTATGAACCTTGTTGTTGATCCATGGTTACGTGTTAACAACACCCACCATCTTTTATATTTATATTTTTTAAGTTACTCACAACACGTAATAAATGAATATATTAACAATTGACGACTTTCAGCAGAAATACCCACATATAGAAATCGGAAATGCAGTACTCGAGCAGTTCGGAAAATTACTCATCCTCATTGAGAGACTCACCCTCAAAATGGGGAGGACGTGTGAGTTGAAACGAACTAAATTTTAAGTCAACACACACTCAAAATCTTTTTCAACTTTTGCAGAATGATAAGAATTATGCCTATAAGAAATCATCCTATCAATACTCAAGCTCCGGCGATAATAACTTATCGTATCAGAGCAAAACTCCAACAGATCAGAATGTTGATCAATTGGATGCTCTGCTGGAGGATTTAAAGCATGAACGTCAATTGAGCACCAGAGATCGTGAATTGCTGCCAACCAATGGAGGAACATCATATAGAACTTTGTAAGAAAAATTCTCAATGTTTTACGCGAAACTTTTCACCCTTTACTTAATTTCTGATCTTAGGGAACGTACTGATCCTTCAACTGGAACTGTGACAAAGACCACACGTGTCATCAAGACCACCAAACATTCTGGGGCCCCTCAGCAATCGTATTTGGATGATGTGGAAACCTTTAATCCCAAGGACTATAGCACTTTGCAGTCCAACGCCAAGTATTCAAGCTTACATCGTGATGAATACCAGACTAAAGAGAAGCCGTCATCCTATACTTTGGGTTAGTCTAGGAAGAGCCCTTAAAATTTTGTAAATCTATGATAAATGTTTTTTTTTTTTCAGCATCTTCACCTAGCGGAGGTCACTATGAGAGCAAGTCAAATATCTATGAAAGTAATCGGACTATAAATAATAATGTGGAACTATTGCCAAGTGCCAGCACAACTCAGACTGTAAGCAGCAGCACCAACATTGACAAGGAATTGCAGGATATTGCCCTGAGTGATGGCATTTTGCCTGCTCCTGGCACCAAGGTGACCACAACAGTCCGTACATACACGTATGAGATACCAGCTGGTCCTGGCAGCACAACCAGCACCATCAATCGCAATGTCAATACAAATACATTGAACAGCAGCAGCTATAAACATCAACAACATGAGACTCACACCACAAACACCAGTCAAAACTATAGCCAATTGTCCCCAAGCCATGTCCCACAGACGGTGGTCTACAATACGGAGAGTTACTCCACCCTGAATAAGCCCAACGAACGTCCGTTGTTGAGCAATCAATCGTATGAGATACGCGAGCACAAGGAGACCACCACGCGCGGAGTTAGTCCGCAGCCGCGTCAATTGCCAGTGGTTGGATCACCAACCAGTAATCCACCCAATAGCAGTCGCACCATTGTCTACAACATACACAAGACGGACAATGTGAATACGGTGAATGAGTATCCACCGAATCAGCCAAATCAGACGCGTTATCCACCGCACAGTCCAGCTCATAGTCCCAACTATGGCATGCCTGCATCGCCGCCGGGCTTTAATCGTTATTATTACACGGAGACGGAGACATCGAATACAGTCAACACTTTGCATGGACCACCAAATGGCCAAGGGCCACAGCCGCCGGTCTCGGCTCCTTTAAAACAATTGCCACCTGTCGCGGCGTATCCAGCGCAGCCACAGAATGGCGGACCCGGTTATCCACCTAATACCACCAGCTACACATACAAATACTCATCCACAAGCAACACAAACACTACAAACAATCGTCGTGGTCCTGGTCCAGATAACTATGGCACACCATCACCCTTCCCAGTGGACGGTGTTGAACACTATCCACCAGTTGGCAATGCCAATCCTCCCCAACGTGTGGACGATCTAATGCAATCCTTTGGAACTGTAAGTTAAGTTGCTTATCCAGTGGTCTATAATCTTCAATTTATTTTTTCTGTATAGACCACAGATCATGTGGATCGTGTAGATATTGAGACTCCGGTACGCAAGCGTGAAATTGAGACCGCTGTGGCCTCTCCCAATCAGCAACATGTTCCATCTGTAAACAAGGCCGGCAAAGAAGTCTACTATCCTCCTGGCCATGAGACCATCATGTTGAAGCGCGAGGAAATGCATGCGGGTTCGGCCTCAGGCGTAAGTCTTCTCGTTCATCTCTCCATCTAACTGTCAAAGGATGATAACTTTGATTAACTTTTCATTTTACTTACAGGGTCGCTGGGCCAAGGGCTCTGGAATGTATGAGTACGAATCTGGTTCCAAGTCCAAGACGAAAACCAAATCTGGTGGAGCTGTTGTGCCCGTATGTCTACCCCTCTGCTGTGCAATGCCTTGCACCATTATGTAAGGGATTCGATTCGGTGATTCTTCGAATATGCTAAACTTGTATATAGGTTTCTAATAACTGCTAAATCCTGCCCCCGATACCCCTCTCTCTCTATCAAAAGAAAGCTAATTAACACTCCTGGGTGTGCTCTAATTGTTGTAATTTTGTTGTCCAAAATTTTTGTGTATTGTTTACGTGGATATTTCAAATTCCGTTTCGAAAATGCGAATATTTTTCTTTGCAAGTCTTTTCAAATTGTCAATTAGCTATTTGTATATACATATTATATTTAAATATTGTTGGATTTGGTTTTGCTCAAAAAAAACAAAAAAATTGTTTCTAACTTTGCTCAAGGCATTTACCTATGTGAAAAACAACGCTCCTAAAATTTTAAGTTTTGACTTTCTATTTTTTTTGGAATAAAAATACTAATAAATGAGCCAAGGAATTTAATTCCCAAATATAAATTACGAGTTCTCCCCTAGCCCACTAACCTGAGGTTAACCAACTACTTAGTCGACTTCGTTACGAAAAAAACAGCCATAATTACTATCTAAATCTAATACATAATATAAACAAAAATATGACAAAAAAAAAAAAAAAAAAGAAACAATAACCTGAATAATAAATCGAAATCTAACAAACGAATTTGAATTTATGTTGTTTGTTTTATTTGGCTTTTCTTTTGTTTTTGTTTTTTATGATATAGTAAAAGTTTTTATATTAGTATAAATCGTTCTTGATTTTGAATAACAATTTGCATATCACAAAAGTAATATACATATATATATATATATATACTATAAGTAGTGTATATATATATATATATATTGTATATGGTATATATATATCTACATTTTCACCTTGTAGGAATTAGGTGTAGTTGTCAAAGAGACCGAATCGAAAAACGAAATGGTATTAAAAAGAGATTTCAAAATAAAATAGGATTCAACAATTAGTATCGAAATATTACAAGAGTTTGGGTTAAGAGTTATTAGATATTGACGACTACGGCGAGTAGAATTGTGGCTAAATTATGTTGTTTAAAAAGTATATATACTACATCATATTATAAGTTAAGTATATTGACTTGGACATATATATTCTATATATATATTTACTACCACCACATCTGTTCACTAATATTTGATCTTGTTTCATCATATTAAATTGTCATTTTCTGTTTGTTCAGACTACTTCTATATAATATAGAATAATTAATTAATAAACAACAAAAACAAAGATTTATATATTTAACTAAAAAAAAAAACGAGCAGAGATTCTACGATTCGAGAAAGTAATGATGTCTTTTGTACATGTCATGTATGTTCTGTGTGTCTGTTCAACTCTTTTTATCGGAGTTCTTTAGCTCAGCTAAATACCACGTGAATGTTGAAAACTCCTTTATACTGTATATAGAGTATTTGATCGAGTTGATACCGTCCATTTCGATTTTACCCATGCCATTCTGCAGGTTTTCAAAGCTAACAAATGAATTGAATGGATTTTATTTATTAAAGATAGAAGGATTCTCATTTGAAACACTTACCGCTTGGGATTAGCCTTCTCCTTTTGATGTTTCAACATCATGTAGCGAGCTATGTTAATTGGATACCTTGATATGAATAGATTTGCATGCTTCAAACTGTTAAAGAAAAAGAGTAAAATTTCCAATTCGAATTGAATAGTCTAGAACAGTACCGATTGGACATGTCGTCATCTTCGCCACCCCAACCAAAGAATGAGTTGGAAAAACCATTCACTGCTTGGAAGTGCTGTCTGGTCATGGCCGAGACTCCACCAAATATAGTACGATAAGGCAACCTGGCAAACATTTGCTTATTGATTAGAAGATAATCGGATTTGCTACAAATTTTCTTACTTGAAATTTAGAGTGTCTATAGCCACCGACATGTGCCGGGGCTGGCGTGGACAATTGTACAGATTGCGATCATCTAAAGGCAATAGATCGACGTCGTGGAAAATAAAACAATCCCATTGATATAACTTTAAGGCCTCCAAGTAACCGATATTCATCATGGCAGCCCGATTGAAGGGCTTACCATTCGTTTGCTCCACAATGAAGATGCGATAGGCAATGCGTTGTTTCATTAAGAACGGATGTATGTTACGCAGGAAGACCGATAGATGAGCATAACGATCCCGAAATGGCACCACAATTGCCACATGATGCTTAGCAAGGCAATCTTCAGGCTGATAAGCACCACCTGGATGCAGTAAAGGACCCAACTGGGCCTCAATAATGTCGAGGGATTCGAGCGTTGTATTCGGGGTAATTGGTCCACCATCGCGGGGATCGGGATCTGTGCAGTTGAGTACGAGGGCGGCGGCATTTGGATTTGGCTTGAGCGTGGATAAGTCTTGTGGAATGGAAGTAAAGTTTGTCAAAGCAATCACAGACACAGTGGGAGTGGAGTTACGGACACCCTGCTCCTGGTTTAGAACAGCTGATGGGGCCAGAGGGGCGGCGGGCAGGCCACTACCAGTCGAGTTTCTATTGTAGATATGAGCATATTTGTGGACACGTCGTATGCGAATGCTGTCAGAATGTGTGAATGAATAAATTTAACACTTATATTAGCACCAATGAATCGATTTGCTTATCTTTACCTGGCTCCATCTCCATCCGCACTCGTCCGGAAGCCCACAAAGTTAAGCAACAGCAGCAAACATACTGCGGCGCCCAGTAAGCGGAGGAGATTCACTTTTGAGATTATCATCATGGTCCAGGGATAGCATTGTTCCTATAGCCACTGCAAATCGGTCTGTTTAACTCAGCAGTGGCATATTTACATATTTTTATTTTTCCGACTGCCCCTCCACACCACAGTAATTTGTTTGGCCTACTTCGATCAATCGATAACACCTTTAGTTTTTCATTATTATGACCCATTCACACTGAACTGCCGGCATCGATAACGTGTCAATCGGCGCTCTTTTTTAAAAAGCATTTATTTAATAACTGACGTATGTACATAAAAAAAGACACAATTTGCCATATCTGTGCCATGATAATAGCAAGTCGGCCGAAATTATAAATTGTATTCTATTATATTACCGTTGAAAACAAGTACAAACACAACTGATGATTTATGCTAATTGTTTGGTGAGGAACCTGCAGAGTTCCCAGCCTCCCAGGCGGGCAGTCCCAGAGCCTCATTGTCTTTTAGGTTAACAATCTTAAACTGATCATTGTAGGTGTACTCTATGCGTAGGATCTTGTCTTCCCCAATGCTGGGATCATAAAAGCCAGGCAGATCACACTGTAAATAACAAATTATTATTTCAACTATTGGGGCTCATTCATGTATATTTACGGCAAGGCTAACCCACCTTTGAGGACTCGTACAGCTGCAAGGTGCCATCCTTGACTAGACATTGTATGGGCATGGTCACATCGTAAGACACACCAGCCTTGAAACTATTTCCGTTCTCACTTAAGCATCCGTACGTTGCTCGAGTTATGACTAGACCATGTCTCAGCATTTCCTCATTGAGAATCCGATTGTAAGTGCGTTGCATTAGATGCGTTGCTGCACTGGCCTCCTGTTTCTTGGCAGCCAATCGCTGCTCATTTTGCTTCTTGGTGCGCTCCACTTCAATGCTTTTGCGTTCAGCCTCCATGGGTTCCATTATGGATTTCTTGATAAAGAACCACGCAATCACAGGCGTAATGGAGGCGTAGAACACAGCAGCTGGAACAATTTCTTCGCTCAAATGTATAGGGAACACATACGATTGATTTGACCGTACAATTCTGGCGGTTTCGATTTAAAATCAATAGTATTACCAATCCACATAATTAATTGATGAACTTACTTAAATTTTAATATAACTCCCGATGGAACACCAACTGATACTGTAGCAACCACTGAGCTATACTTGGAAACCTTTTTCTCCACTCCATACTCGCCCATGAATCCGAATGTGCCCACCCTGAATAAGATTAGCCGAAAGATAAGCACTCAGAATCAGCCCGTAATCAAAAAAATCGTTAACCTACTTGGCCGCCAGTTTAAGCTTTAGCTCATTCTCCATCATTTTGCGTGTGTAAGCCAAACTAAAATATATGTGAGGAGTTCCAATCACAAAGGACGAGCTTAACGAGTACTGATCATTGGAGTGATCAATCTGTGTGGTCATGGAAGACTGTGGTCCTGCATTTAGCGTTAGGCTGCCCATTGTATGTTTATCCAATTGTACAGCCAGGGTGGAAAAAAGGGCAGGGATTACAGCATGTTCACGGAAATTCAGATTGGTGCCACCGTTTACCGTCAACTTGGATGTGAGAGTGCGACCACCTACATTGGAAAAGATCTTTGCACATTTAAATTGCCTGCATCTGTCCAACGTTCAAACGTCATATATTTACCCTTTAAACCCAATAGGAAACCATTACCCGCTCCCGCACAGAGCTCAAGCCATCCCTTGTTCAAAAGTCGTCGTCCAGCTACGACAAAGCCACCACTGCCAGTGCCATTTGAGGAATACAGATTGCCACTCATCACAATCATGTCCTTTCGCGTTATAGGAGCCTCAATCGACTGTGCAATGCTCATGGAGCCAATTTCCACCCGTGGCATCTCTGTGTCATCGTAGGGAGCAAATATCTCCGTGGCATTCACATTGATTGTGATATTACCCCGCGGATTGGTTCTTTGCTGAAGGCGACGTTCGGCTGCCGCCTGCGCAAGACGTTCGTACTCCTCTCTAATCTCAGCTGGCGTCTTGGTGCGATGTACTATTTCCCAGCCCTCGGTCTTTAGACCCTTCACACCAACCGAATCGTAGATGGCTCGTTGGTGGGGATCGGACAACACTTCATAAGCACGTTTAGTGCGATTGAACATAATTTCCGCTTTCTTTTTGCTGTCCGCATCCAAATGTTTGTCCGGGTGGTAAATGCGGCTCTGCTTCCGATAGGAACTGTTAATCTGTTCGGCGGTGGCCTGAAAAAGCATTACAATATATGTATTTGAATCCTTTTTAGAAAATATAATTAGGCCCATGAACTTACATCCCGTGGCAGGTTCAGAAATGTATAGTAGTTCTCCTCCAGTTCCCCATCCGATTCGTTATCAGAAGGCATATCTAATGTGACCAATTAGTCAGCTTCGCGGCCTAAAAAATCGAACCGCCTATATGTGCGCAAATTTTGTAGTAAATCACGAAATTTTTAGAATACTATTTACGCAATGATATCTCGATTGTTTGACTGCACCAATGTTCAGGCATGTGTCAAATCCAGGGTTGCAGACACCAAAAACCGGCTATCAATCATCGATAACTGATAAGAATAAATACCCCATGCACACCATTAAAGTGGAAAAATATTTACACTGCACAAAATTTTTCTCTGCTTCATTTGACGTGACTTAGGCGGCTGGGTTATAGCTGTCAAATCTAGGCAGCTTGGTTGTAGCAGTGAAATTTATAATTTTATTCATTCAATGAGAATTAAATTAGTATACAGACAATATTAGCTATTGTAACAGCGAAATTCGAATTTGTTATAATTTTGGTAAGTTTTAATTTATTTGTGATTTTTATTTTGACTTTTTGTATTCTCTTGAGAGAAAGCAAAAAGGACAAACCGCAACACTGGCCCTTCAACTGATTCTGTCTTCGATTCCGATTACTCACTTACTCGCCAACCCTCGTGTGGAAACGTGCTCGCTGTTCCGTTCTCTGACGAAATTTTTCGCTTTCTTAGCGGTTGTTTCATAATTTATTTCCAATAAGAATCGAATCGTACGTATGCAGACAAATAAATTAATTTAACAATGTCTTCAAACCAAGGCATTTGTTGCTAATATAAGTTTTGTGCGAATTATCAATAACTTATTGCAAAGTTCTTCATTATAAGCTGAAACTGGTGGAGAAATTTACCTATCAAAGTTCAGTTTTTTGTTAATTTTTTTCTTTCTTAATTTGCATTTTACAGTGTGAAACTATAGAATTTAAATATGTTGCGTGTACCCAATTTGTTGCCTCGTCTTGCGCGCCAGATCGGAGTTGCTCCAGCCGGAGCTTCTAGCATATTCCGCGTAAGTACTCAACGGAATGCCGCCTCTTTACATAATACGCCGCATGCAGCCGTAGTTGATGAGGGGGAGTGGGAGGTGGCTGATGTTCATGTTTTTTATGAATTTACTAAATAAATGGCCTAATCTCTTATTACAGACTCTGCCAGTGGCCAATCATGGTTTGCATCGTTATAAGTAAGTAATATCCATAGATTTATCGAACCATTTTGCTTATGTAACGAGCACATGCTGAAAACAATCGTGCGGCATATTTACACTTGGTTTCTCTACATTGCATCATAATCTGCAAGATCGATCTGTACATTTTCTTTAATCATATAAATCAGTTTAGGTGTTGCTTACCTCTTATTATTTTTGATGTAAGGTAACATATGTATACAGGGTGCTTCCTGTTTTCTGTTGATATGTAAACAATGCATAAGATTTTCCCAAGCATTTGTTTTGTCCGATAGTCGCTCGATTCAAAAGTATGTTTTTACCGGAAAATGGATAGAATCTTAAGAATTTCTTAACCCCTCCAAAAAGCAGCATAAGAGGGGAAATCTAGAAATACTCTCCATTTAAGGGTGGTATTCCAAATGAAGAGCGTTTCCCACATCAGAATTTATTTTCTGTCGAAGCTTCTAGGCCAATGTTCTATAGTTTTCTTATCTCTGTTGCCTCCTGTTGCCATGCTTATCACTATGTTTCTTTTATTGTTCGTTTAGATCCGGAGATGTTAAAGGTGCTGTTATTGGCATTGATTTGGGCACAACCAACTCTTGCTTGGCTGTGATGGAGGGCAAACAGGCAAAGGTCATTGAGAATGCCGAGGGTGCGCGTACCACTCCCTCCCATGTGGCGTTCACCAAAGAAGGAGAACGTTTGGTTGGTATGCCCGCCAAGCGTCAAGCTGTTACCAATGCGGCCAACACTTTCTATGCCACAAAGCGTTTGATTGGTCGCCGTTTTGATGATCCCGAGGTGAAAAAGGACATTACCAACTTGTCATACAAAGTGGTTAAGGCCTCAAATGGTGATGCCTGGGTCTCAGCCACCGATGGCAAAGTATATTCACCCTCGCAAATTGGAGCCTTCATTTTGATCAAAATGAAGGAGACTGCCGAGGCATATCTGAATACACCCGTCAAGAATGCCGTCGTTACCGTGCCAGCGTACTTTAATGATTCACAGCGTCAGGCCACCAAGGATGCGGGACAAATTGCCGGTCTTAATGTTTTGCGTGTGATCAATGAGCCTACAGCAGCTGCCCTGGCTTATGGCATGGACAAAACCGAGGACAAAATGTAAATAATTTACTTTAAATCATTCGATTTCTATAACTTATTAACATTTATTTTTTAATTTTAGCATCGCTGTTTATGATTTGGGCGGTGGAACTTTTGATATTTCAATTTTGGAAATCCAAAAGGGTGTATTTGAAGTGAAGTCCACCAATGGCGATACCTTGTTGGGTGGCGAGGATTTCGATAATACGATTGTCGACTACTTGGTGGCCGAATTCAAGAAAGATACTGGAATCGATATCCGTAAGGATGGCATTGCCATGCAGCGTTTGAAGGAAGCTGCTGAGAAGGCAAAGTGCGAGTTGTCCTCATCCCAACAGACTGACATCAATTTGCCTTACTTGACCATGGATTCCGCTGGTCCTCAGCACATGAACCTTAAAATGACACGCGCCAAGCTGGAGAGTCTGGTGGGTGATCTCATCAAGCGCACAATTCAACCTTGTCAGAAGGCTTTGTCCGATGCCGACGTGTCCAAATCGGAAATTGGTGAAGTATTGTTAGTCGGTGGTATGACTCGTATGCCCAAGGTGCAATCCACTGTACAGGACCTGTTTGGACGTCAGCCCTCACGTTCGGTTAATCCCGATGAGGCTGTGGCTGTCGGAGCCGCTGTCCAAGGTGGTGTTCTAGCTGGTGATGTCACCGATGTTCTGCTGCTCGATGTTACACCTTTGTCCCTGGGTATTGAGACTTTGGGTGGAGTGTTCACACGTCTTATCTCAAGGAATACCACAATTCCCACAAAGAAATCACAGGTCTTCTCCACAGCCGCCGATGGCCAGACTCAGGTGGAAATTAAGGTGCATCAGGGCGAACGTGAAATGGCTAATGACAACAAAAAGCTTGGTTCCTTCACGTTGGTTGGCATTCCACCAGCACCACGTGGTGTCCCTCAAATCGAGGTTGTCTTCGATATTGATGCCAACGGCATTGTCCATGTGTCTGCCAAGGATAAGGGCACTGGCAAGGAACAACAGATTGTTATTCAATCTAGCGGTGGTCTAAGCAAAGATGAAATCGAAAACATGATCAAGAAGGCCGAAGAATATGCCTCAGCTGACAAGAAGAAGCGTGAACTGATTGAGATTGTTAACCAGGGAGAGAGCATACTCCACGACACAGAGACCAAGATGGAAGAATTCAAGAGTCAGCTGCCCGCCGAGGAGGTAAGAAAACTTCTAGATAACCAAAAAGGGCAAGTTGTTTAATTATAATTTTATCATTGCAGTGCGAAAAGCTGAAGAAGGAAATTGCTGACCTGCGCACATTGATGGCCAACAAGGAGACAGCTGATCTCGAGGAAGTTCGTAAGGCTACCACTCAATTGCAGCAGTCTTCATTGAAGCTCTTCGAGATGGCCTACAAGAAGGTGAGTTTCCATACCCAGTCTCAACTTAAAGTCATTACTAAAACCAATCATTTATCTCTTGTTTCCAGATGGCTGCTGAGCGTGAGGGTAGCTCATCGGGATCTGCTGATAGCAGCAGCAGCAGTTCGAACGAGACTTCTGGCGATGCCAAGAAGGAAGAAAAGAACTAAATGTTAGGCCAACCATAGTCATAGTTGTCATAGTTCCCCGCCACTCCATCTCTACACACACACACACATACACACACACTTTCCTTATACCCCATAATTTAAATGATAATCGCTTTTGGAATTCTAATAAGTTTTATTTTAAACCCCTCATCATGAAGAATTCCCTTTTCCAAAATCACACATACACATACACAAAGCAAGAAGAGAAGAAGAAAGCATTTACCCAAAATTGTGTAGTTATGTCGGACAGATCAGCTGACAAAAATCTTCGCCACTAAAAACAAAATTGTAAGAATTTGTGTTGCATAAAGTTTTAATTGTTTATTATGTAACCAAAATTGCCTTCCCTGGCGGGTGGCCTTATGATAATGGCCGAAGTCTCTGTGTTCGTGCTCAACCCTCTGTAAGATTTCCCTTATTTTTACATTTATCCTAAAATAAAAACAAAAAAAGACTAGTTTTTAGTGTTAAACTAGAATCATCGAGCACATCACAAACTTCACAGGTGGCCCTCTGTTTTTAAAGGGCATTGGTAATCAGTTTGTTTTTGGGGGATCTCTTCCACTCCCCCCACAACCTTTAAACCCGTAATTTAAGCTAAAGTTTGTTTTGGTTTCCAGTGAGATTAACCAAAAATTTGACTGGGTAAACGATGCAATTAAATTTAAACAATCGATGTAAATTTAAAATATACGTGAACTTAAAACATAAAATTAAATGTCTGTGTCTACAAATTATTTAAACGTTATAAGAAAAAAAAGACTTGAAATGAAAAATTTTAGTCTTATGAATTGTTTTGGACTCTAATTGTTTTCTAAAGTTGCTTTTAGTTTTGAATTCTGAATTCTTAATTTATATAATTATGAGGCAAAAAACCGTTTAAAATTAAATCAAGGGGACAAATTTCGAAGGACTACCAACATCTATTGCTTTAAATTTAGTTCGAATCAAAATAACAAAAGAAATATCATAGATTTAAGAGATTTAAGTCGATATACTCAGGAAAAGGACTTAAAAACCAAATGTTAGGATTTGGTCCGTGTTCTTATATTTTATCTCAAATATTTTTCCAGAACGACATTTTTAATTTCTAACCGATTTCAAATATGTACTCAATTTAGCAAAACAGTTGGTCAAACAATATAGAATATTATTATTCCAAATATGATATAAATGATAGGTCCTATATATAATTTGTCCATTTTTTAAAGTTCAATTCTCATTTAAGACGAATTCGTTTGCCTAATTCATGACATCAGTCCATGAAATATAGTTTTCATTTCGTTTAATAAACATTTCTTTTATTTAATTAATAAATTAACTTAACAACTAAATACTAATTACAATGGGATACCGCCAATGTCTCATCTCTGAGATATTTGGCATATCATTGATCGAAATTCGTAAACCTATTAACTTAGCTAGAGACTAGTTTTTCACATGGCGCCTGTTTGCAATTTGTACAACGTGTAATAAAGACCACGATTCTTTAGAAGATCGTGGTGGGTGCCGCTTTCGCAGACGACACCATTCTCAAACACGTAGATGATATCCGAGTCGACTATGGTGGACAATCTGTGGGCTATACTAATGGTGGTGCGTCCTTCAGCAGCAGCATCTAGAGCATCTTGGACAATCTACAACATAGAATTAGATGAAAGATAAGTAAACAAAGAAAGAAAGATAGATGGAAGGGAACTCACCTTCTCACTCTCTGCATCTAAGGCAGAGGTGGCTTCATCGAGCAACAAAATCTTTGGATTACGTATAAGGGCACGAGCTATGGCAATACGCTGCTTCTGACCACCGGATAGCTGGGCACCCTTCTCTCCCATGCGTGTATCATAGCCCAAGGGAAGGGCCGAAATGAACTGATGAATATTGGACTTCTTGCAAGCGGCTATAATCTCCTGTTCGGTAACTGTTCGCGAATTGTCGCCATAGGCAATGTTTTCTCTAATGGTGCGATCAAACAGAATGGGCTCCTGTGACACAATGCCCAGTTGATTACGTAGATTCCTTATGGAAATTTCACGAATATCATTTTGATCGATCAGCACGGAGCCTTCGTCGACATCATAGAAACGCTGGATAAGCTGAATGCAAGTCGATTTGCCACAGCCAGATGGACCAACCAGAGCCACCTTTTGTCCTGTCTTTACTGGCAGGATAATTCCCTTAAGCACTTGCATTTCTTTGCGTGTGGGATACGTGAATTCGACTCGATCGTACATAACATTACCCTGCGAATGCCAAGGAAGCTGTGAGACTCCAGGCTTGTCGGTGACCAGAGGTTGTCGCTTGAGGAAGTTCAGAATCGTTTTTGCCGCACTTATACCCTTCTGCATATTGGGGGCAAAAGCCAAGGCATTGGCTATAGACGCTGTGCCCATGATCAAAGCTTGTGAGACCCTAAAAGAAGCAAGAAAGAAGAAGATTAGCTTGTGCTTTCAAAGGACTAACGGGTGAACTTACTTAAAGACATCTCCGAATTCGGTGTCACGATTGACCACACACCATCCTCCATAGTACATGCAGGCGGCATAGGCAAAGAACATCATGGACCGAGCCAAACCATAGACCAGACCTCGGTAGTGAGTATTCTTTTTGGCCTTGGCCACAGCCGGATAAAGCATATTCATATAGTTGGAATGGAACATTTCCTCTCTGCCCAAAGAAACGACTGTACGAATGTTGGACACCACTTCGACGGCCAATTTTGTGCAGTTCTCCATGGTCTTGGCCGTGCCCATATTTTCCTGAGCCATAATTGTCCTCTGTAGATAGAAGGCAATCAGAATGAATGGGGTAAAGGCCAAAGCCAAAAGACCCAGACTCCATTCGTAGTACATGGCAAGAGCAATGCCCAATACAAGTGTTGAAACGGATTGGATAATAGTTCCTATGCGCTGACCAGTGGCCTAAGAGATTCGTAAACAAGAAATTAGAAGATATAATCCCAGTTTAGATATTCTATAACTTACACCTTGAATAGCAGCCGCATCGCCGGAAAGACGCGCACATAGACTACCCGTTCCATTGGCACGATCATCGAACCAGGCCACCTCTTGTCTCAACATTGTCTCGAATAGTAATCCTCGAATACGTTCCGTGAGGCGTTCGCCAGCAATGCCAAAGAAGAAGATTTGCAGGAAGGTAGCGATGCCTACCACAATACCGGCTATGAGGAAGTACAAACTATATTGATTGGAATTCTCTCGCACATATTCATCGTTGTCCTTGACGGCCAAAACTTGCAGGATGCTGCCAAAGAGAACGGCAAAAATAGGCATGGCACAGCCCATGATAACCGATGAAATGCAACCAATGGTGATTTGTGGCCATTCCGGGGAGTTCATTTTCATTACCCCGGACATGGGGGAAACGGCATTGGGATCCTTCTCCTTCTTCTGCTTCTTCTTTTTCTTATCCTTCTTTGATTCTTCTTCATCGACTTCCTCCTCAATTATCTTAATATCCTCTTCATCTTCATCCTTAATGTCGAAATTCTTATAGATATCACCGCTGGGACTGAGTACAGTGCCATCATCCTCACCCAACTGGGTGGTAACCAGATTGAAGTAATGATTCTTGATCATCATAAGCTCCTGATGGGTTCCACTCTCAACCACTTCGCCCTTGTTAATAACAATAATTTTGTCGGCCCTCCTCACCGTTGACAAACGATGAGCCACAATGACTGTGGTGCGTCCAGCACTTGCCTTTTCTAGAGCCGCTTGTACCTTGGCCTCGCTAGCCGTATCCAGGGCAGAGGTGGCTTCATCCAGCAGCAGGATTTCAGGATTACGTACCAGAGCACGGGCAATGGCAATACGTTGCTTCTGTCCTCCCGACAATTGAGCTCCTCGCTCGCCCACCAGTGTATCGTATCCCTTGGGCAGTTTCTTAACGAATATGGCAGCATTAGCAGCAGCAGCAGCGGCATGAATCTCTTCCTCGGTGGCATCCTCACGTCCATAGCGTATATTCTCGTAGATAGATTGACCAAAGAGCACCGGTTCCTGACCCACTACACCAATGCGATCACGCAACCAATTGATATTAAGATCCTTTAGATTCTTTCCATTAAATAACAGTTCACCGCCATCGGGGTCATAGAAACGCTGAAGCAATTGAATGCACGTGGATTTGCCACAACCGGAGGGACCCACCAGAGCCACCGTCTCGCCACGATGAATCTTCAGATTCAGCTTGTTCAAAATCTGAATCTTCTTACGCGTCGGGTAATGGAACTCCACATTACGGAACTCAATCTCGGTTAGAGGTTCGTTTAGTTTCTTACCCTGTGGTTCAATGGGATTGATGATGGGAATCTGTTCAATAATTTGAAAGACCTTGGCACAAGCTCCTTTGGCAATGCCAAATGCCTCAATATACGGAGCAGCCATGCCAATATTCATGGAGCCCATCATAACCGAAAAGAACACAGTAATCATAGTTCCGGGGTCATAGTTTTCATAGTACGGATCCTTGTAGCCCTTCAACACCAAACCAACGCCATACCAAAAGGCCAGAGCATAAGATGCATAGATAAAGAACCAAAGAAGTCCAAAACCCAATCCGGAGAACATATTACGTTTGATATTCAATTCCTTGGCCCCAACGACGCGCACCTTGTAGGCAGCCACTTCTTTCTCTTCGCCCTCGAAAGCCTTGACAGTCCGGATACCAGATAGGGCCTCCTCGGCCACAACAGCTGCTCCTGCATACATGCTAACCTCCTGTTTGGCCAGCTTAGAGGTGGCCACTGATACCAAGCCCATGGCAATGAAAGTCACCGGCAAACTGGTCAGGCACACCAACGATAATTGCCAACCCTTCACAAATGCCAATACCAAGGAGCCAATAAACGATACAATATAATGGACAAACATTACAACTTTCTCAGCCAGGCCGTCCTCCATTTTAGACAAATCCCTATAGAAGAACAGCAAGTCATTAGCCTAAGTTCCCGTTTGGAATGTTGTTGTACTTACTCATTCATGCGACTGGCCACTTCACCGCTCTGATTGAAGTCATACCAACTCATATCTTGATGCAAGATTGAACGAAAGAATCTCGATCTTATGTTCAGAATCTGCGAGTGGGCAGCATAATTGAAAGTAGTCACCGATATATAGGAGCAGACCAACATGACTATGCCAATATAAGTGTTCTGTAGTGAAAATTCCTGAACAGAATCCAAAAGAGCCTCGGACATGGCATCGTCACGGGTGTATCGTGTTCCTTGAATGGCACCGCCAAAATCAATCATACTCTGAAAATGTTAATGAGGTTTAAGTGAAGGGCAAAAACCAGATATAATGCTTAATGGCACTTACATTGGCCAAGTTACCAAATATCCAACTGTTGGCTGGTGTGGTTAGGCCCGTAGCTATGGCACACAATAAACCAATTCCATACATTACGCGATCCTTTGTCGTGGCATAACGAAACATGGCAAAGAAACCAACTGGCTTAAGATCATCCTTGGGCTTCTCATCACCATCCTCACTGCCCTCACTGTCATCTGAAGAGTCATGCTTCGATTTCTTTTTCGTTTTATTCGGTTCACTGCAATAAACCACAATGTGGTTAGTAAAAATACTCACAATCAATTCATAAAGCAGCTAATATATGCTTTATCTATGACACAAGTCAAGGCTGCGTCCAAAGCCCTCGAACCTCAGCGCCATGCGTGCTCTTAGACTCTAATCAGCCTGTGAAACGATTGCGTCGATCGTCAATAAATATCTAACCCCACACACACACACACACCCACACACACACGCAAAATAAACATATTCTATTTCTTCTTTGTTTTGCTACCCCCTTGTGAATCATTGATAAAAAGAAAAACCCATTATTCGTACACTTTTCGAAAACCTAACAGTTTTTTCATCTTAAAAACCAATTCAAAATTTTGAAATACCAAACTAAATTTATATATTTTTGTGTTTACTTTTCTTTTATTTTAATGTTACAAAGCTTGAAATGAGCTGTAAACTATGCTTTTCTTTTTTTCACTTCAACTGTTTGTGATTCCCAACTAGTATTAGTTTTCAAGTAGTGAGTAGCTTAAGTGGCAAAGCTTGCTGATAACTAAAACTTCTTAAAATAGCCCTTAACAAGCAACCTGCTAATTTAATTTCACAATTTAATAAATTACTAAGTGGATTTTAATAACAAATTTTTAAATTCAATTTCAGTTAGAAAATTGTGAGTTGAAATTAATTTCAATTCAATTCAACTTTCCATTAACGACTATTAGAATCATTTAAACAACGCCTTGCTCTATGTCTATCAATTTATCATCGGTTCTATGAAATTTATTGCCCTTTTGATTGTGGGTGGTGAATAATTGGCCAAATGGCGACAACTAAAAGCAAAATGATAAACTGATATGTGCAAATAGCAAAGTCACGATGGCTATGAAATTTTTTTATAAGGCTCATAAAGAAAGACCAGGGCACACTTCCCTTTAAAAATTCTTAAAAGAAAAACCTCACGTGCTGAAGTTTGAGAAAATTGATTTATTTCCAATCAATTATTTGATATGTTATCAAAAATAATTACCATATTCATACAAGTGCCGATTAAAAGGCTTTATCTGGTCAAAATTCAAATGTGATAGATTGGAATTACATATGCATTTTTTTTAACATTTCAAGTGCCTAATATTATATAGTTTTATGTGATATTAAAATGTCATTTAAAAGTCATTAATGGTAAAATAACAAATTATTATAAATAAAACACAAAATAATTTATAAACTAATTCAATTACATTTTCTTTGCACTTTAATTGTTTAATTGTTGTTTTCAATGAAGGACAAACAAAATCCTTGCAAATAGTCAATATTCATGATTTGGCAAATTTTTAGAAAGTTAATTCAATTGCCAGAAATCACTTCGACACTTTTCTTATTTTATTTTGATGGAAAGTTCACTCAAAAATTCTTTAACTTTATCATGACTTGTAAATACTTTCTGTAAGTAATTAATCATTACTTGAAATTACATATAATTTGTTAAGGAGATAAGTTTTTTTTTCCAAAATTAATCACCAATTAATTTAATAAAAATTCATTTTCCACACTGATGCTTAGAAAATCCTTTAAATGCCATTCAATTTCTTAATTTAAAAATACTTTAAACACACTCAAATATCCACGCATTCAATGTTTATTGCCAATTTGTTAGAAAGCTTGAAAAAATTACAAATTTTCTTAAAGAAATAAGATGACAAAGCTATTTTTCTGCTATAAACTTATTCACCAATTGACTGAACTTTTTTTTTTTTCAACTCATTTTTCACATTTAATGATTAGAAAATCATTCAATGTCACTTAAATTTATATAAGTAGAGTAATTCTTAAAACTTTACCATGATTTCATGATATTTTCAAAGAAACACACAAAATTTATCTAAAATTTTTCATAAGATAAATTGAAATTTTTTTTTTTTTTTTTAACTCACAAGCTCTTTTTATCCTTGCCATTGCCAGCAAAGGAATCAGCCAATGTTATATTGGTTTTGTAATGGGATGGTGGTCCCTCATCGTCCTTGACGATGTTACCGTTCGATGCGGCCGTCATTATGTCTCGAATACGCAAAAAAATCCTTTTTCAACCCTTCACTTCAAAAATATAATGTAGGTAAACGCGAGCCGATCAATAGAATGGTTTCTAAAAGACTAATAATATTTACCAAATTCCTTAGGCCTTTATATTTGAATACACACGCACAGAGCCTTGTTATCAGAGACACTAAAATAACTGATAGTACTCACTCACACACACAAACATTGCCAATATCTGAGCAAGACGGCAGTGTTTTGTTCATTTTTTATCAATTTATTGGTGAATATATACCAAAAATTAAGAGTAATGCTGAGTCAAAGAGAAGGTCAATCGAAAAGAGTTGTGCCATTTATAAAACATGCTTAATAGTTATATATGTACATACATATATGAAGAGTGGTCATTATTTCTATGGAAGAAATCCTTAAATTCATTTATGTTAATGCCATTTCCATAAATTGTCATTGACAATTTTCGGATAGTTTAGTTAAAGGTTTTAGTCCATCCTAATTAGGATTCAAGAGACTGATGAAATTCTCTTCTAGTTAATTTGTGAGCAAATGAAAATATTTGTTTCAAGTATCAAGTTCTTTGTACACTTAAAAAAAAAAAAATACCAAAAGAAAGGGTCAAACTTCAGACCAAGGGACCAATTACCACTTTCGAATAGACTATGTGCTGAAGCTGAATCCGTGGGACAAGTGTTTAGATTGGTTTGTGTATTGGAGAAATGTACTCTGGTCTCTAGGTCTGGATTTATCTGTACAATTCCTATATATTTTAGATATAGACCTTCTTAAAAAGAAAATAAAATATTACCCTACGCAATGCAAAGTTTCCAGTCTCTGTTTCTGCCTAACTAACTAAGTTTGGGTGCTATGAGACACATTTTTATACAAAAAGTATGCTTTAAAATTTTCATTCACTTAGAAATTTATAATCTCTTTCAAAGGACAAAGGCGAAAGGATGATAAGTAAATCATTTATATCAGAACCCGATGTCAACAAAATAAATATTTTTTATTATGGGTCTAAAATACAAGTCTAAAAGGCTTTCTCGAATTGTTTGAGAGTAAATAAACTTAATTATTTTTATTTTTTAATTGCGTAAGGATCAAATTTAACAAATAAATCACTTTTTTAAAAACAATATCTTAAATTTTATTTTTACATTAGCTGTGTATTAATATTATTCAAAAACAAAAGCCGAAATTTAGCTTTGAAAATTATTTATTTTTTTGTTAAAGTAATTAAAAAAATTTACTTACTTTGGTCTCGTTCTCTGATAAATGTAATGATTTTCATATTTAATTATTATTGAAATAATTGGAATTCCCTTCATTGATTGACCAGAAATAATTATTATTAGAAATGTTTGTGAAATTATCTTGAGTGTAGTAAAGTAATTACAGTCGATTTATTATAGGTACATGAGCATAGGCAAAATTTCACAATTTTTTGTTAGGCATGTCATCAGCCTTTGCTGTTAAGAGAGAGAGTGAGAGAGCGAGAGAGAGAGAGAGAGAGAGGAACACAAGAAAGAGTGTCAGGAATTTTAAGGCCCTATAGCAACCTGCTGATACTTATCCTTATCAATCAAAGTGCGAGTGTCGATCCAATGCTTTGAGGCAATGTTATGGCAAAAAGCGTGACTACCTAATGATTAACTTAATAAAAACATATACATACACACACCTAGACTATAACATTTTACTTTGACAATGTGAAATGACTAAACAGTTTTCCGCATGGCGGTGATAACAAGAATAAAAACGAAACAAAAGAAAGAAAAACCCAAATCAGAATTGACATTTGGTTGGTATTGAATTTATTTATTTTTTATATTGGCCAAAACGTAAGCCATCCTGATGAGTTTGCCAATATATGTGTATATTGGCTACAACTAGACAGTCGCTTTATCACTTTTGGTTGAACTGATATGAGCCGCCCGACCACTCAAGTGGAACACGGTAATTAGTGTAGAATTACTATTATGTTTTTTTCTCCCTTTTTTTTTTTTTTTTTTTTTGATTTAACAAATTCTCATGACCATGCGTAGTGCATCACGATTAATTTTGGCCTGCTTCAATATATGACCTTCCACAAAGATGTCCGATTCGTATTGCAAGTAATTGACGCACTTTTCCACATACATTAGAGACTCATTTAGCATTTCGGTTGGTGATAGGGTCGTCTCCAAAGCAATGCGACGTGTATTTTCGGCAATTGCCGAATGAAGTTCAAAACAAAGTGTGCCCAAAGTGCGTACTTCACCTAGGTTAATAAATATAGTATGAGTGTGTGTGTGTGTGTGTGTGTGTGTGGGAGAGAGATATAAACAAATCAATAGATAACATGGCGTATACGTAATAAATGGCTACAAGTGCCATTTCGTCACAACTTTTGTAACAGATCGCATGGCATTTATATAGATATATAAAGATAATATGTATATAATTACAATTATTCAAGTCCAAGCGAACTGTAACTAACCCAAAGAACTATTTTTAAATAAACTATTTATCAAGCTTACATGGCGTTATGGTCTCATATAGTTCGACTAGCTCACGGGCAAACTTCAATTTCAATTGCAGCCTTTCATCGGATACAACCATCAATTCTTGCTGATCTTTGGCTATAATCTGGACAAGCAATATCTTTATTTCGCTCATGTGAAAGTGTTGTGACGGCAGCCAACGTTCATAGTGCTTGAGATACCTACACACACACACAATTGATTAGAATTTTTGGGTGTGAATGACTACCGAAAAATCAAAAACCTGACCATTATGACTCACTTGAAACCATTTTCGATAGTCTTCTCCATGCTCTGTATATCTTGGCCAGCACGCTCGAGTATACCCTCCACATATTGTTTAGGAACTTGCTTGCGGCACTCCTTACACTGCCAGCCACCATGCCAGTCATCCGCTTTGGTGGGCAACATCAGACCCGAACATTTGCGATCCTCACACTTGATGGCACTGTAGTTGGTGCCCAATTCGGTGGGATCTTGGCAACGTAGGCAAGCACATTTAAAGAGCTTCGTCTGCATTAAATGCCGCTGCCGATCCGATGTACCCCAAATGGCATCCGAATAGCAAATGCTTAGATGAGAGTTCTTCTTGATGGCCTGTGGAGCCCAGAGAATGCAATGGCCATGCTTATTGAAACTTTTAGCCAAATTGGGCAGGCATGAGTTCTCCGTGAACGAGGCCACATAGAAGACAGCCACATGCGGTGGATCAGAAGTGGGCACTTCATGTCCATTGATTTGTAAGGCGCCCACAGTGCGCATGATTTCTTCTTCGCTGAACTTTTGAGTCTTGAAAAATCTGCAAAAATTAAAACGTTAATAATTAACTCTTTCTTTTAGATGTGTGAAATGGTGTAACTTTGCCCCTTAAGGTATGTGATGCACAGTAAAAGGAAATTCACTTTTTAAAACTTAGAAAAAAAAAACATATTTTGAAATAGAGTACTTTTTATGCCTATTGCATACTTTAGAGGGCAAAATTCTTGCATCTTTTATCCCAAGATTCGCCTATGCCAATTACTTGGGTATAAATTGCCCTATGCTGGTCAAATCCGCTTTCCATTGGCTCGAACCACGTCTCGTGGACTCCAGAGATTCCAGATCACTGAACTTCTTGGCATTTGCAGCATTCGTTTCACCTAGCAAAAGACATCTGACAGTGCTCACACAAGTATAGAGTGGATGTGGGCCCTGGAACTCCTGCACATTGACCTTTTGGCCACGATCTTTGGTCAATTTGCATTCAGCACGATGCTCATCAAGAGATTTACACTCCGGCCCGCACAAAGGCCAACCACATTGCTCGCATTCTATATGATCTGTGGGCTCAATGCTATTCAGGCAGCCCATACAAACGGGAGCCGATATCTGGGCAGGTCCACGCACCAGTGGCGCCTCCTTAAGTATAATCTCATATGGTTTTATATTCCGTGTGGCCACCAAATGACGACCCAATACCTCATTGTGGGCTATCTGCAGAAAAGAGAAAACCACTTTGAGGTTATATCGACAGTAAAAATGGGAAAATAAATTTACTTTGTATGGATGACAATTGGGTTTGTGTAATTTCCAGTCCTGCTTTTGATGTTGGACACTGCAGTACGAGACCTGATTGCAATTGGAACAATTGTTTTTCGTTGGCTCCGCGCACACCTGACAGGAATTCATTATTGACGGGGAAAGAAAACACAACACAAATGATGAAAAATATTCTTCCTCTTATTTTTTGGCTTTCGCTTCAATGAATCTTCAGTGAGTGAGCTACTGATGCTGAGCATGTAGGGCGATGCATCTATTAATAGATCTCCACCCGAAATTAGTGTGGACCAATGCGGCGAATAATAGACAAAAATATACCAAAAGGGTAAGAGAGTTTACTACAAACGAAGAAAATTGAAGCAAATGAAGCAAAACTTTCGTTTAATTCGTTCTAATTCACATTTTAATATTAGAAGTAACGGCAAATTCATAATAATAAGAATGCTGAGAAATTTCTAAAAGATTATTCTATTTCTTTCATTGATTATATTTTCTCTTTCCCAATTTTTCCAATATCAAATAGGTTCATCTTAATGATGTTTCTAGTTTAGATATAAAACTTGAAATATTTAGGTTTTTGGGGTAAACATAATTGACAACGTTTTAAAAAAAATTAAATCACAATCAATCAGAAGATTGAGATTGAGTTAAACTTATTCAAACTCAGGAATATTTATGATTTGTTTCCTAGATGTAACTAACTAACATCCATCCTTATATAATATTGTAATACATTTTCATTTATTATTGCTCAGTTTTTATTCGTTATCTGCATCGAAAGTTTCGAATTATAAATATTATACATAATATAATCGTAGCTTTAATTTACTTTACCTCCCTAGAGATTTAAATTTAATGAAAAATCGTTCAATTATGTTTTACCCCGAATTTGAAATACGGCCCACGCCCTAGCTTGAAATACTTTTCGCTAAAAAAAAAGGTGGAAAAACGTTTTTTAATGTCAATTGCTAAAGTTTTAAAGGAAACGTTTTAATTTCCAAGTTCTACGATGGTTTGGGAATATATTGAAGTATACTCTTTATAAATTAAAAGTGAATCTGAAGAATATTGTGGAAAACATTGCAAAATTTGTATAAGCAAATCAAACTCCTGATAAACTGATACATCTGAAACTTTCTTTTATTAATTTTTTAAACAATCTTTTAGAAATGTTACTGAAGTATTCAATAAGCTTAATTTTTATTCAAACTTTGCTCTAGTTATATCATCTAAATCCTTACAATAATTTTTGACTTTCGCTAATCAAAATTTGTCGCAATACAGATCACTAGCAATATAGAAATATAGATCCTTTTTAAATAGAAGCCTTGCACAATAGTACTAGTCACAATTGACACTCTGTTTACATTCCTTTAAGTTGTTTTTAATTTGAATTACTATTACTTTTAGTTGATAAATAAAAGAAAAACTAATTGTGCATTGCAAGATCCTAAAATATCTTAAGTAAAGCAATCTGGGTAAGTTCCAAGGATGCGTGAAACATATTTCAGATTTTCATCTTAATTTGTAAACAAAAAAGTATCAAACTTCAGATTATGGATTGCTTTTCGTGGAGCAAGAACTACAAACTACAAAACAGTATTATTTTGATTGTTTTCTTTAATATCTCCATTCAAATGTATTTATCAACTGCCCTAACAATCATTTATTTATTTGCTGTACTAGTAGAATTAAAAGACATTTTGCTAACATAATTGCTTTTCCGTTTCCGTTTTAATCACATCATTAACCAGAACATATCCTGTACTTGGCATTGTGTGCCCTTTTCCAGTTTCACATTGAAATATTTTGTTTTCTAATTTACATACAGTGTTTTATCAATCTAAAATTATTACATTATGTACAAGTTGGGTTCCATTTATATATTGTGACAGGTTTAAATATATATATATATATATATATATATATATATATATATATGTATATATATCTAGTGGAACATGCTAAGTTTGGTGTAGACGTGCTTTAGCCGTTAAGATACAATTATGGTAATTTCTATTTATAAATACAGTTTTTCTTCTCCTTTTTTTGTTTCTTCGTTTCATTTTTTTTTTTTATACACAATTTGTCACTATAGTTAAGTAATATATTGATTGATAGCCTCCACCCCAATCAAACACTGAGGTATGAATGAACCCGCCCTTTTTTTTCTTGTAATTTTTTACTTTTTCTACTGGCATTTTAACTTCTTTTTTGATTTTGGCCTGATTCGCTTATGATTTTTAGCTTTCGATCAAATATCAGTCTCGTCATTAACCCCATTCGACTCGCGTAAAGTGACGAACTTTTGCAATGTGACATTTTCTTTGTTATTGTTGTTTGTGGTGGCACTAATGCTGCGAGATTTGTCACGGGAAATTTTCTCACGGCGTCCATTGACTTGGAAATTGTCCTTTTGGAATGGTCTAGTTATAGAATGATCAAATGCAATACGCTGTTCAACAGCATTAGCAACAGAACCATCAGCCGGCAGCGGTGGATCATGAGCGTGGTAGTTTCCTAAACAAAGACAAAGCATTTTAAAGGTGCTACCTTTAACTAACCAGATTCTCGTAAGATCAGCTACTCACCTTCAGCTCCATACATTTCGGCATGCTGCTTAAATGCATTTCGATTGCGTCTTCCACGCTTGCGCATATTTAAACGTAATGCCGAGACCTTGAGATTGGATCTGTTGCGTTTAGTTTTTAATGGACTAGTGGCTGGTAGCTCAACTGGACTCGGACTGGTGCTTGGACTAAAGTGACGACCCATAGTACTTTCAGTATCCGAATGATTGACGGCATTATGAAGTTCTTCGTCGACATCTGCTTCCACATCGGGTTCAGGTTCGTCAGTTTCATCATCCTGATCAATTATCTCGATTTCATCAGCCTCATCGTCATCGGATAATGCTCGTCGCAGCAGTATTTCAGGACCTCCTCCATAGATACCATGCAGGAAATGCCATAATCTGGCATTCAATTGGGCAAAGTCCGCACCCGAACGTACACAACTTATGGTGGAAGTGGTATTATCGCTGGGATGGGCAATGCCCTCATTTGTAATAGGTCCCGGCTCCTTTTGGGTTTTTCCGCGCGAAAATTGCTGCCATGAACGCAGCCAAGGCATGGCAATGGCATAAATGGCCGATGAATCCAAATGTTCACTTTGCAAGCCATTATATTTGGTAAACTCATTCAGTTCATATAGTTGGCGCCTGGCCAAACACTCGGCTACCCTTTTGCAAGCCTCGCACTGGAATAGTATATTCACAGCGGGACCGCCACCAAATATTTTAAAAAGATAGTCCCATAACGGTTGGGAAATTGGCACTGCAATCTGACTAATTAAATCGGCTTTGGAATGTAGGATACCACCATGAGGGCACAGGATTTCCCGATTATTAATGGGTCCCGGTTCGGAAAAGGTGGCCAATCTGGTTAGCCACTTTCGTGTGACATAGAATTGTATATCGGAATGGCATAAGGGATACATGGAGGATAAACTAAGAGCCTCTTCACGTACTAGTTTCATTTGGGGATTATGCTTTTGATAGAATAACACATAAGCCTGGCAATTTTGAACAACGTCGGATGACACCTCGTTGACAAATTGATCATCGAATTCGTACCAACGACCGTTAAGTGTATTACGAGCATAGCAAGTATAATGGCCACCACCTACAGTACCATGGTGACAAATTACCGATGACAGATTATACGAGTAGACTTGACTTTGGCAATTTTTATCGACATAAGGATGCATATCGAATCCCTCGAGCGGAAAAAAAGACATGAGACGATATTTTTGAACTGTACGATAAATCGTGTCGAAAGCGTTTCAAGTGTATACACAGAACTTCAGGAAGATTAAGCACACGGGAGTATTTAATGCCCGTTCGTAATTTGTTGCATTTTTCGCAGCTGTACATATTATCCCCCTTTAGCTCATCGGCACTAAAGAAACTGGCCATGCAATCGTATAGAGTCACCGATGGCCCATATATCCAAGACCGTAATAGACCCAACATCCAAGATATCCAACCCTCATTGGCATCTGTGGCATTTAAACTCTGAACACTAAGACTGTGCGTCTGATGCAAGACATTAAGGAAATCCCTAGTCGGGATGGGCAAGGAAAGATCCTGGAATGTTTCCTCTCGCGTAGATATGCGATCACAGGTTAAACATTGCACCGAAGACAATAACTTCCCATCAAATACATCACTGATGATGGAACGGGCCGACTCCACGGTGGGTGACGCTGCTGCTGCTGGGGGCATTGATTGGCTGGTGGAATTCTTATGACTGCGTATTTTGGGAGCCATAAAGTATTCAGTTTTCATAAGCACCTCACCCGATGATTCAGACATGCTGCTCTCACAAGTATCATACTCGCTTTCAGAGGCTGTCGGTGTATGAAGGGTGCCCGATACGTGGTCACCCTCTTCCTCATTTGTATCAGGTTTTTCATCCGTTTTGACTTGATGTTGTTGAATCTGCTCCGTAAGCTCCTCATGCAATTGATCCATAAAACAACGCAAAAACTCCTGGGTATCATGCTGCTGATAGCCTCGGAACATAGGATGAACAGAACGTATGCCATAAAGTATGCCCCGGGGTGCAACAAATTCTGCAAGGCACACAAGCTTTAACTTCCTTTGCTTTTCAAAACAATTAATTCCTACCTTTGGGATCATCACAATGTAACCAAATATCCTGCATTAGCCTTTGATAACTTTTGGCCAAACCCACTGGCTTACAACGACTCGAACTCTGATCGGCTATATGCTCGACCAAATCGCCGCAGTTGATGAAATAGTGCGTCATGGGATTCAGATTGCTCAAAGCCTGCAGGGCTGAGTTCATGTAACAAGTGTTTGCCAAATTCTGCAGGCCCACCAGTCCAGTGCCCGAGCCAGTAGCAACATTCTCCAGGTATTCATCCCGCTTTGCCAGCGAATTAAGCGAATAACTAAAGAGCTCATCATGGCATTTTAGCATATTCTCCTCGCGTTCCAAATCGTTGTCCGAATCGGAAGTCTCAGGTGGTAGCTAAAAGCAAAGTAACAAAATAAAGAAAAATCGAAAGTCATGTAAATTGTAAGGGGAATATGCAGTTCGTTCCAGTTCGGTTTCATTTCCAATTTGGCCAGCTCATTGTTACCCGTTGTTCCTTATCCACTGTCTTGTGGTTAGTCTCTGAGTGTGGGCATGGTGGACTGAAGCTCACATTCATTATTCAAAGCGTTCGACGAACTATTTTTTAATGTTTTCTTTGATTATTTTGATTTTATTGAGAATTTCGATGGATGGACTCAATGTGACTGCAGGCCTAAATCGCGCAAAATGCCAAACCAATTGCGCGGAACTAGTACCGGTTCCAAGTCATTCAGATTCATAGCTACAAAAAATTTACTAATCAGTTTAGGGATAAATATAAGTACACGTAAAAATATTTACAAAAAAAATTACAAAGCATTTGCAAATATTATTTAAATAAATTATAGGAAAATTTAACTGTACAATGAACTTGAATTTATTTCTGATTCCATCTAGTTCTTTTTGGAACCAGCACCGGTTCGCGGTGTGACCACATTGCACATTTTCAACTCAAAATCCGAAAATGTGTATACAAAAAGTTTAAAGCGAGCATTTTTCCGTGTGTGATAACATTTCATTGCATTAAATTTAAATTAAGTCACATTGACTTGACAAGTGAGACACGTCCAAGAAGTTACGATTCCATCGATAGCGAAATGTCGAGATTATTATAGTTCTTAAAAGAAAAGCGAATTGGAGGTAAATAGCTGAAAAAAAAAAAATTAAAAAATAATGGAGAAGAAAAATCACCAAAAGAAAAAAAAGAAACAAAATTCAACTGCCACCAAACAACAGCCCTTCCCCCTTGTGTAACCAGAAGAATTTAATTATTCTTACAAGTCCAAACAGAGTTTCTCAACATATTCTAATTGATTTTGTTTCAGCTTAAACCGAAACTTTGCAGCAAAGCGAGAAGAGGAAGGAGAATTGTTGCTGGCATTATGACGCTGGAAACCCAACCCATTGGCGGTGGATGCGATGGCAAAATAGCTGGTCTCTACGACCTGGAAGAAACACTGGGCTCTGGTCATTTTGCAGTGGTGAAATTGGCCCGACATGTGTTTACCGGGGCCAAGGTGGCGGTGAAAGTGGTCGATAAGACTAAATTGGATGAGGTCTCGAAGGCGCATTTGTTTCAGGAAGTGCGGTAAGATCATATATACACACACAGATTCACCGTTGATAATGCTATTGATACTGATTGCTTATATTGATTGCTATATAGGTGCATGAAATTGGTACAGCATCCAAATGTGGTTAGACTCTATGAGGTAATTGACACACAAACCAAATTATATTTGGTTTTGGAGCTGGGGGATGGTGGCGATCTGTATGATTATATAATGCGACACGAGTCTGGATTAAGTGAGGATTTGGCTCGTAAATATTTCAGGCAAATCTTGCGTGCCATCACGTACTGTCATCAATTGCATGTTGTACACAGGTTAGTTTAACCTCTCCGCCAAAAGGTCTACGCCCACTGATAACCCCTTGACTTACGTAAATCTAAATTTTTGCTTGTTACAGAGACCTGAAGCCCGAGAATGTTGTGTTCTTTGAGAAATTAGGCCTGGTGAAATTGACGGATTTTGGTTTCAGTAATAAATTTTTACCGGGCCAAAAATTGGAAACATTTTGTGGTAGTCTGGCATATTCTGCTCCGGAGATACTCTTGGGAGATTCCTATGATGCTCCGGCTGTCGGTAAGTGTACTTTACTCTTGATCATGACTTTTGTCTTTTATTTTAAATCGAAAATTAATTTTTTTATTCAAGATATCTGGTCTCTGGGCGTTATTTTATACATGTTAGTCTGTGGTCAGGCTCCATTCGAGAAGGCCAACGATTCCGAGACCTTAACCATGATAATGGATTGCAAATACACAGTGCCCTCGCATGTTAGTCAGGCTTGTAGGCAATTGATTGCCTCCATGCTTGTACGAGATCCGAAAAAGCGTGCCTCTGTTGAAGAATTAGCCTCATCGGACTGGCTGAAGACAATTGATGAACCCGATAACTCTGCCTCGGCCTCCTCCTCGGCTTCAGGCGGTACGGAAAGCTTTTTACCTTTGGTCAGTCGTCAGCAGTTAAGCGAAGAAGATCATGCCTTTATTATACAAAAAATGATCAATGGAAATATTGCGTCCAAAGAAGAGATATTACAGTAAGGATCTTAAATGTAATCTACCATAACTTTTGTTAACTATATTCTTATTTTAGGGCTCTGGATAAGAACAAGTACAATCATATAACGGCCACTTACTTTTTGTTAGCGGAAATTCGTCTCAGACGACGTCGTGAAGAGCAAATCAAGAAAGAAAAGTTGCTCAATCCTGTGGCTGAGAAACCCAGCCCAACTGAGGGCTCTAAAGTTCAAGTAGTACCGCCCATTAGCATCAATGTAACCCCAGCCTCGCAATTGTGTCAGGATAGCATGAAACCTGACAAAAGGAGTCGCAAATGCAGCATTGTCCGCGAAGAGGACGAAGAGGAATCAGCTAATGAAGGCTCTGGTTTGGGTAATGAACTAAAAGTGGCAAGTTCACGTCGTGAATCCATTTCCGATGGCCGCCTTAACCGATCGGTTTTCGAGAGTCAATCCCAGCCAGCCCCAGCTGCCGAAGTGCCAAGTAGTCCACGACATTTACATTCACGCACAAAGATTTTAATACCAATGGAACCAAGTTTACCACAGAAACTTGACAAATCTATCGAGGATGACGATGGGGATACATTGAGTGGTCTCAAAGAATTGGAAATTGGCAAGCTAAAACCTTTACCTAGCAGCAGTAAAAACCCAGTGCTTACGCATCGACGAAGTAAACTAAACAAGATTAGGACACCGTCGTGTAGCAGCTCAGAGGCCTCCGATGATGATACCCAAAAGCGGAATAAGAAAAAAATTAATAAATTTGTGGGAGATACACCCATAAGATTTCGTATGCATCGTCGGGATTCGCACGATGACTCCAGCGATTCGCAGGATCAGCTTTATCCACCGCCAGGTTCAAATAGCAGTGGCACCGGTGCCAATTTCATATCGAATAACAGCTCTGGCGGCAAAAAAGAGACTCAAGGACAATGCAAAGAGGTGAATAAATTTTTTTTTTTCACTGATTTCTATTATTTGGATAAATATTCTTTCATTTGCAGCACAACAAATCAGAGGAAACACGCAAATCTCATACTCAAAAGCAGCGTAAACAGCACAAGGATCATCAACTGGACAAACATTCCCATGAGGAAAAGCATAATAATCATCATCAGTATCAGCATCAGCATCAACATCTTCATCATCATCAGCAGGAGCAACAACAATATGAGCATCAGAACAATCACCACCAGGCCAGGAGGAGACGCATTAGAGAAAGCCAATCCCTGGATCGCATCACAGAGGCCGAGACGGAGGCTTGCTCCTCAACAATAACACCAACAACAGCAGCGACAGCTTCGTCATTATCAGCAACAACCATCCTACATATCGATCAAAGATATTCCCTATTCAATTTAAATACAAATATTAAATCACTCTCACTGGCTGAAACCCAGGAGGAGTATGAAGAGGATGAAGATGATGATGGGGGGGGACCAAATTATAAATACATTAAATGCAGCCAAAGCCACGCTACAACATGAGCAATATTTAATGAATACAACAAACAACAACAACATTAGCAGCAACACCAATAACACCAACGAACGTAAAACAACACCAAAAGATATTTATCAGCTAAATGATATCGAGCACATGAACCGATTGATTTTGGCCGATAGAAGCCTTACCAAAGCAATACAAGTAACGGGCTCTAAATGCTTTGTCACTATCAAGAAAATTCGTAGGCTCGGCAAATATTTTCCTGTTGTCAACTTTTCTTAAGTCAAAAAATAAAAACAAATATATATATATATTAACATATATATAAAATCAACCGCAAAAGTAGAAAACAGATGAAAAGTAGTAGAAAAGTGCATTCTTAATATAGTTATGATGCATGTTTTGACAAGTAAAAAAAAAAAAAAAGAAGTTAATCCCGGCATATAAAACAAAATTAAATTGAAAAAGGAATTACAATTAGTTTTTAGCGTAATTGTTTTTGTCTATCATCATTACGCTTAAATTATTCTAAATATATTAATTTATACCTATATAATATATAAATATATTTACTTGTAAGTGTAATTACTCAATGCAATATATTTAGAAAAAAGGAAAAAATAAAAATTGCAACAAAAATTAAAGATGATTAGAACTGATTGGAAAGATTTCAAAAACGCCGGAAAAATTTTCTTTCTTCAAATGAAATAAACAATTTTATTAATGAAAACAAAAGAATTCAATGTCACAGACAGTTAATGAGTAAATAATAACAAGGAAAATTCGTAGTTCAATTTGGCATCATTCATAGAGCTTTGGTTTTTGCTTAATTAGTAATTAAATGTATATATGTATATATTTAAGGCACTGATAATTTTTCATCAGAAGATTAAGAGGATTCCGTAATTTCCTCATTGACACTTGCCAAAACCACTTCGGGAATTTCGCAACCAAAGTAGGCATTATTTTGGGCACAGTAAATGATTAGGCGACGCCAACTATCATCGACGGCGAGCAAATGGGGATTACCCACAACAACCAGGAGGGAACGGGCACGTGATATGGCCACATTCATACGTTTATTGCATCGCACAAAACCAAGATTGAAACGGGTATCACGTGGCAGCATGGAGGCGCACGAGCGAACTGTGGAAACCAAAATGATGTCACGTTCCTGTCCCTGAAACTCCTCAACTGATCCAATTTTTTGGGATGCTTACTTCGACGCCAGCAAACATATTTCGTATTGTCTTCACTTGTTTTGTATATGGCGTTATAATGCCTATCTGATCGGGACTAATATCCCGACGATATAAGGAGAGTGTTGTTAGGAAGATTTCTTGCGCTTCTGACGCATTGAACCATGAAGGAGAATCCCGTTCCTGTACATTTTCACCAATAACGCCATAAAATATCACACCATGAGCAGGAGGCATCTCCAAGTCGTTTGAAAAGATTGGTTGCAACTTCGTTAGGAGCTTCGCTTGTGGTGAATCCTTATCGGAGATCATGGGGATCAACTCATTTTCATAGAATAGCCGACTGTAGACATTCATGATCGAGGGCAGGGCACGATAATTATATAGAAGTTTGGTCAGCAAACACGGATTGTGGCCCGAACTTGACGGAAAACGTATTAAATCCTTGCAATAGGGATTATGTTTGACCACACGCTCCAAGAATGAGATATCAAAACCAAGTTGTTTCGCCACTGGATTAGTAATAATAGACTGCAACTGATTGGGATCCCCAGCCAAGATGACCTGGTTCGGTTGCTTGCTTAGCAGGACGACTGGAACAATAGTTTCCGATTCCGTACATTGACCAGCCTCATCAATCAGAATGTGAGTAAAGTGTCCACGTTTAAAACCAACCTGCAAAAAGTTACCCAATGTCGTGCAGGTACTGATAGTCACTCGATGGTTGCCCAGAAAATTCATTTGGCACCGCATCTTTAATCCCGATGCTGTGGTTAGCATATTGTCACTGCAAGTGCCCGAAGTGCCTATGTCCAGAGTGGCACAATATTCCGCCAGATCCGGTGGTATCAAATCCTTTTCAACGATATTCTGTGAAACAAGACGTATAAAGGTGCCCGGCGCCAGAACATTACTATTAATCAGTCGCTTGGTAATTAAATCCGCTGCACTATTCGATGGTGTTCCGACCAAGAGACGTGCACTCGGCAAATTGTATAGTAGCTGCAATATGGTCTCCACCACTGTGACTGTTTTCCCAGTTCCCGGTGGTCCAAATATCACATATGGCATATTATCAGCTTCGCCGCGTAAAATATTGAAAACAGCACGCTTCTGAATGCCATTCAAGTTTTGATTATACCAAGTCAATTTGCTGTTATACAAATACATATCATCATTATCGTTCAATGTCAAATCCAATTGTGGATATTTCCTTTTCGTAAGTTTCGATGGGAAAAGGAAATTCTCACCAAATAGAGAGATTGCTTGGGGTATAGCATAATGCTGTTTCCGCAAAGCATAACGTGAGAAATAAAATTCCACACGATGATCTGCATTATTGTAATTATCATGAAAATGAGAATTGAATTTAAGAAGCACACGATCGAATAAGACTTTCGTGACAATTCCTTCGAAGGATTTGTCCATTTTTACATCCCATATGGCGTTGGCTCGCACTACGTCACCTATGGCTAGGGAGGGTCGACGCTCGGCCAGATTCTCGACATGAAGGGAAAGAAATTCACCATCCCGTTGGAAATGGGCTCGTTCCATATCATAATTACGAAATTGTATAAACATCTCTATTTCCTCCAAGTGCAAGAACAATTTAAAACGTTGTGCATAGTTGTGAATAGTTAGCTTATCCGTAAGGAAAGGATAATCGCTCGTAATGGTTTGGGCCCGCTCTCTACGCGAACTTTGTTCGAGATATGAACGACGAAGTTTATCTGGCACTTCATAATTTTCCAAACGAAGCCCAACAAAACGTCGCTTTGGATGCATATACTCGCCGGGTACAACGTCCACCTTATGCTCCCACACTCTATTGGCGTATGAACAATTACGCTGGTATGTTGTTCTTCCAGTTGTTTTATTATAATCTGCTATTAAAAGTCGTTTCTCGGCGGCTCTTGCTTTTTCCTCTGTCTCCACGACGACAATCAAAAAGGATCGCTTTACTTTGCATTTGTCAAAGTTTAACGTATAAAAGTACTTCACTTCGCCGTGGTATTGTGTATGCACTTCAAAGACCACGGAAATCTGTTCACCTGCTTGGATATCAACTGTTCCTTTGGGCGTTAAGAGTGTAAACTGGGGTGAAGCGTCATCAGTATTGATTTCAATTGAACGCAATTGAAGAACTTTGTTTAGTTTGTTATGAGCCATTATGATGAAATTCTTCTTTTGCCAGAGTTCCGTAAAAATTGCATACTCGGGCCCGGAGAAGGAGACAATATTATTCGGTTTCTGATAGTTAAATTTTGTATTTGTAATACCAAAATTCTTCTCAGCTAATGCTAATTTGATCGCACGACGAGACCAATTTGACCTATTACTCTCAATCAGATCGACAATGACAATATCATCCAAATGTAGCTTTTCATTCGATGGAATATCCTCTTTCAGGATAAAGGCATTATCAGATAGTTCAACCACATCATTGTGTACACTCTCCACAGTGCAACGCTCGTTCATGTCCAAGCGGGAGGGAATTATCTTCAAGACTTCTAAAAGTTCACCCTGTTTATCCACATAATTTTCGTCCACTTGAACTTTGCATTCAATTAAAATGCAATCTCCGGTTTTGGGTGAAAAGGTCATCTCAATATTATCCAACTCCACCGTCAATAAACCACAATCTGTATCCACTTCAATGGTGGATTGAAAACGCTGAACGACCACACCAAGTCTATTGCGTACTTGAGTTTTAAAATAATTGGGTTTTTCCAATTTTAAGGATTCCACAGCTTTCTCCAGCTTTTTACCGCAGTCACCTGCGGTAGTCTCCTGCCAGTCACCTTCATAAAGCCTCTCAATTTTCACCAAATTAATGGCATCATCTTTGGGATCCGATTGATATGTCAAATATTGGACCTTACAGCCCCGATACAGTTCATCGAAAGTTTTTCCACATAGTTTCTTATTGAAACTTATTTTGAAATCAATTATTCCACCTTCTTCGTCAATGCTAGTAATGAACCCTTTGCGCGTTAAGCAAGCCTTCCCGGAATCAATTGCAAGACCCCAATCATCCTCCTCATTCAATTTTGGATCCGTAATCTGCTTAGCATATTCAGTACCGGAGTTTTTTAACTCCTCTTTAAGCACTTGTGTATCGAGAAATTCATCTTCTAAATCCAATTGTTCAGCTATTAAGGGTTTTTGTGTATCCCTCCCACGGATGAAATGCGATATTAAGGAAAACATTGCGTAAGATTCCACTTGATCACTGCGGCTTCTTATTCAAACTGAATTTGAATTCTGTAGATGTGTGTGTTTGTGGGTCCAGAGAACTCTAAAGGCCCTCAGTCTTTTGTTGTATCTCAGATTCTAAAACAAAAAGAGTGAAAAATTGCTTACATATCCAAACTAAAACAGTAAGCGCAAAAGAAACAAACCTCGGCTTTACTCCGCGTTGCTTATCTTAAGAACTTTATTACGAACGCCCTACAAATGGGCATTGTCCACTTGAGTTGAAATTGAATAGCGCAAAAGAAACAAACCTCGGCTTTAGTTCGCGTTGCTTATCTAGAGAGCCGCTGACACCCTACAAATGGGCACTGTCTACTTGAGATGAAATTGCTGAGACTGCGTAATTTGAGACGATTTGACTCAAGTTCTTAAATAAAAAAAAAGAAAAAATACACAGCTAATGACTTTTTAAAAACACGAGCCTGCCGGCTAAAAAAAATTAGAGCGGGCAATGCATCGATAGTCTCCCTCCTCGATAGATTTTGCAGTGATGGAAAAAAATTCGATAATACCAGAAAAATGTCGATTTTCGATAGGTTTTGCTAAGGTCGAAAAATACTAAAACATTAAAAATACAGAAAAATACTAAAAACTATTAAATTTTTCACTTTACAACACTGAACTTTAATACAAATAAATTGTGTTTTTCCGCTCTTAAGAAAAAGGTAAATTAGTAAATTAAACAATATATAAAGTGTTTGTTTAGTAGGTAGAAATGTTAAACAGGTGTCTCTCATAAATAAGTTAATTTAGTTACATTAAGTTTTATCGGCAATTAACTCTTTGAACAACATGACGTGTCACTTCCTTGGGTTTGTGTATTTAAACAACTTTTCTTGATTTTAGAAGTATTCCCACATCAAAATGATAACGGACGTGCAATTGGCAATTTTCTCCAACGTGTTGGGCGTGTTCCTATTTCTTTTGGTGGTGGCTTATCATTATATTAATGCCAATACGGGCAAGTAAGTCATGTAGAATTATTTCCTTTAGCCGGCAAAATTTAACAAACTTTATTATCTCTTTCAGAAGCATCAACCCCAAAGCAAAATAACTTAAATATACATAATTGTCTACGCTCTTTATAACGATGCTAAAAACATTCGATTCGATAAATAAAACTAAGTGATTAATCCATAATATCATCGAGAGCCTCCTTAATGTCCCGCACATCTTCAAGTCCCTTTCCGTTGCTCTTTGCGAGGCGTGTGTTAAAGGCTCGCTGATTATGATGGCCAAAAGTGAAGGCTTTGATAGTATGACATGTCTGTGCTGGCTCATTAGCATCCATAGAGATGGCGGAAAAGGTTGTTGATGGCTTGGAGGTGAAAGACTTGCACTTTTTTTTTCCTTTACCTTGGTCGAATCTATAGTTGGACGGAAACTTGTGCTCTGTAATACAATGATCCTTTCGCTCCTTGACTGTGGTGAATTTCAGCACGCATTCCTCCAGGTAGCAGGAGTACATGGGCCTGTTACCCCGCTCCACACTGGCGGCAAAATAGAAATCATGCTGTTCAGTAATATGTAAGTCCAACAAATGAGCGGTGGGCAAGATTCTTTTACATTCTGAGCAGATGAAGGATTTACTAGTGCTATAATTGTTGTTAGGTTTGCTGGGCTTGAACGACGCATCCACCATTTCCGCAATGTCAATAAGCACTCCCATCTTTTTATAAACAGGTGTCTGTGGTGAGGGCGGAAATGTCGGTTTAATATATCCAGAAGGCATTGCTTGAAGTAGTTTAATTAGTTCTTCCTTGTTAAGAACATTCCCGGTATCCATTTCTGGCAAAGATTTGATTAAATACTGAAAACTATTTTCAACTTGTATTGTAAATAACTGCAGTATTTTTTTCTGTCCATTTTTAACTCATTTTTCTCACTTAATGTTCTGTTGAGTTCTGGCAACACTGGCTCAAATTCTTTCTGGCAACGCTTCTAGCACCGCGTGGTGTTATTGCTTTGCACATTTAATTTATTTTCCTTTAAAGTGGCTTGGAAAATAAATAAATTTTAACCAAAATGAGTTTGTACAACTTTAAAAAGATTATGGTGGTTCCGCCAGCAAAGGTTAGTAGAAATCGTCAATGTCCATCGGAGCACCTGATGAACACCAAAGACTTAACCTCACAGCACAGCAGGTGTTTATCAATAATAAAACTAATGATGCTTATCTTTTCCCTTTTTAGGACTTCATTGACATTATGCTGTCAAAGACCCAGCGCAAGACGCCAACCGTTGTCCACAAGGGCTATAAAATCTCTAGAATTCGGGCTTTTTACACCCGCAAGGTGAAATACACACAACAGAATTTTCACGATCGTCTGTCCCAGATTATTCAGGATTTCCCCAAATTGGATGATGTGCATCCGTTTTACGCCGATCTGATGAATGTTTTGTACGACAAGGATCATTACAAATTGGCTTTGGGTCAATTAAACACAGCTAGACATTTAGTAGACAAGTAAGCTTACTTCAAGAACAATTCAGAAATCTCTTTTTTGTACGGTCTATTTCTTTTTTATAGCGTTGCCAAGGACTATGTGCGTCTACTGAAGTACGGCGACTCTTTGTATCGTTGCAAGCAATTGAAGAAAGCTGCTTTGGGTCGCATGGCCACCATATTGAAGCGTCAGGCTTCGAATTTGACATACCTCGAGCAAGTGCGTCAGCATTTATCCCGTCTGCCGACAATAGATCCATATTCTCGTACCATTATTATCTGCGGGTTTCCCAATGTTGGCAAATCCTCGTTTATAAATAAAATAACACGAGCTGATGTCGAGGTCCAGCCCTATGCCTTCACAACTAAATCCCTGTATGTGGGACACACAGACTACAAATATCTGCGTTGGCAGGTAATCGACACACCTGGTATTCTAGATCACCCACTGGAGGAACGTAATGTCATTGAGATGCAAGCCATTACAGCTTTAGCCCATCTGAGAGCATGTGTCCTGTATTTCATGGACATTTCGGAGCAGTGTGGACATTCTTTAGAAGAGCAAGTAAAGCTATTCGAGAGCATCAAGCCTCTGTTTACCAATAAACCCCTGATATTGGCTATAAATAAAATCGATATTCTAACGCCTGAAGATTTACCCAAGGAGCGACAGGAGATCATAACAAAACTACAAGAGGATAAATCCGTGCCTGTAATGTTTATGTCCACAGTACAAGAATCTGGTGTGATGGAGGTCAAAACCGAAGCCTGTGAGCGTTTGCTTTCATACCGCGTCGACCAGAAAATGCGTACGAAGAAGGTGGACAACATTTTAAATCGTCTGCATGTGGCCATGCCGGCACCCAGAGACGAAAAAATTCGTGCTCCTTGCATACCTGAGCAGGCATTGGCCCGTCTGGAGCAAAATGCTGCCAAGGCAGAGCGTAAACACAAGCTTGAAAAGGAAATCGAAGAGGAAATGGGCGATGATTACACTCTGGATCTGAAGAAGAACTACAGTGAAATACCCGAAGAGGAGCGTTATGATGTAATTCCAGAATTTTGGGAAGGACGCAACATTGCCGACTACATCGATGCCGATATCTTTGAAAAGCTGGAAGAACTCGAACGTGAAGAGGGTCTGCGCGAGTCTGGTGGTGTCTACACCGTGCCTGAAATGTCCATGGATGAGACTCTTAAGGAGATTCGTGAAATGGCCAAACAGATACGTGGCAAACGTTTTGAGCTGCGTGATGAGAAGCGTTTGTCATCGAGAAAGAACAAACCCATCATTCCACGTCACAAGCAACCCAAGGTACGGGATCGTTCAGTCTCGAAACTGGTGGACACAATGGAGGGTCTCGGTGTGGATATGTCTGGCAGCAAGACAGCCAATTTCAACAAATCTGTGGTGGATCTGCGACGTGGTGTTGTAGCAGTCGGTGCAAAGACCGCACTAAAGAAACCTCTGCTCGACAAGGAATCCTCGGCTATTGTTAAGAAAACTGGACAACCGCTCAAACGGGCCCCGGCACGTGATACACTTGGTATCAAGAATGTGGCGATACGTAAGAAGGCCCACGATATGGCCAAACGTGATATTGCCAAGAAGGTTACGCGCATGGGTCTCAAGGGTGAGGCGGATCGCTTCATTGGCACAAAAATGCCAAAACATTTGTATTCCGGCAAGCGAGGCACAGGCAAAACGGATCGTCGTTAAGAATTCTTTTATTACTCTTACAATTAGTTGTACAAACTCTGAATGTATCTACCACAATTTAAAACTAAAATACAAACTATTTTGTATTCATGAAAATTCTATTTTAAAATTTTGTCTATTTTTGAAGTTTTTGTAAGCCTCAATCAAATTTCCTTCACCTGTAGTTGTACGATTAATTTACGGCCTAATATCGATTGGGGCCATATCGATAGGAGAGATTAGCATATCAAGGCGTTGTCCTTGACAACGCTTCACTTGTTGTTTCGAGTTCGATTTAAGTTCCAATCCAGCCATGTCTAAAGCCACTACCATTAAGGAAGCCCTTAAACGTTGGGAAGACCGGGAACAGGAAAATTCAGTTAATGCCAAGGACATTGACTTGCAGTTCCAATGGCCACCTATCGAGAAAATGGATGCAACTCTCGGTACTTTGGTCAATTGCGAGTAAGAAGTGATAAATCCAACACTGTCTATGGAAATAATACTCAATCCCTGCCTATTCATTTGCAGAAGGATCAGCTTGTCCACCAATATGATTGAGAAAATTTTTGGTCTTTCCGGCATGAAATGTCTCAAAGTATTGTCCCTATCGCGCAATTATATAAAACAAATTTCCGGATTGGTTGGTATCTCTGGGCTTACATCAAACATATGGTTTATTCATTCTTTTTTAGGAGGCTGTGGCTGAAACCCTACAGGAACTGTGGCTTAGTTACAATTTGATCGAAAAAATCAAAGGCCTCACGGGTTTAAAATGTTTAAAAGTTCTTTACATAAGCAATAACTTGATTAAAGATTGGTCGGAATTCAATCGTCTGGCCGAAATCGAAACTTTGGAAGATTTGGTAGTTGTGGGTAATCCTTTGTCTGAGGGTCTTGATGAACCCACTTGGCGGGCTGAGTGCATCAAACGATTGCCCACAATACGTAAACTGGATGGCGAACCAGTTGTTCTCAATGAGGAGCCACAATTATAGAGCTATATCTTTATATGTACATACATATAAGATGAATAAATATATTATTTGGAGATACGAAAATATACATATGTATGTGGGAATCGGAATATTTATTTAATTTACATATTTATTCATTTTACAGTTTGCTTTAAACTTTACCAACAGTTTGAAAAAAGACAAAAAATAGTTTCTAAAGAAAATGTGGAATACTATGCTAATAACTAGTTTTTTGTTTTAACATCAATAAAACTTTGAAAAACGGAACTTAATACCAAATTTTAAAAGGACTTAAAAACATTTCACTCAAAATGTGTTTTAAAAATTTATAAAAATCGCCTTACCATATCGAAGATTTACCAAGTTGTGGGTAAAAAAAGATGAAAAATATCGAAATTTTTAAGTTTAAATGATTTTTTCATAATCCACATGAAAGTTTTCCATTTTTTTTAAGCTATCCTAAAGAATATTAAACATTTTCATAGAATTTCATAAATTCTTTAGGCCATACTTACTTTTACTTTTTATACCTTTTGCATTTTCAGAATATACATAGTTGAAAAATATTCAAAAATTTTTGAATATAAGCTAATTAGAGAAATTTTTTGCACAGTGTCGGTTAATGAATATGAATTTTTAACAGTGAAATTTACAAAGCGCTGCGGCACTCGGTTTTTTGGCCACAACACACTACTGCAGTGTAACTGACCTATTGGCCAAGTTTGTTGTTTTCTTTTTTGTTTTTGTGCGAAGCTTACGGCTTAACATAGACTGTTAAGTCACTGTTGCGACAAGATTCAAGGATGTTCGTGTCCTGTTCCAGCGCCAGCGGCACCAAACTGAGTTTCAGTCTATGCCGTGTGCTCGGGCAGGTCTCGGAGTTTGTTCCTTTGCGGGTGTCTTGTATTACCTTTACTCTCGCTGTCGACTCGATACTTACGTGTTCGCGAAATTTCGCGGGCTAATATTTGAAATTGTATCTAAACGTGTTTTGTATTTTCTGCGGTTAAACATATTACCGAAATAAAAGAAGAGCACTTTAGACCAAAGGAATCCAAAGCTTTTATTTGAAGCGAAATTAAATTTTTTTTTTTTTGGCAAATAATTAAGTTTAAACAAGTGCTTGGCAATTAGCAATTTGAGGGAAAACGAAATGGCGCGTGTTTCGTTATAAAAACACACATTTTATGCACGCTGATGGTACGAATGTTAAGGTGTGTGTGTGTGTGTGCCAATGTGTGTATATAGGAGCAAGCAGAGCATGTACAAATGTATTCCCAGGAGTAATGGCTGTAGGAGCAGCAGTAGCAACCCGCCATTAGCCAAAGTGAGTCCGTGTTACTGAGTGTCTGTGTGTGCGTGTTTTACGCACGTCGTGGATGCTGCGCACGTCGGCAGGGGACATTGAAGGGGGAGAAGGACGTTCGTCCGTTCGGCCATTTTTAGAACATTTCTTTTGGGCTGTAGCTGACTTGGCTTGATTTTTTCCTCTCAACATGTGTTGCTCTCTCTGTATGTGTGTTTGCGTGTGTGTAAGAAAGTTCTTTAGTTTAGCAAATTTTCGTATAGTTTTTATATGTTTTCGTTTTTTTTTAAATACATATAAACACATATAAAAACACATTACCGTTAGTCCTGACTGTATGTACTATGTGTGTGTGTGTGGGTGTGTGTGTTAGTTTGTGTGTGCACAAATCTGTAGTAAAATTTTTCCGCTTGGCTAGCGGAAGTCGAGCCATAAAATGTTCTCCTCTTCACACACTCACACGCAGACACACACACACACACAGACATACACTCGGATTGCTTGTAAACAGTTTTAGCAGGCGGCTAACGGTAACCTTCCCGCCCACACTGCAGCCTCCTTAAAGTTTTAGTGATAGAAAACAGATGCTCTTGGTTACTTGGAAGCTTGAAAATATGCAACAGACATCCATAAATAACAGTACTAAAGAGCTAGCCAGATTGTAGAAATCTTCCTCACTGACCTATTAGCCGCTAACAGAGCTCTGTTAAAAACTGGGGGGAGCAAAAAAAACTAACAGCAATCGTCGCAGCAGTCGCAGCCGCCGCAGCAGCAGAGCCAAGGCAGCGAAAAAATTCAGTGCTTGCGAGATTTTCATCTGTTTCTGTTGGCAACAGCGGAAAAGCGTTGCCTAAAATTGAGGGAAAACCAAAAAAAAAAAAAAGAAAATAAAAAAAAAGAAGAAAAACAAAAAAAGGAATAAGAAAACGGGAAAGCAAAATATAAATCCCAGACATATAATGTGTATGTGTGTGTGTGTTCGTTTGTGTTTGTGTGAGTGAGTTCATAAAAATTCATTAAGCCAATACCAAACAACAAAATATATACAAAATAAAAAGAAAGAAAAAAGAAATACCAAAAATAAATAAAATCAGAAATCGAAAGCAAAATTGATTAAAACAAAATTTGTGCTAAATTCTACGAAAATTAGAAAAAAAAAACCAAGCCACAAAAAGTGAAAGGCCAATTTAATAATAAAATAATAAATCTGGCTAGAGTTTTAAGTTTATGCTTCAGATCATCTGCAGTTAGTCATGCTAATGGTTCTTTTCTCTCTGTTTATCTGTCTTTTTGGTGGCGAGCCAGGACCAATGGGCAAGACAAGAGGCTGGGGCAGGGACAGAAGACATTTATTTGCTCTTTAACATTTCAAGGGGCCATAGGGCAGGGCAGGACCGTGAATAAGAAGCGTAGGATGGGGTAAAAGGGTATGAGGTCCTTCTTTTTTTTTTTTTTGGTATGGTCATGTTTCGTTCCGGTTTTTCTTCTTTCACACACACACACACATAGACCTGCCGCAAAACAGTTAGTTCAACACTCAACATCTGCCTCTCTGTCTCACTCTGTGGCTCTCGGTTTCTTTCTTTCACTGAGAGTGTGTGTTAAAAAAAAAAATTTTTTGCCCAGCCAGCAAAAAGTTTTCTTTTCGTGTGTGTGTGTGTGTGTGTGTGTGTTTGTATGTATATTCAACAATTTGTTGAATCCTTATGAGTATTTTTTTTTTCGGGGTCCGTACACCCACCACTTGGCGGACGTCAACAAGTTGAAGAAGCTGTTGCCTCTGTCAGTATTTTACCAATTTTTTTGCGTTTCGTATCTTTCTCTCTCTCTCTTTCTCACTCTTCCTCGCCTGCTTTGTCGCGTTGTCTTTCTCTTTCATTTTCGTTCTTGTTGCCTTGGCGCCTTGAAGTATGCTAAAGGAATTTTTTTTCCTTCTTTCTCTTTGGCTGAATTATGACCATAGCCCAGCCGAATTGGTGTGACAATTTTTGAAAAACTCTTCATTCAGGCCTAATTGAAATGTTCATGCCCTTAATTTTTGTGCCATCCTAAGCATAAATGCCCCTTTTATGTATGGCTGTACGTATGTATGTGTGTGTTTGTGGGTTCGAGTAAGCCCTTGCCCACAAGAGAGACCCTTTTGTAATTAGCTGGCAAATTTCGTTTATGAAGCGAAAAAGTGAGAACACAACAAGGGAAGAACATCAAAGAGAGGTAGAGAAAAATTAGGTTAAATGGAAAGACTACTAAAATACGGATACATTGGCCCTAATTAAATTTAATGTTTAATTAATTGTTAACAAAAAAGAAAAGAAAAAGGAACAAAAAGAAAAAAACAGAAAAACAAAGAAACATATGTGTACATTCTTTTGTTTAGACCAAAAAGGGAAATAACAAAAAATGTGAATTTATTGCTTTCGGTTTTCCTTTCTCTTTTGCCAATTCAATTTGTGTCATGTTTGTGTATGTGTAGGAAATGAAGCAGAAGAAAGAATAAAGAAAATATAAATAAATATAAAAACAGCATTTTGGGTTCATTTATTTGATGAACAGAAATTCATTTACAATAAAAATAATAATTTCGAAACCTTTTCGCATTATAAATAGATGAAACTCAAACATTTCGTTTGGCCGATTTTCCATTTTCCTTCTTTCTTTTGAAAGTACACATTTTCCTTGTGTTATGTGTATTCCTGATTAACTGTCTTAATCTAGAGCAAACTAGACATTTAGGCCATAAAGAAATCCATGGGGGTTTTAAATTTGTATTTATCTTTGGTATATTAAAAGACAATAAATTTGTGCTTTCGTTTACCTTGTTTGTTGATGTTTTTGGACTTGAAAGTGCTCAGAAACTTGGGAGTGTTATCTAATTGTAGGAAGCTGAATAGCTGAAAATGACATTCATATGGCTGGTTGCTTACGAACGAAACAACGTGTCGTTTGAGCATAAGCAAACTTGAAACTTTTGCTGATGACATGCAGGGGAGATACCATACATTTTCGCATATATTATATAAATAAGTATATATACATACATAGGTATCTTATATGTTTATGTAGGCATGTGTGTGACGGCTCATTTTCTGCCATATAAACTTTATGCTGGATTAAGCAATCCCTTTTGTGATACCCTTGTTAAGGGTATTGACAATTGTGTACATATTAATAGCCAACGAACTTGATTTTATTTTAAATTTTATTTATTTACTGCTACAGCTGCACTCCTAGTATATAACGTATTTAAAATATTAATTTATTTAGTTAGTTCTCTTCCTGTTTAGGTTTTATTTTTTTAAGCTGGAGCAGAAGTTTTTTTCCCCGGTTTTAAACAATAGCTTTAACTTTATATTATTTAATTGGTTTTGCTTCTAGTTTGAAAAGTTTTTTTTTCCAATTTTATGCAGACCATGCAAAATCTCTCTATGCAGTTGCCATTAAAACCCACAAAGTAACAAAAAAACATCTTTAATTTATGCAAAAATTTGTTGTGATTTTTTTTATAGACTAACATTTTGGTTTAAATTTAGTTTAGATTTATGGCACTTGTTTATGAAAGTCCAAGACTTAATGCTGTCGGTTGGTAGATCAAATAAATTGGCATAGGAAAATATATCTTGTTAGGTGACATTTGGTACTTCTCTGCGTATGAGTAATATAATTTAAATGTTTAGAAATAAGGACAGATAAAGTTAAAGAGAAGTTAAAGAAGGTGATTCTGCTGAGGTTCACTTAGTAAGAAGATTTAAGAGTCACTTAGCTAGAAGATTTAAGAGTCCATTTAAGAGTTCTGAGAGATTTTTTACAAGATGTGTCTTTAGAAAGTATATAAAAAAGAGTATAATTTGGAAAAATATCCTTTTTTTGTGGTTTCTTTAATAAAACTTACATTTACAAATCATTTATGAGAAAATTACCATCTACAGATTAGAACGTAAAGTATATTTATAAAAAAGTGGTTAAAGGATAACTATTTCTAATAGTTTTCACTTTTTGTGTAACTGATATATTTTAATACGAGTTGGCAAAGCATTTTCAATAAAAAGTTTAGAATTTTTGTCAATGACAGCAATTTTATTATTTTCACTGTGCATTTTGCTATAAAAAATTTGCTTAAAAAATTGACAACGATTCGTTAAATTATCTTTGCAAAAGAAGTGCTAAAAAAGTAATAGACAAGTCATTTAAAGTCAAGAGATTGCTTGAAAAAAAAAAATGAAAACATATTTAAGATACTTAATGTTAGAATATTTATATGTATTTCAATTAAAATATAAAAACATTATGACCCTTTTTTTTACTCAAAGCAATTTGTCTAAAATTTTTGACACTTTTTTGCTCAAAGGAGTTTAAAAGCTTCTTTTAGTAGTTTTCTCATGCAAAATTCTCATGACCTTGAACTAGTTTTGTTTTGAAGATTTTCCCTGTGTAGTGTAGTTGAAATTCGTCAAATGAGTTTGGAATTTGATATTAATATGGCATTAGGGCGTTTCAATGGAAATTCATTTTAAAGTTGGTTTTTTTTTTTGCTCTTCTTTTTGTTCCTTTGCTTTCTTGGGCCATCTTTGGTTCTTGTTTTGTTGTTGTTGCCATTTTACTTGCCACAAATCTTGGCCAATATGCCTCTAAAAGAGCGTAAGCGTAACGAAATGTTTAATGTGCGTGTGTGAGTGTGGGTGTGAGTGCGTGTCCGTGTGTGTATTTTGGTTATAAATACATATACAATAAGAAAACTGCTTCTTGTGTATAAGAACACGGCATATGGTTGTCGAAATATACATACATACGAATGTATATATGTATTTGTATATGAAAGGTATGATGTGGCAGACAGCAGCATGTTGTGTTAGCAGCATAAATAATATAAATCTGTTTGGCATCTGACGAGGCAAGCTCCTTAATCATCGATATATGTCGCGACATGTTTCACATGAAAAATATTAAAAACATATTTCTTTTTCTGGCCAAGCATCCTCTCCTTCTCCTTCCCTCTTTTTGGCCCATTTCTACCACCTGCCACCTCTCTGCTACATATTTGGCTGTAACTAGTCGGCAGACAAATGTTATTTTTTGGGCATGGGCACACACACAGAAAAATATCATATTATATATACCTATGTATGTATGGATATAAGTATTTGCCTTAAGCCACATTTAGTCCTTGGATATGAGTGAATGTGAATGGCCACTAAATGAAGAAAAGTCCCAGAGTATATATATTTGCAATAGAAATGGATAAGCCCATTGAGCTCTGTCTGTAATTCTGACCCTGTTTCTGATTGTGCCATGAATGGCGAAGATTTTCCAAGTAAAACCAAAAAAATGTTGTTTATTTTGTTAAACCTCTTCTAAAATTTCCTACTAACTTGAATCTATATTGTTGGGAGTAAGGAGTAAAACAAACATAAACAATACATAAACAATAGAACTTTCTTCTCTTATTTGCAATTAATTTGTTAAACCTTTACCAATTAAAATCAATTTTTCATTTTTTCTCATTGTCAGACACACGTTAAAAAAGTTCGAAAAGTTTTTAATTGCTTTTTCTTTTTCTCAACCAACTTCACTTTATTTTGCAAAGACGACAAATATTAATGATTGTCCTTGAAGTTATTTATTAGTTAATTTATATAATATCTATGAGATTTTCTTCTAGTATCATCATTTTATAAAAAAAAATTAAATTTTCAGCTAACTTCAGTAATTTTTCAATGAATTATTCGAATACCGATCTTTTGGGGAGTGTTCAAGTCTCAATAACTTTCTCCAATGGATCCTTCCATGGTTTTTTTTTTTTGACATTTTTTAAAAACTTGAAATATTACTATGTCGGATAAGGGTTTTTTCTTTTATATCAACAACATTTATTTATGGGTTTGCAGCTTAGGTCTTTTTGAGACGGGAACACTCTTTAGATGTCACTAAAGATGATTCCACATAAACACTTAAACTACTTTAGAATTACAAGAAAATAAAGCAGAAAAAGCGAATTGATTCACTCTTAAATTTACAAGACTACATACCACAGAGTCAATGTTAAAACTAGGTGAGAATTATAACGAAAAAGTGGTGAAAAATGAAGTCGACTACCCCAAAAACAATTCAAGTATAATTTTTCTCAGTTTTTTTTCTAAATTTTTCAAATTTAATATTTTTATAGCTTTTTAGAATATGCCAAAGTAAAGTATCTACAGAATTCTTAATGATTTTTGTCAAATCGAATGTTTACATTAAAAGTAAAATGTAATAGGTACATATATCAAAGAGAAGTCCGTGTCGAAAGAAAACTTCATCATTATGTAGCAAATTTTTTCGAAAGCAGCTTAAATTGACCACTTTTTTGTCGGCAAAATTAATGGCACAGTGCCTCCCATAGTATTTATCAAGATTATCCCTGGTCTATGTGCTGTTTTTTTTGTTTGCCCACAAAATAATAGTTGATGAGCAGACGAAATTCAGTTTTCTTTTTTCTCCCCACAATGCCACACGGTCGCCTGCTATAAAATAGCTGTCAAACACAAAACTAAATGATGCAGCTCGTTGAAAGTTGAACCGAAGTCAACAACCAAATGCTTAATGATGCCCATTCCACTTACGAGGCGGAGAAGCCAAAAAGTCAGGGACAAATCCTTTTCATTTGCTGCAGTTCGTTTTAGTGGCAATTTAAATTGGAATTTACCACATATCATTACTAACTGAAACTATTGCGGTTGGAATTCAGTTTAATTGTTACTTCCTATTTGCTTTCTATTACACTTTTCGCCGGAATATTAGTTTAGCCAAGTTTACACGGATAAATTACACAGACTGTACTTTTATGTACTTAGTTGATAGGAATGAGAGACCTTGAGGAGTGAAAGAAGTGTTTACATAGTTCAAGTGTTTTTGGCAAAGGATGTGCAGCGTACAAGGCACTTCCTGGATGCTTCATCTAGGATAGAGAAGAAAAAAGGATTAAATTTGCTCTAACTAACTTGGTTTGTGTTTGGTAATCTATAAATTGGTTCAATTGAGCTTTATCTTTGGTGTTATTGAGTATTAGTTTCAATTTGAGACTTATTTATGTGGAAATAATTTGTAAAAGTCTTTCCAACTTAAAAATTAACATGAACACTGAAATTGAAATGAAGTCAATCGAAAAGTAATGTTCAAGTAAGCTGTTAATTTGGTTAAGTACTTTACTCTTGGGCAAATTTCTCATAATGGAGGGGCAAAGAGATTGCGTTATTGTATCGAATTTCCCAATGGGAAGGTGAACAACCATGTTTTATTTTTATTATGGTAATTTCTAGCGAAATATTGTTATTATAATAGTTATTAACCAATATATTACAATTGATTATGCACATTTATTGCATTTAATTGATGAGGGGTCAGCGATAGTTGTTGAATTTTGTATAAATCATTGATAAATTGCATATATGCAATAACTAAAATATGCAGACCTAAGGTCAGACCCATAAATTTCGATTCATTGATCGTTTTTCCACCCCCTTTACCTCTCTCTCATTCCCTGGTTGTGTTGCATTTAGGGTCTATCTTTCATGGTTGGCCATTAAATTAGTTCAACCATTTATAAAAACATATACATGTGTATGTGTGTGTGTGTGAATGTTTGTAGGTGTCCTTGTGCTAGTATCTGGCAAAAGAAACAAAAAAAGGCAAAAGGTATTTAGTATATATTCTATGTAATTTAATTTGCCCTCGAGGGGGCGTCAAAACGAATTGCAATTAGCATTAACATGAATGGCCAATTGCAGTGGCAGCTAAGTGAAAAGTTTCAAGCATACTTTCGGGCGTAAAATTCTAAAAAAAAGAGAGAAATAGAAATTAAATTGTATGAGAAAAAAAATTATATGGCTTAAAATATATATATATAGGATGTGTGACCACAATTTAAGCTAATATTTACATAAAGTCAAAAGCCACGTTAACCGCAACAACATCAACCACAAGTTGCAAAATGCACCAATTGAGTGAATCGAAGGATATATGTTTCACATATGTCTCTATATATGTATAATTATGTATGTATCTCTATATTGCAGAGAGAGAGAATTGGCCAATCAAATTTCCAATTAAACTAAACCAACAGAATTTCACTAACTGAATCCATTGATGGAATGCCAAAGTAAGTTAAATAAGCAAATAGACCAAAAGACCGTTAAGTAAGTGGTTTAATGAATGAATGAATGAATGAATGCCTGATTGCATGAAGAATTGTGAATAATATTTATTAATCATCAAAAGATAAGGTTACACTTTAAAATTGATAAATTGGTTCTATCTTTGTGATGTTCTTTAAGTAAATGTTTGAATATGAATGAAGAAAGCTAAATTTTTATAGTTTCTGGTTCTTTTTCCGATTATATTTTAATCTATTGAAAACATAAATCGGAAGAGTACAAATATTTTTGAATGTACTGAAACTATTAAAACTGGATTATATTGATTTTAAATTTCATAATTATATTCTGCAAGAAATCTTTCCGAGATTGTGTCTCCTGCTGAATCTTCTAAAGTCCTTCCGACAGCTAAGTCGAGCTGGCCGTGTCTGTCTAACACCTTAATATCAGAGATTATAGCAGTGATCCATATCAAATTGGGTATTGGACTCGCTTATAATGTACTTTTAACTCTTACAAAGTACTTAGATTCTCATTAGCATTGACTTTGAAGTACTAAGTCATCTAAATACCGAAGTACCAAGTCATTCAGTTACTTACTTAGCCAAAAAATCAATTAGCCTAAATTTTCAAGCCCTTCATTGAATGTTTTACTCTGTTTAACAACTTTAAAGTCATAGAAATGAATTTTTTAAGTACTTTATTTAGTTTGATTTAATTCAAAATGGTCGCTTGATTCATTCAACTACTAACTTTAGGGTGAATCAAGCTTCAGTTTTCGTATAAATAGTTTCCGCGAGCTTTGATAATGAAGTCAATAAAGTCAATAAAAAACAAAAATTTGTTTTGTAGGGGAAAAACGTACCTTATTTATTCTTTGCACTTCCTTTCCTGTCAACCTCCAAATATCACAAAGGAGTGCAAACAACTTGAATTTCTGCACTTTCCTTTTCATACTCTTGAGTGTGTGAGAAATGATTCGCATTCGTCACTAACATGTTGCAAAACTGTGTGATAAAGTGTTAATATCACTTGCCTTTGCCCTTTGCACCCAAACCTCTCCCTCGTTCTCACTCTCTCTTCCTTTCTCTCGTCTCTTGCTAAACCACTCAACACATTCGACTTGCATATGCAAGAACAAATATGGCAAAAAAAAAAGCAAATGCCAGGCAACATGGCGGGCAAATACTTCATATCTGCCATGACAGCCAACACACACACACGCACACACACACATTTATGTTGACAAAAACCACAAAATGTTCATTTGTGTTTGTGTGTGTGTGTGGCAAGATGACATTGACTAACGCATGTGTGTGTGTGCATGTGGATGACGTGTGGCAGGAACTCAGCGGCAACAACAATTTGCCGCAGTGAAATTTAACACGAACAATTTAATTTCAATAACAGCAACAGAAACAAAACAGCAACAAAAAGTAAAAGAAAAAACAGCAACACGTGCTTCTTGTCTCTTGTTTATGTGGGTTTGCTTCTGTTAAAGTGTGTGTGCGGTGTGTGCGTGTGTTTGTGTGTGTTTATGTAAGGCTATGAAAATGCAATTGATTTTAATTGCTTAACTTTTTTGTGTTGCTGCATTGCTTTATTGTTGTTGCTGTTAATTTGCTCGGGCTCTAATCTGTATAATCCGCATAATCGTATTTCTATCCTTTTCTCTCTCACTTACTCAGTGTCTTTGTCTCGCTTCGCTTGTTGGTTCTTTGACCGCGTTTAAAATGCTAAATAAACTGCAATCTAAAATGAGCTTTGGGTTCTTTTATCTCGTTTTTCTACTACACTCTTCGTTTTTGCAGAAGGTAATGCGCCATGTTTTATGCTACAGTTTATTTACTTGTGCTACCCTAAAAAGTAGGCTACAGTCTGGTCTGTTGGGCTAAAGAGGTTTCGGTTTCAATGAAATCGAATAGGCTTAACTAATTGAAGGTGCTTAAACTACTGAAATAAAATTGGATTTTCTCTTTTGTTCTCTTTTTAAAACTTTTGCTCTGACTTTCTCTAAATATCGTACATTTTAGCCTATAATTCCAAATTATTATATTCAATCTTATCAAAGCTTATTTTTTTAATATCTTTAAATACATATGTACATTCACCCAGATATCAAACATTCAGAATATGTATTAAACTTCGATATAAGCCGACTTGAAATCAATTTTACGAATAAGATTATACATCACGAATTTGCACGGACTTCATTCGAACTTCTTTTGGGTCTCTCTATTCACTATTATTTTCATTGGCAATAGATTTTTCAAACATATTAAACGTTTACTTCCTTAGAAACTTGGCCCACAACCAGACAGACTGATTTACCCGCCAAGTGTTTTCCCCAATAGTTGCTAGACACTTTGCATAGTTCTAAAGAAATATCTAAAAATTGTTATGGGTGTTGATTAAGTTTGTAATGGAATTTCCAAATATTTACCCGTATCAAAAACATTCTTTACGCATTTGAATAAGTTTCTAGTGAACTTTGAATGTTTTTGCTTTGTTATAAAGTTGAAGTAACTTTTAGTGCCAGATGGAAAACAATTTTGGGCAATTCACACTTGTATCTCTAGTCATTTGCATAGCGAATATTTATCAACTACATACAGTTTAGAGGAAACTTTGAAATCGATTTGTCTAAAGATTTGTGTGCACTTTAACACTGTATCTATCTCATGGGTCAGGAGAATTTTCATTATTCTGCCATCCAGATTTAAAAGAAAATCGAAAAATCAAAGCATTTTTTATCTGTGGTTCTATGAACAAACTGTTTTCAAACTGAGGCTTTTGAAGTCCTAAGGTTCAAGACAAAGTATAACATGTGGATATATAGATCAAAGATATCAATAAATATAAACATAGATAAAAATATATCAAAAATAGAAGGATATTAGACTTAATTAGCTTGGGATTAGTAGAATATCATAAGAAATGCTCTGAAAGCTTTGAATATTACATACCTTCACTTAGTAGAGGATATTTATTAAGTCTGGACTTTGCATTAACGCATAGAATTTGTTTTTTTTTCTGCTGCTTTTTTTTTGTGTGCCCCTCTCTAGTCAATGCAATTGACTGCAGGGTGTGACAGAAAGAGCGTAGAAGGGGTAAAAAGGGGGTTTAGAATGAATGAGGAGAAGCAAGATGCTTGAAGAGTAGGAATTTCTTTTTGGCGCTGCAAGGTTGCCTGTGTTTGTGTTTACTTTTCTATGTATGTGTGTGTGTGTATGTGCTATGCATACGCCTGAGTTGCTTAAATGTCAGTTTATATCTCAAGGATAAGCTGTTTTCCCATTGCTTTTGCTGCTGCTGCTGCTGCCAGCTGGCTGGTTTTTCTCTTTTTTTTTTTTGGTGCATTTGTATTTACGTATGTATATGTAAGTGTGAATGCATATATGTATGTGGCCGTATATTACTTATGTCGGCTTTATACACACGATATAACCCACAACCAGTACTTATATGCATAAAGCTGCCTCTCATGCTCACACTTTTGAGACAAAAAAAAAAAAAAGGGGATAAAAAAAATTCACAGAATATGAAATTGCATTCTCATTCATTCATTACGTTTTGGCATGCAGATTGAGTGGCTATAGCCTGAGACATAGAGCCAAAACCACAAATTGCCAAGTCTTGGCCAAGTTTCCATCGAGACCCGCTCAGCAAAGTCATTTCTAATCAATATCAGATAATGGCATTTCCCAGCTGGATACTTAGAAGCAAACACTCTTGTAATTGTAATTGAGAGCTGCATTGCACTCACACACACACACACACACACACACACACGAAAGAAAATGTTGCATTGGTTAAATAATGAAATCCATTAGATATTGGCAATGTCTTTAAATATATAACTTTTGGCAGTAAATGCTAAATTGAGAAATGTTATTTAGTTAATCTAATCATTAAAAGTGAAACTAAGTCAGGATGAAATATGAAATCAACTAATTTAATTAAAAAGGTATATAAGGTAAAAAAAACTCTCTTACCAATCAGTAAGGACCTTCTCTTGTAGAAGCCTCAAACACCGCTTGACCTGTCCTGAATCTAACCTTAATTGTTAATTTAATGATTTACTCATTGACTTCTTTCTTGACAATGTACAAGACATTTTTCATTCACCGCTCATCTTAATTTTAGAACAAGGTTTTGCTAATCAATCTAACTAAGGAAATTTGTGTCTATTGAGGCTTAAAACTTCATTTGCGAGCGTAAATTGAGTTTTTAATTCAATTCATTTTCCTGTCCTGTCGACTTGGCTGTAGATTGTTCTGTTACAAAAGGCATTTTGCTTATTTCAATTTATATATTATGAATTGAATATTGTTTTCAATTTAGTGATAGTTATCTTAAGATAAGGCTTAAACAAAATATTTGCAACCACTCAAGGTTTATTCATTTAGATAGAAATTAAACAATCAACTTGAAGTTAGAGGTGCTTAAAAGTTATCAAAACTGACTTGAAATTAAATTAGATATACAAACTTCAATATTTTTGATTTAAATGTCAGACAAAACAGACTTCAAACCAAAAGAGATGGAAGTTTATCGAAAAGAAACCAAAAGGCAACCAAAAATGTCGCCCAAGATGTTTTACTCTAAAAGTGTTGTACAATATAGTACTTATTTATAAATAAGGTAAAGAATTTGTTTCTTAGACTTTCCATGTGAATTGTAAATCATTGGTGAGTTGAATTTTATTGATTTCAGAATTCATCTCTTAATGGCGAATCTTGATGGTAATTTAATAAATTGTCTTAAAATGTTCTGTTTCAATCGCTTGCCATTAGAATATTTGATTGAGAGACTTGTCATTTATCTTAAGTCTTGGAATTGGAATTGGAATTGAAAGAATTTCAATTTAAGAAACGTAAATCTTGTTTTAAGCAATTTTCCTCATTAAATTCAACACTATCATTCTTCGTTTTAATCGTTGATGTTCATCTGACTGATTTCACTTGTTCACTCAATTAGCATCAGCATTCTGCCCTTGTCTCCCTCTCTGTGTGTGTGCGGATGCGAATCTGTCTATGTGTGTGTGTGTGTGTTCGTGTATATATTAGCTCGTTGTTGTATATTAACATTTAATGGCATCGTGTAAAATCATAGCCAAGCAATTTTTGATTGCTCATACAACGCTCTACGCAGCGTAGACCTCATCTCTTCCCTTTTACTCCCCTTAACCTCCTCTTCTTCATCACATGTTGTGTGTGTTTATCTCGCAGTGAAAATATTTCGCCTATTCTCGTTTGCTTGGTTTTTCTTTCTTTTTTGTTCTCCCAGGGTCATAATGAGCTGACTTTTAGCCGGAACATGAGATAAACTTGTTGCAGCGATAAAAACACATAAATTACCCAAGATTGTGTGTGTGTGTTTGTGTATACGGTGCGTATGTGGGTGGGTTGTTGTATGGAGGTTATTGTAAGTGTATGTGTGTATGAGTATGTGTATGTGAGTGTTCTAATTAATAGCATAATGGCTGGCATGCCCCTAAATGCTTGCAATTAAATTGCACTAAAAATTGCGTGGCGAGAAAACTTTATCAAGGCAACAGCTGCTGCTGCTGCTGCTTCTGCTGCTTCTGCTGCTTCTGTTGGTGTTGCTGCTGCCTAGTCAAGTCTAAAAGCCTGGGCAACCATTAAAATTACAAGTGTTAAAAAGTGTAAAGGAGAAGAGAGGCACTCACACACACAGAGGGAGAAAATTTGTAGTACAAAAAGTTTTCTTGCTGGAACATTGGCGGGGTCCAAACAACTTTTTTATTCGAACCGGCCCCGGTCCGGGGCCAAGGTCTGACCGTTCAGTTGGCAGTGGCCAATTGTGTAATGCATATTTGATTTGTATATCTGTATATACTTACCCTTACCACTATATACTATATATATGTATGTATGGTACTCACGTTCTGTGCGTTCACAAATCGATTGTCATTTGAGTGCCCCATGCTTAACCTCCTTCTGTTTCTCTCTCTCTCTCTCTCTCTCTCTCTCTCTCTCTCTCTCTCACCCAATACGCGTTCGCCAAACGTGCCACACTTTGGGGTTTTGGGAGCGTGAACAAATGTGGCGCCATTACCAACACCAACATCCAATAATACAATTCCAATAATCGAGGCAAACTTTAAACAACCAAAATAAATATTGCAAGCAGAAGTAGAAGAAGGAAAGTGAGGAAGCAAAAATGAAAGCAAAAATCGAAAAAAGAATAACAGACCGACCTTACCGACAGACAGACCGACCAACCGACCGACCGACCGTCCAAATGGACCAAATGGACGACAGGAAATGAAAATCAGTGAATTGCCATTATCCCGGCCCCTGACAAATGGGTGTTTTTGGGCAATTAATTGTTAATTTACGTTTAACGTAATTTAAAAGCAATGAATTTCAAAGAAAATTTATTAATATATTCATTCTAAATTGTTTATCTACATTTAAATACTCTATATTTAACAAAGAGCAACTCAGCTACATAAGAACAACCCATATAGTTTGTGTGTGACTTTACTTTTGGTTTAATTATGGTATTAGGAGATCATCTATTTAAACCTCTTCTTTTTAATCAAACAATTTTATCATTAAATGTAGATTAAAGAATTTAAAGTATAATTCAATTCTAATTCATAGTATTCAAGATAAAGTGAGTATTTAATAAGGGTTCACTTCTTTAACAAGAACACTTTATTTTTAATAGATTCAAAGTTCAAAAATCTGGTTAAAGAAACAATAATTTTGTTAATTTCATAAAGGAGGACAATTATTTTCTTTGAACCTTTAAGTTTATGTGATTTTAGACGTTGAACAAAGCTGAATTTTGACAAACTATTCACTTTCCGTTGTAGAGGCTCTAGCAGACTTGGGACTTTGTAAATATGTTGGCTTTTGACCGATTTCTATTTATTGTCTGACTTTAACATTGGAAAATGATCTTCAAATTTGCTTGAAATGGCCGAAAACTTATATTTTGGGGTTTCCTCCTGGGACCATTATTTTCTAATACTTATTTTCTCCAGAGTTCTCCATTTGTGGATTTAAGACATTTCGGTCAATATATTACCAACAAGAGTTAAAGACGTACAATAAAACCGCATCTACGAATTCCTATACATATTTGAATAATCAAAATATTAATTTCTAATCGTGATTTACGCGACATTCTGTGAAAGTCATGAAGCCCTTATTTAAAGTTTCACAATTATCGGCTTATACCCTATTTACTCTCTTTGTGAAAGCAATGCCAATTGTAATCTGCAAATGAATTGAAATCTCGCTTTTTGACTTTAGTTTGTCTTCTAGTGAATGAGCGAAATGAGGGGCCATAAGGTTATTTTATTATTATATAGAAAGAATGTATGTATAAATGTTTAGCAGACATAAAATCTATTTTGAAAATCAATCGAATCAGACACTTACTAAAGTGATAGAAAGTTTTTCCCCTCAAAGTTATTTGGCGCGGTTCATAAAATTTTTATAGTTCTCACCCAATCAAGAATAATTCTATGTTATATCTAAAAAGCGAACTATAATTCTTTCATCAGTATACAACAATTTGGTTTGAGTGGAAAAAGAAATCAATAACATTAATAATATTTATTTATGTTAAAGTTAACTTTAATTTATTGCATTAAATTAAACGTACTTACATAAACTGATTAATATTATTGATTGATTTATTTTTTAATTTTTTTTAAGTACTGAGTTTTTAAGAAGCATATTTTGTCTATACAATGGAAAAGAATTCCTAGATTAATATAAGTATATATTTTCCACCATTTGAACAATTGAATGTCTTTTTGTTTTTATTATGGTTAAAATGTTTTCTAATGGTTTATTCTCTTTATTCTCAAATGCTTTCAAAATGGCACCACATTTGGGGCAAAACAACTTCTCGTTGCCCCACATATTGTCTTTCTCCCTCTCTCTCTTTCTCTCTCTCATTTTTCTCTTGACCTGACTCACTCACTTCATGTCTTCCTCTTTCGCTCCCTTTCATTTTGGTGATGTTGTTTTTGCTTTTGTCAGGGTTAAACCAAAACTATGCGTATACGCAATATCCAAAAGCTGGAAAAATATCAACAAAAAAAAAATTACTTGGAAAAGTTGTTGGCATTAAATTGCTTTGCTTTTGGTTTTTATTAGCTGCTACTGCTGTGGCTATTATTATTGTTCTTGTTGTTGTTGTTGTTAGACAATGGCGTCCATTCATAAAATCAAAGCGGCAAACAAAACAAAATAGCCCAAAATGAAAGGAATGAAATGAAACGACGTGTAAATATTTAGTCGAATTGCCATGTTTATATCAACGCACAGGCCAAACACACAGACGAAATGGAAGAAAAAGTAAAGCCCATTTGATAGTTTGATTTGCTGTATGAAACGTGGGCGAGAAAGAGGAAAACGTGAAGCTGCGGCAGCGGGAGGGGGTCTGGTCGGTGGAGGTGGACGATCAGCAACAGCTCCGCTGATGTGACTCTGAAAGGTCTATAAATACTTGGCATGGTCTCTAGGTAAATAAACAAACAAGAACACAGAAAACACCGTGTTGCATTCCAAGGGCAGAAGAATGTGTAAGAACTATTGTTCCAGCGCTCAGCTAATGGAATTGACCATGTCAGTGTGCTCTATTTTAGAGAGTTGATGGAGAGAAACGAAAACCCCTAATTGGCTTTTGCCAGCAAAGAAGTTCAAGGCAGACAGGGGACACATGTTGATGTTTCCCTGTCATTCGTACAAACTTTCTCCTCTTTCTCATCCTTTTGGTTGGTTCTCTCTTTCATCGATATGCAAAAGATGGTTGAAAAGAAGACCAGCATCAGAAAGCCGCATCATGAGTAACATGAAGAGCATCAGATAGCATGTCAGCTCAACTGTAACTGTAACAACTGCATATACCCATAAAGACATACCTCTGTCCCTCTCCTTCATTCTCTCTCACTCACTCTCTCTCGGTGTGTGTGTCATAAAACTGTCAACCTGCATTTCAGGCGAATCATCTGGGCAGAGACAAAGCTGCACCATGGGCAGAAATCGTTGAAATTTGATGTCAGAAAGTAGACTGAGTTTGACTTAAAAATAAGACCAAAACAGATTGAAGATATTGTTATTGAAGCAATAGTGCCTAGAGCTAATCTTGCCAAGAATCTAATAGATAACGTTTGAAATTCGTTTGACTGCAGTTGAGTTGTTTTCATAGTGTGAATTTATATTTGTATGAAAGTGTCGCGATATCTTTCAGACCAAGAAAATACATAAAAATTCGTGTAGTCTTTTCATTTTATGAGCTTAACTAGAGATATATAATAATGTTATAGAACAAAAGACTTTGAAAACTTATTTAAAAGAAAGTACAAGCAGCTTCGTTTGAGATTTAATCGACAGTTCAAGTTCAAGATCCTACAAAGTCTTTTACAAAATCAGTTTACTGTCGGTTTTTGGATTCAATTATCTAATCGAAGTTAGCAAATTTTAAAGGGAAAGTGGGGAGGTGGGAAAATTTTCTCGCTCACTTTATTTCTGGTTACGATTTTCGAATAAATCCTGGGGATTTTGTCTATTACTTTCAATCCCATGGTGTTATTTGATGTTGGTTTTGGATTTACATAGCATGACATTGCTCCGACTGCTCTGGACATGGACATGTTATGCATGTATGTTTGGTTGTGTATGTGTGTGTGTATGGGGATGTGGACCTTTGGACCTGGCGACAGACGCTTCTTCACAGACAGTTTTCACTAATTATCTGACACGCTGATGTTACTGAGGTCGAGCTGAGAAGGGGACCTGAACTTTTCTTCTTTTTTTTTCTGTTGCTGCTGCTGCAGAGCTCGTTGCGGCCAAGGACTCATTTGAATGTGTGTTGTTGTAGTTCATATACACACAGACACATACACACACACATACATATATAGACGAACTTTACGTAGCGCATCTCAGAACTCTAATTTCAAAGGTCGTTCTGTTGCTGGCAGTGTACAAAAAAACCCGTTTTCTCTTTTCTGTTCTATTTTGCTTGCCTTTTCCTAGCCTTAGTTTTTCTTTTTTGCTATTTTCCATTTTATTCTTGTTTTCCTTTTACTATTTTGGGTTTTTGGCTGGTCTCCTTCACTTCACTCGGGCTCGCTCTTGTTTCGCTTGTCGGTTGTCGGGTGTCATGTGTTTTAAGCCATCTGCATGTTTTATTTGGCTCTGCCTTTTATGTTGTTGTTTTCTTCTTTTATTTATTTTGTTTTTTTTTGCGCTGCATTTGGCAAGTCCTGCGTTCTGTGTGAAGGCCGGCGTCAACTGCGAAAAGAGGCGTCAATAATTGAATACCCAACTGAGAGCGAGAGAAAGAGCATCGGCATAAAGTTGATTAAATTTAAGCAACAAAATCTGCCAGTAACAAACCATCTGGCCCTGAATGGAGTTCGTTGAAGTGAACAGAAAGATAGAGAGAGAGAGAGAGAGAGGGAGAGAGAGAGAGTTGCCAAACTCCGAATCCACCAACAACAACTGGGCATTTTGCATTTACTATTCCATTCTTGATTTGAGCTGGTAATTGCATTGTGAAATTATTAACAATTATTTATGTGTTCAGGTCATATAGTGGTGGAGGGGCCAAAAAAAAGGCCAGACTGAACTAAACTGAACTGGGCCAACACGGCGTCTGTGTAATAAGCTTAATAATCACGTATACGACCAAGGGTACCGCACAGTTGGTACTTTTTTATGCAGTTGCAAATCTTACGAAAAATGAAATCACAAGCGAACTATAAAATTTTGATATAGCAAACAGAGCAAACGTAATTCCCCAATGTGGTAAATTATATACAAATAAAGTTAACAGCTTTTCCAAGAAACACTAAAGCATATTAAACCAAAGCCATTTTGGTAAAATGTAATAACTTTCGGCCTTCTTTAGTGAAAACAAAACAATGGTGAACTTTTTTGGTTGGTAAAAACTCATTAATAATGTCAGTAACTATAAAGTAGTTGACTTTGTTCAATCAAATTACTTAAAACCAACGAACGCAATTAAGCCAATGCCATTTTTCAAGCAAGTCCTACTCCTGAAGCTATATTGTAGGATCAGAACCCTGGACATTGAATATTTTATATTGCTTTTGGTATTTTTCATTATCTTCAAGATATTCCAATCGAAAGAAACTTTTTGAGTTGTTACTAAGTATAATTTATATTGATTTTCAAATTCATTCTATCAATTCCTAATTTGATTTGCAAGAATAGGACTTAAATCTACAATTTTAGAAGTTTTTAATGGCTTTATGCCATACATATTAGTTCAATGAAGTTAAAATAGGAAACATTTTTTGATGAAATTTGAAATAATAACCAATAAAATTAGTAAAACAGTTAGTTAGTCAACAGTCAACAAACAAATCTCTGCATGCCGTATGTGTTTGATATGATTGTCAATATATACAAATGAATATTATGAAAAACCATTTGATTTTAGATTTATAACGGCAGGTTTATTAAATAAATATGCTAGATTGGTCGATGTTATTTGAAATTCAACTCCTGTAATTATGTTTCAGTGTCACATGACAATTGACATGATAGAATCTCCATTATTGCGTATACGCAACGAATGACGAGTTCAAGGTTAAAATTTTGCCTATTTGTATGTGTGATTTATGAATTTCATTTCATGTTGATCTTTAGAGCATCAATATGCCCATCTTAAATTCATGTAGAGCTCTAATTAAGCATTGTTGATGCTTGTTCATCGCCACCACCAACAACAACAACAATAAAAGCAAGAAACACAAAAAAGAACTGAAAGTTTCTAGGCATCGTTCTCCTGTACCTCAAAATACAATCATATAAATTTAATGAAAAAATTGTCAACCGAAAAAAAAAAAACAAAAAACAACAACAAAAGAGAAATACATAGATATACTCGTACATACATACATACATGAACAGTGCCACTCACATGCATACAAATGTTAGAGCTACAGCGCGGTGAGCAACAAGCATTTAACAGTATGTTAATGCTGCTGCTGCTACTGCGCAGCTTCTTTGCTCTTTCGTTCTCTTTTTTACTCGCATGCTTGTTGTTGCTCTCGCTGCTGCAGTTAACTGCGCTGCTTCTGCACAACTGTTGAGCGCGGCTCAGTCAACAGCTGTTGCCGCTGTTAAGAGTTATTTACATTTGTGGCAAGTGCTTAGCAGCAACAGTTATAATTTTTGCCTGGCTTCTCTTTATGTCCTCGGAATGATTTATTTTTGGCCTGGTGGCTACAGAGACACACTTACTCACACACACACACACACAGCCACCACTTTGTCCCTTTGTCCCCCTGCCTGGTATATTGCCCGCCACAACTACTTTTTCTTGTGTGCCGAGTTAAGGCATGTGGTTTTTGTTTGGATTTATGCGTACGTCCCCCTAACGTCCACCCGCGCCATTTTTACCTTGTGTTTCTCTCTTTCTCTCCATCTCTCTTTATCTTGCGCTCCCTTCATCATCATCATCTGTTTTCTTTTCTTACTTTTCTACTCTTTTTCATTGCCTAGATTGTTTGCACGCTTGGCTTGGTTTGATATTGTGTTTGGAGTAAAAGATAAGATGCTTAGAACCATACACACCAAGGAAGAAAGAGAACAAAAAAACGTGCAAGAAATCCTCAACAAAAATGAAAATTCGTTGCATACGTTTAGGCGTTGGTTTCTTTAACTTTTTTGCCACAGTTTCCATAGGGTAGAAGGGAGTATATCTCTTCCTTATAAACTAAAGTAATGAAAACTATTTAATGCTGAATAATAGGAAATAGAATAATTCATCCTATTCCGTATAGGGTAATTATTAGTCGTTAAGTCGATAACTGACTTTTTATCTGCAAACTTTTCTTTAGCCTTTTTAAGCATTTAACTGAAATTTATGCATAGAAATTTTACCGTTTTTTCTCGTTTAATTAGCGCAACATGCCACATCGCTGTATTAAATATACCAAAAACTAAATCATCGTTAGGCTAACCCGCCCAAAGCATGTTTTATGCATATTTTTACTTAAAAAACAAAAAATAATGTAGAAATTTGCATTTAATCATTTGCTGCTTCTGCTGTAGATGATGGCTGCTTGACTCTTATTGTTGTGACCCTTTTGTGCCATTTTTGCAACACAAATGCCGCCGACATGCATGAACATGACTGCGATTGCTGTTGCTGTTGTTGCTTTGGCTGCGGAAATGAAAACAATATCCATTTCCATTGTGTGTTTTTATTTGATGGAACAGCAGCAACGGAAAAATGTGTGTGTGAGAGAAAGAGATAGACAGACAGAAAAAAAAAGAAAACGATGAGAAAGAACCGTAGAAAGCGCAACGGCCATGGGGAGACCTGTCGCTGGCATACGCCCAATGGCCCAGGGCACACACATACACAGACACACTCAGCTCTGACTCCCACGCTACCTTTCCACTCAGTCATTCAGTCGTAGGGTGGTCGTTGGGTCAGTGTTGGCCAGCTTGGCTTGTTGAATTCGAAAATTAAAAAATTATTAGCGGATTTTCATGTCAAGATCTTATTTAGGGTTAGCACCAAAAAGTGGGCTCTGGTTTAGTAAGCTTTTTCAAGACAAAATGTCCTTTAGTTGCAATTTACAACTAGATCAGATCTGCAGCTCCTGAAATAGCAACTGACTAACCTTATTGTGCTATCTTTGATCTATATGTAGCAGTTGGACCTTAAATTAAGCATATTCTTTCAAAATGTTATGTATAATTGAATCTTACTCCAAAACATTCTCTAACTTTAATCAAAATTTGTCAGTTATAAAGAAAAGATCCCATTGAGTTGATACTAAGTTTATTTCCTTAAACATTTGTAATGAAAGATGAGTTTTATCACTATAGAAAGCATATTTTAAAGAAAGCCAAGACTGTTAAACAAACTCAGTTTAGAAGATGCTTTAATATAGTCATCACTAACTCTTTGGTTTTTAAGAAAACAGTTTACTAACTAATTTTAAACACACATTCTTAAATTTCGTATTCAACTCGAATTCAAACTGAAATACTGGAGAAATAAAAGATGTCATAGTTGATGTTTAGGTGCTGATTGAGTGACAAAACATTGTCATATATTTTTACACAAACCGCAGAATTTCTGAATTCGAACTAAAGCTAGAAAAACTTTTTAAAAAATGGGTTGAGCTACATACATATGTACATATATTAGATTAACTCACTATCATGACAATAATCATACCCACTTGTCGTTGACTTTCCCACATAAACAACTGTACTGGAAGGATTCACAAATTGTTTAGGGCCAAATTGCTTAGTAAAGAAAAAAATGGCTGCCCTTGTCAGCACTGATGTCATTTTGTGTCCTGGCACCCACTCCACACTCCTGCATTTGTATGCACTTGTGTGTGAATGTGCGAATCTCCATGCAACAAGTAGGAAACTGCTGCCTTTACTTCTGCTCCTGTTGCATTCATGAATAATGTTTGGAGGCGCGAAAGCGAATCCGAAACTGAATCGAAATCAGAAAAGTGAACAAAACTATTGGCGAACTGTCCTGTCCTTGTCTTTCAATGTGTATGTCCCCTTTTCTCTTGCTGTATTTCCCTCGTGCAACGGATGCGTCTGTTCTATGGCCTTGACAAGTGAAAGAGGGTTTAAGGGGGGGATAGCTGGCGAATTGTTAAGTCTAATGTTTTGCTATCTATTCGTTTTTTTTGTTCATCATCTTCTTTTTTTCTGTTGCACTCTTTTCTTTTGTAGCAGCTGCGCCATTTGCCTTTAAGCACCACTTGAAGCAGCCAATTGAGTGAAGGGGACAGAGACAAGGGGACGAAAAAGAAGCGTAACTGAAACCTGATATAGAACTGAAACCGAAACTAGAGCAACCACTGGAACAACAAGATGCGAAAATCGATGAAACTGGCAGTGTTGACAGTGATGTGCCTAAGCCTAGCAGCCGTCGCATCCACATGACGAGGGCCGGCAGGGGACAACAGTATTATAGCTCGAGGACAAACCGATCAACGTGTCAGCGAGGATAATGCAAATAGTCGTAAACAAAAACAAACGCCTCGACTACTTTGAGCACACAATTCATCAACGCACCACCACCCAACAACAGCATGGCGGATGCGGACGATAGCAACAGTGGCGGAGGCGGCGGCGGAGGCGGCAGTGGCAGCGGCAGTGATGCACCTAGTGGCAGCGGGAGTGGAGGTGGAAGTGGGCGAGAGTCACTGCATCTGCTGACCACCAAGCTAGACAAGGCCGTGTCCACCAACGACATATTGCTCGATCTGCAGCGTGCTCTCACCTATGAGGCTGTCTTTAGTTCACTGGTGGAGCACAAAATGCAGGTCCTGAAACGTGACTATGAAGAGCATAAACGAGCCAAGAGGGCCAAGAAACGTAAGTCGATTGGTCGCATTCTATTGCCACGCAAACTCTTTGGCACACGACGCGGCAGTAGGGAGGAGACACCGCCATCTCAAGGCGAGGAGGAATCACCAAAAGCAACAAGCCAAGCTAAGACTGCCCCAGCCAATCGGTTGGATGTAACTGAAGTGACTTTAACGGGTCAAGCTGTCCAGCATTTGGAACCACCTGAAGATAGTGTGGCCAGTACATTAAGCAACTCCTCGGGTACACAGAATCCTCGCCAGGTGAGACACAGTCATAGTCTCCTGGTTCAGGCCCAAACGCATACGCCAGCCCAAACTGATTTGGAGCGCAACTCCTCCTCCGATGATAATGATGACGATGAAGCCAATGGGGATGGGGAGGCTGAAGGCCGGCAGCCGGCCAAACATTCCATAACAACGACCAACGGCGAATCGGACTTAATGCCTCCCTCAGCCGGTTATGACAATACTTCCACCTCGTTGGCCACAGCCACGGTGGTCACTAGGGGCGGTGGTGGTGGCGGGGGCACCGCCGTTCATAGTTCCACTTTGGCCGATGATAGTCTGACCACATCGTTGCGCGGCAGCATCGAGAGCCTCTCCTATTCCAGTTCCCGTTGCACTGTCAGCTTTGGAGGTGCCGAAATAATTGCCGTCTCATCCGGAGATACTGATATGAGAGAACGTGCCCGTTTGGCCAAACGATTGCGCATTCTGGAGGCCAAGTCCATTAGTGCCCAGTGTAGTCCCATTTTTCCCAGGCATGTGGTGCGCTCGTTTCCATTACCAACGCCCCAGCAAGCGGTGAGTGAATGGGTTTCTGGGAATCGAAATAGGGGTAATTTGCTCCCTTAAGTATGCAATAGATAGCAGAGAATTGCATTTCATTGTCTATTTGCTTCATTAATCGTCTTTTCCACTTTCTGGCATACTTTAGGGGCAAATTAGACTCAGTTTATATACGTAGTTTCCCTCTTGTTTTCCTATAAATATCATTATTAATTCTGTTTCATTTTAGCGCCTCCATCATATGCAGGTTCCCTCCAGTCTGGCAAGAGCCCCAGGTCCGCCTCCAAGCGGACATGTGGCCATTGATATTGAAACTTTGCCTGCCCCCATAAACGTTCAACGTAAGCGTTTGCTACCCAAACAGGTGTCCTGCACAGATACCTATACCAGCGGGACGGTTGGTGATTTCCGTTACTTCTCGCGCCAAAACACCTCCGAGGACAGTGCCAATGTGACAGTGAGCACAGTTCTAGCCCAGAGCGATTCTCAATCGTTGCACGCCCTGCCAAGCTATGCAAACACACCCACGGCAACGAGAGGAGCAACGATGGCGTCAGGTGGAGTGTCCAGGGACCAGGAGCGTTTCAAGTCGAGAAGCACTAGTTTACTGGCTGGTCGTGGTTCAGATAATGCTGTCGTTATTGCCATAGAAGACGAGGGAGTACGTCGAGTGAGCAGGGTGGATCAGGAGAAACTGAAACGCATGGCCTCCACCTCGACGGGATCCAGTGTGGCCATGCCAACGGGTTGTTGCACCACAGCTAAATCCAAACCCACGCTACCAAGCACAGCCGCTGTGGCCTCAACCCAGGCCCAGAGCACCACAGGCAGTGATGATGAGTATAGACGACGCAAACGGAAGTACAGTAAGTCAAAGCGTGCGGGGGTTGCAGTGCGGATAACCTTGAACTAATCTCTTAACCAATTATTAGAGCGTCATCATCGCTGTTCGGATCCTGCCTTGGTCTATCCCACACCCAGTGGTCTTCAGCATTATGTTCATGTGCTTGGTCTGGCCACAACAACGTCCACCACTGCCACCAATGCACAAGCCATGTAAGTTGATTTCCAATCTCCCAATCTCCATTGCCCATCGCCTGTTGTCAGCTAATGTCATTTATTATTGTCTGTCCTGCCCCTACACACACACACACACACACAGACAATGCTCCTATGGCGAGGAGTCACCGTGTGACCTGCAACTGGACATGGATATGGATACAGATGCTGATAAAATCGACGACCTTGAGCAAATGGTCCCGGGTGGTCATCAGCGGCATCGACGCAAGCATCGGTAAGCACAATGCCACAGTGGAAAAAAATACCCTTTAGGAGCTTACAGAAACTCGCAAATCATCTCTAAACAATCGATAAAAGTTGATTAAATGCTTTTTCGTTAATTAGTTTACTGAATGTTAACTTACTTACTGTTATTCCCCACTGCTTGAAAGAAGAGACATGTTGGACTATTTATCCCAAAACCACAAACTCTTTAAGAAGTCAGGAAATAAAATTCAAAGGCATTTATAACTAAATAATTAACGAAGTTAGGGGACTTCTGCCCGGTATCAAATAGTTTTTATACAGCTTGAGTTATTCCTGTTAGATTTTTAGTTAATCAATATGCTAACGATCTCTGTGTTCGATGTGGACTTCCATGGATAGAGCCCACGAAAGTATATTCTACATATGCCTTTTCTCCTGTAATTTTGTTTTATTTATTATGATTATTGTAATTTATTTTCTTTAGAAACCGAAACAATAAATTCTCCGATACGAAAATTTCCTTCTTAAATAGACAAGAGATTTGTGTGTCCTATAATTAGGTGATTAACCACAAAACATATATAAATAGTTCCTGTCTGTATGGTTTCATGATGTAACAGAATGCGTTCGATTAGGGGCTTGTTGCTTAAACTTTCGTTGGCCCTTTTTTGGGTTATGAATATTTAATAACTTTTGGCCACAAACTGGCCACAGGTCAATGGTTAGAACTGGTTTGACAGTGAATTTATACGAATTCAAATTGTGTCCACTGTGTGTTGAGAAATGATCAGAAAGCTTATAAATAATTGCTCATTTTGTGGAGGGGATGGGGAAGCTAGGGTTTGGATAGAGATGGTTGGGTGAACAACAAAGAACTGTCATGCCCCACACGGCCTGAACGTGGCCTTGAGCTGCACTAATAAATGTCCAGTTGTAAAGCGATTGCCGAATATGGTTTAATGCCTGCCCGACAATTCCCCAGAGAACGCGAGACGATGTCCACAACGGTGGACGGTGAGCAGACAAAAATTGATTGACAAGCTTTGTGTGCGAAGCGTGAAAGGTAGGTGGGAGAGAGAGAGAGAGAGGACAAAGGGCCGCCGGGATACAAGAAACAACAATAACAATGGCATTGACTATGTGTAGTACCCAAACCCAAAAACTGGCTGCCTTACCTTCCCCATCTGATAGTCGTCATCATTGTGGTGTTGGTGATGGTTTATATCCACCTGGTTTTGCGCTCTCAATTCTGTTTCGTTTTGGTTTCGTTTTTCTTTTTTTTGCCTTCTCCACCGCCAGCAGGTACTTCCGTTGCAAAAACGAGCTCATGAGGTGAGCGGGGAAGGGGCAGCAGGATGCTAACAGGAGTGATGCTTCTGGGAGGTTGCCTGTTTGAAGTTGAAGGGGAAATTGCGGCAGCTTTGTAATGCGGAAGTTTTGCAAAACCCAAACGGAAATAGAGCAAATATGTTTAAGCTGCTGTTGCAAGCGTCAGACTCTGACATATGTATACAATGTATCTGAAAGTAAATGGTATAGGTGTAGGGCACTCCGGGGGAGCCGAGGGCGGTTTCGTTGACGCTGGCATTGTCATTTGACTAATGCTGGTAATTACTTTGATATTCTAGCTGGAATAGTCCAGAGTAAATATATTTATATACATATATATTATTTAAATGGGAAAACTACATTTTCTAGCAAACTGTATTGCGGCAAGAAAATTTGGGAACTTTTCGCCAAAATTTTACTATTCCTATGCTTTAGACATGTTTAATTTATTTTGTCCTTTAGTGGCTTTGAGAATACAATAATATTATAAAGCTCTTCCCAATAAATAAGGATTAATTTAACCTTAAAGAAAATTTCTATCATTTGTTTCATTTTGAATCTTTGAAACTTTTTTGAGAGCTTAGATTAAACCAAATCAATGTAGGTATTGAAAAATTATGAAATACATACAGTATTCAAATGAATCTGATTAAAAGTTATGGGAGAAATTCATGTATTCTCTCTTTAGATCTCTGTCCTTAGTATTAAATGCATGCAAAAGTATGTAAAAGTCTTTATTAGGCCATGTGGTAAAGCTTTGGTAATTATAACGACAACAGTGCGTATGCTTAATATAAATTGTAAATCCACTAAAAAACATAGTAAATTATACTGTTGTGGGTTTTGTTTATAACATTTTGACCTTATTAAGTGATGAGCCAAAGAAACTAATGCCAATGCCTAAAAATGTATGTGATTTAGAAGTTTTCTTTTGGCTTTCCTTCAAAGACTAGTAATAAATTGAAGATTGAGCTGCTAAAGTCAAATGCATTAGATAATGAGTAGGATTAGTTTAAAAGTTCATACCTTAGCTTTGGAATAACTAGCAATACTTTTTCTTAATATTCTTCTTTAGGCTCCTTCTAGAGTCTCAAAATGGCTTTAAGTTAATGACACTCTGTTAACATTGTAAAATGGTAAAAGGATAACTCCATCTAGAAAGACTATCAATTATAATCTCTTAGGCTCTCTTTCTGCGTCTTTATGGACCTTCTTTGACATGTAATATGTTCTGGGAATACTCATCCAGCATAGCTCACCTCATACCATTATAACTTTTAGTTTTTATTATCTTTTCGTTTTCATACGCCTACAATCCCCAGGTCATTTTGAGAGCAGGTGGCAAATATTTTGACAAGGGTTCGCGCTTAATAATAGGGCCACGTCTCGTGTATGTCTATTATAATGGTTTATCATAACCTCAAGCTATGTTATCTTTAAAGCATGAAGAGGGCTTCAATTAATTTCTGTATAATTAGTTTTATGAAATTTAATTTTATCATAAATATTCTTTCAGGCATCGACACAAAAAACGTCATCGTCACAAAAAACCCAAAATTCTTGTACACGATTTGGATTCCGAAACTGTCAAGGTTTGTTGGACCTATGAAGTTTTTTAACTTATCATTTGACATAAATTTTTAATGTGGTTCTTACTTTTAGGTAATGGATCCACAAGATCTCTCCCAGCGTGCACGCTGGACAATAATTGCAACTGCCTGCCTATTGTTGCTAATGTGCCTGATGCTAATAGGCGTTACATTGCGCATGGCCCCCATTATTGATGATATGGGTAAGTGAAATGATATTTGCTTATTAAATAGTCTGCCCAAACAAATGCTTAACCCAAATATCCTCCCTTAACCTTCGGTTAAACCTATGTTATCCATGCTTGCCCTGCGTCTTATCCCTTAGTCTTAAGTCTTTATATTTAAAATGTCTTTTATGAAATGGAACAAGTTTTAGGCTATATATATTTAAGTAAAATAAAACGCGCATCAATGTTATTATCCTTCTACATAATTTTTCTTTGTGCTTTGACATTGTAAATATACATTCGAAACCAAATCGAAAATGAAAATAGAATTTCTTTATCAACGATTTACGTTTTTGTTGACGTTACCATTTAACTCTATCTAATGCCCTGATGTATTGTATTTTGTTTCGTTATATTTCAAATTTAGAATACCTAACGAAATGTAAGTACATACAAAGCACAAGAAAATTACAAAATCCAACTGAATACAATTTTGAGTGTGTATGTTTTTCCCCCCCTAGAAACTACAGCCATGTGTTCTATAATAAGCTTTAGTTATTGTCACTGTTACCGTTATGTTAAGAGCTTATGCTATAAAAACAAAACCTATTATCTATGTTTTAAGCTTTGTGTTATAGATAAACTGTTCTGAAGAGCTTTAAGTTAATGCAGGCTCCAAAGCTCCTACAAAACTTTGAGTGAAACTTTTGAGTCTATTTTGTATGTGTGTGTGTGTGTTTTTTGTGGTTTTTTTTTTTTTGGGATAGTCTCACTCAATTTCAATGCCTCCCGCTTGGTCGCTATGTGTGCCATTGTGTTGCATAACAGCCACACACGCACACACAGTAATAGACGCACAGAACTGGGACACTGTATCACATGTTGCATCTCACACACACACTCAGACATTTACTGTTACAGTGCATGTGCAATTCTAGTTGTGTGTGTGTGTGTTTGTGCTTTTGGGGGTTACATTTTGTAGCTGCTTTCCGATAATTTCGGTTGCATTTCATTGTTTTATATGTTTTTTGGTAAACTGGTTGGTGTTTTGGGCATTCGAGTGTTTGTATGGGTGTTTGGGTGTGTGGGCGTGGGAGTTTGTGTTGACGGGTTGTGGACTCTGGAGTCGGTTTTGGAATCCGTCATAATTATCATTCATCAATCATGCATGGTATGTATATAGCCCAGCCCAGGCGAGGAGAGGTTTCTGGCAGCAAAATTAATTAGAGGCTGATTAGAAAACAGCTGTCACCTGGTTTTTCGTGTCCCAAACCTGCGTATGCCTCTAGATTTTGCAGATGGCAAAAACAGGGAGTCTGCTCTGTTCGCTGTTCGCTAGCGATAGCAATGAAACTTTTTACTGAAAAGACTGCAAAATGTCAACAAGGGGCCCAGGAACCAGCTGCGACTGGAACTCGAGAAAGTCCTTTTACAAACGGCGCCGCACTTAATCGCCAACCATCGCATAGCATAGCAGCATTATGCAGAGGAAGGGAAGGGATGAGGATGAGGACGATGACGATGGAGAGGATGAATGTGGATGCAGAACAACCACAATGGGGGTGCACCATAGCGTGACAATGCCTGGTTAAAACTAATTTGTGTGTTGGCTTTAATTCAGGTCTTGAGCAGCAGTCTATCCTCTATGGCACTGTGGTATAAATAAACTAAATTACGGCCAACAAAATTGCATTCATTATGAACAAGAATCTGCAATCTTGAAATTTGTAAAGTGCTTGTAATTAAATTTGTTGAAAAGTAATTTGTCTAGGTAAAATATAACTTTCAATGGAATTTTCAATTTTCTTGATTACCATAGTAATTCAATTGAATCTTGTTTTGTATCAAATAAAAATGCATCTGGCCCAAAAAAGTAGGCAACACTTTTGTTTATCATCACAGAGGCCATCGACCAGCATCAATTGAAGTCAGAGCCAAATCAAAGCCAAACCAATTGCAATCTAGCAAAGCAAATAAAAATTGAGATAAACAAATTTTATTAGCAAAGAAAGTCTCTCCATTAAATTTTTTAAAAGGAATTATTTAAAATAAAAAAATGGAAAAACTTTAAAGTTTTTCATTTGAAAGAATTGGTTTTAGGTTTATTTTGCTTAGATTAAGGCTCTTGTTAATCAAATGCATAAGTAAGATATTAAATTTGTTTTTGTGGCAAATTCAACTATTTTTTCTAAGAAACTAAATATTTATTTAACTAAAAACTGCCTTTGAGCTTTGTTATAAGCCAAATGCTAGTCAATTTGCTTTATTTTTAAATCTAAATTTTTGCTCCCACTTTGAATAAGTCTATATTATTTTTTTAATGATTTCTCAATGAATCACAATATTTTTATAGATTTTTAGTGGCCCATTTTTCCGAATAATGAAGTCCACAGTCAATTTGTGAAGGCGTCGATAGATGGGTTCACTCATACAGTTGCATGCACGAGCGCACTTTTGGTTAAAATGGTAGGGCCAAGAATCCTCGTTCTGTAGCTGCTGGTTTGTGCTTGTGTGTATGTGTGTGTGTGTGTGTGTGTGTGTGTGTGTGAATGCATGTAAAGTCTGTGGAAAATGTGGGTAAAATGCAGTTATGCATTTCTTAAGTTAAATCAGCGGCAATGACAAAGCAGTCGCGATGCGCCATGGCTCAACATGGATAAGGGTTAAAATCTCAAGCACACTATGTGCATGTGTGTGTGTGTTTACATGCTGGCACTCAAAAATGCAAAGAAGTCTTTACACCCTAACCGTTCTTGACTTTGGTGACTTCTTGGCAATGGCTAGAGAAAACAAGTTAAACTATAGAGGAAGGCAAAAAAAAAAAAAAAAAAAGTTTACTTTGTCCCTGACTCTCCCTCTCTCTCTCACTCTGTGTCCCTCTTAGTGGATATAATAATATAGATATAATGCACGCAATTTCCGAGCATGTTTTTTGGTTTTTGTTTTTGTTGTTGTTGCTGTTGCTGTTGTTGCCGCCGTCGCAGCAGCTGGCCCGCGGGCCTCAGTGTTCAGTGCGATGTCATTTTGGGTTGTTGCTTACTTTTGTTGTTGTTTCATTACTTGCCGCTGATGCATAAAACAAATGCACATAGTTCCGTCAGTTATTATCCACTTGCAAGCGTCACTTTGTGGTTTGTTGCCGCCGTCGTCGTCGTCGTCGTCATCATCGTTGTCGTTGCCGGCAACAGGAGGAACACGCAAAATAAAAAAACATGGAACAAGAACAATGTGCCCCCTGTTGTACGTTGCGTTTCGTTCCTTTGGCTTAATCAACGCAACATCGCAGTCATCGCATTCATCGTTGTCCTCGTCGTTGTCGTGGACCACAAAAAGCATTCCGATTGCCCAGGACCAAGTTCCCTATCTACTCTTTACTCTACGCTACTCATCTCATCTCTTCCAGCTCTCCGTTACCACCCACAGGCACTGGCTGAGGCCGCAAGTATTTCAGGGACCAAATTATTTTCATAGCTTTAGCTTAAAAGCTGCCACTGCTGAAACGCATTCGCCATATAAACCCCTCGGGGGGTTTTCTACCAAAGAATTAAAAATATTTACAGTATTTTCATGCGAAAAAAGCAACAAACCAAACAAAATATATAAAGAGCAACTTGGACGAGCCATAGAGACAAAGGGAATGTCCTCTATATGTGTGTTCATGTATATGTGTGTGTGTGTGCGTGTTTGTATGCTAACCACAAGGAGTAAACAACAAACAGCAAAAGAAGAAACAAAAAAAAAAAAAAAAAAAAAACAAAAAATAACAAGCAGCAAAGGAATATGCAAAGCATTCCAAAACAAATATGGCTAAAACATAATTCCATTCCTATGAATTGCCTGCACCAACTTCAACCTTAGAACTGTCAAGATGGCAAATTGATATAACTCAACACCAGCAACAAGCAATAATTTTTAATTATTCTATTTTTTATTACCTCCTGATTAAAGATTGAAGACCAAATCTGCTTTTGCATTAGTTCTTTTCGATCAGTTTGTCTTTTCATTCAATATCTGTTAAATATATGAGTTTATAATTAGGATTGCTTTCAAACTATCATAATTTGGCAGTAATTTCATCCCAAAATGCATTTCAAAGAATACAAACAATGGGTAATAAGTTTACAAATTACTAGCATACTTATTGGGGCAATGAGAAGTAATAAGTTATGAGCTAAAGTCCTTTTTGGGCTAACCCATGCTTTTTTCCACTCATTAAGATAATAGAACTTAATAATTTGAATTCTAGCTCTAAGATTCCTTTTGAGAGTAATAGAATAATGTACCAAAATGTGATATAGACGGTCAATATATGTAGGGGAGAGGGCCCAGTTATGACCCAGGTTTTGAAAAACCTCAAAATTTTTTCTACAGTTCCGGAAAATTAAAAATTAAGAAGTTTAACATTTAAATAGTAACCAAACGCAACTTTTTTCCAAAGAATGTATGTTTATTTGAGTTACTCAAAAAATTTTGGAACAGGTTTAATGTGGATAACTTTTTTTAGGCCGAAAAAAAAGTGGCCCAGTTATGACTCACCTTAAGAAATTCACTAAAAATAAGAAAATATGAAAGGAAAATCACACCAATTGTTGTGATTTAATGGTTTACTTATTATGAAGGCCTTCAAAGACAAAAATAATGAAAAACACAAATTAACATTGACTTAAACTATATAAAGTTTTTTAATTCCCAAACATTACTTAATTTGTGTTTTTACCAAATGAAACAATCCCGCACCTTCCCGCTCGAGATCTTCCAGAATATTTTCGGACAAACTGGTCTCATTATGTAAATTTCCTTTCCTTGTTTTTATACAACAACAAAAATGTTTGAATTTGACAATTTTACATAATCCTATTGCAAAAAAAAATATGGGACATAACTGGGCACCCCAGCTGAGTCATAACCGGGCCTTTTCATAGTTTAAAGTTTATATGTATATTTTTTATAGACACTACATAATCACATAAATCCTTATAGGATCACAAAATATACGGCAAATAGAATATTTTAATGCATTACACTCACATTTTCACTGTTAATTTTACAAAATTTTGGTACTTTGAAAAAAATCAAAAAAACTTTTTCGCACGATTTTCAACACGATGTTTGGTACGCATATATACAATACGATATTAACGTTGGGGTCTGTCCAAAAACTGCAGAACGTCTAACAAACATGATTTACAGGGCTCAAACTGTCATTCAATACTGCATTTCAAAAATATTTGAGAATGTCACAACTGGGCCTGAGTCACAACTGGGCCCTCTCCCCTACATCAGATTTTGAGAATTTTATTTGGCCACCGATTGCGCATAATGATCTACTTCATCCATCTATTTATTCCTACAAAACAACGACAATCAAACTTAATCTAATCAGAACTTAAAATTGGTTTGCTCAAATTCTTACAATTTTTTGATAAAAAAAAAAAAAAAAAAAAACAGATTAATTAATGAACTTATTTAAAGTAGTGAAGTAGATGTATACCTACATAGATATATATAAATTTATGTATATCAATTGACTGGTATTCTCTTTCTATGCATACACAAAAACCAAGCACAAGCTCAAGGATTAAGTCCTTTCGAACTTTTGCATGATTAATGAGGCAATGGAAACTTGTCATTTGCCCATTGCAATATAACGACCAACCACTAGTACAAGCTCTTGCTTTTGCTTTAGCTTTAGATGTTGCCTTTGCCTTTTGGCCTAGTCTGTCATCACATCATTTCGTAATCGTAATCCTTAATGATTGCCCTCGTCCTGGTTCTGGTTCTGGCCATGGTTTGAATAGTTGATTTAATCTGTTTAGAGCATTCAGAGCAATGCACTTTCATTTGGCTCGACTCTCGCTTCTATTAAATTGACTTAATTGCTGTGAGACACCCGCCCTGGTCCTCCCCTCCCCGAAAACAGCCACGCAAAATGGCAAAAGGCAAAATTCGGGCAAACTGCCAGGCCTAAGCACTAATTTAAATTGGCCATGTTTAAGCGGCATATTTCGTAGCAAAAATTAGCCAGGATAAAGCAAACAAAAGCAATCTGAGAAACAGCCTCTATCCTGCCATAGCTTGGCCAGGCCATCAACATCAAGGCCAAGAGGCGGTGCAAAAGATACAAGTGAAGAGAGCTAAAGAGATAGAGAGAGAGACACCTTAAGAGATTTTGTTTTAAATTCGAGACGAGAGCTTAATGAGAGCCATAGCCACAGCCTTAACCAGCATTTAAGCTATTTAATAACCCCAAAGATTTTAAAAACCCCGAATATTTGATATCCTCGTTAAAAGAAACTATCAGAAACTATGATGAGATAAAAATTAAATTGAATTTCTTATATGTATATAATTACATATTTTATATTGTTAACTAATAGTTAAGTCTCCTCTAGACTTATACTACAAAAGCCTTGCCAGAAACGCTTAAAGTCACTTATCCTTACCTTAAACAATTACTATATTATAAATGTCTTTGAAATCTACTTTTATTCAAGGGTATTATGAAGGTAACAAATCAGTTGAATTGGGTTAATTCCCATTTCTAGTTTATCCTTCAGATTACCACTTTCAATTATGATATTAGAGCAATATTTTTAATATTCACCTGCTCTACACGAATATTAAAATCAGTACTAACTGCCCGTATAAATATTGTAACCACTCAAAATATCGTTTTAAGTCGGAAAAGAAATTGAAGAAAAGAACCTCATAGTCTTATATGCCCCAATTTCAAAGTGAGGCATTTTGCGTGGTATTATGAAACAAAACCAAACCAAACCAAACCGAAACCTTAAATATGACCATGTCCGTGAAACTTTTGCTGGTTCACACAACCAACATTACCAAAATCATCATCATCATCATCATCATTATCTTTTACATCCTCTGAGTCCTCATAATGAACAACACAAAAAGAGTGTGAGAAATAAACCATAATGAGATGAACACTCGACTCGAAAAACTTGTGTAAATATTTGGCAATTATTTAGTTTCGGTTTCGTTTTTTTTTTTTTTTTTTTGGGGGGATTTGTTTCTTTCTTTTTTCCAGTGGCGCCGACGCCAATGGACAACAACAATGAAGTGCAGCAAATTAGTCAAAAAACTTGGTGTGATAGAAAGGAACTGACATAGAGAATACGTGGCGGGGGGGATTGAGAGTTTTAGTGCGGGTGGGGGAATATATATGGTGTAAAAGACAAACGGCCAGTTTGGTCACGTCACCAGCATCAACGTCTGCGGGCGAAAGTCTTTTAAATACTCATTACAAAATTAATTCGACTACAAAAAACTGAAAAATGAAAGACAAAAAAGAACAAAACAAAAAAAGAGACGACAGCAACCGAAAAAAAGTTTGTGATAAAAATCCTATTATAAACATAAATAAATAGGCTGGCGGCCCCGCACACTCAAACACATACAAACACACACACACACACACACAGAGGGGACTTTATTGTGCAAACATTCGTGAGTTTTACAAACGCGGCCAAGTCAAACAATTGAGGCAACAGCCACGGCAAAGGCAAAGCCAACGACGACAACGCCAAAAAGGACGAGCCGAAACTTCATTAGTGCTGCTCATCCACAATGTACGAGTAGATCCTGAAAGGAGACTTTACTATATATGTATATAACTAGATGCTGGTGGCTTTTTTGTTTACCCTTTTCCTTTTAAATTAAAAGGGAATATTTATATGATAAAAGATTTTGCATTTATTGGTGAATTCTCAGCTGTCTTTTATCTAGATAAAGCCAAGTCTAGAAAGAAGAGCCACTATTAGACAGAGAGATCCTTCTATCCCTTGACTCTGGCGTCAGTTGGCTTGACTGATCTTATTTTACCAATTTTTTGCAGATATTTGTTTATTAGAAGTATTGGAAGGTGAGCTCCTGAATTGCTGTCAGTTTGCTGCCAAATAACACAAAAGATTTCATAGGTTATACCCTAGTGATGTTCAAATTCACAACTCTGGGTGTTATCGATAACATTGATCGTCTAGTGAGATCCCTGACAATCAATTACTCGAAAAACTAAACACTTTTATACCAAATATTGAACGAATCAGACAAAATGTTTTTAAGATGGCAAATCATTCAAAGATTTGGCATATGAAGTGTATACAAACTTCGTTGGTGGCAAATATTCCTCTGTTTTTTTATAGTTTTATGTTCAACTTGCTCATGACTGTGTGGCTATGACGATGGCAACGGCTATGACGGCGGCATCATCATCAGCATCAGCGGTTAGCTTTTCATACAAAAACACGTTGATTCTATAGGCATATCCAATATTCATATTCAGGCACTGCCTATGCATGTAGCTACTTATTTATTACCTGACTTCTATGTGAAGTAGAAGGATTTTGAAGAAGGTGAGCAACCTTTTGTTCGACAAACTAGAAAATTTCTGTTTGTTTTTTCAGCCAACACAAAATTTCATTTCGCACTGAAACTAAAGAGACATATATGCATATAGCATAGCGGAATAGATGTTTTATCTACTAGAATGGAACGGGAGGTGAAAGTGTTCTGTGGGGGGAAGGACTTGAGCTGAGGACGTTGGGAAAAATGTTGAGCGAAATTGCTTTTACATGGCCCGAAGGTGGTTTATGCCAGTATGAACGAACTGTCATTGCCCATTCAACGGCAGCAAGTTAAATTTTTAACTCTTACTCCCTAGCTCAAAATCCACATGGGAAATTTTCTATTTAATTTACCAAATATTTTGCACACTTAATTTATGGTTAGCATAAATTTTGAGGAATTCGGGGAATTAATTCAATACCCAGTGCCTACTATCACGTATTGATTGATAAATACCAAAACGTGTTTTCAATTAGTTAAGTATCTACTTAAACGATTCTCCACTCTTGGCATATAAGTGCTAGTTCAATGAGCGCTCTACTGAGTGTCAAAGAAAGTTAAAAGTCCACTAAAGTTTAACCATTATAACTGTAATAGTTATATAAACTTATCATTTACCTATTTAGGTGAGGTCAGAAGTCGTTGAAAGTTCTTTGCAGGTCAAAAGAACACTAAAAGCAGCAATATCAATCTGAAGTACTTATAGTAATAACAAAAAGGCTGAAAATTTAGATGTATTTGATGCACCACTCTGACTTAAGAGGTTGCAGAAATTTGCTTTCTTTCTGCCAAGAAGAACCACATTTAAATGGAAGTCCTTACAAAATTTCATAGCCAAAAACTTAAAATTGCAGAAACAATTGAATTCAACAATCGAAAACAATTTAGTTTATTATAAGAAGTAAGTTAACAATTAAAATACTATAAACAAAAGTAGGCGAAAAATTAAACATCCGCTGCCAGTCATAAGTTTTTATCATTGTAAGCCATCAAAACGCTAACAAAATGTGTAAAAAAACCACTAAAAATTATATGAGAAGGTAAAAACTAAAAGAAAACTCTTGAAGGTCTAGATAATTACATATTTTCTTAACGAATTTTCTTCATTACGCCAAGAAAAAGCTACGTAATCAAACTAACTTTCCAAAGAATTTAGTCAAGATATTCTTCTTAATACAATGGATGGACACTTTTTCTTACTGAGTTTATATTTCAAGTCAATTGGATAATTGATTGATAAGAGGAAAGGAATACACCAAGAAACTTACATTTAAAAGTGTTTACTATTTGAAATACTCAAGAAAGGGACTTTATATTTTGAAAAGATCTTAGGAACATGCCAAGCAGCCCTTTTAAGCCGCTATCTATCAAAGGTAAGGGTCAGGTAATCCATTATAGTTCTTATATTTGTCATAAGAATATTGTTAATTTGATGATGTGTTGATCAAATATTCCATTATCCACTCATCATAGACCATCAATCAGAGGTAAATTAAAAAAGTTATTCGCAATGCGTATTTTTTTCACACTTAACTAATTATGATAAAGTTTAATTGGTCGCAAACATGCCAATTTCATGCAGGAATTATAAATAACAATAGCCAAAGTAAAGCAACTTCGTTTTAATTACAAAATTGTTGCATTTATTTGCGGTAGTTTTTCACATCCATGCATCACATGCTTTATTGTAATTTGTACAAATTGATATATCGATAAGCATCTCTTGGAATTAAATATTGTTGTTATTCTGCTATATAAACCCAATTCATTTGGCATTCTAGTTTAGTTTGGTTTTGCTTTTCGCTTTCCGCCGGCAACAAAATGAAATATTTCGCTATATTTGGCTTCTTTCTTCTGGTTTTGGCTGTTGCCACAGCTTCGGTGAGATTTTCATTTTGGGTTTTAATCAATTACAAATTGTTATTATTGTAGACAAAATTGATTTTGTAGGCCAACGACGCACAGGTGCCGCAATTTGGTCGCAATGGGGCTGCTGCCTCTGGTTTCCTAAGGCAGCAATCTGCTGGGAATCATCCACAAGGTCAACCACCAACCCCACCACAAAATGGCCAAAATGATGGTAATAACAACAATAACAATGGACAGAATGGACAAAACTAAACGTCTTCTTCTGTATGTACATACAAATATGGTTAATTGAAATTCATCATTATTTGTTATTTGTGACAGAAAAATACATATATATAAATTTTAAGCAAGCGCAAAAATATTGAAATTTCGTTCCATAGTCACAGCTTGTTATAATTCAATTTCATCTAATTTCTGTTAGTGGTTACGTGAATGCATTCAAAATGATACATGACATTTTCATTGCCAGTTGGAATTGAATGAATGTGAGTGAAAACTCAAATTGATTTAATCAATGCGAGTGATGATTTAGTAGGCGAACTAAATAGCTATAAACGAATTGATTAAAAATGAAATGAATGAATGATTAAGATGTGTGTTTAAACCATGATTGAAATATTTAGCTCAATCGAACGAAAATTTAAAGCTTTGTGGACTGAGAACTAACAAGTTTTCTCACAAGCAGACTTCGCTTAGGACTAACTTAACTAGTTGGAAATTACAATCAAAAATAAAGACGTCAAATTAAAGTATATTCTTCTGTTTCTTTAAATTATCAAAAGTTGCTAAGTTGTGAGAGTTTTTGCCATTAAAAAGAACTCATGTTTGACATTTTAAAACAATTCAACTATATATTTGATTGTTTAGATTGGTTCGTAATCTAAATCTTAAAATTAAACCATTGCTTTTAAAATGGTTTGAATGTACTAAAACTCTTGGGTGTTAAGTGAAAGTAGCATTTGAATGCATTCTCCAGATAGTTTAGTTTTTGTATTGAAAACCTTATTTATATGAACCTTGTGTGAATTCAATTAATCAAACTTCATGTATTGGAGAATAAGTAGGGTCTGAGTTTAAACAAAGTTTCTTCTAGAGCTCTCAAATAAAGCTACGTCAATATTCACGTACTGCAATCGAAAGTTAAATGAAAAACCCTGTCTATATAGTACCATAATATCACAAACATTAATTCCGATGAATTTAAAATGGAAAATCAAATCTAAAGACGCAGAAGAAACGTTGATAAGTCGCCTTATGACATTTCTTTCATACGACAGCTTTTAGTTTACTTCTGAGGATATCATTATGAGCAGAGCTATTGAGGATTCATTAAGGCAAAAAGCTTAGTTCATTAAGCAAACTAGGTGTCAAAAGAAGGCTAAAAAGAGGCGGCAGAAGGAGGTACTACACACGATTGTACATTTCGCTGCTTGTCAAAGACCTTTACAGAGATTCTAATCAGCAAATTATTAAAGTCACCCTTAATTATTATGAAACTCATTAAACATAAAGTATTAGCAGACTACATACACAAGCACTAGTTTCACCTATTGTGAGGACTTAACAACAAATTTCGTTCAAGTCATACTTTGCCTACTTATCGTGTGACAATCCTTATATATGGATATATATGTGTTTCTAACTACTCCACACTATGAAGATAGTGTCTGGTTAGTCAAACTTTTCAATTATAGCTTAACTTTTCCTATCAATTGAACAGCAGTCAGCTTAGTCATAGTTTGTTGTTGATAAGCCGATTTTAAGCTGCCATTTTGAACTGAAATTTCGAACTTGTTGGAGTTGTACATTTTTGGCCAAGTCAGTGAACCGATTTCTTTCATTTCAATTTGGCAATTTCTTGCTGCAACTTGGGCTAAGCCAAACTAAATGGTCAACAAAATGCATTCAGCTTAAAATATTCATTCGCAAGAGCTGGCAAAAAAAAGCTTTAAATAATTTCTGTTCTATTATTTATTCAGGACATTTAGCAACTCTTCTGGTTTAATTTATTTTGTTTTTGTGTTTTTTTCTTTTTTCATAGCTAAAGTTTAGGGGATGAGAAACTTTATTAATAATGGGAAGATAAAGTTGCATACATGGGGCATTGAGATAGGGATCCATTCTTTTGGAAATAAAGGCTCAACTGAACTTCCCTCTAAGTTGATATATAAGCAGCTATGAGGGCGTGGCAAGGTTTTGGTACTTCATTTTGTAAATTGCAAATGCTTATTATGAAGCGAAAAATGAGTTTTTGCCTGCAAGCATTTTCATAATTGCATTATGACGGCTCAAGTCTGTCCAAAACTCGGCCCAATCTTTGTGCTCTTTTTTTCTGCCACACTCTGTTTGCACTCACCATTGCCTTCCTCTTTGGTTCCGTTACCCCTCTGCCTTTTAGTCTAAACGTTCTAGTTTTTCGAAATAGAAGGCACTCATGTGTGAATGCACCTGTGAGAATATTCGGAAAAACGTTGGAAAAAAGAAGAAAAGGAAAGAAGGAAAAGATGGCTATAGTTATCAGTAACTAGTGTTTTGTGGAATCAGTCAGAAAGAGCCAGATAGAAAGTGGAGGTGGCAAAAGTGTGCGCTGCAGGAGCTGAAGAAGAATGATGATGGAAGGTTGTAGCATATGCAAAATAAACATACACACAGTCCTTCAATTACCAAATGCTGATGAAAAGTTACAGACACAAACTGAGACTGTGGGACTGTGAGACCAAGACTGAAGACTGAGGCTGGGGCAAAGAAAAAAAGAGAGCAACAAGCCTTTTGTTAAAGGCGATGGGAAAAGTAATATACATATCATCATACATAATTTCCGCTTTTAACTATAGAGGAAGTTCAGTTCCTACCAACACCATCATCATCATCATCATCATCTTCATCATTGTCATCATCATCAGAAGAAGAAGCAGCAACGTTTACTTCGTCATCATCAACACGCCCAAAGCTGATACCGACAGAAGCTTTCACTCAAATGTTGAGTGAGTGAAAGCAACACGTGACAAAAGCATAGAAAACCTTGAGATAACTCAATGTGAGAGAGACAACTCCCAAGGATGCTGAGTTCCAACATGTTGCTTTTATCCTGCCTCCCGCCTCACATGGGGCGGGTCATGGGTAGAAGGGCCAGCGAGCATAATCAACGGTTTCGAGTGAGAAAAACATTGCCCAAACGAATGAACCAACCAAACGAACAACCGACCAGCCGAACGACGAACAAAACGACCTCAACTGAAACGAAAGGAGAGCCGAACCCGAAACGAACGGAAACGACGCGAGGACAATGAGCTAACCGAGCAGAGCCAGCACTGCCACCGAGAGGCTGTGTGTGATAAAGCCAATGTGTCTGGCGAATCGGTCAGTTGAACATATTCCATGCTGTGATCAAGTTGTCTTTTCCTCTGAGCGCCGAGCGCTGACTTGGACTTACAATTGTGTGAAACGTACTACGAGATAACGCAAGACAGAATCCAACAACAACCCAAAAACAAAAACCAAACTACAAAAATTCAAAAAAATAAAATAAGCAAATATTCGAAAATAAAAGAAGAAAATAAGCTAAACAAATGGTCAGCTAGAAGCGTGTGTGAGCGTGTGTTTGCGAGAGAGTGTGTGTGCAGCAAAGTAAAATGGACATTGAAATTGTCGTGAGTGTAGGCGTGGCAGCAGCAGCAGCACTACCACTACCCCCATCTCCACCACCAGCCCCTCAACATCACCATCACCATTACCACCACCGCTAAAACTAGTGGGTGCGGTCTTTATGCACTTGTTGTGCACCCTTCATCCTTGCTGCCTTTTTGTTCCCCCCTTCTGGTTATATCCTGCAGAAAGACTGCAATTCATTTGCCAGTTGCTGCTGCCAGGCCACAGATGTGTCTCTGTGTGTGGCTGTGTGTGCGTGTAAAGGGTCCAATATTCTAGTCCTAGTCCTAGTCCGTTTATTTTTCCTCTACTTATTGTTAGACATTAGAGTTAGAGTACTTTAATTAGTTATTAACAATTTGCAGCCTACCTTTATTTTGTTGCTCTCAAATTTGTGAAACGACGGACTGACTTTTATGCATTTTATTAGTACATAATATTGAAAAAACAAAAAAGGAAAATTAAGTAAAAAAACAAAACCCAAGAACAACATTGAACAAAAGAAAAAAAAAACACCAAACCAGAAGATAACAAAATTTTTTAAAATATATAATCGAAGAAAAAAAAACCAAACAAAAAATAAAACATAAATAAAATATATTAAATTTAATATTAAAAAGAAAACCAACCCAACAAGCAACAAAAAATAACAATATTACGGTTTCGATTCAAGTGAAATGGAAGTTAAGCAAATGAAAAATATAAAGCCGTTTCAATTCAATTAAAAAGAAAATAAAAAGATAAAAAGAAAATTCGAACAAAAATGAAATAATTAAAACGCTGAGAGAAAACCACAAATTGCGCTATCGAATTAAAACGCCAAAAAAGAATTAACAAATAAATTCAACAGAGGCGAAAGAGAGAGAAGAAAGCAGCAAAACAGGCAGAAAGAAGTGACCCAATCGGCCAGGAAGCGAGAATCAGGACCAGGAGCCAGGAGTCAAATGAAATCAACGAAAAAGCCCAAGTCAATAGCAACAGCAGCAGCAACCATCATCATGGAACCGAAAATTGTAATGTACAAAAACAACACACAAAAAAATTTAAAAAAAAAAATCCACACCAAATACCAAAAAAAAACAGAAAAGGCAAATTTTTGCCATATTACACTGAAAAACATTTTTACCTCTCTTTACACTCTTTCTTCTTGTCATCAAATCATCAAGCTACCAAAACGACACTTTTTGCCCCCTCTCTTTCCTTTCCCTTCACCCACCATTTGAATGATGACAATGATAAAATGTTCACAATTTTCCACAATTCATTCAATCATTTTGCTCTTCTTTTCACTTACATTCTACATTTTTTTTCTTCTTCTTCTTCTTCTTCGTTCTTTTTCACCAACCAAAAAAACAAAAATTTCTCGCACACGATTTAATTCAATTTTTATTCATGGTAAAGAGAGAAAATGCGTTAAGGAAAATGCAAATTTTTGCGAGTCAAGCATTTAATATTGGTTTTCGTATCGTTAACTACAATTCAATTATTTTTTTTTTTGGTTTTTTCAGCCTTGAAATTGATTCAATAATTATTTAATCTTTGGGTTCAAGACTTGTTCTGATACCCTATAATAAATGGGTGGGCATTATTTATGGAAATGTGGTTAATTACCTGAGGGAAAGTATGAAAAGTCAAGGAATTGGTTTTGAATTCAATAAAATATTGTTCTAAAGATAATTTCTAAAGTGGGTTTTTAAAGTATTTTGGAACAGATTCATTTTTTAAAATGAAAAGTTTTTAGCAAAATCAAAAAGATCGATATCTTAACCCAAACTTCTTAGTTATCATTCAACATGTGAATTTAAATTGCAATTTCTGTTAAATTTTAAGCCAATTTGATATTGGCTGAATAACTATGCGAGTTGAAGAGGTTTTTCACTATAAGGGCGTGGCATATATATATCCTTGAAACATTGTCAAAAGAAATTTAGTCTTAAACCTAACAGAAAGATCTCATTACAAAGATCTATTATTTAAGTTTGACATCTTTTAAATACCCTTTCTAGTTTATATACAATGCTTTACACATTAATAGGGCATTAATATTCTTTTATTTGAGGTATTGATAATAATTTGAAGTACTAAATCGAGAAAACTCTTTAAAATCTATATAAATTGTGATTGAAAACGATTTGGAAAGACTGAGAGGGCCATTGAATACTAATCCAAGCAATTCGTTGCTTATTAAAGAGGGTTTTCAAATAAAGAACACTTCTAACTTAATGAACTCCAACTTTAAACAGATCAAACAAATCAAATTTTCTTCAATATATACTTCAAATTAGGCTATATAAGACCTAGCCTAAGTTTCGTTTTAAGAAGTTATTTCCTACTTTTAAAGTTGTCCTATTAAGCTGGGCTAAAACAAATTGAAACTTAATGATTCAATTCATTCTCTAGAGATAGTTTAACTCATTTCTACATCGTTAGTAAAGAGTATAAACATTGATAGTGGCTAATATTTAATTGCTATAAATTAGTTTGCGGCAGTTAACTAATAAATTATTATTTAATTATGCATAAATTAATTGCAATTTCTCTCTAAGTGTTGAGTGGCGGGGCTAAAAGCTGCGGCCGGAAAATGCAATGCATATGTATGTATGTATGTATGTGTGCACATTGTTTGTGTGTGCATTTGTATTTCTATTTGAGTGTGTGCGTGAGCTTATGGATTAAAATAATGGGAAAATGTCAACTAATATTTTATGCAAAATACTCATCTCAATTGAGTTGTTTTTGTTCGTTTTTTTTTTCTCTTTTCTTTCATTATGGCATTTGCATTTAGTCAATTTGCATTTCATTTCATTTACTTCAATTGGGTCACCATTCATTGAAATTCTTAAAATAAATCAGGCTAACTATTGCCTCCACCTCGCAATTCCCCAGAGCCATTAAACTCCGTAGTGTGCGTTTGTGTGTGTGTTTGTGGGTGAAAAATACCAAAAAATAAACTTGCCCAATTTGAGGCAAACAAAGCTATTTGGTTGTCTGCCAAGTCAACTTGATTTTTTGGTCTCCAGCATCTCTCTAGCTCCCTCTCGCATTCTATCACACACAATTTTTCTCTTGCATCGTTGTCTCTCTTTCACTTAGCCAAGTCAATTTAAATTAGGTGCTAGCGGAAGTTACTCGTAAAGGAGCCAAAATAGTAGCTTTGTAAGTGCCAATTAAAAAGGCATTTAACAATATAAACAAGTTTTTAATTAGCTACCAAAAACGCACCAAAATAACAACAGCCAACGAAAAAAATAAAAGAAGGGACAACAAAATATTTGGTTCATTTGGAAAACCGTTAAAAGGATACCCCTTAAAATGGGAAAAATATGTTACATCTTTTTTAGGTTGTTAAGCGATTTTCATGGAATTCGATTTACTTATTAAAATGTTTGGTATTAAATTAAGAATAATATTTGTTTTTCAAGTGCAATTGGCCATGGCTAAGAGTGGCAAGGAAGAAACCATAATTGAATTTCATTAAGCTGTCTGAAATTGTTCCTTCTGGCCAAATGGGGCAAGATTTGAGCAGCAATAAAAGTCTATTGTTGTAAATTTGTAAGCAACGAATTTTAAGCCTTCTGGCAACAAATACAATTAACTGTTTATTTATTTCTAATGTAGGAGAGTGAAAAACTTCTTAGTTACTTAATGAAATAAAAGCTTAAGACAAACATATTTTAAAGTTTTTCTAGGCTCTTCTAGAACATACTATATATCTGTTAAAGATCAAGCCAGAGGATAATAAGATCCTTTAGCCTAGACTCTGAATATGTTTTATATCCCATGCCTAATATGCTCTTTCACTTTTGGATTATAGGGTATAAAAAAGGCGACAGCATAGAATTTTAGTTTTTCTTTTAACCCGTCACGTTTCATTTTGTTTGCTTTATGTATGTGTTTATGTGTGTGTGTGTGCTAATTTATGCATAGGAAATATTTCTCTATATATATATAGATATAGAAATTTAAGTATATACATATATATATATATATATTTTATGCATATTTTAAAAATTAATTAATGTAATTTTCTATTAAAACTCGCTCACAGCTCGTTGGCTTTGCCAGCCATCACAAAAACACTCACACACACACACATACAGAGAGAAATATATATGTACAAATTTTAATTAGAAAAGTTTGAGCTAAAATCCCCACACCACCCCCTCCATGTCAAACCTCTCCTAGCCCCCTTTTTAGACGGCCTATTTGGCTGTCAAGCAAAACATATGCCTGGGCCATTAGGTTAAAAACAAAAAAATTTCCTTTTTTCCATAGCATACATTTGTGGGCTTGGGCATCAGGTCTCAGGTTGTCGTGTTTGCCATCCGGCTGAATTTGATTTTCATTCAATTTTCATCATCTTTAGTGGTTAAACGATGAAGCATACTGGTAACTTATATGGCCCCAAGGTTTTGTCTAAACAGCGTTAACTAAGAAGTAAAAAAAAAAAAAATCCAACTGTGGAAATTTTTGCCGTCGGTCAGTGCTCTGCTGATGCTTTTCCGTGTCCTGTTCCTTCCGCTGTTGATGATGGAATTATTATGTGCTCAACGAAGCGCAGCAAAAAAGTAAAAAGCAAAATAAAATAATGTTGAAAAAAAAGGCGAAAAAATAGCTCTCCTTCTGGTTTGGTTTTTACTTTTACTTATCTTTTTTTCCTTTTTAAACATATCAAATGCTTTTTTCCGCCACTATATATTTTTTGGTTCCCCACCCCCCTCTTCGACACTGATTTTCCTGGTTTTTTTTTTCTTTCTGTGTATTTCTGTTGGTGAAACTTTTACACAATTTGTTCAATATTATCATGTTGCAGGTGTGTAATGGGGCGTGTCCTGTGTTGTTTTTACTGTTTTGCTTTCTTTCCTTCGTTTGCGTTTTGTTCATTTCATTTCATTCATTTGCTATTATTAATCACTTACGCATTTATTATTTTTAGAATTTTTGCTGCCCAGGGAGCAAAATAAATCAAGCAAAAACAAGAAAAAAAATTAATTATGCTGACAAAAATCTACAATGTAATTTGTATTCACTTGGCTTATGTGAAGTCAAGTCCTTAGACAAGGCAACAAAACAAAACAGAAAACGGACAGGACCACACCTTTTTTTGAAAATCTGTCACAATTTTCTTGGAATATTGTTATTTGTTTCTGTGTTCTGTTTTTGGCTAAATTTAATCATAAAATTCTTTCATCTTTTTAAGGAATACACACATTTATTTCTCATTGTATATGAATCTCAGTTTGCTAAACATTCCGCAACACATAACATTCTTGATCCAAACTAAACGGAATGGAACGGAACTGAAAGAAGAACTCAAGAGCTGGCAACTGCCAGGCCAACTGAGCTGAACTGAGCTAAGTCGAACGAGCGACTCGGCAAAGTGTAGTTGAAGTAACACACAGGGCACATTCCAGACAAAATGCCATAACGAAAAGGCTGGCAGCTGGAGAAGCTGCTCACCTGGATCTAGGAGCTGTGATGCTTCTGTTCTGGCGCTGTTGTTACTTGCTCTCTGCCCCAGGCTAATGGCTGAGGCGGTGGCTCGACTCATCTGGAACCTGGTTTCACATAGTTTGGGTCGTTATTTCTCTTCTACTTATTGTACATGTTGTTCTTGCATATTTTCCATTTACAAAAATTCCAACTTGATCCTGCCACATGCATGACTACGTTTTTTGCTCATGAATTTCCATATATATCTCGCTATCTCTCTTCCTCTCACTTGTTTTCTATGCAAGCTCAGAGATATGTATGCTTAGGCGATTGGAGTTCCCGTTGCGGGGCAAGAAGGGTAGGAAACGATTACCATGTGATGGGTGTTGGAGCATATTAAGTAAAACAAATGAGACTAAATGCAAATAACTTTGAGCATAAAATTCTTGCAATTTCCAACAAATTAACGCATAATTTCTATTACCTACCAAACAAATAAGCCGTAAGCAACAATTAGCCACCGCAACGGACAATTAGTTGTTTGTTTTTGTTGGCAGGCACCCACAGCAGGTAGTATTAGACGAAATGGCAACTATTTAAAACAAAACTTTTGGTTAATCGTGACCTTTAATTCTTACTTGGCCAACTAGATTAGGCTAGAACCATTGCCAAAATTTTGGCATAGAATATGCAAAAGCCTTTTCATGGCCTGTTTTGTTGCCAAGTTTCAAAAAAGTTTCCAGAACAGAGACTTGTGCAAGTTTTCTGTGAAATTTCACAACAATTTGCTAAAGTTTCCACAAAGGTCTCTCAATAATAAACGAAACAAGCTAAGTGTGAGAAAAAGGAGTCCACTTACTCATGCGACATATATTGAATAGGATTGATATGATTATTAGACGACTTGATGACTTAAATGATTTATGTGATCAATTCGAACCTATAGCAAGAGATTAGCATTAGAGATAAAAAAGTTATGACATATGTAGGTCTCCTTAACTTACTTTTTCTATAAATTTGTAAAGCATATTTACATCATACTTATGTTTATTTAACGCTCCAATGTCTTCAGCATGGCTAGAAATGACCCAGCCGTGCGTATGACCCAAAGGAATAGAGGAAAATCAATATCAAACATATAGCCAAATATTTTCGATGCCTGCTGACTACGACGCATCATCATGAGTAATAGACGACGTGTGCCCGGCTTTACATTTGGCCAATCAAAGCTTTCGTAGATGCACATGGCCACTGAGGAACTTTCCTGTTTCAAATATTCACCGCCATAGCAATACGAGATAAGATATACGAGAACTGTCATAAGAAAGCAGGCACGAAAAGGCACTTGGGCATTCCAACCGCCAAGACTGAAGCGATAAGCCAATGTACAGAGTTGCAAATAGCTCAGCATATACTGGACAAACACAATTTCTGCATAGATTTCACTCAGTTGCTTGGCCAACTCCAAGGCCAGACGATGCTGTTGAATGCACTTAACCAAATGCCAATGCGTTGTCGATGTCTCACCCTGGTTTAACATCAATTTTAGCAATTGAAATTGCACAACCACATTGTGTATGAGCCAAGAGAAGAGTGTATCAACGGCAATGGTGGTCCAGGCGGCAGCAGCTATGCCATAAATACCCCAAAAATAGATGGGCCAATAGTATTCGGGTTGTGTGTCGTCTAGCCAGAAATTGAAGTCCATGGGTGTACGGACACGAAAACTACTTCCCTGTAGAGTGTCCAGCCAGCCAAGACCAAGGGGTGCTAATATGGAAGCCAAAAGCGTACCATAGGCAGCATTACGAAATGCAGTAGATACATAATTGTCCAGTTCATTCTCGGACTGAATTCTTGCCAGCTTTGATGGCACTGTGGACTTCTCTTCATTCAGTTTATGCAGATGTTGAATAATGGAACCAATTTCTCGTCTCTTTAGCACAAACATTATGGTCTTAAATGTCGACAGAGAGCCCTGAAATATAAAACCCATTGACATTGTAACGTTTTTCTCACCCAATTTGTTTAACCTGACCTGCCAGACCACAGCCAAATTGTCAGTTAGGCGTGTTAAATCACTTAAATCCTGCAGTCCATAGACAACCATTGGCCAATTGTGTGAGATCAAGGAAAATAATAACAAGGCCAGCCATAAAGGATGTTCCACTACCAATTGCGAATCTTTTAGTTTAAAACCAATGATTTGCAAAGCTCGCTTTTGCACTAAAAAATAATTCTTATCCATTTGAAGGAATCAAATGAAGGACCAAACGAAGGAGCAGGCAAACGGACAAGCGAATGAATTGACCATGGGAGTTTAGCTGCCAGTTTTTATACCATTCTGGCCACCATTGATTTGGGGTCGTTTTAGCCGGGTTAAGTGGACGTTTGCCGCCCATGAAATTGTGTGTTTGAAATATTTATTATGGCCGTTAACAGCGAAACGTGATATGGTTACAGCCAAGCGGTCACATTATAAAAGTCGACTTAAAAAATACCCTAAAATATGCTAATATTAGGAAGAGTTTATCTAAATTGGGTGTGGCACATAGAAAAGGTTTCTGTCACTTTAATTTGTCACGCTTTCTCTAGGATATTCTTGAAATTTGACTCAAGATGACAAGGTAGAAATGGGAATAAAATTGAAGACAAATCTAATCTGCCTTAAACAAACTGATCATTCCATCTTTCTATACCTACCAAGTCTAGTCCTATACAAAGAATATACACTTTTACTTACTTGCAGGGTATATACATATACAATATGTAGATACAAGTAGAGGAATGAACGTAGAGCTTGGGGCGTGGTTGATATGTTTTGATTGGATTTCCAATTTCCCACACACACACACAATATTCTCAATACAACAGTTGGGCATAGAAATACGAATAATTGTGGGTGTCAATCGTAAATACTTATACAACTTTGATGCAGAAAAAAAAACACTTTGAAAATCAACAAATAAATGTCACAATACAAAACTGAACGAATCACTCTTCTCTCCTCTCCCCTGGGGCGTTTTGTTTGGTTTATGGGGGCGCTTACCAAAAAATAATTCCCATTTCATATGCAACAATTTGGTAGTTTAATTATACATTTTGTTATTATTTAAAAACCACTTTTACCTGCTGGCCTATTGACATGGTATGCCATAGAATTTACATAGGAATATCTATATCGAATAGTCAAGTGAGGGAATAATATCTAGAGTATACAAAGTATATTGTATATTTATATTTGGTAGAGTCAATGCATTTATTCAAAAACGTAGTTAAAACCGCTTTTGATGGCATTTTAATTGACATTGTTCTATGTACACAGAAATGAAATTCATTGGAAATTGGCAAATGCAAATTTTCATAGTTTTCTTTATTGAATCGACAATTAATTGTAATTGAATTGAATCAAAATACCAGGAAATGAGAATAGAAATATTCATGAAATTACAATTTTATTCTTTTGTGCCAGTTAAGTTTTTTTTTTCAAATGAATAAAATCAATTATTATAATTTATATAAGCTGTTAAATCTTTATTTACGTTTTAAATAATTAATAATTAGACTAAAAACAAAAGACATATATCAGTTATTACATAGAGTTATTGAATTTTATAAGTCGAGTCTTTGTATTTGTATTCAAAAGGTACTCCAATAGTCATTGGAGTATACGAGTTTCCAGTTTAACAGAATCAAATCTCAATGAAACTGAAACAATATTTTGTTTTTAGATTTCAAAGTACTTAAAGTCATTAGTGAGCGATTTCATTAATACAAAATGTAATTTTCTTAATATTTTTACAATTTTCTGTATTACTTACGTTTTCTTAATCATTTTCGGTCAATCCAATTTCAATATTTTATCATTTAAAACAAGTTTAAGTTAAAGAACTATAATTTAAAATGTGTTTTTGAAATCTTTTTCTTAACTACAACTATAATAAAGTACTTGCCTTATCAACTTTCTAGTAAGTATTTAATTTGGAAGTCAAAAAATAAATACCATAAAGACCACGCCCTTTCTCTACAGAATAGGCGAATATTCATTGTAGGGTGATACAAATTAAACTTGAATTCAAAATGTGAACTTGAACTTTAGTTGCAAAAGTATTGAGTTTATAAGGGAAATCTTAGGCTCTAAGGGATGACAATTGTTTGAAATTTTTGTTCTATTACAAACATTTTCAAGAGTTTTGTGTCTGGTTTGGTTAACTTGCCTCGAAATTACTGTCTTTTATCATCAGCAATTAATAAAATAATTTGAATAAGCAAACTCGAGATCGTAAACAGATAATGACTTTTATTTAAATAATATTGAAATGACTGCGTTTTAATTTCGAAGTTCATTAAAAGCGGATAATTTATGTTAGTAAAGACAAATAAATAATAGTTTTTTACGGTCTAAGATTAAATACTTAATTATTGATTATACTTAATAGTTTATTGCTTTTGTGGTTGCTCAATTAGAGGTTTAGTTGGAGTTGAAAAAAGACAAATCGTTAAAGTTATTGAAAATTCATTTAAATTTAGTTCTTCAGAAAAATATATGAGAACAAAATACGTTAATTTACATTTACTTTTAGCTAATAGAATTAGTTTGGGACAACTTTACGAAAACCTCATGGAAACTTATTGAAAAACATTCCGATTTTGGAACCTTTTTGGTAATATTTCAATTCTTTTCCATTTATCACTTGAGATTTTTTGGTTGGTTTTTCATGAGTAAGGACAAAGGTCATTTAATTTATTGATTGCAATCCATAAAAAGCAGTCACAATAAGCACTTTAGACTGAATCGTATGCCAACATGCAATGAGTTTTCCATTTCATGTGAGTTTTCTATTTTTTGCAAAGTGTATATCACATTACAGATTCCAGCTAAAATGCATATTTTGTTTTTTGGTTGAATGTATTTTCATTTGGGATATCTTTTTTTGTTCGGTTTTTGGTTTTTCTGGTTGTCAAAGCCATGACACAGTTTTATGCGCTTATCCCCCTATAGCAAACAGTCAACGCATTGTCAAAACGGAATGCTAAAGGCAACTGAGATGTGTATATTTATCTGTTCTCTTCTGTATGTGTGTGTTTGCGTGTGTGTGTGTATGGTTGCAGAACCCACAGCAGCTGCTACAATTGCTAAATATTCCACATACATATGTATATATTTCGAATGGAAATTCAAATTTCAAACGAATTTTGCCGCCACAAAATTTTCACAACAGACATGAAAAACCTATTTGATTACAATTAGCGGACACACAGAAGGGTTAAAGCATCAACATGAAACGATGCGTAGCGAAAAACATTTGACCGAAAATTACATGAAAAACAATTCCCTAGGATAAGCAGAGCTCGTCATTCTGGGATGATCCCTTTCCACTTTTCATTCCCCAACCCACTTTTCCGCCTAGTAATTGTGTCCCCAGTCAATGTCGAAACTCATTTCAGGCTCACTTTATACGCGCATAATTGAATTACCCGCTCATCCCTCGCGCCCTCAACTTTTTGGGAGAGCCACCCACTGTTCATCATGATGCCACATTCTGTGGAACGTGGCAGGCAAATCAACAAGTAAATCTGCTTTTAAAATTGCCAGAAAATGTTTGTTGGCCGTGGTGAACCTTTTCTTGTCTTTGTATCCGGCGGCGGCTTAATGTCACCTTTAAATGATTTCAATTACTCTTTCAAGATGAGATCCACAGAGAAGACCTTTTTTTTTTTTTGTTTTTTCGTTCTCGTTGTTGTTTTGTTGGTCTTCATTTTCATTTTTCTGGGTGTGGCTGATGAAATTAATGTGTAGATAAGTTTACAACTAACTTGACGGCATCCGAGGGGAGTGGAAATTTTCATACAATATAAATTAGTAGCCAGCGGCAGTGGCAAATAAATCACAAGTGCCGTTGTCCTTTGGAAAGTTATGCAAAAAGCAGCCGCAGGATATGGCCAACAAAACAGAAGATGGAGGACAAGGATGAGGAAGACAAATGAATGTCATAGTCATATGGAGTCAAATACAAGGAAAAACTTATTAAACAAAACTTTGCTTCTGCTCCTCGTGCAGTTGCTGCTGTTGCTGCTTTTCCATTTTATTCTTGTTTTACAATTTCAATTTCATTAAGTTTAAAGTCATATTTGCATGGCGCATTTTTGCATATGAAATTGATATTTTATGCAAAAATATTTACAGAAAAGCCCGAGCAGCTGCTGCTCGATAATTTTCTTTTTTTCCCCAGAATAAAAAAAAAAAAAACTGAGCAAAAACTGAGTAGAACAAAAAAACAAAGCTACGTTTTGTGGTTTTCTTCTGAGGGTGTGTCACCCTTTGGCATCCTTTATATGTGTGTGTGTGTGTGTGTGTGTGTGTGTCCCTTTTCCTTTTGACTTCTCTTCTCTTTTATTCTGTCTCACTGTCTTCTCTTCTGTATTTTGCCTGGTTTTATGCGGCCAAAACCTCATAAAAACACCTACCAAATGGAGTGGCATATGCATGGCTTAAAGCAGCTTTGTCTTCTTCAACTTCTTTTCAAAAAAGAAAAAAACCAAAAAATTTCATTCTTACTTATGTATATATAAAATACACACTGAAATATATGCATATATGTATGTGTACAAACATATATCCACACAAATCCAAAAATGTTGCTCATTTATTAGACAGTTTGAAGACTCGTTTTTCCACATGACCAAAGGAAAAACGAGACAAAAGCAGGAAAGAATCTGCAAAAGGCACAAGGGAGTAAACTAATTTTACACTATAGTGATTTTTTAATACCCTCACTTACCTAAAAAGTAGTAGTTCAATTTAGATTAAATTCTGTAATGCCATTGAAAATTATAACTAAAAGATTATGTGGATTTTACTTTATGTTAGATTCTGAATTAGATCTTAGTTTCTTCACACATCAAAGGCAAAACTTTTTACTTAGAAAAAGTAAAAAAAAAAGACAAACAATTTGAACTATGAACTTTAATTCCATAAGAAAAGCCAACTAATGACATATTTTCAAACTCCGAATAACTTTAAATATATTAAAGTCTTTCGTACTAATTGATTTCAATGAGCGAAGAAAAAGTAAATATTTTAAATATCTCAAAATTTGTTTAGGCGCAAGTTAACGTGGGTAAATCATTTTGGAATTGGTGCCAAATTGGCTAAAATACAACTTTGGATAGTATGAAAAAACAATGTTTCAAAAACACTTTATAACATTCCTTGTAAGTCCCTGACTTTGCGAATATGTAACTCAGTCAATTTGGAGGCAATTTGAAAATCTCAATGCTTCTTGAAAGCTTCAAACTTATTTTTGTTCAAATTTTGAAAGATCTAAACTGAAACTAAACTAAACTAAACTTAATATTTCAATCTAAGGAAAATCTAAAGGAAAACTACATGTCTTTAATTTCAAAATATATTTCTTTTTCAATTAAATGAGAGAAATGCTTGATTTTGTTTTTTCTTTGGAGTAAATAGGGATGGAAACATTTGCTTACTGTTCCCAATAAATTAAGGGTAAAAGAAGAAGCAGCTCTTGGCTTTTAATATATAGAATTGGTGTCAGAGCTGAACAGAGACTTAATGGAAAGAAAATATGAAATGAACAAAACTTAAATCTAGCATTATATTGACTTTAGCTACAAACAAAAAGGGGAGACCAGATAAAAATAATGATTCAGGTTCATCATTAGGCTGATGAATATATTTAAGGATACTTTTTTATATATGCCTATATAACTGATTTAATGTTGCAAAAGTTAACGTACTGTTAGTGCGAGAGTATTAAAAATAAACAAAATATTGATAACTAAATAAAACGTGGCAAGTGCCGGCAGCCTTATAAGTGGCAGAGGCAGAGGCAATGGCAGGAGCAACATCAACGACGGAGCAGCGGCATCATTCAATAAAAAATTAATATGAAAACATTCAATGAGCGCCTGAGCACAAAGGCGCCACTCAATGGATCCTGAGACTGCACTGATGAACAAGCTATCCTGGTTATCCTGTGAGTGTCGGTGTGTGTGTGTGTGTTTTTCGTGTTGTGCAGGAAATCACAGGTAATGTGGTTTTATGGCCACTGTGAGACAGCATTTTCTGTTTCCATCTCCTTCTATCATGTATTCTATCTCAGCCTCTGTCAAGTTTCGTTGCTAAATGCAGCCTCGAGACTTGGTCATGCTAATAAAAACATATACTATGTCATGTTCTGTCCTGTCGATATATATGTAACTACATATACATATATTTATATATGTTTACACTGTATGTAGTGTTGTGTGTGTATACTGGTTCTGTGTTGGTTGGTTGCTGTATTATGTAAGCGGATGTGCTGCAGTTACTTTTTTGCCTCCCACTCTCTCGTCCTGCATACGATTCTGGGCCTGAGCTCGGCTCGTTGATTATACTAAACTTGTTTACTTATGCTGCTCATACACTCACACACACACACACACAGTTATACATATAAAATGTGTGCAAAAAGTGCAAATTTCAGCATAACCATGCATTCTCGACGCCGCTCAGGCAACTCTGTGTGTAAATTTCGACTTATCCTCGCGTTCACAGCCAAAGGGTAACAGAGAGGAAGAGAAATGCAAAAGGATAGAGAGAGAGAGGGAGCAAAGCAAACACCGACTAAACACATGATGATGATGATGATGACGACGACGACAACGCTTGAAGGGGTTATGGGGGAGAAGGCAACAAGGATGAGGAGTGTTGCAATCGCGACGTTGCACGGTCGCAAGCCGCACCACGAGCACAGTGTGGTAAAGCCGTGGGTGGTGCCGGCATAACAATTAACATAATTATGTTTCACAAACATTACTTTTAATTTAATTTTTATGAAAATTTTTGTACCAAAAATTTACTCAAACATTTTCATTTTGGGAGTTTCAACAAAAGGCTTTCACACCTGAAGCAATTTCTATGTAGGTCCTTAATTAAACTACTCTGGTAACACTAAACTACAAAGAATTGTGTATTAACCCATAATAAGAAGTGGGAGAACCCAAAAATTTAAGTTATGTGGCAAGGCCTTAATAAAATTTCTAACTGCCAGTTGCATGCGTATTTATAACTTTGAAAAATTTATTAAAATAAAGTGAAGACCCGAATTTGAATAAACTGGTAACATTAAACTAAATTGAAATGGCTAGTGGGAACACGAAGCTAAAACTTTCGTGTAAAAAGCTCAACTATAAAGTAGTCTGGCAATGCTATAACAATATTTGACTCAAAAATTGCATGCAAAATATTTTTGAGTCTGAGTTTGAAATACTTATTAACATAATGTAGTACAATGGCAATAAGTGTATTGAAACAAAAACTATGAAATATTGAAATTGTATCCTAAAAAAGAAAAGGATACTATCCAGCTATACTATTCTAAAAGAAACTGTAGACTAAAGGATAAATCATGAAATCAATAATCTATAAGTCTTTTGATCATTTTGCTAATACTTAAGGAAGAAAAACCTATAGCAAAGTTAATAGAACTTACCAAAACCAAGTTAAATATATGTCTTAACTTTTCTGTGAAAGAACCTTGAACAAAATTCTACAACATTTTCCAAATTTGTTGTATGGACAACAGACGAAAATGGTTTCAAGGGATATTTATTAAATTTGTTTTCTTTTGATGTTTGTATTGCCAAATTAGGATGGAAAATCTCAATTCTAAATCTTCTTTGTATCTGCACTATTTCGAAATCCTTAAAAATATTGTTGTTGAATACGTAGAAACAAACTCCTAAATATATGTATTTATATTATCAGTCTCTATCTCTGCATCTATGTCTGCCTTAATCCTATATCTTCTGTCCTATATCTTTTGCATGTCAACCTAAAGTCGGAAGACAAAGGTTTTCTTTCTATATAGTTGTTTTTGATGTATTAGAGTATAAGAGCAATAACAAATGACCAAATTAAGACTAAAGAACCCTTGGACTTAAGATTTTTTAAGTGGGTACATTTTTAGTTTGCCTCAGTGTGCAGTTGGCAAGATATGTAGGATTTCAATAACACACCAAAAAAAAAAAAAAAAAAGGTTTCCTAAAGGGCTGTAGCTAAACTAGTTGCGGCTTTGCATGCACTTATAGCCACCCCATTCATCTACCCACCTACCTCTTTCCCCTTGCCCTTCGGGTTTCCTTCAAAGCAAAACCATCTACACATATTGTATACATAAGTAGATACAGCTACAGCTGTACACACACACACACACACACAACAATTTTCCAACTAGTCGAATTAATTTGATGCTTCGAAATGTAGGTAATACATATTAGCAAGGCAGGTGGGTTACAAGAGGGGGAAAAATGTATGATGTGAGGGGAGTCCTGAAAGATATTTCTATTTCGAGTGAGAATTGTCCAACTCTTCCTTCTTTTTTGGCTGCTCAACCTGCTCCTGCGTCGTCGTCATCGTCACAAAGTGTTGGCCATAAATAAATAAAGTGCACAAAATCGTCTACACACACACACAAAGCTTTATATATAGTTTGGAGAGAGAGAGAGAGAGAGAGAGGGGGAGAAAGAAAAACGTATCGAACGAACGATTGCCAGTGAAACTACATACAAAAGAAACAATTTTTCCCTTTTATTGTAGAAAAGTTTTTTATTCAATAAACGAAAAAAAAATAAATAAAAAAGGGAATAAAGTTGGCTACAATTGAATTGAAAGTTTACCTCATTCTCCTTCCCCTCCCAGTAGTACTTGTGTGTCTTCTTCTTTAATTTATTATGGATGGCTTCATTTGCTTTAAGAGTTATTGTCAGAATAAATCTTTAGCTCATACAACATTAATTATGTATAAATATGTGTTAATTGACTGACTGAGAACCTCAGACAAAAGCAAACATGCGAGTCCTCTCTACACTTGCATCATTTTAATTGTTGATATTCTTGTCTGCTTGCTTTTCCTCCGAAACTCGAACTATGCACCATTGCAGCTAATTTTAAACAAATATTGAGGCAGCAATTAAAACGGTTGAGTTCAGATTGGCGACTATGACGACGACTCGACGAGATGACGACAATCCAAAATGAAGCTGATCTCCTTCATGTTCCTTAGTGCAGGGGGGAAACTTTTCTTGCCACAAATCAAATATATGCACAAATTTTGCTAGACAAACACAAAATGCACTGTGAACAATGAAATTTCTATGCCATGAATGATAAATGTGAATGGAAATGTTGCCTTTTGGCTTCTTTAACATTGGTCTTGTTGTCTGCCATTGGAGTACTCCCATCAGTATCACAGCCATAAAAGCAGTTAAAAGTGACTTTGTCCATTGCACAGTGGGGATGAATCAAAAAGTTTTCAAATAGAACTATCTTAGTTTTTCTTTATGGAAAAAAGTCTGTTAAATAAATCATTTTGGATAAAATTTTATGAGCAAAAACGCCATTTGGCTAGAAGGAAAAGATTTGCATGTAAATTAACAGCAATTTCGCACAGTTTTTAAACTTGTAAAACAACTTCCGAACGAAAAGTCAATGCTTTTATTATTCGAAACTAAATTCAAAACATGGCTAACTTAGGGAACGTTTAAGTTGTTGACCAATACTTGCATTAACAGAAAAGTGTTGGTAATGTAAATAGAAAGCAGATGTTTAGCGTTAATTCATATGGGGTTAAGAAAAATCTAAATTATCATCATGTAAAGATATTTCTAAACAGAAAATAAAACCCAATTATTCCTTCAACATTTAGTTATAATCCCGTTCTTATAGCTAAAACAATAACTTTTCTTCAGTTTGCCTTAGAAAATCTGACATCTGTTGCTTATAAGCTTGACTTTGTCATCTTTTAATCTCTATTTTAATCTCTTGTTGCACAGTATTTTAAATATTTTATAAAATGGTTCATGTCTTTTAAAGCTTCTTTGTCAAAAGCCTGATTGATGCACTTGCTGGCTTGACTTGGAAAATTGACAAGATATACGTATGTATATTCATTATTTCAGAAAGCTTTGTGATTTTGATATGCCAGATATTTCTACGGATGATGTCCATTTCCGACAAGTGATTGGTTTACCCTCGCATTTATACTGAATAACCCCATTGACACACAATCAATGTCTTGTGACGTCTAGTCTTGTCTACATCCTCTTGCCATTCTCTTCCTCTCTATCTATATCTCTTTCTCTGGGTGCTTTCTCTATTCATCTTTCTCAGTTGTGATAACTTTCTGCAACCGCATACAACTTTTCTGTCGTTATGCCACTCAAACGGGTTCAAGTCTCCTCCTGCTGCTTCTGCTGCTGCTACTGGTGGCAAGTATGTGGGTGCAAAGTGCAGAGAGATGTGGCCATTAAGCCATCAACGCTACTCGTCAGCCATCGACACATCGAGCTAAAGGATCAGCAACATCAGCTTAGTTTAGTTTCGCTTTTTTTGGGGCAGGGATGGACGATGAAGGATAGCGAAAGGAGGATAAGTCACTTGCCCAATGCCAATAATGTGCCCTCATAAGTAAGATTGGGTGTTAAACGTGTATAACTGTATGGGTGTGTGTGTGTGAAGTGTCAGGCATGTCGCTTGGCTTTGCCTTTGACTTGGCCAACACTTTTATCTGCTCATCGTTTTAAGCCCATGCCCCACACGCCCCATCACTCACTTATACGCCCACTCATCTGCCTAATTGAATTCCTTAACGTTTTGCCCCCCATACCCTGCCTTTTCTACGCCTCACGCCCGTTCCCACATACCCTTCATTACCCATCCCGCCTCTTTGCTTTGCTTTTCTGCCAACTGCTGATGTCTGGCCATGTTGTTCAAGGAAATCTCTGCGAATGTTTCCTTTTCCGTTTGAGTGCTGCTGGCATGTTCGACATGATTCACCCTGCTGGTTGCCACTTTTGCACGGTTGCTCCGTCCTTCCTCATCTTTTTTCTGTCGCCTCCAGCTCCTGCTCCTCCCATCATGCTGTCAAACTGTGCTCCTAAGTATACCGTTGTCCATGTTGCCCGCCCGCATGCCTGAATGACGATTCTTTATGTCGTTTTTAATAACTGTGTCAATCGGTTCGTTCAGTCGTTTCATCTCCACCCTCGCCTAGCCTTAGCCTCTTATGTGGTTTTTGAGTGCCCAGGCACTCCTACGCTCCTGTTCGCTCAAAATGGTCCCCAAAAAGGTCAAAAGGGGTTTTCAAATTGACATCGAAAGCTCCTCCCTTGAGCCCTGAGCAATGGCCAGCACTTTGCATTTAACATTAATATACAGATTGAAATCAGTTTACTAATTAGTGGCCAGATGATTATGGCTAGCTCATGTCGAGAGCATTTACATTAATTAATTGAAATTTGCCACAGTTGTCAATGTAACTAATTATTAGTCTAATCAACCTGAGGCCAATAAACATGGTAGTTCACTCGATTAATAATAAATGTCTCTGTGTGGTGTGTGTGTGTGTGTGTGTATATACAACACATGTGGGGTATTCTGTTTTAGAGATAAGGTAAGGTTCTGACTATTAATCGTTTTGTACTTGGATTACCTAATCTTAACTAATCATTCTTATCATCAGATGATCAGTAAACTTAAAAAACAAAATTACTTTTAATATTAAGCAAAAATTAAAGATTAAAACTCTTCTCTACTTAAACAATTTTAGTAATATAGATCTTTAAAGTTTCTTAAGGAAGTTCTTGGATTTAGTATTCTACCAATTCAGGATTCAGGTTCTCAAGGTTCTCAATTTCTTTGATGATTGGAATATGAAAAAAGTTCTCTCTTTTTCTCTCGTGACTGCTGATAATATGTGGGTAATTGACAATTTGTGTGTTTACTACCTTAATTGCTTGAATTAGTCCTGTGTGATATCGCTTTCATCTCCAAACCACTTTCTAACTGTCTATCTGCCTTCCTTTTTTTGTGCTTTCTCTTTCGCTTCCTCAATCTCTTGGCTCCTCTTTCTCCTTCTCTCTTTCAGTTTCTTTTCATCTATCCTACCAGTGGAAGCATTAATTTTTAGCAGTGGACTTGTAGGTTTAATCGCTTGTCAAATGGCTGACAGTGGCACATGGCGATGGCTCTTTACCTCACATCCCGTTATTTTTCTTCTCCCTCTATCTCTCTCTCTCACTGTCTCGGTTTGTTAACTATGTGTGTGTGTGAGGGTAGCAGTATGTATGTATGTGTACTTTTTTTCCATGAAAAACAAGTTTTTTTCATTATCATGGCTCGATTGCTGCCTTGGCAGGCGCGTTATTTGATGCCCAAGGCCTTTGATCTTTTATGCGCTTTATCTATGGACAAAAAAAAAATATGACAAAACCAACAACAACAGAAAAACACACAGAAAAAACGCAAATTTTTGGCGTTGACAATAAAGGCAAAAAAAAAAAACGCGACGATGATTATGATGACGTTGCTGTAGCTGTTGATGATGATGACAGCTTTAAGCCTTAATAATGTCCAGCTAATCTTTTGGTAGCCAAAAAGTTGATTAAACGCAAAAAGATTGTTGTTCATACCAAACAATGTCAGCTGCAGTTACCATGTCGTATGCGTAATATCTGGAAAAAATATGCTAATAAACAAGTGAAGAATACATACACTGAAACAGTTTTGCTTATTTTCTAATAGTTTTGTCTTTTTTTGTTTTTTTCTTCAGCGAGGCAAAGTGGTAGCTTAATTAACATAAGCGAGCGCTACCCACCAGCCATCTGCATACCTCCTCCACCCACTAAAACACATGGCCCATCTGTGTATGTGTGTGGGTGTGTGCTTGAAAGCTTTTACTGTAAACAAACACACACACACATAGATCAGTAGTTGGCCTGGATGGGAAAAAAACTGTCAAAATGTGCTTGAACTGGGGCATGGCCTCATCCCAGGACCTGTCTCCGCCCTTCCTCCGCCCCCCATCGCATCTCTCTAACCATCGTAGCGTATTATGAACATTTTCAAGTGCAAAAATTGTCAAGTGCTGCAAATGCAAATGCTATACGCTTTCCTTTTTTTCCTTTCCTGTTTTTTTCTTCAACAAACATCAATATGCTGCAGGAAACGAAGGGAAGTAGAAATATCAGGAAAAAAAAGGAATCAAAGAAAAAGTAGAAGAAACGAAATGCCAAACTGCTTGATGCAGCAATGTGATTAAAATGGCGTCTGTGACAAATTCAACAGTAGCAAAAACAAAATACAAATAAAAAGAAAATACCAAACGGAATAAAATGAAAACACACAGAAAAAAACACAACTGCAACAAAAACTGGAACAATGTCCTCCAATACGAGACACACACATAAAGAGAAAGAGAGAGACAGAGAGAGATGGGGATAGAGAAAGAACATACTAGGTAGATGGGCGAGAGGGCGGGTGGCCAAAAGGATGGGGCCGGGCAATGATTTCCTTGACCGAATCGCAAAACCAGTGCAGCGTTATCCACATTCTTTATTATTTACGGCCGCCATTGTCTAACTGCCTTTGTGTGAGTGAGCGTGTATGTGTGTGTGAGGGTGTGTCCGTGTGTGCACTAAAAATAGCTGGCCAAGACTGCAACTTTTCCATCTGTATGGTATCTCTCTGTATGCTTGTGTGTGTGTATGTGTAAAGGATAATAATGACGTCAGCTGATATTTATCTGCAACTTGAGATATAATTGTTAACTGCTTAGTGCAAAAGAAAACTTTACAAGTGATAAGAAACAAAAAAAAATCAAAGGAAAAACTTTTTTCCCTCATTCGTATAGATTTAAAGCCTCTTGGGCATTATTCGCCGGCATTTCTCAGAAATCTCTAGGAATTAAAAACTTTCTATACAAATCCAAGTATTGGAATGGAGTGAAAATGGCTTTCAAATCTTTTAAATACTTTAGGCGGAATTTAAATTTTTATTTTATGATTGGGGATGAAATGAAAGAAATTTTGTAAACTTTTTGCTTTCATTATATACAAAATTTTGATTTGCCAACGATTTGGCCTATTCTAATTTATAAATATGTCTACTCCAAGCTACGACTTAGGAATACCCTTTCTTAAATAGATACAGACATAGGTGATACGAAAGTCTGGCCTAATATATACATAAGTTAATTTGAATGGCCTGATTCAAGTTTAAGTCGCTTAACAAGGTTCCCACTCCTAAGTTAATGCAAATCTATTGATGCCTTAAGAAGTATTCGAACAACATGTTACTTAAGAAGAGGAAGACGAAAGTCTTAGACACAAGAGTTTAGAAATATTTATTGTCCAAAATTAAAAAAAAAGGAATGAAAATGAAAATGTGTAATTCCTGGATTTCTAGTAAATGGTATAACTTTCTGGGACAACTGTAAAGAGAAAAACGTTTAAAACGCGGGAATAAGACAAGAAAGGGAAAAGGAAAATGAGAGAAAGCGATAGAGTAAGGAAACGCATGGAAAACATGGAAATTTTCATTGATAAGAAATATGGTGGATCTGGCCAACGAAGCAGGAGAAGAAGAATTTGGAAAAGCAGTAACTGAAGTGGGAGCCGGAGACAGATTCCGAGCCGGAGACGGAGCCGAACCGGACCCATAACAGTTTGCATTTTCATCTGGAAAACAATCAACTTTTGCTCTATATAGTATGTGTGTGTGTGTGTGTGTTTGTATGTTTGCTTTTTGTTCTACTCAGTTGTTGACAAACATAGCGCGACATGCGCGCAGGAAATCGAGTGTGCAACATCCTGGCCTCTTTTCCCCATTACCATTTTTGTTTCCTCTTGCTTCAAGGAAAACAGAGCACAAAATGAAAGCGAAAAAGCAATGAGAACCTCGTCCAAATAAACCCAAGCCAACCCGTTTGCCAAGTTGTCCAGGTGAAGACTCGACCTTGCAGCAGTTTCATTTTTCAAGCCCAAAGAGTAGACAATGAAAAGGGATTGCTAGGATTTGCATAGAGAGACAGAGAAGGAAGCAGGGGAAGAGAGAGAAATGGTTAAGAATAGTAGGCAACATCATCTTCAATCAGTTGCACTTTTGCTACACTTGAACCGCTTTTGTTTATGCAAATCAAAACTGTTGCCCATGGCCCACATCTGGGCTTTCACTTGCTCAATTCCCTTCCATTTTCTTCTCCCACACTGTTTCTCCTTTGTCTCTGGGCTCTCCATTTCACTAGCATCATCATCGTCATCATCACCGTCATCGTCATCCATTTTGCCTTGGCTGCCTTCCGCTTTGGTAAGTTATTTCGCTGTAGTTGCCATTCTTTTTCACATATTTTCCGGCCCTTCTTTCAAATTTTTCTTTCTTTTTTTTTTATTGTATTGTCTTTTTACTTTTTTGGACACAAAATGCTTTGCATACTTCAAGGCAAAAGCCCAATTTGCTGCTGCGGCTGCTCTTAATAGCTGTTTAGTTGGGCTTACAATGTGTCTCTCTTTCTGAGATACACACTCTCTCTCTCTCTCTCTCCCACTCCCATTCTCTTTCTCTGTGTGTGTGTGTGTGAGAAAGCAATTAAGCCTTTTGTCTCTCACTCTTACGAGGCTTTGTCTTCACTTGATATGCGCGAACTTGACCAGGACGCAAGCGAACGTCACTCAAGTTGTTTTTAATTAACCCGGTACAAAAAAAAACTTACCTAAAGAAGACTTCCTTCCCTATAGAAAGAAAGAAAAAAAGTTTTTGGACATATTTACGACTTATTGTCTACTCTAGAAACGAATTACGTAGGTTCTCGACTTAGCCGTTAGCAATTTAACTCAAACAATAAGTAAGAAAAACAAAACACCAAAAAAAAAAAAGTAAAAACAAAAAAAAAGATGAAGAAGACAAGACAACAAGAATAAGACTATGAAAGAAAGTTTTCAGTTTGCTGCTTCTCACACAGAGAGAGAGAGAGCTGATGCTCACATTTCACATTTCACAACTGTTTAACTCAATAAGAGTTGTACTATTTGTACAAAGAATCTTCAAACAGAAAGTTTTCTTCTTCCTTCATTCCTGTAATCGGAGGTCCTTCAACAAAAGTCAAAGATGAGCGTAACGAAAAGAATAAGAAATAAAAATGAAAACTTTTTTGGGGGTAGCTACTTTCTGACTTCGGCTGAGGCTAAAAGTCAAAGCTTTATGAAATAAATTTTAATATGCATGTATAGTAAATCAAAAAAAAAATGGAAAAAATGTAAAGAAAAAGGGAAGCTCTTCAAAGTCAAAGTCCTTAACATACGCATCCTGCTCAAGTGGCTGGCAGTCCGTCACTCAGCCTGTCAGTTCAGTTCGCCCTTGCTACAAAAAAAAAAAACCCTTTTGACCAATCTCCCCCATTTCGCTAAGGCAAATGTCAGTTGGGTTACCGTTCAGTTTTTTTTCACTTGTTTGTACTCATTTTTGTAGTGAATGGTCAAGAGCAAAGCGATATCAATTTTGCGGCCTCGTCATCCATAGTATCGGCCTATCAACCTCAGCATTGGCATCTAGGCATCTCTGCATCGGCATCAACGTCACCATCATTGACATCGCATCAAGCTGTACATTTCCGCAGATGAAACATTGTTCACCAACATGACGATGACAGGTCATCTAATCTGCTGCAGGGCCAGGGAGAGCCTGTAAATAGATTTCCTGTTGACAAATCCCAGCAGCCATCTATCGTCGTCACGCCGACCGCCAGCCTTCTCCCTTCTCCCTACTTCCTTCAGTTAAAGGTGACACAAATAGAATATGCTCCCTGTAGAACGACATCATGCTGTGTAACAGAGCACTACCCGTTTACCGCATCAAGCTTCTTTCTAACCCTCCTCCTTTTTATTTTTTTTTTTTTTTTTTTGCTCTCCTAACATCTACCAGCATCATCATCGTCACCATCTGGTTTCAAATATTTCCACCTCCTGCTGTGCAAATTCGCACAATGAAGTGCTCAAAATTAAGCATACGCCGCATGCAACAAAAATTCGCGAAATGAAAATGGATAACAGAAGCAGCAGCAACAACAACCACCACAAATGCGTTTATTTGCTCAAATTAACACATATTTAGCTTCAGTTTTATAACTTGCCAAAAGGGGTTTATTAATTTACCACCAACTAGTTGGAAACAGAAGCGTTTTGAGTGCATTGCAAATGAAAATGTGTGCGCACGTTTTAGCGCAAGATATCCTTTTTATGTTTTGTTTTTAGCAAATTAGTTTCCATTTATAAAATTCAGAGAACAGAGAATGACGATAAAATAGAAATACATATATGCTGGTTCTCCCAACTTATTCTAATTAGAAATCACAAAGTGGTGATAGGGAAAGTCCAGTTTATAATTATTAGAGAACTTTCAATGAATTTAAAAGCATTTCAATCTGAAACTTATAACGAATTCCTGAATATGAAAAAGGTTTAATAATCTTCAAATATGAGCAATATTTTTAGGGACTTGGAAGAAGTGCCCAATCTAGAGAGAAGCAGATGGCGGTTTGGTTTTGTTTAATGATTTTAGACAGACAAACTATGAACAAAAAAGGCATTTAGGTAAATCGAATTAACAGATTGAGATTCTAAGTGATAATGAGCCTTTGCAAAGGATAATTTAGCTTTTTATTCTTACTATACCTTGTCTAACCTTTTACTTAATCTAAGGGTTATTGATGAAAAGAGTTTTGATACTCCGGGAAATACGATCTAACTAAAGTCCTTGAGCATTATCAAACACATTGAAAAAGAAATGATGACAAAATGATACCCAAATTTCTATAAATTGTAGTTGTTGTAGAGTCTTATGGGAACATAAGTCCGATAAATGTTTCAAGTCCTAACTAACATATATTCCATCCAGCTAGTTTTATCCACATCTTTCTCTATTACTTTGCATAAAAAGAAAATCCAATAGATAGACATGGCTACTTTAATCTGCCCTGGACAATCATCTGGTCAATTTGGAAGCAGCCTCAACTACAACAAGTCGATACAAGGTCAAATTGATGATGATGATGATGATGATGTCCTTTGAAGTCTCGGACTTAAGCCATTTAGAGCCCATTACACATAGATTATGGGGCTTGTCATCTAGCATGGTGAAATGAACAGATTGCCTGGTAGGAAATTTTTGCCTTAGTTTTATGTCCTGTGCATGGCATGTATCATAAATTTTTTAAACGTAATAGATCTAAAGCGAGCAAGTGGGAGAATAAAGACTTGAAATCCTTTCTTGCCTTCACTCTTGTTGCGCTCCATTGACTGAACGTGCCAAAAGTTACGCTACATGTCCTAAATGCCATTTGCATATTTACGAGGATTTTTCGTATTCTCATTTTTTTTTTTTGCTCGCTTCTTTTGGGCAAAGTCTTAAACTGTCGCCTAGTCGAGGCAGTCAGCTCCCCCCGCCAGGCATCCAGCGAGCCTTTATCCTTTTCTTTTGCGCTTCAATTTTTTTTTCCATTGTTGTGAGCAAAGGCAAATATTGAAATTAGAATACAAATTAAAAAGCTTTTAATGTAAACAGGCAGCAAGCAAAAATGTAAAAAAGAAAACAGTGGGATGCAAAAAAAAAAGAGAGAAAAGGTTGCGAGTCCTTCAGCCTTGAGCGACATAGTCGGAGCGTTGGTGGCGTCGAGGTTGTCTGGATCCTGTGCACATGCCACGCCCACCAAAAACATAACATAAGGGAACGCAACTTGACTGCTGCCGATGCCGATGCCGCTGCCGCTGCCTCTGCTGGAGCTGTTGACTTTGGCCTTGGGGTCTCAGCATTTTTGATTTGCGACTACATTGGGGGCTATTAAAATACGGAATCGATATATATATACATACATATATATTTATACATATGTATATGAAGTATACATATAAGGGACTACAAAAATTCCCACAGAGTGTATATGTCATCTAATATTCGATAAAACATTTTTGCGTTATTTTGCTTTAATTTCTTCTCTTCCATCACATTTTTCCTTTTTCTTTTTTTTTGCATTTTACAATTTCACTTTAGCTAAAAATATGACATTGCATATGTGAGCGTTATGGTGTGGTGTGCTTAATGTGTGTGTATTTGTGTGTCCTTTTTTACTGTTCACATTTGCTGCCCTTAAGGCAAACGAACGACTGAATAAACAAAAGCGAAAACCAAACAAATAAACAAACAAACATAGAGAAAGAAGAAAAAAGTATTGACCTGTTTCAATGTGTGTGTGTGTGTGCGTGTGTGGGAGTGTGTCAGGCCTAAATGCGAAATATAGTTAAATGTCTATGTCCAATATTTTGACAATCGTTACGACACCCACACACAGGACCGCACCATGAAATGTATGACACTTATTTGGCAGACTAAAACGAATGTCCCCACAATTTTTTGAAAATCGAACTGCCAATTTCAATAAATTTGTCTTTTCATTATTCAGTCTTAGTTATAGATTTAGAAATTTGAGTGGGAATGAAACGTAAGAGATCAATATAAAAGAATCTTTGGTATCATTAAGAACAGATTCAAGTAGAATATGAAACTACAATAAATCAAACTATGAGTTTATTGAAAATTTTGAAAAGTTTGGAGATCATTTGGTAAAAAAAAAAGACATTTCTGTGTCTGATGCTCATTTGGGTCCTTCACTTTAAAGAAATACTCACTCTCTATCTTAAATGTGACATCAAATAAGAGCATCATGGGAAATACGTAAAGAAAATTCGGGTTAAAACCCTGTTCCGTTTGACTAAGAACTGACCAAATAAAGGAAAACTTATCCGATTTTATAACTAGAAATTTAGCGATGAGTAATAATGAATACTTTTAAATCACTTGAGTATGTTTTAGTTAATTTAAAAAGAAATACACTAGATAAAAAAGAAAGCAAAGGTGCAAGTTGATTGGTTCTAAAAGAGAAGAAAATGGCAAGTTATTGGCCAATCTGTAGCCAGGCTAAGAATCTTTGACGAATCGCTTATAAAATTGCAAAAAAAAAAAAACCTAATCTTAAAGCTTCTAAAGGATATCTTGATAGAATTCTGATTAAAGCTAGGTTGGCAGCCACACACACATACACACACACAGACACACAATATCATTATGACAAACGTTTTATGGCATATAACTATTTGTTCAACTAAACGTTATAGTTTCGATTTGGCCAAGGGCCTTCAATTGACTTCATCCGTCCCTGCCAACACACTTACATACATATATATAAAAAGGATACTGAAAAAGCTGTATGTGTGTTTGTGTGTGTGTGTGTATGTTCTTGTGTTGTTTTTTTTTTTTTTTTTGTCCCTTTTCTGCCGCATTGGGCCTGCAGCACTTTTTCCGTATAATTATGGCAAGACAAACATGTGCCCAGTTCCAGTTACCGAGTTCCAGTTCCACTTTCAATTTGATTCCATTCGGTCTTCAATCAGCCATGTGCAGGCGTGCGTGTTAATGGATTTTACTTTGTCGTTGTGGCATGAGTTTGGCATTGTTTTTTTTATACTTAATTGTTGCATGCAGCTTTGCATAATTGAAAATTAATTATTCACAAATTGTTAAATTGCCAATGTAAGAGGGCCAAACAGGGCAAACTATAAATCATCCTCCAGGAGCAACTGCTCCCAAGCAAATTGAATCTGTTTTGATAAGAAAATAAACTGAAGAAGCTGTTACAAATTGATTGATTAATTCAATCAAAAAAGGAAAAAGAGAAATGAAAATGAAAATGAAAGAAAAACCAACCAAAAATAAAGTGAATAAAAGCGTCAATAGACACAAGCTGAGGCATGGCCTTTTGCGGCTGTTTACCTTATCGTGGAGGAGGCCACTGAGCAACCAGCCAAACAAATGGACAGACAGACAGACGGCTGGACGGTCAAATGGCTACAGCGAGAAAAATGAAATGCAATGAATATCCATTTCAGAGATTGCTCTTTTATGCCATAGAGTACTTTATTTATATACGTTTGTGATTAGAGTAATGCACTAGAAATAAAATATTGCTACTGCAACAGCAGCAGCAACATGTTTTAAGCATTAACAGCAAAAGTCAATTTGAGTGCCACATTTGAGGCACAAACTGCCAGCGGGCAGGAGGCGACAGCCAAGAAATGAAAATGAAAAACGAGCCAGTTTGATCAACTCACACACTCAAGTCAAGACAAAGGCAAGAAATCTATGGAAGAAAACTAGAAAAACTTTAAGAGATTGTAACCTAATCTATGAATTTCCAGAGTTTTGCTCTCAACTCTCATTGAGTTTGGTAAAAAAAAGTGAATTATTCCAGTTCAATCTTTCCAATAAGCATTTCTAAATCATTTTGTCTGCTTGATTTGATACCAAAATAATTGCTAATAAAGATTTCAATTTTTAATTTAAAATTCCAAAAAATAAGTTGCAACTGAAAAGGACTTGCAAAAGATAACAGGTTCAGTGCTGTAAGGATTTTCAGCTACTCTTGGAAAATTATGCAAACAATTTCTTAGAAAATTTAATTTTATTTGTTATCCTTTCACCAAACTTGGGAATTTAAGTTTAATATGTTAATATTGCTTCTTTTTGGCCAGCATATTTCAGCAAATTATTGAAGGGAAAACTTTTGCAAACAATTTGAATGGAATAAATTCATTTCGAATTCATGCACAAGTCTTGAATCAATGAAAGAAATATGCATTCCAATCAATCTCTGCTTGGACGAAAAATGCTTCAACTATATTTTTAGACTTATTTTCTTTTTCGATTTTTTGTTGTGTGTTGTCTTTTGTTTTCTCTGGGACTTGTCAATGTGTCACAGAGGAACCAATATGTGAAATGAACGAGAAGAGAACGAGAAGTAGCAAACATACAAATGCGACAACATCGAACAAGATGGCAATGTGACTGGTTGGTTGGTTGTCTTGTCTTTAATTTAGCCTGTCAGTTGAATGGAATATCAATAACCATAAACAGACATACCCATTTCTCTTGCGTTACATTACATTAGGTTACGTTGTGTTACTTTAACCGTAACGCCGCTAACGGTAACTGTTACTGTAAAATATGCCAACGGAATTGATGATGCAAATGAAAAATGTCAACTATTTGCGCGTACAGCATAACGAATATGAAAACGAAGGACAAGATGCACAGGATTGGGGTAGGGCACACGTACATTCATCCATTTCACTATGTGGATTCGGTTGTATGTGTGTGTGTGTGTTGGGTGTGTGTGAGTATATGTATATCCATGCTTATTTATTCATTACAAGTAATATGCATGGATATGACTCCCTCTTTCGCACGGTCGGTCGCTGGATCGTTGGCTCGCTGTCTCCCTACCTCCCTCCCTTCCGGCATCTCTATTTATTTCACAGTTTCGCTCTACTACTAGGGTAAGTTGTTGGGGAATATAATGTTGTATTTTTATACATTTTATATTCATGCCATTTGGCAAGGCACATTTAAAAAAAAAACCATAATAAACTTGTAACATGTATAGAGAGAGACAGAGAGGGAGAGAGAGTGAGTGCTTGGCAGAGGATGTATGTACGTATGGGTCGGCATCTGTGTAATTACGCAAAGAGCATAAGCAATTTTCACTCTTGACCAAGGGTAAAAATCCAAAATGGAGGGGATACGAGGTTGCTGAAGGGAAACAACAGCAAAAAAACAAGAGTCAGACGACCACAGAAGCAGCAGCAGCAGCAGCAAACACCAAGTGAACTGTCAGTGGCTGATAAACTGTTAAGCGGCTTGGCTACCACAAGAACTACAGAAGCAGCAACAACAACAACAACAACAACATCATCAACAACAACTTTAACAAACATAAAACTAAAACCAACTTTAGGCAAACAACTTTGTAAGGGGAATATGGGGCTTTAGATCTAAACTAGGAGAAAAAAAGTGTTGCATACTTTTTTGGGGCCGTGCAATATTTTCACCCATTTAAAGCCATTTTAGTATTCCGCTTCATTAATGCAAATAACTATAAGGTGGGCGTGACCAGGCACATTTCTCTTAACTTAAACTTACATAAGGCCAATAATGAGGCCATAATGAAACTTCTGCATACCCCTACCATCCAGTTCGGCTTATGGCAACTAATTCTAACAGGAAATGCATATAAAATTTTGAAGATTTCAAAATTTGTTCTTAAATTCATCAACGTATTAGTGTTTTCAGCATATTGAAGTAGTTTGTCAAAGTACAAATTATACCAAAAGATACCAAACTTCGACAAATGTCTATATGTACCATAACAAGATCAAAATATATTCATATAAATAGATAAAATGAATGAATAGTACTTTATTTTTGAATATTTTCTCAAAAGTTTTGGTCACCAGGCTTTAAAATTTGTTAACAACTTTTCTCACTAGAATTTAGAAAGGGATTTTCTCAAGTTTCTCAAGAATTTGATATACATATGTATGTACATAAATATGTGACCTAGTTGGAAGTGAATTTATTTGCAGTAAATATTAGCCCCTTAATCTTAGACTAACTTACATTCAACTTACAATCTTCAAAAAGGCAAGTGTAGGTATACTAGACTGAGATTCATGCATATTTCATGGCGACATGCAATTTTCACTTTACAAATAGAATTTTAAGCCATCCACAGAAGAATTGCAGGGTGTTGAGAGAGCAGTTGACAAGGAGAAGGTTTTTCGTTATCCGTTTTTTTTTTTTCTCTTTTCGTTTTGCAGTAACTGTTGCTTTTGGCTTGTGGGGCCCATTGCATATGCATGAATCGTCATCGTTAAACCGCAATCCGATTGCAATGCGCATCTATTTGGTTTGAGTGTGGGGGGATAGAAAGGTTATTCAAAGTCCCCCTCGACACCCAATCCAAGCGCCATTCGCTGGCTGGTATCTTTCTATTTGCATACAAGTCATCGGTATCTGTTTCTAGGCACTGGGCACATGGTCGTCACCCACAGCTGCTGTCAATCAAAGAATTTCGGAATCGTTGCAACTCTCATGTTGATGCCTTTGGTGTCAGTTGCCAGTTTGCAGTTTGCAATTGCAATTCTCATTCCACTTTCCATCCAATTTTAAGGTCATAAATTTTAGGTTGGATAGTTGCACTTATTCATCATCATCCTGATCATCAGTTGTATACAACAATACAAGCACTTGGCACACAAGGTCACAAGAAGATTTTATGGGAGGGAAAACATTTCATAAATTAGCATGAGATAGCTACAGATTGTCAGATGGAAATATAGAAGCAAACACATAAATGAAGCAAATTGTCTTTCGCCAAAAATTTTTGAAATACCAGCACGAAATTTGCATAAGGCATCATTGACGTCATTAAGGCTAAAAGGAAAAACAAAAAAAAAAAAAAAAAAAAATGGGAAATTGTGGAAAATAATGCATTTTGTTAATGTTGTTTTCCATGCTCTTAGAAGACTATTGTTTGGCATTAATTAATATGCAATTATTTGGTTGTGCAAGAGAAAATGTCATAATTGATTTTCTCTCTGTCTATCCTTTACTCTAGAGACAGGCGGGGTGAGACAAAGAGAGAGAGAGCGAGAGAAGAAACAAATGTGTATGTGAGTGTGTGTGTGTGTGTGTTTTATGAAATGAATATTTTCACTTTGATTGGATGAAAGAAAAATGTTGGCAAAATAATCATGATAAAGTGTACAGGCCAGATGCGAAGCCATCTCGCTCTTACACACACACACTCCTCCCCCTGTCCTGCTGTCTCTTTCACTCGCACTCTGTGTTATGTTCTCTGTCTGAAATTGAATGTAAACAGGTGCTGTGTATGTTTGCCAGTGGTGCGTAACGTGTACATTTACATTCCCCTGACCCGTAACCTGAAATTCATGAATTTTAAAGCTGGCCAAACGCAATAACTGTAGCATTGGGGTATGCAACATGGTGGCATGATGGCATGAGGGCTAGAGTATGCCACGGGAGCACATGGGCTTTGCTGTTTTCATTTTGCTAGCTGATATTTCTGTGGTTACAATGGCTTAAACACACACACACACACACACAGACACCCACAAAGTGAGAGAGAGAAGAGGTTGAGAGATTTAGTCTGTGTTACTCACTTACACAGATTGACAACTGTGCTAATTTTCCACTCAAATGTAATTTGAGCACAAATTACATTTCCAGCATGACACTGAGATTGCTCTACACTCACTTTCCTTTCCCCCGTTTTGACCTCCTCCCATTTAACTCTCTGTCTCTCTGTCTATCTATCTATGTGAAAATTGTATTAGAAATTGTAATTTATTTGCCAATTTTGAGTCCATATCTAAGAGTGTAAGGATCTATCATGCCCCGCACTTCCTGCGAGTGTGTGTGTGTGTGTGAGTGTGTGCTCCCTTTTGGGTATTTCCATTTACTCCATTTACCCATATGACTCTGTCATTATTAACTCATTGGTACTTTCAGTTGATGGCCAGTTTGGGAATCCAAATGGGAACGGGCCCGCTCCCAGCACGTTTCCCCTCACTCTGTCAATCACTTTCACTTGAAAATGTCGACCAAAACTTTTCTGGCCAATTTTCGTGAATTTTACCAAAAGTTTCATATTTTTTTTTTTGGATGCAGGAGGGTGGCGTGGGGAAGACCCTTTCTTTTGAGTGCTTAATGGTTGGCTCATGCAAGGGTCATCAAAATTTCCTTCTGTCTGCCTCAAATGGACATCGAAAATGACTGGCAAATAAAATGATTTTTATCTCTTTTTTGCAGAAAATATACGAAACAAAACTTAAACTAGCTGACAAAGAAATAAACTTGAAATACTTAACTTTTAGTCAACCAAATTACAAACTTTATTTTATTTTAATTTCTGCATTGATTTAATTACAGTGATAAAAAGTATTTATTTACATTTTAAATGATTTGTAACACATTTAATTCAATTTGTAGGAAATCAATGTATATATTTTTGACAATTTTTCAACAAATGTAATTAAAGGAATTCTTTTTTTGACACGAAATTGTCTTGTTATCAAATTCAATCGAAATGGTTTTTCAAAGAGCTATAAATTAGGTTAACAATGAGGGATCAGATAGACTTAAAGTTATATTTTTCCAGATTTTCAGGTTTTCTGAAATGATGATCCGTCTCTGGTTTATTCACAACTATATTTATCACTTTTAATTACTTTCTAGTATTGGGAATCCCCACATAAGTTCTTTAATGTTGATTTACTAAGATCAAATCAATTGAAAACTTTTTACAAATTTATCTAGAGTTATTTTTGGTTATATATTTTATCCCAAAGAACTTTATCCGAGTTGAACTTTAGACACCTTTTAAAACGTTTTCGTATATTTTACGCTGAAGAAGTTCTTTTTTTTTGCAGATCAAAGCAAATTCATAGATAATAACAAGCCTAATTAGTTTTCTTTCTGAAAATGAACTGTTATAGTTAGCCTGTTGATTATCCTTTGCATACTTTAGGGAACTTTAAATAACAATTGCCCAAAACCTACTCGAAATGAAAGTAAACGTTTAATTTACAGTTGAATAGACTTAATTTTTAGTTAAACGAGGTTTTCAGTTAGAAAATTTTCAAGCTAAACAGGTTTTTATCCTTCTTTCAGTTAATTTCTAGTTAAAGGAGGATTTTTTTCTACTTTGAGTACATTTTGGTACTTACTCCTCTTATGGGCGATTTCCCTTGAAATTAATAGAAAATTTTTGTTTATTAGCAGTTGCTTATTTTACGTTCTCTCTCTCTCTCCCTCTTTCTCAGAGTTACCATGTCATGTTGTTGGCTGTGGAAGCTTAGGTTACTAAGCTTTATTTGCTACACCCACACTCACACACTGACACATGGAGAGAAAGTTTTGCTTTGGCTTCTTGAGCTGCTTCTGCTCTGCTTTTATTTTTTGTTTGAGCGTTAATCTCTCTATGAACAAATATAACTATATACACATAACTATGTATGTATATGTGGTGTGTGGAGCGCGTGTGTGATGGATATGCTTGAAAAGTAATCAGCTTACAATTGCAATAGAAACGGCAAAAGTAAAGCCAAATGACAACACAGAAATATCATATCAAAATGTAGCAGGAACCAAATAAGAACTGAAATGGGGAAAGAGATAAGAAAAGGAATAAAAAGAGAAGAGTATTATGGAATATTTTTACCTATGTATAGGAATAGATATAGCAAAAAAAAAAAACCAAAAAAACACACCGTGTCGAGGGGTTACATGAGATATGTGAGATTTATGCGATTTCTGTAGAGAGAGAGAGGGAGAGCAAGATAGAAGGGGATGCTAAAAAACATCGCGACAACTGTCTGTTGTATGACAAACGGCATGATGCAACAAAATGGGGCAAAGGGTGTGGAAACAAATGAACATGCACCTATGTTTATATGTATGATGTCTATGTGGGTATGAATGATGCAAACAGTTGTTGAATGCTTGCAAAATTGTTTTGCGTGTAAGGCACTCAAACAATGCCAGTTCATGAGCAGGAAGCATTCGTCAAAAGTCCAGGACATTCATCATGTCATTCATGTCGCACAGTTTAGAATGTGCCAGCTTTTTTAAGTGTATATCCTGGCGACCGCCTTTTGCAAGTTGCGTGCAAGACCCAAATAATGTTTGCCCCCGTCGACCCCCCAACCCCTCAAGCGTTTTTGCTCAGCCTTCTGCCCTGTAAAATAAGATTAATTAGCTGTAGAAGATGTAAAAGGAAGAGCAATGGCAATGGCAACTGTTGGCTCCATATTGCCAAGGCAAAGCAAACACCTGAGATTTCCGTTTCCGCTGGGGCAAAAAAGAAACAGAAATGTTCATCTTGTTCTTGCTCTCTTGGCGTCTCTTTTGGGTTTTGGTTTTTGCTTTTCCTTCTTTGGTCTGTTGTTTCCTGTTACCTTTGCCAATATCCGCCTAACCGTTTCCCGTTTTGCCTTTTTTTTTTTTTTTTGTGTTTGTCCTTGGTCCTCCCTCGTATTGTGTACTAATTTATTTATGTTTCGCCAAATTATACGACATAAATGAATCAATATATCTTGTAAATTTATATATGTACGTATGTATTATCGAAGGGATAACTACAATTCTCTGGTCACGTTTCGACTGCAGCAGCTGTTTTCAGTTACAACTATAAAAATATTGTGCAATCTTCTGGGAGCGAGTGGGTTGGTAATATATAGATATAATATCATTTCGTTGGCATTTGCCAATTGCAGGACAAAAAAATTGATGGCTCACTGAGCTTCAAACATAAATCAATTAATTGAACTTGTCAGCTCACAAAAACAACAAAGAAAAAAAAGGAAAACATGAACAAACAACCACAATCAGTAAATATATGTGCAAAAGTTCTGCCTTTTACTTTTGGCCTAAACCCCAAACAAAAAAAAGAAGAAGAGAATATACATATGTACATTCATATATAAATATTTGTGTATACATCCTTGGCATAAATACATATATTTTCCAATGACAGCCGTTTGTTTGCCCTCATTCCTCTTTCTTCTTCTTATGCTGTGTCATTTAATGAAGTCTTCTTCTAGAGTTTCAAGAACATTGTCTGTACACACACACGCACACACACACACACAGGATATCTGGTTTACATTAGGTTTCTGCCTTGTTATTAATGGTCCAAGTGAGATTACTTTACGCAAAACCCACACACACACATAATAATATTGAAGAATTTATAATATCATTTTGGCTTAAAATTTATATACCTACCTACTTACTTACTTACATTGTATGTATATAGACTTTAACTCACAGTCAGTTAAATAGCTGGCCAAGTCACAAGCAGACTCACATTGCAGTCAATCATTCTCTGGGTAATTGGAAATGATGTTAACTTCACAAAGGGAAAATGCAATTGAAACAAATTTTCACATTTTCACCAGCAGCCAGGCCATCCGAAACAGAGTTAACTGAAAGGTTTCATATTAGACAAAAAAAGGAAAATAAACGAATCAAAGGAAATGGCAAAAGCTAAGATATTTTCTTTACACATACATACATTCCATATATGGTAATATTTCATCAACTTTTTGTTGGCGGTATAGAAACTGGTGAGTCGAAGTTGGGATATATTATAGCTTCTTTCATTTTTAATCATTTCTGAAGCTGAATTTTAATATACATTTCATAAAAATCTATGAATTCGTTGACTTGATTGAAAATATGTCCTTTTTACCTATTTATTTCTTACCAACATAACTCAAGAAGCTATTCTGAAAATAAAAGCTGAAAAGCAATCGATAACTTGATTAAAGTATCGCAATAAAACGATAGAAGTTAATTAATCTAAATTAATAACCCAGGACTAAAATACTACAGCTTAGCGGTGAAAATGATCTGATCGATGATGTCTGATCGATAATATCATAACAAAAACAATCAAATATGGCAAGACCATTGACCAAGACCATCTCTATTCGATAACAACTGCTTAGAAATGCGCCTCTAACAACCTTCCAACACTTCTTTTGCTTGTCAAATTTAATAGATATTGCATTAAGCTGTGTATCCAGACTCAAATTTGTATGACAAACGTGTAGTGTTTGAAGCAAATTTTGAACGTGGATAGTGTTGTTTGCAGTAATTTTCGTGTTTGAAGTGCGCGTTTTACGAAAATAGAACCGGTTTTATCTTCGACATGTTTGACGAAACTGATTTGTTTGTCATACAAATTTAAGTGTGGATACACAGCTTTAGATTTAATAATTTAGTTATACATAGCAAAAACAATCGACTTTGTCGACTTTCTATAAAATTCCATCTCTACTAGGAAGCATTTCCTCAGAAATGCAGCTAAAACAACCCAACCAACTCCTCTTTTGTTTGTCAATTTCAACAGAAATTGCATTAGAAAATTTGTCGTTTTGAACAGGAGGTAATGTATTAAATATAAATTGGTCTAATAGAAGACACAAGACACACACACACGAACACACAGACACAAAAACAAGCTTACGCTCACACACAAACACAAACGAAAAACAATTACGCAACAATAGCCAAACATATTAAACAACAATTTGTGGCATTCAGCCCCCTCCCGAAAAATCCCAGAGAATTTATGGACAACGGCAGAAAGTTGAAAATGGCTAGTGGCAGAAGAAGATGGTGAAGTTGCAAACACAAACAGAAAGAGAGAAGAAACTGAGAAAATCGTAGGAGCCATAAACAAGCATAAGGCCAATACACATGAAACCTTTCGCCATCTTTTGGCTAGATAAGGAAATGGCAGCAGGAGAATTTTGTTTGTTTTTCCTTTTCCTGCCTTCCTTTCCGTTTCTTTTTTTTTTTTGTCCCGTATCAAAGTGAAATTAAACTTTATGTTCAGACTTGGGGACCCTTCATTAAGCATCGGTTTTGCCAGTGGCCAGACGATGACGATAAGTGAAATAGAATGAAGCAAAGTTTTTTTTTTTTCTCTATAATTCTTGTGACTTCACTCCAATTCCATTCCTCATCCCCTGGTTTACCTTGCCAGGAAAGGAAATCTCTAAGCAGCTTTTGTGGTCTTGTAAATTCATTTAACAAACTGACTAAGAAATTTTTGCAGATGTGAGATTTTTCTCTCTCTTTTCCACATTTTTAGTTGGGTCAAAAGTTTTACTCCTTCTAAGCACTCAAACACAAATACAAACACATGGAGAAAAGCATTAGATGCTTTCCAAATGAAACTAATAACTTAGAGATGAAGTGAAAGTTCTTAAATGATAATAAGCCAATGGCAGAGGAAAAATATGTAACATTGTTTAGTTATATACTAGAAACAGGGAGACAAGAGACGAGGCAAATACATAAATATGTTTATATACAAATATCTGATAGCTGATCATTCAAATATTTATCCTTATCCTTATCATATTTATCCTTATCTTTTAAGGTATTAGGTATTTAGGTATAAGGTATTTAGTTATTAAATATGTTTTTCTTTACCATTTTTCTCAGTGCATGAATGTGGTACAACTAAGTTGCCTCTGGTCGAGAAGGATTCATCAAAATGCAAGAGAAAGAGTAGCCAAACCGAGGCCAGTCTAGGCCAGTCCAATTGAGTCGACTCTTAAGCAATACTTCACTTTCGCTAGGAGGAACTTTTCTACTTTTTTTTTAGTTTCTTTATTTTGTTGTTGTCTGGTCGAGGACAGATTTTGTATATAAATTTTGTCAAAAACTGTTGCAAAGCATTCAAGATGCTTGGAATTGTGTCTGAGTTTTTTTTTTTTTTTTTTTGGGTTAAAAAGTTTTACTGTGTGCAGTTATTTAATTGAATTTGCCACCGAAGGCGTTGTGGCTTTACTTCTACTGTTCAGGATGGTTGCTTTTGCCTGGACAGCCATTTCACATTTTGTACATTTTGTACATTTCGTACATTTCTTTGTACATTTCGTAAATTCTCGTTTAGATTTGCTCTGGGTGAAAGTTCAGTTCTGTTTAGGGGATAAGCGGAAATAATGTGGCCACAGTTCTCTGGGCAAGTATTTGAAAGTTTTTACGATTGTTTATTAAAGAACTAAGCGCACTTAATAAGCTTATGGACAGGCACACACATACACCTACCTAAAAAGGACTTAGAGAAAGCAAAGTCTTATGGGGAGAGGAGAGGAGAGGAGTATAGCAGACCAGTCCAGTCATAGTTGGGCGTGGCGGCAACAGGCAACTTGCAACGTCAGCATTGTAAAATGGCAGTAAAAATGCTTGCCATCCACAAACAATTCAAATTAAATAGAAAGTCAAAAATGTTGAACTGCCACGAACAACAATAAAAAGCCAGAAAACACAGCAGAAGCAGCAGCAGCAACCGACCATAAGAACCAGAAGACGCTGACGAATGGTGAAACAGAGAGAGAGAGAGAGAGAGAGAGAGAGGCAAGAGTAAGACACAGGCTAAGGCAAAGAATAAAGGCAAACTAAAGCAAGTATTGTGATAGTGGAATTTGTTTTAAAATAATATTGCATAACTGCAGGCGCACCAGCTAACTGCAGAAGCATCGAAAGACCATCATCTAGCAACCCGTTTCGTGTGCAAAGAAAAACAAAGAACACAAACACAATCCAAAAATACTTGCTTATACTTATATATTTATATAAATATGTCTAAGCATGATGTTTGCTTTGGCTTTTCAAAGGACTAACACTCTATGAATGCATTTTAAAAGCGTGAGAGAGAGAGAGAGAGACAGAGAAAAATACCAAACTAAAATGCCTTTTTAGAGGCAAAACTTAAACTAATATTTTAGCCTTTGACCCACTTCAGCAGCAGTCAGCGAATTAGTTGACTAAACTTTTCATTTGGTTTTTGTTTAATTGACAAGAAAGCGTTGTAAAACTTTTCGCTCAAGTATTACTCTAAGCACTCACAGTTGAATTGATTAGAAAGTCACGGATAAACCAAGTTGTTGAATATAAATTCAAGAGTGTTTTTTCTTTCTCTCAGAATTTTAATCTTTTGAATACAAATGTGAGGAACTGCAGTAACTTGAACTAGCAGTTATAACTATGTGAGATATAGTAAGGGAAAATAAAGACTAAACACGAATAATTAAATGAAAGTTGCAATTTTATACCAAATGAATGAAGAACCGAATGAAGAGACAGAATAAAGGTCCCAAAGGTTCGATTGACCAATATATGAAGTTAGAGTTAATCAAAAACTAGTCACACCTTTAAAATTGAATGACCATTGAAACATTTAATAAACAATCGACATCGAAACACTTAGTTTTTAACATTTTTGTTAAATCAACGAATTTAAGGGATCTAATTTAACTAATACTTAAAAAACACCTGACACAACGAACGAACAAAAGAAGATATACTGTAAATATGGCATGAAGAAATGGACGTATCCAAGGGGTAGTCCAATAATGACTCCTTGAAGTAAGACCCTTCTCGCAAAATATTTTCTAGATCCATCAATGCACGGAACAAAGTCAAATTATTTTGAGAAACTTGATTTTTGTACAAAGAGCACTTTCTCTCTCAATTTCGTCTGCCTTGAATTAAGATTTCATTATACTTTAACTTAACTGGGTAACTTAGGGGAGGACAAGCGTGCCTATTGCTCTGGGCCTTCCGCAAAAAAGGAACATCCGGAAGTTAGAGGCCTCATAAAATGAAAAATTTCTGTCACAAGGCAGAGCAAAGTTCATTTTAGGCCATTTATACATTTAGAAGATACATTTATATATATAGAAACTGTTTAAAGTTCTCAACAAAAGTTCCTCGATCCCTAACAAAGTCTCTTTCCCCAGTTTTCTTCATTTCAACGAATATTTGATTTGACAATTGATGAAAAATTTCCAGGACTCCTCTAAGGCATAAATTAGAATTGGAATTTATATGAAAAATACTTTAAAAGCATTTATCTTTATTAGCTTAAAAAATCTGATAAAGTAATAAAATTCTTCAGATGTTTTTGTTAAACCTCCTTATTATATATTTAAGTTGAATTTGAAAGATACAAAGGATTCCTTTGATACTGAGAATAAAAGTAAACTATAAATGGCGACACAGTTTCCAGTTTAAATTCCTCCATATGGAAGAGCATTATTTAATTGTGAAATGTACACACACACAATGTAAACATACACGTATGCACACACACACACGCACACACAATCATACTTATACCGAGGCAGAGCAAAGGGAAGAAAGAATTTACCATGGATGATACTAAAAGGCGCCAGTCTGTAAGCGTATGTTCAAGCGTGTCGCGAACACGAGAATGCATTTCCTTGCATAATTTTCGGCATTTAATCGGATTATGCGATGAGATGAGAAACGAAGCGGGAGAGAGCAACCTTTACAACAAATCAAACCATACAGACGGAGCAACATCAGAGGGCAAAGCCGGCAAGAGTCCTTGAGTAAATATATTTATGGTTGGAGAGCAGGCAAAAAAGATTTCGACACAGTAGAAAGAATGAAAAGAAAGAAAGAAGCAATCCAAACCAAACCGCTTGCGCCACATTTAATAACATTAAGTGAGGGAAATGTTTGTTGTTTGCAGCACTTATGTATGTATGAATCCGACATTGTTGTCTTTTGCAGGAATCCACACATTACGTATGTATGTGTGTATGTGTGTATGAGTTTCATCCTGCTTGCTTATCTTTATCCAGCTGATGCTGCCGTAATAATGGAAGCGGCAATTAATTGCTATGCCAGCCAAACCATACAGAATCCTGACCAGAAAACCATGGGGCGTGTATTTAATGCCGTTTTGATTTTCACACAATTTCCAATTCCATTCACCCACCAACCACTCTCACTCACTTACTCACGCACCGCCAAGTGGCCCAACATGTCGGAGAGTTCTGCGGCTGTCAGCCAAAAGGAGGTGTGGCTGTTCAGTCGGTTTTTCGGGGCGGACTTAATTACGCACGTATGACTGTTTAAATTGGCTCTGGAGTTGTTCGGAAATGTTAGTTTTATGTTAATTAACTATTGTTTATGACAATTAACCTAAACTCGGATAATTATCAGTTGAAGTGTCTGTGCGGTAAGAGAAGAGAAGTAGGAGAAAAAAAGAACCAAAAAAATTATTAATATTAATACAACAAAAGCAATTTCCTCGACAGAGAGAGAGTGAGTGAGAATGAGTGACCTAGGCAACCTACATATTTCGCTTTTGTTTCTACCTTTTCGGCTCAAAGTGAATCAGAGTTAAAGCCAATTTGCTTATGTGCCAGGATTTATATATAATTCCTCTTATATTTGATATCCTGCGAAATTTGACATGCGAAACGTGTCTCAAAAGGGAGCAAACAAAGAGCGGGAGAGCGAGGTTGAGGAAATGGGGCATAGAGAGTGGCTCTACCACAATGAAATCTCGTTGGGCTTAGTTCATATTTTCCGTTCTCAGTTGCCCAGATGTTTGAAGTTATGCCAACGTGTCAGACGTTGCCATTGACAATGACACCACCTGGCTATGGCTAGAAGAACCACCGATTCACATACTTACATTGAAAAGCGTATTATGCCAAGTATGTACATATTTTTACACAGTAGCGTATTATACAATGGCATTCGGTAAATGTTTCTATGAACGAAAATAGAAAACAAGATTAGATACCAATCCATCCAATCAAAGTCCTTTAGTTGCCAATGCCCTTTTAGTACTGTATTTGACCTTAATCTTAATCTCTTAATGAATCTTCCTGAACCAAACACATTTGCCTTTTTCCGAATAATGTTAATGGAGACTGTACAATTTTTATTTGATTTTTAATGCACAACTTAAGAAACATTCTGTTTTGGAAATGTTCTACAATCTTTTATTTTGTTGGAGAATCTAAAATTCCTTCACTCCAAGTATATTTGCTCATACTTTTGTCTGATGCCTTCATACATGTCTTAGTCCGGCTATGTGTATTATAGCTGACTGCTTCGGTTTCGCCACACCCTTCTCATATCGGATGTTTTTTGCCCTGGCTAAACATTTCATTTCTTCCCCATTTTAAGCTCTTTTAAACATATTTAAAGTACGTGATGTTAAGTGTCTTCTGTGCATTTGGGACCTCTTCTTGGCTCCAATTGGCCTACACCCCGCCCTGCTTCGAACCGATATACTTTTGGCGTGTTTTCTTTTTCATTTTTGGTCTTTACCTTTTTTGCATAAGCAAATTTTAATATGTTTAACTCGTCCCGCAAAAAAACGTCGGCCACAAAGAGTTGAGCCTCAGCGGTGGCAACTTCATAGATTAAATTTGATTATGCCACATTACCACATACACACACACAGACACACAAAGAGAGAGAAAGGCAAACAACTACGTGACTCCATAGAAGTTGTAAAATGTAAATGGTACGAAAATTAATCAAATTATTTGCTGAAAAACCCTTGAAAAGTTTATTCTTCAATTTAACTTTGTTCTTGTTCGAAAACGTGTAGGAACAAAAGTAACTAAATAAACTAAAGTGTTCATATTAAAGATAACATTTTAAGGCTTTGAAAAGCTTATTAAAGAATATTTGATATTTTTGAAGGGCTTCTTCTTCTAATGGAAGAGATGTAAATACTTGTTCTAATTAACTTTGGACTAGGTGGGTAAATTTTAAGGTTTGAGTAATTAAACTACAAAAAAAAAACAAACCAAAATTGTAATCTTTCAATGTCTACTTCTCATATGTATCTCCAAGGACATTTCCTTTAAACTCATTTATTCAAAAGATGGTGGAAATGTATCTTCTGCGTGATTAAAAAAAACTGAGCAAAACGCAAGCTATTCCTTTGTGGGTATTAGCAAAATCCTCTTACCTTACAGCAGTTAATGTTCAATGTTGAATTTATGACAGCTTAACACATATTTTCATCATTTCAGAGAAATTTTTAAACTGCAAAAATATGCGAACATATTTATCATTCATTCGGCGAATGAAAGAATTACCTTAAAGAAAAGAAATTTTTGCTGTTTTTGAGATGCAAGAATATGGAAACTGCGTTTTGTAAAGATATATATGATTCTTTGTTACTCTAGCATAATTTAAGGGGGAACAGAAAACATATTTTGTTTTTGAAGCAAAACTGTATACTTCACTCTACTAGCGGAAAACAGGTGTGAATAAGCGTTGTTTGTTCTTTTTTTTGTGCTAAATCGCATCCAGAGCAAAACAAATTCTTCTTAACTGTTGTTCTAGTTAAAATAGTAATTAAAATAACGTAGCTACACTTACAATCGAGTAAGTTTAGTTAGCAGAAGCAATTGCGTAAACGGTTTGACCAAGTAAGGATCTGAATATATCATTGCTAGTTTCTTAGACAAATTTATCCAAACATAAATATACAAAACAAGCATGGGGCCACCTTGAACAATTAGAAAAAATAAGGCAAAAGCAAATTCTTTTCTTTTAAAAGACTTCTGAAAAATTTATGAAAAGTAATTTGCCACCAGCCAGTAAAAAGAGATGATTTGTGCTACATTTTATTACTTATATAAAACGCTAGGTATTTGAACTATCCGTACTTAACTTACCTAAGCTAAACTGTATGAGGGTAAAAGCCTAAAAAATAGTACATTAGGCCATAATTATTAATTGATTAATGCTCTAGATAGTTAGTTTAAAAGTAAGGGAAACCTTAACACACTTGTTTATATCAATAGCTAAAAAAACTCACTCAGATTGTTTTTTTTTTCCCCGGTATGCGTAAAAGTGTAGCATACATTTTAGGGCCTTCTTTAAAGAACTAAAGTCTAGAAGAAGGGTAGTAAAATACTATGAAGAGCGATTCCGGAGACACAAAAAAATGATGGAAAATTTACCCAAAAAGTAGGCAACAGAAAAACTTCTTTGAAAACAGCAAACTAATTATGAATCACATCCTGTGACTATTTATAAGAAAAGTTTGCACTAGCACCAATCTATAATTAGATAGACAATCTGCCAAACACTTGTAGATCCTTAAACCAATCCAACATCCAAGTCATTATATTAAACATTTCTTGAAAATTAACTACAAATCCTCTGCAAAGGCAACACAAAAAGATTTCCATATGATTCGTTGGATTGTTGCAACATCAGCTATGTTAGCCTAATATATCAATTTAAGCTCAACTCAATTTAGCTCATCAATTATGTATGTACATGCAATTGATGCGATGACAAGCAATGATGTTGCCTTTTGGGTGAAAATCTGACTACAAAGAGGGGGTTGGGTGGGGGGTGTGGGACAAAGAGGTACATATACATAGTATGTATTTCCATGTCATTGTTCTTTCAGCTCATTAAATGCAAATCTCTTTCGATACTGCTTGACTCTATTTGCATTTTCCATGCGCTTTTCTCTGTGTTTTCCTTTTGAGTACCGATTTAAGTTTTACTCTTTTGAACTCAACGATGGCGTTTTTTTCTTCTAATGCACACACACACAGGACACAATAGAAAAAATCATTGCAGCTACAATTTACTATTCACATCACAATCGAACACTATCTCCAACCAAGTGAACCACCCAACCACCCAACTCACTCAATCACCTAACCTTACTTTTCACCCCACGTCACGCCCCGCCCGTCCAGCTTGCTAATACATTTTTTTTACGTATTTCTCTTCTCTAATTCTAGTTGTGCTTTTGTATTTGCCAATTTTAATGAGTGTAGCAAAAATACAGACAAAACACAACAATAACAACAACAACAAAAACATCAACAAACAGTAACAACAACAACAAAGAGCATTTTTTATGTACAAGCAAAATCTCATCAACTCATTTGAATTGCAACAACAACAACAACAAACAACAACAACCACATACACAATGTGACAATAAAACAAAAACAAATCTAAATATTAGAGAAAAAAAAGAAAAACAAAAAATTCACAGAGAGAAGAGTGTGAAAGTAAAGAGAAAGAGAAGAGAAAAATAGCAAAAAAAAAAAAAAAAAAAAAAAAAAAGGATTCCCACTTGCACTTAAAACTAGAAGAAGTTGAAACACTCAGCAACAGTGATAACTCTGCAACAACAACAACAACAACAACTACTTTCACATTAGAAAAATACACACATAAAAACAACAAACAACAACAACAAGAACAACAAACAACTTTAGTTAACCGAATGCCTTTTGCACATTTATGTAATACACTCTCTCGGTGTTCCGTGTGCATATTCCGTGTCCATTACCCACCACCACCACCACCACCACCACCACCACAACCACAAGCAACACCATTTATCCACACTGTGTGTACTAATAATATTGTGTAGCACCCCAAAAAATCCAAAAACAATAAACACAAAAATTATAAATAAACCACCACCCACAAAACCAACCACCGCAATAAACAGAAGATTAAGAGCAAGCACAAGCAACTAACCAAATAATCGAGCACCACCGCAAAAGAAAAAGACAAGAGAGATCACTGAGAGAGGGGGGAAAGGAGAGAAAACCGAACCACCGATTATAGTATCGAAAGTAAATCGTCTCGCCCCCCCCTCCCCACAAACACAGAAAAACCAAAACCAAAAACAATTTCCCAGCCCAGCCCGAGCCCGAGCCCTAGCGAGAAAACGAGAGACCAGGTCAGTTGTGTGTATCTGTGTGCATCTGTCTAAGCATCTCAGTGTGCATCCTCTCAGTGTGCCTGTGCGTGTGTGTGTGTGTGTGTAGTAGTAGTAGTTACCCAATAAAAGTCCTGCTCCTGCTCGCCACACCGCCCTACCAAATACCAGCACCACAATTGCACATTACTACCATAGATACCCACGGCAGTACTACTACCGCATGGAGCGCGGCACCAGCGGTGGTCAGCACCAGTCGCACCACCATCACCATTCACCACAACCACCACCTACATCACAACAGCAACAACAAAAACACCATCAACAGCACCACCAACATTCGCGCCATCAGCATGTTGTGGCCGTACATAGCTATGATCCGTATCTGACGGCCGGAGCGGCGGACGAGGAGCACACCTCGGGCACATCATCCTTCGACAATCCCGCCACTAAAAAGAAACCACCCAAGCTGAAGCCCATTCATCGTTCCCTATCGATGGCCATTGATAATTATGCACCAACGGCTGTAATGTCATCATCTTTCGATGATATACAAATGGATCAAATGATGGGTGGTGGTCATGGTCATAATGATGATGATGATGATGTGGATGATGATGGCATTATGATAAGTGAGCAGCCACTAATTCATCGCTCGGCCTCGCCGCTGCCCGTGCCTAGATCGGTGGCTCCACCGCAGACCCTAGCAATCCCAGCACAACACCTTCCTCATTCCCAGCGTGGAGGCATCGGCAGTAGTGGTGCCTTATCTCCAGCCCTATCAGCCCGCCAACAACAACAACAACAACACCATCATCTACAACAACAACAACAACAACAACACCAGCTGCATCTACACACATTTCAGCATTTGGCCGCACAAGCCCGCCAACAGCAACAACAACATCCACAGCATCTTCAACACCGCCAGCACTCGCACTCGAGCTCGCCCACATCGCATGCGGTTAGCCCGGTGCTCGATCGTCAGCATCGTCAGCCCGACATTTATTTGGTCAGCAGCAGCAGCCTGGGCGATGGCTTGAGTGTGGGAGTGGGTTTGGGCATGGGCATGGGGGGCATAGGGATGGGCCGATCACCCTTGGGCGGCAGCACATCACCGATACAATTCATCGATGTCGATGATATGCAACCGATACCCAAAGTCCAATCGGCTCAATCCCGCTCAGCAGCGGCAGCGGCCGCCCAAGTACTCAAGAAGAATATGTTTCGGCGCTCAGACACTATTGATGTGCATCCGTCTACCAATTTTCAGATGAAGAAAACGCATTCCTTCCACGCACAACAGGATCCCGCCGCAATGGAACAAATACAGCTAGCTGTCGCCGCCGGCTCAGCTGCCTCCAGTCGTCGCACTAGTTCGGTGCGGGCCAATTTCCTAATGCCCGGCCCCCCCAGGCGGTGGCAAGGAGCATTCCCGTAGCCCGTCACCCAGTCGTCGGGGCTGTCGTTCGCATCGCTCTTTCAACGATCCCGGCCGCAGGCCAAGCACTAAACCCGAATCGGTTGTCGAATCCCAAATACGTCATCCCTCTCTCAACGATGATCTAATGGATCCCACACTGGCGGCCAGCCAATCAATGTTTCCCCAATCGAATCTATCGCTGGAAAATGAACTATTTGTCGAATCACGTTCACGTAGCAATAGTCATACGAAAATGGAGGAGCTTGGACTCGCCGAGTTAACCGCCGCCGCTGTGGCCGTGCAACGTATGCGCAAAAGTTCGGGTTCATTTGAAGATGCAGCCGGTTCCAGTGCCACCCATCCGCCATCCGCCTCGAATAGTGTGAAACAGAAACGTGAAACACATCCGCACTCCAGACAACAGAGTACGCACAGTTTGGAACTCGATGGCAGACCATCGACCTCGGCGCATACCCTGCAACTGCATAGTGCTGCGGCAGCGGCCAATGCTGCCTATCACTTTAAGCGCGGCGCTCAACACGGACGCTCCCTGTACCTGTCGCCCAGTAATCTGGAGGAACTGACTGTCCATCGACCGGGAGTGTTGGCCGCTGCAGCTGCCTTTCAGGGCACCAATGCCAGTGCCAGTGTTAAGCAGGCCAAGGCCTTGCATAGTGCCAGTGTGCGTTTGCGCAATTATCGCGAGACTTTGAGTGCTTCCAAGAAATCGAAAAGTTTCATTGGCGATGTGGGACCTATTAGCAGTAGTAGCGGCGGCGGCAACGTCGGCCTGGATATGGGCGATGATTTCGAGCTCAGTTCACCCCACCGACGCAATAGTCGTCCCCTGTCGACGGCTGTGCCCAGCTCTAGTGTGAATATCGATGAAATCAAAAGAAGTCCCCGTCCCATAACATCGGCCGCAGCGGCAGCTTTCATTGAGGAGAAGCGTCCCAGTTTCGAGAGGAAATCATCGCTGACGTACGAGCATGAGCTAAGTGATGCGGCATTTGCCGCCCAAGTGCTGAGGCCTTTTCATCATAAATTGGCAGCCGGACGCAAGGCATCGGTTAGCGGTGGCTCGCACAAACTGAAGAAGAAGTCCCTTAGCGATGAAACCGACGAGGATGAGGAGGCCGATCGCAAACGCAAGCGTATCGTTTGCATTGTCCTGGCCACTGTACTATTGTGCCTTGTCTGCGCCAGTGTGTTCGTTGTCATTGTCACTCTCACCTCCGGCCAGAGTCAGTCGGGCAAGAAGGCGCATTCGTTTAGTAGAGATACACCAGTGCACTATACGGGCATGCGACCGTCATGAACTGCCCTAAGAATAACATCACTTCTACTGCTTTTCTTCACTAGTCATCGATTTCTTGTGTTGGATGAGCTCCTTCTACTTCTTCTCCCACTCCTCCTGCAAATAGCTTTAAAGAAGAAGCCAATGGAAACGCCACTGCATTAACATTGAAAAGCCTGTAAGTTGGGTCAAGAGACCGTGTGTCTCTTTCTTTAAATTGTATGCACAAAATGTTTTAATTGTTTTGCCATCTCACTCCTATCATATCATCCTTATCATCATTGGGATTAACACTTATCAATGAGTGAATGGGCAGCAGACACAGCAGACACCTTTTGTAACATGTTTTCTGTTGTTTGGAGTATAACAATAACCATATTAGCCCATAAAGCCGGACAAATACAAATATGTCCCCAATGGGGCGGCAGGTAGTGTGTGGGGGGTAGGGGGGATTCGAGAGTTGCTGAATATCCAAAAAAGAATTGAGCCGGGCACAAAGCTCAGCAAAATCTCCAGCATTATATAACCTCTGGACTAAATGGCTAACCAGCTCGTCTGCCCATCTATAGATGGTTGGGTTGTCTCTTCCTTTCCTTTTCACTTTACTGACTGACTAAGTAACTTAACCACACACACACACACAAGCACGACAGGAAGAGAGCTGGAGGGGTGAGACACACAGACGCACAGGACCATAAAAAATGATATTGTACTTACCTCGACTTTAATGACTTTGACTGCAGCAGGCCGCAGGAGCATCTTCTTAATCAGTGTGTGTGTGTGTGTGTGTGTTTGTGCGTAGCTTAGGACAGACAATAACAATGCCTGACTGACTCACTGACTGACTGAATGGCTGAGTGAACGAACAACCAAACACACGGCTCTTGGTTCTTGGTCCTGGGGCCTGCTGTGTCTGCAGAAGACCTTTAGTTATCATGCTCACTTTTTATACTTTCGCTTAATAGTTTTGTTTGTTTACGTATGTGTGAGTGTCCGTTCGTGTGTGTGTGTGTTTGTGCAGCATCATTACGGCTCTCGGTACAGTTGGTTTCCCTTTTATGTGTGTGCCCACAGACGTACACACACACGTGCACACACGCAGACACACACACACAAACAGCCTTAATTTTACGTTTACGACATGAAACTAGGTTACTTTTTCATGTGTGCGTGAGTGCAGCGACAACAGCAACAACAACAGTAATAACAAAACAGCAACAATTGTTTATTGTTGGCATAACACAGCCTTCCTCACACCCCTCCCACACAAGCAACCGACCCCCATTCTTCATCCCTAAACCCCCCCATGCTCCCCTCATGACACATGTCGGTGACATTGCCCGCTCAGTTGGCTTATATACGAGTTGATGGCCTTGTCCAACTGGCAACTGCCAGTTGCCTGATGCCTGATGCCTGGCTCGAACGTCACTCTGCGAGGCAATACCCATGTGAGCAGCAACAACAACAACAACCAGAGGCATCAACGCAAGCCTAAGACTCCAAAAAGTCACATTTCACCACATTTCAAAAAAATAGAAATAGAAAAAAAATTGACAGCTTGCGCATCGCTCAGCTCTGTTCAAATGGCGCGTCAAAGAAAAAACACCTAAAAAATTGTTGAAAAAATATAACTAAATTGGTTTTCTTTACCCGCCGACACGCGCCTAGTAACAATAACTTAGGGCGTGGCAACATACTTTAAAATGGCAAAAGAAGAACAAAAAATTTGCTCGTGAAACTTTTTACTTGATGTAAGTTGGAACTTAAGCCAGACCAAAACAAGCACGAGGTTTGTTTAAGTGGTTTGACTAGCTTAACTTAATTAGGTGTATTAATATTATGATATAAAACATATGTTTAAACATAGGTCTGCTTTGATTTTCGCTTAAGCTAATTGAAAGTAACTTTTTCTCATATTTTCTTTATGATTTGCTTGCTTTTTGGTCAGTCCATCACCCTATAAATATTTTAAAATTAACTTTTAAAATAATTTTAATATAAAATTGAATTGCTCTGGGAATTTTCCCAATTTCACTTGTTTCATAGTTATGTAAATTTGATTTGACTTTGAAGTTTTAACCATAGTTTGCTTCCAAATGTTTTAAATCTTAGCATTTTTAAATAGTCATGTTTTATAACTTTTATTTTATAGCTTTAATTTTAACTAAAATGCAAAATATTTATGGTTTTTAATATGAAATAAACTTCTCTTCATTAGGATACCATTTCGATTGATTCCTCTAAATTGTTGAACATTTTCTAAGCTATTTGAAAGAGAGTTTGGAAATTTCCATTTAACAAAGCGGACTATTTTCAATCTAATATAAACTTATATACTGTAATTTTTAATATAAATTTCTTTTAATTTCTCTGCGGAAGAATTTAACTAACGAATACATCTCGAAATTTTGGTCATCATACTTTAAATTCTTGTTTTTATAGAATGAATAAAAAACTTATAGGAAATAGGTTTAGATATACCTAAATCAAACATGTTTCAAGTCATTTTTGAATTGAAAATCAAAACTAGAATGTTTAAGATATAGAATAAACAGCAATCCCGATCAATTAATTTGTATTGTTGATCTATAATCTAACTTGAAGAACTTAAGAATTACGATTCCAATTTAAAATTCTAGTTTCTAGCTCAAATGTAGATGCAGAACTTAATAAGAACTGGCCACTGTTTCCATTTTAGCCATATTTTTGTATTTCACTCGCAATGATTTTGTAGTTGTTAAGACTGTCAAATATCATGAGTGTGAAAGAGGAACAAAGAGGGCTAAAATTAATTAAATTCAAGTTTTAATTTCATAATAATTCCAATGCTTTGATGTAAATGAAAAGTTATTTACTTTTCAAAATAAACTAATTCAATGCATTTCTGTTTCTTTCTTTGAATATTTAAATAGTTTGAAAAATGAAACGAAAGACTTTTCAGCTTAAAGAGTCTAAAATTAATCAATCTATTAATTAAAGCCCCAATTGCTAAGCTACGACAAGGTCTAGGCATAACTAATTTGTTAATAGTTGACAATAGCATAATAGATCCCTGATAGTGAGTCCTTTTGGTGAATAATTAAGAAGCTCTTTTACACTTTGTGCATATTTAGTTGACTAAATTGAAATAAAAAATGTAGCATACTTTTTTGGGACTTGTTTTACATGTTTCATGCTCCAATTGATGGAAGGCAAAAAAGCAAACGACTCGACAACTAAATTAAAACCACAAAAGTGCATCAATAAATTCAATTTAAAAGGCACAATAGTTGAAGCAACAATTCCCCAGGCCCAGACCTGAGGAACTAACTAATTAGTCTTCGGTCTTCATCCGTCAGACAAGAGTAGGAGCAGAGCAGGAGCAGGAGCAGCAACAGCAGCAGGTGAGGCGAAGGTGGCATGGGCTTTTGGATGGGCTGCGAGTAAAGTGGAGGCCACACAGACTGTTGCTTTTGCTGCTTTTGCTGCTTTTGCTTTCAACCTCACATTTATAATTAAACAACATGAAAGACAAAGAACCAACACAAACACATGCCAACTAACCAGAGAGAGAGGAAAAGAGAGAGAGAGAGAGAGAGGGAACAAGAGTGTGAAGAGGGGGGCGTGGGCATGGTGTGTGAGTGGAAGTCGGGTAACAGAAGCAAGGCAGAAAGTTACACGGCAGCATTTATGAGCGCCCATAATGGTTGTTAACAATTTAACTTGTTTACCAGTGGGAAAGTTATATGTTAATTGGTCTCAAATAGCCCAACACGCACATGGCTCGCCCACGTGGCCCACGTGATGAAAGGTAGAGAATGAAACATAAAGAAAGAGAGAGAGAGAATGAGCGAGAGAGAGAGCCAAAAGCATTGTGTTCAGTAGCTACTATTTACCACAGCGACAAAAGCACTTGGCAAGTGAATAATGGCAACTGTTTCGCTCACTCACTCGCTCTCCCTCTCTCTCTCTCTCTCTCTCTCTTTCTGCTTACTGTTACTCCTTCTACATCCTTATTGCCTTGCCATTAACACGTTACGCTTACGCTTACGCCTCAAAGCCTATGCAAAGGCACGAAACCATCAGAGGACCCAGGGTCCTTTTGCTCCATATTTGAGTTTGGCGACAGTCATGCGACAACGCCAACAACAATGTATACACAATACTCTGTATGTGTGTCTGTGTGCAGCATCCATCCCTGGCATATTTACTGTCATATAATGTTGCACTTTAAGCCTACTACTCACAGAGTAGCCTTCACTTGCCACCGCAGCAACATGACAACTTAAAGTCGCAAGATTTTTTCATGACTAATTTTTCAATTAAATGAAAACGTTTGCAAATTACTTAAATGCTTTTATACACAAACTCATACATATATGCATTTAAGTGTGGTTGCATATATATGTATACGTTAGTGTGTGTGTGTGTGTTTGTGTGTCCGTGTGTTTGGCCGCCATTTAGGGCAAGTATTTTTTAATTAAATTTCTGCAATGCACAAAATGTGCAATGGCACAAAATATTCGGTTCAGGGTTGTGCTACAACTACATAAACAAAAACACTCACACACACAGGCACCCTCACAATCACACTTATACATACACACACACACACATATAGATGCCCGCTTCTATCACAGCCAAAAAGCTGATAATTTTAACGAAAATGACTGCAAAATATCTGATAATGGACCAAAACTAATAACTGGCAAAAACCCATAAAAACGTATTGCAAAAATCAGACGGAAAATTTACACTCATCACTTTTAACATCTGCTTTTTTGTTAAGTGCTGAAAATTGTTTAAAATATTAAATTGTTTTTGTTTACCCAAAGAGATAACGACAGACAAACGAGAACAACATTTGGCCGTCATATAGGTACATAAAGGTAAACTTTTCGCTAGGAAATTTTTTGGTTTGCCAATTTTTTTGTTAACTTATCTATTAAAAAAGTTAAAGACAGTTTGTTAGAACCGATGTGAAATGTTTAAAGGGGTTAAATTTTAGTTCCATTCTATTATTTACCTAAAATATAAATACTGCAGCAATCCTTTTTAAGGATCTTATCATTATATTTAGATCTGTTTCTGTTTTCTAGTCGTTTATACTCTTCATTCTTCTCTGAGTAAAAGACAAACTTCAAATTACAAAGAATTAATAATTAAATTATTCAGCAGCCCTTTTAAAACCACAATTATTTCTCTTGTAATCAAAAGGTTTCAAATTTGAATTCCAACTATACCATTCCGAAATAGAAACAAGAACAGGTCTGATTAATAACACAGACCGACATGATTTTTGCCAAAGTTAACTTGTAAAGTGTTCCTAACTAATTCGGGTACGCTGATTCTAACTGCATACTGGGTTTTTCTCCATCACGTCTAGATTTTGTGAAATCTGGAGATCTGGGGTTGGAAAATAGTCACCCAAAAGTATACTATAGAAAGTTTAAATATTTCAACTTCTTTAACAGATTTTAGAATATTCTATGTAAGAAAATTAGTTCTTGTTTGCCTATATAACTAATAAACAATTTGTTAGACGGAGCAGATTCCCATAATTCTACAAAATCAAAGAAATTTTTGGAATCCCTATAGCATACTTTTTGGTTCAAATTTTACTCATTATAGAACCATATCCAGAGTGTAAGATATTATCTATTATAACAAAGAAATAACTCTTTGATATTTTGTAAATTTCTTTTCAATCAAGCGTAATATATTACTAGGATAAAATAATAATGTTTTTAATACAATATTATGCTTATATCATGGAATAATATATAGCAAATTAGGTCATTTGGAATATTTTGAACGAAATCCTGACGTGATGGAGAAAAACTAAGTACAGGGCCGTGATCAGCACCCCCCAATTACTATAGGAGACCTATTGAATTTAAAACACTTTTTAATCACCTCAAAAATGTCGGCCTATGTAATTAAAATAACATTTGGTATGAGATAAGATAAAACATAACTAATTGAACAAAACTTAAGGAATAATTATCTTTCATTCTTATTCGTATGATTCTCAGATAGGAATTATATTAAATATTAATTAAAATGACAAATTTTAAATACAAAAATTTATAAGATGATTATTTCTGCCTTTTGTTTGTCGATGAATCAAACGTTCGTAAGAATTTTCGTCCTTAATTTTCACGTTTCACCTTTAATGGAGTTTTTAGTTGATAACTTTTAGTATTTAAAAAATTTTTGAATTTTCGAATTCGTTAGCTTTTTCTATTGCTTATACAATTTATACTTAAGTTTATTCAAAACCATTACCAAATGGCATATTCGAATAGGTCAAAAACAATAAAAAGAAATCTCTATAATATACATATATATCTTAAATACATTCAAAAATTCAAAGTCTTTGATAAAGATATAAACAAATAACTTTTGAATATATAGAATACAATGATTGTAGCTTGAAGTTAAGTTACTAAATTTCAATTTCAATCAAATTATATTAAAGTTAATGTTTCGACTAAAAGTTTTATTGGATTTTATTATTTTGCCATTTCAATTGGAAATAAAATAAGTCTGTGTTTGCTATATTTGTCTGCAAACGGTTTTTTTTTTAATATTTTTTTCTATTTTCACATTTTGAAGTGTGAATGGGTGTGAAGAGAAACAACATTCGCGGTGTTGACTTAATAGCAAACGTTTCATTGAATTAATTTATTTAAAATACATATCTAAAAAAATATGAGAAATATTCAAGGGATGGGAAGAAGCATGAAACAGCATTGGGATTGTTTATATGAATTAAATTTTCTAAGCCTATTTATAGTCATCAATTTTTGATGATATCATGGAAAGTCAAATTGCTTTTATTGATATTATTGCAAAATACAAATAAATATTAAGAAAAAAACATTAAAAAAAATAACTTATAACATAAAAATGAAGCCCCAGTTTTCTATTTATCCGGTATATAGTTTAATGGAAGGAAATCATATTTATATATATGAATGTTTTTAATATTTAGCGCGGAAAAATTGAAATATTTTATTTAGTTTATAAATATAAAAAAAATATAATTTTATTTATAAATTTATTACATTTCTATCAAAAACATTAAAGAAAAATTAATAGGAAAATTCATGTTTTTATTTTATAAATTAGAGAAGAATGAGGATTATTTTGGTAACCCACGTCGTATGAGTAATATTTCGAGCTATTTTCATTTGGCATGAAAATATTTAATTATTATTTTATAAAAACAATCTTCAATTACTACAATTACTATCAAGTAATCTGTTAATTTAATATTGTATAACATAATGTTACGTGTTTTTGTATAATCAAGTGAAATGTCACTCGTTTTATTGTTCCAATTAAGGAAGGATATGGGCCTATATTTTGAGACTTGGTCAAAAACGAACATGAAGTAAAATTTTGAGGTCTGAACCGAATCTTAGCAACTTCTTAAGAATTTCTTCATTGTTAATTATATAAAAATTTGTATTTAAAAGAAGAATTAGATCCATTTAAGCTTAAACTTTATAGAATAAGTTGAATATATGCTCATCCAATACGTCAATTGACAAATATTTATTAGGCATCATTTGGGTTAAAGAGTTGTTTGAATCAGTATTTTTCCTATGAAAAGTTTTCGGCTTTTATGGCTTTTTTCACAAGCTCGAGTCTAGAGCAAGTTGAATGACCAAACTCTGTGCTTAGACCCGAAACATATACCTATGTTTTGTCTCAGATTCATGGGGCACGAAGCCCAGACGGGTCCTTATACGTTTACTACATCCAACATCATAGCTAAAAAGAAGCAACATTTGCCCTTAAATATAATATCAGAACTGTATACATATGTATTTAAGTATATGTCGGTGAATGAATCAAAGCCTACTATCAGAATTATCAGGTGTTAATGAATCAAAGCCTACTATGTTGCAAAAGTACGCGAACTGTCATCATGTGAGGTCCTATGGGCAATGGGTTTAGAGAGTTGAATAATAGACACCCCCGGTCCGGAACTAACAATACAGTTCAGTCTAAAGACAAGTGAAGTTTGAAGTTTTGGTGAAGAAAACCAATTTCCCTTGAAGAATGTCCTGTTAGAGACTCCAAAATAAAGTTGTTGCCCTTTAAATACTGCTAATAATTTGCAATATACAAATAGTTTGATTCAATTCAATTCAAAGTGACTTTAAGACAAAGCTAAAAATGGAAACGTTATGTCGATTTTGGGCAAATTAGCTGAGAGTGCAAAAGAAAGAAAGAAAGAAAGGAAGAAAGGAACTTTTGCTGGCCAGACAAAGTTAGTTTCGTTTCTGTAGTTTTTCATTAGTTTGAATTTTCATTAAGAACATGTAGCACAAACTTTAAACAATTTTCAAAGCAACTGTCCAGTCGCCCTCCCCCCACCCACCACTATATATGCTTGAAACTTCTGCTTGTAAAGTTCTTCCATTTTTTTTTTTTGTTGTTTTGTCTTCCTCCCGGAAAGTCATACATGAATATCGGTTTTTTAAAATGTTCAAATTGGAATTGCGGGTGAGGGCAACAAAAAAAAGGAAAAGGAAAATTGCTATGCGTCTGTGCATCTGGGCACAATATCAAGTAACTGCATTACTCTAGCACCGGGAACCGTTTCAATTTCTGCTACGTTTGCAATTTCCAACAAACAGTTTACAACCTGTGTGTGAACTCTGACTATGAACGGGGGCACAACCTGGCCAACAACCAGAGTGTATGTGTGATTGATTGGCAAACAAATTTTTGACACTTTACACAGCATCCCCGAAACATATATACATACACCTGAGTCCACTGACACTAGGGGCCCTCTCCCCTTGCCTCCTTCCTTGAACGACCTGTAGGTCGATTTTTTATTTCGTTTTCCTTTCCCTCAATTTGTTCAGCGTTAATTAAAACTGCTGTAAAATGCACAAAAGCGGCAAGCAAACAACGCCAATCGACAATTGTCACTCCAGGGGGTAAAGAAAAAAAAATGGGGGATACAAATATTGTCCAACAAAAAGAAAAAACCCAAAACGGATGCCAAACAAAGTGCAACAAAAATAACCGAGAAATTGAACAGAGCGGAGGTGGAACCGGAAACGGAAATGTAAACGTGTCGCGCGTATCTGTCAAATACATATACACACATATACAGAGAGAGATCATAATGTTGAACTGTGCTTAAAGTAAATAGTCTGGATTGATGAAAGTTATATTCAAGAATTCATCAACAGGCATTTACTTCAACTGCAGTTTGAACGAAATGCAACAAAAACGAAAAAAAAGGATAATAACAGCGCGTGCAGTGAATCAAAATTATATATAAGTATAGCTAAAACTTGTTCCATTTTCAAGCCATTTTATAGAAAATTGACAAATTTATTGAAAATCCCTTTACTTATATGGACCATTTATCTTATTTTTTTCCCCTGGAACAGTTCGCCAAGAGAACGAGCGCAACATTAAGGAAAATTTGGAGCGCACGCTGATGATGAAGAATCTAACAGAGTTGAATCTGCAAAGGCAGCAAATGGAACAGCATCAAATGCAGCGAAGAGTGCAGATTCAGGTGGCACCATAACATCCGATGAATATTTATGAGAGGCAGCCGATGGGGCAGCAGGAACTGAACTGAAGGAAGTGACACCCCTTCCCCTACTTCTACCCATCCCGAGCCCCAACCAAAAAACAACAGGAAGAGAGATATGGTCATGGATATGAGAATGTCAACAAGTAGCAACAGGATATGTACATTATGAATGTGGTGGTACAACGCCCATAAACCCCTAGCCTTATCTATCCCCCCCTCTATCTCTCTTACTCTCCACACAAATGTTATGCGCACAAAACAAACAAACAAACAAAATGTAAGGAAATGAAATCAAATTTGTTAACTACAAATCAAATGAAAACCAAAAAAAAAACCAAAAACAGAAAAAGAAAAACGCACTCCGAAGTGCGAATAAGATAATTAGATAATTGTAGAAATTGATTTGTATTACCGAATTAAACTTAGCTTCAATTGTTAGTTACAGATAAATCAACAACAAACAAAAACAACAACAAGAAATCAACTCCCCAAAAGAACAAACCAAAAAGTGATCCAGTTTTAGGGCTAGAAATATATAAAAGAGCTAATCAAGAGTTAAGAAATTTAAAGAAATCCAAAAAAAAAAAAAAAAAAAGAAAAGAGTCTGCAAAGTGTTAAGCAAAAGATAAAAGGGAAATGCAACCGAAATGAATAACGATTAAAACGATTTGCTTACAAATGTCTGTCAACGTTAACCTGAGGGATCGACATTTATCGATAACAGCTGAGAAAACTAAAAACCTTAACGGTATTTCGTTGTATATTTACCATCCAGTTAAAGGGAGAAATTTTAAAACATTCCTTAAAATTATTCTTTTAATATCAAAAATACTTTTTGAGAGGTTAAATGTTCACATTTTGATATATAACCCAGTATAATTCGAGTTTCTTTTGGACAAGTTTGAAAGTTTTTTAATTTTTTATTAAATTTTAATTGAAGCACTTGTTAAACAGTAAATTCACTTAATTTCTTTAAATATGACACAAATATCTTACAAAGCAAATAAGAAATAATTTCATTTAGTTAAATGAATCGAAAGGTTATCGAGTATATCGATTAATCACATATGATTCCACCACTAATTGTAAGATGTTATCGTTTAAAACGATTTTGAGTTAATTGAATTGATTGATATTATTCTTCTTGGTTTTTAAGCCATGAAACTGAATTTAACTGCTAGTTAAATGGAGAATACTAAAACAATTAAATAAAAAATATCGATTACATAAGATCGATAACGATGAATAGTAATTTTCTCATTTCCAATAACAGATTTATGGTTTCGATTACATAACGGTTGCATTTCCCTCTCCCAGATTAGCGGATATTCAATATGAATTCAAACATTTCGAAAGGTTTCTCCCCGAATTTTCGGTTTCAACTAATTTCCACTGCTCTTTAAATCTTTCCTTCAAGCAAAAACCAACAAAAAACCAGAACCTTGGATCCAAATAAGTTGTTAACTGAATGGTCTTAATTGTAAGTTCAACTAAAAAAAAAAAAAAAAGAGAAACTACAAAAAGGACACGAAGAAGAAATAACTGAAATGTTAAATAAAAAAGTTTTTTGTAACTCTTAAGTACAATGAAAAAAAAAAAAAAAAAGAACAAAACAAAAAACTAGGCAAAAGAAAAAAAAAAAGAAACGCTGCAGCAAATTCCGTATTCTAAAAACAAAAAACAAAAAAGATAATCAAACAAACAATTTCCAAACAACAACAACAACAATAATACTAATAATAATAATAATAATTACTAAACTAAAAGTAAAAGTTTAATATAAATAAACATTCACTAGATTTATTCCAATTTCAAAGTCGCAAAGTCGAATTGAACTTGAATTGTTGTATAAATTTTTAGGTAAATCGTAAAAATAAAACAAACAAAAAAAAAAACAAAAAACTGTTACTTAAGTGCAAAACGAGCTTGTTGTCGAATTAATTTAATTTTAAAACTTAAGTGTAAAACAAACAAAAAATGCAAATGTTAAACTGAAAAAAAATGTCGTTTTTTAGGTGTTGGTGTTCACAAACAAAACAAACAAACAAAAAAGTGTTGAATGAAAGCGAAAGCAACAGAAATTGAATGTAGTAGAATGAAGATGTTAAAGTGAGATTATCTAGTAGAAGAAGCCAGGCTAGGTATACATACATATATATAAATAGGTATAGAAACAACAGGAAATTGATTGCTAATCTATATACATACATACACATACATGTACATATATACATATACATATATGTATATATATACATATTAAATATAATTTCCTTAAAACAACTCAGTTGCAACTTAACGAAACAAAACAGAAACAAAAACGGCAAACAAACAAAAATTTAGCTTGAAGCAACATTCTATCGGTTTCAGCGAGAAAACAAAAAAAAAAAGGAAAACAAAATCAGAAAATGCTTCATTTGGGCAACATTTTTTATTTTTTGGTTGATTTCTATAGCCTTGCAGGGAATGGACACAAATATATATACATATATATTCTAGCAATGGGCGAAAACTTAGGAATTAAGCCCTGATTGTCTGTCTGTCTGTCTGTCCGTCTGTCTGTCTTGCGGAGTAAGCTAAAACCCAACAGAAATGTCTGAATTTCACTAGGATTGAGATAAATGTACTCTAAGGATATTTTTGTTACAAATTTTCTATTTACTTTGAAATTTTTCATTCTCTATATATACTTTACTCTAAAGAGCACACAATCATGTGATCCAAGAGAAAAATCATCAAAGTGTATGGAAATTTCTCAATATTTCTCATATAGTTGATGTTTATAGTAAATTTTAGCTATTTAACAATTTCACTTTATTTAAATTTCACTAGAAGATCTTTTTCTGGGGGCTAGTTTTACTCGTAGACTTCTGCTTAGTCCGGCTTGAAGTTTTGATTAGTTTAAATACAAATTTCTTTTTGTGTTTATATTAAATACTTATGTATGTATTTACTTAATCTTTAGGTTACTTTCATAACTTTATTAACTAGAGTTATGTGTAGGCAAATCTAAACTTAAAAAAATGGAAAATTTTGCTCCTTAAAGTATGCAAAATGTTAGAAAAGTGTTAATTGTTAATTTAACAAATTTAGAAATTTTCAGATGTCTTGTAATTTTGAAACTGTCTTAAAATCGATGCTTTCGCTTAAAACTATTTATTATCACCAAAAAAACCGATAAAATCTTTCTAAATTAATATAAATGCTTAAACTGCTTATTGCATACTTTAGGGAGCCAAATCTCCCTGTTTTACAGCCCTAGATTCGTCGCAGAGCTAAGCATACTAAATACAAACATATATTGAAAACATTTTGTCACCCAATACATCCTGAAACTATAGCAAACTTCTGAAAAGAACAATCCTCAAAAAAGTCCTTTCAAGAAAACATTTTGTATTTCGATTTGATTGACTTTGGGATATTCTGCTAACTCCTTCTTCTTCTTCTTAAAGGAAAACGACAGCTGAAGAAACTTAAATTGTCTTTATATGTTGTTTTACAACACTAATTATTTTGGTTTATCATATTGAGCTAAAAAAAGCTTACGGAATCGAGATTTTTACTAATTTTACTGGATTGAATGTTAAGAACTTTGACCATACTTAAAAATATTTGGTATATGGCAACTCGAACCAATAAGGATTTTTCTTATTCTAAGCTCATCTTCTGAACTCATTTACTTTATATATATCGTAGATCTGCAAGGTTATAGTACAACTTCGGTATACCGAAATGAGCTTGGAATATAGTTTGCTTGTAAACAAAACAAAACGCTTTACAATTAAGGGGAAGACAAATGCATGGCGCGGGGAGGGGCAATCGATGTGATTTTGGCCTTCTTAATCATTTCTGACAAGGAAAAACAAGGAAATTAACAAACACAAAGAACTAAAGATCGGTGTCAATAAAGTTTACTGCTGCTATATATACATATATATATATAGATATAGTGTTACAGATGTGTGGAGTTCAAGTAAATGGAAAGCTTTAAATTAGCTCAATAAATTTTAAAAAAAAAACAAAAAAAAACATTTAAATCTAAAATAGACAACAACAAACAGTTGCAGAAATATAGAAATTTAAAAATAATAAAACAAAAAACCAAAAGCAAACTAAAGGAAAGGCGAAGAAGAAAATTTCAATTAGATTATATCCTTGACGAAACATGCAGGAAACAGGATTACGTAAATAGAAAAACGTATGATTGTACAATTAACCCCACACCCAAACATTAACCACCCACCACCCCCCGGCCCCCTACCACACCTCCTCATAAACATTTTTGGCAAGACAGCATTAAGCAATCAATTTGAGATTTTGACAGGATATAAATACAAATATAGAACCAAAAATATAAACAACTCGTGGCCAAATCATAAGCTACACTTACAGAAATTATTGTTTTTAATAGGTTTACTGATCGATCTGATATATATTTGAAATCTTTTCGAGTCTGTTTAAAGCTTAATTTCTATTTATTAATCTTTCTTTAAGATTTTAGCCCTATCTTATTATCTTATTATTCTTTTCTTATTTTTAAAATATTTGACACAAAATTTGTAGACAACTTTTATCTTAATTTAAATTTATATTTATTTATTTATTTTTAAAAATATTTTTAAATTTTTCTCAAACCAAATTGCTTCCTTACCACTAAATATTAAGTTTACTGTATATTTAATTTATCTTTCTTAATAGTTTTTTAAAAATTATCATTAAAATTAAGTATTTATGTCACATTATATTCTATATATTAAAAAATATTTAAAATTGAATAAATAAGTAATTAATTTTCTAAATTATTATCACAAAATTTTTGAATTTAGTTTCAGACATTTGAAAAAGATTTGCTTTATATTGTATAAGAAAAAACATTTTTTTTTAGTTTTATTATCAAAATTAAACATAAAAATAGATAGAAGAGAGTTTTATATATATGATTATATGGTCATTCCATTTTCAAAACATTTTTTGAAATGCAGAAAAATTTTTAAATATTTTTATACTTTTTATTGGCAAACATTTTTTTTTTTTTTTTGTATTTAAAGAAGAAAAAGCTTATTCATTCTAATTAAATTTCAACAATTCTAACCATAATTCTGCCATCTATTTCTCTAAGTGTAACAATAGAAAACATCAAAATCAAAATATCCAAAGGCAAAAAAACAAAACAAAACAAAAGAAATCAAAATCATGACAAAAACAAAAATGTACTTTGTAATTGCATTTAATATTAAGAACTAACATTAATTTAATTGCATGGTACATATAATTAATGAAAAACTAATTAACACAGACACACACATACAAACACACAAATATTGTATGTAAGTGTATAAAATGTAAGGTGAATTATTATACATACTGAAGATAAAAAGATGATGAAAATTTGACTTAAACTTACACGTAATCAGGCTCAAAATTGTTCAAATTCCACGATCCCGAATCCCGATCCCTCCCCTCCCCCAGTCCTGGAAGGTATATGAACCGGCTCATGAGCACAATTTTAGCCTTCGAACATGAGACTTTGGTGCCCAATTCAGTTTTGAGCAATTATTTACAATGAAAATACAAAAAACACACAATACACAAAAACCTAAACAGAAAAATACTATGTAAATACCCAAATATAAACCAAGTTTATAAACAAAACAAATAATATATATATATATATACATAAATATGTATATATAAATGAAAGGAAATCAGAAAGAAATTGAAATACAACTTAAAATACAAAATAAAACAAAACAGAAAAACATAAATGTCTGCAAGAATTAAACTTTAACTGTTAATTGTTGCTCGTAATCAAAAAGAAAAAAAAACAAAAAACTAAACAATAATAATAATAATAATATAATATTAAACATAAAAATTTGAACGCATTCAGCGTTTTATTCATCATACAAAGAAAACAAAAACTAAGAAACCAAAAAAACAAAACACAAAAATGTTGAAATTAAATCAAAAAACAAGAAACGAAAGGAAAAAACCAAACAAACAACAGTAAACTAATAAATGATAATTATAAATCAAATTGTGTCACCTGTGTAGTATATCAGAGAACAAACAAAACGAAAAGATAAAAAAAAAGAAAAATGAGACAAAAACCGAATGAAAATAAACTGAATTTACAAATGGAATATTTAAAGGGTTTTTTTTATATTTTCATGGCGAAAGAAATGGTGGGGAAATGAAGCTTAAATTATGTGTTCCAGCAATTTCAATAAAAATCTTTGTTCATTTCTCAATTGGCTAGAAAATCGGTTAAAGGCCATTAAAAGACTTCTACTTAAATTTTCACTTCCGCCGAACTTATACTTTGCTGTATTTTGGATATAACACTGGATCTAAAAGCACTAAAAAGAATTTGACAGTTTTTTGGTACTTCAGTTTTGGGTCAAGATAACTGAATTAGAATTCGATTTGTTTAGATTCTTTAGAAATGTTTTATGGTAATAGTTCTAATAAATTTCATCTTACAAAAAGCAAAAATTGTGTTTGTTGTTTAATTTTCTCCTTTTGAAATTGCCGCCTTTTGCAAATAACAGTCAATGTTAAATTCTTATGTTACTCCCAAATGATGCTGTTAAATTAACAGTTCTTGTGCACACTGGCGCTTTGGGTGTTGGACTGCTGGAAATTGGAAAAATTGTCGCCACTGTGCACACATATTATTAAAATACTGGTTTTCGTTAAAAATAACGCTTAATGGTGCGAAAACTGAATAAGATTTATTTTATCCAAAGTAACAGGTTAAAGCTTCTTGAAAACTTTGAAAAAAAAGGTTGCTGCAGCTTAGGATGAGGATGTATTCCTTGACGATAAAGTGCATGAGCTTACAACAGATTGAGTAACATTTACAACAACAGCAATGAGCTTAGTCCAACCATTTGTCCGACTCCTCTGAAGAGCTGCAACAATTGTTGGTGCTATCAATGCAGCCGCCTCCACCCCTCGGATGGGTCAACAATCAATCCTCGTCTTTGTCAGTTTTCGGCTCTTGTATCGATGACACGAAGGAATCTTCCTGTTTTGCTTTGATTCACTCGATTGTACTCAAAGTCCTCCACCTTAACGAGTGGCGCGATTCTTCCCAAAGAAATGCTGGTTCATATATGTATAGCAGACCCTTATGCGAAGCAGATTGCGATCTTCAACCAGTTGCATATTTTGAATTATTTCTGAAATCTTTAAAGATTCTCAAGCCTACCAACTTCAACAAACAAATCATTTTTCATTACAATTTATGAAAGTTCTAAAGTGTTTTCACTTGAAAAACAATGTTATGTAAAACTGTGTTTGAACCCCCCGTTATGTTTCACGCTTCACGGGTCCCCACCCCTTGCCTTACGTAATAAATGAATTGCTCCATGGCAGTGGCGTATCTTAAAGTTATTCTTAGAGGGGTGAAATTAACTGATTTGAATAAGAGTTAAGGAGTTAAATCATTCTTTGAACAGCATTTTAGATTTAGTATGTATACCAAATTATGAGAAATTAAAAAAAAAAAAATGTATATCCAAGTGCTACTGGTCTATAGAGGAATGGGACATATGTTTGTTAAACCCTGCCCTAACAAGGATATTTTCTCAAGTCCTTTAAATAGCTAGCGGCGTCTCTTTTCGTGAATAACAGATTTTGATGATTTGTAAACAACTTTAAAGGATCTGCGGACGGAATTTCTCCAAGGGCCTCTCCACCACCCTGACTAAGACTCTCATTTTCACCATATCCGACTGTTTTGTAAAGCGTTATACTCCTAGCAGAGGGAGACCTCCGCAGATCATTTCAAATGGGAGAGACCTGTTTAGGAGGAGGAGGGCGAAATTTAACTTAAATTAACTCTTGACGATCCTGTACTATTATGTATATGTTTTTGGTAACATTTTCCTAACAGTTTTAACACTTAAGTTAAAAGGATGAAAGGACGTAACCACAAAACTAGTCCACAGGTTCCCAACTATGCCCTTTAGACACTATGAATGTCCTTGTTTCATTTCGTTTTATTACCTAAATTTGGATTGAACCTCAACCAACATTTTTCCTAGACCCATCCCTGATGGAGAGTGCCTTTCCTATAAAGTTGAAACTCATGTGAAAAGCAGAACATAGATTAAGTTTTCAGATTCCAATCTCTAGGTGGAAATCTCGCATTAAACATTATATAGAAGGACATGTTTCATATTAGACCTAACACAAAGAGAGTCTCTACATTATCCTTTTGCTAGAATCCGTTCTTAATCCTTAATAAATCCATAATTAGTTAGTAATACTTAAGCCCCTACTATGCCCACGCCAACTAAGGAGTGTTTTAGGGATTTCTTTTTAAAGTCACGAAGCGGAAGAGGAGAAATACCCCCCACCCACCCCTAAAATTGTTCCATGTAGTTTCGGTTGCCTTCGTTTAATGACTTTTGCTGCCACTCAGCCATAGAATGTGTTATGTAAGCATTGAAATGTATTAATATTCTAAAAATATATTTTTGTAGCCATTCAAAATACTCCATTATGATGTTGTCCAGCATTTGTATGCTCTTATGGAGGCCAAAAAAAATGTTGGCCAAATTGTTTGCGACTGGGAGCTGTGCTCCACCAGGAAAACTTCCACACGTGTTGGCCATTACCCACCCCCCGACCACCTGCCAACCCGTTTTCACCCACTATCATGTGGAAAGTTAAACAAAGTGAACAAAAAAACCAAGCGTACTTCATTTGCATAAGACCAAACCTCGTAATTTGTATGGAGAGTGCTAGAATCTAACCAACATCAAATGTTAATGCTTCTTCTTTCCACTTGGCTGCAACCCCCGAAAACAATTTTCAGAGTTTCATTGTGCACACACACACACACACACAAGAATTTTCCTTTTGTCTTGGTTGTTTGTTGGACTATTCGGGGTTTCCCTTTGCGCATTTTGTTTTGTACACAGCGCATAAAGTAATATCTTTCCATATGGCTGACTTTGAATAGAAGTGTAGATACATTTTTTTCTTTTCTCTTCGCTTGTCGCCTCTTCCTTCTGTCATTTTCGTAATGAGCGACAAAGAGGGGAGTAAGTGGATAAAGTTGGAGATGGGAAAGACAGCATAAGGTTTGGCTTTTACTTTTTGGCATGACTTTGGCAATTGGCAAATGCGTTGGCAACTGTACTTTTTGGCCAAAACGAACAGAGATCATGACTAACTTGTCTGAGATATCGATTTACTTGAGCTCTTGCGGCCATTTATGTAGTTTTTTCGGTTGTTGTCCGTTGGATCGTTTCTGTTTATTCTTTCGCTTCCTTCTTCTTCCTTTTGTACAACCACCGAGACAGCCCATCAATCAATATTCGTTGTGTGTGTGTGTGTGTGTGTGGAGTCTCCCCTTTCGCCTGCAGCTTAAGCCACAACCCAACCCAACCCCCACCCTTAACTCCAACCAACCGAACTGAGATGGACCCTCGAATCGGAGAGCTCGGCTAAACGAAGCCTGAATCGTAAGCCAATCGTTTGACGTCCACACTTCGTATATCTTCGGCTAAAATCTCTTACGACCAATCACATGAAATCCCAATGCACGCCCATTAAAACCGACCAATAGCTGGAATTCGCTTCACCAATTCGCTGCAAGGCGAATTCAAATTGGAAAGACACGTCGGCTTTTGGCTTCGGGAAACCGGTTTTCTCACTTACAGCGTATTTTCGTTATTGTTGGTGGTGGATTTCCCTCTCTCTCTCTCTCGCTCAGTCTCGCTCTCTTTATATTTTCGCTGTTTCTCTGGTTTTCCTTAATTTTCCTTAACGAAATGCAGAGCCTGTACTTTTTTTGTCTTCCATTTTGAAGATTGACTTTGGAATAAGTTAATTACTATAAATAATGCTAGTTTAGTTAGTATCTAGTAAATCAGTTTACTAAATGTATCTCAAGAACATTGGGAGGCAGGGAGCAAACTCTTACCCCAAACCAATAATCTATTAGGTAATTTATCCATGGATGAGTCACACATGTTGTCCCTTTCTTACCGTTAGTCACTTGTCTTAGTTTTAGTTTAAATTCATTGTACATCTGTTAGGATTTCGAAAAGGTTTTCCCATCCGTCGGTATAACTAGTTACCAGTATCTGCACGTAACCCAATCTTCTCTAGCCTTATGGCCCCTTAATTGGGAGTGGGAAACTAAGACGTGGCGGGACGATGGCTTTGCTCCTTGCATTCATATTTCTTACCCTTTTCACCTATTTTTTGACACATCCGTTTAGAAACCGGAACATCCTAAATAACTTTTAGAGGTTAACCAAGTTTCATAATCTATTACGGCCATTGTAAGCTCTTAAGCCAACTGAGCGCGAAACCTCTTATCAGATCGTCACTCAAAATTTGCATTATTAGCAAACAAACAGTAAATCTAATGAAAATTTGTTCATGAAGTCTTTGTAGAGTCTATAGGAAATGTCTCATATCAATAGCAAATCTTCGGAAAACCGAACACAAACTAATATGTCAAAATGATTTGGATCTAATCTAATCGCCCTCATATTGGTACTGACATCTATGGATAGCCTTAAACAAAGGGTTATAAGTATAATTAAGTAGTTTACTTAAATAATTCTTCAGAAAATCTCTGAAATACACAAACAAGAAATCTGTGTACTTTCATTTACCTAAACTTAATCATTATTTCAAGTCCTCGGTAGAAGAGTTGTCTAAGTGACTCAGTCACTTGGGCAACGGAACAACGAGGACCCGGGTTCGAATCCCAGGCTAGTCTAAGGACTGGATGGGAAAAGTAATGGTAAAATAAATGTGAATGCATTCCATATTTAACCACATAATGAAACAAAAAAAAATAAATATAACTTAGTCAATTAAAAAGTGTATTTATTTTTTTCAACAAGGTCAAAATTGTGAAATTTTATATATTTTCATAATTTTTTCTTTTCCAAATTAAGGTAAACAATAAACAAATGTTCAAGAAAGAAAGTTGCATTTAAATTTTGGTGATTAAGGTAATAGAAAAAAAGTTGTGCTAATTTAAAGTCAACAAAATTTAATTTTAAGGAGTGTAGCTATTATTTTCATCAAGAGTGTAGTTCAAATCATTAACCATCTAACCAATTTGTTACCATTTTTCATTGATTTCTTTACTTACCCCCGACAGTGGAAAAGTTCACCATTTTAAGGATTCCATTCGGTTGCATGGGATGCGTCGGTGGTGCGCCAATTAAAATGGTTCTGTTCTGTATGCATTTCAGTTAAAAGGAATTTCAATGGATTAGTTAGATCTTTTGCGTTATTAAGGACTAGAGCAGAAAAGTCTAAGGAAGTAAGTATAAAATAGAAGTAGCTTCCTTACAAATTTATATAAAAACGCCGAACATCGTTCTTTTAGTGTAAAATCAGACCAAAGACCAAATCAGAATACATATATCCCTGGAAATATATGCAAGGGCTTAGCCCGTTCGGGCAGGATAACGGGCAGGGCAGCTACACCCCCGTGGAGCGTTAAATCTAGTGTAGGAATTCAAACCAGGCGTCTCCTTCTCCCTCCTGGCTAGACTCTTGACTCTAAGCAAACTTTTACAGTAGATACAAACATATAATGAACGACTATACTCATTTGGCGGAAATCCTTTACAAAGAACACCCCTTAATTACATTCCAAGCGACCCCCATTTTAAAAAGTGTCCAGTGAGCACCTTCGAAACTGAGTTCACTATATCCAGATACGACTGTATTCTAAATTTCTCTACTCAAATGCCTTTAAAGACCTCTCAAGTGGTAGGAAGAACTTCTTTGAAATGAGTTGAGTTTAATTTGAAGTAATCTCAGGTCAATAATCTTATAAAGTTTAGTTACATAACTCTCTACCAACATTCTGGAAAGGGAGTCTACTTTTCCTAAAACTTTTAGGAATAATTTTCAGTGTCATAAAGTGCTTCAGTACAAACAGGTGCGAATTCATAAAAAATGGCGCCATAGAACAAAAAAAAATGTATCATTATGCCTAACGCAGTGGTTCATCGGTGAAGAAATTTAAGTATTTTCCGTTCAAAAGGCAGGAGCTCTTACTTTTCAAATTCTGGACCTTTTGGGCGGGGATATCGAGGAATTAGGGGACCAAACTTACTTAATCTTGGTTATTGGAAAGGCTTATTCTCTTTATCCCGTTCAAGGATACGTCCACTGCTCAAGATTCTATGGAAAATGTTTTGTTTTTACTTCAAAATGAAAACTTTGCATAATCAAAAACCTTTATATATCCCTTTGGTCCTTAAAACTAACAGTAATTGCTAAAACCCAAGGCGGAATAAAGAAGATTATCACAATGATGTAAAATTATTAACCCAAAGTCATCTTAATCTCTTTTCGAATTGCCCCAAAAATAAATTGAGTTTAAATTTTCTCACTCTGGCACTCACTATGTCTCAATATTCTCCTTACCCCTTCTGAATTTGGAATCTGCAGCCAACAGACATTGGATCCCCCTTTCCACCGTCTCGTTGGTTTTCATATGACTTTATAATTGCATAAGGCTTAATTTTCCATTATCGTCAGCATCTTGCAGGCTTGAGGAAATTTGCATATGACACATTGAAAATGTCTTCTTCTACTTCTGCTGGTTAAGCCTCATTTGACTTTGAGTTGACTTCAAGTTGGCCGAGCACATAAAATGGCGTCAGCAGAGGGACAGACTGCGCCAGCGTCGTCATTGATTGACGTCATACACAAACAGTCGACCAACAACAACAACAACAACTAAAAATTGTAATCTTGAAAAATATATTTCATTTAACACACAAGCAAAGAGAAAGAGGGAGAGAGATGGAGAGAGAGTGTGACGCCTTTTAATTGAATCGAAAATCGAAATACCAAAAGCCACACGCAAATATTCTATAATTAAGTGTTTTTTTCAACAAAAACGGCCAAAAGTCTCTTTAGTTTTGAAGAGCAGTCGAAATTATTTATAAATAAATGAAATGCTGTGCGAACAAAAAGGTCATAAGCGAACATCGATTAGTTTGTGGGCCACCCAAAAACAAATGGGGGAGGGGTGAGGTAACAACTATGTACATACCTACACAAGGCGAAAAAAGAGCTCATCAAAACGCTGAAGCGTTAACTTAATAATCGTCATAAATGGCGCCATATCCTCCAGTCCCTCCCACCCGTTCGTTGGCCAACCACCCACCCATTTACCCACCCACCCTTCTTTCTAACTGTGTGGAAAATAACAACCCACTGGGCAGCATATTTTCGCTTCTGCCCATTTGGTTGGGCTCGTTATTTCATTTCGTTTGATTTCGTTTTCGCCATGCCTAATGTGTACGTAATCTCTGAAAATCGACAACGTTGCAATTCAAACGTAAATTATAGTAAAATGCGTTCGTTCGTATCTGTTATGACCTTTTTTTTCTGTTTTTGTTTTTGTTGCTGTCGACGGCGTCTTCGTTCGTCGTTTGTCGAGAGAGACTCGTGCTTATTTCGAACTCAATATTTTATTCGAATTTCGAATTTCACATTTTCAAATGTTCTCTTACACGCTCTCTCGCTCTCGGTATTGAATTCGCCGCACATTTTGCCGGCTAGTGTCTGCATGTGTGAGTAAACAAGAGAGTGGGAGAGAGAGAGACCGAGAGTGTGTTCTCTCACCACCGCTAACCATTTCGTTTACATTTGTATGGGTGAGTGCGGATTTCGAAAAGCGCGGAAAATTTTGTTGTCTTCTTCTTCTTCTTCTTTCACACTGAAAATCGACAACAGCGCATACAATATATTTTTCAACCTCGCTCCAATGTTTTTGGGGCCGTCGACGTCGCCGACGCCGCCGCCGCCGCTGCCGACACCGTTGTCGATGATAATTGAACGTTTTTGTTTGGCAAAGCGCAAAAAAACGACGCAAAAAACGGGCCTCTAAATGTATTTTTTTTTCTTTTATCACGACTCTACTAATTATATTTCAACTGGCAAACAACAGCTTTTATGTGTGTGTCTGCGTTGTGCTTAGTTTTTCAGCGTTTTTCAGTTTGCCGCTTACGTGTCCACCTGCCAAATTTGTTAGTTTGTTATACCCTCCAAACACTCATTTACCGCATCAGTTGTTGAAACTCAAGCTGGGGCGCCTCCATTGTGTTTTTCAAGCGGTTGGCAGCCAAATTGGCTAAATGATTTGTGATTTGGCAAGCCTTGAGCGAGACGACGACGACAACGACTCCAAATGGATATGCAAACACCGTGACTATTGGCAAACTTTTGGTTAGAAATGTGGTTAGCAAACAACACTCAATCCAACGGACTTTCGCCAGCAACTTTCCAGTTTAATGGAACTGCCAGAGGAATGAAAAGTTGTTTAAAAGGTATTTGTCAACAAGCAAATGTAGTCTATAATTAACGACTCTTGATTTCTGAAAATGTCACAAAGAGTTCTCTTTACAAGTTCTCAAAACCTAAACAATTGATACCAAATAATATAAATTTCGCATTTGAATGAAAAGTTCGTGCTCTTGCACTGCGTTTCAAGGTTTTAAGCCCTCCCTAAAGTCCTTTTCTCATTCCTTTCGCTCGCTTCGCTTAAGCCTACAGAACAGTGTTGCGAAATACGCCACGTCATGTAGGAGCCGTGCAAGTGTATTAGACAAACGACGGGAGGTCCTGCGAAACTTTTCAAAGTGTTGCAAAGGTAGAAGGAGAAGAAACCTTCTCTTTCAACTCAAAATCAATTTAAAATTGTCTGCAAACAATTTTAAATTTTAAATAAACAAAAGCAGTTTAGTAAACCTTTGCAGAGGAGACAATGTAGAAGCACAGATCCTTCAAATTTTGCAGCCACTTCAAAAGTAATGTATAAACTAAGCCATCTAAGAATACTTTCGTCAGGGCCAAAGCATCATCTAAGTCGGGTTTTAAATTCGCGACACTTATGTATCTGCAAATGTATGAGCTTGTGATAACTGTTTTTTATTCAACCTTTTTTAATTTTGGCCTTTTCTATCTTCTTAGTTAAGGATAAAGAGAAAATACTTGCAATTTAACACTAAAATTTACGTAGAGTTTCTTTTTTTGTTGGATATTTTTGATTAACTGTGCTTAAGGTCCTTTAATTTAGGGGTCCTGAAAGCTAGTTATTGAATGAGGATGGGATAGGATAGGATATAGTTGAAAACCATCGACCTAACTATATTTTACAATAACTTGCGACTGTGGCTTTGGGTTTTCACTGGATTTTAGCCCTGATCCGCGTTGTTCAGCTGCCTAATCTAATGGGCCACTTAAACAAGGCAAGTTTACCTCATTTCCTTTCCGCGAAGTTTTGGACTTTATATCTCAAAGGATTCAGTTCAAATTTTCTTTTCGATCAACAGAAACTTGTTTTAAAATTTTACATTTTTTAAGCTTTTTCGGGATTCCTTCTTGAGACATTTAACATTTAAATGCCTCCCATAGTCGGTACCACAGATGTTCGCCTATGGGAGTGTCTACTGTACATACATACATATGTATGAATGTAACTTGCAGAAAAATATGAATAAGATGTAGTACTTAGTCTCATTTGATTAGTTAGAAAGAGAGGTAAGCTAAGAAGTGTTCAAAAAATTGTTTTAGACTTTATCTAATTTTGTTTAGTTTTGTTATATAAAAAACTTGATTTTCTATTAAGTTAGTTAATAAAACTAGCTAGCGTAAAGGTTAAAAGTTAAGTGTGACGATAAAACTAAAATCAATCCTTCCAAAACGAATTTAAATTAGCAACTTTTAAAGATCTGAAGTGATAAGCAACAAAGTAAATAAATATCTTTCGCCCCGCAAATAAAAACAAAAAAAATATGCACATAAAATAAATACTTAACAATAAAATACAAAATATATAAAACACATACATATGTATGTATGTACATATGTACATAAATTTTGTGAGCATTTTGTTGAATGTAAATTAATTTTTTATTTCGTTTTTTGATGGCGCAAAGCAACAAAATAAACAGAAGCAAAAACAGAGAAACAACAGAAGAAGAAAAAAAAATCATATAAAATAAAATAAAAATGCTGATGTTCCAATTTAGCGCAACTTTCGCTAGTTGTCGCCGCCGCTGCCGCTGGTGGGGCTCTGTTAGGGGGTCGAGTGGGTGGAGGGGGGCAAAGCGCACACACCGAGAGAGAGATATAGTCAGCCGCTGTAGCTTTTGTGTGCAAACGTCATCAACATAATTTCCATCACTCAGAAATATTTGTATGTATGCTGATGAAAGACGCCGAACAGTCGCCGCCGCTATGAACCGAACTCGTAAACGAACCGAGCCAAGCCGAATGAAATGAAACGACGACAAGAAACGAGTGGAACAGCGGGAGTGGGAGTGTCAGTGTGGTGTGTGTGTGTGTGTGTGTGAGTGAGTGAGTGGTGGTTTGGGGGGAAGGGATGGATGGTTGTTGAGCTCACGAAACAGCAGCAGCAGCCCGAGTAAGCGATAGGGCACAGAGAGAGAGTGAGAGAGAGAGGAGGGCGAGAGAAACGAAACGACAATGCAACGGAAGCAACTCATCGAGGCTGCCACACAAACAACAATGGGCAGACTTTGTCTGGATGCCAGCCCTTGCCCGCTACCCACTCCCCCGCCAACCCCTTCTTGCATTATTTTTGTTTGTGCCTTCGTTGTGCATACGCCGTGACACTCCATTTTTATTTTCCTTTCTTTCAACTTGACTACAATATGCGCTTGGCACGAAACCATTTGCTAAAGGCACGAGGAGTACGTACCCTGTCCTCAGCGTGTCTCGCTCTACACTAATTGGAGCACATGATTAAGTAACGTTTTCGTTTTTGTTTTTTTTTTTCGGGAACCCCACAGAGTGCACCCGACGCCAACGCCAACGCCAACTCTCGGCATTTGTCACGAAAAAGGTCTCTGGAGTTGCAATCCCACACCTTTTGCTATATTCTTCTTGCCTTTGGCGGAAAATGTCAAAATATAAATCAATTAACTTTTTCCAAAACTCTTGAGTGTGTAGAAAAGTTTTCAAAAAGCCAAAATTTACTGCTGCTTCTCTTTGATGGCTATGGGAATTGAGAAAATGGAAAAGGGGGAAAATTCCCCAAGTTTTCTCTCTGAGTGTGTGTGTGTGTGGAGGAGATTCTGTGTCATCATAATGGGTTGTGAGAGGTGTTTAGAAAGTCATTTGTGGGCGATGGAAATGATGTGCCAGCTTCTTACTTCATAATAATGGAAATGGTGTGGGATACACCATTTTGTAAATAAATTAGTTGAAGATTAATGTTTTTTTTTTGTATAAAAACTAAAATTTAGGTTTCTGGCAGTTTAGAGCAACTTATCGACACCCGATAAGAATGGCATCTTTTCCAAAAACTTATTACATTTAAACAAATGGGTTTTTTTAAATTAAATTTATGAAAAATACAAAAATTGTCGATAAAATGCTGTATGAAAGTTCTTTATGAACACTTTAGGACTATCTATAAACCATGTAAAGCAAATTTTCATGACATTTGAGCCCCTTTTCCCCCTCTTAAATAATATAATCTTGTTCACATTGGAGACCTTTTCAAAACCCCCATACCGATTTTAAACTTTGATTTTGTGCTTCAATATTTAATATTTCTTTTTTAAAATTTGCATACTAAAATATGTTATCAATGTCTATAGTCACACAAAGTTTCATAAAAATTGAATTAAAAATAGACAAGTTATGCTTATAAACGTTCTACACGAGGAGAACCAAAAAGAACTTCGCCCCTTAGTGAGGGTCCTAAAGTGGTCTGTGCGTGAGAGAATTAGGAATTTAACATTTAACTGCTTGTTTTCCACTTATTTCTTCTGTTTTAAAGTGTTTGCGGCATCTTAGAGACTTCATTTAAATAGGTTTTATGAGGAAAAACTAAAGAAATATGTCATACTTGTCACAAGGTTTAACTGATGGACCATGAAGATACCCATACATAAAAGCCAATACTTCGATCTATAAATTGTAAAAGTCAGCTCTCTCTTTCTCTCTAGGAGAAAGTATGAAATGGTTGTTCTTAGAAGAAAGAATGGACACTTGGCACTTTGTACTCTAAACGTTTACTCTCTTTAACGCAAATACGTGGTCTCTTAGTTAACATATACATATGTACATACATACGAACATTTACATATGTATACCAAGTTTCATTTAAATCGGAGATTAAGACTTAGGGTAGCTTAAGTTGTAAGTAACAGAGGATTGTTGGAACACTTTCGCCGTGTTAAACACAGTAACTTGATGCTTAAGTTGGAAAATGATACCATCTTAAAAGTCCCCCAATCTTGGTCACGAGGCAGGAAAAAAGGAGGAACAAGTCACATACATTCTTGTATTTTCTTCTACTAATAGGATTAGCAGGTTTTCTAACCAACTAACGACTTGGATTTTCCTAAAACGAACCTGAAATCATTATATATTTTGGACTATGTTCAATATCCACTTGAGGTATTTGTCAAATTCGCTTTTCTTTTGGCAATAGAAGACAAAAGATTTACATATAAAATTTGTTTAAATTGAATACCTACCTTTGAAAATCCAGATGTCGCAATGTCAAGTCTCCATATTTTCCAGTTATTTTCTTATATAAGTGATCTAGTCATATTTGAGCTGACTTGCATAATACTTCACATATGTATGTACCTATGTACATTGTAAGTGTAATTAACTATACATTTGTTTGCCTAACTAATTGTCATTGATGGATTACGACTTGAGGTGAAACTATTGCGACTTGCACGTGTTAAGTTGAGTTGAGTTTCTGATCAAATTCGTATCTAACTAATGAAATGATAACCCAATTGATAAAGAGTATTGAAGTTAACGTATTAGATTGTTAGTTTCCATTGGTTCAATGTTCTCTAAGGGGAGTCTAACCACCACAATGTTCAAGGTAAATGAAGTCATTTTGATGATAGTTTTATCAGTATGACACACACAATGATTGACTCAAAATGGAGGCCTTGATTTGGTTATGAAAAAATAAATACATTTTGTAGTTAAAAGAAAGCTCATTAAGTCTAATGACCAAACATGGAAAGTTAATCGTCCAAACGTCGTGTGTTTGTTGTGTCTGCCTTCCCCCCATCATCATCATCCCCCCATAACATTAACATTAACATCAACATCTAAATATGTGTATCTTCAAAGGCCTTCATTTGCGTTATTTACAAACAAACTCGATATATGTATATGGTCATATCTATTCGACTTGTCTATGTATGTGTATGTAGCTATGTATGTACATTTGTTCACATAATTCGTTATAATATCTGGCCTAAAGAGTTGGCAGTTTGTGTAAACAAAGGAATCATTTCAGATCCAATTCAAGGCAACGGATGTTTACTGAGAGATTGTTTTTTATCAGTAAATTTTATTAAGTGTACGAAATGCAAAAAAAACAAAATTAAAGACATTTAGTAATTGAAATTCAATTAACGACTTCATAAATACCCTGCAATTCACATTCTTTCGTCTATTGAGTATCATCAATTATCATCATTTCATTTCTAGTTGAATGTTTTATACAAACCTTTTAAGCAGAAGTTTAGGCCTTTCCTCATGTTTTTCAATAAATATTTTTAGAAGGTAACTTTTGAATACCTTTTAGGAATATATTATAAATATCGTAAAGAATTCTAAAAAGATTTTGATCAACATTGACATTGACAAATTTATCAATCATCAAACCACTTGACAGTTTACGAAACTTTTAGTTTTAAATTTTATTTCAATTTTCAAGAACCATAAGTTTCAAACTTCAGTAGAATCCGCTTATAACGTCCGTCCGGTTATAGCCACTAGAGTTCGATGAGGGATTGGTTGGTCCCAATACAAACTTTTATAAAAGGGCCTACGGTTAGTATATGAAAGGGTCGTTATAACCGGACTCTACTGTATATGGTTCTATAAGTTTCATCAGAGCTTAAAGTTGTATAAGTCACAAAGGTTCTATAACTTCCACATAGATACAATGTAGTAGAACTTCTTCTTGGATTGTAAGATTTCGTTCCCTTTTTGAGATGGTTTTCATGGAAATTTGTACATTTCGTTTCTACTTTCTCAACCGAATCGGAGTTAACTCTTTGCCCATGGGACTAGGAGCAACCTTACGATTATGTGAAGATTTAGCTGTCGTTTCCAGCATTCTACAATATGTCAATTGAATTCATAATAGGTTTATACGATTAGATTGTTTTGAGTTTCGCTTTCAAGATTAGAAGTTTTAACAAAAATGGTTAAGAATATAAGAAAACTTTTAGAAAGTCAAGTTTTTGCTGATTTGAAGGAATGAATGGATGAATGAAGGATTTTAGACACTGAACTTCAGAGTTCTACATTTTGGTTTACTTTTCTGTAGGCATTTTCATACTTATGAACTTTATTTACTTCAACTTTTAACAAATTTTTTTAGGGTATTTCTTTAAGGAATGTTTTAGAATCTTATGTTTTTGACTATTTCATCGCCGATTTCTAATAATTTTAAAATTAAAATGTCATTTCAAGTCTATATATCGAAAATATGTGTTTTAGATCTGGTCTTTTCTGTATCTTTGAAGGCTCTCTATCACTAATAGGGTATAGGAAAAATAAAGCCCCAGCATATAAAATGAAATAAACAAATGAACAAACAAATGATAATGATAACTATAATGATGACGATGATGATGATGGTGATGGAATTTGACTCTGTCGAGAAACAAAAAACGCTTAGTGCAGTTTTAGATATTGTCTGTGCTATGGATTTGTTTTTGGAATTGGAAATTCGATACTTTTTTGTTTGTGTTTGTCTCTGTGTGTTTGTGTGTGTGTCGTTGCATATTTCGAACCAAAAAGCCAAAAAGTTTTAGCGACTGAAACTGAACTGGGGCCCCAAAGTGGGGCTCACATTGTGTGAGGCGGGGCGTAGAGTTGGGAGCGGAATTGTTGCTGGTGGCTTTTTGGGGTAGACTCGTGCGACTGCCTCGACTCGAATTTAGATGCCGATAAGTAAAATGTAGCTGAGGCGCAAAATTCAATGCGGCAGCAACAACAACAACAACAACAACATCAAATAATAGCTTGCATAAATGGAACCAGTTTTGAGGCCGAGAGCCAAGCAAATGTCTCGACGTCTTTAGTTAGCGTCGAGTAAATTTATGCGGCTTGGCGGCTTGACTCTGGCGAGCCTAAAGCCATCGACAACACCACATCGGGCCAACATTTAGAGACATATCGAGGCAAAGCTTTAGCTTCAGCTTCAGCTACAGCTCGAGCTCGAGCTCAACCAAAACTGGTCGTAGCTCCAAACCGAAACGAAACTCAACCGAAACCCAATGCCGACGAACGACTTGTGAATATTAATGTTTGCCGCCACAAAACAAAAAAACCGATTTACAGACAGATTTGCGATTGAAATTGTTAAAAAAAAAGAGACACAAAAAACAAGCGCAAACAAATATCTGGTGACAAAAGTTTTATATATGTATGAACCTCTCCCTCTCTGTCTCTGTCTATGACTATATAGGCTGCATATCGTATAATGAGGCAGACGACTTTAGTGTGCGTGTTAAGGATCAAATGAAACGAGTTTCATACCCAACTCCCGACAAGACCGACGCATGGCATGACAACTTGATAAAGATTTCATGCCTTTGATTAATATGTTAAGTCTCCGACGTTGTCTCTTCCTCTTCCTCTCACTCTCTCTCTCCCTAGAGAATGTCTGCAGGAACGGTACTTGGCGGCAAATACTAAATTGAAAGAAAAAATGCCAAGGGTTGTGCTTAGTTTCAAATGTGTCGCAGTCTCTATACCCTTTTGCCTGAGATCTGAGAAATAACCCCAGAGAAGTCTTTGGGAACTCTTAGTTATACAAGTTAGTTAGTTAACTAACTTAACCACTTCTACTCCTTTTAGTAGTTTCTTCTATTCCAAACACTCTTAGGATCTTTATCTTTACAAACATTTTACAATAATCAAAAGAGAAACTTATTACAATGTTTTTATTATACTTATTTCAAGGTTTTAAGATTAGAAACTTGAGGTCAGATATATAAGTTAATAACTGTTTAAGAGACACTCTTCTAACCGTCGACTTGAATACTAATTTGGTTCAATCCTTAGTGACATATAAGTCATACTGACCTTATCATTCGATAAATTTGCCAACGGAACCTTTCTCAAAGGATTCTTCTGAAAAAAAGGGATAACCCCTGAAGTCTTGATCTATAAGAGTGTTTAAATCAAAGATTCTGATAAATATTTATGGTGAAGATTGGGTAAATCCCAAAGACTTTCGCTGTAGGTGTTGTAAGAACTTCTTTGAACCTTTAGGAGTTAACAGGTTAAAGCAGAAAACTTAAGATACTTCGCATTGGCCGATTTTATTATCAGCAGACTTAGCCAAAGATTAGGTCTTTGCAATGGGCATGAAACATTTTGAAAGCTAAAACAAAGACTTACAAGAAAAGGACATCAAAGAAAAATGGGAATAAGACTTGGAAACTATAGCTCTAATTAAAACTGAGGAAGGCTCATTCGAATCCATTAAATAAGTAAATTTTTAGCGGCAATTTATTTTTTTTATTTCATATTTCTAGAATAATCTCATATATGTAGGAATTGTAGTGAATTTTGCTCAGCTCACGTTTTGACGTATGTAGGTCTTCTAGACTCGGTTTGAGGATTACTCTTCTTCAGGTGTTTCCTTTTGCGGCATCTTATCCCATACGGATGGTGGGCTACGGCATCTCGGCTCACGATAGCTCAAATATGTTGTCAATGGTGTATCAGGTGGCAAACTGTCACGTTTTAGTTTCCTATTGAGAAACTCGTCCATGTCCTTTTGTTCTTGTTTTTGCGCTTGCTGTCTGGGATCTCGACGTGGCAACATAGCGAGGCGAGCTTGTTGGAAGCGATTGAACAGCCCCTCAGAGCGACGATGGTCCTGATAATTGCGCTCAAGGAGTCGATCATATCGTTCCAATTGGGACACTGGCGGTGTTACTTCTAGGGCGGACGCCAGTTCGGGTTCATCGCCCGATCCTTCTTCGCCATCGCTTCTGGCTTCGTTGTGGGGAATACGCTGCTCCTCCTGGTCCTCCTGATTGTACATAGCGCCATCCATGTTCAAGTGATTTCTTTTACGAATTCCTAAAAAACGGGATAAAGTTCTGTAATTATTTGCTTTATAATTTTTATCTTTTTTTTTTTTTTACACTAACTTTTCGACAGTCTTTGCTGAATGATTTGCAAGTTTTTATTTTGAGAGTTGTCAGGGTTTCCCTTTTTCCTTTGGCTACTCTGATTAATGATTGATGTAATTAGTATAAAGTGATTACGTCGATAAATCGAACTTTCCGCGTCCGCGTGTGTCTGTGTCATCACTAAGTGTAAGGGAGATGATAGTCATAACAGAGAGTAAGAGAGAGAAGACAATAGTGTCTTAATGCACATGTGAATCACGGTGAACTGATATTTTTGAATTTGAAATTACAAAATAAACTTTTAGTTGTTCTTAACTCTAAAATATTTAAAAGCTCTTTAAAGAAAAAGGTAAAAAAGACATTTAGTATAAAGAACTTTAATTGGTGCTACTAAAACCTTAATTCTCAATCAATATATCTCTGAAATCTATATGAAAGACTCTCCAAAGATTAGGACTTGATTTGAGATATAACTTTTTTAAGCTAGTCAAAATAAAGTCTGACTTGAAATTAAGAAATATTCTTTCCAAAATTTCTTAAAAAATCTTCCAAAACTCTTAACTTAGGTAGGAAATTTTATGAAATATTAAGGATTTTTTGTTTAATAATATAACATGCATTTTGTTTCACATTTCCCTCTTTATCAAACGACTTTTTAGTTCTCTTTCTTTTCTACAGATTCAAAAATTGAAAAAAACGCCAAAAAAAAATCAGATTCAGCGGCTATAAATTTGATTCTTGTCTAAATTGTGGCACACAAATATGAACTTGATTTTGGATATAGCATATAGCATTGTCTGATCTATTTATAAACGACATACATACATATATTTCGAATATGGAAAAGTCTTTAGAAGAAATCGCTAGAATTTCAAGATTTTTCGAAAACGGTATTGGATATGTTCTTTAATCCATCTAAATAAATAATCAAAAGGTGTTATTTTAAACTTTATTCCTTTTTGGATTATATCCGAATATATGTACTTCGATCTTGTTTGGAGATCGTCTTCATGTAAAATTGGCATCTGGAGTTTTAAACTTCGAAAAATCTTGTTAAACATTTCTAAAAGGGTCCTAAAAGTTAATAGACCTCGGAACCGGTAAACAAAAGGTTTAATCTATATCAAAAATGTCGCCAAAACAAGCAACATGAAAAGGTTGGAAAAGGTTTTCTAAATTAAATAGAAATTACATTTCTAAATCGTTTAAAAAAAGTTTGTAAGATCTTTAAATTTGATGTTGGAAAAGTCAAACAACTGCTGAAAATTCCCCTAATAACTTTTTAATTAACTGACTAGGCAGATTGACAAATGGATATATCAATAGTGATTCCTATATTATCGCATTCTTTCATCGCGTTACAAACAACAGAAAAAAATGTATCCACTCTCTAAGACAGAGTATAGAGTGAGGGGGAAAAAAACACAGCACACGAAACACGCACGAAACGGAATGGAGGTGTCTGGTGTGTTTTAGAACATGACAATAAATCAAGTGCAAGTACAACTTGAAGTTTGAATCCAGGCACACTACAGGCCGCCGCTGTAAGGGGCTAAGCGGGCTAAGGGGGCGTATGGATAACGAATAGCTTTGCCATTGAGATTTTTCTAATGCACGTTCAAGTTAAATGAACTGAAAGACGAATCATGCACAGAGGAGAATTGAAAGAAAAACGAAGGCAAATATCAAAAAATTGCATGTACCTACAGTTTCGTGAGGGCAAATAATCGGTTAATAAATCTGTTTATTTTCAATTTCTAAAGCAAAAAGCAATTGCAATGAATCAATACCTTTAGTTTTATGTCGCCTGATGTTGGATTCTAAATATATGTGGCTATAGCTGAAAACGACCATTGCTTATTCATGTTTTGCTAATAGAATTCAAGTCTTTGCCAATATAATTTATATTTGCTTCAAGCAGAAACTATTTTGCACTTAAATTGAAAGTTTAAAAGGAAAAAATGACGTTCAACTGGATGGATTCAAATTCGAGACTCAATTCAAGTAGTTAAACTATTTGGCCAGACTACTTTATTGGCCAAAACCTGTTGAAAAAGTTAGAATTCAGTTGAAGGTGGTGAATTCGAGATGTTTCAAACTTTGGATTCGTTTTTAGCCAATTTGTTTTTGGATTCTGATACATGCATTCCTTCAACATTTATTTTCGTATCTTTTACAACTTTTCATGTTACAGACGTCAAAATGTTACCTCGGTCAAAATTGTGTATTCATTTTGTCATAAAACAGTTGAAAACACACACATGAATCTAGGCACTAGACATATGTAATATTGACTTATGTACTTAGTTATGTATCTGAAGTTTACATAGAAAACAACAAAGTATTTTGCATTAAATAGTATTCAAAGACTCGAAGAATCTAACAACTTCTGGATAATACAATTGGAAAGAATAGACGAAAGATTAAACAAAAACAAGAAGCTTCTAGTGACAAAATGCCATTCAACTAAGCTAAAACTAGTCATAAAACAGGAAAAGAGTTGGAAAAGAGCCAAATTTAAGGTGTTACACTCACAAAAGGTGATCATGGAACTATTTCCATGATCAGCCCTGTGGGTTTAACACTATAAGAAACTATTTTTACACATATTGGCAGAACTAGTATCCTTATATGGTAAGTGTTGGTCAATAGAGCGGTTGAAAGAGCCTCGCAAAGTCCCAAAAGATAAGTCCTAATTGACATGAAAAGTAGTCTAACGAAAGGCAAAAAGTCCTTCAACAGTCTGTCAGTAAAGTTTCTTCTCAGGATCCAATTGTCATAAGAGTACTTACTGAGAAAATTTGACTTCGTTTTCAATCCAAAACAATCCAGTTCAGCTTAAACTTTTAGAAAAGAGAGATAAGAATAGTTCAATGTCTACAAATACATATGTCCTTAGTTGATCTCAACTAATTTTTTTCAATATAAATTAAGAGAATTATACAATTCGAAATTGAACAAAAACGAGTTGGATTTTACTTATAAAGCAAAGCATACATAAGAGTTAAAAGGCTACAAGTACTTATTTTTAGGTTTTCCAACATAAAAGAAAAATGCAGAATTTTCTTATAAATTGAATCCTCTAATGAACATTTATAAACAAAATTTTAGTCGATTTTAAAAGCAGTCCAAAGCAATACTTCAATTCTATCTATGCTCGGAGATATGATATTAAAATTGTCTAAATCTAGTCAAATACTTTTTCAATACTTCAAAAATACTTCCAAAAAGTTAACTTTCGTTATGTCTATTTCAAAATTTGTTGGAAAGTAGTTAAATTTGGCTTATGAAAACTAATTTGATAGACAATTTTGCCTCCATTCGAATAATATGACATTTAAACATGGCTAAAAAACACAATTGGATAGGATCTTCGAATTGATGATTTTTTAGATATAGATGGCACATTTCTATTATATATCTTTTAGATGATTTCTAAATAAAAACTCATAACATAAATCAAAGTCTTTTGAATGCTTTTTTATGCTTTAGAGGTTTTTGTTGAGGAACCAATCATTAGATGGCATAATTGTCGGCTCAGGGGAATCATTTGGAAGACCAACGACAACATAATGCAATAAAAAAATACACACAAATAAAATGGAAATGAACAAAAAGGGAAAAACGAAAAACTGAGAAAACACAATGAGGGGGATGGCCGGAAATAGGCAAAGGACATCGACAGATGACGGACAATGAAGGAGAAGGATGAACCGAAATATAAAACGAAACGAAACTGAACTGAACCACCCTCTAAAAGCGATTGCATGGCCCAACTGAGCAGTAATGCCCTTAACACATAAAGTCACAAACAAACACAAATGCAAATAGTGTGTGTGTGTGTGTGTATGGGTGTTTGGGTGTGTGTGTGTGTGTGTATTAGAGAGTTGCCTTAAGCGTTAGCAAGCAAACGAGCATAAAGCACGCGTGGTAAAGTTTCCTCAATTCCAACCACCACCACAACTCACACCACCCACAAAAAAACACCCACCCAACGCCCACAGCAGAAAGCAGTGCAAAGCAGAAACAGAAGAGAAAAGGAAGAGAACGTAAAACGTAGCAGAATAACAGGAACAAGGACAGCAACAAGGATAGCAATGAGGACAGCAGCACATCAAATAGAAGGCAAAACTTTTCAGCTCAAACTTTTCTTTCTCATTTTCGTCTCTGTGTGTGTGTAAATGTTTGCCGTGCTCTTTTGGCTCCCCCTTTTTTTCCACTGCTCTGCTTAGCTTAGCTCTCCTGGGCAAATATTTAATTTTTATAAAGCCCTCCGCAACACCCACCCCCCTCTCTCTCTCACAGTGTGTGTGTATTTCTGTGCAAGCTTTAAAAAATATTAAAGGATAAACGCCATGGACATAAAAACGCACATTTTATGACAGAGCAGACTGAAACTGAGCCCAAAGCTTAAGCCGGCAGGAGCAATTTGGAGGGCGGGAGGGGGGTCAGTTGATAAAAAATTAATTTATTTACCAAACAAAATACATATACATATGTATATATTACAGGTAGGCTACCCATAACCTATAACCAGGATATAGTATACAGGACATGCGTGACATTTCATTTCATTTTGAGCCTCTTTGCCAAATGGCACAATGTCCTTGCCCTCGCACTCGCCCTCGTCCTCGTCCTCGTCCTATTACTCGTTGAGGTCCTTTGTGTGTTTCCATTACAATGCATGCATGTACATGACGGGCCCATTCATTAAGTAAATGAAATGGTGAACTCACAATACGTCAGAATTCATATACAGGGTGACCAGATGGGCTCCCTTTATTGATTGAGTCATAAATTATTGAAAATTCTCCAAGCATTTCGAGTAGTCAAAGATTAGAAATCATGCAGTAAATAATTGAAAATTACAAACTTACCAAATAACACATAAAAGACCCTCAGTAGGTGGCAAATTGACTTTTGTGTCTTATCCAACACACCCACAGTTTAATACTCTTTCTCTTTCTCCCTTTGTTATATAACATAAGATTGAATGGAATGCAATATAATGTAAATCTTGGAATACAAAATAATTTATACTTTAACTTTGTATGTGAAAATATAAAAAATAAAATTTATTTCTTAGTTGTTTATTGCTTAATTACTAATTACTTACACAACAAATTACAACATTTGCATTAAAAATAACATTTTGTTATATATTTTATATATTTTTTTAAACATTTTTATCATTATTTTAATACTTTAATATGTTTAATTAGAAGTAAGTAACAAATATTGAAAAATTCTATATTAATTATACGATTTTTATTATTATTATACTAAGATTGAATCGCAATTACAAATTAAGTTCAATCCTCGGATTTGGTATAGCTACTAAGCCTTAAGTTAACTTTTTGGGGCTTTTTTTTTTTTTTTTTTTTATTTGTTATATACATAAATTAATTCTAAAAGATTTTTAAAAGTAAATTTACTAAAAATTAATAAAAAACGTAAATTTACTAAAAATTAATAAAAAACGTAATTTTTTTTTTTTTTTTAATTTTTAGTAAATTTACTTCGAAAATCTTTTAGAATTAATTAATATAATTTACTAAAAATTAATAAAAAAAAATTACGTTTTTTATTAAATTTAATAATTAATTTACTAAAAATTAATAAAAAACGTAATATTTTTTTTTTTTATATTATTTTATATTATTCAAGTTTATAAGATTTTTCAAAGTAAATTTACTAAAAATTAATAAAAAACTTCACCCCCAAAAAGTATTAATTAATATAAAAAATAAAAAAAAATTAAACAAATTAAAAAAAACCCAAAAAGTTAGCTTTAGGCTTAGTAGATATAGCTAAAATTTATTAAAAATAAAAAAAAAAAATTTACGTTTTTTATAAATTTCTAGTAAATTTACTTTAAAAAATCTTTTAAGCTTGAATAATATAAAATTTTACATATTTTTTTTTACCATTTCATACTAAAAAAATCTTAATTTTTTAGTTACATTTGCGAAATTCTTCAAAATTTCTTAATATATTATCTACTCTATCTTCCGATTTTTATGAAATTTAAAAAAAGGAATTTGTTTAAGGATTTCTCTTTTGAAAATTGCAATTAATTACAATTTTTTGTACTCTGGTAACCCTAAACTAACCTATACAAAATGGAGAAACCACTAAATATGTGCCCATATTTGCATATGTGTGAGTGACTCTGTGTGTGTGTGTGTGGTGTGTGTGTGTGAGTGTAAGGGCTGGGTATTCGCTAAGCGAAGAGAAATCCTAAAAGGAAAAAAAAGACAACAAAAACAAAAATGAGGAGATTCAGGCAAGGCAATATCGAAAAATACTAAAAGGGCCCAGCCGAGGACGAGGACGAACTGCCCTGTCCTGGCCTGGCTTGCCTTGCCTTGCCTTGCCTTGCCCTTTTGTCCCGTCGTCCCTTCGTCCCTTTTATTTCATGTTTGCTGCCCCGCTAGCAATAGCAGCGGAAACATGTTCAATTATCACAGAGCAGAGCAGAGCAGAGTAGAGTACTTTATTGTTGCTGCTTTTTTTCCTTTTACCCCGATGACGATAGACGACAGCTCCACACACACACATACAGAGAGAAACACACACCCAGAGATCCCAAATGGTTGTGCCAGGGTTAAGCTAAATTCATGCAATGCGGTCGGACGTAGCGACGTTGCTGATGTGTGTGTGTGTTACACCCCTTTATGGCCAACGCGGGGGCTAGTGGGGCGGAGGAAGGGGTGGGGTAGAGCAAAAAACACTGTGCAACATATGGAATTGGCGTGTCGAGTGTGACGAGACGAGGTCGTCGCTGGGTAGACTTCTAGAGCCCCACAAAAGGGGGCTGAGTAGGCGCGCATAAAACACTCAACACGGCAACCCACGCATACATCAACACACACCCAACACCCAGCACACACATGTCAAAAAGAGACAGTGATAGAGAGAGAAAGAGACAGAGTAGGAATTTTATGTGTAAAGCGCCCCTGGGAATATGCTGATATAATTTATTTTAAATCTCGCCCGTTTGCTCGCTTTAAATGAAAGCATTTATTATGCCATTGCCAAAAGGAAAAGCGTTGGGTGGAAAACATAAAAAAAATGAAAAGCATTTGGCCAGCTAATTAGCTTCAGGGGCTAAAGCATATATGAGGAAAACAGATTGGCGTAAAAGAATTTCCCATCATATGCAGAATAGACTTTTAATTTTAGCACAAAACCTAAAAAAAAAAAAGAAAACCAAAGAAAATGTGTTGGCTCGGGGAAACTGCCACGGATGGAAGGCTAAAAGGGTTGGGAACAATTAACGTGGGGATAATTTATATGGGAACAATTAGATTACAAAGTAAAGCAGGTACATACAAAGTATGACTCATATTAAGCTCTAGTAATTGCTGTCGATAAAAAACTTATTAGTAAATTTTGTGGGGAAATTTGACAATGATTCATTTAAGACTTACTTAGTAATTTATAAGTAATTAGACATAAAGAGTTAAGTCGATATGCCAATAAAGAGTTTAAAAATATTCAAACAAAAGTTTCAAAGGTTTAAATTAAGGTCCTAAGAAGCTTAAAAGGTACTTAATACTAAGTCTTTACTAGTTTAGTAGATTCATTGGCCCAAATCCATTTCTAATTTATGATGATGAATGATTATCAACCTCTTTCTCTAGAAAACTCTAACAATTAATCGATATAAACTATACTAGACCTCTTTTTCCACCCAAAAACGCTCTGCTTCCTTACAATTACAGCTTTTACTTCATAAAATGTATCCTTGGAGCCGTCCTTGCTCATAGTAATATCTAAAATTTGTCATTAAAGAATTTCCAATGGGGTTTAACCAAACAGTTTGGCTTAATTATCAAATTGTTGAGCTATATTTATAAATTAACACTCCAATTAATGAAATAGATAATCATTTCAGTTAACTTATTCATTAAATTTCATAAATTTACATACCTCCGTAGTTAGTTTGCTCTTCATCAAGTCTATTGACCCTAATTGAAACTGAAAAGATTATCTATCTTTGTGGCTTTAACTCATAACCTGCTAAAATTTGTACTTAAATCTTTCAAGTAATGACCACAAATCGGCTTAAAACTGCAAAGAAACTTAACATTGATTATTTTAGTTAGTTAATGTTCTTCTGCTTTGAAAATGTTTACTTGAACCTTTATTGTTTTTCAAACTAATAGGTAAGCTCATCATTTGAATGTAGACTTACATTTTTATCTAGGAAAACTTTAAAATTTACGAGTAATAGAATGCACAATTATAAATACAATTTAAAGATCCAAATGTGCCAAGATTTATTCAAAATGAAGGAACTTTTCCAAACTATATCTATTCTGGAATGGACCTTTAAAGTTTTACTTAAGGCAATTCGCAAGGAGAAAGAGTCCTGTGAATGTGTTACAAATGGAAAGTTGGGTCAAACAATGAGTTACCTAACATTATCCTTTCAAACTTGTTTCAAATAGATAATATACATATGTATGTAATTTTGAAAGTTTGGCAGGAAATGGTGAACAGGGCGGAGTAGGGAAAGGGGATCATGAAAAATGTTACCGGAAGTTACAGAAAGAAATGGCGTTTTCCAACCTTAGAAGTTGTTATTAGGTTAAACGAAATGTCATATAGGATCTGGCATCTTAAATCATCTAGAATATCATTTAAAGTATTAAAGACTTTCTTTTCAACTCAACTACTGCTTATACTTACAAATGTGGACAATACTTACCGATTGTTTTAAGATTGTCTCCAAACTCCAAAGTAAGTTTAGTAAGCAGTATTAACTTAATGATTCCCTTTTGATACTTTCTTCTAAACATTCCTACATTGTTTGGTTTTCTAGGACAATTTCGCTTCAACAATTTCGGTTGCTTTATACTTGTAGAGAAAGAAGCATGCGCAGAGCGAAGGGAAAAGAAAAGGACAAGACGGACAAGTGGACACTAACGTTTTATTATCATGTCTCGCGTTGTCCGCACCTTTCTGGTTATAAGAAGAGAGCAGGTCCCTCTTCTATATTTGTAGAAAGTGTTGGCTATGTTCCGTTTTACATAATATTTACATAAACGTGAATGTTTTTGTTAAGCATTAAGTTTAAATGTTGAATTGAAAATGTTAAAATCCTTTAAGTATATATGAAAAAAACCTATTATTTAAAGTCTAAAGGACAGTTTATGAATTTTAAAGTAGTTTTAGCTCAATTTCAACATGTTTTGCCTAGTTTCTAGAGACTTCTTCTTAGCCACTTTTCAACCTATACTAGTCAATCGTATTATTCTGCTTATTCGTTAATGCCTTGAAATTCGATTTACATTTTCAATTGCCTAATAATTTTCACCACCGCATGCCTAAAACTTCGATTCTTTTCTCTAATTTCCCTTCTTTAGTTGATAATTCTCCAAAAGTATAACAAAAGTCTCCGACTTCCCCCATGCAGACTTATACAATATGTTCGTTGTTGTTGATTTGACACAGCAGGTTGTCAAGGACAATGGAACTCAGAACAGAATTGAACGGCTAACACTGATGGGAGAGACCCACCCACCCCCAATCCATTCCAATTGACATTTAACCATAGCCTTTGACCCCAGCCACGTTACCCTATATATACATTCTCTATTCTCCTTTTTTTTTTGTGTTTGGCCTGAGTGTTTTGGTGGTGCAATTAACCGCAAAAGGTTTCCTTTTGTCACTCACAACGCTCCGGAGTCCGGAGTTAGCCGGCACGAACAGCAAATGGTCCCATAACAGAAATTGTGCCTTTTGGGCCATATTGCTACAAGCCATGAAATAATAATAGGCTTCAGTTTTGGCTTCTGCGTAAGTTTTAATAGCAGAGTTATTAACTTTTAGCCATGGCCCCGCCACCAGGCATCGAATTGATTGCAATTGTAATAATTCTCATTTGTTTTTGGGCAGTTCTTAAAGTTTCTTTTCAGATCAGATCAGACTTTTGAATAAGACATTCTTAATCTAAATATTTATATTCATCGATAGTCAAAATGTTTACTAATTTCAACAGCATTGACAACCATTTCCTTAGTGTGTGTGTGTGTTTAAGATCGAATATCACATGAAACTTGATACATCTTCAAGGGGAAAAAAGATAAATCGTCTTATTCTCTCTAGGAATATAGGATTAAAATCTGTCTGTCTGTTTGTTTGTTTGTTTGGTTTGCCCTTGAAACCGGTTCAAATGTGTCTTATAGCCCTATTCTCATTAAAAAGTATAATTATTAACTGAAACTGCCTTATTTAAAATGTTGCTGGAACGTATTTAAAAGTCATAGATAGTTCTAATTAGTTTTCTCCTGTTTTTAATGGGCTTTTTCCATTTATCAACTCAACAATATTTATCATTTATAAAGTTTTCCTTACATTATTTGTTTACTTTATTTGTTAAGAACGTATATTTCAACATTAGGATGTCTCTGCCAAAAAGTTCTTATTGATTAACTTCGACTGACATTATCAGAGATCCTGAAATACCCTGTAGAAAGCTGAGATAAAGCAGACTTTTACACTTTCTCGCAAGTCCTTGGAGAAATCGAGTAAGTTTGATTGGTAAATTTATGAATCAGTTTATTTAAGTTTAATTTAAGCTACCCAAAATTGTATTATCAACTATTTTATAAAATTACTAAGTAATGACAAATGTAATCAATTGGGATTTCTGGTTAATCTTTTAAGTAATTCATGTACAGATCGAAAACTTTACGACTCCATGAGCTCTTTTTATCGGCCTTGCTAAGAATTTAGATAATTCTATTTGAATTCTGAAACTTGTCGAATATATTTATAAGATAATATGCCAATATTTTTGTATTTGAATTACCAAAAAAGTTAATTGCCACACAAGTGTTTTTTCCAGCCCTTTTTTCTCTATTAGCCATGACTTTTAGTATAGAGCAACAATTAGATATTAGCCCTGGAACACAATCGTCTAAGAAAATGTTATTTAATCAAAGATAATACTTTATAACATCATTTTGCTGGCTGAAGATCTGCCTTCCTTATTTCTATTGATTACAATTGGTTTTCCAATCCAAATTAAAAAAAAAAAACTGATCCATGTAAACTTTTCTATGCTTCACTGTTTCGTTTAAATGCTTTTGAAAGTGAATTTTGAACAGATAATAAATATATATATATATATAAGTAAGTACATACATACATATGTGTATGATCATCCTCCAACTCTTTCTTTGCTCCCATTTATGGGAAATTTGTTTCTTATCTGGTTTTCAAAAATGATGGGCGTTGAATCATATCTAATTTTTGTCGTATTTCTATGAAACATGTGCCATTTGACAGGAAATTCAATTTACTTTCATACGATGATCAAGAAAAAAGTACTTTAGCTTAAATTGGTATCGTAAAACGGGTTCAAAACAAAAGACCTCAAGAATTTCATATAAAAAAACAAAATTTCAATTGGCAGTACAACAAATACTGGGACTAAATTGAACGTTTTTGGTATGCAGTTTATCTTAGATTACCTAGATCTACAACTTCTTAAAACAACACACATGTCTCACTATAATATTAAAGATATTGGAAAGACTGGGCTAAACTATTAACCGAACATTAGTAGGGGGCTTTTTGTTCAAACGCATTTGTAAAAAAAACATCGAATGCTGAGATGACAATAATTACGTGTTATCATCTGAATACAATAACCAACAAATAACTGAAAAAATTGCATTATTAAATTTCCTAGGAGCCGAGAAAATCAAATTCAAAGTTAAAAAAAAGGGGCTAAACTACTGACCACCACTGTATATATTACCTAATCAATATGTGGGGAGAGTTTTATATAGACAAATATATTATCGACAAAGCCATCGAAAAAACAATACGTAATAATCATATTTATATAGAAATGATTGTTATTTTGCTGCTGTATTTTTATACCCTTGCAGAGGGTATTATAAAATTGGTCAGATGTTTGTAACGCACAGAAGGAGACGTTTCCGACCCCATAAAGTATATATATTCTTGATCAGCATGAGAAGCTAAGTCGATATAGCCATGTCCGTCTGTCCGTCTGTCCGTCTGTCCGTCGGTGCGTACGCGTTTTACTCAGCCATCTTAAGAGCTATCGGGATGAAATTTTTTTTGGGAGCTTTTTTTTACCCGGGTGAGATAAAGTATGAAAATCTTTGGGATCGGACTACTATATCATATAGCTCTGGAACAAAAATTTTTGCAAAAATTGGAGTATCCCCATGAAATTTACCAATATAATAGAATTTGATATAAAATCTCAGATCCCAAAATTTGACCCTGATCGGATAAATAGAACACAAGTTACAGTCTATATAAATCGGTTCAATCGCTGCCGGCAGCTCTGCTTGCTGCCTACTACGTCATCATCAAATCAACAGAGCACATGCATACACACACAGACGCAACGCTACATAAACTGTATGTGTATGCGTGCGTTGCTTTGCTTAGGGAATGAGGGAAGAAGAAGAACAAATTGTACATAGTATGAAGAGTAAAATTGTTTTGTTTGTATATTAATGAATTGAGTTGCAGAAAACAAATTTTGAACATGTGAAATTATTATTGTCAAGGACTGCAAGGGTATATAAACTTCGGCATAGCCGAATTTAACTTCTTTGATATTTTTTGTTGTTTTTGCTGCATTTATGGTTCGCAATAAACTGAAGAAAAAAGGAGAAAAAAATATTCAAGTCGTAAAACGAAAGAAAGTCATAAATTAAATAATTAATGCAATAAAATTTTATAAATATTGCAAATGTGTTTTTGTTGCACACACACACTCCAACACACACACACACCACATGAGGTGGCAACAACAACAAACAGCAGCGGCAACCAGTTTATGGCAAAAGTTAAACAAAAACAGCAAAAGGAAAACAAAAACAGCAAAAAAAAAAAAAAACACACAAATAAATGCAAAAGGCCTTCAGTTTATTTGCAAGTACAACAACCACAACAATAGCAACAACAACAACCACAATAACCACAGCACCAACAACAACAGCATCGAAATTGAAATCGAAATGCAAATTAAAACGATCAATAAAAATGCGAATATGTCAATAAAAGTCAAATGCAAATTTTTTTTTTTTTTTTATCATGTTTTTAAATGCAACCGCAGACAGAATAAAAATATTTCAAAAACACACACACACACAAACAAAAGATAAACGAATGCCAAAATAAATCGTGTAAATATATAGAACCAATTGCCAGACAGTCAGTCGCATGGAAATCTTGACGAAAACATTAGGCCAAACAATATTTAGAATTAGACTAAAACTTAAATTAACCATTTTTATTAAAGTTCAGTTTATGTAAAATACACAAATTTATACTATTAAATAATCCTTTAATGGATAGAATCAAGTGGATCAAGAGTATGATAAGTCAGGATTCACATTGAAAGGCATCCTGCTTTGACACGCTAACCAGGCTAGTAGCTTTGATTCATATTGATTTACTATTTTAAGCAGATGAGCACATCTTATCCTAAAAATATTAGAAACACTTTGTTTAAGTCCTTTGTGGAATTGATTTGCCATGTTGTTAAAGAACGAAAAGTGTGAAGTCGCCTATCACCTCTTTTTCATCTCGTCAAAGGTGTTAACAATTCCTATAGAGGAAGCTGACCTTCTTGATCTTCTTCAGATAAGATGTACAAACACAGTGGTGGCCACAAATTTATAACAGTTGCGGTTTTCGGACTGAAACTTCGATTTTATCGACTATCAAGTAACTTAAGAATTCTTTCAGAAATTTATGGGTTATTGTATTCAGAAAACGATACATAAATATGGTCAGCTTTTGAACATCTCTTTAAAGTTACACGACTGAAATCTTTAAGGAGGCTAAAGATCTAGCAAAACAAAGTTAAACCTTAAATTTTTAGTTCAACTCTTTCATTTTGGGGTTAATTGAAGTTCTGAATTTGGTTTCTATGTTTTTGGCCTTTAGGATGACACTAGTTCCTTTTCGGCTTATGCTAAAATTAATGTCCTTAATTTTCACGTCGAATAATATTCATTATATTATAGTCAAGTAAAATTTAAATAGTTTTTAGCGCCTCATTAAAAGTGGTATTAAAATATATAACTAAATACTAATTAAAGTCAACAAAATCATAACGAAAAAGTCATATTTTCGTGGCCACAACTGTATTGAGATGTTTCATTTGTATATCTTTCTCAAGGATCTATTAATACGTGGTTTCTTCCATTATTACTATGACAATCCTGTAAGGAAATAGAGTAACATAAATTAGAACAATTTTCCTTATATTTCCATACAACAATTGAACAAAAATGTCAACTTTAACTAAATTTAAACGACACCACAGAAAAATCTTTGTAAAGTGGGCAAAATATGTGAAGTTTTGTGCCTTAAATCATGATAAATGTATTTAATTGAATTTAATATTCCTTGACCATCCTCATTCACTTGGTGCGCCTGGGTCATAACTTACTTATTAAAGTAACTGATAAACAATATATGTATGTATTTAGTATTTATTTATGTACATAACAGTCAACAAATTGAAAACCCAACCCAGTGTCGCATATGATAAATGTTCCACTTACAAACCTTGCCTTGCCTGCAATTTATTGAAAGTAATGCACATTAATTATTTAGACATATTTGTGACGTTAAGAAAACTCTTAACCCCATAACAGCCTTATCGTTAGTTACATACACACAAATATATACATATGTATATGTCCATATGAAGTATGCAAATGTTTGTAGCTAATTGAAATTCCATGAATTTTTACAGCAAATAGGTTGAGGTTTTTTTGTTCATATTATTATCAAGATCTTTAAATAGATCTGAATAGGATTATAAAACTTATATGCTTTTCATCACTCAATGTCATTTGTTTTTGGAAAATAGTGTAATTTATAATTTATAAAGTATTAAATACTTTTTAGTTTATATGAATCTTAATCAAAGTCAGCAGAGATGAGAAAATTATCTGTCTAACTAGTTCAAGAAGTTTTGTCTTCGGTAGACTTTACTTGACAACCCAAAGGTGCAATGGCTACAGCATATCTTGAATGCTAAAACAAGTTGGGAATTCCAACCACATGAAGCTAAAAGAGGACGGAAAATCTTTCAACTGCAGATTTCGACATTTTTACTGTCTGAAGCCACAGGAATTCGTTTATGTACATAGTTTTTTGAGTTTTTCTTCTTACTCCTCAAGGGCGTAGACAGAATTCAAATTTGGAAGATCCTTGTCCATAACTTTCCAAAAGACATAAATTTTAAAAATCGCTTGGACAAAATTGAAACGAAACTATGTCGATTTTAATCAATATAACCCGCCGATCGTTCCTGTAGAAGTTATATAAAGAAGTCGCCCAAGTTTTCATGCAATTTTTTCAAATTTTGATGTTATTGATCTTTAACTTTATTTGCGACCTAAAGACAATGAAAGCTATACGGAATGATGGTCAGATCCCGTGGAATCTGTTGAATTAAGTCTAAACTGTTCGAAGTTCAAGTTCTTTTGTGCTTCTGATTGTGGCTATTAGAAACATGATACCACAAGTACTTATACTTGGTACTGATACTTATTTTATCATGCTCAGGACAATCTAACTCTTCCTATGTACAAATGTTAAGACTATTTGCCTAAGAAGTATATTGAATCGAATGTAAACTTTTTCAAGTAGTAGTTATAGATAAGCAAAAAGATACATTGTAATTATAAGTACTTATTAATTGATAACTCCTGTAGCAAGTACCTATCTATTATTATGTTAAGGAACTTAATCCTTAACATACATTGTAAATTATGCTAGAGTGGAAAATCATCAAAAATAAACAAGTAAAAATTAAAGAAATGCAGAAGCATTTGATGATAATCAACTCTAATAAGTCTTTCTTCACATTGTTTAGTTAGTTGTTAAGCAAAGTCAGTAATGCATCTATGTATGTAAGTGTAGTACTTTCAGGCTAAGTTAATTTATGTAAACAAATAAAATATGACGCAAAATTTTGCATTCCATTGCCCCGTGGCCTTAAAATTTATAATAGTTATTAACAGTCATAAAACATCAAAGTAAAGTAAAGTAGTAAAGCGATAAGAATGTTTAGATGAGGTTGAGTTTAGATTTAGGTACTGATAAGTTTCTTCACTCAGTTCACTGTATAGGTTCCTCTCTTTCTCTCCATAAATACTTTTCAGTACTTTTCATTGTAATTCATTCCCGAAAACCAATATCAATATTGTGAGATATTTTCAATTGCTTCCCAAATATAGCCACAGTAGCCGCAGTTGGCGTCGCTTTTTGTATTTCACATTTTTTTTCGTTTTATGTATATGTATCTCCTCTGTAGAATTTCAATGAGCTGCAGTTGTTGCATTTTGTATCTACTTATCTTTTTCGTTTCGTTCGATACCCCCATGGGTGTTAAAAATCAAAAAGCGAATAAATTTTCAGGCACTTATGTACTCTACATGGGCCAGGCCCCAAGACCAAAACGGAGACGGAGACGGAGAAGGAGACGAAGACCAAGACGAAAAAAATAAGATACCCAAACATACAAGATGCTTTGAGATACATGCCAAGATATGTATGTATGTATGTACGTAGGCCAAGCAAGAGAAAGACAGAAATCAAGAGAGAGTGAAAGAGAGAAATAGTGAGAAAAAGAGGTAGAGAGAGAGAGAGCGAAAGAGAGAGAGGCAGGCAGTCAGTCAACGCAATCATCATCATTAGCAATTGCCGAAGTGGAAGTCGAAGCAGCAGCAGCGTTGCAAATGGGGCATCAACCACAAGGGGGTAACAAGCACAAGACAGCATCTGGAGCAGAGGGTGTGGAGGGGGAGGGGGGTTCTCTGGGTCGTTTCAAGCAGATGCAGAGGCGGCACGAAGCAACCGCGTCGTTGCTAATTAAAAAATGCTCGCTACAAAATAAAACTTAATTGCGATTTCATTTGAGATACGAGAGCGAGATGCTCGTTGCTGAAGCTGAAGCTGCCGCTGCATTGGCGCACCACTTGAGAACAGAGGGTTAAGTGGTGGGAGGAATGTTGTCGGCGAACGGGGCGTATGAGCAACAACGCCAACGACGCCAACGACGACGACAACAACGTTGACAACAAGGGCAAATGAGCAAGAAAACCAAAAACACAAAAAAAAAAGACTCAAAAACAAACCATGGAGAAATCCATGGCACACACCGCACTAAGCTGCCGCAATGTTGCACTTTAAACAGGTTCAGGTTGCTCGTCGTCGTCTTGTATGGTTGTTGTTGTTGTAGCTGCTGGCACCCGGTAGTGCAATTTGGTTATATCGTTGAGGTTTTTTCTTCTCCTTTTTTTTTTCTTTTATATTTTTTTATGGCCACTGCCACTGCAGGGGCCAGCATTGCAGGCGCTTAATAAAGATTGATTTACACACACACACACACACACACACAAAGAGACAGTCATACATACATGTATGCAACCGTGTGGCACGATAATACCAAAAGTTATGGTTCAGCAACGAGCCAGAGACTCAATCTCAGACAGTGTCTCCAGACTCTCGGACCACAATTTCAATTCCAATCCCAATCCCAATCACAATGCAATGTCGCTGCTCCCAATCAAACTGACGTCGACGGCCAACGGCCGACTGCCGACGGCGTCGCAGTTGCCATTTATGGCCTTGATTTATGTATCTCAGCTACTGGATCTCTAATGCGACACACACACACAAACACACACATGGAGAGACTCGATACACACACACACACACAATTACACTGGGTCTCAGTCACATATTGAATTTATTTGCAATTTATTTCATTTCCTTGGCTTTTCGGCATGCAGCAGCATGCGGCAAGAGGCGAGTGGTGAATGGCGAGGGGAACGAGGCATGGGGCATGCGGCTTGCGGCAAGGCAATGTCCGAGCAAGAAACTGTAGCTGAAGTTTAAGTGGAAGATGCATGACTCTGTCTTCTGTCTCTCTCCCTCTCTCTCTCCCTCTCTTTCACGCTGTCTATCTTGTTTTTCAGTTTGTTTGTTGGATTCTTGCATTGTGTACAAGTATCTCAGACGTAAAAGTTTTCCATTGAATTGCAGGAAGAAACCTTCCTCCCAACCCCTCCAAAACCTATCCCCCTACCTACCTTGCACCTATTTAGGTAATTTAGTTCAACAAAAATTTACTAAATTGGCACTGCACTAAACAATTTTCTTCAATTTTATTGGCTATCTTTAAATAGAATTAAATACCTTCAATCCGTTTTTCTTTTTCTCATTGAAAGTAGGTGTATCCTTTTCCATCATCCTCACAGTCACAGGAAACTTCCAACACATATTCAACTCTCTTATCTCTCAAATGGATTAGATTGGCACATCGTTAGCCGAATTTGGTTTTCTGTTTGGTCTGGTTAACCGACCAACCCCCGAAATCAAAACGAAAAGCAACTCTAAAGGAAAATGTGGTCCTTCAATTTAATCAAAAAAAAAAAAAAATCAACCACCAAAAATGAAGCAACAAATTTTTGTTGTTGTTTGACAATGCCAAACCATAACGAAACTCTTAACTTCAAGGACAAGCACCGCAACGAATTGAGTTTAAAAAGTTTCTTTTTAATATAAATCCTGTGTACTAAAGATCCATTTTATATATGTATGTATGTAGTTTCATTATGATGATGGAAATGAAAGAAAAATCAATGTAGATTTTCCAGTTAAATGAACCGCAAAACTTTTGATAAGCCACCAGGATGTCTCGACTTATCAAATGAACTTAAGGAATGGTTAATAGAATTAATTGAACATTTTAAGCCAGGTCAAAGAAGGTTTTCTATCTTAAATGATGTCTATAGTTCAATAGTTTTTGTTTTTACCCTATTTTGAGTCCTTAGAATTGAACTGCATCATTAGTTTTTAAAGTTATCACAATTTTTGCTGTAAGTTTCCATTTTTTTGAAAAAGTCTCGTTTTTCTTTGGCTTCTAACTTTGAAGATATTTATTTTTTTTACAAACTTTCTTCAACAAAGTTTTGTAGAATTAAACAGTCTACACATCTTGGAAAGAAGTCAAGCCATTATCTCCATCTGTTCAGGAGCTTTGGGGCAAAATTTATAAGAAATCGAATCTTAACAATTCTTTCAATTGGACATGGCTTTAAATTTGCAGTTCAATACTGCAGCTTTGAAAAATGTCACCTTCAAAAGTCAAGAGAGTATTGGGAGTATAAAGTCAAAACTTTTGTATATTTTAGTTGAATAAAAACGATGTACTTGAACTTCTTACAGGATCTATGACCAGTTATAATAAGTTTTTATCCCGTGGTACTGACTTTACTAGGTAGTCACTTCTTTTAGCTACCTTTAGATACTTTTTTAACAAAGTATCTCATATACATAACTATTTACTTTGGAAACTTTGAAGTGAAGAAAAAAAGATCAACTCTTTTACGAACTTATCAGCAGTTTCTCTTACCCTTAAGTACCCACTCTCCGGACATTATCCATTGTTTCGGTTATTATCTCGAACTGAGAATTCTCTGTTTCCGCTCTAGTTATTTCTTGTTCTGTATATCAAAAACTACTTCCTAAAGCTTTCTTTTGTAAATTTTTCCTCTGACAAGAGGACTGATGGCCATGTTGGCCAATTGGAATAAAGATTGGATTACGGAATCCAAACAGAAGACATTTAATGAGAATGAAAGTAATTTTGTGATCTTTATTAGTCTATTGGTTTAAGTTTAATAAAATGACTTGCTTATGTTTCTGTCGTTTAATTTTTTTAAGTATTGTTACGATCCAACAGCGAATCAGTCTTCAAAAATTACTACTTTACTACAAAGTTTCCCGTATTCTGACTAATCTGACAATTCAATATCTATTAACTATCATAAAAATATACCCTTACATTCTAATTTTAAAAGTCTGTCCACCTTTTCGAGCAATGTTTTACTATTGTAGTTCCATTTTATGTGTTCATTTTTGGCTTGCGAAAAATGCGTTGAAAGAATTTTGGCTTAGTATCTTCCGTGTATTACCTGTCTGTCTGTCCCTCAATCTCTTTTGTCGGAGACTTCTGACCTCTTAAAAGTCGCCGTCTCCGTTTGACGGTTTGAGGCATATCATCCAAAGTAGAAAATTTCTTTGTTCCCAGTGTTAAATGCCATGAGTTTGCAGAATTTTTCACACACATTTCTCGTTTTCTTCGTTTCGTTTTTAGTCTGAGCATCTACTTTATATATATAGAGAGATATAACTCAACTTATACATTTAGATATAGGTGTGTATATGTGTGTGAGATGTTTTAAGTTTTATTTTTTTGAACAGGTTCAAGTGGTTAAGTCCATTTCAAGGTTTGCCAACTTAATTTCCATTTAAATTTTTTGTTTTTTTCGTCCGCTTTTAACTAGGCAAATATGTGCACAAATGTTTGCCACTTCCATTCGGAATCGCTCGGAATTAGCATTTGACATAAACAAATATGACATACATATACATATGTATATATATTTTTTCTACTTTAAACTCATTAGTCGTGTATTTATTCGTATTTTTAGCTTGAACTTCATAAGTAGTTGACTTTACTAAGCAATTAACCAACTGCTTGAGTTTACCTACCTGATCCAGATATAGACTTTAAGTTGTTTGAACTATAGCAGTTTGAGTAGATACAAATTTAGTTAGCCATATTCACAAGTTAACTGGAAAATTATATAAAATTGGCATTTGCATTCTTCTTTTCAACAGCTAAGTGGATGAATTCAAGTATCAAAAAAAGTATCACATTATTATTTTCCTAATCCTATTGATTAAAGACTATTCACCAAAGACATAAGAATTATAATGAATATTAGTATTAAATACATAGATCTTAAGGTATATTAGAATTGGCAAAAACCCGTAATCAATAAGGCTTAAGGCCATTCCAATAGTAGATTTTCGTTCGAACTTTTTGAAGTTTTTACGTTGGCTAAAAGTTTACTATGTTGAACTTACTTATATCGAAAAATATCTTCTATAGACTTCATTTAAGAGATTTTTGTTTTTAAGTATATTTAAAATATGTCCAGACTTTTACAATTCGATAAAAAAACATATAAAACGTGGCATTAGCAAAAGTACAATCAAAAAGCAAAGCCGCAGAAGGGTTCATTGGGTGAGACAGAGGAGACTAGCCCTACCAGTCAGGATCAGGCCTGAAATGTAGATCCAGAGGGTTCAATCTGCAAGGATAGCTTTCGTTTGGCAGGACTGCTGGTGAGTCTGCCGAGGTGGCGATATCAGGACCTCCTTGTGGACTGAGGCGATGTGTAAGTCCCTGTGCAGAACATAAATACAATTTTAAGTGCTGTGAAGGCTACTACTCTAACTACTATCATTAAGGGTATGATATGTCATAAATCTAGTACTTTAATCTTAATTTGATAAATGTACTTAAGGTTAAATAAAAGCAACTATGTTTTAAATGCTTTTAAAGCAAATGTATAAGACTTTACAGTTGATAGAGTTACTTGCACTTATGAAATACTCTAGTCCGTACAGAAATATTTCAAATAATAACACTCAAACAAATGAAAATAAAAAGAAATGAAAATCGAATATATGTTGTTATCTCGACTTTTAAATGAGAGTTTTATTCTTTACACATACCTTATATATATCTTTTCACTACTTTTTAGAAACTTTACTAACTTTATAAGACCTTAATGTTTGAGCTTATAAATATAGAAAAGTAATTGCTTAATCGCTAAAATGAAAAGTTTCTAATAAATTACATTAAATATATAAAACTTGCTCCTTGAACATTGTATTTAAGACAATAATGTGAATGATTTATGTGATGGAACCATTTGTGAGGGAACTTTTAATACTTCATTTTTACCTTAAGGCTAAAGGTAGCCTAAGATCGGAGTAACAGACAGATTATATTCCTTGAAGATAAGTCAACCTTTTTTAAGTTTTTTAAATTTTCAATACTTCTGCACTGTTTAGATGAGTTGGCTAAGTCCTTAAGGCAATTGAACAATGAGGATCATTTGAATCCAAAGCTAAAGCTAGTTATCGTCTAAGCCGATGGCCATAGTTGCTAGTACTTGTAAAAATAGTTAGGTTGATAGCTTATAATCCTATTCTAAATTTCAATTCCTTTCATCTTGAGACTCTTTTTCTTTACTTTACAGCTTTTCCTTGCCAAGCTCAAACAGTTTATTATCATTCAATAAGGATTTGCAAGAGAGAAGAAAACAAATATCGAATACAGTAACATTTTTAAATGCCTTTCATATCTATAGATGATTATCCTTGTTTAGTGAAGAATTTGGTAAACAAGTTCCTTCGCAAAAGGGAAGTATGTATGCGAATCCACGAGTTTGATGAATATTTCGTCATTTTAGACAGTTGAAATTATTAAGTAATAATTAAGATAATAATAATTAAGAATAAGTATTCTTAATGAATCGCGTTTTATAACTATAGCTTTTACTGTAAGCGAAATAGGTAGAGGATATCAAGCAGCTGGGCGGAATAAAGGACCCGCTTGGAAACGGGGAAACCTTGGTTTATAGAAATCGGTGTTTCTCATACCTTAACTTCCCCTTGTAATACTCTAAGCTAGTTCTATTGCTTCTTTAAAACACAACATCAAAATATTTGGAGTTAGAAGGAATATCCACGATCAAAATGGAGACTCAAACAAGATTGGGTCATTTCGTGGCAAACCTTTAACTTGTTTGTGGCATGCAGTTAAAGAGTCAAAGTCTTGAGAGTTAGTTGCATAGTGTAATAAGATGTTGGATTTTACGGCATGGCTTAAAGTCCAGCAAAAGTATCTTATCTTTAGGGTTCGGCTAAAAGCACAGGAGCACAAAAATGAGAGATTTTTACGCTTTTTTTCCTCTCTTTTGGGTTCTTTTTTTGGTTTTGTCCAACTTTTATTTTAATGCCTTCTTAACACATTGGCAGTGGCTGTGGCAGTGGCAGCGGCAGCTCCTCATCATCTCGGATCTCGGCATCGACGAGAGCCCACCCACAAGTGTGTCTGTCTTGGTTGTCCGATTCCGTTGCGAGTTTTACCTGGGAATGAATACATAAATGGGATATGGTTAGGGGAATGGGTATCGGCATGGGTATGAATGAATGGGCGAATGCTGTATGCATTCGTTCAACAATACTTAATGTTTTTGTTGTTGCTGTTGACTTTGTTGGTCGGAAGCTGTGTGTGCGTGTGTGTGTGTGTGTTACCTGCGGGCCTGCTGGTCTGTTGGTTTGCCCTGTTCTGGTCTGGGTCCGAACCAAAAACGTTAAACATTGTGAAATGTCTGGTACTACGGGCGGTGGCGTTTTATGGCATTTTATCTCTCCGTCGTCTCGTCGGTCTCGTCGTCGTCGTCGTCTCCCCCTCCATGTGAAAAAGGCATTAACACACAACACACAGAGAAAGAACATCGAGCAGCAGAACAGCTTTTTGGGCCTGGCCCTCTGGTTTTTAGTCTCGGTTTTTGGACTTGATATTTGTGTTTTGCTTGGTGCCGCCATTTTATACATTTCCTTTTAGGAAAAATACTTTCATGTTGGCATTTTAAAACGTCTCTCTGTGTGTGTGTGTGGGAGTTGAAACGTGCCGATTACCTTCATTCACTCACTCACTCACCCGCCCAATCTATCTAAGCAAATTGTGGCAATTGTCCATGAGAGATATGAATACAATCTCTTTTTTCATTGCCCATTGTGAGATACATTCAGATATTTTGTTATATATTTATTTATTCATGCAAATAATTGTCAATTTATATGCTCAAGTGTTATTTTTACGACTATCATACAAAAGATAAGATGATTTTGATTTTGGTTTCGGGCGAATGTATGCTCAGGTATTGAAATTCGATCACAAACATTTCAGAATTTGAATTGCAAAAATTTGTCGTTTCAACATTTATAGAGTTTTAGTTTATCATTCATTCATTCATTCAACCATTTGCCTCCTCTTAGCCTTATGTGTGTGAGCTTAGATGGCAAGTGAAGGCCTTGGCCCCCTCTCATCGCCTCCCATCATCATCATCATCTCTGGGTGAGCAATTTGGCGTTTCATTTTATTTTTTTTTATGGTTATGCGGCCTGTCGCCAATATTTTAATGCCTTCAGTTTTTCTATATTTGTCATAACTCACAGAGAGTGAAAGAAAGTGATGAGAGGGTAAAAGGGGGAGAGTTATGGGCCCCATAAAACATGTCTCAAAATGGCTGCAGCTGGTTGTCATATTGAGTTCTTAATGTAGTTTCAGAATTGAAAAGAGAAATTTCGAACATAAAACTTTTGTTGTACTTTCTAAAATGGAAAATCATGAAAATGAAATGAGTTGAAGTTATATGCCATCAAGTTTCTATATAATATTGTATTCCCTCCTATGAAATCGAAAAGTATCGAAACATAAAGCCATATAACCACGACAAAGTAAACTTATTTCGTATAAGAAGACACTTTTAAGAAGTAACACCTACTTAATACCAATAGATAGTTTAGATCTAACCACCAGCAAAATCGTATTATCAATATACTGATCTCACTACTAAACTTAGTAGCTTTAATTATTCTTTAGAGTATATAAAAGCTGCTTTTATTGTATTCCATTTCTAGATTTTTTCCTAAAAGATTCTTAGAAACTATTAAAGCTAGAGCTGGCAAGGACTATATGTACAATATAGTCCTGTAGAGATAAGCTGTTGCTTCAAAGTTGATAAAATATAATCATAGATATAAATAAGTCTTGTAAACTTATAATTTTGGTTTAAAAATTTGATTAAATTTGCTTAAAATGGCCCAAAAACTCAATGACAAAGACAAATTGAGATGTTTACAAAAATGACAGACTTTATTTTGATCAAATTTATATAAATTTTCCATCGTGACCACCTCCCACCAAATGACTAACCTTCAGAGGAGAAAAAATATAGAAATTTTCTATCCTAAGATTGGTTTTTTAACTCCTAAAGTACTATCCCTAGATTGGCTATTACTTCTGCAGAATTTCGAATGTTATGGCATCTTAATAATGGAACGGTTCACGAATTTGTTTGGAAATTTTGTCCAGAGATGCCAAAAACTCCGCTTGACTTGAATCACGTCTTTGTTTTGTCTGTTTTGTTGATTGGAAATGTATTCTTAACTAAACACTCAATTAATAATTGATATATGTACATAAATCTCAATTACTTGAAACTCTATTTGGACAATTCTCCAGGATAATCTGTTTTTGAAGCTTACCTTTTGATAAAAAGGTAATTTGTCATAGATTTTTTTCATAAATTGAATCGACTTTAGGTTATTTTCCAACATATACAACATTTGCAGGGAGGGATCTAGAGGGGTTATGAAAAGTGTTTGCATTTTTCGATTCAAAATATTTCTCCTGACCAATTGGTGGGTTAGGTAAAAGAGTTTAGAGAACACAGATCTGAAATTTTAAGATATTTTTGACTAGAAACTTCAAGGGATTGGGATCGCAAAGGATTGGGATTACAAATATTTGTTATTGCTATCACATAAGATGTCATATGTAATGGAAGCTGGTTTAAACGCTTTATCTCAGGCAAGGGGTTAGTAGTTCATTGTCTAGACCATTTACTAAAGATGTATCTCATATCTTTTGAAGTTTATAATAATCAGTGGGTAATTTTACTGTCCCACTCTAAGATTGTTTATAGAGAAGACTAAGGTCTGTTCTGCTTGGGTGTGTTTAAGTAGGCGTAAAACTTATGAAAATCCTTATAAATTTACTTGAGTCAGTTAGTAACAGATTCTATATAGTCATACTATTTGGTTTAAACAAAGTTAACAATAGATTTTGGAAACATTTTAAAGTCTTCTTTAAAAAAAAACTATGGAATTTGACTCTAAAATACAAGTGTATATCAAATCAAAGTACAGTACAGCCTCGTTTATCTAAATTATGATGAATCAAACATTCACGACCCATCGGCAATTTAATTTACTTGAGTCAATTTTCCATTTTCATTTATTATTGTGATTGATTTCTCTAGTGCCATTTTAGAAACACAAAAAAATAAGGGAAGGTTTCGTGTAATACGGGTTTCGAGACAATCCTAGGTAGCCCTCCCTAAAGACACGTAACTCAGTTGTTTATTAAGGACTTGGCCTTGGAAACTGCCTGCACGTCTATAAATAAATGTTGGCTAAAAGCATTTTGGCATTGCAGCAGTTTCCAACCTTCCGTTTTTTTTTTTTAGCCACAAAGCAAATTGACAAATATTGACAGTGAACACAAGGTAACAAACGTTGACTACCCCCAATGAAATAAGGTTATAAAAAAGCCTTGAAAAAGTACAGTTGCTTACAAGGCAACAAAATTAAAATGGCGCAGATGACGCTCTCTCTCTCTTTCTCCTTTACTCTCTCTTACTTGTTTCGCATGCCAGACATTTCAAATTAGAAAATTTCATTTCCTCTGCAGGTTTTTATTGCATTTCCTGCACATTCTTGAAATTGTTGTAAAATATTCTATCAAAATACGGTAAGTACGTTATCACACCGACTACAGTATACCATGCATTGATTATTTTATAAGGTCAAATTGACTGTAAGGCAAATTCAGACTATTGTGGTGACTCTTAAAAGCACAACAACACTTTAAGTCTTGCATTGCCCTCTTTTGACCTTTTCGTTCACATATGTGAACAACTTTTTTAAGCATAACTTGCCTATTTTACTGCCGATTTTCATGAAATTTGATTTGTGGAAAGATATTACTAATAAATATTACCGTACCAAATTTAAATGCTATAACTTAATAATGGGATGAATAATGAAAGCGGCAAAATGCAATAGAAATTTGGTAGCTTAATATTTTATAGTCTTCTTATTTTAGGTGGACAGACATGACTAGATCGAATCGTCTGTTGATATTGATTAATATATATAATTTTAGAACGGGCTTCTTTCTGTCTACTACATACAATTGATATACCATTTCATTTTATGGCTAAAAGGCACAAAAAGTATTGAGCGGCAGCAGCAGCAGCAGCAAGTTACCTGTTATCGTTCATGCCAATCAAATTGGCGCACCTCACCACATGACGTCCAGGAACCATCTCGTCATCATTTCGTCATCGTTACTCCAGTCACCAGACGGGCTGTCATTGAGGCGACTTTCATTGATGCAATTTTTTGTTCCCCCCCGTTCATATGCTGATTTGACGCCATTTTGGAGCCCTCTTCGTGCTCTCTTGGGCCCCCGCATCAATCAAATGTGGCAACTGGCAACACGAATTGGGCAATCAAGGCGCAATAATTAACCAAGCAACCAAGCGTAAACTAATTACATTAACACTTTATGTTAATTTACAATTATTTTCCCCGCCCCCTGCGTCTTTTGGGTGGAATAATGAAAAGGCTTGGCGAAAAGTTCATCAAAATGCCAACGGACTAACTTTTTTTTGCCATTTTTTTTGCACCCAAAAGAGGGAAAACTTTACGAATATAATTAAAACGATTTTCCATGAAATTTAAAATGGAAATTTTGCAGTGGGAAATGTGTAGGCAACAAAAGAAAACGGGTGAAAGAGAGAGAGAAGAGAAATGCCAAATAAAGCAACAAGAGACCCTGCAGGTTTCTTCTCTTGCTCTGACCCTTTTTCCCCGGTTGACTACATACAACGCAAAGTTATCCACTTCCCCTCCCAGTACAATACCTCTTGCCCTCTCCTCTTCCCACAGACATAGCTCGAACATTGCCAACAAACGAAAAAAGCTAGAAAATTGCAAAAAAGAAAGAAAAGCCCTGACAGAAAAACACCGACAGATGGATAGCGAGAGTTGTGGTGGGGAGCAAAAAGAGAGACAGAAAGAGAATAAGCGCAAAAGCTGGTGGGCAGAGAGTGGGGCACGGTTTTTTTTTGAGGGCGAGAGCATCAAAAGTTGAGAGTAAGAAAAAGTTTTACTCTGCCAACAGCGTTTATGCCTTGACTTTGTTTGTGTATTCTGGTAAAGAGAATTGCTCTAATTTGCTGGGGATTGTGAATAGATTGGAGGATTGAGGCTATAAAGCAGGAGCGGATCTAAAGAGGGAAAGCAACCAGTCACAAACATTACCCTTAGTGTTATCACTATGATTAGATTGGTCTGCAGAGTAAAACTCGGGAGCCCAGTGAAGGATTTCTGAATCGTCTTTTAAAAGAAATTTCCTTTTTCAAAGAAATTTGAGTGTTCTTATTAGGTAAAATTGACATTTAGGCTTTTGGCAAAGTAGTTTGAATCAAATAAACATATAATTTAAAGAAAAAAAGATGAGAAATTTTGACTTTCCAGCCAATTGTTTCTAATTATCATAGAAGTCCTGAATTGAACAAAGCTCTACAGTCAGTCCGTAAAGTTTATTCATTAAGTGAATGAGTAATATTTCCAAAGACTTTTTTGACGACACATTTGAGTCCTACTTCTTAACGATTTCGCTAGAATTTAAGCCGTCTTCGCCTTTATCCAAATAACTTGGTTTTTACGATTCAGAATTATAGCATTGTACACCACTCAATTGGCCAAGGACTCTGCTCACTAAACCAGAAGTTGGCCTAATCTCTAGTGAAAACGTAAAGTTTTTCAGCATTTCTAAATGTTTCTTCTACTCATTTTCCCTTCTGGTTTACCGCATAAACTCTATTTGACTCAGGAAAGACGTCAGCTGCTACTATTTGGCTAAGGACTGAAAGGCGACGGCAACGGGAACGGGAAGGGGAACGACAACGTCGACTGAGACGTCAGCGTTAGCATACAATTGCTGAGTAAGGCGAAATACTTGCTGCTACTGCTTGATGAATGTTTCTGTGTGTGTGTGTGTGTGGGCGGGCAGGGCAAGGAGAGCATTCAGGTGGAGGAAAGGGGTAAGGGGAATTATCACCCAAACAGCAAATAGAAGTAGCAACAAACAGAAGAAAAAAACAAGGCGACACATGACAAATGGCGCAACGCAGCGCTCAAGAGGACGCAGCGTCGACTGCGCTGTCGGCGTTGTGAAAATAAAATGTCTGCATATGGGTGTGAGAGTGCACTGGCCTTAGTAGTGGTGTCTATGTGTATGTGTGTGTGCGAAAACCTTGAGCTGTGAAAATTCAAATAAAAAGGAAAACACACAGAGAAATATTTTTGCTTGCTCCATTTTTGGCGCGCAATTTGAAATTGCTGTCAGTCAGTCAAGTCAGACGTGAAATGAAATACGCCAGCAACTACGAAACAAAAACAAAAAAAACAACAAAAAAACACAATAACAAAACACATTGCATTCAATTTGTTCATACGAATTTATCGCTTGTCCGAGACGACGACGCTCTGGAATTTGACCGAAAAGCTCAAATGAAACGTTTTCATTCTTCTCCATTGCTTATTCACTTGTTTTTCGGTTTTTCTTTTCTTTTTTTTTTTTTTTTTGGCAAAATGGAATGTTTGCTCATTTGAGCATATTTCTCATGAACGGAAATGGGAAAATACAAAACCAGGCGATAAATATTTTATAAATTTATGCTTTATTTATTATGACCTTGTTGTTGTTAAAGCGTCAAGTGAAATGATTTGACGAGCTGTTAATATAGGGAAGGGGAAACACGTACATAAACATAAGTATGTATGTATTTATGTATGTATGTATGTAGCTCTAATTTGTATTGAAGTAAGGATACAAATGTATCTTTCTGGGGTTTAGATCCTTAGATAACTTATGGAGAAGTAAGATTTCCCATTTGCCTCCATTGAGACGTCTCTGTAAGCACCCCAGATCTACAATTTTGTACAGTGAAACCTCTACTTGCAAACGCTTGCAAATATACTTCCCAAATTCTCCTTCCCAATTCTGATTATCTGATTCGAAAATATCTCTTGAAAATATCTGTGTCTTAAAAGTTAATGAAATTAACGTCTGTTAAGACTATTTTAAGACCCATTTTAGGCACCTTCAAAGAGCCAACCCCTCCCATAGACGACCAGTTATGTCGGTTCCAAGGGTGTTCAATTATTAGAGAGTTTAATGTTGACATTCATAGCTAAAACTTTGGAAAAATCATAACAAAGTGAATTGGTTTCTATCAGTGAATATAATAATTATATGTAATAAGAAAACTAACTTTAAGTTGGTCTATGTAGGATTTCCCTATTCATATATCCTTAAGCAACCATAAAACCCACAATAAGTTTGTGTATTCTTAGAAAGGAGGTCAAAGAAAGTTTACCATAACAGTAAACCTAGAAAGATTCCAAGCAAAAGGTTTGGGAGGAAAAATCTTTCCTAACTTTTATTTAGAAAATTCGCAAGAACAACTTTCGCTAACAAAATGGCCGCTTCCCAATAACTGTAATGTAAAGCAAAAATAAAGTAAGAAATCTAGATGTTTAGCTCATCTATTACTGACATCTGGAAAAACCTTGTGTTCGATCATGCGCTTGGAGCCACTGTAAGTCATTCATTTCACACTCACTGTCTGTTATCATCACATCAATCACCAGGAAGCCATCAAGGCGCTCCTTCAGTGTTTTGTATGTGTGTGTGTGTCTCTGCTCATCCTATTTGTACAACTCACTCTGCTTAATTGCCACATTGACCCCCTTTGACTGCGTCTACAGGCCATTCATTGTTCTATTCATCATGCCCATTTCATTAAAGAAAGGCTTCTCAGAAAGTCTTCACTCTACAGACATCTAGAGTTGCTTTCCCGTTATCAAGTAAGGTTTCACAAGAGAGATCTTTAAGTGGCTCTATAACAAATACAAACCTTACAACTTACTACAGATAGCTTAAGCTAATTCTAGTTGAGTTTTAGAGAAATGAAACTTTGGGCCAAGTCAAACGATTGAAAAACGCAGTAAAGATTCAAAAATTTACAAAAAACCAAAGTTTGTTTTTCTGAATAGTTGTTTATGTTAAGATTCTATGAATTGTGTTAACTTTTTGTTCTTTTTGAAAGACTTTGGAGAACCAAGTTCTCAAAATTTGCCTTCTATGATCTCAATACCTCAAATTTACACTGCAAAAAAACTATTTAGAAACTCGAACTATTTCAGAAACTCAAAAATATTGCACAAAATCTCAAATCGCATGGGTTCGGGAACAACAAAACACAGTTAATCTAATATGCTTAGCTTATATTGTTATTACGTGTTAATACGACAAAAATGCAAACTTTATAATACAAATTAAGTATATGAAACAACGGAAATTGAGTGACATATTTATATAAGATATTTGATTAATTGAATGCCAATTTCTCTGTTGCTTAATTTGCATAAAAAATGCTATACATGGCAGCTTATCATTAAGGAAAATCGATTTTCCATATAGATCTATAGTAAAGTAAGCTCATGGATCTATAATAGGAGATAATTAATGCATATGTAAGGTTAATAATTGCATAAATTTGTTGTGCATTTAAGGGAAAAAAAGTTATTATTTTGTATTATTTTATGTTTAAATCGAGAACCAAACTTTAATGCTAATTGAAATGACAGATTTCATGTATGGTTTACACAACTGTAATTAGTAATTAGATTTAGTATATGGTATATTTAGTATATTTGTATGTATTTCTGTCTCTCTCTCTTTCTCTCTCTCTCTCTCTCTCTCTCTCTGTCTATCTATCTATCTATCTATCTAGCATGTTTGATGAAAATAATAAGCACACACCTTAAAATTTAACTTTATTGACTTTAGATTAGCATAACTTTTTTTCTATTAACTTGACAACAAAAATTTAAATGTACCTTTCTTTATTGAACATTTGTTTATAAAAATTCATTAATTTGGAAAAGAAAAATACTTTTATTTAAAAGTTATAACAAAAACAAATGTAATTGTATGTAACTTTCTGACTTTTTTTGTTTGATACTAACAAATTGTTACAAGTTTAGATTGTTTTCTTCTTGTTATTTGAATATCAAATTTTCTGATAGGAAATACTTGTTTAAATCAATGTTTTAGCTTTGATATTTGTTGCGAATGAATGTCATGATATGAGTATATTTGGTTTCTAGAGAATGATTCAAAATGTGCCTCTTTTGTATAAACAAATTTCATGCCTCAGACATTTAGTAGAAACTGAAAAACTTTTGAAGACTTTTCACCATCATAAATTACTTCATATTGGCAATGAAATAATTAACAATAATTCAAATGAAATTCATTCATTTTTAATTGATGAGTAAGTAGTATTTATTTATATTCTAGTAGAAAGCAATTTGGAAAGAATAAAGCCATTTTCATGCACCACAAAATCCTTAATAAGTTGATCCTTTGTTCAAAATGGAGTTAAGAGAGCGCGCTAACCGGAAGTGTATAGGAAAAAACCTAAACACACATAATCTTTGTCTTTAACGAGATTTTACTCTTTGTTCTTCTTCCATGTTAATAAGCATTAAAAAGTACTTCTGGTCATGAAACATAGTTTTGTTATGCTAAATAAAAGATTTTGTGTGTTTAAAGCATAGTAAAAATAGAAAAAACTCTTGGAAATTTGAGTTCATAATGTTAAAGTCTTTATGTTTGTAGTTAGCAGACCAAAGACCTTAAAGTTAGTCAACTGTAAAGGAATGTAACTATGAAATAAAGCTAATGATGTGTATCAATTAATAGTTAAACAAAGTCCCTAAGTACTTCAAGGGCTTAGTCAGGTTTGGCTAAGAGAGGGAAAGTGTCCATCCCCCAATTTGCTTAAATTTTAGTTTTAAATAGTTGATTTGAGGACGAGAATCCTCCAAGTTGAAGTTTTCCTACGCCCTTGATGTATTTTCCTTTAGCCAACTCATGTGAAAGGCCAAAAATAACATTGAAAAAGGAAAATGGATCTATTTTTGTTATTAATTAAACATTTTTCATGGTTTTCCTTAGCTGTTTGACCCACAATTATAATCTAAATAGTCTATTGGCATTTGCTTGATTATTGTCAAGGTTTATCACTGGATTTTTTATTAACTATGATTCTTTAAGATATTGTCCAATGAATATTCAGAAATCAATTGAATATTTTTTATGGTTTTGTTTGTAATTGACTAGGAGAAATCGGCAAATAATTTCTCATTTTTATTCCAATTGAAGCGACTGCAATTGAAAGCAATTTTGAATCAATTAGAAATGAATTTGAAGAACTCGGTAAGTTACTTTCAAGTAGCACCGCTGTGTGGCACTTGAGAGCAGTGGCAGGCGGAGTGGGGAGGGGCTGGGCTGGGTAACTTGTCCGGAGGTCGGAAGAAGGCCACAAAAGGGAAGTCAAAGTCGCAAGTTGCTTTTCTCACGCACAAAGCGCCGCCGTTCATATAGATGATGTGCCTCCACCACACTTGTCTCCCCACTCCATTGTGCCACTCTCCTCAGACCCCCCTCCGCCCTAACTTGGCCACTGGTCTTCAACGTCGCCTTCGTCGTCGTCGTCGTCGTCGTCGCCGCGCACTTCACAAATGAGTGCACATAATTTTTGATGAGACCCCAGTCAGGCCCCACCAGTTCGAAGCGCTGCGAAAAAAAGGTAATAAAACAACAACAAAAAGAACTGAACAAAATCAGAAGTGAAGAAGAGAAAAAAAAACAAAAAACACCGACTGAAACGAGGCGCAAAACATAACAAGAACAAGGCAAGCGAGCTATAGACCCAGAGACAGAGCCAGAGCCACAGTCAACGGAGGCTATCATCTTCCATTCCAATTTCAATTCCAGCGAAACGAAATATTTTGAAAAACACGCCAATTGGTCATGTCTCGACCTCGTCGGGGCTGCAGTTTATATGTATGTCTCTGTGTGTGTGTGCGAATGTGTGTGCTTATTATTCGATTAACTCGAATCCCCCTGCAGCGGCAATATAACTTTTATTTGAGTTCCGCCTACAGACTGTGTTTTTGTGCGACAAGAGGAAGCCAACAGCAACCGCAGCCAAATTGACACACACACACACACACAAAGGTGATTGGCGGTGGAGGAGGTGGGGGGGCGACTACATCGACTGAGTGCACAACGAGGCCCCCCAACAGAATGCACAAAGTTCACTAAAGGTAGTAATAGACAGAGAGAAAGAGAGAGATACAGAGAAACCCATAGAGATAAACGCAGACACTGGGAGTCAGACAGATAGAAAGAGAGAGACAAGGCAAGAACAGGTGCAAACACACACACACACGCTCAGCCCCGAATCGTATTCACACCTAGACAGCGGTTTTTCGAATCTTTTCCAGAGATGAGCTCCAGAAAGTTGCCAAACTATGACTACTTCCGTTTGCAAATCCTTTTAACGAGTTTCCAAGTCTGCACTTGAATTGCCAAAATATGTTTTGTAAACTCTTCAACACCTTAGCAAGTATACTAAACAAGTCGTTCTTAGTATATGTACTAAATTTCTGTTGATTATCACATCAACAACATGGTTTTCTTTATCATTTCCAAGAAATGAACCTTTTCTTCAGCTCATATCAAGAAATCGCTCATTAATATGGCCACAATTAATGTCAAGACTATATACTAATTCTCTCTAATCCAAAACATCTAACAAACATTCTATACAAAGAAGAGATTAGATGTTTACAAGGATGTTGTAAGCTACCAACCAAACTAAACTATATTTAAGCACTAGCAACTATGTCCTTTGGCTTAGACAACAACTACATCCAACATACTTCAGCCTGCGATTCGAATCACCGTTGTTCATCTATCAAAGACTGCCAAAGGATAAGAATGTAGATACATAAATATTATTTAAACTAAACTAAGGACACGCTAAACAGAGCCAAAACGGAATGGGAGTGCTCTTGCTCTAACACTTACAGATCTGGATGAATGTATTCAAATACCCACTTGAGACATTCAGTCTGAATTGAACAAATTCAAGTGCTAACCTTATAGTTGAACTCATTCAATTGTTCGATGTCCGACTAAAACGAATGAATTGAGAACCGAATCAACTGAATGAGACAAATAAGTACTCATACTTAAGATAAGCATACAATGCATAAGTATGATTAATCATGATTTTCATTGGTTATTAAAGCTGAAACATCATATGGAGGCTTTGCTTTATATAGATGACCGATTTGAATGACTCTCACAGCATAATCAGGAGTTTACAGCGTGATAAACAGGTTTCGGTAAGTGGTAAACACCTTACAACGATTAAGAACTTTAGAAAAAAAATTTAGCAGTTCAGAATTGGTAGAAAAGTTTAAGCCATTCGAATAAAAGTTTAAATCTTAGTTCAATACTCCAAAATGTTAAAGGAAGACAAGTAACCGAGTGGTTTGGACTCAAAATGTATTCAAAAACCACCAATGAGAGAAAATATTTCAGACGGTGAAACCGCCACGTTTTAGATTTTCAAGGTAGACAACCATATTCATACGTCTAAAATTGTAATTATGATAGATGGTTTGAAAATATAAAGCTAGCGGGTCTCAAAATGTATTTGCAATGTATTCAAAAATAGAAAACATATTTCTAGTTTAGATTTTTTCAATGCTGGGCATCAATTTTCGAAAGATTTTCAAGGTACAAAACTATGTTTCATTGCTTCATATCATAGATTTCAGTTTCCTATGGATAGGAAAACCATAAGCTTTCAGTTTACTTAAGACTTTAAGGGTAAATAATCGTTAAAATCGTACATATAAGCTCTTGAAGTAGCCATTTAAAACTTTATTCAATATCATTCATTGAAGTTAACTGTTTTTTCAGTCTTTTATTCCCTTTTTTCACATAATTTCATAGTAATTCCCAATATTATCTGATATTTCAGCTGAAAAGACATTAGCTCTAAAATTTATATAACTATCTTTAAGTAAAACCTAATAATCGAGGAAATAAAGCATATTATAAAATTTAAACTGAACTTTTTGTAATTCTCAACTAATTTTGGCAACGAATTAATGGCACGGAAATTGCAATTTTGGAATCTTCGAAATAGTCTGCTAATGATATAAATTTGTGTTACTCAAATAGAGAGAACCTTTAAGCCTTTGACTAAATCCTTGGTTAAAATCGACCAATTTTGATTGGCTTGAAAAGTTGTTACGATTCGGTTTCTCCCATATGCTGAGGGATCAGATAAAATATATTGGGTTAAATGTTTAACTAAACTCTCAGTTCACTTGAATCTCAGCAATCGTTAGAAAGAATCATAGTCCTGGCTAGGTTTATTGAAAAGTTTGAGACCCCAAAATTAAGTTACCTACGGAATCTATATATTTTGACATCACTTCAGATCTCATTGAAATTGGATATACACAATTTCAGCTCAATTTGCAATTTGAAGTGTTCAATGCTATATTTTGGCTACACATGGTTAAATATTTCCACTGCCAACTGCAGGCCATTTCTTGGCCCTTGTACTCCGCCCTCGCTTCTGTCACGTTTGTCATAACCTCTCGGCCTTTGGCATCCAATGAAGCCGCAAAATTGTGGCCTCCGTCTCCGACTCCGTTTTGGCGTTTTTGTTCAAAATGGCAAATTGCCATGCTAGCAAGCAGCCACATGCGAGTCCCCCAGTCAAAGGGGGGAGACAGAGCTCACAGTGGAGTTGGCGAGTGGTGTATATGGGGGGTGCAGAGGGGACAGAGTTGAAGGGGGCAACAATTCGTACAGCATTCAACATCGTTGTACAACGAAATCGAATTCGTTTTGCGTGTTTCGCATAACGTTGTGCGAGCTTTCAAAGGGGACACACCTTGGATCCGGACAACCTGGCCACCCCCGCTCCTCATCATGGCCCCCCGCGGGCCTTAAATTGTTCCCCTATGCTATGAACTCCTGGCTTTGGCCTCGTGTAAATTCCAAAACGTGCCGAGGATTCGCTTGGTTAACGCTCATTTTGTTATTTCTCGTTAGTTTCGGTTGCTCTCCCTATCTCTCTAGCTCTCTTTCTCTCTCAATCTCCCTTACAATGGCACTGTCTCTCTCTCTCTCTGTCTATCTCTTTTACGCTACTTCGCGCTTGACTTACCTCTTCATTAATTTCAGATTTCATTTGATTTTCCGTTTCCATTCAATTGGGATCAAAGTTGAGACTTGGCATAATTTTAGACCGCGCAAAAAAGAACAACAAAAATCCCCTAAAATTATCTTTGCCATTGGATCTTTCGAACAAAACAAAACAGAAACAAAATTCCATAAAGGAAACGCTTAAAATTTTTTAAAGATAAGATTCCCAATTGCCGTCATCGTGTATATGTATGTATGTATGTACTTTTAGTGAGTTATTTTATGGCAGTCCTAAAACTAATACGTTCTTAATTAAGATTGATTTATGGCGGCGATTTTAAGGCCGGAAAACAATAGTCGAAAATCGCTTAATAACCAAAGACAAGGGCTTACTTAACGATTCAAGTTCCTAAGAGATAAGCAAAAAGTTTCCCCAGAATAACCTTAGAATGTTATTTTAAAGTTAATTGAACTTGGCAAATGTCTCATTAATCTTTCAACCTAATTTGCATTTAAAATATTCACTTTTCACGTACATTAAGATTGTATAACTTTTTGACATTTTGCCAAAGTTCTCCATTCATAATCTATTCAAATTTCTATTAATATTTATATTATTTCTCTAGAAATACTTGAATCTTTGTTTGCTCATACTATTGTGTTTTTTTCTATTGCGACGTTCTATACGCGTTTATTATCTTATATATTATACAAAATTATTCAGTTTAGATAACGTTTATTTTAAAACAAATTGATTGAAATGATATCTAAAAGAAAGTTTAGTTGATAAGCTGTTTTATTGATTGATATAGAATTGAAATTGAGTTTAGACCACAAGATACAAATGTATCTCAGGCAATGTAATGACTAATGGCTTAGTCAACAACTAATATGCAAATAATGCAATTTCCGTTTGTTTTTCCCCACTCGTTAGTTTTTAACTACGAGTCATTAAATGTAAAGTAAACTTTATTAAGTTTATTCATTGAAAAGTTATTCAAATATTAGATTAAAATATCATAAAAATGTAGTAAAAATGTATTCCACAAGGATTGAAAGCCCTTTTAACTACTTTTGTTGTACTTAAAATGCTTTTACAAACTTCTAATTAGAAGGCACAACTATTGAGTTGATAATTAACAATGCAGTAAGAGTAATTCCTAACCACAACATCGACAATTATCAATCCTAGAGTATAGGCGAGCTCGATTATTACTTAGGAGGGGTACAAGAAAGTGTGCCAAGAGTTTGTAAAGATATTTTAAGAACATTTATCAATCATCAAGCAAAAAGTCTCATCATAACGTGGCTGCTAAAACTAGTTGAGAATCACAACTAAATGAAGCGACAACAGAGCAAGCTCGACATCAAATATATGTATGAATATGATTGTTTCTTGGGTGTCACAAACATGTGACCAAATTTCCGTGTAATTATTTCAAGAAACACCAATTTATAGAATTAAGAGACTTTGCTGAAGAACTTTTGATTTCCAAAGGCCATAGTTGAGACTCACAACTAAATGACGGGAAAACAGATTGACCAAACTTACAATAACAAAGTTCTTCTTTTCCTTTATAACTTAAAAAGTCATCAGAGCAATATTGAGGGGGGCCAAATTCAGGTTGTCAAAGAAGAAATGTTTCACCCAAACATATACATATATATTTATATATAGAAATTAAAATCAGTAAACATATTTAATGTATCGCAAAGATTCTGATGGCTTTTCATTAATCTGTTTTTTTTTAGACTAAACTTTTAGCAATTTCTAAACGATTTCAAAGAGTTTCAAGTATGTAGTATATCTCAATGTGTCTTTAAGCATTTAAAAATGTCAACAAACTTTAGGATATTTAAAAACATAACTTGATTTCGGATAGATTTTGGAAATTAAAATGATTTGAATTGTTTATAAAATTTTACTCCAGATTGAATGACATCATTCATACTTGAAAATAAAGACTAGCATTTGTTAAATACTAAAAAAATGCACTAAATTTCTTGTCTTGGGCATTTCTCATCTTAATTTTCCAATTTAAAATTTCAATTAAAATCATTAAAAAGTGCTATTGCTTTCAAAAATAGTTTAAAAGTCTGTCAAAGTTATAAATTACCAAAAGTAACATTTTTTGAATTTTTAAAAGATTTTTTTTAACATAATTTTCTCCAGTTTCCTTAAATGCGAGGATGGGAGATTGCCCCAAGTCTTTGCTAATTCGGTCCTGAACCACGATCTCTTAGGAAATGTCAATATTTAAAAGATCTTCACTGACTTTTGCCATCACAAAATGTATTTAAAGTTAAATGTTAATCAAAATGAAGTAATTTGCTGAAATTTTATCATTTCTTTGACCTTGTAGAGTGTTTTTTTTTCCAATTTTTGGCGTTTTGCTAAAAAACCTCTTTAAAATTAGTCACCCAAAACAAAAACTACAAAACTCTTTACACTTTATCAACAAATAAAGCAAAAAGTTTTCCATACTGAATGAATATATGTAGATACATATGAATGTGTGTATAGAAGCTTGATTAATTTGTTTTTAATACCCACCTACCCACATACAGGGGGGGGAATCTAGACAGGTGTCTACAATATATGTGTATATTTACTTGTGGCTAGATATTTATTATGAATATAGTAGGTATTGTGGTCGAGCCAAATGCTAATTGCGCCATCGTTTTGGTTAAACAAGCTGAACGGTCGTGACAGTTACATCAGCAAGTCGGAAAGCCAGAAAGTCAACAGTCCGCAGTCGGCTGGCGGCAATCGGCGAATAAACAGATAATAAATCATAACAGTTAAGTGTTTTCAATTACCCAATTTACCAATCGCAAATCGCAAAACGGGGCACGTTCCAAGCCAAGCCAAGCCAAACAACAACAACAACTACGAAACAGACGACGACTGCGACGATGTCTACAAGCAATTGCTATTTATCAGCAGAGCCATAGTAGACCTTGGTTACCCAGGGATGGTGAGGGGGAGGGGTAGAAGAATTGCTCCCCAACAGCAGCAGCAGTCAGTAGCAATGGCAGTGGCACATGCCAAACACACAAAGAAGGGGGGAGGGGATGGAGAAGGGGTTGAACGTTCGAGGGGTTAGCCGACTTGCCAAAGCTCTTAAAAGCAAAACAAAAGCTAAAGCTGATAAGTCTCTGTTTTCGCAATGCCAGCAAAAAGTCAAACGGCGTGGCGTCTGTCGTATGAAATTCCCCGACCTCTTTCCTAGCACCCGGCCTCATCACCCCACATCACACCCTCCCTGTCACTCTCTCTCTCTCTCTCTCTCTTACTCTCTATCTATATTGTGGGTGTGTGCAGTAAAGTGCGACATTTTGCTGCTGATTAAGTAGCGTTCGTTTTTAATAAAAAGTACGACAAAACAAATAAAACACAACAAGTTGTAGCTGAAAACATGGAAATGAAAACGTGACACGAAGAACCTCACCCAAATGTCGACCCCAAAACAAAAATTCACTTACAAAAGTTTACAAAATTAATTAAATTGAAATGAAAGCTGTATTCAAAACGGAACACGACTAGAAATGAATATATAAGCTGGGCTTAAGTACTATATACCTCATCTGGTATGCCAAAAATACTAATATAGATAAATATTTATTTTGTGACAAAAGTCGTAAATTGTTTACAGTGTTGGAAAATGAACCTTTGCGGACCTCACAAGGACCTTAAGTGACCCGAAATATATTAAAATCTTGTATATAGATGTTTAATCCGTGAAGTAAGTCTTCAATATGTTGAAACAAGTCAACTAAACAACATTTACTCTGGTATCCAGTGCTGTAAAATGTATTTGTAGGGATTTTATACTTTACCTTTCTTTACTGCTGTGTAAATTTTCTCACATGGACATGACTGTATACTTATTTTACCTTTCTCTTACTTCGGGACATTTGTCTCACATAGACAGTGATTAATTTTACTTAACTTAGCTTGAAACAGGTCGAGTATTCAATTTACAGGAGGTATGCAGTTCAGTGTTGCAAAATACTATGTACATATATGCTAAGATTTGTAACACTCAAAGTTTTCTGTGATGTCAATAAATGATTTCGTTTCTCTCAGTTAGTTGAGATAAACTACGGATTTCCTACTTACCCTTCTTTTCCTGCCTTTGAAACAATCTTACTTTGAAGATTGACTTTGAGCCGGCTTATGATAGACACAAAGAGGTCGAATTCTAAAGAGGTAAACTCAGTTTGTCTAAAAATTATACATATTTTTGTTTCATTTACTAAAATTAAGTTACAATAGAAGATAGACCGGTTGTCGATGCCGTGTCCGTTTATCCACAGTATAATGGAAGGCTTTGAAGGATCACCCGAATGATTTGATTGACTTAAGTTACAATCGTAATACTTATTCTAAGTTCACATATTCTGCAACACTGTTCTTTGGTTCGAATTATGGACATAAGAGTCACAAAAAGATTAAGATCAGCCTAAATCGTCTGAAGCACTAGAGAACTAAAGAACTAAACTTGTTTCCCATAGAGTACAGTCTTTTCTATGGATCCGTCAGATGATATCTCAAATATTTTAAAAATAAACCAACAAGTTACTTTGGAAAAACTGTAATCTATGTCGTTTTGAAGCCTTTAAAGCTATCTTATATCTAAGATATAATCAAATGGTCATAATACCTCCGGAAAATATGCTGATCGGAGATATAACTATATGCTAAAATTATTTATTTGATGGTTTGTATACCTTGAAAGTCGGAAATTCACGACATAGCTAAAAAGGTCTTACAATTAGTTTAAAATATGCATTAATAAAGCAAAATATATTAAAAAAAAAAAGACCTTTTTTAATATCTGGGACACAAAAAAGGCGGAATGAAACATAGATTGGATCACATTTTTAGCTATTTTTCGAACTTCGAAACACGCTTACCTACACTTTTCAAAACTTTTCTGAATTATGAAACACTTTTTATTAAAACAGACTTGCCAATCTTAAGTATTTGAAGCTGGATGGGCCTTTAAGATATGTTTTTTTAGAAGAGGGGAAGACTACGCATCAATGTCAAAGATTTTGTCACAATTCTTGAAACATTAACAATATAAAGATAAACTAAAACGGATACTAAGATCCCACAAGAATCACTTAAATGACTTTAAGGAATTTCCACTTGCAAAGCATCTAAAATGTTTTACTACAAAAGACTTAACAAAATGGATCTTAAGTCAATATCTAATGGAAGCTATGAAATAAATATGATTGGCTTTTGCTTTAAGTACTTGTCACGTTGCCATCTCTATGGTTAGATGGCACGACACTTTAACTGAGGACACACACACACATGGCCAACCAAGGAAAAGAAAATAAAATGACACCCACAGGCCGCAATCCAACAAATAAGTAGCAAAAATCTAAGGCAGTCAGAAAGGAAGGTAAAGTCAGTCAGCCACAGCCACAAGCAGGCAAGAGTAAGAAGGACGAGCTCGTTATTTCCAATTTTTGTTGGCTTGGTCCTCGATTTCGCCCTTGCAGAAGGTTATGCCACTCTATGTGGCACGTGCCCCACAGTTCTTCTCTATGCCTCTGTGGCTGCGGCTTTTGTGTCAGTGTCAGTGTGTGTGTGTGTGTGTGTGTGTGTGTGTGTGTGTGTGTGTGTGTGTGTAGAAGGCAGTTGGCTTTGGTTTTAGCATGCTGCCATATGTTTCCGGCAAGTGTTGCACCCAAACTCATCCTTGTCATGAAGCATGAAAAGCGTTGAAATTTCCCTGACCCAACAACAACAAGTGGGGGTTGAAAATATATTTTTTTGCATTTGTTGTAACCTGATCTCATGTTGTCGCACTTTTGCTTGATTTATCATTTTGCCCATAAAAAATGAAACCACATTTTGTCGATTTGATTCGTTTTTATATATATATATTGGGGTGTTGATCCTTTTTATTATATATCATTTTGGAAAAATCAGCTAAATTATGTTCTAATATTGGGAGTGTGTGTGTGTGTGGGTGTTCCAGTGTCTCTAACAATAATAGTTACATACATACAATCAGATAGCTAAATATACATACATCAATATGGTTATAGTTTATATATATATATATTCATAATGTTAGTTTATATAGTGGAACAATAATATAATATCAGCTTAAAGTGTAAAAATTGTACAGTAAATTGCAAAATCAAATTCTAATCATAAGCCTTGTCATTAAAAAAGGAAATTTGCAAGAGCTGAAGGGAGGGGGGGGGGGGAGGAGAGGAGAGGTGTTTTCTTTCCCAATTTGTTTGATTGCTTGGAAGTTATGTAAATTTTTTCTAACCCAAAAACTAAACAAGGGGGGTTGGAAAAATTCTATATTAGGGGTAGTTAACGCCCCTCTCTCTCTCTCTCTCTCTCTCCCTCTCTTTCTTAGTACTATATTTAGTTTTGTTTTAGGTCAGCTCAAAATTGAAAATTTGTTAAACGACAACGACAAAATTAAAAAATCTAAAGCTTTATTTCGCATATTTAAGTATATCAATTGTTATCTGTTATATATATATCAGAGGGTTTTAGTTTTTGTTTTTGGTCGAAGCTTTTGGTTTGAAAAATAAAAATTATTCAATATTTGTGCATTTTTTTGTTGTTTTGCTTCGATTGAAATTTATGTACAAAGTTCGTGCTGCAATTAAACGTAACTAAAAACGACAAACACACATACATACATACATATCTACAAGATATATTTTGTGTTTGTTTTTTTGTTTTTGTTTTTGTTTGTTTCTTTATGCCTGACACGCTCGCCCAAAAGCGGCGCAAAATCGTTAAAATTTTATCGCCTCAACAAACGAACGTGCGTTCTATCGGTGTATCTGACTACCTAACACCACCAGAACCACCACCAACCACCCCCGCTGCCAACCATGGATACCCCCCCACCACACCCCACCATGGAATGGTATAGACTCGCTTTGGCGTTCTAAAGTGCTCGTCAGTCACATCGTTTCACACTTCAAAAGTGATGTGTATATATATGAGTGTGTGTGTTTGTGTGTGGGTGGTTGAGAGTTCTCACACATACAATACTATATATATGTATATGTTAATATCTGAATAAAATATTCTTTATGCGAATTTGATTTTCTGTGTTATCATAAATGGCAATAACAATTTCTCAAACTTTTACAGTTCAAGTTTTTTTTTTTTTTTTTTGGGAACTTTTTCTAGGCATGCTGGGTTTGTCTATATATATATGTATGTCTTATCGCCCTATATACAGGTATATAATAATAATTTTTGATATTAATTTTTGTTTGTTATAACTATTTTGTTTTTCTTTTTGTTTTTTGCATCTTTGTAAAATGTTTGCTATATGTAAATGTTATCTAATTTGAAAAAATTTTTAAGCTTTTTATAAAGTTTTTGTTTTTTTGGGGTGGTGAGGGGGGTGAGTTTTGTTTGTTTGTCATATTTAAATATTGCTTTCGATATCGAAGGTATTTCTGGTTGATTTTTTTTGTTTGTTTAAGGCTTTTATGAAATTGTTATTTGATACCCGTTAATAAAAGAAACAAAAGCTCAAATTGCATAGAGTGTAAATTATTTCTCTCTGGTGCTAATTGTTTACAATTTGGCGCCTTTTAGTTTAGTTGTTGCTGTTGTTGTTGTTGTTGGCATTCTGTAGATTCTCCAAAGGCGCCACAAGATACATCTGACTACCGCATAGCCAAAGAAATGCTGAAATGGAAAAGAAAGAAGAACAAAAATGAAAATGTTATTCATCGTTTTACACAAAAATGATGTAATGACTCTACACAGACTTGATGTTCGTTAAAAAAGAGCGAGATAGAGACAGGGAGGGAGAGCGACAAAACTCTCAAAATTGTAACGGCAAAACTAAAAAGTAAAGTTCGTATGAATGACCGACCACAACGACCATCGAAAGAGAGAGAGAGAGCCCCATAGTGGGGGCCCACGTAGAAGACCCAAGACACATTGACGACGGGGCCCCGCTAAATTTGTGTATAATGACTACTTGAGAAAGAAAAAAAGGGGAGAAAAAAACACACACAAATCCAAAGCAACAAGAAGTAGTGAGGTAAGAAGACACAAGCTACGAGGAGGAAGAGAGGGAGGATGAGGAGGAGGTAGGTAGCAAAAGGCCAAGAAGTTGAAGAAAAACGCAAACACGAAATGTAATTTGTATAATTCGAGTTTCCCTCTCTCTGTCTCACTGCCTCTTTTCCGGCTTGTGTTTTTTTTCCAACAAGTGTGGGAAATGCGCCAAAAACCAAAAAAGAATAATGAAGAAAATATTTGTAGATTCATCAAAGTAATGAGAAGAATTGAGATTAAGTATGATTGATTGGCCTCAGCCCTTTGCAAGAGAAGAAAACTAATGTGTTTACATTCGAATATTCATAGATCATTTGACTGAGTAGATATATCTATTTCAAACTGAATAATTCTGCTCCTCGAATGTTACAATCAAAAAACTTATGTGTTTATATTCAACTGAGAAGATATACATATCCAAATTTCATTATGATAGAGAAGACAATGAAGGATCATTGAAGGATAACTGTCCTTTCATGTCCAATACCTAATTAGACTCTTGTATTTCTATTGAAATCTACTGAAATTGACAGATCTATGTAGCTTATAATTTTAGTGAGGGAAATCGGACGTTGGGGAGATATCGATGTATTTGGGAGAAAAAAACATTCTCAGATGGTTTCAACTCGGATAAGCAGCGCTTGGTGGTTTAAAATAGTTTAAATTACCATTCACTCATATGTTGACCTTTTGTTTAAACAATTGTATCTATTGTGCATTATAAGCTACCACATTTTCTTTGGGAAAACTTAGGGAAAATGCCATTGTCAAGAATCATCTTGGAGGGCAAAAACCACCGCAAAGTGCGGAATATTGTTCAGTGAACCAAACCAAACAAAAAAAATGAAACTCTTTCTTTCCCTTCGTTTCATTCTCTCTCTTTCTCTCTCTCTCTCTCTCTCGGTTTATTGTGTATTATTACATTTACTGTGCATTTATTCACGATTAGTTGAACTTTTCAAGCAATCCAGTTAGGCTTTCACAATGGGTTGGGAAATAGAGGGTTGAAAAAGAACTTCTTCGAAATGAAATCGCAGTCAAATTAACACAAAAGACGAAACTCAGAATTTCAATTTCAACATATTTTAATTGTGTATCTAAATACGTTAAATCCATTATAAGCTGACACTTGAGTTAAAAGAGATTTCTTTACATTGGCAGAACATCATTTTAGACTTTTCCAACACTAAACAAAAGGTTTAAAGTTTCCTTTTTTAACATAAACACACTTATTTAGATCAATGTAAACATCACTGAAGTTACTATACCATTTCTAAGATGAAATATCAAGGTATAAAACTGCATATCAGTATTAACGGCATTGCCTAACACTGTTGAGAGAATAGCTCTTAAGTAAGTATTAAAGACAGGCACTTATTTGTTGAGTGAAAAACTGTTCAACAACTTTCTGTGGGTCTTAAACGTTTCAACAACTAACTAAAAATATCACTTGGCCCTTTTATTTTAAGTTTCTATCTACTTTTGACATTTTTATCATCTATCAATGATATTTTTCTGCATTATTGAACACTAGAAACAGTTATTAAGTTGTTCATAGCATACTTTAAGGAACTAAAAGCTCAGTTAGGTAAAGCCCACTGTTAAGATACATACATATCTACCAAGAATGGTCATAACAAAACGGTTTAACTGCTTTCTAAAGAACTCTTGACCCATACTTCTGCTCATAATGGAGGGCACAAGCTTTCTTTCTTTCTTTCTATCATTCAACTAACTAGTTTAATATTAATCATGTCTAGACTGACTTTTCAAACTTAACTGTAGAGTAAATATTTGGCACTTACCTTGTGACTAAGCGGAACTTGCCACCGGAGCCAGGGTGTCAGTAGCTGAAATTTGTACGGGCGGCTTTGACATGGCGGCTTCTTGGGATAGTTGGACACTGGCTGATGGAGCTGATGGAACATTGCTACTGCTGACCATATTTGTTGGCATGGTCAATAATGTACTCGCAGCTGTGACCGTAACTGTCGTAGTGGTTGCTTCTTTCAATTCCGTGGATTTGCTTACAGCAGCAGCAGCAGCAGCTGGTGGTGGTGTGGTTTTGGCCACCTCCGGCGATTTGGCTGGTGCTGGTGACTCTTCTGCTAGGGCTGCTGCTTTGGCTTCGGCGCGTATGTTCAAATTGGCGGCCACTTGATCAATTGTTGTGGGTTTCTTGGTTAGAGCACGCGGCGAAGTGGCTGCCGCACTCGAGCCCGTAACTTGTGATGAATTACTATTAGTTGGACTGACTTGTATGGTATTGGGTGTAATCGGTTGGGAGGAGGAGGTTGGAGTGGTTAGTTTAGACAGCTTCTCATCGGTTTTAACGGTCATGCTAACGGTTACTGGAGTGGCTGTTGCCGCTGCCGCTGCTGTAATGGCTGGCTGATTGCGAAAGGCCAAAGCCGACGGATTTGGTATACTACGTACTGAAGCATTTTGTGGTCTTACCACAGCATTGGCATTGGCATTCTTTGGCTTGTTGTTCTCAAACTTGATTGAAATCTTTTCGCGTGCCGTTGCCGATTCCGAAAGCATATGCAGATTCTGTAGATCATCGCCACTCGAAGACGATGACGACGATGCAGACGCAGATGATTTGGAGTTGGAGTTGGAACTGGCGGCTGCCGTGGAGGCAGTGGTGGTGCTGGAACTGGAGGTAGGACTGTTTGCGGATATGTTCTGTTTGATTTTATTCAATGCCACCTCCAGGCTATTGCTAACCAAGGGCTGAGATGATGTAGGCGCCTTCGATTGAACCTGGCTTTGCTTGGCTGATAAATCAAGTATGTCGGCATCCTTCGCTGTTGCTGTTGCTTGACTGGATGTTGTTGTTGCTGCTGTCGTCGTCGTCGTTGGCGGCGGCGGACGAAATTCACGTAAACTTGTTTTAAACTTGTCACTCGTGCCATTGGTTTTACTTGTTTGCTGACCCGTTGCCGTTGGGGATTTCTTTGAATTGACGCCCGACGACGACTTTGATGAAAACGGCAAGGGAACAATGTTATTGAGAAAATTTAAGGCCGGCGGAGATGTGCGATAAGCCGAAGAAGACGAAGATGCCACGGCCTGTGATCGTTGTCCACTCAATACAACAGAAAGTGGCGGCGATTTGGATACTGTCGGTATCGGCATTTTTAATTGACCCGGCTTGGCGGGTAAACCGATTGGTGGTCCCATTAAACGTGAACTGGGCGGGCTTAGGGGTGGCATTGTCAGTTTTGGTTTATTTGGTCCAAGACGGACTATCTCCAAAGCGGGCATATGATGATCCATTGCAGTGGGATGATAGCTTAACAAGTTGTTGTTGTTGTTATTGTTGATGTTACCTGTTCCCTGACTGGTGGTGGTGGTGGCGGTGGTCGTCGTCGAGCGTGGGCGTGGTGTTATGCTAATTGCCTGATTGGGCAAACTGGTTAAACTCAAGTTCGGACATAGCAATGGCATTGACGATTTTGCCATCTCGGGTCCATAGAGACGCATTTGCTGCTGTGGCTGATGGGACATCTTTGGGCCATGATTTAATTGCCATTTGGCTGCCATGGCTGCCTGTGTTGGACCCTGATGAGGATGCGGGTGATGAAGATGATGATGGAAACGTTGTTGTTTGCCTGGATGTGTCTCATCGATGGATATTGAACGCTTGGCAGCTGGCTTATTGGCCGCACTGGCTATCGAACTGGGCGTGGAGAGGTAACGTTGCATGGTATGTGGCATTGGCCTAGTTGGTGGCGGTGGCGCTTGTGGCACCACAAAATGTGGTTTACTACGATTATTTTGACTCAATGCTTGTTGTTGTTGCTGTTTTGGTTTCATAGGAACACTCAAAGAAGCAGCCGCAACAGGAACAGAAACGGAAACAGGAACAGGAGCTGTTGTTGCTGTTGTTTTGGAGACATTGGCCATTGTTGTTGTAGTTGCAGCTGGTGAGGATAAGGATGTTGCTGTGGCTGTTGTATTTGGGGTAAAAGCTTTGAATAAACTTGGCGGCAAAGGCGGTGAGGCCGGCAAAGTTAGTTCTTTGGTATTTACTTTAGCCAGACTCTCATTAGTGCCTCCCAAGGAAGTTGGCGTTATCAAGTCACTTATGCTCCGTGCCTCTTCACCCAAAGTTCTATTCAAGACATCGCTACTTTCCCGGGACTTCTCATCCAATTTCAAGTGGGTAAGCGACACCGAGGCCAATTCCCCACCGGCCAAAGAATGTGAACGCTTCAGATCGACCTTGTGTGCCTTTGGAGTTGTGGTTATTTTCATCTTCATTTTGCCATCGGTCTGTGAACTAATCTCTGCATGCAACTTCTTACGTTTGCCGTTCGCATCTTTTGGCTCTTTGGAGTGCTTCTTCTTGCGTTTACGATGCGAACTCGAACTGGAGCTGATGGCCACTTCATTCAAGCCATTCGAACTAGAACCATTCGTGGACGATGAACATGAGGACATGGGCGAGGCATTTGGACTGAATTTGGTATCTGCCACAATTGGTGTAGTTGCTGCTGGTTCAATTGGTTTTAGGCCTATATTTTTGGCATATGTCTCCAGATCCAATTGCTGAGCCGAAGAGGTCTCCTCTAGCCTGGCCCCAGCCGATTTGGGCATAGATAGTTTACTCTTCATGCTATTCAATTCGATTTTCAACTTGGGCAAATGGCTTGATTTCTTGTTGGCTGTCTTAAGCTCAAAGACTCCCTCATCGCCATAGCCAGAAGATTTACTCAATTGGGAAGGAGGTATACTAACTACAATGTTGGCATGAGAGACTAAATTTGTAGTCGTCGTCGTCGTCGATGATGCCTCATCGCCCACCAGAACTGGTTCGCTTTTAACCCGTGCCACCGGATAGTCACTGTAACGCATATCATTGCTACGCAAACTCTTAAAACTACTGACCGGACTTGGCTCCTCTGGTTCACGTTTAGCTGGTGTTGCGGCAACACGTCGCATTGTTGTCGTTTTCGATACATTCGAAACTTTGCCACGCGCCTTGCTCGAACGTTGCGATGCTTGCGATTCTATATCCAATTCCAAGTCATCGGCAAAGGTCACCGATTTGCCCGTTTTCCAACGACCCACACCACCAACAACACAACTACTAGCCTGCTCATGTCCTTGTCCTAATTCAATATCCTGCTTAACTTTTGATAAATTCTTCTCTTGACAATTTATACGCTCCATTTCATCGTACAATAGTATCCTATAGTGAAAGGCCATGGGCGCAAGCTGTTGGAAAAGGAAACGGCGAACCGGGGTTGTTCGAGTGTTAATCTAGCAGAACAATTGGTTTCTACAGCCCATCAGAGGTTAATCCTCTCAATCCCTCCCATCCCCCAATCACAATTTCCCCCAAAACAAATAAAAGTGACCACTTACCCGATTCCATTTGTAACAGTAGCCCACGTCCATTAGTGTAAAATTAATTGGTAATACCTCATCCTCATATGTGATCTCCAGATCGATTTGTTTATTCTCCAAATCAATATCATATTTGGAGGATAGAAAGCGTTTCAAATGCTGAACTTTAAGACCGGCGGGACACTGCAAATATATAATCGCTGGACCCTTACCCGCACCGCATTGTTGCAACATGGCGGGATGATATTCTAATGATAAACTGTAAAGATATAGACAAATGTGGGGAAGGAGAAGTTGAGAAAAAGGGTCCAATAAATGTTAAATTCCTTAATTAAAGTAAATATTATGATTCAAAACAAAATAAATAGTGGCGTGAAGAAATCCAGCAAAAAGGTGTTCGATAAAAAATTTAATATTTGGTAATTTTCGACGACCAGTTAGTGGATTTATGAAAATTGCTCGACCATTTTGAAATTTCACTATTTTTGTCGAACGACAAGGGAAAAAACTAAAAAATTATTAAAAATATCGATATTTCGGGGGGTATCTAGATCTTTAAGTGACCCTTGGATAGCGACTTGGTCTAAGTAGATTCAACTTTCAAATAAAGAATTTTGGACAATTCCCAAGTTGGAAATCTTGAGGTCTGAGAGGTTCAAAAATCTTAAGAAAATATTTTCTAGATCCGTTCATGATAAAAGTTAATGAATATTTTCACTTGTTTATAAGAAATGAAGGGAAGACTCACCTAATTGGTTCTGCAACTGTAAAGAACTCCTGTTGAGGTTTTTCATCCTCTTCCGCATCGTCCTCCTCCTCGTTAGACAATTCCTTTTGCTGTTCCTCAAACTCGGCCAATTGATTGCATTCTCTTTGATATAGACCCGGCACCAGTTTATAGATCAGCGAACGTTTTGTATTATCAGGTCTGAAACGTGAACCCTTTCGAAATTATAGTAAACTGCAAAATAATCATCCCAATTGATAACCTTACCTTAGGTTATCTTCACTGATCTGTTTGCCTCCAGTGCTTTTGCATTCCGGACAATAGGCATCACGCAGCAGATGTTTCAATATACAACTGCGGCAATCTGAAAGGAATTGAATTACCTAATAACATTTGCACTTTACGTAATTGTTCCTCGAGACTTACATGTGTGATAACAATAATCCACGGTGGTGGGATCAATCATATAACCCTGACATATATTACATGTGATTAGGCTATGAAATTGCCTCACATCACATGAAATGTTTAAAGTTTTCTTTGACATTTTTTGCATTTTGTTTAAGTATTGAAGGAAGGGAAGGATGTTTTGTTATTGTGCGTAGCCTCTTTATTGGTAATTGATATTTAAGCCGCCTTCAGCATATCCTGTTGGAAAGGTTCAAGATGAAAAGTTAGTTAAATGATGACTTAATCAGTCAAATCCCACACAATCCAACACACACACAACATACACTCTTTGACAGAACAAAAGCCACAAAGAAAATGTTGGAAAATACTGTGAGAAAAACAACATAAAGTCAAATTCCATCACATCACATCAAATCCACATTCGCCCATCATTGTCGCTCGTCAACATTATGTGGTCGACTCTCGTCAACGGCAAAACGGGGCAAAACTACAAAAAGCCACATACACACACACACACACACATACAGATACAGTATCTGTATCTGTAAATGTATCTTCAAAGATATGGCAACGTCAGCGCACCAAAAACTTTTAGACTAGTAAAGCAGCCATCCATATCCATGAATCGGAACAATGCCGAAACAAAAAAATATATGAAAAGAAGAAAATAACAACACAACGAAACACAAAAAAAAAGTAACTCTTCGTAAAAGTATGAGATAGAGGGAGGGGAACAGTCAGTCGTCTTGGTCGGAAGGAGGTGGAAAGGGTATGCGACGCCCTTCGTGCCACAGAGGGCACCTACAGAGCCAACACACACACACATCCATGGAGAGAACCGATGTGCACTCGACAATGTGTGTACTTGAAGCTAGTTTTAGATTCAACGTCGTCGTCATCATCATCATCATCATCGTAGACGAAGTTGTCTACGAAAATTACGCTTTTGTGCCCTATACGAACACAAACCCGCAAAACCACCCAAAGCCAAAAAGAAAAAAAGAGACATTTTAATGATCATCATCATATAATGATGATAAAAATCATGATTATGATGACGACTATGAGAGCGAGCGTTTTTGTTGGCGCTAAAAATGGGGGGTCGACAATAGGAAAAAAAAAAAAAAAGCAGCAGCAGCAGGTTGTTAGTCTTATTCTTCATATTTCTTGACCTCTAGGAATTTTACATCAAAGAGAAAGATATGAAAAAACAATTAACTGACTGGGATGGAAAGAAATGTTTTATTTGAGAGCCACAACAACTAGAGATGAAATGCCATGAAAACTCTAAATCATCCTAAGTTAATACAATTGGAGGTCTAAAACAGGGTCAAATTGCTAAAAGTTAACATACATACACTTCAAATTTAGCAAATAATCTATTTTTTGGCGTAACGAAAGAGATTAAAGGTCTGAGACTGAAACTGAAATTAGAGTTCCAATTTAAGAACTTAGTTAAGAACTTAGAGGTAATATTTTGCTTCTTTAGGGCTTTAATGAAAGTATTAGCCATATGAAACACACTCCAGCTAAGATTTAACAACTAAAAGCTGCATCAAATCTTTAAGATATAAATTTGCCTAAGTCAAAAATGTGTTTTTTGAAAACTTGGTTAACAAAAAGTCTGCTCGAATCACAAATTTTTTATACTTTTAGACTTAGTTAATACAAATGTCAAAGCAGAAGCCAATATAATTGCAATACAGGCAGTAACCCAGGTCAACAACCAAAATCCGTACATCTCTCATATACGAGACATAATAACCCACCAATACCCCAAAATAATTTTGATATGGGTACCAGGTCACACTGGCATCCAGGGCAATGAAACAGCGGACAGAGCCACAAAGATAGCTTACAGTGTCCCATATATAGTTGAGCAAAACATTAACCACAAAGACACAACAAAGTACATAAAGGGCATCATACTTAAGAAATACAAAAGCAAAGTTTGGAGGAATACATCAGACCACTACAAGACGACTAATGTAAACCAAACATCGATAAGAGACTCACAAATAAAAATAGACAACAACGTTAAACGAACAGACATCATCAAATTTCAAAGAATACGATTCGGACACACAAAACTCACCCACGAATTCATATTCAAAAAACAACCCCCCCCACAATGTGTACATTGCAACAAAATATTTACAATTCTCCACATACTCACAGAATGCAAGGAATATAATGAGCCGAGGAAAAAATTCCTACACCCTAACCCTATTGAATCCCTATCCCTAAGTAACCCCAATATTGTCGCTATCTCCCAATTCTTTAAAGAAATAAACCTATTCCACCTATTGTAAAATATTACCCAACCCATGTAAATATAGGTTAACAAAAGAAATAAAAATTAGTATTAATTATAAAGAACTGTATATTTTACAACTAGCTTAAGACCATAGTAGTTATAGCTAGCATATCGATTAGAGGTAATTTGCAATTACCTACTAATCATAGTCTAAATAAATAAATAAATAAATAATTGCATAGAAAATAACTGAGATCCTAGAGATCTTAAGATCATAGAGATCGTAATATCGTAGAGATCGTAAGAGCGTAGAGATCCAAAGAGCGTAGAGATCGTAAGATCTTAGAGATCTTTCTATATAAATCTTAAAAATGTTTTTTAAAGACTTACACAGATGCTAGAAAAGTTAGTTTAAAACATATAAAAGTTCGAAACACATAAAAGTTCGATAAACATAGAGAAAACTGTGATTACCTTTGAGAACTAAGGAAATAAATAATAAATTAAGATCCAACAACTAAATAACATATAGAATAATATATTTCAGATCCATAAGTAGTTGAAAAATGTTTCTAAAAGCCTTAGATGTTAAAATTTAAGGTCGAAAATAGACCAGAAGCTATGGGAAATCAATAAGTTCTAAAGATTACGTTTCTTTCATATAGAAAACTGTAAGTAATACCTAAAACTTAAGTCATTTTAGAATTAAAACCCTTTAGAATAGTTTGAGAGACATCTTAAGATCTTAAAATCTGAACTTTATGAGTTTGATTAAAAGATTTAAACTTTAAATCGAATTGTTTCCGAAGTGCCATTGCCGAACCTACACGAGCATTTACATATATGTAGTGTATGTAAGACGACAGCGCTGCGGAAGAGCTAGGCCCTAGACCTGGGAATGGGCCGTGCCGACCACTGATTCAAAGTTAAAATACATAAATGAACTTGAAATGTGAAAAGTATCTTCAAATTATGTAAGTGGAAGTATGTACTATATGGAAGTACGTACTAGTTATACTCAAAACGATATTTAGTGGGTCATACTAAAAAAAAAGATCTTTGACAACATTTTAAGTCGAGAAGAAGCAATTTCATTACGTTATAGAAAATAAATTTTGAACTATTGAACTGCTGATCACATAATATCATGAAATCAAGTTATGATAATATCCGTTTGTAATAGGATTATATCTAGACAAGTTGTTACTCTATCTAATGTGCATAGTGTAACTAATAGTCGCCTTAAGCGGCGTCAGCAGCAACGGCTTTGTAACAATTTACTGTATGTTGTAGTTGTAGTTGTTGTTGTTGTCTTCTTTGGCTTTTGTGGTACTCACGCGAATCTGGCACGAAAGCTTGAAACTTGTGAAAGGGAAGACCAAAAATAGGCAGCAAAATGACAACAAAAAGCTAGATAGATAGAGAGAGAGAAAGAGGAGGAGGAGGAGAAGAGAGAGTACGACTAAAGGGAGAGAGAGAGAGTAGAAGAGGCTGTGCTAGCAAAACAAAGCAAACAAAAACAAAACAAAGTGCAAAGCTTACAAAACTGAAAAACTAAGCCAAGTAAAAGTGGGAAAACGAGGAGTATGACAAGCGAAAAGGAAGGAAGGAAATGAGGAAGCTGTCCGCCTTAGTTTGCTGATTGCAAAGAGAGATATGCCTAAGTAAACAGGCTCACGCTCACGCCCACGCCTCATCCTCGCACAGTGAAACAAAAACAAAAGTGGTCCACAAGTCCGAGTAAGCGAATTGATGACGTTTTTCCATCTCGACTATTGCTACTTCTTCTTCTTTCTCGCTTGTCTCTTCTTTTCATTTCATTTTGTTTATACGCCGCAATTTCGTAAAAGGCGCGCACTAATACAATGACACTGCATTGCACACAGATACACATATACGAAAATAACAACAACAGCACCAAAATGTGGAAGCGATAACAGCAACAACAAAAAGTTACGACAGTTACGCCGGCACGAGCTCGAGCTCTGCAGTCCGCCCGCAGGGTGGTTGCTTTTACAATTACAAACGCACACTCATACACACACACGCACACGGCACACACACACAGTTGCATAGTTACACTTACACGCAACAAGCTTGCCGAATGTCAAAACGAAAATAAATCTACTTGGGCTCTCTTTCTCTTGGCCGCGCTCTCGCGCTCTTCTTCTCTCACCACTCTCTGATCAGAATCTCTTATTCGAAATCGGTAACGGTTGGTATTGGATTGTCCGCAACAGCAGCCACCGAGAATACAACTGAAAGTCGGATTGCATGAAATGAAATTCAAATGTCTCTCATAACACACACAAGTTGTTGTTTATACAGTTCGTCGGGTACTCGCCGCGCAATTGCCCCCAAAGACCCCCGCCCTCACAACTCCGCAGCCAAACAACTCGACAAGCCGAAGCCCAAACGAAGCTAACCGAACGTACTTACACACACAGTACGTAGCATTTATTATTGTATCTGTGTGAGTGAATCTGTCTGTCAAATACAAAAATTTTTGTATCTATTCGCCGCAAAAATGTGTGTTTTCTGTGAGAGAACGAGAGAGAGTGTCTAAGGTTCGAGTTAGAGTGGGTGGTGGTTGGGAAGAGGGTGGGTATGGGGAGTTTGGGTGAGAGGCAGTGGGGAGCTGTCCAAAACAAACTTTCTACTTTTGTGCGCGCGCATTTTCGCCGTCAATTTCGAAACTTCGCCGCTTTACGAAAATTCCAATACGACAACAAAACACACACACACACACTGGTACACACATGGAAACACACCAACACCAATACTTGTCACGTGTACGTGTGTTTACAAAATTTTCACCAACAATTTTCCTTTCCCCTTTTTTTTTTTTTTGTTTTGTTTTCGGGGTTTTTGAGAAAATCTTTCATTTACCTTGTGGAAATTAGTTTTCCAACGGCCTCTTCTTAGGCCCAGCAACACTTGAATTTTCTATTGTAACATTTTTCCGGCATGTCAATCAAAGATTTTCTTTTAGGCGCTACTTTAATCGATTCTTCTTACGTTTTTTGGTACGCACACACACACACACACACACACGAACGCACACAGCTTTTGCTGCTGCTTCTTCTTGCACTTCAGCTGGCTCTTATCGATTTCTCATGCACGACGCTTTTCTTGTGTTTTTGTTGTTGTTTGCCTTTATCATGAGACTGAGATTTTGTCAGTTCTCTCTGTTTTACGCGCTCTCTATCTCACTCTTGCACACTCACTTAAACGCGCGCGCTCTCCCTCGCTCTCGCTCTTGCTCTGTCTTTCTCCCACGTAAAAATTTTGAAAAATTTCTCCGTCGCAAAGTGCACGGCACGAAAACTTTTCAAAGACTGATTAGACCTGCTGGCGCGTCCAACAAATTCTGGTATCGAAATCGTCGTCGAAATATATATACACCCGGTTTCTGCGCATGCGATCTTCGCCCGACACGAGAGAGCGAGAGCGCAAGAATGAGACGGAGAGCAAAGTGATATTGCCGTTTCACGCCATTGCTACCTTTGACCGCCCACCCTTCGGCTGTTGTGCGGCTTGATTGGCTGCTTCAACTGTTCGTTAGCTAGTCTTCGGTGGCTACAGCAACATCGTATCGTGTCGTGTAGTCGTTGCCTTCGCTCGTGTTTGCTTGCGAGTGAGTGTGTGTGTGTGTGAGTGAGTAAAAGGTTGAGGCAAAAACTTGATTTTTTTGGGGTGGCTGTGTGGCGTATACGTGACGTGTGCTGTACTTACTTACATGCCGAACCGCTTGCTGCGTTGCGTTGCGTGTGTGGGTGGCGTTTTTAATTGAATTCAACTGTCAAATGACAGATTAACGCAGGTTTTTTTTTTCTTTTTCGCGACTGCATCGACACGGCGCCTCGACTATATATTGGCCTTGGCATTTATAATTAACAACGAAAAAAAAAAAACATATTCTCTTTTTGGCCGCCGTTTGCCGTTGGGCATTTTCCTCTGACAGAGAGAGAGAGAGAGGGTGAGATTGAATAAGGTCCGCAAGGTGTCTGCCCTTTTTTTTTTTTTCTGTCTCTGACATCGTTTTGACAGACACTTGACAACCGCCGCGGGGTTGGTTTATTTGCAAATATCCTTCTCAGTCCTTCACTCCTTTGAAACTTTTTCATATTATTATTCAATCGAAATTGTCGAATTTGCATGTCAAAGGATTATGGCAAATTTGTCTCTCTTTCATGCCTGCCTTGCTGTGAAAATGTAAGGAAAAACCTGCCAGACATACATACGAGTATTTGCCTGATACATGACAAAGATAAATGATGCCAACAAGAAGATATTGTACTTGCCCTTGAGATTGCAATTTATGCGTTTAGATGATATGAAGAATACTCGTATTTCAACAGAATTGGCTGCCTTTTTTTTTTTTTTTTTTGCACACGTCATTGCCAGAGAATCTATATACTAGAATTCAGTTAAATTGAGCTTTAAGCACGCACGACTCGCCTCTAACGAGCACACACACTCAAGACAGCTTCCCGCTGTGATCCTATACTCCGACTGAAGTGACATAAACTTACTTAAAATGGACATTCATTTCATTGCTGACTGCAAGCATATTCAGTATGGATTACACTCAATTCACACACAAACACACACACAATTGAGTAACTTGAACTGAATAAGGAAAAAGAGATATTGTATGACTATTTTCCTTTATGTTTAGGATATTCAAAGTCATTTTATTCAGTTCCCAGACCTATTCATATGTTTTTTTCTCAATGAAATTTGACTAAATTTGCATTTCTTACTTTTTGTCAACGAAGATTTCTGCTCTTTTATGCTACTTGGATCTGAAATTGCTCATTTTTAACATCCTCCCCCCTTCATCAAAGTTGAGTTATAGATTTGAGGTAAAAAGGCTGTCTGAATTAGCCCATGTCAAAAACTTCAAAGTTCTGTCATTAGCAGACTTCGACAATGATCCTTACGGTCTTCTTCTTGTCTTACGGTATGCATAGGCAAGAGTTTCTCTGCTCTTGTTCTCTACAATGCATTATAATTCGCAACTAGTTTTAGTGTTTCAAGTACACATGCCATAACATAAGATACTCCTAATCTTAGGTATATGTATATTACAAGAAAATATTTGTTGTTAAAACCTGTTCCTTTCCGCAACTAGTTTTAGCGTTTGAAGTAAGCCTTAACAAAAGATACTCCTAATCTTACGGTATTACTTACTGTTTCTTTCCGTATTTCATTATAATTCGCAACTAGTTTTAGCGTTTGAGGTATGGCACGACAGTCCTAGAGTTAAAATAGAAGAAAACTTGTTCAACCAAGCCCAAAAGCTCTAAACAAACAACATATTTTATGCTATCAACAAATGACTTCAAGTTTATTTGAATTATTTTTTAGCTGACTAAGAAAATAATCACATTTACAGTGTTTGTTAATGTATATACATAGCCAGAGCAAATTTTCATATTTCAAATGTATAATTTATGATCAAGTGTCATTTTGTTTCCATAGCAACATAAATAAATTTGTTGCAAAAGCAATAATTCAATGAAATTTATGGAATTTTTTACCGAGTTTACGGAAAAACAGCTGCCCATTTTGTGGTGGGGACCATGAGTACTATTAAAATGAAAGGAAAAACAAAGAAAAGTTTAAATAATCATGATTTGGAGCAGCCTTAGAATGTTGTGTAACTTTATTTTACTCATTTTAATGACTTTCAATTGGGACGCTTAATGATAAGGACTCAAGGACTCAACCAAGGGCAATTTTTGTATTCCTCTTTTTATTTCATTATATAGTCATATCTATGTGTATGTAAGTGGGTTCCAATCCTTCTTCTTATCATTGAAATTTGTTTAAATACCAATTAGTTTAAAACATTTCTAAGTCACATATGAAAAGCTCAAGGTATAATTCTGTTAATATCTACTTTATCATTACTATTACACATAGATAAAGAATAAATAATGGTTGTACACTTGAGTGAGTAAAATATATGTATAAGCAACTGCTTAGGGCAAGATTAAACTAAAGGTTAATACTTAAGTTAGTCTGTATCATATCCCGAAGTTACCGCTCATTAGCTTCTAAATACTATAATAAAAGAGCCCAATTAGAGCTTAAGGTTATCCGTATATAATTTATATCTATATACTTATTTAAAAAGGAAATTATTCTGTAAAGGGTAGTTTTTCCCTTCACTCTGGATCCCCCTTTTATGTATACCATCTAACTATAGACACAATCTGATGATTCCTCCCATATCTAAATGCCCTTTCTGGCATTAATTTGAATATAAAATGAATATGAAACAAAATCATACAAGTTTAAATTATAAAAGTTTCAAAATTGTTATTCATTCACTGGAATAATCATTGAAAGTCTCCTTTTAAGCTACTAGGATATACATATAAAACGATTAGTAATGATGTGATTTCAGTATATAATTGGATGCGATTGGAATATGGAATACATATACGATATTCGCAGCATATAAGGAACAAAGAGAATACATACATATATCATATTAATATTCTGAGAATGTTTCATTTGAGCTGACTCAGAGAAGGTCTAATAATATGATTGTATTTACGTATTGGATTATATATTTTGATGAAATTGTGTTTTCTTTGTGAGTACGTGGATATATGCATAAATAAAGCGTATATATTTCTCCACCCCTTGTTCATAGGGGCGGGGGAGGAAATTTGCGTTTATGTTTGCACTTCATGTCGATGACTGAACGAGATTCTATACAATTTTTCCATCGGGATGAATTGAAGGCTGCTCTTCAATTCAAAAAAAGGGTTAAAGATAAACAGAATGATATATACATATGTCTGTATGTATAGGTAAGTAGATTTTGGTGTCCATGGGGGGCGAAATATGCGGATACAGCAATTTTTCAATTCAATGTCAATATATCAATTAATTTTTTATTCCTGAATGAATAATTCTTAATTCTTATTAGGTAGCCTTTTCTATTGTATACAGGGCGCCCTTATTAGTAAATCCGGTCCTGTTCTACTCGCACATCTCAAGGGGATGGAGTAGATTAGTTCCTTATTAGTAGCAAGTTCTTTGGTGGATCAAATTTAAGGAGAAATTGTTCGTTTCATAACGAAATTGGACCAATTTTATAGGTAAAGTCCTGTTTAGGGGGAGAAGTTCCATTATTTCCCCTCCCAAAGATCCGCCTTAGAGCAAGTTCTAATATAAACGCTAGTGAAATACTAACTAAACTTTTGACAATAAACAGTTTAATCCATGTGGTTGAGAAAACTATTTTTATCCATTGATAGCCTTGTTTATGTTAATGGCTAAGACAGAATGCTTTAAATTCAATTACTTGGAGTTAACAACTTTGTTGAACATATCAAAAATGTTAAAACTAAAGACACTTAGATCAAATCTATGTGGAAAATACATTCAGAAAGGGTCTGAATGAAATTTTTGGATTATTGACTTAGTAATTTCAGTAACTTTTAGATGACGGCAAGTTGTCAGAAATGGGGGCTGAAAAGAGCTGAAAGAAGTTCCAATTTATTCGAAATACTGACATTTTGGGGTTAGTACTCTTACCGCTTAATTGGTTTACCCTCTTTAGTATATTCAACTCGGCTTAAATGAACAATAAATATACCCTCAAATTGTGTTTATCGTTTTTGAACCAAATATCCTGAAAAAAAATGAGAAAATTTTATATGTTTGCACTTTAAGGTCGGGTTTATTCCATAATCTATGTATATTGGAACATTTCTTCCTATAAGCCATTAAAAGAGTCTATTCTAAGCTCAGGGTTTGGCGTTAAAGACATATTTGTCCTTCTCTGCACTTTTTAGTTTAAGCAATTAAGGTTTATAAAGTAAAAATTAATATAGATTGGGCTTATTTTGATACTTTTTAGTTTCTACTTACTTAATCTACTTGATAATTGTCTAATTATTCACAAATTGAGATTCTTCCTAGTTGGAGGCTTAGTGGAGACCTAATTAGCCCCTCCAGCCTCGGCGTAGGTAACGATTTTATCTCTATGAAGGCCATCCTGCAAGATAGGGTATAATGAAAAGGATTGTGTATTAGTGAAAATGTTTTCACAATTAAAGGTAACTTTATCCTTTAATAAATACTTAAGAGTGCCTCAAATCACTTTAACTAAGATCTTTTTGAATTAAGTCAAGAGTTTTCATTCAGTTTCCTTTCCATTTCTTATCAAAAATGATTCAAATATGTTAAACCTTAAAAATTGATAGATTCAGAGGGAAGCTTGGGGGATCTGGACTAGATTTACACCTATTTGCTAGATCCGTGCGAGTCCTTAATCCTATATTATGTAAAGTAAGTTATATTTCATTTCTTTTCACTTCTAAAGTTAGTTAAATACATTTCAAAATCTAGACTTGTTAGATATTAGATTACAGTAGTAAGTCATATGATCTTGAAGGGTCTTGATGTGCCTCGAATAGAAGTTGATTAAAATGAAACTAGTTGAAGTAAGGCCTCTTAGAATTGAGACTAATTTTAGGGTTCATCATGTAACTAACGGGGAAGCTAACATTACAAGGAGATTATGAGAGAGCATTTCAGTTTTGGAGTTCATAATCTGGGCAACCATGCAAAAGTAATTATGAATGTGAATGTGGTTCAACTTTGTGTCAGAGGAACCCAAATCACTTGACTTGCACTTGCCATCACCTAGCTAGTACTACCTACTACTTAGTACACACACACACGTGTGTATGAGTTTGTGAATCCTTTTATGACCCAGTCGAAAATGAATCCTCTGGCAAAATGAATAATTAATGCATGTAGCAAACTGTCTGTGGTTTGTGTTTCTCTGCGGTTTTCAAAATACCAGAATGCCATAATACCATGGGAATGAGATAGAGACACACAGAGAAAGAGATAGAGAGAGAGTGGAAGTACCAAGTACCAAGTGGAGTGGAGTGGAGTGGAGTGGAATGTATGTATTTATGATGCTTGGGACATGGCACACTAATTGCATTTGCGCCTGTCTGTTGGTGGATACCGTCCGCCCTTCCATTAACCATCAACTCTCTCTCTCTGTGTGTGTGTGTCCACATTAATGTACTGGAGAAGGATTAGAATATGCTTGTTTAAGTTCAATTAAGTTCAACATGGCCATGGCCAAACCATAGAGAGCCCATTTTACAGAAATTGTTAAGATGGGAAATAATTTTGACAGGTGCACTTATTACAGATCTCTTTTATGGCAATTAGGCCACAAAAGCAAAGCAGAAAATAACAAAATATGAATACTCAATGTGACATTTATCAAAAAGGGAGCATAATTTATTAACTAAAAGAGAGAGAGAGAGAGACAGAAAGAGATGGCGAAAAAAAAAACATGAAAGATTTTGCATTGAGAAAAAATACAAATTACAAATCTCTGAAGCGCAATGAAATATCTTTTCATATTAACCCTCAAAAAAACAAAAAAAATCTCTCTCTTTCTGTCTGTCTGTGTGTGTGTGTGTGTTTGTGTGAATTCGTAATGAGCACTTGTGGTATACGATAATGCGGGGTTTTATATGCTGATTCTGAAATTCTCAATCTGAATTCGAGATACACTTTGTGACCACCGAAACGAACGAACGAGCAAACGAACCAACAACAACAACAAAAACGAACTTGCTTGCTGTTTGCTGCCGTTCACTCACCACTGTGCACATAGATACAAACAGCCATACATACATACATACATACAAACTTACTCAACTATGCCTGTGTTTGCCTTTGCTTCACGTTCATCGTTCCATTTACGACAAGAGACCTGGCAACATGCCCAATGCCCATTTGGATTTAAAATCTAATTTTCAATTTCACATGATTCAAACTAAACCATCTCAGGCCTATCATAATGGGATATACAGTGGCGGCAAATAGTTTCGAGATTTACAATTTTTCGACCTTAGATGATGTACTGCAAAGTATGTGGAGAGAATCCAACTTAAAGTTAATTGAAAAACTGCATTTTGTATGTATTCTCTTGGTCTCTCCCCGCTAAAGTATTACTAAACCTGAAAAACAAAAGATAGTGAATTAAATTTCCTGTCGAATGAGATATTATTCATTGAAATTGGTTAAAGGTAGATAGAGTTCATTGCCTTGCAAGGTATTAGATATCAGGAGCCAACCTATTTCCCCCCCTCTTTCCTTCGTTTGGAAATAAGTGGATTGGAAGTTGGAAGTTAGGAAGATCTGGATATCAGATTGGGCTCGCGAAAAACAGGATATGTCCTGGTGTCGTATGGGCCACTTAAACGTACTTCGCATTGTACGCGTCAACGTCCAGACAATATCGACAAACTGATAAAAAAAACAACAAATTTATAGAAAAGATTGGATTTAAAAAAAAAAGGATTACCAAATTTTGTTTCAATTCAAAATCGTAAATATAAATTGGAGGGGGGTAATCAAAGTCAAAAATTACCAAATATGTAGCTAAATTTCTCAACCAAACTCTGATATTCTATTCGACTCGGATTTTTCGAAAGGAAAATACCCCAGTAGATCCGCAACTGTTTATTTGACGATCCTTTCTATTGAATTGAATCAAGAGGATACGTAAAAATGGAAATACTTGACAAAAGTCAGAAATATCTTGGAAATATAATACATAAATCTATAATGATTGTAAGCAAGGGCGTAGCCAGATATTGGGAGAGGACGGCAGGGCCTTTTATCAGATTCTGGATAAATTCTGGTAGTTAGTTCAAACAAAAGGTTTGATACTCTTTAAGAAGGTCAAAATCTATACAGATAATGTAATACTTTCTTTGATTGACCATCATTTTCATTTCCATTTATGAATTTTATAAATTTGTGTGTGATGTACACATTTACGACAACCTGAAAGAGAACCTACGCAAAAGAAAGTGAAACCGAAAATATCAAACTGATATAATGGCTATCTCTTTTTAGACATGAGTTCGACAACTGTTCGGCTTCTATCACTGTGAAATCTTAAGTAAGAAACAGGAGTGCAGGGGAAGGCTAATAAAACTGTTACTCTCTGAGACACGAGTTCGACAACTGCTCGGCTTCTATCACTGTGAATAGCCGAAGGTAAAGTGTTGGAGTTTCGTTTCTGTAATTGAAATCTTTGGTAAGAAACAGGAGTGCAGAAGAAGGCTAATAAAACTGTTACTCTCTCAGGCACTACTTTGGCAACTGCTCGTCTTCTCACAGTGTAAATAGCTGATCCTCAAGAGCTGCAGTTTAGTTCGTTTCGGCTACTTTGATTCCTTTTTCCAACTGGGTATGTTGTTTTCGTGCACGAACGGTCTGTTATGTGTGTTGCGGGGCGAAGTAGACGGTGGTGTGTGTGGTGAGGGGAAGCGGCAAGAGGGAAGAGAGTGTAGCTTTGGTATTGGCATATTTGCTGTCGACGTTGACGTTGGCAGCAGCAGCTACAGCAGTGGCGGCAACGGCAGCGTCTGTTTTTCAACTTCAGTTGATGTCGTGCGCAAATATGGCGTTGCGTTTTTTTTCCTTTCTTGTTGTTGTTGTTTTTTTTTTTTTTTTGCTTTTGGCCCAGGCTCTACAGATACAGAGATACAATATTTACTTTTAAATTGCAGGCGAGCAGCGGCAGAAACAGACGACGCCTGACAGCTCGCTCGCTTGTGTGTGGCGGCTTTTGGGCCAACCCCAGCCACAGTCCCCGGGGCTCGGCTTGGTCCTCCCCCCTCCCCCGACACACACACCACACCCTCTGGCACCCCCGCCGCCCCCATTTCGACTCGACTCGACTGAGGCATATTTACATTTTGATTGGGAAACTGTTGAGGCGCATTTAACGGACACATTTGTGTGTACGTGGGTGTAGTTTAACATTCTGCTGTCGTTTTTTTGCCCCCCTCTCCTTCTCTTCTTCCCTCTTCTTTATTTCTGCTTTGCAGGCAGACATAACAAATCATATGTACACATGTATATATAATACTATATAAACAACAACAACACCAAGCATTGTATCTTTTTTTTTTCTCTCTTCCTCTATCTGTGAGAGAGTGTGCGTGTGTGTGTGTGTGTTTGGGGCGCTGTCATTTGTTGTTGTTGTTGCTGCTGCTATCCGCTTTTGTCCAATTATAATTTGTTTCGATTTATCACACAACATTATTGAGACAAGGCTAAGGCTAAGAAACCTGAATGAAACCTGCGACATGATTAATTAATAACAAGAAAAACCCAAAAAAACTCTTAATCTCTAAACAATCGCCAAACTATTTATTATTATTTTTAAAATTTTTTTTGGGTTTTTTAGCAAACAAAAGGCCTTAAGAGGGGCGCCACATTCCATTCGTTTGCCAAAACTTTCTCAACGTCTTCTTAGCCGAGGGCCCTAAAATCATTTCCAAGAGTGTTTGTCGTTTCTATTATCAACTTTTTTTCAGTGCACTTTAACCTCCATTTAGATGAAGATTATTTCATATGAGGGCGGTGCCCCCCCCCATCCACGGCCCCGATTTTCTGATATGATGGTCATAAAAATGAGTTTAGACCCATAAAAAAGCAAAACAAATATTTAAGAAACAAATTTTAACATTTTATGTATCTCTTAAAGAAAGAAACAAAAACACTTTTGAAACTTATATCAAACGATTCCGACTCTAAAATACTTACAATTTGTTCATTACAATCTTTAGAGGGTAATTGTTATGCAATTAGCTCATTGTGGCAGCTCTAGGACTGAAAATTTAACCCCTAAAGTATGCAATAAGAAACATTATAAAGAAATTTGTAAATATCCTCTGGTTATCTAAGAATACACCAAGTAAACAATCTTTAAACTAAACAAACAAACTAAAAAAGCTAACAATTTCAATACTTTTCCGAATCTATTGAATACTTTTAGGGGCAAACAACCCTACATAGATCCTCCCATGACTGACTACAATAGAGAGTTCTAATAAAAAATTACAAAATTTAGTTGCAACTATTTAGATTTCTTAACATTTTATTAACATTAAATAAGATTATTTAACTATATTCTAGAACAGATATCTATTTTTATTCGGGTCACTCAATTAAATGTATTTTAAAGTTATAGTCAAAAGTATTTTCAACATTCTTCTAACGGGAAAACGCCTTTTCTTATAGATTTATGTAAATATTGAGGCAAATCGGGGGGGACATCCAGGGTTTAAGCACAATTTTTTAATACATTTTGATTGAAATTCCTACTAAAATCAACGCTTTCACCTTTCTGTACCTGGCTATACCCTTGCTTTGACACTAAATCATATTGGCAACACTCAACACTTCTTTGTCCATCATAAGAGATACATATTAAGGATAGTTTGCCACACTAATATTAGACTCTAATGTAGTACTATCTCTTACACAATGGCTAAGCAATTGTATCGATATCTTCTGAGATATCACCTCTGGGTGATATCGATTAATCGAAACAAGCAACTCTGATTTTCAGATTCTAATGTAATACACTCTAAGAAGAGAAGGATAAGAAATCAAATCAAAATCTTCTACTAACATTTGACACTTCTTTGCCCATCGAAAGAGATATTTAGGATATTTTGTCACATTAGTATTAGTAAGTTCAATGTATTATTAAGAAAGTGTATCCATATCCTACAATTAGAGGTTTTTGGTGATATCGATTAATCGAAACAAGCAACTCTGAACTCCATATTCTAATGTAATGCTCTCTAAAAAGGTAAGGATAAGAAATGGAAATCAAATTAAAATCTTTTACTCTCTTCTACTTTTCCAATACTTAATAGAGCAAACTACCAATTGTTAAAACTTTTCAGCTTAAATTGGAGTTAAATATCTTTTAAATTCTTGTGCTAGGCAAATTTTTAGTTACTTTGCGTAATTAACTATCTGTTTTAAGTCCTTTTAATTAATTATTTTTTCCTTGCTAAGGAGAATCGCGCACTTTTGAGATAGAAACCCATGGCTATGTCCCTTCCTGACTTTTCTGTACTTTCTGTTATCCCTTTTTTCTTATTCAGCTAATTAATCAATAATGATTAATCATAGTGAGTATATTTTTAATTTGTTTGTCTATTTTCCCATAGTTGTACAATTGATTCGTGCCGCACGATAGTCGGTTACGCCCCTCAATGGGTCAGGCGGGAGGTGGGCAACTCCCTCCCTCAAGCGAAACAAGCTTTGTCTTGGACTCGTAAAGGTCACTAAATCTCACAATCGAACTTTTTGATAATAATTTTCAATGAACATTACGATTGTTCATTTGTTCAAGGGAACTGGAAACCCATAGACTAAATATATCGGGCAATAAGTTGATATTTTTCTGACTCTGTAAAACTAAGTACAAACTCTAGAATGGATTTCTCTTAGTATTGAAGCACTCATCAAATAAGAAGCTTTTGGATTCCATCAAAAAGTGATCTTCAGGGAAAGACTTGAAATACATTGAGGTAATTGAGGCTGGAAAGAAAGTAATTCGATTAGAGTTTTGTTGACTGTAGCCACATTTAAGAAACAGTTTACAAAATTCTAAATTTAAACTTAGTAGACTACATTTTTGAAGTTTCTTAGTTTGCATAGTCTCTAGACTCTAGACAGTTTCCGAAATAGCCTCTAGTTCTAACTACTTAAAACTTGTGAAACTGCCCTCGGCGTAGATATTTGAACAGCTTGAAATAAATACTTTGTTAGGTATTTGAAATATTTCATATACTTTTTGATAGCTTTTTCTGCTGGCCGTTAAATTGAAATGGTAACACAATTTTTCATAATTAATGAAATTTTTAATAATTTTTCTGTCGGCATCGTCGACCTGCGGGAATTGTCACACCCCAAACCAGTCGCGACTTTCAAATTATGGCACTAATTAGTTTACGTAGCAAGCAACAGCAGAGTGCAGGGATCTTAAAAGGGGGAAGTGACAGAGGAGGGAATGGAATGGAATGGAAATGCCACTTTTCCGCATACAAAGAGAAAGAGAGAGATGTGGAATGGTTTGATGATGGAGAGGTAGAAAAAACAGGGGCTGATGAGCGGCCAACAGGCCAACCATCAGGCCAACCACTCAAACACTCAGCCAGCCCGCCAGCCAGCCGCCTTTTCCCCTAGGATGTTGCGAAATTTGCAATTTAAGAGATTAAATTTGTTTGCCCGTTGTTTAATCTTTTGACGTTGTTAACTTTAAATTAGAGTGGATTTAAATTGCGCGTTAGAGATTTTAGCATCTTGAAGCGTCTCTCCCTCTCTCTCTCTCTCTCTCTCTCTCTCTGTCTATGCCTCGAGCTTATGAAATTTGCATAATTATGGCCAAGATTCTTGAAAAACTTTTTAGCATAAAACTACCTAAAAAGTGGGTGCGGCTATCCAAATGTGAAACAAAAACTTGTTTGCCATATAATGGAGCCTATAAAACTTACGAAACTTTCAATTAACTAAACTAAAATTAAGAAAAATTCACATTTGCATATATTCCAAGGCAGATGGAAAGGTATTTGTTTGAAATTTAGAGTTCAAACCACATTAAAAAGAGAATTTCCAAGTAAATTTTTCAAATTCTTTTATGTAGAATTGAACTTAAATAGATTTTTAGTTTATAAGAACGTTTTCTAAACTATTTAATATAAGAAAAAACATTTTAAAGTTAACATCTTTCTTATATTCCGAGCATTTTTAGACATTATCTGCTTGTAATTCCCAACTGGTTTAAGCGTTAGGGTTGAGACTGTGATGCTTAATGCTGAGAGTAGCTAAAAACATGTCTGAACTATAAAAAATATCACAAAATATAATATATAGGAAGAAATATCATGAAAAGATCTAGAAAATATAATATATGGGTAGAAATATCATAAAGAGATCTAGAAAATATAATATTTAGGTAGAAATATCATGAAGAGATCTAGAAAATATAATATATAGTTGGAAATATCATGAAAAGATCTAGAAAATATAATATATAGTTAGAAATATCATGAAAAGATCTAGAAAATATAATATATGGGTAGAAATATCATGAAGAGATCTAGAAAATATAATATATAGGAAGAAATATCATGAAAAGATCTAGAAAATGTAATATTTAGGTAGAAATATCATGAAGAGATCTAGAATCGGTTGGTATCCATTTCGCCTGTTTGAGGATTAACCAAAAAATTCGCGATTCATATATTCATTCTTTATACCAAATGTTAGTAATGATTTGCTGATTATTTAAGTTACTTACTTGTTTTCCAATGACAGTTAAAAACTAATATTCTATATAATACTCTTTGAGTTTTGTTCAGATACCTAAAAAAAAAGATTCATAGTTCTGATAATTGAAATAATCAAATGATTTTAACAATTTGAAGCAAATCTATCATGATTTTCTCCCAATTTTAGAAAATTTTATTTATATATGTAGAATACAATTAAAAATATTTGAAAATTATTTTAAGAAACACATTAAATTATCTTATGTTAGTCTGAATTTTATGTTTTAGTCCAAAATTGCCTACATTGAGCCACTTAAATAAAGTTTGTTTAGTGTAAAATATATAAACTTGATATGAAGTTAATCAAATATTAAAATGTTTGGAAATATATATAGACAAATGTTTGTTGAACTTAAAGTGAGACAGAAACTAATGAAGAGTAACCCGTTTGATATTTTCAATTGATGTCAAAATTGTGTAACTACGGAAAAGTGAATGGCTCTGCCAGACTAGATGGAGTTTTTCCCCTCTTCTTGCCTCTCCAACGACCTTTATGAAATATTCCATTGAAAGGCTAAAGACAATGAACCAAATGCCTGGCAAAGGTTATGCTTAATGACCTTCTCTTCACTGTTTAAACGACTTTGGCAATTGAAGTAGGTGAAATGGGCAGGAAGGACAGGAATTAGATAGCAACTCTTACTATATAGGAAAGTAATTGACTAATATTACAAGATCATTATCTTTAGTTGAACACTTCAGACAAATGTCTTTTTCCAACTCTAATCAGAATATTTGATAATGATAGGCTAACATAAGGTCAAAGGGGAAGAAAATACTCGAAAACTTATAGCTTAAATTAGACTAATGAGATAATTACACTTACTTATTGTGAGTGTTAAGTGAATATTTTCATATATTTATAAAATTTGTGTGCAGAGACTTTTGAAAACCCATTTTCAATATTCACTAAAGGATATTATATGTGTTATGTTGATTTGAACAGATCCATCAGTGGATCGACACACTTTCGTCCTTATTATGGACTAGAGTAGATACCGGTTATCTTTATGCCAATTACAACGATAATCCGCTTATAATGAGGGAATATATGCAACCATAATCAGTTATAGGGTATATCGGTTATAACGACAGAAAAACACCAGTCCCTTGCGTTTCGGTTTAAGCGGAATCTTCTTTTGCATGCTATTCGTAACGCAGACACATTATAAGATGGCCCTTTTTTGCTTTGGCTTAGAACCCAATAGTAATTATACCCTTGCAGAGGGTCACATGTTTGTAACGCACAGAATGAGACGTTTCCGACCCCACAAAGTGTATATATTCTTGATCAGCATGAGAAGCTGAGTTGATATAGCCATGTCCGTCTGCCCGTCCGTCTGTGCGTATGCGTTTTACTTAGCCATCTTAAGAGCTATTGGAATGAAACTTAATATTTGAGGTACTTATAACCCAGGTGAAATAAAGTATGAAAATCATTAGGAACGGACCACTCTATCATATAGAAGGAACTTAGGTGAAGAAATTGGAGTATCGCTATGAAATTTACAAATGTAATAATATTGAATATAAAACCTCAGATCCCAAAATTTCAATAATATCGGATATTTTTGATTTGATTCCGACGATTTCGGCATATCTTGAAAGCCTATAGAAAGCAGAGATATGTATGACAAAAATATGTATTTAAAAAATATTAAAACAACATACAAGCATCAAATTCTATAAGAGCCATATAATATTCATAGTTTTGTACATGAATCTAGAAGAAGTTTGCTTTGAAACAGACAATTAGACAAGAAAAGAAAGTCTATTAAAGAAAGCAGTAAAGATAAGATGACGATTTGGGGGATATTACGTTTATCACTGAATTTTCTGTAGATTCAGTTTCATCTGCGGTTATAACGACACTCAAGGGGCCTACGATTTTCGTCGTTATATCCGAAGGACGTACCAACCGAAGGCCCTTTCATATAAGTTTGTATTGGAACCAAAGCAATCACTCATAGAACTTTAGTCGCTATAACCTGACAGACGTTATAATCGGATTCTACTGTATTTCAATCCAATCTCAAGTAAAGACTGACCTTTATAGGTTAATACTTAAGCCTTCATTATCTGGATTTTTGTCGACCTTTTTGATTTTTATCAAACCTTGGATTTTGCCGGTTCCCTTCTCCAGCCTTTTAGCCCTTCTAAAACACTTCTTTACCGCTTCTAAATCAATTTAATTGATTCGTAAATGTTGAAAACTTTACTTACAAATTTGAATTATCTCATTTAACACATTTCGTCAATTTGATAACCTTTTTAGGGTTCTTTCATGACTGTAAATCTTCCCATTCATCGTCCATTTGCCTTTGGCTAGCTGCAAATTTTAATTTCCGGTTTCTTTTCTTAATGGCTGAGAGCGATGGCCAGAACAAAGGGCTGACCAAATTGGTTGGCCTGCCGTAACTAATCCGCCGTATTCAGTAACATTTATGGCCAACAAGCACGATAACAAAGTTATAACTACAACTAATTTTCAAATAGTTTAATATATAGTTTAATATTATAATTGAAGAGAGACTTTTCTTCTGGTTTCCCTCTCCGCCTCATGTGTTTCTCTTCACCCTCGTTTGAGTATGACGACTGGCGACTGGCTAAGCCTCTTATATGTGATGCCTTCAACCTCTGGTTAAATATTTTCCGTATCTGTTTTTGTCATTGATCAGGTTGGAAGGTTTTTAATGGCGTGGGTCGACCTTTTCCCATTTATCTTTATGTGGCAGCATCTGCACGAAGTTGAGCTTGATCCAAAATAAAAACCAGAAACCACTGAAATTATATTTGCAAAATGAACCTTAATAATACGTTTTAAAGGCTTTTCGTTTTAACCCCTTTTTCTCTTACAAAATTTAATGCAAATTTCTCACGCAAAGAAGGAAATAAAATTGAAACATTAAAAATAAAAAACTACTTAAATAAAGAAACATTTTGTCCACTCAACTTTATTGGCTAATTTCTTAGTATAAACCTGACTTCAACCGAAAACCAAATAAACAGATATTGAAGACAATTGCAAAAGTCATTCAATTCCAGGAAATTGTACAGAAAATAAACCAAGAGAAGGATTCTTTTAAAGTCAACTTTGATCACAGGTGTGGGCAAAGTTTGAATTGTTCAAAATGTTAAGTTCAAGGAGACTTGATATTTAAAGAAATTGTATTTAGACAACTAATATTAACAGATTCTTCTTAATATAAAATTTCTTAATATAAAATTTAATGAAAAGGGATTAAAATTTTAAATTTTTTATGTGTTTTGTGGTTTATTTTTTAAATAGTAGAGTAGAAAATTATTAATTTCAATTCCAGGAAATCTACAATGTCTTTATTGGAGATATACGCGGATCTAGGGGTCTGAAATGTGGAAAATTTGGCCCTTAAAGTATGCAAATGCAATATTATGTTCATTGTTTTCAACAAATTCATAACTTTTCGTATGCCATGCATACTCTACGACTCTATCAACAATGTTTGCTACGAAGTACATTCAAAAAAGGCCTTTCTGGGCGGCTTATTGCATACTTTAAGGGACAAATTGGCCGCATTTTATGATTGGACGCTACAATAGTCGGAACTGAAAGGATTCGTTTAGCTTCTTCATGCACTCGACAAAGCAAACAAAGTTTATTTTCCACAATCTTTTTCATTACGCCCGATAGAACTGGCTTTTGGCGGAAACTCGAGATTTATAGATTGTTTATAGATATAAGGTCTCAACAGAAACAGAAACTCGACGAGGATAGTTGGGAAATATACATACATACATATCTAACTATTTATCTGAATGCAATCTGTAAACACAAATGCAAAAAAAAGTGTTGAAAGAAAGGAATATGTATGCAATCTTGGAATTCTATAGGTTTTTTATATTCTCTTTCTTCCCTTTTCCTTACAGATCGTCTTACATACATATGTATGTGTGTATATGTCGTGACGTTAACACTTTTACTGAATTCACTCATGTTTTTAGTTTTGACTTATAACTCAATCACTTTTTATTTAGAACTGTGTGGTTACTTCCCAGGGGTTTATTATTCTGAGCTCTCTAGGACAAGGCCCCTCTTTATATAGGACCTGACCTGAAGACAGCTCTCATTTGTTGCTATAGTTGCATAGATGCTTGTCCCAAGTGTCATTCTGTAGCCGCTGTAAAGGCAACTGACACACATGTTAACTGGTAGGCTTCGACTCATTAGTCACTTAACCAACACTATCCGACATACATATATGTATATGTTTTATAGAGTGAATCGAGCATATAGAAATGAAAAATCTTACATATTTGGATATTATTACTCTTTTTATGCCAGCTCAAGATTATTTCCCTGTCCCCAAGATAATCTACTTGGATCCAAGTTGCTAGTTTTTTCATCGTCGTCTAGTATCTTGAGTGAATATATGTAAGTAAATCTATATAAATATAAATGTATCAAGTCTTGAATGAATATTTCCAATTGATTTAGATTATTTCATCATTGCGGAAACGAGTATAAATTCATATCCTTTGACATTTCTCAATTTTATCGGTTTTTAAAGATATGTATGTATATGTATGCATGTACTTGTATATAGCTTTAATACATACAAATATAATACCTTTAGAATCATAGTTGCATAACTAACAGCTTAGTGTGATTTAAATTGTAGTTATATACGGATATCGATGTAGATTCAAATAGTTTCCCATCCATAGTAGTATGAAGTCTGAATTAATATGTCTTAGAAATCCAAAATGATTGTAAGATCCTTTGTCCTTTTATATCAGAGACAATAAGTGTTGATATTTTGCTGTTCGTAAGTAGCTATGTATACCATCCGATAGCATCAAGTGAGAGGTTTCCTGTTTCAATTACTCACAGGACATTTGCAAGTAAGACAATTTGTTTATAATAAGAGCAAAAGGGCTGGGGATAACCGACCTTGAAGATTTTATTCAGATCCTTTACCTTACTCTGATTTGTATCTACATTCATGGATGTATTCCGTATGTTCAAATATCACATTTTACCTGTAAAATCTCAAAATTATAGCGGTTTTTACTGTAGCAATAGTAAATTGGCTCTTTTGACGACCTTTATGATTGATGTGAAAACTTTTGTTTGCCGACTCACGGTCAATTGCAAGGTTTTTCATTGGACTTTCCAAATACATACATATATTTCGATCTCTTTCAGTAATGGACCTATGTAGGCATATCTTGAAACAATAAGTACCTATGTATATTCGAATGAAGTTACACTGAGGTACATAGATACATATACATACATACATATGTACATACAAATGTACATATGTGTATGTATGTATGTACATTTAGGAAGGAATTTAAGCTTTAATATTTACTTTTCATATGTTTTTCTTTTGTGTATTTTTGCAAATCTTCTTAAAAGTTATGAAAATAAAACCTTAAATTCCTTCAATCTAAAAGCGATTTGACGCAAATAATAGGAATTTCTGAGATACTTTGCGAAAAAGGGTTCCCATTCTCCCTTTTTAATCATATCATCCTTGAGGTGAAATCTTTCACTTTCAATGCCTTTTGGGGGCTGTGTGGGCGGGTTGGATACTTAACTTTGATGGGATATATTTTTTTTTTTTTTTGGGGGGGGTGGCAGCCTCTTTTCCAAGATGTTGGATGTTAAACTTGTCGGTCGACCTGTCTGACTGAAAATCCCCAATTGATTTTACATCTTTAAATGCGTCTCCTGAAAAAAAAAAAACGAAATCGAAATCCGCTTTCAACTGGAAATACCATCAAGTTTTGCCGCTATGCCGGATTTCCTTTACGTGTAGCTTCCTTTTTTTCTGTTCTTCTCACTTCTTCTTTTTGGTTGTTGTTTTTTTTTTCTTTACGCATAAAAATTGGCGTGAACATGAGAGGTGAACAAAAAAAAAAATTGCCCGACTTGAGTGAACTTTTGCTCAAGTTTGGTTTTCTTTCTTTTTTGGGCAACTTTTGCCGACCCGTTTGGGAAGGTTTTTTTTTTTGCACATACATAAGTATGTGTGTGTGTGTGTGTGTATATGCTGGGCTACCGTGAAATAAGAAACAGGGGACTTTAATCAAATAATTTATTATCCGACACGTTTAATTGAAACTAAAAAATATATTTGTTTGTATGTATGTATGTATTTTTGATTAATTATGAGTCGCAGTTGCGTCGACAGAGCCAGCAGCAGCAGCAGCAACAGCAACCTTTTGTTTCCAAAACACACGAGGCGCTACGTTCAGTTCGGTTCAGTTAAGCTTAGCTTTGGCTCTCAGCTCTCAAGGCCCTGGTGCTCATGCTGTGCTCTGCCAGCGTCGCTGTCAAATGTTGCCCAACCTTTGTGGCTTAACGCTGTCGACGTCGACGAAGCGTCGCTGCTTTCGTTGTCGGTGCCGTTGCCAATGCCTGTGGCCCGCTTGTATGTTTGGCAACGAAAGATACAGATACGGTTACACACACACACACAGGCGCACACATACATAAATACAAATACATTATATACTTTTCTGCCGCCTGATTTCAGTTTTATGTACTCACATTTATGCTTTGTGACTGAAATTCGTGGCAGCGAGGTTATTTTTCCTCTTTATTCCCTTTTTGCCTACATATTCGTATTCACGTATCTGTACTCACCTTTCAGATGGCGCGCTCGCTCTCATTCCCTCTCTCTTTCTGCGGCACTCTCTCTTTGCCATTGCTCTCGCTTGCTTGCTTGCTCTCTCTCTCTCTCTCGCTCTCTGTCGCCCACCCTCATGTGTTTTTTTGTGTGCTGCTTTGTTTCGTTTTCCGTTTTATGCTTGGCTTGGACTGCTGCTTGGGCTTCCACTCGCATATGGCTTCGCTGTCAGTTGTTGTTGTTGTTTGCCTACTCCATTCATTGCCTTTTCCTTCATTCCATGCAGCTTCTGCTCTGCTGCCGCTGTCCCAACCAGTTTCAGTTTTGCGTACTATGTATGCACGTTTCGTTCATTTCGTTTCATATCTTATATCTGGCAACCAGCCCCGTTTTTAGCTTAACTTATGATTCTTTCCCTCTACCCGCCTGTTTACCCCCGCCCCTAAATACCCTTACCACTTTGGAAAACTCTCGTCTGTGCTGTGGTAGTATATGGGGAAGTGAGAAAACTCATTATTATGCTTTGACTGTGACTCTTTTTTGGCCTGTTTGGTACGCGTAGATAAAATTGCCTGCAGGGTTGTCGAGTTATGCGAGTCTAGTTAAATGTTGTGAAATTTGACTTTTCCCCCTTCAAATGTTAGTTTAGTAGGTGAAAATGTATTCAACTTTTACTGGTAAATTCATTTGCCAAGGAAAAATCTTTGAAAATTTGTGAAAACGAAACCTTGCTATAGATTTTCTAGCTCATAGAGTTCAATGCGCTGGCAACCCTGGGTAATACTATTTGCTGCATACAACACAGATGCACCTTTTCACACACACACACACACACATACAGAGAAACAGTGGGCACATAAACATCTGCTGCTGCTGCTGCTGATGCCAGCTCTTGTTGTTGTTGTTGTTGATGATGATGATGATGATCTTTGGTCTTGCTGCGGATGATGATGATGATGTTGATGTGTGTGACGTCACGGCAATGCGTATTGGAAAATCTACACCAAAGATACATAGGCAATAGATTGTATGTATTCGTATGTGCGTGTGTGTGTCTCGGCATGCGCCCTGAATACAAACCCGACGAACGAATCTGAATCTGAGCTGGTTCGTTCGCTTGTGGGGATTTGTTGTACGAACAGCCAAAGAGTTGGGCCATGGAGATGCCATGAAAGAGAAGAAAAAACCCAACATATAAACGACGGCGACGCTGACGCCAACGCCGACAGAGCCACACAAATTAAACTTAAATGCCCCATTCACTTGGAGTCTGCTACCGGAGTTTGCTTTTTGCCTGTTGCAGATGCTTCTGCTGATGATGCTTGAATGGGCAACGGCATCGAGCATCGGGCATCGCCTTTGGGGCATCATCATCATCATCATCATCATGGGGCACATTATTAGTTTCTCTTTCTCTTTGCTCTCTCTCTGGATCTGGCGCTTTATCGCATTTATTGCTTCATGGGGTCTCAATTAAGCTGTTAAAAACCAGTTGAGGCAATCTATCGGCCAGCATTAAAGCCAATCAATAATTTACTACTTGTCCCAAGCCTTAGATGGGTATACATACGTATGTACATATGTATGTATATGTATCTACTTTTGATGCCATGTGCTAATGCCAATGTGCCTAATCATCATCCGGACAGGATGAGCTCAATCAACCTCACAATCAAAGACAGACACAGACAGTGTCTTTAAAATGGCGACTACTCAGAGATCGGTAATTGAAAAGCATGCTGGTCTTTGGCGGCAAATGGGAATTGGCAATCAATATTTAAGTAGGATGATAGTTCACCTCCTTCCCCTCGTCTCCCCTCATTTGTCAAGTTTATCTCATTAATACAAAAAGACAACTCAGTCATTCTCAAGAAGAGTAAATATTAGCCAACTATATACAGATAAACTAGTCTATTTGGAATCCTCATCGACATTATCAAAAATTTGATTGTTAATTGCCTATTTTTTGTTTAAAAACAAAATTCTGGAAATTTGAAATACTTTTAGATGGTTTTTCCTACTTAATTGGCCAGTTTGTGGAACCATCAGAACACTTTTCAGGCTATAAACAAGTAAAAGGAGCAATTTGATATGCAATTTAACAAACAATGAAAGCTAACAGTACTTTTCTGTTAACTTTTGTCATTTACATACATACATATATAAGTTGGTAGTAAACTGATGAAACTTTTTAACCTTAATAAATTCCCCGAAATGTTTAAAAAAATGATCAAAATTGTCTGAAGTCCAAAGCTACCTAAGTTTATGTTGGAAATATGCCAATAGAGATATGCCATAAGAGATATCGAGAAGATTATCGATAAAGAACAATTCCTTATATGGGATACAAAGCGAGAGTACTCCCGAAGACGCTATGCATTGACAAAAAGTAAAGACATGCTAAGTAAACCTTTTAAATGCTTAGTAAGCTGCTGGATACTAACCTAATAACGTCATAAATCAATATTAAGAAGTAACCTCCTGAATCGCATAAAAACTTCTGCAGAAGAAAGAACCTTTTGGAGAAGCTGATTAAACAGGAAAAGATAAAAAAGTCCTGATAACGTTCAGGTTTTACCTTCCTAAGCGAATGCTGTATGTTTAGGATCTCCATTAAACATCATAACTCCACAAAATGACTTCAGACAACTTAGTTGAACTAACGAAGTAAGTTTACAGTTTCATTTCAAGTATTCTGATGCGACTCCAAAGGATATGCCAGACGAAGCTCGCAAGAGCCACTAGCAGTCCGAGAAGCAGATAATTCGTTTGGGCGTCGTTTGGCCATTTGGAAATCTTCTAAATACGATTGAAAGTTACATATGTTTATGGACCAGAGACGAATTCAAGGGGTAGGTCCCTTAAAATTGTAAACTATAGACTCCATTTAGGACACGAAAAGACGGAGGAGTTTTTTCTTCTAGTATAGATCAAGAATCGATTTTTTACTATTCCTAACCGTAAAACTTTATAAGATGGCTAATTTTGATTACCCGAAATGTTATTTGGGATCTGTTTCTGCTATGTATACAAATATTTCTAAATGCGATGAAAAACATGAAGCAGAAACGTAATTATCCTGCCATAATTGTTAAGTAAAAGAAATGTTGAATATTTTTGATGTGATAAATCGTTTTTCCTTTAGTTACATAAGGAATTTGGCTATGAACTAAACTAAGTTATAGCAAAATTAACTAAGCTTTGCATTATTCTGAATAAATCTTGTTTGATTTGTGAATCATTATCAGTTTGTATGTATTTCCTATAATAATTCTGGGAAATTTTTTAAAATGTGTTCATTTTATAGGAATGTTTGCTTTGTTAATAGATTGGGTTTACTATGTTGTACGTATTTAAATTGGCAACGTTCTACTAATACACAATCTGTATGTAATGCTGAATGCATGACTGCTAGTCCTTAGTCCTTTTAAAGGCACTCATTAAACCTTGTACATGAAACGATGTGAATGTAAATGAATGTGAAAAAGGTGATATAGAGGGAAAGGAAAATGTATCTAATTGTAATGTTAACAATGTTAACTAAAATTGGAACTACAATGTGTCTCGTTATTTAGTTTTTGTACCTATCTACATACATACATATGGAAGAGAATAAGTATTTAGAATGTAACTACATTTGTATGTACTTATGTATTCACTGTAATTTTAAAGCACTTTTCTCTGACAGATTTATCAACGAATATAAAACCAAATTTAAATGAATTTATCAACATTTACATAATATGACGTTTCAAAATCTATGAGTCAATATTTCAAATATGTCTAAGAATAACTAAAGAATGACTAATAGTATATTTCGTTTTAGTATCAGCTTATAAACGAGCACTTGTTAAAACTTAACCATGCAAAAAACTACATATATAATTATAAGTATTAACAAAATGAAATCACTTGTTGGTTAAATAACTTAAGATAACAAGAAACTTTAAGCTTTTAGTAAGGAAAACTCGACATTCTTAAGTAAAGTCGGAAATTTATTCACCGATATTAAACATTACTTGGTTTAACTTATATGAAAAGAAAAAGGATTCTAAAACCGTATTTCTATAAAAAGACTCTAAAGCCACATTTTGATGCCTAAAAATCGGGTTTCTATATAAAGTAATGTTAACTTTTGAATCTCTTTTAAGCGTGTTGCATGGAAAGCACTTGATGGATCCCTTTAGCGATTTGTTTGGGGGTCAGTTTAACCATAGATATAATGCTTTGAAATGTTGTAAATTAAGTTATGGCGGATTCTCTTCCAACAGATCGCAGGATATTAACATTCATTGCTCATGTTTACATAGAAACTAAAAAACCATTAATCCTAGTCACTACTTCCAGCTCCAGTGAATGGTGAAATCAACGAAAACTCACATTTGAGAGTAAAAAATATTCAAGGATATAAAGGAATTGTAAAAAACTAAGTTAAATTTAGTCAAACGTCTCGTGACTTTGTCATTCAGTGTCAAAAAACGAATCCAAATCATTTTTTGGATGGTAATGTCGAGTAATTCTATATCACAAAGGGGAAAAGGGGATCAAATTTCCCCAGAATTTGTGTCATTTGCGTTTTCTCTTCTTTAAATACTTTATCATTAATGCATTTATTTGTATACCCTGACCAAAATGAAGATATAATAATTCTAAGAAATACATTTTACATATAAAAATTTGTTTATCTTTTTGGGCATTTTAGAAAAATGGTGAACAACTTTAGTTTAGTTTAGTTTGCAGAGTTAGTAAGAGTTGAAGAGTCTCACAAAGGATGTTTGTTTAAGCAGGCAACCCTAAAATATGCATCCTGACAGATTTTTTGTTTCATCAGTCAAGTTACAAATTTGTTAATGTAATAATTCCTGCCGATCCTTAGATGCATCTATTTTTGGAGAATTTCACTTAATAATTAGTTCATTGGTTTTCTTTATATATTTTCTGTTAACTTGATATGCCATTCTACACTTTCGCATAATCAGACGTAACTGTTCTTTGTTGTATTTGTGACATTCTTTCATTTGCTTCGTCCATAACCCAACTTTGAAAAACGAGACTGGCAAATAAACAAAGTTAGATCGACCGAGATCCCGGTCCTTACGTAATCAAGTGAATGTTTATATGGTTGTTCGTGTGTGTGTGTGTGTGTGTGTGTAATCGTCTCAAGAATAACGGCACAAGTCAAGCTGATTGGAGAGAGCTGTGTTGTGTGGAGCTCTGATGATAATGTTTATTTATGGAAGGAAAATAAACAATTGCTATTACTGATTACCGACTGTGCATGTGTGTGTGTGTGTGTGTGTTGGTATTTGTTTATAGCACGCCTACGTGCTTATATGCAATTTCTGTGTACGGAAACTGCGAATTTTACTTCTTTGAAGCGCAATGTAAGCGGTCATAGCCAATTGTGGTAGAATTATTCAGGTATGTAAAATAAGCTCAGTTTATATATGGGATTTTGTGTATATAGAGAACTCGCTAGTTATGGAACGAGTAAAGTAGCAAAGTACACAAAAGGCAAACACGCAGCGACGCAGCCAACTCAATTATGTAGAATAAATACATAAAACCAAGAGGAGTATATAATATGCTGTAGAAATATATAAAGAATACCATATCAGCCCTTTCTTCTTTCTATATATGAAAACGAACCCACACTCTAGCAACTCAAGCAACAACACAAAATAACGAGCAAAGAAACATCACGCAAAGCAAAAGACCCAAAAGGCAACGGCAAAACTCAAAAACAACAACCATGCTAACGACGACGACGCCAACGCCGAGACAGAGAGAGAGAAGAGAGAGAGAGAGATTCAAAAGTATATGTATCTTTTAGTATGAAATAAACATTGAACGGGAACGGTTGGTTTTGCGGACGTTTTGTTGTTGATAGGCAAAAGATACGACAAGTTTAACGAGAAACCGACAGAAGACACACACCAAAAACAGCAAAGAAAAAAAACGCCCCACGCGAACGAACGCGAGAGACCAACGCCAAGCGAAAGAGAGCGCACCAATTGTGTGCGTCCAGTGAGAGGCCAGAGCGAGCGAGATAGCACGTTGGCCGACGAGTGAAAAAGGAAAACGAAAAGTATCGGCAGGGGCAGGCAGTTGGTTGCCTGCGATAAAGTGTCGATGTGTGTGTGTGTGTGTTTGTGTTTGCTTTTGTATATAACATAAACGCGTTGGCAGCGACGCTTCGTTTCAGTTGTAGTTAACAGAGAGTCATTCTGTTACTTTCAAACGCTGGCAGCGCGTTAGCAGCAGCAGCAGTTCAAAACGAAACGTCGAATAGAGAGGTTGTGTGAGCGCACGTTACAACGGATTACGGTTAATTCACTCACTGAGTAAACACAACTAGCATACAATTACAAACAAAAGTTAATTAATAAATGAAACCATAAAAGTATAAATTTTTATAAAAATTACTTATTATTCACAAAATCTCATACAAATTAAACGGAGTGTTTTTTAAAAAAGCAAACTAGAAATTTCCTTTGTGTCTCGGTCTCGTGTGACAAATGCCGCAGCAACGAAACGTACATAAGCAGCGGCAGCAAGCAGAGGCATCAGCAGCAACAACAACAACAACAGCAGCAGTAACAGCAGCTTGCCTTATGTACAAGCGCAGCAGCAGCAGCAGAATATAAAGTGTAAAGCATAATACACAATAAAGGTTGAAGCAAAAGAAAATAACCAAAAAGTGCCAGCCGCAACGGGCGAGAGCGCAGCAGTTGAGTTTATGTGTGTGTGTGTGTGTCTGTATATAATACGTGTATATGTGCAAGAGAGTTGGGAAATAAAGTGGAGTGTGGTAACGTGAAGAAGAAGAAATGAAACGTAGAGCAAACAGCTGAAGAAAGCAAAAAAAAAAAATTAATCAAAGAGAAAAAGTAAAAGAAAGAAAAGAAGTAGAAAAAAAAAGAAGCTAGCTTGAAGAAAATTGTGTTGAAAATTGTATTTCTTTTCTTCATATTAAAGCTGCAAAAGAGAGTTGTTTGGAGAATTGTGAAAGTGTGTTGTAGTGCTCTCGAGATATATTATATGATAATGATCATTAAACTTGGATTACTTGTTGGCTGTTATTTGGCCAGCAATTTGGATTATCATCGTCACATAAGCAGCATAGCAAAGCCGAATAATTGGCTGGATTAGCATATAGAATACATTTCCAAAAACAAAAACAACAACAACAAAGACGAAGACTACAACTAAGACAACAAAAGGTAAGAAGGAACATACTTAATGCCGGCTCTGAGATGCTGTCATTCACAGCTGTTGCTCCAAAACTACCCACGAAGAAAAACAACAAAAAACTCACATAAACTCTCTCTCCCCCCTCTCCATGGCCCCCTCCTACACTCAGTTTTCCCTTACTTATTGTGCCTTTGCCACGCGCTTCAAATTTCGATTGGGCACAAAGCCCTCCCCAAGCCACAAAGATTTTTTTCTTTTTATTTTGTTGCCTGCTTCGCTCTGACACACACTCACACACACACACATCGGCTTTCATTCAGTAAAATCTATGTGTGTGTGCGTGTGTGTGTGAAACAGGAGATAAAACCGTTGCTGCTGGCTCAGCCTCGGGTCTCACAGTCTCTGCTTCGGTCTTCTGTGCATTCCCCGAATTTTGCTCTCTCCAACCTAACCGTACCTTTTTTTTTACCTTCTTCCCCATCCCCCCATGCACTTACACACTCTCACACACAAGAACCAAAAACAAAAAAAAAAGAGAGGGAGATCCAAATTCCGCTGCGTTTTTATTATCCTTTTCATGTTGGCACTCACACAGTATTTTTTTTTTTTTTTACTTTTTATTTTGCGCGCGCGAGGACTCATTCGTTTCTCTTCGCTGTCCTTGTTCCCCCTGCCCGCCACGACTCGACTCCGACTCACTGTGACTCTGTTTTTGATGGGAAAGGGTTGAGGGGAAACTTTGTTCGCTTTTTGCCAGCACTTAAATTTTATGTAAAATGAATTTAAAGACCAGGCAGGGAAGGTCCTTTATTCACGTTCTTTCTCTCTCTCGCACTCTGTCTCTCTTTCTCTCTCTCTTTATACTTGTCATATTCATTCATATTTCTCTAATGGAATTCTCGTTGTGTTTCTGTATGTTGGCTGAAAAGTTTTTGGGTGAAAACTTTTTTTCAACGCGTTGATGCAAAAACAACTTGAAATTGTTTGTAAAATATATATGTATATATATTCCATTTGTAATTTATCTAGCGTTCTTTTACCCCTATACACCATATACGTAACCCCTCACCCCCTCGCCACTTATTCAGGCGCAGGTATACCCCTTTTAAGCTTCGCTCAATGCTCCCCGGAGTGCTGTGTATTTCAATATTTGTAAGAGATAGACACAGGGAGAGGGAGAGAGAGAGAGAGAAAGCGCATTCCCTAGGCAACTATGCACTGCAAATATCCCATTATTGACACCAACCCCACTCCACTTCCCCCTCATCACATCAACCATCATGTGTTGTGTCCCGCATCTATCGACTGATTGTGCATATAATAGATTACAAAATATGTACAGACATAAATGCACATTGTTCTTCCAATGGAAACTCCTTTTTTTCGAATCAGGGTTGAGTATAGCTAACCATTGATAGTGTTAAAAGTTGACTCTTTGAAAATACCATTAGAGGCAATTGTCATAACTTCATTGAAGGACCAAAAAGATGTAAATTTGTTGATGTTTGTTGAAATTTCAATGATATTTATTAAGCCCTTGGGCAAGGAAGGAGAATGACTTCCTGAATAAGGATTCCGAGCACGTTTTTATCAGCATTCCTATTATGGAACCCCCCTTTACAATGGTTTTACCCAAACGTTTAGCATCTAAAACACATAAAGACATCCTTAAAGATGATTCCTAATGCTCTAGTCGTTGTTGTATGAAAATATGAATACTTTAAAGTTAGAATGGTTAAAAAGATAACAAGTTTACTTTGAAATGGTTTAAATTTTAAAAGAATGGCAAATACAAGTGGAAAAAGAACAGTTTTTAAGCCATTTGCTCAAGTAAAAGATGAAATTGCAAAGTTTTGGGTGTTTTGAGACAGTGACTTTAGGTCTTCACCCTTATATTTTACATTTTTAACAAATATTTGTCCACAAAAACTCAAAAATAGACAAAAAATTTGTAATTTTATTGCATTAGTCACAAAAGAAACGCTTAGGCTCCTTTTTTTCTCTATTTACATTAAAGTAACTTGATCTCAAACAGAACCCTTGAAAGTATGTTAAAGTAAACTTTAGTATTTGCTGTAATTTGAAGCATTAGTCAACACTGTGAATAGATTAGAGGCAATTAGAGAAGGTATTACAATGCCATCCAGTTGATGGAATGTTGTTTTTTCAGAACAATTTGTTTTTCCAGCTGTGAAAATATGTAGAGTTAACAACAACAAAAGGTTTTTCAACAGACGATTGCAAATTTTATGAAAAACTAAATTTTTATATACAATTTTCTCTCGTGAATTTAATTTTAAAATGTTTGTTCTGTTTTTCCATTTCATTTTTTTTTTTTTGATGCAGAAAACAAAGCCGAAGTTTTAGCAACGAGTATTATTTTATTATGATGACGCCAGACTCAAAAGCAGCAGCAGCAGCAACATCCACAGCAACAGCAACAACAACAGCAACAATGGCGCATACACAACAAAAGCCAGCAGTGACGCAGTTGTCAACGTTGGCGAAAGCAACGGCAACAGCAACAGCAGCAACAACAACAGCAACAGCAACTACAAATGCCAACTCAAAGGCGGCCAAAAGCATTGTCAGCAGCAATGCAAATAGTAATAGCAAAAAGCTCTCTTTGTCTCGCAAAGCAGATAAAATAACAACACAAACAACAACAACAGCCACGATGAAGACGCCAAGTGTTGATGAAATTGCAATAAAAAGTGAAAATACAACAACAACAACAACAACAGCAAAATCTGTTGTAAACGCCAGAGTGAATCTCATAAAAAAGGAATCAACACCTCCGGCAACACCATCAGCAACAACAATTGCTAATGCTAATGTTGCTGCTGATGAAACAACAACAACAACATCTTCCTCTTCATCATCATCATCATCCTCGTCTTCATCGTCATCATCATCATCAGCCATCTCTGATGGTGGCGCCTCAGCTGATGAGGAGGCATCTTCTGTCAATCATACAGAACCAGAGACAGAAGCAGAATCAGAAGAGACTTCCTCTACAGCAGCAGCAGCAACAACAACAACACCAGCAACAACAACAACCACAGGCACACCGCACCCTGTACTATTAACAGCGGTTAATCCTCACATAATCTGTCACTTGTGTCAGGGCTATCTGATCAATGCCACAACAATTGTGGAATGCCTCCACTCATGTAAGTATATTTTGTTTTTATCTTTTTGTAGGCATTAAAAACACATTTGACATATCGAAAAGATTGCAATAGCTATATAAAATATTCCAAAGAAATGATTTTCAGTCTCCTTATTGAACGAAACTTTCATCAAAACTGAATAAAAGTACATATATGTATTAACATGAACAATTCGAAAAACAACTGCTTGGAATGCAGATATTTAGGAATAAGTGAGAAAACTCTTACAAACAGTTATTGAGGATACTAAAGAAAGGTTTTTTAGGTAAATTTCGACTTTAGATAGACGGCAATTCGAACAATTTCAATTTCGAATTGAAATGAAAAGCCCAAAAAGGTCTCTTCTGTCTCTTCTGCAGAAAACATAATTGGCTTCTTTTCGGGAAAATTTGGTTGCTAAGCATCTAAATCAGATCATAGTTACAGTTGATACACTATTTCATTTGATGCCATCGCTTCTTTTTGAAAAATCGTGAGGATAAGGAGTCCATACCGATAACATCAAGACTCTTTGCACTAGATCAGTTGTAATTTGTTGGTGGCTGAATGGCTAGTTGGTTGCCATATCTTGCTCGCTCTCTTTGCAGTAGATGTATTTAGTTCCCATCTATTACTGCTGCTTGCCCTAATTAGAATGCCAACTTGGCAACTTTCTGGTATTGCTTCTTGCCACAACACACTCTCTACTGCCACTCTGCCACTGCCACGGCCTGTTATGTTTATCTCTCGCCGCCACCGCCGCTGCCGTTGCCGCCTGTTGTCTATCCAGCTAGGCCTGTCTAGCCTGCTTTTGCTCTCTGCGAAAATTGCGTCGGGTCGATGAGTTATGTGCACTGCGCCTTTGGCTGAATCAGGGCGACGACGAAAAGAGAGAGAGATGGAGAGAGAGAGGGAGAGAACTCTAGCAAGGCGGCGGGCAGGGTGAGTCAGATTCACAGACGACACGCAGATGTTGCCTGACGATAAGTTTGTGGGCACATTAATGTGCATTTTCTTTCTTAATATGTGAGAAAGCCAGCCAGCCACCGAGATGGAAAAGGGTGGCCAAGGGTGCAAGTACTTAGCCTCCAATGATGATCTCATAATGATCTTTTCAGTCATTCTAGTTTTTCGTTAAATCACATAGCATACTTTTGGGGTCTAATAAGACGAGTTTTCAAACATTACAATATTTTCAATCATCTATATACAATTTCCTGTGAAAGTCAATCAAAATTACAGACTGTCCAACCTTTATCACAGAGTATTGAGGGCAAAGAGGGTGGTCTTTTTGGTGGTAGCCATCAAAAGTCATTGCAATTTGTCCATTAATAATGTACGCGACGCCCATTTGTGCTGCTCCCTTCGAATTTGAAATGAAAATGGAATTGGCCAAAATGGGAAACCAACGTGTTGATAATGGGCAATAGATATACTTTTGGATTTGGTTAATTTAAATCTGTTGGTCCAGACATCAGAGAAAAGAGCACCCGGGAGTGCCATCTAACTGTCAAACTGAACCTGAAACCGAAATGTACATACATACATTCCGCACGGACTGTACGGGGCTCTAGGTTGCTGTCGTTGCTGTCATTTAGTAGTTGGCAGCAACAGCTGCCCGTTGTCCATTGCCCTCTGCTTCCAAGCTTCAAGCTCAGTGTGCTGCTGCTGATGCTGCTCTATAACCCAGAGTTTCGGACACAGTGTGCTGTAATTTTGTAGCTGCTGAGCGCACTCGAGGCCATTTGGCGGCGGACAACAAATTTGCTGCTGCTTTTATTTTTTTTTTTTTTTTTTATTTCGCCTTTGCACCCCAAACAACATATACTACTATAGCCACTCGGCTTTGGTTTTATACACTTCTTAAAGGGGTTTTGATGACTAAGCCAGAGGCTGAAAAACATTGTAGGGATGTGAAAAGTAACTAACATTGAATATAAGTCTTAAGAAGTAATATTTTGCCAAGGGAAGAGTTATAAGACAATGTCTCAAAAAATTTGGGAGTTGTGAGACAGCCAAATTGCTTCATTTTCTGGATGCTCTTTGTTAAAGATGTACAATTGGACTTATTACAAAATTTTTCTTTATGTTTTACACTTATGATGTATGCACTATTTTATAACATTGACTTTCTATATCAAATTGCTTAAAAAGTCTCTAATAAGTTTAACAAAATCATTTGAGGCCACAAAAATTAAATAAATCCCAATGTTGTTTCTTTTTTTCTATGGTTTACATTATCAACAATATCTTTATGATTTCCAAATTAGACTTTTTAGAGTCAGTACAATAAAGGCGATATAGATCTACTTTTCGATAACAGTTTTTCAAGTTCTCATTGACCGAATAAGTTGATATGTGGTATTCTTTAATATCATATTTATAGAAAATACTATAAGAAAGGTTTCAAGAAGTTTTGAGAAAGGTTTTAAGAAGTTTATAAAAGTTTTAAGAAAGGCTTTAAGATGTTTTGGAAAAGTTTAAAAACTTAACTTTTCACTAATCAAAGCCAACACTTCTAAGTAAATTCCTCACTATAACACACAATAATTTAATAGAGTTGCTAAAGTAATGCATTACCAGAGTTGACATTGGGCCTGTTTTTTTTATAAAAAAGTAATTGTCTACTTAAAAATATTATTTTTATAGTTAAAGATCTAATAATAAAGACAAACTTTTAAGTTTTCAATGGTTGTAGTTCTTTTAAAGTGAGAATTGCGAGTTTTCAGTAACTTGCAATAGCATTTTCAATTGATTATCAGAGAGACAATTTGAATTGCGTAGTTAATTAACACTTGGCCAGATAACAAAGGCACTTTTTATTTCTCTTTATAATTGTAATCTAACTTTTAGTTAATTAGTTTCGATCGATAAGTTTTTCAAGCACTTTCAAAAGAAATTCAAACTCAAAAGATTATATATTGTCATATCTGTTCCAAATGATTTAAAAAGAGTATTTGAACTGCGTCATAGTTAAACGAAGCTTTCGTTTGGCCTTTCTTCCTTTTCCACCCAAAAAAATAAAATACAGAAAGAAACCAAACTGACGGACAAGCGTAACAGGCTCTGAAAGTCTGTGCTCTGGTTCGTTGCCACCTTTTCTCCCCCCGCCTCCCCCAGCAGCTTCAGCTGTGCTGCGTCACTTGGTTGCTGTTGCTTCTCCTGCTGCTGGATGGGTGACAGTTGTAGCGTGCAGGACACAGACAGATACTGGCATTGACATTAAAGTCAAAACAATTTTTTTTTTATGGGGCTGCTGGATTTTTTCTTTTTTCCTTTTTTGACTTCGATGAAGGTTTTCCACCTCCTTTTTTTTTTTTTTTTTTTTGTTCTGTGGGTGTATTACGTGAGTGGGTGGGTTGGGTCGAGGGTTGACTGGCTGGCTGGCTGTATGTCTGTGTGCTCTTGGGAATGCCCGTTGGAGTGGCAGGTTTTACATAAATTTGAATCATTTCAATTGGAGTAAAAAAAAAAGAGAAAAAATCAGTGTGCAATTTATTTTGTTATAATTCGCCTATCAATTCCATATATACCCATGCACATATATGTATATGGCAGACGAACTTTTAAAGTACTCTACTCTTATATACAACGAAATTTACCTCTGTTTTTTTTTTTCTCTTTTACCTTTCAGTCTGTCACAGTTGCCTCATTAATCACCTGCGTAAGGAACGCTATTGTCCACGCTGTGAGATGGTTATCAACAATGCCAAACCGAATATCAAGTAAGTACACCATTACCAAGTCGAATCAGAAGTGTATGTCCTTCAGATGGCAGATATGAATGGAGATATTCTGATGATAAAGACAAACAGTTGGAAAGAAGATAGAAAACAGAAGCAATAGAGGGACATACACACACACACACAAACAATTTTCTTGCCTGCCATTGACATGTGCGATTAGGAGTTTGCCTTTCCAAGGATATATTCAGATATTTGTCTTGTGGCCCTTTATTGGGGGGAGCCCAAAGATAAAGATTTTATGCAAATAATTTATTTTTCTGCAGGACATTGGTCTCTTATGCAAAATCCTTAAAAGATAAGGGTTCAAAAAGGTTTAATAACATTTTTATTCTTACCCTATAAATGTTCTTAAAGGCAGCAAATTTTTGATGTCCGTCTTAAGCGAAAACGTTTATACTTAATCGGATTCTAGGCAATAATTTTGAAGGACTATTTACATTTTCTTTTGGTGGGTAATATTTTTAAAGCTTCTCTAGACAAGAATGGAAGGGAAAGGAATCTCATATCGTCAAGAAAGACCTCATTTAGCATTTCTGATTAGCCCATTTTTGACTTTTGACTTTTCATTAGAGTTTAATGTGGGTACATAGGAAATCAAGTGATTCTTGATGTCAAACTTTAGCCAATATATGTATGTAGTAAAATCTTTGATAAATTGGTTATTGTTTGATTCTCAAGAGAATCAACTTTTGCAGTTGCAAAGAACCGCAAAAGAACTTTTCCATGAGAGAGTGTCTGTCTGTCTGTGTGTGCTTGGATTGTGGTCAAAAGGGAAAACTTTTGCACGCCTCCAAAAAAGAAGATGGTTCAAATCTATATACCGTTTTACACACCTTTACCTAGACCTTGGTTAGAGCTTGGGAACTTTCTGCTATCACCGAAACAAAACTTCGTCTTGGTGTGTGGTTAACTTTATTTTTGGAGAATTTCTGCTAGATGTATGTGTGTGTGTGTGAGTGTGCTTCTCTGTCTCACTGTCACGTTTTCAGGGTGCTGCGTAATGAAAAACACGTTTCCATTTAAGCTATACAACTTTAATAGGAATTCTGTATAGAAAAGCAACTGGCAACGGTTCCCCCGCATAACACCCACACCCATAGTCCGCCCCATTCCACTTTTGTTGCTTCGATAGACAAATCGGATGGAAATGCCGTTGATGATGCTCTGTTCTAGTCATCGTCATCGTCGTCGTTGTAGGTTGTAATCTTGAACACACACAGAGAGAGAGAGAAACTCATACAATCAAAAAGATAATGAATACAAATTCTAAGGGATGAGAGGGAGGGACGTCGGGGTGGCATGAGAACTAACTGAGGTCGCGAGAGTGTTTGAGGAGGGGGGCAGAAGATAGGGTAGTGTAGTCAGGTGTATGGTGTATATAAATGAATGGATGAACCTTTTGCTCTGGCCAAATGGTGTGAAGTGGTTTTTTGGCTCTAGGTCTGGGTCTGAATCTGAGTCTGAATCCGGCTTTGATGGCAGTAAACTACAAACAAGTGTCTTTTGTACGTGGTAGAGCCGCTGGCAGAGCTGGCTACAAACTGAACTGAACTGAAGTTTTTGCCTTTGCCATGAATTTTTAGTAGCTCGCTCATCCGCCCCCCCAGCCCCAAAAAAGAAAACCAGTCTCAAGTCTCCAATTAAATTTATTGCAAAAGTTTATTGTTTAACCCACAAAAACAACAACAACAAAAAAAGAAGAAAAATGAAACGGGACGGAAGGAAAACAAAAGAAAAGCCTTTTTTTTTTTTCTGTTTTATTTTGTTTTGCCAAAAAAGGTAAATATAAGGTAGAAAAAAAAAACTTGAAATAAAACAGAAATTATACAAACATATATACTTACATTTATTTCGGCCATGTTTTTATGGCCCAACCCAAGTGGTGCTGGGCTTTGGCCCTCCAAGAAGAACACAAAAGACACCAAATCAACTGATAAACTGCAGGAAACAAAGACAGCAAAACAGAAGACACAGGGAATGGAGGCAGGCAAAAACGAAGTTGCACGCATTTCCAAGAAAACAAATCGAAAAACGGCAAGATAATTAACGGGCGGGTCTTCCAGCAGAGCAGTAGCTGAGGCTCTCATTCTTGCCGACGGCAAATGACAACGAAGACGACGATGACTACGACAACGACGACGATGATGAGGACGAAGTCCAATGGACAGCTGAAAAGTGCTACGACCAAGGATAGGATAGAATAGGGACCAGAAACAAGAAGGAACACTAGGCACGCGGGTGGTTGAGCGCGAGAGAGAGAGAGATAGACACATGCTTGTGCCTTTTGGTACGTGCTACGGTCGTCGATTTCCGCAGATGAAACAAACTTGACAACAACAACAACGTCCTAAGAAGAACGATAAAAACGATGAGACAAAGAGAAGCAAAAGTTCTCTAAAGAAATAGCAACCAAAGAATTGTAGGAAAAAGCTAAACCATGTTACAAGTTGGTAAAGTGTCTTTGCAAACGAACTTCTGCTCGCGGTAGTTGAAGTCATTTGTTTGAAGTTTGGCAACTTACTTACCGTGTGAGAGACCATAAAAGTCGGACGAAATTTTGAAAATTATTTTTAAATTATGATCTGACGAGAGTTATGTTGGGTTGAGATATGAGAAAATCCTCTAATCATGTTTTAATTTGCAGAAAGTTGGGTTAGGTTGAAATGTAATCATTGGGTAATCTCAGAAATGATATGTTAATTTAAAACAGCGAAAAGAACTTTCAATCAAAGTTCAATAAAAAGGTTAAAACTCCCGAAAATGCTCTTGAAGTTAAAGAAAGTTGGGCTAGGTTGAGAAACCAGACTATCCCGTAATCACAGGTAACTCTGAACAAAGTTAGTTTCAATTTAAACAAAATGAAGAATGCCTAGTTAATTGTTTAATGTCATCACACCAAAAATATCCTCTAGTTAACGCTAATATTTTAAAGAAAACTAGGTTAGGTTGCACTCCCGAAAGATCTTCTCAAGAAAATTAAGTTAGGTTAGGTCTAGTTTAAGGCAAATCTAGGTTAAGTTGCGACAAAGTTGGGTTAGGTTGAGACATCAAACATATCTTCTAATCTTTCTTTTATATTAAGAAAGTTTTGTTTAATGAAGTTTCGTAGATTGAGACTCTAGAAAGTTCTTTTAAAGAAATCAACAGAAAGATCTTCTGAAGAAAGTAAAGTTGGGTTACGTTGGAGCTGCAGAAAGATATTCTAATCTAATTAGTGTGGATTAGACAGCAGAAAGATCCTGTAAAATCTTTTGTGCTGTTTCATGCTAAGATAATATATCAAGAATGTCATAACAACATTCTCTTAACCCCAACATGATAAGTATATTCTACGGTGTTAACCATGTTAACCGATTGATTGGAATTTCACGATAAACTTTTCCTTTTTTCCCCCTTTATATGTATACCATAAACTTTCCCTTTTTTCTCCCCTATATTATTTATACGCAATTTAATCATTAACACAGATCAGGATTATTTTTAGTATTTGTGCGCGGCTTATCACAGAATCAACTGTGCGTGCGTGTGTATATGTGTGTGTGATAACCCTGAACCCCCCACCCCGTCACACATATGTATGCATGAAATTGGGTAGACAAAACAAAAGACATAAAGGTATTCTACCTAGGTCGAGTTTTTTGTTTTTCTATAAATTCCTATGCCTTGCGCCAATGTAAATGATATAGTCCTCTCTCCCTTCACGACTCGCACGACGACTCTCCTCTCTATTGCACTCCTCTATTCAATGGTTTTTGTTCTCTCTTTTTACAACCTTGACGGTCTTTGGGTCTTTCTTTGGGTATGATTTTAGTGAGCGCCGACTTAATGCCGAGTTCCTTCTGTGCGCCACCACCACCACTATAGGCGGAGTGGCACTGGCATAAGCAGCCGACCACATCACCCAACACCATCCATCGTCGTCGTCGTCGTCATACCCAGTAGCGCATGCCACGCAATAGTTTCCTTGGACGACGCCTGTTGAAGCGTTATATGCCCTTCCTTTTTGCTTATTCTTGTACTTTTTCTCTCCCTCTCCCCTCCTTTTTTGTGTTGCGTGCCATTGAAGCAATAGAAAAATTGCATCTGCCGTCTAATTTGTACACACTCTGCTTGCTTCGTCCCTTAATTTTTCGTGTGTATCCGTTTGTTGTGAAAGACTTCTTTGTACATAGGACAAGAAGGATGATGATGATGATGAAGATGATGATTGCCCTGCGTTCATTTCCGCGCCAAGTAAAAGTCTGCTGTCTCTGTGACTTTTCCCGCTTCTCAGTTTTCTCTCTGTGTCTACGCTTTTGTGTTTATTTTGTTGTTTTTTCCATTTCACTGATTATGTCCTTTCTTTTAATCCTACCTACTTGCAGATCGGACACCACGCTTCAGGCAATTGTATATAAACTAGTGCCGGGTCTTTATGAACGCGAACTGATGCGCAAAAGAGCCTTCTACAAAGATCGTCCTGAGGAGGCAGCCTTAGCCACGCCCGAACAGCGGGGCGATGATACTGAGCATTTGATATTCAGTCCCTCGGATGATATGTCACTATCCTTGGAATACGCGGAATTAGGGTAAGTTGAAAACGGATGACTGATTATATCTTCTTGAAAGAGAGAGAGACAAAGACTATGAGTTGTCCGTAACTAATCCGACTATTCCCTTTGTTTTCCCTCTTTTTCTTTATAGCGAATTGAATGCTGAATCTGAATTGGAATTCGGTGATACATTACGTCCTAGATATTTGCAATGTCCGGCCATGTGCCGTGTAAGTCATATGAAGAAATTTGTGTACGATAAATTTGAAATTGATGCACAACGCTTCAGTATAGACATTATGTATAAGGTGAAGACCATTGTGCTATTGGATTACTATACCCTTATGGATATTGCCTATATCTATACATGGAAAAGGGATGCACCCATGCGTTTCTATTTCCGGGTATATGAGACGCAACAACAACCCGCTTTGCCAGCTCCGCTGCCACAACCACCAACATCAACAACTTCAGCGCCGGGAGCAGCGACGCCACGTCGCATATTGCCATTAAAGCTGGAAAAACGAGAGATTTCGCCACCAGCCGTAGTAATTAAAGCGCCGTCGGTTTCTCCTCCTCATCCTCCTTCATCACAAACACCACCCACACAGAAAGAGCTTGTGCCTAGTGCCGCTGTGGTAACCACCCCAACTGTCAGTCCATCACACGCCCCACGTATTAAGCAAGAGAAACAGGAAGAATTTCGCATTGCCACCAAACAATTGGCCTCGCCCACCGAACCGCTTAAGCTGGTCATCAATCGTACACACTACTCACCCCTATCCATTGCCTCATCCGCCTCAAAGACGTCTTCAAAGAGCAGTCATCATCATCAACCACCACCAGCTCCAACAGCAGCAGCGTCCGCCGCATCATCACCACCAGCTGCACCACAACCACCCAGTTCGCCCAAAGATGAGCCGAATATTAAATTGAAAATTGATTTGTCTAAACAGAACAGTGTGACTATTATAAATATGTCCGATCCTGAACGCAAGGAAATAGTTAAGCCTCTCAAACCGGAAAAGGAATCACGTTCCAAGAGCAAGAAGGACAAGGATGGCAGTCCCAAGACTTCGCCAAGTTCCAGCAGTTCTTCGAATGGTGAGCGTAAGCGTAAGAGTCCCAGTCCATTGACTGTGCCCCCACTGACCATAAGAACTGAGAGAATTTTAAGTCCCAATGGTGTAAGCACTTTGAGTCCACGCATAACCAGCGGAGGATTAACATCATCATCGCCTACTGCCATGTCAGAGGATCCCAAATCAGCATTCCTGAAATCATTTGCTCTAACACCAATCAAAGTGAAGGTGGAATCACCCGAAAAGATGTTAGCAGCAACGCCAACTAAACTCTCGAAGACCAATGTAGATGATAGTTTGCTAATGAAGCCACCAAGTTCAATGCCACCCAAATCGATTGCCTCCTCCAAACGTAAGAGCAAAGAGCCGGTGAAAGCTATAACCAAAAAACCAAAGTTATCACCACCATTGCCACGTGAAGATTTCAAGATACGTTTGCCGGGAAGTCCGGCTGCCGGTGGGCCTGCAAAGAGTGAAGATAAGCCACTGATGCCGCCTCCAATGAAACCTCCAATGATTGCACCACGCAAGCAACAACACCAGCAGCAGCAGCAGCAACAACAACAGCAGCTACAACAGTCATCCGGACCATTTCCGGTGCCACCTTCACCCCTGTTTCAGGGCATGCAAATGGCTGCCCCTGGCAATCGTACTCCGATAGCCAAACGTTATCAGCCCATATTGCCCAAGGCAGCGCGACCCAATCCTTTTGCCAATATACCCAACGATGTCAATCGTTTGCTTAAAGATGCTGGCACCGAAATCAAATCCATTAACAACTCTCATGCCAATAATAAGCCACATGTGTATGGACCTAAAACGGATGCCAAAATGGGTCCACCCCCAGCCCCAGGACGTCATGTGACCAATGGTGGACTTGCTAAGCCAACTAATAATCATAACAATAATCAAGGCTCAACTTCATCCAACTCCACCGCCTCCGCGGCTGCTACTGCTGCTGCGGGATTGAATTCCAAGTCGAACAACTATTTGAATTTGGCTTTGTTCAATGCCAGCAAATCCAAAGGAAAAGAGGCACCACCCGGCTGTCGGACACCCATGTATACACCAAATTCCCCGATTTACTCACCAAGTTCACCACAATATGTGCCCAATTATAATATACCCACCATGCCCACGTATAAGTACACACCGAAACCTTCGACTCAGGCTAGCAATTATTTGCAAAATATTTTGGGCAGCGGCTCCGGAGCAGCAGGCAATGGTGGCGGCTTATCAGCAGGACTTTTCCCCTCACCACCAACCAAAGCGGATCAGAATACAAATCCGGCCAAGAGTAATACGCCACCAGCGGCGGCTCCCTTTAATCAGCGCAGTGCCAGCCCAAGTGAAGATGCACCCGAGAAGCAACAGGTCAAGGTCAAATCTTTGCTCAACTCGTGCAACATTAATATACCCTCATCGCTTTCGATAACCATATCGCGGGATAATGGAGATTCATCGTCGGCCAGCAATGGTGCCCATCCCAAGCACAAGAGTCCGGTAAATAATTACATAGAGATTGTCAAATTGCCCGATCAAACGCCCAATACAACGACCACAGAGACACAGAAGCGTCTCTCGCCACCGGCTCCGCCAATTTCCACGGCATCAGCTGGAGTGACTTCGTCGGCCCCGGCTCCATCGGTCATGAAATTGCCGCCAGCTCCGCCATCCAAGACTATACCATCGCCGCAGCATTTAATGTCACGCTTGACACCGCCACAACTTCCACCTGTCGCCGCCGCAGCCAATCCACCAAGAGTGATAACGCCACCAAAAACCTCACCCACCAACAATTCCAGTTCCAATGTGAAGGCTACTCCCATGAAGCCAGTGCTTACGCCCACTCAAGGGGGGGGATAAGAAGACTCCGAGTCCAGAGAAACGTAGTGCCAATCATTCGCCTACAGCCAGTGAGAATAAATCACCAAAGTCGGCAGGCGGTTCATCCTCCTCTTCCTCCTCCACATCCAATGGTGATCCGGCAGCCAAAAAGTTTCGTCCCATTTTACCACGTCAGAATGCTTTGCCCGAACTGGCACCCAAATATTCACCCCAAGCCAATCAACAGCAGCAGCAACAGGCACACAATGTCTCCGCCGCTGTCAATAACAATAATAGCAGCAACAACAACAACAACAACAATGTGAATAAAAGCAAAGTCCAACCTAGCAAAAAGTCACCCAACACAACAATTGGTGCTGCCTCTGGCCAAAAGATGAGTCCACCAGGTCAGAAAGCATCGCCTACGCTAAAAAAGTCGGCAAAGAATTCCACAACGACGCCGCCGAGTCAGAACAAACTGATGCCACATCCTGGTCTAGCACCCTTGAGCATTGCCTCGAGTGCTGCAGCTGCTGGCCAACTGGATCTGAGTAACTTCCTCAAAGAGAATCTAATACGTGCCCAAGCCGCACAAGTGGCAGCAGCCAATCAATCGAATCTCTTGTTCAACTTTGCTCAAATTGGACAACTGCCTGCCATGTACAACTATCAGCAGGCCTGTTTCATGGAACATCTCTCCCGGATGCAACGTGCCGGCAATGAGGTGTTCAATGACTATCTTCAGAAGCTGAAGACAGCCGCCGGGGCGAACGGTAATGGTGGCAATGTTGATGACTACAAACCGCCAGTGATGCCCATGCTGCCGACCGTCACCCTGCCCAGTTTGAGCAATCCGGGAACGGCTGCAGCTAGTCCCAAGACTTCACCGTTGCCCACCGGAAAGCTAACGGCAGCAGCCACTCCTGCCTTGGCCCTGGGCGCCAAGGGGGGCAATGCGGCCAGTCCGAGACAACAGACGGCGGCCACCACTAATGGCAATCGTCCACCTACTCCTCATTCCACCACTTCCTCCACACCCCCGGCTGCCGCTGCCGCCAAAAGCAAGTGAGCAACCAACGAAGTTCAACCCTTGTATTTGTTGGTCCCCAGTCAAGCGGAAGTTAAGTCCGTATCCGGGCAAAGGTGTGAGCAGGCCGTTAATAACGCCGTCGAGCACAAGGAAGGGGCCGAGTCCTGCGGAAAGACAAACGGACAGGTCTAATTAATATTTAAAGACTTTTTTTTTTTTTTTCGTTCTACTTTGATTTTTTGTTGCTTCTTCTCCTTGGTTTTGGATGGGCTTCAACCCAATCCTTCTCCTAATTACTGTTGAGAGTTTTTTGTATTTGAAAAAAGAAAGAATGAAAAAAATTTAAAGAAAAGTTCAATTTAAGTTTTTTTTAGTTGTACATAAAAGTAAGACATATTATCTATATATATATATCTAGATCTATATACCATGTATATATAAAATAAACAAAAACAAAAAAAAACAAAGTAAATGTATACAAAAAAATCACAAGAAGAAAAGACAGCGATTCAGAATCGATAATAAAATATAATTTATTGATATTTAAATTTAAGTGTATATAAAAATATAAAATATAGATTTATATATATAATCTTTTCTACGCAAGAAACAAATAAAACTAATTTTAAAAGAAAAATTGCAATTCTTTGTTATCTTTCAAACATTTTGGTCAAGGTCAAAGGTCGTCGTTGGTTGGGTCTGCAATCTGGCTACTAATCTGCCAATTTTCCTTCTCTTGCCGCAAAAAAATGTCAAATGTCTTTGAAAAATGCCCGAAAAACGAAGAAGATGGAAAGAGAGGGAGAAATGACAGTACAAAGGAGGAAAATAAAAGATTATATTGGATTTCCCTTCTCCTGATAACTAAAACTCGATTGGACTGACGGGTTTTCCCATCTTCGTTTTTGCTTTACATTCTCCTTCTCCACACACACACAAAAGAAAACAAAACAAACTACGATAATGGCATAAAAACGGATTGGAAATTTTTGAAGGACTTTTTGTGTGTGTGTGTGTGTGTTTCGATTTTTGGTTTCCGATTTCCAGCAAAAAAAAAAAATTGCCAATTTTCACGAATGACTCCCAAATGAATTTGGCCAAATAGATAAACGAAAAAGGTAGAAAAAACAGTGCAAACAACAGATGTACAGTTATTCAAGGGTGGCTTATACCAACATAGGTGCAAATGGTCTTGGTAAAAGATTTAGATGAACTAAAGGCCATTAGGCAAGCGAAACAATTAGCATTCATCTCGAAATTTATATGCCACGAAAACATGTGTGTTTCTTTTGGACTGAATAATGAATGAGATTGAGAGTTGGATTCCAATTACAATAATTAAGCCCAGAGCAGCCACATTGAGCTTGTACCTGAACCTCCCCTCTCCACCAACTAACCAACAGAGCTCTTGGTTCTCCTCCAAGTGGAAGATATGCATCTGAATTGAAGTGTCTGGGCACCATCTGAAAAACCAGTTTAATTCCGCTCAGCTTTTAACGCATTAAAATAAGCATTTATAAATCATTTTTTGGTAAGTACTACACACAATCCTCACACACACACACACATACACACATGAAGGAACCATAATTATATATGCAAAAATTACCCTCAGGTTGTGAGTAAGAAAGGACTTAACCCCTTTCGTAGGAGGAAAATTAAAGTCTGCCAATTTGAATGGAAAGAGAACAAATGGAAATTCCCTTAACGAGCAAATTTATATTACAATACACAATTTTCCAGAAAAGTTTACAATTTCGTAAAGTAATTAAAAAGTAATATTAAATATAAGTAAATGAAGTAAAAAAGTGAAGTAAAAAAATATTGAAAAATCATTTAATTAGTCATAAAATAAGTATAAAATTTTGTTTAAAGATATTAAATGTTAGAAACATAATCTTTTATTAAGACGGTGAGATAAACAAATTTTCCAATATGTGTATATTTTCCAATAAATTTCCAAAAATTTACAAAAATTTAAAGAAGATCCGATGAATTTTTTATAACATATGGTCACCTTAAACCGTAGACGGATCTAGAAAATATTTTCTGTAATCTTCGAAAGGGCATTTTGATGGACTAAGCTTTCATCGAAATTCTCTTATCAATTAAAAGATTTATAAACAGATGAAAACAGTTTAAATTTATTCCAAATATTGCCAATTTAAAGGGTGTCCAGACTCTCTTTCTATATCCTTCCATGACTTATACTTATAACTTATAAGTATTCACATTATGTCTTACGAAATTCAAATATTAGTTAGGTATAATTCGTATAATAAGTTAAAAGAGACTTCGAAACATTAAATACATTTTTCAAATCAATAAGCGAAATTTCTCGACCTAATAACAATATGTCTTGGAATTTTGAATTCATTCTAAATGACAAATTAATCAACAATAAATCTACGATAAAGACAATATTTTTCGATGGAAAAGAGGCGAATTAACAAAGATTTTCGACTATCCGTTTAATAATGTTATTAATTTACCAAACGCTTTGATTACCTTCTCGAGGTCAATGAAGGTTAGGACTTTTATTGGTTTTTTCCCAATCGTCTTTGAGATCGGCTTTAGGGGCTACAGAGTTACATAAATTAGTCATTATTAAAATTGAAAATTTGTATTAATTCTTACAAAAAACTCTCAACTCTCTCAAGAGCATTCTTATTTTTCTTTAAAAATCTCTTCAAAAAGTAGTCGAACCCCAGAACGAGGGTACACTTTCTTTTAGATTCTGATTTGCTGAATCCCAATACATTCTCGAAATATTTGCTCTGGCTTAGGATCAATGGCAATTAAGAATGAATGCATGAAGTAAGGATATTTTAGAAAACTTAACATTTGTGTTTGTTTCTAAAACAAAAATTTTAATGCTTTCAAGTTTAAGGCTTTAAAAACACGCGAAAACATATAGATCAATGGTCGGCACGGCCCATTCCGGGGAACCGAACTAGGGCCTAGTTCTGCCGCAGCGCTGCCGCCTCACGTACACTGTAAACGCTCGTGTTTGTTCGGCAATGTCACATATCTCTATTATGGATATTTGTGAACCTGAAGCAAAACAAATTGAAAATCATAATTATCTCTTGCTCCAAGTTTTTTTGACCTGTGTTATTAACTTGTCTGCATAGGTCTCTGCTTTTAAGACTTATGCATACTGACCTTTAACCAAATTCCTGCTATAGAACAAAAAACAATGAGACTTCGTATAAAAATTATTGCTTCCATATCTAAAAATAAAGTACATTGAAACAAAAAGTAATTTATCATTCAAAATGGGTTCCCGAAAGTATTACAAAAGTGAAATTTCTGAAGTAGATAAGTCCTAGAAAGTCGATTAACATCTTTGATACTTCCGATGCTTGACCAAACAAGTTGCATTTCGGTAGAGAGTAAGAAAGGTCTCAAAATTAAAGTATGAAGAGTTTTTGAAGCAGCTCCATTGGCTTGGCCCAAAAGAAAACTACTTGTGTAAAACGTTATGGATTTTTTGCTTGGCCTTTTAGCAATTTAGGCAAACATAAAAAGTAATGTAATAACCTGTTAACTGTTTATTACAAAACTCTTTTCAGCTAGAGCAATAAATGCTAAAGACCAAAAAGTTCAAGTTAATTGTATGCTTATTCCCTTCAATTGAAGGCCCTATTTAGTCCCTATTATTATCCCCTTTTCCTTCTTCTCTTTATCCCTTTCTCCTTAAGAACGAATGAAGTTTAGTTTATAAATTTTATTTTCCCACATTTTTCTGTTTTATCCACATATATGTACATATGTATGTGTGTATATATAATTGACATATTCTCTGGACAATTCTCGAGCCAAGTTACTGCTTATATTGTAATTAATGAAATTGTCTTGAATTACAAGGCCAAGCGTCAGCGTCAGACCCAAGAACAGGACCACGATTGAAATGGACCCAACAATTTCTAAGCCACATGGAGTTTGGGGCATGCTGCGGAGGTTTTGCCTCTGTGGACACATGAAAACATGAAAGTTGCCCAGCAGCTTTAATTGAATTTTTCCTTCTTTCCAGATGGCAGGCGGCCAGGCCGAGGCCGATATACAAAAAAGTTTTCCCAGAAAAGTTTGATGCCAGCTTTTAGCTGTTAGAACTAAGGCGACAAGTCCTTTAATTGCAATTTGTTTTGTCGGAAAAGCGTCATCGTAAATGACGATTTATGTGCTTAGCATTCGTTACCTAATGACTTGGCCGGTTATAAGGACTAAATCTTTGATTTAGAGGTCATTTTCACAGGAAGTAATATAGAAGATACAACTTCAGCCTACAAATAACTGAACTTATATTAGAAATATACTATTTTAACATTTAAGGCTAAGATTTTGGAACATCAAATCCGTCACTGGCTTAGACCTAAAGTCAATAAAACTAAATTACCCAAAGCTACTTAAAAACTTGTATAGTCAGGTAAAAAATTCGACAAAAAACGTTTTGAAAGATGCCTTAAAAACTGAAACTATCAATTTATAATGGGAAAAGTGGTGAAATTTCATTTTTGGGAGAAGAATTGCCCCCTTATTTTCTTTCCCAAGTGTGCGCCATCGACCATAATCCTTGAGGAAAAAAGTTATATGATAAAGAAACAAATCAAATAAAATGGTGTTATATGCATCAATGATATCAAAATTATATCATAAGAAGAACATCTTGTTCAAATAGAAATAAAACTAGTTACTATTAAGAAGGTCCAACTCAAGAACCAGAAACCAAAGTAAACTTTTCTAATAGATTATGAGGCGCTTAGTTCAAATATCTTATACAAATGTTAAGATTTTGCTTTGGCTTAGGAAATATTCTAAGTTAAAAGCACAAAAATATCTGTTTTATAATCATCAATCACAATTTAATAGTAACTTTTATTATTTTCAAAGGCATCATACAAATATTTGTTTCACTGTCTGACTTTTACATCTTTCACTTCTTTTTAAACTCATTTAATCCTTGAGACTTGAAAGGAATTAAATATATAAAGCAGCTTAAATTTCGTTTTGAAGCTAATTAAAAATGGGTTTAGCATTGCTCAATAAAACCAAAACAAGGACAAAATCTAAAGGATCTAAAGTTGAACTGATTTAAATGAACACGACTCTTAAAGGGGAGAGATTAAAACTGCCTTAAAGAATTTGTGGGAAAGTAATAGGCTGAGGTCTGTAAAGTCTAAAAGTAGAAACAAAATTGTACAGAGTGTCAGGAACAGAACGAATGGTATGAAAGTTAGAGGAACTTGTTAGGTTTTCATTCTATATAAAATGACTCAAAGGATATCAGAAATAGTCTTAATAGATATTGAAGAGATATTTAAACAAGTTGTGTGTTTCTTTCAAACAAGATGAAACTGTTATATCGAACCCTCGATTCGAGGTGGCAAATGATTCCAATATTTTTTTCTTCTACCAGTTGAATAAACCTTGGAAAAAACAAACTCGCTTTTGGGGGCGGAAATTTTCTTCATTTCAACCCCCTGTAAAAACGTCACAGAAGTTGTCTTACCATTAAATTGTGGCTATGGTTCGCAGAGTCAGGTTAAGTGCAATTATTTCGCCTTATTATCGATCAATAATTGGCAAATTTCATAATACGCTTCAGAGAACGTGAAAAAATTAAGCCAACAAGGGGTTGGTATCAGTCTTTTTGACCATCTTCAAGTAAACTGTTTTTCATATAGTTCTCATTGTGCCTTCTAATATATCTTTTGAGAATAAATCATTACTTTATTTAACTTTCTAAAGTTAACCCTTTATGGTTTTGTCTTCTTGTTTTCAAGCCATTTATGGTTTTTGATAAAAACCACGTTCTTAACTTGCCTAAGCTGTATAAAATTTTGTTAGACTTACAGCACTTATTTTGGAGTTGTGAAAGCTTTCGAATTCAGGCTCGCCTTGTTACCAAAGATTGAAGGAAATGGTTTTACCATGTCGGCTGCCAAATCCAGTTCTTCCAGGACAACTCCCCAGTTCATCTCTGGTCTGAAAAACAAGGGAAATGGAAGCCTCTCGAGGGCGTAGCCAGGTATGCGCAGGGGATGGCAATTGCTTCCACATAGAGTGTTAAATTTTATACATTTTTCCAAAAACTCAGTCAATTTGAGATACAATTTATTATGTGCCCACCCACCCCCAGCCTCCTGTCTTGAATCCTGGTTAAGCTCTTGCGCCAGATCCAACAATTTGTTATCGCTTTCCAATCTGAAGGTGACAAATTTGATAGTCTCGCTCTTTGGATAAGGTTTAATATAGAATTGGTTTTCATTTGAGAAAAAACAAACAAATAAGATAAATATTAGTCTTTAAAAAGCCTCAGCTTCAAATATCAACTTTTGAGATTCTATTTAGAAACAATTCATAATTTGTTTAAAAGTCTTGCTTTAAGTCCTTATGACCTCTTCCAGGGGTTAGATGTTTGTAACGCAAAGAAGGAAACATTATCGACCCCATAAACTATATATATTCTTGATCAGCGTGAGAAGAAAAGTCTTTATAGCCATGTTTCTCTGTGACTTTTAGTTTTGCACTCTCAATTAGAAAGCTACTAAATTGAAAATTGCTATCTAAGCTTCTTATAAGATCAAAATTGACAATTTGTTGGATCGAAACATCATATCATATAGATGGCATAGAAATAAGCGATCGATGTTAGGAAATGTCGCAGTAGAAATATAGAAAAATCTTATTCAAGTGTTGAGAAATCACATAAAATGCAAATTTATTGAAAAATCAGGTAAGTTTTTGTAAGGAATTGAGGATTTTGAGTTTCCATCGGATGAATCTAGAAACTAAGAAACTTAAGGATTTTTCATTAAAGGCATTTTCACAAGACTTTCGTTATGAGGTTATAAAGAGATGAAAAAATCAAAGTTTTCCGAGACCCCCGAACTCACTTTGGATTCGTGCATTCTGACGTTTATATTGGCATTTGAAAATTGACATATTACATGGAAAAATAAAGTAAAAACCATTTGCAAAATCTGTACTACAATGTAAAAGTCGATAAAAAGCATAAAACAAATAAAAAAACTTGATAAATGAAAGTGTAAAAGGACGAATAAATAAATAAATAATTTCTATAACGAAACGAATTGGCAGATAAAACCGAAACACAAACAGATGAACAGATGCCAATCCCCTGTTGTCAAAACTTTGGACGGATCGAAACAATTAATCAAAATGCTGCATAAAGGATAACAGTTTTTGACATCTTAAGTCAATTGAGTGATTACAAAATGTGTTTTTTCTTTCTTTCTTTTTTGCGAAAAATTAGCTATTTTCTTAAACTAAACTTGTTGGCATTAAGCAGCAGAAATTTGTCAGTTGTCGCCAATTAAATAAAGGGTTAAGGACATCCTCAAAAAAAGTGTCGATGTCACGTATTTTGAAGTTGGCAACACTTCCTTCTCCTAATTGTATTCATCAAACATAATTCAGTCATGTAAATCAAATGAAATCCCAGCATTAAGATCCAATTAGTGTGCCATTATGAATATGGGGGATGGTGAGAAGAAGGTCCAAGGTTCTGGGTTGAGTGAGAGAAAAATTGAGAAGCAAAAAAATAAAATTCAAACTCCCTTTCTGTCTCTCTCTCTCATTCTCTCTCAAAAAAAGTATCAATTTACAAGCAGTCGTCGTCGTCGACGTGAACAAGACCAAAATCAACGAAAATCCTGAACCGGAAATAAGAATAATAAGTGCGCGAATTTGCCAAAGGAAAGCGAAAAGAAACTAGAAGGGGAAGGCAAAGAGAGAAAAAAAATGTATTCCAGGACTGAAGACGAACGACTGAGGATAAGGACAAGGACAAGGACTGTGAAGAAGAAGGTCTTGATTGATTTGAGTGGCAGCAGCAGCAGCCGCCGCTATATAGAGAGCCACTCAATTGTCTCTGAATGATGGGAATAATAATGATGAAGTTGAGGATGGGTATGGGGTTACAGAAGGCAGTAGTAGTATTTATTTGCCAGTGCTTAAAAGTCACTTCTAATACACACAGAAGATAAATGCCACTGCATTGGCGGCTCTGGTAATTAGTTGATTACACAGAAAGACTTGGGCCTCCTCGGCTTGGAGTAAGAGTTGCAGTTCCAAATTGCTGACTGTGGCTCTGGGTCTGAGAGTTTCTACTGTTTGCATTGCAAATGAATCATTATGAGTGTGTGTTTGCCTGTGTGTGTGTGTGTGTGTGTGTTTGGGATGCTGTTTTGAAGTTTTGAGGTAAAAAGGGAGGAGGCAATGCATTTACATTGCGGGACAGCTGCATGACATTGCACAGAGACAGAGAGAGAGAGAGCAAGAGAGAGAGAGAGAGAGAACAGGCACAGGGCCCAGGCTCAACGGCAATTTGCAGGAGCAGCAACTCATCAGCTTTTTATTTCCTCATTTTTATTTTTCTCCTTCTTTTTATTAAATTATCAGCATGCCACAGCAGGCTGGTGTACTGTTAGTGGTGGTGGCGGTGCTCGAGGTGGTGGTAGTGTTGGTGGCGGCTATGTAAACCACTCAGGCAAAGTCTTTTTATATACCAAAAAGGTAACCACAATGACGACGGCAACCAGGCAAAGGCAACGGCAACCAGGCAACGACAACCAGTGAGCCGTGCGGTTTATATAGACGACAACGACAACGTCGACCGATGACGATAAGAGTGAAGCACACAAATACACACACACACATACACATGTACATACATATAAGCTCAAGGGTGCTTTTGCCCATTGAAGCAAATAGTAATGCCAACGGCAGCAAATGAACCTAATTTGATAGTACATGGAATGTACCTAGGTACATATATACATACATATGTATATACCAACAACAACAACAACAACAACAACAGATGAAGCCCCCTTGCATTACGTATACGTTGGTTTGGCAACGCTCATTGAATATACCTAGTCTTTTTTTTTTTTTTTTGGTTGTCGTTGTTGTTGTAGTTTTCCTTAGAACGTGCGCGGACATTGGATGGGCATTTAAATTGGTAATGCGAACGAACAAACGAACAAACGAACAGGCCTTGGGCCTGGAACGTGGGTCTAAGTTGATGTGCGTCCTCCACGCTATCGCAAATGCCGCACACTTAAGTATACACACATACACACACAGGCACACCAGAGTCTCATATTTGCTTGTATACTTGCTATATACTACCTCTATGTGGACTTCAATGTAATGTGTGTGTGTGTGTGTATGCACAGTAAACTGCACAAGATAGAAACCAAACAGAGGCGGCGTTTAAAAGGAGGACTTTAGCTTAAGGACTTTTCTTAAGGTTGTTTAGGGTTTTTTGTCTATATGGGGCTAGTTTAGGTTTTCTCATCCAACCGCTTTAGAATTGCAATCGGGGTTATTACAAATTCAATGCTAAAACTGGTTGGGAATTACAATGTATACAAAACTTCAACTTTCTCTTAAAAGTTATGCCTGGGAAGTAAATATGAAGAAGGAATTTGTCTCATAAGATGACAAGGTGCAAAATGACTCTATCTTTCAGATAATTTCCTATATAATATGAGTATTTAATGTAATTTCAAGGGCTGTCACTTTGAACCCCCTTTTGTGGATGAGCCACTGGTGCCCACTTATTGTCCCATGCTCTTATGCTTCATACTGAAATATGTATTTTCGAGGCGCACAAGCTGCGCACATAATACCCCTCCCCGCCACTGCCAGCACTACCATTACCCACCACCCCTGACCCTGTTGCTGTTCCTGTCCCTGTCTCTGTCTCTACAGTTGCTGTTGCTGTTGTGCCTAGTCTCTGCCTTGCCTCGACCCGCGTTGCCGTTTGCCGTCGATTGCTGCTGCCACAGTTTTGTGTTGCTGCTGTTGCTGCTTCTGCTGCTGCTGCTGCCTCGACCGCTATTTTTATGTACAAACACAAATACATGCACATAAATTCATTTCATGCCGCCAGAGTGCTCTCTGTTCCTCTGTACTCTGTCTACGTCTCCGGTTCTGGGCTTTGAGGCTCTGGCTGGCTCTGTGTGTGGATCGTCTTGCCCGTTTTCGAGATTCTGTTCTGTTCCTGCCGCCACAAGCAAACAGAGGAGAAACCGAGAAACAGGGTTGCATGCAACACAATTTTTTTGAGTTCGTTTCTTATTTTTGGTTTGGTTCTTGTTATTTTCGGGGCATTGGAAGGAGGTTGAGTTTAGGTTTTAGTTTGGTTTGGGACACAATTTGTCTCCTCTGTGTGTTTGTGTGTGTGTGTGTGCCCTCTCACCCTCCATTTCCGTTGCAGTAACGCCTGCAGTTGTTTTTATTGTTGTTGTTGTTGTTGCTGCTGATTCACACATTCCTAATTGAATTATCACGCATAAGCGAACACCAGATGATATATGTACATATGACTGATTATTTTTAGAAACTAAAATCATAAAAACTAATTAGATGAGATAGTCTAAATGTGCTTGTTGTTGTTGTTGTTGCTGTTGTCAGCCCTGGTTATATCCTGGCTAAAAGAGCTTTTGTGGCTTGCTGTTTCACTTCACTGCCTAGGCCTAAAGTATAATATTCAAGAAAGAAAAAGGTTTCTGGTTTGAGTTTGTTTCGTGTTTTATATAACCGAAACGCCCATTTGCTGCTGCTGCTGTCGCTGCCGCTGCTGTCGCTGCCGACGTTGGCATCGCATTTCCATTTTTATATAACAGACAAAACCTTTCTTCACATTTGTATCTAAGTATTTTTATTATTTATTTTTCATTTCTCTTTCTTCCGTTGTGTGTTTGAGGTCTGTTTAGGTATATGTATGTGTGTGTGTGTGTGTACATGTAATCCTAGCTACCTTCAACCAATCTATTTATCTACATACCCCCGCGCAAAACTCATATATTTTCGACAACAGCTGAAATTGTTGTATGCTGAAAGCAATTTGGAATCAGATGATTGTATCCATCCCTTCAGCCAGCATATTCTCTAACCAAAACTCACACCATTTACACTTCTTCTTGTTCACTCTGCACCATCCTTATGTACTGGTCTATCGAATCGTATGGCATCCCAACTAATTGAAGGCCTCTCTATGTACTTGAGTATATACTATATACATATGTACATACATGGGTTTCCACATAGTTACATAGGGTTCAGACAGTGAGTTGTTTTTTTCTCGCCCTTTGTTCCATCAAATTGATGCGCTTCGCTCTTCTTTTGTCGGTTGGAGAATTGGGAATGAGAATTGGAAGGAGGGAAGGTATGGGGGAGATTTCGTTTTTTACTCTCCAGGCGAAATATTGTCATTCCTTGTTGTTGAATGTGAAAGAAGAAACTGATATTCCATGGCTCCGTTGCTCTGGGCCAAAAGAATTTCGAGCATTTTCACAGTTATTCCGAGGGTTGGAAGACCAAAAACTTGGATTCGAGTTCTTCTTCCCTTTCCTCTGCCTCAGCTCTTCTCACATGGCGATAGCATCTGAGTTACTTTTTAATATCTTTCAGCTAAATGGGATGGATGGATATGTGGCGTATGGATGAAAGTTTGTTCTATGGGGGAACGCACAGCATGTGTGTGTGTGTACGAGTGTGTGTGTGTTATTATAAGAAAATTAAATTACAAGAATTTATATTGGCTGGCCATTTGCTCCGGGGGAGAGGGGATGCTTAATTTGTTGCCAAGGGGGCGTCCGACTGACCATTAACTTGAAGCTGGATTAGCTTTTGATTTCTGCCAGAAATATGTCCATAAATAGTTGGCCATTAATCAATATTTTGCACATTTTCTAAGAGTTTTTTTGGATTGGATAACTTTAACAAGTTTTAGGTAATTTTGTGCTGAAATTTTCTTTAATTTAATAAATATTTTAAAAATGTTTTTAACCATTTTTTAAGGATTAAACTGCTTATACATAAGAATTAATAGATAAATTTGGAAATTTGTTTGACATTTCCCAAGAAAAAACTTCATAATTTAAGAGAAATTCAAAGTAATTTATTTAAAATTAGAGAAGTACTTAAATTAAAGATAGTTTAAGTCCGTTAAGTTAGAGATCTTAATAAGATCTAACAAAATTCTTTATATTAAATCTTTTAAGTACATAAATCCTATTAAATATATTTGTTTTTTGAGAATTGTGTTAAAGAAACATATTTAAAATTGTTATTTTTATTAACTTTAAGCTATTTCAAACAAAAATTAAAAACTTGGCTTATAAGAACATTAAATATCCTTAGGAAAATATACTTAAATTTTAAACTCAGTTTTGCTGATAAAAATTTTTAAAGTTTTTTAACGGTGAAACTTGCATATAATGAATTCCTCTATAATAACTTATAAATTTTAAAAACAATTTTTAAATTTTTATGTAAAAATTATATTTAAAAAGATCTCTTACAATGTTTACAAAGCCTTTAGCAAATTCTGCTTAATTAGTAAAATTAGTTAAGTTTGTATTATTCAACTAAAATATACATATACTTTTGAGTATTTTTTTATAATTTTAATCTGAAAAGCTCAGAATTGATTAATTAACTAAATTAATAACTAAACTAATCAGATTTTGATGAATAATGGTTAAGATTGAAAATGAAAATTGGGCATATCTTTTTGTCTTTTATACTAATTTCAATTAATGCGTTTAATTAGCCTTTATTAGTACTTTACAGAGGTTAGTTGAATGAGTGACTATATAAGATGATAAGGAAAAATGAACGAAAACCTTTAGTATATGCCATGAATACCAACTTAAACTAAGTGTGTAAGACTAAGACTTGAAATTAGCATATTAGATCCAGTGACTATCTACAGAATATTTATGTAGATTTGCTTCTAAATTTAGTCAGTTGACTAACAGTCGTTCAAGAGTTTTTTCCTTTACTAAATGGAATTTGAAATTTACCCAAACTTTTCTAGACACTAAATAGTTTTGTCTTAATGAAAAGATCAGATGTGATCTGATCTGAAATTTAAGACAAAAAACCTTTCTAAATATCGACTTTTCTTTTGAAAAAAACATAATTTTTACAAATAAACCTATTCATTTTCTAAAATTACGAATCATATGCGAATCCTTTTTGAATTTCTTTTGTGTTTAAATTAGTTATCAATAAGCTCATATTCTCTCTCTCTCTCTCTGTCTTTTTTAGAGTCAAAAACATAGTTATAGCTCCTTTTTTTGTTTTTGCACTTTACACAAGATTCTGATCTTTGTTTTCGAATCTTCTCGAAATGGGAAACGGATCTTCCAAATGGGTGGATTGAGGTACGAGACCTTTAACGAATATGTTTGTATCATACATCTCTCTCTGTCCTCCAGTTCCATCCACTTGAATAATTCAAATTGAATTATTTGGAATGAATTTGGAATTTGGGAAGGCTCCTGCCTAATTTCCTAATTAGTAACCTACTTTTCGAATTTAATTCCTGAAATGTTGAAAAAGTTCTATAGCTTAATCAACTGCCACCTCCGTCCTTTTCATCATCAAGTAGTACTTATTCGGAATTATTTGAAAGAATCTCTAAGTTTTGCTTATCCGTTTGCTAGATAAGCAAAACTTTGAGATTCCTTCAGTGAGATTCCTTCGATGCAGTGAATCCGAATCTGCCATTAAGTGTCGTGATGGAAACCAAATCATAGCCAATAGTTTCCCAATAATAGCTCACTAAAGTCTCAATGTTATATTCATGTAAATTGCAGTTGTAGATGCCTATCCTACATGTTTGTGTCACGAACAAAGATCCCCATCTAATTGCAAGTCTTGGCCCAAGTCTTGTTTCCCAACTCAACTCGCGTTACCCCAAATGGTTGTTGTCAAAACGCGTCGGCAATATCGCTTTCCGATGGCCAACACAAAGAAAACCAGTTTCGCCACAGTGAATCCGCTTGGAATGGACAAACAGATGACGAAAATATTATGAAACTATAGACACAAATGTTTATAGATTATGTAAATTGAAATGAAACCTTAATAAATATATTTTCCCTGGTTAAAATTTTATTGGCAAGTTGTTACGAGTTGCCGCCTTCTGGAAGCGTGGAAACCAATTGACTTCAGCCCTGAGGTGTGGCCCGGTTTTTATACCGACCAATCCCAGAATCGTTGTACCGATTTGCCGAGAAAACGCAGCCAATGGAAAACGAGCAACGAGTTGGCATTTCGTTCGTGTAACATTCTACATTCGAAGTCTACACGACGCGTCGTGTAGAGAAAAGCAAATGGAAAGCTCTGCTAAAGCTTCTCCAGTCAGTGGAAATGTAATGCTTTTTCAAATACCCTTTCCAAGTGTAGTACATTAGCTATGATTGGATGTTTGCGACATTTTTTGTGATTAATATAAAATTGAATCGAAAATTTTAACAATTTCTGGGGTACTTTCTTATTGATACAACATTGTTTCTGTTTTTTTAGAGTATAGTATGTATTTGTTTTGCCAATTTTGAATGTTCACGTGTTTAAATTTTATGCCACATATTCTAGTATTTATTGTTGATTAAGATTAAGTACTCTAGCTGCCACTTTGAGCTCAATTGGCAAACAGAACAAAAGTCAATAAATTGTTTATCATCGAACTCTCTAGCATCTGTGGCTCTTATCGGTCGATTGTAAAATAATTGGGTAAACTACAAATACTATTAAACATCTGAATTTGGCTAAAAGGTATTTTCTATTGATTAGATTGCAATCAGAATACAATTTAGCATCGATTAGTAAGGTGTGGGTGGGTGTTTTTTTTTTTTTTCAGTTTGGTTAGTTTTGGTTATCTATTTGACAGCTGCTGAAAAGTTCTTCCCCTTTTGATGACTAATAAATTCCAAATAATCGAATCTTTAGAAACTTTTAAATATATATTAGTTGTCAATTTTCAGGATGACTGTGGTTTGTTTCCTGTGTTAACATGACAGTGCGCGTCATAAGATTAGCGCCACCCTTTAGTTTATTACTCATTAATGATTAATATTATCGTTTACAATGAAATCTATTCAAGACTGTTATCGTCACCGATTCCAAGTAAATTTGTTAGAATCGTAATTGACATCTGCTTTCACTTCCGTTTTCTAAATATATTTGTCTACTACACATGTGACCAGATAAATAGGTATGAGTTGTAAGATTTGATAAAAGCTAGAACAGATTATTACTTACTAGGGATTACGTTTTATCATTGAGAACAGGCCTGATTAATGGAGATTACGCTTGATATATTATATTACCTCCATCAATAAATGCCTAAGTAGTTCATGGTTAAAATATATTAAAGCTCAAGGCGAAAAATTAAAAATAATTCGTAGATTTCGACTGTCGGAGAAATACATATAATACTTGTGATATCGAAAATAACCAAAAGACTTAGGGCAAACATTTCTTTTCAAGAAGAGCCAAAGTCTCTTGTATTTATCATAAGTTAAAGCTTATGTAATTAAGGCTAAATGTATAAAGTTTTCATAGTCTGCCCATCTAAATTTAAACTCCACTTAAAAGATGAGTCAATTTGTGGTTTTCTTTTTTTCGATGAGTGATTTTTTGGCATTATATTTTTACTTTTGGCTTATACATATAAAAAAATAATTTAATTGCATTAAAAAAGTCTCAAAAGATGTGAAATCAAAACTCAGTGTCTAAATGATTCATGCTCCTTCTTCTTCTCGGCTCTTGGGGCCCTAAGATCTGACGAGCACTTCGTATGAATCGAGGCGGACCTCCTCACCGCCGAATGGAATGTAAAGGCAATGATGGGATGGATGAATTTTGCCAGGAGTAAAACTTCCGTTGTAACTGCCACGGCCAATGTACAAGGATTCACCCTCCGATGTTCTGCCGCAGACCACAGCGCCTGGTGGCACATTGCCGTGGCAGTCTGGCACCCAACCATAACCATAGCCGGCCAACAGTTCAAAGTCATATTTCACATGCTCCTGTCCACCGTATGGCACATAGGCGCATCCCTTGCTTGGAATAACCTTGGCTGGCAGTAAATCACCTTCATGATAGGCACGGCCCACATAAATGGTATCACCATCGGCATCATGTCCAGCCAAAATAGTTCCAGGCACAATATTGCTGCCAGAGGAGGAGACCCAGGTCTCGGGTTGTACCAGAACCTCATAAGCCTCCAGACTGTGCTGCAAAATTGGTTGAAAAAGTCAAAAGGTTATTTTCTGCATTTGCTTAAAGTTGCTTCGCATATAAATAGTTACCTCCTTGCCGCCATAGGGAATGTAGAGACAATGATGCGATGGATGCACCTTGCCCGGTGTCAGACTGCCCGAAAAGTAACCACGACCAATGTACAAAGCCTCACCCTCAGATGTCTGGCCCACACGCAGGGCATGGGGTGGAACAAAACCACCCGATGCCGGTATCCAACAATAATGATGTCCTGTCAGAATTTCGAAATCATGTTTGTTGATCTCCTCACCGCCCCATGCCACATAGGCCTGCTGTTTGGCTGGCACAATCTTGCAGGGCAACACGTCACCATTGTGATAGGCACGACCCACATAGATGGGATCATTGTCGGAATCGTGTCCAGCCACAATGGCAAATGGCGGCAATGCATCATAGACGTTGCGGGCAATCCATGTGTGATCTAGAAAATACGATAAATTAATTGAAAGAAAATAATTAACCTCGAAGCGAAGTTAGACACAAAGGTTTTATATATTTTTGTTTGTTTGTTTATTAATAGATAAGTTAGTTGTCAACCTGTTCAGGTACAGTTATGTCAGCGAAATCTTATCAACAAATGTCACCTAGATAATGGAAAGTGTGAAAGAGCTCCACACAAGTCTCTAAGGGATTTCAACTGTCAGCTTCAACTAAGGCGAACACTTGATATCGAACTCAAGGATACACATTTAGTTTCCAATAACTATAACTATTTATATTTATTTTTCACACTTTCCCAAACTACGATTCGTGCTTACCCATATTTTGTGTTTTTATTTGTTATTATTTTTAAAAGAGAAATATATAACAAGAAACAAACAAAGTCCTCCGTTCTAAACCTTAACGGTCTGGATGACTTTTATGACTGAAGTTTTTACCTAGTCGGCAGTTGCGTTTTTAAGGCTGTTATTTCAACCTGTTATCATTTTTGTTGACTAGAGTTAACCGACAACTTTTTTTTTTTTGATAAGATATCAGCTTTGGGGCATTACTTTTTGCCTCTCTTTCTTCTCCCTCTTTCTCTTTCTCGCTGTATGTTTTCTCGAAGCGAATGAACTTGATACACCTGCGAAAATTCGTCATCGTCAATATTTGTTTATTATAAATTCGTAAGACTTGGCCCATAATGTAATGGCTTTTTACATTTCTAAGTTTAATAATATCCAATATATATATACAGACACCTAAAACCTATATATATTTTAGGTGATTTCTAGGGCTTTATCTATGAGTGAGTGATTGCCAACGCATAGAGCGAACCTTATCTCTCGAACAATAAGTCAAAAATAAACTTAATCAATAACCACCTCGTAAAGTAATTCACTTTCTATACATCATCAAATATATATATAATTTAGGTTCAACTATTGGACTAGGTCCATTGAAATATATTCATTTCCTTTTCACTTCAAGTAGATCCAATACAATCCATTGGATAGCCATTTGGCAAAACTTTGCAGACCAAAAACAGTGGCCTTTGAATTCACAACTCCTCCAAGGAGAGATGTCTACACTGTCAGACGTCTTCCATTCAAAGCAGTTGAAAGTGAGATGACTTCTTCAAGAGATCCTTTAGTGGTTGGCAAAGACATTCGGATGCTACTGTGCGAGAAATAGTTCGTATTGACGGTACAAAGTAAACAATATATAATGGCTTTACATTTAAATAAACAATTGAATTGCTTCCCTCTCACACAAATCAGTCAGTCCTCTCGAAAGAGGCCCGTTATTGGTCTAAACAAACAAAGATCCCAATGTCCATTTAACTAAGGTTCGGAAAGTCGACCCCGCTTAGACGAAATGACTAGCTAGGGCTCTGACAACAAAATCTTCTCCATGCATTATCAAACAATCAGTTGGATAGAAAAAAGATGAAAAGTCATTCACCGATCAAAAAAGTAAACAGGTAACAGCAGCTGTTTGCTTAAAATTTTATTAAAAAGTTGTGTAAATAATACTTTTCATTAAGAAAACGTGTTAATCATGTGATAGGAAATACATAGCTAAATAACTTTAAGCAAAAAGTTTGTTGAGTTCCTCGTATGGGGTAATCCTTGATGAGTCGTCGAACTAAATTATGTCATGACGTATGACCCACCTATGAGTAAAGAACGAGTCATTATTTGCAAGTGGATAACTCATTATTGTTCTAGTAGTCAGGAGCGGTCTGAAAAGTTTAAAGATTCTCAAAGAGTCGGAAAAAAAGTCTATGGGACTTTCTAGTTTTAACCATTAGACGTTGATTTGGAGAAATTTATTGAACGAGCATTGCAAGCAACCTCAATGAAGAGTATAAAAGGTTTCCTACAATGACAGAGTTGTAATAATCGTTTTTCGTCCTTAGAGCTTGCAATTAGATGCAGGGACAAATTTGGCACAACAAACTTTTTATATTGCTTATACTTCTTATAGTTAGACTCAATTGGGTAACTCGTGTCGCATTGGATATTGACTGAAGACTCGCATATTGGTTTGTTTTGATTGGATTATCCTTTTATCTCGACATTTTTTTTGACTTTTCTTGGGCATTTCCTTTCTGTGTATGCTGCATAATTTCGATATGTATTCCAGGAGAACTTTCGAATTTCTTTTCCCGCCAGGATTTCTCCTGTTTGATGGCGTTCTATCTATATTTCCACATCCAGATATGACAAATAGGCGGCACTTTATAGGAGCTTCCTGAGTATCCCAGCAGACTTAATCCACTTGGATTGCATATGTATATGTATAACACATTCAGTCAATTTTTATAACTTTATATTATTAACTGGAAAATTATAGGATTTTAGTACCCATAAGTTTATCATAATTTCTTATCATTTACGTGCAATAAATTTCTTTTATAAGCAATTACAGGCAGGTTCAATAAGTCTGTGATTCTATAAATTCTTTACGATATAATTGATAGGTCATAAACATGTTAATTTCTAAAAACTAAGTCATTTGGAATACCCGGATCGAGCTAAGAAAGAAATTTAATCTGTGGTTCTGAGAATAGTTTCCGAATTGTCAAAATATTCTTGTATTCTATTTGTATGGGATTGAAAATAGGGAATGGGATTGAAGGAGCGGCACCTAGGCGTTCGGAAAACCTCAATTATTACACCATCTTTTCTATTTTGTCCTAGGTCTCAGTTGTTGCATCATCCAAAGTTTCTTTACGCTTCTTTGTTGATCGCTAGAGAGGCAGTTGCCAGTTGTGAGAGAGAAGTGAAATCGTTTGTGTCGTTTTTGTGTCGCCTCGGCAATTGTCAATCTTAAAACTAATTAATTAACTTACATTAATATATCTATAATTATCAAATGTACACACTTTAAACTAACACCCAAATTCAGTATTAGAAACCAGATAGATACATGTAAAGAAGAGTTCCTCCAGTAACAACAGCAAACTGCTAACTAAGGTGAATATGCCAACAACAATAAAAAGGTGAATTGTGAAATTAGCGATAAGCTGTTTAGTCATCAATACAAAGTCACATATCAAACTGAAACTCGTTGAAAATGGCTCGTAAGTACATACATATAACATATAATAAAACAAACGAAATATTGTATGAATTCTTGTGGCTAAAACAGATTGGATACGTTCCTCTGCTGATTCTCTGTTGCCGCCAACTGCTTTCCAAGCTGGCCATGATACTGACGGTTCAAGAATCTATGTGGGCCGTACTATGTTCGAGGGTGATCTGGCTCCAGTCAAAGTGATTCCCAACAAACATGCCGCCTATGTATCCCATGGCGGAAAGGAGCATAGTGTTATGCACTTTGAAGTTTTGGTGGGTAAGGCATATGCTTGGGCTCCATCCAGTAATGGGTGTGTACCGGGCCATGCAATTTCCACTGGTAAAACTCGTATGGGTGAACCTCTTTATAACTCATTGACAGTCGGAAAAGTGCATCCATCCCATGGTTGTCTCTATGTGCCATTTGGCGGCAAAGAAATATCCATTAAGTCTTATGAGGTGCTAGTTAAAAAACTAAAATAAAGTCAATCTCGCATTACTAACTTTTCAAATGTTTTAAATGTTCAGGACTACTTATCTTCGGTTGCGGCGATGTTTGTATACCCTTTTATCTAAAGACTCGGATTTCCAGCTATATATTTAATTTAGTGATTCGATTTTGATTCAAATTGCCTGAATCATATATCATTATAAGGGAAAGTTAAGAACCTAGTTTGATTAAACAGTGTTTCTGGCCAAAATTACTAGTTCCTATGAAATTTGAGACTGTAATATATCAATTTTTAGCCTTAGAACTAAAAAGTTTATTGATAAAAATCACTGTTAGTCGGTTTTATGGGAGTATTAGAGATATATAGTCCCTGCAGTGGCATACATACATACTTAATGGTCGAAGATGCTTTCTTCGACGCGTGGTTCACTTATAAACAGAATGAATATACACTTTTTGGAAGAGAATAGAAATTCTGCCATTTATAAAGTTTTAGTTTGATATATCAATATTAAATACAATTTCGCTTATCTTTATAGAAACGATTAAAGTAAAGGAACTAAATTATTACATGATCCACAAAGTATGCAACATATTTTTGTATTCCTCCTCTTCTAAGCATTTGGATAATTCTGCAGGACAGACTATCTACATAAAAGACCTGTTTTGCCCAATGGCACACCCCAAGATTATTCACTTAAATTCTATATCGATAGAAGAAAACATGTCACAAAAAATTTCCAGTTTAATGGTAACAAAAGAATGTCAAGATAATGATTTTTTTTGTTTCTTTAAGTTGAATTGCCCATTTATAATTTTCAATTTTGGAATCAATAGCTCATGAAATAATAAAGTTTCCTCTACTCGAAGAGCTTTTAGCTCGTCATCCAGATATTGAAGGGGATTCCACCATTTTAACCAACATTTATTTACCCTTTTCACCGGGGTAAACGAAATTGAAGAGGTGAATCGTAAAGTTAGCCATAACCAGTGTAGTCATCAGTACAAAAACAGATATCAAGCTGAACAGTCGTACCAGTTGAATCGCTAAAAAATGGGTCGTAAGTATATAAACATATAATAAAAAAAAGGAGTGGCAAATTTCTAGTGGTTTCTTTTTGCTTGAACAGATTGGGTACGTTCCTCTGTTAATTCTCCGTTGCCACACAACGCTTTCAATGGTGGCCATGATAGTGACGGATCAGCAATTTATGTGGGTCGATGTATCTTCGAGGGTGATCTGGCTCCAGTCAAAGTGATTCCCAGCAGACATGCCGCCTATGTGGCCCATGGCGGAAAGGAGCATAATGTCAGCAGCTACGAAGTTTTGGTCGGTCATGGATACGCTTGGGCTCCATCCAGTGATGGTCGTGTACCACGTCATGCCATTTCCACTGGCAAAACTCGTACAGGCGAACCTCTCTATGTAGGCCGCGCTGTTCATTCCAATTCAGTGGTTGTGGGTAAAGTGCATCCTTCCCATGGCTGTCTCTATGTGCCATTTGGCGGTCAAGAAGTTACCATTAAGTCGTATGAGGTGTTAGTGAAACATTAAAATAAAATATGAATCACTTGAAAAATAATTCAAATGTTTGTGTTATCAAGAATAAATAGCAAGTTCCCAAGTGAATTCGCTTCTAAGATGGAATTTCATCCATTTAAACATTTTACTAACACCAGCGGAAATACCTTATCAGGTATTCCCTGTTAGACCTTCTCCATAAATAAGACAATCCATTGCTTTGTCGTTCTTGAACAAGTCCAAAATGGTGAATGAAATAACAGTTAAATAGTTAATTTTTCTTTTGGTTTCTTTTTCAGTCTCACGTACACAAAACGTCATATTAGTCATAGTTTTATAAACTCTATAGATAGTTCATAGACATTAACATACAACAAGTTTCATTCAGTTGACATGATTAGAAAGTTAATATCAGACAGGGCCTGGGCGGAATGCATTATCATGCGATAAGATTAAATAGTTGAACAATCTTTCTATTTATCAATAAAAACAATAAATCACAGAGATATCAAAATATATTTCATATAAACAGCGTTGAGTTTTTATTAGGTTTCTCAGATGAGGCGCGAAATTCAAAGAAATTAAATGGAACATCCATTTAAGATTTATAAAACAAAATGCTTTTCCATTGTTTTCATCAAGTGATTCTGGGTTTATTGGTAATATTATTGGCACATCATATCTAATAAATATTTAAAAGGATAAAGCTTTTTTTTTTTATTAATCCGCTCAACAGTTTTCTGACAATTAAAAAGGCAGCCTGAAAGTATGCAAAAAATTAGAGGAATGGTTTTCTTCTCTCTTATCATTTATTGCTATACAAATCACTATTTTATATTCTAGTTTTTCATTGAAAAAGAGTTTGTTTTTAAAATCAAAGATGTGCTAAGCGCACTTAGGGAGAGATTTGCCCTATAAAGTATGCAATAAGCAGCCCAGGAATGCGTCTTTTGAAACATTTGAAGAACTTTTGGAATGTACAGTGCGTAAATAACAATCTTAAAAGGAAACATTGTCTGGACGTTGACGCGTACAATGCGAAGTACGTTCAAGTACGGCCCATACGACACCAGGACATAGCCTGTTTCGCGCGAGCCCAAGCAGAGCGCTGTCCACCTCCCGCCTGACCGACCGTGGGGCGCAGCCGCATATCGGACGGCACGATCGTGTGGACAAATACAAATAAAACGGACAAACAATTAAAAATATGATTAACTACAGCTAATTACGAGCTAAATGTGCTAAAATAGAAGTTTTCACAAGGGAAAGAGAGGCTTCTGATCTAATTACGGGATACAGAAGATTGTAATCAGAACATAGGACTCGAAAAGGTTTATGCAAAGAATAGTTAGAACTACAGTGTTTTAAGGATAGAGGAATAAAATTTCTAGTAGGTCTACGGGGTACAGATAGGTTTAACTGGTTCAATAGCTCAAGAGAGTCTATTTTACCTATTAAAAGTTTATGAATAAAGATAGCACCAAGCATTACTCTACGATTAATTAAAGATTGATTAAAAGAAGCCTACTGGAGTATGATGGCAAATTGACATTGCGATCCAAATTTAGACCGCGAAGAGCAAAAAGCAGAAACAGATTCAATTTTACTTTGGTGCATCTCATATTGAGGTGACCATATGCAAGATCCGTACTCTAAGATAGGACGGATTAAAGAAGTATAGGTACAGAATTTTGGTTGTGCACGGATCGTCAAACTCTTTTGACCATCGTTTCACAAACCCAAGAACATTCATAGCTTTACTAACTGTAGCAGAAATATGAGGATTAAAAGTTAATTTATGGTCCATAAGAACACCTAAGTCATTGATAATATCTAACCGCTCTAAGGCAGTGTCGTTAAGATAATAAGTTGCTAAGTATGGAGTGCATCTATAAAAAGACATAACTTTACATTTAGAGCCGTTAAGGTTTAATAGGTTTGTTTCACACCAACTCTGAAGATCATTAAGATCCGATTGAAGTAGGCTAGAAGATGATATGTCTTTAAAACTGAGGTAAAGCTTGATATCATCCGCGTACATAAGCACCCGAGAATGTGACACTACCAATGGAAGATCATTTATAAAAAGAGTGAATAGCAATGGACCCAAATGACTACCCTGAGGTACTCCAGAGGTCACTTGGATGGTCTTAGAAAATGAAGACTTAAAGAGGACCTTTTGTGTACGCTTAGAAAGATATTGAAGAATCCAATCTAGCAAAAGGCTGGGGATGCCAAGTGCGTTTAATTTATATAGAAGCAGAGTATGATTAACGGAGTCAAAGGCCTTGCTGAAGTCAGTATAAATGACGTCAGATTGCACGGCAGTCTTGAACCCTTTGATTGAGTGAGATGTAAATTCTAATAGGTTAGTAGTTGTCGATCTACGTTTTTTAAACCCATGTTGGGATGACGAAATGATTGAACTGCAAAAATGCTGCAATTGAGATGTTATTATTTTCTCAAATGCTTTGGGTATGGCTTTTTATGAAGAGGAATAATATATGATTCCTTCCAGATAGGCGGGAAGGCGGAAGATGTAACGGACAGTGTAAACAACTTAAGTATTGGCTTACATAGGGCCTCCGCGCAAAACCTTAATACGCAGCCTGGTATTCCATCAGGGCCAGGTGCATATATTGGTTTGACGGAACTGAGCACGCTAAGAACCGAACTTTCATCAAACACAGGGTCTAAAATGCAATTAGACGATTGCAAGTGATGAGGATAAGGAGGATTTGCTTGATAAATCGAAGAGCAATAAGTTGTTTTGAAAAAATCAGCAAACATGTCGGCAATTGCCTGATCATTGTCAGCTTTATTGTTTTCGAAAGACAAGTAAGACGGGTGCACCGATGTCTTACGTTTAACATTTACAAATTTATAAAATTGCTTAGGATCGCGAGAAAACCTGAGTTTACATCGCTGAAGATAATCCTTATAGTACTGTGAATTCAGCACCATAAAATTTGATCGAGCGACTACATATAGGGAAAAATCCGATGCTTTACCGGATTTTTTAAATCTTTTATAACATCTCGATTTTACGTTCTTCAAGTCACATAACTCACGTGAGAACCAAGCAGGTCTATCAGACCATCCTAGAGTCACACGCGGGACACAAACATCAAAGAAAGACTCAAGAGTTTTATAGAAGACAGAAATGGCCGAGTCCATATCCGTGCAAGTATACAGATATGTCCAATCATTAGTTAACAAAAGTTGTTTAAGTTTAGTAAAGTTTGTCTTTCGAAAACATCGGGTTGGAGGCATCGAGTTATTATGTCGAGACATAACACCAAAAGGAAGGTCAGTGGTTATATCCAGAGTTGGATGAAAGTTGTCTTCGGGGATAACTAAGGGATCAGTCCTGGAAATATCGCAGTTGGAAGAATCCAACACAAATACCAGATCTAGTGATCTGTTACGACTATTCCGGACAGGATTTATTTGAGTTAGGGACAACTCAAGCAGACCATCTATGAAACAATGTGACAAGGAGGGCAACAGTAATAAAGAATCAAATGAGAGGGTCCAGGCAATCTCATGTAAATTAAAATCTCCCAGAACAACGAGCAAATCTTTGTCAGAGAGATATGAGGATATAAGTTGAATAGCTTCCAAATGGTGAGTGTATATACTGCCAAGTCGGAATGTGGTGGAATATACGAACAAGTAATATAGACAGAAAAAGAATTAAACGAAATTTTAACACAAACAAATTCAATCTCCTGATTGGAGGACTGGACAATTTGAGACGAGAACGCCGAGTCAACAGCGATCAAAACGCCACCACCATTACGGATAGTCCGATCATGTCTATATGTATATTAAATATTTTGAGGGGAAAATTGAAGCATCAGCAATATCAGGCTTCAGCCAAGTCTCAGTAAAGGCAAGAATATGAAAGTCAAAGGCTATACTATCTACATAGAGTCTAGACAGTTTAGACTTTAGTCCCCGTACGTTCTGATAGGCCAGAGTTAGGGACGAAATTAGTTTTTTTCACTCGCCAACAGGTGCAGACGAGCCGGAAGGAACGTTATTCACAGAGGCAGGTAGCAAACTAATCGGAGGCCGATTCTTCTTTTTTATTGTATACTCTTTTACAACAAGGTGTTCCGGCCAAAAATCTTTATGACATATTTGGCCAAAAAGATCTGGGGAGACACCTATTTTAAAGGACGAAATGTCCCGAGTATATGAGAAACGGAACTTTTCCACCGCAATGTTTGGTGCTTGAACTTTGCCCTGGATATAGGCTATGACTTCTTCAGAAGTAGTATTGGGATCAAGCCTCGAAATAAAAATTTGCTTTTTGGGTGGAACTACAACAAGGGAACTAGGAATACTAGGCACAGCTGTAGCGGCTACAGCAGACGCGGCAGCAGCTGAAGCAGCCAGCACTTTACTAGCTCCTCTTGTAACTACTTTATTGGCAATATTCCTGGAAACGGATGTTTGCCCGAAAAACCGAATTAGTCTGTTGCAGCATTTCGACGCGAGCGCATCTATGTCGCGTTGTTGGATAACTGCACATGAAAAAATTAATTTGGGGGTTGTTTTCTCATTTATTTTCTTGTGTGATTGAGCCATATTTTATTCACTTTTCATTTTTCGCAGTGTAAAGCACACACATACACTGACAATTTGAGCTGGCTCTCTTTGTGCCTACCCCTAGATAAGTCTTATCTGTATTAAAACACACAACAACAAAAACTTGTCACAAGCGCGAAGTTAACGGCCGCGAGCGCGATCAAAAGAGAAAACAAAAGAATAGAGAGCACCAACACCACACAAACAAAAGCAAACTATGAAGTGTAAATGGAGAGCGCGGGTGGGAGCAAAAGATAGAACGAAATCAAAAACTAAGCAGCGCAACAACAAAATTATATTTGCGTTTGTTAAAGTTTTGATTATAAATTTATATAAATGTTTGTAAATTTAACGCAAACTTCGCGATGAGTATAGCGATTTATTAAGAATTAGTAAGGCAATGAATTTAAATTGAATATTATAAATTAGCTTCACGAAGGAATGAAAAAGAAAAATTAAACGAGAGCGCAAAAAAAAACACGACCGACTTCGATGAGTGACAATATGTATATGATAGTTGATAGATTCTTTTTAAAATTAATTCTTTAAAAGAAAAACAGTTTTATGTGGACATAAGGGGGCGTGGCCGAAATTCAAATTAACTCTATACATTTACTTATTACACAAATCTATATACCAAATTTGGTGGCTCTATCTCTTATAGTCTCCGAGATCTAGATGTTTATACAGACAAACGACAAGCGAACGGATGAACAGACTGACAAGGCTAAATTGACTCAGCTGTTGACCATGATCAAGAATCAAGGAAAAGCTTACTTTTACATACATTTTGGCGACTTTAATATACCATTTCATACCCACCTACATGCGTCAAATGGGAAATACTTGAAAAGACACAAAAGCTTTCACAACGTTTCCACGGATCACGCACTATTGCAGTACTTCAGCAGTCAGTAAAGTACTTTCTGCCAAAAGAGGAGTGCACTTGCTAGTATTTATTTTAGATTCTTCACAGATTAGTGTGCTCCTTCTCTGGTCTAAGAGCTAAGAATATTGGAGAAGATAACATACATTGAAATAATTTTAATTATTATTTGTTAATTTAATTTACTGAGCTAGACGTTGTACGTTTAAATCAAGTCCATTTTCCTCGAAAAATAAGTCATTGGTTTAGAAACCCTAAAGAACGTTTATTAAGTAATTTTGAAAAGTTTGGACTTGTTATCTCGAGACCGATATAAGTACAAGAAGTCCTGGAATCGAAATAAATTTATTTGGCTTAGCCATTTATACATATAACTACTCAACTACTCTAAGTACAAACTCTGTAATCTGCCCAGAGTCTTCTTCCTTTTCTACTTAGCTCATATGTAGTTAGTTACCTGCATTTTATATATAGTTTAATCTGTTTGTCCGTATATGAATTTGTCGCCGCCTACAAGCTCTTCTGGGACTCGCGCGTAATTGTCTCCATCCTAGTGTCTAAGTGGCTCCACTTGAACGTACTGCGCATTGTCAATGTCGTCAATGTCGACTAAAACAAATGTCGAGGTCAAAAAATTTATTGGACCAAGTGAAATTTCACAACCAAACTCTGATTTTCTATCCGACTCGGGGTTTTGGGTGGAGATTTTACCCCTTCCCTCCGGAGATCCACTACTGTTCACTAAGCGCTCTGATAATCTTAAATCACAATACAAATTCAACACATGAATAGCTATCAGTAGTAATTTTGAGAGTGAGCTGAAGAGTCGTAGCAGTTGAATTGCTAGAAATGGGTGGTAAGTGCCCAACATGAAGGAGAGATATGAAAAATTAACTTACTTTTTCCCTATTGCAGAATGGGTGGAGTCCTCTGTTAATTCTCCTTTACCAGCTAACGCCTTTATTGCTGGAAGGGATAGTGATGCATCCGATATGTATGTGGGTCGTATTATTTATGAGGGAGAAATAGTGCCGGTTAAGTTAATTCCCCGCAGAAGGCAGGCCTATGTAACATGTGAGGGCGGTGAATGTCTGGTTAAACGCTATGAGGTGCTGGTTGGTGAAAACTATGATTGGGTTGCAAGTGGTGATGGACTAGTTCCACAAAATGCAATTTTCACTGGCAAAGATAGTAAAGGGCAACCTATTTATGTTGGCCGTGCTGTCTATAAAGATACGGTGACTGTGGGAAAAGTTCAACCATTGCGTGGCTGCCTACTTTTGGGATACAACGGCGATGAGATTGAGATGCAGGCATACGAGGTGCTGGTGAGCACTTAAAATAGGATAATCTTCTTGTAAATCACCTAAACCAAGTGCAGAAACTTACTTATTTCATTTAAACTAAGAGCAACGCTTTCTATACATGTTTCATAATTATAAATATATAAATAAAATGCCCTGGCCGTTTACATCTACAGTTTATGTAGCGTTATGTCTGTATGTGTGGGTGTTCCGCTGCTTTTGTGACGTAATAAGCTGCTGGCAGCGTACCACCTAGAAATACCCCTTTTATGGGTACCCGATTCACTAGTTCTTGTTAAACGATGAAAATTCAACCCAATACGATATACGTAAAGATACGCTGACTATGGAAAAAGTTGAACCAATCGAGGAATACGAAACACCAAATCCATTCGCTGGACCAACAAAAATCTATTCGTTTTTACAATATGCCACTTTTATATAATTTTAATTCGAAATTCTTGAAATTTTACATAACAACGATTGACATTTTTTTGTTGAATTCTTATGACGTCACATGATTCTCGATCATCTTACTTAATGTTACTTTTCCAAATTACACGCAATAAAAACAAATCATGTCAAAAGCTACAAAAGCTTTTACAGAGCTTTCACAAACCCATAAAAATAAGTTCAACGAGATTATCCGTGCCTCGAATAACCGTGCAACTCAGTTATCCGGGATGAAATAAGCCGTGACTATCTCTGTTATCCAGGATGGCAAAACAATTTCGGGGTTTCCCCGTTGTAGTCAGTGCGTATACGTATTATTTACAACTTATTTTGCTGATTAGTGGGTGGTTGATCAGTTAAAGAGGTGGTATTAGTTGAATAAAGTACTTCTTACTTTTTATAGCATTAGCTAGTTTAATTTATGTTTAATTATTGACGGCCAACAATAAATGTATTCGATTGTTTATCCGATTTGAACTTGTTGAAATTTTAAGTAAAAAATACTGAAATCGAAATCCAAATTGTTTATTTATTTGACTGAATATATCACTGGAAAAATTTGTTTACATTCTGGGAGTCATTGACATGTACATATGTATGTAGATGTTTTTATAGCTTTAACATCCATGTGAATGTTTGTTTATTTTCTGCACATTGTCGAAATATTAATGACTCCTCCTCTCAGCCTTTAAGTAGTCTGAAATAAAGAAAACGATAATTTTATAATCAAAGCATATTAAGAGTCAGCTAATTTGACTATGTCGATCTTTATATACCCTTGCAGTTCAATTTTTTTTACCCTTTATCTGTGTTTCATTAAAAAACAACACAACAAACAGGGAAACATTTAATATTCCTATAAATATAATAAATTAAATTATCAAAAACAGAATCTAAAGCCATACGAGATAGGGAAAAACATAACACACAAACTAAGATTAGTCATTTATCACATTTCTAAGGGAGTGATTTTTGGATTCGGGAGAAGTAAAACCTAAAAACAAACTTTCAATTGTGAATCTTGGCTTAGAGTCTTTCGCTTCAGCTTTAAATTTGTTAAACTTTAAATTTTCAAATAACTAAGGATTAAAAACTATTATGTTTATATTTTAATAACTTAACACAGAAGCTTGTAAACTTTATTGTATATGTATATCGATAAATTATATAAGAACGACTACAGTAAAGAAATTCGTATATGACTTGCTCGAAAAAGTATGCAACAGTTTTTTTAAGTCCCATAAAGAAAATTTCTCAAAAATTTAGAATTTAGTTTCCGGATCCTTGCCATGTAGTGTATAATTCATATAAAATTTGGATTTTATGAAATGGTTTTTTCCTCTATATTAGTGATTGGCACGCATACAAATGCAGTTGACAGATACATATACCGTTTTGCAAGGTGTGTATGTATGTGTGTTGCTGTGCTCATGCCAACAATGAAGTGGCAAAGTTTAATCAGAGCTGATTATAAAAGCAATTTATTTTATACATATATAAAACATGAGATAGAATTTTTGGTTATGGCAATTAACTTACTTCCGACGTTTCAACAAAATTGAGAGATATTGAAAAGACGGAAAATTTCTTCGTCTTGCAAACCCCTAACTGAAATAAATATACCTTTCACTTGATGGTAAACACAAAAGCTTGCAATAAACGTTGCCCTTATTAGAGGTGGACAAACATCGAATGTTGCTCTAAGTACTATCGATGTTTTCGATGTTTTTAGGAAAAAGATCGTTGTAACATCGATGTTTCTTAACGTTTTTTGTGTAATTTAAATACAAGCTGATATATATTGAGAAAACAATTATTTTATTGGTTTAATAATCGATAATTGATTGCACTGACAAATAAAAAAACCAAATAAAACCCTTCACATAATGATCAAAAAACAAAGAGACCATATAAAGATTACAAATAAAAGTCTGAAGTTTGAAAATTAACTCTTCTTCATCATCGATAGTCGTTGAAAAATATCGAATGCAAAATATCGATGTTTTTTTCCACCTCTAGCGCTTATCTTTTAAAATTCATACCTTTAGCTGAACAGTCGCACCATTTGAATCGCTAGTAATGGCCAGTAAGTGCAAAATATCAAGTACAAATTTCGTAAATTACTTATTCTTCTTATTTTAAATACAGGTTGGGTGCAGTCTTCTGTTAATTCTCCTTTACCGCCTAACGCGTTCTTTGCTGGTCAAGATGGTGATGGAGCTGAAATGTTTGTGGGTCGTGCAATTTTTGAAAGTGAAATATTGCCAGTAAAGATTGTGCCCAGAAGACGGGAGGCCTATGTAACATGTGAGGGTGGTGAATATCTGGTTAAACGCTATGAGGTGCTGGTTGGTGAAAACTATGATTGGGTTGCAAGTGGTGATGGACTAGTTCCACAAAATGCAATTTCCACTGGCAAAGATGGTAAAGGGCAACCTATTTATGTTGGCCGTGCTGTCTATAAAGATACGGTGACTGTGGGAAAAGTTCAACCAGTACGTGGCTGCCTAATATTGGGATACAACGGCGATGAGATTGAGATGGAGGCATATGAGGTGCTGGTTGTAAAATCACCTTAATTGTGTGCAGAAACTTACTCATTTCATTTTAACAAAAAGCATTGCAAATTCATACATTAAATAAAAATAAACTTTTTATACATATATATGCATCCAATGGTCTAATACAAACAAAAATTGCAATCAGAGGCGTCTCACGACTGGAAAGCAGCCTTATCTTTTGCCAATAGACTCATTGTTGAAATGAGTCAGCGATTTCAACAGGTACAAATTTAGACAACAAATTATATGTGTAGTTTTGATAACGAATTGAGGAGCAGGATATCCAAGCATGATGTCTTCGACTGCGGACTTTTGACCCTGCTTTGCAGCAGACCCATCGGAGTTGCTGAAATTTATTATAAAGTCTGATGTGGATGATTCTCTGCCGAAAAATTTAAGCTGTCTATTGAACAATAAATGTTTGGTCTAATTGATATGAATGCAGCCATTAAAGACTTAAAAGATATGGCCATAATTAAATAAAATAACAGAGTCTAACTGGCTAAGATTGACCATGCCGAAGTTTGTATACCCTTGCAGGATTGTTAGGCAAAGAACGGCCTACAATCTTAGGCTGATGCATGATGTCTAAATAAAGTTAACCCATACATCATCCGATAAGCTCACTGCTCTCGTAGACCCAAAACGGACTGACAAACAGACGGACTACTCATCTCATCTGAGCTTATCAAGAGTCGAAGATGCTTTCTTTTAACATTTAATTGTAATATTAATATTTATGATTAATCTTTTGTCTGCAAATCTTTTTGGCCGGGAAAAGAGAGTTTCTATTGGTGCTCGTTCTGATGGCTCTACCTGTTCTTCCTGTTCCTTCTCTTAAGTAGTCAGTACCAACTCTTCTCTGTCTCTCTCTTTGTTTTGTTTAAATATAATACATATAATGTATATATGTACATACTTTTCTGTTTTCATTAGAAAGTCTGCCTTGATTTTGTTTATCTTAACTTATTCACTTTGCTTTGCAATTTTATAATTTGGTTTTTAAGTTAACATGCACACAGAGGGTATCTTAAGTCGCCGAAAAGTATGCAACAGTAAGAAAAAAGCTTACATAAGTATGTTTTCGTTAAGTATTAGCAAGCGAAACGATCCTGACAAGCCTTTGATGACAAGGAATATTGTAATGCAGTCTTTTGTGTCCTTCGATTATACTTTAAGGGACAGCAGCATATGATCAAGGTGAGCAACATTTACTCCTGTTCCACAGGGCATTACTACTCAGTGTATGCTGTGGTCATACGCAGCCCTAATGAAAGCCATGTGATTGCCGGCGGTAAAGCTCTCCTTGCTACATAAGGGCTTCTGGGTGTTGAGATCTGGGGAATCGCTGGGAAATCTACAAAGGTATGCCCATGCTTATATAGAGACCTACATTGAGACCTCAATCTGCATAATGTGAAGGAGTAGATCGCTATACACACATGCAAATATACCGAACAGTTGCAGTGTTATACCCTGCCAGGCCTCTAAGACGGCTTAAAAGAATGGGCTTTGCCAAAAATATAAACTAACAAGTTTAGTATGAGCTCAGACTATATTTTAATTAATATGAAATAATTACAATAAGTTTTAACTTAAATACTTAGGTCCAGTGATTTGAATTCATTTTTTGACTAACACCTCATAACTCTTAACAGAAATCTCCTCGCCATCAAATGACAGAAAGAGACAGCCATTAGATGGATGCACTTTTCCCACAGTAATCGTATTTTTGTACACTGCGCGGCCTACATAAAGAAGTTCACCGGATCTAGCTCTACCAGTGAAGATTGCATCATCGGGAACCAGTCCATCACCGCTTGCAACCCAATCATATTCTTGACCTACCAACACATCATAGTAGGTAATTGGATGTTCCAATCCGGCATAAGATATAAAGGCCATTCGCCATCTGGGAATCAATTTGGCTGGAAGGATGTCACCCTCAAAAATAGTTCGACCCACATACATATCTGATCCATCACAATCCTTTCCAGCAAGAAAGGCGTTAGGCGGTAAAGGAGAATTAATAGAGGAACGCACCCATTCTGCAATAATAACCAAAAAAAAAAAATTAGTAACTTTTTCACTTCTCACGTTCATTTCATGCACTTACCACCCATTTTCAGCAATTCACCTGCTACGACTGTTCAGCACGATATCAAAATTTGTACTAGGAATGGCGAGGGAACAAAGTTTTTAGCGAATTTCTCTTTATTTGATTCATGAATTATTTCAATGAGTCTTATCTCCTTTGATAGTGAGATACTCTGAGATACTCGTAGATAACACTAATAAATATGTAACTCTAATGTGTTGGTAATCTTGTGAAATACTGCAAGCTTCTTGTCTCTGGATATGTTTTTAAATCAATCATATTTATGCATGTATGTGTATGCACATTTTTGTCTCGATTTCTTTATGCACGGTTTCGAATTTCGACAAAAGTGGGGGTTCCCACAGAGGACTCTGTGCACTAAGTTTAGTAAACGTTTTCATAAAATTTGATTTTTAAATTACGTATACGCAATGTTGGTGGCCGACTAATTGAAAGTATTTAAGTCATATGTCATCTTTATGCCATGGTCTGTCTTAAATTCTTAATTCAAATTTAATAAATAAACCAGATAACAAAATTGTATTCTGGGTCAAAAAACTTTAAACAATGAAAAGGTAAATGAACTAATTCGATTCATTTTTAGAAAGTGAATAAGTTAAGATAAACAAAATCAAGGCAGACTTTCTAATGAAAACAGAAAAGTATGTACATATATACATTATATGTATTATATTTAAACAAAACAAAGAGAGAGACAGAGAAGAGTTGGTACTGACTACTTAAGAGAAGGAACAGGAAGAACAGGTAGAGCCATCAGAACGAGCACCAATAGAAACTCTCTTTTTGCTTTGCAATTTTCCGAATCAGCTGTTTGTTGCAGCTGTTCTTATCAAAAATTACTGAAAAAGCCATGTCATACAATTTTACTTATTTTGCAGAGTTTTCGCAAGTCATGAGAAGAATAGAATATTGATTGTTATAAATAAAGTTAATCAAAAAAAAAAAAAAACCGATATTGGATCCTCGATTCTTAAAATATAACTAAATATTTAAGTCTACAATGAAATTTACTTTAAAACATTTGTTAAAGTTTTATGATGCAAAAATCCTATCAAGAAGGTGTACAAAAGGATATAGTAGTCCAATTGATCGTATCTCTAAGGACATCCTTGTTTGAAATAGTTTAAGATTGGATCATAATCAAAAAACAAAATTATACTAAGCCTTAAATCTAATTGTTAGTATAATATAATATTTTAAATTTATTCATTAGAATTATGTCACAAAAAGTATTTTTGACTTTGGATTATTAGTAGTCTAACCACACATGCACAGTGTGCATTGAAGTTTTTCTAGCCCCAATACATATGATTATCAGTTCGCCAATGTTTAAGAAAAAACCTTAATCGTATAACTTGCAATTGAGTGATATAGGCAGCAATTGAGTGATAAGCCATCAGTGTAAATTTTGATATCGAGCTGAGCAGTCGTGTCAGCTGAACCCCTGAAAATGGTTGGTAAGTGCATGAAATGAACGTGAGAAGTGAAAAAGTTACTAATTTTTTTTTGGTTATTATTGCAGAATGGGTGCGTTCCTCTGTTAATTCTCCTTTACCGCCTAACGCCTTCCATGCTGGTACAGATGGTGATGGAGCTGAAATGTATGTGGGTCGTGCTATGTTTGGAGGTGATATACTGCCAGGCAAGGTGATTCCTAGAAGAAGGGAGGCCTATGTATCCCATTCTGGACGAGAACATAGAATTACCCACTATGAGGTGTTGGTAGGTCAGCGATTCGATTGGATTCGCAGCGGCGATGGGCTTGTTCCAAATAATGCCATTTCCACGGGTATAGCTAGTACAGGTGAAAATATTTATGTAGGTCGCGCTGTCTATGAAAATACGTTGACTGTCGGAAAAATTCAACAATCCTCTGGCTGTCTCTATATTTCCTATCAGGGAAGAGAGATTGCTCTTCGTGCATACGATGTACTAGTGAGCGCTTAAATTAGGACAATTTCCATGTAAAACATTGTATGTAACAAGTAACCTACATCATTTAACTAAGTAATGTACACTATACCAATAAAAAAAAACATAAATAATAAGAAATTGTCATGTATTTACACTAGGCTATATAAGTACTTATCTGAAGTCATAAGTACTTATTGGTTGGCCTTGATTACCAGATGAGCTCTTAATATTGATAAGAAATCCTTGATCCTAGATAACAGTTTCCTGCCTAAAGGAATCCCAAATACAGTTTATGTTCACCAAATTCGATTTCCACGAAATGTCTATCAAGATAAAATCGAATTGAGGTGATACGTTTAATTGACTATTATTACCTTGGCAATATTTTTTTACCTATGTATAATACTCTAGTGACAATGTTGATAACAATCAGATTAGCGCAAGAAATTTTTTCTCAGAAATCAATGCACTAGTGCAATTTTTATTGACCTTCAAAGTCAGTCAAAGTGATTAGTCAGCATTCACAAAAATAAAACCATTTGTTTACTTTGTGAGCTGTATAGGAATTGATAATAAATTATAAATGGATTTTGAAGTTTTAATGCGCATTCCCATATATGGAATGGGTAAAGTAAGACAACAAAAAAGAGACATCGTGCTAACGGCAAGGACAACTCGATGCAGGATCTTCTGAAATTGGGGCATACATTAACGAAAAAGCCGAAGTTATATTCGACATCGTGACTCACTGTGCCATTGAAAGGAAAGTCAAAAACACTCCTTTTTATATTTTTGTCGTTAAATTGCTTTTCAAGCTAAAGTTGAGGATATCAAATGAAAGGGGGGTCCCGGTTGATTAGATAAGACTTATAACTTAATAAACATTTGAGTAAAATTTTATGCTCCATAAAAAGATAATACTATATTTGGGTACATATAAACAGATAAAATTTATATATTTTTACACCCTTGCAGAGGGTCAGATGTTTTGTAACGCACAGAAGGAGACGTTTCCGACCCCATAAAGTATATATATTCTTGATCAGAATGAGAAGCTGAGTCGATATAGCCATGTCCGTCTGTGCAAATCAACTTCACGTCGCCATCTTAAGAGCTATCGGGATGAAAGCTCATATTTGAGCTACTTATAGCCCGGAGCAGATAAAGTATGAAAATTGTCAGAATCGGACCACTATATCGTATAGTTCTAGAAGAAACATAGATGAAGAAATTGGAGTATCTCTATGAATTATACTAATATGATAGTTTTGCATATAAAAAATATCAGATCCCGAAATTTCAATCAGATCGGATAAATAGAACACAAGTTACAGTCAATATAAATCGACAGTGCTGCAGCCAAGGACTGCAAGGGTATATAAACTTCGGCAGCCGAAGTTGGCTTCTTTGATATTTTTATTGAAAATCTTCCATATGTCCTGAACTATATTTGATTAGCACTTCACAAAGATGTCCATTGTTAGGTTTACGATTGAATGAAATCGTAATTAATGTTCCTATAATGATCGAACTTGATCGGTTCAATCTGATCTAATACAATATGGGAATGTGATTTGCTTCAAGTGCATTTGAAGTGATCGATTGAGACTAACATTACTCATAGATAACTTAAACCAAGTTAACGTTTGTGTTTGTTTTCGGCGATAAAGTAATTCCCCCCAAACAATAAAGATAATGGTTAAAGCACTCGTAAAAGTTGCCAGTACAAAACCAGACCCCAAGCTGAACACTTGAAGTAGTGATATATTAAATAAGAAATGGGTCGTAAGTGGTGAAAAACTATCAAATCGTAAAGGCATTCTAACTTATTTCATGTCCCCCTGTTTCAGAATGGGTGACCACGTCTGCAAATTCTCCTTTGCCTCACAACGCCTTCCATGCTGGTCATGACAGTGATGGGACACCCATCTATGTGGGTCGCTGTGTCTACGAGGGTGATCATGTGGCAGCCAAAGTAATACCCAGCAAGGGCGGAGCCTATGTGGCATATGGCGGAAAAGAACATAAAGTAGGCCATTATGAGGTGCTCGTGGGTCATGGATACGCTTGGGCTGCCTGCGGTGGTGGACATATTCCACGGAATGCAGTTTCCAGTGGTAAAACTCGTACCGGTGAACCTCTCTATGTTGGTCGTGGTTACTATTCCAACTCATTGATGGTCGGAAAAGTGCATCCATCGCATGGCTGCCTCTATGTGCCATTTGGCGGCAATGAAATTACCCTTCGATCATATGAGGTGCTGGTCAAAAATTAATTGATAACAAAATATTCTGTTTATGATTATTATTTTGTTTGTTTTTTTCATTTTTAGTATTAAGTCTAAAGTAAACACAAATGGTTCAATAAAAAGTAATGCCTTTAAAATTCTAGAGCCAAAGAAGAACCCTAATTTTATATTACTTATTATAGGTCAGTTGTGTATAAAGTGCAAATAAATTGTGTAGCTTGTGACTGGGATAAGATTAGATGATCTATGTACATATGTATATAGGTTTATTTATAAACCCTTCAAGACTTAAGACACATTTCAAATGAAGTAAGAAAGTCATTTCGACGACTTCGGTATACCATATAGCAAGTGAAAAAAAACTAATACTTAGGTATGCCTATTCAATTCTGTTTACATGCCTTATTGTATCATACGCTATCGCGCTCTTACAATTATAAGATAGCGCCGCTATCAGCCTACGAAGGGACATGGCTAGATCAAACCGGATAATTGGTGCTGATTATGAATATATGTATATACTTTATAGGATCGAAAGAGCTTCCTTCTGCCTATTACATACAAATAGGTGACTTCAATGTCAATTCCACTCAAATGGATGCATGGTATATATTTGGTATATCATTTATTGAAATAAACATAGGTTAAAAAGTTTCATATGTACGCTCTACATTTGTCTGATATTAGTGAAGATTGTCTCTAAGAAAATGCTGAAATGATATGGGGGGTATTATTACTTTGTTATCTTATTATTCTCAAGACTGAGTTTCAGCTGGGTTGAGTTCAAAAAATTTTAATAATTTTGAGATTTTCACTCAACCACCACGTTGGTCTATCATCAGCAGACTCTGCTAAAGTATTCAGAGTTGAAAGTCTTAAAGTAGTTGGGAATTTAAACTACATCAAGTGGGAAAAGAACAGTAAACTAAAACTGTAGAATTCTTTAACAATGTTTGCATACTTTGAGGCATTTTGCTTAATTCTCCGATCTAAATTTAAGTTAAATTTATTTATAACTCTTTATATACATTCACTATGATATATGTAGTAATTTTATGACGTCACAGTTCAAAGATTAAGATTAAAGTACAAAAAATGTAAGATAAACTCTACATAACTCGAACGAATTCGATTTTTAACTAACAATGGAGAAGTAATGTTTGTTTTTTTAAGTGTACGCGGGAATAATCTCATAATTTAATTATCAAACTAGGCAATACATTGTAAGAATTGTATTTAAAATTTGTTTCTTAATGATTTCTTAGCATTACAGATATAAAACTTCTAAACTAGAAATCGTTCAACTATTTTATGATTAATATTTATTGAATATTGTATTTGTATCATCTGATGGAAAGCTAATAGTTCTCATAGTTCTTGTTCATCTCGACTATAAATCGTTTGTTTTTTTATCCAATGAAAAAAATAAATATAATCGGTCTAAAAGTGCTATTAAAAACCTTAGCTTTCATAGAGTTCTTAAAGCAGGCATTCTGTTCTATTAAACACTGCCAGCCACTTGAATAAGAACACTCGTAATCTGTTTTTATTCGTTCTGAAATGTTAAAACTCTTTATACTCTTGATTTGGTCTTAATTTACAATCAAAGTTTAATGATTTCCCATGAGAATATATACATAAAGTTGACAATTTAACAATTTGTTTTATTAAAATGATGTTTATTTTCGATCACTTGAATAAGAACACTTGGTAATACTGTTTAATTATAGGAAAGTGCTATACATAACATTGTGAAATCAAGTTTTACTTTTCAATATATACTTAAGAGACATACACAAATTGGTTGAAGGATTATTATTGCAGGGAAATATATTAATTCTTCGGTCTCATCGTTCCAATCCTAGAATATCTTAAGAAAATGTTTATGAGCAGACATTAAAGATATATCAAACAAAGCCACCACACAATTTTTAAAGCTTTATTCTTTGTGAAATTTGATAAAAATGTTGACAATTACTTATAAAAGTGCTGCCCTTTAACCATGACTGATAAGCTTGACTTTCATGAAGACGTCAAGTCCCCATATATTACAAATCGTTATTGTTTAATATTATATTACATAATGAACTTGCTAAGCATATATTATGTGGATATAAAAGGGGATTCCTAAAGCCTTCACACCAGCTGCTGCTGCTATTCTTAGGTGACAAGTAAACAAAAAACACCTTCTACCAGTTTCCAAAAAAAAAAAAGCAGCGCCGCAAGTGACTCATTCTGGTGATAAGATATCATATCAGTGAAGCGAAATGAGTCTGCTTTTATAAGTTGAGGCACTGGAAACGACGAAATGACTGGAAACAATGATAAACAATGTGGACATCGTAGACTTTTGTGGCATTATCGACAAAGGTTTTATAAATACAAAACAAATCGCGAGAAGAATGAATGTAAAAAGCTCTCTCTCTCTCCCTCTCTTTCCTATATATATACATATATATATTGCTATTCCTGCGATAATAAACGATGATTAATGGAAACGTGGTTAAAGTTTTCCCCATTGACTGACTATGGCAAGAAAAAACAGTTGAAAATTAAACGTTGATCAGTTCAGTTGAGACTGATTCGCTGGCAACCTACTATATACACAATATATATATCAAATACTTTTTTAATCTTATCAGCACAACAAAATTACAAAATGGGTAAGTCTCTAGCAATAAGAGAAAAAAACGTCGATAAACTTGCACATTACAGTCTTATAATATCCAAAATAAGAGGAAAAAAAAAAAATCAAAAAAAAGTTTAAAATTTTCGAGAAAAATTTAGTGAAATCCTGAAAAAGATTTCAGAAAATTGGCGTAGTGTTGATTCGTGTGTTTTTGGTTTTTTTAGGCGCCGTGCAGCCAGGAGCAGTTGTGAGCATTGGTGCGAGTCAGCCCCTTTTGAAAAAGATACTTCCCTCCACCCCCAATCCCCCCAGAAACTTCTGCATATTTTCATTTGACCATCAGAACACTTGATTTCCGTTAGCCATTTAATCGATTAGGGAACACTATCTTATCGCGATGACTTACTTATCGGTCCCACTCTCTCTCTCTCTCTGCTCTCTTTGTTGCAGAACACACCTGGGTGCACTCGACTCCTTATGCCGCTCTGCCTCCTTATGCTGTCGTCGGTGGCCATGATTCCGATGGAACACCTATCTATGTCGGTCGCTCATTTCATGAGGGTGAGAATCTGCCAGCCAAAGTGATACCCAGCAAGGGCTGTGCCTATGTGGCCTATGGCGGACAGGAGCATCAGAAGACCCACTATGAAGTGTTGGTGGGTCAGGGATTTGCTTGGGTTGGTAGTGGCGGCGGTGCCATTCCACCCAATGCTGTGCGCAGCGGTACAACCCGTCAAGGCGAGCCTCTCTATGTGGGTCGTGGTCACTACTCGAATTCGTTGACTGTGGGCAAAGTTCATCCATCTCATGGTTGCCTCTATGTGCCATTCGGAGGTCAGGAAGTACGCATCAATACCTATGAGGTATTGATCTACCAGAGACACGATACCTGGGTGCCAGCCTCACCTGGTTACACGCCCCCAAATGCTGTGATTGCCGGACACGATTCCGATCGGACACCCATCTATGCCGGTCGTGCCATGCATGAGGGTGAAATGCTACCCTCAAAGGTTGTGCCCAGCAAGGGATGTGCCTACGTCTGTTTCGGTGGCTACGAGTTCCAGAAACCAACCTATGAGGTGCTCACTGGCTATGGCTATGTCTGGATTAGACCGCCGCCACATGGCATTCCGCCAAATGCTGTGACCACTGGACGTACCCGAAGCGGTGAGCCCATCTACTATGGACGTGGACACTATCAGGGCAGTTTGACGCCGGGCTTGATTTCAGCCCGTCAACGTTGTCTCTATATCCCATACGGTGGCCGTGAGATTCGCCTCGATTCCTATGAAGTTTTGTGCCGACAATAGAGATCGAGTCTCTGTAAACTTATTTTTCTAGAATTTAACTGTCAACCTATTGTAAAGATAATCAATGAACTGAAACCAATAAATTTGTATTAATCTAAACTTAAATTCAAAAATTGTTTCATTACAAACACAAACTTTTCGAAATGACTTTGAGTTTGTTAAAGAAAATGCCAAATTTACGTATTAACCAATTTCACATCTGTTTTTCAAAACAAATTTTGTAATTTTTATATTTATAGTTCTATTTGCCAGAACAAAAAAAAAAAAACAGCAATTTATTTGTTACTAAAATCGTATTGCGAATACATCTGGCAGCCTACTTCGTCATCCGCCCATCTGGCAACCCTATGCGCACAAGATCTCATAACTCTGTAAAGCCATGAAGTTGAATAAATCTCAACAAATCCATTTAATTTAAGTATTGAAATACAGTACTTAAAGTTTAGATAAGATTACGAGCAGGAACCCATCTAGAAGGGGTATAAACAGACAACTTTTGATCGAAAATAAGTTCTAGCTAAAGTTTTTTAACATTAACTAACTAACTAAAATGTAAGAAAATGTTAGATATACCCCAAATTTGGATAACAAATTTTGTTACTATTCTATTAGTAAGTCTTAAAGAAGCTGTCACTTCATGTTTTTATCTCAATGCCAGACAAAATCAATATTAGGTACTTGTTCTCGCCATTTAGATTAAGTCCTAGACTAGTTGTAAGAATAAATATCTAAAACTTCTTGTTAGGCAAGCAATATTAAAATTGTTCACCTCATAAACGGTCAGATCATTAACATTTTTTAAAAATTACGTATACGCATTCTGATGGTTACGTACTATAAAATTTTTGCTGTAAGAGTCATAAATCTATTTTAATCGAAAGAAACTTAATTACGTATAATCAAAGGCTAAAATGTATTAAAAAAAGAAAAACAAAACACATATTATCTTGTTATTGTAATTTATAACTAGATTTATATACCTATTTACTTCATTGTATACTACTTAGATGACCCTATAAATTTCTTTGCTCCTTCAAGCCAATAATTCTAAAATTTTAACTTCATTTCAACAAATATATAAATATTGCATTATACACAATACATAAATTGATATTGCTCTTCTTTTCTGTCCCATTTGATATTCAAACGTGTCCAAAAATGGTTATATAACCGTAGCCAAAATAGGGCCATAGGGTCATTATACCCTACACTAACTAAGTTTATGTTGAATCTATATCATTTTGATACCAATATTCTCCATTCTTGTTAAAGGAATAGACAAACATTGATTCATTTATATTGAACTAGCTGGCCCGGCAAGCGTTGCTCTGCCACCTTTTTTACTTGCTGGCGAATTAAATGTTTAGTTTATCCATTAAATGTTTGACGTGGCAATTTTCAAATTTTTTGCTACGCTCTTAACTTAGTTTAATACTATTGAGTATACAATATTTTTTGTGTTGTTTGCAGGTGAATAAATAAACAAAGTATTTGGTGCTCCCACCCTGGAACATGCCACGTATAATTGTCCGAGAGAAAAGCACGTCTCTTCTAAATTTACCCCACACACTTGAAGGGTTTGTCCTTGCGGTTTATTTATCGTCATTGCAAATGATAAACGCACTGGGAATTAAAGACGTTTCAATTCGAATGGCATGTCAGTTGATATCAATGGAATCCTTGGTATTAATACAACTTCTCCTCTTGCTTTGCCAGTTAGAATTGTTGCTTCGATTAAATTTGGCATTAATTTTTTTATACAAAGTCTTGTTCCATTGCAAAGTTTTGGTGCATTGATATTTCTTAATAGTATGATTAAGGAACTCACTTTCAATTTTAAAATATGTGGTGGCATACCGGGTAGCTCCAAAGAATTTAGAAATTCCACAGGATAATTTACTGCTTCTTCTTCTGTTGTAGCAGTATCGATTGACTTGTATGATATTATGTCACCTGGTAATTTCTGTTGAATTTGATCATTTATTTCATTCACATACATATAAGTTCGTTGGTGCTAAAATTGCGCGTTCCCTCAGCCAATCCTGATTTGTATAGTTTTGAACTATGTTTGGAAACACGTGATCAATTAGTTCTTCTTTTGATGGAAAATGTGGTCCACAAATTAGTAGGAATCAGACATTTGTTTCTTTATTTTAATTAATAAATTGCTTTTATTTACAGCTTACAAATGGGTGCAATCATCGGCCTATTCCTCGATACCAGCCAATGCCGTGGTGGGTGGCAATGATGAAGATGGCGCCATGATCTATGTGGGACGTGCCGAGCATGAGGGTGATATGCTAGTCTGCAAAGTGGTTCCATCGAAGCAACTGGGCTTTGTCTCACAGCGTGGCGAGGCTCTGCCCAAGGATATATTTGAGGTGCTCTGTGGCCTGAATTTGACTTGGAGAAAGTGCTACGATCACAAGATACCGGAGACAGCTGTGCTATGTGGACGCACATCGTTGGATCAGCCTGTCTATATTGGACGTGGTCATTATGAAGGACATTTGATAATTGGCAAAATATCCTCCGTACATCGAGCCCTATTCATAGCCTATCGTGGTGCTGAGCGACGTTTAGATTCCTATGAGATTCTATTGGATGAGAATGCACCATCTATGGCGGGATGGCAATTACCGCCACCGCCAGAGGATTTGGAAAAGGCTCCATTGACACCACCACCGCCGCCATCACCACCAGCACCAGCTTTGGAAGTGGCAGAGAAACCCTTCCGTTATCCTCATCCCCTTGAAATGTCTGCCATGCCATTCCCTATGCATGATAGACCACCAGTTTATACGCCACATCCTGATCCGCTGCCAGCACCACCAGCGACTCCAGCTGAGATACTTCCACAACGTGTTCAGCCTGTCTTGGTGTTGCCTCCTCTGCCGGCTCCCGAGCCTGTGGCTGTGGCTGTGCCCGTTCCTCCTCCATCGTATACTGCGGCTACTGTGGCTCCTGGTCCCAGTTCTGCCTTTACTCCCGCCGATACTTACAAGCCTCCCATGATGGGCGGTGCCTACGGATCGTCTTACACTCCAGCGGAATATGCTGGTCCTTCATCTTCCTACGCTGGTGGATATGATTACAACTACGACTGCTGGCTCAATGTTGGTCCTGGTTATTTCTACTCTCCCGATGCAGTTGTCGGCGGTCATGATTCGTGTATGTCCCAACTGTTGATAGGCCGTGCCTATTACGCTGGTGGCCCTATCCCAGGCAAGGCGGATCCAAGTCAGGGTTATTGTTTCATCACCTACAACGGCATGGAGATTGCCGAGTCCTCGTATGAAGTGCTAATGGGTCAGGGTAAATACCATTGGGTCCCAGGCTATGACGGCAGCATTGCTCCTGGAGCAGTTGAGGCTGGCCGTGCCAGCAACGGGGGAGCCCCTGTACATTGGACGTGCCCATTACTGTGGCACTCTAACACCTGGCAAGATTCAGCAGTCGCATCGTTGCCTGCAAATCCCTTTCGGTGGCCAAGAGGTTCGCATTAGCAACTACGAAGTTCTAGTAAGAAGTGATCTCTATCACAGACAACAAGCCATTAGTTTGGTCTACTAATAATGCAATGTTGTCATGATTATTATTCCGATCGGCTATCGAACTACTACCTCCAGTATATATTAACACTGCTCTACCTGTTTTATTATCTAACTATTATATTACATCATTATTTGCACTTGGTCTACTTCTGTATATACGTATCTGCATAACCTGTATAACTTATTCATATTTATTCAAATGGCAATATAATTAAAGAAATTTAATTTGCTTTAAATTATAGTTAATAAAGATCATTATAAAGGCATGTATCAAATGCTAATATTACTTGCTTACCAAAAATAACTGATCAAAAATAGATGATGAAATCAAAAGATGCATTTCCAATGCATTGGTGGATAATATTGACAATATTTTGTATATTAAACGAACGTGTTATACATAACTTAGCCACCATTTGGAAGGGTATAAAAACTGGCTAATCGAACAATGAAACTATAAAACAAATAAAATCGTATACTGTTAAAAAACGGAACTAGTAATACGAGTTGGATAAACTAATCACCAGCTTAATAATATTGCTGAACTAAAAGAAGTTTTAAATGTGAACTTAAGACTTAGTTTAGTTAAAAATTTAGAGAAAAATAAATTTGGTATTGTGATAGTAAATGTAATTGAAGTTTTTTGTTTATTACCCTTTAATAATACAATATTCTTAGAGCATTTTGTGACAAACTATTTTAATTTACATAAATTACTATAAATATTTATATACATAAGTTATAAAATGGTTGAAAATCATTCAGATTTTTGATTTACACAATAAAGGACGATATTTATCCCAAATGTTTTATGATTTTGACATAAAGTCGAGAGACAGAGATGAAAGTAAAAGGAATAGAGCTTTGGCATAAATTCTTAGAATACAGTTAGAGAATTAAAACTTCGTACAGTTACAATTTTTTTTAATGATTACCAATTGTAACGAAGTAAAATGTTGTGGCTATGAAACAAATTAATCAAACTTATTAAAAACCAGAGGGCCGGGGCTAACTTCGACCGCGTCAAAGTTTGTATACCCTTGCAACTTTTTTGGTAACTCTATCCTTACCTATTAGCCATCAATGTGGAAGAACGTTTTATCTAAAAAGGCTTATGTTTGCGAAAGTATGGCCTACAATCATAGGAAATAATGAAAGATATTGATCAAAGTCACTGTTTTCCACCGATCGTTCCTATGGGAGCTATATGATATAGTCACCCGATCTTTATCAAATTCGGCACAGTCATTAACATATATATTAAATTAAGAAATGTTTAATTTAAAAGCAATCGCGTTAAAAGTAACGAAGTTATTTACAAAAGTCACTGTTTTCGACCAATCGTTCCTATGGGAGCTATATGATATAGTCACCTGATCTTGATCAAATTTGGCATAGTCGCTTATAGGCGTAGTAAACTCTCTAATATTAAGTTTCACGATAATAGCATAGAAAATAACGAAGTTATTGAGAAAAGTCACTGTTCGTGACTTTGGGGTTTGTATGGGAGCTATATGATATAGTGGTCCGATCCGAGATATACAACGCCTGCAGTATATACAAGCCTACGTGCAAAATTTCAGCTCTGTAGCTCTTACGGTCTAGGAGGAGTTTGCGTTGATCCAGACGGACGGACGGACGGACATGGCTAGTTGAACTCGTCTCGTCGTGCTGATCAAGAATATATATACTTTGTATGGTCGGAGATGCTTCGTTCTATGCGTTGCACACTTCTGACCAAAATTAATATACCCTTTTTGCAAGGGTATAAAAATAACAATTCTTATGGTCATTAAGTCTTCTCACTTAGTGAACTTCCCACGTTTGCTTGCTTAGTCATCTAAAAACTAAAATCGCAGCAGTATATTAGCAATATGTTAATTTATCAAAGCATACTTTTAGGGTTACCAAAAATTGAATTGCTTATTATTGCTTAAAAATTCGATGACTACTACGGATCAACAGATCTAGTACAAAGCAACGTAAAATTAGAGATGCAAAAAAGATGTTAACAATAAAAATATGTAAAACTTTTAGTAGTTGCTTAGCAATTAGTTAAAAAACAAAAATAATGTCGTTTTTGAAATAATTTTTAACACTTTGATGAACATATAGCAAATTTTTGATGTAAGCAATTGCATATTATGTTTGCGAGATTAAATTGGTTTTTCTTTATTTAATTTTTGGGTTTAAAAAACCAGAGGGAAGGGGCTAACTTCGATCACGCCGAAGTTTGTATACCCTTGCAAGTTTATTTTGGTTATCCTTCCTTACCTATATAACCGTCAAAGTGGAAAACGTTTTATCCAAATAGTCTAGTGGATGGACTTGGACGCGAGGCAACTAATCCACGTTGAGTGACGTCACACTCCGGAAACCTCGTGGACATTACATAAGTCCACGCATCTTTTTTCAAGTTCCAACTATAATCAAGGAACATCAACGAAAACATTACGCCACTGGCGGCATACCTGGCTACACCTGGTGTTAGCCAAAATATGGCCAGAGCGACCATTGCCAGATAAGGACCCCATCCATGGTTTCAAATCGAACTTATGGGACTACGACCAATTAAATGTCGACCCAGTCCATGTTGGAGTGCTACTTGGCCATAGGTGCGCACTCATATCATTTTATGGAGCGTAGCCAGCCAGCCTAATTCCTAAGCGAATCCTCGTTGGAGTGAATTCTGGAGACTGCAGATTCGAGACCCATCATTGATGACCCCCAACCTCTATTTTTCTTAAGTATCGTGCAAACATGTGCTAAAATATATAAGCTAATGAAATTTTTATATAGTCGGTTCTAAAACTTATATTTCGGTGCCACCAATCCTAATAATTTTAACATCAGGCCTGCTGACTGGATTGGACCCTTCAAATTGTAAGTACGACATAGTCGACGAAAATCTATTGACCTTAGAGTTAGTTAGGTTTTTATAAGTTTCACTCTTATAACATCTGACATCCGATGTTATCTTCTTATCGTAAATGAATATAGATCTGTATGAAATGATGAATTACCAACTTAGTTTATTTGGTCATCCGACGTAAGAGAAATATGGATAATACCGAGATTCCGAAAGAGAAGGGAGGGCCATGACATCTAGGTCCTTCGAATAACATGCATTACCTCTGCACAACGAACTCTACTTGGGTGTAGTCCTTTATTCCTTATATCTGACTTCGTTTTACTTATGTTTTGGGAGAGCACAAGAACCATCCCATTTCCCCTGAGCTCAGTCGAGCCACTTGTTAAAAAGACACATTGTTCCTATGATATACATAGTCACCCGATCTTGATCAAATTTGGCACAGTCGTTTATTGGTGTAATTAACTCAGTAATATTAATATATTCTTTATGAAATTCCCTTTAAAATATGTGAGTGACTATAATTTCTAGTTTTCCTAAAAAGTATAAGCCATTTTTGCTAAATGAATAAAGAAAATTTAAAGATAAATCAATTTGTGTTCCCCAATTGAAAACACGATAAATTAGTAAGTTAGTTAAGTCAGTTAGCTAAGAAAGAACACTCTCCACCATTAAGTACTCAGTCGTTTGTTACTATGGGAACTATTTAGTGAAGTAACAAAATTTTTATCGAATTTGCCATGATATAAAATAAGGATATTTAGTTGAATAATATTACCGCAAATAAATATATTTTGATTCATGAATATAGCTGAAACCTTATTGGGAAAAAATTCGAGCACCGCTGCTTTCAGCTGTAGCCGAGTATATTGTGGTGCTGATCAAGATAATGTTGGCTATAAAAAAACCGACGTCTGGTCGTGCTTATCATGAATATATTACCTACTTTAAATGATCAGAGATGCTTTCTTCTACATATGTCTAGACACAATTTTGAACAAAAATTTTAAATACCCTTTTAGAAGGCTACAATTTTGGGCATTCATATCAATTACTACCATTCCTTTGTCCCATGGGAAATAGACTTGTAGAGATAGGCGCCCCGACCTATCCAATCTTAATTGAGAATTTATGTATCCTGACTCGGCAATTTTCAATTAAGAATGAAATATTTTCAAGTGGTTCGCGTACCTTCTAGCAAGGCCATTATCAGGGAACTAACTTCGATTCGAAGTCAACGCTATGGTATAAATATCTGAGAATTTTGTTCAGTCGACACGGCCAATGTGTTCGGTCATACCGGATAGAATTTCGCAAAAATATCAACGAATTGAGTGAGCCCTTGTCTAAATTATTGTAATTAAGTTAAAAATAATAACAAAAGAAATAAAGCTAACAAATGGAATGATTTTTTATGACAGTTATAAGTTTAGTATTCGCACTTGAATTTTTTTTAAGTATTTTACAAAGATAAGCAACGGCCAACAGATGTTATTATTACACAATTGAATTTGAGTGAAATAATTTTGCAAAATATGGTGAAATATTGTGATATAATAATAATCAATAAATAAAAGAGTAACCATATACATATACCTACCAATCCTTAAAGCTATCTCAAATATAGATAGAAATAAACAAATAAACAAATGACATTTTTTGTTTTGATCAAAGACAAGTTTTGTGGAAATACACATAAAATTTCAGAATGACGTTAAAACTGACTCGAATCGGGGGAAACACTCTTGAGATTGTGTCCCAGTTAACAGTTTTTACAGTGATGCGTAAGCATCATCTTTCACTCAAGAGAAGGGGGAAAACCCTAAGACGCTTGTGGAATACCTAAGCCAAGAATCAGTCATACTTTAACATGCATACAAAAATATATATACTAAGTGTGGTTTATACATACATATCTGACGGCTGCTGCACTTAAGAGAACACGTGCTAAAACATATACCAAAAACTGGTTCTGCTTTGACATATGAAAGATACTACAGAGGAAATACGCCGACAAATACCCTAATAAGTAGATGATAGCCTGTTAATAAACCAACACGACTGAATACCTATCTATCTAATCTCTGCTCTAATCATAATCATTTTGGCAACAAATTTATTTCCCTATGTTTGCCCTTCACATGGAAATGTTTGGTTAATATTGTATACACATACAATGTATATGGAGAGAGAGCGAGAGAGAGAGGGTATTGTCGTTTTCTGCCATTTAATTGAGGTCCGATTAAATTATACGATCGTGTTGTTATTGAGCCAGAGTCACAGAGTGTTCTTATGATCGTCATATGGCCGATTCGCCAGAATCGCCAGACGGAGACCCCGCAGAAAGCAGAAACCGAGTTGTTGTCGTTAACCGTCGATGGAGACCACATCCAGTTAGAATCGTGCGCTTGTTGGCTTCAGTCGTTGGTTGGCCAATCTCTCTGTCGGTCTTGTGCCCAAGGCTCCGAAATCGAGATCGAAAATTGTTTGAATTCGGTTTTCATATATTTTGCATACTCTCACCCATTTCTGGTACGCGATAAAATTAATGATAGGGTAGCAAAAGTCAATCTTTTGTTTGATTCAAAATAATCTCAAGTGATATTTGTCGTGAAAATTAAAAAAAAAAATACAATTGTTATTGTTGTTGTTGCTGTGTGCCTCTCAACTTTAATTAATCAAACAATCACTTTCGAATTGCCTTTAATTTATTAATTTATGAGTGCCAATTGCAACAGTTGCAATACAATTTTCCCTATTTTGAAATTGAAAACTAGAACAACAATTATTATATTATTTGAATTTGGTTTTCTTTCACAGGGCATCACACAAACAAATATAGTACAACAAATCGATCTCAATCAAAATGGACAATAAAGCCTTTGAGAAACACAACTCATTGCCACAATTGGCTGATTTTCAAAATCCAGAACCAGAACAAACTGCAATTGGGCAAAAGGAACCAGTTAAGAAATATAGTTATTTAAATTTGGTAAGTATTTCGAATAGATATTATTAATTTATTGAATTTTGAAGACTGCTAAAGACTGATTCTTTATTTTGTTCCATCATCTTCTCCTGCCTTTTCATTTAGTCCAAAAGCAATACAAATAGTTACATTAGGGGTACTATAGAATATAATATTACAGTGGATAGAGTAATCTAATGCCATCTTATGAATGAAAACTTCAATACTTCTACTAAAACAGTATTGAATTAAATTAACTTTAAGGAAAACCAAACCAAACCAAAACTTCTTTAGACTGTTGAATGGCTAAAGAATTTAAGAAATGAAATAAAATTGATTGTCATTGAACATTTAAAAGATTAAAATTAAACAAAGAAACAAACAAATGTGAAAGTTAGAAAGTGCAATTAACTAAAAGTGCAATGATATTAAGGTAGAAAAACAAACTTAATTAGATGAAAAATTGGTTTTTAATTTCAAATATTTTCATTTCAATGGAAAATTGACTTTCCCTTTTGCAATTAACGAAAAAAAAACAAATACATTTCAGTAGCAAAAACTCAGATTAATTAATTATTATTTCTAATTTGCATTATTGCTGAAATTGACAAACAAATAATTACATTTAATGAACTTTTTGTTTTGAGTTTAGGTAACAAATCAACAACTAAAAAATGCTTACAATTAGATTTTGATTGAAATTAATAATTATTTTTAGATTGTAATGTATGTAAATTTCAATAATCAAGCACAAAAATAATTATTTTTGAAAAGTAAATTGAAAGTAAGTTAGGAAAAAGATGTTTGAAATGAAATAGTTAAAAAGTTTTTATAAGGTTTATCAAAATATAATATAATTTTTTTTAACAACATTACAGCAGTTTTTTTTCTTTTAAAAAGTTTTAAAATTCATTTTAAAGTTTTCTACAGAAAAGTTAATATTAATTTGTGTTATTAACTTTTAGTAGACTACTTTAGTGAGTAGCTTTAGTACCAATTACTTTAGAAAAAACCATTCCAATAATTCATTTACAAAGTTGCCAAATAAAGCATCACATTCCCTAAAAAATATTGTTAAACTTAAAAAAAACTCTCATACATATAAGACAGAAATTTTTAGGACCACTCCAAAATATGTTTTTAAAAGAAAATCATATTTTTTATGTTTTCATTGAATTTCTTAGACTTTATTTAAAAATATTTCATAAATTGTTCAGTGTATAATAATTTTGGATAGTGAAAATATCCTCATATACTGACGATGAATGCTAGATGTCTCATCTTAGAAAATCAAGGGAAAACAATAAGTCGAAGCAAATATTTAGAATTTGATAAGATAATTTATATGAGGACCTAATTTATTAATAGCTACGCCAAATAAAAGTATAATTATTTCCCCGCCAAATGATATAAAAAGTAGTTGAACTGTTTTAGATTTTAAATATTTAATATTTTCATAATGTTTGTTTTTAAAGAGATTTCAAGATTCCTTTACAATTCCCAAAACTTCTAAAACATTTAAATTTCAAAAACAAATTACTAATAATAATGCATGAATTACTAATTATATTAGTTTATTTATTTCTTAATGACTATAGCTAAGACCATTCTAAATTGCTAATGACACAATTTCTTATATTACACAATGTACTTAGTAATTGTAAGTACATCCATATAATGCTTATCTACACAAACCTCCTTTGTTGTAATCTAACAAAAAGTCAATAACAATTTAGACAAAAATGTTTTAAGACACCAAGAAAGTCGCAAAATAAGTATATAGAAATTACGTACTTAATGGACTGAAAACAATTTACAATTATTTATCGTAAAATTTTATTTTATAATAATTACCTAAATAAAAGTTCTTTGTTCAAATAAGTTCAATCAGATAAGAGATTAAGTACACTAAAGACTTAAGATTATGAGAGCTAACAAAGGAAAAGTTTGAGAAAGGATTTAAAACTTTAGACAAAATATTAACTATTTCGTTTGCTAAATCTTATTAATTGTCTTTGTTAATAATTATTTTGAAATTTTCTTTTCAGTATCGCTATTCCACATGTTTTGAACGTTTTCTGATGATAATTAGTATGCTTATTGCGATGGTGGCATCGGCTTTTATACCATATTTTATGATCATCTATGGAGAATTCACATCTGTGTTAGTTGATCGCACAGTTGCCGAGGGTACTTCGTCGCCCACAATTATATTGCCCCTATTTGGGGGTGGTAAGAGATTGTAAGTTGAAAGGCAATTAATGATAACGATGACTAGATACTATAAGGAATGAATTTCGATTTTGATATAGAACAAATGCGAGCAGAGAGGAGAATAATGATGCCATTATCGAGGACTCTGTGGCCTTTGGATTGGCCAGTTTGGTTGGTTCGGTGGCCATGTTGATATTGGTCACATTGGCCATTGATATAGCCAATCGGGTGGCACTCAATCAAATTAATCGCATACGTAAACACTTTTTGGAGGCAATTCTTAGACAGGATATATCCTGGTATGACACCACATCGGGAACAAATTTCGCCAGCAAAATGACTGAGTGAGTGCCCTATATATATGATGAATATCCTTAACACCTTCTTATACTTGAATTCACATTTTCCACAGGGACTTGGATAAACTGAAGGAGGGCATTGGAGAAAAGGTGGCCATAGTTAGCTTTTTGTTAATGACCTTTATCATTGGCATTGTTGCCTCATTTGTCTATGGTTGGAAATTGACATTGGTTGTGCTTAGTTGTTGCCCCGTCATCATTTTAGCCGGCAGTGTGGTGGCCAAATTCCAGGGCAGTTTGGCCGAAAAGGAATTCAAGGCCTATTCAAATGCTGGAAATGTGGCCGAAGAGGTTTTCAGTGGCATTCGCACTGTGTTTGCTTTCAGCGGCGAGCGAAAAGAGAATGAACGCTTCTCGAAACTATTAAGCCCCGCCGAGGCAGTGGGCATTAAAAAGGGTCTCTATTCGGGCTTGGGTAGTGCCATCAATTGGCTGATCATCTACTGTTGCATGGCCCTGGCTCTTTGGTATGGTGTCGGACTCATTCTGGATGATCGTTATCTAGATGATCGCAGCTATACTCCAGCTGTATTGGTCATTGTACTCTTTGCCGTGATTATGGGGGCCCAAAATCTTGGTTTCGCCTCACCACATGTCGAAAGTTTGGCCGTGGCCAAGGCTGCCGGACAAAATCTTTTCAGTATTATCGATCGCAAATCGGAAATTGATCCCATGTCGGATGTGGGACAAAAGCCACCGAAAATCACTGGACGTCTACGTTTCGAGAATATACATTTTCGTTATCCGGCACGTCAAGATGTGGAAATTTTAAAGGGTCTCACTGTCGACGTTGAACCAGGTCAAACTGTGGCCTTCGTCGGTGCCTCGGGCTGCGGCAAGAGCACTTTAATTCAACTTATGCAGAGGTTCTATGACCCCGAAGCGGGCAGCGTCAAACTGGATGGACGAGATCTGCGTTCATTAAATGTGGCCTGGTTGCGATCACAAATCGGTATAGTGGGCCAGGAACCTGTTCTGTTTGCCACAACCATTGGCGAGAATATACGTTATGGTTATCCGGAAGCCACCCAGGCGGATATCGAGCAAGCTGCTCGTAACGCGAATTGCCATGACTTTATATCGAAACTTCCTAAAGGCTATGACACACAGGTGGGAGAGAAAGGTGGCCAGATGTCAGGTGGTCAAAAGCAACGGATTGCCATCGCTCGTGCATTGGTGAGAAATCCAAAAATCTTATTACTCGACGAGGCAACTTCCGCATTGGACCCCACCTCCGAGAAGCGTGTACAGGGTGCCTTGGAGTTGGCCAGCCAGGGAAGAAGTACCTTGGTGGTGGCTCATCGTCTCTCTACGATTACGAATGCCGATAAAATTGTCTTTGTCAAGGATGGCAAAGTGGCCGAACAGGGTACACATGATGAGCTAATGGGACAACGTGGTCTATACTGTGAGCTGGTTAACATTACCAAACGTAAAGAGGCCACAGAGGCAGATGAGAACCTACCCACAGATCGCATGTTGGTGCGGCCTCAAAATTCCTCCTCCGAGGAGGAGGAAGAGGACGACTATGAAGAAGATGATGGACAACCCCAATTGGAGGTCAATAGTAGTCGAGAAAGTGGCATTAGGAACAGCACTCGTCGTAAACGTAAGTAGAAGGAAGATCTTTAGAATGATTGAGTTTATATGTGATCAAAATATAAACCCTATTGGGAACCTTTTACTGTGGTATCAAAGACTATTCTCTTAAGAGTAGTTGATAGCATTTCAAAGTTTCGAATCCCTTTCCACTTCTGTTAGTAACTGAGTATTAACCCTTGACTTCATTTATCAATTTTCAGGTCGCAACAAGAAGAAGAAGGCTGAGAAACCAAAAATATCCTTCTTAAATCTCATGAAACTTAATGCTCCTGAATGGCATTTCATGGCTGTGGGATGCGTTGCCTCTGTTATGCATGGAGCAACTTTTCCACTATTTGGTTTATTCTTTGGTAATTTCTTTGGCATCTTGTCTAATGACAATGATGATCTCATACGCTCCGAGACCATTGATGTTTCCTTAATATTCATTGGCATTGGATTGTTGGCCGGATTTGGAACTATGCTGCAGACTTATATGTTCACCACGGCTGGAGTAAAGATGACCACGAGATTGCGTAAAAAGGCCTTCCAGACAATTGTGGCGCAGAATATTGCCTATTTCGATGATGAAAACAATTCGGTGGGTGCCTTGTGCTCACGTTTAGCTAGCGATTGCTCCAATGTCCAGGGGGTAAGTCTAAAAGGAGTTAACTCCTTGAGAGAAACGTTTGATTAATTTAATGTTAATCTTTTTATAGGCCACGGGAGCTCGTGTTGGCATCATGTTGCAAGCTGTGGCCACTTTATTTGTGGGTTTGGTCATTGGATTCATTTTCTCGTGGCAGCAAACTCTCCTCACCATAGTCACCTTGCCATTGGTATGTCTGTCGGTCTATCTGGAGGGTCGTTTCATTATGAAGAGTGCCCAATCGGCAAAGGCGGCTGTTGAGCAAGCTTCACAGGTTGCTGTCGAAGCCATCACCAATATACGGACTGTCAATGGTTTGGGTTTGGAGCGTCAAGTCTTGACTCAATACACCAAACAAATCGATCAGGTCGATGCCTCTTGTCGTCAGAAGGTTCGGTTCCGTGGCTTGGTCTTCTCCTTGGGTCAAGCTGCTCCCTTTCTAGCATATGGCATATCCATGTATTACGGCGGAGTTTTGGTTGCCGAAGGTAGAATGAGCTATGAGGATATTATTAAAGTGGCCGAAGCTTTGATATTTGGCTCATGGATGCTGGGTCAGGCCTTGGCCTATGCTCCAAATGTCAATGATGCCATCTTGTCGGCTGGACGTTTGATGCAACTCTTCCAGAGCACAAATAAACAGCATAATCCGTCACAGAATCCCTATAATACGGCTGAGGTGAGTTGGAATCAAATGATAATAAATGATTTTCAGTTTTTATTTACTTTTATATGTTTTTTTTTTGCAGAAATCTGAGGGTGATATCGTCTATGAAAATGTTTGCTTCGAGTATCCCACACGCAAGGGTACACCCATTTTACAAAATCTGAATCTCACCATCAAAAAATCAACGACAGTGGCGTTAGTTGGTCCTTCGGGTTCGGGTAAATCGACCTGTGTACAATTGCTCTTGCGCTACTATGATCCCGTCTCGGGATCAGTGAACCTAAGTGGTGTGCCCAGCACAGAATTCCCCATGGATACGTTGCGTTCGAAATTGGGTTTGGTTTCCCAAGAACCAGTTCTCTTCGATCGGACGATTGCCGAGAATATTGCCTATGGCAATAATTTCCGAGATGATGTGCCCATGCAGGAGATTATTGAGGCTGCGAAGAAGGCAAATATCCATAATTTCATAAGCTCCCTGCCCCAGGGCTATGAGACGCGTCTGGGTAAGACATCTCAGCTCTCTGGTGGACAGAAGCAACGTGTGGCCATTGCTCGGGCTCTGGTTAGAAATCCAAAGATTTTAATATTAGATGAGGCCACCTCAGCCTTGGATCTGGAGAGTGAGAAAGTGGTCCAACAGGCTCTAGATGAGGCACGTTCGGGACGCACTTGTTTAACAATTGCCCATCGTCTGACCACTGTGCGAAATGCCGATTTAATTTGTGTCCTCAAGAAGGGCGTGGTTGTGGAGCATGGCACACATGATCATCTAATGGCACTGAATGGTATTTATGCTAATCTCTACTTGATGCAGCAAGTAGCTGGTTAGATGTAGGATACAACACAAAAGCGATACAAATTTCTTGTTACGTATTATATTTATAGAGTAGAAAATAAAGTTAAATATTATATAATTTTATTAACAAAATTACAAACGGCTATCGACCAAGGGACCAGGATTAGCCAGAGCATTTCTTCGCTCTTGTATTGCAAAGGTAAGTTTACGAAAAGGACCCAGGGGAAGACCCAAAGACTTAAGATCCGCCTCCGTCAGCAGCATAAGAGTCTCCAGATCAATCTCTTGTTTCTGAAATCTAAGCAAAAGATTATGCAATCCTAATTTTCTCCCCTAGGACTATTCCACTTACACTGGAAGGTATTCTTCTAGAGCCCACACAGCCAGGAAACGTTGAAGAGCGCTGCCAGCTGTTTCCTGATCATCTTCATCATCCTCATCGCTATACATATCATGTCCACCGCCCTCTGAATCTGTATCATCGGAAAGATTCAGATACAAACGTCCCTTGGGCTTATTATTATTATTGCTATTGTTGTGTCCTCTGTTTTGCGTCTGACGCATTGTCGATGTGGATGAGCTTGCATCTGTGTTAACTTGCAGTTGACTCAAAGCAGCAGTCACTGAACGTCTAAAGGCAATGCTACCCAACATGGTGGGCCTATCAAAAAGACCCACAGGTCTTTGTAGCAATAGATCTTCACTTAGCTGGCCATCACCAAGAATATCGGGCTGGGAGAAGGAACGCGATAGGGCCAATCTACTAGCACTACGATCTATGGGCTCATCACTATTATTCGCCTCGACTTCAAAGACATCGGTAATTTTGCCACGTTTCCCGCTCACACTCTCCTCAGTGGAACTAAATGTGCCCACGTATAGAACCTCTGAGTCACGTTGTAGACCAGTCAATGAAGTTATCGTACGCTTGCCATCCGGCTCCAGTTCACGCACTTTAAAGCCGCCATCTGTCTCGTGCTGACCACGGGCATGGGGACACGAGCTGGTGTGTTGTTGTCTCTTTTGTACAGTTCCCACACGACTGGCTATGGTTGAGCCACCACTACTACTGCTGCCACTGCCAACCAAGTCACTGAATTTCGTGCCACTTTGGGCCAATGGACTGTGCTCCTGACGCGGTGTCTTATTCAGATTGCCTTGACTGGACCAGATCTTCTGTTTTAAAGTTGATAACATATTGCTTGATTTGCTGCTGGTGGCATAAGGTGGAACTTCAACATAATCGGGCTGCTGCTGACGTTTCATGTACTCTCTGACCCGTTTCTCGCAGCTCTTTTCGGCCATCTCTTTAAGGGCTTTGGACTTTTTTCTGTCACAGTATAAAACCATTAGAGTAATTTCATTAATAAAACCTCAATGTAAATACCTTTCGCTGGCTTCAAAATTGGCTGTGGCCACATCTAGATAACGCAAGATCTCATCTTGACCATTAATGGCTGCCAAATCCTTGGCACTATGCTTATCAATATCCAGGGCATAGATATTCACACCAAATTTGACCAAAAAGTCCACACAATGCAAATGACCCTTGGCTGAGGCCAAATGCAAGGCTGTATTGCCAAATTGATCGCATTTATCGGGGTCACCACTAGAAAAAAGATTTAAGTTAATCAACTCTTGGAAACATCAAAACATTTCCAACATCTTACCCTCTACCGCAAAGTAAACGTAAAGCATCTAGACGTCCCTCAAAGGCTGCCCACATTACAGGGGTCATGGAATCATTATCCTTGGCATTTGTATCCTTTCTTGTGGCTGCCGACAATACATCCAAAAGACCATCTTTGGCCGCTCTGGTATACAATGGAGAAACAATGCCAGAAGTTTAATTAGACATGTTAAAAGATAAGATAATGGACACAAATTAATTGCATGTATCTAAAAGAAGATTGCTACTCACTTGTGAAATCGATCTGTAGACATATTCAAAGTTCTCTCTCTCTCTCTCTCTCTCTCTCTCTCTCTCTCTCTGTTACTCTCTGTTATCAAATGCCAATTTTAATAGAACTAAAAAGGAAATTATAATAGGCCATTCGTTTTACTTTAACCTTTGGAACTTTCAAAAAAAACTTAGAATTCTTCCAAGGAGTCAAACAAAAACAAAACAGAAAAAACAAAAAAAAAAAAAAACAAAACTTTACAAAATGGTAAAAGACGAAAAAAAATGTTTTAATCTTCCCATTCAAGCGAATCCGTTCTACAAGCATTTTAAATATGAACTGAATGATCAGATTCCGGAGCATACAATCAAATGGACTAAGATTCAAAAGCGAAAACTAAAGACAAGTTTTAAACTCAAGAAATCTGTGTTGCCATATTCCCTATCAAAGTGCAAGAAACCGTCCAAAGAATGGCTAACAAGTTGCGATGCTGAGGAAACAAATATTTCAGGCAATTGGCTTAAACATTTTCCACAAACTAGGATCAAAGCAGATCCTTATAATCTTGGTCCTCAATTGCTTGAAGATTGTAACATTTTGCAACAACCAACAGATGAGGGGGTCGTGAAGGTTCCTAAAGCTGAAATCGAAACTGATAGTTCAGATGAATCCATGAATGTGAATGAATTAAGCAGCTATATGGAAAATACCCATATACCAAAAGCGATGAGCCCTATGGCCGAAATGATCTATTCCTAGAGGACAAAAGTTTTTATGCTTTAAAAGTTCAATTAAAGTTTTATTTTTAATAGAAGAGAACAAGGGGCTTGGCAAAAAATATTCAAAATCTAAAGTCAACTTTAATTTTCCGAATCAATTACTTTTCAATCTAACAAAATTTAAGTATTAAATTACTTTTTACGATTCTCGGTTGATATGACAAGTTGGCTAAAAACTAGATTTTTTTGCTGTACGTTCACACGTTTGAAATTAATAAAACTGGTGTGAGTTGAGTGCACGGGTAAGTGAAAAAGAAAAGTGTACTTGGCTTACACACACACACACACATATTAACCATAAACTGGGTTCGGTTTTTACCTTAGCTACCAAGTTCACTCAACCTTGTTGGACTTGGAGTTGCCGAAAAACTACAATCATCTAATATACATATGATGTAGTCGTAGTCCAGTTCAAAGGCAGTGAACCATAGATAACGTATTTTGGCAACCAAAAATTCAAATTTTCGCTAAATTTTCCAAGTTTACAATACACTTCTATAACATTTGACACTTTTCTTTTCACAAAACTTGAAAGTTTCTCTCTTCTTTTGTAGATTGAAGAATTCTAAAGCGAGCCGACTTTCTACCGTCTTCACTGCAAGTTGTTTGGTAACTGAAGTTGGCTTAAAAAACAATTGAGAAACAAATTGCAAGAGGTGAGAGAGAGAGACCGCGCGCCATACAAAACAACGGAGGGCGTTGCCAGACTGTGATAAAATAAACTGAATGCAAATGTAATTTACACCAGCCAACAAATATTTGGAAAATTAAACATAAATAACTTAAATTTTCAAAGCGTTTAATTTAGTTTAACAAACTGAAAGTTAGTGCTCTTATTTAAATAAAAAAAAATTTGCATTTAAATAATTTATTGGCAAATTGAGAAGTTATCGATATATCGATTGTCCACAACAACAGCTCAGCTCTGTCAACTTCAGTAGATTGCCCAACCCTGCTCTGGCGCAAATGCTGGGAAAGAAGAGTTAATAATTATAAATATAAAGTGCAGTTTTTAGTCATTATATTTGAATGTGGTGCGAGGCAATGGTCGAGAACATGTTGAGATCACCACACACGTGCACATTTTGTGTGGGAAAATTCAGTTAATAAAACTAACTGCAGACAACACTGACAAACACACACTCACACACACACAAATACAGAAGCACAGGTCTCTCATGTGTATATGTATATGTATACACACATGGCGTTTGCGTAGGAGGTAGCAAAATAACAATAACAGCAAAGTCAGTAGAAGAGAAGGAGCAGCAAAAGAAACATCAGCAGCAGCAAAACAAAGCCCAAGTCTTACCATATGTTCGATGCGTCAGTGCATCAAAGTGGCCAAATCGGATCCAGTGCCAATGTCAATGCTATAGAGACTCCGCCCAACCACCACAAAATCTCATACCAATCTAATTCATCTCGGAGATAGGTGTCAAGTTTAGTCAAACACTGGAGACTAAATAACTTTTCCGCTTCACAGTAGTCGCAATAGCAGGAATTCTAAATTTAAGTGGCGGGAGTTAAAGAAGACATTTGTGGTGCTGGGCTGGGCCGGGGGTGGTAGTGAAGTGTGTGCGTGCGAGCGAGCTAGAGAGAGAGAGTGAAAAAAGTAAATATTGAAACGCCCGCACTATGGGCAATTGCTTGAAATGCTTCCAATCATCTGCCGAACCAACGTTGCCAACAACCTCAGCGTCTCCAAATTCAGCAGTGAACAATATTCACAGCCAAAACCACAGTCTGGACAATTGCTACGAAACCGTGGTCGGACATCATCATAATCATCATCAACAGCATCCCAATGCCAACGAGCGTTGTGCCCGTGGTAAGTTAGCTTAACAGGAAGGGAGAGGGGCTGAGGAATTCCCTTATGCGTAATTTGTTAATTGAAATTACTTCACATTATTTTATAGAAACGGATGAACTGCTCTCTAGCCGAACTCCACTCAAGCCAGCAAAAGCAAATAATTGTGATACTAAGCGTAATAGTTTTAAGTCTCTAGGTTTGCTTAATGGAAGTGCACCAACCATGAGCGACATCATCACAACTGGTAAGTGTCGTCAATAGAGATCAAAGGGTGTGTAACCCACCCCTTAAGGCAAACTTTGTTAAATGTAATATCAAGAGCTTCTGAGTCATTGCTTTTTCGCATTGATAAGATTTAGATTGTGGTAATTCTAGCTCGATTTATTTATTATATTTCATCATATTTTATATCGCATTAATAATTTTCTTATCAATAATTCCATTTTCTGTCGTTTCTGTTTTGTATTAACAGCAGTTAAGGAATCATTGGAGGTGTCACATCAGACGCTGAATAAACTTTTTGAAATCTATAAGGATCCAGATGATGATGAACTGATACTAACCGATGGCATTGAACGTTTGTGCAATGATCTTAACTATCAGCCGGATGAATTTGCAATTCTCGTCCTAGCCTGGTGCCTGGATGCCTCACAAATGTACCGTTTCACGAAAACGGAATTCATTGATGGCCTGCACAAAATGCGGGCGGATAACATAGCCAACATACGTTTACGATTAGAGCAAACAATTGAGATGCTCAAAGTAGATGCGGAGATGTTTAAGCAATTATATCGGTTCACCTTTCGGTTGGTATACTATATCCCATGTTTATTTACTTCATTTTGGTTGGTAATATTCTTAAATATTATTAATTTTAGCTTTGGCCTGGAGCCGGATCAGCGAGTTTTGCCGCTGGAAATGGCCATTGATTTATGGAAACTTGTGTTCACTGTACAAACACCTGATCTCTTTACCAACTGGATAAACTTCCTGGAAAAACATCCGAATATACGCCGCATACCGAAGGATACATGGAACATGTACCTCAATTTTACGGAACAATGTGATATAGAAAATTATGACGATACGGAAGCGTGGCCCAGTCTTTTCGACGATTTTGTCGATTATGAGAAGACACGTGCGCTGGAATCAACGCTATCCGGTATTCATCATCATCATGAACAACATCAGCAACAGCAGAAGGATGATGACAATAACAATGATGATCCACTGATGCAGAGTCATGTCAAGGATGGTTTGGCTGGCGGCGATTTGCGTCATCATGTGTCGTAGTATTCGCTTTCAATGCGTCAATAGAAATTATATATACAAAAATTGTACATTTTTCAAAAAGAAAAAGAGTTTAATATTCATTCATTTGCTTGCTATATACCACAACTCTACACACCCACACTCATTCCCCTGCACAACACCAATCCACTCCAGCAGTGATGCGGTGCTGGCGCTGCTCCAAAACTCTTATTGCGACCAGCAAACATAAAATTAAACATTTAGCTTGAAATCATTTTTTACAAGGACTCACAACCACACACACACACACACACAACGTAGCAGACGCATTTCGTATAATAATTAAAGACTTATTCGGAAAAAAGCTCAATCAATATGTGTATATATATAACGAACCGAGTTATAATTATAATAGCAATTAAACAAAAAACAATGATTGTATTATTTTAGAAAAACAAAAGAACCCAGATTTGCAACATTTTATGGCACCTCAACTATTTCAAAATGCATATAAATTACATACTTAATTATAAGTAGTGGATGTGAATTAAATAAAAGAAAATACATAATTCAACTGAAATTCTAAACAAACTGACAGTTAACGTAAATTCAAATTTCGAATTCTAATGCAAACAATAAATGGCCAACGCGTATTTTTGCGTAAATTGTTTTCTTAAGTTTTGCTTATGATAATTGCAATTACTTCAATTTTTAATTAGAACCTACGAATATAACAAAATATATTTGAAATTTCTTTTCAAATAACTTGATTGAAATATGTTATTTCTCATGTTTTTTTTTAATGAATCTTCGATAATCCCTGAGTATTATACATTTCTTCGAAAAAAAAAGTTTTTGTTTCTTATATAAAAAAAATATGAAAACGAGAATAATAAGCCTGCTAAATCGAATGTTTGATGTAACCAAAATAAATTTCAAAATTATTTTATTAAAGGAAGGGGGCTTAGAGATGTTAAAAACACCTACACTAGCCAACATAAGTATTTTGTCAAAAACTGACGGTTTTTTAAATTAAAAGATTTGTTTAATAATACAATAATGAGGTAGTATGCAGAATTTTAATTCTATTTGAAAAATCTAATTTTTAATTTTTATTCTTTTTTAACATAATTTTAAATTCCTTTTAATTTGCTTTACTTATGCCTTCGAATTTGTTATAGCTAACAAATTTATAAACTTTTCACCGATTCCAGCTTAAATTTTACAATACTGAAAGTTAAAGGTCCACAATTTCGAAACAATTGATTAGGACGTCAGTTGAAAATCGATTCGAAAAGCAATTAGCCAAACCATTCACCGTTATGTGTATTCAGCAGCAAAAAGTTTTGCCGACTAGTGTAGCTGAAAAAAGCTATCGATTGCTATTAAAGACACGAAAACTATCGATATTATCGCTAACTGCGTTTCCCCATCTCTAAACTCTGAGCCATAATACATTAAGTTTTGCTGATAATTTTCTAAGACTAAATTGCTTTGGTTCTCCTATCTCCAAAAAATTGGTAAGTACCCAGAATGGGTCAGCATTTTTTGTTATTTGGATAAAATGCTTCTAGATCTTTTCTAGCCGACGCTGATAAATGAAAATCAACTGAATTTGCCTTTGACATTGAAAAGTAAACGCAATGCCAACAACTGGCGCAGCTTAAAGTTAAGTGTATGTAGTTGTTGTTGCTGCTGCTGCTGTTATTATTGTTGGTGGTGTAGGTGGGCGGAAATCGGAAGGACGACGATAAATTAAACGACAGGATGCCCTGCGAGAGCTGTGGCGTGGAATTCACAGTATTTCGTCGCAAGCGTGCTTGTTTCGATTGTAGGCAAGTAATTTTTAGGGAATTCCATGAATTCTTAGATTCTTTGTAACTTGTATTAATCATTTTTCTGTCGATGTTTGTAGACGCTATTATTGTGGTAACTGTATAGCAGCTAGACGATGTCAGCGATGTGCAATATTTGCCCAAAGGCCACTCCTACGTACCGACCTGCTGAAGCTGAAACCCAAGGATCTAATATTTTATTTGCAATCGAAGCACATTTCCACTGAAGGCTGTTTGGGTGAGTCATCAACCTTATAGTAATCAGTCTAGTCGGTTCTATGCTGATAGAATTATAAAATGACATTGCAGAAAAAGAGGAATTGGTGGGCCTGGTTCTGGCGCATGTGGCTCAAGTGGATAGGAGTGGCGGTGCCGCATCGGCAAATAATCCCCAGAGTCCAAGTCGTGGACAGCATAATCCCATTGATAGCCTGAAACAATCGTGCCAAAATTTCTTTACTAATCTAAGTGACAACATAAGTGAATCGCTTGCTTCATTTGATGCCAAGCCAAACGCAAAGCCTCCAGAGAATACAAATGGCGGTGGTCCAGGAGGCCCTGGTGGCCAGCCATCACATATATTCGAACAGCCCCGTGTGTCCACACGGGAGATTCCAACATATGCTAGTTCGGTGAATGATTCCCAAAGATGGGCCCAACAACAGCAACCACAACAGCAGCACCAGCAGCAGCCAGTGTCGGTTCATGTCAGTGTCAATGGGAGCAGCAGCCAAAGTAGTAATAGTAATACTACAGCCACATCCACTCAGGAAGCAGCAGAGCCGGCGGCAAGAGCCGTATCGAATGCTAGCCAACCTGAGGAAGATGATTGTGAATGTTCAGATGATGAAATTATAGCCACATTCAGTTCACTAAAAACCGATCCCAAGCCTACGCCGCCAGCAACGCAATCGAGTTCAAATGGTCTAGTGCCAGATCCGAGTCCTGGCTACTCCAAGCAGGGCTCAACAAGCTCCAAAGTGGATGCCTGCGGAGCTGACATGTCTTCACAGTCCAGTTTTGAGGAACTTGGAGCAATCGGCGGCATATCCGATGAGAGTAAGGCTGCCACAGACACAAATAGCTCACATTTGGATCAATGGCAAGTGGTGGAACAATCCATACCCCAAGAGACGCCAACACCCAGTGCCACCGAGGAAATTCTCGAGGTGACCATGCGTCAGCGGGGTACTGAAGAGGGCGAGTCAACGCCCAGTCTGAATATAGAACAGCGAACTGTGAATCCGCCAATGGCACCGCAACGTTCCAAGAAGGTAACACGACGACGCTCAGATGGCTATTTAAATCGTCGACATCATTCCAGTGATGATGAATCCCCCGTGGCTGCCAGTGGCGCCCCGGCCCTCAGTTTGGGACTGTCCACACTTAGTGAACAACCCGAACCGAGTGGCGGCCACACCCATCGTCAGTCATGCCAACGTTGTGGGAAAAATAAAACCAACATACGCCGACATGTCGAACGAATGCGTCGTCATCTGGAGAATTCCCAAATGTCCGAGGAGGACATTAAGCAAGAATTACAAGAATTCCTCACGTACCTTGAACAGCGTACCAAATCGGTGGATGGCTCTGAATCGGGTAGTCATGCCGTCTCTCCCTCGAGTGGTGAAATGGCCGCTGGCGGCAGATCCTCTGGCATGCCCATAACCCCAACGATAGAGTTCTCGCCCACACAAGATGATCACGATGCCCATTGGGACGATGATGAGGGCATACATGTTTATGCCGCACCCTCAGATTTCGAGCCGGCGGCCTGCATTGATCAGCGGTTTGTCAATCTGGAAGATTTTGAAGATTTGTAAGTTACCGAAAATTTAAATGAGATAATCATTAGTTTCTTAACCATCATTTCTCCTACAGAAAAGACTTGGAGAACTTAACGGTGAAACAATTGAAGGAGGTCCTAATGTTGCATCGTGTTGACTATAAAGGTTGCTGTGAGAAACAAGAGCTGCTGGATCGTGTCGTCAGACTCTGGAAGACTATGCGTTCGACTCCAGGTGAGCACCAACCTAATTCGCCATTTTCAAATAGAAACGATTAATCTTGAGTCATAACAAACAAGCCAAAAATCATATTACCATCAAAGCAAACCAAAGCAATTTCCAAGAAAAAATATTTAAGCTTGCAACATTGTTCTCTTCTATACATTATAAAAATGTTTTGTATGTCGTCATATTTCAATGAATCGAATCGGAAGGAATGTGTTTGCTTGAACTTGAGCTCCACCCTTAGATTGTTTAGATAAGATTAGATTATACTTTGCAATTTGAAGACATTGATATCTCATTTATTTTTTGCAGCTGTGGAGAAACTGCCTACGGATGAGCTTTGCAAAATCTGCATGGATGCCCCCATCGAGTGTGTATTCCTTGAGTGCGGACACATGGCTACATGCACCAGTTGTGGCAAAGTTTTGAACGAGTGCCCGATTTGCAGACAATATATTGTACGAGTTGTTAGATTCTTTAGAGCATAATCGGCAAGCGAATGCTCGGCTTTTAATTTGTTGTTTTTGTAAAGCAATTTAATATGTGGACTAGGACAACTAATTTACACCCATCAAATATCCGGTGTATGTGTACAATAAAGTTAAAATAGAATCGATAAATGGGCTCAGCAAGAATCAAATAAGAAATAACAAAACAAAAAATATGTATTAGCAAAGTTATTGTTTCTCCCCTTTATATGTATATAAAAAAAAAATATATATATATATATATATACATATATATATATGTTGTGTAACTTCTATAAACCGTAGACAACTAAGAAAGGTATCTTGAGAAAATAAAACTAAAATGTTTTATTATTTGATTTTATTTTACTTATCCTATAATGCAAAAAGCTTTCAAAGTGTATTTATTATAATAATTATTTTTACCTAATTATACGATTGAAATTGTGTAATAGTTTTGCTATTTATTATTATTTTCTCTTCTTGTTGTTTGTATGACAAATGATTAAAACCAAAACACATTCAAAAAACGAAATCGATTTGAAATCTAAAAGAATTTACATTCCTATAAAAGATCCCAAAAAAAAGGATGCAATAATAAATATCAATTAATAGTTAAACAAAATATATAAAAACAAAACGTCTAGATGCGCATTTAAAACTAAAGATTTTAAAAATTCAAATTCTTTCCGTTAATAAACACTGTTACCAAACACTGCTCAGCTACACTGCAAAAAAAAAAAAAAAAAAATTACTTTTATTAAGGTCAAAAATATATTTCAATAGAATTTCGTATAAAGTTATTGGGAAATATATTTTAATTTGTATTAGAGTTTCCCTTTAAAACTGATAAAGTTTAAGTGATTTGTGTCCCTATTTTCCTTTTTTTAAGCATCTTTTGTTGCAATTTTATATTCTTTATTAATATTTGATTCTCCGAAAGCCCAATAATTTGTCCCATGCTGAATTTAATAATTTATAACAATGGACCAATAAGTTGTCCATTTAAAAAACTTTACCAAAATCCAAAATCTTTTTCTTTAATCTAATAAATGTTCACTGGCGATTTAGATAATGTTTTGGTATATAGTTGAAGGCCTAATAGCTTTAATTAATTTTTAAGTGTAAAGGAAATTATGAAATTCTCAAAAATTTTAGGCAAAATCGCAGATTCCTGACATAATCTATAAAAAATATATTGGAAATTGAGAAATCTTTTAGTAATTATAAATTTTAGTAATATTATGTGTTGGTATCTTTAATGATTGAAATGAATTGATAAAATTATTATTTGCAGTCCCCGAATGAACTCTTCGATATAAAAAATTTAGAAGAAATAATAAAAAGAAAACTTTCCAATATGTATTGTTATTATTAAGAAGGTGATTAACAAATTAAATGTTTACTATTATTATTATTTGTTTTGTTAGATATCCTTCATTACGTCCTTACTGGATTATGTTTCATCTTATGTCTTTTAAGTATAATTTAAAAAAAATAATGCTAAATGACAACAAATTGTTACATTTCATAAGTAGAGCCTTCGATTTTTGATTTTTACTTATTACTATAATCGTAGGCCTTAATATAAAAACTAAGTAACGTTCTAAGCTTGATCAGTTTTTCAACATTCTGTCACATAAATTAACAATTAATGAAATCTAATAGTTTTTTTTTTAAAATTTGAAACCTTTCAACTTCATCTTCAAATTGTCAGTTTTTATGATTTTATAAAGGATCGAGCCACTTAGAGAACTTCTATCCTCTCTGAGGGTTAAAAACATAAAAGAACCAAAATTGTTGCTGCCATTTCAAAACCTTAAAAAAAAGGCCTAGAAATATTATTTGGAAATCACTCAGTCAGAATGATTTTTTCTTTGTGATATTTTTGTCATATTCACCTTATCTCATACTAAGACTTGTCTAGACTTTAGTCTTTTTCTCTCTTCCAGGCCATAAATTCAGGATGTAATTGTTATAAAGTGTTTAATCAGTAAATAGTAGATTTGTTTTATAATTTATAATAGTAGTATATATATATATAGATAATCTAACAGTAATGACAAGAACTCATGACTAGAGAAATGCAGAAAGTGCAGGTTGGGTGGGAGATAGAGAAAGAAGAGAAGATGGATTGCATCTCTCTAATTTCAACTTCTGTGCATGCTTAGATCCAATGGCGTTTCCCCATCCATGTGCATATAGTAATCCTCACTTTGTAAATAATAGCTGGATGTAAATTCCGCAGTTGGTCTATGTTTTAGCGAATAATCGCTGGGCACATCGGGACTAGATTGTGTGGCATCCATGTATAATGATGATGAGGATTCGACGCTCAGTGCTGGAGGCAGCAGGCAGGTGTAAGTGGCTTCGCTGGCCTCCAGTGGTGACGGAGAGGTGACTATGGCCTGATGATTGGGCAAAGACAAGGGTTGACTGGCGATCAATTGAATACTATGCTTAAATGTCTTCACATGCTTGCGCAATGATGAGGGATCTGTATAACGTTTCTGGCAGCCAATTACTTTGCACATGTAAGGTTTCTAAAAAAATGTAGAGAAAACAATAATTAGGATCGACAATTTCGTAGGGGAATGACTCGTTTTTACCTCCATGGAGTGGGTGCGTGTGTGTTTGAAGCGATCGGATGAATTGGAGTAGGCCTTTTGGCAGCCCTCAAAATTGCATTTGTAGGGCTTTTCACCCGAATGCGATCTTATGTGAATTTTGAGGTTTTCCGCCCTCGAGAATGATTTCTCACATAGATGACACCGATGTGGCTTCTCCTTGGTGTGGGTGCGAGTGTGTACTAGCATCTTGTAGCGGGCATTGAATCCCCGTTCGCTACGCTGACAACCTTGCCAGCGGCAATAGTAGAGACCATCACTGAGCGAGGCTATGGCATGCCTCTGGGTGACATGTTGAGCCAAGGCCTCAAGGGTCTCAAAGATTCGTCCACATTCAAGCCAATTGCAGATGAAATCACTGCACTCGCTGCTGCTGCTATTGCTGTTGCTGTCCTCCTCCGGACTGATGCTAATGCTGGGACTCTGCACCTTCATAATGACCGACTGTGTGCGTAGATTTGCTGTAGGTGAGTTGGCATCGAATAGAGCCGGACGTGGCGGTGTAATTGGTGGTGTGGGGAATCTTATGTGCTGCATCTGCTGGTGTTGTTGCTGCTGCTGCTGCTGCTCCGTTAGCCAGCTGCTTTCCGTATAGGGTGTTATATATGGCGGCGTATTATATGGTGTGTAGTAGCCCACCGGTGGCTCGTAGCTGTTGAAGATTGACATTGACTTTTGTACTACAATATCCATGTTTAGAGAGAGTGTGGGAGGGAGACTTGAAGAAGTCGTAGTGTGTTCTGTACTGTGGTGCGTTTGCTAAACGAATGAGCCGTTTGCCTGCAGACATTCGTGTAATATTTGAAACTTGATTCGCGATAAGAGACCGACTCCTTATCAGCTCGAAGGCTGCAGACAGGCCGCAGGGGTAGACTATGGGAGGGAGGGTACGCAACCGAAATCGGAACCAAAACACTGCCAGTCAGGGCAGGGCAGGTGCGTGGAGAAACTGGAACTGGGACAAAAGCACACACTACGTGAGTGAAACATTGCTGGATAGATGGTGGAGGAGGCGGCAAATACATATACCGACGGGGTCAAGGGGAACCTCAAGAGGCAGGGGGTCCGAGGGGCAGGGGAGTTAACTGATTGCCCTGCTATCAGCATGGTTTTCCACTTGCTCGGGTCTGGGGTATTATTATGTGTACATGTGTGTGGCCAATGATCAGACCGCAGTTCTTGGGGGGGCACATCGTTATCGCCCAACGCTTTCGTCTCCTCTGGCCGTGTACTTCGTACCGTCTACCAACCAACCACCCGCCGTCACCTGGCCAATGGGTTCGCTGTGTTAGCTCAGGTATCACAATTCCGTACTGCGTGTGTGTGTACTCGACGTATACTCTGTGCCGTACCAAACTATGACGCTCAATGAATGTCTTAAGGCCCAATGCGCTACACTTTGCTGGGTGCTATCTCATTTTTTGCTGCCCCTTATCAGAAAGAGACTGTCTGGCCCACGTCCGATAGTAAGTGAATCACCTTACCCCAAAGGCCACAATTTACGCTTCTTTACTCGACTCCAAGTGGGGTCTTGGGAGTTATATAAAAAATGCATCAAATGACAATCGGACAATCGCGAAATCAGCCTGACCAGGTGTAATCACTTGGCTCCCTATTGGGTTCCAAAGTGCGCACAATACTTTAGCTAAAGCAATCACAATTTATAAATAGATAGAACTACTATATACATATAAAACTATGTACATACATATACTTATAGACATAGTAAACTACGTAGAATTTTAAAGGGTACATCGAAACATTAAAGTACAGTTTCGTTTGGTCATTCTTAGTTCGTTAGAAGTACAGTCTTGTCCCATTTCTATTTGTCTTCAGATCATCTGTCTGCGGCCTTGATTTGTGTTTTGTTTTCGCTAATGAAGGACTCCAACCTCAACAATTAAATGCTTGACACATGCGTGTGATCACATAACATCATTATTAAATGAATAAATAAATGACTTGGGGGAATATTAATTGGAGTATCTCATTGAAATGATCGAAATTTGGTTTTTGCTGGGTGGCGGAACAAAACAAAAATCCAGATTTTCTGATGAACTTTGTATGGCGCGAGTGGTTTCTATTTGATAAGCTTAGCTCAGCTACCCTGATCCTCATCCTCCTCCTCCTCCTCTCTCTCTCCCTCCCACGTTCTCTCTTGGACATTCCCAAAGTCCATGAAAAAAAGCTGATACTACTGGTGATTTCATAGAATATTCGCCAATCTTTTAAACAGAAACGTGTGTACGCCAAAATTTAATAAATTTAATAATATATATATAACCTATAACAACAATTCTGGAAAACATTCATACAACAATTTCAACTAGAATCCAGTTGAAACTGCTTTTTGGCATTTCAAGAACTGATACTTCAATATATTGTATATATTGTATACATATATAATAACATTCGAAAACCACTGATAACAGACGACCGGGGTCTGAATGGCTGGCAAAAGGTGCAGAGAGCCTGCAGCCAGCCGGCTGGTCGTTCATTCGATTGGTTGTATAGATAAGGAACCCATAATGAGAACGAAACCGAAATGAAAATACCAAGATTGAGATTGAGGGCGTGTGCTGTGGCTGCTACTGTTGCTGTTCCATTCAAGTCGGGGTTTATCATCCAAAAACGAAACCCAAGCGAGCTGGACTCGAAGGAGAGAAAGTCCAAGTCTTGGCGGCTCTTTGTGGTTATCATACTGTGGTCGCGACATTTGTCGGAACCCACTGCAAGTATTATTGATATGGACTGAAACTGCAGAGTCCAATGGAATGGCTAATTGCTTTGTCAACCAACGTTCAGACGTTCAAAGTCCAGCAACAGCTGTGACTCCAAATAAAAACTAACTAACGAGCGCTCATCCACAACTTTCATCAACTCTCTCTCTCTTTCACCCTTGTCCATGCAATCTGGGCATGAATTGTTTCACACAGGGTTTCCATCTATATTCCATCGAGATATATATTATATATTTTTGGTAGGTCTTATCAGAGCAGCAACAACATTACCAGACTGTCTGATATGGCTCATATACATACATACATATATAAGAGTAACAAATTATACAAAATGAATGAAAAGCAACAACAACGACGACGACAAACCATTCCAGACATTCGTGGGAGCCCATAGGGAAAAAGACTCTATTTTTGTATACCCGTGCAACAACATTGTTGTTAATAATTCCTATTTTTTTCGTAAACGTTATGCTATTTTTTGTTACCGCCGCCCGTTCTGATATGGCTCTGACAATATCTCGTCTAGACTGTAAGGTATTATGAGAGGCATATTTTTGTTGCGGCTTTGAAGTTTTGACGGAAAAGTTTCAATAACACAAGCACATTCTCCAGACTACACAAAACTTTAAGAAAGACGATGAAACCATTACCCGGGGGGTGGGGGTTTTTTTTTTATTAAGTCACATGAATTGGCATTTCTCTTAGAGGGGGGGCCCCATATCTGTCTTATGATTTTTAGGAAAGCGTTTGCTTATCTCCAGACATTTTTCTAATACATATGTATTAAAAATAGATTTAAATTTTTACACAGTCATGATCGAATAAAAGACGGAAATTAACTTATATTCCATAACGTTGACGACAATTTCTGTTTCTTAAAATGTTTGAACATCAGTTTGAACGATTTTAGTCTTTAAACAAACGTTTTTCTGCAAAGTGGTAAATTAAGAATATTTCATTAAACAATTTGTTTGAAATTTAAACATGTCTAGGGATTAAGTGATACCTAATTTTGGAAACGCCTTAAGATTCATCTACATGAACATTTTTTGTTGAATTCTTAAACAACATTTTAGATACACATTTCAATTACTTTCTGGTACTTAAATCATTGAAATAGAATAACAAGATTTGTTTCGAAAATATTTTAAATACGACCTTTTGATTTTTAATAGCGCTTTAGTTGGGCCATTACAAGGTGTCAATATGATTTAGAAAACATCTTCATTCATAATCATTTCCATATTCGTAAGGGTGTTTGTTTCGATTGATAAAGAACAATCTATGAATAGTTGAACAAAGTGGATTATAATATTTTTTGGAAAGTCATTTGCAGTAGAATGTGAATTGAAAGAAATTTATCGATAAAGTTCCGAAAACCATTAAGAAAATTTAAAAAATTTTAGACTGTATATAAAATAATAAAAGATTCTTGTAGATAGCACAATTTTAATCTGAAATATGTAAGTCTTTAATATACCACTATATACTACTATATACATATATACAAATGAAGAGGCTACTTGAGAGAGGAATGTGATAGAACATTTTCTTTAATTTGCTTCTTGAGGATCTATCACTAAACTGGACGTTGTACATATATAAATTTATCCTAAGAGAGGTAACTTTTCTGAACTTCCCTCTAGATACAAGTCCATAAAGACTGCATTAGTTCACAAATTGGTAATCCTTTCTCTTTTGAAAAATTCTCTTAGAAAATCGTTAATCAAATTTATACAACCCACTTCACTGTCCTCCTCATATATATTTGAGATTATACATAAGTAGCTTTCGAAGAAACTAGAATGCATAGAAGCAGACGAACGGACATAGCTGGTTCCACTTGTCTCTTGACTCTTATCAGGAATATATATATTTTCATACATATGTATATGCATATATGAATATATTGGCATACAAGATGCTTCTTTTGGGGGGCAATATACTATATGTGATACAGTAAATGTTATAGACTGTATGCCAAGGGGAACTACAATGTGCAATTGCTATCTCTCTCTGTCTGGTACACTGGCTAAGATTTGAGGCACCTCCAGAACATGTTAGGGGGGGACGACCTTATCAATGGGCTGATATAGATTGTGGTCGTAGACAGACCAAAAGATTTTTATTCTAAGCATTTATTGGCAAATGGAAAATTATGATATATTAACCGAAGGATTTCTGATCTTGTATACGGACAATTTTGGGGTCGACGTTTCGAGCCAATTTACCATGGAATCTTCAGGCTTGAATGATACACATTATGATGCAATTGCAGCTCAAATTGCATTCGTAAATTGATTATTGCTATCAGTCGATGAGATTTCGGCGAATTCTTTTTATTGATAGCCAATGTCAACGACGCGTCGGACACCGAACAGGTACACACGTGCGTGGAGGGCATGCGATCACACCTAAAGGGAGTGAGACTGGGTAATTTTCCTAACCATGGCGTCGAGTTTCAAACACTATCACCTTCACATTGTTTTATTTATTCTTTTTTTTTTTTTTTTTTTTGATTACGTCGAGTCACAACGTCTGTAAACTTACTTAGGGCAATAAATATTAAATTGGTTATTTCTTGTATTTTGTTTGCAGAACTTATTCCCGCTCACTCAGCCGACGCATGCCACAGGCAGTTTTGACAACTTCTGATCATCGACATGGAGTTCGAGTGCGGCGGAGACATTGAGAGGCTGTTGTCCGTGGGGTCGCCCAGCGACAACCAAAATAAACGCTGCAATGACCCCCCCTTATGGTGTGACAGAAATAAAAATTGTATTTTGTATTAATTTTAATCGCATACTTAGAGGTAGTTGTGTGTATATTGTATTCTAGACCATGTTGGGCTATGCGAATTTCTCCAAATTATCATTTATGTAGGTGACGAGGGCTTTCTCAAAGAGCGGTCCGACAAGGCGATCCAATTTTAGATTAAGACTCACATAAAACTGTCGATTATAGCGTCTACTTAACTTGGCGGCCAATACCGAAGAATCTGTCTGACCATGGCCACCAATGATTGTGGAAGATACGGCTTGACTTTGTCCGGGAATGCGTGATGGCATGGCCACGGCCAGTTCATCTAAATGCTCCCTATCCTTGGCATTCAAAAATAACATAGTGCTGCCATTCATTTTGAGGACACGCAAAGTGAAGTTCGCTTGTCCAGCTTCCAGATAGGCCGTGTGGGAAGTGAACGGGGTGAAAGAATCCAATTTCGATACATCTCCACCTCCTTCTCGTTGGTCTTTTAAGGATTCCATTTTGGTCATAGTTTCCATAATTTGAAAATGTATAAACAAAACTTGCAATGAGTTGACACTAATGGCAGGGCTGACACATGCGATAACAAATTATCGAAATACAGGGTGTTTTCCTAGAGGCACTTGTGAAAATTATGGAACTCATAGCCTTTGAAATTTCCCAATTCCATAAGCTTTTTGAGTATTTTGCATTCCTTTCGAACAAATTAAGACCAACACCTGCGGGAGCAAGTTTTTGGGCACCCTTTTACTTTACCATTAATCGATAATTCTTTCACTAGGGCTGCTTTAGTTATCCGCCAAAGTTGATCAAAATTTTAAAAAATCACATACATATTCATTTCGCCGTTCGCAGTGTTGTTTTCATTTTATTTAAGGCTCTATTTAATGAGGCGAGTGATATTTTTTTTTGTAATTTTTTGTTTGTATATATATAATATTTTTTTGTAGAATTTGCTTTGAATTAAAATACATATATGCACGATATCGCTTTAGTCCGCAAATTACAATGCGTCATTATTTCCATTTTTAACTACTTAATTCAGAAAATGTGCATTTAGCGGAGGAAAAAAACAAAAGTAATCTAAAAGTCAGTTCCTGGTTTAGTGGTGTTTGTCTGGAGCTGGCAAGGGGTAAAAGTGAAAAAAAGGAGATCAATTTACTAATTAAATGTATGTATTTATGTTGTTGAGTAATGTCAATTGGTAATTTACTAATATTAATAAGAATAATAATGTTCGTTACGTTTCGAGTCTATTGCATTTACTTTTTCCCTTCGATTTTGGTTAAGTTTTTCCGTTTCTTTTTTTATTTTTTAATATTACTTTGAATTAAATTGTTGTTTAGTTAAAGTGGCTTGAATTTGTTTTTAGTTTTGAATATAATTCACACATATTAATATATATATCAAAGAATTTTGATTCAATTTCCTGCGTGTATAAAGAGTTGTGTATGTATGTGTGTGTGTGTGTATATAGTTGGTTGGGTTTTATCTACTGTATAATTTGACTAAGACTTGCAATCGCGATTTCAAAATTTTCATCTTTTTCTGATTTGTGTGTTATAAGAATCATTATAATTTTTTTTTTTTTTTTTTTTGTTTTTGCTGTTAGTTTTCTTTTTGTGAATAAATATAGGGGGATGGTGGTGGATACACATTATATACTGTGTGATTATGCTCGCTAGGGAGGGGAAGGGGTTTCTTGTTGTATATTTTGTTGTTGGTGCTTATTTAATCATCATCGTCCTCGGATTCTGCTTCTTGGAGCCAGGTTAACCAGGCATTAACTTGGAATAAAGCAGATCCCTTGCCTGGATACTTGTCGGATATCTCCTCCTTCCAAAAGACGAAAGCCTCCTCCTCAATAATTTCAGAATCATATAGATACTTGAACCAACGGCAGAGCATACCTAAGAAGATTAAAAGGGATAGAAGATACAAATTAGTGAATGTTTGGATACATTACTTTGATCGACACTTACCTTTGGGGAAGTTCTCGGTGTAGCAGAACGATTGAAGGGCATAAAGTGCTATTAATTGCAATTCATTTTGTCCCAGGAAGGTCTGTAGCATTTGGCTGTATGTTTCCAATAGTGCCTGCTCTTTTTGGGTAACCGCTTTCTCGGGATTCTCCTTGGGATCTAGATGAGGAGCCAAGGTAGTTTCTTTTGTCACATATTTAACTACCACGGTCATCAGAGACTGAATGAAGCCAGGATCTTTGTAGTATTTATTATCCACATTGGCCTTAATCCATTTGTAGAAATTATTTGGATTAGGATCCGACTGAAGTTGCTTCATCATCTCAGATTGAACTTTCAAAAGTGGATAGAGGAATGCCAGCTGACGATCTTCCAGTATTTCAGCCAAACGTTCCTTATTGCGATCCACTTCGGGCAAACTATTCATCAGCTCTACCTTACTGGCCCGGAACTTCTCCTCAAGAGCATCACGTCCGATAGATTTGTGCAGATGCTGTAGCACAAGCAGGAAAAGCGGATAATGCTGACCATTATCTGTATAGGCGGCCACATCGCTTAACTTCAGAAGCGGCGGCTCGCATACAGTGGCCCGAGCCAAAACATTGGCCACCAAAGCGGTTATGCGCGGATTAAGAGCCTCCCGTTCGTTCATTTTGTTCACCAGCTGCTTGAAGACTTCAACAAGGATATTGGGCTTAATGTTGGACTGTTTGCGCAATGTCTGCAAGAAACGCACAACGCGTTCCAAATAGACATCGTTCACACGGTCCAGCACTTCCATTAGCAAATTGATACAGATATCCTTTAGTGATTTCTCTGGAAGTTTCAGATCAACGAAACCGTTGATAAGTTTGTTGAAGCCATCTAATGCTGGCAAGACCACCTCCTCCTTGTTATTCTCATTTGTTTCAGCTGCAACAACAACGGCGTCATCTTCTTTTGCCTCTCCAACTTCTTCGATTTCACCATCATCTTTGGTGCTTGCTGGAACTTCCTCAACTGGTTTTGCAACCGTTTCAATCTCATCTTCTTGCTCATCATCATAGTAAAACTTCTCTTTGAAGTAAGTTGTGGCTCTCTTGGACAATTCTTCCTTAGTGGGACCCTTTTCCTTCTTCTGTTGCTGCGGTTGCTTGCCAGTGGAACCACCAACTGGTGTAGAGGGTCGCTCCACAGAGCCACTCTTGCTATCTTTGCCCTCGCCACTAGTTGATGCAGCCTTTTTGGCCTCCAGAGTGGTGGGCTCATTCAGTTTCTCACCGAAATTAGGCGAGGATGAGGTGGCTTTAAGGCCACTCTTCTCCAGATGGGCCGATTGCACAGTCTTGTTGTCAGCATATTCGGCCGATGGTGTTGATGATGGCCGTATGGGATTTATGAGATGAGATGTGGGAGTGCCCAACATTGGATAATGTGAATTTGACAATCCCGAGTTGCTACCACCTTGATCCTTATTATTTGCATTACTGCTGGAGTTGTTGTTGTTGCTGCTGCTGCCACCATTTGGTGGTGTCGATATAGGCAAAGTTGCTGGGAATTTTTGGTTTTGCGATGCCGCTCGGAAGAGCAAGGAGTTGGCCGCCGGGCGCATTTGTAAATTCTCCACTGCATCCTGATTTGTGGAGATCAAATTGCGCTTGAAACGCGGTGCTAACTCCTTACTGCCCAGCAGCTGATTACCACCATATTGCCCATCGTTACGATCGCGATCGTTGTTGCGACGCGAATCATCGCGGTCTCTTTGATTTGATGAAGAGCCGCCTCCTCCACTTCCTCCATTACTACCATTACCTCGTCCTCCTTCTCCATTCTGATTGTGCTTGTTGTAGCGATTATTATAATTGCCTCCGCCATTGCCATTGCCCTGATCACGTTGACGATCATTGCGATTGTTGTACGAGCGATTGTCCCGATCCCGATTCGAGCTGGTGGCAAATCTGAAAATAAGGCAAATAATCAGAAAATTTATTTAAATGAAGGTGGATAAATTATTATGTACTTACGGTGAGACAATAGGTGAAGCTCCGGTAACACTCAGACCACTGAACATATCATTGTAGCCTGGCTGTAGATTCAAATGGAATCGATTCATCCAGCTATCGGAGTCACGATCGTTATTTCTCATATCCCGATTACGATTGGCAAACGGTGTCCTTATGATCGAATCATCATCGGAGCGTATTTGCTTAATGGGCACTGGTCCTTCAGTGGTGCCCACTTTGCGTGGTATCCAATGATTCAAGCGAAGCTCGATAACATCCTTTAGCATGAACCTTATACGCGGTGGATATTCAGTTGACTTTGAACGACGTTCAAGCGTCTCAAAGTACTGGTTCATCAGCTCTTTGCCCTGTTCTGAATCCAGATTCTTGCCGCAAGTCTTGAGCAATTGAGCCAGGCATTCCATGTCCTCGCACATCTCCTGCGCACCGGCCGTACGTTTCTTCTTCTTGTCCAATAGCTCCATGATGCACTGATGCAACACGGTCTTCGACAGCATATCGAGCTTGTTGAGCTCCCCAATGAACTTGACATTGCCGAGCATCCGTTGCTTGGCCAAATGGCGACGCTCCTCCTCGTCGGCCTCATTCTCGGGCGGCGGACGATTGTCGTTCTCGTCGCGTTTCAAACGATTGTTAAACTTGTCGCGACAAACGGCGATCAATAGGCGCAAAAAGGTGCAAGAATTGTTTGGTTCCTTTTCGAATGATGGCGCTTCCTCGGAAAGACGCTTGCACAGCTGTGCATACATAGACGAATACTTGGGCTCATCCAATGCCTTGTCGAAAATCAGCAGAATGACACCGTTCAGTATGACAATCGAATTAAGATCGAGCTTCAACAGCTCATCGCTTAGCTCTTGGAATTTCTCTGGGGTTAACTTATTTAATATGCCCCTAACACGACGGAAGACGGCATCATTCTTTTCACTTTGCGTTAAACCATGCTGCGGACGCAGCGATGGTGGTATCCAACGTCCAGTCACCGGTGGTGGAGTGGCTGACTTTGGAACAGCCGATGAAGAAGAAGCATTAGAAGATATCTGTTGCTGTTGGCTAATCGATGATGATCCTGACTGCTGTTGCTGACCACTTGAAGATCCCGAGTTGTTGGAGTTGCTTAGTGAACCAGTGTGATTTGAGGTCCCTGTCGTCGACGTCGATGATGATGATGTAGTTCCTTGTTGAACATTGCCGTTACGTGTGCTGTAATTGCGTTCCGACGAATCACCGGCACGATAGCCCGAACGAGATCCTCCTCCAACGCCCAATCCCGCACCTCCTCCAGATCCACCTCCTCCGTTACGCTCGAGACTATTGTTTTGATAGCGTGAATGATGTGTGGGTGAATCCTCGTAGCTGTCGCGATAGTTGTGCGTATAGCTACCACCTAAACCACTGCCATCACGTCCATAAGATGATTTACTGGATGAGGAAGCTCCTCCGTTGTTGTTGTTGTGATTATAGTTGTTGCCGTTGCCGTAACGTGGCTGTTGTCCGTTGCTTCCATTGCCGTTACCGTTCTCGTAGCTACGATTGGAGCGGTGATAATTGCCACCAGCTCCACCTGCTCCACCGCCACTACCTCCTCCTCCAACAAAGCTCGAGTTTATTGAACGATTATAGTTGCTGCCGCCATCGGAATTTGAGTGATAGTTGCTTCGACTACCACGGTGATGACCGTCAATGGAATTGGAATTGCTATTGCTTGTAGTATATCTACCGCCAATTTCCGAGCTGCTGCCGCCTGCACCTCCTGTACCCAATAAGTCACTATTTTTGTTATAGTAACGCGACGACGACGAGTCACCCTGGTAAGATCGTCGAGGTCTTGGGCTCACCTCACTATCGTGTTGACGAATTTTGGCGGAGTTCTTGCTATAGCCAGTGGAAAAGTGTCCGCCAGAATTTTGGGGGCCACCAGATGAACGACCTAAGCTATTATTGCTGCCGCCGCTGTTATGATTACCACCTCCAACGGCTGGTGATCCACCCGATCCAGAGGATTTATAGCTATTGGAGCTATTTGAATTTTTGCGATAATTACCGCTACCGCCGTTGCCGCCTTGATTCGATGCGGGTGTTGAGCCCTTGTCGATTTTCACCAAATTCTTGAGGTTATTGAACGTATCGGTGGCTGTGGTTATCGGTAGAAGATTTGGACTGGTATTCAATAGGGTCTTCCCGACGACCGTAGGTGTCGGTGGGGTTTGGCCGCCACCGCCGCCGCCTCCGACTCCGCCACCGCCTCGATGCGACGCGAGCTGATCGTATTGGCGCTCGATCTCGCTTGGATTGGCCGTTATTAGCAGTCGTAAATCGCTAGCGCCGCCGCCGCCAATGCTCGTCGTATCACCGGTACTGGTGCCTCCCTCAATGGTGATCGCTTGCTTGGCGCCCCTACGGAACTGATCTATGATGACGCCTCCCGGATGCCCGTTGGTCTGACGATGATCCCAACGTTGCGGCGGACTGTCGTCGTAAGAATGTAAAAGGGGAGCCGGGTTGTACGTTGATAGAGGAATGGTGATAATTTTTCTATATATCTCGGGGGACTGAAAAATGTCTCTCACTGTCTCCGTCTCCTCACTCTCTCTTTTGGCTGAGCGCTCTAGAGAAGATGAGATGAGGATGGGGGGGATAGATGGATTACGATTTGAATGGAATACACTAGCTTCCTTCAAAATTGCCTCCTCAAAAACGTATACTGAACGATATTGTTTTTCGGGCAGAGGCACACAAAAACACACAAGAGACAAAATGACGTTTAGATTACAATTAAAAAACGACACAAGTCCTCTTCTTTTTCACACGGGGAAAATTGTTATTGTTGTTTTGTTGTTGCTCGCAAAGTAATTATTGATCCTTGAAGACTCTCAGTTATATTGATCTTCGTATTTCGATTTGTTTTGGTTCCTTTTAATACTTCAGATGCGTCGTGGTAATTTTCGGGGAATTATTTCGCCTTTCACCGGTTGACACTTGGTGTTTGCCTTCTCTCTGCGGTATAAATAAGGGAAATTCCTGAAAGAAAAATAAAACACAACAAAAACAAATAATTGATGGATGTTTTTCTGGATATATATGTTATATTCGCCGAAAACTTAAAAAAAAAAAAATAATAATAAAAATTAGACAAATCCAAAATTGAATCGCTTGAAACGATATTTACAAAACTTATGAGGAGCAGAGTTTAAAAAAATAAACACAAGAACAAAAAATAAACAAAAAACAAGACAAAACAGTAATAAATAAAATTTGATAATATGTATGTAAAGCTACACTCAAGACAAATGATAAACTTATCAATGCAAACTGATCTGAATTTTATAAAAATAACTCAATGTTGTTTGAGATCGCCGTGAGAGTCTTCTCTTAAAGGTCAATAATCGATGACAAACCTGAGAAATGTAGCAGGGCAATCAATAAGACTTTTCAATAAAAAGTGAATTAAATTCTAGACTAATTCTAATTTTTATATCAATTATAACGCGCATAAGACTAAGAAGATGACTACAATACTTTCTACATGAAATCCATTTAACTAGTTGTATAGCCATTTTTTAAATAACGGCAAATGGATTCTGTTGTTGTTTTCTAATACAGGGTTTTAGAGAGGAAAAACAGCTGTAATTAATTTCACTTACAGGTGCACATGTGTGTGTGCGTGTGTATATGGAATGGAGAGGTTTGGGGCTATTCATCAGTCAATGTAAACTGGAAATAACCTCGGCAACACTTGAAACGCCTTCAAAATGATTTTCAATTTGAATTGAGCATAACTGCCGCGTTGTTTCCCACTTGTTTGCGTGTCTCTGTCTATGACGCGGTATTCGCTTGTGTGTGTCAGAATGTCTTAGTATTTGTACGTGTGTAAGTGTACTTGACGTAGAGAGTTGCCACCTGATGTGTAGGTAAGCCTGGATTTTATTCAATAGACTAAATTTAAACACATTACTTGTTTAATTTAAATAATTGTTAAAGAAGAAAAAACCATACAACTTAGATAACTGCATGAATCATCGTTGTTTTTTATTTTGGATTTTGGTTTGCTACTTTACTTATTTGCGTATCGAAGCATGTATTTCTCTTTCTGTGTGTGTGCGCGTATTCTTTGTGTTCCCATTTTCTCCTTTGTCTTTTCTGAAAAAATATTTGTGTGTGTGGGGAAGGGAGCAGGGGAGCAACAACCAATTTGCTCTAGCTGGTTCTGAGTTCGATGATGCAGCAGCCAACAACCGAACTGACCGCCGCATGTCAGTGTCCTTTTCTTTGTGTGGCAGCAGCAGAGAGCAAGGTTTTTGGCCTCTATTCTCGCTCTGAATTAAAGTCCCTTGACCCCAAACACACCACAACTTGTATATTATAGATCGGAGGCGATAAATTGCCTCATGATTAGCGCAATTTATAAGTCAACAAAAACAAATAGGCGAAAAAAATACAGTGAGTCACTTTGTTAAAAAAAAAACTACGTTTGTTAATTGCTTGTGGATACAAAAAAGCCACCCCAAAAATATATAACGGTATATGCAATGGAAGCGCCACCAACCACCCTTTTTGGATGGCCGTCATCAATCTGCACCATCCCCCTTCGGAAGACCCAGTTTGTGGATGATTTTGACCTCAATTCAAGCGCGTGTGTACAAGTGTTTGGCTTAGAGAGAAGCGGAGTGGAGGGTCACGCTGCTGCTTGCTCTGCTTTGTTGCTGCCACTGCATATTTAACAAGCCAAAGCCCCAAAGTATGTGTGTATGGCACACCCAGATATGGAATGAAGAATATATAATTCAAACACAGCTTCTATATACACAGATACATACATATATATGTACATATGTCTATACTATTATTTTTTGTTTTTGTCTCTTTACCCTCATGACGAAAGCAATTCGAACAAAGTGCAATAATTTCCTCTCATATGTAGACACACACACAGCCATACGTATGCATATGGCGCTGTATTTGTGTGTTTGTATGTGTTTTTTGCGGAAGAAAGAGAAAAATTAAGATGATTTGAAGTTGCTGCCACATTTGCTGCAATAGCAAAATATACAAAAATTTGAGAAAAATCATCTTCGGGGTGGCTTCTTTGGAAGGCGGGGTGGCGTGTAGCGGCAAAGTCAACAGCATTATTGAGATTTTCCGCTGTCGCCGCCATTTTGTTGCATACACACAAACACGCACACACTTTCTTTGTGCGCCCTCTAAAGCAGCAGACGCAGTAAAAAATGATTCATTTCAAAGGAAATTTCTCTATACAATTTGCGTTTTTGATTTATTAATATTAACAATTTCTTCGTCTCGAAAATCAATTGAATTTTTTTGCACTTTTATTGATTTCAAGAGAAACGAGGACGTCCACACTCGCATACATAGATAGCGAGCGAGCCCACACACACATACAGACACTAACATTGAGACACCTAATCGTCGTTCGTTTTCTCTTCATCATGGAATTTTTTTCGTTTTTTATTTTGAGGCTATAACTTTCGAAACTCTTTCTATGTTAGTTTATAGTTCACTTTCGCATATTATTTTGATCTACTGTACTAGATTGACAGTTTGACATAATTATTTGCAACTTTTTTTAAAATTTTACTCACCTTTTAAAAATTAAAACATGCGACTCCGATTACCACGCCACTTTTACTTACCTCGAAAACAAAAACAACACTAACACTAGAGATGCAAAATCAACGATTAAGTAGAATTGTTATCGATGAACTTACTCATTTTGAGACCAAGTCTGTTAAATAGGCAGCGCTGTTAAACGCGATGCTGCAACGGTTCTCTGCTAACTTTTGGATTTCTTGCAGAAGCTATAACATATAGTTTAACGATCTAAAGACAATTCAAATGATTCTGATTTTTAAATAGAATCCAAATAATAATTGGGTTTATACAAAATCCTTGTGAGAAATACAAATCATTTGTGCAACAGTATAATGTTTTCGACAAACAACATTTTTAGTTTAATAATCCAAATTGAGATTGATTTCCACTCTAGAAATAACTACTCAATCTCTGGTAAAGATTATAATTTGAGCACAGCTAAGACGCCATCAGATTACCTTAATGAATGGAGTGAAAATAACAATCATTGTATGTAAGTAAATTATTTCACAAACTTACTTTGCAGCATTTCGATTCTGTTTATGATTTGGCAAATGATCCTGGCAAGCATCCAGTAACCATGACAAATGTCTGGCGACCAGGTCACGTCTCCGTTGATAATAAACGGTTTCCAATTTTTAATTTTTTTTTAAATTCTGAAAGCCAGATGTTTTTAATGTGAGTGTGAGCGAGTTAACAACATGTTATCGTCGGCAGCAATGACTTTTATCGATTGTCTGTGATAAATTATCGACTATCAGGCATTATCGTTTTTAGTGTTGAAAAATCTGAATGGGCGCGAAAATATTAATTTTGAAAATGATTTTTTGCTCTAAAAATATTTTTAAAACATTTTTGAAACAACTTTGAGCAACTTGGAAAAGTGAAGACGGCAAATCCTGTTGGGAACAGAAATATGGATAAATGACAAAAGGGTAAAATAAACGGACACAACTTTTTCTGCTAGCGATATTCAGCAAATGAACTAATTAGTAGAAACGTTGTTTAATTATTGCAGTAAAGAGACAGCGTTGACCTATTATAAATTCAAATATAAAACTTTCCATTCAGAGTTAACAACATAATAACTCTTAACCTAGGCCACTGTCTCCCAATTGTCTCAATTTGATAAATGTTCAGTCAACCCCCAAACCTCTCACTCCCTCCACATGACCACAATACATTATCATTGTTGTCATCTAGCGGCGGCTCCAGCTCCCAACCCTTTCACCTATCCTCACACACAAACACACACACACTCAGATGTGGCCGCAGGATATCAAACCGAACCAATGTGTAGCAAAGAAGAAGAACAATTTAATTAGCGTTGACATGTTGCCATTTAATTTTCTTGTAAAAAAGTGTAATTAAAAATGTTGCCCCAGCTGTATCTCTCTTATATGTATACATACATATATATCGGTAATAAATCATATTCCTAGAGACTACCTTTTTGGGTGCATATTAGGCACTAAACGATGAGATAATCTATGGTTATGGTTGACTAGGAGATGGGGAAGCAGGGAAGGAATGAATGAGCGAACAAACAAACAAAATGTTGCCACTGGGCAATAAATTTGGTAAAATACAAAACATGCCTGACTATTCTACAACAACAACACAGACACACACACACAAAAGGTGAGCATATGTGTGCTCGTGTGAGTGTGTGTGTGATTGGCGGTTGGGGGAAGGACATAGTCACGTCAACACTTTTAACTCTTTTTTTATTTTTATTTTTTGGGCTGCCTTTTGTTTTGTGCCTTCGTCCGTATCCTTTCGGCAATAAAAATTCCGCTTGCTATTTATCTTGATTGTTGTCCCTTCAAGTCGCCATCGCCATCGCCATTGCCAGGACACACTCTTACGGAGAGAGGAGGACACTTCAAATGGTTGGTCGCCGATTCCGTTGACTCGCCATAGTCGTCGCATTGCCGCCCTGGAAATTTTTTGGTTAATGAAATGTACATAAAACTAAATGAAATTAAGTTTGTGGCGTGCTCGAGTCAAAGTACTCCTCCAACTTCAGTGGCCACCTTCCTCCCCATCTTATTAAAGCCCTCCTTGAGGGCAGGCTGCGTGTTTATTACCAAGTTGGCTATAAAATGCAAAACGCGTTTCAAGTTTTCTGCTGCTCCCCTATCAAAATGGCCGACAACAGAAACGACAGAGCAAAAATAAAAACCCTTTTCCAAGAAGTGACTCAAAGTCCCTTTCTGGCTCCTTTAAAACTCATCTCTTTCAGAACTTCAAGTCCAGGCCAAGACCTGGGATGCATTAGAGTGGTGCTAACAGGGGTGGGAAAAAGCTCATAAAGTCGAAATTAAATAATTTGTCTTCTTAATTTTCAAATAAATTCTTCATCATACAAATAAAAGGAAAACCCCAAGCAGCGAAAACAATTGTAAGCAACCACCACACCTCCAACCACCCAATCCCGCTCACAAACAACCAAAAAAAAAAAAAAAAAGAAGAACATTATATATATACAAATAAATATATATATGTATATAAATTCAGTCAGCCAACCAGAAGCGTGGCGAAATCCCAACAAAGACAAGAGCAAAAGCACTCGAGATGAAGGCAACAGGATAAGGGAACACAAGCCAAGACCAGAATGAGTAGCAGGCGACGGGTGGGGGCAGGCAGTGCCAGAGATCTGGGGGAGGACGTTTTATTAAATTCGACCTACACCATGCAGTGAATGTGTTCACAGTCTTCGTCCTCGCGACAGTTTTCGTATTGTATTTTTTAATATGTTTGTTTCTATGTCTCTCCGTTCGTCTGTTTGTCCGTCTGTCTGTCGTTTCCCCACATCCATCCACACAGTCCTTTCCTCGGCATACAAAAAAATAATCGTGTACACCATTAATCCTTATTTCACGTCATTGTTCTCGCTTAACCCACAGAGAAACTCATACAACCGACCAACCAACCAAACAACTGGTTCAGCCTACCAACCGCTGGGGTTGGTCCTTATACCATGTAAGCGATTATTGCAAGGATAAACCAATATGAAAAACAGAGAAACAAATAAATGTGCAAATAAATAAAAAGGGTGTCAATGACTTTTGATAATAGAAATGATAGTCAACAATAAGAAAACAAACGAAAAGCATATTCATTGCTTTAGCTACACTGCGCAAAACTGGCCAAGACATTCAAAATGAAATCTAAAACTGCAAATGCTTCGATTGTCAAGATCGAGATAAAAGACCTGCTAAAATTATTTCTAAAAGAAGTTTATTCGAATGATGTATATGAATAAAAATAGTTCTCAATCGATTTAGTTTAAGAATATAATCAATTATACTGTTATGAAACGGTTTAATCATAGACCGATCGATCAGCTTGTGGAGTTTTCCACATTCCACAATTTTAAAAATATTTTCATATAGTTAAAATTTTTTGATAAGGTTTAAATGTTAATTAGATGAGTTCTAGATAGATAAACAAGGCAGGATTGAATATATATATAAAACCTCGACTTCTTGAACTCTTAGAGTGACTCAAAACCTAGTTAAACTTTTGGTTTCAGTGTAGATGGAAATCTCGTTTCGAAAAACCAATAAAGTCCAACGACAGCTTTTCAGCAGCAATCACAAAACGATTTGGACTAGCACTCCCCGCCTCGGCATCACCCCCCCTTCTCCTCCTCCACTGCCCATTCCCCCCATCTCGTGTCTTTTTCTATAGTTTGAGCACGCTTTCCGCTTGGCCTAATTGCCGGATCAGCTAGCAGCAAAAGGAAAAGCAAAAGCCAAAGCAACAGCACCATTCAAGCGGACGTTGACTGTTGATGATGATACGGATGATGGTGATGATGATGATGCTCTGCTCTGCTTTGCTCCGCATCGCTCTTTGGAATGTTGGACTTTTCGACATATACAAATTTCGGCTAAGGGTGAGGATGAGGATAGTAGTGGGAGTTGTGAGCAAAATGAAAAATGACAACACTGGCAGGGTCGAGTGACGACCGCACGCACTTTGTGACGGGGGTGAGGGGGAAAGGGAAGGCATGACTTTGTTCTGTGCGTGATCCTTTACTTCGAGCATCCTTTTGATGCTGAGGGTGCGAAACGTTTGAATGCGAAATTAAATGATAAAAGATAGCAATGACACATGCAAGGGGAGAGAGGAAAAATGGGAAGAGCGAGTGGCAGGGGCAGAACACTCGTGGCATTCACCCTCCATTTACGCCGCTTTCCGTCAACGCTGAAGGTCGAGCACCTGTTTTATTAAAAAGCAAATAAGGCAAAGGACTCTACACCGCAGCAGCATAAGCAACAGAGACAGGACACAGATGCTAGTGGTAATGGTGGTGGTGGTTTGAGCCCAGCTGGGCAGGACTCGCACACACACACACACACGCATTCTGAGAGACACACATATTTATGTTCATGGACTGTCAAGTGGTTGGCGTAGCATAATAATTGTGCATATTTGGCTTTTTAATAAAATCTAATCGTCATGGTATCAGGGTGGACTCACGAACACGAGTCCTGCTCAGAGAGATGGGCGAGGGGAGAGTAGAGTCAGTTAGAGTGGTGGAGAAAACCAAGTTCATGGGCGGCAATGAAATTTTAATTAAATTTACCCTCACCAAAAAAAAAAAGGAAAAAAAACTTTACCGAAAGGGACTTACCTAGAAGTACAACTAATTTCAACCAATACTTATGGTCTATATATTAATATGGTGAGGACATTGATAGAGGTGGGGGGCAAAAGCGGTAAGCACTTTGAGTCCTCCACCTCCTGCAACCAACTTGGCCGGATACTGCGTTCAATGTGATGATGCATTTAAGATTCTTCCGATTGGTCATTATGGATGGGGGAGCATTTAATGTTGCTACATTGACGGCTTTTTTGATTGATCTACTCATTGACGTTGCTTCCATGTTGCGTCTCCAACTGCCCTCTTTCCCGATGGCCCTCCTGTTCCCGCTTTTGGTCCTGTTTCGGCTCTTCTTGCAACGTATGACAGAAAGTCGTCATAAGGGCCAAGATACAAGAAAAAGCCGAAGACAAAGATGACGGCAATGACGATGATGATGATGATGGGGCCAAGATAAGCAAACAGACAAAGACAGAGACAGAGCGAAAAAAACATCGATGAAAACAAATTCCATTCATTAAATGGGGGAACCAAAAACCAAATGATACCCTATAAAAGCTACAAATATTTTCAAATTTTCTATCTTAGCATATATCTCAATTGCAACTCTTAGAAACCCATCAATTTTCCCAACTTTTCTTTCTTAAAGTCTTTTGTGAACAAATATACCCACACAGGGTGATTTATAAAAGGGTATTTAAACTGCAATGGCGTTGGCAAAATGGTTGATGTTGGTCCATAGAGTTGGCAATGGCATTCAAGGCCAGGTCGATTTCAGTCAACCAATTTTACAACTTCGATTGGGGAATAGTGCACAGAGTGTCCTCTTCTGATAGAGTTGTAGAGGCCACTTGAGTGCACGTTACAACAATAAATCAAGTAATGAAATGACATTTAAAATAAATGTTTCAATTTGCACCTAAAATCATAGAGACTAGTTTAATGACACGGATTAAACATTATGATTTCAAGACACAAATCATAAAAATGGCAATAAAATTAAATGAATGATAGGAAAATCATCTCATTTCTTACCAACTATGGGACCAAGGACTTTAGTTTGGCTTGAAACTGTTGTGTAAAGACTATCACTAGTTAATCCAGAAACTTTAGTTAATGTGAAAAGATTTAAGACAATTTACTAACTATGTAAATACAGAATGCAGAAAATGAAGAATACTGATTCTAAAATAGTTAATAAAGGACAGGTCCTGATAGTGATGAGGACTACTAACTTCGATTCAATACAAATCAGTTTGGTATTTATTTATATTTTGATTTGGTAGAATTTGAATGGAGACAATGTCGGATTCAAGCAGCTAAAAAACCTTTACTAGTTTTATTAAATGATAAACAGTAAAAGTCAATTTCTTTCAAAGTTGAATGAATACAGGGATGTATCAAAAGAAATTGGGGATCCCCGACATTTGAAATTGCACAGTCTGTTAAACTAGATCCTTTTTCTTTTTATTGATTCTATATGGCCCATTTTACGTATTTTTCTGTATATGATAAATAACATTCTTTACATTTAAGGAACTTGCATCATTTTTAATCTAAATTATTAATTTAAAACTTAAGCTGGCTTTAGGTCAATAAGTCTTCGTAATTTATAAGATTTTTAAACGTAGTCAGCACAATAGGAGAGCAGGTTGTCTGTAGAGCTATTGCAAGAAACAGCAAGTTCTATCATCATAAGACTCCGCTAAAGAATCCAGAGTTGCAATGAGCATACCATATTTTCAACGCTAAAAGAAATTGGGAATTCAAACTACATGAAGCGAATAAGGAAACGCAGATTCCGCCTGTTTTATGTGCCTGATTCCACCTCTTGGGCGCCATCGGAATTAGTGTTAACAAATAGAAAATGGTTAGAATGGAGAAGGCTGAAAACCAGACAAAAAAGGAGCACAGAAAAGACATAATAAGATTCCTATAATGTAATAAAAGGAACAAATTATAAATAAAAGCTGATGCAAACGAAGAAATCCTTTTGTGAAGAAATAAACAAAGAAAAATTTACAAAATTTGGCCAAGCATCTAAAGAGTGAAAGCTAAAATAATATAAATTAAAATGAAATAAATGCAAAAGAAGTAGGAGAAATGAGAAAGAAAGTAAAGGCTACTAGAAAAAAAGAAAATATATATTTATCTAATGCAAATTTGGCAAAAAAAAGGGCATGTAGGAAGTTGAACTGAAAAATTGGCAAAGTAAACAAAGGCAAATAAAAGAAGAAAGACGAGAAAAAAGCTGAACTTTAATATGAAGTTTAGGTGTAAATAAGAAAATTCTTTATCGATTGATTCCATACAAATTTTAAATTGTCCAAAATAGTCCAAATGGTCCTCTTTGTAAATTAGTTTAGTTAGTTTCTTATGCGCATCATGTTCATCTACGAGATAAACCAAAAGGTCTACTCCTAGATCTACCAGCTTTGTATTGTATTTATCTTGAGTATGTAAGTTCCAAATACAATGTTCCATTTATATTTCTCTTTTCTCATATTGCTAGGTCCTTAGCATTTACATTAAGCAAAAGTAAAAGTTTAAGAATATGCAAACTAAAAAATAAACCTTAGCTAGAGACATTGAGAATTTGAATTTGGATGCATCTTTCATGAAAGTGTGAGTAATATTTATTTGAACTTTTCTGACTATTAAACAAACCGCTTCAAATTCGGACTTTGTGCCATTTGAAGGATTAAAGTATTATACTTATAAAACAGCAGCATCATCTCTTCAAACAAACAGCAATATCTAGGACCTTTATTTCACAAGCAGTTCAGTCAAGAAAAACAAGAATAAAAAGCCACTAAAGGCTTAAGTAAAGAGAGAATGTAAAACCAAATAATAAGTTGAAACTAAAGACTAAAGACCAACAAAGACAGAGGGCAAATGCATAAGTAAATATTCACATGTTTTCCCTTTCTCTACATTTTACACCAAATGAGAGGCTCGAGGGATCGTTGAAGAATTAAAGTTTCTCAAGGATCGTTTGGATCGTGCGTCATGTGAAGTTTGTTGTTGTTGTTGTTTTTGTTGCTGCTGCTGTCTGCCATGAAACAAATTTGGTTGCTACTCATATGTACGTTCATTCGTTCATTTGTTCGATCGTCGTTCGATTGGATCCCGGGGCTTGGTTAGAGACTAAAGACGGAGGGGGGATCAGCTGCCAGCCGAAGGAGGCAGAGACACACAGAACAGACTAACAACTGCATTCAAGCTGGCAAGTTGAAAAACTTTTCAAAACCAACGGCCAACGCGACGATCGAGAAGGCGGGGAAAGGAAAGACACACACACACAAAAAAACAAAAAGGAACGCAAAAAAAACTTAAAAGCATTTTGCAGTTGAGCCGACGCAAGAGAAGAAGGAGTTGAAGCTGCTGGAACCTGGAAGCAAGACTTCATCATCTTTGGTGCTGAAGAGTTGGAGGCAATTTAATGCTTTTGATGATCGTTTCGAGCTGTTTCGAGCCGTTGTTGTTTGGCCATTTGCCGACGCCAGATAAGAAATTTGCGATTGCTACCAATTGGGGAAAACTAGAAAAAAACTCTGCAGCAATTTGATTATGGTCCAGAGAAAGACAGAGAGAGAGAGAGAGAGAGAGAGAGAGAGAGAGAGAGAGAGAGAGAGAGAGGGAGAGACTTTACCTGGTAAGCACCTTATCAGAACGGGGAGTATGTTGTTTGGGCGGTGGGGGACATTTTGGTTAACAGAAAAATAACTAAAACTCGGATCGTGTTCGATATCGAAACAAAACCAGCGCTTAGAATTTCGTCCTGTTTTGCCTTTTGCCACATATCGGAAAGATTGTCCATCTTGAAGTTGGACTTGAAGTTGGACCGCGCGGTCTGATGCTTGTTGGCTTTGTCTTTGTGCCGCCAGCATCTCGTGGTCTCTCTCTCAATCTCCCTCTCTCTGTTGCACTGGGCAGCAAAACAAAAGAGGAGGACAACAAAAAACCGAAACGAATATCAAAGTCAAAGCGGAGTCTGCAAAACAGAAGCACGCGCGGAATGTGAAAAGTTGGTTCCCATGACTCCATCTCCATGGGACGAGGCGCTGTTCAAAGACACCGAAATTCAACAGAGTCGGAGACGTTTCGTGGGTTTTGCTGTCTCTCTGGTCTCTCTGTCTGTCTCTGGTTCGTTTTGTATTTGTGTTGTCCACAGACTTACCGTAGATGTATGTATGAAGCTTCCCGATACCCATCGCCATTGCCTCAGATCCTTTTGCACCTCTCAGTGTCTCTCTCTCTCTCTCTTACTCAGCCCTGTTTGGAGAGTTGTTTCGCTGTTTATCAGCGATTTGGAAGCATTCAACATGCTGTTTCGGTTGTAACATTGACCAGAAACAGAAACATTTCGCATTTCTATCGATAAGAAATTAAAAGAAGACAATTCCATAAGTGGGAGTCCGCAAAAAAAAAAAACTTAACAAAAAAAAAATATTTTTCTAGCATACTTCTTAGGGCAACTCCTTGCCTCACCTTGCCATCGCCTTTTCTGTTTGTTTCAATAATAATGCTCATTCAATTTCGCGTTCACCTCAAAGTAAATATCTTGAAAAACATTTTCATTACATCAATTTGTTGTCATCGTCATCATCTTCATTTTCTGCACAAGTCTTTCTTTCTTCCTGACTTCCTTCGAGGAACTTTATGCTCGGAGCGGGGGGTCGCATTTGGTTCGTTGACTGCCTGATTGCCGTGCTACCGTATTCTCTTCTATTCATAACTTTTCACGGCACGCGGCCTTCCCAGTTGGAGGTAATGAGCCCGAAATTGCCTCCGTTGCCATGGCACAACTTGTGGGTAGTTCATCAAATCCATTCCCAGTCGTGTTTCCCGTCGGCATCGGCCCACATCTTCACATTCTTATTGCGTTTTCTTCTTGTTCCTTTTCGCTCCTATTTAATTTGTATGCAATTGAAAGTTTTGTCGACCCACCCACAGGGTTGGAGGTTGAAGTTTTCCCTCTGCCATTTGACCTTGCCAGGTATGTAAAAAAAAAAGAGAGCAGAATGAGAGAGAATGAGAAGAAAAAAACGAAAGAAATTCAGAATGATGGCTGAGACAGAATGGAATGCTTTCAATTGAGTTTATCGATGGCAAGGTGCTTAGTTATTTATTTATGTGAGTCCAAGTGGAGATTGAATGGCTATAAATGAAGTGGCCAAGTGGCATGTGCTCCAACTATGACTAACAATCTAGAAATGCCATCTTGATTCAAGGTGTTTGTTGCTTCTTTAATAATAATTGCTAACCAAAGATGCCTAATGATTAGTCAAAAGTGCATAAAATGTAATCTTAGCTAAATATTTGAACAAAGATGTCTCTCGAATCAAATGCATTTGCCTTTTGCCATTGTGAATTGGCGGGGGTATAACCAAAAGCATTGTGTAATTGGATAGTTTATGTTTAAAAAGGTTAAATTCGTCTAAAGATTAAACGATTCAATAGTTACGGGAAATATAATGGTACAGAATTTTAATTGTCAATTGAGTGGTTATTTTTATTAGGGTAGATCCTAACTGCTCTTTTATAGTTTTCTTTAATCTATTTATTCAGATTTATATATCAACAATTTTGTAATTTTCTTTGGTCTTAACCAACGCTCTATATTGATTTCGACTGTAGAAGATGTCCTAACTTTTGATGGTTAAGTTTAACTAGAACCGCTTTAAAAATCATTATTAAAGTTCTTTCACACATTATACAAAAATATAACAAATACAGTCACAATTTCATTGCTTTAAAGTAAACCCCTTTAAAATTTAAAGCTCCTTCAAATTATTCCAAAATATTTAGCCAAAAAAATCTCGCTTGACGTCGATGTAATTTTGCTTTCTCCTTTTTCCTTATCTCCTTATGTGAATTATTTTGTACAATTATAAAACCTTTTTAACAAGACTGTGTAATAGCCCTGTTTGGATTAAAAAAAAAACAGTTTAGTAGCAATTTTCAGGATAATCCTAGGTATCCTTCTAGAGGCAAAACACATTTTTAAAAGATTTTGGATGTATGTAAGTGGTAAAATAAAACACTAAGATTTAGTTCGAAATGTTTTTTTTTCACCAAACCAACAGCCCTCATTGCAGATTGAGCTAAATATGTAATGGATAGGATATTAACATCAATTGTTTCTCACTTGATTTAACCCATTAATATCTTGATTGTACTAATTAAACTTATCCCAAATGTTATCATATAAATATCTCATTTAGCCTTTTTGTTTACTAACTCATTCAAATTTACTTGGATATTCTTTGAATCGATTTATAAACCATCTGAATAAAATTTAATTTAGTTTGGGTCTAATAATTATTAGGCATTAAATAGCATAATTGAGTTAACTGACCGAACTGAATGTGTTATGGATTTAGTTTTCAATCTTTTTCTTTATATATATTTATTTTAGGTAGTTGACTCGATATTCCCCCAAATGAACAATGTTTAAAATGTAAAAAAAACAAAATTGTACATTAATTAGTACTTGATTATAAAAGAGTAGTAGAAGCCAATTGAATTATGATATTTAGAAGTACTTTAATTAAAAAGGTTTTTTTTTAATGTAAACTTTCTCTATTGGAATATGTAAATTTCTAATGTCTATAGACGATTTAGTTAGAGTCGAAAATCTCAAACAAAGTTTTCCAATGGTTCCAATAGTTCAATTAGCTAACAATCCTTAGTGAAGGCAAAAGGTTTTGTTCTTAATTTATAATATTTTTAAAGGTTATTGACCATTAAATTATTATCTAACTTTTCCATTGGCCAAGACTTAGATTTTACCTAAAAGACCCCTGATTTATCTTTGAAAAGTTGAAAAATTTTAAAGCTGCATTATTCTTAATAAGTTCAATTTGAATATTCAAATGCCAAACCTTATAAAAAATGTGAAATTTCTTCTCTTTTGTAATACAGTTTTAACCTTAACATCTGTTAAATATTTAAATATTTTGACACATTTTGTTGGCTGCCAAAAGGCCGTGAAAAGGAGACAAAGGAAAAAAAAGAAAGTTGACCACATTATGGCATTAATTCTAATTATCTAAATAATGTCAAGGACCTATTTAAGTATACTCAAACACGACCCTCTCGACCCCGATCCTGTCCCCGACTCTGACTCCGAATCCCATGCCGCCTTCTCTTGGTCTCGTTTTGTATTCAACGTAAATACCAAAAATTCAAAGAGCGGCATCAATTTCAACAGCTGCTACGCTTCATATATAGAGATATATACACATACTTACTTATATACAAAGTCGTTGAAAAATGCAAATCAAGTTTCAAATATTTGAACAATAATATTTGTGGAATGCCACCAAATTACTCAGAGCGAAACTCAGTAGCAGCAGTAGCAGATCCAATGGGCAAAACATATTTAAAATGTCGCGTGCCGTTAACTTTGAAATGCCAGCCAAAAGTCCAGAAGAAGCGGAGACGCATTCTAATTAATAGTGAATGAGAATGAGAATGATTATGGGTAGGGAGGGGGGATACATTTTGGGGCGAAAAGGCGGCAAAATGAAAAGGACCAACATTAGAAATGAGGACACACACACAAAACAGCCACAAGACAAGGCCAACACAGATGCGGTTTGATGGTGGTCAATGCTGTCAAATGAATGCATTATGCAGACGACCGACGACCGGCGACCATATAGTATTCCACTTAGACTGGTTATCAAACTACACTACCACAGACTACTAGCCAGTGAGTGGCGCATCCGTGACACATTGCCACATCGCGTTTCCCATGGCAACACAAACACACACGACTACCGATCTTTTTGGGGGGGCTCTCGTTTGGAGTTATCGACGACATATTGACAGGACATAATCGGCACACTTGTAACTTGGCTTATCTTAATTGCTACTGACCTGCGCAACATTCAGTTTCCTTTTTTAGTCGTTTCGTTTTCCATTCCATTTCACTCCCCAGTCTCTCCGCTCGCTGTCAGTTATTTTAAATGGCTCGTTCCTGGAGTGCCTTTGGAGTGGCTCCTTCTGCTAACAACTGACTTCTGCTACCTGTGTCATATTTTGCATATTTGAGTCAACATTTTTCTGTTCCCTGTTTGTTGTTGTCGTCTTTTTTTTTTTTTTTTTTTTTTGCATTTTTGTTTTTGGGCATTACTAATTAAAGATTATGCTCGTCCATTTGGCCATTTGGCCATTTGGGTGGGATTGGATGGTCGATGTGTGTGCGAGGACACTTAAAATGGTCAGAGGTTTGGTTTTTATTCCACAGAAGTGTAAATTGCAGCTCAATGTGCGAAATTATCATTACCATATCGGGTTAAGTAAGGAATTTTAACGGCCATTTGTGTGTGCAACTCTACAAAAATCATGTTGGTTTTGCCAGTGTGTGCTCTCCGTTTGGCGGATTTACGTGGAATTGCAAGCTGCTCCATCTTCCTGCCACTCACACACACTCTCACTCTGGCAAACACACATATGAACTGTTGTGTATGTACACCAAGACAGGTGGACACCCAATATGGCTATTGAGTTATTCACTTTGACATGCCGGCAACGACAGTGGCATTCCATTGTGAAGGTAGTAAGTACACTGAGAGAATTTCACAAACAAAAAAACCAATAAGTGATAGCTTCCTATAGTAATGTATTCTCTCCTAAATTCTGACTGAGCTTTGTCCTTCCCATATAAGGATGTTTGTTATGTACTTAACTTTTACAAGAGATAGATAGCAGCAGCTAACAAAACCTCTTAAAGTACGTAATTAAGATATAGTTCCTCCAAGCGTTAGTTTATTCTTTTTATCATTAGTTCATTCAGTTGTTGCTTCTCAGGTTTAGTTATACAGTGTATGCTGATTATACCGATACTCGATATCAATCTTTTAAGTATGTATGTATATAAATGACATTGACTGATACTTTATCTAATCAATAATTACCAATTAAAACCGATCTCGACTAAGTAAAGGAAAGTAAATTGTCAATTACTTATATTGGGTAAAATTCACTTTACAATTTAAAAGGGTTTGGATTTCAGTTTAGGTTTTCAACCTATCGTAATTCTAATAATAAAAAGTATACTTTGTTAGTAATTAGTTTAAACAAAGGAAGCTGTAATCAATCCATTTAATAAGAAATAGTAAAGGAAGAAAGTTATATCAAAAGGAAAAACAGATTAGATGACAGAGTTAAAAACTGATTTAAAATCATTTATAATTAGAGTGAAAATTCAAATATATGAAAAATGCTTATGAAAAGTCTGAAAGCTCAGAGAACTTAACAAAGTAATGATCCCACGTTAGGGACTAATCCTGATTATTTAGCTCTTAACAGTGTTTTTGACCATTTAAAATAAGAGGCAGTTACATACATCAGTACGTATATCAGAAATATAATCACAATGTGGTACTAAGTATATACTATTAACTTTTAATGGTATTGGGGCTTCTATCTTGAGGCCCTACCAAACCATGAGCACATTTAAATTAATAAATATCCTTCAATTTTAATTTATGTTCATAAGTTTAGAGTCTCCAATGGGTCTTTGCAATTATGATGGCTTTGGCTAAACGTTTATCTCTAGAAACATCTAACTCTTGGTATAATTTCTCCGTGTGTATACACTATGTGGAAGCTCTATGTGCTGCATCTGGTGGGGTCCTGTTTCTGTTTCACTTGCTCACGGGTACGTAAACGTAACTGCAGCTGGAATGCGTATTAGCAATAACATAGCGCATATTTCATATTTTTCGGTAGCTGACTGGGTGGTGGAGCACCACCAGTGCTCACCACTCCATCACTCCAACTAGAGTCCCAGCCCCAACCCCAGCTCCAGATCAGGGGTTGGATTGGATTAGTGTGGGTGTGGGTGGGGCATAAAATTATGACAGCATTGCATAGTTGATGAAAGTATTTTGTATGTGGCAATTAGGTACATGAATGGATAGATGGATGGTTGGTTGCATGATGTTAGTTGCCTACCTATATTTTACCTATAGGGATATAGATACATATATGCATGGATATATATGTATATGAAAGGTATACCACATCCACCCTATTTTCGCATGCCTAGTTACCATTACCGCCCCCAAAATTTTAATTACTGCCATGCTCACCTCACTCACTCTCTGTCTCTCTCTCTCTCTCTCTCTTTTTCTTGTTTTGGTTGTCGTTTTTGGGTTTTCTTCTAGCCTATACGCACATTTTGGGCCAATTTGCTCATGTTAAGGTCAGTCTTTAGTTCTTTGCTGCATTTTGTTTTTGTTGGAGTGGAGAGGCAAGATGTCTGCTGCTGCTTTTCTGCTGTTGCTGGCTGTCGCTTACTTGCTACGCTGCTCACACACACACTGGCATAGAAAACAGGCGCAGAGTGAGAGCAAAACCGGTTTTCGCAAGGGTTCAACCTCTTTGCATGGGGCGGAGACTTGGTTGTTGTTGTTGCCTTTTTACTTGCTCTTATCTGATGGCCATAAGGCCGCTCTCCTCTCAGCCTGATATGTTGCACGAAATGAATTGTTTTGCCTTTGCCTGTATACACACACACACACATATACATCACATTCAGTTCAAGTACACTATGTTTGTCTCGCTCTCACTCGTTTGCGCAGGCGAAAGACAGGACCTGAACCTGGACTTCCATAAACTTGGCGAGTTTGAAAGCGTTTTTTTTTTTTGCCAGTTTTATTTGTTTTTTTGTTTTGTTTTGTATTGTTGTTGTTTTTTTTTTTTTTGCCAAATGTTGCAATAGCTGCAAAATGGGGCAGGATAGCAATGATGATGGGATGAAACAAAGTTAGGTAGTTTGGTAGGTAGTTAGGTGTATAGTACATAGTTACGTTACGTATCCGCACGGTGGCCATATTCAAAATCGATTCAATGAATGTGCACTGCATTTGCGGCGCTTGCACTTGAATGCATTTAACTGGACGAGATAAAAATTGTTTTTTTTATACATTTCCATTCTTTCCATTATTACCGTTATGAACTGCATACACATGCAGGCCTGTGTGTGTGTGTGTGCATTATTAACCAAATATTTTATATTCATCTCTGCGTCTGACTGTCTGTCTCTGCCTACACACATACACATATTCATTTTTTCACATTTGTTTCTTATTTTTTGTGCAATTCATGGCATTTTTGCTCTCTATCTTTGTCTCTTTTCACCATGTCTCTGTCTCTTTCATTTCTATGTAGGCTATGTACAGTGGATGCCCTTTTAATTAACTCAATTTCATGGCACTTCCTTTTTTTTTTTTGTTTTTAACACACACACACAAACACACGTGTAAATATTTCATATCCTTTTTTCTTCATACCCCTCTCTCTCTCTCTGTGTGTGAACACATACACATGCAAACTTTTATATGATGTGCGGTAATCAGTTGCATTCTTTTGGTACATTTTTACCCAAAAATTGAAATCCTTTCGCAATATGTTAATTGAAAACATATTCACGATGAAATGCAAGTGAATGAATTCACATTTCCATTGCCATTGCGAATGCTTCATTTATTGACTCCCCCTTTTGCAATATGATGAATTGATTGCGGAATGCAAAACGAAAACATAAAGCCAAAAGATCAAATTTTATACATGATTTTAACAAAGTGAATGGTTTTAATGACAAGACTTAACAAGGAGTTTTTAAATATAGAGTAAAAGTTTAACAAAATTATTATATAAACTTACATACGTTGTTTGTACAGGCATTACTTTACAAATGGTTAGTGACAAAGTGAAAAGTTTTCACCGAAAACCTGTATTCAATTATTTTAAGAAGTTACCGCCAAAAGTTTAAACGTGGCCAAAAGGTATTTGAGTTAAAAATCTAGAGACAAGGAGCAATGGAAAATCAAAAAAAATCATTGAAATTTAAAAAGTTCTTTGAAGATTGTTTGATAGTAGAAGAGAGTTAAGTTTTGGACTTCTTTTGTAGTCTCTGAAAAAAGTTTGCAAAATCTATTTCTAGAAGTGTCTCTCATGGATCAATGTAAAGAAGTAAAAATCGTCTTAAAACAGTTTTAGTCGTTAAAAAAGAATTGTTTTAGAATCAAAAAGTTACAACAAATTTTTATATTTTTGAAAACAATTACTATCATACGACTCTTTTATGATTACTCTCATGCACATATTTAGGTCTATATTTAGGACTAAATAATAGTTAAGAGCTGCTTGAGCTACAAACCAAATTTAGCGTGATAAGCTAAGTGGAAACAGCCATGTCCGTTTGTCCATTTGGCCCTCATTGCATGACAACTTCACGTCCTTAATTTAGAGTTGGTTTTTAAGCTTTTTATTATCAAATTTGAGATCAAATGTAGCTGACATCCAAAACATTGATCGAAAAGCCTATTTTACTTAGAAATATTTCAGTAGAAACATAAAGAAAGTTTTCAAAAATATAGAAAAATCTTATAAGGCAAAAAAAAAATATATGGAAAACGAAACTTATTCAATGAAATTGAGGAATTCATTGTACGAATTAACAATTTTAATATGGCAAGCACTAGAAGGGTATATGGAAATCTTTGCAAGTAAGAAATCAAATTCTGTATACAAAACATTCAAATTGCTTCCTTCCAGCTAAAAGATTAGAACTTCTTTGTTTTGCCTTGATTGGAAAGTACTATTTTAAATGGTTTTTGTTAGCTTAATTTTGGCAATGAATGTGTAAAGACCAAAACAAAACTTATGTTCAATGTTAATAAATGAAAAAAAGGCTCATTAAATTTTCAGTCTTGTGACAAACAAAATACATATTACGAATCAGAATAAGAAAACTGCTTGAACTTCTTGTTTAATATTTAAATGTGCAAATTTTTTTAAATTTTATCGTATTGCATCTGTTACATATCGAACTAACTACTGATTTGTATTTAATAATATTTTGCAATCCATAAAGGACTCATTTAGGTTCTTGGAAGATGACCAACAATCCTCTCGACTAAGAAATTGGTAGTGAAACATTTTGAAAAAGTCTTTCGACAAGTCGATGTTAAATACTTTATTAAGTTTGTAAATTCTATCAAGTTTGTAAGCAAATCACTAACTTTAATATCGTTTAAGTCTATTAAATTTGCACACTTTTCTAAAACCTTTCCTTATCCTCTTGAAATCCCAAGTGAACTCTTCTCACCAACTAAATATCTTGTGTTTAATTTAATCAAAGAATAACCGCGTCGTCAGTTTATAATCTGTGAAAAGTAACTGCTAATTTTCTAAGCTAAAAAGCAAAGACTTCAGGATTCAGGCTTCGCATCCGCATCCGTATTCGCATCCTTTTGAACAGGTCAAACTAATAAACTTTCCTTTTTCCTTTTTTATTCTTTTTGGCTGAAGGTCTTTGTCTCAGACTCTAATGTCGAGTTTCACATCTAATTGCTGTACCTAAAGGCGAACACAGTGATTGAGAGGGGATAGTAGACGGGAAGGCGGCAGGGATAAGAGGAAAGCTGCAAATGCAGCCAGGGAAAACTCCAAGTTGAACATTTTTGTGAATTATTTTCCCATTATGAGCAGATTAAGTTTATTGTGCAGCCCATTCAGATAGAGAAAGATGGTCGGAGACCGTAAAGGGAAGGAGGCCGTCTGGGGGGAGTCTGTGTCTTGGCAAAATTGCGGCATCTTGACTGGAAAATGTACTCCAACCCGAAGAGACCTTTTGAGGCAGCAAAGACTGGCTGTGTTCTGAGGTAGAAAACTTCTCTCCGTTGTTTAAAAAGGAAAATTGAAAAAGACAAAAGGCTAGAAAGAGAGTGAAAGGGAAGGAAGGATGGGGGGTTAAAGGAAACTGGGGAAAAGTATTTTAACGCGGTCTGAATTTCAAAAGTTTTGCCAAGGTAAAAAACAAAAGGAAGGAGTGACTTGAGTAGAAGGAGCACTTGAAATTCTCACTTTGAAGCATTGTTCCTTTTTGGTTGTTGTTTCATAATTTTTCTCTTACATTTGTTTTAACGTGTAAATTAGAAAATAACTGACAAAATAAACGAAAAAGACCTGGAGAGAGAACACGAGTGTGAGGAATGGGAAAAGATCTAGTCACATTAATTAGAATATCAATGAAGCATTTACTGTTTCTCTTCGATATACATAAATTCTATATACAGGAAATGTCAAAGCAGGCACCTTACAGCACATTTATATACATATATATGTTCCTGTTCTGCAGATGAGGCGCTCAGACAAATAAATCACTATAACGCCAGGATAAAACTGACATGACCAACGGGCCAACCTACAAAAACCACACAAAAACAGATGAACAGACAAACCAGATGCATACACGAATCGGTGTGCGGTGTGTGTGTGTGTGTGTGTGTGTGTGTAGTGGTTGTGGTTGGGTTAGTGCAACCGCACAGACACACACACACACTCACTTATACTTATATAAATGAACCCAAATGTGAGGGTCAGATTCAGAGCTACGAAAGGAAAATGATGTATTGCTTTTTTAACGCTGCTGATTGTCTGCGCCAAAATCAGGAGCCAAAAATCCAGAAACCAAACGCCACATGGAGCTGTAGATGAAGCTGGAGCTGGAGACAGTAGCTCTCGTCCATAATCATCACTGCATGTGGGGATCAATGGACTTGAAACATGTGGTCGAAATATGTTAATTTCCTTACGTTAATTATAAATTGATTTCTGGTATTTGATGGGATGTATGTATGTATGTGTAGGTCCTTTGGGTATCATGTGAATTAAGCAGAAAGTTAGTATTCATTAGGTAACCAAAATGGTTTACACCGCAAAAACCGTAATCAATACAAAGAAATGTAAAAAGAAAATTTTCTCTTTTTCAAAATTGACAATGAGCAGTAGACAAAACGTAGACATCAGGATTCAAGATTCATTTTTAGAATATCCTAATCATTGTTCAAATTTTATAATATTCAACAGAATTTTAGATCCAATAAAAACTAATTTACTTTAAGAACGACCTCGAGTTGGAAAAGAAAACGTTTTTAACAATCAAAAAGGTTGTCTAAAAACATCCAACTTCTTATTTTGTTATAAAAAATTAAATTTCGAAATCCAAGAAAGATTTTTGACCCACACCCATTCAACCTGAAGACTATTATTTAACAGATTAATTAGATTGGGCTAAGTTATTTTGTGATCCTGAATATATGTACGTTTCACTTGCTACATATTTAAATTTGATCTCAAATATATATTGGGACCTTTTTGGTTACACGTATTCAAATCATACCAAAAATATAAACCATAGAGCTTTGCAACTGAAATATTTCATAAGACATCAGAATATGAAGAACTTTCAATAATAGATATGAACCCGAAGGTTTTAACAAATATGAACAACAGTTTTAGAGCATTCAAAGGTGTAGCAATATATGATTTTGAGATGATTATAGTTTAATCTTACCCACTAATGTGCATTTCATTATTAATATATACATATATAGGATAGAGTGGGGCGCATTTTGTTTTAGTCCTTTATATATACTGACTTGAAATACACATCTATTCATATGAGCACTCAAGTGAAACGATATTTCATTCGACTTATAATGCTTTCAAATGATATTTACCGTTAAAAAGCTATAGCGGACTTCTTTTAATTTTAATAAAAGCAAAATATAATATAAAAGATTGTTTAATTGTTTAGCTATATCTTTTAGATTAGATCTCCATAATGACTAAATTTCATACTTTGCCCTTGATATACATAGCATTTTGATACTTTTGTCCCTGACGGACTGTTCTGTTTTTATCTTCGAAATGTTTAAATACCAAATTGCAGTCATATAGTCACGGATTTTGATGCGCCATTTTGCCTCAATCTTACTTTTAGTATTTCAAGTTAACATCGATTATAATCAAAAATCGGATGAATGTTTTTGCCAAATTTTTTGCATTTTCGTGGTTGGAAATTCCATAGCTCCGTAATTTGTAGTATACACATTGATTACGTCTATGGGTCAAATATAGCCCACCATAATGCAATGTTAGGATACTTACATATCTTTTCACAGATTGTTGATGTTTTCCCCTATAATATTTCGACTGCGCCGGTTTACTTCACCCGTCGAAAAGCCAAATGGATAATCTATCTAGTATGAATATTATAAGAACTTCTGTTCTATACTTGCAAGCTTTTATTTCCCTTTGCAGGACATCTTTCAAGTGGTGAGTCCTTTCACTCCACACTCATTTCTCATAGTCATCGTTTTGTCTTTAACTTTCCTGCTGGATTCTGGCAAACAAATTCGACTAACCTCAATTAGCCGCGAGTAATTCAATTTGAATTTGATTCGAAATTTACGATTGGCCCTTAAGCATTTAAGTGGCACATGGGGTGCCCCATCATTTAGCGGGGCTCCACACCGCACCAGGTACGTGACATGCTGCTGCCACTCGCTGTTGGCTCTTGTCTCTCTATGCCTCAACTTTCTCCCTCCATCTGCTACTCCAAGATACTCTGTGCAATGCCCCAAAGACAACAACAGTGATGGGGCATAGGCATCTCTATGGAAATGTTTATTTATGTCACGAACATCCAATGGCCATAAAGTGTGTGTCAAAGTTCTCAATAGTTCACACTTCACCCGTGGCTCCCTTGCAACCCACACACTCGCAGCACACACACTCACAATCAGCCAAAAATACACACGTGCCACAGCCGCCTTTCGACTTGCTTTCCTTCTCCTTTTCCTTCGACTTTGTCTTCTTCTTGTTGGTGTTTTATTATTGTTTTTCCATCTTATTTATTATCAATTTTTGGTTTTTGGCTCAATTTGTTAGCATAATTTAAACACACACACACAACCACAGAAACAAAATCTATGTCCACGATTTGTTGTCAAGTTTTCCTCTTTTTCGATTTTCTTTCTCGGTTTCTTTTTGGTTTTTGTTTATCTGGAGTAGAATTAATTTTCTTTTTATGTGACCAAAACAAAGTTGTTAATTTGTTTGACGAAATAGATTTAAAATGATGGAAGGCAGACAAATGTTTAATCACAAAGGTCAAATGCTATTTTAATTTTAAGGTTAGATTTGAATATAGAAAATCACTAAATTCTAGAATTTTGGTAAGAGATTTTTAAAGGATTTTACTTGTTATAAAACCAAATGAGTAGATGTAATGTTGATTTTAGGAATGTTTTTTTTTCTTATAATCTGAATTAACCCAGTTTAAATTGGGTCCAATTGAGTCCTTCCTATAGATATATTCACTTACCTTCCGTATCTGTAGGATTTTAAAGTAATCCTTATATAAATGAAAACGAAAGTTCAAATTAAATTGGACCAAAAGGACAAGAAAGACAAAAACATATAGAGAAACGACATGTATTCATAATTTTTGCAGATAATATGAACCTTTTTGAAGTTCAAAGACATATTCGATTACATAGGAATATAGTTTTTAGGTCTGAAATTGGTAGTGTGGATTTCAAAGGGGTCTTACTTAGGAAAGCAAATCTTCTCCTATTTTTGTGTTAAATAAAGCTAAAAACACATTGTTAATGAATGATCATCATTTCGATCACTCGCCAATATCATCATATTATTGTGAATCCGTAATAAAACGGATGTTAAAATCAGTTGTGATTTCGATCATTCCCAAAGAGTGAGTAACACTCGTTAAATTAGAATGGATCTGTATCAAAATAATATAATATATGAAGACTCAAAAGCAACCCACAGGGGGCTTAGTAAGGAATAATACTTAAATGATAAATTTAAGTTATTTTTAAGATCCTAACGAAACGCATTGCTCCGTCGAAACGAGTTCTTTGTTAGATTTGGATGAGTACTGAATTGTATTTTGGTTTTTTATTGGCATATTATCAATTTTAGTAGGGTAAAATCTATTTTCTCTATACATGGAAATCAGAGAAGTGCTATGGGTTTATCTAATTTCCGATGTACCTTTTAAGTGAACACTAAATATTGTTAAAACCCCCAAATATCAACAGAATGAAGTATATACCTATTTATTTAGATTTTCTATCGCTTTTTATGATCTTGTGCTTGATAATCATGGAATAAAGATTGTAAAATATGAACCATCGATTGTTGAATTTGACTAGGCTTATTTCAATATAAACTTCTTTTCATCCTTATCTTGATTAGCACACAATGCACATTTGCTACCGTTTAAACAACATTTCTCCTTTTATAACTCTTCTTGGGACACTTGAATGCAGGAAGGAAGTGGAGCGCGCCAAAAAACGGAACCATCTGTCGCTTAAACTGAAAAACTTGAGTGACAACAAGCATAAAACAATAAAAGAAATAAAAACGAATGAAAACGCAAGGTAAAAACAACAGAGACAAACAGAGAAAAAAGAGTAAATTTAAACACTTGCTGAAAAAGGGGGAAGTTATTAAAAAGCGATAAACCCAGAGCAAAACGCATTGGCGAATTGTTGAACACCTTGAGTTTTGTCGTAGAGAGAGAGAGCGAGAAAGAGAGAGACAGAGACCTCGACCCCCCTCTTTCACCATTCACTCTGAAATTATGGAATTCTTATGCTAAAATAATGGACCCAGAGGCTCACGAGCTGCACAGAGGCGATTCGAGAGCTACGAGTCGATGGAACGATCGATCGATCGATCAGTAATAAATTTGTTTCACTTGGGACCCCAGTGAACCAGTATGATGGAGAAGGAGGAGGAGGAACAGCAGCAGCAGAAGGCAGGAGGATGACAACAAATACAATAAAAAGAGAAGTCTTCCTAATAATGTACAGCGGTAGCGGGAGCATCATGTCGCGCGTTTTGTTTCTTTAATTCATGAGAATCGGTCTTGGGATCGAGAAGGGATTGTGGGATTGTGCGACCAGTCAGCCAGTGAGCCAACAACTGTTCATGGTTCAAAGAGTTGACCAACTGGGCGATAAGTCATTGAAATTCAATAATATGTTACGCCAGTTTCATTGCACAAACCCAACCACAACAAATAAGCGAAACAACAAAAAAAAAAACACATAAGCGAAAAGCTTGTCCATCCGGTTCAAAAGGAAGTCACTATTTGGTGGTAGCAGTCACAGTCACAGTGACTTTATATCTTGTTTATGAGTTCAGTCTGATCTGTCTGATTCTCTACCTATATCTGAGATTTGTTTTTCATTAATTATGCATCTTTTTTTCCCCTTCGCCTTGCCTGTTCTCGTATTCCAGATGATAAATAGCCCGAGATTAATAAGGCGCCTGGCTAAATGGCGTGGAAAACATTCACATATGTATGCAATGGAGAGACATTAACGATTATGAAATTTATTTATTCTCTACCTCTCTTCTCTCTCTCTCTCCTGATGATTATCTCCAAGTGGAGGAAGAAGCTCAGCTCACTGGGCCTGGTTCAGAATGAAATCATTAGCCAGAGACGAAGAAAGATTTGTATAAATTATTTATTTTGATCATCTGATTAGTTGATCTGTTGACGTAAATAAGGTCATAACTTAAAACAAATATGAAATTCCTATAGAAAATCTTAATTGCCTATTTGACAAAGATTTAATTTGATAATGCGAAAAACTTTATTTATTCATGATCAATCATAATTAATTAATTGTTGCCAGTTATTTTGAATGTCACAGATTTCAATGACCTAGCAAGGCAAATTTATCTTTAATGTCGTCCTTTTTTCATCCCTTTTAGAACAGTCAAACTTAGATGATTTGTATCCTGGATAGTTCCAACTGATTATATCAAATTTTCCATAAAAGTAAAAACAAAAATGTCAAAAATTCTTAACCATCACCAAAAAGCATCTGGAATAGAACATTTAATGTGGAACTCTACTTACTTTGTACATTTATGAAATAAAGTTAGATAATAAAGTAAACTTCATGTATGCGAGTCATTGATAATTAAGGACTATGTGAAATATTTCGGCGTACTTTTCTATATTCTTCTTACAAATCGCTTTTCAATCTATGCATTTAACTCTTGTCACTTATAGGTGAGATCGCGTGTTAGTTGCTTATTAAGTCTATCTATAACTTAGTATTACTGTATCTAAGTTACGTTTAGATACACTATTTTGTAGACACACTTAGTATTTACATTCAAAGTCATGCTTCCTCTACTTTTCCTTATATATTAATAAGGAATATTAGTATTTTTTAGAAAATATGGTAATTCAGTTTTTGGTTAGCGTTTTTCAACTTATTGTAAGACTTTTTCTTAAAATAACTGTGAAAACATTAATTTTTAAGGGTAGAATAAATACTAAGTAGTGTTTTAATCGGAATTCCTTAGAATTCCTAATTCTTTTATAGTTGTAAATATTACTAAAGCCGTGTACTTATAATCGCTGAACTCAGCATTCAACTAGCAAAGTTCCAATTGCCTCACGTTGTCAGATTGCTGGCCCTAGCTCAAGGCCTTAGTCAGGTATGGGAAACTGTCCTTTTCATAGATTGTAGAATTTAATACTTTTTCTTAGGATTTCATTGAATTTATGTGGAAATTTAGTTTCGGTTTTGATTCAACCAATTGAAAATGAAGCTTCACATATTAGGATTTTAAATCAAAATATATCGAAGTTAATTCAATAACTTTTTGGCGCCTCCTACTTTGAATCTTGGACAACCTATTTACCCAACTTCCACATATTTACAGGATATGTCATTATTTATACGTATATATACGTAGGCAAACCTTCTACTTAGAGTGAAATATATGAAAGCTGTAGGGAAATAAGAATTCGAATCCTTTCTTGTTTTTAATGTATAAATATTATAAAACCGCAACGTAAGTTAATCTAGGATTAACCCATAAGGATAAATGTCTATCTAAAGTGAAAAGGATTTCTGTAAATTGGGATTTTTGTATATTATTCCAAGTGACTCAATTTATATAACTTAACAAAGTTCTTATGGCTGTTTAGAGCTTCTCTTCAAATATTTCTGGTTCAAAATTCTTAATTTTTGAGATACAGTAGAACCCGGCTATAATAACTCTGCTTATAACGTCCGTCCGGTTATAGCGACAAAAGTTCGATGAGTGATTGGTTGGTCCTAATACAAACTTATGTGAAAGAGCCCTTCGGTTATATCTTCGTCAGTCCCTTGAGCGTCGTTATAGCCGGGTTCTACTGTATATATACTTACTTTATTAAAATTTACTTGGTTTGTAGTTACAGTTATAATTCGAATCCAGTTATTTTTGCAAAGGATACACACAAACAGTTTAATGATTGTATTCAAATTGTTTTATTTTTAGTTAATTTTTTTAATCTTTGTTGTTTTAAGTTTTCTTTTTTGTCTTTGTTTTGTTTTGTTTCGTTTTTGCATTCAATTGTTTATAACCTAATTTGTGAAATTTATGCAAAAATTTGAAATTTTTAAACAAAATAAATTCTAACCATTTTTTTTTTTTGTGTGTGTTTTTTAAAGTGTATTTTAAGTTCGTTAACTATACAAGAAGTGTGTCTGTTGATTATTGAATCGATCGTTAGTATCGCGAATATGAATATATATTTATATATATTTTATTTATATTGTGTGTATATATAATATAATATCTAATTTGCTGATATGGGATGCTAAACTTACAAATAAAAATGTATGTTTAATTCAAGTTTTTGTTTTTATGTAAAATAAAGTAAAATTAAATTATGAAATATACAGAAAATTGTTGTTTTGTCACAAGAAACACAGACTGCAGTTTGCTTAAGAAGCGAATTTGTTTAATTACAGAAAAACTGATATATATATTTATATATACTATATTGTTAAGTACACACAATAGATGCGGAAAGTTTTTTGGGGGATTTGAAAGATTTGCTGAAGCCTGCGACATACAATTGTGAAAAGGATGGGGAGGAGGAGCAGATGGGGGACATATAGCAGATAAAGAGTTTTATACAAATTTTGCCCACACACGAAAAAAGGTAGCCGCTTAGAACCAATACAGATCCTTTGATGATTCCTGCACTTGAGCTTCCAGACCTAAGAAAGGTAAGAAAAAAGGAGTAAGGAAGAGGAGAAATTTAAATGAAATATGCGAATGGGTTTTTGAGGGTTGTCATGCCAATTCTTGGCATACATATTTAAATATTTGACCTTTTTTGAAGTCTCTCATCCCCCCATCACACACACACACACACACACACACCGAGACACTCACCTGCCATTGTTGGATAACTCGAGTAGGCTGCCGCACTCTCCAATGCATGTGCCGTCTGCTGGTCATGATGTAATCTGTAAATATATGTATGTATATGTTCGCTGGTCAAACGGAATCCCTTTCTGTTTTGTGGGCTTACCTTGAGCCGGCATGACTGTATTGCTGCGGCAGTCGAAGGAGGCTACCATATTGGGCCATATTGTGATGATAGGCATGTGCGTGGGCCGCGTGCGCATGCGCTGCATGGGCATAGGAACCATAGTGGGCAGCTGCCGCATGCGGCACCCACGGATCGGTGGCATATCCAGTGTCAGTTGCCGACCCATACAAGTCGCTAACCTGTCGGTGTACCAATTGAAAGAGAAAGAGAGGGGTAAACAAGGGTTTTTAGAAAAGATAGCCAATCAGCCACGAAACCGAATTACAACTTATTTACTATACACAAAGAGAACCAGAGCCAGAGCCATAGCCAAAAGCCAAGAAGGATGAACAGAGCAGTCACTAGTGTAATTGCCGCACGTATTGCAGTAATCGGTTTCTCCTCTCTGACTTTGACTCTGAACTCGAACCCGAACCACTACCATTGTTCTCTGGCCAGGAAGGTGGCTTACCTGTGGATGTGTGGGCGCGGGTATGGGATGCACATAATTGCTGTTCCAGAACGATGGTGGGAAATTGCGAGTCGACATGGGGCTGTTGCTTTCTGCAAAGACACAAAACAACAAAAAAGGAATTTAACAATTTTAAGTACATTCTCCATTTAAATCGACTCACTTATAAAGTGCCGACATAGTCTCTTCAATATTCTATATATAGGATAGGATAGTGTTTACTTTTGTTCTATGATTATGGCAGACTTTAACATGATCGAAACATATAAATGTCTGCATATTCAAATATAAGACTTTCCTTAAAAAAAGGAGTTTTTCCAAGTCAGCCTAACAAATTCTGAACTTTACCAAACTTTAATCTTTCCTCTTAAAGGCAAGTAATGCCTCATCTTCTCTCACACAAATCTCAGTTCCCTTAGATTGTCTTGTCTTAATGAGCTTAATGCGAACATAATCCTTAGCTTACTTTCATAATTCAAAACTTGTTTTGCTCCTCCATTGGTGAACTAAGATTATCATACACTCCCCCTCTCATCCATACATCTCTCGTGCCTTTCAAATAATACGAATGGGGTAACAATTTCAATTCAAGTCCATTGGTGATTAACTGACAAAGTGCGGCCTGCTTTTTGTCTGCTAAAGATTGAGAGCGGGAGCCATATGCAGTGTAGTGTCTATGTGTGTGTGAGTGTGTGTAGGGAGTCGCAGGAGTCGTTGGATTTGGTGGAGCTTCACGTTGTCGGCGCCATGGCTTGTTGCAAATAACTGAGCGGAATGTTTTCGGTTGTCGTTGTTGTTGTTGCATTGTCGCCTTCTTGTTCAGGATCATCACTTGTATTAAATGGTTGTAAATCTACGCGTTTATGAAATGGCAAACGCGCGCCGATTCTTGGGCCGGCAACGAGCCATGAAGACATCTCCATTACGTGTAATGGAGCTCCCTCTTACTCTGGCTCGCGATAGCTTCTCAGCCGAAAATAGCAGCCACATTTGGTCGTTCAATTGTCGTTCAGGAGGAGGAGGAGGAGGAGGAGCAAGAGGACTAGCTGGCAGATGGAGATGCGAGGGGGGTAAAGACTACAGGGAATCAGCTTGATACCAAAAACTTGCATAGGCGCATTTGCGTTGACAACATTCCAAACTCAATTCGAGGGAAAAATATACAACAACTGCATTGCCATCAACATTCGAGGATGTGACTCGACGACTCCGTCTCCATCTCCATCTCCATCTCTGACTCTCGAATCTCGACTCCTCGTGGTGGATGGATGCTGTTGCTGCTGCTGTTGTGGTGGATGTGTAATGTTTGTGCTTGGCTGCCGTCGCGAGTCGCAACTTCCACGGCACGTTTGTGTTTGTGCCTTGCATGCTGATGACGATAATGACGACGACGATGATGATGATGACGATGGTGCACCCTGCTCTCTCTTTTTCACTCCCAACTTATACATATATCTGACTGGCTAGCTGGCTGAGATGCCGCGTGCCTGGAGGAGTTGAAGCCATTCACTCATACGCTCAACTGAAGTTAAGGAATTCCCATTAATGTGCAAACAAGTAAACTGCTAAAGATTTTTCTTCACCCTCTGGCCAAAAAGCAAAGGCAGAGTATATTAAGATCACATAAACTCTATTAAAATCGATTGTCCTATCAGTCCTACCAAATGGAGAACTTTTAGGCATCCCAAAAAACGAAAACGAATTCTGAAAAGAATCTGATTGATATTTTGTTGTGGAAGATGGAGTTACCTAAGCCGATTCTATGAACCAACCTGGACCAATCAATATGCCGTTTAATCCTTAGAACCCTTCTTGTTCCCTAAAACGTTCTGCAGAAAAGGCTAAACTATAAGACCTAAACTTGAAGCCATATTACATTTTAAGCCTTTTAAGATATTTTTGGTATCCATTGTTAAAGGCATCTTTTTGTTGGCTTCTAGTTAGGGTATATCTCATTCGACTTATAGACAAAGATTGGGAGTTTTCTTTCTTTCCTTTTTTGCTGTTGCTGTGGCCAGTTCAATTTCACTTTCCATCTTCAAAAGCGAAAGCCGCAAGTGAAGCTATGTTGGTACCTGTTTCACCTTTCACCTTTGTTGGTAGCCTAATGAAGTCATGGGTTGCGTATCATCATGGTCAAGAATTTATGGCCTGATAAGGCAAAACGATCACCAACGACGACGACAGCGACAGCGACAACGACAACGATATGAGAATGATACTTGTCCTAGAAGGGTCTCTCTAAGGCCATCGTCGTCGTCGTCGTCGATGTCGATGTCGTCCCTCCGTCTGTTCGTTCTTTCGTTCGTTTGCGTCTGCGTCTGTGACTCGTTTCAGTGCAAGGCGGGTGCCAAGGAATTTTAAATCGAATTCTTTAGGCATCTAATTAAATACTGAAAACGAAAACAGAAAGCAAGTAGAAGAACCAAGAAAACATAAGATTCTGATATATAGATACAGAAAAGTGCAAGCGTGCCAGTTGCCATCTCTGTCGCACATCTCGCTGCATCTCTCTGTCGCACTCCTTTGAGTTTTCTCTATCTGTGTGTGTGTGGAGCAGTTAATTGAAATGCATTTTAAAATCGTAATGAGGAATCTATGCGGCATTCGGCATTGCCACCGTCAGTCAGACGAACCGCACACCAACAACAACAACAACAACAGCAACAACAACAAGAGCAACATCGACCGCATCGCATTCCTGCGACATTTCATAGCACATTCCAACTAGATATACATATATACATACATATACATACATATACGATATATAAAACAACTACAACAACAACCATAAAAAAAAATCTATATAAAATGCTGCATAGTTTTAAAAGTAAAAATGCAAATGTGTCTATGCGTGTGTGTGTGTGTGTGTGTGTGTGTGTGTGTGTGTGTGTGTGTGAAAGTTTATGTGTGTGTTTCAAATAGACAAATGACCAAAATGAACTTTAAATACCATTAAGCAGCAAAAACAACAACAACAACAGCAAATGCAAACCGAAAAAAGTAAACAACCATTTTTTGTTTTTTCGTTTTTTGTCTTTGCGTTTAACAACTTAAATCTCATCGAACATTGGCAATTTAATGGCTAAAACAGTGCCAGAACAACATTCAGTTTATAGACCAAAACTTAACCCATTGACCTAGTTTAGTTAGATTTTATTTAGTTTCAATTTGGTTAAATTTTAATTATGAATAAATGCAAATAACAATCAGTGTTCAGATTCATTTGTCAAACATTTTTAAACTGTTCGCTATAATTTTTGAATTTTAAATACCATTAATGAAATGAAGGTCCGAAAGGACTTGGAAATCTTAATCCCAATTGAATTCAATCAGACATTTTTAAACACATTCTAAATATAGAAATTCCTATATTATTACTTGAAGGTGAAATGACAATTAATTGCAATTCCTAAGGTTTGATATGACATATCACGTACTTGGTATATAATTTTCAGTATCAGAATCATAAATTTCCACCATCATCCAAATATTCTAATGTTAGGTCTTTAAGTCCAACAAATTTAAAGCAAAAATCATAGAATTTGTATATTTTAGGTGATAGAGGATCTAGCTCATCAGTTTGGTTGGGGGAAATCTACTATCAGATCGATAAATCGAACATTGGGAGGGAAAATCGTTCTTGCTTATTGAAATTTGATCAGTTTTATATATAAAAATCGACTTTGGGTTGTGATATGCTTTTAGGTTTAACTTAAAGTATCAGATTCGAATGTTTAGACAAATGATAAACAAATGATTTGAAAATTACAGTTTTTTCGAGTCTTTCTTTGCTATTTTATAGATCTGTTCCTGATGCTACATATGTATGTATATTATCAGTATAGGAGAATAAAGTTGTTCATTACTGGTTACCTTTCTTTTAAACGGGATCAATTGACAAAGTAAGATTAGTATATGAAATCGATTAACACACATATACATATGTTGTATCATTCAATATCCTGAATTGCCCATATGTAAGATCTGAATAAAAGCATCTAAAATATACATATGTATTAAATTTGGAATTGACGCATTTTCATTTTCAAGAGAATGTTAACTGAATGAAAGAAACAAAATTGCAGAAATTTATTGTCTTTAATGCTGTACTTTATTTTCGAAAATAAAGTGTGAATTGATTTTCTCTTTTAAAATAAATTGAACAAAATGGAAATTATTTTCATTTGTGTGTGGGGGATTGTGCAAAAGCAAGCAATTGCCATACTGGAATTGAGGTGGAAAATGGCAGCCACAGAAACTCAATAAAAAGCCGGAGATAAGCAGATGAAATTGCGTTTAACTGTGGGTAAAAAGGAATACGCCGCAAAATGTTCGAATGGCGAGCATTGATTGCAAATGAGCAGAAGCAAATGATGGAGCAGGATGAAAATGTGGTAGACGATGAGGCAGGAGGCAGGAGGTGTGGGTGCACCTCCAGGGAGGGAATGGTTGTGGGGGCGTGGCACACGTAGCAGACATTAACATTAAGTGCCACCTGTTTAGCATGCAAATGTTTTCTATGCGGCATTCTAATTGATCGATTGAGCCATGAAATGCTAATAAAAATTTCTCAAACTGAGCATGAAAAACCAAACGAAAAGCGAAAAGAAAAACTGCGTCACTGAAAATTGCATAAATAAGTATACAAAATACACAAAAAAAAGAAAAAGAGACGGGGAAAGAGACTAAAATGAAGGCAGGAGAAGATAGACAGACAGGCATGAACAAACGAAACGTTTATCTTCATTAAAGGAGGTAATTAATTTTGAAATCGAAAGAACAAGCGAGTGGCAAGTGGCAACTTGATTTATTTGGTTTATTGTGTGCGACGCAACGCAACCAAACGAAACGCATCACAACGCTTTGTGGCATTCACAGACGACTAAAAGAAGGGTAAGACCAAACAGAAGGAGACGGCCAGAGAGGGACACAGAGGGGCAATGGCAAGTGCCATCTTCTTAAAGTGGATTTATATATACAGATATATATATGTACATATATACAAATCGAAAAAAAAAACATCTCACACATTAAAAACAAAAGCGAAACGCAAAACAACTTTTGCCAAAATTTATGTTAAATCGTTTAATATTTAAAACATAATAAATCAATAATAAGAATATTTATTTGAAAATTTAATTAAACTCAATTTGGTTAATAAATACAATTGAAAAGTTTATTAAAAGAGAAACTTATGGGGTAATAAAATGAAAATTAATGAAATAAAAAAGTATTTAATCAGACAGAGTAGACATAAAAGGATATATTAGAAGGATATCACAAGGCCTTATCTGCAAATTTGCTGGGAACAGTGAAAGTTATGGGTTATCATTTTTCGGACTTGGGTATTTTCAAAGTTTTTGAGATATGTAAGATCTTCCCTTTAGAATGTGAGAAGTGCCGACGGCCAAAAATATAAGAAAAAGCAACAAAGAGGACAAACTGGGCCAAAATTAGCAACGGTCCCGACTCTTTTGATTCACAAATTTTAACAATAAACATAGTTTTTAATAATAAAAGTATCTAAATAGGAGATATAGGATATTTAGCTGACGTGTTCCAAAGTTCATTTCTGGCCTAACTATGATAACTAATTCATAAGGACAGATACAGAACGGGAGTCTCGGAACACCCCCTGAAAAGTAGATATTTTCTCTCGTCTTTACGCCTTTACTTATGAATCTACAAAGAGGTCTTTAAGTTTAAATGAGTCCTTAAAGACCTTTTTGTAGATTCATAAATGAAATGAAATTAAATGTATCCTTAAACTGAAAAAACATTCCACCCTCGATTAATTTTATATTTCCTAAGCCGAAAGTCTTAATATTTTAAAATATGTATTTTCCGATCCGTTCATCCTAATTATTAACTTACTCTTAATACTTTCTTTCATTTTCGTATTTATAAATCAAAACTTTGTTTTGCTCTTTCAGATTTGAATTTTAATGCTTAAAACTTGATCCTTTTTCTATTTTTGACTGTAATTTTCGGTAATAAATTAAAACATTTACTAAATCTTGTTGTATTATGTGAATTCTTTAAAAAATTTGCAAATTTTCCGAACAGAAACTATGCATTTTTAGTCCTTGCTTTATCCTAGATTCATATATCCATACGTAGTGCCAATCAAAGTTCTGGCTAATCTCTTTGTGCATTTTTGAGTTAGAAGTAATCCTAAGGGATGACTAACTAAGTATATAACAATATTTTCTAAAACAAACTCTTGAATCAATTAAATATACATCGTTTAAAGAAATGTGCATTATTCTAATGTTCAAATTGCACATTTCAATGACTCCCACAAAGATTTGCACGGTTTTAAAGTCAAATTCTACAAATCTTTTTTAGTCTCAACTGCACAATTACACAATTTAATTAGAACATTTTAATAACTTCGCCTTTTGGAGAGGATTTTCAGCTAATTATAAAATTTTCTCGGTTCTGGGAACTGGAGAACTTCTCACTCCCTAGTCCAACTGGAGTGAAGTGAAAGAAGTGACTTCTTGTAGCCAAACACGCAAACTGACAGCTGGGACAAGTACATGACATGTGCGGGCCTCTTTGATCAAAATAATGTAATGTCTCTACCCCCCCGAAACCAACCCAACCAACTCGCTGAAGTGATTATGATGATGATGATGACGCCTACCTTTTGCATCCTTATTGTTGTAGTTGAGGGCACGGGAGAAATGCTCATCGACCACACTTGCCGTATCACCCGAATAATTGGTGAATACAACGCAGGTGGCCGATAGATATTGAGCTCGACCTTGACTATTGCCACCGCCGCCAGCAGCGCCACCACTATTGCTTGTGGCATCCAATGGCAGCTCCTTAGACATGGCGCCACTTGCCGAGCCCACTCCCGTTGATGAGGCACCACCCGCTGATGGATTACCACCGCCCCCGTGCAGCGCATGCGAATGGGAGTGCGGGTGACGCGGTGAGTCGGGACCAGAGGAGCAGGATGATTCGTTGTGATGCTGATGCTGTTGAGAGCCCACCAATCGTGCTGCAAAAAGAATTTGGAATAGATATTATGAAAAGGTTTTTTAATTCCAAGAAATGTCATAAGAAATTACTGTGTCATTGATCGCCTCGAAAATATCAAGGACCTTATAAAAAGTGTTAAATTATTGAAAAACAAGGGTTTCCAATCAAAGCCTGGATATAAGAGTTTTCGGATCCTAATAATAGTAAAAAGATAACAAGCAAAGACATAAACTTCAGAAATTGCACAACAATTGACGGAGTTCTGTTTATAGAACGTAATGATATGAATTTGAATATTTAAGATTTTTTAACTTAACTTTTGGTGATTCTAAACTTTCTGTTCCGACTATTATATTCCCATTCGAATTTCGGCCCCTTCCAATTGATTTCAGAGAGTCAAATCTAATTTTTATAAGAAGTAGGCCAGAGTTTTAGTTTTCGAGTTGCAATTGTCACTAAGGGATCTTAAACCAATAACAAAATAAGGCTTGGATTTTGAGAGTCGCTCAGAACTGGATGATATTACAGATTCGCAAAATTTGAGGTTTTTGCCCAATATTTCTAACAAATTTTCTACAAATCTATTTGGGCTTGGAAACCTCCAGGATATATACATACAGATCGGTCTTTTAAGTAGTTAAGACTTTTTCCGGCTCTCTTTATGCGTTTGCGTTTAGGCCAAACAGCCAAAATTATAAAAGGAGGATATCTGAAAGAATATTTGCTAGATTTCTTCATGACTATATCGACTCGCCCAAAGGAACTTAAATTTACATACAAAATTCAGATTTTCAATTGTCTCCAAATCAAAAGTTGGGGTTAAATTAAAAATTAGTGGTATGCAGTTTATCTTAGTTTTGCTAGATCTACAACTTCTTCAAAGAGTTCAAACTTCTGTCTGTAATATTTCAGATTTTGGAAAAAAAACGTCTTAAATATATGCCCTCCAAAAAACGGACTTCTCTTTGTTAAACTGTGAAGACCATTTTGGCGGTCCATTATCTGAATACAATAACCAACAATTTAAAGAAAAAAATTACTCCATTAAATTACTTAGGAGCCGAGAAAATCAGAACTAAAAACAAAAAACCTTGTATATCAAGGTTGTATAGTTTTGAAAACAAATGTTTTTAAAATTTTCATTCTCTTTCATTTCTGGCAATTTGTCTTTTTTTCTTTTGGTTGTTTTCAATCAATCCATGTTCCACATAGTTGTAAAATGTGCAATCAATTGATTTTCATAATGAAATATGAATTAATTTATTGAATGCCAACTGGAATGGAATGCGACTTGGTCCAACTGTGGTGAATGTCAGCAAGAATGTGAAAAATGTTTTGCAAATTAATTAGCTGCGACGAGCAACGATATACATACGTGTGTATACATATGTATGTATATACATATATCTACTATATCTGGTATGTACGACATCTAAACAGCCTCCTGGTTGTATTTAGTTAAACGATAGACAAGTGCTTACCCTCAGCTTCGCTGCGTGGCACGATGAGATCCTCTTCTTTGGTTTGATGCGTTTGATGGGCATGTGTGCGACTGTGTAACGAATGTCCAGGGGCTCCACTGAGTCCAACTGGACTCATGCCCAGGCCAGCAGCACTGCCCACACTACTGCTGCTGCCAGGAACCACTTGGCTGCCCATTGATCCATTGCCGCTGCTTAGGCCAATTGGACCGCCGAGACAAGCAACACCCACATTGCCACCGCCACCTCCATTGCCGCCACCCAATTGCAAACTGGATGAACTGGCCTGATTTGCCACAGCAGCAACAGCTGCCGCCGCCGAATTGTGTGCAGCGGCGGCAACAGCTGCTGCTGCAGCATTGGCGCTCACCGATGGCGGTAGAATGGGACTGCAGGGTGAATGAGAGCTACCAGAGGCGCTGGATGAGGCGGCCAATTGGACACCCGATGAGGAATACAAATCCTGATTGAACTGCAAATAGAGAAAGATCAAGAAACAATATTAGACTCAAATCGTTAAGACAACAGCCCTTTCAGCCCAGCTCTAATTCTAGTCTAAAGTTGGCAAGAAAATGAGTTATGAGCCGCCTTGCAGCAAATTGAAAATGACACAATACGAAAATTTATGCTGATGGAAAATGCTAAGAGGGGGGGAAAAAATGCGCCATTAAATTTACGACCGTTGGCATATTATCACGAAGAAGACCAAGGGTAAGACAAAAAGTTCAAGAGGGGCGCTGGGGGGCAGGGAACTGTGGACGAGGCGATAATCACGCCGCAATCTTCCAGCTTAACAAAGTGTCAAACATAATGCGGCGCTGGCGACGATTTACGACCAACACCTTCCGTCTTGCCGCCGCCAACCCCAGAAACTCCCCTGCGCTCCCATCCCCCCTCTCCCTCTTTATTTCTCTAATGAGCCCATTAGTGTTGCGCTCCATTTGAATCTAATGCAACATTTGGAACCAAAAATTGCTTCTAAATTTAAACTATAACCCGACCGCGACCTCCTGCTCCCTCAAACCACTCAACTAGGTAGTCTTCGTTCACTTTGGCGTATGCCAAAGGTTTAATAATGGGTTAACCAGGCACGATCCATTTATGCATTGGCATTCTACTAAGCAGCGCGGGGTGGGGATGGGATGGAGGCATAACTCTTTGATTTATGACCAAACGCTTGCCTCAAGTGGGTGTATCTGTAACGGTTCAATACAATCGGGGTGAGAGGTGAGCAATGGGCCAAAAGGGGAATAGGGGAAAGAGGAGGGGCGAGCAGCTGCGGCTTGTTTACAAAGTCTTTCAACTGTCGGTGGCTCAATTAGACAACATTTTGCAAAGTCATCAGCAAATTTCATTCCTCCTAAATGAAGATATTGCAATAAAAATTATGTTCACTTTAAGAATTCTCTTGCTCAATCGATTCCTTAAGATTTGCCAGTCATGTTTTTTAAATAATGATATTATGGCAATTTCAAACTTTTGGTTATTCAAATCTTTTGTAGTTTCTTACTTTCAAAGTTCAGATACAGAGTGAATTGAACCAATTTACAATAACTATTTCAATTTAGCAATCGAATGTATGAAATCTAAGTTTATATCGCCAATAAGATTTCATAGAGTAAAAAAGTGTGTCCTTTATCCTTTTAAATGTTTAACGATCTCAGTCTATATTCTCTTTTTTGAAGACCAATTAAGAATCTTGTCAAGTCTCCCTTCAAACACTTGAGACAATCTCTGATTGAATACCAAAATTGTTCTCTTTTCTTTTTAAATTCGTTTCTTTTCAATGAACTAAAAAATCAACAGAAAACTATTAAACAAACTTTATTTAGGGAAGTCTTTTCGAATCTTGTTTGTCCATCAATTATCTCTTCATGTTAATGAAATCAAACTCAGCGCTTATTTTGATAAACATAGGAAAAATGATTTTGGAATAGTCCCTTAAACATAAACACTCAAATAAATATAGATTTTAGCATGGGCGGATCTAGAGTCTAGACATGTTTTCGGGGGGTATCCAAGATTTTACGCCTTAAAAATGTATAATTTTCCGATCTATCGAACTTGCCTGACCCCTTCAAAAAGAAGTAACAAATTATTAGAAAGATTGATATTTCTATGGTGTCCACTTGCCCCAGACTGCGACTTGGATTGCTAAACCGGAATACATCTATTGGAAATTCCTTATTAGACAAAGCAACAACAAAACAGAAAATGGGAGAAGGGCAACTGTCTTTATGTGGATTATGGGTTTCACAATTGTATATCAATAAAATATTACTTCAAGGAGAAGATTTGTCTTCTATTATCTTCTCCTTAAAGCACTTGAACATTAATGGTCACCTTAACCAAATCTTGGACAAGCGATCATTTTGATTAGTCAAACCATGAAAGGATTTAGAAAATATCAAGATTTTTTGTCTTAAAAAGTTTATTAATTTTGGATGTAGGTTAAAGTGGTCGACCAGTTAGAGAATGGGTGGAAATAAGGGTAAAAAACAGTTGAAAATCATTTGAGTTAACCATGTTTATGAGGTGTCCAAGGGTCCGGTGTCTTTCTCCCCCTGGACTCGGCCAAGATTATTGTATTTCTTTAATATGAAATTTTGAACATTAATGGTAACCTTAATGTTTCAAGAACAGAAAGTGTAATAAAGTTAACTCTCTTTCATCTATATTATTATCCTTTTGCATCCACATCAACATGAAACTCTCAATTCTAACAATAAGATGTCAAACGATGTTCTTAAAGAGAATCATTGGTTCAGAGGAAATAAAAGTCCTTTGAGTATTCATTGACAACTTTTAAGATTATTCTTGTTTGATGAATTTCGAGAAGACGGAAAGATATGTACATATGTAGGTATATATGTATATATAGATAGTATATGAAAGAATATCAAAGATTAACTTTCACAATTAAAAAACCTATAGAATGTGAAAATTAAAACTTTCAAATTTGTCTACTCAATTTAGGCTTTGTTTTTGACACTTTTTTGATATTATTTACCCTTATGGTTAGGTTTTGTTTTTTTGATTTTCTCTTGCTGCTGTCACTTGAGTCAAGCACATAATCAATATATATATAGATATATATATAAGTTGGTTACCTGACTGTCTGGGCTTATCGGTTAACACTATCTGTACTCTGCCACCGATCTTTTGCCAAATTGCAGTAGCCAGAGGTGCAAAAACAATGCATAAAAGATTCAGATACAAATACAGATACAAAATGTATCTGCAATGCTCGCCTGTTATTAGGTGCAGTGATATTTCGATTATGCTCCAGACCAAGTCAGGGCAAAAATCACACGGCATAAATCACGAGACAAGGTTGTTTTCTGTTTGGGCTTGGGTGACTTTGTTCAGAGTTTAAGAGTTTGGTGTGTTTTTTTGGGGTTTTTTGTTTGTTTCGTTTTTGGGTTTGGGTTATCAGATCGGTTGACAAAACAAAAAAGCTCGCGGAAGATCGGCAAAAGAACTAATGGCGATACACACAATAAATTAACCGAACGGTCAGCCCAGAACAAAGTGTCGACGGTTGGACAAAATTGTGCGTCTGCTGCCCGTTTTGCCTTCAGGTATGTATGTATGTATAAACCGGTCATCCTTAAGCTCCATGGGCTCCAAGCTCAGCTGCTGACTCAATCTGCGATTGGTTGGTCAACGGGCAGCAGGCTCAGGCCAGAACTGTTTCAGCCGGGTCGTGCGGCGATTTTTGTGAGTTTTATCTTCCGAGCGAGCGGGTGTACAGGGCCCTCTTTTATGGGCATGCAAAAGTTCTATAGCGAATGAGTAAGAATCAGAGGGAATCGTGTCGTATCGGTTACTTACATAAAAGGCCAATTTCGATTTGGTCTTGGCGGCCTTGTATAATTGGAACTTGCGACACAAGAATTTCTTTGTGCCCGCAGCGGCAGGCAAAACCCAAAAACTTCAACCGACAAGTCTGAGACGAGTCCGAGCCAAGTTTCTTTTCTTATTCGTTTTGCCCTTTTGGCATCGTGAGAACTTTTCTGTACTTGTCACACAAAATCACAGAAAAATCTTCGAAATCAATGTTAGCGAAACAACAAGCGAAACAAAGACGCACAAATTCCTTGAAAAAAAAAAAAAACAGAAAAAAAAACAAACCAAACACTTTTTCTGTTTTCGTTGACTTTTTGTTGTTGTCTTTTTTGGTCTTCGGCTCGAGTGATTTGCCTTCACAGTGAATTCTGATGATTTGTTAGAAGTTTCTAATTATGCAAGGACTCTAAAACTGGTTTTTTGTAGCATACTTTTTGGGGCATTTCTAAGCAAATTAATGATTTATCTTCGATAAAGTGTACTCACCCTTTCATATTGATAAAACGAACGACTTGGTCCAGCGCGCCCATATAGATATGGATAATAGGCACCGTACATAACTTCAGGGCAGGACACTGCCATCGTCGCAATCGCCGAATTGCAATTGCCCTTCAAAAATTTTCAATTTACACTATGCACTCACACACAGGGGGGAATAAATGATAATCACAGTTTTCCTTGAGGAAATAATTTTTAACTTTGTTGTTGTTCACTCACTTCTCCTACTCGACCTACTCCGTCTATCTCTCTCTCTCTCTGTTTCACTGCTTCTTTTAGGCCTAGGCCTGGCTTTTAGACATTGAATTGAGTTGAGGAATACATATATCTGTGTATATATCTATGTATGTTGCTATAATTGCAGTAAACCGGCTTTTAAACACGAATCGTTTCTGTTTGTATGTGTGTGTGTGTGAGATGTTTTTTTTTTTTTCGTTTGTTGTTATTTTAGTTGTTGTATTATGGCGAATTCCTGGAATGAAATCTCCGCTCGACTAATTATATTTACATATTGTAAAACACCATCGCGTTTATATACTTATATATCCAAGAGCTTTAATTACTTTTCGTCTTTGTCGTTTTTTTGTTTCCTCTTTATTTCGCACAATCTTCTTTTTCTATGAATTCGAAATTTATTCCCGTTCATGGAGTATTTTTTTCTTTTTTGAAGTATTTCTTTTTTCTTTCTTTCCCCCTCTTATTAAACACAGGTATTGTTGTTGTTGTTGTTGTCGGTTTTGGTTTTTGTTGTTGTTGCCTTGCAACTTTCTTTCACTTGTTTCTCTATGTGCAGGCAATTGCAATTATCATTTCCACATTGTTGATTGCTGTTAGTTAGTTAGTTGTTGCTATTGTTGTAATTGTAATTGTTGTTGCTGTTGTTGTTGTTGCTACTAGGGGTTTCAGTTTTCCCTTTGGCGTTGGAACGTCAATTTCCGTTGAAAAATTGCATTCTGCAAAAAAAAAAAGAAAAGAGAGAGAGATGGAAAAAATGAATTGAAAAAGTTTGAGTGTTGTATTCGAAATTTTCGCTTAATTGTGTCAAACAATGCCAAGATAAAGAATACCTACAACAATATATATATACCTACATAAGTACAACCCATAAGATTCAAAATCGGAGCCGACGGCAAGTGTTACTTGTTATATACAGTGGTGGTCAGCGTGTAAGCCCCTTTTTTTTTTTTTTGATTTTAAATTTGATTTTCTCGGCTCCTAAGAAACTTAATGAAGAAATTTTTTCAGTTATTTGTTGGTTATTGTATTTAGAATCTGACACGTAATTATTGTCATTCCAGCTTTCGACGTTTTTTTTACAGGTGCGTTTGAAAAAAAAGCTCCCCCAAAATGTTTGACAATAGTTTAGCCCGGTCATTTCAAAATCTTTAATATTATAGTTAGACATGTGTATTCTTTGAAAAAGTTGTAGATCTAGGTAATCTAAGATAAACTGCATACCAAAAATTTTCATTTTAGCCCCAGTATTTATTTTGGGGCCTATCGAAATTTCGGGATTTTGTATGTAATTCTTGAGGTCTCTTTGTTTGGCGACGTTTTACGATACCAATTTAAACTTAAGTATTATTTTCTTATTCTAAGTATTCGATAGGCCCCAAAATAAATACTGGGGCTAAAATGAAAATTTTTGGTATGCAGTTTATCTTAGATTACCTAGATCTACAACTTTTTCAAAGAATACACATGTCTAACTATAATATTAAAGATTTTGAAATGACCGGGCTAAACTATTGTCAAACATTTTGGGGGAGCTTTTTTTTCAAACGCACCTGTAAAAAAACGTCGAAAGCTGGAATGACAATAATTACGTGTCAGATTCTAAATACAATAACCAACAAATAACTGAAAAAATTTCTTCATTAAGTTTCTTAGGAGCCGAGAAAATCAAATTTAAAATCAAAAAAAAAAAAGGGGGCTTACACGCTGACCACCACTGTAGGTACTAATATCCCAGAAATTACTTTAATTTAAGTCTTGAAATGTCCCATACCTCGTTTAATCGAACTGATTTTACTATTACTTTCTTTTTGAAACTTTCTTTGAGACTTTGAACTTCTAACTAACTCATTTTTAACAAACTTAAGGACTTTTTTCTTTATATTAAAACTCAAACTCGTAAAATTGTTAAAAAAAAAAAAAGCAAAAAAAATGAATATTAATAGAGTAAATAGAAAAATTTCTGTATTTTGACGACCTTTTTGATTGACTTCAAATCTTTTTTTAACTCTCGAGGCAACTTAAGGTCGAATAGTAAGGCTAAATTAAGATTTTAGTCTATTTAAACACTATAAAATATGAAAATATTAAATTAAGATTAATAATGTAATCAATGAGAAACAAAACAACACTTTTTCTTAGTTTATATTAAAAACGATTAAGTTAATCATTTGAATAATGACTTAAAGAACATTTTTATTATAATAAGGAAAACTATATGTATAAGGAAAACTACTAAAGTCAACTTATTATCATGTTTAGAATGTGTCGAAATCCTAATAAAACGAAACGAAAATAAACATTTTATAAATAGACAACTTACAAATAAAACAATTGTAAACATTTATTTTCTAAAAAATTTAACCCCCTACAATTTTTATTTAGTTAACTATTATTTTTCAGGCAATTTAAAATCCTTTCAATAAATATGTAAGTTAATAAATAATAAACCCAACAACTTTAATGACATTTTTTAATTAAAAACTTTTGCAGAGTATTTCAAGTTTATTAATTGGCTAATAAAAATTGAATTTGAAATTGATTGCCTTAGTGAATTTGATTGATTTTGAAGTGTTTATGAATATTTTTCAACATAATACAAAGTTTTTAATCAGACTATCATTTGCATATTACAATATTTCAAAGTTTTTAGACATTTTCTTTGATTTTAAATATTTTAAATTGTGTAAAAGTCTATTATGGAAGACAAAACACATTAATATATATGCAAAAATTTAGCTAAAGATCTTTAACATTGCTAGTCCTAATAATTACAATTAATTTCAAATCTAAATTCCATATGCAAAATAAAAATACAAACATGTAAAACGTTCTAAATACTTAGTCAGCATTAAACACAAGTATATACTTAGTCAATTTCAAATGAATATAAATTCCGACGTCTAATGACACGTTTTAAAATGCTATCCATAGTTTGAAAGCCTTGAAGAAAAGCATTTGTTTCATTAAGATTTATTAAAATTTGACATTTAAGCAGAAAATTTTTCATTTTATATATTAATGTTGTTTAAGCTTAATAGATATTGTCATAAATTTAAGTTAGAGTAAGAGTAAAGCCTTCAATTGTTAAGTTTAATCATAGAAATTAAATTGTTATGAATGGTCTGATATGTAAATAATACCTATGAAATTCATAACGAAATGTCTTATATAAAGGAAAATACGATAATCTTAAAGTCCTTTACTTGCATATTTATCCACTTATTCCAATTTCCTTGTTTAAAAATCTCCCTCTTTCTATCTCATTATACATTGAAAACTTGCCGAATTCCATCCCAAAAAGATTCTTTCTGCAATCATTGATACAGAGGGTCAAAATATACTAAAGCTACGAAGAAAATTGTAGGAAAACAAATCTAATGGATTTCATCGTGAATGAATATAGGCAAACTCAAAATCTCAGATCTCTAGATTTAATCACTAAGCCCTTTCTATAAGTACAAATGTCGCTTATAGTAGATCGCCGTTTATCACCTTGGTTAATTCCCTTTTAAACAAACTATTAGTTTTTGATATATATTTTCACTTACCGTTTGCAAATTTTTGGCATAATCCGTAAAGAAAGTCATGTCATTTGCATTCCAAAAATGCATAAGATTAGTTTAATTGAACGTTTTCTGCACAATTTATACAAAAATATTCAAAATTTTCACTCATTTTTTTGTTTTAGCATCAATAAATTATAATATATATATATATTTTTTTATATTCTTCTTGTAGATTTCAAATGATGTTAATTTAAATAGTAATTAAGCATTTATAAGCGCTGGGAATTTGCACGTGAATATTTGAAATTTTCAAAACGTAGCTATTATTTTTATTCTCTCTTTCTTTCTCTTTCTCGTTTAGATGTTGAAAATAAAAACACATTTGCTCGGGCACTCAATGAAAATATTTTGCGCTACTAAATCCACAAAATGCCAAATTCCATAAATTCCTTTGGCTAGTGGCGTCGGCGGCTGCGGCTGCGGCGATGGCGATGATGGCGACGGCGGCAAAGGAAACGGAAACGGAGCGAACAACGAGTGGGGAAAAGTGAACGCGGGATGCTGATAGCTACATCATTAGTTTGAGCCAAACCGCATAGATGGATATACAAATACATATACGTGAAATCAGAATTTTAGCCTTTAATTGCACTGAAAAATGACTGAAACACTGGCGACGATCGCTCAAATGGTTTTTATTTTCCTTTTTGTGTGTGTTGTGTTTTTGGTCGTTTGTTACGCGTATTAAGAAGACCCGGGCAGCATACGGGAGCTACGGACTGCCGCTCGATTAGAAGAGACAAAACAAACTGGCTTGAGGAGCTGCTGCGCTGGTCTGTTTGCTCTGCCCCACAGAGAGCGGTGGCGGCGGCGGCGGCAGAGACGCTAAAACAAAATGGCAATTTCCCCCGCAAGCCATCCTGCTTCCACCTAGTCAGTGCGGCCTTTGTTAGAGTAGGACTACTATATGGTGTGCCAGGGCATATACAAATTAAATGTGACTGTGCATGGACACGCCCATTTGATTGTACAGGGGTTGTTGTTGCTGCTGCTGCTGCTGCTGTTGTTGTTGTTCTGAGATGACGAAGAGATGATGATGCCACACGAAAAACGGTGTGAAAATAAAATGGAGTGCGTCTCAATTGTGTCTTGAAGTAGACAAACTCCTCCGCCGTGGCCGTCGCCAGTGCACGGTACTCCGTAGTTTCTCTCTCTCTCTCTCTCCATCTCTCTTTCCGTGTGTTGTTTGATTTTAAAGTCTGCGATAGCTACAGATTGAGTAGGAATTCCGCATTCGTCCTTTTGTTCGTGCATCGCTCGAAAAGTATTTGGCAACTGTGTCAACAGTGTTCCGCTCCTTGGGCTCCTTTTCTGTACAATTCTTTTGCTCACAACGTGACGTATACTTTATTGATAATCATCTGATTGCAAGTGAATACAATTTATTGTTTGTGTTTTTCCTATACCCCCCGCCTCTCCGTATTCTTTTTTCTCACATTGACAAGGTGCTGCACTTGTGAGGAATGTACCAAAGTGAGGACACACAATGAATCCTAGCCAGACAGCCAGTTAAGGGAGAAAGCTTAAGAGGAGTTTCAAATACATTATTTTAGTTGGATTTTTAATCTTTTAATTGCATTGGAAATTATTCCTTTCACTTTAATTGACTTGAAACTAGATAATATTGAGTGTAATTATTCCTTTCTCCATTTAATACTTTTACCTACTTTAATGAAGTTCATTTGCAATTACTACCAAATTAAGTGATATTCTAAGACCACTTATAACAAGATTAGCTTTTATTACTTATAAGGAAATCCAAAGTCGTTAAATTAAACTCAAATCCTTTCTTAGCAGGATCACAAGTTCGTTGAATCATATAAAATCATTTATTCTTTGTAACAACATTTTAGTTATTAGGAATTCTGATTTATTTGTGACCAGTGTTTCAGTTTCAAATTATGTAATGGGTTTAAAAACTATTCCAAAATATATAGAAAATGAATATAAAGCAAAATTTCAATTATCCAATCATACAAATATCCAGGAAAGGTCTTTAACTGCAGGAAAAATTAATGATAGGTACTTCAAAATAATAGTTAACTAGCAAATAAATTATAGTTAGTTCAGATTAAAGTCCCACAACGCATACTTTTTAACTAGAAAATCAAAAACAGAAATGAATCTGTAGAAAACATAAGCATAATCAGTTCCACAAGGAAATTAGCTGGAATATTTATACGGATATATTAAGTTTAAACGATCCGGCTTAAAAATACGTTAAAACGTAGCTAATAACTAAAAAAATTAGTTATTTTCATATTGGCAATCCCTTTAAGAGGAACGCCACCCAAAAGTATGCTACACAATATAAAACTTCAAAAGGATTTCAATAAAACAATGAACTCATTAGTTGTTTATAAAGTACAAACACACGTGGAAAGATTTATTTTTTATAGATTAATTTCTTTTGTGTAAATCAATTTGACTCTAAGCAGTCTTACAATTTATTCTTACAGTTCGTGTTTTGTTGTTCAACAACTTTGCAGCATGTCGAGTCTTAGCTGAGAAAGAGGAGAAAGGGGATGCTAACATAAAATGGGGGAGAGGTATAGAATATTGAACAAAAAGGCTGAGCTAAATTGGAAAGTCACAGGGCAAATAAAAACATAGTTTTTGCTGATGAATTGAATTCATTTGTGTGAAGGTGTTGCTTGTTGGTTTAAGGCGTTAACCGTTTGGGATCACGTGGGAACATGGAGGTTTTGCGGATGTTGTCCAAACCGAGATACAACATGACAACACGTTCCATGCCGATACCGCCGCCAGCATGGGGAGGGCAACCATAGCGGAAGGACTCAATGTAGGCGGCAATTTTAGTTGTATCTATTAGAGAGAAAGCGTGTAAATTAAATGGGTTTCATTTTAAATTCTTATGATTGACTAACCTATTCCATGGTGCTTGGCACGCTCAATTAAGTACTCGGGATCATGGATACGCTGGGCTCCCGATAAAATCTCCTCGCCACGCATAAACATATCATACGAGTTCGAGTATATGGGATTATTAGGATCGGGCATTGTGTAGAAGGGGCGTATAGCCAGTGGAAACTTGTCGAGGATGTAAAAGTCAGTATCATACTTTGCCTTGACCAGACGACCCAAAAGCTTCTCATTTGGAGTGGACAAGTCCTCTTCGTCCCCAGTTTCAACGCCAGCTCCACGCAGCATAGCCACACCTTCGGCGAACTGCAATATTAGCGGTGGCTCCAGGAACTTAAATGGCTCCACCTTATACTGCTGACCCACTGCCTCAATCTCGCGGCTGTATTGATCACGCAGACCCTTGAATATCGCCGTGAATGTATTTCCAATTGTATGAAGCACTTCATGATAATGATACTTGAAAGCCATCTCCAAATCTAGACCAACAAACTCGGTTAAATGTCTGTGCGTGTTGGAATCTTCCGCACGGAACACAGCACCGACTGTGAAGACTTTGTCAAAATCAGCAGCAATGGCCATTTGCTTGTACAATTGCGGCGACTGAGCCAGATAAGCTGAATCCTTGAAATAGCTAACTGTGAAGACATTTGCTCCACCCTCACTGGCTGCCGAAATAATCTTGGGCGTGTGTATCTCAGTAAAGCCTTTCTCGGTTAATATATCACGGAACAAACGACACACTCCGGCTTCCAGGCGGAATATGGCCTGATTCGCTGGAGTTCTCAGATCCAAAACACGGTTATCCAGTCTGGTGTCCTGGTTGACGCGTATATTCAATCCCTCTGCATCATCGGGATTTTCTGGACGCGAGGCATCTTCAATCTGCAAGGGCAACTGAGGTTTTGCCTGCGATATAACGAAGACCTGTTCGACACACAGCTCCACAGTCTGCTCAGTGCAGGATTCAATCTTATTGGGCACTGAAACTGGTTTGGCCTGAATATCGATGATACTCTCCTTGGGAATGCTGCAAAATTATATTACAATTTTGAAAATAATTTGGATAGAGAGTTTTTACTACTTACTTTCCCGTAAATTTCACCATTTGTTTCGAAATGATGTCATTCACAGCCAAGATGCACTGGATGGTGCTACTCTGCTGACGCAGGATAAGGAAACACTGTTTACCCTTGGCACGAGAGGTGTGCACACGTCCTCGTACCCAGACCAAACCTTTGTCCACATGATTGACCAACTCGGGAACAGTCACAAAAATACGTTCACTACGCTTATCTTTCGATTGAATCATTTCGGAGAGACCATAGCGACCCTGGGCATGATCTGCGACATCACCAGCTTCGCCATCATTGCCGGCACTCGCAGCTGCCGCCGACTCGGCCTTTTGCTCGGCTTTCTGTGGAGATAAACATGTTTTCAGTATTGTTATCGCAACTTGAGCCACGTCCACAAAATATTCTTACCTTGGCTGCCTTTGCTGCCTTCTTGGCGCCCTTTTTAGAGACTTGCTCTCCATTAGCTGACACATTCTCCTTTTCCTCGACCATTTTGGAATGCACAAAAACGGCTGTAAAAATTTATCGAACAAAATTTTATGTTTTAACAGTCACTGATAAGCATCCAGCAACAGGCGATATTTGAAATGGATGCGGAAGAGGGGAGAAGTTGCGGTGGTAAAGACACGTTGCGTCATTGTGTCTATAAATAGAATCTAGCGAATCGATTGCTCTTATTTGCAATTTTCAACAACTTGACTTCCGGCTTTTCTGTCATCAGTTGCAAGTTCAATCACCCATATGTTCCTTGTGAAGGGGTTGGGGGAGTCGCCCTTTGTCTACACATAACCTAAACTTGCTACACTTTTTATCTGAGTTAACAAATGTTTATAATTGTCTATTAACTCTTATCACTCACTTTAAATTATTTTTATATACTCAAGTACTTGCATTGCTCTTACCAGTTATTATTTGCCTTTTTAATACACAAACGAATAGATTACACGAACGTCGAGGACTATTGCAACAGCAGCAGCATGCATCGGAATCAGTGTGGCCGTATTTTGATAACACAAAAATCGTATTCTTAGAGATGGGATGTCACAAAACAGTGACTTTAAAATATATCGATAAGAAACTAAAATTTACGAATTTATTTTTGGCGCCAAATTAATTTAAGTATAAGATAGATAAAACAAAGTTTGCGACGTTGAATTAAATTGACTTTGTATGTGAAGGCGGAATATGGCCTGATTTGCTGGAGTTCTCAGATCTAAAACACGATTATCCAGTCTGGTTTTCTGGCTGATGCGTATATTTAATCCCTCGGAATTCTCTGGACGCGAGGCATGTTCAATCTGCAGGGGCAACTGAAGTTTTGCCTGCGATATAACAAAGACCTGTTCGACACACAGCTCCACAGTCTGCTCAGTGCAGGACTCAATCTTATTGGGCACTGAAACTGCTTTGGCCTGAATATCGATGATACTCTCCTTGGGAATGCTGCAAAATTATATTACAATTTTGAAAATAATTTGGATAGAGAGTTTTTACTACTTACTTTTCCGTAAATTTCACCATTTGTTTGGAAATGATGTCATTCACAGCCAAGATGCACTGGATGGTGCTACTCTGCTGACGCAGGATAAGGAAACACTGTTTACCCTTGGCACGAGAGGTGTGCACACGTCCTCGTACCCAGACCAAGCCGTTGTCCACATGATTGACCAATTCGGGAACAGTCACAAAAATACGTTCACTACGCTTATCCTTCGATTGAATCATTTCGGAGAGACCATAACGATCCTTGGCATGATCTACAGTGTTGTCTCTGTTCCCCCGGGCCCGCGATACATCACAGTCGAAAATAGCGGATTTATTTGAAGTGAAGTAGGGGGCCCGAACATGGTTACCCCCGGGCCCTGATTTTCTCTCTGCGACCCTGCACTTAACTACATAAATACTTTTACACGGGTACTTACTTGACTGACCTCATGGAAATCAAACGATGAAGGAACACATTCCCTGCAAAAATTTAGTATATACATTGGTTATTCCAATATAACATTGCTCATCCTGTGAATATACACCCGCCTCCGGCATCTTTACATAATTTTAAATGTCTTGCTGTTGTCGCAATGCAAATCAAATTAAAAGTAAACCAAAGAAATTTTTTTTTTTAATTAAGAACATGAAATGTTCGCATAGACATGTACAAAAGGAAAAAGTCCTTTAAAGACCGTTAAGCAGCATCCATCTTAATTAATGTGACAGTATTAAAATTTTACGAATTTGAATTCGGCAAAAATCCTAGTGAAGAAAAATCAGAACACCCAAACATTATAAACATAAATAATTTAGTAAAATTTACTTTTTAATAGTTAACAGTTTTAAATTATATTCAGCGTTCTAAATTTATTCAGCTAAACGAAAATATTTTTTAAAATACCTTTTACACATTTTGAAATTGTCCGCTTAAGGGTTAATGCCACTAAGTCACAGTCGCAGATATTCATTTCCGATAGCACTGTGACAGGAGAATCGCAAATATTGCATCACATATCGATAACGATATTAAACTTGCTTACAGTTTTCCTTCTAGAAGAAAACAAAAGTAATTTCTCTGTTTTAACATTTGCGAAGTGCCACAAAAAAGAGGTGAGTTATATATGCTAAAGTATACAACAATTTTGGATATAATGATGAAATTTGTAAGTGGTGCTTCCCCGTTAAATAGAACCAGGAGTCGGCTAAACAAATGACTCATTCCTACACTCACACACACACTCATATGTAGATATTTGCGCGCGTGTATGTATTATTGATGTGTGTATGTTCCAGCTGAAGCAAAAATAATATCGTTTAAGTAGAACGCCCCACCGCTTCTCTTTCCATTCCCCGTTTCCTAAAAAGGCTGAAGCTAAAACATTGACGTTGACTAAGTCTAGGTAGTACTCACACCCCCACAGACATATGTACATACATTCGTAAACAGCCTTACTTGGAGAGGGCCTACGACATCTAAAAAAAGTTGCCACAACAGAAAAATCATTTGCTCTGTTTCATTTTTAATCAGAGATTGTAAATGCCGCAGCACGCAATTTAAATTTAGTAAAAAAAGTTAATTTTTGCTTTCCGCACTCTAAGTACTAATTAAATTAGCTACAACAAAGTCATATCAATTCTTATCTCACCTATCAACAAACATTTTGCCCTTTTATCTTTATTTACAGGTAAATTCACAACATTTAAAGCAAAATGCAAGGTGAGTCAAACTTTTTAACTATATGACTAACTAAAACGTCCTTTTTTTTCTTTTCTTTTCTTTTGCCCCTTTCTGTTTGGAGAAAATTTTTACAGCATCGATAATAAGTCCGAGCAATGTCGTGGCAAAGTGTCCCCCAATATCCACAATATCAAGGTTTCTGTTTCTGTTGATTTGAACATACACTCATGATGAATATAATAGGTACACCCTATAAAATTTAATTTAAATTAGCACAACTTTTTTTCTTTTACCTTAATCACCAAAATTTAAATGCACATTTGTTTATTGAACATTTGTGTATTCTTTACCTTAATTTGGAAATGAAAAGTTATTTTATTCAAAAGTTACAACAAAAATATGAAATTTCAGAATTTCGTGCTTGATGAAAATAATAGGTACACTTTAATTCACTAAGTCATATTTAATTTTTTTTGTTTTCAAATCACTGAAAATCTATTTTTGTTTCATTATCTGATTAATATGGAATGTATCCACCTTAATATTACCGTTACTTTTCCCATCCGATTGGGGATACTCTTAATCAAAGCTTGGCAGGACTCTATCGAAGTCTTCTTCGACGCACTCCCACAATTGTCGGTTGTTGCCACTTTTTTCTGTTCGAGACTGATCCTATAGCTCACCCCACAAGTTATCGATGAGATTCAGATCACGAGACTAACTGGGTCAAGAGAAAACCACTCCTAACCTAGGAAATTCGGACACTTTCGAGTCCTTGAGAGCCATTGGATCCAAAATGGACAATGATATTAATGTTTTTCCAATTAGGATTTGACTACAAATGGCTAATCTATCAGTTCGTATCGCAAGAAGGGTTCCTTTGATGCGAACCAAAGATTTGATCATGTAGCAAAGATTTCTTAACGACTACTTCACATGGGCAGCATCTGAAGTTCAAAAAAACCGGCCTAATATCCTTCTTAGCAACGAAACTAAAATTTATCTTTTCGGAAATGACTGTTCCTAACATTTAAGGCGCCCTATAACCAAAAACTTTGATCACCGCTACAGTGGTGCATGGTGTTAAAAATATTATAGTGTGGGGTTGTTTGTCTTGGTCAGAACACTATCCAATATTCCTAATATCTGACATGATGGGAGCAGCTGACTATAGGGATGTCCTGGAAAATATTATGCTAGCATATTTAGAGGAAAAAAAGTCCCTGTGGTGGGTTTATCAACAGGATAACGACGTAAAACACACCTCCAAAATTTTAAAAACTTGGTTAGAGGTCAATATAGTGGTCGCTCTTACCTAGCCCACTTAGTCTCCGGATCTGAATCTCATCGATAACTTGTGGGGTGAGCTATAGGATCAGTCTCGAACAGAAAAAAGTGGCAACAACCGACAATTGTGGGAGTGCGTCGAAGAAGACTTCGATAGAGTCCTGCCAAGCTTTGATTAAGAGTATCCCCAATCGGATGGGAAAAGTAACGGTAATATTAAGGTGGATACATTCCATATTAATCAGATAATGAAACAAAAATAGATTTTCAGTGATTTGAAAACAAAAAAAATTAAATATGACTTAGTGAATTAAAGTGTACCTATTATTTTCATCAAGCACGAAATTCTGAAATTTCATATTTTTGTTGTAACTTTTGAATAAAATAACTTTTCATTTCCAAATTAAGGTAAAGAATACACAAATGTTCAATAAACAAATGTGCATTTAAATTTTGGTGATTAAGGTAAAAGAAAAAAAGTTGTGCTAATTTAAATTAAATTTTATAGGGTGTACCTATTATATTCATCATGAGTGTATTTTTCTTTCATTTGGTTATTAATTTCCATAGTGACATCTCTCTTTAAGCATGCTTCTGTCTTTTGTCCTTTATTGCCTGCCTGCCTGCCTGCAGTTTCCCTCTTCTTCCCAGAGGACGGTGGAATGTTTTCTATTTAATATCAATTATTATTTCGAGGGAATGTAATCAATATGTATGAAACACTCTAGGGTTTGAGTCTGTCTATGCGGTTCTTAATAGTTATGAAATGCGTTTCATTTCGAATTGCGTTTTCTAATTAAATATTTCTAAATGGATGAAATAATACCATGAAAATGTAAATTAAGTCATACGTGTTATTCTTCTAGATTAGAGATTGTGAAACGGAAGTGTAGAAAATAATTTTATAATATTAGCCCATGAGTAAGTATTTTAACCGACTATAAAATGTGCGGTGAGGTGAGGTGCGGTTTGGTTCAAATGTAAAAAGTAACGCGTTAAAATTCAGATTCTTACTGTAGCCAAGTCGAAGTTTAATGAGTTGTTTCCGGGTATTCTTTGTCTTTGTCTCTTAGAATCAATAACCTTTAAGTAAATTAAGTATTTCATTTACGTAACGATTACATTCCCTGACATTTTACTTCATTGTTATTGTATCTCAGTTAAAAGCTGGCATTTTGTTCCTCATGTTTTTATTCGTTACTTGGAATTATTTATGCGTCATATTCATAGCTCTGCTTTAGGTTTTTGAATGTTGGTTTTTGAGAATGCCTTAGCACTGGTTTTAAGGAAAATTCATTTTTTAATTTCACGGTTTGCCAAGATGGGACATGCATATTTGATAAACAGAATTAATTCATTTATTTGCTGACATTTCTTATTCTTTGTAAAATGCGTCCAACAGATCCAAATCAGCAATATAACTATGGTGGCTATCCACCCCCGCAGGGAGGTGGTTATCCTCCACAGGGGGGGTTATCCTCCACAAGGAGGTTATCCTCCACAATTTGGTCAGGGTGCAGCTCAACCGTATCCCCAAGGACCCTACGGACAGCCTTATGGCCAAGGACCTCCACCGGGTGGATATGCCCCACAACCGGGCTTCGTAATGCCGCCACCATCATCCGGCTATGGAGCCTACGATGATCCGGAAAGTCAACCAAAGAATTTCTCCTTTGACGATCAAAGTATTCGTCGTGGATTTATACGCAAAGTCTATTTGATATTGATGGTAAGTGAGGCTTACTTTTGTATGTATGGAATTTGCTAACGATTTATCTTCTTTGCATTTTAGGGTCAATTAATGGTTACTTTCGGTGCCGTTGCCCTGTTTGTCTTTCATAAGGGTACACGCGATTTCGCAGCTCGCAACTCTTGGCTGTTTTGGGTTGCCTTCGGTGTCATGTTGGTCACAATGCTCTGCATGGCCTGTTGTGAGAGTGTTCGCCGCCAGACGCCAACCAATTTCATCTTTTTGGCCATATTTACTGCTGCTCAATCTTTCCTGATGGGCGTCTCAGCCAGTCGCTATGCTCCCCAAGAAGTTCTCCTGGCTGTGGGAATTACGGCGGCTGTTTGCTTAGCCCTCACACTCTTCGCACTGCAAACGAAATACGATTTCACGATGATGGGTGGCATACTTATTGCTTGTATGGTTGTATTCTTGATCTTTGGCATTGTGGCCATCTTTATCAAGGGTAAAATTATCACTCTGGTCTATGCATCGATTGGAGCTCTACTCTTCTCCGTTTATCTCATCTATGACACTCAGCTAATGATGGGCGGTGATCATAAGTACTCGATTAGTCCCGAGGAATACATTTTTGCTGCTTTGAATCTCTATTTGGATATTATCAACATATTCCTTTACATTCTCACTATAATAGGAGCTTCGCGTGATTAAAATTTAGTCGGTAATAGGCCATAATAACACTTTCCTTAACAAAATGTTGCACGATCGAAATCGGATCGAATCTTTCTTTTTGTTGTTGTCGCATAGCCTCACACTCTCTGAAATTTCTAAAGTTTATCCTATCCGTTCGTTTCCTTATACTATCTGAAGTATTATCTTTAAGTCGCATATATGCCTATGTGTTATTGTTGAAAAAAAGAGAATAGCGAAGAAAATTTTTTTACTCTTACATACCTGAGAATACCAATTTGTGGATGAAAACCAAAAAATAATATACCAATACAATACAATAACAATAATCATGATATTGTGTATGACGAGTAATTTAAAATATATATACAACACATACTTATATATATATATGTATTTAATTACTTTAATGCAACATTTTGCTTGCAATTGTTAAGAAAAACCAAAAGAAAATCTTTACAAGAGAGAATTTTGAAACAAAGTGGAACCATTGTAAGACCAGTTACACAGAGTTCAAATTCAACAATAAAGCGCATCTATTTATTAAAAGAAAAAGAAGCAAACATGTTAACCACAGACTGCAGTCAATCCAGATTTGTAGGTCTTCTCACTCTTAAGTTGGGGGCGTCGTCGCATAACTCAATCTGTCATAATCGAGGACTGCAGACGTTTATTTTCTTTTGGACTGCCTTATCATAATGTGTGGTGACTTTCTTATCTAAAAAGATAAGACTACAAAAAATTAATAATAATAATAGTGGAAATTTAATGTGCGTGTGTGTTGCACAGGTCACAGAAGTTGGTAATAAATATTAGTTAACCAGTAGTTCAAGAGATTTCCACCAAGTCCGAACGAACAAAAATGTACCACTACCAACAAGGTAAGTGAACTGAACAATTGCGATATGTAGAAATTGTAAGCGAATTGAGAAAATATTGTCTATATACCTATGTATATATTGTGATTCACACACGATCGGGTATATAGAAAATTAAAGTATTGTATATAGGCCAACGATATCAAGCATACAAGAAGTGACGAACTACGTGTTATCTGCATCAGCAGGTACATTTATGCATATGTATGGGTAAGTGATAGCGCTAGGCTAATCTGCCATATGGACACCTGAACAATATAGTAGTGGGTAACACGGCTCTCTCTCAGCCATTAATTTAAACCCGAACGTATAGCACACACATTAAAACGGAACGGAAGCAGAACTCCCAATTATGGATAATCATTTTCAATATGGTTAGTCATTGATTTTTAAAACTGTCGATTCTTTTGAATTTTGATTCTACTAAAGGTGATGTCAATGGCACTTATCCAGATCCGGAGGCCGACAAGGCGTTTGCCTTTGATGATCAGAGCATACGGAAAGGATTCATACGTAAAGTCTATATGATATTGATGGTGAGTAAGAAAAGGACTAAAGGAAACTGTTAGTGTGTGTGTTTAACTCTCCTTAATGTTTTGCGGACAGGTTCAATTGTCGATTACTTTTGCTTTTGTCAGTGTATTTACCTTCTCGAAATCGACTCAGGAATGGTGCATGCAAAATCCCTGGTTGTTCTGGATTGCCTTGGTAAGTGCTTTGATTACTCATATCATAGATGAGTATACTTATATTGTTTTTGTATTTTTCAGTGTGTTCTCATTGTGACCATGATATGTATGGCCTGTTGTGAGAGTGTTCGCCGCAAGACGCCACTTAACTTTATATTCCTGTTCCTGTTCACACTGGCGGAATCGTTTCTGTTGGGCATCATTGCTGGACAGTATCAGGCCGATGAGGTACTCATGGCCGTTGGAATCACAGCGGCCGTCAGTTTGGGTCTTACCCTGTTTGCCCTGCAAACAAAGTTCGATTTCACGATGTGCGGTGGTGTGTTAGTCTGCTGTTTGGTGGTCTTCATAATCTTTGGCATCGTTGCCATCTTTGTGTCGGGCAAGATTTTCGCTATGGTCTATGCATCACTGGGAGCCTTACTCTTCTCCGTGTATCTGGTCTATGATACACAATTGATGTTGGGCGGCAAACATAAGTATTCCATCAGTCCGGAGGAGTACATTTTCGCTGCTCTCAATTTGTACTTGGATATCATTAATATCTTCATGTACTTGCTGGCTATCATTGGACTGGCCCGCAGTTAGATAGAAGAAAATCTGATCTAGAAGTAATTTAGTAGTTTTTTTATATGTATGTAAATGAGGAAAAATATATAGAGAGAATCGACAATGCCGACAACTATAAATCTCTCCCAGAAGCGTTTTTTTCGTGTGTAGATGGGATGGTTGGGATCTATGTATATAGCTGTATGCACAACTGATGGATGAACCTTGTCCACGCTGCGGTGTCCAATTAATTAAAACACATGAAAGGCCATAATGTAATTATGTTCAATCAGATGAGCGACAAAAAAAAAGTTCCTAGACTGGAAGTGGCCACTGACGATCATCAGTAGTGCTTGTATTTGATTTGGGTGCAGACGAGACGACGGTATCTCGATATAAAATACAGAAATATGGATTTTGATGAAGTACTTAAAGAGGTGGGATCTTTTGGTTTGTATCAAAAGATTGTTATATGTTCGGTTCTGCTGCCGGCAGCTTTGCCCTGTGCCTTTCATGCCTACAGGTGAGAGAGGCTAATCACAGTGATTATAATCTTGCTGGCTTATTTTCTTGGGTTTGTAGTCAATTATTCATAGCTGCAACTCCTCTGCACTGGTGTCGTGTGCCTGAATTGGAGCCATGGACTGTGGATTATGTACAACTTGTTAAGAATTTAAGCATACCAAGGAAAAGTGGAGTCTATTCCGAATGTTCGATGTTCGCACGGAATTACAGTGATCTAGTACGTTATCTGGAATACCGACCACCCATCGATCTATTGCGACAGCAAGCTGAACATCTAATCAAAACGGAAGAGTCGGTTCAAGTGGTGCCATGTCAACATGGATGGCATTATGACAAATCCATTTACCCCAGCACAGTGGTTCAAGAGGTGAGCAACAGGAGAGTTCACTCACAGGAAATTCTTTCTATCTTTTCTTGTTTCCATGCAGTGGAACTTGGTGTGCGACAAGAGTTATTATGTGACTCTAGCATTGGTTATTTTCGGATTGGGTGGTCTTTTGGGTAACTATGTATTTGGCTATCTCGTCGATCTATGGGGCAGACGTCCATCATTTTATGCCTATCTATTGTTGGAGATTGTGGCGTGTGCGGCAAGTGCTTTTGCCTGGAACTATTACTCTTGGCTGGGACTGCGATTTGTGGTGGGCTTGACAGTGCCCGCCATATTGGCCAGTCCTTATGTTCTGGCCATTGAATTGGTGGGTCCAGAGCGTCGAGTATTCTGCACAATTGTCTCCAACATTGCCTACTCCATGGGGCTCGTTGCTCTGGCAGCAGTAGTCTATTTGGTGAGAGATTGGCGTGAACTTAGCTTGGCTGTCTCTCTGCCACTACTGATGCTCTTCTCCTGCTTCTTTGTGTTGCCCGAATCTCCGCGGTGGCTTATGGCAGTAGGCCAAACGAAAAGGGCCATAAGGATTCTCAAAGTCATGGCACGTGTGAATGGCGTAAGGGTCAATCGAGAGTTTATGGAACGACTTCAGCTGCGGCTGGCAAGCACACAGGCAGCTGAGGCTGCAGCCACGGCACACTATGGCATTCTGGATCTCTTCCGAGGCACCAATATGCGGCGAAAGACTTTGATAATAACCTTCATTTGGTTTGCCAATACCAGCGTCTACGTTGGACTCAGCTACTATGCCCCAGCTTTGGGGGAGATGAGATTTGGAATTTCTTTTTGGCTGGAGCTGTTGAGATGCCGACTTATTTGCTTCTTTGGCCGGGGTTAAGCTACTTCGGACGTCGTTGGATACTATTTATTTCGATGCTTGTAGGTGGCGTGGCATGTGTGGCCACATTTCTGTATCCGGACATTACGTTGCTGCTCTATTGCATTGGCAAAATGGGCATTAGTTCCTCGTTTGTTGTTTTACCTCTGCTAGCCTCTGAGCTGTATCCCACAGTGGTCCGTGGTCTGGGCATGAGCTTCAGCTCAGTGGTTGCCATGATAGGACCTATTGTAATTCCTATTATCAATCACATGGTAAGAAAAAATGAAAATGAAAGGGATTTTTTCATTACTCACTTCGTTTTATTTTAGGGTCAGCAAATGCTGGCATTGCCATTGATTATCATGGGCTGCTTGTTAATTTTGGGTGGCTTTGCCAGCCTTCTATTGCCAGAGACTCGTGGACGGAATTTGCCTCAATCCCTGGAGCAAGGGGAAGCGGTACCGTTAAGTTGTTTACTGTGCTGCTGCATGGAGAGGTCTAACAAAAAAACGCGTCGTCCCAGCACAGTGGGACCCAAGGTATATCAACGCGTAGAACGTCCTGCGGTAACATGTAAAGTAGTCTGTAGTATTTGTAAAAAGGAAATGCGAACGTTATAATTTAATAAAGATTAAATGTTTTGAATTAGTATCCAACTTTCTTATCGTGGACGGTTCTAGCCAAACTTAACGAATTTTTTCCATTAAATTTGAATTCGATAATTCCCCTAAAAATATATCGATAAACATCAAAATCGATATCAGTTCTAGGCGCTGAATTCAAATAGTTGTTTTAGCATAGTCTAGCTAGTTTTGATCGCAGATTTCTGTGTTTGTGTGATTTAATAACCATTTTATATTATAAGGCTAACCCTTGCACACGAGAAACATGTTGTGCGGTTTTAACTAGGCCATACACGAGCTGATAAGCCCCATGTATTATCATATGGTGGAAGATTCAAGAAGCATTCCATAACTTTATGCCACATTAGTGAGTCACATTGAATAAATCATTCCAGAAGCACCTATTTCCTAAGATTAGAATTCTTGGTGTGACTTCTTTGAAGTTAAATTCATTTATAAAAAAATGTGATCCGCTTTAAAAGCCGAAACGATATTCAATGTCAACAAGTATTTTTTCGGACTGGTCCTCATGTTGCCCCCACCGCCACACCTCTTTCCTTCCCTTGACGTTGCTAGGCATACACACACACGACTACTCAGTCCATGCGATGGTATTGGTGTGAGGTTATGCAAGCCAAAAATAAATATGCCTAACAGAGTATGATTTTTTTTGTTGGTTTTTTTTACAGTTCTTTTTTTTCTGTTTTTTAATGTATTGTATGATAGACTAAAACATAGTTTACAAATTATAAAATGTTTTTAACAATTTTGGTACAAAAAAGTTGTTGAGAGAACTTATAGATGTTTTTGTTTTGTTGTTGTTTTTGTTTAAGGGATGCCAAAGGAGGGGCTGCAGTATCATCATCATCATCAATAAAGGGTAACGGAGGAAGTGGGGGTGTGGAAAGAAATTTAGGGAAAAATTACTAAAAATATATATTCCATTTCTTCTTTTCCGCTTTCGCTCTTTCCTTTCTGGCAATGACTTTGTTCTGGAGTGTTTTCGTTATATCCCCTAGATCACCTTTTTCTCAAATTTAACCGAGTGTAAAACTGTATATGTATGTGTGTGGGAGGCGGTCTGAATATATATGTATCTATATAGATATATATATGTATATGTCTCTTCTTATGGTTTGTTAAGTGGAAACGTGCTTTAATTGTATGGGGAAAAACCTATGCAACACGATTGTACAACATTATGTATCTTTCTTATTGGCTTTGTTACTCATCTTAGCGCTTCCAACTAATCACTAGATAGAATTTTGTAAGATTGAAAAATTGTTTGCCTTATCGTATTTTTAATATAATTATTTTATATATTTTATGTGTTCTGCTCAGCGCTCACTTGGATGCCTTTTTATTTTTTGTAATTAGTATTTTAGTGTGTGTGTGTTTGTAGCATTACCCCCGAAAAAGTGTTTACCGGACCCCCAGGAGAGGGGGGAGGACGGCATGCATCCATCAACATGTAACATGCAACAAATGAGGCAAAACCAAAACTAGGATTGTCCCTTTGATCTTGTGTATATGCGTGTGTGTGTGTGTATGTATGTTTATCGCCTCCCCCTCCAAACCAGCCGTAGTCCTATTTATGTGTGTTTGTATGTATGCGTGGTGTTGGTATGGTTTTGTGTTTATGTGTATGTGTGTGTCTAGGCTGATGCAGCAACTTCACCAGCTTTTTCATCAGCCTTGGCTCCAGCAATGGCAACCTCCTCGAAGTTCTCGACCAGATCAGGCACATCATCATCACCGGCATCCGCACCAGCGGCACCGCCAGCACCACCAGCAGCGCTCTTGTTGGCTATTTCTGTGGCAATCTTCTTCAGTTGATGTATGTCCTGGGGTCCAAGCTGTGTCAAAATGCCGGGCAACATTTCCGAGATCGTCTTGTTCTCGCCGTGACCGGTAATGGCGAACGTGTTGGTTGGCAGCGCAGCCTGTGCCTTAGGATTGTTGAAATGAATGACGGTACCGTCATTCTTGATAATGTTCACCTCCTCGATGCCGGGAATGGTGTTCACCGAAAGCTTCTTTAATGATGACTGCAGCTTCTTGTCATCGGTGGCGGGGGTGGAGTGGACAATCTTCTTCTTGCGGCGGGGGGTGCCCTTGCCACCAATGCGCACCTGTGCCTGCAATTTCTTAAGCTTCTCTGGATTCATCTGTAATGCAATGAAACAAACACAAACACAACGAAAACACCGTTAGTTACGTGACCAATAGGCGGTTTTTTATGTATTTTCCGATATTTACTTTGATTTTTACTATAATTTAGCACAGAGCTTTGCTCGAAAACACGTGCGGCCAGTTGTAGTCAAATGTCAAAAAGAAATCGCCATGATAAAAATTGCAAAGCAGTATGTATAAGTGAGGGTAGTACGGCTAACCAATACTAAAACTCAGTGTTGATAATTAATAATCGATGACCAAAATTTGTGAATTCAACTGTAAATAATTACCAAAATAGTTGAAACATTTAATTTTTAATTTTTCCATAAGATAATTAATTAGTCAAAGTAAAGAAATATTATAATATTCTTATTCGATAATATATTTTTCAAGTCAGCAGATGTATCGATTACCGATTATTGATGTAAATTTTCTGCAGCCAATTCCGTTTCAACTAGAAACTCAAATGAAAAATAATGCTTAATTTTTTTTTAATTTGATATTAAAATTATAAAAACCATAATTTTTTATTTTTACAAAACTTGTAAATTCTTATCTACATGAGAACTATCGATAGTATAGCCACCCAGTGTTTAAATTTGTGCCAACCAGGGCTACACAAGAATATAACTCCAAGCGCAAATTATTAAAAGATTAGCAAAGCATAAAACATATAAACGGGTTAAATTTGTTTTAACATCCATATTTGTTAACCACTCTCCACTCAACTATAGACAAATACTAAATAGTTATTATACGTCAAGTAAGTAATGTTTGTGAAATAGACCCTTCAAATCGAATATGTACCTATATGTATAGCCAAAATGCCGGATATTTGACCGACACTTCAGGGCTGTAGGAAAAGCCATCAACAATTTAAAAAGCGAATCTCTCACAGAAAAATATTTTGTCCAGTTTTTTAAATTATAAAGGCGTTTGGATAAAGAATGGGCCAAGTACAGTATTCATAATATGTACAATCATGTTTATCATCTCTTGCAGTAAAAAGACTTGAAATATTTGATTTTGACGGTATCGCTATGGATTTATTCATTATCTGGATGTTAACCTTTTGGTTCACATTTGTTACCATCGGCTGCTGCTGCGCATTTTGTTGCTGCACCAAAAGCCATCGCAAAGTTAAAACCAGTGAGTAAAAAGTCGCTTAATCTTTCTAAATTAATAGCTCATAGTAAAGGATAAAAGCATACCATTAAATGTGCTTTGAGCGACAAAAAATATATATGTAAGAAACATAGTAACTTCACAATATACATATAACAAATCTGATAGATTTCTCAACATAGTGACCGCTTAGCTCATTTCTGATTGTCGACGTAGAAAATTTCAAAAATATTAAGCACATGCCTACCATTTGAAGTGATTCATGCTATAGAAAATATTATATTTTCATCATTAACTTGGAACATAATAAAAAATATAAATTTTTCTTTTCGCGGTAACAAAAAAACATTCATTTAGTTATTTTCCTAATAAATCGAAAGCTGAAAAAAAGTATTGCTAACAATAATTTTGTTAAGATTTCGAACCTTAGAAAACGAATCAAATTGCTACGCAATCTGAATTTTGCACCATTTTTATTTTCATTATTAATTTCCTTAAATGTCCTTACATTCAATATACAATGGCTATAACACCAATCTACTCTTTTGACAGACTTTTGGCTAATCTTACCAACCCTTTTGAAAACTCCTCTACCCCGCCAAAAATCTTGAGTTTTGTTCTTACAAAAGTAAGGAAAATGGCTGACATTTTGCGTATTAAATATTTAAACTAAACTAATGTGAAAATGACATATGAAGCAGGAGCTTTTGATCTTGAGATCTCTACAATTATTTTGTCTTGCTTATTTGTCATAGTTCGGTGGGAACAACTAGAGGTGGAAAAGGAATATATCTTAAACTGTTGATTTAATTATATTGCAGATCAAAAGACTTCCAGAAAGTCGATTAATGATTGTCCAGCTACATTGTATATCCCCGAAATAGAGACTGCGACAGTTTTTATGCCTGCCTTAGAGCCAGCCTATTCTGTTGACGAAGATTATGAAGGGGTTACATTATGTGTTGATTGCTGTGCTGGCGATGATTGCTGTGATGCATGATTACTGAAGACTCAGCATTTTATGGAATAAATCAATCTCGAATTTCATTATTTTACTGCCAGCAATGTTGAAAAAACAAACAAAATCTACCTCTCATAATAAATAAAAAAATACACATATATGTATGTATGTGTATGTATATGTATTTAGTCTTACCTATTTATTATCAAATTTAACAAAAGTTCTTTCGCTTTTAATTTAATATTAACGCAATGTTTGTCATAAATATATCACATGTTCAAAGTCTTTAAACTTTAAGGTAAAGATAGCTTTGAGCTAAAAACCAATTCAAAAACTATAATTTTTTATTGAAACTGGCTGTCATTTCATTCTTATTTACTACATTAATAAACATTATCTTTGAAACAGAAATAAGTGTACAAAAATAATCGGATCGGATAACCCGGTTGTTATGATGAGAATAAAAGAATATTTATTAATTAATTACTTAGGCAGGGGAAAAAAGGCATTCTAAGAATTGCAATTTTTTAAATTTCCATTTTGATATTTATCTTTTTAAATAAAACTGATATATCGATTACAATTATCGATGTAAGATTATTGCAGATTATTATTATTATTCAACTCGAAGATTGCTTGCTTTAAATATAAAAAATGTTCAATTTTATTGAATATGAAATCAAAGTTATTAACAACAATTTGTTTATTTAAATGGCAAATTGTAAATTCATATCTACATGGAAAAAATATCGATAGCATAGCCGCCCAGTGTTGAAACCTGTGCCAACCAGGGCTACATAACTATCCGACTGCAGTCGCAAATTGGTTAAGGACTAGCAAAATAGATAAGATATTTACGGATTAAATTTGATTAAACATCTATACTGCCATCTCTGAACGTCTGCCCAATCTTGTGACCTTTAAACGTGTCTTAACAAAATCTAATATAAACGAAATATCATATAAATACCATTTTTTGCTGCGCAACAAGTGGACTCGACAAATCAAACCGTAAGCGCCTATAATACATATATGTACATATGTACATGTATATACATATGTATACAATATATTTACAATAAAATGTGCAATCGTGTTAATAATGACTATATTCTCTTGCAGTGGATAATATTCAAGTATTCAACCTTGACGCTATCGCTATGGATTTCTGGAGCATCTTTATGTTCATTGTCTTGACATTTCTAATTATGAGCTGCTGCGGATATTGTTGCTCTAGTAAACGGCGCGGTACAGTCTTATCCAGTGAGTAATAGAACCCTTAATCTTTCTAAATAACATATGACTCATGGTGAAGAAATATTTAAATGACAAAGGGAGGAGTGCTAGTTTTAAAGTTTGAAAGTTTTCAGTTTTCTTGCATTAGAAATGTCTGATACTTTCTAGCGATACTTGAGTATATGAGGAGGGATTGTCCTCTCCATAATGCCTTCAGTCATTCAGGCATTTAGTCCCTGATGATGGAAGAAGTTACAAAACAAACTAAGAAAATTTTATTACTATATTAAAAAGTATTTACTTGATTGTGAATCGTCTGTTAAGTATGTATTCGGTATTAATTACTTTTAATGCTATTGTCCATAAAAGTACATAAGTACTTGCTTTTATTAATCTAGCCAATAGAGTTCTTTTCTATTGTATTAAATAATCAAGTTTATATCTTATCTAGGGCAAAGATTTCGCCAGACATTTTGGTGATAGCTTTTTATCTAGCTGGTTTGACAGATATTACCTAGATAGGTTTTTTTTAACACTTTGATTTGTTTCCTATTAAAAAAAATTAAATTTTCGACATTCACAAATAACTAATTTTCAGTCAACGGTTAACTGGAAAACTCATAAAGATGAAAACTGAAAATTTAGGCGAATGCATGATTTTGTCATTTACGTTTTTATTGGATGACTATTTTCCAATGCAACGTCACGAATATCTTGATAAGATATCGGTAGTTTCATGTGGGTTTTAAATCTAATCTAAATTTATATATAAACATGTCGCCCTTTGCTTAGCGGTTTTTCTTAGACTGTTGTTCTGTCTAAATTGTTGTAGTAGTTTTAAAGATTATAATAATCGATAGTTTGTTTTTACAAAAAACCAAACCAAAAGACGTCAGACGATAATTATTTTAATGTTAGAAATATTTATGGATTGTCGCTAAGTTCGATAGATTAACGCAGGTAAAAACCATTAGTTGCAGTCGCCAAATCCATACATATATTTTCATTGGGGTAATGTGAATCCCCCACAATCTTAGTTAAGAGTAAGCATTTGCAGTCTTAAACAAATGCTATTTATATTATTTGACAATTGTTTTAACTTTAAAGGCGAATGAATTATAGGGGAAATTTTTCCATTCATTTATTTCTATATTATATTGTGTTTATTTCAATTTGATAAGCCTAATTTAATATGTTTATTATGACTGAGTTGCCTATTATGACTGACGTCAATCAGATCAGTCAAAGAAAAAGAAAGTTTGATAAGCGCCCACTTCAAGTGAAAGATTCTCATCAAAACAAGATCGATTTCGCCAACATTTGTACAACTAATACTTCACTTAATTATACAGATCTTATCTGTACAAATATCTAACATTTGACATACTTAAATAAGCAAATTGAACAATTGACGTAGACAAATTCAAAGAAACCACTAAAACACCAATCTAACAGATACCTTTGACAGACTCATGGGTAATCTTATCAACCCTTTTAAACACTCCTTTATCCTGCCAAAAATCTTGAGTTTTGTTGTTACAAAAGCAAGGCAAAAGCCTGACATTTTGTGTATTTAGCATTCAACAGCAAAGCAATGCACAACTCATAAACAAAGTGAAAAAAATTGTGAAAAAAGTAAACAAAACTAAAGTGAAAATGCCACATGAAGCAGGAGCTCTTGATCTGGAGATCTCTACTATTATTTTGTCTTGCATATTTGTCATAGTCCTAGTGGGAGTATTGACACTAATAATAGTTTCAACGATTCGTAAACGAAAGCAACTAAAATTAAACCCAACAATTGCCGTTATAAGTTAGTTGAACCACAGCATGAAATAAATGGATTAAGTGAATATGTTATTTCGGCAAAAGTAAATCATAAGATCAAATGGAATATGAATTGTTCTTAAATGTTGACTCAATCATATTGCAGATCAAAAGACATCCAAAAAATTCACAAATGGTTGTCGAACTACATCGTATACCCCGGACTTAGAGGCAGCCGGAATCGATGGAGGGGATATATTTTTATTTGTTAACACCACAACATGCGATGCAGCAGAAACATATGAAACATGTGATGTCAGAAATGATTGCTGTGATACCTCAAATGATTGCTGTGATTGAACAATTAGCAGTGGTATTTTCTCAAACAAAAAAAAAATATTGCATTTAATAGAAGGAACTATGACTTTATTGCTTTTACTTTCGAATTTAGTTACTTAAATTACTTCATTGACTAAAGCCAGCTCTCCAGTTAAACGCTTTGCATTTTAAAACTTTGCAAATGGCTTTTATCATACCTATTAATTGTAAAAATGAACCAAAGGTTTTTTTAGTTTTTTTTTTTTTAACTCATTAAGATGTGTGTCATTAGGTTTTATTTTATTAAGTCTGTAAACTTTAAACCAAAAATTGCTTTGATCTAAAAACCCATCCAAAAATTTAAGATAATCTTCTTAATTTATGAGATTTCTTTAATAAATTGGGGAAAAAAATAATTTCGAATTTTTAAATTGATTTATTCAATATTTTAATAAATCATTCTTTATTGAAATTAACTGTTATATTTTTAAAATTGATAAATATTTGATTGATATTATCTAATATGCCATTTTATCTGATATGGCCAGGTTATTAACAGGAGTGTCAACGCTTTTCGATGACATCATTACTTTTTAGGCCACCTTGGTTCCGTAACGGCTTTGTTAAGACTGCCCCTAGTTTGCAATCGCCAAAAATTAGTCTGTTTTCTCATTTCGCTAGTAGGCAAGAATAATCGGATGAAAAAAATCGAATAAACGCACCCAGCTTTCGCTTTCGCTTTCACGCATCCTAAAAGTAAATATCTTAAACGAAAGCAAGCTTTCCTTACTCTGTCCACATTATCAAAGGACTTGCGCAACAAGTGGCTTGCTTTTGAATCAACAGTAAGACAACTCGGACACTCAAACAAATGTAAAATTCTATCTAATTGGAATACATTTCAGTGGCCATACCTAAGTTATCCGCCCTTATTCATCACACTAGCAACTATCATGGCGGTGAGAGAACAGATGTTCAATGAAATGTATTCGCTATATAATTGAAAAACCTCTTTCAGTTAATACGAATCTTACTGAGGGAGAGAGGACTGCTTACACTATCATTATTTGGTTGTCAATAATGGGCTTTATTGTTTTGGTTGTAGTTCTCATCAAATGTTTCTGTTCAGATTACTGTAAACGACTGGGCACCCGTGAGTAAATAAACAAAAAATATGACTCATACGTATAAAGAATTCGAAATTGAAGCCGTTTGCTGGTTTGGTTTTTGGTCTATGAGCATCTCAAAGTATGACGTAATCGTTTGAAGAATTAACGATGAGAGTCGTTGGGTGAAAGCATCGCGGGATGTTTATAGGGAGAGTAATCGGTTAGAGGAATGAGAAAATCGAAATAAAAAAATCACCACTGGGCGCCTTAAAGCTTTTTATATACACCCCAAAATAAAAAATTAATTCAGTATGAATTTGATTGACAAACCTTACTGAACTGTTTTCATTGAATACTTTCTCCAAAAGGTTTATCTATACAACAAGTGGTTTCTATTAATAACAATTCAATACAGTAAGAGCATAAGAAATAATAAGTTAAAAAATTAGTTATAAAATATATTTGCCTTACAGTGTCTAGGTACCACAGTTACCATTCTAATAGTAAACCGGATATCCTTTATGTCATAATACTTGTAGTGATTATGATTATCATGGGCATATACGAATGTTGTTTTAAAAAACGATCAGAGCCCGAAGTGGAATCTCGTGAGTAGAATTTTTGGGTGTGGTATATTCCTAGGGGCTTTTGAGATGCATTATGTAATTACAAATCTTTTAAGCAGCAAATATATACATAATATATTGAAATTTTTTATTTAATTGTTTCTTTATTTTTTAGTTTTTTTGTTGTGGTTTTTTCATACTTTAAATTTAATTAAAGTTATACTCAAATGTTTTTCTTGCCGGCTTTAGTTCTAGCCTCGAGCATTTTGTTTGTTATTTTTTGTTTAAATAGCCAACACATGTCGTGTTTTTTTTTTAAACTGCTATTAAACATGCCATGCATCTACCTAATTATGATAAAATCAACAAATAACCCTCACTTTGTTCATTTCTTGTTCAACTTAGACCTCAAAATGAACCGTATTTTTGGGTGTTTTAGTGGTGATAACTAAGACTAATCGGTGCTTCGCTGCGATAGGCAAACTAATCGGTGCTTTAAACATTCGGCTTAAATAATCATTCAGTTGAAATGTGATTAAAGAACCAAACAGAAGAGTTGTCGGTTCAGAACCTTGCTAAAAACAATAATAAAATTGAAGCAACAATGACAAGTAAAGTGTAAGTGTCACTGCAGCGGCAGATTTAAGGCATTTAAACTATATAATTGGAATATTTTGTAGTGAACGTGGTACGATCTTTCTTATTTACTTTGGAATAGTTATATTGGGTATTTTTATCATTGCCCTTTTTGATTATTACTGCGTTTCCAAATACTGCAGGAAGGAAGAGGAATCGCGTGAGTACTTTATATGACTCAAAAGCTTTTAAAAAAAAACCGTGAAATAGAAAAGTCCCTGGAGTTATACTCTTTTTTATGCAACAATCCTTTTTTGACTTGACGCCAAATATATTTAGTTTTAGTTTTTGAACTACACCGAACGGTTGTCGGGGGGACGAACGGCAAATCATCCAAACAGTAAGATTTTTAACAAACACAAAATTTCAATACATATTTGGGAGTATCTTACAGTGGGTTCTTATCATTATCACCATCATAATGGGCATCCCAACAATAACAACAATCCGCATGACCCATTAACGACTACCTTAATAACAATTGGCATACTTGTATTTGTGATGTTTATGATTTGCTTGTGCTATGGATGCGACCATTTACTGTCCAAAGATCGTAAGTAGGCTCTCTTTTATACATACAGATGTTGGGGAGCGCATAGTTAGGTTTGCAAGGACGAGTTACTTTGGGTTTTTTAGCTTCTTTGGAAAATACTGCAAAAAGGAAGAGAAATCCCTGGAGTATTTTATTGATTAAGTAAATGAAATAGGAAAGTCCCTGTGGGTGTCTTGTTTTTTGCAATATGCGACTATCCTAGACTAGAATATATGTATACATATTTAGTATTAGCTTCTTAACTAAACTGAACGGTTGTCTGGTAGACGAAAGGCAAATTATCCAATCAGTAAGCTTTTCGCAATCACCAAATTCCAAATCAATTTGCATAATTAGTAGTGTCTTGCAGTGGATTATTCTTATCACCATCCGAGTCAAGAACAACCCAACAATCATCCGGATATCATCTTTATGACAAACATTATATCAATTGGCATTCTTATATTTGGTGTATGTTTCATGTGCATGTGCTATGGATGCTTCCATCTACTGGTAGAAGATTGTAAGTAAGAGTTCTCATTCTCTACTTTAAGTGGCACAATTCCATCAAGTTCATGGCTGGAATTTTTTAAGAAAATCAGATTTGAAACATTTGTTTTGCTATTTTTGCCCATACCAGGTAAAAAATCATGCTGCTGCTCAGAACTCTTTAAGTAAAATCATTTGAACTATTTTCTATTTATGCCATATGACTCAGAGGCTTAAAAGAGAAGCGAGAACTGTCCTTAGGTGTGTCTTTTTTTTTTTTTTTGGTATCTTCATTACATGCCAAGGGCCAAGCCTACAACATTCAGTTGTAATTTAACTAAACAAGGCAACAGGACTTTTGACTGTGAATTGGAGCAAATATTTCCACTTCTTTATGTGACCATACACTAAAGTGCCAAATATTCTTCAGTTTTCTGTGCTACAATTGTAAATGCATCATAAATATTTACTGTAAATCAATATAAATGGAATATATGTAATACATATGCAGGGCATATTCCATAAAAACTAATACAATATGGACATGTTGGACTGGGTGTTTATCTTAGTTTTTGCTGGCTTGACTCTTTGTGGTGTCTGCATTAATCTATATTGCTGCTCTAGCAAAATAGCAAAAGAGGTTTCACAATGTAAGTAGTATGAAGGATAAGCCTTTTATCAAGCTCTTTCAAACTCAGTAATATGATGTTTCAAAATCCCTATAAGTATGCTATAAAACTCACGTCAAATCTTAAGCTTATGAGCTAATACGGAAACAATATTAAAAAACTTTACTGAACCTCTAAGCAATGCCATTGTCTATTACATATCTGAAATACTTTGCATGGTGATTGCCCTTAAAAAAACAAAAAAAGGATATGGAATTTTGATTAATCTTCTACCAATATTTTTGTTGTGGAAAACGTTGTAAAAAGGAAGAAACGCGTGAGTAGCATTAATATTAACCATTCTGACTATAGAAAAGATGACTCATTTAGTAAAATGAGCAAAGTTAATGGGAGTGTCTTTCCCACAGAGAGATTCTTATGATGTAATTCTGAATAGGAAAATTCTTTATTATTACTTTTGTTTTTTTACTTTCTCTTGTCCATTATATAGTAATTATTGTTAAATTCTTATGTTTATTAAGTACAAACAAATTACGTACATGTGTATGTTTCTATTTTGTTGTATTTAAACAATTTAGCTCTTATCGTTTGCATATAACTAGATAATTATATTTATATCTTATCTAGAGATATTTGTTAACAGTCATTATGGTCTGATTGTAAAATGATTTTTATTATTTAAGCGATATTATCCTACAGATTTTCTCCTGATTTGCATTTGCTACTCATTAATATGCATATTTTGTTCAAAGTTTTACCTTGTAGCTTTAAATGTTTTACACTTTTACCATTTCTCTAACTCCCTCCCACTGAATCATGTGCTCTCCTTCATATCAATTATAAATTTATTTTTACTTATAGATAAGTAAAATAAATTAGATATCAATAGACAACATACAACTTCAGTATACGGTCAACTGCAAAACCTCTCACATCGCGAATAAATATAGAAATATAAGCAAATGGACGAACTTGCCATTTGGCTTCCCATTGTTATAATTTGCGTGCTGATAATTTGGATAAGTATTTTCTTACGTGTTCAACAACAACGTCGACTTGGCCAATTTGCCAATGCTCGTGTGGTCGCTAGTGGTAAGCCAAATCCTTTAAGATCTTGACAAGATGTCAGTAGTTTCAGGTGAAATCTAAATCTAATCTGAATTCAAAAGCAAGTGTACAATAAAAATAAATAAGTCGACATTTGCATTGCGACTTTTTTTTTCCTTCTGATAATTGTTTCAATTGAAGTGATTATAATTATCGAATTTTTCGTTTGTTTTTGGTTTGCTTTTACAAATTAGCAGTGGTTTTCAATATAAAACGTGAAACTCGACCAATTTACGTAGTCCGTTTGACGTCAGGCCGTGTTATGGACATGCCCATTAATAATTATTATTTTTGTATTAACAAATATTTATGGATCGTTGTCGACAATGTTTTATAGATTAACCAATAAATCATTTAGGCCTTTTACGAAAATTATTACTTACGGAACCCAAATCGATATCGTTGGGTCTAAGAAATGACCTTGCTGGTAATAGAAAATTCTCACTCTTACAATACGATTCGGGTTTAGAATACAATATTTAAAAACACTTTTCAATACTATTATCTCTAATTTATAGTAAAAATAGTTGAACTTTTATTTAAGTACTTTAATTTTTAATCTATCCAAAGAATCGACTATTGCTTAACCTAAACACAAGAGTGCTTAAGTATTTATAATTTAATTTACCATTTAGAATCAAGATAGGTTGAAGAGTAATTGCCCCAATACCTCCCAGGTATTGCTACATGGTTACCTAAGTTCAATTACCTTGAGTGTAAGATCCATTTCCATTGTCTTTGCAGTTCAAGTGGCTTTCACAGAAACCTATCTAATGCACAGTGGTACAAAATAGAACTTTAACTTCAACAAAAATTAAACTTCATGACATTTCAACAGAAAACAATAACAAAAGTGACTAGCAACTTTTTTTTGGAATAGATAGAACTAGTAGTTAGTTAGAAAAGAAACCAAAAAGTAACTCAGAAAATAATAAATCAATTTCTAATGGTTTATTTTTAATAATTAGACCACTGTGTGGCTAGGGGAAAATTTTGTATATTTTTCCATCGAGGGTTCCATTTTTTGCTCCACTTTTTTTTTCGTTTCCTTCGTCGTGATAAGCTTAATTTAATATAATTATTATATTTGACGTCAATTAGATTGTCGAAAAAAGAGTAAAGACGAGAGTTATAATAGAGATCTTGGATTATGCCACTTGAAGTCAGAGATTTCCATGATATTTTTATTGATAGATATAGATGATATTAGCAAGTACTTAATTATAAAGATCTAATCTACATGAATACAAATTAAACAATTGACGTAGACAAATGCAAAGGATTGTAAACTTTCGATGACCACTTGAGTGGTTTTTATGATGCTGACTATGTTATAATGGTTGTGACTGGACTATGTTGTGGGTTTCGGGTTATAATCAGTTTTTATAAGCCAAAACAATTCTGTGACGTCACAGCATAAAACACACGCTTGCAGATATATTCACAGACATGCGGCTAATCTAATCAACTCCCTTAGACCACCCCAACAACATTTGTGTCGATAAATCTTAAGGTTTGCTCGAAACGAAACAGGGACATTTCATGTATTAACCATTTAACAGCAAAGCAATGCACATCGCATCAAGAAAGTGAAGAATATAACGTGGAATAACGCAAACAACGTGCCACTCAATGAACAATCCTTAAAGACTGAATCATATAAGTAGAATAAAAGTATAATAATAAATAAAAGTAAATATGCCACATGTACCGGGTGAAAAGGATCTGGAGATCTCAACAATTATATTGTGCTCCATTTTTGCCGTAGTTCTGTTGGGTGTATTGACATTAATAATAAGTTCAATGATACGTAAACAAAAACAACGACAAATGGCCAAATCAGTCATCGACTCAAGTTAGTATATCCCATGATTGTGTGTGAGTGTTTTTGTTGTAATTGCATGAGTACATAGAACACCAATGCATCTTGAAATTATGGAAAACTTATAAGTGCATCTCCTAAACTAAAGACTCTTAAACTAAAGACTAAAAAAGAATGCATTGTCCTCATAATTAATTTTTAAATATTGATCACTTTTTACTACACACTTTTTAAAAATTTTTCTTGTTGTTCACATAATTATATCTGAAGAAATTCAAACTAATACTTTCAAAATAAATTAAGAGATTTCGTTTTGCTTCAGGGTGGTTTATTAGAGATTTGGATTTGTTCAAGCAGCCCAAAAGCATGCTACAAAAATTGCCTATATCAATTACTTGACTGATGATCATTAACAACTAGACATAAATGAGCATATAGTTAAGCACAATAAAACAGTTGTCTTTATTTGTTTAGCTGATTTTCGTTGTTACTTTGCTTCTTTTTCAATATTGTACTCAACTTTTGGTCTAACGATTTGTCTGCCCGTCCGTCGATTGTGTCTAGCCAAAAGGTGTAGTGGATTCGGTCATGGATTTGTCGCCTTTGCTTATATTGTTTAGTTTGTTCATTCTCCTTCTAATGCTACTGAAATCAATTTATATCTGGCACCAGTACAAAATGAATGCAAGTGAGTTTAATCCCTAAAATTGAACTAAGCAGCAACAGGTCCTTGTACTTGTTTGCTCAAGCCTTTGGCAGTTGGGTTGGGTTTGTTTTTCGCAACTTATTTATTATTGCAACTTTGAATGTGTCTCTCATTTGGTTTTGTGTTCGCCAACGTGAGAGTTCAACGTCTTTCATAGCCAATATAAGTATATATTTCATAAATTTAATGATTTGGCTTGCCTTTTTGCCATTGATAGTGTTTGTATTTCTATTTGGTCTTATAACCATGACGATTTGCTGTCTACGCTGTTATTTCTATCTGCGTATGTGTAGACAGATCTTTAGTTATGCTGGTAAGTGGATTGCTCAACCGAGGTATTTCCCACAAAGATCTCGCGTCAATTCGTTCGTCATCAACAACAACTTTAAGCTTTAAGTCGCAGAATTCAATCAGTTCAACTGTTTCGTTCGTACCATTTAAACGTGTTTAAAGACAAAATGCCTTACAATTTTGAACATGATGATCATCCTGTTTATCCGCTGTTGTGGCCTGGATTTAATCCTCCGCAAAAGGATACCTCATTTGATCTATCAAAAGAAGGAACACTTTTCTGGTCAATTTTTGCCATATTTCTTGCGTTATTTGTGTTTTGTGTGTGCTTCAGTATTTGTTGTCAATGGAGGCGTAAAAAATCGATCATAAAATCGAATCCGTGTTTTGAAAGTATGTGTGATATATTTTTTTTCATTAATTTATAGACTACTAATCAGCTTTGGTGTACTAATGATATAGAACAAATTGAAAAAAGTGTTTGTTTATTTCTTAAAGAAATAAAGTCTAAAAAGCTCTGAATTTTCTATTAATAAGTCATTTGTTTATTGTAATTATGCAATAGTTGCCTGTTGAAATAATTTGATTGCTTTCTCAATGTTTATTTAGTATATTCTTTTAAGTATTTCCATATGTTATCCAACTTATGATACACCTCACCTACCTCTTTAAACTCTTTGTAGTGGTATCAATCACTTTCACTGTTCTTCGATTCGGGGCATTCATAAAATTACTCAAGACAAAATGTTTCACGACGTGTAAATGATTTGCATAACAGCTGTTGCCTTATTATTTACATTTATTGCAATATTTTTTATTTAGCAATAAAATTTTGTGGATATGGACTTTAGGAATTCATTTATATAAGTTGCCTTGGAGCAACGAACAATGTTTTATGACAGAAAAAGACACTACAATTATTATTTTTTTAAAAAGCCAAAGCTATCAAGAGATCATTATGACTCATTCTTTAAATATACAATTGTAGAGTCTCGTAGTGTTCATCCATTTTATAAACTTTGGGTTTATCCATTGTTTGCATACACTAACAAAAACAAACGCAAGGTGTATTACTTTTTGTAATCGCCTTGGCTAGGAATAGAACTTTAGGTCATATAAGTTCATTAGTTTTTGAAAGAATTTTCATTAATTGTCTATGAATTCAATTGTACAGAATATCCTTATAAGATGATTGCTCAAAATATAATGAGAATCGAATAACTATAACCTATAACCTGACATTAAAAGTTCAAAAACCAATTAACAAGCAAATTTTCATAACTTTTTATTTGTAATTTTGGCTAAATTCGAGATATTTAGAAAAAAAGTGTTCAAAGTGCTGTATATTTGTTTATGGCTGACAAAAGCAAGAGTATTTAAATGTCATGGTCATGGATCAAGTTAGCTAGCTAAGTTTTGTCGCAGCATTCAACTGGGTTTATCAGTAAATTATATAGATAACAGATAATGAAACTCGTATTTCCCTTTTAAAGCAAATGATTCAGTTGACATTTTCCGTTCTTAGCATTCAAACGAAAGTGTTTTGGAAAATGTCTTACGGTGGTCTAATTCCCAGTGATTTAAAACTTCATCAACCATTTTGGGAAGATGAGATATTTATTGCATTTTTTGTGGTATTGAGTTTGATTATTATGTTTTACTGTGCCGTAAATTCCTTTTGCATTTATTGGAGACGCAAAAAATGCAAGAATATATCCGGTTCGATAGTGCCATGTATGTAAGATTCGATATTTGTAAGCTATTTACAGGAATTTGTGTAGTTTTTTTCATTATAAGCGATTTTCTTCTCACAAAAAAGCATTACGAGTAGTTTTTACGTTTTATGAAACTCTTTGATGATGCATTCAAGTTGCATTATCTTGAATATAGCTTCTTAATTCTCTATTTTCTATGCAAATATTTACCTGTCTGATGTCTTTTATTTATCTAAGATAAGAGATCTAAGAGCTCGTGATGGTATTGGCTTTGCGAACGAATAGAAAACAGTTTTCATCCCTTACTCTTTATAATCGGATGTGCTTAAAATGGGTACAGATTGTGATGATATAGATTCATTTTTAGAATTTTTGTGGGATGAAATTTTTTTAACATTTTGTGTATTGGTTAGTGTGGCTCTTTTGTTTCTATATTGCCTACCATTTATTATCAGACATCTCAAACAAATAACCAAGGGAAAACGCAAAGCAAGAAGTATGTATGATTATTCTCATTGTTATCTGTTTATTAGGTTTACATATAAAAAGTGTTAATCTGGATTCTATATTCTTTTACTGTGTTTTTCTCTGATGATGCATTTTCTTTTTCATAATTTCACCATGTAAACCCATGTAACTTAATCTTGCCTTATTTATCTAAGATAAGATATCTAAGAGTTTGATATGGAAATATGGTTTGAAAACAGTTTTAATTCCATACTCTTGTTGGTCGGTTGTGCTGGTTTTGGCCCTAAGGATGGGTAGAAATTGTGATGACATTGTACCACATTTGGATTTTTGGTGTGATTTCAGTTTTACAGGAGTTGTAGTATTTATTGTTGCCGTAACTTTCATAATATGTTTTCTACCACATATTATTAAAAACATTAAAAAAAGATTCAATGTAAAACGCAAAGCAAAAAGTATGTAATAATTATTATATCTGGCAAGTTTCGGTCATGATTTCTAAACAATTTAAATTTTAAAGATTTGTTACTCGGTTTATAACAGATAAGTAGTTATAATCGTACGTCTTTTACTGTCTTTACTTATTTTCTGATGATGCATATTCTTTTTCTAGTATTGCGCGTCTATTACCTCTTTTAATAGAAATTCCAGTTTTAGTTCATGATGTAAACCCATGTTACTCGATCTTTAGTTTCTTTCATTGGGGAATTCCGTTCAACTCAATGGAAATTAGATGTTAACTTACGTATATGAGTCATTGGATTCTTTGTGGTTTAAGCTAATGCTAAACCAGTTTGACCAGATCGAATGGTTTATGAATTTTCCAAGTGATTATCGATTATTTTAGAACATATTGGCGGCTACTTTTGCTTCAATCAGTTTCAATTTGAAAAGTGCATTGATTGGTTGTGATTACTTAAACTAAAATGGAAGATTTTGCATGTTTTACATGTTTTTTCGAAATGTTATGCATTTGTTGTTGCGAATACTCAGCGGGACATAAGAAAAAAGATTGTAGATCAGCCACACGTAAGTGTCTTTAAAGTGAAATGAATTTTTTGGACCCAAACATATGAATGTAAAATGTTGAACAAGAAACTATTTTTATATTAAATTTAATTTGGAGATTTCACATATTTTAAGAGCCAATAACATTTTTATCTTTTGAACAGGAAAGAGTAAACTGTATTTGTTTACTTGTGTTAAAAGTTTATATAGTTATTTATAGTTATTTTTTAAGAGTTTCTTCTGCCTTCTAGAAAATGTTGTAGCTTGTTTTGGAGAAAACATCCTCCTTGTGGACATCTGTGAAGTAATGAAAGATAGATTTTGCAGATTGCATTTTTCTGACACACAATAGTACAAATAAGACTTAAAGGAAACACATATTTAAGCTACTGATAAGAAAATGATTCATCAGGCTTTGTCGCATTTTGTTTTTATAATTAATGTGGCTGTTGAAACTTAGTCGAAAACATTAAAATTTTCTACAACGAAATTGATAATTTATTTTCATTCTAAGTTCTGCCATTCAAAAGTTCTATCACAAAATAAAGTCCCCACAAAAATTCTTAAATTATGAGGCCAATGGTTTTAGTTCCAAAATGAGAATGGAAATTTGTATACAATGTCTATTTACATTTACTTTACATAATCGTTTGATGGCTTATGACAAAGTTTGAAGGCTGACTCTTATCTGAGAATGAAAATTATTCATTTATTGGTTATAAACAAGATCTATTGCTCATTTTGAAAAATTATCAAAGAATATACAATTGATTTCTCCTTAAAAAAATAAACATAAGTGAGCAAAAGTAATGAGTCAATTTATGACTTAGACTCCTTCGTTTGCTGTTCTTAGGGTTCAGTCGAGTAAGTTACACAGAGCCGAACCTTTATCATGTATAGACTTTTGAATTACAGAGTTTAAAGATATTTTCAAATATTTTATTTTCTCAGTTCAAGTGCTTTTATCGTATCGTTCAAACGCACCTTCAAGAACCTCGAAAAAAAAAAAAATGTATAAAAACTTATATTATGATAATATTGAAAATTACGATGCAATAATGAGAACAGTAAATCACGTTGTTAGTTATTATAATAAAAACGCAACTAATTTTAAATCGGAATCTACAACAACTCTGAAACCTGAGGTTAATGAATATTTGGCGTTTTCGTTTTCATATAGTGTTTACCTTGTTTTGATTGTTTTGTTTTGTTGTCTCTGCTTTGTCTATTGTAAATGTTGCTATTTTGGCAACAACAGGCCAGTGGAAAGTATGTGTAATTAAGTTTTAATATTTATATTTTTCAAATTTTATATTACTTTATGTTGGTAAGCTATTTAAATATTTGTAAGCACTTCTCAATGGACCTAACAAAAAACAAGTAAGGAAGATTACGCATACGACACGTTACACCTAAATGAACATTAAAGAAAGCTAATAAAGCAAATTTATTATTTTTTCACATTTAGGGGATTCTTCTTTTGAATTTGTTTCATCTTTAGCAAAATATTAGTTAGTCTTAACCAGAGAAAGAAAAACCAATGGAAAATATCTGTGATATTTACTTGAAGTTATGTTGTCTTAAAATTGCTTCTATTCGCTATTAAAAAACCCCATAATGAATTCCATAATAATAATTCAATTTATGAATAAATCACATCCTAAATATCATGATATATATTATTTATTTATATGTTGTGGTCGACTCAAATCCATATATGTACATAGATATATTGAGAAAGTTTAAGGAAATATGGATATTATGACTATTAGTCATAATATTATTTGAAATCACAAGTTCTTTCTTTTTACATATTCTAAGATTAGAAGATTAGCCGTAAAATTTATGAAACACGTACATATATTTTCTCTAATCGTAGCTTAGTTTCTGTTAAAGCTACAAAAAACAAAGATTATACAATCTAGAAATTTTTGTTTTTTTGCATTTATTTTATTTCTGTCGACAATTTTATCAAACCTTTATTTTCATCGGTTCTAGGTTTTTATAAATTTTGTTGTTTTTTTGGAAGTTTACTGGATAAGCAGTTTGTGTTCCATTTAAGACCGTTTCTGCTTATTTTGTTGGTATTATAGAATGACTCAGATTAAAATACGTCACATCTGAACGAAAACATTTTTCTAGTTTTAAATGTGTGATAAATCCTCCTTATAAAAATATTTCATAAATACTGAGATTTTGATTTGTTCCTTCGCAGTTAAAGCGAGTCGGTTGTGACATTCAAACGGGATTTAAGCTAATTTTTGCTAAAATGGGTAGAAGAATTATTGTTAAAAAAACATACAGGGCCCCAACCAATTTTAAAGCTAAAACGTATACAAATTTAAATGTGCATATCCCTGTAGTCGTGCCACATTACACTACCACATTAGATGTGTCTGGAAGCTGGATATCGACTGTAGAGACGTCTACCATTTGCATTGCAGGCGTTACTCTTTGGATTATTGCACTTTTTATATTGATCTGCTGCTGCAGTAACGAGGAAGAAGAGATTATCGAGATAGAAGAAATTGATTGTAAGTGATAATATAAATATTAATGAAGAAAGACAAAAATGAATGATTTCAATCGAGGCCCTAAATTTCTAAAGGGTTGTGGAGGTGAGCAATATTCTGAAAAACTCTTCAGTTTATCTTAGCGCCAAGACTCAAAAAATAAAGTTTATGTAAAGTGACTTAAAATCAAAATCGGAGGAACCGGGTCTACGAAATTGAATGTCTTCGTTGTGTTTCTTGTACTTTATTGGTGGATTCGACATTCAAGTGGGAGGAAATGAATAGTTCTAGCATTGGTGATTGTAGGTTGAACTATATAATCGTGTTTTAAATCCTTTGAAGGCAGGAAAAAGGGAAAAAGCTAATCCAAAAATTGTCGACACTTTGTTAAAAACGGAAATTTGTTTTAATTTCCATTTCTATTCCAATGCCTTCAACTTTTAATCCCATGGTGTGAAATTTTTTTAGTTCAGCAAAGTACAAAAAAGCCAATAAAATTAGAAAGAAATCTATCAAAATTTCAATTTTTAAGAAACATATCAAAAACAAAGTTTAAATTGTTTTGTTTGACTTTTATAGCATACGTTAATCACTTTGAACAATAACGCATTTCAATGAAATGATGTCATATAAGGAGTTTTGTCAGGATAATTAAGATCTAGTATAAAAAAACACTTGAATTTCTTTAAACCTTCTTACAATTGATTAGTTATTATGAAAAAAATTGACTTAGCTTTGAGTTGTAAATTTATTAAGTTGCGTGTAGATTATTTGTATTGTTTATCTATTTGATACTATTCAATATTTATATACCCGACTGGGACCCATTAAAATGTCAAGTCATGGAGAAGAAGATTCAAGTAAATCACTATCAAGTGGTGAGAGACTCTCGAGGATGACTTTCGCAATTTAGTACGTATTTTTGTGGTGAAAAAGAAATCTGTGGACCGATAAGGATCCCCTTTCCCTCAACTGTATTAATTTTGTGCTATATCATTGAGGTGAGATGTCTGTCTATATGTGGATTAATGTGATACGCATTTAGGGTTTTACCAATTTCCTACAACTCTTTTTAGGTTCTCGGGGTCTAATGAAAATGAAGTTCAAATTGCTCAACATTAATCTTATTGATGTGGCTTAATGTTTGACCTTTCAATGAATTGACTTTAGTTCAATTTGATAATTCATTATGAACGCTACGATATTCGATCTATTTCAATATTTAACACATCGTCTCCATTTCAATGGAGAGACCTTCGCATTGGAAGTATTCACTTTGTTGCTCTTGGTTGTTCTAGTGGCAGCTTATGCTCTGATTGTCGGACGTGAAGATAATAGTTTCAGTTCATTGAATAATACTGTGTAGAAAAGTCGGTTAAAAATGTATAACTATTTCAATGAATCAAGCAACTATACGATTGAAATTTATGATCACGCGGTTTCGGCTAGACGTACCTTTGTTTTTGCCATTTTAGCAAAATTTCTTGTAAGATTGATATTGGGCATTATAGCCAGTTGTATTGTGTATAGTATAGTGTATTTAAAGCGTCGTCGATGTCGCATACAGGCCTCAAACAAACCGCTAAGTAAGTGTTTACCGATAAGTGACACTGGCTCTCTTTCACTCTTTCTCCCAGCACTCTTGGAATCTTTATCTTTATGGCCATTATGTGATTATTGCATTGTTTTCTATGAGAATATCTGCTAGTTTAGGATTGTTGTTAGTCGTTGACCGAATTCTAGCCAGTGCATATCGCTAATAATACTACTCAATAACAATACATATTAATATAATGGATAGTTCGGGCTTATATTGGATTCTATTCTTTACATTCTCAATATTCTTTATGACGTCCATGGCGGTATTCTTAACGCGTGGACGTAACCAAAGAGCTCAGCTAATGAAAGGTGTAGGTGTGTGTATAATGTCAAGTCATAATGTGTGTATAATTCTCACCTTAAGTTGTCCAGCGACTTTGTTCCTTGATCTTACTTCTTATCGATAGGGATGCGAATGTGGCTAAATTGTGTAAATTTTAGTATCAAGTCAAGTGAACTTGAATTGGTCAAAGTCAACAGCTTTGAAAAACCAAATGAGGCTTTAATGATTGTCCTTACTTGCACCCACAACAGATATTTTGGGGGATTTTTTTGTAATATTATTATCATTGAAACTTCTTCTTATAAGTGAAAATTGATTTGACCATACAAATAATAAAACAAATGAAATTAGTTTATTACCAACAGCGACAGGGTCAACTGCCATGGAGGCCTATTTCGTTCCAATCATTTTCTTTATAGCTGCTTGTTCGTGTATGTTTTGCTGTTGGTTTATATTTTTGTTGTGCGCAAAAAAGCTCCATTTGCTAAGAAATGCTTATCATGGTATGGAAAAAGTTTTCGAATATTTTGTTATATTTTTTTCTCTCTGTTACTGTGAAAATAAGCTATAAACTGGGCAATTTTCATCGTATATCATTGGGCTCTATAATCTTTATAAAATTGTTATCTGGCTTATCAGCTAATGAGAAAGAGAGAGAGAGACTCGCAAACCAAAGAGAGCTAGGATTGATTAGCGAGACAAAGTATGGTAAAGTACTTTAGACAAAAGTGTCGAGCCAATTGACAGTTGGTTGTTGGCCTTTCCATTGATAACGTGTCGAAAATGGAGGGATTTTTTATAGCTTTAATAATTGCATTCTGTATATTCATTATTACATCAATTGTGGTTTGCATTAGACGCAAACAAAAAGCAGCCAGGAATGTCGGCTATACCATAAGAGAAGGTTCAGGTAGTTCACAATATGTGTATATATGATATATATGATTTCCTCTTACAACTTGTTGATGTTATCAGGAGACAGTATGAGTCATTTGTTTATTTTTAGATAATATTTAATGCTTTCATTTCGCACATTTCTTTTTAGCTCCTGTGGTCGTGACCTCTGCCACACATACGGCTCCTGGTGGTTATCCAGTTACTCAATTGCCACCACCTGGCTATCCACCAAATCCTCCCAATGTCTATTCTCCTGCACCATATCCAGCTCAGACAACGGGGTAAGTGTTTGACATTCAAATTTGACTTGAGTCAATTTTGTGACAAAATACGAATTATTTTTTATTTTTATTTTTTATGTTTGCAGTAATGTGACTGTTCAAATGCCCATGCCACAACCAGGGTAAGTTTATCAGTAAATCGAATTGTTGATAAGTCGACATTATTAGTAATAACGCTTTTGTTTTCGTTCGTTTTAGCATGCCCACACATGGAGTTACTCCATATCCGCCCATGCCGCAGCCTGGCAGTATGAATCCTCCCTCATATGATATGGCCGTTGCCAGTCCGGGACCCAGTGTCATACCGTCTAGCTATGAGAAGCAAGCGCCTTATAATCCCACCTATGGACAATAGAATTTTTATGCATCTGAAACCAAAAATTGAAGACTGGCGATGCGACTTCAACGACTCATTAAAACAAAAAGAAAAGAAAAGAAAGCACAAAAAGTTGCAACTTTATTTATGAAACGAAAGGAAGTAACTAAAAACAAAAGTCAAATGTGTTTTTTACTTACATAAAATATGTATAATTAGCTTTATCCTGTTTATTGTTGCTTAAAAAGTATTTTCTATAAAAAGTAAAATGTATTCCATTTATTTTTACACAACCAAAGTGAAACAAAGTAAAAAAAAATCATTTTTTTTTGCTTTTTTCGTCGATTCGATTTAAATTTTTGTCCTTAGACACACACACACAAAACACACGATTGTGATGTATGCATATACCTTTTAAGTGCTTTAATTTAATTTATATATACATACAAATACTAAGATGAAATAAAAAAACGAAAATAATAAAACAAAAGAACTTTAAATGGTTCAACACATAAATAATAAGTGTTTTCATTATTAAACTCAATTATCATTCGTATTTAGTTGGAATCGCTTATCAAAAGAAATAATAGTACATAATACATAATAGATAAGTAACAATGTAGATTAAATGGAAGTTTATTAAGCAATGATTATAAAGATCCGACTGTTAGTTGGTATTTTGTTCTGCTAGCAACGACTTCAATATGATTTGGTTGTATATTGCGATTTCTTTGTCTGCTTTCTTCCTTCTGTATAATATTTATGTTATAATTCACAATTGTCGCGTGCGACAACGTTTAAAAAATGTGGATCATATCGTTGTTGTACAAGGTTTGTAACCATTTCGATAATGCTCAAGAACTGCAAGGACTTTAGTTGCACTTTCCATTTCAAATATGTTTTTCTGGTTTAAAAATTAATAATTTGACGCCAACGAATTCAAGTAAATGAAACATTTAATACTGAATTATAAAGTTTTTAATTCTTATCTGGCAATAACGTATCAGACATAAAGTATTATTAAATAATAACAAGAAAATCTTTAAACCGATTGATAATAAACAATATTTTGTTATGTAGAAACAATAAAATAAGGTTTTAAGTGCATTTCAGTTACATAAAAGCTTAAAAATTCGAAGGATTGTTAATTGAAATGAAATGGAAATGAAAGTAATACTTAAATTGTTTAAATAAATCGGCTCAAAGGTTGTCAAGATCCTTTTTTAAATAACTATATAAACTTCACTGCATCCAAACTGAAAAGTTCTCAAAATTATGCTAAGAAACAGTAAAAAAGGACGTGATAAATCGAAAGCAGAGAATTGGATGCTTTGGTTATTCTTTTGAATAGAATATAATGTAATGCACTTTATCTAAAAATATATTATCTTTAGGTATATAGTTAAGTAACTGTTTAGATATTTCTTCATGAAAAGTCAAATAATTTCCTAAAATGCCTTTTCTCATTTTTTATTTCACAGAACCTTCCGGGCCAAATTCTGGGTAAGTTGTAACATATGTTTCTTTTTTATTTCCATGTACTTATTTTATTTCAATTTTTTTACAGAAACCCAGAGCAGCATCTAGAACCTGGAGTATATGTCATAACGAAAAATGAAAAATAAAAAGTATAATTCAGAATATATGTACCTACTTATTAAGAGTGAAAACATGGTTTCGTATTTGGAATGGTCTTCTATATGTCCTTGACTGCATAATCATGGGTGAAGTCGTATGAATATAGATCTGGTGGCATGCTAGGGCAATGATTTTGCATAAAAGGACAGCTCAACCTAAGAGGGATAGCCTCTGTTTGAGCGTCACTAATTCCATCTTAACGGCTTTTGCATTCAAGTAAAACCAATTGGTTTTCAATGCATCTAATGCATATAAAGTCCATCAGTTTAAGGTAGTCTTTGTTTTGTATTTCCAGCAGGTGGTTGAAACGGAAAAATGATGTTAAATCTGCTATATATAATATTGATTCTACCCATTGGCATTCAAATGTTGGATACTTCTTTAGAAAACTTTGCAAATGGTTTTCCAAAATTGTCCTGCCGGCCAGATCTTTGCCCAAAAGAAAAAATTAGTTTGGGTTGCATTACCTCAGAGGTGGGTTATAACACTTTACACCTTACACTATTCATTCCTATTCATTTCAGTCATTTTCCAAAGCTTGTGGCTCTAATATTAAAGTTTGGCATGTTATTAAAGAAATGCGACAGGGTATACTTAGTACTATAAATACGATGCGCAATTTGGTAGCTAGTGGTGCAAATAATTTTTCTGTGGCTGCTCACATGCCAGTCATGCACTGGGATCGCAATTTAAGTCTCTTGGCTAGGGTTGCTCTGCGACAATGTGATAGCGAGGGTCGCTACTGTGCCAATACAGAGAAATATAATTTTGTGACTACCACTGAGATCAGCAGTACATTGGAAAAGTCGCATTCCTTGCTAAAACATGTCCTTAACAGATTTATGCCTACGTGGCTTAATGATATCTTGGGCTGCCGAATGGATTCTAATAATCGTATCGTGCCAGTGGATGAAGGGTGAGTTCGAAAACCTGCAGAAATAAAGAAACGAAAACTTTTGCAAATTTCTTGTTCTGTAGTCGCTGTGTGGGTCACTATGTTCCATTTATCGAAGACAAAGGAAATCGCGTGGGTTGTGCCATTCGAAAGCGTTTTACGCCTGGCAAAGACACTGTTACACTTCTGTGTCACATCTCCAGAGCAAATGTCAAAGATATGGTACCCTATGAAATTGGAGAAACTCCCGGTGACAAGTGCAATACTGGCCGCAGCCGTTTGTATACAAGTCTCTGTTCCGACGCCGAGATTGTCGATGCCAATGCTGTAGAAACTAAAGAATAAACCAGAGGGCCGGAGCTAACTTCGACCGCGTCAAAGTTTGTATACCCTTGCAACTTTTTTGGTAACTCTTTCCTTACCTATTAGACATCAATGTGGAAAAACGTTTTATCTAAAAAGGCTAAAGATTGCCAAAGAACGGCCTACAATCTTAGCATAGGAAATAGTTTTCAACAGATCGTTCCTATGGGAGCTATATAATATAGTCATCCGATCTTGATCAAGGTCGTTTTTAGGCGTAATAAACTCTCTTATATTAAGTTTCACGACAAAAGCTGAGAAAATAACGAAGTTAAAGAGAAAAGCCACTGTTCGTGACTTTGGCATTTGTATGGGAGCTATATGATATAGTGGTCCGATTCTGCTGAATCCGAGATATACAAACTGTGCAGTATATACAAGCCTACATGCAAAATTTCAACTCTGTATCTCTAATAGTCTAGGAGGACTTTGCGTTGATCCAGACGGACGGACGGACATGTCTATGTAAACTCGTCTCGTAATGCTGATCAAGAATATATATAAATCATATGGTCGGAAATGCTTCTTTCTATGCGTTGCACACTTCTGACCAAAATTAATATACCCTTTTTGCTGGGGCAATGATTGGGCTTAACCTAAGAGGGATAGCCTCTGTTTGAGCGTCACTAATTCCATCTTAACGGCTTTTGCATTCAAGTAAACCCAATTGGTTTTCAATGCATCCAATGCATGTAAAGTCCATCAGTTTATGGTAGTCTCTATTTTGTATTTCCAGCAGGTGGTTGAAACGGAAAAATGATAATGTTAAATCTCTTACATATAATATTGATTCTACCCATTGGCATTCAAATGTTGGATACTTCTTTAGAAAACTTTGTAAATAGTTTTCCAAAATTGTCCTGCAGGCCAGATCTTTGCCCAAAAGAAACAATTAGTTTGGGTTGCATTACCTCAGAGGTGAGTCATAACACTTTACACCTTACACTAGGTTCTAATAACCTATGCCTATGCTATTCATTTTAGTCATTTTCCGAAGCTTGTGGCTCTAATAATGAAATTTGGCATGTCAATGGTCAAATGCGGCAGGGTATACTTAGTACTATAAATACGATGCGCAATTTGGTAGCTAGTGGTGCAAATAATTTTTCTGTGGCTGCTCACATGCCAGTCATGCGCTGGGATCGAAATTTAAGTCTCTTGGCTAGGGTTGCTCTGCGACAATGTGATAGCGAGGGTCGCTACTGTGCCAATACAGAGAAATATAATTTTGTGACTACCACTGAGATCAGCAGTACATTGGAAAAGTCGCATTCCTTGCTAAAACATGTCCTTAACAGATTTATGCCTACGTGGCTTTATGACATCTTGGGCTGTCGAATGGATTCCTCTAATCGTATCGTGCCAGTGGATGAAGGGTGAGTTCGAAATCCTGCAGAAATAAAGAAACGACAAGTTTTGCTTACAAATTTCTTATTCTGTAGTCGCTGTGTGGGTCACTATGTACCATTTATCGAAGACAAAGGAAATCGCATGGGTTGTGCGCTTCGAAAGCGTTTTACACTTGCGAATTCGACAAACACTGTTACACTTCTGTGTCACATCTCCAGAGCAAATGTCAACGATATGGTACCCTATGAAATTGGCGAGACTCCCGGTGACAAGTGCAATACTGGCCTCAGCCGTATGTATATAGGTCTCTGTGCCGACGCCGAGATTGTCGATGCAAATGCTGTAAAAACTGAAGAATAAAATATATGGCCAAATGTTCGATTGTGTGACAAATTAATTGATTATTTTTGGATTGGTTGTGTGGCCTTCTTTGATAGCCATGGTTCAATGCAAATCGATTGCCCGGGAGGACGCAGGCAACTCTATAAGAGACAGCCCTCGACGCGTTGCGGGTTTAAGTTTTTAACGAGATGTCGTGGCTGCTGCTGTTGCTGTGGCAACTCTTTGCTAGAACTTGGGCCTTCGACTACTGTGATCCTGTCCTGTGTCCGGGGCCCGAAAAGCACATAGCATGCAATAATTTTGGCGTAAGACTTTGGAGTACGAATTGTAGGATGGGTAACTAGATCTATTTGGGTTTCTACAACATTTTAGGAGCTGGCTGATAGCTGCAGTCCCGACGCCCATGTGGTACGGATAACTACAATTCGACGAACTATGATCCTCAATGAGCTGAACGCTTACCGTGATCGTATTGCCAGGGGTGATTTAATTGGCTTTAATCCTGCCACCAGAATGGCCACTTTGCAATGGGATCCAGAATTGGCTAGTTTTGCCGAACTGAATGTGAAACGATGTGCCTTGGTTAACGATCATTGCCGCAACAGTGATCAATTTCGCAATGTGGCTCAAGTAGTGGCCGAGGGGGGCTGGCAGAATTTGGCCAATGAAGGGGCCAACTTACAGGAATATCACACAGAGGATGAGGTTATAAGGGCCACGCTAGAGCAAATGTTCGCCGAGTACAAGGAGTGCAGTATGCGGGATATAATTGCATATAGTCCGCCCATGAACAGGTGAGTCCCCCGTGAGGTGACCCAACTCTAGATCCTCACAGAATTCTCCGCTTGCGTTACAGCAAGTGTATTGCCTATTTCACCCAGCTTGTGCGGGATACAACCACCCATGTGGGATGTGGCATACTCCGCGAGACAAGGAATACGACCAATGCGAGAGGGGAATACGTTCTCAATACCCATCAGTATATGACATGCAATTTTGTCAGAGGCAATGATGTAAATGCTCCCGTTTATCAAAGTGGCGATCGCCCAGCCACCGAATGCCTGACTGGAAGGAATCCCTTGTTCATTAATCTCTGTTCGATTAATGAGATCTATGATAATACAATCTTTAATGGGTTCTAATGACACAAAAACTAATTCTAAGAATGATTTCACCGTGCGCTCAATGAGTAAAGGGAATAAACATATTAACGCTAGGCAATGCGATAAGATAATAATACAATACAGAGGGGTTTTTTTTTTGTTGATGATTTATTTAATAACAACCAAGGGAAGATTATTGAGGTCAACCTGATCTTTTGGTTCAATTTGTTTGCTCGTTAGGTTCTTAACCACTGAAAAGGGACAAAAATATTTGATATTCAATATATTTTAGGTAAATAACTAACCTGGTTCTTGATTCATGAGACATTTAATCAACTCTGACATGGGATACTCGACAAGTAAAGTCATTAGGAAGGCCACCAGCTGGGTCAAGACAAACACCAACAAAGTAGAGCAAAACTAAGAAAAAAACTAATGTAGACACTTTTGTCCTTTCGTTCTTTCATTGACTTACCAATGAGAATTCATTCACATAGATTGGTTTTCGATAATAACCAGCAACTATACGTAAAATGACAATGTGCCAGAGAAAAGCCTGAAAGGATATGCGAGCCAAAGGACGAAACACAGCCAAAGTACAAAATTCATAAGCAATCCCTAAAGAGAATAGAAAAACCATATTAATAGTGAGAATGGTGTATTTATAGAGTTTCTCTTACATCCCAGCTTCAGGCACATACAGGACACAAATCCAGCACAAATCAGAATCCATAAATTCTTATAGAACCCCGCATATAGAGCCAACCAAATGGATGGCTTTGCGAAATCATATTTGATGAATACATAACCGGATAGCAATATGAGCAAAGCGAAAGGCAACATTAGCCACACGCCCAGTTCATACTTCAATTGTCCACGATATTTTTGGCATTTGCCAGAATCCCGCACTTTCAAATAAAATTCAGCACTAAGGAAACCGAATAAATAACCACCCAAGTTGGTATAAAATGGAGGATATATCTGATAAAAAGTATCAGAGTGCCGAAACCATAAGTAACGAAAGGTCCTAAAAAAAAAAAGAAAAATGCTACAAGAAAAAGGATCCATGACAAATCAAGATCTACTCACTCTGGTTTCAAATGATAAACGGCATCCAATTTCATATAATAGGTCAGCAAAGCGGGAACAACAAATGTTAGTATTAAGAGAATCATATAAATATAACTTCTCAATCTGGGATGTCTAAGGAAATAAGTCATTTAAATATAGTTTAAAAATTGTTGTAACTCCGCTTACTTTTTGCTAATGACTATGACAATCAGAAATAGTTCAAAAAGCTGCATATCAGCAGCTAGATACCAAGTCTGTTGGGCACACTGAAAAAGATTACACAACTAAATAGAAAATTTTGATATTTGAATAACAACTTTACTCACACTCTCTTTCATCATGTGATTGTTGACAAATAAGACATTCTTCCACCAGTTTTCGCGACAGAAAACCCTTTCCGCCTCCGTCACATGACGCCAAAAAGGTCCATCACCCAAATTGGTCAATATGGTGGCATTAAATAATATTAGAAACAACAATGAGGGTATAATACGGAAATAACGATTGAAGAAAACCCGAAAATAGATTCGTATGCACTTGCATATTCCGGACTTTGTGTCCAACCATTGACGTTCTGTAAAATTCATATAGAGCAGAAAGCCGCTCATGACAAAAAATATTTGTATCACAACATTGCCGTTTTGGAATATAGATGCTTCGAATCTATATAGAAATTGTTCATAAAATTCTGGATTCTCAACTTGTATGGACATGAAAAGCATTAGAGTGTGTCCCAAGATCACAACAAAAACGCCAATCACACGAAATGCATCAAAGAAGCGTAGATCACGTGAGAGGTTGCTAGAATGTGGCATTACTAGACGATAATAATTGCGACATATCGAAAAGCTGGCAAATAGTCTTTGAGCTAGAAAATGGGGGAATCAAGAACTAGAAAATCTCAAATAGAATTCATTTACATACTATTCGACTTGAGACTTTGCTTATAGAACTGATTGCCTTGCTGGCCACTCTCACTTTTCAATTGAAAATCATAGTTTGAGGATATAATGGTCAGTATAAGCAAAGTGGCCAATAGTAAAAACATCGTGAGATCTGCTCCATCTACAATTGGTACAATCATTAATATAATGATCTCTGTATACATTACATACTTACCAAATTTCTTTTGTTCATCCGCTTTCACACAATATTCAATGTGACTGCGTAGACGTAAGTGAAATTTCTTACCAAATTCTCGATTTAAGCAACTATTTATCACATGATCATAATGTAAGTGTTCATCTGAGTTTCTCTTGTGCACATTGTCATAGTATAGGCTTAATTCCTTATCCTCTACTTTACCCTCATAGAGTTGCTGTATATGGAATTTGCTAAGGGTTCTCAAAGCTTCTTTGCAGTGCTGCAAACAAACGCCCATAAATAGTCGATCATGACGAAAATAATGCTTGCCATCCTGCGAAATAGTTGCAATCTCTTGCCAAAGCTGAGAACTGGAGTTGACAGCAATTTCAGCATAGACCATGCAGTAGGTTCTATGAGCCACTAACGAGTGATCAACATACGAGGATTTGTCCAGGCAAAGATCATAGTCATCGAAATGATATAGCGCAGGCATTTGCCTGTATCTTGTTACTAAATATCATTAAATATATTTATAAATTGAATGTTTTATCTATTGATTTCTCTACTTACAATTAAAGGATTCGCCATAGGCAAGTTCTGGAAAGTATTTTAGAAATATTATAAAATAAACCAAGCCAATCATTGTGCTAACGTTTACTCAGTTCAAGCTGAACTACTTGTTGGGAAAATTACTTTTCAGCATTTTGCGACAAGTTGTTTATTCTTTAATCGATTGCGTGTTAGATTTATACACTTGAATAGCTCTACTAAGTGCATTTCTCTACAAATTACTTCATCATAACAAACAGAAGTAAACTTCCAAAGTTAATGTTTTCTTACTGATTCTGTAAACAAAAAGTATATATAAAAATTTTGAGATTTCAGATGTAACACAATCTCAAAAGAAGAGGTAGAATTACCGAAATTGAAATTGAATTGAAATTGACTGCATCTAAAATTTCAGGTCTTACATTTCTTATTAAAAGTTAAGCTTTTACCTCAAAATCTAATATTTTCAGCAACTTCATTGGTCAGTAATAAGTCATATATATCAAGATTCATTTCAAGAGATGGACTTACCTTTCCTAAATTTGTCATGCTAATGTTATACATTCTATATAAGCATAGATTGATCTGTAAAATGGCAGAAAGTTTGTCCCAGAATGAATGGAAAAATGAAGTCTATTTTGTCTATGTAATCTTTTGACTTGAAAACTGTGTATAAAGAATGTTTGCTTCAATAAATAGTATCCACAGGACAATCCAAAATTTCTTTATGTGTTTGATTAATTCCTCAAATGCTTGTTGCATACTTTAGGGAACAAATCACAGCTCTTGATCCGTGACAGTAAATGGTCTGACATGGGGCACATGTTGGGGCATTAAAGTCTCCTTCTCTGTGAAACAATTATCTTACTAGTTTTATAATAATCTCAGCAAGGACATAAAAATAATACTACATGTTGATATTTGAAATGAAACATAAAATTTTCAGCTAATCCTTAAAGGACAGATCTGGGGACCATTAAACAAACATTTCGGTTGATCCTTTTAATCTTTTGTTAATTGGATTATTATTTATCACTCATTCGATGGGTCAACTGCCAATAAGAAAGCTTTTCATAAGATTTGTATTATTTTCATTTATTGTAAAAAAAAAATATTAAAAATGTTAAATTTAACAATCTAGCCCAAATGTTTGCCCTGGAAAAGCAAAAGATCCGAACGTGTTTTGATATAGTAAACAAATTGATGATTGGCAAAGAATCGTTTTCTTCTAAATGCCATGACGGGCATAACGCGAAATGCTGTAAAAATAAATGCAATAACTATTTATGTTTCTTTGTAAATATATATACATATAAATATATTTTTAAAAATAGTTGTCTCACATGCTAGACTTAACTTAAAATTTGATCATTTTGCCCTTAAAAAGTATTATAGTTTTCCCATTGGTTATGTAATAAATAAACGGATGATCGGCATTGAAATATTCCGGTGGAATCGGTGGTATACCAATACTTGTGATGTAGTTCATGACTATTGCTAGAAATGGGAGTAAACAGATCGAGAATCAACATAAAACATTTAACAATATTCATTCCATATAAAAATAGCAAAAAGTTACATTTAATAATGATAATCTCTTATATATTTCGATTAGTATAAAAGTAAAAAATGTATAAAATATAAAAATTATTCTTTAACAAAGTCAGGTATCAATCAGTTCACCGCCTTAAGCTTTCTGTAGTTTGCCGGCAAAGAGTATGGAGTTAGCTGTATTCAATATAGAATAGGTGAATGGATGATCGGCAAAGAAACGCTTCGGTTCCGGTTGAAACATGGGCATTGAGCATAACATGATTGCCATGCCTAGACGAAAAATGAAAGATAGGACCAGGAGACCATGATTAGCAAATTGCAGATTAGTGATTGTGAAATAGCATTAAATCATCAAAATGCATTACGATTAGGTACCATTTATTATTCGCTTATTAGTTTGCTGCCCTCTTAATATAAGTTAAGCCTTTAAGACTTTCAGGTAAATGAAAAGTACGACACAAAATTATGAGATTATTGTGAATCACAAATATATATACACATCTGTGTTTGGATATATACAAAAGTAATATTTTAAATATATTTGTTAAAGAAGTTGGGTTTGAATCCGTATCTTCTCTTAGAGATTCTGTAGTTTGCCGTTAAAGAGGATGGACTTGGCCTTATTCAATATATAATAGGTAAATGGATGATCGGCATAGAAATCCTTTTCTCTGCATAGACAACCTGGGATAGCTCGTATGACTAAACGAAAAATCGAAAATAGAATCAAGGGATCATGATGTTAATCTTTTAAATCTTTTTAGTTAGTCTGTTTAGGAAAAACTCTATACATTTTACTTGAAATCTCAATTGGTTTGCCGATAAAACGAAAAATTTAGAATAAAAAGATGAAGAGGTTAATCTTAATTGATTGTAAAACTTTTCAGTTAGTCACTTTATAAGATCCTGTATATATTTCACTTAGAGTCGAATATTAATTAGTTTGCCAATGAAAAGTTGTCAGTTTTCTTGATTTAGTATAGAAATAGGTAAATGAATAATAGGCCTAGAAATACTTCAAACTCTTACTTATATTAGCGTAACGAAAATCGTGAAATAAAATTATGAGATTAATTATGAAATAAAGTGGAAATTTTGTTTATTTAGAGTGCAAATGTTTATCGAATTTCGGAGTTGCACTCTTCGGCTCTTGTTTTTTGTATTAGATTTTTAATAGTTTGCCGTTAAAGAGTATATTGTTCTCCTTGTTCAATATATAATAGATAAATGGATGATTGGCAAGAAAATAAATCCGATCATACACGGCGCTTCTAGATAGATGGAAACCTTTATAAAAAGTTAAAGACCATTAGTAGTAAAATATAATTAAATATTATCCCATAAATATTAGTCACAAGTGAAAAAGATATCGAGAGCAGGGTTAGAGAAAAGCAAACGTCAACGTGTCGGCAAAGGGAATGATATAGAAAGATCTAGTTTTCTGAAAACTACCGAAAACTTAAGTGAAAATGGAAGATAAACCCGACTTTAGTATATATTAGCCAAATGCAGAAATTTAGATTAGTTTTGGATTAGGATTAGTAAGCAATTGAATTTCAAACGCAACAATAACTTCTCTATCATTTAAAATAAATAAATAGCTTGTTTTTTATTCAAATTAATACCAAGTATTTCTCTAAAGTTTTCTAGTAGACTCTACAAGGCTGTCCTACAGTTCATCATGATCTAGGCTGGACGTAGGACAAGTATCGGAACTGGCATCCAATTGCCTCACAGAGCCCCAGAAAAGGGGCAACTTCGTTTGATGTACTAGAGCATAGGTGAATGGATGATCGGCAGAGAATTTAACTGGTTCAGTGAGTGACACAATTGCACGTTTCGTACGCGCCACAAGTCCTGCCAACGACATGCAGAGACAAACGAAGACACACAAAATGAGTAGATGGTCAAATATGTGAATGATAATACCAGACATGCAAATGTTAAGTGATTCGAGATCGAGATCAATGTCAAAGTTCAAAACTCACCAGTAGCCGCTGCTGCCTCTGTGCCCTGTTCGTTGACTTCTATGAAGGCTTTGTGTATGATGGCGGATACCTTCATTGCTTCTGGACTTTCCAACATGCCACTAAAGTTGGCGTTATCCGAAAAAATTCGAGTCATGCCCAACTGAAATTATCCATAATCAATTAGAAATCGACCTCTCAATTTAAACACAAACTTGATACCTTTTGAAATACATTTGTGAGTTCCATTTCGAATTCGGCTTTGAATTTAGGCAATTTAACTACCACTTTCGTTTGATATAGTTTCTTTGTGATCTCACTCAATTGGGTGGATCGCAGTTTTTCCTCCAGTTGAGGCAGACCAGTCTTACTGTTGGGCAATATAATCAACATGGATAAATCAGAGTCCTTATAGGGTAGATGTAGAGCGGTGGCATCCAATTCGGGTAACTCGGCATAGCCAAAATTCTCTTTTACATTCATCATGGGCACATTTATGGAGTCTACATCATTTAGATAGAAGGGTTCAGGATGTGTTGCTTTAGCATCAAACTGGTGTACCCAGTTGCCTTTAAAGTGTATGGCATTGACCAACACTAGACGGGAGTCGGCTGACAGGACACTAGGATCGATCAAATTTTTGATTAAATGATTGGTTTTCTGCTCAGCCCATTGATTGATGGTATTCGCCGCCTGGGTATTTTGTGCAAAGTCCAAATTTTCCGCCGACGATAGAAATTGTTCGGTCAGGAGCTTATTGAAATCCTCACGAAGCGTATATCCTTTCATTACGAAAATCTTGTTAGCAATACGAAGGATTTCACTTTTCTCATAGGTCGCCAACACTTGATGGAAACTTTCGGCTATTTCTTTGGTATCGCTAGAGACAAGACCTAGTCCACGATCCAATTCCTCGGCTGTTTCCTTCTTTGCACCCAATCGAGCCATGGCTGCGCAGGTTTGTATGGAGAATGGAGAGAAAACGACATTCTCTTGCGGTTTCAACAACGACACTTGATTGTACACATTGATGGAGAAAATAGCCAACCGGCGAGAGAATTCCACTTCATTTGCCATGTTCTTGTTGTTGTTGTTGTGATTGGGTTTGGGATTGGACTGGGGCTGAGCTTCAGTCGGCAGCGATGTGAGGTGGAGCAGCACAAGCAACCAACAAGCTGTGGAAAAAAGAAATTTAATAGTTTTTAGGGATGGAATGATGACGCCATAGCCATAGTTGATTTCACATATTTATATAAGTTTTCAAAATGAGTCACCTCGATGATAGATGTTTGTGTTAAACGAAACGCCCTGCTTCGATGCCGTTTTCGATATTTGTTCAAGAGCTTATCACAAAATACTGTTTACTAATTGCTGCAAATCGTCAACTTGCAATAGAAATTAGTTCGTTGTTTGATTTACTGTAAATTTTGCTTAGAAATTCTTTTTTTACACAAATACAAAGCGTAGGTACGTCTGCTTTGGTCACGGAAATCCAACTGAATGTTTGTCGGCGCTCAGTTGTTTCTATATTTTATATATACTCTAAAGAGATATACACATATATCCGCGTATCTATACATATGCACCCACTCAACAGGTTTTTCTCTTATCTATTTGTGTGCTCTTATATTCGTTTTGGGTCTCTCTCTCTCTCTCTCTTTGATTTTATATTTCCCTTAAGCGTTGGTTTTCTGTGTCTTTATCAGTTGATTGACTTACCATGTAAATGCCAAGGCTTATCCATTTTAGTTAATTTCACTTTAGAATACATATAGTACACAACTTTTAACTACAAATCTACGTTTTAGACTGAAACACTGAGAGCTCTTGTTTTCAGTTTCGCTTTTGCCTCTTATCAGCGTTTTGTCACGGGCATTATTTACGCTCGAAGTTTTGAATATTATTTAAATGAAAGAAAAATATATAAATATGGGGAATTTTTCATCAGCCAAATGATAAGAATGTTTTGTATAATCATTCGCACTATGAATCGACTCTACAGTCAAGCAAGACTTGAAATCACAATCTATTTTTATACCAGACATCCATAAATTGAAATGGTATATTAAAGTCGCCAAAATACAAGTAATTGGCAGCGAAGGAAGCTTTTCCGAACCCACAAAGAACATGTCCGTCCGTATGAACACCTAGATCTCCGAGTCTATAAGAGTTAAAGCCAACAAATTTGGTATGTGGACTCGTGTAGTATGTAAATTGGTCGAGTTTATTTCAAATTTTCGCCACGCCCATTTCCACCCTCGCAAATTAGATAAAACCGATACTTCATTGTATACAAAGCCAAAAATTAGGCATAAAATTACAATTTAATATGTAATTACTGTCGTTTAGCTAAATTATAGAAACAGATCTGTCATAATCACTTGATTATGGGATTATTTTGAAATTAGGCAGATGTGAGTAAACCAGAAAAGAAGACGTTTTCAAACCCACACAGAAAATATGTTTTTGACTAGTCTGAAAAAGCGAGTCAATCTGTGTGAATCGAATTCAATTAGAAAGATTTTGGAATAAAACTTGGTATTTAAACTTTTAAGTGTCTAATTGAGATTAAGTTGGACTGTAGATCGAAAAGACTTCTTTACTTACATAGATTTACAGAAAAACTACGATTTTTTTAAAGTTAAAAAGTAGGCTTAATAAGAAATTTCACATAATAAAAAAATATTTGAAAAATGAAACTTATTTAATGAAATTTTTTTAAAGTTTTTAAATACCTTTTCTTAGGTTTGGATAGGATTCTTGATCGGGATGTCGAGTCAAGTGAATATAGCTTTTCCTGTTTGTGCTTCCGTCGGTTTGGCAAGGAAACTATTAGAAGGAAAATGTAATTTTGGAGCAGTATTTTTTTTATTTCCCAGCGATTCCTGAAATATTTATTTTTTTATTATTATTGTTGTTGGGTTTTCGACATTCCGTAACAAATTAAAATGTAAGTTTTTAATTTATTATTTTTCATTCGGATATTTATTTTCGTCAAGGCAAATTAGTTTACCACGTCAGCGGCGTTTGATGTAAAAAAAATAAAATTTCAATTTTTAGAAATTTAAGACCTCAAGCAATGTACAAAAAACTGCATAAATGTCGCTGCTTTATCAATTTTGTAGGTAGGTAGTTATCAGAAGCACATACTACTATACATATACATATACGGATGACTATAACAATGCTATATACCAAAAATTTGCGTGTCTTGAGTTTTTTTGGGTCGAGCGAGCGATCGTCGTCAAACTTTTAGGCAGAGATACGGCCAAATCCCGAATTTAGCGGGTGGGAGGAAATCAGTCGCGAGCTCTCTGCTCAGCCTCTGCCGCAGATGCTCTGGCTCCAAAGTTAAAAAGGATGTAGAAACTTTGACTGCGACGAATTTCTAGTTTCTTTTTCCGCTGTGTTAAGCTAAACACCAAGTATAACCAAGTATAACTGGAAACAAAACCATTATATATTTATTTGAATTTCACTTAATTTACGTATATTGCAGTTAAAAAAATTCCTGACACTCGGTTTGGCATGTTTTCAGACTTGTTATATAACCAGATTTACAATATGGTCGACGTACACATTGTCCCTTTTTGACAATATAGATGTGTCGTCGACAAACCATATTATAGAACCAAATGGTGGGGGTACATCTTTGTTTAAGACCTTTTTAAATGGAATTCATAAAATTAAAATAAATCGTATTGTTAATGTCTGAATGGATACATACTAATATTCTTAGTCTCTGCCGTGGATAGGCAAAATGCCAAAAGTATGGCCACTAAAACGCCTGACACAATAGCCATCCCACTCAATAATTCAATATAATAATGTTATGTCAATATAAAATGGTAATGCAACTTACTTTAGCCATTTTGACATGCCAGATTAGCCACACAAACGGTCCGATTTCGTCATTTGTCTATAGTTATATACTAGTCGACTTGGTAAGCAAAATTTACCGAAGATCAAATATAGCGAAAAAAAATTTGCCACAATCACAATGCTTTTAAAATTTATTAATTTTTTTTAATAACTTTTTTTTTCTCAAAGTTGCAAATAAACCTTTATATATGTCCTGATTCCCTTAGATAATGCCTACCATATTGTAGTCATGATGGATAATCAGGGTTGAGAAAGAAACTCAAGGCTCTGCATTGGGCTTCAATACTTTGCCAGCGAAGAGAACGTAGTTATCCTTGTTTAATAAATAATAGGTGAACGGATGATCGGCGTAAAATTTAACAGGTTTCGGGTAAATCACATTGCTCACTCGCGAAACGCCCATAGCTAAAACAAAAAATAAAACAGTTAATTCTTTGTCGATAGCATTGTTTTTTAATGATTGGTAACCAAACCAATTTGGAAAAAGGATAACTTGAGAGTAACTTACCAGTTGCCGCTGCTGCCTCTGTGCCAACTTCGTTGACCTCAATGAAGGCTTTGTGTACAATTGAGGATATTTGCACTCCTTGCGAACTTTGTAGCATTCCACTGAAATCTGCACTGTTTGAAAACATGCGAGCCATTCCCAACTGAAATAGGATGTTAAAAATTAATTAATAAAAAACTTCCTTTCTTAGACTTACGTCGAAGAGGATATGTTTCTCTAAAACCAACGAAATGTTGTTGATTATTAAATAAGGCAAACTCTTAAATTTATGTTGTCACCTTTTTAAATACATCTGTCAGTTCCATTTTAAATTCGGCTTTGAATTTAGGCAATTTAACCATTACTCCCTTTTTATTTAGTTTCTTTGTGATCTCATTCAATTGGGTGGATCGCAGTTTTGCCTCCAGTTGAGGCAGACCGGTCTTACCATTGGGCAAAACAATCAGCATGGATAAATCAGAGTCTTTGTAGGGCAATTGAAGGGCGGTGGCATCCAATTCGGGTAACTCGGCATGGCCGAAAGCTTTTTCAATGTTCATCATGGGTACTTGTATGCTCTTCCCGTCTTTTAATTTGAATGGTTCAGGTTTTGTTTTTTTAACGTTGAACTGGTGTACCCAATTGCCTTTGAAATGTATGGCGTTTACCAATACAATTTGGGAATCGGATGATATTGTACTAGGATTCACCAAATTTTTTATCATATTTTTAGTTTGCTTTTCTACCCATCCATTAATGTCAGCCGCCGCCTTCTTGCTATTGCCAAAGTCCAAGCTCTTAGCCGATGAAAGAAATTGTTTGCTTAACAATTTATTAAACTCATGGTGAAGCTTTAAACCTTTCATCACGAAAATCCTGTTGGCAATGTGAAGGATCTTACTCTTCTTATAGGGCAAAAAGGGCTTGATGGAAACTTTCAGCCATTTTTTTTGTATCAGACACAAGACCCAGACCACGATCTAGATCTTCGGCTGTTTCCTTTTTCGCACCCAACCTAGCCATGGCTGCGCAGGTTTGTATGGAGAATGGAGAGAAAACGATGTTCTGATCCGGTTTTAATAGCGATAATTGATTATACAAATTATTGGAGAAAATCGACAGCCTCTGGGAGAAATCCGATTTGGAAGATTGAGCTTCAGTAGGCAGAGGATTCAGATGGAGCAGCATGAGCAACCAACAACCTGGGTGAAAATATGAATCATATAACTTTATGGATCTATTCTAGGTCCATGTCAAATTGCTTTCTATTCGGATAGGGCGTTTCTAATAAGTAATTGATTGACATACCAAACAATGACCAAAGTTTATCCATATTGCGAAGTTCCTTCCTACGAGTTGACTTTAAAGTAACTTTAAACCACAAAAGTACGTTTAAGAATAGAACTGTGAGCTCCTTTTTCAGCTTTTTATAGGCGCAGAAATGGTCACAGAAATTATTCCCAGTAAAAGGTTGAAATTGTGATTATCCGCCGATTTTGTACTTCCTGGAATTTATTTTTTTTTTAGAGATTTTTGTAAATAATTAGGCGTACCTTGAAAATCACTGTCCCAACCTTCAATGTTATTTGTTGGAAAGGAATTTCGAATGTAAGATGTTTTGTTTATTTTTTTTGTTGTCCTGATTTCAATGCACGACACGGTGTCTTCACACTTAGAAGATACTCGTATGGAGTGGTTATTGATTATCAGCGACTTGGGTGTACTTATGGGAGTACCATGACTTTTAGTCCTCTTATTCAAAAGCTATGAGTGTTCTTGGGTGTGTAAAGCGATGGTCAGACGTCTTCGACGATCTGTAAACAACCAGAGCTCCGTTTACTTCAACAGTTCGTCCTATCTCAGAGTCCGGATCTTGTATATGGTCACCTCACCTCAGTTGCCCCAAATTCAAATTGAAACCGAAGCGATTTCTGATTTTTGCTTTTTGAGGCCTTGAAGTCAACTTGCCATCGAACTCCATCAACCTTCTTTCAATCAATTTTCCTTCTCCAACTAATCGTACACAGACTTTCTTGGGCTATTGAGCCATTTAAATCTATTTGTCCCTTTGAGACATTTCCAAAATTATTTTTCTCTATCCTCATTTGAATTTTTTATGATTTTTATTTTACACTTGCAAATGAAATTTGTTTTTTGCTTCATGTTCTTTTGGTAAATGTCAACAATATTGACGTCGTGTTGGATAATCAAGGTTGGGGCATAACCTAGGGCTTTAACAATTTGCCAGCAAAAAGTACGTAGTTATCTTTGTTCAATAAATAATAGGCGAACGGGTGATCGGCGTGAAAATGAACAGGATCCGGAGAAATCAACAAGGACTTTATATTGTCCGTAATAGCTGAAAGAAAAGTTAAAAAAAGATGGCGAAATCGGCATAAGCAAACCAATTCTAGTCAAAGAAATAATGAGACTAACCCCACTAACTTACCAGTTGCCGCTGCGGCTTCTGTGCCAAGTTCGTTGACATCAATGAAGGCTTGGTGCATAATGGAGGATATTTGCACTCCTTGCGAATTCTTTAGCATTCCACTAAAATCTGCACTGCTTGAAAACATGCGAGTCATTCCCAACTAAAATAGGATGTTAAAAATTAATTAATAAGACAAGGATCCATCTTTCTAAGAACAACCAACTTTTGTTGGCATTTACATTCAGAAAAGTCATTAATTTATATTCTGACCTTTTGAAATACATCTGTCAGTTCCATTTTAAATTCGGCTTTGAATTTGGGCAATTTAACCATTACTCTCGTTTGATTTAGTTTCACAAGTTTCTTTGTGATCTCACTCAATTGGGTGGATCGCAGTTTTTTCTCCAGTTGAGGCAGACCGGTCTTACTATTGGGCAAAACAATCAGCATGGATAAATCAGAGTCCTTGTAGGGCAACTGAAGGACGGTGGCATCCAATTCGGGTAACACGGCATGGCCGAAAGTATTTACAACATTCATCATGGGTACTTGTATGCTCTTCCCGTCTTTTAATTTGAATGGTTCAGGTTTTGTTTCTCTAACCTTGAACTGGTGTACCCAATTGCCTTTGAAATGTATGGCGTTTACCAATACGATTCGGGATTTGGATGATATTGAATTAGGATCCACCACATTTTTTATGAAATTTTTAGTTTGCTTTTCTACCCATTTATTAATGTCAGCCGCCGCCTTCTTGCTATTGCCAAAGTCCAAGCTCTTAGCCGATGAAAGAAATTGTTTGCTTAACAATTTATTAAACTCATGGCGAAGCTTTAAACCTTTCATCACGAAAATCCTGTTGGCAATGTGAAGGATCTTACTCTTCTTATAGGGCAAAAGGGCTTGATGGAAACTTTCAGCAATTTTTTTGGTATCAGACACAAGACCCAGACCACGATCTAGATCTTCGGCTGTTTCCTTTTTCGCACCCAACCTAGCCATGGCTGCGCAGGTTTGTATGGAAAATGGAGAGAAAACGATGTTCTGATCCGGTTTTAATAGTGATAATTGATTATACAGATTATTGGAGAAAACCGACAGCCTCTGGGAGAAATCCGATTTGGAAGATTGAGCTTCAGTAGGCAGAGGATTCAGATGGAGCAGCACGAGCAACCAACAACCTGGGTGAAAATACGAATCATATGTATAACTTTATGGGTCTGTTCTAGCTCCATGTCAAATTGGTATTTGAAAAGGCGTTTCTAATAAGTAATTGATTGACATACCAAACAATGACCAAAGTTTATCCATTTTGTTAAATTCTTGCTACGAGTTGACATTAATATAACTTTAAACCACAAAAGTACGTTTAAGAATAGAACTGTGAGCTCCTTTTTCAGCTTTTTATAGGCGCAGAAATGGTCACAGAAATTATTCCCAGTAATAGGTTCAAATTGTGATTATCCGCCGATTTTTTACTTCCTGTATATTATTTTCATAATGGTATGAATTATTTTTGTAAGTGTGAATTTATTGTTGGTTTTTTATACCCTTGCAAAAAGGGTATATTACTTTTGGTCAGAAGTGTGCAACGCATAGAACAAATCATCTCCGACCATACAAAGTATATATATTCTTGATCAGAGACGAGTTCAAATAGCTATGTCCATCCGTCGGTCCTTCCGTCCGTCTGGATCAACGCAAAGTCCTCCTAGACCGTAAGAGCTACAGAGCTGAAATTTTGCACGTAGGCTTGAATATACTGCACAGTTTGTATATATCGGATTCAGCCGGATCGGACCACTATATCATATAGCTACCATACAAACCCCAAAGTCACGAACAGTGACTTTTCTCAATAACTTCGTTATTTTCTGTGCTATTATCGTGAAACTTAATATTAGAGTTTATTACGCCTATAAACTAAATTTGATCAAGATCGGGTAACTATTTTATATAGCTCCCATAGGAACGATCGGTCGAAAACATTGACTTTTGCCTATAACTTCGTGATTTCCTAAGATTGAAGGCAGTTCTTTTGCATACATTAGACGTTTTGGTAAGGAAAAAGTAACAAAATACTTGCAAGGGTAAACTTTGACGCGGTGAATGTTACCCCAGGCCCTCTGGGTAGCTGTCACACGCTGTAATATAAGTAATTAGATAGTGAAAGTAGATAATAAGGGTTGAGAAACCTTAATGAGTTCAAAACTTTTGAAGAAACAATTTAAATCAAAAACTTGATGTCTTTATTTAGACCTTGAATAGTTTGCCAGCAAAGAGTACGTAGTTATCTTCATTCATTATATAATAGATGAACGGATGATCGGCGTGAAAATGAACTGGTTTCGGGGCTACCACCGAGGTCGTGAACACAAGATCAGTAGCTTAAAAAAAAGTAAAGACGGTTAGTTCTATATCAATAAGAGTATATGGATGACCACAAAACCGGCCTAAGCAAACCAATTCGGAAAAAGGACACCCTGAGAATAACTCACCAGTTGACGCTGCTGCCTCTGTGCCAAATTCGTTGACCTCAATGAAGGCTTTGTGTATAATGGAGGATAATTTTAAGCTTTGCGGACTTTCAAGCATTCCACTGAAATCTGCACTGCTTGAAAATATGCGAGTCATTCCCAACTGAAATATAATGTTAAAAATCGATTAATATGAAAAGAAGGGGTTCTTTTGAATAGAGCCCATTATTATTCCTACCGTCTTAAAAATGTTTGAGAGTTCTATCTGGAATTCACTTTTGAACCTTGGGAGTTTTACCCACACCTTCGTCTGATAGACTTTTTTCGTGATGGTTATCAATTCGATGGCTCGCAGTTTGTTCTCCATTTGAGATAAACCTGTCTTACTGTTGGGCAAAATAATCAACATGAATAAATTAGAGTCCTTGTAGGGCAACTGTAGAGCGGTGGCATCCAATTCGGGTAACTCGGCATATCCAAAAGTCTCATCAATGTTCATCATGGGCACGTTTATGCCCTTCTCATCATTTAAATAGAAATTTTCGCGTCGGGTTAGTCTTACGTTAAACTTGTGTACCCAATTGCCTTTAAAGTGTATGGCATTAACCAATACAATTCGAGAATCGGATGTTAGGGAACTAGGCTCTACTATTTTTGGTATTGAATTATTGGTTTTCTGTTTCACCCACTGATTGATAGTGGCCGCCGCCCTCTCACTTTTGCCAAAGTCCAAACTCTCCACCGACGAATGAAAGAGATTGGTTAACAACCTTTTAAAGCCCTGACGCAGATTGTAACCTTGCATCACGAAAATCTTGTTCGCAATTTGAAGGTTCTTACTCTTCTCAAAGGTTAAAATGGCTTGATGGAAACTTTCAGCCATTCGGTGAGTGTCAGTCGAAAGACGCAGGCCTAGATCTAATTCCTCGGCTGTTTCTTTTTTCGCACCCAATCGAGCCATCGCTGCGCAGGTTTGTATGGAGAATGGAGAGAAAACGATATTCTCTTTCGGCTCGAAATACGAAATTCGATTATATAAATTAATGGTGAAAATAGTCAGCTGTTCAGAGAATTCCAATTTGGGAGATTGAGCTTCAGTGGGTGGAGGACTTAAATGGATTAACACGAGCAACCAACAACCTGGGTGAAAATATAAATCATGTCACTATCCATTCTTGCATTACATCGAATTGGATTCTATTTCTATAATGCATTGCCAGTTATTAGACTTACCCCACATTGACCAAAGCTTATCCATTTGGTTATGTTCCTTGTCCACCAGTTTACTTTCAAACAACCTTAGACCGCAAAAGTACGTTTCGGATTGAAACTTTGGGCATTTTTTGTTAGGTTGCCGCTAAAATTATTCAGACTCGGTGGATGAAATCGTGATTTGCCACAGTTGCTTCGTTACTTTGTTAATAATATTGTTTAAATAAATCAGATGATGTTGAGCGATTTAAATTCACTTATGTGCAGGTGTTTGGGAACAATGGAAACACACTTTATAAATTAGTTTCATGTACTATGATTTTATTTCACAATAACAAAGATACATTGTTTTATTTTCCTTTGACTATGCCCTCTAGGAATCGGACACCTTTTGCATTAAAGATGCCATAGAAGAATGGTCGATTTGCCTCAAATGGGATTTTTATATGACTGCTTAACGAGTTTTCTTCGATATCATCTAGAGCAAGTAGAAAGAAAATTGACCATGAAATTTCAATTTTTTTCACAAATACAGGCCTCATCAGAAGGAGCAGCAGGTGCAGCAGGAGCAGAAAATTGACATACATTCCCCGCGAACAAATGACCGTGGGAACGATGAAATATTACATAGTAAAATTGTTTGTTGGCATAAAATTGTTTTGGTTTCGGTGGCGGAAGTGGCAAGCTTCTAACCATCGCAATTATAGCTAAAATAACGAAAATGGAGTTGAAAAGGTCAAGATGGAAATATTCTTACTATACGTTATATGATAATATTCATTTTAAAAGGAGTACAAAAGGGGTTTTCAGATTGTCAATATAAGGTAATAACTTCTCTACTGAAAAAGAAACGATCGAATCCTATAATAGATGGTGACCTTATGTAGATAGGTTCCTTTAACTTTAAAAGTTATAAGGTTTATTTGAGTTGGGCCTATTTTCTTCTTTAAGTAAGTCTTTTGTCAGATATTTAGAGAGAAGTGATTGCAACAGTTTGTAGCAAGTTTAAATACGTTTTAAGAGAAAAACAAGATACTCATCACATTTATAAATATATACGTTATGGGTTAAGAAAAGATATACATTTCGATGACATTGTTATACCCTTTCATAATGTAAAGAGCATTCAGAAACTTACCAGTTGCTGCTGCTGCTTCAGTGCCCATTTCATTGACCTCAATAAATGCCTTATGAAAGATTTGGGAAACATTGAGAGGATCATCAGTTGTTAAGATTTTGCCAAGTTCAGCATCATTGGAAAATATGCGCCTAATGCCTAACTGCATATAGAGGAGATATGTACATATAATCGATATAAATGTAATGAAATCTAAGTAAAATATAGTTGAATACCATTTTGAAAACTGGTGAAAGTTCCTGCTCGAATTCGACCTTGAACCTAGGTATTTTTACATTAACTGGCGCCTCTGACAATTGATTGGTTATTTTCTTCAATGAAGTCGATTGTAATTTATTCTCCACATTCCTGAGACCGGTCCTTGTATTGGGCAATATTATTAGCATGGATAAATCCGAATCCTTGTAATTCATTTGCAGTGCGGTGGCATCCAAACCTTTTAATTCGGCATACAGAAAGGTGTGTTCCAAATGCATCATTTTAACTGTGATTTTTTGGCTCTCGTTTATATAGAAATCATCATCGCGTGTATTGTGCTCATTAAATTTGATCTCCCATTCGCCCTTAAAGTGTGTGGCATTGACCAGAATGAGACGAGTCTGGGAATTCAATAACTCGGGTTTAATTATATCTTTGATTAGCCTATTGGTACGCGATTCTACCCAACCATTAATGTGCTCAGCTGATTCTGAACTATTGGCAAAATCGAGACTCTCCGGTTTGGAATGAAATCTCTTGGTTAAGAGGATTTCAAACTTTCTCTGAACACTCAAACCATTCATTAGGTACAATTTATTTGCAGTTTTTAATGTATTCAACTGTTCGTATGCCGTCAGTATAGTATCGAATTCATTGGCAATATCCGCATAATCCTCTATACTAAACTGCAGGCCATGTCTCAGTTCGCCAAAGGTTTCGGTACCCTTTTCGGCACCCATTAGCAACATGGCCGCACAGGTTTGTATGGAGAAGGGTGAGAAGATAATATTCCTATTGGGATTACCATTTGCTAATTGATTGTACAAGTAATTTGAGAATTTTTCCAAATCTTCACTGAAATCCCAAAACCGACGGCTACTGACAGTTTTTTTCGGGTTGTCCATTATATAGAAACTCTTTCTGATAAGCTTCTGTAGAGCGTTAAATGGTTTGGTTCGCTTGACGTTCTCTGGGTTTTCCCTCTATAAATTTATTTCTCTCACTGAGTCTCTTATCTAATCGTATATAGGTCGCCTTCCTAGGCACTCCAAAAACTCAAGCTCTGAGTCACTTGGCCAAATTAGTCAGTTCCTTCTACATATATACATAAGTCGGTTGTGCATACGCAAAGAATTTCCAATTTGACGCTAACTATTTTCGTTTTCCGGTAGTTATTTTCTCTCCATCTTATCAATATATATGACAATTCAGCTAACAGACACACACCTGGTGTAAATTTAATGGATTTAGTCGATCAACTGCTGTAAAAAGTGACCTTATCATTGGAATGTATTTCTTTTCTTCTCTCTGTTTGAAATGAATGAATATATCTACTTGACAAATTTAGCAAAACCAAATAAAATGAAATTATAATTAAACAGTTAACAAATTGTGATCAGGTGTTGGTGTTTTTTTTTTATTTTGTTATTGTTGTGTTTATAATATGTTGTTATCTGCATGTGCTTTAAAAAGAGTTTCTTATCATTTAATTAGTTTTCAGACCAAAGAATTTATATCTTCAACTGAAGTACTTTGCACAGAGAAAAAGAATTAAAAGGTAGTGGGAAAATTAAAGATTTTTCATGAATTTTCCTAGAGTATCTTTCAATTAAGTTGTCTTTTCATAGATAGATATTTTTTTAATATAATTGTCAAAAGAAATAAAAATAATGTTTTGATTACAATTTGTTTTTTGCAGAAATGTCCCAACCTCATGATAGTCGAAATTCCTTTTCACGAAATCTTTACGATGTTGTTGCCAGACATGCTGTGGACAGCTGCCAATCGCAGGGTGTAAATATGGTCATATCGCCGGCATCCATACAGAGTTGCTTCTCCTTGGCCTTCATGGGAGCTGCTGGCTCCACAGCCGATGAACTGCGTCGTGGCTTGGATCTGGGCCTGGACGATAAGTATAATATAGCTCGTGCCTTTGGGGAATTCTGGACAGCCAATTGCAATTATGGGGAGAAGGGACCCATACTCAAGGCTCTCAATTCATTGTATGTGAACAATACATTGAGATTGCAACCAGAATTCAATGATCTGGCCAAAGATTTCTTTAGAGCCAAAGCAGAATCTGTTAATTTTGCCGATGCTTTGTCTGTTGTGAAGCAAATTAATCTTTGGATTGAACAACAAACAGATGGGAAAATCCAGAACCTATTGCAACCGGATGTGGTCAATGCGGAAACGAGTGCCATATTGATCAATGCTTTGTACTTCAAAGGCAAATGGCTGAAACCCTTTACACCCGAGACGACATTACGTGATGATTTCTATGTGGACTTGGGCCAAAGGGTTGAAGTTGATATGATGTATCAGGAGGATAAATTCAAATATGTTGAATTACCCGAACTCAAGGCACGAGCCGTACAATTGCCCTACGAGAATTCGGATATATCAATGCTAATAATCTTACCAAATGACATATCTGGCATATTGAGTTTGGAAAAGATGTTGAACACTGTACATTTGCCAGATATTGAGCAAAGAATGTCCATGGAGGATGTGGAGATAGCCATGCCAAAGTTTACCATAGAATTTGATCTCGATCTAAAGGACATATTGAAGAAGGTATAACGATCGATGGGACTTTTGAAATTGTACTAATTTTTCAACTTCTAGCTGGGCATAATGGAAATATTTGGCAAAAAGGCAAATCTTAGCTTGTTGTTTGACACCAAGAAACCACAAAGGATATCAGCAGCCAAACATCGTGGCTATATTGCTGTCAATGAGGCGGGCTCTGAGGCGGCAGCTGCCACTTGTAAGTACCACAAAAGTGCTTAAGCAAAGAAAATTCTAAAATTCAATGGTTTTGCAGTCATGAAAATTGTGCCCATGATGTTAAACATGAACAAGAAGTCATTCAAAGTGGATCATCCATTCGTTTTTTATATACGCAACAATCAGGCTGTATTCTTTGCCGGCCGATATGTTATGCCCGGCGAACAAAGAGTATCGGCAGTCATCAAAGAGGAATGCGGGCGAGCTGGCAACGACAGTTTACACGCATCGAATAATACTCTATATAGTAAGGCCACCAAGTCGGTTAAGTCAGCAAAATAAAAAATATAAGAGTAAAAGTAAAACAAAACCCCAGATACTGATACTCTATTTTCCAGTAGAAGGTGGGGTCAAAGTGTTTGAAATGTATCATTTTCCTATATCTATTTTTGTTTGCTTTTAAGGTCTTGTACATAAATTAATGTCGCTTTTCTGGCTTTCATCTTCCAGCACACAAAAAGATTTCATTCAATTCACATAACTTTCAGTAAGAATTGGAATAAAACTTCTAATGGCTGAGCTTATCAGCTGTTGTTGGTCTATTCTAGCCCTTGGTTGAGAGAATTTCAGTTTGTTGTCAGACGCCCTTGCTGCCACTTCACTCTTGAGACACTGTAGTCTGTGGTTTGTTGCAACTTAGTAAGTTGGAAATCGTTAAATTTTAAAAATAAATACTTACAATATATAATTTAAGTTCTTATTTTGTATTCATTCGGATGTTCAACCGCAATGGCTTTTTGTAAATAAATAAAACTAACAAATAAATAAACAAAATGAGCTCATGCCAATACGAATAGAAAGAGAGCTACACAATGTGAGAAAGTAAATAGAAAGCAAAAGAGAGAATGCGGGTGTGAGCGATAGAGAGAGAGAGCACAACGAAAAGAGAACTCAAAGAGTAAATTTATTTAGAATTGGAAATTTTATTTGCTTGCTCTTAAATTGTATGCCTCATTTAATTGAAATCTAGTATGATAGAATTTTTTGCTTCGCCCTGTGAGACTTTAAATGCTCTTTCTTATTATTAATATATGAAAATTTATTAGGGATATTAAATAAATTAAAAATCTCTCTGCAATACGCCGCCTTCTACAGAACAAGTAGAATAAAGCCCTGCACCCCGACCAACTATGATGCAGCGAGAGGTAGATGGATCGCAATACCAAAAACCGCTGACTGACTTCCGCTTTCATTAAAAGTCACATTGCCAACTCTCAATTCCCATAACCTTAAGTACATTGTGACCACTATCGCACTATCCTCTTGTTATTGACCTTCTATACCTGTAGTAAGCACTTTTACGCTTGACCCAGTGCAGAGGCACCTTTCTATCTACCTTTGGAACCAAGGTTTTCGCCGACTTCCTCCACAGTACGATCAATAGACGTTGATATATTTAAGGCACCGATCTCTGGATGAAGGGCAGTCTTAGTTTTAGTCTGTCCTCCGAATTAGAAGAACAATTTAATCTTCAAACTATAACGTTGAATCGACACTTCTGTGTAATTAGTTTCATGGTAAACTAGAGGTTAAAGAGAGAGTCTTGCGTGTCATCTTCCATGTGTATCCAAAGGATAATGTTAAGGCCACAGTCCCATACGAAGACTCGTAACTTTTATGTCATTATTGTTGCCTGTTCATATTATGACTCAAATCATACTGACTATATTGGAGTCCATTCAAGCTCTAGCCGCTTGTATGCTTTAAATCTATGCCAAGTTATGGAACTTTACCTCAACTTATTTGAAATAGATAAATGTAAAATGTTAAAATGTTTACTTATATGTAATTCCAAGAATCTGTCTGATTGTTCGTGTGGATCTCAAAGAACATTCAGAGCTTTTGCGTCAGACTGGGTACCAGAGTTGAGAATAACTAAGAAATCTACATACATAATTAGGGGAAACCAGTATTTATCTATCTTAAGCTGTTAATCAGTAGCTATATATTTTGGAAGAGGCAATATAAGGGGCATCCGGTGACCGAAGCACTTTAGTACGCAGAGGTCAGCTGAGGTTCAGATTGAATTTTAGTTTCGCTTTCGTTTACGGAGTCGACACCATGTTGCGATGTACGTTTAATCAGCTTTGCTTCTTGCACATCGTCCTAATTACACTACTCGTTTTTCCATTTTCCATCTTGACACACAGACGCAGCTGCCCTTATACCAATTTTCCTGTTGGGATTGAGTCTGACTATGGCCACAGACACCACCGCCGCGGGTGATGCCAAGTTCGCATCAAAGCTTTACCATCAACTGGCCAATGCCCAGGGCAACGGCAATCTTATTGTGTCCCCCGTATCCATTCGCACCGGTCTGGCTCTGCTGTATTTGGGTGCCGATGGCATTACGGAGCAACAACTGAAGCAGGGTTTGGAATTGCAGACAGCTTCGAGTAAATCTGAAGTGGCTCAACAATTCGCTCAGTTGGTCACTAAAAAGGCCAAAGTCCCCGTGGATGGTGAAGATGTGCCCGAATTGAAGTATGCCAATCGGATTTATGTGGCCCCGCAATACCAACTGGCCACGGCCTATCAGGATTTGGTTGGCAAAAATTTCAATGCATCCGCGGAGAATGTGAATTTCGCACTCCACTCGAAGGCAACGGCTGAGCACATCAACACGTGGGTGGAGGAGCAAACTAAAGGTCATATCAAAAACCTCATCAGCTCGGACAGCCTGGATGCCAGCACTGCAGCTGTTCTGATCAATGCCATTTACTTCAAGGGCAATTGGTTGCAGATTTTCGAAGAATACCAAACAGAGCCGCGGGAATTTACCAGCCAGTCAGGTCAAAAGGTGAAAGTGGATACTATGTATCAATCGGATTACTTTCAATACGCCGACTTGCCCGAATTGAAGGCCAAAGCCCTGGAATTGCCATATGAGAATACAGACATTGTGTTTTTGATCCTATTGCCGCACCAAGAACAGGGATTGTCTGACCTGGAAGAACAATTAAAGAACCTTGATTTAAATGAAATTTCATCAAAGCTTAAACAGCAAAAAGTTGAAGTGCAATTGCCGAAATTCAAATATGAATTTGATGTATCCATGCAGCCTGTTTTGGAAAAGGTGAGTCCTTCAAAGGCCTAAAGGATAAACATAATCCACTTTTACATTTGCAGTTGGGCCTCGTATCGTTATTCAGTGGCGAGGCCAACTTTAATAGCCTGCTGCAAAGTCCGGCGCCCCTGCATATCTCTGAGGTCAAGCATAAAGCTCTCATTGAGGTGAACGAGAAGGGAACTACAGCCACTGGAGCCACCTGTAAGCGCCTGATACATTATTCAGTTTTATTTTTCGTATTTCACTCATTTCACTCTGCAGTTTCTAAAGTCGTATTGGAATTGGCTGTGATTGGTGAAGTGACCTACGAGTTTACAGTGGACCATCCCTTTTTCTTTGCCATCAAGGACAAGCAGAACACCTATTTCCTTGGACATGTCACTACACTAAACTAAGAAGCATAAATTTTCCGGCCAAGATGTGAAAGTGAAGCGGGCTGCCAATATATGCCAACAATTCAATGTCAGGGTACAACAGCAACATATGCCTTGTTGATTAGTTTTAGTTGCAATTAAACGAGTCCTTCGTGGCACACAGAGAACTGGAATATGGTGAATGGGTTGTATGTTGGTGGAGAAGGCTGTATCAGTATCTGTCTTGTGTATTTTGCAGTGTCCTGGCTCTCTTGCAGGCAATAAATCAAAGTTAGTATAGCTATCAATCCCTGACAAAGCAAAACAACAGCAACAAAAGGAAAAAAAACCTCCCAGAACAAAAGCACAAAACAACAAAAAATGAAGAAAAAGCCAAATGCAGTGAGGATTTTTGAATGCCAGTGGTAAGTGGCCAAGACCACACACAAACACACACACACTTGCAAACAGACGACTATTACACTTGGCAAAATATACTTAAACTTTACACTGTAGAATGAGTTTACATTTTAAATCAATTAAAAAGTGCACTTACTAGAAAATAAATAAACATTGACCCCATTTTGGCAGAGTTAAGGTTTTGTAAGTTTACTTTTTTGGCTACATTGTTGATTTGCCTTAGAAGTATTTTGTTCTTTATGTAAAATCATGGAACAGTTTATAATATTTTTAATACTTGATGCTTTTTATATAAGGGTATTAAGGTATTAGCCTAAGAATATGGCTAAAGAAAGCAAAATTCTGTAATATTGAAGTTTTTTAAAAGTATTTAAAAGTAAAAAGTATATAGATATTAGAGTGACACTTTTTTGGGCTTCCACTGTACCTGGTAAATGTCTATGCCAGGCCCTGCCAATTTAGATCAAGAGGGTGGATCACTTAGATAAACTTAATTAGGGTACTTGGGGTCATCCTACTTCTCCTCACACCACTCGTTCTCCTTGCGCACTTGCTCCTCCTCGGCGGCGGTAAAGTCTTTCTTAATGTTAAATGTTTTGCGTATTTCCTCTAGTGTCTTGCCCTTAATCATGTTGGCCACAGTCTTGCAAGTCAACTCCAGAAGGCCCTTGATGTCTAAATAGTTGGCAGCCAATATTAGTTCGAACAGGGTTCCCTGGTCTACTTTAAGAAAGTCGGCATCCCAGGAAATTATATCATCTGTACGCTTCTCCTTGCTTTCATCATCCTCAGTGGGCTGGGGATCATCCTTGTGATAATGGGCCCATGTGAGAACCTTGCGCAAGATGGTTGAATTCACATTGGGCAGCGGCACAATGGCATTTTCATCATCCTCCATGCCACAGTCCTCTAACATGGTCTTAATGGTCCTAGAGCATTTCGCGATTTGAATGTCGGTATCAAAGATTTCCTCATCCGATGATTGCAACTTAATGTTAGGCATGTTGAAATATTTGCTTCTTTTGGCTCTTGTCAGATAAAAAAATCCGTGAATAAAACAATTTTCTCTAATTCAATAGCTAAATTTGGAAATTTCACTTGACTCGTAGAGATCTTTTCTTTACTGTTTGAAAATATTTTAACAGGAACACTTGATCTAAGCTTTATGTTTTGTTTTAGTTTTAGAAATTTCTTCTTTTTTTCAGCTCTGAATTTGGTCATCTACATAATATTGATTTTCAGAATAAATGTCAATACTCTTCAGTATTTCTCTCAGTGTGAATGCAGTCGAAAGTCAACAACAACGTTGGCAATTTGGTGCAATCATCTCTACTACAAGAGTTAGTACCAACTTTTTGCCTATCCAAATTGTTGTCCATGTTTGATAGAGTTTTTTTCCCCCCCCTTTTTTTTGGCAAGCCTCAGTTGGATGTGGATGTGAATGATGATGAGGATACTGATGATAGCCATGTTATAACCTCTTATGCATACTTATTTGCATATGGCCAAACAGGTGTAAATTTAATTTTGACAAATTTTTGCGGGCACTCAGTCGTATGAGGCCCTCTATGGCGTCCATGGTATTGCTGTTGTAACATGTCCCCTGGGGACATTTTAATGAAATTTCCGTTGTACAAAATTTGCATAGCTCTGGCCATAATTAAACTTGATTGTTTGCGTTGAAAATCAGGCGAAACAATTAGTAAAGGATTTACGCACGTGTAAAACAATTTAATTAAAAGCATCATCATCAACCATCTGCCTGTCACCTGCCTGCCATTATGTCTGCATATTGTCTGAATGTTCTATCTAGTTTTCTTTTATATTTCAATTTCCATTGACAATTTCGCTATGCGATTTTGTTACACTTGCCGAAGGTTTTCCACACTAATTGGTGGCCAAGGAGTTTGCCAAAATGGCAAACAGAACTAGCTACCAAAAGCTAAGAGCACAAACAAAAAGACCAAAAAAAAAAAAAAAGGAGAGAAACTTGTGCGTTGTCAGTGACGACGCTTCACGTTTCCGTCAGCAAATTGAAATTGAAATGCTACTGCGAATCGAAACGAGCTGTGTTGAGTTGAGTTGTGGGTGGGTGGTGCAGGTGGTGAAGGTGGCGCAGCAACCACAGTGCGAAAGCCAAAAGGAAATGCAATGCGCGATGCCTGCAAATAAGAAAATTTCATGACAAGAGCATGAGAAGGACCACCAGGAGGAGGAGCCAATAGTATTGGCAGCATCATTATCAGGACCTGGCAAAGCTCCCAAACCGAACCTGACACGCTTGGCTGATGCCTTTCCTGCAACTGACAACTTTCACTGCAACTAGTGGCCCAAAAATGACAGACAATTGATGCCTGATCTTGAACTTCAAACTCCTAGCTAAATTTGGAACCACAATGAACTAAGATTTGTATGCACATACGTATGTTAAAATATACATTTGTACTTTGAAATCGTCAAAGGGGCTTAAATTGGTTGACCAATTACACAATGAAAGTCAATAAAATCAAATCACAATATAAAAATCAATCTACTGTTTATTCCATGTTAACACCAAGATCGTTTAAATCAGTCCACAAGAATTTTGAATACAACCCTCTTCTCATTTATGTCATATAAATGTACGTAAATATTTAATTTTTATCAGTATGATTACTACGTGTAGGTTCATACATATAAGTATTTAATATATATTTGCCAAGATGCAACATTCGATATTTATTTCCAACAAAATGAGTCGCTCTCATTATTTTTTATTTAATTTTCTGATCTTTGAAATAATGAGTAAGAGCAAAATAATACTTAACAAGAATTTGAAACAAAAAATATCAAAGAAGTTAAATTCGGCTATGCCGAAGTTTATATACCCTTGCAGTCCTTGACAATAATAATTTCACATGTTCAAAATTTGTTTTCTGCAACTCAATTCATTAATATACAAACAAAACAATTTTACTCTTCATACTATGTACAATTTGTTCTTCTTCTTCCCTCATTCCCTAAGCAAAGCAACGCACGCATACACATACAGTTTATGTAGCGTTGCGTCTGTGTGTGTATGCATGTGCTCTGTTGATTTGATGATGACGTAGTAGGCAGCAAGCAGAGCTGCCGGCAGCGATTGAACCGATTTATATAGACTGTAACTTGTGTTCTATTTATCCGATCAGGGTCAAATTTTGGGATCTGAGATTTTATATCAAATTCTATTATATTGGTGAATTTCATGGGGATACTCCAATTTTTGCAAAAATTTTTGTTCCAGAGTTATATGATATAGTAGTCCGATCCCAAAGATTTTCATACTTTATCTCACCCGGGTAAAAAAAAGCTCCCAAAAAAAATTTCATCCCGATAGCTCTTAAGATGGCTGAGTAAAACGCGTACGCACCGACGGACAGACGGACAGACGGACATGGCTATATCGACTTAGCTTCTCATGCTGATCAAGAATATATATACTTTATGGGGTCGGAAACGTCTCCTTCTGTGCGTTACAAACATCTGACCAATTTTATAATACCCTCTGCAAGGTTATAAAAAGAATACGATAAACTTAATACGACAATACCAAATCATAGACAGGGGCTAACTTTTGTTATGTCGAAGTTTTAGTACCCTTCCAAGTTTCTTGTTACTTTTTTAATACCTACAGCGGGTATATCTAAAAAATCGAATTTTAGAAATATAACTAAGTCTGGATATTTTCGTTTATTTAATATACAGAACAATGTTTTATTTTACAGCCGCCTTAGCTGCTTTAATTGGTTTTGACTAAAACTAATATGCCTCTTCTGTAAGGGTATACAAATTTGTCTGTTTTTGTTCTAGGTTGGTGGCAGTGACTCTTTCACCTCCACCATTCCTAGTATACATACATACATACATACATACATGTGTGCCGGCGCGTTAGCGATAAATGGATCATTTGTGGCCACTCTGAAAAGTAATTGCCAATAGTCAACATGTCTATTGCTCGCGGACCACATCTGGATGATCGCCTCACATGGATCTTTCTTATAATTATTGTAGCTGTTGTTGTCACCCTTATAGTGTTCGGTGTGATATGGGAACGCTATCGCCATAACGACAGAAGGCAGAAGCTGGAAGCTGTTAAGACTGATTCCAACGCAAAGGTAAACAACGTTCATTTCAATGTTGACTAAAATTGGTTGTTGCTGCTACAATTTATTGCAAATTTTTTTTTATGTTTCGAAGAAAACAAATTAATGGATGAACCAAACCCAGAGGCCGGATGCATAAGCTTTAGATGTGACCTTGTCGAATTCTTCGTAATTCATTACAAAAGAGCAATGTTTCCATAAATTTATTTTGATAAAGAATAAATTGTACATACTTATGTGCCCTCTTTACACATACATATTTATCTTTACAGTTTTTATTCATCGCAGTATAAAGTATATAGATACATAGTTGAATATATGCAAAGCATAATATTCGGTTTTATATATTTAAAAATATGTATAACTAAATGTACCGTGTTCTTGTTTTATTATTCATCTAAAGGGGGAAAAATCACGTGCATGTACACTATTTTCTTTCACTGACTGTTTGAATACACAGTAGATGCTGGTTATGACGATGTCATTCCATATATTCAGCTTATAGCTAACGAAGATTTGATTAGCTACATACAAACTTGTATGGAAAGTTTCTATTAGAAATCCAATCGGCTATTACAAACATCGGTTATAACGGTCCCATGAGAATCGTTATAGCCGACATCTACTGTATATTGATTTGTTGACTTTGATTGTACCCTTGCCAAAAGTGTATATTCATATTGCTCAGCAGTATGCAACGCTACGAATGAATCAGCGCCGATCTGGACCAACCTTAATCACGATCGTATTGTTTATTCATAAAGCTCTCAAACGAAAATATTCAATTTTATTATGCGATAAAAAGCTTCGATGCAAAAATACTTTCAAGAGTATAGAAACTTCATAATGAGTGTTTGTTATGGCATTTCAAAATCAAAATCTTGATTTTTTATAATTTTGCACTAGTTAAGTTAACAATTTTATATAGATTTTAACGGGTTTTTTATATATTTCATGCATATGATTGCATTTTCATGTCAAAAATGTTTGCTTAAATTGTTAAAATACGCTAGTTTTTGTTGCTAGTGAAGGTCATGTCAAATATGTATGTAGGTTCATTGTATGTGGCACATGTCGAGGTGGGTGGTCTTCATCATCAATGTTCAGCATGAAAATGAAATTCTGCAAGTTTCAACTGACGTTCGCAATGACAAAATGGGTAATTGTAATCGCAACTGGTAAACTGGTAACTTACTTTTAAATGCGAATGACAACTTTGGTAATTAAGGAATTATGTCAAGCGCAAAACATATTCTATCTCTACAATGGGAGAGAGTACATGACATTCAAATAGTTTTGCATCTGCGCGGGGCGAGATTTTATTGCGATTACCTGCTATCACCTTGGTTGCCTTGGTTTCGATATTTGGATATGAAAATTGCCATTAAAATGTATCAAAAAAAAAAAAAAAAAAGAAAACAAACAGAAAAGTTTGTGACTTGCATTTTATATAAATTTTCGTTTTTTTTTTTCCGATGTTTTCTGAGATAAATTCTCCTCAATGTTGGCAAAAGTTTACATATTTTTCACCTTCGACCCAGAACATTGTCAAATAACCACAAAAATGATAATAATAAAATATCCTCACGCTTGGACAAACTGCCTTGGACATGGCTAAAAACGACAGAAAAATAGCAAGTTAAAAAGGGAGGTGAAAAAAAGGGCAAGAGACAGAGAGAGAGAGAGAGAGAGAGAGAGAGGAAGGGGAATGGCTGAGTGGGTGTGTGAGTGAGTTTCAGACAGGAAAACAAGTTAACGCTCTTCACATAGACAGCAGCTGTCCATTGTGCGTATCTGGATGAGTCAGGTTAATGAAAAACTTCGACATGTTGCTAGCCTGATGCTGCCTACCCATTCAGGTGATGGACCTCAACAAACGATGAGTGAACAGGAAGGCCAGAAGCAGGAGGACATTTTGTATTTTTTGTAGCCAGACAAAGTGCAAACTTTTGTCCACACTTTAAATTTAATGCTATTGAATATTAACAAGCACATGGAAAAACAAAAAAAAAACAAGACTCAATTGCAAACCGTAAACTGTGACCTGTTACTGTGCATCACGGTGTTTGACCAGGCATGGCCAGGGAAGGCAAATCTGTTGCCTCTGTCTCGGACTATAATTAACATTTGTGTGTCAATATTTGTGGGGTAGGGTGATCGAGAGAGAGAGTCTAAGAGTTGACAAACATTGGCAATGGAAATGAAAATCTGGCAGTGACATGAGTAGATGCTCTTCATGTCTAGGAGCTTGTCCAACTCCAGGTGCTTCAATTGCTGGCCACTTTGAGTGGTTTTTCGATTTGCTTTCTACTTCTCTTTCGACTCCTTGAGTCTCTACTTTCTTGAGGCTAAGCCAACAATCATGTATGGCGTATGCAAGTGGGTTACATGACTTTTGATGGATTGCAACTCATCAAAGGAGGCAGATTTATATTTGCTTGCTAAAAACTATATGAAATAGGTCATAAATTATCATTTATCAATTAGCATTTCGTCGACAACTAAAGAATAAGAAGTTGCCACTGATAACAGTGTTTTTCTATCCCAAAATATTATATCCTTCAGATAGTTTTATAAAAATATTATTATTATTATTATTATTATATGTATAGGATATACACAGTTGTAAACTATCAACTAAACTATATTTTACAAGCATTGGCAACTAAGGCCTTCTGCTTAGACGAAAACTACATCCATACACTAGCCTGGTATTCGACCCCGGGTCCTTGTTGTTCAGTTGCCCAAATGACTGGGTCACTTAGACAACTCATCTACCGAGGACTGCTTTATAAAAATAAAATATTACCATTTCATTTTACCTTAAAGAAACTCACAAATAGGTAAAAACAAAATAAGGCCATAAAATCAAAATTTAATTAAAGTTATTAGAATGCAAAATATTTGAGCTGTAACTCATTATTAGGTATTAATTAAGAAGAATCAAGAATTATAATGAATCTTAGTTTTGTTCTACTTAAGCACTTTGTTAAAAAAAAATATATATAAACCATTTTCTATCTATAATAACTAAACAAATAATAGTCTAAAATACTTGAATCAAATTCAGAAATATCACTCTTCAAATCTTGTAGTTAGAAATCATGAAAATCAGTAAGCAATTTTATGAAGGAATGTTGCAAATTTAAAGAATTACTGTCTTATATAGTAATTACACAAGTAATTGGTTTTTTAAATAAATATATTGGGGTACATTTTAAGATTAAACGGGTTCTAGTGACCAAGTCAAATAAGAGAAGAAAAGCTAGAAAGTTCAAACAATATGTAATTAAATATAAGCTCTATATAGAAATCGAAGATCTTGGTAAGTATTATAAAATGTATTTAAAATAATAACCGCAACAATTTTGATTAATTTATTTTTATTCTTTAACAGCTTTCAACATGTTTTTGAATATGAATTTGGTCTCTTCCCATTACCCTTGTAAGTATGCTACAATTGTCTGTCAAATAATGCTCAAATATGAAATATGGATATATCTTTTGATAGTAGAGAATCAAAGTAAAAAAAAAATGATCTGATACTTGTTTTTTTTTTAACGAGTTTGCTAAATTTCAATACTCTAGCAGTTAAATTGTAAATAAATGACATCGAGAACACAGAACACTGTTGAAATTGCAGTTAGAAATTGCCTGTCGATTAGAAAGATAATTAGATGCCAGATACCGATTCGTAAGAAAATTTAGCCCAAAGCAATATCACATCGAATGTAGGATATTTTTTGAGACTCTTTTCCTCTCTCACTCTTTCTCTCTACTTTCTGTGTCTTTTGCCTTCACTCTAAATTGAACTGTCAAAGGAATTATAATCAAAATGTATTCTAACAAGTTGGACATACATTGCAACCGTTTCCAGTTTGTTCGAGGGGTAACGATGAAAATGTGATTTTAAGTCGCAGCTTTGGTTTGTGTCTCGACTAATTCCAATGGCGTCCAGATTGCTCCTTGTTAGAGCCTGCGCTCTTGGCTAATGGATGTTTTGTTTTGGTTGCAAGCTGAACTTGCAACACGTTGTGTTTTGAATGTTTTGAGCGGCAAGTAGGATATAAAAACCATAATCAAAGCTGGCCAACAAACAGTCTCCAACCTGAAGGCAACGCGCGCGCAATCAGCAATAAACGGAAACCTCAAAAAGAAACGGAAACGAAAAGAACAGGCTCGTATAAAAATGGAGTGAAAAATGGCAATTTAGTTTGTTTTTGAAGCAATATTAAAACCATTTGTAATTCTTCTAGTGATGTTTTTGGGTGTGTGAGTGTGTGTGTGTTTCAGTGTTTAAGTGTTCGGTTTGTGTGTGAACATAAATCAGAAATTTAATCAATCTCTCTGGTGTAGACGCTTTTTTTGTGTGTGCCGCTCTACTTTCAGGGTGATTAAGTATACGTCAGGTAAGCCAAGAAGCCAAGCCAACATATTCCTCTAAATCTCTCACTTTCGCTGCCCTGACCTAGTAAATCGAGATGAAAGACAATGTCATTGCTGTGCCAACTCTACCTCTACAACTCTGCTTGGGGTTTCTCCTCTTAGGCACGTGCATGGTCATTCCGGCCATCCTGTCCAGCATTTTATGACCGCATTAAAACATAAAGAACAACAGCAACGTTGGAAAAAAACAAAGCACGTTCTGCTTGGGTGCCAAAAGTAAAGACTTTAAAAAATAACAAAAAAAAAAAAAAAAAATGGGAAAATGTGCAAATGGTAACAAAGAGAAAGAGGGGGGAAAAATATTCAAATTTTTTTTTCTTAACATAGGTGCTGTGCGGTACGTTGCCTTCAATATCCAATTTAACGGCAACATTCGCACGGATAATAAAAATTTATTGTAAGCGCATTAAATTTGTAGCCGCCGTTTGCAAGTTTCATTTGGAGAATTTCGATAGCAGTTAACATCTAAGTAAGTAAGCCCTAACTTGCCTTTTCTTACAAAGAGATGTCGCCCAAGAGATAGCTGAAGGGAGATGTGGAGGTATATGAGTCTTTTGTGTTCCAGCTGGAAGCATTTTGTCATGTTGTGCATTTTTATTACGATTAGGATGTATAAGAGGCAGAAACACAGAAAGAGAGAGGGAGCCGAGGAGGTGTCGAGTGAAGAGTCTATCATAAATTCTAAATTTGTCAAATAAATATACTGAAAACCTATTTGAGACGGAGAGTGAGTAGGTAAAAAAGGCAATGGCCATGGCTATATCTGTATTTATATCTTAGCCATTTTCTATAATCGGATTTTATCATGTTTCCATTTTATCAACTGGCGAGAGATTCCTCCTTAAAAGTAATTTTATCACACAGAAATGTATGTGGCAACATGTGATAAAGGGGGAGGGATAAGTGCCACTTGGTTAGACTAAAAAGTTACAATGTCCTCGGCAGGAGGACTTACCCACTTACATATATGTATATATGTTCATACACTCATCCAGATTACTTTAGTGGACAGGTTGATGTAGCATAGGAAACATTTAAACGAAAGTACTTAGTCGTACTTTAAGATATTGAAGACGTTGCACTTCTATGGATATATTCATGTGAATCTTTTTGACTTCAATTGAAAAGCATTTTCTTTCATGAACCACTTTGAATTATCTTTGAGTAGAAATAGTTGCCATGGTTTCATTAGCTTTGGTTTAATCATTCAACATTAAGGTATACAAAAATCCACATAAATTAGATGGCTTTTTGGCCACTTTTTTTATGGTTTGACTGTTGATAAATCTAATGTTACAGCTTTTGTTGAAATTAAAAGGAATTTTACCAAATGTTCCATTTGCAGTTGTGATATGTTTCGTCAACTGTGTTAATTCAAAGCTACTAATCATCTTACTAAGAAGTAAGTATGTATTGCTTTAGTATAATCTTCTTTCTAAGTAGTAAGTAGGAAATAATAATAAAAACTTCCTTTTAATTGAGTTTAAAACATGACAACTATGATATCAGTCGTTTCTAAAAATATTATTCAGTTTCGAACATATTCACATTTAGGATTTTATGGGCTTATTTCGTTTTAGAAATGTTCATACAATCCAATCTTTAAAATGCAGCCTTTTTTAATATTTACTTTTAGTTTATAACTTGGAGTAATAAATATATTTGTATTTGATCTTGCCCCCAAAACTGAAACCCTGAATTTCGCCCAAATAAGTATGCTAAATAATCTACAAGAAAACTATATTACTTATTGAAACACACTGAATTTATTATTGAAACCTACTGCTATTCCAAAGCTTCTTTATTTTATACAAGGTCCTTTGAAAGGTGTGTTTAAAATTCGTAATTTCACTATTTTTCGTAGTGCTGAATAATTTAAAGAACCGAATCCACCATTGGGCTCAAACCATATCTCAGGCATTTCTCACATTCCAATGGAGTGCAAGAGATAAAGACTTTTCGGGCAGCCCAAACGCAATTGAAATGAATGGGTTACGGTTAATCCACATGCCATTTTTCAATACATAATGGTTAGTTGCATTCAAAAATTGTATATAAAACCAGTTTCTTGTTGATCTTAACCTGACATGAAGGTCTTAGTCTTTCAAGCCCAATGCGTTGAGGATTATTTGACTAAGTCTAAAAAGTTCGAAATGAGCAGGTTTGAGGTGAGTAGGTTGATCAAACAGTTTTAGCATCACGTCTCTTTTAACAGAAGACTTTGCCAAGAGCACTCATATGAACTGCTTTACTCATATGAACTGCCTTATTCATATGCACTGCTTTGTGCTTCAGGTTAAAGAAAATATTTTACCCTTGCCTAGAAAAAGGTTTTCTGCGAAATTGTTTGCTCTCATTTTCAAATGTATTAATGTTCGCCAAAATGACGTTTCATAGAAATTTCATGCTGTTCCTGTAACTGGAGACAAACAATTGTAGAATATTCTCTATTTGGCTAGAATGTTAGATTCAGGTTTCACATGTATTCTCCCTTCCTATGGAATAAACGTAACAGGAACGCGTATGTATAATTAATTAAATTTTGCTCATTTGTATTTGCTTTGTGTGTGTGTGCGTTTGTGTTTTGTTTTGTATTTTTAATGGAATTTCAAAGAAGTTGAAGCTCTTAAAGCCTTGGCCATTAAAGAGTCACCTGTCGCCCTGGACGGCATCCAGGATTCATTCACACCCCCTTCGGGTACTCACTCATATATTTATATGCCATATGTTTATGCTAGATTAAACATATTTGCTGCCAACTGTAAATGGGGGATAACACACACACCCCACACACACACACACACATACTTAGGCACACGCTGTTATGCCTCTCTCTTTTTTTTTATTGTATCTTTAAGTACGCTTTATGCTAGCGGGCTAACAGATGCTTGCCAACCAGAGATCCCAGCAGGACAAGAGAAAAAAAAGACAGTGGCGGCGCAACAAAGGACATGAAAATGTATATAGGTTCTCACTATGATAATGAAGTCTAGACCGGATGCCAATGTCGGCTCCAACTATATACAGCAAACATACTTATGCATGAATACCTATATAAATAATATTTAAGTTAATATTAAAGTCAAGTCAACTTAAGCTTTCGTTTTCATTAGTTTAACCGCATAGTTATCATTTGTCATAGACATAGGGACACACACACACACACAGGGAGAGAGATGAGTGTGTGTGTGTGGGATGCTTTGTGCTTTTGTGGTCTATTAATTACTTTTTTGCCGGTTGGCATATCCAAATTGATAAAGCATTTTCATTGTTCATGTTCATGTTTTGCTGTTTGTTGCATTTGACACCTTTGAGAGTAGTTGAACTGATGTTTTTCCCCCCCTAATGGAAATAGAGAGGATATCTGCAAGGAGAAGGGGTAATGAAAACGTAAAGGAAGTGAAATCAGGTTAAGAGCCCTGTCATAACTCTGTATGTTTTTTTATTTTCTGCCTGAAATCATCATTCACATTTGCATATTACTCATACGCAGTGTGCGCTGAGAATGTTGGCAGCTGTAAAAACGTTGCCAAATCAAAAGTGGCAGCAAAATGCTTTAACAAAACAAAAAAGAGCAATCTTCAATGGAAAAATTATATTTTCCTGATTCTTCTTCTTTTTTTTGCTCTCTTATAATTTGTATTTTTTATTAAAATTAAAAGCACATAAAAGGTTCAAAAGCACATACTTCAATGTTCATGTGTGTGTTAGTGGGTTTTTTTTCTGCCTTAATGCCTCCATTTCCACTTACTTTGATAGTTTCATTTTGTTCTTTGGCCCTCTTTGGCAGTGGCACATCCTTTTGCTCGTCCTTCTTCGTATTGGATGTTAGTCCTTGCGGTCATGTGTATGTGCTGATTTTATGGTCAAACAGATTTTGGCCCTTTTTCTTATTCTCTCTTTTTCGGCTTCTCTTTTATTGAAATTTGATTGTCAACAAGTTCAAATAAAAAACATTCTTTGGGTCCACTTAATGACTATTATATGTTTCATCCACAAAATGCCAAGTATTCTCAGAATGTGCGTGCGATGGACCAAACCGACCGACACACTCACTGACGGACAGACAGACGAATCGACGAACGGACGGAGCAAACTAGAGAAAAAGCAAACAGAAATTGTATTATATCAAAAGCAATTCCCCAACTTGGCAACAAAATGCCCATTTTGGGTTAAAACGAAGAAACAAAGCTAAAACAGAAATAGAGACTGTGGGAAAACATGCTCAAACTTTGTAGTATGAGCACCCGCTTCGAGATACTCTGTAACTTTGAATTTACAATGTTAAACATAACTTTTACCTATATCGAAATCGAACATACACATAGGTCTAATTGGTCCGCTTGCTGCTTGAATAAGAAGCAGCACATAGAGAGGAGACTACTATCGATGAATTTGTTATCGAAACCGTATTATATTGGAGGAAAGACAAAGAATCGGTATATAAAGTCAATGACAGCTGGAATACCCAGCATTTTCTTGTATTTAAGAAGTTTCCCCTTGTTGACTACACCAACTCACCCATTTTCAGCTATGATTGTAGAGCATAAAGTGGGAGAGACAAAATGGCAAGAAATGAGTTTTTTTTTGGGGAAAGGCGTAAAACTGTTTTGTGGCACGTTCCTCAACTTGATTTTATAATGGGCTTCAAAACGGCAAATGAAATATCTACTCAGCAGGACCGTTAGTTTTAAGAGCTGATGCTAACGGTGTGTGTCTGTGTGTGTGTGTGCGGAAAATCTACATAAATGTGACAACAATTTGTATAATTGCACAAAAAGATTTTTCAGAATAAAGTGAAACAAACAGGAAATTAATCTAGGACACGAACACGTTTATATACATTTCCACCAGAATGTGACGTAGACAGGAAGGAGGAGGGAGAATGAGGGTACAGGGGCGTGGACCATGCGCCTTCTTGCAACCTAATTAACATGAAAAGACATTAACAATGCATTTCACGTTGAAATTGTTGTTGTTCTTGTTGTTGTTGTTTTTTATTTCGTGTTGGTGTTATTTTTCCTTTATAATTTGATAACACACCTGAGTGCACCTGAGCCATTTGAGATGGATGCTGGAAGAAGAAGATGGCTCGAAAATTTGCACTCGATCAAGTGGAAAATCAAAACTAAAGACAATAACAAAGATAACTCAAACCGCAAGTGGACATGAAACTGTAACTGATGTCGGACTTTATCAAATGCCAGTCTCAATAAGCGTTATAACATTGTTCGCCCACCTCAAATGGCCCTTAATGTGAAGGTCAAAGGAAAAAAACCTGGAGAATATATTTTTTTGCTTATAATTTGCTTAATAAATCGTGCAATTCATTTGATACCCTCCAAAAAAAAAAAAGAAAAACAAGCAGAAAAAACGTCAAACACAAACGTTTATGTTGAATTTTTTATAAAGGTTAATCAAATTTCAAGTGAAGAGCATTTTAATGCTTATTAAAAGTAAATGGAACTTTTCCTTAATTTTTCATGGAATTTGTGTGTGTGTGTGGGTGGGGGGTAGGCGAGATTCAAGTCACATATCTTAGGGCTATTATCCCAAAAATTGGCAAAGTTTTTTTCTGAGAAAGTGAAACGAAAATAAAGCAATTTTTATTGCAAATAAACACAACTCTAAGGCAAGTATTTGTAAACAGTGCGAAACAAAATTATTTAGCTAATCAAATGCCAAAGAATTGTCAAAAGAAACTTTGAGTGCAATTACTGATTAAAGTGGTTGACTATTAAACACATTCGATTTGATTTTTATTGGTACAGAAAAAACTCTTCGATGACCGAAACGGTCAACCTTACAATAAGCACTATATGTGGACATTTTCATAATAGGAAAATAAGTAAACGTGTTGAAAAGTTATACCAAGGTTAAGAGTCACTTAAAAAAACTACTTATTTACCGTTGAAGGCTTATATGTACCACTCAGAAATTCCATATTCAGCTAGAAATATGATATACCCTGCAGTCCGAGCACCTGTCTGTTTACCTAGGTCTAACTAGACTACCTTGCAGCAAGGGAAAGCCTGTGAATTTCTTTAGACAAGTGTATCAAACACAACTACATATAGTCAGAAAGATAATAACTTTGACTAAATTAATATTTCCAACACCTAGATACAAAATGTTTTAAATGACATCCATTTGAACCTGCCCATGATTAGTCCTCATTGACTCGAGTATGGCTGGCAAAGAATTATTAAAATGGGAAAAAGGTAAAAATTTCTTTTAATTCTAGAACTTTTTCGATCTTTTGTACATTTGGAAAAAAGAAAATTCCATAATTTGCAGACTAAGCAAAAACTGCTCGACTTTGTCCACATAATTAATAGACCTCATTGTAATGCAGAAGTCCTTTGACACGATATAAATAAAATTTGCTTAATTCTGGAGATTTTTAATCATTTACTAAGCATTTTGAAGACTTAAAAGATTGTTTCTGAAGACGAATATTCATCACGGAGGCATTCTGGTGAACACTTGTCGCAGGACTCTGAAACAAACGTCATGGCAGAGTTATCAAACCGCCTGCAGAGTTATGCACGAGCATATAAAAAAAAAAAAAAAACAGCATTAACACCACTTGGGGGGGTAAGAGCAAAAATATGTAAAAAAAATGGAAGGAAAATCCCAACAGCATATGCCTGAGTGAATCATCCTTCTCATTCCTATTCGCATCCTCATCCATAATGTCGAGCAAATGCGTTTGCCGTTTGCCTTGCCTTTGGCCTAGTCGCTTTAGCTATTGGCAATCTCTCTTCTAAACTTCCGCTGGCTCGCACACACACAGACACACTTTTCCCTCTTGTTTTCCTTTTTTTTTTTGTGCACTGCTTTTCCTGTTCTATAGTCTGGAATTGAGCCAGAGCAATCAATAAGTTTGTATATCCGTCAATGCCGCTGATGCCAGAAAGGCGATTTGGCAGGGGACGTTAGAGACAAGTTTGGGAAAGACGGCGGGGAAAGGCCCATGCAAAGTGGCCAAATGAATTTTCTAAAAGTTTCTCTCACTTTTTTCCCTCTTATACCCTGTAAATAGAAGCGTCGACAGAGAATTGAAATGATGTCATTTAGGGTAAACAAGATTAGTAGGAAAATCTGACATTAAGTTACTACTACAAGTTAAGGACAATGCTTTTAAGATTAAGATTAACTAATTATTGTGATTTCTTCAGAAAGAAGTGAAAGAAGTATTCTTGTTCAGATGTTTGAATTTCGGAAGTCCTGCTAGTTATGTGTTGTTAAAGTAGAGGGCGAAAAAAAGTGAACGTGTCCTTGTCACCAGGATTTTCACCCTTGTGGTTAGTCGAAGCAAAAAAGGGTCTAAATTAGTTGAAATAACCAAAAGACATGAACCATGAAAACTGAATATAAAAAAAAATGTCTGCAACATAGTGGAGGAGAGAGGGAGAGAGGGTGGTAGGGTGAATTTTTCCACTACTTTTCTAGTTTTTAAGAAAAAATAAGTTTGAAATGTTAAATCATTAATACATAGATCTTTAAAAAGAAGGATACATTGACAGATTTCAACTCAACTCAATAATGAAATTTCATTCCGCTCATATTTCATATTCATTTCGTTAAATATTTTACACTTAAAAAGGACGAAAATGAAAAGGGACTTTAAGAAAAAAGAAAATAAAAGGTAAGAAATTTCTTAGTTTAAAATTGGATGGCCTCTTACATAGTATTGATTTCAATTACAGAGTATCCACATAGTCGAGAATAGTCCACCAAAAAATGTATCAATATTTTTTGTAGTCAAATTTTATTATCCTTTTTTCCCCCCTATCAACCACTTGTGATCACGGTGGAGGGGAAAAAATAAGCAGAAAACTCTAAAGCAGACTAGCTGAATATATAATCAGCTGGATAAAGGGGTATATAAACAGAGGCAAAAATATAATTAAAAACTTTATCTAGTTTTAAAGCTGACATGAAGTTCTTTTCGGTTCGGTTTTTTTTTCTTCTTCTGCTGGTCAAAACATTTTAAAACAATTTTGTTGACTTTTAGTTATTGATGGCCTTTCCCCTCCGAAAATCACAGCAATCAAAATCAAATCGCATAGGCTATTAAACAAAAAAAAAAAAAGAGAAGAAAAAGTAAGAGGCAGAGCGAAGGAGGAGGCAGAAGAATAGAAACAAACAAAAACAAAGCAGGCAACAAGGGATTTTTACAGGCTTTTTGGCAATTTGGAGGGCAGATAAAAAAAAAAGGCGACCAGAAAAATTAGCTTAGAAGGGGCAGAGGGGCCCGATGATGGCGGACAGGCTGTAATATAATCATGAACATCATCAATAATGATAACGATTATTACAACTGATATTAGGACGATGGCGATGGCTATGATTATGACGTTGTTGTTGTTGTTGTTGCTAATGCTGATGATGATGATAATCGCGATTATGATGACAGTCATCAGCGGCTCATCAGGCAGCTGCTCTGTCCCAGACACAGAGCCCAAAATCTCTTTATAATCGTCTTGGTGCGGACCCAAAACGAAGGCTAAAAGTTTGGCTTTGGTTTGGTGGGGATGGTTTTCGCTTGTCTTTCTTTTTTTTCTCTGCTTCTTCTGTTTATGCCTACACTTATAAATTTTTATTTGTTGGCATTTCGCAATTTATTTTATATTTCTTACGCTAGAAAAGCGGCTGCGTCTGCTTTTGTCCTGCAGAAATTGAGGTTGTTGGCAGGACCAAAACTGTTTGCCCTCCATCCTAGTGTCTCTCTCACTCTTTCTTTCTATCTCTATCTGTCTGTCAGTCAGTCAGTCGTTTGGTCCATTTGTATGCTGTGTGTCAATGCCTGGCGGCTGGTTGAGTTGCTCAGTTTTTTTTTTTTTTTTTTTTTTGTATTCTTCTTCCACCAAATGAAATACACTTTGAAAAAAGTCAAGCACTTCCAGGGAAGGAACATCAAAGTTGAACAAACAATATGTTTATAGAAGCCCAAAAACCTAATCAAAAGATGTCCATTTGTTTGCTGGCAATGGCAAATTATGCGTCCAAAGAGCTGCTTTATGTTGACATAATCATATATATGATATGGATATTGCTGTCAGCTTTTTGTCCTCTCTGTGGCAAATTGATTGACAAAGGACATTCCACAATTCTGCATGTATATTAGGTGACTTTTCTTCTTCTTCCGCAGTCTTTTCTTGTTTTTTTTTTTGGTTTATTGTTCGAAATAGTGAAAACCTTGAAGATATTTTCGGGTAATTGATTACCACAACTGAAGAGAAGATAATCAGAGTTTATGTTTATGTTGGCAGCAGGAAAAGTTAAATTACTTTTACGACATGTTACATACGAGTCGTTTCCACTTTTATCTAAGTACATAAAAGCCGTAACTGATATTTAAACTTGAAAATCCTCTTGCAAGAAGTACCACCAAAGTCATATGCTTTAAGAACATGCAAAACAACGTCATAAAAGTCATTTGAAGTAGTTTTTTTAAACACCCTCTGAACAACATGTCGTATGATTAATGTTTTTTATGTTACTTGTGAGCATGTGTAACTAATATCTATAAAGTTAGGATTGCCAGGGTACTCCCAAAAACCATTAGGAATATATTTAACGTAAAAAAGGATCTTGTCTTCCTTACTAACATTTGAAGTTTGATTTACTTAGCACTTGAGCAAGTTTGGTTTCGTTAAATATGTTTGCCTAATATTCTTCATATATAAATGTGACATTTTATTTAAGGATTCAAGACTCATCATTTATGTGTGTAAATGTGTCTATCAATATAAACGTGTCTATATTAAAATTTGTCAATTTTTTTGCACCTATACAAACGGTTATAATCCGAATACAATAACCAACAAATTATTGAAAAAAGGTCATAAGTTCGCGGTCACTATTGCATATAGAATATCTGAAGTTTCGAAAGGACAAAATGAATCTTTTGTTACTTTAATATCCGATTTGAAGAATTTTAAGGCTTTAATTATCAATATTCGATTTAAGCTTTTATTCGTGTGAGATTGCCTGATTCTGTACCTGCTTCATAATCAAAAAATTCGCAGAAAATTATGATTTATTATTAAAAATTTCAAACGAATTATTGCGGCAAGGAAAAAAGACGAAAGACTGATTGGTTTCGTTGCCATGAAGGGTATGGATGTCGAGTACTCGGAAGTAGGAGGTAACACTCAAATAGACTCGATTTGAATCTGTGTGAAAAGTATCAAGTGTGAGGAACATCTCTTTAGGAGTTTTCAAGAGAATTTTTCTATCTATGCAATGATCATATAACATGATGTAGTTTTAAACCCATTTCATTATTTCTAAGAAGGGATCGAAAATATTGTTGCTTAATAGCTAAAATGTTTGGCATTAGGAGATGAAACAAAAAAATATAAAAAAAGGTAATAACTGACCATCTTAATTTCATGAACTATTAATTATTAAGTAATCATTTCACCACTCAATAAAAGGCAATTAAAATGAAACAGATTTTTCCGAAATGCTTTCTTATTGATTTAAAAAACAACAACAAATTGTTTGTGCAACATGTCGTATGCGTGATTTTAAGTGGCAATTTTCCAGTCAAATGAATTCAATTCCGTGTGAAAATAATATACATGATGAAAACATTCATGATACTATTTTGTCCATAGTTAAACTTTTTGAAAATTCGTGAACTTTTTTGTTGTTGATAATATTTCGATGAGTGTAAAATATATATTTTCCCGACATTCTTTGTGTTTGTTTAACGTTTTCTTTCATTGAAGTCGTTTTCTGCTGCCTTTTTCTCTCTTGTTATGCGTGGAATGTTGTTTGTGATTTTCTTGGCCTTTTCACTTTGTTGTTGTTGCTGCTGTTGTTGTTTTCCTGCACATTTTTCACCGTGTCGCGAAATTGTTTGTTTTTTTTCGTTTTCCTTTTCTTTTGTCGTTTTTTTTCCTTTTTTTTTTGTCATGTTCTTTGCTTTACTCTGTCTCTGGCTGGATTCACTCACGCGTTAAGCACATTGCGCACTTTATGAATTTCTACATTTTGTCTCTATTACTTTCAACTTCAGCAACTCTCTTTTTCTTAGCCAGTCTCCTTCCATTTTCCATACCTTTGTTACTTTCATTCTCCGGGGGCAATTTTCATTTGGCTTGGCATTCGTGTTTATTAAGTCTAATTCAATTTTGTGCGAATTCTCTCGTTTGTTTTGCTGTTTTCTAGTAACAATATTTTGTTGCATATATTAAGGGGTGATGGGAGTTGGGGGATCTAAAGGTACATAGATGAAAACGATGCTGATGACATTGAAATATCAGTTGTTGCCAGAGGCCATCATTTGAGGTGTTTCTCTACTTAGTCACAGTTGTAATTACACACTTAACAATTTAGACTAAAGAAGTTTTTAATTAAAACTTTGATAAATAAGCTCAATTTATCCAACAAAACGATGCCAAGAGATGAGATGCGATGCGATGCGATGCGATGTGTGTGTGTGTAAGAGAATGAGAGAGAGACAGAGAGAGAGAGAGAGAGAAAAAGGGAAATTGGGACGACAGGAAGCTGCCTCAGTATTGAGGCGTGTTTCTTTGACAGTGCAGATTTTCATTTTAATTGAAATTTTCCCAGGGGGGAGAAAGGGAACGAATGAAACAAAACAGCCCGTTGAAGATTTTACTTTGAAATGTCAAAGAAAGTGTTCGGTTACAACAAATTAAAAAACCAAAAAAAACCATCAGCAAGGACCAATTTCCGGTGTGTCGGACAACCAACAGGCAGAAGTAAGGAAACATTTGTGTCTTTCAAAAACTTAATTTTTTTTAACTATAAAAAGTATTTAAGATACTTTTTAGATAAAAGAAAAGTAGTCTATAAACAATGTTGGCAACAAGGATCATTATTATATTATATGGAGGATATCCATACGTTGTATGTGTGAACTGTTCAGTGCCTATTGCATACTTTAGGGGAGAAGTTTTTGCATTTTCTATTGCTAGACTCGTCAACACTTGCGTTCGTATTTCTTAAGATAATTAGATATATAAAGTCATACAATATTTGTTAGAATGTCAAGTAATACCAAATTTCGGAAGGGTCAAAATTGTATGCCCAATTCTTGTCGACAGATCTGGCAACACTGTTTAGATCAGCGAATCAACATTAGATCCATCCCTAACTAATAATATCAAAGCCAAAACCACAAAGCTTTCAAAATTATAAACGAACGAGTAAACAGAATATATGAATTTCAAATTAAAATCCAAATTAATGTTTATGCAAGAATATTTAGTTAACAAATTGAAAAAGGAAAATGAAATCGGTTATGAAAATGCATTAAAAATTTAAGAGCTTCTAAAAATAATTTGCAATAATAATAATAATAATTCGAGTTTCCTTTTTTCGTGTGCGTTGGTCTATCGTTATTTTGTGGTCCAATTGAAGTTAGCCTTTTTGCATAATCGAAATGCAAATCATCAGCTACTCACAGCTGGCAATTGCCAGTCAATTTATATTCGTCATTTTTGGTATAAAATAGATATAAATTTATGTGGTACTTGCGGGTGTTGCCACATTTGTTTCAATTATTCACATTTGATCAACAAGCAGCAGCGGCAGCAGCAGCATGCATATAAATTTAAAGCAATTCATTGTGCGGCAGGGACAGGAACACTGAGGAGTTGAGCTTATAAATTTTTATAGCTTTTGACATCTAACACATACGCACAATAAACACATACATACATAGAAAGCGAACAAGCGCTAAGTAAACACATATGAGTTGGCCAAAATTGCTAGACACACACAGACATATACATAGATACATAGAAAGACAGACTAAAAGTGGTTACGAAGTGGGTCAGAGTCGTGGCAAGTCAAATCAATTGACGCCAAGACGTGTCATTGTCGTACGTTTGTTCCCCCCTCCCACTTCTATTTCAAGTGTAAGCATGTGTGTGTGCGGCAAGAATGGAATGCGATTAACCCACAAAAAAGGCAACGGATCAAGCTACGCTAGGCTAGGCAACGTGCCCTCAAGCTAGGATGGGGCAATTCACATTGCAATTGCCAAGCGACAAAAGTTCGTTTCAAAGTCTGTGGCAAGTGGCGGATGCCGCATTGCTGCAGCTGCAGCTGCTCTTGGCCCTAGTCCTGTCCAGGGCAAAGTTACATGGCCACTCAAACGTGGAGTTGAAGCACAGTGCTACTCAATTATCGAAATCAAAAAGTTAGTAGTGTTGTTTTTTTAATTAGTTTTTTTTTTTTTTGGCAAATAAAAGAATTGTTCGAATTAGATTGATTTTTGTTGCCAAACTCTTTGCCATTTGATACTTGTTGATTGGAGTTAGTGGATCAAACATCAAAAAACGACGTTTTTCAAAGTGGTCTTCATATCTTTTTTAAAAATTAATGAAACGAGCTTATTCAATTTTTGATAATATTTTGAAGAATATAAAGTAGTTAGGTATTTAACTACTTAGGAATGGCAATTAAAATACATTTGACTTCTTTTTGCTCCACATCAAAATAAAGTTTCTCCTGAGAGAAGGATCTCTTTTAGTCCTTTTCTTCTATGATGAGCGAAACTTTACTCTTTTCATGCTATCCCACTTATTAGAGAAAGTTTAAAAAAGATAGAACTCGGAAGTAATTTATACTTATTAAATGAATCCTGAGGTATTCTGAAAACTTAACATACAGCCACAGGTAGAAGGGAGTTCAAAGGTATTACCATCGAATGTAATCTTGTAAGAAATTAACTTAAATTTGACACTTTTATATTTTATCATTAAGAAAATCCTTAACTGTCATTGTTACTGCAAATATATATGCTTTGATTTGACATCTAAATCGATGCTTTTCAACTCATTGAATATGCTTGAAATTTACATAAAATAAAGACAAAAATTATATATATTTTTCAAATTTTCTATTCTATTAGCAGATTATAATAATTAAGTTGCTAAATTTGTAAATGAATCTTAATTTAATAATGGGCTATAACCCACACAAATTAACAAGCTAAGTCATGAGAATGTACTTATGTACATCAGGCAAAAGTTTTCCTATTTTTTTATCAAAAATAATGCAAAAACCTTTTAAATAATTTTAAAAAAATATATTTAGTTTGTTTACAAGTTTGTTTATTACCAATGAATTCTCACCATCTAAAAAACAAACTACAAATGAGAGAGAAAATGCCCTCTTTGAAAAAATTCAAATTAAACTTTTCAAATTATTTTTGGCATCAATTGTTATTGATTAAAGGATTGCTAATTTCGAAGAGATTCTAATATTTAAATGGAATTCGATTTTTAATTAGTTTCCCCTTTTATTCTGATGAAAAATATTTTATGTCTCTCTTAAAAATAGAAATTTTAATTGAGTTTTTAATTCTGTCTGACACCATCTAAAATTAATTGCCTTATTGCTGAGTTTTTTCACATAAAAAAAAAAATAATTAAAAATTTCAATTAAGTTTTGTACAAGTCATTGAACTGCTGCATTCCTTGGAATTGGTTGTCATTTCGTATAGTTTAATGCCACGGTATAATTGCAATGACAATCATGAGAAAGCTTTTTGCATACTTTTGGGGGAAAAGACAAACACAAAGGAATGGAATAGGATGGCGGGACGGCGAAGAAAAGAAGCAAACAGCAAACAGAATCTTTGTCTTTCTCTCACAGCGCGCTTTCCACATTTTTTGCCCTTTTATTTTCCCTCTATTGGCAACTGAATGTTGCCCTTGCCATGTTTGTGTTTAATTTGTGGCGCAGCCAGATGTTGACAATCGATGGGGCAAACCCTCCAGCTGGTTAGAGTGCATCGCCCAACGACATACTGACATGGCTACATATACATGTACACCTGATACTGATAGTTGAGTCTGGTGCTGCTGCTTTAGCTTCTTGTCGTGGTCCTGGTCCTGGCAGCTCCATCATCCGCCTGATTAAGTTTTTGCATTAATTTTCCAACACCCTTGACGCAGTGGCTCTGTCTTTTTTGCTATGGCATACGGGCTGCTCTACATTTTGTTTGCTTAACCATTAGCCCGACCCCTCTCCAAAAACAAAAAAGGGGGCCATGCGATCCCTGCAGGTCATTGAGAAAAACATGACTTTAGCGGGTAGTCAACGGAGCATGGCTAGCGGATGATGACCTTTTTTTTTGGTTTTGTTTGCCAGCATCTTTTCTTTTTTGCTTTGCCAGTGGCTTTCACGCTTCGCTTGCAATCAAATTTAGTTATATGTATCTCGATTGCAAGTCGATAAAAATATTATTTCTTGATTACAAGAAAATGCATTCAAATGCCACATCGACAGAATGAAAATCAATTTGTTTCTTTCAACCATAATGAGCAGCCAAATGAACATCATGGTGTCTGTTTAGCTAAATTTAGGTATACAAATACCTCACAACCTCACCAGCAGAAGACGAGAGGAGAACACAAAAAAAAAGTTTTTAATAACACTTAAGTCGCAAAAAGAGATAAAAGGACGCCAAAAGAGAATACAAGCTGAAGCAGCACGACACTCAACCTTGCTGACACTCTTGAACCTGCCGTCACCGCCAACAGCAACACCATCATCAACTTGTGCTCCTTCACCTCATCACCTGCCCCTTCCTATGCCCGTCCCTCACCCCATCCTGTCAGTGTTCCTCCAATTTCTGCTGCTCAAAACCGTTGCCTCTCATCCACTTCAAGTTCGGTTCTTTCGCCGCTCGTCGGCAATTTGCCGTGATTAGTATAAATAAGTAACAGTTAGTGACCCATTTTCCGCACGCCATTGAGCCAGAAGAGAAAAGGCTTTAACTTTAATGCTTTCGGCATGGCCAGATGGCAGAGCAGACAAAGAGCAGGAGACTGGTCAGAGAGAGAGAGAGAGAGAGATAAAGTACCATACAGGGCCAGGTGTTTTCCTTTTATCAATTTACAAATTTTAGAGGTGAAATATGCAAGTTATTTTATGTATAAATATTCATGGCAAACTAAAATATCTATAAATACTCTTACTCAACAAAAGTTGTTGATATTTTCGTGTCACTGTGCCATCGCTAAAAGAGACAGTGTCAGCCTCACTCTATGTGTGGGCTGCGCCATAAAAAGTCGCCATAATCAACAGTTTAACGGCATCGCTTGTTGGCCTGGCCCCGTTTTCCTGCCGCCACTTTTGTAATCATTAAGCTTCACTGTCTCTCCCTACGTATGTGTGTGTGTATCTCTGTAGATGTCTGTGTGTTTGTGTGTGTTAACTACAACTACACCAACACGTGATTATAATGCCTTGGTCTGGCCAACATCATAAAATAATTTGTTTATTGCTATGGCCATTTTTTTTTTTTTGTTTTCTTTGAGGTAGGAGGGATTTCTTTTTTTTTTTTTCCAACCCATTAAGAGTTCAAATGCATGGCTATAAATTTGTGTGGAGCCTACTTTTTGGTATACCAGATGACGCGCCTATTTGTATGCTGCATAAAAGCGTATTTTATGATTTAAGTACCACAAAAGCCACAACACACACACACACACACACACACAGACACAGAGCCGCACGCAAACTCAATGTGAGAGCATGCAACAAAAGTTAATCACACATAAATTGAAATACTTTATAGTCACCAAGCCGAAAGCAAAGCAAGCCAAACCAATAAGAGTTCGCCTCCTGCAAAATAAAGTTATTCAAAAATTTCCATAAAATCAAAAGGAGAAAATAAATTGCATTTTGTGGCTTTTTACATTAACAAATTGCAGACATATTAAGTTCTTTTAAAACAATTGCAATTAGTTGAGGTTGAACCAAAAACAGTGGTTAGCCAAGCCAATCAAACTTTCAATTTACTCACTACCAAGCAGCACTAAGAGAAATTTCTAGACGACAACAACTTTTCCCTCGTTAAACAAACAATCAAATGGATTTATTTCACATTTGCAGTACAAAACTTTCTACTTCGAAATTCTCAACAACAACTTTCAATCCAAAGTGGACCAAATTGACAACTAAAGAACGAAGCTAACAAAATCGCATTAAACTGGAATAGAAATTATCAATAAATGTTAAATTTTTATATTTCTAATATTATATTGAAATGAAAGTTGATTTGTTTGTCTCAATATAATGTTTTTCTGATACTTTTTAATGTTTTACTTCGAAAGAAACTTGCAAAGATACAAGGAAAGTTCTCTTGGTCAAACTAAGCTTAAAAGTAGGCAACAGTTTTTATATCAAATGGCCTAAGCATAATTTAGTGTTTTAAAATGGCGACAAGGAAATACTTCGAAAGGGCCTTTATCATAGACTCTACTAGGGCTGTGATATGGTGGTATCATTGCACCCTAAAGTACGCAATAGCTAACCTAGAGTGTTTATTGTTTTACTTTTCATATGCCTTATGAATATTCTAAGATAGTTTCATATGCTTTAAAAAGTCAATTCTTAGACTTCTTATTGCATACTTTTGCGGGCAAAGTTTCGCTATTCCTGTTATATATTCTATTCCTTTCTTTGATCAGTTTTTCTTTCAAACAAGTAATTAACTATTGGTCTAACCATCTTTTCATTTAAAGTTTACTTTCTCTTGTCATTCTCTTGTTCTTGTGTGACTTTATTCTTAGTCAAACTTCTGAAATTTGCTTCCATTTTTTGTTAGTCTAATGGCAGGAAATTGAATAACTTCTATTAGGATGCATATGAACAATTCAGCTTATTGTTAGCTATTAATTTATTGCTTCCTTATCATATGTTTTAAACTTTTTCTTTTTGTGTATCTTTTGATAAATGAAGGTTAAGGCATTTCCCTATAGTGAAGGCGTCAAGGCACCACTGCTGTGCGATCAAGCGGAAGCTGTGTGGTCCTCCTTGCTCCTCCCTCTACCTTCCCAACACATACGCATGCCAAATGCTGGTAACTTTTTTGGGATGAAATAGAAGTGGATGCAAAGGAGAAGTGGGGCTTCAACTTTGAACCTCCCTGCGGTATTTGGGATATTTTAATAAACTACATTGCCGACGAGTTTTACGTTCTTTCTGGGCTAATGAATATTTATAAATTCAGATCTCGCACAAACAGACATAACACACTGAGTGTGAGAGCGAGAGAAGCATAAATTGAGAGAGAAAGAACAAGAGGAAGAATGTTTGACAGGTGTCTGTCTCGGCGTGTCGGTGCTGGTCATAGATATGGAATATGAGTATTTGCTGAGCACTTCCTTTGGTCAAACAGCACTGACATTGTCACATATGCTCTTTTCCTTTCCTCTTTTTACCCCAACTCAATCTCTTACTTTCTCTCTCTCTCTCTCTGTCTCTTTCTTGCTCTCCAATCTCTCTAATGTCATCTCCGCCCATCTCTCGCTCTGTGATAGTTTAAGCCTCAGTGTTTGGTTTTTATCATGTCGTCTGGTTGACATTACGACTCATCGTCGAGTTGTCCTTGAGTGCAGGCTCCTTTTGTTGATATTTATGCCACAGCAAATGTGCTTTTGATGACATTTTAAATGCCTCAGCGTGAATGTCAGTCGCTAGGACATGAGCAGGATAAGTGACATAGCCAGTGATGCAGAAAGACCAGGTTAGTCTTTAAGCATCTTAGACCATAAACCTACCAACTCATTCGTTCTTAATAGCAAAAGGAAAAATATATCTAAACTCTCTTCCCTCCTTTTTTTTCATTTGTTTTGTTTCTGGGTGGCACCTAACACATTGAGCAATGGAAAAGTTTGTCAGGTTCTGGTCTTTGAATTGTTTGTTGTTGACATGTTTCGGACACAAAAACCCAGAAAAAGATGCCACCAAAAAAACCTAAAAAAAAAAAATGTCAACAACAGCTATGTAGGTTTTTTTTTTCATATTTTTTTTCGTATTCCCAGAATAAAAAATATACAAGCAAAATTAATTCAAGTTCTCCAGCTTCTTCAACTTGCTTTAAAATGTAAAGCAAAAACAAGAACAGGAAAAGAAAACCAACGACCGGAAAAAGTTTCATAATAACGAAATTTAAATACGCTTTCCATAACATAGACAAAAAGTTAATCATTTGGACCAACTTCTCGCCAATTATCTTGACTTAAAAGTGAAGATAAGAAAAAATAGCTAAGATTGACTTCTGACTTTCTAATCTTAGTTATTGGTGAATGTTGATTAGATTAGATTAGAATTTATTCTTATTTAAAAGTCTAAGCAAAGAAAATGAAAGCCTGAAAACAAAGAAGTTATAGACACTGTAATTCGTTTTGTTTATAGTTCAATTGGATATATAATAAAAGTAACTTAATGCCAGACCTTTCTGTTCTAGTCAGTTCATCATTCAAAATATATGTTTCATCAGTTGATCAATATAAAGTCGATCTATTAGTCTAGCCAGGAGGTAGTAATATAATTGAAAAGAGTTTGTTTCTCATTATTACTTTTACTTTATATTACTTAATAATTTATTCAATGAGAAAATACCTCAATGATTTAAATGTTTCTTCCATTTCGATTAGTTTCAGCTTTGATAATCATTTAGTTCTATTAATTACCTACAATGACCTACAATGATCAAGCGCATTGAAGACATCGAACTTAGTCTAATTCTAAGTTAGTGATCAATAATAATCTATGTAAATGAGGTACATTGATTTAGAATCCTGTCTACTAAATTTTTTGGCTTTTAAATTGGTTCTAGAAATAAACTGCTAATCTAATTTGCTGCATATGAGTAATTAGTTCTTATCTTAATCATATGATCTAGACGTCCTAAGACTAAGCTTAGAGTAGATAGTTCATAGGTTTTATATAATGCTGACCTATGACTGGTAAAAACTTCTAAGATAGATTAACTTAGATTAAAAGTCTTTAAAAAACAACTTACTAAACTTAAAAATATTAGAGAAAAATCTTATAATAATTTTCTAATTAAAAAGGCAAACAAACATTATAAAAAGCGTTGAATGTTTGATTAAACCTCTTCCTCATATATCGGAATGTTGAGAATTTTCACAAACTAGGCAAAAGTTTTACTAGATTTTCTATACAAATGAAAGAAAAGTTCTAAACCAAATGATAAATACCCCATGTCAAAGGGTATAAGAAAAAAAAAAAAAAAAAAACAACAAACTTTTATTTTAGCATGAGTTTACAATTCTTTTATGTTGTTCCGGCACAGCTGTTGTTTGGTGTTTGTTGTTATTCTGTTTGTTGTTGTTATTCCAACGTAGACCTAGTCGATTTAATTAAATTTTTTTTCTCTGCTATCCCGGCAGTAGATTAAATTACATTTTTATTCATGTTTTAGATAGGGCAAAAAGGAAGCAAAAAAAAAATGGTACAATGGAATTCATTAATTCACATTAGACCATATATTGATCGATTACAGTTTTTATCTTCTTCCTAGAATTAGCCTTGCTTTACATTTTTTCTACTTAGAATTCTCCGTTCTTTGCTTGTCTTTTATTAAACAGAAGAAAAAAAAAGGAAAAGCATTTAAAATAATTAAACTTTTCCATTTGCAATGCATTTATCCAGCTGCTTAACTCTTCCAGGTGCTCATATCCGTCGGTTTGGTATATATTTACATATCGCATGCATTATCCTGTACAAACAAAACACAACACCCACAAAGCCACGCCCCCATTCCCTTTTATATATTTAGTCTATATAGTCTGTGCATTTTAGTTAGATGGAAAATGTAATGAATATGCATTTTATGCGACTGCGCAGAGTTTTTTCTTTTTTCCCACTTTTTTTTGCATAGTGTATGCAAAAGACCAAGAGCCAGAAAGTGGGAAGGGGTGGGAAAAGGGGAAAGGGAAACAAGTATTTAAAAACAAAATGCGGGCAAATTTTCCATTAAATATATCATAAAACATCATGTAAAACATTTTCGGCTAAAACATTTGCATTTATGTCGAGCATTATGCTTACATATTGTAATTCCCTTTTTTCCGGGAACTCAACGAGCAAAAACTTTTGCAAATTCCTGTGAAAAATTCGTATAAAAAAATTTGCATAGATTTCATTTCATCAAAGTAATTTAATCTGAGATTTTCGAATGTTTTTGCACTAATTGACGATTAAATGTTGCCTAGTTACAATATTTTATTGAAATTCAATTTAAGCTAAAACAAATTAAAAATCTGAAATGCTAAGAGACAAGAGATTTACTTAGCTTTATTTTAAGATTCGTAACTTTTTACATTTTGGAGAAATTTAATGTGAAAAGAATATAAATAAGTAAGTTATTTAACATTCAGTATATCAGTATTTTTCGAAGGAAATTTCAATTAGCTTTACTAATTATAAATTGTTTGTCTGAAATAATACTTGAGAGATATGTAAGTACTTATATTTCCCAAATATAAGTAGAGAACCCTGTTAATCCCATTAGCCAAAAGGCAAAGTGTTTAATACTGAGTAACTTCCAACAAAACTATTCAAATAAGAATAGGAAATAGAAAATCTTATGAGGAGTCTTATAATTCCTTTTACTTTGATTTTTTCACTATTTAACAAAGCTTGTGCTAATGTACTTAAAATTTGAAGGCTTTCAATTTACTATGCCAATGTTCAGACATTTGCTTTAAATAATTTATTGATCTAACGAAAGACATTGACTAATGCGAGAAGAAGCCTTAAATGTATGATGTATAAGCCAATTCATCAATTATCTAATTCAAGCCAAGTTATAAAATAACACTGAATTCTAATCAACTGACAACATTTACTTACAGTATTTATCAGCTAATGATACCCTTTTTGGTCTGAAATGCGTTCGAATGACCATCATAGTGGGCCATTCTCTCATCCTTCAATTGAAGAGAAAGAGTCTAATGTTTGCAAAGGCATTTTGTCAATTTCGAGTGTTGAAATTTATGGTCCTTAAGGTAATTAACACCTTGTGCTCTTAACTCATTTTCATTGTGCCAGGTGCCAGCAGCTGGTACTTCGACCGATACTGCTGGGAAATTGTTTCGTTATTATCTGTTGACTGGCAAAAATGTTCTACTATGGTTCGGCCAGACTATGCTCAATCTTAGGCAGTGATTGCAATAAATTGCATTTAGCCAGCAAACTTAATTATATCAACTTGCAATTAGAGAGCAGAAAGGGTCAGTCTTTCCTTTTGGAGAGCACTGCAGGTGTAGAGGCAGGTGCAAATGATATACATTGCTTTAAGAACTGCAGAAATGTTGGGCAAATTGAATTGGCTGCCTGCACTTAGCATGAACATTACAACAAGGAATGGCATGGAGTCAACTTAAGTGGGTGGAATAACCCCTTTCCTTCCTTCCGCACAACGTTTGCTTTTGGCAGAGGGAAACCTTTGCAAGGTTTATTTGCAATTTGCAATACGTTTCTGCTTGCTGCCTGCTTGGTTCCCTTTATTTGGATTGCATGGAGTGGATGCTTGACTCACAGTCGGCAAGGACTTTGTATCTGATTTGTGTGGCAAACACGTGAGCAGATTATGATTACATACAGTTGCAGATACAATTTACCGAATGCATGCAGAGAGATACAGATATAGAGATACACAATCGCCATGGCATGTGGCAGCAGCTGCAACTTCCAGATACTTTTCAGTTCAAGCAGAAACAATTTGTGTGAGTCCAAAATTTGTACCATCAAAGGCCAAATGCATCATAAACAAATGTCAGAAAGTTGGCAAACTTTTTGCAAATTATTATTCCGTCTACAAATGTTTTATAATGGCAAAGCCAATTAAATGGCCAATTATGTTGCAAAATTTAACAACAGACTTAAGAAGAACTTTGAAATGAAATAAAGACAATATCTATTAAAGGACTTTTTAAAGATTTAATGCTCTTACTCTCATTACAGACCTCTCCCTTCCTGTCTCTATGTCATCAAGTTTGGGTTGAACTGCCGAGCGGAAACCGGAAATTCGGGCTTTACATCATTTATGTATTATATCTAACGGCCAGGATGATGATTATGATGATGATGATGATGAAGATGTTGATGATGTCAAGGGGAAAGAGATGAAAGTGTTGCTAATACAACAAAATTGAAAGCGGAAATCAAACAAATTTATAAGTGCATGTGCGTGTGTTTATAATGCCGAAATATAAGCAACAAGAAATAAATCCCACAACAATTCACAATTGAGAGAGTAAACGACAAGAAGAAGTAGCAAAAAAGAAAGGAAAATACCATACTCCATATAACAATAGCCCCCAAGTCGAGCACTTTATTTAACGACAAACGATTTAGAAAGAACAGCAAAGCGGCAACAAAAAACATTTACACTTGGAAAATGGCTGACCTGGAACGCATAAGACTCGTCCTTTTGGGCGGGGCTGGTGTGGGCAAAAGTTCCATTGTGAAACGTTTTCTATTCAAAACCTACACGGACAAATATCGTGCCACTGTCGAGGATCTTTACAATCGCGAATATGACCTGGGCGGTGTCACACTAAAGGTAAGTTCAACCAAAACAACAACAAGAAGGGCCAAGTAAATACATACAAGGTGAGGCACTTGCCTCTTCCTAAGTATATATGTATGTACAAGAAGGTTGCAACTTTCGTGCAACAACTAGAAAATTTATTGTCAGCACTTAAGTAAAGGAAGGACTCAAGAGTGCACTCAAGTGTTTGCATTGGACAATTTACACAATGTAAACTCTCGTTTCACTTAAATTTTCAAGTGGTCCTCATTAATTAAATCTGAATAGTGTGCGTACTCAGTTGCGGTCAAATGGCATTAATTAAGACCAGCTAATTGGCACAGTTGAGGCCTTTAGCTTACATTTCCCAATTGCCAATTTCCAAGTGAATATGTTAAGCCACCAAACACGTGTAACTCCTGCAACGCACCTCGCCCCTCTCAATAATCCACCACAACCCGCACTCGGCAACCATTACTTTCCCATGGCAATTGAACAAAATGAGATCTCAGTTGCCTAGACACAAGTACGTACATACAAACACACATCTTAAGGACTCGTGTATGTGAAAGGACAGCTAAGCTGTTCTCAGACTGCCTTGCGGTCACATTACCATTTTGCCTATTTGCAATATGATGAATACAAATATATAAACATCTATGATGGAACATTTTGCTAATTTAAATGCTGCTTAAAGGCTACTAAGGCAGAGCATGGGTTAAGGCTACATAGTTTGAGTTGAATACAGATAGAAAGATAGACAGACAGACAGAGGAGGAGCCATAATGGCAGCGTAGCTCATTAATCAAATTTACACGCACTCAAAACAGCGGAAACAACTTGGAAAATTTGAGACACTTACATGCATGTATCAGAGAGATAGGCAGAGAGTGAGAGCTGCTCCTCCTCCTCCTGCTCCTTTGAACATCAACTGTATAAATGGATAAGCGAATCGATAGAGATGGCCCAAAACCAAACACAAAATGGCTAAATTAATAACACCCACACACACATGCAAAAGTTATTATGCCTTGTAACAAGTCGCTGTCATAAATTTCAGCTGTTTGTTCACACCAGCTAAAAGAATTTTGTGTTTTATTTCATTCGTTTTTGTGATTCTTCCAAAATGGTGAATTAGAAAAGAGCCAAATGACACCAAAATTTAGAAATTAGAGAAATTCACAAGGACGCTAATAATACAATAACAATCAAAAGCCGGTTTTTGCTTTTGTCAATCTTTGTGTAATGTAAAGTATCACTGAAAGACCTATAAGGTCTTAACTATAAGGTTAATCAAACAGATCATATCAGAGATTTTAAAGGAAATTCGTTGACAGAATGGTGACGCTGACTTTAAAAAAAAAAAAAAACCAAAAAGTTTTTTGAAACATTTCAAATATCTTATAGAATAATATAAAACATTGCGATGCTAATCCAACCTTTTAGGTTACTTAGAAAAACATTCAGCTGTTCCTTTGAACGCCAACTAAATTAGTTACTTTTATGCATATTTTAAACAGTTTTAAGAGTTTATATAAAAACAATTAATCAGTGGTTTATTTTTGTTTTACTTTCCGAATGAACGAAATTCGTTTCAGCTGGATGAATTCCCAACGAGCATTTCACTTGAATGTCGTAACAGTTCATGTTTAACATTTTTAGCTATTTTTGGCTAGTTTTTAGTGTTGTACAGCCCTTAAAAATTTTGCAGTCTTCAACTAGGTGTAGATATTATATTCAACATATTGCAAAACTGAACCACCATAATGTTTCTTAGAAGAAATATTTGGTATTTGAAATAGAAATTGTTAAAACAAAGACGCCGATGTTGGTAAGGACATTAATATAGTAAATCTCAGAGTTAAACTAAAAATAACTGGCTAACCTTAGTAAAATTTTAATTTTCCCCCAAGTATTCAAAGCTCAATGCTTAAATAATAACCACTTAAACTATGATGTTTTGAAAGGAAAAAGCAATTGTTTCTTGTTTTCATCCGAAAATTCGAAACAAAAGAAAGCAATTTGAGAAAACTCATTTAAGATTGAATGGAATTTCAAGCCAAAATGTGACCATATTTTTACAATTTGTGTTTGACATCACTTTGCATTATCTTTGCATTGTTTTGAGGACCATGTTGTCATGTCATGGCAAACTTGCCAAGCTCTGATGGCACATCGTTCACAGCCATCTCTTTTTTCCTGCAGTATATGAGCTGATTATTTGCTGTTCAAACTTGCCTTAAACTCGACATCAACACCCCGCCACCTCCAGCAGTAACACGAAGAACTCCAACACCAAACATCAACACAAGGATATACAGAACATCACAAAAGTTGAACCAGAAAGTTGATTAATAGGTATGCTGAAGGCACTGAGAATAGGGCCGGAGGAAGTAAGAGGCGGAAGCCAGGACATTGTGGGTGACGATGTTGCTATGGTGGCAAAAATTCATGATGACTAAAACTGCAAGGAAAGGCAGATGTAGAGATAAAACTAAGGAGGGGGGGGCAATGGCATCATCATCATCATCATCATCGACATCGTTAGTTGACTGAAAATTTCATTTTAATTAATTTGATTTTAACATTTCGTCATGAAGGACAAAAATCTAATACTTTACGCTGGACTTGAATCTTAAATTTGTGCATTCAAAATCAATTTGACATGGTTGGAGTTTTTAGCTGATTGCTTGGCCAGGCCACCCGTTGCTATAAGCATTATATGGAACCTAAGCAATTTTAGACGCTTTAAAAGCAATTTTATGTTGACCCAGCAGGATAAATGAGAGGACTGGAGATTGTAGAGGGAGGGAGGAAGTGGGCTGTTCTCTACAGGGCTGCCAACAATGCCATGGAAAATAGGCATTTTCTCATTTTGTAGGACGCGTTTAATAAACTCATTCACTCATCGCCCAGCAACAATGCGTTACAAATTTGCAGCACAATGAACAGCCAAAAAAAAACCCAAAACAAAACAGAAATTGGCAAAAACCCAAAAAAACAGAAAAAAAAACTTTTACAGATACACAAACACAGACAATGGATAGACCAAGGACCAAGAACCTGAATGTGGCTATGGCTATGAATCCAAATCTGAATCTGAATTCAAGTAGAGACACCGCTAAACGTTTGGCTTTGGCAGTTGCCGTTGACATTGCGGCTTTTTAGAGCCTGGGTGGATGAAGAGCGAGTGGGCGGAGGCATGAGTGGCATTTGGGGTATAAAACATGCTGCGATATACATAACAGATGCCTGACACTGGGGATTAGTGGGGCATCAAGTGAGCATTGAACGCGACAATCAGCCAACCCACAAGCCACCACGCAACGGGGTCCTTGCCATTCGATAAATCCTCCTAAAGTGCTATTCAATTTAAAAACCTCTAACAAACAAAAATTGGTCAAAAATATTAAATGGCAATTTGAAACGAGTTTTCTGTTGGTTGTCTCTATATATATATATATATTTTTTTTTGCCAATTGCACTTGGCTAAACTCTTTATCCTTTCACAAAATACTTCTAAATGGAAATTGGCTGACCAACCATTTCCACTCTAAGTTATTATTAAGCACGATTTGTTATTTCCCACAAAAATTTAATTAAGCTCAAGAATCAATCATTCTGTTGTTTTAACTCACAGAATTCTGCTTAATTGACCATGAAAACCAATTGAAATCTGATTGCTTGTATTGAGAATATATCTATATATGTACATACATATATGGATAGGTATTTATTTTGTTATATAAAATGCATTTTGCATTTCCTAAAGACTTTTATGCTGTGGTTGCAAATGTTTCAATGAAAACAAGACGAAAACTAATTAAGAGTACTAGAAAATCATTTTAGGTAGTTTTTCAATTGTTTCTTGTAAATTTACATTGCTTTAGCATAAACTATTTAAAGCACTAGAAATATGTAAATATGTAATATGAAGTTTTAGTCTTTCAAGTGGGTTAATACATTGTTAGACAATACATATCGCAAGACATCAGCATTGTGATTTTTGCATCATCATGATTCTTATTATTCTGCAACCAGAGCATAATAGGATAATATAATACATTTACATACGCATTACAAAACCTTATCTAAGGTTATAAGGTAATCCTATACAAAATTGATTGTTAAAAAGGAAAAAGACACGACCAAACTTTATGTCTTGACCCTATTTAGAGTCCCACAAATCGATCTGCAGCACTACTTATTATTATGGTTTCAAACAACATTCATTTAGTAAATTTTGCATAAAAGTTGTCATATGTATTACCGAACAAAACTTTTATGCCATTGATTTCAACAAAGTTTCAAAAAATTGCACAGGCCACAAATCATAAAGCCCATATGTGTATCTCTTCGGAAGTTTAAAGCCCAAATGCTAGAAAAATCGAACTTGGACCAATTTTGCTCTCTCGATTTCCAAAAAATTGGATCTTTTTCATGATCAATAGCAGCAAATCTGTCTAATTTATGATTCAATATATAATATATAGTAACAATGTATACCGTAAAAAATAATTGCCTAATTCGAGCAGCAATCCAAAAATCAAGTTATTATGATGCAAAAAGAATATACAGTGTTTGGTAGGTTGATATTTCTTCAAATGAATAAAATTTGATCTCCGATTCACAATATTTAACTGCAATTTAACATAAACTTCTTAAAAATTGAGTTAAGGCCGTATACTTTTCAGGATTTTCAGTTTGCCATAGTTTCAACACATTCTCACAAGGCAATTAACCAGATTTGAAATCAATTTGTCATCATTTTGGCAATTTAGTCACACTGTGTTAATATAAAAGATTCAGCCTGATTTAATCAGTTAATATATAAGATTTAGTCTGATCATTTGGGAGAAAAGTTTTGATTAGACTTATAGAAATTCCTAGGAAACATTGCTTTGGCTTAACGGAGATCGAAGGTCAGAAATTATCCATATTCATATTATCCATATGGGTATACTTCTCAGATAATATTTCTGAAGCATATAACTAATGAACTAATAAATATCTAAAGATAGTTTTCTCATCCTTACAAGCAAAAACAAATTTTATATGTGAGAAAAGAGTTTCCGAATAATTGGAATATTATCAACATAGGAAGAAACAAATATAATTTTGTCAGTTATCAGATTAATGAATGCTTTCAAACCACACTTAAAATATTCGTTTGGATGTCACCCAACCTTTAATTGGCTTTAAATATCCTTTGATGTTTAAAAAACAAAACATGGAAATTTAATAAATTTAATTCATTTACAAGGGAATAACCCTTGTTGTTGTTTTTTGGTTTTGACCCAGTTTTCATTTTGATGTTGGCATTTTAATTTCTCCTCTTTTTTTTTTTTTAATTAGCAACCATAATGCATTCATTATATTCGTCAGTTCAATGAGCAATTGCATATTTAATGGTTACACTTGCAGGTGGACATTTTGGACACATCCGGTGATATGCAATTCCCCGCCATGCGACGCCTCTCCATTGCCACGGCACATGCCTTCATGCTGGTATATGCGGCAACATCGGCGCCAAGTTTTCAGTGTGTAAAGCAATGCTTTGAGGAGATACGTGAACAGCGTGGTGATTTTCAGGTAAGCTTGTGATTGTCCAGGGGATAATTGTAATTAGCGTAGCCAAGCAGAAACTCGCACGACCATAACCCGCAAATCACTCATACGCCATGTGGGTGTTTAAGCGTGGTTTCTCTATGTGTGAGTGCGTGTGTGTGACTTTGTGTAGGGAGTAGCACCAACGTAAGCAATTAAAACATCATTCCTTTGAGCTTAGGCCTGTTCCAAGTTACGTGCACTTTTCCTTTCGTTTTCGTTTTCCTTTTCTTTTTCTTTAACTTGACTTTTTTGTTGGCTTTTCTACAAGCATTTCCACCAAATCTCTTGTTGTTGTTTGCTAACCTTTCGTCCTGTTTCGCTTCGCTATTGTATATGAGTGTCAATTATAGCGCACTTTTGCTTTTACTTCCATTGTCTGCGGTTTTGGCAAGGTTTCTGCCACTGCCACTGCCACTGCTGCGGGTTTTTCCTGCTAATACTGTTTTCAACGTTTGAATTTCTTTTTTTCTCTTTTTTTCTGGGTTCTTTTCACACAGGACATTCCCATTGTCATCGCTGGCAACAAAGCCGACTTAGCCACCACCCACAGAGAGGTCAAACAGGAAGAAGTGACTGATTGGGTTTTCTGCGAACTGCCGCGTTTAAGGTGAGTACAAAACTTTAATTAAACAACGGAGAAAAAAAAAAAAACAAGACATAAAACATAAAACGAAATGAAATTGCTCCAAAGTATCCGTGGGTACACACAGCACCAGACGATAGCAATTAGCAGAAACCACAGAAAGACCAGCCAAACAACAAAATGAAATTAAAATTGTGCCCCATAAATTGTTATATACCTACATACATACATACATATATTACCCCTCTTATTCGGCTCGGAAAACCCCAAGCCCCAAATAAATGTGAGTCAGCTGAAAAGTGTACGCCATCTCAGAAATGCAATTAAATGCAACAGAAATGAAATTAAGCGACAAAAAGCCGTGACTTTCGTGCCAGTGAAAAGGAGTTGCCAGTGTCAAAAGGACCTCAGCCTCAGTCAGGGTTGAAAATCAGTGCCATTGTCATTGTCAAGGAGCAGTTGCTGCCGCTCATTAAATGTCATTTGTTAGCCGGGGAAAAAGGAAAAAAAAGGCGGCAATTGCCGGGAAATTTTTCGAAAGCCGTAGACATCCTACTCTCTCCGTCTCTTTCACGCTCATTTTTACTGATTTTTCCAATGAGAAGTTCAGATTACATGAGGCAATTCATCAGGTAGTAATTTAACCCCTTTCACATATATTATTCAAGCATTTAACAACCACTTGATATTGAGCTGTGAAAGTCAAGGACGTTCAATGCACTTTCACTCTCATGTCTGTATATGAATTTTGAATACTAAATAGCATTTGGCCTGGGCTAAGCTCTTAAGTGTTCCGATGTTGGAATGATGCCAGCCTGCATTTGCAAACTATGAGTGTGTTGGTGAGAGAAACCCGAATAGCATATGAAATGAGGTCCTTCAACTGTTTAATAATGATTGCAAGTCGTTTAAAGATATTTTATGTTTATTTGATTTAACAAAGGCGTTTAATTTGTAAAGTAAACAAAAGCCGAAAATCTTTATACCATGAGATGAGAAAAGCTTTGGGCCTAGCAGAGATCTCAGTTCAAAAGATCAGTTCGCAAGTTCCACATCAAACGACCATTAAAATATTACCAATTGCTTCAAAAAACTTCCTTGAAAGAGTTTTACATTGCGAGAAATATCTTAAAAAGATTTCTCCATAGTTCTTACAAGACAGTGGACAATAAAAAGGCCTCTGAAATTGCAACAATAGCAATTCTGTTCTGTACAACGTCAGAATAGGGTCAGGAAATACGAAATTTGATGGCTGATTAAACATTTGAAACTCTCCTTTCTACTTCCTAATCTTTGTGACGAATTTATGGACACTTCTAGAACACTTCTCTAAATGAATGCACTTTGTTTTTTTGTATATAATCTAAGAGAATGTTGATGTAATCACTTAAGTCCCTTTTTACATAACTTTGATTCCATTTTCATAAATCAATCTTTATTTCAACTTGGCTTCCTTTTGTATGGCCAAGGCCGTTTTTTACAGGTAAAAATTTGATCAGTTACTCACCTCATTACTTACAAGCAGCTCAGTAATCAGATACGCAGAAGAGACCATTAAAAATAATAAAATTTCTTCGAAATTCTGGTCAATATAAATCGATCGCAATCGATCATCTAAGATGATCAAAGTATTTAAAATTTGGTATATATCATTCTAGGAAGTTGCAAGTCTCATTGTATGGTAGACAAGAGGTTTATCCTTATAGTCATTAAGTCGACTTTTTAAGCTCAAAACATGCTCAACACTTAAAATAAAGTAAAGGACATTGTGCAGCATTTTCAATGCAAATCTCAACCACAGAAGGGTCAACCTGCACCTGGCTATGTCAAAGTTTTCTCTAGCTGTTTTTGTTGTGGCCTATTGAATTTTCATTGTATAGCCATTTTGTAGGTTTCCCTTTCTTAATCAACCTAATATTGTTTGGTTGTTTTGCTCCTTTGATTGGTATTTTACCTCGACGGCCTCACTCTTTATACACTTGCCAAGGTCCTGACAATTATTGCTATGCAATTTTTGTAATTTAACTTTTAATGATTGTGGTTCTCCGTTTAAACTTTTTGCTTTAAGATATTGATTTTATGATTGCTAAAATACCTGAAATTTGTGTAAAAAGTTTCAAATATGCCCACTGACCTGAATGAACTCAATTTTTCCTTTTGGTTTTTTTTTTTTTTTTTTGGTTGTTCTATGTATAAACAATTTTAATGCATTTCTTGCGTGCCAATTTGCTTTTTTTCAACTTCCGATGCCTCTTCTACGGCTCCGCTCCCCTTCTCTACTGTTATGCTTATGCTTTTACTTAGTTACACTCACGTATGTATTTACCTGGCTTGATACCTACATATGTACCTGGGTCCTGTTATAATTGCGGCCTCATAAAAATCACTTACAATCACATACGACGTGCTTTCAGGCAAAAGACCGTAGGGTCGGTCGGTTGGCCCCATCACACTTTGCCATAATTTCCAAGGAGGCGTGTCCCGGCCTCGCTCGTGTTGCTGTTTAAGCAGGCGTGCGTAAACTTATTTAAAAAATATAAAAACAGGCAACAGACATTGAGAACGTAAAAAGCGCGCCCAACCGCAGAATGGTTGAGTGGAATGGGTGGTAAGGGACAACCAAAACAGGACGCAGGACAGTTGGCTCTGCCACATATCCACACATATATACATATATATTTTTGTATAGAAATCTCTGTTGGATTAAACATTTACGCAGATTGATGGTGCGGTTTTCGGGTTTTGGGCGCACCTTGAACTTTATCTCTTTCCCACCCCCCACACACTCACACACACACACACACACACACACACCTTTCTGTTATGAGGTGGCAACTTTGTACGAAAGTTTTTACTTGCCTCACTCAACGAATTTTGTGGCTGTGTTTTGTGGGCCACACACACACAAAAAACTTACATCAAGCGTTGCAATTTGCTTTCTGCTACTTTTCTGTCTGTCTGTCAGTCAGTCTGTCTTCTGTCTGCGGTGTGTGTTTCTGTGTGTGTGTGTAGGGGTAAATTCAAGTGCATTTATCAGGCTGAGTAAACATTCAAGTTAATAAATGCTTTAAACAAATTTAATCAAATAAATTATGCCTTCTCTTTATTATATTTATGCAAAAACAGGACATAATTAATTCCGCTTGGATTTAATGTTAATGTAAATATTTATTTATAATTTTTGTAAAATTACACAATTGCATAATTATAATGGCAATATATGAGCAAAATAATGATAATAGTAATTCAAGTGTAAATGTTATTGATAGTAATATTAAAATTATATTTTAACAAAATTAAATACACATATTTATGTACATACGAACACTCTGTAAGGATTTATAAGCCCAGGCTGCACTTTATGCGGCCATAAATTTTAAATAAATAAATAAAGTGACATCAGTTAAGCTTAATTGCAAAATAAATAAAGTTCTACAAAACATTTTAAGGTTTACCTTTTTTTTTTGGAAATTTCTAAAACGAATTTTCAAGATTCTTATTAAAATAAGGCATAGAAATTTGTTTTAATTTTATAATAAATGGTTCGAAACTTTAGAGGCAATGATATAGATTAGCTTTTGGATCAAGACAATACTTGAATTACATTGAATGAATCGTTAGTAGGTAAAAGCTAAGCTCTGTCAATGGTAAACTTAGTCGGAGATGCTTTGATCATCACAAACTTTTATCTATAGTCATCTATATTAACTAATAAGGAAACTCAGATAACAATAAAGTCAGCAGAACTCAACAAGAGAGTCAGTAAGTAAATTAGAGACGTTCATCCAAAGGGACTTTAGGTTCAACTTTGGAAGATATACATAACTTCCGCATAAAGGTGTCAGCTTTATCTTGAGACCGTGGACAGGATTGGATATGGTTAATTTGAGGCAGTTCTTCTAGTTCATAAAATGAAACATAAAATTCAGAAAATTCCTTTATTTATTCTATTTTATTTATTTAAATTAAGACATGTCGATTGATTTAGTTGTTAACTCCGAAACTTAAAACCACATTTATAACAGAGACGGTTTAACTGATCGCAAAAAGGGATAATATTTGAAAGGAATAGGAAAAGAATCATTGGCTTCATAGCTTAAACAGATTGAAGTTCTTTGAAAAATGGTTTAAAAATGGCTTTTGATAAATTTTAGTATTATTACTATCAGTTCGGAAGATACATACATGGTTGTAATCTATTAATCTAACTACACTTTACTAAGACTTTTGACTTAAATCAATTTTCACAGTCCCATATGTATTATATATTTCTTGGTGTTCAATTTAGATTATCATTACATAATAGGGAGAATCAGCCCAGAATGTGTTTGAAATTTTATGGCAATTTCTGAAGTCATTCAATTCTGAAAACTAAACTTGGAATGAGAGAGTCATTTGTGGTGGATGAAGTAATTAGTAAAGAATGGGGCCAAGATGTTCTTAACTTCACTAAATCTGCCGCCCTAGGACTTGTCTAAACCCATATGCAGTTTGCCCTGGCTTATTGTTCAAGGACATATTTTAAAAGAAACTAAATTGAACTAAAACCAAATTGTGGTTCTCTATTGATTAGCTTTGTAAGTATGGATATTTCATTTAACATTTCATTTATAATTTTAATTGGGTCAAGTAACTATGTAGAAATAGGAAACGAAATTTAGATATTTTTTCTAACATTTTGGATTGATCAAAAATAAAGTTACAATGTTTATAGATAGTTGTTTGATAAACTTCAGTTGACTTCATATAAGTAAGTATATTTTCCACGTTTAAGTAACAAAGTTTAGCAAAATTGAATATTGTCATTAGGTAGTATAGAATTATCGTCTGTCTGTCTAATATATTGCATTATGACCCAAAGCAGAGTCTGTGTAAAGTTTCCTGCATTGCAGCAAGCAACCTAAAGCAGCAAAGCTTGCTGCGATGCGGCTCGTTTGTCCTTGTTGTTAACGATTGCCGCAACTCTGGCCACCAATCGGCTTCATAGCCACAAACTCTGAGAGCAATGCATGACATGCTTAATTTAGCCATTAGCAGCATTTTGCCAGTTCCCTAGACAATCTCCCTCGCCCTCTACCTCTCTGGCACTTTCTCCCCCGCCTATCGCTGGTCGTTATCGCCCTCGAGCTTCAGTTTAGTGGTTGCTGTTGTTGTTTCTGTTGTTGCGCTTGTGGCGTTGTTTGTGTGAGTGTGTGTGTGTGTGTTGCAGGCATTATTCACCATTTTGTTGCGACACACAAAAGCCGTGTTATAAATTGAGCAAAATGTGGCAGGATTCTTTCTTTGTCCTTTTGGCTGTTGTAAAATGTTTGTTTGGCGGTTGTGGCGTTTGCTTCTGTCCGTTAGGTGTGTGATTTCTGATGCGTCATGGGCGCTGCAATGTAGGCAATACTTTTTTGTTTTAAATTCGCTTTAAGCTGTTTGCCTTCTGCCTTAACTATTATATAACCACCGCTTGTTTCAATACTCTTTTGCAGGGCCAAAGTTTTAGAGTGCTCGGCCAAAGAGGACACCAATGTTACCGAATTGTTCAAGACCCTGCTTTCCCTCTCCCGTTTCCTGCCAGCCAGCAGTAGCAGCGGAAATGGAGCCGCCGGCGAGGCAGCGCCCAGCGGTTTCAAGCGTCGCTCTTCGGCCTATGTCAGTGCATCGTCCAGTCGCAGTAAGTACTGACATTTAATTAATCCACACTCATGTAATTAATGCAATGTATTATGAGCACCTGCTTTATTTAATCATTTATATATTTATTAATTTATTCATTTTAAATGCCAATTTCAGGCAAACAGAAAAATTCCAATTCCAATTAAATAATGAAAGAAAAAGCGAAATTTGTTACAATGACAAATTGTTGCCAATTTGTCTAATTGAATGCAATTAACATGGCCTAATTAATTGTTAGAATTTCGGTAGACAAGTAAAAACAAAGCAAACCAAAAAGGAAAACCGAATGGCGAAAGAGAGAGAGAGAGAGTAAAGCATAGTCAAAGCAAAGACAAATTCTTTTTCATTATTCATCAGGCGACAAAAGAAACAAAAGTAAATCTAACAGCAACAACAACAACAACAACATGAAACAAAAAATCCTTTTTTAGAAGAGTGAGAGAGAGAGAGAAGAATATTCCCTTTACTTATTTTTATTATGAGTAGAAGAATGCGAAATACAAATGGACAACCAAAAAGCAAAAAAGAAGAAAAAAAAAGGTTTTTCTTTTGATTTCATCTTTGACGAGCACGTGTATTAATTATGCAGCTTGACCTTCTAATTAGCCGTAATGGCGTTTTGGCCATCGGGATATTATCTCATTAAAAAGTTATGCCCGTTCTCTCCAGCTCTCCATATGAAAATAGAAATTATGAACCAGTGAGCAGCGAACAAGCGAACCAGCGAAAGGAAAGTTTTCAATTACAAGTATAAATAGCTAGTTAATAAGGGACCTGATCCCGACTCTCTCCTGGCTCTCGCTCTCGTCGTGGTCCGTTGCTCATGCTTCCTGAAAAACATAATTAATTTAAAGGAAAAAGTTGTTGAATCATTAAGGGACGCCAGTAGTCAAAGCGCCGGCCAAATGTTGGGCCATGCCAATAATTGAATTGTTTGCCTGGCAGCCTTTTGATGAAATTTTTTTCCATGTTTTTTAGTTGCCTGCCGCAAAAGTCATTCAAATTAAGTGCAAAGTTGCCCGCCAGCTAAAAACCAAATAATAAAAAAAATATGAAAAACACCAACACCAACAACAACAAGAAAAGTTTCATTACATTATTTAAAGCTTTAATGGCCGACACTTGGCGAAAAAGAAAGCAGCCGCAGACAGAAGTCATTGACGTTGACTCAGACAGCCAGGCAAAACGAGGACAAACGAGGGGACAATCAAAGTATCTCTATGGTAGGCTCAATATGTCACATTGAGGTTAAATGAAAAGCTATGACAAGGTTCACGACCAGTGGCGGACTCACCAAGGACTCTGAAATGCCAAGCTGTCTTAGTTAAAGTGAATTAATTTGATCAATTAAAAGCACTAAAAAGGGAATTTTTTGTTTCATATTGTTGAAAATATTTTTGTATAGAAAAGAAAGTATTGTGAGTGAGTATTGATAAGAAGCTAGTCAAAGTTGGCTCATTCATATTAGAGTCTCTTTTGATTCTTCTTGCTTATTAAAATGATCATAAATGTTGCATTCGTCGACGCTTTTTGAAGTATCGCATATGATACTTTGTTTTAATCAGTTTCGGGTCACAAATGAGTCATATTTTTAGTCTTCTCTTAATCGCGCATATTTTGATCATCAAAAAGTCCTAAAAGGACTCATCAAAATAGTTTCTTACAAAAGAATCTTTCGAATGCTAGTTGAATATAGTCAATGGTTGAGGAAATCTCAGGAAGTGCTTAATGAATGCTAACGATAGATTAATCCTTACCAAAAGAATTGTCAAAGCACTTGAATGAAAATAATAGAATATAGAATTTCTGATCACAAACGAACTTTCCCCTTACTTTAATCATGAATAACTCCTTTGTAGGAAGGAGAATGGTATTAGGCTTGGGAGCCTTGACTCCTCTTGGTCTGCTGCAAGTAATCCCTTTATTTGAACAGTTTTGACTTCCTTATGACTTATTTTCTTACTCATAATCAACTAGTTTCATAGAACCATATTATGTACCATATTCTAGAAACTAAAGGCACACTTCGAATCGTTTCCGACCCGTTTAAGAGTCAACTTTATATGCATAGCGACTCTTTTTCAAAATAAAACTATTTTAATCACCCAAGGGGTTCCAGATAGTCTTATCACACAATCTCTCAAATGCTGGGTGGAAGACATATATTGAACGACAAATTACTCCAGGCAAAGTTGGAATAAGGACTTAAAATTTCCAAGTTATTGTTATGCAAAAAATGTGATTCGGTTAAATAATAAATCCGCTACTTGTTTTCTTTACTTGAATTTGGGCACTAAAAATAAATTTAAAGCACTTAATCACTTGAGTCGAAGCCGAGGCCGCAATTCAGGTAATTGCCTTAAAAGTACAGACCAGACCAAGGTAAGGAAAGGGAAGGGAAGAGAAGGGAAGGGGAAGAGTAGGTAAGGACGAGCGCTTTAGCGACGCGTATGCAAAATACAAAATCGCAGAAATTCGTTTTTTTGACGATGTCTACACGTGCTGACAACTCAGCTAGGCAGATGTGTGTGTGGGTGTGTGTTTGTTTCAGGGTGTGTGTGGTGAGGCATAAAAAATGGCCCATCGCGCAAGTCGAAAGCATTGAGCTAAGACCCAAGCACTTGGCCTGGCTTCCAACAGCTGCAGGCCATACACATGTACATGTGCTGCGGCTAGAATGTTGCCACCTACAACCACACATTTCTCCGTCTCCCCCCTCATTGCCCTCTCAAGGTCCACACACACACAACCACACTTCTTAGCCAGCGTCTTCATTTCATGGTGGGAACCCTGACGGTTCGCTGACGACACCGCAAGCAGTTTTATTTGCTTCAAGCTCCATGGCCTAACTCAATTGTAACTTTCCCTAATATACTCCTCCGAATGTGAAATATTTTATTATTTTCTTCTTTTGGCCTACGATGTTTATGCGCTGCATGAATTTATGTTTTTCAAAAATTAAAGGGCATTTGAAATGAAATAGAAAAATTGGCCATATAATGTTCGATAAATTCTACTTTCAATTGAGTCAATATGGTAGATCGAAGGGCAAATGCTTGAAATTTGCAGCTAGAAGTTTTAGTCTTGAATATGTTTAAGATTTGAAGTTTAAACCAAGATTGATTAGTGTTGCAATTCTAATTTCAATTGTAATTTTGGAAATTTTACAGAATAAAGTTTAGAGTTTGAAATCCTGAAACCGAACAAGGCATGTTGAACTTGAAAGCTACAAAGGAAAATTCCGTCTATAAATATATTTGGAAAGTTTATTTGTTCATTTACATGTAGTCCAAGGTTTAAAGTTCCAATACTAACAATACAACCATTAACATCGTCGGTGGTAGGGCCACTCTCCCCACTTTACTCTCTCATTAAGAGTACGAACATTGGGGTTTTCGCTGAACGTTCTCTGGGGTTTCATGACTAGTCTAGCGTTTGAGTTTCTGAGGATTTTTAAAATCTGCAATCGATTTTGTTCAAGAGGGAACAAACTTCCAAAGCCATAAAACTGAAGAAACCTTTGTACTTAAGTCATTTTTATCCCATAGAAATCACATTAATAAACTTTATGATTGTAATTTAGTCATTTATCACTTTTGACTTGAGTTCTATGGAGTGAAAATGATAAAGGCATCTAGATAGACACATCGCATGGATTCCCCATCATGTAGAGAGAACTTTTGGGTAATCAACTTGGCATAAACTTGATGATATTCTTTTTGTGTGTGTTTACATCTCGCTACGCTTGTTCCAAGTTTTTCAGCAAGGACTATCGTTAAAGGACCACGGATTGTTTATGTTTTCTTTCATTTGAATATACAACATCGTGTAGAGCAGCTCTGCAACTGGTCTGGTCGTGTCTGAGTTGGTATCGGAGTCGGAGGGTCTGACTATGGGTCTGATGAAAACCTACAATCAAAAATTTAATTTAAATTTCTGTTTCACGGCTTGCGCTTCAATTTCTGCCACATATGCACAATTTTTGTGACGCTCCCCTTCCAATTCCCTTTGGCACATTTATCCATCCCCTTTTCCGTTTCCATTCAAGTTGCCCTTCCCTTTTTTTTTCTCCTCTTACTATATATTCCCTTTGTGTGTGTTTTTGTGCTTGGCTTGCGAAATTTGGTTATTTCTTTTTGTGTTTTTTTTTTTTTTTTCTGTATGCATATACATTTGTATATGAAACCTAGAAAAAGGGCTGCAAAGAGGTATACTAGGATCCTTAAAATATTACATTAGGTTTTCTATAAGTCAATTTTTGATCGTTCTTCTTCTTATGATTTCGACCAACAACAACATCTTCTCGGCAGATGTCTTTGATCAGCATTAACAATGTGGACAAAGTTTAGTCTTTTACTACAAATACTGGAAAACTTGCTCCAAAAAGTATGCACAGAATATTCCCAAAGTTCTTCATAGATTTCTAAAGTTAAATTCTTGTTGTGTTTATTGCATAGTTTGGGGGCAAGAGTTTACAATTTCATTCCATCTGGAATCGGACTGTTCCAGAGTAGTTGAAAGTTAGAAGTTGACTCAGTTGTAGTTCAAATGTTTTGACATTCTTGCTGCTAGTATTTTAACTATCAATGAAAGATAAGACTATCTTAAAAGATAACTATCTTCCTTGTTAAGAACCGAGTATATTTTGATCCAAAATATTGGTCTGACAAATAGCTAAAACGAATATCTTTAAGAGTCACTCTAGCAAAGGGAACCCTCTTACAATTTCCTTACAAGGTCATGGGTGAAGTAATGGATTGGTAGAGAAAATTGATATAGAAAAAGGATAATTCAGAAATCAAGAGCATGTATCTTTAAACACAACTATGATAAAGAGATAAAAAGATAGGAATAAGTATAAAGCAATAGTTTTACCTACTGATTGGCAACATTGAATGTTTAGCAATTTTAGAACCTAGTAATTTGGAATTGCGACATGGTTCTCTCTTGCAACACTTTCCTTGCCTGTCAACATCAGTGCTTGGCAACATCTTTGCCTGTAAACAAAACCAAACTTGCAACATAACATTACTTCCCTTCTTTTTTCATATCATATAGAGGGTATCAAATGGTCTTTACTCTAACTTGACTAACGAAAATTTGTTATTTTTTTAATGCTTTACGTTTACTGTCCTCTTCCCCTCACCATACTCTCCTCCATCCACCTTATATACACACGTTAAATTCATAAATGGCTTATATTCATTTGGGCTTTGTTTTTTGTTTCTGTTCGAAAGTCTCCAACATAATACCGGTTAGACCATTTTGGTTGTGGTACTGGCCAATTCCTTCTACATAGTGAAAGGCATTTTCGCGCTTTTTTGTGTCAGTAACAGCATTTTCATTTTCATTTCCATTCTTTTCTTTTTTCATTTCTATTTTTTTGATCAACAATGGCAATGTGGGACATTTTGGTGTTGCACTTGACACTGCGATACCCAGAGGAGAAGCGTGGCATATTGTGGCATGAATATGGGCCATACCGTTGCCATAGCTTATTGTTCTGGCCACAAAGTGTGGGCCAGTTTCAATATATATTTTTGTTTTTTACTGCCTCGTTTGCCTCGGCTCATTGAACGCTTTAAAAGTGTTTATTACTTTGGCTTTTTCAACTTGACTGAACTAAAGCAGAAACTAAACTCAATATACTCTATAACCCAACCCGTCGAATACTTACTACTGCTCGTTAACTTTTTCAATTGTTTTGCTTGCTTTATTGTCTAGCCATTGTTTCTACACTAACGCCCCTAAAATACAAAAGGCTTTCTGGTTTTGTGAGGTTGCTAAATAAATAAACGTCATGGTACATTACATCTTTTGTTTTAAAATTTAATACGCTTCTTGCCTTCCGCCATTGCGTTTAGATTGAATGGCGTAAGGGATTAAAGAGTTAATGATTTAATTATCGAACAACAATGCTTAAATAAGTCAATTTTCAGTTACAATATAAATAGATTCCTTTTTAGAAATTCAATGAGACTAAGCCATAAACTATTTAACGAGTTTCTTTAAAGGGAAATTAAATCAGACTTTTAATTTACAACTTTGAAAACTTTTTTATATAAAAAGCTTAAGAGTATTTTATTTAGGCACTGTCTTAGTCTTCCTTCGATTGTAAAGTGTATAAGGGGATTTCTCTATTTATAAATTGACAAAATGAATTAGCATTAACAAGGACTAAGGTCTAAGGACTTACAGTGTAAAACATGCAACTCGGTTGTCTACTGAAATTGTCATAAGTTTTTAAAAACATTTGTCATAGATGAAGTACAATTTATTAATGGTTTCCGATAAAACCAAAAGTCAGTTTGAGGATTCATTACATTATATGAAAACCTTAAAGACTCGCTGGATGGATTAAATAACCTTTGGAGAGCGTTCTTGATATTGATCTTTATAAAAGTGTTTGGAATACTCATATCAAGAAGCCTGTGGATCGATGTTATTCAATGGTATTCCAACTTTGGTTGGATTTGAACTTTTATCTTACTGCTTTGCTCTTCTTAATGTCGATCATTGATTATGCAGTGCGATCCGTAACGAAAATAACAAAGGTTTCATTTATGTGTGGCAATGTTTCAACTATTACACAGGCCGACATTTTTGAGGTCATGAAAAAATGTTTTGAGCTCAATAGGTCTCCTATGGTAATTGGGGGGTTGCTAATCACGGCCCTGTAGTTTTTCTCCATTACCTCATAATTTTGAAAAAAATGCGTTAAAATTATTCCAAAGAATTGTCTGCCTGTAAATTTTAAAGAATTGTGGGAATTGGCTGCTTCTTACAAATTGTTTATTGTTATATGTGCCAGAACTAACAAGAACTAATTTTCTTACACAGAATATTCTAAACTCCGTTAAAAAAGATGAAAATTTTTGTTTAAACTTTCTATAGTATACTTTTGGGTGCCTATTTTGCAACCTCAGATGTCCAGATTTCTTAAATCTGGACGTGATGGACAAAAACCAAGTATGCAGTCAGAGTCAGCGTACCCGAATTAGTTAGGAACCTCTCTCAAGTTAACGTCAGCAAATATCATGTCGGCCCGTATTATTTTCCAGTCCTGTTTAATAAATTTAATTTTTGAAAGAATTGAAATATACATTACAGTATGAAAATCGAAAATTATCCACCAATACTTAAAAATATTTTCTGCATATTGAAGGATGCTGGAACAATATCTAAAAGTCCTTGTTTTCAATCCATTGACTCTCTTTGACTCTGAGTGGGTAAACAGGAACAGACGAAAATATCCAATTTCCATATTCATATATTTTAGTTGAAGTACCAAATCTAATTAGTCAATTAGTTAGCTAAAATTAAAGCTATTTCTCTTAACTAATTCAAGTAGTTTAACCAAAAACCGAAGTTTTAAACAATTAGCAGCGTATTAATGTAAAGTTCAATTTAAAATTATTAATTCTTGGAAAATTTGAATCAGCTTTCTTCTATGAACCATACGAAACTAAGAACTGTGAAATTGCAAATATATGATGTGGTATGGGGTGTAGTTTGCGGGGGGAGGGAACTTGTAAATGATGCTTGTTCAATTCCAGCGGAACAAGAAAAAAAAAGGTGAGCTAAAACGCATCGCAATTGCTGTCAGTCAGAGAATGTTGGAGAACACGCTGACTCTTATCTGAAGAGCGAGACCTTAACTGTGCACTCAGCTGTAAACAAAACCCATTTCACATGCAAACGCATTTCAGGATATAAGTACACACATGCCACACACACAAACACACACACAGATAAATTTCTTCAATGTGCAACGCTCTCTCACTCTTATAAGTTAATTATGTCAGTTTTCAACATTGCTTGGTTGATTTTCCTTCTTTATCTCTCTCTCTCTCTGTGTTTGCATCCTTGATTGAAGAAGCAAAAAAAAAAAAAAAGACCAACATGCACTTTTGTCTTTGTCGAGCGAACCATGGCCAATGACTGTCGTGTTGCACGTTGCCGGGGCAACAAACAAGAATTCGTTGCCGCAGAAACCTTTAACTGAAAATTGGATTTTCGCATTGCTTTCATGAGAGATTTTCCCCCAAATATTTACATAAATTGGTAATCCATAGGCCACCACAAACCATATATGTATATATACCAGGCACATACACATATATATGTCTGTACATATCTATATATATACATAAATATATTTTCGATTTTTAATTGCAGATAAAAATCGCATGAACAGTCCTTCGGTTAGCTCGGGTATGGGTGATAAAAAGTCATCCAGTTTGGTCGATGCTGTCGATGTGGCAAGCACAAGTGCTGAGGCTAAACTGAAGCCGCGTTCCAGGTGAGTGCAACACGTGCCAGCAACCCCCTCATGTCCCCCCTCTCTTTATCCGAGCTTGGCCATCACTTGAACTAATTTGTTTGCAGATCACTCATACGCCGTGCATCACGCAAGACCAAGCAGCAAATCAACAATGCATCCGATGATTGTAATTTGCAGTAAAATTCCGTTTTTATCCTGTTAGCTGTAGTTATGTTTTCTAATCAGAATTATTATTATCAACTATAATTACTAAAATTACGATTATTATTACAATAAGCGAGAGTTAATTAATGTATGTATGTATGTATATGTGTGTGTGAGTCTGTGTGTGTGTAAACAAAAACTGTTATGCCAATAATAATGGCCAAGTTCATAAACCACAAAAACGTTGCTCAAAGGCACACATAAACAAGAAAAGAAACAACAAGATAAATACATAAATGATGAGAATAATCATACTTACAACATATACATATATATATATATATAGTATATATATATATATACAAAATTTATATAGTTAATGGATAAATTATTATCATATAGTTAAAATGAAAATGAATTTTTATTTAAATGTTCCACTAAATTTTTTTTTTTTTCATCTTTTTTTTTTTGAGTTTTTCATTAAGGTTTTCGGGGACCAGTTTCATTTTTTGTCGTTCTAAAAAGAGGAAAACAAAAATACATAAATAAACGGACACACAAAAACGAAATTTCATTTTGTTTGCTCTTCAATTTGGATAGCAATTTGTGCTCGAAATTTGAAATTTAAAATGACAAATTCATAAAGTTCCTTATATTAAATGGCAAAATAATAGCTCAGATGACTCTTTACAATATTTTTACCATAGATTTGATCTAGCTTTAAGCCATAATCCTAAAAAAAAAAAAAAGAAAAGTATTCGTTTCTACGTACTCTTAAACTAAATTTTATCAGGCACAATTTAAGCGTGTTTCATTTTTTTTCCAGCACAAAAACTGTTTCAATTTTTTCATACCTCTCAATGTAGTTCTTTGTCTTGATTTTAAATAGACAAAAATGAAAACAATTTCTTTTTTTCTTTCTTATTACTAAGAGCGCAACAATTTTTTGAATATGCAAATTACATAATAATAAAAAATCAAAACGAAAGGCAAGCGAGACTTAATTTTGGTCTTACCAAAAATTTAAGCGCCCTTGCAAATTAGTATTAGGAATTGGCGTGTTTTGCACTTTTTCACTAAAGGAATTTTTAAAGGTTTTTTACGAAAAACTGCAATGTTTAAAAAAGCGATATTATTCCTTGAAATGTTTAAACAATTCATTCTTTGGTCCTAATTTCAAAGATTTTTTTAATGCCGAAAAAGTTTCAAAACCAAAACCTAAATGAAGTGTGGTTGGTGGAATCTCAAAAAATTAAACAATAATTAGTTTCTCAGTCTTACCTTGTTCCAAATTTGAAATCCTTTAGTAATATTTTGAAATTGTTCTTATAAATTTTTTCTTTCTTATTAAAGAATATTAAAATCATTTTTTTAGCAATTACCTTAATTGTACAAAGTCGCCCAAAAAAATATGCTACATTTTGTGGAAATGCAATCTCTGTAAACGGCATTGAACGTTTCCCTCGTCTACTTCGGTAAATATGCTTAGATATGCATAGATACTAAGCCAATACAATGTTTTATATGAAATTCCAAAAGAAAAGTGTAACAACTGCAGGCTGAGAAGTATAGAAGGTAAATCAGAGTCATTTTCATTAAGACTTTTTACATCTTTAGAATATTATGAGAATAAAGAAAGAAGATTTTTAAACAATTACATTTTCATGATTAGCAATATACGTATTTGCTTTAATTAAAGTTTAAAATTTGCTATATACATATAGCCACCAATATAAATACTTTGCCGAGTACCGCTAAGAGCTCTTGTCCGATCTGTGGTTGGCTATTGCATACTTTAGATGGTAGTTTCCCCCCTTTTACAGTCTTGGATCAGCGACTTTCTATAGTCAAATTAAGAAGACATTTAAACCATTCGAATCTCATTTTGCAAGGGTGAAAAGAAAAAGCAAATTATAAATACATAAACATATATACTTTAAATTGTTGTTTGCTAGCAAAAACTTTGAGTTTGTTTCCAATGTCTATTCAAGGATTATACAGGGTGTATCTACTATATGCTATTTGCCAAACAACAACAACAATATAAAAATAAATAAAAAGAGATGACAAGAAAACAAAAATTGAAATGCAAATTTTGAAAAATCCAAAAAATAAATTGTTATTAAGTGTATGAAAAAATTAAATTAAAACAAAGAATATTAAAACCATGAATGTTAATTTAATTAGAAAATTTACTTACCCATAGCAAATAAGATTTAGCAGATATTTTTATTTACCAAGACTATATGATAATGGATTTGTATATGAAATGAAACAAAACGGCAGATGCAAAGTGAATTGTGATGATACAACAAATAAAAGTTATATAATAATAATAAATACACAAAACTATTCAAAAAACAAAAAACATATTGAGATGGAAGAATTGTTAATTGATTGATTTGTTTTCAAGTTTTGGCAAACGTCCAAAAAGAAAATTATAAAAAATTAATTATATATAGGATAACTTACATACATATATGAAATGTTATCTGACGAAACGGATCAGGACTATAAGCAAAAAATTTACAGGCACCGTTTTCTATAATCTTGATCTTTTAATAAAATCTTTTTTTGAAAGGAATCATTTAAAAATCAGACAATTCTTAAAGGCTGGAATTGAATTAAGAGTAACGAATTTTTGTTAAGTATCGAAAATGTTTCAAAACTTTTAAAACTGTTCTTAAAAATTGCATATCTTCAGTACAATTATCAGCATCTAAAATCAAAGTTAAAGTTTGATAAGTGCGAATTGGAAATTGAGTGTTTAAGACAATTTTGAAAAGAATATTTTGAGATTTATTTGTTTCGGAAAGCATTTGATTTTCTTTTTGGAGATATTTATCCAGACCAGAAAGATATTTTTTTCAAAAATTTTGAATTTGTTTTAGTTTTAAGTAAGTTTATTAAGATTACAAAAAAAGTCATTTGGCCATAGAAAAAAACTTGTCCAAGGAAAACTCGAATATTTGGCTACGGATCTGTTTAACCAAGAAAAGTTCATATATGTATGTACATATATATTCTAGTTATTAGCTATATCATATATACATATTTATATGTATGTAGTAGTATGTTTATACATTGTTATTAAATGTAGTTAATGAACTAAACAAATCTAAAAAAAAAACCAAGTGAAAATCAAAGAAATTTCTAATACACACACAAAAAGAGAGAAAACTATATCAAACTATAAAAAATGGGGAACACGGCATTTGTTAATCCAAATATATATACATATACATATAATGATGATATATCAGTTAAATACAAGAGAAAAAAAAAATGAAATAATAAAAAATATTTGTGTACGTATGTAATTCAATTGTTCAGCAAAACAAAAAAAAAAAAAACTAATTAAAACTAAAACCAAAAAAAAAAAAGTTACTTACAAAATTGTGTAATTTTTCAACTATCAGAGAACCAAAAAAAAAAAAAAAACAGAAAAAAGAAAATGAATAAATTTAATAAGTGTCCATTAAATTGTGTGCGTAGATTAATTGCATTCCAATTCAAATTGAATTATTGATATATTAAAAATAAACCACCAGCAACAGCAGCAACACCTGTTTATAATGTTTGATTCACCAGCCCCTCACCCTTGCCGTCCACCCTTTCCCCTGTGTCCTCTGTTATTGGCCTGTTCCATTGCGTTGCATGCAACGTTGAATAACTGCGGAGCTAAATCAATTAAACAACTGACTGAGATCGTATAGTCGCATGGATGGATGGATGGATGGTGTTGGTGGTGGGGGTGGGTTTGGGGTTCGGGCGATGGGCTATGCAACCGCATGCTGTACCACCATCCATTAAAAGTAACTAATGGAATTTTATTCAAATTATAAATTGCATTTATCCAGTAAACTGTAAATTTGCAATTGCGTAAATGGACATTTTAGTTGAAATTTGTTGTTGTTGTTGTTGTCGTTAGAGCTGGTGCAATGCGATTTATTTAGAAGGATTTGAAATTTGCATAAGTTGGCTGCAGTTGCTCTGTTTTGGCCTTCCCAATGGTAGCCCAATAGGGTATCAAACAATAAACAGCTTAACCACAGGCGTGTCCTAATTAGTGGGTATTATGTGCACATGTCCGCAATATTTCGAAATACCCATAAAATTGCATCTGCACCACCCTTTGTCTGTGGGTGTGTGTGTCTGTGTGGCATTGATTTTTGCATTAAAATTGGCTTAAAATGAGATTTTAAGCGGCATCCTTACCATTAAAAATTATATATGCCACCATAGGCCAGTTGCACTATGGGAATTATGGCCACCAAATTAACTTTTGTTATTTATCGTTTCAACAAAGAGCTTAAATATTGCTATTTGGCATTAAATTATATTGGCTTACGTGTTTATCAAAAAGTCGACAATTTTCAATTTAAATTTAAAGTCTTACCGCCAATTTTTGGTGGCGCCATCAGTGGTTCGAATTTTAGTGGCGCCATCATTTGTTTGAAATGTTTGCCATTCGATAAATTATCTTTCTTCAGGCGGACAATCGCAATCGATAAGTAATCGCTTTCCATGAGTAAAATGCTGCCGCAGGTGGACATCAGCTGTTTGGTGTAAATAAATAAATGCGACCGGCTCGTTATCTTAAAATGGCCCTCAAATATATTGGTAACCATAAGAACTATTTTGTCTGTACAATTTAGATAACTACATTTTTTCAGATATTGGTGCAAATCTGACGGATTCCATGTTCCAGGGTTGCTATGGCGGCAGTCAGAAGCATCAACCGGATTTGGACTTGGCAAGGTCTTCACAAATTTTCATTTTGAATCCTTACTAATATCTGTCACTACAACTTGTTTACAGGTTTTACAACGTGCTTGGAATCAAGGTCTGGATAGGATCATAATAACAGCCGGGTGTCTAAAGGATGTGGATGAGGCACTCACATTGGCCGAAAAAGATGGCAAGTTCCTTATGAGCCAATATCTAGCATCTCAAATAATCAGTTTTGCTTAACAGATCGTCTTTTCACCACCGTGGGTACGCATCCCACACGCTGTGATGAATTCCTGTCCGATCCAGAGGCATACTACAATCAGTTACGCTCTAAGATCCAAGCCAATCCCCGAAAGGTTCTTGCCATAGGTGAATGCGGCCTGGACTATGATCGTGTGCAGTTCTGTAGCCCAGAAACGCAACGTTTGTACTTTGAAAAGCAACTCAGTTTGGCAGCCGAATTTCGGTTGCCACTCTTTTTGCATATGAGAAATGCTTGTGAAGATTTCCTCGCCATCTTGGAGAGAAATCGTGACAAGGTCAAGGAATGTGGTGGGGGTGTGGTGCACAGTTTCACCGGCAGTTGGGAAGAGGCTCAACAAATTTTGGCATTCGGTGGTCTTTATATTGGCATCAATGGTTGCTCCCTCAAGACAGAGGAAAACGTAGAGGTAGTGCGTCAACTGCCCAATGAATCCATTATGCTTGAGACTGATTGCCCTTGGTGTGGCATAAGACCAACACATGCTAGTCATAAGCATATAACCACCAAGTTTCCCAATGTCAAAAAGAAAGAGAAATGGACAGCTGAAACACTCATTGATGGACGCTGTGAACCCTGTCAGATAAGGTAAGAGGAGATCTTCAATTTGTATTTGCATATGTATAATTATAATGCCAATTTAAATCCATTTTGCAGTCAAGTCCTAGAAGCCATAGCAGGCATTAAACAAGAACCCAAGGAAAAGCTGGCCGAGATTTACCATCAAAACACATTGGATTTGTTTTTCCCAAAAAGAGATTAGACTAAAGTGCCAATACATTTAGTGCAATTCCTTTTTTTACCTGTATTTGTGAATGAGAATATCACGTCAAATATATACAAAGATATATACATATGTCAATGAGATAACTTGCAGATCGACAAATGATTTTTGTAAGAAAGAAGAAAGTTCTGGTATACAAATTTCCCTTGTCTACATACAAAAGCAAAAGAAGAATAGCTCTTTTAGAATCTTTGGACGACTTAATTGGCAATGTATAAATTTGTTCTTGAACGATTGAAATTATATAACCAAGAACAAAATGAACTAATTATTTTCCCCTTTGTAAACACATGACCTCCGCTCATGGCAAAAAAGCTTTAAACGTCATAAGCTTCCAGTTATTTGTAGATTATTCAGTTATTTTTGAAATTATTTCATACTTATGGGACATAAAAGAACAAATATCTTATATTTGCAAATAACGAACATTAAAATAAAAGATATTATTAAAATTTTGTTAAAAAAAAAAAATTAAACAGAATAATTAGTTTCTGTATTGAAGGCACTTTTCTTTTTAAAGTGTAGAAAACTGTATTGAACAAAGTTACATTATTTTAGTTACACTTTATTTTGTAAGTCTCTAGATCTATGTAGGTGGTCTAGGATTAGGCCGACATCGTTTATTAAATCCTATAAAAATATTTTGAAAATAGGCGAAAATATAATGTTTTATAAAATGGTGATAAATCTTCTAGCTTATTGGTTAGTTGTTGATGTTAGCGACTTTTAAATTGTTACAAAATATGCGAGGTCAATTCTTTAGTGAATAAAGATAAAAAACAAGTTGTTTTTATAATACTATTATACAATGTATTAAGCATAAGATAATCATATTATTAAAAGATTTAATCTTTGGGGTATATTATTAAGTTTATTGGGGCTATTCTAAGAATCTTTTTAAATTGATCGTTAATGAAGTCAGGGACTATGACCTGAACATACAAACAATTATTCAAAAATTTACCTTCTAAAGGTTCTCTAAATACATTAATATTGGTTTTATTCTAATGTCAATTAGTTATTAAACTAGACTGCTTAATAAGTGAAGTAAATCCTCTCTTGATCTAGTCATAGTCAAGTCTAGTTACCTGTACACTAAAGCTAAACCCTGCTCCCTCCTCTTTGATAATCTTTTTCCCACACAAACAGCCAAAGGTCTTCAGCAATTCATTCTTAAAACAGTATTATATATGTACATATGTATGTACTTTCGATTTTCAAACTGCAACGGCAATACCCAACATTTCCAGCTAATCACGTTTCATTGACCCCTCTGGCTTGCCTGTTACCCCAACCCCGCAAAGATATCCCCCATTTGCGGTAGAACATGATTTGAATATGTAATTTTTCCAAGCATTTTTATGGGATATGTTTAAAGAGTATTTAACAGATAGTTTTGATTATTTTATGACAACAACGTGCCGAACGTAACGAACGAGTGCAACTCAATTGCAGCTCAATAAAATGAAAGATACATGGGTACATACATACATACGTATTTGGTTTAATGGAGGGGAATAATTACACTTACTCTCTATTGAAATCGATTGTTTGACATTGTAGAAAAGTGAAACATGAAACTCCATCAGAGCCAACACCAACACGAACTGTTTTGGTTTTTGGCCATGAGCTAAAAGTATTTTGTCAATGAGTCTTTGATATTATTATTATATTACAGATTCCTCAATTACCCATTCTGCCCAGATTGATTTACGTCTTTGACATACAATCGACTGATGTGAAATGAATCAACTGAAGTTGAGTAAAGTGAACGGATGACCACCGGAAAGAGAGCTGTCCAACTGCCCAACTGGCCGAGTGAGTGATAATGAATTTAGTTGTTTGTTGTCGGCATTCGTCTTTTTTTTTCATTTTACAGTGAAAGTGTTTGCTGATATTTTCCACTGAAAGGTGTCAATTATGTGTGGGCGTCAGTCTGTGCCTCTGCAACACTTTCAATTGTCAATTAGGCCACTAGAGCAATAATATGCGGGTTCGCCCAACCTGGCCATGTAGGCGTCGGCGCTTCAGTTGAAAGGGGAAAAGGGTTGCTGGTTGCTCATTTATGTTTTTATGACTCGTCCAGACAACAATATTGCATGGGTTTATTTATGAATCGAAAACAATTCATTTAGGGGTGTAAATGGGCATATAAGAAAAAAGAGTAACTTGAAATTATCCATCCATAAGTTGGTAACTTAATAAACGTAAGGGAAGGCACACCTGCAACGATTTAGTTAACTTCCTTCCTTGGCCTTTTGCATGACCAAATAAGGCGCCGCACCTGGGGCTACCTTCTCTTGCTACTCCTCCTCCCACTCCTCCTCCTACGTTACTCACGTACTCAGTTCATTGCAGCTGCGATTTATTATTTGATTTGAATGGCATGAAAAAAAGCATGACTCCGATGTGGAATAAAAATTGATAAATGAATGCATTTCTACAAAAATGTTGAGAGAGCGAGTCCGTCGGACTGGCCTGTCAAGCCACAAACTTCCGTCAACTGTGTCGATGCGAGATAATTACGTGGCCGATAAAAACCCAGAGAGAAATAAATAAATTGATAGAAACAAAAGTCTGTGTGGAATACACACACACTCTAAAGACTCAACGATCTGAAACGATCTCGCACCCCATTTTAAAAGAAAAACACACACACAAAAACGCATTTTCAACACAAGAAGATCTGAAGAAGCTGATGATGAAATGACGCGTGCGTCTGAGGTTGAGGGGTCTGGAACCATACCAGAGTGAGGGCAACTATACTGTGTTGGGTCATGAACTTCAATTATAAGCCACAATATGGCTCTATCTGCCCTTCCTTCCTTCCGTCCGTCCGTCCGTCATTTCTGCCCCCACTAGCAGGTGCTTGTGTTGCCGTTGTTGTGGTCGATGTTGCTGCTGTGTGTTGCTCTCTGTGCGCCGGCTGCAATTCATGTGGCTGCTTGCTCCCCATAATAATTGCTGTCAAATCAACTAGCGAGCGCATAATTATGCATTTCATTGTGATTTCCAGTGGCCTCATTGGTCTCCATTACAATGTTTACACCCAGAGCCATTTAAATTTGTGTGTGTGTGTGTGTGTGTTTTTTTCGGGGCATAAACAAAAAGAAAAACTTTAGTAAAAAACACTATTACATATTCATGGCTTTTATCAAGAACATTTTCCACTTTCTGATGGGATAAATAGATCGCATAACGAAGAGAGAGAGAGAGAGAACCTTCTGTCATATGGTTTCAGCTTATCAGAATCATAGTGGAATTTCTTTTATATAAGTTTTACCCTCCCCGTTGCATCGCGTCTTTATGGTTTTACAATTGAGCCTGATAAACTGCATACTAATTCAATTACAATTATATAGGCTCAGCAATCATCGAGTGAAGTAAACTTGCGGTGGCTATGGTGACTATAAGTCGCCAGGCTTATCAGTTGTCTATGCCTTCTCCGGTCTCCCCCACACACATACACGTTTTATAGTCAACTGAGTATATACATAAGTTGATTTCGGTTGATTTTTTCTTGTATATTTGTTCTAATTCAGCCAGTGACCCCTGATAATTGGCTTCAACTTTCATGTCACGTCACCATTAAGAGTGGGCCCTGCGGTCAGTCAGAGAGGCAAACCTGAACCTACCCCAATAAATATATATTAACCACGACGCGTTGTAGTCGCAGGGCTGATAAGAGCATTTTCAATTAATGTGTAAATATAATGTCGACAAAGTTTAATGATTACAACAGCATAATCAACAAACAACATTATCAACATTGTCAACATCATTATCATCATGATGATCATTGGCATCCTTTATTTCCGCCATATGCTAGTCATTTGTCAGGCTCTTCACTGCCATGCCGGCCGATTTCAATGATCAATTTACTTTATTTTACATACATATATACAAATTTTAATTATAAGACACACACTTCACTCATACATACGTTCTTATGTATATCGAATCATAACTGTTAAGAAAAGACCATATAAAAATGTATCTCTGAGGCTCTGAGGGTGTTCCTTTAATAAGCAAATTTCAACCAATTGCCCCTGATCCAATCCATCTCTAAGGCGACTCCACAAACACACACACACACACACACACAGACAGGCCTGTTAGTCCATATGTATTTATTTCTATGTGTTGTGTATACAACTGCATATATATATATATATATACAAAGAGGGGGAGGCACATGCAATGTGCATAATAAGAAAATTGTTCAACCGACAAAAATGTGGAAAACAAACTGAGGAAAACGGAAGAAATTTCCCTTCATTTTCACCCCCAGTGAATTCTTTTCTGAAGTATAATAAAGATACATACAAGCAAGACCGATCAGGTGACCATCTACATATACATATATGCCAGTTTGTTATAGTAGACTGATTTCAAAATCCTTAATATTTTGATATATTGAAAACTCCAAAACTTTAATTTTCAAATTTCAAATGTGTTTGTTCGATGAAGAAACTCATCATGCTTATCAAGAATACATAGCTTATATATACTTCTAATGTTGCTAATATATCTAGAAATATCTAGACAACCGAACTAGGATTCAGTATGAGAACTAAGATTGTTATCAGAAAGAAATTTCATTGAAAAATCAAATTGGTTAACATTGCGCAAAAAAAAAATTGAAAACATTTCACAATTCTATATGTATTGAATCTGACATATTGGACAAACAAACAAAAAATTAAAAATATATTTATAAGATAAGGTCGATGGACAAATATAGAAAAGTATTGTACGTCAGTCGCCAATCCATTAAGAAAGAGAAGGGATTGCAGCAGATCCTGCATGAGCAATTTCGTTTGGGTATAGAACTCTCCTTACCACTCTATAATTAATGTTTTAGTTCTTCATACTTCTTGCCCAAAACTTGCCACTTATCAGTATTAATGCAATCAAAATAGAACACTATATACACTATATTCCAATACTCTAACATTCTTCTATTTATCTATTCAGTCTACATTGTCCTTTTATTAGGTATGAAATAATTAAGTTTAATGAAATATTTCGTGCTAAATGAAACTTTATATATACAAATATCTTTATTTAAAGTTATTATCCAAATATAAAATTAATCAGCCTGTTTTTCTTATTCATTCAGATAAACAAAACTACAAATTATAACTTATCTGACTAATTGTGATTGACTATACTAAGCTGCTCTTGGTTGAACTAACTTTAAAACCAATAGACTAGAAACAAAGTCAAGAAAGAGTTTAAATGGTCATCATGAATTTAAACATAGTGTATAGTATCTGCTTAAATTTTTATTCCAATCTAATCACTTTATTTGCATATGTGTCTATGCTTAGTTTTGCATATTTTATTGAAGCTAGCCCGAGTTCTGCTATCTACCTATATATTTATTTAAACAAGCTATCTCTGAATTATAAACAAACGACTTGTGCAAACATTTACGAATGCAAAAGGGGAAGATACACTCATACACATGTACATAGAAAGCTTTATAGTCAAGAAGTCTTTAAAGATCGGAATATATACATACATATGTAGACATAGAGTTTCCTTATCCAGAAATCCATAGATAGGTAGATAAAAATCTAATGAAGGTTCTCACATTATACATAGTTGCAAAGTCAATAGTTAGTTAGCCCAAACTTCAATGAAAACATAATAAGTTTATGAAAACCACACATTATGAAAAGTATTATAAGATGAAATTATAAGATTATATGAAATTATAAGATGAAATTTAGAAATTATGAAATTAATAACTAAAATTCTTTTCATTAAAGTAATGATTTTATTTTTATTGTTTCTACATTTTTATATGATATCCAAACCATTAAATATGTAAAATACATTTTATTTTGAAATTTTAAATCTGTATATTCTATATATTTCTGTATTTCTGTATAACATCCGAAACTTCTTCAAATATCTTTTAGATCTCGATATTTCTAATCTATATTTCTAAATTTTAATAGGGCATCCAAAACTTCAAAGAACTATTTCTTACTGATATTAGCACCTTGGAATCCAAATTTCGACTGTAATATTTATTCACTTCTAAAGATATTTTATGAAATTGGGTTAAACATTATTCTTTCATATACCATCTGGTAGATCCTCTTAAGTTTGGGCTTACATAAACTCAGACATTTATTTATAAAATCGTCGAAATTTTCACATAGTTAGGCATGACTGAGATTAGAATTTGAAAATTTTAGATCACACTTTCCTCTAAAAGAATGAAAATATTTGGATGGAAATTTCTTGTTTCCTTTATAACATCAAATGATAGTTGACATTTTTGTGTGGTGAGCAAGTACAACCATAAGTATACGCCATGCAATCCATGCCCCTGCCCCTGCCACTGGCACTGGCACTGGCTCGGTCTCTGGTTGCCTACCCACAACCCAACTCTACCCCTGCCTCTCTGTCTCTGTTTCTGTCCCTGTCCCTGCCTCTGTTCCTGGGTTTTTGTCTCGTTTTGCCATCGCTCTCTGGCTGCGGCTTTGTGTCTTTTCTGTTCATTTCGTTTCGAGTCGCCGTCGAGTGAAGTAAGTGGCAGAAGAAGTTGTATCTGAAGTTCGGTGGCCGCGCATGATCCAAGTGTTTTCCCTGAAGTTGCAGAGTCGCGCACTCGTATATAATGATATATGATGATGATGGGTGATGGATGAAGGAGAGGGGGATACCAAAACAAGTGTAAAACCAAATCGAATAAAAGCTAAAGCCTAATTTAACCACAAAAACAACTTGGCTAATTAAATTCAATTCAAAATAGAAAAAAATAAATAAAAATAAACAAAATACAGGCCAAGCAACTACCGGATGGTGAGCGTGTGCTTGTGCGTGTGTACATGTGCTTATGTGAGAGACTGTGCGTAATATTGTGTTGAAGGCGTCAATTAAATTCAATAAATCAAAAAATAAATTGACTGCGGTTTTAAGTATCCTGTTCGCCTCTATCTCTCTCGCTTTTATTTCGCACATTGCATAATTGTGATTTATTAATTCAGTGAAATAAATAAATAAAAAAGTTAACTTTTTTTTATACAAATTGCATATTAAATTAAAAATGTGCTGTCCCTCCCTGAAATATTTATGGCTAATGTGTGGCCTGCTTCTTCTTCTGCTAAGAGATATAGAAGTTAATTCCTTTAATTATTCACCACAAGCAAATTATGTGATAAATTCACCGAGTCATTTGAAATTTCAAATGAAAGAGACGCGCAGCTCTTACTTTGGATACACCTTAGTTATACGCCCAACCAGGTGAGCTAATGTAAATATTTGTAAGAATTTCATTAACCACTAACCAAAAGTATTCAAATATACATATTCGAATATGTTTGTGTGTGTGTGTGTGTGTTAAACAAGCAAATGTCTTTCACATTTCTTATGTCTCACACCTTTGTCAATATTTTGCACCTAACTTCTTTGTCTGTAGTCGTAGGGGGAGGGGGAAAAGAGTGGAGTTTGGGAGTTTATGACCAAATTGAGCAATCGAAATGAAACTCAAAATGATTATTATTTCACTCAATTAACGCTGCTGAAAAAGGGTTATTGCCATTTAACACTTGGCTTCTGTTACTCGAGATCAAATATAGAAAGAAAATACATAAAAAATATTCAAAATTGAAATTGCCCTACAAATTAGTTTGTCTCAGCCATAACGCTCCATCAATATCAACTTTGGCAGCTGCATAAACAAATCCACACCAAGTAATAATAACCAAAACCAAAACCACTTCAAAAACACTTCAGACCGAAAGCAATATCTAAAAATAACATAGCCCCCAATAGCCAAGCATCCAACTGACAGCCCCCAAGCAAAAAGCAATTTCAATTTCAACTTCAACTTCAAATTTCAATTGCCACAGAATCGAGCTGAGATCTAAAAGAGAGAGACACAGAGAGAAAAAAAGATCGCAACTTTAACTTTTGCAATTGACAAACTTGAATCTTTTATCTCTACTGTATGTGTGTTTTTTTTGGGAGGGGGGGGGGGGCTTTCTTTTGTTGGAGGGGTTTCGACCTACATATATCATATATACTTAAATGAGTAAGTAGACTCAATGGCGGCTTTTTCTTCATTTGTTTTTATAGAGAATACGGGTAACGAAATTTCAAGATATGACATCATGACTTTGCCCATATATGCTCACACAAACACACACACACCTAAAATTGAGACATAAGTAAATCAAAGTTAACTCAATCAATTCATTTTTTTTTTGTTTTTTGCCAAGCCAGCAAATTTTTGTCGACTTTTTTTTTGAAAACAAATTCTCGAGAACATGATTTGAAAGTGAAATTTAAATACTAATTATGGTGAGAAATTCTAAATAAGAATTATCATCCATTTATTTCATGATTTTTCACTTAATTGGATGAATCAGGGTAGAAATTGGAATTGTAATTTCCCTTCAATAGCATGATTCACAATTTAGTTTCTATAGTATATAAATTGTAATCTACATGTCGTAAAAGTTTTAAAATTTAATAGTTTAAGGTCAAGGGGTTATCCATATTCCATTCATTTACAATAAAATTTAGATTTTTACATTGGGTGATGAGTTTTTTCAAGTGGTTTTATATTTTTCTCATTGACATAAATCATTTTAGAATTGATGAGTGTTTAATTTATTGACTTAAACCAAAACGTATTTCTCATTTCATGACTTTCGAAAAAATTTTGTTCAGGTCGAATCCCTAGATCGGCCCATTGACCTAGGAAATAAAAATTTCCAACTTCGAAGAAATCTTTAATGTATAAAGATAAATTTCTAATTCTTCAATGTTTCTAAGAATGGAGCTACCAAATACAAACGACTTAGTATGTAACTAGCTAACTAACTATAAGTTACCAGCTATGTATCTGAACTATTAGGTTTCTTCATTATGAAGTCAGAATTAAGATCGATTGAAATCACATAAAAAACGGCGTCGATTCCTAATCTCTTTTCAGCTTAAAGTAATTAGATATTATTATAAGTGTTTGGGCCCTTATTTAGTAACAAAATCTGCAAATAATTGAATGAAAATAAAAAAAAACCATAACATCCTAATTTAAATGGAAAGCTTTCACAGTTTCTTTCATATGTTTTGATTTCTCGCTTGTGTCTTAAACTCATCTTAAACTTTTTTTGATTCAGTTAATGGCTTACTCTTTGAACTCTTTGGGTATTTAAAGAAAAAATTTATCAATTGTCCAGTTTCTGTAGGTTTTTGATACTTGAAAAGTTATATGTTTGTTGTCCATCGACGTCCGGTATGGTAATTTGTCATCTACTTTTAAATCCTTTGTAAGTTGAACATTCTTAGAAGAAAAGTTTAGTATTCCCTTTCGATTTGGTTCTTTTCGTCTACATACTTGCTAAGCATCTTTGTATCCTTCTTGTATTTACTCCATCACTGATCTGGTAACAAAAGGCAAAGACCTTGATCTGTTCATTTAGTGTTCGAGTTTGGAATAGAAATCTGTAGAAAAGCCTCTTTATTGTATTTAAACAAACAATATAGCAACGTCATTATATTTCCTCTTTTTGGGGGTCCTTTTGGCGCCAACCACCCTTAAGTTGAATCCAGAACTGTAAAAATGTCAAACATTTGCCTCCAATTCAATGCCAAAAAGTCATAAAGATTTACATCTCAAGAATCATGCAATAAATTATTTACTAAAATTTTTAAAAACCAATTAATTTCTGTCTCTTTTAGTACTTGAACTCAAGACACTTGCCCCATGATAAGTAATTAAATTAATTCAAAAACCAAAGTAAACTATTTCCCTTTCCCAAGTCACATGAAATTTTACGTGCTGAGATAAATTTTGGAAATTGTAAATGTCATTTACCTACTTTTTTTTTACTCAGTTCTGTTCTGTAAATAAATAAAATTTGTCTGTTTATTGGGGACGACGACAATTTTATTAGAATTTTTGTGCTTCTACGTGCTTATAACGAGTTAAAAGTTTTTCAAAATTTGTTTTTTATGTAAAAATTCTTTTAATTGAGGTACTTCCTCTGTTGATGTTCCCATTTTCATTTCCATTCCGATTGCCATTTCCCCTGGCTCACCTGATTTTGATGACTTGAAAATTTCAATTGCCACAATAGATAGACAGATATCTACCTGTATATAGAGAGCCATTTGTTCATTTTTATGGCTACTGCAATTACCAAGTACAAGCATTTGAATGTATGTGTGTAGGTACATACATACGTTCTGTCGGAGGCTACGCCTAATTATTTACGGAAATTGCGCGTAAAATCACGACAAGCTGTAATTTATTTCACATCAATTGAAGTTGGTAGGTAGACTAGCCTCCCCTCCCCGTCAACGTTCCCGTCCTATTTCCTTTTAGCCACGTTTTGTCAAATATTTTTGCATTTATTAAATTTGCTTTTGCTTTACATTTTTACGTTAACGCAATGAGTCATCCAAATTCAATAACAAATCCAAGTCAGGCGTCGTCTCGGTCCCCATAGCCGTCTTCCTCACACACACACACACATGGATTCTTGCAACAGCTGCATATTGTCGACGGCGGCGCCACAGACCAAAAACTCCCACAAAATGCAGTTGGTGGTCGGTGGGGGGGGCCGATTTACCATCACCGCCACCACACAAATCTGACACCGTACAAATATTTTTAGCTCTTTCTCTGTCTCTGTCGTGGTCATTAAACCCCAATTCCAAAAAAGAATGTTTAACAACACAACAAGAGAAACAACAAGAAAGAAAAGCTGCAACGCGGCTGCTTTTGTTCTTAAAACATTTGTTGACCGCAACGATGTTGCTGCCGTTGAATGAAGATGGCCAAGAGCAATCAGCAGCAACAGCAACAGCATCAACAATACCGCAAGATTTGTATGCGTGTGTGTGGGCCAGTCCCCCGCTCCTTTAGTCCGCATGTATTATTCATACAAAGAAAAGAAAAGAATCAGACGCCACCCTTTAATCCCCCCCGTAAGTAAAAGACTTCCCCATTTAATGCCCAACCCCATCCATCTTCCGCTTCACTTGCACTTACATACATTGACCAAGACGACAACCGAAGACATTGGATTTATCATCATGTTTGTATGTACGATACTTTACATGCTTGTGACTCATTTTTGGGGAAATACTGGAATGCCATTTCAAGCTACATACATATATACAGAGACAACTATATACATACATATGTAGTTACGAGGTGTGGACAATAAATAAGGCAATTCAATTTGGCGGGCATCACTCGATTTATGTGTGTGTGGGAAAAATTTAGTTTACTTTTCATTTTGATATTTTAATTGGTTCGACTCTTCCTCTTTGTCGCTTATATGTATATGTAGAATGAACTTTGTGGTGCTTTAATTTTAATCTGTATTAGTTAGTTAAACCCCAACAGTGGAGTATTCAAAATCTCCTTAGTACTCTCTTTCTAGTTGGGTTTCTTCCATTTTTTAGTGTTTCAAATTCAAGATCAGTCAAATTTCCAAAAACCTTACACGAAAAATGCGATTCCAATTGAAAGTCTGCGTTGAATATATGTAGTAGAAGTACCTAGAAAACATATTCTAAATTTAGCAAACTTATTATTCCACATTTGTTGTCAATATGTAAAGTTATGGATTTTAATTAAATTGGGTATTCACACTTCATATATATATCAAATCGGAAGTATGGCATATATAAAGAACTTTCGATAATATGAGTTAATAAAAAAACCAAAACTAAACTCCAGTGAATCCCGAAGATTCACAGATACAGAGGAGATTTAAATATAATTATGTATATTGACTTATAATTTACCATAATTTAGAATCTAATTTCAAGCGGAAAAATTGTACACAATGTTTCATATTATTCTAAATAAGATTTGACTTAAAAATATAATGTGCAAACTAAATAGTAGTTGCGATTTCTAAAAAACCATAATTCAATATTTCAAAGATAAATTCATAGATATAGGAATTCTTTCAAAAACCCTTCAGATGTTAATTCTTGTTTTGATTTTTTTAATAAAATTAAAGAATAATTTTATTATTTATTCTTAAAATTGAAGCATAATCCTTCTCCCTCAAGGACAAAATGTTATAAAAGTTATTTTTAAGTTTTATATTAAAGGTTTTCGAACTATTCATATACTTATGATTTTTGGAAAGAAATAATTTGGAAATAATACTTATTTTCGAACTTTGATTTTTATAAGCCCCTTGATTTTGATTTTCATTTGGTTGTCATCTTGACTTACAAATATAATGAAAAGGTTACTGAAAATATAAGAAATAATAAGTTGTTGAAAAAAAGTAAGTTTTCTAAAAGTGTTTGAACGTTTAGGAAGTATTCACTGTACATATGTATATGTAAAAGTATACATATATATTATAACATTATAAACAAATGTAATTATATCATTGCATGACTTCGCTATTCGTCAACGTTTGACTTTTACTCGAGTATTTATCAGAAGTTGAAGCTTGCAATTTTTTGAATGAAAAATTCTTAAAATTCTTTTTTCACTAAAAATTTATTTGAGATCTAAGTTTACTATATGACAACAAAATAATTCATTTAATACAATATTTATCGTAACTTTTTGAAAAATTAAAAAATCTATTAAAGCCATGTTATAAGCAGTTATAGTGGTATAGTTAAGGGCCTTTATTTTTAAGAAGTTAAGTGTTGTTTATAAGAAGCTTTTCGTTAATGAAAGTCCAAATATATAGACAAGTTGTCACTTCCCATTTGAAATAAACTTGTCTAAAAAATCGTTAAATAGTTGTAGTTAGTTATCTTAAATTTTGATATTCAACACGTTTCAGAAACAAATGAATCTGCCTTATTTAAGACAACAATCCAATCGATTAGTATATATTTTCTCCAGTGAATTCAATCAAATCGATCTAGTATGTACATTTGAGTAAGATTCGTTAACTGACCTGCTATTAGTTCAACTTACTCTTGATACACACCTCGTTCATAAGCAGTTGATGTTGTCTTTGTTTGTTGATGGTTTTTTTTTTGTTTTGGATTTCATTGTTTTTTGCTTGTTTTGTTTTGCTTGTTTTGCATAAGTTTTTTAACATATGTAAACAGAGGTAGCTCGCTTGGTTATGTACTTGTTACTAACTGTTGGTTAGTTAATGGCAGTTAGTTGTTTAGACAAATTAAAGACGAATGCTTCTGGAAACAAACAGAGACCCCTTTTTGAGTCACTGTTTGGTCAAGAGTGTGAAACCAACTAATAGAGTTGAAGTATAACAAATTTCAGTGGAACAATTTTCTAATTAGTTGACTTTGAACAACCAAAAAGATGCTCCACTCTGCCCCCCCCACACACACACACACACACCTTCCACAACGGTAAAGTGAGTAAGCCTTCTGGTAGTAAGGTGAGTGAGACTGTGACTGGAGTGTGCCTTCTCTTCACATTTTTACATATGTACCTGGCAATCGAGAGCTACATATATGGGAGTGGGAGCTTCGTCAAGCTGGCTGCTCAGTTTAGTGTTCGAGTGCTGAGAGCTCTCAGTCTCATTTTGACATTCAAACGTGACGGTTGTACGGTTGCCGGTTGCGTTACGCTTGTGAGGCACTGTAAAGTGATAATACTAAACGAATTTCGAAGTTATTTAGTCGCGGCCCAGCATAAACCCGTTTATTAATCATAAAAAAAAAAAAAGCGAAAAACAAAATTTTCACTTACATTGAATACTTGAGTGAACAATACTGATGATGGCCAGGCAAGGTCACTTGTTCCTGGTGCTGTCGCTGGTGGTGATCGGTGTGGTGAATCTAACCTTAGCCTATAACTTATCACCGCTACCCAATGTACAGATAAATGATCCACAATTTGCCACCGTTATACCTAAAGTGCGTGCGTCATACTTTGGTTATACCATCAACCTAAGGCCTCATGGGTAAGTGGGTGTCAAGGCAGGTGATGGGGGAAAGGGGGAGGGGGAGGGGGAAGACTACTTCGTCCCCCAACTCCAATACTCAGATTGGGAGCTGATGCTAAAGCTGCGGCTGCCGTTAGAGTAAACAGGTTGTCGATGATTCATCGCAATTCGATGGAGGAGCCGCTAATTCCAAAGTATAAAAACTTTTTAAGAAAACTGAATGAAAATTGACATTAAAAAAAAAATGCTTAAATAGCAGAAAAATAAAGAAAATAAATAAAATAAAATAAATATCTACAGCTTGTATCAACGATGAAGTCATGCTCGATATCAATTAAACACACAAAAGTCAAGAAAGAAAGAAATAAGTGAGATATATATGTCATAATCTTCTAGTCACTTTGAACATAAAATCTATATACTTGTTAATATATATTAATATATACATAGATTCGACTCATTTGACGTTTTTGCCTCACATTTTTACCTAACTAAAATGACTCCCAATGCCAATTTTTGCTTATCAGTTTTGGTTTGGTTTTGCTTAGTCGATTTGTGATAAGATTGTGTGGCTTGCAATACATATATACAGTAAACAATGGCTATAGAGAAAATAATGGCGAATTGTTTATCAAAGCGAATAAATAATGTTCGTGGAAAAATGTAGACTAATATGCTCTATGTCATCTCTGACTAATTTAAGACCACAATGACAAACAGACAATTGATTGATACAAATTTACGTTTGTTTTCGTTTGTTGCAGCATATTTGTTGGTGCACCTCGTGCCCAATCCACATTGGAGGCCCAACGTGGGGTCAATGAGACGGGAGCGATCTATAAGTGCTCCCTATTGAATGGCACCTGCAGTCCCTATGTGTTCGATGCGTTGGGTAATCGTCAGGCGGCAGCTAATGAATACACTTGGGATTCGGAGCGCAAGGATCACCAATGGTTGGGCGCATCGATGGATGGTGGCACTAGTGACAGTGACAAGTTATTAGTATGTGCTCCACGTTTCATTGCACCGTCGAACAGCGATTATCATATGCATGGCATATGCTATTGGGTATACAACACGCTCAGCGAACAGCCGGATAAGGTGGTTCGCATATCGCCATTGCGTTTGAGGGATCAACAAGTGGAGGAGGATGATACGGGCTATAGGTACTTCTATTATATCCTTGGTGAGCAGGGTCTAAGTGCTCATGTCTCGGACGATAATAAGGAAATGCTTATCGGTGCTCCCGGCATATTCATGTGGAAGGGATCGGTTATACGATATAAGCAGGTGCCCCTGGTAGATCAACCACAAGCCAGTCGTCGCGATACGAGTGAAGCCCAGAAGAGGGTGAAGGTGAAGCGGGCAAGTGGCGATACGGATATAAATTATTCGCCCGATGTCTCCTATACCACAGATATACCCAATCCACATCGTTGGGGGCAACCAGATGACTCCTATTTTGGTTATTCGGTGGCCACTGGCCATTTCGATAGCACGGATTTGAAACGTTTGCTCTATGTGGCCACTGCTCCCCAGGCTAATGAGCAATCCGGCGAAGCATACATCTTTGATGTGCGAGGCAAATCCATTGAGAAGTATCATGTGCTACGTGGCGAACAGTTTGGTGAATACTTCGGTTATGCTGTGCTGGCCGAAGATCTCAACGGGGATGGCTTGACGGATGTCATTGTGTCGGCTCCACAATATGCTTTAGAGGATTCCCATGACAATGGCGCCATATATGTTTTCCTTAATAAAGGAAGGGTGAGTAATATCGAGTTTTAGCTGCGATTGATAAATGACTAACCCATCGCCTTATCACGCTATATTTAAACAGTTCAATTTTGAAGTCAAACAGTTGCGTTCACCCATTGCGACAAGGGCACGTTTCGGGACAACTTTATCGCGCCTGGGAGATATTAATCACGATGGTTTCAATGGTGAGTAAACAACGAACCCCTTGGCCATCCTTCGTTCTATATTTACTTAAACTATTAACAGATATTGCTGTGGGTGCTCCATTTGCTGGCAATGGCTCGGTCTTCATCTACCTGGGCTCCCAGCAGGGCTTGAGGGATCAGCATAGTCAACGTTTGGATTCGCCAGTGGATCAAACTTCTAAATATGAGGGCTCTCATATGTTTGGACATGGTCTGTCACGTGGTTCCGATGTCGATGGCAATGGATTCAACGATTTCGCCATTGGCTCGCCCAATTCGGAATCTGTATTTGTCTATCGTGCATATCCTGTGGTGAAAATTCAGGCCAGTGTTCGATCGCAATCACGTGAAATTAAACCCGATCAGGGACGCATACAAATCACAGCCTGCTATGGACTGACCACAACAGCCACTCAGGCTTCAGCCCAGCAACAGGAGTTGGCCATGCGGATTGTCATCGATTCACAGTTGAAGCGTGTGAAGTTCACTCAAAGCTCCAGTAATGAATTGAGTTTCACGGCCGATGCCAAGGTGACCCAACAGTGTCGTGTCTTTGACTGTGATGTGCGCTACAGTGAGAAGGATATTTTCAAGCCCATTGAAATGGAAATGCACTACGAACTGACCAAAAATGTGCCAAATGATACAGCAGGTAACTGACATGGAGAGAAAAAGGAAAGTTTTGGCATCACATAATATAAATTTTCGATTTTTTTTTTCAGAATTCTGTCAGACTTGTGTAGCTGTTGATCCAGCTGATCCCAAGGTCTATTCCGAGAAAATTATATTTGTAACTGGATGTGCCAGTGAAATCTGCATAGCTGACTTGCAGTTGACCGCCAAGGACGTGAGGTAGGTGTTATGACTTTGGATTGACATTTCCCATTTAATTAACCTTTTGTTCCTCTATTAGCTCCACTTTCACCTTGGGTAGTGCCAATACCCTGCGTTTGAATTACGAAATAACCAATAATGGAGAGACTGCCTACTTGCCTCAATTCAATATTACAAGCTCAAGTCGTTTGAATTATGCTCAAATACCCTGGAACTGTAGGGTCGATGAGGCTCATGTGATGCTGTGTGATCTTCATGGTGGACGACCATTGGCCAAGGGAGAAAAGGACACCATTTCCATTAGTTTTGATGTTAGCAGTCTTGATGGACGCAACTTGATAATCGATGCTGAAGTGTTTAGTACGGGCAATGAAAAGAATTCCACGGATAATCAGCTACATACGGTTATTGGACTGGTGGAGTACACGGAAATTGATGCCACGGGGTGAGTAGAGTAAACCAAGGTCAGAAGGTGATCTATAGGCCGATCTAAGACTGTGAAATAGAAAACATTTTCTCCCTAAACTATGCAATAAATTGTCCAAAAAATAACTTGTGGAAGTGTATAAAGAATGATCATATTTTCGGCCTATTGCATGGAATGGCAAAGTTCCCCCAGTTCGAGACCTAGATCCGCCTGAAATGCCTTCTCTGAACGCCTTTTAATTGCCATAGCCAATCGAAATATCGTTTCCTTAGATGCAATTTTGACATACAGACTTATAAAATTCATTTCGTTTTCTTTTTAGTGGCCAGACAAATGCTCAAATTGATTTGGAACATTATAAAAATGTTGCTGAAATTGTCAATAATTACGAGATCAAAAGTAATGGTCCCAGCACAATTGAGGCTTTGGAATTGGAATTCTATATACCTGTTGCATATAAGGTGGCTGGATCCATAGCTGTTATACCCATTATCGATGTGAATAACATTAGCATGCAGGCCACCTTCGATGCCCAATTGATAAATATCGAATTATTCGATCAGAATAATACTTTGCTCATCACAAATCCCATTGAGACATCGACCATTAGCCAGGTGAATAAGGCAAAGTCGGGAAACAGACAATATGATGCTGTTAAGAGCGGTCATGTGGATATTCTGGATTCCAGTTCAGTGGCCACTGCCTCTATGACCCGAAAGCGCCGCGATCTCAAGGCTCTGACCGCCAATCGGGAGCAATATGCACGCATTTCACAGATCAAGGCTCACGAATTGCTCAGTGATGATTACAAGGGCAAATTGCCAGTGAATCGCACCATTGTGTTCAATTGTCGGGATCCCACAATGACCAGTTGTGTGCGGGCTGTGATCCGTGTCTATAACTTTAAGCCCGAGAAGCCAGTCAATCTGAATATGCGCTATACAGTTGATCTTAACGAGATCAATGCCATTCTGGTAGATCCCTGGGAGTTCTTTGTTGTGCTAATCGATCTGAAGGTGCGCAAAGAGGGCGATCCATTGGGTAGCTCTCTGGTTATTAAACGCAAAATTGAACCGAATGTGATATCGAAACATCTGGACAGAAGTTTGCCCATTTGGATAATAATTGTGTCCGTTTTGGGTGGTCTTCTCCTGCTGGCTGGCATGGTCTATGGCATGTATAAGGTAAGAACTAATTTGAAAACTTATCCAACTCGATCAACAACTAATATTTTTTTCTCCATCGCAGCTTGGCTTCTTTGAGCGAGCCAAAAAGGATGAAATGGAGAGACTAACACAAGGAAATCCAGTCGAGCCTGAGGCTGAAAACCTCAATAGTGGCAGCAATTAAAATAATACAATTATATAAGCAATCAATCCATGTGATTTTTCAGGGCCTGGTATACATCACACATTCTAAATGATCTGGTCTACTGGTCAAGCAACCAAAATCCTATATAGATGACGCCAATAAATTAGTCTTAAAGTATAATATTCCAGAATGCAATAACTTTCACACTGCATTTACAGACAACGAATGGAGAATGAAAACAAAACAAACGAAAGATAAAGAAAACAAGAAGAGAGAGAGAAGAGTTCAAGCATTTAATGTTCTTGTTGTTAATTAAGTGACTTGTATTTTAATTTATTAGTTTTAGTTTTTGTGTCACGCACAGTCAAGCCATATTGCCATCATTATGTGTACATATATACAGATATATATATATATATAGATCCCCACATAAACATATATATATTTATTAAATAATTTTGTAATTAGTGTTCAGCTAGTTGGTAAGCTAAGTAACATGGCAAAAGCAAAAAGACTTTAAAGTTGTAAAAAATGTTGACGAAGGCGAAAAAAAAAAACAAACAAAACAAAACGAAAGAGAAAAAAAAAAACCGAAAAATTATAAATTAAATGCTAGAATTTTTATTAAATATTGTGAGCAGATTTTATACGAAACGAAACTCTAGTATTATATTAGTGAAAAGTATTAAGAATAAAAAAAATTTAATTTGTTTTTTACTTATTGCGGTTTGCTTTATAATTTCAATTATTGCTATCGTGTTTTATTTACCTATTACTAGCTAAATTTATGTTGCCTCCGCAAAGTATGCAATGAGAAATGGTTTTCTTGTTGTGAGCTCACAATCATAATAGATCTTTATGAAATGAATGGAATGATAATCTTCCGAAGTCATAGTAATTTTATATTATTTACAAAGTTGTTGATTCTTTTATTAACTTAGAGCCTAACATAAACTTGGGATGCTGGGAAACTTTGAATGTTGTTATTCCGTAATGCCAAGAATGACAAGAGAGAGAAAGAGAACAGAGGTAGATCCTTGAAATAAGTCCATATCTACATATATATACACATGTATATACATAGTCCGAATGTATCCAACATTCTAAACTATTACTTGGTATCTATCTTGATGGTATAGACCTCGGAGCCCCAGTAATCGTTGTCAGGACCTTTAGCCCTGCCCTTTTTATGGCTTTCATCTTCCTGCTACTGTCATTTACCCAAAGTAGTAATAACTTCTGATTGGTTTGAGTAAGCAGTTGGACTTTATACTCTTTATAGAGAACGTTAGAGATTCATCTTTCTTGTAAGCAATCAGAAGTTTTCTTTAATAGCAATATGAAAGATCTGAATCAAGAGTTTAAACAGTTTCCTCTATTATCTTATCCAATCGAGCAATGAAAAGAAAAGTTTTTAATTATTTTGAGAGCATTATTACGTCCAAGTTTAGATTTGCTTTAAAAATATATAGATTCCATCCATATTATCCCACAAAACTCCTCTGTCTTATAAGATCACATTCAAACATAGAACACTTTATACATAATATTCACATAGGTTTTGTTTTGTAAATAAAAACATTTTGCCTTTTGGTTTTATTTTTAATAAATAGAGTTACATTAAATTTCTCTTAAAATCAATAAGTACACGATCATATAAATCCTCTAATTAAAATGCAATTGTATTATTATTTAATATTTATGTTTTTTTTTTTCCTTTTTGTAACATTAATAAAAACACAGTTTTGTAAACGAAATTTGGGGCTGAATTAGCCACCAAACATGAACAATTTTTTCTCTGATTCTACTTATATACCTTATGTACACCAGACATCGAAAATTCCTATATATATATATGTATATAGTAAGCAAATAGCCTAGATTAGCTAGACATAGCTTATACATAGTATATACATGCATACATAAGTACTAAATGCTAACTAATCCTTGCTTAATAGTTTCTTCTTCTTGTTGTTGTTGTTGTACATGCAATAGATAAATAATTAATTAAGTAAAATGGACTACCTAGAGCTTGATTTACACATTGATAGAGGCATACACAATTAGTTAAGCTGACATCTTATAGTGGTTATATATCTATGCCTGTGTATATATAAATATATGTAAGTTTGTATGTATATATATATATAGTGTATGTAGATCTTAGAACTAGGCAAATAAGTACATTTAGGTATTAACATTTACGGGTGGTTCGTGTGGCAAGTGTAAATATGCAATTTTGTTTTCTTGTTTCAATTCTAACATTATTCATATATGTATGTATAAAGATATAGAAGATCGATTGAGTTAAAGAACGAAGATATGTGTGAAAATTGCAGACAGACTTAGAGACTAAAGATTTTGTAAATATATATTTATATATATATTTAGTTAGAAGATTATGTGTAAGAGAAGATTTTCTTGGTGCTGATAATTTGAAAGATTAATGCTTTAGTGTGTTCGAGTGCTGAGTTGATTTCGTTAGTGTTTTTTGTTTTGTTTTGTAACTGTTTGTATATAATAATAACAACAATAAAGATGATTTCTAAATAATAATAATAATAAAAAACCGTCGTATAAAAATACAGAGAATTATCATTATCCTTCTTTCTTTTTGTATTGTCCAAATTATTATTATTAACATTTATAAGTAACTTGCATGGATTTATTTTTGATATGGGGCGGTCCATTTCTGACCCATTTTTGACTAGTAGGTAATTCATATGAGCACAATCATTGTAAGATGGAACACTTATAAGTCTCCGGCCCTAAACACCTACATAATCTTAGCACATTGTCTCATTATAGGGCGGATCTTTCTCCGACTCGGTGCTACTCTTGATATTTGACGACAATTTGGCTATTTCGTCTTGCACTAAATGTGTGCTTATCTGTGGTATGGTTAAATTGGATGATGATGCAGCAGACAGGGTCAGCGAATGAGGATCCCCATCACGGGATTCCTCTGTGCTGGAGCTGCTCTCTTTCAGGACATTCATGCCAAGTTGTGGTTTTAGCTGCATGGAAATCAGTTTGGCCCCAACCTGGGCAGCAGCCTCCCGCGAGTCAGGTGGATTGACCTCAACGGCAGCGGCTGCACTTAAAGCTGAGCCACCACCACCAGTTGGCTGCGGCTTGCCCTGGTCCATGCTAAACTGTTTCTTCAGCTGCATCGGCCGGATTGGCAATGCTGGCGCTGCCTGCATCGCTACTGGCGCCGCACTTAGATCCAATGAACTGGAACTCTCGTCACGCAAACGTTTACCATCGGCAGCGCCAACGGACGCCGTTCGCTTGGGCTGGTAACGCGCTGTGGCAGCGCCAACGCCAATGCCAATCCCCGTTGCCGAATGTGTATCACCAGCATCGAGTGATGGCTCCGCTGTCAACGAAGGCGTATCCACATTATAGGACCCGGTTAGCGAGGTATTCGTCTCATTGGAACTCTGCTTAATGAAACGATACGGATGTGCCGAATAATCCGTATCGGTACTGGAATTCTTTTGTAAGCTTTCACTGGACTTTTTGAACAAACGTCCAGTGCTCTCGTATGGAGGATTTAGAAAATCACTTGTAGCTCTTGTGGGTACCAACGGGGATTGATACGATTGCTGCTCCATTGACGAGTTACGTTGCCAGGGGCGTTCATTCTTCAATTGAAAACCACTGGCCCCCACAACCATGGCACTGCTGCTTCCCGCTCCACTGGTATCGCTGCTATCGCCTGCTCCTCCTAGAGGACCTCCTTCGGCCGTTGGTTTTGAAGGCGACAGCTCGATAGCAGTCTCGCGTCGCAGCGGATACCGATGGCTGTAGTCCACAGAGACGCCAATCTGCAAGAGAAAATAATATAATTAGCCAATACTTTAACAGGAATCTCATTTCAAATGGTTTACCTCAAAAGGCTGTGCCGAAGCGTCAATTGAGCCACGTGCCTCGAATAGACCTTCTAGTATCCTATAGTCATTCTCCTCGCACTCCTTCAAATGTTTCTTCTCCTGCAAAGCGGCAGCTTCTGCCCGTGACATTTCCGTTTTGGGACGATCCAAAGAAGCTATGAGAAAAATTAACACTTTTTTAGTAAATCTCAGATCGTCTATTGATGGATCAATAAGGAATATATATTATATAATATAGAGAGTAAATAGAATAAGCAGCCGCAGCAATATTTTTGTCTGTAAGGTCAGCACAAGCAGGCAGGCAGGCAGGCAGAAGGCTCATATGGAAGCTAGGAAGGACTGCATCTGGAGGATTAACTGGGCCTAGTTGGATTGGTGGAATGGTCGTACGTCGTATCGTCTTTTCTGATGCACGCCCAGCTTACCTTTATTACTTTGCAGTGAGACCGTTGGCGAGGCTATCATATGGCAAACGCTCTCCAGCTCATCCGTTATCGATGTGTACTCGCTATGCAGTTTCAGCAATATATTTCTTGAGGTTTTCGCATGCAATACTGATTTACCTAGAGAGTATGGAGTTTCGAAGGTTTTTAAGAGAGAGGTGAATTCGGTTAGGTTAGAGGTGGTAAGAGATGAGAATTCAGAATTAGGAATGTGTCGTGAATGAATTGTGGTTAGTGGCAAAAAATTTAGTGGGCCAATTTGATAGCAAAAGCCTTGGATTAGTGGCCATAATTTAGAGCTCTTGAATTGGTTTTGTTTTCATTTGGTTGGTGTGAAGGAAGGTATGAGTCAGTGTGTGTGTTTCTAGTTGATAGTTTCGGCATTGGTTGTTTCTTTTTTTGTTAAGTTTGGATCTTATTATCCGTACATACCTTGATGTGCTGCTGCTGCTGCGGCTGCTGCTGCGGCTACTACAACTGGTATATCCTTATCACTGTCAGGCTCCGATTGCGTGAGGCTCAACTGACGACGGGAGAGACTTGTCAACTGATTGAGGCTTATGTGCGAGCGGTTCATATCCGCTCCTGTTAGCGAGTAAGTCTCCGAATTGCGACGACATAGCGAGACAGTGCGCTGACGCAAAGCCCGATGTCTGGCAGCTGTATGAGGCGATGAGGAAAACGATGAGAAGGACAATTTTTTTGGTTTTGATTTTGATTTTATCGCGATTACAAACACAAAACAGAAAGCGTGATAGAAGAAGAGTACAAAACAAAACAAAACAAGCAGAAGTAAAGGCAGAAGAGCAACAGAAAACAGAGAACAAAATACACAGAAAACCGAGTAAACTCAACCAAATTTAAAGGAAAAAACCGAAAGCATTTTTTGTTTTTCTAGTTTTAGTTGTCGTCTAGGAAATTACCCTCGAAATTGATGTCCGGTGCAGCATCATCGGAATTGTCGCCACCGCCACCGACAAGTGTTTGATCATCGTCATTGTTGCCCAGCGGTGTTAAAGTATCTTTGCTCTCCGTACTGGCTTCCGTATCCTGACGCACTGTTACATACGGTGTACGCTTCACTGTCTCACATGTGGACGGACGTTGCGATAGTGGCAAATATATATCAGAATCCGCTTCAGAAATCATTGATGCCTTGCGAACCACTTGTTCGTTGAGTGCTTCACGCGATTTTACCACCTCATCGGGCTCTTCGGGCAGGGGGACAACCTCAAAGTGTGTGCCCTCATCCAAGATGTAGGCATCTGGACGCACTTCGGTTAGCGAACGATTGAAACGTCGACGATTGTTGACCTAAGGATACATTCTCAACATCAAGTTAAATGAACAAAATATGTTGAAGGAGCTGCAGCTGCCGCTTCTAAAACGCACCTGAAGCGAATTTAAATTGAGTGCAGCACTTAGACCAAGTGCCAAGTTGCCTCCACCGCCATTACCACCGCCACCACCAGCACCGCCGCTTCCACCGCCACCGCCACCACTGCCAGGGCCAGGGAGTAAAGGTCCTCCAAGTCCTCCTCCTGGCACACCTAAATTTCCACCACCACCTTCATTGTCTGACATTGAAATGGTGCGCACGCGATGCATTTCAACTGGAATGTTCATCACAGAGCCACGCAAATCGTCCGTGCCAGCGATATGTGTGGACATGAAACGATGTATGACCGCCAGATGAGACAGTATCTGTTCGGATGATTCTTCCATTTTGCGCAAACGGAACTCAATGTTCTGCAAGTGGAAAGAAAAGAGACATGAAAAAGGACGTGAGAGTGTGTGCAAGATGAGTAATGGCAATCAGACAACGCTTAGTAAATATGAACGCAGAGGACCGAAAAAAAGAGAATGCAAGGAAAATGTGAAGAAATTTCATTGCTTTTCTTATTTTTCGCAGCTATTAGAGTGTGGGGAGGATGACGTGTGGACCAGTGCAGCGTTCATGAGTGACCAATTTTCAATTTCCCATTTCCGGCAATCTTCTGCTGTCCATATGGGACCCGCATCAAACGACAAACAAAACATACAAAAGAAATGCAGAGAGACGGGGGTGGGAAGGAAAATTTGCATAGTAGACACACACACACACCTGTACGGTAGCTGTTTGTATATTCTCCTTTTGATTGATATCCTCGATTTTCTGTGACATGGTCTCGACACGCTCCGTTGTATTTTTCACTCGCTCATCGGTTGACTGATTCAAAATGATTTCCTGCTCATGGAAAAAGCCTTCGACGCATTCCTCCTCAAAGTCGTATAAGCGTTCCAAGTCATCCTTTTCAAGGAATAGCTTGAGACCATTGTCACGTTGAACCTCCAATCCTATTTAATAATTCAATTCAATTCCATTGGGAGAAGAGAAAGTAGCATGAGTTTCAGTTAAGTAGGAAAATCAGTGGTTAAGAACAATAACAACAACAACAACAAACAACAGCCAAGCCATAAGGATAACAATTTACAATAGAATTTCAAATTTACAAAAGGAAAAGCATAACCAGATTATTTATTTGTTGTTGCGGTTATTGTTGTTGTTATTATTGTATGACAAAATGACAAAATTTGATTTTCATTTCATAAATAAGACACACACACACACACGCACACACACACACGCGCAAGGGCAGAGGCAAGAGGCAAGCATTAAGGGAATAAAGTTTTAAAAAATATATACGATATACATTTTTTACATATATCGCATAAGGAGGAAAGACAGAAAGAAAGAAAGAGATTGTGTTAGTTCTGTTCCAAAAATTGAATGAGAGACGCTCGCATTTGATTAGAAACTCACAGGGAACAAAGCTAAACTTGCTCATGCCGGGCTCACCTTTCGCTTTGCGTACACAATACTTGAGCAAGGAATAGAAATGACAGAAGGCAATGAAAGGTGGCGGCAATACAGGTTTCTGTTGATATTCCATCACCACAGTGAAACGCTGAAACATCCAAACCTGTCAACGAAACAAAAGAACAAGATTATATTAGTTAGCCCACACCGAATACTTTAAAATGCTTTAAGAAACAGACAAACTCAGACCAACTCACCTGATGCGACACCGAGTTGACTTCGTTAAAGATATTATTGAAGACAGCAATGAGAAGATTAATTAACAATATATTGGCAATCAGCAGATACATGGACATCGTTATCGGTGTAACCCAACGGCCTGTAAGAACAAAAATTCGATTAGTCAAGTGAGACGCAGACAGAGCGGACAGCAAAAATGAAAACGAAAGGATGACTTACCCGTAACGCAGGCTCCTTGTTTCGGATCCTCGCCACAGGGTGGATCGATATCATCGGCAAATACCTCACCATACAACATGAAATAGGGCTGGTAAGTGACCTATATATGTATATGTGTGTATGTGGGTGTGTAGGTGTGTGGGTGGTTGTGGAAGTTAAAGGCAAAACGATAAATTAAAAATCACCATCAAAATTGGCAACTGCTGTGAGGCAGCAAAACACATCACATCAACAGCAAGACGAAATGGCCAAAGCTTAATTCAATTTTGGCCATTTCACATATTGGCAAGGGCGGGACAACACACACATTTATCTATATATAAAAGTTGTATATATATATATTTTGTTTTTTTTTTTTTTATCTTTAGACATTGAAAACACAGTTGAAATATGGTATATGTATGGTATGTATGTATGTGTGTACGTTTGTGTGTCGTGTGGGTGTGTGTAAGTGTTTGTTTGTTACCAGCATGCTGCCCATCATTAAAAGTTTCTTTCTCATTTGCATATTATATGCAGACACACAATCGACTAATTGAATTGGGCTGGCTATCCGTAATGAATTCTTCCCCCCATTGCAACTCTATTATTTTTTAATTGAAAATGTTTACTCTATGCAACGCACAGTTTTGTATAATGATGTGTGGTCAACTAAGATCCAATGAAGCGATTCCTTTTTTATTTGCATGCCAATAACTATGATGCAAAACCAAAGAGAACTGGCGATAGTGGCGAATCTAGTGAAAATGTGCAAAATTAGCCCCCTAAAGTATGCAATAATCATTTCAAGAGATTCTTTTAAGGAACTATGAATTTATAAAGATTTAAGTTATATAGTTTTGGAAATTAAAGCACTTTTTGGCATTGTATTGCATACTTTAGGGATAAATTTCGGAACTTTCCTAGATCCGCCTTTGATCGTATAATATGAAAATAATTATGTAGTTAAACTTAAAACCAGGGAAACTGAGTACACACATTTACTTACAATTGAAAATGCAATATAAATCATGCAATAGACATTAAGACACTCGATTTCATGTGAGAAAATTAAGATGAAAATGTATTTGAAATAAGAATAAAATCTCTTAAAAGGTGTGAGGCTTTGGCGAGCAGGAAACGTTGAAACCACACGAGCAGAGAGTTAGAGAGACAGAGCAAGACATGGGGAGAAAGATAGACAGAGCAGAAACAACAACAATTGGGCTTAACACTTCAGGTGTGCAAGTCAACAACTTGGCTTAAAGTCAAAGTTCATTGTTGGAAATGAATCATTTGTAGTATTTCAAATGCTAAATTAAAAATAGTTCAACTACAGTTGCAATACCATAATTATATGTCATTACACTTAATCACGTAGTTAAAGTGGGAATCCAGCGGGGGAGATAAGTTCCTTTACACTACGCGAAACGAAGACAACGAAATGGAATGCAACTTTAAGTAATCAAAACTTAAATGAGTACGAAATAAGAATCTAGACATAAACTGATCTTGTAAATATTTTTGAATTGTTCTAATACAATACAATACAAATCAATATTTTATACTTCAAAAAATTAAGATTGATCCATCCCTGAATCTATAAATATAAGCAACTAACAATTACAAGTAAGTAGAATGATTCAGATGATGCTCATTAAAACAAAGCACGTTCTTACAAAGGAAAGGCTTAAAAGTCAACCGCGAAGGGAGGTGTTTTCCACATGATCCACAAGAGAATTCCAAGCAAATCATTGACTTGCACACACAAGTGGGAAAAAAGAGTTAAAGAAATGTGCCATACTGTGGGAGAGTGGTGGCTTGAAAGAGAAATGGAGAGAGGAGGTTCTCAACAGCGGGAAATTCGAAAGTAATAAGCAAACAAAAGAAAACAAAACTAAAACCGGAGTAAGAAAAAGGGCAAACTCAATAAAAACACAGCTCACACATCGATCATTATTTTTGGAGGGATTTATACACAGAACATCAACAACTATGTAGAGATAGACAGAGTTAAAGAGAGAGAGAGAGAAAGCAGAGGATAGGATCGGAATTTTGTTCACAGTCTAAAACATTTCGTTATTCTCTCTGTCTAAAATAGCAAACCAATTTTTTGTTTTGTTTTTTTCTTTTCTGAATTTTTGTTTTTACATTTGTTAAATTTCCGCCCATTGCTGTTGCTGCCAATGTTGCTGGTGTTGGTGTTGCAGATGTTGTTGTTGTTGTTGTTGTTGTGGTTGTTGCCGGTGTTGTTGTAGTTGTTGTTGTTGTTGTTGTAGCTGGTACTGCCATTGGTTGGACACGATGATAGCCGCCAGCAGCATATGAACCGCCACCTCCACGGACATTATGCGAACGACTATTATGACCAAGTGCACCCAAAAATCCAGGTGTATTTATGGAGCCAGCAATAACCTGTCGCATTTAGTTTCGATGGTTGTTGTTGTATTTTTTGAGATTTTTTTTTTTTTTTATACATATTTGGTTTGAATAGAAACGAAAGCCAAGACGATGGAGAAGTGAAGTGAAATGAAATTCGAATTTTGAGGTGAATGACAAACATAAAACATAAATAAAAACCAAAACAACAAAAGTTAAAATACAATACAAAAGTGAAGACAATGGGAAAAAAATTTGCAGTTAGTAAATGAAATTTTCTTGAATTTTTATTTTTTGGATTTTCTTTTTGACCAATATCTACTTAAGTAAAATTAAGAGAGCGAGCGAGCGAGATAGAGAGAGAGAGAGAGTGTAAAAAAATTGGGAAAACGTTCCAGCTGTCTCTGAGCAGCTTCTACTGAGAGAATTGATGCTTTTTCTTAAGTAAAGTAAATGCATGTACTCTGCTTCAAATTGCTGCAAATTTATTTAAAAATTTTATTTTTATTTTCAGTGTAGCACACACACACACGCACACACAGACTGACATTCACATATTGAGACATTCAAACATAGATCCATACAATAAATTGAGAGATTATTATATACACAATCAGAAGTCGATTTTCCTTAGCACCCCCCACCCAACCCAGGCGGACTGAGTTTTCTTATTGTTTCGCTATATATTTAAATTGGTTTTTTTTTTTTTTTTTTTGTTGGCCAATATTTGCTTACCTCTCTAATTAGCCGCCAAGTTGGCTCATTATTTGGATACAGAATGGCTTGACGACTGACGCCAAAACTCATCAAGACAACGGCCAGCAGGACGACAAAGTAAATCATATTCTTAACCATTTTACCCATCATGGTGACCAAAGGACCTGAAAATAACAACAACAACATCGAACACAAAAACCATCAATCAATCAATCAATCAATGCCCTCCCCTTTCTCGGTTAGTTAGTTAGTTAGTTACTAATACTTACCCAAATATTTATTGACACCCAAAATATTAAGTATACGTAAATACCAATAGATGCTATCCACACAGTAAATGACACGACCAATATCCATGGTACTGGGACGAAAACGAAACGCCAGGCCAATGAGAAAGAGTATAATGGCTGCCCCATCGCAGGGATTCCACATGTTCCAGGCCCAAACAGAGAATTTATGACTACCAAAAATGATGATGAAGAAGGAGGCCAAAAGGTTCATTTGTAATCATTAAGTTAAGTGAACTGTGTGTTTGGGGCGTTGCATATTTAGCATTACTCACGTAATGGCCACTGGCTCAGAGGATATTATTTCGCGAACCTTCTCGAAGCCCAATGTTGTTATATACGCTATCGAATACCATTCCTGCCAACGTGGCGCTGGTCCCATTTTAACCAGCACGGTGAATGAAAACATTATCAAAAAGAACATGTACGCAATCTAGAAGGGAGAACATAAAAAAACACCAATAAACATACAATTAAAAAGTTTATTGATAGATTTTGTGTGTATGTTTTTTTCATGTATTTTCCTACTTACCGAATCGGCCCAGAATTTTGTTATGGGTGCCGTATAAAATTCATGAAACTTTTTCTTTAAACGCAACGGTTGATGTTGTTTTATTTCACTATATTCAGCCATGTGAAAAATATCACGAAACTGCGACGGATCCGAGTCGGTTAATGATACCTGATTTAAGCAAAATCAAATATTAAATATATCTTATTGTTTACTAGCATTTAATTTATCTATTATTTATTCATTTCTCTATATATCTACAATACATAATCTGTATCTAAATGTGCAATTGAAACAAAACACATTCAATTGAGAGAGAGAGAGAGAGAGAGAGAGTACAAAAAACCGAGCAAGAGCCAGTGTGGTTTATAAAAAGGGGAAAGTTAATAGCTAGGCGGCTAATTAAAATGAGTTTGATTTGTGATTCCTTTAAAGGAGCTGAATTTGATAACTCTAAGCAAGTATATAAGCTGGCCATTGATATGTATATATATATATATAAAATTATCTGTATTTATCTGTACATAACATGCAAGAAAGCAATGTAAAACGAAAGCGAAAAGAAAAACTAAACGAAAAGCTAATGCAAAAACATTTTCAGCTACTACTTTAAGATTTCTAAACGTGTTTTAAGGGGTTTTATGTGAAAAGAATAAGCAAAATGTATAAATAAATCTATTAATTAGATAATCACAGTGACAGAGAGAGAGAGAGAGAGAGTGAGAGTGAGCGAGAGAAAACAAAATTTGTTGGACATTAACTAACTTTGGAGGGTGGCTCTTCCGCTCCAGCAGTGAGATTAACCTGTAAAATTGGATACAAACACATGGGTACTAAAAAAGACAAACTCTTTTCAAAATGGCAAGTGACGGGGAGGGATATAAATCAAAGTACAAGTACAGACACCATTTATACATACATATATATATATATGCAGAATGCCATCCACTGAATTGAATTGCAATCGAAAAGTACTCAAAAAACAATTGAAAGCCGTAATCGGCTTGGTGAACTCTGACATTGAATGGCAATTCGTCACAATTATTGAACCTTAATAGCATTCGAGTATTGAAATCAAAAAATCTTTTTATTTTGATAGTCAGATAGTAAAAACTAACACTAGACGCACGAGGAGGGCGTGGAGAGACAGGGGAAAAGATTATCTCAGAGCCACAAAGTTTTTAACAGTTTTGATAAAAAGACATGGGAAAGTGTTCTTTTTCTTTATCCAAAATGAATAAGGAAACATTTAATATTAATCTGCTGTCCCTTTATATTCCTGCACAACTACAACAATTTGCCCAAGTGAACATTGATTGAAGAAATATGATCAATGTCCAGACATTTCCTAGCATTTCTAATCTGCAAAATATATCTAGTTGGATTGGCTTAGCTTACGTCTGTAGGATATTTTCGGTAGATCCGAACTCTTTGAACACAATTAGCACTTTTATAATACCTATCTTCACTGTAGGAAATCTCTCTTATAATTTGCTCTAAACTCTTTAAAATGCAATCCAAATCCAAGGTGATACGACGAACTTTGACCGGCATAATTGATGAATACTGACTTTAAATTTGTATAATCAAATAATACAAAACAATCTTCAAAGGGAATATTTCTTGTTGGAAGCCAGTTTCTTGGATTCATTACCAAAAAAATTATCATTTAAATACGGAAAGAGTTATAAGAATTATAATATTTACTGTAAAAAGAACTTTCGTATTCGATGCAAGAATAATTATGACCTTTTTGATCAATATTGACGACATTTATACACATATCCATGTGTACCTATATAAGTACCTACATATATTGATTGCTTTTGAAAACATTTTATGTAGGTTTGGATTTAGATGAAATCCAAAACAGTCTTTAATTTTACTTAAACGATTTCCACAATCCGATTGACAATTGTTTTGTTAGAACTATTTTTAAGAACTATTCTCACTGAAAGGAGGATACTAAACAAGCTGCTCATTTCAATCACATCCTTGTTCTTGTTGCCTTACAATTCGTGGCATTCTGTATATATATGTATATACATATATATGTATATATGTATATAGAGTAAGCTCTTTTGGTGTTTAACATATGTTTTAACATACATATGTTTACTACAGGGAAAAGGGAGGACATATGCGTTAACGCATGTCATACAATGTTTTTTGAATAAAAACTAAGTTTATTTAACTAAAATGATTAGTCTGTTTAAGTGTTTATCGTTTTAGTAGTAAGTGTTATTATCTAATTGCAAGTGTAATTGATGTTGCTGTTGTTGTTGTAATAGTTTATACTTGTTGTTCTTTGTATGTGTGTGTGTGTTTTTGTTTTTCTCTAGGTAGTTTTGGTTGTGTGGAATGTTGAAGATTTTACTCACTTTGCCATTTTCATGAACTTTTGTATCGCGCACTGAATATGTATCCGCCAATAGAGCCTGCAACAGTTTTGGTTTTGTTTTTGTTTTTGTATTTGTTTTTTTTTTTCAATATTTTTTCGAATGGTTTTGCATTTATCAAATCAATGATACAAAAAAAAAAAAAAAGTAAAATACAAATAGATAAATTAAAGCGAAATAAATTTCATTTTATATTCGATATATGTACTATAAATTGTTTCTAGATGAAATTCAAACAAATCAAATGACTTGAGGAATGAAAATTGTGATGGAAATTGTTTGATTTCTTTGTATGTATGTAGATATGTGTACATATATGAGTGTTACCATAAATGAATCAATATACCAATACTGTTTAGATATATGCATGTATATGTGTGTGTACAGATATGTTTATAGTACAGATGCATTCCACAAGGATGCACAAATGATACTTTCTCTAACTACACCATTGAAAGAAAGAAATAGTTTAGTTACAATCAAATTAAAAATTGTATACAAATTAAAAAAATTCAACTTAAGCAAATTATTTCCGAAATGTAGCTGCTTTTATAACAAAGACTGTGAAAAGTTTCTAACATTATGTTGTTCAAAATACTCCGTCATCTACATAGTTCCTGGCTTATTCTTTAATCAATCTTATGCAAAATCTTCATCATTTCAATTTTAGTAATTAGTAAGTAGATATTTTAATACCTTACTGCAAAATATAAATAAGTCGGGGCATAGTAAAGTAAGCAATGTGTTGGTAAGGAATTAATAAATTTGCCTTCAAATTAACTAGAACTTTATTTAACTGGAACTTCTTAATGATAATTATACAACTTTTTAGTCCGGAAATTGAGAAGGTTAAAGGACCAATTTGCCCCTTAGAGTATACTAAAGGCAGTCGAATAACATGATTTTTGAGGAAAGAAGATTATTTTGAGAATATCCTAATGATCTTTGATGCTAACAATTGATGTATCGGATCTGATCAAAATCATTCGCCATAAACATGAATTGGTACTTGGATGAAATCTTCAAAATGAATCTCTTACAACTTGTCGCAAGTCACTAATGTCTTCATATCTGACTAATTTTTGGCTTAAAACCATTTTGTGCGATCTAAAATTGAGCAGACCAATACAAATTATGCGATCGTCTAGGTTGTGGCCTATGGCCTATTGATGAGTGTTTTCTTAACCAATTACATAATCTTATTCTAGCACACATTACCATATAGTTTAAGGTATTAGCCCTCAGTCAACATTTTGGTTAGTTATCTATTAGGCAGCTCTCGTTACTGCAATATGGATCCGTCTTGATTTGAATTATGAATTAGCCTATTTAGATCTAAACAATAGAAGCTGCTTTAAAGAGATACTACCCTACCCACCCACCTACCACATTGGTTAGAGAAATTTAATTTGATTTCCTGATTAAAAGATTTTCCCTAAATGAAAGGATATGAACATATTAGACGATAGAGAGAGGGAGTGAGTGAGTGAGAGAGAGGGAGAAAGAGAAAGCGAGAGACTTTGTGGGTTTGTGTGTGAGTAAAAAACAATATTTGCTTAAGTGCAGAGCTTTGCCCATCGTTCTTCTCCCCCTTTTACGTTCTGTGAGTGTAAACAGCTTGACATACGTAGAATACTATACACACACACACAGAGAGAAATGTAAGAGTAACTAACTAAGTGAATGGCTGTGTGCACGTTTATTACTTAATTGAAGTTTAAATATAGCTTTAAGCCATACACAATGATGGCCACATGTCCACCACAAAAAGGATTTCTCCTAATGGCATTTGGCACTCAATTTTCTTAGCCATCAAAGACAGAGAAAAGGGAAAGGCCAATAACGTAACTTACATCTGTTGAATTGGCAAGACTTTTATATGATGGCGAGCTATTTTCTATTTGAATTAGTTTGCACTTAAGAAGACAGAGAGAGAAAGAGAGAGAGAGAGAGAGAAAGGAGAAAGTTATGAAGGAAATGAAGGGTATGAAAATGTTTATTAAGTAGTTAAAGTTTTGATTAAAAATATATTTGTTTGTACGACAGGTGAACATGAGAGTCTGCATGTGTTCCTAAAGGTTGCCCCGAGTAACAAATTAAAACTACAACACACCCACACACACACGCACACACACACACACACACAAAATGGACACAAAACTCTCAGCACGTGCTGGAGTTACGGCTGTTGCTGCTGCTGCCGTAGTCGCACGTGGCCGTGTCAAAGGCTTTTGACTAAAAATATCACAAACAAAATCAATATAAATTGAACTAAACTCTATATATGTATATTTATATATGTAAGTATGCATGTATGTGTGTTTAAAGTTGACAAAAAAAAACTGACAAGTATAGTTATAGTTAGATATAGTTCGACAGCAAACAGATAGAGAGAGAGAGGAAAGAGAGAATTCAAAAAAGTACAGCAAAGTAGAAATCACTCCTTCACACACACACAGAGACAGAGAGCCAAACCAAAAAACAAAAACAACACAAAAAGGAAAATAAATAGGATAGAGTACAGAGTTACAGTAACAGGTAAACAGGTAACAGAAATTAAATTGAAACTTTTTTTGGTTTTGGTTTTTGAATTTGATTTTTTGTTTGAAATTTACTACCTTTTCGCGATTATGATTGCCCGCGCCCATCCTATATCTCAAGGAAATGGATCTTTTGGATTTTAATAGGGCATTCTATAAGCAAGATAGAGTAATGGTTTTTTTTTGTTGGTATTCTGTTTTGTTCTTCATGGTTGGGGATTTTACAAAAGTAATTATGGTAGGTAGTATATAGTAAGTAGTAGTAATAGTAAGTAGATTATAGTAGTTTAGTAACAATAGTAACACAAAACAAATAAACAAAAAACTGGTTTCTTTTATTCTTAGGATAGATACCAAACCAAGATGATTAAGATAGATTGAGAGAGAGACAGATAGTGGAAAAGAGAATTTATGTGTTGATGAAATTTCTGAACTTACCTCAGCATCTGGCTGGGATCTATCCGAATCATCATTATCCAAATTTTGATTCTCCAAGTGCTCTTCTTCGGTTTGTGGCATTTGTTGTAGCTCTTCTTTTGATTTAAAGTCCAATTGCCTTATATAAAATGGCATGATTAGGCCCAAGATGACCTGTGGATCAAGAAAAGGTTAATTTTAGTAAAGATATTTTATTTTGAAATGCAAAATTAATGTACCTTAAAGTTGGTATTCTTGCGGGTCCTGAGACCACCCATCCACAAGTCAGCTAAAATCACTTGACTGCATGGATGGGCCAGCAGAGCACGATGATTGGCCGCCACCGCCAAGGAGAGGCAACTCTGATTCGACCACGAGTGCAGCTCACAGGTTAGCAGACGTTGGGCCTTCTCTGCATCTTGGCGATAGCTAAAGTCCAGCAATTTATTGCCTATCAAATGAGACATAGAAAATCGATTAGCCACAAGTGGCACAATTAGACATATCGCCAAAGAAAGCACTTACCTTTACTCTCAAACTCTTTGGCATAGGAGCGCAATTCCTCATAGATTTCGGTATCCAAATCGTCCTCGGCTGCCTCATGGGCCATGGCCTTGTATAGCTTGCAGGACACCAAGGATTTGGCTAATGCTTCCTCACCATGCGTCCACATCAGCAATGCCATCTGTTGCCGCTTCGTGAGCACCGCCCAAATCTGCATAATCACAAGGAAGAAAGAAAGAGAGAGATAACAAGAATTGAAATCGAAAAGAAATGGCATGATGGTAGGTAGACAGACAGACAGTCAGTTGGTAGGCCCGACATATTCTTTTATTCATTCATTCATTCGTTTGTTGGTTTCTTCGTTTACTTACCAGCAGCTCATTGAAGGGAAACTCGAAAAGCGCCATCTCCGAGGTGAAGGGCAAGAGTCCTGTCACCAAACTCAGTGAGTTGGCACCCGCATATCGTTGATATTGATAGGTCGAGGACTTGCGGCAAGCATTTGCATAGCTGTTCATCACCTTCGCATAAATGGGACGAAATTTTCGTCGCGTATAATAAGATCTGCGAAGTACAGATAAAGAAAAACAAATGCAAAAAATGAGAAAAAAAGAAGTAGAAAGCAGAACGAAAAACGAAAATCTCTCAAGTTGACGAGATTTTTATGCATAAGCATACAAACATACATATCTTTATATGTATATAGGTATATCAGTAAGTAATGCTTGGGAACTGTATTTGCATTTTAATATACCCTTGTATGGGAGAGGGTTATATGAATGTCCTTTTGAAAATACAATTTAACGATTTTTCAAAAACTCATTCAGGATTAAATGTGGAAATCAGACAGGGAGCTTTTCGAGGTAGATATAATTACGCAATTATTGACAAAACTCTTCATAACTTGAACCAGAAGATTTCAAACTTAAACGCATAGTTGTAGAGCATAGGATCTACACATTTAGTTCATATCCCTAGCTAGGCTCTTCATTGTTATAAGGAATAAGAAGTAAGGATTCCGAATTATAAGAAATTTTATAACATTGTGAATTTTACATGAAAGAAAGTTATAGATATGCCCTGGCAATTATTGGAAACTTTAAAATCTACATATATTAAATCCTATTTGCGTTTGCACAGTTGACATTTAGAAAATTCTTTTGACCATTAGAAAACTTTAGAAAAATACCATAAAAACAGCATCAATTGAAGTAGCAGATGGAAAACATTAGATAGGACATTTGATTTCAATTCTAAAGTTAACCAATTTAGTCTACTGACTTTAGTCCTTTGAAGTGAAGAAGAAAGGGTATAAAATAATACACATTAGAGAAAAGAAATGATGTACTCAAATGTCGATTAACTTTCCATTTAATGCTTTAATTATACTTTTGTCTTATTAATTAAGAATAAATTTCTTTAAACTTTTTACTAGCGACTTATAAAGTCTTTAAGGACAATAAAAGAGGGCATACAAACGTCCTAATATGTGTCTTGCTTTAAATGCCTCCTCGGGACACAGGAAGGAGCCAGAAAAAAAAAGGAAAAAAATTGGCATAATAAGAGAAACGCGTTTTAATTTGCTTTACTTATTTTTCGTATTTCGTTTTGAACGTTTTCTGAACTCCAATCTCTTCTGTCCCTTCTCTTGCCATGAGATTTGTCATTTTTGGTTTCTTCTAAGCGTATCTTTGGAGTATTTTTTTTTTTTTTTTTTTTTTGCTTAAACTTTATCCCTTTGTTTGTTTTGTTCGCAGCTTAAGTGATTTCTTCTATCTAGAGTAGAAATTCAAAAGTAATTGCATTTATTTTCCGGCAATTCAATTCAATGAGAGAGACTGCCTGTTGCCTGCCTGCCTGCCTGCCTACCTACCTACATCCCCGCCTAACTACCATCTACCGTCTTTTGTGTACTTTACGAGCGCGCAATTAAATGAGGCCCATAAATAATTTATGATGAATATAAAAAGGGCAAATCAATTGCAATGCAAATTTTATGTTAAGCAAATCACAAAAACTTTAACGCTTTTAATTACGCACAAATTGGCACACACTTTGGGAGTCGTTACAACACAAAACAAACCGGGTGGAGAGGAGACTCGAGAGTCTAGACAATGGAAGCGGCAACCAGTTAACAAACAAACAAACCAACTGGCCTAAAGGTGAGTTAAGGCCAGTCGACCAAGAAAAGGCCAAAATGCCGAAAACCGTAATTTAATATAAACATCAGTTTAGACGTCGCCGGTTTTGGAGAAAGCTTTTTAGCTTCAACATTTACCATTTAGATGGCCATTTGTCAGATAACTTGGCCCAGAATCAGGACCTTTGATTTGGCCAAGCAACACAGGCTCACACACACACACACACACACACACACAGACACAGAAAGAGAGCATCCTAACAAAAAGGGTTAAGTATAGTGTCAATTTAAGTTTTCCCTTTTCTACCACTTTTTTTTGTTTTTTTTTGGTTTCTTAGTCTATATATGCAAACACAAAACTATTTAAGCCCAGCAAATGTTTATTCAAGAATAAAATAAAGCACGAAAAGTTTAAGATTAAACTGCCAAAAGCAGCAACAGCAGACGGCAATGAGTTTTTTTTTTTTTTTTTGTGCGAAAAGAGAAAAAACAACAAACAAAAAAGTATAAAAGAAAAGTTGATGGAAATCGAAGCAAAGAACTTTCGGTTTGAGTGCCAAAGTCAGCCAAATGAATATTTATTTTTATACCCTTGCCACTGGATATAATAATTTTGTCATCAAATAATTTGGAAAAGAAAGTAAAATTATGCAAATTTTCAATCTTATGTAGACATTGGCTGAGCGTTGCCCTGGAAATTTATATAAGGTTGACGACTTTGGTTGAATTAGTCCAGGACTTACTTTTATGTTCACTTGAAGCATAAAACTTAAAAGTATACATACTTATATTTGCTTGTTTCAAGTTTGGATACGATTTTTTGTTGGCTTAATATTATTCATGATTTTCTTATTTAGTTAACAGATTTACAGCAACATTAATTAGCATTATTTTGAGCAGAGGTCCTCAAAGACTTTTGTGGAATTAGTAAAAAGTAAACATAACTCTTAATGTATTTATAGTTTTAGAAAAGTTTCATGAAGTTTGCACTTCATTTTTAAGTTCTTTGGAAGCTGCTTTTTGTGGTCAAAGTTATCAGAAAACTATTAAATTAAAGCTTCTTTTAAACAAAAAGATATTGAAATTTTTGAGACTTCATTAATTATTTTTCAGTTTGTGTTTTCATCAGCTCTATCTGTAGTACACTTTAAAATTTAGCACTGTTTTATAATTCCAAATTAGTTGAAAACCTTTTGTACTTTTTGAAGACTTTTAAGATATTTTTAAAGATTCAATTGTGCTACTCTTGGAGCTAAGAAACTTTTAATGACCTAATTTACTTTTTGGAGACTTTGTAATTATACATTAAATCAACTTTCACAATTATTATGGAACTTTTAGAATTGTGTAACCTATAAAGACTTGACTGACTTTCTGGAGACTTTTTGATGAGTCTTTGAAACCAAATTTACTTGAACTTTATCAGGCTTTAGGCCAAAATTATCACAATCTTAATTTTAAATTTATGTTATGAAATATATGATAAATCTAGATCTCCGAGTCAGCATTTCTGAAGTTCTAGGTTTTAGATAACTTTTAAAGATTTTGTAGACTTGATTTATCAGATTATATTAACATACACTTAATTCAAGTTGATTGCCAAGTCAAAAAATCATTTTATGAAGTTTCTTACTGCTTAAAAAGTTCTTGAAAAGGGTTTATCTAATGACTTTTACACTGACCAGTGACTTTCCTTTTATATTATTTACAACAAAAGATTGATTGGGCAGTGAAAGTCAAAGCAATTTAATCGTTTGAATACAATTTCGTTACGGTTCACTGCATTCGGATGACCGTGTCACACTTTATCAAGTGGCAAGGGTAGAAAAACTTCGGCGTATCGAAATTGAGGTTTATTATTAATTTTTCATCCCTGTGCGTACAGTTCAGTTCACTTTCAGGCCGAACTTTTTTTGCGCTTTTAATTACATTGAGTGATTGAAACTTCCGGAGCGGTCGCCTTGACCACAAAGACCAACTGGCTATCGACATTGCCAACGAGAAGGCCAACGCCAACGAGGGTTTTTATTGAAACCTCAAATAATTCTGTTGGTTAAGGGTCGCTATGCCCCTTTTTTTCCAACGTTCGCCATTGCCGAATGAAACCGCAACGAATATAAAAGATATTAAACAAAATTACTTTACCACAAGAGTTGAGCGCTAACTAAATTTTAACCAAAAACCACAAGCGGCAACAGCAACAACAACAGCAATAAAAGCATCAACAATTTTTTCGCCTTGGTGGCTAAAATGTTAATGCGCGGCATAATTAAAGCCTTCTCGGTTTTTTTCAATTTTTTCTCTCCAAGTGTCTTGAGCAGCAACAAAACTTTGAGCAAGAAAATTTTCATAAACAAATTTTTACTCATCAAATTTTTAATCCCTTGCAACAGGTTAACCTACAATGATGGGGGACACAAAGGGGAAAGTCAGTGTTAAAACTAAAAGGAAGAGTTGCCATTTGCTCCTGATTTTTAAATGAATTTTTTTCCTACTTATTGTTTTACATACCCTGCATATGAAGGGATATGTGTGGTCTACTTCAAATGTTTTATATTTAAAAATTAAAACTTAACAACTTGAGTAACTTGAAGAACTTGAGAATCTTGTACAGTGCTGAAACTAATTCAGGTTATCTCTCTAAAAATTGCAAAGGGTATAGAAAGTTCAATTCGGCGGTACTTAAAATTTTATCTACCAGTTGCTGCTCTGCTTTGATTTCCTTTTTTTAATAAACGTTAAAACATGCTGGTTGTTTTTTTCGCTGACTGTACTATGTTGGCTCACTTACCGATAGGCCCCGCCCATTAGTTTATTGATCACCAGGCCAATGTCGTGGAGTGTATAAATATAGCCTTTGGGTATATGCGGGCGCACATCGCGCAGTATGTAACTGTAATTGAAAAGAAATGAGACCCAAAAAATAAAAAAACGAAAAGAAAGGAGAGAAGCTGATGAAAATGATGATGACATTTACATAGGCAGAAAGATTCCTGCGGCAGTGGTTGAGGATATAAATGGGGGCGGGGCGGTGTCATCTTTTTAACTTACCCCAATGTATTTGCCGGACCATGTTTTGTATTATAGAGTTCCTCGAGGCGGGGTATTGTTAAAAATTTCTTCATTGAAACGCCATTTTCTAAGAGTAATTTAACAAAATCGATTCTATCGTGCTCTAGAGCCTGCATCATGGCCTCATCCAAGGCGCCTAAAGGGACAAAAAAAAACGCAAATTAGAATAATAAGAAGAAAAGAAAATATTACAAGAAAATAGGTAAAGAGACACAGTGGCTTGGTGAATGGGGAATGGAACTCACCATTTGGCCATTCCTGCCCATAGACAAATATCTCGCTTCTTGCTATATCCACACGATTCCAAGTCAATGCCAAACTCAGTTGTTCCGGTGGACTTAAATGCTGTGACTTAAACAGGGCCGTTAAAATTGTCTGATCCAATTCCTGGGCCTCACCCTCTGGCTTTTCCTGTATGCGAAAGACGGTAATCTATTTGTGGCGACGGCACGAGATGGGGGAAAAAGAGAGAGAAATGGTAAGAGGGTGAGAGGAAGTAAGGGAAAATATATAATAATAGGGAAAAGCCTTAAGTATCTCTTAATGTAGCTAGATACGCTGCTTATTCAAAAACCAATTAAAATCTTAATAACAGCTGCGGAAAAGTTGAAATTCCTCATCTCCATGCGGACGATGTAGATGATGTGAATGATGATGATGATGATAATGATGATGTTGTTGGTGGTAAACATGGTCTAGAAATAGACAACTTGAACTCCCCAGAGAGACGACAGGTGATTTCAAATTCATTACACGTTCAATTGAATTTTCTTAGGCTAATTTTTCCTCTTGTTGCTCTTGGTTGCCTTCAGTTTTTTTCTTCTTTTCCTCGTTGGTTGGTATTAATTAAAAATTCAAAATATTTCGCACGACACTTAAGTGATTGAAAACTTGGCCCCAAAACGTTTCTATCGGGGCATGTCGTTTCCCCTTCAGAGTCTCAGGGTAAGGCATTGCTAAGAGTTATGTCTTTTTAATTGCTTGATGTTGCAAACTTTATGTTGTGCTCATTAATAATTTCAGCAAGGATAACTACTTGTACTTGTGCATATCTAATGCCAAGTTATACTGCTGAGTCAGCTCTCTATCTCTCCCTTTCTATGGTTGGAATAAGTTGTTCAGTGAAACGAAATGCCAGCAGATTTGCAATTTCAATGAGCTAAGCGAAAAAGCAACTAAAGCGACAAAAGGCGTTTTTTATTTCAGGTGCAATAAGCTCACCAGATTCTTGTTACGTGTACATTGCAGCAGCTCCTGATATAGTTTCTCAGCCTGATCAAGACCAACTTCAAAGGTTTTTTGTATGGTGCCAATTAAATAATCTCGCATAGATTCCAAAACCGGTTGCTCCTCACCATCTGAGGCATATCTAAAGAGTAAATAAAACCAATCAAATTAGATACACACACACACATATAAGGACAGAAGGGACACAACCAAAAGGTTGTTTCCCTTTTCCTTTTTATGGGGAGGTGAATTTAAATAATTTGCTAAATGTTGCGTACTTTTAGTAATGAAGCCAGCAAAACAGAAGAAGCAGCAGTAAGTAACAGCAGTCTGTCTGCCTGAAAATTAAATATATAGACAAGGACTTGCTTTTATTGCTGCTCCTTTTGGCCCTGGCATTCAGCATGCCAACATGTTCTTAATTAAATTTACACAACTTGCGGTTACTCATTAAATTGCTTTTGATAACACACACACACACACACACACCCATACAACTAAATGAGGGATGCTTCCTCTTGTTACCTAGGCAAATATTTCCAACTTAAAGCTAAACATTTTTCTTGAAAAACTCACTTGTGTACAAAGGCCAGGAGATCGGCAGCCCGCCCAGAACCATCGCATACAACAACAGGAACTGGGGGCGAATCTGTCACGTATTCAAGCACCGCACGTATTGTGTTTGTACCGCCTTCAATGACCAGACAGACAACTGGCGTACTGGAATGTGTAACTGCAAAATATTTATAGATATATAAATATGTATATATATACTTATATATTTATCGTCAACTGTCAATTATAAATGAAACATGCAAAGGCCACAGCCAAGAGTGGCTCAACAAGTTTCACCCCAAAACCAACTGTACATGGTGCCTACAATCGGTAGTCATAATCATCATCATCATAATCGTCAACAGGTGCTTTAACTAAATGACTTTTCCAACAGTTTTTGTCCTGCTGCTAACTACCACACTATGGGAGACTTGAGCACTTAATAAATACAATTTTGAAATGAAAAAGTTTTTAAAACACAAATTAAAAATGTTTTTGTAACTGAATGTGTACAATTAAATGCGGTTTCTGTTGCATTAAATGCAGCAACAGTTGTGGTTTTTGCTTCTTGCTTCAGCTGCAGGTCTTTGTTTAACTTGTTATATTAACTAAAATATAAAAATACCAAATTTATAAGCAAATTATCCATTTAAGAATAAGTTTTTGGGTCCTTCATTGATCGAATTTTTATATTTTAAATAGCATCAGACACAACCCAAGCGTCTAAGGTACTTTGAGGTACTACAGAATGTTTACAAAATAAACAAGATGAAATATCACACAGGGCCCCACGATGCCTAAGACAATTTTCTATAGCCTACTTTTTAGCGCAATGCAGTCGTTTCATACGTATACTTAATATTTATAAACTGTTATTACTTACATGGATGCAGCTTTAAGTTTGATATAAATTTCTCCAGCTTTCTTCTCAATATCAATTCGGCACCATATTTGGCCTGTGTGCCATTGTCCACCAAGAGGAAATACGCATGACGATTGTTCAGCACAGCCAATTTGGATCTGAGGGTGGGAAAGAACAAGCAAGTAACTCGATCGATCAATATTAAAACAAAAGTTTTGTTTAGACAATAATTGCCAGGGGAATATATAACAACAATAGCAGCTGATTGTTAATAGTTAATGAGCATAACTATGACTGTATGGCAAGTGCATTAAGTATGCACACACGAAACAATGTTGTTACTCACCTTGGTGAACTAATACTGTGACAGGGCACTTCACGATTGTGGCCCAACAGCTCATGATTGCGCTCAACAATGCCCCAGGGGGCAATGCCGATGCTGACCACACGTCCAGTGCGTTGTTGACCCTCCAATAGGAGAGCATCTCCCACTTGTTTCGTGACGCCTAAAAAATACAAAGAACAGAAAGAACGAAAGAAGAAAAAAGGAATGACAACAATGAGAACAACAATGACAAGGTTAATGTAGAGTCAAAGTAAACAACTTTTGTTCTTTTTGTATTTGGCTACCTTCATTGGGATAGATATACATATATCTTATATATCTACATCTAAAGATATATACATATATAAATGTATTGTAGTTTGGGGAGGCGTGTCTAAAATTTAATAACAGCTAGACGAACAACAATTGAAAGCAGTAAAATGTTACAGAATATTCTTGGAGATGGCGAAAAATGTAGAGTAACTGTGGGTAACTTTGCTTTATGGTCGTTGAAAACTTAACTTTCTATGAGTCAGAGGAAACAAAGATAGATTGTATTTACGTCTGAATAACTTCTAAGCACTTTTAATCCCATTTGAGATAGACAAAGAGTTTCTTGATAAGCACAACAAAAGTCTCAAGATAATAAAAACGTCATCCAGAAGTCCAGCGTTTACTTAAATCAACATTCGGCATTGTTATCTCAATCAATTGTATTAAGAATTCTAATTCTAGGTTTAGTAATATTAAATTAATGTTATCTAAGATTAAAAGTAAATTTCATGTTATAGAATAGAGTTAACGGAAAAGTTAATAACATTTACTTAAACCAAATTTGTTTGGCTTAGAAAAATGGAACAGGTATGAACATTATTTTATTCATACCGTATATTATTTTTTAGTGACTTTTATTGATGAAACGATACAAAAAGAAAACAGAAATAAAGCTATGCTAAACTAAATGTATTGATTTCCCTCAAAGCACTAGCAAGTACACAATTACTATAGAAAACTATTGTTTACTTGAGCTAGATTGAATCTCACTTCAATGACTTGACTAGCTTATAAATAAAGCTCTCTCACTTGTTGTATATCTCACTATAATATGTATACCCCAATATACCCTATTAGGGCTACTGGGTAGACTCCTCTACGCAATATGTTTGGGCCTGAAGTGTGCACAATCACTGGCTGTGTGATTTCCGCTTGGGATTTTATTTATTTAATTTTGAAACTGGGGTCGCCCAGCCGCTTGGCTTTGCCATTTTCGTCCCTCCCCCCTCTGACTGCTGCCTGCCCTGCTGCTCCATTACAATTTGCCGTGGCTCCTTTTGCAACCTCATTCACCCAGCACTCTTTTTCCCATCATCTTCTTTTACTTTGTCCTGGTCTTAGTTTAAGTTTCCTTTTTCTGTGTGTTGTTTTTTTCTTTTTCTTTTCTGCCTTCTTCTCTTCGTCTCTTCGTTTGCCTTTGCTTCTTATTTAACTTTGGCTGTAATCGCCAGGCATAAAAATAAAATTGCTAGTGGTGTGTGTCTCTCATAAAACTTAAATTAAATCTCATCCGACTTACCCGTATTGGTGCCACCGGTGAATATCCAGGCTCCTGTGGTCTTGGCGGCCTTTAGTAAACCTTTGCGTATCTCCTACAACAGCAACAACGAGAAAATTCAAGAGAAATGATTGCACAAAAAAAAAAAAAAAAAAAAAAAAGTCATTCAATTAGCGTGTGAAATACGACATTCAATGGTTAGGGAGAGAAGGTCAAAGTGTCCTTGCTTGTTTATATTTCTTTTTTTTTTTTTTTTTTTGGCTTTCTCTTCCTTTTTTTGCGTTTACCTTTTTCAACTTGGCCTGCAAATCAAAGTTGGCCTTGCCACCCTGCACGGTGATCAAAAGTTTTGGCAATTCCAGATTCCATTCCTTGGTGAATAGCTGCACCAGCAACTCAGGACGCGTATCGAACGACAAACGCACATACTACACTCACACACACACGCAGACACATTGAATAAAAGAAGAGATAAAAGCCAATTGAGAAATGGAGATAAAGCTGATTTAAAAAAAGGGGATATCCATCTCTTACCTGAGCCTTTGTGGGATGTGCTCCACCTTGAAATTCAATAGTGCCATAGGCATCAGTGGGCTGGGGACGAGTGTGCTTGGTGGGCAACCAAAGATCACCAGGTGACCCACTCTCGATGCCAGCAATGGTCTGATGTGTGATCTGAGCCTGTCCACAGCAGCATCTGTGTTCAAAGGTGATTAAAATAAAATATGTAGGTTTTACATGAATAAACACATGTTAGAATGAGACAGCATTAGACAAATTATTTGGCAAATTGTTGACAAATTGATGGCTTCGTTTTTGTCTTGATTTATTGTCACAATTCATTTGTGTAAATGATATTTCCCTCTATATACATTTTTTTTGCGTTTTTTCATTCATGTACCATTCAAACAAACCATCCACTACACACACACACACACACACACACATTCACTCAAATACATGGCCAGGCCATTCAGTTAGACCATCATTTTGTTATACCCATGTGTAATATAAAGCTTTATTTATGCATGCGCGCACTCTCCACTCTCCATGGTGGGAATATGTTCTCCTTGTTGTTTTCTGAATTCTCTGTTCCCAAATAGCTACACTTTGCCAAAAAAATAAAAATAAAAAATCTGTCCACAGAATGAAATTTATATCCTACAAAGGCTAAAACTTTTTAATTAAATCTACTTGCAAAATGGCAACAAAATTTTGTACTTAGTTCAAAAGTCAAAAATGCAAGAGGATATTTTTTGTCCACTAAAATTTACCTTAAATAAATATTAATAAACATAATAGAATTTAATTTAATAAAATACAGTAAAAGTTGTGCTCAAGAGCCCAAAGGTAGGCAATGAAAATAACAAATTTATTATAAACTGTAATTCTCAATTAGTTGAGGCACTTGGTAAATGCAAACCCAAATGGGAAAATGTTTGAAAAAGGTTCAGTAACCCCATAAATGATTAAGATGGTAATGGTTTGGTCTTAAGAATGGCAGAAACTTAATACTTAGCAAATAAAAGTCTTGACAATTCGGTAGAAAACTCTTCTGAACAAACAAACTTCAATCAAGTTGGGAAAGGACCTTTATGCCTATGGCAATTTTCTAAACATTCTTTAACTAAACCTTTTAGCGACAAATCAAAGTAAAATTGTTAACAATCCATTCTATAGGAAACATTTACAATTTTTATGAGAATTTTGATTTTAAACTCTTACTGGTTAACATTTTTTTCTCAAGTGTACTTGTGAATCTACATCAAACTCACCCACCAAAAAATATGACAGTAACAACAATGGCAACAACTGACTGTCTGTTTGTTCTTTCGTCTGCGGCCTTGTCGGCGGTGTCAGTGTTGTCGGTGGTTGTCTCTGTCAAAAAGCTATGTGGCTGCTGTGCTAAATAATAAATTTCAATTACAGTCATCTAATACACATCACATTCATCAGCATCACCGCATTCGGAAGCAGCACAAGCCTCGAGCGCCACTGATGCAGCCCACCGGGCCAAAACAGGCCTTACATTCATTGCCTAATGAATAAATCAGTTGAAATAAAAATAAAATTAATCTATATACATTGGAGCAACACGTGTTGTGTCACCACATGCCACAAAGCAAGCAAAATAAAAACAACAGGACTATCTTACTAACTAACTGGGAGAGGGACTGGCCAACTTTGTATAACAATATTTCATGTCTTTTGATATTGTGCATATTTTATACAAGTTAAAAAGTGTAAGTTTGAAATATAAAACTAAGCAAATATTGTATCTAACTGATAATGCCGGCATCCATCCATCCATCCATCTATCTATTTATCCATCAGAGCATTTAACCCTCTATCCATCTCACCATCCATTCTAGCTAGTTTACTTGCTAGCCAGTCATGTAAAGTCAGCGAGTCATAAACCCCATCATAAAACTTTCACCCGAATAACTGAAGCTGAAGCAACAAAGTTTATAACGCATTTATCTCAATTGCGACGACAGCGGCAACTGTCTCAAGAAGGCAACAAAAATAGCAGAGCCGAGGAGTGTTGAAAGTGAAGTGTGAGGGGGTATATGCCTGCGGGTGCTGCCTGTCATAATAATAAACAATAAATGCTAAAGCCCAAAACTGAAACTAAATACACAAACAAGCCAACACGGCGCAGGCACTCCAAAACCAGCCAGAAAACTGGGCCATCCACAAAATAACAAAAAAAAAAAAAAATACGAAAAAAAAAAAAAATAAAACTGGGTCAACCTGACTCCTGACTCCAAGTCCATGTCTGCTTGTTCTTGGGTTTCGGTTTGGATTTCCCTAACCAAGTTTTGAATTTAAGGGTTTGCTCAAGGCATTTGTGTGGTCCATGATGCTCTTGCACTTGTTACACATTTTGGTTTTGTTATTTTTTTGTATTTTTTGAATTTGGTTAAAAATCAATTTAAATTTTTCTACTTACTTTGTATCGTCCTTTGGGCATGGTATAAACTTGATGCATTCACGTTTCTGAAAATTTGTCTCGATCCAACTGCGGGGCTGATGCTAAAAAAACGCACAACCATTGACACACACACAGAGAGACAAACACACCCACACACATATAAAACGTCAGTGAGTGTGAGTGTGGTTGGTCCAAAGAGGAGGGGAAAAAAAACAAAGATAAAGCAACAAAATATGGTTTAATATAAAATACAGATATATAAAAATTATTTTTGATTATTTTTTTTTTTTTTTTTTTTTATGCCACATTCTCTAATTGTAAGTATATACAGAAAAAGAGTTAGTCGATGTTTTTTTTTCTTTCTTTTTTTATACATTTTTCTACAGTGAGAATATAGTACAGCTAGAGGTAAGTAAGTAAGTAAGTAAGTATATAGAAAGTAATAACGAGAAGAACTGAAAAACATTTGGAAAGTCATCGAAAAAGGAAACATTGAGCTTGTGGTTTTCGGGTTGTACATGAGTGGGAATATTTTATTTATAAAATTGCCACAGAAAGTGCTAAACAAACACAATGTGGTATTAACAAATTGGAATACAAAATATATATATTTAAATTTTGAAAAGCAAACAAAAGGCTTAAAAGGTATACTCTACATATAATACAATTAGACTTTGTGTCATGCTAGACAAATTCTCCTCCCTTTTCACTTTCATAGTTTACAGTTTATTTCCCATTATCACTGTCATTGAAGCTTCGATTTATCTATGGTCAGAGTGGACACTTTCAAATTGCATTTTCCTAGAATATCGGCAATTGTTTCACTACTTTAAATTCCATTAATTTTGCATTTTCTTTATGTGTTTTAAATCTATTTTTCCATTTGCATTATTCCTATCCCTTTGTTGCTGCTTTTATCTAAATTGTTTGCTGCTCTGTTACTTTACAATGCAATCTTTGGTCCAATTTTGCGATATCTTGTATAAACAGTAGCTATATATGTATATATATATGTAAACCTATTCTTCAGCTCTCTAATAAAAGTCTAGTAAGCTAGATAAAGCGTCGACTTGTAGATACCTTGTAGCACGTGTGTTCCTAGTGACTCAAAATGCTTTTTTTATTCTGACTAATTTAAAGATGAAAGCAGACTTCTTAGAATTCGGGTCCTGATTGGACAAATGGCAAGCTGGTGTAGAGATCAAAGTCCTTACTTACTCTTAAATTTTACTATTCTAATTCTTAATTATTATTTGGCTGACTGTATTTAGTTGTTTTCTATCATTTCTACTTCATCTCAACTGTAACTCCGATTACCTGTTGTTGCATTTATCTCGAGAAAAGCTCATAAATGGTTCAATGCGCAAAAGTAACTTTAAGGTTTACTTTATTTTCCATTTAACACCTACAAATTTATCTCTTACCTAAATTTACATTATTTTCAGCTTGAGCGCCTCTAATTCTTCCTAAAGACAGACATGCATTGTGGAAAAGTTTTGCACAGTTCCACTTACTTTTCAACTCTTGTCTAGTAATTGCTTATTTGCTAAATTCTTGTTTAACTATCGATATCAAATATCTTTTAAACTATCAATAAACTCAATTAACTTTCATTACCCTAAAACTCTTTGTGCTTGATTCGTATTCATGATTTTCTTTCTCCAAATTTGTTCTATTTCTTTTTAATTGCTTTCTTTTGATTACTTTCTTATGCGAATGTTTTATTTTTATCAATTTTATTTGATATTAAACAAAGATTACAAACACGGACAATAACAACAACAAAACGTAAAAATTTTACATACAAACATTTAAAAACAATAAATACATACATATTTAGAACATACACAAAGTTCTTTTATGCAACTCGAAAAAGAAACCCAATTCAATAACAAAATAATGTTTGTATAACAATCACAAAACGCAATATCCAAATCAAATAGAAAAAAATAAAACTTTGGCCCGCCAACTGCAACTATTTACAAAACTTTAACTATTATCGCAGTCGCATGGAAGGAAATAGAAAAGTTTCCACATATCCAGACTGACGGCGAGAGTGAGACAGAAAGGAGGCAAAGGCTAATCTCTGCCAGCTCCCTGAAGCTGTTTGCCTAAGCGGTTACATGGTTAGTGAGTATGGAAGGGGTGGGCAGCAACAGTTTGCAAAACAAACATATAGTGATTAGGCTTCTCCAACCATACCTCATCCTCGGGATTGGGATTGTTCGCCTGAGCCTTTAGCAAATCACGCACATTGAGTATTAAAACTTTCGACAACGTCGATGAGACTGAAGAGCGTTTGCGTCGCTGTCGACGTTTGCGAATGCCATGCGGTGAGTTGCCACTAACTGCAGCAGCAGAAGCAGCAGCAGAAGCAGTAACGGCAGCAGCACTCGCTTTTGCCTCTGCGGCAATGAACGCTGCGGATGTGGAGGCGTACGATGCGGAGGCATTGGCTGTGGTGGCAACTGTATGTATTGTCGTGGGCAATGGTGTGTTACTATACCGACGAACCGTAGAGAAATCTTTCGAGATGCGTCGCAAATATTTGTGCGGAGCGAGAGGTGAATCGATAACTACCATTTTTCCGCTTATTTTCACTAATGCGCGCTAATTAATTGAATTTGGCACGTAGCGGATGGTTGCCTACAGTGGAGGACGACGACGATGACGATGGTGCGCAAAATGATGGCTGTGTTGCATTGAAATTCAAATTGCAGTTGCCAGCAGCGTGAGGCATCGTCGTCGTTGTTAACCTTACGGCAGATGAATCTCAACTGTCACGCACCTGATGCTGATACTAAGGCAACGCTCGAATGATTGTGGCCTTTACGGTGTGCCTACCTCTAGGTTCTCTCCCACTGCCACTGATGCTGCTACTGCTACTGCCGTTGGTTCTATCTCTTTGATAAAGGCCAGTTATTTACAGAGCGGAAAAGAGACAGGCATAACTGAAATTCCATTTAACAAAGTTGGCTTGAAATTAGTTTAGTAACGCACCCACTCCACCCCCAAAAGTATGCTAAACTTTACTTTAACTGTCATTTGAACAGTTTATCCCTTAAGAGAGTGGTGTATCTATACAGTTTATATTATGCAATTGCAGTCAATCAATTAGCCTTATTATCTGATACAAACTCAAAAGATTTCAATTTCACTTTATCCCCTAAAATATGCTGCACTTATGTTACCTAGTTGTTTTCTCATTGAGTTAATGCAATTTCAAGTAGCCACAAACTTATCAAATTCCCTGTCAGCAAACCAAAATTAATGGCTCCAATCTCTGTGAGTGTGTGTGTGTGTCTCTGTGTGTGGCAAAAATAATTGTTAAGTGAGGCCAAAGTTGCAATAGCAGCAGCTAATTCACCCATTGGTGAAAGCATCTCTCTACAAAGCACGGACATTTAATTTGTGAAATTGCCGAGTTTCAGCGACACTCACACGCACATTCGAGATTCAATGACGAACGAGAGAAGCATTTGCTTTGTTATTTATGAAGGAATTCGAATGTGTTTCATTTAATTAACTTAATTAATTACAGTTCGCTTCCTCTGTTTAGGCCTTTTGATGGCAGCTTCTACAATAATGACAAAGTCAAAATTGAATTCGATTTTCCTTCACCTTGTCCCAAAATCAGTTGGGATATAACTTTTATCTCACATGTATGTAGATACATTTATGCACATTTAGGTTTATTTTCACTTTTTATGTTTCTCATAATCAGTTGAGAATTGTAAGGACAAAAGTTTATACGCAAAACTTTTTCATTATCATTTTTATTCCATTTGGAATATGTGAGCAATGCTCAAAAATAATTTGCTAAAAATTTTGTGAAAAATATTTTTCAAAATTCGATTCGATTTTTCTATGCAAAAATTTATAAATTTTGCATTTACAAAAAAAGATTTAGATTTTAATTCATCTTCTATATTCTCGACCATTTTTTAAAGGAATAATTTAAGAAATAAAGTCTTTAAAAAACCTTTTTTACTTTGTACAAATATTTTACAAATTTATAGGGGGGAAAGTTTACTATTTTATCTTTGTGTTAAATATTAATGCTGATTTAGTTAATAAACTGATATTTTATATATACATATATAAAAAGAGATACACCTTTTTGAAAGCAAGAAGCCGCAAAAGCATTAATCAATCACAATCCAACTTAAGATTAAGAAACGATAATCTTAAACATAAGACATAAACAAAAGATGAACATAAAAAAAAATGTATACACAAATAAAACAACAACAATCAGACAACAGCAATAATTCCATCGGAAACTATTAACAACAATATGCATTGGAAGAACAACAGTTCAAAACCAACAAAAATTATGAACAAATCAAAGTTGAAATGTTTTGATTGATAGATGTAGATATATATATATATATATTGCTTACCCTGGGCACAGTTATATTTATGAGACCCCAACAGATTTTTTTCAGTCCCCATGGTATCTTTAATTTTGTTTCAGTTTTTTTTTTTTTGTGTTTTTACAGAAGGTTTTTCATTTCATAACATGAAATGTTACAACAGATTTTTGCATGTTGTATTGTATGTTGCATGTGGATTGGTTTTTTGTATTTTTTAATTTTTTTTCGAATTTTTGCAACACAAATTTGACCACGAGAAATACAAAAGTGCAGTGGATTGTTGAAGATTTTTGTTTCATTTTTTGACAAAAAAAATTTCAATTCGACAATTTTGAAATTTTTAGTGAATCGTATGTGTGTGTGTGGGTGTGTATGTGTGTATTTGTGTAGAAAAACGAAAAAAAAAAAATATACATTTATATATATATTTTTGAAATTAACAATTGAAACAATTGAGAAAATAAAATGAATTTATTAGGTCATTAAAAGAAAAACAATTTGCAATCAATTTGCGAATTGACGGAGAGAAATTAAATGAAACAGAGCGGAAAATGTTAAAAGCAAAGTATTCAGTTGAATTTTTTTGTTGTTGTGTGAATGTGAGGGTGTGTGTGTGTGTGTGTGTATGTGTGTGTTTGTGTAAAATGTATGTGCAAAGCAAATTCAAAAATAGAAGAAAAATATTGTTATTATATAGAAAATCAGTTGAAAATACTTTTTTTCAAAGAAAACAAAACTAAAAAATAAAATGGTGATTAAAAATGAGAATAAAAAATTCTCAATATTGTTGTTGTTTTCCTTTTTTTCGACTTTTTCTACCATTCCACCACTTTATGGGTCTCATTAACAATTTTCTTTTTAATATTGAAATGTTGCACTAAATATATAATTATTGTAGCGTTAATTTGTTGCTAAACAAGCTTAATTAAAAGGTTTTTACTTCATTGCCATCCGAAAAGTATGCACTAGTTTTTAAGCAGGATGAAAATGGCCAAAGAGTTTTTATCAAAAATGAAATTACTTTGACAGGAATTTCATTCTACTCCTTTAAAAGTAATCTCATAATATTTATAACTACATACTTAAATTTTCTAAGGGAAGGATAATTTTGAATTATTTTTAAGTGTTTTTAAAAATATACTACAATCATTCTTATATAACAAAGTTTAAAAACAAAGGTAGAAGGTTGTCTAAATTTTAAACGCTTGATTAAGATCAGCTCAAACTTAAAATTTTCTTTAATTTTTACCAAGATTGACTTGAGTTTTAAATTAAATTCCTATAAAACGTTTATTTAGTAATTATTACAAATTAAATATCTACTGGTATCTCATTATAGTTTATAATTTTACAGTTCAGTGATGCTTAAAAGTGTTTTTGTTAATAAATACTTTATATTCGATTTTACCTTTAATTTAAGTCTTAATAATTATTATATTCTATCAATCTTTCAATCTGTCAAGGGAACTATAAGAATAATCTAAGTTAAACTATGCTTAATTTTGGTAAAGATAAGAAGTAAAATGATATATCAATAAAAAGAATGAAAAGAAGGAGATTTATCCCGACTTGAAGAAGATTTTATTAAATATATACCAAGAAGTAAAAGCGAATCTAAACAAAAAGATTTGGTAGCCTTTAAAACTTTTTGAAATTTTATGTTTGACGTCCGCTTTCTAGTTAATGGATAGAGGCAATAAAATAACAAAAAATGAAGACCAGCTAGAAAATGGACGAATGTGATGCCATTTTCTTTGTTATCTCGTTGAAAACTGAATCTTGCTGGCTTGGCTTTAAGCGCAGCTGTAAAAATACGCAATCTGGTTGCATTATTCTCAACTAGCTCTTTTGCCATTTAAGTAGTTTACATTTCATTACCACAACTAAGTGCTTAGGTTGCCGCCGTGCTTGGCCTGACAAACTTCAGGTAGATTGTTGCACCAGCTAGCCCTGGTTACCCAAGCTGGTTTACCCTTCTCTATCACCGCAAAATACCTTTACTTTTTTTATAGCCAAAAGCGTTCTCGATGGGATTTTTTTTTTTTTAGTTTTTCCCACAATCACCACGCACAGTTCACAAGTTAACCCTATTCCCCGTTTAGGGGCACATTTTGGCCCTCCTTCTTTTAACCAGAACTGTGGCCAACAAAATGAATCCCACAAGAGTTCAACCGACATCACCGCAAAATGTTTATCAAATTTTATGCAAAAATACAAAAATATGCAAATGCATTTGTTGAATCATTTTTGAATATTCAAACAAAACGTAACTTCATTTGAAAAGCAACTAAAAATAAACACGAAATTTTGTTGAAATAAATTGCAAAAAATTATTCAGTTTCGGGCGAAAAACGTGCAATATTTGCTATCTATCACTTTTATGGGTTATCACTTGTTCGCTATCGCCTCTAAATGAGCAGATTTCAGTGTTGTTGGTTTTAAGCTTATACGAGAGCTTAAATCTAATTCTCTAATTCTAAGGTCGTCTGGCCATCTAAAGGAAGATCTAAGCATTGAGCAATCATAACCACAGCCCACTCGAGCTACCAAGACCACAACCAGTTCTCTCTTATTTTTTGTGTGTGTTCTTTAGCCACAAATTCATTTATGACCATTTCTCAGAATGAATCTGCCGACTTGCTAATCCTTTTTCAATTTTTTGATTGAAATTGGGCTTATCGAACAAAAAAAACAAAACCATTTTGAAGTCCGAAGAAATATCTCGGAGTCCAATTTCATTTCCAAATAATTCTTTTTTAAATTTGCCTTTTTTTGTTTTAATTTCCCATTTTACTTTTAGAACCTAAGCGGAAGCGACAAATTTCAAGGTATATAACTATATTTTGAACTATATAAGATTTGTTACTGATGCGAATTACAATAAATTGTCAGTAATTTGTTTAAAACTCACAAAAGAACACAAACATTTTGCAACATATTTAACGTGGAAGTTCAATAGGAAAATTACATTTCATTATATACTTAAAAAAAAGAAAATGGAAAATTTGTATTAAATGTATTGACAAACTGTCATTTAACACTTCATTAGACTGCACACACACACAAACACACAGAGGAGGATTATTTGTTGATTTTGAGCGAAAAATTATATTTAATATCAAATTCGGTGTTCGCACGTACCCTACAGAAAAAAAATTGGCCCCAATCTCATGTTTTTGTCCATCTTGTCCATTATTGGGGCGGAAATTGCGAAGCCTACGCATATCGCATACGCCCACTACATACACACACACACACACACCAATTCTACGCCCACGAGTGCAATGGAAATTGAAATTGAAATCAACCATGGCCACAACTCCCAGAAATATGCAATGCAATTTGCCTGCGTGTGTGTTCATGTGTCCAATTAAATTGGCAATCCAATTTCATGTATCAAAAATTATGCATCAATACTTAGAGGAAGAAAAAAACGGTTTTTTCTTTTTAAACTCCCGCACATTGAAGCTTGACTTTGGAATTTTTTTTTTTTTTTTCTATTTTTTCGCTTGTTAACATTTCGTTTTTAATTTTCTCAACATGGTTAGCAATTTGCTGGCAAGTCTCCCATGACCCGCATTCTGTGGCTGAACTGAGCTGGCCGAGTTGGCAGTCTTCGCATAGTTCTCCATCGAACTCAATAAAAGTTACTTTCTAAGCAACAAAAACTCCACTTAATATCCACATCAAGGCATGGTCGTCCTTCCTTATTATCCTCCCTTCGCTTCTTCCTCTCTGCTTCCTTTATCAATTCATGCATAATGTAATGGTAACTTTTATGCCACAAGCCAAGCGTAGAAGAAGTCTAAATAACAACAAGAACAGAAACAAACAAAAAAAGGCACAAGGCAGAACTGTAGTCAACTGGTATTTCACCTGCTGCTGCCAACCTGTCGTCTTCTTTATAACTTCGCTAAAGTGGAAAATTGATACTGAAGCTGTTGCTGTCTAGATGCTGATGAAGTGCCACCACCATAACCACCATAGCCAGCATCACCATCGCTCCTCCTGCCCCATTTCGTTTCGCACTCTCTGCAATCTCAATCACCAACCCATAAATCCCCTCACCTGAATGTATTCATGCTGCATTCTGAATGCAAGGCCAGCAAGCAACTAGCTTGTGGAATGGAATCCACAATGCACGGCTGCTTTTTCCAAAGGTCTCGTATACAAAAATTGACTTTTATCAAAAGATTATGCATTGAGCTAAAGATGATTTGACAACTTCAAAAAGGGTTTAACAACACGCAACACTAATGCCCATTGAATTTCGAAAGGAGTTTGCTAAGGCGGATCTAAATAGAGAGTTTCCTAAAAATAATCTTCCATACCGCGACTCAAAGAAAATGTGAAAAGCTTTGTGCTACTTTCCAAGCGACTAGGTCCAAATTTGTGACCTGCAAAAATTGATTGCCTAACATGACGAAGCTTTGGCTTCCCAATTACAAAAATTGTGACTTATTTGGGTTGTTTATGTTTTCATCAAATTCAAAGCATTTTAAAACACAAATTTAACTTTACTAACGTACGTAGGTCGTAAATTTGAAACTATATTTTCGTAAGATAAGTAAGAGTAAGATCACAAAATGCTACATCAACTAGTTAACAATTATGTCACTATTTATTTATGTTTTTTTGAAAGCTAAATGATTTCCAACACTATATTTAAGTGTCTGGAAGAACTGTTAAAATTTTTGTTTTACAGTAAAACTGTTAAAGGTAAACGTAATAAAAATATATGCCTTTAAATTATCAGTTAGATATGTAATTGGCTAGAATTCTACTGAGTCATTTGAGAAATTCGTATGAGTAATAATGATCTATTGAAAGTCTAAAATAAAGTCAACACCATGATTGTCTTACATCACCAGAAAAAAAGAAACTGACAGAAACTTGTAAAGATTCCAAATAATATACATAATTAAAAAAAAAAAAAGTAGTTTACAATTCAATACACAAAGTTAACATAAATTCAAATATGTCGATCTTTTAGGCTGGAATTCATATAAATGCTCCCAAAGAACTTGAGAACTTTGGCCGAATAAGTCTAATTTTAGTAGGTACATATATTAAAGAAATTCTTCAAATTGTATTCTTTTCTTGTTGAACTATTTCAAAAAAATTACCTACAATCAAACCTAATGATTGCCAAAATGAATATACCCGATTATTTTTCAGTGAAAAGGCGTGTGAGACAGCGCGATAAGAACGAATTTAATAGGAGAGAACACAAACAATTCTTACACTCATATTAATACTGATTTTGTCTCTGTCACACTCGATGCGAGGTTGATATCTAGACACACACAACTGGCTGATTAATACACACACACACACACACACACACACACAAACGCACAAGAAGAAAACAAAAACAAGAAACAAAAAGAAAACACACACAGAACAGAACTTCAACCGGTTAAATAAGCTCCTCCAATTACCCATTACCAATTAAGAATTAAAAAAAACTTTGTATTTATTTGTACTTACAAATACCCAATTGGTTTCAAAATACATTTTCAATTCACAATGGAAAATCTATTCGAAATTCTAGAGAACTTCTCACATGGCGTCTGAAACAAGTCGCGTTGTATACTGAAAGCGAAACCCCCTCGTTTGCCATCCCCCAGTCAAGGCAAGAGTAACAATAACACCAAGAACAACAAAAAGTGTCAATTAGCAGAGCAAATATAATCGAACAGCAACAACAATATCAAAATCTATATACGTTAAGCCGAAACGACGACTTGAATATACCCTCATATAGCAGGCGACTTTAGGTTTTTTCCATAAGGAATTTTAAAAGCTCCTAAAAGGTAAGAGTTATCCCTTCCTTTTTTAGAAGTTCTCAACTGATAGCTTTCAAAATCAATATTAGTTAGGCGAGATTAACTTTAACCTTTTTGGCAAGATTATAAGGGCTAAGCCAATGTTGCTGATGCTCATTAAATATAGTTAAGTTTATAGTTTATAGTTAATAATATAATAGTTTAATAATCTATAAAAAAAATTTTGGAAATGTTTCTCTTGATAACATAAATGTTTCAATCATTAATATACCCACTTATGTATAGAGTATAAATAACAATCACTAAAGAGATAATAACTCAAAGAGAGCAAGACACAGAGAGAGAGAGAGACAGAGAGTGTGTGGGAGAATAGGAGAGATAAAATTAATGCTCGCTTTTTTCTCTCTTTGTCTCACTCTCTTGGATCGCTGCAATTGTCAACATTTCACCAAGTAAACAACAACTACACGAGGGTGAACTTCATTACCAAAAACTTTTTCAGTAATTCAAACTTTTTTGTTTTTTGTTGTAAAAATAATAAAGTAATAATTATGTTGATTTTCAGAGTTCATTTTTATGTGTTTTTTTCTGGTTGTTTTTTCTGCCCAGAAGCCAGCACATAACTGAAATAATTACATTTTTGTACCATCAAAAGTTCGCGATAACTTTCCACAAAGAGTTTGCTACTTTAGTGCATACTTTTAGGCTTGTCAATGGGTTGTTCTCAATTCGCTGAAAATTGAATCAAAAACTCTATAACTAAGCATAAATTAATAGATTAATTATCTAAGCTATGATGAACAAAATGATTGCAAATACGCAAATGAGAAAGATTTTTAAAAAATATTTCAACGGTAATTACGAAATGGAGTTGAGAACATTTTTTTTTTTTTGTTAATATTTATGAAATCTATTATTTAGTAGATAAAACTAATTTAACTAATTAGAGCAAACTAAACTCTAACTCTACGTGTAAAAAAAAAAAAAAATACTACTAAAAGTATTAAGCCAAATGCAATTAACTTTCAAAACTTTAACTCGATTTGCAAAATAGAGAAAGAGTATGAGATAGATTATGTTAATGTTAAATATATAAAGTTGTTGTTTTTTTTACGCTAAAATGGCATTGGGTATTGATAATCTTTTCTTCCACAATAAAGCAGGTTTTGGCAGTCAGTCGAAAATAAAAGAAAACAAACAACAAATGGGGGAAAAATCGTAAAATTATAGTAAATTAATGATAAATTTAAAATATGAAGAGAGCCTGCCGAAAGTATAGAGCCAGTGAAATAGAGATAGACAGAAAGGGGAGAGAAAGAAAAAGAGAAAGAGAGCGAGAGAGGGGAGAGCAACTATTAAAATGGCTTCGCTTACCGGTTTCGCTTTGGGCTTCTGTTTGGCCAAACGTTTCTGTTTCAACATAGTCCACACTGGACACACACATACAACGAAAATACAGGACACACAAGAGCAATATCTCTCTTTGTCTGTATGTTGTGCGTGTGGCTGCTTCCGCTTCCGGGTCTAACGTGTCTTCTTTTTTAGCTTTAGTTTGTTCCTTTCTTTGTTTCTTTCTTGATTCTTAGCAAATTGTTTATTGTATGCTGCTGCTACTGATTTGTGCTATTCGTAGCAACAACTGCTAAGAGGAGAGAGACGTATAAGAAAATTCAATTAGGATATATCAGCTGAATTATACATCTAAATTCTACGTGCAGGCAGGCAATCAAGCAACAGGCCGAAAGCAATCAGACAGGGGTAAGCAACTAAATCATGCAAAAGAAAAAAAGAAGGAATCTCCAGAACAGAAATTTCAATTGAAACTAAAAAAGCAATCAAAAATTTCCAAGCGTTTTCAGCTCTCCACAATTATGACAAACACAAAGGAATGCCATAACCCAAACCCCCCGTCAGGATCCTTTCATGAATGTGAAGGGTTAATAAATATTTGTTAATGGCATGCTAATTGTGTTGATTTAGGCAACACAACAAGAACAACACAACAACAACAACGGAAAAGATACACAGAGACGAACAACTCAAAACCGAAAGCAAAGACACAAGAACAAAAGCAAAGGCAAAAAGAAAGAATATCTACTTAGACTCACTTTAATGGGCTTCTTTATGGGCACTGGACGCGAGTATTGATGATAGACCTGGACATGGTTTGAGGTAAATTTGCCCAACATGTAAGAAAAATGCTTTTTTTTTTTCGTTTTAAAGCAGCAGCAGCAAAAAGGATGTAGTAGCAGGTGCTGGAACACAGAGTTGGCAATTTGTTGGTAACTCTAGCAATCTTTTGGTTGCTAGTTGACTCTCTGAAAGCAAAAAAGAAGAAAAAGAGAAAATTGTAAATACACAATTAAAATTGAACGAGTTGAGTAGCAAGTAAAAGTTTTAAGTAAGTTTATGTTTTCCATTAACTCTCATTCTGCAGGAATTTTCAACTTTCTTATTATGGTTTTTTGCTTGTTCTTAAGTTGACCTTACACCAATGCCAATGGCATTCTATCGTCTCTATTAAATATTATTAAGGACATTAATGGCATTCCTTGTAGTCTACAAACTTAGCTTATATATTATATTTTATTTCAAGTCAAAGGACTTTTTATTGTTTATCTAAGATTGTATTATAAATATTTGTTATGTTTTTTATTTCACCAATTCCTCTGTTGAAATTCTCTATAAATTTCTTGTACAGTCCAAGTACCAATTTTAATTGGTAGATTATTTGATTAGTAAAATGATTCTTAAAATAATTACATTTCTAAACTCTTCACAATTATCGTATTTAAGAAATCCTTTTTAATTCAACATCCAATTTTTTCTCTAAACCCTTTCCATTTTAATGTTAATTTTTATTTTAATATTCCACAGATTCTTAATTCACATTGACTATAAATTCTTCCACCAAAAGCAGTATACAAATTCTTATCACTCTTTACCAATCTTTGGAATTCTCCTTCCATAGTTAGATACAGTTTCAATAATTCTTATTAAATCCGATTTACATTAAAAACAACTCTTTAGGCTTTAGCGAAATGAACATATCAATTAGCGCTACAATTCAACCTCAGGAATGTGAAAAATTTGTTTCTGGTTTCAGACATTTCGATGAATAAAGTGAAAGCTTCAAATTGTTAATCGTTAAATCGGAATTTGCAAGTCGGCTAAATAAACATATCATTCATGAACTGATGTGACCTTTGTTTAATCTATGCATATATATTTTCTATATAATTATAAATAGAGAAAGCTTATATCCCTTGGCCGCCGTGCGACGTGCCGCAGTTGAGACACTTCGAATGACACATGGTCAGACTGAGTGTCGGGAATCAGACCCAAGTCATCTCTGGTGACAAGCACAACTCGTGCTCAGAGATTCATTTGACGTAATGCGAGCTAACGGGAAAGGCAAAGAAAAAAATTACAACAACAAAAGCAGCCCAACCTTGTACACCCTGCCACACACCATATTCATTCATATCCATGTTCATGTCCAAGTTCGTGTCCTATACGCTATATGTCCTGACCAAGGCCAAGGGTATACATATACATATATATAAATGTATATGTATGTGTGTGAGTGTGAGTGTAGAAACTGAGATAATATAGGCGGCAAATGCGAAGGCAGCAACAGCAGCAAAAGTTATGCCAAGTATTTTTTCTTGGCTAAGCTTGAATCAAGTGCCAGACAGAGAAGAAACAAAATATGTTGTGGGCGGCAGTGGGTTGGGAGTCGAATAAAAAGAAATAGAAAGAAAAAGAAACGGAGAAGTCAAAAGAAGCGATGCCAAGTACTTGGGATGCTATTGCTTTTGTTGTTGTGTTGCTTTAGCTGCTCCCTCTTAATTTGCGGAATTCAAGACATTCGCTTTCTCATTCAAGATTATACGCGAGAGTAGAGCGCATTATTATAATCCGCTGGAGCAAGGACCCACACAAGAAGAAGTGGAAGATGAAGGAACCAGAAGCAGTAGAAGCCCCCAAAATCAATAGCCAAATGCGACTCAACTTCACATGTGTGTGATTAACTTTTTGTGCAGTCAGTAAGGCACGGAAAAAATTAAGATAACGCCCCATTAAATTTATGCAGGAACAAAGGACATTTTCATACTCGAATTTACTTACTACTACACAGACACGTACACACAGACAAGAAAGTAAAACATGATTTGTGCTTTTTTTTTTTTTTGCCACCACCTTTTCTTCCGCCTTCACCTCCTCCTGTATTCCACCACTCATCTCTAATGATTGCCAAAAGTTATAATTTGGTGCTTTAATAAGCAAATTGCCAGAAAAAAAAAAAATAAATCAGTAAACAGGAGAGATAGAAGCCGCCACAGGATGAGGCCAATGTCAAAGGAAATTATGAGCGAAAAAAACATGCAAACAGTGACTTGATGTTTACCATAAGCCAATCTCAAAATTAAGTCATGAAGGACAAATGAAGAAAACAAAATGTTTAAGAGATTATATTGAGCTGTTTTCTATAGAGTGCTCTAGCCTAGATCAATCAAATCCCTTAATTTAGCTAATTAAAGTTGATATTTCACGTAGTGATTGAATTCCTAGAACTGACAATGTCCCTTTTTTTTCAAATTTGGTTTATTTATGAATAAATAACAAAGTAATTGTGAGTAGATTGAGCCTTATAAAAATTGTCATCGAATTCCCATATCCGCACCCATATCCATATGCACACTGACAAATCATTGAAAGGATGTTTGCTCAATAAATTGCATATTGATTGGATCCACCTGTTCGACATATCCTTGGAGGCACACACAGAGACATACACGCATGTAAGTCGTACGACTTCCTGGCATTTGAATGTCACACCTATGGACATTTACCAGTTGGGTCAACAAAGTGACATCTTCCCCACCCGAAACCCACACACCTGATGACCAGACGAACCATGAGAATTCTCGTCGGGAGAAAAAAAAATTTTATTTTTTTTTCGTTTTTGAAACTAGGATACTTACATAGTTTTTTATCAAAGGCAAAAAGAATGTCCTGAATGTTAAGTTAAAAAATAAAACAAGAAAAAGGGAAAAAATCAATGGATGACCAGTTACACACCCAGAACGAAGGAGATTTGGTCAGTGAAGATGAATGGCAGAATGCCAGGTTAAACGACTATTCAATGTGTCCTGATTGTTGTTGTCGTCGCCGTTTCTCGTTAGTTGCTTCACATTTACAACCAGGCGTGTTTGTGGCTGATGAGTGCCATTCTAGCCATCCATGGAGATGGAGAGGAACCACAACAACAACAGCAGAAAAGGAAAAAAAAACCCAAAGCATAGAGCGAGCAACAATGTGTGAGTGTGTGGGTGAAATGGCGAAAGGACACACTGAGCTAGCTGGGCAGGATACTACTGGGGTTGACATAAACAAACACCAAAGCATTTGTCTAAGCATGAATGGATGCCCAGCAAGGACAACAATAACAATAAATGCATAGACAAACACATATACACCCACACACACACTTGAGTAGTACCATGTGTCCTTGCCCCTTTTTAGCCTTTTTTTTTTTTTTTGTATTGCTTATTATATTTTTCTTTCCTTCTTGGTTGCTTTTTGCCAATAATCAAGTTTTGGCCTCTTTACTTACTAATTTGCACTAAGCGCTTTTTGTTGGTCCAATGATAAAATAGAATGAAGGAACAACTAAGCACTTGGGTTTCATTTTTCATGTTGGCTGGCAACAGCAGCTTGGACACAGACTGGTCTCTTGGTCTTATCTCAATTAGGAATTCATTCATTCAGCAGACAGCTGTGTAACACACTCTGTACTCAGAGTTGACAGTTGTTGTTGACGCCGCTCAACACAACGGAAAGCAACAAGAAAAAATGGCCTTAACACTTGCCTGCACCATCAACTTTACTCCTTCTCCTTCCCCATCTGCATCATCATCATCATCATCATTCGAGCAAATATCAAGTGAGAGAAAATCTTTTAAAAAAAAAAAGTGACGCAAATGCGGGCTGACGGCATACATACATATATTTCACACTGCTTATGACTCCTTCCATTTACTGTACCAGCATTTGACATTGGCAGACTTGACTGATTGTGCCACTCACTCAAGCGGCAATCGCTTGACAATTGACGCGTATGGCAAAATATTTCAGAGATGCAAACCACTGGAAGTAGAACTAAGTATGGCATAACCATTTTACACCTTTCACCTTTTGATGTGGTCAAATGGTACTGAATGCTCAGAAGTTACTAAGGTAACGTAAACTAAGCAATTAATTGCAGCTACACACAATGACTAAGGCTTAAAAAACTTTACCTAAAGATAAAGGCTTTTCTTATTTACAAAACATATATAAATTTCTTTTTTTTACCTTTTTTAGCCATGAAATGGATTATGGTATAAGAAAGTCAAAGAATTCCTACCTGTTAAAAACATCGTAAGTTTTAAAAATTTGCTAAAAAATTCCTCTAGGCTTAACGAAGAATTGAAACGTTTTTGGGATGTGAAATTTTAAATGACAGCGATATAAATTTTAAAGACGTCGTAAAGATTTTTCGACTTAGTAAGGGACAGACTGTCATCTTCATTAAGCACAGCGGAACTGACTAAGTGAAAGAAATTATATTAGACCTAATTTTTTAATATCCCAATTAATGTTTTTATTAAGTTTGCCAATAATAAGCAAAGGAAACGCAAAAAAATAGGCTACAAATTTCCATTTTAAGGTATAAAATCAAAAAATAAACTTTTCTTTAACTTTCAAACAACGCAATTGGTAATGTAATTGAATTCCTTTCTGAAACTTATGGCTGTAGATTTAGGATCTTTCAGTGATTCTAAAAATATATATAAAAGTCTGATAAATAATTTCCAAATTCATTTTTTAAGGCCAAAATAAACTTAGACAAAAAGATAAATATCAAATTTTCTTTGAGCACATACACAAAATTCAATAAATAAATAGAAAGTAGGACAACAAATTGCTGCAACATAAATTTGTTCCACCCCCACATACGCATAAGCACCCACATACGCACACACACACGCAGACACACATTTGAAAACAGAAACACAAACAAATGTACAGACTTTGAGACAGACAGAGAGTTAAACAGCTGCGTTTCATCCCAGTTGTGAGACAATGCTGCGTATACGTAATTTTCTATAAATTGACAGCAAATGCAGCAACTCACATCGTCATGAGGATAGAATAAGTAAAAAGGAGAAGTGTGAGAGAAAGGAGGCGTTCCAGGGAACATGGCAACATGACAGCAGGTGAGAGCAATTTGCCTTTAAATAAGATAGAGGTATAGCGGTGTAGGGGCAAAGAGGTAAAGAGGCAGTGGCACAGTCAGTCAGTTAGTCAGTCGAGCGAACAAAAGGCATATCAAACCTGTGAATGAGCTGAGTTGAGTTAAGGAAACGTGTCAAAGACACTTGCCAGAAGGGGAGAGCAATTAGTGGAACAGACTTTGTCATCTCCATAGCGTAAAATGCTCTTACATAAATTGAAATGCATCAGCAAAGCAACTTTAACAGAACTTTATAAAAAAAAAATAGCGCAACGAAGAGAAATTAGTAAAAAAAGGAAGGGAAAAAATGTAACGTTAATTGCATTTTGTCCCACGGCCAAGAGCCAGAGCAAGTTCATTAACATAATGGCGCCCACTGCCCCTGTGGCCTCTGTCTGCATTCTTTTTGCCATCCTTTCCCGTTTTACTTTCTCAGACACAAGCCAAGGGCATTTAAGGCAGAGCAACAGTCACAGAAAGAAAACGGGAAGATAGAGAGCATGAGCAACTTGTCGGCACACACAAATCACTAACCAATTGCGGGTGAGAATTGTTGACGCTTAACAAGTGTCTCCATCTTGTCTAGCACTTTATAGACAATAAACAGCAGAGCAGCAACCTTTTTCTCAATATTTCCCCTTGGCATTGTTGTTGTTGTTGTTGCTGTTTGTTTTATGATCATTTTTTTTTTTTTTTTTGTTTCTTTTTTTAGCTTGGCTTTTGGCTGATTTCATTATTATTATTGTATGTATTATATTGTATTTATTATATGGCCATTTGGCGGCTGGCTTCTGGTGCTGCTGCTCCTGCTATTCCTGGTTTGGCCATAATTCTTGTTTGCAGCAGTCATAAAAAAAAAATACTGCATACTTTCTGGCATTGGCCACTGGCGGCAGGGATTAACTCTAATGGAGTGATGCAAACAGTGAAAATACTGATGAAAAAAGAATTTTCCCATTTTTCCACCTAGCCGACTTAATAACTGTTTACGCTTGGCTTTTTTTCCTCCATTTTTATTATTGTTGCTTCTGTTTGCATTGCCAAATGTATTTCGGTATTGTTTCCACAACCACATTTAAGCCATGCACATTTTATATTATTATTAATTTTTATGACATAAATAGAAAATGATAAACGACGTGTTGGCATGTTGGTCAAATAAACGCAAACCAAATTTACCAGCAGGTTATTCAATTTATGGCATTAAATAATTGTAAACAGTGAGTTGCCCAACTAAAATAGAACCTTCAGTAGTATCCATCTAGTTCATACAAAACTCCTTTTAAAAGCTGCAAACTCGTGATGTAAACTAGTAATAGATAAACGTCATAAAGTAATCCACATTGGTCAAAACTTTTTGTTGGAGCTTAAAACATAGAAAACTAGTGACCCCGACGTTTTGACCACGAAAAGTATTTAATAATTAAAAAATTGACGCATTTTGAGTTTGGATTTTAAAAGTTTTTGCAATTTTAAGCAAATGACAAAAATACAGATAATAGAAAAGCTCTCTGTATGTACTCTCTATTTTTGACAGCTTAAAAATTTTGCCGACCACGACGTTAAAACAGAAAACTGCGAGTGCTTAGTAAAAAATTAAAAAGGTGCAGAAACTTGCGAGTTTTTAACACCAATGTTAGATTTGTCCATTTATCGTTAGGCTTGTATGAATAATTAGCTTCTTGTCCTTTCAACTGTAACAGTAACTAATATGCCAAAAGAACACAACAACAGAAAGGATAAATTATATTGTGTTTAGATGTCATTGTGTTTTGTGGCATGTGCATTTCATGATGTTTATCATAATCTCAGGATTTTGTTTATTTACTGTTGCTTGTTTGTTGTTTTCTTGTTTGAATGTTGTTTTTGGTGGCATGTGTGTCAACATCAGCAATCAGTTTAATGGCTCAGCGCCAGCCGCATAGATATATCAAATATTAGTCCAACTTAATGGTTCTGGTATTAACGGTGCATTTTATTTTTATTGTGAGACTCAGAGCCACTAACCCCGCCCTAAAAAACCAAACTATGAGTAAGTTCAAATATAGATACATATGTAGGTATATATATCATTAGTCTGGGCAACCTTTTGTGTCATAAAAAAAAAAAAAAAAAACGGCGCACTGATGACAATTTAAATGTGCCAAGGGTACAAAGAAATGGAGAAACAGACCTGAATGTAGAAACAGATTGGGTTGGGATCTTGTTTAAGGATACCAAATGCTTTATATATGTATATTTATATTCCATGTGGTTTGTGTCACAGCTGTTAATGCGATTTTAACCACACCAGCGACTCTTAATGGAATTGAGAGACTGCGTTTCGTTGCAAGTCATTTGACAGTATGGAGACGGCAGGGGCGGCAATCAATAGACAAGCCAAGGACATGCCAATGTGGACTTTAAATAAGCTCATTTTCATGCATCTAACACACACACAGACACATACGCCCTCACATGTACGTGAAACAATGGGTCCTTTATTTCCTTCTTCACTTGATGGCAATTTGTAAGTGTCGCTTAAACAATGGCAAATTGTGAATTTACAACTTGTTGTTGCAAGTGGCAAGTGGTAAGTGGCACGGCAGCTTTTTAATGGCAAAACCGGAGAAACGACCACTTAACCGCAGGATTTTGCGCTTAATCATTGGCAGATTTAGCTGCAGCCTCAACTGTTGCTCAAACTTTAAGTTCGACTTTAAACGAAACATTATGAAAATATTCATGAAAAACTCCTTTTTTTCTATTGTCTACTTTAATGCGCTTTAAAAAGTAATCTCAGTGAAATGGAAAACGGCAAAGCTGCAGGTGGAAAACCGTTAACATTTCACATAGTCATGGTTGAAAGCAAATTGCTGTTTTTTTTTTCTTTTTCGTTGTTGTTTTTGCTGAAGTGGCATTACTAAAAGTAAAAGTATTTTTGTACATGCAAACATGCTGTTCAGTCTCTGTGCTATGGATCCGCTGGGACAACTGCGTATGAACCATGGTCATTTGCATGTGGACACATACACACACACACACATATATATCATCATAGACACAGTGAGAAGTAATATTGGGGGGTTGCCGGGAGGGTGTTGGTTGCTGGGGACTTCTGCAAGTTAATCACGTGGCATGAAAAGTCACGCATATGGCGCACGGTGTTAAGGATTGACCTCTGCTTGCTGCCAATGTCCTGGAGAGTACTTTTCTCTCCCTTCATACGTCTATATATACGTACATACAAATAGTTTACCATATATATGACCAGCAAACTGCCCAAATATCGTTAGCTCAGTCCGAGAGCCAACAGACAGAGGGTGAATGAGTAAAAGGGAGAAACAAACAAAAAACAAAAAACATGCAAATAAATGTGTAATAAAGCGCACGAAAAAACGGCCCAAATTAAAACGCAAAACAAGCAACAAGAACGAATTGAGGGCGCAAAAGTTTTGAAGGCCAAAAAAGGGCCAACATAAGCGAAAACCAAAAATTCTAGACTATCTACAACTCCACGCCTTAAACGAAGTGCACATCGATTTGTACAATGGCTAAGCCCATGCGACCTTTGGCCCAATGACAATTGTTAAATCATATCTTTCATCTATTTATGCTCAAATGCAAATCGTTTAACAACATGTGGGGAAACCAAGTGCACAGCTTGCTAGCTAAATGCTAGAACCGTGCCAAACTCGTTTGTCTCTATGACGTCACAAGTTGCCTTGTGGCTTGGTGCATTCTTAGTTTCAATGGCATATTCAAATTTGCACCATATTGAGCCTAACATATTTTTCAAACTTAAAGCTGACAACTTCATAACTACACAACTTTTATTATATAGTTTTTGTGATATTTGTTAGTGTTTTAATTATAATAGAAATTGTTTTCGCATTATAGTTGCCCTGAAGCTATTGGAAAAACAGATGGAACAACATTTGAAGTCTCTTCTAACGAAAAGTTATGTTATTGGAAACTTGATCTCGGTTTATTTCACAGCTTTATTTGAAACAAAGAACAGATTATAAAACAGAATTGCGAATTGCAATCTGTCTAATTATATATGTATATATATTTAACTTATATCATAAATCAGTCAATCGGAATATTTAAACTTTAAACTCAGCTTCGGGTTACAAACTACGAAAGGTTTTCTAAGCATAGGTTCAGAAACCAAAAAAATTTACCTTCACCTTAGAATTTGATCTCTTGAATCTAATCTTCTCACTGTTTTTTTGGGCCTTAGTTCTCTCATTAGTTACCACTTGAGTTGTTGGTATCCAAGGTATAAAAAACTTGTACTACTTATGATGCCCCAGTTCGAAAAAAAAGGAAAATTCACTATGGCGGGACACGTGGAATAGAGTTGGAGGAGGCAGGGGGTAGCAAAAGCAAATGCGCCTGCATAAATAAATTTCAAATTTGATGCCATTCGTTTGGGCAGGCCACAGCGCCCTTGCCAACATCCTCTCTTCCGTTGACAGGACAAGTTTTGCTACCTACCATATACCTTTCCGTGGTATAAGTTTTTCGTTTCTTTTTTTTTTTTTTCTTTGCACTTTTTCTTGCAACTTTTTGTAGCAGGCTTGGAGGCTATGGTGACAACCCTGGTTAATGTGTTTTCCTATGTGGCGACCTGGTGTCCATCTACTACTTTGGCCTTAAGCTGGCTTATGTTGGACATACTCATACAAACGTGTACAAATTCCTGTATATAACTCCCCCTTTCCCCTAAATATTCTTATATTTATCAATTTAAACAAAAAAAGGGGTTGTTTCCACAATTTAAGAAAGCTGAAATTCACAATAGAGCAAAATGACACCCAAGGGCGGACTGTTAGCCGTTGCGTTACGTTTACAATCCCATAGCACAAAGCGGCAATATGCCGACTTCTTAAAAAATACAAAAAAAAAAAAGAAAAAGGGAAAATGGAAAATGAAAAAAAATTTAGCTGGGGTTGCCACACAGGTTACAATGCTTCCTGCTCTTCATATGTTTGTAGGCATGTTTGCAGTAGGGGCAAGGGAACACACTCGTCCGCCCCCTGTAGTAAGGCTTGGCTTGGCAGCCACTCAAGGACCATAAGAGAAATATGAGAGAGAACGAGAGATATAAAACCTATTACAAAATATGTTTGTGTTTCATTAAAAATTTAAGACCCAATGCCAAAGCAGAAAATCAAGAAAAAAATATGTGGGTGGGCGACGCGAGAGAGTAAAGTAGAAAAAAAAAACCAAGCTGCTCGTGTTTATGACATGCGACAAATTTTCATCTCCCATCATACAAACATACTTACACACTCACACACATTCATTTACACCTAAATTGTGTGCGTATTGGTATACGATAAAGTTATAAAAAAAAAAAAAACGTAGAGGAAAATGAGAAAATGCAGAGGCAAACACTCGTAACGCCGCACTGGGAGATACATAGAGAGAAGGAGAAGTCACAGATTCACTAGTAAATATTAAATTAATGAAAAAACACAACAACGACTAGCAAATACACTTCGTTTTAGCTCAAACGAGACTTGGTCTCAACTATTCTTCTTTCTGAAACCTTGTATAAATTGTCATCCGACTTTCATCTACCCAGAAAATCCTTAGCTTAAACGTTGAGTGATTACACTTTTACCAAAATGAAACAACTTTAACCTTAACGTTAAAATGGAAACACACAAAAGCTTTCTAGGAAAGATGGAATAAAAGCTTTCTTTTGTACAGTTCTTTTGTTAAACAATTTTGTTACTGCTACCAATAACAATTTGTCAGTCTTTTATAATTTTACATTCAGTGTTTTCTTTCGTTTTTATATAAGAAGCCTTTGGTAAAAAAGGTTTTAAATAGAAAAAACCATTGCCTACTTTTCAGCAAACGTATTCAACCAATTTGGTAAAATTATGATATTGAATTCAAGTGGAAGGTTAATGATAACCAACTCAAATCATATCAAATGCTTTTATTATAAGTATTGTAACAAATTTACTGTCAGAATAACTTTACTGGTAGCTTTAATTAACCTCATAGCATTTAATCTATCATTGTAAAGCAATTAAATTTAACTAATTATTAGATTTTAGATAGTCGTTGTCCTTTAAAAGTTAAAGTGTTTAGAAGAACTACCCTACTTATGCTACGAATCGAATCTTATCCGATCAGCTATAACTATTAACTGCTCTTAACTCAGATCAACTCAAATAAAAAGAAAGTAAAAGTTTCTCTTAGATTTTCCCGATTTTATAATATATTTAAAAATAAATAAATGTTAAATTACAATTTCATAATAATTTACCAGTTGAAAATTTCAACAGACCTAAACTATAGCAGTTTTAACAACACTTTTGCACTAATTAATAATGCAGATGCAAAATTAAAAAGTTTCATTAAGATTATTGACAAATATAGTGTCTACATTTCATTTGGTTGTGTGGCAAGGACAATCGATCGATTCGTAATTAACTATAAATTAACAAACCGGCCCTATATAGTCATATTATCAGATTTCATACCCTGCTAGTTGCTCCACGCTCCCCCCTTTTTGTGTGTGTGTTTTGTGATTCTCTGTGGAGTAATTTATAGCTTTAGACTTTTTTGAATTGGCTACAATTCAAAATCGATATCGAGAAACAACATACAGATGGCATTCCATGCATATGTGTAAAGTCAGTCGGTTTATTTCATATGGCAGATGGTAAATTTGCAGCTGGCTTTGGCAATAACCAAATGGGACTACCACTTGAAGGACTAAAAAAAAAAAAAAAGGAAGTTGCCACAAGATGTCATAAAAATTGGCAACAAAATGGTTTATATGGCTAAAAGATATGTGAGTTTGTGAGCGCTGGTCATCGATTTTTTCCCTTCTCCCCCGTTCAAGCCGTTAATAATGCATATACTTTGTTGAATCAGTAATAAGCATTAAATTTCTGCATCATTATAATTTATATTTTCTGCAAACTGCCGGCTGACCTTCATTAAAACACGAAATTATTTGTCCTATATATCCTATATATGTGCATATATGATATACATTTATCCAGTCTGCTCATATTTAATATGCAACAATGACAAATGGCCCAGACATTAGGAGACACATGCTCTGACCTCTGATACTAATGATAATGTTGCAAACAAATACGAAAAAAAAAAGGAAACTTTTTTATATATCTTTTGTCTTATCTGTCAAATGAAATGGCATTTTTCAAGTGAGTCAAAACTTTATTTGAAAAATGTGCAAAATAATAATAATAAGAAAACAAAACGTAAATGTAATTTATTTTATAGCCTCTTGGCGTATACTTAATATGTACGCATATATATTTGATTTATAACGCATACGCCACCGTCTCCAAGTTGCATTTTGCTTAGAAAGGTGAGCTTAGATAAAAAGGTAAGCGGAGTAGCTCAACATTATAAAAGCCACGCTCTAATTAAGATATATGTAAATGATTAAGAAGAATATATGTATAAAATTATAAGTGGACAAAAAACTAATAGAATATAGATTGTAAGACTAAGATTAATAGAAATAGTGTTGGCAAGATTAAAGGAAAAGATTAAATAATACACAAATAAATCGATGCAACATTTTCCCTTTATGTCTCCATACAGATCCAAAACACGTACTAAACAAAATAACAGAAAAGTGTTTTGATTTTGCAAATAGAAACGCGAATCGAACTCGAGTCTCACTGCCAGTAAATCGTTTTTTCAAATCAATGGAACTTTAAACCTTATTGCAGCCAATGGCTATGCCGCAGGGCTTCCTAAAGGAAGTCAAAAGGTTTACAGAAAATTGCGTTTTATCCATTCTCTCCTTTTGAACCGCTGCAATTGAAATGCATTTCCATTTGCTAGATTCATAAGTTTTAAAATTATTCTCAATGTTAAAGTCGAATAACAAGAATGGCAATATACACTTTAGAAAAGTATTTATCTGTGTGATGAGTACATGAATATAACTTAAAAGGGAAATAAAAGAAATATCAAGCAAGAAATTGTTAAAATTGTTAAAATTTGGAAGATTCACTAGATGGGGTATAACGAGATAAAAGTTATTCCAAATATTGGCATTTGGGAGGGAGTGCCAGACTCCTCCACTAGGTTCGTGTCTGGCCACCTTTTTTGCATTTTCACTAGAACAATTTACACACTGTCTATATATGGAATAATTTTCATTTCCATTTCTCACATATTCTTCTTACGTGTTCGGCAAAGATTTCCCAAAAAAATATTTGCATATATATGTATGTATATATGTACATAGGCACTATACATATTTTTCGCAGTGACTGTAAATGCGTAGATTCGCCCCTTTAAGTTTTATCTAGTGTAATATCTTTTAAAAGATATACACATACGTGTTCCTATGGTTGTTATCTAATTCATTGAGATTCACAATTGTGATGCAATTTGTGTTGGACTTAAGGAGTAAATCTTCTTATTTTGTCGAGATTTTTTTAGATTGTTTTATCTACCACACACGAGCACCTTGAAAAATTTTTGTTGTTTGTTTATTTATTTGTGTTTTTGGTTTTTTTTTTTTTGTGTTTGTCTCCTGTCTCTTGTGAGAGACATTGACTTTATTCAGCTTGTTTGCTCTTATTGTCGTCATCTTTTTTCCGAGATTTAACAAGAGGGCCCCAATGTATATGGTGAGTTTTGAGTGGTTCTAGTCGAGTATTCTTATCTGGCAAGTTGAATGGCCATTTATTCGCGTTTTCACTTTAATTTTCTTCATCTCCATCTCGGTGTCTGTTTAATGGAAATGCATTTTGGCCATTTGGACGTGAAGCTGTCAATGCTGTTCCTTATCATCATTTTTAATATTATTATTATTATTTTTACCTACATATCTGAAGTTTATGTCCACATAGACACGGCCAATGCCAACACATACATACACACAGATGTATGTGTGTATAAGCCACATATGTTTGGTTTACGTGTCTTGGCTCGTTTTTTCCATCAGACTCTTTTGGTTTTGCTTTTTTGCCTCTGCTGCTTCTTTTAGTCTATTGCATTAAGTCGATTTCGCGCTCGAATGGATTTTGTTTTGGTTTGAAGGATAAAAACAAGGACAATAAGAGTATAGAGGACTACTACTTGGCTTGGCTTGTTGGCAGTTGGCTAAGCCACTTTACTTTTTATACGCTCAATCGAATATACTTTCACTTTTGCGCACACTATGTGTCGAAAATCAATCGATTGTTAATAACATCAAATGGCTAAAATGGATTTTCTTCAAAGTTAATTAACATTTGTGTATTTATTTATTTTTTTTTTTTTTTTTTTTGTTTTGTGTGTGTTATGAAACGAGAGAAATAACTAATTTTAACCTTTAATTAATTTATCAAACGATTTAATTTGCAGTCAGTTTATCAAGCAATTATGAAACCTTTATAAATGTTGACACAGGACAAACACACACACACAGCAGGACATTTTTACGCTGCTTAAGAGTGTGCGTGATGGCCAGAGGGGTAGAAAGAGGCGTGTTAACATGTTGCACGCACATTTACTTTCAATTTATATACACAGAAACCTTGAAAACAATTGTCTGAGAAGTTCTGCGCCTAAAAGCAGGCCACACTAAATCACTCTGCCTCTGCATGACTATCCAAATGAAGGACATACTTGAGAAAGGGAAAAACGATGGTTTTTCTTTATATTTTCTTTCTTCTTCTCCTTTTTTCACTTCTGTCAGTCAGCCAAGTCCAGTGCTTATTTTTTCCTCTTCATCCCTCAAAGCAGTTCAAGCAATTCCGAGCCCTCATGTTATTAATGTTAATTACTATGCTTTGACGCCGCCAACCGCCACGAAAAGCTCTTTATCCCTCGGAAAAAGCCGCAACACATTTTCCGAGAGCTTGCCAACTAACCCAAAACTTCGGGACTAATTTGTGTTAATTTCTTATTTTTATCCCCTCACGTCGCGCCTCTTTCCTTCTGTGTGTGTGTCTAACTTTCAATGCTTATAACTTAGTTAAAACTAAAAACAATTTTAAGGCTACCCAAAAAGTCAAAAACTACTGCCATACGATATTCTCTTTGTTGGCTTTTTGATGTTGCTTTACATCTCTTTAATGTGCATAAACATTCAGCTAATGGGAAATAAAGAAAATTACATTAAATAAAAGTATGTTTCGAAATGTATTTACTTATTCGTGTTTATCATAAATGACCATGTAAGTGGCCATTTATAATTCATGAAGTATACAATTTTCCATTTGATATTCCTAACAGTGAAGATTTTATTCCACCTAATTTTGAAGCTTGAGCGAAGACAAATTACGTATACGACGCGTATAACAATAGAAACTAATCAATTTGATTAAATCAAATTCAAAATTCTTGGAATGCATCTTCATTGGAATTTCAAAGATTGCATCTGTATTGGACACTTAAACTAAACAATAGAATGGTAAATTAACGGAAGTTGACAACCTAGAATATCTAAATACGTGTGTTTCGACCAATTAAATAAAATTAAACTATTAGGCAGTCATATAAAGGTATCGGAGCTATGCGGAGTCTCCTCATTTAAAAAGTTGCTAAACTTAAAAGTTAATACTACTTTTTTAAACCTTTTGAATGAAAACATCATTAAACATCATTAAAAGTAAATCTAATAGTTGTTCATCTGCCTCAAGTAATTTTCTAATACCTCATATTTATAACCATAAAGTAAACCAAGTTAGAGCAATAACCATGTACATATGTATGTATTTATTTCGTTTAGCATTTTACTAATGTCTAAATGATTTTCATTAAAATCACTTTACTGGAAGCATTTGACCATGATACAGTCCGAATTTTTTTGAATCCTTATAGGCTTCAACTTTTCCCACAAACCTTAAGATCTTGATAAATATCTAATATAATTATACGAATCAATTGTGTTTTTTTATGTTAATTTATTTATTTGTGTTGTCTCAGCTTCAGACAGCTTTAACAACGAATTTGAGCTTTAGAAATTGAGTCAAAGTTATTGTGCAATCGGAGTTGGTCTGTCTGTAGAACAATTTCAGCACTCATCGTTAAGAAAACAATTTAATAAAGTAACAGATTTCTAGACAATGAATATATAACATATTTACACCGACTAGATCAATATAAAAAGCACACATATCTCAGCTCAAACGAGTTACATACATATATGCATATCCATTTGTTCATCAATCTCTATTAATCTACAACAGACTAAAGCGAGAAACTGAATACAGACTAAATAAGTATGAATTATCAAAGCATATTGTAATTATTTTCCCTAAGAATCGCTTGCTTAAGACTGTTTACAATAAAGACAAGTAAATAATTTATAAAATCATAAGTACATATCTAGTGGTATTTCAAATTTCGCGTGTTTGTATGTTTTGTTTTTTTAGAATTTTCTCAAGAGGCATAGACCACCTCAAACTAGTAAAATTTAGAGAATATCAGTTCCATTCTGAAGCATAATTTAAGTTTTGTGTTAAATTTCTGTGTTGCCTTAGTTGAAAGAATTTCGTTTGCAGAACTACGGGAACATGTGCTGTCTATGTGTTTGAGTTTTAGGTGTATGCGTGCGCGCCTAATTGTATGCAACAATTTATGCAGAAAAGTTTTTTGGAAATTTTCACTTTTTTGGCAAAAAACACTTTTCGCGTTATTAGAAAATTCCAGCAGGTAAAAGATTTATGTCAGCCATTAAGACCAAGCCAACTGCCAATTGAGAGGAGGCAGAGCCCAGACAACAGACAATAGTGTGAAAGAGAGACAGAGATAGAGCAAGAGAGACAGATATAATATATATGCATATATGTATATAGTTTGGTAATGGTTGGGCGCAAGGGTGTAGAGGGAGGAGACGTTGATGATGGGGGGTTTGGCTGACCTAGCTTTTTCATTTGCATTAGCATTATCTTGTTAAGACTCACCTTTAAAAATTCTCTCATTCGCAATTTTCAGTTAATTTGATGTTTTTCAGCATCCGGAACAAGCTACAAGAGCCAAAAATTTCTAATTGTTGTTCGTTGTTGTTGTTGTTGTTGTTGTTGTTGTTGTTGTTGTTGTTATACATATATATAGTTGTTGCTGTTGTTGGAATGGAAATTATTTCTCATTCTATTATTGTTATTGTTGTTGCTGTATGTTTATGTATTATTGTTGTAATTGCTTTAATGGTTCACAGCAATTGTTGGATCATGGAGTATTATAAACAACTATTTAGTTAATCCATTTAACAATTATTTTCGTGTTTGAATATCGTAAAAATTTTTTATGCTTTTAATTACTTATTTATTTAGGCCTGTGTTTTTTTTTATTGCAATTCTTTTAGTTAACATTTTTAAATGAAAAGAAAATGCTTTTTCATGTTACCAAAAACACAATTGCCTCAAGGCTAACACAAATAATGTGAATAAGAATTCGTATGTGTATGAGTATATCAGTGTGTGTGTGTGTGTGTGTGTGTGTGTGTGTGTGTTGCCTGGTAATGGGGGAGAGATTTTGAGTGGCAGGCAAATGACCCGGAAGTTTTTTCATCCAAAAAATATTATTTATCTCAGTTGTGGTACTGTTTTCTTAATACTCTTTTACCTAAATGGGTTTATTTAATTTTTGAGTAAGCTAAGATATATTACTTAACGACTTCACTTTACGAAGAGACATATTATTTTCGTACTATAAATAATCAGTAGGTAATTTCTTAAAATACAGAAGGGAAATACGTTCCATCAAAATCAATATTTAAAATTGATTAGGTAAATCGTGAGTAAACCTAGGTCAAAACAAGACCGGAAAAAACTAATAATTCTATTAAATAAACTTTTATTTGCGATCCCAATCAAAATTATTATTAATAATTGTTAATTATTTAATATATCGATAGTCAAACTATTCATTTTTTAAAGAGTAATAAATAATAATAAAAATTAAGTTAAGATTTGTACAAAAAAATCAATTCTAAATTTCGAAATTTCCAACTTTTTTTCGAAATAGATGAGGAATTGCCTTCGATTTTTTAAAAATCGATTTTGAATAAAAATATAATTCAATATAATCTTCATATTCTTGTTGAATTTTATATGAAAGTTAGTTAACCAATGCAAAAATCTTATAACAGTTTGACATTTAGTCAAATAAATACTTTAAAGAATTTTCAATCTTGAAATGTACTTTCCGGACATTTGATTCCTTGTCTTTGCGCAAAACCATAACTTATCTTAGGGTATAGAAATTACAGCATAAATTACGGCAAAGTTATCTGAGGCCCCTTTGGCCATTTTCTTGTCTTTCATAACACTTAATAAACACATATGGCCGATGGCATTTTGTTTGGTTTACGATTTTCAAAGATTTACGTGAAGTAAATAATAAAAAAAAAAAAAAAAACTTTCCGGCTCTTGGCCTTGTTCCGTAAACATATCTGTCCATCTATATAGATATACATATAAGGATTTAACATTTATCCATACATAAACAATAATTATAGTGTGTAATAGTTCTTATTTTATGTGCGAGAGATCCAAGTAAAGGTTGAAACACATCATGTGATTGGAAATTGAAAACTTTGAAATGAAAATCTTTGATTTATTCCATTCAAAATAGATATTTCGTATCGATTTGGCCGCATTAGTTAATAAACTCGGAAACTTTTGCACAAATCCAATCAATTCTATAATCCAAATAATCATAAAATACAATTTCAATTTTCAAAACAATTTCTTAATGGGTGAAATAAAGAGACTAAAAGAGAAAACAATGAGGGGGCAGCAGTAGAGAGAAAACAAGTGGCGGAATAAGAGAAAGAGCAAGAAAGAGAAAAATCAGGGATATACATATATACGGAACTAGAACTAATCAAAAAATTGTCATTTCATTTAAAATATTTTACAAATTTTATTGAAAAGGTTTTTAAAGTTTATAGACAAAAATGCGATAGAAATGTTTGGTCATAAAAAATGTTACTGTTGAAATATTTTTAGTTGTTAATTAATTAAAATTATTATAAATAAAAATAATAGCCTATTGGCTGCTGGGCAACCAAAACCGAAAGCAGTGGTGGATCAAAGGTAAATTTTTGAGGGATTTGAAAGGGGGTTTAATTATAATCTTTACCAACCCCTGATGAAATAAAAATCTAGATTACGTTCCCTAAGGAGATCACGAAATGTCCTTGACAATAGGAAAAGTTCAAGTGTATAATTCGTTGTTTTGATCCGCCACTGGCTTAGCTGTTTTTATTTATCGTTATGGATCACAAATATTGGGATTGCCCCCTACCCCTTTGACACTCTGCGCCCCTTCAAGAGAACAAAGTTCAAAAGAGAGTGAACTGAAGCTGTTCAAAGACGATCAAAGGGTGACTAAGTACAAACATGGGCTAGGAGGGTGGCGGAGGGGGGTTTGTAGGGGCGATAGTGCCAAGGGAGGTTGGGTAACTGTAAGAGAGAACAAAACTGAAAACCAAACAAATCACAAAAATAAACGATTCCGAACGGCCGTCTGCCTTTTGTTGTTGTATTTGCATACAAAAATAAACCATAAAACGCAGAATAAAAAAAATAACACAGACATTGAATATAATTTTACATTTTGCTCTAACAATTAACATTCTATCTCTCTCTCACTCACTCGTTATTATCAATTGCTCAATCAAGTTCAAATGCATCCCACACACACACCCCCACATGGCGTCTACCCCTGCCACCCACTTTTGAATTATAATTTTGTTGTTTTTCTTTTCGTTTTTGAATTACTTTAAGTAAGATTTTTGCCAAGCTTTGCGTAATTAAACGACACGCGACACATTAAAAACAAAATGCACACACTCGGCGGATTTACGTCTCGTATTTTAAAATGCGATTTCAGCAGAGTTTTTTTCATAAATTTTAGAACTTATCAATTGTTAGTCTACCGCGTACCGTATATAATTCGAAATATATTTCTGCTAATTAATTTTAGCGCACCACACGCGTGCTTCCGATCGTACAACAAAAAACACACTGAAAAAAAAAAGTATATTATTAACAAATTTCAAAAAGTTAATTTTTTTGTTAAAAAATGACTATGTTTGACGGTGGCACGATCCAACATGCAACTCGATCCAACATCCAACAAAAGAGAGTAAAAAGAGAGCAAAAATCGTGAGAAATGGTTGGAATCGAGCAATGGAGTCGAACTCCAACCATGCTGTCGAGCAAAGGAGTCAGACCCAACCATGCTGTCGAGCAAAAGAGTCAGACTCCGACAATAGAGTCGAACATGCAACCTCAGAGTCGAACGTCAAAGAAAAGAGAACAAAGATCATGGAACAAAGAGAACAAAGAGCATTACAAAAACGGGTCAGTGTTGCCATATTTCAAAAACTCAAAAAGCTTATTTTAGCAATATATCCCATCAAACATACATATTAGTTGATAAGAGCATAACCCATTCGACAAAATTATTCTGCTGCGATCGATGGCAACGCCACCTACACCAAAGCAATTTATTTTTAAAAGTCTTAAAAAAATATATCCAAATGTCGTTAACTTTATTATTACCTTATAAATTTATTTCAGTTTTATCCGCTTAAAATATTCCATCAAGCTAAATAATGAATAACAATTTGCATTTCTACATATCCTTTTGTTTTTCATAAAGCATTTAATGTTGTTTTAATGAATTAAACAATTAGCTCTGCAAAAAATATTACTTTTCAAAATATTTTTTCAAGTGTCAGTGTGACTGGGTCATAAATCTGTGACTTGATCTCACAACAGCTGAGGCAGTAGTGTTGGTAAAAGCAAAAATTCAATTTCAGACAAAAAAGCAGTTTCTTTTTGAATTTAAATGCGTTTCTAACAATCTTTTGTTTATAATGAATTCATGTTTTCATTTTCATTTACCACAAAAACTAGAGCACGATTACGTTGCCTAGCTGACCTTCTTGCAGCACTGACTTTCTTTTACGCTTTTGGTTTCGCTTTTTTTTTAATTGCAAACTTTAAAACACGCACACCCGATGTGATTTATTTTTATTAGCGAGCCGCAAAGCAACAACAGAAGCTGGCCACTGGCAACAGCAAAACAGGATGCAAGCATGCGAGGACAACGTCTCAACACTGCCACAGTCCGAACGCGACTAAATGTGATGAAATTCGGAGAAGTTGCTTATATACCCAATCAGAGTGGAAAAGGACTTTGCTGGTTTTTAAGGGGTTAAGATAAAATGCGCAGGCGCAAAGCGGAAACCGTGTCAATCCCTACATATGTACATACATACATATATAAAGCGAAAGTGAGAGACACTGCCTACGGGCAGGTGGAAGAGAAGTTGGGAGAAGCACATGCAACAGCATTAAAAAACTTTTCTACAGTTAGGAAAACGTTTTGAATTCCACAATGAAAGTAAGTCAAATTTAATAATGGTAGTTTATAATATTAAATATTTCTTGTTAAGCTAATTAAATGTCTAATTTTAAAGCAAATAAGTTGCTCAACAATTTGTAAGTAAATTTTTTTGAGTGCAGATTATTGTCTGGTGCAAATGCTTCCATCCCTGACCTAGCTAACCGCCAAAATATGATTTTTATTTTTTCAAAAATAACAGTTATGGGTTGAGGGAAAATATAAAAATCTAAAATAAAAGTTATTTTTGAGTTTTATTTTAAAATAATTAATATTATAATATTATAAATAATTAATAATTATTTTCGGTCTCTGATACAAATACTTATTATGAATAAGTATTCATTCGTTTTTTTATTGTCTTTTACGGAGTTAGCTGAAATTTGCAACATGACTAACAATCCGCAACTGTACCCAATTTAGATTTTGCAACTGTACCTAATTTGGAGAGCGAGAGGGACAGATAGTTGAACTTTAAATTGCTTTTCTTTCATTGTTGCTGGCTCTTGAAAATAAGCGGACGTTTCTGAAAGAAAAACTCAAAAATGAACGACAACAATTTCGACAAGATGGTAAGTAAACTAAAATATATATTTATTATCATAAATATACATACATATATTGCTAAAAAAATTTATTTATTTCTTTATAATTTAATAAATTAAATTTCTAATTTTTCTCCCACAGCTTGACTATCTAACGGAAATGAACGCGTCTCATGATCGCCATCTTGAGAGGCAACATGAAATCGCTATTAAATTATTGGATTCTTCATTGGCCCGCCCACCACCGGCATCAAGACAACAAACTCCAACACACACACAGATACAAAGCCTTGTATCTTATTTTCTATCAGATACAGATACACCAACACACACAGCATCACACACTCCAACACGCATCAAGTGCGTAGCCAGCTATTTCTGCAACAGGAAAATACGATTCTGGACGGACGCAGGATTAGAGGAAAGGGTCGTATCTGCTGGCGTCCCACAAGGATCTGTCTTGGGCCCCCTGCTGTGGAACGTCATGTACGACGGTATCCTACGCTTGGATTTCGAGCCTGGCACCCATATAGTTGGTTTCGCAGACGACGTAGCACTGGTAGTGATAGCCAAGGAACTCACGGTAGCCGAAGAAGTAACCAACCGGACGATCATCAAGGTTGGCCAATGGCTCTCTGCAGCCGGTCTGCAGTTGGCCGCCCAAAAGACGGAGGCGGTACTGATAAGTAGCCGCAAGCGAGTCGAGACCGCCAGCATTAGAGTCGGCGACACCACCGTTGTCTCTAAGCGAGCTCTAAAATACCTAGGAGTCATGATAGACACAAGGCTGACTTTTAGAGAACACTTGGAGTACAGCAGCGAGAAGGCAGCATCGGTAGCGCAATCACTCTCCCGAATGCTACTCAACACACGTGGACCGAAACACGGACGGCGTCTCTTGCTATCCAGCGTCATACGATCGACTGCACTCTACGTTTAAGCGCAATCAGAGTATGCAGCGCTTTTCGACGCCGCACTGGTGATGGCTGGGTTGCTGCCCATCGACGAATACGCTGCCATCGCGTCGGCTCCTTCACAGCGTCAAGACAAACAAACAGCACTACCACAGATCAGCAGAGAGGTCTCGAGCATCGGAGGGCATGGCAGTCGAGTCTGCGCAGATGGCAGGAAAGGTGGGACTCCTCCTCCAAGGGGAGGTGGACCCACACACTTATCCCTGACATCACTTCATGGGTTTCCAGAAAACACGGAACAGTGAACTTCTACCTCACACAGCTCCTGAGCGGCCACGGATGCTTCAGAAGCTACCTGAAGAGATTCAACCACGACGTGTCGGATGAATGCACATGGTGCGGAGCTGGCATTGTAGAAGACGCAAGCCATGTGCTCCAGCACTGCCCACGCTTCGACGTAGAAAGGTGCCGTCTGCAGAACGTAATGGGCGAGCTGGTGACGGCGAGAAATCTCATCAGGATGATGATCGCAGTACCGACAAGTCGTTCCGCAGTAGCCGTCATCTTTTATTTTTTGTTCTCACCTTATGTTCCCTGCCTATTTGTAACTTTATGTATTATATGTTCGTAAGTTCTAAAGAAATAAAAAAAAAAAAAAAAAAAACACTCCAACACGCACACCAAAACGCACAGCATCACACACACATACACATATCAATCTGAGTGAGGACCTCTTTTTGGAGGACTTTGAGAATATTCGCGACGAAATTCGAAAAGTCCTCCAAAGAGAGGTCCTCATTGAGGTTGATATATCGCGATATTTTGTGTTGTTGGTAGGCGGAAGGGGAGAGGGCCGCTACACAGCGGAATGCGATATATGCGCGCAATTTAGGACCCGGCAGCAGCAACAAGTGACCAACCACAAACAGCAATGCCCGGGCCATGCTGCGTTTGGGCCATTGCGGGATGCATACGAACAACTGCAGCTATCGGAGAACAATAAATTGCTCGATTTGCTGGCCCACATCCCGAGAAGGGGTGCCAATATGGATTACATAAAAAGCATTATGGATGAGCCCAAAAGAAAAAAAGTTGATAAAAGAAAATCGCCTCTTTTAGGAAGTTTCCCAGTTTCCCCAATTTCCTAAATTTTGTAAACACATTATATCTATTATTAATAATAAACAGAAATTATAACGTTTATTGAATACATATGTAATTTTAATTTTACAGAAAAAAAAAAGCAAAACAAAACATGCAAAATGAGCGCATATACATATGTATGTGTGTTATTTGTTTTGTTTTTTTTTCCTTTTCTTTTGTCGTCTTGAAGCTTCCACAGATTCGGTCCATTGACCTTGCTACACTGGTCAAATTCTTGATGACAATTATTATTAAAAGTGGAGATTTTTCAAAATTACCGCCAATATCCGCCACATTTTTTGCAACACAGATAGTGTTGACCACTTGACACTTCCCAACACTGCAGAAAGAAAACAAGAATTGCCACCACAAAGAGGAATACGAATCCAGCCTGAAGAATCATACATGAATCCAGTGCTGCAAAACGAAATATCGATAGTATCGAGTACCCAATTTAGATTTTGCAACTGTACCTAATTTGGAGAGCGAGAGGGACAGATAGTTGAACTTTAAATTGCTTTTCTTTCATTGTTGCTGGCTCTTGAAAAGAAGCGGACGTTTCTGAAAGAAAAACTCAAAAATGAACCACAACAATTTCGACAAGATGGTAAGTAAACTAAAATATATATTTATTATCATAAATATACATATATTGCTAAAAAAATTTATTTATTTCTTTATAATTTAATAAATTAAATTTCTAATTTTTCTCCCACAGCTTGACTATCTAACGGAAATGAACGCGTCTCATGATCGCCATCTTGAGAGGCAACATGAAATCGCTATTAAATTATTGGATTCTTCATTGGCCCGCCCACCACCGGCATCAAGACAACAAACTCCAACACACACACAGATACAAAGCCTTGTATCTTATTTTCTATCAGATACAGATACACCAACACACACAGCATCACACACTCCAACACGCATCAAGTGCGTAGCCAGCTATTTCTGCAACAGGAAAATACGATTCTGGACGGACGCAGGATTAGAGGAAAGGGTCGTATCTGCTGGCGTCCCACAAGGATCTGTCTTGGGCCCCCTGCTGTGGAACGTCATGTACGACGGTATCCTACGCTTGGATTTCGAGCCTGGCACCCATATATGTAGTTGGTTTCGCAGACGACGTAGCACTGGTAGTGATAGCCAAGGAACTCACGGTAGCCGAAGAAGTAACCAACCGGGCGATCATCAAGGTTGGCCAATGGCTCTCTGCAGTTGGCCGCCCAAAAGACGGAGGCGGTACTGATAAGTAGCCGCAAGCGAGTCGAGACCGCCAGCATTAGAGTCGGCGACACCACCGTTGTCTCTAAGCGAGCTCTAAAATACCTAGGAGTCATGATAGACACAAGGCTGACTTTTAGAGAACACTTGGAGTACAGCAGCGAGAAGGCAGCATCGGTAGCGCAATCACTCTCCCGAATGCTACTCAACACACGTGGACCGAAACACGGACGGCGTCTCTTGCTATCCAGCGTCATACGATCGACTGCACTCTACGTTTAAGCGCAATCAGAGTATGCAGCGCTTTTCGCACCATCTCTGACGACACCGCACTGGTGATCGCTGGGTTGCTGCCCATCGACGAATACGCTGCCATCGCGTCGGCTCCTTCACAGCGTCAAGACAAACAAACAGCACTACCACAGATCAGCAGAGAGGTCTCGAGCATCGGAGGGCATGGCAGTCGAGTCTGCGCAGATGGCAGGAAAGGTGGGACTCCTCCTCCAAGGGGAGGTGGACCCACACACTTATCCCTGACATCACTTCATGGGTTTCCAGAAAACACGGGGCAGTGAACTTCTACCTCACACAGCTCCTGAGCGGCCACGGATGCTTCAGAAGCTACCTGAAGAGATTCAACCACGACGTGTCGGATGAATGCACATGGTGCGGAGCTGGCATTGTAGAAGACGCAAGCCATGTGCTCCAGCACTGCCCACGCTTCGACGTAGAAAGGTGCCGTCTGCAGAACGTAATGGGCGAGCTGGTGACGGCGAGAAATCTCATCAGGATGATGATCGCAGACCCAGACGTATGGGAGGCGGTCAGTGCCTTCGCCGTGCGCGTTATGAGGTACTCAGGAAACTGGAGAGGGAAAGGTGTGCCCAATAAACAATTAAATCCCACGGTCTGCGATGCAATACCGACAAGTCGTTCCGCAGTAGCCGTCATCTTTTATTTTTTGTTCTCACCTTATGTTCCCTGCCAATTTGTAACTTTATGTATTATATGTTCGTAAGTTCTAAAGAAATAAAAAAAAAAAACACTCCAACACGCACACCAAAACGCACAGCATCACACACACATACACATATCAATCTGAGCGAGGACCTCTTTTTGGAGGACTTTGAGAATATTCCCGAAGAAATTCGAAAAGTCCTCCAAAGAGAGGTCCTCATTGAGGTTGATATATCGCGATATTTTGTGTTGTTGGTAGGCGGAAGGGGAGAGCGCTGCGTGATATGTGGGTGCCAGCAGGCGAAGAAGAAGCGAGTGCACCACCTGCTCGTGTGTGTGGTACTTCGCCTGCTGGGCCGCTACACAGCGGAATGCGATATATGCGCTTTCTTTAAGAGCCGGCAGCAGCAACGAGTAACCAACCACCAAAAGCAATGCCCGGGCCATGCTGCGTTTGCGCCATTGCGGGATTTATACGAGCAACTGCAGCTATCGGAGAACAATAAATTGCTCGATTTGCTGGCCCACATCCCGAGAAGGGGTGCCAATATGGATTACATAAAAAGCATTATGGATGAGCCCAAAAGAAAAAAAAGTTGATAAAAGAAAATCGCCTCTTTTAGGAAGTTTCCCAGTTTCCCCAATTTCCTAAATTTTGTAAACACATTATATCTATTATTAATAATAAACAGAAATTATAACGTTTATTGAATACATATGTAATTTTAATTTTACAGAAAAAAAAAAAGCAAAACAAAACATGCAAAATGAGCGCATATACATATGTATGTGTGTTATTTGTTTTGTTTTTTTTCCTTTTCTTTTGTCGTCTTGAAGCTTCCACAGATTCGGTCCATTGACCTTGCAACACTGGTCAAATTCTTGATGACAATTATTATTAAAAGCGGAGATTTTTCAAAATTACCGCCAATGTCCGCCACATTTTTTGCAACACAGATAGTGTTGACCACTTGACACTTCCCAACACTGCAGAAAGAAAACAAGAATTGCCACCACAAAGAGGAATACGAATCTAGCATAAAGAGGAATACGAATCTAGCATAAAGAGGAATACGAATCCAGCCTGAAGAATCATGCATGAATCCAGTGCTGCAAAACGAAATATCGATAGTATCGAGTCATGGTGCATGAATTCAATATGTTCAAAGCGAATGATGATGATGCCCCATGATGTGGATTTTACGGGCACGTTCCATGCAAGGCATGGGTGCCGCGAAACTTATTTAGTCCGCCCTTCTTAGGATCATAGTCCGGCGATAGTATTTGTTTTGTCCCTTGCGTTCGGCATAAGTTAAAGGATTTATTTGTAATTCAGCTCAACTCGTTTCGCAAACGTCTTTCCCTTTTCCATTCACGCACTTTTTCTCTTCGCATGTCATCACGAGTTCGTCTGGGCTGGTGAGGATTCCTCCGTTTTGTGGCATTCGTATCAAAGGCTTGAAAATGAGTAACTCGTGGCGGAGATTGTTCTATACCCAAACCAGTGCGCTGTTTGCGCAATACCGTCTTCACTGGATATAAACGACCACTTTGTGTGGGTCCCAGGCCGTGTTCGCGATCCCAACCCTGCTTGACCATCAGCTGGAGACCGCGATTTCGAATGGAAATGTTAAATTTGTTTACTTTGTTGGTAGCACCAGGCAATTTCATATTGAACTGATGCACTGTAGAAGTTTGATGGGCACGCAAAGTCGTCTCTTTATAGTCTCTTTCACAAATATCACAGTAGAAGGGTAGAATCGTTTGCCCAAGCTGTTCCAATGTCATCTCCAGTTCTTGTTGCTCCGACCTACCGTTGGTGGTCAGTAGCTCAACCACACTTTCGTGACCCTTCTTTTGGGCCAACGTAAGCGCCGTTTGTCCACTTTTATCCTTGATGTTAGTCTGCACGCCCTTATCTAGCAACCAACTTACAGAATCTACAGCTCCTTCGCAGGCTGCCATCATTAGAGCTGTCCAGCCGTAGGCATCGCAGGCATTCAGCTCCGTCTCTTCGTCTCTAAAGTCTATGCAGGACAGCTCCTTCACATTGTTGTCAATAGCAAAACGAAAAAATTTACTTTTATCGTATGGGAAAAGTTTCTTTGGTCTCTGTTTGGGTTGATTATGTGCCTTGTGGAGTTTGTGGCTGGTTGCCATAGTTGGGGTGTCCAGTACTTCATTATAAAACTTCTGCGCCTCGGCTCCATCGATTTTAATAGTATCTCGTTCAAGTTTCGCCTTCGCCTCTGCCGACACTTCTTTGCCAGCTGGTACAAATCGCTTTAGAGGCACATGTAATGTGGTTAGTGCCCGCCAGTTGGGATGCAGCTCTTCGCCAGTTGAATTCATAACAAAAGCAATAAATTGTAAACAAAATATGTAATTTATTTATCGAACTCATAGAGATGGGCAAAAAAGAATCACAGTGTCAAGTTATTCACTGAGACTGTGACAACAGCTGTATCGAAACTAAGAGATACTGGGCTAGAGTGGGAAAGAATGACTGCAATGTCTGGGTGTTAGAGCGAGAAAAGGGTAATACTTAATGGCAAATTCTTTTTCGCGGGCTTTTTGCCCAACAATCGGAAGTATTGAAAAACGAAATACAGACCTTTAGTGTTACCGTTTCTTTGTGTTGTTGTGGGTGACCATTTTCAGTTGTTAAGGGTCAATTTTGATTCTGACTCTGGGAATTTCGAGACAAATTGAAATCGGAGTTCCTTAAAACTAAAAACAAATGGAAAACAAATATTAAATTGAAAATCCTTTCACCATAAGTAAATGGCAGAAGCGATAGCTAAAACTTAAATATCGCAATTGGAGCAAACCCATGAAGTCAGAATCTAAGGAAGAAGGGGACAAACTGCGTCGTAAAAATCAATAAATGTAACTGTAAGTGGCGGCACGCCCACCAAACAAGGAATAAATGTTAAACCGCCCAGTGGCACCCAGTGAGGTTAGAAAGCGTTAGAAGAGAAGCAAGCAACAAGCGTGCCAAAAACAATGTCGGATGAGGAAGATGAATCCGTGTCGGAGGGTTTCTCGGCCAGCGAGGATGAATGGAAACCCAGCAAGGATGCACGCGGTGGCGAATCATCGGACGATGATGATAGCGATTATGATGAGACCTTGGCCCCCGGAACTGCAGCAGGAACAGGAGCAACTAACGCAAGTGGCAGATCCTCGGCAGGGGGATTGAGGAAAAAGTGAGTAAATTTATAGCATCATATGTCAACTTAATATTAATCCAATTTTCTGCACCAGGGGGGAATCGAAGCAGCCACTAAGTAATCTTAAGGGTGGCGCTTCTGTCAAGAAACGCAAACCCACTGGTCAATCTTTGCGTTCCAAGTTATACAACAAATATCGACCGCCACCCAAGACATTTTCGACATCGCCCCAACAGAATTCCCCATCAGCTTCGGGTTCAAAAAACGCCAAAACGCCCAATGAAAGCGATGCAAATGCACATGGAGATGGAGATGGATCGAGCAGCGATTCCAGTGGTGATGACCATTTGGTTAATCCTGCTGATCTCGATTTTGGTTCTAGTTTCTTTTCAACGAACAGGGAAAAGTCACCAGCACCGCCGCAGTTCGATTGCAATGCGGGCATCACTCTCTCCGATTCTGGCTCCGGATCCGAGGACAACAACGAGAGCAGCAACAACGAGGCCGAAGATGATAATGCCGCCAGCACCAAGGCATTTGATTTTCGTGGCCTGCTCGAGAATGCCAATAGCCTGGAGAAGACCAGAGATGTGTTAGCCAAGAGGGCAACAGCGACACCTTCCACTCAAAAAGTTCCGGTGGCGTCTGCCCAAATGGATGTTAGTGCTTTGCTTGCATTGGGCGAAAACCAGAATTACGCCAACGTAATTGAAGATGAACAAAAAGGAACGGAGAATCGTCGAAGACTCAATCGACAGCCGCCTTCATTAGATGGCCCATCGCGTCTAAGTAAAACCAAATCGACTCGCATTAAACGGCATACAAAGACCCGTCCGGTATCTACAGTCATTACTGGAGCTGCTGCTGGAGGCGGTGGTGACTCGGATGATTCAGATTTTGAGGAAGTAGCAGGTAGGCGAAAATGCAAGTAGGTAGTAGACAGTATGCAGAGATCGGTTGTGGCGCTGTAGTTAGGCTAAACTCGTATGTAATCCCAAAGAAAAATAACGCTTCCAAAAATTGCTCCATATGAGACTGCGTAGTTTTGTTTTGTGTCCTCCTTCCCCCTAAAAAACTAAAAAAATTACCAGAGAAATGAAGTTGTGAGATCATATATATATATATATATATACAAAAAATATATAAACCTATTTTACTGTAACATATTGTTAGTCTAGAATCTAGACTAAAGATTTAGACGTGCTATATAAATTAACCAAAAAACTAACCCAAAATGCCTAACTCAGATCTCCAAACAAGATCTGCAACAAACAAAAACAGACACTAACCGAAAACAAATGCTTATTATGATCTCTTCTTTTTGGTGTGAATGTTCTTGAATCGAATTCGAATCAAATGTAGTAAGATAAATTGAATATATTAATGTTTCACAATACAAAATAATCCCAGGGTCGACAAATACCACAAATATTAGTTCAATTTTTACTATATCAGTTTCTATATGTGTTAAAAAAATTTATAACCCTTTAAATTATACTTAAATTAAGATTTTAAAACATTTTATATAGGCTAGAGCTTTTAACAAAATTCTCAAATGATTTTAAAAAAGTGTTTTTTTATAAGGAAGAAATATGTTTGGCCAAGATTTTAGAGCCTCTCTACCCTATAACTGATGGAGTATAAAAACGGGTTTCAAATGGAATCAAAATAGTTTTTAATTCTTTTAAAATTTATGTGTATGAGACATACTGAACTGATTCGACTTTTGTCACTTATATTTTTGTTGTTGTTGGTAGCTAAATGATATAGTTATGATATTCTAGATTTTCCAAAGACTTCAATATTTTGTAAATTATATTTATTTGTAACCCCTTTCAGTATTTGTTCTCAAGAAATCTTTAAGGGACGTTCCTTGTATTCTAAAGACGTAATATTCAAGAGAGAAAAGAGAACTGTCAAAGATTTTGAAACTAAATGTCTTATAGTTTTCCTCCATAACATTTCCTTAGAAACTTTTATACAAAGTACAAATTCCTATAAAATAATGAAAGTGCGAGATAGAAAAACTAGAAATTTGCCTTAAAGAACTAAAAATCTCTTCCGACTTATTTTAACTATTCGTTTACATGATTTTGTTGTTAATCTTATAAATTACACATAAAAGGTTTTAGTTTTTGATTATTATTTAGGAGTATGTCTTTAGACAAAACTAATTAAAACAACAACTAATTATCGTGTATATTGTCGATCACTGGGTATAATTCTCATTAAATCTGTGTGTTGTTACATGTTAATGATGTTACTTATCACAAATGAAAAATTTTTAGATAAATTATGAAATGAATGATCAAAAATTGGAATTGTTGTACAAAATGCATTTATTTTTTATTGTTTTTTCGTATGAGAATCTCTTGGAGTTTAAGAAAAAAAAAATTATTTTAACTTTCCGTTGCTCTCGCAGATTTTAAAAAACAAAGAAAATACATTTAAAACAAAAAGAAAATAAGAATGAACAAAGAAAAGAAAAATAGTAGCCAAAGCAACTACAACTTATGTACTTACTTTATGGCAATTTCCGAGTGTTTCATAAGTAAATCAAAAAAAAAAAAAAACATAAATTTTGAGTCTATATAGATTAAATATATTTAAATGAAATAAAAAATAGCTAAAAATCGATTTAAAACTGATGTTAAAACGAATTTACTTTAGACAAATTGTATTCACAAACAGCATGCAAAAACCGAAAAACATAATTTTAATGCAAAAAAAGAAAGCAAAAAAAAAAAACAAAAAAATAACTAGTGAATGTTTCATGTAATTAATTACTTTAAAACAAAACAAAAAAAAAAAAAAAAAAACAAATGCACTTCCAACTGATAAAAATCAATAAATAAATAAATGCAAGAATGTGTTAACTAACAAAAACAATTGAGCAAGTAATCTAACAAGGAATCGTTTTTGAATCCTTTTTGCCTTAGCTTATGTGTTCCATTTGTTTGCTCATCCTTACCACTCCCCACAAACTACGCCTTTACAGATGCCGAATTGAGCAGCGATTTGGATGACTCGGCCACCACCCCCAATATCTCAGGGGATTTGGAAATTCATGTGGGGGCTGGGACAATGCGACCCACCAAGGAACAAAAGACTCAACATGAACTGGAAATGGCATTGAAACGTCGTCTCAACCGGGATATAAAGGAACGTCAATTGCTGATGCATAAAGTCAGTCTAATGTGTTTGCTATTGCGGAGTATTAAGTACAATCGCCTGTTGGGGGACTCGAGCCTAATGACACAAGCTCTGAAGCTGTTGCCTAGCAAAAATGCTTATCCCACCGAAAGGGGCACTGAAGTAAAGTATCTTCAGTCATTTGTCACCTGGTTTAAGACAGCGATTAAGTTGCTTAGCCCCAATTTGTATCCCAACAAAACGGCCTCTTCGAAGAAATGTATTATCGAAGAGCTTCTTGAGCAGATTAAGCGTAAGGAAGCACGTTCCAAGCAGGATATGATCTTCATATTCATTGTACTTGCACGTGGCATGGGAATGAATTGCCGTTTGATTGTTAATCTCCAGCCAATACCCCTAAAGCCAGCTGCTTCTGATTTGTTAACTATCAAACTAAAACCAGATGATAAGAACAAATCGGGAACAATCAAAGATGAGAAAGAAGATGATGAGGAGGAGGACGATGATGATGAAGAAGATGAGAAGATGAAGAAGTCGAAATCCAAATCAAAAGCAAACACCAGCAGCACAAAAACTATTAAGCCAGAGGTAGTAAAAGCAACAACAACAAAAACCAAAACCACTGTCAAACAGATCAAAGAGGACACTGATGATGGGGATAAAAAACCCACTTCATCTTCCCTTTTGTCAAAGAAACTCAAAAAAGAATCGGAACCTATTAAACCAATTGCAAGGCTAAAGAAACTAGATCACAATGAAGAACTTAAACCCGAAATAAAACCAATTGCAAGACTAAAGAAACTAGAGCCCAATGAAGAACCTAAACCCGAAATAAAGCCAAGTACTTCAAAAGATGCTGTCAAGCCTCAATTGTCCCGGCTGAAACGTAATGCCAAAAATGAGAAACCATCTAAAGAAGATGAGATTAAGAAGGCTAAAATTGAGACTCAAACGCCGCCAGTAGCAAGACGCACACGTCAAAGCAAGAAAGAGTCTGCGATTGCCGAAAGAATTGGTTCTCCGGTGATACCCAAACTTGTTATTCCATCTAGCAACAAACTAAGCGATGCTGAGAATACCCAACCCAGTCGAGAAACACGTTCGCGTAGTAAATCTCCAAAAGTTTTCATATCGCCCACATTTTTGGCTCATACTTCACCAAAGGACGCTGTGGTGGAAACAAAACTTCCTCGAACACGCCGACAACTCAAGTCCAAGGTTAGTCAGTTGGGTATACCACAATTAGATGGCGCCGATGATGTCGATATGCCAAAGCCCAAGAAGCGTCCAAAGTTGGAGAAACTAAATCGATCGCATGAAAGCAAAAGCAATACATCAAGCGAAATCTTCGAACCTCCAAAACCAGTGAAAAAGGCACCAATTCTACCCAAATCTGTACAGAATTTACGCAAGGATCGTCGTGTTTTGTCCACAGATGATGAAGGTACACTTGGTAAGGATCGCACAAAGCCCACTGCCTCTGATATGTGGGTAGAAGTTTGGTCTGAAGTGGAAGAGCAATGGATCTGCATTGATCTATTCAAGGGTAAACTCCATTGTGTGGACACCATCAGAGTAAGTTCCAGCCCACCAGTCCAAAGTCTTTGCCAGATGTTGTCTAACTCGGCTCTCATTTATTTTGACCCCCTTTAGAGAAATGCCTCATCCAATATGGCCTATGTGTATGCCTTTCAAGATGATCACAGCATAAAAGATGTCACGGCCCGATATTGCACCAGCTGGACCACAACGGTGCGTAAGGCACGTGTGGAAAAAGCCTGGCTGGATGAGACTGTGGCCCCCTATTTGGGTAGAAGAACTAAACGTGATATACGCGAAAATGAGGAAATGCGTCGCATACATGCCGACAAACCATTGCCCAAATCCATATCCGAATTCAAGGATCATCCTTTATATGTACTCGAAAGGCATTTACTTAAATTTCAAGGCATCTATCCGGCAGATGCTCCCACCTTGGGTTTTATACGCGGTCAGCCTGTATATTCTAGGTAAATTCTACTTCAGTTTGAGTTGTTAACTTTCATTAACTTATTGTTTATCTAGGGATTGTGTTCATTTGCTGCATTCCCGTGATATTTGGCTAAAAAGTGCTCGCGTGGTGAAACTTGGCGAACAACCCTATAAAATTGTTAAAGCTCGACCCAAATGGGATAAGGTAAGTGCATTGTCCATTTATAATTGCCTTCTTTAATACTGTTTCCGTTACCAGTTAACTCGTACCGTAATCAAAGATCAACCATTGGAGATTTTCGGCTATTGGCAAACACAAGAGTATGAACCACCAACGGCAGAGAATGGCCTGGTGCCGCGTAATGCCTATGGAAATGTGGAGCTCTTCAAAGCCTGCATGTTGCCCAAGAAGACTGTGCATATGAGATGTAAGTTCATCAGCTAACTGAAGGTATTTCAACATCTCTTAAAATCATATCTCTCATCCCATTAAAAACAGTGCCTGGCCTCATGAGAATTTGCAAGAAACTTAATGTCGATTGCGCCAACGCGGTTATTGGTTTTGATTTCCATCAAGGCGCTTGTCATCCCATGTACGATGGTTTTGTGGTTTGTGAGGAGTTCGAGGAAGTGGTTACTGCCGCCTGGGAGGAGGACCAAGAGGAACAGAGCCGTAAGGCTCAAGAGAAATATGAGGCTCGTGTCTATGGCAATTGGAAGAAACTGATCAAGGGGCTTCTTATACGTGAACGGCTTAAGAAAAAATATAATTTCTAAACACATAATTTTCGCAAACAATTAATTTTCATTTTTGGTATTATGTATTACATTCAGTTCGTTTTGTCAGTAATTTTATTTTTCATATATTTTTTTTTTATTTATATATATATATATGTTTATTTGTTTTTTTGTGTCGTACTTGAGAAATAATTGAAACTTATTTTTGTGTAACTTTTCGAATTAAAAGATGTAATTTAGCTGAGTAAGTTTATAATAAGATGAAAACATTTATACACACGCGAATTAAGAGAAAGAATTAGAGAGATATCGATATCGATTGATTGATTGGAATGCTTCATTATCTTCATCCTAGAGTTTAATATAAAAGTAAAACTTAATGTCAAACAAATGCAAATTCAAAAATTGTTTTTTTTTTTTAGCTTTGATTTGAAAAAAAATACTTTGGTTTTTTTTAGTATATATATATTTAGATTACAACAACATCTAGCAAATACTCTCATTGACTTTTGAGCAAAACTTAATTTAAAGAAAAGGTATTGCTTAGTCTCTTTCTTAGGGTTATCCTAGATATATGTGCTGATCCGCAAATATACATGTTAACCCTTTCACTGAAACTAACTTACAAATCATTATGGTCCAAACCACGGAATGCGAGCAGCAAGTTAGAAATTCACCGAATTTGAAACTAAATTCAGAAATAAAATCAATTTAGAAGGAAGGAATTTCGCTGATTAAGTTTTGGAAAATAATGTCTTGAAATTTTGAAAACATTTCTGGATATATCCGTAGCTCAAATAGTCCTCATAGTACTGGTTGGTACAAAATTGGAAACCATTTTTTATAAGGTGACAAGAAATAAAATCTCTTTTTTCTGATGAGCTTTTCGTACATATGGACAACTTCATAACTAATATTGACTAAAAGTTAGCAGTAAAAATTATTTGGAAATGTAAGCAAAAATATCGATTCCGTAAAATTCATTCAGAATTGAAAACAAAAACATTTCTGAATATTATTGAAAATAAAATATTCAAATGAGGTTCACAAATTTGTAGTTCAACTGAGTAGAAAATTTACAGCAGTTGGAAAAATCGTATCCAATTTGGTTAAATATGATTTCATATATCTACTACAAATCTTTGCAACGGGAAGATTGGTAATTTGAAATTTTAACAAAATAATTTGATTTCCTTGCTTGTATTCCGCTCAAAAAGATAAAAATTAATTGTAGGCAGTTAGGAAAATTCGTAAAATGTACGAAAAACAAAAACAAATTTTCATAAATAAATAAATTAAAAACTTTAAAATAAAAATATAAGTATACACATATAGTATACTAAGCTCTGGAATCTTAAGCTGATAGCGTAGTCGTTGTTCGATTTGTTGACTCCGTTGATTGTTGTTGTTGTTGCTGCTGTTGCTGCATTTTTAGACTGTTGCTTTGTGACTTTAAATAATCGATGTACATGCGCCTGGCTTGATTGAGAACTCTGGTTACATCATGCTTACGTACCATTTTATCAAAATGCATGGCTATTTCATTATAATCCATGCCAGCTTTCATTATGGTATTGCGATGTTGCAGGAGTAGAGTCAAACAGAGAAACATGAGAAAAGCATTGCCGCCACCGAATTCACTGGGTGGAGGTAATGCAGCAGCTGTAGTAGTTGTTGTTGTTGTTGCTGTTGCGTTGCTGCTGCTGTTGTTATGCAGTCCATTCCTTTGTGGCGAAGTTAGGCGTGGCAAATATGCACTCTCATCATCAGCATGTGATGCCAATTCGACCAAAGGCAACGGCACTTCCTCTGGCAAATTGGGCTCCGTGGATATGGGTACTATAACCTCGGGCAAGCTGCTACTATTTCGCATGCCCAGCAATAGATGACTTTCTTCCATAAAAGGATTTGGTGTTGTGGTCGAATTGTGGCATTCACTTTTCGCTGCTGCCAAACGTTGCCGACGACGCATATGCAACTCACTGACATCGGGACATTTAATAATCTCATTCTCTTTCAAATCATCCACCAGATCGAGCGTGTCCTTGTCCAATTTCTCATATTCAATATCATCCTCGATTTGGGGTGTTGGCTTCTCCGTGAAGGGCAAACCGAACACTTGACGATCCAAATTCTCTGCCTCTAAACGCAATTCGCGGGTTATGGCTGTTGTCATGGGATAATATTCCTGGTCAGCATCCTGATCTGGCTGAGACGGTGAAATACTATTTAGACTATAGCTACTCAACTCTGGTTGAGTTTGTTGCTCTTGTTGAATGGCTGTCGCCGCTGTCGAGGCACTCCATGTGGTGTCCGGCAGAGAACAGGAGTCTTCTGATTCATCCAAAGAGGAGCCTGTTGTTAGCTGAACCAGAGGTTTAGTGGTCTGTGTTTGCGGCTGTTTCTCGTTGATTTGCAATTGATTGTTAAAGCGATCCGAAATGCGATTCTTATTCATTGAAGCGAAATTGAGAAATTCATTGAAATTTTTGACTAGTTTTGGCGGAGTCTGTGTTCTTGATGCCATCTCTGGATCCGCCTGTCCCCTGCTGGCTGCTAATTTCTCTTTCAGATCTTTGAAATGACCTCCGCTTGTAGTGCTCATACGTTTCATGCTTTCAGTAACTTGGTTGGCATTAGATGCCAATTGCTTGGCAATAATATTGCTTACGGCTATAAAGTTTCTGCTGTCCATTGTAGTTGTTGTTCCTGCTGTTGCTGTATTTGCGTTGGTGGTAATGGCCTCTTCCTCCAGATTGGATGACGAGGAACTGCATAGGAATGGTCTTCCGGGTGATATTGGTGTTGCTGTTGCTCCTGCTTCTTTAGGTTCTTTTTGAGCATCATCTTTGAAAGGATTCGTTTCTAGAAAACTAGTTGATGACTTTCTATCAAAGACTTCATCATCATCGGAATCGGATTTGGTTTGATTATTTCCACTATCAATTATATTTAAGATTTTGGCCTCATCGAGACTCTGATGAGCCTTGCCAGAGGCACCGCGACGATGATGCTGGCGCCGGGAACTCGATGTGGAGGCATGTCTTGACATACTCTCATCCAGGCTATGATTCAGACGTCGTGTATTGTCCAGGGCATGACTGGAAGAACTTAGTGAGCTGAGCGAGGCCGATGAACTCTGACGACGCAGAGCACAAACTTTGGTATAAGGATTTTCTCGCGGTTTTGTTAACAAATACGAAGGACTAGTAGGCGTCGCGCTGTAGGAAGTGGAGAAAGTGCTGGCACTATTCGGAGCTGAGCTAGTGGCCTGAACATCCACAAGAGGTACATATTCCTGAAACAGAAACATTTATATATAGATTGGAATATTATTTCAACAATCTGCTTCTCACCTTTTCAAACAAGGCCAACTCCTTCTCTCCCCCGGTGCTTGTATAGCGCAGTGAACTCCATTGAACCTCTAACATACGCAGCGCGTCTTCAAAGGGAAATTCTCTCTTTAGTTCGAGCAGCAACCAGCGGTAACAAAAAAGCAAATCGTCAGCCTGTTGTGATTTCAGATATTCCCAGAACTCTGGATCGTAGAAACTCAAGGCTTCAGTGAGATGTGCGAATTTCTGGGTCATTGCCAAGCCGTCCAACATAAAGTTCCCACGAACACGCGCCATAATGGCGCAGAAGCATATATAGGCCTGCGCCTCATCGTTCATAGTGACCAGCAACGGAGAGGCTATATCGGACATGCCCTGGCAATAGCTAACAGTCGGGTGATTCAATGCATAAGTGGTGAGAATGTTGAAAAGTGAAGCAATATTCTGATTATCATCGCTGCCAGCATAGAATGGATGCAGCCGATCTGTACGCAGGACATCCTTTTTCACCATGCTTGTCACATAGGCTAATTCACTGCCGGCCACTGCCTGATGCTGTTTGATGGCCGTTTTCCAGGTATCTCGCAAGCTTAGATATTGTTCGGATTTGCGTCGCATAAATTCCATTCGTTGGTGCCCATCCATGGCCAGACCATGAAGTCCCCGAGGGTAGACATTAAGCAAATGCTTCCACACCACTCGTCGCAAGCTAGGATCAATGCCGCCCAGAAAGATCACCTTATGAAGCTCATCTTTACGTTGTATCTGGCCCAAAGCATCCAGGAAGACGCGAAATTCACTATCTGACATGGGCGGGCGTGGTGGTAAATTAGCCATGTGTTCATCGGATAAATTGAAAGCTTTTTGGACTATGTTAAAGGTTTTTTCCATTTGATTCATTATCAGTCCTGGCAATTTTGTCTGCATATGCTGGACATATTTTTGGGAAACGGCCAACGATTGCAGGGGAGACATCAGCTCACGGGCTGGTCCACCAAGTCCGACACTTCCAATGCCCACCGCCTCTCTGCTGGACGAGGAAGACATTGTTTCACATTCCCGAACTACCGTAAAGGGTTTCACATCAATCTGCAGCATGAGGCATGGCTCCGAGGATGTCTGAATCGATATGTTATGAATGCGAAGGAATGCAGCATCTAAATCCCAATCAGAACGCACTGCCAAGTAAATCTCATTGCCAGCCGGATCGAAGGCCTTGTATTTAATGCTAAAATCTGATTTAATGTCAAAAGCCTTGGCCAACAGAGAGTAGAGAACTTCCAACGTGGTTATTTGCGGATCCACAGAGAATTTCCGCCACTCTGGCTTGGATGTTGGCTCGCATTTCTTTCAAAAACAAAATTGGAAAATAAAAAAAAATTAATTTTGCAAATTTCCACTTTCCATTTTCTTTGTTGTCTCGCTTACCTTGACTTTTACACGCACCGCCTCCCTGGTATAAATGCCCGCCATGTTTTTATTGTCTTAGTCCTCTCTGTTCGTGACTAACTCAATTCCATTGCTATTTAATGCTTTGTTTGCTATTATTTCATGGCTATTCAATATAAATACTTTAAATTGTAAAGAAATTGATAGATTTTGCTTTTGCAACAAAAACAAAACCGCAGATGTATATAACGGCATATCTACATGCTTTATCTACATCTGCGAGAAATGCATTATTAGGAGTGGACAACAAGTAACTTTTGAAAGTCACGCCATCACGAATAAAGTGAAGAATTACAACAAAAGGGTTTATAGGTGCATACTTATTTAAATATGTGTAATTGAAAATATAATTTTTTACTACCAGAAAAACAGTTAATATAAATCCATCAATTCAATTTAAGAAAAATTGTATATTCAGGATGCACAATAAGATTGTTGTATACCATCACTAGCACGAAAAAAGAAAGTATCGATTGGAATTAAAACTATCGATTGGTTGGCTAGGGGTCACACTGATTCTTGTTTTTTTTATGTGTTTGTATGTGAGTTAAGAAGATAGTGCAAAATTGTTGTTATTAATTATATAGTTCTTTTTATTTGTTCTCTGTAAATGCATGGATCAAATCTGTTTTATAGAATCGTGTCCCATTAGCCATTCATGATAATCTCCACTCAACGAAACCGAACGTTTTGGGCGAAGTAGCAGCAGCGGTGCGTAATCAACGAAAATCGGGAGCCCGAGTGTCGAGAATATTATATTTGGGTGTGTATGTGTGTGACGTGTTAGGGAAGACACAACCACAGAGACGCAGCCACATTCACATACACAAACTTACACACACACACATAACAGAAGGCCACAAGGCAAAACCAAGCTGAAGCTCCAAAAGAAATTCCATCATTCATAAAGCCGGCCCTCGATCTTGCCCTTGCCACCACCGATACCGCCACGCCCACGCCTTTGACTATAACATAAACTATACAACAAAACGAAAAAAAAAAGAAAAGAAAGAATAACACCAAAAACTGTCTGCAATTGAGATAAGTTGTGTTTAATTTATAGCTATAGTGTTTATCTGCCCAATTGTACTTGAGTTGTTGGCCTGTGATTGTGTTTGTGTCTGACTCTGTGTGTGATAAAAAAAAAATTCGCGCTCTCTCCCACACTCACTCCCCTCGCGATCTCACTCTCTCTCATGCTATCTTTCTCTGTTGCTTTATCCGTAGTTGCTATAACAATGTAAGTTAAATTATTATGCAAAATAATGCTCTTAACTTCCGTTGACGCATTTATGCTATAGAGAGATACATATATGGTGGTGTATTCATATATGTATAAATATGCGTGTGTGTGTGTGTGTGAGTGGGTGCTTACATATCATTGATTGATAGGAGAATCTCCGAGATTAATTTACTCATATTTATTTGGTTTTGGTTACGGTTTGGTTTGCAGATTGGCCAACATTTGATGGATGACGACACATCATCAACATTATCATCGACATCATGGGCAAGCTTCTATCAAAAATCTTTGGCAACAAGGAAATGCGAATCCTTATGCTCGGTTTAGATGCAGCCGGCAAGACAAGTGAGTATACTCCCATTAAAAAAAAAATGACCATTAACTTTATCTGTTTATATTTTGTTCCCTCAGCGATTCTTTATAAACTTAAACTAGGGCAATCAGTGACAACGATACCCACAGTAGGCTTCAATGTGGAAACTGTCACCTATAAGAATGTCAAGTTCAATGTCTGGGATGTTGGAGGACAGGATAAGATTCGGCCACTGTGGAGGCACTACTATACAGGTAAGAGAATTATTCGGTTTACCACCTTAATGTACAACTCTCTCTTTCTCTGTCTCTGCAGGAACGCAAGGTCTTATATTTGTAGTGGATTGTGCGGATAGAGATCGCATAGATGAGGCACGCACTGAACTGCATAGAATAATTAATGATAGAGAGATGCGGGATGCCATTATACTGATATTTGCTAACAAACAGGATTTGCCTGATGGTATACCACAAACATATTTTTGATTTGTGATTCTTTTCAATTCCGTTTCGTAATCAATTTGACATTTGTATAGCCAGTTGAGTAGACAATTAGACTTTCAATTGGCAATTTAGATCCTTAAATTTAATGTAAACAATGTGTTCAATCGAAACAATAGATAGTATAGCTAAGCTGTAAAGTTTTGTGTCTGGTTTGGGCATTGCACAGCTTGTAATAGTTTCAACAAGTAGATTTCTAAAGAAACCCTGTCCCAAGTTAATGGAACTTCTTGAATTACTAAACAGATTGGTCTGTTTTGTGTATTTTCAAGAAAACTCAACAATATGGGTATAAACAATAAGGTTGCATATCATTTTTGGCCTTCGTTGTAAAGATTACGTTTCGGAACTTAGAAGAATCAGCATTACTTTATTGTAACTCATCGCTAATATGTTTTTTTGTTTTATTTACCAATTTCAGCAATGAAACCCCATGAAATCCAGGAAAAACTAGGCTTAACTAGAATAAGAGATCGCAATTGGTATGTCCAACCATCATGTGCCACAACCGGCGATGGCCTACTCGAGGGTCTAACGTGGTTAACATCAAATCATAAATTATGAGAATCATAATTACAATCACAATCCTCTCCTACAACAAAGCATGTATTAATTCGAAAAGAAGCAAAATTCTATTCTATTTTTATTTATACAAACTGCAAAAACAAAACTAAAAAAGAAAAAACAAACACAACAACAAAAGGAAAACCGCAAACGCATAGTGAAAAGCCCAATACTAAGAATAATCATGAGAGAACGTACGTAAATAAAAAATGCAAATGATCGATATAATATATATATATATATACATGTATATATATGTTTATAATGATTATATATGCAAAATACAAAAAGAAAACAAAACAAATTATATATATATATAAATAAATATATAATCAAAAATAATATTCTCACTAGTAAAACAAAAAAAATAATTATACATTTAAACAAAAAAACAACGTAAAAAATTAAAAACAAAGCAAGAGAAACAAAAGAAATCTTATACAAAATAGTAAAGATAAAGCACAGGCATAAATCATACACATATATATATATGTATAACTATTATTGAGAAGAAAAATCGATCTAGTGTTTAAGTGTAAGATCTTCTTGTAAATTATAAAGCAACAAAGGAATTATATATACATATAGATGATGATGATAATGATTAATGATTATGAGACACATAAGCAATAAGTTGAAAGCTTGTTTATTGCAACTGTTATTTGACTTAGGACAAGATTGGAGATTTGCAGATCCGAAGTCAAAGTCGGAGTCGTAAAATAAATAAATTGTAAATAAATAAATGTTCAATTTTTGAAGCGCAAAACGAAGAAACACCGATAACTTGAAAACAAAACTAAACAACCAGACTCTTCTTCATACAAAAAAAAAAAAAAAAACCCCAAAAAAAAAAAAAAATATAAAGAAATAGTTACTTGTGCCTTCCCTTCCTAAAACGAAAACAACAAAAATCTGATATATGTCTGTGTTGTTCAGATCTACTTGATACTATTCCCAAAACATATATACCATAAACTATATATAGATATTCTTTGCTTATTTTTTGGAATCATATTATTTTGCAAACAAAACAAAACCAAACCAGAAAACTTACTTTGTCTAGTGTGTTGTTTAATTTTGTTAACAAAAGAATGAAGAAAAACTAAACAATAGACATGAAAAATATATATTGTAATCTCTTTATATTTTCCCATGCTTCCTTCTCGCACCCGAAATTGTAGTTGACTCTGTTTCGAATTTCTATGCCAAAAAAGAATGTGAATCCCAGCCACCATTGTGGGAAGGAGAACTCGGTGGGGGTGGTGCTGCTGCTGTTTGGTGGTTGTCGGTGAAATTTATCTGAATTTGATTTTGCTTAACAAGGCGTTCGATAATTGCCCTTTTCGCCCTTTGTCTTCCTGTCAAAAAATACGTGAGCAATGCTCACGTGAATGTCAGTGATTTGCTTATAAAGAGTTTTGATTTTCCCTGAGAATGGAGTATTAAAATATGAATAATATGTGTGTACTTGTGAAAAGTTTGTTTGTTTTGTCTAGACGTTGGCCACGTCAGAGACAGCAGCAGTTTTCACTTAATTGACGCAACCAAAATCTTGTATCTGACAAACCAAACACAAAAAACTGCTGAAGTAAATGAACTAATTTGGTGTAATACTTTTCAGATATAGTTTTTAATATTGGGACGATCTTTCAGCATTCATGAGCTAATTTCATGGTCATTGGTTAACCCCAAGGGCCTGTATGGTCTCAGTTAACCATTAATTTCAGAAAAGGTTTCTTAAAAAAGAACCCGAAATTAAGTAATTAACGTTAGCAGAGATTGCTTACAAACGAGATAAGAGAATTCCCTAGAACAACTCTAAAAATGTTTTCATCAGACTGTCTTTAAGTCCTAACATCTAATCAGAAGAGACTACGAACACAAAAGATTCGGTTTATCCACATTTACAATATATTATAATAATGGAATGAAGTTGAAATGCGGGTCTACCTAAATTATATGTGTACAGTGTGGCCCACATTAATAGGTTCATAGCATTTTTTGACAATAGATCGATCTAATAGGGTAACCATTTCAATTCTACAAAGTTCGCCAGTTTTCATAGGCACTAAATCGGTGGAGAATTCCTGGGGTTATCACCTGGAACCATACATATGTATACATATAATGATTTTCATTTATTTTTTTGAGAAAATTCTTTAACTCACAAAATCAGATTGCGACAACTTGAATCTTTCGAAATTTAAAGAACACAATTGGGAAAACCAATTTAATTATAAAACTTAATAAAGTTTTTATAAAAAAAAAATGGATAATGAATAAAATTCATATATTTTAAATGGAATAAACAAATTATTGAAATATTTCTTCAGGTTAATTCTTATGATATATCATTGAAATTATGATATATTATATAGGAACAAATTTGGTGTAATTTGATAAAATGGAAAAATCATATCATCTAAATCTGGCTTCTCTTCAGTTGTCGAATAAATCTTTTGCCTTTTATATCATTTGAAAAATAGAATGGATCTATTAATCCAGCTCGATCCAAAAATCGTATTTAAGACTGGATTTCTTAAATACAATTTTAATAAGTTTAAAATTCTTTTTTCTTATTAATGTTACTTAATATTTTAAAGTTCAGATGAATGTTTTTGGCAGGATCTTTGGGGAAAGAGTATAGACTCTGAGTGTAAGAAGAAAAAAATGTTAATTTTTTAATTTGAATCTTTGTATTTCTGAATGTTTTAGTAATCTTATTCATTAATTTAGAAATCTATTTAATTTCAAATTGTTTTCATAACTTAGGCACAAAATCAGCAGCAACGCCAAAAATTGATATAAGAAACAAAAGCAAAAAGGTTTTTGATATAAATTGAAATTTTTCGACTGCCAATTTGAGTTTGAGTCTCTGAGGTGCCAAAATACATTGTAATTTCTCAGGCTCTAAATGTTTTTTTTACGAATTGTTATTTTCTTAAAGTATTATAACTTTTTTGGGCGCGCAAATTCCTTAACTCAAATGTTTAACCCATTTTAGAGTAGAATACTTTTTAAAGAGCTGACAACAAAATGAGATTGTTGCAGGAAATTTTCAACGCATCGAAGGGTTTTCCTCACACACACACACACACACACACACACACACACGAAGTGAGCTGTTGATGAATAGAGCGAATTTTGATTGATTAAATAAAGTGCACTGCACTTGATATCAACGGTCTCTCCCCCCTTCCTTCCTTCCTGCCCCCCTTGACTCTAACCATATATGCATATAGCTATATATATTTAGTTATATTTGTGGGTGTGCATGTGCGTGTGTGTGTGTGTGTGCTCTATATGTTGTGGATTGGTAAGGCAAAGCGAAATGTCGCTCGTTCAAATGTCAAGAACCAACCCTCTCGTCTATATTCATCTCGCTTGCCATTTGCCATCTCCCTTGTGCGCATGGCTAACTGTAGCTTCTGCTGGCAGACATTTTTGATGCACGGATATTACAGGATAACGTTGCTCTCGCTCACTTGCTCCTCCCACAATGCGGGTTTTGGGCGTGGCCAAATGTGGAAAGTAAGGCAAGGCAAAGCGCTTTGACTTTTGCATTTGTAAAACTTCTGCTAGCTGATGCTGTACCTCCCCCCACCGATATCCCCAAGTGCTTACTCTCTGTCTCGCTCAGAGTTAGAGAGAGATAGAGAGTGGCAAAGAGAAAGAGATGGAATTTTGGACACAGACTGCGGCTTGGTAGGAGCCTGACTGTTGTGTTCCGACATCTCATTTGTTACAAAGTTAATGTTGGCGTATTAAGCACAGCAAAAGCCTCAACAACAAAAACCCCTCCCCATCTCCGACTAACTGGGACCAGCCTTGTCCTGCCCTCCTTTGCCGCCATCCTCCGCTCGCCATCGACTATATCTGAGGTCGAGCAGCGGAGAAGTAAAGTAAATTTTATCGATTATTGGATTTGTGGGCTTTGCATTGGAGGGCCACAGAGTTTGAATTTATTTATTTAGTCTGATGCGAGGACAAAACAAGGACAATAATGATGTCATGTTCGTTGGCCATTGGAATGATGAGGGGCCATACAGTAAGTATTCACATTTTCCTTCTTATTCATTCATTTTTCATCAAATCTTTTTCAACTCTTTTCTACACTTTTGAAGTTTATTTATTATAGATTACTTCCTCTAATTTTAATATGTATTTCTTTAAGTTAAAGCTAAACCAATAAATTATACCTATACATAGGAATCAAGGAATAAAAGGAATTTTGGGTTTGAGACAATTTCATAAATCTAATATAATATTTTTTATAATTTATATCTATTTTTTATATTTGCCACATATCCTAAATGGACAATAAGCAAATATTATGAAGGTTATACAGGACATGGAAGTGGAAAATATTTAATATATTAAGGTAACTCTCTCTTGAAAGTCCAAATAAAGTAATGAGATCGTATTTAAGTAAGTATTTAAATATTAGAGTTATAAAGTAAGGGTTTAAACAAACTCGCACTGTGGTTTTTTATTTCCTATATCTGTAAGATTCCTCTTCATCGATACTTCTTAGTATCCATCATTTATAATACGTTTTTGAAGAGATTAGAATGGACCTCCGGGTTCGTAGTTGATTACCAAATCAATTTAATTTTATTGTTTCTGATTGTTATTAAGCATGATAGGATGCCATTGATATACTAATTTTACTCATACATAAATATAGTTTTGGTATTTTGTCCTTTTTGCGTAGGTATACCTTATATAATTTATATTTAATTCTGTTGATGTTAGGTCTTACATCATTTTTTGATTCGAAAAACGAATTCCAAAGGATTTCTTTTCTTACGTTTCAAGTTTTTCTACAAGTTTCTTTAATACTAAAGTTTCATTTATACATATTACTCACAAATGTAAAATACGTTTTTCTATATAATCATCTATAGACGACCTATCGAAGGCGAACAACGCAGATCAGAAATCTGTATACATCAGAGGGGATTACCTTTAAGGAATAGAATTACTTATCCTAAAAATTTCTTTGTTTCGAATAAGAAATTTTAGAACAGAAAAAACCAAAATTTTGTTGTATAATTCCTTTAAAAGAATTTACTGGACAAAGTTTCCTTTTCTAAATATTTTTATATTTAACAAGGTTTTTCTATATAATTCTTTAAAAAAAACTTTTCTATATTTCTCATAAAGAAGGTTTTTCGATCGTTGGTTTCTATGGCAGTTATATCTTATATTTGCCCATCAGATAAATAGTTAAGCTTGATCTAAATTAAGCAATAGAAACAGAATTTTTCGACTTATCCTCTTACGAAGATCAGGAATAGGTACAATTTTTAAAAACATTTTACATCTAACTTATTTTAAAATACTCTCCAGTTAGAATAGTTATAAAACTTATTTAAAAAGGAAAATTTATCTCAAAATTGGGAAACATGTATTAAGTAAGTTCTCTGAAAACTGGAAAATATTTCGAAATACACATTTTAAAAGTAGAATTACCAAATTACGAATAGATTATTAAGATTTATGGAATATTTCATGTAACAAAATTCTCTTGATAATTTTCAGTTTGGTTCCTTATGCCTCATTTATTTTCCCAATTTGAGCTTAATATGACGTAAGCTCTGAATTATGTCGGGAGGGGTTCAGGGAAAATATTTGTGCTCCATTATTATTATTTGGCACATAAATTTTTGGGGATAATTTATGCTAAAGTTAAACCTGCCAGTCCTTCAATTCAATTACAGTTAACTAGACAGTATAAAAGAGGATAGAATGGGAATGGGGAGAGACAGGGAGGGCAGGAGCATGACGTGGCCTGGCCTGGTAGATTCTACTGTAGAAGGAGCAGGCAGTTGAACATCACAAAAGGTATTACAAAACAAAAACAAAATGTCAAAACCCAAGACGATTATGTGAGCGCAAGAGCCGCGCAGCTGCGTCACTGCCAGGACCATTTCTATAGACCATGATGGCGTCCTGGCCCTCTCCAACGCCCATTCCCCCCATTCTCCATCCTCGTCTGTATCTGTATGTGCGCAGAGAGCGCAGCAGCCTGGGTGTTTATTGGAGATTGCCGTTGTGGCTTGGCAAGAACTACGTACTACTATAGCTAGAGCCACAGATACATCCTCAGCTCCTTTTTGGCAGCAGCAGCAGCAGCAGGAGCGGCATAGCATAGCATCAAGAAGGAACGAATCAAAGCAAGCCAACAAGCAAATGCGCCACCAGAGTTGCCACTAAAAGTCTTCGGTCTCGGCGAGTGAGTGGGCTGCGGGTGCGGTTATCCTTGCTGCTGCTGCTGCTGTTGTTGCTGCTGTTCGATGCTCGCCTGCTCTCTGCTCTTATTGCTCTTGGTGGGTGGAAATACGAGGTGAAGTGGTCTCTGTGTATGTGTGTGTGTGTGCTTTTTGTTCTGCCCGCCTCTTGCCCATCCACCCACCATCACCAACACCACCACCGACCCATGGATTATATCTACAGAATTTTTTTCCTATTTCGGGGTTGGCTGGCTGGTTGGTTGCCGGGATGACTGCTGCTGCCTGCTGCTGCAGTGGACAAAACATCACTGTTTAGCCTTCTGTCATGGTTTTATGATAAATCTGAAATCGTACATCGAGACGTTAACATCATCATCATTCCCGCCGCATCATATTGCCGTCGGATCCGGTCGAGTCGGTTCAGTTTAGTTTAGTTCACTTCACTTCAAAGAGAAAACCAACTTCACTAATTAAAACTGTGGAATGGAAATTTAACCATTAAAATTTTGTGCAATAATTTAAATAGAAAATTCATCATGAATAAAGACGAAAATCCTTCGGATACGCGTCCAGCATCGCAAGGTAAAGAAAAATCTGAAAAGTGACAAAAAAAAGGAGACAAAATTCATAAAAAACAATGTGAAAATGTGTAATGTGATAATTGCGACTGGGAAAAAAAGTCAACGAAAATTTCACCACGTCCTTCTTAAGGGCAATTGTTTGTGCAAAATGCAATTTAATTTATCCTTATGACCAAAAAACCCCAAGGTTCAAAAGGTTTAATCACAAGTGTGTAAAAAAATGATTGAGAAACCCAAAATGAAAACCTTTTTCTGCCTCTTTTAACTAATTAAGTAATGTGGACTATTAATAATGCAGAATACAAAAAAAATCTTCTGTAAAAGCGGTTAAAAATTACTTGTTCTTGCTGGTTACCATAAATTAATTTTGATATTAAATACCAACACAAGTGAAAAGTATACGAGCTTATATTAGAACGTATACATTTGTTCATATTTATAATTTATTTTAAACCTTTTATATAAACTATTTGAAAACATGTGAAAAATTTCGAGGACTTCTTCCGTCGTCTTGGACTGTATATTCCATTTTAGAAAACTCTTAAACCTTATACAGTTTTAAAGTTAAAATGATTTTTAATATATCCATTAAATGTTAATTCGCCCAATTTACATTACATTAATTTAATTTTAAACAAAAACAGAAGGTAACTTTGTCTGTTTAAAGTTTATAAACTTGGTAAAGTGGAGTAATTTAAAAATGTTTGTTTCCACAAAAAAATTCTTTCAATACGTTTCGTTTTCCAAATATTTATCTATATATTTTTTGAGAAATTTCTCACCAAGTCCACTTTAATAAGATTTTTTTCTATTTCTACTGAGAAATTTCGGAATATAGAAGTCGTGAATGGATTTATTGGCCCGAACCAAATTGGAAACGTTTTTTTACGTATACATTTGTATAGACGCTTATCAAGAATATACATATATGGATTTTATGATTAGAAACGCCTTATTCTCTGCATTATATATGTATTTAGGATATATATAAATAATATTATAAGTTAAGAGTTCTGTTTAATCGTAACAACAAGTCCAAACGAGTAGTGCCTTATATAAAGGATTTTGTTGAATAGCTCCTGATCAAAAATTTATGCAGCAAAAAGACGAAACTTTTGTTTACCAATTACGGAAGTTTCAATTAACCAATGCGTATTAAACAACATCAAAATTTACCACATTATAAAGTTTTAACATTAGAGAAAGTACAAAATCGACAATTGAGTCCGAAACTCGGAGTTCTAAATGGAGTCTAAGATTTGAAATTTCGGATGGGTTTGAGTGTCTTGACACCCCGCTGTATGCGTTTTTGCCAAGATCCATTTCGCTTAAATAAAAGCATCGATTTTAAGATGCCCTGTAAAGTATGCAACACTTGCAAGTTAAGCTATTGAATGGTCTTTCACAAGGGAAGTTAAACTAGATAAGTGAAATACAAATCAAAAAGGTTTGCCGATCTTGACTGAACACTTCCTATGCTATTCCACAGTTCCGGAGGTTCTAAAAATGATACGTTAGGTTTTTTATCCTTTATATCCTTTGACTGTAGCTTTTTGTTTAGGTGAATTAGACGAAGCCGTCGCAAAAATTGGTTCTTCCTATGTTTAACATAAAACTAATAGAACTTATCTGAAATTAAGTTTAAGTACCATGTACTAAAGGGGTGAAATGGTATATTAAAGTCGGCAAAATGTATCTAAATGTCACTCTATCTGTGTTTAGAAATAGTTAAGTAAATAAAATTTGCATGGTATATTGAATTCGGTGCGACAGTTTTGAGCTATTAGTTCTGCACGTCTTCACTTGAATCTTTCCATCTGATAATGATATAGAACCAAGTCTTTTGATAGGAGCCAAAGTTGTTAAATCAGCAAAAGAAAGAGCGGAAAACCATGTTTCCTTATAACATTACAAATGTAAATGAAAACAAGTGAAATTGACTTGCCAATGTAGAAGTTTGCTTTCCATTTTCTTTACCCTAATGGAATGCACGAATGAATCATGACAAACCAAAAGAAATCAAATCAAATTCAATTTATGATAATCACAAAATTGAATTACCCTCTACGAGTCAACGGAGACGAGGGGATCGAGGACGGGACGGGAGCTAGCAAGAAATGTCCGAAAATTCATAATACAAATTAGAATCGAGGGTTGGGTTGGGTTGGGTCTCTTTGGCCTTTAACACTTTTGCATGGCATGACATGGTATGGATATAATAAGGATACACGCCAAAGTGAATCTCAACGAGGCCATCAAAATTAACACAAAGAAAAAAGGCTATAGAAAAAGGATAGAAGGATGGAAGTCGAAGGAAAATGCAAGCATATGATGCTAATCCTCTGGCATTAGACCGCAGTGGCAGTTGGCTGGCTGGCACGACCAAGTGGCGAAAGTAACAAATGTGTCCTCGTCCTAGTCCTCGAGGGTTAGGTTAAGTGCATCAAAAAATCAGAAAAGGAAACTACAATCAAATTAGGGTGTGTGTGTGTGAGTGTGTGGATGTATGATGGCAAAACAATTGTCCCTTGAGTCAAATTTTGAGCACAGATTGGGCACGAGTCGAGAGGCAGAACCAGAAAGAATCGTTTGGCTTAATAGCACCCTAATTGAATGTGTAAATATATTTGCGGATTACACACACACACAGACAGGATAAGATCAGCAGGTCCTGTTGCCCCCGCTCCCTGCTCACTGTGTGTGTGTCCGCTTATGACAAATTGAAATTTAATTTATATCAACTGGCATAAGTGATTTTTTATTTATTTTTTGTTGTTTCTCATTCACAGAATTGCCCAGTCCGCCGGTGCGGCATTGTTATAGTCCACCGCCCGGACCCCCAATGCCAACACATGGACAGGCTCCACCACCTGCCACCATAGCAGCTGGCACTGCTGGTGCACCACCGCCGCCCCCACCTGCTCCAGGCAGACTCCTAAGTTGGAATCATAGTGCTGCGGCTGCAGCTGCAGCCGCCGCTGCTGCCGCTGTGGCAGTGGCCTCCAATCATCAGCAGCAACAGCAGCAATCCGCATCCAATGAACAATCCTCGATGCCTCGCCTCAAGGGCCAGAATCTAGGACTCATCTGTGTGGTATGCGGCGACACCAGCTCCGGCAAGCACTATGGCATTTTGGCCTGCAATGGCTGTTCCGGCTTCTTTAAGCGAAGTGTCCGACGCAAACTCATTTATCGGTAAGTATTTAGACCCATTAAAAGTAAATGAAAAGTTGCAACATTTGTTACACACACACACACCCAAAAAGTGGGCGGGATGAGGCGTGTTGGGTGGTGGTTTCATTTTGACTCTGTGCCTCAAAGTCTGTCTGGCGGATTACAAAACGCTTTCAAATCCATTTGCAATTATTCAAATCTCTGGGATTTGAGAGTCAACTTTTGAATGCCCATATTTGCCGGCATTGACTTTAAGAGACGACAAAATCCATTCCATCCATCCATGGAGGAGGCATCATGTGCGGAACAGCAACGTTTATTTTCCGCTCCTTTTTTGTTCGACTTTTTTTTTTTTTTTGTTTCTTTTATGCGTTTCCTTTTGCTGTTTGTTGAGCTTAAAATGTAATTGAATTTAAAGTGAGGATTTTATTTAAAGTTTACTTTTTTTTGCGCGCGTTTTTCTGTTTGAGGGAGACAAATGGAAATGCTCATGCTGCGCGCTGCTTTAACCGTTTGGGAATTATTAGACAAAAAAGTGTAAAGGAATACTGATGGTTGAAATGTGTATTTGTAGCTATTTTTTGTTATCCTTTTTGATATCTTTGTTGTTGGATGTTCACGTAAGTCCGTCTCAGATTTCAATTGAATCTAAAAATTTCCAGTATTTCTACATTTTTCTCTGGTATAACCTGTATAACCAGTGCGACATTTAGAGATCTTTGGGAGATTCGATAAAGGCCTATATTTCCACCTGAATTAGATTAGTAACAACTTTGAACAAGTTTATGAAAAGAAAAGTTTGGATATTTTACCACTAACTAATCTTATGCTAGCCTTCTTTACGAAATTTACTTTACCCTGCATTGGCCCGAAGGCAATATATAAAATTCCAATAAAACTTTGTGTAATTTTCAATTATCATAAAATTAGTAAGAAAATTCCCCAATCAAGACGCAACTTTCAATAAGTTTTTTTTGACAGTCAACAAATAAAATTATGATACAGTAGATTCTCATTCCTTTTGGTTTGGTGTCTGCCGCGGTAAATCACAAATGTCGAAATCTCTATATCCTTTGCCATTCCCATGAGATTGATATGGAGGGCTTAAGCGCAAAACACTTGGCCAAATGTGACCTGCCCGGACTCACAAAGAGACAGACACACACACAGCCAAAACCAAAATCCAGCCCACATTCTATGCAGACTAAGCCAAAGTCAAAAGAGGAAAAGCAAAAACGAGCAAAACGGAAAAAAAAGAGGGCGGCCTTCAATAAAATAGAGCAGAGAAAAGATTTCCCCTGTTGAGCCCTAAGCTCAGGATGACTATGACTCGTCGAGGGCTACAACAACCAAACGGCGAAACGGGGAAGGGAGAAAAATAAGACTAGTGTATATTTTCACCGACGTGACTTGATTTTGCAATAGCCACCCAATAGAGTCTATGTGAGGACAAAGGAATGTCGTTTTTATCGTCATATATCTGAAATATGGTTAAGTATTTGTCCCTGGTGGTCAGATTTAATCGTTTTCAATTATAATCAATTGCTTTCAATCAGAGTTTTGCCCTATAAACTTTACAAATCCCCAAACTGAAGAACTACTATACATAAGTTAGTTAAAGCAAATCCAATTGTTCTGATATGGAAAATTGAATGTAAAGGTCCACACTGTCTTCCAAATCCTAACAGTTCTCAATCTATTTGATTCTAAGTTATATCAAATGACATTACAAATCTAAAGATTTGGTATTGTAAAAATGTTCCCCCTAAAGTAGGCAATTAGCAAACAAAGAAACTCAAGCTGCACCTAAAAAATTTCCATGATGGCGATCATTATTTGTAGAAAATTATTAAGCTGAAGAAAATTGAAAAAACTTTTGAAAATTTTAGAAAATTTGTCTTACTACTTTTTACAGCATACTTATATTGATATATTGAGTTTTTTGATACTAAAATTGTTGTATTCTTATACTAATGGTAATAATAAAATGAATGAATGAATATAGTTTTTGAGATCAAATACAAATTGTAATATAATTTGAGCACTTATTAGTTGCATTCATTTAGTTCGAATATGATCGACTACTAGGTCATTCGATTTCAGTTTTTAGCTTCATTCATTAGTTTTATAATGTTTTATTGTTTTTGATTCGATTTTCCATTCATTCGCTTTAATTGGATATTGAATAAATGAATATGTTCGACCATTATGCCATTATTATTCTATAAAACAGTTTAAAAAACATTATGTTTAAGTTAGAAAATGTTTTTCATCTTAATGGTCTTTATGTTGACCAGTTTCTCTTAATAGGGTCAAGATTGTGATAGATTTCTTTAAAAATTGCACAAACAAATATTTTGTTAGTCGATTTGATTTGGTTAGTGAATTATTTTGAAACACTTTTCGGACTTCTTTTGAAAACTCAACATTCCCTGTGATATATCTTCGAATTTCTGATTCATAAACTGCAAAAACTCAAACCCTTTCTCTGCTAGTAAGAGTATAAAAACTAAGCATTTACGTGATTTGTTTTTTGAAAACATTTGCATATTTTGTGAGGCAAAAAGTTTAGATAAAAGTGTGTGTGCGTGTGTGTATCTCAAAGATACATTTGGTTAAGTGCTTAGCCAAAGGGCACACCATATAAAATGGTCTCCATTTTGTTTCTTTTCTTATTCCTTTTTTGGGTTTTTTTTTTTTGGTTTGGAGAACATTTGCCATTTTGTGCTTTGAGTTTTGCCCCAAACACACACACAGAGAGAGAGAGAGAGAGAGAGACGGCTTAAAGTATGAAAGGGCGTACAAGACGATGGAATGAGAATGAGTATAGGGATGAGGATGAGGATGACTACAATCATTAAGGCTGAAGTGGTTTTAGTTGCTGGGTGGTGCAGACGACGCCACTCAGTCGTGATTGTGATTTGATTAAAATGCCACAAGTGCACCAAGCACCGTGCAGACGGAACAAAGACAGGGAATTTAGCATCTCCTTTCTCCGATTGGAATTGAAGTGCTTTAGGTTTGCTTTGTTGGGCTGGTTGGATGGCCGCTTCCGCTTCGTAGGATTTGACAAATGTTGCAATTTTTGATATACAGCAAATCTTGTTAGAGACTAACTTCATTATGGACTACTGGATTGTCAATTCTTCAATTCTAATTTTAGCTGCCAGGCGGGCACTGGACGATGCATTGTGGATAAGGCCCACAGGAATCAATGTCAGGCCTGCAGGCTCAAAAAGTGCCTTCAAATGGGAATGAACAAAGATGGTAAGCGAAATAGTTAACCCCTTCTCACTTCACTCACACACTTACTCACCCATCATCATAATCATATTCGCTCTAATGAAGTGAAACCTGTTTAATTGGTCCCTGGTACTTAAGGCCTCAAAACCTCAAAAGCTTCAGGTACACGTGCCGATTTCATTATGAATATGTATCTAACCTCTATCCTGTAACCCCTTTTCTCACGAATGAGCAACAACCGAAACGAATGAAGGAATGGGATTCAATGCATCTCTTTTGGGTGGTGGTGGTTATTCACCTTCTAATGGATGGTGGTTTTGGGGGTGGGGCATTCAGGGGTTGGCCTTTATTTACATATTGCTCAACCAATTGATTTGTTACCTGCTGCTTGTTGTCTCTGACAGATTCTTTTGTCTATGGCATTTGCCACATGAATGGGCATCAATTGTTTCTCAATTCAAAAGGAAAAAGTTGTTGTTCACTTTCTCCTGTGATTGATGAGAATACAATACATAGTTGAGAAAACTGACCCTCTTTTGATATTGAGTCATACAAATGTTGCAAATTCTAAAAGCATTTATGAGAGCCAACAAAGTTCTTCATACAAACTTTCATACAATTCCAATACATTCCTTTGTATATTTAGTAAGATATTGTATATTTAATCAAAAAAGTATGCAACATTCATAGTCTTAGTTAGAAATTTATTTGAAATATGTCTAGCCAGCTTAAATCTTCAGTAAGTATTGAGTTTAACAACGGATACCTAATTTTCATAAGATCAGGGATTAATTTATATATTTGATAAGAAAACCACACGAATTTGGCTTTTAAAGTTGCTCGAAAACATCTTTGAAATCGGATTTTACACAAATATCACCGCAGAAATATCCTTTTTGCTAATACTTACAAATATTTTAATTAACAACATTCAAGTTAAGGTTACAAAATATTCACTTGAACCTTCCAAAGGTTGTTTAAGGACATATCTAATTGTGATCAAAGTTTTATTTTGAAATTTTAGTTCTTATTTTTGCTGTACCCACAAGATGTTACGATTTTAGACCCATGTTGAGATGATGTTACGCAGTGTAAAACTGTATTCAATGCCGGATCTATTTAAATAAATAAATCTCTGAAATCGGTTTATTATAGACAAGAAGAGACTAGATAAGCGCTTTCAGGTGAAATATCTCCTGTACTTAACCTTACAGTAGATCCGCCAATTTTTGGATAACTAGGCACCTTTTTTTCCAACATAGACAGAGGTTAAAAATAAATCATAAGGAATGTACAGAATGCATTTAGAAAATAGTTTAAAAATTCTTAGAGAGTACGAAATAATAAATGGAAAAATTTTTGCAAAGGAATTCAGAAATATTGATTTCATTTTCTTATTATCATCTCAAACAGCTTTTCCCTGCAATATTAGAATTGTCTTTAGAAACTTTAACCAGGGGATTAACTCAAACTAACTAACTGATGACTGGGGTTAGCATTATGGACTAAAGTCAAGAAGGGATCTAGAAAATATTTTCAAAGGAGTGCCCATAGCCCTTGTCATCCGTCCATAACTTCAAGAATATATAAGGCTATATTTATGTTAAAGATAGAGATAACCGAATAATAAAGATCAGGGTTCGAATACCAGGCTAAATTAAGGACTTTTCGTCTAAGCTGAAGCCCTTGTAAAAGTATTAATACTCATAATAAAAATATAATTAATATTTAGTGGACACCAATGCTTTAAAAATGAATTGAAATGTTTGAAATGTTTTTAAAAACAGCTGTTAATGCTGAATAGAAACCTCTTGTTTCTCCCAATCACTATGTATTATTACTATGTTTGAGTTTCCAAAGGTATGCAACAACTAATTAATTACTGTTTTGACCCATTTATTGATATGTGTTTAGGTCCATTCGAATTAGTTTTGATTTAATTCAAATACAATATGAAAACCATTTATCTACAATATTCTTTTAAAATTCCTGCAATAATTTCACTATAATTAGCACTTTCTTTCTACATTTATCGTCCTTGGGCTATGAGATTTTCCCTCGCTTTTCCCATGCAGCTCAGCCAGCAAGTCTCAGCACTTCATTATCTATAAATTATGCTAGGCATATGCAAAAAGGAAAAACAAAAAACCAGGAAAGCCACAAAATGGATAGCAGGGAGTTAGTTTGAATAACGCAAAATTGCATAAACAAATGGGAAAACAATTTGTAGGCGTGAGTCATGAGGCGGCAATGGCACGTGACCACAAAACCAATTTACCATGAATGAGTGTGTATGTGTGTGTGAGTTAGGTGAGGATGATGATGGTGAAAGAGGGGGGGCGGTTAGAGGTTTTTGGGATATGAAGAGGTTATACCTGTGAGGCATCAACGCTCAATTTCGTCACTGTGACATTTTGCTCATTATGGGCACACACACACACACACATCTTGCAGGATGGATTGAAATGGAATGAATTAAGGCGTGGTTTTAGCCAAAATGCTATGAGATTTTTGCATTTGTTTTCCAATTACAGCGGTGCAAAATGAGCGACAGCCACGAAACACAGCCACTATAAGGCCGGAGACACTGCGGGAGATGGAACACGGTCGAGCCCTGAGAGAAGCAGCGGTGGCTGTTGGTGTTTTTGGGTAAGTTTTGTTTCGTGTCATTTGCATGAAGGACACAGGGGGGACACTCTTACTTACGAAAATCACATCAATTTGCAGACCTCCCGTGCTATTATCACCGCCCTGTTATGGCTCTGGTCTGTTGCCTCCACCCTGTAAGTAGTGGTAGTAGTAGATCCTTGGGATCATGTGAAAAATCTTTCATCCCATATGATGATGTAACTTGGCTTGTGTTCTTGTTGTTGTAGCTTTGGGCAGTCTGCCCACAGGACGTCTATTGCACCACCAACACCTTGGCTCTTCCATGCATATGAATCATGCCAGCAGTTTTCCCATGTTCAATGCTGCAGCCACAGCCAAGGAGCAGACTGTTTATGGCATGTCAGCCATTTCCATGGAACAAGTTTCACATTCAACCAATTCGAGGAGTAGTAATCATTCCATAGATCCCAGTTCTCCGGTTCCGGCAGAGACCACTCCCAATGAGAAGACAAATAATCCAAGTGGCAGTATTTCATCCATTAGCTCATCCAGTCCCACCATGGAAAACGATAATGATGGTAAGCAACATAAACTATTAAGAAGGACTATTAGTATGAACTTCATTCTTGAAATGGTATTTCAGATGACTCCATAGATGTGACCAATGATGAGGAGCCACATACGGGTGGCAGTAGATCCACGGATTCCGCTTTCATAATGCCTCAATTTATGTCACCCAATCTTTATGCCCATCAACATGAGACTGTTTACGAGACAAGTGCCAGATTACTCTTTATGGCCGTCAAATGGGCCAAAAACTTACCAAGTTTTGCTCGTCTTTCCTTTCGTGATCAGGTAGAACAACAAACATTATAATCCTAGTCATTTTGTTATAACTTCTTCTGATTATAGGTAATTTTACTCGAAGAGTCCTGGTCCGAGTTATTCCTTTTGAATGCCATACAATGGTGTATACCCTTGGATCCCACGGGCTGTGCTCTTTTCTCTGTTGCCGAGCATTGCAATAATTTGGAGAATAATAATAATGCCAACGGCGAGACATGTGTCTCCAAGGAAGAGGTAACTTGCAATCACATGGATAAGCATTCTAAATCTAACTAGAATACCCTTTCCTTTCCCTTCTCCAGTTGGCAGCCGATGTGCGAACCCTTCATGAGATCTTCTGCAAATATAAGGCTGTGCTGGTAGATCCAGCTGAGTTCGCCTGCCTTAAGGCCATAGTTCTCTTTAGACCCGAAACACGTGGCCTAAAGGATCCGGCGCAAATAGAGAATCTTCAAGATCAAGCTCATGTAATAATTCATTCTCCTTAGATTACAAAGCATTTCGTTTACTAACTGTTTCGTATTTTTTTTAGGTCATGTTATCGCAGCACACAAAAACGCAATTTGCGGCACAAATCGCTCGTTTTGGCCGTCTTCTGTTGATGTTGCCATTGTTGCGTATGATCAATTCGCATAAAATTGAATCGATTTACTTTCAGCGCACAATAGGCAATACTCCCATGGAGAAGGTGCTCTGCGATATGTACAAGAACTAGACAAATCGATTCTATGTGTGTGGCTTAAGTTGTAATGTAATTGAAATAAACATGTTTTTGTGTCTTGAATGTTAAATTAATGAAGAGCTGTTTATTTGTTGTTGGTTTGGAAAACTAAAATGCACAAAGGTAAACTTTTCGGGTTAACCTTTATTTATAAAGGGACCTAGAAAATATTTCTATTAAATATAATAGAAATTTGACTTGAATAACTAAATCCTTCAAACTTTGAGTTGAATTCTTCCATGCATTTCAATATCTTTTAAATTCAGAAGTAAATTAAAATACAAAACGAAATTCCATTGGGCTCACTCTCAATTTGCTTGCAAACTCATTCAAGTCTTTAATTAATTTAAAAAATGGACAAGTCCTTTAAATATTTTTCAATAATTCTAAAAAACGTTTTTCTCGGAAAATCTGTTAATTTTTAACCAAGGTTATATTATTATAATATCTCAAAGCCAATGTTTTAGTCAATTAAACACCAAGCACCCCAAGGGCGAAATGGTATATCAAAGTCGCCGATATGTAAAAGTAAAGTCAAAACAAAAAAACAAACTTTTATCATGCAATCAACAAAACTATCAGAGTATGCAAAAAATTTATCGATGATTTAGGTAAGAAAACATCATTTTTTTCAATCCTAGTGAAGAAACAAAAATGTATTCTAAACTCAAAAAGAAAAACCAAGAAATCGAAAAATTCCATTAAAAAGATTTTACAATTTATTTACAAATATATTAATAAAAAAAAAAAATTCTTAATTTTTGAATCCCAAAACGAAGCCATCAGTTAAGATTTTACTCCGGTTGTTTATTTTTCCCAAGTAAATTTTTCAAATATGCCCGCCCAGTCGAAATGAGCACTTGCTCACTTTTACTCAGACCCTTAGGACTTCTGGCTCACTTGCTCACTTGATAGTGGCGACCTCTAGCATTGGTGAAATTTGAATTTGAAACGTTATGGCAGGACAAAGCAAGGACTGCGCATTCCTTTAGTAGCTTTTTTCGCTTCGACGGCAACGGACAGGCTCTTGCTTGCACATTCTTGTTTAATTTCGTCTTTTTTGCTCTCTCTCTCTCTGTCTCGCCACTTTCCGCCGCACGCCATTAACCACCACAAAAACAGAACAGAAAGGCAGGAAAGGAAAAGCAACCGCAACATACAAAAATCCACATACCAATACATAAATTACAAGGATTAGTGAAAAAAAAACCAAAAAGAAAATGTGAAAAAATATGTAAATAGAAAAGGGAAGCCTAAAAGGCGCAACTCTTTAACGCTTTTTACTGATTTATACGTTTTGTAATTCGATTATAATTTGCATAAAAAACGGATATATTGAATATCGAAAACGGAAATACATATTACAAGGACTATTTGCCAATCAACATAAAAAAGTGCTAAAGACATTTGCCAAACGAAAACGAAAAAGAAAAAAATACAAATAAAAATGAAAATAAACCTAAGGACCGAACAAGGAGAGAAAAACGCTTGACATAAAAAAAAAAAAAAAAAAGATTCACAGTTACGTAGAGGATTTACAACCAAAAAGCAAAAGGGGGGAGGCGGTCGTAAGGAAAAATAAAAGCACAGACAGTCTCTCATACACACAGACACACACACACAGCAGTCCTTGAAGCATCGTTAGGGCCGAAAGCATCTCAACTTTCAACCCCCAACATTGGGTGTGACAAGGACAGGGGAGTGAGGGGTAGAGGCCGAGGCAAACAAACGAGCGAGCAACAAAAAAAATCGTCAACAAAAAAATAAACAAACGCTGTCTGCACCGTTATGTATATGTACGTATACGTAATTTTCCGTTAGCCTGCTACAACTCAGCTTGTGCATGCTCGTTCATGTCATCGTAAAAGAGACGTTTGGCATTTGCGAATAAGGTAATTTCGCAAATAAAGAGAAACTATTGTGTCCACCCCGCCCCCGCAAGACACTCTCTGTCATAAATGGGATTTTCTTATCAGCATTAAGTGCGCCCACGGGATACTTTTCGTTACTTCTCGTTTTTTGGGGGCCTATTGTGAAATTAAAAGATACAACAACAACAAAAACAATTCCATTTTGCATTCTATTGTCAGTCAAGACAAGTCAAAGTCAGAAGAACAACAGAATCCGTCCATTTATTATCAACCAACAAACAACACAAGAAAGAAAAGGAAAAACGGGTAACTGTCAGAATGTTTGGCTCCAAGTTACGCTCCTGGATGGAGACGCATATTGGGCGTACTCGGAAAAAGAGCAACAAACATAAGCAGGCGGCAGTAGCAGCAGCAGGAGATCCCAATATACATGGCAAAAAGTCTGGAACTTTACCAGCTACAAGCAGTAATCTGACCAGTCCTGTCCTGACCAGCAGTGGTAGCCATAGCATAGCCAGTCCTGTGCGTAGGCGGGAGGTATCACCCATACAATGTCATGTAAGTATAAAGAGGATTAGAATGTGGAGACACATTTTAATTATCTCTCTCTTAAATTCCTTACAGACTCCTAGTCGTTATGGTTGGCAATCGCCAACGGATCAAGATTCTCATACCATAACATCACCCAAGTCGGATAATCTTCTCTACGCACCGCATCATCATCATCATCGCTATCAACAACAATTGAGTGTGCCCCTTGGGAAGGATAATTATAATGGCGACAAGTCTCCCATACGAGTCAATTGTTCATCTTCCTCGATATCATCATTATCCTGGTCGACGGGCTCCAAAGAGCCGTCATCTGCAGCGGGCAGACAAAATTCATATAATTACCCACAACATCAGCAATCGCAACAGCAGCAGCAGCAGCAGTACCAACAGGAGGAGGAAGTGCATCATATCAAGGCAGAGGATGAAGTGGAATATGAGGAAGTTGGTTCTGTGATTTTTCGTCCATTGCTGGACTATCCACGTCCACAGTCGGAGAATTTACAATTAATCTATGATGAGGCTGAGGCCAAAGAGAATAGCAGGAACAGCAATTATGTGCATTATGGACGTCTTTTGCCCTCCAAATTGGCACCAGTGCAATTGGGTGAATCTGTGGAAAGTCTGCCACCGCCGCCACCACCTCCGGCACCAGCATTTAGTAATCCCAATGCCATCACAAAGACAACGTCATCAAACTGTCGCCTGCGTGGAAGTTCTCGTGGCATGCCGCGTAATAATTTCTTGCCCGGACCACCACGTCCTCATAGTCTTTCATCGCCAGAGAGCGCCTATTCCACTGGATATTCCACTGATGGCACCTCACCCTGTGCGGCCAGCAATTATAATCCTCCCGAGTATTATATCAATATGCGTTCGGGTACACATTATTTCCCCAAGAGTGTCAATTCGTTGGCCATTGAGGCAAAACGTTATAAATTTGGTTTAAATCGCATTGAAGAAATGTCCCCCATGGATCCCTTGCCAAAGAGTAATTTTGCCAACTCCGCCAACGCCAACGGTAATTGCTGTCTCCTGGAGCCGTCGCCCCGACAAGGACCAAGACTCTTTGAATGTAAGTACCAACAATTATATATGCGAAAACCACTCATGGCCCCCTTTTCCGTGATTTTTTTTTTGTGTAGCTCCTTCGCCTAGGCAACGTTGCCGTATACGTACGAATCCCTGGTATAACACGAATGAGCAGCAACAGCAACAACATTTGGCAGCAAATTCGGCAAATTTGCGAAACATGGAGTTGGATGCAACCAGCACCACCTCCTCGAACATGACAACCACATCGTCGGGCATTAAGTCGGGCAATGAAGTGGAAATTTCAGCTACTAAAAAAATGGCAGCGGCTAACAGCGCCAACGAAATGCCTGAAGTGGCCGGTGTTGGGGTTGCAGTTGGGGTTGGAGTCACTTACGAGTCCTCCGAGGGCTCTTCTTCCTCGTCGACTGAAGTGGAAAATCTGCATGCTCTCATGCACACGATGAAACGACGCCACATGGAGCAGGGGGGACATAATAACCACCACCACAATAACAACAACCTCGGCAACAGCTGCTCCAATTGTAGGAGTAGCACAACTCAGCGATGATGAGGCCACTCTCAACGAAATGATTGGCAAATTTGATGAGAGCTACATCTATGAAAAGGAGACGGATATACTTAGGTAGTTGACCTTAGCAAAAGTCATTAAAACTAGAACTAGTAACTAAAACGAGATCTATCTATGTTTTTGCAGCAGCGACTCAGATCCCACAGATTGTTGTGCCTCTGAATTGGATACGGGACAGGATGCTGGTGATGAATGCGATACTGACGAATTGCTCGATATTGATTTCATTGATACATCCTCCATGCAAGAGGTTATGCTATTGGATCAACGTAATTTGGGCAGTTGTCATTATTATCCAAATCAGGCGGAACCAAGTCCATTGGTTTTACGCAGAACTTCGACAAGATCGCGCCGACGTAAACGTTTCCTCAAGACACGCAAGAAAAGTTGCGAGAATCGTGAAAGATTACCAGAAGTATCACCTATGCGGGAACCACGTGGCACTCGTAGTGTGGGAGGAACTCCAGTTTGTCTGCGACGTCATCTGATGGTCAAGGAGAGGTATTTAAATCAAAGAAAATAAAACCAAAAAACCTTGTACTTACATTCTAATTTTCCTTAAATAGAATCTACAAGACTTCACCGCTTTCGAATCGATCGAATTCTTTAATATTTGGCAGTAGTAATGACAAGAACTTTTTGACCATAGCGGAGAGTGAGAAGGCTTTGCTAAAGGCTGATCTGGAGGCGGATATGAAATACAAACAGCTCATAATGGAGGCAGAATCTTTGCTAGAGTCTATGAAGAATAGTTTACAGAGGTTTGTTTTGTCATTCCATCCTAGTCTAGGATAGATTATATAATTAATTTCCTTCTTTTAGCATACCACGTGACACTCCAGTGGCCAGTCCCAGACGTTTGAATCCTTTGGCCAATAAGCGTGTGGAAATGCTTAAAAATAGTGAAGTGGAAACCAAAAAACAGGCACCGGCTTCTCCTCCTGCTCCTGCATCACCACAGGAACATGAATTGGCCGCTGCTATAAATAAGCGTATAGAGCTCTTGAAATTGGAAACATCTTTGAGCGGCCCCTCACCGCCAAATAGCCCCAAAATGAATCGCTGCAGTCCACGTAAAACACATTTAACAAACTTTATGAATCAAAATAATCCTCCAGAATTGCCGCCACGTAAGAGTAATCAAGCTCCGCCTCTTTCACCTCAATTGCAATTGAATGGCAGACGTCTAAAGGCCAACGAAGAGGTCGAAGAGAAGTTGGCCAGCCAATCCAATAACTTTTATTGTCCACATAGTGAGCCCTTGAAACGTAAAGTCTATAAGGGCAGCTCATCATTTGAACGCATTAAGAAAACTTTCGATTTGGAATTGGGTAAGTCTTGATATTATCAAACTAACTTGAAAGTGATTAAATACTCGAAAACTTCTCCAGGTGATAATGAGCGTCGCAAGTCAAAGGGTTCACAATCGAAACTTTTGGCTTCTTCGGTCTCGGTATCGGCCAAAAGTTCCATGCAGGACATGACTGGTACAGGTGAAGACTGCTCCGTCAAAGGAGGAAATCACAAACAGCAGTTACTACTAAGCACTATAGTCGATCTAAAGCGTAGTCTAGAGCATCAGAGCTATCAATTGAATGGCCTGAATGTTGATTAGAAGAGAACTGAATACCGGGAATACAGATTACAGATTATTCATACGTAAAAGATAAACAAACCAACAAAAAATTAACCCAACTAACTAAAAATAGTAATCTACGCATAAGTTCATGAATACCACAAGAAATCCCCTCAGACTTGATACAGAATTTGATAATAACTTACCAAAATGTTATGAAAGACCTATTTATATATATATTTAATAGGATATTAAGGATACTCTATCAATAGACTTTGTTTCAATGTAGTTAATTGCCATGTAGATAAATGGTAATTCTTTTTATTATTTAAATTTTTTTAATTCTATTGTTTTCTAGTTGTATTTATTTCTTATTTCTGGAATTTCAAAGCAAAAAATGGTTTAAAAAACCTTGAGGAAAAACTTGAAATTCCAATTTATACAATTAATCAACTATCTTAATCATAGTAGCTTTAACTAATCACACACATACATATGTCATTTAGTCAATTTACCATTTGTTGGTAATATCATACATACATATACATATATATATCTATAATCCTTAGTTACTCTCGATTCCTTAGAACTGTTTTTTGGTTCGACTATAACTATGATTACTATCCTAAGCATATCCTATCAGATATATGGATTATTCCAGCATAATTATTAGCAACAATTTTCATTTTGTTTTCAAAACTTTAATCAGTTGAATCTAATCATATTATTCATATTTAGATATATAGTTCTTTAAGTAAACCGAATTATTAGTGTCCCTCCAAGAAAAGAAAAACCAATTGTTTTAGGCAAATTGTCTTAAATTTTAGAAAATTGTTTTGTTTTTTTTTTCTTAATTTGTTTTGTTTTGTTTATAAGTATGCTGATTTTCCAATTGGAAACAAATTGGTTGTAATTGAAATTCAATTAATTAATTATGTAATTGTGTTGTTGTGAGCTCATTAAATATATACATACATACCTAGAGATATAGAAATCGAAATACATTTAGAATCGATAATAATTATAAGCCAAATAAAATGTAACGTGATAATAAACTTAATGGGGAAAACCAAATAACAAATATATTACACATACACAAACACATACACATACATTGTATTCTCAGAAATTGAAAAATTTATGATTAGTAAGACATACTAAATACAGTAAGTATCTAACGGTTATTTATTTCTAGTTAATATGGTCTCCAAGGCATGTAGTTGTTTATAATTTATATGTTCGTACAATGTTTCGCTTAGTTTCACTTACGTAGTCAGTTCATGTGTGCTTAATTTATTTAATTAGTTACACCTTAAAGACCCCGAAAACTGTTAGTAATTTTATAGAGACTAAATGCGCAGTTCCAATTTGAATTTTGACACTTTCGGCCCCACCACAATATGTTAATTATACGCCATACGGAGTCTATATGTAGATTGATATACCAAATTTGAGTGAATATAGATCGATCGATCGACCGATCGATCGTTCGACTGATTGATTGATTGACCTTTGATGACAATCCAAACAAAGACGAGCTTTTCTTCGATTGGAGAACCATTTACACTAATCAAACTAACTATATACATACTATATAGATAACGAGACTGCATTGGATAAAAATTGTTGAGAAAAACCACTTAAATAAATAATTATCCTAGTAGTAGTTGTTTAAGTGCATATGATGATTAATAATAATAAAGGACCAATTTTGTGCTATGTTTGGGGAGAGATGGAAATTCCAGAGTATTGGCGCCACAATTCGCTGTGTTATTCCCTCCCGTCTCGTCTTGTTCATTATTATTCCTGCCAGAAAGCCACCAGAACAATGGAATTGTAGCCAGAGACCAGAGTCTGAGACAGAGATTGCATGAACTAATTATGCAAATGGAGGGAAGTTAACAAGTGGAATACCAATTGAATGAACCATCACGCTTAAAACATCAAATTAACCACAAAACGAGCCAAGTACACGCACACACACACACACACACACACACACATACATAATGGAGGCACGGCTCGATCACAGATTTTTATGATGACTGCTTACAAAAGATGCGACCTCATACATACATATGTATGTACATATGTACGTGTAGATACCAACCGATATATATATATATGTAAGTATATAGACCGAAACTGGTTCGGAGTTCATCGTTTGGAGTGCAGTGCGTCGTAGAATGGTCAACTTAAGTAAAGCTTTTTAACTCAAAACTTTGCACATTCCAAGTGCGCTTGCTCTTATGCTAAATACCCTAGATCAATTAAGGGGTATCATGAGTATACTAATCAGTTGGAGAAATGTCTAAAAAGAATTGTTAAACAACCCTAAGAACCTAATACACAAATCATTGGCGTTTAAAAAAATTTCTCTGTCGAAAATTCTCTACATAATCTCTACATAAATCATTGGCTCTCAATTGTAAGACGACATGTTATTGAATCCTTAAATTCCGTAGCTCTACGGAAGCAGAATCCATAGGATGGACCGGAAGGATCGGAGTTTTTGTTCTAAATTGCTCCCTGGTTCAACATTTATTATTTTGATAGATTTAAAAATATCGTACGTCATTAATTTTTCTAAGGGCACAGTATTTGCCCCCAATCCCAATTATCAAGACAGCAAACTCGGATAACGAAGGAGAAACAACAGGCATTTCAATCTTTATTAAACTTTTAAAAACTCTTTCCTAAAAATATGAAATTTTCCTAAAAAGTTTCCCGATAATAGTTTTAATAGATCGTACACATAACCTTTGACACAAATTCGCATAATTTCATTTTTTAGTTTTCGATTCAATACAAAGTGAATTACTTAAGGAATCCTTATTTTTTCGTAATTTTTTAGTTTTGGTAAAAATTCAGTTTTTTGAAAGGAACTCTCATAATTTTAGCTAATTTTCGGGGGATCTGTACACATGTTTAGAAAATACAGCATTTTGTATTTAATTTCTTGAAAATTTAAAGGTCTTCATCAAATCTACAGTCCGAAGTGTTTCTTAAAATGTCTTCCTATAAGCCCACTTTGGAAGATCACCGCAAAATATTTCTAGTTAAGGACTATTAAGAACTTTTGTCGAACTTTTTCGACACTTTTCCTAATCAAGGACTGCTTTTTATTCTCAATGTAAAATTTGCATGAAAAGAAATCTTTGTGTCTGAAGCATTATTTTTCATAATCCTACAGAAAAAAGAAAGCCTTCGACAATTTTGGTTCTGAGAGCTGTCTTTAATAAACATCAAAAATTTCTCAAACTTCTTTTGGAAAATCATACACGAAACGGTACACATAATTCCCTAACTGGGAGGACCTATGCCATTCCTCGATTCACTTTTGTTTTAATATTCCAGAAACCTTTTGAAGGGTATCCAAGGGTTCCCACTGAAAACCTTTTGAAATTGACTTTTGATCAACTGACATATTGATGGAATGTGATTGTGGGAATGTTGGTATTTTGGTAGTCGTGGTCGTTGTCTGGTTGGCTCGAAATGCAGCCGCGTATATAGCTTTCGATTTCGATGCGGACAAAAAAAAAAAAAAGAAACGACATTTAAAAGTTGTTAACGTGTTGAAAGCTCTGAAAAATATTTTGTTTTTTTTTTCTCAAGTTGTTTTGCCGTCATGTTGTCTGCTTTGTTGTTGCTGCTGTTGCTTTTTAAAGTCTCTTTCGATTATGGCTAATGTTGTTGTTGTTGTCGTTGTTGTTCTTGCTGGTTTTTTAACCATAAAAACACAAAAACAACAACAAACTGATACTTTAGTGTTGACTCGACGCCGACGTAGCCGCTGGCTGCGCTGTTTTTAGCCATGAAGGTCACCATACATATAACCCATACACATGCCCAAAAAAAAAAAAAAAAAACAACAAAATAAACCTCATGGCATTCAGATTCACCTGAGCCGGAGAGTGACTGAGAGAGCAGGAGAGGTGGGAACGATCGCGCGCGCGCAAGCGCAGTGCTCAATACGCTAAACAGGTGCTTGCCGAGGGTTGCAAAGGGGTCGGAACGATGTGTGGTCGTGAGGGGCATGACATGTTGTTGTTTTGGCAGTTATGAAACTAGTCCAATGACTCTTTTTTTTGGTTTGCCCTTCCCCCCTACCCTCAGCCGCACCTTTGACACCTTAATGGAGGTGTGCTTGAAGGTGCTTCTTGTAAATTTACATGTAAATTCGTCTTCGGTTTATGCAAAAGTGCATCGGCATTGAGGGGCGTCCCCCAAGTGCCAATTGTATATGTCTATGTGATGGACAGGCTCAAAGCATGGAAAATATATATATTTTTTTGCCTACTTCTTAACAATTTCATCAGCTCAGAAAAATTTTGCCTGGTCATGCAGCAATGAGCAAAAATGGAATTTTGTTTCGTCTCTCTGGATTGAATCCAGTTTCAAGATTCCCTTCACTTGTTTACAAAAGCCGGATCATACCAGGTCATCATCATCGTCATGATCATCATCGAACGGTAGCTGCTCTGGACTATCTTTTTTTTCCATATTTTTTCTGTCTGATCATGCTGAGTTGGCCCCAAAAACAGGCAGACTAGAACAAGCCCCCATCAGAAACAGAAACAACAAGAAAAAACCCCCAATTTATGGTTGAATTGTCTCTGATTCAGAGACGACTTGAGACAAAGATTTCCAATCCGTTTTTTTATATTTTTTTTGGGAAACCTTTTAAACTGACGTCAGAGTTTTTGTGGTTTGAACTTGAACATTGATTGTTGTTGTTGTTGTTTTTATTGATGTTGATGTAGGTAATTAATTTTCGAGTTCAATTAGCGTATTGTTTTGAAATCAGAAGTCTGAGATCAGTTTAAACGCATCCCGGAATTGAGATACACTTGAGCTACATTTTCGTTTTTCGATTTACTGTCATGGAAGGTTCGTGAATGAATATCTTTTGCATGATTTAGCGCTTTGTAAGTGAGCAGACTCTGGCCTCCCCTCCCCCCCTTCGACACGCTCCCCAGAGACATCATATAGCCAATGTGGAATTTCGAGTTTTTGGACTTTGTCCCATAGTGGCTAGCCATGAACCAACGCGCCATCGACTTACTAACTTGGCCGCCAGGCCCAACCAGCCAACAAGTTTTATTTGATTTGTTTTACGTTTCTGATTTTGTTTTTTTGCTCTATCTAAATAATTATGCCAACAATGAGACATCATCATCATCATCATCATCACGATCATAATGCGGAATTCTCAATTGTTAGAGCCCAATTCTGGGTTTGCCATAGAACCTAACCATATATCATGGCAAGATCGTATTCCAAATTGGCAGGCAGGAAATCATTTTCAAATCGATTAACATACAAATAGGGGGATAAGGAAGGGGTCTAGGTAAATGAGGCTTAACGGAAATTATGAAATAATTATAACTGTTTAATATTGGAAAAAAAAAACAAAACAAAACCTTTTTGTTTTAAACATAAAACTTCCGCCTTTAACCAATTGGGGGTCAGGTCAAGAAGAGTGAAACAAAAAATATATAAAAATAAAACGGAAATATTTTAAAATTATTTCTTTTTAGCAGTTTTTTTTGCATTCTCTCTTTAGGCCCTCTCTGATATGCCGTTATTAATTAGTATATGCATATCTTATTTCATTTGCATATGAGGTTTATTTTTGGCTAACCCCATCGAATGAACACGTGATAAAATTTGGTTCCGACTGCAATTCAGAATCATTTATCTACCAGGCCTTGGCCAGAACGAATAAAAAAACAGGCCATCTTGTGTGTATATATGTACATATATGTACATACATATATAGAGAAATATGCAAGATCTACATAACATATGTAATGCTACTTGGAGAATTTGCTGAGTCATGGATTTTCATCGTATAATTATATACAGCCATAGCAAAAAGCTGTCATAGGAACAATCAGCATAGAGTTGAACGACAAGTTTTTGATTTTTCACACAGAGAAACTTTAGATTTCACTTACTAACTAGTTAGTTTTTGAAAGGAAACTTTAATCGAATTTGGCTTTAGGTCTTAAGAATCTCTTCGCAATGTCTGTATATATATTTTTACTAACCAACCATGATATAATGGCTAATACATGGGCGGACTTGCAAAATCTAAGGCTAAGAACATCTGAGAAAGCTTCACGGCCAGTGGCGGCTTCTCATGGTACAAATTCTAACTCATTTACAATATTTTACTTTAACTGCTAAAGACAGATTTCAATCCCCAAAACCTAGACTTGCGGCCTTTTCAGCATTTATTTGTAATAAGTTTTAAAAAGAAAAAAATATAAGTTAGTAAGAAGTAAGAAAAAGTTCCCCAGAGCAATGAAGTCACTTGCTCTGTTCTCAAGTCATAGTCATAGCTTTACCTGTTCCAGAGACCCAAAAGCAATTGACTTTCAAAGCTTTATAAAGACATTCTTTCTAAACTATTCAATTGTGATTCAAGAATGGTTCTCTAATGACTTTATTTAGTTTTGTTGAAAGGCGTAGCCAGACATGAGCAGGGGGAGGGCAGCTGCAAGAGTTAAATTTTATAATTTGTTTGAAGAATTTATTCAATTTAAGATTACATAATACTTTGTTTTGTTTTTTAACACTTCATTTGAAGAAGTTCTATTTTACTTTGACCTACAAAAATGTCTGCTCCTTTCATTAGAGTCCTGCCTATGCTTTTGGTTTATAAAAATTGCATTTAAAGTCCTAACTTTTCTAAAGCCTTCGATTTCTAATCGAGACAGTTAAGACAAATTTACGAAATATCATTATTCTCATTACGTTCTTAGGAGGCCTCGATGGAAAAAGAACTTGAAAGTTTGGAGCAAATTGAAGAATAAGAAGGACTGTCGTTGCGATCATCACAGGACCACTTTGAGAATAAGCACAAAGGTTAGGACTAGTTTCCATAGGAGCTGTACTACCAGTAACACTTTACCACCTACTTTGCGGGTGCTCAACTCGGGCACAGGACTCTAGGGACACACCAATTCGGAGTATAGGGGCCCAAACCTTAGGGGAAGGTCCTTTGAATGGAAAATCTGATCAAGCTAGTGGATCACAGAGGAGCACATCTCTAATAGCATCTACCAGCTTATTCCCATCCCGCAATATATACCTTTTAAGGCCCATTGGGCCAAATACGGCCCTGTTCTGTAGTGGGAATACATAAATACGTCACCAGCTGAGGAACTCGGTTTAACTAGTCTCGTAAAAAATGAAAACTGGAAATTTCTATTGTCTTTAAAAGAGCGTGTTGATCATTTGATTATAATAGGGGCATTAAATCTTCATCTCTTTAAGAATCATAAATTAAATCATAATTTTTGATTGTCTCCCACGCATTTTAGATTTTTATTTAAAAAGTATGCAATAGTTTTTATTTAGTTGTGACTAAAACATGCCACAGCATCTACATACTTGCCCTTTCAAAAGACTGGTTCTTTAGTGGTCGAGTCGTCAAGGTTTGGGGTCAATAAACGGGAAATCAATAAAACATAAAGCATAAAAGCCAAACGAAACATTGAAAAGCCAAAAAGCCAAATCTTCTAACTGACTTAATGTTAGTTCCGGATGCGTTGCGTACGGAGGGGTTAAGGTTTTCAGATTTCATTTCCGCCTACCCGCCAAAAACAGAATCGGCAAAACAAGTTTCAGCTTCACAGCAGCCACAAAAAAAAAAAAAAAAAGCAACAACACAAATTCGAGACATTGTCAAAACAAATATCAATAACAAAAATCTTTAACTAAATCAATTCGCAAAAGGCGTCTGAGACGTCTGAGAGGGACCCCTTCACCATCTCCACCAGTCCGTTCTTTACCCGGTCTAAACACCCTCTGCGTCTATAATGGATTCTCATGCGGAAGCCTTTTAGTTGAAATTAGTTTTTTTTTTTTTTCGTTTCGTTTCGTTTTCTTTTTTTTTTTTTTGGCGTGGCGTTAATTGAAATGCTAGATACAAGTACAAGTGGATGCTGTTTGGAAGAACTCTTACAATCTATATACTCTATATATAGAGTGGGTCTCTTAACTGTTCTGACGCGTATCTGTTTTGGCAGCACGTTTGAAACATGCAGAAAGAATGACCATCATCCGGCATTGGGCACTCGAAATGAAACCATTCAAGTACGAATTGCTGATAATCACGAAACAAGTTCATGGCTTCATTATGTTGTTGTAGTTTTTTTTGTTTTGGTTTTTATTTGCCACTCTACTAAATTCTAAACTCTCATTGTCAGATATGGCCATGTCCAAAAAAAAAAAACAAAAAAAAAACTAGATCGATTTAACTCAAGTGTCAAGAGCGGAAAACTCAATTAACTTGGCCCAGTTACATACGGACAACAGGCAAATGTTGTACAAAACGTAGCCAATAAATAAACTAATCTAAAGTACAGGGACACGTTAATCTAAGATCTGGGGGGGTGTGGCAATAGTACCTAACTCATTCAATGGTTCAATTTTTTATTGTATATAAATAGAGCAGCTAACTGCTAGCCACTCTGGCACGAGCCAAAAACATTCTCAACTGGCTATCAAAATGAAGTCATGTTAAAATGGCATGATCATTAAACAAAGTAGCTATATATACATATATATACATAATACAGGAAGCACTATCGCTAAGAAATGCTGCATAAGCAGGAAAACTTTGTCTTTATCTATTTGAATCAGTGCCGGTTTGGGCTTAGAACAGGGGGAGGTGGGGTAAGCCACAGTACTTTAAACAACAAATTAAAAAGTTCGGGGAGATTTCTTATATACTAAACCAAATACATATTAGTACATCTAAATATATGTATGTACTTAGAATAATAATATTGATTAGGCTATAATAGGAAGCTTTTATCTTAGTTCTAAAGCAGTCTTAAGGATTCCATATCTACAACAATTTCTCTTCTAAGAATATCCTCCAATTTGAAGTCCAATTTTCTGCTAAAGTTTGAAAACAGAATTCGAAAGATTTAATATTTAAAGTCTACGATTGTTTTAAAAAACATCCTAAATTCTTTTAACGGTTTTTAATTTTAGGAAGAGTTGCTATTTTCCTAGCTCGAAAACAATTTCTCATATTTCTTATAAAGGATTCACCAACTAAAAATTATAGATCAAAGTCATCAAATTTCTTGACTCCCATTAAGGTTCTCCAATCTTATGAATAGAAGCTATTCTACTAGTTTTCAAGACATTTTCTAATGTAATCTCTCTTATTAAAGTATTTTAAAGACCTTGTTGAAGACAATCTTCCTCTAGAAGTTATTATTATGAAGCAAACCTTTTAATTGATTGCCAATCTTTATATAAACAGTTCTGCGGCAGAGTTAGGCCCTAGTCTGGGAAATGGTGCCACTGATATAAAGGGTTCCTTTGTTGTGTGAAGATTATTCAAGTCCTTCCAGCTCTAAAATAATTGTCTACGAATTTCCATTTCTAACGGTTTCTCATGTTTTAAAACAATGATTAAAAGGTTCCCCAACAGTATGTCAATTTTTAAAGGCAATCTTTTTTCTGAAGTATTTTCAGTTTGTCTCTAAATCTTTAGCAGGTTCTTAAGTTTTTTTTTTTTCAATTTTAAAGTAATCTTTTTTGTAATAGATTTCCTAGTTGAAAACCAATTTGTTTGCTAAAGTTCTTAAACATGTTTAAAGAGTTACCAATCTTTAAAAGAGATCCCAGTTTTTCTAAAGATTTACATCTTCAAAAGCAATATAGACATACATATCTGCTAAAAGTTTCTCTACTGTTAAAACAATTCTTTTAAAAAACCAATATTTCCTTTAAGGGGTCTACTAGTTTTAAGAATGTTCTAAAGTTCTCAATTTTCAAGTAATCTTATGAAAGCTTTAAAGAATTTGTTAAGGTTCTTATTTCTTTAGGCAATAATTCTTCTAAAATAATAATTGTTGTAAAACAATCTTGTTAAAGAAATCTTCTTGACATTATTTTATAGTAGAGGGTTCGATAGGTTTAAAGAATCTTCCTTGGGATCCTCTACTTCAAAGCAGCCTTTTAAAGGGCTAACATTTTTAACACTTTTGAAATAAACTTTTTAAGACTTCTTAATTCTCAAGCCAAAAACTTCCATTCCTAATCAAAAGCGCTGTCTTTTTGCTATAGAGTAAGTTAGTCTTCATCTTTGTCTCAATAGCAATAAATAATACATTGATACAACTAGATGGTTAAATATAGTAACCAAAGTCCATGGTAACCAAAAAAGAAAAGGTTATAAATTTCTAAAGAAATTTACTCTTTGGATATGCAAATTTTGGTACAACTTTGAGGCAAAGTTCACTCGATTCGCATATATTTGAAACCCGCCTCTTTTTTTTTTTTTTTTTTTTTGTTATAGATAAGATATTTAGTAGTTCAGATACCGAAGTCGAAAGAGGAAAGTTTTCATATTTGCACAAACCCAACAGATAATACAGAAATTAAATTGGGAAAAATACACTGAAAGGAAAGTTTTCTGACGACAATCAATAGATGGCGTGATATACATGAATATAATATTGGAAGTCGATAGATCATCTAATCAGATTCAAATTCAACTATCCCATTTCAAAGAGCAGTTCTATGGCAACATTGTAAACTGAAATGTGACTTTTATGGCTTGTACATTTCTCTTTGCTTTTAGCCGATATCTACTCTATAATCTAAATGAGCCGCTGGTCAAAGTATTTATTTATATATATTTTTCGGTTTTTGTTTTTTTTGCTGTTGTTGCTGTATTTATTATTGACGGTGGCCATTGCCACCTGTTAACAAATTGGTTAACCTAATTGGCCTTTGCACCTAGCCACGCCAGCGTTATCTGATATCAAGTAAGAGACTAGAAATTACATATATATATATTTAATACAGGGTGAGGAGAACTTTATTATATTATAAGTTGGTATTAGTTAAAGAATTTCTATTCAAATTTATTTTCCAGGGAATACTTTAGAATCTTTTTATGGCTTTCAAATATCGCCTGGACATTGTAAGCAAACCCAAATAACACAAATTCCATTTGACGTAACCAGTTTAGGCCAGACTTTGTGTTTGAAAGCCATAAATTCCAGACAAAATAGGGTCATTATCTAAGTGCTCCATCGGCATTCCCTTATGAATGACGCTATTAACAATTGTTTAAACTAAAAATTATGTAAACCCTTGTCGGATATAGTTTATGACGAGAGTTTCTCAAAGATAATCCATGATTTCATCTCTTCCACGTATAGGTCACACCTTGTAAATATATATAAACAAATTTTTGTTTATTTTCTGCTAAAATTGTGAATTCTATATATCAGAATTAAAGCGGATATGGGAAATGTGTGAACTGAGAAGCTCATCGCACTAATTCAAGTCATTGAAAGGGGATTTTTTTTGCTTGCTTTGTTGTTGTATTTTATCTAAGTAAAATTTATTTAATAATTTTTTATTGTACATATATATGTATAAATAATTCTCATTTCTGGTTTTTATTATGTTTTCGGTTTTGTAAATTTACACAATTTTTTATTTTGCTGTTTTTTTCTTCAGTTTTTGTGTATGGAAAAAAAAAACATAACGGCACAAATATTATACGGCTTAAACAATTAGCATAACAATTGTGGAATATAATATAATTATATCAAGTGCAATGTAATCTTTATACTCTCTTTTTTCCAACTCTTTTTTTTTTTTTTTTTTTGTTGTTGCAGTTGTTTTTTTTTACATTTATACTTATAGTTTAGAAATTATATTTCTTGTACTTGTTGAACATTTGTTTGTTTGTTTTTTGTATAAACTTAAGAAAAAGAAAAGAAAAAGGTTTTTCAATCAGAATAACTAGAAACAGAGGATTACAACTGATGACTTGAGTATACTCTTCTTGGGCTTGTGGGGGGTAGAGGGGGTGGGGCTAGGCCTGAAGTGATAAAATGATGGTTGACAATTTTTGAATGTGATTATGATGATGTGATCAGATGATGATGATGATGATTATAATGATAATAATGGGCCAGGCCCCGATTCACACACTTAACCCAAAACAAAATTTATAACCTATAACTATGAATGTTAAAGTCGGAGTTTTGTTTTCATGTTTTATTCGCTTTATCAATTTGTGTTTACTCTTTTTTTTTTGTTTGAATTTTTTTTATAATTGATTTTTTTTGTTTGATTCCCATCAACCAGATATAAACTAGTCATACGAATTAGTTCTCGAATACATATTGTTGATGCTTGCTATCAGTTAAACGTTATTATTATCTATCTCATCATCATCATCATCATATACAATTAGTTATACATATTACAATATACATATAGGTCACATACTTAGCACCCCCCCGGACTTATAGATTTAACTATTTTACATACAGAGAGTGAAAAAAAACCTCATACAGTTTTTTTTTTCCTTATTTGCCATTCTTCCTTGTTGTGTTTTGTTTTGCTTTTTTTTTTTTTTTGGTTCATACACCACGCATACAGTTAGATTTAAGAGTTAGTTGGACTCCATCTTGATTTGCATCATCTTGACACTCCCCCTACTAGACGGGTCCAATATCACTTTGGTATCTGGCGGTCAGATAGTTGGCCGCCTCTGTCATTTGTTCCAGGCACTGGTACAGACCATTCAAATGTCTCCGACAACGTGATGCCAATTCGGTGGCCTTGTCGGCTGATTGCTTCTGGCAGGAGGCATCGATATCACTGCCATCGCTACTCTGGGCATTATCGCTCTTGTTGCCATCCGATTCCAGACCAGAGTCATTCTCTTGTGAGATATCTGAGTCCGAATCGCTCATATTGCTTACCGATGTGGTAGACATCATCGAGGCGGTTGAGGTCCGTCGCACATGGCCCTTAACATGGCTTTTTGGTGTGGACTCAGTCTTGGTCTCACAGCTGGAGCTGGTACTTGAGCTGGCGTTTGTGGCGGGTTGTTGTTCTTGTTGCTGTTGCTGCTGCTGCTGTTGTTGTTGTTCGTTGTGCGTTTCCTCTTCTTGATTAGTCCATAACAGATCCTTTTTCAATGCGTTTAACATATTATAAAGATTGAACAATTCGGAGGCGCTGAGAAAATCTTGTACATTTTTCGAGTGTTGAGCTCCACGTTTGCCAGTCAATTGATTGGCGGTTGTGTCCTTGCCAGTGGCAGGTATAATGTCATTGCTATCACCGATCTGCCAAAAGTTGAAAATAAAAAAACAATAGAAATTAACTATGCACCCAACAAAATGAATTGTAAGACTAAAGTTTACTAAAGTGGTTAAAATGGTGATAAACTTTGCCCATTAAATTATATAATAGACATACTTAGACTGTGGATATTCTCGTTAAAGTCGCAAAGCATAAAAAAAAGTTATATATTTTTTTTGCCTATTCCATAACTTTAAGGGGCAAAGTTGTTCTCATTTCAGAATTCTTGAAAGTTTCCTACCTGTCGATCCATGAGCCTGCATGGCACTAAAATGGTATCATCCATAATATTGACAGTTTTCACAAACTTCTCCATAACATTGACAATGCTATCTTTGGAGAATTGCTGCTCATCGTGACGGGCAATGCGACGCAGGCAGTTCCTATATAAAAAAGAAAGAATAGAATAGAACAGAATTAAAAAAAGTGTTGAAGAACCAGTTTCCAAATAAAAATCAAAGACAATAGTCACAGTGATTGGATACATAATCAAAATGCTGTAGCGTCGTTAAGTCTGGCTAGTTCTTTTCTATGTACATATATACCATTCAGCTCAAAAAAACTTCCGTCAATGGGTGCGACCACTTGGGAATCGGTATGGGCACCACAACGTGGCATGATGATAAATATGAATTGATTTCTATGCAAATTAGCCACCTCGCGCAAATTCAATTTGTATTTGAAATAGAAAACCCGAAAACCTGTTAACCATTGATTGCTGCCGCTTGCTTGCTAGCTGATGATGATGGCTCGTGTTCGTTGTCGACAAAAGATTTCTATTTTTGGTCAAAGAAACAAGCCACGTGTAAAGACCCCCATTGAGAGAAATGGAGGGAAAAAAAAGGGCTTAAACTTATACAATGTTTTATTTTTAATTGCACTGCTTAGTGCAACTCATTAAATGTGGATGGCATTAGGTCAACACACACACACAAATCGTGCGAGATGAGAGATGGCGTAACATTTCAAAAGCTTGTTTTAGGGGGGGCCTCTCATTAACCCCCACTGGGGCGTTAAGTACACGGCTAAACGACGATTATGTCGTCGGAGTCGGCGACGACGTCGTCGTCATTGTGTCTACGTCAAGTAGTGGGCAGTGTGGACTAGTGGCTAGTTGCATTCATTCACACACAGAAAAAATTCCAAATTCCAGCGGTAGTCTCTTATCACCGCCAGACATAGTCTAGACAGAGGGAAAGAAAGAGAGCTAGCTAGAACTTGGAGAGATTAGCCTCTTACGAACGACAATCACGCGCCAGCCATAGTTTTTTTGTATTGGGCGGGGGTGGATCAATTGATATGTTGGTTCTAGTGTAACATACCCAAACCGACCGGGTCGGCCTGCCATGCAAAGACAGCGTGATCAGCTGCTGCTGCTGCTGCTGGTGCCGCCGTTAATGACGACTCAGATTGACCGACTAAAAGCACAAGTGCCCAGAATGAATGATGCGAGGAGGGCGAAGCGGGCGGGCGGGTGAACATGTGTCAAGGTGTTTTTTTTCCGCTGGCATGCCACGGCCAAGCAACGTGAAGGCAACAACTATCAAGAGAGCAAGAGAGAGAGAATCAATTCTCGCCAATTGCCGATTGAGCGTGTGTGTGTTAGAAGAACTTCCCATCATCTTAAGTGCTTATGACTAACTAGTTAATTGAGTTAATTGAGTATTGCGGGACCATAATCATACCATATGCATACGTATATAGAAAAAATCACAGTGCGAAAACTATACATACATAATTATCTTATCGCCAATAATTTTTGCGCCATAGAAAATTCCCTCGCCTCATACTTAATTATTATTATTATTATTGTATTGAACGAGGAGACATTCCCCGCAAACACATAGGCGTGGAATCTTTGGAATTTTTCAAAGGGAGGGGCAAGGGGTATTTTTCCATCATGGATTTGTCGGAATTTAACTTATTTAGAACGCATTTCAGAATGAATTCTCATATATTTTTCTTCTTATAAAGCAACAGCTTAGGAACAGGAATCGGAATACTAGAAGAATACGGATTTCGTAGATAAAGAGGGTGAAATCCGATCATTTTACGGGGAAAATATCGTTCTTGTACGAGGAATGTCCCGAATTTCTTCTTCTGACCATCATACTTACTCATAGGAGTCGGAAAAGGAATAAAATATAAATATGAATAAAAGTTGTTACAGAAGACACTACCAAAAAAAGGCCTTAAAGGAAATCAAAATAACAGAAAGACAAGAAAAAGAAGCTTTGAAATACATATTTCTTTGTAGTCACACGAAGGAAGTGTCTCTATAAAATAGTGATCGCCCCATATAGCAAGTATCTCAGCCCTTTGGCTCCCCTCCAATAAATCCAGCCCTGTATCAATGTCCCTTATCACACTTTGGCACAAGCTTGGCTTATCAATGTGGGAATTGATGATCGTTAGCGATAGACCCCGATGGGCCGGGACTTAGAGGAGGTCTCAAAGGACAATGAACTTTTGGGAATATATTCGAAAAGTTAATAAATAAAAACATCATTTGTGTGCAACAACCTAAATCGTTTTCATTTACTTAAGGTCCCTTTCTCTGTTAGAGACGGCGGGCTCCGTTTCGCCTCCCCACTTGGGCCCACTTTATCAACAGATCAATGGTCCGACTTTAAAAAACAAAAACAAAATAAAGAACTGTTTACATGGTATAAATCAGGCGTTATTTTTTCGTCAGCATCGGCTAATCAGAGACGATTTTGTCGTATGTTTTTTTGGCCACGCGCCAGATTAGAAAGAATCAGAATTTCAAGCGAAAAAGAAAGAGGTGAAGGCGGCCACGGTGGGATGGGGGGATATGTGAAATTGAGAGGGAGGCTGACGGTATTGACCTTTTGTTAAAAATACAAAACACTAGTAGGAAAAAGAATTAAAGTGAATTTCATTTAAAAAAGTGCCGGCATCATCATCAATAAAAATTCATTGTTTTGGCCCGAGGAAAGAACACGCCATCTTAAACTGCCAATTGGAGAGCTGCTTGATGAAATCAAGTTTCAGTGGGTGTCTCTCTTTCTCTCTCGCTAGCTATGTCTCTTTCGAACACCTGCTTGCACTTGGCGTCTATGTTCAGAATTGGGCTAAGCCAGGCACGCGACATGCGCCAACATGGGGAACAGGGGGCGGGTTTGGGAGGGAATCGCACCGCATACAACACAGAAATCGGACGATATTTTTCATCCATATGGAGAGAGAGAGAGAGAGTAAGAGTGGTGGGCGAATGTTGTGGAAAAGAGGGTGGCTTTTGTGGCATGTTAAAGACAGTAAGTGAATGTGGGAGAGTGAGAGAGAGTTGGCACAGAGACGCTCTGAGAGTATGAATGAACTGTACATACGCTTGACGGCGGCGGCTCTATGTGTTTGCTGTGTGTGTGTGTATGTTTGTGTTGTGTTTCTCGTATTTGCAAATGTTGTTGGGCAATTCGAAATCTCTAAAAAAACGCATTGACCAATATTTTCATTTTGTTTTCCACTGACCTCCAACAGTGCGGTTCACAAGCACACATACCAGGTGGAGAGGCCTATATACATACACACATACATATATGTATAATCATCGATATTGATTGTGACCATCGTCACCCACATAAAAAAAAAACTTGCAAGATATTTAATATTCTATGACAAAAACTAAAACCACACATCAGCTGAGGTTTCAAATTTGTTTTGCCTTAAGGTTTTGTTTTTCAAGGTAAACGCACACATACACACAATGTGTGACAATAGAGCCTCTTGTAATGTGTTTTTGTTCGGGGCGGGGCTGTTGGGGACTTTGGCAGCGACTGTGAATCACAGGAACATTTTTTTCTTGCAAATTCCTAAGCCTCATAATAATAATAATCATTAGATTGTTTTTTGTCTTTTTCGCATGACGCTAATGAGTAGTTGATTTTACCGTGAGGTGAGTAATAGTAGTTTATCAATAAATGGGCAAAAAGGAAACGCGGCGTGTGACTGTAGATAAAAACCAATTCATATAAAATGTATGTACATACATTTATATATGTATGTACATATGTATGTATGTATGTTTGTCTAAAGTTGTATTTGTAGATGATTGTGTCATATTAGCGCAGCGTTTTTTTTTTCTTACTTCTTCTTCTTTTTGGTTTTCGTGTTTGAATTGGACATCGTACGATAAATTTTATTTTTTTTTTTTGGTTTTGGGTTTTTGGTCCGGTGCAAACGAAAGAGAAAACAACAGTTTGAGTGTATGTAAGTTAGAGCGAGAAAGAGAGGGGTGCGGCACACAGCTGAGAGAGCGAAAGACAGAGGCACAGTGAGAGAAGAGAGAGAGAGAGAGTGTGAGCGGGAGAAAAAAAGGGGAGGAGAACGAGGTTTTTTTAACTTCTTTAATTTAGCAGAATTTTTTTTTTTATTTAATTTAATTATAACGGCTTTTCAGGGGGTCAGGGGTGGCAAACTCACCGACTAGTTTCCAGTTTAGTGAGGTCTGTGTATCCACTCATTGTGTGTTTTATTTGTTACAACAATTTGATTTGATATCAAAAATAATTTTATAATTTTCTTTTTTTTTTTATTGTTTCACTGTATGCACTTTCACTCAGACTGAGGCGTTTTTCGTTTTATGCTAGGCCCGTATTCTTTGATTTGTGTGTGTTTTTTTTGTTGCTTGGATTACGAAATCTGCGGCTGGCTGCTGTTACAGGTAGTTACTAAGTTTAGTTGCTTGTACTAATAGCCGTTGCCCCGACGACACGTTTGCTTGATTTGCGCTGATTTAACAGAATCGCTGCCGTTTTATGCCGAAATTATAACCGCTACCCGTTCATCGGAATGGTTAGATATAGATAAGACTCGACCGACTGACTGACTGAACGCCTCTCTATAATGTTTCAATTAATTTATATCAGAAAATTCTAAATAGTGTGCACGCGCAGCTCAAATCATTCGATCGTTTAAATGTTTAAATAAAATGTTTTAGCGTGCGTCTGCGTTCTTTCTTTCTAGAGCTCCAAAAAACACTGCGAAAAAAAAAAAAACGGTGAAAAAAAACCACCCGAAACCACCCGAAGTTAAACGAATCAAAAACAAAAACAACAAAAGGCAAAATCGGTATCGAACATCGGCTCGAACAATTGATGCCAACGGCGAACAAATGATGCCAACACTAAACATGTTTGTCGCCAATTCGCCTCGACTCAGAAATGCAACAACAACCAAATGGCCGAATTCGCACGAAATTGAGAACTCGCTGTAAAAAATATCCAGTGATGACACATTGGCTTTTTTCCTCGTGCAATCGAAAATAGTGGGAGTCGGATAAATAAATAGAGGGACACACAAAGGAGCCCTTTATTTTTCAAAAATTGCGCGGGCTGTTGCAATTTTTGTTTGAATCTGAGTCAGACAAAATAATAGTTTAAAGTTTTCATTCATAGTTTTCATATGAGTTTTCCAGAATAGAGATTAATTTTTAATAAATTTTAATATTGAAGCTTAAAAGTTCGTTTATGGAGATTCGGAATAAAGGTTTTTCTTGATTTCTGTGAAACTTCAAAAAGTATCAATTCTGTGTTGCGTTAAAATATTGTGAAGAATTTTTCCCTCAAGATTCGATTCTATCTATAGATCTTTTCGTATAGTTAGCCAAGACATTGATTTTTTATAATATTTAACAATTTAATACGATTATTTTAGTTAAGTTTAAGTTTGTTAACATTTTACTTATTTAAAACAAAGTCTGTAATCTTATTTTAAATATAATAAATTAGGATTATTTGAGATTAATTCTAAATACAATTCAATTTGAAATTTAAAAATATATATAAATTAAAGCGCACTAAAATACATAACGAATAAATCTTTAATGAAAAATTAGTGTACAATTTTTGTTCTTTAAACAGGACAAATATAAGTATATCACAGATGTAGGAAGGTTACACGGGAAGCATTAAAACCAATTATTTGAATGTTTTTTAACACTTGTCAATTGAAAAATATCCTCGAGCTCATATGAAAAGTTGTATATGGACTCGAGTTTACAAAGTTGTGCTGGATAGGCGGAAATAGCTGAATCGGCTGAAAATGTAGCAAGTTAAGAGGGAAAATATCGTTAATTTCCCTCATTTCCTTCCACGATGATGCACCACTGCTGAAATGGGCGTCTTTAGGAGCATCTGCAAATGAGAAATATGACTTCTGCAGGATATCTTCTTTTTCCTCTTAATGATTCCAACGCAGGCATGAACCCGTTTTTCCTTCGGGCCTATAAAAAAAACAGAAGCAAATATTAAAAATAAAAGTTTCTTTTGGAAACTTTACAACTTACTAAAAAAGAACCGCAACTTTTCAAAACGTCCATCAACTGCATTGTGGTTAATCATATCGTAAAGGTATTTCGTATGACTCTTAGCAACAATAAACATTTCCTGTATTTGTTCTCTAGTCCAAATGCTGAGCATATTTAGATCTGGATGCCAAATGAATGGCAGGATTCCTGATCTAAGGCAATTCTCCATCTCTTCGAACAGCTACATATGTAATTTTTGATAATATAGAAATATTAGTTCATTTTGCAAAAGCATAAGGACCCAGACGAACCACAAAACACACAACATCGAGATCGAGAAACCGAAAATGGAAAAACCGCGCGATGCCAAAACACGACGGAATCCGACACGAAACCCGAATGCGAACGAACACTTACGCGAATCAAAACGACGGTGAGGGATTGTTCTTCCAAGTCCGGATTATTGGCGACTAACCGTAATAATAGTATTTTGATATAATAGCTTTTAAAATTACTCATATTACTTTTCACGTCGCGAAATCTCTTTACAAATTTTATGGCCGTCTTAAATATTTGATTATTTTTAATAATCGATCGTTCAGCATTGTAGTAGGAACACCGAAAAGAAGTGCTATCTGCACGAAACGGTTTCAATGGCTTTGGGATAGCTTCAAAGTGCGTTTGATTTACGAATAAATGCGATTCATTGACGTTTATAATATTCTTTTCAGCCTTTAGACGGATGGCTGGAACAAAATCGATTGAATATTTATAGGCACCGGTTAAGTATATAGTGTGTGCCGGACCGCAATTTCTATATTCGAGTTGACACACTTGACTATCGATTACGAAACGATTTTGCATTTGATTTATTACGCGAGCCACGCTACTTTTTATCCAATCTTGCAATTTTTGAACGACAATTAGGTTTTTATGATTCACGAGAGATTCAAGCCATTGAAACATATTATCCGATATATCTGATACACGACGATGCTTTAAAATGTCTGTTATATCAAGGTGTACGTTGCCCGGCATAGACGAATCGCGTAATACTAGTATATCATCCGAATGCGGTATATTTATATAAAATACGAAATCATATTCATTTTGTTTACCGACTTTTAAATCATCGCCCGCACTACCTGAAATAAACGAGATAAAAACGCGTTTTCGAACGTATTGAGTTATTAAAATCAAATAAAACCGTAAAACCGAATCAATTAAACAAATTTGACGGCAAAAAAAAGCCCGTAGATAGCGTTGATAGACAGTTTTAGATTAATTGAACTTGTAAAGAACTGCCAAATTTAGCAAGTACTAAAGATAAGACAAGATTGTGCTCCCAGAATAATTTATGATACTAATCAGCTTTAAATCGATCCTACAAATGAAACGAATATAAATAAATTTAAAATTGATCTTAAAATATGGAAAACTGTTATACATATGTACATATACTTAAAATTGTTACAAAAATATGAAAAAGAATAGAAAGAGCACTTTTCAAAATTTCTAATCATATACACTCATGATGAATATAATAGGTACACCCCTTAAAATTAATTTTTTTGACTTTAAATTAGCACAACTTTTTTTCTTTTACCTTAATCACCAAAATTTAAATGCACATTTGTTTATTGAACATTTGTGTATTGTTTTCCATAATTTGGAAAAGAAAAATTATTTTATTCAAAAGTTACAACAAAAAATATGAAATTTCACAATTTCGTGCTTGATGAAAATAATAGGTACACTTTAATTGACTAAGTTTTTTTTTTTTTTTTTGGTTTTGAAATCACTGAAAATCTATTTTTGTTTCATTATCTGATTAATATGGAATGTATCCACCTTAATTTTACCGTTACTTTTCTCATCCGACTGGGAATACTCTTAATCAAAGCTTGGCAGGACTCTATCGAAGTCTTCTTCGACGCACTCCCACAATTGTCGGTTGTTGCCACTTTTTTCTGTTCGAGACTGATCCTATAGCTCACCCCACAAGTTATCGATGAGATTCAGATCACGAGACTAACTGGGTCAAGAGAAAACCACTCCTAACCTAGGAAATTCGGACACTTTCGAGTCCTTGAGAGCCATTGGATCCAAAATGGACAATGATATTAATGTTTTTCCAATTAGGATTTGACTACAAATGGCTAATCTATCAGTTCGTATCGCAAGAAGGGTTCCTTTGATGCGAACCAAAGATTTGATCATGTAGCAAAGATTTCTTAACGACTACTTCACATGGGCAGCATCTGAAGTTCAAAAAAACCGGCCTAATATCCTTCTTAGCAACGAAACTAAAATTTATCTTTTCGGAAATGACTGTTCCTAACATTTAAGGCGCCCTATAACCAAAAACTTTGATCACCGCTACAGTGGTGCATGGTGTTAAAAATATTATAGTGTGGGGTTGTTTGTCTTGGTCAGAACACTATCCAATATTCCTAATATCTGACATGATGGGAGCAGCTGACTATAGGGATGTCCTGGAAAATATTATGCTAGCATATTTAGAGGAAAAAAAGTCCCTGTGGTGGGTTTATCAACAGGATAACGACGTAAAACACACCTCCAAAATTTTAAAAACTTGGTTAGAGGTCAATATAGTGGTCGCTCTTACCTAGCCCACTTAGTCTCCGGATCTGAATCTCATCGATAACTTGTGGGGTGAGCTATAGGATCAGTCTCGAACAGAAAAAAGTGGCAACAACCGACAATTGTGGGAGTGCGTCGAAGAAGATTTCGATAGAGTCCTGCCAAGCTTTGATTAAGAGTATCCCCAATCGGATGGGAAAAGTAACGGTAATATTAAGGTGGATACATTCCATATTAATCAGATAATGAAACAAAAATAGATTTTCAGTGATTTGAAAACAAAAAAAATTAAATATGACTTAGTGAATTAAAGTGTACCTATTATTTTCATCAAGCACGAAATTCTGAAATTTCATATTTTTGTTGTAACTTTTGAATAAAATAACTTTTCATTTCCAAATTAAGGTAAAGAATACACAAATGTTCAATAAACAAATGTGCATTTAAATTTTGGTAATTAAGGTAAAAGAAAAAAAGTTGTGCTAATTTAAATTAAATTTTAAAGGGTGTACCTATTATATTCATCATGAGTGTACATATGTATGTACATATATAATTTTTTATATAGTCAGAAAATTTTACCATATTGTTGACTTTTCTCGATTTGTTGCTTATACATACATATATTAGAGGAATATGTACATATATTTATTTATATTTTATATTTAAGAAGTTTCGGTTACTTTAAGAGTCCTTTTTTTAATAATAGATGACGACAGCATTTCATTTTTGAATTTTATTTTACGATGATTTCTATTAATTTTGGGTGAAAATATTTTAAAATTAAATTCTGAAACGTTTGTTTGGTTTGTTATCCTGTTTTTGTTTGGTAGGTTAACTATAAATATTTAAAGTAAGAATAATATAAGCCTAAACTCTTTTGATTCGATGTCTATTTATTATGTAGTACTTTGGCTATAGATAATTCGTGACCAATAACCAAAACAATGAAGTCAGATGAAGTGCCCCACCCAAAAGTAAACAAAATAAAGTGATGACCAAATGGGAAATGAATGCAACAAAGCAAGATATTATCTTCTATATAAAGCAAATATTTGGATTAATGACTCGGGCATTAAGGGGGGCAAAGCAGAGGCAAAATCTTGACCTATGTACATCAAACTTTGTTAAACTATTGATGCTTATCGCACTTATGTATGTACACCTATCCTATGGCAAAGCAGAGGCAAAATCTTGACCTATGTATGTACATCAAACTTTGTTAAACTATTGATGCTTATCGCACTTATGTACATATGTACACCTATCCTATGACTCATAATCTAAAAAACAGTCTAAGTAGCTGTCGAGACATACATATATACACAAGTACTGAGATATTGTATATATATATATATTCATATTTTTAGCTAATAAACTAACTGCAAAAGCTTATCACGTATACGCTGTGTATGGTGAAATGTAAACTTCGTGGTTAAAAGATAAAAGATTATTCATGTAATTCTTAGAAATAAGAACTGAAATAAAAGAAAATGCATTATAAACAGCATAGCGAGAGGGTCGTTAAACCTCGTGCGCAGATTTCTAAATAGAACTTACCTTGCAAAACGTAATTGTCATTACTAGTATTAAATATGGCATCAGCCTTTCTTAAATTCATAAAAAATGTTTCACAGAATTCACTACTATGTTTGTCGTACATCAGTTTTTCTTGAACATTTATATCTATAAATTCTCTTTTTAGTACATATAAATTATTTTCAAATGCCTTTGATACATTTGTTTGGAGTGAACTCATTTTAATTAATTGCCACTTGGCAATAGGAAATTCGATGAGCGAATGAAATGAAAATTTGTAGCAATGTAAAAAGAAATTTTAAAAGGCTCCCACTGTCAGTGTTGCCATTTTTATGGTAAATGTTTACTACTACTACTCGAGATTTCAGTGTTGAAATGTGGAAAAAATCGGGTAAAGCTTGATTTCAGTGTTGTCAAACGCTATTTTTTATTTGGCGCGCTGTTTGACCGGCCTGGTAGCCAAATATTTTAATCTAAACTCTAAAGTCGAGGAATATTCGGCTGCTCTGGCATTCTAAACTATATTTGTTCTATAAAATTGAACAGCTTTTTTTCAGCCGGACAGCTACTTTTAGCTATAGTCCCGCTAAAAATATTAATTTTTTTTTATTAATTACTCAAAAACTACGAAATAAATCGCCAAGGCGCACCTCGTGGAATTTTTCTCTTTCGTTTGATACAAAAATTATGTAGTTTGAGCGCGTTTTGGGCCCGAGTAGTAGTAGTAAACACTTACCACCAAAACTATTTATTTCGATTCTTCAATAAGCCAGATTTTCCGATATCCGCAATTTTCAAATTTTATCGACTCTGAGGATTTTCACGAATAGGGGAAATCGGATAAAAATATCGATATTTTAGATGGAAAATACTAAATACATATCGATATTTTTATGAAAAATACTAAATACAACTCTAATCTGGTCACACCGCTTTGCCAGAAAAAAAATATAAAAATTTAGAGTGCAAAAATTAAGCAAAGCAAAGAATAAAACACAAAACCAATTTACTAGGAGTGAACGGCCAAACATTCCGAAACATAGTAGTGAAACTAAATTACATTAAATCCACCTCTCAATTAATCAAAGCAACACAGACAAAAAAAAAAAGAAACGAAACGAAAAACACCGCCCACAACGTCCCTTAGTAGACGTGTGTGTGTAAGTCTGGTATAACCACAAAAAAAATAAAAAAAAAGTTTTCTCTACATTTTCGCGACGAAATCGTAACAGATCGAATCACGGTTGAAAGAGTCGGAGTTTGTGTTCGTGTTGAATGAGAGCGCGTAAGCTCGAAGTTATAAAATAAGGATTCCCATCCTCGAAAGTGATTTTGTTATTGTTTTATTTATTTTTGTATCATTTCGGTTACTCCCTCTTGTGTGTGCCCTCTGTGGCACAGTAACGCCAGTTTTTAAAGTTTGAAATATATAAATTTTATATGAATTGAGTCCAAAGCATACACACACGCACACACACACACACACACAAGCGCGTTATCATCTCTCTGCATGCCACTGCGATTAAAGTGGAAAGCGTTGGAATCTATCTATACTGAAAAGAGGAGATTGAGATTGCAAGAGAAGGTCGAAGGATTCCATCAAAATCATCTGGAGAAGGAAACAAAGGCCTGAAAGATGTCTGCGGAACGAGAGATACCCGCTGAGGATAGCATTAAAGTTGTCTGTCGTTTTCGACCCTTGAATGACAGCGAGGAGAAGGCCGGGTCTAAATTTGTTGTCAAATTTCCAAATAATCCGGATGAGAACTGCATATCCATAGCGGTAAATTAACCTAACCCCTTAACACACCATATAACTGTATCTCTTGGTTAAACAAATTCAACTAAGATTGTTGTTTTTGTTAGACCATTACTTGTCTGCTTTGCTTTCCCTTCCGTTTTCTTTGCTTATATTTAGCTTTTTGCTTTTTTTTTATTGTAATTTGCGGTGTTATGCATGCCCATCATGACGTCATTCCTTAACATTCTATCCTCTGCCTTCCTCTATTCATCATACATTTTTTCGCCCCAACCAATTGCCGCACAATTGGAGTGAATGAGAAAGAACGAGAGTGCCAACAAATACTTTTTGTTTAAGTAATAATTAGTTGACTTAATAAATCAACTCATTTTTTGTTTTGCTGTCAGTTTTCTTTTTTTCTTGCTGAAATCAAATTTTAATATGAAGTTTTTGTGACAGAATTGATTTTCCTGTTCAAAGAATGCCAGAGAGAGAGAGAGAGCGAAAGAAAGAGAAGAAACACACAAAGCAAGAGGGAATGGGGCAAAGAAATCCACCCACAATCAAAGAAAAATACAGACATGTTTTTTTTTTTTTTTTGCATAGTTAACCTTCTTTATATGTACATACTGGCTTATGTATGTATGTACATACATATATACATATGTATGAACATACATTAGTTCAGTTAGACCTCCTCTATTTGCCCCAAACGAGCCGCCGGAGCGGTACCAGTGCCAGCTGCCACCACTCGAGTGAGTCATAGTCTCACGCAATCCATAAAAAAAAAGTTCCATTCAGCCACAGATGAATAGACCTTAGTATACCCTTTAGCCGAACATTTGGAATAGAATTTATTTATAGAGGAAGTTTTTGTTTTTTTTTATGCATGCTTAAAATATTAATATTTATTTGAATTTTAAAATCATAGTATTTTTGTCTGTTTTCATTTCCCTTTTGCAATAAATTTTTTGTTTGCAAAATTTTACTAAAATATACACAGTTTAGTATACGAAAGATATTTTGTTCTTAGGTCTTTATTGATTTCAGAGTTAGATCAACTATTCCGATGTCTAAGTTAGAGTTTTAGGCCAATACACTGTTATAACCTCAATTAGCTTAAGATATCACATTTAGCTAAACCAGGCTAAATCTGAATTTTGCTTTTCATAATTTAGCTTTCCCTGATTTTCAATATACCTTTATACTGCTCACATGCAGGGTATTCAAATAACAACAGCAAGAAGAAGAGGAACAACAACAACAATGACAGGCAGGCCATACAACCAAAGTAACAGCAACTACAAGTTATGGAATTTGCTTCTTATGTTTTTTGTTTTTTGGCGCTCTTCTCTTTTGAAAAAGAGATCTTAATGCCTTAGTCCACACCTGTCCATTAGTAATTGGTGAGGGGTGGAATAGGAGAAGGGAAAAGGGGTTCCGCTGCAATCATAACTTATTTATGTATGTGTATGAGTCTCTGGGGTAACTAGTGCAATGAACTAACTAACTAACGACTTACTAGCACTAGCACCTAAAGCGTAGTAAATATTTCACACCTAAAATTACAAACTGATTTTAAGAAAGTTTTATTAATTAAAATGTATAAACATTTTCACAATTTGAAATATGTTATACCAAGCAGAAAAATTGAAGAAAAAATTTCTATATTCTCATTTGTGAATCATTTGCCATAAATTCCTTAAATAAAATACACAGTCATTAATTTATAGTTTACCCTTCCTGCAGTTGTAAGATAAAAATGAGATCATACTGATATGTCAGCACTTGCACAATTCTCTAAGAAAACAAAAAAAAGTTACAATTTTAAGTCATATAAAAATAACTTTTAAGAAAATTGTGAAATGGTGTTAAAAAAGAGACGGAAACTAAAAGTTTTCGTAATCTATTCAATTGAAAGTCATAAATCACATTTGAACTCTAAAGTCTGACTTACTTTAGAATGGGTATTCCAAATTATTTTTAATATTTTGAGTCTCTAGTTTCCGAAATGTTTTTTAAGAATTGTTTTACAAATCGATTTTGAATAAGAACGTGAAATTGAATTGTTTATGAACAAACAAAACTGACGTTCTTAAATCTATGCGTACAGACTTCTTTACGTTAGTAAAAGAAAAAACAATGTAGAACACAAGAACAGGTCTCAATATAATAATAATTTTATATTCATAATCCAATGTTAAGTAATTAAATAGGTTTCTTCAAATTGACGCGAACGTCATAGAAGTCTTGTCTAGATAACTTTCGAAACTAGTTCTCCTTAAAAAAACCAAGTACATATATACGAGGAGTGGTGGGGAAAGGTGCTTAGAGCTTAGATAGATATTATGAATTTAGGTATCTTTCACACTCTCTCTCTCTCTCTCACTCTTTCTCTTGTTTCTTTATTCGTATTTTGTGGACTGGTTTGCTCGTTATTTCTTTCATTTTATCATTACTTTTTTTCCCCCACTTGTTTCGTGTTGATGATGATGATGCTCATACATAATTACAATCCAAGCGTTAAAAATGACTTTTGGTGGGGCTTAAAAGGGGAGGGAAACACACACACACAAAAGAAAAGAAATTTAACACTTAAATTGAAATTTTAATCAACTTTTCCACTGATTCACTCTATCTCTCTCTCTCTTTAGGGTAAAGTCTATCTTTTTGACAAAGTTTTCAAGCCGAATGCTTCCCAAGAGAAGGTTTACAATGAGGCGGCTAAATCGATTGTTTCCGATGTCCTGGCTGGTTACAATGGAACGATATTCGCCTATGGTCAAACATCATCCGGTAAAACGCACACGATGGAGGGCGTTATTGGAGACTCGGTGAAGCAGGGCATCATACCACGTATAGTCAATGATATCTTCAATCACATCTATGCAATGGAAGTGAATTTGGAATTTCATATAAAGGTCTCATACTACGAGATCTATATGGATAAGATTAGAGATCTGTTGGATGTGTCCAAGGTGAATTTGAGTGTGCATGAGGATAAGAATCGAGTGCCTTATGTGAAAGGTGCAACCGAGCGATTTGTCTCATCGCCCGAAGATGTTTTCGAGGTTATCGAAGAGGGTAAATCCAATCGGCATATTGCAGTGACAAGTAAGTCTAGTTTAAATATAAAACCCTTTAGTTCTTTTGATTAATCAAGATTTTCATCTTATTGGCAGACATGAACGAGCACTCTTCGCGTTCCCATTCAGTATTCCTTATTAATGTGAAACAGGAAAATCTGGAGAATCAAAAGAAGCTATCGGGTAAATTATACCTGGTGGATTTGGCCGGTTCGGAAAAGGTTTCCAAAACAGGAGCCGAGGGCACTGTGCTAGATGAGGCGAAAAATATTAATAAATCCCTATCGGCCTTGGGTAACGTCATCTCGGCCCTGGCGGATGGCAATAAAACGCACATACCCTACCGTGACTCAAAGCTCACACGTATTCTGCAGGAATCGTTGGGTGGTAATGCACGCACAACCATTGTCATTTGCTGTTCTCCGGCCAGTTTCAATGAGTCGGAGACGAAATCCACCCTCGACTTTGGTCGACGCGCCAAGACTGTGAAGAATGTGGTCTGTGTCAATGAGGAGCTCACTGCCGAGGAATGGAAGAGGCGCTACGAAAAGGAGAAAGAGAAAAATGGCAGACTCAAGGGTAAAGTGGAGAAACTGGAGGCAGAATTGGCACGTTGGCGGGCCGGAGAGACAGTCAAGGCCGAGGAACAAATCAATATGGAGGATCTCATGGAGGCAAGCACTCCCAACCTGGAGGTGGAGGCCGCGCAACAGGCAGCAGCTTCAGCAGCCGCAGCGGCGGCCCAAAGAACGGCTTTGGCCAACATGTCAGCCTCGGTGGCTGACAATGAGCGAGCGCGCTTGGCTGCTGAGTGCGAGAGACTTTACCAGCAACTGGATGACAAGGATGAGGAGATCAATCAACAGAGTCAATATGCTGAACAGCTTAAGGAGCAGGTGATGGAGCAAGAGGAACTCATCGCAAATGCCCGACGTGAATATGAAGCTTTGCAATCGGAGATGGCACGCATCCAGCAAGAGAATGAATCGGCAAAGGAGGAGGTAAAGGAAGTTTTACAGGCTCTTGAGGAATTGGCTGTCAACTATGACCAAAAATCACAGGAGATAGACAATAAGAACAAGGATATCGATACCCTCAACGAGGAGCTGCAGCAAAAACAAACGAGCTTCAACACCACTTCCACCGAGCTGCAACAACTCAAGGATATGTCATCGCACCAGAAGAAACGCATCACAGAGATGTTAACCAACCTTCTGCGCGACTTGGGAGAAGTGGGCCAGGCGATTGCCCCCAATGATTCGGCCATTGACCTTAAAATGAGCGCTTTGGCTGGCACTGATGCCAGCAAAGTGGAAGAAGACTTTACCATGGCTCGCCTCTACATAAGCAAGATGAAAACGGAGGCCAAAAATATGGCTCAACGTTGCTCCACTATGGAGACCCAACAAATGGATTCCAACAAAAAGATTTCCGAATATGAGAAGGATTTGGGTGACTATCGTTTGCTCATCTCACAGCATGAGGCTCGCATGAAATCTCTCCAAGAATCGATGCGGGAGGCGGAGAATAAAAAACGCACTCTGGAGGAGCAAATTGACTCGCTGCGCGAGGAATGCGCCAAACTCAAAGCTGCCGAGCATGTATCGGCCGTGAATGCCGAAGAGAAACAACGTGCTGAAGAGCTGCGCTCCATGTTTGATTCTCAAATGGATGAGCTGCGTGAAGTGCATACCAAACAAGTGTCCGAGCTGCGTGATGAGATTACCGCCAAGCAGCATGAGATGAATGAAATGAAGGATGTCCATCAGAAGTTGCTGCTGGCCCATCAACAGATGTCTGTGGACTATGAGAAGCTCAAGCAAGAGGAGGCCGAAAAGTCCACAGATCTTCAAAACATTATCCTCATCAATGAGCGACGAGAACAGGCACGAAAGGACCTCAAGGGTTTGGAGGATACAGTAGCCAAGGAGTTGCAGACGCTGCATAATCTAAGAAAGCTTTTCGTTCAAGATCTTCAGGTGAGTTTAATTATTATTAATACCAATTAAAGCAAAGCATAATAATTTACTTTCAATTTCCAGCAACGCATTCGCAAAAATGTCGTCAATGAGGAAAGTGAGGAGGATGGCGGTTCATTGGCACAGAAGCAAAAGATCTCCTTCCTGGAAAACAATCTCGATCAGTTGACCAAGGTCCACAAGCAATTGGTGCGTGATAATGCCGATTTGCGTTGCGAGTTGCCAAAGTTGGAGAAACGTTTGCGCACCACCATGGAGCGTGTCAAGGCTTTGGAGACGGCCCTCAAGGAGGCCAAGGAAGGTGCAATGCGGGATCGCAAACGATACCAATATGAAGTGGATCGCATTAAGGAAGCGGTCCGACAAAAGCATTTGGGTAGAAGAGGTCCACAGGCTCAAATAGCCAAACCCATACGGGCGGGTCAAGGAGCCATTGCCATTCGTGGTGGTGGTGCTGGTGCTGTTGGTGGTCCCTCTAGTTCACCCATTGCCCAGACCCAAGCCTAAAGCGTAAGTTGTTGCCGCCGCCGCCCAGTTTGAACTCTGCTTTAATTCTGTCTAAAAACACCCAGATGTGGATTGATTAAACATAAAGATAACCAATAGCAACAACAGCATCATAAAACTTGAAAGGAAAAAAAAAACACGGAAAACTAATTATAATTGTAATTGCAATTGCCTTCGCTTAAAAGATCATGTGCAGCGCTTTAAATATACAAAATACGATCTATATATATATATATATATATATATATATATACATATAAACTAATTTAAATGAAAATGAGAGGAAAAAGGAAATTAACTAAATTTTACAACAGAAATGAAAAAGAAAAATGATAAAAAAAAAACCGTATAAAAAGGAAAACAAAAGCAAAACCCCCACAGATATTTAAGGACATCTAATTAAATGTTTAAGCATATTTATAAACTTTTCAAGCATCAAAAAGAAACAAAATCTAAATAAATCGTCGCAGACATTTCAAAAAGTTTCGTATTTTATTTGGAAACAATTCGACGATATATACAACATATATCTGTATATATTCACAGCTTCATATTATAGCCAATTCCCTTGACATTATGATGCTCCCAGTCATTTACTTTCCATTCATACCACACTTGTTGCTTATCCACACAGCGCCAAAATTCTATAGTTATTGTTTCATCTTTATTTACAGTTTTGGGTTGCTATAAATAGAGTAAAAGTTTTATAAACCAATATTTAACAGGCAAAAGTTTGGGCACTTACCGTGGGGAAAAACATGGGAAACCAGGAGAACATTCCCGGGGTATGAGTCAAAGGATTAATACTCAAAGTTATATCCTTATACAAATGTGTGTCAAAGTAACCACCAATGCCATGAACAACGCAATCTTTAAAAACTTTAAACTCAAGTTTCGCATTTCTGGTATTATCAATAATCTGGTCACGATTTGGATGGCAGAATTCAAATAGAGCCTGAGGCTCGGCAATGTGACAAACATTCTTCAATAGCGATACATAGCCATAATTAAATGCTGGCAGGGAGGGTACCTGTTGGCAAACATTCTGATGCAATATGGCAGACATTATGGGATTAATATAGGAAGTAGATTTATAGGGAATACTAATGCCATCCGGCTTGAGTAGCTTTAGGGCGCCATCCAAACATTCCGGTGAGAGTTCGTTATCGCCAAAAGATCCAAGCAGCTCAGATACCAAAATATCAGCCAATTCCGGTGGTGAGAAGTCACGCATGTCTTTGGAGAAAATATGAACATCTAAAAGTATAAAAGATTAGGCAGAGTTCCAAGCTGATTTCTGAAAGAAATATTACCCTTATTGGGCCACAGTGTTTTGACCATATGGGAGAGAGTGCGTATAGCACTGGTATTCTTTTCAATGATATATAGACGAACCTTTCGTCCGCTTAATTCAGCTGCATTGAATATAGCCCGGGCCAAAGGACCACGACCTCCACCCAATAGCATTACAACAGTCTAAGAGTTTAAATGAGATGAGGATACACACATTGGGAATGCTTTTAATCACTTACAACTTTGCCTTTGGCGGCATCTGTGTCATCCACACGATCTAGAAGAGCTTGCTGCACGGCTTCTTGATACAGCTTATACTTGACGGGATCAGCCTCAAATACCTCATATGTATACGAGTCCAGATTGTCGGACAACGGTTGTAAGGGTATCTCCAGAACGTTCTCATAACTTGAACGAAAAAACAGACTTATAATCAAAAAGGCAATAAAAATGATGGCTATGACCAACCTGTTAAGCACGTGGCTATCGCAATTATCATTGATGAGCTTCTTCATATAATCAGCATATTGCGACAAGGCATTGTCACTGGGATTTGCTGAGATTATGATATTAGCTCTTACAGAAATAAAGTGACCAATAATCTCTTGCCATTCCCGATGTAGTACACAGTAATTGGAACGATTTTTAACAAATATGGAGGATGGTATAACAATGGCTTCAATGGGTTCGCCTAACCAACGACGAACTGTTTCGCGATTCGGACGATCGGAATCGTTAAGGGTAATCACGACCTTAACTTTTGGATTGTGATCGACAGCAAAGCGTATATTATTCCACCAATGCCAGGTATCATTTTCTTCTGCACTCATAACTTCCTCCTCGGTGGCATCTTTGCGATGCTCAAAGGTGGCTAGCTCAGGATTTGTAATAGGAACTTGAATAAACCAACGACCTGCAAAACAGGAAGCAGCTTAGATACAGTGATTGCTTCAATATTTTTACATTTACATACCTTTCGTCTTGGCCTTTACAATCTCGGCCAGCTGATTGTTGTTTGGTCCTCTTAGCTTCACCATCACGCTTCCCACATTTTGTAAGTGCTCAGCCCAGGTGACATCCCTTAGCAGCAACGACTTGGAATACTCTCTCAGCTTGGCATTCGGCGAATCCACATCAACATCGGACAAAATAAAGATTACTTTAGAATTCCATTCACTGGCGCCCAAAACAGTTGCCGGATAAGTGGGATCCGTCTCAAAGGGATCCATGGGCAGCATGTTTGCATTGATGGATGTTGCCACCACATTGTAATTATTGGCATAGGCCTTATCTATAAGTCGTGGAATGCTGGCAATTCCCTCTTGATGTAAGCACATGTAGTAATTCATTTTTTCCGGCATTTTTGAGTTATTTAGCCTAACCGAAGAACGTTGCCAGAAAATTTGATGTCCATTGTGCTGCCAGATGGCACGGAAAATCTATGCAGCGATAATAGTCTCGATAAAACCGTTACATGTTCAAAACTATCGAAAAAGAAACTACAGTGAAACCTCCACAAACAACGAATCTGAAGGGAACCCGAAAAGTAAGTAAGAAAATCCATTCTAAATAATGTTTTCACCTGTTTACATCAAAATAGTGATAAAACTGCAATGAAGTAGTTATACACTTTCTTCAATTAGCTTTTATTAAAATAATTGGTTATATTGGTTTAGCCATCAATATACAGGAAACACTTTTTGGTATCCCATGCTTTAAGAAAAGTTTGAAGCTTTTTAAACATTTTTTTTTGCCTCTTTGGCAATGATAACATTCGTGACCTCTTTGTCCACCTCAATTAGTATAATCATCTTAAGGTGGGACGGAAAAGGAGAATGCTTAACCTATAGTTGGGAATGAATTATAAAAAATTAAAGGGTCTATTAAACTTATATTTAATTTTTCTCTAACAATAAGTTTTTAATGGTTATAATTCTTCTTCAAAATTGCTATTATTCTCTGGATTTCTTATCAAACAGTTGGAAACTCGTCTCGATTATGACAATTGTGGATCTTGTTGGTCTCTCGTAGTTTAGTTTAGGATGGGTTTTGGCTAAGAATTGATCATTAATTTAGTTTGTTTTTTACTTTTATAGATATTCCTGCTTATGGAAACTTGTCTGATTTGTTTTATTTTTTAATTTCTCCAAAATAAATAAATTAGTCTGATCCGCCACTCATTTAGCATATCGATATTAAAATCAAATGATTCCAATATCAGGCTTATTAATTAAAGATCACACATATCACATAAAATTTCCATAATCATAAAAAATGTATTTTTTTCCCCCGCCACTTATTTGTGCAAAAACTCAAATTAAGTCATAAAAAACTCAATCGAAACGAAATGACAAGCCCCACAAGTGATAATTAATAAGTGTGATGCATAAACATAAAACTCAAAGATGGAAATTGGAATTTGGCCATTATATGACGTCAAAAACAATAAATAAAAAAAAAAAACCTGAAAGAAAAGTGTCAAATGAATTGGTAAACAAAAAATATATATTCTATGACAACCCAACACAAAAAGAGTTTAGCTTAAATAACAAAAGGATCATCATTGTAATTAATCGTCAACACAAATGAGCATCAAATCGTTTCGTAAAACGGTTTGGAGCGTGCCCCTGCACAGAAAAGTTCACAAATCAGGTGAATCATGAATATTTAAAAGTATTTATAAAATTATTGCAACGGAAATGGGTTTACAGGTGGCAACCCAGAGACTGCGAAGACGATTGTTTAGCACCTTCAAGTTATGACTTTTCACGGAAGCCGCAAAATCTTAAGTATTGCTCAGACATACATATTTGAGCTTAATTAGAGCCAAGAGAGGTAGTAGTCATTTTATTCGATTGAAAATTACCAAGAATCATCATAAGAATCATACGCCCCATAGACCTATTAGATAAGACTCATCCAAAGGCGTATGAAATTTAGATTTGAAACAAAAAACAAAACACTTTTTATGCGCTCTCTGACATTTTGTCGCGTCGATTATCATCGGCGTCGCCAAGTCCGATTTGTCCGATTTGTTTTATTGCGTTTTAAACCGGCTTTCGGCCAGAAACCTAATTAAATTAAATTTATTGTACAAATACCATCATCATGGGCAAAAAACAAAAAATAATAATAATTATAAGCTAAAAATACCACAAAGTTGCGTGCAGAATGGGTCAATATGATGAATTTGGCACAGCAAATTGAACTCTGAAAACACAAGAGTCTCGAAATTAATACCAATCTATGGATATTCTTTAGAAAAATTTAAAAGATCCAAACTGAACCGGTTATTGACCATTGAACCGTTGGTATTTCAAATCTAAATGAAGATCAAGATTATATTTTTTTCCCTTTCAGCCATTCATGACGTTCATTTCTCAATATTCATTGACGTAGACAGAGACAAAATTTAATCAGTATTTTTTTTTTTTTTTTTTTTGTTTGTGATCTCCAGTTTTATTGCCTTTGTTTATATAATAATAATAATATTTGACAATTTGTTTGTTGAAGTCAGCATCACGTGTGAAGTTGTGGCATCAGAATAGTTAATTATGCGTATCTCTCTCAAGCATAACGCATAACTCCAACAAGATTCAAGATCTCCCACTTAACCTTCAGTTAGCTGAAGCATGAAAGCCAAAATTTCCAAGTGTGTGATGACAATTTTCCAAACCTCTACCCTCCCCAGGCCGCCAGCTCCAGCCCCAGCAAAAACAAAGACAAAAGACAAACAAACAAATATGCAAAGACAATTTGCATAATGTGTATTTAAAGTTAATTTCCGATTAGATCTAGAGCCTATAAAATCAAAACGGCGACCCATCAACACTACCGGCTTCCGTATTCATCTAATCCTGTGAATCATGCAATTAACTCACATCCAATCAAAACGTATCAAACAGATCTCTTCATCACTTAATACCTTTTAATTGGTCAAATGCGTCATGGAAAAAGCTTAAATATTTCTTAAGTCGAAAACCAAATAGAGAAGCTACAAAAGATTGGGAGACAATTGCGTTTCCCCTGACTCTGATGGGTAGACGGAATTTGATATACAAAATCAAATGAAAGTGTGTGTTTGTTTATTGTTTTTCTTGGCCCGCAGCGCTAATTACATTGAGGGGTAAGCGCTCTGGATCGGCGCCAATAATTTGGCAATATCGCCAATAACACCGCAGATACACACACTCACAGACCATTAACACACATGTATGAGTGTATATAGCCCCTGCATGCTCCCTATACCTTGCAGCCCACAGAAATTTATAAGCTCGTATCTTGGCGCGATATCGGTAACATACACTGAAACAAAAAAAAACCAAAAAAACCCGTTTCATATGCTGAAATGAAACGTCATACAATGTGCTCGTTGTGCCCCTCATCCTCATCATCATCACCATCATCATCATATCATCATCATCATGGCGCTTGGAGCTCGTTTGGCCCCATATAAAAGTGAATTTGTGACAAAAATTCTGAACAGTTAAAGCAAACGCTTCGCAGTGACAACACCCAACGAGAAAATAATAATAAACATAATAAATATATATATATGTATGTATATATAGACAAATATTGATATAGTTCATCAAGGTGTCCAGTGATTGATAAGAGTGACAATAAACCTTAGATTACTAATACGACGCGTGTGTTGCCTATTAAACGAATTAAGGAAACAACAACAACAACAAACGAATTTTAGAATATATTCTAAAAAACTTGCACCGCAGCTATAAACCGTTAGAAACAGGATAAAAAGCAAATATGTTTGCATTCACTTGGCAAGTAAGTAAATTAAAAAAAAAAAAAAAAAAAAAAACAGAAAATTAAAAACAAAAAATAACAGCAAAAAGAAACTAAAGAAAAAAAATTTCAAAAACATGTTTACTTGATTAACATTTTTGGTGGATTTTTTTGGTTCAAAAACCGCAAAGAAACCCAAAAAAAAAAAAAGAGATAAAAATAAAATATTTATATATATATGTATAACACTGTCTGATGCGACAAGGTTAAAACTAATCTAATTTGACAAAGTTCATCTAGTGATAGCCATAAGGAAGTTGGCCATAAAAACCAACTTCTTCTCCAAGTTTCTCTCTCTCTTTCTGTCTGTCCCTTTCTGTGTGTATGTTTCCTTCGTCTCCTTTTTTGATATTTTTTTTTTGGACTTGAAACTGTTATACATGTTTCACATGATTATTTGTTGTTGTTTTTGATATTTTTTTTTGTTTCTTGGTTTTAACCCTGAACCACAAAAATGCTATTAACCGGTTGCCTTTAATTGGTTTTGGCCTAAAAGTTACAAAAATAAATAAAAAATCGAAAACTGTAAATTTACATAAATTTCAAAGTTGAAATATATAAAGATGATGAATCATATATGTACATATACATATATATAATATAGCAAGGAGAGGGTAATAGAAGACTCACGCATAGACAAAGCCAACTGGAATATATGTTTAACACTTTATTTAGAAGTAGGAACCAGAATCAAATATATATATGTATATATTGGATTTTTTATTATCACCCATTACCAGTTGAAGATGTGATACATAAATTAAATTGAATTAAACTTTATAAATAAGAATATATAGATATACATGTATATATATGTTTGATCCGTTTGGTCATCCGGTTTAATAATATGCCATCGTGTCCAGATGTTGGCGCATAGAGATAGATATGAAGAAGGGGAGAGAAAGAGAAAGACATGTTGAAGGTGGAGACGTACTCATCATGCTCATGAATATATTGTTTCTTTTTTTTTTTTTTTTTTGCTTTTTACTGTGAGACTATAAATTAAATTTTGATTGCGGTTATATCACGTATTAAGTGGAGATTGTGTTTAATTTAAATTAATTATTGTATGCTAATTCAAAGCATAAGATTCAAGAATACTAAAAAAGTTAAATAAAACTAAAATCAAAGATATGCCATATGCCGGGTGGTGGAGGGAGGAGGAGAAGGAGGAGGTTGGACAGGTTCTTGGCCTCCAAGTTTTATTCACACCTCATCTGCCATGTGATAGACTCCCATCCAACTCATATCTTCCGCTTCTTCTTTTTGCAGGTGTGTCTGGCTTCCTTGATGATGATTGCAACGATGACGTCGTTGTCGAGTGCTCGTCCCCAACTGCAGGAGGCACCCCATGCTCTGCTGGACATTGAGACACCCAATCAATTTAGTTACAATTCACCATTGCAACAACCGGACAGTCTGAGATCGAAACCATATTTTGATTTCCTGAGCACTCTATATGCCCATGACACGGACAAGACGAATCTATTTCGTCCATATTCGGGGCGCCCACGTCGTGAGGCCGTTCAAGGATCAAATCATCGACAGGAACGCCAACGTCGTGCCATAGTCTTTCGGCCGTTGTTTGTTTACAAGCAGCAAGAGATTAGGCGACAGGAACTGAGAGAGGATCAGGCCAATAGACGCAATGGTCAGGCCAGTGCTTTGACTCATCGATACAGATTTTAAATTGGATTTGCTTTTTAAACCTAGTCCAACAAGCACATTTAAGATTTATCCAACCAATGAGTGACGGGCCACTGTCACTGGTCTGTCTACAGGGTCCCCTTAAGCACATAAAAGCACACACACACAACACACACACACACGCACACAATTAGATTAAGCACCTCGCACTGCAAAAAAAAAAAAATGAAGAAACTGAAGATTATGTTGATGTTGAAGAGAATTATATGACATAAGCACATCCCCTCGTCCCTAACGAATCTCCCCCACACACACACACTAGCATGTATACCTAAATTAAAATCGAATATTTGTTATACTATATAAAGAAAACTTTTGTTATTTTAAAAAGAAAATAAGACAAATTGTAGTTAATTATCATTCCTGGATCTAAGGGGTTACATACGAGTAAGGATTTCAGGATGGACAAGGGCAAGGACAACAAAAACGACTTCGAGACACCACATACCAGGCTATGGGCAAGCAAGAAAGGTCAATTATGACCACATTTTTTTTCGAAAATAATATTTATATTATTCACCCCAAATTATGCTCTCTATCCAGGAGTTAAACAAATGAACTTTGGTATAGACACTGGGTAAACCCTTTTCACCACACAGCAAGCCATAGGAAGTGATGCCTACAATCTGTTTGAGGCAATTGTAATGCGGATGTTGAACAAACATGGGCCCACCGGAATCTCCATTACAGGTATCTATGCCACTTTGATTATGTGATCCAGCACAGAATTGTGTGCGTACGTCAATATTAAATTCGATTCTCTCTTGGCATATGGGATAGGTGAAACGTTCCAGGCTCACTTTAAGAAGATGCATGGACGGATGACCTGCATTCTGTGTGAAACCCCAACCAGTGGCCATCAATTGATTATGATCATCACCAGCGCTGGAAGGCAAACAGGCTGGTGAAATATAGTCATTGATAGTAGCCTCTTGTAATAACTCGATCAAGGCAATATCATGATGACGACTCTCGTCATCATCTTCATTATATGATGGATGCGGCACATAGTTGGCCACTCCGAAATCCTGAGGCTGTGCATCATCTGTATTGCTGTTAAAGTCCAATTCACCCAAACGCACCACAAATTTAGGACAAGGATAGGTCAAATTCAAAATTTGTTCCTTTGTTCTATAAAGATTATCTATTAGAAGGATATATGAACAGGGTTTTTATAAACTTTACTTACTCGGTAGTGAATAGGCAATGGGCAGCGGTTAGAACAAATTTGGGATGTATTAATGTGCCACCACATTCCCATTTAATCTCCGAATCGCCAGGCATACGGCGTCCCAAACGTGCCATAAAGGGAAATTCTTTTCCTGCTGCCTTAGAGCCTCCCAAAATGAAAGGAGTTGATCGGCAAGACGGACGCAGCCGATTATAACGCAAACATTCTGAATATAAATATTTAAAACTTTGTTACGATTATGAAAACACTGATTTGCCATCTACTCACCCCTTTCGAATCTCTTCAGCTTTGTCTCTGAAGGTGAATTGGGCCTCTTTTGCAAGTCCAAGGGCAGGGGGCAGCAGACAATGTCGTTTTTTTCATCGCAATATTTAATGCCGGCTCCAATTAAATGTTGATTGTAGAACAAAAATGGACATCCCGTGGCTGACATTTCTTTGCATTCGCCTGTTCCTTGATCACAATACTCAACGGCTTTGGATGGAGAATATAGACCAATCATAACTAATAAAAAGTTTAATGTAAATAAAATCATTTTATATAAGTTCCGCCGTCAATTGCTTAATTCTCAAACGTATGTAGTATGTTTATCAATATTTAAGCGGAAGTATGAGTTGGCATTTTAGTCGCAATTTCTTTGTCTTCATTTTAAGTGCAAGCTGGTCACACAATATAATGATATTAGACATATTATTGTCTGTGGACACAGTGATTGAAAGGCCATGAATTTCAATCATCAATCATCTTAGATCTTACATCGATGGGGATCAGAAATTTTCTATTGAAGATTAACTGTCCCAGTAAAACAGGCTCCAACAACTCGTAATAAGAAGAAATTCAACTACTGGAAAATTCAACTGTGATACGTATGGCCTTTCAGCACATATGCGGAAAAACCAGAAATATAACGAAATAATTTTTATGTGAAATTTAATATTGGGTAGTGTTTTGATCTCCCATATATGTACATATAAAGTAATATACAAATGTATGAATTAAAATAGAAAACTCGTTCCTTTCATTGTTAAGTATTTAAAGACAAGTATCGCAATATTATTAAAATAGTAAATAATCCCAATGGCAACAAAATTCATTATAGTTTTATTTAACCAGAGTTCATTTTTTTAAACATGCCCGCCCAGCCAAAATGACTGAGACCTTAAGACTTCCGGTTCAGACCTTAGCACTTTGAGGTTAAACATCGATAACCGATAATTTCATGAAACCACGAGCCATCGCTGGTTTCCCACCTCTAAAACAAACGCAAAAAGTTACGGCGAGAGGGCCGAATTTTAAGGCGAATGGCCAATTTTTAACGGCTCGGGCGAATTCTACACTGAGAAAAATATTTATATTGTTTATGTATTTCATATATTAATATTAACATTATATATTATTATCTATATATTTACATTAGAAATAAAAAATGAATTGAAACTAAATTAGACCTATTAACAAAATTTAATAAACAAATTAGAACTAACCCACTTACAAACATTATTTAGCAATATTTATATATGTGAATATTTTTTCTTGCGTTTCATATTTCACTTTCACTCTATTTTGAAAGATTTTTGTGAATATGGTACAATTTTTTTGAATTTGATTTTGTTTTATTTTAAAATTTTTTTTATTGAAAAATAACATATATATATCTATGTATATAATTTATCTATGTATATAACTAAAAAAATTCTTAATTTCGCTGTTTTCGTTAACATATATATATGTTTATCTAAGTATATAACTAAAAAAATTCTTAATTTCGCAGTTTCGTTTAATTTTTTTCTTTCTGTCTTGTGGATAATCGTTTTTGTAAAAGGAACAAAGACAATTAAAGAGAAAACTGCAGCTTCAGAACCCGTTTTTCACAGTGTATAAAGTGAAGCGAATTCGCAACATACACACACGAAAAACGTGCTCTTCAATATTAAAATTTATTTTAAAATGAAACAGCCAAGCAGAAAAGCAAAACGGAAAATTTCTTAAAATTAAATTGTGGCAAAGAAATAATTGAAAAATAAAACGAAATGTTAAACCCAAATGTAGTAACAAAAAAGTGAAAAAGTCTTTGTTCGGGCACGTGGCTGGTTGGCGTTTTCGCAAAAGAAAAGAAAAAATATTACCAATTCGAATGTTACGCGGAAGTCCGACATTTCTTCCCGCTTTTGGGAGCAACATAATAACCAAAAAATAAATAAAAATTCTCCCCATCTGAGGTAGGCATTGCAAAAAATGGGCGAAAAGATTTTGTGAAAAAAAAAATGACAGCGACGCGCCGCCATGACATGTGTGTAGAGTGTGTACAGTATGGCCATCTCGTTTTAGCAACTGCGAAATTAATGGAAAATTTTTGCTTCGAGAATTTAGAAAACTGGGAAAGTTTTCCACAGAAAAGAACAAATTTTCAGAATAAAAAAAATTTACAATTATTAATTACATAATTAAATGTGTAAAAATAAAGTAGAAAAACGTGGAGAATTGTGCAAAGCCAGGGTTGCCGTCTCGCTGACAGCTTCATTTAGTAGGGTTGGAGACGAACACGTATGTGTGCATACATACATATGTATATGTATGTGGTGTGATAAGCGGATGACTATTCGTTTTTTTTGGGATAATAACTATGGTTCTGACGATTAAAGTTATTACGCAGTTGAGAAAGTGGATATATGTAAATATAATTAAAAGTATAATGTGTAGTGATTTGTAAATGTATATATTTCGGGTGCTATAACCAGGGATACATTTGGTGTACATGTGCTCTTGGCGATTTCCCGCCAAAAAAAAAAATGTCACTGAAAATGCTTATCAATAATCATGCATCCCTGTCTTCTTTTGGCTACTTTCTTGCAGATGTCTCAAACATGAATGAAGGTAATTCAGCAGGAGGGGGGCACGAAGGGCTAAGCCCGGCCCCTCCTGCTGTGCAAGACCGCGTTACGTTACAAACTACGGAAAAATCAGCAGCAACAGCAGCTACAACGCCCAAATTAGTCACAACATCCTCTTCACCCAGCTTCTCCTCCTCATCAAAGGAGGGAAGTGGTAGTGGAAGCGGTAGCAGTTCGTCCAATAACAAGCTGTTGCCCCTGACACAACATCATCAGCAACAACACACAGAGGCAACAAATTCTGCAACTGCCGTCACCGCCTCATCCAAATCCACTATAGAAGCTTATTCCACTTCACCACCGCAGGCCAAGCGTCAGCGTTTGGATAGTGAGAGCAACAGTAGTAGCAATATTGTAGGAACTTTAGTTCCATCTGGCAATATAGTTGGCTCGCTATTACCAGCCTCTGTGGCGGCCAGCCCGGAGGAGATTGCTTCGCCAGCTCTGCAGGACTTGAACGCGCTCAAAAAGCGCATACTTCAACAAAAATTGCAGATTTTGCGCAATCTTAAAGAAAGGTTGGTAGTTGAGTAATCTCAACTTGGGTTTTGTTGCATTAACCTTTGTGTTTGTTTTTAAAAAGGCATCTTGAAAATGTGTCCGAATACTTTTACCTACAAAACGGCGGCAGTATGATGGACTACCCTGCGTGGCGTAAAAAGACACCAACACCGCAGTTCATCAGCTATAGCAATGCGAATCGTATCGATCAGCTGATACAGCAGGAAGAGAAGCCATCAACATCGGCTCAAGCGGCACAAGTAGTATCAGCTCAAAATCAAGTTCAAGTAGAATTAACTACAGATACAACAACAACACCACCAACAATAACAAACACAGCGTCAACAACAACAAGTGCAACTACAGGGACATCATCAAACACAACCACAACAGCAACTACAACACAAGTTACTGTACCTTCTGATGCAATCAAAACGGTTAGTTTTGAAATAAAAAAAATAAAAAATAATTATTCCCATAATGATGTCAATTACCTAACTGATTACTATTATCGATCTATTTTTGAGAGATTTTTGGTTATTTTAAGATGTGCTCGATTACGAGGCATTTGTCTGAATGAAAACAAAAATTCTATACTTGGAATATAGAACGTTTTAATATGCCTTCCCTAACTAAATCCACTTGTAATTTGTTATAGAATGCGCAATCTCAATTGCCGGCCAAGCCTGGCACAGCAGCACCCACCTCTACTAAACCCAATAGTCCAGCAACAACTGCTGCTGGTGGGACAACGCCAACTGCTGCAACTACAACTAGCATCAGCAGCAGTAGTATAGTGGCCGCCGATCAGCCTACACCGCCAGCTACCAAAACCACCTCCAGCACCACAGCTGTAGCCACCACAACCGCTGGAATTAGCAGTAGCAACAGCAGCAGCAGCAATAGTAGTAATAGCAGCAACAGCAGTGGAGGTAATGTCCTGCCATCCGAGGCAGAAATTAAAATACCCGCTGTTGGTGCCACTCCTGTGGCTATATCAACCAAGTTACCAGCTGCTGTGGTACAGCTAACACAACAAGGTGAGTCCAACGGTGTCTGCAATAGATGGAGTCAACATATTTTTGTGTTTTTTTCTTTAATATTTTTCTGTTTTTTATGTTGTACGACAAAACAGAAAAAAAAGCCAAAATTAACAATAAAAGAAAAGAAAACGTTTTATGTTTATATGTTTCACAAAAGCCGTAAAAAGAAAAAAAATACCAAATAACGCTAAATTAACAAATAAAAAAAATCAATGCCAAATACTTTTAGCAAACTGCATACCAAACTAAAAAGTTTTTTATCATGCACACCAAACAACCACAAAACCATTTCCAAATCACATCCCCTCCTATCAAATCACACTAAAACATTAACAACAATAATATAAATTACCCTATTAAACAATTTTTTGTTTTGTTTTGTTATGTTTGATGTATACATTTTGTTCCTTACCGTTCTATCGACTTTTGATTTGCATTTTGCACACACAAACACTCAATCATAACCTTATATCCATCCACCCTAAACACACATCACTCAAAAACTCACCTCTCAAAACTCTCACTCACTCATAATTTCTGTATCTCCGTTATCGTTATATCGTTATACTATATAGGTCACATACCCGGTAGACCTCTAGGAGGTCGTCACGGTATGGTGTTTGGTCAAATACCCGCTCCTCCTGCCATAGGAAATTCTTCTGTACCTTTGGTGCCAGGTGCTTATCGTTCGAAAAAAAAAAAAAACAAAACAAAAATTCAAACTACAATTGTTCAGTTTTCTAATTTTCTTTTGTTTTTTCTAATTCTAATATTGAAGCATATAGTTAATTATGATTTTGCTAAGCGTAGTGCATTGACATTGATGTGTGCCTAATTCTTCAATAATTCTAATATTATTCATTTATATTTTTTTTTTGTTCAAACTATGTAAATCGTTTTCTAGAATTGGTAATTGATGTCTTCAGTTTTATATATATTATTTAAACGTTAATATAATTGGTAATTCGCCCAAGAAAATATCAGAATCTAAAAGGCTGTTGACGATTTCAGCAAATGACAATGATTTGTACCAAGAACCCAACAACTATTTCATAAAGAAATTAGCTACAGATGAATTTAAGAGTAGTAATTACTAAAGAGGGGGTTGAATACAGTATAGTTGACCTGAAATGAAATTGAAAGAAAACTGAATGCAATACCATTTTTATTAAAGTTACAAATTCGTCCATTTTTACATGATTTTCTTTACAAATTGTTGCACCTAAAAGCGTTTTCTTGTCCGCCTTTAAATAAACATGCGCTTGAAAATCGTAGATGTGTGCTAAAATATATAAATAGACAGTTGCAAGTGATTCCAATTGATTTCCAGTGAAATCCATAACGCTGACTACAGATTTCTTATACATACATATGTAAAGAAAGAGAAAGATTATTTTGGGGTAGCAAGTGCACTCTGTGTCACAATGATTAAACAACACATGTGAAGACAATTTTGTAGCTTGCCAGATCAATTTACTATTTAATTAGTGCCTTCAGCTTATCCATGTGGCAGGGGAAACAATTTTAAGCAACTTGCCACATTGAATCTGGGTACGACAAAGTTTGCTGCATGCAGTTTCCTTGTTTATTAATTTCATTAATCAATTCGCAACTAATTCTAAATAATGCATTAATTAAATAATTTAAACTGCTTTCCTAGATAAATTCTATGTATATACATACCTATATATAATTTTTATGTTTTTGCACCTGTTTTTCCAAGCATGCTTTTCTCTACATTCAAAGAAATGTATTTTTAAAATGAATTTATTTTGCCTGACGAGAGTGATTTACAATTTTTGTAATTTACTATCATTTTCTAATAAGGTGGTACACCCTTGGTACCCTGCAGTACGGCAGTGGGTTCAACTACCCTGCGACGAACTACTCCGCAGCCAACGGCAACGGCACCGTCCACACCCGGATACACTGGCAATGGACCTGGCAGTAGTACACCGAGTAGCAGTAGTTTGCTTAGCCCGGCGATTGCTGGTAATAGTGGTGGCGGATCGACAACCCATCAGAATACAACCACTGGCAGCGGCAGCACGGTTAACGCTAGCACGAGCAGCGGAGGCAACAACAACAATGCCATCACAGCTGCCCAGGAGTTTTCGTTCAAGGCTAAACAGGAGGTTTATGTGATGCAACGTATATCCGAATTACAGCGAGAGGGATTATGGACTGAAAGGCGATTGCCAAAGCTACAAGAGCCAAGCCGACCCAAAGCCCATTGGGATTATCTACTCGAAGAGATGGTCTGGCTGGCAGCGGATTTTGCACAAGAGCGCAAGTGGAAGAAAAATGCAGCCAAGAAATGTGCCAAAATGGTGCAAAAGTATTTCCAAGATAAGGCCACTGCTGCCCAACGGGCGGAAAAGGCCCAAGAGTTGCAGCTAAAGCGTGTTGCCTCATTCATTGCACGTGAAGTGAAAAGTTTTTGGTCAAATGTCGAGAAACTGGTTGAATATAAACATCAGACAAAGATCGAGGAGAAACGCAAACAGGCGCTTGATCAACATTTAAGCTTTATAGTCGATCAGACGGAGAAGTTTTCGCAACAATTGGCCGAGGGCATGAATAAGACAACTAGTGGGGTAACGGAGACCACGCCAAGTTTGAATTCCAGTCGCTTAACATCGCCAAAAAGAGAATCCGATGGTAAGTTTTCCAATTCTTTCCTATTCTCCAAAAACTCTTTTAACAAATGATGACTCTATACAAAACTGAAATGTCTTTTTGGTCTATTTTTGACCTTCTTGATATTACCTTGGGATGGTCGCTCTGCGAGGCATTTATCTGATGGAACAAAACAAAAAGATTCTTGTTGTTAACAACTCAGTTTATTACTCTACTAACTTTCTTTTTCTTTTATTTTAGATGAATTTCGTCCAGAGTCTGGCTCTGAGGATGATGAAGAGACCATTGCCAAAGCTGAGGAAGAGGCAGCTGATGTTAATGAAGAGGTTACAGCATTGGCCAAGGAATCTGAAATGGATTTTGATGATTTTCTTAATGATTTGCCACCGGGTTATTTGGAAAATCGAGATAAACTTATGCAAGAAGAACAAAGCTCCACGGCAAAGCCTGATGATGATGATGATGATGGCGATAATAGCGATGATAGCGAGTTCCAGGCTAAAGAGGCCAGCGATGATGATGAGAACACCATTAGCAAACAAGAGGAAGCCGAACAGGAAGTCGATCATAAAAAAGAAATCGATGAATTGGAAGCCGATAATGATCTTTCGGTGGAACAGTTGCTAGAGAAATATAAATCCGGCAAAATCAATGAAGATGATAATAAACGGCCATCATCCAATGAACCGCCAAGTGCCAAAAGACGTAAAATGGAACTCGATTCAGATGATGAATCCACGGCTGTCGAGGACGATGATTCCAGTGATGAAAGTGAAGTGCCGAGTAGTGACGATGAGGAGGAAGATCTTTCCACCATTCAAACCGACACCGAATTGGATGAAGCAGCCGAACAGCATGCGGGTCTTAAAAGTTTAATAGCAGATAGTGAGATTAAAATTGAAGGAGGTGAAGCTGCAGCTGAAAGTAATGCAACTACCACCGGCAATAAAGATGACATGCTCAACGATGCTGCCGCTTTGGCCGAAAGTCTTCAACCTAAAGGCAATACGCTTTCCTCCACCAATGTGGTTACTCCTGTGCCCTTCCTACTCAAGCATACGTTACGAGAATATCAACACATTGGCTTAGATTGGCTGGTGACCATGAATGAGCGCAAACTCAATGGCATACTGGCCGATGAAATGGGTCTGGGTAAGACCATACAAACCATTGCTTTGCTGGCGCATTTAGCTTGTGCACGGGGCAATTGGGGACCACATTTGATAGTGGTTCCCTCATCTGTGATGCTCAACTGGGAAATGGAATTCAAAAAATGGTGTCCCGGCTTCAAAATACTCACCTATTATGGCTCACAAAAGGAGCGTAAAATGAAACGTGTTGGCTGGACTAAGCCCAATGCATTTCATGTATGCATCACCTCATACAAACTGGTTGTGCAGGATCAACAAAGTTTTCGACGCAAGAAATGGAAGTACTTAATTCTCGATGAGGCGCAGAACATCAAAAATTTCAAATCTCAACGTTGGCAATTGCTTTTAAATTTTTCAACCGAAAGGTAAGTTCCAATTCTACTTGTCCACCAGAATTAACAAGAAGCACCAAAATCAGTAACCAAGCGAATGCTAAACTAGCTTGGGGACTACGCTTGGGTGCTAAAATTGATTTAACCGCTCGCTATAATGCCAAACATTACATTAAGAGCATAACCTAATCCTCGCTATGCTTGTGGCCCTGTTTCGAGACACTAAACGCCTTAGAAATGCTTTCTTACGGGAAACTAAAAACTATTCTCCCTTCCATTTAGACGACTGTTGCTCACAGGAACTCCTCTGCAAAATGATTTAATGGAGCTTTGGTCTCTGATGCATTTCCTAATGCCGTATGTCTTCTCTTCACACCGCGAATTTAAGGAATGGTTCTCTAATCCTATGACTGGCATGATTGAGGGAAATATGGAGTACAATGAGACATTGATAGCGCGGCTTCATAAGGTAAGTCAAACAATAGCTACATATGGAAAAGGTTGAAGAGAACTTTAGCACCTTAAAGCGTTTTCTTGTCGGCCAAATTAAAAAATGCTCTGGAAAATCGTACAAAGTGTGCAAAACTAAAGTAAAAAACAGTTGCAAGTGATTCCAATAACCACATTGTTGGAATCCATAACGCTGTTTACACGTTAAAACATAAAACATGTGGAGTAACCCTTAACAATTATGAGTTATAGAATTTTTGATTAGGATAGAAGTGGTCTTTCCATACCATACGACTTGATATATATTAAGAGATTTTTTTTCCTTTTAAATGATGAACAGACCACTTATTATTTTCGTTAAGTCTTCTGCAAGCGCACTCTGTGTCACGTTCGACAACCTCATGTGATTACAATTTGTAAGTTTGCCAGAGTAAGGCGTAGCTTCTTATCCATATGATTAGATTTCTAACATGCTAATCATTTTGACGAAGCCTACGACAACTTTATTGACCAAAAGAAGACGACTTAATAATTTTGCACCTAAAAAGCGTTTTCCTGTTGGTAGAAAAGTGCTCTGGAAAATCGTAGTTGTGTGCTAAAGCGATGTTTCTTTCCATAGCAAAACGACTTGACTTATTTTTAGAGAGTTCTTGTCCATTAATTTGGTAAACAGATTACTTATCCTTGATATAATTCCATAGCAAGCGCACTCTGTGTCACATCGATTGACCTCATGTGAATACAATTTGTAAGTTTGCCAGAGTAAGGTGTAGCTTCTTATCCATGTGATTAGATTCCAACTTGCTAATCACTTTGACGAAGTCTACGACACGTTAATTGACAGAAATAACAAAATGGCACCTAAAAAGCGTTTTCCCGTTGGTAGAAAAGTGCTCTGGAAAATCGTAGTTGTGTGCCATAGCGAATTCTTTCCATAGCAAAACGACTTGACTTATTTTTAGAGAGTTCTTGTCCATTAAATTGGTAAACAGATTACTTATCCTTGATATAATTCCATAGCAAGCGCACTCTGTGTCACATCGATTGACCTCATGTGAATACAATTTGTAAGTTTGCCAGAGTAAGGTGTAGCTTCTTATCCATGTGATTAGATTCCAACTTGCTAATCACTTTGACGAAGTCTACGACACGTTAATTGACAGAAATAACAAAATGGCACCTAAAAAGCGTTTTCCCGTTGGTAGAAAAGTGCTCTGGAAAATCGTAGTTGTGTGCCATAGCGAATTCTTTCCATAGCAAAACGACTTGACTTATTTTTAGAGAGTTCTTGTCCATTAAATTGGTAAACAGATTACTTATCCTTGATATAATTCCATAGCAAGCGCACTCTGTGTCACATCGATTGACCTCATGTGAATACAATTTGTAAGTTTGCCAGAGTAAGGTGTAGCTTCTTATCCATGTGATTAGATTCCAACCTGCTAATCACTTTGACGAAGTCTACGACAGTTTTTTCAGTTCAATTGATAAAGTGACTCATGTTTATTCTTTTTGTCTCTCTTTTATTAGGTTATACGACCTTTTCTGCTGCGTCGTCTCAAGAAGGAAGTAGAGAAGCAAATGCCCAAGAAATATGAGCATGTGGTAATGTGTCGCTTGTCGAATCGCCAACGTTTTCTCTACGAAGACTTTATGAGTCGTTCCAAGTAAGTAAAATCTATGAATTCTGTTTAAAATACAAAAATTAAATTTTCTCGTTAATTGCAGAACGCGAGAAACGTTGCAAACTGGCAACTTGTTAAGTGTGATAAATGTTTTGATGCAATTGCGTAAGGTTTGCAATCATCCAAATATGTTTGAAGTTCGTCCCACCATATCACCATTTCAAATGGAGGGCATTACATTCCATACACCACGATTGGTGTGCGATATAATGGAGTATGATCCGTTCACGGTGAGTCAGGAGAACGAGGATATAATATAATGGAGAATATGAGAATATGATGATAAATTGTCACTGATAGTTGGACTAAATCTATTTTTGATCGAGTCGTAAACTTTTTTAAGGATGTTCGGTTTGCCGAGGCATTTGTCTGATTTTTAACAAAAATTTTTTTATATTATATTTTTCATATTATCAGCAAGTTTAAGAAATTTTAACTTAAATTTTGTTGTATTTTTATATTATAGGAAATCGACTTGCAAACGGTGAACCTTCTGTTGCTGCAACTGGAGTTAACATTGACTGCCTATGTCTCTCACAAGTCGCGTCTTTTGGCTCCACCTCGTAAACTGATTGAGGAGGTGGACACAGCACCACAGCCACCACCACGTTGTCCCAATGGAAAATATCGTTTCCATATACGAGTGAGAAACGCCGAATTGGCTCAACGTATTAAACTGCAAGCAGTTCGAGTAGGTGCCAGTCCAGCAATGAAAATGGAAGGATCCAAAATTGTACCCGTACGAAGTTTAGTGCCCAGTGGACGAGTTTTGAAGCGAGTCAGTGGTTCCATTAATCCTATAAATATGGCCCTTAAACCTGTGGTGATAAATAAAGTGTTGCAAACAACATCGACGACGTCGACGACTTCTACTACTCCTTCTGTGGCTCCGCCAGCTTTACGTTCGCAAATAAATGCACCAACCCCGGCTAAAGTGGCCAAAACAATGCAAGATGGCAAACCCTTTTTCTACCTCACACCAGCTACAAATGTTGGAGGATCGGGAGCTCGTTTAACTCTAACCAGCAAGACGACAGCAGCAGCAAGCAGCACGACAACACCCTCCACGTCGCCGAGACCACAAGCGCCGCTTGCTCAACAACAGCAGCAACAACAACAACTGAGTAAAGAACCCATTGTCAAAGATTTGGCTATTCATGTGAAGCAGAGGCAGCAGGGCTTGATGGCCAATGGCAAAGCAGATGATGAATCTTGCTCTAATCCTACGCCGGAGGCAGCAGAAGATCCATATAAGGTGCAAGAATTGATTCAAATGCGTAAAGAACTGCGTTTGGCCTCGCTTAAGCGGATGTCCCTGATCAACCGACGTCGCACGGAAGCCACACCTATCTATGGTGAGGATTGTCGCTCGGCCATTGAACGTTGCATGCAGACAACGCGCACATTGAAACGTTCAACGTGGCAGACGCGAGGCTATGCAAATTGTAATACGGCCATGTTGCATCGTTCAGACAGTTGGTCATTGAATGTCATACTGAAAAGTTTTGAGCAACGTTGTCTGGAATTGGGGCCGATCTTTGCCAATTTTGTAATATATGTTCCTTCGGTGTGTGCTCCCAGAATACTTCGATATGTTCAGAATCTTTCGTCCACGCATTGGCAGCATGAGAGAAAAATCGAGAATTGTGTAGCCGAGGCATTGTTACCCAAATTGGATCTCCTGCATCCCATTATATCGGCAATGACTACGCAGTTCCCCGATCCCCGCCTAATTCAATATGATTGTGGTAAGCTTCAGACTTTGGATCGTTTGTTGCGCCAATTGAAGGTTGATGGACATCGTGTCTTGATCTTTACACAAATGACCAAGATGTTGGATGTGTTGGAGGCATTCTTGAACTATCATGGTCATATTTATTTAAGACTCGATGGCTCCACGCGAGTGGAACAGCGACAAATTCTAATGGAACGTTTCAATGGAGATAAACGAATCTTTTGCTTCATACTCTCAACACGTTCTGGTGGTGTGGGCATTAATCTTACCGGAGCGGATACTGTGATCTTTTACGATTCCGATTGGAATCCAACTATGGATGCCCAGGCCCAGGATCGTTGCCATCGGATAGGTCAAACACGAGATGTTCATATCTATCGACTTGTTTCGGAGAAAACCATCGAAGTGAATATCCTGAAGAAGGCAAATCAAAAGCGAATGCTCAGTGATATGGCCATTGAGGGTGGTAACTTTACCACAACTTTCTTCAAAAGCTCTACAATTAAGGATTTGTTTAACATGGACGAAGAAAAGGCGGAGAAGGCAGACACCGAAAAGGAGAAAATTGTAACTACAGAAATGGAAACGATGGAGCCGCCGGTTATTGTCGATACCGAGAAGCAATCTTTACGTGCCTTTGAACATGCTTTGGCCGCAGCCGAGGATGAGCAGGATGTTCAGGCTACCAAAACAGCCAAAGCCGAAGTGGCAGCCGATTTGGATGAGTTTGATGAGAATATTCCCATAGCAGATGATGCCAATCAAGAAGGTGGATCAGCACATCAGCCAGTTGAGCTAAGCAAAGCGGATATGGAATTGCAAAATCTTGTCAAGCAGGTGAGCCATTTGAATATAAATTGGACTATTAGTGAATCTATGGCAATGTTTGCTCTTGAGGTCGGATTGAGTTTTAATTACTCTTTCGATTTAGCAAACAGGGCCAAAAGAAAAATTCTCCTTTCGGAGAATTCAGAAGTTCAGACATAGTTGAAGCGATTTAACCCACGCTCGATTATATCACTCAGCTTCTGACATTTTTCAAACAAACGTGCACCAAAAGGATCATTTGCTTAATGGATTAAAATTTGTTTTTCTAGCTGTCGCCAATTGAACGTTATGCCATGCGATTTGTGGAAGCCACTGGAGCCGCCTGGTCAGCCGAACAGATGCGTGCCGCCGAGGCGGAATTGGAAGCACAGAAACGTGAATGGGAGGCAAATCGTTTGGCTGCCATGCACAAAGAGGAGGAGCTGCTAAAACAAGAGACGGAACCAGCCGAGGAACAGCTTACTTATAGCCGCAAGGATTCGTCAATCAATCAGGTTAATACCCAAAAAGATTCTAACAAAAGAATTGCGGTAGGAGGAGTAGGAAATAATAGTAATAGTAAGGGAGGAAAGAGCCGAAATCGCAATAAGCGGAACTGTAGGGTTCGATTAAGCAGAAGTGTTAGCCATTCGAAAAAGGAATCGGCGGCAGCGTCAACAACTCAAAGTAGTCCGAAAAGAACACGTCGTAACAGCCTTAATGTGACGGCTCCAGCAGGGGTATTAGGTTTAGGGGGTAAAAGCTCAACGCACAGCAAGAGATTGGCAACGAGTGCTATGCCGCATATGCCAGCCAGAAGGCACACGCGCCTGCATTCATTGGGCGCGGCCGATTCGGCCAATGTTGTTGCTGTAGTGCAGCCCACTAGAAAGACAACACGCACAGCTATGGCTGCTGCAGCAGCCGCGGCAGCCGCAGTAAACGATGATGAGGAGGAGGAGCAGCAGTCACAACCAGCAGAAGAGGAGACATCAGAGCAGCAGCGAAGGCCCAAACGTCTCTCGGCAAATATTGCCATGAGCAAGATTGTAAAGACTCCCGTGAAACCGATAACAGGGTCCCTTAAGAAAAAGGAAACTTCTGACAAAAGAAGATTAGTAGAAAGAAGAGCAACGATATCAGCTCCGCTTGTCTCCTCAAATTCTGATGATGATGATGATGATGATGATGAGGGCGAAGATGAAAGTGAATCGGTTTGTGTAGAAGATACCGAAGAAGAGGACGATCAAGACGGCGATGAAGAAGAAGTGGAGGAAGATAATACCACACAAACCGAAGAGGATAATGAGGATGACGATGAGGAAGAAAGTCATGTAGATGTTTTAGCCGAAGAAGATTCCGATGTTAAAAGTTCCTCTAGCTATGCTACACCCGGTGAAGGCGACACCGATACCAACAGTATAGATGGTTGGAGTGCTCACAATCAAGTTCAAGATACCACAATGACCAGTTCAACGTATTACAATGTCAGCGAGGAGACAGATACAGATGAAGCCAATAATGATCCGTTGGGTATGGTCAAAGGAGATAATAAAGGCGATGTGAGCGAGAAGGCAAGGCAGGCAGCCAACTCTGATGATGATAATGATGGAGCTGATGGTGAAGCAATAATTGGACATACCCCACGCACACGTTCTCGTGGTTCCGTCAAAATCAATCTTTGGACACTTGATGTAAGTCCTGTGGTCAACACCCTTAATCGAAGTGGTGCTAAGAAGGCATCCACCCCTAAAGAGACACAAAGTGAGCCCCGGCGGCGTTCCCAGACGAGTAACATTAAGCAGAGAGTGGCCAAGAAAAATGAGGATGAGACAAAAAATAATAGCACGACTCTGCATCGATGGATAACAAAAACGCCGAGAGTACTGCTGCGCTCCACTGCCGCAACGCCTGCACTAGTAGCCACATCTTCTTCGTCCTCCGCCTCCGCAACAGATGCAAACACTTCCGCCTCGGCGTCCTCTCCTTCATATTCTAATCCTACAGCCAATTCAAATGGAGCAGCCACCGCCAGGTGATGCTGATGATCTTACGTTCCTCCAGTATTAGCAGTTCATCCTTCTCCATCCATCGTATATGTTTGTTTGTGTGCGTATTGTGTGATTTTTAGCGGGCAGCCTTTGTGTCGTCCATGCCAAGTTCTCGAGCTGAGAGAGAGATTGAGCGATTATCGAGTATTTTATAGACTGTAACAAGTTTCCTTCTTATCATACTTTATGTATTTAAGTTTAGTTAGGTGATACACACAATATATGAGTTTAGGATAACAAAAGTGAAAAGTGAAGGCATCTCTCATTTTTATCATCATTTAACACTGACAACCAACCAGATATAGATTCAGATAAGATCAGATTGTATATAAACTTAACTTTAATAATGTAAGTTTACGGCCAGAAAAATAATTATTATCCTTAGTTTAAAAATAGTTTCCTTTGTTGTTTAAAGAAATAAGTCAAAACCTATTCATTTCACTCGGCATTATTATCGCTTTTAGGTTTAGGTCTCTTAATTTATAATATTCTTTTTGCATTCTATAATTTATTTTGTACTATTTAACTTAACATTAAACACAATCGCCAAGATTGATGACTATTAACTAAAAACAAAAACGAAAAAAAAAACAAAGGAAACAGAGAAAAGATCAATAAAACAAAACATAAAAAATCAATTGATGATATGCTATGCTTTGAGTATAATAATTAACAATTGTGAAACAAAAACAAGACGTTGTGGTTTTTATTTCGTGCATCAAAAAGAAATTTCCTTCTATTTGTTATATCTGCATATATATATAAATGATTCGAGGAGACATTTGCACAATAAGATCGAGAGAGAGAAAGAGGGAGATAAAAATAAGCGGAAATCATTATTTAAATGTAGAGAATTCTGTTTTGGTGTGTCGCAAATTGTTCTCGCTCCGTACTAAAATTACAAAAAACAATCAAATTCAAATTAAATCAAAATTAAAATGGTTCGGAATGAAAGCTACAACGCCTCGCAAAAATTTCAACACAATTCCAAACTAGTTATATAAGTATTTAATCAACAATGTTCAAAATAAGAAAAACCAAGATTTAAAACCAAAAAAAAAAAAAAAAAAACACCAAAACAGAGTTGCTTTAAAACATAAAAATAATGTGAAAAATACGTTTATTCTTTTCTTAAACTCTTTTTGAATGTGCCACGCTTCGACTCGCCTCGCCTCGATCCAATCTGGTTTCTCCGATTCGCCTTTTCAATTTAATGATGATGTCTAGGTGTGGATATCGCGCAATACCATGGAACAGATGCCGGTAAGTCATAAAACACAAAAAGAGAAAACGAAGACGAAAGAAAAGTAAATATATTTGAAAAATGAAATAAATTTAAATCTTTTCCCTTCCTTCTTTAGATGTGGTGTCCACCTACGCCGCCCCAGGATAACGATGACATTTATATAGATCATTCGTTATCCTTTATGTATGAACTAGAACCCATTGCTGAGATGGATCTACCTCCGGTGTATGTGCGTAAAGAGCATAAACGTTCACGCACCGATGCGGGCGGCAATGGTAGCTATGCCGATGGCAGTCGTAGACCCAATAAAATGCGTCGTGAGGATAATTATGTACCACCGAGATCGCTATTCGATCGTCCCACAGCTCAGTTGGCTCGTTTACGTCGCGATTTGAAGAGCCAGCGTTTCCGTGGCAGCTTCAAACCGAATTCCCCTATACCAGGGTTGAAGCAACAGGTGCCAGTTAAGCCACTAACCGAACCCGAAGCCATGAGTGAATGGTGCATCTTTGAGGATATTGCCATATTGCATGTTCTCATCAACTTACAAGGTTTGCCATGTAATCTAATGTTGCTGTCACCAGGACAAACACCAAATTGGGATTTGGTATCCGAGTTGGTGAACTTTTGCTCGAAAACCTATAGATCCGCGCGTCAGTGTCGTTTTCGTTATGAGACTCACATACAAACACGCGAAGAGAGTGTCAAGGCGGTAGAGAGTCCCAAAAAGCAAAAGAAACTGAAGCCAACATTGCGCACGGAATATGTCAAGAGTCCCTTACGTTATTTACGCACCACGCAACTCTATTGTAGCGACAACAATGCCTCATTTTTCAAGGTGATGCGTTCGAGGTTCGATAGCATTAAGACGGCCTATTTGAAGAAGGCCCCGCCGCCAAAGCGTCAATTCAATGCACCAAGTTTAATGAATCCTAAGCATATGGAAGTGTTGCAAGAGTTCGGTATCCATAATTATGATCAGCCTGTTTCGCCCATGAACATAGCCATGATGAAGGCCAACAAAATGAGGGAAAAGCAACAGCGCGGGGGCGGACAACAACAGCAGCAGCAACAACAACAGCAACAACAACAACAACAACAACAACAACAGCAGCAGCAGCATCAACAACATCAAATTGCCCAACAACAACAACAACAGCAGCAGCAACAACAACCTTTGCAACAGCAACAAACAGCAGCCCAAGTACAGCAGCAACAACAATTGACTGTAACAACACCCACAACTTCATTGCCCGTGCAACAGACTGTAGAACTTGTGCAACAGCAGCAGCAGCAACAACAACAAACCAATAACTCTTCAGCCGCAGCAGCAACAACCGTTTCTGTGCCCGCCCAAGGGCAACTCCAGCAATTGCAAATACAACATTTGACAGCAAATGTTTCAACTGGTCAACAGACAGCCATACTTTTGCATCAAACAACACCACAGCAGCAACAACAAATGCGTACGGGTCAGACGACAACAACGCAACAATTGGTGAAGACCATAGTGGGAACCTCATCAAGCCTTATGGCCGGCCAGCTGCAACAGTTAGCCGCTGCCAGTGGCAATGCAACAACGGGACCCACAAGTGTAAGTGTGGTGCTAACCACACCGGTTCAAACACTGCCCGCTGTAGTGCAAACTCAAAATCAGAGTGGCGCCCAAATTGTGTCTATATCATCGCAGACATCGTTACCCGTTAGTAGTGCCCCGCAGTTGGGTAGCATTGTCCAGACTCAAACCCTGCCGCAAGTGGGTTTACAATCAGTTGGTACTGTGCTGACCACCACTGCCAGTCAGCAGCAACAGACTACAGCCGTTACCACATTGAATGCGGCCATGCTTAGGGGTCAGAGAATAGTTTCAGCCGGACCTGGGAATACTGTGCAACAACGTACAACGGGCACGGGGCAATCTATTGTATCTATGCCCAGTTTGGGACAAAATGTTGGGCCCCAATTTCAGACGCATGTGCGTTTGGCAGCTGTTCCCGCTGCTCAGGCAGGCAATCAGACAACCACTCAATTGGTGACCACCAAGGGTATACCGGTGAGCAAAACTGTGATCCCTGGGACTCAACAGCAACCTGGTGGTGCTCACATTCAACTGTATCGACAGCGAAGTCTCAAAGTGTTGCAGACAACGGCAGCGCCTCAAGGCGGTGCCACTGCGACGGCCGGCGGTGGGGCAGGCACTAGCGGTAATCTGACAAATCCAACTGTTGTCCAGACAGCCGGCACTATTATCCAAACTAGCAATATGCCCACTCATGTGACCAGCCAAAAAGTGGCTGTATCCGGGATGCCAGGTGCAACCACAGTGCAAGCTGGAAATGTCGTGAGCAGTGTGCAAATGCATCAGCAGGCGCGAACGCAGCTTATCAAGCAAATGGCAGCGAACAAACAGGGTCTGCAGCGCCAAGTGGTATCTGCGGATGGAACAACAACCACGGCAACAACAACAACTGGTGGCGATATGTTGCTCGTGAAAAGGCATAACATTTTGGCCCAAAAGGGACAACAGGGCACGGCATTGTTTACCACAACAACAGCCGCCGCTGCAGCAGCAGCCAATGCTCAACAGCAACAACAACAACAACAGGGACAATTGCCAGTCGCCGGTCAGCAGCAGACACAGCAGGTATCACAGCAACAGATTGCATCCCTGGTCAAGGCGTCCACTGCGGCAGCGGTAAGTGGCAGCAGTGTTAGTGCCGGTGGAGTAACTGTCTCTGCCACCGGGCCACCCAACATGGCTTTGCCACAACTTAAGCCGGGTAGTCAAATAAAAGTAACCATGCCACAGAATCAGGTGCGTCACTTGCAGATGCAGCAACAGTTAACGATGCCCCGCAAGATTAGTCGCATGACCACCAATATAGTGGCCACACAGCAGGGGCAACAGCAACAAACAGTTGGCGGTGCCACTGTTGCCGGAACTCTGCCCACCGTGGCATCAGCGCAACAGCAACAACAGCTGCAGCAACAGCAACAACAACAGAAAGTCTCCGCCGGTGGTGGAAGTGTTCAAGCACAACTGTTGCACATACAAAACACGAAAGCTTTGCCCAGTTCGGTAACAGTTCAGCAAATCCAACAGGTAATGCGTAGTGGCCAACAAGGAACACTGGCCACCAATCTAGTGCTAGGCAAAACTAGTGTCGGTCGTGTAATCCCCGTTTCGGTGGCCTCGCAGGCCAATCAACGTCAGACTATACAGGTAAGATCCATAAACAGATAAGCAGACATTTAAATACTTACTATTTTGAATTGTTTTTAGGTGGTTTCTTCAGCCCAGGCCTTGACAGCTGGAAATTTGCGAACTCATGTTTCAGGACAGAATATAGCCAGCGCTTTAAAGGTGGCGTCGGGTGGAGCTGGTGGCCAAGTGACAACCCAGCAAACTTTAATTGCTGCCCTGCAGCATAATCAGAGGCAGAATGCCAGTCCTGTGCGTCTCCAGACAACAGCTGGTGGTAATCTTTTGGCTGTGGTTCAGCAACAACAACAGCAGCAGCAACAACAACAACAGCAAAGCATTGCTGGTGGACCTACAACTGGTCCAGCTGAAGTCATGACCATAACCACCCAGACCACACAGACTACTTTGCCCACTGTGCAGCAGCAGCAACAACAACAACAACAACAGCAGCAGCAGCAGCAGCAACAACAGTCGGGAGGCGTGTCCCAGACCACAACGCAACAGGTACGCAAGCTGGTACATAAAAAGATCATGATACGCAGCGAAAAAGAATAGCATTTGGCCAATAAAGCCGCCAAGGCGCGTCATCGCCGAAGCATGGCCAAAGACAACGCCGCCTTCACTTCCACCACCAGTTCCTCTTCCTCCACCATTACCACTTCAACCAACACCACACATTCAGACACCACCGCCATAGACACAAGTGCAGCAACATAAAACAAAATTCTCAAATCAAAAATGTTTGGCCAAAAATAATAAAAAAGAAAAATCATCTCACAAATTCGAACGAACTTCATGTTCTCATTTATTAAATATATCCCTCAAACAATCAGTCGATCCGTCTGTCTGTCAGTTAGTCAGTCATTTACTGTCATTGCTAAATTGATATCAATTTATATTTGGATTGGTTTTGCAGCCATTGTGAGCCAAATCTGATTGTGAGTTTGGCCTGGTATGGGCCGATTGATGAGGATCATCCTTCTTTTGGCGCTCTCAGCTCAGCTCAAGGCGTTGCCGGCGGCTTTCTTTTTTAAATAAAATATATAAATATATACATATATATATAAATGTAATATCTTTACTTCTTAAGTTGTAATCTGTAATTAAACTTGTAATTATTTATATATACTTAAACACAAAAAATACACTCACATACTTACCTATACCACAACTACATGGATACGTACATATATGTAAACTATATATAGATATATAATTAAATATATAAATATTCCTTTCTCGATACTAAGTTCTATACTTCTTTCTCCATAGTGTTAAATATTAATTAGAATATACGTAAATCTAGATGTACAATTTTTAACTTATGATTCTAGTATTATTTTCTAAAGTAAATACAATAAAATACAATATATATAAAAGTGTAAGAACAATTCGACAAGCTATAAATGTTTTGGAAGTGGTTGATTTGGTGGTTCTAGTCTGGAACTCTTTCCAGCATTAACAGGTGTCTAATGTTACCATGGCAACGCATGGAAAAGCCAAACGAAATGTTTTCACTTTTTTCACTATTTCCAAGTTCAACTAGAGTTTGGGGTTTTTAGTTGTCCAATAGATTCTCAGTTCCACGGACATGTCGCTCTTCAATGTTTGCACTTGGTGGTCCACCCAATGTGCGGATTCGGGTGAGCATTACGATGTGGCTAGTCTACTGTGTGCTCGCTTTGGTTTGGAAACACAGGAGAAGGACTATATAATAGTCGGTTCGCAGACAGGACAATTAAGCATATATTATCCACATGACAAGGGTTATGAGGCCACCGATTTGATGCTAGAGACACAGATGAGTGGTCCCATCTTGGGTCTATATGCGGGCAAATTCAGTGGGTAAGTCTGATGATTCGTGTTCAGGCCTTTTATAAGTTTTGTTGATCTTCAGTAATGTGGGCAATCAGAATGCCCAACAATTGGGAGTACTGCAACCCAATGCCATTGTTATCTACAATGTTCAAGCCGTGAATGGTTTGTCCGAGCATGGATCCCAGTTGCGTCTGCAATTGGTGGTGGAGCATAAATTCCAGCGCGTGGCATTCTCCCTTTGTCAGGGTCACTTCGGTCAGGTCAAGGGAAGAGAATTTTACTGTATTGTTCATTTGGATGGAACTTTGACATTCTATGAACAGGATGGCATATGCTATGAGTGTCGTTTTCCTGGCCAGCGAGCTCTACCAGCACCGGTGGTTTATTGCCAGCGCACTGATAGCTTCTATCGATTTAGTGCCACATGGTTCTTGCAATGTTATAGCTATCAGGATCTATCGCATTCGTTGATTAGTAAGAGTAGCTACCAACCCACATGGACACAAAGCATTGGTGAAGGAATTATGGATATGAGAGTGTTGCAGGTTAAGGAGTAAGTACAATTCTACGTATGACATCGTTGATGATGTTTCTAATCTCTAAAATATTTATAGCAACTGCTCGAACATCTTGATATTGGGTGAACATAATTTCATATCTTTGGATGACAATGGTAGATTGAATTTCATGCTTAAATTGGACTATGCTCCAAAATGTTTCTATAGCTTTGTGGTGGGCTACTATTGGGGTAAGAGATTGGGAAAACTGTTGCTGTTAGCCATAACATTTATTCCTTTCTTTTTTCAGAACCTGGAGCACGTCTCATCACGGCCATAATTTCGGACTCAGCGAAAATGCATCTCTATGAAGAAGCCAACATTATTTGGGCAGCTCAATATCAATCTCATCCATCGGCTCCGGTGGCCATACAACGTTCGAATGTCAATGATTTGCCCGGAGCCATTGTCACCCTTGGCCCAAGGGGTCTTCTGGAGGTTGGCTACTTGGGTGCGGAACCCTATCAGTTTCAGGTGAAGCCTCTGAACATTGAAGAGTTGAGTTTTGCCCAAGCTCACAAGGAATTGCAACAACTGGAAGATGAGATCAAAGAGGCAGTGGATGTACGTGATATGGATGCTCTGAATCAACAGGCAGCGGATCAAGTGCGTCTACATTTTATCATTGAATCGAAGATATCCGATGAGGATTTGGATACTTTGTTAATGGATGTGCCAGCCGATGTGGCTGTTAAGGAATTGCCCTCAGCCAAGGGTCTACTTAGATTTAAAATCAAAGCCGAATTGACTGAGTTGCAACTGGTGATACATACACCGGATGGAGTACGATGTAGTCAGGATACCTTCAGCATGGTGGATGTCCCTGCTGGTCTCAGTCGTGAGATTAAGCTTGACTTTTATATATCCGAATTACTGCACATCTATACCACAAAAGTGCAAGTGGTGGCCTCCTTTGTTAGCCCAAGGGTGAGTTGTTGATCCTTAAGTGGTCTGACACTCCTTAAGAATCTCTTTTTTTTTGCAGGGCATTCCTCGGGTTATTCAGCAAAGTTCCTATTTACCTCTGACCATGTTTTATCGCATGTGTCAACCCCAAAAAGGCGGCCGGCATCAAGTTAACTTACACCATTACCAGTCAACATGTCCAGCCCAAGTTGAGTAACTTTTTTCATGAATTTCTTGAAGATCACAGTGATAGTCAGGCCTTGGGCTTGCAATTACTTTGTCCTGGTCAAGAGAAACTAAACGAAATCATCACCATAGTAGCTGCTAAGAATTCAAATCGTTTGAGAATTCAATCCGATTATATAGAGACTTTTGGTATGATATTGGAGAGGATTGTGGAGACGACATTGAAACAGGATACGGCCAAGGGACATCTACGCATGGATAAAAAAAAGCCTAAACGGGGCATACTCAATCGTTGTGTGGAACGTATTGTGGCAGTTCCATTTATACCCAGTGAGCCGATACTACATCGTGTGGATGCCCATCATCAGACACAGCAAAATATACGCAAACAGACGGTGAGTAGCGGTAGGAAGGAGGAAACCGATTCGATTGATATCTTTCTCGTCCACTTTCTAGGAACAACTGGAGGAACTTTGGCAGCAATTCAAGACACTGCAACGTCAACTTCAAGAGCTGACCGAAAGCGAGCCCAAAGAAGCATTGACTATGCAAATCGAAACCAATTATGACCAACTTATTTTGGAAGGTGACAAGCTAGTGGAAATACGACGTGATGAACGCAGGTAATGAATACCCTCCACCCACTCACTGGAAGGTCCTTCCCGAACCGATTACTATAAGTATTTTTCCCATAACCAGACAACGTTCAGACGTAAATTGCTCAATTGCCTTGGCCAAGTGGATTATTCACGCTCTGAACCTGGAAGAGCGTGTAGTGAACGTAGTTAATTCCGTTCTAAGTGTACCAATTGAGGACTGGACAGAATTGGTGGGTTATGCACCCGAAAAAAGGAGTCCAATTGAAACGCAGTTAATCTGTTAATCTTTTTTCTCTTTTTCCTTTAGTGTTGGGAAGAATCGATGGCACCTGGCATAGATATGTTGCATCATTTTGGACCTCTCACACGCTCCAAATCCACATCAACACATGGCCTGTTGGATGCCAACTCTGGCACCAAGGATACCTTTGATTATACTCGATTTCGCAGACATTTTGCCACCCTATTTGATCGTATAGTTCGTTTAGCTACCTCTTCCTCCGTCGCAGCCGGTGCTGATTCATCACAACCTGGGGAGAAGCCAGTCGAGGGAACAGACTCGAAGCCTGTTGATGAGATAGCCAATATGCAAAACATGTTGGCTGATGCTTCAGTGCGTCCAATGGGCAAACTAAAGACCAACATGAGCAGCTCCCTGGAGGCTGTCGAAGATGATGAGGAATACGATGAAGATGATTTACATGGGGAGGCTGGCTATCGTAAGGATTATGGACCCACTGATGATAATCAGAAGTCTGGCAAGGCCCACAAATCTCGTTCCGAATGGGTAAACGAGGACTTTGAGCTGCCCACCACTGAGGAATTGTTTAGCGATTTGGGCATTTGGTGGTAAGGTAACATAACATAAAATAAACAAAAACTGTCAACAAAATGAAATGTTTATTTTTTTTGTTTGCGCCGTTGAGATCTCGAGATTTGGCCAAGTGATAAAGTTTCTCATAATCTGGAATTTGCTGCGGCATTGTTGTGTGGGAGTGTGGGCAGTGTGGTGCGGACAGATGTATAGAATAATTTAATGCCAGCCTCCCCTTTTCAGATCAGCAGACAGTCTGCCAGCTGCTCAGGTTGTCTCTCTCTCCCTCTGTGTGGGTCGTTCGTTGTGATGTCTTGTCTGCCCAAGATCTAGTCTGCAAATCCCACACAGAGCCCAAAGGGGCACACCCATGAAGATGTAAGTTATATATGAATCTGAATATCTGCTGCTCTAGTCCCCTCCAAACAATGCGACGAGTCGTAAATTGGCGACAATTGAGTGAATTATTTACATTCTATGACTGGTTCCTCCTCCTCCTCCTCACCTGCTCACCATTAATCCTCCACCATCCATATCAAATGATTTCTGGTTTTATTTTTTCGGATTGCATCTGATTGATATTAGCAGCTTTCTTAATACGATCTCGTCATTAACAATTAATGTGTTTATTTCTCAATATGGAAAATATTTCAAATTTCTGAATGCATGATACATACATAGGTCAATCGCATGCATGATTAAGTACAAATCGGAAATCATTTATATCACAAAACGTGTGAAATGATTTTATTGTGAGTCCTTCATGGTGAGGGAAGGGTAAGCTTAAATTTGAAATTGACTCGAATAACTTAATTACCTAAGAACCCAGATTTAATTTTAGATTAGGTCGACGATTGACCCAAATAGACTCAAATCGTTCATTTGTTTATTATTAAATTGTCTATTTCTGTGTATCTATTTTTAACTTAATTACCAACACGTTTTTAGTTGAAATGAAATCAGGCCTTAATTTACAGTGGGAAAATTTCAAAGAATTTAAGGAAATGGAAGCGAAGATTGCCCTTTTCCTTATACTCATCAGTGCTTAAATCTGCTATTCTTACATAAGGTTTTTTTTTACATAGTTGAAAAGAGACCATTGTTTTTTCATAGGGCCTTAGTGGGATCCTTTTGACTAGTACTTAATACTTAATATTGACTTTGTTTAGGTGGGTAAATTTTGTTTAATTGAAATATTTCTTTGAGAGATTGGAGAGATGGACAAATAGACTAAAAACAGGCAAATGGTCTTCCATTTTAACTTTAAAATATGGCAGTTACAAGGCTAGAACCACACTATTTACAAACATGTCTTCAGTATGTGAGCTTGAGCGTTTCTTTTTAATCTATACTTTGAAAAACAGGGATCAGGGGGGGCAGGTACAGCAGATACTTTGTGAGAAACATTTGGAAAAAATTCAGAAATCAAAGAATTCATGATCCTGGAAGTATGCAATAAACTCTATGATCTGAAACCAAAATAGATTTTTGAAATTGACAATTTGAAACTCTTTTAAAATATTGAACCACTATATATATTTTCTTTGTTTACGCATATGTATGTGTGATTTATTTTATGGGAAACATATAGCCAACCATCTCAATGCAGTCTAAAAGGTTTTTTTCCAGAAAATTTCTTAATTAACAATAGCCAAAATTAAAATTTTAAATTTAGTTCGAGGTTAAGAGGCTAGGAGGCATCACGGCCGCCCTATTTCTTGCCTTTGGGAATGTCAAAGTGGGCACGGTCCTCATCAGATAGCACGTTATTGGGCAAATAGCGTAGAACAGCTTGCGGAACAGCATTCAACATTGCAATACGCTCTTGATGAACGCGCTCACGTAACTCCTTATCTTCTTTGGCTTTCATATTGAAAAACTCAGCATCTTCAGCCAAAACTTGGGCCCGTTTGCGCTGATTATCCTCGATCATGGATAATAGCATTTTACCATAATCTTTGCGTTTCTTAAAATCCTGTAGTTTTTGTTGCCTGTCGATTGCCTCTTGATTGTCCACCGAGTCGGCTTTCCTAGCAACCACTTCCAGACGCTTTTGTTCCTCTTGATACATGTTGCGTTGCTGCACCTGATGGCGATAGGATTCAAGTTCACCTTTGGCTCGCATGCGATCAAATGCAATTTGCTGCTGTTGCTGGCGAACACGTGCTTCTTCCTTGGCATTGTGCTCCGACTCGAGTAGGTCCAGCAGCAAGTTATCTTTCTGGCGTTTCTCAGTTTCCAGCTTACAGACCTGTTGACCCAACAGTTGGCTAATCTCCTCTTGCTTGCGCCTTATCTCAAGACGTTCCTCATCAAGTTTCTTTTTGCGATCATCCATATGGTTCTGGGTTTCTAGATTCTTTTTCAAATCTTCCTCGGCCTGTTTATACTGTAACTTCTTGAAAGCCTTTCTCTCTTCTATAAACTTGTCCATTTCCTGAAGCTTTTGGACCTTGACCTTCTGTTGTAGGGCTAGCTTGGCACTGTCTTCTTTCTCAACCTTGCGCTGCATAGCTATGCGACTTTCCCGATCGGCCAGGGTCTGAAGGCATTCCTGCTTGCGACGTTGTTGTTTCTGTGCCATTTGGGCAGCTAGAGCATCATGAAGTTTTATCTGTTGCTCCTTCAGTTTCAGATATTGTATGTTTACATCATCCAGAAACTTGAGTCGCTCAAACTCAGCCTCTTTTTGGCTTTGGGCCTTGGATTTTTCAATCTGCAGACGGGTCTTGAAGAAGTCTCCTATATGCTCAGATAAATCTTTTGAAATGGCAGCCAATTTCAAATGCTCGGATAATTCACGCAATTCTTGGTTATTGCTGCGCAATTGCTGGCGTCTCTTTTGTTCCACAACCTCTTCACGTTTCACCTCCTTCAACTCATCCGCAATGGCTATGTCGACGCGGGCTTCATGTAGCAAGGGATTCTCCCTTGACATCTCCAAGCTACGTTCCACTTTTTTACCTTCAGCCAACATGGCACGGGAAAACATGCAATGCTCGAAGGAATAGCCGTCGCCAATTAAGTTCGGAACAACGATTTTGGGTTCACCTGTTATGAGAACCGCTTGTGTGTCTTGGGTAGGCTGCTCAGCATGAGCCATGATCCTGGTTTTCTATGTCTTTTTGTAGTAAAGGATTAGAAGTTCGACAATTACAAAAATAAATGTGTTAATTCCTTGAAATTCTGTATTCAACTAAAGCATTGATAGAAAAAAAAATTAAAGGTATACTCTTTAAACTTTTGTTAGACATTTCAACGCATACTTAAGATCTGTGTGTACTTTGAGATACTTAAAAAAGAAAACTCATTTTCACCCGCTGCATAAATATTCTTTTCTAAAAGGAGCAAATACGGGAAAAAAGTGGTCTTTCTCCTTGAAGCAATAGTCTTTTCTCTAGCAATTCCCACTACCAAGGAAGTTCCCCAAAAGTATGCTGCGAATATTAAGTAAAGGCATCAAGGTGCTAGGATTGGTAGACCGATGCTTAAGGTTTGGATGCGTTTAATGTTAAAAATTCCAACATCTTGTTCTTGATTGTTAATCAGTTTAACGGGCTTTTAAAGTTCCCAAAAGTATGCTGCGAATATTTAGTTAAGGGTTCAAGGGTTATGGATTTGATATTCAACATTTTAACTCAATTTGCTGTTGGAATACATCATCTTCTCCAGATGAGTCTAATAGGTTCTATAGTTCCCAAAGAATATGCTGCATTAATTTAGTTTGGGCTCATGGATCACTGCCCCTTGATTAAGATTAAGATTAAACCTTATTTGGCTCACTGTTCATTTTGGTGTTGGTGTTGGCTGTTTCCGATGAAAATAATAAATGAATGGCAATTAGCAAGATGCCAAATTAAATTCAGCTCTCGCAAAAACGTGCGACAAAAGCAAATAAATTATAAAACTTGAGAAATAAATCAACAGATACAACTTCAAAAGAAAGTTCAATTAATTAAACATGTGCATATATTCTTTGGTCATTTGTTTGTTTCTTAGATATTTAAAATATTAATTTTAAAATAAATTATAATTGGGATTAAATACTTCCTTGGCAGAGCAAAGAGCTGGATAAGAAGGATTCGAACCAGTGTTGCATTCAGAAGCGGGTTCACCCACTTTATAGACAGGAACCCCAATGGCATAGACACTGGCATAATTGCAGGCCGTATTGTAGATGTAAAGGAATGGATAGTCGGGTCTGGTGAAACGCATCATGGCACAGCCAACATGAGTATTCCGATCCACTACAGTCTCCACAAAGTGGCCATACTTTTCGCTGCAAAAAAGATAGGTAATACAATATAGTAATCCCTTTAATGGATCTCATTTGTTAATTAACTCACAGATCATTGACCACACGAAAGTTGGTTATATAACTGTTATCAATCACATTGTATTCACCAAACCAGAGACCCATGGATTGCTCTATAAGATTGGTCACATTCATGGGCCAATTGCGGAAACGATCTACCCCAGATAGGTTTTGTCCCAAATTCCGGAAACGATATGAATCATGGCAATCATCGTGATCCAAATTGCAGGTCTTTAGATTGAGTGTAGCCAAATATTCCAATTCCTCATCCCAGATCATGGTGGCCATGCGAGCAGCCGGATAATAACCCGGCAACGAACCAGAGGCGATGAAATTCCTACGCTTATTATGCTCATGGAGTATAAAATCACGATAGGGTTTCATATTGATCATAACAGCATCCGGTGAGCAGTTCTCATTGAATTCCTGGCGAGAAATAAGTCCTTAAGTTAGGAACTGGAATGCATTCCCTCTGCCTCAATGTACTTACCCCATTATTATTGCAGGCAACATGAGTTTTTCCCGGGGAACAAAGGGCGGGATCACACCAGGATAAGGGCTGGCTTATACATGATTTAATGGCCAAAAAAGTGAATATGATGATGAGTAACTGGCAAAACGTCTTCATCCTCTGGCGTTGTGCGTTAATGCTTTAATGCAAATCCTGATCACTTACCGGCAATATTTATATTGAAATTTTTTCGGTATTGAAATTTATTTTTGGAAATCTTGTTGTTTGTTTTCCCAATATGCTGCCTGCCAGCCAGCTCAGACTCAGTCTCAGACTCAGTTTCAGTCTCAGTCTGAGACTCAGTCTGTGGTTGAGACAGGTCAAGCGACGTTTTATGAATCATTATTTAATATTCGTTTTTGTGTTTTTTTTTTGTTTAATTTGGTGGTTTTCTCTTTGTTTCCATTAAGCTGAAGAGCATTCACATCTAAATTAAAGTCGGCAAGCTGCCGCGACTTCTAGGAAAAGTTTAACATAATAAAAACTAAAGTTAAGTGAACTCCTAACTTAGAGTTAGGCGTCCATTCGAGCTAGTGAAATGGTTAAGACTAAACGTAGCAATTCTAGACTGTGAAATGAAGTAAAAGATGTGCCACGCTCCTCTATTTATATAAAAAATCTTTGTTACTCTTGACATCAGCTCAAGCTTATTTCATTAAACTTGATTTTCCTTTATTGTTTGTTTGTTTAGACCGGCATTTAAGCCAAAGTCAAATTCAAATTCAAATTCAAGTTCAAGTTCAAAACTTTTTATGGCCATTTAAGCTGACAAAAAGTTAGTTATGTGGGCGTTCAGTTCACTGACTGCTCCACATTAAAAAATATATACCAAAAAGAAAACATTACTGATGAAAGGAATTAGTTTAGAAGCAAGTAATTAATCATTTTCAAATATAGATGATTAATTACTAAAAATATGTAAAATTAGGTTATTTTCATTTATAAATTTTATCTACAAAGAGACAAAACTTTTGGTTGATAGTCAAGGCTGTTGTGACATTGACCCAATTGAGTATCTTCAACTCTAACAATAAGTCACAATATCAATATGTAAATGCATTTTGTATATACCTAAATACAATATGTATTCCTGTTCCTTATTTCGAATTGGATGCTTTGCATCTGCGTATTTAATTTAAGATTCTGCATACTGGTTTTAAAGCAGCAGCAGCAGCTGAAGCGACGACACCAACACACAAATCAAATAAAAGTTTAAACAAAATTTGCATATATTGTTATTTAAACAAGATGTGTTTATGATGGCTTCGGCATATTGCCAGATCTGTTGTTGATTATCATGATAAAGATGATGATGAGAAGAACAATAAACGAAAGTTCTGATGCCATCAAAGAACCTGCCTCTTTCCGCCACCCTCGGCCTCTCGCCATCTTGGCTTTCTTTGTAGACAAGTTGGTGTTTCTTATACATATCTGAACTAATGATGGCTTAAAACAAAATTTTAAATTCTAATTAGCCACAAAAAAAAAAAAAAAAAAAATCTATAAATATATTAATATTTATTTAATTTGTGACGGACCCAGACTGAGTTGGGTCAAAGAGTCAACTGAAACAGCTTATTATGTCAGTGATGCCAGCAATGATTAGAATTTAAATAAATTATGCAAAGAATATATTAATTCCATCATTGTTTATTATTATGTATTATTAAAAAAAATTAAATTTTTATATATACAAAGAACTACAACTAAAATCAACAGAGAATACTTGGCAGTTCAACCTGAATGTAAATAATGTTAATGATCATGATGAGGCAGATGATGATAATGATGATGATCACCAATTTGGATCGAATTCCTCACGCGTTGAGCAGAGACCCGGATAGAAGGGATTACGTCCTGTATGGCAACGGGAAGTGGGATATCCTTTTTCATAGACAATAGCATCTAAGGCATAGATCGAAGCGTAATTGCAAACAAAATTAAATATATAAACCGAAGGATAATCAGGACGTGTAAAACGCATAATAGAACAACCAACAGCATAGTTCTTATCCACAGCCATTTCAGCAAAATGACCGTAATCCTCACTAAAAGATCAAGAGATGAAACCCATTGGATTACAAACATCCTTCTAAGTAGTGTGTCATAACGAGAAAACTTACAAAATGGGCGTCACACGAAATCTGTCAATGAATGAGCTATCGATCAGTGGATATTCATTGAACCACAAGCCCAAAACTTCGTCAACCAAACTGGTTACATTCGTATGCGGATTACGATCTCTCCACACGGCACACAAATTTTGTCCCGATGTTGCAAATCGATATGTATTATGGCAATCATCGTGATCGAGAACACAAGTGCGAGTATTCAGCATGGATAGGTATTCCAGTTCATCGTCCCAGACCTGTCAGAGGGCGGGGTTGCTTAGTAAGGCATATCCTTAAGTTGTGCGGCAGAGTAAACTCACCATGGTGGCCATACGAGCAGCTGGATAATATCCTGGCACTTTGCCGAGAGCCAAAAAGTTACGCCTCTTATTGTGGGCATGTAACATGTAGGCCTTATGCTTTGATATATCCACTTGAAAGGCATCTGGCTGACAACGTCTATGAAAATGCTAAACACAAACGCACAAATTGTATAATTCCTTAAAGGACCTTTCACTTTTTAGATATCTTACACCATTATTCCGACAGGCAACATGTTTCGCACCATTCTCACATAGACTAGGATCACACCAGCCTAAATCTTTAGCAACTGTCAATTGAATGTTTAACAAATGGCAAATGGCCACGCAGACAATTGATGTTAACAGTTTTGACATTTCGATAATGATATTGAAACCGGCAAAAATCCAAAAAATTAATGTGTGAAGGAAAGATTCCAAGACTTCGCAGCAATTGTCTAACTTTCCAAATAAGAAACTGATCAACTGCGCGTGGCCGTCTTTATTGAATGTTTCCGTCCGAATGACCAGCAACTTATCAGACAGACAGACTCCAGCTTTGACCGAGCGAAACCTAACGAGAGTGTGCTAACTAACTCTTTCATATATATAGCCATATAGAAATCTACCTACCTACCTACCTATATATACGTATATATTTCTCTCGATTCTATTGCCAATTCGACAAAACCAAAGTCAAGCTAAGCCAAGTCGGGCCAAGCCAAGCCTTTCTAACACGTTTAGAACAAAACGGCTAAGAACGAGTTTATACAAAATAATGATAATAAATATAAATATTAATTTGAGGGTGAGAGCAGTGACTGGACAGCAGGGAAGAGATGTGATTCTTCCCGAACTGAAATTTCCCCCTCCACCCTAACACCATCACCCAAAACAAAAACTGAATAATACTTTGTAAATGTTTCTTTTTCTTTTTTTGTCATTATACAAAAAGAAATGCAAAAGAGAATACAGATCACATTGCGGATCATCATTATGTGAGATGATTGTGTTGCCACGAGCTCGTTAAAAGTTTTATGGGATCGTTAAGACGATCTATAGCATTATGCATATATATAAATCGTATATATATAAGTTTATATATATATATGTATGTATGTATATTGATTTCTATGGGAAACAAGCAGCTACTTATCTCGTTTTGTAGGCGTTAAATTAATTGCTTGAAAAGAGTTTCGATTTGACTTTTATTGTTGGCTAACAAAACATATTTAGACCAAAATTTTGTTAAGGCGACTTATGGAAATATCGGCAAATACAAAGCTGTCAATTGACTTTAAAAACAAAGAGATTTATGCTAAAAGGAATAGTTTTTTATTTCTGGATTAGTGCTAATTGATTTGCCCTAAAAGCTGATGTAAATCTTGAATATATAATGCAAGCTATCAATGTATAGCTATATATACTCGTGAACAACATGATTTTGTTTATATATTCATATTCACTGCGCATTGATGATGACAGTTAATTGAGAATCCGATTAGATAATTGCAATCAATACTTAATACTGATTGCCTTATACGATATACGACAACTTCCGTCATAATTCACATTTGTACATATATATGTATATATTTTATTTTATTTTATTTATTTTTTTGCATAATTGCAATTAATTATTTGCCTCGTCATCCTCCTTCCACCTCTCCTTCTCGTCTTAAGTACTTACTGCCGATTGGAGTGGAGTATAAGGCAAAAGATTGTCAACACAAACGCATTTCATTCATTTGCATCAAACAAAAGATATTAATTTCATATTATTAATTAATAATTATCATAAAAAGGAAAAAAGTGTTAATAAACGAAATGAATCGAATTTTGTTTTTGCTGGTATGTCGAGAGTCGCCCGTTTGTCTGTGGTTCTCTGAGAATCCTTTGCATTAGCCTTTCACCCAGCCAAAACTAATTATTTAAATTGGCCAATGGATCGATCATTTGGGGTAATTAATTTCAGCCCCTAAAAGAAAACAAGCCACAAACGCACACGCCACAGCCATTAGAGACAACACTGAATACTTGATTGCAAATTAAATTCAGTCAAAATCAATAAGAATCAGAAGACACCCAGGCTAGAACAAGAGACTCTTCTTGGAGAGACAGGGAGGAGGAGGAGAGAAACATCTCATTAATTTTAACAATTCATTCACTTATTTATACAAGCCAATAGCAAAAACTATAAACAAAACTTCTCACAGATATTTGTATCTTTTATGGCTTACACACAGAGATGACAGATGAGCGATGACAAAGTGACAAGTAGCAGAGGGGGGGAGAGTTCACCATGGGGGGCTGCTGCCTCTCCACAAAACCAGTAAAAACCAATATGTTATTTATCTCCTCCATATTGTATACATATAAGTAAGTATTCCAGCAATTACACAATGTTTACTATGTCAAAGTTTCAGTTGCAATTATGCAAAAATGTTACAAGCTGTGAGAACTTTGTGAGAAAGTGCAATTCAATTGCAATTTGTTTTCATACACTGCAAAAAATAAAGTTGAATAAGTTGGTTTTGATGAATTCTGGTTAATATTTATATGAAATTTTCTATACAACGAAACTATTCCAATTAAAACTTCGTGTAGATTGTCTTATACATAAGTTTATATCCTCCATCTTGTAAGAAATTCCAAAATTAACTTGAAAAAGTGGATTATTTCCATTCCCAATTTTATAATAATAAACCAATTGAATATTAAATTTCTTAGCTCAATTAAAATCCTGTTTAGATGCTTAAGACATTTTAATCTTATCTCAAATGGGCTTATTTTGGAGGATCCTTTTGGAAAACTTCAAGTTCAAATCAAATTTGTGTCCTTGTTCTACTGGGGAATATCCATCTTCTTCAGTAAGATCAACCAAATGTTTATCCTTATTAAAAGAATTATATTCAATTTCTTTCTTTTCATATTCAAAGACTTTTTTAAGAGACAATTAAACTTAATTAGACCTAAGAGCTTAAAATTATTATAGATTTTTGAGTTTGTTTAAAATTACTTTAGTTTCTATTGTATAGTTTTAAAAATTAACTTTTGGATAAAAAAATATGTATTTAACACACTTCTCAAAATCTCAATAGAGATTTTGTTCTTAGACTAAATTAAACATATTGTTTTTCTCATAGAATTTTAATATAATAATAATCACAAACTTATGATTATGAAAATATCTCATTTATATTCTTGAAATGAATTAAGTTAGACCAATCATTCTGCAGAGAAATTAACTTGTTGTCCATCTGGTTAGGCTCATAATTAACTCATGGGACAGCTCTAAGGATATGAAATCATGGAAATTCACGATTAATCGTAGAACTTGTTTTGGGTCACACCTAAAGTAAATTTAACTTATTGTCAATTTCAAATTTCATTCTTATTTATTTCTTTTACTGCTATGTTAAATTTTACTTTGATTAAACTTGTCAGTGTGGGTAGAAAAATGAATTGATTTTGGACATATTTCATTTATTTTATTGCTTATTTCAGAGATTTCGTTATGAATTGACGTGTATCAGTGTAAATGGGTCTTTCAGAAGTCTCATCTCACTTTGGGGGCGCTCCCCCCATTGAGGTCAGCGCCAAAGAGTATGCTTTAATTTATTTCCACAATTGATTGTTAGAATGACAGAAATGTTGGGTAAACCGGATGAGTTTCAGCCATAAATAAGGCTTCTATGCCATTCCATTTCAAGTGTTTATGTTAGGAATTGCGTGGGCCACCCTCTCTGTATGGATAATGCAGCCCTTGGACTGCTGACATATGCGCTAATGGTAGCGGCGACAGATACTCCCACACAGATTGGCTAACCCAATGATTCATGCGTTTCCACTCGCTTATGCACACTTAAGAGCGCCCCAAAGGACCAAGGACCAAAAGACCCGAAGTCTCTGAGATGATGCATGAGTCCTTTTGTCCTTGTTACTGGCTGGCCATCGAAGGGCCACTTGCCAGGGATTGATAAATGACTCGTGATTCATCAGATCAAATTTCAAATGGCCTTGCACCACTGTTCACAGTTTTTGAAGTTTCAAATCGGAAACGAAGGGGGAAAGGCAGGCGGGAGGGTTGGATAAATGCAGTCAAACCAGCCACTTGTCGGCGGCGGCCCGAGCAAACATTTCACCAAATGCCAAATTTGGCGCACGCCATGGCGCCACACTAAGCATAACCATTCAAAGAAAGCTAAACACACACACAGAGAGAGAGATTCCCCTGATGATCAGGGACCAGCTACCTAGCTATGTCTTGCCAATATGGACAGGTTAGCGCCTGATAAGGACAGGGCACGCGTCACACCAGGCCAAGAGGCAGAGAGGGAGACAGAGACACACGGAAGAACAAGACTCAGATGTCTTGGGCATTAGATCGATTCTCTTGAACGACAGCAAATGATCGAGAATTGGAATCATCGTCGTCGTCGTCATCGTCATTGTCTCTACTCACATCATCTAGTTATTGATGCCATGCACGTGTCTGCCGCTGCGTGGTGTCTAGTGTTCCGATGGTGGTGCTGCTGGCTTGGTGCTTGGTGGCTTTTCTCAATGGTTGGCGCTGTAATTTCAGTTTAAATCGCTGCCAACAATCGACGTCCGATGTTAAATTTACGAGCTTTGTGAGTATTGTATGTTTCCAAGAATTTGTCGATCGACGGCAGCTTGTGGCATGTTCAAATTACGGACAATGTTGCCGTCTTGTTTCACTCCACACGCCACTCTCCACACACTCCAATCCAATCCCTGAAGCGAACCCTAGACGAAACGAAACGAAACGACAGCGACAACTTTAAGACAATTATTGCTAAGCAAACAAGCATAAATTGGCATTTGCCTGTGGTAATTTGATGCCCACCACCCAGACTGAAACTCTGTTTGGTTTTCCCTATATATGTGTGTGTGTGTGTGTGTGTGTGTGTGTGCGTTTTTGTCAAGCCCTTGGTAACTGCTGGCACTCACACAGCTCACTTCCTTCCGTGACTTTAACCGTCTCCACTATGATACTCTGATGTGGGACTCTACCCTAGACGCAGTGTCGTCATTGTTCGTGCCTGTGAAACTGATGCCTCCATTGCCATCTCCACCATCACCACAACTCGAACAACATAATAAACACCATCTTCCAGCCAAGGGCACTTGCATAGTGATAGCGTCTGTAAAGTGTAGGATTGCATATTTTTTTGTGGGGGAATTGTTAATTGCTTCTCTCGACAATAAATTAACAACAGGAAATCAGTGACCTGTATCTATTATTGTAAGTACACACATACGTATCCAACGAGAGGGGGACTCCCATGTCAGATTATTAAAGTTTGATAATTCCAAAAGTTTGTGAGTATCTCTAGAAGTTCAAAAATTAGACAGTCATGGCGGAAAAAGATGCTTACTTTCAAAATCTCATACACAAGTTAGATGTTGGCTTTGGCTTTCTCAAATTCTGTGCTATTTTTGGCATTTGCAAGTTTTAGAAGAACTTGGGTCATTTTAGTTTCAAGATTCATAAAAGACACTAGATATATTTTCAATACTTCAGGTTGAATATAATTTAAAAATGGTAAGGAACTAAAAATTGAAACTTATGTAGGGGCTATTCTTAGTAGGGAGCCTGTTTTTCAAAACTCATTTTAAGAAAAGGTGTAATAGGGAAATAATTTTTAGAATTAGTGTTTTCTTTATTACTGAAACTGAAAAAATATTCAAAAAGTTCTCGAACTCTAAAAGTTAGCCAAAAAAGGATAACTCAATGAACAATCGCCTGAACTAAAAGTTTACGCTGACTTTACACTCAGAATTTGTTGTGACAAAATGGCAGCCGTTCAAAAATTGCGTTTATTAAAAATCGTAAAATTCTTCATGAATTTAGGACCAGAATGGCAAGAATTCTTCAGCGATCGCACATTGTTTCATTAAAATCGGTTCAGAAATACGGGCTGTATCTTTGCTTTAAGTTTTGCATAAAAACCCCGACGAGGATAATGAAAAGGATTGTGGTACGAAAACATTGCCTCACAAAAACATCTTGTAGAGTATTTTCAATTTCAAACCTTTTGAACTAGAAAACAAAATTAAAAGCTAACAAACATTTTTTCAACTAAGAATACCATCTTAGATTTCTCTTCATTTTTTTTTTAACAAAATTTTCATACAAAAGAGTATTAAATTGGAAGCTAATTCCAAGAAAGTTTCTAAAGAAAAATTCAGTTTATTTAACGCCAAAGTTAACTTTAGCTTTAATTTTTCCCTCTTTTCAAATATTTCAATGAAAGAAAGTTTTTCCAATACGCGAAGCAAATTTGCTATATTTCCTTTCCCTTTTCGCCACTTTTCACAATAAAAAAGTTATTTGAAAATTTTTATTTCATTTTAATTATTTTTATTTGAGTTTTTGCATTTTCATTGTTTGTTTTCAAATTTCTTTAAATTGTTTTTCTTAATTTTGTTTCTTTTCTTTTTGTTTTGCTTTTTTGTTAAATTTGTTTTATAACATTTACAGATCCAGTAGATAGTACATATATGGTAAGTAGACATTTTACTTAATTTAATATAATTTCCTTTCAATTTTGGATTAAGTTGTAAATGGCAAATGGAACTGGTAGTGAATCCCTACATAAGTTGTCTAGAGATATATAAATATATATGTATTATTAACACAGTTTTTGTTTGTTTTTTGTTTTTATGGTAAGTATTATTTTCAATAGATTTAAGTAGTTAAGTTAAGTAGGTGGAAGTACATAAGTATATAGAGTAAAAAGCAATACGGCCATGGAGTTTCCATAGAATTTTCCTAACTATTGAGTGAGTTTTTCTTCGAGATTGAATTTCCAGCATTTAGTTTAGGGGTAGCGGGAAGAGTTTTCTTTTGTTTTAAGCGATTTGTTCCTTTTGATTAGTTTTTTGTTATTTGTTTTTGTGTGTGAGTTTTTTGTTTGTTGGTTTGTTTAACTAAGCAAAGAATACTGTTTTGTGCAATTCTCTCATATAATAGTAGATTTTTGTTTTATGTTTATATATGTATGTATATGTAGTAGTTGTAGTAGTTATAGCATTAAGTTTAGGATGTAGCATAATTAACTAAAAAACGATATAAATTTAAAATATAAGTAGTTAATAATATGTTTTTATAGTTACAACTTAAGTAGAAATTCCCGATGAACTATAAGCTAAAATAAATAAAACTTAAACTTAAGTAAATGGCGAACTCTTTGTTCGTATGTGAATGTGAATAATATATATGAGATGCAATTCTAGCCGAGAGGGGGAGAAGTGGGGAAAGGGCACACCAGAGTGGAAGATGGAAGGGAGTGTGGCGGGGGGGGCAGGGAAGTTTTAATCATGCTTAGCGTAATACTGGTGCTGTGTCATGGTGGCAAATGAGGGGGGGGAGATTTGTTGGGGGGTTTTGTTGGGGTTTGGGATCGTTGGCATGGGAGGAATTTTAACTAAATTATCGTCTAGTCTCTAATGGAGCGGTGGCGGCGTGCGATCCGGCGCACGCGGCTGCAGCAGGCTATGTGGCACATGCTTCTTAATGAACTCATTGTCCAGCAGTTGGTTCTGTTGATGGTTGTTGTTGTTGTGTTGATGTTGCTGCCGTCGATGCAGTTGCTGCTGTTGATGTTGCTGCTGCTGCTGTTGTTGTTGTTGCTGCTTGCGTCGACGTGCTTTCAAGCCACCAAAATCAGGATCACCATAGAGATGATTACCCCTGAATTGAGCTATAGTCACATTTCTTCGCCAACCGCCAGCAGCAGGACAATTGGTATCCGTTCGCCAATCTGGCAAATTTATACCCAAACGTCGACATTCATGGGCATAGGCGGCAAAACTATCGCAATGGCAATTACCCGAAGGACACTCGCAGACATCCATGCGACATGATTCTATATAATTGTCAGGATTTACTCTATTATCACATTTACCAAATACTGACGATTGACTCAGCGGGCGGCAATAGAAACTCGACTTGCGCTTATTGCATGTGAGCGTGGCAGCCACATTACGATGCTCTCTTGGACGCGAACAGGACTTGAGTCCGCCCACCTTCCAGGAGTTTGCGAAATGCCAGACCTCATTGTCCCCGTGCTGTCGTCCATCACGTCCTGTTAAATCGTCCCGCACGCTGCCATTGTAATTCCCGCAAAGGCCACACAACCGATGCTTATAATGAGCCGGCACCGAGATCTGCAGGAAGTTATTACTGCCATCCCATTCGATGGCCAGACCCAGTTTGGAGCGCAACATTATGCCACCTTCGGGCAAACGTTCAATGGTCACCGCATCGTTTACATACGGCAACAGGACTCGAGTTCCATTCACCTTGACCCTCAGTTTTTGACCCAGATTGATGCGTAAGTTGCCCAACTTCAAAGTAACAGTCTTCGGCCAGCTGGAACGTTTTGTGCCGCGCCCATCATTGGTCAGTCGTATGGAGAAGTTATGGTTTAGGCAATCGGCGGCCAGCAAGTACTTGCAACTGCCTTGAAAACTAAAGAATTTGCCATCGAACGTCTTGAAGTGGGGATCGCCGAAGACTGTGCAAGTGCCAGCGGTCTCTAAACACTTGGGACAGCACTCACCCGGTGGCACTTTGAGCTCTTCATTGCCCCGGCACTTCACCTGCGGACAGCGCATCTCGGAGCAGCGTATGGTGCCGCCATTGCAGCGACAACTGCGACAGGGACCCATGTTCCAGGTCTCGTTATTGGCATAGGTAATGCCCTGATGGGTGCACTCACTCCTCACCTCGGCCACCACACACCGGGGACAGCAGCCGTCATCCTCTTGGAATTCGGGTGAACACTCTAAAATGGGGCAAGTGGCACGCTGGCAAATGGATGTGCCATTCACGCATGTGCAATTTGTGCAACGATCCGGTGTGAATTGTGTCTTATCATAGTAAACATCCTTATTAAAGATGCACTTGCCTAAATTGTAATTAGATTGAATATCAAAAATGGAAACTATTTCTGAGATTGTGTCTTCTAACTTACCTATGACTGGAACTAATTCCCGATGTTCTGTGCAACGGGGACAACATTCATTTGGATGTTGTTTCTGCTTCGTCTTGGGGCACTGCAATATGGGGCAAGTTTTCTTGGCACAACTCAGTTTATTCTCATTGCACTGACAGAGCAAACAGCGATCATCGATCGAGGCGACAACCTCTTGGCCCTCGGCAACTGTCTGGCCATTGATCTTGCAACCTGCAAAATACAAACACAAACCAACCATTAAGTAAATCCCATTAGACTTAGAGTTTTTATATAGTATGAATATGGTTTCTATTATGTTTTTTCGTTGTTGTTTTTGTTGTTATTTGGATGGCAGCCAAGAAAATTTTCCACAAGGCAATGTTGCTGCTTCTTGATGGGTGATGATCAGAGAGCAATCCGTACCGAAACGGGTTTCCAAAGCGGGCCAACCGAACAGCGAAAATTTCATGTTCATCCATGGGACGAAGCAATGCGACATTGTTGGACTTAATAGATACATTTAAAGCCCATAAAAAAGCAAATCGAAAAAACAACAAGAGAAAATCAAAAAAAGAAAAAGAAACCAAAAATAAACGCACAACGAGATACCCTTCTATTTTGTTTTGTTTTTGTGTCTTTTATTCGATAGGGTAAAAACTTGCTCATAATATAAACTTGATTTAAATTCAAAAGTTTTATTGAACAAATATTTTTCTTTTGTCTGACGATTATGAGGCATTAGCTGGCTAATTTTAGTGAGTGACTGATGATGTTTTAGCTACCAGTTGGACTACATATTAGTCCACACACACACACACACACACACACACACAGACACACTGAACTTACTCTGACATGTCGGACAGCATTCTCCAGGGCGTGGTGGCATCATTTGATTGTCATCGCACTGGGAATAACATTTTTGTATTGTCTCGGTAACAACACTGGCAATGCATTTATATGTCTTGCAAGGATCCTCTGGATCAGTCCATTCTGCACCACTTTCATAGGGTACACCACGAAATGTGCAACCTTAAAGAGAGACAATTCAGTCTACTTGCAAATGAGGAGGTTGGAGAGTTAACTCACCTTTACAGCGGCGGCAACAGGTGTCTCCCGACTTGGAGTCCAGCAGAAAGCAATCATCTGTCGAGGGGCAACTATTGTAGCAGTTCACAAGGCCATTCTGAAACGAGGTGGGTGGAAGGGGGGGGGGGCGAAAACAAATGACAATTTTCATTAGTCCGAAGGCATTGCATAAATTAGACTTAAACTCTAACTCATGATTGCTGTGAGTTACGCTGGCTACTACACTGCAATTTACGCTGTCAGAGAGCTAAGCATATGATTTGTGTGCACCTGTTTTTCATTTTGTTGTTTTTTCACAATCAATTGGAGTTTAACTTTGACCTTGCAGTAGCAATTGTTCAACACAGTGAACTGTAATCAGGGTGTGCCCACCCAATGAGCCACCCAATCAACTGTAACTGAATGATTTTCATTCCTTTTGATTAACAATCTCAGCCCACGTGCCTATGAGAATAGATTGCCCAATTTCATCTAAAAGCCTCGATTTTCTTCTGTACTATAGTTTTTTCTTTTCTTACTTGTTAACGACATGTTGACAGCTGCAGGCGGCGGTGGCGGCGCATTAGAATTGATGTTGATCATAAGTCAAATTGTGGCAACACTGGCAACAACTTTAGCACCATTATGGATTATGTAACTTTAACCCCTATGCAATGCAATGCACTGCAATGCAATACCTCAGTTGCAGGCAAACTGTATGCCAACGTTGCTAATTGTAAATGTATCTATAAATCTAGATTAGATGCCGACCAAAAACAGGCAAAATATTTCACTAATTTGTATGCACTTTTTGCTCGAAACAATTGTGGTTGACTGTGTGTGTGTGTATAATTTAGTGCAACCAAACCAGATTGGATCTCAATTTGGTTTGGCGTCGAGCCGCAATAGAGCAACGTGCAAAATTTACAATTGTTATGAAAATGTGTCGACCCATTCAGTCAGACAGTCAGTCAGTCAGTCTCACATCTGAGAGACTCTCAGACACTATATAGAGAGATTTTTATCATCGTATTAGTTTAATGGCAGTTGTTAGTTGGAATTTTAATAGCACTTTAGTTAAACTCCAAGCTCTGGCTCTGGCTATGGCTCTGACTCTGACTCTGGCGTTCGTTCTGCCTCCCTGTCCCCACCCCCAAAACAAAAAATCTCACTTCCCACCACCTTGACAGAGATTGAAAACCACTTTAAAGCTCTCTACCAAATCGAGTTGACAGTTGGCTGTACGAAAAATTTATATATGAAAAATATATATAAAACTTCGAACAAAGTTCAAATGCTCTCGAAATCGAAAAAAATCTTTTAACCAACTCACAGCAACAACAACAACAACAATATCTTCTTACGCATTTTTTTTTCTTCTTAGCTGTTTATGCCTTTTGAAATTCTTTCTTTCTAATCTGGAACCGGTATAGAAAAATGTTCACTTCACAAGAGACAACATGAAAGTTTAAAAAAAAAAAAAAAACTAGTGAAGAAGAGGAAAATAGAAAAAAAAAGACGAGAGGAATTCTGTATGTTATGTTCAGGGCACTGACTTTGTGGATACCCTATGACAAGTTGGGGGTGTGTAACCTGACATTCATTAGGCTCGAATTGAGACACACTTCCTATAAGAACATAGACAGGGTGTAAATTCAAAAATGATTATTACATTAGACTACCCTTTGGTCATTTTTTTCAGTTTGATGTATCAATCTGTAATGGATAGATAGCCAAATCTTTAGACTAAAGAACTATTACATGCAAAGATAAAGATAATGAAGAAAATAATGATATCTGTCTTTATCTAATCTAAGGTGAACAGGTCGTCTGCATAATTAATTTAGGAATCACCAAGTTTTATCATCACTAAACTAAAGCTGAAGAACTCCAGAATTGCAATGGCCATTCCACATCTTTAACGCTAAAACTAGTTGGGAATTATAACCGAAAACACAAAAACTTTGCTGATGACATGCTAAGTTCATTTCTTTTATTTTAATTTCTTACATGAAAGTATGAACCTCTGAAACTAAAGAATGGAAATACTTGAAATAGACCCATAGGCGATTTCTAAAATTACGGTTAAACTTTTTTATTTAAAGAGGACTAAAGGCCTAAGAGGTACTTTAGAATCGATTTTCAGGGTAAAAGAAGTTTCTTCGATTTCTTGCCATAGTCAATTCTATAAAGGAGACTTTTTTGCAGGGTAACTTTAAACTCTTTTTAATCAAGCCTTAATTCTTGAATTCTATAGTTACTGGGTATATAAGAAAAAAAAAAGAATAAAAACAACACCAAAAGGCGCCACGATGGCAAAGAAGCTGTTAAGTAAAGTTGTATAGTGTCTGTTGTTGGTGTTGTTGCTTCTGCTGCTGCTATATTCCAGCGGCAGCTAAAGACATCAGCAACAACAACTAGCAACAACAACTCTCCATCAAGTCAAGTCGCCGTCTCTCAGTGGCAGAACCACATTTGCAAACGGCCTCCAACGACCTTGCGTTTGACAAAACATGATCAGTTTTAACACCGTCTCTCGGGCTCTTCGTTCCTCTTGCCCCGTCCCTCGATTATCTTCATCTTTGGGTCTGGGTCTCAAAATCAGAGAAAAATTTAAACGTTTGGCTAAGCAAACTTGGCCAAGTTGTTGTATATGATGGAGACTAGAGCCAATGTGAATATATGTACATATATATGGCAAGTTGGCCGAGTGTCTTGGGTTTTTGCCTTTCGTTGCTGTTGTTGTTGTTGTCACTTATATTGTGGGTTTCGGTTGAGGAGTTTTTGGAATTGTATTTGGAATGCGGTAAGACAACTCAAAGCCAACAAACTCAGAAAAGGGTCTTTGCATTTAAATATGAAAATTTAACTAACTACAAATTTTAATAAGACCATTAATGACATTAATCAAGATTGGGTAATAACGGGGCTTACAATATGGAGAAATCAACAAATATTTTAAGCCTTGCATTTTTATTTAATTCTCTTATGAATTTTAAGTATTAGGTGCTCAATCATGAAAAAGTATATCAAATGTAAATACTTTTGCTTTTAGCGTTCAATTCTTTAGAGTTCCTTCTGAGAATTAACAATAGAAATGAGAGTAAACCATAAAAATTGAAAAACTAAATCTTGTAACTTTGAACAATTAGTTTAAAAAACTTGTAGTCTACATATTACATATGAAAGAAATGTCCAATTAAAGATAACTTTAATTTGTCAAACTTCTCAACTATTTCATAATTTTTATTGCAATTTCTATTTATAAGGTATTTGGTTTAACTAGACTGGAACTAACAAGTAAACAAGTTTATTTTAAAGAGGTTTGATAAGAAATCGTGATAACCTTATCCTTAAAATTTTCTTTAGTAGAAAATAGATTTCCGTTAATAAAAAATAAATCTAAATAGCGGTATTATCGAAAAAAGTAGTGAAAAAAATGACTAATAAAAATACTAATTACTAATAATTATTACTAACAATCAAAATAATAAAGAAAGGTTTTAAAAAGTAGTTTGGAATACTTTACAGTTCTCTATTGTAGTAAAAGAATTCAGAAATTTAAAAAAAATTCACATATAGAAAATAAAGTTGTCGTTTAAAAGATCTTTTATAATTTACATCTTTTTATTTTTACTGTTAAATAACTAATTAATAATTAATGCATTTTCAAGCTTCAAAATATAAAATATTTAACAAGTCCTGCTTCCTTATTATGGGAAATTTTGACTGTATATATTTATTCTGGAAATCAAGGATCATGGATTAAGTTCAATTCATTGTTTCAAGGAAGTAAAAGTTGAAAAAATTAATAATGAAACACATTTTAAAGTTAAGATAACAGATAAGTCGTTATTATCATGGCAACTAAAGTTAAGCAGACCTTTTATGACCTTTTCTTGTATCCTTCCTATCCTTTTGAATGGAAAATAAAGCACAAAGCTTGCAAAAATTATAAATTATGCTATCCTTCAAACATATAACAAGGCTTATTAAAAAATATATTATTAAAATACATACATACATACATATAAGAAAATCTTGTAAAAATTGAATTGAATTTTTAACAGAAATAATTTGATATAGTTAGAAACATCTCCTATTTTGGTAATCTAACAAAGTCTTTTAGTTTATGAGTGATTTAATGAATTATAAAGTCAATAATTTAAAAGAAATGTTCTACTGAAAATTGTCATTTATTTTGAATAAACTTTTGTTGCTTCCTTGCCTAGAGTATCTCAAATGAATTGCCTTAATCTCTAGCTTTTCGACGAAGTAAATCTCTTCCCATTTCTCACTCTCTCTCTCCATTCATTTCTCATGTTGTTTACCCATTCATTGGTAGATGAAACGAAAAATTTAATTTGCAAAAATCTATCCATAAATTCCATTTAATTCTCAAATGGAACATAAAATCATCTAGCTAAAGAATGCGAACGCAAGCGGCGAACAAAAATCGCTTAAATCATAAACCATTAAGAGCAATGCGCATTCTCAGCATAATTTTCACATAAAACCAAAAGAAACCGAAAAAATTTGTTGACAAACCCCACAAGTCCTCCCCAAAGTTGGTGCCCGCTCTTTCTTCCCCTTTTAAGGGGGTGAAACACGATGAGTTGGGGCAACAATTTGTTTGATTGTCCTTGGTCTGTGGAATAGTGACTTTCTCTCTCTCTTATTATAAATATTATAATATTTTAGATAATAAACGTCAGTAATAAAATTGTTGTTGTTCTCATAAAGTGTAAGGTTTATGCGTTGACAGAGAAAGAGAGAGAAACTAAGAATTGTTGATTAAAGGAATCACAATTTCATTGAGAAATATTTGCAAAATATTATTTTCGCGGCTTTTGCTAAGCTTTAAGAGAATGAGCCACAGTGAGACAAGAAGAGAGAGCTTTATTTATTTAAGAGTTGATATTAAGTTAGGATGAACTTGTGCGCCGACGCAGCCAATGAGGTGGGTGGGAAAGAGATGCAGCTAACTCGGATCTGTGTAGAAAGAGACAAGAGCTATATGGGGGGCTAGTCATGGCGCCTTTTAAAATAAGGTGGCGCCAGCATTGTGTTTTTTTTTTTTCATCATCATTTTTGGTTACGCCCACTTGACGACGACGACGACGACAATGAAATTGTATATAGCTGGAGGCGATCAATCGAATCGAACGCTCGATCGATCGATCCATCGCATCGCCACGGCGCCAGCTTTGGCAAAAAAAAAAAACGTCGTGAAAGCTTGGCGGTTAAATTGGAGCAGCTGCGGCGTCAGAGTTTGGCGTCAACAACATTTAGCAGCGCTTAGCGTTAAATTAGCAACAAGCCGGGCTCACAAGAGCCCCAAAACGGGAAGTCTGGCAACACTGGCGCAGCTGCTGCCAAGTGTTTGTCAAACGATTTGCCATGTGTGGTTAGCGGCATCCCAAAAAAAAAAAAAAAAGAAAAGAAACCCGTTTGACGACCTTGGATCATAAAAAAAAAAAAACAAAAACTCAACGCGAATGCGGGAGAGAGGCCAAACAAATGCAGAAGGCAAACAAGAAACAAGAAACGACAAACAAACAAACATTTTTGCACAAAGCCAAAGATCTTTCGCTACGAGGGTTTTCCCCTCAAAGAACCTTTCGCTGTACACTTTTTTTCGCTTCTGCTTTTGAGGCACTGTAATTTTTTTTGGCAAGGACTCTTGTACATATGTACATATGTATGTATGCACATTTCCGGCTGTCTAGCTGGACATCATGCGGAGAGACAACGACTAAGAGATTTATATTATTCTATTCACTTTATATTCTGACCCCATTTTTGGCTAGGACTTTTGGAGTCTTGAATGTTTGGACTTACCTGACAGCTGCATTTGTAGCATTTGGAGTTCTTTATTTTAAGTTGAATTTCTTCGCCTTCATTGGAACAGGATTCGAGGTGACCTGTAAATAAGATAGCAGCAAGAAGTGGAAGTGCTTGAGTTAAGATATGAAGAAATGGTTAATTAAACAAACTTATCTAATAGACTAGACCATAAATTCTTCTTGGAAATCTCTGACGATTAACGCACATTTCCTTTTGCGGACAAAACATACAAAAGTATTTCATTTACAGAAAAACCAAAACTAACAACAACAACAACAACAATTGCCGGAAATTGCCCCCTGACTGAAGAGACAGAGATGTTATCCAAAAAGAAGAATAACCCAAAAGCACGTGACCCAAAACCCCAACAAAGATTACAGCAAATCGCCGCATGTATGTACATATGTATGTATGTGTATGCAGGTCCCCTCTGTGTTTCCCTTTAGCCCGCATATTATCGGGATGGTATCGCATTGTTTGGTTTTTACCTTTACCTGGGCTCTGCTGCACGTTCCACCTCCTTCTCCTCCTCCTCGGTCTCCGCCTCCACCTTCTATGGCGCTAAGGTGGAAAAAAAAGTAGCCAAGCACCGCATGTTAAACATGTTTCCAGAACAACAGAGCAAAGCAAACGCAAAGCCAGAGCCAAACTGAAGTCAGAAGGCAAACGGAAACATTGTCTACAGCAATCGACCCCGGGCTGACTCGCAGGGCTCGCGGAGAAGTCAAAGTCTTCTCTTCTTTGGATTCTTTTTTTTTGTTTTGTTCTTTCTTTTGTAGGACCACCTGCAATGTGCTGATAAACACACACACACACACACTCCACACTGAGAAGCGAATGGATCTGTGTGCCAGTTGATAAATGGAGGAGACGCCGGCGCTACAAATACAAGCTCAAAAGAAATATGCCCATTCTCCTTCTCAAAAGTGCACTGAGAGAATGAAAGGTGCTGAATAAGATCAATATTTAATGATTAGTTGAAACCTCTCTAATCATACAGATATCAATCGATAAGTATCTTGAGTTGACACTTCAAAAATGGTTAAAACACCTCCGAATGGGATCGATGCTACAAAATAAAATAAGATCGATAAGATTTCTAGGCAACGCTGAATACGAACGATAAGTTCTATAATATATCGATCTGTTTTATATACTTATTTTATGAGTTGTTGTATGTTTAATAAACTTACATATCACAAGTTTGCTGAATTTTATAGAGCCATCAAGCAAAACAAGGGATAAGACTAGTAAGATTTTCATATGTACATCAAATAAATAGATCGATAGATCGACTTTTAAAACTGAGCCAAAAACGATCGATATGCTTTTAATACTAAGATGATCCAAGCCGTCGATAAATGAGTTCAATTTGAACAAGAATTACATCGATAATTCCTTAGAGATCTGCAAAGGCAGGAACATAATCTTTGCCAAAAACGATTATGCCGATAATATCTACAGATAATTATTGGATTTTTATTATAATTATCTGATTATATTCCAAAAAGAATGTACTCAAAAACTTTACTTGTCTTTCGCACTCTAACTCAATTATAATTGATTGACATAGTTGCTTAGCATTTCTCTCAGTGTATGGTGATTGCAGAGATGAATGCTACCTTCTTTGGGATTGCCATTGCTGCCGTATCTGACTCCACAGGTCCCAGTGGGCGGCTTTGGGGGCTCAGTTACGATTCGATATTATCATGAGTCTTCTCTTCCCATTCACCATGATCTTTTTCCTACTGCCAGTGTTTCGTTTTCATTCAATTTGTATAATTTGGTTGCTTGTTTGTTCTGTCTATATTCGTCTAGAGATGTTTTTGTATGGAGGCATTTGTGGTGGAAGAGGAAACCTTTGAAGATGATGATGATAATGATGGTAACCCTGTGGCCTTTCCTGTTATGCGAAAGTATCCTGCTGTGACCAATAATTTTCGAGCTCCTTTTGTTTGTAGAAGCTGCCACCACCACCACCATCAGCACCACCAGCAACATGTTGTGGGTCATTCATAAACAAATCAAGTGAAAATTCATTTTTGATTTTTGACTTTCTATATACCTTTCTCTTTTTTTTATTCCACTCTTTTTATTTTATTTTCGTTTTTTTTCTGTTATTTTTTGAGTTTTAATGAACTTTGGTTCAAGTAACCCGATATCGAAATTGCAATATATCTAATTTATGCGTTATTTTTATTTAACACAATCGTCGTCTTGGTCGTAAAAACCCAATCAATGTGTTTAGCAACAAAAACAAAAAAGCAGCAAAATAAATCTATCGAAAAAAAAAAACAACAGACAAGAAGAGATTGAATATGTTCAGAGTCAGTAGCCGTTCCCGGATTGGTTTGGCAAATGGCAGGGGAACGGAACGGACGGCAATCGACGACTACGACGACGACGACGACAACGACTTTGACGGTGTCGACTGATTAATCACAATCACAGATTAAGCGCCAGCATCCGAGAGACGGAGACGGAGACGCGGACAACTGAATTGGGAATGTTATGAGGGGTAAGGCAAATGGCAAATGGGAATTGGGAATAGAAATAGAGGCGAGACGCGGCACGTGTGTTACGGAATGTGATGCTAGACTTTAGGCGTGCGCCTAACAACAGTCCTCAACAGCAGCAGATCTAGACTAGCAACTTGAAGTACTTTTGAAAGTAATTAAACAACTACATAACTAAAACTATTGAAAGTCAAATGCACTGACCATGTCATGTGACAGTACATGAGTCAGAAGTGTTCGATGAAAAAAAGTGGAAGGAATTGATTGAACTTCAACTTGTAAATTAATGATTCATAAGAATTTAATTGGTTAGGTAAATTTAACTACTCTCTCTCTCTCTTTCTCGACTTACCCATTAGGCTATCGCCTACGCCGGCACTGACCATTTGCATTTGAATGATGACCAGCAGGATTAGTGTTAGAATTGTGATTATATAGTGAGATTGTTGTATGCCCTTGGCCATGGGGTAGGAGGAGCATTTTTTCCACTTGGCGCCGCCATTTGATTTGCAACACATTTTCACAATTTCTGATAGTTTTTTCTGCTGATGATGATAGAGATGATGATGTAGCTTCAGTTCCTTGAAAATCTGCATCAATATTTCACTTGAATATGATTCTATATATATATCGTTTAGATTGTTTTCTTTTTTTAGCTCTTGCTCTTGGAATTATGGCTGGAAAAGAAATATAGGAAAAAAAAGAGATCAAGCCGGTTAGTTATAAATATAGATGCAAAAAGTCAAAATAGAAATTGTTTAGATATGTTGCAGGTGTTTTCACAATATTGTTTAAATTAAGAAAGTCTTCACTGAGAAAATATATATACATATATATCTAATGTGATGAAATGAAATGAAATGAGTTGTGAAGTGCAAACCGACCTAATGGCAACTGGCCGAGTATATTTTACTGATTCTTATCGAAATCTATTTTCTTTCCATTTTTTTTTTTTTTTTTGATTTTGATCTTTGCACTTGCCTAGATCAACATCCAACAAATATCCGCATTTCGGTTACGGTTGAAGTTTTATGACTTTTACCCAAAATTCTTGCGAATTTATCTGAAAGGTCTTCGTCACACACAGACACACATATGAGAGGTCTGTGTGTGTGTGTGTGTACAGGTAACAACAAGGTGCTCTTTGTTCTGTGTTGGGTCATAAAAATGTTAATGATTTTTTGTCGACTGGCGCCAGGCAAAAGAGAAATATTATTGTAATGCTTGTTTGACTTATAATTAATTTTATTTATTTTGATTTTTTTTTTTTTTTTTTTGTGTTCTTTTTTTTTTGGATTTTGTCTGTTAGTCTGTAGTTCAGCATAATTTTTTATTATTTGCCAAAGAAATCAAAAATAAAAAATTTGCCAATGTTTTCTTGTTTGATTTTTTGTTTCTCTCTCTCTTCTTTGATTTGTTTTCTAGCGTTGTTGTTGTTGTTGTCTGTGTTTTCGTTTATTGATTTCTACCTTCAAAGTGGCGCCAAGATTTGCCGGTTAGAGAAAAGAGCAATGCGGATACGCATTATAAGATGTCTCACCTTGTATCTAGAGATACAACTGGAAATGTACCTGCTCACGATGATTGCCACCTGGACACACCCTAATAAGAGCTGCATTTCGTCTCAGTCTACTGACTGAATCTGAATCTCAGATTGTAACACCAAATTGTGCGGTGCTTGACCTAACAATGTTATAACCGAGAGTCAAAACAACAACAACAACAACAAAAGATTGTCACAAAACAAAAAAAAAAAAAAAAAACTGCACCTTATCAGCTCAACAGAGAGAGCGATCGAGAGAATACTTTAAATATTATTTATTAAATTATATATATTTACTTATTAATGATTTCTGCACTCAGATGATAAGCAACCAAAAGCACTAACAAAATGCATGACAGCTGTTGGTGGACAAGAGGGGAACGGGAGGGTTATGCCACAGTTGAAGTTGAATCGTTTCTAGTTTATTGTTAATTAGTTGCAATTTGTCAATGAATTCCGAGTGTATGGGGCACACACTGAGACAAGGACAATGAAAAATCTTTTTGATATTTATAGCATGCCAAGGCACAAGAGGAAACCGAGAAAACTCTTTGAGAAAACTCACAAAAAAGAAAGGGGAGAAAACAAAGAACAATTTCAACATAATGAAAACAGGAAATGTTGAAAATTAAATTTATTGTCTGACAATTACGGAAAATTAAACAAGATTACACTGCAAAATGTAATTGATGAACAAGAATCGGAACTTTTCTACATTTTCTGTAAATGGGAATAATTTGAAAGATTAAAATTAAAACTTAGTGGGATAAATTTGGTTCTGTGACTGATCTTTCTTCTTTTGATTGAAACAGTTTTTAAATGGAAAAGATCTTTTAAGTAGTTAGATTCTTTGATGAATTACACAGGAAAACTAATACGAACTCTTTAGTTTGTGCTTTGAAGTTTGTCTACTAGTAAATTGTCTTTTGTTCTTAGTTAATGTGATGTTTAGCCGAAGGCTTTGTAGATCTAATTTAAATTCTATTGTTTAGGTCTAGTATTCATACTTCATCTAACATTGCAAGTTGAGGTTGCTGAATCTTAATGAATTAATTAACTATACTTAGTTATGAAAACATACACTTTTGTATCAATTGTAAAGAAAAAACATGGTCCTATCTGACAATGCCAAAACTACCAAAATATCAGTTACAAAAGGTTGAAATCTAAACTATTTTTTTAAAATATTTCGACTTCACAAGATAAATTAATTTAGACGACAAATACTGATCGAATTTTATGTAATTTTCTCATAAGAAGTGTCTGGCCTATATTCTTATATACTTACATATGAATGTAGGTTTTAGACCATGCTTATTCAGTGGTGGTCAGCGACAAAGGGCGATGAATTCGATCTAATTTTTGTCGGATTTTTATGAAACATGTGTCATTTGACGGGAAATTCAATTTACTTTCATACTAAGATTAAGCAAAAAGTAATTTAGTCTAAATTGGTATCGTAAAATGGCGTCAAGCCAAGAGACCTCAAGAATTACATACAAAAACGCAAAATTTCGATGGTCCCCAAAACAATTCCTGGGGCATAAATTAAAATTTTTGGTATGCAGGTTATCTTAGATTTCCTAGATCTACAACTTTTTCAAAGAATACACATGTCTAACTATAATATTAAAGATTTTAGAATGACCAGGCTAAACTATTGTCAAAAATTTTGGGGGCATGACAATAACTTCATCTAAATACAATAACCAACAAATAACTGAAAAAATGTCTTCATTAAATTCCTTGGGAGCCGAGAAAATCAAATTCAAAGTTAAAAAAAGGGGTTAACCCGCTGACCACCACTGTATATACAAATTGTTTTTAAAATTAGTATCCTATATATTTGTATTAGTTAGAAATATAGTTAATTATCAGTCAAATAAGATATTTTATCCTAAATTCACATAAAATACATATTATTCATCTAAAGAATCAACTAACTTGCTAATTAATCTTTCGTAACTCCATTATATTAATTATAATTATAAATGTACTATATTTGTTATATGAAAAATTTAAGTAAGTTTATGAACTTTTGATATTTATGTTTAAATACATTTAAGTGTATAAATTTCTGAACTATAATTAGAGAAAATCATTCCAATTCCAAATAAATTTATTCCAAACCTCAAAAAGATCTTTGGACTTGATAAACAATTATGAGTTTCAACTTAAAAGTCTTCCTAGAACTTGAAGATGTTTCTAGTCCAGGAATGACTTTTAAAAATAAAACCCTTGGAAATGTGTCTCGTTTATCAATATATTTTATTTGAGACCTTTTTATAGATGACGGCAGTAAAGGCAGATCAAAGTGTATAAATGATTTAATTACTAAAAGGAACCAAAAATTAACTACTTGAACATAAACTAGAATAATGACAAGACCGTGTCAAGAGATAAAGTGAGTATAATTTTATATAAGCAACCTAAATAAAGTTTTACAATGTTCCATCCCCAAGCAAATTAATTTTAATTACACACACAGAAAACAAATATTTATCCTATTTTTGGGAACACTTAATGGACTTGGTTTAGTCCATGTTAAGTTAAGTGGAGGGTATAAATTTATTTACAACACTTCCATTGATTAGCCTACAAAATGAATTTCGCCATAATGTTTCTGTTTTTGTCTCAATGTCATGGAGTTTCCTCTGACTTTCAAAACTAATCAAAAAGTTTCTCCTTCAGCGACATGAACCACGTAAATTTCAATGGTTTTATTAGATTTGACTTTTTTGTTATTGTTGTCGAGAGATTGGCATTGAAATTGAAGTACGAGTGCGTGGAGGGTGGAGGGGGAAACTTGGGGCTGGGGGATAAATCAAAAGAACCCAAAGCACGATAGTTTCTTGTACCCAGTTGAGTTCTTAAGCCCAACATGCTTATCGTGTGGTCGTGCCACATGTGTGCGCAATTTCCGAAAAGTTGTGCGCGTTGGGGTTTGGGTTAATGTTCGTTCGAGTGGGAGAGGGGGGAGGGGATACTTGTCGATGGCTATATGGCTATGGCGATGGCGATTGCCATCATGATGATGATGATGATGAGATGAAATTGTCATGTCAGAAGTGGGCTTTAGAAGGTGGCTATAAATAGCCAAGACTAGTTGTTATAAGGCGAAAAATGCTTAGAATCTAAGTAAAAGTAGGTGTGCGAGTGTTTCTCTGTGTGTGTGTGTGTGTGTAGATATATTATACATATAATTGGCCGCCCCCAAGGCGTTGACGATGTCGTGCCAATTAAAATCGCTGGCGGCCCTCGGTCATTGATTATAGGGTTAGCGCCTGACCAGACTTGCGACTGCGATTTCGATTCTAATGCCGACATGGCTGGCGTCAACGAGCAATTAAGGCTACTCTAGAAGGCGGGTGGTGTGCGTGTGTGTGTGTGTGTGTGTTGACAGGGAGCTGGAGTGCAACTGCAACAAATTGGTAGTACCTCAACCAAAAGGGTTACGCATGGCATGCAGACACTGTCTAGACATGACCATAGCTTTAGCTAGGTAGTCAAGGAGTCCCTTTTGGTTCGGCCTTATCATACACTAGCCATCGCCACAAAGCGAATTCCACTTAAAAATCTTGCCCATTAGGCGGCAGGCGGCATCAGCGTTGCCAATTACCTGTACACACACACACACACACAGGTTGACGACTTTTCCACTGAGTTAGCCTGGCCTTAATTCAATTAACAGGGAGAGAGAGAAATTCTCGCACAAAGATCAGTTGTAATCTCTAGCAAAATGGCGCCAGTGAATTCCACACAATTTCAATTTATTTGCATATTTTTACATCACTCTGACAGTCAGCTAGTCAGTCAGTCAGTCAGTTTTGTTTGGCCAATGCAAAAAACTCAACATTTATTGCCAACAATTTGAGATGAAGACAACAGAAAACCACATGACAACTTGACATAATGAGCATGTAAGGCAGAAACGAACATGGAGGATGGAGAGATGAAGATTGAGAGGGGGGCCCAACAGATTGCAACTGATCGACATTATAAAGATACAAGATACATATAAAACTAGCAATGCCATTAACTGTCTTCATTCTCATCTTCGACACTCGAATCGAAGCGAACTAAACCAAGCCAAACCGAGCCCTGCCCTGCCCAGGAATAAGACCTGAATTGAGATGAATAAGGCATCAAGACTCTGTCCCTCGTGAGGGCCACACACACAGACTCACACACACACACCCAATAAATGGATCAATAAACGAAACAAAAGCCCAGCTATTAAAATCCCATTTACCAGCCGACCGGAGGAGTTGAGCTAAGAACTATATATTGTTCCATTGTGTTCTGGCAACAGAAATGTGATGGAATATATTATCCGTGGAGTAAGTGCATCGTAAAAGTCACGCATCTTGCACAACGACCAATACAAGTTTTCTAGACAATTATGGAATATATGTACATATATGTATATATGTATCTTTAATACACACAGTTAAACAAAAACATTGAGCATTGTTGAACTTGGTCTATAAATCAGACATGATTGCTGCAAATGAATTGAATAGAAATCGAAATACTAAAAGTAATGATCGTTAACAGCTTGGAAATTAAGTTGTATACACTTATTCAAAGGCAAATACACTTCAATGCCTTCAGTTTTATGGTTGGCAATTTACACACAAGATTAAGATTAATGTTCGTTCATTTTTTTCCATCTCTTTCAAAAGAAAAATGAAAATATTCAATAAACGTTTAAAGACTAGAAATTAAATTATAATATAAAATTATTAATCCTATTGATTTGTCACCCAATGATAGGTAACTTGTCAGAAGGGTCCAAAGTAAACTATGGCAAATCGAGGAATTCAAACACTTGGCTCCCAATTGCAGTGATTTGAAGTGAAATGAAGTAGTTATGATCCAAGTACATAAGGACTTTAATTTGTTAAGTATTTTAACGTTGCCTAAAGGGATGATTTTCTTTTAGTTTATCAACAAGTTCGAATTTTATGGATTCAAAACAATATTGTTTTAAATTCAAACTACAGAGACCAAAAACATTATTGATTTTTATATCAAAAACTTATCGATGTACGTGCATTGAATGAATGATATACATTCATTTACCTTTCGAAATTAATATGTTGAATGAATTAAAACTTAACTGAACTTAACTTACGTGTTCTTAGGTGTTCTTATGGAACATAAATTAACTTTTAAAAATCATATTTCTGCTACAGTTAGTAAAGCTATGAATTGATGGTGAAAAGAGTTTGAAGATCTGTACCAAAATTCTGTATACTTCATTAATCCGTCCTATTTTAGAGTACGGATCTTGCATTATGGTCACCTCAATATGAGACGCACCAAAGTAAAGTTGAATCTGTGCAAAAGCAATTTCAGCTTTCGTCAATGTCAATTTTCCATTATACTCTAGTGGGCTTCTTTTAATCAATCTTCCTTCTTTAATTAATCGTAGAGTAATGCTTTATTCACAAACTCTTAATAGGTGAAATAGACTCTCCTAAGCTATTGAACCAGTTAAACCTATCTGTATCCCGTAGACCTACTCGAAATATTATTCCTTTATCCTTATAACACTGTATTTCTAACTATTCCTTGCATGAACCTTTTCGAGTCCTATATTCTGATTACAATCTTTTGTATCCCGTAATCAGATCAGAAGTCTCTCTTTCTCTTGTGAAAACCTCTATTTTAGCACATTTAGCTCGTAATTAGCTGTAGTTAATGATCGCGATCGTGCCATCCTATATACGACTACTCCCCACGGTCGGTGGATAGCTCTCTGCTTGGCCTCTCACGAAACAGACTATATCCTGGTGTCCCATGCGCCACTTGTATGTACTTTGCATTGTACGCGTCAACGTCCAGACAATGTTAACGTCATTTTCTACCTAAGCTATGAAAACTTTACAAAATTTTGGACTTAATCACTAAGTTAATAAGATAATAAGAGAGAACAAGAACTGAAAATCAATACTTGTAAATGTATTTATGTAAAGGAAAAGCTTTTGGGGATAATATAGGTTATTCATACTTGACTTTTACACTCAGGTATGGTTCATATATTAATTCGTATCGACAAATTTCCTGTTGGCTAAAGACAATGAAGATCAATCGTTGATCAATGACAAAAAAGTATTGAGAATTCGTTTCGACTAATTTGCAGTTAGTTAACCAATTTAGTGTTTCTTGTGAAATGCATCATATAATTCAAATCAGATTATCAGGTAATTAAAATCAACCGTTTACGTTGGCCAGTTAGTTTAGTGGGTAGTTATAATAACCCAAACTGGATGTCTGTGTTCGGATGAATTATAAAATTTGAAGAACCGATAAATATTTTCAATCATTTATGGCACTTTAAATGGTAACAACAATTTCTACGAAATCATTATTAACAAAACCATGACTAATAATATTTAATATCATTTTTATGCGATCATTTCATTTGAAGTTTTATTTCGTTGGCCTTTTTGGGTCAAATTTTTGGTCTGTTATTGTGTGTGTGTTAGTCATTGAATAAAATCTCTTTGAATCTCAGATGTGAAACACTTTTGCCCATTTAAGCTCACGATCAACTGATTCAAAGTGCTCTTTGTTGCTTCTAATTAAGAATTTTCAACAAATTTAGCCTACACACTCTTAATTATTAAAATATATAAATGAATTTTTGTTCTTTTTATTATTATTAATTTTTGTCGTTGCTGTTGTTGTTGTTATTTTTATTATTATGCTGCTATTGAAATTTGAGTATTATTAGCAAATTTACCGCAAAATCTAAAAATAGATGCCACAGAGCCAATTAATTGAATACACAGACAGAGTTCTGAGTTCAGATGTGTGTGTGTGTAGTATTTTTTTATAGATCAGACATTAATATAGATAAAGGCAACATTTTTGAATTGTGCAATTATTTAGGCGAAAGTTAATCAAAATTAGGAAAAATAATATAAATACATTTTTTTTTCATGTATTGATATCGAATCCGGTTTGATATGAAGATGAGTCCCGTCCCTGTTGCCCTCTCTTTCTCCCTCTCTGTGTGTGTGTGTGTGTGTGTGTATAGCTGTAAACAATTTTGTGATTTTTTTTTAAATTTATTTATTTTTTGTTTTAGACAATACAAGTCTATATACATATATATGGGAATTCCAGCGTGTGACGTGCCAAACCCGAATCCAAAATGTTGTTGCTGCTGCTGTCGATTTGGTTGTTGATGTTGATGATGTTGCTGCTTCTGGCACATTTGTTTAATGACAATGCACAAAAGAAAACCAAACACACAAAATAACTAATACAAAAAAGTAGCTTTGTGGCTCCTCTCTTTTAAAATATGCACAAAAATGTGTGTGGTTAAACATTTCCATAGAAACATTTCATTTTTGTTTTCTTCTTCTTTTGGCTGGCAACAATTTACTACCGATATTTATTTGGCAAGAAACAACAACTACAACAAACATAACTTGTGGTTTCAAAGAAAAGTTTATGCCAACGAATATTTGATACTCTTGTGGTTGTTGGAGTATTTCAAATTGCCAAGAAATATGGAATATCCTTTAAGAAATAACTAAAACTCAAAATAAGCTTAGGATCCACCCCAAACCGATTGAAAACTAGACAGATGAGAAAAACACTTATAACTTTTTTAATTACAGAATTTTCAAATTCAATTTGAAACTTGATAAAATATAATGTCGAGCACATAACGATACTCCAAATATCTATGAGTTATCTATGAAGAATTCTAATCTTAGATTATAGTGATTATATCTATAATCACTAAGAAACAACATGTCTAAATTTAAGACTTCTAAACGATGCAGTTTCTTGGACTTCGTCCTAAAAGGGTATATTTTTGCGTTTTAAAATATAAATTTTGTTCCAATTATATGTATTTTCATTGAGTTTCATTTAAATACCATAAAAATACTAAAACAAAAGAACTTTATTTATCTATCTTGATGAAAATATCTTAAAATTCTTCATAGAATCTGATTCTGGATTGATTAATGATTAAACTAACTAAACTAATCTAAAGCGCCAACTAAGTATATCATATTAAAAAGAACTGTTTCTTTTTTTCAACATTTTTTCGCTTCATTTAGTTGCAATTCGCAACTAGTTTTAGCGTTAAAAACATGGTATGGCTATTGCAATTTCGGAGTTCCTTAACAAAGTATGCTGATGATAGAACTTGATAGCTCTTGAAGTAGATATACAGAAAAGCTGCTCATATTTTTGTGTGTTGCCTTTGAAATAATCTTCTTTTGGAAGATTGACCTCGAGCCGGCTAAATTACAGAGTTCCATTTGAATTTCAATAGGTCCAAATCTAACCACATTAGAAAGAAATCTTATCCAACTATATCTGGAGATATTTTAATAAAAAAGAATAATTTGAAATTCGGCTTGTAATTATTACTTCTGATTTAAGTTAAACAACAAACAAAGGAGATATTTTTATATATTCTAAAATATATATCTAAGTATATGTATTCATCGATTAGGTGAAATGTTTATACAAGTTTTTTACTAGACCATAATTTATAATGCTTTAAATTGTAGTATTTCTTACATGTTCTTGAAAGGTATGAATGATAGTTATCCATAAATTATATCATTCATTTAATGTATATAGAAAAAAACTCAAATATGGTAGGTAATTATATTTTAATAAATTTGTCTTTTAAAGATTATAGATTTAGAACAAATTGATTTTTAAAAATATTCCTAAACAGACTTATAAGCCAACTTGTATCTTAGTCCAGGTAAGACACCTCGACGAAAGGGTATTGAAAACAACAAAAAAGAAAGAAAGAAAAACAAGTTTACTAAGTTTTGTTGTTATTGTTGTTATTGTCTCTGTCTATGTGTGACGTCGATTTTGATTTTCGACGGGGGGTTCGAGGGTATATTATTCAACAATCAAAATGGTTTTCACAGTCAAATTTATTGATTAACACGCAAATGCGAATTGTTTGCATATTTTTTGATATACAAAACAATATACGAAATGGAATGGAATGGCCCGGACAGGTGGATGGACAATGGACAGGTGAACGGCTAGATGGATATTGAAGGGGAAAGGGGTGCCTGATTATGGGGCGCCAGACACACGCTTGAAATTGGATATGGGTATAAAAACAAAAACCAAACAAAACCAAATAGCAGAAATGAGAAAAAAAAATTCATAATAATCATAAATATGAGTGATTTTGAAACATTTTTCAGACATGATTCAGTATTTTCAGTTTCCGTTTTCAGTCGGCCTGAATATTTGTTCGTTGCTTGTGGGGTTCGTTGTCAGAGTCTTTCGTTCTGCAATTGTGTTTAGTGATCGAATTTGAAATTCTTGTTAACAATTAATGGAAAGGTAAATTGAATCTGTTGATTTGGCTTCTGGTTTAACATGTTTTTCTAAACTTTGTGTGTCATTTACTTAGTTTTTAGTCAATGACTACACTAAACACTAACCTCATGTGGGGTATACCATTTGTTGTTCTATGTTTTCCCTTTTCGTGGGCCAAAGTGTTAATTAATTTACAATCCACATTAAAGGTGGTGGCAAATGTTGCTCATGTTGCTGTCCCAAATACAAGTGCAATGGTATTCTAATTTTAAGTCAAAGAAACTTTGCTTCAGTTTACTTTACTTGACTTTAGTTCCCTGCAGTTTGCATTCGAAATAAACTCGCTCAAATGAAAATATCTCGTTTTGTTTGCTTAAGCTTTTCTTTTTTGATTTTCTCGAGTTTTCTTTATCGATTGTTAGGCTTATGTTTTTTGTTGATGTTGTTGCCGTTGTTGTTGTGTTGTATTTCGACAGAGACAGACATAAATTAGTGTGTTTATGAGACTGTGGACTGGGTCGTTGATTTGAAATTAACATATGATTATCACAATAAAATGTTGTTCTTGCTTTTTTTCTTTTTTGCTTCCATTTTTATGGCAATTTTATTTTAAGTTTTTCTTCAAAATATTTTTTGTTTTTCTTGTTGTTTTTTGAATTTTTTGCATAAATAATACATAAATGCACATCTGTAGTTATATTTACATAGAAATAACAAATTAAGAGGGGAACGATTGTGCTATATCCTCGATTTATACGACTTTTGTATGTAGATTACCCACGAGCTTAGTATATAGTTCGACGACTTGATTTTAAGTGGAATATAGAGTAGAAGTAATGAAATCACCATATATCCTTGAGCCACTTTCGTAGACAAAAGTGGAAAATTTACCCAATTTGGCATTGCTCAAAAAAAACTAGATTTCTCTTAATGTTTGCTTCTGTATCAAAAAACCAGACAACAGAGCAAACTAATTTAACTATACTATTTTATTTAACTATATATACATAGGAACTGCTCCTTAAAAATATCAACCTGTTATAAAGTTGGCTTGAATAAAGTTTAAATTTTATATATTTTGTTTAGAAACTCATTTCCGTTTTTCTTATAACAACTAATTTAGTTTAATTCATTTAAAGAAAATGGTTTATTTTCCAAATTTCTAGAACTTTTTTTAGAATTTGAAAACAAAATGTAGTGGGTAAAGTTCACTTAAAACTCCTTATTTGAATCTTGAAAATAAAAAATGTTTGTTTCATTTACTTTGATCCTTCTTTTTTCATTAGGAAAGAAAGTGCTTTCCATTTATTTTAACTCTTTTCTTTTCCATTACTAAAGAAAGTTGAAAATTTCTCCTCGTATTATATAATATATAGAATATTTCCAAATCATATAAACTTTTAAATAACATTTACATTATTGTCCTTTATTTAATTATTGCAAAATGAAGCCATTCATCCTTTATCTTTTCTACTAAGTTTGAAAGAAAATAAAATTAGTATTTGAATTGAATCAGTCCCCATTAAGATTGATATTGAAAGAATGTTAGACGTTATAGAAATAAAGGTATATAAATTATGAGAGTTAATTCTAGTCATAAATTTACATTTAGCAGAAGCAGAACTTATAATTTTAATTGGTTTTAACTAAACTAAACTAATTATGTGGACAATTTCTCATCTTCAATTACCCGTTGAAGGCTTCAATGAAAAGGCAATGACCAAACCAACTGAAAGCCATAAAAAGGCACAGAAATTTGTTTAATAACTAAATTCTAGAATGCATAAAAGAAAACAAAGTGTTCTATTAATATGTAGTTTTCATTAAAAATCTAACCCCTTCGAGGAAAACTGTTACTGACCTTACCTAACTAATCCATCTAATCTAATTGTAAGTGCTCGGACTTTCTTTATCTTTCTTTATTTAGCGAAATTCCACCTAAACGAGTCTCACTTTTTCTTTTTTAAGAAATCAAATCTAAAATTAGATTGCGATTTCTAAACACCTAAGTAAATATGGGAAATGGACTTTGTCACTTTGAACTAAAAGTATTCATAATATGTAATTAATGTTATCAAAATTGTGTTATTTGAATGTATTTTTTATATGAACTATTTCCCTCTGTCAATGTTGTATGTTTTTTAATTTTTTTGCACATTTGTTTATTCGTTTGTTTGTTTGTTTGTTTTTCTAGCTCATGCCAAACGTGTGGCGGCTGACATTGTCAGACTGAGGGCCTTCGATTCAGACTCTGAGACAGAAATTGAAACTTAAACTCGACCGCCTGCCGGGGCAATAGGAACACACTTTAGTATGGGAACATAGATAAATAAATGTTGTAAACAATTGTATATATTTGTTTTCATTTTTATTTTTTTGTTCTCCATGCTTGGCATATGAATTGATGTTGTTCTTGTTGTTGCTGCTGCTGCTACTGCTGCAACAAATGAGCTTGTCAAGTTAAATGGCACGCACAAAATGCAGTCAGAAATGGGTGAGAGGCAGTGTGTCAGTATGTGCTGTGTGTGTGTCTCTGTGTGTATTTGTTGCCGCCATTTTGTCTGGCTGCATTGAGTAAATTGTTGCAATTGCAGTCAGTAAATAACTGTGCACACAATGTGGCACAACACGGCGTATTAGCAATTCAGAGCAAAATTAATGAATGAATGAAACACAAAAGAAGAAGAAGAAGAAGAAGAAGAGTCTGTACTACTTAAGTCGAGTAGGTACTTGATGGTTGTTGATTACAAGTCAATTTCATTTCCAGCTGGTTAAATCAAGAAATACTCTTAATCTCTCTGATTAAAACGAATATAAACTCATTTAGATTAAAACTTTCATTCTTTGTTTTCATTCACAAAGACCTTATGAGTTTGATGAGTAATAAATCACGTGCCAAATACTAATCAATATGACTAATTTCATAACAAAGTTTTCGCAATAGTTACAATAATTATTGAAATCTAGTTTGCCAGTTAGTTTACCTTATATACATATGCGTTTTTTTTTTAAATTAACTGATTGAAGAAATGAAATCACAAACAAATGGTTCTAAAATCTCACAAGTTTGTTAATATTTCAATTAATTAAAGTTGAAAGTAAGAAAGATTCAACTTGAAATTTGATAACTACTTTTCAGTATTTAAGTTTTTCAAGGAATTATTTTCTTGGCGTTCAAATTTTAAACTCTCGAACACACAAAAAACTCAATGTGTTCAAATTTTTTAAAGATTCAATAATATTTTTTTTAAGGATTTCAACTAAAATTCTCTAGGAATTAAGAATTGTTTCTTAAGGATATATTTAAGCTACATTTAGACTTAAATATTTGATTAGAACTTCTATTGTGGGATATCTTTCGGTTTTAGTTTACTTTAAAAAGCTAATTCTTAGGCTGCTTATAGCCAATTAGAGAGATAGTTTAACTAAACATAACTAACATATAGACTAAAGTTGGCAAAAACTTTGTTAAAAATTTCAAAATATATATGTTTATGTATATATTTTTTAAAGTGGATCAAGAGTTTTAGTTGTATCGAATCGATTTGAGTACTACATAGCATTGACTATATATATGACTATGCCAAGTTTAGTCTGCTAGTTTTTGCCACAAAATACTTAACATTTAAGCTCTAACTGCTGTCATTATTTGGCCAAGTTGATATCTCTATGTCATTCTATGAGCTCTTAAACTCTCTGTGTCTATCTGCTCTGTCTGTTTGTCTCTCAGTCTCTACAATTTTCTGTTTTTCTTTCTCTTTAGATCGCACGCCGCTTAGTCTGGCACAGTCTGGGGTCTGCGGGGGGACGGACGGGTGGACGGGCATGGATTCGGGGGGCCTGGTATTGCTGCGGATCTGGTCTATTTTTATGTGTTATCAGAGGAATTTTCATTGGCATTGCCGTCGTCTGCCGTTTGCCGTCTGCCGTCTGCCGTTTTGCCATTCAGCTTGGTGGGGTAAATATTAATTAGTTTGTTTGATTGTAAACATAAAGAGTACGCTGTGAAGTGTAGGTAAATTGGCTTGGGTGGCTGGTCTTATTGTTATTGTTTTTTGCGTGCCATTGCGAAATAATCAAATGTACATATATACATTTGTAAGTGTGTATGTGTATATCGAGGTGACGCAGACGTGGCTGATATTAGTGGGGGCTGGTGAAATTGCAATTGCCAGACAACGTAGACGCCGCGCCGCTCCGCGCTCGGCCAACCTGCGATGGCGAAGGCGATGCCAATGCTGATGCCCATGCTGATGCCCAGTGCCGCCCGATGTCTATGGGCGATGACGCATGGCCTTTGTCCATGCTACACACAGTGTCTATAAAGCAGAGTAGTTGGCTGGAGAGGCATACTACACACACACACACACACACACTTGCAAAAAAAGGCGACATATGGCGACACACACCAAGGCTGACGTCATTGGATATATCTGTATATATTAAAGGAACCCAACGGAATAGACTCAAGCAGAAACTACCCCCTGAATGATGTGAAATGCGTGTCAAGCTCTCCAAACAGTCTCCAAGCAAAAGAAGAAAAAAAAAAGAGACTTTGGACTTGGCAGCAACAGCAGCTGCAGCTCGGCCAAATCCAATCCCACCAAGAGAGAGAGAGGAGAGAACCAAAGAGACCCACATCCCACGCAGGCAATTAAGCAGGCCTGGGCTATTGGGTTACACTTAAACTTCAGTTCAGTTTTTGTGGTCAGCATTTAAAATAATTTATTAGAAGCAACAGTCGTCGGCGTCGTCGTCGTCGTCGTCGTCGCCGCCTGCTCCACTCCAGAAGCAGCGAAAGAGAGAGGAGGCGACAGGGCGAGCGTATCAAATGATTCTTTTTATACCCTTGCAAAAAGGGTATATTAATTTTGGTCAGAAGTGTGCAACGCATAGAACGAAGCATCTCCGACCATACAAAGTATATATATTCTTGATCAGCAAGACGAGACGAGTTCAACTAGCCATGTCCGTCCGTCCGTCCGTCCGTCCGTCCGTCCATCCGTCCGTCCGTCCGTCCGTCCGTCCGTCCGTCCGTCCGTCCGTCTGGATCAACGCAAACTCCTCCTAGACCGTAAGAGCTACAGAGCTGAAATTTTGCACGTAGGCTTGTATATACTGCAGGCGTTGTATATCTCGGATTCAGCCGGATCGGACCACTATATCATATAGCTCCCATACAAACGGCCAAGTCACGAACAGTGACTTTCTCAATAACTTCGTTATTTTCTGAGCTATTGTCGTGAAACTAAATATTAGAGAGTTTACTACGCCTATAAGCGACTATGCCAAATTTGATCAAGATCGGGTGACTATATAATATAGCTCCCATACAAACGGCCAAGTCACGAACAGTGACTTTCTCAATACCTTCGTTATTTTCTGAGCTATTGTCGTGAAACTAAATATTAGAGAGTTTACTACGCCTATAAGCGACTATGCCAAATTTGATCAAGATCAGGTGACTATATCATATAGCTCCCATAGGAACGATTGGTCGAAAACAGTGACTTTTGTAAATAACTTCGTTACTTTTAACGCGATTGCTTTCAAATTAAACATTTCTTAATTTAATATATCTGTTAATGACTGTGCCGAATTTGATAAAGATCGGGTGACCATATCATATAGCTCCCATAGGAACGATCGGTGGGAAACAGTGACTTTGATCAATATCTTCGTTATTTCCTATGATTGTAGGCCTTTCTTTCTCAAGCTTAAGCCTTTTTAGATAAAACGTTCTTCCACATTGATGGCTAATAGGTAAGGAAAGAGTTACCAAAAAAGTTGCAAGGGTATGCAAACTTTGACGCGGTCGAAGTTAGCCCCGGCCCTCTGGTTTTCTTTTTGTTTGTTTGCTGTCATTTTTGGCTGGTTGGGGTTTTTTTTTTTAATTTTTTTTGCTAGTTGCCAAAACGAAACGAGCCAAGCCGGGCCGGTCTCTGGTCTTGACTTGGCTTGGCGACAGCAATTTACCTTTAAGCGAATGCAAAAGTATGCGTAAAAAAAGTAGTCGCTACAACAGCAACATCACAACCAACAACATCACAACCAACAACACAATTACCCCCGAGAGTGTCTATAAATAAAAGAGACAGAGACAGAGGCCACAGAGAAGGAAGGCAACCAAAACTCGGGCCATAAATCATAGGAAGACACACGAGTGTCGAGTTATTATGCGATCATATTTTAATTGCCGGATTATTATTATGCAGGCCATGCCACAAAATGTAGAGCCAAAGCAGAGCAGCAAGAGACACCACAACCAACCAACCACACAACCAACCAAAGCCACCACAAAAAATAAAAAACAAAATTAAAACCTGCAGAGAAAAACCTTGTCGGAGACAGAAATTGAAGCCTGGAATGGTAGAGAGTCCAGCGCAAACAAACAAAACACCTGCACATTTGCAGTCGATTGCCGATTGTATGGACTGACTGACTACTGACTCCAGATCACAGACAGAAGGTCTGACCGCAAACCACAGACCGAAGAAGATCAGAGACCGCCTGGCTCTATGGTTGGACAGGTGCGTGTGCCCATGGAGCGACCATCCATAGACAAGAAGAACTAAGTAACAAATAAAGAGTGACACGAATAAAGCCAGAATGAAAAAGAGATTTAGTTCTACAAGCCACAAGGCTTCAATGTGAATGCTCTACTAATATTAACCATCCTCATTAAGTTGAATTTAGTAACTAGTATTAAGAAGTTGTATGTGAATACCCATTGCTCTTTACATCTAGTGTATAGGCAAGTTTTGCTCCTTAAAATTGAGCATCTAACTCATTTAATTGTCTTTGAAGTTATTTAATTAGAACATAATGTTTATATACATCTTTATCTACTAGAAGTTTGGGCTGTTGGTACTTGATTGGCGTCACCGAAATTTTGACCCGTGCAGTTCTCTATTGATCTAAACTCTGTAATGCAAATATTTAAATTAAGAAGGAACTGTATATAGAAGGAGTTGTTAAGCTTATTTTCAAAAGTCTTATAATATTTTAATGCATTATATACAAATTTTATTTTCCTGAAGACCCTTAGAGACTCCAAGTTAACGCTAATTTATTACTAGTTTGCTAACCAACTGAAGCACCAATCGTGATTCTTCTTCAATTAGTTTTAATCGAAAAGTATCTTTAAAATAACTTTATAGTCTTTCTCCAGTTTCAGTACCTACCCGTCAGTAGACCTTTAAGTCTCTTAAGTTTATACAGATTCCTAGTAAATCCATTTCTGACTAGTTAAAACTTAGTGATGTGACTTTCTTCTTTAATGTTTTATAATCTTTAGAGACTTGTCAAGCATTAAGTTAAGTTTTTAATAATTTGACTTAACTTCAAACAGTACTTCCTGTCCCTGAAGACCTGATGTGACTTTCTTCTTAAATAAGCTAATTGTCAAAGTTAAGGCATAGCTCTGAGTTTAGTTTGAACTCCTCTTCAAGGGTATGTGGGGTGGACATCAACTATAACAACAACAACAACAACTAAATTCACATGCAGTTTTACTTATAGTTACAGTTGCAGTTGCAGTTGGCGGCTCGCTCAGTTTCGCCTCGTTCGTCTTGCTGCGGCCTACGATTGATGGCTGGCGGATAAAGGGAGGCAGGGCGGTAGGGAGGTGTGCTATACTAGGGGGCAAACGAGTTGGCCCCGTCGTCGTCGTCTGTGTGTTGGCAAAACTGGTATGGTTGCATTTTTATTATAAAGCGAACAACAAACAACAACATCGGCAGCAGCAGCAGCAACAGCAACAACAACAACAGTAAGAAAAAAAAGCGACACCTAGACAGAGTAGTATAGAGTATTTGAGCCTGTCCATTGACTCTGAATCTGTCCAATTGTCTATATTCCTTACTCCTTACATTTACAACTCCTTCTTATGTCGCGCAAGTTTCTATGCACATGCCAATGGGTTGGGAAGGAAAGCGGGAAGACCTCCATCCCTTGATCCCTCTGGCCACAAACGAAGAGGTGATGGGAGAGGGATATTTTGTGGCTGCAATGCTCAGTTATTACCAACATTTCTTTCGTTTTATTGCCACTTGCTGTTGCAGTTGCAGTCACTGATTGTTTGTTTTGCGAGTGACTCTTCTCCTTTTTATGCCATCGTCTTCATTGGCCATGACATGTAATTTGTATTTTTTGTTCATTCAACTTAATGAATGTGTTTCTGTGTGTGTGTGTGTGGAGCTAGATAATACTTTTTATAGTAAAGTAATACAGGAAATTATCAGCAATTTACTTTAGTGGCCAATTGAATTGGAGTTGCAGCTGCCACTGAATGTTGCAAGTTGCAATTGCACTTGCTGTGATTTATCGCCTTGAACATATTAAACTGTGACAGTTATCTACCAGTTTATCTCCTTCACATATACATACATACAAATATCTTATATCTCTTTGCATGTATTTATATATAGATTCGCTAGATTTGACACCTCATTACTAATTGGTTAAACAATATGCTCTGCTTCGAATGTCAATTGTCATTGTGATTGTGATTCATTTGGCTTGGCCGGACAATTAAAGTGTGATTTTTCTTTTATTTGTGCAATGAATAATCATTCGAGTTTTTACAACTTCTCACACACTCAATCCAGGCATTCGCTCTTTCAAATTGAATCGTTTTAATCTCTATTTAAACGTACAATTAGCTTTAAGTTGCCAAAGGCAAACACAGAAGTCATGAAGAGAGATACAAAACTTGTGATTGAAAATTCATGTTAAAATTCCATCAATATTTACTTGAAAATAATCAATATAAATATATAAGTAAACCAACCTTATCTATTGACTAGGAAGAAAACATTCCAAATGTAAATATTAAGTTGAGTATTTTTAGATGACTTGATATATTTTAATTGTTAATATTATTTGCATTAAATATCAAATAATAAGTGTATCTAAAGCGAAATAAAAAACTAATCAAGTGGACACAAGTCTTTAGAAACCAAGGCGTATAAAGACATTAATTTTGAATCGAAAATTAGTCTAACTCAAATGATAAGATGAGATAAATTATGAAATGTTAAGAGTCCCTATGACACAAAAAGTTTTATTAAAGATTTATTAATTAAAATCTGGGTATTAATTAAGACATTTAAACTCATCTGAGTATTAACAAAATCTTTTTAAATACACATTAGCAAAATAAATTTGTATATGTGGTAAAATCAGTTTGGAGTATGGAAAAATAAGTTTCAGTTTTCGAGTTCTAATTCCCAACTCGTTTCAGTCGCATAGTGAAGACATTTTATAACTATTTTAGAATGTTTAGTTAGTCTGCTGATTGAAAAACTTAGTATATATTAAAATAACTCCAAATTTACTTGGATAAGGAAAATGTCTTTCAAAAGGATACAGAGCCTGCTCATTCAAAAGTTTACAAGATTATAATAAATCAAACATATAAAATAAAATCAATTTTTAATAAATAATTTAAACGAAATTTAAAATCAATTTAAACAGAATTTATATTTGAATATCTTTAAAATATATATTTAATATATGTACTTAGTTGCAAATCTATTCAAATAGAGATCAAAATGATGATAAAAATATTTAAGAGTAAAACAAGACTATATAAATTGTTTATTTATTTCAAATTCGCTTTAAGTATTTCATATGAATTTATAAGAATTTTAAAATATTGAAAATTCGTTGAAAATAAATGCCTATATACTTGTTTTTGAGCTTTTTAAGTAAGTACTTTTTAGCTAATTTTGATAAAAGATTTTGATTTGGACTATTGGAGATTAGAAATCTTTAACTTAATGTCTGTCTATATTGGGTACAAAGCTATATAAAAAGATGTTCTAATATGATTCTTAAGGAATCTATTTCCTAAATGAGTTTAATGCTAAAAACCTTTTTCATGATTTGAAAATTAAACTTAAACTTGAAAATATTTACATATATGCTACTTAGTAATAAATCAAATAAATGATATTCTTCATCCTTGATAGTATCTGAATATGAATATGCCTTAGTATCTGGATATCTAATATCTAAAGATGAAACTGTTTTTAAAGTTTCAAATGATTCATATCTAGTTAGACGACTTAAAAGACTTCAGTTCATGATTTAAACATAGTCAGAAGACTTAATCGATTTAACGTTGGTAATAGATTTGAAGTTAAAACAAAAATTGTATAGGCATGTTGTTAAGGTTTTGAAACAAAGTGTATCATTTGTTAGGCACAATAAAATAATCGTCTATTATCCTTTTTTTGGAAGGAATCAAGTAATTTATTTCCTAACCGTTTGATCTGTAGCCATTTAAGAAACATATATACATATTTTTACCTCAAAAGATTATGAAACAAATATAATGACATTACATTAAGTATTCAATTTGTTTATAAATATTTCATTTATTGAATTCTAGTTAGTAAAAATTTAACAAATTTTTTAATAGTAGTTGGAGTGAAAATCCTTGAAATTAAATTGGAAAAGTTTTTTTCTTTTTAAAGACCTGTTCCATCTACCTACATATATGAAATAAATATATTTATATTAATAGCAATTTATCTAAATTTATATATTGTTTTCTTTTTTTATATATTTGTTTCACGTCTTAATTGTCTTTGGGTTTTTTTTTTTTTTAAATGTATTTACTGGCTTCCAACTGTAAATTTCCGCTTTACAAAATTCTATGCAAATTTGATTTGTTATTAATTACGCTCAAGACAAACTCTGACAGACAGACAGACCTATGGAAATATATATGTATCTGTGTCTATGTAGAGGTATCTTTTCTATGTATGCATGCATGTCTCTAAGTAGTTACTTAGTTTGCATATTTGTAATTTGAGCTGCTGCCTTTGATTTCCAAGTGTCATTAATTTGCTATCATAAATTGTTCTAGCACTCGTTTCAGTCTCAATCTGTTACTACTTAATTTTTAATTCACCAATAAAATGTCAAAAACAAAACAAACAATATAGAAGGAGAAGGAGAGAATGAAAGAAAGAGTGAGCGATATGATAATAATTATAGTATCAAGAAACAGAATGAATATATAAAGACAAGAATACAAAAATTTACCCGTTGTAATAATTACACTTCCAGATCGGGGGCGGGATTCGATGACGACGACGACAATGACGAAGAATTGGAGATGGAAATGTTGCTTGAGGAGCAATTGAAGGAGCTGTTGTTGTTGTTGTTGTTGTTGATGTTGTTGTTGTAGTTGTAGGTGCGGTAGGTGGCAAGAGATCGGCAATGGCAGCAAAAACAGAATCGAAAATTAATTATGCTTGACATGTTGCCCGCTCGCCAGCCGGCCGTATACGAGCTCTGGATCTGAAGCTTGAGGATGAAGGTGCATGTGGTGGCGGAGGTGGAAGTGGAGGAGACGTCTAGTAGTTGTAGTTGTAGTAGTTGTAGCTGATGTTCTTCTAGTTGTTGTCGATATGAATCGCATTTTCAATTGCTTTCTTGTTGTTGTTTACATACACACACACACACATGGATACATATATATGTATATGTAAGTATGTGTGTACATTTAGATGAGATATATATTTACTGTACAATTTTATTCAATTTGTTTTTGTGTGTTGTCTCATTGGCAGCATATTATTTTCCACAATAATATTACGCATACGCCACGTCGCCGAGGACGGGTCACGTCAGAGTACGAGAAAGAGGCTTTGCGTCGCCAGAAAACGCACACACACACACACACACACACACACTCGAAAAGGGCGCGTCAAAGTTCAAAATGTTTTGCGATTGCAATTTCGTTTTCAATTTCAATTCCGTTTCAAATTGATGCACATAGTGCAGGAGGCAGTAGGTAAGGAAGGGTAATAATAGGCAGTAGCAGTAGTAATAGACAGAAGGCACTTCAATAATATACCTCAAATCAAATTCAATGAAATTGCGCGCCAATTTACTTTTTACACACAATGCACAATGTTTTTGTTGTTGTTGTTGTTGTTGATGCTGTTGTCTTCTTTAAATCATAACAAATTTGTAAGTCAACAGCAACAAAAAAAAAAAAATAAGCACCAACGACACCGCCGCCAGAGCAAAAGTGATAACAATTTATATATTTGTTAACTTTTAGTATGTTTTAATTACGTTTTTTTGTGAAATTTATTTATGAACAATCTTTCTCACTCTCGCACTCTCTCTCCCTGTCCTTTTCTCTATGATCACTTTTTAGGCTTGACACTTTTTGAAAATTACGCGCGCGAATTTCCCTGTTTAGTTTTTCTTCGTTTATTTTACACACACTGAAAATGTATCTGTATCTTAAGATTTCATCTCAGTCAGTTGCTCTTTAGGGTAGTTGGCAAGCGTCTTGAACACTTGGCAGAACCGTTCGCCGGCACAGTTGGACGAGAACTGAATTTAAGTGAACTGTGAAACGCTGACAGCAGCAGCAACAGCAACACCACGAACAAACGAACTCAATTCGTTGGCCAGAAACGAAGTCAAAGCAGCGCAGTCGTATACGAATACACACGAGTTTTTTGTTAGTTGATGCGGTGGGAAGGGCAAGGGTAGGCAAGGCGGATGAGATTCTGGACGAGATGATTGGTAGCATCTAAGGACTTAAGACCAAATCAAACTACCAATAAATGGCAAATGGCAAATGTAAAATGTTATGTCCAACTGATTAAATTTCAGTGTCAATTCGGAAAAACTGTAATTGATATTGTAAACCCATGACAAATGCATATCTTACCACATAAGCGAAATGAACACCTTGTTAACCAAAAACCAAAAAAAACCTCTGCAGAGCTCTTTTGTGCGGTGACTTACCCTTTGTACATGCTAATAATAATAATGTTATCTACCATTCCTTCGTTTCGTCGTTTTTTGTTGTTGTTGTTGTCATTCTTTATTATACGAATTCCCGGAACTTTTTTTGCCAATTAAATGGTTTTACTTTTCTTTCAATATGTGTTAACAATATTTCTTGTGCTTCTCTTGTTTCGGGGAATGCCATGGGAAATCGTTTCAACCTCGAACGGTGTCAGTTTTTTTTTTTTAAGACTGATAAGGCACTTTTTGCATTAAGCACGTATTCCTATGTAAATTTTCGTGTGTTTCTAGTATAACTATCGATTAGATACGTTCTCTCTCTGTCTGTCTGTCTCTCACTCTCTCTCTCTCTCTGTCTCCGTACTTAGTTATGAATGAAATTGTAAACAGGAATTGTGATTAGATTTTTCAAATATTTTAGTTAGGCGATAATGTGAAAGTAAGTTGCAAGCAGGAAATTAGAAATCAAGTCCAAAGTGCAAACAAATTTTAAAGAACCACGAGCAATGCCTTGTGGAAAAAAACCTAGGTAGTAAATTGGCTTTAATCGCAAAAAAATGCCATTAAAGAATGTTGTGGCCTATCAATTGCATTCATTACCGTTGGCAAAATTTATTTCGAATGACTCAAATATGGCCAAAATGTTGTTCTAGACAATCGAGTATCTCATTTCATAAGATCTGTACCTAGAGTTGAAAATATCAACATTTAGAGAGTCGTAGATATTCTTAAATCCATTAGAAAAGTTTTGAAAATATTTATTGATAACTTAACTTAAACATAAAGGATCAGGAATTAGATTAGAGCTTCATTGTTTCTAGAATCTCCTATGTACTCTTTATACATAGGGAATATACAAGGAGAGATTATAGAAAGAAGCCGCGTAGATCGGAAGTCTTTAGGAGAATTCATTGAGGAGATATCTATATATATAATCTGTATTTTTATAATAATATAAGCTATAATAAATGTATCAAACTAATTAGTATGACAATTGTTTGTCCTTGCTTGAAAAAAATAAACATCAGGTTATAATGAGTAATATTCCAATTTATAATTCATTTGAAATTTGATAACTAATTTGATAACTTAAAAAAGATATATCATTTTGAAAATGGATAAAAATTTGGCCAATAGCATTTACTCATCCTTCTGTATGTCTAATCCGGCACTGTATGGTGACAATACATATGTGTTTGTATTAAGAATTAAACTATGTTTAAATCATAGGTGAAACTTACGAGAATCTAAATTTTAAAAAAGTTCGCTGATTGGTGTACAGGATAAGTATCACAAACTTTATCAATATTTTGTACTGTTATTAATGTAGTTAGTTAACTTTTCCTTATCCGGCTACACAACGGATCACAATCGACTTCAGTGGGACAGCAAAAGGGTTTCCACCGTCTGAACCTAAGATATAAATGCTTAATTAAATTTATTAAATTTTTCTTTGTGTTTAGACAGAAGCAAAAGACCTGCTAAATCACATAGTTAAGAAGTAGTACTGCGGCTCATATAGTTTTCAATTTTATCAGATAACATAGTTCCTTGATTTTGGTTCAATTTTTTGAGTTTTGAGTTGATTATTTTTGAAACAAAATAGTTTAAATTACAGCAGTCCTTGGTAGATGAATTGTCTAAATGGCCCAGTCATTTAGGCAACTGAACAACGAGGATCCGGGTTTCGAATCCCAAGCTAGTGTATGGATGTAGTTTTCGTCTGAGCCAAAGGCTTTAGTTGCCAGTTGTTGTAAAATATAGTTAGGTTGATAGTTTACAAACTATGTATGTCCTATACTTATAATAACAATAACAATGACAAGTACTTATTACAACTTTGAAACTTGATGATATAGTCGCTTGATGCTGAAAAGGTTTGAGAAATAAGAAAGTTCAATTTTGGTAGTTCGATAGATATCTTCCATGACAATCTTGTGAAGAGATTTTCCCTCACTTCTCACCAAAATGATTATAACCAAAAGATCGAAATGTTTACAAATAAATATTAATTTAAAAGTAAGTAAGGATCAAAAAAATTATAACTTGGATCGGGGTCTAACTTTCTTAGTTGAGCAATTTCCTGCATAGAAATAAATCAATAGGAAAAACATTGACTAAAAGTTAGTAAGAATATAGAGTACTTTAACTACACTAACTAAAAAATATTTGTTAACAAAAAGTCTACAAAATAAGAAGTGCCAGAAACGAAAGAATTAATAAAATCTTAATCTGTTAATAGAATGGCACTTAAAAAGTCAGCTGAGTTATTTAAGTGAATTTTCTGAATTACTTACTTAATAGCAGTTTATTTTGTCAGATTTGCCACACACACAATGTGTGGGCAGTCGATAAAGTATTTATAATTTAAGTTTCATAAATATAAAACAGCATTCAAATCAGTTATAAGTAAGTACAAAGGCAATGACAAGAGCAACATCAACTTGCACTTAGCAAATCTTTTCTATGGCATTTTGTTTTAAATGCGATAATAACACTTAAGCTTTTAAATCGTCTATGCAATTTTGAATACAGATGGAAAAAGAAAGAGGAAAAGAGAGGGAGAGAAGCGGCAAGAAAGAGAAAGACAGATATGAAGTATAGATAGTTTAGCCAGAGTCAGTCATAAAGCTAAACCAAACTGAGGCCCTGGGATAATTTACACTTAACCCCGGCCAAATCAAATTGGCAGGCATTTGACATTTGCACACACAACATACACACACACACCACACCACTTAGACACACACACACACACACACACATTTATACACTTGCATGCACTTAAATGTATATGGAGTCAGAAAGACCGACTACAGATCAGACCAAGACCACAGTTAGACCAGCAGATGGCTTGGAAAAGCTGAGAAATATCTTTTTGGCCAGATTGAAACAGCAGTTGAAGTTGAAGTTAAACGAGGAGTCAAAAGCAGGGACTATAGCGGGAGGAGAGATGGAGAACCAGAGGCACAGAGAGAGAGAGAGAGAGAGATGATTTATGCACTCATTGTATTTGTTTTTGTATGCATAGTCATGGAAAATTGCAGCTATCACGAATAATCCGAGTTCGAAGTGGAGTTGCATTTGAGTTGCAGTTGAAGTTGGTTCCCAGGCGGTTGCACACATATACATATATAGATATTTTTTTTGTCACAAGACATTTATTTATGTGGCCCAAACAATCACAGCCATCATGTGAGCCATAACCATGACGCAGTCTATGATTTGCTTAAATATAAGAATTATTATGATCGTATTCATAAGGCCAGGAGGTAGAGTTCAGTTCATTTTTTCTTTTTCTTTTTCTTTTTTCGAATAATTGCGCTTAATTAATTGCCACAATATTTGCCTGGATTTTGCTGCAAAACAAACGTTTGAACGTCATTCGGCCACAATTTTCCATGCCACTTGAGCGTAATTAGCCGTTGAAGCTTCTAAGATACTAAAGCGCTTGGCAAATACCCGAAAGGCAGACAATGCTCGATTACCCCGCCCTTGTCCACAGGTTTTTCAGAATCTATATATATACCTTTACTTTTTTTTTCTTTTAAAGTTTGCTTGCCGTTTAGCCATATCGATGCTATTTTGATATGGCCAAATATTTGCACTTGGCCATATTTATTTGCATTTCTTGACTTTGTTACTATTTCACTATTTCTGTTTTGTTTAGAGTGTGTGTGTGTGTGTGTGTGTGTGTGTGTACGTAACCAATTTGTGTGTGTTGTCTGCGTATTTATTGGTTATTTTTAGATCTATCTATGTATATAGCTAGGGCAGAGTCAGGCACCGATCTATTTAATCCCTGGCCAAATATTTAACACTGAAATCGGTTTAGAGGCAAAAGTTGTGAAATCGTTTTCTGGGGGTCCATGTCGCAAGTCACAATGTCAATATGGGCAATTTCCATGAGGTAGCCATACAAAATAAGCTACTCGAATTTCATAGTTAATGGGCGCCAACTGGACAAAGTTCATTTGCCCTAAAGGAGGCTGGTCTGGTCTGCACTGGCCAGGTCTGGTGGAATCGAGTCGCGTCTGTTGTTGTTGTTGTTGTTGATGATGATGATGATGGTAAATGATACCCAAAGAAGAAGAAGAAGAAGCAGCGGTGGTTGTGTTGTGGCTAGACAATGATCTGTTGTTGACACAGGCGGCAAGACTCTCACGCAACAATGGCAACAATGACAACATATTGTCAACTTGGCTAATTGAAAGCTTAACAAACGTTTGCAAGGGTCGCCAAAGGAAGTATGGGCGAAAACAAGGAGGAGAAGGTAGAAAAGGGGCTTGTCTGTTGCGGCAAATTGTGTTTGTGTGCATCATATAATACATATAGAAATGCTCAACAAGGCGTATACTTAACGTTGCACAGTTTTAGAGCCAATGACTCTGCAACCGCGCGCTCATACTGTTTGAAGGTCACTAGCTTGATCCATATTTGTAGCTTAGTATTGGACTATAACTAATGAGTTAAGTGATTCAACATTTGGCAATCCTTTTAAAACTGTACAGTTGCAAGTTGTGATAAAAATGCAAACTTGATCTTAATTGAGAGTCTAATTAAAACGCATTGAATTACACGCGACGACCTCTTCACACACACACACACATACACTCTGACATGATCAGAGGCGAAAATAGGGGCATGGAAATGGAACAGCCACTACGACTGCTATACAATTAAAATCGAACAAGTTGGCGCTGCAGTTTTGCAGTTCTGCTGTAGTTGTTGGCCGATCTGACGATGCTGATTATTTCGGAAATGCCAATCAGATGAAAGGGCCCAGGCCAGGCAAACACAGTGCGACATCAACTCTGTTTGCTGAATTGCTCATCCCGTCCTGGATCGAGTTCTCTTACCAGCTCCTCCTCCCCCTCCTTCGATGTTGTTGATTAACTTTCTGGCTGATTCACATTACTGCGTGGCGCGACGCGTCGTGCCTGGGTGCTGCTTGTTTTGACCAATCTCTAAAAATGTTTCAACTGATCAAAGTACAATTGTGGCCAATTATTTTTTTGTCCGATAGCCAAGAAATGTTGCCACTGCCACTCTTTTGGGATTTTCCGATTGAGTCATCTGCATACAGAGACACATGAATGAAGCATGGCCATTTAAAATCGTTTCATTACTTTTTATATATCTATATATGTATGTATATATATGTATATATATTGGCAAACAATTTGTCTACACATTCTTCGTCGTTCTAATATACCTTGAGTACAGATCTAAAACTAAACAATGCAACTTAGGGTAACAATTTCTTTACACTTATAAATCTAGAGAAAATCTAATACTAAATCTGAATCTGAGAGTTGATTTTGTTGTTTCTGGAGCAGTCGTTGCTTAGTGTTTCCTGTGTATATACGTGTGTGTGTGTATTTGTGTGTCATAAGCCAAACTTAAGGTATAACAAGGACTTAACATGATCTACTACTGTACACCAAACAATAGGTTTGTTTCTACCTTTACGCCCATCAGTCATAGTTTCTGCCGACCATCACCAATCGTCGCGGGGTAAACGATATGTGGTATTATCGCTGCGTACTATATGTATTCCGGCGCCATAGTAAGGTATAACATAGGCGGAACCATCGGCGGGTCCAACCACTTGAAGGGCAATCAGAATAATGTCAATTAGTTGACCCAGGAACATGCCGCCCAAAGTGCAAAACTTGAGTAAACCAATTCCTGGATAGCCTAGATAAAATCGATCGACACCAAACATTCCTAGGAATACGGATAACAAAAGCGTTGTGTCCAGGTGATAGCCATTCCTAAGAAGAAGAACCATTGGTTAACATAAAAGGATTACTTCGTTGGCATTACCAGCCACTTACGTCCATTTGCAGGGCATTTCCCTGGTGAATGTTGTATTTCCCGTTTCCGTACAATTGATCTCATTGGCAGCTATGCACCACACCCGTGCTCTATTATCCTTGGTACAACCGCGCAGTTGTTGTGTTTTGGGATCAATGTGATCGTTTCTTGAAGGATCCGGGCACATAAATTGACCCATCAGTAACTCATTGCAATCCGCGTTTATTTGTTGGCTAGTTGTTGTATAGAGCAGTAGGATCAGCAGGGTCAGTAGCCAGTACATTTGTGGATAAATGATGGTGATTTGTCCTCCCTGCTCCTGCTCCACGTCCTTGTTTAGGATTGTTTTTGTTTGTTATTGTTGTATTTGCTGCCACGGCGACCAGTGTTGATAAACTAATGGTCCTCAACTATCGGTGGTCCATTACCGATAACAGTGCTGTAAATTTTAACAGACTCTTGAATGATGCTGTTCAATTTAACAGACCCGCTAAATTTGAAATTGTAATTTATTACGTGGTTTTACATGTTTTGTTTTGCTCACGGAATATTTCTTCTTCAGTACATCTGCACTTCTTAATCTTATTCTGTGATTTCTTAATCAGTAATTATAACTTTCTTTTAATTTTTAGACTTATATTTCATATAGAGACTATGCTATTAATAGCGTTGAATTGCCTTAACCTATCCCAATACCCAAATGTGCTTTTGTACTCTCGTGCAAAACTTTTTAGGTTCAGTTTAGGTCCAAAACTCTGAACCTCGGTCAAACGAGAAACTTACGAATGTGAAGAAAATATAGCCAACTCATAATGAACAAGTAAAAAGTATAAAAAATATAAACATACCAAGAAAAAGCAAACAGTTCAATGTTTGAGCTTTCCATGTGTGTGTGTGCATATGTTTGCTGGTAAGAGAAAACTTTTTTATGAACTATGGTGAAGGCGTATATAAGTATATATGTATCTGTGTTATCAGCATTGCTGAAAGAGAGCAAAGTTTGCCTCGTCGCTTATTGTTGTGAGTTAATTTAAGACACAATTCTCCACATGTTTTTTTTCAGTTGTGAGCGAGCAACAAGTGAGGCAAGTTGCAAAAACTAAAGAAATAAACATTATTATTATTATATTTCTATTAAATATAATAATACATACAATTAATAAGCCATGTCGAGTGTGATACCAAAAACTGTGAATCCCGATTTGCAGAAAGAAAGAAATGCAGCCAGTTTTAAGTCTGAAGAGTTTGCCGCCTGGTGGGCAGGTGGTGAAGAGAAACTCAAATTTAATCGCGGTGTTAGTAAGTATACCAAAGACAACCCGATTGAGGCAGGGTCAATAGTCCATAATCACTATAAATGTTAAACAAAAACAATTTCTTATCGTAAAGAATAACAAGAACAAAAATACAAGGTTATTTAGCAAGTTTACTACCTGCAACTTGGTATAATCAGTGCATAATCTTCTTTGGGATCGAAAGTACAAGTCATGCTGATTGAGTGAAATTTCCCTTTCTTTTTTAGGAACATATCTATCGAAGGATTTCGATTTGAATGCGTTGGGTCAATTGTGGTATAAGTCCCATGAGGATATCTTTGAGGCATCTACAAAAGCGGCCATAGATTTGGCCAAGAAACTGAGGGTTCTACAGGAGGAACGTAATCCGGGAGGCAATGATTACTGGCCGTAAGTAAAATTAAGTGAATATATTATATAGATTATTTTCTAATTAATTTTCACCTTTCTTTAGGGGTCTTTTTGATACTCCAGTCACTTGGGGTTTGGTTCCCGGTGGCAATCCATTTGGCGTGATGTATGTGATGCTGGTCAATGCCTTGAAGGCTCAATGTACTGATGAGCAGTATAAAGAGTTTGGCTCAAAAATCGAGAATTTCCAAGCTACTGGAACCTATGCCCAAACCGAACTGGGTCATGGCACTTTTTTGCGTGGCCTGGAAATGCGTGCCGACTATGACCCGAAGACAGATGAATTTCTGCTAAATACTCCAAAGATTACATCCTACAAATGGTGGCCAGGAGGCTGTAAGTAACACTTTTTAAGACCCTTTGCAGTTTTTCTTAATGATCTCTTTATTTTGTTTTGTATCACAGTGGGTCATAGTTCCAATCATTGCATGGTCATGGCACAATTGTATATAGATAACAAGTCGAAGGGTCCGCACATGTTCTATGTTCAAGTACGTGATGAGGAGACTCATGAACCCTTGCCGGGCATTCATATTGGCGACATTGGCAAAAAGATGGGTTTCCATGGCGTCAATAATGGTTTTCTGGGAATGAAGAACGTTAGAATACCACGTACCCGCATGCTGATGCGTCATGCCCAAGTCCATGAGGGCGGCAAATATGTCAAGAGTCCGGCCAATGTCCTCACATACTATGCCATGGTGAGGACACGTTGCGTTGTGGCCAAAAACAATGCCCTAATGTTGGCCGCTGCAGCTACAATATCGACACGCTACTCATCAGTGAGACGTCAGAGTCCCATTAACCCCAAGTAGGTAGGAAATGGAGTTAACCAAAGAGATTTGCTTTTAACATTTGGTCGTTTGGTTTTGGTTTTGTTTCTTTTTAGTGAACCCGAACCCCAGATTATTGATCATGTTACCCAGCAATTGAAACTGTTTCCCGAAATAGCTGCCAGTGTGGCCTATCGTTTGGCCAGTGACTATCTGTGGCAGCTGTACGATGTGACCTTAGATGACATTAATAATGGAAAATATCAACGTCTGCCCGAATTGCATTCCCTGTCGTGTGCCCTCAAGGTCCTATGCTCAGCGGACTCTACAGCCGGTGTCGAGAGATTGCGTTTGGCCTGTGGTGGTCATGGTTACCTCAGTGCTTCCAACCTTTGTCACCTATATTCCAATGCCACCGCCGCTTGTACTTATGAGGGGGAGAATACGGTTCTCCTCTTGCAGATTGGACGTTTCCTTATGAAATCTTGGCGCGCCTCCCTAAGTGGAGCTACCTTGGCTCCCACAGTTAGCTACTTGACCGAGGTGCAAAAGAATCCAGAGTTTGGCACCTGGACGGGTAGCTGGGAGAACTTAGTCAAGGCCATGCAATATGCTGCTGCCAAGTGAGTCACAGAATGTTTTACAACTTTTTATTTAAAACAGCTTAATCAAAATCTTCCTTTACCAGCAAAACCCGTACAGCCTTCAAGAGTCTATCGAAACGTCTTTCAATAGGCCAGACTGAAGAGGAAGCCGCCAATCATACAGGAATTGAGTTCACTCAGGCCGGTGAACTTCATGGACGTGCCTTCGTCTTTGGCTCCTTTGTCGCAGAGGTAACCGGACCCAATGCCAAGAAGCGTTCAGCTAGCCTAAATAGAGTTCTTGAGCTATTGCTTGAACTGTATTTGGTTAATGAAACCCTCAAGCAACTAGGACATCTGCTGCAAGTAAGTTGAACTAAAATATTTAACCAATCTCTTTATTAACACTATTATTGTTATTTGCAGTTCATTAACTTGACGGATACGGATTTAAGCCAGCTGCAGGATCGCTTAGAGCACACTTTGACCAAACTCCGTCCCGAAGCTGTGGCCATTGTGGATGGTTTCGATTTCAGTGATATTCAATTGAATTCCGCCTTGGGCTCATACGATGGCAATGCCTATGAACGTATCTTTGATTCCGCTCTTAAGAATCCACTAAATCAAAAGTCTGTGCCAAAGTCCTTCCATTCGTATCTAAAACCATTCGTCAAGTCCAATATCTAAGTGCCTAGAATTTAGAGTCGAGCAATGTATGTATGTATATTTCTTAATGGTAGGAGATGGGTTATCGTTTTATTTTTGTATATACAATTGTTATTACCTCATTTCATATTTGTTGTTATGTGTAGATCTAAACTCTCTTAAATAAATTTTTATAAACAACTCTGCCTCTCTCTCTTTCGCTCTCTTTCTCTCTTGTTGAAATAGAGCTTTTTACAGCAACTTGTTTTCACTCTTATCAGAAACTTTGCCCTCCACTCTCTCTCACTTTGGAATAGCTTTTCGTGGTGACTATCAACTGATTTGTCAATTAGTTGGCTCGTTTGGCTCTCACTGTATGGTTCGATCAGCTTTAGTAAACACTAAATAATTGTTGTTAAAATGTCTCACATTAAAAACTTAATACCAAAAACCATTAATCCTGACTTGCAAAAAGAACGTAATGCAGCTGAGTTTAGTGTTGGGGAATTTGCTGCCTGGTGGCAAGGTGGTCAAGAGAAATTGGATACCAAGCGGACAGTTGGTAAGAATTGTTGAAACTGAATTTCATTTGTTTTGGCCATCTTTGGCAAAGATTGGTTGCCATGTATCTATCTATCTATCTATATCTGGGGTCCAAAGAGCTCATCAAATAACTGTTGAAAGTCCAAGAGATTTATTTCCATTACCGGTGAATTACCGCTTGCTTGAAATGCAATTGATAAGACTCATTACTATTGATAAGAATTTTACACTCCCCTCTTTTTATTGTGAGAGATAACATGATTGATTCCTAATTCTTATAGAAAGTGCCATCTTTAGCGATCTGGAGGATGGTTATGGCTTGAATCATGAGTACATGTCCCATGAGGATGTCTATAATTCGGCGGTGAAGAAAGTGGCCGAGGCTGCTCCCAAATTGAAGGCTTTGCAAAAGAAACTGAATCCCGGTGGCAACAATATTTGGCCGTAATTACATATATTACAACATTTGAAAACATTCTTTGTAATATCTTGTATTGTTTAAATTCCAGACAAAGTCTCTTTAATGTCCATAGCCATGGTCTTTTCCCGGCTAATCAACCTTTGGCCACTCATATAACCATGTTTGTTGATGTGATCAAAGGTCAAGGTACAGCCGAACAGGTAGAGAAATGGGGAAAAGCGGCGGAGAACTGCAATATCATAGGAACCTATGCTCAAACTGAATTGGCTCACGGCACCAATGTGAGGGGTATACAGACAAGAGCTGATTTTGATCCCAAAACGGATGAGTTTGTTTTGAATACACCCAATTTGGAGGCCTACAAATGGTGGCCAGGAGGCTGTGAGTAGTAAGAGATAACTTTAATCTTCTTATCCTGTGATTTCATTTATTTTTGTCAGTGGGTCATACGGCCAATCATGCCATGGTGGTGGCTCAATTGTATATCGATGATGTGCATCGTGGCATACAAATGTTCATTGTCCCAGTTCGTCATGCGGACACACATTTGCCCCTGCCAGGAGTGGATATTGGTGAAATTGGTAAGAAATTGGGCATGGCTGCGGTGAATCAAGGTTTTTTGGGTCTCAACAATGTGCGCATACCGCGTACCAATATGTTAATGAAATATGCCAAAGTGGAGCGTGATGGCAGCTTCAAAGCAAGCCCTGCCTCAAGGGTTAACTATTTGACCATGGTCTATACTCGCTGCCTGATTGTTAATCTTAATTCCACGCTCCTCTTGGAGGCAGCCACCATAGCTACACGGTATTCGGCTGTGCGACGTCAAAGTCCCATTGAGGCAGAGTAAGTGCGGAACAAATTAAAATAGATTTGTTGTGAAATGTTTTTCCCCCTTTTAGTCAACCCGAACCCCAGATCATAGATCATGTTACGCAGCGTCTAAAGCTATTCCCAGAGATAGCCACAGGCATGGCGTATCATCTGGCTGCCGAATACATGTGGGAACTGTACGATCAGACGGTTCTCGATGCCAATAATGGTAAATTCGATCGTCTGCCCGATATGCACATCTTGTCGTGCGCCCTGAAGGTCCTTTGCACCACCGATAGTTGTGCGGGCATTGAACGTTTGCGTCTATCGACGGGTGGTCATGGCTATCTAACGGCAGCCAATTTGAGCAACATCTACGGCAATGCTGTGGCTGCCTACACCTATGAGGGTGAGAATACTGTACTCCTATTGCAAATTGGTCGTGCCTTGGTCAAGGCCTGGTCAAGTTTCATAGCAGACAAGCCAGTTTCCTCCTCCTATGCCTATTTCGAGTCTTCCAAACTAAAACAATTCCCCAAATGGGACAATTCGTGGGAGACCATCATCAAGGCATTGCAATTTACGGCCACACAGTGAGTTTATCCATTAGCTAACTGTCTAAACCCTAATTGAGCCCATTTTATTTGCAGTAAGACACGCATAGCCTTTGAGAATCTTGCTGAGCGTATGGCCAGTGGTCAATCTCAGGCTGTGGCTGCCAACAATACGGGCATTGAGTTTACTCGTGCTGCCGAGGTAAGCCAAGGGATTTAGTCTCTTTACATTTTCCTATCCAATAATCTTTTATCTTTTAGTTGCATGGCCGTCAATTTGTTTGCCAAATTTTTGTTGAACAAATCACAGGACCCAAGGCTCAAAAACGTTCTGCTGCGCTTAACAAAGTTTTGGAAAATATTTTGGAACTATTCCTAGTTCAAACTGTACTTAATAATCTAAGCGACATTTTGAGGGTAAGTTACAAGAATCACGATTTACACATTTACTTACTAGTCTTTGGTAAATTGTCTATAACTTAAAGTTATCCGCAATCTGTTTTGTTTCAAGAATTCAGCTAACATTTTTTTCCCGTAATCCTTTAATTATATTTTCTTTAAAATTATGTCTTTTGTGAATTCCTTATAGGGCAGATCTACTTTATAACTTTTCTTTTACCAAATGCCAGCATTTTCAAACTTCAATATTAGTTATGATTATCCTTTAGTTGAACTTCTTTCTGCTCTTTAGCAGCTAAATTATTTCATAGAAATGTGATTGATTTAAATTTCCTTCATTATTTTGCGACTTTCACTCTTTAATTTCAGCTATTTTTTCATTTATTTCCATATTCGAATTATATTTTATTAGAAACTTCAGTTTTTTTTTTAGCTATCGTATCAAAAATTGATTTGGGTTCTTATAATTTTGAAACTATTGTATCAAAACTGCAAATCTTGCATTGAGAAGGACTTTATTGGTCCATAAATATTTAATGGTTTTATATTTATAAATTTAATATTTGAAACTTTCATTTATCTCTACAATTTTTAAAATTCTCTAGTAACAATTAAATTTGTGATTTCTGCTACTATTTTGGGACCTTTTAACTAAAACGAAGAAAATCAAATTCCGCATGGAATGAGATATCACGTATTAAAATACAAAATACGTTGTATAGAAAGTACTTAAAGTATCTTTAACAACACTTTTTAATCACTTAACTTCTTTAAAGGATGTTTCTATTCAAAAAACTTTTGAGTTTGGGAATATTTATTAATAATTTAGTGCCGAAAAGGGAAGGAACTTCATTGAAATATATACTTATAACATAAAAGTTTGAGATCTAAGGACATTATTAAACTAAATCAATCAAATAAAATTGGTTCCTCGAATTTCCTCTTTTGATATAGAATTGAATTAATCCATCTATAAAGTTATTTACAAAAGGCAATTAATTTTAAACGGAATAGTTTAGGATATTGTTTGACTGACTGTATAGTCAAGCCAGGAATTTGTTAAGGATCTTTGAAGTAGTTCCTAACTTACTCAAAGTCAAACTTGGTATATGACCAATTTATTCATTAATAAACTTATTTGTTTTCTCTGCTTTCCAGTTCATCAACCTAACTGATGCTGATCTAAGATCTCTGCAGAAACGTTTGGAGCTCTCGTTGGAGAAACTGCGTCCCAATGCTGTGGCCATTTGTGATGGCTTCGATTTCCATGATCGTGTACTGAATTCAGTGCTGGGCAGCTATGATGGCAATGTCTATGCCAGACTTTTCGATTCCGCCAAACGAAGCACAATGAATCAGAAGCCAGTGCAAAAGTCCTTTGGGTCCTATTTGAAGCCCTTGATGAAGGCGAATTTGTAAACTAAAGCTCCCACCATTGATTAATTGACTCTTGTTGCTTGTTGTTTAAATTAGTTTTATATCATTTTTATTTAGCAAATCAAAACCAAAATAAAAAAAAGAAAAAAAAAAAGAATTAAAGTATTGAATTGAAGTTGTTTTTTTTTGTTTTGTTTTTGTTTCAGTACATTCAGCGCATTTTGTAAAAAAAATACAGGACTAACAAACTAAATGCCTTATTTAATAGAGAGTGAGACAGACGAGAGAGAGCCAAAGAAAAAAAAAAAAACCATTGGAAATATATATATTTGTATTTTTTTTTTTTTTGTAAAATTTCAGACAACATTTGTTTTGTTTTCTTTTGCTTGCTTTTGTTGTTGTTGTTGGTTGTTGTTTCTGTTAACATAGTTTATATCAAAAAGTTGTTGTTTGCAAGTTCTGGTTTGGTTTTTTACAGTGTAGAAAAAGTTAGTTAGGTCAGAACAGAATTTTTCTGTTTGTTTTGTTGTTTTTAGGTTGAATTGAATGTGTGTGTGTGTGTGTGTGTGTGTGGGAGGTTAGAGGATGGGCAGAGGGGTAGGGTGTGGATTTTGTGAGTGGATTGTATATATTTTAATATAACATTTAAATGCTTTTTGCTGCTGCTGCTTTTGTTGTTGTTGCTGTTGTAGTAGTTGATATAATGAATTAGTTAATTATTTTCGTTTTCTTTTTTTTTTATTACACACACACAATTGATTTATAATTTGATTTTTTTTGTTTTTTCGCTTAAATATATTGCTAATTGTATTTAATAGTATTATTATTTTTATAATTATTATTATGTATTCATGTATTAATGATAACTGTGTTTTTTTTTTTTTTGTTTTTCTCTTTTCGCAATGGAAAATATATATATGTATATGGCATGAGAGAGTTTTGTTCCTGTTCCTAATCGGTTTTGTTAAAAAGACTGAATATATATGAGTATATAGAGAGGGCGGTTTTGTGGGCGGTGAAAGGATTTAGGTTATTTTTCATCTTTGACTAACAATTAAACAAATCTATATAGGTGTGTGTGTGTGTGTGAGTGTGTGTTTGTGTGTATTGCTAATTATTGCTAAAAAACCAATTTCATTATGCTGGATTTTTATTATTTTATTAAGTCAGTTATGTGTGTGTGTGTGTGTGTGTATAAATGTTAACAATTAATTTATTAATAATTAGAGAGAGAGAGAGAGAAAGTGGGAAAAAAAAGAGTATAAACAGAAACAGGGCGTGTCTATTGCATTCGTTTAAGGCTTGAAAACATAAAAACTAAATAAATGCATTTAACTTTCGTTTCCCTTATTCCTTTTATGATTTTTGATTTTGTGTGATTCTAAAGCCATTTGGAAGAAGCAATTAAAAGTTTTATGCTTATTTATTTCGTTTTGCTTTCTTGCATTTTTTTTTGTTTTTTTTTTTTATAGTTGAAGCATTTAAAGAAACTTTTGTCAATAAGGCTAAATAATTATAGAAAAATTTGACTTTCTTGTGGTGGTTCGTTTGTCAAATTAAAAACTAAATTAATGTACAATCGCATTTTTTGTTTTGTTTTGTTTTACAATATTAATCATTTGTTTCAATAAATATTTACTTCATGTGATTGATTGTGTGTGTTGTTTTTTGTTTTTCTTTCAAGTTTTTCTTCAGAAATAGAAAATTGTGTAGAAATTTTTTGTTTGCCGGGAGAGTTTAATTTTTTTTTCTTTCGATTTTTTTTTGTTTTGTTGTTTTCTTCTTTTTTTCACGTTTATCATTCTTTAGTTTTCTTTTCTATATATATTAATATTATCATTATTTTTATTGTTATTATTATGATTTCATGGTTTTGTTATTATTTTACGAATTACACTAATAATTACATAGTTGTTGTTGTTTTTGTTTTTGTTTTTGCTTATGTAGTAAACTTAAAAAACAAACATTTATGCTTTCAATTTCCATTGTTTCATTTAAAATGTTTTTTTTTTTTTAATTTGTTGTTATTATTATACTTATTATTCGTATAATAATTATAAATTGCGTGAATTGTTCGTTTTGAAATTAAGTTTTGTGTTGTGTGTGTTTTTTGCTTTCGACATCCAATTTTCAACTTTTTTCCTTTTCTCATATTTCAGCTAACATATATATTTGATTCATAATATATATGTCTATATCATATGCACGAAAAATTGTTATACATCTATATAGTTTGGGGGGTGTTTGCATATGTATGTATATGTATGTGTGTGAGTGTGTGTATGGATGTGTTTGTTTGTTGTTTTTTCTACATAATTTGCTTAATTTTGCCCGCCCTTATAATGGTTTCACTATTCGTATATATATCGATTCACATATATATATATTATAGATTTTGTTTGATATTTTTTTTTTACGTTTTTTGTTTTTATGTTGTTGTTTTGCTTAAAACTTACTTAATTATAAAACTGGCCCACCCACTTACATACATTTGCACGCACACACACACACACACACACGCACGCACACACACTTGCAACTGCATTCGTGATGTGTGTGGCTGGGTGGGTGTGTGTGTGTGAGTGGGTACGTATGTATGTGTGTGTGCGCATTGCTTTAACTTACAGGTAAGTTTGAAGAATTTTTTCCAGTGTTTCTTGCTTTCTATCATTTTTTTTTTGTTTTTATGGTTTTTTTTTTTCGTTTTATTTTGTTTTCCTTTTTCATCCCCTCACGAAAAATTGTTGTTTATATATGCGAAAAATCTTCTTCATTATAAATGTGTGTAGTTGCTGTTGTTATTGCAGTTGTTGTTGCTGTTGCTTATTGTTGTTAGTTTGCTTCGCGCAGTGTATTTAGTTGTTCCTTTTTATTTTGCTTCTGCTACTTTCCATAGTTTCGCCCTTTTCGTTAGCTGCCATTAGCTTAGATCCTTTGTCGGTATCCTTTTTTAACTGCTACCGCTGCCGCTGCTGACGCTGATGCCGCCTTCTTTCCGTTTGCCACTTTAATACCTGCGCGCTGTGCCATTATCTCAGGCATAGAATTCACGATTATTCGCATTTTTCGCATAGGAATTGTTGGCTGGCGAACGCTTTGGCTCATCCAAGGCATAGGAACCTTCATCCTTTTTCCTCATGCGGTACACAATGAACATGACCACTAAAATGGCACACAAAAGGCCAACGACAGCGCCGCCAATAACAGCTAAAAACAAAGAAAATATTTCATTATTAGCTCATATGTACGTAAGGTTAATCCATAAACGAGGACTGGCGCCAATAAGTAAGTAATTTAACAAACTGCCATCAATCATTTAAAATTGTACATGGCAAAGTTTTAACAATTGAGAAATGGTCATAAACAATTAATGGCTAAAGGTGCAGCAGTTTGCATATATGTATGTACATATGTATATGCCATCGGCTTCTCACTTCAATAAGTGAAAATAATAATACACTTTTATTTGCTTAAGAAGCAACAGAATTCCGAATGGTTGAAAAGAGACTTGGCATCACCTACAATATTATTATTACTACTTTGAATTGTACACCATGGCGGATGAATTATTTATTCTTAAAGCTTATTTAAATCAGGATCTATATAAGCTGTTAGTTGGCAAATAAATATATATTCTAAATTAACTTAGAACGTGTCTCTTGTTAGAAAAATTATGTCTGATAATCAATTTCAAAAAATACTTTGAATAAAATACAAAAAATTTAAAACATTTCTATATTTGACTTGTAAGGATTTGCAAACAAAATACAGAATTAGTGATTCTGTAATTAATTGTCAAACTAAGTAGCTTTAGAAACACATCCTTTGAATCTAAAAGTGTTTGTTTAGTATCAAAATATGAAAAATCTGAGAAGTTGCGGTTGAGCTGAGCTTGAAATCGGAAAAGGCTGGGTTTGTCTTATTAGAGTAATATCATAAAATAGTTTAAACTTGATTTTAATATCAACTAAATTAATGAATAGAAGTTGGAAATCAAAACAGGCTTGATTTCTATAATATAATACTTAAAGCTTGGATCGATTCGTTTTTGTGGACATTTTATTATGTAAATCTGTAAACATTTAGTTGCAAATAAGATTGATTGAAAACAGCCTTTAATTCTTATTTTAATTTTTAATGTATCTAAAATCGTTGTTTGATTCAAAAGTTGAGAAAATCAAGGGTTTAAAACCTTTCTTCTTTGATTGAAATTACCTATGTAGCCAGTCCTCGTATTATGTTTCAATCGTTCTATTCACTTACCTGCCAATATGCCTGGCTGGGCAAAGAAGCTTGTCGTGCGATCCTCTTCACTCATGATGACCACCTCGTTGCCCGCGGGCCTGTGTTCGGTTCGTTGATTCTGATCCGTTGGCTGGCTATTGACGTTGTTGTGCGGATTCAATTCATGCACTGTGTTAGTTCTTTCACTGCCACCGCCTGCTAGGAACGAAAAAAAAAAAAACAAGAAATAAAAGAAAGGTGATGAGAAAATGGCATAAAGCTGCAGAGAATTGACACAGTTTCCATAAAGCCCCAATTTAATTTCCATGGCGTGCAAAAAAAAACAAACCAAAAATAAGTAAAATGAAAAGAGAGAACACATAAAAACAAAAGAGAGCGATACATATTCAATTAAATTGATTCAAGTGTCAATATTTGGATGTGTATGTGTATGATTAAGTGAGTATGTGTGTGTATGTTAATGTTATGCAGTTCATATATACAATATACAAGATATTTTGGGGTTTCCAGACGTTCTACGTGCCATTAAATTCCATTTGATAACAAGAAAACTAACTAACTAATTAGTATTATTTGAATGACCACCATAAAAGTAACATTGAGGGGATTGCTAACAGCAGCAAAAAGCTGTAACAGAATGAAATGAAAGAGAAAAAATTGTACACAATTTCCTTTTCTTTTTTTGTCTTCTTTTGTTTCTGCTATTGGCGTTGACAAGCTCAAGTAAACATGATTAAAGTACAGTAAAGGGAATTTAATGCCTGTCAAACAAATGATTTTCAATTAATTTAATTGAAATTTACCCCTCGAGGCTCGTATGTACGTTTGAGTGTGTCTGCGTGTGTTTGTGTAATTGTTGATTTCTCTCAACGCCTCTTTCCTTTCTCTCTCTCTCTCTCTATCTATCTCCCTCTATGATTCCCACAAATGACAGCTTAACAGGCTGAGCTTTGATTTTCAATTGAAATAGCCCCAAAATTCATTTAATTTGTGCTAAAATTATTGCCTACTTATTGGGGTCTTTGGTCTTCAACAAAACATGGCCTACTTATTGAGGCAAATCCATCATTTAAAACAAATATTTTTGATAAATTTCTACTTAAATATAATGCCAAGCAATTGACTTAGCCAAGCGGAAGTTATAAATATTTGCCTTTTATGGCCATTTTCGCTAAAAGCTTTTAGTTTCTACATTTATGAAAGGAAAGGGAAGAGAGAGAGATGCTAAGAAATTGTTTAAACTGTTTGAAGTTTGTATCAATAGAGCAGAAAATTGTCTACGTAGGGCCACTTAAAATTTAGTTGCAGAATGAAACTTTTACTCAATTGAAATTTCAGCCAACTACTTTCCCTAATTGCACAACATCGAAAAAGCCTGATTCATTGATTCGATTAACTGTGCCGCTCAGTTTACTATACGCTGTTTGAGCTATGATTTGAATTGGCCAACTGATCAATGGCTTGCATATTCAACACTATTTTCGGTGCTTTTTTGCTGATGCAGTTTGCTTGCAGCCTTTATTTCCCCCTCTTTTTCGGCCACACAGTGTTTGAGTTTATGTGTGTGTGTGTTTGTGTGGTCAACTGTAGGCAATTATGACCAAATTATAGTCCTGCCATGTCATTCCACTTTCAAATTGATTGTGTTTGTGTTGGCACTGCCTGGCAAACATCAAAGCAGGCCATAAAATCCACAAGCCGCATGCCATTAGGCGAAAACTGAATAACGGCTGTTGCCATTCCCATTTCTCCTTACCCCGTAAACCCAGAACGACATCCTAACCGCTGCTTCTGCTCGTTGTTGTTGCACTCAACGCTTACGCTTTAGCAGTTTTCGTCTATAAATAGTGATTGTCAAAGGCATACACAGACATGAGCAACAATGCCTCAAGTAAGCAGCTACAGTTACACAGCAAAGCAGTCATAGACCCAGGAGCAAACAAGGAACGTTGGGGATTGGGGCAGTTCAGTGATTTTTCATTTGAAGTGCGTCAAGTGTTTTTCCACTCCCACACACACAGACACACACACACACTTACACTCACATACATACGCTATAACACGTACACACTGAGTAAATCACTGCGCGGCTTAGAGAGATTTTTCAAAAAAAAAAATAAAGCAAGAAACAACCATTCGATTTAACTTTGAGTTGAAAGAGCTGACTGGCTAAGAAGTAGAAGGAGGATGAAGAGCGGGTGTGCCAGAGGTAGGAGTCATTGGAGTGTTAATGGAACTTCATGCCTAGGGCATGCAGAAATTTTGCCAGCCTTCGACCCTTTACTCCCTCTTGATTGAGTGTTTTAGCATTAGACTGAAGCTAAATCGATTTGTTTGTTTGTTTGCCATGACTTATCGACTTATCGGCCCAACGGCATCTAAGCCAAAATAGAAAGTAGTCGAAAGAAGAAATTGTGATAATTAATTATCTAAAACTATTGTTCAATTAGTTGGACAAAGGACTAAAACTAAATGTTGTCAATTAAATGGAAAACTAATGCATGAATAAGAATGAATAAATGAGTGAATGAATGAATGAATGAATCAATGAATGAAGAAGTGTATAAAAGTATGATTTTGTTAATGTTTTTTCTTCACAACTTGGAGTGTTAAATGTTTATATTGTTTTTTTGTTTTGGTTTTTGTTAAGTAGTGTATAAAATGGTCTCATTTCTGTTCTGTGGGACGGATGGGAAACAGTAAACAGTTGGGGTTTTGTTTGTTTCGTGTTTTTTTTTTCAAGGTGGGCCGTAACAGCTGATTCGTGGCGACGTTTTCTTCTTCTTGTAGAGCGTTTTTCTTTCCCAGTAAAAAAACAAAATATTCAAATATATAAATTCAAGAATACTTGAAGTATTAAATTACAATACAAATTACAAAGTTATAAATAGAAAACTACATAGAAATCAACAAAAGTAGTCTACAATAAATATAAGTTAAAGTACAAAGAAATAATGAAATTTGTTATATCAATTTTTTTTTTATAGCATTGCCATTAAATGACTAAGACTACCTCAAAAAATATAATGAAATTTCACAACAGATCATCTCTGGCAGAGGTTTCTTAAATAGTCTGTCGTCTAAATGATTGTAATCTTAGTCTTTGAAATATCCTTTACTTTAATTCCTTTACTGCTTTACTACCAGACATTATTTATTTTGTCTTTTCCTTAGAAGGAAAGAAAGAAAATGCTTTTATAAAATTCATAAACTATAACTGGATATAAATATTTCTAGATCTTATCATTTTAAAATATGTAGACTTTTGGAACCTCGCCCTTTAAAGTATGCAATAGGCTGCCCATGAAATCAACATTTTTAAAGAGTATAAAACTTTTGTAGTTGAAAAAAAAGGATTCATAGAATCTTTGCATCGAGCAGCATTTTTTAACCGCAGGACAATGAAAAATTTCCACATTTATTTTCAAAAGCAAATACTTTGCCTGCCTTCATTTCCTCAGATCGGCCATTGATTGCACAAATATTATATGAATTTTTTAAGCTTTTTGTTCTATTTCTTGCTTTTCGATATACCAAAACGAAAAAAATGAAATCTATTAAACTCAATCTACAATAGAAATCCAAGCATTAAATCGCAAAACATTGCAAGAATTTAATCTACTTTGAAGAGAGCTTTTTTTTCATCTGTGTATTTCAAAACTGACGACGACTTGCAGTCTAGTCCTTGGCCAGAGATGTCCTTTTTCTCTTTTCTTTTCTTTTCTTATTTTTTATTGTATATACCATGCCACTCGACAGAAATAAATAGAAATATGTGTGCATAGAAATGACAACACGACACAAAAGCATAAGCAACAAAAAGAAAGCAAAGTAAACGATCACAAACCGTAAAGTAAAAGCAACAATAAAATATATATAAAAAAAAACGTAAATATATATATGTATGTATATAGCAAAAGAACAAAAAGAAAAATAATAATAAAGGTGAAGGGGAGGGGTGTTTTTTTTTCAAGGAAATGAGGGGCTGTGGGGGGTGGGTGGTGGAGGGCAGATAAACCAAATGATAGAAAGAAATTTGTAAAAAATAAAAACCACTGACGCTCTGAGTTGCCACTATCATCGCCATCATCATCATCATGGCCATGTCCTTGGCCAGGCTTTTCAATTTTGGTGATATCCGTATAAATCTCATCATCCTCCTCGCTCGGATCATCGACATCGATGGTGGTAATATCATCATCGTCTACCTTGGGCATGTTTTCATGTTTTTCTTCGTCTTGTTTATGGATAGGCAATTCATCTTCATTTTTATGATGGATACCAAAGACATCTGTGCTGCCGCCAATAACATCGCCTTCTTCATTATCATCGCCGTCATTATCATTGCCAGCGTCATCATCATCACCATTATCATCGTCATCGTCGCCATCATCATCACCATCGTCATCGTCATGGCCCCCATCACCGCTGCCATCGATGGGCAGAGGTCGAACATAACCATCTTGATCTTCTTCATCAAGATCATCGACATGATGTGTGATGGGTGTGTTTGAGATCGAGGAAATGGTCGTGGTGCTGGGAGTTGTCTCTAATTGCGTTTGATTGACTATGGCAACTGTTGCTGCTGTTGTAGTTGTTGTTGTTGTTGTTGTTGTCGATGAAGAGGAAGACGAGGAGGAGGATGAGGGCGAGGTCTGTGTAGTGGTTGTTGTTGTGGGTGTTGATGGTAAATGAGCTGCTGGATAAGAGAGTTTTGTTTTTGGTTTTTTTTGTTGTTGAATGTGAATTGTGACTGTAACTAAAATTAATATGGTCGTTTACGTTTGTCAAGTAAAAGTCAGTTTCAGTTAGTGTTTCACTTATTGGTATGTATAATTGTGTGGTTGTGGTTGTGGTAGTGTTGTTATTGTTGTTGTTGTTGTTGTGGTTGTAGTGGGTGGACACAATTACTAGTTGTCTAGCTTGATCTTTACCGATTGTATTATGACCACTGATGTCACTACCACTTCCGATGATACCGTTCTGGTTGTTGTTGTTGTTGTTGTTGATGATATTGTTGATATTATTATTATTATTAAGATTATTATTATTCGCTGTGGTGCTACTACCAATGATTGTGCCACTATTCGATAGATGATTGCTGTCGATTTGATTGTTGTTGTTGTTGATTCTACTCGAGATGAGGTCGTTGTTGTTGTTGTTGTGGTTGCTGTTGTAGTTGTTGTCGTTCGTTATATGCTTACTATTTGAATTGCCGGCACTGCTACCACCACCTTGTGAAATGCGCGTATTATGCGAACCATGCGAATCGTGATGATCCGTATCAGAGTCCTCGTCATCAGGGCCAAAACCAGAGCCAGAATAGTCTCGATCCTTCTCTAGATCGTCGTGTATCTGCAAGAGTAAATAGAATACAAAAAATTAGTTTCATTACAAAAAACATTCGATTACAAAGAACCAATTATGTTGAAATTCTCCGGCATCTATGTAGAAATGGTCCTTTAATTGGAATAGTTGGTCACACTAATGCGCAGTGTTAGTAAACGAGAATTATAGTGTTTATGCAATCTCTTAGATATTTCAAACTTAATGTAATGCAGAATGTTACGCTAAAAGGCTCTCAACATGAATTCAGTGTTGTTCAATTACTATAGATAAGAAAGTTTAGACTCACACATTTCAGTGTTAGTCAACTATTATAGACAAGGATGAAAAAACTGATCCTTTTAACATTCCAAACATAGCTTACTTTACTTAATATTTGAAATGTAAAATTATCAAAATAATCACTTTACGTAACAGTGTTGATAAATGACAATTGAGCTGAAAGTACTAAACTCCCATCTTTAACACTTTCCTATTCGCTTAGTGTTTTTTATAGCAAATTTATTGGATAATATGAAAATGCCATAATTGGCCACACCATCATGTAAAGTTGCTTAACTTGTGCATTCGTTTTTAAATCTTTATTTTTTTTCTCACAGTTCTCGTTTTCCTAGTAAATTTTATTTCATCATTCCATTATTATGCTGTCAGTTCTTTTGCCATTTTCATAAATTTCACTTGAAAGAACTTAAAAGAAGCACTACGAAACGGAACAGAACAGTACAGAACAAGAACGGAGCAACAAATGGCAAGCATTTTCATTGAAAATTATGCTGGCTTTCAGTCTGCTCACTTCAGTTACACTCCACTTCACTCCACCTTCACTTTATGTGTCTATGTGTCCTTGACTCGTTGCTTCACATAAAATGCCAGTCGAGTGGGCTTTTGTGGGAGTGTGTCTGCCCCCTAGGGACACATTTATATACATATATAAATTCATATATATATATATATGTATATATATATGAAACCATTGTCTGACTCAACGATGACTGTGGCGGTTTTTGCGGTTTAGAGTGTATGCCAAATGAAAATAGAAACCTTCCCATACACACAGACAGACAGATCCACACGACACAGTGGCTACAAGAAAAGCGACAACTGTGACCAATGTCAATTGGCAAGGGACAAAAGGAAGAACAAACCAGAAAGAAAGAACGACAGTAAGAGAGAGAGAGAGAAGGAGCGAAAGAAAGGACAACAGAAGGAGTCCCAACATTCTCCTTGTTTATTTACTATATAATTTCGGTACAGGCCATAAAAAGTAAGAGAGCGAGAAACACAAAATCCACTTAATTGAATTTGTTCAGGCGTTATGAAATGGCCAAAAATAAGTCTGGACCAGGCTACGACACTTGTTGACCCCAAACGCATACCCCGCCCTCATGTCGGCCCGTCTTTCCCCCCTCTCCACATCCCATTCTTGCCATACACATGTGAGGATTTTCCATTAAAAATGTGATTTGAAATTAATTGTTTTTAGCCAACATTTTACGCGGCACACAATTGAAAAGCATGTACATATAAAGCTGCTGGCTGCCGGCAGGCGGTTGCCATTTACCGCATATTCCAGTATTCCGTCCCGCCGCTTCCACCCCCTCGTGGATACATCAAACAAAACAAAAGCAAAAAATAAACAGAAACACGAAAAATAATATCCAAAAAATTATCCACAGCTTAAAGGAAATTGGAAAATTTGTTCCATGTTGTTGTTACGGTTATTTTTTTGTTAAGCAAAATTGAATTAAAATATTTGCATTTCTTGGTAAAATTGCGTATACGCCCCATGTGGAGCTCATAAATTTAAAAAGGACACCAACAAAAGAGCGTAAAAACGAGAAAAAGTCCTGTGAGAGAGTGAAGGCAGAGAAATGTGAAGAAAAATTACAAATTGTTATATAATAATTGTTTCATACTTGTATATAATTAAAACGGCATTACAAGGCTACTTTTATATACTCTATACAACATTTTTATGTAAACTAAACACACTTAAATAATATTATGAATTATTTTAAGGGCAGCTCAAGAATTCTATTGGCCACATAAAATATAACTGATTATGATTGATTGCTGGTCAAATGAAAATAAAAAGGCTATTTATAAGCAGAATGGACATTTGATATCCATTATCCATCTAGTTCTTAGCGAATTCTCTTTTCCTATGCTACATTCTAAGTTACTTAAGCGCTTAGCTAGAAGGCGACTGTTAAAATTCGTAAATTAAGTTTGTTTATTAATTTGCCAAGGTTTTTGTTGAATGCTGATTTAATCCTTGTTGTAATGCCTACTCATCCGTAAAATGTCATATGGAAAAATCATTATCATAGGAAAGAGTTCCAATTTTTGACAACTTAATGAAAAATGTTCAAATTATCAACTATTTTGAGAAGATACCAGCAAGCAGCGCTAATCTAAGTTTAAAGTAACATGTAATATGACAATATAATAATGGATTTCATTGTTTCAAAAAGTCTAGAAAAGAGGCTCAAAAACTGATCAGATTTTAAGAAGAGTAAGGCAATCCGTATCAGAACTTCTCTCAGAGAATGTAAGATAATCTATATGAAATAAAATACCTTGATTCACAATTATTAATCCTAAATTGAAATTATCCCTATAAGGCTTTTAAAAGGCATTACATATGTATCTTAAAGTCATGGACATTGTTCTAAGCAAAAATGGATATAAATTAGATTAAAACTTATGCAGCTTTCATTTGACCGCTTTTAAACCGACTCTAATCTTTTTTCAAGTACTTTAACTAATATACTTTAGTCTACACTACAAGTAATGAATATATATGTAAAGATATACTTAAAAGGAAATTGCTTTGCCACACTTTTAACACACATTTAAGTATATATATGTATGTATATAAAGTAGGTACATATATCGGTATGCCCTGTTTGTGCTCCCCATTTCTCTCACTTTCACAGTTACTCTCCATCTTTCTCCTCTCTTTACTGTCGATGATTTTTGCTCTCTTTGGCATTTTGCCGCTTGATTTATGCAGCAATTAGCAAGGGATTGGGGTAAGGGAAAGAGACGAGGTGGAACTTAGAAATTCCCCTTTAACTTGTAAAGCGAATCGATAAAATGTGGCAACCGCTCTGTGGCAGTGGTGGTGGTGGTGCTGCTGCTGCTACTGGTGGTTGGGTGGTGGCCAGTGTGAATTTATGCAATAAATTGCTTTGTTAATAAAATATGAAGTATATGCTGGCATTGCTACTGCTGCTTCTCTGCAGTGGCTGTAACAGATGCTGATGCTGCACCCCTGGAACCCTTTTGCTCCTGCCCCCCGCTTTGCTTTCCCTCAAAATGTGGGTCATGCATGAATTTAAATGATGTCATTTTAACGTTGGCCACCTGCTACCTGACTGCCACTACCAATGGCCCATGCTGCTGCTGCTGATGCTGCTGCCACTCGATCTGGGTGCACTTTCCGCTTGGTCGCATTAAATTTGCATTTTCTCTCCTGATACTTTCAGCAAATGTAACCGGAGACCCACATGGCGTATGCTTGATATACGGACAAGAAGAAAGAAATTCGTAAAAAACACAAAAAAAATAAAACAAATAACGAACATTCATAAAAACCGTTTATGAAATTTTCTACAAGTTTTTCTTGCACAAAGAAACTTTCTTTCATTCATTTTGTCTGTTTTTAGCCGACTCACACACACACACACAGACACACACACAAAAACTACTTGCTAGTGTTGTTTGGTGCAAAACAAATTAAACACACAAAAAACCCAACTCAGAGAGAGCGAGAAAAAGTCAAACAACACAATGAGGAAATATTTTATAAATGAAGAAAGAAAAATGTACAAGAGCACACAGAGAGAATAAGTCAAGGAAAAGTATAAAAAAGAGTGGCAACAACCTTCGAGTTGCCTCATAATGAGAGCAAATTGTGTCAGCTCGCGGGTGGATGCAACATGCGGTGACTGCAGGAGATGGGGCATGGCTTCATGCATAAACAACAAGTTTCTGAGCTGCTGCTGCATTTTCTGTTTTCCTCAAAAAAAAAAAAAAAACGAGAAGGGAGAAAAAGAACAACCAGAGAAAGAGAGAGGGAAAGAAAAACCATTGCACCGAAGTTGTCATGGTCCCCAAGGAAAAACGAAATGATTTCACTCTCCTCTCAACTCCTCCCCCCTTACTTTCGCCTTGCTCTGCTCAACTAACTGTGAGCATAATTAATGCCTGGGAATTTAATTTTAACTTGAAATTTATTTCTCTCTACAATCTTCAATAGGGGCCAAGAAAAATCAGCTAACTTTTCGCTTGTGGATAAAGTTTTTTCCCCCTTCTAACGAGTAAATTGACGATTTGACAATGTTTTTTTTTATTCCTTGTTACTTTTCCTTAGTGTCCCTATCTTTTCTACTGTGCTGCAAGTGCGTGACATTACCAAAATGTTAGTTTTCGGTCTTTCAACATTTCCTCTACCATTCCTTCCTCTTGATTTTTGCTTCTAATTTTGACCTGCAGGAAATGGACAAAAGTTGTATGTTATTTTACTCTCTTTCTCTTCATATATAGAGACCACAGTCCCAGGACATTGGCGAAAAATATAGATAGAGCGAGAGTAAATTTATATAGTTTGAAATAGGTTTTCTGTTTCTTTTTTCCATTTTTTTTTTGCTTTGGTTTTGTTATGCTTTGTTTCTAGTTTTTGTGCATTGGCATAGCTCAATAATTGCTGGGAATGGGAGTTTGGTTGGTTGGTTAGATGAGTTGGTTAGTTCTGTTTCTAATTTATTTACATGCACTTGCAACTTTTGGCCTCTAGAGAAACGCAGAGCAACACCCAAGAGAGAAAGAGCGAGCGGCACAATGAGGGAAAGATAGAGAGAGAGAGAAAAGGGAAGAGAGTTTCCTGCCACAACTCAATTTTCCAAGTGGAGGATAACTTACGGCTTATTTAGACAACGAAATTGAAAATTCGTTTCGTTTCGTTACGTTTAGTTTTTCTTTGCTTTTGCTACTCTCTACCTTTTTTCTCTCCCTCATTTTGTTTTTGTTTTTTCTGGTTGCACTTTTAGCAAAAAAAAAAAATGGACTTAAATATATTTGTTGGTCTTTTTGCTGTCTTAAATTTGATCCCTCTTTTTGCTTTTTTCTTTTTTGGGGCTTTTTCTGCACTTATTATTTTCCAATTGCCCATTTACATTTAGATTGAAGTGAAACGTAAAGCAATAAGGGCCAAGAGCCCCAAAAAAAAGGGTTAGCAATTTAAGCCCAAAATACAGCTACATACATATATATGCATATGTACGTATCTATATGTAAGTGTTTATGTAGATATTTTATATGAATATGTACAAGTGTTTCAGTTGTTGGTATGTGTGCGTGTAATTTAGGCTATGGCAATATTAAATGTATATTACACATGCTGAGAAAAAGGCTCAGAAAATGTCAAAAAAGGGCAAAACTTTGAACTCATATGGTTAAAAGATGTCCATGAACTTTAATCTTAAAACTTTTTACAATGTGTCATTGGAACTGAGCCAAGTTGTTGATCTAGATCAGGTTTGTTCTTGTTGTTGATAATAAACAAAATTATGTCAAATCTAGATCAGCAAACTTATAAATCATCTTGATGAAAGTGCTTGATATTGTAAAAACTTTTATAATTATGCCCAGAAATGTATGAAAAAGGTTTTCGTTTCAGAAGAACTACAAAAAGGCCACCTGAAAATTACTTCCACATGAAGAAACATGAATCTAATAATGATAAAAGCAAAAGCAAAAGCAAAAAATATGTAATGGTAGAAATGCCTTTTGCACTAAACTAAATTTCTGACATTAAAATTAATAACTTTAAATGGAACCACTGAGAAAAGCAGCCTTTAAATGGTTTCAGAAATATTTCAAGTTATCATCAGTTATAAGTTGAAACGATTCTTAATGGCTGCTAATGTGTATAAGTCAATTAGAATACAGATATGAATTAGAATGCATTAAAATTAAGATCATAGGATGTCCTTTTTAGTGTGTTAGTCCCAAAATTCAAGTTCTAATGATCTTGTATACATCATAAACGTATGATTTATAACTCCCATTGAAGTTCTTGAAACTTTCTGTAGTTTCTAATTTATAAGCTACTTTTCAATGGGTTTCTTTCCGTTTTGGTAGATTTTCTCAGTGCATACTTATAATTTTTTGGTTGTCTTCGCCTCGGTTCGCGCCTTGTAAATAATTGCATTTTAAATGCGCGAAGCAAGTAAATTGAAAAAGTTTTTTAGGTGGCTCTAAGGCGCGCATTGTTGTTGAAAACTTTTCCAGCAACAGCCACAGCCACAGCCGTCGTAAACTGGCCAAAATGTATGTCGTGGCCTTGCAGAATTGTGTTGCCAGTAACAAGTCTAACAATTGCCATTGTCTTTTTCATAAAAAACAACAACAACAACAAGCCAAACACCAAAACAAGAGATAGAGGGCCTAGCCAGGCCATGGCAGGCCAGAAGTGTGCAAGTTGCAACCGTGTTGCATACTTTTAAGCATAATGTGGCATTTAATTGGCATGGGGCGGGAGACGACTTCAAGCAGCCGCAACAGAGTTGACTTGGAGTTGAACTGAAAATGAGGCCACATTTATCAAGCTGGCAGTTGTAAAAAGAGATACAGATAACAACCAAACAAAAAAAAAGGGCCAAAGGGAAAATCAGAAGGAGGGAGTTGTACTTTTGTTGCGGCAGGATACTACTGCAAATTTGCGCATTCATTTCACATTCATTTGGCTTTCAACTTCATCACGTGCTAAGCCTCTGATTGCAAATGGCAAAGATTTATACTTTAAATGTTGCCATTGCCCATCAGAGTTTTTTATGCTTTAATTTTTTTTGTCCACACATACACACAAAAAAAATGTGCCATTTCGGCAAAACGCAACGAAGCGTCATCATCATCATCAACCAAAAAAAAAAAAAAAAAAAAAGAGAAGAGAAAAAATGAGGAAAAAAACACGAATAGGAAGAAGGGAAATCCAACTCATCAGCCCAGCCGGAAAATCAATAAACCGCACCCAGGCTTGGCGTTTTCCCCTCTTCATCTCTTCTCGTTGCTCTTCTTTTTGCTTATCTCCCCAACCAAATTTCTTCTTTTTCCCATTTTTTTTTTTTTTTTTTTTTGGTTGCCTTCCTTTCACAATAAATTAGAAGTAGCCGCATCATCAGCATTAGCTCCAGTTTCAACTGGGCCTCCACTTTGCCCATCTTTTCACTTACTTTTTTTCTATTTGCAACATAAATAATAATCTTTTTTTAATGCAAATTTATACCTAGCTTTAGTATAAGCCTACAATTCATAATGCCAGATTTTGTTTGGCTCTCTTTCGCTCAGTTTTATGTTAATTACAAAGTTCCTACTTAAGGGTTAATTACACTTTTTTTTTGTGTTTTGTGTGGCTCTTAGAAATAAGTGTTTTTTGTTTTTTGAACACTTTGCAGCTAATCATCATTGGAGCTGGCGGAGAGTGAAGTTAAATTTAATGACAAGAGCCCAAAACCATAAACTGCAGCAGGTTGCTTCTGCGTATTCTACTTAAAGTTGTTGCATTTTAATTGCACTAGGTAGCTGCTAGGTGGCAAAGCTTGAACTAAAAGCATCCGTACACACACACACACAAAGACACACCGCGCCACATGTGAGCACTTTGAAACTTTAGAGGTAAGCTGCTGTTGGGTTATGCCCACATGCTGCGACATCATTAAAATTTTAATGCATCTGAGTTGCCTAAGCGAGTTGACAATGTAATGTGGCATGGGCATATCCCCATATGGGCATGGTCATAGGTATGTATCTCCTTCGCCCCCACGTCTCCTGACAAGACCGCCAATTTCTACACAGAGCTTAGTAAGGAAAAATACTCGAAAAGTTAACTGTGAGATGAGCTGAAAATAATTGCAGCACATAAAATGAATTTGTATAAATTATTTCCCTAAAGAAGTTTTGTGGTAAATGGGAATGCTGAATGCCATAAGAACTCTTTCCAAAATGTCAAGAAGCAATGCCATATTAGACACTTTGAAATTTTAGTGTCAAAACTCTTGAAAAACTCTCTCAACAAAGTAAAATGATTAAAAATTAACCTCACACGATTTTTAATTACATCTAAGGTCATAAGGTTAGCTTCTTAAAGCAATGCAAATACGATTGTTTAATGTTATTTTTTTTTTAACAAATAAACAAACCATAATGGAAATGTGAGAGACATTAATTGAACAAAATAATTGAGCAACATTCCATTCAATTAATTTCGTACAATCTATATTTATGGGTTAATTATATTATCAATTATTATAATTGAGGTATATGACATTTTCATACCACATTTAAAATATTATTTCATTGGGTTTAGTTGCGCGACATATTGGAGACATAAAACAAAAAATTGCTCAAATAATTGACATTTTATAAATTCTTTTTCATTGATAAAGGATGCGCATTAAAGTGTTTATTTTGTTTATTGATTAAACCCATATATTTTATTCTTCAAAATATTCTTAAGCTCTTAAAAGATTAATAGTTTTCTATAGTTTTTATGATATTCTCTGTTTTAGATTTCATTTTATTAGTTTCTATTTCATTTGCTTCCAGGGTATCCGAAATTACAGACTCTTACATGTAATGCCAATGCAATGCTGCTGCAACCACAAAGCTTGGTTTAAACGTTCCCTCCCTGACCTCACCTTGAACTAAGGAACAGCACATGAATAGAAATTGAAATAGAATTGTGGCTGAAGAGGAAGAAAGAGCAGAAATGATGAAGCAGTGTAGGGGAAAGAATCGCTCATTAGTGGTTGTGAAAATGTGAAATCAATGTGCAAGAGAAATGCAATCGCAAATGGAAGTCACATACATCGCACACACGTAACTACTAAATGGATTCCATTCTATTGTTGACTTTTGGAATTTAATTAAAATACAAATATTTAACTGAACTCACGTTGGCCCCTCTGTTTCTATCCTCAAATTATTGTCAAATATTGATTGATGGCGAATGTCTGTGGGTGTACGTGTGTGTGTTGGAATGAGAATGAGAATAACTCTCTGGGCCACAACCTTGCCTAGTGACAAATGAATATGCATGGGATACAGTCAGGTACAAATGCAATTAACTAAGCCAGCCACGCCCCAGAAAAGTAAAAGAAGTAAAACCCAAGGAAATGTGTGTGGGAGAGATGAGAATAAAGATTTTTCAACACAAATGTTAAATTATTCATAGGCAAAAAGGAAGTTGCTTGACCTACGACTACGTCGATGAGGATGACGATGCCAACGTCTACTACTACTAGAAAGAGAGAACAAAAATCCAGGTTCAACAAACTGGCATCACGTTGCGCCTAAAAGCATGCAGCAGCAGCAGTACACTCAAGTCAAATTGCAACAGAACCTGAGATGGGACTACGACAACGACAAATGGCAGTTAAAAAGGAAACGAAACGAAGGATCAGAAGCAGCAGCAACAACAGCAACTGCATCATCAAGTAGATGCTAAAAGGCAGAGGGGATGAGAGAGTCTTGGAGAAATCGTAGACATTTTAGCTGTTAACCGCAATGGTACGCCGTTCGCCCAAGCAAGTCAAGATGCCTTCAGTTGTAAGTCGTCAGTTGCCAGTCAGCCAGTCAGTCAGTCGTCTGTCAGTCTCACATAATTGAAGAGTCTTTTCCCCAATCTCCCACACACACACACTTCCCCCAAAGGCTCTGACTACCTTGCCTCTGCCAGGCATTTTGCAATTCAAAACGTTGTGGCGCAGCGGCCTTTGAAGTGCCTCTTGGCCAGGATGCAATTTGGCTATGCGTTGGCATGAGTAGAGAGAACTTTCTCGAGTAGACAAAATGTTCGTTTCACTAATTGAAGCAACAACATTGAGTGAATCTTATCGGTTGAAGGCATAGAGAGCAGAGTGCAGAGAGTGGATCAGGTAGCAGACACAAACCATCCGACTAATCAAATTTCAATGCAAATCGTCAATATTTAAACAGTGTGCAACAACATCAAAAGTGATGACCGATTTGCTTCAGTTATCTCTGTTTAAGCAGAAAACGACTCAGTAGAGAAACAGAGAGAGAGAGAGAGAGAGAGAAAGAGTGAAATCCTTCTCACTCTCGGAAATTTTATGGCCCAGTTTAGCTGCTACAAATTTGTCATAAATTATGCATGTGAGTTAGAGCCACAACACGCCAAAACCCCAAAAAGGAGCAGATAAAGGAGACAAAGAAAAATGGGGGGAAAACAAAAAAACAAAACATCTAAAGGAAAAACAAAATGGCGGGCAACGCCTCCCACATCACTATCATCAGCATCCACCACCTCCATTCTCAGCCTATTCGTTGTTGTTGCCGTTGCCATCGTCGCCATCTTTGTCATCGTCATCAACTTTGACAATGACTTTGGCTTCCAAAAAACAAAAAAAAAAAAACTGATACGGCTCGGAATCTGATTCTGTGAGTCTGACTGAGTATGTTTACGCATTTGTATGCAGACGGGGCAACCTTCTAGGAATTGTTATTGCTCTTGTTACCGCATATGAAATACACTTTACCATGAAACGGGCATATGAAAGACTTTAATAGAGTGGATTTAGGGCTGAATTCACCATATTTCTTAACCATAATCTTATTAATTAATATAACTAAATTGATGCTTAGATTTGCATATTTTATATCAATTAGTGGTAGAGAACCTCTTTTTCATGTCTGGCCAAAAAAACTCATCAGTATTAAGGAAACTGTGACAAATTAAATTTGGTTCATTTAGTTTTACTTTTTGCAAATTTTACATTCAATTATTTAATGTGCATATTCTCTCTCTCTCTGTTTATCTCTGGTTTGTTTTATTAAAAACATGTTTTAATTAGGGTAACTACAGTTCTTTAATTCGTTTAATTCAATTTGATGCTGGTAGCAACAACATTTTCGCATGCCCCATAAGCCGCAGACTCAACACCAACAAATAACAAACAACAAGGACATCTGCCAGATGTTTTTTCCACCTCCCATTGAGATAGAGAGGGAGAGAAGGAGAGAGAAGGAGAGAAAAGCTGTTTGGCCTCAATGCCCTTTAGATTAAGCTGGTTATGCTTTGCGTTGCTTTGCTTTTGGTAGCCCCCTCGCATTTTCTCTCTCCTTTTGTGTATCCCTATTCATTTGGGGAATTATGTTATGTGAAATAATGCTAGATCATTTGCCAAAGACAAAGCTCCAACAATAAGACTGAAGCGCAAAGAGGAGATGACATTAAAAAGTCAGTTTAGTGCAAAACAACATATGCTTAGGCTTTTGCCTCGCAACTCACACAAAACTGTTGGAAAATATATATGTATGTATTTATATATGTACATGCAATAAATTTCAATGTCTATACATTGGTTAAGACCCATCAACTCCTCCTGCCTTCTCTTCTCTTCCCCCCATCGAGAGTTGTAGCTGTCGGATTGTATGTGGCATGTGCATTATGTATGTGTTTCAGTGTTTTTTTTTTCCTTCTGGTATTATTGAGAGAGAGAGAGAGGACTGTCACCAATAAATTCTCAATGTAAGCAACTGATATTGACAGCTCTATGCTTACGAAATTATATATGCGGCGAATGTGAGATATGTGTACTTAAAACCAGAGCAAAATTCTGGACATGAATAGGAACTGAATGGAAGAGAATAGATGTGGAGCAATGCTACGGAAAGGAATGTTGTTTACATAACAGATTTTGAGTCAGGACTTTGGTTATTTTTTATTTCGTATTGTCTAATATGAAGTAAAAGGATTGGGTTTCCTACAAACACACTTCCACGCACACACACACACACAAACTCATACACATATGTCAATCGATGTTAATTTATTGTCAATGCGGCATATGTGAGCATGTGTGTGTGTGAGTCAGTGTGTTTCTGTGTGACACAAATACCAAGCAAGCAAAAGGCTTATGCTATGTGCGCTGTTGCCTTCCTCTACGAAAAACACGTGCCGCATGTGCACGTTATTAATCAACAAGGACATACAACACACATACTCACACACACACTCATAAATACAGGCTTTTGGCTCTCAACGTTCACAGAACAACGTGCCTTAGTGTGTATGTGTTGCATGCGGCTTATTACGACACCAACAGCAACAAATGCGACAACAACTCTCGGCCTGGGCTCGGTCGGTTTGCTGCCTGGTGTGGCTGGCTGACTATATGCTGCAGTTATTTGCATATCTCCTGCTAAAAGTCCACAACACAAAAGCTCATTATCTTGTTGACACGTCTCCACAAAATGCCAGATTTTAACACAATTGGCTGGGGGTTTTGGGCCTACTAAGCGGAGAGGTAGCAAGAGCATACCCAATCCACTACACTGTTCAAAAAAAAACGCCCCCTTTAAACATAATCAATTTGATTATCTCATAGATGCAGCCAAGATAACTAAATTGTAGCGTCCATCAATGAAAATTGCCTTCACTTAAATGAAATAAATTTATAATATTACACACTTAGCAAAAAAGTCAACGATTAGAAGTGCAATAAACTTTCAAAGCAAAGGCATAGCCAGTTTAGAGACCTTTTAAATTTTATATCATTTATATACACTTAAAGTGAATCCTATAAAGATTTATTTTAAAATACTACAAATAGCAATAGATGTCTTTGTTGAAAAGGCGAATTGGTAAGACCTAGATTATCAATAACACTAAAATGATTAATTTTTTGATTTATATAAAAGATAGAGTAACTCCTCTTAAGCTATAGAGAAAATTAAATGACAAAGAAACTTCATTAAACAGTCAGTTTTGCAAAATAAATTCAAACAGATTGCTACAAACTAATTAAATGAGAGTTAGTTTTTAAAAGTTGTCCTTGTCTTAGTTTCTTATTTTTCTTAACTGTTTTTTCTCGGTTTAGTAGAACTTTAATGAAATTAATTAAGCATACAGTTTCTTCTCTACAATAAATCAAACTAGAAAAAGTGCATAGACTTTTAGTGACATTAAAAAAAAAAGGAGAAGATAAAATATAATGAAAAACCATACCAACAGTTGGCAAATTTATCATAATTTATGAAACCAACCATCATTAATAATGTCATAATGAATCCCTCAGGAGCAAACTGACAGCAAATGCGTTGACAGCAGTTGGTGAAAATAAAACACCAAAAAAGAAAAACAAAAACAAAACAAAAAAAAAAAAGAAAAAGAAAAAAACCGAGATGAAGCACTGCTTGACACTTGAGTCAACAGGATGACACAAGAGAAAATTGTGGCGGCCAGGCTAAGCTCGAGATATGATAAGCCTGAGAGAGCAATCAAGATGAGCTAAAGCATACATGTAGCCTCAGCCTGTGGGTCCGTTTTGCAGTTCCAGTTTTGCCAGCGCGTTGGTCTAATCACTTTAAATAGTCCTGGCGAGTCCTGGGAAATGCTGCAATTGTAGCTCTGCTATCCCAAAAGAGCAAACAGACAGCCATAATAAATTGCATTTTGTTGAGTGAGACAGACAGACAGACAGACTGAGAGAAAGAGAGAAAGCGAGATGAATGGAAGAAAAAACAAAAATAATCTCATGTTTAAAGTCAAGGAAATAAACTTTGAGGTACCCCGTTTTATCCCGAGTAATGTTTATTTGTGTTAAATGTTTAAATTTGTTATTTGAAATTTAATTTTTCCTTTTTCCAAATCGTATTGCAACAGTTGTACATCCGAATGAATACTAATATGACTGTCAGTAAAATATATATTGATTTTGACCATTTTCATTACTAATTAATCGACTAATGTCTCCTCTCTACTCTTCTTCTATTTTGAGTTGTTTTAACTATTATGTTTTTATGTAAAATTCCCATAAACCTTTTTCAGATGGCAATGGAAATTCTGCGCATCAATTGTCCAATTTTTGAAGCCAAAGTTAAAAAAAATAAAATTTTGTCAAGAAGTGACCTTAATTTTATATAAACTTCCTCATAATAATATACCCACTTCACTTGCCGAATACAGGGTATTAAAAAACTACAGAAGCGAGAACCAGAAACACACATATCCTCCACATGAGAGACATTTTACGTTTGTCAGTTGCATAAAAATGTCAACTCATTTCATTTTCTTGTTCGTTGGCCAGAAGGGACAACATAGCGGGTAGTACGAAGATGCAAAAGGGGACCAAAGGATATCGAGGAGGAGAAAAGAGAACGACACCAGAGACTTGCCAACTTCAGAGGACCGCAACGGAAATGGCGCAAAAAAAAGGCGAGAAGGAAAATTAGAAAATGCCACAAACCGACAGTGAGTAAAAGGTATGGATAGAGAGAGAGGAGTAGAGTTAAATGTTAAATGTCCCGGCCAAATTTTCATCGAATCTCTGAAACGTTAAGAGCGGCTAACTGCTAAAGTCAGAAATGGAAATGTTTGTTGATTTAGTAACTGCTCACTGATTGAATTACGCGAACGAAAAAGTTTCTATCTTCATTCAATTTTTTTTTTGCTGTCTACTTTTTTGCTTCTATTTGTGTTTTGTCCTTTGGCAAATAAAACAGAAAAGACCAAAAACGAAAAAAAAGAAAATTTGCCAAAATGTTTAATTAAATTCAAGCAGCTGTAGAAAAAGTGCTAGCACACGCAAAAAAAAAAGGCCAAAAACAAAAACCAGGGAAACCAAGAGAGAGAGAGGCACACTCAGGGAGTCAGAGAAAATACAAGAATACGAGAATTTAATTTAACTTTCTGCCTTCCCTATACTTCGTATGACAAAAAGATATTCTAAAAGTTGTTAAATTGTAGATAACAGAGGAAGTTTCGGTTCAGGACTTGCAATATACACCTAAAGGGTGTATGCCTTATCGGTTGGACAATCTCAACGGATTGTAGAGGAGATATCGATATCTGTTCTGCAATCTCTTTGCTGTTAATTATGAAGAAACACAGCTATGATCGTTTATTTAAGAACACTTCCATCCTTTATTCTCCTAGAATCGAAAAGATTATTTTATTACTTTAAAATCATTTGAGACATAATGGATATTTAAGTAAAAATTCTAAGTTGCACATAATAAGGGATCTCTTTTGTTCCAAGCTTTACACATATGTACATATATTTCTTTCTTTGGTTAAGCAATTCTCACCTCAAGAGAATGACTAAAGGTTAACTTTAATAGAATCTGTGATAAGAATCTCACATTAAACTCGACTTTCTTTTACAATTAAATTTTAGCAAGTTTAGCTTGTAGAGGGTATATGAAAGTCGTAGGAAACTTTTCTACGCAGTTTTTGCTCCTGCCTGCTCTTTTTTCGTTTTGTTTGCTGTTGCAGTCACGCATTTTAATTAGTTTTTTTTTTCTTTCCTTTTGAAGTAGAAACCAAATCCAAAGTGTGCTTGAACAATTGATGCTTGAAATGGGCGTTGGAGGGAAATGCTGCGGTGGTTGCCTGTCAAAAAACTTTCAAACAAATGTCGCTCACATGCCAAGCGCACACATATACGCATTTTTTTGCACACACTTACACATACACATACCCATACAGATGTGCAAAAAAAAAGGTGTTGAGCATTAACATTTCATGTGCATAAACAAATGAGTTTTCAACGCCAAGTTTTGATTATGTAAGCCAACCAGCCAAGCAGGAAATTTTATTTTACATATTTGACGTTTTTTTTTTTTGACATTTAAATGTATGTAGATGGTTATTTTTTTTTTTGTGGCCATGCGCCAAGAAGTATGCCATGCAAAGTAGCATAAAAACTGGACAAGGACCAAGGATTGCGTAGCATAAAATATATTTCGCATAAAACAAAGAGAAAATATATATATTTTTTTTATGGCACTGCGGCTCTATGATGTAGAGAATACCTAAAGTAAGGTTTCGAAGTTTTTCCTTAGTAATGACTATTGTATACTCTTCAGAGTTATCAAATTCTATAATAATCCTTTTATCTTGCATGAACCTATTACCAAATTAGAACCTTATTAGATATGATAGGCATTAAATATATATATAATTGACTTAATAATGGAATATTTTTGGTGTATTTGTTTTTAAAATTTCTTTCTCCTTCAAACTGAAATTCTTCTCAAATGCAGAGTATAAATAGATAAGTAGAAAATCCTACGCAAATGTTTAAAAAAGTTTGCAGTTGAAGCAAACGAGAATGAGTTTCATATTCATATAATGTAATTTTAAATAAATTCTGTTTTAGTTTTAATTCCTTTAACTTTGAGAGCTTACTGTAAAGCAGTACTACAATCCGCAAGCAGTTAACACGCTGTAGAATAAAATATTTACAAGTCGTAAAGGAATTTACTTATACTTTATTGTTTTGACTCTTTGTCTTGTCTGGCCTTTCTCATTCTTGCTTTTTTTTGACATTTTGCGAGTTATTTATTGGTTGTTTGTTTTTTTGTTAGGAAAACTTACCCCGCCACGTCCGCCAGAGCCTTCAACGCTATCATCATCAATATAAATTTCTTCTTTGTTGGTTAAAATTGACGATGATGAGGATGGTGAGGCTCCTCCAGCTGGTCCTATTACAGCTCCTGTCGAGGGTTTCCCAGATTTCTGCAAATACAAAATGTAAATTTTTTTCTTTGTCACAAAAAACATATACCAAACTTTTTTAATTTGCGTCAAGTTTTTATTTGTATTTTTTTATTCTTTGCCCGTTTCTACTATTGTCAAAATGCAAATATTTTCATTTCATTAATTAGAAAGAGAGAGAGTGTGATTGTGGCGAAGAATGTGAGTGAGAGCTGTGTAGATTGGTAAACTTTTCTGTTTTCCGTTTTTCAATTTCAATTTATGGGTGACTCGTGTTGGCGGTTGACGAAACTCCCTCCCCATTCCCATCAATAATTTTCTGCCATGAAAATTGCCAAATGACCGCAAATTATTGCAAGGCATTTTGCAATTAATTAAATGTACGAACAATGCTTCAACAACAACAGCAACAAACAGAATATGAATGGGAGAGGAAAAAGCGACAAATGCATTTTTAATGATGCATTCTATAGAAATCTACAGAAATCAATGGAAAATGGAAATAAAATGAAAACGAAGACATGCATAATTAATGAAGAAGTCAACAGTTTATGGACGAAAAATACATGAAAAGCCACAAAAGAGTCAGGGTATAGCAGGTCAGGGTATAACGAGAAATAAATTCCATGTGCAAAAGTCCTTAAAATGCCTCATTACTCGAGAGTAGCACAGCAGGAAACACACTACAAAGAAACACTATAAAATTCCATCATCATCCTTGACATATTTGGGTTGCTCGTTGGTTTGCAACAAAAACATTACTAAAGTCAATATAAATGTATAGAAACTATTTTATAACAATAGTTGTAGAAAAACAATAGTTGAATTGATATTTTAATGACCATAATGACTATTAGATAACTTTACAAGAATATTAACATATTAGCCAATTTCGTTAGGTTAATGTCAGTTATCAATAACTGATAGCTAATGTTGAAACAGCTAACAAATTTCGAGAAGTTTTTTGGGATGATAAGATCAATAAATATCGGTCAGGGGTTTCACCAGATTCTCTGTTATGATGTATTGATGTATTGAAGTCAACTTAACTAAGTTAAAATTTAGCAAACAAGCTAACTAAACTTTCATTGAAATCAATTCTTTTCCGATTGCCAAATTGATCTTAGGCTAATCAATCTGTGAGTGAAACGATGAAAGCTTTTATGATAAGAAAAATAAATTGATTTTAAAATTAAAATCACTTTATCTTATGAAAGCATTATGTTGACTTAACTTATATCAAGTTGAGCAAAAGACCTCAAGTTTTTATGCATCTGCCAAAACATTTTCATTTTTGGCATTGCACTTTTCTCGACAGAAATTAAGTTAGCTGCGTCTTTGCGCTTTTCTTCAAAATACAGATTAGCGCAGCATAAGATAGAAGACAAGTTTGTGCAAAAGTTTAACTTTGCCAAGGAATAAACAAGGACTAGAAAAAGAACATAAGACAGAGAGAGAGGGAGTGAGAAAGATAGGTAAAATCTGTTGCTTGGCAGGTTGAGACTTGTCAGTCATTCGCCTTTATATACGTTGCGGTTGCTTCCCCCAGGCATAGCCCCCCCAAAAGGACTAAACAAGTTTTCTCGCCCGCACATAGGTGTGAATAACCGCTGGAGATAAACTTTTGTAGGATGTTTTGCCAAAGAGCGACGTTCTGCGGTTAGCTTGTTTGGTTGCCTGCCTTTTCTGTGGCCAGGTGACAGGTCATTGAGAGTGCCAGAGAAATATTTATGCCACGTCCACCCGCCCACTCAAAAACGTCTCCCCCAAATAAAAAGTTAGAGAGAGAGAGACAGAGAGACAAACAAATTGAAAAGTGTTTCATTTCGACAGAACCACCAACAATAACAATTTGGCATCGCATTCAATTGAAAGGCAATAGAGAACGACATTTTTGCGTTGCTGTTTGCCATTTAAAAATAGTTTTTCGCGTCGGTTATCTGTTTTATTTTTTTCACAGGGGTGGAGCTGAAAAGTGGTGGGGCTATAAATCAATATCAAATATTGACAGTTTTATATATATTTATTTTCAGAAACAATTTATATACAATAGTATTTGCCATTTGTCATTCATTGGGGGGGAGTGTGTGCCAGTCTCTTTGTGTGTGTGCGTGTGTGTTGTGTGTGACTGCAGTTGACAAATAAAAATGTTTTTCTTTCAGCTTTATTATATGATGACTCAAAAAAAAAAAAAACTTACACGCCACTTAATGATGTAATATTTATGCAATATATATTTATATGCATTTTTTATAAAACACGAAAAAAAAATAAATGTTGCAATTTTTTATATACCCCAGCATATCAAATTAATTGACAGACATATTAAATAACTGAAATAATCGCAATTTAAATATTTTATGCTCATTTTGTTAAACGATTAAAATTATCTTCATAAAAGGAAAAAAAATGTATGCTCAAAAGTAGGCAATAATTTTTTTGACAGGTTTTTCCACGTCAGCTGGAAACGCTCTATTTCTCTGGCTGTGAGCGAATGACAAAACCAAACTAATAAAAACTTTAATTAAATAATTTGGTTCATTTTAATGTAATTTTCCCAAATTTTGTAGACTCAGTTGGCACGTGATGTGATGACGAGCAGCACAAGTTCAACGAGTTGCCTGTGTGTCTGTCTAGGAAAGGAGTTGGATGTGTGGAAGGCAAGGAAGCAAAATTTATGAGATATTCGAGACCAATCATAAATCATATGTGTTGTACATGACAAATAAGAGATTCCTTGTTTATAAATTATTATTAGAAATAGTTAAATTCAAATATAGCAACATCTTACATTTCTTCTAATTCTGTTTGTAAGATAATGCCAAAAATAGAAATTTAATATTATATTTTGTGTATCTCCAACTATTAGGTGTATTTACCAACTTAAAGAGATTTATTTATACTCTTTGACCTCCTACGCGTGTGTGTCATATAAGTTTAAAAGTGCTGACCTTTTTGCTTTTCGGGGTAAGCGAAGGGATAAGCATTCACCTAACTTACTTTACGTTTTCGTTATTATGGCGAAAAGTTGAAATGATTTGTCCATCAGTAAAGTGCTTTTAAACCAAGACGACAATGAAATGGTAGAGAAGGGACTCTTAAAAGTAGGCAAAAGAATTTTGTAACTATGACCAACAACTCGTTCAAGTTGGTGGTCTGTGTGAATCAATGATGACAAGGCAGATAAATAGAGGATAATGATGATTATGATGATGAAGTGTTCAACCAAGTGAATCGAAGCCCAAACAGTGATAAATAAACAAAATATTCTGAAGACGAAAGCAAAGCAAATCATACAAATTCCTGGACCACTCCACTCCGTCTTTAGTCTATCTCATGTGGGTCATTAAGGTGTCAAGAAGGTACAAACTGTAGGAGCATAGCAATTGGCAGATGTAGGAGAAGAGCCCACAAAAATAAAAGCAAATCAAAACTTATTATGCCACACACATGCACGCACACACACACACACACAAGCACAACAAAAAAGAATTTGTTGCCTACTTACTTATATATTTTATTGTTGTTGGGGGAAAACTTTTATGTTTTAGGCTGGTCATAAAATGCCCCAAAAAGTCGAGAAAAAGAACCAAAACAACAAACAGAAAAAACAAAAAAAAAAAACTAATTGAACACACAAAATTAGAAGGCAGCTCATGGGGCAAATAAATTTTGTGATGCGTTGAAATATTAATTTGCCTAGATAACGGTAAGGTAAAAGTATATATGCAAATCGTAAATGTTGAATCCTGCAAATTAGTTGTTGGTTCTTTCGCTTTTTGGTTTCGGTTTCTCTTTTTCCTTTTCTTTTTTTTTGGCAGCGCACTCAAATGTAAATAAGGCTCTAAGGTATGCGAATCTTACTTTCTGTCTGTGTATATGTGTGTGGGAGTGTATGTGTCAAGTGACTTGACACAAAGCCAAAGGCGGAAATTGCGCACACTCACACACATCCACACACACACACGCAAATACCGAGAGACACAAATGAATTGACTGACAGTCAGACACTAAAAGAGACAGACAAACAGTTGGACAAGGCAAAAGTATGCCACACAGACACACACATAGTAAATATATTTTACCCACACTCTCACTCACACACACAGGCACACAAAGTGTAACACTGACCTACAGAATTTGCCAACTTTTACAACTAGCCAAAACTTTCTTCAATAATTCTTACCGTTTTGTCTTTCTTTGAGTTGCTTTTGATTTTTTGTTTTTTTTTTTTGATAATTTTTTAATGCGTTTTTAATGTTAAATGCTTTTGTATTTGTACGCTTGTATACATGTGAGTGTGTCTGTTTTTTTTGGTGGAAGCGTTTAAAGCGCCAAATGCGCTTGCCGCCGCCTTTTGCTAGAGGAAACACAACCGTCGACTTCACTAGAAGATTGCCAACTGGCAGCAACATACAAAATGCTATCTTTTTTGCCACACACAAGAAGGCCCCAAAGAGAAAGAAGCGAGAGAAAGTGGGGTGCAGAGGTGGAGGAGAGAGTGTGTGCAACGGAATGTTGTGATAAACACACACAAAACGACGCACACCACCAATGCTACTTCAACTGTTTCAACTTTGCTGGTCCAGCAGAAGTGGAACACATATTGGGAAAAGGAAGCTGTGAAATACTCTCTTTATCTTTCTCTCTCTGTGCTTTGCGCATGTTAAGTAAAGGTCGTGAGCTAAATAAAGAACCAGTAGTTCAATTTGAGAATTTTAAACATCTTTTAAACTAAACTTAGAATTTGAAAATACAAATATTAAGCTAAAAAGTTTTATTTAATAATCAATAAGACAATAAGATGCTGCAAATTCCTTAAAAACTAAACAACGGAAATTTAAAACTTCAAAATCTAAATGATCATAAGCTAAAAATTATATTTTATATTTTGTAAAATTCATCATTCGAAACTCTTTTCTGTAACTTTAATTCTTAAAAAAAACTAACGAATTATTTACCTAAATTTTTCAATTTAAAATAAATTAATCGGAATAGTATTATTAAATTAATCTGTTCTATCAAATTTTTAATGAAAAAGTTCCCGAATTTTTTTGATTTTAAATTGATTGACCTTTAATGAAAGTATTAACAATTTACAAATATTTCCATGTTCAATTTCAAATTCCAAAACGATAAATAATGCTATCATTTGCCTTGTTTTTTGAGAATTGGCTAAGTATGTTGTATTAACACATAATAAACTTTAAAACATAGAAATCGCAAAAGCTTTAAGCCTTACATTTTGGGTTACAACCAAACTTTGTTTATAAGTTCACAAAAAACTTTTGGAATCGTTGAAGCTTAAACTTGAAAGAAAAGTTTAACAAGGATTGCGGATAAAAGCTCAGGCTCTGTTTTAAGTTAAAAACCAGTCCTTTTTGAGAGACAAAAGTTTAAAGCTTTAAGGGAAATGCCCTTAGCTTAATAGCTTAAAGCTATTTCAAATGCCCTTTTCAATTTTCTTTCAATTGAATTGTATTTGGTAATTCAATTGAAAGAAAATTGACTACAAATGGAAAGAGAGTAATATTAATTGAATGAGAATTGTAAACGAATTGTCAGCATATTGAAGTGCAAAAGAAATTAATAAACAAATTTATCATTTATGATTTCCAAGCGATTACAAAATTATCAATCTCATTACTCATTACATTTGCATATAAGTCCTACAAACTTAGTAACTAAAAGCACTTCTTCGGTGTGTTTAAGTTAATCTAAAAATAATTTCCATTCTCCATTATTAACACAAGGACTGCTGTGGGGTCGTTTGTGCTAAAAATTCATTTCAATTAATCAAAATTTAATTTGAAAATTAAAAATAATGAATACAAAATCTGATTGTCCTAGCCAAATATTTTTTCTTCAATTAAAGCAAATTTTCGCATCGTTCAACTGAAAAATGGAACTGATTATCACCAACTAGAGGCAGAGTCAGAGACAAAGACAGAGACAGAAGTAGAGGCAATGGCAGTCTGGCATCGTCTGGCAATTTGAAAATGAAGAAAAATTAACAAGCCAACACAAAGTTGTCCTTCAATTCCCTCCCGCCTACGGTCATGTGCCTCCCGCCTTAAAATGCCTGGCTGCTGCCTCTTGCACTCATTTCCCTCTGGCCATTGCTGAGAGGAGGGCAGCGAAATGGAGGCTGCTGTCGCAACGCATAATGAATTACAAGTGTCCATCTTCATAAAACAAGGCAACGGAAGGTGCTGTCAAAAGGACACAAGCAGAACACCCGAGCTCACTTGCGCCTTCGTTCTTCAGCTCGCTAGCTTTTTTTTTTTTTTTTTTGAGCTTTTCTTATTAGTTTCGTTTAATTTGACCATAAATTACAAAATTTTTGTTGTTTTTTATCTAAAAAAAAAAATTTTTTTTGTTTTTTTCTGTTGCCGCCATCTAGTTAATACTTTTTAATGATTCTAAAAGCGTCGTCTTCTTTTTTTGGCTTACAAAGTTGGAAAGAGTGGCTATATATCACCATAGAAAGCGTCAGAGCGTAGAAACTGCAGTTTAAGAGAAAAGAATGAAGCAAGTGAAATAGGGAGAAGAATGAGAGCAAGAACGAGAAGGGCCAATTAAATGGGGCAACTGGCAAGGACAAAGCAAATCAGTCGTCTCAATGACAGACCGCAAAAGAAAGTGTGAAAGAGAAAAGCCGAAAAGAAATATACAGAAAAAAGACACAATTCACCTTTTAAAGTAAAATTCCTAAGAATAATTGTAATTAAAATCCTTGAATTTTTTTTTATTTGTAGGACAAATTTGGTGAAATTTAAACCAAAAGACACTATTCGAGCTAATTAGAGAGAAAAAGATAGCATCGTAAAAAGAGATGGATAAGGAGAGAAAGAGAGTGGGACAGAGAGAATGGGACTCTCCCTAAATAAGGAAGAAATGAAGTGCCACATAAATTTAACACTTGATTAATGCTTAACTCTCACGTATGTATAATTGACCAACCAACCAAATTCCAGAGAAATACTATAAAGAATGAAGACATTGAAATACCCTATAGAACGAGAGATTTACTTAAATACGTATCATATCACTTTAAGCTAAAGCCAAACTCTACTAAAAAATTTATTTATTTTAAAAATCTTTTATTTTCATCTTTAAACTAGAATAGTCTATAATCCGAATAACAAATTATTCCTAATGAAAGGTCAATTTAACTAATTTCTAATCTAAACACACCCTAAAATTTGGCCATTTTTAATATGCCTCATGGTTAAGGGTATGGCAACAAAAACATAAAACTCCCAACCAGTTAGTCCTATCCTATGACCTGACTTGAAGAGCCGTCACCGTCGCGACAACATAAATCAATTTTAATTGCTTTCGGTCAAATGTGGAAAATTACATTTTAACTCGGGGGTTAAAAAATATATTGCAGCCAGTCAGACAATTGATCAATAACATGTCCAACATTTAACCATTTATTCTCGTTAGCGTTTGCCAGCAGCGCTTAAACAATAGTCAAAAATTAATGACTAACGAAATTCAATTGCCAAATTCAATCAACACATGCGAAACGCTCCCTGGCTCATTTTCAAATATAAATTATGCAACAATTTGACAATTGCCAGTCAAATGAGTTAACAGAGAGAAAGAGTGAGAGAGAGAATAGCGACAGGACATCGAAAATCAGAGTGATTTTGATTATTCAATAGTTTTCCAATGGAGTATCGTAAATAATTTACTTTAGTATTACATAATATACAAATCCATTTTAATATCAGTTTAGAATTCTTAATTCTCCGAATTGTACAAATTTGTAGTATTTAGCAGTTCTTATACATACTAAGTTTGGGACTATCTCATTAAAACATCAGCTTTATAAGTGGTATCAATGGTGGTTATCTGCCAATATTAGCTTTTCGCCCTTAATTCTAGTTGAAAATATAATTTTCCAAAGTTATTTTGTAGTTAATTTCTACTATTATATAATTATGATAACATTTTTACAGCACCATCAATTCGTATTTTAATTTTAGCTTAATTTTATCTATAAACAAAATCTGTTTTATTGAAATCTACTCCCATTAACTTGTTTTAAGATTTTGAGATCTGTCTGCGACACAAACCAAAAGAATATCATCATAAGTATAGAGTGTATTGACAATATTCACACAATATTCAGTTAGTTCATTAAAATGCTAATAATTTGTTATTTTCTTACAATAAAAAGTTAGCTTTTAACTATAAGTTTTGGTTTGTATATACTTGCTAAATAAATTTACATTTAATAGAGCATCCACACATAAAGCTATAGTATAAATTTGGTCTAGAAACGTTTATTTAATTGAAACCAGTTTGTCGTTAACTCAAGTCAAGCACCTGCTGCTTTTCTAGATAATAAGATGCCTCACCTCAGTGAATGAACAATGCGGGGGATGGCTAACCGAAGTGAATGAACAATAATGAAGTGGCACCTAGACCAAAGTCTGTGGTATAGTAAGTTTCTCTCTCTTTTTATTGGTCTGACTGGCTTGCTTCCGATTAGGTAAAGTAAATATTACCTAAAATTGATGTTAGAGTTAGTCAATACTAAATGGCAGTTTAATTTTGTAGTTGCAATTCAAATTATTGATAATAAAATCATTATGCATATATGTACATAATAGCCGACCGAACAGGAGTTTCGGATTACAAATTTGGTTGTCATAGTTCAAAGTTCAAAAGGTTTTCAAATTATTAATATTATACCCTTTAATTAGTCAACGGGCGATGCGGATGTCGATGGCATGCCGATGTCAATGCCATATTGGCTGGCCACAATTAGTAGGCATTATTAAACACAAATATAGTAACAACAACAATAACGGACACACAATAACAACTTTGGCGAATCAACACAACACAAAAAAACATATAATCAGAATGTGAATAATTTGCATATAACAAAAATCCAATTAAAATATAATAACTTATTTAATTAAATTTATGCCACGTGCATTATAAACAAATAATAATGACAAAAAAGCAAAAATTAAAAGAATAAAAACAAAGTATACACTCGGCAAAAACTTGACAGAGGATACTAGAATCTTTTTAGAAAATTATAAAGTAATTTTTAAAATTTTCTTCCAGGTATTACTTTGAATATGTTTTGCTGGTCACTAGTTAGTGGAACATCTTCTAAATTAATCCAATGTATAAAGACAAATGCTCTTTTGAAATGTTTCCTTAATGCATACTAAAACGATCCTCAGTTAAAAATTCTTAATGATTGAAAGTGAACAAATTATTATATTTATTATGCAATATATCATTTGGTTTCATCCTTTTGACTATTCCTTAAAGCAAACGTTTAGTTTTATAGTTGTACTATAGAAAAGGACATGTTTTATAGTTTTTTTTTCTTTTTTGATTAATTCAACTTCATAGACAGCCAAGAGTTTTTAAGTTTTATGCCAATTATTAGTTGTTTTTACTAGTTAGTTAAATCTATTAATTTTTATTTTCATTTTATAGTTCTTTATTCCATTCTGTCTCGTTGTCAGAGAGAAACTAGTTAATTGGAATGTTAAATTGTCCTGATTAATCAATATGTTTAATTTTTATCATTTGTCAATTAATTAATTTATGATTATTTTAAGTGTAATAAAAATGTTAATATGCTAAAGTTTTGGATAACAGCACCGTTTTTTGCAAGTAATTAATTTCATAATAGTTTTTGTGCATTTAATGATTTTTTCCTCTTGATTTGCTTTTGATTTTTTTTCTCTTTTACTGAAGCTCTTAAATAGATGGAATAGATGGGCCCCATAAACAACTCCAAGTAATATTTAACGCATTGCGCGTTGCAAATATTTTCACGGTAAAATATCTACACAACTCTTGTGCTCTATATATATACATATATAGAGATGGGGAGAAGCATAAATATGCCCTTACATATGACCCCTTCAAACACCGTTTCAATTTAGAGCTTGTTGAAAATAAAACGCACATGCCCATAGAATACAAGTTTTAATTAAGTTAAGCGGAGCCCATAGTTAGAATATACATACATATGTATATATAGAGCGAGCTAGTAAAGTAGATGGCGGTACATGAGTTTTGAGTTGATTACATAACAACGAACTAACCACCCACCCACAGCACTCGTAGTACGCCCAATGAGCAGAAACAAGCGTTGCAATGGGAATTTATGACCCACGAAAAGCGGCCACTGCCCTCTGCTACCCCTTCTTCTCTATTATCATTTAGCCGCCTTCACCCTCCGGATGTGGGGTAGACTGTCTAGCCGGCAATGTATACATGTGTGACACGACGAGGACACTAATCAGCGATTATGCTCACCCAGAGAGACAGAGCCAAAATAACAAGGATTGCAAATTGGTAAGAGGAGAGAAGAGCAAGAGTTGCAAATTTAGCTAACTTCTCCAGCCCGCATACACAAAAAATTGTCTAAACAGAATTGTTGGCTCATTTTCTTCTACTTCTGCTGCTGCTGCTGCTGCTTAGGTAAACATAATTTAGTTTTTTCTTTTGGTTCTTTTGTATCTTTTTGGAGAAAAACAACATGTGTTTTGAGTATGTGTGTATGTGTGTGTCTGCAAGTGTGAGTTTGTGTGTGGGTAGGATTTTGGACGCATAAATTTCCTTAAAACGATTATAGTAAAAGATTTTTGCTTGTGTATATGTTTTTCCCATAGGTGTTTATGTGGGTGTGTGTGTTTGTCTAAGGCTTAGTTATAAATAATGTAACTGCTAAGTCCTTTTGGGTATTTACGCCTTTTGTTGTTAACAAAGTTTTCTGTGGGTTTTACTTTCAACCTACTACCTAGATGAGCTGTATAGAAAGAAAAGTCAGATACAGCAGCAGCAGCAGGCTGCAGAGAAATATACCGAAGAGCGAACAAATTGGGGTTGAAGGGGGGAACTAGCTAAAACGGAGGAGCAGAATGAAGTCTGTCCTGCAGTTAGACTTACAGTTAAGTTTGAGTTTTGTTTTCATTGCAATAAAATAATGTTTTTGTTTACCAGAAAGTGTATTTAATTAAGAATAAAATGCAGTCACAACGACAAAGCAGAAAACCCAGAGACGAGACATAGTAAGAATGATGGGGGAAAAAGAGGAGAGGAAAAGAAAATTCTTGTAGAGTGTCTCCTTATTTAACAGACTGATTAAATTAGAATGCGTACAAACACACACAAAGAGACACACACACACACACACACATACAAACGCATATAAAATAGCAACAGAAACATTCACTTGTGAATGTCAGAACAAACAATCATGGCGAATGAGGGGTGGGGGTGATAGCAGCAGCATCAGAGGGCATAAAGAAGCCAAAATAAGGGTGACATATACACTTGAAAAATAAAACAATTTCATCGAAACTACAATAGTTTAGTTAAAGTTGCTAACCAAATTGAATTCTCAAGGCAGAAGGGGGATCATAGCATAGGAAAAGGACCGTATCTCACCTGACAAGTTTCAGTTGTCCTTTTCTGCTGTAAATTGTCATAATTAATCCTTGTCTCAATACTCTGTATAAGATTTGTCTAAGCTGTTGACTTATAGAACATATAGTAAGTTATGATTTTAGGATCTGAACAAAGCTAAAAAATTATAAAAGAATTTCTTTGAAAGCTTCTTAAAGCAAATTTAGAAGTCAAGGTGGCTACAGTCTTTCAGTTACGATAAGATACTCCTCAAAGTTTTAAGATTGGCGCTTATCATCAAACTGATTCCCTTCTAAATTCTTCTTCATTTCTCAAAAGTATTTAAACTTAAAGTTAAAGCATAGAAAATTCCTGATATTTCGAATTTCAACAGACATATACAAATATGCACAAATTGTCCATATCAAATCAAGTTAAATTTCTGTTTTTGAAAATTTCTCCTTTTGTGGTGTTTTTGCAAGTGCAGAAATATTTCAACTTGGCTATTTTAATGAGTTGCCAATTAGCATATCACACACATACACAGACACGCACACAGATACAAACAGAAGCATAGTTTTAGCCTGGCCACAAGAGCGGGGGGAGAGAGAGAGGATGAATGAGAATGTTGATGATGAGGGAAGTGGCATGGTTAAATGCAGCAGCAGCATTAGAAAAGGGGATGGTTTGGTATGGGAATGCATTTTATTTCACACAAATATTTTGCCTTGCTTGATTGTTTGCTTGCTTGTTTAGGGCACTCGTTTAAAATTGCATATATTTAAAAAGTTTTAGTGTTTTTGTGCTGATGTCGCTTTTGTTGCTGTTGCAGAGTTTTTTTTTTCTTTTTTTTGACAGCAAGCAACAAGCAGCAGCAAAACATTGGCGGGCCTCTGTCAAATCACCAAAACTTTAAACTGACGTCAAAAAGCAGAAAAAAACTTACTTTTTTCTACTGTATTTGTGTGTGATTAAGTGCTTGTGTGTGTGTGTAAGTGCGTATGCATGTGAATGTGTCTGTGTGTGTGTGTGTGTGTGTGTGTGTGTTTTATTTTCAAGCGTCTTAACCTCAAAAGTTTTACACTTGCAAAATGCATGTGGCACTACACAAAACATATAGCCAACCCCACCCCCCTTAAACTGCTCTAGTCCCACAACTTTACAATATAAACGTTTTATGCAAAATTTTGTATTATTGTTTACAGAGCAAAAGAGAAAGAATGAGGAGAACATGTGTGTGTGTGTGTGTGAGCCAGAGAAGAGTTGGTAAAATTTCTGCACTCGACATGCTTAAAAAAAAAACTCAACAGAAAATTACAACTAGCCAGAGGAAAAGTCAAAACATTTTTGTGATTTTTATTACAAAACTTTTACACCTATGTACATCCTGACAACTCCTCCCCCCCTCTTTTCCCTGCCCTTTTCCCACTCCTCCTTTTTTCTCAGTTATCTGTTTCTTTTCTTTACGTTGGTATTCTATATTTAATACGATCAAGCCTGGTAAACGGTTTTAATTGCCATTGGCCATTGATTTGATAACAAGTGGACAAATTTCTTAAAATTTCTTTCTCTGATTGTGAGAGAATTATTCGAAATCCAAAACGCAAACAAGTTTAAATATTTTAGAATTCTCTCTATACAAATGTATAGTTTGAAGCATTTACAATTTTTTTGTGCTTTGCATTGGTTCCACCTTTTGGCCATCGTTTTATTCACCACCAAATCAAATGCATTTTTAGTAAACAAAAATAAATTTTTATATTTTAATTCCGTTTAATATGATCTGTGACCCAGTTGATTAGATTAGAGGGTACAGGCAGGCATAAAGATTCATGTGTCTATCAGTTTAGACATTTGTCATTGCCCAGTTTCCGTTTTGATTATCTCAAGTGTCAATTTGATGCTAAAAACGTTCATGAATTTGCCGTTTAACTAATTAATAGTCGGGCAATGTCAAAGTCAGGTGTGTCTGTCTGTGTATGTGTGTGTGTTCGTACCTACACTCGTGTGACTGAGTGTATGTGCAACCACAAGAATAACTGTCTTTATGGCTGTTTGTCTCTTTATCCCGCTGTCTCATTGTGTCTTGGTCGATTCTCTCTCTCGACTTGTCTCTGTCTTTGTCTGTTAGTGTGTGTGTCTGTAGGGGGTAACATTTTAATTAGAGCCAAATGGGCAAACTTCCCCATTGGTTCTGTCTCTTTTACGCTTTTGGCATAAGCCACAACCAAAAACTTAAGCACACAGGTGCGCATTTTAGTTAGACGAGGGTAAAATTGTGTTTCAAATAGTATTTAAGGCTAATCCTTTACCTTTACCTTTACCGAAATTTGAGAAATAATAACGAATTTAATTTGATAGACTATAATTGATAATAATCAATTGAAATTTATCATTCAACAAATTTTCAAATATAACTTTTCATGACAAATTGACTAACCCACATGTTCAGCTAAAACCATACAAAAAAAAAAAAAAACAATGTGATGTCCTTTTTAATTTACATTCATCTCCATTTTAGTAGAAAACTTGGAATTTAATTAAACAAGTTGAATGCATAGAATTTGTTTTTGTTGCTTTTGGCAATGTTAAAGTTCATAAATTTTCATGTAAACGCACTTTCGCGACTAATTAAAAAGTTAAATTTGTAATTCTATACATTCATTTTACTTTCTTTTGTTTTTTGTTGTTATAGTAAATTTTAAAGTTCTGTTAAGTCATGGAAACAAGGGGGTGGGTGGGGCGAAAGATCAAATATTTATTCTAGTATAAGGATGGGATTTGATGGAATTCTCTCCATTCTTATTTACCATGGCGCCAAGTTGTGTTTTTTTTTTTTTTTTGTTGGTATTCCCTTTTTTATATATTTTTTTGCTATTTATCGCATCATCAAACATTTTGATGTTGATTTATGGAAAATATATATATACCATTTCTTTTTCTCTCTCGTTCTCTCTGTCTCTCTTGTTCTCTCACTGGGTTATAAAATGAGGTAACACCGCAAAAGCAAACAGACCCAAATAAACACCGAGTAAGAGAAAGATGTGTAACAAAACGAAAATCGAAAGGAAAGCTAAGAAAAATCGAGCTTTGGCCCTGCTGCTTCTGTTGCTGCTGTCATTCATTTTCTTGAAGTTTTGGGAATTGTCCTGGCGATTTGCTTCTTCAAGCGCAAGCATCATCATCATCATCAGGAGCATGGTTCAATACTCTCTCTCTCTGTCTCATTCTCAGTCTGTATTCTCTAGTTTATATTACAAAAGTTTTTCTTTTCTTTTATTCTCTTGATATATATAATTTATTTTCATTGCAATTCTCGGTCGCTTGCCTTTTGGGATTGAAATTTGATTTTTATTTGACATGTTGACAGCAAAACGTTATTTTCTTTATCACACTCGCACTTCTTATGATTTTTTTTTTTTTGCCCACCATTGTCATTACTAGTCTCATTCTTATTCACATTCACATTCTCATTCTTAATCTTATTTCTATTCTCATTCTTATTCACGTTCATTTGACAGTTTGAAAAAGTTTGGTCATTAAGCTGTTGGTTGAAAAACTAATTAATATGTTGAGCAGGTAAAATCCACAGCCAGGTTAGCAGCAACAGGATATATTCCTTTCTCTCTCTCTCACTCTCTCTTTACTCTTCTGGCTGCATTAGAGATATACATACATACATACACATACACACGCACACACTTCATTTCTGCATTAATTATGCGAAAAGTTTTTGCTGCCATTTTTGGTATAATTTATACTCTAGGTAAGGGCATTACACAATTAATTAGACGTTGATTAAGCAAACAGTAATTACCTGGTGCATTCATTTTTATAAAGATTTCTATTCTTATTCACAATAATATAAAACATTCTTTGTTATTTAAAGGTATTCTGATAGTATTTCTCACATAAAATGGATCAAAAAAAAAGTTATAATTGCTCTGTTCAAATCAAAGGTTTTTGTTCAGTACATCTTTAGTACATAGGATCTAAATATATTTTTACATAACGGCCATTCTGATCAAAAACTTTTAAAAGTTTGTTTCATTCTAACTTTCTCGAAGAAACTTCATATGCTACAACCAATCAGAAGTTGAAAGTTCGTTTAGAAAGTTGTTATCCATTAAGGAACAATAACTAGATATTGACGCCGATTACAAAAGCTTCGAGACAGATTTTAAATTTTGTTTCAAGAATACTTATTTTATATCAATGGAACTGTTAGCCATAAAAACATTTCCATTATTAACAACTTGATCAAAAAATAGATCTGATAGTTTATAAAAGTCTTGCCATGAAAGGGTATTCCATCTCCCACATTGTCAAGTAATCTCTTAAAATCAGTGTAGTTTTTTATTTTTTACCCTTTTTTTTTTTGTTTTTGGTTTCAAATTTTGCTTATGGCTTAGCGCTTATAATCCTTTTCATTGAGGAAGGAAGCGTGGAAGACGGCAGGCAAGTGCCTATGTGTTTTTAGAGTCTATATGTGGCTTTATTGGATTTCATTAATTAAAATGTGTTTGTTTATCGACGCGTCGATGCGTACGTGTGTGGGTGAGTGGGCGTGCGGTAGTGATTGTGGGTGTGGATGTGGAGTTTGTGGTGTAGCAACAATAAATGGCACAAGTAATTAAATACCATTGCAAATTTACACCTCACTTGCTCAAACGCAAATCATTCCATCTCTCCCTCTTTCTCTGTACACTCATTCTCTTTGTCACACAGCCATTTAATATGTTTGTCCCAATTTTACTTACTCTGCGCTTTTCTTTCGCTGTTTTCATTATTAATGAGTTAGACTAGGCAAATCCGCAAAATTCTAAATTATGCACTAAAATCCCAATCAATGAGTTTGGCGACAGAGCAGCCATTTCTATAACTTTGCATATGTACATAGAGATGTATTGTATATATAGATCTGGTACAACTATCTCGTTCACTCACTCTCTTTTGCTGGTTTTCTGGTTTTCCGTTTTGCTATTCATGCATGTATGTATGTATGTATGTATGTATGTATGTATGTGTATGTGCTTACACGGATCATTGAGCAACGCGGATGCGGGAAAACGCGCTAGAGTTTTCTCCCCTCCCACCCACCAGACACTCGTATGAGAGGGTGCCAAACGGATTGCAGTTCCTGCCTGCAGACTCAATCGAAGAGTGACTACTCTCCAATGCGGCATCCATGTACTAACCCAACCATAATTAAGTTATGCACAAGGGTTTGCCAGCATGTTAAAAAGGAAGAACAAAATCAAAGGATAAAAAACTAGTAGTTATATTACCAGCTTTCAATTTCAGTGCAATGTGGCAATGATTGGCTTTGTTTTGAGAAAAGCTTTCATTCAGGTTAACTTGGTAATTTATGAGTACGGCAAAAGGGAATATAAAGTTATAGAAATAAAAGCAGACCCACACACACATCCCCATTCGTACACTTGAATGGGTATTTACTTTTTACTACATAGTAAATTATGTATTTCAGTGAAAAGAAAACTGCAAACGATTTTTCCACTTGATTGGCCCTTAAAATGCTGTATTTTCCTAAGAATTCATAAAAAAAAAATATGATACTTATAATAAAAGCGGGAAATATAAAACTGAAAACTATAAATTTATATAAAATATTGTAACTAATGGTTAAAATATAATGTTTATGAGTCTGGCACCCTACCAGAGTTTATCAAATATGTATCCTTAACTATGTTAGATCTTCTGAGCTTAAATTATAATTCATTATCCATGATTTTTTGCGAATTTATTGTAGTATGAAATTAATAGTTATTTAACAATCACTGCTAATAAACATACTCATCATGGAATAGAGAAAATGGAATGTCATTCTAACGCAATAAATGACAATTTTCACTAATAAATTTCTCTTACAAGGGCAGAAAATTAATTGAATTTAATAAGAAACTGATAAATTATAGTAAAATACAAATATATAGTGAAAATTGATCTACCTACGACCATAAAGATTTAATTTTGAAATATTGGAAATGCAATTAAAGCATACCAAATTTTATTTAAGGTATTTTTTTTAAAGCTTTTATGCCTTGACTTTTATGTTTTTTTTTTTTTTTTTGGTAATTATATTTTAATGGGAGATTACTGTGTGCCATTAGCAAATTTCTTTATATGAAACTTTCAATTTCGTTGATCGCATTGGTTGTCAGCTTTGGCTATTAACAGCGAATTTCGCCGAGCATCCCCCATCGAACACAACTCATTTTGTCTGCCAAAGCTACTTATAAAAGTTACTCGCTTTCATTTTTCTTCTCAGTTGTCTGAACAGCTTTGCGAAAATTTCATTTTTAAAAATGTTGCCTCATAAACTAGCTAAATGGAAATTCAATTAACGACTTTAACCCAACAGCACACCGAGGAAACAAAACGAAGGACAAAAAAAGACGAGAGAGACAAACGAACAAGCGTAAATTGTACCAAATGCCAGTGGCACAAAGGGGCATTGAATTACACGTGTAATCAAACAGCAATGAAAGGAAAAGAGAGAGAGAGAGAGAGAGAGGGAGAGAGAGTGAACAAGTGAAGAAGTCGGTAAAGTCAGAGATGCGATTTACCATTGCAACAGCTTAGTGATGAGGGCGGTATTGGGGGTCGCTCTCTAAGTGCTAGTAATTGAATATTGATCGATTGCTGGCATTGAGTGATGAAATTGCTGCTGCCACTCTCTTCGTGCTATTTGCTATTGATGTTGATGACGATGATCAAGCTATCCTTTTGGCTAAGTCAGACATTGAAACGACCGTCTACTGCTTTATGAATAATTTTTCGCTTCACACAAAGAGTTAACAAAAATGCAAAATATCCATATGAACATTTTTCTTTTTTTCACAATTTTTCTGAGGGAAACAAAAAATGTACACATGCATATGAGAGGAAAAATGCATGAGAGGAAAATATTTCTCAACTCACAAAGAGGTAGAATCCAGAACCCGTAGCATCGGTACGGGCATGGGTTTACCTGCTCTGGCATATGCATATAATTGCATGTTGCATGTTGCAATGAATGAAATTGATTGCATGCAACCTGAGCGCTTGCTGCTGGTGCTGATGGCAGAAGGAGGGGTGAGGGCAGCTGACTGGAATATATTTTCCATATGCAGAGAGCGAAAATTTCTGCAGGTAATCGGACACTAGAGACGAGACGAGAGCCCCAGTCAGAGCAGAAACCTGCCGCAATGCGTGAGTCTCGGAACTCGGAAAAGTATGCTATGTTATTTCGTAAAGACGACGTCAACAATGTTATCAACACACATACGCACTTGCACATTCACTCGGAAGAAAGACAAGTGAAAAGTGGAAAAACAACAGCTGGAAAAGCCAGCTGACACCTGCCTCAAGTTGTTTGCATTTTGTGTTCATTGTTTGCCTACTCACCTTTCACTCCCCCCAGGAGCCTTCAATATGGCTGAGAAAAGCTTCTTATATGCAGCAAGTCAACTTTAGAAATTGCTTTTACACACAAACACATGCACGCACACAGGCATACTGTTAGACAGGAAAAAAACTAGGGAATTTGTTTAAAATTCTACAAATAAAAGTTGTAATTTGAATTTGCCAAGAAATTGATATATTTTTTAAATGCTTCAAAAACAAACTAGTATAGTCAACAGTTTCCAAAGAAACCTAAAAACTTTAGGCAGAACTTTCAGCTTAAGGTTCACCGCACTTTATTAAAGACATATGTTTAAAATTTTGCCTTAAAGAATCATAACATTTAAATTTTATATCAACGCTGCATAGGAACTTTTTTGGACAATGGATTACATTTGATTTCATCTAGATATAAAAAATCAATTTGCAGAGAAAAAAACTAACACAGGAAGCCAGAAAGAGTTCGAGTAGATATGAAAACGTTAACTAGTAATTGTATCAACAAAAGCAACTTATAACAATTTTCAAAAGAGCTTTAAAGTGTTTCAAAATAACATAGACAAAACGCTTTCTAGGTCAAAATAACGTATACGCAGAGTGTGCCTGCCAGAGTGCTTATATTGAGGGCGTCCATAAAGACGATTCTAATAATGTTTGTAAAAAGGTAATGGTAGCTTAGATAAGGTTAAGCCATGGATTTTGTGTCCTTCTATAAAGTAAAGTAATTGTTCAAGGAAATCGTTAAGCCTAGTTAATAGTTTTGGTAAAAGTCTTCTCCATGTATTGTATAGGAAATATATTTTTGAATAAAATTTCATTTTCTCCGATCTTTACTGAAATATTTCAACGTAGAGTAAATGCCAGAAAGCACCAATACAGATGATTTGTCCCAGTGTCATCAGATGACAAATTGCAACTAATTGACATGGAAATAATGCAGGGCAAGGAGGCGTATGGATAATATTGTTTATTTTTAAGTTTTTTTTTTTTTGTCTTCTTGCAGCTTGCAAACAAATTGTGGCAAACAATCAACACATCGGAGAAATGGAGTGAAGCGGGGTAGTACAAATGATATGCAGTTTTCATTGTTGGTGTTTGCATTTGACTTGCATTTCCTGGCAGGAGTAGCATTCATTTCACTTAATGTGAAGTAGTTGGCATTGGAGTTAGTAGGAGTCCATGTTGTCACATATACAAACACATATTGAAATGGAAAAGATACAAAATGTCGGCACACATGGCACGAGAGGGGATTTCTCGTATGTGTGTGTGCGTGTGTGTGTGTAACATTTCTTTTTCTTCTCTCAACTGTTACAAATATATGCAAAAATAAAATACGAATTTTTCTTATGTTGGCAACACAGAGGACAGCAAAAAAAAAAAAAAGGGAAAAACTGCCAGAAGGAGCAACAGGATCGGCAGGCATAGCCTGACAGCCAGGCAGACAGGCAGGCAGGCAAGCAAACTGTATGCCTGCCCCATTAGAAATGTCACACAATCTTTGTAGTTGTAGTTGTCGTTCTTGTTGTTGTTTTCGTATTTGTTGCTGCCTCTCTGTTTACATTTGATTTGCCGGATATATGTATGTATATAAGGGGGGATGTGTATACATGTTTGCCGTGCTTATTTGTCCTGCGATTTTGCCAATGTTTACTTATTGAAATGGCAACGAAGCACAACTTTTCATTTGAATTGGAAGCCTGAAGCTTTAACAGGAAAAAAAAAAAATGAGAAAACAGCTCTATCCACAGGTTATTTTTGACACGGAGCCGCACCCAGGTTGTCTGGGATTAAGGTTCAGCAAACAAATGGTACAAACCATTTGAAATCTAATTAAGGAAGAAATTGCAAACTTGTTACATTTCGCTTCTATTATAATTTCAACATTTAATTTGCGCCAAGTTTGCAAGTTTCGTGTACACATATTTAAATGTGCCTACTTACACATAAAATGCTGCACGATAAAGACCAAAGGTTGCATGCAGCACACACACGGTGAACTCACCGCCACGCCACACCACACCGCACCGCACCACATGTAGTTGGGTGTACATGCACAGAAATGCCAAGCAGGTTGTTGGCACAAATCTTGATAAGTTTTTCCTGTTTTTTGCTTTTGGTTTTGAAAATATATTGCCATCATTTGCACAAATTTTTCATACATTTAGCCAAGCTCCTGCAATATAACTTAGTTATGTTCTGTGATTTTAAGACTTTGGCTTCCCGAACAAGCACAGTTGCTCTTATTTGGGTTTGTTTATGATGAAAATTCTTTTAAAATTATATTCTCAGACTTTTAATGGCCATGGCAGGAACCATGTTAATGTGTAGTATTGGTATGAGGAAACTTAATATAAACTTCTATTACTCCAAATAATTATTGTTTTATATGCCATTTAGACTAGGCAATGGTTAATGTTTCCGTTTGAGTGAGGCCACAAAGAAAAATATTTTTCAGGGACAAATTTACTAACTATTTGAATCGAGCATGCAAAATCGTAACTCTAAACCAATATACAATTTAAAAGTACTGCTGAGTCCGCATAATCTGGCATTGAATGCCAAAATATTTCAAAGAAATGACAGAAAAATAAGCAAATTTGTTTTAGATGACAATTTAAAACAAAAACATGACTAAACGAATCAAATGCTAACATAAGAGACTTAATAAACATTTACAGAATTCCATCTTTTTGGCAGATCTTTATATGCATATACATATATTTATTCCTTTGTTGCCATTTATTAAGCTTGCCAAAATTTCATAAACTCTTCTGCATAGAATATATGAAACTAATAACTTCAATTAGCAACTGAAATTCGTAAACAAAAAATTTGCTGTGTATGTGTATCAAAGCAATTTCAGTTTGTCTATTAGTGAATTGTAGCCGGTATGCTGAAAAGCATGCTACAGTTTTGAAATTCCTTCTTTGTCAATTTTTTTTTTTTTTGCTCTTATTTTAAGTTGTCAGAAAAAGCAGCCAAGCAATTTGTATGCTGCTGTTTTTAGAGTGTTCCTGTGTGTGTGTATGTATGTGTTGGTGTGTTTTTATTTTTTGCTCTCTCACTTGAAACTAAAACGATTTTCTTTTAACGCACCTTTTGACTTGGTTTATGCATGTGCAACAACAACAACAGCAACAAAAACGGCACAAACCAGAAAAACAGAAACAAGGCAATTTTGTGCTGCAATGCACAGCAGAAAAATTCCACAGCAGTTGACCCAAATTTGTAGGCCACTTGACTTCTTCTTCGCCGTCGTCGTCATCGTCATCGTCATAGTCATCGTCGTAGTCATAGTAGGTAGTTGTCGTTGACTCGACGTCACCGCTATGACTCTAGGGTATACTGGAGACCAACCAGCAGTAGCAGTAGCAGTCATTATGAAAAATTCATAAAGTAACCAACCCAGAGCAGCCAGTTTCACCTGACCTGAACTATACTGCAGTTGGTGCCTCTGTTTCTGTTGTTGCTGCTGCTGCTGCTGTGCATAATCAACCTAGCGGCAGCAGCTAATGAGTTTAAGTTCTCAACTAGACACATAGACAATTGACAGTAGCTCCCTCTAGGCTTTGCATCTAACTCTGTTTGTGTGGGTGTGTGTGACAAGTGCCTAAGAGTTGCACCTCAAAAACCCAACTGCAACACAATTGCCCCCAAGAGGCAGGAAGCAACGATAACAATTGCAACAGGTGGTGGCTGGTTGGCTGTATAAAATAAAGCCTTCATGGACAAATAGTTATTAATCAATGACAAAAAAAAAAGAACTTAAATAAATTACAATGGCCTAGTCCTTCATTAAAAAGACATTTTCTTTTTAAGCTTGTCCTTAATGAAATTACCTTCAGAGCGAATAAAAGCAAAATGCTACATGAAAGTAAAACAATCAACAAGCAAGAATGAGATAGAGAAAAGACACACAGTCAGACAGATAGACACAGACTCGGCAGGATGTTAATAGAGTTCCTGGACTGTCATTTTGTCTCAGGACCCGCAGTGCTGCTGCCACTCCCAAATGCGCCTCGCACTTCCGCCCATTCAGCGCATATTCAAATTGAATTAAAATTCCATTTGCAGTTGTCGTTTGTTTAACAATTTTATTGGGTTTATCTTTCTTTTTTCGTTTTTGTGTCTTCTTCTTCGTCATCGCATGTTCAATAACTTGGTGAGAGAATATTTGAGGCTGAATGTTCAAATTGAAATGAGTAATGAGTCTGAAATTAAATTGAAAACTGTGAGAATCTAGAGAAGAAGAAGTTGTATATACTTTATGGTTTCATCTCATATTTGGTTTCTTTTACCTCTTTCCATAATTTGATAATAAATTGAAAGAATAGAATTTACTTTTTCACAAGTTTCCTTTTCCCAGTTAAGTTATTTGCTATAAAACTGAATCGCCCTTTCATTGAAAAGGGAAAAGGGACGAAAAAAATTCAAAGGGGCATAAAATTTCAAAAATGAAACATGAAAATTTTCTTTCTTTAATTAAAGTTGTCGTTTGGATAAAAGTTTTTTCGGCGACTGCTGCAGCAACTATATAGCTAAAAAAAAAAGTTTACAACAAATTTATGACAAAAACTTTGGGTGCATATTTTTAATATTCGTTTTTCATTTTCCATTTTTTGTTGCTGCCACTGCCGTTATTATTGTTGTTTTTGCTTTGTTTTGTTTATTGTTGTTAGGGACCTCTTTAGCTCAACTTTTCTCCTTTTTTTTTTTGTTGTTGTTGTTGTTGCTGAGTTGCCCAAAATGCTTATTGGAGTGTGTGCAACATTTTGGCTGGAATTTATAATTAAAATGGTGTGGTAAATGACTGTGAAGAGAGCGAACGAAGGAGAGAGGAAGAACGAAGGTGGCGAGAGACAAGAAGGAAAAAGGCATTTAACAACAAAATAAACAGCGACAGCGCCTTTTCTCCCAAAATAGACAGCGCAAGTTTTTCCTTCCTAAAGAAATTTCCCTTATTTTGACAAATTGGTGAGTTCTTCATTTTCTTCTTTACACTGATTAATTAGGCATGAAAAGAGCCAACAACAACAACAACAACAACAAAGTGGGGACATCGCCGGGTTGTTATATAACCGAAAGCATTTGTGGCATGGCAAAGGATTAGATTGAAACATTTTATAATGGTTACACAACGATAACCGAAAACAAAAGACAAAGGACTAAGAGTTGAATGCATGACTTAATATAGACACTTGCAATGTTGCATCGAGCACTTTTGCTCGATCTATAGATAATAGGATTACGATATTATCATTTAATAATAGGATTAAGTGGTCAGGACTCAAGCATTTACTACGTTTTCTATTACAGCAATAAATCGCGCAAATCCTTTTTTGTGTGGTTTCTCCTTAAATGTGCATTGAGGGAAAAGTTAATTGAAAATTAAGGTAAAACTTTACTTTCAAATTTAATGTTATGATATTTTAGGAATATGAAACGGAGTAAATTTGCGCCCCAAAGTATGCAATGGAAAGTTCAAGCATTCATTCTTCATGTCCTGTATCCAAAATGGTTTTTGAATGGAAACTTAATTTACTTAACGTCTAGGGAAAATTTATAAAAATGTTTAATTTCAAATACCTATAGCATACTTTAAAGGGAAAACTTCAATTATTCGTCTATTAATTAAGCAAACTCTTAAAATCAAACTAATTGGCCGTAAAAAAAAAAAAAAATATTTTAGGGTAAATATTTTTAAGGCATAATTCTCAAGTAGCCATTAAGAGTCTTTATATATAATACACCATTAAACCTGGTCGTTCAAAACCAAACAATGGAAAATTATGACAAATGGTTGTATATTTTATATAATTCCTTCATAATTTATGGTAAAAAGTTGTAATTTTCTGCCTAAAGAGCAAATTAAATTTCAATTGAAGTCAACTTACTTTTGTTGCTTAACTGCTTCAATGAAAGTCTTTTGCCTTCTTTAGTGTCTTTTTACCTTGCTTGGTTTAACCATTTAGATAAAGTTTTATGGTATAGTCGATTGACAAAGTTTTCTCCCACACACACACACACACACACAGACCCACCCACACATGGAAAGACACCATGACACAAAGGAGCAAGAAAAGCCTGGATATTGTGTGAGCAGCATATTGAAAATGTTGTTCAGTCTGTGGCGGCATTGAAAGTAGCATTTTCACCTCTGATGATGGGTAATCGATAAGTACCACAAGAGAGCTGAGCTGAAAGCGCCACCAAGCACATACTGATTAGAAAGTTGCCCCCAAAGAGCAACCCGAAAACCAAATCCTCAAACCCCAATTCATACCTGATTCTAGCAAGCCTAAAAACCTAAAACCCAAACCTAAACCACCCAAGCGATGAGAGTGAAAAGTTTTCACTTGGAAAAATAATAACTGGTAATTTTTGCCTGCCAAACTGCCTTTTTTTGTCGTTGGGCGCCATCCATTCCTTTTGGGCTAGATAACTGAAAGGACTGACTTTAGGGTAGAAAAGGATCTAATGTTAAGTAGGCGTGACTTTTACGTTAAATGAAAAATCTAGTTAAATTTGAAACACTTGAAATTAAAATTTAAGCTGTAGGAAAACTTTGGAATTTTTTCTCTTTTTTTACCTTTAGATTTCGCTTAATTAACAAACCTTTTACAGAGAAAGACAGCGAGAGACAGAGAGAGAGAGAGAAGTTGGGTGAGAGAGCCAGTCGTAAAACGATTTCTTAACTATCATAAATATTTGAACTAAAAAGTTAGACAGGGCCACTAGCTCTCACACACACACATACAGAGTGTAATATCCTCGCAGATAGATAACTTTTTTTGTGTTGTTGGCGTTGTGGTAGTAGTAGTAGTAGGAGGTAGATTTACACATTTGTTGATAACAAAAGTTTTTAAGCTGCAAACACACACGCCGACAGATATATTTGAGAGGGAGCGCGGGACGATTCATACCTGTAATGAAAGAGAACAAAAGAGGGAAAAGATAAAGTTAGTTTTAGATTCCAAATTATAAATGTGTATATCATTTTAAATGTGTCTAATTGTTGATGTGCTGATTAGTTAAAATGGTGTAATGAATCTCTAACACAAAGACGAACACATACGCAGACATACACACGCATTAACACGTACATATTTAATGTGTGTCTAAGTGTGTGCGACACACTTGTGCCCAGAATTTTGAATAGTTTTCTCTTTCATCTCGTTTAGTGTATTTTCATTTTTTCATTTATTTTTTACAAGTGCAGTTTATAATGCGTCAGCTGCTATTTATGCCGCCAGACACTACTCGCCCTCCCATACACACACATACACCTACAACTTGCCTCTCCTTGCACTCCTGTTGGCATCGTGTTGTTGTTGTTGTTGCTGCTGTTGGCCCACTCAAATTGTAATTTATGTCCCCATGACACGTAAAATTGACTTCACGTGCCATGCTCTACACTATATACATACATACACACACACACACACACACAGACAAACAAACTCGGTTCTCTTATCTTGTCACCCTGGCGAAAGGCAACTGCCAACAAATGGCCACAGAAAAAAAAGGAAGTAAGCGGAGAAACAGAAAAAATGTTTAATTTATAACAAACGATTTGTATATGGCAAATATGTTGCCAAAAACAGTCTGCAAAAAAAAAACAAAAAACAAAATAATAATACATATGATTTTGGGGAACAAAAAAAATATATTTCTGTTGACTATTTTATACGATGTTTTGAACTGTTTAGTTTTGAACCAAAGCAACTAACTAATATGAGTTTATTTATTTTAGTTATGCTCTCCTTTTGATAATCTGATAATTAGAGTAAAACAAAACGCATTTAAGTATAGAAATTATATATATAGATTTCTGATCACCATGATGGATTTTGTTGATAGCCTTTTTGTTTGCTTCCTATGACTTAGATCTAGAGTTAATGTGTTGCTTTATAATTATAATCATAATGAGAAAAGATGAAATTCTGTTTAATAATGTTCACATATTTTCATAATATTTTCTAAAACTAGAGAATATATATATTATCTTGCATAAATATGTAAATTTTGACTCATGTGAATATTTGCTACTCATTCCATATGCAAGAAGCATATACTATTTTTATATAAATTGTATACATATATAAAACTTGCCATATTTACACTTATTTTGTGTCTTATTATTTGCATTTTCCAACTGCTGTTGAGATGAACTGTCAAACAAGGATGCGGCGATTGCTTGCCAACTTTTCGCTATCTGCTTCATCTTCTATTTTCTCTGCCTTACTCTATGTCCTTTTATATTTCTCTCTTTCTCTCTCTCTCTCTCTCTCTCTCTGTGTGTGTGTGTGTGTGGGGATTGACAAAATATTTGACATTTAGCAGGCAGCCTTCACGTACATTTTGTTGTGTGGCAGCAGCATTCCTCTTGTTGTCGGTTCTTCTTCTGCTTTTTCGTTGCTGCAACCAAGCATTGTATAAGTTTTCTTTCCTTTACTCTCGTTTATTTTTTTGTGTCATTTTGGCTGTCGTTGCCTTGTACTTTACCGATAAATATAAACGAGCTAAAAATCACCGCAAAATGTTTTCGAACGTGGCATTGTCGTCATGGAGTCGCTGATGTTGCTGTCGCCGTTGCCTTTGCTGTTGCCTCTTTCACAACAGCATTTCCTGTTCAAGGAAGTAGCTAACCAAAAATCGTTGAGTAGATTTAGTTTGACATTTAGCGGGCGAATGGCTGACATCAATCACCTCGTTACAACAACAAGAACGTACACAAAAACCATAAAAATTTGCTACTTGTATTTGTGTCGGTTAGTAATATATATATCATTAATCAGACCACAATTTTGTCAGACCACATAGCAAATTAAAGGGAAACCAAACCAAAAACCAGGCCAAAAAGATTCATTCTGAACAGACAATCTGTCCATACTATTTATAGCTGACCAATATCATCCATAGCCAATTATAAAATGTGCATTGCCATACATACAAACATACATATAAATACAAATTGATGTAATTATTGCCCCCATCACCGAAAAAAAGTCTGCTTCCTACGAAAAATTAACATTCAAAAAGGTCTCATTAATGCTGATGCTGCTGTTGGACACCGCAATACCAAAATCAGAATATTATTCATTTGATTGGGCTACGATTTAAAGATACCCTGTACCCTTTACCCTTTTGCAAAAGTCAGAAAGACATTACTTTTATTTTGCTTTTATAGAAGGCAAATATCCTTCGCCTTTATGGAAACTAGGGTATTAAGGGTTATGACATGAAACGTCGGATTTTATCTAATGACCAGGCAACTAAGCCAAAGGCAACAAAAGGAAATTATACATATAGATATTTGAGTTACATTCTGGGCATTTTTGAGGTATGCAACTGAAATCGATTGAACAAACATGAAATATCAAGCTTATTTACGAGACATCAAACATGAAATCGGCTTTATTTACCTCAGATTACTTATATACAAACATATATGTATTCATATAATTAGTTTCCAATACAAATTAACTAATATTTATTCCCCAATTATCGATAAATATAGAAAAATGAGAATATCGTATACTAAGAATTTACAAGTTTAATTTTTGGCATTGTTGTTTTTTTTAACATATGGGTTATTTGTTGTTTAATGGTTGGCACTGTAAAAGTAAAGCTCCTCGAGCAGATAGTTTATTTTAATCATAATAATATAGCATACTTTCCAGAGCCTGTCACACACAAAGAAAGGACAAAGGAAATTACAAAATGGCCTGGCAAGAACTCAAAAGAGAATGTGAAGAGTATTGAAGATTTCATTAAAAAATATGTTATGGGTCATAACGAGAAGCGACCTTATGAGTTGCCATTTATTTGACTTTACACATAAACGCACACACACAAACGCGCATACAACGTCCGAAGGGGAAGAGCGAGACAGAGACACACATTTGCGTAAGTCAAATAAATGAGCGGTGGTCGGACGTATGGACGCCTGAACGAATGGACGGCCGTGACCATCTTTATCTGGAATCGAATGAACAACATTTTATGGGACCACCCTTCTTCATTCATTTGCCAGTTGGCTTGTTTGCCATGGAAATTGGGTGTCGGACAACGCATATTAAATATGGTTTTATATGGCTAATAATGAAGGTTGCTTTTGGCCTCATATGTGTGTGTGTGTAACTGTGTGTGCATGCAATGTGTGTTGTGTGTGCTTAATTACATTGGACAGCGTGACGCCATTACTTGTGGTTGGTCAACTTAAGCCGCAATAAAGTGAGAAAGTGAGGCAAGCCAATAGAGTGTATTGGGTAGGGCAAGTGGCAAAACTTTTACGCTTTAACTCAATTTTAGTTGATATAGTTTTTCACTTAGTTCGCCCCTCAATCTTGTCTCACCTCTATCTCTCTCTCTTATTCATTCTCTCATTTTCCAACACTCTAAGTCTAATGCATTTTGCTTGTTCTACGTGGCTTTGATCAGAGTTTTTATGTGACCAAAACTTTCCACTGACAATTGCCAAAGCCACAATGCATTTGCAAGAAATTCTTGTATAGAGGGCTAATTGAATCTATATTAAGTCGAGGATAATCAAATTGGACAACCTTGACTTGATTTTTAGTCAACTCTATCTCTCCCTCACTCTCTTGAGGGAATTAAAAGAAAATGACAAAAGCAGCTCTAGCCACAAAAAATATCAAGACCAGAAAAGAGTCATGTAAACTTTTGTAATAAAATGCCAACACACACCCTCACACACTCACCGACACAACACGTAAACTTCATACACATATAAACTGACCCTCTCCGCCCCATAAAACTTTTTGTAGTTAGTGAGCTGTCTGAAGCACACACAAACATACAATTTTTATAAATACCCTTATAATAAAAGGATATATGAAATGTGAGCTAGAAATGAAGAAGTCAAACCTATTAAAATATGTATATATTGTGGTAGGGTCGACTTTTAAAATAGGAACCTCACTTTTAGTAAACACTACTTTTGGTTAACCTAACTGCTCCTTGTTTAAAGTAACGACTCATTAATCACTTCTAGAATTATAAAAAAATTATAATGTTAAAAAAAGTTGAATGGAACTTTAAATAAATATAGCTTATTAGTGCTGGAAATTACATCATTTTCAGCCAAATTTCATTAAAAATATTTAAAAATCTAAAAAACAAGTAAGTAACCGTTTTTTTCAACACGGATCTTTGTAGTTGCACCTTCATTGCATTTCGTTTGCTTTTTTTCAACAATCAAACATTTAACTATACATTTAGGAGTATATAAATACATTATACAATTAAAATTTTTTCTGATCTTAATGGTAAATTATCAAATTCTTTAATAAGGACAAGTAAAAGTTCATTTATACATATGTATTACCGAAAGGGTATACAAAATTTTACCATGGCTCTGCCCTCTGCTTTTTATTTCATTTTATTTTTCCTAGTTTTTCTGCGGTCTAGATGAAAGAGCTAGTGAAATTATGCAGGTTTTTGTTTTTTGTTTTTGTCGTTTACTGGCTTGTTTTCCAAAAATTGTTATTTTATTTTTGTGTTTTTGTTTTCCATTTTTGCTGACAATTTTTGCTTAGCCATGCTGTAAAACATTTAGCAATTTCTATGTGTGTGTTTGTGTGAAAATATGAGAAAAGATTTTACCTCAATGTTAACTAAATTGTGCTCAAAGCCAAAACTCATATAATTCCTCTATGAGTTGTGGTTAGATATACCTACATACCTATGTACATATATAGTAGCAGCATCATCAAGAAATTATTTTATAGAAATAAATGTACGAGCATGTGAAAAAATTTATTATATTATTTTGCAAAAATTTAAAAGACAAATATGATTTAGGTTTATATTTGCATAAAACAATTAGAGAAAAGAATAATAATTCTAGCTTTTGCTTAAAGAGAGACATTTGCAATAATTTTGATATTTATTTCGTAAGCGCTTGAATTGCCTCATTATATACATTCATTCATTCATACATATATCTGTAATTTCCGGTTCATTGATATTTATTGCAAGAGCGAAATTTATCCACCTTAATTCCACAATCAATTTCACTTACAAGCCATAATTGTTCGTTGTGCAAAAAGGAGTTGCAGGCAAAAGACCTTCATTGTAAAAATTGTCCTACATCGATATATGTAAGTTCGTATGTACGTATAGGAGAATAAAAATCACTTAAATGTTGTTGCAATTGTTGTTCTTATTGTATGTGTGTGTGTGTACGCGAGTGTATATTTGTATGTGGTGTGTTTGTGTAAGTAATAAAAATAAGACTGGATCGAATGAAACTGTATCGAATCAAGTACAATTAAACGAGAACCTTTTGTTGCTCTTGCTTGACGCTGATTGAAATGCCCAAAGCAAATACAGAGGACAATTGCGAAAACAATAATAAAAGAGAGTGTGTGTGTTCAAGTGTGAGTGTGATTTTTAATTAAAAATAAAAGAATAATAACACAGAAAAAAAAAAAAACAATAATAACCATTTCCACACACAAATATTTGCTTCAATTATGCAAGTACAAAGTTACGGTTAAAAAAAATTCGAGCTGACTGAGTTTATAAGAAGTTTACCAACAAATTTTGCTTTCCATAGCATACATTTGAGGGTAAATTGCTAATTGAATTTGATTTCTTGCCAATAAAATGTAATTAAATGAAATATACGATATTTTAATCATATATCCTACTCAATTTACCTTAAATGCAATTTGGCCCCGGTCTAAGCCGATTACAAATATAACCATTGTATGACCATGAAAGGCTTGAAGTCTATACTGTCCGTGTGCATGTACGTGAATGCTTATATTTATGAGCTTTTCAACTAACTTTGTGCGTGTGTATGTATGTGTTTGTGTATGTATGGCTTTGGTTAAATGGAGCATAAAGTTCTTCACTTTATTTAGTTGAATGTTGCCCACGAATTAATTATTTCACTTTTCAAAACTAATTGCCACTTCCTTTTGTTTGGGGAGAAAGGACAAAGCAAAAAAGGAAAGAACTGATGAAATTCTCATTTCCGGTTCCCTTGGCCAATTTGCACAACTTAACAATTTTGAATTGCAACTTTTTTCTCATACCCTCTGATTAAATGTGTTCAATGGGGTACATTAAGTTTTAGAAATAATATGTAAATAAACTCACAAATGAATTTTTATCGTTTTTTTCTAGATCAAAAGAAAGCAAAAATTATTAATAAAGGAAACTGAAAATTGTAGAGGTAAATATAGTAAACTATTGAAAACCACTTCCCAGTTATTTAATCTCCCAGATGATGTATTCCACGAAGCTACAAAGTTAGCATCAGGAGTTGACTTAAAGCATACAATGCTTGACTTTATTGTTGACATTTTGTTTCTGAGAACTCTTGACACTTGAACTGAATGATGAAAACTTTTGACAATTCCCCATTCCCTAGATATTTCTTTCTCGCTCTCTCTTACTCTGTCGTTCTCTGTTGCTGGCATTGAGAAGGACAACAACTTTTGTGAGTAATTAAAAATTTACATCATTTACCTGTAGTGGTGAAAGTTTTTTAATACAAAAACTTGCATAACTGTTTGAAAACTAACCACCAGAAAAAGCTATCTAAAAGCATTGCCAATATCAAGTTAGTAACTCCCGTCTAACACAGAGAGATACTCTAAGACAAAGATAAAAAGTATGTGAAGGATTGAGAAAGACGGAAAGAGATAGAAGGCAGAAGCAACTGCTGCATTTTGTTGCTTGGCCCACAAATTGTAGTTATGTAAAAAGTTTTGCACTCGTAAGTGTTATCCCTGCTGCTCTCAGTCACCTACTACCCACCTACATACAATTGCTCACCTACTGCTCATCTCACCTCAACACTCTCTCTCTCTGCCCGTTGGCCATCCCATTTCTCAAATCGCCTCGTCTCAAGTGCCTTAGCTTGGCCTGGCTTAGCCGTGCCAGTATTACATATAATTTCTCATTAATTTCTGCCAGGTCTGCGCTTTTTGAGAGCAAACCTCGTCACGAATTCTAAATAAAAAAAAAATCGTTTAAACATCATCTCATCAAAAAACAATTAAAAACGCAAAAGCAGAAAAAAGAGGCAACAACAAAAATTTAATTTATGACCAAAACTTTGGCACACCAACAAACAAAAATAAAAGTAAAAACAAAAAAAATAAATAAACTGAAAAAAGAAGAATCTCTAATCAGAAAAAGTAAAAACAAAAGTTGCCAACGAGTAAGAGCAACGGCATGAGCCTGCGGCAAATGCCAAAAATATTTGAAGACTAAAAGTAAACGAAAACTTTTTGATATTCTTAATACATACAAAGGGCAAATGAATTGTGAGAGATAAATATTAGACATTCGATTAATTTTTCCCCATATTTTAGACATTTTATATATATTTAAGCAGTAGAAATGCCGACTAATTAAATAAATGTACGAAGATACTTCAATTATAATGTATTTGAGTTAATTCTTGTTTTCATCTGTGGGTTATATATTATTATACCCTTGCAAAAAGGGTATATTAATTTTGGTCAGAAGTGTGCAACGAATAGAACGAAGCATCTCCGACCATACAAAGTATATATATTCTTGATCAGCACGACGAGACGAGTTCAACTATCCATGTCCGTCCGTCCGTCCGTCCGTCCGTCCGTCCGTCCGTCCGTCCGTCCGTCCGTCCGTCCGTCCGTCCGTCCGTCCGTCCGTCTGGATCAACGCAAACTCCTCCTAGACCGTAAGAGCTACAGAGCTGAAATTTTGCACGTAGGCTTGTATATACTGCAGGCGTTGTATATCTCGGATTCAGCCGGATCGGACCACTATATCATATAGCTCCCATACAAACCCCAAAGTCACGAACAGTGACTTTTCTCAATAACTTCGTTATTTTCTATGCTATTATCGAAACTTAATATTAGAGAGTTTACTACGCCTATAAGCGACGATGCCAAATTTGATCAAGATCGGGTGACTATATCATATAGCTCCCATACAAACGGCCAAGTCACGAACAGTGACTTTCTCAATAACTTCGTTATTTTCTGAGCTATTGTCGTGAAACTTAATATTAGAGAGTTTACTACGCCTATAAGCGACTATGTCAAATTTGATCAAGATCGGGTGACTATATAATATAGCTCCCATACAAACGGCCAAGTTACGAACAGTGACTTTCTCAATACCTTCCTTATTTTCTGAGCTATTGTCGTGAAACTTAATATTAGAGAGTTTACTACGCCTATAAGCGACTATGCCAAATTTGATCAAGATCAGGTGACTATATCATATAGCTCCCATAGGAACGATTGGTCGAAAACAGTGACTTTTGTAAATAACTTCGTTACTTTTAACGCGATTGCTTTTAAATTAAACATTTCTTAATTTAATATATATGTTAATGACTGTGCCGAATTTGATAAAGATCGGGTGAGTATATCATATAGCTCCCATAGGAACGATCGGTGGAAAACAGTGACTTTGATCAATATCTTCGGTATTTCCTATGATTGTAGGACTTTCTTTCCCAAGCTTAAGCCTTTTTAGATAAAACGTTCTTCCACATTGATGGCTAATAGGTAAGGATAGAGTTACCAAAAAAGTTGCAAGGGTATACAAACTTTGACGCGGTCGAAGTTAGCCCCGGCCCTCTGGTTTTAATTTAATTTTAACTTTATAAGCTCTATTTCTGGCCAAATTTTTAAATTGAAATTCTTTGAATCAATCAAGTTTCCCCTAACGCAGCAAATTGTGTGGTTTATTTTGCATTGGTAGAAATTTGATTTATAAATAAATAACTTATATACATGTAGCTATTTATTGTAATGAGCTAAACTAATAACAAATAATCTATTTATTCGTTTAATGAACTAAAGTAGCTTCAATACTATCTTTACCATTATTTCAAATGCTTTTAATCATAAAATAAATATGTTTTAGTTGCTTTTCAGACCTCACTTCCATTCAATTAAAGTAAAATTGAATCTATCACAAAATATAAATGATATTTTTGTGTCCCCACAACTTTTGTCATTTCCCCTTCAAGCTAAACATTTCCCTTTTAGTCAGCAAACAGTAAATTGAACTAGAAGAGCACACAGCAAAGCCATAAGAAAATAGCAAAGGGGGAATGGGATGGGAATGGTTTAGAGGGCAGACGGAAAGGAAACGGAAATAAAGTAGAAAAATACATTTTAGGCAGTCATTAGCAGGATTTTCTCTAGACTCTCCCATCCGGTCTCATCTGTCGCCCTCTCTCCCTATTTCTCTCTTACTCCTGTCTGGCTTCCCTTTAAGTCTTTTTATTTTGGTTCCCTCTTTCAATCAATGTGAGTTGCAAATTAACTAGAACCAAAAGGTACTTGCTTAGTGTACACACATTCTGCCTCAATGGAATATACGAAAATGTCTTCTGTGAGTCGTTTAGCAAAAAGTGATTTCATTAGCAGGATAAGAGGGACACAAGAGATGATGACAAAGAGCTACATCACTTTTCACTTTTGCCTACATCATCATGCTTATTGCATTCTCTTTTCTTTTCCTTATTTTGACGATCAAATCAAATCTCATTTTGTACATTTCTATTCGATTAGACTTTTTTTTTACCAAAAAATTGGTAAATTGAATTTAAATAACTTTATTTCATTTGCCATTGTTCAAATTTTGTATGTACATGAGCTTATGCATGTACATTTTATGTTGAGTTAATCTCATTTTGGTATAATTGAAACTTTAAGAGGATTTCATCCCCCTAACTCACCACATAAAATGAAATTCCTCATGCTCAAACATTCCTGAAGAAATCTACCTGACAAGTCAGACCACCCATGTCCATACACACTCTCTCTCTCTCTACTACTGCTCTAAGGGAAAATGGAAAAAATGTCAGCAGTTATTTTTGAACTTTAACTCTGCCAAACTCTCTTTGAGTTTGCGCAGTAAGCAAAAGTATCATCAGGAGTCTTTTGTGTCTAATCAGTAAGAAAGACAATGAACTCATATTTGAATTTCAGCTCACGTTTTGGCTAACAGGTTAAATTTCAAACTAAATATATATTTGGGTAAATATTTAAATTATCAAAAGAATTGCAGACATTTAAACCTTTTCCCTGTCTTTCCCCTAGTATTTATGGGGCAATCGGATAAATTTGGTCATGATTTGTCAAGTTTTTAACTTGGAGTCTAGTTACTGAGAGTAAAGAGAGTGACAAAAAAGGTACACAGTTTGGGGGATGGATGTTGGCCTGCTGGGGTCAACTTTAGGTGTCCCTCAAAGTAGTGTGGCAAAACTTAAAACCTTAGAATCTCTCTAAAAAAAAATTAAATCTAGGACAGAAATTACGATGCTATCAAAATATATAAAGCTGAAGTCTTGTAAAATGCTTACCAATTTAGTTCGAACTTCTTATGTAGTATATGGTACTACTAAAGTAGACTGAAGTATTTGAGCATATTCATGGCTTAGGAAAAGAAAAATATGGAAAAAAAAGGTCACTTCACTTGTCAAAGCTTTTCAACATCAAAAGGTAAAAGAAGCCTAGAAAAAGGTTTAACAAAAATATAGCAAGAAAAATGTTGCAAAGTATGTGCACGACGTGGCTAATAAACTGTTGGGGAGCTTACGAACCAAAAAAAAAAGAACGAAAAGGAATGTAAAACCAGGGGTAAAAGGATACCTAAAAGCGGCAGTTTACCTTTAAGACAGAAACACACACAGAAGCTCGCTAACCCGTTAGGCATTTATAATTAAAAATGCTAAGAAAAAAAAAACACCAAGGAGGGAAGACCAAAAAAAAAAAAAAAAAGAAGGCAAAAGCAAAACACAGAAGACTAGCGCAAAAGTAAAAACCTTAAATAACATTTTACTTAAGGGTCTCCCAGACTGACTTTGCCAACGTGCCGCACATTTTTTTTTTTTTTTTTTTTGTATTTTCTTTTTGTTTTTATGCCGTCGCAGTGGCAATGGCAATGGTAGTCTCAGGCGGCAGACAGAAGTCAAACAATAAAAGGAGACAACAATAATTTCTACCATAACATGACAAATTGTTGGCCAAGACAACAGCAAAAACAACAACAAGACCATCATCAAGAAGAGGCACACAACAGAAAACAAAAAGTGCTGCATACTTTCGTGCGGGAGCAAAAAGTTAAGTTCCGAGAAAATTGCTTGCAGAAAAAGCAAAAACAAAACTGAAATTGGTCTAAAGTTTGTATAATTTACATGGTAGAGACAAATTTAAGTGCATGCTTAGCAAAAATTTCCAATGCTACAGTCGATTCAACTTTTACTTACTGTATAAAAATAATTTCTAGTTTTTCATCGTTCATATAAATCAATTTTAATGCTTGGGGACACGCCCACCCAGTGGTTGTAGATAGAAAAGCGAAAGAATGATAAAGAAAATTGCAAGAATCTTCATGATTTATGTGGCAAGACAAATCAATTTTTCCCCATAAGCATTTTCATGCAAATTGAGCAGAAAAATAAAGTAGAAAAAAAACTATTTAGTAATCTAAAAGACCAAACGAGACATAATCCTACAGTAGTAGGTATTAGTGAATAACAATATTTTCTTAAACTAACCATGTTATTCCTTAAAAACATCGTTTCAACAATCTTTCTAAGTTTAAGAAATATTTAACTATAATTAAAGTGCCCTTGCGTGTATGTGTGTGTTAACAAATCCTTTTGGCTAAACATTTGTTTTTTGTTAGAGAGAAGGAAAATCACTTTCGTTGCTTTTAGGGGCTTTGATTTCAAAGCTTTGCTTTGTCCCATGTTTGCTTGGGCCCCATGTCCACTATGGACTAAAGTCGCTCTAAGCCTTTTCAAGCTGACCAACAGCTGAGCAACTGGAACAGCATCAGGAGGACATCTTCCGCCCCTTCCCACACCATCCATCTAACCCTTATTGAGTGTGTGTTTATTTTCTTTTCTTTGCCACAGTTTTCACCCCTCTCTTCATACTTGTAAGTGGCTTTTCACGCAAAAAATAAAACCCATTTTTGGTATGGTGCAATAAAACATAATGAAAGTGTAAAGCTTTACTCAGCTCTCTAAACGTGGACGACAACGACGACGACGATGACAAAGAAGAAGAAGCGGGTCAATTGCCAACTCTTAAGTGCCACAAAAATGCACATAAATGTGATAGATGACCCAAACGGAAAAGCGAGAAACGGCAGTGAGCACTGCAGTTGAAGTTGTTGCAAGTGAAGTTTTAATGCGACGGCAATCACAACATACAAGAACATAAATTTACTTGAAAAATAGTTGACCCCAGTCACTGGCTATCTCTTATGCAGAATCTATCTCTCTCTCTCTCAGGCTCCCTCGTTCTCTCGGTGTATTTCCCTCGCAGTCAGTGTTATGGCTGTTGTGTAAAATTCTGAACATTTAATTATGAACATGCCACACATTTGCGGTGGCTGTAAGAGGTTTATGAAATGAGCCACAAACAAACAAATCCTGTACAGTTAAAACCTCATGAAAAGCACATCAAAAATGCGAGACAGAATGAGCACAGAATGGCTCCATTGTCATTTTTTGGGGTCAGCAATTTTACAAAAATTCGCAGTACCAAAACACAAAAAAAAAACAATATAAAATATATAAAAAAAAATAAATAAAATGTCAACTTTTATGACACAAACATACAGAGATAGAATGAAGTTCCAAGGGGAAAGGGGAACAAGGCAAGGCAGAGAGATGGCAACCTTTTAATGGCCCTGCATATATCAAAGTAAGTACCCAAAAAAAAATCCAAATAAAAAAAGTAAAATAAAAAAATGTACTGCCAAAGGTAAGAAGAACCAATCGGCAGAACATTTTTCATGCCACAGACAGCCGCATCCCCACACACAAACCTCACACTACTCAGACACACTCACACACAGACACATAGCCACCCACCACAAAAAGCCCCTCTACCCCGTTATGCTCTACTCTAAAGAGTAATCGATAATTCTTTTGTTCATTAAGAAGTTTATAAATCACAAGGAAGAAGTAACAAGAGAGAGAGACAGAAGAACCAAAGACCAGGAGAATGTGAAAAAGAATTTCATAGTTTTCCTTTTTACCAAATTGCAACTCAATGAGTTAGACAAGAGAGAGGTGACTAAAGCTAAAGTAAAAGTGTGAAAGAGGATTTTCTCACACACATACACACACAAACATTCACTTACCCATACACATACATACACCTTTGTATGTTGGCACTTTATGCCTCACTTATTCTCACTTTGTAAATGTAGTGGCAAAAAGCTCATTGCAGAATGATTTAAAAGAAAACTCAAAAGAGCTACAAAACATTGCAGAAAAATAAAAAATTGGTGTCAATTGAGGAAAAACAAATCCTTTATGCTAAGACTCTCTTTTGCTTTTTTCTTTTAGAATAAAGTCAAATATTTATTGATTTTAGATCTCAACTTTGGCGCAAGTTGTGACCAAAGACTTTTAAAGAATTTTTTGCTATTTTAAGTAAAATTCTTTGACATTATTTCATCTCATTTAAATATTTATTGGAGCTTTTAAATCTAGAACTTAATAGGTTGTAAATTTATTTTAACAACTTTAACTTATTTAGTTTCTTTTTAAAATTTAAAATTTAAGTAATCTATTAGTCAAATCATGGTTGGTGGAGAGATAAAACTCAAAATCAATTTTGAAATGCATTTAAAATTTGTATCAAACAATTTATTTAGAAAGTGTCAATTTTTAAATACATTAATGTGAATAAAAATTAAGTTAAATGTTTAAAATTTGTTGAATACTATTTCAAATTGCAATTTCCACAAAGTTGTTTATTTTACGTGCAAAACAATCTGTAATTTGATGCAGAAAATTTTAAAACCATAAACGATTCCATCCGTCATAGTCAATCAGCACAGAGCAGGAGGTGGGTGCGGCGAAACGAGAACTTTAAAAATCCATTAAACTAAACCTCATGACAGACAGAAGCAGAAATAACATCAGCGACAGCAACAGCTATTAGATTATTCCGAAAGCCCCAAAGTGTATGCTAATATAAATTTGCATAATCAGTTTTGTTTTATAAATTGCAATTTGACTAAATGAAACACTAAAATCGACTTAAATTCAACAATTAACACTTGGAAAGTTGTAGCTTGAATTGTAGGGAAAAAGAATTCATATGAATCTTCCAGCTGCTTTCACCTTTTACTTATCTTTTGAGTGGCAGAGTGTAAGGGGGCGAAAATTGCATTTACAAGCGCCGGGACTGAGAGAGAAAAAGTAATTTATAATTGTCAAGTTTTTGAAATGCAATTAGCAATTACTAATGGAGCCAATTAACAACATTATGGCCTTGGCCCACCCAGAGCTAGGGACAGAGAGACAGTGACACGAAGGAAGATGTAAGAAAGATGGACATAAAAGGACATGTCAAGGCTAAACACTGACACAGACAGAAGAGCAAAAGATCTCTTTGCAGACATTTGCTATTTTCAACTTTTCCTCTTTGCTTCTTGCGTATGTTTGTATGCAGATGTAAGTATGCATGGTGTGTGTGTGTGTTTTTTTGTATAACTTTTTAATTAACACTCACTGTATCACAATTTATATCATATTTTGCTTTCTCTCTCCCTCCTTAGCGCTGTTACAGTCAGTCTCCCTCTCTCTGTAGGCTTTAAACTTTTTAATTAAATATTTTGTTGCTTCTGCTGATGTTGGCAAAGTTTTTGTTAAAATAATTAAAATATATACATGCGAGAATGTATTTATATCACAATTAGAGAATGCCGCCTCGAGTTGGTGTTCGCCTCTAAGCCAAAACGAAATGTCATAGCTATACAGATGCAAACACACTCACACAGCTAAACAATGATACAATCTTCCCCGTCAAAAGCCACAAACCGTTTTCATGCTGTGGCCAAAAGGCGTGTTTATTGAGCATGTATTCTCTATGCTGCATGTGCATCATACACACACGCTCTTACACGCATACATTCATATATACATCTTGTGCATCAAAATTTGTGGTTATAATCGCTGTTCACTTCTCTTGGCCAACTATTCATCCGACTAACCATTTCGCATTTCGGCTGCCATAATTATAAATCAATGAAAGGGCTCAAAACTTGTAAATCTTCAACCATAATCTGATGCCTATTGTTTCACTAGTATTTAGCATGCCAATTCGTAAGCCATTCGTAAGATGGACTCTTGAATACGTTGAAGGTTACTTAACCCAATGTAGAACACAACTTTGTGTGAAATTTCAGTTTACACATGAATTTGATTGGCATTCGCATCTGGTAGAATTGGCTTGGTCTGTCTTGGATTACAATTCTGAAGATAGGTGTTTATTACTTTAATAAAGAATCATTACAATATAAAATTAATTCAAATCACTGTGTTTAGTATTTTAGTTTATTTAATATATTTGTATTCTTAATTAATATAAAAAATTTTGAATAATTATATTGTCTTTAGATCAAATGTTAATAAAGTAACAAGAGCTTTCATCGTCGGATCTAGGTCCTTTGCCCTTTTAAGTATGCAATGGGCTGGAAAAGCAATTATTGTTGTTTTTTTCGCTCAAGTTTTTGTCACTCATTTATATTCTAATATCAAAATAATCCAATGTTCATTCAAATTTCTTGTTGAGGTTGTATAATTAGAGATACAATTTGTTGTTCCAATGCATATAAAGATCTCATGTGATTTGATTTGTTAGTTTTGATTTTAAGTATTTAAATGATTGTCAGTTAAAAGCCGTGTGAGTTATTATTGTGAAATTAATTATCCGTATAAATAATGGACAAATGGCGAATGACAGATACAGAAGCTGGCACTATGCGCGACTTGTTGTGTGTGTGTGTGTTTGCATGTGTGTTTGTGCTCATTAAAATGAAATTTGTTTTCGGCCTTCGGTTGTTAAAAGTGGCAAGTGGCACTTGGTATAAATACCAACAGACTGCAACAGACCACCCTCTCTTGCCCCTCTTACCCACCCCATTTACTGAGTGAGTCCACTGACTGTTGTAGCCCTGTCACTGTCACATAATTTTGCACTTTGGGTCGACCAACCACAAGCACTCGAGCATTTTGGTTAAATGTCAAACACACACAAGCATACTCACACTCACAAACACACACACACACATGCATAACAAATATCTCTGTTTTCTTGTTTTTTCGTACCATACTTTTTTTTGCATTCTGAAAGAGGAAAGAGTGCAAAAAATCCGAGAGAGAGAAAAACTGCAGAAAAAGTTAAAATAATATTATGCAGAGTGTTCGCGTGCGCCAGCTCACAGTTTTATTTTGGTTTCAAATTGTTGAGCTTGTTGTGAGACAATCCCTCTCCTCATTGCCTCCCCGAACCGCATCTCAGTGGAATAACAATGTAATGCAAATAAATATACACATACTTGCGTTTATAAATGGTATTTGTATATGTCGCTACTATGTTTTTTGCAAAATGTTATTTCAAATTGAATTTCAGTCACAATTTAGACAATGAAAATAACTAGGGTATAAAAAGAAAAACTATCAAGTGAAAGTTCTAGAGAAAGTTGGCCAATAAAAACCAAAAACAAAATGCAAAAAATGCAGAGTTGACACAAAGCACTAAACCAAATATTGAGATTAGTAATTAAAAAACATGCTCCATTATGGATATTTGTGATATTTTAATGAATTTAGGTCACGTTTGCCACATTTTCACACAAGTTTCTGAGATTTTCCACTTCTAGCATTATAATTCTCTCTACTTTCTGCTAAAAGAGAGAGAAATAATGTGGCAAGCTTGAGTCTGACAACAATCGATTCTAATTAAAGCTGCAATTTCATTGTTGTCCAAATACAACTTCAGTTCTGACCATATAATTTCGACGACAGATATCAAATACATTGATTAAAAGACAAGTAAATTGCAATTAATATGAAATTAAGTTTGCCTAAAAGTATGCCACAATATTGTGACAAAACATCTGGGAACTGTAGTCAAAAGTTAACAATTTCGGGCTTATGATAATAAATCTTAATTAGGCAAAATATTTTTGTCAAAGATGAAGAAATACCATTGTATCACCATAATTGAGCTATATTGGAATATTCATTTTAATTTATTGATATAGATTTACCAAAAACCAACAATCCAAATAACTAACTAACCAGCCAACCAACCAAATAAACCAAAACCCAATCAGGCAGTGGCAATCATTTTCAAACAAATAACCAGATAAAAAATAACAACAACAAAAATTGTAACAACAATAACAAATTGAAACCTTTTTGACAAAATTCGAAAGCCATTAATTTCTAGTAAATTATCTAGTATATACATACATACATATTGGTTGGTTGTTCATTAAATTGCATTTCAATTGCATAACTTAACTTTCATGTCTCTTCTTTCCTTTGGCCCACAAGCGACCGACCGTGCACCCGCTCTTAGCTACTGCAACGCCATAATCGAGAGTCGAGAGCCCTAATCACTGGCCCATGTTTTGTGGTCTCACAAGTATTTCCATTCATTCACATATTTGTGTGTGTGTGTGTGTGCGTTGGTGAAATTTACGTTTTACATAATAAATCACGTAATGTTTCGAAAATGCTGTCATGTTGAGCTTGGTGAAAGACAGAAGGACGCGCAGCAGGACATGGGGGAGCATTAAAGACAGCTTGGTGTTGTCTTGCATGAAATTTAAATGAAATTGTCAGCTTGCAAATGTGTAACATGTGGTCAGGCCACAAATTACCAAGCTATACAATAGCCTGACATATACACACATACACAAACACACACATACGCACACACGTACATTATTTTGAACATGTCATGTTAAAATTTGGCACTTTATCTCTATCTATCATTTCTGAGATTTGCTTTTTGGTTATTTCCTCACACAGTTTCTACTCAGTTTGTTTATGTCGCCGCTTATAATTTCATGTTTCTATTTTTAATCTTGATCTTCTTTTGCGCTCCTTTTTCCTGTCTTCAGCATTTGCTTGTTTGTCTCCGCATCCTGCTGCTGCTAATTAAGCAGTTCAACGCCTTAACCCATAATTACTCAAAGAGTATAGAAAAAGATAAAGCACGAAACCAAAACTCTTGGAAAATATACAGAAGCAGTAGCTTCCACCCATTCCACCTACTTTAACTAATTTTACCAATGTCCTCCACCCACCAGGCACCCCTCCATTTGCGTTACTTCTGCCGCTACAGCTGCTCCTCCTTCTCCCACTGTCTCCCCCACAACCTTCTTTTCCTCAATGGCCATGTAATTAAACTTTGATTACGGTACTTAGCCAGAGCACTAAGCATTTTTTTTTTTACAACTTCTGCATTGAAAGGAAAAAAAAAAAGAAAACGTAAACTGCGGGGCGATAGAGGGAAAAAATGTAAGAAAATCGTTTTCCGCAGTGATGCGACGAAAGTTCTTCATTTAAGGGGAGGAACGAGGTGCTACAGCTAATGACAACGTAAGAGTCTGAAAGAGTACCCAGGCATCATTTAGGTAGAGTGTTTTTTGTGGGTTTGAAAATTGGCTATCGACTTAAAAAAAAATTCATAGCCTAGTTTAGAGCTAGCTAAATGAATCCTTTGTGTTGCGCAAAAGCGGGCTATGAAAAAATTTGACAACAAAAATTTAAACTTATTAATGACTTCAAGCTAAATTTGAAAAAGAAAAGGAATAGTGTATATGAACATTCAACGAAAACTTAAGGAAAACAAAAAACGGAAATAACTCCTTTACTTATTAAGCAAAAAGGGCAAATGAAGTAGAAACACAGACAGAAAAGCCAAAAATAGAGTGATTGAATGGTAAAAACAAAATAAGAAAGCAAGGAAACCAAAGAAAAGGGCAAAACCTTAATGAGTGACAAAAATTTATAACAAATAAACATTTGACTTATTTATTATTGATTTTTGTTAACTACCTTATATATAAAGTTATTTTACATTAAAATAACTTGAATGATGATTTTTGGTTTTGGTGACTCGAAAATTATGAGATGGATTCTGTGATTGTCAAAATGATGTCATAATTTGGTTCTATCTACAACATTTAAGGCTCGTTTCCTTATCTCACACTCATTTTTTATATGGTTATAGGTACTAAAATTATAGAAAAGAATATTCTTTTCTAAAAGTACATAAAATTATGGATATACCATAAATCTTATTTTCAACTCGCATATTTTCTTTCAGTCGTTGGTGGTTTAAAAAATATTTTATTGAAGCAAAAATGTTTGACTGTCTGATTGTTCAGTTTAATAGCCCTTTCCATGCATTTGCTGTTTCTATGTTTGCAATTATATTTATGACAATTGGTATTTATATGTATTATGTGTTTTTTTTTTTTTTTTTTTAAGATTTCTTTCGTTTAGTAAGGGGCATATGAAAACATTTATCATGCTTTGCCGAATTGCCAAAGAGACAAACACATAAATACGCTCCACATACGCACACACACACACACACATGTGCGACATTTTTGGTTTTTTATAGTATGTGTGCGTACTTCTAAAGGTTTTGAAAAGAAAAGGAATATCATCATTTGAGTTGCTTGGTTGGTTGCTTGTCCCGGGCCTGGGCCTGGGCCATCGGAGGCTAAAGTAAGCCCACAAGCCATATAATGTGCCATAAATATTAAAACGTTTTGACTTTACGCGCAGAGCATCGGTTGTCTTCTTCTTACCAATGCCAGAGGCCCAACAAGGCTCAGGCTTACCAGTCTGCTTGAAATTGAGGCTGAGGCTAAGGCTAAGGCTCGTCGTATCCTGCCCCAGCAAATTATTTGCATTTTTTATATGCCACAGAGAGAAAAAAAAAGAGGAGCAAAAGACAGAGTGAGTGAGACGGGGCGAGCTGGCAGCCCACAGACACAGAGAAAAAAAGCGCGCTGTCTGCTGCCGGTGCTGATGCTGCTGCTGTTGCTGCTTTTTTGAGCATAAAATGTAAAGTGCAAAAGAAAACTCAACGTCGTCGTCGGCATCAGATCGGAAATCTTATAAAAAATTTATTTTATATATAAGCAACGAAGCGAAGCTATCAACGGCGGGCTTAGTGTTGTCACACACCGCGCTATAGCCCAGCCAAGCAGCCAAGCAAATTGTGGCCGGATAAGAAGGATAAGTTGGCCCAAGGACTCAACACAACACAACACAGTAGCAAGAAGATGTTAAAGCCAGAGCCACCACAAAATGAGCAACTGCCTCCTAACAATACCCATACTATGGAGCCAATTGAATATAACACAATAAATCGCATTTATTTTGCAATAATTTTATATTGATTTACTAAGATGTAAAAAATTCTTGGTTAACTGAAGATGCCAAAAAGCTAAAGACCGCGGTAGGAGGGACAAATGCACAGGAAGAGGGAGATGGAGTCAAAGTACAAGCAAAAGCAGATGATAACACAAAATTGGGCTAACTGACCAAAGGATCGACCTACCAACCTAACGACCACCCATCTGGTCATGCACATGAGCAGATAATGTGGTTAAACATTGAAGTAGCTCAGGCCCAGATAATACGAGTCTATTGTGGCTGCAAAGTGCACTTGGAGAAATCTGCAGAAGGTCAAAAGGCTACAAATTAAGTCTCATAATCGAAAAATAAAAACTATTATTTTCAAACTTGTTCGCTACTTTTAGCTTTTAGTTAGTGGTTGCATTTTATTAAATTAAGTCTCAGGGTGCATTATCAGACCTATTTCAACTGCAAAAGCATTTCAATTATTTGCTGATTAAAGTATTGCAAAGCAAATTTTCGGATTTATTTTTGAATCCTACTTTATGATTGTTTAATTGTCCATAGATAGGGAGAAATTTTTTGCATTTATAGTTTTCGTATAATTATGCCAACGGCGGTGAAAAGAATCTAATGGAAATCAAATCAATGTTGCCCACAAAGAGCCAAAATAGGCGAAAATATGTGAAATATTTGCTAGTCAGCTTTTAATTAGCAGCAGCGGCAGCAACAGACATAGCCAAACGGGAACTCATTTTTGAAATTTTCATTCAACTATCTCTTTCTCTCTCTTTCAGAAACGAAAAATGGATATGCACAAATATTTGCATATTTCAGTGCACACATCAAAAACATTTGCACTAACTGGAAATGAATGCTCAATGCAAGGGAGAGGGGTTTCCCAGTGTGTGGTGGTGCGACGATAAACTCCTACACATGTTAACCAAGTTTACGGTTACAGTTTAAGTTGGGAGGGGTGGAGAAGGCTTCTGCTTTTATTATCGACAAAAATGGCATCAGAAATTGGTTCAAACTAAACTAAAAACCAAGCCAAACAAAAGCCAGGCGGAAACTTGATGGAGCGTCGGCCATTTTTCGTTATCGTTCGCCATTTTGAATGAGCAAATGTGAATTGGTGTGTGTTTGCTTCTGTCTGCCTGTGTGTGCGTGTGTGTGGCTTCATTCAGCGGAAGTGATACATTTTGTTGTATGTATATGTATCTAAAACAAGACTACAACTGGGTGGAAAAAAAACAACGAATGAGACACTGACTGTGGCAAACAAGCGTAAGTGGAGTGACAGCGGAAACGGAAATACAGGCACACCCAGTGACACACACACACACACACTATCACGCGCTCACACACACACAAACTAACACACGCACACTCACTTAGCCAACAACAAAAACAAATCAATTCAACAAGAAATTAAAAATTGAAGCGACTGTTGCATGTTGCATGACATCAACAGTAACCGACACATTTCTATATACATATTTGCACATATACATATACATATACATATATAGAAAACGCATCTGGTAAATGGTAAATTTGGTTTCCTTTCAACATTTGCCATGCCTTCTATGTGGCAAGTGTCACGTAGCACCCCGAACAGACAAAAGAAAAAACGAAAATAGCAAGGAAAACTAGTTGAATTTGAAGTCCTGCGGGACGAACTGTACTGTACGCCTTTACCCCTTTGAAAGTTTACGATTTGCATTTAGGTATGGCCAAGAAGACATTAGATTAAATTTTTGCATACTTATTTGTGACTTGACGTTTTTATGAAATTTTTGCTCTTTGTATAAACAAGATTTTAAATATAGAAGGATTTAATTCAACTGAAGGTAAACGTGATTTCCCTACAGATGTACATTTGGGAAATCGAAAAAAATCATTTTATTATTATTTATGAAAATATGGAAACTTTTCTACTTTATCTTATAATTCACAATTGATTTGTTTGTGTTCTTAAATCTATAATTCACAACTGGTTAAAGCTTTTTTAAATGTGGATTATTGGCTTTTGTCACGAGTATTTCAATTGAACATAAAACAGCCACGAGTCTAAGATTTTCATTAATTCTATTTGAACAGTCATTCTTGTACACTTTGGTTAGATCAGTTTTATTATCTATAGATATCAGCATGAAAAATTTTAATTATTTATCAATATTCAATAAGAAATCCTTTGTCTCCCTGGGGATTTTTATTCCCTTGACGACAATTCCTTTTTACCAATTGAAAAGTTTAAAATCAATCCAATGTGAAGCCAACGATTGCCACCAAGGCACATACATATGTATGTACATACATAATACTCATACGCAGTGTGTGTATGGTAACCAATAAAGTGTTCGAAACAGTCGGCTTGGTATTTGACTTTTGAAAAATGGGGTTGAGGGTTTAAAGGGGAGGGGACTAGTAACATATATACCCATAGATGAAGTAAAGTACGGGAAAGGATGCGGTGGCGAAGTTGCTGGATTGGTTAAGTCGGACAAAACTGTAATTGGCAGCTTTGGGGCATATGGGGAACAAGGCGAAACGAACCAGTATGGAGGAGTGCAGAGTCCTGATGGAAAATGCACAAAAGGCAACTCTGCACAGCAACCTGATTCAATTGCCAGTGTATGGGTGTCCCTATGTACATACATATGTGTGTGTGAGTGTGTCTGTGAATTTTGTTTGCTAGCAGTGAGTGAATTTTTGAGGTGAGCATAAAACGGTTGTAATCGAATATTGATTAAGTGCAGCTGCTGCCACAAAACTACTACCATCACATACATATATAGTACACATATATATAAAACTGACAGAAATCAGAGGCAAAGCAATGATATTGCAGTTAAACGTTGATAATGCTGGCCAAACGATTTCTCTTCGCTCGAGGTTTTTTTTTTTGTGTTGGTCCGTTTTGGTCCGGTGGCTGTCTGCATTGTGAGTAGTTGGCAGGGCGGAAAATTGAAGCACTTGCTGCTGCCGCTGCTGCAGGACTGTAGGACTTCGACCTGTGGGGCCTAGAGTGCTTTGTGCTTTGTGTTGCTGCAACACAACATTGAAAATGTAAGCGAAGTACACTACCTCACCCCAACCAATTCCATCCCACACTATGCCACCAATCCCATGACCCACGGACGCCTTTATCCTTATATTTTCAGTTCTTTTTCGTTTTTTTTTTTTTTTTTTTGCTGTGCTCGTTTTGGCAATGAGTTTTGATTGCTTTTTGGCTGGGCAACAGCATGAGTATTTTGGGTGCAGTGACCCCATTTCCGCTTGTTATCGATTTGATCGACCAGTCCCCCAAAAAACGCCCAACATTGCCACCCTCAGTCTACTCACATTTTGCCTGGAGAACCCCTTTTTGCTATATTTTCTTTTATTTTTTTCTTTTGCCTTCTTGCATTTGTCGTTCTCTTGTTAAGTTTATTCTTTCCTCGACTCTGGCACTTGACAGCCAACCTCCTTTTTTTTTCTCTCTGAGTATCAAAATACACTCAGTTGGTAGGCAAAAATTAATTGATATTGTCAGCAAAGGAATCTTTAACAATCAGCTACAGCAACAGCAACAGGCACCAATTGAATGGAATCTAATCAAAGTTAAATTTATTTTAATTAAAACATTTCAACACTTTTGAGTCAAATGGAATAAATATTTGTTTTAAATGAAATGACAAAAGCAAATATACAAGCAAAAGTTTTTTATTTACGCTAAGGTTTATCGACTTTTCATTATTAAAGTTTTTTCTTATTTCACACATAAATGTTTAAATAAGTTATTTGAAATTGATAATTGAGAATTGTTTTTATATATAGAAAATTTAATGAGATCATTCTTTATTTCCCTTTCTTTACTCTCTTTTTATCTCCACAAAGATTTCAACCAAAAATTGGCAATCAATTAAACGATTCAATTCCAGCTGCTGCTTTTGGTCGAAAATTACATTTCGAAAAATCTTCTAGTTAACAACTAGTATTAACACAATTTGGCAAAGGCCATTTGTCTTAGTATACCAACAAATTTTTGTTGAGATTTTTGGTCATAATTTCCAACATGTTGACAGCTCTATTGGCATTTGGACATTTAGTTGGCAGTTGCAATTGTTGTTGATACTGAATTTTTGGCATCATAAATGACAACATCATATGTTGTTTGTATGAAAGAATGTGAACTTTTTATCACAGTTTCAATATATTAAATACGGCACTTTATATCAATTTGTTGAGGTTGATTAAGGAAGAGCAAATGTTGAGTATTCATTCAGTAGATAGGCTGAACTAATTCAATTGATTAGTAACCACTCGTGCACTCAGTCGGTCAGTCAGTCAGTCAGTCATTTAGTTAGTCATTCAGTCATTGTGCACTCTTTTTGAGTTACGTATGCAAAAATTTACAATAGAATTTAGTGGCTGTTCAAGAGGAATAAACAAGAAAAAAAAAACATTCTTCTGGTTTATATTCAATTTATTTTACTGGCATTTTGCAAGCCATATTGTCGCTCTCAGAATTTTTTGGTTACGTAAATTTGCCACTTGAGCACGCAGAAATCAACAAAAATGAATTTGTTGTAAGGGAGAAGAAAAAAGTACGTTAATAAAATATGCAACTGCAACTTGAAAATGAAGCAGCTGCTGCTGTTGCTGATGGCATTGACATTACAAGTGGTGGCAGGCGACCACCATCAAGAGAAGTAGCAGCAGCAGCAGCAACTTCTCATCTTACTCATGGTTTTGTCGCTGGAAGCCATCACTTAAGCAAAAGGGATTCTTGTCGTTTTGCGGCTTTCAAACATTCAAAGCCACTTTTGCTCTTCTAATATTCACTTGTTCTTATATACAGATATATAGATGTATATATGTATTTAGTTAAATCAAGAAAATACAGCAAAGAACTTTTAGCTGGCTCAAAAACTAAGTATTGAGGGTATAAAAAGTTCTTCTGATTGCATCTACTTTGTTGATGGTGTTTGGTTATCATTGCATTTTAATGTGTGAAACTGACAGGAACAGCAACTGAAACAGGCTAAGGAGAATGAAGCAGAACAGGCAATAAGCAACAAAGAGCAAAGACCAAACCAAAGTGCCAAGAAGCAGTTGCCATATGGTGTCAAGTGGCATTTTTAGAAGGAGACAAATACTGGAAACAGAAAGAAAGAGAGAACGAAAACATGGAAGAAAAGAAAATGCTCTTATTCATTTTGTTTATTTATGCAATACAAAGCCAGCAAACAGCTTGAGGAGATGACACGAACAACAACAACAACGATGAAAACTTTTTTATTGCACATATATATACATAATGCTTAGATATATATATATATAGAAGATTATATCCAATCTCTGACCTCTCATGTAAATGCATGTTCGGATTGCTGTTGCTCCTGGTGCACGCACAATTGTGCACTTCGAGAACAGCTGTCAAAAGTTTTGCCCAACCAACTGACATGACAAGCCAAGAGGGCGAAAATGGATATTCTGTGTGTGTATGTATGTGTGTGTGTGTAAGAGAGATTGAAATCAATTTAACATCCCATTCGAAAATAGAAATAGAGATTCATCTTAGTAAACTGACAGACTTCAAACCTACTGAGGTTAACCAATAATGACTGCAAATACTTACTAATAAACTGATCAAGATCAGAAACATCTATTTTATCTGGGTCATATTGCAAAAGGATAATTAGCCATATATGTACATATATGTTCAAAAACAGGATGCGAATTGCAATACAAAATAGAAAATATTCTATGAGCCATCGATAATAAAATAAAATTGCTAAACGCTGCTAATTTAATAACGTTCTGTATGTGTTATTTTTATGTCTTAACAACACTGGTTGATTAAGTAAACTCTGTTGCCAACGCAGAATAGAAACTTTTATTTGATAACTGATAACTTTTTTAACCAACGTTAGCCCCTAGCATAAAGTTCGGAGACTATGAAGTTGTTTTTAGACAAGATTTACAAGAAATAAACCAAATGACTAATGTTATCAATTACTAGGCTGTTTTATCTTGTTATTAACCAACACTAGAATGTTTTTGAGAGACTTCTGAAATATAAATGTAACGAGTATATAAGAGGCATAAAGGGGTTATATGGCTTAATATACGAAGATGCTTAGAATTCTAAAAATTATCAAACTACATTTTGTGGATTTAGAATATTAGAAAAATTTACGAATTCCAAAATGTATTCCTACAAAAGAAAAACGATGTACTAAGAATATATCATACATATTAAATACATTTTCATTTTGCCCTTTTTGGCTGGATGAAAAAATATGTCGCTTGAATTAAAATTGTAATTTCATTTGCTTCTCGTCTCATTTCTGGGTTTAATTTTTGTCTTTTTTATAATTGTCAAACACAACAGCAAATGTCAAAAAGTTATAATTAATTTGAATCCTGCCATTTTGTCAACTGCAGAAATGAAACATAATGTATAATGCAAAGCGGATGCGGATGTTTCAACGAAAACACACACAAAATATAAAGCAAAAAAATAAAAATTCGAAACACACAAAATGCCTGCACTGAAATGATGACAACAAGGCAGACAAAACAGTTTTGGCTGAAAATGGACACACAATTAAAATGAAATTTTCATAATCAAGTTTCTACCAGAGTAAAATGTGGGCAACGGACAGAGGGAGACAGAATGGTAAGCCACCAGGATGTCTAGCCAGCGGCCACAATTGTAGGTAATTTTAATTTGTTATATCAAGTTGCCAAGTTACCAATGATATCATCAATTTAGAAAGTACAAAAATCAAAACGAAAGAAAATTGCAAACTTTTTCTTGCTTTTCGCTCCCTCTCGAGAAAAATGAAATAAATGAAAAACGGAAGAAAAAAAAAAACATTTTGGTAACAGACAAATCCTTAAAGTGGAAAATAGAATGAAAACTTTCTTCTTTTTTTGGAATTTTATCTCTCTTGGGGTGGGTTTGAGTGTGTGTGTGTGTGTGTGTGGGTAAACTCATCATCAAACAAGATTATTTGATCAAGTAGCAGCAGCAGGAGCAGCAAAAGTGGCAGGCAGCAGGAAGGACTAAAGTTTTGTTCCTTTGGCTTTTACTCATTTGCTTTTTAAGCAGCCTAAGAAACCACAACCTAACCAAAATACGACAACCCAAAGAGGAACAAACCAAATTGAGGATGAGGCAAGAACTTAATACAAATGAGTCCTAAGACGAGTTTCAAGTTAAATCAAGCAAAAAGTGCGCGATGAAAAAGTTATAAAAAGTTTAGAGGGCCATAAGCTGAAGAAGAACTTCCTTTTAGCTTGGATTTAGATTTACTCTCTCTCTCACTCTCTATCTCTCTTGCTCTATCTCTCTTTCTGTCTATGTTAGAATCGAGTCTATTAGATTTGTTAATAGGTAAGTAACTTACGCCAAAGGATAAGTAGACTGTCTCAATTTGTGTGATTATATGTCTAGATAAATCTAGGATGTTGGACTGATTATATAGTGAAATATGGGATTGAATGTGATATTTGCCGGTTAGTCACTATTGCTTAACACTGTAGACTATAGTTAGGATATTATATTCCTTTTTAAGAAATAACGTTTTTATAGAGTATCTCAAAATCAGTTTAACAGCTTTTGTATACTTTTTTTTGAGCACGAGGTGGCTTAGTTGCTGGCTTTAACTACCACAAAACTTATTTAATTTTTCATTTGTAATTTCCATGTACACCTATTTTCTTTGCTTTTTGCCTTGTAATTTATTCATCAAGCCGAAAATGAGTACAAGAACCTGAACTCCTGAACACGTGGTGATGCGCCTTTTAATGTACGGTTCGTTAGGCGATGAAAAGAATGTCTGTCTAGCCCAAGTTTTACTTTTACTTTTACTCCGCTTGTTTCATACGGATCGTCAGCATTAATTTTCATTACGCGTTCGTCCTAACGATTCGGTTAGTTGACCATTTTGCCCGCCATTGGCCATTTCTTTCGTTTTTTTTTTCCTGCTTGCTCCTCTTTGAGATAGGTACGCAAAAGATGTAGAAGAGTGGGTGGAAGTGGTTGGGTGGAGTGTGGGGGAGTGAGGGCCAGGGTATAACTACGGATGTGCCAAGTAAATTGCTCAATGTCGTTTGTTCTTATTTTTTTTCTTGTCGACCCATTTTATTCATCGTGTTGTAGTACGACCCTTTTTTAGCTTTATGAGCTAACCGAAAGCCAAGACAATGTCATAAAAATGTTTGGCAATTTTAAAAGAGTTTTCCATTTTTTCGAAAAAAAAGAAAACCACAAGAAAGTCATTTTATACTTACTAGCTAAAGACGAAACATTTAATGGTATATAGTAGTTTGCAGAAGGAGTCACATTTACCTTAAAAGAGAAAGAAAATTGGAGAAAAAAAGGTTAGAGATTAAAATGATAAGAAGTAGAAATGGTGAAAAACGAAAAACTAATTGACAATTTAAGGAGCTGTAATAAAAATTTGTATATCTGAATGTTTTTCCTGCAATTAATGCTGACCATTTTACAAATAGTGTTGTACAATGCAAAATAATATGGCCTAAGAGATCCTGTCTATCGTTCAGTTTATCACTTGGAATACAAATCGTTGTTCGAATTAACTAAAGGGTATTTTAATGGTTTATTCAGCAAACAAATTGTTCTAGAGATTGTAGAATTGACATTTTAATGGCATTTTGTAATGTATGGTTTAACCTTTTTGGTACTTAATGTCCCTTCCAGGGACATCTTTAAAGCAATTTGTAACAAAAATGCTACCATTTAAATGAAAATTATGGTTAACACTTCTCTACAGTATTAAACAACGTTGAAAAGTGTTTGGGCAATGTTTAAAACCTAACCGTTAAGTATTTGTTTGCCGATATAGTTATGATACAGACAAATTTGAGAGTTTTCTTATAAAAGAATGAGACTTTGCTATTTAATATTAAAAAAAAAAAAACCGACAATCTCTGAGGCTTTTCCTTTGAAGAGTTAACAATAGGCTTTTCTTTCGTTACGCTGGCATCGTTTCCAGTTGCTTGCTCTCTCATAAACTTACTTCTTCCTGTCAATAACAGGCCTCAAAATAAAAAAAAGGGGGGAACAAAAATAGAAATCACTTTGCGTACAATTTGCTATGTCATAAATCATATTTTGCAAAATGCACACACACACACACAAAAGAAAGAAATCAAAAAATGGGGATACCAAGAGAGAGAGCATAAAAAATGAACTATTTTTCACAGTTTTCCACGTGCTAGATGCACCACCTGCAGCCATCCACACACTCACACACATTTACTCACGAGGCTAACCCAATTTATTTGAGTGTGAAAATTGGCTTTCACCCATTTTGAAATTCTAAGCTGTTGATGGCTTCTTTCACACACATGGCGGTGGAAGGGGGAAGGGGAGTCTGGGGAAAACGTTATATACTCTCACAGGAAAAATGTGTAAACGCATGGATTAGATGAAAAATCAAACGAGAGGAAAGAAAAAAGAAATGAAAGAGAAAAGAGCACAAAAGAAAACCTTGTAGCATGCAAATGAATTCTGTTTAGATTGGCTTTTGGTAGTTACCCTCCCCTTACTCATCTCTAAACCACTTGGCTTTTTCTATATGGCAACTAAAAACATACACAACAAATCGGTTTAGCATTTTACAATTACTTAAGCCCTGCCTACCATACCATACCATCATTCTCCCTTTCACAGGACACAGAACGGAATGGGATTTGGGGGTTTGGGGGTTTAGGTTTTGGGTCTGGCTTAGCTGTGGTTTCATTTACATAAGAGATGAACTCTTTCCTCTCACAGAAAACTGAAATTTTGACCTAGACTCCTCTTCCCCTCCCCCTTCGTTTCTATTCTATTCTATTTCGTTTTGCAATGCGGTTTATTGAAAAGCTTCAATCGCACATCAATCTCAATTTGCCATACCGCAAAAACTGGGTCACAACAATACGAAGACAAATTCATTGAAGTGAATAAATATATGCCTAATTGATTTTGGCTTACGCCACTATAAAGCAGAAATTCATTTTATTATTCATCAAATTATATTTATATACGCTTCCCTCCCTCCCCAAACGTAACCCCACCAAATGAAATGAAATGGAATGAAATGAAATGAATGAAAAGGGTATGCAATAAATATGAATATTAATCGAGGCAAAGGCACGACGACGACGACGTTGACGATGTGGCAAACGTTGCATTTAAATTGGCAAAAAGTCAATTAACATTTTTGCTTTTGCCTGCCTTTTTGTCTGGCGCAGCACATTTTATACTTTACTTTAATCACCTGTAATCCAGAAATGAGCAGGCACCAGAAGCAGCAGCCGCACAAGCAAAAGCGACATATGCAGGTGCCTGCATTCTGATGTCATTATCAGCGTGATTGCACAGAAAGAAATTAAAGACATCGTTTTACTTCATAAATGTTTAAGTATGTTGAAAGTTATCGTCAGACTTTATGTTAACTTGATTTAAGGAGAATATAGAATATCAAGACTTGAAAACAATTCTGAATATATTTTTAAAGATGTCTAAATCTGCTTTTCGAAAAGTCAAGCGACGGAAAACTAAAAAAACGATTTTATTCTATAATGTACAGCCTATCTTTTCTCGTGGCATCAGGTGAATGCACCGATTCCAAAAGACACTGAATACGAATATAATGTTATTGTGTCTGAATCAAAATTTACAAAAACAGATAAAAATTCCAAACTTTAAAACAGAGTTCTTTAACCTTAAAGTCTCAATAGTCGTACAGCTGCGAACTTAAAAATAGCACCACTTGCTGAGGTAATGTATTCAAAGGATTCCCTAGGCTTATTTTAAGGTTCTAGGAACATGTGAATATGTTTTTGAACGTAAAATACTTTCTACTAATGAAAGCATAAAAAAAATTCTATCAAAATCCAACGTTTTCAAAGATTTTTACAAAAAACCTTGATATACTCAAAAAATACCCGAAACTAAAAATAGCACCACTTGCAGTATTTTGCAAAATACCGTTAAATTTCGCAGAATTGCATAGCAAAAAACACATATTTAACAGTCCCTGGTTCAAAGTCGATTTTAAAAGCAACAGCACTACAAAAAATCCGAGACTTTTAGATATAATGGGTCGGGGAAAACACTGCCCCGGGAAAAAAGCGAAACGTCATCCAAAACCAGGTTTCGGAGAAAAAATCGGATCTTGAAGATGGAAAACTGGTTGGTACTTCCAACAGAGTGATCCGAATAGCGATCTATTTGAAACAGAAGCCTTAAACTCGCAGACGAAAGCCAAGCCTGAAGCAGCAAGAAGTCGGTCCCTTAATGCGAGAGAGCAATAAGGATTCTGTTAAGGCTGTAACAGATCTTAAAAAGGACTTCAAGTCCCAAACTAGGGTCCAAATTGTTCACAACAACCTCCGGAAGATCAATTCAAAAGATTCCAGTCGAAGAAAGCCTCCACTTTTGAACGCTAGACATATTGCCAACCGCCTTAAGTTGGTCAAAGATCATGAGAATTGGCTTGTCCAAAACTGGAGGAACGTACAATGGACTGATGAAAATAAAGTTGTAAAATATAATAGAAAAGGCTATAGACCATACGTCTGGCGTCCACAGAACATGGAATTCAACTCCAAATACACCCTGGAGTCTAGAAACAGTGTCATTGATATGGGGTTGTTTTTCTTATTATGGTGTCGGTCACATATTAGTCCACAAATCGATTATGGATCACCAAGTTCATGTAAATATCTTATAGACGGTGTTGCTACTATACGCTGAGGATAATATACAGCTAATATGACCCTTTCAACAGGACATCAGCCCAAAGCACACCAGTAAGAAAGCCAGGAAGTGGTGCTCAGCGAATTATCTGAATGTAATTGAGTGGCTGGGACAGTCACCAGACCAAAATCTCATTGAAAATCTTTGGTCTGATATTAAAAAAGCAGTTGCTGTTTCATTACCAACAAAAATTGAGAAGTTTTGGGAAGTAATCCAAGAGTCCTGGGCAAAAATAACGGTCAAATGCTGTCAAGACCTGGTTGACTCAATACTAGGACGATGTGCTGCGGTTATTGCCAATAAGGGCAATGCAACAAAGTAAAAAGTTTATTATTTAATACTATTTGTAATATCTGATCATAACTTGTTAATGAATTTTGTTTTTTTCTGTTATTTTTTAATTTTGAGTAAATATTTGAAAAGTGGTGCTATTTTTAGTTTCGGGTATTTTTTGAGTATATCAAGGTTTTTTGTAAAAATCTTTGAAAACGTTGGATTTTGATAGAATTTTTTTTATGCTTTCATTAGTAGAAAGTATTTTACGTTCAAAAACATATTCACATGTTCCTAGAACCTTAAAATAAGCCTAGGAATCCTTTGAATACATTACCTCAGCAAGTGGTGCTATTATTAAGTTCGCAACTGTATATTGAATGACTCGAATGTATTTAGTGGCATGTCTAGAAACTATTAAATTGTTTTATAGTCGACAATTATTTCTTTAAGTGCATTTTTATAACCCTATACAGAGCAATGTCTATCAACAAATCCTCAATTCAGTTTTTGCTGATGCAGTTGTCGACGTTTACTGCATGCCTACTAATTTGTAGCGGCATTTTCCCTTATCAATTGTCGCAATGCATATGAGAGAAAGAGAATGCAAATACAAAAAAAGGGTGGAAATAAGGAATGTTGCTCTGTGTGTGTGTGTGTGTACGAGTATTTCTGTGGTGTGTGTGGGACTTGTATCTATGAAGGTTTTGTCATGGCAATCTGCCTACAAAACCAAATGGCCAGAATAAGCATCGTTTAACAAGCAGCTGGAGAGGCTCCCTCTCTTTCAGCAGTATCTACCGTACAGTGAGAAACACATCACCATGACCTCCAATGCAGGCAGCAAATCTTCATCCTTGGGCCTCCTGCCTCCAGCCTCCTGTATGGCTATATGGCTACATGGCTGGCTGTTGTGGCACGATGGTTTCAAGTGTCATAAATGAGAATTTATTCAACCCTGGCATTGTGATTCTGTAGCCGAGGCAACATTCTCTGATTCTCTCTCTCTCTTTATCCTTTGTTTTTGTTGTTGTTGTTGCTGATGTTTGTTGACGCTCCGTGCGTTCAGGTGGCAAATTTATCCAGACTTGCCTCTGGGTGTTAGCTAGGTGTGTGTTCATGCTAGTGTAGGTTAGGATTTCGGTTCCATGAACTCTATGGCATAAATTTCATTAACAGATGCCCGCTGTCTGCACTGCGGCTCAAACACAAACACACACTGAGAGAGAGAGAGCGAGAGAAAAAGATACTAACACGGCACACAGACAGATTAGCTTATAGATTATATAAATTATAATTACGCATTCTATTCCGATTCTCTATTGTATCATCCGGGATTTGACCTGGTAAAAAGCATATTTTTCTATTCACACACACAAACTCACAATAGACCAAATATAGAATGAAAGAAAAAAACAAATGTGGGGAAAATACAGCAGAAAAAAAAAACAAAATAGAGAGAAAAATACTTGAACCATGTCGCTGCTCTTGTTGTTAGTCGGTTGTATAATGCATGTTATTGTTGGCTTAGGTCGGGTCGGGTCAACAAAGGCCATAGACCGGGAACAGCAACAGAGATAACAATGACACACTCACAAGTCATCAGGATTTGCTAAAAGCACAATGCCACAAACACAACAACGACAACAACAACAACAATAAAGTTGACAATATATATAGCGATATACCTACTATATTAATTTGATTAAAAAATGTTATTTATGCATGTTTGTGGTATATGCTTTGTTTGGCAAGGATTTTTATTAGATTACAAAACATTTTGATGATTGGACTTAGAGCTAGAAAAAAAGTTTTGTTATGAAGTGTTATTCCTGTGAATATTACAACCTAAGATAAAAAAAATGTTCAGTTTCGAGTTCAACAAAGTTTAAACCCAAAATGTATGCTATTAATTTTTGTTAAAATAATAACCCGTCCTGGAATGGTCTCTGGTTAGGATGGTATCACTAACCATAGAACACATAGATGGGACAAACTCATGTTTTTTTGATTGCAAACGCTAGCCTAGTCATGGAACCCCAGAGAACTTCGGGAAAACCCGAACGTCCGTACTCTCAATGAGAGCGTAAAATGGGGAGAGGGCCAAGCAGCTACGAAAATAATTTAGTGTAGCACAGACTACAGAACGATGAAGGCAGGCCTATGTCGCTTGTGATTTCGTTCTGTCAATGTATGTGTACACTCGTCGGTACATGCTCAGGCTTCGTAGTGTGTGTGTGACGTGAAGTTGTACAACATCGCATTTCAATAGCTCGCTCGACCAAAATTTTTAATTTTCGACAAAACAGCGACAATGCGAATAGGATATGCCCCTGTCGAAAGAATATCAAGAAATATTGGCCTTAGCTTCGTATGTATCCCGGTGGCTGTGCCGATAAAGTGCTCGCTTGGCGATCGGAATGTCCCTGGTTCGAATCCCAACTCGTACTCGTTAAAAAGGTTTTTCTTTGCCTATTTTTTTATTTATATAAAAATAAAAAAAATAAAAATAAACAAAAGGGAAAAAAAAAATAGAAATAAACTCGATTATCGTTGACGAAGGTTTTTTTTGCCAATTTTTTTATTTTTATAAAAATAAACAAAAAACATAACGAAAAAAATAAACAAAAAATATTTAAAAAAAAACAAACCAAAAAGAAACAAAATAAAAAAAATAGACAAAAAAAACATTCGTCAACGATAATCGAGTTTATTTCTATTTTTTTTTCCCTTTTGTTTATTTTTATTTTTTTTATTTTTATATAAATAAAAAAATAGGCAAAGAAAAACCTTTTTAACGAGTACGAGTTGGGATTCGAACCAGGGACATTCCGATCGCCAAGCGAGCACTTTATCGGCACAGCCACCGGGATACATACGAAGCTAAGGCCAATATTTCTTGATATTCTTTCGACAGGGGCATATCCTATTCGCATTGTCGCTGTTTTGTCGAAAATTAAAAATTTTGGTCGAGCGAGCTATTGAAATGCGATGTTGTACAACTTCACGTCACACACACACTACGAAGCCTGAGCATGTACCGACGAGTGTACACATACATTGACAGAACGAAATCACAAGCGACATAGGCCTGCCTTCATCGTTCTGTAGTCTGTGCTACACTAAATTATTTTCGTAGCTGCTTGGCCCTCTCCCCATTTTACGCTCTCATTGAGAGTACGGACGTTCGGGTTTTCCCGAAGTTCTCTGGGGTTCCATGACTAGGCTAGCGTTTGCAATCAAAAAAACATGAGTTTGTCCCATCTATGTGTTCTATGGTTAGTGATGGTATGTTAAATTAAGTTCAAAATTCAAATTAACATGAAGAAGAAAATCTTCTTCTAGAATTCATCCAAATTTTAAGAACAGTTACGCTTTGGTTTGCATTTTCGTACTTTGATATTTGTTATCGAAACATTTTGGCTTGTATTTTATTTCGTACAAAATTGTTTGCACTTTCCATTTTTAAATCTTTGTTAAAAAAGGCAAAGATAGTGTCAGACAGAGAGAGAAGGAGAGAAACAGAGAGGAAGGGATAAGAAAGAAAAGAGCAAAACAAATCAAATATTTAGATGCGGGTAAGCCCAAATAAAAACAAAAAACTACAAAATACTACAAAATGTAGAAGAATAAGAAGAAGAAAGGAAATCTTTCAGCCTGACTTCCTTCCTTTCTTGAAAGCAAAAACTTTGTTGGCCAAATATCGCACAGGACACACACACACACACATCTTTACAATAGCAAGCACAGCAAAAGTTGGCCTATTGCAAAGATAAAACATTTGTGAAATTAAAAAGAGAAAAAAAACAACAGTGCCAGATGTCTGAACCACATTTGAATAGAGTGACATTTCTATACTCTTTTTCAAAAATAGATAAATTTAACAAACAAGTTTAGTTTTTTAACCACATTTCAACAATCTATCCCATAATTTATAAGATCAGAAAACAAATTTAGTTGAAAATTCTCAAAAACAAATCAAATTGTAATTTTTATGGACCCAAAGAAAAAAATTGATTTGTACTTATTAGGCTTCACAAGAAAACAAATGTATTCGAATTGTTTTGAAGTGTAGTTTGAACCAATTTTATATATGCCAGACGCGTTGCGAACATAGGGAAACAGAAACCTGGTATAGCAAAAGAAACAAGCTCTGAACAAGGGCAAGTAAAACAATTGCAAAATACAAGGAAAATCGCCGACACGTATTGGAAATTGTAGCAGGAAAATCAATTTAGGCATCAAAATGCTGCTGGTAGCTTGCCAATGCCACAGAAAAAGCACACACACTCACACTTATGTGTGTGGCTGATGGAAATGTAGGCCGAATTTGAATCTTCGTATCGTGGTTCTCTTCCTTCTCCACCCCCATGTCCTCATCCTCACAACTGAGTGTGCTTCTCTGCCTGAATACAATCAAAGTGCCGCCATGTCGGATGCAAACACTTGAATAAAATGAAATTTATTTGTTTCCTTCTTCCTGCTCAATTTGGTTAAAGTGAATGAAACATTCACTCTTCCCCCACATATTGCTTTTTTCTTTTGTATTCTTTGATTTTTTTTTTTTTTTTTTTTTTTGTTTTGTTTTATGTGTTTAGTCTATTGTTGTTTGGATAAAATAGTCTATGAATCGTATCATAGACGCGAAATTGTCTTTTACATTTTCTCTTAGTTCCTCACTTTGGCGTTTTCTCTTCACTTTTTTTCATAGCATACTTTTCAGGGATTTTTATAGCATTATCCTGGGTATGCCAACTTGACGCCCCTTGCGCCCGCTCGCATCTATTTCTAACTGAAGCTGCTGTTTGGCAGAACTTTAAGTTTTTCTTCAAGTTTTCTTTTACGTTACTTATTTTTTTCTCTCGTTTTTGTAAGCTGGATAAGCCCGGCCAAAAGCATAATGTAAGCCGTTGCCAAAGCTGCACTTAAACTTTTGATATCAATAAAAAAAAAAAACGCAAAGGAAATGCACTTGGAACAACAACAACATGGATGAACAGAAAACAGCAAGAAGAGCAATAGAAACTGCTGCAACAGCAGCAATCTGAAGCAAAACTTTAGTGAAAGTGAAAAGAGAGAAATGTAGAAAAAGAAAAATTTTAAGTTAAATTTCTTTTTACTCAACTCACACGCATAGAAGAAGAGCGAGAGAGAGATAGAGTGAGAGAGAGAGAGGTACAGAGCGGTTAGAGAGACAGGCAAAAATCCTAATGCAAAACTGTCATTTAGAGTCGTCTCTTATTTATTTTCATGTCAGTTGCACGTGCGCGTCCTTTTTTTTGGTGTGTGCTTTCCTACGGAAATCATCATCGTGGGTGGCAATAGGGAGGAGAAACAAACTAAACTTAAAATAAAAAAAAAAAACAAAATGGCGACACGACATGAATCGCGTTTCGCCTTCCAAGTGTCAAGGCAATGTGTGGCGACAGGTGGAGAGACGGTCCGTATGAGGACACGCAAATTATGAGAGTTGCCCAAACATGTGATGCACACACAACAAACCGAGAGAAGAAGAAAGAAACACGACAACAAGAGGCCGGCAAACCAAACAGGTGATTTAGTCAAAACGTGACCAAGACGAAAAATTTTTTCTTGAAATATATATCAAAATTTCATTAGGCTAATGAAAATCGCTAAAAAACGTGACAACCTTAATGCAAATCAAATAAATTGATATAATCATAGCTTACATACCTATTTTTAGACGGTTTAACTTACATAGAACAATTTTGGTCTTTATATAAATGATGCTAAAGAATATTATTTTTGTTAGAATTAAAAATGTAAATGTATCAAATTTTATATCTTTTTAAAGGGGTTTTTCTCGGTCTTGTGTTTTATAGAAACATTTTGCGTACTTCAAAGGGTAATTTTTTAATGACTTTCGATCAACTTTTGGGTTTTAATTTTCTTCTGTAGTCTTTCATTCTTTTCTTCTATTTATATGGTTTAAAGACATATGTACATTTACTGGTCGGATTCTCCAAAAAGTAGAGTCATGTAAACAGGACTTGGTAAGGTGACCTTCAACACGTGTCAAGGTCTTTTTTCTATTCCCAAAAGAAAATTTCTCACTTCAGTGGGATCCTAAGTGTCATTAACGAAACACCAAGGGACACAAATCAATAAAACTTTTTTTTTTCATTTTGTGTGTGTGTGTGTTATTTTGGCAAAAGCAAAAGAGAGCAAGCAAGAGAAGACAACGTTTTGACCAAAGCCAAGTCAAGGCAGGGCCAACACCCGACCTCTGTAATTTTGCTACAACTCTCAGCGGGCACATTAGCAACATGTGTTGCCCTCAAGGAGCAGCAGCACCACAAGTAGCACTGGCATCAGAAACAGTAGCAAATTTGTATGGCAGGAAAACTTTTGTATTCAGGCTAACATAAAATAGATATAAATAGGCTATATATATTGAGGCCATCTCACACACACACACACACACACACACACACACACATAAATGGCAAAGCTGCTCCTACATCGTATTTTTCTTCTGCTGCTTGCTTCTTCTTTTTCTTAATGTTGTTGCCAGAATCTTGGCCCGATAAATGTCATGGAGTCGGTTGAGATTTATGTGGGAATTGTGGTTAGGGGTAAAAGTAGTTGCAATTGCCTGATGCGCGAATCACAAGATCCCGGATTAGCGGGTGCTGTGGGCAAAATAAATAAATTTACACTTTATTCGCGAGTAAATACACTTGCAAAAGTCCTGAGGAGAAAACTAATAAACCAACTAAATTTCACTCGTAAATCTAATAATGAGTTAAAAACTATCTGTCTGCTAACTATTATGATATTTCTTTTGCATATCATTCTTATAACTACTTATTTTGAACTAGGTTTTAAGCGATGGCAACTTGCAGATTATACTCAAATTTTCAGAAGCTTTTGTCAGTTACTTCCAAAAGTTTTCCACATTTTTTAAAAATATTTTTCCAATTTTTTAACTAATGTTTGTTTAATTTTTAAGAATTTTTTGATTCATTTCCACATGAGTGAATGTTAATACATTTAAAAAAATATTTTTTTAATTTCTTAAGTTTTTAACTAATTTCTTAGTGTTCTTTTCAGTATTTGTTGGAAATACATATAAGGTATTTCAACAAAACGTAAAACTTTCTTGACACTTTCTTTTGAGTGGGTGTTTGTTGAGGAAAATGCAATTTTCGTTGAATTAGATTTGCAGTTTTCAAACGCTATTTCTTCTACTAACTAAATATTTGTTAAGAAAATAACCAAAAGCAAGTGTTGACTTTAAGTTGTTCCGTTTAGATACAAACGGGGCCAGAATTGTGCCGCAATGTGCATTAGCCAAATTGCCAGCTTAAAGCGGGCAAAGAACAAGAGCAAAAAAGGAAATCAAAAAAGGAAAAGAAAGAAGTTTGCAAGACAATGGAAAACGAAACTCACACACACACACACACCGACACTCACCCGCACACAAAAACAACCAAAAAGAGAGAGAGAGAGAGCGAGCCGTCATATATATATATATTGTGAACGGTTTGCCACTTTTGGCTCCAGCCATCTACAATTTCTTCTTTTGGCGGCGGCGTCGTCGTTGGCAGATGAATTGGTGAAGGTGGTTTGGTTGGCGGAATGCGCCATGTGAAGGAATTGCAAACAAAAGGATTCATTAACAAAGTAAAAGAGCAAGAGCATTGCAGCAATGAAATGAAGGGGAGCAAAGCCAACCCAACCGGAAGTTTATAGCTGTGAAAAGCAACCAAGAAATGAATGGATGTATAAGCCCAAAGACCTGAGCCGAACATATGAAGACATATTAAGGACATACAAGAGAAAATAATACAAAAAAAATCTTAAGAAAATAACAATAAGGGCGCTTAACTTTGCTTGAGCCATCATCTTTACCTTTTGTGAAATACGCATACACTTTGACAAATCTTTCCTGGGGGAAATATGCTTTATAGACATATGTACATACATATGTACATATGTATTTACATTCATCATAAATGTATAGTCATTTGAGTTCAACAAAACTTAAATGTTTCTTTTGACATTCTTCTTAACAAGTTTCACTTCTAATCCAATCATTTTAATGGCTTATATGTTATTTTGAAAACTTATTTGGTGTAGCTTTATTCAAAACATTAAAATATTCGGTCGTCGCTTTTTAATTTTTAGCAAACCTATTGATGAAGTTTAAGAAATGCCTTTTTATCAATTGAAATCAATTTCATTTCAAAAAATGTTAGCTAAATCTTTAAAATATTAGAAAACTGTTTAAATTAGTTTGTAAAATTTATAATTTAAGATTTTGTTTAATATTTTGAAACCTAAAATTGACAACAATTTCTTTTTGAGGCAGACTTTTATTTCATAAAAACATTTCTTTATTAAACTGTACCAAATACATAAATAATTTAAACTAACTGTGATTAGTTTTAGCCAAAAAATGTTTTAATAAATATTTATTTTTATTAGATTATAATAGTCGTATAATTTTCCTCATGACGATCAAGAAAATTCATTTATGTATCCACTTTTTAATTTTCTCTGGGTATTAAAAAATGCAAAAAGATTTTCATCAACTTTTGTACATGGTTTATTGTTGTGCCTGCTGTTGCTGTTATTGTTGTTGATGTTGTTGTGACAACCAAATATGGCAAACAAAAGGTAAAGTCAAATGGAATTTAATTCTGCATAATAAATGACAAAAAAAAAGTAAGTCCTGCTAATACATATGCATATACATACATACATATTTATATAACATATACATACATTTACAAACATATGTACATAAATATTTATTGCCTGCCAAAACAACAACAACAAAAAATCCAAAAGCCCTACAAGTTATGCTATACAAAAATGAGAACAAAAAACCCGAAACGAAAACGAAAAGTTTCACATTTCAAAAAATTATACATATAATTCCCTCTGTAAATGGTGGCCACTTAGCTGACACACACACACACACAAACACACACACATAGAATGTGTGGCTCTGCCTTCTGCTGCTGGTTGCTGTTGCTGATGATGATAATGTTGATGATGATGATTATCTAATGTTTGCACAGTAAAAACGAAATTATTTTTGTGGCTATAAAAATACATTCATTCCCTCACCATCAACAGCTCTCATCCTATCTTCCATTGTCATGGCCACCCATCCACCCATCCACCCAACCGACCAGTTCCGCCTCATAATCTCACACTCTCCACACATTTCTCGGCGCTAGATGAGAGAGAAACAGAGTCTATATACGTATGAACATGAGTATATCCGGAAACACTCATTCATCAAGCGACAGCAAAGTCAACGATGGCATCTCGCCACTCATATTTGCATTTACATTTCTGCCTGCCAGCACAGTGTGACAAAATATGTAGCATTTGAATGCATAATAAGGGAAATTCGCATAAATAAATTAGCTGTTATACTGTTTAGAGTCACAAAAAAACCGAAATATATTAAATATTATATTATATGTATATAATGAAAACTAATTTCTTTTAGTTGTCTTTAGAAGTTAAAATAGTTTACAATTAGATTAAAATGTGCTAAATATTTTGAGTATATCCTAGTTAAATTTACTAAAACATAATTAAATGAACAAGAATTCTAAATACAACTTAATTTGGTTCCACTGTCGTCAGAGTCTCCATGTAAAGAAAAAAAATTTTTGTCTAGATTTATTCTAGGCAAAACCACAAAATAAAAGTTGACCGTGTTTTACTGATACATTTATATACACACCGAAAAGCATATATATTTTTGTTTGTATACATTTTTGTTTTGCATTCATAAATGAATGAATGGATGGATGGGAATGGATGGATAGACGGGGAGGATAGATGATGCAAGAAGGCTAAAAATTATATGATGCCTGCTGCTCGTTGAAAAGTTTTTGACGAGCCAGAAAACATTTCCATTTCATATTTCAACTGCCAGTTGGAATTTTTGTGAACTGGCCTTGAGTGTGTGTAAAATTTCATATGCCCCCCAAACATCTATACACTCCAGACAAAAATATTCCATATACCAAAATGTCTAGGTGGGTGGGTAGTATACTGAAATTTGGCATGTGGATCGCTGTGCATTGCATTGAAATATTTTCAACCGACTTACCTCATCATCTCACCACCACAAAAAAAAAAACAATTAAAATTATATTTCACATTGTGCATACCTGGAAATAGAAAAGAAGAAAGAATTGTGTGAGTAAACAATTTATGATATTCTTATAGCCAATCAGAAGTAACTTAAGTTAGGTATATTTTTTTAAGTTTTCTATATTTTGTGAATAAAATCAATTATTGCATGTTATTTTAAGTTAAAGCAAAAGGTATTACCTACTTCTAGGACGCATTTATTAACAAAACAACTTAATAACTTTATTCAATTTTGTTTGAAAAGTTATAATTTCTATAATGCAAACGTTTTATCTTTCTGGGCTTAAAAAATTGATCTTTTCCCTTATTTCATTATGCTTGAAAAACTGTTTCATCTAAATGTGCTAATGCCATATTAAAAATCATATCTTAAAGGACCTTAAAATTAATATGTAGATATGTTCTCGCTCTTTTGGAGTAAAAATAGTTTGCTGTTCCTTGATGAAATGAAATCTAATTGAAATTGAAATCTGCTCTTAAAGGATCTGAGAAAACCAAATGAAATTATAGACATCGACAAAGTTGATTTGGATTAGAAATAGACTAATCGTTGTTTTAAAATGTATGTATATTGTAATAGTTGAATGCAAATCCTTAATTCAATCATATGTCAAATAAACAATTGATTGTAGTGTCAAACTAAATGATTTACTGCATTGTTTCTTTTGTGTATATTTTGGTGTGTGTTTTTTTTTCCATTTTTTTTACACAAAAGTCAGATTTAAAAATATGTTTATTAAAATTTAAAAAAATACTTTTGGCACAAAAAATATTTTATATCCTGTATCTGGTTTATTAGTTTATTACTGTTTTTCTAAATTGAAATTTTTCGGCCTAAATTGAATTTAAATACAGTTGATTTATTTGATTTCATAGCTGCAGCATCTTTCCCTTCGGGCAATGTGTGAAATGTTATTTGTTGCAATATTTATGATACATTTGGCATTTTAATTAAATTTTTTTGCTCTTTTTTTCGTTTTTTTTTTTTTTATATGGCATATGAGTCTGTTGTGGCAGCAACATTGGTAGCATTTATGAATGCTTCTCTTTTTGTTGTTGTTGTTGTTTGTGGCGCTTGCATAAAACGAGTAATTTATTGCATAATTAATGTCATTTCTCATCTTTTTGCGTTTTTATGGTACTCTTTTCGTTGTTTTGCTTCATTCTTTTATTTTTTGTCGATATTTATTTTACGTTTCTGCAACTTGTTATTGTTGCAGAAAAAAAAACACACACACATTTAAACATAAAAAAGAAACCAAGCGAAAAGTTAAAATTAAATGAAATTTTACTTTTGGCATCTGGGGCACGTTTCTTCCATATGAAAGAGTGCTATAAGATGGGAGGGGGAGGGTTGCTTGTTTAGTGTACATACAAGAGGAAGCAGGAGAAGAAAAAAGCTTCTCTCTTTTGGAATTTTCGAAAAAGGTGAGTCAATCAATCAACAAAGTTTATTATAAATTTCCGGATTTTTGCCCAATTGATTTTTGTAGTTTTCTATACTTTTCAATTAGTGCCAATGAGAGAAAAAGTTCTTTGTTTTATTTTATTTTTATTGCTTTCTTTTGATTGAAATTTCAAGAGCTTTTATTTATGTTTGCTGAAATTTTTTCTATTTTTCTGACTTCTCTAATGATAAAAGTATTGATGTGTCTTAAATAAAAATAGTTTTAAATAAAGTTATGTATTTCAAGCTTAAGAAAACTATGAATATTTATTTAATTCCACAATTAGTTCAGAAGAAAAACTACACTAATTTTGCTGTACATTTTTAACACTTGACTAGTTATTTAGTTGAGATTCCACTTGATTTGTAACTCTTTAAAAATTGCAAATGGTAAACTTTTAACATTATTTATTCAACAATTTGGCAAACAATTGTTGTGTTTTTTTTCTGTATTTTTTATGCCATTTTATTATTTGTTGTGCGACACAAAATCAATGCAAAACTACATCTGCATTTATCTGTTGTCGACAGAGATAAAACGAGAGAGAGGGAGACAGGGAGATAGGCGCAAAGTGCACTTGATGCAATTTACACAATTTTATACAATTTACCAACAAGCATTGCCATCACATAGCCTTTTTCACTGCATACTTTTCAGCGCACATAAAGCTGATAGAACAAAAAAAGAAAACAACAAATATTTGATTTTGATTTTATTTGATTAAACAATGTTGTTTTTGTTGTAGTTGTTGAATGATGCTCTTGTCGTTGTTGTTCTTGTTGTTTTTGTTATTCATGTTGTTGGTTTTTTTTTTTTTTTTGTTCTTCTTTATGTGGCGCCCAATTAATTGCTGATAAATTAAAGCATCTGTTCAATTGTTAACAGAAAAAGAACAAAAAATAAACTTGATTCAACGATTTTTAACACCATTAAGAAATGCGTATACACAACGAGTATGATATCTATATGGGAATAATTAACACAATAAAAAAACAAAAATTAAACATACATACATTTGAAAAGCTAATTTTAAATATGACCTAGTATTAATACCCTTCAAACTAAATAGGAGAAAAAAAAGCCGCCTACCGGGACAATTTTCTTTTTTAATTAAGCATCTCAATTTGCTATGCTAGAGAACATTGAACAAAATTTAAACTTTTATATTATTTATTTATTTAAACTTCATATTTTGAAGTAGCCCCTATGCTAGAGTAAAGCTTTTGGATTCATCGATCATTCACCCGTTATAGAATCTAGTGGGTTATAAGGTCAACAAAGATCTATTTGCTCCTCAGACCGATAAAGAATTAGATAGGCATATCCATTATAATTATTTATTAAATTTCTATATTATTCTATCTATTCTATTTAATATAATGAATAGGTTAAAACAATTATTCTAAATAATTTTTTTTACTCTAAAATTTTCCTTCTAAATTGTGTAAAAGAAAGTCTATGTTTAATGGTATTTCGGTTTAAATATGGTAATTATGCAGATTAAGAAAAAAAAACAGAGTTACAAAGACTTAAGCATAATGAATATACTCTATTATTCTGTTCTTTTTTTTATGGCATATGCTAATGAGAGACTTCTTTCTTTTCCCTGACGTCTATTTCTCTGTGGCTATGTAGCTCTTTCAGTTAAGTAAAAATTGTTAAGCTGTTTTTCCTGTTAAAACTCTTCGTTTCCATTTTACTATTGCATGTGTCATAATTTCCACTTTTTTTTTTTTTTTTGTCTTTCTGTGGCTTCTCTAACTCACTCTCAGTAACATTGGGAGGGAGTTTTTTTCGCACTGACCATGAAAAAAGAAAAAAGAAAAAGCGTGTGCAGTGGGGCAGCAAGAAGTTGAAGTGGTAGAAGAAAACCGAGAGTAATATAAAGCTAAGCGGGCCAAAAGACCGTCTCTTGAGTCTTTTATACACATAAGTACAACGAGCATTTCTCCCCCGCCCGCCACTCCCACAACTTGGCTTGGGTCCCCTCTTTCGTAAAGTTAATGAGGAAATAAGCTTAGATAATGTGCCCGACATAATGTGTAGAAGGAAAGCAGGACTATGAAAGCACCAACAGAAGAAGTCAGAGGTGAAGGAGGCAGAGGAGAGAAAATATAGGAGTTGGGGTCGGGGGAACTAAGTTGGACGATGACGTCTCATATTCTCATGTTTGCGGTTATGTCATTTAAGCATTTTGTAAATGGTTTGTTTTGTCTTGCAATTAGTTTGAAAGGGTTGGCTGCTTGCCTGCATGCCTCTCTCTGGGACGGTCACAGATGAAGGGAATGAGAGGCCATTGGGCAGACCAAGAGTGAGGACAAGCGCCGGGTATCAGATATACACAATGACCAGGCATTGTTATACCGAAATCGTGTAGATCAAGGGACTGGCTGTTTGTTATTACTGTTGTTGTTGTTGTTGCTGTTGTCATCTAAGATGCCTGGCAGGTCCAATTGATAAGCTATTAATGAAATTTGAGTGTTTGTGTGTGTGTGTGTGTCTGTGTGAGCAAGAAGCAATAAGAGGCAAGAGACGACAATGGCGAGAGTTTTGCTTAAACAGTTCTACAATTTCCTTGAATGGAATTCAGTTCTTGAATTCCCATTTCTATCGAATTAGCCACAATAAAACTTGAATTGAATTTCATAAATATTTTAAAAACTTTTCTTCGAGTTTCAGCTTAACGAAATTCACACTATTAATGGAATCACACATTTTTCGTTCAATCAAAATCAAAAAATTCCATAACTTTAAATGAGAAATACAGATATCAATATTTTTCTTTGGGAATTTATTTCTGTGGCCTATTTTATTTTTTACACATCGACATTCAATTACAAACGAATGAAATAAAGTAAGCTCAATGAGCTGTTCACTTTAAAAGCAAATTTTCCTATTAATTAACTGTAACAAGAAGACTAGTTTAATTTTCACAACTGATTTTTATGGTTTTTAAATTGAAAACATTAACAAGACTTAACCCAAAAAAAGGTATTAAGCTTTCTTGGCAAGATCAACTCAAACATTTTAAGTTTTTATTTACTTGTATTTCTCAATTAGTTTTAGCCAGTCTGACCCTTGGAACCCATAAGGTCTTTAGTAAAGTCTGCTGATAACTTTTGGGTTGACGTTTTGTGCTGTCTACATAATAATTTGAAATTAACCTTCAGCTAAGTTTAAAACTTTCTAAGAAAAGCCTTTAAGAATGGCATTCGCTTTGTTGAAACAACTTTTATAAGCTTAGCCTTCAATTTAACTATTTAAAATTTGTAAACTCATTGCAAAAACAAAACTTCTTTGCATCAAAATTTTATTTTTGTTTTGTTAGTCACACGAAAAACCAACGTGGAAATACCAAGTTGAGGAAAAGCCGCCAACTAGGTCAATATTTATTCCCTCCTCATTCTTTTTTTGTATATAAATTTTCAGTGAATTATAATTGGGCGAAGCAAACTAACACTTTAACAATTTTCCGACCTCCGCCTACAGAACACGAAAACGTGGATATTTGTATATATGGAAGACTAACGGAACCTCAGTTCCTTTATTCGCACAACCACACACACACACACAGACACACACACACCTTTTAATGCCTGTATAGCACGCTATTGATGCATGGAAAAACCGCACATTGATTTTATTTCAGCGAAAGAAGTTGTAATTGAATCATTGGAAAAACAAACGGAAAAAACAATAACAACAACAGAAATGAAAAAACAAAATGGTAATATGAAGCAGGTGTTGGACAAATCGATGATAATAAGAAGCAGAAGTATGGAAAAAACCCTTCTGTCATTTGACTTCTTTTTTTTTGTCATGAAACAAGAACTAAGACAGTAACTAAAATCCCCTTAGTCACTGCAATTAACCAAAAAGACAAAGTTTTATATTGAAAGTTATGTAAATTTAACATAAATCATATAAAATTGACTTTATGTTGGTCAACTTGACCACAAATTTACCGCTCCTTGGCCATTTTAGAATACCAAAGGCCGATATGGTGACAGTTGATATAAGATCCAAGAAATTCTCAAATTCCAAAACTGTCACATGTCAAAAGGAATGTAATATACAGATATTATTTTTTCTTGCATTTGCATTTGCCAGTTCGTCGACAGTAATTAAAAACGCATGAATAAACGATTTTGCTTTCGTTTTATTACATTTTTGATATATATTTTAGTTAGACAAATTTTGCAGGTGTTTTTTTGCCAAACAAACGATTTTGCTTGATCAATATTCATGCATGCGGCCATGAATATGCAGCACTAAAAGTGGAAAATGAAATTTGATTCACATTTAAACCAAATCAACAAATTTTTTTTCCCACCCATTTTAGGTAATTTTTGTAGCTTTATTTAAAGCAGGTTGAAAAGGTTAGAGGTGAGAAAATGGACAGGAAACGGCATTAAAAAACACGTACAAATCATCCCTTTTGACGGAACGCGAAAAAAAAAAATAAGAATAAAGGAATAGAACGGAACGGAATTCTTCTCGTTGTTGTTGGCCAGGCCCTTTTTTTGGCACGTGCCAAAATGTTGAAATGAAATTGAAAACTGCATGTTAAAAGGATTGTTAAGTGGGAGAACGAGACGGAAGAAAGATTTAGATTCGACTTAGGTACAAATGGAATATGGTATTAGATTGTAAAAAACCGTAAACGCCATTTGATTTGATTTTAAAATTGACTTTACAAAGGCATATTAATTTTTAACTTTGTTTTACTTATTTCAATCTATTTTTTAGTTTCATTAGTTTGAATTTGCATGCAGACTACGCATCTAAAAAGATGCCACCACCTGGATCCGCCCTTTCGACCAAAGATGGACTGATGATTCGTCCTCGAAGGACTGAGAAAGATGCACTACCTCCACAACCATGTCATGTATACCCCTCAAAGGACATTTAGAACAGATAGATGCAGACACTAACTCAGTCTCTAAAAAGGTTATCGTAGCCATAGATGGCTATTACAAACGCAGTTCTTGCATTGAATTCATTTTTAGTGCTCTTCAGTCAATAGAACCGATCATAGTTACATTCTGAGCCTGGACTACTGCATTATGGATGCTGAAATGGGGGGTTTCTGCAACTCTAAGGCTCTTCAAAATTATTCCTTAAGCTGTTTATTTATGTTATACGACATAAACCACGACAAGGTCAGTCGTTTGTTGCCTTATCTGTAATTGACCGAGTCTATTCTATTTATAGCTTAATTGGTCTACATCTACCAAAATGCACTTAAGCTACCGAATTTTGATTCTGTTCCTATCGCTATTTCATTATATAATTCAGTATAAAAAGTTAACGAAAAAAAAGAAACTTTGGTTCAAATTATAGTTTTCAAGATTCACAGACATGTCACAAAAATTCCGAGGAGAATAATTTAAACAAAAGTTTCGGTAATGGTTTTGCTCATTTAAAGCATTTTCTCTTTCTCTCTCTTTTATTTTATTGCTGCTGTTAGAAACAAAAGCCATGTCGATAGTGAAAACTGCAACCAACAAATGCCCGAGTTTGCTATTGCCAGTTCTACGAACTTTTGTGGCTGACGACTCTTCCTGTTTGCCTCCTGTTCTACATCCTACTCTTGACTTTCCTTCTATATAAGGGCGACGATGTTGGCTGTCAAAAAAAAAAAAATAAAAAAAAATAAAAATAAAAACTGGGGAAAAAAAAATCTTCAATTAAATGCAAGGCACACAAAGGCTGAACTAAAAAAAATGAGGGAAATATAAAAAGCAAGCCAGAGAAAGAGAGGAAGAAATGGAAGCAAGCAGGCGTTGAAAAGCAGCAGCGGGAAAAAAAGATGGGAGGTGAATGCCTCCTCCTCCGTCACTTTCTTGGCTGCAGTGGGCTGCAGTGGCAGGCCACCGTAGCAAGACAATGATGTCAGCTCCAATGTATGGCCAGACGATGATGACGACGACGACGATGATGATGATGGCGATGGCGATGATCATGATGACTACGATGAGGTTGCCCACATGGCTGCCACTGCCATCGTGGAAATTTCATTCACATTCACAATCGCCATAGTCTTTTGCATTCTCATTCCTTCTGTCTGTGACACACACACACACACACACATACACATACACATACACATACCCAAACATCCAAATACACACACACAGTCAATGCAAAAAGTTTGATGTCCAACCAAGCGACCAACAACTGCTGATAAGCAGCGGCAACGGCGGGAGCAGAAATATTCGTTCTCGGTTGAAATTAACTCGCCCGAATCCAGCATTTGGGTTTCCAATTTTCAGAGACCCTTTTCTCACTTTCCTCGCACTCTGTCTTTCTCCCTCTCCCTGACTTTTATGTGTAGCATATTTTTCCTTTTTTGAAGCCTTTGAGCAAGCCTTTTCACACGCACACACACCAAGAACATTAGGGAGTGAGAGAGGGGCGGTTGAGTTGAAAGTGAATGACTTTTACTCGGGGTAAAAGGCAAAAAACGAACGCACACGCTTTTATCTTACTTTGAGAACTAAAGGACCATGTGGCATACCATTTATGCTGGGCCAGAGATTAAAACCCCAAACAGAAAGTGCTTAAAGTCAGAAAGTTTTATAAAGCAAATAATACAATTTATAGTTGACCATCATCTAACGATGTGTGATCTAGTTTCAAGTAGGTAAGAAGAAATTAAATAATCAAATATCGAAGAAGCCAACCTTGGGTATACTTAATATCTACATATAAGAGCTATTCAATATACTATAAAGTTCTCCTTAGGCATAGGCGGATCTAGGACTGTGAAATGGGGTGAAATGCCCCATTAAGTATGCAATAAGCTGCAAAGTATACGTGAGTTACAACAAAAGGTTATATATGTAGTGTTTATACACTAATAAATTTCTTAAATACCATTTGTAGACATTAAAAAATTGTACAATTAGAACATTTAATTGTCTATAATTTCTTCATATGCAACAAAAGTTAAACCAAAATGCATATTTCAATTGGAAAAACCTAAAATCAAATAAATATAAACCTTAAGGGCATAAATATATATATATCGAATGTTATTCCTCAGCACGTAGAAAATATTTACCATTAAAATGCGAAATGGACATCGACATATGAGACACTCATATGAGAGACTCTGCCACGTCTATGTGTGGCTACCAATGCATTCTATGCCACATACACGGACACACACATACACACAGAGAGAAATGTATAGAAAACGCCTAAAACTATGCAGTGACATTTACAAAATTGGAATTTTTCACTATACCAAAAGTAAATAAACTCGGCCAAGCGGCAAACAAACAAAACTAAACCAAACTAAACAAAAGAAAAAGAATAAAAAGAGAAAAATGGAGCAAACGTGCTAAAAGTGAAATACAACAAACAAGCGAATAACGGACGAAAACGGGGAATATGCTGATAGCTTCGGGAGCAGGGGGGAAGAGAATTACATACTGTAACATATGAAAAAGCATTGCCTAAAACAAGACAAACAGAATTTCCATTTAGATGCCATTTCTCTTCCTTTTTTCCCTCCCTGCCTCTCCTGTGAGTGTTTTTAATTGAACACATGTCCATCGATTTATGATATAATTGACATTGAAAACTCGTACAACAATAGCTATAGGTATTTGTATAAATTTTGCACAATTTAATGAGTTTTTACTGTACTTCCTTTAAGTAGATATGTGACTGGCATGTGAATAAAAGTAATGTTTGCTTTTCGTGCACATAAAGAATTAGCAGGCAACAGCAAATTTCAAAAAGAAAAAAGTACGTGGATGGCTTTGTCCCCATCCCCACCCCACCACACCCCACACTTATTTCTTGACATGCCTCTCCTTTACTCTGTATTCCCAAATGGGCCTGGCCTACAACTTTGTTGCTCGCTGTTGTGTATTCTTTTTTTTGTTTTTGTATTCACAAATACATAAAACCCCAAGTAGGCAAGCACATGATTAAAAATGCACACACACACACCCAACGTCGCCATGGCCATGCACTGGACAAACTGAAGACACACATGAACATGAAACGCGGTCTCTGGTCTCCGGTTCCTCTGGTCATTAAACCCTTTGGAAACCCAATCGAAGTGAAGCCAACGGAATGCGGGGGAAACACCAAACTCAACAAAACGCCCCCCTATGGAAGGCTCCAACACTCCCAGTAGACCAAAAAGCTTATCGTAATTTGCCATTAACTCAGAAGCTTCTGATAGTTCCTAATTCCCAGAAATATTTACCCAAAGTGCTCATCCATTTGGAATTGCAATCAAATAGCTAGGGAAAAGATTTCCAAACCCAAGTCAATCAACCGAAACTCGGATTTTTAATTAAGCCTATGTTAAATACAAAAGAAAAGGAGATTATAATATTAATATTTTATTTATGTACATATAAGAACTTAATTACAATTCAAGCTTATAAATTTTATGTAAAAGTAGAAGTGTGAATAAATTAATCGATCATTACTCAATCAGTCTAAAGTAAGCGAAGTATGAAAATAATCGATCAAGAAAAATATAGGAAATTGATTATAAGTAATTAAGTAATTGGCTAAAAAATATGCCCTGTTTTACCGGAGTTCACAAGGAAGTACGTTAATTGTTGGGCAGCTCTTTTCACTCGTTGACAATGTTTCGTTTTAACTTAAAGAAAAGAGCATTAAGATCAAGTTTAGCTCTTATTGACTTTGAGAAGTATTATTGATTCCATTTTCAGCCTTAGAGTGTCCTCTATATCAACGCGATTTAGACTTTCATTTGTTTTCGAATGGCACCGTCATTTTCATTTTGGAAAAGAATTTTCTCAGAAGCGTGAATTCGAAAACATTTTACACCTTGACACGATAATATAAATACTCTTTTAGATATACCATTTATTAGCTTCTAAGATCTTATATAAAGTTGCTATGTTTTTATTAGGTGCAACAAAAAGTTCTTTTTCGTGCTCAAAGTGAAAAGAAATTTTAAAATCTGTTGCATATATTGGAAATTTTCTATACCAAATAGGAATATACATTTGTATGTATGTATGTATATGTATACAAGTTTCTATCTGAGGGCCACATTCGTTCACCCATTTGTTTGGTTAGCTACTGAATTGAAACAGCTTTAGTCCATTTAAATTTAAGTGTTCCCCACAAAATTGCAGGCCAGCATATCTAAAACACAGATTGATTGATGACAGCAGACAAACACACACAACAAAAAGAGAGAGGAAGAGAGAGAGAGAGAAAGATGGAGGTCCCCCTCCCTACCTTGTCCCCCCTTTTAACTCAGCAATCGGTTGTGATTTAGATCAGCAGTAAGTAGATTTATATGAATGTTTTTTCAGACCTAAACTAATTACAAATTTAAATGCAACCAGAGAAAAAGCTAGTGATGGGTTTCTGGGGATGAAGGTGAAGGGGAAATGAAAGGTTTAGGCAGTCAAAGTGCATAATAAATGTGAATTCAAATCGTTCTCACTCTCAGCCTCTCCCTCTCACTCGCTCTCTTACCAAACGTAATCATAGAGTTTTTGCGGTCGTCATGAAAAATTTACATAAATTACTGACCAAAAAAGGAGTTGGCAATGGCAGAAAGAGGGAGAAAGAAAGAGAGCATTGCAAAGAGAGGGCCACTTTTTACGCCCTGTAAACAAAAGGATACAACGTTGAATCTAAGGCATTCACAAAAATATTTTCCAAATTTAATCTTTTAGTTTGAGCTTGCCTGCGAATCGTCAAAGATAAGGTTCCACACAACGATCTAAAGAAATTGTATATACAAATATTACAAGGCAAGATCAGACAATTCAGAATTATATCTGAGTTAGATTATTGACTAAATAAAAGATTCAAATCACTGCAAAGAGGGGCGTGATAGATTACGGTTAGATTAGTTTGCAAATTTGTTCACTACTACGCGGGTCCAAGTGATGATTTCGGAGTTCATATCAAAACTGTATCACTTTTAGACGTAAAATATTGATATTCGAGGAAAGAAATATCCTACATTCCCCCTCTGAGAATCCGTTACTGATAATGCCCTTTTACAGTCCATTATCCTCTTGATAAAGCTCACTAGCTTCCATTACGACATTGTTTCTTCTGGCAGAGGTCTATTTCTTAATTAACCCTCGTTCACTTAGGTATCCAATGTGGGGTCCACCCCTAAAAAATGCCAAATTCCAGTAAGTGAGATGTTAGCTAGTTTTGATTGTAACAGCAGGAATGGAATTTACAAAGGAATTGGCGGTAAATTCATTGAGTCTTAGTTTCCCCAAAAAAAAAATAAAAACATTTGATTGCCATAAAATGTTTTTGGAGTTCATGTGCTGTGTAATCAACATCTGTTGGAATTATGTTTATATGTCAAAACCAATTAGTTAAGGTTATAGTTGGCTGTTGAGAAACTTCTTTTTTCTGGCTCTGTTTCGTTTTTTTTTATCCTCATCTAATACCCATGGGTAATTTGAAATGCCAACATTTTTTTTGACTTTGAATCAACTAACTTCCTTTTGGAAAGAGAGAGAGAGAGAGAAAAAGTAATGAAAATTGTAAGCAACATGGCCACTATATAGCACATCTACAAACATATACGCATATATAGTATATATATATATATATATATATAGCCCAGACTATCAGCGACGACAACAAAGCGAAACGTGGAAAATTGAAAAATGTGAAAAGGCAGCAGGCAGGCAACACAGCAGCCGCACAGGGCAAAGGCAAACAACATTTGAAAAATATTACGAGTATTTGCATATGAAACAGCAAAAGTGCGAAAGGGAAAGAGAGACACAGAGACATAGTGTGGGAGAAAAGACACAGAGTGAGCTGGGGAGAGAAGCCGCCAACGACCCCTGTTTGGCGCTAAAGGCGGTTTGCTTCATATATACGTAAAAATATATATATACAGCAATTGGGAGAGGGAAGGGAAGGAAAGGGAAGCAGAATGCTATAGGAGCAGCTGGAGGAGTCGAAGCTCATCGTGTTGTAGTTGTGTAAATAATACAAAACATAAAAAAAAAATAAAGCGTAAAAGAAGAAAATGCAAAAATCTTACGCTCTCATTTCAGGCGTAAATGAAAATGTAAATTCGCTTAAAGCGTAAAAGGAATCCCAAGTGTAGGTGGACGCATGGATCAGCGAGGGGAGGCCACAAAGGGAGGGGTGAGTGGTGGGACTGAAAGGAAGAGAGCAACCAACTATATAACATTTTCTGCATACATACATACTTCAAATACTTTTCCTTGTTGTTATTTCAATCGACCAAAAGTCAATGCCAAAAACCATCCAATAAAATTCCCATTGCACAGTGGTTCAAGGTATCGTTTATAAATGGGTAAATAGCAAAAATATGATTATAAATAAAGAGAGGTATAAAATCGAAATCCAAACTTTTGAAAAAAATTATATCATTACTGTAAGAAACAGTCATGGCACAGAAGAATAATGCAATGTAATGATCCTTCTGGTTTTGATTTTAATTTAATTAATACTCTAATAAACTTAAAAACATTACGCATTTAAAAAAAAACTTCTGGGTGACTGTTTAACCCATTTTCGAGCGGGCTTCAAATATTTTTGATTTTAAGATCCAAAAAGACTTTTTTGGAAATATAAACACCTAATTTTAAATTAAGATTCTGTTGACGTTTTGTACAATATTTTCAAAATATGGTCTCAAATTACGATCTTTTTTTAAAACTATCTAAACTTTCCTTTAAACTAAATATATAATCAAATAAAATGCAGAGTTTTTCAACGTTGTTCGAAAAGTCGAACAATGGTCCACAATGGGTTAAAATATTTCTCCTTTTCATTTTACCGGTTAAAATGAATCAGCAATAAAACAAAAAGAAAGAGAGATAAAAAAAACCTCAATTTATATGCACGTGCTAAATATTTCAAATGTCATATTATGTTAATTTTTTTCAACTCTTGAACAATTTTTTAACTATTATGTTATAAAATTGTCGTTGTTATTATTGTTGCCACACCTCACACAAACACACACATACATACCTGAAATTTGTTTTTCTTTTTTGGCAAATCGGTATAAATTTTTGATATATGTATGTATGTATGTATGTATGATGTATATATGTATGTACATATGTATGTGTATGCATAATTCATAAAACTGACTTTGTTTGTATTGCGGCAACCTCGACATTCGTTCGGTATTTTGCCTACTACACATGGTTATATGTATATAGGTAGGTAGATATATATATGTACATATATGTAAATATGTGCGCTTTAATTGATAATACTTGCAAAGCCAAAAAGGAGTCACAAATTGTATAGAGATGGTGGGGAATGTATATACAATATTTTATGTAAATATTTTTGCATTAAATTATGTGCCTATATAAAATATGCCCGCACATTGATGTACGTAAGTATTATAAATATGTTTTGCCACATTTTGTTTGGCTTTTCTCTGTCACGTAGTTACTCAATATCCGATTCTGATGACTCAGATTCAATCAGATTGCCATATGACGACGACGAGTTTTGGTGGTGGGGCTAAACGATTAAAGACAGTCAATATTTATGCATAATGGCCGAAAGCCACTCAATTGGGTTTCAATTCCAAGAATTGGAACTTGAACTTGGCTATCAACTTGAGCCTTAAGAATATGAAACTGTGTGCCTCGTATAGTGTACATATATGTCGTGTCAATAACCTAAACTGAACAAACATAAAGAATGGAATGAACAAAAAAACAGTCGACAGTAGCAACAGCTGTCACCAGGCCAAGACAAAATGAAGACACTTCCCAAAGGAAGTCTACTCTTTGCAATTTGTGGTTGCCCTAGTGACTTCCTTTCATAAATTGACTCGCTATACCAGGAACTCTACATTCATCCATGTGCCAGGGATAGTCAAAAGAACTTTACAAATAAAAGTTTAAAATGTTATCGTTTGTGTTTCATAAACAAAATCATTATATTCTGTAGTTTCTACTCGGCTGGCACTTCCATTTCAAAGACTTTTGCTTTGTCTCAAGCTAATTATAAAAAATAAAATAAAAATATCATAAACTAAACAACAAAATCTTATCACATTAAGAAATATAATTTCTTTATTTTCTGTAGTTGCGAACTTTGTGTGCTAATTTATTTCGAAAAATGATCTCATTAACATCATCACTTTTAAGTTAATCGCAAATAAGTGAGCAACCGCCCCCCAATCTGACCTCAATGTGAGATTATTCAGCAGCAAGTGGTGCGGTGGTGGGGATTATCAATACGAATGGAAGCAATTTTAATATTCTTGGGTGATTTTTTCCATATATGTATGTATACAATTTACGTATTAAGTTAATTTTTGTTTGTACTTAGGTACATATAGAGTCTATATTATAGACTCAATTCAATTTAATTAATTATATGTATATTCCCCCCGCAAAAAACAAGCAAATGAAATAACAATTTATACTGTTCTATGGTTCATACATACATATATAAAAATATGCGGAAAATTATAAACAAAATTAGAAAAAGAAAAGAATAGCTGAGAATTTCGAAAAGAAAAATTTTTTTGTGTATACAAATTCGATGGAAAATCTGTGTGTCAGAATTTGCGTTGGTGGTTTGCTTTGCTTTGCGTAGGCGCACCACAAAAGCTGTAAAAATGTGCCACAAAGCAACTAAAGGCAACTGCCAAGGCAACAAACCCAAGAAAGAAAAGATTTCAGTTGATGCACAAAGAAATTTTCAAATTAAATTTTAAGGCTGCATCAATATCGGTCAAAAAGTAGTTAACAAAAAAATTATAGAAATCAAAAAACGCCGGGTCCTTTAAAATTTTAGATAACATTACTGAAATTGACAGTTTAGTCAAAGGATAAGCCGGTCTTTTTTAAGATTGCTTTGTTTGTAAAACATAGGTTTTAAAGTAAAACAAATTAAATGTTTAATAAAAAATTGATGTATAAATTTAAATTGCTGCTGTTATCATTTAAAATGGAATCGAGGATGTTCATTTGCATCACCATTTTTCTCTTTGTTGCTATTTCGATATACTGCCATTTCCAATGAATCCGTCTGTAAATCTCTCGATTTATGCCTTGATCTATGGGTTTATTACGAAAAAGACCGGTTCATCGTTGGAGAAGTACTAACGAAATTTTGTCGATACAACCTTTTGGATGCTATAAGCAAAGTCCTTATAACCGAATTCTACAGTATTACTCGCTCTCTTAACTTTTTATAAATTGTTTGTACATTCGATAGAATAAGATTTTGTTGTAAAACTAAAAATATATAAACTTTAATTCTTCAAATGTTTATAATTGCATCTTCACATCAAAGATATAAAATCAAAGCAGATTCAAATGAGCAAAGTCACAATATCGCTGGTCCCCTAAATATCTCTCTAACCGGCAACGACTATATGCATTTGTACATATATTTCTTGATTCCCTTATAAAAATGAATGGCGTTTTTAATGTCATTTTGAGAAATCACACATTCCTTCGCACATACACATGCACAATACATTCTTTTTTTTATGTTAAATAGAAAAAGTATAAAATGTATTGAAAATCCATCAGCAACAAGAGAAAATCAAACGACAAACAACAAAATGGAATTACAAGCAAAAATTTTAAGAGTAATGACTTTGAATTACTCTGCTTCCATATAAAACTAACCACTAATAATTAATTAATTTAATTAACTTTGTCTGAGTCTCAATATCTCTTTAATATTGCGATATTTTTAAATGCAAATATTCAACACGTATACGACATGTTGTACCGCAAAAGTAAACTGAAAGTTACATACTCCGTGCATGAAGATCTATACCTCTTAAAACCTTTGCATGAAGAGTATAGAAATGCATAATTATGAAAAGCATGTAAAGTGCGTGGGTACAAGCAAAGGGGAAAGCAGGGCAAAGAGGGGATGAGAGAGAACTGCAGCTGTTGTTGCTTTTTGCGTGGGCAACACTTTTTTCCCTCTCTCCATCTGTTACTCTTTCTCTGTCTGGCTGTCTGTCTCTTTTTTTTTTGACTGGTTGGCTTACAAATTTTCCATGTTAATGATATGCAAACAAACACACACATACAGAGAGAAAACCAAAACCAAAAACCAAAAAGTCAAAGTCGGGACAGGAAATACGCGCCATATACAATAATTGGAAAAAAAAGGAAAAAGGGAAAAGAAGAGTCGTATCAGAGAGAGAACCAGAGGAAGTAAAAGAAATCAACAGAAAATTTTGCGCGCGATTTGCGTCAATGAATGAAGCAACAAAAAAAGGCGAAACAGGGTGAGCTGAGTGGGCGATTGGGGGAGCTAGTGACACACACACACACAGCTAGACACACACACACACACAAAATGCAAATGGTGGAGAATGGGGCAATTAAAAGTAGAAAAAAAAAAACACAACATGAACGAAATCGAGGAAAAAAATGAGAAAAACGTGCGGGGGAAGAGGCAACAATCCGATAGAATAAACAAAAAACGTGAAGCGGTAAACAAATCAACTGTAAATTTATCATCAAGAGAGAAATAGACAGAGAGAGAGAGAGACGCAGGCGGGCGAAAAGAAGATGAACTGAGAAACGCAGAGAAGAAAGAAGAATTGCAGTAAAAAACAAATTGTGTGAATCAGCAACAGCAACAACAACAACTACCAACAATTGTAAAACCAAAAGAGACACACCAAAAGAGAGATATCCAACCTACTCCACCAAGACAAGAGAGAAGAGCAAAGAGAAAGACAGAGAGACAGAGAAAGAGAGACAGCTGTGAAATGTGGCAACCACGCATCATTATTGACATTGCGTTACCCTTCTTTCGGTTTGCTTGCCAGAGCCCAAAGACAGGCAGACATGACAAACCAGCAGCAGCGGGGGTGAGAGACACACTCACAGAGAGAGAGAGAGATGTGAGAGGAGGAAACAGGCAGTTTAATCTGCTGCTGCTTCTTCGTCTTCTTCTTATGGTTGTTGTTGTTTGTGTTTGTGTTTGTCTGCCGGCCTATGCATGCATGTGTGTGTGTGTGGGTATCTGTGTGTGCGTTGTTTACTTCAAATGCCGCCTCAGCAGAAACAGAAACTGAAATTTCAAGCAGCAAAGCAAACGACGAAGCAAACCAAACTCAACATACGGGCCAAAAGACATCAAAATCAAAAAGAAGCGAGAAAATAAAACGAAGCAACCTCACCAAGTCTCGAGGCCGCCAAGGCGACACAGTCTGACACTAGACTACAAAAAAAAAGTTGAAACTCTTATGGCTATTTTACTTTCATATCATGGCCAAGGATTACAGAAGATATGACATTATAAACGATAACAGTGTGACGAGACAAATCAATAAAGTTCGCCAGTTATCTATCTCACTATCTAATCAAATAAATACGTCAACACTACCTTCAAAATTGGACCATTAAAAGTTATATTACAATAAAATGACACATTAACAACAAGGAAACGCAATCAAAATTGTGAACAAAAGAAATATTGTTCAAGTTTATAAATATTAACGTGAGTTACATTACAATTTTCATGACATTTACTTAATTTTTTGATTGCTAGATAAGATTAGTTCTAGTTAATTGTTAATGTTTGTTTTAATTCTTTTTCACATTTTGTTTGAGAGTGTAATTTGACTTCTCTGCTGAAGTTCGAACTCCACCACAGTCAACTCATGTTGTTGCTATCTTCTTTCTTCTTTAACTTGGCCTGCTGCTGCCTACACACACACACACACTGGCTCATTTACAGCCACACAGATATACACATGGCGACACATTTACATTTTTTTGCTCTTGTTGTTGTTGTTGTTGCGCTACGCTCTCTCACTCAATGTATCTCTTTCGATTACAACTTACAACGGCTCTTCCGCTCTCTCTTGCTCACACTCACCGCTCTCGTTGTTTTTTCTTGTTGTTCTTCTTAATGTGGTTAACCCTTATAAGTTGTTGTTGTTGTTGTTCTTGTTATTGTAATTGACTTGGCTTTTACTTGGTTTTTTGCTTTGTTTTCTTCTTTCAATGTATTTTATGGTGTGGGGTGTATATTAAGATTCTTAAAACAGTCATTAGAACTACTTGACATTTTATTAATTTGTTTATTTGCTTGATTAGTAATTTAATCGATTCGCTCACTAACCTTTATCGACCTTTTGCTGGAATTTTTTTTTTGTCTACAACTTTGTAGTAAAATTTCCGCATACAAATACAACCAAATTGCTCAGAATAAAAAGGTATCTCAAAGTCGGTGTTAAGCCTTAGATTGGCAAATTTGACAGAAAATTTTTAGCTAATTGGATCTCCCTCCCCCGCTCCACTCACACCAACTCCAACACTTACTTTTCGATTGTTGTTTTTGTTGCTTCTGCTTGGATTGATTTACTGTAATTAGCTCGTGTGGGGGGGATTTACACTTGAACTTACATACATACATAGATTAAATTGAGACGTTGACATTTTTCTTAAGAAAGAAAGAAAAAACAAAAAAACAAATTCCCCCCCTCTCCACACCCTACTCCTTGTGTGTGCGTGTGTGTGTGTGATAACATCTTGACATCTCGTCGCTGCGTCAAGGTGCAATGGAATGGCGACGACAAAGGAAGAGCAAAGTGCATGAATGCACACGCCACAATCCACAACAACAACAACAGCAACAAGAGGAGCAACTACAACAACACATACAAATACAAATGGGCAGGGCTCAACCACACGTGAATAATAATTGAAAATGGTAAAATAAAGAGGGAAAAAATGAAAATGAAAATTGAAAACCCACATGGCATAATAACATGTACAGTGTGAATAAAAGGGAAAAGGGGTAGAGTGAGTGAGGCAAAGGGGTGCTAGTGAGGTAACAGAAATACAAGTAGAAGGAAAAGTGCAACTGGAAATTCAAGTGCGAGCGCGAATGAAATGGCTATACATGTATCTACAAACATATGAAGAAAGGAAAATATTTTCATACCTGCATCCAAAACTCAGGTGATTCGATATGTGAACAAAAGACAGAAAGACTGACAGAAAAGGTGTAAATGTGTGTGTGCGTGTGCGATAGAGAAGCATCAAGTGCGAGAAACTGCGATTTGGTGATAAACAAAAAACATTGAAAAACAAATCAAAGTGTTTTTTTTTCCTAGAATTTACAACAATTAAAAAATTTACTGCACAGCTCCTACAACAAATTATCACAAAATTAATATGCTAATAACTCTAGAAATCGCGACAAACCGAAATAAACATACAGTAAGTCCAAAAAGTATTTGCACGCTTAACAGTTTTGAAACTATCAGATGTAACTTCTCGTTTACTTGTTCGTCATTATTTAAGATCCACGAGATGGCAAAATTGGAGAAACCACACAAATATAAAAGTCAAGTTTAGTATTCTTTTAAGACAAAAACTAATTACTCATTTTGGTTATAAATGGGAAATCAAAAATATTCGTGAACTAAGAGCCTTTTGTGGGCCAAAGAATTATGTAATAAGGTGTTAGCCAAAGTCAACAAAATTTGAAATGATATTTGCAAAATGGCTCTTAATAAATATTTAATTATCAAGCCGGTTCCCGATTAAGTTTCCCTTTTGCCTTTGTTTCCAACAAAATTAAGCAAATTGTCATTAAATCGTTAGTCTGAATAGTATTTTTATTTAATTTTATAATGCCAAATTTTTCTTTTTAAAGATCAGATTCTACAAAACTCCAGGGTGAAAAGATTGCCAATTATCATAAATTCATGATTAGCAATTTTTAATTTTACCTTAAAAGTTAAAAGTTAAAGTAATGGGAGTCAAACTCTCAATGCCACTAAATCGCCCTATCAATATACAAATGTATATATACGTATTAACTGATATGGATATTGATACTAAATACCTGCCTGAACATTTTTTCATCATCTGTTTCTTTCCCTCTCCATTTTTCTCTTTCCCTTTGGCCAACTCACAGCAGGAGTTTTTCTATCCCACCTAGCTGGAAAATTTCTTTCAGTCTCTTTTTGTGTCTAGCAAATGGCAAATGGTAATTCCCCGAAATCTATATAAATATAAACATGCTGGAACAGCATCTTCATCCAGCATGTAGGCGAAGCTGGAGGCGGGACAGGGTTCATCCATTGGTCGTTGTCGCCCAACAACCAACAAACACCTTACACTTAAGCCAAAGAGTCAGTTTGATGATGATGACAACCAACCAACCAAGCAGCCAGCCCATTCAGCTAACATACATACATGCCAATAATGCTAATGAAGGAGCCCTCTCTTTCTCTCTCTTTCTGCATCTCTTCACTTTCTAGCCCCCTCGCAAAAATATGCGTAAACGAGACAATGGAAGGAAGCTGGCACTTTACACACATCCCTCTCTCTCTCTCTTTCTCTCTCATTCTCATCAAATTGCTAAGCACGTTCTGAAAATGTTTTGCTGGCGACATATAGGAAGCTGAATCCCTGAGTCGTCTAAGAGATAACCACACACACAAAACTGTTCGCTTGGCCAATTTCCTTTTTCTTTTCTTTTCTTTCTTCTTCTTTTTGGCAAAAATAAAGCCCTCTTTTACTCGATTTATGTATGTACATGAACACACACATACATACATATATGAGATTGTGTTTTTGGGGCCAATAAGTCACTGGCAAAGCACACAAACAACCAAACAACCAACTAAACAAACAGAACAACAAATTCAAAATTGGCCATAGTCGAGATGCCAACTATAACCACTTTTGGCAGATGGCAGAGAGGCCGATCAGATGATGCATCGTGACCAGCAAGCAATATAAAACAGTTCTAAACATGCTGAAAGGGGTGGAGAGACAACGAAGGGGGAAGGAAATAGCCACTAGTGAGGACAGCGCAGGGTAAGTGGGTAAATGGCACTTGACAACAACCAAAATAATAACAAGCGTTTAACTTCATGTAAAAACTTGTTAACTAATTAACAAAGGAAAAGCAATAACAAAATTTATAAATCATCGAAATTTGCTTGCCTTAATTTAGTTGGCATATTTCATTCAGAAAAAGTTAAAGGATGAACGAGATGCAATATATTTGGTGACGTTTTCATACATATACAAATGTACTACATGATTGTTATTAAAGAATATCTTGTTTCAAGAAGCTTTCAATATTCACTTAAAAAGTGTCACTGTAATTGTTAAGTGTTGTAAAATGCCATTAAAGTTCAATGACTTGGAACAAGCCCATTTAAACCTGTAGGATAAGGTTTTGTCGTGCAAAATTTTACTATCCATTTTACCATCCAAAACAGACTTTCCCATCGCACCCAGCCAATGGGAAATTGTCATTCATATGGATAAACTTACAGCTAATACGTACATAAATAATGAAAGGAAAAAAACACTAACTTCAGAAGCTTCGATGCCAAATCAAAATTTCTGTTTTTATTGACCTCCATGGGCATAATAGATTCGTTTATAAGGGTTAAATCAGCTGTTAAGATATAGTGGATCGCAGTTTTTAAATCATTCTCGTATATGTAGAATGAACTTTTTCCCGAGAATTTGGAATGACCATTGAAAATTCGCCATACATGCTAAAATCCTAAAATCTATGTACCTGTATAATTGGCTCTTAAAAAGTTAAAAATTCATTTCAAGCCGAAATTCGTCCTCGAAAAAACATTTTTGAAGTGTAGTTGGAAAAAGTAATAAAAGAATCAAAAAAAGAGTTTTTATCACAATCATTTGATCAAAAGTCGAAGAATAAAGAAGATTGTAGCATGGAACAATAAACGAAATCTTTATATATTCATCTTGGGTCCCAGGAAAATGGACAAATTTTTAAGATGTGGTGTTTGCTATCTTCTTGCATTTAATTTGAAACAATTTTTTTTTTTGCTAACTGTTTTGTGTATGAATTAAGGAATTATCGGTACAATTTAATTAAGAGTATTTTATTAAATAGTTTAATTAACAATTTATCGCTATTATCTTGCCTCATCACTAAGGAGCACACACACGGACACACACACTGTCATCCTCTTTCTGACTTGGCAGTCATCAGAGTCCAGTGTGCCGTTTGCTTGTTGACGTTTGCCAATGCCATTGCCTTATTTGCCCCGGAACTGAAACTGGCCAAAAGTAGAAGAGATGATGCCGAACAAGAAGAGCGAACAAGCAGAAGAAGAAGCGGAAAAGTTGTTGCCATATTTATGCGTTCGCAATGCAGACATTTTTAATGTCTTCTCTTCAATTGCCGCCGCCGTCTGCCCACTCCTCGTCTCTCTCTCTCTCCTCCTCCTCACCCAGTGCAATATCTTTGTCATCTTGATATTTGTTGTTGGCGTCACAAAACTGGAGTGCAATGCGACTTGAAAAAGATTTCATTGTTGCAACATACAGAGATATAGGGAGAGACAGAGAAAGAGAGACACACACACTCTTACATACTAGTTGATTGATTGGCATAAATATTCATTAGATTTCCCCTAACCATTTGCAGGCTAAAGTCTATAGAAAACCACAAGCCAAAAAGGAATCAGCATCAAACGCAAATAAGCCACAAACTAACTAATTAATTTATATAACTAAATTTCATATCTCCGCCCCCCATACCAAAATATCGGTTAGTTAATTAATTTATAAACCAAATCGATAATTTAGTTTATAGAAGAAACATTTATGGTTAAAGCTGATGAGCCTTTAAACGCTTTAGCTTTATCGAAATTGAAATCCGATAAATAAACTGATCCTTAAGCGAATATTCTAGTCTAAAAGGGTAAATTTCAAACATTTATTTCAAGTAATCCATAGTAATTCCAACGATGAGCAATAAACCCCGATTTATATTGAGTATTACTAAAGTTTTATTTGCTCGATCCTTGGACTTGGATATGTGCTCAATAAGATTAGAATCTGTCTTAATAGTACATTTTGCAAAGATATTTCAACTCTACCTTCTTTAATTCCCATAGCTTTACACATTATAGTGATCCAATTTGGCTTATATTCATACTTTACTTTTTTATGATCTTAGAAAGCTCAGATACCATATTTTAACCCAATGTCTTCTAATTTAAGGGCGTGAGATTGATCGGAACAGACGGATATTGGTTTATCATGTCGATTATCTTTTACTTAACAAAATTTTATACACTTTTTAAGATCAGAAAGGATTTGTTTCAGATAAATATATTCCAATGCATTCTAATCAACAATATATTACTCATAACTCAAGCAATGAGTCTTCTGATTTTAAAATACATATGTACATATATTGACTTCCTGCTCAAACTCAAACTTCTTATGACTAATCCAAGTGAGTCAATTAAAGGGTATTCAAATAACACTAAACGCTGCTGCAAGATAAATTTTAAATTCCATGAAAATTATTTTGGGAAAAAACATTTGATTGATCACCTCACGAGAAGAAACCGAGGGAAGCCCATAGAAACATAGAGAGAGAGAGAGAGAGATAGAAAAGCGGACTATATATTGAAAAGTCTTACCTGATCAACAGCTTGGGTGGCGGCCACCAATAAACCTGCGAGCAGCATACTTAGCATCAGCAATTTACCTCCGCTGCTGCTGCTGCTGTAGATGCTGCCTCTGCCGACGTGGGCGGCGTTGCATGAACAGTTTTTCTGCTTTAATTTCATATTTGCTGCCTTTGTTGTTAATGATGAGTAAATTTTTTTTTATTTTTTGGTTATCCCGAATTTTCTATTCTTTCTTTTTCTCTTCTTTTTTCGTGGGTTGTTTATTTAAAGAGATTAAACAGACATATGCACTCTAGAAATATTAGATAAAACACACACATTTAACTTTATTAAGTAATTCCACTTGTTAGCACACATTGAAAACATTCCAAAGTGTGTGAGCGAGAGCGAAAGAGAGAGCGAGAACCCCCCAAAGAAGACTGGTTGGAGTGAGATGGTGAGAATAGTTCAATAATTAACAACAATTTCGTATAGTTTATAATGCGCGCACGGCTAAAATCAAAGTAAAAAAAAAAAAAAAACAACGGAATACGGAGTAACATAGACAGAGAGAGAGAGAGAGAGATGGGAAAAGACCATATGAGGGGGAGTAAGTAAGAATAAACAAAAAATATAGATATTGCGAGAGCAAGAGCAATAACTCTCATGTATTTTTGCTATAAATAAATCAAGTAAAAGAAAATAAAAACAACTTTACATTTAATATCTATTTACTGGAAGTAACTAAATAAATGAATTTTTCTTTTGGATTTTCTTTTTACAACTGGTTTCAAACAACCGCCCACCACTCTTCTCTTCGCTCCTCTCCTCTCTTCGCACCCTTGGTTCTTGACTCTCTTTCACACAGACACAAACACACACACACACTCCCAACACACAGGCACACACACGCGTTGGCGGCGGCTTCTTTCTGCCTCTTTTTTTCTTTCCTTCTCGCACTTGTTGTTATTATTTAGCACTATTATTATTTATGCATTATATTATGCTTAAACATTTCTTGTAACTATTTTCCAGGCACACGCGCGACCATAGACAAATTTACAGACCTCTTAGCGAGAAAATCACCCACGCTCACGTTTTCTTGTATTTTTGTATTCGAAAAACTCCGACAGCACATCCGCACATCCGCTCAATTTGAAATCAAAAACAACAACTATTTTTTTCTTTATTTTTTTCGCTGGCGTGCTGGGAAAATATCGATATAGTATCGATACATCGACATTTTCATGGACATCGAAATACTCGATATATCGCCATCACTAGTCCAACATGCAACAAAAGAGTCGAACAAAGGAGTCAAACTCCGACAAAAGAGTCGAAATTGAGTCATTTTCATTTTGACTGAAATGTTTGAGTTCGATTAAAGTGTTTGAGTTTGACTCCTTTGCTCGAGCGAAATAGCAATGGTTGGCAACTCTAACCAGTGTTATCTTTTTAGCTATATTTAGCTAAAATGCAATTGCTTTAATTCTTAAATAATTAATTAATTTTTATTTCAAAAAAAGGATGTTTTATTTGAATTTTTCCTACCTCACTCTGTTTATATTTGCGAGTTTATAGAATTAACCCGGCAAATGTTGCCAAAACTATGAAATGTAGTTTAGATATCTCATTTTAATCAGGTCTTCAAAAAATATTCCTATAATAATGTGTCTCCGTCTCACAGATACCCTGTTGGTTATACTTTTACTATGGAAAGATTTTGACTAGTTTTTTTTTATTTCTAGCTGAAAACCCGGCAACACTCTTCCAACCACGTCGAACTAGCCATTTTTTTTTTTGCTAAAAACAGTGACAGCCGAAAAATACGAAATAAAAATACTAGAAAAATACCCCTATTATAACAGTTCCTCGGGAACTAGTTCATTTTCGTACAATGTAAATTTGCAATAGGGATTATATTTGTTAATAAATTTAATAGAAAGGAACAACAACAACAAATAAAGGCAAGTAAATAAAGGTAATTAACACTAGCCGAAAAAAAGAGAAATGCGTGATGCGTAGATTGGCTGATAAGCTGGAAATCGATCGGGAGCATCATTCCAAAAAAATGAATCACAACATTTTTGCTTCTTGCATTGTTTTTTGTCTTTCCTTTTTTGTTCCCATAGAAACTTTTTTTTTGTTAATCAAAATATTTAATTGCGTCTCTGTCTCTTTCTCGCTCCGGGTGTTTAGATTGAAAGTTTATCGACGGCTCTCGAATGGATCTGGTGGATATAGATCAGGTTTTGGATAATTTGGAATTGGAATTGGCTGCCTCAACGACAGCGGAAAATCATGATCTACATCAGCGTCGGCCATTGGGTGATGGAGCCAGTGGGGGGATCAGCAGCACCGGGTCCAGTCGGAGGAGCAACTGTAGTGCCACCAAAGAGCACTTTTGTGGGGGTCTCACAGGTGTTCAATAGCCTCGATGATTACAGAAACAATGTGAAATCCTTGGAGCAAACTCCACAAACTTACAATTGGCAAACGGAGGAACAGCAGGAAATACCCACCCACAGTAGAGAGCAGCCAATAGAAATTGAAGAGGACGATGATGATGATGAAGAGGAGGAAGAGGAACCGCATGATGACATAAACAAATTCAGTGAGGAACAACAGAAGGCCCTTAAGAATGGCGATGTAACCAATTCAATTCAAAGATCCTCTTCATCCGAGTCATTGACAACATCCTCATGTTCAACTTTCTCTTCTGGTCCATCGCCAGTCAGTCAATCCGAGGAATTGAGCGATAAAGTGCCAAGTGCCCTAGAGGTAAAAGTTCCATCAGGTCAACCTCTTGCAAAGGAGCAAAATCAGCCTGCAGAGCAGAAAGTAGACGAAGTGGCTCAGGGTCTATCATCTATATCGCTGACAAATACCTCTGAATCCATGTTACCTGAAGAGGTGACCGCCTCCTCTGCTTTGGTTAAAGTTATCAATGAGCTAGAACAGTTGGAAGAGCAGGATACGTCAACACAATTGGTAGAAAATCTTCCGCCAACTGAGGTAAGTCTTAAATCAGCTTAATTCAGTGGCCTTTCAAAAAATTTCTTTATAATCTTTTATAGGAAATTGCTATTCCACCTGCCCAAGCGGCAATGCCTGTTGCCAAGGCTAACAAAGAGTTACCCAAAAATAGTCAACCTTTGACTTTTTGCTCTACAATGGATGAAATATCGGATACTGAACTGGATAGCATGCTGCAGGAGATTGACATTGAACAGGAAGAGATTTCCCTTTCCGCTTCACCTGTAACAGAAGAGGAATCGGTGAGAATTCTATCGGAACAAGATGAAAGAGAATCCCATTCCAATGACCAAATGAATGTGGATAACTTCTCCCAAGCCTCGACTGTGGAGTTTGCTGAGCTGAGACCACAAGAGGGTGGAATAGTCAATAATGCGGATGGGGCCTCGTCAATCGGCAGCTCTGAAACAGATTCCCTCTCTGGGCGTAAACTAGAAGCAGAGGAAGCTCTAGAACAAGAGTCACAGCAGCAAGAAATTATAGAGGGCAACCAGGAGGAGGAGGAGCAGGTGGAGCAACGTCCTCAAAGACCACAGACATTGGATTTAAATGGCTATCAAGGAGATAATGCAGGACAGACGCCGCCGGCGGCATCTACAGAGGAACTGCAGCCACCAGCTTTAGAGGGAGAAACAGAAGTGGAAGCAGAAGCAAATGGAGATGTCTTAGCCGATGATGATAGTCCCATTTATGAGGCAGTCGGTTATAGCGATGATCCTCATGCCAATTTGGGCAAAGTTCCACCCATTTGGGTGCCAGACAATATGGCCGGACAATGTATGCAATGTCATCAGAAATTCACAATGATCAAGCGGCGTCATCATTGTCGTGCCTGTGGCAAGGTTCTCTGTTCCATTTGTTGTTCCCAGAAATTCCATTTGGAATTTGCCAATGAGCAGGAATCTCGTGTTTGCGTGCAATGTTTTATGATCTTAAGTGAACGACAAGCGGGCGGTGTGGCCACATCGACAGCGGCTTCAGCCGCTTTACCACCCACACCAATGAGATCGCCCAATCCCAACAATCCCATGGAGTACTGCTCCACAATACCGCCGCATTGTCAAGTGGCAGCCTCTCAGTCTGGTGCCCAACCGCCAAGTGTGATTGTTCCTGTTGGAGTTTTGAAAAAACCCTCCACCGAGGGTAGCTCCTCCAATAGCAGCTCCTCATCAGATGGTCAAAAGAACCGTAAACGTAAAAGTGTCATGTTTAGTGATGGCATTGCTCCGGGCAGCGAGCTGGCCAGTTCTATGGAACAGCAACAATGGGGCGAACAGTCTAAACAGACGAGACGCGGTCAAAGGAACAATTCTGGTGGTGGACAGAAACCCCCGACACCAGCTAGCACCGAAACGCGCAGTATTGATAGCACCACAATGGGTCTGGTGGCCCAGTTATTCAGAGGATCCATTCCACCCAGTGCAGCAGCTGCCACATTAACAGCAGTCTCTCAAGATTCAAGTCGAGCTGGTAATAATAACGCTCTTTCTAAAATGTTTTCCCTCTCCTTGACTTATCAGTTTCTTTCTTTTTTCAGTTGCTCCAGTTGCCACGGCGCAAACATCACCACGTCGCAAGGCGGATGCAGTGCGTTCACGTAAATTGCCACCGAATGGTGATGCTCAAGGTTGTTATATACCCATCGAAGAGAATGCCTTGCCTCCAATTTGTGTGACCTCCAGTCAGGCGACCAATTGCTGTGATGTGGACTACAAGGAAGTCAGAAATGATAAAGATCTTCTCGACAGATTGCAACATGAAACACTCAAGTTTATTGTGAAAAATAACTTTTACGTCTACGTCAAGATTGTCAACAGTAAGTCGAAGAACTCTTTGTAAACGATTTTCACTAAAGAACCTCTCTTTCGTTTCACAGTGAGCTGTTGCATGAATCGTTGGGTATTAAATTTTACCACCTCGGGTCTGCACCATGTGGGCAATGATGAATTGATTATGTTACTGGAAATTAAGGAACCCAATACGAATAATAAGGCCGAGTCATTTGAGGCCGTTCCACGTGATATCTTTCAGCATTTGTATGAGATTTATGTTGAGGCCGAAAACGCACGGTCGGGTATACATGAGTTGGCCTTCAGTAGTCCACGTAAAGCCAATTTCTTGGGCTCACGTGAGCATGGTGGCTTCATTTATCTACGACCCACCTATCAATGTTTACAAGGTGTCGTTGTGCCGGAGAATCCATATTTAGTGGCCGTTCTCATACATCGTCATGAAGTGCCCTGGGCAAAGGTATTGCCCTTACGTTTAATTTTACGTCTGGGTGCCCAATATCGTTATTATCCCTGCCCGTTGATATCGGTGCGTAACCGTGAATCGGTTTATGGCGAGATTGCCCAAACGATAATCAATTTCTTGGTTGATTTTCGTAACTATTCCTATTCCCTGCCAGCTATACGGGGGCTGTTTATCCACATGGAGGATCGTCAGACGACAGTGCTGATACCCCGTCATCGCCAACCGGATGTGATTAAGGCCATAAATAATGCCAGTGATCATATATTAGCATTTGCTGGTAATTTTTCCAAAGTCGCCGATGGTCATTTAGTTTGCATGCAAAATATCAATGATGATCGCACGGAAATGTATGCCTATTCCACGCAAGCAATTAATATTCAAGGACAGCCACGTAAAGTCACAGGCGCCAGTTTCTTTGTGCTAAATGAAGCTCTCAAGAGCAGCAGTGGGCTATCGGGCAAATGCAGCATTGTGGAAGATGGTCTTATGGTGCAAATAATGCCAGCTAAAATGGAAGAAGTGCGTCAAGCTCTCAGAAATCAAACAGACATTGATATTGTCTGTGGTCCCATTGAGGCTAATGAGGAACAAAGTGAACTTGTTAGCATTAAATGGGTTGATAATGATCGTGATATCAATGTGGGGTAGGTAAAAGTTAACAAACATCAAACTGGCATTGTTAACTTCTTTCATTTTTCTTTTAGTGTCAAATCCCCCATCGATGATAAGGCCATGGACGGCATAGCTAATATGCGTGTACATGCAAGTTTTAACTATTCCAATGCCAATTACGCCATCAAATTGAGTGACATTTTTATAGTCAAGGTATTTACATTGGAATTGTTCTCATTTTGCTGTTTCGGCTAAAATTTTTCTTATCTCGTTTTTCTTCTAGTGCGAAGATTGGTATGCCACAAATGGTGGCAACTATACAGATATCACCCGCATAGCCGAACAATTGGCTCGTAGCGCTTCAATGGCTTTGTTACCCTTCTTAGATCTTTTAGTTGCTGCGGGCATAAATAAAGTTGGCCTCCGTGCCACTTTGGATCAGGAAAATGTAAGCATAAAAAAACAAATGATTCAATTTTTTAGTAAAAACATTCTCCAAGCCTTTTTATCTATTTTACTACCATTTGTAGAAAGAAATTGTTTCTTTATAGAAAACACATCTATCAATTTGACCTCTACAAACCTTAAACTCTATCAGTTTTTGAGACATTTAATGCTTAAGGGCCCAAACTTATCACAAATGATTTATGCATTTAGATTCCAAACCTTCCTTTTGCCTTATGTTTGGGAAATTTTCTATTCCCTCGCATTGTCAAAAGCTTTTCATAACTTTTTAAGATGAAGGACCAATCTTACTTGTCTTCCTTACCTATAGACACAATGATTGTATAAACATCTAGACTTGAAATGGTAAAGTTCAATCTATTTCTTTATAACTTTTCTTAGATTAGACATGGAAATTCGAATTTCATCAAGTTTTAAGAACAGATTATAATGATTATATTGAAAGGCGTCATAAGGGCTTAAAGGCTTTCATGTTATATATATGTACCTATTCAACAAAATTGAAGATGATGCCTGTATCTAAAACTATCTAGAACTAGAGTTGATGCAAAGAAACTGAGGTTAGATTCAGGATCATCAAACCGTAACTTGCAATGTCTTTAGATACTTTAAATTGTTTTCGTTTAACTTTGATTTCTATTCATTATGGTCTAAACATACTTTCAAACTTTATATATTTCATTGTCTGTTTCCTTTCAGGTCGGCTATGAGGCTGGTGCTCGAGGGTCTAAGTTGCCGCCGCTTTATATGAATGCTTTGGATAATCATTTGATAGCCACATTGCATGGCGAATCATCGGGTATACAAGAGGCGATCATATTGGAACTGGTTTTCTATATACTGAATGCCTAAAAAACAAACAAACAATAAGAAGAAAAACGTGAAGCAAACAAATTATAATAACCTCTAGTGCAATTTTTGCTTGGTACTCGTACTTTTCATAAAACAATTTGTGTGTGTGTTTTTTAATAGCTATAATCTCCCTCTATACTATATAAATTTAGGCCTATCAAAGTGATTCTCTGAACTCCCTGTGACCCTGACCCCTGACGTGTTTTTTTTTTTTTTTGCAAATTGTGTATATAAAAAAAGTACTCCATTCCCGCCCCCTCTTTTAACCCCTTTCCACTTTATATATACATAAAATGGCAACTTATTTTAATGCTTGAACAAAGTTTCTTTTTCTATCTCTTTGTAAATTGTCCAAACAAAACAAAAAAAAATGAATTCACACAATTTATTTCTTTGTTTTATGCATTAATAAAAAAAAAAAATATATATATAACTGTTATACAAATATATAAAAAGGCAAAATGAAACGAAAACTTTTGGAATTGTTGTTAATTTTTATTATATGCAAAATTTATTAAATTAATTTAATTATTCTTTGTCATTCATTTTCTTATTATTTCTTTTCTTTTTTTTTTTCTTTCTTGTCAATATAACAACCTATAAATGTATATAAAAAAGGTTCTCCTTCTTCACATTCTGGGATTTCGTTTTTTTTGGAGCAGAGAATTATGATTGATATATATATATGTAATGGTTTCTTATATACAAAATATATATACTATGGATATATGCATATGTATATTGTATGACATTGCCTAAATGGGATTACACAAGTCAGTCCACTCAAAAAGAAAAAGTTCTCATTCATTATATAAAAATTGTGATTTTTCTGTTCTTTTTTTTTTTTTTTTTTGTTTGTTGATGTATGTAGGTATATATGATATATAAACTTAAGCACTCTTGTCCTTGAGAGAGACACGATATGATTTATGTGTGTATATCGCTGAATTCTACAGCTCGTCATGCTTGGGACCAGAGAATTCATCGTGTGAGATGAAACCATTCTTATCCTTATCCTCATGCTGGAAAATCTCTTCAACCAGTTTATCATTCTCGGCCAGCATATTCTTCAATTCAGCCGAATCCTGACCCTCCACAGCGGTCATTTGTTTCTTCAGATATTCACTGACCTGTCCAAATCGAAGCAGATTAAAGACAATTAGTGACAAAATTAGAGAAATCAATGGGTTAAGGTGAAAGTGTTGGTTAGTTAATTGTTTGGTAAGATTGTATGTGCCCATATGCCTAAGGATATTTCACATTGTAGAAGGATATAGATAAGATGTGCAAAAAAATGTTTGATCCATACATAGACGATTACCTCTTCGCGGCTCAATTGCTTATCGGCATTCTCATCGATCTCCTTGAACACATTTGTGGTGGGTGGAGCATTGCCAATGTTGATCAATTCCACATCAAAGAGCAAAGTTGCCTTGGGGGGAATCACATTGCCAGCACCCTGATCACCATAACCCAATTGTGGTGGGATTGTCAGTTTACGTTTCTCACCTGGAAAACAACCAAATGAATTTTAATTTGCAGCTCCAGTTTAGTCGGCGCTTTTCAACTTACCCACGCACATGTTGAGCAATCCTTGATCCCAGCCCTTAATCACCTGACCAGCGCCCAATTGGAATGTGAAGGGTTGGTCCCGGTCAAAGCTGACAAATAGAAAATGAAAAAAAAAAACCCAGATTGTTAGCTGCCGCTTGTTAAGTGGTTTTTTTTTTTGGGGGTGGGGGCCAGAAAAAGTTTCAAGTGTTTGGTGGAAAACAGTTCAAAACTCATTCTCCCGTGCACATCACACATCATCTCAAGAGGATGCAGGAGCAGAAGACACACATTCAAAACAATACATCCTTTTTTTTGTTCCCTCCCTCCTCCTTCTGCTTTTAATACTCCCATAAAAAAAGAGGGGAGCAGAAAAATGCTTATTCCCTGTCTTCATCTCTAAGCAAATTATTTGTTTGATGGCAAATTCGCTTTAATTTGTTACGGTGTGAAGTGGGCGTGCCAGGCAGGCGAGGGGGGGTTGTGACACATCTGAATGTCTCACTGTTACTCAGTTATGCATGAGGCTTCTGGAGCATGATGTATGATGTGACACAGTTGCAAGTGGGCATCATCAAAATGAGCATATAATTTGATGATTATGGCGGGGTAAAACAAAAGTTAGATGATAAGGATAAAACTGAGATATACATAACATGACTATTCCAAATTTTAAGCACTTTCCAACTCAAACTCAGGGGAATTGAATGATATTAAAAAAAAAACACGCCCCGAAAAAGGTCCTTTTAAAGATTTGGGTTCCAAACTTAAAAGATGCTACATGGATGTTAAAAAATTCTAAAATGCTTAAGAAAATTTTAGAAAACCATTTAAAAAATAAGTAAAACGAACTTGTTTACCAAACTTTTCAATTTGATTGAATTATGCTAAATTTATGTTGAGAAATTTTTCAAATTGTTTACGAAAATAATATGAAAATAGATTTTAACAAAACTTTTCGCTTTGATGAAAAGATGGAAACATTTTTTGAAGAATCTTTTTGAAGATGATAATGAAAATGATATAGAAAAAGGTTTTCAACTTAAAAAAACTTTTCAAAAGGTTTTAGATGCTTTATTCAAAAATTTCAACCAAAATCATGCTTCAGAAAACATAGGAAGACAAAACTCAGTCTTAAAGGAATATGGTAACCTGATCCAAATCCAAGTTTAAAAAATTCAAAGAAACTCACAATCAGTTATAAAGCTAACCTAGAAGAAAGAGAGGTGAAAATATTTAAACAGATTTTGGTTAAAGAGATATTTCAAACTAAGAAACCCAAAACAAAAGGTTTCTATTCTGTTTAAAGACTTCTTTGCTCTTTTAAAGGACGCAGAGTTAGCGGCTTATTAAAACTGAATTTGAGTTTTCAAAAAGTTGAGTTTCTTAAACTTGTATTTGTTGAAAACTGAAACCCAAATTGTATTTGGAAATACTATCTAGAAGGCCTTCTATAAGACATACCAAGGACCATACCTTCGTCTTGGGTATTCCAACTCCTTTTAGAAATAACAATTAACATTGATTAAGCTTATAGCTTATTTAGTATAAATAAGTGATAATATGCAAAAGCAAGACAAGTAGCTTAACATTTATGGCCATAAATCTCATAAATAACCAGTTTAATGCTATGAGAAAAGAATCCTGCTACCAGAGATAAACAAAAACACACACACACACTCATACACAGAAGCTTGTGTTACTCGATCTGTAGCAATAAAAAATTCGCACATATTACTAGAAATTCATGGAAATTCATGGAAAATAATGCAATAAAAATTCAGAGCCACAGACAAAGTCGAAGGTGTCTTAAAGGATATAAAGCCTGGCCCTTAACCGCATCAAAAAAAAAAAAAAAAAGAAACAACAACCCAACCCACCCCCGTCCCCACTCTCTATACCCACATATACTCATTCATACACCTCAGTCGTAGAAATTTTTTACGCTTTTTTATTTCATCAGGAGATTTGCACTTGAGCGAAAGCCACGACAACGACGACGACACTTTGGTTACGCTCCAGCAACAACTGCTTCAACTCCAACTCCATGCGGTAGAGCAGCTCCACATTTTTTTTTTTCGTTTTTTGCTTGGTTGGATTATGCCGCGGCAATCCGCATGCCATCATCATGACTTCCAACTTGAATTTGAAACAACAAAATGTACAACAAGCAAAACATGTAAAAATGTTTTGCGAAAATGCCCAAGAGATGCACATAAAATATTTAACAGACACTGCCGAAGGGGGAGAACTTTGCTCTTGACTAGCCTCGCTCCTTCTTTTCCTCCTCCACCTCCATCTCCCTCAACATCTTTCACGTGCCGACACCCTCAAATGCATAGAAGTGTCGCCCGAGGTTCTATATGCTATGTTGGCCTTGTTAATCATTTGTTTTTCTTCTTTTCGCTCTGGCTATAATCTGTCTCTTAGCTCTGGCCATTAAAAACTGATCGGGCTTCAGGGGTTGTCTGCCAGGCGGGGGTGTTAAGCCGATGCAACAACATTTCCCTCCAAAGTCAAGAGGCAACAATGAACTTTGTTAAACAACAATAATATGTTGAGAACTTTTCCTCAGCCATGACCCAAGTGACACATTTCAATTCCAAGTTCAATTTATCTGGGGACAAGTTGAAGTTTATATTCAAATATTCACTACAAGCTGCAATTGTGATCAAAAAGTTCCAAAACGTTTCCAAAAGGTGAATAGAAAAACTAACAAAGTTTTTCTTTCAATTATTTGTATGACAAATTTTAATTTCTATTCTAATGCAAAGAAAATTAATGCAAATTTAAAGTAAACTTAAATCAATTTTAAGTTTCGAATTTAAGGAAAAAAATATTGTAAATACCCTTTCAAAACGTCACAGTTGTTTAGTTCTTTATATATTTAATATAATAAACTTGTTGATGGGGTCAAAATTATTTGATATATCTATGTATATATCAAATAATATATATATACATACTTATATATATATTTCTCAGAAAGTATGAAAGGTAATCAGAAGCCAAATCTATTCTCTAATCCATTACATTGAAAAACCAGAGGGCCGGGGCTAACTTCGACCGCGTCAAAGTTTGTATACCCTTGCAACTTTTTGGTAACTCTTTCCTTACCTATTAGCCATCAATGTGGAAGAATGTTTTATCTAAAAAGGCTTATGTTTGCGAAAGAATGGCCTACAATCATAGGAAATAACGAAGATATTGATCAAAGTCACTGTTTTCGACCGATCGTTCCTATGGGAGCTATATGATATAGTCACCCGATCTTGATCAAACTTGGCACAGTTATTTATAGGCGTAATAAACTCTCTAATATTAAGTTTCACGATAATAACACAGAAAATAAAGAAGTTATTGAGAAAAGTCACTGTTCGTGACTTTGGCGTTTGTATGGGAGCTATATGATATAGTGGTCCGATCCGGCTGAATCCGAGATATACAACGCCTGCAGTATATACAAGCCTACGTGCAAAATTACTGCTTAAACAAAATTATTTCATTTCATATCTCAACAAACCATTGGAAATTAGTTCTTAAGATTTGAAAGCAGATTAAAAGGCATTAATCCAACTTGAAAATAAAGACAAGAATTTTGTAAATTAACTTTTTTAAGTTTATATTAATAATTTTTCATGTTTATTGCCATTTTTTGTCTCGCCAATTCAAAAGCCTTAACAACAAATATAACTTTCGAAAATGGGTGAAAATTTCGTCAAGTTACAAATTCGCCAAGTTAAAATGAATACTGCATTTAGTTATTAACAAATTGCTTAACAACTTTACTTCCGATTCAATTTCAATAATGTTGAAATTAAAACGATTAAACATTGTGTGTGTTTTTAAAGCTGTTTAAATAAATTAATGAAAAAAAAAAAAAAACGAGAAGAGAAACGTTTAAAAATGTGTTGATTGTTTGCCAGTCAACACAAATGGCCATGTCCGGGTTCATGTCCGGGCGTTGTGTCCATCTTCATATATTCTGTTATGCCTGGACAATGGTTCAAACTCCCAGCTAAAGCTGGAGCTGGAGCAGGAGCAGATCGACCAAACAGGCGGCAACAAATGTCCCAAACATCAAAAATTTATGAAACACAAACTGAGGAGAGTCGACAATTGTTCAATTTGTGTGTGTGTGTGTATATGAGTGTGTGTGTGTGTGTGTGTGTGGAAGAGTAAACTAAAGGTAAATTGTTCAATGTAATTGTTGGCTTAAACACTTGACCAAGAAAAGAAAATCCGAGGCCTATTTAAAGGGAGAATATATACCTACAAGACTTTCAACCGCCCTCTCTCCCCCGCCACCCCCTAAAAAAAAGGAGAAGAAAATTATCATAAAGTCAAACAAGTAATGCAAACTCATTTTTTCTTCCGACTGCCTTTTAAATATTTAACAAGTTTCGATTTCATTCAAACGCATTTAAAATGCAACTCAATGGGCGTACAAACATCCGTTTACCATTACGTGATTCGTGTTGGAGATGGAACCGGAGTTGGAGCAGCTGCCACCAAATCATACCCAGGCACTTGCTTACTGCATTGACTTTCAATCCAATCAAATTGAATCCTTTTCCTCTGTCCTTGGCTCTTCAGTCTCTCCTGGCATTTTGATGACCTCGATTTTATGTGTCCAGCCAAGAAAGTTATAAAATCAAATATGCGTATGGAAAAAAAACCCACAAATAAAAAAAAAACCAGAGGGCCGGGGCTAACTTTGACCGCGTCAAAGTTTGTATACCCTTGCAACTTTTTTGGTAACTCTTTCCTTACCTATTAGCCATCAATGTGGAAGAACGTTTTATCTAAAAAGGCTTATGTTTGCGAAAGGATGGCCTACAATCATAGGAAATAACGAAGACATTGACCAAAGTCACAGTTTTCCACCGATCGTTCCTATGGGAGCTATATGATATAGTCACCCGATCTTTATCAAATTCGGCACAGTCATTAACAGATATACTAAACTAACAAATGTTTAATTTGAAAGCAATCGCGGTAAAAGTAACGAAGTTATTTACAAAAGTCACTGTTTTCGACCGATCGTTCCTATGGGAGCTATATGATATAGTCATCCGATCTTGATCAAATTTGGCACAGTCGTTTATAAGCGTAATAAACTATCTAATATTAAGTTTCACGATAATAACATAGAAAATAACGAAGTTATTGAGAAAAGTCACTGTTCGTGACTTTGGGGTTTGTATGGGAGCTATATGATATAGTGGTCCGATCCGGCTGAATCCGAGATATACAACGCCTGCAGTATATACAAGCCTAGGTGCAAAATTTCAGCTCTGTAGCTCTTACGGTCTAGGAGGAGTTTGCGTTGATCCAGACGGACGGACGGACGGACGGACGGACGGACATGGCTATTTGAACTCGTCTCGTCGTGCTGATCAAGAATATATATACTTTGTATGGTCGGAGATGCTTCGTTCTATGCGTTGCACACTTCTGACCAAAATTAATATACCCTTTTTGCAAGGGTATAAAAAGGTAACGTATACGTATCCGTAGTTGAATCGAATATCTTTTCTATCAGTATTCCCCTTTTGGGCGACAACTTGGCGATTTAAGTAGAAGTCTTTCGGGATGAAAGTCCTTTTTGGCCCTTGGTCAATGTGCGAACAATTCGCACAAACCAAACACCGAGAGAGAGAGAGAGAGCCAGAAACTGAGAATAAGTTTTTCAACCCACCAAAAATTTATATCCCAGATGGCTGCATCACGTTTTTTTTTTTTAAGGGGCGAGGCGGGCATCCTTGATATCTCATTAATTATTTAAACTATCTACAAATGTGCGCCAAGTCATGAAGATTCTGTCTGCCAAGCGAAATATTTATATGCGAAACACTTGCCATAAAAGTCAGACTGGCAAAAAAAAAGAAGAGAAAAAGAAGAAATGTTGCCACATTTTCCTCTATGGTCTTTGAAACTTGATTGCTTCCATATGGTAATGAGCTTTTGAGGAGAAGAAGACACCCAACTCCAAAAGCAAACAACTCTATTATAACATATGATGATGACGACGATTTTCATTCTCATAGCGAAACGAAGCATGTCAAGGCATTGTGGGTTCATTGAGGCCTGACCATCATGGTTATAACCCATCATCATTACCTGCCTACCAACCTGACGCTAAATAGTAGCTCTTCCCTTTCCTGGGTGACAGTCAAGGTTGTCTGGTTTTTTTTTTTTGTCTTTCTTCTTGTTTCATGTCTCTTTATATTTTCCTCTGCACCAAAAACTTTCACTTTGAAGTGTTTCGTGTTGTTGTCGTTGTTGTATTTTTCTTTACGCACACTGCTTTTGGACATTAAATTGCACTTGAGGCGCTGCAAGAGACACAGAGAGGTGGCATGGTAGTTGCACTTGCCTCTGATACAAATCATGCAAGTAAGATATGGCTAACGGCCACGACGACAACGACAGACGTTGGGAGACATGGGGTGCGGGGCGAGAAGGCCCAGGCCCAGGTTCACTCTTGGCTTGTTGTCAAAAATTTTGAAACATGGCTGCAAAAACTACTTTGTTAACCAAAGCTACTACTACTGGGCTGTGCTCCATATACACTTCAAGTGCTTGGTCATATCCACTTGTATGTCCACTTAAAAAGTCAAGTTACTTTATTATTAATCCAATTAATTTGTAACAATTTTGTTTCGAAACCTTTTTTGATGTTATCTTGATTCTTAAGTGGTTAAGATATCAAAAGTTCTTTAAGTTTGGAATTCAAACACCTCTAGAGTAGTCAGTTGATAAATTTGGTTTAGATTTTGATTTTAGAGGAAAAGTTGACCTTGATCTTCATTTTGTTGTTTCGTGCTCTCTCGATTATGTTAGGTTTAGCCAGTGGACATTCATTGGGAGTCCCCTATAGACATTGACCAGAATTCTTAGCAAGGGCTTATAAGAGTTGGTAGATTGTTCATTTATCCGCATCCTGCGAGCGAGTTTAGTAGATGGTCTCCCAGGTACCTAAACCTCATTGCTGTCAAGGCTGAAACATTCGCATAGGAGGTGTTTAAGCGTTTCTAGAAAGTCTATTACTTTACATTTCCTTTAAGAAAAAGCTGCGTTTTTTGGCTGAAGGACTTGAAATTTTGATATATGCATAAGGAACTTAGTATTCTACTGATGAACCTCTTAAGTTTATAAGTAAATTCTCTGATCTACTCTAACATATTGCTTGCAAAGGGGATGAAAGTTTTAGTTTACAAATATGTATGTCTAAAATATCCTAATGAAAATTTAATAAATTTAACGTTAATTGAGAGCTATTTAGAAACCAGAACAGTATCTTTTATCTAACTTTTGAGTAAAATGCTATACCTTAATTTATAATTCTTCGTACTCGGATAGACTCTTATATACATATGTAAGTATATAAGTACCTTATTGATATTATAGTTTCGTTTCTCTTAGCGACACATTTGACTTTTATCAAGAGTTAGGAATACATTCTTTTAAAGCAATTAGAAAATCAATTATAACTTAATGACCTTAAAGACTACATAACAGGAGAGATCCAAGTTTTAGTTTTGTGAGTGAATTGTAAAGCCTTTAGCTCTTTAACTAAATTGTGTAGCCTAAGCTAATTAAGCTTTCCCTCCATTTAATCTAAATGTTAAATAGAGTATTCTTTATTCATTACTTCCATTCCATCTACCTAACTGCTCCAAGTATTTTGTAGAGATACGCGAAAAAAAAGAAAAGAAAAGAAAATAAAGAACACACGAACTCGGCAGTAACAAATTAATTTCATTTGCCCAATGACAACAAAGAACATAAGAAACTTTCAAGCATATATCATAAAAATAAACTATGGTGGGGGAGGAGGGTGGATAAGAAGTAGAAGGGCTTCATGGTAGCTTCTCAACTCTAGCTGGAGCTCATGTTACGCGTCAGGCTGATTAGAATATAGCGGCAATGTAGTGCATAATTTATACCCATAGAATGAAGGTTTGCGGGTCAAAACTTGTTGATGAAAGCAGAGACAAAAGAACAAGACTAAAACAGAGAAGGGGAGAGAGGGAAGAGAGCATGGACCAAGATGAGATGAGATGAAACTCTGAAGCGGGGTGTCATAGACAAAGTATGTGGGCACGTGATGTGGCCATGGTCATGACAGGTATACATAAGGCAGACAAGGTAACAATGACAATAAAAGCAAAAGGGCACGTGACAGGACTCTCATTATTGAATTAGTTATAAAGGAGTGAAGATGGCGGGGAAAAGGAAACATTTTAATTGTAAAAGACGTTTCAGTTTTACATCTTTCTTGCTCTTTTTTTTTACATTTTTGACCAAAAATTCAATTGTTAGGTAATCCTTTTTATAAGCATTGAGGCACGAATGCAAAAAAGGTTGTCTTCCATTTCATTTTTCAATCATCATTTTTACTTGTTTTTGATTGGCATTTCAATTGAGCCTGATGTCAAATGCACAAAGAAACTCCCGGGTAATTTTCCAATCTGTCTCCTTTACTCTCTCTCTCTCTCTCTCTCTTAATTATCTAGGCTTAAAGAAAGGGGTTAAACCGAAAGCTACTGTAGCTAATTTCCGGAGCCTAAGAAAAATAACAAAATCAAAGCTACAAAAGCTAAAATCTTTCAACTTAAGTATCTTTCGCTCCAGGGGCAAAGAAAAACAGAAGAAAAAACCTGTGAAACGATTTTGCATTAAAAACCTCTGGCAAAAACCGCTGTGAAGCTTACTCGAGTGCACTTGACTCACTTGAACGCTATGTCAAAGTGCCACCCAAGCCAAAGAGATGGGTGGACACGGAGGGTGTTGAGGGTTGATGGCCAAAAGGTATGTCTAGTACAACATAAGAGAAAGGTTAAGCTCTCTAGCAACAAGTTGTTGTCGTCTTTTAGGGGTAGAAGGATGCGATGCACTCTCTGATTGAGTTACTCATCCTAGCGGCGTCCTAGCAAAATGTTCTGGGCTTTTGCCATGCTAAATTAAACAGCAATTGCAAACTTTCTCCACACACACACACACACACTCACACACGCACACACACTCAAACTTTTAGATAATTTTTGCATACTGGCTAAAGGTCTCTTCAGGTAGAAAATCATTTCCTTCTATTAGAGACAGACTCAATTTTCTGGCCAGTTATGCAATCAAAATTTTTGCATTCATAAATGTAATATATCAAAAAAAGAAAAGATAGAAAGACCCATCACCTAACGAGATTAGAAAACTAAAATAAAACCATAATCATTTTTATTTTGTTGTTTTTGCGATAAAATCAGGAAAATTGATAATAAACAACTCGACCCTAATCAAGCATGCCTGCCAAAATAATCACACGCCTTAAATAGAATATAATATATAGATACTTGTATTATGGTATCAAATGAATGTTTCAGTTCACACACATGAGCGCAACATAATACCCTTTTCTTGTCTTTAATTGGCTTTTGGAAAGAAAGAAGACCACACGAGACTCGTGTTTAACATTAAGATTTATTAACTCATCATGGCCAGAAAGGAGGTCAAAGACGCTTTATAATTAGCCTAATTGTACCATATTCATATCTTAAGGTGGTTTATCTTTAAGCGTGCGAGTCAGTGACTTTAATTTTTGGTAATCTTGTGGACCTACTCTGATAAGACACTGTCATTAGCTACACATAATATTTAAACGTATCTGTTAAATTGTAATTAAACAGTCTAAAGTAAGAGGGCAGCCTAGTGCCCTGAGTTTAGCAATTAGTGGACCATAATAGTTTTTAATTTAATTAAAGGTGAAATAATTAAAGGTCTTACCCTTTAATGAAACATACGGTCACTGATTCAAAGGGATATTGCCTCAGTTATAACCTGCATAAACGTGAGGAAGAAGTAAAGGCTCTGGGACAAAAGCTGAACTGTTGGACAACTTTAGAGGATTGTTTGACTTTGTTTAAGGATCTTCTGACAACTTTAGCGCAGTATTTGACTTTATTTGACTTTGTCTTTTCCTTGGTTTTGTAGCCCTCTTAGCAACAGAGACAAAGAAACAGTCGAAACATTAGATTTTACGTATTCCAAAGAAGGTCTAGACCAAATCATTGAGATCAATTCCTCGAACTCAAGAGGTTTAATCCACATCGACTGCCTGAAGAACCAATTTACAACCTAATCTAACCTTCTTTATCATTACATACATAGTATGTACTTTTTAGGCAATTTTTTTAAACTAATTTCATCTGAAACTACATTTTTAGTCTATTCAATCTTTTAAAATCTTACATCACGTGACCTTAAGTTCTCATATACGTTGATATTGGAGTATACAGCACAACTGGAATTTTAAAACACATCTTATCATATATATTATAGTGCTAAATCAAGATCGTTTGATGTTCAGCCATGAAAATTCCACAAACTTCATGGAGGCAAAGTTTTTTATGGAAATTTTACTCAGAATTGAAGAGTTTTATTTAAAAACAAATGCAATTTTAAGGATTTTAAGGCTCTATACATAAGCATTAATTCAATTTTCAGGATGCTCAAACTCTCATGTTAGTTAAACCTTTTTAGACACTTGCTCGAAGGGAATATTATTTTGGGTCAGTAGAGATCAATATTTTTAAGATTCAAAATTGCTTTTCACTTTTCCTTTATTACTTTGGATGCCCTTAACATGTAAGAGGTCATGAAGATGTTTCAACTCAATTTTGGCCATATTTAACCATGGAAATTTATGAAAAATTAGTTAAACATTTTTTTTATCCACAATTCACAATTCCTTTTTATACCATACACCCATAGGGTGAAATGGTATATTAAAGTCGCCAAAATGTATGTAACAGGCAGAAGGAAGCTTCTCCGACCCTATAAAGTATATATATTCTTGATCAGGATGAATAGCCGAGTCGATCTAGCCATGTCCGTCTGTCCGTCCGTCCGTCCGTCCGTATGAACACGCAGATCTCGGAGACTATAAGAGCTAGAGCCACCAAATTTGGTATGTATACTCGTGTAGTATGCACATGTTCAGAGTTAATTGGAATTTCGGCCACGCCCCCTTACGCCCCCAGGAATCACATAAAACTGTTTTTCTTAAAAAGTATAACAGCTAGAGACATCAAATTTGGTTTATATACTCGTTTAGTTGGCGCGCAGAAACTAATTCTTTAAACTTTTTGCCACGCCCCCTTCCGCCCCCGGAATTTACATAAAACTGATTTTCTTAAAAACTATGACAGCTACCGACATCAAATTTGGTGTGCAGACTAGTTTAATAGACGCGCAGAAACTGGCTATTTAAAAATTTTGCCACGCCCACTTCCGCCCCCGCAAATCAAACAAAACTGATTTTATCAAAAACAAACAAAGCTAAAGTCACCAAATTTAGTATGTATACTGGCTTAGTATTCGCGCAGAGTATATATATTTTCATATTTTGCCACGCCCACTTCCGCCTTCATAATTAAGAAAAAACCGATTTTCTCCTGTAGTTTTTTGACTATCGCATTCAAATTCGGCAGACTAATTAATCTTATCTATTTCTACAAAACTACCAAATTTTATTGAAATCGGACTAGAAACATGCTAAATATGCGTATGAACGTATTTTACTACGCGGTCCACAAGGCCAGAATTGGCCGTTGGCTAGTAGCGGCGCTAGAGTGCTCGTGTGTTCGTAGAGTGAGCGAGATAGCACATACTATGAAACATGTAAAAACAATTTAATAGACATACATATGTACATTTGGTTTTCGAAATTTAAAAAAATTTGTTTCACCTGGTGTATGGTATACCCGAGTCGACGAGTCGACTTACTTGCTTCATTTTCTTTAAACATTAATGGAACTAGCTTCAGTTTTGCTTCATCGCAGGAAAAATAAAACCTAACTTTAGGATTAAACCTCGAAAAGAACAGAAATCTAGACGCCTTGAATGTGTAAAACTGAGATGTGGCTGAAGCCAAAATATTTGAGACAAAAAGTTGTTCAAGAATTGGTTGAATTTGAAATTTTAAGAGACATTTTCCCCTTATTAGTTTGTAATTCTTTGAAACATCCTTTAAAAACTTATATTTTTTTAGAATTTTAAATACAAATAGAAATATATTTTTTAAAGCGTTTTTACTGAGTTTCCCTCTCAATTGACAAATTTTTGTAATGAACTCAGACATTGTTTTTATTGATAAGGCAATTGTTAGCCTAAATTCTAAGATAAAATATAATAATCCTAAAAAAACAATGCATAATGATAAAGAAACCATTTGTGAAAACAAATAAAGTAGACAAATTGTTGAAATTAGAAAGAGACAAAACGCAAAAACGCCTCTAAATACTATTAATAAGAGATTGGCAACTGTTTGAAAGAAATGTGATCAAACATTAACCGATTTCTGTAGCTCAGAAATCAATATCAAGAGGAGTATTAACCTCAACTACAAGTTCATGCTGATGCATTTTTTTTTTTTTTTTTTTTTTTGATGCATTTTTACTGATGTGGCCCTGGCCGTTGGTTGTGCCATTGTTGTGCCAGCTAACCACCGACCAACAACAATCAAAACAATGTGTGTATGAAAAAAAAAAAAAAAAAAAAAACAACCACATCCGAGTATCAACAAAAAGTAGACAGTAGGGGGAAAACTCTCTGCTGGGGCAACGAATACAATGAGATCGCTTATCAGTAGGCGTCTAATTTACGACAATGAGCCGACGACAAGTGGCGGCAGCCTATGCGGCAACAAGCTTAATCCCGTCCCCGCCCTCTACCCCAGCAACCTAGAGCAGCCTCATATGCAAATATGTGTGTCCATAGGCTTTAATGCCAAAAACTCTGACATTAACCTGGCCAAAAGACAACATGGAAAAAAATGCAATTATTTGAATGCAACTCACCTGGAATCAAATTTTTTGCCATCAGCCTGTAGAGTTCCTGTGTAGTGCATGGTCAGTGAGTCGCCACTCTTTGATTTCTGATCACAGATCTCAGGTGTGCTGATGACCTCCACTTTGAGATCCTCACATCGGACACCGGCTACCAGAAGGCATGAGAAGACCAACAGTGATTTCAACATGGCTGCAAAATAAATCCGTTAAATGTTGTGTAACAAATTGGCTAATCAACTTTTTGTAATTATGATATTAAACTTTAAAAGCAGAAGAACTTGTTTACTTATGGATAATACACTGCACTGCAAAAGGTGTGACAATTAAATACGAAAACTTATTTTAGAAAAAAGGGGAATCCAAAATGGAATTCTTTTTAAGTGTTTACTTTCTTTTACTTTTGATGATACAACTGTCTAGACAAAAAAAATGATACTTAAGATACACTTAATCGAAATCGCTATCATTTTCTAAATAAAAATTGAAATATTTAGAAATAGGATAAGAAAAAAGTAAATTTTAGAATATTTCCAAAAACTTCAGTTTAAATTTCTCTTGCTAAATGATAAAATGAAATATGCAGAATACTTCTAAAACCTTCTTATTATATTTGGACATTGAATTCAGAAATGTTTAGAAATAAGATTAGAAAAAAGTAAATTTCAGAATATTTCTAAAACTTTTTGATTTGAAATCTATTTGAACTTGAGTAGAATTGGCAAATTTTACTAATGAATGGAAACTGTCTTTTTTTTAATCAATTCATCATGTGAATAAGGAAACCAAATTATTTTTTCTTTGAAATCCTTTAGAGATAAGATCCGGATTGGATTAACATATGTTTCATTAAGAAATATTTGGAAATAAGAAAAGAAAAAGTTAAATACAATATTTGTATAAGAATATCTTTCTTATGAAGATATGATTCATCTTACAGCCATTCCACAAAGATATTTAGATATATTCCCATAAAGAGCCCAGTTGTTGTTACTCCCACTTAGATAAGTGGAATCTTTCAAATCTTTTGAGTTTTCTTTTTTGAATGTTTTCATCCACTTTTTATCACAGTTCAAACACTTTGTTAAGGATAATATTAATGCTTACTTTTCGTTTGAGTTTAGTTTAGTTTATAAATTGAATTACACTTCTGAACAATGTTAATTATATTTGAGAGGACACCAAGTAATAAATATTCACTTCCTTATAAACGTTACTTAACCACAGCGTCCTGTCAATAATTTAAAAGAGTTTCCACCGACTGCAACTGATGTTAAACAATGTTTGATCTCAAATGATTTCAACAAACTTTTATATAGAGAAAATAAATCAATCTCTGACACATTTCCGACGCTTACTAAGCGATTGCTCAACAGTTCAACTTCAGTTGGACAGTGTAAAATTCGAATAAAATTCGAAACGATGCGAAGACAAGATAATGGAGGAAGATTTTTGGAAAGAAGATGGTCAAAAAGAAGATGAAGAAGAAGAAGAGATATAAAAATTGCTGGAAAAAATTAGTCATTATGCAAATGTGCAATTCATTTTACGAGGCAACAAGCAAAAACCGATTATGCAATACGCATTGCAAATTGTTTAACCGAAAATCGTATTGATCGTATAAGTATACTCGTCGTACAAGTTGTACATGGGTGCGTATGCGTAATGTTGGTCAAGATGAGAGGGGAATTTCAAAATGTTGTTTATGCATGTACATATGTGTGTAGGTTTTTTATTTTTTACTGATTTGCTTTTGATTTTGGTCAAATGAAAGTTGGCCAATTATTAAGATTTATATACCAACAACAATAACGTTGAAGACCACACTGATGACCATGATGATGAAGTGTTTAGGTCACAAAGAGCGAATCAAAACTTTCACTAATGAAAGGCGTTTTAGCCATCTCAGACACCTTTTTGTCAATTGTGTTACAATGGCTACCTACATCGTATTTACATATACATACATATGTATGTACGTATGATGTATAATTACTTGAAATGATCACAGATTTAAGAGTTTGCTCTTCTTTTTTCCAAGTGGTCAAAAACCTGTTGTAGGTGACCTGATCTTGGTGGTTTCTTTTCCGATAACTTTTTTTTTTTTTTTTTATTATTTTTGGGTTTCAAGTTCATTGAACTACTGCTACTACTCTGAAATACCGTTAAGAAAAAAATATAAACCGTCTTTCAATTTGCAGTTGAATGCTAAATGAAATCTTAACAAAAACCACGTCATGAAAAGTTTTCCCTTACTTAAAACAAACATCTAAAACAAAAAAAATTGTATTTGATTAGCTTAAATGACCGGCAACAATTTTGTTTTTTCTTTTTTTTTTTTTTTTTTATTTATTTCTTCTGTTTAAAATTGTAAGCGATAAGCGTTCAGTTTTCTCTTTGCACGCACACAATCAATCATATACACTCACACACACACACAGACACACTCGATCTGAATATGAATGAAAAAGACACGACATCATATTATACATATGTATGTGGGTGTATGTGTATGCGTATGTGTGTGTATATATAGTCAAAGTACAATCACGCTTTCTTTCTATTTCTAATCTAAACACACCAAAAATATTCTTTGCAATTTGTCTAATGTTTATCCATAAAGAGTTTTGTATACATTTTCTATTTTGTTTATACCTGTTTTATTATTTGTCAATATATGAAATGAAACACGCGATCGATTCAACGAGAAACGTTTTTATTTACGGAACCCCAACGACACAGACAACTGCCACGATCCAAGTGCTGAAATGAACTGAACAAAAAAATACATCAGCTCCACTACAAAACGCGAGAGAGTTACCCACACATGTAGACACAACACACACACATACACACACCAAGGCAGATGCAGCACTTGTCCACGTAATCAAGTTACTTGAGTTTATCAGTGACGGATCACAAGTGAAAGAGCGCCCAGAATATCAAAACAGATGATGACGAAAATTCAAATTGAAATGGAATAAATTGCTTTATTTTATGATGTTATTTCTAATGAAATATTTATCTGTTTCATTATAGAGAAATTAGTTTGTACATCTTGAGTAAATGTCTAACCAGAGACTATTTTTTCATATTTATCAAAATATAGAGTGAAATTTCACTTTCATTTACAGAGAAGGGAAGCTCGATCTTATAATAAAGGTATCGAAAAAACCTGTTTGGAATCGTCCATATTCCAGGCAGAAAGAGAATTGATCAATTGAAAGGAAGAAAATTTGAGAAAATGTAATAGTTTGTCACTCGAAGAAAAGATGAAGTGATGAAATGTTGATTTTCCACCAAAAACGCGTTACAAACTCAAAGTGGAATAGAGGAGTATATCCCCATATATGTATGTACCTATGTATATAAAGACTATATATTATTAATCCTGCTCTAAGTAAAAGCTGGGGCTCTAAATAAATCTAATTTTCCAGAATTATAGATTATTATGTGCCTAACTTAATAATCAAGCTTGTTAATAAACGCATAAGTAACAAAAGGAGTTGTTATTTTTTCGAATTTTAGAGAATTAGAGATTAAGATAATCGTTTAGATAAACACAAAGTTCTTGACAAAAGTCATTGTTTTTGATTTTTACGTTATCGATTCCTATGAGAGCTAGATACATGAGAAAATGATCAGATCTTGATGAAATTTGGCAAGTGACAAATATTAATTTTTAAATAAATTCCACAGAAAACAGCAAAATAATTGAAAAAAGTCACTATTTTCGACCATTTCGAAGTTTCTATGACAGCTATATGATATAGAGGTCAGATGTGGCTGAATCCAAGATATATACAATGTCAGCAGTATATCAAATATAGAAGCCCTCATACCAAATATCAGAGCTGAGGCTTTGGCTAGGAAGAGTTTGCGTTGATCTAAACAGAAAGTCATATCCTTGTATATAAACTTATGTCATTATATTAATCAGAAATATATTAAATACTTTATTTGGTCAGAGATACTTCTATCGCACTTCTGACCAAAATAAATATACCCTTTTGCCAGGGTATAAAATGAGACTTCCAGTTAATCTTTTATCCGTCTGATCTCAAAAATTGGATCTTCAGGCAAAGCCAATTTTATTCATGATTCTTCCTAAGAATTCCTTTAACTGAGATACATATGGAAATAAAAGTAAATTTAAACCAAAGTTGTATCAAAAGAATCCTTAAATGTTATATTGTAGCGCGGATTTAAAATACTTAATTTTAAAATATGAATTAAATTTAAAATTCTAAATAAATGCAAACTTCTTGTTCAAACAACTCTTAATCTATTTCAATATTTCTTATCCACGTCTACATAACTTTATTATATTTATATGGATAAATATAAGTTAAGAAATGGTTCTGATCTGAATTTGAGAGCTGTTCAAAAAGTTATTCAAGTTGCGTGAAGATAAATATCTTTAATGGATAATAAAGACAGTTGATTTCTTAATAATGATAATTTTACAATAAGTTACTCAATATTCAAACAACACTTTTTTAATTCAGTTTTCAAAAAACTAGACTTTAAAAAACCTTAAGCCTTTTAAAATTCACTAGTAATTGAAACTATTCAATTTTTATTTCATTACTTACATAAGTTTTGGTTTTTTGGTATTTTTATATGTAAAATTGTTTTTAACTAAGTAAAAAACTACAAAAAACTGCAAACAGAATAAAGAGGGAAGTGAAAATTGGCAAACACACACACACACACACGCACAACCAACTCGAACAATGTTTGAATGTTAACTGATTTTTGCCTGAAAGAATGCGGAAGCTGCAGGCCAAAATGTTGCAAGCCCTGTGTACGAGGGGTGTACAAAAAGTTAGGGAAAGTATATCATCAGAATTTAACATTGACTTTGAAATAAATTTAGTTAAACACGAAACACGAAAAGAAACATCTTTTGCTTCAAATAAGTGTGAAAGATTATTAAAGCCCAATAGCCAGTTTTATTACAATTTATACGCACTATAAGCCTAAAGTCCTAAACCTTATGCTAAAGTAAAATGTTGCAACAACACATAAGTTACTTAGAGTACACACCTCGCCAATGAAAATGTTGCTAAACATTTGAGTGGATGTTTCGAGTTTGCGCAACTTTGCCCCATTGGCTGAGAATTTATGGTGAATTAACCAATGAGCTTGAAGGACAGGAGGTCCTTTACTTATACCCAGCCACTTCCAAATGATCCAATTGAATTAATACGATTGTTTTTCAATTTAAATGCTGCAGTTAAGTGTTGGTGATGTTGATGTTAATACAAATGCATACTTAATAATTGATCAACATATCCTTGCCTTCTCCTTTGACTTCCGGTCTAACGACTTTAAGTTTGTATGTATTCAATCAATTTTTTCTTTTTTGTATCAAAGCCAATGAAACCTTTAACTATAATAAATTGTTTAGTTAAATGTTTCGATGGGAAATTGGTGAAAAGCTTCAGATTTATCAGATTCAGCTTTAGTTGGCAAATAACTTCTATGAAACAGGGATTACTTTTAAGAACTTGGTCAGAAGTGAAAACATTTTGTATGCCGCTCTTCCCTGTTAATTCGTGGCTACGCCCTTGATTACACTGCACAACCCAATTGCAACGTATTTTCTTTTGAAAGCAATTTTGTTTTGCGAATTTTAATATTGACTTAAAATTCTATGTTTTTAAATGTTAACTTGTCCTTATATTTAGAATGAATTTAATAAGTTTCTTATGTAGGCTGCAATTGACTGTAAACCAACAAAAACACAATTAAAAGTTAAAATTTTCAATTTATAATCGAAATTTAAAAGAATGAATTCTAAAACACGTCTTTTGTGTACAGAAATTTAAGTTACGGATTTAAAATCTTTATTGAATATTGACTAATAACTAACCCAATCAGAGGTGTTGATAGATCGTTCCCATACAGGATTTTTTTAGTATATATGAAAGCCCAAACGAGTCCTTTGTTTTCTAGAAGGCCTAACAACTTAATTAACCGTATCTGTAAATACATATATTAATTTTAATTAACAAATCCTGTTAATCATAATACAAAACAAAATTATATCGACTCTTGATTAGGTTAAAAGTGAACTTTCCTCATCCTTTGTTATTTAATTTGATCCTTTTTATGTGCTAATAAATGCTTACAATCTATAAGTTATACATTTTACTTAGCATGGGATGATGTAGGTTAAATTTATGTTTAATTCATTTACTAATACTAACTATTGAGTTTGGCGCGCCTATTTAAAACAAAAATCGTACTAAGTGAAACTGAAATGGTTCGTTTCGAAGAGTGATTACTCTTACAAGCTTTGTTTTAACATTACATTGTAGTCAAAATAAATTGAATAATTCAAAGTAAAATATAAACATTTATAGCTAAGAGGGTATACCATATACTTATATATATAATCTGAAAATGAGCCACCTAGAAAAAAAAATTGGCGTGTTTTTTAGCCAAAAGTATTCAGATCGCTTCGTATGAATAAAAGAAGAATTAATTTTATATGAATATACACTGTCAAAAGAAAAGGTTTTATAGTCAACATCTTTAATTTTATGAGATGTGTTTTATACCTTATAAGTAGGTAAACGATCAGGTTGAACTCACCAAGAATCGGTAAAATCGACTATTTTTATTTCCATGGAAATAACAAAGATTCTTAAACTGACCTGGCTGTATATACATATACACCATACCGACCTTTAGATGCTTTCTTCTAACACTAAACAAATACGCCTCTAATGCAAGAGTATGGAAAAACATTACCCTTGAGGTCTCATTTTACGCCCCAATGAACGCTCGACTCGTTGATGCTCAATCGTAGCTAAATTCAAATCAATTAGAACCCAAAAATAAAATCAAAAACAAAACAAAGGGAAAAAAGCAACAAACTTAATTGAGATAGCATCGAAAACAAATCGAATATCAGTTTTAAAGTGAAATTAAAAGCGTTCGGTTTAATCGCACTCGAAAAATGTTGCAGGAACTACCGAAACCGATACCGAAACCTGCTGTGGCCTATGCCCTAAAACGTCGAAATGATAAATTTGTGGTCGAATGCATTGTGGAGGGCATAGTGAATCCTGCCTATGAGCCAGATTTGGATGGTGATGCTGCAGCCGAATTAGCTACTCAACGATTTAAGTAAGCAAAATGGCAAGTAATGAAATTTAATAAAGACTCATGAAAAATCTCTACAAATTGTTGTAATATATTTAATAATAAAAGATCTGCAGAATGAGCCAAAAGTTGCCTACAAATGGTTTAAATTAATTGCTAATTTGACTTTAAATCCTTCTGTATAACTTATTATTAGGTTATCAATTAAAGGATTTATTATTAATGGTTTGTCCATAAATTGTTTAAAAAAATGGTCCATAAACTAATAAAAAGTAATAATCCTTAGGGCCTCAGAAGAATAATTTATTCTCATTTGCTCTGTTTAATCTTTTTCAAATCAAAAGTCATTTTCCATAGTACAAAGTAGTTTCAGATTTAAACTTTATATTATTTTAGAATTCATTGAATTTGTGTGTAAATCAATTTTTGGCCAATCTAACATATTTGAACTGATCTGTAATATTTGTTAACCAAACAGTGAAAAGAAGTTCGTGAACCACAGTTTTAAGGTAACATTTTGCCAATTTCTTACAGAGGTTTTTATTACTAAATATATCTACATACGTACGTATATAGACATCCGATCCTTGCAATTGCAGATATATTCAATAATAAAGTAGATTTTTAAGGATTTTAATTCGGCTTAATTGCGTTTATTACCTATATTCTTATCTTGATATCTATCCTAATGAATCTGGCTTATTTACTAAATATATCTACAATATATAAATATATAGGTACCGATCTAATTCTTTTAAATCTGTTCATAAACTTGGTATACTTATTGGTTTATCTTATTATATTCCTTTTGCCTAATTTTAAGTTTTAATTTTAAATTTTGACGATGTAAGATTTCTCACTTCGGTCAAATGCTTTTGTTGGGCACGATTGTCATTATTCAATTGGGCTGCCAAAAATTCTTGATTTAGCACTAAAGATGTGGGCTGAAATACCATAAAATATAATAATTTAGTTTTCTAAGTTAAGTATCTACATAAATAAGCAAATCCTTACAAAAAGAGTTGATTTGTTTCGTTGTCTATTGAATTTCTTCCTGTAAATATTTATTTTACACGCTATGTTGTATATTTCATTTTTGTATTTTGCACTCATATCATTCGTATTTAGTTATTGATAGTCTTCAGATACACATACATATGTACTTACATTCTCCATTCCAATCCGCGTTCCTTGATCACTTCATATTTATTTCTTAATTATCTTTGGAATACTTTTTATTCCAAGTTTTGGCATTACAACTTTTGTCTGCAATCTCATTTGACATTAGATTAGACATTTTTTTATAAACAAAATCATTTAGTATTTATTTACATATTTCACATGTATGGTAACTATGTATTAATATTGGCTTAAAAACCCTTTGTGTGCTTGACTTTAGGTTTCGCCCGTTTGGGTGCAACTATTTGCTGTGAGGTAGAAGCGGTGGCTTCGAAATCATATTCAATCGCAGTAAACTGATCAACTTCCAGTAGAGAATGGCGACGTTCATCGGAACAGTTTTCAAGTTTGGGTACTATATCGCCTGGTATCTCTATATTGGGTATTGGCACTTCGGAATAGTCTGCATATTTGGCTTCATAATGCTTTAAGAGATTTGTGCCTGGCACAAAAGGTTCATCTTTGGGTTCTCGTTGGGGACCAGGTTCATTGGCTAAATTTTTTAGCCAATTTGCCATACGATCTTCCATTTTAATTTGTGCATTGTCTCCCTTCTTTAACTTCTCATCGATCATATCGATGTTAACATCTCTGGTCTGATCATATTCATCCAAATCCCAAACACTCAGAAGACGTGTGGTAATCATGTCTGTATAACCCCCCAACTGAAAGGCTGATTGTTGCCATGGGCCACGATTTATAGTTCTTTGTTTGGGTATATCTAAAGCTTCAGCTTCATCTTCAGGAGGAGTTGGTGATGATGCTGCTTCTTCTGGCGTTGGAGACTGTTGTTTCTTGGCGGGTGATTGTTGTTCTTTGGCAGGTGACTTTCCATTTGCTTCATTGCCATTTTCACTCTCCTTATCCGAATCGTCGAAACCATAATCAATGACTATATCTTCCACTACAAAAGGCTTTTCATCTTCGGCAACTCTCTCTTCGTCAGATTTTAATATATCCCTTAGGACACTAACATGTTGCACCTCTGTGCATTTAAGCTTTCTCTGATCGACATTTTTCTGCACAAGATTGGCAAAATAACTTATTGCCTCTGCCGTATGTAGACCAGTTCTTAATTCCTCCTTCTTTTCCTCTTCATCTCGTGGAGTAAACCTCTGGCAATAGACATCTCCTATGGAAGTACAGGTCAGTAACTGAGCAAATGATTTGTCTGAGCTGTTTTCCAAGGTTTGAAATTTCAATCCAGTATGACAACATTTTACACGCTCTGGCAGATCGGCATAGACACTAATCGAACCACGTAGACGAGCATCAGCGAGAGCTTCGTCCAAACTTGGTGGGGCATAGGGAAGACACGGTGAGGTTGGGGTTCCCAGACAATTTTGTAACTCACACAGTCTTTGATCAGAGGGTAAAGCACTGCCAAGGGCAATATATTCATTACCCTCGAAAACGCAAGTGTCCATGAAAGTGGGAGGATAATTCATTTGATGTGTCCATGTCACAACCGATCGATCCGATAACTTTTTACCCATCTGACGCATATCAAGACAATGCAACTTATGATTACTAGCCACATAAAGAAGATTCGGATTTACACTACGATGCAGACAGGAGAATGTTTCACATTGCTGTGAATACAAACTGGAGGAGAAACAAGGATTCAAATTGGAATTCTCGCACCGCATGTCCACAGTAAGAAATACTGGCTGGGCGGCATAATAGAAACAATTTGCATCCATAGCCAATAATTGAGCCCACGTGCTATTTGATTGCTTGAGACTTTTCAACAGACACACATCAAATTTAGTTACTTGCTGCTCCGTGGACATGTCCATCTGTTGTATGGAGCGATCCTGACAGGCCAATGCCAAATGCTTGGCCTGACCCAACGATTGGGCGGCACTTATGAAATTTGCCTCCTGATTTGTGAAATTACTATGGCATTTTAATGTAAAAACTTCCTTCTCGTTTTCGTTTTCGTCATCATCATCATCATCGTCTTCGTCTGGTTCATTCTTTTTTATTTCGTATATGGAAATTTCCTTAAGAAATCTGGTTAAAAAGAAATGCCCATGATTAACGAGATAACTTTCCAAATTAATTATTTCAAATATTTCGCTTGACATTTCCGCACCAATCCTTTGGCTATGCTTTGGCGTCCAACACTCGGCATTTGGTATAACTTCTGATACATGGATTTCTCTCAGTTTGTGGCCACTCACATGCATGGCGAGAGTTTTGCCCTCAAAGGTCATCAATTGGACATTGCCACCGGTATAATAGTAATCATAACTATCTCTAAAATATGAATTCTCCTGTGTGGCTATCTGTTCGGCCATATCAAAGAGATGCGTATCGTAAATTCTCTGCTCATGCTTTAATTCGCGATCCTTCATCTTCTTCTGTTGTGCCTTATGTTGGGCCAGAGTCATTTGCAGTTGTCGCATCCATTCCTCACACGCCTGAGTGCGTAATGTGCAAGGATCTACTATGGGTGTGTGGCAATTGGCTATATATACGGGAACCGGCATTGTTACCGAACAGCTGGGAAACATTTGTATGGCGTCATCCAGTTTTACATTCATCCCCCTGTTGACTGAGAAATGGGCAAAATGTGGCGTATTTTCCATGACATTTCGTTGTAAATGTTCCATCCCATTGTCGCCATTGTCGTCACCATTCTCATCTTCCAGCCGTGAGGCATCTTCTGCGTTTGGTTCATCGGCATCGAACTCGCTGCCGGAACTTGATCCCACATGTTCCCCACTTCCCTTGGAGTGTATGGTGGAGTTGAGCTGCTCCAGCTTTAGTTTCTTAGTATATCTTCGTGGCATGTCTAGAATTTCGAAATAAAAGTGAGCACAGATAGAAAAACGTTCCTTGGCAAAAGTGCGAACTCAAAAGCACGATCACCACGTGCTCCTTGCTCTGACAATGACAAGTTGTTTGCACGGTGTTTCTTTCGTCCAGTTGATGTTATCTTGGCTTTTGTTTAGTTACTTGTTGCATCAATTTTATTGAATAAGCGTAATTTCATACAGATTTAAATTTAATTTAGGGCGCAATTGTAAATTGTTTATGTTTCGCCACAACGTGCTTCTTCTTTTCATCTAAATAGTGTGACCATATCAAAGCTAAAATGCTAAAAATACTAAAAAATACCTCCATGTGAAATAAAATGTCCAAAATGTTAACAAGTGCAGCAGAAAGTTTTCGTACACCTTTGAAATAAATATCAAAATCAAGTAAATGTTAAAACATATAGCTAAACTAAAAAAAGGTATATTTGTTTTTCAATTATGCAGGCGTTTGATTATATTTTATGTTTGTTTATATTATTCACTTGCATAAAATAATTAATTACTTTTCCGACTCTGTTAACGGCCCATGTAGCCTAACAGTTCTCTTGTAATTTCTGCCTGTTAACAGTAACGAAAAAAAACAGAATAATTTCAGAGCTCGAGCAAAAAAGACGGAATTACGGTTTTTAGCGAATAGGAAAATAATTTCTGAATTAAGAAACACCGCTGCTGCAGAGTTCAAGCGTTTTAAGCAAGTTAAATTAAGTGTGTTTGTTCGTTTAAATTATTTAATAATTGGTGTTTTGCGAGTACGGTTCCCGCCTGACCGCGTGTATATGTAAGTGTGTGTGTGCTTGTGGGTGTTGCGTGTGCGCGAATGAGAGAGAAAAACACACAAAAAAGCAAAAAGAAATATAATATACAACGAAAAACGAAGAAAAATTACACAAGTCGCCCAAGTCAAGAGTTGTAAAAGCAAAGACGAAAAGTTTTATTGATTTTTTTCACACCTAAAAAGACGGCAGGCAGACGACTCACACACACAGACACACAATCACCCATCCATACACACACACACAAATACATACACAACGTTTTTGTTGTTGTTGTTGTGTTAAAGTTGCAATTAAAGGAAGAAAATAAATCAGAGTTTGAAAATATAAAACCAAAAATCGAAATAATAACGGAAAAACTGGAACTGGAATTGGGCTGTAGGTTGCTACACGGACTCGGCCAGCAGTTAACGGTAGTTTTCCACAAATTGTAATTACACCTGCTGGTCAGATAATCCTCCCACACACACACAGCACAACCGGTCGCCCTCACCACCCCACCGACCCATTTGATTTGCAAGAAGGAGAAGGAGGCGGAGAAATTTATATAGACACAAAGAGCGTCAGGTGAGTTTTGATGTCCCACAAAACACACACACACAGTGTCTCACCCACACTCACACCAACACACCTTCACACACACTCAAGTCAATTAAAGAACAGACAAGATAAAAAATGGTAAAAAAAAAATACAACTAAACAAATATTTTTCATTTGTTTAGTTGCATTTTCTTCCTTCCATCACACATATATATATATATATATACAATAACTACTTACTACTACTACGACTACTTTACTTCCCCCCATACACCCACCCACTCCCTCTCTGTTCCTTTTCTCCATACACTCTCTCTTTAAATGCGCTCGCCTCATCACATTCATTTTGCATCCATTTATGAATTGAATTTTTCCTTTTTTCGTTTTTTATTTTCTTTGTCAATTAGCACAAAAACTGTTTGTCTTCTTCTTTTTATCACCTAGCACCTTAGTTTAACATTTCTTTGTTAATCTTTGCATGTTGTGTTAAATGGTGTAGTCGTTGTTGTTGTTATTGTTGTTACTTTATCTACTAATGCATCTTATATTTACTTTTTGTTTTGTGGTCCTTTTATATATATTTTTTTATATTTTATTTTATGCTGTTAATTTTGACAAGCCCCAAATGGCTTTTTGGGGCTGGTTTTGTGTTCGGCTTTCTCTGACGTAATCTCGACCCTTCTCCTCTTGCCCTTCTCATATCCTTCTCATTTTCTGCACAATTTTACTAACTCTAAACGACCTCCAAATAGAAAAAAAAAACCGAAAAAAATAAAACAAAGAAAAAAATAACAGCAGCTGAAACTTCGCCGCAATCATTTTCGAACAGTTACTTTACTACAGTAATGCCTCGTTAAAGGCAACAGAGAGACAAAGGAGAATCTTTTGAAAACTTCAATTAGTATATTTGATTAGGAAAGCGAGTCCATTCTTTTAAAAGATTTGTAACGATATTTGGGGAATTACTGATAAAAATGGGCAGATTCAGGGGTTTCATCCTAGCGCCAATCAACCATTTCGGGTTATACGCAATCCTTGTTTATCTTAGACAAAGATCTTACAAAGATTACACCTAAATAAATTTTATACATTTTTTTAATGGGCCTTCATATTAAAGGATTGTTGTTTTGCAGTAAATTAAAAGTAATGCTATATCCTTTTTCGAATTTCGATGTAAGTTTGAATTGGAATGAGTTGTTTACAGTTTACTTTTCGAAAAGTTTTTACAAACAAATCATTCATTTACGGTAGAAAAATAAAGAATTGAATTCCGCAGAAAGAAACTAGATGAAATATTTTCTCAGAATTTTAAATCGATTACTCGAATTATTAATACTTTTTCTGTCTCTCTCTTTCCCCCATTAGATTAGACGAGTTTTCACTGTAATTGTTATTTGCTCGCATTTCTTATGGCTGTTTTGGTGAATTTTATTGCTCTGGTTGAAGTGGGGAAAGGGGAGGAGGGGCCTTGAAGGATTGGTGGTGGTTGATGATGGTTCAGTTTGGTTTGGTTTGATGTTTAACCTGTCGGCGCCATCACCAACTTTTGTTTCTTCCTCTTCTTTTCGCTCATATCTATTTTTTTGTGCTTTCATTTTAACTTTGTTTAACTTTCTTGCATATTTAATGCGTAGGTCAGTTTACTGAATATAAACACACAAGGGACGAATGGAGAGTCCAAGCTAGGTCCTACTCCAAGTCCGCAAATTGCTTTTGGCTGTTTGTTGCGCCCTCAGGTGGCACTCTTGGCTCTTCTTCCGTTTTCTTTTTTTTTTTATATATATTTTTATATAACTCCTCAAATCGATTGCAAACACGTAACACAAACGCCCTCGTCCTACTGTGCTGTGTTGTGGGCCTGCTTCTTAGCGGCGGCGTCCTGGTTCCAACATCCTGCAACACACACACACACACAGACTCATGTAGTATGTTCTGTAGGTAGTCATCGTCATCGTGTGACGTTCATCGTGGCCTGCGGCACAGGCAGCATGGAACAAGCAGCAACCATCCAACCTGAACCAACACTGACATAGCGTGACATTTGGCTTCCATTCGATTTAGTTGGTTTTGCCTACTGAAAAAAGCGGAAACCAAAAGAATATTTGAATAATTTGTTTTCCATGTATGTGAATGTAAAAGTGTATTCGTGTTTTGGCCCAAGCGAATTCCTTTCTCAATATGGCGCAGACATCCTTGAAATTATTGGACAAATTGAGCCTAAACAGATTTGAGTTTGTGTGTGATATATCAATCTTTCAGCATTGTTTCGTAAGGACTAACTCTGTTCTGTGTTTACTCTACTAGTAAATTTACAAAATGGGAAATTTGTATTAATCCTTAAACTTTTCAAGCCGAAATTCTAAAATTTTTGAAATTAAAATTACAATTATCTAATAATTAAAAGCAAATCGCAAAGAGTAATCTCTGAAAATATTAATTGGAATAAACTTCCTTTTTTAACATTCTTTCTGAAATGTTTCCTTTAGGCCAATCCATTCATATTGAAGATTTGATCTCTTTGCTCGTGGAAAAGTTTTCCATATGAAATGCATTTTACGTGTATTTGTATTGTACGTATATTATGTGTGTGTTGTTCCTGAACGGTTGCCATGGGCGACCTGCCAAATTGTCGATATTTCCTTTCGTGTACGCGAAAGAGACCATTTTGGCCTGCCCACTCTCCGGCCGACAACCCGCCTGCCTGCCTTGCAATTGTAATTATGAATAATTCGTCATAAATGGCACTTCTACCGTTTTCTGAGTTCTCTCTTGTTCCTCGTTCTATTACTCTTTGTGTGTGTGTGTGTACGAGTGCAATTATCGGAATTGAAGTGCCCCAGATGCCAATTGGCTACATAAATCGGTTTTATACCCAACCTACCTGATGTCTGTGGGCCATGTTCTGGTCATTATATCATCTTGTATGTACCTATGTGTGCCGACTTTTTCTCTCTACTTTCCTCTAGTTTTTTATTGTTATCATAGTCCCATAAATCGCTTAGCCAAAAAGGTCAAAGTTTAAGTGCAAAAAAAGTGTGATGAGGGCGACACAAAAAAAGAAAACCAAAAAATGAGCAGATAATAGAGACATTTTACCTATAAATTGCCATGAGCCAAAAAGGGTAGAAAACATAATGCGGTATTAGGTCAATTTTATACACAATTTCAAATTGGTCTCCATAGGGTTGAGACCCTGAGTTAAGCATTTTGAAAATATTTAAAGGGAAGAAGGTCTGAAAGTTTTTTATGTTTTATGAAATTGTTTAAAATCAAAATCATCTTTTAACTTTTACAGTAATCGACAGGTAACCTAAAATGTAAAAGAATGTAAGAACGCGTCTAACGTATTGACTAGGAGTGTTCTTGCATTTTAAACTATATTGAACTATATATTCATCATACAAATTGAATATCAATCTCAAAGAAATATACATATGTGCATGTTTGTACATATATATGCGATAACATTCAGTTGATTTAATATATATGTAAGTAAACGTTGAGTGAATATAATCTAGCAAAAGTTGTTGATAAGAAATGAAGATCGGAACAATCAGATCATTTGATCTTATTTTAATTCGTTTCTCAACTCTACACAGTTGATAAGATAGGATTTGCTGAAGCACATGTTTGTACATATATATGTTATACACATTAAATATATGTACATATATCATATATAATAATGTTATACTTTATTTCCAATGTTGAACTGAATGGCACTTTACAGTTTTCTTAATAGCAAAAGTTTATTTTTATTGCCCCAGACAAATGTGCAGTGAAAATGCAGCTAAGAATTATCGGGTCATTTGTTTTTATATAATACAAAATCTAGTTTTTTTTCATTATCTCTCTTTCCCACTTACTACTTCGCTATCTAGCTCTTTCCTCTTACTGACTCAATAATTTATCATACGCAGTGTTGTCTCTCGGTTTAGAATATTGTTTGTGTTGTTATTTTGTTTGAGACGCAAAATGAAAAAAAGGCATAACGAGTTTTTTTCTTTCTACTTATATATATATTTATATATATATATATATATCAATTTATTTAGTTGTATGTACATAGTATATCGAGAGCTGGAAGCGCTCTGTCAGGGGAGCTGCGTCATTGGCCGTCCCAGGGCGACCACTCGACTGCGAAGCTTTTGCTGTTGCTCTTTTTGTCGTTTTTGCTGCCATTGTGATTATGATGAGGTGATAAATTCTTTTCGGTGACGCACTTAATCAGACCCTCGCATACATACGTATGTATGTATGAATATAACTTTGAGGATTTGTCAAACTTTTTTTTTTTTTTTTTTTTTTGGTTTGTTGCTCTTGGCATGTGTATTTGAAATTTTCATGTGGCTCGAGTTCAAGCCGCAACCCTTGGCATAAAACTGGGTTAATGTAATGCATATGCCAGGGTGCTGCTGCATGGGGCTAAAACTGAGGAAAGTAAGGGGACGGAGAAGGTGGTTAGAAGTGGTTTCGACACACACTGCAATGTGTGACATTCTCTCGCCTTCTATGCCAGTAGCTTGATTTTTGTTCTTGCCCCTTTCCGCCCTCCCCCCTCCCTTTCTGGCATATCTCGTTTCAAGTACGAGCATTGACGCCAAAAAGTTCAGTAGGACAGTGGAAATTCATTATGTTGAAAAAAAAAAGATGGACGTATAATGCAGCATACGGCTACGACTCTTCATATTTAAGATTTTATAATATTCAGGTTTAATTTTTCACCATACAATTCAGGTGTTAGAAACTGGTAAAATAAATTGATTTTTTTCTTGCTCCAATCTAACTTTTTTAAAAATGGACAAAGCCAATTGCAGGAAGCCAAACTGGGGCAAAAATGTACCAAATTTCAAAAACAAATCATCTTTTAATAATAAATGTTTAATTTTGAGTTTTACTAGCATTTACTGATAATTTTTTTTCTATTAGCTCAACTTAAAACTGGGATTTCAAGATTTCCTTCGAATAGTCTTGGCGAAAGCAAAAAAATTTTTTAAATCATTTATTCCTATTAAATCTGGTCTTTGCTCGCTTCTTAAATTCTTTAAAATAACAACAAAAATATAGATATGAAAGCTTTGGGATTCTTGATTAGTAGGTACTTAGAGCTTTATTTGATATAATCTCATTTCTCAGCTTGCAAGTCATGTTACGATAGCTTTTGTTTGAGCCCCAGCATTTTGGTTCAGTAAGTGCAAAAACCTTTCATTTGTCTAAAGATAATGAGCCATTAATCAGTTTGATGTACAATCAAATAAAGTAATCAATTGCCATTTGACTTTAGCAACAAACTTTGCAAAAAATTAGTAGTACATACTGAAAAAACTTGCTGTAGCATTGGGTTGACTTGAGGTCACTTCGACTATGTTTCTTGATATCCTTTCAAAGTTACGGCATATCTAATTATAGTCGGCGTTTGTATAGTCAGTGCAAAATTGGTGTATCATATTTTCTTAGATATTTTAACTTTAAAGTTGGTTCAAGCATTCATTTACAGAGATGGAAGTTATATTTTTATTGGGCCTTGACATTGACTTATCTAATCCTGTTGAATTTTCACATATTTAAACTTAGATTTACCTAACAAATCATAATAAAAATTAGATCATTTCATTGCTTAACCCCTCCTAAAGTAAAAGCTAATCGGTGAAAGCTGTGTAAACCCTTGAATAAAAAGGAGTTCCCCCTAGCTTATGCAATACGTTTTGGTGGTTTTTGGTGTTTGCCTCATTTATTTTATTCATTTTGGTTGAATGGAAATTTGATTTATTTGTTTAATGAATCATTTTGATTCATATAATTTGTGAAACACCTTTTTCAAAAAAAACAAAAAAGACGCTTTTTGTATTGTTTTTTGTCGTATAAAGTTATTCTATATATACTTTTGTTTATTTATTTTTTTATTCTATGATTTATGTTTTTGTGACGTTTTGCTGCGGATGTGCCACGCTCTTTTTGTGTAACATACAAATACTACTACATATGATAAATATATATGTATATATTATATACAATATACTCCATCTGAATGACATTAATGGATTGATGCCTCGCTGTGTGGCTGCCATCTGATGAATCCAATGAATAAAAACAAATAAACACACTCACAACAATTGCAATTGTTTGTTATAATTTACAAACAAACAACTACAACAACAACATAAATATGCACGAATCTGCAACAACAAAAAAACTGCATGCACACACAAACACACCACACACACTCTCACTCACTCACTCACTCACACATGCGCATCTATAGCGAGTGAGGAGATTTTGAAAACCCAATTTGCAAAATTTGGAAGAAAAACGATTTAAAACAAACAAAGAAACAAAAACAAAAAAACATGCCACAATCAGAGGGCGGCTATGTATCAATGCCAGCTGTTTTGAATGGCAATGGCAATGGTTCTAGTGGTGGTTCAATTTATCAGACCACCACAGAGCCAACCTCATCACCCTCATCGGTGTTTGAGAGTGTTAAACGGGTCATAGGTCAGGCCATCAAATCATCACCCGGCGATAGTGAGGAACTGTTGCGTTCGGAGCGACAGACCATTGTTGTTGTTAATTCCAGGTAAGTAAGTTTAACTAATCTCATAATCTCAGCTGAGCACCCTCCGATTATGAAAATGTTTTATTTTTTATATACTATTTTTTCTTGCTTTTCCATTAACTTTTCTCGTCGTGTTGTGTAAACACTTTTCCCTCAATTGCAATTGCATGTGAAATTTGCTTTATTATTATGATTATTATTATTATTACAACCAATCGTTTTCTTCTTGTCATTGTTATTGCTGTTGTTGTTGTGAGCTTACGTTTTTGTACGTTTTCAATTTGGAAATTAAAAAGGAAATATTACATTCGCTCACATATCTTTGGCATTTCCGCTTAATAAACAAAAAAAAAAAGCTTAATATCATTCATCATCGACGAGATATTTTTGCGGGTTCTACAAGGCATTACAACAAATTGATCATATATCATTATTTATATATCATTTATTAATTACTTGTACAAGTTACAAACACAAGTGGCGCCCCCTGTTATATTTATTAGCTTTTTATTAACTCTTCAATCACAAAAATTCAGAATTCTTTGAAATATGGTTTTATGTGTTGGGAGATTTAAAGATTTTTTTAAAATCATATATCACATGCAACGAAATTATAGTCAGTATATGATCTTAACGACTTAAAAGACTTAAAAAGTCGAAGAAAGTCTTCAATTTTGTAAGTTTTTTGTCTATATAGCTCAAATATTTTAAAAACCCAAGTCGTATTTAGTTTCTCAAGCATTCTCATCTTTAAATAGCCAACAGATTCGGAAGCGTCAAAAATTACAAAGTCAAGTATAAGGCACTTTAAAATATTTTTCATTACGAAATTCAGGCACCAAATTTTGTCATTTTAAGCCTGTTCTCGTTTCAATTCCCAATTCCCATTAAAACTTCGAAGCTAAGTTCGAAACACCATATGTATTAGCTGAAATGATTGCAAATCCTGACAAAAATAACTCAGGTTTTATTTGCGAATTGTTTTTAAACTAATTTGGTTCTTATTATTAGAAAATTTTCAATTACTTTCCATACCACTGACTGCAAGGCAAAGATTTGAGCAGGTCTTAAAAACGATTCTTAAAAAAACACTCATAATCTGAAAGGAGGACAGCTCTGATTTTTATCATTAAAAAGAAAGCTGACTGTACAATCAACTTAATAAACAGAGCAAAATTGTATACACTTATAAATTAGTGTACACATAAGCTAATCCTAAAGATTCTTAGGCTCTAAGTTGTTCAACATAAAATATTAAATAGTTAAATACTTTGCCAAAATGTTGAAATATTTGTCAACAAGAAAATGTAGGTTTATAAACTTTGCCATTATTATTATTAAGAAGAAAGCTGACAAAATGAATTTTTCAATTAACTTATTAAACTTAACGTTGCTTGCCCCTTTGTGCAAGATTTCTCTACAAATTCTCTTTCATTCTTACAATATTTTTGAAAGGGCATGCAAAAGTTTTATATAAGAGCTTATTTTTCTTTTAAATAAAATTTGTTTGGTCTTTTGTGTTGTCTTTTGGTTAGCCATGACTCAAGGTCGTGGCTGCCTGTGCAGTTCCGTGCAGTTTTGTCAATACAACAAACCAAAGTGCAATGTAAACCCAAAGCTGAACTCAACAAACGCTTGAGTCATAGAGTCATCGTTGTTGTCGTCGTCGTCGTTGTCTCAGTCACAGTCTCAGGCAACAGTAACAACGAGGCTAGATCGCAATTTGAAGCAATTTAGTTTCAGTTTGCAGCAAACAGTGAGAGTTAAGCGACGACCGACCCACATTCGTATCGCACACATTTTGAGCTATTTCTGGCCACAAAACAGTTTAACTCATCATAAATTATCAAGTGCTCTAATTAATATTTCCGTTTTGCCAGTAAGTGGGGGCGGCCTCATCAGTGATTTACTCTTCAATTAATATTTGCATTAAAATGTGAATGAAAGACTTGAAATTAACATGAAAGAACAAAAAAGAGGTCAATACGCAGTGAAACCACTAGAAAGAGGAATGGAATCGATCAAATTCTTCATATAACATTTATTCAATATTATCAAAACTGAACTAAAATCATAAATTTTAATTGAAATTTAAGAGTAAAAGTTCAAAAGGGCCAATAATGAAGAAGACGGTTATCTTCAATGTTAAAACAAGTTGGGAATTACAATTAGATGAAGCAAAAAATTAAAGCATACTGTTTTCAATTCCGAAACGTTTCCTTTAACGTAAATCGCTTTGATTTTCATCTAATGTCAGAATAGATTTAAGATTTAAATTGTACTAGGTCGAAGCAAGGTTTAAAAGGCAAACGATAATACCAACAAATCATTACTCAACTTTATTTGAAATGGAATACAAGAGCGACAAATTTATTGGAATGGACAACAAAAAAAAGAACCAATAGATTTCAATTCGAATTAAATAAAAAAAAAACCTTTAATTTTGTCACTTAACCTTATTTACATTTAAAAGTGAACAAATTAAAAGTTTTGTTTTGTTTTTTGTGTATAGCAGAACGTTGTTGGCGACGTTGCTTTAGGAGTCGCTGTTTACACTTAGTTTCTTCAGTGCATTGCACTTTCTGCCTTTGTTTGTTCGCACTTGCGAGTCTCTGCTTACCTCGGATTCAATGGAAATACGAAAGTTTTTCGGTTCTAACCGGTTAGTGGCTGTAAGCGCCGCTTGTCGCTGCATTAATAAAATACGGAGAAAGAAAATAAATATATACACAGAAATATCTGATTAACGGTATAAGTAAAAACCTCCATACAAGCAGTCATAAATATATGTTCCTTGGAGAGAAACACACGTCTAAGTAGCTACTTACATACATAGTGGTAGGTAAATAATTAATACCACCTTTAGGTAAATTTAATATATGTATACAAGTACCTGAAACCTCCAGCGAACTGGAATGACCAAAGTGCTAATCAGTTGTCATATATAGAATTTTGGGACTAACTGTAAGCCAACACATTTTAAGGTTTCAAACACAGTTCACAATATGAGTATATAGTAGGCAAAAAAATTAACTTTTTACTGGTCCTGACATTTAATGTTAGTTATTCAACAATTTTTAGACAAGCAATAAACAAAATTTAAAAAAAAAAAACAAGTAAAAAAAGTCGTGGAAGTACATAGATCGGACAATGGACTAGAGACAGAGTCGACCATCTTGAAGAAATAACTCCAAACTATTGGTTCTGTTTCCAGTTCAATTGGCAGCTACCTATTATTCGACTTCTTTTCGGTTACTACTTTTCTTATTCCCTTATTCCACTTTAATACATCCTTCTACATCACATCATGAAACGGGCACAAGGTTTTCGTTCTTTGATTATGGGTCCACCCGGTGGGGGCAAAGGATATATATCGCACAAAATCGTCCAAACCTTTAATGCAGTTCACATATCAACGGGTGACATGTTACGCCATCATATACGCCACCGAACGCCTATAGGCAAAGAGGCCCAAGGATATACCACAAAAGGAAAACTAGTGCCTGATCATTTGCTCACAGATATGGTCCGGGAAGCTATTCAGCGTGTTGGCGAAAGAAGCTATATACTCGATGGTTATCCACGTAATATCAAACAATCCAACCAACTTGACAGTTTTGTTAAAATGGATTTTGCCCTCAACTTGGATATGCCCCATCATGCCATTGTGGGTAAACTCAAAAATCGTATGATACATCCACCATCGGGTCGAGTGTACAATAAGGGAGTTATGGCTCCCAAAGTTTCAAATCGTGATGACGTCACTGGTGATCCATTGGTGCGTCGTGAAGATGATGCTCCAGATGTGGTCTTGTCACGCCTACTGAGCTATAGTGATCACATGAATCCCGTGATTAAACATTATCAAAATAAATTCATACTCCAAACGATATTTGTGCGCCGTCATGAGAATTTGTGGCCCCTTGTAAAAAGATTTATAAAGAGACGCTGGAAGCAACGTATTCCTAGACCTCCAGGACTTGACCATGGAAGAAACTTTCAATGTAGACCATTCTAAAAAGTTATATCCGTTGATCAAAGTTCAAATTTTATTTGATTACATTACAAAAAGAGAAGATACATTTTGTTTTATTACCCAAAGTAGATGTAGGTTTCGCAAACCAGAAATATTTTCTGCTTTTTATTGAAGGCAAGAATTGTTTAAGGTGGTGCTATTTTTAGGTTCAGAACTACATCGGTATTTTAGCGCGAGGGTCTCAGAGGACCTTTTATTTCACTACTTACAATTCAAAATTGTAATTTTTGTTCAGAGAAACTCCAAGAGATAACTGAAAATGGTTTTTATCAATTGTAGGAGTCGAGTAAATCAGAATTGACATAAGAGAACGCTGAACGTCTCAATTTTGTGACCCCCCCTGTATATGAAAAGGAAACGAAGCGAAAGTTTCCTGTGAGTGGAGCTAGAACTGTATTTCATAATTAATACATATAAATTTTGTTATGTAGCCCTCAAATGAATCTCAAAACATATATAACTCTTGCCAAAAGTCATAAAATATTTCAATTTGGAACTAGGATTCTGCACTAAACTAGATTATATCATCAAATATTTCAATTTAGACTTGGGTCTTTTATATACTATGTGCATCATAACAATAAAAACAAAACTATTACCATTTGAGACTGGGCCAAAAAATTGATTTGAATATATGTACATAAGTTGAAGAGATTGACTGACAGGACCAAGGACACATATTGGAAGGGAGGCGGCAACATTAACTAATTGACTTTTCTCTATGCAGGGATATAGTGAAAAATATGAATTTTTGTTTGTTTATTAGGTAAATTACCTAGGCACATGTGCGGTGCTACAAAGCTCTCTTTCACTCCTCCAGTGGGCAATCTGTGGTGGAATTTTTGGTGGGTGGGAGACGACAACTAGTTTACCATCGCCACCCACTCATTTACCTTTGCCACTGCCACCGCCGGCTCATGGGTTTCTCTCTCATATTTCTGGCGCCACTTGTTTGTTTTGTTTGAGTTTCCATTTTAGTTGGGGGCTGGCGGGGACAACATTTTTACCCCGAATGACATTGCGTGACTCATTTATTTACATTTACGTAACAACGTAAAAACGTAATGTGAAACAATGTCCTTGGGAATACTCTAACTCTCGTCCAAGTTCCATCCATCCATCCATTCATTCATGACCATCACGCGCGCGCTTTCACAATTCATTTTTGCTTCCTTCATTTCTCCCATGTACATAATCAAAGGATAATACTGCCTTCTACTTCTGAAAGTCTGTCTCACTCTAAATCTATAACTATTGAACTCCTCTATTTGTACACTATCAAAACATATATATATACACTTTACATACACATATATATTTTGCGAATTAAATACACTGAGCGAAATATATATACATACATACATACACACATATTAGCAAAAGAAATACAGAAACTCGTTGCAAAAAAACAAAATGAAAAGAAAAGAAAAATCAAAAAAAGATCATTTTTTTCTTTTGTATTTTTGGTTTCTTCCTTTTCGGTTTGCTCTCTCTTTTTCTTGCATGCTCTCATAGTATTTATTTCAGAGATCGGGACAAAACCGGTAAGACACTACTGAACACCAAGATGCCATCAGCACCAACACACACTGCCGAGGAGGCACATCTGCTGGGGTAAGACCTAAAACCAGAGTTAGCCTAGTAACTTAGAAGATATACAATATATAGAGTTAGATACATATAGCCAAGTAATATGAAGATTGTAACTAATTTTTTTTTTTTGCTGAAATAAAGCCCCACCGAAACATACAACCACTCTCACACAACTAGCTACACACGGTTTTTGTTTTTGTTTTAGTTTTTGTATAAAGATATTATTCCAGTTGATTTATAATCAGTTTCATTTTTAGATATAATGATGTATTGTTCAGTTTTTATGCAAGTAAGACTGATAAACAAAAATCCAGTATGTAAACCCTTACATTATATTGATATCTCTCTTTCTCTTTTACTCTATGGAATGTGTTTTTGCGTTTTGTTTTTGTTTAAGTTTATAATAATATATATTTTGATTGTTTGTTATGATTTATTGATTAGAGTGTAGAAGCAGCGCGCCTGAATGAGATCAACCTTAATAGTATATACAAGTTTATGAACAGATACCAACCCCCGCCCCCGCCAAGACCAATCCCGAACTGCCATAACTTATGACACAAAATGATATATGTACCTATATATATGTACATATATAATTTACTTATTTTTTATTCTAAATTGCATTGCATCTTCTTCTAATGATTTAGCACCATGCCCATTGATCCGATGGATGACATTGAATTGCGTTCCGTGCAATTGCAATTCCCCAATGCCCGTGGCTCCATATTGGAGGCCTGTGAACAGCGTCGGGTGCCCACAGATAAGGGTGATATACATGTGGCCATTCAAGGTGATACATCGAAACCGGCCATTGTCACCTATCATGATTTGGGTCTGAATTGTAAGTCCTTTCTAATTCTCATAAACTGTATCTTAACTAATTCTCATTTTGTTTCTGGTTTAAACAGATGCTACCAGCTTTGCTGGCTTCTTTAATTATCCAGTGATGCGTGGCCTGTTGGAGAACTTTTGTGTTTATCATGTGACCGCACCAGGACAGGAGGAGGGTGCACCCACATTGCCAGAGGAGTGAGTAAAAATTATCATCATGATAATGATTTAAAGACAGTCAATTTGTTTTCAACTACATAATTATGAAAATTAGAAGAATTTTCTTTAGTTTGAAGCTTGAGCTAAAAATTTGTTGAGAAATTAAATTGAGATATAAATTTATAAAATTAGTTAGAAATAGGTCAAACAACAAACTAAGGAAAAGTCAAAAATTGAAATGGAAAAATGGAATGAAAAAGTAAAAATCATAATTTTCGTTAATTTTGTGAATTTTAGTGAGTTTATGTTGGACAAGTTTTTGCTATAAATTGAACATTTTTGATAAAAATAGATAAAATACCTTTCAAAAAGACTATATATAGAGAACTAATAAGCTAAGGCGGCGTTTTAAAAGGACTAAACATATTTTAAAGTCTGTATCTGTAGATTTCTAATCAGGTCTGTAAAATGTGCATAACGATAAGAGTTTCATTTGGAAAACACATTCAACATTTCATAATGAATTGAAAAATGTTCCTTTCAACACACAGCAGATGTCGGTGAAACGATATAATACTGCTTATAACGATAAACTCGGAATGTCTCGACTCGCTTACATATAAACATTGATGAAAGCACTTTGGGTGATAACAATATCGCTTTTAACGATATGCCGCTTATAGGGAAAAAATTTCAACACCGATAGGAAATAATTGGTTTTTTCAATTGTAGTTTAAGCAATAATCAGTTATAACGAAGAAATATGGTCAGCCCTTTGAGTATAGTTATAACCAGCATCTACTTTTTCAAATTTTTTAGTCATTTTAATCGTCGAAGAAAAAATAGTAGCCTTATTAAAGGACATTGTGGGGACATAGCAAAATACGCATATGACGCATATTTTGTTGCTTTCATTTGTTATCTCTAAAACAATGAACATATTTGAAACATAGTTTAGGGCAACTTTTTAGTATGAACTCATTACACATAATCGTATCTACTTGTGTTAACTTAACGTTCAATAACATGATTTATACTTCCAACAAATTCCCAAGAAAATTGATTGACTACCATATAACAATCAACATTATAATCAATAAAAGTTATAAAGGCAAAGAAAACAAAACTGTACAATGAATTTTTTTCTGAAAGAACCGAGGAAAATGTTTCCTAAATAAATTATAACTAGATTTTACATAAAATATACATTTAAAGACAATTTTAGTCCAAATATCTAATTAATCATATAATTTTTTTTCTTAGCTATGTCTACCCAACAATGGATGAATTGGCTGCCCAGTTGCTTTTCGTTCTGTCGCATTTTGGTTTAAAATCGATAATTGGATTTGGAGTTGGTGCTGGAGCAAATATATTGGCTCGTTTCGCACATGGCCATCCGGATAAGGTTGGAGCATTGTGCCTGATCAACTGTGTGTCAACACAACCGGGATGGATTGAATGGGGCTATCAGAGTTTCAATGCTCGCTTCTTGCGTACCAAAGGCATGACCCAGGGTGTCATTGATTATTTGATGTGGCATCATTTTGGACGCAATCCGGAGGAGCGTAATCATGATTTGGTGCAAATGTATAAGCAGCATTTCGAGCGTGCCGTGAATCCAACCAATTTGGCAATGCTAATTAATGCGTATATACATCGTAATGATTTGCATTTGGCACGAACACCACCAGGCACACCTGGCACCGAGACGGCTGCCACCACATTAAAAATGCCGGTGATTAATATAACTGGATCGCTGTCGCCACATGTCGATGATACGGTGACTTTTAATGGACGATTGGATCCAACAAATTCGTCATGGATGAAGGTTTGTAGGGACAATTGATAACCAAACTCAAACTCATCTCTAATCTTTGTTTTTACTATCATTTCTAGATTTCCGATTGCGCTTTGGTTCTGGAGGAGCAGCCGGCCAAATTGGCTGAAGCCTTTCGGCTATTCTTGCAGGGCGAGGGCTATGGTAAGTGTTAGATAACACAGCAGCGCACACACTCAACCAACCAACCAACCAACCACTTCAACTCCAACAATCTACAAAAAAAAAAAAAAAAAAATCAAATCTAAATCTACCACCTATCTTTATATCTCTTAGTCTTACACCTAAAATCTCCCAATTTGGAGCCATTCACTTATTAATCATTAAGTGAGAGAGAATCTCCCCCCCTCAGAAGAAGTCTCTAGTTTCGCAAGTGATTAATCAAGTTTACAGTTCAGTTCCAAATCGAATCAAATTCCAAAGATGAAAAGCAGTATTTCCAATTAGTCCCTCGACTATAATCCTCAAACCCCCACCCACCTTAGAGTATCTAGAGTAATTATTGAAGAGAAAATTGCAAAAACCAAAAGAAAAGTTTTTCCACAGCTTTTTCATGTATTAAACGAAACTAAAACCAAAAAAAAAAAAACTCGGAAATTGTCAAGCGTTTTGTAATTTGGTAACCAAAAGAAATAAAAAAAATTTAGTAAAATATATAAAAAAAAAACAAACCAATTGGCTTTTCAAATAAATTATATAATTTATATATACAAAAACAAAAAACTATATACAATATATATATTATATGTAACAGTTTTACAAATAATAAAATCAAAATCAAACGATTAACAAAAGTTGTTGAAAATCAAATCAGCGTTTAAAATTAGTCCGTCTCAGTTGTCTCTTTGTCTGTCGCCATAAATTCCCTACCCTCACCACCCCCCACCCTCACTATCTCTCTCTTTCTCTGATAATTCTCTTGAACACACACAACTGATATGAAAAACAAAGAAAACTCCATTTTCCAACATTTTATCAACGAAAATATCTCAATATTCTTCATCTTACTTTGTTTTTTTTCATTTCTTTTTTTCCTTCTCCAAAAACTGCTTGTTTTTCGCTACAAAAAAACTGAAAAAAACCAACAAAAACAAACACATAAAAATAATAACAAAAAAAAAAAAAAAATTATATATATAAATAATACACAATCAAACAATATGTACAAAAAAATATATATATCGCCGCCTGCCTGCCTTAACCCCGCCCACTTTGTCTGTCTCTCTATCCAACTAACTATCTCTTGTCACACTCACTAATATCTCTTTCATTATGACACCCAATAATCTCTCTCTCTGGTCATTTGCTTCCTTCATTATAATCATTTCTCGTCTTTATTTTTTGGGGGGCTTCGCGTTTGACTTTCGTTTACAAATAACAACTAAAAAAAACAATAATAATGAAATAAATTAATGGTATGTATATTTGTACACACGCACACACACACACAGTGTCTGAGAAACCCACTCAATAGGCAGCTTGAAGAACAAAACGAAATAAAACCTTTTTAAACAAAAATTCTAGTTTGGAATGCATTTAGCTAAATTAAATAAAATTAAATATTATCTACAAACAAAAATTGATATAATCGTAGAGCTTAGAAATATATATAGCACACACACACACACACACAGACAGAGAGAGAAAGAGAGAGGGCGAGAGAGAAAGTGATTGTCCTTGGAAGCTTTGAAAGCTTCTCTTGCAAAAAAAGGACATTACCTTTCTCTTACTTTCTCTTTGTTCCTCTCTCTATCTCTGTCTCTTTAAAACGTAGTTTTGCTCCGTTTCTGCCTTTTAATTGCTATCTTTTCCTCTATCTTTATCAATATTTCTCTTGCTCTCGCTCTCTTTACTCACTTACACTTGCAAAAATGTTTAATTTATTTTGATGTTTTATTTATTTTATTTATTTACACGCAATGAAATTACAAAAAATAAAAACTAAATATGTATTCATACATATAAATCCATGATATTGATAAAAACGAACCACAACATTTCTGAAGCTGTTGGCACACTACAAAAGTTGGCGCGCAAAATCTCAATGGCCAGTCGGAGCAGCTCCAATCACATTGATCTGAGTGTGCATTAAAACACAACAAACCCACCCACCCACACATCCACAACACACACACACATGTACACACACTCAGAGAGACAGAGAGAGGAATACTGTGTGAGGTGCTGATCCTCGCGGGACTTGGAGGGAGAGCGACCCAATATACAATCAATGAATCAATCAATCAATCAATTAACAACAACAAAAACATTACGAACATTACATTACACACGAGTGAGAGAACTTTTTGGAAGCCACACAACAACAACAACAACAACACTTATAACGCTGAAATAACAAAATGGCAAACAACAACAACAACAAAACAACATAAAATTCTTCTTTTAGTTCTGTGATTTCCAATTGATTATTATTTTTCAGTTATTATTTTCTAATTTTTCCTTCATATATACATTTTTTTTGGCTTTGTTGAGTTTTTTTTATATTAATTATTATAATTTATATTCTTTTATATATATATATATATATGTATTTCTTATATGTATCTGTACGGTATTGTTTAGCTTAAGATATTGGAAATTCATTTAAAATGAATTTGATTAATAATAAAACCAAAAAAAATAACAAATGAAAAGAAAAAACCGCAATGCTTATGTATATGTATTTAAATATTCTATAAATATATACATACATATGTATGTATGTATGTTTATTTATAATGTGTGCGTTTTGTTTGTATTTGTCTATCATTTCATAATTGAAATCATATTTTTAATGCTTATTGTCAGTTTTGTAAGCAATTATGTTGTAGCATTTAAAATTTTAGTTAACACTGGGCCATTGGGCCCCTTAAAGTATGCAAAATGTTGGACAAGTATTTATGTTTTGCAAACATACATATGTTCTTTCGATATGTTCTGTATAAAAATTGTCTACAAAAAGCGTTTGCTTTGGGTTTTTCTTCGGTATCCAAAACTTCTTTAGTATATTCTTGGATTGAATATATCTTCCAGATGCTCAAAATCAGAATTATGTTTATAAAGTACAATAACAGGACTTACTTACTTACTCTAACAGAAGTCAAAACTGATCAACAAATTGTCTATAAGCAAGTTATCAATGAAAGTCCTGCCTGGGGTTATATATTATCTTCATTTATGAACAGAAAATAAGGAAATTTCATGACTATTTCCAGAAAACGATTCGAAAAAGATTCGTATATATCCTGAAATTAAATAAAATGCTGAGGTGGTTAGCTACTTCATTTGCTCCAAGACTTTAAAGTAGAAGTACACTATCTGAGAAGTGCCCAAAAATATCCGGTTCTTAGAGATTTCAGAATTGGCTTACGTAAAAAAAATGTTCGCTTAGATTTTAATATCAAACCCAAAAAATATGAATATTTTTTTGAAGCAGGTATAAATGTCCTAAGGTCAAACGGTTTTCAAAGTTCATTGTTTGTAAACAGAGAAATATTAAATTTTTCAAGAATTGTTTAAGAAACAATCAAATTATTGGTCTAAACTTTGCCTTGTTTCAAGTTTTACACTTTACAGATTAAAAAAGCTGCTTAGATAGTTAATCTATTATTGATTTTTACATTTCTCATTTGTTAAAGCTTCATTTTAATTTTAAAAACTCACACACACACACACACACATCACAATACAAAATACACGCATACCAACGCCTAAATGTATTGAAGCAATAAAACTTTATATATTTACAATACTTTATACAAATATACATACATAAAACATGGACAAAGAACAAAAAAAAAAAAACAACGCTAATAAAACAGATTTAACAAAATACGTACATATGCAAAAAAAAAAAAAAACAAACAAATATAACGAAAATAATTCAAAGTGTAAGCTTTTGTTGTATATTTGAGAATTCTAAATAAACCAAACGAATTATGAGAAATATAAGTAAAAAAAAAAAAAAAAAAAAATTCCCAGAAAATTCGAAATTGGATTTTCTTTTTTCGTTAAACTTTCCCAAAAAAGAAAACAAATAGCAGGAAACTGGACTATATAGAGAGGAGAAGGGGGACCTCTTATATCTTCATATATCTATCAGTATCGCGAGCATCATCATCCAATCAGCATGTGCAGAACCAGCATCCAGCATCAGCTTTCATCCTGATCATACATCAACACAAACTACACACACACGCACACACCGAAGCAGCAGCAAAAAAAAAACCAACCAGAAAACCTAAAAACAAGAAAAAACTTTAGATAAAACAAAACAAAAAGTCAAGTAAATAACAAAAACCAAAACTACTACTACCTTCCCCCCTAATACTACTACCACTCCAATACTCCAATAACAACTTGAACTGGGCCACAGCAACACCTTTATCAACGCCAGCTAGCTCACCCTGTGGCACCAAATATCATACCTATTCATCGATATTCTTTGCCAACTTCCGGGAGCAACAAATGCAGGCAATGCAGGAACGTGAAAGGCAATTGAATCTACGTTTGGGCCAACGTCTTAGGGAAACGGCCATCAATTGTCACCATGGTGAGAATAATAATGCCGCATCGAATGACAGTGCTGTTGCATCCGAAATGGAGGAAGAGGAGGATGAATTGGTCGATCAGGATCAGGAGGAGAATGGTAATGGCAATCGAGCCTATATGACAACTACAAATGCAACAACAACGGATACATCGGGTACCCTATATTATGGCACACAAAACAACAAAATACGCATCACTGAGAATCCACTGCCCGAGCCGGTTAGCTCTTAAATACTAAAACAAAACATACTAAAACACACACACCACACACACACACACACACACACACAACACACAAATTGTTATTGTTGTTATATGAAAAAAAAAAAAAGATATAAATTAAACATACCATATTTAAAATAATAATAAACAGTAAACACAGCAGCAGCAGCCAAGCGCTTAGCCCAGCAGCATTAGCCTAAAACTCTTACCATTTAGACTTTATGCCAAGCCGTTCCAGAAATCGAATACACCGCAAAAACAATAATACCAAAAACAAATGAAAGCAATTCAAGAAATCACACCGGAAGTTATGTTCGGAAAACCGAAAGGAAGCTTACATATATAAAATAATAATAATATACCCTTGCAGTTTCTCGACTAGGATCTATATAGATCTTAAGTTTATGATCTAAAGTATATTTAAAAATCATTGCGAAAGAATTTTTTGAAAGAATTCGAACTAATACATAGTTAAAATATTGTTTAAAATTGATTCTTGACATATCCTAAACATTTTTGAACTTCATCTATTGTAAACTTCATAGAAGTTTTACTAAACAGAACTCTTAGTGACATATCTAAAATTTCTTTTTTTACGGCTATAAGTTGTTATATACATATTTAGTGTTAAATTTAATTTACTTTTCATCTTTGGTTCAAAAAACTAAAAAAAAAAGCCTCTGCAAGGGTATAAACTACTAATACAAATCAATATAAATTTACGGAATTGTTCCCAATACCGATTTTTTCTATATCAATCTATACATTTTTTTTTTAATGACCTTTCGATTTGATATTTGTATATAATTTATTAAATCTTCAACTTTTTTGTAAGGTGAAATCTAAAAACAAATCGGAATTGAGAACAAAACTGTAAAAAAAAAATATATATAAATAATAGATACATTTAAATGTATGTATGTATATGTTATGTTACTTCACCAAGAGATATCGAAATGGATTAGTTGAAGTATTTGTAATTTATACACTTTGTGCCTGAAGCGTAGCATAAAAAAAAACCAAAAAAGTAAAACAAAAATAAACCATACTTATTGTTACATACAAAAATATTCAACACAAAACCAAAAAAAAAAAAAATAATAATAATAATCAAATGTTTTAGTTAAACCGTTAAATTTCTAATTAATTGGACGACATTTGGTTAATTTTTTTTTTTGGTTTAATTATATTTTATGGACAACGTTGATCAGAGATTAAGAGCTTGCTTAGTTGTTGTGACGAGAATCTACAAAAAAGTTTATAAACAAATAAAGCATTTTCGCTTAAATGTTAAAAAAAAAACACAAATAACTAACTGTTAAATTAATCACAAACAAAAATAAATGAATCCCAAAAAAATGTAGCATATCAAAATAATAATTTAAAATCTCTCTCAAAAAAAAAAAGGAAATAATAAAATAAAAACACAGTTTAGCTAACTTGTAGACAATTGAGGAATAAAAATTAAATAAATTCAAACACTTAACACACACACATACACTCACATAAAATAACATTAAAGAATATACAAAAAAGAAGAAAAAAAACTAAAGAAAAAGAGAAAAAAAAAAAAAAAACAATGATAAACCTCTTTTGCAAATAACTTCGAATTCAATTCAATAAAAGTTTTAGAAGCTTAACATTGATATTTGCGTTTAAGTATTGAAAACTTTATGGCAACGAATATTCAAATACCCTCTCACAAATTGAACAACTTTCTTCTTAAATAAGTACAATGAATGAAACAATTTACATACATAAGTAAGTATACATATTTTCATTTTCGAAGAATTAAAGGATTTATAAAAAAGTGAGTATAAAATCGCATCTTATTTTAGGTATTTATAAATATCTCAATGATATTTTTTGTGATGTTTATAAATAAAATTATTCCTAGACTATTCTATGCAAATCCTAAGTTAAATCAATGGTTCCACTTTATATAACCGCCCGTTTGGGGGTTATTTAAAATTAAAACTCGACGTTTTCTTATTATTTGGATGACGTTATTAATTCGGCCAGCATGCGAAAGTTTTCCTCACGATCCTGCCTCATGATTGTTGCCATTTCTTGAAGAAATTGTCGCTGCTGCTCATGCTGTTGCCGGAGGAAATTATCATTGGACGTCTTGAGGAATGCTAAAAGTTGCTTTTGATTCTCATTGATGGCCCTAAGTACCTCCAGGGGACTTGGTTCTGGTTGAGCGGCATCATAGTCGGTATCCCCTCCATTAGCATCACCATGAAAGTAATCGCTTTCACCAGCAGCTCTTAAGAGATCACAACTAGAACTTGAATGCTCTAAATCGCTATCTAATGGCATTTTTTGTTTAAATTTCTTTGACAATGGCTTCGATGCTAAACTGGGGCTAGTATTCACTTTAGTTAATTCCGTTGGCTTCTTCGATTGCGTTTTGGGAGCATTATATAGATCATCAAACATATCGAAATGTCGTGGCAGGATGCGTACGTTGGAGAGTCCATTCTTTTTGGCTTCCCTATAACGTTTGATCAACAGACGTAATTTATTCCGAAGCTGATGAGGTGTTCGTTTGTAGGATTGTTTGGCCAGGATTTGGGAGATGTGTATGAGAGTCTTGAAGTTACGTTTACGTGAACCATCGAGGGCGCGAAAAAAGCCATTTTCTTTGATGATCAGCAGAAAGGCATCCACTTCCTCATCCGACCAGAAATGTGCTGTAGAAGAGGAATGGCGATTGTTAAATAATACTTCATGATTAAGTCAAAAGAACTTACCACCTCCACGTTGGGCGAAATCATTATCCTCATCGTCGGAATCATTGAAATCGCTGTCGCTGCTGCTGCTAAAATTTCCATCCCCTTCGGCCATGGCGGCCTCTTCTTCTGTGGGATCTAGTACCTTGCGCATGGCTTCAAAGTGCTCGAAGGATTCATCGCTTCCATTTTTAACTTTGTTGTATAGACGCCTTAACAATTGAAATTTAATGCGTAACTTATCCGGGCCCTTTATGTAATTCTTTTTGGACATCTCCTTTGACAACAATTTAAAGATTTTGGCATTACGTTTGCGCAATAGAGCCGTTTGCAGACCCATGGATGTGATGAGATCAAGAAACACATCCACTTCACCCTCAGCCCATTTGCAGCGGGCATTAATGAAACTAGAAGCTCCAGGATCATCTTGGCCAGCATCTGCAATATAAGAGTAAGTAAATACATATGCAAAAAAGGCATGATTAAACTTTGTTTTCTGTACTAACCGCCACCCTCTCTCTCCTCACTGTCCATGTTGGCATCTTCCTCCACCTCGTCTATTTCTCCAGCACTGGAATCACTCTCCATTTCCTGCTCCGAGCAATTTTCCTCGACCAGCCCGTGTAACGCTTCAAAATCCTCAAATAATCCTGGACCTTCTTTGGCCCTAGCAAACTGACGTCTCAGTTGATGGTACTTGATCTTTAATTCATCGGGTTTCTTTTGATAGCCGCGTTTGTTCATTTCCCTGACTATCAGCTTAAAGACTTTGTCGTTTCTTTTGGTTTTGAGATGAGATTGCAATTTTAGCGTTCTTATGATATCAAAAAATGTTTCCACTTCGCCTTCAGCCCATTTGCTCAACGTGTGGGTATATTTTGGTTCCTTGTAGTCTTCATCTTCAGGACTTTTGGCAAAGGATGCAGAATATTTGCTCATTGTTTTCTTTTCTTCTTCTTTTAGCAAATTTAAACAACAAAAGCGTTGCCAGAATTTTAATAGTGATGACTATTACTCTCACCCTTAGGACTATTACTCTCACCCTTAGGAGTATTACTCTACCCTTAGGACTATTACTCTCACTATTTAGATGGCGCCAGTGTGAAAGATAACGTATGGCAACTCCATAGTTAGATAAAACAGTTGGGCAACAGTTGTTCTAGCAAAATACAAAACAAAGACGAAATTTCTGTTTTTTGTTTAATTAAAATACTATATAAACGAGCAAAGCAAAGTGTGATATAAATAAATTTGCATTAGATATTTGACCTTGGGGCTTGGTGCATGATGTCAAGCCCAAATATTAATTATCGCTCCCTGGACGAGGAGCTGACAAATCCATTTCGTACAGCAGCAAATGTAGAGGCTACCCAAGCAAAAGAAACAAAAACAACAACAGCAACAGCAGCGGACGACGACGAGAACGCAAAATCATTGTTCACAGCTGCTGCGCATTTAGACCTCACCGATCCTCCCCTGCACCAACAGCACCACCACCAGCAGCACGATGAGCAGGAACATGAAACGGACACGCCACATACGAGTGGCATTATGATTCACATTGTTCCAGAGACGAGTAAGGCTCGATGGAATCATATTGAAGATTTGGATTCATTTTTCTCCCGCATGTACACCTATCAACAGAAGCATGGATTTCAAGTGATTGTACTGGATGAAGTATTGCAAGTGCTGGAATTTGCATTTGTCATCTGGTTGTTAACGTTCACGATGCACTGCATCCGATATGATCGCCTCTTTGGCGATGTAAATTATCAGAGTAAGACCACACTTTCAGATGTGATAAAATCGCCGGGAGAGTGTATTGAAAATTTTGGTATTTTTACCTTTTTCATCATATTTATGGCGGCCATCTACTTGGGCATACGCCTGCTCAGGACTATATATCATATAATACACTATGCCGATATTAAGAAATTCTACAACACTGCCTTAGGCATCGAGGATGCCGAACTAGATAACATTACCTGGCATGAGGTGCAGCAAAAGACCCGCAAGGTTCAGGCCGAGCAGCATATGTGCATTGATAAAGAATCCCTTACCGAATTGGATATCTATCATCGGGTATTGAGATTCAAGAATTATTTGGTTGCTCTAATGAATAAGCAATTGCTGCCAGTGCGTTATAATCTACCATTTCTTGGAGAGATTTGTTCCTTAAGTCGTGGCATGCTCTTCAATATTGAATTTATACTCTTTCGTGGTCCTGGCTCACCATTTCAAAACAATTGGCAATTGCGCGATGAATTTGCCGTGAGGAGCAATCAAACGGATTTGGCCCAAAGACTATCCAAGTTAATATTGGGCGTGGCTTTGGTGAATTTACTGTTGGCTCCGGTAATCTTCATTTGGCAATTGATCTATTTTAGTTTCTCGTATGCCAACATCCTAAGGAAAGAGCCAAGTGCTTTGGGTCTGCGTACATGGTCGAATTATGGACGTCTGTATTTGAGGCATTTCAATGAGCTGGAACATGAACTGGATGCCAGATTGAATCGGGCCTATGAGTATGCTGATCGTTATCTAAGTTCATTTTCATCACCTCTGGGAGCGGTGATAGCAAAAAATTTACTCTTCCTAAGCGGTGGATTGCTGTTGCTAATCTTGGGTTTCGGCATTTACGAGGAACATGTCTTCCAGGTGGAACATATGTTGACCATCATGGCCGTGCTAACTGTAATTGGTGTCGTCTGTCGCACCATGATACCCGATGAGAATTTGATTTGGTGCCCCGAACAGCTAATGACTGCCATATTGGCCCATGTTCACTACCTGCCCAATGAATGGCGGTCTCAGGCACACACGGCACGGGTACGCAAGGAATTTAGCAATTTCTTTCAATTCAAAGCTGGCTACCTGTTAAGTGAAATCTTTAGTCCCTTTGTCACACCATTCGTCCTCATCTTTGTCTTTCGTCCCAAGGCCATGGAAATTGTGAAATTCTTCCGCACATTTACAGTGTCGGTGCGTGGCGTTGGCAATGTCTGTTCATTTGCCCAGATGGATGTGCGCAGACATGGTAATCCCGACTGGCAGATCGGCCAAAGTGGCCAAATGGAGCCACCACCACATGGGCCCAACACTGTGCAATTGCCCCAAAGCCTTGTGGGTGGCAAAACGGAAATGTCTCTTGTAAGATTCACACTCAATAATCCTGAATGGCAAATGCCCAAAGAAGCTAGCCAATTTATTAAAGGCATACGAGTGCATGCCATGGGTGAATTGGTCAGAGCGAAAACTTCCAATATTAATCAACCAGCAGAGAATCCTCTGACCCATAGTCTGATCTCATTTGGCACCATTGGCGAAGAGTATTGTTCAATAGCCAATTCAGTGCTTGCAGCTCAGTTGAGTCCCGCCCAGCTGGAGTTATCCCAATCATTTCAACCTGAACCAGCTGCTGCTGCTGGTGCTGGTGCCATTGGCAGTGATTTTCGTCAAATGCTGCAACAGAATCTATCCGCCAGTGTGGGACCATTGGATAGCATGCGGCGTTTGCGTCTCAGCCGTGCCGAGGGACGACTCGAGGGACCCGGTGACACACTACTCTATAATCTATATGGTGTAGAGCCACGACTGGCCAAAAATCCCATGGGCGTAGGTGTGGCTGATATGTGCCTGAGTGCTCTCTATTTGCACGAGTTGAGCGATCAAAAGCGAAAGGCACGCCAATCGCGTATCGATGAACATATCGAGCCAGATGATCAACAACAGCAACCCGGTCCACGACCGGGATCTAGTAGAGGCTATAGAGGACCACCTGGGCCGCCGCCGCCGCCATCAAGCTCCTCAAGCACCCGCCATAACGTGATTACCTCAAAGGCTGCCGAGAGCACGCCGTTGCTTATGGGTAGCATACGTTCATAGCAGCGACCCGTTTGGATTTAATATCTAAGAACAATAACAAAGATTACACTTATACACCTACACACACACACACACACACAGATTCGATGCTGTTAAGATTAAGAAACATTTAAAAATTATGTCGATATGAATGGATATGTCTAGTACATAACTACGAAAAAAAAAAAAAACAAAAGTCTAATTTTAAAAACCCAAAAAAAAAAAAAAAAAACAATTTACTAAACTTAAATACGAAAGCAATAAATTTTCATGAAAACGATAAATGTTGTTAAGATTGGGGAACAAAAAACTAAATATGTTGTAAATCCTCTCTTTAAATAAGTAGGATCTTCTTTAGCTTAATTCCTAAATAATAAATAACATTTGAACAATAATTGTCATGCAATTTATATGATTTATTTGTTAACCTTTCACTTAAACTTTTTTTGTAACCTAAACTTGCTAGTTAGATTCACTTGGAGGATATTCGGAATGTATCTCACTCTCTCTGTCTCTCTCTCTCTCTCCCTCTCTCTTTCTGTCTTCTCAGGTTTGGAAGTCGTTGATTCCAGCTGTGCTGGCATCGCCTCATGTGTCACTTGCCACACACGATAGCCATTTGGTGTTGATGGTAGCGAGAAGTAAGGAGAAACCCGCACTGATATATACTGATGCCGCCGATGCATCGTGGGCCAGGTGCGTGCAAATGAATCTCCTTCCAGATTCCAGCAGCATGGTCATGGGAATGGAGAGGAAGAGAATGGATCGCAATCGTTGCCAGCCACTGTTATGAATTATGTGCGTGTTGCATGCTTTGGGGGACTAGGAGAACACGTTGTCTCATTTTTCCGCTGCACGCCAATTTTGGGACGACAGCGGCGACGACGACGTCGTTGTCCATCGGTTGCCCAACAAACACACACACAAACGCATAACTTGTGGCCATTTGTTAGAGTCTTTTTCCCGTTTTGGCCAGCATTGCTCGTATCGTTGAAACCATCTGAAGAACGTCTGCATTTTGCGATGGAATTGCATGTAGTACTAATTGTAGAGCTCATGTTATCCGATCTAGTCAAGGAAACTCTAGAGTCTACACCAAGCTAGAGACTTGAACTACTCACGGACCATGACTGAAAGAAACGCTCAAAAATGGTTAGCAAAAAATAAAAATAAAACTGCAAAAAATTGAAAGAAAGAAACATGTCAAACAATCGAATTTAATTTATGATTTCCTTCGCCCAATTGGCACGACAGGCCAGGCGAGTAATGACACCGCATGTGGTGGTGGTTATGATGGTGGTGCTGCTGGCGGTAGACCCATTCAAATCTTGATCTGATCTGATCTGGCAGCTAGCCAACGGCAGGGCCAAACCATTCGAATTTGAAAGGCAACAGGAATATGTAATTCTCTCCATTTTTTATTTTATTTTTTTCTTTCGGTTTCAATTTTTTTTTTTCGAACGGGAGCATTTTTGTGTGTGATTGCTGGGACCACCGCAAATACAAAAAAGAAATACTGAAAAAAAAAAACATATTCGCAGTATAGAACCAGTTCAAGATCATTGGCGCACCGCTGACAGTTGGATAAGGTAGCTGCCATTTCGCAGATCGCAGCTGCCAATTCTGCAATTAGAGCCTGAGTCTGGGCCTAGTCAGCAACGGCAGCAACAGCAGCAGCAGCACGTCGGCTTTAGCTTTCGTCATCAAACGTGCCTGGCAGCGGCGACTAATGATGATAGTTTAAGGGTGCATTCAACAGGTGCTTTTGCCACATCCTAGCAACCTAAAAGAAAAGAGTGTAGGCAATGAATCAAATGGTTTTATAATATTGATCAGTTGTTTGTAGCTCTATAAACGAGACCTTTCCGGGTATATCAAGTAAATATACAGACATTTAAGATATACCCAAATCTGCATCATGTCAGTGTTCTCTTAGAACTATTAGAACTTTTGTGTTAACACTTTCTTTTTAAAAGTTTGTTATATTTCGTAAACAATTGATCATTTTTTGGTTTTTCTGAAGAGATAACTAAGTATATATGTATCTACATACATGTAAAGCCAAGGGTATGATCCATCTAAAAGTCTTCTCTAAAACAGTTCTTCACCTATTGTTGGTCAAATCCTGACCAATTTGAACCTGTCTATGTATAGTTGACTCGAGGTCAATCTTTCAGATCTTAAGTCTTATATAGCGTTCTTAGAAACATGGAAGACATTTACAGAATTATAAATGAAAATTCCTTGGAAAATATAGAAAAAGTTAAACTTTTAGTAAAAATAACTAACGCTCCTTGTGCTCACTTGATCAGCGGTCACTTGAGTGTGATGAATGTGTCCAGTTTTTTTGTTTTGACGTTTAAGGCTCCAGTCCATTTCATCGGATCCATTCAATCCAGACGCTGTCCGTGTGTCGTTCGACGATTGTGTCGAGTGTGAAGCATCAGCTTCGCCTTTGATTGACATTTGATCAGTGGATCATGCAGCTGCAATTGCCACTTTAGGACACGCACGTTCCACCTCCGAACCCCCCGCCCCACCTATTCCCTCGTCATACCATCTCGTGATAGGCTTATCGATATAGTTTACTATTTTTTTTTTTTTTTTTATTAGTTTAGTTTTTTAGTTCATAATTAAAAAACCAGTTTCATTTTAATCTGGTTCGAGGTTCAGATAGTTTAGTCAAATTACAGCCGCATCCTGTATTGGAGGGAGAGCGAGAGAGAGGTGGGGAGGAGGAGACAAAATGAGAAATCAAAAGAAATTTGCATTGCAAATTTGAAATGGTAAACCATCTTCTCCTACGAATCCTCGAATCCACTGCCAGCACGTAGTGGGCTACAGTGGACGAACGTCCCTCTCTGGTAATCGAGCTCTTTGGCAAATGCCAATAAAACATTTCAACATTAAACTGCTTTTATGCAAATTGCCGGCATGCGCTTAATTTTGAGATTTTTTTTCGTCTGTCTTTCTTTATTTTTAGTTAGACTCTTATTCCAGATTCCGAGACTTGAATTATCTTTGCATCGCTTGCAAGTAACACCTCAACGAGGCCCTCTTCCTCCTCCCCCGAAAGCTTGGCTTTAACCTGTGTGATAACATCTAGAGTGGCTCGTCTACAATTTTGTACATTTTGCGATCTCTACTTGCCCCTCCAACCCCCCACTGACTGCAGCTCCTACTGCATCTAATGGCAGTGGCTAAAATGCTAATCAATAGCCTTATCGCTATTAATCTCGGCTTCGATTTACCTTTTTGCCAAGTGGCGGCTAAAGCTACTCGTTTTGCTGCTTCACTGCCTTCGAGAGTGAGAGAGACAGAGAGAAAGAGGAACTCAGAGGCAACTGCCATGGAAAACTGCCATGACCAATTCATTAAACATCCAATTGCCTGTCGGCTGTTTTGTAAATGTTTGTTTGTTTGTTTATTTGTCTGGCCAAAATCGGTTTCACATCATTACATTAAATGGGCATTAAGCATACGCAGTGTGGGTCAAACCGTGTCTGCTCAAAGATAACGTCATCCAGAAAATGACCATTTAAAATGAATCTTCTTCGCCTGTGAAGCCTGGGAACTAATTTACTTCGATCAATTGCATTTGCTATGGTCGAAACAAGTTGAAGTTTTCTCACAGAAATCGAGCAAAATGTCACACATGCCACAGAAGATAAATTGATCAATCTACATATGTACTAAAGATTCTAAATGGCTTAGTTATTGGGTATTAGCTGATTAAGTAAAGTGTAAAGAAAATTGAACTTCTTATAGACAATCTTTTCTAGTTACAGGCCGTACTCCAGACTTACTCTAGACACCTCTCCAGACATTTCCAAATCCACTTCTCCTGTACATATAAGATTCCGAACTATAAACTTGATTTTGGAACAACGAATTCAGTTGATCTCAATTAGGTTCAATAGACGGACATTGATATATAGAATACAAACATCTGCCTAAAGATATGATGTTCTCTACACAATAGTATAAAGAGAGAAGCCAACAACATTCCTAACTAAAACAAAAATGAAAAAATATTCATATTCATTATTAATCTAAGTATTTTAGATAGTACTTCAGAAATATTTGATTAGATTTTGATTTTGGTAATCTTAAGGTAAACGGATCAGCACGAATTTTACAAAAATGATAAATTTGATGTGATATGAAAGGCTTTTCCAAACATAATTCCAAATTATTCACATCTCAATGTCTTAACAAAGTTTTAGAAAGTATTGGAGGACTAGATTGAAAACATTTAGCCAATTTGAGGTCATTTCGAATACTTGAGTAGTTCCTTCTAGTCTTTTATAGAGGTAGTAAATGATTTTAACATAGATTTTATTTAGGAACCTTTTTTTTGCAAATTTAATCCACCTAAAACCATTTCTACTGCTTGTCTATATCGACGCCTAATAGCTTAAGTTCACTAAATATCCTCTTGAGGTCGAGGATGAAAATGCAAATTGTTCCAAAGAAAATAGCCTCAATTAAGTAACTTTTTTATTCGGTTGCTTACTTATAGACCTAATGAAAGCTACACGATGACTTTGAGCCGCTTTTTACCCGTTGAAGTGAGAGCCCTCCAGTTACAGGTCAATTGAGAGCGAAACTTAAGGCTTACAATCGACTCCTCATTCCCCTCTGAAGTGTTTTGTGGCATATTTATGAGGCTCAGGCTTTGGAGAAGAGGCCAGATCTTGTGGCTGGTCTCCCCATGGCAAACATGAGCCTGCCGGGCGGCAACCACATCGTCTTGATCATGGTCTTGGGGACTTGGCGCGTGGGTTGGTTGTTGCCTTGCCTTGCCTTGCCGCACCGTTGTCGCCCGAAGTGGATTTTCTGTTCAACAAGTAGTTTATGATGTTTTTGTCAATTCATGGCAAAATTAATGACGCTGCAGAAAAGCACACGCAACCACATCCCTCTTCTTTCACCTCCGTCATTTCACCATTCCTCATCAGATAGGCCTAGCCTAGGCTCGCTAGAGTAAATGCTGATCATTGGAGCTAACGCTTGGTTGGGCTGCTTGGCGAGGCGTTAAAAATTGTGGCCCATAAACTTAAAAGAACTGCCAAAGAGAGGAGCTGGCTCCAGAATCAACATCAGCATCAGCCTCATCTCAGTCTCAGTCTTTCTCTCTCTCTCTCTCTCTCTTTAATCTGCATATTGCGACTGCATTAAAAAATGCCATTAGTCACATTTGTGGGCCACAGAGTTTGGTGGAGCTTGTAGCCATGACTTGTAATTTTTTCTACTCTACCAGACTCGTTTCGAAGGAGAAGGAGGAGGAGCAGCAGCAGCAGGAGCTTGCTGGCCAACACAAATATTTCTATTGCCGTTAATGGCGTTAATAATTTTAACAGAGTTCCACTTGGAGTTGGGGAGTCTAGAGCCTAGAGTCGTCCCCCAGGTAGGTGTGGATTAGCCGCGTCTGTCATGTTGAAGATGACGTTACATGGCTTGCAACTGACAGAAATATGAAATTCCTAAAAGAAAAAAACCAAAGCAAGACTCAGCAAACCATTGGGCGTCGGCTAATACGAAGTTAATTGGAAAATTTTCTTTTACTTTTCCAAAAAAGAAAAAAAGAAAAAACAAAATGCAAGTGGGCAGCAGCCGCACCATCAGAATGAGCTGAAGCAAATGGCATATCGAATTTCCACTCATGTATGTATCTTGGCTGGTAGCCGCAATGTCTGCAATGTTGGTAAGCCAATGCCCCAGCGGGGCTGCCAAAAGCACATGTTCAACATGCCAGCAGAAGCCAGCAAAAAAAAAGAAGGAAAAATAAAGGCAACAACAACAACAGCAGCAGCATCACCAGCAGCGGGTAACAAGAGATTCTTACTACTCTACTCTGTCCCCAGAGCTGACGACAGGAGGCAAAGAATCGGATTTCCAGGAATCACGGAAATGACACGCGTTAGAAGGTGAAGAAACATTCAAGAAAATTGCACCAAGCTTCGAATTTTTCTTTTGAAAATTTTTAATTGCCACACAGTTAATGTGGTTTTAATGAAAATTGTTTTAACGCCACATTGAAAGTACGGAACCAAAGGGATAAGGTAGTTATGGCCATGATGAAGTTCGTATACCCTCACGGGTCACTCCTACAAGTGTTAAAAATTTGATGTCAAAAGTCTAACTTCTTCCTTAAGAACCTAAGGCGGAAGAGTATAACATTAGTTTGACGGCTATATCATATATTCATACGACTTGCAAACAAGAAAAGTTGGAGAACCTTCCCTTCGTTGCACCCTACTAAGCTATTTTTATACTCGTTGCTACAAGGATTTAAAAGGACATAAGTTCCCAAGGCTATAATAAGTCTGGTCTAAGCAAACTTAAACTTAATTGGCCATGGGAACTTACCACAGGACATTTCATGCGAAATGCCTCTTTTAATGTCGATTAGTAATAAATTCGTTTTAGATGTAATTTCTTATGGAAAGAATCAGACAGAGATTTAGTCTCTATGTTAAGGCATTCTTATGTTCCATAGAATTTATTTAGTATCAATAAACAAATAAAGCTTAGAAGCAGTCCTCAGTAGATAAGTTGTCTAAGTGGTTCAGTCAATACGGCAACTGATCAATGAAGATCTCAGGCGAGTGTTAGGGTGTAGTTTTAGTCTAACAATAAGCCAAAGGTCATAGTTGATGGTGTTTGAAAAAAATAGTTCAGTTGATTTGTAGGAAAACAAATTTGTTACAAGGTCTAGATATATTCATCTACATGTATAAGTATATTTTATATTTCATGATATTTGACATATCAAATGATTCGTGAATTCCCAAATGTTAAATCCAGTCAAGAGTTTTATTTTCTATGGCTATCTCAAGAAAAAGTTACCTAATGTCTATATTGAATAATATTTTAATGAAAAGTTAAGTTTTAACTTCATCAAGAACTAACTCAAATAGACAAGGATGTAGGTAAAACTACCTAAACAGGTAAAATCCTATTTCTTCCTTGTCTCTAAAATTGTCAAACTTGTTGCAAGAATAGAAACCATCTACTCCCAGTATCTTTTTTAACTCTATGGTAAAGAACTTGCATTCGTAGTTTAATGGATTTGGAAATAGCAATGTAAGCCTAAGAATAATGACTGAAAAATTAACTTTATATAGACAACTAAACCTTACACAGTTTACCTTTGTTTGTATAGAAACAAAAGTAACCAAGAAATAGTAAAAACCGTAGTAAATGCCAAACAAAAGTTTGTCGTTTAATGGACTCATGGACTGCTTCTAAAAGGAGATGCTTGGGGATTAGATTTACTTTTGACTTTCTTTGGCTTCTTATACGTCTAACTAGCGAGTCCTTAAGGTCGTCCCTATACTGTCAAAATAACTGTCTTCATTCAAAAATTTCTGAAATTATTAAGCTGAAAATTATGGTTTTTGATCAAATGTTTCCCGAAAATAATAACTAGATCTGTTCATGATAAAATCATATGAAAATGTCAAGAGTTACATACTAAATTAGTTAATTATTTAAGTTTTAGTTGCATTTTTTTAAACTTTGGATAGTGAAGCTTTAAGTTTTAAATGATCTTACTTACTTAAGATGATAAGATTGTCTAAATCTCATTTTGTTTTGAGAATCTTTTATAACGAATTTTGAGTATATTGCAGGAATAAAAACTATCTAATCAATCTTCTTTAAGTTTGTTTCACAGAAAATTAATTTTTGGGGTTTTCAGGGCTGATGCTAAATATCGAGCATTATGTATTAAGTATACGCCTCAATGTTTGCTTAATTGAATATTAAGTATACGCTCAGAGGATCTACAACAGACAGACACTCTATTATTAAATCGTATAAAGAGGGAAATTGGGGTTGTGGAATATGAAATTGATTTTGGAAATCACAAATTTCCTTATTTTTATACAATATGTTAAAGATAGATAAAACAAAACACTATTGGAGAAGCGTTTTCTAATCTTTCCCCATAAAATCAAGGCTATCCTAAAATTTGTAGGATCTTTGTAAATTAAATTAATTTAGGAGAAATTATAAGAGGTCAACAATCCTTTACATTTTGAGGAGGAAACTTTAACAATGTTTAAAAAAATGTATTAAAAGCTTTAATTTAATGGTTTACGATAAAGAATTTCCATTCCATTTCCATTTCGTTTCATGGCTTACATTTTTATTTCTATTGATATGAACTTTGGACATTTGTTGATTAATTTTCGAAGCTTTGCCTTAGATCCAAAATACAACCATTTTTATTTTGTTTGTCACTTTTGTTTATGTCGTTTTGCAATTATTTATATGTGATTGTATTTTCTGGCAATATGGACGCCATTTTGATGCGTGTGTGTGTGTGTGTGAGTGTTGTCTAAGGCCGTCTATTAAAAACACGCCTACTTTAGCCAAGTTGCAGCTGTTGTCAACCTCATTCACCTGTGCGTGTATATGCGTGATTTACTTATGCAGGTGTGAGCACGCATACACACACCTCACACACACACACACACACACACACACACTCACAGTTATTGCATTTGTATTTGAGTGCAATTATGAAAATGAAAAAGAAAAAACCAAATAAACAACGAGTGTTAAAGCGAGAAGGCATTACTTTAGACGCTGTCTTTATCCAAGTGTGCGTAGTGAATGGATCCAACACACACACACAAACGCACACTCCACTTGATTTGTTATTGCACATTTGATTTTCATTTTGATTTTCAGAAAAAGCTTTAAAAAAAACTTTAACTTTGGTGCAAACAATTTATTTGCTCATAAAAAATGCAGCGTGTAAACTCCAATTAGAGGCTAATTTTACCCCCAGTCTCTCCAATACGAAAGCGATTTGAATAAAATGCAAATTGTGCGTGTGCAGGAGAACTCTCAGCGGGTGTGTGTATGTGTGTGTGTGCCACATTCAAGTTGGCAAAGTGAATGGAAAAGCAATTAATAAATGGCAACCAATATGCACCTGACCAGGCCCCCCTCCCCCCATAAAATAAAAGCAAACCAAACAATTAAATGCAATCACATTAGACTCATATAAATAGCAAAATTCCCTCCACTCCTCTCGCCTAATCCTGTTCCTCCTGCTGACCGCATGGGGGTAGACAACCCGCAGGGTTTTGCGTGCCATTTGAAACATTTCTACTCTATATGTATATGAAATTGGTTACATCGCCCACGATTCACATTGGGATAATTGGCAATTATGCGACGACGAATCAAAGCAAAGCCACCAAATTTGGCCAAAAAAAAACCAAAAGAGAGAAAAACACACACACACAGAGCACACACAAACACACACTCGCCTTTGGACACACGGAAAATAAAGTCAAGTTTTTTTATTAGAGGTTTTTTTTTTGGTTAGCCCAGAGGCTACTATTGAGCTGGAGCTCCAGGCTCTCATGAAGTCATTATAAAATATTGCGTCCCAGGCACGCACTCTCCGACTCCAAGCTCCAAGCTTTTGGTCCAGCTCCACCACCATTGGCCATAAATTCTCATTCGTTTTGCTTTAACTCCAAGTCGAAGTCAACCTGTCACGACAGCTGCTGTGCTGTCTCTCTGTCTCCATCGTCTAATCTAATCCAATTGCCTTTATTTCCAATTTTTTGTTTTGTTTTTGTGAATTTTCTGTTGTTGTTGTTGTTGTTGTTGCAGTGTTTCGTGGGCCTCCTCACGAGTGCTTTATTAATGCAACCAACTCATTAAGTTGACGCTGGGCAGGCCATAAATCCATTCAACCGCCCACCCATTACAAATTCAAAAAGAAAAACCAATTCCCAGTGCCAATTCCCGCACAGCCTTCAGCCTTTGCTACTGTCTGTCTGTCTGTCTGTCTAACAGTCTGACTATCGGTCTATCGGTCTCTCGGTCGCTATGTCAGTCTGTCCTGTCTGTTGCATTGACTGATCGCAGTTGTTGCCACCAACCGTCGAGATATTGTTGAGCTTTATGACTCCACTTGACTGCAACTGACACACACTTTGTTCAACTGTCGTCCGGGCGGGTCCGGGTGGGTCCCCAAACATGACCACATGGCCACTCCCAAGGGCTTAATTTGGTTTCAGTATGGGCGACATGTGAACAATATTTGATCAGCCAACGAAAATGCATTAAAATGATTAATGAGTGAAAAAATTGCCAGAAGTTGATTTCTAATCATTTCTAAGACCTACAAGAAACTAAAAACGGTAGATAAAACTACATTTTTCATAGATTTTTCATTTTAAAGAAATATATACATATTTAAATATACATATTTTATAAAGTGTGTCAAATACTTAAAACCCTAAGGTGTTAGTGTTAAATTACGTTTAGCAACAAAATTGGCAGAAAAACATAAAGAAGAACATCCTTTAAACTTTATAACAAAATGGAAATCTATGAAAAAATGTCTTTAAACAAATGATCTTAAGTTATGTATTTGTAAATGACTTATTGTTAAACAAACTTCTGTATTTGGTACGAAATAAAAGATAAAGATTCAGGCCTTTAGAATTGAAGTTGTAGAAAAATTTTCCTAATATTTGTTTTTTTTTTCATCTTCGACTACCTCTACATAAAAATTATCCTCCTTGCAATAAACGTTTCAAAATATTGAAATAGAAAAAATTGTTAACCATAGAACAAAATTACGTTTAATATAAAAGAAATACTAAAATTCAGAACTCACTGTAAACAAAATAAATATACAAATTCTAAATTCTCAATATCAAATCAAATTTAAACAACCGTTACACACTTTAAACGGTTAAATATCCTTAATTTGAGTAAAGAATTAAATCAAATCTTCTTTTAGAATTGTTCTCAAAACTTTATAAGTAAATTTAAAACATAAATTCTAAAACTTTACAATACAGTATTAAACTGATTTCAATTTTTTCAATGGAATTGCGAAATATATTCCTTAGAATACATTGGAAGATCGTGCGTTCGATTTTGGAGAGGGAAATGAAAGTCAAAAATAAACAAATTAATTAAATTTCTCAACGAAACTCTGATTTTTTAAACGACTCTGACTTTTTTTTTGTGGGGTGGGGGATGGGGAAGTCAAATTACCCAATTTTTACCACCCCTTGATCCGCCAAAGTTACAATATAACCCCATATACAAGGTTCCAATTGATTTTATGCAAAGAAATAACAAAGTTAATCCTGAGTTGGCTTAAACATAGAGTTGAGTTTTTTAATGTTTTATCATAAATTTTTTAACATTATTTTCGGGATTTTATAGAGCCACAAAATAAATGAACCAGAAAACCGTTTAAGTGCGTGTGAAATAACAAATTCCGATGGGTAAATAAATATTTGATTATCCTACAATCAAAAGGTCTCAAAGGTCCAAACCAACCATTGACTATAAGCCACACAATTTTCTATAAAAAGCCACTTTCACAGGACCCATCAAGGACACATCGAGGCAAACAATGCTAACTCCCATACTGTGGACACGAAATGCAGCTCCTGTGCAATTGCAAAAGGTTGTGCCAGTGGCCAAACAAACGAGTGAGACAAATGTGGCAGAAACTTTGGCCAAAATAGATGCCATTATGTCGGTAAGAGTTTCCATTACCACTTGGTTCAACTTTCCACTCAAACGCATCCATATTCATTGGCCATCGTTAGCTGCAAATTCAATTTATGGAGCTGGGTGAAAGGGCTATCGAGAGTCGACGCCTTCAATTGCTGTGGGTCATTATGCAGGCATCCACGGTGATTGTCTTTAATGTCTATCATTTGTTAGTGTTTGGCATGAGATTGCTTATGGAACATCCGAAAAATAATTTGAATATAACTGAAGCTTTGTTATACTATGGTCATCCCATTATATCGGAGCTGGTGAAATTGGTTCTAACCATAATTTGTATTAGCCTGCTAAAACAATCGGTAAGTCTAGTGATATTTTATAAGGAATGCAAAAGGTTAAATGAAGTCTTTCTGAAAAGTTTCATAAGATGCTGCGACATTTGAGTAAATTTAATATCTATGCCCAGGATATATCTCTAAGGCACAGAGTAAGTAGAGTTTTAGTTCATGTTCAAAGTGAGACTAATTCATTTCCCTTAGCTCTTTGAATTGTCAACCAATCTGCGTTGTAATCTGGAGAATTATACAATTTATGGTCTTTATGCTTTAAATGGAACTCTATTGACCTCGGTAAGGCATTAGATGAGATATATGTATCTTAGAACAATTTGATGCTCTATCTTGTCTTTTTATAGATTGCCGCCAATACCCTAACATATATTGTAATACTCATGCAATATAGCATGGGTGATGTATAGACAAACTCATCCGAGTAAAGTGGAAACAACTCACGCAACTCTTGAGAAATAAAGCAAAAAAAAAAGTTTAATTAATTCTTCTACTTGGAGCATCTGGTTTTTACTTAGTATCTAGGGCTTTTAAGGCGTCATTATTAGCACTAACAAACAATTCTTCATGAATTTCAAATTCATTTGGATTGAATCTAGTGCACTAATTGGAGGAGTATTCCTCTTAGGTAGATAGGCATAGATCTAGTCAATATAGAGTTTACTTTATGTTGTTGTCGGTTTTTTGCTTGTTTTTGCGATTTCAGCTTTTCTTTTTTATTTTTTGGTGCGTTTTTGCTTAACTTTTTCACATAAATTGTATGCTCGAATCTTGATCTGCAAATCATTTTCGACAACTTTATGGGGCCAAGGCATGATCGTAACTTTGGTCTGGCTATCTTTTGGCTAAGATCAAGATCTGTTTTTAAACACAGACAGAGACACACACTCACACACACACACACACACACACACACAACACTTGGCTAGGCCTGGTCAGTGAAAATTCTTTTGGCCTATGTAGAAACTGTCTTTGGGTTGGTAATGAAATTTATGTATTTATACGATGAAGCGACCGATGATCCATGTTAATGTCCATCAGCTGTCAATATGCGATTGTTAGTGGACATTCTTGCAATTTGCAATTAGTCGCGAGCACTTGCAACGGATATGGATATGGATCATATGATGAGGGAGGCGAAGGAGTTAGGCAGGAGTAGTTGCTTGCTGCTTGCAAGTGTCGCCATGGCGCGTTTCCCGTGAGAAATTTCAATTATTTTAATTAGCGACGACAACAACAACAACGAGAGAGAGGAGACGAGAAGACCAAGAGACGTTTGGAGGAGACGATGTATTCACGTCTGCGTCTAAGCAGAGTCTGAAAGATCGAATCGAAACGAAGTTGTTGCGGTGTAATGGAGTCGAAGCCACAGTTAAGTCAGGCTAGGCCAATTTCCGCTGCTGCTCGCCGCCGTCAACGACTTGGAATGCCAGTTTCAGCTCTAGCTCTAGCCCCAGCCCCAGCCCCAGCCCCAACTCCAACCATCTCTAGGCTCAAAATAGGGTTCAGAGCGGGTTGGAGCGGCTGAAGTCGAGAACAGGATTCTGTGCAACGCCGCTGCCGTCGCCTAATGACATGTTTGTTCGGATAATGATGATGGAGCAAGCAAAAAAGCGGGGAGAACGCATCGGCGATAAAGTCGAGGAACTTAATTTAAATTGATGACACTGCTGGTCATTTGGAAAATTGCCTACAAGTCTCTGGCCAGAGCCAGAGCCAGAGCAAGAGCCAGCCAAATCAAATCGAATCAATCTGCATGCCAACCAGTTGGATTTTCTAAACAAGGACCACCCGGCTAGGGAATGGCGGCTTTAATTGGACGCAGCGGTGTCAATTGCAGCACTCCACAATGGTAACTCAACTCCACAGGGAGGACTCTGCATCGGCGATTGCCAATTTCAACAATTAACGATCAGACAGGTGAGTTGAGTGAGCCAATGAGTGATTAAATTGCCAGTTGGATCCGGAAGCAGCAGCCGCACCAGACTCACCATCAGCAACTGCTAAACCAGATTAGTTGCGGGTGTCGAGGACAAAAGGCCATTGACGTAACAAGAAACACATCAATCAAAAATATTCGGCACAATGGGCTCAATTATTATAACTTTTGTTACAAATTAAAACTCAAAAAAAGATATCACACAGATTTTGGAAACACACAAATTCGTCATTTCCAATTTGATCTATAAAGGAATTCGTTTCAACTACTTTTAGTTATTTCATTTCATTCTAAAAACACTTTCTAAATATAAGCATAAGGTGTTCATCAAGAGTGCTGTAGTCAAAGCATAGTTAACCCATTGTAAATTGTAAAAACTTAAGACTAGTACTTAAAACTTGACCTCCATTTTCAATCGTAATTCCACTGAACTTTTGGTTGACTCTGCTGGAATTTATTTTTTTTTTTGCCATTCTTCCATTGTGGCTGTTTTGAGGTCATTTAAATAAAATATTGACCATTTTGTTGCAAATAGAAAACATATTCGTTTATATTATGTCCAATAGGATAAAATATTGTCTAAAACCGCGACCAAAATACAAAAAATTGGCAAAAATAAGCTTTGACTTGAAAAAAGTAGTTTTTGGTTAAAATTTAAATTTAATAAATTATAAATATACTTTTAAAAAAAAAATTGCTTTAAAATTATTTCTATATATTTGAAGTTAAATGCCTTTAAAGTTTTACTGCAGAGCTGTACGAAATTAGCTGTGAGCCACTGTAAATGTTCATACAGACAGATGGACAAGGTTAGATCGACTAGGAATAGCCTAGCATTAACAGATCCTAATCAAGAATATATATTGTTTATAGGGTCGAAAAAGCTTTCTTCTGCCTGTCACAAACATTTTGGCCACTTTAATATACCTATTCACTCGATGTGTACATGGTATAATAAAAGAAGAATATATATTTCAAATCTAGTTCATTATTATATAATAAAACTTTTTTCAAGTTTTTTAAATAAAAACTTTTCGTTGTTTATCTTTGGTTGCTTTACATTGGCCACGTTTCGGTAGCCCTCTTCTTAGCCAATTTTACACGTCACGTTGTTTCCCAGAAACATGTATGAGTTTAATTGGTAATAATCAGTATTGAATAAATGAATTGTTATACCCTTGCAGAGGGTATTATAAAATTGGTCAGATGTTTGTAACGCACAGAAGGAGACGTTTCCGACCCCATAAAGTATATATATTCTTGATCAGCATGAGAAGCTAAGTCGATATAGCCATGTCCGTCTGTCCGTCTGTCCGTCGGTGCGTACGCGTTTTACTCAGCCATCTTAAGAGCTATCGGGATGAAATTTTTTTTGGGAGCTTTTTTTTACCCGGGTGAGATAAAGTATGAAAATCTTTGGGATCGGACTACTATATCATATAGCTCTGGAACAAAAATTTTTGCAAAAATTGGAGTATCCCCATGAAATTTACCAATATAATAGAATTTGATATAAAATCTCAGATCCCAAAATTTGACCCTGATCGGATAAATAGAACACAAGTTACAGTCTATATAAATCGGTTCAATCGCTGCCGGCAGCTCTGCTTGCTGCCTACTACGTCACCATCTGTTAACAGAGCACATGCATACACACACAGACGCAACGCTACATAAACTGTATGTGTATGCGTGCGTCGCTTTGCTTAGGGAATGAGGGAAGAAGAAGAACAAATTGTACATAGTATGAAGAGTAAAATTGTTTTGTTTGTATATTAATGAATTGAGTTGCAGAAAAGAAATTTTGAACATGTGAAATTATTATTGTCAAGGACTGCAAGGGTATATAAACTTCGGCATAGCCGAATTTAACTTCTTTGATATTTTTTTATTTAAATTACTTTAACAAGAACTTGAATTTAATGAAATAAAAATGTATATTATTGTTTAGATTATCTTGATGTTTTTAATAATTAATTTCTTTGGAGTCATGACAGCGTTGGATTCAGAAAAGTTCGATAAATGCGAAATAAAGCAAAATCAAAATAAATTATTTATTATGTGTAAAATATATAAGGATATTTTCGAAAATTTTCTTGGTTTGCGGTCTGGCTTAGAAGGCAATTTAACATGTTTGACAACTTATAAACTTATTTTAAATTTTGTTTTTATATAATATTAGTTTCTTTTTAATGTAACTACATTGTAAAAAGTATTAACTATAACTTTAAAATTCTGAATATCATAAAAGGGCTAAGTATCAACTATAACTTAGCCCTAAGTATTAACTATAACTTAGCCCGTTTATGATATTCAGAATTTTTCACTGTGTAGTTGGAATCTCCAATGTTATCTAGACGTCGAAGCCATAACAAACAATTTGTATATTAATCAACATTGGGTACTAACCTGGCCCATTGTGCAAAAAAAAAAAAAAACAACAACAACAAAAAACGACAGCAAGATCAGATCAACTTGTTGTAGCTATTGTTATTTTGATTACTCCACAAATCTTGCCCTTTTTGACGGCATGAGATTTCTCACTTCCAGTTTCGTTTAACATTTGTTCTCTGACATTGCAATCGCCGAGCCAATATTCCAATTTGATTGAAGTTCGATGACTTACGGAGTTGATTGAACACAAGAAGACATACAACAATTGTTGCTGAAAGGTCTTGTTAAGTGTTAACCTGGCCTTCAATACGAATTGACCGTTTAAGCGTCTGTCTCTCCGTCTGTCTGTCTGTCTGTCTGTCAGAACTGATTCATACAACTTACGTAGCAATTTCCTGACTAACTTAACTGACTGGGACACACAATCCAAGTAATATGTGCCATATTTGTTGTTGGGGGCATAGAATTTGGTTAGCGACACGTTCGAACGCTTTTCTTTTCTTTCTGTGGCTGGCAAAGTAAACAAGTTTGATTATTACACAACATGGGCATTGAAATTAAAACACATACACCTCTAAAAACAAAAAAAAAAAGAAAGAAAAATCACAAGAAGAAGATATTGACGGCAATGGTATACCTTATCGTAATTCACACACACACACACACGCACACACAGAGTGTATTTTATTGCCAAGAAGAAGAAGGCCAAAATTAGAATATATCTGACGAGAAATGACGAAGCAGCAGCTGAAACTTGGATTCTGTCGGCCATTTTTTAAAATGACAATCATAGGCTTACACACACATACACACGTACACATTACACACCACTACAACTGCAACTACAACTACAACTCATTGCGAATAACTATAAAAAACATTCTAAACAACAAAAAAACAAAACAAAACAAAAAAACAGATTTGAAATATTAAACCAATATTTGGCACGTTTCCGAAACGCGTTTCAATTTCAACAAAAAAATATCAAAGAAGTTAAATTCGGCTATGCCGAAGTTTATATACCCTTGCAGTCCTTGACAATAATAATTTCACATGTTCAAAATTTGTTTTCTGCAACTCAATTCATTAATATACAAACAAAACAATTTTACTCTTCATACTATGTACAATTTGTTCTTCTTCTTCCCTCATTCCCTAAGCAAAGCAACGCACGCATACACATACAGTTTATGTAGCGTTGCGTCTGTGTGTGTATGCATGTGCTCTGTTGATTTGATGATGACGTAGTAGGCAGCAAGCAGAGCTGCCGGCAGCGATTGAACCGATTTATATAGACTGTAACTTGTGTTCTATTTATCCGATCAGGGTCAAATTTTGGGATCTGAGATTTTATATCAAATTCTATTATATTGGTGAATTTCATGGGGATACTCCAATTTTTGCAAAAATTTTTGTTCCAGAGCTATATGATATAGTAGTCCGATCCCAAAGATTTTCATACTTTATCTCACCCGGGTAAAAAAAAAGCTCCCAAAAAAAATTTCATCCCGATAGCTCTTAAGATGGCTGAGTAAAACGCGTACGCACCGACGGACAGACGGACAGACGGACATGGCTATATCGACTTAGCTTCTCATGCTGATCAAGAATATATATACTTTATGGGGTCGGAAACGTCTCCTTCTGTGCGTTACAAACATCTGACCAATTTTATAATACCCTCTGCAAGGGTATAAAAACAAAACACAAATAATTCAAACCGAAACCGAACTAAAACCGAGCCGAAGCCCTCGACTCGATTCGGTGGATCATTTGCAGCTCGTTGAAAATCGTTTCGAATGCCTTCGAATGGGGAGCTTTCGCTTTCAGTTGCTGTTCGTTGCTACAAACGTTTGGTATTGCGGTTAAAAAAAAAAAAAAAAGTGAAAAAATCCATTTCGTATCCCCCACACTCGCTCGGTGAAACCTGCATACATACATATAGATATACTAATATTTATAATTAATTTATGAATTAAGTTTTTAATTACTCTGTGATATGCCATGGATAACGATTTGAAGGCTGAGCATAGTGAAAATCATCGCGGTTCGGTGTCGTCTAGCAAATCCTTAGAAATACCTCAAACACCATCGCGTTCACCCAAAAAGTATCCTTCTCCGATGAGTTGCCCATGGAGAAGCCAATGCAGCAAAATGCAGCCACTGAGGTGGTAACGCATGAAAGTGGCGTAAGCCAAGTATTGCAACAGGCTGCCCAGTATCTAGAGAGATTACATGGTGGAGCACGTGACTATCCTAGTGTTGTTAATAATTATAATAATAATAATAATAATAATGATGTTGATAATATTGCTAACGATGCAAATGCAACAACGGCGGATGCGACGGCAACAGAAATAGCAACAGCTACAGCGACGGCATCTTTAGCTAACTCACCAAGCATTCTGATAGCCAACGATGATGATGATGATGACGATGACGCTGACGCTGATGAAGACGATGGCAAACAGGAAGCGAATCATCATCATCATGGTGATCATCAGCTGCTGCAATCGAATTTCTACATGGAGCGTTACAACCTTAATTTAGATAAAAATTGCAGCTCGATGGAGCTAGAGGCGCGACGGGAGAAACAACGTTGGCTCTTGATATCAGAGTGCAGTGCTCTCTTTGGTGAGGGTAAACACACACGTGAGGCGTTCCGTAAACTATTTCTGGACGAGGTAAGCTCCATACAATGTTCTAAAACTTAATTGCTATGATCATCATCATCATCAACGTCATCATGGTCTTCTTCTTGAACATGCAAATGAGTTACCAATCATTGAGAAAATTGTTGGGGGTGGGGGAAAGCATTTGACCTTGTGCCATATTTTTTGTTTTTGTATTGGCGCTGGTCCTTTACCTTGACTGCCCATGGGTAGGGAGGGTAAACTCGTTTTCGATATACCTACATATGTATATATATATATATGTGATTTGTGTGTGTAAGCTCTCTTTTCGATGGGTTTTTGAAAAATAATTTCGGATTTTGTTTTGTTTTACCGCTTCGTCCACCGAAAAAAAAAGCTGTCCAACCAGTCGATCCGCCACCAAGTGACTCTTCTCATCATCATCGTCATCGTGATCATCTTCTTTGCTGTTAAATATGCACACATTTTTCATCATCTTCACATAAGATAATGTCCCCCACTCCAGCTAATCTGCAGAAGATCAATGAATATGATTGTGAAAAAAATAAATAAATATCGTGAGATTGAATGTCATTAAAATGCTAAATAGTAGAAATAACTATTGATTATGTTTGGAACCCCCACACACCCCCACCCGACAAACTCATTCCCGTTCATTGAGAGAGTGTAAACATTCATCTCCTTTTGCCATAAATTTTATAATTAAATTGTTTAAACAATGCGTGATCATAAATTAATTAACACCCATTTCTTTAGAAACGAAAGAGAATCTCATCAATTGAAATTTCTTACAACTTGTTTTTTTTTTTGCCTTTTTGCCATTGTTATTGTTACAGGAATTTCAGCAAAAACTCTTCCAGCTCTTTGATTTGGAACAGAATGGCCATCTATTGCAAGATCGTTGGATAGAGCATCTGAAAGGTCGTTTAACGTAAGTTCATAGTGCCAAAAACAATTAGCTTACCTCTCTGGGTAGAGTCCGAGGAACATGCCACAGTAGCTTGCCACAAAATTGGAAAATTGAAATGCCAACGCCAAGTTGTTGTTGTCCAGATGCTATCTGGATCGTGGTGTGTCTCTCCTTCTCGGTGCGTGTGTGTGTGTTGTGTGTTAACATATACCAACAGCTAACATAGTCCGCATGCCTAGAGCTAAGAGCCAAGATCTGAGACTGTCATGTGGCGGGTAATGAAGTCATTCAAATACAAATATAGCTCGACGGGCATCAGCATCAGCGGGGAGCTGTGCCATAGTTTCTATTTCTTATTTTTTCATTTTTTTTTTTTAATGGTAATGCCACCTCCTACTTCTCCTTCATGTTGTTGGTTACTTGCAGCGATGATCGCCAAATGGATTTTGCCGAGCAAATTGAATCGGTGGCCTATGTGATATGCGGCGAGAGGAGTCGAGTGAGCTTTAAGAACTTTTGCGATATTTGGCATACGCGTGGTGTAAGTGGTTTGTTTTTTTGTTTGAAAGCCAATTGTGGTTTAATCTTCTCTTCCCTCGTGTGTGTGTGTGTGTGTGTGTGTGTGCGTGTGTGTGTTTCTCTCTTTGTAGATTTTGGATAAATTGTACCGCCTCATTGATATGGATGGTGCCAATCTAATTTCAACCAATCAGGTGATGGAATTCATTTCACATTTGACCAATTCAAGGCCACGCACAGGCTTCGATAAGAGCTCTCTGGCCAGATTGGAGCAACTTTTTCGCTCAACTGTTGGCAATGAGCAGGAGATTAGACGAGAAGAGTTTCAAAAAATTGTCACCTCGAAAAATGTAAGTTAATCTTAAGTGTCATTACTTAAAACTTAATCAGGACTTAATCTGGGGTAAACAACATTCAGCAAGAAGTTTTCTTCATTAGAGTTATTTTGTCCTGTATATTAGAAAGTATTTATCGGTGTGATTAATTTGTTAAGTCCGGGAAAGTTTCGTGTCTGGTTATCACTCTTGGATTCACTGCAATTCCGATACGGATGTTCACTCTAAATTTAATGATAAAATAATTACTTTATGAAGTTTCAGTCTCTGAATTGAACTAAGTACATTACTTTTGATTAATAATCGATTAGGGGACTAGTTTACAAGCTTCTAAGGGATACTGCTTAGTCTAAGTTATTGACCAAAGATGTTTCTGATGCAACTAGAAGCAGTTAAGGTTCCGATTTGTGCAATACTTATGCTTATTGGTCTCCTAAAAATAGATTATAGAACCACACAAGCGCCTTGTCCATTATTTTTCAATAGAAATATCATAATATCATAAAATTTTTTAGTTTTAAAAGTTAAGTCTCTCAAAGGTAAAGCTTTAAAAAGTTTTAGAATGAGTTGGTGTTTGATTAAAAGTTAAGCCCTAGCTTATAGTCTAGTCTTTCAATGAGCATAGGACTTAAATATTATTACCTATCATAAGTAGTTACTAAAGGAGTTTCTGTGTTAACTAGAAAATGATGAAGAATCGATTAAGTTCAATGCATTTAATGAACGGTCGCTTCAGAGACCAAACATATCAAAGGACGTATGTAGCTAGTGAATTTCAATATAAATATCTGAAATGTATACTAAAATTTAAGCAGATCTTAAAATTCTTAAGAGTATTATATCATAAGTAAAGACTAAAGAGGTTTCTGTCATAAGTAAGAAGTTCTAGTATCGACTAAATGCAATCCATTTGAGTAGACCAAACCTGAGCTTATATTTCCTATAAAAATATCTATTCTAAAATTTTTAAGAGACTTAAATATCTTGTACTATCCACCAACACGTTACTGGTTAAAGTATAGCACTTTCGAGAAATTAAAAAAGCTGGCAAAACTGCTAAATTCAAATTTTATGACCCTTTCTCAATCTTAGTATCGATTTGTTTACCTCACATAGGCGCCTTAACAGAGGGGCTTTAGGGGTTTTCATACACAAAATTTCCATATATGTATTCCCAAAAAATAATAATAGAATTAAGATACGAAATTGTAAAAGAGCTACCCCCATAAGATTTCAAAAATTTCTACGCTCATGATAATTAAGCCTACAATCTGGAAGGTTTTTTATGACCATGTGCACCGTTAATCACTTAAGTTAACTCGAAAGACAAAATGTAACTAGCTCTAGTTATTGGTAATTACTTTTGGAAATAAGTTGTTAGTTATAATTGATAGAATGTTGGGAAAGTAATGACAACTGTTGTTATTGATAAGCTAACGAATAATAATTGAATCTTTCTCTATAATTTAGCCCTTCTTCACAGAGCGTGTCTTTCAAATTTTCGACAAGGATAATTCCGGTTCAATATCCCTGCAAGAGTTTATTGATGCCATACATCAATTTTCTGGACAATCTGCGGATGATAAGATACGTTTTCTTTTCAAGGTCTATGATATAGATGGTAAATATTATATAAATATATATTTAAAAGTAAAACTTTTTAAATTCTCCAACTATTTTAGGTGATGGTCTTATACAGCATAAGGAATTGCATGATGTGATAAGGCATTGCATTAAGGAGAATGGCATGGAATTCTCAGAGGATCAAATTGAGGATTTAACCAGTGCCATGTTTGAAGATGCCGATCCACATAATAGTGGAGAGATAACCTATGAGGCCCTCAAGAATCAATTGCATAAACATGGCGGTCTCTTAGAGAATCTAAGTATTACGTAAATATCTATCAAATAATGAAATTTAGGGCAGTGCCGGACTAGCAAATGCTAAGGGCTCAGCTCAGTTTCTGATTTTGGTTTAAAGAACTCATAAAAATCTCTTTTGTGTTTTAGCATTGATCGCTGGCTGGTGCCCATGGCAGAGGATAGGCCAACGGGAGCAAGTGCATCTAGTGGCAAATTTTGGAATACCATACCTCATCAGCTAACGCTGGCCTATATGAAAAACAATCAGGTGTTTGTCTCATATCTTTTCTTCTACATAGCCGTCAATCTTTGTCTGTTTATCTCGCGTGCCATTCAATATAGAGCCAGCAATGGATTTGTCATAATAGCCAGAGCTTGCGGTAGGTTCCGTACTTATACATATTCTGAATATTCTGTTAATTCTTAAATTTGTGTTTTTTTTCAATAGGACAATGTCTGAACTTTAATTGTGCCTGGGTATTGGTTCTTATGCTAAGGCATTCACTTACCTATTTGAGAGGTCGAGGTCTATCGTCATATTTGCCCTTGGATCATCATGTCTATTTGCATAAACTGACGGGTATAACCATATCGGTTTTGAGTTTGGTCCACACCATTATGCATTTGTTCAATTTCTCGATCATTGTGATTAATGATCCGAAAATTAATGCCGGACATTATACCATAGGCGAATGGTTACTCACAGATCGCCCGGGATTGTTTGGTTTAATACCGGGCTGTGCCAATCCCACGGGAGTTGCCTTGTTGCTGATACTCCTGGTGATGTTTGTGTGCTCGCAACCATTTGTGCGGCGCAAGGGCAGCTTTGAGGTCTTCTATTGGACACATTTGCTGTATGTGCCCTTTTGGATATTGGCATTGTTTCATGGTCCCAATTTCTGGAAATGGTTTCTGTTGCCCGGTCTGGTCTATGTGGTGGAGCGTGTTTTACGTTATGTCTGGATGCGTGGTGAGCATGGCAAGACTTATATTAGCTCTGGCCTGCTCTTGCCATCGAAGGTCATACATTTGGTCATCAAGCGACCTTTCAACTTCAACTTTCGTCCGGGGGACTATGTCTTTGTGAATATACCAGCAATTGCCAATTATGAATGGCATCCGTTTACCATAAGTTCGGCACCAGAGCAAGAGGATTATATGTGGCTACACATACGCACGGTGGGTGAGTGGACGAATCGTTTGTATCGTTATTTCGAACGGGAACAGCAGCGTCTGCACAACGGTGATGGGTCAGCGGAGCAACAGCCACAGCATATGCATGCCATACCCACGCCCAGTTTCATGTTGTTAAATGAGACACGTAATCCCGCCATGACCACCACAACAACGCCACAAATGGATTTTCTGGCTCAAAGTCATCAACAGATGGCTGCACCGCCAGTGCGTCCGCCACGACAACACAGGCAAAAGACCTCAACAGTTGAGTCAGGTGTAAATCCAGGTGTGAATCGCATACGAAGCATTAAGAAGACATTACAGCGGACATTCTCACGGGGCAAGGATGCCACACCAGAGCCAACACCCACACCCAAAACGGGTTACATCAACGGAGCCTTTTTCGGTGAGGAGTTCAGAGCTGCAGGAGGAGGAGATGGAGGCCATCACAAGCAAAAGCCGCTAGAAAAGAGCATCTCACTGCCAGACATTAGTGCCAAGAACAACAATAAGAAACGTGGCAGTCGTCTCAAGGCGTAAGTGTCTAAAGTTAATCAATGGCCAAAACTCATCTGTGTTTGGTTCTTGCAGCTTACGTTCCTTGGCCCGTTCCGAATCAGAAAGAGCCTTCGATGAGAAGCGTGTACGTCTTGGGGGGCGACGTCATAATAGTGTGGGCTTGGCCTATCTCAGTCCGCAGAACAAATCGCTGGCCCAGAGTTTTCGTTATATGCGTAATAAGCCAACAATTATAGCCTTCAAGACGCCCAGTCTGACAGAGCAGGATGACATGCAAACACCTCAAATGGAGGCGACACACACAATCGGAGGTGAGACAGATTTGGGAATGGAATCGGGAGAGAAGCTACAAATAAGTCGGCTAAGTGTCAATGCAGAGGTTGTGTCATCCAAGCCGCTAGAGGTAAGTGGAACTCTATTCAAACTGTCATCCAGCCACAAAAACGTAGAAATGAAACGTAGAACTAACCTTTTTTTGGTATTATTATTATTATTAACCCACTCACCCATCCAAGGACCACACACAATTGACAACGGGCAGCAGAAAGTCGCGTCTGCGACGACCTACATTTTTACGTTCGCTGTCCAATCGGGCAGCAGCGGCATATGGTAATGGTGGCGGCGGAGGAGGTGGAGGCGGAGGTGGAGGAGGAGGAGGTTCTACATCTAATAGCGGTGGCAAGGTTACACTTGATGCAGGAGTCATGGAGGTTTGGGTCACACAGACACACCAACATACACAAACAATTCATGGGGAAAGCCATTTGCTAGAATTTTGTCCTTCTTTTTCTCATAGATATTCATTGATGGCCCATATGGTGCACCATCGAGTCATATCTTTGGTGCCCAGCATGCTGTATTGATTGGAACTGGCATCGGTGTAACACCCTTTGCCAGCATTCTGCAATCCATAATGCATCGCTATTGGAAGGCTCGTCACAGTTGTCCACGCTGTCAATTCGAGTGGGCCAGTGAGATTCCCAAGTCCGTGATGAATTTACGTAAAGTCGACTTCTTCTGGATCAACAGAGATCAACGTTCATTCGAATGGTTTGTCAATTTGCTCTCTCAACTGGAAATAGAGCAAGCCGAACTAGGTGGAGCCATGGAACGGTAATTCCCTTACTTTGCTTCGTTTTGGCATCATTAATCATTAATATGTATGCCCATTTTATTGACAGGTTTCTGGACATGCACATGTACATCACCAGCGCCTTGCAGCGTACCGATATGAAGGCAGTGGGCCTTCAATTAGCTTTGGATTTGCTGCATGAAAAGGTAAGCCACTTGAATTTAGTTGCTTTCCCTTAAATCTGCATAATTTATTCTTTTTTAGGGTAAACGTGATCTAATTACTGGTCTAAAGACCCGAACAAATGCCGGACGACCCAATTGGGATAAGGTATTCAAACAATTGCAGGCCCAACAAAAGGGCAAGGTTACCGTCTTCTATTGTGGCCCGCCACAGTTGGCCAAAACATTACGCTACAAGTGTGATCAATATGGATTCTCATTTCGTAAGGAGTGCTTCTGATTCAGCGTCATCAAGCATCAACAAGAATTCATCTTTAGCATCTTTAGCCATTCATCTTATTGCCATTGTTCGTTATCTCATTTGGGTCTTGTTTGGGTTTAGTATTTTAGTATCTCCACCTTGTGTTTTTGTTGGCTCATTTTGTTGTGTGTCGTCGTCCCGTCCCCAGCTATCTTGTAAATATCCAATAAATAATTTTGTTAACTCATTATCCAAAAAAAAAAAAAAAAATCTGTATTCCATTCTATGCATAAATCTATTACAGGCGGCTCAGAGTTCTACATTTGAGGAGGATTAATGAAGATGATGATAACTATACTTTAGGCTTTGTGAAGATTGGCCTAACGTTTATTGAAAAACAATTGCACTCTAACTTAATGTACCCATCAATTTGGTCGGGTACATTCGTCTGAACATAAAACTAAACACAAAATTTACACAACGATTGGAATTTAGTATCATTTTTAGGGTTATTTCAATGTTTAAGCCAAGTGCTGAAATTAATATCTGCGGGCCTGGATACACGCTCAATGGTGATATACTCATCATCCACATTGTCCACATTATAGAACTCTCGAAGTTCTGCTATGGCTGTCTCTTCGATTTGGGTATGGTAAAGGGATTTATTACGCATACGATCATAGGATTCTCGTTGTCGTCGCTCGTCAGCTAAAATGCGTGAAAAGCTATTTGGTAGCTGCTCCAATGGCGAACTAGCGGTGGCTCCTGTGGCCTGAGCTCTCATCATATTGGCAAATGAGGTGGGATCCGTTGAACTACCGGTGGGTGGTGAGTTTAAAGAATCGTTGAACGAACTACTCGAAGGTGTTGCCGGTAATCCCCAAGCATTGGGCACAGGCTGTGTAGGAGTTGTAACCTGCGCACTGGGTGCTGGTGAGCGCCAACTTTTGGACTCGGAGGAAAGACGTTTGCGTTCTTTCTGTGATAATTTCTGTGATGGTTGTGGTGTCCATGAACTGAGATCAATATTGTAACTTTTACTTAAGGGAGAAGTGGCCTCATCTTGAGGCGATATGGGAGTAGCTTCAATTGGCTTTGATTGTTGGGGAGGTGGCGTTTGTTCTTTGATAGTTGAAGAAGGCACCTGCACCTGCTCCTGCCTCTCACTTAGCTTGCGTGTTTTCTCTTTTTATCCTTTACTTTGGACCAATTTTTAGCCTCATTTGTGGTCTGATTAATAGTAGCTGAAGCAGCAGAAGTTGCTGTTTCACCTCCTTCACTGGTGCTCAACGATCTCATCATGCTTGTTATGGCCTGTTGTTCATATTGATGACGTGCATCTTGTTTACGCATTTCCTTTTGTTTATTCTGCTTAGCTGTGGCCTCTTCAAATCTCACTGTGGCCTTTAGATCAACTTCACAACCCTCGATAAAGCTGAAGAGTAACTCATCCTTTATGGCCTCGGAGAAGGGTGTAATTTGACGATAGTCAAAAATACAATTAAACATTTTCTGATAATGTACATTTAAAAGTTTCAATGTATCCGGTTCGCATTGCTCAATACTGCGATAACTGAGCACTCGGGCCAAATTCTGGCATATATAATCGAGGCAACCCTTCTCCAGCAACTTGCAATTGTACATCGTAGCAAATTGCAACATTTCACCACATTTTCGTATACTAATCTTATCGAGAATTAATGATTCGCATAAATTTTGCAGTGATTCAACGAAATATTGATCACATATGATAATCATATTATAGAGAAACGTCTCTGTATAATTTTGCTTACAGAATGCTTCTGTGTCCATATCATAGAGATAATCCAGAATTGGTTCCATATACTCCAAGGGAACACCCTCCATGGTAACTGTAGAATGCTCCACCCACGATGAATGCATAAACATCATTTCATAATATTCCAAACGGGCAACCAAAATACATTTATGTGCCTCTAGAATCTTGCCATCATCACAAATAACGCGAACATCATAGAGTTCAGGATAATCACAGCGATGTATCCGCTGCAGTTTTTGCTTGCCCTGCGATATTGACTCTTTACTCAGCACCTGCAAATTGGATAGCTGACTTATTCCAAATTTCTCAATATAATGAAGAAATATTTTAATGGCTTCAGTTCTCGTTCTTAAACTTGGATCCAGACTCTGCTGAATGCAGTCAATATCTGAAAGCAAAGTAAATACTAATAATTAGACACTATATTTGGAATAATTTCACTGGAAAACTTACCATCTTCAGCCGGCGAATAATTGGTATAAATAATTTTCAAAACTAATTCAAACATTTTGCCTGTCAAATTTTCAAAATTTAAATAGATATCTTTATCCAAGTAACTCATCATCAAATCTCTTAGTCCATTTGCTCGCGAATAGATGATAAACTTGTGAGCGGCAAACAACTCTCCATCCACATGAAACACCACATCATGGACAGCATCCATATCGCTAGTGTCATGATAGAGCTTCTTAAAATTGTGTTCCCTTCTGGGAAGTGGCGGTTTCTTAAAATATTTAGTGGGTGCTTCCTGCAGCGCAGCAAATGATGAGAAGCTCTCATCACAACAAATGTCAACTGCTCGATCAATGTTGGGCAAACGTGTTAGCTCGATGCGTACAAAATGTTCCCGAGATATTTCCGTACGATTCTGATCATTATTGGTCCAATTGTCTATAGTCGTTTTAGAATTGTTCGTGGCCAAATTAGATGGCAGAGTTACTTGATTACATTTACCACGATACACACAACCATCGTTGGAGAGTATTAAGACTTGATTACATTTATATAGAACTTTTTTGATATTTGAAAGGCGTATGGGTAATAATGTGCATCTGCAAAAGTGAGAATTAGAAACCATTAGTCTTGGGTATCTATATAGACTTACCTGTAGAACTGTTGGGTATTCTCATACCAAAGATAAATCACATTGGTTTCGGTAAGCATAAGTAATTTTAACGCAGCTGCTGATCCTTTAGCAGAACTTTTTATATTTCCACCCATCACCGCAATACTCTTTAGATCTTCATAGCTAAAGGAAAGGAAAGGAGGTTTTGATGGGTTATTTATTTAAAGCTTCTTTGTGGTGACTTACTCTGGTGTCTTAATATATTTGGTCTTTTCTCCATAGTACAGGGAAACGACCTTCTCGTCATTATAAATCACAGTGGCTGCATTATTGGTTTCTACAAAGCGTATGACAGTTTTTGCTGGCAATTTCATTTGAACCGGAACTACTATAGATTGCTGATTTGGTCCCAGACCAAATTGCCCTTGATTGGCACCCCACACATAGACACACTTTGAGCTGTATGCTATGGAATGCTGATCACAGGCTATAACCCTTAATAGATCACTAGCTCCCTTGTCTCTTAAACTGACAACTTCTTTAAATTGATTCAGTTGCTCGGGAGCATCTCTTACACCCAACTGATGGTCAGTATTAATGCCACAGGCGAAAACCATGGATCGCTGAGTCAACACAAGGGAATGCTGACGTGATGTGCTAATGCAAATAATTGAGTCATCTTGTATTTTGCTAGGTAATTTGACTCGCTTAGGAGCTGGCAAACTATTCTCATTGCCATTGCCCAATCTTCCGCCTTTGCCATGGCCCACAGCATAGAGATGACCCTTCTTATCCAGAAATAGACTGTGATAGGCTCCTAATGCCACCTTTTCAATCCAAATATTCGCTTTGCGAAAGAAATCCACAGCTTGAGGAGCACTAGTTGAGCTCTGCTCAGTGCCTATACCCAGATTGTAGTTCTTATTTGATCCCCAGACTAGAATATCGTTCCTGTTTATGAAATCAAGAGAGATAGGTCAGTTTCCCTTATCATTTTTGATCGTATATCTTATCAGCTCACTGAGTATTTGTATTCCTGGCGAAATTCAAATCGTCGCACTTTCGGCAAATTGCCTGCAATGGGCATTGGGTGTTCTCGTCCAGTAGATCCAAGCTGGCACCATATCTCATTAGTAGAACAGCGCAATCTATGGAACCGTAGTAGAGGGCGCGATGCAAAGGAGTGCTGCCTGACTCGTAGTCCCTGCCATTAATGTAGGCGCCATGATTCAAAAGCCACTCCAGAATTTCATAGCGAGCCACTGAAGCAGACATATGCACCGCAGAACGACCCTGAGTTGGTAACATGGGATCAGGAATGTTATGAATATTGAGACTTCACATGTTCGAGCTCACCAGGTCATCGAGAATATTAGCAAAATTGGCACAAGTCTTGTATATGAACGTGGCCAATGCTTGACTCTCTATGGATCGTTTGGTGAGGGCGGCAACGATACAGTTTCCATGTTGGGGTAAAACGCACTTGATGGTGCAGTCGTATTCCTGGCATTTGGCAGCTGACATTCGAAAATATATGCAAAATACAAATTTTTCCCCGTGTGAAAACAAAAATAAATTGACAAAAACAATGCCGGCGGGAGGAGTAGAGTTACCAGACAACAGAAAAAATAAATACTAAACTGGGGTATTACCAAAAGTACTTGAAAGAAATGCCAACAGTAAAAGTATTATAAGGTTGGTGAAAGTTTAACTCCGATAATTACAAAAGGTAGACTCAATTTGAAAATTTAGATTCAGATAAATCCTTACATGAAAATCCATTTAATAATTACTTATAACCATTCCAATGCCATGGCCGTGACTGTTTAAAAGTATCGAGTACAATATTTGAATGCATTCCTCAGCATGGTCACACTGGATAAATTAGTTGTTGTTGTCGCACTCACTGTAACGGATCGTCAGGTGGACTCCGTTTTGCTCTCTATGTAAGCGAATCGGTGTTAATTTTTGTGATAATAAAAAAAAGCAACGCGGTGTCAAGTGAAATAGAGTGGAGCATATTATTATGTAAAATGAATGGACCTAGTCCACCAGATAACGATAAAGCCATTTCTAGACATATTGTGTGATTAAGAATAAATGAATTTTCATGCAGGCAGCAGCAGCAGCATAAGTGTGAGAGTCTGCAACTAACCGCGTGAGTGTGTGTGAATGAGTGAGCGGAAAGCAATTGAGAAATAAAATAAAATGTTTCATATGTTTGACTCATAACCACAAGTAGCTAGAGAATAAAAGACAAACGCGTCATTCAATTGTATATTGAATTATTATCGTGTTGTGCTTTAATTTGATTAATATTAACAACTCATTGAATTGAATTAGTATGCAGAATGAGAATGAAAACTAAAAAAAAAACAAATATGGAAATGGCGTAATTTGCTATTGCCGCCCCCCTCCTGGGGGGCGTACCAATTGGCTTGATCTCTCTAATGTTAATTAATTAATTGCCTAGACTTGACCTGGACACTAGCCAGAATGGAAATTGTGTATACAGAAAATGAAAGAATATATACATAAGTTTTTTTTTTTGTGTTGGTTTACTTTAAGTTACGTGAGCGATAGCAGCAAAACTATTGTTGTAGTTGTATAGTTATGCTGCTAGCTTTCCAACCGTCTGTGTGTGTGTGTGTGAGTGAGGCCAAGCACAGTTTTGCTCTCTCGCTTGCACTCTCTCTAGCTATCTTCGTCTAACTCTGCCTCATTTCGTTTAATTTCTTTTTATTTACTTTTAGTTCACACAGATCAGGTTTTTTTTCCTTGTTGCAGCTGGCTCCTTTTTTTCTCCCTCTCTCTCTTTACCGCTCTGACTCGTTGTGTCTCTTTCTGCCTCCTGCTGAAAGAACGGTGCAAAAGAGTAGAACAAGTGGCAGGCAGGTCAGGTTGCCATTGCCTTTGCCTTTGCTCGTTGCACTTGCCACGCTCGACCACATTTTCTTCTTCTTTGCGATACGGAAATGCGCATAGGCATAGAAGAAGACGAAGTCAAAACGAAAAAACAAACGAGATAACATACACAAAAAAAAAGCCAGATAAAATGGTATGCAACTAAAAACAACAACAACTACTACTGTATTTGAAACTGCAACAACAACAAGAAAGTGACGACAACCGCGTGGAGAAGAAGCTACAAAAAAAAAAAAAATTAACCCAAAAATCGGGTTTATTTTTTTTGGCACCAATTTCTGAATGAAATGAATATGTGATATTGTTGTCCAATTTGTTGTGATGGGCTCGTGTACGCGGCGACACTTTTTACTGTCAACATGCTTCCTGCAAATGGTAAGAACACAAACGGTGAAATACTCTGCCAATCATCAACCTAGAAACCTAATTACAATCTAACGATTTCCATTTTGGGATTGTTGATAGATCGTAGTCGATTATACATATGTATGTACATGCTTATGTTTGTTTGTTATCGTTTGCTTATCTAGAGCAAATGTCAAACGGTGTTGACACAATTATGACTTCAAACATATACATTTGTACAAATGCATGTATATATTAATATTATATTCACCAATTTACCGGAAATTATTTATAGAAAGATAAGCTCTTAAATGTTTTGTGTTCTTAGAAAAAAATACTTTCTCCTAAAGCAAAATATTCATACATACATATGTATGTATGTACATATATGTGGTTTTTCCCAATTTCTCGGAACTTAGGCTTGAACTTTTAGGCGGTTTATGGTGATAAAACGACTTCTGATTATGTCTGTTTTAAAAGATTTATATAGGAATACTTTGCTGGTATTAAATTTGGTTAATTTTTGCTTTTGTTTTCTTATGAAAAGTATCTAAAAATGTTAAATTTACTTCATCTAGTGAAAATCGATTGTTTTAGTTATTAAATATCCAGCAAAAAATAGCTTAAATATAGGAAACCGATAGATACGAATACTTTTGTGACTGACTGTATTTTTAAAGATCATAAGATGAGATTTAGTGACTAGCCGATCCATTAAATATATATGTACATATTGTACATACATATGTACATATAAAGATAGATCCTTGGAAACATTTTATGACAGATTCAAGTTATTACCCTGCTTAATTATTAAAAAAAATATATGTTATTCATATAAATATTTAACTATGCAATAGCATGTCAAAATATTGAATTCAAAAGTATATCGATAATATGATATGGTTGAAGTTGAAGAATATAGAATACAAGACAAGAATTGACACTTTAAGAACTATGAAAAAGTGAAAGAAAAGTACGAAAAAAGAATCTATTTCTATCTATCTATAAACCTGAACGTTATTAGTTCCTCAAATCATAGAAATGAATATCATTTTTAAGCAATATTAGTGTAAGTCCCACTTAGGGAACGGAGCTTAACTTTATTTAGAATAACCTCACCTAGTATGAGTATAGTTCAAAACTATAATTTTGATAGTTGACTTTCATATATATGTATATTTCAGAAAATACTTAAAAACCAATAATATAACCAAGTATTGGTAACTTTAGCAATGAATTATATAAATAATCCTACGATTTAGTAACCACATGTTCAATTTTTTATACTGTCATGATAATGAGAAAAATGGGTTTAGTCACTTAATTCGCTTACTCACATAACACTTCCTTTCTCCTCTCTCTCTCTATCTCTGTTTCTATCACTTGCAGATAACGATTATCGAAAGGCAGGTATTCGATTTTCTCGGATATATGTGGGCACCCATCCTGGTTAACTTTTTTCATATATTATTCATTATATTTGGATTTTATGGCGCATATCATTTTAGAGTGAAATATATTATAACCGTAAGTGCAACAAACCCCCAGACCCGTATCCACCTTCTCCAACTCATTATCATATCTATGCGATAACCTAAATTGTTTTTTACTTTCGTTGTATACATCCGACAGTATCTCATATGGAATTTCCTATGGATTGGTTGGAATGCTTTTCTCATTTGTTTCTATTTAAATGTTGGTGAATTAGATAGGGTAAGTAAAATGGACAATAATTTGGAAAATGTCTACTATCCGAATGCTAATATACGTTTATTTGTCTTACAGGAAAGCGATTTGCTTAACCTGGGCACTGGCAGCGTTTCCTGGTTCGAAGCGAATGGATATGGCTGCAAGCCCACTTATAATATAACCTCAGATGATCCATTTCGTCCAATGCGTCCGGAACGTGTGGATGGATGTCTGTTGGATTATACTCTAATGGAGATCATACATTCGGGAGTGCAGTGTGCGTTGGCGGTGAGTTTTCCTGTTGCTGTTGGTTAATCAAAACTAAGTGAGAAAGATTGTTGTAAATTATTTTTATTATTATTTCGCCCCCCTTTCCACACACACACACAATCATACAAACAGCTGCTGGGTATACTTGGTGCGATTCTGATCAGCTGCATATTTCTCGATGAGGACGACAGATGTAAGTGGCAAGCTGGAACATTTTTTTATACAATTGTTGCACGTTCAACCTACATACATTTTATGTATTCTCTAACTGTGGGATTGGGGCATTGTCTAATAATAACCCTTTTGTCATTTTACATATATCTTTGTGGGTGTTTGCACTGTACATACCATTACTATATACACATACTATCCTCACTATTCTCTTACTCCAAACTTGTTTTTCAAACTCTCCACCATTTAGAATGAATGTTGTTTATCAAATGTGTCATAAGAATTATTATTGTGTGTTTATTGTGATAAAATATCATGTGTATCATCGATTTGTAAACTGTCTCCCCCCTCTCCCCTTAGTCCCTAGTCCAAAAAATTTACCCTCGCTCGGAATGTTATTATGATTTTTGTAAACATATTTATATATACATATAAAAAAAAAGAAAAAAATTTCTATGATTAACCATTGTGATCATGTGTCCATGTGAACTACCATGAACTACCAAACCAAATCAACATTATAATACATATACATAAATACATACATAAACTCATATAAATAATCGTTATTGTTTTTAAATCTAAGACAAATCATTCTTATCATCAGTACAAAAGATTATAAACTATACAAGATTGTATGGCTTATCGTTAATTACACTGTGCAACATCAACACAACAACAAAAACACATAAATGTGTAAGAAATTAAAAGTTTTGGTCGGAAAAAATAAGCAAAAATCATAAACTCAAACCATATTTGATTTAAAAAGCATTTAGTTTAGATTTGCAATTATCCAATGATTAAGTGACTTAATCCGAAAAAGGGAAATTTAGTTTGAAATCACTGAAATCTATAAAATGTTCTTCTCATATTTAATCTTTGGAAAAGTCGATAATTGAAACTCTACTGTAATATAAGAACATTGGAATTCAAACTTTAGATAAGACATATTGTTTATTATTCATCAAAATACAAAGAAACAAAAATTCTATATTGTAAGCTGACCTAGTCGGTGGCTCAATGGAGACCTACTAAAACTACAATTCTGTTGTGCTCGAGTTCGAACCCCGACATAGGTGGAGTTTCCCCCCGATGAAGCAATACTGCAAGGTAGTTCCGTCGGGGATAATGGAAACGATTGTGGATAACGAATAATTTTTTTTTTTTTTTTTTCTATATTGTAAGCTTATAATATATTCAAAATTCACACTTTAAACTTTGTTCGATTATAAAATTTATACTAGAAAGAGTAGGGGATTAGGTAATCACGTATGTTATTTATAAAAATGATTTGAAAATCAAAAAATACATTTTGTTGCCGCTGCTGCTGATGCTTAGTGTAATCCGATAGGCATTCATTTCCAAATTGTTTGTTTTGTTTGTTGTCTATATTTACATATATTACTACTACTACTACATATATACAAATGAAAATTTGTTAAAGCAATTTTAATCAATTTCTGGTTTACAGTCGATTTCATGAACGGCGATGCGAAGAGTCCACAGCACACAGTCGTCCATCCAATGTACGTGAGCTATACAAGTATACCAACAACTTCTGCAAGCGCCACAATGCAATCAAATAAGCAACTGCAGCAATTCTATCATCATCAGCCACAACAACAACACAACAGCTACAGCAAACAATCCATGAGCAACTACAGCAACAATAGCAACAACAACAACAACAGCAATAATAATACACTCAACAACAATAATAATAAGCAGCATCGCCTGCAACAGCAATCGCCAGACATGACAAATAACCAAGCAACAAATGCATCACTACTATACCAACACTATCCACATCAGCAACAGCAACACCATCCACCACAGATACATTCCCATACCCATTCCCATCAGCCACAACCACATCCATATCTAACCCAACGCACTAGCGGCGAGAGCAGCAGCACTAACAATAGTCTGAGTCGCAGCCAGCGACGCCAACAGCAGCGCTCTCATCAGACAACCACCACACGAGCTCAGATCAGTCCCATGTCCGCCCAGACTACACCCTCTTTGTCGTATGCCTCGCTGCAGAATTCGAATCCCTATTTGGCCAATAATTCGCTAAATAATAGCAACTACAGCATATTCCAGGGTGAGACAATCACCCCACAGGGGTCTGGTCAAACTGGTGGTCACTTTGCCCGTATTCATCATAAGCCGAAGGCTCCAAGGCAATCGATTACCGCCGCCTCGTCATCATCGCCCATCAAGTTTTCACAATTGTCGATTGAGCGCCGTTTGTCGCGCAATCTCGTCGAGGAAGAGGATGATGATGATAATTTCTCGCTGCAGCAGCTCTCGCCCAGCAATAATGGCATCACTTATGTGCCCTTTCAGAGTCCCACACCAAATGGTTTATTTGTGGGGGAGAATAATAATGACCAGCATTTGCAGCAGCAAGGTCATTTGGTTTTCCCATCAAGCCCAAATAATAATTTAAATTATCAGCAGAATGGTTTACCTTCACCCTTAAGGGTACATCGTCAGTTGACCAGACCCACTCAGATTCCACTGCCCACAGTGCCCATGCATAGCTGCCATGAGGAAGAGAATGAAGCAGACGAAGAGGTGGAGGAGGAGGAGGATGAGCCGATTCAAGAGCATATTTTAACTCCACCACCGCCACCTCGTCCGCATATCTATTTCCATCAGCGCTTGGGCCAGGCTCCCTATCCAGATCTCTCGCCCGAAATAGCTGAGAAATATTCCATGCCCACTCAGCATGTGGCAATGCCTGGTGGTTCAGGTGCAGGTGGTCCACCACCGCATGGTTCACCCATGGTGCGACGTAATCCCCGTAGTCAGCGGCCACGGCAACAGGCCAATTTCTGCGATCAAATACGCGATACTCCGCCTGGTTATATAGTGCGTACCCAGAGCGATGATCGGCTAATGGATGATGCCAATGAGGAGGCAGCTCCACGTGTCAATCGACGCAAAAGCCGTGCACGTCCACGTTCATTCTGCAATTCCATAGTAGGTGTGCAGGCCTAATAGATCAGCAGCCCCCCGCCCCCAGACTCAAGTAGGTCCTAGTTTCATAAATAAATTCGCTCTCTCTCTCTCTGTCTCTCTCAACATATGTCTATCTTTTTCAATCTCTATCTCTCTCTATATATATAGGTGCTGCTTCTGCCTCCGCTCTCAAAATTCTCCATACCATTTACTAATTCAAACCTTATACATATGTGTGTTGTTGTTATTGCTCGTTTTGTGTTGTGTCTAACCTAAACAGATTAAACAGATTAAGGATTAAAGCCGCTCTCTCAATATGCCATTCAGATGCCTTGCATACAAAATCATATACAAACACACACACACACACAGAGACACAAAATAGCGAGCCGACTTTTTCCGCGTTGGATTTTTGTTGTGATAATGGAAAAAGTCGAAACGAAATGATAAAAAGAAAAGCCTATATACCATATATGTGTAATTTTTTATGTTCAACTGTGATACTACGACGAGAAAACAAAACAAAAATGAAATCAAACGCGATAACAAGTGAAAGGAAAAGAAAAAATAATGTCACAAAACATATAGTAATATAGTAGTAGGCCAGATAATAATATCTATGTATACTATATATGAGTACCACAAAAGCAAAGCTAATGCAGCCAATGGATGCCTTTAATATCGAAAATTGGAGAAGGATTCTCCCTCTCCTCAAAAGAAACTACATTAACATGAATCACATAAATGCCTTTTGTTGTTCTTTTTTTCTATTTATCTGTTTAAAATCGAAAATCAATTTACTAAAAAAAGAAATGTTGCCTATTGAATTAAGTGCGAGATTCGTTATACATACATTTACATATATATGTATCTGCATATATATATCAATAAATAAGTTTAGATATAAGCTTTAAGCCAAGTAAAAAAGAAAAAAACGTAACACGCCGTTATACATATATATATATATATATATATAGGTCATAGAGTTATATAGAAATATGATCTTGATAATGTGTGAAAATGGTGCCAATTTCTCGCGTTTCTCTTTAAAAACAAAAAAATCAAAAATAAATGTTCATTTACACACTTAAAACAACAACAAAAATAGAAACTATTCAACGAAACTATTGCTGGAGTCTCTTTTTCCTGTTTACTCTGTAATCTGTATCATCTGGTAGCTGGCTTTTATGTAGCATTAACCCTAACGTATCTTCTTCTTTCTCCATGAGCTGTGTAGCTAATCCCTGTAATCGTACTTTAACCAACCAAAAAAAAAACTGATCCAAAACCAAAGCAAATACATTATTTTAATCTCCAGGTAACACTCAACTGGTTCATTGTGCAATTTGTGCCTTTCGTAACTTTAAATACAACTCTTTTTAATTCCTTTTTATTTCACTTTCGCTTGTAGTGAAGCACATTAACAAACAGTCCAAACATCGTCAGTCGCTGTATTCGATTGAATTTGGCGGCAGCAGCGATACCATACGACATGGCAGTCATTCAATGGGTCTGGGAGATCCGCGTGGCGATCAGAATGGCGGCGAATTGAGTCCCAAACCGATGACACCGCGACGGGTTAAGAGACGTTCGGTAATGGCACGCGGCACCCAGGGACGTCAATCGAATGGTGCTGGTGGCGGCAGTAGTAGGCGCTCCCATCATGGTTCTAGTGGGACGTTGAGATCAAAACATGGCGGCGGCGGTGGTGGTGCAGATAGTAGCAGTGGCAGCTATGCTCGCAGCAGTACACGCAGTTCAAGGCGTAAATACCATCAGAATCCGGTGACCAAGCTAATGGATCAGCAGCAACAACAAATGCAGCAGCAGCAACCGCATTTGGGTTCATTCCATCGTCAGGATAAACTTAGTTTGACAGCCTCGAATTTGCAGTCACTGAACGATGATATAATGAATAATACGAACAATGTGTCAGGCAGCCAATTGGGCAGTCTGGGCAAGAGCAATAGTCAATATTATAATAGCTATCGCAAGAACATTCCACTGGATCCCATTTACTATAATACAAATGGTCGTGGCATTTTAGACGATCTTGAAGAGCCAAGTTCACCCACTTTAATGCCACCACCGCCGCCCATTGCTTTGCAGGGTGGTGGACATTATAATCCCAGTTATCAACACTCTACCACGCATTTAAATGATGTGGGTGGACCTGGTGGACAACAGCAACAACATCATCACCATCATCATCATCATCCACATGGCGATGAGTTGTATAATAATCGCCCACCTTCAGTACGTTCCAGTTATTCGAATTTCCATGGATCAAGGCCGCTTTCAACGACCTATACCAATACGGAAAATGTTTTTGCTGGCTTGGGTGGAGCTGCAGCTAGTCCGCCGCAACCGCCATGTACACCGCCGCTTTATCAGCAACATCCGTTGCATCAGCAGCAGCAGCAGCAACAACAACAGCAACAGCAGCTACAACACCATCAGCAGCAACAACAACATTATTTGCCTCCGCCTCCCCTAGAGCCATCTCCTGCCTATGTAAGCACCATGTCATTCTCAAAACGTACAGCTTCACGTGAGAGTATACGTTCCATGGCCTTTCTCAACAACGGACCGCCAGCCTACAATCTGAACTATCACACGCCCCCCGATTCGGAAACTACCATGTGAAAAAAAACCTAAAAAATACGGAAACCTAGCAGCAACGATCTCTCGGCCATCACTTTCGGACAATATTTATATTTAACTACATAAACACATATACATTAAAACATACATATTTATACTTGTGCAACAAGCCATGTCCCCCTACAAACACACACACACATCCACATCATAGCTTCCATATGCTATATAATAATTTACTTAAATTATGCAATAATTTGCATATGTGTACGTAATATGCCTAAACTAGAAGTTAAGTTTCTGTCATTTTACCAAAGTGCCTTTTTTTGTAAATAAATAAAAGTAATAATAATAAAAGCGTTTTAATTTGTATTACAAAAACTTGTAATAGCATTTAATAAAAGGCAAAGCATACTTTTTGGCGTTATGGCGTAGTAAGTTTTCAAATGTGTTATGAACTTAGCAGTTCCTTATGGTAAACACATAGGCGCTTTATAAAAGGGGGAAAATGAGGATAATTGCTCTCAAAAGTAAGCAACAGACAGTCCAAAAGATCGCTTTTTAAAACTCAAAAATTGTTTTTAATGTTCTGGCTATCAATGAAAAGTTCCCCCACTTCGCAAAATACATTTATGGGAATATCTTTAATCAATCAATATCTTTAATCAATAACTAAAGTTGTTGGAAAATATCTGAGGTATCGGATTGTATAATCCCGCGTTGCAAAGAATGTTACAAAGAATGAAACATATTGGACTTTTTAGGATATATTATTGTGTCTAAGGTACTTCTATAAAAGGAATACAATTTTCAATTAAATATTGCCCAATTCTGATTCATTTTTTACAACTAATCTCATAAGTTCACATTGTATAGTAGGAACGAAAGAACTAGGTATATTATTTCAATCTTACGAACCTATTTCTTCTTTCTACTTTAAAATTATCTCTAGACTGACCATTCAAAATATTAACTTTAAGAACATTTCACTTTAAGCCAATATATTTATTAAAACAAGTTATTATACATATGCAAAACTTATCTCATTTGGTTGAGTTTTGTTACAGCTTTTTTTCTAAAAGATGTGTGGATATGTTTTATGTAAATCAAAAGTAATAGAAGCTTTAATTTTATTCCTTGGGACAAACTGCAATGAAAATAAAAGCATGAAAAATGTTTAGTCAAACAATGTCCTTCATTATGTACTCACAATCTTCGGCATCCCAGCCAGGCTCGATGTCCAATTGTTTATTACGCTCTTTGAGCCAGGTAAAGAGAGGGGCAAAGTATTCTAATACGCCGCGTCCACTCAGTTTCCGTTCGCCTGTGGCTATTTCCATTATGTCACGCCAATGTTTTGTGGAGCCCAATTCCATCATGTCCTTTATCATTTTACCAGCCGCCTTGCTCTCATAGAAATCACAATTGTGTAGAGGAAATTTGGGATCTCCTGGCTTATATTGTCCACTGGCCAGACAGAATGAACGATAGAACTGAAAACCAAGTATTTCCGCTAAAAATTTTCTGCAAGTAAAAGAGGAGGAAATTTAAGCAATTCACACAGAAACCAAAGAAACAAACATTCTAACTAACTTGGTATTCGATGTTTCGGGATTGAGACCACGATAGAATTTGAAATCTGGATCAAAATCTTTGGCATTACGCCACAGTGGGGCCTGGACGCCGGCATATTTATCTTGAAGATTCCAGTAGGCACAATTGTAGTCCTTGACAACGATGCGTCCGTCCATGACATCAACGAGGAATTTGTCATTGATAAAGTACTGAGGAACAGCTAGAAGAGTGTGGACACCCATGCGGAAGAGACGATTCAGAGACTGCTCTTCGGTAAGACTTTCGTTGAGCAGAATATGCAGACGATGCAAATGTCTTGGTGTGCCCGAGGCAAGAACAGCTGTTTCAGCCAAAGCACTGCCAAATCCTGGACAAGGTTCCGAGTCCAGACCAAATGGCAGATTTCGCTTATAAAGATTATATTGCAATTCGCACATAACTCCATGGACTTGCATCATCTTCTTGTAATCCAATTTCGGGCAATATCTCAAGGCAACATCAGGTGGGAAATAGTAAACTTGTGGCTTACAATCAGGACCGCCCTCATCGTCGTTCATGCGTCGAGCATAGCGATCATAAAAGCCGCTGGAAAAGTGCAAGGAAAAATTAGAAATAAACCAGTGGATTGTAGAGATTCAAAGTGACCTACTCGGACATATGATTGAGACCTAAAGATTCGAAGAACTCAGTCGCCTTCTTATTGATTTTCACTGGAGTCACAAGAACCTCTTCAAGTCGTCTCACCACCGATGGCAATTGGTGCTCTTTGCTCGGATGTGGTGTCTGGAAAAATTGATGGGAATACCAATCCTGTGATAAGATTTGATCCATTATTGGCGCCGATATGGCACCGTCATTTTTCATATCCGCCTTGGGATAGGCACGCTGCACTTCGTGTCGCAAATAGCCATGAATTTCCCTATACAGGGGCATTATCTCCCACACCACTGCCTCCAGTTCGGCCTGGAAGTTCTCTGTGTCGTAGTACAAATACCAAGTACGAGATGGTGTAACGTGCCCATTATAAGCGGCTGCGATACGCAGCAATCGCACATAGTCTATGAACGTGTTCTTGGCCGTTATTTTGTCATTGATTGCCCGACGCCAGTTAACCCAGTTCTCCAACAAATCCTTATAGTTTTTCGTTCTCATATTCATGTTCATGATCTGCGGATACATGGCCAAGGGCTTACGAGCCGAGCAATCTTCTCCTGGACAAACCAAAGGCCCGTTTACAAAATTGTGCATAGTTCTTAGCAAATCCTTGGCCTGTTCGTAATCAGTGGGACGTAGTCCTTGCAGTTGCAACTTGGACAAACGTTGGACCCTGCGACGCATTAGAGGATCTGAAAGTTGCTCCACAGGCACCACACTGAGATTGGCGGCCACCTCATAGAGCAATCGATAGGTTTCCATTTCCACCTCCAATTTACTGGGTGCCTGGCCACCCAGCGGGGATTTACCCTTTAATGTTAGTTGAAGAAAAATCCGTCGTTTCATATCGTAAATTGAACTTATACGTTGCGTGGCTCGATCTAAAATCCGTTTGGTTTTCGCTTCATAGCTTATCGAATGATTTCCAGCGGTGGCGGCATTGGAAGTATTAGCCAAACCCAATAGAATTGGCAGCAAAAGAAGCCAACCCTGTAACCACATTGTGACCTCGGCTTAACTTCCGTTCAAGGTTTGATTACTCCCACTGGGTCACGATCTTATCGCTGACTATTTATTACGTTTTTATTTCTATACTAAAATTCTTTTTCATCCGCTTGTTCTGAATGTTACAGAATCTCAAACCAAACTGAGCAATTGAAAGGCAAATGAGTGAAATATTAAGCCTATCGGGCAGCTTCTTATCGGCGTATTAAAAGAGAGGGTGATTCATAAGTGTGGCGGGAGAGAGGACGTCTGGAACGAGCCCCTCGAAGTGAACTGATTTGTTTATTTCTCATAAAACTGTATATATGTACATTTTGGGCAAAAATTGTGAAAAAAACGTACAGACGACTGTAGATTAGACTTTTACTTGATTTAATTTAATCGTATGTCTTTTAGTTTTTGTATTAGACCAAGGATTTCAAAATGAATAATAAAGATCGGAATTATATAGTTAGGTTGTTTTTATATTATTTTGGCCATTATTATGCTTATAGTTTATGAACAGGAAAAATATTTCTATCTTACGATGTATTAATGAATTTACCAAAATCAAAACTCAAAATTTAAAATTATTTCTCCATCAAATGACATTGGATCCATTTTAGAAGTCTAACTTATATTAAGGGTAAAAAAGTAAAACCCAAGCTAAGTACATGCAAATGTATTATGGATAGATATTTTATTAGGAGGTTCAACTACTTAAATTGTTTTTAAGTCCTCTTTAAACGTAACTACGATGTTCCTTTAATGGTTTATAGTCTGTTCTTTTCACGAACAAACGAATAGAAATCAAAACAAGTTTTGTTTATAACTGGAAATTCAAATGACTTAAATTAGTTTTCCTTTTGTAATAACTTATCATCTTTCTAACTATTAACTATTAACTATTTTTTAGAATGTATGTACATACATGTCAATCTTCTATCAAGTCTTACAATAAGACATACAATTAGAAAACGATTTCATTCGCATAGACAGAAAATATTAAGCATACGCCATGGTGGCTTGCTAATAGAATTGAGCAAGAAAGAAAAAGAATGAACTAAAAATTGTTAAGCTATTTAAAACTTATTCTCTACTATTTGGTTTTCTGAAAACTTTTGAAATGTCTTTGCATTTACTTACAAAATATCACGCATACGTCATGATGGTCAATTACGTATACGCCACATATACGCGTATGTAGCGAAATGCAGCCAATTGAGACAGATGAGCAGCTCGGCAGCATCCATTTGCCTTTGTTAGCCAGTGGCCCATATTCAAGCTTAATCATTTTGGCATTTCTTTCTCATGTATGTATGTGTGTGTGTGTTTTTTATTGTTGTTGTTTTATATCTTTCTTCATGCTACAAAGAATAGAAGGTAGCCCGCGGTGCAGCAGCAGCAGCAGTAACACTAGTAAAAGTGACGAACAAATAAAGGGACATTTGCCATGCCCATTGTTCCGAGTGTGTGTGTGCGTGTGTGTGTGTGGGGGACGACAGTTGGGCATTTGTTTATGCCGGCAGGCCATCCAATAAGGGGCACCAACTTGGCACACTTCGGCATTTTCATTTGACATTTTGGTCAAAACACACACAGAGAGCAGCACGCACGTTGCTGCTGCTGCTGCCACAATTCGGCTTCGTCCTTTAAATAGGGGGAATTTTGTATGTGGCGCGCGCTCTGCAGATTACGTCAAACGGAAAGGAAAACCCGTTTGCTCAGTCGCCAGTCAACGACGAACCTTAGAACCGAACAGTCGACATGACCAGGACGCGCGTCCCTAGTATGTGATTAACAAAAAAAAAAAAAAAAAAATTACAAGAAAGAAAAACTACTAAAAAAAGAAGAGAAAAATATTTAAAAAGCGCACACATACACATACAGAAAGACAGCAATACACACACACACACACACTCAGAGAGACTGACACACGCAGAGATAGAGGCAGGGACACAGTGAAAGAATTCTTCAGCGCCCAAAAATAGAGTGAAATGTGCTGCAATGTGGCGCTGACGCTGACGCTGACTGACTGTAGGGCGACGACGTCAGGATAAAGCGGAAACTAACCTACATTTTCGCGCTCTTTCACACACACTCACACACACACAGATACGCATAAACGAGAACCCACACTCTCTTTCCTGCTCTCTCTCTCTCCGTCTCTTTCACTCGCACTCTCCTGACTCTTTTCGGTTAGCGAAAGAAATCAACAGTAAATTGTAATAACACTTCGCAGTCTGCAGTGGCACGCTGAAGGTGTGCGCGTGTGTGTGTGCGTGTATGTGTGTCAAACAATGTGCGTGCCTGAAGTAAACTTTTTCCTACATTCCTTTTCCATTTCTTTTTCAACGTGTTCTTTTTTCTTCTTGTTTCTTATTTGTTTGTTGTTTTTTTTTATTTTTCTTTCCTTCATACACAAAGTAGTTGTAGTTGTAGTTGCAGGGGCAGGACGCACTTTCAGCCTTGTTGCATAGTTGCTGCGACAACAACAATTCAATAGAAATGTAATTAATCTAAAACCAAACAAAACAACAACAACAACAAGAAAAAGAAAATTAAGTGAACGCAAGTGAAATATAATTAAAAAAAGAAGAAAAAGAAAAAAGATGCACAACAAAATATGTGGCTAAGGGCCGTAAAGGCTTCCAGTGTTGTAAAAGTCTAAAATAAAGTGAAGTGCAAATGAGTGTATAGTATATGTACCCACAGTGTGCATATATGAGTATATAAGTATATGTACATATATGTATAAGTGTCTGTCTGTCTGTGTGAGTGTGTGTGTGTATTAAAAATAGAATTAGTAAGAAGTGCATAGATACATACCTACCACATGTATCTCTACTTGCATCTACAAGCACCGATTACATAAACCAACAGCAGCAGCAGCCGCAGCAGTAGCAACGAGTGCAGCAGCAGCAGCAACATCCACGCACTGCACAACAACCATTAAAACCCAGAGTCAACAACAATTAGCAAATGCTTAAACTTAACAAAACCAAATAAAACAAACAACAACAGCAGCAAAAAAAAAAGGTAAATCGAAGCACTAACCTTCATATATACAAACAAACATGCATGTGTATGTGTGTGTGTGTGTAAGTTGGGTGAAAGTTTACATGCGTGTGTGTGTGTGTGTGTGTGTGCAGGCCACAACAACCACAATACATGTGAAAGCGGTTTGCTTTAGTTTTGGTTTGCGTTGCGGGTTCGCGCTGCTGGCCCATAAATTAGCTCTTGATGTGCACTTAACTAGGCAACATTTTTCCACTTGTCGTGCCAAAAAACAAAAAAGTGTAGCACAACTTTTAGGGGCAAACGCAAAATACGAAAAAGTTTTATTTTACTTTAAAATCCAATTCCAACTCACCTACTACTATATAGTACTTACTCCACCGCGATTTCTGGCCTTTTTGCCTGGCTGCCTGCCTACTTGCCTGATGGTCACGCCCTACTGGGGCTCCCCGCACACATAAAATTGTGTGTTTTGTGTGTGTCTGTGTGTGTGTGTTAAAGGTGGGCAATGATATGAAGGAAAAAGGGGGCAGGTGAAGCCCGTTTTCTTATTGTTGTAATAAAAATATTTTGACGATTTGTGTGCTTAGCCCAGGGCAGGGCGCAAGCAAAGTAAATGAGTATCTGTATCGGGGGGGCCAGCTCCTTCCTACATCCTACATCATCTGAGATGCGACTCCTTGCCGTTGCTTCCTTCACCTTTAGCCTTAATGGCTACATCTCCTCTTTACATTCCCACATTCCCCATATACATACCTACAATATATATGTATACAGATGGAACATCACCGACAACATCACCTGCCTGCTGCCTGCCTGCGCCCTATTTGAGATTGAGATTGCGGCAGTGAAAGTGAGTTGAATTGGGTGGTGGGCTGATGGTGGGTGAGTGGGTAGGTTGGGTGGTTTGGCAGACAAACTTGATATTGAATATTTTATGGGCGCCTCTTCATCTAACGCTTTTCCATTTTCCATGCAGCGCCTGTGTTTCACTGTCTTTCTCTCACTGCGAAGCGAGAGACGTGTCAAGAAGTTTTTGCAACAGCAACAGCAACAAAAAAAAAGGAAAATAAATAACAACAACACAGGAAGCCAGCCTACAGGCCGCAAACAAAGCATCGAAGCTTGGCCTTATTTTCTACCCATCGACCTCCCCAATCCCCCACCAACCATCAAATCACCCCCCACTCCACCACCATTCACTATATCATCTGCTCTTTCTTCACCTACTCTAGTACTCATTCTTATTCTACTTCAGCTGCTGCTGCTGCTGCTTGTTCAACGCCCACGTCAAGCTCATTGCTTTTTGCTTTGTGTTGTTGTCCGCCATTTATCAATTCTTGTATCTTACTTTCTCTCTGTGTGTGTGTGTGTGATGCCATAATGTTAATTAACTTTATCTCTGTTAAGCTTTAAAGACTTAAAGCGTTGCTCATTTTCCGGCCTACTCATTCTACACCTAACCTAGACCTAGAGCTCTCTACCTCTCCCTCTCTCTCTCTTTCTGGCTTAGTCTTTATCTTTTCCGTTACATACACACATTATGTAGTTGTTGTTGTTGTTGCTCCTTTACCTCCTTTAATGCGCTTGTTTATATGAGTGTGTGTGTGTGTCTGTGTGAAAGCGTGTGAGAGCGTGGGTGTGTGGGGCAGAAGTTGAAGAAGAGGCAGCGAATGTCTTAAGCTTGTAAGGGATTAGCGTTTTGCCAATTACCGTTACATGACACGAGCAAGAAGAGCAAAAAAGAGCAATTGCCGGGCAATTGACTTACCCTTGACGCCTTCTTCTTCTTCTTCTGCTTCTGCTAAGTAGCAATTTAATGAGATTACATAACATTTTAAAATCTTCTTCTATTTTTCTTTCTAGCTCAGCAAAATGTAAATCCAGCTAATAATCATTCACACCAACAACAACAGAAAAGGAAATTACAATAAAGAAGAAAAAGGCAGAGCCAAATAGAAAACGAAAACGAAAAGCCTAAGCAATATGCCATTTGTATGGCAAAACTTATCTTTCATAGTCATAAGATTTGCATAGTCGCCTCTTCGCATAGTGTTTAGCACCATGAAAGAGGCAAACGTGATAAGCACAACAAATATAACAACAACAACAACAGCAATAACTAAAACTACAACAACAACAACAACAACAACCAAAAACAGGTTAACAAAGCGAACGTTGACAATATTAGAGACGCTAAACTTAGCCAATATTATCATTACAACAAAGCCGACGCTAACGTCGCCGCCTCTGCCAAGAGTCCTTTGAATCCGGAATCCCTTTGTATTGTGGCATCCCTCGAGAAAGACATCGAAACATGCAGCTGCGTTAAGGATTCGTTTAACCCCCACACAAAAAAAAAAAAAAAAAAGAAAAAATTAAAAAGAATAAAAAAAAGATTTAAATAATAACTAAATAATAATACAACAAAACGACGACAATCAGTCAAGATGAGTGATGATCAAACAGCGCTCAATGAAGAGAAAGGTGAGTGTATACCCCGCCTTTCTGTCTGTCTCTTTCTATCTATCCATATGTATGTAGTTTTCACTCTCTTGGGTAAAATGCTTGAAAGGTTGGGGAAGCGGGGTCCTACCTCATACACATCAAATCTGGCTAAAAATGAGAACAGGGGCAGCATAGCTGAATAGAGAACTGAGAGTGCTCCTCTGACACTTACAAGCGGCACTTGCACGCAAACCATACTAAAAAGGACTTTGTACAGTGGTTTTCGATGAAATGAAATTTACCATTTATTAGCCATGTAGGAATACCATTTTTATGGTTTTGCAAAAACCAACAAGTCTTTGGGGAGAATATAAGGAAATGTTGAATCTTTTTACCTTCTTTCGCCTTGATAGTGCTGTGAAAATGAAAGTGAGCCATTCACAAGGACTAGAACTATCAATACATATATGTACATAAATATTTGAGTAGTGACAACTCTAAACTGAAACATGATTTATTTGCTGTGTCTAACTTATGACTTTTCCATCATACATTATTCCAACATTAATGTTTCTTCTGTCTAGAAACAAGAAATATAAGACAGAAAGACTATTCAATAAAACAAATGTTTTAGAAATGGCTTCAAATTGATAATAAATGAATGTTTCATAAGATTTTTAAGCTAAAAGAAAGGGAAATTTGAAATGTGCGCCCTGATGTATGCAATATGAAGATGGAAACCAACTTCGCTAAATGCTTCTCATTCAAAAATTATTAGTATTAAATGAATTTATAGTTAAGTACAACTATTAATATGCTTTAAATGAAGAGATTAAGTTCTGCCGGATGGACATCCACTCGAGGTCAAAGATAGACCGTTTGTGGTCTATTGTGTTATGGATTTTATAGAAATTGAGAATTATTGTTAAGAAAAATACTTCTGGAGCTTCTTACTTTTTTTTTTTATTATTAAGTTACTTCCATGTAATTTATGGAAGGATTATTTGGCCTTCCCGAATCGGACGGGTTAACGCCACAGCGATAGAACTTCTTACTTAAATCTAACAAATTCCTCTATCCAGACTTCAAAAAATTAATGACTTTAGGGCTGATATTTGGCTTATGTATCATTAACCATTTAAGGGCCAATAGTACCGTCGATTGCGCATTGTTATTACGGGAAAACTTTCTGCAGTTCTTTATTCCACATTTCTCACGACTGACCATCTTAAACCTAACAAATCCAAAGAAGATTTTCTAAAATTTAATGTCTTTAGTGCTGATCTTTAAATTATGTATGAATCATTAAGCATTCATGAGTCAATATATGTTTAAGTTCATATATTACTTCAATTAAAAACTGTTGTTAATCAAACAATTCTAGTTAGTTGACAACGTTTATGTCCGATTTGTCAAAATAAACGATTAAAACTCTCAAATGGATTTCTCTATTCCTTTAACAGACTTTTTAATTAAAATTTACCTATCTCTACTTGACGATATTGATCTTTTTAACAGTTAAAATGTTAGATTATTGGTCATTAGCTGATGACATTGAATTGAAGATGTTATATTGAGCATTCTCTTATAAGAAATGTTATTACAGACAATAATAATGAAATTTAAAAGTTTTCCGACTAATTTTAGATTTTGCACGAATGACAAACTTTGCGTTGAGTTGATTTTTCTTTGCTGATTGTTGATGCTTTCCACTTCAGCTACATCAAAAGCTTGTTTTTGAGCTATTCAAGGGACAACAATCCACTGTGCCAAGTTTTTGGGCTTTTGTTGGCTGGTGGTTAGGAGGTTCGAGGTTCTTGTATGTGTGTGTGTGTGTGTTTGAGTCGATTATGGATGGAGTGAGTTCTCTAGTCCTGCTCTTTTTTTGGTCTGTGTTTGTGGTGCGTGTTTTGTGCTTGGCTTTATTGGCTTCTGCCCTCTGTGCTCATCAGCATAATTAAAGAGCATTGCTCACAGTGTGTATAAGTGTGTGTGGGTGGGTGTGTATGGTGTGTGGGTACTTTTTAACCTCTGACTCTTGCAGTCTGAGCCTCTTCCTGCCAGGGCCAATAAAAATGCGAATTCAAAAGACCAAGGACCCAGCTTAATGGCGCCTCCGAAGACCCTTTTTTTTTTTTGCCAAGGGCAATTTAAATAAATGATAAACAAATCGAAATCGAAATGGGGGAAATGGGGTAAAGCCTATACATATATGTACATACATATGTGTGTTCATAGTGTGGGCGAGACGTTGGAGAGAGAGTGGGAAATGAAAATCGGTCATTCCTTTATAGAAAAGTTTTACTTCAGACTGATGATGACTGGTCATAAGTTACGCAACGCCATACCAAATTCTCTTCAATTCCCAGAATTGCCATTGTATCAGGAGGTTGCAAAGGGAAAGAGTGGCCGGAGGATGTGGCGCTGAAAATAAAGGGTTAACACACAATGCAGTCAAACACACACACACCCACACACCCACTGAGGCACACAAAGGCTGATGATGGCTGATGGCGGGAAGGGATTACAGATATGAACGGAAACGGAAACTAATTAAATATGTAGAGAGCAATTTTTGCATCTCTTTTTCTTCTCCCTACTGTTTTTTTTTTTTTCTTTCTTTTTTTTTTTTTTTGTTTGTTTTTGTTCGACATTCTCGCTGCATTTTTAGTTTCATTTTACCTTCTGGCAAATTCTATCCTTGCAATCTCTCACTCCATCTCTATCTTTTATCCTCTTGCAATTTAATTTTAGAGCTCCTTTTAATTCAGGAAACTGCCGGCAATAGAAAGTGCAATTATGACAAAGCCCAAATAAAAACTGAATCCATATTCCAGTCACCATTGAACTTGTGCAAAGGTCTATCAAAGCAATGCAGCTGCAACATGCAGTTGCAACTGGTTTTTCAGTTTTTGTTGAATTTGTGTTTGTGTGCAATTTTGGCTCTTTGAGAATCATTTTGCTTCCGCATGAAGATGCAGCACCGAGCGGGTTTACTTATTATGCAATATGGGGAAGATGTGCGTCTTTGTTGCATTTACAATAATGTTAATGTGCGACCGCCAACCGGTTACCCAGAGTCATCATCATCATCATCATCCTCATCCTCTTTCGCTTTGGTGTGTTGTGTTGGCCCTGTGGCGCCTCTTGTAAACCCAAATACTTGTTATTTCACTGGGCCTCTCACCCAATCCCCCGTCTCTTGACTCTCTCCCCCCACTCTCCGCTAGTTAATGTAAGCTACAAACTTTTTTTGGTATCCCATTTGATTGGTAACAGCTTAAAGCGTTGGTGTTGTCTTTGGTTGCTTCTGCTTTTCATTTTTGATTTTGGATTTTTGATATATTCGATTATATGTATGTATGCACGGTAGGAAGTCAAGTTTTTTATGTAAGAAGTAACGGTATTTCATGACCAACCAACCGAGGCGAGGCTTGTCTTCGCTTTTGTTAACAATTCGAGTGAATTTAAATGTCTATTAATTGATTTGGCAACAGATGGAAATGTTAATCAACAAAAAACCAGATGTAGGCATGTTATTTATTTGTTGATTTGTTGTTTTGCCTTTTTTTTTGGTTTTTTTCTTTTGGCCCCGTTTCAAACGGTTTAATGAAAATTGCAGCAGCATCGGCCCACTCGCCCATCCATCGCCTCATAGTCGCTCAATGCTAATGAAAAGACTAGCTAATCATCAGCGAAAGCCCTAACAATGGACAACAATATACAGATAGATAGAGAAATAGAAAAATAGATACAAAGAGAGAGAAAAAGAGAGAGAAAGAAAGAGGGAGACTGTAAATAAAAGAGAAAGAGGAAAAGAGAGAGCGAGTGAAGCGAAAGATACAGATACAAAATGCACAGGCGCTGGCCATGACCTCTCCTACTCTGATGATGATGCTCTGATGTAAGCAATGTTGCTTCTGTCGCTGCCACTGTATGTATGTAGCTGCTGCTGCTGATGATGATGATGAGTGGCGAAAAAAATAAACCAAAAAATATCCATGGTACATTTGGTTTTTTCTTTGAATACCCCATAATAGGCATGCCGAGCAGAGCATATTATTGTCAATGAAATACAAAATTTAGTGGTTCAATTTCATATATTCGTGTTCGGTATCTAATGATAGTAGATTGAGGCATGTCCCTCTTTTAAAACGCAAAATTGGGATGCCTATTCAGCTTAACAATATCTATCAGTTCCCAAAATTTCATAAAAATCGGAACAAAACTAGCGGAGTTATACAGGAAAACTTAGTATGCAGGTCAAGTTGATGATTTGTTTCTCCCTCTTAATAAATAGACTCAAATTATAAAAATTGGGATGCCTAATAACATAAATAATATCTATCAGTTCCCAAAATTTCATAAAAATCCGAACAAAACTAGCCGAGTTATAAATAAAGAATCAGCCTGGGAAATGGCATGAAAATTAACTTAAAACTCTGAACCGTCTTTCTCACTTGCTGCTAGGTATACTAGGTTCGTTGTAGTTACTTACTTTCTTGGTTTTTTTCTTTTGGTTGTCTTTGCCAACATTGCAGCAAAGCATGACAAGATATATATATATGTATTTTCTGATGACCGCCTGCAAGGCAAGGCTTAACCCAATAATGGTCGCAAACACAGAAAAGCCGACTCTTGAGATATCATCCATCCAGCTATGATGGACGGGACAAATTTGACCTAACCCAATTGCAAGACCCTGAAAGATGATGAAATGGCCAGCAGCTTCCTAACTCCAATTGACCCAAGACCAAGCACTCAAAACTGAATTTGTGCAATAGCGGAAGAAGTTTCTTACCAAGAAAGTTTTTGATTAAGCAAGAAATGAAAGTGCATTAGACATGAATAAATCATTTAACTTTCCCGCAACTCTCTAACATAAAACCAGAAGAACTCTAAAACTAAGAAGAAACTAAACACACAGAGAGAGAGAGAGAAAAAAACCAAATACCAACATTTAACTAAATCCAATATTTATGCAACAGAATGAATCTTTAATAAAAATTCTCTGAAATGAACAGTCAACTTTCTTGCTCCAGACATTTTCCTAACAAAAAAAATAGTAATAAAAGAAATGGAGAAGAAAAAATATATGCTTGAGCAAGTATCAAGAAATTTTAATATGGTTATACATATGTATATAGTTTCATGTAGATGTGCTATATCAATATAATTTAATAAAATAAACTAATATGGGCAATTTTCTAACATTTTGTTTTGGTTTCCCATGAAAGTGAAACTATTTTTGCTATTTGTAAGACCTTTCCACAAGAGGGAGAAATATTTACCAAGACACAATAAATATGTATGTGCATACATAATTTAATAAAAGGTTCAAATACAAAATTAGATAAAGAACATATGTATGTCTACATATATAGGAATATGGTTTTGCCTATTCAGGCGTTGCATTTACATCCATAAGTATTTCTAATTCAATATTTATAGATTTGATACGGTTCTTAATTCATTCGATTTAGTTGTAAAGTGAATGAAGGATTTATGTAGTTCGACCACTATGTAAGGTCTTGTGTTTATTTAATTCATTTTGGTTTAGTTAAATATATTCATGCAGATATTGGTTTGAATATATTGAGTATATAGCTTAGAATGTATTGAATATATAGCTTTGAATATATTCATGCAACTCTCTATCTTATGTACATAAATAATCAAACTTTAATCAAGTAAACATTCAATTCATTAAATTGAATTTAGTTTCTTACTAAAACAGGGGAGCAAGTGAACAAAATAAGTGAGTTAAGTTTAAAAAACAAAACAAAATAAACAATTTTTGATCATAACATGAATTGCTCATGAGTGAGTGAACAAAAAGGAGTTATTCATTAAACTGAACATGTTCTCATCTAGTTGTTCTTTTTTGCTCACTTGCTATTTTTTGTAAATTTTTATGTGGTTAATTACATCAATTAGCAAAATACAAAATTTATTTTCAATTTCAAATTATAAGCCCCTTCAAATGAAGAATTAATAATAGGAGGTCAACAAAAGTAGAAATTTAGATATATAGTAAATAGTGTAAATCAACAAAGAATTTCCATGAAACTTTCAAGGATATTTTCTATGAAATTTGTTATGATTACTTAACTATTTATAGTTTATTATTAACCAAAAACTTTGCTTGGTAGTTTGCCGCCTGAGGTAAAAGGAAATAATTGTTTGTTTTTTGCTCCTCTTTTATAATAAATCTATTTTTAAAAATACTCGTTATTCAAAATTACATTTTTTGCACTCCTTGTGCCCTTTTGTTTTGGCAAGGACTAAGGCCTCACTCTTGCAAGGATTCGGTTACTAAACTTTTAAGATAAACTATAAAATAAATCACAGCGCCTAAGGGTAATGCACAAAAGGTGGTCTTCGGTATTGTAGGCTTCGCCAGCTTTTTTCGCTTCATTTAGTTGGCAATGTAATTCCCAACTAGTTTTAGCGTTGAAGACATGGTATGGCTATTGCAATTCTGGAGTTCTTTAGCAAAGTCTGCTGATGATAGAACTTGGTAGTTCTTGAAATAGCTATACAGACAACCTGCTCACCTTTTTGTGTGTTACCTTTGAAATAATCTTCTTTTGTAAGATTGACCTCGAGCCGGTTTAAATTCAATTTATAAAATAAATGTTTATTAACATTATACCTTATACTTTATTTATGTATTAGTAGTTGATTAACTCGATTACAATCGATTTGTGATACATTGAGTTAATATTGGCACTTAATTGAAATAGTTAATCAAAATATACAATAGATGAATTACAGAAAAAGTTTCAATTTGCTATTGTGTGGAATTCATATACATACATATGTATGTATGTGTGTATGTATCAGCTAACACACACATTCTGGATACTAATTACTTTTCTGAAATGAAACAAACTTCAAACAAAACTATATATACATATGTAGGTAACTGAATCAGCTGAACAGATGAAACTTTTCCACAGCATTTCTCCATTATCATTTTGTGAAAGAGAAATTTTATTATGTATTCGCAATTCAAGCTTACTTTACCTTCCATTCTCTTCGTTGCGCCCCCTTCATCCTCGTCTCTGGCCAGTGTAAAAAGTTCTTTCTTTTATAGAACTTTTGCAGTTTGGTTGTTCCAGTTGTCCACCGTTCCGGCCAATTTGGGTGGCAAATAAATTTTCCATAACCGGACAGTCATAAATAAATATTTAATGGCTTCGAAAAAATAACAATAACAAAAACAACATTAAGGGAGAAAAGAAAAAATACGACAACAAAATAATAAAAAATGACAAGGACAAAAAAAAAAACCCTTGGCCAATCGCACTCTCAATGTATTACATGCATATATTTGCCTGTGTGTGTGTTTGTGTGTGTGTAGGCATGCTTGAACCTGATGCAGACGGTCCACGTTATGCAAGTCCCCCCGCACAAAAAGGAATTGCCAATAGGAAGTTCATATCAAAGACTCTCGAACACTCATAAAACATCGCAAACAACAACAAACAGCAGCAGCAGCAGCAGCAAAAGTAACGAAAATAACTAACGGTTAATATACCAAACAAGCAGCTGGGCCAAACAACAGCATCAAGGCCCTGGGCCAGTGGAACTGGAACTGGTCAAGTTGCATATTAATTTGATTTTCGATTTACAAAATTTGAAGCTTACGTCAAAAAATGTAAAATACGAATTAAAAAAAAAAAAAAAAAAAATAGACACAACAAAAATAACAGGTACAAATACCTAATAAGCTTAGGGCAAATGACGAGAGATTTTCACTAGACACGATGAAAGTGGAGCACTGGACTGAAAGAGCGGAAGAGCGGAAGAGATCGCAAGCTAACAACGACGACGACTACGACGGCGACAAGGAGGGGGAAGTCAGAGCTAGAGTTTTGCCAAAAACAAAAAAAAGGGCGGTGAAAGGTCAACACTCTCTTGCGGCAGAGTGAGATGACAAGATGTGAGAAATGAAATGGAAAACGAAACGAAACAATGTGGCCTTCAATGGGTCGTGGTCGACGACGATGGTCGTGGTGTAAGGTAGCTTCGCCTCTGCATCTCTTCATCTCTTTGCATCGTCATCAGCGACGTCGTCGTCGCCGTTGTCTTCTCTCTTGCAAAGATTATCTCTGGCACTTGCCTCAACGACTGGCACAACGCTGGCTTCAGTTACATAATCTGTTTTTGGCCATTTGGTTTGGTATAAAAACAGCGTGCCAAGTCTTTGGGCAAATCATTTCCAGTCGAATCATATAGCCCAACACAGACGGGGCCCGACTGAACAGACACACACACACACTCACAGGGAGCGAGAGAAAGAAACGGATATTGAAAGGAATCCTTAAGCAGAATGGCAGCTCGTTTCATTGTAAGTTTTAAAGTGATGGAGACACACTAAGGGGGAAATTGGATCCTAATTGATTGCTTTTCATCACCTATAGATTGCCATGCTCTTGGTGGCCACTCCATTGGCCTTAAGCAAGCCCACCTTTGGTCGGGAACATGTTCATATTCGCATTCATTTGCCCGAAAGTGGAGGCGGCGGCGGCGGACACGATCACCATGAACATCATGATTTTGGCGGTTACAGTGCCGGAGGTGGTGGCGGCGGTGGTGTCCAAGCCTATGAGATTCATGATCATGGTCATGGCGGCGGCGGCGGCGGTGGCCATGGAGGCGGTGGTCATGTGAGCACTTACGCTGTGATCACTGAAAATCATGCAGGCGGCGGTGGCGGTGGCGGTGGACACTATGAAGGTGGTCACAGCTCCGGTGGATACAGCTCTGGTGGCTATAGCTCCGGCGGTTACAGTTCCGGTCATGATGATGCCAAGATTGCAGCCATTGCAGCGGCAGCTGGCTCTGGTTCCGATCATGGACATGGCGGAGGCGGTGGTGGTGGTGGTTACGGAGGCGGAGATCACGGTGTGGCCCATATTGCTGCCATTGCTGCGTCATCGTCTCACGGTGGTTACAGCGGTGGTGGAGGCGGAGGCTATAGCAGTGGAGGACATAGCCACGATGATGCTAATGTCGCCGCCATAGCAGCTGCTGCCGGTTCAAGCAGTGGTGGATACAGCAGCGGTGGTGGCTACAGCAGTGGCGGTGGATACAGCAGCGGAGGACATGGACACGATGAGGCTAATGTCGCTGCCATAGCAGCATCTGCCGGTTCGGGCAGTGGCGGTTACAGCGGTGGCTACAGCAGTGGTGGTTATAGTGGTGGCTCCAGCTACAGCAGTGGTGGATCCAGCTATAACAGCTACAGTGGAGGCTCCAGCTACAGCAGCGGCGGTGGCTATGGCGGTGGTCATGATGACTCTCAATATGCTGCCGTGGCTGCTGCTTCAAGCGGCTCACATGGAGGCGGTGGTGGTGGTGGTGATGCTGGTTACAGCTACTCAGCACCTGCTGCTGGCGGTTGGTCTGGTTCCAGCTCAAATGGCTGGGCTTAGATTTTACCACAAACAGCATTGGCCATCTAGTCTCTATGTGCTCCATTTCATTGTTGAATCCCCCCTCTTAAGTTATACCATCAAATCCATCCCATTTGCCTTGTTGAAACAAAAAGAAAAATAAATTTTAGTTTTATATAATAATTTAATCATTTCGTGAAACCGAGATCTTTTACGGGATATCCTGCTTGGCTCAAGGAATGCATTACTTTCCTCTCTTTTTCCCCGTCTTATTGCTTTCGGCACTTTCCCGCAAAGGCCGAATGAACCAACGGTTAAAATGATCATAGACAGTAAAATAAAATGCTGTTGTCAGACCAGATTTGAAGAGAGTGGGGGACATGCCCTTATAGAAGCCGCTAATGCCCTCAACTCGATATGTGGAGGCCACACACTGCACAAATGACGGGCATATGGGATTGCGGCCGAAGGATTTGCGTTCATCCTCGAAAACACTCAATTGTATACGCTTCTTGACCACATCCGCTGGATAGACTAAGACTTTGGCACCCACACCAGCCAGTGCACCATTCATAAACAAAATAAATCCAGGGATAGTGCGTTGTGGATTGGGCTTTTTGGTTATACGCTCGTGAGCCACTATGACCGTTTCATTAAGAAATTTGTAAATGAGAAAATTGGCTCCGACCAATGGGAAAACCTGAACCAATGTGAATGGCAAACCTCTTGTTAGGCCAAGTAATCCCTTTTTCTGTATTATCTTATACACGCCGCTAAAGATGTCAACCTTGCTGGAACGACTATGCGCATCGGATGCCACAATCATTGTCCGGATAATGTCAAATGGCTGTGAGGCGATTGTACCCAAACAACCAGCCAAGCCGCCACACATAAAGAACGTCAAGAGTGGACGATTGGAAAAGAATTCCGTTCGATTGGCCAATATTTTCAAACGCTCATACGACCAGAACTGGACAAAGGCATACGTAATGCTCATTACTTGGCCGGAATTGTGACCCCTCCAAACGCCACGCAATCCCTCCTCCTTATATATGGAACTTAAAGCCTGCAGCATGCCACGATATTTCGATGATTCGTGACTCCCTTTCACCGGCTCCACTTGCAATTGGAAACGTATTTTCAACACATCGAATGGCTGGCACACGAATCGTGTACAGGCTCCGGCCACACCCCCGCCCACTGCCTGGAGGACCTGAACTTTCGTCGAGTTCTCGGTCATCTGCGGTCTTTGGTCAAGGAAAACGAAAAAAAAAAAAAACCAAATACAAAAGAAAATAAACTAAAGTCAAAAACTTATAATTTAGAAAAAGTTTTAACTAAATAAATAAGTCTACATGCCGATTTGGCAACTAATTTTTCGAATTTAGAAATATAAGTTTATTTACATTATTTGTTTAACATTTAACAAATGCATTCCTTTTCACTAAGTGGGGGATTTACTTTTTTGGCCGCCCCGTAGCTATGAACTGATACTCCAACATAACGTATACGCAAGGTGGGACAGCCAAACTGCGAGGCCCATTCGCTCTTTTTAAAAAAAGGTACAATGAATTTGAAAATTGTCTGAAAGGTCGACAAAGATTCTTTCTTCTATTTAAAGTATAATTTCGGCTAACTTAAATATAAACTTTTTCAACTTTATATTGCAAAATCTTTAAAAATGCAGACATTATTTCGAAAGCTTTTTGGGTGAAGGAAGTAGGACAAACTCTTAATTGGACTTTTTTTACCATAACACATTAATTGGCTGGTTAAACCTTTATTTATAGCAAAAATCGCCCTTTACAGGCAAATCCCCTTCGTGTGTACCCCAAAAAAAAAAAAAAATTAAGTTGTGATTAATCTTTTACACTTTTTCTTCATTTTCTCCCTTTTTCTTCTCTCTGCTGCCTTTTTTGGCCTTCTTATATTGCAGTTGCCAAACATCAAGTCGTTGCCTACACGCAAAAGTCGCAGGTCAAGCACGAGAATCGCCACATACAGTTGGTGCGCGAATATGGCTTCCATCCGCGCACCAAGGCCTCTGTGGAGGATGGCGATGTTTTGCCCCGAAAATTCGAGCCCTTTCCGGAAGATATGTATGGCAAGCCGCTGGAGGAGATTGACACCTTCATATACGAGGAGGTAAGTGGAACGGCACTAATTAGAAAGAACCCAAAAAAGAAAAGTCAACTGCAATAACAATTGCAAGTGGCACAACGGGAAATGGAACGAGACGCCGCCATTTTGTATAGTAACTCTTGCTCTCGTTGTCCTTGTTGTTGCTGCTGTTGTTGTTGTTATTGCTGCTGCATTTCGCCATTGTGGCCAAATGTAAAAGAAATTGTTTCTGGGGCTTAAGAGGGGGTGAGGCCGGGCAAAACGAATGCACTTTTCAGAGCAAACATAAGCACACAAAGCTGCCAGGTTAATGGAAATGCCTAAAACAGCCCTCGATGGCAGCTAAAATAAAACGGAAATCAGCGCAAATGTGGCGCGGCAATTAAATTAGAGAAAAAAGTGAGAATAAATTTTTGTTTTTTTGTTGTTTTTGGAAGGCAAACCACAAAAGAAAGAAACAAACAAAAAACACTCACATTCACACACACACACACACACAGAAGAACACACAAACAGTGAGGTTAAGTAAAGTATAGCAGGTGCAGGGATAGGGAAGACCTTTTTGTGGATAGGAAGGGGGCTATATGGGTCACCAGGCTCAGGCTCGAGCTCAAACACACGGGCACGGGGCACAGGAACTGGCAAAGTTGACAACACGGTGTATTTACGTGACTCAAACAAAACTGGCCACCGCCGCCGCCTTCGCCTCTGCCTCCATCTCTCTCTCTCTCTCTCTCTCTCTCTCTCTCACACACACTCTTGGTGGGGTAGCCGCAGCAGCCCGGACAAATTATAGACGAACATGCAAGTGGTGGTAGCGGTGTACATACACTCAAGACTTGGCGGCGTTCCATGGCATGGCCAGAACAGTATAAAAATACACGTGTCGTGGTAAAATAATTTTAAATAACGGGACTGCCAGCCTGCCTGCCTCCCTCTGTGTGTGTGTGTTTGTGGATGTTATGGTGTGTGGCACGGTAAAAGGAGCTGGTCAGGGGGGCCAGGGGGTGGGGCTTAAATAAACATGCATGTAGCCACAGGATAAAGCCTCAGGCATTCAGATATGCAAATGACAAGAACAAGTCACTGTGACTGAGAACTGTCGAGTCCATTAGCTAGCAAATATTTTATATTTTAAGCTTTCTATTTTTACCTTTAAAACAAAACAAAGGTGGACAAATCATTGCACAGGATAGCGCACAAATGTGTAATCAACTTAAACAAAAATGTCATAATAATTGCAAATGTCGTCCTTATGCCAATCATTTAACATTTACAGTCAGATAACGTTGAATTAAAAGCAGTTAAGATTTAACTTTAATATTTGTACACTTAAAAACATTGTGTTTTATATTTTAATGACATAATGTCAAAAAAGAGTTATATTTTACTGATTTCTTACCCATATGTAGGCATTTTACTTAACTACTTTAGTTGGTTATCTGGCACTTTAATTTATAAATTTGTATCTTTAGCTTAAAACAAGTAAACTTCAATCGCTTATATAATTTTGAAGTTAAATAACTTATTTTATCACTTTAATCACTTCAATAATTTTTAGTTATTTTACTTTAAAATTGTCTAATCGCTTGGCCAATTTTTAAAGTCCTTACTTAAACAGTAGTTAAACTGCTCATCAAACTCATCTTTTTATAATAATAAATTAAAACTCTGTTAGTTAACTTGTTTTAATTAATCAATTAGTACACATAAACATACTATATATACTTTCTCTTTCATTCAGTTTACTTTAATTGCAACTTTTTAGTGTTTACGCTAAAGCTTAGTCAAAGTTATTAGAAGATTGATGATGTTGAGGTCTAAACTCATCCATATACTTATGTACTATATCTAATATAGTTTGCCTTCAACTTAAATTGATCAATTACTTTATTTAATTTGTCCTAAATGAACTATGTGAAAAGTTTCTTTGCTAAAGTTTCAGCAATTTCAATTTCAACTAACGGAAACCCATCGCACTCTTGTTAGTGCAGGATAAATAAATGTCCCCTGCCTTACTTAGTCACTGAATATAATTGCTTGCTCATCTCTATATCCTGCCCGATAACGATAGCCAAACGACCGAGCAGATTGTAAGCGGCAAAGCAAAAACTAAAAGTTTTCTAATGCAAATGCATGGCGGAAAATCCGAAGCAAAGTGCTTAATTGCATTTAATAGAACGCTTGAAAACAGCTTGTTGTTTGGTTGGTTGTTCATGGAGCGGGGTGGGTGGAACACGGCACGGGGAAAGCCGGCAAACAAATACATGGGATAACAACAAGGACACTTTCAGTCTGTTTCTGTTGTGTACGATGATGATAATGATAATGATGATGATGATGAGAGACAGACGCCGCATGTTTGCCCAAACAGAAAACCACCCAAGACAAGACCACAGACCCAGCAAAGCAGCACCCGCACCCAGAGATGAGGCTGAGATCTAAACCGAGAACACAACTTTTCATTTTATGCACTTAAAAGTACACACGTACACATGCTTCCTCCACCTGTAGCCCCCCAACCGCCTCCTTCTTCAATCTTGTGTGTCTTGTTCCAGACAACAAAAAGGAACTAACTGCCTGCCAGTGGCATTTGCCGGTGGTCGACGCCACCCCCCACCCAGCACTCAATCTTCCGTCTCCCATACCCATCCATCCATCCAACCAACAAACTCAAACCAAAATCGTAATTTCTGCTTGTTACATTAAAATTTCTGCTTACTCGGCTGAACGAGACGTTTATGTGTGTATTACAGTGACAAACGACCTTCAGGCGAAGGGGTGTGCGAGTGGTTAGAGTGCCCAAAGGGGAGAGGAAAGAAGGGCGGGCACATCTGCATATATAATTGAAGAAGAAATCAAGGCGCTAATGAACAAACGCTTTCTGACTGACTGACTTGACTTGACTGTGTGTTGCTGGCTTCAACATTTTTTTCCTCTGGGGTGCCACCAACCAGCAAATCGATATTTCCGAAGGGAACCCACCAAAAGCACAAAAACCTGACGAGAACGAGAAGCGCACGACACGCGGGCCCAGAATAGTATTCCCCTTACATCGGTGTTTCTCCCTCCTTAACAGGAGGAGAAACTGCTGCTCTAGTGTAGTCAGATTCCTATGTGATTTGAATAATTGTATTAGCCGATTAAGGCCAAGAATTTATTGCCTTGGCCTTGACTCTTGAGACGATTTGGCTTTGTTGATTTGACTGCCAAGTCCCAGAGCTAGCTTCTTGATGGCCACGAACTACTCCTCTGCTTTTGTTTACGATGGTTCTCGGTTCCGTTCCTTCGGATGGCGTCCGCATCTTCTTAACATTTGATAGTTATAAATGTGGACAGATAAATAACAATTTCCTTTACATATAGTTAGCCGGTTTGACTAAGCAAAATGTGCTCCACACAGGCAAACACATGATTACATGCACGCACATACTCACACACACACTTTAGAGAAAATGTGGTTAGGTTGAAGCAAACTGCAAAAAATTCCGCTATAGCACCAAAAATTGAACACATGTGTTGGATTTTTTTTTTCTTGTGGAACAATTTGTTAAGAAACTCCAGTAATTTATTTAGAAGAAAACTTCAACAAGAAATTTTTCGAAGTGCGTTTTTAAATGCAGAATTCGTGTATTTTTTTGTGTGGAAAATTACGTGGGCCAGATCCCGCCCTTTCGCGTCCCTTTCTCCCTTATCAAAAGTAGAGGGCGAAAATTCGTGATTTGGCTTAAAACGGCATGCTCTTACGGACTCGGTGTTGTTGTAGTGTCAAAAAGTTCCTGCAAATAGAAGGAAAAAGCCACTAAATTAGTATGTCGCGTGACGGCAGGGGCTCCGCTGGACAATGGCCGGCAGCAAAATATCATGGAGCGAGAGGGGTGGGAGTGATTTACTTACCATTCAACGGTCGATGGCTGGGCACAGCTTACTTGGAACGTGCACGCATCTTCCTGCGCTTACGCTTCAACCTACGCATACGCTTCTTACGCCACTGCAATGAAATAAGTTGATAAAAACCATTAGATTGTTGCACTTTTCATTTCATTCATATTTATTTTGCACATTTTATTTTCATCACTTTTTCTTAACTACCACTTGAAATTTGCAAATTACCTTAGCTCTCATTTTCCTTCTAGTCTTGACGACGGTTTGAGAACGAAAGAACGAATAGACAGCGGAAGTTTAGCTCGACGACTCTAGCGTGGCAATTTTGACAGTTCAGTATCGAGTAGTATCGAGTAGCATCGAAAGTGACAGCGGCACAATAAGAAAAGCCAAATCGATCAAGCTAAATTTGAAAGCAACGGAAAAGAGCTAAATTAATTAGTTTAAAAAAATGCATAAAATAATAAGCAACAATTGAATGTAAATTTGTTTTTTTCTTTTATTATTTTTTACTTTAATGGTCTTCATATTATTGTCTTTATACTTTTGCCATATCTAGTAAACAATTTTTTATTCATAAAATATTTTTCCCATGGTGGATATAAAGTCACTTAACTGAGCCAAGTACGGGCGTCAGTTGTATTAGCTAGCAAAACAAAGTTGCCCAAAAAACAAGCCAAACGGTATCACTAATTTTTAAGAACAAAGCATCGAGTAGTATTGGAAGTGACAGCTACCGACAGTGTTGCTAATATAGTGGTTGGTGATTCTGTTAGCCAACACTGACGAACTATCGATAACTTTTCTATCGGCGCTAAAACATTTTGTTTCTAATATTTTTTTTTTTGCAGACATTTTGTGTGGTGTCGAAACGATTTCGTAAAAATTATATACATCGCTTTACTGGCACCAAAAGCCTATTTCTCTTCCATCCTTGGAGTCCAGCCCGTCGAGTATGCGTCTATATAGCAACAAACCAGTTCTTCGACTACTGTGTAATGGCCACAATTTTGTTCAATTGTATTTTCCTTGCCATGACCGAGACAGTGGAGGAAGCCGAGTAAGTTAATTTAAACGGGGAATACGAGAAGAGCACTATTTAACATTTGATCCGATTACAGATACATTTTCCTGGCCATTTACTCCATTGAGATGGTCATTAAAATTATTGCCAAAGGATTTCTGCTTAACAAGTACACCTATTTAAGAAATCCCTGGAATTGGTTAGATTTTGTGGTAATAACTAGTGGCTATGCCACTATTGGCATGGAGGTTGGCAATCTGGCCGGGCTGCGTACGTTTCGGGTGTTGCGTGCCCTCAAGACGGTGTCCATAATGCCCGGCCTAAAGACTATTATCAATGCGCTGCTACACTCCTTTCGCCAATTGGCAGAGGTCATGACCCTAACCATCTTTTGTCTGATGGTCTTTGCTCTGTTCGCCCTGCAAGTGTACATGGGTGAACTGAGGAACAAGTGCGTGCGGCAGGTTCCCACAGATTGGAATAACATCTCACATCTGGATTGGCAAATGTAAGTTAAATTTCACCAGCTGAGGGAAAAGTATTTGGTTAATCTCTCTCTGTTATTATTTTACAGATGGGTCAACGATACGGATAATTGGCTCTATGATGAGGAGGAGATGCCCATGTTGTGTGGCAATCTGACAGGTGCACGGCATTGTCCATTGGGTTATGTGTGCATCTGTGTTGGTGAAAATCCCAATCATGGTTATACCAATTTCGATAATTTCATGTGGTCCATGTTAACCACATTCCAGTTAATTACCTTGGATTACTGGGAGAATGTCTACAATATGGTTGGTTATTAAGTTTTTGATATTCCTTTACACTCATTCATCACACTGACTCCTCCTTCGTTTAGGTATTGGCCACCTGTGGCCCCATGAGCGTATCCTTTTTCACTGTGGTTGTCTTCTTTGGCTCGTTCTACCTAATCAATCTAATGCTAGCCGTTGTGGCCTTAAGCTACGAGGAGGAAGCCGAAATCACAAACGAAGAGCGCAAAAAGGATCTTCTCGATCATCGTGATGATTCCACATTTAGCTTTGATCCCTCAGTGCTGAATGTGAAGAAGCTCAATAAGAACAATAAGAAGAAAATTGACTCACGCAAAGGTGTGCTTCTGGCCTCGTATAGCAAAAAGAAGACGCGACGAAAAAAGGGTGGCAAAGGTGGAAAAGATGGCAGCAATGGAACCAATGGTAATGGCAATGGCCAGGATGACAATAAATCAAATTCGGCCACCCCAAGTCCGGGACCAAGTCCACGTCACAGTGCCACCGAAAGGCCATCGGCACTTAGCCTACAAGCCCAGAAGCAATACCAACAGCAAATAGAACATCAGCAGCACCAACAGCAGAAACAACAAACAAAGCACGATCAGCAGGAGCAAGAGGTAACCAAGGTGGCTGCATCGAAAAATCGTATTAGCTTTCAGGATACAAATGTTAATGTCAAGAATCCAAATATGCTATACCCCTCCGACTACAAGGGCCAATTGGTGGCCAGTAGCCGTCAGACTAGTTCCAACTCCAGTGGTGTCAATCGTGAATCCTCACAAGACGATTCCGGTGTGGTAGACGACGATCATGAGGAACAGGATGCATCTAATGAACTACTTGGACATGTATCCACTGTAGAATTGGCCTTGTCGCCCCGCGAAGTACGACTGATCAAATGTAATGGGAATATTGCCAGAATCAAGAATCATAATGTCTATGCCTTACATCAGGAGTTTTCATCGCAAGTTGTCGTTATAGGTAATTGATTGGATAATTAAAGGACATTGACTAGTTGTAATTTCATCACACCCTTTTTTCTTACAGATGACCTTCCGGATAGAAACTGTGATCGTTGCATTCATTGCTGTGCCGACTATGAGAGCTGGCTGCAATTCCAGAATTGCCTATATAAGGTGGTACGTGATCCACTCTTTGAGCTGGCCATAACCCTTTGCATTGTGCTCAACACTGCCTTTCTCGCCATGGAACATCATGGCATGAGCGAGAGTTTTCGTAATGCCCTCGATGTGGGCAATAAGGTAAGTATTGTGTTTTTTTCTTATTCATTTTGCTTTTTCTTCTAATGGTAATCCATTTTAGGTTTTCACCTCAATTTTCACCTTTGAGTGCATAGTGAAACTAATGGCCTTATCCAAGGATTTCTTTCTATGTGGTTGGAATATTTTTGATTTGATTATTGTGACAGCGAGTCTCTTGGATATAATATTCGAATTGGTAGATGGTCTAAGTGTCTTAAGAGGTCTACGATTGGTGAGAAATTCTGAAATCCTAAAATTAACGATTCTTTTATATATAATTTCATAATTTTTAGTTACGTGTGTTGAAACTTGCTCAATCCTGGACCACTATGAAGGTTCTATTGAGTATTATAATATCCACAATTGGGGCCTTGGGTAATCTTACACTGATTTTGGTCATAGTCATCTATATATTCGCTGTGATTGGCATGCAATTGTTCTCCAAAGATTATACGCCAGAGAAATTTGATCCAGATCCAGTGCCGAGGTAAGGGCTATATCTTTTAATTATTATATAGAGTTTTATAATTGATGAAAAATTATTTTCTAGATGGAATTTTAATGATTTCTTTCACTCATTTATGATGATCTTTCGCATTTTATGCGGCGAATGGATTGAACCTCTTTGGGATTGTATGCGAGCTGAAGAGGAGGTGAGTTTAACTTTTCCTTAGGATTTTGACAAATAGAATTTCTCAATGTTTTTGTAATCTCCCATTTACAGCAAGGTGCCTCCACTTGTTTTGCCATTTTTCTACCCACTTTGGTTATGGGCAATTTTATGGTTTTAAATTTGTTCTTGGCCTTGTTGCTCAATAGTTTCAATTCCGAGGAGCTAAAGTCAAAGAAAGAGGTAAATCAATTGATTTCTACTTAAAGTATTTAACAAACTTAAGTATTTCAATATTGTTTGTGGAATGTCTAAATGTCTAAAAATCTGTGTGTGTACCAAAAATCTGTGTGTATGTGTGTGTGCCAAATCAAATTTTTAAACCTAATGCCTCAACAATTTGTGGGTTTTCATTCACCAGAAAAAAAAAAAAAACAAAAATACCAATTGAATTATACACCCAAAATCAGAGCAAAACTTTTTTGTTTCAGAATTACTAAAAAAAAAAAAAAAAAATCAAAAAAAATTAAACCAAAATCCCAGAATGTTTTATACACAAAATCAATTTTATTTACATTATTTCTCACATCTCAAAAATTCTCATTGAATGTTTTGACCCACTTAAGTTAAAATCGGCCCAAACCGAATATTGAAAAAAATCTTAATATTTATTCTATGTCTATGTATGTATGTATGTCTATGTAGGTCTAATTAAATCAACAAAATTTTGTTTTAAATGCACTTACATAAAAAAAAAAAAACCAAACTTACCTTTAACCTTTGACTAAACTATTTAAATTAACTAAACATTTCTGTTGTCAACTTTGCACCATGCGTTTAAAAATCTAAAACTAAAAAACACTTAAAACACACACAAACAAAAAAACACTAAAAAAAACAAACAAACTAAATTTTTAAATACACAAAAAACCGTTAAACAGATTTTCAAGAAAAAGGTAATTTTTTAAACAAAAAACTTAAATCCAAAAAAAAAAATCCTATTTTCCAATTAATCAAAAGAAAAAAGAAAAAAAACTGTAGCTTGCTTTTAAACAAACAAAAAAAAATTCCTTAGTACAAAATTTTCTAATAAATGTATATAGCGCAACCAAAAAAGAACCCCAATCTATATAATTATATATGTATTTATTCTTAATTAATTGTTAATAATGTGTTTTTATGTTGCCTCCAATTTGTGTCAATCAAATCAAGTAGTTGAAATCTTTTGATCATTTCATGTTCAAAACTAATGCATATATCCTTTTTGTTAACAACAATAAACATAGGAAGTTGGCGAGGAATCAAAACTGGCACGGAGCATTGAAAGGGTTCGTGATTTGATACGTAAAAAGCGGCAAGAGCGCAAAGATCGCAAAGAGCGTAAATTTGCTGAGAAATTCCAACAAATTGTCCTGGAAGCTCAGCAGGCGCAGCATCAGCAGCAGCAGCAGCTTTTGCAGCAGGGGCAAGGGCAATCGCAGGCAGTTCTTGAATTAGATAAACCCAATCTGTTGGCCGAGACCAAATTTCATAGATTGAGCTATCAGGTAAGTAAGCAATTCAGTTGAACGAAAAATCTCATGCTAATCCTTTAATATCTTAAACCTTTGCAGGAGTCTATGAATCGTCCTGTCTCTGGCTCAGATTTTGGTTATCAAATTCCTTTGGCTGAAAATCTGCATACAATTGTCGATGGTCTAGAATATGAGGAACCTTTGCTCTGTGAACAGCAATTGGAGCAAGTGCAACTGCCACAGCAACAACCACAAATGCCTCTGACAAGCGATTCCTTGCCGCCATCGTATGAGGTGGCCATTAGTTCTCAGATAAGTCAGAATCTTTTGCCAGAGCGCAGTCGGTTGCAGCATCAAATATCTTCGGGAGTGGGCACCCAGCATAATGACTCACGCGATGAGGCTACCTACACCGAATCGATAGAACTCCGCCTGCTGGGCCATTACAATTCCACAGATACTGATCCCTATGTCAATGATCAACGTAGTGGCTCATTTGCCCGGGTGGACTCACTGCAAGAGGCCTCCGAACATGATGAGGCCTATCTCAAGTATCAGAAATCTTTGCTCACACGCTCTCCCAGTTATCGCAAAAGTTTGGATCGCCTGTCACAGTCGAGTGGTCAATCGCTAATTAAAACGGAGACCGAAGAGGGCGGCAGTCATATGAGAAGACATTCGAGTGGTCATTCGCTCAATTCTATATCCATTGACCAGGATGAGCTTTTATCACAGCAAGGGGGAAATTTGCGCGAAGAATTGCTCAATTGTGATCAGAAGGAGTTGTTTCAATTCCTGCAAGAAGAGGATAAGACACAACCTATGCGTTCACATCGTTCGTCGCAGCTGCAATTGGACAGTAGTGAACCTCTTGCGGAGCATTCCGAGTTCGATAACATAATACAAAGTTTCGAAAAGGAATTGGAAGAGATTAAACGTTCCACCACCTCGCTAGAGAGAAAATTATCGACACTCTCTGAACCCTCGCCGGCAGCTGATGTGGCCACGCGAGCCATTATGGATCACATTGCGCATATAACAGCTGCCTCGGAACGCACTACAGCCGATGAGGTAGTGCATCCTTTGAATCCCTATGACAGCTATGACCTGTCCAGCGTGCCCAGACGATCGCATTCGGTTAGCTCAACGGCTCATCGTCAGTCGGTGAAATTGAAACGCCGCAGTTTGGAGAAGCAGCGCAAAATTGACGAGGACTTTAGCATCTCGAATGAGATACGTAAAATCTGTGATCAAATTCATGCCCCCTTCATAGCCATGGAGGCCATGGCTGTGGCGGCAACTAGCAATAGCTCCGGCGGAGCCAGTGGAGCTGGATCACCATTTATGCGTCGGAAAACTGATCCATTTAGCCTTCAATTCGATCGCTTTAAGCGTCTCTCACTTATCGAACGACTCGAAGAACTGCCCGAAGAGGAAAAACCGATTTCAACGCTGCGCATTGAGTCGGAGAAAATGCCACGAAAATTCCTTCACGGTGATCCACAGCAGCTAAGCCAATTGGATAGCTTATCGCTAAAGAGCACCAATTCGTATGAGAATTTATTAATACAGAAGCAAAAGCAATCAAAGACCGTACCAGCCACACCGCCCACATCCTTGAAATCGAACATTGAGCCACCAACACTGGCGCAAATTTCATCGCTAAAGGCCACACCGCCGCTGGCTGCTCTTACCGAGCATCAGCAGCATTTTCATGCAACAAGTATACAGACAACAACCACACCACATGACCATCAACATCAACATGCACATCCACATGCACATGCCATGGCCGGCAAACGACAACGCTCGGAGCATCCACAATCGACCTTAGACAAAGCCGCTTCCTTTCAGTCCGCCCGCACCGAATCCCATAGCTCGGGAGTGGCCGAGGTTAGCCAAAAGACTGAGACACTGTTGCATCCTCATGCATCCCAAGAGGGAGTGGCCACCATTGCATCCACGACCCCAAAACCAACATCGGCTTTCTCACGTCTGACCGAAAAACCATGGCATTGTCTGGTTTCCTACGTGGACGATCTCACTGTCGGTGGGAGACGTAATTCGCAGGGCGCCTACAATGATCCCATGACTTTTCCCAGTTTCGGTCAAGCGAAGCCGCCAAAAGTGCCAGATGATTGTTTTCCCCAAAAATGCTACGATCAGTGAGTAGAGTTTATCTCCAAAAAGGAATCTCTTTTATACTTTTTTCTCTTTATAGCTTCTATTTTCGTTGTCCCTGGTTTATGTCCTGCATGGATACACCAAGTGCCAAGCATTGGACACGCATTAGGACGGCTGTCTTGACGGTTGTCGATACTCCGGCCTTTGAGTGGTTTGTCTTAGTGTTGATCTTTGCGTCGAGTATTACGCTCTGCTTCGAGGATATCTATCTGGATAGCAATAAGACACTGAAACGTGTCCTCTATTGGACAAACTTTTCGTTCTGTTTGATCTTTGTGGTGGAAATGATATTAAAATGGTTGGCTTTGGGCTTCTCCAAATATTTTACAAGCTTTTGGACTATTCTTGATTTCATCATAGTATTTGTGAGTAGTCTAATATGTATATGAATATAATCTTCCAACTATATATATATATGTGTAATCCCTTTTAGGTCTCTGTCTTTTCTCTACTCATTGAGGAGAATGAAAATTTGAAGGTTTTACGCTCATTGCGTACATTACGAGCCCTTAGACCCCTAAGAGCCATCTCGCGGTAAGTTGGACATGGAGTGGACCCCGATCCTAATCGATATTTGATCTTTAGGCTGCACTCAGACATTTGACAACGCCAAAACAAACAGAAAAAAAAAAGAAATAGGATAAACAGAAACAAAGAGCTATGCAGTGTTTAATACAATCTCGTATCTTCTTTATGGATTTCGAATAGAAATACATGTAGAACCACCATCCTAAAACTCCATAGCCTCTCTCGATAATTGTATATAATTTGTGTATATATATTTATTAGACTTGTGTATATATATATACCTATATTTAGTATGTTCAGGGACTGCAAATTCAAATCGAAATCAATTCAAACAGATCAGATCAGATCATAAGATATTCTTGAAATTGCCGAAAGACTATAATTTTTCAATCTGCTGTAAATATCATCAAAAAATTTTAAATTCCAAATATATAGTGTTTATACCTAGATTAATTGGCCAAAATAATCTTAATACATACAAATATGAAAATTAAATTTGCTTTCCTTTAGAGTACCGTTCCTTTGTTGTAGCTCAAAGTGTTATCATTTCATCAATCATATCCATCAGTTTTATGCACCTTTGTTTATATAAACTGCCCGCCCCTCTCCCAAAACTATATATACTCCTCCTGTCCAAATAATCCTGTAATCTATAGATAAACGACAATGTCATGTGACCAACAAGAAAACCAATCCAAAACAAATACCCAATGTTTCTATTCCAGGTGGCAAGGAATGCGGATTGTAGTAAATGCTCTCATGTATGCAATACCATCAATTTTCAATGTACTTTTGGTTTGTTTAGTTTTTTGGTTAATATTCTCCATAATGGGTGTACAATTTTTTGGTGGTAAATTTTTCAAATGCGTCAATGAAATCGGCGAATTGCTGCCAATTACCGTGAGTAACGAACCCAATCAATCCAAAATCAAACAAATTCATATTCAAAAGAAAATTGTATAATTAACTCAAATTGATAAACAAATTTAAATATATTATGTGATAATTTAATGTAGGAGGTCAACGATAAATGGGATTGCATAGAACAGAACTATACATGGATCAATTCAAAAATCACTTTCGATCATGTTGGCATGGGATATCTGGCCCTATTGCAAGTGGCCACATTTGAGGGCTGGATGGAGGTGATGGCCGATGCTGTCGATGCCCGTGGAGTGGATTTGCAACCGCAGAGAGAAGCCAATTTATATGCATATATTTATTTTGTTATATTTATTGTATGCGGCTCATTCTTTACCCTGAATCTGTTCATTGGAGTTATCATTGATAATTTCAATATGCTCAAAAAGAAGGTAAGTTTATTTGTGGCCCATGAAAAGAAAAATATCTCCCAAAACACTCATTGTCATTTTATCATTCCCATACCCATGGCAATTGTATATAACTATAAATCTCTTAAGAGAACAAAAGATGCATACATATATTGTTGATAATGTCGATGTTGTATATATATATATATATATATCAAATTAAATGTTTCACATTTTTTTCTCCATTCTTAAAACACTTTGGTTTGTTATTTTTTTTTCTCTCTCTTGGTTTTCTTATTATTATTATTATTGTTATTGTTGTGTTATTTAACAAATTGTTTTATTAAAAATATAGTATGAAGGAGGAGTGTTGGAAATGTTTCTCACCGAATCTCAAAAACACTATTACACGGCCATGAAAAAATTGGGACGAAAGAAACCACAGAAAGTTATTAAGCGACCCATAAATCATTTTTTAGCTATGTTTTATGATTTATCCAATTCGAGAAGGTAAAGCAACAAACAACAAACAAATAAATTACAACAAAACAAAAACAAAACCAAATTAAGAAAATCCTATAGAATCTGAAATCTGAAAAACAATTTGTTTTCCTATTCTAAATTTAAATCTACGTAACAATTAGTTCTATCTTAGTTTGGGACCACAAAAATAATAAGATTTGGTGATAGAATTCATTTAAACACTTTTTTTTTGTGAATGATTAAAGATGATGATTCACTTTAAAGCTCTTGCAATATTTTTGATTAATTTTCAATAACAAAAGATTTAAAAAAACAAAAACCACCGATTGATCAAAAATAATGTATTGAATCTCTATCGAATGCCTGATGAATCAATGTTGTAACTAGCAGCACTTTTAAACTGTCTCCAACTTTCCCCAACTATCCCAACTAACTATCTAAAATTAAACTCCTTTTACCTACTTACTACTATTTAATCAATGTAGTCCTTCTGGTTTTAATACTCATTTTGGGGGTTTCTAAATTTCTTTTCTAATACTTATTAGATCAAATTTGGCATGTAAAATATATATATAAATAGTTTTAGTTTTCAGTTAGATTTAGTCTTATGTATATATAGTCCTATATCTTCGGCTTTGTCGAAGGTCTCAACCTTGCTACTTGAATTTTGAAAGGTTTATACACAAAAATTAACATTAATCTTGATAAATATTTATGCACAGATTCGAAATTGCGATCTTTGTACTGATTTTTCTAAATATGCTTACCATGGGCATAGAGCACTACGATCAACCACATGCCGTATTCTTTATACTGGAAGTAAGCAATGCATTTTTCACCACAGTCTTTGGTCTGGGTAAGTGAATATTGAGATAAAGATATTGGACTTATCAAATCCTTTTAATATTCTTCACTTCGCAGAGGCAATTGTTAAGATTGTGGGTCTACGTTATCATTACTTCACTGTGCCATGGAATGTCTTTGATTTCCTCTTGGTTTTGGCCAGTATATTTGGCATTTTAATGGAGGACATTATGATTGATCTGCCCATTAGTCCGACTCTGTTGCGTGTCGTTCGTGTGTTTCGTATTGGACGTATTTTGCGACTCATTAAGGCCGCCAAGGGCATAAGAAAGTTGTTATTCGCTTTGGTTGTATCGCTGCCAGCTCTGTTTAATATTGGAGCCTTGCTTGGTCTGATTACCTTTATCTATGCCATATTGGGCATGTCTTTGTTTGGTCATGTGAAGCTGCAGGGAGCCCTGGATGATATGGTCAACTTTCAGACATTTGGTCGTAGTATGCAATTATTGTTTCGTCTGATGACCTCCGCCGGTTGGAATGATGTTTTGGAATCTCTGATGATACAGCCACCGGACTGTGATCCATTCTTCAATCGTCAAACGAATGGAGATTGTGGCCATCCCTTGCTGGCCATAACATATTTCACTAGCTTCATTATAATCAGCTATATGATTGTGATCAATATGTATATTGCCATCATATTGGAGAATTTCAATCAGGCCCATCAAGAGGAGGAGATTGGAATTGTTGAGGATGATTTGGAAATGTTTTATATACGCTGGTCCAAGTAGGTTTATCGGATAACAATCCATTTTGATCTGAAATCGAGGGATTAAATATTAATAAAATTGTATTGATAAATTTCATATTCTTTGTTTATTGTAGATATGATCCACATGCCACCCAATTTATACACTTCTCGCAACTGTCCGATTTTATTGCCTCTCTCGATCCACCATTGGGCATCTCGAAGCCCAATAATGTCGCTTTAGTGTCATTTAATCTGCCCATTTCGAGGGGCAATAAAATACACTGTCTCGATATTTTGCACGCGCTGGTTAAGCACGTGTTAGGTCATGTCGAGGAGACCGATAACTTCAAACAGTTGCAGGAACAAATGGATGTCAAGTTCAAGAAACAGTTTCCAACCCGTAAAGAATTGGAAATTGTTTCATCGACACGGATCTGGAAGCGTCAGGAGAAGGCGGCCAAAACGATACAGCTGGGTTGGAAAGACTATTTGCGGTACTCCTCCCCCACTTCATTAACCACATACATAATAGAGAAGAAGTCCTTAAACGAATCCTTCTACCAAAAATAGTCCAAATATTTAAAAAAGGAATTTTGTTTAAAATTTTTGTATTAACTTGATCTATGATTCTTTTATACGCAGGCGCAAGAGGGAGAAAGAGCGTTCCAATTCGGGTGATAGTGCCACACAGAATTCCAGTCCAGGTGGTTGGCAATCGAAACTATCGGCCCTGAATTTCTTCCATCTGCAGGTGAGTTACTAAAATGAATATTAATCTAAAGATTTGTGTAAATATTGGCTTAACTATTTGTAGGTTAGCCGCAGGGGAACTGCCTGCTCAAGTCGTGCCTCTTCGCGGAAATCCTCACGAGCCTCCGATGCCTCTGATTTAAGCGAATTGGCTGGTCCATGGCTAAATTTACCATTAATGCTTGTCTCTGGGGCCGATGATGTGGTTAAGGATATTAAGCAACAAAGCGATGAGCTGGGCAAACGGTAGTTAATTCACCCACACTACACCCAATCTCACCACACACACACAAACACACACAAATACACCACACATTGATACCTTTACCAATGCAGCGCAAATGAAAATGCAATTTTTAGACGAAAGGCTCCTACTCCTCCTCTCTGTCTCTCTGTTTGACTCTCTGCCTCTGCCGCGAAATTGAAACCAAACCAAAAGAAAAACAAAAATTGTTCAGCTTCAAATCACACACCATGAATTTATAACCATTTTTGTTGTTGTTTGTTATTATTATCCACAGTGTGTATATGAATTTAAGACCTATTTATTTTAGCATATCCTCTTGTATCTCCCTAAACTATGAGTCCTTGCTCGCCGATATGGTAACAGCCGTTTTACGAAGTGGCTCCCAGCCTAGTGGCCTGAATTATTTAGGTAAAGGCAAAAATTTATCTAAAATCTCATCAGCTCCTTAGCCAAAAAACTTAGCAAAATACAAAAAAATCAAAAGCTCTCACGTACTATAACTACTTACTACCTACTTACTACTACTACTACTACTATTATAACTACAAAACTCAACTTAATCATATTCAGTATCAGTACCCAGTATATATACATATATACTCTTAAATATATATATAGAATCTTTCTATATATATCTAGTTTCAACATTCAAACAAAATCGCTCAAATTTACTAATCATCATTAAAGCGAACGCAAGCAAAATCAAAACAAACAAAAAACCGACTCTTTAAATACTCTCCCTCTCTCTCTCTCTCTCAAATACTCTGTCAAATACTCATTACTGCCGCAATCAAAATATATATATTTAACAAGTACTTAATAAGCAACAGCAGTTAAAACTTAAACAATTACATTCGAGTAAAATGACAAAAACAAAATTTTATCATTTGTAAGTAGTGGACCGCCTCTGTAATTCTCTTTGATCTCTATCACTCTACAAAAATAATAATAAGACTGGCAAAAAATTCGCCCAAATCAGTTTGTTAGCTCGCTCGCTCGCTCTCTTTGTCTCTCTCTATGTAATAATACTTATTAATAGTCATATTTGAGTTTGATTATCTAGAGTTCGCTGCACTTTGTTTAGTAAAAACAAAACAAAAAAACAAAAATCCATCTATAAATATATACATACAACAAATAGTACATTCTTTAGTCCTTGCCTTCAGTTTTATGTAGCCGCATTGTTATATAACATGGCCCTATCTGACTGCATCTTTGAAATTGGCTAACAAAAAAACAAAACTAAAACAAAAAACCGTCACGAATTCGTTAACCGAAACTGTATCCTTAATTCGAAAACAAAAACCAAAAACAAATACCCCACGACTCATTTCCCCCATTTGCTTCTTACAGATTTTCGTTTTCAAGTATTTTTCGTCGAAAAATTGCAGAGAATTTTGATATATATATTTGCCTAATGGTTCGCTAATCTATATTTGTATCTATACAAACAAATTTGTGTATAATTTGTGGATCAAACTGGGGGCTGGCTTTTAGTTGTAAACGAAAACGTATGCCAAAATTTATTTAAATATTTTTTCATTCGCCTAAAATTTAATTGATTGTTAACTTTATTTTAAGCCTCAAATAAGTTTATAAGCAAAATTTAAAAATTATTTAATGTATTTTTTAAAACGTTTAAAATCGAACTTTTTACGGATCTGCTCTCGTTTCCAAATCCTCCGCAATTACTTATTGTATTTGATGAAAATCTCCCACTCTATAAATATCCAAAACTCAAGATTCACATTTCTTTAGAGATATATTAGTATTTTATTTCCGAATCGAAATCCACAGAGGATTTTGCCAACCTTTTTAAAGTTTATGAACAATCCAAATGAAATTGAATAACATTTCCATTTAAATTACTTCTGCATTTTCAGATAATTTTCTAAAAATTCTTTGAAAATTCATGTCAGTTCCCAATTTGTCAATTACTCTTTAATAATTTGATCATTATATTGAAAAATATCATATCAAACATTTCAAAAAAGGAGTAAGATAAAAAAAGCTATTAAATGAAAACCACTGTTCATTTAAATTTATGCAATTCTAAAAAACAAAAAAATTTATCAAAATTTGTAAACAAGAATAATTAAGTACTAATCTAAATACAACTAATGAAACGTTTTTTTAGTTTTTTTATGATGGATAAAAATTGATTAATTGAATATGAAATAATTGATTGCGTTAATTTGCGGTCCCTTTGATTTGACTAGACTAATTGCTGTTATTAAAAGCCAGCCCTGCTTTTTGATCCCGCTCTGCCTATCTCTCTCTCTCTATTTGTCTCTCTATCTACATGTAATACTTACCAACAAATACTATATTAATTTTTTAATTACCATTATGATTATGTTATATACCGATATATGATTACAATTTTTCATTATTATTGTTATTATTGTTATCATTATGTTTATTGTTATTGTTATTATCGATCAACTATTAGCGGTAGCATATTTGTGGAAGCGCCTAGAGCAACTCGTCGCCGAAGCTTTTATAATTTCTTTTTGCGTCATCAGGATGCTGTCGATGACAGCTTAACCTCACCTTCAGTACATAGAAAAAGTAATTATTGACAAGTGCCTACTACTTAAAAAACAAAAACAAAACAAAAAACTTACTCAGTTCACCTTTCAAGAATCACGCATTAATATATCTAATATATCCTATAAATATGAAAATTTTGTATATATGCATATACTCCTGTACATATATGTTTTAACTATATAGTCTAATATGCACTTTACTTACTTACTTCAATTCTATATTCAACCATAAAACCATTTCAAAATATCCATAAAAAATCAATCATGGCTTCACATCGATATATACTCTCATGTTACTCCACCGAGACCAAGATCTGTAACTCTCCCTTTATCTCTAAAAACTAAAAACTAAACTATCTCTGTACTGTTTTAATCACACCACAATCTAACTAACTAACTTAACTTATGTATCTCATAAACCTAACTACCCACCCACCTACCTACCTCGTTTTGTATATTCTCCTCTGTATATCTTTAACTAAGTATATAACTATATATATATATATGAATTTATGTTGTGCCTTTTAACACTCAACACTAATCTGTGTCTCACAATTCCCCTTCCCTCGAAAAACTCACCAACAGCAGCCGCTATAAACACCACCAACACCTCCAACACCACCAACACCACAACCACCACTTCAACATCCGCCTCCGCAACAGCCATAGCCGCTACGAGCGAGAGCGATAGACAAACCCAAATTCATCCGCATCCGCAAATGGCTCCAACTCCAAGTCGTAAGCGTGCCTCGAGTTTTATACGCAAGAAACCGCCCCTAGAACGAGGTCTGTCAGCACAGAGCGCTTTAAGACTTAACAAGAACGCTTTTGTCTGTATGTGTCGATTGTCAATTGATGTCTTATTTGATCCTCTAGGATTCGATAATTCAAAAACTAATTTATTCATTCCAGCCGAAGGACCTGCTCCGGAGGTTATAGTGACCAAACCTTCACCAGATCAACAAACTCATCCAACGCATACGCTTAGCTTGCGACCAGATAATGCCACATTGGTTCATGTCCTGGTGCATCGTGAGAGCGAGGAATACAAGGATGAGGAGGACGATGAGCAAGGTTATTCAGGCACGGGCCATGAATCGAAACCAAAGCCTCCACAAATACGTATAAGTAGTGGGTCATCGGATAGTCAATTGGCTGCCGGACATATGCAAATGCCCTCAACAGTTCAAATAATGGTGGACAGTCCGAAGGATCCGCCACGTGGTGATTTCAGTAATCTCGGCCTCGAGGAGAATAGTACTCAGCCGCAGCATGCTCCTATCGATGTCAATGTGCAGGGTGATACCTCGCAAGTGTTCTACGATTATAATCCCGAAATTGTTGAAGATCCAACAACTCTGCAGTCATCGCAATCCACAGAGACTAGATGACCTTCAGAGCGGGGGAGAATGTCAACGATAGCCAGAGGGGCAGTGCCACAAGTAGTACCATCAGCAGCAGCTCCAACGCCACCAACAATGGCAGCTCATCAACAAGTTGACAACCTCCAGTTGTCTGATTCCCAAATGCATTTCACTCATTTAGTATTTATAGTCTCTTAGGTTTTAGGCATTTGTTAAAGATAGTCGGATTAACTATATATATATATATATAAATACTAAACTAATTAGTCGCTTTATACAAACCGCATCAAAACATATACACAAACTCACACAAACATACATCTACGTACATATATATATATATATATATCAATTTTGTGCTTAATTGATCAGAAGAATGGAATTTATATTTGGCCTAAGGATGAGTCAGTCTTAAGGTTATCAAAAGTGCTCCAATTTGAAATAAAAGGACAGGAATAGGCCCAAAGATATTCTCTCTTTGTTTTTTACCTCTAACTATTTAAAGATATCTTAGAAGCAGTTTTGAAATTTATTTTCTGTTAAATGAAAAACTGAATACTAAAACTTAATAACTCAAAATATCTTCGGAGTTGATAAGGCAGCTAATTTTAAATAATTTTGGTTTTTAAATGAGACACAGAAATTAAATGTTAAACGAAATCTTCGTCAGTTGAGATCTTATACTTTCATGAGGTTAACTATAAACCTTAAACCTTTTGATTTTTAAAGCTCTTCTTAGGAATTGTAATGAAATGTGAATTCTTTTCCTTAAGGATTATTATGACATTTTGCTTTGAAAGATTCTTTTAATCGACTTTCTAGATCAATTAAAGTTGATATAATTTATTAAATTAAGTAGAATTTTGATTAGTTTAAGCATTATTCTGTGTTTTGAAGTGCTTGACTTCTTATATGATTTTCAGAATTACTTTAATTTGCCATTAACTATTTTTTAAATCTTTTTAAAAGTGATAAAATTCTAAGGGCAAGTTAAAAATATGCTTTGATGGCATTCTTTAAGCAAAAAGAACTTCAAAATGTTTGTAAATTGAGATTGAACTCTAAACTTGTAGGCACAACTATGATATACATACATATATATATATACACACACACACATACGCGGAAACGGAACTATCTAACAAAAAAAATGAAAACTTTCTATATACATAGTACATAGTATATATGGGCCATAGTATAATGAAATGAAATCAATATAATTATAACTCTGTGTTAACAAAAATGTGCATTAAACCGGTACAGAATCAGAAATCAAAAGAAAAAAAAAAAACCATAAAAAGAAGATTCAGAACATTATATATCAATTAGACTATAATATTTATATAGCATAGCTTATACATAAATACATACCTACACACATATACATTATGAAGTCAACTGGATTGGTTAATTCATGTCAGTCAGTTGATGGATCAATCGGTTGATCAGTAGACGAATCATATCGTGAATATTTAAAGAAAAAAGGTTGTTTTGTTCTTTCTCTAGTGATTTGGGTTGAAACTATAAAAGACCTACACATATACATATGTAACTAGCAGATCATATATATATATATAGATATATAAACTAGTAAAACTATTCAGTTTTCTTTCTTCTTAAATACTATACTATACAATATGTAGTATATTTTGTACATATGCCAAAGGAAGTATTTTAAACAAAATAAAAAACTAAAAAAAAGAAAAGCAAAGTTAAAGAGCTAATACAACTATAGAAATTACCATACATACTATATACATACATACATATAAATATATGAAAATTAGTTAGCAACAATTGAAGAAATGTTTTTTCGTTATAATTCCATTACCGATTGTTCAAGTACAAAAATGCGAAGTATTAGTAGAATTGAAAATATATACATAAATACATTTATTATATGAAAACAAAAGAAAAGGTATACTGTACAGACTCTCCACTCAAACACTTCAATCATTACTCCAAAAAACACAAAGAAAACAAATCAATCAATCTATCTAAAAAGAAAAAAAAAATGACATCAGAGAACTTAAGCCAAATCCAAGTCAAGTAACACACAAGAAAAAAAAAACACACTCAAAGGCAGCCCACTTGGGTTTTATCTTTATAAATAAAGATAAAGAAAATAACTCTTATTAATCGAAATGTACCAACTAAATGCATAAGTTTATAAACTAAAAACAACAAAAGTCAGTTGAAACAGCAGTCCTACCCAAACAACAAAAAGAAAAAAAGAAACCAAGCAATATGTGCATTAAAAAGACCAGTGAGAACTTTTATTAACATTTTTATTAATTCTCTACCTATAAATTATTTTTTACTATATGAACTTATTTATTAACTAATTCATTTAGTCTAACTAAAAACGTAAAACTAAAAAAAAACGCAAAAAAAAAAAAAAACCAAATTTAAATCAAAAAAAGGCAACAAAAACATACCGAAATCGAAATGGTCTCCTATACAAGCTTCCACGATAAACAAAAGAACAAACATCTTTGACTTCGACTATAAGTTTCCAAGAAACTTTATTTTAAAACAAAAAGATAAAAAAAAAAAAAAAAAAACTAAATGTGTTGTTTGCTTCTTTTTAAGTCATCTTGTGATTGGACTTAAGTTATTAATTTATACACTGACAACACCGCACACTCTAAACACTCTATAAATCTTTTTCTAACTTCGAACAACAGACAATCAGACAGCGACAGCTATGGCGATTGATGATGATGATGATGATGAAATTAAATGGTACCAACTACAGAATCCTTTTTCTCCTACACACCAAGAAATCCCCTCAACAAAAACCCGACAAAAAAAAATCGAAAACAAAAAAACTTAACTTGTGATTTTAACTGCAATTTTTACACAACCAAAAGAAAAACCATTAAAAAAAATCTAAAATCATAACTTTTAAATTAGACAATGTTAACAGAAAATTAAAAATGAAAGAAAAAAAAAGAAAATAAAAAAAAAAACACTCGTCAATTAAGTGATATTTAAATATTGGTCTATAGCCTAACAGTTGCAAGGATTATATATATATATACATACTTATATATATATATATATATATATATTGTCTTACATAGGTTTAAACAAACAAAACGATAAATTGATAACGAAATAGCAATAGAAACCTCATCTCAATCATCAGCCGTAAAAAAAAAAAAATAATAATAATAAAAAAAAACAAACCGAGAGTCACAAGGAACAAAAACACAACTAAACAAAAACAAACAAAAAAAAAAAAAACGTTAAGAGAAGCTTTAATTTTAGTTGTCTTCAAAATAATAATATTAATACAGAAATTAAATTAATAATAATAATTGAAATAAACGCTTTTAGTATCAATCGAGAGGCTTAACAGAAAGAAATTTAATTTAGTCATAGAATATAAAGACAATAAACTTAAACAAAAAACCAGAAAGAAATTGAATATTAATAACAAAATCAAGAAAAACATTAACATTTAGATATTATTGAATTCGTATGTATAGCCGCAATATATTATATTGTAAATGTTATTGTATAATGATCCTGATCATAGTCAATGATCCTTGCTTTGCTCCCATAACCAAAAACCAAAGAAGAAATAGCTAAAATCTGGTAACGAACAAAAGACCTATGCATTTATATAGACACATACATACATACAGATATACTATATGTGCATAAATCTGGATTGGCTAAATTTGGGTTCAAATCTTCTGCTTACTTTTTATATTTATTTTCTTATTCGTTAGAAATTCTTGCCTAAAAAAAACAACCACTTAAGTAAAATCAAGTTAACGTTTAACCCAAAAGTGAATAAAACATAAAAAAAAAAAAAAAAAAAAACGCTCGTTGATATAAAACAAAAGTCAATTATTTTTTAATTTCTAATTTGCCGCCTAAAAATGAAAAAAAAAGAGAAACAAAAAATTTAAAGCATTCTATGAAATGAAAATAAATTATTAAGTGGCATAGTTTAATATTTATATAGCTAATATATAAATAGCTAAGCCCTTAAGGCAATGGATCAAATCAAATTTACATAAATTATACGGTTTTTTCTTTATTTGTTTTTTTGTTTTTTTTTTAGCCTAAACATTAATTTTGTTCATAAATTGCCTCTCGTTAATGTTGGTTAATTTGATTTGATCCGCCAAACAAAAACCAAAAAAAAACAAAAAAATTGTTAACAATTTGTTAAAGAAGAAATGTGTAAAAAGAAATAATAATATTAAATATTAATAATAATAATAATAATAATGTGACACACAAAACATTTTGAACCGAATCATATCAACAAAACCAACAAACCCAAAACAAAACAAAACAAAAAGAACATAACTCTAAACATTTGCAATTAAAACAAGAATATATATATATATATATTTACTCGGGTACAAAAACAAAAGAAGGAAACCAAAAAGAGCAAAAAGAAAACAACAGTAAAGAAATATTCGTTTATACAATATTTACTGTCTATATAATCATTATATACTAAAAAGAAAAAACCCAAAAAAATGGACAAATTATTAAGGGGTTTTGTTAAATCTAATTATTCGTATGTTAATAAAAACCAATTTCTGGACTACATATATTTAATTTTTATAAATTAACTTAAGTCAACTATATTAAGGCCGTCTATTGTTGTTGTTGCTGCTGCTGTTGCTGTTGCATTAGTTGCAGCAAATGTTCCAATTGTTGTTCAATATGCAAAAGACGCCTTTCGGTCATCTGTTCCCTTTGCTGTTTAATTTCCGTTGTGGACTTCTTATCGATCACAGCTAATGCCAATTTAACCGTACGATTATCGATTTGCGAACATTTTCCAGTTAATAGGGGACAACAACAACAATTGCTGGGCATCAATTGCAGTGGGGGATCCAGTAACTTTTTCTGTGCCTGTGCTGGATGGGTGGCCAATGGTTGGAAATTGGCCAGACCATTGCCATTTTGGCCAGACTTTAGAGGTTGCAACTCATAGGAATCATCGGTTATGGGTATAAGAACTTTATTGCCATTATTGGGCAATATATAGATCTGGCGTATGGTTATATAGTTGGGATATATATTGAGCAAACGTCGGCATATGCTGCGAAAAGGTTCAGTTTGCACTATAAAGCCAGCACGTCCATGACGACCCGTAAGGACACGTTCATAGCGTGTTAGGAGATTCGTACGACATATAGCACCATTCAATTCCGCTTGGGCTTTGATGGCCTGGAAGAGAGAGAGAGAGAGAGAGAGAGATAGATCAAGAAGCTATAGCCAACTCCAACTCAAGAGAGATGAATTTTCTTGCCAATTACTCACCTGAGTATCACTTACAGCCAGACCATTGAGTAAATTGAACAACACAATGGTCATGAAGAAGACAAATAGTAGAAATATAAAATATGTATAAGGACTGCCACCAAACTTAAGTGAACCAGCATCAAATTCACCCGTCAACATCACAATGGTCTTAATCAAGGCCTCCATGGGCACTGAGAAGGTGTTGAAACGATCATCATCTGCCTCATCCTCGCCCTTCTGGCCACTTGGTGTTGCTTCCTTGGCATCCTCTTCCTGCTTGCCAAACAGTATATAGAAACACAAACTGAAGGTCAACACAAATATCGAATAGAGGGCAAAACTTTTGATGAAACTACTGGAAACAGCTCGCAGCATTAACATGTGCGTGGATATGGACAGAACTGGCAGGGATCCGACAAGTAGGCAAAATTCCAAAGCCACCAGCAAGATGGTAAAAACAGCCAAAACTCTTTGCGTCTCCTTGTCAAACGAGGCCTCCATGCAGGTGAATATAGAGAGTACAATCAGAGTCAATTCCATCAGATTCGTTATGGACCAAAAGTGAAACACTGGCGACATGACAAATTGTATAAATTCACGTATCAATAGATAGATTATACCAATCCAGGAGCCAAGACCAAACAGAGCCGTCAATGCCTTATGTTCACTCTCATGGAATTTCAACAGAGTGTGCGTTATAATGCATATGGTGAAGAGGGTATAGAGTAGGAAATTCAAATAGAATATCACCGACAGACGATGCCATTTAAGGAACAAAAAACTCGATATCAATGGATGTTGTAGCAAATGACGAAATTCCTTGGTCTCGGCTATATAGGCTATGGGGGACATCTCATCGTGCAGATACTGCAGATTTTTACCACTGTCCGGCTTCTCTTGACGCATCAGATTCTTATAGTTGATCATGATCTCGAAACCCTCAACACCTGGCTTCTGGCCATTTGTGGTAATGCAGGAATCAAAATGCTCTTCCAGCAATTCCGGAGCCATATCCTGTATGGGCAAGTCCTCGAATACACTCTTGGCTCCTATATAAGCACCATTGCGCAGTAAAGTCTCGATGGCCTTTTGGTTTCTATATTTGACCGCATAGTGTAATGGCACTTTACCGCCAGCATCTTTCTCATTAATGTCCACCAAATCGCTGGCCAACAGCAACTCAAAACAACGCTGGTAATCACAGAAATCATCCAACGGAGGCTCATTCAGTCGTCCAATCACTGAATTCAGTAGCGGAGAATTCGGTTTAAGCTTCAAATTGGGATCCTTGAGTAATTTGTCTAAGGCAAGCCAATTACCCCATATGATGGCCAATTCCAGATGAGAGCTATCAATCCTAATGGCATCCGTTGCCATTATGGCCTCAAAGGCCCGCTGTTTACCTCGCTTGATGGACTCCATTAGCAGGGGTGAATACTGCTCTTGTTGCGTGTTCTTCGAATTGTCAGCTATGCCGCTAAGATTCAAGTGATATTCACCGAATTGTTGCTCAAACTGTTGCTCATCTCCATCTCTGAGTGTGCGCATTAGCCTCTCCGCATCGATATGTGGACCAATTTCACGTTTCTCGGGCAACTGAAAGTCTGGATATTGTTGCTCCAACATCTGTCGCACTTGTCCATTGCGATAGCTATCGATATCCAGTTTGGGTTGCGCCAGAAATAGCAATATCAATTCTTGCTTAATAACCTTGATCTTGTTGTTCCTTAGCACATGATGCAATGGTGTCATTTCTCCCTGATCCACCACATTGGGTGAAGCTCCATAGTCCAGTAAAAGTTCCATACACTCTCTCACTTGGGTCACATTCTCGGCATTGAGATTTTTGGCCAACGAATTGAGTGGCGTCAAATTGCCATATTTACGATCCACTTGTACTCCGCTATGTCTGAGCAAAGCCTTAACATTTCCTGGATCTCGTGAGTCGGCAGCATAATTAATGGCAGCTTTGTTTAGTTTCTGATTAATCTGTGTAAAATAAAATAAATGTCATAATCTCTTTCTCACTCTCCCTGGCTGAAACTTACATAATTCACATTGCATCCATGACTTAGACAGGCTTCAATGAATTGGCCACAATTTGGCTTCGATAGAGCCTTCTCGTAAATGCTTATATGACGCTCATCCTGTAAATTTGGTCGAGCTCCCATTTCCAGGGCTGTGTGAAATTCACGTAAATCATGTTTTTCCAATGCAGCACTCAACTGCGCCTGCGGATCAATGAATCCACAATTATTCAGATCCATTGTGCTGAAAAGGAGTAGAAGAAGAAGAGAGTAAATATTAGATGTTGACTAAGTAATGGATACATTCGCTTTTCATTTCTTAATATAAAGATCTTTAAAAGAATTTATGTGTACCTAAATATTTCTTTACTTGATTCTTGAGAAAATTCTTGATTTTCTGGAAATTTTTCTTTGATATGTTTGGACTCCTTGACTGACTTTTATGAACCTGCATATACCATTCCACCCAAATCCTCGAAAATTTCAGCGAGAGTCCTGCATTAATCCCAATACCTTAATATAAGCTTTCTAAAGTGAAAGTTACGGACCAAAATGATTCGCAAAGATACGATTTTTGGAAAAAATCATTAACATTTTACTTGTCGAGCTTAGATTCAAAGTCATTATTCTAATGTCAAAATAAAGGCATGAATTTTTCAAACACTTAAAAAATTAAAACATTATGAAATAAAGGTTTATTAGAATACTTTGTTACACATTGGCATTTTTCTCATAAAGCTTAAAAAAAATCACTTTATAATTAGAGTGATTTATATTCCAATTCCTAATGGAACTAAAAAGCATTAAATTGAGATTTCACTTTTTCAAAAATCAGTTAAAATTTGGCAAAGTTAAAGTTAAAAAGTTTTGTAAACTTTTTAACCACGGAAACCGTAGCATTCTTGTAATCTAGTTAATTGATTAATTCGGTACAATGTTGATACATGATCCATTAGGAATTGGTCATGAATACGTCTTATATAGGAGTCTGAAATTTTAAATTCTTTTCCGCTTAAAAGTAAAACGGAATAGTTAGATTTACTAATGATGTCTTAAGCACATATGTATATTCTTTTGAGTTTTCGAACTCTTAAGAAATTTAAAACTTAAATATTATAATGATTAATCAAAAGGAAAGTAAGCACCAAAGTGGTGAGCAGCGATAGTATACATACATATATCTAAGTGAAATACTAATCCAAAGAGATAACCCACTATTTAGTCTCTAATAATGAAATTTTAGCTATAAATATCAGAGCTGGCTTCTTTAGGGCAAAACTGATTAATCCATTTTTCAAAAATTTTTCAAAAATATTGTAAAATATATTAAGTAAAATGTGTAAATCATTTTTGGCTGTTATGACGACTTTCTTTGGTTTGCCTTTGCATTTGTTTTATAACTTAATCCAATTATAAGCAATCGTTTTGATTGAAAGTCCAAAAAGTAAGTATTCAAATTAGATTTCAAACTTATTTCTAGTAGTTATTTCTCCACAAGCATATATAGATTCTATTCTTTATCAGTAACTCTCTATATGCTGGTCATTTTGGTCATTTTTATTATTGTGAATTTATTTTTAAAAAATGTTTTCTGTGTGGCCCGCATTGTTTTTAATTTTCAAGTGGCATGACCCCAAATTGAAAGGCATTTGGCAGATGGTATTTACTTAGTTTTTGGTTTAGAGTTTGTAAAACCTTGAAACTTCACTCACTGGGCACAAGCTTCACCGCAGAGAGCATCCGCAATCATTTGACAATAGCTTCATGCTACGTTGATTTTCACGAGCTCTGGAGAAGGCGTTGGATGTAGCATTTCTGTATGTATGTACCTGAACCCCATGATTACAATGACCACAATGATCATAATGATGATGATGATGATGATGGTCAAGCTAAAGTTTTAAGCTGCCCAACAAGTTTCACCATTCTAAACTGCTGCTGAGTTTAAGCTGACATTGGTTTAATTAAAGAAAGCCAACTTAAGTGGTTTCTGTGGTATGAAAATTTTCTGAAGTGCGGGAGTGCCGCCAAATGAATATATCGTAACTCCTTTATAGATATCTAAACAACAAACTGGTTCCGATTTTAACGATCATAAAGAATAATTATAAAATAATCGACATATCAATATCAATTAGCAATCAATTTGTTACGCTTTATGCTTCAAAAAAAAAAACAAAAATTCATGCCTAAAATATTTTTTTTTTTGCCTTGAGGGTGTTGAATTTATTGGCGGCTTTTTATAATATTTTTTCGTAAATTTAAAGGCGGCTTCTTCTCTGTGTTCTGGCTAATTCCATGTTACTTTTGTTCTCTCTATTCTTTTTTCGTTTCGTTGGCTGTCAGTCAGTCAGCAAGTTCTTCCTAAAATGTGTGAGAAATCGTCTAATCGCACATAAGACTTTTTGGCTAATTTGAATATTCTGCAGCTGCTTGTATTCGGAAACAATAGTTAATGTTAGAAATATGTTAAAAAACTTGTATGCCCAATTAGGTTTCGATTAATAAGATGTCTGAGTGTGTGTTTGACCCCCTCCTGGGAAGTTATTGTTCAGTTTTATTCGTATTATAATCCACTCCCGTTTACCCTAAAGCTGATAACACTGACTCATGGGCAATGTTCTCTGCGGGGAATTGAGATAAGAAGTTCAAACCAAAGTCGCACAATCACTTCCATTAATTGGCTTAATATTTGTCTCTGTCTCCCCTCGTTTTCTCCTCTTGTCGTCTCCAACACCTTTTTACACGAATTACTTGTATTTGGCTTAGCAATTAACAAACATTTCAATTGTTTGCTTTGACAATATACATACCAAAAAATGGCGTAAGACCAACTCAAACTAGGCAAACTGACTACTAATTAAACCCGGTTCAAGTTAAACAAAAAAACACATTTATATACCTATATATTTGAAAGTTCTTTTCCTCCATCTTCCAACTGTGACTCGTTGGCCCCAAATCATTTCCATCGGATGCAATTGCGCCTGGCATCTGGTCCAACCTGTTCAACAAGTTCCCCCTGCAGCATGCAATTTACAGAAATTCACAAAAAAAAAAGGAAAAAACAGCGGAAAAATATATAAAAAATTACAACTTTTAACGGAAGAGTTTTTTGCACAATACTTAAAGAGTTTAAAATTCCCTGTACCTTGCTTTGTGGCCATATTCGTGATGCCAAAATGTAGTAAGCAATCTAATACCTCGTGTGGAGATCTAGTCACTCAATTTTGGGTATATTCAAGCCTTTTTGAAACTTAATCATTTTGAATATATCTTTATTAATTTAGATACAAGGTCTGATTCAAAACTTACTTAACTTGGGTTTAATATTTACGTCAGACTCGTGTATATAATTTTATATGTAGTTTCAAATACCAAATTTATGGTAAAAGTAAGTAAAAGTAATATATCCAACAAATTCTGTTGATTACAATTGTTTCTTCGCATAACCAAAGTATTCTTCGATTCCAGTAAAATTACGTATACAGATAGATCAAAATTTAAAAATAAAATATAATATGCCAAATTGAATACTTCAAATATTACACAAATTGTAATCTTATGGAAGAAATTTATTTAAGTTGAGAAAAAAGCATAAAATCTTGGAAAGAGGATATCCGATCTGATTGAAATTTCGGGATCTGATGTTTTATATACAAAACTATCATATAAGTAAATATCGTAGAGATACTCTAATTTTTTCATTTATGTTTCTTCTAGTACTATATGATATAGTGGTTCGATCCTGACAATCTTCATACTTTCTCTGCTCCGGACTATAAGTAGCTCAAATATCAATTATCCCGATAGCTCTTAAAATGGGGGCGTGAAGTTGATTTGAACAGACGGACAGAAGGACTTGGCTATATCGACTTAGCTTCTCATGCTGATTAAGAATATATATACTTCAGGGAGTCGGAAGCGTCTCCTTCTATGCATTACAAACATCTAATTGGTCAGATGTTTGTAATGCATAGAAGGAGACGCTTCCGACTCCCTGATAATACCCTCTGCAAGGGTATAAAAATTAGAAAATAGTAGACTAGAATCTCTTTTAAGATCTTTTATAGTCATATGAATCAAAAAATGCAAAAATGTAGGTATATACCAATAATAATTATGCATTAAACTTATATGTTTACATTCATAATATAATGAAATGAAGGTCAACATATTTTTCCATTTTCCTTGACTTCCATGGCCAAATTTAAGTAATTTATAATTAAAAATTTACACCTCTAAAAACTATTAAAATACCAATAGGTAATTCCAAATCGTCGCCTAGACTTAACATACTTTCCTAGAGTAAGTAAAGACTTTCGTTTGTATTTCTCGCTTTTTTTTGACAAGTTTATAGCTTTTAAACTTAAAATTTTTCTTTATTTCCAAAATACGTGATGCCTGCCTGCCAGCCTTATGTCTGGCGAATAGGCGTGACCGGATCGTGGCATGTAGTATGTAGTTGTAGTGAGATCGTGAGATACTTGAGAAGGCGTTCAAATCAAATTCAAATTCCTCTACATACACCAACTGTGTGCTTATATAAGAAGTCTTGTTTATTGGCAAACTAATCAAAACGAAAAAAATACTTTTTTTGGAATTTTGTTTATACAATTTATAGCAAGCCATTTTTATGCACTTTAAGCAAAACAACACACAATGTTTACTTTTCATTTGAAAAGCACAAAGGAAGAAGTTGCCATGATGATGAATTTAGGATTAACGACCTTTGTATACCCTTTCACTGCTCTTTTAAAGCACTTGGTAGATTTGACTTTGCAAACTCAAACTTAAAACTTTATAGACTAAAATTGTAAAATTTGTTTGTAAACTCTTTATTCATTTTTAAGCATTAAACATAAACATTTTTAAAACACCTTCAGACTTTGAATATAAACAAAAATTAGTTAAATTTTCTTTGTTTACAAATTTGGCTTTATAATATATGAAAAAATTTAATGTTTCTCATTTTTTTTACATTAAAAATTGTCTAAATATGTTTGCTATTAATTTTGCATAAAATAAGCCAATTTTTAGACAAAAGATAACTAAACAAATTATTTCTATCAAATTTAGCTTAAAAACAGATACCAAATGCTATATAGACTACTACAAATACTCTTCCTTTTCTCTCCATTCGTGTGGGTAATATGAGATTTAGTTCTATGACTAACGGATATATACATAATAAAATGTTGCTTCAGCAGTTTTTCTAAAACAAGCAAAGTTAAACAGAAAAATTTGTATACTCATATACATATGCAATTAGAGTTTCTTTTATATAAGAGTTTTTTTTTTTTTTTTTTTTTAGTTTTGCCGAAATTGTCATCATAAAAAACTTCATAATTAAGATGGATGTGGGTTGCTTATGGTTTTGGTTGAGGATGAAGCATGACTTCATGCTGAACGAACTTTCAAGTAGCATCCGCCAAATAAAAACTGAATGAAGATATAAAGAAATGTTTATCTGGAAACACAATACACACACACACACACAGACACGTATGTACTTTCGCATATGTTTAACTAAAGTGGCTCTATATATACATATATACAAACGAAATTATATAGTTCATACATACAGATTCTGTGCACTTCATAAACAATTGACTCGGCCTCTATGTAGAGCAAAACGTTTTAACAATAACAAAAAAGAAACAACAGAAAAACCAACAACAAAAAGAGAGATCATATAGACACACACACACAATCAAGAGAGAGAGATACTGAACACATTTGTTCATCGTTTGCCCGGCAAAAATTTTTCCAACAAATTTAATTAAAAGGGAAGCTAAACCAATTCATTTAAAGCCAACATGACGTATGAGCAATTAACACAATTAATATTAAACTCAACTATATGTATATATGAAAAAGTATATATACATATGGATATATGCCTCACCCTTTTTTACGGGCTAAAGCTACGCCTCTGTCTGCCGTAGCTTTTGATTCGACGATTGAGCAAGAAAAAAAAGATGAAATGAAATAAAATAAACTAAACTCATTTTTTTTTTTTTTTTTTTTTTTTGTTCTTCTTTTTGGGCGGAGCCTAAAAGCAAATGCAAATGTATATGGGTTAGAAGTACGTCTAGCCACAAATAGTCTAATCAGCATATTATTTAATTGTAATTAAGTCATAAATTATATGCAAATTGTGTATGTAAGTTTTAATTGAACGGAAACCCCAAAGGTTCATGCAAATCGGTAATTGAATAAACTTAGGGACTCAATTGGAGGCCCATTTAAGTGACCATTACTTACGAGTAATGGTCGAATATGCCATTCAAGTTTTCAGTTTTAGATTTATGTACCTAAAAACTAAACAATTCTCTACGCCTAGTAGCCTACTAGTAGTTAGTATAAAAAGGGATAGACTTAAGCTATGAAAATTTACTGTAAAATTTTAAAAAAAATGTTGTTTCGAAAGACATTTTTTGTCACTTTTCAAAGTCTGTTGACCAACAACACAATCCTCTATATAAAGTATTGGGTATTGCCATTTAAGGGCAACCCAACAATCATGTTTCATTGCCTTCTGCCCACTGGCACAACAAATTTTATTTGAAAAATGATGTCACTAACTTTGCTTAAAGCCAAAAATTTGTATAATCATTTATCAAAATGCAATTCAATCATAACTTTTTCATTTCATTGGCATCATTAGAACAAAGAGGTGTATATAAGTTTGAAATTGTTTTTTTATTGCCCTCGGGGGGTGGTGGTAGCAAATTTATCTGCAGTTTCTTAACCTTGACTTGTCGTTTGATGACTGTTAAAACTTGTTTTTATATAAATCGCGTATATCAGTCATTGCTGCTGTCGTGTGGGTTGCGGTTTTTTTTCTCCTTAAAATCATTTTATGTAGTATTTTCTGCATTACACTAAAATGATTCACCATGATCCACGCCGTTTTCAATATTTAAATTTCTCTAAGCTTGTCTTACACACACACTCATCACTTGATTCACTTAAGAGATATATTGTCGCATCATCTTTAACACAGTTAATTTGCATAATCTTTCAGCTAAAACAGGTGATTCATCATCACATATGGTTTTCGAAAATTCCCCAAAAAATGCAACACATAATTCATTTTTGAAATTTTAAGTGATAGATTTGGCGAAACACTTTACTTTTTATTTGGATGCTTCCTCCGCTCTGTCGACTGCAATCCACCAGATCAAAAATCGGACTGAACAGTGAAAAACTCAACTCCAGGTCTCAAAGCTGTGACAGCAATTTCAGTGCCGAGAAGAATTGAGAATTACTTTCATCAAACATAATTTGTGACTAACTTAGATTGCCTTAAAACTTGATCTTAGCATCATTTGAATAGAATCCTTTGCCTTAGTTTGTATCCTGTGACATTGAAAGGATTATTATCTTTGAATATTACTAGCGGTAATTTGAATGTTGATCAAACTTTGATGAAACTTGAATTCGCTTTGCTTATATGAGTGAGCGAAACATTACTTTGCCTCTCTTAAATTGGCCATTAAATGTTGCATACTTACAGGCAGTGAAGTGAAATCAACTAAACGAAACTTACATACAATAAGGAAAACGATCTTAAAATACAAGACTTCATATGTGAAAGTATAAACCAAGACGATATTTTAACAGAACTATTTAGGTAGAGAATTGTAGCATCTACTACCTTACTTTATCTACAAATTTGATAATACACAATCCTCCTTCAAGTTTAATTCAGAAAAGTGAAAATAAAATGTGCATCTTATTTCTAAAAACTCTGGCTGAAAATTGTTATATTCAAAAAATGAAAAGGGTTTTGTGATCTTACGGATTAACATGTTTCAATAACTAATCAAATCTTTGAAATTTATATTATACTCATAAATTATATAAATTTACAAGAAAGTATGTAAACCTCGCCAATATGTGCAGTGTTGTAAAACGGTTGTTAAATTGAACTAAAATGAAGACAAATAATACTACGGTTTTTGGTGGAACAATAGTTTATTTAACTAAACAAACAAATGAAATAGGATTAAGGATTGAGTGATTCATGATTGATTCATGTAAGATTCCTGAACGATTCCGTAGTTACTTCTTAACGATTCCATAACAATTCAATATTTACTCCCTAAGGATTCACGAATGATTCCTTAACGATTCTTTTATGATCCCTAATTATTAACTTCATAATTATATTCTAAGAATAAGATAAGGAATCATTATGGAATCAATGATTCTTTAATGATTCTTTAATGATTTTTTAATGATTTCATTAAGATTTATCAATGACTCCAGATTACATACTGGTTCACTAATGATACATTTTTGAGTCATTTATGAGTAAATCATGGCTACTTCTGGATTCTTTAAGGATTACATAATAATTCATTAACGGTTTTTTGGAAATCGTTTAATTTAATATTGTTCATTAAGTAATTATTTATTAATTAATGAAATTAATCATGAACTGATCGTATTTTTTTATTTTAAATGCCAACTTCGCATTGCAACCAACCATGAAAATAAAACCCTTTTGATTTGTACTTTAAGTGCCTTTTAATCTATCGTATACAGAATAAACCCTGAAAATATTTCATTAGTTGAAAGTAAATGCATTTTGTGAATTAGAAATGTTAAAAGAAAATCCAAGAGAGTTTTTTCAAACCAAACAAAAATTGATGAAACATTAAAAATATAAAATGTCTGTGGGGACCTCCATTTCATTTCTGGAGTAATTCAAAACTGGAGCGGATGAAATCAATCAGACCCACTTTCGAGGACAACCAATAGGCGAGACTTCCCAAAATGAGAGTTTTGCATATACGATCCAACATAAATAAACTGAAAAATACGAGAAACGATCAATAAATAGAAGGCAAATAAAGATGTGAATTTATAACTTACAATTTAAGTTGAATGCGTGCCTTGGGCAATGAAGTGAGAGGTTCTTTCATTACATATTGACGACCGCCCAGCATGCTAATCTTCAGATATTCATAGTCATCCACATCATCGGTATTGATTTTAAAACTGTAAAGTTATAAACGTTAATTAACTTGACTTTCTTAGAGATTATCTATTTGTAAAACTTACTTTCTTTTGTCATCTTGGCTGATATCATTGTAGATCTGTTCGAAATGCGTTGACTTGAAGTCCCATTGACGTGTGGTAAAGAATTGTAAGACCTCTAAGCCCACAGATATTTTATTTTGTACACGAATCATGCTGAAATGGTTGATGAATCTCCTATTATAGATGAATCTCTCATAATTTCAGTTTCACTTACAATCGCCGCTGTCCGAATATGAGTAAAAGAAAATCTATAAAATAGGCCGGCAGCCACATAAACATAACACAACAAAATGCATGATAAAGTTTATTCGAAGTCATATTGCCATCGGGATACCAGAGACCCGCTTCGAAAGGATATTTCTTGCCCAGATCACGGCCCACATCCATAATCCAACGCCAAGTACGTTTCTTTTGGTCCGCCACAGTCAGATTATACACGGGAATCTGCAAAGGTCTAATCAGAAAAACCCAATTTAGTTTAAAATACTTCATTGAAGTTAATTTTTATAATGCCCACCTTTTCTCCACACGACTATTATGATAGGGTATAAGTATAAGCCCATTAATGGCTATATCAACTGGTATAACTTCCGATTTCAAATCTCCATTGACTATCATGGAACGTATAACACCTTTGCCCGCGCCAATTAAAACGCCAGTGGGTCCATTCATATTGTCCACCCATCCGGGAAGTGGTTCTGTTACTGCTGGTGTAACTAAATTGATGTTGGGTTTAACAATATTAGTTTATCATATAGTAAATATGATCTTCAAATAAACTAAAGCTAACAAATGGAAAATAAAACAACAACAAAGGAATACAAAACAAAAAACCTACAAAAAAGTAAAGTTTTTATTTATTTGGAACCTCATTTCAGCTACTATAACTATGACTATTTCACTATATACTAGTAAATAAATGCCTGTGACCGATCAACAATTTTCAATCCCGCCCTTTAAACCCATTTAAAATACAACAGCCAAAACACCCGACCATTTCAAAAGATAATAGAAAAAGAAGCCGACAATCAGAGTCTTGCAAACGACATCAACAATCCATTGGCTAGGAGAAAAAGAATAGGATATCAGTAAAGGAAAGAGAGTATATCAAAGGTAATTATAGTTACATCTTCATATGGACACGAGCCTTGGGCAGATCCTCATCCTTCTCTTTGAGTATAAATTTACGTGCTCCCTTGGCACAATTGATCATATACTCCTCTTCCGATTCCTTGACATCCATGTTCATATTGAAACTATAGGAAGAAGTGAACAAATTGAAGCCATATCTAGAGACTGGAAAAGTTTTTGTACTTACATTTGTTTATCCTGGTCATTTAGATTCTTCCACAAGGAGCCATACTGTTCGGAACGGAAACACCAGGCATTCAATGTGAAGAACTGCAGAACACCCAATCCTGTAGAGATTTTCTCTTGCACCCTCAACATGCTAGAGACAAAGGGAAACATTTTAATCTAATCATCAAATATGCACAAAGACTTGACAAACTTACAATCTCTTTTGGCCCAAGATTAGCATGAGGAAGTCCAGTAGATAGGCGGGCAGCATATGGAACATAATCACATTGAATTTATGATAATATTCATTGGTTGTGACACAAGGATCTGGATACCAGAGCCCAGCATTGAAGGGTATTTGCTTATTGATACGTTTGCTCATCTCCACCACAGTGCCCATGGTCATTTTCCGATGATCGGCATTTGTGATGTTATAGACAGGCACTTGGCCGGGTCTCTGAGCTTGCTTATTGAACTCATAGGGTATCACAATCAGACCATTGATGGCATAATCCACGGGTATAACCTCAGCCTTGTTTTGCTGATTAACCAAAACCGAACGAATGACACCTTTGCCGCAGCCAATCATCAGACCTGTAGGACCATTCAGATTATCCACCCAACCCTCTAAGGGTTCATAGGCTGCCGGTGAGACTGCAGGAAGGGATTTCAAAAGAATATATAAAATTATCAAATGTCCAAAAGGATAAATTGGTTCAAATTTCATTTAGGTTCTACATACCGTCCCATGATGATAATCACCGTAGCCATAGATATGTGTGTGTGTGAGTGTGGTGTGTGTTAAATGTGAAATGTGTGTGAGTGTTATGAATGAATTTACCGAAATGTGATATAATTTTAAGCATATAAGGATAGTTTGGATAGGTTAGTTAAGGAAAGGGTTTTTTTAGTTTACAGGAGCTTTTGTCGAATTGTTCTTAAGGAAAGGAAAGTCTTATTTGATAAGTATTTAATATCAGGAGAAGGTTTTCAAGTTCTTCTTATGATAGGTTTATTTCGGATAAGTTAATTTGGAATATGTTTTTATTCTTCATTTTCAGGATTATTTGTCTATTTTTTTTTAGGATAGGTAAATTTGGGATACGTTAGTTTAAGATAGATCAATAAAGGATAGGCGAATGGGATATTTTCAGGTGAAGGTTTTCGAATTCTTCTTAGGATAGGTTAGTTTAGAAAAGGATTATTTAGGATATGTTCATTTGGGATATGTAAATTTAGGATATTCGTTGGTTTATTTAAAATTTTCAGGAACTGTAGGGTAAATCATTTTGATAGAGGATCATTCTAACTTTAAGCAGTTTTGAATTTCTTTTAAGGATAGATAATTTAGAAATTTCAAAAATTCTCAAAGGGTGGTATTCGAATTCTTTCAACTTTTTGCATAAGATCATTTTTTTACAAAGATTTTCCTTATAAGCTTACATTTGCATGGGAAATACTTTTTGCTAAAATGTTTTAAATTTTGAGGTTTTTGAAATTGACAAATTTCTATTTTAAATATATATTTTGAACTTTTAAAATATATTTTGGGGCCTGTTCTCAATTTTTTAATCGTATTCAAACGGAAATCGGTTACAATTTGAATTGTCTTTGAATTGCAAAATGATCTTAAAAGCCAAAAGATTTGAAAGCGAACCAATTAGATATAGATGAAAAGGAAACTAGATATCAATACTGGGTTCAAAATCAAAAACAGGGACTTTTTAAAAATGATCTTAGCAAAAAAAATTTCAAACATTGTTTTAATTTTGTGTTTTGTTTTGTGTAACTTTGTTTTGTTGTTGTGTTGTTTGTGTGGTTCCGTTTTGTTTTGTTTTTCATTATTTTGTTTTGTTTTTTGACTCTGGATCAACACTTAACACTTGGAAGAACACAAACACTTAAGGGAAACAAAACGGTATATTTTTATTCTTATATTTACAGAATTGCACTTAAAGGAAACGTTTAACAAACAATTTAAAGCCACCAAGAAGAAAAGCGAACCTAAGCAAATTGAAAATTGAACTGCATCATCGTATGCTATATGTGATCCTTCATCTCAATGGCCAAGCATTCGCGATATAAGGCCATAGGACCAATAGCATAATGAGCCAACGATTACAGTTTTGCACACACGATCCAAAATGTACATGCTAAAAATGTATAAAAAGTTATATGTATATATGTATATCAAAGGGATTTGGTTTATGTCCTCTTGCTTACAGCTTAAGCTGGAGTCTGGCACGTGGCAAGGAGTCGGGTGATTCTTTCATCAGATATTGACGACCGCCCTGTACACAGGATTCTATATACATGGGCACTGTCTCCTCGGGATCCATGTCCATGTTGAAACTAGAATAATTGTCGCTAGTTTAGCTTTCCCTTTTTTTCTTTCATTCATCAATACTTTACTTCTTCCTGTCCTTGTCGTTGAGCATTTCCCATAGTGAGGTATAGGCATCCGACTTAAAGTACCAGGCACGCATGGTAAAGAATTGTAGAACCTCCAAACCCACCGATATGCGAGTCTGCACCCGTATCATGCTAAGGGACAGACGCATTATAGCCTTTCAAGTCTCTCACACACACACACACTTACAAACGCTTTTGGCCCAACAGAAAGAGTATGAAATCAATGACATAGGCCGGCAGCCAATGGAAGAGTATCACATTGATATTATGATGCAATTTATTGGTGGTAATGCAGCCATCAGGATACCAAAGACCCGCCTCCATGGGATATTGATAACCAATTTTCTTGCTCAACTCAATGACCTCACCCCATTGCATTTTACGATGCTCGGCAATGGTTATATTATAGACTGGAACATCCACAGGACGTTCGGGCAGCTGACAAAACTGATAGGGTATAATGCAGAGGCCATTGATGGCATAGTCCACGGGTATGGCTTCCGATTTAAAACGCGTATCGATGAGCATGGAGCGTATGACTCCCTTGCCGGCACCCACCATTAAACCGGTGGGGCCATTCAAATTATCCACCCATCCGGGTATTGGCTCATAGGCCGATGGTGAAACTGCATTTGTAGGGATGTAGGAGTAGGATATAACAATAATCCAAAATCCTTTAGGCACAAACATTGAGCGAAGCATCAGCAGCAACCTTTACAGGATCTGCAGGAGCAGCAGGAGTTCGAGCAGCAGCAGGCAGCAGGCGGCGGGGGGATATTTAAAGCGGTTTTCTCTTTTGATTTTGCTTTTGGGGGTAACGGGGTCTGGATGGGGGGAGTGTAAGGTGCCTGGGTTATATTTGATAAGCAATTTGTAATTTCAAGGATCTATGCAGATTTTGTTGGTGTTTTTGCGCTTGTAAGCTTGTCATATTTGTTTTGTTGTTGTTTGCTGTTGTTGTTATCGATGTTCTTGGCCAAAACTTGTAGTTGTTGTTGTTGATGTTTGTTTGTTCTCTGATATGTTGATGTTTTTATTGTTTATGTTGTTGTTTTTGTTGGTGTCACACAGAAAAAGCACACGACAAATTTTGACAAAAACAAACAAAAAATTGTAAGGAACATAAATCACAGAAGCATTTAACACAAAAAACCCAAACATTTTAATAAATTAGCAACAAAAAAAGGCGGCGAAAAAGCAACACAAAAAGTAAATAAAGAAGAAAACATAAAAGTGAGACAAAAGTCACACACAACCCTGGGCACACCCACTTAATGGTCTCTTGACCCAAAGCTAACGCTAAAGAGCTGTAAAAATTATATATGTACCTCCAGCAATTGCTATGCATATCAATTAATGGTAATGGTTATGTATCACCTCTCAGCCCCTCCCATCCCCTGTCAACTCTCTGCTTTCCTTAAAGATAAAAACAAAAACCAAAACAAATAACCATGGACCGTGCTAAAAGATTTGACAGCTTGTTAGCCAAACCATCAAGTTGGCCAATATTGATACTTATGGATTCTTAGCCAAAATGCAGGTCATTTAGGCCTTGAACTAAACCAAACAAAAAAAGTATAAGAAACACCATTCATTGACTAAACTAATTTACATATCTATAAAGATGTATGTAAAGATGTGTTCTGCTTTTTGGCTTATTGGCTGAGAAAAGCTAAACTGGTTTTTGGTATTAAGGTTCGATTTCTTTTTTTTGCTTTAATCTAACAATTGTTTTTGAGTGGAAATTTTTTGTTCTTTCAACTCGTCTAATGACTACTGATGGCCTAGAGGTTATGACCCAGTTAGAATTTTATTGTTATTAGCCGGTACTTAACTGACTGTAAGTACATACATTCAGAAGCGCCTTCATATGTAGATACATATGAAAGAAGTTGTCTTGGCTATATATTTATTATGGTCATTAAGCAAGTTGTTCTTTAAATGCGTTTTCTTGTTATTCGTAGGGGTAATTTGCTTAAAGTGTTACTAATTGGTAATAAAACTCTTGGAACAACATCATAACTTAAATTGAGAATGTTGGTCAACTTAATGTCATTCAATGGAAATTTATTTTACTGTGTTGATCACTCAGAATTGATCAATTTTCTATTGAAGTGTTTGAAACGTAAACAATGTGATAGTTAAAACACAAATAACTAGTACAACCATTAACTCTTTTACAACTATTAAGAGAAATTTTCCAAATTTGCTCCTTAAAGTACCTAATCAAACCAATCGCTTTTGAAAAACTCTTATAACATCTTGGAATATCTTATTATAAGAGACAAAACAAATTGTCTATAAAGGCTTCATAGCTACTGACATGGACGGATCCATGTGGGTGGGGGAGTCCTGGGGGTGTTTAAAATGGCAGATTTCGAATAATTTTAAGCTTTACAATTGCGATAAATCCTCGTGCTAAGTAAATGCTTTCATCGCTAAAGTGATATAACTATTGAACTCAAAATCAAGATTTTTGATCATACTGCATTCGAAACTGTTTTCTAGATCCGTCCATGGTTACTGAATATTCTAAAATGACTTTAAAGGTCCAAAAACGGTTTAAACTCGACTATTGCATACTTAAGGGGGCTAATTTCAAAAATCTCATTGTCCTAGGCAAGGGCTCAGATAGAATTTTAATTGGCCATTCACTCTAAATTTTAAGTTTGCTCAAGTAAATGTTATTTGAATTAAAACATGGCTACATTATTTTGGACAACGGATTAGCTTAGGCATAGCATCTTGAACTGCTAATTTCCAATATTAAAAGGACAACATGAAATCAAAGCAATTTTAAGGACTTATCAGCATCACACTTTGATATTTTCTGACCCTTTTTGTCTTTTACGAATTTTAAAATTATTTTTGCAGTTTTTTTTAATTGGTTTGTAGGAGTTAGTTGCTTGTTAAAAATTTACGATTTGACAGTAAAACAAGCCATTTTGTTGTTTTGGGTTAAAAAGGCGTTTCATTTCTATAAATCATAGTTTAATGGCAAATTTTTGCCTTTTGGCTTCTGGGACTTGTTTGACCGCAATCTTGGCAGCTGCATTGGCATGTTTTTTTTGTTGTAAACATTTGTCTATTTGTTAATTAACAAATATATAAATTTCTATCTCAATATTCACACAACTATTTCATATGGGACTTAAGCCCTTGAGACATACATTTTTAACTATTAAATTTATATTTTTCCCCATCTTTTCCCCAAGCTAATCATTTGAATTACTCTAAAACAAAGTTATAGATTAAATGTCTCTAAATCCACATAAATATTCCCAACTAAAAGTAAATTTAAACATCTCAACATAAATACAAATTTTATAATTGCAAAATATATTGCAAGCCCCGTTCAATAATTTAATAAAATTGGAAAGTTTTGCAATTTCAAATTGCAAATGATCATTAGTTTTTGGGAGATTTATGGACAACAGCTGGCCAAAAGATATATAAATACATTAAAAATATTGGTAAGCAAATTGCCTTAGGGCCATAGATATGAAGCTAAGCCAAATTAATTGCATAGCCTCTTGACCCGGCTAAGGTGCAAAACGAGATATTAGTTTGGCGATTGCAATTGCCTGTTTCAATTTCCACCAAAAGAAGTCAAGTGGCTTTTTTTGGGGGAACTAGAAACAAACATGTTTTTTTTGTGGAAACTTTTTGTTTCTGGCGGGGAAATAGTAAAGCGCAAAATAAAAATTGTAAAATAATCGCAAAATAAATGTCATTAATATAAGAAACAAGCTGCCACAGCATACAGATGGGTAAGACGAAGGCAAAGAGGCAAAGATTCAAGCCAAGCCACATAAACAATATGCTTATATACCTACTAACTATGTAGTATATATACTAAGCTAACTCTCCCCACACAAACACACACACACACATGTCCGTGTGTCGGTCGTTTGCATTTCCAGCTACTTACCAATGCTTGGACGAGCTATTATAACCGGCATCGTTTCGTAATGATCGCGCACCAAAAGTTCAGCCAAACGTTTCGAGTAGGTGTAGGTGTTGGGATGAGGCTTCAACAGATCGGGTGTGATGGCATCCAAAGTCTTAACATCCATCCATTCGGCCAGACGCATTAGATCTTCTGGTTTATGGGGAAACTCGTAAACCTTCTCGTACATAACCTCCTGGTCGCAGTTGCAAAATGCCGTCGATAGATGAACAAAGGCCTCCAATTGTTTCATTTGCTTGGCCACATTGAGAGCTCGCTGTGTGCCCAACAAATTCATATCGATGGCATCACGAAGATTGCCCTCCAACTTAAGAGTGGCAGCCATATGGAATACAATGTTGGTATTATCAACCACATGCTTCAAATTATCACCACTGAGACCCAACACTGTAATTGATTAGGGAAAATTAGGAAGGGGAACTCGGGTGTACTTTGTGTTTTTCAGACTTACAATCATAGGTCACGTCTCCCTGGAAAATGGCCACCTTTTTCAACATATGCGGACGCTCATCCTTGATGCGTTGGAAAATCGGCAATTTGAACATCTCTTCCAAACGAGTCTCTGGTGTCTTGCCACGCTTCGGTCGGACAATGATAATGACCTCCTTGAGTGAATGACATGAGTACAGCAATTTCTCCAGCAGCACTTTGCCCATAAAACCAGAAGCTCCAGTTATAAAGATTGTCTTATCCTTGTAATATTCTTGCACTGGCGATAGATCCACAGTCATTTTGATTAGCTAAAAGGAGAAGATGCCAACACATAATTAGTTAAACAGTATTAGCTTAGTTACAATAAGGAATTTAAGAAATAAAAATTGCCCCATAAAGTATGCAATAGTCGTATATTTCAGCGTTTGAATGAACTTTGGAAACTGGAACTGTGAATTCTCAATAGAACTATGGTTCATAGAACAGATTTGGATTAATGGGAACAAAAAAATCAACCTAATTTCAAAAGAATGAATTCTTTGTTAGTCTAAAGCATACTTTAGGGGGCACATTTTTCTTATTTAAGTTCCCAGAACCACTTTAGTTGGCAATAAGATGAAAAAAATGAAACAGTTTTAGACACACTTTCATTCGCATTCTCTCATCCTAACAACATTCACTTCAATTTATAAGCATTCCCTCACTATTTATTTCAGCAAAATATCAAGTTAAATCATATATGGTGATAATGAGAAAAGAATTGGTAAAATGTGACGGCAATTTGAATTATTTGATTTACTCACTCACTCACTCACTCTAGCTGACTCTCACATTCCGGGAAAGCAAAAACCAGTCAAGAAAAACCAATTGCAATAATCGACAGACGAATATGTTGCAAGAGTAGCTGGAAAAACTGGGCTAATTCTGGCCAAAGAGTTGTGAACTCTCCACAACTTGGTTTCAATCGGCACGCGTTCAATGCAACCTGCCTGGAGTTGCTGCCACAGCTGAGGTTGCCGTCGTTTTCAGTTTCTGTTTCTGCAAACGGGTTTCGGTTGTTTGGTTTCTATACGATTTTGATTCGCATTTCTTTGGTTCGGGGCAGAGGGAATTATGTAAGGTTTTTTTTTGTTGTTGTATTTTTTTTTTTTTTGGACAACACTTGGCTTTAAAGTTAGAGCGGCGGATGGAATCAAACTGGTAGCAATTGCACAAAAGAAGTCTGCATAAAATGTCTAAGTGAATTGTGTAGTTTTGTATTTTTGTATGTTTGTATTTCATGTTTAGTCGTCTCCTGTTATTCTCCTCTCCAAATGGTTGCAAGCGTTGGCGGTGAGCGGGTTTGCAATCGCAATCATGATTGGATGCATTTGCACAATCTCATCAGAGAGAGAGAGAGAGAGGTTGAATATTACTTTTTGCGTTACACTTGGTCACATCCGTCATATAAACATCAGCATATCTTTCTGCAATCCAAGCCTTGCACTTTGGCCACACCGCCGCATCATGACATTTATGATTACAGCAACGACGAGTAATTTCATGGAAGACTGAACGGGTTTCAGTTCAACTTGTAGTTAAGTAGTTTGTTTATTTTTTGGGCATTGTTTGCATCGTCACCGTTGTCACCGTTAGCTATAAACCATAACAATTGGTATCCGTAATCCACTCAAGGATTCCCACTTTAAGAATTGCAATGAAAGCATGACTCGGCATTAAAATGCAGATATAGTTATAAGTTATACCTTGAACTACGCAGTGTACCTGCAATATATTGTACATGTATAGGTATTTACGTAGAGGAACTAACAGCACAAAGAGAGACCGCAAAAGAGAGAGAGAGAGACAGAGACAGAGAGGGCGCCTTGACTGGGTCAAAGCTGGTGAGCTGCAGTTGATGCCAATTCAGAAATCTAGTCATTTAACGCCTGCCATATAATTTTAGGTGTTCGTATATCTGTGGTTGTTGCTTAGCCTCATTTTCATGTTTATGGCCAATTAAAACGCTTCTGCCTAATGAATACGTCACCAACAGCAGCAGCAGCAACAACAGCAAAGCTAGCAACAGTCACAAAAAAACAGCCGCTTCACTTGGAATGCTCCAAATTTAAGATAGACAAGTCTACCAACTTGTCCAAAATAAAATTAAAACTGAAATCATAAGCATAACACACACACACACACAACAATACGCACACTCTAGCACACACACATACAAATGAAGAAACAGAGACAACCACATCAAATGTCTGTCAAAACGAAAGACTTAAGCAACAAACTTGCATGCAATATTCAAAAATTGGTAAACTATTTCCAACTAACAGATTATTGTTTAATACAAAATGTTCATATTTAATTATGAATCGATAGGGGGAAATGGAAAAATATTGTCAGTATGTAACATGAAAACTGATAGCAGCAACATACATATACATATGTACTATGTATGTATGTACATGCAACAAGTGTTCATATTTAGTTGAGAAATCAAATAATCACCGGATGAAGTGAAAATGTATCAATTAAGCGACACTTACAAAAGCTTTTTAAAAATAACAGAAATGTTATAAGGCTTATTTCAAGATATATATTTATTGCCCAATTCGAGATAATTTCATTCTGAAGACTAAAACAAATGCACTAAATATTTTTTCAGACCACATTCTCGCTAAATAAAAACTAAACAAAGTTTTTGCTAATTTAACTTAGGTTTCCTTAGATAAAGTCTCTCTATTTACAGTGGAAATTAATTAAATCAAATAGTTTCTTTTGTGTAATAAACTTTTAAAACTTTGACACCAAGTTGTTCACTTTTTATAGCGTTTCATACATTTCAATGATTAAAAGAATAACTATTATTTAGAAATCAATTCATAAAAAATTAGGCAAAGAACTTGTCATGATATCCTTAAGGAATAATCTCATAGAATCTCATAGAACGTAAAGTCAATTTAATCAAAGTAAGGCATATAATGTAGTAAGAACTTTGTAAATAGCCAATAATCTGTTTCTTAATTGTGTCTTCTATTAGTTTATAACTTGAAAAATAATAGTAAAATATATACCATATAGTTTATTAAAGTTAAAAACAAAATGATTTTGCCACATATTGCCATTTGTTTCTTATAGAAGAGTTTCTTATATTAACTGAAGTCAATTTTATTAAGCCAAGGTATTTGAATGTATTAGAACTTTGTAAACAAATGTTTCCAAAATTAATTGTATAAATAGTCAAAGATCATAGCAAACAGATCTATTTCTTATCGTCTTGTCTATTAGTATATAACTATAGCCTGAAGAAAATAATAATCACTAATTACCTAGTATCCGAGTTTCAAAAGTGCTTAATCATTTAAATAAGCTAATTTTATTGTCCAATTTAAATTGGAATTCCCACTTTTTATCTTTATTTAAATAACAAACTTTCAATTTCATCAATGGAATTCTTCTCATTTTTATTCTCTCATCAAAAATATGTATATATACAATAATTTTTGACACTGAGGCGTGTCCGCCAGCTTCATGTGTTTTGTAATATGTTAACTGGCTCTATTAATATGACAAGACTTAATGTTTTTTTTTTTTTATTTTTTTAACTTTACATATGTGTATATAAGTATGTATATACACATTTATAGCCATCATTTTAAGTTGTGACCCAAAACCGGTTAAAAGCATACGGAAAGTTTAATCATTTGGCTAGTTGTAATGATTTCAGTGTTTTTGTATTTACATTTTGCAATGCAAACAAAATATAAAATATAATTACTTGTTATTGCCCATCTAAAACCCTTAGAATCGACAAGGCAAACAAATAGAATATGTTTTCAACAATTAGCTACCAATCATTAAAGACTTCAAATGCATTTGACCTTATTTTGTTATATACCTTAAAGCGGACTTTATCAAAAAGTTGTGCACATCTTTGATGAGAAAAAAAAAAAAAAAACAACCACTTGGCTTTGCACATTAAACCATGAAATCGAAAATGAAAAACGTAAGAGTGGAAAAAAAATCCCCTCCGGAATATGTAAATCAACTTTTTTGTAGCCGATAGCCAAGCTAAGATTTGCCATTGACCAGAAAAAAAAAAATAGTTAAAGATACAAAAGGTGATTGGAAAAAATCAACATGTGGCATCAAGGCGCATGGCCAAAAACAATCAACCTAATTCACATCATGATTTATGCAAAACGTCAGAAAAATTTTCCCTAAACCATTTTAATTTAAACATATTTTTGTTTTTTTTTTGTTTTGGTTTTTGTGGGTAAGTTCATGACCCGACCCTGACACGATCTTGAGCAAACTGCAATGACAACCAAGTGGAGCAAACATCAACTAACTAAATGATCAAACATCTCCAATTAAATGCTTCGTTGGGCAGGTAAATGATGGCATTTGTGGCTTTTAATGTTTTTTTTTTTTTTTTTTTACTAATTGCTCAAGATATATTAGACAAACTAACTGACATAATATGAAAAGTTTCCAAGACAATGAGACGATCACAATATTTATTTGTTTACTTTTAATTTTTTTTTTGAAATTGCAATAAAAATTGAGTTGACTTTTTCCCCATTCAAGGCGAATGAAAAAGAATTCGATTTGTTGCGTGCAAAAATGTTTATTGTTAATTACCTTTTAATGTAGTGCGTTTGTTGTTAATTAAAAATACACTTTGAAAAATGTTAAAATTTTTCGATTTTTTTTTTGCTCGTTTTTATTTTATGGTTTTATTTTTGTTTTGTTGTATTTGTTTCACAATCGCGTTAATGTTGTGCACTCTACGACGTTCAAATGAAGACTGAGCGCCGCCTGGTTGTAGCTTGTCAATATGAATGGATTTTTTGGAATGGATTCGCATCTATTCGGTACATCTATTAACTGGTTATAGAGCCAATTCGATGGGTCTTCGCCGTCTCAGTTTGCCGCAAGTCAAGTCTTGGGTGTTTGTGTGTGGCAAATGTTTGGCGCAGAAATACATAAATATATATTACTTGGCTAATTTAAGGGAAACTTTGATTTAAAACTGAAACTTTTGCAGACTGCAAACACATTTTGTTGGTATATTTGACCTGCCATCGTCTATGTACATAAATATGCATGGATCCATTATATATGCGAAAAGACTTATGTACATATACATACATATATGCAACAACAAATTAGCTATGGATTTGTTTCTTTTGATAGTTAATTTTTTGGGGATATTTCACAATAGTTTGAGTTTTAGCTTAATGATTTGGTTATCAATCTCTTATGTAAATTTTGCAAATGTTGCGAATATTGTAATAAATTTGGCAGATTTTTGGTGCTTCCCTTTTGTTTTTGGCAAAAGGTCAATTTGTGATGTAAAACAGGTTAAATGACATTGATCTGAATTGGCCAATTCCAATAAAATAGAAAACGAAAATGCAGTAGTCATAAGCATTAAACATGAAAAAGAAAATTTAATTGTAGCGCGCGCAATAGTTATCGATAAACGAAATATATCGAAAAAAAAATCTCTTCTATATAATGTCGTTCCAGGGCCGAACTCAAGTAGGCAAAGTATGTTTGGGGGCCAATAAAGAAAAACATTTTCTTTTCATTTTCTTCTAAAGTTAATACAAATAACTAATTTTTATCCATAAACAATTAACTCAACATACCTTATTAAATTATTTTCTTTACCATGGCAAATTGCATGAGAAATAAAAATTGGCCGATAACCCATCGACGATATCAAGATACATCGAACTATCGCACTAACACATTTTTCAATTTACCTGTTCTTTTTATGTTATACTTATTTCAACTTACAAATAATAAAGAGAAAATCTGCTTCTAAATTTTCTAATTAAACCCGGCTAGCCTAAATATTCAAATTTATTTGCCACACACATCGATTTTGTTGCAGCCCTACAATCGAGTACAAATCAAAGCTAAAAACATCGTATTACCGGTGCTTATCGATGACAGTTTCTTCATCGATTATAAATCGATGGTAACGTGAACGTGAACCTTCGCTCTACAACGTGCTATCTGGACAGATTTTAATTGGCACTGGCAAAAAATGGCCGAATTAGACGACTTTTTTGCGAAAAAAGACAAGAAGAAGTCGAAGTCTAACAAGCCCAAGTTCGTCACTACCGATGAGCTGGTTAAGAATCTGGAGGATAGCACCAAGCGCGACGTTGCCGCCAAACCAAAAAAGGTCGAACCTCTAGTCGGAGCTGGCGGCGGCGGCGTGGCAGTAGTAGCTGAAAACGAGAATGTTGTCAAGGTGCCAGAGTCCGTAGCGGTAAGTTGAATGACTGTGTTCGATGATTTCACAATATTCATTTGGCGTTTGGTTTTTCATTATTTTTTTTGTTGCCGGTCTTTGTTTATCTTAGCCTCCTGTGGAGGAAGAGTGGAAAGAGTTCGAAGAGGAACAGCGTAAAGATTATAGTGGCTTGAAAATTGGCCAACTGAATATAAATGAGCAGAAGCAGCCAAATCAGCAAAATCCTCAGCAGCAGGACGAAGAGTACGACGATGAAGATGAAGATAGCGATGGCGGTTATGCCAATGCAGATGCCAATAATGGCGGCAAGCGAAGCGGTCATGGTCCATGGAAGAAACTGATTCCGGCTGAAGAGGTGACTCAAATTCCCGTACCCGTGGAAGTAGAGAAACCGTCATCGAAAGTCTATATATCACCCGCGTTACGTTTTAGCGTAAGTTTAGCTCGAAAATTCCCAAAAAAAACATTTTGGTCATCTTGTATATTGTGTCTGTAGCAATCCAGTAACAGTGCTGGCGGCAGCGGACCTAGTGGCGGTGGTTTGCGTCCACGTCGTGCCGCTCCAGATATTACCAATACGGAATTCTTTCCCACCCTCAATGCCGCACGGCCGGAGGAGCAACGTAAGAAGAAAAATGAACCCGCCTTCGAAGAAGTCCGTCATGGTGGACGCTTCCAGCGTGTACAGGAAACAACTGCGGCACCGGTGGCGGCCACCAATCGATTCCAGTCGCTGGACGATGAAGCGGATAGCTAGGTAGCAAACGAAATTGTTGGCCGGCGGCTGCTTGAAGTGGCCAGCATCTGCATTTTTTTTCATCATTACCTATCGCCCGCTCCTCGGACCCCTGCCTACCAAGTACGACTACTACTATTGTTCATTTCGGTTATTTTATTATGCATTTTTCTTTTTTTATATAAAATTATGGAATCAAATTGTAATAGAATATGAATAATAGCCATGCGTTGAAATCCGTTTATAAACGTTACTTTTGTACAAGCTCATCGAGTTTCTATGTTCCTTTTTTTGTTACATTAGCTATCTTTTATACATTTGTTATTGAGATGAAGTTTATAAGAAGGCCTTTGAAAGATATCCCACTTTTGGGCTTGCTTGAAGTTTTTCTAAGAAAAGTAGATTCTACTTGTATATATGTTTATTGATTGGTAATGATCACCTATTTATGGATCTAAGTTATTATTATCATCGATTTTTTGCCCTTACCCTTACAGAGAAATCCAGGTTCTAAAATTGTTGTAGACCGAGTATATTTTTTCAAATCGTTCTCAAAAATGACATTTAATATTGATGTTTATAATACCAAGAATAACTTTGTTTATGATATTTCTATGTTTCTATTGTTCAGCAAATAGTGGAATTGATTAGAATTATTGTAATAGAATATGAAACTGGCTTGTAATCCGTTTATAAAGGGGCGTTGCCAAGTATTATTTCTCAATCAGGGATCCGTGAAAATATCATCCGGGTAGCTTTCGATGTAGCTAGAATAGGATGATTAAATGAGTATTTTAATAGTTCAGGTCATCTTTGGCCGTTATTTTAGGATCTCGCACTGACTTTTCGTTATACGGCTGCTCTGAGGTATTGCTATACGACGTAAGATAGGGCTTGTCCAACATTCTGTCGGGGAATTTACGCAACAGATATAACCAGCATTGCAAGGTTCTAAAAAAAAATAAAATAAAATTCTACATAACATACACAATAATAAAAAGATTATTAAGTCGTCTTACTCATTATTCTCGGTAATAATTTCCTGTTGTTGACGATCATAGTATTTGGGATACTCTTCCAGTTCGTCAAGTTTGGCAAACATATCCTTATCAACCTCATAGATTTCTCCTTCTATTTGATTGCCCTGTCCCGGCTTATCAAGCAAAAATGGAATGTTGTATCTTGTGCCAATGACCAATGGAAATTTCACAGATGTTTTGCCCTTGCCAATTAATGTAGATTTGCCATTTTGTGGTAGGGTTAGCCAATGATGATTGGGTTGACCGCTTTTTAAAGTACCATAAACGAAAACAAGTAAACACGCAACCGACCTGCTCGCCATACTGAACTTGTGTGATTAATTTTTTCTTAAATGCCGCATTTATATCTCGTCAAGTAAATTATTCTTTCTATATGTACAGTGGCGAGCACATGTGGATACATGTTTTGATACTGTGACTTTGAGTGGCTGTAAAACCCACATAAATGCATTAATCGATCCCAAATTTTCAACAAAAATTCATTAATAATATATAAAACGAAACACAAGAATTTTTTTTTATTATCCTTTCTTTAGCTCAAATAATCCTGAAAAAACTTAAAAATGAGCATGTATCCACTTTTGCTCGTATCACAAAACTTATAGGTTAAGGAATTTTTTTAATACTAGTCAAAAAGCCTTTGCCTTTAATCACGCTATTATTGCTCCTGGGCATACTCTCCACCAATTTTTCTATCAATCCGTGCGATAGAGTGCTCCATTCAGCTTGGACTCGACTCCAAGGCTCGCCCATTGTCCTGGGCGGATTTTCGTCGCGCGACAGTTGCTTCTTTAGCAGAACCCACGATTTTCGATCGGATTTAGATCTTGGCTTTGAGTCGGCCACTGCATCTTCAGAAAACTTTGATTTTCGAGCCATTCCTTTACAATTTTGGCCATGTGACCCGGATCACCGCCCTGTTGGAAAGTGACTTCGCTCTCTTGATACCCACTCTAATCTATAAAATCAGGAAGATTGGATTCACCAACATGTAAATAGTCTTCCTCTTTCATAATGCCATTTATTCGGACCAATGCGCCAACGTTCCAATGGGTGAATCACCCCCAAACCATCAAGCCGCCACCTTTAAGTTTCATAGTTTCGTTTACTTGGTGTTTTTGAAGCTTTTTTATGAGGGCGATGTCAGTATTACTCCTTTGCATTCGATTGATATCTATTGATTTTGGTGTCATCTGACCAAATCACCCATCTTCCAATCATCCACACTCCAATTCCTGTGTTCTTTGCTGAAGTTAAGCCGTGCTGCAACATTCTTCGCTGAGAACTCATGGTTATGCTGCTTAATAGCAGCTGTTAGGCCAATCCTGCGAAGTGCCCGGCGTGCTGTCCACTCACTAACTCCATTATTCAATGAAACTGAACCTTGTTTTAGCGTTGTCTACGGTTGGTTGATCATTATCGGTTCCAGAGCTGGAGCATCTCTATCGGTGATCCGGGTCACATGGCCAAAATTGTAAAGGAATGGCTCGAAAATCAAAGTTTTCTGAAGATGCAGTGGCCGACTCAAAGCCAAGATCTAAATCCGATCGAAAATCGTGGGTTCTGCTAAAGAAGCAACTGTCGCGCGACGAAAATCCGCCCAGGACAATGGGCGAGCCTTGGAGTCGAGTCCAAGCTGAATGGAGCACTCTATCGCACGGATTGATAGAAAAATTGGTGGAGAGTATGCCCAGGAGCAATAATAGCGTGATTAAAGGCAAAGGCTTTTTGACTAGTATTAAAAAAATTCCTTAACCTATAAGTTTTGTGATACGAGCAAAAGTGGATACATGCTCATTTTTAAGTTTTTTCAGGATTATTTGAGCTAAAGAAAGGATAATAAAAAAAAATTCTTGTGTTTCGTTTTATATATTATTAATGAATTTTTGTTGAAAATTTGGGATCGATTAATGCATTTATGTGGGTTTTACAGCCACTCAAAGTCACAGTATCAAAACATGTATCCACATGTGCTCGCCACTGTATGTATATGTACATATGTATGAATGTACATTCATACATACATTTATGTATGCAAATTCATAGAATATTAGAACATCGAGGCGTCTACGTAACCGGCCAATGTGGCTACGTCGCCACAATCGCTGATTTTGCCATTCACAGGGAACTGTGCACTGAGCGAAATCTCTAGTGGAAAAATACCGGACATAAGATAAGTCATATGTTCGTATGTATATATTTATACTCAATTTACCCATAGTCCAATGAAATTCTAATGAAATTGCTTCAAATTTTATTACAAGCTACAGTTCGCTAAAAACTAATGTATATATTACAATATGTTGGGTGTGTATATGTCAATATATAATCAATATATATGTAGGTATATACGTATATGTATGTATATAAAGTTAAGTCTATTTCCCCTCTTCTGAAGAAGAAATCTACAAATGCAACTACTGGCCAATTAATAATTGAGCTTGTCGTTGAACTTAATTTTGGGCTGCTTCATAACTAAGATCATCCTGGGCAGGATGTTTGTGAGTACGGCGATGTCTCATGATGTAGGGATGGGTGGTGCTGTTCTCATAACTGGACAAGTATGGTAAGGACAACAACTTCTCGGGATACTTTTGCAAGAGATAAACCCAGCATGGTACAGTTCTGTATAAAAAATAATTGAAAATTAATAAGTGATATAATTATATAAGTTTATCTTTCTCTCTTGCCCACTTACCCCTCACCCACACCAATATTCATGTCTTGCTTCTCACGAGTATAGATATCCTCACAATCCTCCAGATTGTCCAGTGAGTTAAGCATGCGATCATCAACCTCATAGATCTCACCAGTTACATAATATCCAACGCCCGGCTTATTCAATAGGAATGGTATATTATACCGTGTAGCGATGACCAATGGCAATTTCTGGGTGGTGGTGGCCCGACACCAGAATTTTGCAGTACCATTTCCAGAGCTGGCCAAAATGGAGTTACTCGGCTGTCCGTATTTCAAGGCACCGTAGACGAAGAGTTTGCTAAGAGCAGATGAGGCTTTCTGCAAGGCGGGGCAAAAGATAAAAAGTTAGGTTAGGTTTCTTTGGTCAAGATATTTGGATTCTATAAATATCAAACAATTCGTCAGGCTTATCACTGATCTAAATATTTTCCACACTCTAAGCATAGGCAAAGCCCCCACCTTAAGACGAATTTGAAATCAAAATGTTATTGATAAGGCCAGACACGAGCCGTCGCTGACGTCGACGTCGACGCAGATGTCTACGTTTTGTCATTGTCTCACTTTATTCCCGTATGAGAATCGGTGCTAATGCATTAACCGGTTTTGTAGTGTACCTTGCAGTTTAACAGTTCCTTTTTTTAGCTTAATTATTGTTGCTAATAAAACCTCTTTTATTTTGGAGAAGCTGACGTGCGTACGTCTCAAATTGCGCAGCAGCTACGCCTCCAACAAACACTCACACACATGATACATACATATGTACATACGAAGATACTATTTATATATCTGATTAGAGGGCATATATGTAAATAATTGCAATAATAATAAATCGAAATATGCACGCCACCATATCCGCACCTGTTCTATTTAGATTCAATGTCATTACACAAAGCCCCGTTGCATTTATGCCCGGCTGACGGACAGACTCACGGACAACATGCTTACATAATTCCAAACACACACGCACACATAGACATAGAGATAAATTGTTAACACACGCGTTTTAGTTTTTGGCTTCTTTCTAATCAATTAATTGGTTTAGTTTAGTTTGTAATGTATGGTATGACTTTTTCCCACGCTTTATTGCTGCTTTATAGCTCTGCCAACTTGTCGCATTTAAAGGATAACAGGATATAGCCATACATACATACATATACAATTATACGTACATATGTACATATGTATATGCACGCAAGAGTGTGTATACGTATGTTTATATGTGTGTACGTACCTTGACTTGGCCCATTTTGTCTTTAAGTGTTTGCAAGAGAAAGTGCAATGCGGTTCAAGTTAATTAAAATTGCAAATCGGCGCTTTTTTCCTTTTTTATTGTGCTCTTGTAAACTGCAGTAAAGTGCACGGGGATACACGGATGAAAGTTCCCAAATAAAAAAAAGCAACAAATGGCTACTGCCCGCACCAGTCGAAAGCAAAACTCCAACTGAAAACCCCGTTGGATGGAGAACAAGCAGGAACTTGTGCGCTGCCGGCAGCGCTGCTAACATAAATAGATATGAGCAGAGACGTGTCACGAGGGCACGTTCTTAATGCAAAAGCGGCAATAAGCTGACAACTTCAAATTTTTGGAACAGTTTTCTGAATACAAAAAAATTGTATTGTAAAGTATTTGTTACATATTACTTAATTTTTTATGCTTTAGTCCCCCTGGAAGCCAAAAATGATCAAATAATGTACATGTACATACATGCAGTTCTTTTTCCCTAAATCCCTTAAACAATTTAATAAACAAATGTTTAAAGTGTTTTGTCAAAAAATTTTCCATTACTCAAGATTTCAATCATGGTATCATCACTAGTTCTGTCGAGACCCGCCTCCGAGAAACAAAAACACGCCACACGCGCCCCGCTTTTAGCGCCAACGCCGCTGTCAACGTCGCTGCTGTTGTCATTTTCTTTTAGTTTTTTGTTTAAAACAATCTTTATCTGAAACCATGAAGCAGCGGCCATATAAATACCCTGTATTTAAATTATTTTTCCAAGATAAAGCAAGATCTTATCATCACTTTTTTTATTTATTGGCAATTTGTAGCGGCAGAACTGGTTTAGCTCGCTATCCCCTTTTGTGGAAAACTTGAAAAGTTTACAAATTTTTAACCTACGCCACTGGACAGCACGTACACACATAGTCAGGTTTTACTCTCATTTCTTCTGCTTTCGTCGAAGCAACATAAAGTAATTTTATAAATTAAATTTAAATATTTAGACGCTCCCAATGTTTGGGCAGCTGTTTATTAGCATAACGGAAAATAATAAATAATTTATTTATAGACAAGATGCAGGAGCAAAAATTCGTGGGAGTGACGTTGATAATGGTCAAAGTCGTTTCGGTATTTCGCCTCAAGGTCAATAGTCTTCAGTGCAAATACCATTAAATGCATAATGTTGATGCTTATGACGACAGGCGCACATGTTGGGAGCAAAGCAATAAGCCCGGGGACCACAATTGCTAAACCGGCAAGAAAACAAAATGCGATCACTCAAATGTGTTTTTGGCATGGCAAGTTCCTCCTATACTCACTGTGTGCACTGGGGCATGCATTGTTGGCCATGTAAAAGAGTTGATCCCAGTTCATAACCCTCCGAGCAGATGCATTGTCCTTCTGGCGAACATTTACCATTAGAGCAACGCCTGTTTATGGAAATTGTTATGGATATCGCCTTATGGATGTGGTTTATTCTCACCCTTGACACAAGTCCAGAAATTTTGGTCTCCTTCGTCGGCAACGTTGCGATATAGGGTCAAAATAGTATTTTCTACCCTTTTTGCATATACACAAATCCGGGGAGGCACAGTAACCACCCGCCCTATTGCATCCTGGTAGACATTCGGCGGCACATACTAAACCATTTACTTGTGAAGTCGTATATTGATTATCACAAGGACATGGCCCATCCTCAAAACACACACCATCGCGACACACAATATTACAACGACGAACACATTGCCGCGTATTTATTATCAACATTTCGTAATCGGAGCATAACGGTGGCGGCTCATTAATCTCCCTGTATCCATAGTCATAGTAGTAATGTGCCTGGACGACGACAATTGGTAAGAGAAGTATTAACTGATGATACAGCATCTTGAACTATATTATTGCAAATGATTTCCTCAATATACATATTGCTAGCTGATAACGGCGCACCGAGAGAGTGAAAGTGAAATGCTGTAATAATTGTGTACAATATTCATTTGTCCAGCCAACGACCGTTCCAGCTATCGTCATAGTCTCGGTCACGATCAGCCAGGCAAACAATTGCCTTGTGTACACACACACATTTAAGATGATGCAATTGGCTCGGCCCCAAATGGACGCGTGAACTGATAACCATCGAAGCGAGGGCCCCCAAACAAAAGATCATTTGAATTACCAAACTAAGTCGAGCAGCAGACGCCGCCGCAGCATTACTCATCATCAAGTGAGAGAGAGAGTCATACAGAGAATGGAAGGGAGAACAACTAGGAACACAGCTGTATATATGAACAGGAGCGCATCTTTGGGCGGCTAGATAAGCTAATTAATGTAGTTTTTTGAAATATTTCATGAAATGATCCGTCACTGGTGGGTGTGTTTGTGTGCGCCTTCATCTCCCACAGATGCAACTCCAACATGTGTGTGCTCACCCAATTGAAACCATAATAAGAGAGCGCCATAGGAGAAACAGAAACATAGAGTGAATGAGAGACAGAGAGAGTGAACGAACGAAATGAAACGAACGTTGTATTTTTTTCTTCTTTCAGCGCAATTCTGGAATGTCTGGATTTCCATTCCATGTTGTTGTTCTCCCCCTGCGGCAGCGGTGGCGGCGGCGGCGGCGGATGGGGTGCACATAGTCTGGCTTTTTAGAGACTGCAGCTGGTTTCATTTCAAAGCGCGCCCATTCATTCGGTCTTCAAGTCTCGTCGAGCTATGACGGCATCAATATCATTAACCGATGAGGACGCCTGCGCGAACGGAAGTTCAAAAACAAAGTGTAGAACAAAGTTGCAAAATTGAAAACAAAAAAACCCAAAACCAATTCAAAACACACAAGAACGAAGAAAAAAGTAAAAAGAAATGGTGGAAAATGCTATAGCCAGCAAATAAAATTCCATTTAGACATTTTAACGATTGCGTTTTTGGACTAGGCGGTCTTTTTAGCCCGCGCCCGCACCCGTTCCCGTTCATCTCTCCCCACTCCGATTCCCATTTTTGGCTGCGTGTGTGTGTTTCTAAGTGTGGTGTGCGGGGTGAATAAAACATTAACCAGACAACGGCCAAAGCGGGCGAAAGCATAAAATAAACAATACCAATTTGGGGCTGGTCAGCTGGCTGAAGGAGGAAGTTCTCTAGTGGTGGATGGGAACAAAAAAAAAAAACTATGTACTTAGACATTATTATGTATCCGCCGCCCAAAGCTGACGCATTTTAACGGAGTGACAAAATAATAGAAAAAAATATTCAACATGTGCTATATTATAATCACTAGCGGGAGTCTAGTCTGGTTCCTTTGTACCCTGGTGGCGAATATGCTAATTGCCACTGCCTTGGTCACACCCAAATGGCTTATTGGACCGACAAGCGATCAAATGGCAAGACAGTCTTCGGTAGGAATCAATACACGGTGCAAAATGATGCAGCAACAGGTGACGACCACCTATCATTGTGGACGTTTCGATCTGGATGGCTTTGCGACTGATAGCACCGTCTATCCGAGTGAATGGAAAGCAGCCATGTTTTTTATGTCTTTGGGTGTTGTTCTACTCTCGTTAACTGTATTTATGACTCTGGTCACCTGTTGCCGGCAATCAGCCTTTGGCAAAAGCATTCACAACATGACTGCCTGTGCCCAGGTGGTGGCTGGCATCAGTGCAATGCTGGCTCTATTCCTACATCCTTTGGGCTGGCGAGCAGAACGAGTTCAACGCTTGTGCGGAACGGATGTAGAACCGTTCTATACAAATGATTGCAGTATAGGTAAGGATATTAAATCTAATAATTTTTGTAATTTGTGTCTAAGCTGTGTATTCTTTATGTTTATCCATAGGAATGTCATTCTATTGCGGCCTAATTGGTGTACTTTTAACATTTGCAGCTGCCGGTCTTAGTCTAACGGCGGAATCAGCTAATATGCGCCAACGTGTTAGACGGCGTGTGGAAGAGGGCAGTAAACTGGTCTGCATTCCATAGTTCCATTTCCCGAAACTCACCATCTTTTCTCATTTACAACTTGCTTAATTTAATTCTCCATTTTAAACGTTAAACTTTAGAGTAATATAAATATAAACAGTTTTTTGTATATTCCATTCTATTTGTTGCCCTTGCCTCCTCTTTTGGCGGCGGCTTTTGTTTTTGGTGGCTTACCCTCGACAACTGGTTTGTCCTTGGGTATGTAGACACCATGGTTTGTCTTTTTGAGATGTGCAAATAGTTTGTTTTTCGAATCGAAAGCGAGACGGCAGGTGACGCAGGTGTGTTGGGGACTTATGGTTGAGTCAGTTGAATCGGCAGCGGCGGGTGATAATTTGGTAGCAGGAGCGGATGCTATCTCATCTATCGCTTTTGTTGCAGTGGACTGCTCTTCCTTAGGTTTACTAATGTTGGATTTTTTTGCCCCTGGTTTTCTTGGCAGATTTTTTCCCTTTATTATTCCAATCGTCTTCATTTTCGGATTCGCTTTTAAGGGCCTCAAACTCAAGATTGTCATCAATGTCCTCTTCGGTTAGCAACTTTGAAGTGACTTTTTTGGATTTTTTACATTTTTTATTACGTTTACTAATTGATATTTCCTCTTCCACTTCTATTTCGTCCGCTTCCGCATCTTCCTCCTCCGCATCCTCTTTATGATCACTGTTAAGTTGAAGATCATCTAAAGATTCTTCCATTTGTTGATAGGCATCTTCTTCATTTTCCATTTCTTCACACAGACGTTCAACATTTTCTCGATGCTTTTTGCTTTCCTCATGATTCGCTCTAGCTTTAGCATTCTTAAAGGACTTGTTGCAAGCCACACAATATAAATCGTCTACATACTCCAACTCCGTTTCCTCATTATCATCATCTGCATTAGAATCATCGTCGCTACCATCTTCAGCTTCGTTGTTATCTGCATCCGTATATTCATCTGTCTCACTGCCATATTGCTGTTCTAATTGCTTCAATTGTTCCTCGTAGCCCTCATTGACAACTTTATTCTTCTTAATCTCGGCCAGCTCTTGTTGACGCTTTCTTAGCTGTTCCTTACGTTTTTCCTCCTGCTTTAGCCGGTTGGCCTCTGCTCGCTCTTCTAGGATTTGTCTATATGCCTGGACTCGAAGATCTCGTTTGCGCACAAACGAAACCAAATTGCGTACCTAAAACAAAGGAATATTTTACAAAATGTAGCCAACAACAGTTTTAATTGAGCTAACCTCTTCACTCCTATCTTTGCGGGCAGCTTGTACAATTTTCTTCATCTCTTTTTCCACTTTACGGAGAATGAAGCGCTCTTTAATCTCTCTGACATCATAGGGACACAACCATTCGTATGTCTTTTTTGTAGTATAAGCCTGCCAATATGCATAAAAAGGTCCCACCACATCTTCATAGCTACTATTTGCATATCCAAACTCTGGCGCCAAATCCAAGCCATCTAAATCGTTTGTAAATTCTTGATCCTCCAAGGCAATCTTCACGAAAACCTCTCTATACACACTATAGAAGCTTTGGTCATCGTTTCCATATCCTTTATAACACGAGCTGGTAAAAAACTGAAAGACATCCAAGCTTTTTTCTGAATACTCGGAGTTCCTACCCCGCAAGATCTGTTCCCGATGATTGTCATACCAAGCTCGCTGCAACAAAGAAACAAATTTCACAATATTGCAAATTCCTGTAAAAATAGTTTTGGCACGATTCTTACCTCTTGTGCATCTGAGAGCACCTCATAGGCTTGTTGTATGAGCTGAAATTTTTCCTTTGCCTCTGCCAGACAATCAGGATTCTTGTCTGGATGCCATTTTAATGCCAATTTCCTGTAGGCTGTCTTGATATCTGAATCATTGGATTCGCGTGGTATACACAATTCCTCGTAATAGCAACGCATGTTGAATAAAAACAAAAAATTTTGCCACGATAAATAAATATCGAGTAGAGATGCGCGGCAGACAGCTGTTACAGATTCGGTAAATTATCATTTATTTTTTTAACATCGAATAAATAAGGAACATATGGCAACGCCGCCAGCTGCTTAATAAAACGAGTTGGATTTGTTGTTTTTAAAAGGTTTTAAAATTTAATTATTTCCACTAAAAAGGCAAACTAATCTCCAAACCCAACAACTGCAGAACCTACGCAGGCTGTATAATATATATTGGAATTCTAGACGATCTAAATAAAACGCCAAAATGGGAAAGCGACAGCATCAGAAGGATAAAATGTAAGTTGAATAAATAGCCTATTAAACTATTGCTAAGAAAACTTTCTTTTGTAGGTACTTAACGTACACGGAGTGGGGTGAATTGTATGGGGGCAAAAAAGTGGAATCTTTAGAGAACGACCATGTGAAATTCAAACGGCTTCCATACGAGCATTGCAGCATTACTCTGGCCCCCTACGAGGTGCCCTATTGTGATCTGCAGGGCAATGTGTTTGAACATGAAGCTGTATTAAAATTCCTCAAGACGTTCAAAGTGAATCCCATCACGGGACAAAAGATGGACTCGAAATCATTGATAAAGCTAAATTTCCACAAAAATGCCAACGATGAATACCATTGCCCTGCCCTATTTAAGCCCTTTACCAAGAACTCACATATTGTTGCTGTGGCTCCGACTGGCAATGTCTACTGCTGGGAAGCCATCGATCAATTAAATATCAAGACAAAAAATTGGAAAGATTTGATAGATGACACACCATTCCAACGCAAGGATATTATTACCATACAGGATCCACAAAAATTAGAAAAGTTTGATATATCGACATTTCATCATATACGGAAAAATCTGCGTGTTCTGACCGAAGAGGAGGAATTGGAGCGCAAAGATCCATCAAGTACAAGGATCAAGACCATGAATTTGGAGACTAAAGAAACTTTGGCCCAATTGAAGAAAGATTATCAGCCATCGGAGGAGAAGGCGAGCACTTCTAGGCCTGTAGCTGATAAATTTAATGCTGCCCATTATTCTACTGGTGAAGTGGCGGCCAGTTTTACATCAACAGCCATGATGCCAGTTTTGCAGAGTGAGGCGGCCATTGTGGATGATGATCTGGTCAAGTATGACAGGGTCAAAAAGAAGGGTTATGTGCGTTTGACCACCAATTTGGGTCCTTTAAATTTGGAACTCTACTGCGATCAGACACCCAGAGCTTGCGATAATTTTATAAAACATTGCGCGGATGGCTATTACAATGGCGTACATTTCCACCGATCCATTAGGAATTTTATAGTAAGTGAAATGGGTTAATTTAATACCATTTCTAATTAATCTTCTCTAATTAGGTACAAGGTGGTGATCCCACTGGCACGGGGTCAGGCGGGGAATCTATATGGAAAAAACAATTTGAAGATGAATTCAAACCCAATCTTACACACACAGGACGAGGGGTCCTTTCCATGGCCAATGCGGGACCCAATACAAATGGATCTCAATTGTAAGTCGCTTTGAATTAAGTTTGTTAAAATTGTATTTAATTAATTGAATTTCCTATGCCTCAGCTTCATTACTTATCGATCCTGTAAGCATTTGGATGGCAAACACACAATTTTCGGTAAACTGGTCGGGGGTTTGGAAACCTTGCAGAAAATGGAAAACATAGAAGTGGATAATAAAGATCGACCCATTGAGGATATTATTATAGAAAAAACGGAAGTGTTTGTCAATCCGTTTGCAGAAGCTGTCGAGCAGTTGGCCAAAGAGCGAGCTGCAGAGGCACTCCTCAAAGAGGAGCAGGCTGAAAAGAAGGCAGAGCAAAAGCGAAAACTGAATGAACCCTTGAAAGTGTATCGCGAGGGTGTGGGTAAATATCTCAAAATGAATAATCCTGCTCTGGGTAAACAGAAGCCCCAACACGATTTATTACCATCGTCTACTAATGCCAAGAAGAAGAAAACCGGATTTGGTGACTTTTCCAACTGGTAAAGATAATCATAAAATAAACATATTGATACATTTTATTTTATGTCTTCAATGTCTTTGCTTTCACGCTCCTGCCATTTCTTTTTCATTTCCTGCATTTTATTTTGTCGCCGTCTTCGCTCCAAGGATTTTCTCTGTTCCTGTGCTTTAATTTGTGCTGCTATTGAGTTTTCTCCATTCAGATGTTCGTCTAGTTTTTCCAGTAACAATTTTCTTGCCTCAACGCGATTTTTGGAGGCCAAGCGATGTGTGTGACATTTGATGGTTAGATTGGTGGGCAGGTGACGCAGGAATACGCAATTGGAAGTTTTGTTAACAGCCTGACCACCAGGACCACTGCCTCGCATAAAAGTCTCGTCAATATCTGATTCCTGTAAAGTGGGATATCGTGAGTAATCCAAGTGGTCAGTGGTTTTAAAGCGGCATTGTGTCAGATATTTAAGTGGAGGCAACGGAGACCATACCAGGCGACGTAACATAGCTAGAGTATACGGCCCTTTCGCAAAAGTGTCTCTCCACGCTGAGAACAAATGAAACACATTTTGTTATGAAATCAATGAAACCGGCCAGAGAAACCTACATACCTTAAAGCTAAACTCAATTTCGAGGGGATTGGTAAGCTCTCGGTTTCCCCGGAACTCGTGGCGTACACGACCCAGAAAATAGTTCTTGTCAGTCAATTTCAAGTGATTGCCGTAACGGATAAGATGTTTATAAAGGAGCAGGATTTGTGACCGCGTTGGAGCCGACATTATTGAAACAGTTCAATTGCCAAAGGCTGCCAGATCGTCAATCAGCTGGTTTAGCCAAATGCCACAACTGCAGCGCTGCCATCTTGCCATAAAAACATAAAAAATACCAAATACAAAAGTCAGCTTTGAACATGTTGCGGCAAGTCGGAAAAATTGTGGATAACGCAAAAGTTGTGCTTCAAGTTTGCTTAAAATAAAATTAAAAAATGTTAATTTATATAATGGATACCGTAATTTTGGTGCTGCCCTTAACCCTGCAGACGTGAAGAAGACAGCAATATCTTCCTCGAGTTTTAGCTGGAAGTAACAATCAAAAAAAGATGAAAAAAGGATACCGCTGTTTCAGGTGACAAGTAGGACCATACAGGAAATGTTAAACTAACTAATTTGATATAAATTAAATTTGCTTTTATTAGGTTTTGGTTTTAATGCCTTTTGCAATGTCAACATCATATTTGCGACTTATGTAAATTAAACATTTCTTTGACTTGATGGGACACTTCACGATCAACAATTTCACTTGCTCTCTCTTTTACTTCATTCTTCATCAGTTCCTCTTCTTGATCGTCATCGTCAACCAAATATAATACAAAACTGCAGGTTTGGATAAAGAATAAGGTAAGAATCATGTGTACTCCTTGAAGAAAATCTCGCGACTGAAATTAATTAATTGTTAACTATGTACATATGTATGTATGTTACTTACCTAAGATTTATGGGTGATTTGTTTTCTGTATGCTTTTGTTTAGATTTTTATAGTACTCATCAAAATCGAAATGATTGTGACGAACCCCGGCATATACAGAGATAGCCAGGAACGTCATCAAATCGATCATAGGCGAGGAATATCTCAGTGTCTGATTATAATCGAACATTATAATTTCCAAAGGTTGATTCTTCACATCATATCTAAAGGCGGACGTTGCCTGCCATAATCCATGTAATTATCCACTAAACTGATAAATTTCTTTGTAAATTCTTCATCAACTTCTGGCTGATATTCAGCAACAATTTTCTCAAAGCGTTTAAACCTTGGTTAGTTATCAGTTATCAATGTGGATTCGTCGAGAATCATCCTCTTGGTATCGCGATTCGTTTAGTCTGTCAGTTAGTTCAGTGAATAGGATAGGATCCTAGCTATTTAAAGCATAGAAAAAACCGTGGAAACGTCCCTAGTATGTATTGTACAGCAATGCCAGCATGCTCCAAACTTAGTCCCTTCCGATTTTTTGATATACGCCAGCCATCTGTATTAGAATCTCCCGATATTACAGTAGCTGAAGCTACTTGCTGATAGCTATAATAATACTTTGGGGCTTCAAATTTATCCTCGATAAGAATTTGTAATTTGGTCAGTATTGTGGTGTAGAAATCAATTTCATTAGTAAATAACTCGTAATATACTGTTGACTTGTACTCTTCAGCTGACAAGGTGGGTGTTTTCTATTAAGCAAGATAAGAAGTATATTTATAATGAACATTATTTTTCAGCATTACCTCAACTAAAAACTTATTCACCCTAGGATTAGATAAGATTTGTTATTGTCTGGGGATATGCCACAAAAATATTTCTATAGATAAATATTTTCGATAAAATCAAAACAAATCATTTTGTTTAAGTATTAGTTAAGGATTGTTACAACAAGCAATAACAATAAACCAAATTTATCTGCAAGATTTCTTATAGAAAGATATAAGCCCTCAAAAAAAAGATTTGGAATTTCCAGGCTAAACTTTAGACAGATAAAATGACAAAATCACCGTGTAAAACATTCTCATTTTCAACTTTTGAATTATTATTTGTACTTCTTTCTGCAAATATCTTTAGAATCTTACAAATAGGGACTTTAACATTTCAGCTAGTTTAGTTCATTTATACTTAAAAGGTGAACAAATGATTAACTTTAAAAATGGCCCAGTCACCGTTTTGACCACTTAAACGTTTGATTTTACCAAATTCAGTGAAATTTCGTCATACTTCAAAACATTTGTATGTATAGAGTAGCAACACAGAACTGGCAATCAGTCAGTCTGATAATTATAAGCACACATACTTGAATACCTACCTATATTATATATACATGTAGTTATACAAATTGAATAAAATATGCTTTTATCTCATGACGTGCAAAAATGTATCAACCTAATCGTATAAATAAACAATTTTCTAGTTAGAATCTCGCCGACAAATTTAAAATTGATTGTGGCGCGATAACATTCGGTATGATTCCTTGGCTCCAATGATGTTAATATCAATTGAGTTGACTTCAAAAGTCGTCTTATTTGCCTTTGCTTTACCATTCATTACTAATTTGCCATTTTTGAATATTTTAGTTATTATTATGGAACGTAGCCATTCTTCTTCCATATCAATATTGAAAGACTAACTAATATGCAATGACTGAACTCTCCGAGTAAGATAGTAGCACCTCTCTAACATTATCGCTCTCTAATTTGACTTATCTCAGAGCTATATAAGCGATCTTATACTCTCTGTTAGTTTTATAGAGATGGAAATCCTTTTTTTTTTTAATTTTTTTTATATTATCTATCAAAATTGCTGATATAATATCATTATTGTGGAATAAAATCAATTTTATTAGAGAATTTACATGGGGACTCGTATGGTTACCTAGATGAAAATTAGAATTCAATTAGAAAAACGTTAAAAAAAAAACTTTAATTTACAATTTTAATATTTTATTTATTACTCTTTTAGCTTAATGCCTTCTGCAATATCAACATTATATTTGCGACTTAGATCAAACATTTCTTTGACCTGATGGGCCACCTCACGATTAACAATTTCACCTCCTCGCTGCATTGTATCCTCTATCAATTCCTCTGGTGAGGTCTGCTTATTCATCATTTCGGCAGCAGAAACATTTTGAGGTTCCACCAGGGCGAGCAAGAAACTGCTACTTATGGACACAGAATAGGGCAAGAAACGTATGTACTCCTTAAGCAAGTTCTCGCGACTGAAATTATTGAAATGTTAGCAAGACTGATTTATTTAAATTCAGTTGGTTACTCACTTAATAGATTTGGGCAATTCCACAACTGCGTGTCTTTGATAGGATTCGAACAAGTTTTGGCAGTAATCGTCGAAAAGCGTATCAAAATGTTTGTAACGCACATCGGCATATACAGAAATGGCCAGGAATGTCGTTAAATCAATCATGGGGGAGGAATATCTTAATGTCTGATAGTCGAACATCATAATGTCCAATGGTTGATCATTCTCATCGTATCTAAAGGCCACATTGTTCCGCAAATAGTCTCCATGACAGAGAGTGGCAATTGGTTCTTGTGGAGCCACCCGTTGCCTTCCATAATACAGATAATCCTCAGTTAAATTGATAAATTTCTTTGCAAATTCTTCATCCACTTCCGGCTGATATTTAGCTATAGAGTTCTGCATGCGTTTCAAGCTTGTTTTCAATATTAATGCCCAATCCGGATGCATATCATCTCTGGCATAACGTGATTCCCTCAATCTCTCCGTTAATTCAGCAAATTTAGCCGGCTCATTATACTTTAAGGCATAGGAAAATCCATGGAATCGTCCCAAATATTGCATAGCGATGCGAGCATGCTCCAAACTGAGACCCACCCGATCTTTGGGTACACGCCAGCCATCTGTAGCAAAATCTCCCAATATTACAGTTGCCGATACCGGCTGCAGATCGCTATAATAATACTTTGGTGCTGCGAATTTTCCACCTGCCAGACTTTGAATTTTCGGTAATATTACGGTATAGAAATCAATTTCATTACTAAACAGTTCGGGAAATTGTATTGACTTGTATACCTCCTCTGGCACTTCAGGTGTTTTCTATAACAAAAAAGTAAGCATGATAAAAAGTATTTATAAAAACTCGTTAGTTGATAGCAAACAATGGGATTAGATTGTTATGTGAATGCACATCGTGTCGTTGTTTTTTGTTTTCAGAGTCAATTTCATCAAACAAAATTTCATTCAAATTGACCTGTTTCTATGTTATTTCGTCATGTTTACAAAATGTTTGAACGTCTCTCTCTCTCTATCTATCTCTCTCTTTTTCTCGCTCTCTCTCTGTTTGTGTCTCTTTGTTTACATATGAATATTTTTTTATTGTCATAGACGCATATATATCCATTAAACTTGGACTTTATCTTATTATATGGTTTTGCATCTCACTAGGAATTTCATCATAGAAATGTATATACTATGTAGTATAGTCTCTTACCTTAATCACCAATTTACTAGTTATATGTTCGCCAGCGTAAACAAATTTGATTGTGGCGCGATAACAGTGGGTCAACATGAAAGCTTCAGCGGCTCCGATTACATTGATATCTATTGACTCCACCTGAAATGTATCAGCCTTGTCCACATTGTAATTATCCACTAGCTTGCCATCTGTCAATAATTTAGGTAATATAATTGAACGTAGCCATTCCTCTTCCTTTTCGATCGGCAGAGACATGATGTTAAGCTGTTAGAAACTAGACGTAGACTGAACGTTCCTAGTGAGCGGGTTTTGGCTTTTATCTATTACGGTCACACACTCAGTGAGCGTTGAAGCACTCTCTCTTGGGGCATAGTGCTCTTATACTATCTGCTCAGTTTTTTTAGGTTAACATTTTAAATTGAAAAAAAAAAATTGTAAAAACAATCACAGTAATCATCGTAGCTGATGTGTTAGAACCAACATAGAAAATGCCTCACAAATGGTATATGCTCTCAATAACTGGTTCCCTTACGAGATGCAATACTTATGTGGGGAAACATACAAATCATTCAGGTCGTGGTGGCGTGCCTATTGGTAATCCTAAGATGATTAATATTAAAATAAAGTCAAAAACTACTTCTGTCATTGGTTTAAAGAAAAAACGAAAGTCTAGAACCGAGAAAATTTCCATCCCTAGTGACAAGAGGCTAAATACTTTAAATGAAAACTGCTATACATGTTCCAAGAAAGTTGTAAAAGATATACCTCAAATGAGGGAATTCCTTGAAGAAGTGCGTAAACGTGAACTTGTAAGATATTATCAACAAATGGTGCGCAAACAAAGATTAGAGGCTAAACAACGGCTAAACAGTCAATATCCACCTCAAGAAAAGGAAAATGTTTACTGCAATGGACCGACTAGGATTAGTAGTTATCCATAACTTAAGTTTCCACGTGGTGCTTAATTCCATCCATTGACCTTAGCAAACGTTGACTTTTGCTCTCTCCCTGATATAGTCATTTTATGTTGTTTCCCATATGCCCAACCAAATTTCAGTCAACCAGACGTAGTCCCAGGTTTTTTTTTCCTATATTCCCAACTATAACTACTCAAATCCTCCGGCCGGCCAGAAGATGTATTCGACTCCTCAGCAAGAATCCCATCAGACACAGACTGTACCCCAGCCGAATCCTCATCCAGTATGTGTGCCCCTCCTGATGGTCGATGAGGACGGCAAGAAGAGATATTGCTATCATGGTGGCAAATGTCGCTGTGAGAATTGTGCAAAGATTCGGCAACAGCAGAAGGATGAACTGGACAGACAACTCTTCGCCTACATTGAACATGATCGTTTGAAACTGGAGCCAAGCATTAGGCAGGTAAGACCAAGGCAGTATCGTTTGGAGGCCACCAGAACTTCACCTGAAATGGGTATGCGTTTGCTCAAGGATCATGAGAAGTTGCGAGCGGAGAATCCTCTCTATTATTTGCCATACAAATATTATATGGGCAGGAATGCTTGGAGGGTGCCGGGACCTCAGCATGTGGGCACCCAAACCGATATCCGTATAGGTAGCTGGGGCATTGAGGGTTGTCCTTGTGCCGATAAAACCGCCTGCTGGGATATATAGAAGAAAAAAACTGCTACAACATCAAAGTTACCCTTCAGCTAAACTTACACAGAATTCAAATCGAATTCGAGCATTATTCCAGGCCAGTTTTACTAAATTCCCAGAAAACACAAATTCTACTTAAATAAATCATGTTCCGACAACTGAAAATACGCAATCTAAATGGTATTATATGCCGCCATTTAGCCTCTAAAAAGGAAACCAAAATGAATTCTGATGTCTATACCATGGGCGCTGAGGCAGTTGTAGCAAAGGGTAATTTGCTGGTCTCACCAGTGAATGTTTTGCCGCAGTCAAAGTATGGAGGAATAACTACTATTTCCCTGCTCACCGGGGAGAGTCTGATAGGCAAACAGGGTGGCCGATATGTGAGAACTTTATTGCAAAGTGCTCGAGTGCCCGTGGAAGTGCAACGCATCCGAGTCGATCAGGAGAATGAATATTTCAATTCAGTGCTACGAAATCGTGCGGCCGTTCACATTGAAATCGTTCACGATGCAGTGGCCAAAAGGAAGGCCCTAAAGATTTGCCACGATCTGGATTTGTATGTCTTTATGTCACGACTGCGCACATTTCCTGGCTTCAATTGTCGCTTTCCCGATGTGGATATCCAGTTGATTGCCCAAAACAATATGGGCAATTATGCCGAATTGGAATACGTGCCAGTTCGTGGTGTAGTTGAGGCTCTGAGCGTTGTGATTCAAGAGAAGTTAGAAAGATATCTCAAGTATGCCTTTCAAGCGGCTGTAGAGGCAGGACGAAAACGTGTCACTGTGATTCACAAGATCAGCGAATGGCCAGTAACCGATGGCGTCTTCGTGGATGTGGCCAAATATATACATAAAAAGGACTACAGTTGTCTGGAATTGGAGACTATGGAACTGGACGATACAGTCAGCCGACTAATACTCGATCCCAATCATTTTGATGTCCTAATGACCAGTGATCGTTATGCCACATTTGTGGCCACCATTTGCAGTGGAGTCTGTGGTGGAGCGAATCTTTTCAGTGCCATTGAAAAGAGTGAAAAACATGCAGTATTTAAGCCCTTGCAGACGAAACTATCTTTGACAGGCTACAAGACCCTAAGTCCTTATGGCATTGTCTCCACCTGTGTGGATCTGCTCAATCATGTGGATCAAAAATCGTGTGCCACAAATCTATGGAACGAAATGTTACGCACCATGCGTGAGGGTATCAAAACTGGAGAATTCGGTGGCAATGATAGTGGAAACTTTGTCATTTGCAATATTATGAATCAGCTACGTTGCAATATGTTTTCAGAAGTAAAATCATAGAAATTTGCAATTTAAACTTTATAAATTTTATTTTAATTTTTTTTTTATCAACGGGAAAATTTAAACGAAAAAGAAAACTTGGTCATCTGCGGCTTAGTAGTTGCGCTGTGACATTGAACGCTTGCCCTGGGGAAAACATGGGGATAAAATGGGGTCCTTTTTAGATTTACCTTATTAGTCAGTTACCTGGTCTTCTTCTGAGGACAATTGACTCTCGCTCATCTGCATTTTCCAGTTATCATTAAAGGAGATAATTTCCACAATATGTTTGAAGGAAACCCTTTTACCGACCACATGCGATTTGCCTAGTTTAGACCTTTTGCCCAGCTTCATTGATTTGTTATTGGGATATTTCATATAATCATAGACGACGCTATCTACCTGAATATTTGGCTTATCCATGTCGGGATTTTGTGGCACATTGTCCATGATGGAATTTTGGCTAGTACAGTTTAGGTCGAAACGGAAAAATATGTATGCGGATTCCTTTTAAAAACAAAAATTAGTTAGAGATTTCTGTTTTTTGTTTATCTGCTCTGAGTGAGAGATGTTGAATAGAATGAATGAGAATAGACATGTGTTTAAACGTATTTAGCCTAACCTACTTTGACTTTACCTAAACCAAAAAATGGGTAATAAACGTTATGGCTCCCATTTGCACGTACAATTTGAATAAATTTATGCAAAGCCAACGGCTGTAAACAACTACATAAATACAGACAGACAAACAGTTAGAGGAGAGAATCGCAATTGCTTTGTTCTAGAGGACTCGCATTGAAGTTGGGGCAGGAGTAGGACATGTAAGCCCCAGTCGATACTTTATCATCTTGTGAAAAAAAAGACAACCAAAAACAACAAAACAATGTAAACAACTTAAGTCCAACAATCCAACTAAATTATGGCCCATAATACCAATTTCGCACTTGTAACCAAAATATCTCATGTAGCAATCTTTGGTTGAGACGAAGTTAAGATACCCTAACAATACCTTGCATAAAGTCTTCTACTTGACCTTAATGCAATTAAGTTAATCAAAGTTAAAATAACATTAACACATAATTATTCAAGACCGAAAGTTATGTCTCTTTATGTTTTTGTTTATAGGGATAAATTAAAATGTTCTTTGTTATGGAAGGATTGTTTGAAAAACAAAAACATTTTGTCAGACTTACAAGTTGGGCGGAAGGAAACATATGTACTTGTTCCATGCTCTCTGTCTCTACCTTAAGGATTTATCTAAGTATTACATCCCTTGATACTCATCCCCAAAATTGTTAAGCCGGAGAATCCCAACATTATTACTTATAATTATTGGTGCTGTATTTTATTTACGATCTAAAAGAAAGTCCTTAATTGGGCTTTACAGTTAACATTCGATATTAGTTTGTGTGATTTATGTGGCTATAAACAAAGTTTGGATCAAACGCGAAACCAATTGTTAGGAAGATTTCTTTTTCAAGAGATTTTAGGCTTAATCTTAAAGAAGTTTTATTCATATAGCATGAACATTTACAGAATTGGCTAACAATGTGACTTTTTCCAAAGGTTTTTCGCATAACAGCTATATGTTATAGTACTTAACTTACCTATTAGAAGGATATCTCTCAAACTGTTAAAGAACATTGCACATAGTGAGACCAACAGTCATGGGTATATCGCATGCTTTTTAGAATCTGATGCAGACCAAGAATTTATGTGGTCGAAAAGGCACTTGTTCTATTACAAATGACTAAAGAAATTTTGTATGCACTCTGTCTAAGAGTATCAATAACAAAACAGCAAAAAACTTTGTACACACATAAATTTATTCTACATATAATTCTTTTTTTTTTGTTTTGTTGTTTTACATGTACGTATTAAATAGCATTATGCATATATGTAGATGTATATGTTACTAATGTGTATGTAGTTAGTTATTGAATATAGAAAAGTCTTTCGCTTATATCAAATTGAAATCATCTTACACACGGCTTAGCCTCATCCTGTTGTTATTTTGATTGGGTCATTGGTGGTCATCAGTCAATTCTAATTGCGATTTGGCCGAACCAAAAATCATAATTACGGTGAACAATGATAGTTCCAACACACGGCACACACAATAGGCGACAACATCGACCAAATGTTCCATTACTCCCAAATATAGACACATGTTCTTGTAATTTGTCGGTTTTTTATATCCTTTAGTTGATGCTGCGGCTGCTGCTGCTGCTGGTTATGTTTATGATGGACAGAATAGGATTAATTTACTATGTTTTCAATCCTTTATTGATAAGGAGACTTTCGACTTGAATGTTTTTGTTGTCGTCGTCCTGTCCTGTTGCTGTCCCTCAAAACACGACACGAACTGCCAATCGTTTGTTTGCAATTTCTCTATTAAAACCATTTTTGGCCAAATGAGAGGAGCATGCGCATGGCTAAAAACAAAATTATGTTGGTAGTGATGAGAAATAGCCACAAGGAGAAATGTTAATATACATTATTTTAACTTGAGAAAAGAAACTAAGTCTGTGAACAAGTGAGTCTTTTTCTTCTCCTATTTATTTACCTATTTATCAGAAAAGTAACTCAATGAGTTAATTTATATTCAAAAGCTTTAATAGAATTCTCTCTAAAAATTATCAAATATTTTTGGAATATTAAGAATTTTACTTACGATTTTTGGCTATATAAAATTTCGAACAGTTTATAAACTTGTCGTTGCTTAAAGTTGGATATGAGATATAGACTGATGTCAATACTGGTGTAAATTTTATGAGTTATTTTTAGTTAAAGGGTACTTTAATTTTCGTGCAACCTCCAACGAGTCTATATACGTGGCTCAGTGCGTCTGTCGGCTTGGCCGAAGTTAGCCCCGTTCCTCTAAATAATGTTTGAACTTTCAAGGATTGTTATTAGTTTACAAAGCTTTCTTGCTGCTTTTCTTATAGTCAATATTTTCAATTAAGCTGCATTTAAATCATTCTAATATTCTGTGGAAATTGAGTATTTCACAGAAAACAACTAGTCAATACCATAACATGAGAATAAAGGTTCTGAAGAAACTTTAATATACACTATAATTGTAACTTTAACTACTTTAAAAACAAATTAAGTAAATTTCAAAGAAAAATTGCCTTAAAGCAAAACACGAAAAATTGCCTTAAAGCAAAATGATCGACATTTACGGCGGTAGTTATTAAAGAATAAACCCACATAAACAATTGTTCATGATGTATTAACAATTTTAGTTAGTTGGTTTCTTTTGTTGCTGACTGCCCATCCAATCTAAAGGTTTTAACCTCTAAAATTACCTATGGTAAATCTAATCGAAAATATTCAAGACATAAATAAATATCTCTACTTTAGGCCATGTTATCAATTGGATTAGGAAATCTAATCGAATATTTCCGTATACTATATACTGATTTTCATTCAGATTAAATTAAATTATTCCACATTAAACTTTTCTCTTCTATTACTCCATCGTTTATGCGAAACTTTCTCCAAAGAATTTTATTAGTTTAGCACCTTAAACAAACGCTATGTTTAATTTAATGAGTTCTCGTGAGAAAAAAAGTTCTTGAGTTTTATTTTAATTAACAGAGTTTTTCCCGTCTGAAACTTAAGTCCCAGTTGTTTTTGCGTTTAATAGCTTTTTCATTTCTTCTGGTTTTTTTTATTATTTATTTCAACTATCACAACGAATCTTATATTTAGATTATTTTTATACTAAAACACTTTTTACGCATTGTTCACTTTGGTTATCTCATCTCTTTATCTCTTCTACTGCCCTCCGTTCATTTCGTAGCTGCTTTCGCTACCTCCAAAAATCGTATAAGACGCCGCATCGTCCACATCTTCGCCATTATTGAGCAGATCGCAGAGAGCCAATATATAGGATTGAGCCATTTGCAATGTCTCATATTTGGATAATTTCTGATCGATTGAGGGGGCGGGCACAACTTCTCTGAGCCGATCGAAAGCTTCGTTAAGGCCATTCATACGTTTTCGTTCCCGGGCATTGGCTGCCTGACGTCTTCGCTTCTGTACGGTGGGACTAAGAGTGGTTTGATCACTTAGAGTCGATCTCATCAGCTTTTTCTCTTGCTGCTGTTCCTGCTGATGATGATGATGGAGATGATGGTGCTCCGGTTGTTCCTGCTGCAGCTGGGCCTTAGCATCCACTTGCAGAAATTGCCAATCGTTTGAGATAAATGGATGATAATTCTGCAATTGAAATTCTGGGCTGGCATTGCCCAAATCGTCTTCAGATGAGTAATAATAGCTCATGGCGGATAAGAAGAGTTCTAAACGGCACGCAAGTTGCCTTGCAACTGACTGATGACGAGACTTTGTGAAATGGAAGTCGACGTCAGAATTGGAATTTCGAGTCGGAGTCGAAGTTGAAGTCAGTACAACAACCCTTGAAGATGATTTTACCATTTACAAATATTTTCACCGCTGCTGCGCTGTTACCGCTGGCCAAGTTTGTGTAAACGGCCCGCAAATGACCCTTTGCCCCATGTCCCTTTTGGCAGGATCTGCTTACCTTGGGCAATTACCATACTGTTGAGCCCAAGGATCGCTAAAAGGAGAGACAGAAGCTACCACCACACACAAACACACACAGCAGTTAGGGGTTAGAACGGTTGAATGCCTCTTCTATCTATCTCTCTGTCCCTCTTGTGGTCCTTTCCCTGCTGCTATATTCACGCCTACACCAGGGGATCGAAGCGAGCAAGAGAGGCACGCGTCGGTCATAGCTTGTGCCAAATTGGCGCTATCATGGACATGGGATCTTCTCTCTTTTTTTTTCACTATTATTTTTTTTATAATTTGTGACTTTCACGCTCAACAGCACACACACACACAGAGACAGAGAGGGAGTGAGAGACAGTGTGATAGAGGGAGGAGCCACTCGGGGTATGAGGGGATGAGCTCTGACACACATCAATTAACTTTCCTGTGGAGAAGACTCTTTCATTTCAGGCTCGTGTCTATGTCTACTGGCCATATGTTACACTGCTCTGTGCAACCGAACAACATATGGTCAGGGTCAGGCTTGGACTAAAAACTGATACAACACTATACAAAAAGGACGAAAACGTTTGTGGTACTCCTAAACAAATGCAGAATAAAATACTTTTTAGGGGTCCTTTTCCACATATCCGTTGAGATGATCAGCTAAATTTTTCATACATTAGAGGTAAATAGTCATAAGTTTAAGATTATGAGGTCGACAAAAATCTTTTTTCTGCAATCTGTCTAAATGTCTTTATCTAATTCGTAATTTAAATAGTTACAAGTGAGCCATTATTCTTTAAAGTAATTCAAAAACTCTCAGCGTACACGAAGTGTACTTTTTTTAAAAGATTTCTTTGTATCCGTAGAAAATCAAAATGCGTTTTTTTTAGGTACTGAGTCTGTTCAGACAACTATCTCACTAGTCCCAGAACGTTTAAGTAAATAAAGATAGGCCTAATAACCTAATCAGCATGCTGCCTCTTGAACACGTATTCCTGATAAGTTGCGAGTAGCATTATGTGTCTATGTTTCAACACTATTATAAATTTTATTATGAATTCATGCATTTCGCGGAAAAAGTAACACAAAGTAACTTTGAGATTTTTGAAAATGAGTAGATTTCTATTTTGAAAGTCTTTAAAAGTTGTCTTCTACATACATATGTATATATGATAACGATCTGGATCATACTTAAATATCCATAGAGTTAAGCTAACATAATTCAGCAAAAACACTTCCCATATAGAGATATATATGTAATATTAATAAACCTTCATGATCCCAATGCTTCGATATGGTTGAATGATTGTTGGGCACTAGAAATTGAAGGGTCATAAATTAATTATAAAAGGAGCTGGTTGATTGATTGACTGAAGCGTAACACCCCATCGATGGGTTATTTGTATTGTTTTTGAAATAATGTTCAATGTTTTGGGTGGTTGTTGGTTGCTTTATTATGGGGAAGAAATTGCAACTATAATGAATTGGTAGTAGGTGTTGGTTTTTTTATTTTATCAGCAAGTTAGTGAATTACTCGCTTGGGTTTTGTTGGCGGCGGTGAAGGAGGTGCTCGAGATTGTGATTTAGCTTCCGGCTGAGCATTTTGAACTTTCACGTGTTTGACTTCAACGTCATCCATGACAAAGGAATTGATTGACGGGCGAAAATCCTTAACTGGAGGATGGAGTATTATAACATCTCTTTTGGTGGCATTGAAATCAATGGATTTAAAAGGATTACCAGTCAATACGACAGTTGGATTATCACTGACTTGAATTTTACGCGAAGGCTTGGATATGGGTTTCTTACGCAAACAACGAACTGCTGGCTTATTGGCCAGACATTGTTGATCTAGAAGAATTTTATTGTAATTGGAAATATGATTGTTAATAATGCCCATGGTGGCTTTTGCAATGGTTGGTGGCATAAGAAAAGATTTTAGAATGACAGGTTGTACGATCTGCGGCATTGCTGCTGCTGGTTGGGTTGGAAAGGCATCAAAGCCAGAACGTTGACGATTCTTATTGGCCGTGTTCATAGATGTTGCTTGTCTTTTTGCCGGTGATGGCGAAGAATTCTTATTATTTAGCTTTGGTGATCCCCGTTTAGGGTTATTCCCATTTCCATTCGATTTTTGTGTTCCCTTTCGAGAATCTGCGCTCTTTGTATCTGTATCACATTCGCATAATAGCACATTGTTGGAATTCTCCACTATTTCTTTGGAACAATAACAATCTAAACAATTTTGATTTTTAGTATTGTTTCTTCCCTTGAGAGTCATATCGATATCGGTTTCCACTGCCACTTCACACATTTCGGGACATTTGCAAGGCTTTCGTTGTTTATACCGGATATCCTGTTCCACTTCGGTATCTATTTCTGTTGGAGGATTTGATGATTCTCTAGTTTTGCTATTAGAGAATCTTCTATTTTTTTCTGTCCTATGATGATGATCTGAATCACTTTCACATTCACACTCCATGGGATAGTTTCTTTCAGTTTCCGTTTCTATACCATCCATATCCGAGGCTGCGTCACGATCTCTTGACCTGGAAGTTGATCGTCCTTTTGTAGTCTTGACTGTTCTTTGAGGTCGTGATGGACTACGATTTCGTGCTCGTGATTCCTCCATGGGTTTTTCCGAAGTAATTTTTTGTTGTCGTGTTTTCTTTTCAAACGAACACTCTTTTTTTCCACAATTTTTGCTGTCTTCCATTTTAGGCTTGGCTTTGCTAGAAGGCCGATTTTTGGTCTCTTTATCTTGTCTATGTCCGCTAAAGCCAGGACAATCTTCATCGCAACTTTCTTCATCTCTTTTTTCTTTACTTTCCTTTTGCGGTCGATCATCATAGTATTTTTGTTCTGCACTATGTCTAATGGGTCTATCAGGTTGATCGTCATCATCATCATAATTTCGTCGTCTAGAAGATCTTTGTCTATTAGCAGGTTGATCGTCATCATCATTATAATTTCGTCCTCTAGAAGATCTTCGTCTATATGCAGGACAATCCACATATTCGATATCATCTCTATCTCTCCTTCGTGAGCAATCTCTTCTTCTTCCAGATTCTTCAGACCGTGCTCTGTACCTTGAATATCTTTCTCGTTCATCCATATGATCATTTGATGGCCGTCTCCATCTATAATCATCATATTCCATATCATTATCATGTCGACGCCGCGATCGTCGATATTCTCTATGCCTATCTCGATCGTATGAAGGACAACGGACATACTGAGTATGATTTTCATACTCGGAATAATTTTCCTCCCGTTTAAATTCAGGATTAGCTGCATATTCGGGATGATCTTGATTCTGTCGTTGATCTTGAGAAAATCTATATTGCTGCTCCTCATTCTTAAATACATGAGGATCTTGATTCTGCCGTCGTTCTAGTGAAGATCTATATTCCTGCTCAGGATTAGTTTCTTTCTGCTCACGCTCAATTGCAGGATTAGCTACATATTCGGATTGACCACTATCTCTACATGGTGATACAGCAGGCGGGTTAGGTCTTGGATTCTCCATTAGCTCTTGTGGTTGATCAGATATTCTCTTATCCTGCAGATCGTTTTCTGCTGCTTCAGTACTTGGCTCCTCTAATGGTTGACTTACTCGCTTTGGTGGACTATTTGCATTTTGTGGTGCATTATCGAAATCAGTATTCGGTGGATATTCCATAGGATTGGTGGGTGGTGCTGGAATTTGTGGTTGTTGTGATTGCTGATACTCAAAGTTATATTGATGAAATGGACAATGCATCATGGTGGAATTATTATAATTGTCCGAACAATGGCAATTGGTGTTTAGAGGTGGTTGAATACATCCGATTGCTGGTTGCTCTTGATAATCATGTTTACGTCTCTTCTTTTTGAAATACAAAGAATACTTTGCATTCTCAAAATTATTTCCCAAAGGAACGATTTGTTGCTGTGCCTGATACGGATAGGCATAGGGATTTGAATCCAAGCCATGTCTTTCAGCCCCCGAAGATCTACGACGTCCATGATCTAAATTACTTTGCTTTTTATAGGCACATTGATATGTATCTTCGTTATTTTGCCTGGGCAATTCGGCATTTAGTCTCTGGCACATGGCCTCATTGTTACGTTTCCAGTGTCGGCCGCAATTCTTTTCCGAAGTTCGCGTCTTGGCACAGGGTTTACAGCGTACAAGATATTTCCTAGGTCTAGTCTGACCACATAGCTTGGGTCCTGGCCAATTGCTGTAGAGGCTAGTGCTTCTTAGATTTAGGCTACTTCTATGAAGGCTCCATGTGTCTTCCGTAGGTGAGTTATAGCCACTACCCCGACCATGCCTGTTCAAAGGCGTGTTAGTGCCACTATTTCTATTGCTTGCAGCATGTCTAATCGATTGGGAATTATTGGCACTAGGCCAGGCACTGATATCGCTATCATTGCTGCCTTTTTCATACTTTTTCCAAGATCTGCTCCCACTTCTAGATAACTCATGTTCAGATGCCATTTCATCTAGACTACATTCACATTTGCAATCACATTGATTAGTTATTGTGGATTCGCTTTGAATATAGGGTCTACTTCGGACTGCCCTAGGCTGGTTTCTAATACCTCTGTTTGTACTATTTTTCCACACATCCTCATCATCGTATTTGTTCTTAGAGCAACTAACACAATGTTCTGTGGGATACCAACGATCTGTACCCGATTCAGCACGTATATAAGAAGTATTAAGCCTTTCCTCATTGAAATGACTATCAAATGCTTTCTCCTCTGCCTCTTCTTCATTCAGCGAAGCTAAACAAACATTGAATGGGTGAATAATATAAATGTTAACGAATTCTTTTTCGCAACTTACCCTCACAAGATCTATATGCGGGTGTATGAAAATCAACATGAACACTGGGAATGCGTTCCTGACTGCTATTGAGCAGAAAGGCATCCGCATTCTCAATGGTACAGTTGATTTGTTCATTGCACAATTTGGCCCTTATCTGCGCCAACTGAAATGATTTTGTGGCAGTCAAAAAACTTAGATCCTCAAAGAATGAATACCGCGGCACATGACTTAATCCTTGACGTTGACAACTGTCAATGGCCAGACACTCATCCACATAGTATCGCTTCAGTTTACGAATTTGTGATTTCAATTGATCAATCGTGAACGAATCTCTAAATATAAATGCAATGCGACGCCAAGCGCTGTCCCGCAAGTTTGTGTTGTAGAAGCCCAATGAATTGGGATTCCATAGACATTCATTGGCCCGATAGACACGTATCAATTTGGGTAAGTCCTCCATTCTCCTCGTCTCCTTTATTTATTACCAATCCACCATAGTGCTCTTCAATCCTTCCTTAGGCTATGGTGGTCATTGGTCTATTGCGCATGCGAACAAGTACGAAACTCCAACAAAAATTTATAATGTGTGTGCAATGTACTGAGAAAAAAAACACCTTAACGACAAGTTCGCATTTAATTTTTCATTTTATGTATTTTGACTACGAGCACATTTAACAGAATATTCAATGCCTGTCATGGATTGGACTAGTCAAAGATCAGAAACTCCTACTACTAACATTTTAGCCCAGCACTACAAAACTGAGTACCAGAGACCAGAGTACACTTTTGGTTTGGACTATTGTCTGATGCATCCAAAACAAGAGACATCGGCAGTCCAAAAATCATAGTTTTTAACTCTTTTTGAAACATTTTATAACAGCCCCAAAACCAGTAACTCTATTTAAGGGTGAAGGTTTGGAAGGTTTCTAATAACTCACAAACTCAAGATGGAAATAATAGAGTTACGAATAACTTTGTTTTATGAACAATTTTAAACGACTAAAGTGAGTTGTTTGAACTTTAATAAAACGAATCACTCGTATTTTAGTACAAATGACAAAGCATTTTCGGAAATGCTCTAAGAAGTTTTGGATATTTAACTCTTAAGGTAAAAAGGAACAAATTAAGTATTGAACAGATATCAATAATTACTTATGGCTGCGTTTGCAGTGTAGTAAAATCCTGTGCATTTAAGCTGAAGTAAGGATTAACAAATTCGTCGAAAAGAATCTTTCTTTTTAGCTAATAAGCTTTGACTAACTGACAAGACTAATTAAACTTAGCCATTGGTCAATTGCATTAAATGTTTTCATTTATCATACATTTTTACTTACATTTCATATATCATTATGTAAATCAGCATTAATGCTCTATATTTTTAATTGATTAAAAAAGGAGTTTTAAGTATGATAGGATCCTCCTTTATAGAAATTGCAGATTTTCTTTAATTTTTTTCATCTCGAGCTGGAATGAATATGGTATGATTTGAAAAATGTAAAGGTATTCCTTATTTTGTTTAAATCCTTTTCTCAAAAGATTTCATACCTAATCCCTTTTTTTTTTTTCTCATGTTTTCCTTTTGACCTTTTGTCTCTGTAAAAGTCCTAGAGCCTGCTAAAACCATAGTGTATATTTATACATTGTCTTTAATTTTTTTGTATTTATATAGCAAATATTTTTTATTGTTTAGTTCTAAACAAAAACGAAATTCGTATATTAGTTGCTTGATCAACATTTGATTGGTTTTACTTTTTGTGTTTAGTTTTTTTTTTTTTTTTTTTTTGTTTGTATTAAATGCAGGTATTACATATTGCATCATCAATTGTATATACTATCTCTCTATAGGGGAATTCATAATTGTTATTAATTTTTGTTTTTTAAGGTATAAAAAGTTGTGGAAATGTATTCTTGTCGTTGTTGTGTTGGTTGATTGATTGTGAGATATTGACGACCATTAGTTGTAATTGATTTCAAGAGGTTATCTTGTTTGGAAAATTGTTAGTAATAATTTCGTTTTCTTTGTTAATATTCTATAAATGTATATTTTTGTTTTGAGGGATATTATGTTTTTTTTTTTTTTTGTTTTATTCTGAAGTTTATGGGAATTTTTGTGTGGATGTGTTTTACAACATTTTTTTTTTTTTTTTTTTTTGTTTTTATCGTTATAAAAATGTGGATGTTCATGTTGTTTTTGTTTTTTTTTTTTGTTTAATTTAAGTATGTATAATAGTTTATATAAAAAATAACAGAGAAATTATATAAAAGAAACATTAAATATAGTCGTTTATTATTTTTTTTTTTTTTTGTTTTGCTTTCTCTTGATTTTTAATAATTAACGCGTCAATTGCCGGAATCCTCGCCATCTAATGATTCATCTTGCACCGATGAGCTGTCGTCCCCGCCGCCACCGCCTCCTGCCCGCTTGGAAGATGGTGTGCCCGTGAGCCGGCTGGAGCTGAGGCCCATGCCGCCGGTGCGTCTAAGAGAGTAAAGGAGAGAGGGAAAAATTTGGATTAGTTTCATATGCGAAAAGAATTTCAGAATTTTCACGTGCAAAGTAAATTGGAGAGGGGCAGCAAACAAGAGAAACAAATATTTGGGGGGTTCTCTGGGATTGTCATTAGTCATGGGCACACAACATTTTGGTTTTCTTTGGATGTGGATCCTAACATGCAGAACAGAAAGAGAGACTGTTTTTGGTTTGTGGTTGTTTTTTTGGGATTTGGTTCGACTAAGATTTATGCATGGCCATTGAAGGAGCCTTTCACTTACAGCGCGCGCCTACGATAACACAAAAGCAAGAAACTTATATATATTTTGTTTTTTTTTTTTTTTTTTTTTTTATTTTTGAAGCAGGGGGGGAACCACCTAATGCAGACCCTCACAATTCATAATGAGCGCAGCATCCTTTTTGGGCGAATAGGCCTTGGCCTTTTCGGTCTCTGCCACTTGTATTGAGCTAAACAACGCACAAAAAAATATCGAAATTTAAAAACAACAACGAAAAAAAATAAGAGTCGTCCATCAAATTATAAACCCACAAAAATAATTTAAACATTTTACTTACCGCAATTTCGTTTTCAGTGAGTTAATCTCACGGTTCATGGCCTCCTGCGATTCAATCATATCCTCACATTCACGCTGATATTTGCGTTTCTGTGTCTTCTCCTTTTGCAGTTCCTCCTCGGTCTCATCCAGATTGCGCTTCAGCAGTTTGATTCGGCTATTCAGCTGTGGATACGCATAGAAAAACAGAATTAATGCTTAGAAAATTTTCTATTTGTTTTTTTCTTTATTGATTTGTTACCTTATCCATTTGCTCTTTGTGTTGGTCGACATGTCGGCGCTCATCCTCAATGTTCATGGTCAGCTCCTTGATTTTCTTGTCCATCTTGCGGTTGGCCTTTTGTTGCAGCAGACGTTCCTTGCCCTCATTCTCGAGTTGTTCCTCGAGATTTGCAATCTTGGCTTCGAGAGTGGCTATTGTTGCCTTCACCTTGGTCCTTTGAGCTGTCTCAATTTCAGCCAATTTGGCCTTCAGCTCCTTATTTTGACGTTCCAGCAGGGCTCTTGCATTCTCGTTCTTCTGCGAATTGGATTTCTCGTTGGCCAATTCGGTGGAGAACTGCTCAATCTGTAGCTGTGCTTTGCGACTACGATCAAGCAGAACTTCCGAATTGGATTGCTCCTCTTCCAGTTCCTCTTCGAGGGTGGCTATGCGGGCCTCCAGACGACGTTTCTCATCGATCATTAGGGATCCCTTATTGGCATTATTCGCAATCTCTTCGGCCAATTCGTCACGTTCCGTTTCGGCTGCTCTTCTGGCACGCTCCGAACTGGCTAGATCTTCGCTCAATTGCATAACTTCCGCCTCCAGGGCCTTGACCTTACGTTCGGCTTCTTTGCTCTGTGCCTGCAATTCCTCTTTGGCCGCTTTGGCTTCTTCGGCATCGCGTAGAGCATCCTTGACTTGTGCTTGCAGCTTCTTGGCATGCTTGAGGGCATCTTCCTTAACCTTATTATGCATTTCCATGGTGGTCTCAATCTCCTTCAGATCGCCTTCTAATTTCTTTTTGGCAGCAACAGCCGCTGTCCGTTGTTTTCGCTCCTCATCGAGTTCGGCTTCAAGATCCCGCAATTGTTTGACCAAACCGCGGCGCTTCTCCTCGGCACCTTCCTCCTTGGCCAGCAGGTCACGTTCGAATTGAGAGCGCAGCGCCTGCATATTGACCTCCAGACGCAATTTGGCATCTTCGGTTAGCTGCAGATCATCTTCGAGCTCTTCGTTTTGTGCTTTCAGCTCGGCAAGCTGAGATTCCAGGGCGCGTTTTGCCTTCTCCAGTTCATGAACATTCTTATCGGCGGTGCCCTGCGTGTTGGCCAGATCATCGAGTTCGTTTTGCAATTGCTTACGTTTATTTTCCAAATCTTCGATCTTATCGTAGGCCTCATCCAATTCACGGGACACGGACAGCACCTTGGTCTCCTTTTCACGAGCCTCACGCTCCGCCGTGTCACGCTCTTGGGCGATCTGTTCTGATATGGCTTTCTCTTCAGCGAGAATTTTATCGAAATTCTTTTGCTTCTTCTCCAGTTCGAGCACCTAAAATAGAGAAATTATTACCATCGATGGATTCTTTCTAATGGGTGAAATTTTTAGTTACCTTCGTGCGTTGTGCCTCTAGTTCAATGGTGGCATCTTCCAGTTCGGATTGTATCTTCTTTTTACTCTTATCGAGACGATCATTTTGAGCTACAAGCTCCTTGACTTGCCTTTCCAATGCCTCGATATCCTTATTAAGTCGCTTCTTGCCCTCCTCCAGCTCCTTGGCCAAATCGGCATCCTCTTCGGCCTTTTTCTTAATCTCTTGCATTTGAGCCGTGACTTCGGCCAATTTTCTTTCAAAGTTCCGTTTTGCCTCCTCATCCTCTTCGAGTTGTTCCTGCAGGGCTTCCTTCTCGGATTCGATTTGACGCAACTTGGAGCTTAGACCCAATTTCTGTCGTGTCTCCTCTTCGAGAAGTTGTTGGGCTTCCGTTAGCTGGGATTCCATATTGCTGGCCGATTTCACTGCAGCGGACGCCTTTAGTTCGGCCTCTTCCAGTTGATTTGTTATATTCTCCGCCTCTTGTTGCAATTTCGTGCATTTTTCTTGCAACTCGGAGCGGGCGCGTTCGATTTCGGCCAATTTGACTTGCAATTCGGCAATCTGGGATTCAGCCTGTTTGCGTCGACGATCATTCTCTTGTCTCGAACTGTTTACACTACGCAATTCGGTGGCCAAATCGGCATTCTCGGCTTCGAGAGTGCCCTTAGCCTTCTCGAGAACAGCCTTGGCTTTGCGCAAGTTCTCCAATTGATCGTTGATGCCATTCAATTCTTGGGAATGCTTGTGTCTCATCTCAGCGAGAAGGCCCTCATGATTGACAGTCTCCTCTTCCAGAGACTTTTTCAATGTGGCCAATTCTTGTTCTCGCTTTGAGCGTAACTCTTGTTGGGCTGGAAAATGCACGAAATTTAGCATTATTTTTTTAGAAAACTTCATAGATAACATATATTTTTTCGAATTTTTTTTCTTTTTTTCAAAAGTTTTGGGAATTGTCATGACGTACCTGCTGTGGTGTCCAGAGAATCAAGCAATTCATTTTTAAGTGCTTCCAATTCCTCGCTGAGATCACGTCGCACCTTTTCGGCCTTGGCACGGGCTGCCTTCTCGGCCTCGAGATCCTCTTGAATCTCAGCCAATTGGGATTCAAGTTCACGCTGAGCCTTTTGCGCTGTGGCCTTGGTGGCCGATTCCTCATCGATGCGCATTAGTGTTTGGGTGAGTTCCTCTTCACGTTTCGCCAATTGGGCTTGCATCTCCTCCACCTGGGTGCGTCTTTCGTTAAGCTGTTCCTTGAGATCTGCCACTTCAGTTTCTATTTTTCTCTTATTGCGATCAGATTCCTGACGCTGTTGCTGATCCTTGTGCATTCTCTCCTCCAACTCGGCTATGGTGGCCTCATGCTTGGCCTTCAGTTTAGCCAAGTGTTTGGCTTTCTCCTCCTCCTCGGCAAGAGTCTGGGACAGATCATTGGCACGTTCTTCGAGAATTTTCTTCTCCTTGATGAGCTTATGGTTCTGATCATCGGTGAGGGCCAAGTCCTCTTCATGCTTTTTAATCTTGGCATCCAATTGAACCTTTTCGAGTTGAAGTTTCTGGCGTGCTGCCTCCTCCTCCTCGAGTTGCTCTTCCAGATCCTGGATATGCAATTCCAATTTCTTCTTCTCACCGCCCAGAGCCAAGACACGTTCTTCCTCCTCTTCGATGCGTGTCTCTAGCTCCTGCATCATGTCCTCCAGCTCCTGTTTGCGGGCCATTAAACGTGAACGCGACTCTTCGGCCTCAGCACAGAGTTCAATCTCGGCTTGCAGCTGCTCGGCCACTGTTGTCTTCTCGGATAGAGCTTGCTGATATTTACGCTCATATTCCTGGGCATTCTTGGCCAAGGTATCCAACTTTTCGCGCACCTGCTTCAACTCATCCTCCTTCTGGACAAGTTTCTCCTCCTGCTTGGTGACCTCCAGCAATGGTTTGACCTTGGTATAGAGACGCCACCATTGCCAATTGCGCAGCTTCAAGTAGGCAGCGCAATTACGCTGAATAATCCTTATGGCATTTAGCTGCTGCAATCTCTTCTGATAATTGCGACGGGCAAGGAATCCACGACAGAAGGCCTGGAAGTTGACAATCAGATCAGAGATCTTAAAGTCACGCTCCTCCTCCAAATGGGCCAAGACGCCCGCTCGGAAGAAGATTTTTGACTGGCCAACACGGAATAGATTCGAATCCAATTCCAGAGCCTGAATCATCTTCTCGCAGGCCTTCTTGCCGTCCATAAAGCCCTTGGGTATAACATTCGGTGTTAGCAGCTCATAACGCTGACGGAACTCCTGGAAGGGTATGCGATTCGGGAAGCCCTGGCGACAGATGCGTATACCCTCGAGCACACCATTGCAACGCAACTGATCGAGCACAAGGGGAGCATCGATTTTGCCCGCCCGCTTCTCATGATTGGGTATGATACAGCGCACAAAGTTCGGATTCGTGTTGCGCAGTGTGTCCATCAGTTTGGCCAATTGCTCCTTATACAGATGCGACACAGTGCGGAACATGCCCTTTCGGGTGCGCGCCCCGAACTGTGTGTCGGTCAGGGCCTGCTGTGCCATGCCCACAATTTCCGCATCCTTCCAGATGTTCACGACAAACGGATCCTGTGATGCCTGCAACAAGGACACAATATTCTCATTCAACGGATCCATATTCTTCATTAGCCACTTGGCTGCCGAATAATCCACACGTCCAGCATAATGGACAATCGCAAAATCGGCCACACCACGGAAATCGGTTTTCATGAATTTCGGATGCATCGAATGGGCGGATACCAATTTATCGACAAATGTCTTATCCGTTGCCTTGGGGAACCAACATTCCTCATCCAGCAGAGCCATTATGCCGCCTGGCTTATCAATCAAATCGATTGTTGGCTGCAAATCGAGACCGAAATCAATGAATTTCCATTCAATGCCCTCGCGCTGATATTCCTCCTGCTCTAGAATGAACATGGTGTGATTGAAGAGCTGTTGCAGCTTCTCATTCGTATAATTGATGCACAACTGTTCGAAACTATTCAGTTCGAATATCTCAAAACCAGCCATATCGAGAATGCCAATGAATGAGGCACCCTGCCGCTTGGTGCGATCCAAAGAACGATTGATACGATTCACCAGCCATTTGAACATTCGTTCATAGCAAGCCTTGGCAATGGCCTCGACGGCGAATTCCACTTGCTCTTTGGTCTGGGCCTTGGTCACAAAATCACGGCCCACCTTGATGCGTGGCGTCAAGAAGGCACGTGTCATATCTGTAACACTCAGACCCAATAGATGAGCAATCTTCTGGGCTACCGTATTATCTGGCAATGTGGCCTGATCATTGTTACGCTCTTGGCGGAATTTCATGCTACCAAATAGCAATACGGCACTGACAATACGGAATATCGAATTGAAATCTTCCGATGTCATGCCCATAATATTCATCGATTTAACCGTCGCCTGGAATTCAGCATAATCATCCACACCGGGCACGGGTAGATTGCCATTTGAGAGGAATGCATACGATTTGACGTCATCCAAAATGAATTTCTCACGCTGTTCGGGTGAGGCACCCGCCAGCAATTGATAGAAAATATGGAATGTACGTTCATCCTTGGCTTGACGAATGGCACGCGATTTCTCCAGCAAATATGTCTCGATATTGGCACCGGATATAAAGCCCGAAGCATCAAAATTGATGCGTATGAATTTACCCTATAAGAAATAATAACAAAACTTAGTACATATAAATTTTAAATAATTATTAGTTCACTTACAAAACGCGATGAGTTGTCATTCTTTACAGTTTTGGCATTACCAAAGGCTTCCAAAATGGGATTGGCTTGCAATAGTTGTTGCTCCAGTTCACCCTAAGGATATATAGAAAACAAGGAAAAGCATATTCAATTAGTAAATTAGTTAAAGTATTGCTTCTCTTTTAGAAAGGTGGTTAGCCACATAAAACAAATAACTTAGACTAAACAATCACAAGACACATTTATACAACAAATAAATCTATAACAGAACTGTACGAATATTAGTCTTGGTCTCTACAAAGGAAACACAACATGCAATTTCTCTCAACTAAACATACAACAAATTTTTGGTTTGGACGCTGGACAATCTCTTAACAACCAACACCACCACCACCACCTCCGATAGTTGGATCATTTCATGTTCGAATAGTAAATCAACACTGGGCGGCTTCTTCTCATTTGGATATTTGATTGATGAGTGACAATTCAGAATCTTCATTGATTGTCCAGCTATCGAATGACGTTGATAATTACATTTGACATTTACGTAATTTCTTGTGTTGACGCAAAAGTTCTGCAAGGATTAGGATAAGGTAGGATTTAAGGTGTTGTAAGGTATGATGATATAGAGGAGCTGAGATAAATGAATAAACGTTGCCTGGAGTCAGTTTCACTGCCACCATAATACAATACAAATAAAAATACGTGCCTTACAACTATATATGTACATTAATTTATTAATAAATATATTTTATTTTAATTGGGGGCATGGGCGTGGCTGATGTGATACTTTACCGCAAATGTCTCTTGATGACTACTCTAAAAAATGCGTAGGCAGGCGATAATAGCGAGTTGGCATGAATAGTTTTTTGGATTAGGTACAAGAGATTGAGAGAAAGATATATATATATATGTATATATATGACAGTTAGGATCAAAGATTAACAATTTCATTCAGAAATCAATTAAGAAGGTACAAAAAAAAAAAAAACAAATGATAAACAAAACTTTAAAAGAAAATTTCATACAGAATAGCGAATGATAAGAAATTGAAAATAAGTAATAAATCATAAATAAAAAAACTTTACGGACTTTTAAAAATTATAACGTAAAAAGACAGAGATTCAAAATTAAATTAATAATAAAAAAAAAAAACAGAAGTGAAAATATTTAAAAAACAATAAAAAATTTTAAAAAAGGCTAAAAGATAAAATTAAATTAAAAATATAAAAATCATAAATAATAAAAAAAAAACATAAAATTAAAAACACATTGAATCATAATGATGAATAAAATTCTGGGAACAAATTATGTTTAAATTATTTAAAGGCAAAACAAAAAAAAAAAATTACAAATTCAAAATTAAGAAATGTAATTTAAGCAAAAAATGAAAATTTTTAAAGACAACTAAAAATGTAAACAAATTTTAATAGATTTAATAATTTAGAGAAAACAAAAAGAAACTGAGAACATATTAAGCTTTAAATATTTTAACAGCAAGCAAATGAAAATAAAATAACACAAATAAAAACTTAAGAGACAATTAAAAACGCAGAGACTAAGAGCAAAATAAATTTAAAATATTTTAAAAAACGAAAAACACAAAAATTTAAAAAAAAAAATGCATCATAAGTGAAAAAACACGATAAAGACATTCAAAAATAATAATAATAAAAATGATTTTTCACAAAACGAAAATATATTTAACAATTATATATCTTGTTAATTTGTTAAACAAAAAAAAAAAAATAATAATAATTTGATTCGGTTTTTCTTTCAATCTTAGTTTTTGCATACTTACAATGAGCACGGCAGGATGCGGCACCTGGTTGAGGTTGAGTGGTGGGAGGATTCGATATTTCAGTTTCGGTTTTATACAAAATATACAAAAATTCATTTATCAATTTAAGCATTTAAGAAGAAGTGAAGACAACAACCAGTCCGTAATGTACAACAGGTAGGTGTAGGTGTGTGTGTGTAGGTAGGCAGGTGTATGTATGTGTATATATATATTTATAGTATACATGTGTGGTTGGTGTGTTTGGGTAAAAAAAAGATAACGTTTGCACATGAAAATAAATAAAAAAGAAAGGAAAAACCATTAAAACATAAAAATAAAATAAAAAATAAATCAAGTTGATTCTTATTTATGTATATTTAAATATATAATTCCAAAGCAGAATCATAAAAAATATTCCAAAAATATTGCCAAAGATATGTGCTTATATTCAAATATTTCCACTTAAACCTCAAGTAGCTTTTACTTATGTATGTAGGTAAATTTGTTTAATTTTAAGGATATTTATATTTAAGAGGAACTCATGGAATCAAGCAACCATGGCAACCTTTTAAGTAGTCAATTCTTTAATACATATATTTGCATGTAAATCCTACAACTAGTTTTTTGCTTTAAATAGCTTAATATTCTTATTTAAAATTTTGAAATTTAACTCAAGAAAAACTTAATTACAAATATTTTGTTATCTTTCGTAATTTGATTTTCAATATTGCTGTATTTAGGCTGCTTAGCCTTAAAAAATTCATAGACTCCAAGCCTTGCAGAGGCGAATTATAATGGGTTTGAACAAAATGATGCCTATAGACGACACTGATCCCAAAAGGGTTCAATCTTATTATTTAATCTTTTAATAACTTTATTATTGTACATACATTTAAGTTATATTTTTATTTTTCTTAATCTGGAATCTTTGCTTACGAATTCTAATGAAAGTATATAACTTTCACTTTGAATCTTCACAGTTATCGTCCTAAGATAGATCCGAGACATCAATGACTTGTTGTAACTTGTGTAGAATTGAAATAACTTCTTTATATAGGCATTCGTTTAGCAAAGTCTATAATAATAAGGATCTAAACCTACCAAAAGTTGACCAAAAAAAGTAATTTCTTAAGTTGCTCTAAAGTTGAAAGGAATTTTGAACACTTTTGTCTTATCGGAAGTTTTCTTCAAAGTTTCTATAACTTTTATTAAATCTGTTGACTATGCAAAACTTAAAACTTTAGTTTACTTTTGAAAGTGTATAATTTTGTTTCTTCAATTGTCTTCTGTATGTACATATGTATGTATGTATGTATGTGTATAGCAAATGCAATGGGTCTTTAAGTTCAATATTTTAGCTCTTCTTATCTTGTCAATAGATAAAGAAAAAACAATAACTATCGTTCCATTATACATAGTTAGTTAACCAAGTTGTGGTAGTTATAATTGTTGCTGCAGTTGTTGTTGTTGTTGTATCTTGGCAGGTAACATGATCTAATTTCTAATCAAAGGCAAACATACAAAACTTGACTCAGTCTGCGTTTGGTTTACGATATCAGCTTCTATTTATGGCAAATATAATCATCATCATAACAACATTTGTGTTTGCTTTTCATTTTTTCTTGTTTTTTTTTTTTTTTTTTTTTTTTTGTTACGATGTGGCTTATCACGTTCGCGCCTCATATAAGGCGAAAAACATACAAAAATTTTGGTAAAATTAAAGTGTGTTTAGAGCTCAAGAGCAACAGGATTGGATTTTTTTAAAGCCCACCAATTATGGGATCCAATCGTTGGAACAACTGTTGCTGCAATTGCAACTTCAACTTGACAGCTGCAGCAATTCAAGTGATTTAATTTTCAATTTCTCATCATTAACAAATAAATTGAAAACGATGGGAAATTTGTCATCACAAATTTGTGACAGAATCACGAGAGGGTCACACACCAGGGAGGGCGGAAGAATGATGTTGAATAAGTTTCTGATTTTAGTTTTATTTTTTCTTTTCTTTTTTTTTTGGGCAAAAATGTTTGCCCTCATTTTTTGTTTATTTTTTACTTCATTTGCTTCTTTTCTTTTTTTTTTTTTTTTTTTCAATTGAAACGCCCAAACAAAAATGCCACACAAAAAAAAAAAAAAAAAGAGTTGCGGGCGTATAAAAGCCAATTTGCCGACATGAATAAAGAAAATAAAAGTATATACATACATCAATGACCAAACACAAACGTCACGAATTGTTTATGCCCAGCAATTTTTATATTTATAAAAGCTTTTAATTGCCACAAGTAATTTTTGAATCTCTCCCATATAACTATATAACTACCGAATAAGCTTAATAAATGTTTTCCTTTCCTATAAATATGAATTCTTCAGTATGAAAAGTACTAAAAAAATTTTAAAATTATTTCGTAATCTTCTAGTCTACATGAATACTTGGAGTTTGAGTTTAGTTTAAGGTTTAAAAAAATATTCCATTTTGTAATTCATTCAATGAGGCATTAGCACTGTTAATCCTTTGGAAACTTAGGTCTTTTAATAATTCATAATATTTTATTCATTTGATAAGTTTATATTTTGAATTCTCTATGTGAATAGTCTGAGTATTCGTAGTTTTGAAAAGATATTTAAGTTAATACTTATTAAACAATCTACATGAATACTTAGAGCCATTTAATCACTTGGTGATATATGAGTAATCAAAATACAAAATTTGATCTGTCTTTTAAGAATAATCTACTTGAGAAACTCCAGAATACTCGAAAATTTTAAAAGATTCGTTAATTTATTAAATCAACAACGTTTTTTTGTAAGTTCTAAACTCACCGAAGTCGATGGGGTTTCGCCCTAAGTGAAGCAATACTTGAAAAGTAGTTCCATAAGGGATAATGAAAAGGATTGTAGATTGACGAAACATTTTGTTATTTGGAATTCAAATGTTAGTTGTCATTGACAAATAATTTGATTAGACAAAGGTCTAAAAGTAATCACGTAGATTGATCTTAGTCACTTTGTCCCTTAAAGGAGTCTAGTTAAAAATAATTGAATTAAAAAGAAATGATCTATAGTTATTGATCTATTACTCAAAGTAGCTACTTATCATAAAAACCTGATAGAAGATTTCACTGTTGATGCTTTTTATGTCTAAGGATATAGTGATATAAAGTTTTATAAGAAAGAAAAGAAGAATTGATTACTTAGTCATCTTCCAATCATCTTCCATCTAGTCAAACGCATATACCCTCCTCAAAACTTTATAAAAACTATGAGAAGTATTGTAATTAATTACAATAATGGTTATTATAGCAACAACAACAATAACAACGACACATAACAATTGTGCAACTTGGCGTGTCATTAATGTGAATATAATAAGACTCTTAAAAACCCAACTGCTGCAGTTTTTCATCCATATTAGATATTTTGTATCTATTTTGTATTTGTATGTTGCTGAAACTTACCGCACCCGAACCCTTGGGCTTGGAGGCTGCCACATAGGCCAAAAACTGTATAACCTTCTTGGTATTTTCGGTTTTGCCAGCACCCGATTCGCCAGTACACAAAATCGATTGGTCTTCGCGATCTGTAAGCAAACAAGAAAAGAAAAAACAGAGAAAAAGTGAATAAGTGAGTAAGTGACATACTTCAATTTCAACAAAATTTTGGCTGACAAAACAATAAATCCCTTTCCCTTTTCTCTTCCCCCACTCATACTTCAATCTCCAAAAATAACAACTGCAGTCATTTATAAATAATTTTTTTTCTGTAAGCAAAACCTCGGCTTGATTTTTTTTGTGTTTTGTTTTTTTGGGTTGACCTAAATTCATAAACGCAAAAAACCAGAGTAGAGTAGGAGAAGAGACATACATCAATTGAAAATAAAAAGCCATAAAATTGTTGATTGTCAATTTCTTGATATTCATACATATATCTTCAATGTGTGTGTGTGTAATATGTGGCGCCTCTTAATAACATTGATCTAATGCCCATATCATCATTGAGAACTAGATTGCAGCAACGGCAGCACCGAGGCTGCTATATGATCCCATAATATAGATTTTGCAAACCACAAAAAAAAAAAACACAAACTTCCACACACACACAGACACAAACATAACGATCCGACCCCGTACTTATTATGGCCATAACACATAACCATAGATGGACTGAACCTCATTTTATGCGCGCTTTTTTGTTGAGATTTCTGTGTTTTTTTTTTTTTTTTTTTAACGACTCCAACGGCGGCGTCAAGCAGCATTTAGAGAGATATTTATGTACATACATAAATACATGTATTGCATAAGCAACAAATGATCAAATGAATGAACGAATATATGTATACGACAATACAAAGGAGAAGTAGCTGGAGGAGGCGGAGAAGGAGGAGTAATCAAACCACATAAAAATAAAAGGGGGGGAGTGAGAAAATAAAAAATAAACCAAAAGAAATAGTTTTTATGCACACAGAGAAAAAAATATTGATTTAACACAATTTTTGGAATTTTTAATATACTTTGACCCAAAAGTAGTGAGGAAAGGACCTTTAATTGATTTTGTCATTGAAATCTTAAAAAAAAAAAATAGCATTCTACATATTTTACTTGTTAAAAGGAATTTCGGATTTCGTTGTATGTAGACTTTTTTCTTTTACTGTATTCCCCAAAAAAATCGTAGCTGAGGTTAGACAGATATCCTCGAACTATTTAGTGTTGTCCTGGACATCGAACTAAGTCCTATGTCGAATACATTCAAGCAATATCGAAATGAAGTTCCATTGGGGAAGATCAGAGATCAGAACAGAAACAAAGATTCGTTTGACATCTCTCATATCCCAAAAAACTTTATAATAATGAAATAAATTATGAAATCATTAGCTTGACCACCCATTTTCTATACTATGTGCCAATATTTCTCTCAGTGTTATATATAAATGGTATTAAAAAAAACCATATATAAGAAATTAAAGCTTAAATATTGGCGCCAATGTGGTATTTAATGGTCGTTTTATTATTGGATATCATTTTGCGCGCTCAATTAAAATTAATTTGAAAAATATTCGGAACAATAACAATTACAGAGAGAAAAAAAAAACTAAAATGTTCAACTTCAGCAGGAAATACGGGGAGATGGCGAGAGGAGATACAGAAAGAGAGAAACCCATTCTATTTCTAAATATAAACCAAATCTAATTAACTTTAAAAGATATATATTCCCAAATAGCAGTCTAAAGTATATTATGCATGTAAATTCCATTAAATTCTTGTTCTCTGTTTCAGGCGTTCAAGGCGTGTCTCGCCCTTGCCATCAACTTATGACATTGGATACATAATATTATTATTATTATTATTATGAGAAGGCATTGGAATGTGCCATAAAAAACATATATTGCAGTTTCTCCGACTTGAGAAGGTGATAAGTCAGTCCAGTCCCAGTCAAACGCGAATGCGTGTTTCAGAGCAATGGAGAAGGACAGTTGCGTTTTACCATCTTGGCATTTGGGCTTGCCCAAAGTCCAACGAAAATATATAAATCAAAATTTCAAAAGGGAAGTCAAATGGGTAGTTAAGCACACACCTTTTCATTTTGGGAGTGGAGGGGATATAGAAGCTGGCTAACTAAAGTCGAAATTATCAATGCAAAACCACCTCAATAAAGCGAATATAGAAATTTATTAAGCGTCAAATATGGTGACAATTTAATTTTGTTTAAACATTTTGTTCGTTTGACAGAATATTTTTCCAACATGTTTTACAACCATATATGGTTATAAGCAATATATGCATATAAAGGTATGTATCACCTCCCCCCCACCACCAAAAAAAAAAAAAAAAAACCAGGTGAGTCATCTCAACGACATCGACGGACGGTTACGCTTGAAACGGACATATGCATATTCATATGAGGGAAAGAGAGGATAAAGTATAATAAAAAGTCAGTGAAGCCAAAAGCCAACTGCAGCTCAGGCGAAGTAAAAAAAGGAAACCAGTTTGCTACCTGATTAGAAGCGCAACACATTCACCAGCTGATTATGATGATCATAATGACGATGATGATGATTCATTCCAAACATCTATTCATTCATTAAGTGGAATGGTTTCACTCGAATGTGGAGCAACAGCAACTGTCATAACCAAATACCTGGGATCTGTTTTTGGATGACTCCTCTCTTTGCCTCTGATTAGTAGTTTACTAAAATATTTCGCATTGCGCATACAATTCGCAGAAATCAAGAGTGACAGAGAGAGAGAGAGAGTGAAAGACCCTTAATGTTTGAATCCAAAACCGGTGGCCTCTTATCTTATCTAGCGCGGGGGTATACATATTTCTCTGGTTTTTTTCTTTTTCGTGTTTACTTGTGGAATTTTCGATAAAGTCTAAAATAATAAATACCAACGTTGAAACAGACTTTGAATAAGTTTTGGGGACTTTGTATGTAATTGATAAGCAGACAGAATTTAAATGCAATTCCATGAAATTTTTTTTGGCAAATAAATGTAAATGCGTATGCATTGTATATCTCTTTTACTTGTACAAGACTTTGTTTGGATCTGTTTTTAATATCCAAGGCTTTGGTTCTCGAATCTTATTTCATTTGTATTCAACTTGAATGTTTTATAAGCCCAGGTGGCAATTTTTGAGTTTGACTTTGTTGAAAGTGTTTGTTAGAGCTTTTTTCTTTATCGGAAACCCAATTCAAAGTCAACGGTGTTTGGACTTTGGTCTATTTTATGAAGAGGTCTTGTCAAATTGTCTATGACATTCTCTTGCTTCTCTTCTTATCTAATTTTTAGGATTTGGATTTGGTGAAAAAATTTAAAGCATTTTTGAAATCGCATTGAACTTGTCTAAACTTTTAACTTTGCTTACAAATTAATTGCCAAAGGTAATCGAATTTTTAAGTTTAATAATAACAAAATCATGCAGATTAGGCGTCTGAAAAGATTTCACCTTGATCTGCGCTCTAGACCAGAGACTAACTGGTTAGTCGTCCCTGAAAACCCTGAGAAATCAGATAGTCCTTTACCTTCAGCTTACAATAAAATTTAAAGTACTTAAAATTAGATTTTTACAAGTCATGAAAATGTTGAAACAATGAGTTCTGATATGGAGATGTAGATTTGGAATCGAAGGACTTGTATCTAGTACTTATTATAAAAGTTTATATTTAAAACTTGGTATGTTAGACTAATACCAAAAGTTTAGAAATCAAAAAAGTTCGGGACCACATTGCGTATACATAATTATCGAATTGCTTTGGGGGTATTGATGTACCGACAAAAGTCTAGTGTTTCCAAAAATTTTAAGAAAATATAATTCTTTGGTTGATTCCATTCGCAAAACGCAAACTTTGTTTGCTCGTTTCTTTCATTTTGACCACTTTACACACAATATTCTCTCCTACCTCTTCACCCTTTTTCTTCTTCTTTCCGCTTTGTCTAGTTGTTTATTCATTAATCTATAATTGATACTTACCACCCAACATGTTTCTATAGGCACTATCCGTTATTGCAAATACATGCGGAGGCACTTCGTGTCGCTTTATACCCTTATACCGTTCCATAATCTTTTCAGTATAGATTGGCAATTTCTTGTAGGGATTAACCACAACGCAGAAAAGACCGGAATATGTCTGAAATTATATATAAGAACAAAGATATTTTATCGTAAGTATTTGTTTAAAAGTCTAACATTGTCTTCACACATACATAAGAAATTTCGAGCTTGGAAACTTTAAATTTTGCCAAATAGTAATTTTTGGCCCATTGGTAAAACATTTTTTATTTTGACACATGATGTTCAGTGGCCTAGTTAATGTGGTTGCCACACAGACACACACCGCATAGCCGGGAGACATGTGCTTTAAAGTTGGCCCATGGGCAGGCAGACAGGCAGGCAGGCGGACAGACAGTCCGCCACAGGTAGCACCATAAACAGCAAACGCATGTATTTAATATCTTGAATCGAAATCTCCAATCTAATAGACAAGAAACCAACGACCAACTAACGAACCAATACAAATGGTGAACCAATAACCAGCCTACCTATATCTATCCACCTAACTGCCTACATACATATTGTGTATACACATATAACTAGGTTCAATCCCCAGATACATCACGGCGTGGGCACTAAGTATGCAGCGTTGCGGCGTTTATTAAACAAACAATTCAAAATGCAAAGGTAAGATGGAGCCCCCCACAATCTCCTAATTCTCCTAATGAAATGGAAAGTTTGGCCTTAACGCTCTTTTTGTTTTAAGTTTCAAAATTTGCCATTAAGTTTTTCGTAGGTCGCTTCGATCTGTGCTGCTGCTGATGATGATGATGATGAGTCACATTTTGGCCAAAAACCTCGACCGATGAGTGGCAAGAAAAAATAAAATGAAAAAAGGTGGCCAAAAATGGCTAAATAAGCAAACACAACAAACATATAGATATATATTTTTTCTCTTGATGTGTTTTTTTTTTTTGTGCCTGTCGTTCGTTTCGCTGTTTTTGGCAATCGTTTAGAAGTGGCCCTGACTCGTGACGATGTTCAAAAACAGTTTAATTTATGCCACATGCTCTCTCTCTTTCTCTTGCCGGTTCTGATTCTTGATTTTGTGTTCTTCTTGTTGTGTTGAGTCATTGTCCTGCTTACATCATAATTCATTCGCTACGATCCTGTGAGATTGTGTGTGTTTGTGTGCAGGTCAATCTGTAGATTTATGGCCATATATGGTAAGCTCTCCAAGCTCCAAGTAGAAATATGTTTGTATACATATATGTATATGTAAATGAGTGGAGAGCCGGCACTTAAATTACACGCCAAGCCAAGTGAAGGGGAGGAGTCGAAGAGGGCTAAGTAAATGAACGTGCAATGCTTTTCAATTAAGCTTTAACATCAGCAACAAAGTCAACGTCAACAATAACGCCAATGATCATGATCATGTTCATAATCATTATTATAATGTGAGGTAAGCTTAATTCAGATAATCATTTAACAACTCAAACAATTTATCTAACAAGAAAATTTGATTTTCTATCTCTCTTAAATTTTCGACTGCTTTGAAGGATCTTTACTATAGTCAAATTGAAATTTAATAGATACTTCTCAATTATTCTCTTCTTCCCCTTATATAAAGCCTTTGACTAGGCTTAAAATTGTAATCTTCTATATGTATATGAGACTATGTAGTCTATTGATCTTCTTGAGATTTGTCTTCCAATTAAGTAGAGCTAAGACTTATTAAAGGTGTCAAATATGAATACTCATTCGTCACATTCAGTGGATTGGTTTCTCTATTCAGTGATTTAAGCACTTGTATTCATTCCATTCAATTTTGTTTTAACCCTTATGACTTAATTTTAAATTAAAATAGATTCTTAGAAATCTTTACCATTATAAATTTTTTTTTTTTTTTGGCACATCAAACAAAGATCACCAGTAATAAAGCCCATTATACGGTTCTACAATCTTGTAACTTCCAAACCAATGTGATTAGTGTTTATCTATTTTAAATACCATAGATTCAGTTTACAACAGTCAATTTTAAAGTAAGTACATATATCTTCCCACATCTTCAGTCGGTAAAGGTTATCGTTCAAACTTTATAAATTTACATATCTTGAGATAAAATCTGTTTTCTAATCAGAATACTAAACATTGGAGATATATCTATGCAAAAAACTTTGTATCTAGTAGCCAAAAATATTTAATTTTTTAATGTGCTCTTTAGAATATTAATAAGATTTGTTTTTTATATGCTTTAGAGACTCGAGTGACACCCAAATTCTCAATAGGAATGCTAATTATTTAAAGTGCTAGATATTTAAAGTCAGTTGTCCTTAAAATTGATTTCTAAACAAAACCTGATTGATTTATTTACCTTATTATAACTCAAATATAAATGGACGAATAGATGAAAGACTTATATACTGACCAATTAACCTAAAAAATCTTTGTCTTGTCTTTAAAAGCAAATTCTTCAGGGACCACAAACAGAAAATAATCCTAAGATTCATTTTTAACTTGAATAAAGGTCAGAATTCTAATTAGGGTAAAAGGGTATCCGGTATCCGTCACAATAACGTGTGAGTATTATTTAGTTTTATGGTCTAATTCTAAACAAAAACTAAGTTTACCATTTGTGGCACATGTTGTAAGCTTAGTGAAATGTCGGCGCCTTTGAACTATGTAATACCTCAACGTTTCCTCACACCCCTTAAGAAGAACACCGACACATGCACACACACAACCAACTACATATGTAAGCAAAAACCTAAATAGTAGACATAGACCACCCTCTTGGTGTGGATTGAAATATATATATATTTAGAAAGATGTACTTATTTTTGTGAAAATTTTTAAATATAATTTATATGCCCGCAAAATGCATGCAACGCATCGCATCGCAACATAAATAAATAAAATGGGAAATTGCACGAACAAAAAATGAAATATGAAATGGCAAATCTGGCAAAACAAATTAAGTGTCACCAAGAAATAGAGACACACACACATGAGAAAAGACAGCAGAAACTACAGAGAAATGTAAATTGCACTTGGCGCATTTATTAGGAATTTGCAATTTCAATTAGTGTGCACCACACAAAGATAGTTAGAAGCATAAAGGGAGGATGGGCGGGCGGTAGGGGTGAATGGAAATCATAAATCAATTAATTGGTAAATTTCTCAAGACATTAATGAAGATGTCTAAATGAATGCAATATGTACATATAAAAGACATTTGCCACAACCAATTGCATTTTGCAAGCAGCCGCAACTAATTGCTAAAGGTGGACAAATGAGGGGGCCAGGTGAACCAGGTAGGTGGAGGAGCGGCGGCCAGTCTCATGGGTGGGTTTTGACGCCCATTTCATGTCCAAACAAATTGCCCATATTTGTATGTTTCTTTCTACAAGTGCGTGTGTGTGTGTGTGTGTGCGAGGTGTCGACAATTTTTGGATTGGCCAACAGCTGCCAGGCAAATTAATTTTAAATGAAATTTAAAAATCAAATTAAATGTCAACAAATTAACACAATTAACGAACTAATGCATGAGAACAGAAAGCTGCAAGAACACCAACATTTAGCAACGTCAGCAAGTTTCTTTGTTCATGTACTTATTATTGCTAGTTAAATACCCTGCAAATGATTTACATTTTTATGTATATTTCATGGTTATTTAATTTATTAGATCTTACAAAAAAAAACTGGTTAGTAAAGAACTATTTAATAGAAGTCCTAAACATCAGTTTATAAGAAACAATCATATCTTTATCTATTTATCTTGGGTTTTTCGTCTACAACGTAGAAATCTGTCGATCCCCACCAATTAAGGTTTCATTCATCCAACTTGAAATAGTTTTTTTGGCACTCTAGAAGACTATCGTCTTCCCTTAATGGATCGAATCCTTAATACTTTCTATATCTACAGTGTATTAGGATTCAGATTGAATAAAAGACTCTACTATATACTATAACGTATCTGTACATAGAATTAGATTAGAATTTTATTCATAAAAAGATAGAAAACTGATTTGAAGAATTTACAAACAATGAGAATTCTCTTTAATGAATAGAAAATTCTACAAATTAAATAGATTTGAAATCGAATTTCGTACGAACACAATTTCAAAATGCCGCCAAAAGATTGGTTGACTGTTCTGCAACTTTCGATTCCAATCTCTATATATATTAGCCATGGCTTAATAAATATTTCGTGTAGCTTTCAAATGGGTTATAAGCCAACTTAACGAGAAACTGCAAGCACTAACCATACAACACAACTCATCGAGAGTACGAAACTTCGGGTTTGTCCCGAAGTTCTCTGGGGTTCCATGACTAGGCTAGCTGTTGCAATCAAAAAACCATGAGTTTGTCCCATCTATGTATGTGTTGTATGGTTAGTTCTGCACGCCTATCCTCAATTCAAAATTTAAAGAATATTTCAAGTCTAAATTATACAATAATGAATATATTCAAAGAGATAAAAACCTAGCAATAACTCCAGTGAATAAATATACCACTAAACATATTCCTAAAGTGTATTTAATAGTTGATCTTACTACAACTTTTAACGATTGAAAATTTGTCTTTATTATTTTCTTTTTCTTTTGGTTTCTGTAAAAATGGAACAACGACAAATGACGACTGAGAAAAAAAAAGTGCGTGGCATTCAAAATGTTGTCTCGATGTCTATATAAAAACTGGCCCACAAAATTGTTTACTCTTTTTTTTTTTTGCCTCTTATATGTACATATATCTCTTTTTTTCGCTACGTGTGCGCTGAAGCTTGAACCCGGCCAACCAGCAATAGCAACAAATAAGCATAAACAAATTCAAAGCAGTTCAAGCAAGCGCCCACATCAAAAATCATCAACATTTAATTTAAAACTTTTACAACAACAACAATAGGGAATTGTGTTAAGTATGTTACAAAAAAAAAAAACCACGAAGAGAAGGAAAAAAAAATGCCGCACATAATTTGTAAGCCCTCTGCTGATTGCGGGCTGAGTAACACAAGTTGCAGGCGGCAGCTAACTTGTTGGCAACATGTTGCTAATGGCTTTTAATGAGGGTGGATCATCAAACCAAATGAAATAACAAACAACTGTTTTGTTGTTGTGAAACCATTTTCATTTCCATTTTCAATTTGACTCTTTCGTCTAATGCATTTTTAATTTATTTGTTAAGTGAATTTTCATTAAATTGCAATTCATTTAAGGTTTATCTTGAGATAAATAATGAAAAAAAAATTGCCAAAGAAAAAGTCAGGGTTAACCCGTCTTATGTAGCCGAAGACTAGATTCGACCTGTGCCTAAAGTTGCCTTTAAGTTAAATTATGTTCAAAAGTTGTGTTGGTTTATTGAGGAAGTGGCTACAGAATGATTTTTGGTATGTTTTTCCTGCCATAGTTTTATAAACTCAAACATAATACGAAAACAATGAAAGTTAATAAACTTTTCTTTAGGCATTATACCTTTTTCTCACTACAGCAACATTTGATAAGTGCTTAAAGTGTTCGATGGTAGAGCATTGCATGAACACATTCCATTCCATAACACAAACGAGTGCTTCGGTTCTTGACAACTTCATAAAAGGAAAATTCGATATTTCAGAAAGGAATAGATTTTGAAATCGCAGTTGTGCTTGGTTTTTACTCAATACTTAAAGTTAAACTGCTTTATGTCGGCTTTAAAAGAACCTTTACAACGATATGGCTTTACTAGCTGATTGGCATTATATAAACTTGTATGGAAACACAATCGGTTTTAACGAATATTGGTTATAGCGAAGCAATACTGCCAGTTCCTTGGGTATCGAACATCTACTATATTAATAGCAATACACATTCAAAAAAACTCTCTCTGATGCAGTACTGAAATGGCTGGAATGGCTTTGCAGCTAACTTTGAACAGGATCGGAAATATGAGACCCGTTTGATTTGAACAACTGCAGTAAATTTAAGTCCTTTAATAGAGGAATTTAAAGCGAGATTCTCTGTCAATAGTTAATACTTGAAAGACTTTGAACTAGAACTCATTTTTCGAAATACAAGTTAGAGTTAAACTTGATTTCGGTTACGAATGAGTTGAACTTCTTTCTATTCACTTTTCGTTTGACTATGTTTTGGCGTATCAAATGAATACAGTTTTTGAGTTAATGTATATATTATATGAATGATAACCTCTTTCTTCTGTATGTAGGATTTGCATTCAAATTCTTGAAACATCTGAGCTGGAAGACTCTTCTTGAAGATTGTAGCCCATACAATTGCTCATTTGTTTTTAATGCTATTAATTATTTCCCCTAAAGTCACTTGAACCACCATTTTAATTCGACATGGTAGACACACACACACAATCTTTCACCCTATTCCTTTACTCTTCGCATTCTGTTTTTTTTTTTTTTTTTTTGGTAATTTATGTGATCGATATTAATTGAAGATGCAATTGACTGCTGCCACCGTTGATGTTTAATTCAATGATTTATACAAGTAAAACAAAAAAAGAAATAAATAAATAAACAAAAGTCTTGCTTGACTTTCTGTTTTTGGATGAAATTTATGGCATTGCATACAAATTGTTTGTCATGAAATTGTTTTTTTGTTGATTGAAAATTATATTTCTCATTTTGAATTTTGTTTCGGCAAATATTGTAATTTGTCTCGCCTACGTTTTTGGCATGAATAAAATCAAGCAGCGGATGTTTTTTGAACCATAAATGGGAAAAGCAAAGTTTTAGTGATGCGTTCCGAGGCGAGTGAGTGTGAATAAGTTTGAATGAATATTTGTGTGTGTCAAATATTTGCCAAGCTTTTAAGCAAATAATCAACGACAGTTTCAATTTTCCAAATAAAAAGACACATGCTTTGTTTAGTTAAAGACGCGTCATCGGGCTAGGAGCACCATCATCATCATCTTCTTTAACGGATAGACAGCAAAAGTTGTCTTGGTCGTCGTCATATTGCCAACAGCTGGTCACATGGTGGAAACTTTCAACATGTTTGGTCTCCCCCAAAACCCAACAAAAAATCATCTAATGCCTCTAATGTCTTTTTTTGTCTTTGTATTTGTATTTGTTTTTGTTTTTATGTGTGTGTGTACTTACATAGATCAAGCCAGAGTAATATCTGTCTTTGATGTTGTGCAATACAGAGGCCTCATTGAGACATGTCAGCTCGGCCATATCCTCGACTTTGTCGAATTTTGGCGGATTCATTTTTTGTATATCATCGCGTAGGATCATGACACGTTTGCCGGTTTCGGCCAATTCCACTTCGACCTCATCGCCATGTTCACGCTTAATACTGGCGGCAACGAAACCCTGAAAGAAAAACAAAAACGTAGAGTTAATAAATTGTAAAGTAAGTAAAAGAAAGATATGTTTTTAAAGAGAGGGGGGCCAAGAGCGAAAGGACTGATGGAGGCGGAGAAGTGGTGGGTACATCCGCAGCTTATAGCTCAGCGGGTAGGCGGCAGTAGCGGCATTATAAAAACAATGGCATGGCATGGTGTTCTTCTTTAGTGGTGTTTGTTGAGTGAGTGCATCACACATCTTAGCGGCGCATCATCTCGGCATGAGTCAAGCGCCAACATAAGAAATAATTGTGCACAGACGACTACGACTCGACTCTGACTGCACCCGTTCGTTCGTTCAAGTGGTCCAGGGGCAGGAGACAGACTAACAACAATATAGTAGACCAAGGGTGGGCACGTAGTGGCTCTTTTGGCTCCCGTGGCTCTTTACCGGCAGAGGCTGGGCAGAGAAAAAGGTCATTTTTTGGTCTCGACGCACACAAAAATTTGTGTGTCTCGAGTTTTATGACGGGTCATAAACGACCTTTTTTGGGTCGAGCGAGCGATCGTCGTCGAACTTTTAGACAGAGGGACGGCCAAGTACCGAATTTTACGGGGAGGGGGAAAAGGGTCGCGATCTCGAGCTCGCAACTTTTAGTCAGAGGGACGGCCAAGTACCGAATTTTACGGGGAGGGGGAAAAGGGTCGCGATCGTCGTCGAACTTTTAGACAGAGGGACGGCCAAGTACCGAATTTTACGGGGAGGGGGAAAAGGGTCGCGATCTCGAGCTCGCAACTTTTAGACAGAGGGACGGCCAAGTACCGAATTTTACGGGGAGGGGGAAAAGGGTCGCGATCTCGAGCTCGCAACTTGTGGACAGAGGGACGGCCAAGTACCGAATTTTACGGGGAGGGGGAAAAGGGTCGCGATCTCGAGCTCGCAACTTTTAGACAGAGGGACGGCCAAGTCCCGAATTTTACGGGGAGGGGGAAAAGGGTCGCGATCGTCGTCGAACTTTTAGACAGAGGGACGGCCAAGTACCGAATTTTACGGGGAGGGGGAAAAGGGTCGCGATCTCGAGCTCGCAACTTTTAGACAGAGGGACGGCCAAGTACCGAATTTTACGGGGAGGGGGAAAAGGGTCGCGATCTCGAGCTCGCAACTTGTGGACAGAGGGACGGCCAAGTACCGAATTTTACGGGGAGGGGGAAAAGGGTCGCGATCTCGAGCTCGCAACTTTTAGACAGAGGGACGGCCAAGTACCGAATTTTACGGGGAGGGGGAAAAGGGTCGCGATCTCGAGCTCGCAACTTGTGGACAGAGGGACGGCCAAGTACCGAATTTTACGGGGAGGGGGAAAAGGGTCGCGATCTCGAGCTCGCAACTTTTAGACAGAGGGACGGCCAAGTACCGAATTTTACGGGGAGGGGGAAAAGGGTCGCGATCTCGAGCTCGCAACTTGTGGACAGAGGGACGGCCAAGTACCGAATTTTACGGGGAGGGGGAAAAGGGTCGCGATCTCGAGCTCGCAACTTTTAGACAGAGGGACGGCCAAGTACCGAATTTTACGGGGAGGGGGAAAAGGGTCGCGATCTCGAGCTCGCAACTTGTGGACAGAGGGACGGCCAAGTACCGAATTTTACGGGGAGGGGGAAAAGGGTCGCGATCTCGAGCTCGCAACTTTTAGACAGAGGGACGGCCAAGTCCCGAATTTTACGGGGAGGGGGAAAAGGGTCGCGATCTCGAGCACTCATCAATAACAACCCTTATTTTTTACTTGTCCCTCACTCCCTTTGCCAACAAGTTGCGAGCTCGAGATCGCGTCCCTTTTCCCCCTCCCCGTAAAATTCGGGACTTGGCCGTCCCTCTGTCTAAAAGTTGCGAGCTCGAGATCGCGACCCTTTTCCCCCTCCCCGTAAAATTCGGTACTTGGCCGTCCCTCTGTCCACAAGTTGCGAGCTCGAGATCGCGACCCTTTTCCCCCTCCCCGTAAAATTCGGGACTTGGCCGTCCCTCTGTCTAAAAGTTCGACGACGATCGCTCGCTCGACCCAAGAAAGGTCGTTTATGACCCGTCATAAATCTCGAGACACACAAATTTTTGTGTTCGTCGACTCGCAAAAGTGACCTTTTTCTCTGCCCAGCCTCTGCTGCTGATGCTCTGGCTCCCAAGTTAAATTTTCGTGCCCACCCTTGTAGTAGACAGATAAGAGAAGACAGATAGAGAGAGTGAGCGGAAGACAGCGAGACACGCATCAGGGAGAAGAAGGGGTACAAGAGCTAAACTCAACGGGAGGCAGATGCCAACAAATTGCCATTGCATCCATGGCAAGGCAAGTTCAAGGCTTTCTCTCTTACTCGTTCTCTATATACATATACCTAAGTATTTAGTTCTGATTTACTTAACCTAATACATCAATTTATGTTTCATTTTCTTCAAATCTCTTAATTTGGTTGCTCATTAGCTCATTGTGATTAATGTTGTGTTTCATTTGAATGTGTTTCAATGAATTTCTCATATTTGCAAACTACTTGCCTTTATAATGATAATGGGAACATTAATAGACATTCTAAAGTTTAAAAATTAAATGCACCGACTTGGTTTGCATTTAAATCTAATAAACCTAACAGTCTAATTATATACCTATAATATTCAGTAACAGATTATCCGGATTTTTTAGTGGAAATGAAGTATTAAAGATAAGAAAATTAGTTTACGAAGCCTATATAAAACTTCTTGAGAATTTATTAAGGATTTCTATATGATTTACAAAACTGAACTAATTTTAAGGAAGTATGTGTTCTGTTTTGAAGAAACCTTCTTTTTCAAAGATAATTTATTTATTTACAAACTTTTCTATAATAAGTATTTTTCCAATTCAAATGTTAAGTTTTGTAAACCGTCAACAAATGTATAGAATCAAAGGTATCGCTATTTTCTGCTTTAATTCTTAAAAAGTCAATCATTTGACGGGGTCATTTGATTGATCTAAGTGATCTTACTTGTTGCCGGATCCTAGTACGTTATTTATATAATAAAACGAAGCAATAACAGAAACTCAATTAACTTTTGTGATAATATGTAAATTTATAAAATATTTCTAAATATGGAACAGATCAATTCAGCGATTACTACCACATACAGTCGTTTCTGTAGGTCCATTTGACCTGGACGAATGTTAAAAGGTTTCTCCAAAATTTGGTTCACATCAGAACTCTTTTGAAAAAAAAAAATTGTAAATCCAAGTTAACCTGAAAGAAAATGTTTAATACAGATTTTCAATTAAGCACTCGCATATTCTAGATCAGATTTAGTTCTACCTATTTCCCTAACTCTGCTTTTCGTTAAAGTTGATCAGCAATGTATGGACTTGATTGGAATGTAGACCATTTGCAGTTTTGCATTTTTAATGTTATTGTTTTTTCTGTGGAAAACTAACGATGAGGTTGCTGCTGCTGGTGCATGCCACCACATCTAGTTCCAATTAGAATTCAAGTGCAACAAAAACAACAACAACTACAGTGATGATTGTCTGCCTGCTGCTGTGGCGCATTGACATTAATCAAATCAGGGGCAAACACTTGGCACTCTCACATGAACACAAGCATGAGGCAGCACACGCAATACCGTAATTCAGTCATTAAAGGGTGCTGCTGGCTGGCAACTGAAGTGCCGCTATAACTGCAGCAAAAATGCATTAAAAGCAACAACAAGAATCAGATGCAAGAAGCATCTGCATCCATTGCACTAACCAGATCCAGGCCCTTATCCATACCCAGCAACCCCCAACTCCATTTTTAGAGGTCCATTAAGTTAAACATGAGCACGCCCCAGCGATCAGTTTCGGGTAAAAGAAACTATATACTTATATATATATATATATACATAAGTATATGCCTTGTTTATCTCTTCTTCCCGGCTCGTTCAACTCTTTTCTTTCTCCTTTTCCCCTCTCTGACACTTTATCTTCCTCTTCATTCCAGAGTTCATATTATCTCTGGGGCCTTTCCGGCTTTCTAGATAAACACATAAAAAAAGACATTATCCCATACTCTTTCCACAAAATACAAATATGAGAAAGATATTTATTTTCCATTGAAATTTTATGGAATAACATTAGCAAAATTTATTACCGAAACCTTTTGGCAAGATCTTACCTTATCTTCAACGCTAAAACTATTTGAGAATTACAACTAGGAATTACAATCCGCTTACAATACCAAAGTTTTGCTGATTATATGTTGATCTTTGTAGTTCTTGAAAATGTGTCTATGAAATGATCGTCATGGGAAAACCTTCAAGTCGAATTAAACGGACGGTTTTTAACATTTTAAAAAAGTCGAAGTTTAAGGATCAATACATTCAATTTTTGGTCAACATATATTAAAATAATATTTATTTTGCAGCTGATTAATAAATAAACTGATAATAATCTTATTTCTCTACATATGTAATTTTCAGAAGTATGTTTAGGACATTACTCATTTGTTGACATTTGGGAAATAAGATGATCTAATGGGTTGTTTTTGACTATAACAGTTGCAGATTTCATTGATCCGAATGATATAATTTAATGAGCTTAGAAAAGGCCATTAAAACCGATCACTTAATTGCGATTTGGTCATGGGGCAAACGCACTTTAGTCAGTCATTTGTTGTGTTCCAATGCACTTGTTTCAAAAATGTTTCATTTATCGGTTTTTTTCATCCTATTCTTGTCTCACTTGTATTTATTAAATGGAGCTGTCAAATTCACAAATTTTCAATGTAAAAGTTTTAACCTTTCTTATTGTGAGTTCAAGCAATGCGATTTAAAAGTTTTGGGACGTAACAAAATTGGATTAAACATGGACGTTAAAATGAAAGATTTGAAAATGCACAATATGACAGTAAGTGTGGCAAAAAATCCGATAAAAATTTATTTAATCAAGATTCTCTTATCGTATTTTAGGTCAATATGGCGTTGTATAGAAGAGCCAATGGATATAAGCCATTTTTGTTTAACGTAACATTTGATTTTTGTGATTTCAAAAGACATCCAAAACGTTATCCATATTTTTATATAGTGGAACAGGCATTTATAAAGTACAGCAACGTTAATCACACTTGCCCATATAAGGTAAGTAGCGAGTAACGAGTAGCGAGTAGAGAAAATAGATGTTGAGTTCGTGCAATTTTTTATTTAGCACGATCTTCGCATAATAAATTGGGTTTTAAAGGACAACATGTTTGAGAAGATGCCTCTTCCAACTGGAAACTATAAGTTCAGTCTCATATGTGGGACGAATGGCATTTGGCGTGCGAAAACGGACTTTTTTCTAGAGCTTGTGGAAGCTTTAATTTGAGCGAAATTTAAATATATGTATAATGTTAATTTGATTGTTAATAAAAATATAAAGCACTTGCTAAAAATGTTTCAGAGCATTATAAATCCTTCTTAAGAAGTGAGTAGTTATTAAAAATATTGCACTTTGGTTTTACTAGTGTAATAGTAAAGTTTTGGGACGTAACAAAATTGGACTGAGCGTGAACGTTAAAATGAAAGATTTGCAAATGCACAATATGACAGTAAGTGTGGCATACAATCCGATAAAAATTTATTTAATCAAGATTCTCTTATCCTTTTTTAGATCAATTTGGCGTTGTACAAGAGAGCCAATGGATATAAGCCATTTTTGTTTAACGTAACATTTGATTTTTGTGATTTCAAAAGACATCCAAAACGTTTCATATTTTTATATAGTGGAACAGGCATTTATAAAGTACAGCAACGTTAATCACACTTGTCCATATAAGGTAAGTAGCGACTAACGAGTGGCGAGTAGAGAAGAGAGATTTAGAGTTTGTGCATTTTTCATTTAGCACGATCTTAGCATAATAAATTGGGTTTTAACGGATAAGATGTTTGAGAAGATGCCTTTTCCAACAGGAATCTATAAGTTCAGTCTCTTTCACGGGACGAATGGCATTTGGCGTGCGGCAACGGATTTTATTGAAGAGATTATTGAAGCTTTAATTTAGGCGAAATATAAATATGAGATAGTATTTTGGGTACTGAATATACATATATAGCACGAAATGTTAATTATTCATAAAAAGATTGCACTTTGCACTTTGGTTTTACCAGAGTATAACCTTATAGACAAGTAAGTGGGCCTTAACCATAATATAAACTAATTAAAAACTATTAAAATTTAATATTGTCAAGTTGATAAAGAGACCATCTAAAAATGTTTCAAAATTTATATCGTGTAAGTTATTGGCTAATAATAAAGTGAAACATTAAAAATAACTCAAAAGACCCTTTTTCATACAACAGAACGGAACGATTGATGAGAAGTTAATGTAGATGGAAATATGTATATTCTTATAGGCTAATCTAAACTAAAATCACTAGTTCGCTTTTAGTTCAATGCCTGTTTCGAATTTGTAACAATATCTTTGGAATAATCTATTTGACCATCCCGACCCCATTGTCATTATATATGCTTTATGTAATTACCTTCGGCTACAAAACGGATTCGCAGTTTAATAACTTATATAGATTTAATTGAGATCCGATTGATAAAACTTAATGGGGGTTAAAAGACCATTTAAAGCTGACTACTTTATTGCGATATGCTCATAGAGCAATCGCGCTTTAGTTAGTTATTAGCATAGTCAGTCAATCGTTAACTTCCAATAAAGTTTATTTCCGAAAATGTTTTTTTTTTTTTTTTTTGATTTTTTAATTTTTATTATTGTCCAAGTTTCACATTTTCCTTAAGTGACTTGAAACAAAGCGATTGGAAAATTCTACGACGTAACGAATTTTAGTTTTAGATCAACCAACAACAGAAATCTAAACTTCTTAATTCCTAGAAGTAACGAGAGAAGTCTACCCATAATAACTGTTTTAAATCTACAATAACATCAACCGAACGATATATTTGGTCAACCGTATCATCCTGTATGTCACAGGTAATGTCGTTACCTCTCAGTATAATCAGGGATCTATAATTAAGATCCGATAAATATTATTTAATGGGTTTAAAAACGATTCAAACACATAAACGCTATTACGACTTGGTCACAAAGCAATTGCTTTTTTACTTTTTTGTTTAGTTTAGCTTCAGCCATTTGTCGTTAAAACTTTCTATAATGTTTATTTTAAAATTATGTTATTTTTGGATTTTTTCAATTCTATTCTTGTCCCAGTTACAATCTTCGAATGGAGCAGTAAAATTTACCAATTTCCAATGTACAAGTGAGTTCAAGGAGTGTGATTTGAAAGTTCTGGGTCGTAACAAAATTGGACTAAGTGTGGATGTGAAATTGAAAGATTTTAAAATGCAGAATATAACTGTAAGTATGCCATCAAAACAAAACAAACCAGAGGGCCGGGGCTAACTTCGACCGCGTCAAAGTTTGTATACCCTTGCAACCCTTTTGGTAACTCTATCCTTACCTATTAGCCATCAATGTGTAAGAACGTTTTTCTAAAAAGGATTAAGCTTGAGAAAGAAAGGCCTACAATCATAGGAAATAATGAAAGATATTGATCAAAGTCACTGTTTTCCACCGATCGTTCCTATGGGAGCTATATGATATAGTCACCCGATCTTTATCAAATTCGGCACAGTCATTAACATATATATTAAATTAAGAAATGTTTAATTTAAAAGCAATCGCGTTAAAAGTAACGAAGTTATTTACAATAGTCACTGTTTTCGACCAATCGTTCCTATGGGAGCTATATGATATAGTCACCCGATCTTGATCAAATTTGGCATAGTCGCTTATAGGCGTAGTAACCTCTCTAATATTAAGTTTCACGATAATAGCATAGAAAATAACGAAGTTATTGAGAAAAGTCACTGTTCGTGACTTTGGGGTTTGTATGGGAGCTATATGATATAGTGGTCCGATCCGGCTGAATCCGAGATATACAACGCCTGCAGTATATACAAGCCTACGTGCAAAATTTCAGCTCTGTAGCTCTTACGGTCTAGGAGGAGTTTGCGTTGATCCAGACGGACGGACGGACGGACGGACATGGCTAGTTGAACTCGTCTCGTCGTGCTGATCAAGAATATATATACTTTGTATGGTCGGAGATGCTTCGTTCTATGCGTTGCACACTTCTGAAGAAGATAAATTTTGAGTTCGTGCAATTTTTTATTTTAGCACAATATTCGTATACAAAATTGGGTTTTAACGGAAAACATGTTTGAGAAGATGCCTCTTCCAACTGGAAACTACAGATTTAGTCTCGTATATGGGACTGACGGCATTTGGCGAGCAACAACGGATTTTTTTCTAGAACTTGTTGAAACATTCAATTGAGAGAGAATGTAACTAATTTATTGTTATACGTGGTGGTGGATTTTGGATTGTTTATGTTTTTTTATGTAGTTGTAATTATTCAGAAGCGATTTGTCCTAAAATCGAGATCATTATTTGTTATACTCTATTAGGCATTAGAGAGTATTAAGAGAGATCTTCTAAATTTCTTGAAAACTGTTTAGTTTAATTGAATCTTGTTAGGATGAACATTTTTGAAATTGTGGTACAAACGTTTGCGAATTCGTTCCTTCGCATTGAATATTAAGATTACGTTTTGGCATAAACCAGTGCTACATATTCGCTTGAGAAGAATAAAAAAACCCTGACAACAATTTGTCCCAGTCATAGAAATTTCAATGAAATGGAAATTTGAAACGTTAATTTTTTAAATTCTGTCAGACAGATGGTCGTCAGTCGTGACAGTTTAAAGACATTTTGGCGAAGCTGCGAAATAAAAAACTCAGTGGACTATATATTTGTGCGGTTTTTTTTTGGGGTTTTTTTGAATTCAAATAAAAATGGAGTCATTAGGAGAAAGAAGAAAAAAAAAACAGAAGAATGGGGGGCAGATGAGGTCATCAGCCCTTGCGCTCTCTCTCTTTTCGTTCTCCCTCCCTCTCTCTCTCGATCTCACTCTGTTATCTGCATTTTCTCTCTTTCTTGCCAATGGTTTTCGTTTCTCGTTTTGAATTCCAGGCAATCAGTGAAGCAAAAACAAAAGATGATAAAGCTATAAGATGAGTTGGAGGAAAGGGGAACACATAACAAAAAAGCTAAAATTCTCCTTGTTAGCGCAGAAATTTTATATATATTTTTTTTTTCAATGAATGGCTTAGCCTTGAACTTGATCAAGTAAATATATACCTACTACAAAAATATATCCATAGAATGTAGTCAACATTTACCTACTTTTTTTTGTGTTTTGTTTTGGTGCGTATGGTCAAAAATATGTATATTTATTTATTTGTGTTTTGCTGTTTACTTAATAACTTCTTTTGTTTACTTTTTTTCTCAAGCCAAGAGAACAGAGCAGGGCAACGACTTCTATGATACCCTATGGATAAATTAACAAGTTCAAGACGGCTTTACAGCACATTGAAGCGTATTTTTAACCTGCTCAAGTACAATTTGTCTTAGGTAAAAACAATTGTATTAACATTTTTCGACACTGTTAGCTTACTATCAAGCAAAAACAAAAACATTCGGGTTGGAATTGAAGAATCGTGTCCTACAATATAATAAAAATCAAAACAAACTTGTTCAAACCCTTTTTACCCTTTTTTTTTTATTTTTCGTTCAGTCAGTGACTTGAATGTTGAAGGGCTTGTTTAGATCAGCTAGAATATGTACATATATCATTTATATTGTTACTGTTAAATTAAACAAAGCTTAGAGCTGTGAAGGGTATTCAGAATAATATTAGTAAGAATTCCCAAAAAATTATCTTTATCTTTTGCTGTTATCCATCTCTTTCTTGCCATAATTTGTTACTCTTTTATTTTATACATTTTCATTCCATTTAATCGATCAAGGCACACACATACATACAAAGAGACCGAGACTCACGCACACAAGAAGATACGGAACGGAGAGCTTGGGGAGGTTCGTTGACCGTAAACCGGACGAAAAGCAGCTACGTTTGTCGTCCAAAAAAACATAAGTACAAAAGGGTTAGAAGACGGGGGTGGCAGAGAGGTCGGGAGGTATGTGTACAATGCGGTTTGTTGGTTATAAAAATAAGTAAGAAAAATCAATGTAAATGTGGGTGTGTATTTTTTTCTCTCTCTCTCTCTCTATGTGTGTGTATGTGTTCTTTTTAATGATCTGTCACGCTTGGCGTTTGGTTAACCAATCGAAACGAATGCCAGAGAAGAAGGCTTAAGACCTCAATACAACTTCAATTTGGCTAACAATAGAAGTAGCTTCAAAGGCATGGCCAACGGATAAATATGACAAAAGAATGATCTGTAATCAATTGCTCAATAGGTGATCATTGATCACATCTATGTATGTATCCATGTATGAGAAATTACTTTTTGGATAAATCGTTTAATTATTGCTTAAAACATTAAAATTACATCAAAACCTTTTTTGTTTCTTTCTTGTTTAATGTCTACAAAATCCTTAAGAATTTTGCATGAATCAGAATTGAAAATTGTTTGCCATATGCCACAAGAAAGTTTATTGTATAAACAAATCAAAGATAACTTTGGTAAAATAAATATTTACTTATGAAAATAAAGAAAGTATCTTATTAGCCGAGAGAGACAGAGAGAGAGACATTTTAAGTGGCATTAAGAAGACAAAATTCTTTACCAAGTTAGTTTAACCCAATTTACGTCGGCCTAAAGTTCTAAAATTATTATAAAAAGTTAACACACAATAACCATTCATTGTTTATTATGTTTTTTTATAATATATAAAATTTTTGTTGAAACAGTTGTTATTGTTGGTAAACGTAGGGGTAGGGATAAGGAGAGAGTGAGAAGGGTGTGGATTGCGAGTGTTGACACAATTGGCTCTTAGCCTTTTTTGTTGTTTGGGTTTTGTTGTATTTTTGGCTGGCTCTTACTCTGGTCTAGCTGTTTTCTCGTTCATTCCCCATTACAGTTAAGTGTTGCCAATGCCTCAAAGTATCTGTGTGTGAGTGTGTGTGTGTTAGACATTCCAGCTGAGCAACAGTTTGTGCTATATGCAAATTTCTTTACATATCTTGACAGTTTGTTGCTGTGGCTGTCTCTCCAAAGTCTGTCTCTCTGACAATCGACCGTGCCGTTTTTGTTTTTTATTTTTCTTCTCTTTCTTTATCTTTACGTTAATTTTTTTATTTTCTTTTTTTTTTTTTTGTAAATTCCATTGTAAAAGGTTGATAAAGCAAGCGACGGGGTGGGCAGGAGGGTAAGTTTCGGTAAACAAATGGCTATTTAAGTAAACACGTAATTACACAAAAATGTCTCTCCATTTATTTTTTTCTTTCGTTTTATGAAGTTGTCACCCAAAATACAGAAGGAAAAAAATAGTGCTACCATTTCTGGTTTATCTCAAGACTGTAAAATAAAAACACAAAAAAACAACAGCAGCAAACAGCAGGCAGCAGTTGAATGACATCTAACAAATAAGCCATAACAAAACACAAAAAAAAAGATTATGCAAAAGTTCGATTCAAGAGAAGAAGGGCAATGAAATACGAAAACTAGGAATATTTATTTTTATTTAATACATTTCAAATATGTATTATAAACAAAAGAACCTAACAAAAACAGCAAGAAGAGTGGGGATAGAGACAGAGAAAGACCGGTAAGCTAGCTTGAACTGTGACGTTAGTTTTTTATACCCTAAATATCAAAGAAGTTAAATTCGGCTATGCCGAAGTTTATATACCCTTGCAGTCCTTGACAATAATAATTTCACATGTTCAAAATTTGTTTTCTGCAACTCAATTCATTAATATACAAACAAAACAATTTTACTCTTCATACTATGTACAATTTGTTCTTCTTCTTCCCTCATTCCCTAAGCAAAGCAACGCACGCATACACATACAGTTTATGTAGCGTTGCGTCTGTGTGTGTATGCATGTGCTCTGTTGATTTGATGATGACGTAGTAGGCAGCAAGCAGAGCTGCCGGCAGCGATTGAACCGATTTATATAGACTGTAACTTGTGTTCTATTTATCCGATCAGGGTCAAATTTTGGGATCTGAGATTTTATATCAAATTCTATTATATTGGTGAATTTCATGGGGATACTCCAATTTTTGCAAAAATTTTTGTTCCAGAGCTATATGATATAGTAGTCCGATCCCAAAGATTTTCATACTTTATCTCACCCGGGTAAAAAAAAGCTCCCAAAAAAAATTTCATCCCGATAGCTCTTAAGATGGCTGAGTAAAACGCGTACGCACCGACGGACAGACGGACAGACGGACATGGCTATATCGACTTAGCTTCTCATGCTGATCAAGAATATATATACTTTATGGGGTCGGAAACGTCTCCTTCTGTGCGTTACAAACATCTGACCAATTTTATAATACCCTCTGCAAGGGTATAACAAATCAGTTGATCATTTGCATTAAGTAGTCATTGATGGGCAATAATAAAGTCCCATACACATTCGAGTTACAAGTCCTCAGACCAACTTAGACATATGTACATACTTATGTAGTCTAGATTTAGTCTAGTATTGTGAGTGTTTGTTGCTACATATGTATGTAACATAAAAAAAAATGCAATAAACATCCAAATTTGCACTTTTAGGCTAGAAACTCAGTTGAAAAACAAGAAAGCACTATTTTAAAGTGATTGATTTTTAAAATACAGTAAAAGCTAAAAAATTTTTATTTTAATTACGATAAAATCAATATACCCATTTTTTTTCAATTGCAAGTCAATATAAAAACAAAACTTGTTTTGTTCGCTATCGCTCTGTTTCTCTTGCTGATTCTGTGAGAGAGACTAAAAGTGTATGTGTGTGAGTCACTCTCATGGGCACAATCACACAAAAAAGGGGGAGAGAGAGGGAGAATGAGACAGCAATAGCGATATGCAGCTTCGATTTATCGCTAAATGCAAATTGATTCAAAAATGTTAACGGTTAAATTTCTTATGGTAAATTTAATGAATAACTTAACTCTCTTTGTGTATGTGTGTTTGTGTGTGTATAAGAAAGAAGTGAATCATTTTAAAGCAACAGCAGAAAATCATGCAAAAACGGATGTTTATTTTCAGTTTATCACCAACAACAAGAACAACAAAAGTGCGAAAACTTTTAAAGAAACACTCAAACACAAAATTCAAAGAAGTTGCCGGTGAAAAAGCAACAAAAACAAAAACACAAAAAAAAAACCAACTATAAATTGAGATAGTGATTCATTTGTCAATCGATGAGTGTGCGTCAGGGCAAAAAAGAAAAAGCACGAATCGCACACACACACACACACACACACCCATACATATTCATATAGCGATAACAACTAAATTGATTTCTTTGTCAATAAAAAACACAAAAAAAGACAAGGAAAGGAAAAAATTAAAATGAGGTAATTGTGGGCACAATTTTTACTTTAAGCGCAAGAGACTGCAAAATTAGATATCGATGCAATAAAACAAATGGAATAATTTATTGTTTTTAAGATAATTTCAATCTAAAAAAATTGTCTTAGGTTTTTCCACATAAAAACAATCGAAATGGAAGTACTTTTTTTATTTGTAATGCATTAAATAATGAATAGTAAAAAAAACAAGGCTACAACAAATAGAAACCTTTTTAGTGACAAACTAAGCGTGGCTTACGTTAAATATTAATTTATTTTAACCATTGCAAAGTTATCTTTGTTTGCGACAGATTCATGATTCACTAATGGTTTACTTCATTTGTTAAAATTCATAAAAATCTCAAAACAACCTTTGTTAAAGACGAAATCTAATGAAATAATAAAATAATTATCATAAATAATCATGCTTTTCCCATGTAAATCTGCATGTAGGAATAGTTTAATGAAAAAGTGTCATACATAGATATGGAAATAAAGCTTTAATTTAATTTAAATTAGATTAGATTTTTGGAAGGGTCCTTTTCAAGATTCCTGATTAAAAACAAAGAATTTCGAATAACATGATCAAGTAAAGTAAAAATTTTCCATATAATTTGTAAACAATTCTATATGTACATATGTATATAGAGTATTAAGTAAACCGGCTTGGGAGTGGTGTCACAGTAACATTTCATCTACTTACATTTTTCTTTGATTTTACTCGGATAATATATAAATTAGTGGGGCATTTAATCGGCTTAAAAACAAATCATTTTTTTGTTGTTGTTGTGGGAATGCCTGGAAATGGGACATAGAAGGCGAAGAGAAGAGGGAAAAAAACTGGTCAAACACGCGGCCAACAACAACAGCAACAAGAACAAAACGAAACCGGCAAAGAGCAAGCATAAGCAAACGAGCGGGCGGCCAACGCCTGCGCAACATACATAGCAGTGGATGATGATGGGACAAACCGACAGACCCAGACCGAGAGACAGACGGGGACCAGAAGAGCTCTACAGGTTTTTCAGGTCGCGACTCTGACTTATTCTTCTTCTTCTCTGCAGCAGCATTCGTTCGGGTGAAAGTCAACCGACACGAATTTATTCCCATTTATGGTTTTCAATTCGTATTTCATAATTAAAGTGAAGGAGCAAATTAAGAATATTATTATAAGAGCATAACACAACTCACCTGATTCTCATGAGGCACCCATACCAGACGCTTCTGTGTCCATTCGGCCTGTGTGGCCGGATCGTTGAATTGATTGCGTTCCACCGAGAGATATTTCAACTCGGGATCATTGCGATCGACTTCTTCAGACATTTCGTTTTTTTTTTTTTTTCTCTTTTTTTAATAAATTTATTTCTTGTTGCTTAATTAATTCGTTGTTTAAAATACTTTTTGCTTTAAATTATATTTTTTAATTTATTTTATTATTTTTTTTTTTTTAACTGAAAACGAAAAATATATCTTTAGATAAAACGCAAGAAAAATAAAAAATTTCAAAAGACGCGCGAGTTTCTTTATCTTAGAAATGCGGCACAAAACGCAGACGGCAAGAACGGCAACGGCAGCAAGCGAAGGAGAGACGCAAAGCAGGGAGAGCGAGAAAAAAATATGGCTACGGACACAGACTCAAGAGACAAAAAGGGAGAGAGAGTGAGAATGAGAGATGGAGAGGAAGAGAAGGTTCTCTTCTTTTTTTGGTAGGGATAAAGTTGTATTAATTATTATTTCGTTAACTAAAACAAAAGAACTAGAAAACAGTGCAAATAGTTGGCAGTTTGTTGCATTCATGTATTGTTAACATAATTTATGGCAACTTTATTTTTTAATTTGAATTTGTGCTGCCGTAAGCAGGTAAAAGGTAAGAAGAGAGGCGGCCATCATCTTTCTACTTCTTCTTGTGTTGCGTCTTCTTCTTTTGCTTTTGTGTGCCGCTGTTCTGCACACACACACACACACAAACACACACACATGGTCACTAATACACAGACACGCAGCCGCGCGCAGTTTTCTTTTTTCTTAATTCTTTTTTTTTTTTGCATATTTAACATTAACAATTTGTATAAAGAATATTTCTCATATATTCAATTTTCACTGTGTCAGCTGCATTTTGTGCAAATTCATGAAATACATTTCGTAAGTTGAGTGTTTCAACAAGCTGCAGCGTTGGCGTTGGCGTCGGCTTTGGCTGGCCGGCGGCTTTTTTTTTGGGCGTGAAACTTTTTAGATCCTTTTCGTTGGCTTTTCGTTTTGTCGACTCGTTTTAAAATTCGGGCGTTTGCATTGTATTTTGCACTTTATTTCGTTTTAGGCTATGAATTTTTCTTGAAATGTGCAGTTTTTATTTGTTTTAAACGACAGCTGCACTTCCATCGGCACTCGAACACACACACACACATGTACTCTCGCAAATACACACACACACACCGCGTTACACACCCAACGAGGAACTTCAACAACTCCTTTTAATGAGTATCAATCGCGTTCTCAAAAATGCTGAAAAATTTGTTTTAATCCTTTTTAAATTTATTTAATTTTTGCAATTCCGTTATTTGTAATTTGACAAACGGGCGAAAAAAACTCCGCACAACCTTCCAGCTTGAGAATAAAAACAACAATAGCAAATAAAACAAAAAGCAATAACAAAAACAACAATGAGAATTACCCAGCAAACATTTTCAAGCGGCTAGTTGAAAAATACTAACCCACTATTGTCGGCAATTGTTTGAAAATTTTCTTTGAACACCATATTTTTAAATAGTTTCAAATCTCTATCAAGTTAAGTAGCCAATAAATTACATTTTAATGCAAATATTTTATAAACTCAGATTAATTAAATTTATTTCAATAAAACAAAAAAATATTGTATAACTTAACTTGTATGCTTGCATTACAAAATGCGTCTACGGCCCCATAGTGCAAATCGCCCCTATTTTTAAAGGATACCCAAATAACATTTTTAAAATCATTTCTTGCAGATGTGAAATTCTATTGAGCGGGTTAGGAATGTGGAAAGCATCTTGGTAAATGTTTACTATTACTACTCGGGCCCAAAACGCGCTTAAACTACTTAATTTTGGTATCAAACGAAAGAGAAAAATTCCACGAGCACGACCTCAGGTGCGCCTTGGCGATTTGTTTCGTAGTTTTTGAGTAATTAACAAAAGAAAATTAATATTTTTAGCGGGACTATAGCTAAAAGTAGCTTTTTCCGGCTAAAAAAAGCTGTTCAATTTTAAGATGGTGTTGCCAAATGCCGAATTTTGGATACTCGAATACGCGGGCTTTTTGAATCTTTTGTTCGCACTATTCTCAACAAACGAAAATATTGTTGAGTTTACAATATTTCTTAATTTTATGGAACAAATATAGTTTAGAAGGTAAATGTTTACTATTACTACTCGGGCCCAAAACGCGCTCAAACTACATAATTTTGGTATCAAACGAAAGAGAAAAATTCCACGAGCTCGACCTCAGGTGCGCCTTGGCGATTTATTTCGTAGTTTTTGAGTAATTAACAAAAGAAAATTAATATTTTTGGCGGGACTATAGTTAAAAGTAGCTGTTTCCGGCTAAAAAAAGCTGTTCAATTTTGAGATGGTGTTGCCAAATGCCGAATTTTGGACACTCGAATACGCGGGCATTTTGAATCTTTTGTTCGCACTATTCTCAACAAACGAAAATATTGTTGAGTTTACAATATTTCTTGATTTAATAGAACAAATATAGTTTAGAATACAATATTCGGCTGCCAGAGCAGCCGAATATTCCTCGACTTTAGAGTTTAGATTAAAATATTTGGCTACCAGGGCAATCAAACAGTGCGCCAAATAAAAAATAGCGTTTGACAACACTTTACCCGATTTTTCCACTTTTCAACACTGAAATCTCGAGTAGTAATAGTAAACATTTACCGTTTAGAATACAATATTCGGCTGCCAGAGCAGCCAAATATTCCTCGACTTTAGAAATTAGATTAAAATATTTGGCTACCAGGGCGGTCAAACAGCGCGCCAAATAAAAAATAGCGTTTGACAACACTGAAATCTAGCTTTACCCGATTTTTCCACTTTTCAACACTGAAATCTCGAGTAGTAATAGTAAACATTTACCGATTAAAATATTTGGCTACCAGGGCGGTCAAACAGCGCGCCAAATAAAAAATAGCGTTTGACAACACTGAAATCTAGCTTTACCCGATTTTTCCACTTTTCAACACTGAAATCTCGAGTAGTAATAGTAAACATTTACCCAAATATGTCTATGTCTATTTCACTTTTTGACCCAGTATTTTACTACCGGTATTTTTTATTCCGTAGTCCCCATTTTTGCAGCAGGCGAGAAGCTCATTCCAAGTGACAGTTTAAATTAACGGGAGCGTTTCGGTAATCATTTAAATTTTTAAAGTTTATATTAAATTTAATATTTACAGAATTGTTCCCATGTTATTTCGTTTTCAGAATAAATTCTGGTCACTGTCTACAATAAGAATTCTTTTAATTAAAAATCTATACCTAACTTTATACATAGTTCTTAGCCGTTTTAAAATTAACTATCGAATAATTGTTAATGCTGAGTCATGGAGTCTATGAATCCCAGAGATTTAGTTGTCTGCCCATACAATAAGGCTCATACCATGCTGCGCAACAAACTTCAGAAACATGTGATGAAATGCAAAGAAATCTACAAGGATGAAATCGAACTTTTAATTTGTCCCTTCAACAACGTTCATCGTGTACCAGCGGCTGAATTTCATCAACATACCAAATCTTGTGAAGATCGTAAAATCATATTACATTATCAATTAAGTCAAGCTGCCGAGCTCAATGAGGAGACAAAGCATGAGAAGATCGAAGCGGATGAAAATTGGGATGATACCTGTGTCGAGAACTACAATCCAGAGATATATGCTTCGCAGGCGACCATTGTGAGGGAGTCAAAAGGATTATTTCGTGCCCAGCGCAAGCAGTTCATCAAGCAGGAACATCGACGTATCCTGGGCGAAGAGTACGATGATGTAAAACCGCCAAAGGCAAGGAAAGTCAAATGATTACTTAAAATCAAAATGGAAATTAAATTTCCAGTATATACATAAATATGTACATATATGCAATCCAAACCAAAGACATTTATATGTGTTCTTATTAATAAAATCTCAACAAATTATATTGTATAAATTTAATGAAGTTCTATTGCACGAATACAGTTTTTTTTAGAATCCTTTCGAAGTTCATTTAGTAGGTTTTCATAGTTTTATTCCTAGAATATTTCACACGAGCTGTAGTAAGTTCATTTACATGTATACGTAGCATTAACAACTTAAAAAACAATATTAACTAATAGTTTAGTTTCTTGGCATTATTACAATTAAGATTTTGGGATTTTTGTGTGTGGCTTTATTATTATTAACAATTAGTATTTCTCTAATGCCTTTGTCAGCAAGTTATTCATGTTGGTCAACAGCATGCGGGGATCTTCGGCAAGGCCAGCACCGACCATGGCATTGGCGAAAAGCTGTTTGGTTATTAGCTGGGCCAACTCTGGATCGCTGACACGCAATGAATTTAACTTCTTAATGATGGGATGTCTGTAAAAAATAAATGAATAAATAAAAGAAATAGTTGGCTTGAATGTAATATCATACTTTGGATTGATTTCCAGTTCCGGCTGGAGCAGGGCAAATCGATTCTCTTCGGGCATTTGCTGACTCTGAGTGCGTATGAAATGGCGGGCTGCGGCCATTTCCTCCACAGTGATGACACATGGATGCGAATCTAGTCGCGTGGTAGTTTTGACCTTAACTACCTGACCCTTGAGTTCATCCTGCAGATAGGGTATGAGTGTGTCCAGCTCGGAACGTGCCAGACTGCCCTCGCCAAGATCTGAGAGAGAGGCTGTATCTTTGGATTCATCCCGCATCTCTTTTTCCACGGACACAAGTTGCTTGTTCTTGAATTTAGCCAACTGCATTAGGACCAATTCATCGTATGCCTCATAGCAGAAGAGAACAAGTTCATTGCGTTTCTTCAAACTCTCATAGTATGGAGATGATTCGGCTAAAACGCGATTGGGGGCAGCAAGATAGTAGATATTTTTCTGCTCCGGTCCGACAATTGTGGAATATTCCTCCAGAGACATGCGACGAGCACTCGTGCCATCCGCTTCCGTTGATTTTAAAGAATCGAAACGCAAAAGTTTCGCAATTTCCTCCTTTTCGGCATTGTCATTGGAGGTGACAATGCCCTCCTTAAGGAACAACCCATAATCCCTATAGAAGGCTTCATATTCCTCCGGTTGTTTTTTGGCACGCTCCTGAAGGAAGCGAATAACCCGAGTGGTTATAACACTGGAAAGCTTACGTATAAGTGCACTATTCTGTAACAATTCACGACTCAGATTCAAAGGAATATCCTCAGAGTCTACAACACCCTTCACGAATCGTAACCATTTGGGAAGCAGATGCTCGGTCTTCGACTGGATAAGAACCTTGCGGGTATACAAAGCAACTCCTGTGTTGCCATCACGTGACATTTCGAAGAGACCAGGTTTACCCTCCGGGAAATAGAGAATGGCATGAATACTCAATGGCACATCGGCATTATAATGCAATGTGAAGCGCGGCAAATCGAAGCTATTGCTAATGAAACGATAGAAATCCTGATGTTGGTCTTTAGTTATAGACTGCGGATCCAGCAGCCACAATGGTTTAATTTCATTGGCCTGTTTCCCATTCAAAAGGATGGGAGAGCCCACAAAATTCGAATATTTCTTGATCACCGATTTAATGCGATCCTCATCTGAGTATTCGCGGCAGTCGGTCTTCAAGTGTAACACGATTTTGGTGCCGAAATCAACGTCCTTTACTTCCTCAATCTCATAGCTGCCACTGCCGTCAGTTGACCAGCGTAGTCCCGGAGCATTTGGTGTGGCGGCTCTGGTGTAAACTTCAACACGATTTGCCACAATGAAAGCCGAATAGAAGCCAACACCAAATTGGCCGATGATATTCGAGGAAGCCTCGGCAGCCTGCTGTTCGTGCTTCATCTTCTCCAGAAATTGTTTTGAGCCACTGCGGGCGATTGTGCCCAAATTGCTAATTAACTCTTCTCTGGTCATACCAATGCCCGTATCCTGAATAATTAGCTGCATTTGCGGTTTATCTGTTGTGATTCTAATTTCCAAAGCACGATCTTTGGCAGATAGTTCCGATTCGCCTGTGCTCAGAGCCGTATAACGAAACTTCTCCAAGGCATCGCTGGCATTTGAGATTAGTTCACGCACAAAGACCTCATGGTCAGAGTAAAGCGATCGAGCCACAATGTCCAGCAATTGACGTGTTTCTGCCTGAAATTCATGCTTATCTACGGTTCCTTCCGCTGATGTTTGCACCTTTGGGTCAGTAGCGAATCTACGAGCGGGAAAAACTAAAAACAAGAGTTACATAAATACCGGAAACTATGAAACTGAGACTCACCAGAAATTGCTGCCGGCCCTTGCTGATTTCGTAAGGCAAGACCTAGGGCTGACGCTCCTCGATATCTGAGAGCTACTCCAAAACGACATACGTTGCGAGCTTGACCAAGAACCCCGAGTGCTCGCATTGACATTTTTGTATTTTGATACCAAATTATTTATTCAAAAATAAAAATAAACGAAACGCCAACTTTACTCGCGAACTTCGAACATGTTCGCGCGTTTACTCACGAACTCGAACATGTTCGCGCGTTTACTCAAAATGTTCGAGCGGTTTACTCACGCGTCTTAAATCGCGTGAGTAAACGCTAGCGTTTTTAGACAACACGCCGTCAACTCGATATATATCGATAACAATACTGCCACATTTTAACACGGGAGTCTATCCGATAACCATGTTATCATTATTTGAAATAATAGCGGCAACGATACTTTTCTTAATTGTTGCAAAATGTTTAACTATAAACACAATGTTGTTACTTTATAGAGGAATTTGGGGTAAATGTTTACTATTACTACTCGGGCCCAAAACGGGCTTAAACTACATAATTTTGGTATCAAACGAAAGAGAAAAATTGCACGAGCACGACCTCAGGTGCGCCTTGGCGATTTATTTCGTAGTTTTTGAGTAATTAACAAAAGAAAATTAATATTTTTAGCGGGACTATAGCTAAAAGTAGCTTTTTCCGGCTAAAAAAAGCTGTTCAATTTTGAGATGGTGTTGCCAAATGCCGAATTTTGGATACTCGAATACGCGGGCTTTTTGAATCTTTTGTTCGCACTATTCTCAACAAACGAAAATATTGTTGAGTTTACAATATTTCTTGATTTTATAGAACAAATATAGTTTAGAATACAATATTCGGCTGCCAGAGCAGCCGAATATTCCTCGACTTTTGAGTTTAGATTAAAATATTTGGCTACCAGGGCAGTCAAACAGCGCGCCAAATAAAAAATAGCGTTTGACAACACTGAAATCTAGCTTTACCCGATTTTTCCACTTTTCAACACTGAAATCTCGAGTAGTAATAGTTAACATTTACCAAAAAAGCTGTTCAATTTTGAGATGGTGTTGCCAAATGCCGAATTTTGGATACTCGAATACGCGGGCTTTTTTGAATCTTTTGTTCGCACTATTCTCAACAAACGAAAATATTGTTGAGTTTACAATATTTCTTGATTTTATGGAACAAATATAGTTTAGAATACAATATTCGGCTGCCAGAGCAGCCAAATATTCCTCGACTTTAGAAATTAGATTAAAATATTTGGCTACCAGGGCGGTCAAACAGCGCGCCAAATAAAAAATAGCGTTTGACAACACTGAAATCTAGCTTTACCCGATTTTTCCACTTTTAAACACTGAAATCTCGAGTAGTAATAGTAAACATTTACCCTAAAATTATAAGCTTATTAGAGTTAAAAACTAATACAGCTGTTTTGTCAGCGCTAATTGACAAATAAAACACTTTACAACACTGAAACACAATTTAAATTCTGCAACCGTTATTAAGCGCCAAATTCAAAATACACACATATAAAAATAATTCAACTTATTTGCTATTGATCCAATGTATTTCATTGTAAGTTTAAATGACCTTTAAAACTAAATCTGATTTATTCATTTCCGGCACTTTTGCTTTAAGGCTTGACCTCATTTATGTTGCGATACCCTTAACTTCCTCTCATAAATTTTCTGATTTCAGGTCAATTCCTTCAAGCCAAAATTTTTTTCGGTTATGTAATTACATATTCATATATATATGTATGTACGTCTTGAACGCACACATAAACACACATTGCAGCCACGCCTATTATTTCTGCAGCAGCTGTCGCCTGGTCGAATGGTATGCAATCATTTACCCAGCTTATACATAATTGAATGATTTTTCTGGCCATTTCGGCAAGTGCTTTTGCTTCCTGTAATTTTGGGTGATTTGCACGCATCGACTCAGTATATACATATGTATGCAGCTGCGATTGAATACCGATCGCATCCTTGATCATGTTTATGGCCAAGTGATTTGCACTCTTTGTGGCGCGGAGCGTCGATGAGCAAGATCACGCTCCAGCAGGCGCTGCTGCTGGGGTTCAAAAACCGAAACATGAGCAGAGAAATCTTAGTTTTTTTTCCTTCTTTCTTTTCTTATTTTTTTTTATTTTAGTTAGTTTAGCTACTTATGGCTTCCGTGTGAGTAAGTATATTTCTATGTGTATGCTCCACTGGCTAGACGACCCGAGAGATACAAATATACATAGATACACACTATATACTTGGATGTATCTTCAATCCAACTTCAGAAGCACCACCAGCACCATCATCATCATCATCAGCAGCAGCCGAGCAAGAAGTAGATACAAATGTCTATTCTATTTCGCTTTGGTTTATTTATGCTGGCTCATTTTTCTCAGACCTCAAGTGCAAAAATGTCGACGACTTATAATTCGAGCAGCGTGTAAGATTTTTCTTTTTTCGAATTAGAAGCACCCTCTTAACAGAATGGGTTTATAATAATAGATAAAACTAGACATTCACGACATTCCTTTTATGATGTAGAGGAAAGGAATTTATCCAGGTAAAATCATTATCTTTGTTTTTGAAGTTGGTCTTGTAGGCAAGTGATTAAATATAACACTTAAATGATCCAAAGCCAATTGAGAGATGTAAATTATGCCAAATGTGCCCCCTTAAGTATGCAATGGGTTGCAATACAGTCGCATTTTACAACAAGTGAACAACTTTTGGTATATTCAGTGGTTAAAAAGAGCTCCAGAATTGAAATGCTTCATAGCAAAAGTTTAACATCTGGAAAAATAAACTTTTTGACAAACTATTGCATACTTATAGGGGTTAATTTGATCTATTTTACTTGCTTAGGCCTGCATCTTTTTAATCTAATTACAGTTTCAGATAGGCCTTCAGATTTTATTATGAGATCATATTAACTTTTCACATCTGGGTAATTATTTTAATAATTAGTTACAGGGTATATCAAAAGTCGTTGTGTCTCTTTAAATATTTGGAATTTTCTCTCTAGTTTGCTTTACTCGCTCTGTTGGTTTTTCTTCGTCATCGTAAAGATGATGATGATGATCAACAACACGATTATCATGATTAACAACATTGTCGTCTTCGTCATCGTCTGGTTTGGTCTAGGCATATCATCTCAACGTTATGGTATCCAGTTCACAAGATCCATGCCATCTAAAGGCCATTTATATCTATCACAATCACGCGATATATGTACTTACTATACATTCTCACTACAACTCACTGGAGTTGTATGTTTGTATGTGTGTACATACATTGCCATGCCATCTCCCTTGCAATTAAAATTCCACAAATGTTTCCTTCGAATGCACCCAGGCTGAGGCCCAACTATGCCAGTCTTGTGGGCATGCGCCATGCAATTGTTGACTCCAAGACTTGCGACCATGCGCCGAACCTGAAAAACTAGTTTCGATTGCCAACTCTCCTCTTGGCCAAGCCAACTAAGTAGTTAGCCATGCTATGCTATGGATATGCCTGATGTTTGTGAGTGTGTGTGTGTGTGTGTGTGTGTGTGGCCGGACAGTAAATATTTTTGTGCAAAAATTTCATGCTTGGGAAAGCTGCCGCCTCATCCATTTTGGACTTTTCTTTTGTTTTCTCCTTTCTTGCTAGGTAGCTTGGCCAAGTGTGTATAAACTGGTTGCGCTAATTTATGGCCAACATAGCCATGACTTTGCCAATGCTTCTTTTTTTTCATTTTGTGTGTTTCGTTTCTTGTTGCTGCGTGAGGAAAGTCAAGGTAAAAGAGACACATTGTAAAGGGCCGCCTCCTTTTCTTTCAATTGATATTGTTGGTGGACTCTGCGCTCATTAAAATTTATGCACAGGAAACGGAAACGAGGCAGACGCCAAGCAGACAAAACTGCAGACGATTCCCTTGTCTCGTCTAGGCTCCACAAACTACTCCACCAGCTCTCTCTCCCTCTCTGGCACCTCCGGCTCCTCTCTGACTACGCAGGCAGCTTGACAAACAGGCAAACAGGCAACAGCCATCCAAGCAAAAGTGTCACTCAAATTGGCTACTCAAAATTGAAAGTGATGACACGCCCACACTGCCTGCATAAATAAACATTTAGCTTACATCTTGATTCTGGACATAATTGCATTTTTGATAGGGAATACAAATTACTTACATAAATACATACTTATCATTTTAATTATTTAAAAGGGCGAATGGAAAAAAAGAATTAAATGCAAATGAAAAAGTAGTTGAGATTATTTTTTAAAACGAAAAAGAGAGTAAGCATATCAAACGGTCAAGGTTAACAAATGAAATTTTAAAATTTTAAGTCAATGAATCATTCATAAAGTTGACAGAGCAATAAAAACCAAAACCTTTAATAAGAAATCATTTCATATTAGGTGTACAGTGAAACCTCGATATAACGAACTTCGTTATAACGAAAAACCCAATATAACGAATTTTTTGTTAAGTCCCTTGAAAGGACTAAGGTTTTACATTTCAGTACCTATAGCGAATCAATAGATATAACGAATAATTTTGCGATCCCCCTCAGATTCGTTATATCGAGGTTTCACTGTATATGTAAAATTTACAGTGTACGTGAGGCGGCAGCGCTGCGGCAGAACTATGCCCTAGTCCGGGGAATGTGCCGTGCCGACCACCGATGTAAATCATTTCAACTCTTTTCTAATATATAGTTAGCATTCCTTTTCAAATAAAGTACAAAAAAACTATAAAAACTCTGTTTTTCCCCTTTATAGTTTAGGTGTATCACAAAAGTGCTTGTATTAGTTAAAATAGATATTAGGAGAAAACACGAAAATAGTTATTTTCAGGATTTTATTACACAAAAATACTTTTATTGATAAAAAATGAGAAAAAACTCCACTATTGATATATTAGTGAATAATATTAGTATCAAATATGATTATCCGACCTTTGGGACAGTAATTCTTTGGAATCAAAAATTTAAAACATTATTTGAGGGGTATTAAATCTTGTCTCTTGTTGTGTTTTAATAAACTTAAACATGAATTTTACAACATCCCAAATAAATTTCTCCAAATGCATAGAACTCATAGTTAACTTTAAAATAAACAAGCTATTAAAATAGATGATCAGAGGTATGAATTAGCTTTGGTTTTCCTAATGGGGCATCTCTAGATGATAAGGCTCTCCATTTGGGGGATTAAGTTGCTCCATTAGCATACCAAAGCTATCCAAATTCAAATGTGTTATTCCATGGCAGTTGTCAGATTTGGCTTCCAGTGGGTATCCATGTATCCCCATGAACTTAAAATTATAATTCACATGGTTTTCCTAAAAAAATATGTATATTTTTTTGTTAAACAAATGTCAACATTGATAGTTAGATCAATGTTGTGAATTGACAACAATTGAAATGCTGGGTTATATATATTTATCAATTTGAATTGTCTAAAAAACAAATCAATAATTAGCTAGTTATCTGGTTAGTTTGTCTAGTTGGTGCAGCTATTTGAAAAATCTTCAGGACATTCAAGGATATATGTATGTGTTTTTGAAAGCTTATGCAACACTTTTACCTTCTCTTGGATGTAATTCCCAAATAGTTTTAGCGTTCGAGCATTCGTGTTCGAGCTACGACTATTAATCCTTTAACTGCCTCGAAGACTACTCACTTTACTAAGCCCATTAAACATCCATTGATAGAGCATCCTCCGAATATATTTTCTAGACTTGTCCATTTTACTGATAATGAGCAAATCCATTCGAAAGAGTCCTTAAACCGTCTATTTGGGAATTAATTGAATTAGAATGTTAAAGGTAGTAAATATATAATTGCTCTATGGCCTAAGCTCAAGGCTTAAAAAAGAGGTTAACAGAGCTATGACTCTTTTGAGATAAGGAACTGAGCCTTGAATTGTCCTTCTTTGGTCTTCTTGCCTTCTCCCAGTTGCTTTTCGGACTTGACTTGAGGACAGTAAAAGTTATGACAGAAAATAATTTCAATTTACCATCTCTTGAGTTTCTTGGGTGAAGTCAAGCAACAAGTTCAGTAGCATTTAAATGAATTTACATAGAATTTTTAGTTACCACAAACATATGTGTACTTAGTGATGGTTAGTGCACTTGATGATATGCCCACACATCGGTGGGTTTTGGAAGAGACGCCGTTTATTTCTTTCTTTACACTTGACTTCGTTGGCGGTGGCTCCACAAAGTTCGTTCCCATGAACTTCTCCTACTTCTGTTTGTGGGCAATTCAGTTCACTCTTTGTGCATAATATTCTCATTGTTTCTGCCTCTGTGAGTTGTGCGGTGTGTGTATGTGTGTGTGTTTGTATCTATGTGCTGCAAATGACAGTTTTCATTTGCCTTCTCCACTTGCCCCCTTTGAACATTTTTCTCAAACATTTCACATAGCTTTTATTTTCTTGGGTTTTTTTTGGGATTTTTCTCTTCTCATGCTTAAACTCTCAACAAAGCGTGGGAGTGAGAAATAAAAACAAAAAAGAAATAGAAGGAAAAGAAAACAAGCAAAGAAACAAACATAAACTCAATGAACAACTTGAAGTGCTCTTCAATTCGTTTAGGAAAGACTTCTTTGGTATATTTTGGTGCCTTCTAACGGAAGTAGATAGGCCACATGGGTGGGCTTTGGCCTCTGCTTACCATGGCCAAGATGAAAATGCTTTGAATCGAAATGGTATATTGCATCTGGAAGCATGCTGTGGACCGCCTGAAGTTAGGCAATACTTTTAATTGCCATTCAAGAACAAGAATTAAAAGAGAACTTAATCTTTCAACAAAGCACTTTTAAGTAATTATAATAATAAACCATTTGAAACTTATGTGTATTTCAAAAGTATTTGTATTCCATTTCAATCTTACATAATTTAGATGAAATTCTAGCTGGTTTCTAAGTATCTTTTCCAATTCAAATGCTAATCCAACCAAATAACACGAACAACAAGTGTCTGCTTTCAATTCTTATTCATCCTCCCCCTCTTTTCTTTTACTGTTTCCATATTTTATTTTTTCCCCCCCTTTGTGTTGATTCATTTCATTTGTTTACCCTCTCCATCTGCACCCCTTTTTTTTTTTTTTTTTTTTTTTTTGGATACAACAATTCGTGGGAAATATCGCGCCTTGCTGCCAATGAACTAATTAAAAAGGCCACTGACGTTGAATTCAGAACTGGAGTTCAGAGATCTGCTGCTATAACAGTGCCGGATTTACGATGTGGGGCTTAAGTTCATACCCAGAACGTTTTAGCAGCTCTTGGCAGCTCTTAAAACCTTTAAAAATAGCAAAAGGAAATAGATATGGAATAGCGGAAGTAAGAGTATATTTTTATTGCACTTAAATATAGATATGGATTTTAGAAATTAATATACATATATTTATTTTTATACATAACTTCTTACATAAATATGTATATATATCGCATTGCATCTGATTAAAAGATGGAACTCACTTTCTTAACTATAGATCACTTTACTTAACTTAAATGTAAAATGAAAAATTAACTTTATTTCAGGATCTTTAACTTAATTTGTTTCTTCTACTAATTGTTAATGAAAAGACAAACACATAGTCTTATGATATGAAAGACAGGCTTAAGTTACTTTTAAGGTAATACTGGAGAATTCTTTGTACTTAATACACAAATGAAAATCAGAACTAAAAATAGTTCATATATCATAGGAACCTTTACCTTTACTCCCATGATTTATTTATGCTTTGCCTCAATTCGTAAGTGAATAATATCGAAAACTAACTTCAGATGCGGAATTACTGATTTATACAGGCCAAATTTAATCGAATCCAGGGAGACGCCATGGTTAATTTGCTCAATCTATGATATCACCCCTTTGGGTAATTTACATCCTTCTAAGTGACGCTCTTAAAACTCAAAAAAGGCATAATCTTTTTTTTTTTTTTGGATCTGAAATCTTTAAGTTTGACCTTCTTTGAACCGTTTTAATAAGACCACCATTGGAAATAAATAAAAAAGCCATTCTCCTATCGAAGAAGATCTGCCCATAGACCAAGATCACTCAAAATAATCCACAGTAAGACAGGTACGGAGACGTTCCCGACCTCCATAAGTGTATATATACACATTCTTCACCAACATAAGAACTCGAGGCGATTGCCATAACCATATATCGCATACAATTAAAAAAAAAACTACTAAAATAAGGCTTTGAACTTAAGTATTTGAGTAGTTAATGATGTATTACCTAATGTAGAAATATATTAAAGTCTGAGCCTACTTCAGGTGAGAAATTTCTGATTAAATATATTTGAGAAACGAAACTTATTCAAAATTTTAAGATATGGTTTGTCTTTAAGTATTTAAATAATTAAATGAAATTCCCTAAGTATTTAAGTAAGAATCAAATGAAAAGAGGTTAAATGAACTCAACTATTTTAATATAGATTGCAAACAGACTTGTTCGAAAAAGATGTTTGGGAATTGAGTTAAAGAGATTTTCAGTAGCAGTAGAGTAATTATAGTAAAAGAGATTTAAAGTAGCAGTAGAGTAATTATAGTAAAAGAGATTTAAAGTAGCAGTAGAGTAATTATAGTAAGGATTTAAAGTAGAGGTTTTAAGCAGGGCTTTAATTTCATTTTCAAAATGAATCACATAAAATTTAAATAAAGTAAGTAACATATTGCAATTGGTGCAAACTTTACTTAAGTAAATACAACGAGTTAAATGTTAAAACTTAATTTCATTTTATATTTATAGCGACTAAATCTACTTTGGCATGCTGTGTGGTATGTGGCAACATCTTGTGGAGTCCACATGTCAGCGAATTCAAGTCATCAAAAAATGCATCACTATTCAAATCATGTTTAACTTTAAATGTGTAAAAATTAAGACTAAGTTGAATTTATATGACACTTTCCCTTTTTATAAGTAATAAAACTGATAACTGAAAAGCTATTAAAAAAAATACTTAAAAATTTGGAACTTTCGACACAGATGCGCTCCTGTGTGATTTTATATTCTCAATTACACAATCAAAGTTCTTCTTTGGCTATTCCTGTTATTGAAGAAAAGCCACTTGAAGGCCCCGAAAAATTATATTCCAACAATACTCCACCCCGCCTTCCCCGCTCCATTTGAGTATTCGTTTTTCATTTCAGTTAAGTCATTTCCTGATATACGAAATTCAATTAGAGAGAGCAAAAGACATGTGCATCAGCCGGAAAAGCGATGTGGTATGGGATGCGGTTCAAGTTGTGGTATGGGGGGAAATAAAGATTGGAAAGATTTCGATAAATTGGCAAAAGTCTGTTCTCTTAAGCTCTTAAGCCCAGTAGCCAATAGGGAAAAACCACAGAAGCGATTGACGACGACGACGACGACGACGACGGAACTGTCATCACCGATTGCCGGTGCTAGTGCCGGGGTCGCTGACGGTGTCGGTGTCTAGTGAACTGACTTCCGTCCGTTTTTTTATTGTTTTCGCACCTCCGTTGTTCCGCTCTTCCGTTTCTTTTGGGTCGCTCTCTTCTCTTGGCCGATCGTTCGGTGTCGGTCAACGGATATTCTACTTTACATAAGCGGCACATTTCCTCAATTTTCTTCGGTCTTTAGATGATTTATTCGTTTGTATTGTTATTCCCTCTTTACCCCCTCTTTCTCTCTTTCTCAGTGTCTCTCTGTTTGTGTTTTGCTAAGCTTATATGCATCTGTTTAACAATCTTTTGATTGATTTACTTACATAAAAAAACATTGGAAAGGTAAATGATTGCTTGTATTGGTATCTGCATTTTTAATGATTGGAAAAACAGTGATAATAATGATTGGAAAACCGGGCATGTGAAGAAGAGGTAATTTGCCCCCGAACGTATGCAATAGGCAGTCGAAGAATGTAATTAAATAGTGTTACAACCATTTTATTTTGGCCTCGTTTGATTCATTGTTATGACACATGTTTGAATCTATTTCAATTTTCTTTTAAAGATTTTCCATGGGGGAATTTTTTTTTTGTTTCCCTCTTTCAATATTGCCAAAATTGTATATAGACCACTGCTTAGGATTAGAATTTTCCAAAAATTCTTCATAGTTTTTAAAAAATGAATTCTTGAAAGGTCTGTTGTATACTTTAAAGGGCAAACTTCATGAAATGACTCTGGTATTGAGTATAATTGATAGTATTTCTTCTTTACTTAAGTCTTATTGTCGCAGTGGTATAATATTTGTGTTTTTGATTGATTTGATTAGTCTCCCCCGATTTTGAATGGGTTCTGAAGGGTTTAACATTTCCTTGAAAAGACTTTACAACGAATCTGTTTTGAGTTGTTGTGAGTTGAAACTTCTTGAAACAATAATGAGCCCGAAAAATTATTTTAATTTGTCTTGGGAGATGGTGGTCATTAAAATCTTACAGATTGGGTATAGGCTTAGTGAATCTTCTTTAACTTGAAATTGGATCCTCAGAGTTTCTGCGATAATCGAGCCATTGGACCTTACTTTCGGATAATTCATTAAAATGTGTAGATTATTTACAGATTTTTTGAAGTTTCTTTTACCTCATTACTAAAAATGAGTTTACTTTACTTAGGTATTACTTACGACAATATTAGTATAACATCGCAAGAATTTGAAGAGCAACTTTGATAGCTATTTGCCTTGGGTAACATTACATACATACATATACTCTACCCTAAAAAAATATAGGGATAGCTTTTTAAATCTAATATTTTCACCATTTATCCAATTCAATACATTTGATGTTTCTAATGTTAATGGGCTTAGGGGTATGAAATCTAGCCTTAGTCGCTTTTTAAGTCCATTTGACCATTAGACCATAACCCTAACAGCCTTATAAATAGATTCTAAAATTCTTACCAAATCGAACACTTTTGTCTGTTTCCTTAAGTCGCTCTATATAGTACATACATTTGTGTGTAGAAACTATGCTCGATTAAACTCCAGTCTTTGGCGACTAGTTATTTATAATAAATTATATTTTAAATTCTTATCAAATGGTTTTAGGCTTGGATGGATCGACTCCAGTCTCTGTTACCGTTGGAGGGTATTTATTTATCAACTGTCCATGTAAATTATTTTTTCTAGTCTTACCAAAGCTTTAATTGATTGATTTGGTTTGTTAGTGGGTCGCTTTGCATACATATCTCATGGTATTAGGCCTAGTTGGAAGAACTTTTGTACAGTTAACTCAGTCATCCTTAGCTTCTGATGTAGATGCTGTAGAAACTTAGTTGAGCCTTCCTTTTTCAGGTGGCATTGGATCTTTTTCAAAGACGTCCACAATGTCCTGTTCTATGATCAAATCTTTACTTATTTGTTTTTGAACATTTTCTTGCAACTTCTGGTAGGCAAATACCCTTTTAGATTGATTGTTACACATTCAATGAAAGCAAATGGGATAAATAAACATATGGCTCTACAAATGGCTATGCCACATTCCACTTTAGAGAACGTGCAACCTGTTAAAATTTGGAATTTGAAGACAAACATATATGAAATATTGAAAGTATTCTCCTGGGACCTCATTTCGGGGTTTGTTCAACTGTTCCTTAACCTAGGCAATATTTACTCAATGTCAGCTGCTGTTGAAATGCTGTGGCATGTGGCATGTGAATACACAGGTACAACACAAAAGATCTCTCGACATCTGTTTCATATTACAAGGTAAGAAGGGTAATGGTTTGGCCCTTGCCACCACAAAGTAAAAAGGTCTCACTATGTCTCTCTCTGTCTGTCTTTCTCTGCCAATCGATCCTCATGCGTTTGTCGTTTTTCAGTTTTTTGGTTTGGCCCATTTGTCTCACTTCCTTTACCTTTTTAACTACATCCCGGATGCTTCCAAACTATACGACTCAAATATAAAGTATATTTTTCATATATAAAACTGCACTAAATGCAAAGTTACACATAAAAACCCAGAAAAAAGAGAGCGACAATGAGAGTGCACACATACAGGAAGAGCAGCATACAAAAATTTCATTGTATCTGTATCTGTATCTGATGGCTGTATCTGTATCTTTCTCTATCTCTCTGTCTCGCTATGTCGTTCTGGGTTCATTCATAGAAAAAATAAGCGGATGCACGGGCGGATGGAGCGCTTGAGTATACAAATATTTTTGTTGTCTGCCACTGTGTGTCTATCCGGCTTCTATTTGGCTACCGATGCCAAAAGCTACTACTACTGATTATCGTTTCAACCTTATTGTCATAGTCATAATTGTTTTCCCCTCCTTCCCTTGGTCTGTCTCTTTCTCTGATTCATTTTTTTTTCGATTTGTATTTGCAAGTTGAAAAGGCAAGCCCCATCCACCAAAACCCGCCATTAATCAACGAACAAAATCTTCTAAAAATAAACATCTTGGGTGATCTATGTTTGTATGGCATCTAAACAATAACGTAAACTTGCCCAACATTAACTTCTGGCTAAGGCAAACAAAAGAGTTTATTGCACTTCATTGAGCAAGTCTCCAGTTCTCAGTCTTGCCTTGCCACCATTTGTCTCTCAACTCTGACTGCCCCCTCCGCTCATCAGACTTTAAAGTGTTCTTTGGAGCATTTCGTTTAACCCTAATGATGTGCTAATTGGGCAAACGTTTTCCATCTTGTCAATGTCGAGTGAAGAGTCCATTGAAAGCATCGAGAATGAAGAGATTCTTCCTCGGTCTCTGTAAATTGTAAAAGATATAAACACTACATAAAAAATTAAACAAAAAAAAAAAAAACCCAAAAAACTAGGCAAGCGTGAAACATCACAAGAAAAAAAAAACAACTTCTTGTCCCCTTTGTTTAAAATTAAAACTTGGGAAACTCAATGGGAATACCCATACATATGTACTTATAACTATGTATGTATTGAATAGTTTCAACCTTAGTTACTAATTAGTTAGTTAGCTCAATGTTTAGTCCTCTCGAAACTAAGTCATTCGAAACAAATTGCTTTCTATTAAACTCCAAGTTGAAAACCCATGACAATCGTCTTTTAAATACAACTAACACCCAAGTCGACACCTGAAAAAGTCGATCGCTTAACCTTCCTTTAAGGCCACATTCAGTTTGATAAAAGAGAAACCAACTTAAGTTCTTACCAGTCAAAATATCTACTCAGTCTATTCAAAACAGTTCTCTTTGTGAAACTTTAACCACAAATACCTTAGATTTCTTAACTGAACTAATTACTTGCTAACTATGTCTTTCATAATATTTAAGTTATCATCTACTTTTGAAATATTGTTACATTTATCTGCAATCTTCTTAATCCCAAGTAGGGCAGATGGCAGTCCAAAAGCTTTACCCGTTGTAACTCAAAAGAGACAAACAAAACTCAGTTTGCTAGATGTCTGCTAGAAGTCTACAATAATATTGTTTGTACTATAACTAACTAAGATTAATCGTTTAGCATAGATAAGATGCGTTGCTAAGAAAACTAATTTCAACTTACAAAACAGGGGCGGTGCTTTTGGGGCCCAATTTATAAATGCAATTAAGAGTTGGAGTAGTGAAATTAATTATCACAAAACTAAATGTATTGCTAGATTTCAAAATAAAGCTCTAAAGTTTTAAAAAATTGAGTTAAGGTGAGTAAGATGATTTATCTTTATATTTATAAAGTCTTTTAGAAACGATTCGTTGATCTTTTAAATCACTGACAAAGTTATAACAAGGAAAATTTCTAAGGTTGTAAACTCCGATCTGGCCAATTGACATACCAATCGAATGTTTAAAGTTATCTAAAGTTCTTATTTTAAATAATTTGATTTGATAGAAAACAGATTAATGTTTAAACAAACCTCGCCAAAGATTCAAATCTGTGTAACTGAATAAATGAATCAGCGAAATATTCAAAAACTTAGAGTACTTTACTTGAAGTATTTCGTGTATTCAAAGACTTTAATCTTTTATAAGTATCCAAAATACTTCATTAATTTATTCATTATATATATAATATTGAAATATTTTGGGTATTCAGAGAATATTTAGAGTATATTTCATACAATAACTGAACTGTTGAAGTATTTTGGGTATTCATGAATGCACTCATGTGTAATAAACAAATGATTGAAGTATTTTGGAGACCAAATCACATAATGAATAAACGATTAAAGTGCTCTAGATATTCAAATAAAGTATTTGAGTATTCATTGGCAGTTAGTTCTAGTTCGACAATTTATGATGTTATATGCATTTAGGAAGTCCATGATTCCATGATCCTTATTAATATGAAATTACATACTTAATATTTTCTGAAAACAAGAAAGAAATGCGATCAAAAATAAAGAAATATTCAAATATTCATTTTATAAAATTTCATTTTATATTTTTTTCATTTTCATTGTGTTTTTTTGTTTTGTTTTATAACTTAGACAACTAATAGGACAGCATTTGAACAACTTCCTCCAATGCACCACCTTTTCGGGGGGGTAGATGGAAGATTTCATCATCATAATGTTTAATATACTTATTACAAACCAAATGCAATTAGAACTAAAAATTAACAGCTAGTGAGAGCCCTAGCGACTAGTTAAGAGCTAAACTCAAACTAAAATTTATATACAACCTACTTAAAATAGCTTTAGTTCTATATTAGTAGTTCTATTTTGGGTTTCTGTAAATTCACTCAGGAGTTTTAAATGATTTGGATTGATGCTTAGGATAGGATAGCCATGGCTCTAGCCAAACGTACTCGAAAATCACGATAGAGCATTTTGCCACCGACTGGAACTCGACACAGATACATATCCAAGCTCATGAGGCACAGGGCTTTGCCATTCATTGGAAATTTCTGTGGCAATTCGGGTGTGACTTCAAGACCCTCCGATACGGCCATATTGATAAGCCATTTCCATACATCCGCTCTGGTCCAGTCACGTGGATCTAAGGGTAGACCATCCGAGCCCATGGGATGCAGGATTGTTTGTTGATGATGATGCATTGTTGCAGTGCTGGAGGAGGTGTTGATGATGGGAATATTGGTTGTATTATTGTTGTTATCATCACTGCTACTACTGATTAGGGCCAAACCGCCGCGACATTTGTCCAACACTTGATGGTAGGGATGATGACGCTTCTGTGTGGCATTTCCTGCATTTGCCCACAGTTGTTGCAGTTGTTGCTCGGCACCGGCATTGACCTGAGACAGATCGAGGGGTGGCACACGTCCGGCATATTTGGGGTAGCTGGCCTCCACTTCCATCGTAAAATCGACTGCAATCAAACAGAGAAACAGAGAGAGAGAGAGAGAGAGAGAGAGAAAGATATAGTAAATGTATGTGAAAGAGAGTAGAGGTTTGCTGATTAATGGAAGTGACTCATTAGCTTCTCTGTTTAGTCGGTCGTTCGAATGGTTATTCAGTATTGTCGTGTTAGTTGATGGGTACCAAACGGTGGGAGGGAGGGGGCCCATGTGGGAGGGGAGTGGTAACGGAAATGCTTTCACAAGCTGGCAATTGTTTTAATCGCACATCAACAGCAGCAGCAGCAAACAGTAGAGACAACAACAACGGCAAATAAACAATAATCATAATAATAATACTACATATAGTATAAATATTAAAAAAAACACAAAAACAAAACAAAAAAAAAAAACATTTTCGAAATTAAATCTGACCTTGTTGACTTTTGGGGCGGGTTCGGATCACACGCGAAAGGAAGCGCTGAATAATCATTAGGTTGTCATATCGATCAAAAAGTGTGGGGGAGGGTCTTTTTGGGGTCTGACATAGAAACCAAACATCGATTACATTTCCATTTTCAAAAAACTAAAGGCGGAAATAATTAAGCAATGGGCCAGCTGCGAATATGTCGAGCAAAACAAAACCTACAAAAACAGAATGGCAATACGAATACGAATACTGAGAAAACTCAGAATGGAGATACATCCGCTGGCAACATAAAAGGTGTCAATGCGAATGCTAAAGCCAAGCCAAGCCAAGCCAAAAACCAAATCAAGACCATTCAACGGAAGCCGCCGGGGAGAAAAAGTTCCCTGAGAGAGTATTGAAACCTTTGCCCATTACCTCTACCTTTAACCATTTGTCATTTCGCCTGCTTTTAATTGTTTTCCGGGCAACTCGCAAAAAGGAAGTGCGTAAAAAGGAGCCTTCTTCTTCTGCTTCTTCTTCTTCTTCTTCTTCTTCTTTAAGGGAAACAGAAGTTGTATTTAATTATACAGTTCATTGACAAGAACTCCAAGTTTCCCACGAAACCTCAAACTGAAGCACAAAAAAAGATTGGGGTAAACAAATGAGAGATGAATCAACAACAGAAAAATGTTGAAAGTGGATGGGAGGAGAGGGGGACCACATCCACTTGTCTGAATGGAAATTTGGTTTCCTAATGGAACGACCCACGCCCGTTTTATCATAGTTTCTCTACCCTTTGGCCATAAAACATTTTAAAATCTAACTAATGTGACAGTATTAGAAACACCTTAAAAGGGCATTTTCTTTTTCAGCTTTTCTTTCATGAAAAGAAAACTTCAGGCGGTCCCCACACACACACACACACATTCGCAGCATGAGCTTTATATAATTCTAATTCACGATGGGGAAGAGATTATTTTTTTTTTTTTTGTTGTTGTAATTATTCCATTTCAATTTCTAATTTTCTAAACAGAGTAAGCCCACCCATGGTGGACAGTTCTGCTATATTGACCACATCCGGATTAGAATAATGTTACACTACAAAAAAAAAGAAGAGTTTTAGAAATGTTTAGAGTAACTTTTACAAACCCTGAAAACACAATATAATTTGTTTTAGAATTCTCTCTAAAGTCTTAAACTATTTCAGGCTAGTTAAATTTTGATTCAAAGAGCTTTTAAATAGAAATTTTTGATTTAATTGATTTTGCTTAAAATTTTTAAAAATGGTTTTGGAAATTCTTCATAATTATTGTTGCTTGTTGGTATACGAACTTTTTGTTTAGGCACAAATGAAAATGGTTAATGGTTATTTGGTTTAAACTTGTTAGAATAAGGATCCACATAAGTTAAAATGATAATACTTAAACCCTTTGGGAGAATATAGAGAATATTAGATAATTGCATGAAAGCATTAAAATCGTCGTTTGAAACAGATACATACATAGTGAATCGAATCTGGCACCCAAAAATACCTCAAGGCACTCAAATTATTAACTTTGATCATTTCTTTTTAACATTTAATTAACTAAGTCAAGAACTTCTCAACCAAAGTTAAAAGTTACCCAAAATTCTCAAAAATCTATTAGGTTTCTAAATTATAAGACACGAGATCAGATAAAAGGCAAGATTAAAGTTAATATTAGGTTTCAAATATATCAAAAATTATAAAGAAATTTAATTGTTTTAATTTTTAATCAAATTCTAACCTTTGTTTTCAATTTAAATGATTCAAAAGAGTCTAGGAGCAAAATGAAAATTCTGGAAAATTTTTAATGAATTAAATTTATTAGATTAGGCATAGTTCTTAACATTTAATGATTTAAAAGCCACTTAACTATTTTATTACTTAAATTTTCTTTCATTTATATTTCACATAAAATGAAGAGAAATCTTAAAACTTAATTTATCAAGTCTTTGGCATTGTTTTAAAATAGAATTTCCTTTGATTGAATTAACATATTAAAATTCAAAACCAAAATCATCATTAAAATCTTTCAAGTTAATTAATTTAGTGTGATTTTCCTAAAATTAGTCAAATGAATTATCTTTCCTATGCCCATTTAATTAGACAAGTGAATAGCCAATTAATATAAACATGTTTAGTTGTTTGAGTGTTTTATTTTCTCACAGTGTAGATGAAATATTTCACTCCCACGCTCAGGAAAGAGACAGGCGTGTGAAATTATACAAAGATTATGTAGATGATGACCCCGCTTAAGAGGACTAAGGGTATATAGAGGATGGGGGATGAAAATATGTCAGAGAGGTGAAGGGTTTAGGCGGTTGACTTAATAAGCTCAGAGTAGAAAAGAAAACAATTCAAAAACAAAATGTATCTGAAAGTATGTATCTGTATCTGTATCTCAGACTCAGACTGTGTGTGTGTGTGTGTGTGTCTGTCACACTTCCGTTGTCAACAATCGAATAAGAAAATGATTCTTTTTGAGTTCAAAATTGACTTTGTCTTTTTGTGTTTTGTCTGATTGATTTCGATAGCTTTTTGTTCTCCTTTCTGTTTCTTTTCTTTTTGATTCTTTCTGTCTCTTGGTTTTTCTCTTAATGGCAATGACATTTCGCCCGTTCAAAACGAAAATCGCGTGTTAAGCACGCGCCATAAGGCGAATGTTGTTGTTGTTGTTGTTAATGTTGTGGTTGTTGTTGTTGTTGTTGTTGCCTGTGCCTTTTGGGTAGGAAATGGTTTTCTGTTACTATTTAGTGTCGCAGTGTGACAAAGTCAATGACAGGAAGTCTTGCCCTGCCATATCCGCCAAACGACGCCCGCGCATACAGCACACACACACACACACACACACTCACACAGAGGCACACACAGGATGCAGTTGAAAGGAAGCAGCAAATGCGGGGGAGAGTGCAAAAGAGATAGCAAAGACAGGGAGAGGTAGACGTTTCAAGGAAATGTCTGACATACATACATATATGCCAATGAGAAGAGAATTGCAGAGGAAATTGTACGATATATGAGTTTTTTCTCCCCACAAAAACACAAAAAAAAAAGTGAAAAAGAAGAAGAATTCAGCAAAACAGACACATATTGTATAAATGAATGACTTCGACTTGTCAACAGGAGCGCATTAAGATAATTAGAGGTCTTTGGCCTAAAAAGTAAAGTATATATTCAATCGGATCAGAAGAAGAAGAAGGAGAAGAAAGTAAAGGGCATAACCGGCCTAACCGAAAACCTATTTTAATATAAGATCTATATGAATAGCTTTCTATATCTAAACTATGAAAATATATTGCCCTCATAGACAGTCCTTTATAACACAAACACACAGGGATATACATATATATCTATGTATAATCTAATAATAGATATTATCTTTAGACAGTGCCGACCAAATATATTAGACATAATGACTCCAATGTTAGTAAAGAGTTTTTTTTATAGCTTTCAGCAGATCCTTGTATTGAGTTTAAGTCTAAAAATTTTATGGGGATATCTTTAAAGGGGTTTTTTTTTACTGAAACTTTTATCAAATAACCCCAAATGACATAGTTTTTTAAATTATCTATATCCCCTTGGGTGCTCAGAACAAGTTAGTCAAGTATTTATATATATATATTTAAGTACTTCTGAGTAATTATTTCTGCAAACTTTTATATTTGTAATTGAAATGCCATTAAGTGCAACTCTTCAACTTTATTTACAGAACGATCAAAGTCTTAAATTATTTCATTTCCTTAAGTTTTCATTCACTTTTCCAAGAATTATTGACAAGTTCTTAAAGAATTATTGATAACATTTTCGAAATTAAATGAGTAATTTGATCAGTTTTGGAGATCTTAATCTAAGTGTTTGATCCTTCCGATTGATCATTGGAATCAGCCAATTGATATTTAAGTTATTTCTTTAACTTAATTCTTTCAGTTTCTCATTGAAACATCTCAAACTTAAACCGTCCCTGCTTTTTGAACATCTAGAGATATATATATATATGTATGTACATTCCATTATATATCTTTGTTTATCTGTATGCATATTTTCAGTGTCTTTAGTCTGTTTATTGCTGTTTCTTCAATTTTTTTTTCTTAGCCAATTTGTTTCCGTTTCTCTTATTTTCATTTCTGATGTGTGGGATCTTGGCCATCTTTTGATAACATTTAGCCAAAAGCCAAGCCAATATAAACCAATTGGGCAAAATGTGCAATCCAAACGAACGACACATGATAATCTTGATAAAAATAAACATCGACAAACCGGATTCCGCAAAAAAAAAAGAAAAACAAGAGAAAACAAGAGAAAAATGTTGCTGATGTGACGTATGTTTGCTGATATTACAAATCATGTAACGCCATCGATGCAACTCGGCAACGTCTGGCTGACGTCTGCATAGAGTGTGTGAGAGAGAGAGACACACTGAATGATGGGGGATTTGGGAGGTGAACTCTGTCCATTCCATTCCCCATTCATCATTTCACATGATGGACGGATGTGTGACGACGACGACGAACGATCATGATGATGATCATCATGTAAGTGTACATACATTTGACTTTTTGCTCTTGTTTTTGTCTGCATTTTAAAAATAAAATACCGGAATGGCGCCAAATGCATTTTGTTGTGTTTATGTGTGGGTAAAATTGTTTTTAGTTGGAAATTAAATGAAAATGCCTTTGAACATGAAAAAGTGTCTAGTAAAATATTCACACCCCAAACGCAGCCAGCACGTGTCGAGGTGAAGTGAGCCGAGCCAAAAAGGAGGGCGATCGTCCTCCTGCTCCTTCTCCTCCACCTCCACCTCCTCTCCATTGACACGCTTCATAAATAATATAGTGAAGGAAACTAAAAATGCATTTTTAACAAGCATAGAAACTTTTTTCAACCTCAACAGGAAATTGACACAGAAGAATTCCTCTTATCAGGCCAAAGTAAATAAATGATTTCAATGTTTCGACTATCTTTGGAAATGCAATTGAAAGTTTTAGCTACGATTTGTTCGTTCGATTTGTCATTTCCTTTTTAGTGGGTCAGCTGGAAAACAAGAAATGTGAGTCACACATACACAAACACACACACACACATACAAATACATGAAAATTTAATTAAGAATTCTATAGTCAACCAGGTGCATAAGTTTTTTTTGAGGAGCAGCTGCAAAAGATTCTACAGAATGTTTGCTTGGGTTTCCTGTGCTCTCCTTTCATCCCCCCCCTTCCATGACTGTTTCTCCCCCCTCTTGGCCAAAAGGATGAATGAAAGGATCCTTTGCGCATGCGCGCGCATTCATCTAAAAACTGCATTTTTATTGACTTTGGTAGAACTTGGGTTTTTGTATCTTTTATTCAGAGTCTCCATTTCTCTCTCTCTCTCTTTCTCGCCCTTTTCCTTGGGTTTCTTTTATTCAGTTCTTTTCGGTTTGGCTACAACATTTTTGCAGCTGCTGTCTTGGCATTTTAAGTGTCGCTTTGTGTGGCTCTTTTGTTGCGGTTTTTGGACCAAACAGACACACTCTTGGCCCTGTTTTTTTATACTCTTACTTAAAGAGAAGATTCTTTATTAAAGACATAATTTTGTTAGGTATTTGAGGAGTATATTAAAGTCTAATCTAGTCATATATAGACTAACTAATGTAAAGTTAATCAAATTGAATATTGGATGGGATTATATCCAACCAAAACTCTTTATTCATATTGAAATTTCTTGTTCTATTTGTTTCCTTCTTAAATTAACATCTATATCCTAAGATAATGACTTGAAAAATGATCTTGAAGAAAAACAAATAACGCCTAGATATTATGTATGACTATAAATGCTAAAACCCCCTTTGATCTTTAGTCACTTTGTCAATCAATTGCAATGTTATTAACTTTTATTTCATTCGACTTCACAGTGTGTTCGAATGTCTATTGGTAAGGGTATTGAAACTATTGAATAAAAATTAGTACGACCTTCTAGTGTTTAGTGCCTTTCAAGCGCACTCAAATGGTGACTTTGAATTTTAGTTAAGTTTGTAGGAAGTTTTTTTTTTTTCCTGAAGTCATTATGATGAACGATCATCATTATTGATTCATTCCACCTTCAGTTTTTGGTTCGGTTTAAAGGTTTCGTTTATGTTAATTTCCAACAAACAAACTACAATAAAAATTACAAAGCACCTTTTTAGAGGTCAATTAGCAAGTCACAACAAAATTAAATACACACACACAGCATGAGGGGACAAGGCTACAAATTTTAGTTGAATTCATATATAACGAACTATCTATACGCTTTGTTTCTGATTGAGGTGTAGATCTTAGGATCTTTACTTTCTATCGGGAAGATAAACTTATCCTGACAGCTTCAAATGAATTTTTAAATGAAAAACTAAACTTTTGCGTCCATAAACTAAGGAAATTTGAACTTATTTTAAGGTATTAGACTTCGAAATATTTGAATATTGAACATTTTTATTTCTGTCAAATGGTTAACTTGTATTTCAGTTGTTTCTTTTACTTTGAATAGTTTTTTAAGCTCCTCAAACTTGAAATATTTTATTTTGATGCGTTTTTATTTGATAATGAGAGAAATACCACAAATGTTTCGAATATAAATTTTCCATATTTGTAATATATGGACAAAATATCTCTTAATCAATAAGAATTGAAATATCTTTGTTAACTTCTCTTGATTTTGTCGACATTGTAAAATTTAATGCAACTTTTGTTATTACCTTTTTCATAATGACAATATTTGTTTTATGATTTTTCATGATATTTTTAAATAAGATCTTCAAAATTTCATGATTTCCACTTTATTTTTAAAATTTTACAGACATTTGAGACATTCTATTTTAGATTTCTCAGTGAATTTTTAAGTTTTCAAAAGATTTCCTAAACATTTATGATTCCCGTTTTGGGTTTTCTAATATCTCAGAGTATCTCAGAGTAACCAAACAAATAATTTACGAAAGAAAAACCAAAAAATTTGAGCGCATTCTTTGGCATATGAAACAAAGACAAAACTTAATGGGGGGGAAACCTTCGACTTTTAATTTGTCCAAATGTGTGTATATATACATAGGTATGTATATGTATCTGTCCGATTAAGTGTGAGTGTGAGTCAAGTGTGTGTGTTAATGAGACCCATAAACGGAGCTTAACTTACCTTGTATTTATTTGTTGTTTAATCCAAAAGGAGCCTATCCGTTATGGCAGAGTTTGGTTTTGTATTATTATTATTATTATTTGTTGATGTATTTGTTGTTGAGGTCTTGTTTATGTATATGGAGAACTTCCTGCGTTGAATTACGTGGTAGAAAATTGCACTTTTTGTCGCGTTTCGCTTTCGCTTTACTGCCTTTTCTAGTGCCTCTACGGCTCTCTCTCTCGCTCTTTCTCTTTTTCGCTTTTTCTCTCTGTTGTCAGATCGAAAAAATGTTTCACAATTCGCCAAAAAATATATATGTATCTCACACCGCCACCGTCAAGACTTACGAGTATTTCACGCTCTGAACTACTTTTCTATCTCAGGTTTCGAAAGTTTATTTTTTTGTTGTTGTTTGTTTCTGTTTTGTGTTGTTGCAATTGGCAGCTACGTTTCTTTAGTAATTCACTTAAACACACAAGTTTCTGTTACTCTGTTGTTGTTGTTGTTGTTGCTATTGCCGAGAGGTTTCCAGTTTACAAACTGCACGCAAAACAAAAGTATCTATAAGATATCTTTTCGTCGTTAGTATTTGGATAGCGTTTTGGTTTTTCTCAATTTTATTTTCCCTCTGGACGTTCTTCTTTCTCTGTTCACGCGCACTTCACGTTCTCAACTGATTGCGATCAGCTTGATGCAGCGAGTTTTGTTGTCCACTGAGCGGAGAAACCCACAGGCAGAGACTGAGAGAGAGAGAGAGAGAGAGAGAAGGTGAGCGAGATATAGAGATAGAGAGAGTGATTCATTCATTCACGAGTCAATGAGAATATACACTCCGTTTCACTTGAATAGCACACTTGGAACTTGAACACTTGAAATGTAAACTTTTAGATTGTGTTTAGTAATGGGTAGAACCTTGTTTCCTTAAAATTACTTTATAGATCCTTTTTGGCAAGGAATTATAAAGCCTTTGTAGTCCAGGGATATAAAGCTCAAGCTTCCTTAATGGCCTAAACTGGCTGATCCTTAGTAGAAAACTGTCTTCCCGACTCATAAACTTTTCTGGCTAACAGACAAACATTTTCCATAATGTTAAGATCTGGCGGGTATAAAGGCCAGTTCAAGAGGTTCACATTTTTAGACTCGATTCACTCGAAGAAAACAAAACAAAATGTTGGTAGACAAACAAATAGAAACCAAACATTGGCTTGGCCTATTCAAGTGAAACGGAGTGTATGTGTTGGTGGTGGTTTCTCCCACTCCAACTCTCTATCTCTCTCTCCCAGTGCGCATGTGCCAGATCTGCTGCTCTCTGGTGGCTCTGTCTCTCTTTCTTCCAGCTGTTTTGCTGACAGCTGTGGGCATAATTGTAGATCGTGTTGGTGTTGGGGGTTGAGTACCCGTACCCGCATTCATACGATACTTATGACCAAGTCAAATTAAAAGTTTGTTGAAAGAACGAAATTTAATGGGGCTAATTGATGAAACTTCCTTTAAACTTTTCGGGCTCTTTGCAGTCATATTCAATCATAAGTTAAGATGCTGTGGTACGGCAGGGACAGTTAGTTCATTGGTTAACCTAAGACCTTCAATACCTATTAGCTTACCTTGATATATAAATCTATCAAGATGATAAGTATTGATATACTTATATTACTTAACTCTTTAACAGTCTTTAGTCTGAACTAACTTTGCCCAATTGTCAAGACACAAGATTATTTTCCTAAATTTTTTAATATTGTCTCTGGGGTAAAAATTTAAATTGTAGAATTAATGAATTTTTTTTTTAATTCAGAAAAATTTTAAAGAAATCCGAGTTTGTGGTAATTTATCATTAGCTCTTTAAAAAATTTTTAAAATATCAAAATTTGAAAATACATATGTTCCACTTTTTTTTTTAGAAAAATTACAGAAATTTAATATACTATATTATAATATAATATATAATATTAATATACTTTTTCTAAAATTAACATTTTTTTTTCTAGTAAAAGTAATTATTGATTCTTATAGGGAAATCTGTAAAACATCCTTATTAGATATGCAAGAATCCATCGCGAGAATCGTTTCATCATTCTGTCATCAAATGATCATTAGTATGCCCTCATTTATTGGTTGTGCATTCTTTATTTTGAAATTGCCTTCAATATCCATTAAAAATCTGTAGACTTTGACTTGTCACCTAATTTATATCTTTCTTCGAAGTTTCTCCTTTCATTTCTCTGTGAGGGGAGGCCCCCTTTCAAAGCAATTAATCACTTTACACTTAATTTCCAGTAGTCAGAAGGTTTTTGTTGAAGAAAAATATCTTTGCCTACATATTAATAAGGCAATCATTAATTTCACTGGACATCACGTGCCCATCTGTACATGGAATCCAAGGAGGGGAATCTTTTTTGGTTGACTAATTTATGCAGGCCGAGGGAAACCCTTCCTAGACCTACGCAAATGATTACAGGAAATCCCTTTTCCTGCTGCTGCTGCTGCTGCATTAAAATTATTATTGTGTCTTGGGGTTTCTGCGGTATGACTTCCTTCTGGCAGCCAAAAAGGATCAGTTTGTCGAATGACATGGATTGGAGTTTAAAACGCGTGCGTGTACCTACATTATTATCCTGGAACATGTGTTACATGCAGACATATGTCTGACACCGACTCAGTGAGTGACTGACTGGCAGTTAAGTGCCCCCCCACAATTGAATCCTTTCATCTTCTCGGTTTATGGACAGGAGACAGAGACAAGCGTGAAGTAAAACTCTCGTATTACGTCGACAAGATTCAAACGAATTTTCTAGCCTAGAGGCAGGCACGCGTAGTTTTTCTTACATACTGTGATCTCAAATTGCAGCAGCTGGATTCCATAGAAAATTATCTATGGCAGGCAATAAGATGTGCAGACTGTAATTGCACCTTTACCTTCATTTTCTCAAGTGGAGCTAATGGCTTGGTTATCATTAGTTTTATCAGCAAATAAATTAAGTCCTTTTAATTTGAACGCTCTAATTGATTGTGGCGGCGTCCTTCTTTTCAAAATAATGATCTTGACGGCCAAGGATATCTGTCTCTCTGTCAAGCTACTCTCTCTCTCTCTCTGTTTTTGAGCCGATTTAGCCGAGCAATGCGCTTAGTGTTTTTTCTTTCTCTCTGTTTACAGTTAATCCTGAATCCTATATCTCATCCTGTCCACATACGCAGCAGCTGCCTAACATACAATTGCAACGAAGTATGGGTCTATTGTTGTGTGTGTGTGTGTGTGTGTGTGTGTGTGTGTGTGTTGTATAGATCCACATATACACTCACATGTGATAAGCATCGCAAGGAGTGCTACAACAGGAAGGCATTTGCCAAAAAAGGATGTTTGCTTAGGCCAAGAAAAACTGAAAAATTTTATTTATCATTATTCATTATTTTCGTTTTCTGGTTTGCTTCTCCTCCTCTGGTACGTGACTTTTTCTATACAATCTGTAATTTTTATTTATTTCTATTTCTCTTTTTTTTTTTTTTCAATTTTCACACTATTTGCTCGGAACTTGTTTATTTTCAATTACGTGAGTTAAAGGTTACCAGTGTTTGTGCATAAATGAGAAAGGAAGTTGAATTAATTTTCATTTCCCTTCGATTGCGCCGCATCACTTATGTATCTACAAATATTGAAGCCTGTACACTTTTCAAAAAGGAGTCGAATAGGTATAAATTCAAGCAAGATTTCATGTTTTAACCTTTAATTGGTCATGGCGAATGTAGGTACTTAATGTAGTAGGATGAAAGAAGTTAAAGCCAATTCAAAACAGTTTTAAATTTTCAAAAGGACTTATCAAAAAAAGTATGTGACTGATACCCAATAGATCTTATCCTTCAAAACATATGAACATCGCTGAGCCTTATCAATGCCTAAACTAATTGGGAATCACAAGAGAATAAGTACTTCTTTTACATTTTTAGCTGTTTTAAAAACTTTTAAACTAAGTCAAACATCTTACTTGTTTTTAAATATAGAAACTCTTGATATTCTAGCTTAACTGTTTACACTTAAACCAGTTGGGAATCACAAGAGAATATTGCTATAGAGTACAGTTAATCTGTTTAGTGATAATTTTACACAATTCGTGTTTTAAAAACTTTACTCCGTTTATTGTTAAGCTTTCCTTAGAAATATTTTAAAACATATCAAAGATCGTTTGTGTGAAAGGGAGCTTACCAAGTTAGAGCAAATTCTTTTCACGCTTAAACCAGTTGCGAATTACAAGAGAAAATAAATGGAAAGCATGAGATTAGGTAATTGTCTGAGAAACTAATAATTTAAGATCTATCAATTGTGTTCATTTAACCTTTAAAATGTTTCTAAAGTTGTTTCCAATTTGTTTCTCTGAGTGTACATATTTGAGCTAAGCCATCTGACTGAAACAGGGCGTGTGCCTTAAATATATCAAATTCCAAAAATATATTTCGAAATCCTCCCTCTTTCTCTTGATCCATTTCTCTGTGCCTCATCTTCTGTCTAATTCTAATCAAATGTTATCATACACAAGCAGAAACAGAGGCTGCTCTATTTTTAGTTTTTGGGGGGGCTTTCTAAACGATTTATGGCCCTACAATTTCTGACTCCCCTCGCATCTTCAGTCATTAAAACGGCTCACGAAAATATACAGAAAAGTACATTTTATGTTCACAGTCGAAAAATGAACTAGAAAAACGCAAATATAGAAGGGAAAAGGGAAAATCCCCTCATGATCCTGGGTAGCTTCTGGTATTGAGCATTGCTTGTGCAATGTTTTATTGGCACTTTCCCGAACTATAAATCAATAAACAAACTGTGTGGCATGTTAGTCATAAAGTTTTCAACGTGAATTTTCATGAAATTCTAGAATTGTGGGAGGCATTCGTTTAAAGCCCTAGCCGTCCAGATCCGAATGCTGCAACAGCAGCAGCTGTCTGCTTGTGTTTCCAAGTACAAAGATGACAAAGCTATCAAAATCTGTAGTTTATAGTTTCCCTTTTTAGCCGGAGGTAAAAAACCTTTTGCGGTAATTAAACTAATCAGTTTTATGTACAACACCGACTAAAATAACTCGTAAAAAAAAATATGATCATTAACACCACCAGAGCCCGAGGCAGAGGCTAAGTTAGAGGCTGTGGCAACGTTTTTCTATCTTCAAAAGTGAAACACGAAATCTGTATAGAAAGTATGAAAGTCGACCAAGGATTACCCAGTATTAGTTAAGTAACAGTAACTAGTGGATTAGTAGGAATAATTGCAATTGTTTTCTGGCTTTATTGAATAAGCTTTGCACACTGCTTATCACTTGAATAGAAACATTAACAACAAGAAATATTACATTTCAGACCAAATTTAAAATCTGAAGCCTCTGTAATTTAAAATTAAAATAAATACGCCTTTAATAAACACATAAATGTATTCAAAAAGTTAATCGATTCAGAAATCCAATCAAACTCGAATGTACTGACAATGAGTAAATAGACATCCAATGCTTAGAGCAAGTAAATAAGACAAATGAGTACTCATTTTTTATTTTATTAAAATTTGAAAAAAGAAAATAAAATGATTTTTATAATAGTTATATATAATACTTATTTGGATATTTAATTACTTAGATATATAAGATTTCATGCTGCAGAAAATGGCGAAAAGATTGTTAGGTTGTTCTTATTTTTACGACAAGTGGTGTAAATTTGGTAAGAATTACTTTGACTCAAAGGGAAAAATGTATATAACTTAATATGTTTCTTTTTAGAGAGAACAAATTAATTTAAGAAACTAATTGAATTAAGGAATTGCATTAAAGAAGATTATAAAAGGATCTATCTTGCCATTTCCGCTAAGATTGATCACATAAGGATAAGGTAAGATTGATTAATATCTAACGAGAGGCATATAAAACTTCAAAAGATCTAATAGAATCGATGGTTTTAAATTAGCTAAATATAATCGAAATAATGACAAAATTTGTTATTATGCCTAAGCTACTTTTTCTTTTCCATTTAAGATACAGGGTATATATAAAAACGAAAATGTTTAAATCAATCAGTGAAAAAAAAAAGAAGACGAAGACGAAACCAAAACAAAGTTAACCGTAAAATAAAGCTGAAAATGCGCTCGTAAAACCCAAACATCAGATTTGAAAATGCCACACAACCTTCATAGAGATAGAACCTGAGGCACTACATACTCTATGAATGAATGAATGAATGAGTGAGTGAGTGAAGACAATGGGGAAACATGCCGAAGCCCAGGCCCAAGACCCAAGCGGGCAACCTCAGCAGACTTCCGCTTTCATTTCATAAATTCGGATTAAGGCATTTCCAAATGATAACAATGAAATTAAATAAAGAGAACACTGAACGCAGTGAAGAAATGCCTCACTGTGTGTCTCTGAGTCGTGAATCTGATTAACGGCAAACAAAAACGTACCGAAAGATACTTACAAAACGTGTCACAGCCACACACAATCAACCACATTAGATGCCCAAGAACTACTACGTACAAAACCAACTACTTACATGCTCATGTCTATTGTAGATATGTACATATGGGAACATGGGAAGAAAGCTCACAAAATGGTTTTTGTCGTTGACAAATTTTTAAGTTTTTTTTTCTTTTCTTTTCTGTTTGCTTTTAATGGATAAATAAACTTACTTACATTGCGGAAGCACTTTTTTTTTTTTGTTGGGTGAGAAAGGGCGCCCTTTTTGAAAAGTAGCAAATATTTAGACAGACATTAACCGAAGGGGAGCTGAACGTTGTTGTTTGGTCTTTGGAAATTAAGTCAACTCAGCGCAATTGCAACCGAACCGGAAGTACAATTTTTCAACAATTTAATTAGAAGTGTCATTTTCATATACATACATATGTTTATCTCATTTAAATTTTTGCATAGTAGATGGATAAATGGAATTTTCATTATCAGCAATAATTACAATATGAATTTTTCTATTGTGGGAGCCAGAAGACGAATTTAAGCAAGAATTTACAATTGTCTAATATGCATTTTTTTGGGCGTTAGTTCATTTAAAAAAATAAAAATAGCGTGTACAACAGGGAAAACTTATAAAAAACGAAACAAAATAAAGTAAGGCGTAAAATATAACAAACTGATTTGAAGCATTTTCTTTTTTAAATGGATTTATCATTGAATCAAGTCCCTAAAAAAGTCTGGGTAGATTTCCTCCTCTTGATGATTATTAAATTTGAAAGTCTTTCCCTAATTTTCCTCAAACTTTTTGAATATCTTCAAACCTTTGTTTTTGCTGGCTCTAGCCCCATAAATAAACATGGCTAGATCGACTCGGCTGTTGATTCTTATCAAGAATATATGTATATACTTTATAGGGTCGGAGAAGCTTCCTGATACAAAAACATACATTTTGGCGACTTTACTATACCATTTTACCCTATGGGTGTATGGTAAAAAAACAACTTACAATAAGTTATTATTTTTAGTTTTCCCTTTTCTCAAGTTCTATTAAAATATTTTATTATTTCTCTTGTTAAGATGCGTTTTTTTTTATATTTATTTTTATGTCAAAGGTAATCATGAAATGGAGATGGAATCAGCAATCCATCTCTGGTCTAAATGGCTGGTCAAGTGGGTAACTTCTTTTTCCCTCTTGGCCAATAAAATGCTCATTATTCGCCTGATTGGAATACGGATAATATTGCATTTTTGTGCTAATGATTAAAACCCGATAAGTTAAGTGAATCCGTATTTTTCTTGACGTCATTCAATACGCCTGAGCTATGCAGCTTCTTTCGTAAGATAAGAGTGAAACCCTTGAGATTGGTCAAGTCTTTATTGTTCTAAATTATTTAATTATATAACTATTTAAGTTTAAATGTTTTGAACTCTAAGGGCTAAACATTGAGTCCCTTCTTGCGTCATTCGTTTTGAATTTTCAACATTTTCAAAATTCGGATATCATTGTTGTTTTAAATTTTAAAACTCAAAAAAAATAAGAGGTTATAAGACATAATCTCTATAAGTTTAAAAATAAATGCTAAACGAATATTTCAGAAGTCCCCGACTAACTGTTACTGTTTTATAAAGCCCATTAATGGACTCTAAATAATGTTTTGTATTAATTTTTCTGTATCGTCTTCAGATATGCATACACCGCTTGTGATTTGACCAGATTTTGTCCTTACATTGTTCATTAATACTACATAATTTTTGATAATCTTCAAATGATTGTCCTACAATTTATATCCAAAAGATCTATATTGACAAATGTAAATCTCCCAAATAGTGTCCAGGTAAATAAATTTGAAAGATAACTTATCCCTTTCACATCTCAATTTTGACTACCTTATTTAAACTATTTTCTTTGTTTTTTTGTTATTTTTGGCATGGCAAATATTTGACTCACCCCGAAAATCTCACAAATCGATCGTAGACAATTGCACTTCCTGCAGGAATAAAATGCATCCTGTTCCGCTTGCTAACTTGTTGGCAGCAACAACAAACATGAACAGAACTAACTATATGAGGATTAACCCAGAATAGGAAACCCCGAACGGGAAGCTGAAGAAATCATCTGTTGCTCTCATCTCTCTCTAGCTCTCTCTCTCATCCTGATGAGCGGAAATGCATGGAAGGCGCGTACTTTGTATACAAATACAAACAAAAACGATCGGCACGATCGGATAAAGTGAGAAAAGAAAGAGATGGAGTGAAAAAGAATTGTAAAAACAAATGTTGGCAAACAACAATAACAAGGAAAAGGATGTCCTGCTGAGTGTGTGTGTGTGTGAGTGTGTGGAAAAGTGCGTTGTATTCGGATTGCAATTAACATTTTCCGCTGGCAGGACATGTGGCTAGGCGAGGCAATTAGAGGCTCATTTCACACAGGCAAACACAGTCCAACAGGAAGCTGTTGGACTCCGAGCCGAGCCCTTTTGTGTGCGATCACGTAGAGGACCAGACGCAGGAAAAAAAAAAAATTAAAGAGGATAGAGAAGCAACCTTCTCAATATTTTTGGTGATTAGTGACTTTGCGCCCTTTTGGAACGAATGGCTAATATGCGAGAAGGAGAGATAGAAATGGGCAAGGAAACGCCTGTGGCGTTAATTGTTTTGTCCCCGTGTTTCTTATTTTTATGCCTTTTGATTTGCACCGCTCTAAGAAGTTAATCTAGGCCAACATAGGAGGAAACGGAAGCGGAAGCCCTTTCACTTGTTGTTTTTTTCATACCGGTTTATTGCAAATATATACATGGGAATTTCTATTATAAAAACCGTAAACCACTACGTCGACTTTAGGCGATTACAGAAAATTATGCATTATAGGTACTCCGTTACTCGCATTACTTATAAAACATAATTTGTTGTGACGCCCCAAATACCTGGAGCTCAAAGCCATTTCTTTCGCTGTTTCTTAGTCTCGTTCGCGTTTGGATGCATTGGAATGCGCGGCAAATGTGGTGCATGGGTGGCAGTCATTAGAAAAGGTCCCTGTTGAAGGGTAACTCCAGCAGCAGTCCGAACCAGTGAACTGCGTTTTGAATGAATGCCATCGATAATATAATTGACAGGGAAATTCAACATGCCTGGTCTATAATGGGCTATTCTACTGAGTCCAGTGACGGCGCAAATGGCTGGAGATTTGCCACCCAAACGTCTACCCGTATAGCCAGCACCTCCGCAACATCTGCCTTTACCTCCTCCTCCTCCTCCTCCTCCACCGTCCTTCTGTCGCATGGGGCAAGAATCGGCATCGTATTCATGCCATTGTCGATGGCCCGGTTTGCCTGAATTGCATTGAAAGCAGCGAGCATGCCTGGAATTTATTGGTCGTGTACGACTATCTCCATCGCCATCGGCTCCACCACCACCATTAGCACCACCGACACCACCAGTACCCGTATTTGATTTCGCACAGGCTGCTCGACAGCAGCCCTTGCAACCGGAGTTACAATTATGCGGAGGTTTTGCACAACGTCCACCACAGCCGGACTTGCATTGATTTTTCGCGCAGTTGGGTAAAAAGAATGTTTTGCTTTCCGTATTACTAGCTAGATGGTCTCGATGGGAACGTTGAAGAAAATCGTGTTTATCATTGACGGGGCCACCACCACCACCACCGCGATGAATGACTTTGTCATGACTCTTTTTACTATAATGCTTGGATTTTTTTTCTTTTGCTGACCTCATTTTAAAGCTTTTCACACTTTCAAATACTTTTGAAGGGTTTTTTGACAGATTTTCTTTTAGAGATCCACCACCACTATTGATACTTTCCAACTTTGAGGAAACTGAAAGTAATTTTTCACGTGAAAGACTTCTTGAACGTTCTATTGGTACACTCTTGAGTTTGTTCTTATGTTTAATCTTATGCTTGGCTTCCTTCTTATGCACAATCTTTTCGTTATCGGGTTTGCTCTTAGCTTTTGTTCCCATTATGAAAATTTCCAGGGCTTGAGCAATTAGTTCGGCCAGCTTTTCTTTAGTTTCGAATCCTTTCCGGCAATAACCACAATCACAAGAGCATCCATTTGAATCACTCGGCTCATTTGTTGTGTCTGGACAACTGCTTAGATTGCAAGTTTCTTGCTGTGTTCCATCTTTGGGGGGAGCATAATTTTGAAACTCATTATCATTACTTTCTAACTTTGGCAGATTTGGATTCTTATTTGCTAGTGGAATATATTTGATTAGTTAGATTAGAGTCAGTAGAAAAGATGTGCAATACTTACGATATTCATTGTATGGACGTTGGTAAATAGGATCCTGGGCATATTGAAAATCATTATAGTTATCATCATATTGAAATGACCGCCTTGTATACATGTCCTGCGGCGGATGATGTGGAGGTTGCTCATGGAAATTAAGATAGTGATAGTCAAAGAGGCCACCATTATAGCCATTAAAGGTATTTGAAAGTCTTGGACCCTGCGACGATGGATTGGTTCCTATACGGCTAATGGCATTTGTCAGTTGATCAATGAGGGCATTATTATTGTTGCAATCTTGCAAAACTATAATATTAAATGGTGCCTCCTTTGTGGGATCAGCAGTGATGGGCACCTGGTTAGGCCATTGATTAGGAATAGGAGCTTGCTGATAGACATAGGGTTGTGCCGGCTGATAGTTCGGCCATGGCGGCTGTCCTTGAGCCTGCTGGGCATAGTAGGTGTTCATGGCACTTTGGATTTTGGAATTGCACTGTATACACATTCCTTCATAACCGCCAGGGGGTGTGGCTTCAGCTACATTATATTGTCCGCATAGTTGGCACACACGGTCGTTGCAAGTGCCACCAGATCGACGACGATTTATCTTTTGACTTTCTTGTGGCTTTGATGTGGAAGGCTCTGTCAATCTGGAATCTTTGGATGAATGTGCCTCGTTCTGTGATTGTGGTTGCGGATTCGCAACGGGTCGTCGTCGAAGCGGACAATTACATTTTTTGCATGGTCTTACCGTGTAGTCATGACACTCATTGCAGTTCCTTAGGACATAAATATTTTCGCCCGATTCTCGTGGAACATTACTATTCGGGCATCCTTCTTTTTGCATTGTGGTGGTTCTGCTTGCGGCGGTGTTGATGGTTGGGCGCAATCATTCTCAGAATAATCAGTTTGATTGTCATCGTTAACCGCCTCCCTGCGACCGGTTGAGTTCCGATAGTGGCCTTTAATTTTGCCGACTTCAAATCGTGTCATGTCCGAAAATTTGGAAAAGCTCTATTTGACATAATCCGCTAGGCATTGCGATTGTCACTAGAACCTGCAGAGGCATTTTTCGATTCCGATGCTTTGTCCGCATTTTTTGAAGACTTACGCCAACTCCAGAATTTGAACCTTAGTTTAGGAGGCTTAGCGGTTAAACCACAACAGCTATGAAACTGACGCAACATAGGTCCACGTCCGGGTACTAAAAATCCTGTGCTAATGTGTCTTCTAGTGTCATAACCCCTTTCCCCTGTTATAGTTTGAAGTTGTGGAGCCTGTGAGTCCGTTTTTCTTCGAATATGAACGGGTTGCGGTCTTAGTTGGGATGGGGCATTCGATAGGCGCACTTGAAGAAAACTTCCTCGATAAAACGCTGGGCCAGAAGCTTTAGAATTAGCACTAATTACTGGAGATCTTGCCATAAAATTCGTGGCATTCGGACTATCCCTGGTATTCACAGAAGATCTCACAATACGTTGCACAGCTCTCGAAGAACTTGGCATCTCATCATTCAAGCGATTGTTTGACAAAGTGGGCCGCATGGGTCTGCTTTGTGCATGGACTGACAAATTTCGACGTTCTGGACCACGAGCATTAAGATTGGTTCTTTGCAATGATTGGTTAGTTCGATTTATCGATTGGGTGTGGGTTCTATTGGCGTTGACATTTGTATTCGCAGGAGATCTTGCCTTGGCATTGCCACTTGCATTTGCAGTTTGATTGTCATCGCGACCCGCTTTCTTACGAACGTTTGAGTTCCTGTAGTGGCTTATATTTTTATTAATTTCAAAACGTGTCATGTCAAAAAATGTTGAGAAAAAACTCTACTGACATTTCCCACTAGGCGTTGTAAGTTTCGTTAAAATCTGCGGAGTGGGTTTTTAGTTTTGATGATTTATGCAGCTTTGGTTATGATTTACGCCAATTCCAAAGTTTTAACCTAATTCTATGAGACTTAATATGAAATTGTCGCAGAAAGGGCCCCCGCCCAGGTACGATAAATCCTGTAGTATTGCGCGTTGCTGGTCTTTCACGTTCTCTCTCAGAGTGAGCTGACCCCGGCATGGCTCGTGGTTGTGTAGGCGGCGCCCTGTTCACCATTGGTTTATTTGAGTTGCTTCGGAATTGATCATGTTGTGGTCTAGGTACGGGTTGTTCATCTGCTGAACGCAATTGAAGAAAACTTCCTCTACGGGACTTTTTACCAGAAGGCTTAGAATTCGCATTATTGTTCGCATTGGCTGGTGCAGTTTCTGATGAAATTACACGTTCTGGTGGTCGACCTGTTGACTTGGTGTTATTGCCACTGGAATCTTCTTTGGCTTTAGGAGGTTCTTTAGCTTTGGAAGGTTCTTTAGCTTCAGGAGATTCTTTGGCCTTAACACTTTCATTGGCATTGGCACTCGTATTCTCAGGAGATTTTGCCGGAAAATATGTCCTTGACGTAGTAAACCGTGAGTGTCTGTTAGGTTCACGCTCCGATGGAACTGGACGTTCTGGTGGTTGATACATTGGATTGATTTGAAGTATTGGTTGGCTAGTCCTATTGACCCCGGAATCTTCTTTGGTCTTTGAAGGTTTCTTAGCTTTGGGAGATTCTTTGGCTTTAGGTGGTTCCTTAGTTTTGGGAGGTTCTTTAGCCTTGGGGGTTTTATCGTTCTTAGAGTTTTCGTTGGCATTGGCACTTATATTCTCAGAAGATTTTGCCGACCGTTGCGCAGTGGTAGTAGGTTCGACCTTAGCACTTACAGGAGGTTTCACCTTGGATTGTGCAGTTTCTTTGGGCTTATCTCCAGCATTGGCATTTGTACTCGCAGGAAAATATGTTCTTGGAGTAGTAAGCTGTGAGTGTTGGTTTGGTTTACGCTCCGATGGAACTGGACGATCTGGTGGTTGATACATTGGATTGATTTGAAGTATTGGCTGGCTGGTCCTATTGACTCCGGAATCTTCTTGGGTCTTTGAAGGTTCCTTAGCTTTGGGTGTTTTTTTGGCTTTAGGTGGTTCCTTAGTTTTGGGAGGTTCTTTAGCCTTGGGGGTTTTATCGTTCTTAGAGTTTTCGTTGGCATTGACACTTATATTCTCAGAAGATTTTGCCGACCGTTGCGCAGTGGTAGTAGGTTCGACCTTAGCACTTGCAGGAGGTTTCACCTTGGATTGTGCAGTTTCTTTGGGCTTATCTCCAGCATTGGCATTTGTACTCGCAGGAAAATATGTTCTTGGAGTAGTAAGCTGTGAGTGTTGGTTTGGTTTACGCTCCGATGGAACTGGACGATCTGGTGGTTGATACATTGGATTGATTTGAAGTATTGGCTGGCTGGTGTTATTGACACCGGAGTCTTCTTTGGTCTTTGAAGGCTCCTTAGCTTTGGGAGTTTCCTTGGCTTTAGGTGGTTCTTTAGTTTTGGGAGGTTCTTTAGCCTTGTGGGTTTTATCGTTCTTAGAGTTTTCGTTGGCATTGGCACTTATATTCTCAGATTTTGCCGACTGTTGCGCAGTGGTAGTAGCATTGTTATTTGTATTTGCAGGAGGTTTCACCTTGGATTGTGCAGTTTCTTTGGGCTTATCTCCAGCATTGGCATTTGTACTCGCAGGAAAATATGTTCTTGGAGTAGTAAGCTGTGAGTGTTGGTTTGGTTTACGCTCCGATGGAACTGGACGATCTGGTGGTTGATACATTGGATTGATTTGAAGTATTGGCTGGCTGGTCCTATTGACTCCGGAATCTTCTTTGGTCTTTGAAGGTTCCTTAGCTTTGGGTGTTTCTTTGGCTTTAGGTGGTTGCTTAGTTTTGGGAGGTTCTTTAGCCTTGGGGGTTTTATCGTTCTTAGAGTTTTCGTTGGCATTGGCACTTATATACTCAGAAGATTTTGCCGACCGTTGCGCAGTGGTAGTAGGTTCGACCTTAGCACTTGCAGGAGGTTTCACCTTGGATTGTGCAGTTTCTTTGGGCTTATCTCCAGCATTGGCATTTGTACTCGCAGGAAAATATGTTCTTGGAGTAGTAAGCTGTGAGTGTTGGTTTGGTTTACGCTCCGATGGAACTGGACGATCTGGTGGTTGATACATTGGATTGATTTGAAGTATTGGCTGGCTGGTGTTATTGACACCGGAGTCTTCTTTGGTCTTTGAAGGTTCCTTAGCTTTGGGTGTTTTTTTGGCTTTAGGTGGTTCCTTAGTTTTGGGAGGTTCTTTATCGTTCTTAGAGTTTTCGTTGGCATTGGCACTTATATTCTCAGAAGATTTTGCCGACCGTTGCGCAGTGGTAGTAGGTTCGACCTTAGCACTTGCAGGAGGTTTCACCTTGGATTGTGCAGTTTCTTTGGGCTTATCTCCAGCATTGGCATTTGTACTCGCAGGAAAATATGTTCTTGGAGTAGTAAGCTGTGAGTGTTGGTTTGGTTTACGCTCCGATGGAACTGGACGATCTGGTTGTTGATACATGGGATTGATTCGTTGTAATGGTTGGCTGGTGTTATTGACCCCGGAATCTTCTTTGGGCTTTGAAGTTTCCTTAGCTTTAGGAATTTCTATGGCTTTAGGAGGTTCCTTAGCTTTGCGAGGTTCTTTAGCTTTAGGCGAAGCACTTTTATTCTCAGGAGGTTCAACCTTAGCATTGGCATTTGTATTGGCGGAAGATTTCGCCGCTGGTTGTGCAGTGGCATTTTGGTAATCTCGGGCATTGCCATTTGTACTTGTAGGAAACCATGTTCTTGGCGAAGCAGACCGTTTGGGTCGAGTTGTTTCAGTTGTAGATCGGGTTGGTTCAGGCTCCCATGGAATTAGACGTTCTGGTGGTTGAGTTTTGGGATTGATTCTTTGCATTGTTTGGCTGGTGTTATTGCCTTTAGAATCCTCTTTAGTTTTAGGAATTTCTTTGGCTTTACGACTTTCCTTAGCTTTGGGTGTGTATTCTTTAGCGTTGGAAGTGTGACCGAGAGGCTGGTTTTGTGCAGAGGGCGTAGAAGTTTGACGTTCTGGTGGTTCACTAGGTTTGGTTTTCTGTATCGGTTGGTTAGTTGGTTGTTTCGGTTGTTGGGTTTTATTGGCTTTGGTTTTATCCTTCACATTTTCCGTCGCATTCGCAGGAGTGCCTTGAGTCGAAGTAGGTTGGGTTGCGGGGACCGGCGTGGGTGTTGCTGCAGGGGCTCCGCCAGGAACTCGCGAAGGTGCTTGCACGGAGGTTGGTGCAGGAATTGATTCAGGAGCCGGTGCACGTGGAGGACTCTTGGTGTTGAATCGTTGTTTTGCCTGGTTGGCTTTGGATTCTTCTTGAGCACTCACACCTGTAGTCGCAGGTAACTTACTAGGCGCCGTTGTTTCGGGATTAGCTTTGGTGTTTGATTTTTTCGCAGAACTGGATATATCATCATCTAAGCGATCTCTCGACGAAGTTGGAGGTAATGGGCGGCTTGGTGCCGATTTCACGGGTGTATTGGCTTTGGGTTTATCTTTCGCATTAAGATCCGCAGTCGCTGGGCTTCTTAGAGAGGAAGTAGGATAGCTTGGTGCGGGAATTTGTCCTGGGGCTGATGCCTGCGCTGGTGCAGGAGCTAATGCCGGAGGCGGTGTGGAGGCTGGCGCAGGTGGGGGACTCTTCGTGATGGGTCGTTGTTTTGCTTTGTTGACATTAGGATTTTCTTTGCTCTTGGGTTCCTCTTTAGCACTGACAGCTGCATTCGCGGGTGCCTTACCTTTATTAAGATCATCTTTGGTGTTGGCACTTACCATTTCGGAAAATCTGGGTTTACGTTGCGTTTTTCTTGGAGAACTGGGTTTCTCATTATCGAAGTGATCTTTTGAGGGAATAGGAGGTATGGGGCGGCTAGGTGGTGGGGTTGCAGCTGTTTGACGTGGAGGGTCTGGCCGTTTACTAACGGTGTTTGCTTGTTGTATCGGTTCTTTAGGTTTATTGGCTGTTGGTTTATCCTTCGAATTGACACTCGCACTCCTAGGACTTCTTAGAGAGGATGTATGTTGGCTTGGTGTTGGCACTGGCGCTGGGGCTGCTGCAGAAGCTGGTGCAGGTGGAGGACTCTTGGTGATGGGTTGTTGTTTTGCTTCGTTGACATTAGGATTTTCTTTGGCCTTGGGTTCTTCTTTGACAGGCGCTTTACTTGGAGCAGTTATATAAGGATCATCTTTGTTATTCACATTTGCCATTCCCGAAAATCTTGGCTTACTTTGCGTTTTTCTTGCAGAGCTAGGAATCTCATCATCGAAGCGATCTTTTGGCGAAGTTGGTGGTTTGGAGGGGCTAGGTGGAGGAGCGCTGGCCGTCGGAGGTGGACGTTCTTGTGATTTACTAACGGTGTTTGCTTGTATCGGTTCTTTAGGTTTATTGGCTGTGGGTTTATCCTTCGAATTGGCACTCGCACTCCTAGGACTTCTCAGAGAGGATGTATGTTGGCTTGGTGTGGGCACTGGCGCTGGGGCTGCTGCAGGAGCTGGTGCAGGTGAAGGACCCTTGGTGATGGGTTGTTGTTTTGCTTGGTTGACAGTAAGATTTTCTTTGGCCTTGGGTTCTTCTTTGACAGGCGCTTTACTTGGAGCAGTTATATAAGGATCATCTTTGTTATTCACATTTGCCATTCCCGAAAATCTTGGCTTACTTTGCGTTTTTCTTGCAGAGCCAGGAATCTCATCATCGAAGCGATCTTTTGGCGCAGTAGGTGGTTTGGAGGGGCTAGGTGGTGGTGCGCTGGCCGTCGGAGGTGGACGTTCTGGTGGTGTACTAACGGTGTTTGCTTGTATCGGTTCTTTAGGTTTATTGGGATTTGTAGATGGTCCAGGAGATGAATTAGAAGGTATGGGTTGTCTTGGAGCAGGAGCTGGTTGGTTGGCTTTATTGGGATTAGGTTTATCTTTTGTGGCAACAGACGAATGGAGAGCTTGGCTGGATGCAGGAGCCACCGAAGTTGGACGTTCCGGTGGTCGACTGTTGTTTCTTCTTACTGTTTGGTTGGGACGTTGTATCGGTTGGTTATTCTTATTGATATTCGAATTAGCGTTCGCATTTGCAGGAGCACCGGTAGACGAAGTGGGAGGTTTGGGTGGGCTGGGAGCAGGGGCTGCCGCAGGTGGTCGACCTGTAGTGTTAGTTCGTCTTGTTTGGCTGGGACGTTGTATCGGTTGGTTATTCTTATTGATATTCAAATTAGCGTTTGCATTTGCAGGAGCACCGGTAGACGAAATGGGGGGGTTGGGTGGTCTGGGAGCAGGGGCTGCCGCAGGTGGTCGACCTGTAGTGTTAGTTCGTCTTGTTTGGCTGGGACGTTGTATCGGTTGGTTATTCTTATTGATATTCGAATTAGCGTTCGCATTCGTAGGAGCACCGGTAGACGAAGTGGGAGGTTTGGGTGGGCTGGGTGCATTGGCCACCGCAGGTGCTCGCTCTGGTGGTCGAACAGTGGTCTCGGCTCTTTTTATTGTCTCGTCGGTTTTACTTGCATCAGCATTATCCGTGGCAATCGCGACTGTATCCGGAGATTTTGTTATTCGTTCCGCATCTGCTGATGAATTAGGCAATTTTAATCGATCTTTTGACGGAGTGGGAGTTTTGTCTGCTGAACTAGCCGCTTCAAATTCCAAATCTTTTGATGGAAGTTGGGGTTGCCTTGCTGAAGGTGGTGCCGGAGGTCGCCGTTCTGGCGCTCGACTAATAGTGTTGGTCCTTCGAAACGGTGGGTTGGCATTGTTGGCAGTTGATTTATCCCTTGCATTGGCACTCTTCACTTCGTTTGAGTGAGACGAAGTGGGAGGTGGAGGTTCACTAGCTGCAGAGATCGCCGATATTCGATGTTCTTGTAGCCGACTAGCGGTATAATTTCTTTGAACTGGTCGGTTAGTTCGGAGTTGGTTGGTTCTAGCAGCATTAGGATTATCCTTGGCATTAACTCTTGCATTCAGATAAGTAAAAGGACACGAAGGAGGAGGTATTGGTCGGCTTATCCTTGATGGCGGGGGCGTTGGAGGATCTGGTGGGCGACTAATTGGAATGATTCGATATGTCGATCGTTGGTTTCTTCGTTGTCTCGGCTGATTGATTCGTTGCATTGATTGGTTGGCTTCTTGTAAATTGCGATGTTGGCAACTTAAGCGTGGACGTGCTGTGAATTAAATTTTTTAAGAGATATTTTTATATTTGTTGTTAATGCTACTACCTACTCCCTCCGTTTCCACAGCATTGATCATCGAATGACCCTTTACCGCCGCTACAACGCTTACAGTTTCTTAACAAATTTTCACAGGGAATCGAAATCCTGCCAAAATCCTTGCTTGGACGTGGTCGGCATATCACCTTAAAGATCGGTTTCGGCGTAGCCTTGGATGTTTTCTAGAAACGAAACAGAATTAATATTTTAAATAAACCTGGAAGTTAATTGAAGCTTACACAACTACAATCTGGAGTAAACTTGGGTACAGCACGAAGAGAGCAACTAGGTTTAGTTTTTTTGGGAGTCCGTTTTTTGGGCAAACAACTACAAGTCATGTCCATATATTGAGGAGGTACACAGGGATTCATTTGTGCAAGCATATAACGTGGCATCATTCCATAAAGACCGCACATTGGGCAGCAATTGGGTGCTGTTGGTGGCGGTGGTGGTGGATTTTTCGGTTGACAGGTTGGACATGGTGTTGGCTTAGCTCTTGGCTTATTACATCGTGGGCAACGTTTTCGTAGGGGTTTCGGCGAAGGATTCCTGCAATTATGCTCAGTGGAATATCTGTATGTTTTTAAAGATCTCTCCATTAGTGTTTCATTGGAGCAACGCGTTGGAGTTTTTTGACGATACTTTGGCTCCTCTTGCTTAACGAAAGTAGTTCTTTGCCTTACATACTCATCACTGAAGCTCTCATGTGGCAGTAGTTCATCTTCGCAATACTCCGAACGGTTAACTGTGAGAGGATTTTTCAGTGCTGCATGTTTGCTTCTCGATGAACCCAATTCCAAGTAATCTGATGGCTCATCCACATTAAAAGAACATGTCCGATCCTTTTTTGCCTTGGATCTTGGTGGTTCTTGTCCCCTGGCTTCTCTTGGTTCACGATAAGACTGTGATACATGCTGACAATTAGAGCAAACCCTTCGAGGAGTACCTGTCCCTGATTGAGGAGTTCTTCTTTTAGGACTACGAGAACATTCGGGCTCTGAGCATACTTGGGTAATAGCTCTCTGACAGTATGCCTCCTCTGCGTAATTATCATAGTCTCTTTTACTGTTTTTCTTATCTCTCCGTTTAGTTGTTTCGCATTCGCAGTTTGGAGCCGCCGCGGGATCACACTCGCAATCCACCTGATCAACAGGCTTGATCTTATTCTTTTTCTTCTTTTTGTTAACTGATGCTGAGCTGTATGCGTTAATTAATCGCGAGTTTGATTTCTCTACAATTGGATTCTTTTTTATTGCTTGCCTAAAACCATTGTATTCCATATAATGGGAAGAAGATCTGCCGCATGAGTTTCTATCACAATAATTGGGAACATTGCAGCTACTAATACAACTGCGAGCGTTGTTTTCGTCGTCATAATCTCGACCCCTTATCTTAATTTCTTCCATTCTATGTTTGCTTAGGTTCTTTGATCGATTATAGCAAAGAGCGGTGCAAGGTCTTGCGGGCAAACCATAAACGCTCTTAGTCACAATCGGATTCTTTAAGAATGTAGAGTTTGGATAATAATCATTATTACCGCCAGGAACTCGACTCCACATTTTAGGTACTTTCCACTCAAGACCCAAAAAACTTGACTTTACTCGAACAAATGATGGACTCTCTTTGAGGGATGCTGGAGTTGATGCTACTTCAGGGCTTTCCTGCTGGACCAGAGTGCCTATTGTAGCTTGTGATGATTCAGATTGAACGGTATGTGGTATAGATTCTTGGCTGCTATTCCATATGGGATCGTCTGTTGATGTACCTTTCAGACTTCCTCCGTTTCGTATAACCAGATAACCTTCTCTTGGCAATTGGTTATAGAGGAGACCCAGTTGGGCAAGACGTTCATCTATGTCCAACATTGGCGAACCCCAAAAAATGCGGTATGAGTTTTTTTGGAAGGTGTCTATTGTCACATTCTCTAATGTAAAATTTGGAAAGTTTTTCAAAGTAGAAATTAGTTATTACGATTAATGAAACATTGAAAGACAGGCCAACTGTGATTTTAAACGAAAGTGGTCTAATTTTTTATTACATAGAACTGAACATAGGACTTAACGGTATGTCTGGTTAATAAGGGCAGGTCATGGTCGAAGTTTTACGTTGAACTTCCTCCATGATCTGTACTCATTTGCAAGACAATGTGCGTAAATTTGAATGACTTGAACCTAACAGACGACTATATTCCTTTTGCAAGGCACGCGCATTTAATGGTTGATTCTCATACATTCGCCAGCTACGTTGATATTGCTCCAGGGCCAAACTCATAGAACGTTGACGACGCGATCCATTTGTCTTTTTAGGCATGGATTTGGTTCGCAACTGCCTACATTCTGGCCTTGACATATCCGGCTTGGGCCAATGTAAGGGACGACGCATGGGCAATTGCTCGGGAAAAAGGCAGGAGGATTGAGTATTACAAAGATTACGGCAACGTTTTTTTTTTCCTAGGTTTCATTTTAGGATGTTCTTGTTGATACACTTGATGACAATGTTCAGTATACTCAGTCTTCTTATGGGTTAAATTGCTATAGCTAACTGTTTTCTTAGTGGACTTGACTTCTATGGGCTGAGAACTAGACTTTCGGCTAATGGCATGTCCATCCTCTTCATCTGAACTGACCAATAGATAGACAGAATACTGCTTGGGCTTTGCCTCGTGTCCGTCTCCAGCACTTAATCGTAATTTTTCTGACACCATCGCCGCCTGTGTGTCGTTCTTTTGGTCATTACCCTTAGCGTCACACATGTGAACAACCAGACGCATTAGGGAATCCCATAAGGGATTATCTTCCATGTTCTTTACTTTGTTGCCAGTGAGGAATTCATTCAAATTCAGAGGCTCTCTAGTTTCGGATTTGACCTTATTTGGCGTGGACTCTGATTTTTCAGGATGCAATAGTTTCTTAAGTGCCTCCAAATCCAAGTCACATGTCCTTGGTGGAGGTGGTTTTAGTTCTTTGGAAGTCTTTAGCATTGTTTGACTAGACCGAGCACTTTTACTCGGCTTGATACCATTATCCTCTGTAAGAGTTATGGTACTGGTATTATTACCAGACTCTAAACGCTGAGCTAGACGTTTTAAAAATCTCTTGGACGTCACCTTAACTACCCTTTTGGGCAACTCGGAGGGTAGCTTGGCGGTTGGTACTTTACCCACAATGTGAAAGACTTGAGGAACCTTTGCTGAAGCAGTCGCAAGAGGAGAAGTTGCCCGTGAAGGACTCTTCTTCGCATGCTCCATAGCATTGGCTGCCTTATACATTATGGATTCTGTATCCGATTCATCGGCAGAGCTATCCAAATAATGGCTGGCACACTTGCCAAAGTTGAATGTGCTCGTAGGCTGTGAGTGCCAGTGTTGTGACTGCTCTTGGCTTGCTTTTACCTGTGATTGCTCATAATGTGGTGTCTTCTTTGGATGGTTGGGTAACGGCTTAACCTTACTAGCAATTTTTACAGATGACTTGGGCTTGCTGTTTGCTTTAACCACCAGCGGTTCACTGAATTTGCAACGAGGATTTAATGAAGCTCGCTTGAATAATGATGGCGATGGTGGTTCTGTGTGACGTAGAACATTTATCATCTGAGCTGATTTTGTTGCGGGTAGCTCGCGGCCAGTTTCAGAGCTGGAACGTTTCTTTAAGATACTAACTGGAGCAAACTCTTTGGACTTGGCCAATACTTCTGCATACATAGATGTCTGAGATGGACAATTCTGTGGTTCTTCGCCAATAAAATTGCCAGCACACATTCCAAAATTAAAGGCATTATGAATTTGTTGCCCGGGCGGTTTAAAGTTCTGACCAACACAGCGTCTTACACCACCCATAGGTGATGTAGGTGCCTGTCTGCCCATTAACCCATATTCCTTGGGTAGCTCCATGCCAGGGTGACCCCAGTTTGCGGGTTGGCAATTTCGCTGAGGTTGCATATAACCTGACATTATGCCATTGAAGCGATTAGTATCTTTTGGTGGTGGCGCTGGCTTCATTAAATTCCTTCGCAAACGATTCAATCTGCGACTACTGGCATCAGGTTGAGTCATAGTGGCCATGCGTGGCATGGCTCCAACTAATTTATTACACATTGTATGCCAATATTCAGGACTCGATGGTGTTAAATTCCTTTGACGTATTACGGTTTGGGGGGGCAAATCCCGCCCCTGACGGTTGCTGACGATATGGCGAGACTAGATTTTGGTAGGCACTCAACGACAATTGCTTGGCTAGGCCACCCATTAGGCCTTTACGCCGGACCATAATGCAGTTTCTGTTGATGTGTTTCGCTTGGACTCTTTGATTTTGGTGGACTTTTATTTCAATTAAGGTTTTATTTTTTTTTTTTTTTTTGATAGTTTTGTATTTTAGATCTGTGCGTACATTTAAAATTTTGGATGCACGTAACGTGCCAAAAATATTATTGGAACCGAAACATTGACGGGCAAATCATGGCAATGTGAACTATAAGGTTTATGGGATAGATCAACTTGTATTGCAATTTATGGCAAATAAGAAGAAAACTTTGCTATAAACAAACTTGTTTGTCTGTTTCTATGAAAAATATTCTGTCAGTCTTTGAGCTATTGCTACGAATCCATAATTTTTAGGTTTCTTTCAGATATATGCGGCACATATATTATAGTCGAATCGATTAAACAACTATACCAAGTATAAAATGATGTGATACCGATCTGAATTAATAGAATGACTTTTAAAGTGTCATATAAAATATACAAAAAGTACTAAATTTTTGAGCAGCACTGTAGTATCTTAGTAGGCCTCGCTCTAACTATAAAAGTCACTTGTTCATGGTGATACTTGATTTGCTTGTAAAAATTTCATTTTATTTCCCATAACAATCCAATAAACAACTAAATTTTCTTACAACTCCAATAGTTAATCATATTTTCTAAATTTGATTCCCATTCTAGTGTAGTCATAATGGTAAATGCCGGTTGTATTGCTCGATTGCTAAGCAATTTTCATATTAGCACCAATCAATGGGTTAAAACAGTCAATCCAGGATGGTATGAAAAGCGAGGTAAGCGTTTTGAATGGCGAATGAATTAAAGCTATAAATCTATTACTTTCCATACTAAGAATTATCCAAAACTGTGCTGAGGAAAAAAGAAAGTCTTACTCTACTGAGCAATGTTAAGAGTCCACGCAGATTTGAGATTAAAAATAGGAGAAAGTTCGTACAAAAGATGCGCGCTGGAAAAAATCTCTATCTCTATCAGTTGCGAAAGTCCTTGAAGTAAATGTAATGGGAAAAATAAAAAGAAAGTAAGTAAATATATTTTTTAGATAAATTTCGCAAACTCAAAAATTTATTTATCAGATGGCGGAATCGAACTGAAAATAAGTGTTATTATTCTAGAATCAAGATTAACAAATTAGTGTTGGCTGTGACGTAACTAAAATAATAGTCAATGTTATATTACAAATTTTTGAAATGTATCGGAATATTAAAGAAAAGAATGGCTAGTGTTAAAAATTTTACAAATTTTCTTTTTTTGTTCTTGGCAATTTAAAAGTTGAATTTAAACACGCGCGTTTCATTTCGGTGTTGTGTAAGTGCATAATACTGGGAATGTTAACCAACAGTGGAACCATAATAAATTAGGGATGTCAATTGAGTAGAATAAAAGATTTCGAAAAGTGAATCAAGAAATCATTGTTAATGTAATTTCTTAAAATTAACATTGCTCTTGTAAAACGCATTTTCCAAACGTTGATGGTTTTGAAACTATATAAACTATCGATAGACTAATCGATATTCAGACTAAGACAACTCATTACAGTAAAGCGGGCCTTTTATCAATTAAAAAAATTGTTCCTTTATGCTTAATATACGCTCTTGCAATTAGTTTTAAAGATTTATAAATATGATTAAAGCCTTTTAATTTTATGAAATGAGTGTTGGAAAACACACGAGATATCGGAAATAAAAAGTATCGATACTGGAAAAATTTATCGATTTCACAATTTCACATGGACATGCTTCCCAACACTGGCAGTCGTCTCGCGAGCGCGTATCCAATAAGAACTGTGTTGCGCTCGGTCTGCAGTTAGAATTCTACAAAAAAAACACAAAAAAAGTTCCAATAGCCGACAGCAACACCGCCACTAATTATCGTTAAGTAAACGGGGAAGGAAAGAAAATATAACAACAAAAGCAACAAACCAATTGTACGCGACGCCCACGCGTTCAAGTTCAGTGCAAACGACGCGACAACAACAACAACGAGAAAGATCCAGCAGCAACAACACCAGCAAGCACAAGTGATAAGAGAAATAATATAATTAATTCAACGTGAAACGAGAAATCTTGCCAGCGACAAATAACACAAAAAAAAATAAAAAAGAAGAAAAGAAAGAAATAAGAAAGAGGGGAAAAAACAACAAATATTAAAGATAGATGGAAATCGTAATGTGTAAGCGGGTGCCGAGCAAAAGCAAATGAAACGACGAAAGATTAAATAAATTTATAAAAGTATTAGTATGTGTGAGAGTCTGTGTGTTTGAGCAGCTTTTGTGTGTTTTGTGGTGGCTGGGGGAGGCAAAGACAACAAAGCAACAATAACAACTAAATTTACATGTAATTCTCGGTCGTGACGTGACACGAACTGTACTATCTTGTTCCCTCTTGTCACCTCTCACGCCCACATTATTGGACATGACGATGATAAAGAAGAAGAAGCAGCAACAAAGCAAATAATCAAAAAGCAACAAACAGTGGAAGATGGGGGTGGTAGAGTGAGACGGGAAAAATGTCTCGTATTCATGAATGGCAATTATGTATTGCAGCCACAAAATTTACCACTGAAAAACTACGAGATTTCCACTTTGGAAGTCGTGACGTTGTTTTTCCGTTTTTCCCCCAGCAGCAGCAAATGTGTGAGTGTGCGCGCTGCCAATACGCCTGCGAGTATTGTGTGCGTGTGTGTGTGTCGGTGTGTGCGTGCGTACGTCATAGCAAACTCCAGTAAAACGCAAATAAGGCGAATAAAAAAAAACAAACGAAGGAAAGCCAATTGAATGTTTAGTGGTCTAATTGGACACCTTGCGGTTAATTGTTTTGACTTATGGGGGATCTACTGTTATCACACAGGTGTTTTCTATGTTTCTCTTTCTTGCAATACATATGTATGTATATATAAGAATACATATGCATATGTATGCTTGTAAGAGTGTGACCTCGACAAGAGATGTGTGTGTATTGTGTACATACATACATATGTATGTGTGTGCAGGTTTCTTTATATTGTGATTTTTTCTTGCTTTTGTTTTTTGACTCCTTAAACCTACTTGTGCCTTTTTTTCTTACTTACCTCATTGCTTGCTTCTTACACACATACGCACACACAGACGTTAACCTGTCACGCCTCTGCTTTGGCCTGAAACTGTTGCGCGCCCCCGCTTCTATACACATAAACACACACACATGCTCACACTAACACCACTGCCACTAGCCATAGTCTCCCTCTCTTTTTGAGTGGGTCTCTTACTCTCACTCTTCTCTCCTCTTCTATCTCTCCACCTTGGTGCTTGCCCTTTTGCAATCAATGTGGGATTCGCTCTCTCTCGCTCGCTCTTTAGCGTTGGCGGTTGTCGGCTACACTGCCCCTCTTCAACTCATTGTTGTCCCCTTTGCTAGATGCCAACAGTCTGTCTGTCTGGCTCTGGGCTGCTGTATGTAAGTTCAAGTTATGTTCACTCTCTCTGTCTCTCTCTCTTTACGTCGTATTTGTCTTGGCTTATTTATTTTACTGTTGTTGTTTTTTGTTTTTTATTTTCAAATCATTTTCGCTTTTCTGATTTTTCTTTTCATTTGTTATTTTTTTTGCCGTTGCTTAAAGAAACAAACAAACCTCAAGTACAACTAACAAAACACAAAAAAAGACCTTAAAATGTGTAGAATTCTTTTTTATATTTCCCGCTTGTTCTATCTCTATTCGCGTGTTCTTTAGAAATTCATTCAAAATATATCCATTCGAAAGAGTCCTTAATTTTGTTACCCTTTTCATGTCATCGATCTTATTCAAATGTAGAAAGAATATTTCTATTTTATTTAAGAGAATCTTATTTTGATAGTGAGCTGTCTAAACTATTTTTTTTGATTAATTTATCTAAAATTGATGGACTGAAACACATTGATATATGATAATATGTATTGACATAATGATTGAAAATGTAAACAAAGTTTAATGATTTTTTTTTAAGAATATAAAATATACAATCTTGATATATATTAATTGTCTCTTGCCATATTTTGTACATTTATAAAATAAAATAATCTTTAATAAGCTGCAAATTTTGTTTAGAATTAACATTTGGTTCTTGACTAATCATAGAACTGATTAATTTAGAGTTCCACATAAAAATCTACAAAGGTTTCTAATATCTGATAACCATGGCTAAATTTGTATTTAGTTAGCACTAAAAGTCTTTAGTTATGGATTTTATTGCTAAAAACCCTTAAGATAAACAAATTTTTGTTTAAATTTGACAAAGAATTAGATAAGCCGATGGGTTTTTTTTTCTTTATTTGATTAGTCATTATTGTTTAGTCATATTTTTTTATAAATTTATTTAATAACTTAATTTGTTTAACAAATATTTAATTAAAACAAAATAATAAGCATAATAAAATTTTCATTTAATTTTTTCTGTATTCAGTTCTATCAAAAGCTTGCTCAAGGTCAAGTATTTGAAAGAGAATATTAACAATCGATATATTGTTAAAGTTTATAAACATTATCGTTTTCGAATTGATCATTACTTAATACTTTCGGAATTTTATCAAGAATCTCAATTTTGTTCCAAGGCATTGCTCTTGCTTAAAATAATAATGTCAAGATTATTATTTTATCCTTTTCTTACAATTAGACTTAACAGATTAACATAGCTTTTAAATGTTTATTAAGTTCATTCATTATTCATTTACTTTGAGTTGCAACTTTTACGACAAAGTAAATATACCTCACCTTTGAAATGAGTAGAATTCTAAAAATCTCCGACTCTCTCTTCTATTCACTCTGACTCCCGTTTTGCTTCCCACTTTCCCTCCCAATTAGAGCACTTTGCCCCAGTTTAATGTTGTGAATGAGAGTGAGAGAATGAGAGGAAGGGAAAGAGAAGGAGAGAGAGATGTCCACGCTACTACGCAAAAATATCAGGAAGCAAGCGAGCACCTTGTGACGTCTTTACGTGCCAACTGCCGCTGCCGCTGCCGCTCCCTTTGCCGCTCTCCCGCTGCTGCTGCTGCTGCTAGTGCTCCCCGGCATCGATGCTGGGTTCCTTTATGGAGTCTCTCTTTCGCATGTGCATTGGAATCATTGGAAATAATATTAGCGGCAACGGTAAAACTTAACCATATAGGGCTCCCAGCTTCAATATATTTCCCATACACTTTTTTGTTTTTTTGGAAGTTCATTCAGTTTCTGGTTGTGCTCTTTGACTTTTGCGGCATTTCCATTGGACAAGTAGTTACCTGTGTAGATTCATGTGTGTGTGTGTGTGAGTGCGTGTGTGCGGTGGGAGTTCTTAATGAATTTAAGCAGCAATGAAAAATTCAAAGAAATTTAAGCAAAATGCTTTTCTTTCAATTTCTTTTTGTGCAAATTTGGCGTGAAATCAAATACTACAAAAAAAAAATAGTTTTTCTTTTTCTTCTTGTTGTCCAGCTGTCTGAGATCTTTTATCACCAACAACAACAACAGCGAAAGAAATAAATACATAATTTGTTTATAATATATACATACATACATGTATATATCTCCGTCACGCTCTCTCTGTTTTTCTCTATCTTTCTATTTGTTGTTTTTTTTTTTGTGTGGGTGTTTTTTGTTATATGTTGTTCAATTGGCATTAGTAATACTTAAGGCAACACTCACTTTTCGCTTTAGGTTTTTTTTTTTTTTTTTTTATTTTTTTGCACTAAATTAATTTCAATAAGAAGAGGCCAACAAACCAAGAGAATCGGAATAAGAGAATTCCCGACTATGTAGAGAATATGTCTGTATGCTGTTTGTCTGGGTCTTACGACGACCTTGATGCTGGACATTAACCCATTAAGTTTTGTCTCCCCCATTCTCTCAAGGAGATGTGGAGAAGGCAAAGCCAAAGGAGATGATGCAAAGAAGTAAATGAAGTTGATCAGACACTGGTTTTTAGCTGACTTCGCACTCTCCGTGTCTCTCTCCCTTTTATCTCTTTCATTTCTTCCTTCTATGCGTTCCGCTTCTCTTCGTTACTTATGTATGTATGTATGTACTCGTTTTTTGTTTTTTTGTTTTTGTGCTGTTGAAAGAGATAACAGTTTTGTATTTTTTTTTTGTTGTTGTTCTGGTTATCTGCCACACCTCAACCTCAGCCAAGTTTAAATAATAGCATAAAAGAAAAACTGATAAAAAAAAAAAACACAAAAGTATATTATAACCAAGGTTAAGACAAAGCAAATTAAAACGGTTTAACACTTACAACGATCTTTATATACTCTTCATTAAAAGATAGAATTGGGAATAAGAAATCGATACATGAAATATGAAATTGTAAATATCATAAATTCAGTGAGCAGAACACGATCGAGACATATATTTCTAGGTACACTCATAGCCAGATTAATAGGTGTGCGTATGGGGATTTGCAAAATGTCAATTTAAAAATATGATATACATACTATTAATATTATATGTTCAGAAACTGTTTCTTAATGATTTACGATATTAAATGTATTTAGTAAAATTTTGTAAATTTTTACACCATATTATCAAAACATTTGCTGATCACGCATATAATTCTGGCCAACTGTAAAAGTAATACCCCTTAACACAAGTATGGACCAAGAATTTGTTAAGACTGGTAATTATAACTGGATATAACCTATTAAACATGATAATATCAGAAATCTTTGGGTATCAGTTTTCAGATCGTAGCCACATAATTTTTAACTAGACAGTTCTTAAATCCTTATTAATCTAGCAATAAGTGTACTTAAATTTATGTAAATAGAGCTTAAGTTTGTTTTACATAACTTTTTGGACGACTTTATCATAATTACGAGTTACCTAAAGCCTCATCCATTAAATCTATACAAAATTAATGAAATAAAAAAAAAGTTGATATTCATCTCTAACTAAAATACGCCAAAATGTGAGAGAAATATTTTTTATAGAATAACAGAAACATAGAAAAATCGGAGTTGTTATTGTTGCTGGTCAAGAATGTATAATCAAATATGAAAATGTGTATAACAAAAAAAAAAAAAAAAAAAAATACAAATATTTAATTAATCTTTTCTTTCTACTCAAAAGGTGTAAATACCAAAAAAAAGTGCCACAAATAAAGTGTCAAAATAGTGAAATGTAAAAAGAAAAAACGAACAAAAATTTGGATAACAATTTAAAGAAAATAAAAAAAAAAAGGAAAATCAAAAATAAACGTACAAAGGAAAAGTGAAAAGTTTTTGGAAATTTTTTCGAAAACGTTTTACATTTTGTTGGGGCATGGCCCCGAGGCAAATCTTTTTTGGTTGGAGCCGCCGCAGTCGCAGTTGCAGCAGCAGCCTAAAGCAGCCTAGCTGCCGTTGACCTCACTTGCCCTCTCTCCCCTTACTCTTATCCCCTCTCACTGTCTCTCTCCCATTACCACGCTCCTTGTATTTGCGTCTCGTTCACACTTCCTCAGTTGGCTGAAGCTGGCGCTGGCTCACTCAAAGCCTTCAATTAAAGCTGCGCTCCAAATCGAATTAAATTAAATATATTTTTTGCTGGCGGCGCTGCTGTTGCTCTGTGTGTGTGTGTATGTGTGTGTGTGAGAGAGTATCCCCACCATACCACTTCCCCCCTCTCCCTCTCGCTCTATCTCGCGTGTGTTTTGTGTGTGTGTGTGTAAGTTTTTGCGCCGCCAGCAGGCAAAAGAAAATGCATTTTAAGTGAAATTTCCTGTGCTACAACCAATTACGAGAGTCAACCTCCTCCTGCTCCACCTTCTCCAAGTGTCTCCCCTTAAATTCATATCCCGAAAAATAAAGAAAAACAACCACATCGTGAAGAAGCAGCAGCAGAAGAAAGTCAGCCTTAGCTATGGCCTCCAATACACATGTAACTCCAACAGCTCCAGCTCCAGCTTCAGCTACAGCATCCACATCGACATCAACGCCACAAAACTACAAAGTGCCATCGACAAGTAAAATATCTGTGGATAAACTCCTTCGCGTTGGCTACTATGAACTGGAAAAGACCATCGGCAAGGGCAATTTCGCCGTTGTCAAGTTGGCCACGAATATTGTCACTAAAACAAAGGTGAGTTCAATGCATCATGAATCATACTCTTAATCAAAATAAATAAGACGCTTGTCGTGTTTTGGCACATCAATAAAAAGAGACTAAAAAGAAAATGAATTAGCAAAAACATTGGAAATTTAATTAAATTATTGTCTCTGTGAGAAGATAGTCCCTTTTTTGTAAAGATATAAAGTATTACCAATCAGTTGCGGGCCTAAAAAGCCGAACAAATGTTTGACTCTGCATTAGAATTCTTTCATTATTATCCTCAATAATAAAAGGAAGGTATGGCTTTCAAGAAAACAGTAATGAGCCCACACGAGTCTGAGTAGGATCTTTATATTTAACTTAAAAAGTGTGCCACTTAGTTGAAGTTAGGTAGATACAAATTCACTTGAGGATCATTTGTAAACCATTTTGAAGTTCATTACAATACATTCTAATAGTTTTTTAACCTGGTAAAACATCCTGGTAAAACATCCCTCCGTTCCTCCATTTTGTCGAAAGTCATTGTGATAGAGCCATAAAACATTGGTTGGTCATATTGGATCGTGATCTTAGTTAGTTATTCTAAGTTATGTTAGAAATGCAACCAATTCTCAACGAGCAAGAAGAAATGGTGTAGCTTTTACTTACTTTTTAGTATAAGGTATTCGATATTCATTTAGTTGCAGGCTCTGAATATGAATCATCTTACTTTAAATACCTTTGAAACGTTTGATATTGGTATTTAATGTGACAGAGACATTTTAAGAGAAGATTGAAATCATAAGACATAACAAGATTTAAGTCGATACGATTAAAATTAAAAAGAAGAATAGCGTGTATAAATTTGATATGAAAACTTAAACCCAAAAGATGTAATCTGTTAAATAAAAAAAAACAAAATTTATATTTATGTCTAGTACTTAACACAAATTTTGATCGTTCTATAAGTTTTAATAAATTTATACTTTTGATAAGTCAAAAATATACTTATTATTAGTTGTTGGTCTGAAGTTATTTGTCCTCGTGTCGAGCAACTAAATTTTAATAGAATAGAAACAGAGCAATAAAGTTATATTAATACATGAGTAACGATTTTCTTTATCATCGTAATGATCTCAAAATATTTTCGATTACAAGTTACTCCCATTTTTTCTTCTTCTTTTCTGTGGCTGTTGGTGTAAAAAGTAACAGAGCGATAAATAGTCATAATTTGTCTAATATTGTTGTATGCCAAAAGAATTAGGATCAAATAGATATACATGTACATGTATGTAGAAGAAAATTAAATGTTACTATATCAGATGAGATTCCTTCCGCCTAAATGAGTAACATTCTTTTTTGTTGTTGTTGTTGTGTGTTTTTCGCATTTGGTTAAATCAAATTGATTTTAGTTAGAATTTTTTATTTTATTGTTTATTGCCGCGTAAATATGTGTATAATAATTATTATTTACACAATTTATTGACAATACAAATTTACCACTCGACGGCAACGAAATTGCCTCTTTTGTTGCTATTGTTATTGTTGTTGTTGTTAGTGATGCTGCCGTATGTAGTTGTTATTCTTATATACTCTTACCCAGAATAGTTAGTTGATTAAACTATATTTGACTAGATCTTAAATCTTATATCCAACTTTTATTTGTAATTAGTCAATTAAATTTAAAACAAAAGGAGCTTTGCTTAAAGAATAAACTATTTCAATGGATAAGTCGTGTCTTTCTTGATAATTGAACTAATTAAATTGTATAATCAAAATGAAATAATAGTTTTATGAAATTTTTAAGATTAGTGCAAATTTTAAGTTGGCACTAAACCTGTTAAATAAATACTGAAAGTTTTCTTGCAGATCGAAGATACAGAACTTAAATTTTGTATCTGATAATTATGATAAATATCTAAAATTTAAAGTCTCTTTTTAAGTAATATAAACTTTATTTTTGTGCAATAAAGCCAACAAAAAGACACCAAATTCATTAGACCACATTACAAATTTAAAGGACCAAACTACGTCTAGCTTTTTTGGACTAAAAAGAGTATAGAAAATTTGCGATGAATGATTTTGTAATTTTTATTTGTTTGTATGAATGTATAATAAACATATATAGGTAATTCTAGTACGTGTGTGTGTGTCTGTGTGTTGGATATATACATATACATATATATGTATGGTAAAGTAAATCGGCAAGTCGACAGATGCTAATTGAAGCGCATTTGTAAGCGTTTAAAATGTATGACTATCTCCGTCACACAAAGAGTGAGACAAATACACACATACGCCCTGTGGGCCCAACGAAAAAAAAAAACCAAAATCTGAAGGGGCCAAACAGTATGATGCTAATGGGTTTTCCATCTGTGTGTGTAACGAGGTATTTTTGTGTGTGTGTGTGTGTGTCACTTAAGGAAGTAATTGAAATTTACGTTGTCTTGTTATTTACATTCACAAAATTTGGTTTCCGTTCCTTTTTTTTCTTCCTTTTGTTTCGAAAATTTCCTGTTGTAAAAGTTACTTAAGTACATATGCACTTGAAAGTTTTATCATAATACTGTAACGTCTGATAAGAGAGAGAAAAAAACGTTGTATTGATTTCTGGACAGCAGCTGGACATCCAAAACAGCTGCAGCTCTCCGCAGATGATAATTGGGTTTGTCAAGTGACACATACACACACACACACAGAGACAAAGAACAGATGTGTTTTACGGAATAGCCGAACCGTATAACATTAAGTCACGGAGCCGACTTTCAGATACCTAATATACCATTAGAAGAACAACTTAAGTTTTAATGATAGAACATAATCGCGTAAAACCAGTTTTATTTTCCCCTCATATTATGAATGACTGGTTTTTTGGCACTAATATTCTTTCTATCATAAATAATAAACATCAAGTTTATTGTCAATATCTCAAAAATCAAACTAGTTAACGCTAAAATAATGAACAACATGGCGTATTAGTAATATTGAGTAATAAACAAACTTGTTCTTGTGCGTCAAGAGCAATTTTTTATATATTCTGCAGAAAATAATTTTAGAAAATTATTTCCCCTTGATTTTAATATGAGGAATATTTTCGAATTTATCAGTTTTTATCAATTTATTTTAATTGTGCTTTATGTTCATTAATAGATATTTAATCCCCTGCATTTGGAAGCAATTTATTAAAATAGTTTTATTTTCTTTTTTATTATATGTAACTAATATATAAGTATAAAAAAAAAATACTCTTCTAACTTTGACTTTATATCGGAGGATTCCATTAAAGCCAAGTTCCATGAGTCTAACCAAAACACGTCTAAAAGATAGCATGATTAGATACAAACGGGTATCAACATGACTCAAAGAGTGATTATCGAAAAAAATCAACACCAATGAAAGCTGTAAATTGTTTATTTAAATATTTGAGTAATTTTTTTTTGAAAATTTGTGAATAAGTAGCACGTGGAGCTTTATTTTTCAAACACCACCCACCACACAATTTCGTCTTATGCTTCTTTTGCTTTGTTGTTTCGGTATATCGATATTAATAATTATCGTAGAATTCGCAAATGTAAAATTCAACGACAACCACAAGAAAGAACATATTGTTGTATGCCTCCATCTGTCTCGCTGTCTCTGTCTTTCTTTTAGCCACAATTAACTTTCTTTCCGATAACAGAAAACACACACGCAGCTGTTTGTCAATTTCAAGGTCCACCTGTGGGGGCACCTACACTTATCTTATACATATATTGAGGTGTGTGTAAATGCAATATACACGTATGTATGTGAGTATGTACATATGGACTTGGCATGTACAAAGTATGCTTGGGCATTATTATATTGCCTTTTTCCATATACAAAGCTTAGCCTTATCTCTTAAGCGCATTTGCAAATAATTATTAATATTATCAATGTCCAAAATGGCAAAATGTTCAAAGTTAAGCGAATAGAAATTGTTTAGTTTGTTATCTAAGGATTAGCAATCGAAATGATTTGCAAAACAAATAACTTATAACCTAGTTTCATTTATTTTCCCTTATGAGAGAGAAGAAGTTCTCCTTTTTCTAACATTCGAGATATATGTAAAATGGCTCACTTTACTTTTATTCCAAATTCATTTACATTTGAAAATGATTTTTAGCTAAATGTACATATATGAATTTAGCATGACTTTCAAAGATCTTCAAAGAAAGTCACTTGTATACATATCTTTACTATGATAATCCCAAAAAGAAAGGCTAAACAACCTCGAAATTTAAAGTATATATACTTAAACTAATGACTAGAGATAATATATTAACTTCTAGTTTCATTAGAACAATGGAATAATGTAATGTTTTAACGATACTCAATAATCTTTATCCTTAATAGGTCTTTTGACGTTGAACTTAAAAATAAAATAGACATTTGATTGATTTGCATGTAGAAACTGTATTAAATTATTTAAACTTAATGGCTTTTGGCGTTTCAACTAACACTAATTGCCCATAACTTTTCAACTCAAAAGGATAGTTGACTGCATTATAAAGGTCAAATATTTACTTTTAAGCTACGCTTTAAATCAATTTGGAATGTTCTAGCGAAACAGAAATAATAAAAAAGTAAAATTATTTTGTACTTAATTGGCATTTTAATTGAATTGGATTTTATGGCGCGTGAATTGTGAGTTGCCTTGGCAACTGTTTTAGCTTGCCCTGCCAGCCAGCATTGGGCCACCATTAACAACAAAAAATGCTCCAATTGATGCAATTAAGTGGATCTCTCACTCACTCTCGACTCTCTTTACTTTGATTGATCTTTAGCTATTTGTATATACATACATACACACATAGATAACTCTTGGCCAGCAGACCGAAAAACATGTTTGAAGATCTACTTAATATGCCAGAGACTGTGACCAAAAATAAAAAAAAAATAAAGACAGTGAAAGAAATAACAACAAATAGTTAAGTTTTTTTGTACCCATCAATTTGAAGGTTAAAACAGGGGTATATTGAAAATGCTTACATAGACAGATGGAAGGAATAATACATAGATACATTTATATATTTTTATGCGTTTTACTATTAATATTGAATCTAAAGAAGGCAGGGGGAGGTATTTGTCCCGGGTGGCTAAGATTATTTCATGGTTTAAACTTAAATTTAAACTTTTAAAGCCGTGTAATAGTTTAGTCAAATTATGGATCTTTTTCTAATAAAAGTTATAAAGTTATTTGCCATAATCTTACACTATGCAAATAAAACTTTAAGTACATTTCGTACTGGGAAAGAGAAGAAAGATAATTAAAGCGTTTTGAATTGTTAATTTCTTGATTTTTGTAAATTTCTTCCACCTGTGTATGTACAGGGGAATGTATTCATCAAGTTATCTTAAATACAACGTGAATAACAAGTGCTAAGTGGATACAAACCGTCGGCCGTAATGTTGTTAGCCCCGTAAGACACAATAGACAAAGTTTAGATGAAATTTACCGTCTGCTAAAAAGTTATTTCCATTCTGCGAGAAATACCACATTTTGTTCCAAAGTTTTTTGGGAGTAATGGAACGAAATCGACTAAATGGCGCCATGATATCGACAGTTTACAATGGGAGGAAGTGTCTTGTGTTAGGGGAAAAATTTGACGCTATCAAATTGTTACGAAGTATCTCGACGTCTGGGCCGTGACTTAACGAATGAATTCGTCTTTTGTTGGAGAGTATTATTTACCTTTTCATTAACTATTTCGCGGCTTTTTGCTAGATGTTTTTGTTCGTGTGTGTGTGTGTGTTTTTTTTTTCGACTGTCTGCGGTTTCTTTTTTTTTTTTTTGGCATTTTTGTAAACAGCGAAAAAAATCGTGCGCAGTAAATCTAAAAGGCCGATAGTATGCAGGGGGAGCTGTCCCTCCATCTCTTTTTACAGTGACCGAGGGCAAAAGCGAACGCGTTCGAATTTGTCGTGTGTCTACTTGCTACTTGTTGATTTGTTTGTTGTTGTTGTTCTAACCACATATACATAGTCGATAAACGTTGATAAGAGAACGGGGGCGGGGCGGTTCGAGGCGGGTGAGGGCAGTATTATCAATTGCTTCTTGTCAGCAAAAGAACAACAACAAACAGCAGAACACCACGCATAACCTAGCCACAAAGACCAACAAATTCGCAAATCAATCACGTGCGCGCTTGCTCTTTACCTCTATCGTTCTATCTCGCTCTCCATGTATGCCCACTATCTCATACTCGAAAGAGAGCAAGATTACAGTTGGAATGCGTTGGGGGAGTATGCCCATCAGCACGCGCCTTCACACAGAAAGAGAGTGTGTCTGTCTGTCTGACTGTGCGCTAATATGATAACTGCATACATACATAAGTAACCTCAAGTATTTCCTCTTCTCATTTAAATTGTAAAGTGCTTCTGTATGTGTAAGCGTGTGAGTGTGTGTGTTTTCCCAACAAATTCACAAGCCCCCACAAGTCCTCAAACAAAAAATGAGCGAACGGTAGCTCCATTTGATGGATAGATCGCTTGAAATTCTGCGTATTATATGATTATAGGCTTGTAAAAATCTTATCTCCCATCCGATAAGAAACAGAAACAACAATTTGCTTTATCTAGTTAACAAACTTGTTCAAAAAACTTATGTCACTTATTGTTAATCAGTGTTGATTTTGTTTTATTTAGTTAAACATTTATTTTGGACGTTTTTAATTGGGTTATCATTCTAGGAAATTTGTAAAATATTTTATCTCACAACGTCTTTTAAGTAATTTCATATACCATTATTAAACTCTCTAGTTTTTTGTTTTAGTTAAGAGATCAAACATTTGAATTGACTAAAATTCATCAGTAATTTGATTTTACGTTTTCTGTTAATATAGTTTTTTTTACTAGTTTTCATTTTTAATGCATTTATTATTAGTTTGCGGTAAAGTATGTAAGCCTACAGGGCCAGATTAAGTAACTTGCGAGAGGAGCCCGTGACTTTTCGAATAAAATACTCTTATTCCTCCCTTTTAAAACAAAAATTGGCCATTTTCCAAGGGGGTATTCTCCTGTGGAAGCATATTGGAAAATGTCCCGCTTGCCCGCCCCTTTATCTAGCCCATTTAGCATTGTATTATTTTATTTATTGATCTTGTATTCCTTATTTAGTTGAAATATAGTCGAAGATCTTCTTGATGTAACTTTTGAGAAATATTACAAATTTGTCGAAAATAAAAAATTAATACCTATTCAGCCTATTGCATACTTGAAGGGGCCACTTCACGACTCAAAATTCGCCTTTTGATGTATATCTTTATGTTTCAATTCGATATTCACGATTAATTCAAGACTAGTTTATCAATGGATAATAAAATATATCGTCCCCTCTGTAATTTGAACTAATTGTAAGTGCTGATAACATTTTAGCTAATGCTTGGCTTGTAGTTAAGTTTCTGAATTTCCTAACGTTTTGTGACGAATTCTAATTAGTTCAGCAGAATATAAAGCTGAACCTGTCGCCCATTAACCCCCTATTTCCCTCTGAACAACCACATTTTCATCGTACTTTGACAACTTTGGGGCACGTGAAATAAAATAGGCCATGGAAATGTTAACAAATCGATATATTTTTCATTCGCCTTCGTTCTAAGCAATTCCAAATTTTAAAATTGTCCTAAAGCCTCAATAAAGTTTATTGAACCTCCAATTTAAGTTGTAGAAGAGCCTAGAGGAAGCAAATTTGCAAAACGGCCTATCCAAAAAAAACTGAATTGAGTGCAGTAATACAAAAAAAAGAAAAGGAATAAAGGAAAAAGGAAGTAACTAAACGAAACGAAACAAAAACACAACAAGGACGAGAATAAGGTGGAGCAAAGGTCCTGCCACTGCCGCTGTATCGATTAAACATGAGCAGGGGGGGACACTTTGAGGTCCTAGGAGTCACGTAGTCTGAGGCGGTATCGGTTGGCAACACCAGCGCACGCTCATACACACACACACACACACACACACACAACACACACGGTAAACACACGTTTGATTACCGCGTGTAAACAGCAACAAGAAATCCAAACAATAGAATAGCAACAGAACTTGCAAGGACTCTTACAGAGCTGCGGCAGGCCACGAAGATTGTGCAACATTGTTGTTGTTTTGCCCTCTGGTTGGGCCAACTTAGAGTCACATGTTCAGTGAAGCCAAATGGCAGACACGGACAACTTAGCCAATGATGTGAAGCAGCTGCTGCAGCAGGAGCAGGATCAAGAGAACCGGAGAAGGCCACGACAACAAAAGTCAATACCACCTCCGAAGCCAATCCGCAAAAAGAAAACAACAGCCACGCCCACCGCCATTCTGTGCGAACTGGCACGACTCAAGGCTCAGCAAAAGTATCTCGAATGCAATCAAACTAAACTAAATCCCCAACACTTTCAGGATGATGACCTCCAAATAGATGAAGTAAACGATCTACAGGATACCAAGAGTAATGACAATTCTAGACCGAATAGTTCATCGGCAGTAATTAGTCTAATTAATGAAATTGAGCGCGTAAAAGTTAAATTAGATGACAAGTTAAAAACCTATCGAACTGCCAAACGTGATGAACTTCAGGATATGTGGCATTATATGGGTTCCCTAAGGGAAGATGTCTTTCAACCCGAAAGACTCAGCCAGTACACAATGAATGCCCTAAGGGAACGAATTGTGGGTCTTAATGGTCAGCTCGAAAGGTTAAAGATCCAAAACTGCAAGGAATTGGAAATGCTAAAAGAACAATATGAGCGAATGGAAAAGGAAAACAGTTTTGTGTGGAAAGAAAGCCTTTAAAACGAAAAAAGACACGTTCTCATTGGAACTGCTTCAAAATTATTTGCATTTGTATTGAAATTATAAGTTGACATTGCGCATAACTGTATAGTATAATTTTATAATGTTTGTGTAATATACTAGATGCATATTATTTCAGAGAAAAACACATTGATAATTGTTTTTGTTATTGTAAACTAGTTGATTTTATGCTTGTCATAAGCTCTGGGACACAATTGAACTTTCGTTGAATTTATTTTCTAGTGGGTCCTTGAGGTGAAAATTGTGGAAATCTTAATTCAAGCGTTATCAAAATTTATGTGGTAGACTTTGGTTTAGAAGTTAAAATTTGACTATCCATTTATAAAGAGACGTTGCTATCTCAGGCGGTTCGATTGACCTTTTATCGATATTTTCCAAATGCAATAATGAATCATCCTTTTGAGTTTGTAGTGGGCTCGTTAAGAATGAAACAAAGGAAAGAAACAATATTAAAAACAATCTGGCATGGTCAACTTTAGTTAACAAATTTCCCATTTCAATCTCTTCTTCTTTTCATAATGAGTCCTTGAGGTGGAATTGGAACACTATCGTTAATGCTTCACACAATTCAATAGGGAACACTTCGATGGAAATATGAAACTTGGTTGCGGTTTCTGTTATGCCCTTGTCTTAAATTAAAACATAAATTGATGAAATGAATTAGTTCATTAGTTCAAGAAGTGGAACACATTTCCATGTGCAACATAATTAAGGTCTAGCTTCAATAATTTGCCAGCTGACTAATTTCTATTGAAATTTTACTCACTCATCGTGTCGTCAGTCATAATCAACATTTTGAGACCTTGCCCAGGGCATTATTTGTTGCTGTTCGTTGTTGTTGTTATTTCTTGTTTAAATCAATAACCAAAGAACCTTTAAGCCATTTCGCCTTGAGGGGGGTGCCCAAGGATTCACAATAAAAAAAAAGACGACGACATTGTTTTTGCTGTTGCGATTATTTTGAATGTCTCGGCAATCAAGGCTTAAGGTTGGGTTCATCGCGTACGCTCACCAGGACCGCCAAGCCAGAGACCCTTCAAACGGAGGCAGGGACGCTCAAAGAAAAAAAAGGTCAAATGACACGTGGCAATGGCATTTCATGTGCCTTCCATTTGGCCCGCCAGTTGCGCTGACAAAACACTTTGGCCAATTGTCGTGCATCATTTTATGGTAAAAATGAATTGGAGCGCGAGGAGAGGGAACGAGGACTCAAGGCGCAGGGGCGTTTGGGAAAAATAGGGAGGTTGCCTACAACAAAGTTTAGTTTTGAATTCCAGTTCACGTGGCTCTGGCATTTCCTAGGGCGCAATATCAGCTTGAAATCAGTTTTGTTTTTTTTTTTTTCCCCTGTTGCAGCCATCACAGCGGTTCATGCAATTATGTAAAGTGTCAAATACACATTTCACCAAGAAAAGAGAGAATTCCCTTCCATTCCATATCATCTCCCTTCTCCACTCCCCATCTCGTTCCACATACGAGAATCTTTCTCGTGCTCAAATATTACGCATACGTGAAATGCATTAAACAAATATTTGTCAAGTTCAAAGTCCCCGCGATGTATGTATATAAGTATATTATATATTTTATATATTTATTTATTGCATTATGTATTATATACATTTTTTGATTATTTCGCCTTTAGTGCATTTTATTTGATTGAAAGTGTTGGCGCTTGTCGCCATCGATTTACAACAAAGAAACGAAACAGAAACCACAAAAACAGAGGAAATGAATTTGTTTAAAAACGTTGAATAGCAGACAAAATACTTTAACAACAACAGAAACAACAAAACCCAACAGCAATACAAATAATATATACTTAGTTATTAGAGCCGACCCACCGATACCTTAAATTTAGATATGTTTCATCAATTTTCAATTACAATTTACTTCTTACAATCTTAATTATGCAGTATTAACTATACCGTCGGTCCTTTAAAAAGTCGCTAAAATGTAGGCAACAGAGAAAAGTTTAAAGTAAATGTCGTAGACTGTTGAGCCACTGTGATCGAAATATTTAAGATACCTTTAAAAAAATTAGTTACACTGATACTTCTATTTAACATCTATTAATGCCCTAAATTTCTTAAAAACCTTGTACAAAATGTCTAAGTTATAAGCATAAAGGTTTTAAACAAGAACAATTAGAAGGGCAAAAGTGTCCGCTAGGTGCGCTAAAGTGTCTTGAAGGAGTAGGAAATATGGACTCATAGAGTACCATGCTTTACCATGCTTCAAATTAGTTAATAGTTTTTGGGCAAAACTTAGTCGATTGCCAAATATGCCTCTCATTTGTAAGCCCATTATGGTTAGAGGGTATAAAAACCGGTGTGATGATGCTGCGTTGCGCTCTGTTTGTCTGACTGGCTGCCTCCCATTGTCACTGCCGACCAGAGAGAGAGAAAGATAGATCATCAGAGAGAGAGAGAGAGAGATAAACGCACAAGGAGGAAGGGGGAGTGGGGGAGCGCGCGCTGACTTTTGTTGTTAATTATTTAACTTTTTGTTAAATTATTGAAATGTTTTTGCGAAAGGCAAATAAACACTCGCCATCGTCGTTGTCGTCTCGGCAACGGCAACAGCAACGACGAAAGTCGTGAGTAAAGAATGTTTTTGTCTTCGTCTCCCTCGTGAGCAACAACAACAACACCTCCTCCGTAACCATCCCCCACACCAACCTCCGCATTAGCGCCCATCACCTTCATCATCACCTCGCCGTCGTCGTCGTCATCGTCATCTTCCACCTCACACAGATACAGAACCAAACACGCGCACCATGTATGGCGCTGTCATCGTGTGTTGTTGCTGCTGCTACTGCTGCAGACTGTGCGCCTCCTACCCACCTGACCCTCCCCCGCCCCGTCACATAGACAGTGGTGCAATGGTGTACAAATTATTTAAACAAATTAATTGTACATGGACCAACATAATGAATCATTTAGTAGTAGAAAAAAGAAACTATATTTGTTAACATAAGATTAATGGAGTAACTCAAATCGTTTCCATGAAGACTTGTCAGAATTCTAAAGTTTTTAAATAAAAATATCAAACGCCGAAGTTAAATACACAAAATGTATGCCAGGGAAGGCGTAAGACACGGCTATAGCCGATATACAATTCGGTTTCTTATGATCTTCTGATCGAAAATATTTATACTTCATAGGATCTTACCAATTTCAACAATTTCGATTCGATTTCTTATGTTTATTTAATTGCTTTATGAGGTCAAAAACGTCTATAGTTAAAAATTAAGTTTGAATATTATAGAAATTTATTCTAATATTTTCATGGCACTTGCCCCACTGTTTTAGACGACCAAACAAGACATATTTTGCTCTTGTTCTTATGACTTTTTCGGCTGGCAACAAAAACCCACACAGCTTGAATTTCGCTGTTCTCAGTGCTCATTGCTCTGCCGCCCTCTTGGGCTCTCTCTTTCTCGCTCTCTCTCTTACTTACCGTCTCTGTCTCTGACCAAACGTTCGTTCACCTTCGCAGAAAACCCCAAAAACCCAAAGCCAAATCAAATCCAATCAAATCAAATCAAACAATCGACACCAAAGAATAATAGTTCTCAACTAAACGCGACCTTCCTTTGCTTATACCCTGTAGACTAATAGATAAAGGGGGTACATTAATGTTGTTAAAATTAAACTAATAAGTAGGAGAAAGTTTAGGTATATTCCTGATCAGGATCAACAGCCAAGGTTTTCTACAAAAGTTTTCTTCATATTGCATCAAGATTTTAGAATTAAAGCAGGGTATAGCAGAGTCGTTACGTCAAACATACCTAATTATTTTTTTTTGTTATTATTATTTGCAGGTGGCCATCAAGATCATAGACAAGACATGCCTCAACGAGGAATATCTAAGCAAGACCTTCCGTGAGATCTCCATATTAAAATCTTTGAGGCATCCACACATCACTCGCCTCTACGAGGTCATGGAATCCCAATCGATGATCTATTTGGTAACAGAGTATGCACCAAATGGTGAGATTTTTGATCATCTGGTAGCCAATGGTCGTATGAAGGAGCCGGAGGCGGCACGTGTTTTTACCCAACTCATTTCGGCTGTCCATTATTGCCATTTACGTGGAGTTGTCCATCGTGATCTCAAGGCGGAAAATGTTCTACTCGACAAGGATATGAACATTAAGGTGAGCACGAAATACAAAATCCAAAAACTTATGACTAAATTTTTGGTTTTATTTTTTCATTTGATAGCTGGCTGACTTTGGTTTTAGTAATCATTATGAGGAAGGTTCCACATTGAGAACGTGGTGTGGTTCACCACCGTATGCGGCACCAGAAGTATTCCAGGGACTGGAATATGATGGTCCCAAATCAGATATCTGGAGTCTGGGTGTAGTACTCTATGCATTGGTCTGCGGGGCATTGCCCTTTGATGGCAAGACCATATTGGAGCTAAAAAGTCGTGTGGTATTGGGCAAATTTCGCATACCATTCTTTATGTCACAAGGTTAGTTTAATAATCCAAAAGTTAGAGAAGACTTTTTGCTAATCGTTTCTAATCCCTTTTGCAGAATGCGAACATCTTATTCGGAATATGCTTGTTGTGGAGCCCGATCGACGTTATGCCATCAAACAGATTATTAAACATCGGTGGCTAAGTGAGTGGCAATCAGAGCTACAAGATGATGAACGATGCATGGAGGGTTCAGGATCGCAGACGAGTGGTTTATCACATTCGGCATCAGCCTCATCGCTAGCAAGTTCTGGTGATATGGTCTCCTCATCATCCTCGGCCACGCCACAATTGGATTCGGTGGTCATGACGCATATGTTGCAATTACCGGGGCTAACGGCCGACATGATTGCCCAGTCGGTGCATGAGCAACGCTTCGATAATATCTATGCCATATATAATCTGCTGCAAGATAAATTGCAACAGAAGCGACGCGAAAACCAAAGACTGCAGCATCATGCCAGTTTGGCGTACTCAAGATCCCGTAAGACTAGCATAACAACGGGTGTGGTGGATCGCTCTGAGCCCATGGTTAAGCAGGAATCTCTGGATCGTCTCAGTCCCTTAAGCAATGCAAATGCCTCGAGTTCAGCTTTGGGTTTCGGTTGGACGGATGTTGCGGTGGATCTAGAGAAGTTCGGTGACTTTGAATTGGAGTGTCTGGCGCGTCCAAATGATGTAAGTAACTTGAAGACTTTGTTTTTTTGACAGGTTCTCTGATGTTAATTTCCTTTTTGTTCAGCCTCCGGTTCATGGTCATCATTTGAGTGCCACAGCTGGTGGGATTAATGGAGCTGCCAATACCAGGCGACATACAGTGGGTCCTGGCGATGTGGCTCATGAGCAGGCTTTGGCTAATCCTAATGTGCCGCCTATTGACTTTAAGTGTGCTCCACAATGTCAGGATCCTGCACATAATGTTCCATATTATCCAATGAATCTGCCTATGCTGCAAAATCAACCATTGCAGAATCTGACCATCAAGGATCAGCATTTGCTCAAGCCACCTGTCGTTATGGGAGCCAGTGAGTACAGCATCAGCTGTTTGTCCTTTCTTTTCGTCTTTCCTTCTTTACTTATTAACCGATCTTTGTGCGTTTTTTCTTTAGGTTCCTTTGGCCGTCGTGCTTCAGATGGTGGAGCCAATTTGCATATTTATTATCCCGCCACAGGATCAACAGCTGTAGTTCCTGCTCAGCCTCAACAAATGGATACAGTTGGCTACTATATCAATTCCCCGGGCAACCAAGAGCTATCACCCCTCAATGAACAGGCTGCTGGCTTGCAGTATTGTCCCGAAACCAGTGGCGAAGAGTGTAGCGAAGAAATACAGAGGTTAGATCTTGCTTTATCCTAATGTAGCTCTTAAACTAAAGTTCCCTTATTTTGATTTCCCTTAGCTACATGCAGAAACGTGGTTGTGTTAAGAGACACACGGTGGGTTGCACTGAAGATCTTTCGGTTGGCGGAGATATGGCCCACATGCAGGTCACTCCGGGCACCTCCAATCAGGCTGCAGCGCCACCAGGCAGTGGTGGCGGCAATATGCGTACCAGACGCACAGGTCTATTGACTGTCACCGAAAGACCACCAGGTGGGTTATTGAAAAGCCTTTTACTAAGGAATCTATTATGGACTTTGTTCTGCCTCCTATGTCAATACTTCAAGACCCAAATTCCATTCATTGACTATGAATATTTCTACGAAATTATGTGAATAATTTATTGTATTTATTAACTAATTAAAAAACCTCTGGCTGGGTCAAGTTAACAATTTTACACAAACCTAAAACAAAATATGCGATAAATCAAAATTCATAATCTCTTTCATGGGATTCCCCTGTAGTTAACTCAGTGATGGATACAAGGGGGGCAAAAATTTATTTAAAGTGAAAGAAACTGACTTTTTTGATTGTTAAAAGTTTGTAAAGAGAAGACTAGCTAAGGTTTTAATCGCTCGACTTATAATTTTGTAAATTTCTTTTCCCCCACCTAAAGGAGTAGTCTCATTTGTAACCTGTTTTTTTTTTCAACCCTTTTTTATTAACTTTCTCATTTGTTTGAAATTATGTTTTAAACATATTAAGGATTAGATTCAGCACAGATGTATTACCTTATTTAAAATATTGGCCATTTTTAATACTTCAAGTCTCTTAAAATTAAAAAAAATGTATTTGCCCCTACAACAAAAATAGATCCGCCGCTGTTTTTTTGTATTTGCTTTGCTTTGCTTAATTAAACCTGCATAATTTGTATTTTTTTTTTTTTTTTGTAACTAATTTGTTCTACATTTTTTAATAATTTTTAATTAATTAAAAATCCTCTTATGTTATAAATAATTTGATTTTTTTGTTTTTTAAACTTTTTCTTTTCATTGTTTTGGTTTTTATAATGAATTATTTGCCGCAACCAATCGACCAACCCACAACAACAACAACAAATTGCTGCTCCCTCTGCCGCTGCTGCTGCTGCTCCACTGCTACTGCTTCTTGACCCATCTCTCCACCCCCCTCAAACTCCAGTAATTTGTCCTGAGCTTATACGTGAAGTTGAATCTCGCATGAATCGCGACTATTTGCCGCCCACACTAAAATCCCTTAGTCAATCGCCACCAAATGGCACCTTTGCCAATATGGGTGGCGGTATGATTGGTGGTGGTGTTGGTGGCAATGTTGCCACAGGTGTCCTGCCCCTTGCAGCCGGTGGCTCAGTGCCACTTGTTATGACACCCACAACGGCGGCAAAATATCGTGGCGCCTATCGTGCTAGTAGTAAATTGCCAACTGTTCAGGAGGGTGGTAAGTGATCCCGACTACGTTACCCATTGATAAGCAAGGGATTTCAAGTTTTGAGAATCTTTTCACTCAACTTCTATGTGTACTTTTCTCTTTTTCCTTTGTCATTTTGCTTAACCAGGACGCTACAGTCCGGTAAGACGTGCCTCGGAGGGCTCCAAATCCCAATTTCAGGGACCATTGCAGGAATGCCAATCCCTGCAGAAAGGTATTGCACAGAGAAACTTTTTGGTTGCACCCAGTCCGCCGCTTTTAGAAAATTCAATCAGTCTGCCAGGTAAGAAACAGAAATTCGGTAAACAAAACGCAACTCAGCTTCGGCTTCACTTTGATCTCTCTTTAATATGAACATTTCTAATAAATATTTGTCTCATTCTATAGGTTCACCCATTCATGGCAAACCCACTGGAATGCAGCTAGCTCTGCGTCGGGGACATGATATAGAGGTTCCTCCGGAAGCCATCAAAGGCCTAATGCCTGCCTTGGATCGTCTGGTCAAGGAGCAGCGTGTTAGCTATGAAATAGCCAATAAAATAATCTCATCGCATGTGGTTCCCATTGATTTGGCACCACAATTGGGACTAGCTGCCCACGCTTCGTCAAGTACGGCGGCTGTTAGTGGTGGCCATTTGGATCAGAGTCATCTGCTTCATCATCATCATCAGCAGCAACAGCCCATTCATAGTTATAGTGTATCGCCGCTATCATTGCCACCTGGTGGAGCTGGATCTGCGGTGAATGCTTCTCTCACTGCGGCAAAGCAAACGTTTGGTCAGCCCTTCTGTGGCTATCAATACCATCAGGCCGCTGCCGCCGCCATGATTTTGCCATTGCAGCCCCAACTCCAATTAGTTGGCCCGTTTAGTAATATCAATTTGGGGGCGAGCACTTCCAATTCGAGCAGTGGATGCCAGTCGCCTGTGTATAGCAATAGTAACAGCAGTTTCAGTGGCAGTTGCTCACCCAATCCTTATCTGCCTGGGACTGGACCTTTTAATCCAGTTAATGTGGTTGCCGGAGCGGGCGGGTCATCACCTCTGCATCAAATAACCAAGGGTATATCAGGCCTTAGCACGGGCGCAAGTGTTGGAGCTGGAGCTGGTGGCTCTATAACGCGTGGCACTTCGGCAGCTAGCGAAGGAGCTGCTGCAAATCAGCCATTGGATCTGTCCATGGATGTTTGCGGTGGTAGTGGTGGCGGTGGTGAAGCTACTGATTATGCGTCAGCCAATTGGTTTATGCCCGCTGCTTCTTATTATGATTTGAAACCATTGAATTTGTCACCTGCCCAGCCAGTTCGAGTGGTGCCCACACCACCAGCATCACCCAATCTCTGTATCATACAGGAGGAAAATGGAAATGGCCAGATGTGTCATACCATTAGTACTGGCACACCATATGCTGGTTGTACAGGTGGCATAACTCCACAAATATGCCTTACCGATGTCCAGGGAAGTGAGATCACATTGGTGGCCCTCTCCTCGGACAATAGTCGCGATAGTGAGGATTCTTTGGAGCCGCATACGCCCGTAATGTCACTGCAGGTAAGACCTTCAAATTTCTATTCATCAAAAGATCGGTTCTTAATTTGCAAACCTTTTCTTTTAGGGTCTTATCATCACTGAACCTAGCAATGATATGCCTTCCATTACTCGTGGAATTGGACGTAAGGCTAGCTTGGATTGTGAGCCAAGTCATGCGGCCGGCTGCTCTTATCAAGGCTCCCAAGGCCATGGTCAAGGACAAACTCAATCTAATGCCAACGACGCACATCGGCGGGGCAGTGACAAGTCACTTGGTTTCTCCGATGATTCCCTCAGCAATGACTCGAATAATTTATCACCCTGCCAAGAGCCATCGGCCAGTTCGTCTGGCTTCAAATCCGACTCACATTCCGATATGGGCGATCACACTGAATGCGGTCATCTAACTCCCGATTCCATGTGCGATTCGCGGCGTATGTCCGATGAAATGTGCTATGAGGTTCCCCTGCCCCATGAATGTTCCAATTTGGACTCCACACGCATACTTGAAATGGTAAAGCAAACCATTGATTCCACCATGCCGCCAAAGGGTTTCATTCTGCACAAGGGAAGCATTAGCTCAGAGGACAGTGGGGCAGAGTCCCGACACAGCAGTGCCTCATCCAGCTCGAATCATGGTGTCGGTGTCTCGGAGGCAGTCGCAATGGTTGCCAACGCGTCGTCGTCCACTTATGGCGAATCGGCGACAGCGACAACAAATCTCAGTCTGGAGTATTCGGGTGGCCTGCAAATTGAATTGCAAGTGTGCGAGGGACGTCATCGTGGTGATCATCATGGTGCCGGCAAAGGCATCAAACTGAGACGTATTTCGGGGGATCAATTTGAGTATGGAAAAATCTGTCAGCAATTGATTAGTACCATAACCATGCAGCAGGTGGCGGGTTGAGAACCAATTTTATCCATACACCCACACCCAGTTATCCACTTGTGATCTTTGGGATCTTTTAAGTTTTTATTTTATATGTTTTTTCATTATTATTATGATTATTACTATATTTTATGTTTGGTTTTAGCTACCTAAATGGACTACTCGCCTTGCCTAAACTCTGCGTAGCTGTGATTTAAGCCGTATCCTAGAATGTCTGTGTCCAATATGTTGTGTATGCATGTGTGTTTGAGACTGTGTGTATGTGTGAGTGAGTGTGTATAGCTTGTGACGGATATAAGCAATTATGGATATATACATATATTCAATGTTGTAATCCTGTAAATAACTTTCTAATGTTTTTCCTATTCGAAAAAAAACAACAATTTCATTTACGTTTCTTGAAACTGTAGTAACATAATCAAAAGATCACAGACTCCGGACTCCTAACTAGTTAGTTTAACGAAACGCGATCTATATAGTAAACGGTATAAATATATATTAGTTATGCACATTACATACATACATACAAAATACGTATGTACATAAAAACAAAACAATATATATGAATAATATCTTAATATGTAAGGAGAGACAAATTTCCGCACATAGTAGTAGTTTAAAGGCGAGTTTTTTTTTAAAAAAAAAAAAAACAAAATAATTTTCAAGAAAAATTACATTCCAGTAGCAAAAATTTTTTCATACTAATGTTCTACGTTCTAGTTTAAAATTTCAATATATACATAGATATATACATATATATATATATTTATATATAAATTAATATTATTTTAAAATTTTATTGTGCAATTTTCGATGCGATGCAAAATAATTTGTTCTCTATATATATATATATATATTATTATATATGGGATAATATTAGAAATCTGTTAGATAGCCTAGGCAGTTTTTGCTCCGTTACCTTCTAAGCTCTTTGATTCCGTTAAACTTTAAAAACAAATAACAAAACAACAACATAAACAACTTTGTTCGTATAATACACAACAAATTGATAAATCTAATTTTAAAAGACTGCTGTGATTTTAAATGTAATAATTACTTATTTAAAATGAAAATGAAAAACCGAAAAACAACAACAAACAAACAGAAACAACAAATAAACAAATGAGAAATTAGTTATTATATATATATATTATATTATATATATTAAATAATTCATCCTTTATCTAAATAAATTACAAACTCTCCAGAAATCTAAAAAAAAAACAAATTTGTTTAATTTTTATGAATTAAAAAAATGCCGCCAAAGGGATGCCACTTTATGGTGTTGCCAGATTGTCTTTGAAACGATAGGCACGCCTTGAGATTGTTATCGATAAACACGTGTGATTTGTTGTTGCCGAAAAACGCTGCTGGAATTTTGCAATTGTTTTGTTTTTTTGTTATTGTTATTAAGCCGAACAAACGCAACAAGTAAACACCTGCAGTACTCCCCGCAAACTCCGCAGGTCCCACAAGCATTGAGATCAGGTAAAACCTCGATGGACCTGATACTGAATACTGGCTAAATTATTGATACATTGACCCGTGGCCCGGAACGTAGGGCCATTCGAGAGAAAAATGATTTGTCGCTTGTGTCTGAACACTGCCAGCGATGAAGACATAATACATATATTCGATAGCGCGGGCCAGTCAATAAATGTGGCCTCGATTTTGGCCAAATACTTTTGGTTCGAGGTGAGTTCAATACAGCTCAAATAAAGCAAATAAATTGCTATGTCCCTTTCAGCCAAAGAGTGATGACCCAATTTCCACGGTCATCTGTGTAAGCTGTTGGAAGCGTGTGAATGATTTTCATGAGTTCTATGTCGTTGTGGAGAAGGCTCATCGTCTGCTGACTGAAAGATTCTCTTTCAAAAATGAACTGAAAGCCAATAGCAACAGTTTGAACGAAATCGATACTGAATCGGGAACGGATGGCGGTGACGGTCACCATGTGGTGGACGACAATGATGATTTTTTCTTTCAAAACACTGACTACGAAGACTGTGGCAATGACGATTCCTTCAGCAATGAACAGTTTCTCAATGACGTGTTGAAGCAAACAGACATTACAGAAGACCAGGACCCCACAGAAACGGACACGTTGGACTTTAAAGATGTGCCTATAATTACGGAGCAGTCGGAACAGCGTCGCGAAACAAGATCCGTTGCCAAGAGCAAAGCAGAAGCTGCCACCACAAAGAAATCTCTCGATGTAGCTCCTGCCAAGAAACGTGGCCGCCATCGAAAGGTGGCAGTGGAGGTGGAAGAAACTGTACAGAAAGAAAAACGTTACAAAAACTATAAGAATGCCATGAAGGAAATTGATCAAAAAATTGCCGCTCACATGCGGCTCACGTGCGATATATGTCACGAGGGACAGGAAACATTCTTAAAGCTCTGCAAGCATATGCTACAAGCGCATCATAAAAAAGGCTATGCCATTTGTTGTAATAAAAAATTCTATAAGCGTTCTTTTCTCACCGATCACATTGATCGACATGCCAATCCAGATAAATTTAAGTGAGTGGTAAAGTGATTACCACAATTTAATATTCGCCTGATCCATGCGTTAGTCCTTTTTCTAATCCATTTGCCTGCTTTCAGGTGTCAAGAGTGTGGCAAGACTTTTGCGGACAAACAGTGTCTGAGGAATCATGAGCTACTTAAGCATCAGCCTGATGAAGAAAAGACCTTTATGTGCGAGAATTGTCCCAAACGTTATACCAAGCAGTATTTATTGGATCAGCATCGTATAATACACAAGGAAAGAAATGTTCCATGCGATATATGCGAAAGACGGTGGGCATTGATGTTCCCGCTCGGCTTGACCCATAACTAATCTAGAGTTTTATATTTTTCTAGTTTTCCAAACGTCTCTTTATTGAGTTCCCATGTAAAAATGGTTCATGGCAATTATGGAACCATGTGCGATATTTGTGCTCAGGTTATACGCGGACGTGCTGCCTTCCAGCGTCATCAATTGGAGCATGCTGGAATTACTGAGCCCAAGGTTCAGTGTGATATATGCGGATCATGGCATAAGAACAAATATAGCCTAAGGAAACATATACGCCGGCACCAGAGTTCATATGAGGAATGCACCTGCAACATATGCGGCAAGGTATCACCCAATCGAAGTGCCATGCTCAGTCATCAACGTTATGTCCATATGTTGGATCGCAAACACGAATGTAGTGTGTGCAATAAAGCATTCAAAAAGGCCATTACCCTTAAAGAGCATATGACCATGCACACGGTAAGTGAAGCCTTCAATCCTAATACACTTAGAGTAGCCTAACATTTATCTTTATCCACAGGGTGAAGTTCTCTACCAATGTCCACATTGTCCGAAAACCTTTAATTCAAATGCCAACAAACATTCGCATCGAAAGAAATGTCATCCCAAGGAGTTTGAAGAGGCGCGCAAAGCCCGTTCAGAAAAGCGTATGTCATCGACTGCGACCAATAATACTCCCAGTGCCACCAGCAGCACTAGCATTATAACCATTGAAAGTGGTGAGGGAGAAACTCAAAATATTCTTCTAACAACCACCAGCAGGACAATCAATGAGGTTGAAGCCTTGGATGGTGGTGAACCCTTAAAAGCGGAGAATCTGGAATTTACAATCTGTCTTAGTTCTCAGGAGGCAGTGTGATGAGAATGCAAAAAAATCTAAAATAATTTTTTTTTTCTTATTTTTTATTATGTTTCCTTAGGCTAGCATGAAGATTAAACAAAAATTAGAATGTTTTCAAGTCTTTGGAGCCATTAGAGTGGAATAACAAAAATACTAACCACGTTCGCATATAATTTCCACGGCATTTGGTTCCATAAGAACAGATTCCAAACAACGATGAACAGCTGAACCCAGAATTTCATCTAGCAAAAAGTTTACCAGGCTACAAAAAAAGAAATGAATTGTACCTAAATTAAAGCAAATTCATTTGCCACTTACTTTTCATCGCTGACAAAGCGCCAGAGATTCATTTGCAAATAGTGGGCATCCACTTGAATCTGTTGTAGACCAAATTTACTAAATGTACGCAAACGGACGCACTCCAACAAAGTCTGAAAGAGTTTAAGACAAAAGGATTACAATAGAACTGGGTAGGATTTCGTATCTAGGTCATACTTTTAGGCCAATTTTGATGATGCCCATGACAATGGAAGCCTTGGTAAATTCCACAGATGTAAAAATATCCACGCGCTCGGAGAATAAGCGATGTATATTGCTAACATAGCTGGATTCCAATTGTGATGGGGTATAGTTGGACCAATTCGAGCGATATTGTGGTTTTGAGGCAGTGAAATTGCTAAAATAAGTTTTGCGACTGGAATCACTGCTGGCCGTGGTACGAAAACCACCAGCGTTGCCTGAACTCTCATAAAGGCTGGCCACCACCGTCTCGATGCCACCCAATTCCTCCACCACCCGCTTCATCACGGCACGCACAGACCGCGGCTCTAGGCAATTCAACCAGTCACGAGTTTCCACACTTTTGCGTAGCATTTGTGAGATATTTGTGCCCTGCTGTCGCACATAGGCATCTAATAGGGATTGGGCTGTCTCACGCATCTCGGCACAGATTTCTGTCTCATGGGTCAAGGTGGCACTGTTCTCAGAGTCGATCTCATAGAGGTCATCGACCAGAGCAATCTAGAAAGAAAATTTTTTTGGGATTAGATTACACTTCATAGATTTTTATTCTTACCAGTATGTGGACACCTTGCTGCTCTAGTTCCAGGCAGGTTTTCGAGAGAACCAGTAGCAAATTAGGTGGACTAGAGCTTGAGGCATTGGCAAAGCCACACATCACTTTCGAAATGTGGCGTAGAAAGCCAATAAGAAGATTCTCCCTTATGCCCTCCACACAGAGGGCTCCTCTGTGCTCGGCCTTGATGTTAAAGGACCAATCGGTGCGGAGAAAGATTAGCAAATCTTGCAGCACACCCTTGATCTTTTCCACCATGGATACATATAAATTGCCAATCAATTCCGATAGGTTCAGTCCAGTGGCAGCATCACTCTTAGCCGAGACGAGAGACAAACGCACTGAACTGAGACTGTCGGCAAAGTGATCCCTGAGATTTTTTGAATGGGCATCGCACAGTTGATGTGCTGCCCCAATGATAATGTCGACGGTGTTCTTTTGGACCTCCAGACCGCGGCATATGTTCCGCATGGCCTGCAGACGACGATGCAAACGATCCAGGGCACGCAACATGACCTGAGTGTCACCATAGCCAATGTCGGATTCCACACGATCCTGAACCAGATTTAAGTACTTGTCGATATTTTGATTCAGAAAGATATTTAACTCATTTAAGGCATTCTCCTGGAAGTCATCTCTGAAATGGTTTCAAATAGTGACTAACTCCAATCCACTCCTTAATCCATATCGTCTTACCGTTCCTGTTCATAATGTTTGGCCACAAACATATCAAAATATGAGGTTACCACCAGGGCCAGGTCATTAAGGAAACCGTCGATGCCCATGTCCACAAATTCCAACATATCCCGTTCTGTCTGATCTTGCAACATGACAATCTGCTCGTGCAGACGTTTGCCGGCACAGGTCAACATTTCGCTGGCCAAATCCGATGTCTTCTCATCCAATTGGAGTAGCAATTCCCCGATTTCAGTCAACGATTGTGCCGTATTGCCAGCCCTCTGGAAGTCACGACGCAGTTTTTCCTTTAAATCTCCCATGATTTGATCACATTCCCGCTGAATGCCATCGAATGAAGGCTGCCTTCCATATTGAGCGAACACCTTCTGGGCATGCAGGTAATCCTGCACGGCCTGGGCATAGTTTTGCTCTTCAATCAAAGATTTCAATTTAGCAGGTAGAGTGGAGAGAAATTGCAGTCGCTTAAGAAGCGAATGCTTCTCGGATAGACGACATAGTTGTGATCTTGTGCCCTGTAGAGTGCCAGTTATCTGTTCACTGAAGCTGGTGATGGACTGCATCTTGTTCATAAGCAGATTAACATCCGATTCCATCTGCTTAAAGTCGTTCTTCATCTTCCTTATGGTGTCCGTGGCCGAAATGAATTTGTTGTAATTCTCATACACCAGCGTTTGCATATCCGAATGCAGGGTTTGTGTATCCTTGACCACAGCAGCCTCAGTGTCCATGATTTCTCGAAGAGAGCAGTCCTTTAGCAATTTCTCCAAATACTTTTCAGCATCGAAACCGGAAGTGTCCATGTCAAAAGGATTTGCGAGGTCTGTCATTTTGCGTTCCTTTAGCTTATACGTTGCGTATACTTATTACACGGCCTATAATTACAAAAGAACAGAACAAATCAACTGGGCGTATTATTGTTGTTTTCCATGCAGATCCATGCGTGGGCGGTGGGCCAATTTTCAACTTATTTTTTCGGATTGTGGAAATAACCTTTAATTACTTGCTTATTTTTGTTTTCGTTGTTCTTTTTTTTAATTATTTACATTTACATTAAGTCGAACATTTTGAGCGACAGCTGTTAAATGAGTCACAATCTCAAAAACAAGCGAAAAATATCGATTATTTGGAGCTACAACGATAATCTAAGCGGTTCATTCAAATTCTTTGTTATCGGCTTTTGAGCTCTTGAATAATAGACTTCCTGTTTTAGGAGGCCTAAAAAAGGCAGTTTTTCGTGTTTTTTTTTTAGGATAGAAAGAAACAAGCAAATGTAATGAAATTTTTACATCATCTTATTACATATTTAAACTTAGAAAAACAATTTTTTTAAATTTAAAATATCGAAATACAGCCCACTTTCATCTACTTTTGTGCACCACCGCGTAATTGAAGTGTCCAATTGGCGGGCAAAATGTAGGTCGCAATTTTTGTCTGAAACAAAAAAAACAAATGGATAAATAATTTTCATTAGGCCTTCTTCTATGTGAACCTAAAAAAACCCGAAAAAAACGCGAGATCAAAGTTTTTTTTGGTTTGAAAAAAAAGTTGAATTTTTCACCAAAAAACCTAACTTCATTTTACTAAAAAAATAGTGTAGAATTTTTTTTTTCAAGAATTTTTTAGGTTCACAGAGGAGGTAATAAGATACTGAATCTAATAAGCTTTGGTTTTTTACGATTGGTTGAATACTTTTTTTTTGTAATTTTGCCCGCCAATTTTGGAAAATACCAAAAATTTAAAGTTTACGAACGCTCGTATACCTGCTCGGCGCCCGACTGCTTTTAGTGCTGTATCTTCGAAAGTAATTCGAATTGTCTTTCCAAAATTGACAGACATATTCTTAGATATATTAGGAACAGATTTAAGCAATAAAAAAAATCGATTTTTTGAGCCTACTAAAGCAGGTCCCCCCTGAATGTAAGAAGCTTCAAGAAAAAAACAACTTAGATAATGAGAGAACTTCCACTATATTTACTATAGACTGTAAATTAGGTAAAAATCACTTGCTATAATTGGTCTCGAAAATTTGTATGTTATAAGTTTGTTTTCCTAGAATATTTAGCAAATTGCAATATACATATGTTATATACCGATGACTAATTAAAATATTTGCATATTTTGTATGACAGAGATGCTGTCATAATTGATAAATAAACAATTGCAATTGGTACTCAAGTGTCTAAAGCATAATATAAACCACTCAGCCATAAAGTAATCAACTTCATTGGGGCATCTTGTTCAAAACAGACAGAACACCAGCTCCACCCACCCAACATAACCTCCTAACACCACCAACAATGTCAGTTTTTGGCTCTGTGTGTTTGTTATGTCCTGAGTTACGTGTGGCTAAATCACATTAGGCCATGCCCACTTGTAGGCTTTTCTATACAACATACAAATATATGTACATATATCTACCTACTCTTATTTTTATACAGACATTTCTGCCTGTTGGCGACCATGTTCTGAGATGAATGAACATGGACAAGTTTCCCCACTTCCATTTCGCCTTGAGGGTGCAAAAAAAAAGTAAAAGTTTCCCTTCAGTTTTATGTCTTGACTCTTGTCTTGCTTCTACATCTTCGTCGTCGTCTTCGTCGTCCCTCGTTTGTTGGCTCATTTCAAAAACATTAACATTTTGACCTTTCGCAAGAGAAAAGTAGCAGCCGAAAAAAAAGTGGAGAAGAAAAAAAAAGTTAAGCCTGAACCGCTTCTGGGCCGAATTTAATTTCAAGTTGTGTGCAGATTGTGCAAATCACACGGCCCTCGTCTCGGATGTTTGGTAAAAGGTATTGCATACCTGCAGGCGCCGTACACCCACACCCACACCAACACACACATGGACTAAGCCAACTTTGCTTTCATCAAACTGAAAATTGAATTTACGTAAGCTTACAGTGAAAGTCGCAAAATAAAATTGGAGACGTCGACGACTACAACAACAATAAGAATATGGCGAGGACAAGCGTAAAACGTCGAATGTGTCAAGGTCAAGTTGCCATTGTCGTTTCACCTTACCATCCCTCCACCCACCACCCACCATCGCTCACTGCGCGCGCAACAGGAATGAGGAGGATTAAAGTCCTCCTAGAGCTCAACCATCTTGTATTGCTGCAGTTTTTGTTCTTGTTTTTTATTTTTTTTATTTTGAATTGCGCCAAGTCGTTAAATTAATTTTTCTGCACTTAGCTGACAGGAGCAGCGTAAATTGGAGCACATAGCCAGTGCTCATTTTAAACGGATTATGTGCAGGAAGCGAGGATTGTTGGCTGCGGGGGAGGTTTCTCTGACAGAGATTACTGGCCAAGTGGCCAGAGAGAAAGCGAACAACTGCTGCGTGAGTGGACAGCAAATGAAAAGCAAACAAGAATCAAGAGCATAAGCACACACCAACACACCAACACACACACTCACACATAACTTCAAGCCACACTCCACACACACAAGTGGCCCCAATCTCCACCTAACAGAAAATGAGTCTGATTAGCCTTAGCTGTTTCCACTTTCATTTCCATTGGCAAATCTCTATGAGATCATTTTAGTCAACATTTCAAACAATCTATTTGCCATTATCAGGATCCAAGATGCACAACATCGATTCCGGATCTGTCACACAGTCTGAAAACAATTCAATTTTAGTGATTATAATCAAATTAATTCAATTGGTGAAATTTTCTCACCTGCTGCCGCTGTCCAAATTGCCATTAGCAGCATCAATGCAGTTAGCACCATAAATTTCATCTTCTTATTGTCTCGAAAAATATTTCACAACTGACATCAAACTCATCTTGAAAACAGATTTAAATTAAGCATTGGCCTTTTGTTTACATTTCGAGCTTATCAATAAAGTTGATAAGCATTCTGTCTACGTGTGTGTGTGTGTGTTTGTGAGTGTAAATCCCGATTGTAAATCATAATATAAAATGTGTCACAAAATATATTCAATTACACTGTGCTACAAATTTTTTGAAAAATATTCTGAACCTACTCAAATTTTATGGATCGTTTAAGGATTCTCTTAGGTCATCGTAATAATCTAATTATAATTATTATAAGTTGAAGCAAACAGCTAAAGTTGATCTTAATTTTAATGAAACAAATCATTTTGAAATTTTATACCACTATTTTTCGTCTATTTTTGTTCACCTATGTTGGAGCAAATGATCATCAAACATATTTGTCCGTCTCTTTTGGCTAATTTAGCTTACCATTTTGACCAAAAACTTAACGTTTAATGACAAATCATTAGCAATAATAGAAATTTCCAAATTCCGAAAAAGAAAGCCTTTTCGATCCCATAAACTATATATGTATAATCTTGATCAGCAACAAGAGCCGAATCGATCCAGCCATGTTCGTCCGTCCGTCTGTATGAACACGTAGATCTCAGAGACGATAAGAGCTAGAGTCATCAAATTTGGAATGTAGACTCGTGTAGTATATATAGTGATCAAGTTTATTTCGAATTTTCGCCATGCCTACTTCCTTCATTTCCGTCTCCCCAAATCAGATTTTCCGATTTTCTTAGTCTTTTCTAGGTAGGGACACAAAATTTGGTATGTAAACAGATTTTGTTTCCTGATGACAATTAAAATTTATATTATTAATACATTTCTATGAAATTAAGTTTCCAAATTGTATTCAAATTAGAGATATTTAGCAAAAGTAAGAAAAAGACACTAGGACACAAGACAAATTACTGTAAGTTTAACTAAAATGAAGCAAGTAAGTTGACTCGTCGACTTGGGTATACCATACACCAGGTGAAACAAATATTTCAAATTTCGAAAACCAAATGTACATATGTCTATTAAATTGTTTTTACATGTTTCATAGTATGTGCTATTTCAAAAAAATACAGGATGAAATCGGGTTTTTCTTAATTGTGGAGGCGGAAGTGGGCGTGGCAAAATATGAAAATATATATACTCTGCGCGCATACTAAGCCAGTATACATACTAAATTTGGTGACTTTAGCTTTGTTTGTTTCTGATAAAATCAGTTTTGTTTAATTTGCGGGGGCGGAAGTGGGCGTGGCAACATTTTTAAATAGCCAGTTTCTGCGCGTCTATTAAACTAGTCTGCATACCAAATTTGATGTCTCTAGCTATTATACTTTTTAAGAAAAACAGTTTTATGTGATTACTGGGGGCGTAAGGGGGCGTGGCCGAAATTCCAATTAACTCTATGTATGTACATAATACACGAGTATACATACCAAATTTGGTGGCTCTAGCTCTTATAGTCTCCGAGATCTGCGTGTTCATACGGACGGACGGACGGACGGACAGACGGACATGGCTAGATCGACTCGGCTGTTCATCCTGATCAAGAATATATATACTTTATAAGGTCGTAGAAGCTTCCTTCTGCCTGTTACATACATTTTGGCGACTTTAATATACCATTTCACCCTATGGGTATATGGTATAAAAAGACAAAAGCCAAATTATGTGTCTAAGACTTAAATAGTTTCATTGTAATACAAAATATATATGATAAATACGTATGTATCTACATATGTATATACATAGATCAATAAACGTATTTTGACCTGTGTAAATGTACGATACACAATGGTTAAGTAGAAAAGGGAACCCCCAATCAAATTAGAATTTAAAACAAAAACTAATTTACCGTCAATTACATTAAAATCAAACGAAATCCACGTAATAAAACAATTCAACGAAGTTTAATTGAATTTTCATATTTTTTCGATAAGGACACCCATAAATCCATGAGGGGCAAATTTAAAGCTATGTTAAGGAAGTAATAAGGCGATCTTAAGGCACCAGAACTAAACCGCGGGCAGAATAAACTTTCTGTTTCTCTGTAACTGAAACCGTGAATTTAATTGTATGGGTTATATTCTCTTTTCGCTTCTCATTTTGTTTTGCTAAATTTTCAGTGTGTTTCTTGGGGCAAAAGTTTTTTGAAGTTTTTGGGATAATTAGGTTCACATGCCGACAGTTTTATCAGCTGGGGAAATGCAATTTAAATGCATTAAAAACGTTGAGCTCTCAGAATTTTAGCCACCGTTGTTTTTTAGACTTGGCCATAAATCTGCACGCAAAGTGTTTCCGGCATTAACCCACCTCCAATCCCTCTCTCCTCGCCCCCCACAGGAGTCATCGTCAGCGTCGTTACCGTAGATGTGGATGTGGATGTGGTGGATGTGTGGTGGCACCGACAGCCGCAGGTGTTCATGGTGAATGGGAAACGGATATGCATCATATAGGTTTGCCAGTTTTATGATGCAAATGCAGCAGCAAAATGCTAGAGCACTTAAAGCCCACACTTAAAACTGTGTCAGGCCAGAAGCCGGGTAGCAGCAGGCAGCAGTGCTGCCTCTCCCACATTTATGCTGACTTTTTTGTTTCCATCTCTGTATCAGTTTTTCCTTTCTTGGCGTTGGTGTTGTCAATTTTTTATTGCCCTTTGGCAGCTGTGTTTGAAGACGACAAGGTGGATGGACAGAGGAGAAGGAGACGAAAGCGGAGGCGTGGCAAGTCAAGTCAAGTCACTTTCCTTTTGGATTGTCTTCGTTTTTTTTTGAGGTTACCGGGTCACGTGCTCTTTAGACACTCTTTCCTTCTTTCGGTCATGTATATATACATACATATATATATTTTTAGATTGGTGCGACAAAATCAGAGTCGAATCTTTTAGCTGCTGCAATTGAATTCAAATGAAGCCAACATAGCGCACAGGGCACGACCATGACACAAAGCCCTCAACCAAAATGCCAAGCCATAAATCAAGCATAAAAATTGACATTAATTTTGCCCAAGAGATAGAGACAGCAAAAAGACACAGACACAGAGAGAGAGTGAGAGATAGGTAGATTGGGGAATTGAGAGAGTGAGGCAAAAGAACAGTGGCGTAGTAACGGGGGGGGTTTTGGGGATAAAACCCCCCCCGAAAATTGGTTCATTTCTTATAAAATTGATTCAGCCAATTCAATATCTTTGATCCTAAAACATGTTAACCCCCCCAAAAAATTTTCTGGCTACGCCACTGCAAAAGAAGTAGGTGTCTTTCTCTATATATAGTAAATTCAATTCAAGTAAAAATGAAAAGCTCTGCGCATCGATCACGCATGGAATATTCAAGTGACAATCTTTTGGGGTCTCGCGCACGTAGTGCAAAAACAAACAAAAGTTCTCCTCCATCCCCCTAATAAATTGCTCCTCATTTGTCTCAGGTTAACCTCTCACTCAGTAGTGGTAGTAGTAGTGAATAGTAAAAGTCCTTTTTTGATTGAATCCTGCATTAGTTTCTGTTGTGGTTTCTAAATTAACATTTGATATCTGTGGCTAAAATTTGCATATGCAATTAACAGTTTACCTCACTCTCTTTGCCTGGAAATTCAATTAATTACAATCTGCGGTCTGTTTTGACTAAATCAAATTCGAAATCAAGCTAAAACCACAGACAATAAGCATTAACCACTATATACATATATAGACATACATCTATAACAGAAATTTGTATGGCATTTGGTGTGCAGTGAAATGAAATGGGAAAGCTTTTATGGTTTAAAATTAGAAAAGGATTCACTGAATCACTCTCTCTCACACACACACACACATTACTAAAAGGGCAATTGTGTGTATGTGTGTGTCCATGGGTATATATTATTTTAGGGGTGTCTATTTAATGCTCATCGACCTCCCCCATTTACCATAAATTATCGACTCTTGACGAAAAATAGGAATTGGATTGGATGACATTGCCTCGAAAATGCTGTTGTCATGTCCTTCTTTTGTGTATGCTCGTTGCTGTCCTCGATTTTATGGCATACTTTTGAGAGATGCTCGCATTTGTATGGACCCTAGAAAGTAGGCTATCAAATTTGCATGGGCGTAGAAATGGAAAAATATTTTGTGTGACGTTCTTAAGACGATCTAAAATTAACAATATAGAATCAAATGAAATGACAACTCTTTTTGTTATAAGTATAGGATATAGTTGTAAACTATCTTACAAGCACTGGCAGCTGGCAGCTATTTTACAAGCACTGGCAGCTAAGGCCTTGTGCTTGCAATTAGACGAAAACTACATCCATACACTATAGCCTGGGATTCGAACCCGGGTGCTCGTTGTTCAGTTGCCCAAAATTACTGGGTCACTTAGACAACTCATCTACCGAGAACTGCCCAACTCTATTTATTCCAATCATTCTTTAATGATATAATTCAACTAATTCAGCTTTATTCTCTGAATAGTTACAGATTTTTCTAAATTTTAGTTGAACTTTTTTATTTACCAAGTCAATAATCGATTCGCAGGTGCTGCTTTTTGGGTCACTGATTTTGGTTTTTTTTTTTTTTGCAAATTACTTTCAATAAAGGACACTTTAGCCATAAATAACGTATACGCAGGGTAAACCAACCAAATGAATCTCCGATTCAGCCTGATCGGACCACTATATCATATAGCTCCCATACAAACGGCAAAGTCAGTGACTTTTCCCAATAGCATCGTTATTTTCTGAGCTATTGTCGTGGAATTTGATATTGGTGAGTTTATTACAGGATCGATTGACTATATCATATATCTGTAAAATTCAGTTATATAATATCGAAAATATCAAATCTTATAGCCAAACCTTAAATTTAGTAATTTAGATTGTGTTAGCACTTAAGTCTAATGGCGTGCAAAAGCAGTTGAGTCACTATACAATTGCAGTCGTGCACAGTGATGGACGGGTTTTTAGTTTAGTAGACAGACAAGAAGATATGCTTTAGCCGAGATTAAACTTTAGATAGAGCTTTTCTTTTTTTAGACATTTAATTGCAGACTTAAAATAAATCTAATAATTAGTTTATTAAACCAAAAAGGAGGACTAAAAATTGAGTCTAATTGTAAGCCTTTACCAATTGTATATTCCTTATAAGCCTTTAGTCATTTATTCCCTTTGGTTTGACATTAAGAAACTACAAATTTAGACTCATTTTTGACAATTTAGTATTTCGATATACTTGCCCTAATCAAGTTTTCAATTACTTTCAAACAAAAAGTTTATTTTCACAGACAGACATACAATTAAGAGTGGCTAAAAAAAGGATGGGAATGAATAAATGTTAATTGATTTTTGTTTTAATTACTTAACTATATGCTAATTAGATGAAGTTAAAGTTTGTTTTTTCTTCTTCTACTTTCTTTGTTTTTCAAGGGTAAAATTATTAGTAGGAGCCTTGAAGTAGGCAATGGAAATGTCAATTTAATTAGTAAATTGCGTTGAATTCGAAAAGTGCTGAATGTTTTAAGTGTCTAATGTCATTTGCCTAATCTGACGGCTGGGTGGTGAAGAGGAAGGTCCTCCTAACTAAAAATAGTAAGCAATTTTGGCAGCAGACTGAAATGAAGCCCGCAAGCACATAACAAAGCACATAGAAGCCCCACCTCCCAAAAACACACAGTCACACACACACACACATGGATGTAGCCTAGGCTAGTTAAGGGACAGGCCATGTGCCTTATTGTATTGTCAGGCAAAAAGGCAGACGAAACACAGCCACAGAAACACAGCAACAGGGAGTTGCCGCGAAGCCACATGAAATCAACAGTTTACCTTGTTGTAGTTGGTAGTGTGTATGTAGTTGGCCCTGGGGCCTGGTCTGGCTTTCATTCACTCTATGTCTCTGGCTGACAGTGCCTTCTAGCCAGTCAGCCAGCCAGCCAGCCAGCCAGCCAGGTCTGGTTAAATGGCTTAAAACCAACCGAAACTGACAACAAATACGCCTGACTATGATGATAGGTTAGAATGACGACGTTGACTAGAGGGGGAGGTGGGAGGAAACGAATGCGGATGGTTTTCAGTGCATGCACAAAGGCAATTACTCATGGAAATATGTTGTTAGTGATGGCATTTGTAGGCAAATCTCTCTCCCTTCCCCACCCTCATATCACACTCTTCTTGTCTCATAACTCCATCGAACGATTTGTCGATTTATTTGGATGCTTTATTTGTTCTTTGTTCGACATCATTGTCAGTGTTAGCATCATTTGCATTTGCATGATTTTGTAACCAACACAGGACAGCTGAGCAGACATTTTTACAAATTCATCTACAAAATGTTTCGAAATGTTTATGGGTATCCTTGAGAATCTGCCAGCCACATGACAATCAGCATGCATGATTGAACATTATCCAAAAACAAAATGCAAAATGGCAGCACACACACACACACACACACACACACACAACGACAGTCACACATAAATATGAATGCAAAATGCAAAGCTATACAAAATATAGGAATGCATGCCTCAAACTCATGGGACTCGAGGCATATTTTGCTCTAAATTTCCATAGAAATCTACCAAAAACGAAAAAAGGGCAAGTGCCTGACTTCACCTCTCTCCCTCTTACGCACACACACTTATAGAGAGCGATAGAGAGGGCAGAAAAACCCTTGCATGAATGAAACAAACAAAAAAGCAAAAAGAAAAACAAAACCCACATGCGATAAAGAAAAACAAAAGCCAAAAGGTGGCACAAGAGCCACTGAGGCTGAGAACTAGAAGAAAATTAAAAAGTAAACACAAAAATTCACGTGCTTGGCATGCTAAGAGTGAAGAGGCCACAGTTGGCCCTAAACTGTGATGGGGGGGAGTTGTGAGGGGGAGTGTTTGGGGACCAGACTAGTGCGGTCTCTTATAAAGCTGCGCAATGAGCAAAAGAGAGATGGTCAACAAAGGCGCATGATCCTATTGAAAGGAATAGCAAATGCTGGAGGGTAAGAGTCACAAATAGAGAGAGAGAGAGAGAGAGAAAAAGAGAAAGAGCCAAATACAAGCAAGAGCGACTCTAAGGGAAACGCTCTCATGTAATTTTTGTTTACAGTTATGTTATGACGTAGTGAAATCACAAGTGAAACCTTTAGGCATAGCCGAACTGATAGAAAGACTGCCAATATTAAAAAAAAATATATTCAAATAAGAATTTGTAAAACTTTTGAAATTATTCAATAATTAATTGCCAAATATTAAACAATTACTTAAAGGGCAATTAAAGAGTTCATGAAGGAATCTTTTAAAAATACATAAAAGAAGTAAAGACATTTATTAGCATCTATAAAACAATTTTAAATTCAAGTTAGAGTTTAATTGATTTTAAATTTAAACATGCCAAAAGTTTACATAAAGTATCTATATTAGGATCTGAGGGATATAGGGGAAGTTCGCCCTTTAAAATATGCAATAGTCTGCCAAAGATTTCATTGCCTTAAGAAAATGTATTAGTCTTGGTAAATGAAGGAAATTTGCACCTTAAGTTATACAATAACACGCCAAAGAGCTTGCTAGACTTAAAGCATGGACTTGGAAAATATTTAAAGTTATTTATTGCCTACTTTATGGGGTGAATTCCAATCCTTAGATTCACCAGCAGTAGCCCTAAAAATTTGTTTATGAAGTAAGTATGCTTGAAATCCTTATTTCAATGGTCGTTATGGTCCTTACCATTATTCAAAGCCATGACATTTTAAAAGTATTTTATTGCCTACTTTGGGGGAGCAAACCTTAGATCCTTCAGAGACGTCAAAAATGACAAAGGTTACTTTTAGTATCCTTCATCACCTTCAATATTCAGTGCTCTTTTCAAATAAAGCCAAAAACTAACAATAATTATAATTTTATATATAAATCGTAGATGATAAAGTCCTGTCGCTATAGCATAAACTCTATTCTCTTTTTCGCTACTAAGAAGCAGAGAGTTTTTGCATGAAGCAGAGAGTTTTTGCATCTCTCCTTAGCGTCTTTCTTCCTTACTTCTTACTTCTCTTCTCTATATTCTTCGTAAGGCAAAACGTGCGTATTATTTATGCGTAGACATTCTGGCGCCGCTTGGTTAGCTTGAGATGAGCGTGAGCGAAATCTAATAAGAGAGATAGTTAAAGCAAATACACAATGAGAGAGAGAGAGAGAGTGAGCAGAGTAAATTGTATTCTCGAGAGAGAGAGAGAAAATGAAATGAACGTAAATATTAGTGAATCACATTTCGATGCTCCGCTCAGAAGTGTGTGAAGTGTTGCGGCGAGCGGATCGCGTGCGCAGCGCTAAACAAAAATCCTTAAAAACGTTACCATACAAACACATACAAAACACACACACAACACACACACACACTCTGGCAATGTATATACGCTCATACAAATGTTAAGCACGCGCGCGCAAAAGAAAACATAAAACCGAAAAAAAAAAAAAAAAAAAAATAAAGCTTCAAATTCCAAGTGAAATGGTGCACAAATGAAAATAGCAAACGAAAAATAAGAAGAAGAGGACATCAAAAACACACACAACACAGAGAAAATGGACATAAATTGAAGTGAAATTAAAGTTGAATTAAAACGAAAAATCAATGTCGACGCACACACACACACAATACACCTCAACGCACACGTGTGTTTCACATACGCACACATACAGACACAGCCACACACACATGCACGCACTCGTGCTTGTTTATGGCGGTGAAAGCCTTTCAAACAAAGTGAAAGTAACAAAATTAGCAACAGCAACACAATAAGCAAAAGACGTAGAGGAAGAAGAAGAAGAACAACAAGAAGAAATAAAGTGAAATTTAACGGTATAGAATTTTGTGAGCGAAGCAAAAGTGCAATAAATTTCTTGCCATAGCATACTTTTGAGCTGAGTTCTAAATTTTTAATTTTACTCTAGCCGCCTGGCCTTTTATTTTTTCTCTCGCTCTCTCTCTTTTTCTATCTCTGTGTGTGTGTGTGTGCGTGCTTCTTGGCTTGTTTTCAAAGTCGGTCAGAATTTAAAAAAGAAAAACAACAACAGCGGCAACGGCAACACGGCCAAAAAGAAAAGCAATATCAAGAGGCATGCAACAAAAAGTGGCGGCAACATCAGCCGCAGCCGTATCCGTAGCAGCAGCAGCAGCAGCCGCAGCCGCCTGGACTAGGACTACAAAAACGAGATAAACACGCAAAACAAAGCGAACTGGGTCAAAGCGGCAAAGGCAAGACGAGAAACGCCAAAGGCGGCGAGCAGTGGAGGTGGAGTTGGAGGTGGTTGGTGGCGGGCAGGTGGCGGCGCCATCCATGCAGGTGCAGCGTACACATCCTTAGCATGTGAGCACAAATATGTAGCATACTTAATGGCGCAAAAACAAACGAACAACAAAAAAAGGGTAAGTCACATGAAAGGGTTTTAAAACAGAGAAACAGAGAGAGAAGATTGCTATTCAGTGGCTATTTAGGGGTAGTCGGCGGTGCGGGTGGAAAGGATACGCATATTTGTCCTTGAAAATCTTACATTCTCTCCCTTTCTCTATCTCTCACTGTCTCACTGGCAAAATGTCTGTTTGAGTTGAACAAAAAAGCAAAGTAAAATATATATAAAAATAAAATGAATCCAACACATGGATACGCGCATTTGCTAGGAGTCGAAAAGTAAACGTCGAATGCCGAAAGGAGCAATAACAGCGAAAGAAGAAAAAATACCAAAAAAAAAAGGGGAGAGCGAAATGCCAAATGGAATAACAGTAAAATAAAATATCCTTGGGAAAGTTACGCTTGCAGGCGACGCTGACGTCGATGCTGACGTTGGCAGCAGAGCCCCCTTTGAGTCCAACAAGCAGTTCTGCGTTGCTTTTTCCCTGAATATTTGTATGTGTGTGTGAGTGTGAGTGTTGCCTGATGTGGGTCATAAATGTTACTCCATTTTTATGGCCAACTTGCACACGACGCAACGACAGCAGCGACTGCTGCTAGGGCAATGGTAAAAAGCAAATGAAAGAGCTGCCAGCATAACCAAATGTCGGGAGTTCCTAAGGGCAGGAATATACATAGGTATATATGTATGTATGGCAAAAAAGCAAAAGCAAAACGGAAAGGGCATTAAATGGCCAAGCGAAGTTACAACGTTCTCTGTTTGTGTTTCTCCTTGGCAAGGACGAGGACAAAGTGGGCAGAAGAGCAGCGGCAAATGCGAGGGCAGCTTTGTTTTAGCATAGAAAAGCATCTAAATATTCATTAGACAGACTTGGAGCGAATCAGAGAGTTGGCGAGAATGAAACAGAGAAACATAGAGCGAGTAAACTTTCATTCTTAATTAGAGATGCAAAAAGCTTGGAGTAAACATGAAAATTATTTCATATTAAACACACTGAGTTAGTTAAGTGGAAAGCTTTAAAAGCAAACAAAAATATGCAGAAATATTGAATGAAATTACTTAATAACATTGTCAGGCAAAAGTCAAACTATTTTCATGGCAACGGTTCAAGAATTTGCATAATTAACATTTCTTAATATTAATATGAAGAAGACGGTTTATTAATCTAGAATGCAAAGTTAGATTTATATAATCATAATTTCCAGATAAGTAAGGTTTCTAGAACTTTTGAGTTAGAGGTTTATCTTTTGCACTCTATTCAAATTCCAATTCCCACGTTAGATTCCACTTCAAATTGATTAAAGTATAACATTCAACCATATGAGAATATATTTTAATTTTTATCTCAAATGATTGTAACTAGAGATAAAGCAATGAAAAGCCAAAACAAGTCAAGTTATAAAAAAACACCAACTACTAATGTGACATGCCCTTTGACAAAACATACATACTTACATTAAAAAAAGAATTCACTTTACCAACCACTTAGCCAAATGTCATGGCATTTAACAGTATTCCCATTGAGAGCATTCAAGGACTTTGCCGGGTTCGGATCAGATCACTAGCTTGTCGTTAGAGATGGGATATAAAATTTCAAAATGGTGCTAAATAAATGTGTTTGACTTCGAATGAAATTGGATTTATATGTCCAAATCATGCATTACTATGTGGTTAAGAAAAATGAAGTAGGAATATTTTATACTACTCTCTACTGAGTCTTTGATTGAATATCTTAGTTAACTGTCCTTCAAAAGTTTAGTTTAGTAATATTTTCTAATCTTACTAGTAAAGCGAATGAAACACGTTTGATTCTGCAGAGCCTTTCATTAAAATTTAAAGTTTCTATTCAATCTTTATTTTCTATTAGAAATATGCGTATCCTGCTATGATCAACTGCTATCTCGCTCTATAACTGATTAATAAAATATAGAGTAAGATATAACTTAAAACTTATTTGTATGTATAAACTTGTAGCATAGACTACAATACACTTAAGATTATTATTATTCCTCTATAAATAGATGTACTTTATACTAATTGTTACTCAACTAGGCAACTAAACTAAACGAGGTTTCCGGTTCGAATCACCGGCTACTAAATGAATGTAGTTTACAACTCTATATTTTATAAAGTTACTAATAATACCAATAATATGTGGCTTTTAAAAATTTTAAAAAAGATGTATCCCAACCATTGGCGCATCTAGAGCTGTCACATGCCCTCTAAAGTATGCAATGTGCAATATAATATTCATTGTTTTCAATAAATTCATAGCTTTTCGCATGTTTTGCAGTTTAAAAAGACTCTATAAACATTATTTGCATTGAAGATTGAAGATAAGCACAGTAGATTGGAAAAGTTCTTGGAATGCTTGATAAGACGCATTCCTAGGCTGCTTATTGCATACTTTAAGGGTTCAACTTTACAGCCCTAGATCCGTCTGATGATCTGATAGAATATAGAATAGAATAAAATATGAAATGTTTGCAAAATATTAAAACAGTTACTGGCTTTGACTTCTGATGGCTTCTAGCCTGACAAATGATTTGGATATAAAAGTAAAGATTTGAAAAATATAAAGAAAATATAAAGTTTTTGTTACAAAATTTCAAATGTCTTGAAAGTTGAAATAATCAATTTTCTATAATATTTGTAAATATTTGGCATACTTACTTTAAACTGATGAGTCACATGAATATTTAATATTTATACATTGTATTTGAAAATCCCATTCTTTTGAGTGCCTACATAAACATATGTACATATATGCATTTGTATATTGATTTTATGGTGAATATTTTCTTTACTTTACACTCTTTATTTATGCATTTTCCTCATTCTACATTTAACTTGAAGGTTACAAGAACGGTTTGTTCTTGTTTTTGTATATGTATTATGTCTTAGTTCATTTCACTTGATTACTCCTTTTGATGATTCCTTTTGATAGTAACTTTCCTTGAAAGTTTTCCTTTGCTTTTTTTGCCATCTCCTTGTGTTGTGTCTTGATTTTCTTTTGAATGTTTTTCTTGGTTTAACTCTTCAAGTTTGAGTTTTTTTTTTCCAAGCTCGGAATTTAGCTATGTAGCTGGGCCAATAGCTAATCCAATTGCATGACATTTTCCCCTTGGTCCTTGAATGGTTCTGTGTGTCTGTCCCTGTTTCTGCTAGCGCTGCCGCCTCAAGTGGCAATTAGAAGACAACTTGGTGACAGTTTCATGACATTTGCTGTGAATTTTTTTTTTCTGCTAACCAATCTTGTCGTTTTTTTTTTTTTTGCCATTTTATGTAAGGTCTTTTGTGGCAGCTCTTAGGGGGGCATGCAATTCAGTTCTGGCTGCTGCCCCATATTTTAGTGTGTGTGTGTGTGTGTGGGTGATTGTAGGCGTCGCGTGACCTTGAGAGTGAAAGAGAGAGACAGAGAGAGAGAGAAAGAGAGAGAGTAGGTAGGCAGTGGCCGCCGCGCGTGTTGAGCTTCGAATGCAAATCCATTGAAAGCGCACGACTGCAGTTCAAGGCTACTTTTACGTTACGCAAGCAGGATAACTACCGCTCTCTCTCTCTCACTCTCTCTCTGCATGTGTGTGCTTGTATGTTTGTCTCTCTATGTGTGTGTGTTTGTGCATCCTTGAGCATTGCCAGAACTGTTCAACCGGGCCATGTTGCATGCATTTTGCAGTTGACATTTGCAACACTAGCGCCAACTGAATCCCGTTATATAATTGCAGTCAACAAAATTTTAGGTTTCTTCTGCTTCTCCCCTTACTTTAATTACTCAAGTTCATATCCTTTGTTTAGTGTAATGCAAGCACAGTAATCCATGGCTAAAGTGAACCCTAAGCAATGCTAAGTAAGCAAGAAAGACTTGTTTTAGGGTTGCTCTTAAATTTATCTAGATTTTTAAGGTAGTGCCAAATTATAAATTTTTTATCTACTTTTTCTTTTGGCAAGTATTTTGACAATTATTCGACTCTTTTTATGGACTTGTTTTCCAAAGTTGCTTTAATTTCTTTTCACTTTCTTTTGAAATCTTTGCCTTTAACTTCTTTGCGATTTAGTTTTCGATATCTTTTTGATTGATTTCCCGATTTCTTTTAGACTTTCTAACGACTTCTTTTCGACCTGGTTTCCAATTGTTTTCGAATCTGTTCGACTTATGTTCGAACTTATTCTATAGCTTTTTCGAATTTCTATCTTAGGAATAATATTTTTTAAGATCCTTAAACCATAATCTGTTATGCAAATTGGTTATCTCTAAATTGTTATCGTTTTTTCCAAAATTATTTATGATTTTTGTGATTTAATACATAAAACTATTATGGATATTTATAACTGAAATAATATATATATCTTGATTAATTTTTTAAGTGAATCATAATCATAATTTATCTGTAAATACAGTTAAGTCTAATTAATTGTTTTTGGCTCGATAAAAAACGAATACCATTTGTAATGATTTACAGGACTTTAAAGTACAAGGTTTTGATTTATTAAGGTTTTCGATTACATATTATACATAAGTATATCTGAGTCCAAGATTCACTTTTACTAAAGTTTTTACTTAGTATGGCAAAATGTATTTACTGTACTTTTAACTACATATATTCAATGTCATTTCGCTTGCAATATATCATTGTGTTTGGCCTCCCATTGCCGCCCATTTGAACTTTTCTTTTTCTTTTTTTTTTTTTTTGGTTTTTTGCCCTGCTTGCGGCTTGCTTCTGGTTGCTGCTGAGTTGCCTTTGCCTCAATGTCATTGCATATTTGAGTAGGTTTGTTTAATCGAAATGTGCTTCAATGTGTATGGGCGTTGGGGCGTGGCACAGTGTGTGTGTGTGCGAGTATGTGCGTGTTCCTGTCCATGAATATGACATAAGTCTACGCACACACAATACATATGATGTGTGTATGATTGTTGTTATCAGAAGCAAATTGCTGAGTTGATCCACGCCCAATCCCTGAGCCCAGGTAATCGGTTATAACCTCCACACACTCCCCCACACACACTGACTCTTTGCCCTCTCTTTGGTAACGTTTTTTTCCCCCATATGGATGTATGTATATAGAATACTTTTCATGTAGAAATTGATATTTGAAATGCAGTCAAAGGAAATATTCATAAGCATAATGTCAACTTGTCAATTTTTTTAGGGCAAAAAGCCAAATCATCAAAATTCAGGACAGTATATATAATTGAAGTTGTCAGTTTTGGCATAAAGTGCAAAAGGCGTAGAAGAGTGGGAGAGGGAAGAGTTCAGTTCTAACTGGTAGTTGCTCATTAGTTCTTCACATTTGACCCGGCAAAAAAACGAATTGGCACAAACCAAAGGGTACAATTTCATTAAAAACTTGTGCCTCAAAAAACTTGTTAATTACTGCTTCTGGCAATCAGAAAAACAACAACAACTTCTATGTGAATGTTTTATATAAAATGCAATTAGTTTGCGGCCAGAGCAAATGCAACCAAACTTCAACAGCTATTTTGTTGTTGTTGTTGTTACCACTACTCTATAAATAAAACAACTAACGATCCAAACAAAAAACCAAATAACAAAATTTTGTGGTCTAATCTAATATTTGCCATCATCATCATCATTATCATCATCATCATCATGGCCAACATTGGCGTTGGTCATCAACTATACATAAAAGTGAAATCCCAATTGTGTAACTGTTTATTCATTTATTTAAAGCTCTCAAATTACAAGACCAACAAAAACATTCATCAATATTTAATGTGAATCCATAGAGTTTAGGACACGCAATTTATATTTGCATAGAACTTATCAAATGGTTAAAGTAATTAGGGACTTAACCTGGACAACTATTTATTGTATCTAGCTAGCTACATAAAGCTTTAATAAATGTCCTAGTGAATGATGTGGGGTAGGTTCAGCTAGGTTTCAGATGGGGTCATGTTAAAGCTTGGTAGTTAGGAGTTAGGGGGCAGGCGAGGAAAAATGCAAATCAACAGTGCAGAAAACTGCACAAAATCAACCCAAAGACGCAGAAACAAATCACAAAAACAAAAAAGAACTGTATTCAAATGAAAGAGAAAGAGTGAGCCAGAGAAAATGGGGAAAATTTGCGAAAGAAAAGCGACTAGTAAAAACAATTTGCTGTAATCAAAAACGAAATCAGCAAAGCGCAAGCCGCAACGTCGCAATGGCCAAAGAGAATCATTTTTTTTTCATTTTGTAGAACAGCCAAGAATATTTTATTAAGTACAAGTCGATAAGGGAAATGCTCTACAAAGTGTTGACAGAAATTCGTCGAAGTAAGCTACATTTTTTCTAGTCACTCAACTACTATATGTGGTTGGTCTTATGAAACTTATATTTTTATACTATGTACTTCGATTTCTTAGTTTCAGTTTTGCATTATTGCTTCAGCTAAAGGTTCTTTAGATTAGGTATAAAATGTCTTGAACTTAACGCTCAAAGTATTCTAAAAACTATGAAGATCTTTTGGAATGTTTGGTTGGCATTTCAAACTATGTTTTAACCATTTATCGGCTACAAAATATTCCAAAAATATTTATAGCTCCAAAATTTCAAGTTTAAACCTTTGACTTTGCATGTTGTATTCTACGGTTGGGATAGGGTCATGTTAATTATTGATTGCTTATAACTTAAAACAATATTGGTCCATTTAAATGGCCTACATTAATCTGTATTACTAACCACTATTGCATGACATATATGAGGTTATTAAGTGACCCGAAAGTTCTAACAAAGTTTTGCATTGTTATTTCTTAATATTTCAAACTTTACTTCCTTCAAATAGAAAGTTATTTCAACTAGAAATTTAATAAAAATTAAATGAAAATACATTTGTATATCCTAAGCTCATCAAATTTATAGATTTCAGTGTTACTTCACTTTAAAATACTTCTTAAAGTGGTTTAGTTATTTTGTTTGTCAATCCAAACACATTATTCTATAAATATTTAATAGTCAACTGTTTGCAGGTGTCTGCATTTTGAATTAGATTTTCAACTAAATCACTTTAAAGAAGAATAAATTCAATTTTTAGGTTGTAAAAACATTACGAGTTATTCTTTAAAGCTTGTCAATGGTTTTTAGGTCATGTCGAAATATATATTTTACATTCATTTGGGGTTTTTTTTTATAGATATTTACAGAAAATGAAGTGAGTGAGATTTGTTTTTTCTAACTTGGCAAAAGTTTGCAATTGTCATCTTTCTTCATTGCTAAAACTAGTTGAGAATTATAACTTAACTTAATTGAGCAAAGCTTTTGATTTCATTATCAGACAAAAGAGAGTTTTTGGTTCTTAGTTAGCTTAAAGACTTTATATTTTGTATTGAAACACTCCATGCAAAAGTATTCACAATAAAACTGAATTCTAAACTAATATAAAGTCTCTGAAAAGGATTAAAAGATGGCACTGATCCCTTTTGTAAAAATTCTTAGAATTCCAATATTTCTTTCATTGTTAGTTCTTGCCAGCAATTTGCATTATTTTTTATATGTTGTTTGCATAGTCGGCCACAAAACTCTTGCCAATGTTGTCATTGAATCCAATCACCATTTGTTTTAATGACATTCTGAACTAACAGAAAACTTTCAATGGAAATTCATTATTTTTACAACTCGATGAAACTGTCTAAGCACATTGTGCTGATGTTTGGGTTAGAGTATAATCAGTGCACGGGCAGGCAACTGCAGTAGATGTGGGCCCCCCACCAGCCACCAACGAGCCAGAGTCAACACGAAAGCTCTAGTCCAGGGTTTAGTCCGAGTCCTGCATAGTAATCCCCGTGCACCTGGCAGGTGCGCTACGTGAAGTGCCACGGCATGAGGGCATGAAGAGCGCTGGTCATCATTATATATTTGTTGTCACTTGGAAAATATTTGTGCTTGGCGCTTGATTTATGCGTCGAGAACCATGCCACAAGGCGTAGCACGAATCGAGCAGCAAAAGCAGCAGCAGTGAAATGCAAACAATGAAAGCAAAGAGCAAAGCGGATGGGAACAATGTGGATAGAAAACGCAGACTCACTGCCCCGTCCACACGAAAGTGGTATATGCAAATGTCAGCTGGAAATAATAATAGAAGCTGCCAGTTCAGATAGAGAGAAATGCTTTCTTTTTTTTTTTGGTCTGTTGTTCCTGCATCCCGATTCTATGGGTATATTAAAATTCTTTCAGTTCAACTATTACTCCTGCCTGTGACTTGTTAAAACGGATGTTGCAATGTTGCTTTTAGAATGTTGTTGTTGTTGCTATTTTGTTGTTTGACCAATTGTTGTCACTGCCAGAGTGAATGTTTGCACAAGGCAACAAAGGCCAAAACAAAACGTAGAAGAAACTATGACCAAAAAACTGAAAATAAAAAATTATGTATACAAAACATATATTCGAAAGTGGTAGAAGGACTAGAGATACCTTTTACCGAAAAGAAATAGGTAAAAAGTTGAGTTTTAAAGATTAATCTACAGTATTTTAGCTATACCAAATTAATATGGCCATTTAACAACTTGTTTATGTAATAGTATTAATATAATTTTTAAGCCTTAAGAATATGACAAACATGAAAAAATAATCTCTTAACTTTGATTTGTAGCATTTAATTATTTACAAAAATATATTTTACAATTAATTTGTTTTCAAATTCCATTTAAAATTTTTCCTCTACGACAACTTTGTACTTAGAAATAAAGTTTCCCAAAAATTTACTTAAGTAAACTTCAAACTCAAGTTCAAGTTCAAGTTGTAACTTCTTAACATTTTCTTTGGCATACCTTAGGATACCCATTTTTAGCCCTTCTTGACACTGGGTATTTCAAGTCAAGTAAAGTAAAGGAAAAGGGTTCAACGAGAGAATAAAAATTGTGGCCAATACATTTGCTGGCACACGAAGGAGGGATGGATGGGTGGATGGACAGAAAGGGTTGGCCGAATTAACAATTCAATTTAAACTGACTCTGAGCAGGGGACACCGCACAACAAAAGGCGCACACACACACACACACACAAAATACTTGACATGCCATAAAGCAAAAAGCAGGCAGAGTGTCCAGGATAAGAACAAGGACTAGGGACCAGCAGCCGGACCCTCGACTGATGGGGCTAGAACTTGAACCAGGATATGGTTCAAAGGTTGACGCACACACTTGACAATGACAATCGTTTGTTTTGCTGTCAATTGTTGTTGGGGCTCCACAATTTAATAAAGGGCTTAAGGAAAAAGAAAACCAAAAAAAGAAATAAAAAAAGAAACAACAACGAAAAGGCTAGGAAAGGAAACGAGAAAGTGGATGTGGAATAAGCCAACAACCAAAACAACAGCAACAACAACAGAAAGAAAAGGAAAACTTTGTTTTTTTTTTCTCTTTGTTTTCTTACTTTTCTTTGCCATTTGCCAGGCGAAAACTTTGCCGTCAACATTGTCATTGGCGTCGCAGGTGGGCTGGTCCTGTCAAGCCACCACGCCCACATTGCGTGCACCAAACTCTTTGACATTGTCATAGTCTAGCTGAAACTAGAAAAAGCCTGAGAATTCTATGGCCAAGTGGGGGTTGGATGAATGAATGGACGGGGTGCCGGGTGAGGAAATTGTCCTTGTCTCGTATTTAGAGACAACCTTTATTAAATTTGCGCTTTGGCTTATAATTCAAACTGTAAGCAGACAGACACAACTCAAAAGAGGAGTTTGCTAGATGGTTGGGGGCGTGGCAAGTCTTTGTTCAACCTGGTTGTCAGGTTTTCTTTTTGTTTTTTGCTTCTTGTTCTGGTTGCCCCGTGGCGCAGACGTCGCCATCATTTTGTTAGCGTATTTAGATTTTAATTTGCGATAGAAAACTTCTTAATAGGATTTCACTGTCGCACGCATACACACAAACACAAACACAGACACACACACATTGAGCTATACATATGTATAGCCATATCCTGAGACATCCTGGGACATAAACACGCATTAGCAGTCACACACACACACACATATTTTGGGAACCATTGGGAACTCCTTTTTTTATTTTCTTGAAAAGGAGCCAAAAAGTTGTTCAACACTTCGCTGCCTATTTAGACTTCTGACTTTAACCTTGGGTTATATGTATGTTGGACTGTCTATTATCAGCGTGGCATACCTAATAGATATATAAAGCTTATAGAGGAGTGGTCAATGTGAACGAGCGAAAGTAGCTCCTTTCTTATCTACCCTAGCAAAAGGGAAGTATAGCCATTCCAATAGAGAGTTAGTAACTTTTTTACATTTTATTCTTAAAACCCTTTTCCTTCTTTCTAAAGAGAGGGAAGTCTCTGTATTGACCTAATTTGATCGTATGAATCACTTTTGTGCTTAGATATCTAAGATCGTTTACTTTCAAAAAGAAATTACCACTTTTCTTGATGTTCACTGCACATTCCTATCTACAGTAAAAACTTGATACACAGAACTTTCATATAAAGAAAAACCCAATACAGCTAATACTTTGTTAAGTCTCTTGAAAAAAGTAATAAATGTAAACAAACTCAAAGCGATGGAAGGACTTTAGTTTTGTTATATCAAGGTTTCACTGTTTACATTAAGCGGCTATCTAATTTATCAAATTACTCATAATTTAAAAAATGTCACTCGATACTGTGGAAATATGTGATTAAATAAAGATATGCCCTTGTGAGCTTAGTTTAAACTGTAAACACTTTGAAGGCAGGAAAAAGAGGGACATCTTGTGAAATGTATTACTCATACGCCATGTATGCTAACAAAGGGTATAGAAATTTCGTTGCGGCTAAGGGTGTGTTTTCGCGTTCTTTGGATTTCTGATCTAAAAATCGCCATCAGCTCTTAAGGCTTTTAGTTCTGGCCTGGACTCGACTGCCGCTTAATTGTTTGACTTGCCTTTTCAGCCACAAAACTGACGACTTTCACTTTTGCTTTAGACCACCGCCTCCCCTGCCCTGTATACTCTTTGCCGACCTCTTCCCACGCAATCTTGCCCAAAAACACACTCTCTCCCCTTGTATCTTGGGTCGTCTTGCGGCTATCGCGGTTTTCTGCTGACAATGTTGTTGTTTATGCTGTCAGGTTATCTCACTTTCCCTTCACAGGATGCGTGGGCTGCTGTTGCTTCTAAATTATGTAATAAGCGTAATTGGCTTTGCTTGGTTTGGAACTGGCAATGAAGATGCCAGATGAAGATGTATATGAAGGTAGACTTTGGGCAGAGGAATGAGGGGTATGGAGTGGGTGGACTCTGTATTAATTTATTGTGACTTTGATAAGCGGCAAATGCTCTCGTAAATGACATAAATTATATAATAATAAAAGCAAAAGAAAATGAAGAAGAACAATGCCTTAGTTAAGATGAATTTACGCGTAAATTTATGCTGTCTAGACAGGAAACAGAAAGACTGACACACAAAACAACGAAGAGAGAGAGAGAGAGTCAGCCGAGAAAGAGATAGAAATCTATATTGATTTAATGAGTAATTGCTTAGAAGCTACCAATCAAGTCTAATACAATTTTAATCACATCTTATTAACCCAAACCATACACACAGAAAAAGAAAAAAAAAAACGAAAAACAAAAAGAGACAAAAAAGTAAAATCAATTTGGGCTAAAAGGCAAGTTTGGGCTTTTAGCCAAATTATTAAGGACATAGCAATTATACCCGTATCCACCCTCCAACAATTATCCTTTTGTTTTTTCTTCTTTTTTTGAACAAAAATGCACCTCAACAGAATTGAAATCGAATCGAACTTAACTTGTTGTCCTTTTGGACAGAAGCAAAAGGTCTACAAGACCAGGAAAAATTGGTTTATCGAGAGAAAGCGAAGGAATGAACGAGAGGGAAAGTAAGATAAATAGAGTGATTGAGAGGTGAAGAGAAAGTATTATAAGCCAACACGATAAACGTTTCAAGTTTTAAGCCAATAATCATGTTGTACGATATATAAAGTGCATACCAACAACTTTTTTTGGCTATAAATTCCTCCCCCGAATTCCGCCATGCTGACAGTTCAACATGCAGGTTGTGAATTTTTTCATTTTTTTTTTTCTTTACACATATTAAGTGCAGACAGAAAGAGGAATAGAGAGAGAGAGGAGAGTAAAAGAGAATACAGAGAGTTAGAACGAAGAGTGAGAGAGAAGGTAGAGACATGGAGGAATGTCATGTCAAGTGACGTGCACTAGAAGCAAGTTGGCAGCTGCTTTCGTCATTTGGTTTTCAGGTAGTTGATGATCATCATTATCATCATCCTTTATGGAGTTACAGAGACAGAGGGAGGCAAGGAGTGCTTGGGAAGAGCCACTTTACATAAGTCCGTACGCTGGACAGAAGGCATAACTAACATACATGGATATACAGGAGCGGTTACAAGAAAGTTTTGAATTTTTAGTCAGAGTTTCAAACCTTTTAAACTTATTTTTGCAAACAAAAAATAGTTGAAAATGAAAATAAATGGCATTTTAAAAAGTAAAAACACATTAAGTTGAGATATTTATCTTTATTTATTCCCATTCCTGATTCATTTTGAATCACAAAGAGATTTTCACAGTGTCTACCTTTTAGTCGTCCTCTTTTTATTTTGCCTTGCACTATTTGGTTGATTTTTAGTGAGCTAAAGACGAAAAGAAGAATGGTTTTCCTTTGATATGAATTGTTTTTCATTTTTTTTTTGAGTTTTATACGCTAAATTTATATTCACAAAACTCGAAATCTCCCCAAGAATCCTTATTAAAGTTACTTTCATATTTTTAAAGTCTTTATTCAAGTAAAAACTAAAAATTGTACAGCATACCCGGCGTATACGTTATACGTTTTCTTTCCATATAAGTCTATGTAACCCTTATAAGTGCTTTCTTTTCTAAATATTAAATTTAAGAATTGAAATATTGTTGTGCTTTGGCAGATGGTAAACCATTTTTTTGGCATGGCGTTGCCAGTCTTTTAATCCAGCACTGTATTTGCCTAATGCATACGGAGCAGCTGGCGATGAAAAAAGTGTAGTCTACTTTTCAGCGCGAAACAGAGTGAGTGAGTGAATGAGTAGGTGAGTGGATGTTTGGGTGAGAGAGTGAGAGGACAAGAGTTATATGTTGACAGTGATGTGAGTGGGCGCGCCCTTTGACCATTACTAATAATGGGCGGGGTGCTGAAAGTATGTCAAGATTTACGCGCATCGTTAAAGCAATAAAGAATCGCAAAAGTTCCTTTCTATATCTCGTTTTTTTTTTCGTTTCTCGTTTTTTCGTTTTTCGGTGGGTGTGCCATGCGGCACAACACACACGCCACGTTAGAATGATTTCCAGCTCTTCATCCACTAACGACACGTCAGTCAAAGTCAACATACACTTGACACACACACAAACACACACATACACAAACATTTACATGTAAATAAATGCGCTGTCATATATCTGAAAGGCATTGCAACATTTTCACTTGCTCTCTGTGACTTTTGCATATTTACTTTTCAACTTTGTCTCAGTCATTTTGATTTGCAGCCTCCGCTTTTTTCGCATTTTCAGCATTTTTCCTCATTTTCCTTGGCATTTTTGTTTTGTTTTCTTGTGCTCTTCTAAATGAAAATGTCGAACAACAACAACAACGGATCACAAAATGTTTTATTTACGTTTCACTGACTCTTCGCAAGTTTCCACTTCCAGTTCCCTTCTCCAGTTGGCTTTAGTGTTTCATTTGCTATTTGCGCATTTCCGCATTGCCGACATGTCTGCCATTTCAAACAGCGCCACGCCCCGTTTACCCATCCAACCGATTCTCTCTACTCCCTTCTCTCATTCCTTTCTATACACTTCATCGCCCTGGGGTAATTAAAACTGCTTGCAGCTTCCTGCAAGTGAATTCTCATTGTTTGTCTCTAAACAATATAATATTATACATATACACTAAGAATAAAAAGAAAACAACAAATAAATCCTTTAAGAGCAACAATTGTTGTTTTTGTTTTTGCTCTTCCTTTAGGTTAGTTGGCAACTTGAGCATTGGCTGGTCCCCAAGTATCCGATGGTCGGCTGGCTGCACATAGTTTCTACACCAAAAAAAAAGAAAAAAAAAAAATGAAACAGAAGCAGAAAAGCGCATTACGATTTTCATGTTATCCCAGATAGACACATACATACACACAAACACAAACGGTCAGACTCACCTGCCAAAGGGTGCCGCCGGGATGCTTGAACATGGCGTAGAGTGCCCAACCGGGCAACTGAATTAGACCCAAAGCAGCCAAAAGGCAGCCAAATACTGCGCAAAAAAGATGAAGGGATAAGCATGAGGTTTAAGACTTTGCCTAAGGACTTCTTTTCCATTCCGCTCTGCTTCTACCAACTTACCGTGAGCCATTGTCGGATAGGCTACTCCCTTGTAGGTTACAGCAGTCATATCGAGCAGAGTATAGACAAGAACAGCCGACATCAAGCCTGGTGTGATATAGGACCAACAAATACGCCAATACCAACCCGTCTCAATATCCATCATGAATTTGATATCCGCACAGAAACGTTGAACACCTGATTGAGAGAGAGAAAGATTAGGCTTTTAAGTAAGTCACTTTTGCTTTAAGACTAATCACTCACCATAGATCCAGGCAATGGCCAACATTTCACCAATGGCCAAGATGAGGGCCGTAAACGATACACCATAGAAATCAACAAGACTCAATATAAATTGTCCACCTGGTGTCATATACACAATGCTCACAGCGAAACCCAGGGCAGACAGTGAGCTAGCGAGGACCCAACTGGGACCTGCACGTGGACCAAACTGATCCCGTATGACACGCAGAATGCACGAGCCCATGCCCACAGTACTGCCAATGCCTAGGACAAAGAGCATGAGAAAGAAAAGGACCGCAAAGATCTTTAGGTAGTTGTGCTTTAGGGCGCCCAGGGCGCTAAATATTCTCGATAACTTACCTGCGGAACATATTCAAATTTGGCTATAGCGTCTGGATATGAGATAAAGGCCAAACCAGCGCCACCTTGCACCACACTGCCAATATCTGTGATGCCGGTTTGCTTAGCCAAATTGCCCAGAATGCCAAAAGTAATGCAACCTGCTATAATGGAGGAGCATGAATCCATAGTGGTTATAATCACAATGTCACTGATAAAAAAAAAGGAACATTGGGAATCAAAATAGTCTTAAATGAGGAAACCACATTGACTCACTTGTAGACGTTTCGATTGAAATTATTATAGCTGGCATAAGTTATCAAGGTGCCGAAGCAAATAGCCAGCGAAAAGAAAACTTGTGTAACTGCAGCATACCAAACCAAGGGATTCAAAAGCTCCCGCCACTGGGGCTTAAAGAAATAGACAATGCCATCCCAGGCTCCTGGCAGGGTAACAGCTCTAATTAGCAGAATCAACAGGACCACATAGGGAAATACACCAAGAAAATAGGCAACTTTGCCACTGCTCTTAATGCCACGTATGAGAACAGCTCCAATAACTAGCCAAGCCACAGCCAGGCAGACAATCAATTGCCAATTGGGTAGACCCAACCCTTGATTAATATTTGCCACCTCATGAAGGATTTCACGTCTACAGTGAAAAGAGAATAACTTAGTATATCAAAGTTTCCATCTCTTCGTTGAACTTACTCAAAATACAACTGGGCAGGGGATAACTTTCCGGTGGCATTCACTTCCAGTCCATCATGACAATCTCCACCCCAACTGGGCCAGCAATAGCTCCAGGGCAACACAGAACTAAATGAGGCCACCAGAAAACGCAAAGTGAGCGCCATAATGCTGGAGTAATAGGTTAAGCTGCATGCCGTGGCTACCACCTGACCAGCAGCCACACCCTTCATCACAGGAGCTGCGTCGAAGGCTTTAATTACTCCTCTTCCACTAAATTGTCCTAGGGATATCTCCAGATAATAGACAGGACGTCCAATTACTAGCAGGGCTATCAAATAGGGTATCACAAAGGTTCCACCACCATTCTGAAAGGCCACATAGGGAAAACGCCAAATGTTGCCCAATCCCACTGACAGCGAGATGCAAGAGAATAGAAATTCTAGGCCATTGCCCCACTGTTCTGGTTCTGCTCCAGTTGGCGGCATTGCCTTCGAGGTGATCTCTATTTTCGTCTGCTTACGTGGCATCTTATCGACGAACTGTGCACACTTGGAGGTCGCTCTAACGACTAACCGCATCCGTCATAGCACAGATTCATTTACCCAGTTTCAGTGTCATTCAATCGCTCATTCAGTCACTCAAGTTTTTAAATTTACTTTTCCTGCTTATCTGGATTGGGTCAGTTTGTATGCTGCTAAATAAAATGTAAGGTGCTAAGTGCATTTTCGTAATGAATTTATGGCCGGAAAAATGTGTAAATAGCTTGAGAATAAGTTTTTATTAGCATCAAAGTGTTTATGACTAGTTCAAATTGAATGAATGAAATGCGAGAATCAAATAAATTGACAAAAGCAAGACACCAGATAAGATGACATGTGGGTTTATGGTGAAATTAATATATACGAGATAGACACAAACAAATTGGAAGCAATTAATTAAAGATTTACTTTGAACTAAAACGAACATTCGCTGTGGTTTAGTATATACATGAGTCACTTTTCTAATATCTGATTACATAGGACAATAAATGTTGAATTTTATGAATATATTCAATTAATATATGATTAATGATGTTTTGATAAGTAAATGAGTAAGAGTTGTCCTCCTAAACTTTATGTCAAATTAATTTAAATAGATGGCTAAGTTTGAGTTAAATTTTCTTAGAGAACATCAGCCTTGTACCTCGATTTACTATCATTGATCGACTAAGAAACTATCCTATAAGGGGTTATTAGGCTAAACTATGTAGTTACTTACATTGACTTTAAATTTGACCTATCATTCATATACTTACATAAGTATATAGTTCAATTTAATTGGCTAATCAACACAAAGTTTTAAAAACGATAAACCATGCAATTCATAAACATATTTTCCATATGCAGTCCTCTGTAGATGAGTTGTTGAGAGTGACCCAGTCGTTTGACCCGGGTTCGAATCCCAGGCTAGTGTATGGATGTAGTTTTTGTCTAAGCCGAAGGCCTTAGTTGCCAGTGCTTGTAAAATATAGTTAGGTTGATAGTTTAAAACTATATCCCATACCTATAATAATAATAATAATTTTCCATAAGGCAAACTTATATCGCCTCATGTGTCTCATAAGTGACAGCTTTTTAATACAACTTGTCGAACTGTTTGCCCACGTTAATTGTATTTAATTTTTAATGCACATTTAACATTATGACTACCGTGACAGATGCAGACTGTATAATTGTTGTCTGCATGTGAAATTTCGTGTTGCCTGTTCATGATCACAGTTGACTGAGAGATTCTTAAAGTAAACATCTCTGAATGACGCAAAAACATTTTGTCGTATGAATTAAAAGTAAACTAATTGTATTAATTTAATATCTGTTGCTATATTTAAGCACAGCAAATGTTGTATTCTGTTAATTAATAAATAATTGATAACTTTATTCTATTAATAAGGAGATTAATGTACATTTTGTTGTACAAGACAAGAAATACAAAGTTCTAATAACTCATTAGAAATTCCAAAATAATAAACACTTTGAATAGGGTTTCAGCACCGCAAACTAAAACACCATCTTCATCTGTTGAATTCAAAATATGAACTGATTTTATTAACAAAACGTATGTGTATATAAAAGAATTCTTAGACTCTAGGAGGCGACAATTGTTCTTAAAAATATCTTATTCTAATGACCCACGTTTTTAGGGGGTTGAAAATAGTTTATATTTCATGCTCAGCGTCGGTTACTTGATACCGCGCCGCTGTTACAATCTTAAGTGTTTTCCACAGAGTGTGGATGCATGTTTTGTTTGGTTTTTGAGCCATACTTGAAATATGAATTTGTATCAGCTATTTTTGTTTTTGGAATTAAGCAATAATTGTCAAAGGAATCTTTATGACTTATTTTTCTTGTATGTTTTGTATATTTCTTTGTTCAATCTGATTTGGTGAAGCCATTTCAGATGAACACGATGTTTATTCTTAAACATTCTGCCAAAGGGCCGCCAAATGTGACGTTTTGGTTTTTGATTTAAATAGTTAGTTGTCTTATACAAATTAATTTTAATATTGTCATTAGTAAGATAACTCTTGTTAAAGAAGCATGACGAACTACATGAAAGAAGTTAACCCTAGCAAATCAATGTTATCCTTCTTATAAACTGACTTCCTATTATTTTGTATGATTTACCAAATTGGTTTACTAATATCACCCGATGCGTAACAATTTTTGTTTCGGGATATCTACCCACTCCTGATCTGTATTACTGTGTTGACTTCTAGCCTTTTTATACGGTGGAGACTTTGAAGACCAACAACTTCTACCTCTCGGCTTTTGCTCCACCGTTTTGACATTTCGCTGATAGCTGACCTTTGAGCGTTTATTCTGTTTAAATGTTGCCCCTTTATGAACATTTTGCAATATCTGCCTTTTTTGTACTATAGACTCGGACAATTTGTTACCTGAATTTATTATGACACTATTTTTTAAATGATCATTATTTAATTTACCGTTTGCCATCTGAAGATTTTCATTTTGTACTGGCTCTGGGATATATACTTTTTCTTCCCCACATTTTACTTTACCTCCAAAGTGAGGTCCTGCCGGGGGACATAAACTTATTTCTTTTTTACTTTCAAAAATTATTTCTTTTACCTCAGCTTTTATGTTACCTCTAAGGTGAGGTCCTGCCGGGGGAGTCAAATGCGGACTTGTTTCTTGAGTTTTGTGGTTGAGTTTGTTTTGAATTGTCTTGTATTTATCCTCACTATTACCATTCTTCTTCTTTTCCCAACGCTTTTTTAAACCTGTGACATCTATTGTTGTTGCGACTACAGATTTATTACTTTTTGATTTGTTGCATCCCGAGACGATCCAACCAAATAGAGTATTTTGACCTAGTAGGCCATCAATCTTTGTAACTCCTTCTTTTATGATTTGGGTGTATACGTTTACCCCCATTATTATATCAACCTTACCAGGTTTATTAAAGGTAGGATCAGCAAGTACGTAGGATTGCCATTTTGACATATCCACGCTTACCCTTTTTAATGGAAGAGCTTTCATTAACTTTGGCAATACAATTGCCTCAACTTTAAGAAGTTTATCCCGTGGATTCCGCGTCTTTACATCTATTTTTACTTTATATTTTGATTTTGTGGATTTTATTGATGACACGCCACTTATTTCTGTATATTGTTTAATTTTATGTAAATTTAGTATTTGAGCCGCCTTTTCAGACAAAATGGTACTCTGTGAGCCACTATCAATAAGGGCTCTTAGAGTCTTATATCCTCCATTTACATTTTTTACTTGTATTAGAGCTGTAGCCAACAGTGTTGATTGTGCCGTTACACAAGTATTAACTTTCTCCTGTTTTTCTTCAAAATGGAGTAAGGTATGGTGTCCCTTACTACACAATGAACAGACCATTTCATTTGTGCATACTTTAATGCTTGAGTGGTTCAAGCATCTTGTGCAAATCTGTACTTCTTTGGCCATTTCATACCTTTCCATTGGTGTCAAACCTTTAAATTTATAGCACTTATACGCCTTATGCCCTGCAACTTTGCAAATCGGACAATTATCTTCGAACACCGAATTCGACGTTTTCTGTAACGGTTTTTTCTCTTCTTTGCTCATGGCACTTAGTGAACAATATCTTTGCTCCAAGTATTCCATGACATCAGATAGCAATTGTATCTGCCTAGATTTTCTAATTTGACTCTCATATAATTGTAGAGTATCTCTGTCAAATTTTCGAAGTATATGTTGAGCGAGTATTACGTCAACTTCATCGGACAAATTTGCTTTAATTTTAATTAAGTGTATTGACTCATTAATTATGTCAATCACTCCTTTTACACTTTTTGCGGATTCATTGTTGATCATCGGTAAATCAACGATCCGATTTAACTGCTCGGAAAATACCCTGCGATTATTCTCATACCGCTTGGTTAACAGTTCCCAAGCGGCACTATAATTGTCAGCTGAACCTGACAATAGATGAGCTACCATGCTCCTTGCTTCGCCCTTTAACGCGGATTTTAAATAATTAAATTTAAGAGCAAGACTTAAATCTTCTCTTTTTTCAATTAATTCTGTAAATAACTCCACAAACAGGTCCCATTCTCTAGCCTCTCCAGCAAATGTGGGCACCTGAATCTTTGGCAACACCGGTAATTCGCCTCTCACGGTAACATTCTCACTCTTACAATTTTCCTTTTTGTTCATTTTCATTTCTAACGCTGATAGAGAATTCCGGACATCGAATTCTAAATCATCCATAGTATTCTTAAATCTTTCATTACTTGTCAGTACTTGGCACGCCTGAACTTTCTCCCATAAATAATTGATCTTATTAACATACACTATGCATGTCTCATTGCCTGTTGAATTGTCTAAAGTGTGTAAATCTTTGACTATTCTATCCAAATATTCCTGGAGCTGTTGGACTCTATCCATAAATATCTCCTGGTTAACCTTAGGGTTTTCATTACTGGAGGTTGCATTCCCGCGCGACTCTCCTATGCTATCGTCAACTATCTCTGACATGTTTGCCTCCGCTTCAACGCACACCGACTTACTAGTGCCTGGTTTTTCTGACTCTCCTATGGCTATAATTTTGGCAACTATCGTTAAAGCTTCTTCATGTATTTTATTTTTGAAATAATCATGCTCGAAATTTGGAGCAGACTGGATCAATTTTTTGTTATTAGGTATCCATTGATTCCTTATCTCTTTTACTTCCTCTACAACTTTGCCAGTTATGCTTCTAGGATCTAGCGCTTCTAACTGCCTTAACCTGACATGTAACTCTGCCTGCTTCTCCAACACTTTTGCAACCTTATTAGTGAACATTTTTGTTTTATAGGATATATGAATGTATATTACTTTTTTTTTTTACATAGATCCCTGCCTAGTTTTGCGTGTGGTTTTCAGGTCACACTCTAATTGAACAGCTTTAATGCCGCACAATTTTACATAGTTTGTTTTATAATTTATATAAAAAAATATGCATCGCAGTGCATTAAAAAAAATTATGCGACGCAGCGCACAGTTTTATTATTAATTTTTGTTGGGCGCTCTTTGTAGCGCTATCGGTTCACTTCAATCTCGGTTGCTGCAACTGCTTTTTTTTTTTGTTTTTCCCGCATCAGCTGGTCGTCGCCGTTTGGCACGCTGATGCTCCCTCGAAGGCGTAAAAGACGGCCTGCCTTTCACGCTCGTTGTCAGCTGCTGATGTCCAGGGCCTATGGGCTCAGGCGGTACCGGTGCCGGTCAGTGCACCAGATTTCCTTGTTCTTCAGTAGCCTCTTCTTTGCAACTATCCTGTTGCCTTGCAAATGCGTCGTTCATCTGCTTCTTGTTGCCGACTTGCAACTGTCTCGTTAATCTGCTTCTTGTTGCCAGTCGACTTGTAACCGCCTATAGTGTATATATAGGCGAGGATGTTTTTTTTTCGATATTAGGGCTTCGAATACGCCACACACGAACTTTATATTGTTCTTTTTTTTTTTTTAACGCCGACGAAATTATTGCAGTTGCTCGACTAGCCAAACTGCCTTTATATATTCGGTCGCACGCACTTTTTTTTTATTAAGCAATAATATTTTGCTTTTATTTTATACTCTGTCTCTTACCACTGGTGGGGGAAAACAAGAGTTTTTTATTTAGCTGGTCTTAGCATTTACACTTGCATAAGATCTCAAACTCTTAAGGAGCTGATTCACTCTCTGAGTCTCTTACCACTGGTGGGGGAAAACTACAGAGTTCCTTTTTTCTCGAAGGACCAAAATGAATAGGGTTTCAGCACCGCAAACTAAAACACCATCTTCATCTGTTGAATTCAAAATATGAACTGATTTTATTAACAAAACGTATGTGTATATAAAAGAATTCTTAGACTCTAGGAGGCGACAATTGTTCTTAAAAATATCTTATTCTAATGACCCACGTTTTTAGGGGGTTGAAAATAGTTTATATTTCATGCTCAGCGTCGGTTACTTGATACCGCGCCGCTGTTACAATCTTAAGTGTTTTCCACAGAGTGTGGATGCATGTTTTGTTTGGTTTTTGAGCCATACTTGAAATATGAATTTGTATCAGCTATTTTTGTTTTTGGAATTAAGCAATAATTGTCAAAGGAATCTTTATGACTTATTTTTCTTGTATGTTTTGTATATTTCTTTGTTCAATCTGATTTGGTGAAGCCATTTCAGATGAACACGATGTTTATTCTTAAACACACTTTATTTAAGGATTTTAGTTTACTTTTGGCAGTAATGCTTTTGAAAATAATGTTTGTAGGTTTCTAATGATTTAATTTGTTTCTTTTGTATTAATAGTTATCATTTTCAATTGTAAGCATAAGAAAGTTATCACAAAGAATGATTTACTGCTTGGCTTAATAATAATTTGGTACTTTAATTCAACATCCCGCCAATAAGTTAACCAAGAAACTTTCTGAAACTGACAATTATTAATATAATTTGATGGCTAATTCATTTAAGCTGGGAAAAGTTTGTGGTACTCAACATTTAACTTGTAAACGGAAGATATTAGTTGAAGACAAGTTAAAACGGTTTGTAAAATATTTCGGTTCAGGTTGATTAGCGCTACTTATGCCAATTTTTAAGTCATGAAACTGTTTCTATGATAGTTAGATTAAAGATTTTAGTCAAAACCACTAAATTTAAACCAATAAAGGTGAAGGCATACATTAAAAAGGACTTGTTTTTTGTTCCCAAACTGATGTTACTTATAGAAGGACTTAGTTTGCTTAGACTTCATTATAAAGCTTAATAAATTTAAAATAAATAAAAGGTTTATAATATTTTACTTAAAATTATTCAACGAAGTAAGCCTTGCTTTACTTTTAGTTACTTTGCAACTTTTTATGATATTTTAGTCATATTAATTTCAATATGTCTTGGTTTTCTTTCATAGTCGTAACACTTTCAATCTATTTCTCTTGCAACATTTTTGCTTGCCAAGTTGGCAACACTTTTCTACTCTTTTGGCCAACTCGTTTTTACCTTTTTGCTGCCTTGTCTGTCAGAAAAACCAGAAAAGTTTTTAATAATTTTCAAGAGTTTTCTAATTAACATCTCGAGTGCATGTTGTGCAAGAAGGGACCCATGAGAGGGTTCTGGCAGAAAGGTTTGGGCATCAACTTGCCATTTGCAAGTGCCAAGACAGAGATGAAATTGGATATGGAGAATGCAACTTGTGGCGCGATGGGACTGAGGGAGAGGGGGGAGAATATAAAGTTGCCATTGAGCCCAGTTGAGCGTGCCATTACGGTGACAATTTTAAATGGGTTTTTAACAACTTTCCCTTACTATAATTTCTTTGCTCTTTTTTCTTGTTTTGGTTTCCCTTTTTTTCCCTTCTTTTTACCTTATTTTTGTCGCAGATTTATGGCAATTAAATGGCTTTGATAAGACTGATTGCTGTTCCGGGGGTAAAAATTGCAATCACTGGGAAATTGGGGTTAATGAAAGAATTTTTGCAAGTATTTTGCTAGCACTTTTCTCTGCAGGTTTTTGTACCAAAAATTATCGCACATAAATTGCCATTAGTTGCTGGAGAGAATGAGGGAGAGGAAGAGAGGGAGATTTGCGTGAAGTTAATTTAAGTGAGGAGTAAAAGCAGAAGGGAGGTTAGTCGAGGGGGTTTAACTAACTTTAATTGCAGCTGTAAAACATTGTAACTTGCACACACGCAGATTTTGCAAAAACAAAAAAGAAGCAAAAAGAAAAAGAAGGAGAAAAAAAAAAAAAATAACAATGTGCAGAAAATGAGGCAAATAAATTTTTTGGCTAAACTTTTCGTTTTGTGGGCGGGAGAGTGGGAAATGTGGAAAACATGTGTATCTCCAAGTGTTTGTGTGTGCGTGTGTGTAACAATCGATAAAAAGAACAACAACAACAACAACTAAAAAGGAAAGCAAGTTTCAAGCAAAAGCTCGTTTGCAGGCCCATTAACAAGCACCAAATGAGCGCTGCAATTAGTTTTCGTTTTCTGTTTCTTGTTTCTGGTTTCTTGAGGTTTTCCTTTTAGGTTTTTTTTTTTTTTTGTTGGGTTCTCTCTGCTTTGTGTTTTGTTTCTTTGTACACGTAACAAGTTTACTTTTAAAATTGATTTCAACGGACTTTGCAACAACTTCCGTTTCCGCATCACCTAACCGCCTACCCTCTCTATCCTCTCTATCTTCGCCATGTCTCTAACGATTCTCTGCCCACATGTGTCTAGGGCCAACTTTTGCCATTTTCCACCCAATCAACTTTTACCCTCATTTTGCCATTGTGTCATGTCATGTCAATAATCTTGCCCTTTTTCCTCACTTTCTATTTTTCTTTTGGCACTACTAAATACCCTGTATGAATTGAATAGTTGGTAGTAAGTGGCATGAGTTCGTTTTAGTGCCAAAATTAGTTAAGGAAGACGAAAATGTTTTCTCTCTTTTGGGCTCTAATAGTTTGGTCTCTAATAGTTTGGTAATTAAAGTCAATCCTTTTGATTAGATTTGTTTCTTTAACATTTAACATCAAGGATTAATCCTTGAATCCTTGTCTAATCTTGAATTTTTTGGGCAGAAGGACTTTTGATTCGATTTCTATTTCTCATATTCTATAGTAAGTGTCAAATTTGTTACTAGGTATCTAATGGTCGACACTTTAACTGTTAGTTTTGATTCTATTTTTTTTTTTTTTGGCTCTGCTGTTGCTCTTTTTATATTGTAACTACAATTTCATTGAGCTCTTACATTTAATTTAAAATTAATTTTTAATCAACTTCAATTGAATTAAAATTGCTCGTTTTGCCACGAACAGAACACACACATATACACACATACATATACATGTATCTATATATGTATCTGACCATTTTCAATCATTTTGGGATCACACACACACACACACTTACATAGTCGCTCTCTCTCTCTATCTCTGTCTCTTACATTTCCCCAAGGGCAAATGCGGTTTTCATATTGTAAATAAATTAGCCACATTTATTATTGATAAGATGGAAAATGCGTTAATATTAATTATGAATTATGTTTTATTCTTTTCCTTTACATTTTGCAGTTTTTTGGGTGCGGCAACCAAACTAAAAATTCGAGGAAATTCAAGGTGAGTAAAACCAAAGTAGAACAAACTACGATAAATAGTTACCACTCTTTAGATGAAAGAATTTATTTGCATAAGGAAATTAGCTTGAAATTCGGTTACTTAATTTATCGAAACAAAATAGAAAATTAAGCCTTATTTTTAGGACTAATTGTAGATCCGCTTTTCTTCTGCTTTTAACTTCATGATCATAGGGATAATAATAGAAATGATAGATCTGTCTATAAACATATAGCAATGACCTTCTATCGATAAACAAACCAAATTGATTCTTTAAAGATTTTTTCAATGTTTTTTAATGACAACCAAATTGATGATCAATTATTCTTATCCTTCAGTTCAGTATTCAGTATTTATCAGAGCTACAAAAAATATTGTTCCAAAATACTTTAAAACAAATCAATGAGGAAAATAAAAGCTCAAATGAACTAAAAAAAAGAAAAACAAAGCGCGATAAGTGTAGAATAATCACATTTCATAATCAAGAAAACGTTTCGAGATAAGTTTGTGCATAGGAAAACTATCTTCCATGCCTTTCTATTGTATTAAGTTTATAATTTTAATGGTAATGTACGAGAAAAGTTTCTGTTGTCTTCTTCCTGTAGAGGTAAACCAAAACTTTAGCCAGTTTTACTTCCTCCCTTTAACCCGCTCTCGTGTCTGTCTTGTTCCCTTTTGTTATCCAATTGGCAAAGTCATTCCTTTGTTGCGGCAGCTACTCGACCAGAAATCACTTCTGCCTCTACCATGCCATGCCACACCACACCCCATTCCACTTGTGGCCTCTGATTATTTGTTACTCTATAGCGCGTGCCTCAATTATGACCAAGGCAACATCCACTTGAATGCATCGGGTAACAGCAACAAAGTTGCCGCACCAAATGTCAAGGGAAACTACGAAACTCAGGTGGAAACTCTGGCCAAGTGTTTAACCCAGTTTGCACTCCATTCGCCTACCCATCCAACTGCTGTTTTTTTTTTTTTTTTTTTTTTTTTTTTGAAGTAACGCAATTGGCAAACTCTTGGTTCTGATGCCGGTGCCTGGTCCTGGTCCTCGTGCTGCTGATCCAGCTGCAGTTTCTCCCTTTCGTTTTGTTGCCTTTTGTTGTTTTGTTGGTTGCCGGTTGCCAGTTGCTTGGTTTTGGTTTTGTTACCATTGTTGTTGTTGTTGTTTAGGTGCACGTAATTGTTGCAGTACTTTTGCTAGCCTCGGCTGACTCGTGAAAAAGTTATTAAAATGAAAAGGCAAAAGCAAATCGATTATGCGAGCCAACAAAATCCAAAAAAGAAAAGCCGGCAAGAAATGTGCAAAGTTTGCCATAAAAAGTTTTTTGCCTTTTTTTCTTCCTCTCTCTCTCTCGCTCTATTTCTTTTCGGTCTATTTTTTTTTTTGGCCGTCCGATTTTTTAGAAACGAAACTTTAAATTGACACCGGAATGGTAAGCCAAAGCCGAAGTAAAAAAAATAAATAAATAGAAAATAAAACCAACACCCAAAAACAAAGTGCAAAGTTTTGTATTTCTGTGTGAGTGTGTGTGTCTCTGTGTCTGTGTCTGTGTTAGTGTTATGTTGGCTTTAGAATTACAAAAATGATAAGCTGGCTTTTGCCAGTGTCACGCACACATTTCGATTAAGCGCAGCATCGAAGAAACAAAGAACCCAAGGGCCATGGTGGCCTTATGACCAAGGCTCTTTCTTTGGGGCCAACATGGCGTATGAGCAACAATAACTTTTCCATCTCCCTCTCCGTCTGTTGTTGTGCTTCGACTGGTGCTGGTAATGTGAGTTTAACAACTGAATTTGTTGACTGACATTTAAATTTGCCACACAATTTGCATTCTTTTGGCCTCAGTTTCGAGAATTTTATGCAAATAATAAGCATTCCGTTTTGCCTTAGCGGATGTTGATGTCTCCATTACTTGCTTACCATGTCTAATTTCGAGTAACTTTGGTATTTTTCTTTTTTTCTTCTGGTTTTTGTTCTTTTCGAAAACTTTTGTGCCTTTCGTGCCTTTCGTTTTGTTTCCTCCTTGTATGTATGTATGTAATCTTGGCAAACAATTTTCAATTTCAATTTGAATTTAATATGGCATTTGGCTTGCACTTTTCTGGCCAAAAGCAGGGCAATTAAATATGAAAAGTAATTCACATTGTTTGCCAAGTTTTTCCACACTCACCACTCAAGCACGTTCTCGGGTTTTGGTGTATGTGTGTGAGGGTTTATGTGAAGGAATGTGAAACTCATTTGGTTGGCTTATCAACAATTCTCTGCAGGACTTGGTGACAGGAAATGTCAGCTTAAATTATAAAGGGAAGAGTGGAATAGAACCGAAGGAAAAAACAACCATGAACAAAGAAAAATCGAAAAGAAAAAAAAAAGTTGCGAATTGAGTTCAAAGCAAAGCCAAATGCAATTTGCATGCGCTGGGATTGGAAATAATTTTATGGCTCTGTGGTTCACCAGCCAAGTAATCCATTTCCCCCTCACCATCTCACCCCCCCTCTCTGTCTCTCACTCTTTCTCTCTCACTATTCCCACGCACACACAGAAATGCCATTCAAGCCGCCCAAATACCAATGAACTGAGAAGTGAATTTCGCATTCATTGAAAATGTCTTCTGGCAGCTGGGCAAGGGGCCAAAACTTGTGCCAATTTAACTTGAATTTATATGCACCATGACAGCCAGATCGAGTGGGTGGCGGTTGTGGTGGGGTTGTGTTGTCTTCCTTGCAATATGAAATAGGCACTCCAGTTTAAGTTCCTACCCCTCCCCACCCATAATCTCCTTCCTCTGCCAATCGAGCCACCCATCAACAAGTGTCGTTGTGCAAAATGTGCAGCGTAATTGTCACTGAATATCTTTTTGGCTGCCCAAGTGGCGTATACGCAATATCATTGTCAAAATGAATATACACTGCCGAAAATAGATGATAGGAAATTATAAATTAAAGAGACTACACATTATGTATTTTATATAATTATAGAAGCTATTAAGTGAAAATATTATTAGGTAAACCTTCTATGAGTTCTATGAGTCTAGTTCATCCTTAATTCTGATATTGAAGACATTAGCTATGAATGGATACTATCAGAAAAGCCATCAAAGACCGTCCTCTGAACTAGATTACAAATAAGTATAAAATAATATAGTCTTTAGTGATATTTAGCTAAAGGTTCCAAGACGTATCATTTTCGCTATTGTATTTGATGAAATACTAACAACTTGTTAAAACTTAAGGAACAAAAGCAGAACTTCGAATTGTTGGAGAATTTCATAGAAATTTCTGCGTTGCATCATAACCGGAAGTTGATTAATTTTCTAAATATATTTCCAAGAACTTAAACAATAGCTATGCATATTCAACAATTGATCAGCAGAGCTTCATATTCTATTGGGAGGGAAATTCGTAGAAAAAAAATTTCTATAAAAAGAAGAAAGAATTCCTTTCTTTAAGCCATTCGGTACTCTCATGCCAACATCAAATGGGACATTCTTAAGAAACCGGATGTTTACTTACACACACATAAAGGAATAAACAAAATAACTTCCATTACTTAATTTTAATTATATTAAAGCAGTTTCTTGCAGTGCACGTATTAAAGACAGACGAGAAAATGAAAGACATTTGCCACAGCCACTGCCTCTTTGCCTCTCTTGCGGCTTTGACAGCACCGCCAACAGACACTTGAGGCGTCCCGTTAACATCGTTTACCATATTTACGCTTTAAATGGTATTTATTTGCAGCTCTCAAGTTGGCAGCTAAAGAGGAAAGTGAGTGGAGTGAGGGGAGAGCGAGGAAGTGGGAAGAAGCGTTGGACTTAGTTGTGGCAGCTGCTGTCAAATGCGCCACTCAAGTTAGATATTGTCAAGACGGCAGAAGCAGATTTCAGTTGCGGCCTTAACCAAGCCAACATTATTACATTAAGTGGCTTTTATCAAATGTCCTTAGTCATGAGCATAAACATATGAGGCAGATGGTTACAGGGATGGGATAAGCTCCTAAGATGGGGTCAGTTTTATATGCAAAAAAACAAAGAAAATCCTCGAAAAATGAAGCTAATAAAAGGATTTGGGCAGCCCATTTTGCTTATTAAGTATAATTTTAAAGAGGCTTTTCAGAACATAAAATCAAAAAAAAAAAAAAAAAAAACTTCTCAGCTCTAATTACATTTTGGCTACCTCTTGTTATTCTTGCTGTTGTTGCTGAACCAATTTTCAAGCGTGAAAACTATGACGAAAATGAAGTTGTTTGGCAGTTTGTGTATGCCTTTGTTTGCCTCTGTCTCAACTTGTTAACTTTGGTGGGAGGTGTGTTTTTTTGTAGGGTGGGGTGGAGTGTTGCTCGTTGTTGTCGCCGTTGTAGTCGTCGTCATCGTTGGTGCCTGATGTTGCTGCCGTGCAGTGTCAACAGCAACAACAACATCAACTTGATTTCATGCACAAACAACGTTTCCGCTATTCACTCTCTCTCTCTATCCCTACACACACACACAGACACACATACACATTTACTCACACTGTCTTTCTGTGTGTCCTCTTTATCTATCTCTTTTTCTCCTCTTTGGCATTGTGTCAGCCGTAATTACACGCCACGTCTGTTTCATTTACTACTCCTCCTTGCTCTCCTACTCCTTGCTGGTCCTCTATCTATCTACTTGTTCTACTCATCATCCTCTTCCTCTCTTGCTACGCCACCTCTTTTATCCACCTACTGTGGATACACCTCACCTCTGGTTATTGTGTTTACTGTGCGTGTTTTGTTTCGAGTGCCATTTGTTTTAATTAAAAATTATTTAAAGTGCTTTAACAGTAAATTGCTTCAACAAGATGGCAACCAGAACCCAATGACAGTAAAGTTTTTAAATAAATAACTCTAAATGATCAAATATGAATTGCTCTCTATTCAATAAATTGTTTTGTTAAAAAAAAAAAATGTTTAGTCTTTTAAGAAACTTAGTATATGGATTTAAATTATCTGAAATATTTTTCATTAAATTTTTATCTCTAATATGTTGGCTCCAAATCGTTAAATCGTTTTCTTGTATATTTCTATCTCCTTTAACTCCTGTTTAGTCTGTAGAATGCATTCTATGGAACAACTTGGCTCCCTAGAGTATGCAACAGATAGTCCAAGAGCTCACTTTAAAAAAGTTTATTGAAATTTTGAAATGTCCTGTGGATAAAATGAATGAATTACTTAATATATAAAAGTACTTAATCTATTAAAGTTACAAGTTATTAATTTGTTGACAATGAACACTTTTTCATCATATTGCATACCTTAAGGAGCAATGTTCTCCCAGTTCAAAAGACCTCGATTGCCCATTGCATGTAGACTTAGTCTACCGAAAATTAAAGTTAATAATTTTTACAAATGAATGTGAATTAACGAAGTAGTTTAAAGAAGCAGGATAAAAGATTAACGAAAACTCCATTTAGCCTCCATCACCCTCCCTAAACACAGGTATATATTTGATCTGCTTTAAGCGGATGGGAGAAAATCTATTCCCTAATTAGGTCTACATTCGATCAAGCTCGAAAAGAGTTCGCTAAAGAGTTCTTATTGTAAATAAAATTTAAAAAAAAAAGTACAGAATGTTAGATGTAGATATAGACACCTACTGCTCCTCCATACATCAAGGAGCATTGACTATCTTTGTGGAAGCCATTACGTTTGGCGTAGGTGTCATACCTAGCTGGTTAAACAACTCACTTGGGATGGCAAAAAGGATGCGTCTCTTTACCATTTTCTATTGCAAATGCTGCAAGGTAAAAAATATTCTTGTAACTGATATATATATATGTCGGTACATATACCCCTTTGCTTGTTGTATTGTCTAGGGTATAAAAAACTGAATAAATTCGAACCAAAGTGGAGAACAGTAAAAAGAGAGACAGCAATTTATTGCTTTTTAGGTATCTCTATTATGCTTGTGGCATTTTATTGTCCACCTAAATTCCATTTTTGCTGATTTGTTTGCCAAAAATCGTTTTTTATTTTTGCGGTAAACAAATACATGCACAGATCTATGCACACACATACACATACGCACACTCACACACACACACACACGTATTCGCCGTAGACACTTAACAACAGTTCCCCAACAGTTTTGTTGTTGTTGTTGTTCTTGTGTTTGTTTGTACACACAAATGAGAAAAACCAACGTGGCAACCATAAAACACACATACACGCACAATCACACATACACACACACAACACACAGACATTCTCATGTTTGCACAATAAAATTTCAACAATATACGCGACAGGGTCTTTGTACTTGAGTAAATTGGATCTGTGCAACGGGGCATGCCACCCCGGTGGTTCTGTACCCAAACCTCTGCTAGCCCCTACCCGATACCCCTCATTGTATTTCAACCAATGTAGGTGGAGATGTTAAAATTAAATAAATATTTGCCTTAAAGCTTTCCAGGGCACAGAAGAAACAAGCGAAAAGCGTAATGCAAACCCACGCAGTGATATTTAAAGCGACACACACACACACACACCCACAACCCGAAATAAGGCTTAGCATCAAGAGAACAAAATAAAAAAAAAGCCTTCTTTTGCCCAGTGAGACATTTCTTTGCAATAAATGTATTTGAATATTTCATATCTTGGGTTATTTCAGTGCCTTTTTAATCATTGCCAGATGCTCGACAAAATGAGGCTCGTCGTTTTGTTGTTGTGCTCTCTTATAGGAGAAAGGGTACCACAGCTTGCGATTGTCTTTCAAGGGACATAAAATCCACCTTCTCTTGGAGAGTAAAGTGAAGATTGTGGGAAATTTCTGATATTTTAATGTAAATTAAACACTATCCGTTTTATCCATTTATTTTATTCAAAAACGGTTGAATTTGAATGGAAAATCATTATTTTATACAGAGATTTTTCTACACTTTCCGTAAATTGCTTGTCAGAAGAAATGAAAACTGAATTCTAAAGATTCTTAAGCTTAGACGTGTTCCTTTTAATAATTTAAGGATCTTTATTTGACAAAAATAAAATTTAACGAATGCTTAATAAACGAATCGTTATATGAATTGATAAACGAAAAAAGAAGACGCAAAGAAAGTATACAAAGTGCGAAATCTTTGAAGAAAGTGAAGCTTACTTTTAGGTACAGCAAAGTTAAAATTTTAGCCCATTTCAATGGGTAACATTTAGATGCTAACTGTAAAAAAGATGCAGGGTATACCAGATTCGACATTTAGATTTTCATGTTTTAAATGCTTTTTAATTCACGTAAGCTTCTTATTTTAATTATCTTTATTATTGCCAGCAATCAAATAAAAAACATCGTGACTTTTACTCTTTGGTTAATAATTCCTCCTTTTTTTATTGCCTGATAAGTTAAATCTGTGCTAAAAAGAGATGACAATATTTTGCAATTATAAAACCAAAGGGTTTTCAATATTAACTTTAAAAAATAAAGCAAATTCTATAATAAAAACTAAAACGATTAAAAAACTAAACAGAAAAATAACTTTAAAACTTTTGTTTTGATATTTCTATTTTTTTTTATTTTATGGAGTTTGATTTTATCAAGAAATACAAAAACCCTTTATTAGTTGGGCTCCCTCATGTGGAACCATTCAATGGTGAACCCCTTTTTGAAAATTTCCTACTTACGCTCTAGTTTTTTTTTATTTTATTATTTTTTTGGGGCGCTCGTGAGAACCTTTAGAATTTCTGCTATTGAATAAGACTTTTGAGACCTTTTCAGTCGTTTACTTGTATGTCTTGAATACATATTTTCTTAATTGGGGGACTTACTTAAAAGCAGCTTTAGTTGAGGGCAGCAGTTGCTTTTATTCAAACGGCATTGGCATTGTTCTCTCTCACAGTGGTGAGGGGGGTGCAAAACAATTGTCCGTCCGCTGGCAAGGCGAGGGCATTGTTCATTGATGTATTGAGGCCCTATAAAAACCGTTCGATTGAATTTATCAATTGAATATATCAACTTAATTAGCAATATGAAAGTTTCTTGCCTAGTTCTGGTTGTGGCCATCGTCTCTGTATCCACTTTTTGTGAAGGAGCTGGTCGTGGTGGAAGCAACAGTATCACCTGGGGAGCTCGTAAATATCGGGATACACTTTTGAGCCGAGAAATCTTAACCGAAAAGTCTAGATTTCTGCGAGTTGTGACCCGTGATTATGTGTTCAGGCAAAAGGTTAGTTAGACATGCATATTTAAAAATTTTTGCTTTTGCAATTATTATTTTATTCACAACAACAAAACAGTGGCCCCGTACCATCACCCAAATTGTGATTACCGATCAGATACGAAATGGCGAAGGGGGCTATGCCACTCTGGTAGCTGGCGGACCAATGGCCACATATGCCAAAATCCATTTCAAGAGCCAACGCAACAATGGTTTCAGTTTCATTGTGGACATCTATGGCCAATAGACTTAATAAAAAAAAACAATGGTTGTTTGTTTTAATTAACAACAAAATAACATAATATCTTTTCATCAAATTGATATTTAAGTATATATACATTTACTATTTTATCTGATTCGTTGCTGCCATCTGTGTTTATTGTGTTTTTGGTAATTGTTTATTTGTTTATTTGCATTGCTAGCATTTGCATTTCGATTCTCCAATCGAGCATATAAATGTATCTTCTGCTGCAATTAACAGTGGGGACTACCCTTACACAAATGAGCATAAGCGACTTTTGTTGATGTTTAGTTTGTAGAGTATTAAACTGAGTTTTTGCTATCGTTCTAAACTTTCATTAACAGGAGAAAGGAGAAAAGTTGTGGAAAAAAAGCTGTGTCCCAATATTAGAGTTGAGATTCTGGCAGGTATGTAGGTTATTCGGAATTTTTATCTCGCCGCCATCTGCATCTTACTTTACCTTCTAGATTGGAAACCTCCCATTTTCTGGCCAATATTGCTGGTAGTTTTCGTTTGTGAGGATTATTTTTCTGGAAAACCGGCAGTGCCACAACGTTTTTGTGTTGGGGCTTACGGTGCTGCCAAAAGTGTCTCATTTCCCGAAAGTTGTTCTAACCCTTGGTGAAGGTACGGCAAGGCTTTAAAGGCGAGTGGCCTTATCTAACCTTCTGCCGCTGCTGACCCAGACAAAGCTTGGCCTTTAGCCAAATTCTGGATACTCCTTGCTGTCACCCAAAGCCTTTCAGCGACTAAACTATGGGGTAAGTGCCTAGTGTATTATGCGGTATCAATTCGGTGGTTACAATCTTCCAAGCGTTATTTTATTGCAAAGAAGTTCGATCTATATTAAAGAATGGTTATTGCTATAATGGTTTGCTATATCAATTTTAGGGTGTCTAAGCTTAATGACACTGATGTCAGCCTGCAAGTTAATATTATTATTTTTTTTGTTGTATTTATTGCTGCAATGGTTGCTGCCGTAATTACAGCCCATTAAACTCAACGAGACAACCGCAAATTTTTGGTTGTTGGCAAATGTTTCTTTGGGCCCTTTTAGCATTTACCAAAATACCAGGCACTTCGATTAGGCCTCGGCCACCTAAAAGTCAAACAAAATCCAATCAATGTTTCACACACACAAAATCTACATATACATATGCAAATTGGAGAGGGAAAATACACATACATGTATAAAATTTAATGTATTGGCTTCCCATTCATGTATGAAATGAGTTGGAGTTTATGGTAAGAGCAGTAGATGGTGGAGGAGCAGGCAACAGAAATCCATTGATGCGAATTAAAATTTTAAGTATGCCTTCAAAGCAACAGACAGTCAGGGTAGGGCAGGGTAGGGCAGGGCAGGGCAAATGGGCGCGTTCTATTAACGCATGTTTTAAAGGCCTTGGTAATAAAAGGATTTGAATGGTTCTGGAATATGTTCATCATTTACAATGTTGCCAATGCCATAATGGTCGTTTGGGGTGCCATTTCGATGCAAATTTTTGTTATTTCTGTTTTGTTATTTTCATTCAAGTTCACTCAGGTGTCGTTTGCAGGTGCAGATCAGATTGAGGTTGAGGTCATGCCAAAGACAAAAGGCACAAAGGAAGAGGCAAAAAAGGAAAGTCTGAAAGCGATATAAAAGCTGACATTATGTCAATTTCAGTTGCCTTTTTGCAAGTTGGCCTTGATTGGCAGGGAAAAACTTTGTACCTAGAACTCTACCCTCTATGGCAATTTTCGGGACTACCTGACACGCACATTTTGTAGAATGCATTTTGCATTCAGGCCCTTTATCATGCTTTACCTGTCTTAGCCACACACACACACACTCACACATATGTATCCATTGTCCGGGCTGAGAGGCAGAGAAGCAGAAGCTTACACCGGTGAGAGTCATACATTATGCAGGTTGTTTGTTATCGTTCGATAAAAGTGTAAATTATGGGAAAGTTGCCAAGTTGCCAATACCTTTAGGAATTTATACTCACCTCTTACACATTCTCTCGAACCGCCTTCTTAAGCTTTAACCACTCAATTGGCAGTTGCAGTCGCTTAACTGTGTGTGTGTGTGTACTTTTATACCCTTTTGAAAACGGGTATAAACTTTAAACCTTTCACCTTCTTTTAAAACATATCTCTGAGCGACATGATAAATGCTTTTGTGAAAATTGACCTTAGCTAGTTTTATTCGATAACAATTTCTTTTTGATTTATCGAATAAATACCATCGCCATTTATATTCTTAACTTTAAAACACAGACAATCAGTCTTTTCGATTCATTGTTTAAGTAAATTGCTTAACTAGGTTCATTAAACATAAAGAACTTGAAATTTAAAAAAGAAATTCTTGAAAGCATGTGTTCAATCTGACCATAGGCGATTTCACTTTGATGATGAAATTGAAAAGAAACTTTTCAATGGCTCACTCAAGTGAGCCACTCTCGGACGGCTCTCTGGATGCACATAGTGCCGCATATCAATGCAACTGGAGGGTACTGAAAAAAAAAATAATAAAAATTCCCCCACCCACTTTCAATTCTTCTCCCACTTTTTATTGCCTCCATTGCAACACAAAAGACGGAATCAAGTTGGTCGAGATATTTCCTCGGTATCCGTATCCGTCTCCATCTACGTCTTCATCGTGTTCATTTCACAGGCAATTTTGTGCGTTTTTTTTTTCTTCTCTTATACTTGGCCTGAAGTGTGGATGTGTGTGTGTGTGTTTGTCTTTGTTCACTTTTTGAGAAAGTGTGAAAACGGATTTCAGTTTTGTAGCTCACGCCCCTTCCTCCCAATCCCCCAAAAGACTTTTTGTTTTTCAATTGCTTCGCATTTTGCCATATTTGCTGCAATTGTTTTCGTTTCACCGGGAGAATGCAATTGTTGCCATAGCTATGTATGTAGCTAAACATCTGCCCGTACATATGGATGTACATTCATATGTACCCACATACAATACGGTAAATTTCCGGCTTAAGTTTGACTCGTTCAGCTGCAGGCTTTAGCTATAGCACAGTTATGATGCCTTCCTTTTCCTCCCAATTGTCTTATCAGCTGGTCTTGTTGAAGAGGGTAGAGAAGGAGGAGGAGTAGGAGAAAAAACACGACATGCTGTCAGCTTGTTATATGCAGTTGGCAGACTCTCTTACACACACTCGCACCTCCCATTCTATGTTTCTACCTCTCTCTCCGTTTCGTTTTGTACCGTTTCGTTTCGTTACCTCCATTTCTTATGCTTATCAAGCTTTTTCTAGCCATAGCCAACAAACGAGAACACACACACACACACACACCCGCCCACACACATAGATGTAAATCCACTTGGAATAAACCAGGTGTGTTTGTGTGTCTGTGTCTGATTGCCTACAGTTGTTTTTCCGGCCAACAAGTTCTATACTTAAACGCCTTTGCTTTCCACTACCATTTAAGCCAATGAATAAATACTTTGAGCTCAAAAAAAGAATGGATTTTTAGATTCTAAATGTTTTATGTGAAAGCATTTAAAAGCAACAGGATACACTGATAGAAACACAGATTAGTAAAATCCAAAATCTATCGTTTATCGATAAACCGAAATGTGTAGATTTTGTGAAATACAAATTGAAAAACTTTAGCTTAAAGCAGTATGCAAATTTGTTTCAAAGTGAGTTTATAAGTCTTTTGGGGATAATCGACACTAAAGTTTTATACTTGTTTCTGCAAATGCCAAGCAAAAGTAATTGAAACAAAGTGGTTAAATAAATTTAAGAACTTGCAGAGAGTTTTCATGATTAAGTCTAATTTGTTTATAACTTTTCGGCATAGAACACAATTTTTAGGAATTTTATGATTTTTTTGAAGCCACTTAACACATACAAAGCTTAACAGGTGTAAGCAGATGTAAAAAGGATTCCGTTAAATGCTTTTCAAGCCCTTTAAATCTCGTATCTTCGCGTAAGGAAGATTATTTCATTTCTAAGAATCTAAAATTATTTTCAATCGTGGGTAAAACATTCAAAGTTTGCTATTAAACTGAAAAACAAATTCTGTTTATTTCAAATTTATCGTATCTAAATTACTTTTAATGTTAAAATAAATACACTGTGAACTACTTTGTTGCAACAAAGTACCTTTCATTTGAAAGGATATATGCATAATTAACTACTGATGAGTTTGTTCATAATTTCTAGACTAGCTTCATATGTTATTGACCGATTTTAAAAAGAATTTGAAGGAAGAAAGAGCGGATCTCTAAGAGGTGAAGGTACTCCTCGGTCGATACTCCTATAAGAATAATCCAATGGTAACTCCGTCACACATCGCAAGTCGTATTCTTGTTTGATAAGAAGATAGTATATCCTCAGAAGAGGAAACTTTAAATGTCAAGGCTGAAGGGGACACCATTATAAACCACTTGAAGGACATTGTAGATCAGCATGGCCTCTCTTACATTATAGGGTTTCCGATATTCCATATAATCCTTTCCCAATTTGAAAATAACGTACATAGAGAGTCCGGCGAACAAAAGTGATAGACATGGTGAAGAGATAATCGGCAAGGGTGTATCTTGTAGGATCTGTGACCGGGTTAGAGACTTTATCGCGTAATCTTTTTACCCGAAATAAAGGTGTACACAACCTTGGAATACATTTCGTTAAAAACCTTCATTGCGAGTACATACATGTTTTTATAGGCAACGAAATGAATTTGGATATTGGCTTATTTAATTCACATGAATAAATTAATTAACTCCGCAGTCAATTGTCAATTTGAATCATTTATATGTGTTGTGAATTGTATTAGGCGCTTCCGCATAAGGTCTGTGGTTCGCAGACATAAGATCAGAGGACATATTATTTTGTCTAGACGTCAAATGATAGAGTTTTACCTTTAACTATTGTGTTTTGGATTTTATCTATTTCAAAGTTCTCTTAAAAGTTTAAAGTCAATATTAAAGCACTGATCATCTTCGAACCGAATCAAGTGTGAGATTTTTACCTCGAAGATAATGTTTGTGGCGATTCCCTGCTGGATCCACCATTGTATGATCAGTATCAACAGCCGACTAGATCTAGCCATGTCTGTTGATCCGTCCGTCCGTATGAATACGCGATTTTGACGTCTGTAAGTGCTTAAACCACAAAATTTGGTATTTTCACTCGTTAACTACTTTTCGGTATTGCTTCATCGGAGGGGAAAGATTCATCGTCAGGGTTGAAACTTGAGAACAACAGAATTGTGGTGAGCAAGACAATTTATGCTAGACAAACGTTTAGTTGTCGAAAATTTAAAATATTTGTTCATTTTGTGCATGGTATGCCACAGTCGGCGAGGCTTCTCACTCACTTCATTATTGATTCTGAGTGTCACTGAATTAACACAGTTGCCCCCATTGCATGTATTTTGGATTCAATCAATTAAAAATATTAAAAACGCAATAAAGCCAACAGTACTTTGACTTAATGTTAATACAAATATGTACATAAATGTACATTTTGGTGTTTAATTAATCTTTTTTTTTTTAATGGTCTCAGATAAGTCTTAAAGTAGAACGAACTAAATAGATAGAAGAAAATCATTCCTTGCAGCATGTTTATGTAAAGCATGGCATGTGGTACTCCACAATCCGGGCGGGAGAATACTCTTACATAGAACGAATAGAAGAAAAGGATTACAAACTGAACAATCTGTGTCAGTGTAATATATTTCTTCCACCAAATGCTTGCCTTAACTCCAGGATACTCAGCCGAGAGGTAGTAATAGAAGTACATGATTATGTGAACGAAACTATTGAGCAGGCCCAGCATATTCAAATGTCCGCCAGTACCGAACGCACGGCTCAATGTATATCCGCCGCCTACCATAAAGACATGATGATAGACATGCAAAAATGTCACCTGTTTGTAGCTCTTGCGCAGTGTGAAGAACACGGTGTCCATGAGATCGAGAATTTTGTTGAATACGAAGGCAAAATGGACAGAGCGCTCCAAGGTCTTTCGCTCATGACCCTGGGGAAAGGTTTCCATGCAATGTAGATCACATATGCCTACAATGATTAGATAATAGAAGGTCTGCAAATTGAATCATCTACTAAATCAACATTTTTACAATTAATATCTCAGACTCACAACTCCAAAGCAAATGGCATTGTACAAGACCTGCAGCAGATTGTAGACCTGTAAAACTCTTTTAAGTTTATATGGCTGGCGATTTTCCATATACATTCTGCCCACTTTCAGCACAAATATAAGATATGAACTCAGTATCAGCATAATTGGCCATGGTGAGTCCAACAGAGGCAAGGGATTGGGATCTACACAAATATAATTATTGATTAATTTTACACAAAGGTTACTATTATATGCCACATTTTACCTGCTTGTGGAATATACAAAAAGTTCAACATTTCGAACAAAATTGTGAATGTGGTCGTCCAAATGATTTCAATAGACTGATTGGAAATGCACTCTGCTTAATTATTGGCTTGTTCCAGTGAGTTAATTATACGATTTTTGAACCTCCTTTGCCCCTGGTGAGAGCATATTTTGCAGTCTGTTTCCAATCGTATTGCGCTAATGAAATGCAAAGAATTCGTACGACTATTCTATATATTTACTTGCCCTTGGGACATTTAATGTAATTCTTATAATATTGTCTCACATTCAATTTGTTTATGTTTGAAACACTATTATTGAGGTAGAGCAGTACCAAACTAAGTGAATTCATTAAGCGAGATTAAAGATCAACACGTGAAAAACTTGAATCAATTGAGATTGGGTGAATGTACTTCTTTTTCAACATAAATCGCCATTCGTTCTCAACCCACATTGGCGAAGATGTATCTTCTAATGTTTAGGTCCTTAATCGCTTTTATGTTAAAACTTCTACATTAATATTTTCATCATCTATATGTATCACCGATCTATAGCTAAAACTGAAAGCTCAGCCGTTTTAAACTTGATTTACATTTTTCTGTTGCCTATTTCTAGGCTGGAAATATAAAGAATTCTTAGAATTGGTTATCATTGCTAACCAATACAAAAGGGACACTAAATTCAACTCAATTTGATTATAACCGTAAAATTTCATTTAAAAAAACCAAACCAAAAGTTAATTGGTTATGAAGTCCATGGCAGAGTTGTGAATATTTTTTATTTTTTCTTCCTCGATTAGTTATTGTATTGCTAATAATTCTGTCTCACATTTTATTTATTCACTTGGCCTTGTCGTATTTTTTAAAATTCTCAAAATATTACCTTCACCTTTGATTTCTTGTTTTCTATTATTGAAAAAGAGCAGCAGATAACAACGTCTGAAAATAACAAGAAATTGCTACGTTCGCTATTACGTATACGAAAATTTATTGACCTAGGGAATATGTATTAAAGCGAATTGTTTATAAAATCCATAGACAATGTTAAATGCCAAATTACAAGTCTCAGATTGTGTCATTTTCGCTGCGTTGCAAATGACGTTGTTAGAAAAAAAAACTAAGTTTCCGAAGGCTATAAATAATTCAAAGTTTCTAATTGAATGCAAGATATTACGTTTTCTTGGACTTTGATAGCATATAGGTTCTTATGTAGAAATTACTAAACATTACGATCAAGAAGATTCCGGCTCCAATGAATCCATTGATTAGTTGTGGATTCACATAGCAGTCCTCCTGCTGTAATGTCCAGAAGATGTGGATAAGTACGCTTATGAATTGAACCATCTGCAAAATGGTTATGTATTTTTTCCACCACAGACTTTTACTTAAATTGGGATACTGTGATGCCAGATAGTAGTAGCTATACATGACGGTATGAACAAAAGTGTTGGCGGTCGAAACAGTCACCGGCAAGCCGCCGTAGCCATTGACTCTAAGAGTTAAGAACGAGGCCATTGGCATGGCAGCATGATGGACAATGTGGAGAATCGTGATTTGTTTGTATTTCTTGCGCAGCACAAAGAATATTGTGTCCAAGAAGTCGATGTATTTGTTAATGTAGTAGGCATATCCGAGAATACGTTCCCATTTTTCACTCCGTGATCCAAGGGCGAAGGAGTCATGCAACTGAACTTGTAGGGTTTGTGAATCATAATCATCGTCACGATCTAAAAATAAAAGCAAACGAATCTCTCTTATGTTCTGTGTATGTAACTGATCGTCGATCTTACCATAATCACCAATATCCCATTATAGGCCACTTGAAATAGATTGTAAAACTTAAGAATGCCACGCAATTGATAAGGTTGACGTTTTTCCATAAACCGTCGGCCTAGTTTTAGGATAAACAATAAATAAAGGCCCGTTATGATTGAGACAGGACCAATGCCATGAGTCAAAGGCAGGTTCAAGGGATCTGAATGTGAAATCAATGGGTAATTAATATTATTTTTTTTTAAATCCTTTAAAGCGTCTTCACCTGCATGAGGTAAATTGAAAATGTCAAACATTTCTCAGCTGTTGCAATTTACTAACTAAGCTCATGTACGATTTTCACTTGAGTCTAATGCGAATAGAACTTGAATAAGAATTGCATGGGTTTTTAAGAATGCATTTTAGTACCATGCAAATTGTATATATATGTTCACCCTTTATATATAGGAAGTCGGCAACGTCACGATGAAATCGATTGTTGTTTTCCAGTTGTTTGTTTCGGAAGAACACAGAAAATTTGAATTTCGAAATAATTGTTTACCACTCGGTCCGATTCTAAATTATATCGTATGAACTGAAATTAAACCATATTTTTAACCCTTTACAAAATATTGTTTAAAGTGTCGTCTGCCGTTTCCCAAGACCTGAGTTTTGAGTTTTTTCAATGATTTCATCAAAATAGACCACTGTGCATACTGCATTGCCAACTAAAAAAGTAAAAGGTACTATGGATTGCAAAAAAAGGGCCAAGGGACAAAGAGCTATTTTTGAAATTTACAACTATATATTGTAGCAGGCTTTCTCACTTAAGGCTTTGTCATTCTCTCAGAGAGAGAACATATTCAGAGTCTAAATGAGAGCGAAGTAAGAGAGAGCTTCGAGTAAATCTGTGTTGAACAAGCTTGCGAATTGGCCGTACTAGTAAGTATATAGATTATAGAACAAACTTGCATATAATTTAAACCCAATTAACCTATTACAATATGCAATTGATACTTCAGTGGATATTGTATTTTAAGTTGACTCACAAGCGCAATTGTCCCTCTAAATTCTTTATTCTCTCTAGCTAATGCCACACAAAAGAGTTCTTATATGCTGATAAGGTGACATAAATAGGCGCATAGACACAAGGACACAATTAAACTATAGGACATAGCCGCATTATTGTTATTTAAAACCTAAACACCCACCCAATTGGAGCACATTTTAAAATATAATAGCTGAAACATCAGGTGGCTAAAAAAGTTTCATCCTCTGGAATTCCCCTAAGGACCAGAGCTGACCCTTATAGCCAAAAAAATGATGATGATTCTGCTACATATTATTTCGACTCATATGTAACAGAATACCAAACACAGATTGCAAAATATAATAATGCATTATAAAATTATCATTTCTTACTTTTTTTCGATTTCGAATAAACATAAGTTCTTATATAGAAATTGCCAAACATTACAATCAAAAAGATTCCAGATGCAATGAAGACATTGATTATATTTTTATTTACATGGCAGTCCTCCTGCTGCAAAGTCCAAAAGATGTGGCTGAGTCCGAGGATGAACTGAACAATTTGCAGTCTGGTTATGTATTTTTTCCACCCAATACTTCTGCTTAAATTGGGGTCCTGGGATGCCAGATAGTAGTAGCTATACATGACGGCATGAACAAAAGTATTGAGTGCTACAAAAGTCGCTGGCAAGCCTCCATAGCCTATAATTCGTAGGGTTAAATACGAGATTATTGGCATCGCTGCATGATGAGCAATGTGCAGGATCGTGATTTGTTTGTATTTCTTGCGCAGCACGAAGAATATTGTGTCCAAAAAGTCGATGTATTTGTTAATGTAGTAGGCATATCCGAGAATACGTTCCCATTTTTTTCGCTCCGTGATCCAAGGGCGAAGGAGTCATGCAACTGAACTTGTAGGGTTTGTGAATCATAATCACCGTCACGATCTAAAAATAAAAGCAAACGAATCTCTCTTATGTTCTGTGTATGTAAGTGATCGTCGATCTTACCATAACCACCAATATCCCATTATAGGCCACTTGAAATAGATTGTAAAACTTAAGAATGCCACGCAATTGATAAGGTTGACGTTTTTCCATAAACCGTCGGCCTAGTTTTAGGATAAACAGTAGGTAAAGGCCCGTTATGATTGAGACAGGACCAATGCCATGAATTAAGGGCAGATTCAATGGATCTGAAAGTTGTATACATTTAGAGTAGAGTATACAAATTCTTTAAAAGATTCCTCACCTGCATGAGGTATATTGAAAATGTCCAACATAGTGCAGCTGTTGCAACTTTTTAACTAAATTCGTGTATCACGTTCAAACAAGTCTAATGCGAAAAGAACTTGAATTTGAATTTTAATTAGATGGATTTTAATTTTCAACTTAGTACTATGCAAATTGTATATAAATATTCATCTTGAATTTGAGTAGACATTCGGCAGTTCATAATGAAATGAATTTCTGTTGCTCTTTTGCTTTAAAAAAAAATTTAGTTTAAGCTGTGTACCCACACTCAAATTTGTATGACAAACATATCAGTTTCGTCAAACACGTCGAAGATAAAACCAGTTCTATTTGCGTCAAACGAGAAATAGATTGATTGGGATAAAAAGACTTCACTTTTAATTTGACGTTATTGAGGTAGAGTAGAACTCAATTCGTGAAATGTGTGAAAGCAACTACAATGGGTGACAAAAAACTTTTTATATGCATATGATTTTTAACTTATTAATTTGATAAAAATGATGAATGCTCATCAATTAGTGTATGGGTATGCACCCATACATGCTGAATGCGAACAGAAATTTAGTTTCCCCTCCTTTATAAAGTCTTTTGTTAAATACATATACCTGTAAATTCTTCAATAATAGATAATACTCTTGCCTACGTCTCCAGTCAGGAAATATAAAACAGTTATATGAATTATCAAATAATAGAAAGGAAAAATCAAAAAAGTACTTCAAATGGATGCTACTTCAAAATATCAATTAATTGTATTAATCAGAATAATACCAATTTAATTAGTGTCGATCTTGCAAAATACAATCTTAGGATGTTACTTATTCTTCGACTTTGAAAGCATATAGGTTCTTATATAGAAATTGCTAAACATTGTGATCAAGAATATTCCGGCTCCAATGAATCCATTGATTAGTTGTGGATTCACATAGCAGTCCTCCTGCTGTAATGTCCAGAAGATGTGGATAAGTACGCTTATGAATTGGACCATCTGCAAAATGGTTATGTATTTTTTCCACCACAGATTCTGGCTTGATTTCGGATTTTGTGATGCCAGATAGTAGTAGCTATACATGACGGTATGAACAAAAGTGTTGGCGGTCGAAACAGTCACCGGCAAGCCGCCGTAGCCATTGATTCGCATAGTTAAATAGGCGGCCATTGGCATGGCAGCATGATGGACAATGTGGAGAATCGTGATTTGTTTGTATTTCTTGCGCAGCACAAAGAATATTGTGTCCAAGAAGTCGAAGTATTTGTTAATGTAGTAGGCATATCCGATGAAACGTTCCCAATTTTTAGCTCCGTGATCCAGGGGCGAAGGAGTCATGCAACTGAACTTGTAGGGTTTGTAAACCACCAAACATATCACCATCTAGAAAGCATAGAAAGCATAATGACGCTAATGGTAATACTTTAGAAGCGATCTCCGATATTACCATTAAAACCATGATCGCATTGTAGGCCACTTGAAATAGATTGTAAAACTTAAGAATGCCCCGCAATTGATATGGTTGACGTTTTTCCATAAACCATCTCCCTAGTTTTAGGATAAACAGTAGGTAAAGGCCCGTTATGATTAAGACGGGTCTATAACCATGCATCAAAGGCAGATTCAATGGATCTAAAAGTAAATTCCGTTTATTATATACGTATGTATGTTTTAAATCCTTTTGTGACTTTTTACCTGCATGAGGTATATCGAACACTCCCAACATTGTCCAGTCGTTGCAATTGAATGACTAAATTCACGAAATTCAAATCAAATAATTCGTAAACTCGAATTTCAATTAGTTTGAACACCTTTTATTTTTATGCTAACTAGGTGAAGCATTTATTCTCTAACTAAATTCTTTATTTTGGGTACTTCAAAATAAATGACGACTATAAAATGACAAAAGCATTAGGGATCATGGCTACTCAGTCTACACTGAGTTGGAAAATTCCATGACGAATATTCTTTAAAGCTTTGATGTGTGATTAAATGAGAAAGAACAAAAGCCAATCTTAATCAATATTGTATCTTTTATATTTTATAGATTCAGAGACACTCTGAAAAACGGCAACGTTATGAGATCAGCAATTGCAATTGCATTTGCCACGGGACAGCCTGTTCGCAAAGAAGTATCAACGATCTTTGAATAAAGATTGAAAGATAATGGGCTTACGTTTTATAACCAAGAATAGACGGGGTTAAAGCCTTAACTGAAACTGGAACTGCATTCGTAATTGCCTGAAACTTAATTAGATAGAGCTGCAAGAAAATAACGAAGTAAATCAGTGAGAGGATACAAAAAAGGGGCTCCTTAAGTGGGCTCCGGGCTCTGGGTGGCCCATAAATTTAAACCAAACCCAACTACCCACACTCTGGTCTCTTGGTCAGTGGAAGAAGACGTGCAAAAGCAACGTGCTGGCCAATTAGTTGGCTGCAGCCGCCAACGGCTATCATTTTGGGGCTTCAATTGAGCTCCTGCTACCCCACAAAATCAACCTCAACTGACTGCCTCACTGATGACTGCCGCCAAAAGACGTGCGGGCAGTGGCACAAGCAGCAGCAGTAGCGGCAGCAATGAGCAGCAGCCCCTGCAGCAGCAGCAGCTACAACAGCAACAACACTATCAAAATGCCGATCAGCAGTCGTCGCAGTCACATGAATACCAACATCTGCTGCAGCATCCTCATCACCATCTCAACCACTATAGCAGCAGCAGCAACAATGACCACCCGCAGCAATACCACCAGAGACATCAGCCACAGCAGCAAAACCATCAGCAACATCAGGCGACATTGCGCGATTGCTCTGTCAAATTGCCGCTGGATATTCTGTGAGTATTCCCTTTTTGACCCTCCTACCTTAGGTCTGTCTTTGTCTCTCTTTCAGTGTGCCACATAACAACAAGCTAACAAATCATTTAGGGTTACGATAAGAAATCCATAAAAAAAAGAAGAAGAGAAAAAGTAGATATAAAAAGGTCCATTCCCCATTGAATTGTGACCGGGTACGGTTCGGTTCGTCAGTCGTTTGTCGTTTCGTCTTGGCCAAAATGGCCGCACGTCTGGATGGTTTAATAAAATTTACATTTTAACAGCAGCAACACAAATGGAAATTGCATTAACTTTAACGGGAGGCCAATCGTTAACGTTTTGCTCATTTCGTTTCAATGTTTATATTATCATGTCTGACACTCTCTCCCTTTGTGTCTCTGTGTCTGTCAGTTTAAGCTGGAATTAACAACTTTTGCCTATTCATTCAGTCTTTCATCCTCCATTCATTCATTCATTCATTCATTTATTCTAGCAGAGACACAAATAAGATGGGAGTTTGTCTCTGTAGGATAATGGTGCAAATGCCACAGTTTTAAAGGCAACATCAACTATGCTGTTGCTGCCGTTCAGAGCCGATTCTAGAGCTCAAAGCCTGTCAACTTAGATGCGTGACAGGCGACAGCTGAAACAACGGTGGCAACAGAAGAAGAAGCACCAACAACTATTCGAAACAGGCAAATGAAAAACGGGGGAACGTGGTGCGTTTATGCAGATCGCTGTCAAGTGGAAGGCAGGCAGGCAGGCAGGCAAAAGGAAAAACAAGGGGGGATGGCGGTCGCGAAATGAGGCCATTTCTCCAGCCCACTTCCTCCTTGTTACTACAAATATAGAGAGTGGTAGGATGGGGAGCGGTATGTGGTAAACTTAAAGCATGTCGACTTCTTGTAGAGTTCGTCGGTGTGTGTGTGTGCGAAAGCGCGCCACAAAACGAGTGAAGTGACTCCTGGCGGGCCTCCAGCGTTAGCCGTAGTGTGTCGTTACTTTTAACGAGGTGTCGCATGCGGCAACTAGATGGGCGGGGGGGAAAGACTGCCTGTTGCCACATGGTTTTTTGTGCCCCACATTTCTTTTCGTCCTTATCCTCATCCTCAACTACGGCAAAGGTATATGAAAATGCACTTAACGGCAGGTCTAACTCTGTCTTCTGTCTCCCTGTTTTGCGGCATGCTGCAAATGAAGTCATCCATTAGACGAGTCCTAGGACTCCTCTCCTTATTCCTCCCCCCCCACTGTTTTCTCTTATACTTGTGATAATCCTGGCTGTGTTTCACTGTGTGGTCTAAGCGGAAGCGTTTATAATGGAATTCGCTTAAGCACTGCCCCATAGACGAAGGCCGCAAGGCAAAAGTGTCGTTGAGCTAATTTCGCAACACCAATTCCAATGACGACAACGACGACGACAACAACAACGACGACGACAGCAGTCACGACAAGAGTGGTCGAAAGGCATCCATTAGTTTAATTGTCAAGCAGCTCTAATCTATTTCCTTTTTCACCTCCCCTTTCACATTTTCCTTTTGCAGATGGCTACCCAAATCGGCCATGCGTCCAGTGGGTCCTGACACATCGCACACGGATTGCATACTCGTCGTTGGTGTTTCCCGTCCAAAGTTGGCCGTTGTCTTTCTAACGGTTATGCTGATCTCACTGTTTCTCACCTTTCATGTGCTCTACGATAGTGCCGTCTATAACATACAGGCAGCTCAGGCGGTACATGAGAGGCATCGCCTCTCGTTGGCCGCCTCGGCATCAGCCTTGGCCTCACCGGCTGCATCGTCGACGGGTCTGTCTTCGAATCACTTGCCTGTGTTTGTGAAACCTGTCACCAGTTCGAATCAACTGAGCCATCCCATGGTATTCCCTTCGAGTCGTGTGCATTTTCCTAAAACATCGCGTCGTTTGCCTCAGGTAAGTGTTAAAAAAAATAAAAACTAATTGCTACAATTTTGTCATTACTTCTCATTTCCTGAATCGACACAATTTTCGTTTCTGCACTTTTTGTAGGCCCTCATAATTGGTGTGCGAAAATGTGGAACTAGGGCCCTACTCGAAATGCTGTATCTACATCCCCGCATCCAAAAGGCTGGTGGTGAAGTGCACTTTTTCGACCGAGACGAAAACTATCTAAAAGGTCTGGAATGGTATCGCAAAAAGATGCCCCACTCGTTTCGTGGCCAAATAACCATTGAGAAGAGTCCCAGCTACTTTGTATCCCCAGAGGTAAGTGAAATGCTTGTCCTCCCTCTCTCACTCACACTTTTTGCTTTGATGTCTAATTGGCAATTAGGTTTTGTGTGTGTGTATGTGTGTGTTAGCCTAGTTCCATTGCACATGCCTGACCGTAATTATTAATTAACTGGCTTTGGAGGTCGGTCGCCTACACTTTCTGCATCGCCAGCTGCCATCTATCAAATTAAAATGAAACGCTTGGCCATGTCCCAACCAATTTCCGTGTCCATGTCCGTACGAATTTCCCCCCTCTCACCCAAAAAAAAAAAAAAAAAAAAAGAAGGTAAACCTGCCTGCCATAGAGATGGCTGAGCAATGTTGGCAAAGCGGAAATGTTTTGCAAATTCATTTGCCAAACGCCGTCATCTAACACCCAAGTGGATGAATGTTGTTTTTTTTTTTTTTTTCTGTTCGGTCTATCTATATTTATTGCCCGCAGAGTGTACCAGAAAAATTGGTTTTGCCTGATGCAATTTGTTTTTCGAAGTGGTGCCGCATCCATAGAGTGGCACTCAGATCCGGACCTATATATTTTTGGGGTTCGCGACGTAGCTGAAGCCGGAAGTTGCATGTGTCATATGACGACACGGCAATATTTTATCCCGTTTGGTTTCAATTTTAACTGCTGTGCGTTGTGAGTTGCAGCTGAATTTGCTCCATTTCAATTTGTTATGCACCTGACACGGCAAAAGGCAAATGCAATGGTTGTCCTTCGTCTCCTTTGCCTTCTACTTTGCCAGCGTCATTTTCTTGTCCTCTTTTCCATTCGTTGGTAAATCTTCATTAAGGTCGTTATTAATATTTATCGGCACACATCCGCTGACTTACGTCAGCCCGCGCTCAATAAACAGAAACCCCCAAAGCTGGCACATTAAAGTGAGGGCCACAGCATTAAAGTTATTTTTGTTAAGCTTTTCTTTTATTCAATTTCACTGGAATCATTATGTTTCCAACCAACTAGCTAAGCGAGACAAGGCACTGTGGGCAATTAGGACATTTATTTTGATGGCTATAGAAATATATTTTTAAAAAATGCAACTAATATAAAACTTACCCTCGTTTTTATACATATTCAACTATTTTTATTGTCAACTGCTCAAATTGCTTGCATACTTTTAGGCTTTCTTTTTAGTTTGTTTTGGCAATTGCTGTTAAACTTTAATTATTTAATGATTAATTCTTATAATTGATAAGTTTATTTTGTTCAAAGGACAGTTCAGTTGTTTTTATGTGGGAAACAAAATTAATAAACTCACACCTTTTTGAAATTTTTATATTATTTCTTAATTTACTATCTCTTCAAATTTTGCCATACATTCATTTTGACGCTATATTCTTAATTAAAGCGCCAAACACAATTTAAATTATAATACGATACGAGGAAAGTTTCACCCAAATATTAACCCAGTTAGCTTGTTATAAAAGGTTAGATTCGATACAAATTACAAATTTAATATAAAAAACTATCATATTAGTAAATTTCATAGGGATACACCTTCTTTACCTATTTTAACTATATGACAATTGGTCCGATCCGACGATTTTTACACTTTATCTTACCCGGTTTATAAGTAGCTCAAATATCAAGTTTCATCGAAATAGCTCTTAAGATGGATTAGTAAAACGCATACGCACCGACGGACATGGCCATATCGACTCAGCTTCTGATGCTGATCAAGAATATACATACATACTTTATGGGGTGGGAAACGTCTCATTGTGTGCGTTACAACCCTCTGCAAGGGTATAAAAATAAGCTATGTAGTTATAAATAATGTGATTTTCCCCATGGTGTACTTTAACCTGGACCATTTATGGGAATTTTCTTGCCCCTTGGGATCTATTGTTATACTCATGCCATTTCATGTTGACATTATTTTTATATATATAACTTTGTTTCCCGTCTGTTGCACTTTAAATATTTATATGAAAATGGTTCATTAAGATGAAGCTGAAGTTTTTTTTTTTTTGTAAACTTGTTGCACACTTAGAGGTCCTCATTGAAATTGATTAACTTTATTTACTCGGCTCGTTTCGCCCATTTGCACGGCTATTTATACAACGTGGCAAATTCAAGGACTGAGAAGCCTCCAACCCAATGGGAGATGGGGGCTGGGCTGGGAGGTCTGTCGACAATGTAAGGCAATATTTTCCGGTTTAATTAAATTGTTCACAGAACACTTGCTGCGGCATTGCAACGGCATCCGCAGTCAGCAGGGGAGGCCAATACACCGTTCAACATAGTTACGAACGTTTAAGGTGCCTTTGTCTTGGACAACAATTGTCGGAATTCTTTGGCTTTCTATGGATGAAAAATTGACTTTAATAAAGATTTTATGAAGCAAGTTGCGTGTCCTTTGGTTTGATTTATTAACCTGCTCCGACCACGTTCATGTATCACTTGGCCATATCAATTGCCCCCTGTGCATTTTGTCTAATAAAGTGCAAGTTGAGTACCGTTTGTGTTTGTTGGCCTATCTACCATAAATTCATTAGATGCTCTAGAGCAGGGTCGAGCCGGGCTCACATAATTTCATATTATTTAAGGATTTGGTGTTATTCTTGTGTTTTTTCGGCCACTTGCAGGTGCCGGAACGAGTACGAGCCATGAATGCTAGCATCAAACTGCTGCTGATTGTGCGTGAACCTGTGATCAGAGCCATATCCGACTATACACAATTACGTAGCCATGCGGCGACAGCCATTTTACCATTGGCCGAAAGCTCTGGTGGTGGTGGTGGTGGTGGAGCATCAGCAGCCGGAGCAGCAGCAGCACCAGCACACAAGATGCCATCACAATCTTTGCTCTATGCCAAACTTCAGGCAGCTCATGGCTATGACAATACTTTGGGTGGCAGTGGGGCCGGCGCCAAGGAGACAAAGATGATAAGCAACACAAGAAGGGTGGCCCCAATGATGATGACAACCACGACGACAACGCCAACGCCAAATGCCGCCCAATTGGCAGCCAAGTAAGTGAGGAATAGTTGGAGAATAACCACACCCCCTAACTGCTAGCTCCTGCGACTTGACATGCAAATGAAATGCAAACTGCAAATGAAAGTTGCCCGAAAATCCGACAAAGTGTCCTTGGCTCTTGTCCACCCTCGCCTTTGCGTTGCGTCACTGATGAGGAAAGTTCGGTCTTGTGGCGTCACTTGTTGACAGAGGGAAATGGAAACTGGAGCTGCTCATTTGCAGCTGTTGTCAATTCAATTTGCAGACTGCCCCACCCCTAGTAGTCTCTTTGCTTCTTGCTACTTATTTATTTCTTCTTTTTCTTTAACCATTACTCTTAGGTCCTTTGAGGAACTGGCCATATTTCCCAATGGCACTGTTAACGAAGCATATCGACCCCTTAGTATATCCATGTATCATGTGCATTTGCATCGCTGGTTGGAGGTTTTTCCACGTGAGCAATTACTGGTGGTCAATGGTGATCGTCTAATCGAAGATCCCGTTTCACAGCTCAAACGTATTGAAGCCTTTCTGGGTGAGTAGAAGAAAACAAGAAAAAAGTGTGGCTGCATATTTGTAATAATTAAATGCCTAAACTATATTTCTCTCTCTCTTTCTCTCTCATTGATAGGCATCGAACATCGTGTTAGAAGCGAACACTTTTATTTCAACGAGACAAAAGGTTTTTATTGCCTGCGCTATGACAATGGAGACCGCTGCCTGCGTGAGACCAAAGGACGAAAACATCCGCATGTTGATCCCATTGTAGTCTCCAGATTACGCAAGTTTTTTGCTGAATACAATCAACGTTTCTATGAACTAGTCGGTGAAGATCTGGGCTGGCCGGAAGAGTAAAAACTGAACACAAAACTAACATCAATACGCTGCGGTTTTTGCAATTGAGAAATATGGACTGACGGTTAAATATGGTAAAACAACAACAGAAAACAGGCAAAAACTCCCTCAATTTGGGCCTCAACTTGCTATCGGTTATTGGTATTTGTTTTCTCAATGTGCAATGTCCTGGTAAGTGGGCAGGGTAGGGTAGGGTAGGCGGCGGACTGCGCATTTAATTACAACGCGAAGCAAACAGAGACCGACCAGCCGGAAAACTGGGTGAAAAATGAACGCAGATTGCAATATTTTTTGCCTGTTGCCCAACCAAACGGCAGACGGCAGGCAGTCAGTAGAGGAGCGCATCCTGACAGTTCAATTATGCGAACTTTTGGTGTATGTGTGTGTGTGTGTGTGTGTGCGTATTGAAAAATTGCAATTCTTCCACCCTACCGAACCTACAGCAAGGCAAGCCAGGCATCTAGAAATGGAATAAAATGAAATCGGGAATGGGATGCAAATTTACCTTCACACCAAACGCCAGAGTAAGAGGCAAGAAAAAAAAAAGTGTGTAAGAAAAAATACTAAAATTTACTGTGCGCATTTTTGTGTGCAGAAAGCCATGAAAATGAATATATATATACGATATAGTATATATACATTCGTAAATAAAGCAATATCTACATTGATGATGTTCGAAGGTTATATATGTTCTGTACCCCCTTCTCCCACTCTCTCTCTCTCTCTTTGTCTTACCAAATAACCCTCTGGTATTTTGGTCTCGTTGGTTAGTGGGGAAAGTGTCTGAGAGCATAAAAATTAATTAAGCAACTAAATGTGATTTTATAGCATGTAAGTGAAGAACAAATTAAAATTGATTGCAATTGAAAAGAGTAATCAATAGATAGAGGACACAACAGAGACAGCAGATAAAGAAAGAGAGAAAGAAATGGGGAGAGGTTTGCGAGAAACAGAACTTCGAGACAATGAAATGTATTTTAGACATTAAAGTCGGCTGAATAAAATGTGTGCATATTACTAAACTATATAGTATACATTTGTGAAAACTAAAACATATCATACATAAACAAAAAATATTACCACAATTACTATTACCACTAAACTATGTATTAATTAAATACTATCTATCTACTAATAATGAACAAATCTACTTATGTTACATATCAAAATGACTAAATTCAACCATGAAAACGAAACATATCAGCTGCAATCAGTGGCAAAGAAAAGAAATCACACAACAAATATATATAAGTATATATAATAGACATTTAACCACATTATATTATATACAAGTAAATGTTATATACATACATACATATACATATATATACAACAGTAACTAAAAGCAAAAATGTCCTAGTCAATGAGTAAAGGTTTAATTGTTAAACTATTATTGATTATTATTTCTAATTTTTTGCCTAGTTTGTAGAAGAGACCCACCCTTCCCCCCCCTCCCCACAACACAAAAAAACCTTTAATATGTGTCATGCTGGTCCTAGACAAAATCCCATTTAAACAAATAGTTAAATATTTATATACTTTAGAAATAAATATTTAAATAATGCATATGTTAATTTTATATTTTCTTTTAGATTTATTGCTGCACTGCCTATAAATATTCAATATTTTGCACCAAAACAAAAAAAAAAAAAAAAAAAAATTTAGACATTTAAGATTTTATTAACATAGTTTTTGACAATGCCGTTTTTTTAGCCACAAATTATTTTATACATACAAGAAAAATATATACATACATACATACAGATCTCTATGTGTATGTATATATATATATATATATTCCTAATGCTAGGCTTAGATCAAATTTACCTATTGTAATTATTAATTATGTATAAATAACGAATTTCTCTACGAATTCGTTCATTACGTGAACTTACATACCTACAAACATATCATCTCAATGTGAACAAGAATATATATACATATATATAAAAAATACATATTAAGAACTTTATTGAATGCGTATTCCATATACAATACATAATCCAAATCAAATGATTCCAGGATACTTATTTTTTTTTCAAATTCTTCTCTAATCTTAAAACGACGCCAGGTCCATACCCTCCGCTGCTATTCCCCCCACGCCCTTTATCATCTTTAGTTCTTTAGGGATCTTCAGCAAAGAACTCAAATAGCGCTTAGTCTTAAATACCATATACATATCTATCTAAAATATGTTGAGAATCCAAAATTATGCTGAATTTCCTCCCAACAAACTAAACAGTTTCCAGACAAAAATCAATCTAGTAAGCAAAATAAATAATATCAAGAAGCAATATACATACATAATGCAAAACATATTTATTACAAAAACAAAGACTGAAGGTCCTCCGCAGTATATTTTATCAATTGATTTTCGTTTCGAAAACCATCTAGTATGAGGTCGAAGGTGCAGAGACAACGAAATGTTTATAATTTGTTATATTTTTATACAGAAAAACCAAAAAAAAAAAACCAGAAAGGCGAGAAAAAAGTAAAGAAAAATTAAAAACAAACAATGATATCAAATAAATAAAAATGAATTACTAAACCGAAATGGAACCTTGATAATTTCCGTTAACTAAAATATACTTCAAAAGATATACACACATACATATACATACATGTGTATGTATTTGTACTAACATACAAATTTTGTCCTTCAAAATACGCCAATTGCATATCAAACATATCAAAAAAAAAAAATGTTTTAACTCAAATCTAACTCCTCCATTGATATTGATGTATTGTCTATGTATATTTCAAATTGAACGTGTTGAAAAAAAAAAAAAATAAGAAAACAAAACAAACCTAAAAAAAACAAAAAATACCAAAATACTATAATGTACCTTAAACACACAAAAAAGCAACTCAAAACTATTTCTTTAACTCTCAAACTCTTGTAATTTATTCGACAACTTTCAATGTACATACAAATTGAATAGAAACATATACATACATACATACATATATACAAAAACCGAATGAAAGATAAAACAAAATGCAAAATTCAACAAATTGTAAGGAAATCCGAAATCAACATTTTAAGCTATGTATGAAACAAATTTTACTTTTACGCATGCAATGAATAAATGTACTAAAAACATTCACTTCAATTTTTTGTTTCTTTACAACCCTGCACATTGGGGCCAATTAACGAGTTTTTGGCATAAAATTAAAACTTGGCATATGTCTAGGAGTGAAGTTGAAATCATGTGGACTATTCTTACCACCCATATAGGAACACATTGCGCATACGTTATTATACAGTTGCTTTGGTGCATTTTCGTAGTTTTTCAAGTTAAAGTCAAAGTAAAACCTATTAGAAAACATTTAAATATGGATTGTACTTTAGATTGTTATAAATTTAAAGTGGCAAAACTCTCCTGAAAATTAGTTTTGATCTACAAGCAACAAAATACTTTGGTTCAATTACTGGACATCAAGAGAGAAAATATAAATAGTTATTTATTTTTGAAATTCTATAGAAAATTTCAACTTTTATTAATTTTTTTACATCTGTAACATCAAACCTTTATGACACAAAAATCAATTTTTGGGCCCAATGTGTGCAGGAAATTTTTATTAGGAAAGTCTTTAATTGCGATCTAATGGTATGAGATTTTAACTATAAGCGAATAAATCGGATCTCAAAAGGTAAGTGATTTGTTTGGTAAAAATAAAATAACTTTTCCTAGTAAATTAAGGAAAAATAAGCTAACTTTACCATATTAAAGTCTTGCCAAGCGAAAAGTAAAGTTTTATTATTTCAAATAATATCGATAAGCCTTTTGAAAAACATCGATACAAAGAAAACAGAAACAAAACGGTAAAGTATTGATTATCGAGTTCAGTAGCTATCAATGTCATCTCTAACAATCAAATGCAATTTGCTATAAATGCACCTGTACCTGCACCTGAAGAGCAAGTTAAAATCGAAAATATATAATTATGACGAGATGTGGCAAACAACTAGCCATATATAAAAGGCTGTGTTATCAATCGGTATGTACATTATACATATTTTAAAAGCTTTGTTTTGAAATGGGTTTTCGTATATGATAACTGTAAAGTTTTTGTTTGTGTGGTGTTTGCCTCGTCGCAGAGGGGAAAAAATGCTTGATCAGCAGAAATATTACATAGGCATAGTGAATGCAATTTGTTATTAGTGGGTGCTCTACTCTGCTTTAATTTTTTACTGTTCTCTGAAAATATCAGATAATACACAACTTTAGATTAGGATGGCCGCAAGCTAAACTTTTTTTTAACTTACAATTCGATTAATTTTTGGACATTTTTGTATTGTAGAAATCCAGAGGAAGGCGATCATCTGTAGCTGGAAAAGAAATAAACAGTATAAGAAATTTGAATTTTCAAAGCAAGACCACTCTTTATCTCAATGATAAACAAACAGCAGCTATTACCAGTTGGATCTCACCAGGGTTTTACCATCCAGGCGGTAAGTCATGGTCATTAATCTTCAGTTCTCTCTCTTTAAATAATAAAAATAATCCTATCAAATACCATTCAGAGGATCCCAAGATTTCGAGTGCTTACACCAATCAACAACGATCTAATATAGCTGGCATAGCTGGATTCTTTTCAAAGTAAGCGCATCCCTGTGATCAATCACAGACTTCAATTAAATATGGTTATTTTACAGGCAGGGCGAAGCATGGGAAACTGTAAAGAACAAAGAAATTCCTGTTATAATGAATGTGTCGAAAGAGGCTTGGGAAAATATAAAAAGTAAAGCTAATCCACAGATAATGAACGTTCGGAAAGAGGCCTGGAACACCATGAAAAATAAAGACTTTTCAGTTATAAAGAATGCAACAAACAAGGCCTGGAAAACTATAAAAAATAATGCAAATCCTGTGACAATGAATGTACCGAATGTTATGCCAAATTTAAACCAACTGAAACTTATTGCCAAGGAGTTAATGGACAAGTATGTAAAGTTGTTTATCAACAAATGGTTTCTAAAGTCTTTTTGTTTTCATTTTAAGATTGGAAAGCCTAAGAGATCCAAAGACCCGTCAACTAAAGCCGGAGTACAAGGATTTTATTATGTTTGTGTCTTTTATCACAAGCTTGGGTTTGCTACGTGATCGACCCAATCCGAAGGCGTCTCTCATAACACAATATTTTATGGATTCTCTTAACAAGGCAAAAACTAAAAATGATGTCAGTAGCGTGAACAGTGTTGGTAACTGCTTAAACGAAGACATTAATAGCATCAGCAATGATGACCTAAACGAAGATGTTAATACCTGGAGTGAAGATCTCAAACAATCTCCTGAATTTCAACGCTTTTACCAAAACTACAAGGATAGTATAGGAATGGCAAACACCTACATTGAGGAAGCTGTTCAGAGCTTTGAACTCGTTGACAATGACAACAATAAATGGGTCTTGGATCAGCTGAATAAATTTAAAAATCAGGTGGCTGGAATAATGGCTATTGGCATGATATTGGTCGGCAATAATACGGTTGGTTACCTTCCCAACACACAAAAAGATCGTATTAAATAGTGATTATTCGCTCTTTTCTTTTATTTATAGAATTTAGAGGTTCCTCAGGCAGATACATCCGGTGCATTCGATCAGATTGGAGAAAATAAATCTATCACAGAAATGGTTCGTTAACTTTCCATAAACGAAAGAATCATCTTAATTATTAGTTAATGACTCTTTACAGAGCTCAGTAAAGGCTCAGGCACATATTCACGCTGAGAATATTAAGGTTGGAGAAAATGTACCTATCTTGGATCAGATATGGGGACTCTCCAAATATGGGCCCACGGTCATTGCGGTTTCTATGCTGATTCTGGGTGCAGATACGGTTTGTTTTTTAATAGATTGAAAAAAAGTTTATATCTAATGCAAGTTATTGAATATCTCTTTAACTTTTAGACCTCATTTGGCTTTGTCTCAGTGCTTTATCGTTTGATCTGTTATTTTTCCAAGTAGGTATGGCTTTAAATTCAAATTTAATTCTTACATTTATAGCCAAATTGATTTGTAAGTGGTGGGCAGAGGTTCCCATTTAATTTTTCTTCTTTTCCTTTATTGATAGGATTGAAAAACCATGAGATGAAGTCAAATCTCGTTTTGGCTACATTAACAATTGGACAAAAATGAAGCATATAAAAAATGGAGCAGACATTAAAATGTTATCGATATAGCCAATAAAATGTTTAGTATTAATAAAATCTTTAAAAGGTTTAAAACGTTAATTGATCGAAGGTTTCACTCATTTTGTGCCACTGTCGTTTCTAGCATAGACACAAACCATTTGCTGGCAAAGCTGTAGCTCTTGATTTACATATTTACAATTATTGCAATTATTTACAATATGAAATTAAATATTATTATCAATTTGTTGTTACTTTGGGTCCGGCTGATCAAAGCAAGTAGTTTTTCCCCACGAATGCTAATTTCAATCAATTTAGTAATATTAATAAAAATAGTATCGACTACGAATCGATACTAACGAGTTCCACAGCGATCTTTTATCATCTCTATTTAGCCTCAGTTTTTATTTTCAACTACTGCAGATTAGTGTGTCTTTTGAAGCTTTTTTGGTGTTTGTCAAATATTCAAGGGTTTCACATAAACATATAAACTTTAAATAAAACATTGAACTCTAACTAAAAACTTAATCATGTGGAAATATGGCAAACCACTTGATATGTGTAAAACACTATGTATTAGCGGGTACGTAGCTAGATATGTACATACATACATATACATATAAACATAAATGTATTTATAAGAAGAACTAGAGTTAGTTCCTTTCATCTAATACATACATACATATTATATGGGATAAGTTATAATGCGTATTCTTTTACCATGGCAATAAATAAATAGAATTAGAATAAACTTGTGGTTCCCCTCTTTCACGCCGCGTGTTAGCAAAACAAAATAAACAAATAGATTATCAGAAAGCTTTTACAGTGGTTTCTAAATGATTGTATTATTTTTAAAGATATTATTTTTTTTCCTCTTTAAAAGTAAATGAAATGCTTTGAAAATATAATACCGATAATTTGGAATATAATTTAAGAGATAACTTTTAAACCGGGCTACAATTTTGGACTAGAATGTGTATTTAATAGCTAAGTAATAAGGTAATATAGTTAACCAATTTTGATAATATTTGACATAGCTATTAAGAGGTACATTAAGCTGATAAATATTAATTTATACAAAAATCTCGTCAAAAATAACGAAGTTATTAATAAAGATAACTGCTTTCGACCGAGAGTCTACCGATCCTGATCAAACTTAGCACAGTCATTACTAGACAAATATTAATAGAAAATAAAGAAGTTATAAAGAAAAGGCACTGTTCATGACTCCTAATTTTTTAATTTTCCCACACAGGATATTACCAGCGTTTTTTAATTCAGGGGGTAAGTCATGTTCGCTGAAATTTGTATGTACAAACACCAAATACCAATCATCCTTAATAATTAGAAAAACTTGAGAGCACAAATATAACTGAGAAGAATCCTATGACGGACAATGCAAAAGGACACGAGGGTTCAAGTTCCAACAGCGATCAACAACGATCTAATATTTTTCATGGAATAGCTGGTTTATTTTTTAAGTAAGCGTATCCCTTTAATGAATAACAGACTAGAATTTAGAATGCATATTTACAGATCTGGCGAGGCATGGCAAACTATAAAAGATAAAGACTTTTCGGCTATAACGAATGGACCAAACGATGCATGGCAAACTATAAAAAATAAAGCGAGTCCTGTGATAAAGAATGTACCGAATATTATGCCAAACTTTAACTAATTTACCAAGGAATTTATTAAAAAGTGAGTAAAGTTAATTATTAACAAATCGTTTCTATAGCCTTTCTTTTGACTTTCAGGTTGGAGAGCCTACGAGATCCAAAGACCCATGAACTAATGCCGGAGTACCGTGAGCAGTTCATTAGTTTTCTGACCTTCATCGTAAGCAACGGTTTGTTGCGTGATCGACCCGATCCGATGGCGGCCCGTGTCACTCAACATTTGCAGGACTTTTTCAACAATAGAAGCGTGAACGGAGATTTTAAAAAATCTCCCGAGTTTCAAAGTTTTTTCGAAAACTATAAGAAAAATATAAAAATGGCAAACACCTACCTTGAGGCAGCTATTCAAAGCTTTGAACTCGTCGACAGTGACAAGAATAAATGGGTCTTGGGGCAGCTACGTACATTTAAGAAACAGGTGGCCGGGATACTGGCTATTGGAATGCTGATTGCAGACACATTTACGGTTGGTTAGCTTCCCAAAATCCAAAGGATCTTGACAAATGGAAAATGTTATTTCCTTTCTTTTTTTATAGACCGCAATTCGTCCTCAGGCACATACATCCGTTGAAACTGAGCAGATTGGAGAAAATGAGACTATCTTAAATCAGCTGTTGAGACTCTCCAAGGGTGCACCTGCTGTTATAGCAATTTTTTTGCTGCTATTAGGGGCAGATACGGTTCGTTTAAGTTTTGCAATAGAAGTTGAAATCTTATGCTAATTATTCATTTTCTATTTTAATTGTAGACCTCATTTGGCTTTGTCTCAGTGCTTTATCATTTGCTCTGGTATCTTTCAAAGTAGGTAAAGATTAATCTTGGTTCCACTTCACAAGTAAATAATCCTTACCATCGATCCAGGTACACAATTCCAATTGGTATATCAAAATTATAAAACTTAAATATTATTCACTGTTACTTGTGAATATGTTTTATAGAATTTGAATACTTTTTTCGATGAAATTTATAATCAAATTTATAGGTAATATAATAAGAAGAATGTGGAATGTTGTACTCTTAATAAAATCTTGAATATGTACATTTTTTACTCATTTTTGAGGCACTGTGCATTCTTTTGATGGAGCTTTCTTCTAGCCTATTTACAAACCAATCTCTGGGAAAAGCTCATGAATTTGTTGCATTTCTTAGAACTATCTGTAACTAGACATTACATATGAATACTAGAATCAGTTGTATTTTGCAATTGCATCGGACCGGTTGTTCAAAGTTCTTGTAGTAATCTAAATAATTAGAATTATTAAGCTTTTAATTGTTGCTCACTAAAACAATAACAAGAAGACTCAGTCTAATATACACAAAATATTAAAACGAGTATAAAATACATCTAGATTATTTATAAAGATGTGGAAAAATGGCAAACAACTTTTTGCGTATAATAGACACGTTTATCAGCTGTTACAGGGTACTGGAACTGTAAAGGGGAGAAAGCTTTCATTAAATACGGTACTTGGTCAGCAGGTGAGTAAGCTTCTGATGAGAGCAACAAAATCATAAAGAGAGGAAGAAAGACTGAGTAACGAGAGCGAAAGTGAGGCAAATTTGTTTTGTTTACAAACAATCAAACCCTGTGAGAATTTTGCAGGACCATTTGGCTCTAATAGAAAAGACTCCTCCACGAAATGATGCAAAATGGCAGGAAGCGAAGCCATTTAATGAAATGCCTGGACCTAGCAATTGGCGTTTACTATCGTTCTTCTTGCCAGGCGGTGAGACATCACGAATCTATGTACATACTTCTCTATGCGGCTAAGTTTCTTTTTCTTGATCAGGTGAGCTGCATAATACTAATCTGATTCAAATGAATCGCCGTCTGCGGGAGTTGTATGGAGATATCTATCGCTTTCCTGGCATGATGGGCAAAGCGGACGTGGTTTTCACCTACAATCCGGAAGACTTTGAGGTGACTTATCGCAACGAAGGCATTTGGCCCATCCGCATTGGACTTGAGAGTTTTAGCTACTATCGCAAAGTGCAACGACCTGATATATTCAATGGCATAGGTGGACTGGTTTCAGAGTAAGAAAAATCTCTTGATTACTAGATGTTTGGATAAATGAATCTTTTCAGGCAGGGCAAGGCCTGGGCAGATATACGTAATAAAGTCAATCCGGTTCTCATGAAGATGCAAAATGTTAGACAAAATCTAGCTCAACTTGATCTAATTGCCAAGGAGTTTATAGACAAGTAAGTCAAGCTCTCAATTATCAATTACACTTATGTTTGATTTTTAGATTGGAAACACTGAGGGATCCTAAGACCCATACCCTCCAGGCTGAGTTCCATGATCAGTTGAAAATGTGGGCTTTTGAATCGATCAGTTTTGTGGCACTCAATACACGCATGGGTTTGCTAAGCGACCGGCCTGATCCGAATGCTGCCCGTTTGGCTAAGCATATGACGGAATTTTTCAATTATAGTTTCAAGTACGATGTCCAACCATCGATATGGCCGTATTACAAGACACCCGGGTTTAAGCGTTTTCTCAAGACCTATGACAACATTACAGAGATCACAACCAACTATATTGAGGCAGCCATTCAACGTTTCGAAGTCACTGGTAATGGCAAGAACAAGTGTGTCTTGGAGCAGCTATTGGGACTCAACAAACAGGTGGCTATGGTTATGGTCATGGATATGCTGATGGCAGGCTTAGATACGGTTGGTTGAAACCACTGAAAGATTAATAGCATTTATAATTAGAAGTAATATTCACAGACCTCATCGGCATTTATAACCATACTGTATCATTTGTCGCGTAATCCCTCCAAGCAAGAGCTTCTTCGGAGGGAGTTGCAGCGCATTCTGTCCGATCCTAATGATCCATTGACCGAGGACAACACCAAGAACATGCCTTATCTCAGGGCCTGCATCAAGGAGGGATTACGTATAACTTCAATAACACCTGGAAATTTTCGCATTACCACCAAGGATCTGATACTTTCTGGCTATCGTGTGCCTCGTGGCACGGGTGTACTTATGGGTGTGCTAGAGCTCTCCAACAGCGATGAGTATTTCGCCCATAGTACGGTATTTCTGCCCGAACGTTGGCTAAAGTCTGCCCCTCCCGATCAACCGGATGTTCAGGCCTGTCCAGAGGCTCGCTCACGTAATCCATTTATATATTTACCCTTTGGCTTTGGACCACGTACCTGTATTGGCAAGCGTATAGCCGAATTGGAAATAGAAACCTTGCTGATTCGCCTACTACGCTGCTATAAAGTCAGTTGGCTGGGTGAGGGACCACTACAATACGAGAGCACAATCATATTGGCCCCTTGTGGGGATATACGTTTTAAGTTTGAACCGATTGCAACAACTTTGTGATTATAAGAATCAAGATATTTATATATAGAAATGTGTTCAGAGTGTTTATTCGTACTATTAGAAATAGGCAAAGATATAGATGTAGATTTGGATATAGGTATTAAAGTAGAAGTAGGAAGAGGAGCAGATTAAGATTAGCGCCGATTGCGCCCACGGTAACGCTGATGAGGATGATTATGCTGGCGAGGATGCTGCTGCTGTTGTTGCTGCTGTATCTGTGGTTGTTTTTGTGGTTCCTTTATGCTCTGGGCATCTTGACGTTGCGATTCCATCTCATGGGCCTGAGAAATGTTGGCCAAGACTGCTGACTCCAACTCCGAGGTCTCGCAGTGATAGTCTTCCATATCTATAGTGGGTGTAGAATGAGCTAGGCATTGCACAGGTAAGTACTTAAAAATAAATACAAATTTGTTTTTCAATCACTCACCCAAGCCAAACTGAATAATGGCGGACTTAATTTGAGGGCCCAGAGTGGTATTAAAAGTAGTGGGCGATCCTAGAAACATTGAAAACCATAAATGAAATGAAATTAAAGTGCCAAACATTTCAGATTAGTGTTAGGGACAGACCAATGGGACTGTAAAAAATATCTTCAGAGGAGGTAGCTGGTGTAAGGGTATCGACAATGGGATGGTTTGGATTGGATGTCTGGGTTTTTAGCTCTTCAGTTTGGGTATCTTGCTGGTTATATTGGTTGACATTGGGAGCGCAACTGCTACTGCAGTTGACGGTGTCTTCAAATGGGGCTTGGGATTCGGTATCAGGATCGTTTGGGTTTTGGGTTTGGATATCGGGATCGGGATCAACGTTGGCTGTTGTGTTTGAACACATGCACGGAGTAACAGAAACAAAGACAAAATACTATCGTTAAAATGTTAATATCATTAAAGGAGATCAGGTCACCGATCAAGTATGATCCAGTAAACCAAGAGTTACCTGCAGCTGCCGTATTGTTGTACAGGCGAGTGGTTTTCAGGGCCTGATCCTTTAATTCCTTTTGGTTCTCCTTCTCCTCCATTGGGGCTGCCAAGGGTTTTAGGTCTTCTTGATGAACTTAAATATCAGGAGCACACACAGAGAGAGAGAGAGAGAGAGAGAGAAAGTGGGAGAAAGAGAAAGAGACTAGGTCAGGATGCTAAAAGGTATGTCATGGCCAAACTCACAAAAGGTAAATTTTTAAATCGATGGTTCGATGAATGGATATATGGGTGCATGGTAAGGATGTTCTCAGTCGATCAAATGTATGTATATAAAGCAATTCTTTTTGGATTTCTTTTATAGTTTGTTTTTGTATTGTATTTCATGACAAATGTTTCAAGTTCAGTTTTCTTTCATTCCATCTACGCTTAAATCGATATTCGATACTTGGTGTAAAATCTAGACTTAGGAGGCTACGAACAAGAGAGTCTAATAACAACAGTTCAATGTCCATTACCAACTTCCGTCGTCGTCTGCTGATGCTCCTTGTCGCCATTACTGGTGATAATTGTGGTCGTGGGTTTTGTTGCACTCGCTTGTTTCTCCTTATCGGCATGAACTCCATTCATTGCCACAGGCTTGGGCTAAACACATACACATACATCAAATAGGGATTAGTCTTTACTGAGCAGAGAGTAGATTTCATTATACCCAATGTTACCTTCATGTCATCAACCACATCGGTTTCCTCTTCGCTGCTGCTACTGCTGCTGCTCGGATTAGATTTGGAATTATCACTGCTTTCTTCACTGCTCTCATCACTACTTTCACCAGCTGCATTGGGCACAAAATCAGAATCATCTTCCGAATTGACATTGGCATATTTGGCCAACATTTCATCGATGGTCAAATTGTGATCGGCTTCAGTCTGTGACTCATCTTCCCGCGGACGTTTGCTAGCATTCTGTGGGTGATAAGTTTTATGTTTTTAGATGACTTAAGATGACCAAATAAAGGCACTAACCTGTTCCAGGTTATTGCTATTCACTGTAAAGAGACGTCCACTATTGGCTCTCTGTACACCAGGTCGACATATGGCTCGAGATAGCCATTGGCTGATCTTGTAGGTTAGTCCTTTACCAGCACCATATTGCAGCTCCTGTTCGCGTTGCCTCATCACCTTCAGGCCATGCAAGCGTATGGCCCTTAGTTTGCGACGACGTGTTTGAATAAAATAAATCATATCTGTGGGCGAAACAGGACCATTGCCAATCATCAAAGCACCCATCGATAGCCACATGCGTGTCAGACGTAGCAGAATAATCAGCATCAAGAATGCCATCCAGGGTAAAGGACGCTCCAAAGGAGGAGCATTTTTCTCTAACCAAAACAAGCAAAGGGAGAGTATTAGGTAACTGGGTTGTACGACTTTTCGATCAAGAATGCTCACCCTGAGGCAGACTCCACTTGGCAGTTATCTCGATCATCCTTAGAGCCCTATCACCACGTGCTATCACAAACTGACCTAGGCGTGTGCTGGCAAAACGTTCTGCCTGCTCTTGCACTTTGTCATAGAAGTTACGTGACTTGTGCAGGTCGCTGACTTCATCGTCCCCGATATTATGTTCGAATTGCTGCTGGTGATCTTTAGCTCCGACTGTTCCCGTTGCCTGTGCCATTGCCAAGATGATTCTGCTACTGCTGCGTGATTAATAGTCATAATTATAAATTTTTATATAAATTTTTTTCTTGGCTTATACAAGTTGAGAGTACAAAGAGATTATCTCTATTGGCGAGTGCCGCCGCTGACTCGTAAAGGTACAAATCGGCCTGTATGATCGGCTCGGCTCCGCGTGATTGCTGGCCTCCGGACAACTCAATTCATATACAATATACATACAAAAGTACTTATATATACTAATTTTAAAATAATAATAATAATACTGCCGACAATTTCTGACACTGTCTGCCCATTAGAACAGAAAGTAGATCGCTTATCAACTAATAATCGCCTCGGTTCTTTTACACTTTAAATTCGCATTCTTTTTTGCTCGTCGTCTAGCAAAACTTATACTACCTAAATGACTAACGACAGATGAAAAAATGATCTAAACAAATAATTGAAATCAAAACAAATTAAATAATATAAATTTAGCACAATTGAACTTTGTACATCATCTCCGCTTAGAATCAGCGGGAAACGCCATTGAGGAATAATAGTTTCTAGGTATGATTATGATTATGATTCTGATTATGTGTGTGTTATGTCTACCATATTTGCAAATTCCGTCCGGGATCTCTTCTAATCAGTAATGTTTGACAGTGTGGGAGGTTAGTCTAGTTCTGGCTTGTTGATAGTTTGCGAATGGAAATGTTTTCTATTAGATTCGAAAGCGCAATTTTGGTTTAACTTTTGGACAAGTGATGTAATTTTTAATATCGGTACTTAAGAACGAATCAATATGAAGAGTTACTTTCGATGAAAAGAATCCTATTAGAAATATATTATGTCGTTGTTTCTTTCATGGAATCAATAAGTTCATTTATCGAATTTTAAAAACTGTCTTCAAAAATTGTTTTATCCTTAATAAAAGACAAGACCCAGAGAATGGGAAATCTTGCGTTTATTTTTAATGATCTAAAGTGTCATGTGGACTAATTCTCTAAAATATATAAATATGACTAAAAAATTAATTCGTACTTCAAAAAATCGATTGAAGTGTACCGCAGATTCCGAATAAAATGAATAAAAATCTAGCGAAACCTGAACAAATACATATATTAACAATTAAAAGATCTGAAGAATCTTACAGCATATATAGATTATATCCAAATCTTGCCAAGACTAAACAACTTGATTTCGAATTGAAAGATCTTTCCACAGTGCGGAAATGTGGAAAAGAAGGGAGCATGTGTTTATTTTATTTATAAGATGAAATCGATAATCAACTTCTTTGTCTCTGAATGAGATTGTATACATATATTCCTATGGCTACATATTTTTTTTATGTATGTACATACAATTAATAAAAAAAAAAATTACACAAGCATTCATATTTATTTTATGTATATTTATAGCGCTTATTGCATCGCTCAGAAAATACGCGAAAAAAAATTTATTCAATTAAATAGCAAAAATAATAAAATTATCACAAAAATTTGTTGGACGGGATCAAAGTTTATCGAGCTGAATGCAAAATCGAAAGCTATACACGCACACACACACACACACACACACACACACATCTATACATACATAGTTCGATGTACAGTGTAATGAGAGAGCATAATGAGAAGTCGCATAGAAAATAATTGCAAGAAGGTCTCGTCGAGAAAGTTGCGAGAAGGGAAAGGAAAGGGGAGAGAAAGAATATGCGAATGCAAGGCGCAAAAGAACCTATGTATAAGTAGATCTAATAACTGTGTGACGTTGACCCCGCCTACACCGCACTGATAACGGTAGTTTCCATTCCAAATGGCGAAGCAACAGAGGAACACCGAACTAAAGCATGTCCATCTATATTATTCAGTTTTACTTACCGGTCTTTCGTTCTCTATCTCTGTCCGTTCTCTTTTCGGATTCTATTCTTTTTATTCTGCCAATTTCAATTCGATCACTTTCGAACCAGCCGCAAGAATCGTGCTTAGATACAAATCTCTTATCGTGTGTATATGTTGATTATTTTTATATGAATTTTTAAACAAAAAAACACTTTAAAATCTTAGTTCGAAAAACTTATTACATAGAATTTCTATTTTTCTGATGGGACAACGGGAAGAGCTCTAAGTGTGGTCGACGCGGCTGCACAACTATTGAGTGACTGAACCAAGTGACTCGAGATCTTTGCTGTAGAACCGATCCACGATGCGGCTAGGAATCACCAACGAACGCTCGGCAGTAGCTCATCGTGTGATTCGTTTGATTCGTGTTATCTCTTGAGAGACAACTGATCTCTCTCAATCCACTATCCCTCTTGTTAGCAGCGAAAGGTAAGAAAGAGAGACTTATTATCGATAATCTTCTTTAGTTTAGTAAGCCAAAGTTTTTATTTTCCTTAAAATAAAGTTATGGGGTACTTGAATTGAGAAATTTATAGCCAAGTACATATAGAGAAAAAGTCATTACTTATATATTTTAAACTCTAAAACAAAACAAACTTGCTATCAATCCATCGAATCGAATTTTGTTCTCTTCCAGTTTCGCAGTTTTAGCAAAATAATGGTTCCCTTAAAGTTTTTGAAGACTGCAGAGTATAAAGAGGTTTGAAATCAAATAAAGGATTTTTCTACAGTATATATACAGTAAAATCCGGGACCTTTCGTCGTTATATCCGGAAGACGTACTAACCGGAGGCACCCTTATATAAGTTTGTATTGGAACCAACCAATTACTCATCGAACTTTAGTAGCTATAACCGGTCTCTACTGTATAACATTTTAACTGTTTAGTCTAATTTTGTTTCCAAGGAGTCAGTACTCGTTAAAACTTAATTACTTTTACAGAGACTCAATTTCATATCGAGAAAGAATTAAATCTCTACTCTATTTAGTTTTTGAAATAAAGGAACCACATTAAACTTAATACAATTAAAATCGTTTACGACTAAAGTAAATATTATATTAATATTAACAATATTAGTTTTAAGAACATTTTCCAGACATGTAGTATCTGGATCAATTGGTTTAATAGAGTAACAAGTATTGAAAAAATACTATTTAATTTATCCACCCTCTTCCCGATTCAAAATTTGTTTATTTTATTCTCTTGAAAATAGTCATATCTTAATATTATAGAATAAAATGATTAATCGTTTTGAAAGTCATGAAAAAGTCTACCGATTTACAAAGTTTGCGTTTCTAATAACTTTAAAAACGATTCATAAATGAGAAGATGTCATATGAATGTATTTGATTAACTTATAACTTTTTGAATGATTGAATATTGAACTTAGTTTTTTTGTTGACTACATAAAATTTATGATGTGGATGGATGTTAAAGGAACTAAAGACTTAAATTTCCTAAGCACCTGATCTTATTAAAAGAGACAGAGAGAGAAAAGCACTCTTCACGATAAACAATTCTCTTGAATGCTTCAACAAGTCAATTTGTTGACTTTTACTTTTACCAATTGCAAGTCAATTATTGTTATTTCTTTCTTAACAAATGCTCCCGTTTATCCTCCTCTCATCCAGTCCGTTGATTCTCCTCTCAGCGTATTCCTGTGCCGCTCAATTTGATTGAGCACTCAACCGAAAGCTTTTCGTTTCGCTCACTAAACCGTGTGGCAAAAGCTTCCACTAGGCTTCAGTTGCGCAAAAACTCTCCACTGAAGCGGTTGGCATGCGGAAAACGTTTCTCACCGGAAAACCCCATTAGGAAAATATAAAAAACCAAAAAGCAAAGAAAAAGAATAAACCGAAAGCTATACGCAGAGTTTTGGCCAAATAGTGCTATTAAGTTGGCTTATCCATTCATCTCGTGTGTGAAAAAGAAAACACGACTCGGGGAGTAAAAATGCTGCACGTTTTAAAAATATTTGGTTGACTGCAAGTGGAAAAAATTTTTGAAAATAAAAGGAAAATACCTTCACTGTGGGTAAAGGGAAAACATAATCAGAGAACGCGCAACAAAAAGCCCGAAATGTGATGGAAATGTGAATGGAGCTGTAGCCAGCCGAGCGAACGAACCAACCAGAACCAGAACCTGACTCTGCCAGTGTCAAGGGAGGCGGAGGACACCGCTCGACGAGCGTTTGCCTATGCCACCAAAAAAATCGTGAATTCTGTGCCCTGGTGTTGGTGACCTCACAATGTGTAAGTGTTTAGCTTGGGCAGAGTGAAATAAAATGTTTTGGTTTTGGCGTTTGATGATAAGCCAACATTCTGGGTAAGGGGTGGGTGGATGGAAGCGCCACCTAAAAAAAGACTGACACGCTGCTGGGTGCAAAAATGATTTGCTGACTATATAGAGAACTTGATAGGGTTGGCACTGAAATTTTCTGTTTTTTTTTTTTTTTTTTTTTGGACTAAGGTTTAAAATTGGGGTTACACTCCTAGGTAAATGACACAGAAAGAGAGAGCGACAGCTGTTCCAGGCTTTATTTCTATATTTTTAAGCAGCTTAAAGTTAAAAAGCCTGCACGTAATCCGTTATGGCCCCACGGGTCTACGACACTATGCTCCTTCACTCCGCTTCATCTCATCAACTCAGCTGCTCCACTTGACTCGCTTTGAAGCTGCTAATCCACGTTCCGGGAATGCTGTTTCAGTTTTTTTCGCCCATTCTGGTGGGGCCAACATAATGCTTTTGTGCTATTTTTATGCGGGTTGACTACCCAGCCTTAGCGAAATTAGTTTGCGCATAAATTTACTGGCCAAGAAGAGGTGGGTTGGAAAAGTTTACTAACTAACTAAAAGTTGAAAAATGTTGATATTGAATTGAAATTGGGACTAAAGTTTCCTGTTGAAGTGTGGAAAACTAGAAACTAACTTATTTAGTGCTGACAGAGCATACATTAGTTCATGGGTCTAGTTTTAGGGTATGGGGCATGCGTCTAGTTCATTGCCCTAAACTTTTGTTTTGTCCTTGCTCTTTAAGCTTTCCATGGATGTTTTGAAAGATTCTGCCAGCTCTTTAAGTTTAAGTTTAAGTTTTTCATCTTTATTTAAGTAAAATTATTCAACTGAATTAGTTTTAAGGATTTTTTGTTAAATATTTGTTTATACATATAACAAATTATGTTATTTGGCTTAGCTTTCAGTTGAAAGGATATTGAAAAGTTAAAGTTTGTATCAAAGTCATTTCCTTTGTTTGAAACAGTTTATTAAGGCATGTTCTAGTTATAATAATGGAAATCATAATATGTAAAATAGATAATTACATATTATATATTCTAGTTAGCTCATAACTTACCATAGGCCAAAAATCGATCATTCGACTCAGAAAATCGTTGTTAGATATTGAAATTTGACCACTTTAATAGGTAACAGGCGGAAATTTGTGGCACCCCTCGCAGATTGTGGTTTTTGCTTTTATAGCTGAGTTTTTATTTTGGCGCCACGTAGGCAACGGGTTAGCCTGACTATTAAAAGTCCTGACCCCACGCACTACTGAACGATAGCCGTGGATGTTTTCCCATTGCTATATGGCCAGAAGATTGTGTTGCCGTTGCTCATAACGTTATGGCGTCTTTGCATGCCGCTGCGTTTCCGGTTCCGCACTCACACACACAGTCACTTACATATGTATACTCTCGATGCCACTTGGCATGGCTAATGAATATGGGCAACAAATTCTGGTGCTTCTGTTTTTGTTTCTGTTTCTATTCTGCTCTTCTGTCTAGATGTCGCGTGCTATTTTGGCTTGATGTATTTCTTTTAATTACCTCAGACCTCCCCGCCACAGTGCACTCCCTTTGGGTCTATCATTCGTATTTTGCCTATTTATGCGACCATTTGGCATGTCAGCATAGTGCTTAAGGCTGGGCGGGGGGTACGAGTGGGAGACGGGGTGGTGTGGAGCTGCTGCTGTTGGCTCCGAGGTGTCTTCGCCTCCCGCTGTGTCGCCGTCTTCTTACATGTTCATGTAATTGATTTGAAATTTGTTGAGACCATCTGCAAAATTGCTACAACATTTGGAACATATTTTTGTGTCCTCACTGAGGGCGACCTCATCGAATGGAATTGAAAATGGAATAGGAAATTTCATGGGGGTCCCAGGAAGCTGGTAAATTGAAGTCATCGGGCAAAAGTGTATTATACTTCGTCCTTGAAATGGCAGCTGTGTGAAGCAAAAAATTCTGTTTATCATTTTCACTTTACTCTCTCTCATTTGGGTTTTTGGTGAACTTTTTAATTACTTGCACAGACTTTCAACACGTCTACGAAAAAGAAAAAATGGGCCACAAAGGTAAGCCAGTTAATTAAAATGGAATGACTGGAGGCCATGTTTACCCAGACATGGGCACGCGGACCACGACCACGACAAAACAGACAACTGACATACTTACATACATACATCGTTGGAGTACGTTCTATATCAGACTTAATCCAAGCTCTTTAACAGTTGCTTATGAGGCATTAGCATAAAATCCTGCGCACTTTGATGTAATTAAGTTGGCTTTTGGGTTTGCGACGTAATAATGCGAGGACTTTTAAGGACTTTGATTTTAATGGTCAAGAAGTGGAACTGCAGCTGCATCATTTATGATGGGCCAGAGCCTCGGGTTTAATGGGCAACAAAAAAAATGTACTGTCAATCAGGCATTAGCCCTCTTTCACTGCAGTAAGCGAGGTTCGGTTAGAAAGTAACTAAAAATAACCTCTATATTTGTATTTATATTTGGCCTTTGACCCACTTGTTAATACTTCAAAGTATTCTGTCTATTTTTAGTCACATGTAAAACCAGCTTAAGAATTTCTTTGTTTTTATTTTCTCTTAAAGCACAAAGAGTCCTTGCTTTTAATTCCCTAGCCTCTCACCATGGCAATCGATATAGACTCTTGTGTGGAAAAGAATCCCGCAGCACTCAGAAATTTTCTTGGCTTCAGTTTACCGCAGTTTAGTCTCTTTTAGTTGCCAAGGATTACAACTCGACAGCGACATCTTTAAATTTTAGCTTAGCTGACTCTAACCATCAGCCTGCCCTCGTGCCATGCCTACATACATATATACTTTTGCCTTATTTACAGTGTCGGAATAAGGACAAAATACGCATAAATGATCATGCATAATTTAATTGAAAGACAAAACTGAATTGAGATGGTAAAAACAAGAATTTTTCATGAATTATTCATCAGCAACCTAAACATTACCGAGAAAAACGAAAAAACTCATTTACGCATCAAGGAAAAAGGAAAAAAAAGAAAGCAAAGAAAAAGTGAAGATTTTTTTTTTTTCAATGCTGTGAAATTTTCAAGTATGCCATAAAGAACGGAACAAAAACAAAAGAACCAAAAACCTGCCAATTTCTCAGCATTATAAATATGAATAACCTGCCAATTGCCTCCATATGGTATTTAAATTTAGACAGCTGTTTTAATTTCTATTGTTATTACGTTCTTTGTTTTTAAAAATAAATTTATATCTCACCTTTTGGGTCATGCCTGAATGGTTCCCTAACCAGTTCGAACGATTAAATTTTATGCCAAATAACATGAAAATTGAGAACTATTCTTCCAGCAAAAGTTTTTGATAAGGTTCGTTGCGTGTTTGTTTCACATGATAATCAAGTCCAGAATAACAAGCAACGTTGCCAGCAACAATCAACAAACCAGAAGCAACTACAACTAAACATTTGTTCACATCTTAAATTGTATACCCTTTCGAATGCTTTGAGCCTTGAAATTCTAATGCCTTGCCATAGCAGAACACATCAGAAGGGGGCAAATATATTTAGTTATGGAAATTTTATAACTTACTAAAGAGTAGCTAAAATTTGTCGGTTAAAAATTTAAATAAAAACCGAAACAAAACTTGATTTCAAACCGGAATAACTAGCTAACAAATTGCTTATATTTATTGTAGAACTCTTTACTCTTAACAATGATTTTAATACTGCAATTTATAATCATAAATAACCAATTGAAAAAAACTTTCCAGTGACGTGAGTGACTAAAAATTAACTAAATAAGTATATATTCTTAAAGTTAAATTAAATCTGAAAGTTAAAACTAATAACTTAAAAGTCAGTTTTTCTCAGAAACAATTGTCGTATGGTCTTAAAAATAAACAAGTTGATAAAGAACTTTTGGTGCCAAATATTCCATAAAAGTTATTGCACTATAAATATCTTTTAGTGAAGAAAATGAAATAAAGTGGCTTAAGATAAAAGCTAGAAAGGCAAAAAATTTAATACAAAGATTTATTAGAAGTAAATAAAAGGACTTTCCTTCTTATTGTGAGATTTTAATATATAGAAAGGGATATAAGGATTGTAAAGATAACAATTGGTTTTGGAATTATCCTTTCTTGAGTAGGAAAACTATAGATATACAATTAGTTAGAGTTGTTATAAGATAAATATAAATGATTATGTTACCTTTATTATAAAAAAGCCATCTAATTCCTGGAAACGTTTAAGGATGTTCGGCATTCCACATCGTAGGCGGATGTCTCTTTCTAAGAAATGACTTTACATATATTATTAATGTCTCCAGTGATACGGTCTATTACCAACTTTCCATGGTTGGAAGAAATCCTCATTCTGAATAAAGCTAGCCCCTGATAAAGTCAACAAAAAAAAAAAAGCCATTCCTATTCTTGGGAAGTTTCGTTTTGCTGGCCTAATGTATTAACCCTGACTCATTTGATTTATAAGATATTGATTTTGCATCAATAAAGTTTTAACAAATATTTAAAAAAAAAAAACTAAAAATAAAAGAGTTTTAGTTAAAATTTCAAATCAGAATAAAGAAATTTTACTATAGTCCTTCCTGCTTTTGCCTAAATTAAGTGTAACCTTCTGCAAGGGTATTCAAAACACTTAAACACAACAAAAAAGAGAAAAAAAGAAAATGTATAAAAGGAAAAACATGAAAACAAGCTGCGATTGCCTGCGGGTGAGCCAGACATTCAGCTGACTGGCAGTCAGCTCAGTCATTCATTTAGTCAGTTAGTCAGTCAATCATTCACCCGCATGACGCCAGTTTGACTTGCATATGAAAAGCAACAGCAATGACGTCATCGCTGACAAAGTGGCACTAGTGAAGCCAACAAGGTGAACGGAATGGGGCATGGTCTTACCCCAAGCACACTCTCTACCATTTTGTCATAGGCAAAAATTGAAAGAAATGAAATAAAAGAATATACAAACATTTTTGCCTCAACAGGTGAGCATATGACAAATAACAAGTGGGTGGGCGGGTTCTTGGGTGGTTGGCCGGTGGATGGCAGGTGTGGGCGATGGGTTGAATTTTAGTTTTGCCGACATGTGCAAAAGATATGACACTTGCTGACCCATGTCTAAATAATTGATTATTGACCTCGGTAGCCTGATATATTGACTAAAAGCAATACGCTAAAACCAAATATCGACACATTCATTATTGATATCCAATATGAAAGTCAAAGTCTAATAAATTGCTTGATTAGACTAAAACAATTTCCGATATGGATATGGAAATGTATACCTATCTAATGAATGGACTTACTCGATGTGTTTGTGTAATGCCATAATAATGACGTTTAATTTAATGGCCTCCCAGGCCCCAAAAACAAACACACACACACACACATACATGAACACACAAAATATTAACGACCCAGACCCCGCATTTTCATGGCTTTCATGTGTCGTAAAAAAAGAGAAAAAGAAAAATCAGAAAAATCCGATGAACGATTAACGTCTTGACCGAGTGTGTGCAGGGACAAGCAACATAAAATGCTTACGATAATCTCAAAGAACTTTTGCTCTTCATAAACGAAAAAAAAAATACGAAAACAAAATAAAATCCCAACGTAAAAGTTTATTTTTTGCCTATATACAAAGTTGGCTAATTGCATTCAACAGCGAAACAAAGGGCGAGAAAGAGCAAAAGTTTATTAGACCGAACAGTCGAGAGAAAAGTCCTGAAAAGTCATTCGAAACTGGCAAATTAGATCAGAGAATATATAATTACAAAAATTATCTACATACATATGTATAGATACATACATCTAAAGGGCCCAAAGAGGTCACCATCAGGTAAATGGTTTTTGGCCCAAAAAGTTGGTGCTGAATTTGATTCCAATTTCAATTTAATTGCCAAAATAAAAAGTTTGAAAATTGCGCAAAATGAAAGGATTCGGTTAACCTTTTGTTTTTATACCCTTGCAAAAAGGGTATATTAATTTTGGTCAGAAGTGTGCAACGCATAGAACGAAGCATCTCCGACCATACAAAGTATATACATATATTCTTGATCAGCACGACGAGACGAGTTCAACTAGCTATGTCCGTCCGTCCGTCCGTCCGTCCGTCCGTCCGTCCGTCCGTCCGTCCGTCCGTCCGTCCGTCCGTCCGTCCGTCTGGATCAACGCAAACTCCTCCTAGACCGTAAGAGCTACAGAGCTGAAATTTTGCACGTAGGCTTGTTTATACTGCAGGCGTTGTATATCTCGGATTCAGCCGGATCGGACCACTATATCATATAGCTCCCAAACAAACGGCCAAGTCACAAACAGTGACTTTCTCAATAACTTCGTTATTTTCTATGCTATTATCGTGAAACTTAATATTAGAGAGTTTACTACGCCAATAAGCGACTATGCCAAATTTGATCAAGATCGGGTGACTATATAATATAGCTCCCATACAAACGGCCAAGTCACGAACAGTGACTTTCTCAATACCTTCGTTATTTTCTGAGCTATTGTCGTGAAACTTAATATTAGAGAGTTTACTACGCCTATAAGCGACTATGCCAAATTTGATCAAGATCAGGTGACTATATCATATAGCTCCCATAGGAACGATTGGTCGAAAACAGTGACTTTTGTAAATAACTTCGTTACTTTTAACGCGATTGCTTTTAAATTAAACATTTCTTAATTTAATATATATGTTAATGACTGTGCCGAATTTGATAAAGATCGGGTAACTATATCATATAGCTCCCATAGGAACGATCGGTGGAAAACAGTGACTTTGATCAATATCTTCGTTATTTCCTATGATTGTAGGCCTTTCTTTCTCAAGCTTAAGCCTTTGTAGATAAAACGTTCTTCCACATTGATGGCTAATAGGTAAGGATAGAGTTACCAAAAAAGTTGCAAGGGTATACAAACTTTGACGCGGTCGAAGTTAGCCCCGGCCCTCTGGTTTTTTTGATAATTTGTTTTCAGTGTCCAATATTATTTGAAATGTACGCAAAGGTTGAACTGTGTGAGGCATTTAGATGATAAAGTCAGTTCATTTTCGACAAATTTGGCTTTTATAGGAAAGGTCAATAGAAGCCAACAAGGGTGGAGGGGGGAAAGCTTTCATTTATGCAACATTTTATGATACTATCTGCCCTTTCTACCCCGCCACGTCAATTTTATCCCAATGTATAGCTAATGAGTTTTGATAACAAAATATTTGTTGACATTTCACTTATAATCGATTATTTTTCGCTTTAAGTGGCGGGCAAAACAGTATAATATCTCGAATATTATATGGAAGAGTGTAGACAAGTCGAAAGGACTTTGCAGTGGCCCGACTTTCAATAAGTTTCCTTCTCTTCATGTATTTTTTCATTTACATAATATTTAACACATGTCAAATGTATATTTTGGCTTGCCCTTGTCACTTTATCATAATAATTGTCTAAATCAAGTGTGAAATGCTTAAATCACGTTTTTCTTGTCTTTCTTTTTTCTCTTCTATTAACGTCACTGTACGGATTTAATGTTTTATATCATCATCATCATAAAAATCAAAACATTTACATATGACAAAGTTTTTAATTAAACGTTTAAATTGAAACTTAAACTCTTTTATAAACTATGAAGATTTTGATACAAAACGTATTAACATATTTTAATATAGATAGTAATCTAATAAGTTTTCTCATGCTGATTTGAAATATATATTCTAACGAAGCAGCTTCAGATGGAAAGCTATAAGGTGACAGGATTTATGAAAATGGTTTTAGATGCTTGTTAAAGTTATTGTCTAATTACATCCAAGTTACTAATTAGAAACAGCTAAACTTAATAAACATAAAGCCTTTTTCATATATCCTTCAAAAGTCTAGACTCTTTATTGTTTATTATACTGTGACTCTTCGTCGGCTTCAAAGATTAAAAATCAGCCTACCCAAGTGGGAAGTCATCCTTCGAATGATTTCAATTGGTTTTTCTTCTGTTGTAGTTGTTATTTATTGACCTTGAATATGAACAAAAAAAACCAAAACTAACACAAAGTTTTATTCACAAAATATTGACCTAGTTCTGGCTGATACTGTCTGTGAGTTTTCATTCCCTTCTACATAACAAAAAGGAAAGCATTTCATATATATATAAAATGCCAAAGCAAAAGCCAACCTACAAGCCAAGTATTTTTAATTTAAACTTAATACATATACCAAAGTAAAATCATGTAAATTTTATACATGATGTCTTTTAATCGATTTGCTTTTAGCCAACTTTTGAAGCATTGTTAAAGACTAAGCTAAGTTTTAGTTGTTGAAAAAGACAATTAGGTCATGAGCAGCCAAATAGATTTAATAGTAGATTCTCTCTTCTTCTGTTTGCTTTGCAGTTTTCTCTGGATAGTTCACCCAAAAGTGGTCTAAGAGATTCGTCTTGGTGTTTAACAAACTGATAGTAAGGCGAGGGACAGAGTATTTCTTTATGGTTTAAGAATAGTTAGGATGAGTTCTTAATACTTAAAAAGTATCCTCAGATATACATTCTATCAATTCACAGACAACTTCTTGGGACATAAACTATTTATCACAGTGAAAATTGTATTAATCAAATTTTGAATAGAGATATGCTTATCCCATATGCAAATTAACAAAATGCAGCACATTTAGCATATGGCTTAGAGTAAGTCCCTTGTTTCATTAGAACCAAACACGCACACTTACGCACACGCAGTTGGACAGCTGTTAAAGCAAATGTGCGGCATATTTATGGGGAAAGCCAAAGTGCTCCCTTAGGCCATGGAGGCGACTCCTATGGGTCTCCTAAAGCTATCAACGCCAAAGCGCTTGTCATGCAAACTAAAAATACTGTAGTAATAATTATTAAAGTGACAAGATTGTGGGATGAGAGCAAGCACACGCCCACTTAGATGGCCTAAGGAAATCTGTAATTTCCGGCCGCAGGCGAAAGGCAACAAATTTAATTAATTAAAAATGTAATTTCGGTTTTGTTGCTGTTGGCAGAACTTAAATGTTATTACAACTAACTTGATGGTTGCTTGCTTACTTGCCTGGTTGGTTGGTTGGTTAGTTGGAGGATTATGCAAAAACTTTGTTTCATTCATGATAACTGTAAAGAGTACACGAATATATACATACATACAGGAGTATATATAGAAAAGTGTTGCAAAGCTTTTCCTTTAAGGCAATGCGTAAAGCTTTGGGAAGGATGTATGGATGGACACACATACTCACTCAAGAGTTGGGGGCCAAAATGGTGGGCACGCCTCCCTTTATGCATTTTATGACGCCACCGTTGGGCGCTTTTCCAATTTGTGTAAAAAATTCAAGTTGCAGCATCGCAACATAAGACATTAATAATGCAAAAGCCGCCGCAACCACCGACATCACTCCATTCGCCACCAGACAACCAAGCCTCCCAAACCACCCACAAGTAATTCAATGCCAAACACACATAACACAGACAGGCAGAGAAACATAGAGAGAGAGAGAGAGAGAGAGAGAGAGACCGAAGCTTGTCTCTCTCTTTCGTTAGGGGGCATCGTTAACAATAACAAATGCCAAAGCGCCAAGTTTCAGTTACATTTGCTCAGCCGTTCACAATTTTTTTTCGCCAAATATCATAACAGTCCTGCGGAAGTCCTGCTGCCGTGCAGTTCGTTGTGCCGCGGAAGGATAACACAAACTAAAAGGATACACCATATAACATATGTATCTGTATATGTTGTGTGAGTGTGTGTGTTTTGCCAACTCTATCTTTTATTCCGATTGTGATTATCCATTCATTTCAATTGCCTTAATGATGCAATTGCTTTAGACCCCAAAAGGCCATGCCATGCCCAAGTTTGGCAGGACATCCAAATCGGTAATAAAGAGGCAAACGAACGCTCTTTGCCTACAAATAAATCGCATTTTTCCGGCTACAGGTAAAAAAAGTGTTTTATCTTTGATTAATTTATAAAGATGCATTTCTTCGGTACTTAAATGGACTTGAATGTAGAAAAGTATTCTTAAAGGATTAAATAGAGAGAGAGATTTCTTTTAAGGGACATTGAACTTTTAGAATGTGATTGATTAAAGTTAAAGGCTCGTATACCTAAAGTAAGTAAAAGCGGCTAAAAATTACTCTACGCTTGAGTTGAAAAAAGACTGACGAACAATTGAGATTTATGTCCCTTTTTTTTGGAAGTGCTCGCCGAGTTTTTGTGTTAACTTTCTGATAATATTTCACTTTTTAATGAAAATATTACTTGGAAGATTTCTAGTTAGTCTATTTTGAAAGTGTGAATATCTAGCTTTCACATTTCTCTATGTGTATCCATCAACCACACAAAAAGCAGCGATTATTTTGGAATAAAATTTAACTAAATTGTTGTGGTGCATTTGTGAATTAAAGGCGTCCATGTGGCTAGACTTGGCATAGCCTATTACCTCACTCGTCTAAGTGTTTGGAGGAGTAAAAGTTTTTGGCACACCCTGGTCTCAAGGACAGGACAATTTAACAAAGTTTGGCAAAAGATTACTCCTATGAGTTACAAATACCACAGATTATGGTTCAAGACGTAAACAAACATGCAACTAAGCCAAGATTATTCATCTTTGGGCAGACAGTCAAAACATTCCCCTCGTTTTTATGCTCTGAAAATATACAATTCAGAGTCTGTAAGTTATATCAAATGAGAGAATAACATATATTTAACATTTATAAGATAAAGCATTCGATTCGTATCGATTTGATTAGTTTCTCTGAAAAAACTTTAATATTTAGGAGGTATTTAATCCATCTCGTTTGGTTTTTGAGAGAAAGGCAATTCAATTCCATAAAACTGTCAAAACAATAGAAAGATATTTGCCAAAATTCGTTCTTCTTTTAAAAACTTGTATCCATTTATTCACAACTCACAACAATTTTGTTGAGCGATCACGTATACGCCATGTTGCCGCATTTTTGCAGTCAGGGAAGGCATGATTGAATTAAAATATAAATTTGTTCAAATATTTGGCATATTTTATGCCCCTATTTATTAAATATTTCAATTTTTCCAACTTTGCTGTTCTCCTCAGTGGTTTTTGCTCCCTAACAAAAGGCAACTCGCTAAATAGATGAAGGAGAAAGCAAAGGCTAACTTGTTTTCAATTTCGAACCCAAATTTATATCCTCAATAATATGTCCCGACCATGTCTTAAATCAGTTTATCCTGCCGAATGCTTTGGAAACAATAGGAGGGAAAACAAATGTCTGTGTGGTTTGTCGTTTTTGCAGTCGAATTTGCTAAATGTGCTTAACATAAATCAAAGTTTCATTGAACCGAATATTCCTGATTAAGACGTTTGCCTTGACCACGAAACTATATTATCTAGAGCTGTTTGTTTGCTAGTTTCTTTTGTTTTGATTATCTTTCGCTAACTTATTTATTTTTGTATATTTTTTTCTCTTCTTTTTTTTCCGGTATGTTTTCTTTTCATTTTATTTCAGTCAACATTTCTATCTCATTTTTAATTGAAGGCACTTGACGGGCAGGCACAACACAGAACACAAATGAGAATAATCAGCTGGCTAAGTAATTATAGGGGTCAACCGTGGCAATGGCAACCGAAATGATGTCATATGTGTAAAATTATGGAGGGGAAATAATGAAAATTGCAAAAACATGTTGTCCGCGTGTGTGTGTGTGTTCCATTTGATTGAATTTGTTGTTAAATCGATTGCCAAATTGAATTTATAGTAGCATGTAGTTGCCACGCAAGTTGCGTGCCTGATGAAATAACACTAAACGTTCTCTTCCTTTCTTCCTGGCTCTCTTCATTTTGGGGCATCCTTTTTTCTTGATTCTAGCTGCACGCATTCACTACGTGGACCGCGAGGAGCAGCAACCTTCCAGCAGCAACAGTCGCCTAATAGCCGCCAGCAGTGTCGATGGCACTTCATCGCCACCAGCCACACGGCGCATCTCGCCACACGGATCCCCCCAATTGCAGCATCAACAACGTCTGGGCAAGCACCTCAGTAAATCTGCCTCGGAATTGAATGGCCACGATTTACACAACAACGAATCGCCGCAGATTTCACCAAAGCGTACCAAAAGCTCAGCATCCCAGCATCTGGGAGCAGCTTCCTCCTCCTCGACGTCGGGCGTCGGTGTGGCCAGTGGTGTTGGTGTGCTCCAGAAGACGCACGGCTTCTTCAATAATCTCAAACATCGCTGGAGTCGTGCCAAGAGTAAAGATCGTCTCGGTCGCAAGTCTCCCAGTGACTTTCTCGAAGAGAGCACCGACTATGCCGCCGACTACAGCTCCGAGAGCAGTTCCGTGACCCAGAGTCCGCGTCATAGATCCACCACAATTGGTGGCTCCCCACTGGCCCGTGAGTTTCGAGCCACTGCAAAAATGGCTCAGGTGATACAACGTTTCGGTGGCTCCATGGAGGGACGCATCGACGAGCAGCCCGAGAATGGGAATGGAACTATGCCATCTGCTGCGATTCAGACGAGTGACTATCAACTGGAAGCTCTGCAGGTGAGTAAGAAGCAATCAGTTGATTGAATTTCGCTTGGCTTTGCTTGCTTTCTTTTCCGAGTCCAGAATAAATATATTTATTGGTTTTTTCATTTGCACTAACAAAATTCTTTTTGAACATGAATTGTCTGATTTTTTGTTTTTGCTCTGCTCTCTGCTCTGCTCTGCACCAACAACTGTAATCGACTGCAACGATATCGATTGCTACAACCCACTAAATCCTGTCATGGCAGGCCGACCAACTGCGTCGCAAGCGAGAGGCTCAATTACGTCAATTCGTCTTCTTTCAGCTGCGTGTGCATCTCAAATCTGGCAGCGACCTGGTGGCCATGGATAAGAATGGTAAGTCATCCCCATTTTTCTCCTCCTTTATGTTTAATGTAGCAGCCACTTGACACAATGCACAATGCTTAAAGAAAATAAAAAAAAAACTATGTCTTTTGTTTCTCCACCACTGCGGCAGGACTAAGTGATCCTTATGTTAAGTTCAAGGTTGGCGGACGTTTACTACACAAGTCGCGAACCATACACCGTGACCTGAATCCAGTGTGGGACGAAGTGTTCATTGTGCCCGTGGAGGACCCCTTTCAGCCAATCATTGTGAAGGTAAAACCAAAGAGAGAGAGAGAGAGACACACACCCAACCATCATAAATGATAACAGGCAATTCATACATATCCCAATTACGGAAAACCAATTTCCCAACGACAATTGAACTCGACTGTGGACTGTCTGTGACTGTGACATCTCGAAACCGAAATCAATTTCCGTTTTTAATTTTCATGATACAGGTTTTCGACTACGACTGGGGATTGCAGGACGATTTCATGGGCTCGGCCAAGTTAGATCTAACCCAATTGGAATTGGGCAAAGCGGAAGATATCCATCTGCAGCTATGCGATACGAATCATGGTGATGGCGGCGGACGTGGCAGCATGGGTGAGATACTCATCAATTTAACACTTTGGCCACGCAGTCAAGAGGATAAGGAAATGGTAAGAGTAAGATGAAATATCAATAAATCCATCAGTCTAATGTCAAATTGGCAACAACAATTTATGGGCTATTTATCAGCAAACATCAGATACGAGATAGATATGTATGGGTCTTTCTCTCCCTACTAGAAGGGGGCAATTCAAGCAGCTTTAGTTGACTTTAGAAGGGCAGATGTAGTAAGGGGTAGGTAGTTTATGGCAATCGATTTCAATGTGCCTAACAAAGGCAATCACCATGTAGAGTCTATTTAATATTATTCAGCATCAATGACATTGGTTTAATATAGAAATAATATACTATTTTTAATATGCAAATTTCACTTCATTTAAACCAAAAACTAAAAGCAAATAAGCCCTAAAGGCATATCTCATTAGTGTTTTTTTGTGCTCCTAATTAAAAACTAATACAAAGGGAATAAAAGGTTGGTGAGAGAAAAGTACAGAACGGGTAACCAAGCTAAATTTTGACTTACCGAAGTTTTAATACCCTTGTAAATTTGCATAATCACCCATTAAAACACGATTTTCAATTATTTAACTATAAGCCAAAGTATTAGAGATATTTTTCCTAAAGCCACTAAAATATTATATTTGAAGAAGCAAAAATTATCTTTAATATAATATTATCTGTTTTTAAACATTCTAATTTAAAGAAAGTAATATTAAAGAAAGGAATAATTATAAAATAAACATTACTTTGGTTGTAGTTTTTATTGAAACCGATAACAGTTTTGCTGTATTGATGGTCTTCTCTATTTATGGTCCAGTCCCAAATATCGCCACTAAAATTCGGCATAACTCCAAGCGTATCCCATTAAAGACTCAATCAGGGTACAAGTTCAAACCAGCTTCTCGATATGAACTTCCTGTATACTTCTGATTTTTTAGGCTTTCAAGTAGTTCAATCTGACCTAAAGTCCGAAAAATGATAACGTCATAGTTTCGTGACCAGCACTGTAAAAGGTAGACATAAATATAAAGGAAGTTGTCTGTGTTTTAAAAGCATTAATAACACTTTATACTTTTTTTAATAGAACCTATTATAATTATGAAACAAATTATCAGCAAAAATTTGCTACATTTCTGAAAACAAAATTTGCGTTCACACTTGAATGCATTTAATTGAAATTAATTAATTATATTAAAATAATTTATAATTATAATTACCAGCAATAACAATTTCAATGGAAATCTTAGCTCTAGACAGAATTGGTTGAGGCGATTAGTAATATGGTTGGTCGTCGGAGCAATGGAAAAGGCTAATTGAATGCAATTTACATTACGTATTCCATTGATATCAATATGTAATGACATATGCAATGAGATATGCATTACACAAATTAACTGAGAATGGCTTTGACAACAAATGGTAGCGCAGACATGACAAAGAGTATTCAGAAGTCGTTGCCTTGTATTGAATTACTTTCATTATTAAATGAGCAAAGTTTTAATGATGAAGTGCCACTGATAATGACAGTTGTGCCTTTTCTCTCTTTCTCTCTCTCTGTCTCTGTCTCTTACCACAAACAAACATGACCTACGCTGAGTTATGAATGAGCGTTATTTAGTTTCGGAAAGCTGTCTGAGTTGACTTTTGAATGCTTGTTGAGTGCCCATGACTAAATGTATGGCATGTTGAGAGTGTATTAAAATTAAACGTCAAAGTAAACACATAATCAACTGGGAAAATTGAAGTTAAGCCAGTTGTACTCACTCAATATCACCCTTGCTCCATGAGTTTTTGATAGAGTTACTTCAGGGCCAAGCCCTCGCACCTTGTGCGATTGCCAGTGCCGGGTTTAGTCATTGTTTGAACGTTGTGGGGCAAGTTAAGCTTGTCGATCATGTTGGGCTCCAATTGGTCTGGAGGGTATTCACACATGTTGATTAAACATCTGCGCCAGCAACATGGCGATCTGCGAGATCAACTGGAGCAGGCTAGCGAGGAATTTAAAGAGGTCAACTAACATACATATGTACATACATATCTTGTCTATATGAAGTGACACAATTGTCAATTGTTTTGTTTCTTTTTATTATTATTTCAGCATTTTCAACGCAACTCCAAATTGGCCGAGTCATCGAAGCGTTTGAAATCTCAAATCTGGAGCTCTGTGGTTACAATATTACTGGTGAAGGCCAAAGATTTGCCACTGGCCGAAGATGGCAGTAAGCTGATTGACACACACTTTAAATTTAGGTGAGTCTCTGGAATGAGATACTTTACACTGACGTGAACTGACCACGTTTCATTTGCAGATTGGGCAATGAGAAATACAAGAGCAAGTCTTCCTGGACAGAGCGTTGGCTGGAGCAATTCGATTTGCATTTGTTCGATGAGGATCAGAATCTCGAGCTGGCTCTATGGAATCGCAATACTCTGTATGGCAAGGCCATTATCGATTTGAGTGTATTCCAGCGAGAGACAACTCATGGCATATGGCGGCAATTGGAGGATTGCTCTGGAGAAGTCTTCCTAATGCTTACCATAAGCGGTACAACAGCTCTGGAGACCATCAGTGATCTGAAGGCCTTTAAAGAGGATCCCCGAGAAGCTCAACTATTACGCGATCGTTATCGTTTCCTGCGCTGCCTGCAAAATCTACGGGATGTGGGCCACTTGACAGTCAAGGTGTTTGGAGCCACAGGTTTGGCTGCTGCGGATATTGGTGGTAAATCGGATCCATTTTGTGTTCTTGAACTGGGCAATGCTCGTCTGCAGACACAAACGGAATATAAAACATTGACGCCCAATTGGAATAAGATCTTTACCTTGTAAGAGTTGGCTAATTATTTTTAAATGGAAAAAGTTCATATTCGTTTGCGTTACTTCTATAGCAACATCAAGGACATTACACAAGTTCTGGAGATCACCGTCTTTGACGAGGATCGTGATCATCGTGTGGAGTTCTTGGGCAAATTGGTTATTCCTCTGTTGCGCATTAAAAGTGGCGTCAAGCGTTGGTATACCCTAAAGGATAAGAATCTCTGTGTACGGGCCAAAGGCAATTCTCCGCAAATTCAACTCGAATTGACCGTAGTTTGGAATGAGATCCGTGCTGTGTGTCGTGCTCTGCAGCCCAAGGAGGAAAAACTTATACAACAGGAAGCGAAATTCAAAAGGCAATTGTTTCTACGGAATGTTAATCGCCTCAAGGAGATTATCATGGATATATTAGATGCTGCCCGATATGTTCAGTAAGTTCAGTTATTTGATCTAATACTGACTTTTAAATGGAATTTTCCATTTTCAGGAGTTGCTTTGAATGGGAATCACCTATAAGATCCAGCATAGCTTTTGTTCTATGGATAGTGGCCTGTGTCTATGGCGATTTAGAGACAGTTCCTTTGATTCTACTGCTAATTATACTAAAGTAAGCCATTAAATATGTTCTTGTGTGTAAATCTTAAGTAATCTTACTCTTTGTTATAGAAAATGGCTGATACGTCTAATTACGGGCACCACAGATGCCAGTGCTGGCCACTATGATTATGAGTACGACGAGGATGATGATGATGATAAGGAGAAAGAGGAAAAGAAGTCAATTAAAGAACGTCTGCAGGCCATTCAAGAGGTCTCACAGACTGTACAAAATACAATTGGCTATCTGGCCTCCTTAGGCGAGAGCACCATTAAGTGAGTAGATGAAGAGATATCCAAAAAGAATTGAAATTTAAGTTTTGTCCTTTCTTCTAGCACATTCAACTTTTCCGTCCCCGAGTTAACCTGGTTGGCTGTTGTGTTGCTATTGGGAGCCATTTTGGTTCTGCATTTTGTGCCGTTGCGTTGGCTCCTGCTCTTTTGGGGCTTTATGAAATTTTCTCGAAGAATATTGCGACCAAATACGATACCAAACAACGAGCTGCTAGACTTCCTGTCACGAGTGCCCGACAACGAGGAGATTGTAAGTCTTGAAAGCGATTTAATATCCGTTTTAAATCTTGTAAAACTCATAACTAATTCCCGTTTTTTATATTCACAGAATCAGTATCGTGAATTACCTCCAACGGCCCCCACCGATCAGGCACGGAATAATCCTAAAAAGAAACTGAAAGGATCATAGTCTATAACAAGCGCTGATGCGGCATTGGAGCCGCTAATGACCAGCGCTAGTGGAAGTGGTGGGAGTGGCTCACATTATCAGTTTATGCAGCGCTTCCGGGCCAACACCAATCAACTGAAGCACAAATTTGGCCAGGCCAAAAGCTTGAGTCTGAGCCATAGCGAATTCAATTAGGACACCAAGACAAAAAGTAAAAACCAAAAAAGTAAATGTTCCATTCACTCACTTAAAACTGCACCAAACAAAAGATAAACAAGTTAGTTTGCTTAAAAGAAAAAAAAAAAAACTATTTACACACTCAATTATTATTGTAAATACACCGAAAACCAAAAAAAAAAGTTAGGCAACAAAAAAATTGATAAAAATTGTACTTTATTGAAAGCATTGCATGGTACCTAAAGGTTTATCTCTACTCTAAAACTTTACTCAATTACAGACATCTAAATAGATATATATATATATATATATTTAACAAGAAGATTACATCAATTTATGGCTACAACAACCAAGCAATTCCTTTTTGCCATTAAATTATTTATATTATGTATATTTCAATTTGTGATATTTTTCGAAAGAATTTGCTACTTAGGCATACTAATTATATGTGACTTAATCCAAATATACATTTGACCTTTTGAAGCTCCACCCCAAACACAAACACTCACCTCACACACACACACACACACACACTCAATTATTCCCATAATCGAATATATATTTATATATTTACCTCTTAATTATAAATCAATTGCACAATGAATGATTTAAGGATGCTTTTTATTTACACCATTTATATTTATATATAATATACTGATATAAATAATTTCATCCAACAATTGTTCAAAACATTTTCTTACCTATTTACATATATACATATAGAGTATAGTATATAATACCTAACTACCTAATATATACCTTTAAAAGTGTCTAAGATAATCATGATCAAAAGCAAACCTAAACCAAATGCCATAAATTGTACTTAATTGCAAAAATTTGATGTATGTAATCCACTCCGAATTCTGATCTGATCAATTTTAGATAGTCAAACTATTTTGTAATCCACAAAGAGAAACAATAGATAATTGACAGGACGAGATCCAATCCAATCCGATCCGATTCGATATGAACAACAGAGTTTTTTATATATACATACAAAATATATATATACCAAGAGAAAAACAAGCAAGAAAACTTAATTAATTAATTATTATGTATATTTAGCACCTAAGTTAAGTTTGTTATTTTTCAAAATATGAACAGCAAAATAATACAAAAAAATATTTTTGGATTTCGCTCAAAACTAAAAAAAATTTAAAAAAAAGAGCATGCAAAACTTTTGTTTTACTTGAGTGGCTTTCAAACCTCGTCAACAATGGTTCTAAAACCATTAACCTCCAGAGTGGCTCCAAAACTGTATCTTATAGGTGGATTGACGTTTTCCACTTAACGCTGAATGTGTTAGGAAAGAATATAGTCTTAAAATTTGTTGGAAATCATTGGATAAACAAAATTTGACACTATTATTTAGCAAATTGAGGTCGATGGAATTTTGTCCGCCTTATCGCAGAAGCTCACAAGTTAAAACCATTTTGTGGTTTACTCTCAATTATTTTCCCACAAACTAGTAAATTTGACAATTCCTATTCTTATCCATTTCTTTTTGAATTTTATTTAAATAATTTAAAGCGCTTGTGTTGCCAACTGTTCTTCAAACGATCTTGAAGTGACTCTAAAACTGCAAGCTCTCTTTCACTCCGTTTTCGTTGTTGTTGTTGTTACTCTTTGCTTTTGGTAGATCAAAAGCAGCTTTTTTACCAAGCACACAAAAGCTTACGAAAAGAAACTTACCAAACTGAATATGTTTTTACTTTCGTTGGCCTTCAATGAGAAATGGGGTGAAGACCAAAAACGCCAATGCCAAAAATAGGTGAAAGTGAAAGTACACACAATCAGTGGCTGTAAAACTGTGTGGTTTTGAATGCTTTGTAATTTGATGTCTGGATCGGCACTTCGCCCGAACAAAGTTTAAGTTTATATTTAAAAAAAAAAACATATATTTAAAATTTTACAAATTATTGTAACGAAATAGCCAAAACCCAATTTAATTTTTATAATTATTATTTATAAACAGACAAAAAAAAAATTTTACATTGAATTTAATTTTTTAAAGCAAAACAAAAAAAAAAAGGGTTAAAAAGTTAAAACTAAAAATTACCATTTAACATTTGACTGAGAGTTTAATTGTTTTTTAAATTATTCATTTGATGCCTCTTTGAGAAGGTTCGAAAGTTATATAGATTTCAAAAATCAATAATTTTGTTTACAAATACATATATGTATTTTAATTAAGCAGAGAAAACAATTTTAGGAGGGGTTCAAATGAAAATTCCTTATGTACATACGATAAAGCTTTTTGAGTTATGGATAGAAAATGATGCCTAAAAAAAAAAAAAAAACTGTGTAAATTCCTGTATACCTCAGGACTTAACTCACTCTAACTAAATCCAAAGACCAACCCTAAGTCCGTTCAATTTCCACAAATATTGGTAGATTTGCCTTAGGCAAGATATTAAAAAGTATTCATTGACATTCAAGTTATTCAAAAGTATTTCTAATAACAAAAGTTAGTTAGTCTTTTGTTTAAAATATCGAAAAAAAGAAAAAAATTAATTGATATGTGATATTTTAGAACATTTTAACATTGAAATACATCTAAACTGGCCTTAAAAAGGCCTTAAGGTTAGGTAAATTAATTCTTTTTTTATTTTGTTGCAAAATTGATTAAGTTTTAATAACTATATTTTCTTCAGTGACCTCAATTTGTTTACCAATTTTACCGAAAGAAGCAAAACAATTTTACTTTATATCTTTTTATTCTATTCTAAAGTTAAAACAAAAACTGTTGGATTCAGAGATTGATATTAGATCAAAGATTTGAATAGATCAAAGAAAAGATGTTTTTTATTTCAAAAATTTCGACGAAGACTTTATGAGTTTCGTTCGTAGCATATTGATATACAAATGTTTTGTTGGTTTCAGTTAGTTTCATTTATAATATTTGCTCAGCTTGCTCCGGTTTGAAATTGACCTTTTCTTCTATTGATTTGCGCCTCGAATTTGCCAATTGCGCCAAGTATCGTGCATAACAAAATGTGCACGCGAAATTTCCAAATATATGTATTTTTTTTTTGGTTTTTCTATTTTTGGTTATTATTATTATAAATATTTATGTGTATATATAAGTATATTTCTTTTTCAAGTTGGTTTTTGTTTACCCCTGAAGCATTGGCAATAGCCAACTATTTGATATTTTTATTTGTGCTGCAAAGAGAAAAAAAGCGACTTGAACTGATTTGCCATATCTTTTCGTTTCTTTTGAGATGCGTTCAATTGTATCATAATCTTTCATATACATATACTCATATCGGTATATATGTATTGGTATATGTTTGTATTTATAGCCTATGTGTTTGTTGTTGTTCACATCGAATCGACATGCATGAAATTGCAACTGAAGTTGGAGCTGCGTTTCGCAAATCTCGGCCAATTTACGGAACGCCTGGCCCGGTCTGGCCTGGGCCTGTCTTGGCCTGTCCGGGGGCCTGGATCTTATGCAATGTATATACATTTTTTTCTTCATTTTTGCCATTGGCGTCAACGACGTTATGCTTTATCAAAACCAAAACGACGCATGGACTTGATTTCACCCAAGAGAACCAGCAACCCGAAATAAAGAAATCGATGTCTGGCGACGGAGACAAGAAGATGATGCTTTTCTGTCATGATTTTGTCATTATGCCATCAGATAATGATGATGGGTCGTCTCTGTTACACTCTGCCAGTGCGTTAGGCTAAGTGCATTTCAATTGAGCAGCGAGACAAATTGAAAAACGAGGACATCAGCGACCCCCCTTTTTAAAGAGGCTTGCATAAGAGGGCCAAAATGCTTGTCAATTGTCAAGAAAGAAAGACCAAATCAAAGTAAACCACAAACCTGACATCAGCAACACCTTATCTAACTCCATAAAGTGCAATTCAGCGTATGATTAACGTTAACAGCAACAATAACCATGTACAACACCAGCACCATTGACCGAGTGAGAGCTCGTCTTTTTTAACAATTTACACTTACAACCCAAAAAATAAAAAAAAAACAAAACAAAAACCAACAAGAAAGTGAAGCATTAAAGCGCAAAAACTATGAGCATGAAGAGGCCCAACAGCAACAACAACAACAATCTGACCAGAAAGGTGTGTGTGTGTGTGTGTGTGTGTGTGCGTATCAAGTATACGCCGCACTGTACAATGCTCATTAGGCAGGCAAAACATTATTGTTTCTATTCAACTAATTTCCATGTCAAACAGCAAAAATTTCACCCACCACCATATGCGAGCAGGCAAGCAAAGCCAAGCAAACACTTCAAAACGATCAAAGTGATTCAAAATTGAAACAACAAATATTTGAAATTTGTCTGTATATACTAGAGGTGCAGCCATTTGAAGTGCCACAGCAAAGGCGGAACCCAGAAAGTTTGCGATTACTTAACAGAAGTCTAAGGAGGAAGTTTTACTTTCATTCAATAATACGAAAAGTAGGTCACCAAAAGCATTAAGAAGTTGACACTGCACACACTAGAATGACAATTTTTACGAGTCCAACTAAGGCATCTCTTTTATTTGAGTTTACTTAAAATCTATTAGGATAGATGGCTTTTGTGCTGTAGCTCAAAATGGACCTAATATACACTAATCGAAAACAACTTATTGGCCAATTGTTTGAGGTGTAGTGTAAAATGGCACTGTGGATAGTCCAGAGAAAACTATTTCAAGTCGTCTAAATCCTAGCACTAATCAATTGCTGAATCTTGGTTACAGCTAAAGCCACAAAACCATTGACAATTTGTTTAAATATTAGACTCATTACCTCAGGGCCAAAACCTCTTCTATATAGCATTGATAAGAACAGCTCCGAAACGTTGCTGAAGAATATTTAACCTTCTATTATTAAAACCAGCTTTTCTTTTGCAAAAGTTGCCAAAAATATAAATAAGTCTAAGCAAAATTAAAGAAAGCTAAGACAAATCAGTCAGAATAGGCTAAGGGTATTCATTTTTGACGCTTCCATATTTTATCATACATATTTCATATTCAATTTGTATTGAGAATATTTGATGAATTCTTAAAATAATATTAAGTAGTTCCACCTGTTTTGTTTTAACTGACATTTGGCCATTTCTAAGTAATTTTAATTTTTTATCAAACACTTGAATGGTTAAGATTTTAACGTTTATCTTTTTGTAACTTAATATTTCAATTAATCTTACGGGTTCTGATACGGATAAACAAAATAAGGGGTCCTTAGAAAAGTTTCATACTTAAACAAAAAACATTCCTTAACCATCTAAAACTAACTTAACTAAGTAACTAATTGAATATGAAGAAACTTTTCCTACTAGTTACTTACCTACGTTTACTTTAACAACTGCTTTTAATAGCTGATTTTTTATTTCCGCATTTTTTGCTAAACTTTAATATTCGATATACCTCATAAATCTTTAGCAAATGCATTATTTAAATTAAATTTTTAACTATTCTGCTTAAACTCTTTATGAATGAATTTAAATCTCGATGGCACATATGGCACATATGACCCGATTTCGTAGAAGATGAGATATTTTCATTGTGGAGTTGATATTAAACTAGTTTTTTATCTGCATACCAGAGCGTAGATCCATCCACACTCATGTGTGTGTGTGTGTGTGTGTGTGTGTGTAGGTAGGTAGGAAAGGAGCTCAGTGTGCCAGACTGAACAGAGTGTGACATGATGATTGACTCGTTTGGCCGGCAGTACTATAATTTCATTTCCGGCAGCACGTAATTGGAATTACATTTCTTCTCTTTTTTGATTTTATTTTTGGCAGTGAAATGTTTGGCTCGATAATTACTTTCATTGGGTTGAAATAATTATTTCTGCTTTTGGCCAATTATCTCCATGGGTTTTCTCACACAAGCTAATGTATGTATATCGGAGAAGAAGCCACTGAAAAAATTCAATCGAATCAAGAAAAAAAAACATACATGGTAAATTAATATGCAATGCACTCAAAGCCCAGTCAGTTAGTCAGTTTAAACAGTCGCTGCACTACCAACTAGGGAAAGGAAAGTGAAATTACCCCCCGTCAATTTGTTGGAATGATTCAATTCGATTCGTTTTCGATTTCGTTTGCCTTTCAATTCGTTTCTAAGTTTGTCTCTGGCTTTTCGGATTTTGGCTTTGGCGCTCTTAAATACGTCTCATGCATAATTATTATGCATAATGCTATAACATTCCGATATTCAAGCAGATATATGTACATACATACATATGTCGGCATCGAGGCCTATAGTTTAAATTGTCGATTTTCGTTTTGTCGTCATGTGGCCAGAGAAATTGAAAATCTTTTTGAAAGTGTTGGAAATTATTTATGTATGTGGAGTGTATGTAGAGTGTGTGTGTGTATGTGTGTGTGAGTGTGTATATAATTATGTACATTCCTGATGACCGTTTAAAGCAAATGTTTTGCCTCAGTTTTGTTTTTGTTTTTTTTTTTTTTTTTTTTTTGGTCACCGTATTACAAAATTGTAATTGCACCTGCCAGAGAGCTGGAATGATAAATATTAGTTAACATTAAGGGAAACAAGACGAATGAATGCTCTCAGCAAAAGTCTTTTAAAGATTTCGTATTATAGTGCCCAAGAAAACTCCGAACCTAATGGGATATACATATGATGATACGAACATAGGCTTTAGCCCTGATATTAATTATGATTCGATTATATACTAAGGCGTGTAAGACGTTCTTTATGCATAGGCGGATCTAGGGATGTGAAATTGGAGGAACTTTGCCCCTTTAAGTATGCAATAGGCTGGAAAAGTATTCCATGTGTTTCACAAATTGTTAGCTTTTCATTTGCCAAGTCTCTATATTGTCTATAACGAATGCTTCTGTCCTCTGGTTATGGACATTTTAAAGTTTCTTTCTATGTTAGAAAAATATGTAAATGCAATTTGCCATAAGAAAAATAGGTTACAAATGTATGATACATAAATAAATATATTATAAAAGAAGAACATAACTTAATACATGCAAAAAGTAAGACATAAAATACAATTTGATTCCCTGATATTAACTATGAATTATGTATAGATTTAAATGTTATAGATTTAAATGTTAACAGAAAAAAGTTATTACCAATTGTTTTATGACAGCTAAAGCAAATGCAAATATTTTAATTCATATATGTAAAAGAGATTTTCCATGTTTAGATAAGAGCTTAATAGATGCGACTTAAAAGAGATTTGCATGTTCCCCCTTCCCGACATTTGTGTGTTATATCCCAGTCAATCTACCCTATCGGCAGTTTGGTCACCTATCAGTCCACATCGGTGAGATCAACCTGACAATTTGAACAGCTCGAACCGGTGGGTAAATGTTTAGCTAATCCAAATCTCCTTCAAGACAAGGAAGGAAACTTAGGCGACAAACTCCTAATAAAAATAAACACACAGACATGACCACGTAGCAACACTTTCTGTGTCTCTTTGGGGGAACTCTGGAGGCAATCCAGTTTAGATTTTGACCAATGCTTGGGAGCAGGAAGTGTTTTTTTTTCCCCATTTCGTTTTTATTTGGCCAACAACCAAGCCAACCAACCAAAATCATCAACCAGCAAGCGCAGCAGCAGCAGCAGCAGCAAAAAGTTGTTGCAGTTTCGTGCACCAAAAAACAAAAAATTAAATTACATTCGCCTTACGACGATGCGTCGACGCATCGACTGGATCTCTCCTGGCTACCTCTACGCCGTGCAGCCAGCCACCTGCTTTCTTTATTACATAATTACTGTTATTTATGTTTTCTTGTCAATAGTTGCATCAGTTTTTTCTCTCTCTCTCTCTCTCTCTCACTCTCACTGTCTTTGCCAAATTGCTGCTCCAAATTGGCTAAACGAAAATTCTACACTTAATTAAACCAACAAAAGACAAACTCAATTAGGTTTATTTATCTCTTGGCTTGTGGGAAAAACTATGCCAAAATATTTGACTTGAATTTTATGCAAATCTCGTGGCAAAGAGTCTTTTCCGCATACTCTCGGAAAAACGACGCCACAGAGCTTGGGAAAACTGATTCAAGTGAATTCATAAACAAGGCTGAAGGTCGCCAACTAACAAACTAAGCCAGTTGGCATTTCTGTCTCTGTTGGTTTTGTTTTTTCTGCCATTTGGCTCATTCGCCTTGGGCGTGTGAGACGCCCACCTGCAACAGAGCTCCCCCTACTTGGCCAACAAGATGCCAAACAAAAGCATGTCTCTAGCATGTCTGACACCTGTGAAAAGGTTAACATGGAAGGCAGAGAGCAATTTGATTTAATTGTTCCCCGCTGCTGTCTGACTTCGATTGATTCTCCCTCTCTCTCACTCATGCTGATCGTTTAGAAAACGAAAGTGGTTTTTTTTTGCGTTCTAAACTGGCTAACGGATGTCGATTTCATCTCATGTCCCCCACACATACACAGTTGAATGACTTCAATCCGAAATAAATTGAAAAACATAAAAAAAGGAAGGTAAATTTAATCACCAGCGTATCACATAACTCTTTTGCCACATACATAACTCATCTATGCCCCCCTATATCCCTCCCACCTAGGTGTGTGTGTGTGTGTGTGTGGGGGAAGGGGCCAAACAGGTGAGTTTTATGACAAGTTGACTGATTGAATTTGCGGTGAAGCTGCCACCAACTCTCGCCTGTCAATGCACTTTCAATTGCAAATTGAAAGATGAATGATGAAAGAAAAAAGGCCAACATATTGCCAGACGAATCGCATCAGAGTGACTAAAATGGTTGTTGTTGGTGTTGCTGGTGTTATTATTATCTAATGCCAAAATTTTGTTATACGCTCTGTCTAGTTTATATGCTAATTAACTGAATCTGTTATTTCCATGATCCATAAAAAGTCTCACTAGATATTAACTAAAACAAACAATTGTAGGCGGAAATTGTTTAGCTGAGATGAGAATTTTTTAATTGTTTTATAGAAATATCTTCATTGGCTTCATTTAAGGCCAATTCCAATTCCGATTCTTATTTGTAAACAAAAGAAACTAAAACTCATGAAAACTGAAGGGCAAGAATTTGCTAAGTAAATGAAAAAAACACAAAAAACACTTTGAATGAAGCAAGTAAGTCGACTCGTCGACTCGGGTATACCATACACCAGGTGAAACAAATTTTTTTAAATTTCGAAAACCAAATGTACATATGTATGTCTATTAAATTGTTTTTACATGTTTCATAGTATGTGCTATCTCGCTCACTCTACGAACACACGAGCACTCTAGCGCCGCTACTAGCCAACGGCCAATTCTGGCCTTGTGGACCGCGTAGTAAAATACGTTCATACGCATATTTTGCATGTTTCTAGTCCGATTTCAATAAAATTTGGTAGTTTTGTAGAAATAGATAAGATTAATTAGTCTGCCGAATTTGAATGCGATAGTCAAAAAACTACAGGAGAAAATTGGTTTTTTCTTAATTATGGAGGCGGAAGTGGGCGTGGCAAAATATGAAAATATATATACTCTGCGCGAATACTAAGCCAGTATACATACTAAATTTGGTGACTTTAGCTTTGTTTGTTTTTGATAAAATCAGTTTTGTTTGATTTGCGGGGGCGGAAGTGGGCGTGGCAAAATTTTTAAATAGCCAGTTTCTGCGCGTCTATTAAACTAGTCTGCATACCAAATTTGATGTCGGTAGCTGTCATAGTTTTTAAGAAAATCAGTTTTATGTAAATTCCGGGGGCGGAAGGGGGCGTGGCAAAAAGTTTAAACAATTAGTTTCTGCGCGCCAACTAAACGAGTATATAAACCAAATTTGATGTCTCTAGCTGTCATACTTTTTAAGAAAAACAGTTTTATGTGATTCCTGGGGGCGTAAGGGGGCGTGGCCAAAATTCCAATTAACTCTGAACATGTGCATACTACACGAGTATACATACCAAATTTGGTGGCTCTAGCTCTTATAGTCTCCGAGATCTGCGTGTTCATACGGACGGACGGACGGACGGACGGACGGACGGACGGACGGACGGACGGACGGACGGACGGACGGACGGACGGACGGACGGAGAGACGGACATGGCTAGATCGACTCGGCTATTCATCCTGATCAAGAATATATATACTTTATAGGGTCGGAGAAGCTTCCTTCTGCCTGTTACATACATTTTGGCGACTTTAATATACCATTTCACCCTATGGGTGTATGGTATAAAAATGTGGAAAAATCGCAGAGCTTAGGAAAAAACTATTCCATTAAGTTAAACAACTTTAATCTGCTTTAAAGTATGTTACTTTTTGATTTGAATTAAAATGGACCTTGTTCCTTGATTTATAATTAACTTTTCTTTGAATTTCGAAAACATTTAAGTGCTTGACTAGGATGATTCGAAATATTATATGAACTGGAGCCCAGTTGAAAACAATTCGCTTTATAGTTAATTAAGATTAATGAATTGAGATTATTATTAGTTCCTCCATATCTCAGATATCACATATTTGGCTCATGTGTATGTATATTTCTATATGGTTTCATTTCGATCTATAATGCCTATAAGTAAAGTTTTCTCAATTTCTTAAAATTTACTGATAAACTCATAAGACTATGCTAGCTTATAAATCATAGAAAATTTATGTAGCTCATAAGGAAATAAAACCAAAACGTAAACAAAATATATGAATAATAACAATGATGTGATAACAAATAAATCATAAAATGTTTTTAAAAAATTAAAGGCATACAAAATGATAATAAGTTAAAATACTAAATTAAAAAAAAAGAACAGAAGGAACAAGAAAATTTTCTTTCTGTTGTTAGAATTCGTTCTTTACCTGAATAAATAATGCCTTAAGAGGCTTGACCTGCAAGGTCAACATCAAAAAATCATTGGTAAAACATTTAAGCTTACTGAAAATTGTTTGAAAATATTGAAAAATATACATTTTACATAAATTTGAACGAAATAGTGAAATTTGAAAATAAAATGAAAGTTTTATTCCTTTTTAAATATACTAGTTTAGTTCATAGCCACCAACTGACTAAATGTATCTTGAGAATTTCAGAACAAATATTTGCCTAAAATTTATACAAAATTATAAATTACCTTTTCATTAAATAACGAAAGGAATAAATCTTACAAATTTTTTTGGAAAACTTTGCCAAATTTATCTATACCAAAATATTTAATATCAATTAATGCTGATCAATGCTGATCTTTTACAGGTTTTAGTTTGAAAAGACTTTATTTTATCAAACACATTTTTTTCAAGCATTAAACACACTTTATTCGATTTACTTCAACAATTGTCTGCAGATCATTAAAGAGTGTAAAATATCTCTCCATATACCCGATACACCCTGTGAAAAGCATAGATCAAACAAACAAATCAATTAAAAATCATAACTCATAATGGAATTTTTGTTGTAACATTGCCCGACCTTGAGTGGCCCCAATGAGTACTAAGCCAATTAAGACTAGATGGCCATAGATCGAAGCTGGCAATGAGTCAGAATTATATGGAGCTTTGTTTTTGTTTTTTTTTTTTTTGCTTATTTGGGTCCCAGTTGATGGCGGCGATTGGCCATCATGAATCATGAGACACATATGCAACGGTGCACAACAAATCGATTTTCCCAGCCACATAAAGAAATAGAAAAAAATAAAATAGATAAAAGACACCAAGCAAGCACGACAGAAGAAGAAGAAAAAAAAAACTAGTTGTAGTGGTTACATTGCAAAACTGGCTCACTTAGACAAGATAAGCGACATTTATGTTTATATAGCAACAACTAATTTGCATTCAATTGAGAGGCATGAATAAAGAATTTCAATAACCATAATGAAGCTGCATGTGAGTATTGAATTCTTGTGGCCAAATTCAATTTAAAATATTTCCTAAACAATAATGTCAACAGAAATAAAAAAGGAGGGAATCATCTTGGCAAGTTTGTTGCTTCAGTCTTTTGTTTTGGGGGGCGACAAGCTACAATTTGGTTTGAGCCACTTTTGGGCCTTAAGCGGTTTGTTTTTGGCTCTGCTGCTGCTGCTGCTGGTGGTGGTGCTGCTTTTGTTGTGGTTGCCGTTAACTGCAAAAGCGGCACCACCAGCAGCAGCAGCCGAGCCAGTGGCAGTGGCAGCGACTGAGGCAGCGACAGAGGCGAAGAAAAACAACAAAAAAAAACCCGATCACTCTTACTTACTTTGGGGCAGCGAGGCTTTTCATTTCTTCAGTCTGTTAACGGCATGCCAACGATTCAGACGCGTCAGCTACCAGCTCCTCCGGCTAAAACTCACACAGTGTAACTGTAAAAACGCAGCAAGCCAGTGTGCACAGTGCAACGAAAGTGCTTAATATTTATGATGGTTTTTTGTCGTTGGAAATTTTTGTAACTGCAGAAAGAAAAGTGAAAACTTCAATTTGGCTCCCTCTTACCCATTTAGCGCCAAAGCTGCTAATTGTTGGAGATTAAAAAAAAAAAAAAAAAAAACATAAAAAAGTTAAATAAAAGAAGAAATTAAAACATTAATTGAATTAAGCGGTGAAAAGAGAGGAGAGGAGACAAAGAGACCAGAGAAGCCATCAACAACAACAACAACATCGACTAATCACACGAAGCAGGAGCTAAGTGCAACTACCGCTGGGTAAGTGGCCAAGATATTGCGCCAGTTTTTTTTTTCTTTCTTGCCAAAAATGGTAAATAGAAATTTTTAGCTTTTGTAGGGAAAAAAAACACACACACACACACAAAAAAAACATAGAAATAAAACTAAAAATAATAATATGTAGCTACAAACGAGGCATCTTGGCAATTGGCTGTTTATTTTCATGCTCTAATTATTTGGAAATTTTTGCAGTTGATTTTCCTTAGCTACTTCCAATTGCTTCCCACTTGGCATGCAATCTAAACTAGGGAGAGTGAGAGAGAGACTTATGGCTTAGACCACATTAGGAGAAGTGGAGACCTAATGACATCCCAAAGAGTTTTTTCTTAATTTTTTATGGTCTCCAGTCATGTCATAAAGATAACACTCAGAGGAAGAGGAAGGCACAAGCAAAAATGACCCATTCTTTTATGCTAATGCCTCGTTTTTGTTGCTGTTGTTGTTTCCTTAGCTTAGTTGGCTGAAAAGTTTTTCTAACTTCATTAACCCAATTTTCACCAGGCAGAGAAATTTTAGTTTATACAAGAAAAATCTTGTTTATTGGTTTAATTTACATAGGCAAACAGGCGAACAGTGGGAGGTAGGGGCAGGGGCAGAGGCGACTTGTTATGACAATGTTGCTGCTGTTGTTGTTGCTTTATCTGCCATCAGCCATTAACCAAAAGCCATAAGCCATCTTCATGTGTGTGGCATATGACCATAACGAAGCTAATGTCTACATTTGTCAGAAAGTAAAACATGAAAGCGAAAATTGCTTCAAGTGCTTCACAATTTTTATTTTAGTTTTTGATTTCGTTTATTCATTGTGTGTGTATAAACATTTTTTTTCGAAATTAAATACTTTCTAATTACAATAAACGCAGGCGATGCCCGCCGGCCGGCCAACTGAGTCTCAGCTTTGGCCTTTGGCAGTCTCTTTCTCGCTCGACCCGCTACCTGCCACTCCGTCTCTGGCGCTAAAAATCACGTAGCCGCCTCATCGACCACTGCCAATAAAAAAAAAAACTGGGCAAAAAAAAAAAACAACAACCAAAAGGAAAAGAGCTGCGAAAGTGTCAAGTAACAACAACGAAAAAAAAAAAAAACAGAAATGGTAGAAAAATTAAACTTCAAACTCACTTTTTCTCTTCATTGTGACCAAACCATCCATCCGTCAGTCCGTCCGTCTATACGTCCCTCCCTCCATCGTGTTGTGGCGCTTGATGTGTTTATTTATTATTTGGCCAAGACGCGTGCCTTTATCGAATGAAAGTGAAATTAGCCACTAAACACTTGGACGTGCAAATACCTTGGCTTACTCTACACACTTGTGTGTGTGTGTGTGTGTGTGTGTGTGTGTGTGTGTACACACAGTAGCTTCACAAAGCCCTGCACGTGCCTGTCAAGGTTGTTAAATTTACATACGGATCCATTTATCTTTACCCGTCCCGTCTCACGTTTCTTCCGACCATTTACACAAAACAAAAGACTTAAGCCACAAACTTGCATCAGGCGAAAATCAATAAGTTACCACAAAAACAGCAAAAAAAACACACACATCGAATGCATGCAGAATCGTGAGCTGTTTCTACACGTTTCTAATATGTCGCATATCCATGGGCGTAGCTGGGATTTCAATACTTTAAGCAAGGTGCTTTTGACTCCTGCATTCATTAGGGCTCATTAGTTTTTTTTACCGAGTCTAAAAACGCTAGTTAATGACCTTCTTCTTGTTTGTTTGGAAACATTTGATTGTAGAAGAACAAACAAACTCAAATTTAAATAGCTTGAGTATCCCTAGTTCTATTTTGCATCTAGTTTTTATATAAAGAATCCAAAGAAATGACATACTAAATTTAATCTCAAAACTAGGCTTAGACAATTGGAACACATAGATTGCCATCAAATATTATACAAAGATTGTTAAAACCATTCTTATTTAACCAAATTTTCTGTGCTTCCTAATATGAAGAAATTAGAAATTGAATCGATCGAGAAGAATAGGCTGAATGTTTCACCTTAAAGTAAAGATGTGAATATTGACCTACATAAAAATCAAAGAATGTTTTAACCTTTAATTAACTTTGGGTGACCTTTTAGAAGAACTCAAGTGATTATTATAATAGCTCGAGGTCAATCTCTGATAAAGTTTTCAAGTATTCAAAATTAGCCAGTAACATATTTTGGTATAAATTATAAAGAAAGTGAAATTTAATATTCGAAAACATCATTAAATCATTGATATTGATATATTTCGTTGTTTATAGAAAGTAACATTTGATATTTGGCTTAACTCTAGACAGATTTGAAACAATCTGCATAATCGATTCGCTTTCGATTGGTTTTATTGAAACTTAAAACTAAAGTGTAAAGATGATAAACTGAGTAAAAACAAACAAGAAATAAATTTATAGCGAATCAGATTGTCAAAGGAAGTTAAAGCACACTTTAATCTTTAAATTTGATATGCGAATTTCAAACTTAGACTTAGATAAGTCGAAGTCTCTGTCGTAATTGATGTAGGAACAATTAATGTTTAGAGTTCACTAAACCGGAAAATACAATTCCAAATTTTTATAAAAATTCTTTTTCCTTTGCTTAAAGAAAACATTATTCAAATCAAGCCCTGACAGCTAGAGCTCTAGAGTTTTATGAGTTAAAATTTGAAACTTTTTAACAATAATAATAATTCAGTTATCAGTAAATCTAATTTGTTGTTTGCCTAGATTTCACTTTCTCAAATATATTGACTTCTCGTTCCTCCTCTACATACGCCCATGTGTTTGGTGTTTTTTTTTAAGGTTTTTTCTCACACTTTTGTACTGGTCACGGATGTGGGGCTGATGGTTGCCGGTGCTGGGATTGATTGCTAATGTAAATCTAACTCCAACTGCGTTTGGATTTTACTATGCTTGACTTTACTTCAGTCTGGTTTATGTAGATTGCTTGCAGATTGCATAAAAAAGAAAAAAACACAAAACTAGAGCTACAGCCAGAATGGCCTCTTGAGACAAGTCTTGCAACAGATAGATGGATAAAGAGAGTAAGAGCGAGAGAGGGTGAGGGGTATAGAGAGAAAAAGACTCAGACCTAACCATACATACAATATTTTTCCAGTCGTTGATGTTGTTGTTGTTGCTGTTGCTGCTGCTGCTGTTGATGTTTGTGGCCAACTTTTGCTTTCTTCAAGTTGCTCTAGTTTGTCAATTGTTGTTGTTGGGCTTTTGTTTTGTCAACATTGCTGCTTTATGGTTTTTCATATAAGTAGTTTAGTTAGTTAGTTTTTTGTTTTTGTTTTTAGTTGATTTTGCAATTGTCACATTGTTTTGGCTTAGTCTCTTAGTCTCTTGCAAATGCAATTTGGCCATAACAAAAAGTTTGTAATTAACTTTTGCCACTCATCGTTTGCGCAATTAGTTCCCCCGCTACCCACTCGCCGAACTTTGAAATCGATCAAACGATGAAGGGTGATAAACTCACTCTTATGTATTTTTATTGTTTTAAAACTATTTGAAAACAATTTAAACTGTGAATTTCATTCATTAACATCCGCTTGGCATTTTTTGTGTGGTTTTTTGTTTTGTAATCAAAATTGATTGGTGGAGAAATGTAAATTGCTTTCGCTTTCACGACAAACATACATAAATTCTTGAGATTACGCAAGGGCGGTAGACACACACACACACACATACCAACACAGAAAATGATTATGTCTACCTAAATGTTAGGGTTTCTGAGCAGGTGCCTCCTCATTTGGAAAGCAAACATAAATGGAAAGTGAAATTTACATTTCGTTTAATAATTTTTTTTTTTTAACATTTCACGTTCGGTTTGTGACGTGTTTCAGTGTGTCTGTGTGTGTGTGTGTGTGCGTTGCGGCATAAAATTTGAGAAATTAGTGAAACAAGCAGCAAAAGTATTTAAAATGTTTCTCGAGCCCAAAATGCGGGGGCAACGGGTGCACGCCCCCAAAAAAAAAAAAAAAAAAAAAAATTGAATTTTCCGGCAGGCTAACGAGCAAAACCAAATCGAGTATACGCCCCAAAGCCATGAAACATAAAATGCATTTCATTTCATTGCGGCTTTCGTTTTTGTTGTTGTTGCTATTTGTGTTGGTTGTTGTTGTTGTTTTTTCTTTCTTCAATTCCAATCGCAGGAAAGCGAACTCGAACCTCAATCTGAAACCCCAAACGGAGTTCAATGGCACTGCATAATTTATGCGTTGTCAGAAAGGCAGCATTTGCCATAAATTTTTGCTGTTTCCACTCCCCTCCGCCTATTTATCTCCCGTATCACCTCTATGCCACTTGCTACTGCAGATGGCTGGCGCCAAAATATGTATCCATATCTTTTGATCTGCTTTGAACCCGAATGTGTAACGGGGCTCTGCTAAAATTAGCGGTTATGTATGCCAATCGAGCTAGTCACACGGTTAGTTATAAGCCCAATACTTAATGTGTGACTGACTTGTGCAAAAGGTTCATTAAAACAACTCCAAGTCTTCGGCTCTGTCCCAGCGGGGTACAAGTCACTCGCTTGACAAATTTTTCGTGCGTTGCCCATTGCACAAATTCCAACTTAACAACTGACAATTACTGCCAATGGCAAAACATATAAGCCAAATATTGCCAATTGATGGAATGACTCATGGGATACAAATTGAAACTTTGCTATCTGTCTCTCTGTCTGTCTGTCTGTGGGTCAAGCACGCACATTCTGGTGGGTTTTTTTTTTCTTTTTGCTTCGTGGTTTCATTTTCCGTTTTCTTGGCTGTGCTCTAATAACTGCCCAGCAGCTTTAGGTCTGCTCTTGGTCTGCAATCTTGGATTTCTTATGGTCTGCATTGGATCTGCAGGCGTTGCCATTATTTCGCCAAAAAACAAAAAAAAACAATCCATTAACTACATACAATACACATGTCTCGTTTGTATGTAGGTGTAGCTGTATCTATCTGTTTGAAGCCAACAAAGCGTAGCCGTTGCGTTGAGAGACAAACGAACGAGGCGTTGATTTTCAGTCCCCCCCCCCCACCCAACCCCCAAGTCCAGTCAGACAAAATGCAATTAAAAACTTGACTTGAATTTTGTTTTTTGTGTTTTCATTATAGAGCCACCAATTTATATATAATTTATTTTGTCTTTGTGCAGCATTGCAACATTTAGCTAAGGGTCAGTTGTAACCCTCTTTCACAAACACTTTCGACCCAAGCAAACCAAGACATTCAATTTGCAGTTGGCTAAAATATGAAATTATCTCTGAAGACATACTTTCAAAGTTGCAAATTGGTCAAAACTAAGACCCAAAATATAATTTTTTAACTATGAAGAATCATTAGTAATTATCTAAAGTAGTTTGTCCCAATTGGTTTTAAATTTTTTGTCATTTGAGATGACCTAGGCCTTAACATTCATATTGCATCTAAAGAAGACAACAAATAAACACGTTTCTAATAATTTCTGAAGATTACTAAAATAATAACTTTAAGTGACTTTGAATTTACCAAATTTGAATGATCTACTGATTGTGATTCATATTACACCAATCTTATTCGAATCTGTCTTAAAATAATGCTCCAAAAATGTCACTGCGAGCTAAAAGAAATGATTCGAATGATTTTTATGGTTCGTTTTTCTTCTCTAGTCAAAACTTTGATATGTACTTTCACATATTTAAACATGAATTTCAATTTTCACGAATTTCAACTTATTCCCCTTATAAGGCAGATTAATACTGTATCCAATCACATTGACTTTTAATGAGGTAAATAATTGTTTAAATATTCATGTGTTACCAATGCATTGCAAATTATATGAAAAGAAAACTTCATTTGCATTTGAAAAAGTGCATAATTACAAAGTTTATGCATACGATATGACAGACAACATTGCAACAACAAAACCAATTTTCATTTGGTATGATTTTCATGCTGGAATTGTGATAAAATCAAACAAGTTGCGACCACCAACGCAGAATTTGCATATTAGACATTATTAAAGTTTGCATAGACATCGTGATTCATGATTTTTACCATTATGAATTTTGGTGACTCTGAGTGACAAGTTAACAATTTAAAGTTACCTCTCGAAAAAGCCCCAACTTAAAGCGTTTAGCATTATTTTATCCAATAGACCATTTTCTATAACACAGAGAGGAAGGCTTCGATACAGATTTGTTCAAAATTTATTCACTCCTAATATTTAGTTTCAATTTTTGATAAATGTGACTTGGTGACTATTTATGGTTTGACTTTAAACTCTTCTTGAAAATTTAAGTAACTATTCTCAAAAACATTTTTGTGTAAATTATAATCAAAATTAACAGTGCCTTAACTTAAAATGATCAGCTAAAACGATCACAGAAAACCTTAGAAGTTCTAAAATTCCAAATTCCAACTCGGATATTGTATGCTTTGCTATCTTTTGCTTCATTTCATTGCAATTCCCAACAAGTTTAATCCTTAAAGATATGAATGGTCACTGCTATTCCGAAATTTTATTAACAAAGTCTACTGAAGATATACAGACAAACTCATCCCATTTTTGAGCCCTGTTTAAAATAATCTACTAAATAGTGACTTGGAGCTTTAATGTAAAATTTGTCTTAACATTTTATATATATTTGAAATTATTTATTTATATGCTCCTTAGTTTTGTAGTTTCTACAATTCTTTGAAGTTTAAGTAAAATTTTTCGATATATAAAGCTTAATCAAAAATTTTAAGCTGACATGAACTGTGGGATTTGCCTTAATTTTATTATGTTGCTTGCTTTTTGTACTAATTTTTAAATCTTTGGTGCTGAAATAGATTAGAAAATTATCAAAATCATTATACAAATTTTAAAATCTTTGGTATTCAAAAGCTCTGATTCTCATTAGTTTAGATACTGTAAATTTTCTGATCTCTTTTTCTAATTATAGAAATAAAAATCTTAGTGTTGAATATTGTAGTTGAAGTTCTGTTTGATTCAATGGTTTCCTATAACTAATTTTATGTGCTTTTGGAATCAAATTGAACATTGTGTAGTCTCTGTCTCCAGTGAGCTAAGTTATTCATCAAATGTTCTCTCCTACACAGAACATATTTTGTTTAAATGAAAACTATTTTTTAACCTAGAAGTTGAGCTCTAACTTCCTCATTAAATTGAAAAAAAAAAAATCTACCCACTGCAATTTTAGCATATTTTGATTGCCATCTAACCCAAAATTAGTTGGTATGCAAATGATGTCTAACCAAAAGCCATGCAATATTCAGCAAACTCATCCCACTTGGGTTCATAAGTACGTCTTCACCTTTTAATTCAAGTTTTGTAACTCGGCATTATTTGCATATTTATAATTAAATTTTCATCATTTCTTTTTTTTTTTTTGTTTTGTTTTCGTTTGCAGTTACTACCATTTTGACGCCTTATTTTGTGGTGACTGTTTATGGTGAGTTACAAACAATTGTCTGACCTTCCCATAGATCTTCTGGTAGTGCGGGCGTGTCTATAGACCAATTAAATCACACCCAAATGATCAGCTAACCGATGAAATAATGTCAATGTCAGTAAACAAACCTAATCCCATTACACGCAATTGAAATCTTTGAATAGTTTCTAAATTCGGCATGGACTTTAAGCCGATTAAAATAGATTCGTCCAACATCCGGCTAGGCCAGATTTCGATTGCAATTAATGTACAAAAATGAGAGACAAGGAAAACTGCCGTACCTGAAGTCAAGTACCTGGGCGAACACGCCCACAAATTCATAGTCATGTTAACTTTCTTTCCATTGCCCCTGCCGCCTCTCCACACGATTGATGTTGAAATATTACGAGATAAATGTGCTATAAAATGAAAGGAAAATTACATGACAAGGGCCGCCCTCCCCCCGCCACCCTTCCTACAAAACGGGAGGGCATTGTCACATTTCACTTTCAATGTGAAGCAAAAGTGCACTTTGCAACAAATTTCAAGTGCACTACGAGTCGTTGCAGTTGCAAGTTGCACGTCGCCAGAGGCACTGAGGTGTGACAATAATTTGACAACGGGTTTTTTTTCCTCAGACTGTTTCTCTGTCTGCTCAAGGCACAATACTGACTGACCGCAAGAGTGTGTCTAATTTCTATGATGTTATTTTTCTTCTTTCTTTTGTTGTAATGAATGTAAAGCAACTCAATGAACTTTCTTTGGCTTTGGCTTCTCCCCCTATCCATCTCCATCAATCTTTCTTTCTGTCTTTCTTCCTCTGTCTAGTTGCAGCTTAACTGGAAGTTCCGTTTATTTTTCGGTTACGATATTTCGCATTAACTGGGTATATACACTTTTTTTTTCTTTTGCTTTCATTTAACCCATTTAATGCGGCTGGCTCGGGCATCCGTTCGAAATAAAAAAAAAACCGCAAAACATATGTGCGATTAATTCACTGGAAAAGTGAAAACGAAAGTGCTCTGTTGCAGCCAGCCAAGTTGCTCACTTATCCAGTGGCGGTCGATCAGGTGGTCAGGTTTGGTCACTTTCGTTTTAGCCTTCGAATCTTCTCTTCTCTTCTCTCGGTTCGATTCGATTGTGTGTGATGCAATTAGGGAGAGATTCATATGCAAAAATCCAAACGATCTATAATGAGGAAATCAATCGGATTCGTTGCACAGTCAGTTATTGATGTTTGTGATTGCGGCTTTGTGTCTGGCCATGATAATGGCGGTGATCAATGATGCATTGGAAATTGCTGACTATCATTTTAATATATATATTAACTATGGCAATTTCTTTGCATTGGTCAAATGAAAACAAGTGCACACGATTATGGCAATTGGATGGCAGTAGTTATGGCCGCTAGTTTTGCTGTACGGACCAACCAGTTACAGTTGCAGTTCATGACGGGTTGGCCAGGTTTATAGCCACTGTAATTATCTCTTGATTTACGGCAAAAGTGAGAGAGTAAGAGAGAGAGATAGAGATGAAGAAAAAATGGGGGAAAAAACTAGCAAAGCAGAGACCTTTCACTTGAATAGATCGTTAAAATGCAAATGAATTAGAATTGCTGGCCCAAGTCCACCCTTGCCATGATCTGCTGAAATAGTTTTATAGGGGCTTGGCCTCTCAGGGGTTAGGTAAAGGTTAGTAGTGAAATTGGAACAGCTTGTAGTTCTAAGTCTGATGAAATAGGCCAACTAAAAACCATCTAAATGTCTTTTAAAACGTCTTTTGCATTTCCAGGCACCTTGGCTATGAAGCGACATATGCAACTTTTAGCCGTTGGGCTCTGCCTTCTCCTGGTGACGGAAGCTCAGGAGCAAGAATCATCGGCAAAATGGTCAAGACAGTTGGATAATGTGGCCAATACCGATGTGGATTCATTGGACTGGATACCTTTGGCCCAGCCAGTGGATGGTACTGCATCCAAGGATCGCTCTGGCAACGGACGAGTACTGACCTATTCGCAATCATTTCCACCCAGTGGTCGCTTTGGTGAACTAACCAAGACATCAGCTGGTGGTGCATCGCAATTCGATTTCCCTTATCAATTCCAAAGGTATCCAAATTCGGTTAGTCCCCAGGCATTGCCTTTAAGACAGGCTCCACCACCGTTGCCGCCATCGTTGAAGGCCAGCGCATCGCAGGAGCCGACTTCGCAGTCTTTCTTCAAGTTTGAGATGCCATTCCATAACAATGAGGCTGGACAGGCCCAGGCACCGCCCACTTTGCAGACAGGTTATCAAATTCAGCATTCCTTTGGCGGCAATGGTCTTCAGCCAGCTCCCCCATCGTCGCTGTTCAGTCCGCCGTCGTTGTTTGGCCAGCAGCAATTCCCCTCGGAATTCCATACATTGCCACAGAAGCCGCTGGCTCAGGCTTTGAGTAAGCCATTGCATCAGCAGAACTATGTTCAGGACATATTGCCACCATTGAAATCGCATGGCAAACCCCTGCCCACACAGGCCTCGCTGCAGAGTGTCACACCACAAGTCTTCCCCGTCGATCCAGAGCCGGAATCTCTTTTCGGGGTAAACAAACCCGCCGCACTGCCTTCTCGAGCTCCATCCACCACAGGAGGTCAACAGCAGGAAGTGCAGCTTCTGTATGTGCCCTATGACACGCTCTACAATCAGCAACGTCAGCAACAAGGATCCAACTTTGAGGTTAACAAATTCAATGTGAATTCCGGCTTGCCTGCTGTGAATCCCTATCAGATCAATCAGTTCTACACCCAAGATCCTAATGTAGGTAGTGATTACTTTGGCTCTGGCACAACATCACGCCCCAGCACGACCACAGTGCAACCGCAAAGTATTTTCCAGAGTTTTGGCCAGTCTCAACAACAATTTACAACCCAAAAACCCAAACCTAAGGCCCATCAACCGCCTTTGGCCATGTTCCTCTTGCGCTCTAGCGCACGTCCCACCCAAGCCGATGTCGTAGGAGCTCTGAGGAATGCTCATTCCATCTCTGTGATTGATTCTCCGACAAAGCAGACTCCAGATATCTTTGTGGGTCCCGCTGGCATGCCCATTCCCGATGGATACGTGAAGTTTGACTTGCCCTATCTATCACAATTGACTCAAACTCGTGATTTGAGCGATGTGTCCTTCTTTGTAGCTCCTCTCAGCTATCGTACACCAAATGGCTTTAATAAGATTCTACTGCCTGAACCACATGTGGGTTCCATTGTGGTTAATCGTGCCAAGGATTCGACTGGTGTCCCGGAGTTGGTTCAATCTCCTCAACGTCCTCAGCGTCCTTTCGCTGCCGTGAGTAGTACTCGCAATCCCTTCGAAAGTACCACACAGCCGCAGCCTACACCCGGACGTGGCAACAAGTTCAGCTATTTCTATGTTCAGGATGGCATTCAAGAGGTTAACTCCCCGAAATTACCTACAAAGCAGGAACATCGTCCCAAAAAGAAGCGTCCACAACATGTGCAAGTGGAACAACCTGTGTACAGACCGCCAGCCAAGACGCAGAATCCCTTCGATAATTTGAATCAAATCGGTGGAGACGACTTCTTCAATTCGTTGTCCAGCAAACCAAGCACGACCTCTACCAGCTCCACTTCGACCACATCGACAACTACATCAAGTACCACCACAACAGCCGCACCCCAATCTCTTTTCACCTACAGTACACGTCCTCAGGTGGAGTTCCCCAGTTCGAATGGTCAATTGTATCCTCAATACCAGCCCGTACAAGAGCAACTGCCTCGTCTGACCACGCGTCCGCCATCAGCTGCAACCACTGAGGAAGAGTTGCAGATGAAGCAGTATTTCCGTCAGCAGGATGCCTTCCGTCAGCGTCCGCATACAACGAATGCTCCATTTGAGCAGGTTCAATACACACCCACTTCTGTGGACTATGAAGTTCCCTTGCCAACTACCACCACGACGCAAAGGATTAATACAAAGAACAAGCAGCGCGTCACCGTCTACACTCCATCAGCTGTGCCAGTGACCACCTCAGATGTGGGTTACCAAGTGGATTCGCAAGCTCCACTTAATCACAGGCCTAGCTACAATCAGAACGAGATCCTTGATAACAGCAATGTGGAGTATGATGCCAATCCCTATCATGTGCCCTCGGAATTGCCGCCTTTGACGCCCGACATTCCCGGATTGGTTAACAATCTTCAGGAGAAGGACAAACTGCCAGCTGTGACAACTCCACTAAGTGAACCAGACGCAGAAACACGACCCACTCGTCGTCCAGCCTTGCGTACACGCAGACCAGCCATTTCCAAGGTTGTTACCTCATCAGTGTCTTATTCCGAGTCGGAGTCTAATGGCAAATTGCCGGCTCATCGCATTCGACGCCCCTATGGCACACGGGTTAATGCGGCTGCATCTAACTCCGGCAATGAAGACAATGGCGAAGAAGTGACTCATCCAACAAGGCGACCAGCAACTTCACGTAATCCTCTGCTACGCAATCCCAATCGCATTCGCTATCAACCCACGACCGAGGAGCGTGAGACTTTGAAAACCAAAAAGAAGACACATAAGGGCTCCAAGAACGGCAAACCCAGTGAGGATCAGGATTTGGACTACCAACGAGATGTCCTTAAGCAGAATTATCCCGTCTTCAAGGGCTCATCACGTCGACCAACCAGCCCCACTGCCATACCCAGTTCCTACGATGTAGGAACCACTGAAGGTCCAGCCTCAGAGTCCCAGCAAGTGTATACAGTGACGCCCAGCAACAGCATTGACAGTGATCAAGGCGGATTCCCTGTCAATCTATTGGAACCAATGCAGATTGCTCAGCATTACAATGAATTCTCCAAGGATAACTATGGACCAGGATATTTCCCCAATCAAGAGGATCTTAATCCCACAGAGGCCATCATACGTAACGAAGTCAGTCCCATTTTCACGACTTTGCCGCCAACAACCACACCAAGTCCCACCACAGTGAGAACCACCACTGAGACACCCACAACGACAACAACAACAAGACGTTCACCCTTCGTGCGTCGTAATTATCCAAGAATTCGCACCACTACAACCACAGAGACGCCAGTGACGACCACAACACCATCAGAGGAGCGACCATCGGTATGTCTTTTCATTCAATTGTTTCTATATTTCCTCTAATCCTCTTTGTCATGCAGATTCGCTCTCGTTTGCCGCCCAGACGTGTGGTCAAAGTACGTCAACGCCAGCGTCGTCCAGCTCATCCAGCTTCCTCCACTGTAGCGCCGGAGGAAGAAGTCGAGGCTGTAACCCAAAAGCAAAATCTGCGCAAATTGAGTCGCTTCAATCCAGAGCAGAGGGAAAAAGAGGTTAGTTAAAGGTGACCGCAAACACTTGGCTTATATTAAAGTAAATCATTCTAATCCTTCACAGAACCCCATAACTCAACGTCGTCGGTATAAGCAACCTTTCCAACTAGAAGGTCAGGAATCTCAATGGTCGCCCTCTTCGGAAACTGCCAATAGCAATGCCAATGCCAACACAAATAGCTTTAAGCCATTGAATCCCAAGTACAAGACCGAAACGCACAACTTCGAAAATGAACCTGATATTGTCACTGTGGGACCTACTGAGCAACCCGAAACCTACGAATTCAACGTAGCTGCTGATTTGGGTGGCAGTCAAAGAACCACTTTAAAGGCTCCCAATTTGAAGTAAGACCAAAGATCTCATATCCCAATGGGAAACTAATTCTCTCCCTATTTACTTTGTAGACCTGAGAAATCTTTTGCGGAACTGCTGGAGGAAGTGATGGGCAAGGCACCTGAGCAGATTGGTACGACAGAGCTACCCAGCAGTAGTTCCATTGGCCGTCTAAGTCGTCGTGGCAAATGGAAGAAACGTGTCTCAAGCGGTTCCGATAATGGTGAGAATTTCGAGACAGCTGAATCCCAGAATCTGGGACCACAGCTGCTGAATGCTCTTATTAAAGAGGAATCTCAGAAAACTACAACAACACCCATGACACCTGCCACTGAGACCACCACAATTGCTGAGTCAACTGTGACCACAACTGCCCCGGCGCCCACAACACCAGAGGAATACGAATTGACCACATCAAAGCCCGATGAGACAACTTTGGCTTTGACAACGCCGCCCTTGGGTGAGGAGACTGCCACTCGTCGCATGGACACGGCAGCTGATGTTGATGACCTGGAGACCCAGCCTAGCATATTTTCCGAAGTGAAGAAACAATTGCACGATCTATTTGCCATCGAAGAGAGCGAAGATCAGGCGGTCACCGCAGCTCTGGCTGCTGTTGGCAAACGCCGCCAGGAATACACTAGCATTAAGCGCAACAAATCCACCGCCGCCACATCCATGGAGGCGGGCACAACGACCACAGAGCCAATTGTTGAGGATCTAACCACAACAGCAGCCACAGTAAAAGAGAACAACGATAGTTTCCACAAGGATCTGATGGAGCATGTGGTTTATGCCACATCCACATCCACCAAAGTCACCTCCGAAACGGAGATATGCTATCGGGGACGTTGCATACGATCCGAGGATTTGCCCGCCAATCACAAATTGCACTGAGCAGAAGCGGCCCCAAAATAAAATTTGGGGGAAATACTTAGAATTCAGCATGTACATAAAAGGACATAAGGATGCGGTCCACAGAAACCGCTAGCCGAATGTAATTACTTAGCTTTAACTACGAATATTATGTTATTAAGAGTATAAGTCGACTCCTTCGATTCCTATATATGTAGGTATCGAAGGTCCCTAAAATATCGTATCCTCCACCCTTTCCTTCCCCCCACTTCTAGAGAATTTAGTTGATAGCGCTTAATGTTAGCATAATATCAGGATAGCCAGCATAAGTCTTGTACCATACATAAAATCGAGAGTACTAACCAATTTACAATATAATAATAAAAAAATAAAATATAAAAACAAAAATAAATTACACTCAAAAAGCGTAAACATATATAATTATGATTAAATAGCTAGGTACATAAATAGCATTTATATATATGTATATGTATATAAGGTATGTATCATTGTTTTGAGAGAATGTGTATAACTATATCTAGTAATACAATTACAATAGATCGACAAAGAACTATACGAGGTCTTATGTTTCGAGTGCTAGTCATATTAACATATATAAGGCAAATTTTCTGATTTAATTGTATATAGGAATCGAAGTCATGCTGAAATCGCTGCCACATAAGACCTCGTCATCTTTGTAATATGTATCTAAATTCTAATTAGCGACCCATCAATTCCATTGAATGCCTGCCTCATGATTACAAGTAGGTACAAAAGTTTCACATTTCAAAAGTTTCCTAATTTTATGAGCTTATCAGCGGTGACTGTTCCTCGACCGTTTCGGGAGTTGCCACAGATTGACTTGTCCTTGACATTGGATTGTTCCATCGTTGAACATTTGTGCGTCCAAAGAGCATAAACAATGTATTGCCCATAAAGTAAACGAAGGCGGTAAAAAAGAATACAATGCGCCATTGGGCAGGATTTGTCTGAAAAAATATGACATTTTTTATATATTTCTGTCATGGAACTTGTATATTTCTTTAACTCACCTCATCAGTGACAATCAAGCCCACAATGAGCGGTGCTAATATGCTCATAAAGTTGGCCGCACAATTTGTGATACCCATTAGAGTACCCGCATAATTGGGTGCCAAATCTATATGATTCACATGGAAGCCCAGATATGTGGCGGAATTTGTGGCCACTGCCAAGGTCAGCAGAGCTATGGCCAGTCTAACATTTGCTTCGCCCTCTGTAATGTAACCCAGGCCGATGAGGGCCAACATAGGCAGCCACATGCCCAGGGTGTTGAAGAATTTGCGAGAGAAACTCAGGGGCACGGCAGTGCCACGTTGCTTGAGCACATCGGATAACCAAATAAATATACAAGTCAAAAAAATCATTGCAAAGTACGGCAATGCCGACAATGGACCATTATTTTTAATGTCCATTCCCAGGACACTTTTCATAAAGGTGGGAATCTCTGTGAGCAATGTCCAGAAACCCCAATTGTTGGCACAATGAGCCAGTACCAGGACCAAAAACGGTCCCGAAGTCAATATCTTAAACCACGGAATGCTTGAGGATTGTGTCGATTCGCGCCCTGCATCTGAGGGTCGTCTTGCCTGGCCGGAGTACTCGATATGCCTTCGTTCAGCTGGCGTTATCCCTGCATGTTCGGCTGGTGTGCTGGCGCAATAGTATAACCATATAAAAGCCCAGACAATACCGACACAACCGGGAACATAAAATATGCTGGGCCAGCCCAGCGAGGAGGAAGCTATGTATCCGCTCACCGATAACATTACCACGGTACCGAATTGGGAACCGGAGTAACAGTAGCCCACCAGTCTGCCTCTTTCCTCGGCAGGCGCCCATTTCGAGAGGAATGTGTGCGTGGAGGGAAAAATGACACCCTGGCAGAGGCCCTGAACGGAGCGCAACAATACCATTAGCTTCCAACCACCTGTCATGGCGCAAAACGGCGTCAGCAGTCCCAAACAAGAGCAGATGAGTACTCCATAAAATAACATATATTTGGCTCCATAGATAGAAGATAGATATCCACCCGGGACCTGAGTAACAACATATCCCCAAAAGAAACTACTCAGCAGGTAGGACTTGACACTTTCGTCCCAGTCGAATTCCTGCAAGAAAAACCCAAAGATTAGCAGATGCTCCTATAATATTGTATATGTATATTTTGAATGCCTGTACTTACTGGGAAATCTGGATTGCTGGCATTGCGATCCGTCATGGCCACAATGGCCACCGATAGATTAACACGCAGGGCATATGCCACGGCCAGGCCAAAGAAGACAAGAATACATTGCAGGTGACGCACACCAAATCGTGGGCCTGGCAAATCGACAACATTGACATTCACATGAACTACATTGTACGAACTATGAGATAGAGAGCACTATCACTTACCTGTTTGATTGATATTTGTGTAGCCACCACGACAGCAGCTGCCAAAGCAGCCCAGCACCATTTCCACGTCGTAAAGGCTGAGTTGGCCTGCGGGAAATGAGACAATGACAATTATGTTAGACAAAACATTGCAACGTCTTTGTGTGGGTGTTGCGGACGGCTAAATGTCGATATGTGTCATTGGTTATCAGAGCGAAGTGTCGATAAATATCGAATATCGGAGCGAAACGTACACTTGTCATCGATAGGTGGAACGAAATGTCGATAAGTTATCGATATCTTGTTACTTTCCCGAAGCGGCAATTTGAAATAAAACACATGCAATTTCTGTTTAGTTTGACTTGTTTTCAGCTTAACTTTGAGCTGATTTTATTTGTGTTTTTTTTTTTTGTTTGTTTTTATCTTTTTTCGTTTCATTGTCTTCATTTTGTTTGCCTTTTTTAGTTTCATCACAAGTTGGTTTTTTTTTTTTTTGTAATATTTGTTTCTTTTTTTGTTGATTGCTTTCTAGGACTAACTTAAATTTTAAAACATAACAATTACTAAATTAAGATTGCAATTACTTTCTATTTACATGACAATATTTTGTTTTTTTGTTTTTCAACTTTTTTTTTTTTGGACACTTCGACGCTCAATAGAAACTATTTACAATTGGAAAAATACTGCGAAACTAATAATTAAAATAATTTACACTTATAATATCGCTAATGGAAGCACGCGATCGTCAGTAATATTATAGTTTTTTTTTTCTTACTATTTAGTCCCTTAGTGCACTAAATGACTAATTGGTTTAGTCAGAAAGAGTCAGTTATTCCAGAAGAGTTAATAAATTAGAATAACCTGACAATAATTGTCATTTTTTAGTCAATTAAATGACTCAACAATTTCCGACTAGTTTTTCGATTTCAGAGGAACGGCAGCCTCCACATCGAGCACAGGACTATTGGGTGAATCCCATTTCTGAATGTTTGTACGTCCAAAGATCACGAACAATAGATTACCAATGAAATAGAAGAAGGCAGCCAGGAAGAAAACCATTCTCCAGTCATTAACATTTTCCTGTAAAAATACATAGATTCTCCAATAAGTCACAATTTTTGTTAATTATTTAATGGTTAGAGTATACATACCGGATCTGTAACGATCCAACCGACAGCCAGAGGTGCTAACGCACTCATAACATTGGCAGCTCCATTTGTAATCCCCATCAGGGTACCAGCATAGTTTGGCGACAGATCAATATGATTCACCTGGAAGCCCAAATAGGTGGCAGCACTTATACCCACGGTTAGGGTAAGCAGAGTCACAGCTGTGTAGAAGTTTTCCCGGGGCAAATAGCCCAGGGCAATCAGCGAACACATTGGTATCCAATGTCCAATGGAATTGAAGAATTTCCTGTTAAAGGATAACGACAGAGACTTCTGATTCGCCAGCACCTTCGATAGCCAGACAAAGAAAAAGCTCATCACCATCATCACCACATAGGGCAGGGAGGAAAGAAGGGCGTTCGTTTTAATTTCCTGACCGTAGATGTACTTCAGATAGCTGGGAATCTGAGTGAGCAAAGTCCAAAAGCCCCACATGTGCGTGCAATGGACCACCGTCAGTGAGAGGAAAGGCTTCGAAGTGAATATCTGAGCCCAGGGTGTGGGTGCCAGTGTCTCCGCCGATTGAATTGTTCCCTGGGTTCGAGACTCCTTAATGTATTTCAATTCTCCTGCTGATATCAAACGATTCTCCTCTGGTGTACTCGATGCGAAGGCATACCACAAGATCATCCATACGAAACCAGCAGCTCCGCCCAAATAAAAGATGCCGGGCCATCCTAGCGCCGAATCAGCAATAACTCCACTCAGAGCCAACATGGCAATTGAACCGAATTGTGATCCAGAATAGCAAATGGTCGCCAGTGTGCCACGCTCGTGAGCTGGTGCCCACTTCGAGAGCAGCGAATGGGTGGCCGGATGCACTGCACCCTGTGTCAGACCCTGAACGAATCGAACTATACAGAGCGCTTGCCATCCTCCATACTGCACAGCCATGGGCGACAGCAGAGTCAACATAGCACAGGCCAGTAATCCACTTAGAAGCAACATCTTAGCACCATATCGCTGAGCCACATAACCACCAGGAACTTGTGTAACTATATAGCCCCAAAAGAAACTGCTCAGCATGTAGGACTTTTGTGTCTCGGTGAAGAAGAACATCTGCAAAAGGAACAGGCATGTTAGAGGAGATCCTTATTTACATCGAAATTAATATCTTACGTCTTCCAGTGAAGCATTGCTGTTGGTTTCATTATTGCCTGCGGTTGCATTGGACGATGGAGCATCTGATCCCGTCATGGCCACCAGGGCCATGCTAAGATTAACACGCCAGGCATAGGCCAGGGATAGGCAGAAAAAGCATAGAAGACATTGGACATGCCGCACGCCAATGAATCTTTCTGCAAAATTAATGAATAATTTTTGGGATTAGTTTTGGCTGGTCAAGATTAGGCAAAATGATGGGTTGAGATCTTTTTGATACTTTTGAGATGTGGTTGTGGTTTAGTTGTTTCCTTTAAGTGCATTAGGTAGTTTCGCGAACCTTGCTTAAACTGAATACTCTTTAATGAGTACTGAATGTTCTATGAATACATCTTAAATACTCATTTAACAGCATTTTCGACTTTGAGTAGTAGTCGATAACTACCGAATACTCTACTCATCATTTCTATAAAGTTTTTGAAACTCTAAGCAAACGAATACTTAAAGTACTACATATATGTTTGATGGTCCCAAGGAATCAGTTAATGATAAATGAATCAAATCTAATATAGCCTAATTGTTTATAGTGTTTTGAGAAAGACATCGTTCCTTTCCCTTCTACAATGGCATTCATTGAATTCCACTCATAAATCATCGAATGAATCATTGAACAACTCTATGTGCTGAATATGTGAATGAATTTCAAAACTTATTCAAGTAATTTTAGGGCCTTTTCTATTCGAATGGGAACTCTCTACTGAACATATTGTTCTATCAATAAGTAAACTAAGTACGAGAGATAAGGCCAAAATGCGACCGATTTAGATTAGAGAGAGAAAGAGCGAGAGAGAAGGGGCGCCTGCGCTTTACCTCAATTTGGGGAAGGTTGTGTTCTTATCACTGCAAGAGGAGTGAGTAGGTAAGTGAGAGAGTGAGTGAGAGATCGGACCCTATCGATGTTCTGCACATTTCTGTCCCCCCCTGATCATTTGCACGTCGTCGCTGTTGTCGTACGAGCGAACCGGTAACCATGTAAGTATGTGGGGCGCGTTTATTTATAAAACACTATGACTATGTCAAAATCTTGTTCACGCACTCGCTCATACTCTCTCGCACACACAACAACCTCAGAGACATATATAGACGAGTGTGTGTGTGAGAGAGTGAAGACACTCGCACACACACGCCCACTCGCACTGCAAATTACTGACGGCCTCATGACGGTGCTGTACATGCAGTAGCACTACCTGTTTCTGTTGTTGTTGTCTTTTTCTCTCTCTAAAGAGACCACAGCATCGGCCGACCCTCACGTGCCTCACAGACTCAACGGGGATTTTCCCTTTGCTTAACTATTTTTAAAAACCCAAAAACAACAACAACAACCACTTAACTCTACTATCCATAAATGGTCAAAATACATACCTATGTATGTATGTTTGTAGTTAGTTAGTTGGTTCGATTAAAGCAAAGTTTATGTTGCAACAGCACAAACAAAAAAAAAAAAAAGGCAACCTTGTTGGGTGGGCCAGTCGGCCTTGCCAGGCCGTTTCGTTGGGGTCTATTGAACTGAGCTGAACTGAACAATAAGTAATTAAGTAATTTCTAAAATTTACAGAATTCAACACCAAAACTTAAGAGATCTGGCATATTGTGACGTAATTTTTTGTTCGAAATGAAAACAAAACTAAACTGAACTTTGTGATCCAAAAAGAGGTTGGAGCAGCCACCAGAAGACTCTTGCTCTTTCTCATTTGCTCTCTCTCTCGATATGGTTTTCTCTCCCACTCACTCTCTGTTTATTGAACTGAATCACACTTTATCGTTGGTTTTTTTTTGTTTTTTTGTGTGTTGGTCGTGTGAGACTTGAAACGCTTTATCTGACACGTTTTTAGATTTATTTACGCAATGTGCTCCATTGGGGCGCTCCTTCACGGGTATATCTCCGAGACGGAGAGACAGCCGTAACTGTAACCCCGTTATATTTATGGTCAAGATAGGAGGACTCCCCAAAATAATATGCTGATATATTTTGGGGAGAATATATGCATGTATTTTTGTGAAGTGGCAAAATGTCTCGTGGCATAGTTTATTAGCCATTCGGTCGTTTATTTGTTTTCATTTCTTTTTTTGGATTTCCAAAAAATTCAATTCACAGCAATTAAGATTGCTTTAGCTCCTTATATATAGACGTTTGTTTGTGTATATTCCTCGGCCAATATCAATCAATCAGTCAACATTTATGATAGAAAAATATAAAAAAATTATTCGCATTTTGCCAGTTTTCTTTGATTAATTGCCTCAATCTGACTGTACTTTTGCTTGAGTGTGTGTGTGTGTTTTATGAAAGGACATAACTAAAATCAAACTTGTTAGAGATAACCTACCTATGCCAGAGAGGCTATATAATAATATTTTTGTCCGATAAAACAAAAAACTGAAGGGTAGGAACGGAAAATAACAAAAACAATAATAATATGAACAAAAGAGCATTTCTATAGATTGCTCATGTATATACTATACATATATACTAGCAAAATGTCTGTTCGGTTGATAAGATAGGAAGTAATTATTACAGCCCCTCTCCGATTTCAGACTAGATTCCCAGTCCATCCAGGGAATGCGTGTAAAAGAACATTGTAAAAGTTTACTTAACTCACTGGATTTATAACAAAGACAAAATTTAAACCCACACACACACTGTCTACACACACTATGCCATAACTCAGGCAGTTATATGTCGGATCTACTATATTTAAATTTTTTTTTTTTTTTCGTTTTTTTTTCATCAGTTTTTCATTGGCACACGCTTTTGCTTAGCTTGTGCGAGGAGGCGACAAAAACAAAAAATATTGCTGTCTGCTTTCGATTACCTACTATTCAGTATGTATATATGTATGTACATACATATAAGTGTTCTATTATATTCTTTTCTCTTCTATTTCTATTTTTTTTTATTCCTTTCTGTTTATTTTTATCATTCTCGTGACAAAAGTGCTAAAAATCTCTCACAAAACACATCTCAACACATGAAAAAGTAATTCAAATTCAGTCGTAGTTGGAATCATCTTAATAAAATTGGTTTTCAAAGTTTGTTGGATTCTTGTCCAAATTGGCCATGCTATGATGCAGTGCAGCTGCAGTGGAGGTCGCCTCAGTTAGCTCTGAATTTAATGCCAACGCATGCATATAGTACATATATACACATATGCATCTGTTAGATACATTTCGTTTCGCTCACTCCACTACACTTCACTTACTCACTAACTCGCTTTATATGGCATTTTCATAACAACAAAAAAATGGAAAAAAATTTCTGAAAATTCTCAACGTAATCGGCAACTTGTTTCCGGCACATTCAGCAACCACAACCACAACAACAGCAACAACAACGGATCAGCTCGGATCAAAGTCGTTTTGTTTCAAGGCGAGGCTTATATAAGACACGTGCATCTTGTTTCAAATACTTTCTGTACTTACCATTGGCGTATTTTCCAGTCTTCACCATATTCAGAGTGGTGGTCATGAGTGTGCGGCGCGGGAGTAATTATTTAATTAATACGCTTAATTGACCTTTATTTTTTTTTTTTTTTTTGCTTTTGGGTATTTTTTTTGGAGAAGATCTTTGAAAAGATATTCTCACTTGTGTTGTTTCTCGTTCAGTCTAGCACGCGTTGATTATGAAATTAACACTGGAAATATTTTGGACAACGTGTTTCGTTTACCGGTTCCTTCATCTAACTAGGTTGGCAGCACATGTGGAGGGTTTTTCACGAAAAGAAACTCTCTTTTTTTTCTTTTTGTTGTATGTTTTTGGGAAAGTTAGGCACGCGTTTTCTAACGAACCCGCACAACCTCTACTTCTTCTTCTTCTGGTTGGTATAGTTTTTTTTTTTTTTTGTTTTCTCGTGTGTTGTTGTTGTTGGTAGGACGACGACAACGACACTACCGGACGATTTTACTGTTCGGTTGATTCTAGTGAGCGTTTGCGACTGCTTGAATGGCTAACGGCTGGCGATTCTTTTATAAATAAGATCGCCTCGTCGGCCCAAAGCGGGCGACGGGGCGGACTAGGGCGAGAGAGAAGAGAGTGAGTTGGTGAGCGAGCGAGCAACATGTGTATCGCGTGAATTCCATTTTCGAGTTGCTATCAGTAAAACTGAACACGCAGGCAGCTACAGATACATTTCCTTCATGCATGTGTGTGTGCGTGCTCTCTGGCGCGCATAGCTCAGGCTCTCTCTCTCTCTGGCTCTGTGTGACGGGCCGGCGAATGTCAATATGTAAACAACACCAACACTTATACTTACTCTCACATCAATGAGTTATCAATTTGCTCCTACATACACCAACGCCTCTTCTCTCCCTACCTCACTCTTTGCATTTTCCTACCACACTTACTCGGTGTGTTATTTCTGAGTATTTTGTTTTCATTTGTAATACATATATACAAAATTTTTGGTATTGTAAAATTAGTCACAAATCTCTTGAACTTCCTCTTACAATCACTATCTCTCTCTCTCTCTCTCTCTCTCTTTGCCTCTCTTTCTCTAAAATGCAGTTACATCTAGTATGCACTTGATTGAAAATCGAAATATGCATTTTCAAACTGCATGAACTCACGTCGGGGTCACCATATACAGATCTCTTTCATTGTCTACTCCGTTGACAGAACTACTTAGTCGTTTCCGAACCATTTATAATCACTGATAACAGAAGGTGCCAGCATCCAAGTCTTGGTCTGAGACGAGGTCATCGTTTCACTGATAAAAGCAGAATCATTACTATATACATATTGATTTCCAAGAGGAAGAGCGAGATAGGCAATAACCTTTAATTGATCGACAGACATTATTATCGTGATCATGAACTTACATAACTCATTTCTATATAGTAAGTCATGCAATTTTTTCAATTCTAAGTGACATGATTTTTATCGAAAATTAATTAATACTCTTCAAAAGTTGTTTTGGGTTTTTTTTTTTTTTGTTCTTGAGCATTCTTCTCTCCTCCGCGTTCTGTTATCAATATTATTAATAAGTATTTATATTTGTTCAATAGCAATGTTTTAAACAAATTATTCAAGCTTATCAGTGCGGCATATTTAGTAGACTTTGATTTTAAAGTCGAGCCCTCCCCCTCCGGCATACCGAACAATTCCCCGCAATCCCTTAACCATGAAGTGTGCGTGCAAATTCATTCTGATTCTGACAAACAGTAGAACATATATAGGTATGTATTATATAGAACATGGAGCGAAATGGGGAGAGGAAGAGCGGCAGTCAACATTTTGGTAATCATTTGGGACAGGCATAATAATGAATATGGCCGGGTGAAGGGTGTCCAGATAGGGGCAAGTGGAAATGCAGTGTCAGTTTTTATATAGTCTCTGATGATAAGGCCCCGATTCGACACACGTTTTGTGTATGCACGTTCGCCAATAATAATAACACCTAAACAGCAAAAAAAAATAATAAATCTCGAGACTCTTATCAGGGCTAAGCCTTAACATTCGTACCAGGATTTTGATTAGACCACTTTGGAATTTCAGTTTTTGATTCCAAGTGAATCCATAACTTCCTTATCGTAGGTGAACTCTGTAAACGAATAAAGTGTCAAGCCATTAAGGACACCTTAATGATATTGATAGATGTATTATTTATTTAGAACAATGAAGTGCCAATCGATTTGCTGTAAATTATTATCTGTCAAGTGAAAAAGGACATTTCAATCAATTGTTATTAATAAATATTACAAAAATAGAGTGCGAATTTTAAGTGCTAGCTATCTATCTATCAAACTTTATGTCACTTGACAAGTCATTTGACTCTTTGTGATTTCGATTTCCGAGGGTAGATTCAGTTCATTTTGTTTTTGGTTGATGTAATCAAATCTAATCAATAAGGATGCGTCACGCCCACTTCAGTGAAACGAATTACCCAGCAGCGTAAGGCTTATCACCAATTCGACAAATGGCACTCTGACGATCTTCTCCATCATCCGTTTAGTTCTCTTGACGTCAGAGAGACAAAAAAAGAGAGATAGAGAGACAGACTGAGAGAGAAACATTTTGATATGTATGTAAGAGCACACCTTACTTAGGGAGGTAATTAAAATGCTGCTTGTCTCCATCTGCTGAAAGATGTAAATTGCCCAGTCAGAATGCTTACTTATTTTTATTACGTATACGTCTTGTGTAACACAGAAATGTACATACATACATAAGTATGTAGATAAACAATAAAATTTGTATGCTTGATTCTACACAACAATTTGTTCTAATTGCATTCGCCTTGTGGCCAAATCAAATATAATTCGTACAGGTGTGTTACCTGTCACCAAGCAGCTCCTTTTCTGGGTTTCTTCCAGTGTTAATCCGCCTTCAACTCCACCTCCTGAAATATTTCTTTTGGGGGCCATTGTTTGAGGTGGTGAGGAGGCGCCGCTACACTTTGATGCTTAGTGTAAATGTTATAAAAAAAGCGAGTAAACATTTTCAATTTTCATTAATTCTTCCATTTATATTTATGCATATCTAAATGATTACTCAAATATCTCATTACACGCAGACCCAGACAATTTGTGCAAATTCTAAGCGCAAATTTATCTAACCAAATGGAATCATAATTGAATTGTACCCAATCAATATGCCGATTGTTCAATTGTTCCACCATATCAAAATCGATCAGCAAGCCAAATGGAAATTATATCGTGTGTGACAAAACAATTATGCTTAGACTTGCACTTGCTTTGTTTGCATTGTGGCCTGCCTTTGGCCAAAAGGGTGGGCGTGTCGCATAACTCTGGGACTTGGTAATTTTTAGTTAGCACCTTTCCTGGACATGGCCAATTAGAGCCAGTCTATGCATACTGGCGATTGGAGCGGAGGCAACTGAAGGCTAGCGGGGCTGGGTTGGCCTGGGGGGCTCGTATAAGGGGTCTGTAGGTCAATCAGCTGGCAGCTTGTCAAAGACACTCAAACACTGAATGAAATGAATAGAATAAAATCATTTAATTATTTCCACACCGAGAGAAAAAAAAAAACACTCAAATTTTCCCAGTTTATTCATCTCGTCAATGGAAATTTTGGTGTTAATCAAATAAAGTGTTAATCAAAATGTTATCATATAATTTTAGCAATATTTGAATTGGATTAAATATAAAGTGTGATACTTGTATATCTATAGAAATAAGAAATTTTAAAAATTGAACTTGGTAACTCATGGTTTAAAAATAGTTTGTTACTTAGAGAAGAAACTCCAAATTCTAAATTTAGTGTCCACTTTCTTTCTGAAAATGTATAAAAACGTGGAAATATTTGGCAAAATACTTAAATTAAATGTTCGTATTTCCTTACCGGAAATGAACATTCAAAATCTCTCTAGTTTTCTCTCAGTGCATGACAATGCATTGGCTATGAAATATTATTGAAAGAAAACTTTTAATTTTTAACTATGTATTTGCCGTGGGTGTATAAGAATCTGAAAATAGAATATATACACGTATATAAAAACATATATAAAGAAACTATATATATATATATATATAAATATTTTTGTGTCTGTATATCAACTGAATTTTGAAAAAAGAGACTTCTTTTTGGCTATGATAATGCATTGAAATACCCTGCATCAAGTGCTATAAAAACTTTTTTTCTACCATTTTATATATGTATATTTATTTGCTTTGAAATGACTTTATAATATATCTGCCATACTGTTATATAGATCATTCCTTTTTGAGATTAACTAGGCATAATTATGTCCTATAAATTTTTACTATGTAAAAGCAAATATGAAATTTATCAAAGGTTTGAAGAACTTCACAAAACTATGACTTTATTTCATTCCTAGAAACTTATCTTCAAATTGATAGCAAAATCTAAATTTAAGTAGAATTTTCGCGCATTTAATAATTACCAATACAAATGAGATAAAATATTTCAAAATCAACTATGAAATATAAGTATTATTCAGGAAAAATTCATGAATAAATCTATAATCAGATTGGGTCATTATTTATAGGGATTTAGTTACTATATATCCTGGTTGGAATTATCTTTTAATTGGGATGAGGATTGGAACACCTGAACATCTCCGTAATAGTTTGATTAAATCTAGATGGGCTTGTAAATATTAAAGACAGTTGAAATATACTTACTAACATACATACATACATAACACAAATAATTCATCATAAAGCAAATCATAGTTCACTTTCGTTCTGGCCACTGCGTTTTTAAAGCAAATGAAGCCTAGTTTATTTAATAAGTAAATATCAATTATGTGTTTAAATATAAAAGATGGATATGTAAAACAGATTTCTTTAAGTTTTCTTTATAAGTATTAACTTGCTTGGCTAAATTTAAACTAAATTTGATATTTGTATGAATTAGTAAAGTCTATATGTCTATACTGATAACTTTACCTCATTTATAGATAACCAGGCTAAATTAAATAGTTTAAGCTAAGCAATAAAATTGCTATATGTAACTACATATGTTCATAATGTATCAACCTTTTTTAGCTTTATCAGGTGCAATAAATAAAATCAAATAACTGTATTATGTTCCTTTTTTATTGTTCGCCATGTATTTTGGTCTTCATTGGTGATGACTTTCAGGGGATTTGCATATGGGACGTTGCGTCTGAAGTCAAGTTTTATACTCTTTAAATAGCAACAATTACTTTCACCTGTGTATAACGAAGACCGTGTGACTTACTTCTGAGAACAGATACATTGGATTACTTTATGATAAGTTTAGCAGTTTAAGTTATATTAATGAATGTACGATCAGACCTCTTGATGGAGAAACAGTAGTTCTATAGCAGACAATTTAAGAAGGATCAAATTTTAAAGAGAATGCCAATACATGGATTCGGATGAACTTCCAACTTCAAGTCTTAGATATCCTTCGATGGAAATGAATAACTACATTTTGTTTCTTTCTTCGATGGGTTTTTTTCAGACTGAAAGAAAATACTTTTAGCTAAAAGACATAAAATCCGGATCGGAAGGCATTAAATCTTAAGTTCCAATTGGCTGATTGACTTAAAGTTTACTAAAAGTATGACTTTAACATCCCTTGATAAGATTTAAATAAAAAATGTTACATTTCCTAAATATTTCTAAACAATTTTAAAATTCAACGAAAATTATAACTCTTTGTTTGTTTTTTGTTCAGCTTTTGTAGATCATTCTAATCGGGACCCTAAAATTTAGAATAAGCAGATTACAGTGTTGAAATTTAGACTACTAGGACAACTTCTTCCGCTATAAAAAAGGCATAAATGGACCTTAACAATTCAGACTTTTAGGCCTAAATAATAGACAGATACCAAATTGATTGTTTAAACTTTTCGATGACTACTACTCTTTGATACCCGGCCCTTTGAGTACAGGGTACTGATGCCTTCATATGATGAGAAGGGGAACTCGTGATCTCTTAACCGTAAAAGCCAAAAGATTTCCGGTAAACGTGCATTAAACTTTAGTCACTGTACAAATCTCGGACGCATTACCCCTGCAGAATCTCTTATCTTAAAGTTAACTTGAAAATCCATTTCAAAGTAAATCTTATCGTGCCACAGAAGGTGCGGCTAGATGGCATGCTTTTGATTTATAATTGCGCCTGTGACATCATTTAGCCAAAGTACATTTTATCTATCCAACGGTCTATGACTTTGTTCATTAAAATAAAAAAAATAAAAATAAAAACTATTGCCATGACTGGGCATAAAAAACAAAAGTGACAACAAGTTTCAAACTAAATTGTGAAATAATTTAACACAATTGATTAACATTCATGCCAGATCGAAATGGAGAGAAAAATATAATGATTTAGAGATGGACAGAGAGAGAGAGAGAGAGAATTTTACATAATACTAATAGAAAATAATTAAATAGTATTTGTTGCAAATATAAAGAACAAATAACATTGAGTTGTTCTTCTTGTTGTTTTTTTTTTTTGTGCAAAATAATTTTGCGATAACCTTAGCCAGAGCACGGGCCATAACCGGCCCCAACACTGAGAGGAGAGAGACTAAAAGAGAGTATGAGAGTGGAATGCAGAGAATGAGAGAGAGAGAGTAGCCAAAGTCAAGAGCAGTCAATATAGGCGCCACATTGTGTTAATTGTGTTGCCATTTTGCATTCAATATATATAATCCCCTTCCACCCGCCCCATGCCAACTCACGTTCTAGCGCTCTCTCTCTCTCAAGCGCGCTCCCTCTCTTGTTCTCGCTCTCTCTCTCTTGGTTTCTTGTTGATCTTTGATCACGTTTCTTACTCGCACACGACGTCGTCGAAACGACTTGTCGTTCACGTGATAAGCAAATGTTCAATGCTGTCAAGCGAGTCACAAAATGATATTGCAAAATGTACATATATAAAAAATCTATTTGTGTATCTGTATCTTTCATTGTGTCTGTGTCTATGTCTGTGTGTGTGTTCGTGTGAGTATGCGAAATTGCCATTTTTGAAACGAAGTTTAACGCCTGCTGCCAGCTGACGTAAACCCTAAAGTTGGTGGAGAGCGCGATCCAATGGGTGGCTGAGAGTGCGGCGGGGGCCAGCTGTTACTCACGATTTCACCACTGGAGGTGGGGTAAAAGCACACACTAAAAACTGCCGATTCACTTTGAGTCGGCAGACAATCACGCACTTTAAATTCAGTTATCGTTTGAAATCGAGAATTGCATCTGACGAGCGGACAAAGCTGTTCGCCCACTAAAAAAACAAAAACTAACATAAAAATCCATAAAAGCACAAATAAATTCCATAGCTAACTTTGCGGTGACGACTTTGCGATACCACACGTTCTTGAAAAGCTGACCAGCCCTTTTCTCTAGCCAAACATGTGGCTAACGATAAATGTTGCCAGCCTCTCTATGTTGCTGAAGGCTTTAAAAATTTAATAAGCAAAGATGTTAAAATTCGTTTTAGCTGGTATAATTTTGTAAAATTAAAAACAAATCCTTTTTCTGTTACCAAATGATGCTAGCAAGTAATGTAGTTAAACATGTTGCTAGTAAAAAGCTGCTCAAAAATATTGTTCCCTAATTTCATACATTTCATTTTTTAGAAGTTTACTGTTTTATAAGTACAGTGTAAAGTTATAATGTAGAAATATGAAATTAGAGAGTCATATATTCGTTTCATTGATAACTTGTGATTCAGTTTCTAAATGACATTTCTAAAGAAAGCACGTCAATGAGGCAATAAAAAACTAGTATTTGTCTTCATTTTGTTTTCACAGATAAGCAAAGTTTTTTCAAATTAAGCGTGAAGTATTCATTTTAAGCTAAAGCCAGCTAATTTTTGAAACAATTTTGTAACAGTTTTTTGGTTTTTGAGAGACAAATAATTTGATATAAAAAAAAAAAAAAGGAATCGTTTGGTCTCTCCTCAGATAAGAAACCTGCGAAGAGGACACAAATTATTTGGTAATGGTATAAACAAGTCTTAAGTTGCTTTTCAAATATGCCCTCTGTTCATAAACTTTGATTATAGTATCAATATACCTCATTTATACACTACCACTAGAGGGTATTTGCAACCTATTGGAGTGCTGATATGACAAGTAGCTCAACGAATGATAACATCTCTCTTTCTCTCTCCTCGTGTCCATTCCCTTCCTGGCGCACTTGACAAAAGTCGTATAAATAAATGCTTTAAAATTCGTATTTAATGGATTTTGTTATCGTTTAGCCTCTTGTGATTGTTTGTCTTACTTTTCGTTATACAGTGTATATAAAAAGTCATATAGCTTTATTATCTGTAAATGTGAGTGGAAGGAAATTTTGTCGTTTTTAATTATCCTTTGCCACCATCTCACAGCTCACTTTCAGTCCCAGATGATAATGACAGCATTCTCGGCACGAGATTGAATTTTAAATACTTATCATTATAATTCCATTGGAATTGTGTGTGCTTATGCCAGTAGCTTGCCAAGTGACTTATATAGGTATATAATATATTATGTTTATATAAATATTCATACATGGTCCGGTCTCGTTACTTAACTATATCGCGTGCTTCAGAATATTTAAATTCTGCTTATCAACAAGCTCTCGAGCTCCATGTGGTTCGAGCTACTAGCAAGTTCGAAACCATAAAATGTGCACAACACATTGTACTCTTAATTTTTTTATTATATGTTAGTAGAGAGTTTCTTTTATGGATAGAGACTTAAGTGATTGCAATTTATATGCTTGCCGGCTACTACATTTCGCCTATGTACTTCACGTGTGCAACTAATGACAACTGTCGAGACGAAATTCTGCTAGCCAGTTATTTGTAGTTCTCATTATCTCTATGATCATTTTTAGACTTGGTTACACCAGAAAATGATTTTACTCACTGAGATCGGTTACACCATCTCAAAACTCTATCCACATCTTTTCAGATGTACAATTAGCTGGTAATTCATCATTGATTAAGATTTTAATTTGATTGATTCGTTACAAAACTTAAGGAATTTAAGTTTAAACTTATCATGGAAGACTCATATTTTATTTAATTATTGTAGTCCACTAAAGTTGGAATTTTTAGATCGGTTAAATTAAATAAATGTATTTTATTGCTTTTTTAAAATCTGAGAAAAAATAACTTTGCTTGTGTGTAAAATGATCACAATAAAATTTTTTGTTGCCTACTTTTAGGCTGAGCATTGTATGCACTTGCAACAAAATGTTGGAATCTTTCCTGCGTATACTTAATTTTTTACGTTATAAGCGATTAACACATTACACATACATATGCATACATTAGAGTGGTCCAAAAACATCTAAAATCAAATAGCAAAAAAATATGCTTCAAAATTTAAATAATGGATCAATGCTCGTCAAAAGCCAATTAGGACAAAATGTTTTTCCCCATTAGGAGTTTTTTTATTTGTAATGTTTTTTAAAACTAAAGTTTGGTTATTTTCATCTTCTATTAATATTAGCATCATTTCTGATGTTAAAATTGGTTTATCTGCATGATAGCTGGCACACGCTGCGTATGCGTTATATTTAAGTAGGAAATTTGTAGAAGGAGGAAAAATTTACCATGCATAAAAAACCTTACGAAAGCATTTCTTTAAAATTACTTTAAACAACTCCATAAGAATCGTGAATAATAATATTTACAACTACAATTAACATTTTAAATATTAACACCGAAATCGCTGCAGTTCCTTATTACAAATTTCGTATCCTGAACATCAATTCACGAACGCATCATGAAGGACAAAAAGAAAAAGAGGATAAAGGTTAGACCAGTTCATGAAGCAGTAAAAAAGAAAGAAAACACATCGTCCAAAAATCATTTGGGTTATTGCAATCAAAATGTTACGTTTTGATTTCCATTTCTGGCCTGGACATCCGTCCAATTCTGGTTTGTCGCTCAGTAATATTAGCAAATTTTTAAAAAACACATTTTGTCAGTATGAGGACTTATCGAAATTGCAAAAACACTTCAAAGAATTCCTAGTTGGAAACTTGAAATAAGTAAGGAATTAGAGACACGTCAACTTGACGAATCCTTATTCGACATTACTATAAGAGCTCTTTGCCATTACACTATGATTTGTGTAACTTCCACATGAATGAGCAATAATTCTCCATTTGATTGATGTATCCATCAGCTTCAAGTGCACAATCACACATGAAATTTTCCCATAGAAAAACATTGCGGTTTTTGATTTCTACATCTTATTTACATTTTGTTAACTTTTATACACATATGCAACAAGGCCTTAAAGCTAAATTCTAAATTAAACTTATATACACAATGTGGAATACAATTTACACAAAAAAAAACTTATACACAGAGGAAGAAGCTTTTAAGGAAAGGGAAATTACAACTGAGTTTTGGTTGGACAAAAGTGAACTAGTTGACTAGTGCGGTTTTCTCTCTCTCTCTCTCTCTCTCTCTCAGTCGCTCTCTCTGACAATAAGTCATTAAATTCAGTTTAGTTTTGCGACTCCACCTGGGGGGAAGAGTTGCGACGAGCTTCTTTAGATGCTGGTGGGTCATTCCAGGGTTGAATGTTGGCCTTGCCGAAGATGACAAAGAGTCCATTGCCCACCAGATAGATGGCGGCAGCAATGAAGAAGACAACACGCCATTGCGTGGCATCGTGCTGCAATGTCAAATAAAGAGATATTTGTTAGAAACGTTAAATAGATGCTCAGATCTGGGAGCTTTCAACTTACCTCATCTGTAACAATGAAGCCAACCAAAAGTGGGGCAATAATACTCATTATATTGGCCACACAATTTGTGATGCCCATCAGAACTCCGGCGAAATTGGGCGACAAATCAATATGATTCATTTGGTAACCCAAATAGGTGGAACCATTCATGCCCACGGTGAAACAGAGAAGGACCACGGCTGTCGTGCTCTCATCGGTATCGACATAGGCCAGACCGATCAGGGTAACCATGGGTATCCACAAACCAATCGAGTTGAACAGTTTTCGGCTTGTAACGGTGGAGATGCAATTGCGTTTGTTCAGCTGATCCGAAATGGTCGAGAAGACGAAGGACATGCAGAACATGCAGAAATATGGCAGAGCTGAGAGTAGAGCATTCGATTTGATATCCTTGCCAAGAATATTCTTCATGTAGCTAGGAATTTCCGTGAGTAGTGTCCAGAAGCCCCAATTGTGAGCACTGTGAGCCACAATCAGGACAAGGAAGGCAGGTGAGCTGAATATCGCCAGCCATGGGGTAGACAAATGCACCTTGGGTTGATCCGCAGCAGCAGACGATTCCTCCGCGAGACCCAACTCAATCAGTTTCAATTCCTCTTGGGAGATTTGCTTGCATTGCGCAGGTGAACTGGCACCCCAGAAATAGTAGGCCACAGCCCAGACGCATCCAATTCCTCCAGAGACATAGAATATGCTTGGCCATCCGCCAGCTGAGGCAGCCAATACACCACTGGTAGCCATCATAACGATGGTACCAAACTGATTGCCCACATATACATATGTGCCCAAGGTGGCACGTTCTCTGGGTACGGCCCAACCCGATAGAATAGTGTGAACCGATGGGAATACAAAGCCCTGGCACAAGCCCTCAACCACACGCAGGGCACAAACCAATTGCCAGCCACCGAGATCCGCGAACAGAGGTGTCAGGATGTTTAGAACCGAACAAATGGAGAGTCCAGTCAATAGAGTGACTTTGCCACCAAATTTTCGTGCCAGCTGACCTGCTGGTACTTGCGTGATGACATAGCCCCAAAAGAAACTACTCAGCAGCAGGGATTTCGTCTTCTCTGACCAATCGTATTCCTGCAAGGAACCAATAGAATTCAATGTCCTTTGTTAATTTCTAATTTAACCTTAATACTTACAGGATAATTGGGATTAACGCTGGCAGCATCTGTCATGGCCACCACGGCCACAGAGAGATTGACACGCGAGGCATAGGCCACAGTTAAACCACAGAAAAGCAGGAAAGCTTGAAAATGACGCACACCCAGGCCGGAATCTGTAACCAAGAAAAGTTATGCCATTAGTTAGTTTAGGTAATCTTTAACATTTATTATGTATGCAGGTAATACATATATTAATTGATCTTCGATTTGACTCTCTGTCTATTTCCAGCTCATCTAATCGGTTATAGTCTTAGGACGATTAGCTATCAGTAACTATTTCCCCCACCTTCATGTAGGTCAGCTGTAGGTCGTAAGCGTGTAGAACTTTTTTGCGTAGTGCCATAACGAATAACCAGCCCCTTTTAACTGGAATTGCGGGCCATAAATCGCACAAGACTCTCATTCTCGGCAGACGGCGTCACTTGGCCACCTCTTAACCACTTCTGTATTATATATCAGTAGCGTTTTTTTAATTTAAATTTATCATCCCTTATCTGCGACGACAAAAACGACGACAGATTCTCGCAGATAATCATCTATTTGCTTTGGTATTTACATTTGGACTACTTTGGCTAATGGGTTGAATTGGGAATACAAAAAAAATTCCATTATGAAAGTCTCATCTCACACGTTTTTTATCTCTGGCGCCAAAAAAAGAAAATGGACCCCAAGCCAAATGTACTCTCTGATGTCATAATCAACTCGCACTGAAAGTTTAGTTGCATTTTGTTGACTTAGTGTCAAGTGCTTCTACAGATAAGCAAATCTACGTAATTACATATGTAATTTTGCTTTGGTTCAAACTGCTTCCGACTGCAATAATTGTAAGGCGGTTTCATTAGTTAAGGATTAAAATTTTTCACACATCGGGAAAGTTCACTAGTTTTAGGAGTGATGAGCGAAAAAATCGAAAAAAGGGGGCTCGTCTTATATGAATGGAATATAATGATGATCTAGTCTTATCTCCTTTCATTTGATAAGCAAAGGCAAATGGCCCAAGTCTACTTCTGTGATGGGTAAGTAAAGCTATATCTGGACTGCAATTAACTACGAAATCAACTTAAGTCATAATCAGAGCTTACAACTTTATATTGTCTATGCAAATAGTTATGAATTGTGAAATTATTTTTATCAACTTAAATTGTCCATATAATGACAACAGCCGAAATGTTTTAAAAAATGAAAGTCATAGACAATTGGCTATGAATAGACTCTATAAAAAGAGAGTTAAAGTCGTTAGAAATTAATCTATTTGCTTAGAAATTTTATAGATTATAATGTTGATTTGGAAATAATAAAAGAAAACATTTTTGTGGTTTCTTTGCTTAAGATGAATTAATTGGAATGCTTAAGTTTTGAATAATTTTACATCATTTTAGAGGTTTTCTGAAAATTTTCCATTATTTAATACACATTAAAGATTTTTGAGTGAAATGTTCCTTTAGAAATAACTACACAATTTTTGTGAAGAATGATTTCAAATGCTTTAATTTTATATATTTTTGCATAATTTAAGAGATTTTCAAAAAATTTTAACATATTTTCTGACATTTTTGAATGATTCTCCATATTTTTTTTAGAAGATTTCTCATAATTTTATATTATTTGGTATAATTTTGTTTGTAAGAAAAATATTATTTTAAAAACACTTAATTTAGGATAAATGAATTTGAATTCTTCTTTAGAATTGCATGCCATAACCCACCTTCATCTTCAAAACGTCGATTTTTCACCACATTATTCACCATATTTAAGCCAAAAAATAAAAGGTTTTGCTTAGTTCGAAATCAAATACTGAGATTCTTCTTAGATGGTTGCACAACTGTTCTGTTCTGTTGGGAGCCTATGCACTAACTGATGGATATTTGATAGAGCGTTTCCATCTTAAAGGTGAACGAAAATCTCAATTACACCATCTAGATGCTACACATTTTTGCCTCTATCGCTCTGTCTCGTGCCAGCCGAGTAAGTTGGTAATATAAAACAATCAGCGGCGGCAGCAGCAAACGCCAACAGCATCATTTAGATGGGGGAACTCGACACAGTTCTCAAATAAAGTTCATTTCTAGATGCGGACCTGATTAAAAGGGGGCCTGGGGCTGAGGTTGGGGGCTGGTTTTATTTTTGTCTAGTTTGTTATCAAGTGCAAGGCATCATATGATCGGTGCATGCCTTGATGAACAAAACTTTGATCTGTATTTGTTGTCGCATATTAATCTTGATAATTTATTGCTATTATTTAAAAATTATTTCATAGAAATTTATTTATTAGCCGTTAGCTTTGAACTTGAATTTGAATATGAATCTTGAATGTCAACGTTTATTTCTCTTGCCTGGCAATGCCATAGCGAAAGCTTTTACCCCTCCAAAAGAAGAAAAAGCTTTGACTACGGTACGCCTGCGCTATAAAGAACTTTGAGCTATCAACCATAAAATGCATAAACAATTAGCAAGCAATTAGAGTTCATGTTTTACCTTTTTCTTGTTTTGTGCAATTAAAATTGCAATTGCAATTGCATTTTGTGGCAATTTAGAACACGAATTAGGCTAATTCCCACACTATGAGGGAATGATGAATGAAAGTGGCCCAAAAGCTAGATAACGGACCAATAAGTTTGGAGGTTCCCAGACACAACTCTTGAACGTCATTTGGTGGCTGAAAGTATTTAGAACGACTTTGAAATGCCCCGACGCGACGTGGTCACACACTTCAAAGATATAGAAGATAGGCAAGCTGTCAATAGGGTTATCATTGCTTAATGGTCTAAAACACAACGCCCATGAATGCTCCGTAACTCTCTTGAAGTGGCTAAAATCAATGTGTGTCACAGCAATCAAGTCGAAACACCACCAAAGCGTGTCTATGGCGCTTATCATGCGTTTTGGCCATGTTTTCAAAACAGTTTTTGGTTTTTTTTACTTTTTTGGCGATGTGTACGGCCATCGCGAAACCTTTAGATATCATCCACAAAAAAAAAAAAAAACGAAAACCCGTAGAGCAAGTTTTTATGATTTGTGATTTGTGTGTGATCTGCGTTGGGGCATAGAGAAACTTGATGGCCTGGACTACGGCTGGATGTCAACCATTAGAAAATGCGTCAAACAGGCGCCTCATACAATGCGCCCGCCTACCTTGCAAAATTTGAATATTGTTTGAATATTTTGTTATTGTTGTTGTTATTGTATGGAATTCCAGGCGTAATTTATGTTCATTCTGACGGAAGATTTTGTAATACAAATAAGTTTCATATAAATATATAAATAAATGAAATGTTAATGAAATTTTGCGGTTTTTGTCAGTTCGTTTTAAGAACGAATTCATAATGCATGGAACAGGTGCAATTTGGTGAGAGGAAGACGGATGGGGGGAGGGGCCCTTGTAATGACTTTCCTTTTGATGCAATATTTTAGTCAAAACAGGAACATAATCGGCAACTTGTAAACGAACTATGTGAGATTTATGTTTTAGCCATATATGAAACTATATTTCCCCTCACATTAAACTCTCCCCCAAAACCCCTTCATCCAAAGCTCTAATTGTTTAAAAGAACGTATCGATAGCTAGAATCTCAATTTAGTGTGTGTGTGTGTGTGTGTTTATATTGCTCATTAGTCGTCGGTACTAAACTGGATTTTATTTGAAAGAGACAGAGAGAGAGAGAGAGAGAGTGCGTCGTTTGTCGGTACGATATAGACTGCCTGTCGGTATCTACGTATTTTGTTAGCATGCGATCCCCCCTCTCTCTCTCTCTAATGGCCAGACAAAACACAAACAAACTCTGTGTTTGCCAGAAATTTGCATACGAACTAAACTTTGACGATGAATTTCAATTTATATATCAATTTATGGCCAACAGCAGCAGCAGCAAGTGCAACTGCAACCACAAGTGCCACTAGCTTCCTGTCTGTCTGTCTGAGCCAAGCTGAATGAGGCGCCATAGACGACCTGCCAAGTTCAGGTCCAGGTCAGTTTCTCAGTCTCACATCTAGCATTGCTTAACTAATAATTAAAATAAATAAACTAATTCAAAACAAAATGAAAATCTTAACACAAAAAAAAAAAAACCTTTAATTGGAACGTGTGTGGCACACGCTCAAGTGACAAAAACACACTCACACAGACACACACATAACTAATTTTGTTTAAGCCAAATAAGAGAATGTCTATGTGTGAGTGTTGTTTTTGTTTTTATTTTTGAGTAATTACTTTCACAATTCATTTAAAAAACAAATCTGGTTATGGCCAGCCAAATGTTTGTTGAGTTGGCCAGCTCGGAAAGTTTGAGAGTAGCCAAATTGAAATACTAAATTTTAAAGTTAAACGATCTTAAAAAACAAATGTTTATTGGCTTATTGGCTCTCTCATTTGATCAATTGCTAAGAGAGAGAGAGAGAGAGAGAGAGAGGTAGAGAGTCTCTCAAAGATTTAGACTGATCTGAATTAGGTAAGGTTCATTTATTTAAGCTTTTACTTAAAACTGTCGCATGAAGTCTTTGTACGGCTAATTGAAGTTGCTATCAGTTGTTTAGAACAAAGAAAAACTAATTTATTTATATAAGAAAATTAACATTTGTAACAACAAAATCTCTTTAAAGAATTTTGAATAAAACTGATAAAAGCCGATTTCACTTTTAGACATAAGAGTGAAGATGGCTTAGAAGTTTCTTTTTTAATGCATATTAATAGCATTATCTATGGAGTTAATTATTTATACTAAAGTCTAAAGGGTATATCAAATTGTAGTTTAAATAAACCATAATGACTTAGATATTGAAACACATTTGTTGTTTTTGTTTAGGCCAAAGTACGGCTGATCAGTCAGCCGAATATGTTGGCTAGTCATTTCCTTGATCACAGATTATCAAATAAATGTTTAAAAAAATGATTCACTATTTTGGAAATATGAAAATAATTTATTGTTCTTAATTGTTGGTTGAAATTAACAAAAAGAAATGAAATAAATGCCCAAAATATCCTAGAGCCGAAAGTCCTGGCAGCTAACAATTTAATTTGTTAACTATTGTTCTCTATTATTAATTCAATTAATAATAAATATTTACTAAAAGGAATGATTAACTATTCAATAGACTATCATTAAGTCAAACAGATCTTACTTTTGGGCAACTTTAAGTGTTAAATTTAAAACTTGAAAACCGCAAAATGATGTCAATTAAGCAAATAAATCTCTTTCGCTTTTGTTAAGTAAGAATCAATATTGTTCTTAAAGTATTTGAACTAAAAGTGTTTGCCTAGTTTAAACAAAACGAAAGGCATAATGTTTATGGCTACGATAAGTTTAATCACGATTAAACGATGAAGGAGCCTTGTGCCCGATAAGGTTTAATAGGACATATTTAAAGGTTAAATTAGAGCATGACTAAACTAAAAATGCAACTTTTTTTTTTTGTGGTTTATAGTCTCAGCTATTAATATATCAGATCAGTATGTGTGTGTGTGTGTGTGTGTGTTGTTTAAGTGGTTCTTAACTTGTGTAATGAAATTTCCATTGATGGTTCACCTATATGAAGTGCATCCGTTGGGTTTACACAAGTGCGTTACGTTTACCCACTCCTGGGTTATCTCATGCCCACTTAACTATCTATATACTATCTAATAGTACATATATTGATAGATGTTATCAAAATTTAATATTATTCAATACTTACATGTGCCTTCGGTCTCCGCTGCCGCCTCATCACCCTTTTTGGGGTCCGAATTGTTTTTCATGTCCATTTTGCCACTATTACCGCCACAGCAAATGATCCTCATTATGACGATGTTAAATGATTTATTTACTTATGTATATATAATTATTATTATGGGCACTTGCTATATATATATATTAGTTGTTGCACTATTTGGTTTTTGTTTTTGTTTTGTTTCGTTTCGCTCGTGTTTGTCGTTTTTACGAGCTTTGATTCTTAATTTGGCGTGGAACTTCTTACTTTTGCCCAGCAATTGGAATTTGAGGTAGAGAATTGTTCGGAGGAATTGCTAGCATGTTAACAAACAAATTGTTGTATTTTGTTTCTTTTCTTTTTTCCTACTCTGTTTTTTCTAACTATTATTTTATTTTAGGTTTTTTGCCGCTCCAAACGCCCGCTTTGCTAGCAATTCCAGAACCGACTGAACGCTGAGCCGACGCTGGGGATTCCATTTATATGATTTTTGTTTTGGTTTTGAGTATTCTCATTGTGTGTGGTGCCTGGTGGCGCTTTCTGCGCTCGCGCACTTGAACACGCTCCTCAGCGAGCGTTTTGCCAGTTTTGTCGGTGATCAGCAGCAGCAGCAACAGCAACAGCAACAACAACAATGACTCCACTCCACTTGAAATTGAGTCGGAATTGAGCGAAGGTACGCGAGCGCCGAACACTTGTGAGGCCCGTGGACAGTCCGTGTGGGCTGGTGGGTAGATGGGTAGTCAATATCCGTGTATACATTTTTAAATCTTATCAGAATCTTCTTTAGATTATTGAACCACGAGCTTGTCAGTTGGCTCCCCAGGGCCGCAATAGCACCACAAAGCATAGAACTCTATGTACTTCAAGTGCCTGCGTACATTGACAAAAAGTGTATCATTAGGTGTTCGATGCTGCTATGGACATAAACTGACATAATGATAGCAGAATACTACATACATATGTACATATATATCATCCTCACAACGCACTCGAAATGGGCCAATGGAAAATTTTTTAGTAAACCATTTTTATTTATGGCTTTTTTGCTTTTCGTTTTTTGTTAATGAAATCTTGGGAACTCCACCTCAGAGATTGGACAGACAGCTTGTGTTTTTGTCTGCCTTATTGTACCATGCACTCGATGGAGTTTAATGGTATATAGAAGTCATATATCCCTCTTTTTTGATTTTTTTCAACACCTAAATCATAGAGATCTTAAAAGTTACAGCTATTAAACTTGGTATATAGACTTCTATAGTGCACACACAGATTAAGTTAAATTGAAATATTTCACACGTTGCATATCACGTCCGTTATTTGGCAAAATGTGATTTTTAACTACAATTTTTAGGCTATTGTTAAAAAATTAGAAACCCTAATAATTATCATTGAAATCTATCAGACCTCTAAGTTTCATTAAAATTAGATAAAATATAGGCAAGATATACGCTTAAATGTATTGCCGAGGAGGGCCAAAAGTAGTCAAATAGCCACTGGCAGATGGCCCTTGTTATAAGGCATGTGAGAAGAGTTGTTTAACTTGATGCATGGTATACCAAAGTCGTTGCAACGACTCATTTACTTTATTTTTTGTGACGTCTTGTATTGTTATTTGAGAGGGGTATCCCCCGACTCTAAGCTAATGGTAGCTGCAAACTGGTTAATAAATCCAATCACTTAAAAGCCTCGTGCGATCATTGTGTGTGAGTGTGAGAGTGCATGTGTGTGTATAAGTGTTTGTAACTTCTTTTTTTCTTTCCCATATTTGACATACCTGAACGTAAACTTTTGACATTCATGTCGCTACTCTTTCACTTTCACTTTCTTCTGAATTTAGCCAAGTACTTAGAACTATACTAAAGATTAAGCTTTCCCCTCTAAACTAACTAACTAACTCTTTCTCTCTCTCTCTGTGTGTGTGGCTGATTAGAAATTCTTAGCCAGGCATAAATATGTATATACATAGTTCATGCCTGGCTGCTTCAATGGAATTTATACGAGAGCAATAGTGATTATTATTATTATTATTTATTTTGTCTATTCAGCAGTCAGTTACTACTGGATTTATTTGTTTTTATACGTTACAATTCAAAAATTTCAATTTCTAAAATCAATAAATCATAACATTCGAAATCTGTTTCCCCAAGCACTTAGCACTTTATTGCTTTTTGGCGTTGAAGCGTTCTAATTCACCAGAAAACGAAAGAGATAGTTAACAGTAACTTAAAATGATATAGCTAGAGTCTTTCAATCAGATCTGCCATATTTAATATAAGAAAAGGTCGTGTAAGCACTTAGATAAGTCACAGAAAGACAAGTGCAATTCGTTTAGGTTCTATTCGTTTGACGTACTTTCCGTGGTGCGGCAATCATGTCTTAGCCACTTTGACATCGTTTTTCCATTCGATGACAACCGAAAGAGAGATAGTAGCCAAATCAATAAAAAAAAAGGTAATGAATTATCGTTAAAGTCCACGCTAAATGTTTTGGGCAATTCACAGACCCCTTTTTGAGTCTTAATGGACATGTTGCTTCTAGTTAATCTCATTGTCATGACTTATTTGTGATCTTGTTCTCAGGCATTAGGTATTAAAATGATAATCACGAATTAAATCACATATGATAACTATATAGAACGATCAAATATGTACGACTTCCAAAAAAAACGACACAAATATATGAGAAATAAAAACAAATAAATAGCAAGTGGAAATATTTTGATGACTAGCACTTAGTTAATAAACTTACAAGTGAATTAACTAATTACGAATTAATTACACAAATTCAAATTTATGCTTAGACTAAACTTAACAATTTCTTCTGGGAATTCCCGTGAATTTTTTTTTACTTATCAGATATAATGCCATTTAGAAATGGCTTCAGCTTTGAAATGCTATTAGTTAGGGTCGTATTCCATTAGGATAATCAAACAAATTGCCAAAAATTTTGTATACATTAAAATTTATAGCTTAAAGATTCATTAAATTTGAATATGTGTTTAAAATATATATATAAAACTTATAACTTACTTCGAAATGAAGCAACTATGATTAATCCTTTGACATACAATTTCGAACCTCGCTAATAAATAATATTTGAAATAATAAGAATAAAATGATTTATAAAAAATAATTAAATATTAAGGATTGATGGTGTTTGGTTCTCTAAAAATAGTGAAGAAAATTGTCTATCGAAATAAGTTATTTAACGGTTTATTTGAAAATTTACTTATTGACTAGCTTTAATGTCGTATACTTCATTTTTTAACACCCTTGTAAAGGATATCATAAAACAGATAATGAAATTCAAAATTATAAAATGGCTCTTACTACAAAGCTTTATGCTCTTAAACATAGCCAATGTTTGGTTCTTCCATCCAATCAACAAACGAAACCTTAAAAACCTTATTTCTAAGTGACTAAACAAAGATTTTATTTCAATCATCAAGTAAAATTGGTTTTAACACTTAACAAAACCATTCTTAAATTAGAGTCTTAAATACACTTATCTTATATAAATTAAATAAACATTTGGTACTAAGAGCATTGTTTCCATTCAGTTCAGACTAGAGATGTTAACTTGCAATAGTAATTAGCTATTATGCATTAATATATGTCACTTTGTAGGACGATAAAGTAGTTAGGAATATCTGCCTTTAATAGTTTTACATACACTACATTACATTAGCCGTTCTTTTATTCAAAGTAAATAAGCTGATGAATAATTTGCATGTCATTCTACAACACAATTGGTCAAAAGACCTTTAGTTAAGTTAAGCATTTGCGTCAATATTGAAATGACATAAACAATTCGTTTATAATCTATGCTAACACCCAAAAGTGTGAAAAATCAATCATTGTAGCAATTTAATAGATCGACTATTAGTGAATGATGTATGTATTTAGAAAGCTGTTAACTTTTAACTAGATGATTCATTGTATGTACTTATTAATAGTTAAGTTAGACAAAGTATGTTGTCTTAATGTTTTTGTCAAGATGTTTGTGTAATCAGAAGTCAATTCGATTGGGATTGGATCTCGAGTGGATCTCTCTGATGGGAATCGAACGGTGCAAAAGGCCGTGCAACGGGCATCTTGAATGATGCGGCAAATGTTTTGAACTTGAACTAGTGAACCAAAACTCTAATTAAATTTAGTTTAGACATAGATGTATGTGGGATTTTTATTTTCAGTTGCAGTTGCAGTTATTGTTACAGTTTTTGTTGCTATTATTGTTATTGTTTTTCACTTGTCATGTTAGAGCAGTGAAAAACGGGCGTTGAATTGGTTCAAATATAATTACTAAGCCAAACGCAATTACATAGAGCGAGAGAGAGAGAGAGAGTGAGAGAGAGAGCTGACAATTAGAATGCTTGACATATTTTCTATACAAACTATAGGAAACTGCATTGGTTACATAGTAACTAACTAACTAGTAATTGCATAATGCAATCGCCCCCGATCTCTCCTTCTCTCCCTGGGTCGGCTCTTCTCTATGTATTTTTCCTGTCACACAGACATGAATCGTGACGATTTTGAATTTTGGAAACGTGCCTGAACTTGGTCAAGTTTGTATTTAGTAGTTCCTGTGTAGCGAATCGGTTTTGGCCAAAGCTATTGAATTGGTCAAACATAACGTATGTAAATTCAAGTTCAAGTATTTTGTCGTTCAATGGAAAATTAAACAAAAAAATTGGCAAGCATTCGAGTATTAAAAGTAATCTATGAGCGGACTGTTGCGCATGTTAATTGCCGTCTGATATAGATAGACGATTTTTTGATGGCGATTAACGCACAAAACAACTCACTAAACACACAAGCACTAAACACTCACTTCATGACGATACGATGGAGAGCCGCAAAGCGCCGGCATTGATTGGTCCCCACCCACCTGTCCTCTGGCCTCATCTGCCCTTCCTCATCCTCTGCCATATACAGCCTGACTCTAGGTAAAAGCAAAAAAAGGTAAAACTTAATTATTCCAACCAGGTTTTGTTTCAATACAAATACAGATAAATAGGTATATAGTTTATTTTGGTTTTTTGGTTTTGCGGTCTTTCAACCAAACTCATCATTTATGCATTTTACATTCGATATGCAGATGATTCTCTGACGCGGGGATTTCTATATATGTACTTATAATCAGGTAAGTAGTATAATTTTATTTGATTGCAATTGTTCTTAATTGTTAAGAGCAATCTTGTGATTTCCCTGACTCTTCAAACAGAGCATAAAATTATTAAGTATGTGTGAAAAACCTTTACAATACGGTCAATTCGTCATTTGGATCAATTTTCTAGATGAGCCAAGTGTCATTTGCGTCAATTGATGGCTAATATTTCTGGACAATCCCAAATAATATTGCACTTTGATTCAAAATAAGAACACATAACGTTTGCACTTGAAGAGGGCCTCCAAAAAATCCGCCGGTCATAGACAAGTACGTAGCTCTTGTAAATTGATAAACACATGGCTCTACTTCAGTATTTAAAAAATTGGTTAATCTTATCTTATGGCCACAAAGCAAAGCATGAAATAAATAACTACATATTAATTGCAAATCCATTAATGAACAATTTGGCTACCGAAAAGTCATAAAACAATTGACTATATCAGTTCCAACGTATCGTGACATACTCAAAAAAAAAAAGAGCCAAAACACCCAAAACAAAAATATAACTAAACATGCTGTCAAAACATTAGAAAACTGGGAAAGCCTTAGAGAACGAAACGAAACAATGTGATAAGGTTTTTTTTTTTGGCTTGGGTTGTCCAATAAATTTAACTCAAAACTACGATTAACATACCTTTACGCTCAGGTAGACGAGAAGTATGCGACAACTGAGCAAAAAATATAATTTAATTTGTAGCAATTTTCAGCAGTTGTATGCTAAAAATAAAGATTTGCTCGACACAGCGGCCAGTGACTTTTTAACTGACAAAAAAAAAACCATTTTAATTCAATGATTTCATATTACTTAATAAATGAAAAAATTCCATTCAATGATCAAAGTCTGTTTCAAATATGCCGCCAATCGATAACAAATTTCGATAAACACGTCTCTTTATCGATTATTTGCAGTGAACTATCCACTAGCCGTGATAGGTTTTGGTAGACGAGCTATCGACATTCGTTATAGTTTTCTCATCTCTAGCAGGTAAATAGACATAACGTGCGTGCATTTTTACGTCCGAATTTTCATTATTTTCCGACTGTATATTCCATTGACATAGTCTGTGTCTGATTTTATAGTTTACTACATCTATTACAAATTCTCCCTACATTTATAGAACACAAATCACAATGGCACAAAGCAAATTAAATGATCTTGCGGGTAAACTGGGCAAAGGTGGCCCACCTGGATTGGGAATTGGATTAAAGGTTTTGGCTGCTGTCGGTGCTGCCGCCTATGGTGTTAGCCAGTCCTTGTATACAGGTAAGCATTCGAAAGATGATGAAATTATAGATCGGGGTATTTCCAAAGGGAAAATTGAATGAAATTTAGCGGCATATGGACATAACCTCAACAAGGTTTGCATTTGTATGAGTGCGGCGGTATCTCTGTATAGGATTTCATAACGTCTAGCACTTCTTGCACAATAAACCGGCCCACACTTGGACAAAGTACTCACACACACACTTTTATACAAATGCAAGTCTGGCGACAATTCCAATTGTCTCCGGATGACCCCAGTGCCGTGATGAGTTTTTCTTGTTGGTCTCACTGATTGCATAACCAACTCCACAATCTGTATCTCTGTTTTTTTCTCCCCATGTAGTTGAGGGCGGTCACCGTGCAATCATTTTCAGCCGCCTTGGTGGCATCCAGAATGACATCTACTCTGAGGGTTTGCATGTACGCATCCCATGGTTCCAATATCCAATCATCTATGATATTCGCTCTCGTCCCCGCAAAATTTCATCTCCCACTGGCTCCAAAGACTTGCAAATGATTAACATTTCTTTGCGTGTGCTCTCACGTCCCGATTCCCTAAATCTGCCCTTCCTGCACAAACAACTGGGCGTGGACTACGATGAGAAAGTGTTGCCTTCCATTTGCAATGAGGTGCTCAAGAGTGTGATTGCCAAATTTAATGCATCCCAGTTGATTACACAGCGTCAGCAGGTAAGTCTAACTTAAATCCAATTGGCTCTAATTGGAAACTAATTAATTTTGTACTTTTAAAGGTTTCCCTGTTGATCCGTAAGGAGCTGGTGGATCGTGCTCGTGATTTTAATATTATCCTAGATGATGTCTCTCTAACTGAATTGAGTTTCGGCAAGGAATACACAGCAGCCATTGAGGCCAAACAGGTGGCTCAACAGGAGGCCCAGCGTGCCGTGTTCTTCGTGGAGCGTGCCAAGCAGGAGAAACAACAGAAGATTGTCCAGGCTGAGGGTGAAGCCGAGGCAGCTAAAATGATATCCTTTTACAAAAACCAAAACATTTCATTATTAACTTAACATTGCCAATTGTTTCTATGCCTATTTCCCTATTGGTTTCCACCTTAACTGTTATGTTTACTTAGGTCTGGCCGTTAAACAGAATCCAGCTTATTTGAAATTGCGCAAGCTGCGCGCTGCCCAGAGCATTGCACGCACGGTAAGTCATTATAAACTCTTCAGAGATTTCTTATACACATTTTCCCTCCTTATCTATTTTTCGCAGATTGCCAGCTCCCAGAACAAGGTCTATTTGTCGGCCGACAGTCTAATGTTGAACATTCAGGATTCTGGCTTCGATGACATGACCGAGAAGGTTTACAAAAGTAAATAGCTCTCGTTTTGATTTACCTAACAAAACAATGAAACAACAACAAAAACAAAAAAATAAGAGTTTACTTTTAAGTTGAGAGAATATTTTGGTTCCATTCGTAATTGGCCCAAAAACAAACACTTTTTCTAGATCTTAGTGATTTGCATAATTTCCAAACAACAAACGTTTCCATCTTTAATATCTCTTTCTGCATACATTTCGTTCTATTTTCTATTCTCTCCGCTTCTCCAATACAGTAGCTGGCGATTTGGATTAAGAAAGGGTCTCTTAAACAAAAAAAATAATCTGAACCATTCTTATTTGTTAACTATTATCAAGTTTAGTGCCTAAGTACCGTTTAGTTTTAACCACAGCCAAGCGGCGCATTGTCCATCATCTTATCATTGTCAAGGTTTGGGGTGAGTGTATCCTTATGTCCATATTATTTTGAAAATAACTTCATCTCACATCACTTTTTAAAAAAATATGGCCTAGAGATGACACTGTGGTAGACCCCTTTCTGACCACGATGAGAAGGTGATGCAATGCAAGGCAAAGATTTGGCAACAGCATTTAAAGTTATTTCTTTTTGTCCCCATCAAGAATTTTTCTTAAAACGGAAACTGATAATAAATGCGTAACTGAGAACTGTCAATACCAACAAGAACAACAACAAGATATATATTTCATTCCCCTCCTTTTCCCCCAAATTTAAGCTAATCCTCATCATCAATTTTTACAGTTGGCACGGGCTTGCCCAAAAATTGGTTGGATGCACGCAAATTGACCAACCAATCATCGCAGCAGGAAGACAAAAATGTGGGCAATGTGGCCCATTCGACGGCGCAGCGCTTGATGTGAATACCAATACTTTTACCTGAGCTGAGTTCCAGATCCTAGTACAAAATCAAGAATATCCACTTATTCCTTTTGACCAACCAAGATGAGTCTTGAAGTAAAATCTGAATTTCTGGTTGTTTTTTTTTGTTTTTCTTTCAAATACGAAACATTTACTTAATAATATAATTGCATGTATAAAATACATAAGAATAGTACATAAGAGTGTATATAGTATATCATTTATGTATGTATGTATAGAAATTTGTTGTGGTTTTATCTTCTATATAAATTGTAGGCAGATTAGGTTGCTTCATAATGTTGTATGTAGTTTGCTAGCAGGCGGCGGCTGCTCCCTCAGGTCTGTTTTTTGCGGCACTTTGATTAAGTCATCGTCTGTATCGTGTCTGTTTTGTGTGTATAAAAAAGATTTTGACTAGATATATATATATAGAGGTGTAGGTGTCTGTGTGTGAAGCTAAACCCCTTTCAGTTTATAGAGACAAAGTCTAGCTTCAAGTGTTCTGGTCTGTGTTGATTTTGTTGAGCAATTTCATACCGCTCCTCCGCATCCTCAAGGGTAATAAAAAAAGGAGACCGTCTTTTGAGTTTGCTGCTCCTGCCGCTTCTTAGGTTAATTCCATAAATTCTAGATCTATTCCATATAATAACGAGTTCGAACAATCAATCAATCAAATTCCTGCATTTAGGCGTGTGGGATTAGCTTTTTGTTGTATGTATTGTATGTAGGTTTAATGTGTTTAATTATATTTAGTAATGCCGCGACATGGCCCAGGATCAGGCAGTTGCCGGTGGTTTTGCACCTCCACCTCCGGAGCTGCTGGTTGTGGTGCTGCCACCACTTTCGCTGCCACTGCTGCTGGCATTGCTATTGGCCCGTCGACTCTCACCCAGACCGGGAGTGTCACGTCTATGGCGACGCAATGTCGAGCTGGCCGATGGAGCTGAACTGCTCAAAGCAATGTTGGCCGTAAAGGCGGCAGCTTCTGCACGACTGGGCACTGTCAAAGTGCTGGTGGGTTGATTTGTAGTAGACCCTCCGCCACCTCCTCCGTTGCTGTTGCTACCGCTGCTACTAGCGGCGTTCGCTGCAGCTGCGGCGAAGGATTCGCTGATGCTGGCCAAGGGTCATAAATTCGTCGTCTGGACCAATCCACGCTCAAGGTGGAAACATTCGAGCACTGCCGCTCCCACAGAACTGCGTCTGGCCACCATGGCATTCACCACGCTCCATTTGTTCAGACGCGGATCATAGCGTTCCACGGAATTGAGCGATGAGCTGCCATCATTGCCGCCCAGAGCGAACAGAGAGCCCTCCACTTCAACCACTTCGTGTGTGGATCTAAAAGTTAGAAATTTTTAACGATTATTCAAGGAATTTTCTAAAAAGTTCATCCGGGATTACCTTCTGGAATGCATGGCGGCTATCGGCTCCCAGCTGTTTCTTCTCAAATTGAATTTTTCGCCGCTGGACATGCACATGGTGCCATCATTGCCACCAATGCAATAGAGATGCCCATCCGTAGATGCCACACCACAACTGCTCCTGCGGGCTGTCATGCTGGGCACTGGCTGCCAACGACCCACACGTGGATCAAAACGCTCCACACTCGACTGATAGTTGGTCGAATCGAAGCCACCCAGACTGTAGATGCAATTCTCCAGCACAGCAAGGCGACAATAGCGACGGCGTGTGCTCATTGCCGGACATGAGCTCCAGATGCCAGTCAGGGGATCGTATCGTTCCATGCTGCTCAAGCAGGAGGCTCCATCGTAACCACCGCAGACATAGATCAATGCATCATACGAGCAAATGCCGAGGCAACTGCGTTTTGTGCCCATCGGTGTGATGTTGCTCCACTTGTTGGTGAGCGGATTGTAGGATTCAGCAGTGGCCAGATCACTGACTCCATCATAGCCACCCACCACATACAATTGCTTATGCAGGGCCGTCACACCCGAGCGGGAACGACGCCACAGCATGGGGGCCACGGGACTCCAGCAATTACTTCGCGGATTGTAGACCTCGCACTCGTTGTGAATGGCAAACAGACTTCCTCCGCCAACGGCAAAGACATAGGGTTTCATGCCCTCCGGTCGACGTTCCTGGGTTCTTTGACTACCCATCAGACTGCGCTGCTCCGGCAGCAGATGATACTTCATGGCCTCCAATAGCAACTCCTTGCACTCGGAATCGTCGCGCATAAGAGTCTCTGATTCCACATAACTCATCAAGAAGTCACGACTCACCAGGGGCAAACGAACATGAGACATCAGCTCGGCCGTATGCAATCGTCGCGTGGCCAAATCATGTTTCACCCAATTAATCACGGCCCGAAAGACTTTCTCCTCGGAGCTAATATTCAATTGACTATTCGATATCAACTCTTTGACCTCCTCGAAGGGCAGCAGCAGAAACTCCTCGGTGCCAACGACTTGCTGGAAATTCTGCAGGGCATATTTGTGGGAGCGTGTGTGCAACTCCTTGCAGGAATGGGCATCCGCAAAGCTACGTATGCCCAGGCAATTCGATGGATGCAGTTGACGTAGCAGAAATTTACAGCAGGCATCGCGTACTGAATGCATTTGCAGGAGACCCGATGCGGGCAAAAGAACCTGAACATTCTGCTCCGTTATGGTTATCTCTCCCGTGTAGGTGTAGTCAATCAGCTGACGCAGAGCACCACTGTCTACATCGTGCAGGCGGACGAGACCCTGTGTACGTTCCAGCATGTCATCTAAAAGAGAGACATTTACCATACCGAATCCCATTTTACTTGCCATCGAACTCACCGTTAAACATGGCGTAGAAATATGGCGAAACGGATGCCAATACCACACGATGTGCATTGATGGTATCCCCGCCCACTTCCAGGCGTACATCGCAGAGCTGTAAACGAAACGAAAGGAAGTGAAATCTTGTTGACACATCAAGCACTACCCAGACAGACACAAAATCCGATTAAAATCCTCCCATCGCCCTCTCGAATCCTTACAAGAGCCCTTCATCTCTTCAGTCTCAGAGCCTTCTGCTCCAGTCATTGCCCTCGATTATAAGCAAATTTTTAAATAGCAAAGTGTCGCTTACATCATACGACCTCCAAGAAGTGGGTGGTCTCCAATTTCACCCACCCCCGCCCATAATTTGGGCTTACTCAAGCTCGTGTTTTATTTTCTTGGCGTTTTGCTTTTGCTTTTTCTCATTTTATCAGCATCAAAAAGCCGGCAATTTGCTCTAATAGACTCACCCACCCACCCAGGGGATGAGACAATTAATTCACCGAAAAAGAACACACAAAAAATTATGTATGCGCCATGTGAAACCACGAAACGAAAAGAAAAAACAAACTTAACTTCTGACGACCTCAATCACGCGTCTTCTAAATAAATACATATTTTAATTACAAAACGTTTCACGCCAAAGTCAATTAGCAGAATTAGAAGATACACATGTCCATGTCCAATTGATAAAATTAGTCAATTCTTATTTTTAGCTAAAAGTTGAGTTCAACTAAATAGAGAGATCGTCACAATTGATAGGGCTCATGTGTAATTATGCTGAGATACATTTCCACTGTCGAGTATTTTTCTTAGATGTTCTTTTCCTGCCGTAATACTTCAGTTCTATATAATATCTTTTAACATTTTTAAGACTTAGAGTCTACAATAACCAATAGTAACTAATTCTCGAGGTATGGAGCTCTAACAGAACTATATATCTTTTTAAGGTTTTCGTATCTAACATTTATTGAATTTAAAAACTTTAAATGTAAATATATCCACAAGAATTAAACTGACTTTTATATATTCAAATGAAAATTTCATTGAGTCACTTGACGAAAATCAATACACCCTTTTTGTAAGAGTATTACTATACATACAAATCTCAGACATGGACAAAAATGTTTCTCGAATTACTCTGGATATATTGTGACATTTGCATCTCAAATTGGAAAGAAAAATTCGATACATAAATCTCATGTTTAAACAAAGGAAAGAAAATTATTTAAATTCTTGGTGTCATTTTAAAACAAAACTCCTAATTTCTCGTTAAATCATGACAAATAAAGAAAGTATTGAATACAATTGCCTGTCAATTGATAAAATTTTAAAGAAGTGGAGCTTTTTCTTTGTAAGATCACTATAACTTAGTTTCGAGATAAAAAGCAAAGAAAAATCAATAAACTGAAACCAATCTTGCACCTTAAAGTCTTCCAAATCAAATATAAAAACCTGATTGCCATTCTCACGATTTCTTATGACCAAAAGGTAAAAGAAATTGGTTTTTCTTGTGCTTACCTGAGCATTATTTCTCATCTGATTGATGGCAGCGAAGGAGGCAATGCAATGTCCTGGATTTTGATGATGTGCCTGAGGCAATACTTCCTCATTTGGTCCCGGTGGGCTAAGATCGCTGGGCGTTTGTGTGGAATTGTTGCTGGTGGTGGTAACATCCTCATTGTTGCCACTTGCCTCCGCAGAGCTATGGAAAAAAACAAAGTGCTATGAGTGACTCTAATGAGACAGATGATGATGATGACGACGACGTCGACGATGTTTATGTTTTTTTTAGGGGTTGGATGAGAAGGCGACAACATGACGCCGCATACACGAGCACATGGGGGTGGATTATGTTTGTGTTATGTTATGTTATGTTATGCTGACCCACCACACACACCCCACCCTGTGTTGTCTTGCTAGAGGGTTGAATGTCTACCACTTGAGTCTCCATTTTTGGTTTATTTACTCACAGATTTGATTTCACAGGCAAAAACATTGCGATGGTTGCTCTTTTTTCCGTGGTGTCTCTTGTTCTTCCTTCCTTCCTTATCGCAATTCGTGGTACTTGCAGCTGTGCTCAAAACATGGCCATGCACAAACACACACACTTTTTGGTCCTTCTTGGTAAGTTCAGTTCAGTTCAGTCTTTTCTTCTTCTTCTTGGCAGTATTTTTGTTAGCTTCAACTTTAGCTGTAATGAAGAGGCAAAAATCAATAAACTGAGGTAATTGTTGTAGCGGTTAGCCACCCGTCGCTAGAATAGAATTTAGGTCACATGATATCATTCCATTTCGTTTTGACAATGCGTCAAAAGCATCTGAGAAGAGGAAACAACCGAACTGGGTTAAGTGTGTCCTTTCAAATAGAAAAAAAACAGAAGCATTGTTGTAAGGGAACGAGGATGTGGCTCGGGATATGGCTCAGTCAAATTGCTTGTCGCATGCAATTTGCGCATTTCTGTCAAAGCATTTTCAAATGAAAAACGAGACCAAGGAGAAACTTTTACATGGTTTAATGTTGTTTATATAGTCATAAAAAAACACACACAAAAAGTTTTCTTTTCAAAAAAGTTTAATCACAAAGTTCTAAGAGTTTGATGGTATCGACTTGTGACTTAGAGTAGAATCTATAGAAATGTATAAAAACATTTTGAAAGTGTTTTCTAAACCCTTCTCACAATATTCATTCACCATTCTTTCCTAAATTATCATTTGATTCGATTTATCTTTTTGTTCCCTACTTAAGTAGGTATAATAACAATTAGTCCTTAACTATGAATATCCATTTTCAATGTGTTTCTTTAACTATGTATGTATAACTGAATTCTAAAAGAAGTGTATAGTTATATATACTCCTCAAATCAAGTTTAAGGGCTTTAGGAAATCAAAAGCTTTTACTTATTTCTATCTTATCACGCTTGGAAAGTTCTGTCTGTCTGTCCGTCTATCTGTCTGCCTGCCCGTCTATGTGCCTCTCGTGTTGGGGTCAACAATTTGTTTATCCGCCCCGACGCAACGTCACGAATTTATTGCTGCATTAACAAAAACATAGCAGACGATTAAAATGACAAAAAGAAAAAACACAAATTTCACTTTGCAAGCAGACAAACGAAACACAAATTAACGGCAATTTTTGGTTTTTAGTTTTTGGTTTGGTTTCGTTTTGTTTTCTCTGTGCGTTGTATGTAGTTTTTGCCATGCTTGAGGGCGCAATTGTGCTGACAGGGCAATGGCCCTTGGGCTATGGAAAAAGAAGCCCCATTAGGCATACATTTGGATTTCTGTTGGGCATATGTAGTTACTGGCATTAGACCACCAACGCGAAGGCAGGCCACATACAAAAGAACTAGAACTAGAACTCGTTGCACATGTTGCTGTTAGTTGTTGTTCTTTTTTTTATTTTGGGCGGGGTCAGTGCTTCAGTTGAGAGCAGTCGTCGTCACACATGGCGTATGAGTAATTAAAGGCACTCAGCCAGGGTCAGCAAACTAACCAGCACAAACACACACACTGACACGCTTACAAGTAAGTATTATTGCGGTTGTAACGGGTCTTACATTGTGGTTAAAACAATAAAAAAATGTTGTATGAATATTTCCCACACCCTGAAACATAAAGAGCAGGAAGAACTTCCTCGCTTAACCTCGAGGGGTTGGCTAAGCTTTCGTTTAAAAATAAATCATATAAATAAAGCTTAACATACAAATTACTAAAAATAATCATTTAACAGGCAGGCAAAAGGAAGATCCAAGGCTATAAAGAGAGCAAGTAACTTTTATGAAAACGAAGTATTTATGCCCTTAGAAAAAGTACTTGAAATTGTTTCAAAATAGGGGTAACTATTTTGTATTTGATTGATTTTGTTCACATAATGTAGAATTTGTTTGAACTATATTCACAATTTTAGTTAGTATAAGCGAGCAAACGCAATTACAATTAAGTCTTAGAAAGTTGTATAGTAATTCTGTTTTAAAGTAACCATTATTAGCATTATTTACCCCTTTCTTAAGTATATATAGTTGGGGTATATGTTTTATGATCTAAACACATTTACCCTCTTGGCAAGGGCATCAAATGAAACGCCGCCAACCTGAACAACTTTTCCCCACTGCACCATCGAGTGTGTGTGTGTGGTTGCTTGTGTGTGAAATTCAAATTAACAAGCCCAACAACAAGCCAAAAAGCCAGACTGAACGTTAACTAGGTATATATATATATATATATATATATGCTCCACACGTAGTCACCCAATAATAGAGGGTAAACGATAGCAAAAAGAGGAAAAGAAATAAACATTTTGGCTACCATTCAGTAAAATATTAATACTTGGCGACAAAATGAAACCAAAAAACTTCACACACATTTAAATGAGAAACACGACTAAGAAATTCCCTGTACAAAAGCTTAGCAATAACTATTTTTTAGAAGCAATATGAGGTTAACCTTTGGAAAAATTTTGAAATGCAATGTTTAAATTATGGTAATTGAAAAGAAAACATAAGCTTTTTCAGTTGCTTAAATTTTAAACCAAAATGCCCAAGATTCTCGAATACATCGATAAAGTTAATGAGCAAATCTCAATCTCTGATCAATCCCAGAAGACTCTCAAATCTTTTGGAAAAACTATATTAGTACAGTTCTCTAAATTTACATTGACAAGTCTTCTATCATTGCTATAATCTCAGAAAATTTGTCATAGAAAAAATAAACGAACTACTTTTAGAACTAAGTATATTCATCCATATAAACACTTCATAATTGTATGAATTATGAATTTAAACTTATTACAACCATCTTATATATGTATTATATTTTTATACTCATACTTTTCATAAACAATTTACACATCTATTGACTTGCTTTGAGATGCTTGTTCACCTCATATACCCCACTTAATGGTTTTTGGTTTTACTTTTTCGGGTAAAGGGCAGTAAATGAGCGAAAATTGTGCAAACATTGAACCGGTTGTTTGGTTGCTTATGAGAATGTTTCTACTTTCCGGCACATTTGGCATTTTTTTGTTTTTTTTGTTTTATGCTCCTCCAACCACATGACAAACTGAGACAAAACAATGGAACGGCTTTGGGTTATGCAAAAAGTTTAGTAACTATCCCACAAAGACTTCATTCTTAGCACGCTTCATTGATGATTAAGTGATGGATGGGAGAAGTGAGGGGTAAGGCAGGGCTACTACAATTGCAATTGTTTTGATCGAGTCAAGGTTAACTGGTTGGCATTTATTTCTTCTTGTTTTTGTTGCAGCGGAAATCGAGCGTCCAGTCATCTTGAATTACGGCTAACATAGAATGAGTAAGCCATAATGATGGGAGAGCCAAGATGAATTGGCCACAAAAGAACAAAGTAATTTTTCCTTGGAAATAATTTTGCAATCTATTATATACAAAATGCATAAATTAAGAAGCTTAGTAATTAAATGAATACATAAAATGATTCTTGTACATGAAAAGTCTATGCAATAATTAGCTAAATTTGTAATTTATACTTTGATGATGAATCAAGAACACGAATTAAATCACTAATGTTTATTGTGTGTTGGGTAATTATTCATCAAAAAAAGCACAAAGTTTTTTAATTTCAAATCTACTAATAAAAAACGATAGACTACTCTTCTCTGATTTTCAAATCAATTACTTTTTGCTATTTATTAAGCTAACTATCGTTCTCTTACTTCTCTCAAAATTTATACTTGCTGATAAAAAACAATTGTTTAAATAAATAAACAGATTGAGTTAAGAGATTTCTTGAGTAAACTTTAGTGGCAATAATTTCTTGTAACAAGTTTTTCTTTTATAGTCACTTTTAATGAAGTAATTAACTAAAATTTACATAAGTTTTCAAGTAATGATTTTATGTGAATAACAGAAGTTCTATTAAAAAGCTCACTCAAACTTTAATTGAATATTCAAGCGAAAGAGTATACAAAATGTTTAAACTTGAACATTTATTTATTTTTTGTCATATTGTACAAATATTTAGCACATTTTTTCGAATGTTGAGAGCGTCCCCCTTGAAAACCGATCAAACAAGAAAGCAAAGAAACAGCCAAAAAAATCAACAACAACAACAACAAAGTATACAAAAATCAAGTGCCAATGCGTGCTGGGCCAAGAAATTCCCTCTCATAACCATAACCGAAAACGACAAAAAGGTAAAATGTATGTGGGTTAAGTAAGCAACACCCACAGGCAGAGAAGAGGCATACTAAGTTAAGTGATGTGAAGTATACGCAACGTGGGCCAACTGAATATTGCTGGTCAATTGTCTGACACCCTCAAGAAGAAAAGAACTGCTGGTCAATGAGCCTAACGAAAGTGAGTGAATGAGCGCGTAGTGAGTGAAGTGTATGAAAAACTGGCAGGTGGGGAGAAGGCATAGCCGGCATTTCTCACTCGGAGCCAGGTCGTCAACCTAAAACGCAGCGCGGGAAATGTTAAAACAGCCGTTTCAGCTGGAGCCTGCGCATTTGTGTTGGTTAGAAACAACATTTCTCCACTCTGCGGGTCTGGGAGTGTTCATTTTCGTGGGCCCAGCAGATTGCACTGGCCAGTATCATCCTCTGAGTATGCAACCTTTAACCCAAAAAGAATATATATCTATAACTGCCGCACCTTTTCAATCACCAATTCACTTATTCACTTTGATTGTCTTTTCATCTATAAAAAGTTGTGTTTTCAGTTTAGTTATTGAGTCCTTTTTTCTTATCTTCGATTCACTTTTGTTTGTCTTGTCACTTTACTGAAATTTCAACTGCTGATTTAAGCCAATTATCTAAGCCAAATAAAACTTGGCTAACACGACTTGACGGCACAACAGCTCGAGTGCGACTGATGCGAAGCTTTTTTGCTCTCTCACTAAGTAAAGCTTGGAACCAACATGGCAAACGGAACACTGTGTGAAAGCTCTAAAATGGCAATGGAACAAGAACAGTTTGAATATAAAACATCGACTCCAAGAATCGAAATACTATAGAAATTAAATAGAAGTTTGCATAGGAAATTAACTGTAACTAAATGCATTAAATGAAGTGTATTTTCTCTATTATTTTACGAAAAAATTTCTAATTTTTTCCAATAAACTTTGGCAAATTTTTGAAGATTTTTAAAAGTCAAAAGTCACAGGCAAGCAATTTTGACAAAAAGTTTTTTGAGTTACACAAATTATGAAATTATTATTTTCCATTAATCTTAACTTCAATAAACTCTAATTTCTTATTTAATTCAATTTTTTTAGAGTATCTGAAAAAGGTTATCGCTTTCAATCTCCATTTACATCTTAACTTTACCTTATTTGTTTGTGAATTTTCGGTTTAAATTAAATTTTATAATTATAATTGATTAATACTAAGTTGAAATATGATAAAGTTTAAATCAAATTGATCGGTATCTTTGAAAATTGGTTAGAAAGTGGTCGAAAATGGTTGGAAATGGAAATGGAAATTATTTTTATAATTTCTTTAAAAATCTTAAATTGCCTTACATTTGGAAATCTTTAGGGTTTTAAACGGTTTTGAAGTATGCGAAAAAATAAAAAAAAGGCTATCTCCTTTACTCTTACGACCATAGAAGCACTTTAGCGCCACCATCGACCAACGGCTAACCTCATCCATAAAACGTAAGCATAAGTCGTTTCCTTATATTCCATAAACTAAAGTCTACTTTTTCTAATGATTTTAGATTAATGGTAAAGTTGTTTATTAGAAAAACTTAATAATTTGTTGAAGCTGAAAGAAAAGCAAAACATAATTCGAAATGATCTGAAATGATGGAAATTTGTGATGTTTTGAAAAGTTGATAAGAAAAAAACAATTTCCGATATTAAAAAATATCTCTTATAAATTGTTGCCTAACAGGTATTTCCCAGCCAAGTTGGTTTCATTCTCTTATCCTGCAATGAAAAGCGAAAAGGTTTTTCTTAAGGACAAATTTGTCTGGAACAATTTGTCAGAAATATCTTACAGGCTTCTTTAAGGACAAGAGATTCTTAGAGTATAGATTTATGAGGAACTTGTGGGGGATAAAGGACTCCTGAGAGTCAAATACATTAAAATGTTATTGCAGTCTGCCGTCATGAATCGAATAATCCAATTGAAGATTTTTGGCAAAGAAAAATACAATTTGAATTTCGACCTGACTTGGTACTAATTTATTCTTTAAGAATTTTACTTATAAAAAAAAAGGAAACAGAATTATAAGTAATATGAAGATATCTAATTAACTACTATAAGAGTCTAGATAATTATACATCATTTGGAAAGCATTAAGTACTTTATTCGTTGCTTTACTCTAATTGTAAGTGTAGGAAAACGAAACTGAACGAATGAACTATTGCCTTTTAATGCCCTTGTGATAGTTAGTTTCGCAGGGAAACTTTTTAAATGCTTTCACAAAAAGTTGGCCAACAAATTGAAGTTGTCCATTAACGCCTCACAAAGCAGTTGCGTCCACTGCAGACTCACGCACACACACAAACCTAATTACCGATGCAGTCAAAGGAGCAGCCAGGATGTAAGAGAACAAGGGCCCACAATGAAGGTCCCCAAAAGGGGTTTTGGCTTAAACAAAACAAAGCAAAAACGGGACTGGAAAGCAAAAGGGGAGCAAAAAAGAAAGGTAAACCACCAGCCACTGACCCAATTATGTAAATACTTTTGAGATATCCTTTGACGTCACATTAGGTATACGGGAGAAGCAGCCGCTACCAATAATTCTAAAGCCACCGCATCAATCATGGGACAAGATGAAATGCAATACCTAAATATTCAAATTGAAATCAAATTGCGCAATACACTAAAGCAGAGGACAGGATAATTGTATATATGTATGTGGCGTGTGTGTATGTGTGAGTGTGTGTTTGTTGCTAGCCTGGGCACTTGAATCCTTTTTAGACCACCTGAGCCCTTATTGCCTTGTTAAGTGACTAGAAATCAAAAGTGTCTTATAGGAGCCACGACACACGATAACCAGATACGACCCCCCATTGCCAGATTGTCCAATTGGCGTCGAGTCATTTGGTGTGCATATTAAAAGTGAAAATTTCCCGAAGCTCAACTAGCTTGACATCTTCTGCTTTTGAATGGTGGCTAGAGTTACTTCCTGCCAGCAACCCGGCCGCCTGTTACTCTGCTGCTGCGCATGTCCCACGGCAACACAGTCAAACCGTTACACACGGGCAACAGGTGCGAGGGCACACAAAGTGGTCTTTGGTCCTCAGGTTGGCTATAAAAACAGCTTCCTGCATTGGCAGAGCCATCAGTTTCAGTTGTCGCATGTCTTCAAAGGCTTCGGCCACGGCTCCGGCTACGGCTACATTAATAAACCACTCCCACTCTCATTCGCTGCGTGCAACTTGATCTTTGGTGGGGGTTCAGTTCTAGAAAGTCTCCATCAAATTGTTTACTCAAGATGTCTTGTGTAAACTACTTTAAAATGTCTAATTATTATTAAAAATTAATGAACTCAATTTCAACATCAACAAGAATAAACAAACACAAAAAATGTTGTCACGAATGCGTCAAATTTGGTTGCTGGTTTTGCTAATTGCAGGTAAGTTCAGTGAATTATACATAAAATTAAGTTCCATTAAATTATATTAGTAAATTTTGTCTTAAGTAGAGAATATTGATCAGATAGCATCAAAAAACCTTTTAGTGAATATTTAAAACAAAATTTTATTTTAATTTTGAGATAAAAACTGCAAAAGAGTGGTCTCCTATGCGACTTCAAATGAATATGGCCTCTGACGTCATTGCCAACTCTACAAGTTGGCTGATAATTTTCATTCTTTTATGTTTTGTTTATTACTAATGAAATGGCATGCTTTAAAAATTTGCAGTTTTCTTTTTTTGAGAATAATAATGGCAAATCTCTCAGGTACTTACGATTAAATTATGCCAAGTCCTTTGAAATAGAAATCTTAAGGCGGTCAATATGAATCCCTCTGATACTCTAAAAGAACATGATGCATACAAATTCAACTTCTTCTTCTTCTAACCTGAATTAAATGTTAAAACCAATACTAACTAAACCAATGTTACTAGAAATTTAATGAAAAAATACGAGCAATTCATGGGACATATTTGTCTCATTCAATTGATTAAAAAGTTTCGCAAAAACTTTATAGTGTGTGAATTTTTTTTTTTTTTATTTTGTCTTATTTGCAAGAGAGTGAGAGTCTTTAATAAACACTTAGTTATCCTAAGGCTAAGCTTAAATAAGAAAATTCGGCTTTAGGCCCACGAAACAAACTAACTAAGATATGTATTAATAATAATTCATTCTCACATTCATTAATTTGCTGCATTTATTATATTTTCCTTTTCGCTGTTACCTTAATTAAGACACTTGAGGTCAGAAGGATCCCATTGAACTCATCCCCATTTACCCCAATAAGTAGGCAACAATATTTAGTTTAATGTTACTTTGGATGCAAATAGTTGGGTTTTTTTTTCATTTTAAAGTTTGCAATACTCAATAGATAAACTGAGCAAAAGAAAAAGTCTCAATTAGATTTGACAATCAAACGAACATCAAACCTTTTACACGTAGGTAAAACTATAGATGAATTATAGGCAGAAAAACAAAGAGTTTCTCTACTAAAAAGTAACTCATTATTCTGGGTCACATTTAAATAATTATACTTTAAATATAATTTTTAGTTAACCCATCGTATTACTTGTTTTTATTCTTTACTTTACAACTGATCTTTATACCATTGACATTAACAAATTTAATTTTTATGTAGCCAAGAACAAGTGTGATAATATTTATCTGTGAACTTTGTGACATGACCTTTGTAGTACATTTCATTTGCACAATCAGCAATTAAAATCTTTCAGTGCACGAACGGAAATTGACTAGCCATATCTAAGACTGTCGATCTAATCAATTCTTTTGGGGGTGCAGACAATTAACAAAAGGTTAACCTTCTAACCCCCTTACCCCAATTTTACAGCCACACCATTGCAATCAATGCCCATCAGTCAGGCAGCCCCCTGGGATTCAGATTGGGACGAGAGCAGGCAATGGCCTTGGCCTATGGCAACGTCATACCCAAACGACGATTTCGTTGACAACGGAAGCCCATTGCCAAAAACCTCGGCAGTTGGGGAAATGGCCAGCGAGTATGAGGACAGTAATTTCCCAACATTGAATCGGCGTTGGCGTATTTGGCAAAGGCAAAATCTAAAGAAATTGCAACTCGAACAAATGTATCAATCTCCGGCTTCGACTAGAGTGAAACTTAAACGAACGCCCATCCAATGGCCACCCCAGAATCTGGAAAACGTACCCGAGCCAGGGCAACCAAGGTATGCTTATGCCTATGTCTGGCCAAGTCAATTGCGCACTCTGAAACGGAAGCAATTGGATCCCAAGCGTCTTCGATATAGGCCCTCTATTAGTGCTGGTGAGTTCAATTAATCTACGCTCTCGAGTATTTCATTTGATGTACTTTTAGGAGTCATGACCAATCTGGGGGACTTCTTCAATCGGCTCGAGGAGAATGTGCGCTTTGCCGAGCAGTCCCAGCTGAATGAGGCTGACTCGCAATTGCTTGAAGGCAGTCATCCCCATCAGCAGGATCCCGATCCCACAGCGCAGCAAGCAGAGGAGCCAGAATCACCCAATTCCAAGCTATTGCAAGCTGTACGAATGGCATATCGACCCTCACAAAAGATTCGGTCCTTGGTATCACGAAATCCCAAAGGATATCGCGGATCGCAGTTCATTGATCCCAGTTATATGTGGCTGGGCTTAGGCAAATGACAGTAAAAGTAAATGATGCCTCTTGGTCTGGGTTACAACGAATGCCTCAACTAATCATCCTTTGCCCCCCCACCCCAGAAACCCACCAAATAAATATGTTAAATTTCAATTATTGTATGTATATGGATGTATGTGTGTAGTTTAAAAAGCAATAAATATTCAAAGGCAAAGCAAATCTAAGGAAAGAATCTTGCCAGAGTATTGGTCGGAATGGATTTTTTTTACTGAAGGAGATCAGTTACTCACTCAAATAGTCTCATGCCATGTCAAGTCGTAAACCAAGGGTAATCAGAGACTTAAAAATGTTGCTAGTTGTATTCTTAGTAATCAAACCCAAAGTTCTGGACACCCTGGATCACCCCCTGGATCCGTCTCTAGTCTCATTTAAATAATAAACTAATTAATTAATTATTACTATCTAGGCAGTGATATTTGTTGCCTTCGGAAGCGGGTTTCAGCTATGACATACATATATAATACATTGTTGTGTTAAATTTTGTTCAAAAATTTATTACATTAATTAATAATTAAGTATGGCTGTATAATGGTTACAAATTCATGGGTCAGGTAATACACCTCGCTTATCGTCGTCTAAATAAGGTCTATTGTAATAGAGTCCGAGCATCCTGTTCATTGTGTGCTTAACATTTTGAAATTCTTCTTGCAATAGATGCTCTTCATGGATAGCCTTAATGTGTTTAAAGAGTGAGAATATTCCATAGTACACGTAGCAGAGCAAAGCTGAATGGAAAATTTAAAAAAAAATGATCTCAATAAAATTTAAAAGCTTGTGGCTTAGCTTTAAGATAAAGCATATAAAGTAATACTTTTTAAGTTTCTTCATATATATACATATATGCAAATAAAATGTATAATTGGATAAGGGGCTAAAGAATATACATATATTTAGCATTGCAAACCAGAAACAATTCCTCCATCACATTTTGTTTGAGTAGTATATATGTATATTTGCCTAAATCTTTTATTGACTAGCTCAATGACGTTCCTTCTTCCTACTTACCTGTAACTAGCCAGAAGAGCGGCAAAAAAGATTCAATCTCAGTTGAGTGTCCAGCAAATAAATACAAGATTAGAGCACATAGGAGAATACCGGCAACACACAACCATGGCATTAGCAATTGATAACATCTCTATAAAGAAAAACCAAACAATAAAGATTTCATAATTTGCACTGTCTAATCATGATAGTTTCATACCTTTTTGATGCCCACTATTAGTAAGAACGAGCTAATGCCAAACAATGTGGTGCAGGCCAAGGCAAGTCTAAACAAATCATAAGTTTCTAATAAATCCAATTAGTACAAACAGAATAGTACATAAAGAATAAATAAATATTACCTTGAACTGTGTAATTAGGCAATGCATAGTCGTGTGACATCGCTATGGACAAAAGGATAATCCCCAGGGCTGATCCAACTCCTCCGATCTCACCAACGACCTTTCCGGCCCTAAGAAGACTCACGCAGAAGAGGCTTTTCAACATTTTCAATGAAAAGATAAGGGAAAGAACAATAAAATCGCGTATAACTAACTATAAACAACTGATTCAAGTTTCAAGTCCGTTTTCATATATTGTGACCGCTTTATCGAAAGACGACTTAAGACAGACACGTCAGTGTCCATTCATTGTAGTTTTCAGATTGATTCTTTATTCCAAATTATTATTATGCTTAAGCTAAGTTTACATATATATTCTTATGCTGCGACTTATGCGACAGCTACAAAAGAGAGGGAGAGTGTCAGTACATACATACATATTGTTGGAGCGCTTGCATCAAAGTGCTTGGTCAGCGTTCATACGCTGGCCTGGCTCTAGCTCATGTTACGCTTGTGCATACATTGCTTATGTGAATATATGTATGTGCATATACAAATGTACATACATATATGATCATGCTTAGCTGTAGATTTATGTGAATATGTTTATGTACATACATCGATGTATATATATAAACATATTCAAGTGCACAATTATATTTTAATGCGTATATGTTTAATTGTTTATACTTGCAACAGAGTGTTACAAGTTGAGCTCATTGTACTGAATGATTATTTGTATGAATATACTACACTGCCTTTGGAAGCTTTTACTCTTCTTCTCTCTCTTATTTTTCAAAATGTGTTGCCAGATTGTTAGTTTTTGTCACTGGTGTGTTAAATTCAACCATTATATTTTACAATATCAATTATTTATTGAAGGATATGAAGGAACGAATCAGAAGCTAAACTATTTCAAAGGCATTCAGGCCTGTTCTCGTTTTTCGAAGTTAAATTCAACACAGTTTTATCACCTCCTTTAATATGTTACAGGTTTTCCGAGCTCTAAATTTAGTTTTCGATTTGATTTTTGTCATGTCAAAGGACATATTTTTTAAAAAAGTGGTGATAAAAAGTTGAAAACGTTCCGAAACGGGAGTAGGTCAAATCCAATTTTCAATTACTGAAAGGCAAACTATTTGAAAAATCAAATGATATATATCGGGATTGGTCTTAAGTCCAATTTTGACATTGAGACTTCAGACAGGCCTTGTATATTTAAAAATTGACATACTTGGGATAAGCTGAGCTAATGCTTGATGCTCACCATTTTTAATTTCTCTGTTTTTGGATTTATCCTGGTCCCGAGTAATCTATAATATTTATACCCTTACTTACTTACATGTGATTAGAATGGTCAATAGCATTCGATTACCTCAACCGAAAGTCAGGAAAATAAAACATTCCTTAAATAGATAATATTATTGAAATAGAACGAGTAATCAACTAAGGCACGAGATTCTACAAAATTGAATTCACATTAACTTATCCATCTGAACATCTGAGCTATGGTGCTGTGTGCAGCGAAAATTAATAATGAAAACTTGAAGCCATCAGTTTCTTAAAAAAAAAAAAAAAAAGTATTGGATTATCTGCTCCCAGAAGTTCATTTCAAGGAATGAAATAACACCCGTCACTTATCCTGTGACCTTTCCGGCAGTATGAAGACTTTTGCCAAACATTTTCTCTCAATTTTACTTGAGGTCAAATAAGTCGACTTCCTGATACAGAGGCTTGACTGCGTAACTTAAAAAAAAAAAACCAAAAACCTTGAAATGTTCAAAGTCGCAATACATTATGCTTATTTCTCTTATACTTATGCCAATGACTTGGCACTACTTTGTTGATAAAATTTTGATTTCTGTTTATTTTTGTCGAATGAGTCATATATGTGTGTATTTATGATAACCATTCGGTTGCTTAGGCTAAACTTTGTAAAAAGTGAATCTCAAAATCATTTTGTTTTATTTGCCTTTGTTTCAGAATTTTCCAAATTTTCACAAATTTTTAAACGATTTCTAAAAGTTATCAATTGAATCTTAATTTGGGATATTTCAAAATAAAGTGAAATACTTGAATATTTGAAAAAATTATTTTAACAAAATATTATGATGTTTAGAAGATTATATTTTTACGGAAAATTAACGACATTATTGTAACTTAAAAAAAATATTTATTTTTGAAATACTCACAAAATTAACTAGATTGGAGCTTCATGAAATTATTGGAATATTTTTTGGCTCGCTTAAATAGATTAGTGTTTAAGGTAATTCGAATCAAAGTTGGTTTTGAAGGCATTAAAATGAGCTTCACTTTCAAAAATTGTTAAAATTTAAAGTTGAAGAGTCTATTTTTAAATTAATTTTTTGTCAATTTAGTTATTTTGATAAATGATTGAACATTAAATCAACTTTTCAGTGATCATAATATATCTTTAAACAGCGCTCTTTAAGAAGAGAGAGACAAAAATATATATGGAAGGGAATTATTATTTCCTTTATTATTGGTATGAAATCAGTTTTCAACAATATCATGCGGAATCGAAAACAGTTAAATCAATTTTCAACTATGTATTACCATTCAGTTTTAGTTCAGAAGTTACACAGACTCTTATCAAAGCCAACCCTCGCAATCGTACGGGGAAGGACACCAAGTAGATCCTTCAACATTAAAAATATGGTTAATATGATAAAGTTTGTAATCATTAAGCATAAAATTAATAAAGACACATTGCAGTTAGTTAAACATTATATTTTTATGATGCAGAAATAAAAATTCTAATTAGTTATTACAAAAATAAAATATGAAGATTAGAAAGTGACAAAACATTTAACAATTACATAAAATTGTACAAAAAACTCTGCTGAATGGGTTAATGAATTTAAACCAAACACATTGTTTAGAATTTGACATAATTGGGATAACTGTCGATTTCATGATCATCGATTTCGCTTCCTCTGTTCTTTCGTTTCTCCTTGGCGGGAATATCTTTAATATGAAAAAACAGAGAAATTGTGCCATAAAAAGCGTATCCGAACAAAGCTGAAATAAATGTTAAAAATTAATTATTATACTTTAAGAGGCGTAGACGATGCCGAAAACTTACATGTGATTAGAGTGGCTAATATTGCAATAATTATCTCCGCTGTGTTGGTTGTTCTAGAAAACTCGCTATATGTAAAAGCAGTTACCAAAAAGAACAGACCCAGTAAGATGCAACCGGTAATCATCCAAGGTATCAGCAATAAGTGGCGATTCTACAATTAATTAATTGGCATTAATTATCCGATCTGAGCAAATGATGTGTTTGTATATACCTTAGTAATGCCATTTATAAGCAGAATCGAACTATGGTAAAGCAATACCATGAAAACGAATAGAGGTCTGGAGACAGAATCTCCTTCTAAACAAAAAAATTATATACATATTTTCGAAAACAATATTAATCAGTTACATATATTTATTACCATAATTAGGTCTGTCACGTAATGCAACGTCGGAACCCACTAGGATGGCCAGTATGATGATCCCCAGAAATGATAGAGCACTTGCCACATAACCAGTAACCTTGCCGGCATCATGGAGACTTTTGCCAAACACATGCTCCAACATTTTATCTCTAACTTTTGTAATAATTTTTAACTGAATGCCAACTAAAACGACTTCACGATACGAAAGCTCGACTGTGACTGATTAAACCCAACCAAGCAACCTCAAAATCTTTCAAAACCCCAAAAAAATTTAAGCCTGTTTCTTTGAAATACCAATCTCTTGGCATTATATTGTTGATAAAAAGCATATTTTTGTTTATTTTTATTGAAATGAGACTTTTAGTAGCACAAGAATTCGTTTGCTTAGACTTCACAACCTACTTGAAATTTATTTTTGGAATGATTTTTAAAAAACTTACACGTGAGTGGACCAACAGCCATCACTATTATAATAGGCAGGGACACTGGTTTCAATTGGTCCTTGTATTGCAAAACCGGACAAAGACAAAACGGACAATAAACTTAGCAGTCGTATAGATCCTTCAACATTATCAGAATTATAGTCTTCTTCGACCAACTGAAATTTGTTGAAAACTTGTTTTAAACAAAGATAAGAGTGTATAAATAACTAATGTGGAAAATAATCAAGGAACATTTTATACCAGTTTGTATTTTCGCCTATTGCTAGAATTAAGATATACCAAATAGGGAGTTTCCAATTTTGTGTTGGCCAATTGTCAGGCCTAAAAAGGATTATTAACACAAATAAGTTTGGATTAATATTGAAAAGATTAAAGAGATGTAATAAGAAGAAAAACTTGTCTCTTGAACGAAATCATTTTTTAAGATTTAATCACATAAAAATTTATGTTCAAACATTTTGCAGATATTTGACTAAATTAGATTTTAAAATAATGTGGATAAACGTCGGTCGGATGAAAGCCTTTATCCTGGATGTTGCTAGAATAGAAACCTTCATTTCTTAAAGCTTCATTATGTCCTTCAGCGCGGATTTTCCTGATATGATGGACGAGAGAGCAAATGCCATAGTAGACGTACATTTTTAATGCTGAAATATATTTAGAAGACAGTATTAGAAAAAATATCTGAATATAAGTAAAAGCAACTTACCCAATATCAAACCAATAATAACGATATACATCATTTGCACTAGAAGAGTTTTTGGAGTCATCAGTTTAAAATAAAGTGGGAATCCAACACGAGCAAACGTTATTATGAAAAATCCAGAAATAATCAGCCAGGGCAATAGCAAAAAGGCTTGATTCTATAACAATAATTTTCCATTAACAAAACTCATTATTGTGTTTATATTTATATATATTCTATACCTCCGTCGTGCCCATTATTAGCATAATGGAGCTAAGGAAAAACAATACAGTTAACACCAACCAAACTCCAGAGTTATAGTCATAATCTGCAAAATATGTTTATGATTAGTAATTTATGAAATTTATTTAGTATGTACAAAAATTTTTATTACCTTGCAGCGCCAGTTTACTTAGGGCAACATCGTGCCCAACAACCATGGAAAGGTATATGATGGCCCCGAAGGATACAAAAGTCCCCACAGAACCAACAACCTTGCCGGCCGTATGAAGATTCATACAAAGTAGATTGTCCAACATTTTTAAAGATTTCACAAACAAGTATAGTCGTAATAATTATTTGTCAACTAGAACGACTTTACACTACAAAAGCTCGATTGCGAATGCAGAATTAGAAACCGAGATAAACGTTCAAATGTTTGCTAACTTTTAAGTATTTTAATGAGCACAAAAACAAAAGTATCTATTTCCACTCATTTGAATAGTATACCAACATGGGGGAGGGGGTTTCTTAGTTCTTATTTCAAAAAAAACGAAATACTTAAATAGACATTGTATACAGTGGCTGCTATGTTTATAAATTGTAACTTGTTAAGTAACATGTTTTAAGTAATTTCTTAGCTGGTTTATTGATAATGAACCATAAATGCATGGCAAATTGTCGTTTTAAAAACAATTTAGCAATCTAGAATTTCGTATGCCAAGTGTGAACAAAGAAAATGTAAATAATCTTAGAGCTTTTGCTGCAGCCCGAGAGGAAGTTGTTTTTCCCCCAAGGAGAATGCGGATAAACCGCCGGCTTTTCGAAAAATTTCTTTTCGTTTTCGTGATTTTCAATATTATAATTCCATCGTGAAATAAGTTGTACTTGTGTAATTAATTGCTTAAAGAACAACACACCCCGCAATAAGATTAACCCCCTTACCAAACAAAGAAAGAATTGAAACCAGACAATTGTCGAGGACTTTTCTTTATTTCCTTACTGCAAGTTGAATAATTACATTAATTTAAATTTATGAAATTTAAAATAATACTTAAACAAAACTAGTTCCATAGCATAACAAATACTGTGATACTATTTCGTGCCAGGATTTATTCTCTTTAAAATGCTTTTCAGAGCTGAAACGGAATGGAATGTGAGAGAAAATGTGTCTTGCTTTCAATGAAATATTTTATTCAATTATAATTGAAATATAACATTAATCATAATGCGATAAAGGCCTTATCGAAGAACAACTACAATAATGTTTAATGGGTTTTTTTTTTTTTATTGTATTTGAAACAACAATTTCAACTGATAAGTGGTTAATTTCTTTAGCAATCACAGTAGTGAATAAAGTTGTTTATAAGTTTCAAAAATTATAAAAAATGCTTTAGTTTTAGCTGTATGTATGTTCATAAGTATATAGAATAATTATTGTGTCTTACCCATGAGTACACCAATGACTAAAATTTCAATCAATTCCTTAGCCACGGTTAACATTAAATCCTTTAGAAAAGCGCCAAATAGGCAAGAATTCAAGAAGAGTCCTATACTAAAGACCAAGCTTATCATCCAGGGCAGTAGTAATAAGTAATATAAGCCTAAGGATAGATTGATGACTCCAAGTAATGATCCAACAACTCCGATGCAACTAATGCTACTCTTGTCCATTTCTTAGGTTCAAGCAAAAACTACGACCTAACGACTCAGAAGCCTACGAGGAAATGTTTAATTAAAATCTGAGAAATCGAAATCAACAGTAAAGAAGGCCATGAAAAATTATACAAATTTTTATTTCTCTGCCATAGTTTCTGCACTTTGGTAGATTGCTGACTCACTCACCAAATCACAGAGGAAGTATTAAAATTTATTTTACCTTTTCTTGAACTTCTTTTCTAGTTAACCTTTTTATGTATTTCTTTAAAGTTTAAAGATGAGACAATATGACAATATGACAATATGAGACAATACATTTTTAGGACAAAATTACAAACAGTTTGCCAAAAATTTATTTCAATTAGAATGATCTAACTTACAATCTTTGTTTTACTTTACTTAACTTACTTTACGTAAGTGCGACTTTGATTCGATATTGGAATTTAGTATTTTAGTATTTTTCCATAGACATAATATCCATATTGACAGGAAAATGTTTCAAATACTGCGATTAGAGTGTTGTAAAGGTATATGTGCAAAGCTGAAATAATTTGCAATTATTTTTTCATACAAATTTCTTAATAGGTAAGTCTAGATATCTACATTTACCTGTAAGTAAGATAATGACAACTATTGCCAACAAGGCTTGAGCCATTGTTAATACTCCGAGCAAGGCTAACAAACCGACATGAAACAAGTCATAAATGAAGATGAGCATTATGGCAATACCACAGATCATAGGCCAGGATAACAGCAATATTTTACCTCGCTATAAAAAGAGAAAAACTGATGTACTTCTATTGGACTATAAGTGTATTTGATGTGCACCTTTATGGTATCCACTGTGACCAGAAATGAGGCAAGAAAGTTCATAACAATAATAGCCAAGGCAATGCTGTATTTAACTAGGATATCTGAATAGTAAAGGATTATGTTTAAAAGGGAAAAAATGCACAGAAGTTTCTCGTTAATGGGCTTACCACTTACTATAGGTTTGTGCATTGTGCATTTTTTGGGCGATATCCGTGGTTGTAGACAGAATTAGAGACAGGCCAGTAATAACCAGGAGTGATCCAATTCTTGCCAGCCCACTGAAGGCAAACACTTTCAGTCCTTTATTAGCCATTTACGATGAAGTAGACCTTAAATGCGAACTGAATGACTCATTGCACGTTTTCTCGACTTGTCGTCGCAAAGATTCGATTGCAAATGATGAACTGAGCATAAACAAATCATAAACTTGCCGCGATGTTTTGTAATCCACGAATTGGACTGCAAAATTATTTTTAATTATGATTTCTTTCGATTTCGATTGCCGTCGATGAATAGAATTACTGCAATGCTCAATAGAAATCAGTTATTAACTCTAGCATAAATTAAGAAACAGGATAAGCTCTATATATTCTAGCTTTTTGTAGTATATAAAAAGAAAAACGTTTCCTTGTTTCTAACAATCTATAAAAGTAACGTATACGCAACGTCAGCCAACTAAATGGTGCGGTCTTTCGAAAATTGAACATAGTGTGACCGCTCGATAGATAAAGAGCTTTTGCATTAAGGAGCTTTTGCTACGTTTGCCTAACTGTACAAATTACCGCTCATTGCATCTGTTTAAATATCTTAAGATATTTATAAACAATATAACTATGAAAGCTTGGTAAAATTCTATTAATTAATAAATACATATATATTCTTCAATATTTGGAAATAACTGTAAATTCGCTAGGTTTTATTTATTGACCCTAGTGGTGGCAGTTGCATCCGATGGTCAAACGATATGCACTAAAATGACTCCACTCGGCTCCACCAGGAAGCTTTGCGTAGGTAGAACATTTTTATTGCAACCCAAGAAAATCTGTATCTATTGAATATGCACAAGAGTTAGAGTATCGACTCTAAGATATCCTGTAAATTCAATTCAATTGTGAACTTAACTGAATACGTATAGCTACATTAACTAAATAGCCAATGAGAAAGTAGTTAAATTTCGTTTCCAAATAAATTGAATCTAAGTGCACACTGTGACGGCTCTTAAAGCCTCTTAAAAGCCTTTTTAATAACTAGGTCATCACGCAGAAGGACTTGCCACGCTTGACTTGCCCAAAGGCGATACTCTAATTGACCTGTTGCACTTATAATCGTCTCATTCCTTTCTGACCTCGCGGCGCACAGGGTATACAAAGAGGATTAAAATTTTTTCAAAAGTACAAAAAATTGTTAAAAATTATGAATAAATTGTTTTGCATGCGTCTCAGCACGGCTGGTTATGTTATTGGTGGCATGAGCATTGCCATTTCGAGTATTGTTATATTCTTTAATATCATTGCCTTGGCCAACATTGATGAAATTGCCCGTACAATTGAGAGCTATATTCACAAAAAAGTCAAGCGTTCAGGTAAATTAAAGGCGTAGACGTAGAAATCGAAACCGAATAAATTGAGTTGCAACTTTTACAGATTTGGCATACGCATTGAAATTGTATTTGGCGGGATCTGTTATCAGTATTGTGCTAGCCAGTATGTTGATAATGGGCATTCGAAAGGTATTCACTTGTATATATATGCGATTTTCTTGATATCATTAAACCTTTTTTGGTGTTGCAGAAGCGACCTGGCCTCATGTTACCATGGATGGCAATAACAGGCTTGGCAATGGTTTTAAATATTTGCTATTGTCTGGGTCTATTAATAAACGTTATTCTCGATGGTGCTGGATTACTACCGACTGTAGTTTCATTCCTATACCTAGGTACTTTCTCGTTGAATGCTCCTTAAATTACCTACATCGATTCGAGTTTTTGTTTTCAGGTATATCTATTTACATATACATTGGCATGTATTCTCTGTACCATCAGATATGTCGGGGAAATGCCAATCCTCGCATCGAAGCAGGAGATCAAAATAGTCCTGAAGCTGCTGCTGGACTATATTCGATTTAAAAAGTTGATTAAATTTATCAAAAAATCAGTATTACTCTGCAGAAATATATTGAAGGATGTCTTTATGTCTAAATATTCTCGATGTTGGCCAACAATTGCAATTTCTGTATATGTATGTATGCATGTATAAATGTATTTATGTAAATCTCGTCTACCATGTTCTTAAATATATATTTGAAAAATATATAACACACAACCGTTTGTGTATGAAAATGAAAGGAAATGAAAGGCTAAATAATACTCAATTTATAAATACATTTTTTGTTAATAACTATTCCTATTCAATAATATCATAATAGTGTAAGTAGTTTCATACTTAATGATCATTCGTATAACTATTATAAAAATGTATTTTACCTGGCACACGGTCCGCACACTGTGCCCTAATGTTACAGGTATTGAAGGCCAGGATATTTAAATGGAAAAGAAATTCGATAATTACGTATACGCATGGGTGGTATACATATGTATGTACATATATGTATGTATATGGGTTTAAGTGTAAAATACTCATGTGTTTACAAGAGATGACGAAGTATCGACTTTTCATTAGACTGTTGATCGAACCAACAATATTCAATGATATCGAACTTTTACTTTGCAAAGCTTTTTTACTTTTTGTTTTTATATTAATTGAACCAACATATAAAATCCATATAACATATACCGCCCACAGCATCTTCACCACAGAAGAGAAAGTAAACATTCTGATTCATTACAAAGTCATGTTTATTTCAGTTTTATTTTCGATATGACTTTATATTCTTTAAGTGTATTAAAACGCCTTCTTGACTAAATATTTTTAATAATAATTTGAAACAAATGGCAAAATTTTTAGGTAGTAATCTTGATCTGTGGGTTATTAAAAATGGGACTAAGACATCTGATTCATAAATTTAGTATGTCTAATAAGTTAGAGGTCAAATTTAGTAGCTTAATAACTAAGGTTTGTCTCAAGTCTTCAGTCTCAAGAGTTGCTATATACTCACAAATTTCATTTCAAGCTCTTGCCAAATACTTTTTCTGTATACTAAATCTATATAAAGCACATCCCGTGTTTGTACTCAAGTACTATCATGTTATATACATATGTAGGTACATATATCAGGTTTTCCAATCTCTTGTTGTTTTCTATAGAATCCCACAACCAGATTAATGAATGACGTGTATCTACATTTGTATATACATCACTTAATACGTAAATTATAATTGCACCTAATAACACTAATGTAGCAAAACAATTTATAGGTACATTTTCTGGGAATAACCCCTAGAATTTATTTCGAAAATGCCAATTATTTTTAATATGTTGATAAATGTATATATGTATGTATGTATGTATATTTATGGCGCAATAATATTGATGCTTTTATAAAAAATAAACTGGATAATATTTAAGTTATAATAATATTTCGAAGGGCAATATTCGGCAATATTCGGCAATATTAAATGCATTCAATCATTGCTTAGAGTTTTACATAGTTAGGATATGAGTCAGTCTGATGGACGGCTTTTGGTTGTAGGACCACACGACTCTCCTGGTCACGAATACTCTGAATGTGTTTGAAGAGCGATAGTATTCCATAGTAGATATAGATGTTTAGAGCTATAATAAAGATGAAAATTAAAATAAGTTATCCTTCTTTTTATATTGCACTTTTGGAGACAATGAAAATTTCAAACAAAGAGATCTTTCCAGTGATTATTTGAAATTCAATATAATGCAGACTATGCAAAAATGGGTATGAATCTGTAAACAATGATGGAGCAGCATTGAGAGGCAAATTGCTGAATAAACACTCGATGAAAAAAAAAAAGAAAAAAGATGGAAATTCCCTCTTAATCCGGGAATATATGAAACTTCCTCTGTATAGCAAGTTGCTTGTGTTTGAAGCTTATCATGATACTTTATAGAAATATATATATAGTATATATAAAAGCACTGATACTGATACTTTCTGTAAAGCAAGTGAATTCTTAGAAATTGTTGAATAAAAATGTAGAGAAGGGCGTAGCTACGAATCTTATTGAAACGGAAGGGGGACTTGTGCAATTCAAAACACCATGATACATATAAGCTATTTCTGTGACGCATTGTACTCACCCAAAGCTAAACCGGACATCACTACGTACACCACAATTGGACCTGCACTAGCTTCTTGAGCCACTAGAGATAAGCCGACAAGGGATTGAATGACGTTATAGGCAAGCCCAATGCCAGAATTAATGAGCCAAGGCAACAGGAACAAGTGACGATTCTGTGATGAAAAGAAAATTCAATAAATTAACATACATATCTACCGCCCCCCCCAAAAAATAAACAACTCGATTACCTTCATTGTGCCCAGGACAAGAAGTACCGAGGACAGGAAATTCAATAGAAGAATAGCCAGTCCGATGCTGCAAGCAGTTACAATAACTAAAACAAAAAAATACATATACATAAGTTAAGTGCAGATTTGCCAATATCGTGGATTACTTACTCATATGAGCTGCATCTTGATCAGGTGGACTGATTGATATATGAGACACAATAGTGTCTACATTGATCAGAACGGCGGACAGAGCGATGATCCCCACAAAAGAGACAATGCATCCCAACCAGCCAAGGACCGTGCCGGCCGTATGGAGACGCATGCAGAACACCCCCTTCAACATTTTTAAACAATTTCACAATTACTTTTCCGAAAAAATTAGAATATTTCAGCAAATGGAGAACAGATTAGCTGCGTAGTTCGATCGCAATTAAAAGACTGCGAAAAAATATTGTAAGCTTTTAGAACTTTTGAGCGAAGCCAACTGAGACACATGTACATACATCAGTTTTAGAGATGGGCGAAAAAGCTTTATCTACTTTGAACAATTGCCATCACTAAACAGCTGACAAACACTTGCGGGAATATTCAAAGTTTCTAAATTCAACAATTTATGGTTTCCCCCCAAAGTGAAAGGGCAAAATTTGAATTAATTTTTTAGTAAATAAATGTGTATGTTTGTATTTGTAAATTGGAGTAAACCAAAATGCTTGTTAAACAGTATAAAAAATATATATGCATCTGTATATATCCAGGATAATATTAACATCAGATATTTTCGAGGTATAAGTGGTGTAAATTATTCATCAAATGGCTTAAAGTTTGGAGTAGTTGGGATAAGTATCAGTTGGATAGGCAGCTTCATTGTCAACTTGTAAATTCAAAGGTTGCTCTTCTTTCTGGATCTCCTGAATATGTTTGTATAGCGAAAATATGCCACGGAAAATGTAGATATTTAAGACTAAAAAAAAAAAACAATGAATTTCAAAAATTTGTATTTTGGAAAGATTAAAGTTCATCGAGAGTAGCCAACAATCAAAAATATGTGTATATAATAAGCCGATAAGCCGATAAGCCGATGTACATATAAATATACATATATGTACTTTAATCAATAAGCTTGTGAAGAGATCTGTGAAAATGTGTGACAATACTGAAATAGAGTAACTTACTCAGAGTTAAAGTATAACCCACTAGGGCATAATGCATTTCGCTAGATCCTGCTAGTCTTATGAAGAGAAACACTTTGTAAATGAAAGTCAAGACCATGGCAATGGCTGTGGTAATTAGCCAAGGCAACAGATACGAAGCACGGTTCTGAAATAAAAAGTAGAAATCCAAAAACCTAAGCAATGGCATCAACTAACAATTTTATTAAATGGGCATACCTTTTTGGTGCCCACAATGAGCAGAATGGAAGTAATTAAACTCCAGATAACACTGATCAAGCAAAAAATGCCAACAGCCACAATAACTAAACAAAAGAAATCATGAATAAATTTTGCAAAAAACGCCCAAAAAATCTTTTTAACTTACTTGTATGGAAATGCTCCTCCCTCTGTTGCATACTCTCGTTTTCGGCTGCAGAAAAAAAAAAAAAATACAGATACATACACACTTATTACCATAAAGATTTGGGTGCTCTTACGTTTAAACATGTCCGTTTCATCTCTGGCAAACGACCTGGCCAACTCATCGGCACTAAGCAGAGCTGCGCCAATGAAGAACATCAGCAGGATTGAGCCAATGCATCCTAGCCAACCAATGACCAAGCCGGCCGTATGAAGACTCATACAAAATACTTCATTTAATAATTTCGCCATTTTTATTTTCACTTTTTTCGCACTTATTTTGAACAGACACACAATGTCTCTGCTTGAACTTCAAACACTAACTATTTGTTGCAAATTAAAGTGCCAAAAATTCAAGAGCTTTTGCAAAACATGTTTTGTTAGAGTAGCCAGAGATCGAAAAGACAACGCAAAAGATGAGCTAATTGAAAAGCTTTTGCGAAAAAGACAAGCTTGTCACCGGGGCATTTGTGTATTTTATTTTATGAATTTATAAATAAATTCTACATAAATGAAGTCTCTGTATTTCATCCGCCATGTAGTCCCCAAGTAATAACTAGCTGATCCTGTCTAAGGCAATAGACAACAAATGACATAGTCGTTGATCTTAATTTTGTAAGCTCTGATGAACTACCTTCAATATTGTAAGATGTTAATAACTGTTAATGAAAATGTATACCGTTAAATTATGTTTATATTTGAATTTCAATCAGATCACTCTATTTACTTCACTTTTTCAAATTTTTTGCAGGATACCCCAAGGACTTTTCAGATGCCTCCGATTTTAAAATTGTTGTAATCTCTTAACATAGGTATGTATGTATGTGTGTATATATGAAGTGACATGAAACATTTTATTCACAAAACATAGATTCTTTTTTGATAGAGGGTGTAATATATGTACATATGTGATTTGAATAGGTATCGGTTTGAATAGTATTCTGGCATTCTGAATTCGGACAGTCATAATACACATAGATGATGCCCACAGTTGAAACGGAAGTGGATACATACATACATACATAATAAGAGAGATTAATTTGAAATATTTTGGGCGGTTCAATTTTCATGTATATATTTTTTAGTTTTTTTTTTTTTTGGGTGATAAGGATGTTTTTACTTATCAATTGTTCACGTGAAAAATTCCGAAATCCTTATTCAAACCTGTCAGAGAATTGGTATCTTACCCATTCATATCAATAATTACACAGGCCGACATGATTTTTGCTGACGTTAACTTGAGAGGTGTTCTTAAATAATTCGGGTACGCTGATTCTAACTGCATACTTGGTCTAGATTTTGTGAAATCTGGAGATCTGGGGTTGAAAAATAGGCACCCAAAAGTATACTATGGAAAGTTTGAAACAAAAATTTTCAACTTTTTTTACGGATTTTAGAATATTTTGTGTAAGAAAATTAGTTCTTGTTTGCACATATAACTAATATACAATTTGTAAGACGCAGCAAATTCCCACAATTCTTTAAAATTTAAAAGCAGACAATTCTTGAAACCCCTATAGAATACTTTTTGGTTGAAATTTTGCTCATTATAGAACTATATCCGGAGTGTAAGATATTATCCATTATAACAAAGAAATAACTCTTTGATATTTTGTAAATTCCTTTTTAATCAAGCCTAATATATTAATAGGATAAAATAAAAATGTTTTTAGTACAATATTATGCTTATATCATGGAAAAATATATTGCAAATTAGGTCATTTTGAATAATTTGAACGCATTTCTTTCGAAATCCTGACGTGATGGAGAAAAACTAAGTACAGGGCCGTGATTAGCAGCCCCCAATTACTATAGGAGACCTATTGAACTTCAAACACTTTTTCATGACCTCAAAAATGTCGGCCTGTGTTATTAGTAGCAAATCTTGTCCTACTCCTATAATGATAAGCACTAAAGCATTAGCAGAATTCGTCAGCCAAGGCAGAAGTAATAGGTAACGATTCTAAAAAAGGACAATAAGAAATTTCCGTCTGCTTTCAATTAGACATGTATTTTATCTACCTCCATGGGGCCCTAACACCAACATTAAATTGAGAAAAGTCACTTTTCGTGATGGACGAACTGACAAAGGGACATAGTTATATAAACACGACTCGTCTTGTTGATCAAAAATATATGTATATACTTTATATGGTCAGTCTTCTGACACTCTGGTCACTTCTGACCAAAATTTATATACCCTTTTTGCAACAGTATAACACAATAATAAGAGTATCACGAATTTATTGTATTCTTTTGCTTAACTCTCTGCACTTTGTTTTTGTCCATGTCTTGGAAATTATTTGCTATTTTCTTGCCATTTCCCAAAGCAGATGATAAGAATAAGATCATCGGAATCGAGTTAATGCATCCCAACCAACCAACTACAAGGAAAGCCGTATGTAAACGCATCTAATATAGAGACTAACATTGTTGATGATTCTAAAATAAGCACGGAATAGAATTGCTATGTATACAACTTATTTATATGATTCTGTGCTCTTGAGACGAACTTGCCGGCTTAGCTAAGCTTTTATTAGTTGAAAGCTTTTCTTAACTCGTTTTTAAGGGTGGCCCGATGGCAGGAGGGGGATCTGTGTTATCAACCGCCCTCAGCAATAATAATCTAAAATATATGAATATAATGGTTACCTTTTAATACAAAAGAAAAATGTGTATATAATAAAGAATATAAGATATACATATGTATGTGTATAAGAAAAATAAATATTGGCTTATCGCAAGATATTAACATAAAGAAAATCAACAAGCATATATTTATTCATATCGGTATATACATATACCGATACGAATAATTCGAATATTTTATTCTTTTTAAGTTGAAGTGTAATTGGGATTTGTACGACGAACTTGATCCTGATCCGAAATCAACGGTTGCTGTTCGTCTCTTGAGGCTTGAATTTGTTTGTAGAGAGAGTATATGCCGTAGAAAACATACATACTGAAGGCTGAAAATGACACAATATAAACAGAGAAGAGACTGTAATTGTAATCATCATTCTTCACGCGAGGAAAATTAAACTGAAGCTTATCAGCTATACGCGAATAATTTCACAAGAGCTTTTTGCAACTAAATGCATGAGTCTGAGTCATTCAAAGGTACGTACCAGTAGAGAGGAGGTATATTATCATGGACGGAAGAACACTAAGGAAGGACATGTTTTTCGACAAGAGCATTATCCACACGGATAGGTTGTAGATGAATCCCACTGCTATGGATATGCCATAGTTGAACAGCCAGGGCAGGAGCCACAAATGACGTTCCTATATAGAAAAAAAAAGGGAACAAACATGAGTCAAGTGTCAAATTGCATTCAGATATATTTTAACCTTATTCGTTCCGATAAGTAGCATGCCCGAAGCTAGCATTTGTATTACACTCAAAGCCAAATAGATGCTGAGTACGATAACAGCGTCTGGAAGACATATAAAAGCTACACCTGCCACCCCTTTTTATTACATCTGCATTCTCTTACATGGACGAATATCTGCCTCTGTTATTTCGGGATCATTCCAATTCTTTACCATTGCCTTCACAAGTTCATCAATCATGCCCAGGCAAATGCCAAGGATGATGGTCGTCAGTAGGGAGCCCACTATGCCTATCCAGGCGATAATGACACCGGCAGTATTAAGCCGAAAACAAAAGAGCTTGGTTAACATTTTCACCGTTTCTTTCTAATAGGGAGAACTGAAGTAACACTTCTCTGCGCAGTTAGATTGCAACTAACAAAGAGGCCCCAATGGATATAATATTCCTATATATGTATGTACATACATACATATGTGTATGTAAATTCGTGATTGCATTTGTATATGTAATAGCTTTCCAAAAGCTACTTTTCAAAGTGACCAGATACCACAAATCACCCATGGTTACGGTCAGCCCACTACAACAGATCATTCAACCTTAAAATGTTCTTTTACAGCTTATAGTAAAATACTTTAGTAAAATACTTTTCCATTATTTATTTTTAGATTAAGAGCTGTAACCCAGATCCAGAGATTAAAGTACACCTTTCAATATCGAATATGTCCCCGAAATGTTTAGATTGATTCTGGTTTCGAAATTTTTGCCCGTTTTTGAAAGGATTCTTGTTTTAAATTGTAATTTGTCGGCCTATGCTACTTTATACCTTTGTTCACCCCCACATTTTTCTTCAAAGATCTCATTTTAAAAATGTTCAATTCGCTGTAAATTAAATGAAATTGCCAACAGTCTGTTATAAGTAAGAATTTTGTATAGATAACAGTTTGTTTTCAGAGTGACCAGGTGCAACGAGTCCCCCATGGGAGAGTGGAGCTCATGTGTTAAACCTATCTCCTCCCCATCATCCATTCGCATACAGAGATTTAGGATGATGCCGCTGCTCTGCCCCCCGCCTTCTGCATTCACACATGCGCTCTCCGTTACTCTCTGTCTTCTGTATGGAACAACTGTTGCTTCTTTTTAGCCCGAATGGGACCGCTTCAGTTGTATTTTGTTGACTGCCGCGTTCGGATCGCTTATTATTTTCCAAGCATCTATATATACAACTAGAACTATCTCTCTCTCTCTGACATTGGCTGTGTGTGTGTGTGTAAGCGTGTGGGAGGCAGTTTTAAATTTCAGTGGCATTTGCTTCTAAACAACAAAAGATAAACACCGCATCCAAAATGAAAGTTAATCTCAGTGTCGATCAGGGACCCTGTAATACAGAGTTACGCAGTTGGTGTCTAGGAATTTCTATATTTTATTTAGTTACCGTTGTACTAAACATCTTTATTTCCCATTCGGGTAAGTGAAATTGAAGGCGTGGCTCTGGTTTGTGTTTTAAAATTTTTCAAGCGAAGCGCCTCATGTCTCGGTGTTGCTGTTGTGTCTTTTCTATAAACAAATTTTATGGGTCTTTTTTTCTTTTATACATATATGTAAATACATGTTCCATTGTGTTAAAAACAAAAAAAGAAATAGAATTTAAAAAAACATACATTTGTACGTATGTACATATATGTGGATATATACATATATTTGACTAGACACAAATTTAAAGCATGAGATAATACTTGTGAAGGCGAAACTTGTTCTCGTGGTTGGCGATGAGTTTATTTTATTTCTGAATTGTTTTGGAATTTTTAGTAATGACGCCATAATTTGACAAATCCATAGACCGATTAGCTCACATTGTCTATATATGTACATATACATATATACAAAATACTATAGAGTTCATTGTAGATTTCATTAATTCAGTCAAAAGGTTTTTGCATTTTAATTACACTCTACGAAGAACCTGAAACTCGTTGTCTATGTCCAAAGAACTTGAACTTGTCCAGTCGAAAATATCTCTCAGTGTATTGAATTTCTTGATGACTATTGCAGTTAATGCGTGACGCTATCACATTGTACCTATATTTAAATGCATATAAATACCCTGCAGTGCACAGAAACACATAGTCTTCCTTTATAAACATAGTATCAAATGACTTAGTATATACAGTAAAGACACTAGTTTAACATGTTTTTTCTGGGCTACCAACTAACTAACGAACTTTGTCGGTTACTGTCTTTGGATGATGACCTGTTAGTGTCGTTATGTGAACTTTCGCCATTATTTCTATAGATGAACTTGTAAAAAGTAAAAAAACCTTGAACAAAAAGCCTGTTTAGCATTAAATAAAAAGCTTTGGAAAATCTCTCTTGGCTACCATTATCTTAAAAGTGATTTCAGTGTTTACCTACATCTTTTTGGAGCAGAGTAATATTATCATCCTTTATGGTATTCTAATTTTTCATCTTTTTTTGTTGTTGCAGCAATCACCTTTATTGGATTCGCTTTAACCGTGGTCGCCAATGTCTGCCTGTTGGTTGCTTGCAGAAAGGTAAACTCTAATTTATGCACCTGATTTTAGGATTAGGATTAATCCGTATTTGTCTTTTATACTAGCCCGATTACAAGTGGGTGATCCCTTGGTTGATATACGCAGTAATTGTGGCCATTGGTTTTCCAATTGCCATACTTGGAGCGATCTTTCATTTTGGAGGCTTTCGGGAGAACACAGGATCTACGAATGTATTGGTCGCTGTTTTAATATATATTATTGAATTCTGTAAGTTAAAAGGGCATGCACCTGAGAACAGGTTTTCATCTTATGTTTTCTTATTACAGTCATCTTTGCCTTTTTCGCTCGACTGGTCTATTCTTATTATCTGCAACTCAAGGGCAGTGACTCTAGCCCTCGAAGTGCCGCCGTTGTTTAAGAATCTCTTTTTCTCCAATTATAAAATTTCTAAAGGGGAATCCCCCAAGTCTGTTTTTTTTCGAATTAATAAAACAAAATATTATGCTTATTTAACATAAAATAGCAAGATGTTATAAGTTTTAAATTTCAAAATTATTATTTACAGAAACGGAAATTCAATTCCCAGAAATTTGATTACTATTGCGATTTCATGCGAAATCTTATATTATCTTTTCCTTTGGGTTAACGGGTTGAATGTTTATTCTTATCTTTATTTTCACCCGGCAGCGTTAAAATAAATAAACTGTAGTGTTCATTGTTAAACACATCGCGCTTATTCAACGTTATATAATTCGCATCGATCAACAGTTTTAGGTTTTACATATAGATATAGTACACTCAGACATATAGTACAATTACATACAGAGGGGGCTCTTCTAATTATTAATGCTATATAAGCTAAACATTTAAAACGATTAATCACACTACATTCACATAGATGTATACATAAGTATATACCTTTATCTAGCTAACTATATTGATATCATACTTTGCTTGGGGATTTTTTAATTTTTTTTTTAACTTAGACATAGAATGGAAAGTTGGTCTTCTTATTATTGTTGGTCTGCATGAAGCTCGTTTCGGCATTTGTTGTGGTTGTGGTAAGTTTCGCTTGAACGGCAGCAAAAATGCGCGCTGGTTGACCCTGATTGATACCAGATTCATGTCTACCACCCAGATTTAGTTCCAACTCGATTTGAGATTTGCTCATCATCATTGTCGTCGTCATTTGTTGCGTTGTCTGCCTGTAGGCCGTGGCCAGTTTTCATCTAGGCGTCGTGATGCTGGGTAATTTCTCAAGAAAATCATGGGCCAACACATCTTCAATCTCTTGCAAACAATTGCTGACATCTAGCTCCGTGTCAGCGAAATTCTGCGGCTGTGGGCAAGCAATGCCTAATGTGGTAAAGAACGCATAAAGCTCTTGCAGGGATTGCAATTGCTGGAAATCCAGCATCAAGTGACGATTTCGTGGGCGTTGAAGAAGCTGCAAAAACACGACATTTCAGTGCATCAGATGTCAAATTAAAAAGCAATCTGGGAACTTACTGGAGACTGGCTAGTGTATTTCATGTCCATAAGTCGAGCTACGCGCCTTACATGCGGCACATACAGAGCACTGGGCAGTTGGGCCAAATTCTCCATACTGCCATTGGGTAAACGGACTTCCTCCTCATGTACATCGAATTCGGTGCCCACAAATGCCCAGCGGTACATTTGAAAATGTGGCAGCTTAGTGGCTGGCAGAACACAACCCAATTCCAATAGCTTGCAGGCCTCCAATTGTACCGAACGCCAATGTTGCATTACTGTCTGAGCATTTAGACCATTGCTGGCACCCAAATTGGAAGTCCAAGACGCATCAGTACCTGCCATAGCTCGCGATTGTTGGCTGAAAAATAACATAAAATGGATTAGGCCTTATTTGAACAAGAAATTTAAAAGTGTGTTTTACCTGCCGCTGTCGTTCTCTCCCTTGAGTTCTTGTTCCATTTGCAAGAACACTTGCACCATCTCGGCTATGATAATAGGCCATAATGAGGTAACATGATCCGGAGACATGCGAAGCAGTAAAACACGGAAACACAAGAAGACTGCGGCCTGCACAGAAGGACCCAATGGCACCAGACGCAAACTATTGGCCAATTGTTCTGCAAAAGTTTAATTTCAATTAAATGGCACGATTTTATATGCGATTCTCATGCTATATTACCCTGTATGTCTGGCATGTACTTGTTGTGTTGATCGAACTCACTGCAATATATCACAAAGGCCAGACGCTTGAGCAGCATTGCTCTCAGTTCGTATTCCTGATCTCTTGAGGCAAATATATTAAGACTTCCTGCCTGAGATAGCGATACTCTGGTCATGAGTTCACGGAATGTTGTATTGTCATAGGTCATCAGGCTATCCATAATCTGGCGCCAGAAGGATAGGCATGAGATGTGCATTTGAAAGAACGCATTATCGAGTAACAAATCCAGCATATCCTTTCGCCAGGCTTTCCTCGTGTATTGAAAGCCACTCAAACTGGCCAGCAATGCGGAGCAAGCATAAAAGAATGGCACATTCCGGGCCGTATGATTCTTTAGATAGGGGGTTATGTTGTATAGCAATGTGGTCACAATGGTAACCACTTTGTCCTTCTCCTGTGAGCCATAGGCCACATCCAACAGATTTGAGAGAATGCCAGCCAAAACACTCTGTGCTTGCAGCGAGTACTGTTGAATGCCTCCGCCCAAGGAGTTGTCCTTGGCCATGCCATCGGTATCCTCTTTCACGGCAAGATTACGTCGCAGCCATGTGGTCTGCTCCAGGCAGGCTCCGGCTACACTGGACAACGAGTCCACAAGTCGTGATGTCACATCATGCAGTTCGCGAACCTCCTTCTTGTCCTGGAACGGCATTTGGGGACAACGCTGCACAAACTCATTGAGCAACATTAGCAAGGCAAATTGGGCCGGCGGCGTGAGATTAAGGCCATCCCGTATGAGAATTAATAGCGGACTCCAGGCATCGGCTAGTTGTGGCGCCGGAGCAGATTTCATATAAAAATAAAACAATTCCAGTGAACTAACCTCAATGCTAAGATGGGCTGGCGGTCTATGTATAGGCGGTGGTGATTTAACCACTTGATGCAACGTCTGGACAAACGAATCCATTGGCATTACTCTGATGCTGGATACTAGCGAGACCAATGAGAGCTGGGCGGGACAAGCCTGCAGTGTGGAATTCCGTTGGAATTGCTCAGCTATAGAATTATTGGAATTATTGCTTGACGAATTGGAGAAACTATTTCCGCGCTGTTGCCAAGTAACGGCTATGGCAGCCAGGAAATTAGCCCCATGATGCAATGAGACGGGCGATAGAAACTCAAGAAGTTGCTGACGCACTGGACGCAATTGGCCCAGTTCACTATCCCAAATGGCGGCCACACTGGTCATAATGCGGGGCAGGTGTGAGAGCACAGCATTGCGAGCAGCCTGCAGTTGAGGATTACGTGGAGCCAGCGCAGTTGTTGACGACTCACTGGCCGAGAGGAAAGAATGTACAATACTATTGAGAAGTTGACCCGTGCTCGAACTTTGGGCCGAGGAGCTTGTCTGTGGATAAGCCTGATTGAAAAGATGCGATAGAGCCGTCTGCTGGGTATTATCCAAAAGACAGTAGTGACACAATATGGTCACCGCTTCCAACTGCGAAAGCACATAATCCGGTGGAAAGTGTCGCTGCTGGTGAAGGGTAAGCTTAGCCAAACGATCTAGATTGCTGCACAACTGATGGACCACACTGATCACAATGTTGGTGAGGGAGCCAAAGGTAAAGCAGTTCAACGAGGATGTCACCAAATCCGTCCAGTTGCGATGTAAATGACGCAACCGTTCCTGCTGCAGTGCACCTAGAACTGCGGCCAGGAACATGGGCTGTTGACTGATGAGGCAATTGGGCAAATATTTAACATTGGCCGCCATACCCTCGGACAGTCGTGTGGGCGATGCATTGCCACCGGAATCGTCGCCAGCTGCCGTCGGCGGTGTATCCTGCCGCAGTTGATGTACCTCATGCTCCAGCCTTATCACGGCGAGCAGAAGACGGAGTAATTGCAGTTGAAAGCAATCCGCATGCAATTGATCATCCTGCGGATCATTGAAGGCCAATACCTGGTCAGCATAGCTACCACCGGCTGAATGGGCATTACTGCTGCGACGAGCATAACTACACACGGAGCTATTGAGGCAGTGCAGCATTACCTTTTGCAACTTTGCACGGGCTAGCAAGTCCGCTATATAACAGGCCAATCCCCTGCCCATACCCTTGACAATCTCTATGAGCTCGGAGCAAATCAATGTTAAGAGTTCTATACTCTCCAGCTGGATTCTACGATTATTCACTATGTCCTGCAATGTGGGCGGCTGACGCTGGGCATCCAGAGACTCGCGCTGGAAGTAACCCCTTGCATAGAACAAACACAGTGTGACCAGCAACTCAAGTTGCATGCATCCTCGATAGCCTTGAGCATATTCTGAGCTACCAACACTGCCACTGAATCCTTTGCCCGATATACTCTTGCGATGGCGTATGAGCAACTGCTTTAAACTGGCACTTGAGAAGGATGTGGTGATCGAGAGACACAGGAAAGTTCTCTTGTCGCAGCAAATTATATTTCTCAGCGTCTGCAGAGCATACAAAGTCTGTCGGGTGTCGTAAATACCCAAGTAAAGTAGAAAATGCGTGTGATAGAGGTGTGCCGAATCGGCCAATTGATGTGAACTGCTGCTCTTCAGACTGATTTGCTCCTCGGCGGCGGCAGCTGCGGCGGCTGCTGCTGCTGCAGCGGCTGCGTTCTGTCGCAGGATCTCTACATTTTGTTTGCCCTTTTCAATGGTTTTCTGCCAATCTGGTTGCAATTTATTTGTCTCCAAGCTAAGAGTACGCCGCTTATCCTCCACATTTATGGTAGACTCCTCATCCGGTTCAGTGGCCTCTGTATCCTCGACATGTGAACTGCTGTGATTGCTATCCGTGGATGTCTTGGATATGCAACTCAAACGTTTCTTTTCGCTGCTGGTCAACAGCTTCTTGCGTTTGCCAACCTTTTTATCGTCTCGGAAATACTCATCAGCTGGCAGGGCATCCACATGCTCAGGCTCATGTTCGGCTCCATCGCCAGGCGTCTTTTCACGTATTAGACGATAAGTTTTGCAACTCTTGACGCCTTCGATTTTGGGCAAAACATCAGTGACATCGCCAACGAATCGTGGAATCTTCTCACTGGAGCTATCTTCCTTCTCTAGGCTAGTGGCACGCATTTCTGAGTCCGATTCAAAGTCATCCGTGCTCTCTGAATTGTCCGTTATATCATTGTCGAATTGTAGTGACGGTTCTTGCTCTGGTTCTGTTTCCGGCTGTGCCTGCGTCTCAATTTCATTTTCATTCATAGCACTGGCCAAATTTTGTTCCAGTGGAGCACTTGTCTTATGCAAAACCTCAATACGTGGCTCTTCCAGATCGGTTTCATCATCGAAATCATGAGCATTTTCGAGGGGATTGATAATCAGACCGATCGTATTAACATCTTGCTGCTGCTGCTGTTGTTGTTGCTGCTGCTGCTGCTGTTGATTAGCATCACTAGCAGCAGTCTTGTCGCTGACAAAATTTGACGTTTTATTTGATTTCCCCCACTGAGGGTAACAAAAATCTTCTTTGGCAGATTACGTATGGGACTCTTCTTTTTGCCGGTGCTAGCCGTTTCCATATGATGGTATTTTACATTGCCTTGCTCCGAACTAATGGCATATACATCCCGTTCAAAACTGGGAGCAGTTTCGGTTTCTACATCACGATACAACTGCTGCATATGGACAATTCCCACTCGTTTGGAGCTGGCTGACAATAGAATCTTATACAAAGGCTTTGTTACTCTAGCCAAATCACCGCGTAGCAGAGAAGCCTGCAGCCAATTTGTAACAAAGCTACGTTCAGACATATAATGCGGCAAGGCCAGTGTATCGAGCACCTTTAGCAGAGTTTTCTCGAAAACTGTTTGCTTCTCCCGGCCCAGATGCCACAGCAGTTCGAATTTCTTAAAGCTGCGAGCCTGACTCTCCCTCAATCGGTCTATAGACTCATTGGGACACAGCAACTTGGCATCGGCAAGACGTTCCATTTGAAAATTCCGTAATGCCGCCTTGCCAAAGATTGCCTGCTGAGCTGGCACCTGAAGCAGATGCTGGGCCTGCATACGATTTCCTATAACAGTCTCCACAAGCCCACTTTCCAGGCAACTATGCAATTGATGAAGTAATGCTGCTATCTGAGCAGCATCTACGGCCGGAGTGCCCAGATAGTCCCAGAGAATCGAGCCAACCAGTTGAAAAACTCGCGTCTCCTGTTCCAAATAGCTGACATGACCAAACTTCAGTAGCGGCAACATAACCACAAATGTAACACCAGGGCTCGTAGTGTGCTCTATTTGAGAGCGAAGCAAGCTGAAAGCAACGAGAAGAGGATTAGCTTTTAACAATTAATATTTATATTTATATTGATTTAATTTTACTCACCTAATTAAATCGAAAAGCGTGGTAATAGCCGACACCTGCAGCTCTTTGTCGCTTTGGGTAAAACAAGCCACTAGGCACAAAACTCTCAGCCAATTGGGCAACTCTGGCTCACTTTTATCCAAAACAATGTGCTTATTGCAATTCGGAAATGTGGACATCTCAACTAGTAGACTGGCAGCCAGTTTGACAGCTCTACGTTGGGCAGAATTTAACTGAAGTTCGGCCAACTGTTGAACACATCGTTGCGTCTGAGTATCAATGGGTGATCTTTCATTTTGTTTCTCTTCGGTAGCCTCACTATCGCTGCTCAGTTCACTGGCACTGGCCAAAGGCAGTGAGCGATTAAGAAGACGTTGCAATTGCTTCGAACGTGGCACCACATCCACTCGGAGCAGTCCAAAAAGTCGTTCTATTTGTGACATACGATTCGGGCAATGATGCTCTAGCACCTGTTCCACAAGAAACATACTGGACGTGTGTGAGGAATTGCTTACAGTACGTTGGACTTGGACCTTAACCGAGCATTCATTCACGGGAGCATCTGAGGCTTCGATTTTCAGTAGTTTGCGAGACAAATAAACTTCGAAAAATATCTCATATTGACGTATACATTTCTCCAATATTGAAAATCCACGCTGCTGGGTAGCCTTGGTCTCCTCGTCAAGAAGTTGAAGTTGGAATTGCGGCGACTGCTCTGTGGGTGGAGCACTTTTGGGCTCATCCTCCTCGGCGGCAGGAGAAGCAACAGGTTGTGGGGCCAATACAATATCTTTGGGCCTCTGTTTTTTGGGGCTGCTGCGTATAAAGGGAACTTTTGCTTTTGCCTTAATCTTCTTAATGCTTCTGGGGGTATCCAGATCAGATGATGATTGCTGACCCGTATCGGAGGCATTTATCTGCAATTATTACATTATAATTTTCTTTTTTTTTTTTCTTTGTGTCCCACAACTTACATCTTTATCTAGTTCACTGAGCCGTGAAAAAGATTTTGCCTTCTTTTTACTGGGACTTTGACGACCAACGCTCTGGTTAGATGCTGATCTTCTGATTAGCTCTTCATCATTTGGCTCTGCACTACTGAGAGAATTCTCGGCGAATTGATTGAGACGCGAGTCCGATTTACTTTTCTCCAAGAAGCTACTGTTGGTAACGTTTTCGGTATCCTTGCCAATGCCGCTTACTGAAGATAAAGGAATCTTTTCATCCCATCGGGAAGATTCAGGTCCTCCACATTGTTCAACCAGTTTGTTTAATTTAATAGGGCTACTGTTAAGCAAAAAGAGTAAGAATAAAATGTTTTCAAACAACTTAATAGATTCACTTTAACTTACGTGATCATGGGCTGCACTCGGGACACAATCTTCATACACAGCTTTAGGGATGCAGTAATTTCATTACTGGTCAATTGATCCATATGAAGTGACAGCAATTGGGTAATAACCAGAAATACCTTAGGCAGATAGACCCTTGTGGTATCGGTGTACATTTCCAAAGAAACAGTTTCCAGTAGAAATTCGGTGAGAACGCAAATTTCCTCTACACAGGGATCACCAGAACCCACCTCACAAGCATATTTACTTGTTTCGCCAGTATCCGCTCCAGCAGTAGAGCCGACAGGGTTAGCCGACTGATGACAATCGGCTTGCTTGCAGGCCCGTTCAAAAATATTTGTCATATAACTCCAGATATAAGCCGGATCAAAAGTGGCAAATAAAAGATTTGCCGACTTCAAAGCCTCTGCATTGCCACTGGAAATGTACATGGTGCGTATGATGTCATGCAGGACATAATCCAGCACAGCACTGCCAATCTCTGCCTTGTCGAGCAGCGACAGCATTATTCTATATGGTTTCAAGTCCATGGGAGCACACTCCAAACTCAGTCTCAGAGTGATTATTAATGCTTTAATTAATATATTTCTCGAATGTTTCACAAAATATGGCTCCGGCTCATCATCAGGATGCACCGCTCCGGATGTATCTAGCGAAAGGGTATCGTAGGTGGGTGAGTTCTTGGCCACCTCGGTACCCAATAGCCAACTAAAGAGTCGTCTATTCAGAGACATATCACGTCTCAATATGGTATTCAAGCCATTTGTCACCAATTTCACCAGATCATCATCACCAAGCAATATTGTATGCATTGGAAAGCCTAGCAAAAGAAACTCCAATGTATTTCGCTGCACCAGAATCAGTGAATCATTTAGACAGGCGCACAGGGCCGACATCATAATCTCATGATTGTGACCCATAATATAGATTTGCTCTTGCATATCCAAACGCTTATTAAAATGCTCCAAGACATAGGTTATGGCGGGTAAGCGTATTGCAGCATTATTAGCCACCGATTCCCAGAGTACTGTATAGAAGTGCATTGGATTGACTGCATTGCAGACCTGTTTCAATAATACGCTGATCCGTTCGAAATGATCCAGGCCACAATCATAGCCAGGCAGCACGCCATTGAGAAAACCGCTCAAAGCGGGACGCAGCTTATCGCCCAATGGAACAAAGTAAGTCTCATAAATTGCCAGCAGGGCAGGACGCACATTCATGGCGGCATAGCCCAATAGTGGAAAAAGACCAGCGCTGTAAAGAATTGAAAATATAGTTAATACGGTGGATAAGTAGGCAAAGAATAAAAGACTTTGGACTGACTTATTGAACAAAGTTTCTAGCTGCCTTTAAAAATAAAATCTCAAAAACTACTTTGAATTTATATACTAATAATTAGTAAAATTGATTTAAATATCGCTTTTAAATTCCCTAGGGGGTAAACCTTATCTCTCTTAATTTAATTGCGATTAATTTATCCGCATGCCAAATCGAAAAGCAAGTTCATAAAGCAAGTTAAAGTTAATGATAATAAGCTGAGTTCAAAAGAAATTAAAATAACAACATTACAACGCAAATACAATAAATGTAAAACCTCGAGATATTTCTCCATATTACTAGTAATAAGTCATCCGCGATACGAACCTATAAATGAACTCAGTGGCAAGCCTCTCTGGACCAGTTTTACTAAATATCACCGAATAGGTTTCTAGGGCCTTGAGATGTACACCCGATGGCAAGGCTGGATGCATACATTGAGCCAGACGTTTGGCAATCTTCAGACGTCTGGGTATGACCTGATATTGGGTGTTGCTTGATATAGCCTGCGAGAAAAATAAACACAAAAATTTGATAAGAGTTCGGGCATACGTATGTATATATACATATATGGGAATATATGATGAATCAGTGGCGTGATAAATACCAACACATTAGTGGAGTACTTCTTTGACTCCATAGCTGTTGGTTGATTCACGTTTTACTACCTTGCTTAGTTTGCCTAGGGCCGATATCAAATCCGCCCACTCGCTGGAGTACTCAAAATTGCGCAGTGCTTTGTCTATGTTCGTCATATAATTACGATATTTGGCCTCGGCCATGAGCTTTTGCTCCTCCATGAGTGCGTCTGCAGACTCCATGGCGACGGCCAGCTCCACTCGTTTATGGATTAGTTAAGAAGTCTGCGAAAAAAAATAAAATATAAGAGGAGAGGAGTAAGTGTAAATCAATAAATCAAAGCAGACACCACTTGTTGCCCTCTTTCAGAAAATATGTCCTTGAAATTTTTAACCCAGTTCCTTCCACTTGTTCTCATGCTTCTGTTTCTGTCCACCCACTTTTTCAAATGCATTATTGAAAAGTGTGGTAAATAAAAATGTTCTAATCATCTGTCGATACCAAAGTTGCAGACCCAAAAAACCACAGGGGAAGGGTGTGGATTGAGGGCGGGGAAGGGTCAGCTTTTGCTCTTCTTTGTTTCTTGACTGACGTGCATTTATATATACACACACACACAAACCCCCTGCCAATGTATATGTACATAGATAAGTGTTATATATTCCACTTAATTGAATCTCTAAACAAATTTCAAATTTCACCTTGTTAACCCCAAGCGAAGCGTAGCTTTCTGCCACCTTTCTTTGGTATGTACTTTACTTTACTGTTAAATTATTTACAATGTGTAATTGTGGGAAACTTTTAGAAATTTTAACGATGATGTTGCCATAACGCGTCGCGTGGCAGGAATAAATCGCAACTATAAATTGCACTAACACTGCCCCAGACTTCGGCTACAAGGGGGGCTACTGGGGCAAATTGGAGACCAGCTGATGACGAATATTTTTGCTCGTGATGGGCCCCTAAGAAGCGGGGGAGGAAAGAGAAGTCTGGGAGAAAACGAAGAGGCTCTCGACTTTTGTTTGTTTTTATTTAGGATTTTGGACTTTTGGTTATCACTAACAGACTTGTTGTTGCTTTTTGTTGAATTGGTTTCACCCTCACAGCATTCCTTTTTCGTTCAAATTTTATACATTTTACATTATTTAATTATTGCACTTTTCTTGTTTTTTCCCGAGTGTTTGATTTTACATGGCAAATTTATCGATAACTTTAATTAAACCAGTGATGACACTATTGCAGAGCACTTACTCGGGAGTGTGAAAAAAAATATCTTCAAATGGTTTATTGTTAAAAAATTAATGCTATGTGTTGAATTATGAAACTTATTAATAAATATAATATTTAAATAATATTCAATGCATACGAAAAAGCTCGGCTTAAACATGAAATATCGTTATATTTAGCTCACCACCAAGACGAGCCTTCGATAAGTTTATCGATAAACGCAGTCGGATACCATGTTCGAAGGTTTCAAAATTGCAAGGATCAATGGTTTTGTTATATGAAAGTCAATTATAAAGTTTTAATTTTTCTGTTCACAAACTCAATAAATTACTAAGCCATTAAGCAAATAAATACAAAGAATTGTTTAAATGCAAAACGAAAAACTTAAAACAAAATGAATAGAAATGTGCAAGTCCTTGACTGATTAGAAATATTTGAGGTAAGGTGGATGAATAGTGTACTGAAAAGAGAAATGAAACTTTCTCCGCCTCCTCCATTGTTTACTTCTTCTTCTTGCCTTTACCCTGCGCTGGAGCAGCTGCCGGGACGCCAGTAAGTGTGGCCAACTCCTTCTTTAGTGACAACAGAATTTCGACTTCAGGTTTCCAAACTGAAGCATCTCCACTGGCTTTAAGGGTCCGCACCTTCTCACCCTGCTGAGCGATTTTATCTTCCAACGATTTTACCTGTTCAGCATTTGGAGTAGCTGCCGCTGAAGGCGCAGGAGCAGGCGCAGCTGAAGCAGTTTTTTGGGCAGCCTCCAATTGCTTTTTGAGGTCAAGTAATACATTTACTTCGGGTTGCCAAACAGACTTATCTTTTGTGGTGCTTTTAAGTTGTCGCACTTTTTCGCCTTGAGCCTGTACAGCTTTTTCTAGATCCTGCACCGATGGAGTACCAGATTTAGTGGGTGCTTGGACAGCAGATGGAGCAGCTTTCTGGGCAGTCTCCAGTTGCTTTTTAAGATCTAACAATTTGTTGACTTCTGGCTGCCAAACAGATTTATCCTTGGTGCTGGCCTTAAGTTCTCTTACTTTGTCACCCTGCGCCTGAATAGCCTGCTCTAGATCTGCAACACTCAGTTGTTCGGATTTCGCTGACTCAGTTTTGGCTTGAACTCCGCCGTATTTGCCCTTCAGCTCATCGATGAAGGCCTGTTCTAGTTTAGCAAAGAGTGGTGCAGGTTTTCCAATCTTGTGTCCAGCTGGCAGGAGCAGAGTGGCCAAAGGTTTGCTGTAAAGAAATCAAAAGTTTTTCTTATTTCTTTTAGGATCAAATTGATATTTCACTTACCTAGCATTGAGAGTTGTTTGCTTGGCATTTAACTGATCAAACAACGTTCTTGCTGTGGATGGCATGTAGGGGAACAGAAGATTGGCCAACAGGCAGGCTATATTGACGGACAAGCCAATAATCGTGGCAGCTCTCTTTTTCTGTGTTTCATCGCCCTTGAGCAGGACCCAAGGTTGTTGGGTCTGCATATAGCCATTGCCATGACGGGAAATGGCTAGTAGATGCCGTATACCATCACGTAGTTTTGCCTTCTCCAAGGAGTTGATATAGCCACGCAACTCTCTGTTGATCAGGGCCAGTAATATCAGTTCATCCTGGGTAAGCACAACTTCTGGTACCACACTGTTAAAGTTCTTCTCACAGAAGACCAAAGCGCGGTTTACAAAGTTGCCCAAATTGTTGAGCAACTCCGAATTGTTGCGCGCTGCCAAATCGTTCCAACTGAAGCTAGAGTCCTGTCCCTCTGGACGAGCCGAGGCGAGATAGAAACGCCAGACATCTGCTGGTATGCCAGTCTCTTGGGCATCATTGCCAAACACACCAATGCCGCGACTCTTGCTGAATTTGCCATCTTCGTAGTTTAGATACTCGGTGGCCATGATGTGGGACACTAAAGTGTGACCCTTGTTAATAGCTAGTAGGACACTGGGCCACACCACCGAATGGAAGGGCACATTATCCTTAGCCATGAATTGGAAGAGCTCGACGTCAGTGCCCTTGGCTGGCTGCCACCATTGCTGATATTCCTTGGTGTAACGCTTAGTCATGGACACATATCCAAATGGAGCATCGAACCACACATAAAAGACCTTTTTCTCGAAACCAGCATGGGGCACAGGAATACCCCATTTAAGGTCTCGGGTAATACAGCGTGGCTTGAGGCCTTCACGTAGCCAAGCTCGGGTTATCACACGAGCATTGTGAGTCCAGCCATTGTCCGCCTTGTCCACCCACTCACGTAACTTGGGCTCAGCCTTGGGCAGATCAATAAATAGCTGATCCGAGGAACGCAACACTGGAGCACTGTTGCACACCTTGCAACGTGGACGTATCAATTCTGTGGCATTCACTAGCTTGCCACATTTGTCACACTGATCACCACGTGCATCTTCATAGCCGCAGCCTGGATGTGGGCAAGTTCCTTCCACAAATCTATAGAAAATCATGAGATAATTAAAAGAAAATTATAGAAAAGGATTAATCACCTACCGATCAGCCAGAAAACGATCACATTTCTGACAGAGCAGCTGCTCCACACTCTCCGTAATGATATATCCTGCACTGTGCACATCCTTGAAAGCCTCTTGAACAATTCTAGAATGAAATTTAATTTATTTTGATTATCTTTAGAAAATGATGTTTTATGCTTTACTCTGTCTGCTCCTGATGGGTGGTTCGTCCAAAGTAATCAAAGCCAATGCCAAACCAACGATAAATTGCATTATGCAGCTCGAAATATTTGTCACAAATTTCGCGCGGAGTTAGATTCTCGGCCAGAGCCTTGTTCTCGGTAGCTGTGCCGTATTCATCAGTTCCACAGATTAGGAGTGTATTGTAGCCAGCCGAACGGGAGTAGCGAGCAAAAATATCAGCCGACAGAACGCAACCAATTATGTTCCCCAAATGAGGAACATTATTTACATAGGGTAGCGCGGAAGTGATTAGAACATTGCGTTCTCCAGCCTTGGGCAGAACAGTACGCAGCTCCACCAGTTTTTTGGGCTCCACATAAGTGAAGGCAGTTCGCGCCGCTTCAATTTCCTCATCCGTTATGGTGTCGGCCAATGTGTTGCCAGTTTCGGCAAGAAGTTTACCAGCATCCACAAGACTGGGTCTCTTCAGAGTGATGTGATGTAAGCCTCCATATCGATTAGATTGCTGCAGAGCATTGAAGCTGAGATCTTTGAGTGGCTGCTGTTGCAGTACCTGCTGCACTTCGGGTAAAACCTTTAAACGGCCATACCAATCCCTCAGTTGATCCACATTCTGGGCACCCTTGAGAGTGCCATCGGGGGCCAACAGAGACCAGACAGCCAAATCGGCTGATGTTATTTTATCGCCAGCCAAATATGGTGATGATTTCAAATGATCATCCAGTTTCTTTACCAGTCCATTAAGCACAGGCAAGGCATTGGGATCGGCCTTATGACCCACACCCATGTGATGGGCCAAAGCCGGAGCCAGTAATGTGGTCGACCATTCCAGCCACTGGAGAATTGAGAGTTTAAATTAGAATTAACACAAAATTGATTTAACCTTGCCCTCAAGGTCACTCCGCCTATACCTCATCCCTCTGCTTGCCTTCATCCGCTAGAAGATATTTGGCTATGGCTGCCGTTGAGAATAATTGCAATCCATTGTCCAGCTCCAACGTGGGTAGTACCAGCAAATGCTTGTATTTGGAATCTGTGGTAAAATCAATCATTTATTGCATCAGAAACTACTTTGAGTCATCGCCCGCATATCAAAACATGCAATATGAGTGAATCCAATTGGACTTGCCGCATCAATGGAGTAAGAATTTACCGTTTAGGTTAACCAACTGCACCTGCACCTCGCGCTTCGCAAACTTGGCCAGTATCTGCAGCTGTAATCCTAATGGATTGCCCTCGTTTGTGTAAATAATCATTGTGGGCAGAAGGAGCAATCTAACTACTTTTAATTCAATTTACGTGGCAATAAATGCGGTTTAAATTAAACAAAATTTTCGCTATGGCCAGCTAGCATGCTCTGTTAGAGATGGGAGCAAACTCGATAGCGCCATGCCAATTTATGCGGTTGGAGATGGGCAACTTCAAAAATTCAATGTTCATTCAAATAATGCAGTACAAATAATAAAAATTTTAAAAAAGAGTTAATTATTCACATATTTTCTTGTTTTAACAATTAAATTAATCCCCCATATTCGATATTTGCCGCCTTCGTGTCCCATGTGGAAGGTAAAAAATACCCACCCCTAGATAAGTTCCACTATCAGCTGTCCACTTTTTCATTATTTGTGTACAATTTTCAAATAAGTTTCTAGCGATTTATCCAAAAATCACTAAAAATGGGCGAACGCAAGGGACAAAACAAATACTATCCGCCGGACTATGATCCTAAGAAGGGCGGACTAAATAAGTTTCGCGGCACCCATGCCTTGCGGGAACGTGCTCGTAAAATCCACATGGGAGTCATCATAATACGTTTCGAGATGCCCTATAATATCTGGTGTGATGGCTGCAAGAATCACATTGGCATGGGTGTGCGCTACAATGCCGAGAAGACTAAGGTGGGCATGTACTTCTCCACTCCCATTTACAAATTCCGAATGAAATGCCATTTGTGCGAAAATCACTTTGAGATTCAAACAGACCCTGGTAACCTGGACTATGTGATACTGTCTGGGGCACGTCGCCAAGAGAATCGGTGGGATCCGCTACAAAATGAGCAGGTGGTGCCAGAAACCAAAGAAGTGCAGAAGCGACTCTTCGATGATGCCATGTATAAGCTGGAACATCAGGCCAAAGATGTTAAGGCGGCAAGCGATGCTAAACCAGTGCTACAAAAGCTTGTGGAACGGAATCAAGGTGTTTGGGATGATAGCTATGAAGCCAATTGTCGCCTGCGTGCCGAATTCCGACAACAGAAGCAAGAGATCAAAGGGCAACAGGAACTGGATCGTCAGCTTTTGGCTAAAAGTAGTCTGGACATAGCTTTGCTGCCCGAGAGCAAACAAGATCGTGAAATGGCAGCTTTAATGAAACTGCAAACCAAAACAGCCTTGGAAAGGGAAGCTGAACAGCGTTTGGATCTTCTCATAAGACCAGCACTTCCAGGCGCCACCACTACCACGTTTGGAGGCACCAAGAGGCAGAAGGCTCTTAACTCGCAGCTGCAATTGCAGGATTTGGGTATAAAACGCAAGTCAAAAGAAGTTGCGAAACCTCCAATTGTAAGCTTAGTAGGAGACTATGCCAGCTCGTCCTCCTCCGCCTGTTCCGATGAAGATAACTCACCTGATTGATGGTAGATAATATTTCGAAAATTTAATGTAAATATATAAGTCTTATAAGTTGTAATTATTCAGTACATTGATTGACTAATTCTGGTCTTGGACTCAGGCTAGGTCTGGCATTGGCACTGCCATTGCTATCATTGGCCCCTTCCGGTTGATCATAGAGAACGGCACACAAACGCTTACAGAACTCCATATGCTGATTTGTCTTCATCACATCCTCCAATAGCAATTCAATATTACGCAATTTGGCATAGCATTCATCGCGTGATTCCGCAGTGCTTCCACATTTAATGTTTAATGTCTGAAGTTCGCCATTTAATTCGTCTATATCGACGACATTCGGTGATGTATTCTCAATGATTGGGACTGGAGATGGCTCTTTCTTAAAGCAACGCGGTTTAATCGGCTTCACGGTGTTGGCTGCCGATTTCAAATTCTCCAAATTGCCAAGACCCTGCGAGTCGAAGAACTTTTTGAACCATTGTAAGAATTCAAAATTATCTTGAAAACGCCCCTTCATCAAACGATCAATGGGCACTGTTTTGTCCAGCTTGAGACGTATGAAAGCGGCTTGAAAGAGTTTCAAATTGTGTAGACACTCGTGTTCCAATTTGGCAGCCATTTTGACACGCTTCAGATTAATGCAATTGGGAAATATCAACTCCATCATCTGGCAATAGGCTACACCTGAAAGAAGCAAATGTTCAATCCGTTTCGAATTTCAAGAATGACTGCGACTCACCGGAGCATAGCTCCTCGATCTTCTTAAACTGTCCATCGACTGTATTGTTAACCCATTGAAGCATATCATGACGTGACATATTCTCCGAGTTGACACTGGTCAAAGCTACAGTTAACTTGAGATCGCTCATCTTTAGTATTTCTTTTGTATATTATGCTAGTAGAAAGTACGAGTAATATGACAATTTGCTATATAATACTATTCACTATGTTACGACGAACGTCGGAAAGGTCCAGCCTGCTCTGATGGATAACACAAAAAAAAAAAAAAAATTGACAAATTAAAAAATGCTTCAGTTGCAGTGTCTCCTCTCCTTTTCTTTACGCTTCCTTCTTTCGAGACATGCGCTTCTGGCAAAAGCTTCTACTGATCTGAGCTTTGAGGCGTTTTGCAGCACTACACTACAGGACAATTTATCGCATAGAGATGACGATCGTTGGAAACGATAAATTCTCACACATTTTCAAAATATCCTTTCAAGTTACAAAAATTTTGTTTATTTTCATATTACAAACTACGAATTCTTTTTTGGGTATTTACAATGTTGGAATTTTGAATTTACGTTCCACTTTCTTAACAAATTCGATAAAGTCCTTGTACAGGACCTGCGGCACTTCGAGGGCAGCAAAATGTCCTCCATTCTTGTAGTATGTGCTATGAATTAAATTTTTGTATTTATATTCCAATTGTGCGTCCAGAAATTGCATTATATCATGCTTGAAACGAGCACATCCTGTCGGGACTGAAGTGGGAACACGTTCTAAACGCAATTCCCTTTGCTCCTTGGTATAAGCCTCGGCATAGAGGCGCTGTGAGGTGGTTATCGAATTGGTTAAATAATAAATCATTAAATTATCCAAAAGGGCATCCAATTTATAGCGTTTCGTGATGCCACCATCGGCCAGTGAGCGATAGCCAGGATTAGTCCAAGTGGAAAACTTTTCGAGTATATAAGCCGCCAGACCCACTGGATTATCGGTGAGGGCAGCTCCTATGGTATCGGGCTTGGTGGCCTGCAAATGGAAGTAGCCGCTCTCCTCAATCAAATAATTGAATTCTCGAGATTTGGGGAAAAAGAAATCCTCATAACCACTGGGAGCATATAGACTTGGCCAGAAGCTAGCCAATAGACCCTTCAGCTGACTCTTGGGACTCAGATTATTGCACATATTCGAGTGATAGCCCAACACATTTTCAGGGAACAAGGTAGCCAGATGGGAGCCAACAATTGAACCCCAATCTCCACCTTGTACAAAGAATTTCTTATAGCCCAGACGCAACATAAGATTACGCATCACAACGGCCACCTGGGCAGGTCCCAATCCTGGACGGGAAGTGCCCTGCGACCAGGCATAACCCGGCATACTGGGCACAATCACATTGAATATATACTTGTTGCTCTCATCCAAGTTCGATTGATGCAGCAAATGTATAAAATCGTAAAATTCCCGCACGGAACCTGGCCAACCATGGAGCAATAGGACCGGATAGTGTTGCTTACCCACTTTGTTTTGATCATAAACCATCAGGTGAAGGAAATGCATGCGTAGTCTGAAATATGTATATTATCATCCATTATCATCCAAGACGTCAACAAAATATTTCTAGATAAGCTATCTTACCCCTGTATATCGGTGGTGAACTGATTGAACTGCCAGAGGAACACTTCACGTTCTCGCCAACGCGGCAGGTAATCGTCACGCCAATATTTAACCAGTTCCTTCAAATAATCACTATTGAAGCCATATTCAAAGGCCACACCCTCCAAGGGTGGAGTCAAACGTAGAGTGCGATTCAGTTGTGCGATCAAGTCATTGATGGTCTACATTAGATAAATCTCCTTAATACTCTTTTTATACTCCTTTAAATTTAACTTACCGCCTCCGGGTAGCTAAGACGATTGTTAATCACTTCCGATGTATTCGCCACATAGGCTTCATAATCCTTGGGCTCTGCCTCATCACCCCACCATTCTTCAAGATCCAACTTAGGGGCTGGCAAATCGCCCCACAGTTGGTTAATCTGCTTATAGACCATGCCTCCTCCAATGGCCAGGAGGAGCACCAAAATCCGTGTTATAGGTGACATTTGGACGGTTTCAAAGTCGCTAATATACTACCGACCGACTGTGTCTGTGTCTCTCTCTCTCGCTCTGTCTGCGTCCGAGCGTGAAGTGTTCTCGTCTAATCAGTTCGCTGAGATTGCAGTTAGCTTTCGCTTTAGAAGCATATCACTAGAACCTAAAAACTGAGCCGGCTCATAGAACTTCGACCAGCGCACGATGATAAGGCACATTTTGTGCCCACTTTGAATGCCCTACATCTCAGACTAGCTAATACTTTAGTTTACTCATCATGACCATCACTTTGTTATTGGTTAAGTGTAGTGTGTAGCTCAGGTCGTTGTAGACCAAGAGTGGGTTGGGTAGGTTTTGTTTATTTACCTAAAAGCTTTTCATGTATTCAGCCCAAAACTTTGCCGGCTCACTAATTGTTTGTTACTTTTTGCGTCGCAGCTGCACATCAATAAATATATACTCACGATCAGGGAGGGATTTAGAAAAGTTGGGGCCGAAATGCTTTCATGGTTTTTATCTAAAGAAGTTTTGTGCAAATTCTTTCTCATTTTTTTTGCTTTCTATCAAATTTTTAACCGCTTTAGTTTAAAGGGCCACCTCTTTTCTCCCAAGCCGCTCCTGCAAACGATTGTGTATTCCATACACCTCTCCCTCTATCTATATATTTAGGTATATACAAAACCTTCAGGTAAACGAAACCCTCTTCAAACTTTCGTTTTTTTTTTTTTTTCTGTTATGTCTTTTCAAACGGTTTCCAACCGGTTTTCTGCAAGAATTCTTCATAAAACACAGTCTTTATGTTTATTTATTTATTTCTTGTTTATTTCGTAACCAACGCCAAACATGTAAACTTAAACTAAAGCTGCTTTTTTAATGAATGCCGTAAAATCGGCATACAGAGTCTCGGGCAATTCAAAGGCTGGAAAATGTCCACCATCTGTGTAATGTGTGGTATGGATAAGATTTGGGAACTTATTGGCCAATTGCTTATCGGATGTATGGGCCAATTCGTGCAAGAAGTGGGCACAACCAGCCTTGGCCTGAATGGGCACTGAATCCACATTCAGACCCAACTGGGCCTTGTTCATCGATTCCGAATATAGACGCATCGAGGTGGTTATCGAATTGGTCACATAGTATATCATTATGTTATCCAACAACTGATCATAGGTAAAACGCTTCGTCAGGCCGCCATCTTCAAGATTTCTAAAAGCGGGATTCGTCCAGGTGGAGAACTTTTCAATGATATAGGCGGCAAGTCCCACGGGATTATCGGCCAAGGCACTACCGACAGTATCTGGTTTTGTGGCTTGTATATGGGCATAGCCCATCTCCTCCAGAATGTGGGCAAACAAATCACCCACTCCCTTATAGAAGTGAGCATGTTGACTATCCAAAAAGTAACTGGGAAATACGGATGCCAAAATCAATTGGATGCTGCCCATGGGACTGTTATTGGTGCACATATTCGAATGATAGGCCAGAACATTCTCAGGGAACAGAGAGGCCACATTCGAACCAATAAGAGAACCCCAATCGCCACCTTGAATCACAAACTTTTGGAATCCCAGACGCAACATCAGATTTCGCATGATCACCGAAACTTGAGCCACGCCAAGTCCTGTCTTAGAGGAGCCCTGCCGAAGAAAATATTCCATAATTAAAAAATTTATTATTCTTTATTGTGACAAGTTTCATTACCTGAGACCAACCGTAGCCCGGCAGACTGGGTGCAATCACCTCGAATACATAATCGCTCTTATCGTTCGGGGTGGTCAGCAATGGAATGAAATCGTAAAATTCACGCACTGTGCCCGGCCAGCCGTGCATTAACAAAAGGGGCAACACTTTTTTGCCAGTCGTTTTGGTGGGTTTAGCGTGGATGAAATGCATTTTGAGTCTACACAAATTGAATATATTGGGGGGGAAAAGGTTAATGGGCGATGGGTTAATATAGTCATTAGGTAACACTATTTTATTTTTAAATCTCTATCTTCAGCTTTCTCATTTCGCATAATTAGTTTGACCCGGAGCTGGATGGTTTGCATAACCAAAAACTATAACTCACCCCTGAATCTCTGTTTGGAAATGCTCAAATTTCTTAAGATACTCCTCGCGTTCGCTCCATTTGTTTAGATAAGTGTCGCGCCAGTATTTCACCACATTACGCAGTTCTTTGGAATTGAAACCATATTGAAATCCAACGCCCTCCAAAGGTTCTTGCAATTTCAAAGGGCGACTCAGTTGTCCCTTTAAATCGGTTATGATCTGAAGACAAGGGTAAAAGATATTCACTTACAGCTCACCAAATTTGTTATAGATACTTACTGCAGGATCAACACTTATATCAAATGGCAATATCGCCTTATTCTCTTTGTACAAGGCTTTGTCTCCAGGACCCCAATAGGCCTCTGTATCCAAATCGGGTCGCTTGCCAGGAGCTGATAAGTCCCGGTAGTTTTTATAGCCAACGAAAAATAAAATTGCAATGCCTGCAACCGATATACGAACTAAAGTGCTACCCACCCCTGCCATAATGTATCAGGGGATCAGAAATATCTATAAATATATATATACAAACTACTACTAAACGCGTCCAGCCGGCACGAAAGATCAAATTGAACTAAATTATTAAGAAACAAACCGAGGAAAATGTAAGATCGGCATTGTTTGAAAGCTTTGAAGCTTTGTCATGCTTAATGTTTGATTTCATCGTCGTTACGGGAGGGGGTTGGGCTAGCGGGAGAGCCAAAAAGCTTGCCGGCTAGCATGACTCTGTCAAATTATTCTCCATAATCTCCAATTGTCTACAATTCACGCTTAGAATTCAATTGATCAATCACAAAGACTCTTATCACACAAAATGCTCTAGGGGGAGCTTTCATGATCGGCTGGCCCACTGGCCTACTCGATCCACACTGTGGATGGCTGTCCCCCCTCCGTTCCAATCGTTTATGCCAAGGTCAAATTTAAAAAAGCTTTTTTGAAACCGAAATTTGCAGTACACAACAAATACATAAGTATAAATGCTATATGCAATTACATACATACAAAAATAATTACAATTTGCTTTTTGTGTATTTCGTAAGAATTAATCACAAAAAATTGATGGTATAATTATGAATCATTTCGAGAGTGAGTACAATATTAAGCTGTCTTCAGGTAAATCAATTTCTATATGTTATAGTAAAACGATCTGTCCATTTCTGTCAAATAAGATGCGTACATCAGAAAGTATCTAATCTAAAAGATCTAGTAAATTTCCATTTTCGATCACGACTAAATTTACATTTAAGATTTTGATGATCTTTTGCTTAAACTGTTTTCTTAGAACTTGTACATTATCTTAAAAAGTGTTTCAAAATATATTGTTTACTTTTGAAAATAAAGTTTTTTAATTTCAAAAATGAGTTCTTTAAAGACATCTTAAAAGAGAGTCATTCTTGATTCCAATTTCCTGTATAAAACGCGTTTTATTTGGTTTTTGTTTTACTGTAATTTTGAAAAGTTGGAAATAATTTAAATTGATTGACATTATGTGTCTAACTATCTGAGGTGTCGGTTTTTCTCGCCTCGTCATGCTTACTTTGGTAATAAAATATATACCTGGGTAGCTAATCAATCGTCATCTAGACAAAATAATAAACACAAATTAAAATTGTTCCAATAGACTTTAAATTTCCCACTAACTAATCTCTAGAAACCTGGGGTAATTCGAGAGATTTGTTGCTCTAAATACTTATCCAAACTCTGTTGATAATAGAACTTAAGAAGTTTTGTTTAGTTTGAGTTAGAACATTTATAAAATGAATTGTGAAAAAATAAACCAAAACTTTTCGAGCCACCCTCGTAGCAGCTAAAAAAACAACACAAATGAAACATTTCGTTCACTTTTGAAGTGGTCTTTGGTACTTGGGCAATTATGATTGCTATATTTCGAATTACTTTTGACTTTGGCGCAAAGATTAAAAGGGCTAAGAACAAAAATATTAAAAAAATAAATAAAATCTGAATATAAAACGAGCACTGACTTCTCATTTTTTTAGATAGCTACTAAGGTTACCAGAAATACTTTCACTGCTACTGCCTCTCAGTATGTCAGTACTTAATGTTTAAGTTTAATGTTTCAAAACTTGCTTATATTACAAACCCTTTTTAAACATTTATGAAGTTTGATATTGGTCTAACGTGTCGAAAATTAGAAGATCCAAGTCATATGTTTTTTAAAACACTTTAAAAATTACCCCAAAATTCATATACAGTTGATTACTTTTAGTTATTTGAATTGTATTTGATTGTCGTTTTTCGTTTTCTTTCAATTTCTTTTAGAGGTATAACAAAACGTTCCTAAAATCGAATAGAAATTGAGGCAGTTGACTAACAAAACATTTTACGGCTTGGTGGAGGTTTCTAACTATATATAATATAGTGGGAGTTCTTTAATACATATGTACATGGAGACATCAATTAAATTTGGTCTAAAAAGTCTCCCCGTGCAGAGCGAGTTTGCGTACAAAGGTTGTGAAATCATTATACAACATAGAAGGCATCTCCATGGCGGCAAAGTGACCACCTTGTTGGAAATACATGCTATGCTTCAGATTGGGGAACTTGTCCCGCAGCTGCCAATCAAAGGCCGCTGGCAAATCATTGCGGAAGCGGGCACAACCCATGGGAACGGGTGATTGAACGCGATCCAATTGCAATGCTCTGTACTCCTTGGACACGTTCTCCGCATAGAAACGAGCTGCCGTGGTGGCCGAATTACTCAAATAGTAGATCATTAAGTTATCCAAGACAGCTTCAAGACCGTAGACAGTGGTAATGGCACCAAAATCTTGGGCCAAACCCGGTCCAGCGCAGGTCTGGAACTTTTCCAATATATATGTGGCCAGGGCCACAGGACTAGAAGTTAGGGCAGCGCCTATGGTATCCGGTTTGGTAGCCTGTATGTGGAAATAACCGCTTTCCTTGAGCAGTCCCTCATACTTTTCCCACAGCGGGAAATGATGATCGATGAAGAAGCGAGAGGGTAAAACCTTTTCCGGGAAATAGCTGGCATAGATGCCCTTGAGGAAAGCCAAAGGAGTATGTAGCACACACATATTGGAATGATAGCCCAAAACATTTTCCGGATATAATGTGGCCAGATTGCTGCCAATAATGCTGCCCCAATCGCCACCCTGAACAAAGAATTCCTTATAGCCCAGACGCAACATTAAATTCCTCATTACTGTGGCCATTTCAGCAGCATTGAAACCAGGACGAGTTGCAGCCTAAAAAATATAAGCAAGGTTAATAGAATATTCCAATTCTTTCAACTTGAATCTTACATCGGAGAAGCCAAAGCCCACCAGAGATGGGGCAACCACATCGAAAGCGTAGTCAGAGACATTTTGATCTTTGCCCAACATGGGGATAAAATCGTAAAATTCCCTCACCGATCCCGGCCAGCCATGAAGAAGAAGCAGTGGGTAGACATGCTTTCTGGCCTTTGCCTCCTCTTTGACATGTTCGTGTATGAAATGTATATTTAGTCTAAGAAATTAAACGATAAGAATTTACTTTATAGATAATATATTATCGGCACACCGAGACTCACCCTTGTATCTCGGTTGTAAACTGTTTCAATGAATTGAGATACTCCTCACGTTCATCCCAGACGGTTAGATACTTGTCGCGCCAGTAATCCGCAAACTGTTGCAGGGCATAGGTATTAAAGCCATACTCAAAGGCAATCCCATCCAGCGGCTCGGTTAGACGTAGTGTGCGATTCAATTGTTTACGCAAATCCTCGATATCTTCACTTGGCACTTGCAATTTAAATTCATAGATCTCCTCATCGGGTACATAGTTGTCGCCCTCGCCGGGTCCCCAATAGGTATTATCATTGAACTCGGGCTTGGGCAGTGGCCGTGTGAAATCAGTAAATAGCAAATATCCGTAGCCAATAAAGGCGCCGAATACGGCCACAATCAGTCCGAATACCAGCAGGCACTTCATGCCGTTTAGTGATTAGAATTTAAATTAGCAAACGATCCGGCCAAGACCAATTCGTGTCTCTGCTTTGCTCTCTCACACACACGTCCGAACGATGGGCGCGTCGTGGCCAAACTGACAAATGCAAGTTTCATTTCGGGTATACTAAGTCAAAACTACGAAAGAATAAACAAAAACAATAAAATATACTAAACGAATATTTATAAATTTTATATATAGGTATATGTAGCAGTCATTTGTATGTGTTCATGCGGCATATAGATAGCACACGGTGAGTTATCTCTGTACAATGGGCTCAATTGATGCATGACTTGCACTTTTAATATTTAAATTTTAACCTTTGATCGATGCTTGGGGGAAGCCTAATGAAACAAACTGTCTTTTCAGATGAAATTCATATTGACGTGTCACGATAGCTCCGTATTTATTTCTTAAATAAAAGACATTATGGTTTTCTGTTTAGCTACTATAGGCAAAGGCAAAGTTGGAGAAGTTTGCCCCATAAAGTATGCAATTGTCAGTCAAAGAACTCGTGTTGAGCACAACTTATTTAACGCTATTGAAATCATTTTATGCTTTATTAAAAATGGAATCTTTCCACCATTTGCTAGACGATATCACCCATTGTAAAATTTAGTGTGAGAGTTACCTGAATGGTCGATTGATTTTTCATTTGAGATACGATGAGCCTCTTCGTTTGAACGTGTGTTAGTGCGTACGCCTGCAAATTGAAGCAGCTTCAACTACTTAACGCTATCTTATCGTCTAGAGAAATAGAATTTTTATTTATTAGTTTCCACTTGGCAGCGACGCTTATAAATCTCTGCCCTTCTATACCCATTTGATGATGTGGCCCAAATATTGAATGAAATGGAAAACCAATGAGAAAACAGATCAGTAGGCCACGTGTAAATGAACAATCCAAGCAGTATTCAAAAAATTAGAATAACACATTTTATATTTGTCTAACACTAAATCAAAGTCATGCAGCTTATAACCATAAAAGTACAGAGTATAGATGGAACTTCTGAGCTATATTGCTTAGGACGTTCAGAGGCAATTAAGCAATTATATTGTATGGAAAGGGGTGTGGCTCTGGATTCGATACGTCTATATTTCGATGGCTATGAAATTAGGGAAAACGATACAGCCGAATCATTGCAATTGGAAGATGAAGATCTGCTAGACATGGTCAATTTGGTGGAACAGCATGGCGATGGGCCTGGTGTTGGCCAAATGGCTTAAGGTCAATGAACTGTTTGCTGTAGAAGTGCTACGTTTTCTTAGAAAGGGGCATGCTCGGCCAGGACATGCACTTGTCATATCAAAGGCGCTCTGGCGGCAGGATAATTTGTTTAAATTGTAAGGCGCACAATTATGTCGTCGACATGCAAACACACAAACACAAGTACACAGAGAAAGCCCTTAGCTAGACACAAAAGTGCCGGAAGTCATGCAACCCCCTAACAATGATTTTGTTTGCCTTCTCTGCTGCACATACATATACATATACAAACGTTTTCTCGTTCATATATAGTTTGTTTCGTTTTCGGGGCGTGGCATTTAAGGTAGGGGAAAAAAACAATTGAGGTAAAATTAACGCAATTACAACATTGCCGCAAGGACTTTCATTCGATATATTCTCTATAACGTCTGATGCAGTGCAGTAGAGAAACTTTTCCATTTTTCTTTCTTTGTTGGATTGCGTGCCACCATGAAATCGAATTGATGGCGTTTTGGCTAAGCACTTGGGCCCAAAAGCGTGTCAAACTTGGCAGCTTGAAATCAAAATCATTGAAAAAACAACTCAGAGCCGATCGCTATCAAGGCTTCATGAGAATTCCAACGCTTCAGCTCCAGCTCCAGCTCGTGCTCCTATTTCGGAACCTATTCCTATGCCTGAACGACCATTAATTGCCGCTTAATTTGCCTTTAGTTTTATTTGTTAGTTTTTGGGCTTCTGGGCTCACTTATTGAGTGTTTTGGATGTGCTAGTTTTTTGTTTTACGTTCTCTTCCTTGCTTGAATTTTAATGGCCACAATTATTCCAGCCTGACACGCACTCATCGTAAAAGTCCATTGAACTAAGGAATTGATTTTTCTTTAGGGCTTGTTTCGCATTTCATTCAAACAAAACTTTCACACATTATTCCGCTTCATTCAGAAACAAAAAAATTTGTGATTAACGAAAAACTATTTAAGATAACAAATTCTTTGAGACTATAATTCATTCATGGCATTTGAACAAAATGTTTCGAAAGCAAATATTTATGTACCAATAGTCAAACTTAAATAGTTACTTCCCCATATTGTTTGATTATAAGGACATAAAGAGAAAAACTTGATTTATTTTGTTATGAACTAAAATTTGTCTCATTACAAATGTGCCTTCAGTGTTTAAACCTCCTAACTACAATTTGAATGATAGGAGGTTTAAACACTGAAGGCACATTTGTAATGAGACAAATTTTAGTTCATAACAAAATAAATCAAGTTTTTCTTACAATTTGAATGATATAAGCGCAAAGTTTTGTAGGCACAATATTTGAGTATATACATATACTTTTGCTTGCCTACTTTCAGGGATATCTTTTTAATTGTTGAAACTTCTAAATGCACAATTGAAATTTAACAACTTTAATGGGTAAGCCTAAAAGTAGGCAACAAATATCTTTGAAAACAAAGAATATTCTTAAAAATTTTCACATTTTCCAAGTCGGAATTCTAAATACATATATACAAATTTTAACTCTCTGCTCTGCCTGAAATTATTTTAATCTATAAAAGAGACTTTATGAAATACTGATTGAACAAACAATTCAATACAATAATCTATTTTGAAACTCTGAACGAGATTCTGTTTGTATTGTATTACCTAATGACCTGTGATATACATTGTGTTTGCATCTGCTATCAGCTTGGGATTTAAATGGAAAATATTTCATTTGTATTTAATTTATAAAAGTTGTGATTCATGATTCGAAGGATAGTAAATGACAATCGAGTGCCTCTACTCATCGCCTTTGGAAAATAATGGAGAAGAAAGTCCTTAAACGTCTACGACTAAGTTCTGAATGGTTTTTAATGTGGGCAATTAGATTTCGATTGTCGAGTCTTGTGATAAAAGAAAAGTTAGGAACTATTTATTAATTAGAAAAAACTTGACTTGAAAACTTATTAAATTAATGATCCATCACATTCCACTCGCCATGGGCATCATCCCATACTGGGAATTCCGATTTTTCCGGCGTTTTTGTACCCATCTCACCGATGTGCAGTAAAACGTCGTCATCCTGGGCAGCCGTTAGTGTTGGCTGCAAATTAAATGTTGCCAGTTGACCGAAAACTCTTTAAAAATGAATTTTCGATTTGCAAAAAGTATACTTACCCACTCGCAGATGAGAACAACAAGCAATGAAATTGCAATTATATATGCTGCAAATTGTAATTGTGAATGCATTTTCTATACCCAACGATTGCCAGATCCGCTGCACAACTGTTTTCAACAAAATTAAAATATACAATATTTATTTCAGTGGCCTAGCCTTATCAGGCGGCTATTTACTGATAGCCAGTCCTCTGAGTGAGAGAGGCAGTCAGCCAGCCGGAGGTAAAAATCGAAATGAACAAATAAAAGATTGAACAAAAATATATTATTTTACATACCAACATACACATACAAACATACATACATACATATATATTCTGGATGAGATGAAAAGTAAACATCAAATGTTATCACAAATTTTAGCAGAATTTTTTATACACTTTATAATTATTTTAGAATCAAAATTAAATAAGTAGAGTTTATCTTTCGAGTTTTTGGACGAGTTATGAAATTATATGTATATAAATTTTTTGATTTTTCAGTATTGTTTAGAGATTTGCCGAACATTGTCAATTTCCATTTAAATGCTAATTATAAAATTTGTTCTGGGGCAACATATATTTGCTGCCTGAATATTTTTGTTATCTGTTGATGTTGCTAAATATTTAAGCTTTTTAATTGCGTCAAAGCCCCATAGGATTAGGACTGCGATTAAGCCCAAAAACGTGGCTTTGAAATGTTTTTAATAAATAATTTACATACATAAAAACGAAACAAATTTGATTGTGTGTTTTGATTTGTATTTTTTTAGCTTTCTGAATATAAAAAGGCAATAACTTTTTATATAATTGGGTCACTTTTTAAAGGACTATGGTCAGAAGAATGCTTGGAGATGTCCTGACAATTGCGTCAATTCCTTCTTCTATAGACTTAAATAAATATTAAGACATTTCTTAAAAACTACTAATCTAATGTTGATAAGTTGAATAGGGAAAATAAGTCCCCATCAATGTATTCTTTTCCACATAACCGAAAGTTGAAAATGCTAAAAACATTCAAAAGAACTTGGCTAGCAAAAATTGTAATGCAAATTTAGGACATTTCCGCATGAGGTCTGGGATTTGCTTTCTAACTCCATTCCTGTTCTTTGTTACCCCAATAAGACGTCCTGGCAACCATCTGCCTTAAAGACCTTGACTTTCGGTATCCATAACACAAATTCAATTTTAATATAAAATTCTTATGCTTCAAAGAATTTTCATTTCGAATAAACAAACGGAACGTACCGTTCAATGTAAAGAGAATTAAATAATGTAAAAAAATGAAAGAAAAACTTTTCTGTTACATTTTCGAATTGAACTTTGGCAAAAGTAAAATTGTCAAAGGCTTACATATGTACATACATATTGCATATGCACTGATGCAAAGTAAAAATGTTAAACAAACAAAGAAGCAGACAGCAAAAAACAAGTGGTTCAAATGAGGGGATTTTTTGTTGCCCTTTTTAACCCCTCATGGGGATTCACTTTTCATGGGATCCCTACCATTTGGAGCACCTATAAAAGTGCATAGAAATGCAAAAGACTTTATTAGTCATTGCAAGATGAAAGCTACAATTGTTATAGGTTTGGCCTGTTGTTTTACCATCATGGGCATGGGCATTTGCTCACCCTTACCGGAGGATCAAACTACCCCTCGTCCTTTTCTCAACCTCGAGGGCGGAGGCGGAGGACAGCGTGGCGATGGCTTCCATATTAATGTGCAAGGACGCGAGAATATCTGGACCAGTGATAATAAGCGGCATGAGGTGGATTTGTATGGGAAATATGGTCAACATTATGGTGGACCCGGTGGCACTTCACCAGCCAGACATGAATTTGGCACCATCTATACCTATAGGTTCCCCAACTTTTGATTTCATGTAATCTCTCGAACTATCAAATGAAATAAAAAGCGATCCTTGAACACGTTCAGTTACCCCGGAACATTTAAGATTTGAGTTTACTATTTACTTAGCTAAAGATGATCTTGCAATTTGTTTAATTGTACATGTTATTTCTGTGCTTTATGCTCGGTTGGTTTTTTTTTTCCATTTTTATTTTTATTATTATTATTTTTTTTTTTTTTGTTTGTTAATAAGAAATTAAGCAATACCCATGCCAATGACGATGACAGGCGAGACAAAATGCTTTTTGCTAATTGGATTTATTGCGTAAACTGTCAAAAGAATCTTCTATGAAAATTTATCATCCAAGAGATTAAGCCAAAGTTTAAAACATTAAGACACACAGACACACAACACAAACACACCAAATAATGTTAATATTCATTTTTTAAGTATTACGGCAGACCAACGAAAGCGAAGGTTCAGGTAGTAGGCGTTGCTTCTGCTGCTGCTGATTCATAATAAAATTCATCTTATGGGTAGATTTTGGATTCCCATTTGGGGATTACTCAAGAAAAATGAGGAACTTTAAACTAAGGAAATACGCTGACCTTGTCAAATGGCAGATGATGTCACAATTCACAAAAGCTAGACAGATTCCTCTTAGGTAGCCAACAATCTTGAATGGAAAGTTCTGCGTATTGTGATTCGTTTTGTCTATCTTCAAATTCATATGCATAGCTCCGCACACAAAATCATAGTGCAGAACATTTCAAGAGAATTCTCGTCTTGATTATTACCTTCTGCATGTGTGATTTGCTTTATTATATGGTAGAAAATGTATGATGGAGATGGATGTACCTACAAAAAAATGCGAATATCACGTAAATATCAGATAGTCGAATACATACTCATAAAATTACATTTGCCTTAGATGTAAGCATTACTATTATTCTGTTTTCCAATTTAAGTCCATTTAATGCTCTTATCCCTATTTGATTGTTGTGATTATAAGGAATCCCCTTTTAAATAGAGATTCAATACAAAAACTACCTTAAATAGTTGGGATTGGGGTCAAAGGTTGAGTCAAAGGCAGACCTATTTCTAGTAACAATAACAGGAGAGTAATAGCCATTTCTGTTGGGTACTTCCCTTGTTAGTCTATATATAAAAATCATTTTGCTTTTTAGATTTTTATTGATCATCGATTATACCCTGTATCCAAACGGATAATTTGAAAATTTTCTATTTTATTTATACGTTACTTAATTGTAAAACTACAAAATTTATTTTTGTAAACTTAAGCTGGAAAATAACTAGAATGGAATGGTTTTATTAATCTATATGTGAACTGCTAAAGGTAATTGGCATATAAGTAACTATTCATATATATTCACATACGTAGCTGAATACGTAGGTTGAGGAAAATTAGCATCACACCAATCTTTACAGATTGCAGGGTATTCTGTTAAGAAATAAGCTCGAGATGGCAATGCATTCAAGAAAAAAAGGATTATTTAGTCTGCATCTAAATGTGCAATAAGTTAGTCGCATTTGACATCATACTAGAAGATGAAACATTATTGAGCTGTCATATTAAATTGGGTAGGTGCTTAATATTTATAGAATATTATTATTATGAAACAAACAGGTCTAGATCACTCAATCTAACTATTTTCTAATGAACATTCACATTAGAATAGAGAAATATATCCAAATGCAATCGTGTATCAAACTAAACTATGTGAATTGGAATTTTAAGTATTTCAAATATATTTTTGCAAGGTTCTAGCATACACTCATACAAAACACACATACATCAGATTTAATCACAAGAGAATTCTTAATGATTAAGGTTAAGGTTTTAATTTCAAAAGGTTTCTGATGATCTTTGATAATAATGATTAAAAGAAAGCCAGAAAGGTAGATTAAAATATTATTAATAATAATATTTTAATTCGTATAATATTGAATAACTATCCAAGAAGGTTCTCCGAATGGTGAAATTGTATTTTTGCTCATTATTTAGCTTAAGTATTTAACTTTATAATGTAAATAGTATTCAAAAACTAACTGAAATACCTCTCGCTTAACATTTAAATGCAGCTTTACATAAATGAAAAATAATGTTGTATTGATTTGCAAACTGCAGCCTGATACATTAAATTATATTAATGACAATAAAACAATCAAATTGAAAATGAAATTTTTAAATATTTAATAAATGAATCAATGCGTATTCGATGTACAAAACTAATTTGTTTATTCAAATGTTTGGATAAAAATATCATTCTTGGGATGTATCCAAAGATTGAAAATTTATATGTGTGTAAACATTTTCAAAAAAAGTATATATGTAGCTACAGAAATTGTAGGCACTTTGTTCGCGATTGGGAATCACTTTTTAATTCTCAACATTTACACAAGTGGCTTATCAATAGTATTATATTACCCCATCGGGGATCTACTTGTGAACCACTGATCTTTTTTTTTCCATTCAGAGACAGATCGTTTAGGTGTCTGTATGGGAATTCCGAGAGGGAATCTTTCTTTCACCCAGATAAGACTCAGAGATGAACTAGCTGGCTGCATATGTATATAAAAAGCCCGCCTGCTTTCATTTGTCACATCAGTCTAAGACACTTTGTTCTCTCGTTAACAATTCAAAATGCAGTTTACTTTCGGTTTGCTAATCCTTGGCCTGGCATGTGCCCTTACTGCTGCCTATCCTCAGCCATATCCTGACAATGAAATTGTGGTCACTAACCCAGAACCCTTTTCGGTAAGAGAAAGAAAATGAAAAGAGCTAAAAGTTGAATTAAATTTAATTTTCGATTTTTTTATTGTTTGCAGTATTCGCCAGATTTCGAAGCACCTCGTGTACGCCGCCAATTGCAGTTGCAGGGCGGAGGCGGTGGCAGTCCTCGTCAGGGCTTCGATTTGAGTTTGCAGGGACGTGCTCCCGTTTGGCAGAGCAATAATGGACGCCATCAACTGGATGCCACTGGTTCATATGCTCAACATTTGGGTGGACCTTATGGCAACAGCCGCCCTCAATGGGGAGCAGGAGCACAATATACTTTTAGATTTTAGAAAAACAAAGTAAATTAAATAAATTATAATAAATTATTAAAGCTGTTCTAACGTTTGGATAAAGAAAACCTTTTAATGTTTTTAATAATTTTTAGAGTTTTTTTCTGTAAGTTTTAAGAGAAGAAGTCAAAATGACATGAAACAATATATAAGCGAAATTCGTTCGACAGTTTTTGTTTCAGAGAATTCAGAGAAACAAAACGAAAGAACAAGGAATCCATTTAAGTCTTTTTATCAATAGAGTTGCATTTTTTCTGAACTAATCGTTTCTTAAATTTTTTTGATGGAAGCTGAAAATAGGAACAAATACAGTCTGAAACCATTTAAGGAACAATACTAAAGTCTTGATATTGTGTTTTGCTTTAACCAGTGAGAATATGTCATAGTATAAGTAGCTGATCAATCCTTTTAAAGAAATGTAAGGAAATAAATAAACTAAACTAGACACAAACAGCATAAAGATGCCTCTAGTCAGTCCACACAAAATGCAGGAAAATTAAAACTTATCATATGTATGATAAGTAATATGTAAGAGTTGTAACAGCGAAAAAAAGTATTTATTTTTAAGTTGTAGCATATTAATATCTATATATTTAATCATTCCCTTTGTGGTACCCACAATGAGCATGACAGACCGAAATGCTCAATGATAAGTTTGTCAGCTGGCACTACTGAGAAACTTACCATTACCATCTTATAAATAAGTTCTACTGGGAGATCCAGTTGTTTGCAATCACATCAGGATTTCCATGAGGTATTCATATTACCCTGATCGCTAACAATAAGACAGGAGATCCTGACCAACCAATGACGATTATCTTACACCAGTTAGACGTTAACGAAATATTTTGTGGATATTTAATTTAGTTGGAGAAGATATTTTTTAATCGTCTACAAATTGTTATTGTTTTAATAAAATTATATACACCCCACGTGATAGTTATTTCGAAGCCAGATAAGGTTTTATATTCGCTTAGAAAGCTTTTCAGGGCAACTATAAGTACATTTTTTTGATAATTTAATTGTAAAATAGATCAGTCTTATACTCTTGCAAAAAGGGTATACATATTTTGGTCAGAAGTGTGCAACGGGTAGTAGAAAGCATATCCGTTAATATAAAATATTTTACGTTTGTCCGAAATATGACTATTTGTCTGTTGAAAGCTTTGGTTTATGAAGATCGAGTGACCATATCACAAATTAAAATTATTACTATGAAGATATTTATTTTTTTATTATTATAACTGAATGTTTAAAAACTAATGATTTTTTGTGTCAATGAGAAATGGAATAAATTAATTTATGGAATAATTCAGTAAATTAGCTTCATTTCCTCACAGGAATAACTTGGTATCGGACTTTCTCTATATTCTTGTAGAGGGAGAACATTCCGTAGTAAATATAGATGCAGAGAACTGAAAAAAAGTAGGTGGAAATAAAGTTGGTTCATATTAGATTTAAGGGTTAGATTATGGTAGGGGAAATCGGGAACTTGAGATGGCCAAAAAGTTTTTTTTTGAAGAGATATCATTCTTGGATATTGAAATTTGAACAGTTTCAAACGTTATCATAGGGAGGATACGCTATTGGTTACATCTCTGCGTGAGCAAGACCATTTGCTTATCCTGCTATAAGTCTCATTATGCACTACTTCATCATCGAACTTTCTATTGACATAGGTCAAGAATTGAAAAAGATTGTTCTCTTTCCTAAAAGTCCACCCTCACAAATTTTTCTTTCATGTCGGAACGCACATTTCTTGGTGATAATAAACTTACGTACTTATCAACTTGACATGTCTGCAATATTAACATTTCATTATGTAGTTAAGCGATAAGCGGCTAAATTATGTCTAATCTAGCACGAGAGCCATTAGTAAACGATTAGAAATTTTGATAGTGCCCTTATCTTAATATAATTTTTGAGGCACTCGTAAATTAGCATGGAAAGAACAATGATGAATCGTAGGTAACTTACCTATGCCTAGGCCACAACGTGACAGTGAGGCCAACATATCGATTGATCCCTGTAACTCAATGAATCTGTTCACACGATGTAAGTTATAGCTTATAAAAAGCACCAGGCCAATGCCATATTTAATCAGCCAGGGCAACAGCATTAGGTGTCGATTCTACAAAATGAAACAGAAAACTGTCATAAATTTGTAATTTAGTTGTAAAATTCTTTCAAACCTTCATAATGCCAGCTATCAGCAGGGCAGACCAAAGAATATTCAAGGCAAAAAATACCAATCCAATGCTCCCAATTACATGATCTGAAATTCAACATTTAATTCAAAAGTTCAATTTGTATTACATTTCTCTACTTGCCCATATGAACTTTTTCCTCTGGCGTAAAGGTGACCACAAAATGCTCTGCAATGGGATCACCATAAGCCAGAGCTATGCCAATGCGGACAATCATCACGAGTGAGAAAAGACTTCCCAACCAACCAATGGCCAAGCCGGCTACGCGGATACGTAAAAAAAATAGATGCTCCAACATTTTGCCTGCTCTCCCCTTCACTCTAATGGACAACTGAATTTATTTTTGTGCCAAATGTTTAATTAATAACCAACGAGAGCGAACTTTTTGTTACTGTAAAGCTTTCACACACACACTAACTGAAAGGTATCGAGATAAGAATATGATTATCTGAAAGTCTCATTAAGTTCATTGACTGTTAACAGATATAAAAAGATTATTTCAATAGCTTTACAATTTGTTAGGAAATCTGATGGGAGACCAATATTTTATGGACTTATAAAGAACCCGTAGATCTATGCCCGATTCAGTTCAGAGAAACTCAAACATTTACACACAACTCACATCGACGATATATATTTAATTTATCAGATGCGATGATCGGACACGCAAGTTATTACTTAATCTATGCTTGAAGTTACGCATACGCAACGTAGGACAACAGAATATGCAGTATATGCCAATAATGATGATATTCGCCTAACAAAGAAGCTGTGTTGCTGAGGTTCATTTTAGTTGGCATCTACTGTACTTTTACGACTGTTTTAAAATTTATTTCTGTCGACTTGAGACAGAACTTTCGTCACTCTTTAGCGCGATCAACTGTGATTGTGATTATCTGTTGGCCATTGGGGTCGCCCCTTCGGTTAAATCAAACAACAACGTCGCGTCTTTTCGTGATAACCCAAGAACCAAAATTTATACCGTCTGAAACAGAATTTGCTTTATTCACTAAAATTTATGACATTCAATGGATAGAACACTATTCCAACTAGTCTGATGCTCTCTACTTAAAAGACGATCGCTCCTGATTCCTGGCAGCCTGAATGTGTTTATAGAGCGAGTATATGCCATAGTAGATGTATACATTTAGAACTGAAACAACAGAAAGTTAGTGAATTTGTTTCAAAAACGCCGATGTTTCAAGTAGCTTACGTGTGACTATAGTGCCCACAGCAATAATTGGCAGATATTCCGTTGTCAGAGGTCGGAATACTGTTTGGGATATTACATTAATGATACTTATCGCTACAGCAATACCTTTAAAGATCAGCCAAGGAAACAGCAATGAATGACGGTTCTAAAAGAAATATGTTGATAAATGAAAAACCCTCGTGAAGCTTGGCTTAGCTTTTCCGATAAATTACCTTAAGAGTGCCCACTATCAGCAGGACAGCGAAAAGTAATTGAAGTGAGAGTGCAGTGAACAATCCGCCAATAACTAAAATTAAAATAAAACGCAATACCAATTATTGTTATGAGAAATTCGATGAGGTACAATATTTTTTGTCTTACTTAGTCCCGAATCAGAATTCTTTGGAGGGTAATTCTCAGCTAGGATTATCGACAACCAAATAATACCCAGTACTGAGCCCAAGATCTGCAGCCCACCAATGACCTTTCCGGCTGTGTGGAGACGCAGGCAAAACAGGCTATTTAACATTTTGGATTATTTCACACTTTCTCTATTGGAACGAAAGATTAGAAAAGTAGCGCATACGCAACGTTGATCCAGCGAATAATTTTTAAGACTGGCTTGAAATTCGAATTGACGAGGGCCAAGTAAAATTGATTTCATTTAGTGTGACCAGTAAATTTATTTTTTTCGGTCTTGTGGCATTTCTCTTCTTATGAAGCTGCCAACTTAAGTTCTATAATTGATCTTGTCTATCCGTCTGTCTATCCGTCGGTATGCCTGGATCAACGAAAATTTGTCTTAATCTAAGATTTAGTTTCTCCAAATACTAAGGAGATAAAAGATGACGCATACGCCTAGTGGTCCACCAAAATCTAATCGTTAGATTGAATCGAATAAATTGTTGTATATGACACTCAGACGAATAAGCACTATCGCCAAAGGTCACTAACACCAATATTCCTATACTAGAACTGAAAAGAAAGAATGGAAGTGTATTTGTATGCCTAATGTTAGAACTGAATGTTATATAAACTAAAAGTAAAATATATTATGGAACAGTCACTGATATATAATTTATTTTTTTCCATCTTGTAGCAAGACTCTTTCGAAGAAGGCCAACTTTAGTTTAAATATTGTTAACAGGACTTGTTGGTAGAAATCTGTATTAATCTATTTTTGGCCCAACTTAGAAAAGGAAACTTGGCGATGTGTCTTTTGATTTGTGTGGTTTGTGGTTGGTCTTGTGGTTTCTCGTTAGGGGTGGTCATTGATGGAAATCAACTCAGATAAGTGAGTGAGAAACCATAAAAAAACTCAACCTTAGTACATAAATGAGAATATGTATCGAAGTCTAAACACATAAATATGAGTATTTACTCGGTTGTGCTCAGAGTTTGTGACTCAAGTGCTGCTCTCGACAATTATACATAAATGAAACTTGATACATCGACGCTCCCATTGGACCAAAACAAAATTCCTCTAGTTTGTTGAAACTGTAGTGCTGACTTTTGCTTCGGTACACAGCGCGAGTTTTAATGGATTCAGATTCGCAAATCACATAACTTCCCTAGAAACGACTAGTCAGAAAAATAACTTCTTATATACACAAGTGCCCTTATTATTCGGCTAGCATTATAAATGTTTTGCTAGTAGCTAAAATATGACGACCTGAAAACAGGCTATGTTATCCTATATCCTGCTTAAGGTTATTCGGCCACCTGGTTTTGCTTCCTTGATAACACAAAAATACATTTAATTATCTCAACCAGAATTTCTCATGCCTCTTAGGCCATACTATATGTATGTATTCTACTTCCACTTTGAAGTTTCTTGTATTGTAAGTATTTTTGCTTCATATTATTAGAAAAAAAAAAATAGTTATTTCCATATATATTAAAGAAAGCAATGAAAGATAGTGGGCCGGATCCAACTTTGGCCTCTCCGATTATTTTATGTAAGTTTTTTTTTGTTTTTGGAATCAACGACAAAAAAAGATTTTTTATAAAAAGTCTAAAAAAACTTATCAGCAGAAGTCCAAGTATTCCGTCTTAGGCGGAAATAGTCACAGAAATAATTAATTAAGTAACAAAATGGAGTAATAAAATATATTTGTTGATAAACACACAAACACAAAATTCAAATAATTTTAATATTTATCAATTATTGACATTTGTAAGTTGTACTTCATTATACTTGGATATTTCTAGGTCGGCCTTCGGTATCCTTAATAAGTTTGTAGAGCGAGAATATTGCGTAAAAAAAGTAAATACTCAGGGCAAAACCTGGAACACAGCCAAAGAAAGCGGATGGCAGAATTCGACCCATACACATTAGAACAAGTAGTGCAATTATGTATATTGTTAGGATAATTCCGTTCGAGATCAGCCATGGTAGTAGAAATCCAGAACGGTTCTGTAGACAAAATTAGTAAGCAATTAACAAGCACAGTTTCATCTCAGTCAAGTCTTTGCTCCATACCTTATTGGCGCCCAGAATGAGAAGAATCGAGCAAATGATATTCAGAGAAATGATAACCAGCAAAATGAATCCAGCCGCAGTGACTAAAAAACAATTTTACATTTAATACAAACGAAACTAAAATTGAACATGCGTTGCATTACATGACTGGCCTTTAGCCATTAGAGAAATCACACTTATGAAGGAAAAGATTCCTCCAACAGCTCCAATGCAGCCAAGGACCTTTCCACCCGTATGGAGACGCATGAAGCAGCAACAATCCAACATCTTGTTTGGTTTTGTATCCTTTCGCTTAAAAAGTCAAGTTGTTGATTCCTTCCTTAATTGTTGATAGTATTAAGTTTGCACACAAAAATGACAACTGAATTTAGTTTTAAGACAGATCCGATGGACTTGAATTCAATATTCAGACTGATTAAAAATGTGATGAAATACGACCAGTGTCACTCATACGAATGAGAACTTATGCGGGAGCACCAGGGCTTAAATTGTTGCTTATCGTCAGTCAACATTTTGCAATGTGGCAAATTCTGCAGAACGACAAGCAACACTCAGCCTTGAGTCTGTAAATGTATGTATGCTATATGTTGCTAACGAAGACATTTTGGGTGCTTCTTTTGCGATTCCGATTCTTATCCAGTGCTGGATATGCAACTGCTACGGGCGATTGGGCCCTACACTGTGAGAGCAAAGATAGAAATTATAGTTAATTATTTTTTATTAATTCGAATTGCTAAATTGATAAAATTTAATTTCGAAAAACTCTGAAAATTCTTGAAAACTTTGTTAAATTTCATAATATTGAATATTAACTTTATATTCCAATGTTAGCCGCCTTAATTGTCTTGTTTAAATTTAAAGTAAGACTAAATCTTAATTTCACAAAGATCTAATTTAAGCAGTTTTTTGAGTGTCTGAAACGTTCATATCTTTTTTATTCAACTCATGTCAATAATGTCTTTCTTGGTGCTTAAAAATAATTAGAACTACATTTTCTGAGAGCTGGACTAATCCGGCACTGAGATCACCAGAGCAGGGCTTAAGCTTTCATAGGGCGTTTTGTTGCTTATCGTCTGTCAACATAATTGAACTGCTGAAATGTACATAAAACAAAGAGCAACACAGAGCTATGTGTCTGGGATTTAAATGTTTCAAAAACAAACATATATACATATATACTTCAGGATGTAGAAGAAGTCCAAATATTTAGATATCTCTAAGGCCGCTGAGAAACTTCATTTGGCAAGGAAGATTCTTTGATGAGATCAGATCAAAATTTGAAATTTCATACCAAATGAATTTATTATGTATCTCTTTTCAAAGCCGAAAACAAATATTTGCATTTATGTTTATTAATTTCAATAATAATGTGAGTCTTTCCCTGTTTCCTGAAAAACTTTGAGTAATTCTAAAATGTTATCTTATCTGGATGACTGTAATTGATACTGATACATAGACTGATATGGGTATAGGGGGAGGCATCATATTCCGTCAATTATTTAATCATTTCAATTGTACTAGTAAGGAAGAAAATCAACAGGGCACCAGCAACACATGGCGGTCCTGTGTATAAAGAAGAATTACATATACAATGTCTCGATTTCAGTAAACATCTGCTGCTTTTCAGAATAAACAAAACATAAACAAAAGCAAATACTTCCCTCAAAATCTTAAGAGTGGGAGAACGCTTAATCAGCTGAAACAATCGAATCCCTTGTCACCCAATCGAAAAGATCCGATCAAAAGCCTCAAAAGTAAACCCATCAATTAGACATTTTACTTGATTATACATACATAAGACTTCTTTCCGTAATGAAAAAGATGGATGTATGGATATAAATTGCGAATGCGATTGAACCTTTATCAAAGCTACCGATAGGTTAGGAGTCAAAGGCCATTAAGGCTCGAGCTGCTTGTTGTGTCTTTCATATAATTTGTTTAAGTGCTGAATAAGAATATCTCAATAGATATGTTAGTCTACCTATTATTACATATGTTTACAGTGATGTAAAGATTATTTCTGTGCAGTGGACTCAACCACTACATATACATACATGTGTATGCTTGTTTTATACCTTCTTAGTTTCTACTACGACCAGAACCGAGGAAATCCGCTTTAATATAAACAGTTGAAGCAACGTGCATAAAGTTATAAAAAAAGAGTGGAAATTCAAATTTTTCTCTCTAACCCAAACACACTTAGTTAAATGGTCACTTCCTTTCTGTTTTAACTTCTTTTCCGGAAACAATAATGTGGGGCAGGGTGATAGGACTACATTCCGCGCACCCTGCAAGAGGCATTCAGAAAAAACTTTTAAATGTTATCAGATATTTTGTGAAACTCTGAAATGAAATGAAAACTAAAAAGTTGATAAAAAATGGAAAACATTTTCAAGGACGGAGAATTGTGTGCACGAATGGTTTCACGACTACATTAATGAAATAAACTAAAGGACACTGATAGACAATTACCAAATTCGAGATAAGAATGAACACTCAATATATGACGGTCAGTTCGAGAAACTATTGCTTGATATAGCATTTCCTATATAAACATTTCAAAGCTGACTTAAGTGACGGGAAAAGTAATAACTTGGCCATGGTAATAACTCCATCTCAGAACCTCCACCTTCACCTCCACCATGGCCAGGCGAGTGAATAATGGTTTCGTCTGTGTTTTTTTCATTCTATTTTATCACTTAGCGTTGCCTTCGTGCAATGTTTGCAAACAGGACAAACATAGGAATATTCCGCAGTGTGGACATCTGCCATTAATTGTCAAATAGAAAGAAATAGAAAATAGGAATATTTCCCTTTCGGTTATAGAGAAACTCTATGCTTAAGACTTTAGTGGGTAATTGAACTCAGAAGTCTTTGTTAGAAATTTATAATTAACATGACAATTCTCTCTGCTTTCGCTTTCGTTATCAAACAAATTTTAGTTAACTTAATAAGTTGACATAAGGCTAGCATTCAAATCCGAATTCTTATAGGATTCAAAATTGAAACCGGTTTACGTTTGGCAATGATTCGTTTAGCTGTTGGGCTGATTTCGATGGGTTTGCTTGGCTCTTCCCATATATATTGAAGAAGAGCTTTCAATTTCGTGGCGTCCAGCAGAAAGCTCCAATTCGATGCCGCCAAAAATGCCTTTTTTTGTGTATCAAGTATACTGTGACATCATACGAATCGCTTGTACTTCAAAGAATAATTCCAAACATTTTGCGCTTTTGACAAACCCAGCTGGAAATTCGTTAATTGAATAATCGCATTCTTTTCGATTCCATTGCTATGTATTTTCTATAAGGTCATGACCGTTTTCATAGACAGCGTGGCTACAGCATAGCAACAGGTTGTAATGGAATCACTCATAAAACTGACCTGCCCCTATAATTTTTATAGGTAATGCCCTCTGGGAACAGGCAGTAATCCACAATCGATATTAATTAGCTATCCCCCAAGACATGAAGCGCTTACAATACATGGATTCTTTCACCGATTTCAAATCACTGAGAGCCTAACCGATTTCCAGCTGGTTAAAATGTATCATTCTTCTACACACAAGCACGCACGCTGACCTGCCCTTACCCAACAGCCTTCAAAGCTTGAAAGGCCCCACCTCATTTCGCCGATGACGTAATTCTATATAATGCAACAAAAAGAAAATAAACTTTCTAATTCTATTAATGTTTAAAACCAGGAAATGTACAGTTGAAATCTTTCATTTTATTAAAGAAATTCCCTGAGTTTGAAAAACTTTTTTTGGACACACACACACACACACATTATAATAGACAACATTTATGCATATTTTTTCCAATATGTATAATAATATAGCGAAAATAATTAAGTCAAACATAAATATAAATGCATTAAATGCAAAACATATAAATATATGAATATATATCTCAAATTATTTATGAATATTCTGTCCAGTACAATTAAATAGCAAAGATAAAAAAGTTAAGTGTTTAAATGCACAAATGGATTTTTTGTTGTTCTTTTGGCATAGTTAATATATTTATCGATCTGCAGTGAAGTCGGATATCTAAGCCGGCCAAGAACCATCTGGGCCACCGTTTTCCTTCAAGTAATAGTAAAGCGAGAGTATTCCGTGGTAGATATAAATTGCTAGGGCTGAGAAAAAAGGTAATTCATGTTATTTGAAAAGGATATGATATATTTTTTCAGCAAATCTCACCCAAACCCAGACAATAGCCCAACACAAGGACCAGTATGGCAGCTTCTGCCGATGCGAAGAATGCCACTATGGCGAGGACGATGGCAACGCCGCAAATTACCAAAACAACACCGTGGAATATCAACCATGGCAATACTAAGCCATGACGATTCTATAAAGGAGTAAAAAGGTTAACATATTGATCTGAGATAAATGCATACTGCTATACCTTTTGGATACCCAATAGGAGAAGAACCGAGATGAGTAAATTCAAAGAATTTATAACCAAAAGAACGCTTCCGGTCACAGCATCTGAAAAATAATTATATATGTATATATACCTACATACACCCCGAACTTTGCGGGAATTGAATCCCCTTTGCCGTTACCTATTTGCATATACTGTTTCTGCATAGTGTCTCCAACAACTTCAGTTCCATTCATTAATAACAGAATCCGGATGTATCCCAAGACTGCTGAAATGACTCCCAACCAGCCAACGACTTTGCCGGCCGTAGGTAGCCGCATGCAACATAATTTCTCTAACATTTTCATCTTTTTGCAAATGATTATATTCGGGCGCCCACTGAAACAGTACTAAAAATATATACAGCTTGGTTGTTTCATGGAGCCAAAGCTTTTGTGTCTACGAAGCTTTCTTTGTATCCGACAGAAGAATTTGCATAGATACATATACATATATATATATGTATCAATCGAATATTGCCAATTCTCAGAGATATTCTTTCTGAGAGAGGGCAGCGATTAAATCGAATGGAATGAAAAAAAAAAATTTAAATTTCTTATACATAGTTTTGCACACAATTCTATGTAAATAGTTTTTCTGCTTTTTTTTTTTTTAAATGCAAAAAAATTTGTTTATTCGGCGCTTACCTAATCAAGTTTTTACGCATATAGTCAATCCTGAAGTGACTGAAAGTGAAGGTGGTGAAGCTTTATACCTTTCTTACATCCGAGCCACGCAACAGCTGACATCATCACAATTTCTATTTCCCAGAAAGCTTCTCAAACCACGTCTTTTAAAAAATATTCTATATACATACATATGTAGCTCCCATATCGTTAAAACAATTTCCCGGCTCGTGGGCTTTAATATTAAAACAACTTTGCCACGATGAGAAATGCTGAAAATGTTGCCCCTCAAAGTATAATTTGTTTTGAAATTCATTTATAAATTTACCAAGATAAGCAGCAAGGACATGGAATGGCAAGTCGCAAAAACTTATCTAGTTCTAGAATAATGAAATACAATTATTATGATACATAATTTAAGTTTAATTGATGATTCAGTTAATCCATTACCTTTTGTAGTTCTTCCAGTTTAGAATGTATTAACTTCTACAGTTATATTAATGATAATTCTAATATTTAACATTATCAAAAAATGTTTCTATCGCAAACTAAATTTATGATTAAAAGGAAATTATAATTTTTGAGATTTATGAAACTAATACAGGGGAACTATAAAACTTACCTTCTAAGAAGGCGATCAAAAAAATTATGATCAGTAGTGCATTTCGTTAAAGTATTGTACAATATTGGTGACTAATCTAAGTAAATAATTGAAGTTCAATTTGGTGAAGCACTCAAGCAAAGGCAAAAGTCATTCATGGAACTAAAATTGTATTTTACCGTTTTGTTTTATTAATCAAAGTAAAATACTAAAGGAAGAATAAGATATTTGACTCAGACCACCGTGACGTATACGTAACAATTTTGGGGTTCGCATATTAGACCACTTGTACTTTTTATTAATACAAAGAAAACAGATCACCACAACACAATGTTACAACAAACACACACACACACACATACACACATTTTGTTATGTTTCAACGGTTATATGTAAATTCATTTTGTCAGCAAAGCTTAGAATCAGTAGTTTCCAAAAAGACACGAGGTCCGCTTAAATGTTGACCATATGAACCAGTGGCATCCAGTTGATGGCGTCCACTACTGCCAAACGGCAGCACGTCCTTGCAAACTCAAATCGAAACACTGGCGAGGACTGCCACAGCCGTCGCCTTCGCCCTGCAACAAGGTGCTTTGAAATCTGGCAAATACTAAAAACAATAAAAATATTCGAAATTGAATTTAATAAAACTGATAAGGAAACCCTTTATATTCCGACTAAAGCTTATTCATTAACCAACTACCTCTTCTCGTTATCAGCTCATGAAAAAATGTCGAAATTGATATTTAATTTTTGTCCCCTTCCTATATCAATTCAATTGTAAGTCATTTTAACATATTGTTTTTTAGATTTTGATAAGTCTGACATTAAAGATGAATGGCTCCTTTCTTTGACGTTTTTTCTTCATGGACACATTTGTTTATGTTTTTCGCAATGATAAGACACTCTTTTTTGCTAGATGACGGCATGTCAACATTAAATTGTCATGAAATGTGTAATAAAATCCTTTCTACGTGAATAACATTATTTATTAATACTTTCAAGTTTGGCGTAGTTAACTATCAGTTTGCAGAGCGGGCAAGACGACCAATCATTAACTTATTCTGTTTTTTGGTCTGGTCTATTCTACCCAATCTAAACTTTTTAGTCACACTGTTCCATGGTTTTCCACATTCCATCAGTTTTATAGTGCCACACTCACTCTTTATATAGTCACAAACAGAAACAACTTAACAACAATTCCTGACCTACCCTTAGAGGAAAACCTTGAAGGCCCACCTTGATACGACAATGACGCAATTCTACAACATTTATAGGACTGGAAATTGCGTGGTTGGCAAAATGAGTGAAATTTTGTTAATTAAGAGGGAGTGGAGCAATTATCATGGGATATAACAGAGCGACTCGCATTATTATTCACAACTTGGACATGTTAAACTACAAATGTTAGTTAATACGGGATCCAACCCATATAGAAAAGTTTAATTAGAAATAAAGTTTTTACAAGAAAATTTTTTCATATTTTTAGATTTATCTATTTGAATCCAAAATTTCCCTTAACTGCTGGTAATGTTGACAGAAGTTTTATACAATATAAAGTCATACAAATATGCTCCAAGTCAGGATGTAAAAACGATAAAAAAAAAGGTCCAACATTCTCCAAATTATCCTAAGCTTAATAACTATGTAAATAACTAACTAATTATTATCATTAATATTATTTTATAAATTATTATTAATTTTTTCGTCCTAAAATGTTTCGTATGAAATTTTAGCTTAAAAAGTAAAGATTGTTTCCCGAGTTGGATGGACATAAAAAATGTTTTAAATGCATTGTTCTAGAGCAATATTGGCCAAGTTTCCTTGTTGGCAGTATTTGTTTTATTGCAACTTTGTAATGACCCCTTCTATCCCTGCCAGAACCCCTCTTGAACGTCATTAGTCTGAATATGTTTGTAGAGCGAGATTATTCCGTAATGCACATAGATGAAGAGTGCTGAGAAATAGAAAAAAATAACGTTTAAATGATTTTGTTTAAATTGTTTTAGAGCTTTCGAAAGAAATCTAAAACTTATAGCTATGTAGCTTCTTATGAGCTTAAACTCACCTGTAAATGGAATAGAACCTATTAGAGTTACAGTCTCTAAATTACTCTCCGTTAAAACTACACACAGTCGAAATATACTAATAAAAATAACAAGTGCTAAGGCAATTCCGAAAAGGATTATCCATGGTAGCAATAACCTATGACGGTTCTATGAATAAAATAAACAATTAACAAACTATCTCGGTTATACATCTACTTTATACCTTTCTAGTGCCCACTATGAGAAGAATCGAGCAAATAAAATAAACGGAATTGATGGCCAAAAGTATGCATCCAGTGTCATTATCTAGAAACATTTATAAATAATAACTTTCCTGTAATGGCCAATACTTTGTCTTACCTATGACCGATTTGTTGGGTTGTGTTCTCCCACCACTGGGATGTGTTGTCAATATATTAATTTTGCGCATTACCACAAAGACCTCGATATAAGCCATTATTGACCCAATAACCCCAAGCCAGCCAATGACCTTCCCGGCCATATGGAGACGCATACAGAACACTTTTTTTCATCATTATCAATGTTTTCCCGGCTCAACAACTGAAATACTACTACAACAAATATAAACAAAGTTGGCTGTTTCCTAAAGAAAAAGCTTTCTACAAAGCTTTCTTTTTTTGTTCAAGTTAAAGGAATTTGCGGTAGGAGTCAAATATTGCCAAAAATTTCAAAACATTGGAATCAAATAATGCACCAAAATAATATGTTTGGGTGAATGAAATATTGACCCTAAATATGTCCAGTATTTCATTTAAGCCCTTTATCTTAGGGCAGGACTTTTAGGTTTACGTCATCCTAATTTTGACAAAATTAGTCCCAATGAGTGAAAGTAAAAGTGATGAAGCTTTAGACTCCTGTAAACATAAGGAAGTGCTCAACTTGTTGACATCATCATCAGAAAGCTTCCTTCTACTTAATTAAATTCATTTTGTTTACATTCTATTAAAAACACTTTTATTATAACAAGACATTTCCGGTTCATTAGAGACAGAGATAAATTTTGAACCTTAAAGTATGCAATGCATATTATAAACAATTCTAGTAAGTAGTTTATTCTTTATCTAACGAAAGTCATTAACATTTCTTATTGATAATCATTTATGTCTGTTGGGGAGTGAGGTAAAGGATGATACTCAAATATGGTGGGATCAGCTTCGGGTGCCTAAAAATGAATTAGAATTTTCATTTCATTTCATATTTTTCAATAATATTCTTTAATTTATTTATACTCACTTGCTGCCAATTAATATTTGATATGGAACGTGCTCTAGTTAGAGCAATTAAATACAAAATAAATACAAGTCTAATTACGGCAAACATTTTGATGTGACTAAAAATTCAATGTCGATTTAAAGTGTTTGAGTTGTAATAAATTCTTAATGTTTTGCTTATCAGTGCCGCCTAGTGTGTGAGAGAGAGAGAGAGAGAGAGAGAGAGAGATAAGCCATGATTCGTCTGCCCTTCACCAGACACCCGCTGGGCTAAGTCAAAGTCAGTTGGGGTCAGGCCAAGCCCCAAGCAGCCAAGCACCCGAGCCCCAAGCACTGATAATAATGCTGCCTCACTTGAACTGTATTAAATTTGTTGCACGAGCAACTACTACAACTACTACTAGCAGCTAAAATTTGGCACGTTTTGTGTTGAAATCGCTACGAAAAAAAACTAAAACAAATTTAAATGTTAGAAGCAGCAACAATGAAGGTCAAACTATGATTTTGGTTTTTTTTTTTTTTTTTTTTTTGTTTTGCAAGCTGAATGCAAACATTTTCGTTCTGCTCTAAAATGTCTTTTCTTGTAGCATTTGCTTTTGTTTTTTCCCCTTTTGTTTTTTGTATTTTTATTTTGTATTTTGATAGCCGCCAATTTCTGGGCAATTTTCTTTTGTCTGTTGTCTGATGCTGCTGCTGCTGCTGCTCTCTCCAATTTTCCATGTCATTTTCATATGCTGCTGCTCCATTTCTTGGCCATTTTGGCAGACATTTTCTAAATCAATGCACAAATTGTCAAAGCCAAAGTACTTTCCCCCCACACCCCATCCCTTCTATCCAATGGTTTGTTTGTTCCATTTGCTTTTGACTTTTCCCCCTTTGCAATTTGCCTCACAAATTGTTGGAGTCGTCTAGTAAATTGCATATGTGGCAGTCAGCGCTCATTTGTCAAGTGGCAAATCAGTTTAAATAAAAAACAAAAGGCTTTAACAATAACATAGGCAGAGAGAAAGAAAGAGACAGCGAGAGCTAGGAGAAAAAGTTACAGGCCAGGCCAAAACAATTGCGATTAAAATCAACTTGCCTTTTTGCATGTACTTGAGGAGTTGCAGATGAACAACACAAAAGGAACGTACATCCATTGGATCGTGACGATCGACGACGGCATTTCCCACGCAGCCAACAGAAACAGTGAGAGAGAGAGAGAGAGAGAGAGAGAGAGAGAGATGGAAAAGTATACAAAGACTAGATTCAAGCCAACATCAACTCACTGAAAAGATGTATCGCTATCTGCATTTGGTCAAAGTTTTTTTTTTTTTTTTGTTTTTTGGCCAGAACTACACTTTGCCCTGCTCGCAGTCTAGTCTCTAATGGCTTTTTAATGAAGGTGGAAAGTATGACGAAGAGTTTTGGAAATTTTGTCAAGTTAGTCAACTTAAGCGTATTAATTATGACTGACAACAACAAAAGACATCAAGAGGGGGAGAGAAAGAGAGAGAGGGGAGAAGAAAAAGAAATTGGCCATGCAAAGTGCAAAAGTTAGCAGGTGGCAACATCCCAGAGATGTTGGCCTTTTTGCATTTGCATTTGACATTTACTTAACTTAAGATGCGACTACAACTGCAACACCAAAAACGGCAACAAAACAAAATACTCTTCAAGCGGTTATCCCCGAAAAGCATTTCGCGGCATTTTGTTGGCTTACTGCATTTGGCCGAAAATGTCTATAGTTCAATTGCTGATATTTTGAGCCAGCGCCACACGAAACACGTGACCTATGCGAATTCATCGCTTAAAATCGACTGACTGACTGACTGACTTAGTGTTTAAATTGAGTGGGATATTAGAGATGAAAGCGTGACATGTAACCTACATTGAAAACAGATGAAAACCGGAAGTTACATAAATAAGGTGGCTAACTCTAAGAGATTAAAATCTATTCAGTTAATAGCAAAGTTAGTTTAATGTTAAGCCTCGCAAGTCTTAATTTTAATATTAAATAGTCCTATTTTTACTTTTAAATTTCATATGTTTACTATTCTAGGTAGTTTAAGTTTAATAAGCCTCAGAGTTAATCCACTTTAAATCAGTTGAGAATAAAGCGTCTATCTAAACAGATATGACTCTGGCGGGGCTAAGACCAGTTGAGAATTTCAACTAAAGTTCTAACTGAAAAACAATATAATTCTCTAACATAAGCAAATAATTCCTTGTATTAACCCCTCTGTCATCTCTAGAACAAATTGCTTACCTGATTAAATAAATGTTAAATTTATTGAATTAAACTCAATATCAATTGCCATCAAATGTTGGAAATTGTGAAAAGTGTTCAAATCAATTGAACAAAAAAGGGAAACAAAATACACCAAATGTCTACTGATCTAATGATGGTAAACTGTTGTTGTGAGTTGTCGCCATGCCATGCAAATTGGCCTCAGAATCACGTTTTGCCCATTAACAGAGGCAATTGTTTTATTTAAGTTTTTGGTTTTTTGCACTGATTGAGTTCTTTGCACCTGGCCGAGCCCCCCAACTAATAAGAATGAGGGGCTTAGCCCGCATTTTGTTAACTGATATATGGGCCTAAGTTAGGATTGGTTTAGCTGGCAAGTTCAGCTAATTGGTTCGCTGACCCAAAGTGGCTCTATTAGCCCAAAACCTTTTTGGATAACCATTTATTTTTTTTTTTTTTTCTGTTTTTTCGATCTTAACAGCAATAAAAAAAATGACTATTTACCGTAACGCATTACAGAAATGAGAAGAGAATAGAAGGAAAACTGCAGTTGCAGTTGCTATCAGTATCAATAGTAACTAATTTCCAGTTTCACTCGCCACACAAAACAAAAAAAAAAAAAAAAAAAGAAATAGAAACTTGACAGGATGGTTTGAGGCAGAGGCAAAGATAGAGGCAAAGAGATGACTGCAGCAACCAGAAATAGAAACAGAAACAGGCACATGATGGTGTCGTAGGTCAACAGCAGCAACATCACCAACAAGCAACAACAACAACAACAACAACGAAGAAATGTGTCTAGTACGATTGCGGCAAAGTTTCCAACTGCAATTTGTGGCCTAGGCTGCCTAGATGCCGATGCAGCATCGTAATGACGATTTGTAGCCAATTATTTCAAATATTGTATTGAAATTGTATGCCAAGACTTCTGTGTGTGTGTGTGTGTGTATCTATGTTGGTGTGTGACTATGACTGTAACTATCTATCGACTGGCATCTGCACTGGGATCACGTACCTTGTCTGAGTGTGTCAAAGTGGCCACTCGATGATGTCGATTGGTCAGCATTTGACATTGCTCAAACTCTCATAGGCTTTTTACGGGTAAGGTCACTCTCCAAGGCAAGCCAAACTAATGTAAGACTTCTCTACCAATTTCACTTAGTCTATCTATGTTCATATGAGGGCTCCTTTTCAAATACCAAACTCAAGTCAAGATAACTTCTTTAGCCAATTCTCGTTTAAGTAATTATTTTTTCAAACTGACAAAATTTGGTAACACCTTTTACCATACAAAACATTTAGAGTGCATTAAGCTTAGTAACTTTAAGAAAATTGTATTTTATTTGTTTATAGAATAAAAGCATCTTCATATTCCACCAAAAATCTAACACCTATCCATCAAATAGATCGACTATTATATTAGACATGTTTGGGCAGAGAAGTCTCTGGATCACTGGTAGCTACTGTAACAGGCCGAAATTGTTTGTAGAGGGAAAATATTCCATAGTACATGTAGATACCAACGGCTGAAATAAAATTAAAACATTTCAAAATGTGTGTTTTGTTTTGATTGAATGAAACAGAAATTCATTGAGATAAGAGAATTCCTGTAACCTTTTAAATCTTACCCAAAAGTGCACAATAGGCGATTAGTTCAACGAATTCATAGAATTCTGGATAGCCGTAATCTAGAAATGTGCAAAGGATATATACGATACAAAAGTAGTTGACAACTATAAGCCACACAAATGATATTAGCCAGGGTAACAGCAACACGTGCGAATTCTATAAAAGAAAAAGTATATATAGAATTAGTCCGCACTGAGCAGATATTTATGTTATCTTTACCTTATGTATGCCTACTATGAGCAGGGCCGAACCAATGAATAGCAGCAGACAAGAAGCCAAATAGATGCTCCATTCCAGATGAGATTCTAAAATATAAAAGTGGAAAAAAGAAATCATAAATGCAAAAAATTATCAACAATTATCTTACCAATTTCGTCGCTTTCATATACAAGGCTTCTCACAATTAAACCTATCGCCAGGAACGATATAATACTCCAAAGCCAACCAATAACTTTGCCGCCCGTTTGGATTTTTAGAAGGAAAAGGCGTTGTAACATTTTCCACGATTTTCAAGTTCACAAGATTTCCAAATTTAACGTAGTTCTCTTTCAGTTGATAAAATAGGAATGAGTTCGTTCTGAGCGGGAAGCAACTGAATAAAACTTTCCCACAAACTATAATTTTGATAAATTTAGACACTGGGAAGCTTTTTTTTTTAGTTGGGATAGTCAGATGACACAAAAAAATTCAGGGACGGAATATGATCATCACAAGGTGATAACGAGAAAGAAGCTAAATTTAAATGCGGCGAAGTTCATACACCCTTACAGTGCAAGCCAATGTAAAATCCTTATATCAATCAGATTACTTACAATTTTATAATACCCTCTACAATGGTATTTGAACAACTGATTCTGACTGAACTATTAGAAGATTTGAATAAGCATTGAACATAGTCGTAGTTTGTGGTATCTAAAAGATATTATATAGACAAGAAGCCTTGACGTAGAAAGAAAACTGCTAATACGTTATAAATAAAATCTTACTTATTTATGTTATAGTTTAAGTTTATTATTTTATTTTTTACCAGACGAAAACAAAATGGTTTGAAAACCCGAAATTGATTTTATTTAAGTTAACCATTCTGAATTAATAATTCGAGCTGCATTCAGTTAATAATATTCAATGTCTCTAGATCGGTAGTAGCAACTGGAAGACTCTTCAAATGTATGTAGAGCGAGAATATTCCGAAGTACATGTAGATACCAACGGCTGAAATAAAAATAGAACATTTCAATATGCGCGTTTTGTTTTGATTGAATAAAACAAAAATTCGTTGTTTCATTGAGATAAGGAAATTCCCATATCTTTCGAATCTAAGATCCTTACCCATAAGTAAACAATAGCCAAACAGTTCAACTAATTCGGAGAATAGTGGAGAGCCATAACTTATAAACGAGCAAAAGGTATATACGATGCAAGCGTAATTGGCAACTAATAACCACACAAATGATATTAGCCAGGGTAACAGCAACACGTGCGAATTCTATAAAAGAAAAAGTATATATAGAATTAGTCCGCACTAAGCAGATATTTGTATTATGTTTACCTTCTTTATGCCTACTATGAGCAGGGCCGAACCTAGGAATAGCAGCAGCAAAGAAGCCAAAGAGATGCTCCATTGCAGAAGAGGATCTAACAAACATATGAAATGAAATAATCATAAGTCATTAATGCAAAAACAATTTTCAATTATTTCATTACATATATGGTCGCTATCAGTTGCAAGACTTTCCACAATATAGGCTATCGCCAGGAGGGATAAGATAGTGGAAAGCCAACCAATAACTTTGCCGCCCTTTTGGATTTGCATGAAGAAAAGACGTTGTAACATTTTCGACGATTTTCAAGTTCACAAATTTTCCAAATTTCAAAAATGAGCTCGCTCTGAAACGGGAAGCAACTGAATAAAATTTTCCGACAAACTATAATTTTGATAAATTTAGATACTGCAAAGCTTTTTTTGTTTTTGATGGAATAACCAGATGACAAAAATATTTCAGGGACGGAATATGATTATCATAAAGGTGTTAACGAGAAAGAAGCCAATCGTAAAATCCTTATTTCCATCAGATTACTCGAAGTAGTTTTAATTTCCAAATATTTTTGTATTTTTTTTTAAGAATTTTTATTGTAACTGTTTGTTACAATATCATCATTTGTTTTCATGGCAGCTTTTATGAGTTTTATTTGATCGAGATTTCAATTAGGTGATAAGGAGCTTAAATACCAACGGAACATGTGGAAATGGTTATTTACACTCGGCGTCTATGATCAATAATATATATATGCACATATATGAGGGTTGGAAAGGTCTCAATTTCTCAGTTACAAATATTTGAGGTATTTGTAAGTTAAATGAACTATTAATCAAGGTGAATAAGCACAAGAGTGTGGTAAATTTGTGGGAAGGGAAATTTCAAAAGCTCAAATACAACAAGATTGACCTTTTGGCTCATCTCTTGAATACTTACATCTAAACTGTTATTAAATAAAGAGATCTAACGATTATATTAAAAAACATGAGCCGTGACGTCGAAATTAAGCTGGCGATACATTTTAAATAAAATCTTACTTATTCAGGTTGTTTTTTATTTTATGATTCAAGCTTCTGATTATAATATTTATTCGACAGATGGATTTGTTTTCTTATTTTGACAATGATGCCTCTGGGTCTGTGGTAGAAATTGGAAGACTTTTAAAATGCCTGTAGAGCGAGAATATTCCGTAGTACATGTAGCTGGACAAGGCTGGAAAAAATATGGAACGTTTTAATACGATATTTTCTGAAATTCAAAGATCTTACCCAAGATTAGAGAAAGGACAACCGCCGCAACACAATCGCCTAAAGATCTAAAGTGATGCCTTAAAATACCACATAATATAAATACGATAAAAAGGTAGTTGGCAAGTAAGAAACACGCAAATGAAATTAGCCAGGGCAACAGCAACACGTGCGAATTCTAAAAAAAAAAAAAATATATATATATATAGAATTCGTTTTCAATATCCAACATGATATATTATTCTTACCTTCTTTATGCCTACTATGAGCAGAACTGACGCAATGAGTAAAAGCAGAAAAAGAGACACAAACAAGGTAAACAGAAAAAAAGGATCTAAGAAATAAAACGAAATAAAATATTATAAATACAAGAAACATCTTTCAATTTTATAATTACCACTTGGGTGCCTTTTTATAACAAAATATGTGAAACAAAAGGCCAACGCCAAAAACGATAAAATGGTCCAAAGCCAACCAATAAATTTGCCGCCCGTTTGGACTTTCATAAAGAAAAGACGTTGCAACATTTTCGACGATTTTCAAGTTCACAAAATTTCCAAATTGGACGTAGTTCTCTTTCAGTTGATAAAACAGGAATGAGTTCGTTCTGAGCGGGAAGCAACTGAATATAATTTTCCGACAAACTATAATTTTGATAAATTTAGATACTGGGAAGCTTTTTTTTTTTTTGTTGGGATAGGCAGATGACAAAAATATTTCAGGGACGGAATATGATTATTATAAGGTGATAAGGAGAAAGAAGCGAAAGTTGAATGTCAGAAGTTCATATTCAAAATCGTTAAATAATTTTGTAAGATTATTAAACCTGATCTCAATAAGGCAATAAAAAGGTTATGTATTCCTATCAATAAGTGTTTGATAGACAGAAATTATTGAGCACAAATTAATTGGAATCAAGTTATTAACAATTCCAGTTCCACCAAAATGTTACAAGTCTATAAACTTTTGACACCGTTTTCTGGGTGGCTAGTAGAAATTGAAATACTCTTCAAATGTCCATAGAGCGAGAGTACGCAGAAGTTCGTGTATGTGGACACGGCTGAAAAAGAAGTAATATGTTTTAAAAAACTTACTTTTAGATGTGTAGGTAGATGGTGTTATATTATATGTATGATCTGGGCGGTATAGGGTAAGTTCTAAAGCTAATATATATGTTTATTTTAAATATACGTATAAGAGATTTTTGAAGTATTATGTCGAGGATCTTACCTATAATAAGACCATAAACTATAATCTCTGCATAATCAAATAATTCTATAGGACCAAATCTTAGTAAAAAACATAAGTTATATACGATGTAAACGTAAAGGACAACTAGGTAAATCATAAACGATATCAGACAACCGATTTTAGTTTTCGTATTACCGGGGCTATTTGTCATTTCGTGTTCTTTCACAAGACGCCCCACAATTACAGCGACCACCAGAATTGATAAACCACTACATGACAATCCAATAACATTGCCGGCCGTATGAATAAAGAAAAGATCTTTTAACATTTTCAATGAAAATTTTAGTAAAAATTGAAACGAAACCTTTGTGAAACGGAGACTAACTAAATTTAAAGCTCAGACCAATTATTATTTTGATAACCCAAGAGTCATTCATTCACGACAGATTTTTTAATACTACAAAGCTTTTTTTTGTTTATATTTTTTGCTTAGCGTTATCAGAAAGCTCAACTAGATTATATGAAAGTTGAGACGCTCAAATTATTGAGTGATCAAATCGGAAAAATAATATAAAAATGCTGATAGTTAATAGAATTAAAAGACGACATGAATGAATGAACTGAGAGGGCTGTCTAAGCACAGACAACTCGACCGATTATATAAGTAGAATGTACATATGTATGTAGAAATAGTATTGGTGGTCGAAAAAGAGATTTATCAGTGATAATAAATAATAGATTCTACATAATAATAATAAATAATAAACATGATCGCACCAATAATTGAATTGAACACATGTATTCCCCTTAGCGACCTTCCCCTTCGGGTGACGCATTCAATTTAAACTTAACACCATCAACAAACGCATACATATATACATATTCATTCTGCCATGGGTCACGTCTGGCTATTGCAGCCTTAACCAAGACCAAGTCTCCAATCCAACGAACAAACGAACAGCACGCGTCTGCTGACCTTTTGGTCATATTCATACATTAAATTTAGCATATTGCATCAGAGTGAAGTGAAGTTGCATTTGTCATAGGCAAGTTGTTTGTATTTAAAATTCATCGGCACGAAGAGTACAAGAGAATGCAACGGCAAAGCAGCTATTAATACCTTATTAGAAGGTCCCAGCATTCATATGGAATATCAATGAGAGTGATGTTGGAGCCAGGTTTTCCGCATTTCCGTTGGCCTCTGAATGTTCGGGCAAAAGCAACGGTGTTTTTCAGAGGTTTTTTTTTGGCATACAGAGGGGGAACCAGGAAATTGCAATCATAAATCGGAGAATGATGACCAACAATGTTTATGTTGGCTAGGCAATTAGTTGGCACATTGATTCTGGTTTAGCTGCACAGGTTCAGGTATACATAGGTCCAGTTCAGGCAAAAAAAAAAAAATTGACCAGGAAATGTTTCGTTTTCGTAGCAAACACTTGTCAGATTGCATGTTCAATTCTAATAATATAATAATATTTGCGTGCCTGGGCATTGTCCAAGTCAAGGAGACCTTGCTCTTTTCCTTCTTTTTCTTTCTTCAGCTTCTTCATCGTTTTGGTGTCTTGGCATCATTACAACATCATTAGAATTTGATTTGCATTTCCTTGGAGTTTCGCGGGGGGTTCCACCATGGTATTAAAGCCCATTTAGCTGTCGTGTGGCAATTATTGATCAACAAGGTGCCAGAATCAGAATCAGAATTGCCGTTGCCCATCAGGCCCATGAGATGGTCAAGTCACCAGAAGAATTGCATTTGCATAAGACAAAAAAAAGGAACAGGAGAAGAAAAGAAAAGAAAAGAAAAGAAAGAAGTATATAACCGTTTTGCAATTTTATGCTTAATGCTCCACCTGAGTGACGACCAGCCATCACTTGTCCCATCAGTAGTCCCTGAGTGCCGAGTTCTTTATTTTCTCTTCTTTAGCAAACTTCAAAACTTCCTTGGCTCTTAACACGCTTCATTTGGCCAGGTTCTTTGGGGCTTGGTCTTGGGTCTGTCGTCGTACCGCAAGCGTTTAAATATTTATGTCTTGTGTACTTAAGTTAATCACATCCAAATGATGAGACCCAACTACTGGGCACCAGACAACCGACCAACTACCGTGTTGTGCACACTTCTTCTCTCCATTTATAACTCTTTTTCCCTCTTTCTTCCTTCCTTACACATTCTAATGATTTGCATGGCTTGCATTGTTATTGTTGTACATTCTTGTATATATATCTTATTCCTTTCTAACTATTCATTACTTTTGCCGTTCCCTACCTTACTATATATATAAGTGACATTTATTTGCATGTCTTTATTGAGTCGTTAAAATTCTTTTGTGCATTTTGCACAAACATTTTAATTATTTAATGGCCAAAACTCATTTCCCTGTCAACACGACCTCATCATCAACCCAAAAACATATATGTATACGTAAGTATGTTTAAGAATAAGCCAAAGATCTGCAAACATCCAAAAGAAGATATGTTTATATATTGTTTACAACGAATGACCCAAAATGGTCAATAACAACAATAACAGCCACAAACAACAGCAATGGCAGTGTTAAGGACCCATAAATATGGCTAGCATAGTCGATAACGTCGAACAGTGGCGGCGCTTATGCCAAACAAGGGGTTAGAATTTAAATCTCTACTAAGCCAACTACCTTATAATATTCTAAACCGCATCAGAACAAGCAAAGAATAGATAATATTTAATAGATTTTACCTTTCAACAAAAATCCAAGACTAACTTTGCATTTGCCTTAGAAATTCTAGTTTCTGTTCAATCTTTTTTGCTGGTTCCCCCCCTTTTTTGTGTGTTTGAGAAAACTATCTACTTGAAGTTTTGGCTAGACTACTGCCTCCATCCCTCCCCTTCTGTTGCCCTTGGCCAACAACTGGTAATCTCTTTTTTGTTTGCTGTTATTGCTGGCGGGCATTAGTTTTGCGTTGTGGCGTGTGGCGGCAACTTTGCATTTCATTAATTTATGATTATTGCCAAAAATTGTTAAGGCAGCAATTGCAATTTGTTTGCTATTTTTGGCCAGAAGATTAGGCCAATTTGGTGTGAATTGGCTGTGGCCAGATCTGGCCCATAACATTGAATGTTGTTATTGCTGCATCTTGATGCTGTTGCAGTTGCAGTTGCTGCTGCTGCTGCTGCTGCTGCTTCTAACGGCAGCTGGCAGCGCATCAATCAATGCGGGCGACGTCATGAGACTGACAAACGAATAGACTAACAGTCGAGGACACTGGACAGAGAGTGGCAATGCAACTGACCTTGCAATAAGGAAGTGGCATCCGTCACTGTCTTCAACAGCAGCAGCAGCAGGAGTGTGCTCAGAAAATGAATTTTCGTGTGAATTCTGCTTATTTATGTGGGCAATTAGTCTGGTCTGTCTGTCTGTGTCTACTGCTTCTACAATTTTAACTCTTTTTCAACTTATTCGCATTCCTTGTTCTCTCAAGTTCAGTTAGTTATGTAATGTTAGCAACTTGACAGCCTCACAATTTTAATTTATTTCCTTTTAATATGCTCTTACCTCGATCAAATGCAATTTAACAACTCAATAAATTGGCAAAACGGCTTCTTTATTTCATCTGTCGATATATCTACAGAGCCCAACATTAAAGACTAGAGAAGCCAACATTATTACATATGTTTTCTCTCCCATCTTTTTCTTTTCTTTTTTTGTTTTGTTTTGTTTGTGTGAGCCGCAATTATAGTTCTAACGGCATTTCTAGGCAATTTGGTGCCGCCTTTTTGGGTGGGCAGTCCGACGACCGAAGCCCCAAACTGTATTGTCTAGTCCAGGGGGCCAGGGAATGAAGCCAAAGCTGAAGCTGGCACAGACCAACGTCGGCGGCAAACTCTCGCCTGGACTCTGGACTGGACACACAAAAATCATCAACATAAATTCAGTTTTTAGTGCGTTTTAAGGCACACCAACGAATATCACGAGGGGCTAGCGGGGGCATATTTATAGTTTTATTTCATTTTTTGTTTTCGTTTTTGGTTTTGTTTTTGGCTGTTGAAACTCATAAAGAGAATCGCTGCTCTTTGGGCCATAAAATTGACAGCTTATGGCTAGAAAATTGAAAAAAAAATATACACGGCCTCAATTCGAAAGATTTCTATTGCAATTCATAATGATCGATAAATAAGAAATTGTTATTGATAAATACACACATACACATACACATAGACAACAGTTAGAAGTGAGGCCAAATGTTGACGAAATTATGGGACAAATTTGAAGACAGTTTTTAATAAGTTAAGTCTTTTGCTAAAGCAACTAAATTTATTGAGGGAAATTGGAAGAATTATTGAAACGTTTTAGTCAATGAATGAAAGTCTTTTACAATAAGCCACTGTCAGCAATTTATTTGTCGTTGTAATTAAAACTTTTTAAAGTTTTTTATCCTCTGAATTTTGCGTTTACTTCAATCACATACTACTGTACATTATTTCTAACCATCAATAGGAATTGAAGTTAAAAAACTATATGTATGAACAGACCGATGTAAAAAATAGCATATCTTAATTCTCTAAAGGAAAAACGATATTTTATTTTTAGATGAAACCTCGAAATCTAATATCTTTGGTTAATCAAACTTTGTTTTTTTTTTTAATTTCCATGAATTGAGATTTTTAAAATCAAGTAGTCTACATAAACTTGTTTTGCTCACTCAAGCATAAGCGCACCCTGGCGCCCCCACCAGCCAACGGCCAACTCTGGCCTTATGGAAAAATGTTTATATGCATAACTAGCCGATTTTTCGTCCGATATAATTTGGTATGTTGCTGATTAAGTGGGCAAATTTTAATGGCATAAGGTAGAAAATTATGGGAGTTAATTGAGTTTTCTAAAATTACGGGAGCGGAAGGGGGCGTGGCAAAAATTTGAAATAAACTTGATTACTTTACATATTTCACGACTTTACGTACAAAATTTGGTGGCTCTATCTTTTATAGTCTCCGAGATCTAGTCGTTCATACGGACGGACATACGGTCATGGCTAGGTCCACTCAGCTGTTGATACTGATCAAGAATATATATACTTTATGGGGTCGGAATAGCTTCCTTCTGCCTGTTACATACATTTTGGCGACTTAAGTATACCATTTTACCCTACTGGTGTATGGTATAAAAAAAATGTATAAGTCCATGCGATTCTTTGCATTTTTTTATTATCTTAAGATCTTGACTTGAATAAAACGTGTTGTTCAATATTTTTACGAGTTTTTTAGGTTTATTTGTGTTTAAATTAACCAAAAGAAAACCAATTTTGAGTTCTTTTAAACTGACTCCCTCCTGCTCTTTCCCTTCGTCAAATTTCATCGCTCCAAATAGGCTTTTCCGCTTTTCAGAAAATCTTAAAAGTTGCTGAATCTGTCTCTTATACACAAGCGAGACAAAATTTCGTTTTTGGCTAATGTTTTGGGCAATCTTAATGTTAATTAAAAAATTAAACAAATATCTTTTTCAGCAAATGCCAATTAAATAATGAGAAATGTCTGTTCTTCCATTAAGCAATATCTAGAAAAATTAACAAAAACAAATTCGTTTAATTTCTTTCAATTTCACAATGATGAATTTTGATGAGTTTTATTATCCATTTGTAGGCCGACATTAAAATAATCATTTTCATTTTGGGTTCTCCCCTTTTTGTGTTGTTGTTGTTTTTCTTTTTCGGGCAATGCTGGCTAATTTGTTAAGCGGGAGCGCTCAACAGCAAAATTTTAATGAATTTCTTAATTTTTTGTTGTTTTTTTTTTTGTTTTGCTGCTCCGTGTTTAAATTTCTATTTTCACCTACCACATTTCAATATGCAAACAACTAGCCAAAAGAAGGAAAAGATAAATAAATAAGAACCGCAGGAAATACCGTTGGTTCTTGTGCGTTATGGTTTGTTGATTGCCGGCGACAACTTCCGACGCATAGACAACAACAAATACCGGCAACACCGGCAACGACGCCGCCAACAAGAACATCAACAGCCATAAGAATATGAAAATGGGAAAAAAAATTCTATGGGGTAAAGTAATAGAGAAATAGACTTTGTAATACCCTCTCCCAAAGAAAAGGTAAACTATGCCTGATATTTGACTTAATGAAATGTTATGGCATCAAAAGAGGGAAAAAGTTAGACTTCCTTTGGATAGGTACAACAAGATGAAATTATAAGATAAATTTTAAAAAGAAAGGAAATGCAACTTAAGGTTGCATTTTGTGGATATAGGTATATACCCTTTCAAACCTCTGGGTATACAGGGTATTAAGAATACGACCAACTGTCCGCACCACCGTCGCGGGTGGTTGGTGGGGCCCTCCAACTCAAAAGGTATGCCTCCGGGTGTTCTTCTTCGTTCCCCATTGTGGTTTTTTTTTTTTTTTTTTTGGATTCTCTTGGGGATCAGCAACATCATGGTTGAAACATAAAGTTGGATAGTCGAAAAGTGTATTTAATTTAGCAGTTAATTAAATTTTCTACACTTTGGTTAGGGTACCTTTTTTTTCTTTTTCTATTTTGTTGCTTGACATGCCTTTGTTTTGTTTTTGTTTCTGAGCTTTTCTTTTGTTTTAATAACTTTGATTGGTTTTCCCCTTGTAGAATCAACGGGTGGTCCAAAGGGTATTGTGGGGCAAGGGGGGATATTAGCTACATTAACAACAAAATGACAACACCTGCTAATGACCCAAATTGGCTGATTGCCAGTCAGCCAAAGAAAATGAGGCAAATGAGTCGAAAGCACCTGCTGTTTGCATAATTTTATTGCCTGATATCCCTCTATTACCCCCAGGGCAACCCCAATAATGCACGACATCTCATCCAGAGTCTTGTTATACCCATTCTCATTAATTGGAATTTCTTTTGCCATGGCTCCTGCTGGGACCACCAGAAGAAGGAGGTGGAAGGTTTTTATGGCCGGCCACAAATTACATTTATACATACAAACATACAGTTCCAACCAATTTTGCCCGGTAGCTCTCGTTTATCTTTCGAACTTTGCTTTTGTCGCGCTTGAATGCTGCCTGGCAAACAACAACAACAACAAAAGAAACCCTAAAGACAATGCATATAATAAGTTATGTCGAGGTCACCGACCCACAAATACCCTATGTATAGCAAGTGAGTAAGGTATAACTCTAACTTAGGAAGGAGTTTCACACTAACATTCTGATTCAGGATAATTCTTATAATAATAATTGAATTTTCAAGTCAGAAAATGTAGACAAAAGGGGAAAAAGAATAACTAATTGGAAAGGCTTCTTTAAGTTGGCTTTAAGTAATAGCTCCAAGTCCGATTTAGAACAAGTTGGAGAAATAAATTGTCCAACTCAATCTACCTTTTGCCGCATAATTAAATTGCTGAGCATCAAAATGAAACACAATTCAATAAATGTGTTAATAAAGTTATGAAATCAATGAAATGTGCAAAGCAAAAGGTTAGCAATTGATTTTTGTGGTTTTTGTTTTTGCAATTAATTTGATTTATGGACAAAAAAAAAAAAAAAAAGAAACAATGCAAATATAGAGATAGAATTTATATGAATAGTTTCATTATTAAAGTTGCCTAATTAATTATTTTTTCATTGTAATAAAATTAGCTAACACTAAATGATTGTGAGTGCCATGAGATTCAAACTATAACAAGGTTTTAATTTGCAGATATATTTACTACATTAAAATGTATGAATATATATACCAAGGAAGTGACTTAGATGATACCTACTAAGTCCATAATTTTGTCGTTCTCGAGATTGAACAATAGTGAAAGATAATTACATTTGGGAGAACGGAGAAGGATAAGTGAATTTTCTATATTTTCTAATTATTGTACAAAGCCAAAATCAAAGAATGAGTGATCAATACTGGACCATTAACTCTTTCTTCAAAAGTGGACAGTAAAAGGAATAAGGACGGAGTCTCATCACTTCATTTTCCAATCAGTAATTAGCTTAATTGTTAATAATAAACACAGAAAGCTTAAATTTCAAACCCGGTAGTAGCAACTTCTGTATTTTAATCAACTATAAGTATGCATATTGAAATTTAATATAACAAAAAAGTGACAATCGGCATGTTGTCCTTAGATGTAAAGGTCACATCCTTCTAAGAATAAAAGAGTTTGTTGTTTGATTAAATCAAATGCCCACATACTTACATAAATACAAACCTGCAGATTACGTATACGCAGCATGTGACATCTCTACTAAAGAGTCAGTTCAATCATTATAATAAGAATAATATTAATGAAAGTAAAGTCTTAACATATTTCAGTTGTAATATTTACAAACTTAGAGTAAGTGGTAAGTGATATTAAGCAATATAATTTATTTAATTTTTATTCCTAAGGTCGACTTACTAAAGGTATTCAGGACTTAAGACCAATGCGGAAATTTATTTTGTTTGGAAATGAAACATTTCTTTTCAAATCTCGTATCGTAACAGGGATATTTTATGCCTAGAGTGCTTAAGCCCTTTATGAATTCTGATTTGTTTAAATAATCAATGGATCGAATAGCATTTAAAGTATGTGAAATATGAAGTTGTCAAAAGAATGCTGGCATTATGATATTGGAATAGGTTAAAATGTGGGCAATCGAACAAAAAGCAAACGCTGTTTTGCATATAGAAAGAAGATATATGTGTAGATAAGAGGAGAAGTCATTTGCAATTTAATACTCATTCTGTTCTGATGAGTAAGCAATTTTTATGTTTAAGGCAAGTCTTAACACATTTATAACTAAAACGAATAAGTTGATATAACCATTAATAATGCATTCGACTTACAGAACTCCCTTGTACTTTTTTATCTACCCTTAGCTTAAATATCTCTTTAAAAAACCAGAAAATACTTTAATTCCCAATCAGAGTAGAACTCCAATGGTAGAGATTAACCTTTAAGCTGCATTCAAAGTGACACAATTGAATGTAATTTAAATGCCAAAAACCAATAATGTAATCAAATAAACAGACCCACAAACACACACACACACACACACAGACAGACTATATATGTATATATGTATGTGTGTATGCACAGCACTTAAATAAAGCGACAATTGATTAATTTATTGCCATTTGACAAACTCGAGGCTAATTGTCTCTCCACTGCAAAATGAGCAAAATAAAAGAGATCAAAAAAAAAAAAAAAACAAAAAAAGTATTTCAATTTATTTTCATTTTCTCCTGGCAAAAGTCCTTTTTCATCCACTCACCGAAGAAAAAGTGAAAATTTGACTCAATTTGTGCAAACACTTGAAGCTGTTTATTTATTTATTTGCCTATTTGTCAAAATGTCATGGCAACACGCCCCCTTTCCCCACCTCAGCCACCGTGTTGTACTATCAAAGCTGCCACCCACTAACTAACTAACTAACTAACTAACAAATATCAACAACTGCGAAACAGCTGTTTTATCTCTCTATCTCTCTCCCTCTCTTTCTCTCTCTCTGTATAACAGCTGATGAGTATAACAGTGAGGGCAAAAAGGTAAACAAACCGGCTAGTTGCAAGTTTTTACTTCCGTTTTGCAAGAGAGTTATAAAAGAGAACTTCATCTAAGAGAGACAGGAGACACTTTGCGAGAGAGAGAGTGAGAGGAAGAGAGGGCGAGTAAGCCAATTGAAAGAGTGGCTTAAAACATAATTAATGGCCACGCCGTTCAGGAGGAAGGATTACACTTGGTTATACTCGACTAGGCCAAGAGCTTAATTACCTTCATTTATGTTGAATTGTGGCCGCAAAAAAGAATTGTTATTCTCAATTTCTGGCCAAATGCCAATAGTACTAGCATTTTGGCCAAAAAACAATAATAAAAAAAAACAGAAGAAGGAATACTATAGTAACATAAGTAGTAAGCAAAACTAAAAGAGCACAAGCCAAAACTAGACACAGACACCAGACAGAGTCAGACATGGTAACTTAGAGAGACAGAGAGAGAGAGAGAATATATACATGTATAAATGTGTTTGTGTGTGAGCCGACTCAATGCTTCGTGCCGCATTACGAAAAACCAGTTCAGTTCGTTGCCGTTTTTGGCTTCAGGTCTCTTGGCCAGAGTCAGTAGTCAGTCCATTTTAGCCAGTTAGTTGAGCTTTGCCAGCCATTGAAAGACGAACAACGAACAAACCGCTGCGTGTTGAATGTGTTTTTTTAGCCAAATATTGACGGCCAACAGAAGTAGTAACCGAAGCAAAACGAAGAAGAAGAAGAAGTATAAATTCAAATAAATAGTTTCAAACAAAATCAAAACCGATCATCAATTTGTTTGGTAGTCTTCTCTCACTATTAACCACTCAGATCGCGTCGCGTCCAAAAAGTTCTATAAACAAATTGAGAAAGAACCAAAAGCAATCACCACAAAAACAACAACAACAAACGAAAACGAAAGAACAACAAAATACAAAAACCAAACGCTGACACAACAACAACAACAAATTATATACGAAACGGTAAAGGAAACTAAAAATAACAACAACGAATTTTTAACAATTAATTGTAATTAATTAAAACATGTTTTATTTTTTGTTTTGTTTTGTCTTTTGACAAATATGCTAAGACAAATCTTTTAAACAAATAGAAATGCATTTAACTTGAGACCAAAAAGCAACAACAACAAGAAACAAAAATTAAGTATGTACTGTCCCTGTGAGTGTATGCGTGTGTGTGTGTGTTTTTATGATGTGTCTGTGTGAGTGTAAGTGAGTGTGAGATGTCTGTCTAAATACACTGGGCTAATATGACAAAAAGATACTCATAATGCAAAATGTTAAAATTTTATTTAAAAAAGTGAAGATCAATTTAAAAGACCTTTTATTATTAAAATTATGAGTAACCTTTAAAGCCTATTGCCAATTATTGTATTTGAATTGTAAAAGAGTACTTCATTCTTTAATTGTTTATTGAATGAATCGAACAACTTATATGGTTGATATAGCAAAATAATCGTATCACTGATATGTTAATTATTATATTAATAATAAAAGTATATACATTTGGAATATGTTGGTAAATACGTGACATAAATACTAAAAGACATAGTGCGGTTCAAGTAAATAGGTTAAAAGTATAAATGAATAGAAGAACTCACATTTGGAAGGAATAAGTAGGATTTAAAATGAACGAACTGAATTCAATGAGCTAAGAAGACTCGACTGACTCATAACATTTTATTATTATGAATTATAAATATAAACAATATATGTAATACATACCAAATGGTGTCATTTAAAAAAAATTAATACTATTTAGTAAATGCCAAGTACATCTTGATTCTTAGAGCCCCATATTCTCGGGGTTTCTTCTATAAACTCATTCGAACAAGTGAGTTAAGTGAGTTCAAAAAGTTTTGTTTTCATTTTTTGTTGTGCTTTAGAATATATTGTTTTAAACAATTTGTATATCATAATTATTTTCATACATTTTTATTCCTTGTAAATTTGACTTACATTTCATTAAATAACATTCGAATGGAATAATAGTCTTAGATTATAGTAGTAGCATTATATATTTTAGATGGTTGACCAAAATAGAAACTTATTACGCTTTTGATTAAATAGGGATTATATACTTAAATATGAATAGATTGTTTAGTCAACAGTTCTATTTCTTAGCTAATTCTAAAAGACTTTCTTTTGATAATTCCAATAGTAGAAGCAAGTCTAATTGAGTAGGTCAGTTATTGCTTATGTACATACATATATGTATCTTAGCTTGGCCTTAAAAGCCAAGCAAAGGGCTTTAAAGAAGTAAGTTTAAGATTGACTAGGTCATTTATTGCTCTATCTTTGGATCACTTAATTAAAACCTTAGTCTTAAGAGCTGAAGAAAGATTCTAAATAAGTTTACACCGAAATTAACACTCTGCCTTTTGGCATTACTCATAAATTAGTGTATTTTTATGGTTAAAATTTTCGCCGAGTGTTTTTTATTGTAATCAGTAAATTAAAAGGGAGATTAGCCACAGTTATCTTACCTATCATAGTATCCAATTAAAGTTTATTCTGAATATTCATCTGACCCGTTTTAATAAATCTTGGGTACTTAGATATCATTAAACTCTCTTTAAACATAGATCACATCTTTCTGCGTTAAAAAACTATAAACTTCTTCTACATATATTTAAGAGTGTTATTTTTTGAAATGTAGCCCACTGTGTTGGGCTTCTAAACAGCCTTGAAAGCTGCCTCCCTTTTAGCAACTATGATGATAATGATGATGCTGCTGCTGCTGCTGCCTTCGCCGTTGCTTTTGCTGGTGCACTGTCAACCATATAGCTACAACAGCAACATCAGCAATAGCAGCACCAGCACAAGCTCCAGCAACAACAACAAGAAAAGCGTCACAAGTCACAAAAGACGAAGACAGAAGCGGCAGCTGACTTTATGACGTCGCCAACCTGGCGTGTTAACCTGGCCAAGAGCAGCAGCTACAACAGCAGCAGCTACCTGGCTAGACATTGGGAAGCTTGTTGTGGTTGTTGTTGCAACTGCAACCTAAGCCACACAAATACATAGGCAGATAGATACACACACACACACATAGTCGCATTCGCATACAGTTGCATGTGTGAGGCGAAATTCGCTTTTGTTTTATGATTTTCATAAATTCTGCAACAGTTGCCCACAAAAGGAAGACAACAACAGAAAAAAAAGTTCATATTAAAAAGAAGAAAATAGCTAAAAGCGCGCAAAAATCCCTATAACATGGTGTGCGTTCGTAAGTCTGTGTGTGTTTGTGTCTGTATGTGTCTGTGTGAGTGGAAAAACCGGTTGCAGTTAAGTCTTTTCTTTTCCCTTTTTTTAAATATATTTTTTTTTGTTTTAGCACAGGGTAAAAATAAATAAAAGCGATTAACTTGAGACAGTTTTAGTAGCCAGTCATACCCAGTTCATTTTCCCTCCACCACCCACTAACCGGGTAAAAATCATATATAGAAAGGAAAAACTTTAGCCAGTTTTTGTCTAACATACAATTTTTTCATATTTCTTATATAAATCTTTTAGATATTTCCTTTTTGTTCTGTTTTATTTATTTGTTTCTCTTTCGTTTTACTTGCAGGAAAGGTCAAAGAAAAGTACAAAAAGAAAAAATTGACAAATTCGCTAAAAGAAATATATAAACTGTGTATGGGTGTGTGTGTGTGTGTGTGTATATGCGTGTTAATGTTAATGTAAATGTGTCCATCAGTTCGATTTGTGGTTTTTGCATTATTAATTGGAATTTATCACCAAAAGGTAAAAATCAGCAAATTTCACCTTTAGCTTGCTTACAAGTCCAACAACAACAAAACACAGGACTGACGAAATTCTCATTAATCAGTCACTCACACATACACACACAAGAGAGTGTGAAAGAGAGAGAGAGAGAGAGAGCAGGGCAAACGAGGCTCATCTAGAGATAGATACACATGGACATGCCACAAGCTTAAGACAGGTGAGTTAATGTTCGGCTAGAGGAAAGTGAAATTGTCTTCAGGAAAGTGGCTTAACTCAATACCAACAACAATAACAGCGATTTGGGATTTGTGTTTTCTATATGTATGTATCTATCTACATATACATACATATATCCTATTACCTTGCCATATCAAACATTTAGCCTGTTGTCTCTTTTGACTGTTGTCTTAAGCTCTTGCAAATGCAGAACAGTTTTATTGTTCAATTAATTTGCTAGATGTGTTTTTCCGGCATTTCTTCTCTACGGGATATAAAAATACACTGTGAAAAAAATATATGAAATTTACCTGATTCGATTCTCTGTTAAGTTTAGTCATTGCTTGTGAAGTTTTTATCTCCAAGCATCCTTCTAAATTATTTACTACATAGTCTGCTTAAGAAAATCTATGATTTATTACGCAAAACACTGAGAGTAAAGTAAGATTTAAGGTTTTTAGAATCCTAGCCTTAATTGGAGTAGTTAGAGGCGTAATGAGTGTTTAAGCTATCAAATAGTGATAAACCATTAAAAGTCATCAATTTATTAGCTTAATGTTGCTTTCTTAAACTAGTTTAAAATAAAAATCAAGTGAGTTGTCAAGGAGTTAAACTAAAACATAAACTGACCTGATACACAATAATTTTATTCACATTTTAATTTATACACAAAACCGATGACATTTCTAAGAAGAAAAAAAAACAAGTTTTTGGTTTTGGCAGTCGAACTACAAACTTTCTCAAGTAATCCTATAAAACATTCGAAGCTAGATTCTTTATAGAATTAATGAATGAATTGGGGAATTGATATTGTTTTCTATAGATCTATAATGTAATTCTCTTGTCGTCCAGTGTAATGTCTCAAGTTTGATTTTATAGTTTTATTTAATATATTATTCCGCATTTTATTGCAACTAAGTTTAAGTTGTTTCCCAGGAGAGGGAAACTCTTATTAAAGATGCATAGAAAATAAATTGCTTTTCTTTTAATTTCAGTTTCTTTTGGTATTTATTTGATTAAAGTGTTAAGTTGTTCAAGTCAGGTCATAAAGAATGCTTGGAGACATATTAAAATGAATTATTTTCCACACACAATCATCAGATGAAACAAAATTTGATGAATTGTTAAAAAGTTTTCATATAATTTTCTAAATTTTTACGCTTTTCAATTATCCTTGTTAAATTATATTCGTAATTTAATCAGAATTTTGTTGATTGCTTTTCATGTGGATGTGAATGTGCATAATTTAAATACCTTTCTCCCCCCTCCACACCCGCCCTAATAATGTACACATATAATATTTCCCTAGCGATTTTTGCTTGCAATCAATTAACTTTGCAATTTGCATATCAAAATTCATTTTCATTCGGGAAGAAAATGCAATTAAATTTAAATTATTTGCTCTTTATGCTTAACTCATGAGCAAACATTGTAAGCCCTCCTATCTGTTTCATCTTTCAATTATTTAATCATAGGCGCACACACACACACACACTCAGATAGTTACACTGACAGACAATTCGATAGATAGGCAGACTGGCAGACAATCATAAATGAATAATGCTTATACGACACGTAAGCCCCAAAATTCTTATCTCATTTAAGTGGGAGAGATGGTAACAACGTGCCCAGCATTCTAGAGGCACTTCAATTTGAATCAATTAAACTTTTGCTCTGCATTTTATGACCAATAAAATCTACAAAACAATAGCCCAAAATGTAACTATGCCAAAACAACAAAGGAATATTTGACAACGACTTCATAATACCCTGTGCATATTGAGTTACATGGGTATAGATATATAATTGTAATATGCATTTACATTATATTTTAACATGTTTACTTCTACTTTAATAAAAGCAAAGTAGGAGAAAATACCTTTAACTACTAAAGCCATAATATAGTAAGTGCTAATAGTTAATCATTCTTGTTGAGTTTAGTCAGGTATGATATTCTTCTAGTTCTTCGAGTTCTTCTAGTTCTTTAGTGGGTTGAGTTTAGACCATTGTTTGGTCCTTCGACAAATTTAACTACTAATCGGATGCCAACTCAACATCTTCCTAATCGATATCAGATCCATATTATCTTATCTTATCCTACTAATAATACTTACATCTGATTTGTCTTGGTTTATAACCCAAAAAAGTTGACAAAGAAAATTAATTTTAATGGCATTGACGACTTTATATAACCTTCCCAAAAGATTAATATTTTCTTACCTTTCAGTATACTCAACAAACTCTTTGACTCTTTCTCTGATAACAGGGTAACCTGGTAAACTGTATTTTTGTGGTGCGTTTTGGCCACCTTTTTGTACCCCTCCACCATCCCTCTTTCCCTAGGCGGCAATAAATGTTAACAAGCATGCGAAATTTGCATAAAATCGCGCGTCTTTTTTTCAGTTTTTTTTGTTTTTGTGGGTTGAGTTTGCACAAAACTCGGCAAACATTTTTGCATTTCAAATTGAACAATGTTTTGTGAAATGATTTTGTTTTTCGAAGGGGTGATTTTGTTTTTCAAAAACGTATTTTGTCTACATTTGGCATCGGCGAACATTTTGGCGGGCCCGTTTGGCAATTAAATTCCAAGCGAATTAATCATAAAATTGTATGCAAAAATTTACTCGGCAGCTGTCGATATTTGAATTCCGATATACAGATATATATTCCGATATGCCTGCATTTATGTGTCTGCGTGTCTCTTTGTGTGTGTCGGCTTAATTTATGTTAATTGAAAATTGTTTAAATTGCTCTGAACCATAGCTACTATACAAATATATACAAATGGGGGAAAAATGTACAATGGATAAACTTTATTGTTGCCATTTAGTGTAAAGTTTTGTGAAATTTGAATAATATTATCAATCCGATATCTACCAGTTACCGGAAGGGATCAAAAGAAAAATTTGTATATGAATTGGTTTATTATGTATTTGATTTATTCGTTAACCACTTCCTGAATTGTAAATAAATTGATTTATTTAATAAAAAAAAGGGTTCAGATAATTAGCTCTTCAACTGGAATTTTATTAAGGGAGTTCGTTCACTTTAGGTAATTGGATAAACAATTTGACATTAAAATTAATCTTCTTGTCAGTCTTCGGACCTGTCTTTAGTTTCTGATAAAAGAAATAGAATATATAAAAAATGTAACAAACACTTTCAATAACAATTACTTTTTTAACTAACTAATGCTCCCCTTTTGAAAAGATCCTTTTTATAGCTTATAGTCATAAATCTTTTAAAAATGCTGCAGATCATTAAATTTTTCCAACCCATTCATTATGAAATGTTTTAACTTTTATATTTTGATTTGTTTCATTTACATTAAAATGAAATTACATGTAAAATTTCATTTAGCAATTGGCTGATGGTAGTTGAAAAATTTTCCAATTGAATGGCCGCAAATTAAATTCAAATCAACAAAGTGGAAGTCCAAATTAGGGGCGTATTGGATTAGCATACCGAGAGAGAAAGAGATGGAAATAGTATATGAGTGTTTTGCCCTTTTACAGGTAATTAATTTTTGCATTCACTGTAATGCAGTTTACTTTAAATTTGAAATGGCAAAAAGTCAGACAAGCAATGACCAAAAAATATTATTTGTTAGACTAATATTAATAGTTTAATTAAGACAAAGAAACAACTACACACATTGGCCATTGCGTATTATCACAAATTGATGTTGGTCAAAAAAAAGTATATACATACATATATATAAATGAAAAGGAGAGAAACAAAATCAAGTTGGCCAGCGAGTGTTAAATTGAAGTTAATTTTTAATTATGGTCAGTACAGTACGAGGCGAGGTAAGGGGGTAAGCGTACATTTTAAATTGGCTTTTAAAATTCAATTTACATTTCAGTTTCGCTTTTGGGTCTTGGGGGCCGGGACCCATCATTAATTTGCGAGGTTAACACAATGAGTTTAAACACTTGAAACTACACTTGGGCTAGGTAAATACAAATAAAGCTACTTATAATACTTGAATTTTAAATATATTCGATGGAATGGTCCAAGGTTCAAATAAGCGAAATACCTGGAAACATTCAAAGTTTTTAAAACAAGAATTTTTAGTTCATTTGATTAAGTAGCCGACAATTATATAACTAAATGAATATGAGGTATCTTTTTTAGGAAAAGGATCTCTTAATAAAGTAAAGTTGGACTCTCTAATCCAAGAGTCCTTACGTATAGAAGAGAGAATAGGGTATATACATAAGGAGAAGAGTTTGACTTCTAAATCCAAAAAGCTTCAACCACTTTTGGGCCGTTTTTTGAATTTTCAAACAATAGATTTAGAATTTAGTTTACAAATTTGAAAGCCTTTTAAATGTTTTACAAATCAAACAAATCCGACTTTTTTTCAAAAAACTAAATTTGCAAGAACTGAGTTTAGCTTAGAACATTTTAGTTAGTAAGTTCTATTAGATTTTGTTAAACCTCACCGTAAAACAAAATTTATGTAGCAAGAATCTACAAGAGAGAGAAAATATAGGAAAAGTTTGAAGGTACCGAGGGCGGATGATTGATATTTTGGCCGAATTACGGAGTTCGTTTGAAGACATTTAATTTTATGAAGTTCAAAAAACCTTAATCAAAATAAGTCCACGAGATAATGAATTTAAATAACCCGGAAATAAATATAAAGTTAAGCAACTATTCATAATCGGTCCATACTCAATGACCAGCCCTCGCAAGTAATCTGACATTTGGGTCCAAAAATATAAAAGAATATGAAGAGGAGAAAAAAACCTTGGCCAACTTGGTTCTTAAAGACTTATGAGGCCTGAAACCTGAGAGTCAAAAGCAAAACTAAAGCAAACCAAAAAGATAAAAAAAAATGTAAGAAAATAAAAATAATTATTACGCGCATGTGCGTAAGCCTTTTGAGGGCTTTAGGAGAACCTGCGAGTGGTTAGCTTTCTGGTGGTTCTACAGGAAGCTGCGTGGCTTGGCATTTAAAAACGTATTAATTTTGACGCGCCAGCTTGTTGCTCATTGCGTGAGCCGACACTGATGATGGTATCTATAGCCATGGAGTTCTCCCAGTATGGATCCAGTGGATCTATCTCTCTCTGTGTGTGTGTGTGTGGAGTGATATAAACGCGAATAAGTTACGTCAATTTCTGTGAAGGTCTACAACCTTCAGACGAACGAAACAAACGAAAAAAAAATGTAAGTAGAGGGAGAAGAAGAAGTTTTGTTTGTGGGTCTCTTTTTTTTTTTGCTTTAGTTTAATTATTGCCATCAATTAACTGATTGATTTTAACCCCACTGTCGCCTCATGACAAATGATGTGAACAGAATTTCGAGAGTGATTGAGTTTTTGTTGTTTTGTAAATATTTGCATAAATATTACATATATTTAATGCTAATGAGGAAATTCAAGCTAATGCAGTGTGGACCGCTGCCGGTCAAAGCCAATGACCCAAACGCAACTGTTAAATACATTTAGAATATGCCCATCTAGGAACAGATTGAAAGGTAGAACGAGATAGAAACAGAGAGAGAGAGAGAGAGAGTAAGAGGGAGGGGAGAGACCCAGACGATGTCTGTGTTATAAAACATTTCATTACACGATACAATTGAGTGAACGCCTTGAACTTCCGCTTAAAGAAGTTCAAAATCCAACACAAACGGAGACAGACAAAGAGACAAAACGACAGCCAGACAACGTCGTCGACGACGAATGAAGTCAGAGCTTGGAGCTTGGAATTGGAGTTGGAGTTCGGAATGACAAGCCAAGAAACTCACGTCGACGGACTTGTCGCTGGCCGGAGTACGAAGTCATTTTGTGCTGAGTTGTATCTGTATCTAAATCTGCGTCTCTATGTGTTTCTATCTATGTGTGTGTGTGTGTGGCTCAAGTTAAAGGCATGTTTCACACTTCAGAGCCTATCGGCATGGCCGCCGTCGCCGCGGCCGCAAAAAGTCAAACAAATTGTAAAGTCATAGGCAGAAGACCAAAACCAAATACCAAACACCAAACACCAACACCAACAACCAATATCAAGACCAAGTCCAAGAGCAAGTTCCTCCTCGCTTTGAGTGGCTAGCCTCGCAGCAGCAGAGCGCGAGAAGGAAGAAAATGAAAAACGAAGAAAATAACTTAAGCAGTACAAAAAGGCTTTTAATTTTAATTTGCATATGGCAGAATGCGCTCAAGCAGAGCCTCAGAGCTGCAATTCTGTAGAGTAGAGTAGAGCAAAAGTATCTACAAGATACATTCTTGTATATACAAGCAAACAAACCAACAACATGCATGGCCAGCCAGCCAGCGAGTACTTAGAACAGCCCTAGCCCTTTTGTTGCTGTTGCTGTTGTTGTTTTGCAATTTCAAGTGCCAACAACTACTACAACGAAAAAAATGCAAGTTAAATTTAATTTATTTCTGCTGCGATTGTGTGAAAAATGGCCAAAAGGAGTACCATCCCAAGACCCCAAGTCTCACTCTCTTCTTAAGTGGGTTCAACTCTAATGACCGCGTGTGAAAATGAAAATGGAAAATGCCACAACTAGAAGTTGTTGGCGGCGTTGGCGGCACCATCATCATCATCGTCGTCATCCACATCATTATTAAGATCATAGTCATCTGCTTGGTCGTCTCCGACATCGTCATCGTCATCGTTTCGCTTCCATGGTCACAGGGCGCAACGCACTTGAGAAGCAACATGTGAACTTGTGAAAAATCGAAATTCCAATTCGACTTGCAAGTTCTGCAGGCTTCTTACATTTTGTTGTTGTTGTTTTTGTTGTCTGTAGTTTCTTTTCATTTTTTTTCTTAACTCAAACGAACTGAACTCAACCCTCTCAACTGGGCAAAGTCAAGAAATGATTTACGCTTAAATAACATGTTGCATGTCGTCGTACCTTTTTCTCTCTGTGGCCAAAAGAAGTAGTAGATGGGGGGAAATGCATTTAATATTCTGTGCCGCCTTCTCCTCCTCCACCTCATACTCCTTCATCACGTCTCTGACTCTCTCTCTCTCTCTCTCTATCTTACTTTTATTTAACTAGCTTGAGGCCATGATAATGAATTTTTGTGTTAAAAGATAGAAATTGCACAAAAAAAAAAAACCTCAACTCAATCTCTAACAAAGTTTAAGCCATTACCAATTCTAGATTCAGGTCATACGATGAAAATGTCTAACGAAATAATTTGGCAAAAACTCAAAGAGGGGGAAAAAAAATGTATCTCAACAAATTATATTCAATTACAAGTTTCTATATCAAGATTTCAGCACCTTCCAATTACAAAACAAAGAATAAATTGTTGTATAAAGTGAAAGAAAAAAGTCACAAAGCCAAAAACAGACTTAGACAGACTAAGTAACAGAAAGAGAGAGAGAGACAGGGAGCAAAATAGAGAGGGTTAAGACATAACAGCACCTGGCCTCATAATTATGTAATAATCAATACAACCATAGCGAAACAAAGACATCATAAAGTCATAGACAAAAAGGCCCAACTCGACAATACACAAAAGCCAATTGATGACAGCAAAGAGAAAAAAAAACCTGGAGAAATAGAAAAAGAAGTGGAAAAAAAAACAAACCAATGACTTGAGCACGTTTTGGCAATAACAAAAAATAAAAACAAATCGAGTAAAATGGGAAAAAAAAACGACATAAAAAAGAAAACTTTTTTTTACTTTGTTGATTTTTCATTGCATTTTACAATTTTTACATAATTTTCTTTGCTCATTTATCTTTAGCTCAAAACAACTCAATTTGAATATAAATAATTTGGTCTATAACGATATTTCTATGCCCTATAAGAAAATTTTGAATATAAGTTTATATAGTCAATTGATTATATAAAATTGCTTCAAATTTAAAAGTCCTTAAAGTCTATAAGAGATAAGTGGAATCGCCCACCTCTTTTATGCTTCATTTATTAGAAATTCTCAACAAGTTTTAGCCTCGAATACAATTTCATGTCACTGTGGAAATTTTTAAAATTTCTTTACAAAGTCAGCAGATGATTAAAATTGGTAGTTCTTAAACTTGTTATTAAGTCTAAATACTCACTAAACTTAAAGATGATTAAGCTTACTAAAAATTCATCAAAAATTTATTGGAAACGACTAAATCTAGTAAATACTTTCAACAACGATTTTACTTTGAGTAGTGTATGAAAATTCAATTTGAAATTATTTTGTAATGTTTGCAATTTGTATTAAAACGTGAACAGAAAAATTACGTTTTGTTTTGGTTGCTGCTGCTGACACGTTGATATTGTAATTGCTTTAAGGTTTATTTTGTTGCCCTTTGTCAATGGCCTTTTTAGCTGGACAACAGAGGAGCCAACATGTTCAGCGACGAGCAAACATATTTCAATTTACACCCTTCAAAAAACAAAAAAGAGAACATGCCATATGAACACAAGAGCTGACCTGCTGCACAAAATGCATTTTTCAAGCTAAGTAAATAATTTAATTAGCTGCCGTTGCTCTCGTTGGCAATATGTAGGAGCCGGTTCGCGTTTTTTCTTCCATACATGTTTATTTGTATGCGAATTTGGCTTTTATTTTTTTTTTTTTTGTGATTTTTATTTTTCATATAACATAACTTGGTATACCGGACATAAAGTGCAATTTGGGGCACGCGCCCACAGTCAACGACAGCGACAGATATACAGCAGAAATGCAGTATAAACTATGTGTGAGTTCTGAGGTTGAAGGTGAAGTGTGATGCGGTGGAGTGGAGTGGTGGAGTGGAAACTATGCAATACTACATATGGAGTGTGAAAAATGGCCAACTGCATTGCCAGCGACAGCGACAATTCAGGCAAATCGGCCCCAAAGTGACAAATACCTCGATACACATTGTGACAGGTTAACGTTCTTTGTTGTGGTTGCGAAATCGTTCGAACAACCGATAGACCGACCGACAGTCAGACATATAGACAGCCCCGATAGATAGATAGACAGATAGATGGATCGACTGCAGTCTGCAGACATATGCGCGGGTATGGTGTTCACAAATTTTGTGGCACATGCCAAATGGCAACCGCAGCGGAAAAATGCCAAAAAAAACACACCAAAAAAAAACTGCAAGGAAAAATGGGGGGAAAAAAAAAAAGAAAGAAAACGATGCCAACGAGCACAGTCAAATGCCAAATGATTTGTCGGCAATTGTTGAGAGATGTTGATGCTAAGGGCTGCCAAGGAGAGAGGCAGAGCAGACAGAAGGCGATAGCAACGGCAGCAACATCAGCATCAGGCAGCAGGAGGCAGTGAATGAACACAAGTGCAGGCAGTTGCCCTGGGGGAGCTTTACTTTGCATTACAATTGTTGAGTGAATGCGACTGCTGCTGCTGCTGCTCATCATAAATGGCACTAGAGATGATTGTCATACATGTCTACCTTCATACGAATGTACCCACATCCATTCAGATACAGGTGTTGCAGACAAGTAAGCTAATCAATTCAATAACTTCAATGAAAGCAAGCCACACAATGAGGCAAATTCATGACAAAGATGGCTATAGAAACAGAGAGAGAGAGAGAGAGCAATAAATTTTCTTCCTTATAAATGTTAAAGAACAGTTCTGAAATTATTTTTCTTATCTATTTGTAAATAGTTATAAATTTGTCCGACTCCTAAACAAAAGAAATCTTAAAGTTGGATTTTTACAATTTCAATGTACAAATTATAATTAGAAAACGAAGATACCGTTAAGTTCTTTACCGAATTTTATGTATTTTGCTACTTGTTCTTAAGTTTTTTTTATTACATAAACATTCCAACCTAGCCTTAGAGCCCATGACCCGCTTCTGGTTCATTAGAAGCCTCGCCACCGATTCCCACATACAGACTCTTTGACTAATAAAACTTAAGTGTAAATTAGCTAAAGTCTTCTTTCTTCTTTGTCTTCTTCCGCCATTATTTCATGTACAGTAGTTTTTATTGAACAACGTAACACATAAAAGAAGAATTATCATTTTTAAGCCGTTTTAAATATAAAATATTTTCCAATATTTGCAACTCAACAATACAACTGTCAGTTAAGGGACCCATTATTAATAATGCAATGCTCTTGAAATCGTTTCAGTTAAACTATTTTTTATTGACTTTCTGCGATCCAGTGGAACAACATATATTTTCTTATTGTTTCACTATAAATTGTTTAAGCCCTTGAACTGTTTTAACCAAAATGAGTGAGGCTTTAATGAGTAGAGAATTTAATTCTGCGATTTGCACATAAGATCCTTTCACTTTTTAATATGTGTCTAACTTTATTTTGGTTGTTTAGGAGAACTTTTTCATTGAAACTTGTTGTGTTTGCCGGCTTGAGGATGATAAAGAAAAAACAAGGTTTGGAGTTCCTCCCAGATCGTCTTTTAAACTGTTTAGTTTTATATTTTGTTATGAAAAACAAATTCCATTATTCTTATGCAATTCTTTTTACTTCTTTCAAACTCTTAAAGCTTATATTCATTTTGTTGTTAAACAATAATAACTCTTTGTAATGGAAATCTTCATTTTACATATATACAAAATTTCTTTAAATATGAATTGTCATTAAAGACAATAAGATACATATTTTTAATCAACATTTATAACTTATAGTTTTAAAAGCTTAGCAAAATATCTGTCCACAATTTGTCTGCAATGTAAGTGCAGAAAACCAAACAAACTTACTTTCTGGATTACATATAGGTATACAACGTTGTTTCGATTACTTGTATTTGTATTTAGGTTTGAAATCAATTATGAAGCAATTTAGTTTACTGAATGAATAAAGATTTGTATCAAGTAACCAAACACATTTCAACGCACAAAATTCCCGTGGATATTTGGTTTTGTAAAATGTTGTCAGTCTTAATTGATTTCCAAACCGTAAACTGATTGAATTGGATTTGGCTAACAACAGGCAACAACTACAACTGCAACAACAACAACAAACGACAGGGCGAGTGGCAAGTTATCTAATACAATATCATCAGATCGTGATTGCCAGACAAATGACATTTGACATGTTATGCGGATTTTCCTATGGACTTAATTATTGTGGCTTTTTTTTGGGGCCAGTTGCTACTGCTCCCTCTTTCTCTCTCTCTCTCTCTCTCTCTACCTGTCTCTATCTCGCTCTTACACACATATGAAGAGAGTGACGGAGAGAGCAACAGCATTTCGCTTATCTAGCTCATAAATATTTCTCATTTTTTTTCGTATTCGTTTTTTTTTTCTTCTGGTTAGCTGCAATTGTTTAATTGTTGGCCCCGGTTTTTGGCCTGGCCCGGCTCGACTCCGGTTTGGTTTGAAAGCATTTTTGTTTGGCTGATAATCGGTTTAAAAGTGACTCAACTTTCAGCTGCATGGGCATGGATTTTATTTGATGTTGCTGCCGTGTTGTTGGTGTTTGGTGTTGCTGCTGCTAGAAATTATTGTCAATTGTGTGGAGCATAAGCTGAATTAATTTTCCACTGTTTGTGTCTCTCTTAGCCTTTTTTTATTTTGAGTTTGTTTGTTTGTTTGTTCGTAGGTTTTGTTATTTTTAATTGTGCAATTGTCTCGCTTCCTCTTTGCATTAGCTCTGCCAGACACTGGGGAAGAGGCTTAGTAGATTTTAATCAACCAAATAAACCAAAAAAAACGTTAGGCAAGCGACCTTAACCAAATGTTGCCCTCTGACATCGGCGGCCTCAGCAAGGGAGCTCCCTAGCTTCCAGCCATCCAGGGTAACAGACAACAACAACAGTAACAGTCAATTTCGATTTGGCATTATGTATTTATGATTCGCTGACACAATGCCCCAGGTGATGCCAGATCCATCAGTCGGCCAGTCAACCAACCATTCAGTCAGTCAGTTCAGATCACTTCGGTTCAATTCAGTTAAGTTTTGATCGTGATCGATGCTTGAAATTTGTTGGCAATTTTTGGGTTTTTGTTTTGTTTTTTTTTGGTTGTCTTCCCTTTATTTAAGAGATTATGAAGAGCATATTAGACAAAAGCTGCAAGAAATGAGACAAAAATTACTTTAATTTGGTTATTTAAGAGTTGAATATAAAATTCATTTTAAACAAATATTAGTTTCATTCATTTGACTTTCCTTTTATATACTACTTCGATCACTTAGCCAAACGTGATGAGTCTATTTGGGAGTTAAGAGTTTAGAATTCATGGCCAAATAAATTTCTATCAGGCAAAGTCAATGACAAACTTTCTTTCAATTCCCCAATGAGAAGAGCAATTGGTTTCCACTTTCTGTGCAAAAAGATTTCGATTTGTGTGAGTCTTTAGAACTAACAAAAACAAGAAAGTGCTTAAAGATAGTAGACAAATATAGTCTAAGCGATTAAAGGAACTAATTACTCCTGTTCTGCTTGTTAAAGGGAATATTTTAGTCGGCTGGCACAAAAAAAGGCTTCTTGGAATGTTTGGAAAAATGCTTTTGGCTAGAAATCGGCCTGTCAACGATTTTGTTTTTGCAGCTGCATTTGTCAATATGACCAAAAGGACTGAGTTTAGTTATGATTTTTATTTTTGATTAAATTTTTGTTTTGTTCGGAGCATTTTTCGTGGCCCTTATATTACGTCGTGATGGTCGTGCCCAATTTGTTGTTTGGTTGTAATTGTAGGTACTAGCTAATCTGCAAAACTTCCTGGGCAAGTCATTAACATTTTCGGTTTGCCTATTTCAAGTTTTAAATTAATTACACATACAGACACACAAACACACGGGGGGGAGAGATTCGACAGGGTTTTAGAACTTCTTTTTCGTCTTTTAATTGAATTGCCAATGCTGGGGAATGGTAAAACTTGGCATACAAGTCGACAAAATCCAATCTGCGCTAAATCCGTCTAAAAGTTTACAGTAGCAGCCAAAGTCCAAATGAAGATAAACACATACAATCACACACGAACACTCACACACACACACTCAAACACACACACTCAAACACACACACTCAAACACACACAAACACATTTCCACATGACCAAACCAACGCGCTGGAACTTCTGACAAACTTGGCTAACCGCCACACAACAACCAAACTCTAGACGTAATAGCATAGCGAATATTTTGGTCCTGCAGAGTATGCTCTGTATGCTGGCATACATGCCGTATACGCAATATGCACAAATAAATGTCAACTTAGGTTGGCTGTCGTGTTTGCTGCTGCTGCTGCTGCTGCCCAAGCACTTTCTGAGCCCTGAGACCAGCCCGCATTTAATAAAAATGAAAATGAAATTAAATTAAATATTCCAACTGCTGACAAAATGTCAAGTGTAGCAATATAAACGGCAAACCGGGAAAAAGAGCTACAAAAAGCTCGAGAACCATTCCTAATGAATTACACAAAATGCGGGACCAACTCTCTTTGTATGTGTGTGTGTGTGTTTGTGTGTGAAGTGAGGTAAGGGCCTGGCCTGAGGTAGATGAGGGAGATGAAATTTTTGCAAAAATTAATTTAACAAATTTTTAATTGCTCATGTCGTTTGCGCGTCCGATCAACAGCCAACAGGCAAATTGCGGCTGAGAGGCCGAGGCACAGGCAGAGGCTGAAGCAAAGGCAGTTGGAGTCGCCACATCATGGTCTCCGGCGGCTATTTGCTTTTGCCACACTCGTTTTACTTCTTGCTCTCCATCTTTACCCCCATCTTTATCTCCTTCTCTCTGTTTATATCACTGTATGTTGTTTTTTTTTGGTTTTTGTTTTTGCGTGTCTTCATCGTCATCACCATCATAATGATGAACTGGCAGCAGCAGGTTGCTGATGTTGAAGTTGAAGTTTAAGGTCATGATTATGTACACGCACACACACCGCACATCGCACACACTCTGTCAACATCAAATATTATATGTATGTGTATGTCGGTACCATAAGGCAACATGTTTTTATTTCCAGTTACTGCTGTTATTGTTGTGGTTTTTCATATTTCATTGGAGAGGCAGCTGTCACTCAGTCAGTCATTCATTCAGCTGGTCTCGTGTTTGTTTTCTTCCTAGCAAATCAGCTTAACCAATAGCGAAAGAAAATGGTCAAAAAAAAAAGAAGTCTTTGAGTAACAGCTGATGAAACTTTTTTTTTGGTAAAGCATCTAAGTATTGGCTGCTTGTCAAGAATTCTATTGATAAAATTGATTTCAATTGTCACAATTGAAACTGAGAGAAAGAACAACAGCTTGAATGGACGTTTCTGTCTCACTTCTTTTTTTTTTTTAATATCTATTATTAAAGAAGTCTTGGAAAACTTTACGAATGTCACGAAAGTGCTTTAAGTAGAAAGAAACACTTTGTAATTTCTTAGATTTTAAATGATAAGATGAAATTTGCTTCAATTTGAGTTATTTTAGGTCCATTTTATTCACATCGCGAATTGACAAATTGTTATTCAACATAAATCCCAATTTAGTTTTATATTACTATAAAACTGATTAAAAAACTAGAATCAAAGAATCATTAGTTCAATTTTTTCTTGAAAATTGAGTCCATAAATTAAGAAGTAATTTAACAATAAAAATTGAGAAAAACAAATCTTTAATTTAAGTACACTTTTCATGCATATTTTCTTTATGTTGTTCTACTAAACCCTAACCATAGGACCTTTGTTTACCTGCCTTAGATAAATGGCTTAACTTTAGTATATTCATATATCTAATGACCTTTTTTTTTGTAACAGTTTCCATTCCAATAATTTGAAAAAGCAGTAAAAAAAAAACTTTTTAGCAGCAAAAATATGCAATTCGTTTAGTTTGCCATTAGTAAAGTGAGTGATTTTATTGTCAATATTTATTATTTAAAATTTATACATAGAAATTTATGAGGATTTGAATGCATGGTAAATTTGATTGCAGTTTTAGTAGTTTATTTTTTGTTATACATCTCCCAAGCGACTTAATTTGCAAAATATTTAGTCGTTGGCATCTCAAATGCGAGGCAATTGTCGTCATTTGTCAGTCCCGAAGAGCAGAGCAGAGCAGAGCCAGAGCAGAACAGGATGAGATGGGTTGGAATATGCCTCAATTGTTTACTCCCATGAGAAGGAATGACAGCCAGTTTGTTTATAATTAGTAAGCCAGACAAATGGTAACTAGCTCACATTTGCAATTTTACCAACCCACCAACTGGATGTATCCATATCTATCCATATAAACATATCTACTGATGTATGTAAGTATTTGTGCAGGAAGTTGGCAATTGGCAAACGATGATGGTCATGATATGGTTATATGTTACTCGTTGAGAAATCCAATTAATTACTTATGTAGATCCTGCTACTCTCTTGTTCTCGCAAAGGTTTCTGGTTTATCCTGACTGGTTGATAATCAACTCAGTTAATATGCTTTGGCTTTAGCTACCTACCAAAAGCTAATCAACCATGTCTGCCATTTACTAGTAACCAAAACACTCTGATACACTCATAGACACACACACACATATACACATACATACATAAAAAGTCATATAAAATGCAAATTTGCATTTGCAAAAAGCGATTAGTTCGTGTTGATGACGATGACGTTGAGTTCAGTTGAGTTGAGCCTCATTGGAGAGCAATAAAAATATTTGAATTGCCACAGTGAGACTAGAGAGCGCAAAAGAGGTAAACAAAAGTTGTATGAGAAAAGTGCAAAACAAGTGAAAAATAGTCACATCCGGTAGGCTCCTATCCACTACATCTCATATGTGTGTGTGTGAGTGTGTCTATGGGCAACCACTAAGCCTAGCTTCCGGATGCCGCATGAGAAATGGAAACAGGATGACGATCCAGTCCAGTCCAGAAGAACAACGGAAATGTTAAGTGCCGCCAAGAGGCACACAATCCATTCCCAAAAATCCATCAGAGTTTTGCATTGATTCACCATTCATTCCTTTCATTCATTTCGTTCATTGATTCATTGATCATTGATGGAATTTTCATTTCATTTCATTTTGTTTCGATACCTTACGTTTGTTAGTTGTCTTCGGTAAAAGAATGTCTATATATATAGACAGGTTGCAAATGTTTGTTTAGTGGCTGCCGCCGGATAGTATGAATGTATTTGTATCACTGTGTGTGTGTGAATGTGAATGTGAATGAATGTATCTCTAAGTGACTTGCCACATAAAATGCTTTTATTGATGTTCATTTGGTATGGCAATTTGTAGCATTTGTGTGACATTTATGCGTCTGCAATTTAAATGGCATTATGCAATTTGTTGTTAATTCGTATGGAAAATAACTAATATCAGTAGTCCTGGGGGGCGTATTGAGGTAAAAGTGACAGCTTTTGATTTCATATTAAATGGATATTATGAATATTCTCACAAATTGTCAATAGTACATATAAATGAAGCAAGTAAGTCGACTCGTCGACTCGGGTATACCATACACCAGGTGAAACAAATTTTTTTAAATTTCGAAAACCAAATGTACATATGTATGTCTATTAAATTGTTTTTACATGCTTCATACTATGTGCTATCTCGCTGACTCTACAAACACACGAGCACTCTAGCGCCGCCACTAGCCAACGGCCAATTCTGGCCTTGTGGACCGCTTAGTAAAATACTTTCATACGCATATTTTGCATGTTTCTAGTCCGATTTCAATAAAATTTGGTAGTTTTGTAGAAATAGATAAGATTAATTAGTCTGCCGAATTTGAATGCGATGGTCAAAAAACTACAGGAGGAAATCGGTTTTTTCTTAATTATGGAGGCGGAAGTGGGCGTGGCAAAATATGAAAATATATATACTCTGCGCGCATACTAAGCCAGTATACATACTAAATTTGGTGACTTTAGCTTTGTTTGTTTTTGATAAAATCAGTTTTGTTTGATTTGCGGGGGCGGAAGTGGGCGTGGCAAAATTTTTAAATAGCCAGTTTCTGCGCGTCTATTAAACTAGTCTGCATACCAAATTTGATGTCGGTAGCTGTCATAGTTTTTAAGGAAATCAGTTTAATGTAAATTCCGGGGGCGGAAGGGGGCGTGGCAAAAAGTTTAAACAATTAGTTTCTGCGCGCCAACTAAACGAGTATATAAATCAAATTTGATGTCTCTAGCTGTTATACTTTTTAAGAAAAACAGTTTTATGTGATTCCTGGGGGCGTAAGGGGGCGTGGCCGAAATTCCAATTAACTCTGAACATGTGCATACTACACGAGTATACATACCAAATTTGGTGGCTCTAGCTCTTATAGTCTCCGAGATCTGCGTGTTCATACGGACGGACGGACGGACGGACGGACGGACAGACGGACATGGCTAGATCGACTCGGCTATTCATCCTGATCAAGAATATATATACTTTATAGGGTCGGAGAAGCTTCCTTCTGCCTGTTACATACATTTTGGCGACTTTAATAAACTTTCACCCTATGGGTGTATGGTATAAAAATTCATCAATTTTGGTTCAAAATTAAGTAAATATGTATATTTAATCTATTCAAGTTAACGTCTCTTAATGAAATATCATGGAATGTTTTTCATAATTAACAAGTTATGAATGTCTTACAATTAGTAAATTTTTTATTACCCTCTATTTTGTTCCTTAGGTTCAGTAGCTTAAATATACTTATGTTAGAGTTCGAAAGGATACCAAATGTTTTTTTTAAATAATTTAAATACATCTCGTTAAACAAATTAAAATATTGCTTATTAGGCTAATTCACCATTTATTGCTCTTTCCATTCCAAAACAGATTTATTGATACAATTTAACAATTTATGCTAATTTTGCATTTCCAATTCAGTTTACTTTTCAACACTTTAAGAAACTGACCTGCCGCAACTTGTTTGCTCATTTGTTGTATTTTATTTTAATTTTGTTGTTTTCAGGTATTTGAAATGGCTATTTTTTTTTTGTTTTTTGAATGCCTATAATCTGTTTTGTTTCTTTTTTTAATTTTTGGAATGAAACGAGTTTTGATTTCCAGTTGCAGTTCATATTCATTAATTTATCACCAAAGCAAAGGAGTTGGGTAACATTATATTTTGTATTACCAATTAAGTGTGAAAAACTGTGGTTACTACTGCCGACTGGCGGCTGCTTGATTATTTATAATTTTTGGGGCCAAATGTGGTCGCGAAGGCGATGCCCAGCTCCACCGATGGCGGCAACGGCCTTGTAGCCAGAGCAATTGAAGTAAAAGCCACAGCAACGATGTGGGTTTTGGATTACAATGAAAAATGGACAGCAACACACATAAAAAGTTAAAAACAGGCATAACAGAGAAGAAAAAAAGGGAAAGAGGGCGTCTGCGGAAATGTCCAGGGCATAAGATAATGATTAAGTGAAGTTAAAAAGTGAAGCTGATTGCAATGCATTATCCAGAGACATATGAGCGAGAAGCTTCTGTTTTAAGTTTACTTATGGTAAACCAAATTAACTGTTGCCATAAAAATGTTCGTCTCGAATATATAACGGGATTGTAAATTTCTACCAAAGAGTCAATAATTTATTTTTACTTTTTGTTCCACATAAGTAATTGCCAAATGGTATCCTGGCAACAGGTTTTGAAAGCTTCTGATTCATAAGATGGATTAAAAATACTTTTCAAAGTAACTTTGTTCCATTTGGCATTTTAAATTTGCTTTTGTTTCTCTGCTTCACGTAATATATGGACATACTTTAATATGGACATGGAAAAGGTTTAATTTTAATTAAATAAAAAAATTTAATCTCAACTCTCAACTTATCTTTTGTTTTCACTCCATAGATGGCATACACCCGCACATACCATGCATATTTGATCTTCAATTGTTTGTTTTTCCCATCAATTTCACATTCTTTACATTTGATTCTTTGCTTTTTATCTTCTGCATAAGTACGCATACGCAGGGTGGGTCTGTGTGTGCTTATAGGGTGGTCTTTAGGAAAGAGGCCATAGGAAACGTTTTCCACTGTGTGCAGCAATTTACTTTTAAACCGAGCTAGCTTCTGGCTTATGACAGTTTTCATAATTTTTATCATTCTTTGAGTAACAAATGTCTTAAGTGAGGCAAAAAAGCAGGAGCAGTTTAGCTCACAGTTTTCATTTCTTTTAAAGGATCACTTCTATTTTTTATTTGATTATTATTATCTGTCCATATATTCATCTATCTATTCGTCTATTTATTCATCTATCTATCCATCAGTTTATAGATCTATCCATCTATCTATTTCTCTATCTATTTCTCTGTCTATATATCTATTTATCTATCTATCTATCGATAGATATATCTATCTATACATCTATCCCTCTATCCATTTATAAATCCATCTATCTATGGATAGAGATCCATCTATTCCTCTATCTATTTACATATTTTTATATATCCATCTATCTGTCTGCCCTTCTCTCTAGCTATCCATCTGGGTATATTTCTTTCTCTATGTACCCATTTGAAAATCGTCTTTAACGATAACAAATCTCTGAATCTTTTAAGTCAAAATGTTACATTTTTCTAAAGGAATTTAAACTTTCTAGTTTTGCTTAATATTAGATGTCACTTTAGTTAGTCTAAGTACGTTAACTAACTACACCATAGTTAGCCCCAATAATAAGTAAGGGATCTCCTATTTGCTATAATCTATTTATAACTTCAATAATGCCGTTTAAGTCCTAGTAAATCTTTTGAAATAAAGTCCACCCCTGTAACTTCATGTAAGTCGTAAGTGTTGGGTTTTTTTTCATCTTGTTTTCAATTGATTTAATATGCAGAGTCGTAAATTCCTTTTCAACAAAATGTATATATGTATGTGTGTGTCTGTGTGTGTGCGTCTAAGTAAAAGTGTTGGTGTGTTTTGTGGCAGCCACAAAATCTTTCTTTTCTTGTTTTTTCGTACTTTTTGTAGTTTTTTAACCTTATCTTTTGCATTTATTTCAGCGCTCACACACACACACATTACGTGAGCTGTCTGTACTAAAAACAAATCAATGCCCCCTCCCCCTTCAAACCCCTTGCCAACCAACAAACCGCCCTGTTATCCTGTCATTCCACCACCCATTCACCTCTCTCACTCACCTGGGTGGTTTATTATGCGTTTAGTTTCATTTTGTTTGTTGCACGTTGCATTGATATTGCTTTGGCCAACTTTGCACATTTAGATTCGCGCTGAATGAATGAAAAGTGTTTTAAATTTTCATGCCAAAATGAAAATGGTTGGACAAAAGGAGTAATACATTTTGCGGTTGCAAACTGCATTTGTCACTAGATTTTCTGTTATGCTTTTGCACATTTTTCACTCTCCAATATAATATGTATCACCCACCCTATCCGGCTGCCGCCCCTACCTACACCTCTGCCACGCCCCCCTAGCTAGTCTAGGCAATGTTTGTGCAACGTGTTTGCGGCACTGTTTGCTGAGCTTTTCTCGCTTGGCAATGTTTTTTTTCTCTCCTTTTTTGTTTTTGTTCATTTTAAGTTCAGTGTGTTGCCTCTGTTTTCAATTTCAAATTGTTTGCTTATGCATATTTTTTGAGTAAATACAAATACAAAAATGAAAATTTCATTTTTAAAGCTGATAAGTTTGCAACAAAAAACCCAGTTAAAGTCGTAAAGTTTGCCCTCCAGCTTCGTTCAAATGGCGAAATTTATTGGCCATATGTATATATTATTATAGGCGACAAAAAAAAAAAAAGGGAACAGAGTGAAAAATGAGGGCGGGGTGGGGGGAAAAAGTTGCCTCCTTAGGGCAAAGTAATAGAGTTGGCTTGCAGTTTGCGAGCTACTAAAAATAGCTTTTCCACACGCTTTCAGTGTGTTAAAAATAACATAATATTTTTCATGGTTGTTGTTGCCTTTAAATTGAAGAAATATGTTGCAAGTTGGCGTGTAAAAGGCAGTGGGCAGTATATACAGAGACTGAGACTGAGACTGCGAAAGGGGCTTGGGCTGGAGCGGGGGGAAAGGGTCCTAAAAATGGCACCCTGCCGGTTACAAACTAATAGTTAATAAAATGCTTGGGCTTTAAGTGGTAACCCTTCGCCCTTCGCTGTTCAACTAACTCACTCAGCATTTCTTGCCACTTCAAACGGCGGCTCTAAGTTTCTGGTCGCGCTTTGAGCTTGTGGTAATCAAAGTCAACAGCAAAAGGCAAAAATGTACCTGTTAGCATGTATACTTACACACACACACACACTCACACACACTCTCTCTCTTTCCCTTTACACACTTCATTCCACTACACTCGAATGTGCACCTGCCTCTTTGAGCCGCGATGACGACGACGACCCGGCCTGGTCCTGAGTCCTCTATGTGCTCCATCTCCGTTTCGTTCTCCATTTGCTGTCTTAGTCTTTTGCAGATTTTAATGCCTGCGTGTCATGAATGGCATCGCAATGTTTCCACTTTAGGGTTGCCAGACACACACACCGCACCGCACCGCACATGCCGACCCTCTCATACTTACTTCACCCCTCACCTTGGCATATCATCGTTTTGGGTTGGCTTGACTTGGCTCGGCGTGCCTTTTTTTTTTGTATGTTGCCTGATAAAATTATGACATATGAAACTTTGGCTGACATCAGTTTGTGTATCAGTGTGAGTAAGAAGGGGGCGGGGCGCTTGCGGGGAGATAAAGGCATGCAAAGTATTTTTTACCACATTGCCTCTTTTGTTCCGTTTCGTTCCATTCCGTTCTGGCCATAAACATGCACACAGAAAAACAACAACCACAACTACTATGTCGAGCTGGTGACGTAGCCGATAAAGTGACTCGTCTCAAATTTATTAGAGCTCCCAAAAAGCCACGAGCTACACTTGATTAAAATGGCTTCAAGTCGTAAGTGGATATATATTTTATACACATATACATATGTATATATGTGTGTATGTATGTACGTAGCTTTGGGTAGGGCAATGTTTCGGTTAAGCTGTGAGATCATTAAGTGCCACATTACGTATACGCATTGACTCTTAGCTGCCTCAGCAAATGTGGCAAATGGATTGAGCTGAAACTGGACTGGGACTGGAACTGGAACTGAGACTGAGACTCAGGTCTTTGTCTGGGACAATTCCGATGATTCTCCTGGGATGATGTTGTTTTTGGTCTTGTCTGCTGTCATTGCACATTTGGCGTTTTAATTAAAACGAAATTAACTCCTTGCCAACCCGAAACACATTGCGTTAAAGCCTGGCGGGGCGGAATTCATTTGCGAAACCGCATTTTTTAATATAAATTGTAATAACTTGGATATTGTCTGTGATGGAATGCAATTCGCCAAAAGGTGAGAAACACCCACAGAAAACAATAACAATAATAATAAAACCAAAAGGAATCCAAATAAACAAAAACTTTAAAGACATGAACTGGATAGAGAAATGGCAAGAAAAAAACCAAAGTTCTTAAAGAATTCATTGAAAAGAAGAAACGTCTAGAGACTTGAATGTGAAATAGTTTCTCAGAGCGGCTTTTTTTCCCCCATTAAACTTAATCAATCTATTGCGGTGTATTTCTATATTAAGTTTAAGTTCAATTGTGTTTTGTTTTTAGGTGTAGGTGGGCGCACTTTGAAGAAGAAGGAAAATCATTTGAATAGCTATTTTTATAATTGATTCACCTTACCATAAAATAAAAACTTTGTCTAGGCAAAAATCGATTCCCAAATAGTATATTAAATATATTTAAAATTCCTCAACCCTCTAAGCTTAATGATTTTTAAACGATTGTCATAAAATTGAAGAAATAACAGAAACTAGAAGTTTTTGGAAAATTTGATAAATTTATTTTGGTTGGGAATAAACCAATGAAACCTTTTGAACCTAAATTATTTTCTCAAATTATTAAAAAAATGTTTACTATTAATCCTTTTATAATATATTGATATACTGAGGGTTAAGGAACTTTGAATGAAAGAAAGGGGAAATTGCCAAGTATTTGTACCTAAATTTTTAAGGCTTTGTTCTTTGAAATAATCTTTGATATTTAAAAAATAAAATGTATGAATTCCAATTATATTTGGGCTGTTACGTTCTTTACAAAGAATTTTTAGTTGTTGGAATTGAAAAAAAAGTGCCTAGATGACAGATTGCAAAGAGAAAAAAATGTTGCATGAAATTTAAAACAAAAACTAAATATATTAACTTAAAGGAGGTGGAAAACTTTGGTTTAAATAGTGATCAACTTTTTAATATCTTACCAATTTTATGATATTTTTGGAATAATTGACAATTGTTTCATATACACAAGAATGATTTAGTTTCCTCTCCTGGAAATTCTTAATGGTCAGTAATTTTTCGCTTCAATTTCTGCCTAATGAGTTTTTGTATCAAGCATGGAGTAATTCCTATTAGAATAGGAATTAAAATAGAATAAGAAATCTCTCATTAATAGTTAATTTGCTCCACCTTTAATTGAAAACTAAAGAAAGAACTTAATAACATCTTTTAAAACCAAACATTTTGTCAAATAAATAATTTTTATCACCATTTGGAAGTCTTTTGAAAATAGAAAAGTTCCTTTAAATTTATGATACTTTTTGTACCTGAATAACTTTTTAACTGGCATTGCTGTGCATTCTTTCAAATTCATAATTGTAGATATATAGATACATATATATAGACATCTAAAAGAGGACATTGCTTTATATATCTCTTCTCTTCCTGATAATCATAGATTTCCATTTTGCTAGAACGGATGCAAAGCGGCTACATAGCATTATAAGCACTGCGACAAAGTTGTATTACACTACTCAAAATACACTATGGCAGCAAAAAAAAAGGCGAAATAAATTCAGTTACACAAAAAGCCAAACCAAACGAAGCCATGCCAAGCCAAGCCAAACCAAAGGCAAGTCCGAGTCCGGCAGGCAAACACTTTGCCGCAGTCTGCAAAGGCGCAACGAAGCGGCAACAAAGTTGTTTCAGTCTCCCTTCGTTTTTTGCTTTATTATTTTATTTTATTCCCCCTTTTCTTTTTTTTTTTTTTTTTTTGTTCTGTAAACTCTTCTCCTTTATGAGTGCCGGGCGAAACGAAAAGCGAACAAAAGGCATCCATGGGCCAGGGCAACAAATTTTTTGGCTTTGAATAAGTTTTACAGTTTTGATACTTTTTTTTTTTTTATTTGGGCAATGGCTCTGCCCATCTTATAAATAAAAACATATTTATGCAAGACTAAGACCAAGGATAAGACTAAAGACTAAGGATGTGGATAACCAAAAAAACAAGAAGTGTAAAACAAAAGTGGCAATTTGTATTTTCAGAATATTTCCTTGCCTCAAGGCAGGCAAACTGAAAATAAAACCAAACGAAAAGGCAAAAACCAAAATAAAAAAAACAGCAAGCAAATAAAAATTATGACCAGATTCTGCGACGTTTTTGTAATTAAATGTTTGGTCAGTGCTTATTATTTAACATTTGATAGCGATTGCAACATGCAGCAGCAGCAGCAACAACAACAACTACAAAAATAAGCAACATCATCCCAGCGACCGCATCAATTTCGTAATAAATTCTACAAAAGGCATTTGGCCTTGTATTGTGTGTGTGTGTATAGTGAGGGGGGCGTGGCCCAGTAAAGTCTGATACAGAACAGACCACAAAAAATATATAACCAAAAGGTCTATACGCTTACTTTTATGGCAACGAAGTGTAAATACCCTTGTGAGGATTTAAGACATTTGGCAATTTTTGAATTCTTAATTGTGTTTAGATATATTTTGTTTCAATTTGCCACTGTTAATAGTTCCATAGACATTTGTCACTCAATTATACTGAGGATAGACATCAAGAATCATAGTCGATAGGAAGGGTGTATGGAATTTGTCTAATAAAACTCTGAGCTAATCTAACCTAGCTTAAATAAATCATTAATTTAGTTATTCATTCATATATTTATATAAATTTTTATAATTCTTCAAGATAAATATATGAAATATAGTTTCAAAAACCATTTACGAAAACTTCATATTGGGTTTATTTGATATAGTTTCCCTCTAATCATTTATCTCTTCATCAAGCCCTTTTAATCAAACAGCATAAAAATATCGATATACCCTTTTCGTTTAAGGGAAAATAAAGTTCTTTCGAAATGCTGCCTCACATAATTTATTTCGCATTGGCAGCGATTCTTTTGAAAACGCCCTGGAAACATGCAAATTAACTTCAATTTTGTATTGTTATTGTTTAATATCTTTCAGATGCCAAAAATTTATGTTTGTTTTCATATCGGTCTTTGTCTGTGGTATTGTTGTTGTTGTTGTTGTTGTATTTTATAAGCCGCTAATTTTAGTTAATTATGACTATTTTTTGATTGTCATTCAAATGTTAAGAATTTTGATGTGGAATGATGTAGCATGATCATAATGTTCATAATCTCATGATGTCATAATGTCTGTCGGGAAGGTGAACATATTTTTTCTAGAAAACATTTTTTCTGGTGTTATTTAGCTATTCATAAACAATATACATCCATGTAGATTTATGAATTTCCTAGGTTACACATGGCATTGCAATCGCATTGTCTTCTCGGTCGAGGGGCAATTGTATTCAAATCAATGTAAGGCATAAAAAAGTTTTCGCTTTCCGCAAAAACTCCCTCACAATCCCTTTTAGCTCACTAGATGCGGCCTTGTTACTAATAACCTCAATTCAAAATGCACACACACACACACACACACATATATACACGCTGTAGTTTGTAAACAATATGGCTGCAGTTTAGTGCTTCTCACAGCGGTTTGCCTCTTTTGGTCGATGGCTTGAATTTGATGGGAGGCCATCATCCATTCATCCACCCTCCATTTGGCAGGCGAAAATGGGGAAAAAGTCTTCAGGGTTCTCATATTTCGCCGCAAGTTTTCCCCTTTTTTTGTTTTTCCACATCTTGTTTTTTTTTTTTTTTTTTCTTTGTATATATATTTATATTATTTCTCTCTTTCTACTTTATAATGACTTTTCACTTTTCACCAACGCGCGCGCGTTCTCAGATTCAGATGCATGACCATAAGCTCATATAGGGAAAATCTTGGCAGGGAGTATAGAGTGGGGTTTTGGTATTATGACAACCCAGCTGGCAGCTGCTTTCTGCCTGAGACAGAGACAGGGAGAGTAAGAGACCCTCATCAAGTCGCGTTGGAAGCCAGTGAAAAGTGAGTGTGAAATGTAAGACCTGGTCTTAGTTATGGTCTTGATAATTAGAGTACAAATTTGTTTTGCACCGCTTCAGTGCCAGGCGAAAGTAAATTTACAGTAAAACAAATATTAAATGTATGAATGTAGATCTCAAGCCATAGAGGGGAGGGATTCCGGGGGAGGGCGCTAGAAGTGCGTGTGTACCTCTCCTTTATAACTGTAACTGATAAATGCAAAGAATTAAAGAATTAATTAAAAGAAAAATAGAGAAAAAGAGCTAAGTAAATTTAATTAAACTGCTCGGGCGGCAGGCCAAAGTCGAGGCCAAGACCAAGATGGGAGGCCTGTAAAAAAACGTTCATTAAAAACAAAAAAAAAAAAAATAAACCCAGAGCCCACAATTGGCCAAAGCAACAGCTGTGCGCATTTCCGTAGTAGCCACATCTATCTACCATCTATCCATCTATCTATCTATCAGTTACAAATTGTATCGAGTGCAATGCATAGAATTTATTGCTTCCTGCTTTACGCCAAAACCGAAACCGAACCGAAACCAAACCAAAGCAAAGCAAAGCAAACTAAAACCAAACTAAACCAAAAACCGCCAACGACAAACGAGGAGCAGCAGCAGCAGCAGCTGTCGAGAGGCTCAGGCTGCTAGAGTCTAGGCAATTATGCCATTTGACATAATTCATAACTGCTGCTGCTGCTGCTGATGTTGTTGTTGGTGGTGTTGCTGTTGGTTTGTGCTATGACCAGTTTTGCCAGTGAAACGACCAACTGCAATTGCAACTGCAACACGGATGCATCCTCCTCCTTTTGTCCAGGCTTTGTTATCATAAATTTATGCGCTCGTTTTATAAACGACAACAACGAAAGTTGTTTGATGTCGATGATGGTGCCTCTGTTGACGATTACGATGATGATAATGATGATGATGACGACGACGATGATGATGAGTATCTATCTGGCATCAGTGTCCAACTGGGAGCTGATTCCTTCTCTAGTTGCAATTGCAATTTCTCCCAACAATCTCTCATGGGAATCAGGTTAACTTTACTGCGAGAGAGAGCAAGAAAACTTTTTAATAAATTGACAAAAGTTTGTCATATGCATTGTTTGAGCTCGCGCGCAAGTGACCCATTCCCGATCCCCTGGACTGTCCTGTGTCCCATGTCCTATGTATGTACGTATGTATGTATGAGTGTACACCCATTACCCTTGCCATGAACGCCAACTTGAAGCCAAAGCCGCAACCGCATCCAGCTGGATGGCCCATTTAACTGGAGCTTAAGAGTGGGCGGTTTTAGCCTGTTTTGAGTTTTACTTTGACTTGGCTTCATTTGTTGCTTGTTGGCCAAAAACTGCAGTTATGCCGTTTTGATGAACTTTGTGCCTCAATGACTTTAGTTTTATGACCTCAGTCAGCCAGTATGTTTGTATGTGTGTACATGAACCGATGCAAGTTCAGTAGCTTCCTAATAGTTTTTCTTCTTTATGTTTTTCACCTTTGTCTTTTTATTTACTTCGCCTCGCCTTTTGCAACAAGTAATAACTTTCTTTCTTTCCCTATACATATATGTATGTATGTTTGCCCTCAAACTGTTTTTAGTGTATTTCCCCTTCGTATTGCCATTTTATCTGTTTTTTCTTTATTTTTCACATTATGCATGAAAACTTTTCCGTTCAGCCAGCGGAAAATAACAACTCATAATGGCTGGCAACATTTGAAAATTGTTTGCCAAAGTCTTGTCAAGACTTTTCCGAGGAAAAAGTTTTTACACTTCTTCTCGAGAAATTATTAATAACAAACTATTGATGACCTTGTCGAAAGTTACTCTTTCATTCTCTTTCTCTCTCTCTCTCTCTGGCTTTATCTCTTTACTAATTAACATTAATTAAATGAAAACAAATGGATGACTTTATTTATTTTATTCATCAATGCAAATTTTTGAAAAAGCTGCTCAAAATTTTTTACTTGCAGTTGTTATTAGAAACTGTCAAAGTTAGTAAACATCTTAAAATTTGAATTGCAAACAATAAATTATATTTAGCATTATGTGTGTGCATTTAATTATAGATTTTATCTTTGTTGTTCAAATGGTTGACATTCCAAATGGAAATGCATAATTTTCAAGTTATGCCCAATGAAAATGATCTTAAAGGTTTTTAATTTTCATTAAGGAAAACTATTCTGGAGAAGCATTAGGTATAAGATTCATTCAACATTTTTAATCACAACTGTTATTAATGTTATCGAAAATGTACCTCAATTTTAATGTGCAAGTCAAAGACAAATCAAATCTATTCAATATCCGTTTATTCCATTTAGACATTAAAATGTTTCATGTTAATTACTCAATTAATGAAAACGTATGCCATTCAAGTAGTTTCTAGAGAAATTCCTCAATTCTATTTATGTTTTTGTTGAATTACTATTAAGATATAACTTGTTTAAGAAAAATTAATTGTGAGCACAATTAGTTAGAGAAGAAACATGACCTTAAAGGCAAACACCAACTTCCGCTTTTAACGTTTGGAAACAACATTTGCTTTATCTGAGAGTGTCTTAATCTGTTTCAATTTATGTTTTTGTTGGTCAAACCTTGCCGTAGTTTGAGGTACATAGATACATATTTATTCACTTACTCTGCTAAATTCAAGATGAACAATAATTTGGAAGATTGATTGAGATGATTCACAGATTTTAAAGAATTATTGAAGAAAAGGAAGCTTTAAAGTCTATGATATAAATATTATAAACATAAAGGAAGGTTACGAAGAAGCATTGTTTTTACAAAAAGGTTCAAGTTACAAAGCACAATGATCACAATGAATAGTTTTACAGCCTACTGCATACTTTAGGGGATAATGTTCTCCCCACGTTTCTCTGTCTGCCTTTGCTTAAAGTTAATATTATGTACATAACATAATGTTAATGCTTAAAGTCTATTATAAAACAAATTTCAATATATCTTAGATTAAATTAATTATTCCAGTTGGGGGAAGTGTGTAACCTTCTTAGATCCTTAGATCTTTGCTGACATTTGGTTGTAATAAATCAAATTTCAAATTAAATCAAGGAGATTTTCCACTTTTCCCTCTTGTTAAACTCAAAATTATCGATAAAAATCAAAAGGAAGGCCATATATCCACAATTTGTCATTTATCCATAACTATTTTGCATGTAAAGTCTCAAAACGGATTTGGAATGCTTCTTTTAATTCATATGCAAATTGAGAAATAAATTTGGCCTTATAGTCCAGTTCACTTTTACCAGAAGTTAAGCTCTGATTTGTTTTGTAGGTGTTTATCATGCGAGAACTTTTCTTTTTCTATTGAACTGCATGTAGTAGCCATTTTAACATAAAACTTACCTTACAAAAAAAAAGTAATGGTTGCACAAAGAGATTTTCCATATATGCACTCCTTAAATAAACTTTCCCATCTGCATATATGTATATGTACCTACATATGTATGTATATGTAAATGCTGGGCAACAAGCTGTGCACAGGTAATTACCTCTCTGTGTACCTATAAACTTTTCATACAGAAAAGTAAAAACTTATGCTCATATTGTATTTTTGTACTCCAATTTTTTGATGCAGCAACAGTTGTTGTTGTTGTTGTTGTTAGTGTTGCTGTTGCTTTTGCTGCCTGCCATGTGTTCTAGTTAGTTGCTGTTCATTTCACATGCCGAGCAGTAAGTTTGTAATATTTGTTTGCATGTATACATATATGAAAGTATTTATGCTCATGCCATCATCATCATCATGATCATCATCATTATACTCACTCATCATGCTCAGAGTTTTAGTTCATTTTTACTTTCAACTACTGTGTGCAAATGTGGCACATGTCGTCGGCACAAATTGTAATCAAATGCAAGCAAAAAGGCAACCAAAAACAAAAACGACAAACTCTTTTAGTTATTTTTGTTGTTGCACCTGGTAGAAATATGTAAATACATACATACTTACATATATACTTATGTATATATATATGAAGAATAAGAATTTTCACTTTTTCTCCATTTGAGTGGAAAGGCCCTGGGGCAAGAACCATTGCATGCTACATGCAAAAAACACAAGCAGCAGCTCTACCAACAGCCCAACACTCCTTGTATTGCTGTTGTTATTACTTAGTTATAGTATAGGATAGTATTATTATTGTTATTGTCAATAATTTGATTTTGATTTGCCTTGATTGGCAGACACTTGAAAGTGCCAGGATGGCATGAAAACAAAAAATTTATTTATTATTTATATGTAAGAATTTACATACAGTTCAAGGTTGCTCGTAAACATATTTTTTTTCTTAGTAGAATGGAATCAAACTTTCGCTCAATGTTAAACTATTATTGATTTAACTAGAAGATACATATATACATATTTTGCTCTATTTTTTTGTGTCCTCTATTTTTTGTTGTTCAAGGGCTTGTCCATCAAACAATTAAATAAAAACTAATTACAAAACTAAAGTGTCAAGCAATTGAGGTAGTTGCAGTTCAAGTGTCAAGTTAAAAAAGTTTGCTGCACTCACCAGAAAGTACCCCAAAAACAAAAAAAAAACCCACACAAAGCTCTTATATGTAACTTTAAGTGCAGCAGACAACATGTAAAAAGTATATACATCCATATATATACATTTAGTCAAGCAGAGCCAGACCCAGGCCAGACCAAAGTAAAGCAAAGCAAACCAAACCAGAGCAGACCTAAGGAAACTAACGAAACGAACTTATTTCTTTTTTTTATGTCGCTGAAAAATGGCTGCAACATAAAAATTGACCTCAGCAACAGAGGCGGCCAAGCGACGACGACGACGACAACGACAACAAGCACAATGTTAGTTAGATTCCAAGTAATAGACATAGAGAGGTGGGCAGGGGGTGGGGGCAGAAAGCCCAGTCAAAAGTAGAGCAACATTGGCGAACTGGCCACACAGAGACCCAAAACACACACCAAACGATCATTGCAACTGGCATCCACTAGAGTTGGAGTCCGAACAGAGCAGAGCGCGTGTCTATGGTGGGCAGACAAATTACAGTAGCCAGATTTCTCGTCTTCAAAGTTGTTTTGCATTTGCAGCCACGCCTCGAACGCCTCCAAAAACTAAGACTTAAAAAAATAAAAACATACCACCTCACAGCCTCCACCTACCTCCCTTATCTAACCAATGGCTGGCTGCTACACGCGCTCAACATGTTTTTCTTTTTATTTAAACATTTTTTCTACTCTGCCAAACCATTGAGTTGATGTCAGAGCGTATTAGCTTTGATAAAGAGTTTGATCTCTAACAATTATAGATCATTTAGAGTTAATTCTATATACATATGTGGTTCTTTAGTTCGACTGTGTGACAGACCAACCCAATAATGGGCCCATTACGTTTAAGAAGACATATCCCAAGAATTTATTTGACTTGCAAGAAAAGGAAGACTTCGGATAGATTGTGCAGGCAAACGAAAACATTTAGAAATGTGTCTTTATATGACTTTATACAGAAAGCTATCAAGTTTTATTATTTATAAACTAATAAATTATTAGTTTGTTATTTCAAAAGGGACTACTCTACTGGATCCATCCCTGATTCTAGATGTTAACTAGATGGTTCCCCTAGAAGTGGATCCTAAGGAACTCTTATCGGCCCATGCTACTTAGTAAATAACTCCCTTCATATAGGGTATGCTCAAGTCGTTGTAATATATGTATAGTTTTTCTTGCTGCTGTTTGTTCATGGCCCGTAAGTTAGTTTTATTTTACTTCTGTGTGTCTGTGTTTTTTTCTCTCTCCCTCTCTCTTTCTTTCTTCAAATGCTCCAAAGAATGTGGTTTACTTTTTGGATGAGTTAACAAGCTCGTGTGGTTGTTGCTGTTGTTGTTGCTGTCTGAAGTGTACATGATTTTGAGTCTAATTTTGGTAGCCACAAATTTGTCATAGAAAGTGTTTTTGTTAGCTTAAATATACTTACATACATACATACAAAAGCCATTGATCATTTGTATGCAACAATTTAAGTCAAACTTTTGACTATAATTGTGATTTGTGGCTGACTTAAACTGGTTTCACTTACCAATCAAACAAATGACTAATATATTGTTTGTTTGTTTATACTTTTTCTCATTACAGGAACTGCAACTGCACTTTGTTAATTTGCTCAAGTAAAGGCTGGCTTTATTTTTAGGGTAAGTCAAGTAATAATAGTTGGAAAAGTAGTTAAAACTTAAATCGATATGCATAAACGACTAAAGTTTTGTGCGAAAATAAATTGTGTAACAATTTTTTGGTATAGGAAAACCCAAGGGAAAGGTGGAGAAAAAGTTTGCTAGCCCCAAACGTTGCCCTCGCATCTGTGACGTTTGGCCAATTTGTCACTTGAAATATACTTACCACAAGCCGATTAAAAGCTCTTCAATGACAAATGCCTGTTCTTGATTTGTTTTTACTTAAGACGAAGAAGTCTAGGCCAATTTAAATTGACTGCTCGTTGGCTTAACGGCACATGCCATTGGCTTATTTAATATATATTTTTAAATATTTATATTTTTGGTTTTGGTCATATGGTAATGAGGCCTAGTTCTTTGGACCATAAACAGATTATCAGCATATTTGTGAGTGCTGTTCACTTTTCTTTTTAAATAGTAGTGGAAAGAGAGAGGGAGAGAGAAAGAGAGATGCTGTGCTTAATACGCACTTGATTCTGCCACTCTGACGATTGACTTAGTGAGGCGTGGCCTCATTTGCTGTTGCTGTTGCTGCTGATGTTTGTCCCATGACGACAACGACCCACGCTTTTGAGATTTATTGCTCGCTCTGCTTTGGCCTGGGCTGGCTTGGCTTGGCTTGGCCTGGCCTGCTCCATCCAAGCTACGAGCTGATGGTGCGATTCTGATGGTGACTTATTTATGTGACTGTTGGATGGTTGGCATGCGTGGGCAGAAACAGCAGCAGCAGTAACATCAGCAGGGCAAAGTTGGTTTTTACGTCTTTTTCTCGTTTTTCGGCAGCAAACGGTTGCAAATCGTTGCGAATTCTCTACCCCCATATCTTTCTCTATTTATCTGCCATTCGCTGCGTATCTTTTTGCCTCTTTCACTTTAAGTTTTTTTTGGAAAGTTTAGAGCTGCGTGGGCGGTCAGTTAGGTTAGTGAAATTAGTTGCTACTTTTTGAACTGATAATCAAATTATTTATTACTTGCCAATAGCCATGTTCCTGCTGCTTGCTGTCTGCTGTCTCCCTTGCTGTGTAATACAATTTGAGAAACATTTTTTCCGTTTTGGTTGGCAAGTCGGTAGCATTTTGGCGCTTTGACACCAATTGTTGCACGCCATTGTTAGGGCAATTGTTGGTGTTGCTGTTGTTGTTGTTGCTGTTGCCGCTGTTGCACGTCACTCAAATGGCTGACAGCCAACGAAGTTCGTTTCGTGCTCAAGTTGAATCTGAAGCTGTGTAAAGTTAAACTCTTCAAGTGCACACAAACACACTCACTCTAATAGGGTGCCCGTTAGTGAAGGTCAAAAATGGTACCACCTGCACTTCTCCCTCTCTTGATGCAATGAGCAAACCTTCAATTTAAACAGGAGCGGCTTTAAATACCTAAAGTGCTTACAATAAAGATCAGATTTGTTTATTCCAAATTCTAGTTATTTGATAAATATTCTTTACTTCATTTCCTGGACTAGGTTCATGTAATTGATATAAATTTGAAAATAATTTGAAGCCAATCATAACTTCACACTACAACGGATACATAAATTATACAAATATGCAAACATAGAAAGAATATATATACACATATGGCAAATGGATATGTCATTGATAAAATTTATTTGCTAATTGTCATTGATATATCTTAATTATATAGTATGTGGGTTGATTTACAACTTCAGGCATTAATTTGCCTTCAAATACATAGAATAACAAATGCTTACTAAAATTTTGGATATGGCCTCATCTAGTCACTCCTAAATCCATCCCTGACAGCTCAACAAATTGGACTATATGTCTGTGTGTGTGTGTATAAACTTGGCTGGTCAATGACGCTTTTGTGGCTAACTTTTATTTAATTTTTTGTTTTGTATTTACTTTTTCGTTTCTGTTTTACGCTCTTCATACACTGCTAGGTAGTTAAAACAAAATGCTAACGGTAAACATATTGTTTATATATACTCTGATTTCAATTATTGTGTTGTTTTGGCTTTTGATTAACAAGATTTCGTGATGTTTTCTTGATTTGCAACCTGGCAATTAAATTAAATAAATATGTGAAGCATAGAGAGAGAGACAGAGAAAGAAAGAATATATATAATTTGTTAAAATTATGATTTTTTAACCTGATGACTCAATAGCTAGTAAATACCGCTTGCTAAAAGAAAGGAAAACACTGACAAGATACTTGACTGACTTTTCATATACTCTATAAAGATAGTTATGCGACTTCAAGAACCCTAAACAACACCAAAGGGCACACAGGCGCCATCTAGTAGCCAAAGCTTACTTTTAGTGACCATTTATATTATTCATATATACCCAAAACCTTCACCCTAGGGTTAGAGGGTATAAAAAATACATTTGGCAAATCATGAATATTTTATGAACTGCTCTCGCGCGTTTTCTGCTTTTGTCTTTATTATCTTCTTTACGTTTTCTTGTTATTTTTTGTTTTCGTTTTTTTTTTTTTCCTTTCTGGTTGTGCCCTCATTACAAAACACAAATCATGCATTGCGTTTACTTAACGGTCTTCAAAAATTAAAAAAAAAAAAAAAAAAACCGCAAAGCTGACAAATTTATTGTCGCCGTTGACATAAATATCGGTAACAGTCGTAATCGAGTAGAGAGACAGGCAGAGAATTGACCCAACTGGAAATGTGTCAGACAGAAGTAAGAAATTTGCCAAAAAATCGTGCTGTAAGTGACATATATACGGGCGTATAATATATACACAATTTATCAAGTTCTCATTATGCATGGCGGGGGCCAAACAAAAGACTCAAGCAACGAACTTTGTCGGGAATGGCAAAATGCCAGCAACAACAATAACATCATGTGAAAATAATCAAAACGTTTTGTATGTTATAGATACATACACATACATACATATTCTTACTTACGTTTGTGTGGTCGTCGGTCTGCTAAGAGATCAAAGAAAGGTTTCTTTTATATATTTCTTATATACTCTACATTTGCTTTCTGGGTATATTATTATTATTCTGGGTGAATAATTAAAAATTCTTCTTAATCAAAATGTCAATTATTAAACAATTTTTCAGCATTTACTTCTGCACTTCTGTTTGCAAATTGTTTTATATTAAAGTCAGATAGAATTTTTGTATTTTTATGTGGTTGGCTTTGTTGAAAACCTAAACAAAAGGCATATTTAGTTAATATCTGCCAAATAAATATTTAATTATTATTTCAAAAAGTAATTTCAAGTTCGTTCAGAGTTCAAGTTTAGTTTAAAGTTTAATACATTTTATTAGGGCTCTTATTTTAGGGTCAATTAGTAATAATAATTATCTACCACAGGCAGCTGTAGTTTCGTTCTAATAACAAAGTTATCGAACAAATTTAATAAAAATTTTGCAATCGCTGAACCATTAACTAAATATTAACTCCTTTAATTGTACATGTGGAACAACTTAATCATTACCTGAAAACTACTTATTTATAGTTATCTTTATTAATGTAAAGTAAATGTAAACTTAGCATTTTTGAATGGTATATATCAAAACGATCTACAATTTCATTAAAAATTCAGTCCATACTTAAAACGAACTTAAATTCTTTATTAATCTAGATCACTTCTTTAATGGCCAATAAATAACAAGTTATAAGCTGATCTATTAACTATTTTAATGAGCAAAAGTGCATCAAAATATTGCCAATAGGTTCCCGGTTCCTTTAAAATACTATAAATATTTATCTTTCACTTTCTGCCGTGGTCTTTATTTGGATTTTGACTTATTAAATTTATGTATAATTTATACTTTTGAGTTTTTCTCCTTGCTGTTTTGCTAATAAGCTGTTAAATGCCAAAAATGGATTCTCAGTTGAGAAATTTCACTTTTTTCTTTTGGCTAAAAGAAGAAAACAAAAAAACATATCAAAAATCTGAAATCTAACCGGTTAGCGCGCAGTTGAAAATTAATTTCTTTTTGGCAATTTTAATTAAAGCATTCTGTTTGCTTGTTGTTGTTTTTTGCTTTTTTTTTTTTTTTTCCTAGTTGAGTGAAAGTTTTTCCTTAACGAATTAGTTTTATTTTATGGTCAATTGTCAAGCTTCCGGCTGACGTGCAAAAAATGTGTGTAGAACCATTTTAATTTAATTAAGTTAAGAGAGAGAAATAAGTAAACCGTTTTGGAGAGTAAACAATGCACAATTTGCGGCGAATTAAATGGCATTTTTCCACTTGGCAGCAAAAATGGCCAAAACAACAAAATGCGAAGCAAGTTAATTAATTAGCAAAAGCAAAAAAAACCCAAAATAAAGAGCGTTAACAGTTATGCTTTGTCTTCATCTTGACTTATTTTGAATCTTCTTTCTGGGGGAGATCTTTTTGTTGATTTTCGTATATTTTTTTTGGGGGATACTTTGGGTAAACAGAATATAGATATATGTACATATGAAAAGATGTGAGGCAAACACTTGAAGTGCTTCAGAGTTGGTTATTTTGAGGTCGGCTGAGGGAAATGTCCTTCTGCTGTGGCAGAAATTCTTGAGCGTACATTGACATTGGAGTTGGAGCTTTTGGAGTGCGCTTGCTGCTACAGTGAGTTGAATTTAACACCTTTTTTGTTATGGCCGGCATGTAAAGACCCAAAAGCAGAACTAGGCAGTGCCCAGAACTCAGGCACACAACAATGGCCAACAAAGTTGCTTCTGCAACAACATTGCAAAGCAACAGGGAAAAAAAAAAGAAAGAAAAAAAGAAGAAAATACAACAACACACACCAACTGGCAACTGGCCACAATGACAACAGCAACTGAGACAACAGCAGCAGCTAGCCCTTTAAAGGACTGAGCAATGCACTCAAAAAATTGATGACCCAGCACAAGAACGTGACGTGATGCGACTGACAACTGCAAAATGCCCAGATCGGGACTCGGTAGAGTCTAGAATTTAAACCGTGGGCAATGTGACGGTTTTTAGTTTGAAATTGATTTTCCCCAAGCGACTGCAAAGCATGAAACAAAACACAAAATGTTGACCTTGCTTTTCTTGCAGTGTCTTCCGAGTGTTTGTGTTCTGTGTTCTCTATCTCTGTTTCTCTCTCCGCTTATCCCAGGAGACTTGACAATTGTTGGCCATAAAAGCGCTAAGCAGCTGCCCATTGTTGGGGTTCTAGTCAGCCGTTGCACATTAGAACGCACAACTACCAAATATAAACAAAAGACTTAGGCAACAAACCAGCAAAGCAGCACCACAAAACCACAATCAACCAACTAACCACCAGCACCACCCCAGCAATATCTTAAACACAATGGCGCGTGCTAAGGCTAAAAGCCTGTTTTGGCCATTGCCATTGCGTAGCCACAGTTAAGGCACATACATACATAAACCTACTCGATTCTTGCACTGGTCATGAAACTGCATTCAACCACCCGCCAAACACCACCCAGTGTCCCCTCTCCGCTCTCTATATATGTAGCTCTTTCTGTAGCTCTTGGTATTGAAGTGTAAGCCTGTCTTTTGTCTTGCTGAATTGAGATCTAATAAAGTCAGCCATGTGGCTAACGAAAGTTATTTATGCATGAACAAGTCTACTTAGGTTTGCATGCGTCATCGGTTGCTGTTCATAATTTATGCCAAGACTCGCCCCCAGCAGCACCACTAGCAGCAGCAGCAGCAGCAGTTCCACTACCACCAGTACTTGGTACACAGAAAAGATGGCGTGGGTGTTAATGGCAACAACTACACTCGAAGTCGACGTCCAAGCTAGGCAAATACTCAGCTGTGTGTATGGAAAACAAGCTAAACAACTACGACAAGAACACCAACAATAGCTGCAGCAGCAGCAGCAACAACAACAAAAGCAGCAGCAACAGTAACAACATTTCAGCTACAAAAGGGTCGACGACTTTTGCGCCCGCATTGAAGGCAGAGGGACGTCTATAAGGAAACAGAGAAGGCTAAGGAGGATGAGGAGAAGGAGGAGCACGAGGACTGCAGCTGGTCAATGGCATAAAGCAAATAAATGGAAATTGTTTAAAGTTAGCTTTGGTTTATGGCCTTAGTCGTTCATGCTAATTGCAAAGGAATGTCCACCATGCTAATGGAGGAAGTGGCCAAGTGGCGTGGGTTGTGTTGTATGCTGTTAATTGAAAAGGATTTCAATTAATTCTAAAGATGTTGAAAGGTGATTGAGACGACGACCAGCACAAAGAGGCCTTATACAAAGTATTTTATAGATTTCTCTCTCTCTCTCTCGCTCTCATATCTTTTGTACTCCCGTTTGATGAACTTACAAATATTTTATTAGAAAAATTCTAATCACGTATGGTTGAGGGTTGAAAATGAAACGGTACAAACGGTTCACCGGCTCCATTAAAGAACTTCGATTGGAATTCCACCCAATGTAAACGCAATGTATGCAGAAATGCTGACAAGCCCTCCATCATCACCAGAATGGCCACTGTGAGTATGGCCCAAAAAAAGAATACAAATGCCAGAACTGGTACACCCAAATAAATGGGTAACTTATTATGTAGACCCTTGTGTAGAATCATATGCCACAGGACCTCAGACAGTTGATTGTGAGCCAAGGATAGCGCCCAAAGACGTAGATAGGATGCTGTATGCGAAACAGAACCCAAAACACTCTCAATTGTATGGATGCCCGAGTGGATCCAAATTTCCGACATATCAAACTCAACTGCATCGTCAACGGTTTCCGGTTTTTGATTTTTAGTATTTGAACTGCTAGTTAAATCGTCCTGATATTCTAAAGAATAGCCCCGTGATGATCGCATACCCAAAATGGTATCACGTCCCTTTTGCTGCAAGTCCTTAATATCTCGCTCCTTGTGAAGCTGTTTCTGACGCCGTGTCAGATAGATGGGCTTACCGGCCAAAAGAACGGGAACAGCCAAAAAGGCAACTGCCACTAACATATATTCCACAATTCGTTCACCCGGAAACATTCCCTTATTACATTTCTCATCCAAGGGCTCGCTACTCTTCAAAAGCATCATGTCAATGAAGGTAATCAGCACCGATGGAGCACATCCCGAGTTATGGGGATGCGGTTTTAATCCACCATATACTAGCCACTTGAGGAAAATGAGAAAAACCAAATAGCAGAATATACAGGTCATAAACACAAATTGTGGTACGACTACAAGGAACAGATCCGGTTTACGTTTCAACAGAATACAATTTACAGCCGCTAAACTTAGACCGAACATCATTTGGCCAATGCCCAATATAATGGCCAACTTCATTTTAAGAGAATTTAATGTGGTAATTGAATCTTCGCCACAAATATGCCATATAGGATCCAAGCCAAACATATATGGATCACCCGAAAAGAATTTGTTATCGTTTGGATTCATCATCAGCTCAATACGCATATCCTTCAATGTTGTAGCATTATAGCGGCAACTCCAACTAGAACCGAATATATTCAATGACTTGGATACAACATCATTATAGATGAATCCTATATAAATAGAAAACAGACCCATCAATAAAATAATGTAACGACCAGCGAATAGAATATTCAAGATCTCATCCTCGGATGGATTGGTGCGACTTTTTCGCTCAATGCTCTTCTCTTTCATGATCAGTGTCATGGCAAATAAGGCCATTAGAATGCCATGACCAATGTCACCAAACATAACACCGAAGAGAAAGGGAAATGTTATGATTGTATATGGAGCCGGATTCAATTCTCTATAATCGCCCATTCCATACGCATTGATTAGATTCTGAAATCCTTGGGTAAACTTATTTAAACGAAAATATGTGGGCGGCATATGCTTGAATTTGCGTGTCCTCTTCAGGAGTATGGGTGGATTGGACACAAATTCACTGTCACGTTTCGATGGAGCGTCTCCATCTGCTCCGCCACTCAACCGTGAGCCGCGCTTTAAAGCCGCTCGAATGCCATCGATCTCCGATTCGGGCACAAAGCACTCGCATTGCAAATAATTTCGGTTTTCCGTTCCCCCGACAAGCCTAAGTCGATTTAAGAGATCATAGATTTTGCGAGATTTACGCAAATTAATGCGCATAACATACAAATCGACAGCAGTCAAATCTAAGATATTCTTACGCATCTCGAAACTCTTTCGCAATATCAAATCCAAGTCCCTAACCTCTTGGTTGAGGTGCATAATTAATTGCTGCCTCTGGCGCGGGGTTTCAGGACACTCGTAGATGGTAACATGATACGATTGGCACACCTTAAGCAACTTGGTGCGTATCTGTATCGATGTGGTTATCATGAGCAGCGCAAATTTTCGTACTTCCTGTGCTTTAGACCCATGATATTCCTTAATGGGTTTGGACAATTCAGCATAACGCACCATTAAATTGAAGCCAAAGAAACGATAGAGTAGTAATTCGAAATTGTAAAACTGATCGGCTCGTATGCATCCAATAATATAATTCAAATGTTCGCTAGATGGTTCTGCCTCGGCAGTGTCCTTTAACAAATTCATAATGACACTCTCCGAATACAAAGGAGCGGCAACTTGTCCATGCTCAGAGCTAAAGAATTTATCAGCCTTTTCTATGGCAAATTTCTGCTCAATTATACTAGACCGACGGCGAATGAGAGACTGAAAATTTTCCATGACCGCTGCTACCTCAATATTCATCCGACGTAAACGTTCATCATAATCCTTAATATCCCGCTCACATGGACGATTATCTCTATCGACCTCTGGATAGAAAACTCGATCGATTTCCATCAGTTTTAATTGATCCTGAAGGTAATCAACAATCCGCAGGAGTTCCTGGCATAACATTACTTTTTTGGTATAGATACCATTCATTACGCGATCCTCGTCGTAGACATTGTTGAATTGTATGGCACCGTGATGACCAACCTCTACCATAACATTGAAGGCGTTCTCCACGTGCAGCAATATATGGCACAATTCCATTTTCTCGCTACGAAAAAAAGCTTTAGCCATGATCTCGCTGGTGTTTTGTGTGTGTGTACAAGTATTTTTGGGATTTTTTTTTGATTTTTCTCACTCTTTGTTCGATTTTGTTTGCTTTTTCACTTCTAATTGATACGTTTAAGCCAATGCTTGCTGTCTTTTTTCCCCTCCCTCCCTTTAGCCAAGATATTTGTTTTGAAGGCAAATAAGTAGCTAAAAAGAAACATGTCAAAGCGCAACTGCAACAAACTGCAGATTAACGGCGATAATTGTAATGTTTGCATGCCGAGTCCAAAAACCAAGTTTCAGTTGCAGCAACTCCCAACCCCAAAAAGAAAAACAAAACAAAAAAGATCTAACCAGCAACAGCCACGCCTATGTCATGCAACAGTGAGCCAAAGCATTCCGCCTCCAAAAAACAATAATACCCAAGCTCTGTCACTCCCTGTAACTCAAAGTATTTCTCAGACAATTCTCTGTCTTTGTTCTTGCCCTGGGTAAGTCAGAGGCACTTTGCAGTACCTTGTACTAACTATGTGCAACCATAACTATGTTAATAGATAATGCATATATTTAGATGAATGACACTAACAAGTGGATACATATAGAATGTATTACATGCCATTTAAAGAGATACACAGAAGTCTTCAGGTATATGTAGTAGCACAATATCATTAACGAACCCATAATTCATTCTGAAAGTAACCAGATTCGACTCATATATGAACAAGTACTTTATTTCAATAAAGACCTTAAATAGGCATCGATCATCATTAAGAGCTCATGATTTAGGTATAAAACGAAAATTCTAAAATAATTAGTTGCCAACTTAATTGTTCAAAATTTCAAATAGTTAGGGTATAAGCATATGTATATACATGTCAAGCAAGAAGCTTATAAGGCTAAAAATTGATGCGGATTAATACATATAATGAAGAATATTTCACTTCATGTAGTTTGAATTTCCAACTGGTTTTAGCGTCAAGTTAAAGTATGGCAATTGCAACTCTGAGCTTTTTAGCAAAGTCTGCTGTTAATGGTAACTTTGTGGTTCTTAAAATTGTCTCTATTTAAAATATTTTCTCAAATTTAAAACAACAAATTTAAAACAACATAAATTAGCTAATGAAGTTTCTAAATCTTAACTATTAAAACTCTTGGTTCAGTTTAACTTGTGAGACAAATGTAATTTTTGTTGCTGGTAAATTATAAGTGTTATTTTCTCATCAAATGGAAAAGATGCGGCAAACAGATTTTCCCATACACATCGAAGACAAAGTCGAAGAGAGTTTAAGACAAATTGTTTTGTAATTTGTCTGAGTGCTGGGCCATTGTCCATAGTTATTGTTGTTGAGCATTTTATGCCAAAAGCAGTTCAACTCATTAGCTGCTGCTAAAAAGAAAATAGCCTAAACCAAACAAAATGGTTAACTGAATGAAAATAGGTGTTTTTTTTTTTTTTTGTTTCGTTTTTTGGTTGGTCAACAAAAGAAAGTAAAAGTGCCAAAGCCCCCCGAAAAAAAACTGCACTTGATAATTTCTTTGGCAAACTTTACTAAGACTGCCTATAAACTTTGAGTTGGGTCTATACAACAGACAATTTGTTGTAGCTGTAGTTGATTCCGTTCGATTTCATTAGCTTTTATTGCAGCACTTTTCTTTTCGTAGAGAAAACGAAGAAATTAAGTCACCAATTGAAAGTTGTCTGTGTAAAAGGAGGGGGGAAGTGGGCAACCTTTGTAACCGAAATTGTTAAAGGAAAGCAAGAGTGGACAATGTTTTCACTTTATTTCTTCTCTGTTATTTTTGATACAATTTTGTGCTTTGCGACAATTGCAGGCAATAAATCAAAGTCAAAGTGTTGGCTCAGAACTGCAGCAGCTGCGAGAGAGTTGGTCTTGGGAATGGGCATTATGGGGCACGTGCAGAGTGATTTTATTGGTGTTGGCTGTTGCTTTGTTTCTTGGAGCTTTTTCTCTTCTCATTTTGGGCGTGAGTCCAAGCCACAAAAGCATTTAGAAACAATGTCAATTTGTGGCCAAAGGCGCATGGCCAGTGAAGTGGACGGGAGTTCATTGTATGTTGAAGTAGTCGTAACTTTTTGTATGTAAACTAATTTGCATTTCTCTGTTCATCTCTCTTTCTTTCCAGTATGTGTATATTTGTGTGTGGCAATGTTTGAGTCCACTTGAGTCCAATAACCAGACGCCATACAATTCAAATAGAAAATAACAAAAGGAAAAAAAAAAAAAAAACAAAATCCAATATAAGGTAAGAAGCAATCGATTTTGGCATTAAACAGCAATTAAGTGCACGCCCACCAGAATGAGACAATGGAAACAGTCACTCACTCATTCAGTCAGTCAGTCAGTCATTCAGTTAGACACCCATTCAGTTGTTCGCCTCAAGAAAGAGAGAAAGTGCAGCCAAAGTACTCCCGGCCATAGTCTGTAATTTGCCAGAACCCACAATTAACGCCTAAACCTACTCTCGACGAAACGAGACAAGACTCTCGTTGCTTTATTATGGCAATCAAGTGCGTGGTGTTGTGGCCAAAAGTAATCCAAAAATCAAGTGGACTAGTGGACCTCTGTTGGCCTAGCATTTCGTTTTAATTACATACCAGAGCATGTGTAGGTGGATGAGACTGACAGAGAGAGGGACCCACCAGGTAACCAGTACACAGTTCGAAGCATCAAGCGAAAGTTGAAAGTGACAATCTCCATTGTTTAGTCATAGAATAGCTATAGAAAAGTTTCATATCTTTAAAAGGGAAAAGAATTTCAACCCAAAAATAGTGAAAATATACAAAGATCTCAAAGGTGAATATGTAAGTAATTAAAGAATTTTTTTCCAAGTCCCAGTTAAGGTCTTTTGCCATAAATATAATCCAAGTTACTTCTTTTCTTTTACTGTAGAAAAGTCTCTTTGTAGTTTATTCATGTTTTAGTTAATTGCTTAACTAAAGATCATTTTTATCTGTTTAATTAGAACATGAAAACTCTCTTGTTTACAAATGCAAATTTTATGTCTCTCTTATCTAAATTCATTCGTATTAATTAGCCAAAGCAAAAAATTCTTTTAAGTCCTTTTTGTTAGACATTTGTGAAAAATGCGTCAAGGATCTTTAAAGTTATCCGTTATAAGAGATAGAATATTCATTTCATGCCAATTAAATTGCATAAATCTCTCAATATACTTAGTTTTGGCTTAAGTTGTGTTAGCTTCTTATAAGAAATAGAAATAGACATAGACATGGACATGGCTTACAACTTACAATCAAGTTTGTTGCTTAAGTCATTCGTTTTGCATACGCCGCTGACAACTATGGACCTTATCATTATTCTATAGTTGAGACGAAAGCTGAGAGATGGAAGACCAGAGACAGACTCAGACAGTGCGTCAGTGCGTGGACTTGTCTGCGGTCTGACTTTGGCACCGTTACAACCTGGCCGTAGCCGATGTTAAAGCCAAAGCCAAAGCCAAAACCAAAACCGAGGCCGAGGCTGGGGGCTTCATTAAAATGTCTGCCTTGAAGATTGGCCAAAACCGTTCGTTCGCCCGTTCGCTCGTTCACTGGATTCTCTCCCACCGCCCTCTTCATGATCACTCTTTGGTTTGTTGGCTTTGTTGAAATTGAAACGTCTATGTCGAGACGCGGCAGTATGGGGTACTGCCCGGGCAAATGCATCTTCGTCTGGGGCATGGATGATGTCGGCTTATCTGGGCAGACGGAACGCATCATGACTTAGCTTTGGGCGATGGAATGGACTAAAGCTTCCGCCTTGACTCCAAAAAAAAAAAAAAAAATTATATCCAACTTTAACTTCAACTCCAACGCGGCTGCTGCCACCAGCGAGCAATTTTCAATTTGCCAATTGTAGCAGTAAAGTTTATAGCTGTTGTTTGGGGTTCTTTGTCTCATCCCACCGCACGCTCCACCCTCTCCTCTGTCTCTCTCTCTCTCTCTCTCTCTGTCTCTCCCACTGTATTCCGTTTACCGTTAGTTTGGTGCTCATGTGATTGGCTTGAGGTGTTGTTTGCTGGCCACTTGACTTCACCTGCTCAACAGCAATTGCAAAAATCTCTTTGTTGTGTATGCGTATATTTAATTCTGTGACTCTGTGTGTATGTGTGTGTAGGTTGGCCTCCACTAATTTGCGACAATTGGCCAGGCCATTAACCAGTCTGACTGACCAGCAAGTTGGGGGCGTCACCATCCAAAGCCCACCATCAAGGGCAAGCAAAGTCGCTAACAATCACAGAGATCCAAACATATCAATTTAACGAGCAATTCTGCCATGAAATTACAAATAAAGTTTTATATTTACGTTCCCTCTTTCAGAAAATAATAAAAAAAGAGGAGTTTGAAATTAAAAGAATTATCTTCGTGTATGCAAAGTTAATACTGAAAAACTATCTACCTATACAAACACTTTAAGTTAGAAAACAATTTTAAACTGAATTTTAAAGTCAATGAATTCTTTTATTAACGACATGTACTCCAATGGTAGAGTAAATGGATTGACCTTATTTAACCTGTATTTTTTTATTTCGAGAATTAAACAAACCAATTTCTCCAAAGCTATTTTAAGATCGAGTAAATTTAGCTTAGAAGGTTTTAGTTTAATAAGTGTGCTTACGTTATTTAAAGTTAACCCATTTAAACGTTGAGTGAAAACCAAGGAAATTCAAATTACTTTGGTTCTTGTTAGTATTCACCTTTATGTTCCTTATTCCTTATTATTCTTAAGATGATTGGCTTCAAAAATAAAGTTTAAGTTTTGTAACTTAATTAAGAATATGTGTATTAAGTTAATCAATCTTTTAAAACACTTTTCTATCAAGTTGTATAACTTTTTAAGAAGACGTCACTTCTGGTAACTTTAATTTTGTCTATAATTAGCTTTTGTCTTAAACAATTTTAAGTATCCTTGACAAAATATAAAATATGTTCCTCATAATTCTTATTTATATTTTGTTTGTCTGTTGGAAAATGGACAAGAGTTGCGGTAGCAGCTGAAAGATAATAAAATAAAGACAAGAGCTGTCTAATAAATCCTCTCACATGTTGCGTAACTGCGTGGCTGGTAATTCGATACAAAAATCGCTGAGGAAAAAAACCCATCGATGGCAATTCATTAGACACATGCTGTTTGCCTACTCTTTTATTTTCAGTTTTTTGCATGATTTTTCAGTGTTTTCTGCAATTTGCAGCGATATATTTTTTGTGAGCAAACATGACCCAATTTGCGTAGTATTACTATGCAGCTGAACGATAAGTCAGCAGGGCGCCTGGATTTGAATTGCGGCACGAGTTCAAAGTGAAATTCTTTACACACGAAAAACACAACAGAAAACAAAGCAAAAATGAAACCTTTGATATTCACATGACCGCGATTAGTTTTCATCTATTGGAGTTGTCTGTCTTTCGAACAGTGTTGGGTGGGTTTCCAGAACCTAATCAACACATCATCAATAACAGTGGGAAATCATTTGTTCTACAGATATAACATTGGATACATATCTATGTACGTATGTACATATATCTATCTATCTATGTGGTTTGTGGAGCCATACCGTGTGGGAGATTAATCACACGGTGCCTCCATAGGCCATAGAGCGTGAAATGCAAACAAACAGACAGATAGACATAGAGAGAGAGAGACAGACAGACAGATGGACAGTTTGGACAGTTGGCTGGACGTTGATTATACATTTTGGCCGATGCTCGCTGAAAACTTAATGAAAGCAAACGAATGTTTCTCTGGCTGCCTCATTTTAACCTACCCCTCTCCCCCTATCCACTCATTTCAGTGAGTTTTTCTTTTTTCTCGGCCTTTTCCTGGCAATTTTGATTGTGGGCGTGTGGGTGGCAGTGGCAGGCTGCAATTGATGCCCGCAATTATCTAAAGCCACACAAACAATGCGCAAATTAAACGCAATAAACAAAATGCAAATGCCCCGAGTGCAGAAGTGAGGGCAGGGAGGTCTACTCTATGTAAATATTTTATGTTACAATTTGCACGCTGATTTGTTGCATATCGAAAAGTATAAAAAACAACAACGAAATAAAAATATTGCAAATAACGAAACAAAAAAAAAAACTGAAAATACATAAACCGCAAAAGCCGCAGGCTGCGTAGGCCAACCACACCACATTCTACCGCACCAGCACCACCACCACCACCCAATATGTTGTGGTGCTGCAATTAGTTGGACTCCCTCCTGCACCATCTTTAACCCGCTCTTTTATAATTTTCCGTCATCTTTTGTGGCCTGGCCAAGCATTGGCGGCGCTCCCGTAATTTGCTCATAAATGTTTCGCTAATAGACAGCACATATAAGCCAAGTTAAGTCGGGTTTGCGTTTTGGGTTGGGTTACGGTTCGAGATTTAAGAGCGTTGGTGGTGCTGCTGGTGGTGTGGTGTCTATTAACCGCTAACCGAATCTTGCCACACGCGCCACCATATGGAGATATAAATCTTCGACCTTAAGCCATAGATAGGCCAGGAAACAACGAACGTTACAGCAATCCTAGAGCAAACACTAAAGTGCTACGGTACTAAAATACAGTAACGCTAATTAGATTGATTTATTGAATTCATTTAATGGATAGACTATAGCCCAAAGTAACTAACGGTCCACTTGGACATTTATTGTGAGATTTATTTGCAGTGTTTTATATTTGCTTTTGAAACTTATTTATCCTAGTTTTAAGCTAAATAAAGACAAATGAAATAAAATTACTAGTTGTTAGTTGCTAGTCTAAACGTAAAACTAAAATGATATAGTGAGAGTTATTTAGTCAAAAATCATCTTGTCTCAAGTAAATTTAAAACTTAAAGCTAGTTCGAATGTTTATCACTTTCCATTGGTTAAGTAATTACAATTATTTGCTGACCAAGAATTTATATGTAGAGTTTTTTTTTATGAAACCGGTTGAACAAGTCAAAATAAAGATCTGAAAAAAAAAACAATTGGTTTCTTAGTTTAGGAAATAAAAAATGATTACCAATTTTCTTCGACACGTTTTAATTTTTAAATATATTTTGAATAATCTTCAACAGATTAAGGGTATAATGTTATTAGTCATTATCTTATACGAATTTCATGTGAGATCGTTATGGCTTCAAATTTACATTCTGCATCTTCATTTGAGAATGAAGGCCAAAGGCCAAAAAGTTCTTAAAAACTCAGTTGAAGACTTAGTAAAAAACTATTTTATAGCCTCTCAGAAAATGTAGATAACTTTTCTAATTATTGAATTTATACAAACATTTTTTTGAATTGTAAAAAATTTAAATGTTATTTGGCAATTATTTTAAAGTGTTTTCATACAATCTTTTGTCATCTCGTCAAGCTCATCTAAACCGAAATCTTGTAAGCAACCTTGGCTAAGCATTTTCTTAGAAGTCTTTTGAGGTTTATTTCTGTTTCCTTTTTTTTCTTCAAAATAATGTTAATTTGTTTTTATTTTTTATTTTTGTAAACTCATGCATTTATTCAAGCGCCTCATTGCCTCAATTAATGCGACATTGAGCGCAATTTGTTGTTTGTCATTAATCTTCTTAAGCATTTTTCTTTGTCTCTCTTTTTGGTTTTCGTCGGTTTTTTTCAGGCCTTAACAATTTTGGGATTTGGTTTATTCGCTTAAAAAAGAATTGTTAATTTTACCATGCACAGAGGAAGTCACATACATATATCACAAATTTACCAAGAATAAACTTAAACAACCCGGAGAAAGAGAGCTGAGAGATGTTGACAAAAGACTCGTCTAATAGACTGAGCAACGCACTTGCTCAAAGGATCTCTCATCTTATGACACAATGGATAGTGCAGTAAAGATTGTTCTAGGTCCCTCTTCATCATTATTGTGTGTGTGTGTGTGTCCATTGTTGCAGGCTCACGTTCGCGCACTCGAACTTGGTCGAGTCGATGTCGCCCACATGAGTTAGAAGAGCAGAAGCCAGAGCAGCAGCTGTCCATCAGAGACATAGGGGCCAGGGCGACAGAGTCGAGGCCCCAGGCCCCTAGTCCCATTGTTATCAATTCAAGTGGAACGTATTACGTGCATTAGTATCCTTCTGGTCTGGTTTGGTCTGGTATGGCATGGCGTGGCAACGTCACTTGTTTGGGGGCCTGGTCTGGCCATGGCTTTACCATTGGCTATGAACCTATGTATGTACGTACGTATGTCTCTGTTTCTGTCTCTGGCTTTGGCTGTGGGCCCACTCTTTTGGCTTTTGTGTTCTGTGCTCTGTGCTGCAATTCCCCTTGCGTATTTATTTCACTGTGTCAAGTTCTTTTGTGTCTCTTTTGCAAGATTTATGACACTTTTGTTTAAGCCAAGCAAAATGCTTTTAAACGTGAGCTCGTCGCTCACTCATGCAAAATCGATGATGATGCTTATCAAGAATTGTGCCCCAGACCCCCACATGTTCACCTCCATCCCTCAATCTCTGTGAGTGTGTATGTCGCTGTATCTGGGTTGCTTGCCTTGTCATAATTTTGCTCAAGAGCAGCTCTTGGCTTGGCTTGGCTTAATTTTGTGTGCAAGTGAAAGATTTCAAACCTCTACCACCCATCACATTACTGTTCTCCCTTCAACCCCCACTACACCTCCCCCCACCCAGCATCACGCTTTCCAAAGTCGATTGAGATAAGTTGTTGTGTATGTGGTTAAATGATTTATGCTTGACACGCTTAACTATTGAATAGCCATAAAAAAAGGAGGAAAAAATAACCAAAGCGGCAGTCAGAGAGCTACAGCTATATCCTGGCCAAAAAAGAAAACGGGGTCATCAGCTGATAGCATTTGATTTATAAGTAACTACCATTTGACATTAATATTTTATCTCCTACGGCTGCTGCTGCTTCTGTTCTTTGTGTTGTGGCAACGTGTCGTATGAGTGACATTAGCAACCAACTAACAAGCTGCAGTTAAAGTTAAAAAGAAACAGTTAGAGTTTTAGTTTTTTGCATGCACACACACACACACACACACACTTCACGTCTGATAAGAACATAGACAATGACAGCCGTAAAGCCAGCCACCTGTCCCCACATCCCAGTCTTCACTCCCTCCCACCCAATATGAGACACAAACTCCCAACACCGACTACAACTCCAACTCTAAAAGATGCGGCTTTGTACATACCTACATATATATGTATACTTAACAGTAAAATAAATATTTTACTATAAATCATGCATTAGACTTGCGGCTGGTTTAGCTGGCTGACTGCCTTGTTCCCTGTCTCACATGTTGCCAGGCCATCAACCAGACTCACGACATTGCCAACAAACGTTCGGAAGTAACACACATTTAGCGCGCTTAGCAGCCAAAAACCATCTTAGAAAAAAAAAGAAGTAAAATAAACTAATGCTCGTAACAGAGCCAGCCAGTTAGAGACAAGCCACAGCAGCAGGATTGGCATGGCAAAAGATACCCGTTTTTGGCAAACAAAAAATGCCTTTAAGTCCAACCGTCAGTGTTGGCCAAAAAGAGAAACACCAAAGGAAATGGCTAAACGAAAAAAAAAACCCAAAATCTATTAGAAGTGCTTAATGGCTAAACTTAATATGGTGCCTATCTGTAAATCAATAAAAAAGAACAAACAAAAAATGTTTTTCAGTTTCGATTTTATTACCATAAAGTTTTAATTGAACCATTGTTAAACGAAATAAATCAAAAGTCTTTACGAATGCAAACACATTTGTACCAAATAGATGTGCTAAATTAGCTAAAATGGTATCAGATTTACATATTTACCATTTCGTTTAGTCTTTTTCTTAAGTTAAATTTGTCTTAATTAAAGGCAGTTAATAATATTCTTGAAATATAACCATTTTAGACTTAATCTATTTTGCTTAAGGTTTCGTTTGCTAAATCCAAATCCATGACCTAGTCATCTAGTTTAATATGGAAGGAAGATTTGTGTAAAGTAAAAGGATAAATATTAAGAAAAAACAGAAAAAAGGTTTGAGAAACAATTGCCAATGACCAACAAATCATCAAATAAAAGTAAATCATGGAATATCACACTTGTGTCCATAAGTATTAGAGAGTCCAACAACGAGTCTGAGAAGTTCTATCCCAAGTTCTCTTATCAGCAGACTTTGGTCATCATTCTAGAATTGTAAGACCAATATTTGTGCATAATCCTAGTTTCAAAAATAATTACCTCAATTCTCAATGATGTAAAGTCAAAAGATTTCGGTCGAAGTCGCATTTTTTGGCAAGAAAGGGTATTATCAAAGTAAATACATTTGCCCTTTTAAAGTTTTTCCAATTTGGAATCTCTGCACTTTCTGAAAAACAGATTTGAAATTATCTGATAAAGCTTTTTAACAATTCCTCCAATTGTACGGGCAAAACAAGAATGCTAAAAGCTATATTTTACACCTTAAATCGATTATTTTATAACTCATAAGAATAGAAAATAAATGTTGACATTTTACGGGATATTTCATCATGATTAAAATAAACATTTTGTGACTGTGTAAAGATTTTATTGTGCCCTGTTCAATAAATTAGTATTAAATACTCTAGAGTAAAGCGTTAAAGTGCATGGAAAACTGCTTAGAAAACAAAAACACGCAAAATTTAAGTAAATCCTCACGATTTCCAAATACATAACATATCGTTTTCAATCCTTAATTGGCAAGCAGTACCAGTTGAAACTTAAAACTAATTGAGCTCAATTAGTTTGAACTTAAATCAACTTAACTAAAGCTAAGCTCGTTTTTGTTTTTTGGATAATTTGAATCGAATTTATTTCAAGTGTGGCAAATTGCTCCACATTTCAAGCTTAACAAACCGAGTTAAAATAAACTTGTCTCGCAAATTGATATGTTCTTATTTGAAAACGAAACAAAAAAAAAGAATAGTAATATATTGCCTTAAAGTTAGCCATTTTCTGGCTTAAACGCTCAGCCATTTGTACACATGCAATGCAAGCTAAAACGACTTACTTCATCTTCTTGGTATTGCGATTGGGCGACATTTCACAGGGAAAATGTTTATAAATAAATTGCCAGCAATATATTTTGTATTTCTTTATTTATTTGTGTATGTGCAATGCAAGTGCCACACAGAATGAGTGAGAGATGGAAAGAAGAGAAAAGAGAGACGCAAAACAAATGGCAAACATAACATAGACAACATATTACGTATACGACATGTGTGCAAGCTAAACCTGCGTCTTGTTTGTCCCAAAAGGCAAAAAGCGACGCGACGCATGCGCAATGGTCAAGGCAGCAAGAAACACCAGTCAATGCATTGCATTGCATTGCATTGCATTGCACTGCACTGTGTGTTGTCTCTGCCTTGGCCTCGTAATCGATGAGCTGCTGCACATTTGGTCAATAAACGCATTTCTGTCATTTTTTTTCGCTATTTGGAAAATTTATGGTCAAGTCTGCCGCTGCCGCGGAGTCCCCTGCAACCGCTCAGTCGTGGCCATTTTGCACATTTTGGCTTTGACATTAATTTGTGGCCGCACTTTTGACTAAAACCAGGAAGTTAAATATTTACAATATATCGCGCAATGTAAAAAAAAAAAAAGCAAAAACCCTCCCAGACACATTCACACATACTAACGCACACACAATCAGTAGGAACTATTCAAATTAAAATGCCAGCATTGAACAAGCCAGAAATCATCATCGAACCAATATGCAAAACGAAAAATAGCAGGAACAGCATTTGCTTTGGACCCTCTGAGGCTAGACAATATGGTTTTTCATTTTTTTTGGTCGGTTTGGGTTATGTCCAATGGGGCTTCATTGTCATTGGAGCGACTAACAAGCTGGTTACTGGCAAAAATGCAAAGCTGCAACGATTTATGCGTGCAAAATGATGAGAACGTGGCTGCGTATAGCCCAGCACCTTCACCACCTCCTCCCTAGGCAATGTCATCATTATTTGTGCCACTGGCTTTTTGTGTGTGTGCCAGTGTGTGTGCCAGTGTGTGTGTGTTGTTTTTTTATTTATGGGTCTTTGGGTGAGACAACGGAGCATTTGTGACAAACCGCTCCTCACCGGTAAATCGGTAAATCACAAAATCCTCCATACCCAAACCATTCGGTTTTGTTCAGTTCTATTCTGTTCCGGTACCGAAATGGCCGTAAGGCAACACAAAACTAACAAGTGCGATGCACACACCAACACAAACACACACATACACATACATGGCCCAAAAAATCACTGCCTTTTGTGGCCTCTCTAGCCGAGAACGAGAAGAGGGTTTATTAAATTTATGCAAATTTTATTTATAAAAGGCAGCAGCAGCAGCGACAGCAGCAGGAAGAACACCAACCAACGTCATCGATACGATACAGTCAGTCAGCAGAAGATGCAGAAGAAGGCAGAAGGCCTGGGAGCCAAAAATGTTGAATAGAGCGAAAGAGAAAGACAGAGAGGGAGGGAGAGAGAGAGAGCAAGAGAGTGTGCTCTGAGCCTGTGGCATGAATCGGCAACGGCCTGACTTGACTATAACTTGGCTTGGTTTGCCTCGTTGTCAGCTGCAGTTAGCAAATCCTACCTACACATACTCTGTGTGTGTGTGTGTGTGTGTGCATTGAGGCTGGAATATTTTATGATTTTTGATTTACTTTGAGTTGATTGGTTTTTCGAGTCGTCAACGTTTGACATCGCTGACATGGCGCGGGCGTTGCTCGATTGGCATGTCTTTATTACAATTGACTATGAGCATGAGTTTTTGACTTGATTTATATGCTAAAGAGGAACACAGTCACCCGTCAACCATAGAAGTAGCATCACAGTCCCATCAGACCCAAATGCTATCGATTTGACTTACCACATGGTTGACCCAAATTGTAAGATTTTTGATTTGATCTGCCTCATATGTATGTGTATAGATATATATGTATGACCAGATTCCACTTGAGGTCATTAATCAATGGAAAACTATATATATATGTAGCTATGCTATATGCTCTTGTGTCTAGAGGCTATTATTAGACCAGATTAACTAATAGATTGACCAACGCCTCACGCAGCAGCAGCAGCAACAGCAGCGGGCCACGCATTAAATATTAATTTTTAATTACGTTTTATTAACTGCGGGCCCTCCTAAAAAAAAAAAAGAATATAGAAAAGCCCAACAACAGCTGCCAGCTACTACCACTCCAACTCCAACTCAGACAACTTTACTACAAGCGGAAACAAAAGGCACACAACAAAAAACAAAAACAAAAAACGGCCTGTCATAATTTTAATTGTAAACTGGGTCGAACAGATCGAAGCGAACATTGCTTGATTAATATGTGATTTCGAATGCGAAGCAAAAAAAAAAAACTGCAACGTGTTGAAAAGATATTCATTAAAAATACATAACAACAGCAACGCCAATTGGAAAATGTATCTCACTTTGTAGAGGGACCCAACGAACCAACGAACCAACCAACCATCCAACCAACCATTCCTACATTCATTCATATATCCTACCTCCAATGATTGAGTCTGTGGTGGGTAAGGAGGAGGTAGTTCGTGGGGGTGATTCACCAAAAAGAAGGCAGAAAAAAAGGGCGTGTGATTAAAAAATAACAAGCTTAAAATGCGCATAAATAACGCCACAAAACAAAGCCAAATTGAAAAATCGAAACATAACCATACAAACCTACAAATATTTCGACTACATACTATATATATATATTTATTCATTTGCTCGGTAGATGCATGAAAAAGGCGTGGCAAATGAACAAAAGCCCTCTATCGTTTGATGGATTTAGATCAAAGTAATTGGAAAAATAAAATTTCGATGGAATACAAATTAAATACAAATTGTGGTCCACACAACAATAAAACAAAAAAAAAACACATGTTTTAACCAAATTAAGGCGGTCTTTGACTAATCCGTTAATCAAAAATAAATAAGGGCCAAATTGTTATGGCCTTCCATTAACAATATTTGTAAAATGAAATATTTAAGTCATCGAAAAGTATATACATTTTGCAGCTTAATATAAAATAAATTGTTTTTAACTTTTCTTAACAAGAAACTTAAATTTTTATAACATTTCTATAAAGTCTGTGATTCCATTTTGTGATTAAAATTTTAAAAATTAATTTAAAATTGCTTACAATACAGAAAAGTAGTTGGAGTCAGCTAAATTAGTTTAACGAATTAATGAAAAAAGGTAAACAATGAAACTATTTGATGAAATCGATGATTTGAAGATTAACTAAAATAGATTTATAAATTACTTTCAATTTATGTTGAAATTTTTAATTAAACAAATTGCATTTACCCATAAAAATCTGTTGTAAGTTCTTATAAAGTTTTATCATATCATTGGTTCATCAATAAAAACTTAACCCTGGAATGTTTAATAAATCAATTTGTACTTATATTTCCTTTGATTTGAGCACTTGAACCATTGTTGACCACATATTCATGTTCGTGTTCACAATCATGTGACAGTTATGTGTCATTTGTTTGACACTTTCACTGCTGCTGCTGCTGCTGCTGGCAGTTGGCATAATAATAATGGAAATCATAGGAGAGTAATCTACTTTATTTTTTGTTGTTTTTACTCCCTTTTGTTTATCGATTTGTATAGAACCGTAAGCGTAAGTGAATGACCTTTTTGTTTAGTTTTGAGTGGCACGCCTCTCCATCACTCCGTCTCCAATTTGTATCTCTGTTTCTCTCTAACACACGCCCACTTAAGTTTTGTGGCAATTGCCAAAAAATTTTACACCTTTCTATTCTGCGTCTGACTTTTACTCAACTCGAGTGTGAGTGTGGTCGACCCTCTCTGATGTCCGTTCAATTGTTATAAATTAAGCAACCGCACTAATGTTTCATGCCACATTGCCGCTGCCCTGGGTTTGAGTTTTTTTTTTGGTTGGTTGTTCCAGCATATCGGTTTCATGGAATCTTCGAATTCTGGAAACTCGTGGGTGCCAATGACGCAGCCACAAATGAAAAAAAAAGAGCGAAGTAAATACATAAGCCAGGCCAACTGACACACTGCCCTTTGCCATGATTGTGAGGCATTGAAAATTTTGTTGAAATTGTCGGTCCTATGGGGTCTTCCGTAAGTTCAGATTTTAGTTGCGGTTCATTTACATCCGCATTGTCTGGCCGAAGCAATGGCAAGAGGCAACAGCTGGGGTGTAGAGGGAGGGGGCAATTTCAATTAAAGTTTTAAGTAACTCCCACACGAGCCTGGCTAATTAATATACAAATTACAAAAAGTTAATCAGCCAGAGAGCCGCGTGTGGCATGTGGCATTGGTTGGGCTTGTTCAATCCGTTGTTGGCTCGTTTCGTTCCATCATGTGAGTATGCAAATGTATTCAGCAATTGGCCTAAAACAAAGTCAGCCGAAAAGCATTGCCGCCACACCCTTTCAACCATTGGATGATTAATGTTCGGCGACATCCAAGGACAAGCCAATGCGGCAGCAGACAGACAGGATCTCAAGCTCTCTCTCTCCCATTGAATGGGGGCTTAGTCACCTTGCCGGCACATTTGTCGCATTGAAAACTACAAACATACATAATATACATTTATATATACATATGTATATACATATAAGTATGTATATGTATATGGGGGTATTTCTAAGTATATAAATTCAAATTGTGTCAATTACATTGCCTGACGCTGCGGTGGCTTATCTGACAAACTCAACTCTGCAGTTGGACTTGGGGACAAAACCTGCGCCAAGTCGTTGTCGCAGTCTCCGTTTCAGTCTCAGTCGCTGTCCAAGAGCCTTAAGGCCCAGAGTCTGCGCTGACATGTCTGCTACGAGAAGTTGTCGTCGGTGTCAGTTGAGGGGGAAACTCAACTGATTTTCAGTTTTCCAGTTTTGGCCTCCGCCAAGTCAGTTGACTGTCAGCTGCAAACTGCTGGCAAGAGAGTTGTGCGATTAATATCAGAAGAACAAAATACAAAAAAATAAAAAGTTACCCGCTAAATCAACAAAAATCGTCAAATTAATCTTGAGTTTAGGAAACATATATTAAGAGTTCTTATACCTTATTCAAATACCAAAAGCAATGTCAATAAAATCTATTTCCTACCATAAATCTAAACATTGGATAATACATAAATATGGGAGTTTGTTTAGTTTTCAATTTGAAATTCAATTTTTTTTTTATTTCTCTCTTTTTGTAAATTTATCAAAGTTTTAAGTATTCAATCGATTCGTTTGTGGTATTAACTATTGCTTTATCCTATTTTTAGTTTGCTCTTCTTAAAAGTATAAAATCATCAATCTTGGAAAAAGTATTTAATACCACGGAAACACAATTTTCAGACTTGTTAGAGTAAGTCCCAAAAAATTTAACCTAAGGCTTCAAATTTAAATAGTCTTTAAATATTTAACCATTACAATAGAAACTTATAATGCTTTAAAATTACGCATAATTCAAATTGTATTTCTATTTCTTCTAGTTTTACTTCTTTCAAATGTTGCCAAAAGTCAAGTTTTTTCATGCATTAGATATGCCATATTTATGAAGCACACCTCGCATAATAAATGTGTTCTATATATGTATGTATATGTGTACCACTATATTTATATTTGACTTGTGTTTTAGTGCATGTTTTTGTTGTAATGCCACAGACCTGGAGGCAAAACGCAATGCTGGTCTCTTTGATCTAATTGAGTTTATAGATTTGCCAGTGATCTCTGTGATTTTCAGTGATTTCCAGTTTTTGGTTTTTATTTTTTTTTCTTAATGGCCAACCTGGGTTAATGTCATCCGTGGCTGCAGGCCACAAAACAATAGCAACAGCGACATGATATACAAGTAAAAGTTACAAGCAAAGTCCAAGAGCAAAGTATGTCACGGAAATGACTTGGTTTAAAATGCGTAAGCTGTATGGAGGGGGCGGAGTAGGGTGAGGGCGAGGGCGATTTAGACAAAAGCCTGCAGGGTGTGGATAGTGTATAAATCTGCATTAATAGAAAACGAAACAGAATAAGGAAAGAGGGAGACAAAGGCAGAAAGAGAGAGCACAAACACACACTTGGCCATGGCCAAGAGCAAGACACATCCTTTAATGGCTGCCTTTGTCAGACTGGCTAGGAGTCTGTTAGTCACTCAGCCAGTCAGCCAGTCAGTCATTCAGTCAGTCAGTCAGTTGTTGTTATTGTTGCCCACTTGAACATGTAGTGCAGTCATCGTCGCGCATTTTAAGAACCTCGCAACTAAATGCAACAGCAACATACACTCATACATACATACATATATAGTAAAGGACTAGACAGGCCTGGCCAGACACAAGACATAAGACACGACAGCCCCCAAAAGCAAAAGCAAAGCAAAGAAACGCATCGTCAAACATATAGGCTATGTGCTATAACTCATTAATATTAAATGTTGTGCCAAGACAAGCCCCTCAGCAACATATCCAGAGATGGCGACTGAGACTGAGACCTGGTCGAAGACTCATGCCCTGGGTCTGCATTTACTACACTCTGCCCTGCCCTGCCCTGGCCAACCCTGTCCCAGTCTTACCTTCTTCTTGCCGTCTTTACAAAATTTATGCGCATTTTGTTTCAATTTCATACACACGTGACTTGTAAATTATCCATTGATGTGGCTACAAAAAAAAAAAAAAAAAAAAAAAAAAACGTAGAGCAAATACGAGCAAAAAAAAAAAACCAACAAAATGACATAGACAGGATACATACATATATGTATGCATGCCACAGGATACCTAGCCTTCTTTGCTGATCTCCTTCAAAATGATAATTGCCATAGCCAGACACACACACACACACACCCAATGATTCCAGACACGCCCCAGCAGCAGCAGCAGCAGGAGCAACCTCAATCCAAAAAGATATGCCCCCTCCGATATTGTCACAAGGCACACACACTGCAATTTCTTATGTAAATTTTTATTTTCTGTTTATTTTCGCCAAGTGATAAATTTCTGTTGTTATGTCATGAGCGACCCAAAAAAAAAGAAAAAAAAAAAACCAAAATACTGAACACACAAATCCCGGCCAGAAAGCAAAAGTTATACGAGAATTTGTGACAACAAGAAAAGAAAAAAAGTGAAAATTATGACACGTTTTATTTTTTGCAGCTTTTTTTTCTCTGTTGTTTTTATTTGTGAAAGTGGAGTTGTATGTGGTGAGGCATTTGTATCATAAATACGCATATTAGCCTCATTTTATTTTATATTGTATATGGACTTTGTCTCACCTTCTCACTCTTCCCACACCCCCTCCTCCCAGTCACTAGAGTTGGGAACTTCTCTCTGTCTCGCTGTCTAGGAGGTCACTTACAATGAGTGTTGGCAATTTAGCTCAAAAGTAAATGAGTTGGAAATTTTAGCTATGATACTTTCAAATAAAATGACTTTTGATATAGAAACTTTGGCTAAATAGAGCTAAACAAGTGTCTAAGCAGCTGGAGTAGTTGTAGTTTATAAATAAGTACATAGATACTTTGTAGAATTATAAAATATAAAAGCGTGGAAAAGATTTATTTTCAAGTTTTTTTTAAGTATTAGCTTCTACAACATTTAAGTATTTTTAGACAATTGATAAACAATTAAAAACCCTAATAAAAATTGTACATTTGAAAGTTAACTTTAATAAGTACTATAACTAAGGAGTCTTAAGGTAATAATTTTTAGTTTCAAATAAATAAAGTTAAAATATATTACTTACTAATACGTAGTTTTTGTTTCTAAAGAATTTGAAGTTAAATAGTTAAATTATTGAGCATAAAAAGTAGTTTTATTTTAATTAAATTTCATTTGCTCTAAATTAATTTGTTTTCCATAAGTTATCTAAATTTCAAACACAATAAATTAATAATTCATATAAAGCTGGCGATAATTAGTTAAATGAATAATTGATTTTTCATTGATGAGTTGCTTTGGTAATTGTTATTATTTGCATTAGATAGAAATTAATTAGCATTTTATTTGGCTTTTATTGTTGATTTAGCATTTTTAAGCCCTAAAGTAGTTGACAACACTGCGACACACACGGATATTCGCACACACACACACACACGCATAGTCTGGTAATTTTTTTTAGTGGCCGTTACTGAAGCATATACCTGAGAGTTCTCATGGCGTAATTAAGCTTAATTACCTGTGTCAACAACAGCAGCAGCCACTGTAAGATTATTTTGACAGATTTCACTTATATGTTGTGTGAGTGTGTGTGTGTGTGTGTGTGTGTGTGTAGGCAGGAAATGTTTAATCTCAACGCATGGCTCATTCCCATTGTTTTGTCCAACTGACTGAGTGACATACTACTTACATACACACACACACACACATACACACACTTACAAGCCGTAACTTTTGCCCTTCCTTTGGTAATTATTTGCATGCAACTTCACTTGACTCTAGTCCGCCCCTCCCCCCACTCGATCTCTCTCTCTCTTTCTCTCGCTGCTCTTTCTCTGTGTAAGACATTTTGTGGTCAGCAGCCCAAGTCTGGCTCTCAAAACTCAAATTACCCATATATACATTCTGACCAAAAACGAGAAGAAGAAAAAACGGAGCAGCAGAAGACACACGTTAATAACAACACAAAACTTCCAGCCAGCCTGAGTGTACGGGTTGTAAACCAAAAGAGCAAAAATAAAAAAGAAGATTTCATCTCATTCAGTCTGCCCTCTCAACCTCTTTTTGGCCCCCCTCGCACTGCTCTTACCTGGCCGGCCAGCACCTTGACTTTGTGTCTGCGGTTGATTTTTATGGTTTCATTAGTACCACACATGCATGTTGGATGTATCTTCATGACTCCAACTTCAAGTCGAACGAACATCAACTGGGATTCCATCGTCGTCGTTGTAGTCATCTTCAGTTTGGGGCCTGCGCATGCGTAGCCATTCTCTATTCTATGCCGGCTGACTGGCTGACTAGCCACTGATTGCGGCCTGAGAAAATTCTACTGACCCACAGAACTTTAACTTTTTGAGTGGCATTGTTCAATTTTGCTGTAGACAGCTAAACAACGAAATGAAGCAAACAGACAAACAGACAGTCTGACAGACAATTCGAAAGAGTAAGAAATTTCACAAGCCTGGCGGCCATTTTTCCCTCACAATGAGCCTTCCCTCATCATAGGTTTAACCATTCTGCGGTTTTAGTTTTTAGGCTCTAGCCATGAATATACATATATAGGTTCAGATACGTATGTATATAGTCAGTGTTTATATATCGATGGCAATGGCTATGCGGCTTGCCTCTGGTTGTTGATCTCTGGCTTGGTTGCATTTTGGTTTCTCTGCCCTGATACATATGTTGCGCTTATTATTAACTTATCCAGGCATATATCGTATGTATATGCAAAGAGACCGCAATAAGTGAGGAGATTACTATTAAGATTATGCAAATATTTCATGGTTCAAATAAATGATGAGAGATGAAGATGATGAAGATGAGGAGAATGAGCAGACCAAGTGGTGAGCATTGATTGCTGAAAGGTAAAATGAAGGAACCATTTGGCTAAGCAATAAACATTAGGTTCAATTTTTATTAGTAAAACCTACATAAAACTGCAAAAATAATGGTATAGAAGTTCCCTTTTGGGTTTAAACATAAAAATATTTACTACATTTTCCTAGCATAGCTGGAAGGAACATAAATCATTTACTATAAGCACTTTAAGCTACTACATAAAAGGGTAATATTACTTATTGTTAGACAATTAGCTCTAAAAATATTAGACACAAGAGGTACATCACTTCTTGCCTAAAGTAAAGACAATCTTGTCTAACAATTAACTAGTTTTTAAGGTGTTAGTAATAGGAAGATGAAATGTGTTAATAAATACATGCATTTAGGCTTTTATGGCTTAACATTATCTTAAGGTAAACTGCTTATGATCAGATACATTGATTTAAAGTTAGGATACTACAAATATCTTTATTAAGGATTAAATTTGATTATATTGCCACTATGAGGTCAGTTTTTATTTTGATGATCCTTTCAAGTTATCTAAAATGTGCTAAAAGAATGGAGATAAAACGGTTTTCTATTTCAGTATCCGTAACTTAAAGTTTTAGGCTCGGACAATACAAAATAACAAATGTAAATTGTAAACCAAAACACAAATACGAAAATCACAACAAGTTCATGAACAATGTAAATTTAATGGAATGATTTAAAGGTTTTTTTTGCATCTTCCATTTTGATTGGGCAGACAAATAAAATTGAAAACAAACAAATTCGAATTGAAAATGGATTGCACTTTAACTATTTATGATTTGTTCCTCGTTTTCGAAAGCAAAAGATACAGAACCAATTTACTGACAGGACAAATTAGGTCCTTAAGCATTCTTAAGTTTTTCATTCATAAATGTTTAACTCAAATTTATTGTCTATTTCGTTTTCAAGTTAGAGAGAAAGAGAGAGACCCACAATTCACCAGGTTTTCTAGGACTTGTTTCTTAGAAATATCCTTAGAAAGAAGATTCCGTGATTTATCTGACTTTGATTAAAACTTTAATTAAATTCTTCGCTTTTCATTAGCAATAATGCAAAATTTAAACAAATTCAAATGATCCTGTTAGAGCTTAAATACATATACTACTGTAATTTTAGCTAAAATCAGAACACAGAACAGCAGACAGACTTCCAAATACATGTGTAGTAGGTTGTATTTGTATCTTCCTATAATGAAACTGAAGCTATGGCATCTGTTCTCTCATTGCAAATGACTTGTTTTGTTGCCCCCTCAACCTCCTTCGCCACCCCTTTATGCAGCCCACTGACTGTGAGTCAACCAATGACTCTGGCTAAATGAAATAGTCCTGTGGAGAGACCACAAAACGAAAAAGGGAAGGGTTAGGTGGAATGGCGGTAGGGGTAGGTTGGAAGGGGCGGCCAGTGGGGCGTCAGCTGGCACCGAACGGCGACATATTTGAGCCACTCAGTCGTCGTCGTCGTCGTAGTCGTAGTCGTCGGCAGGGTACACTGGTAGGTACATGGCTATTTCACAATTCAGGCGGAGTTAGAGTTAGGAGTCAGTCTGGCCATACAACTAGAAATTGCGGAAATTGCCAATCGAAATGGAAAACATTTTCATTATTTGCTGCCTAGCTGGTCATAAACATGTTGTACCAGGTGGGTGTGTGTGTGTGTTTGTGTGTGTGTGTGTGTGTATACCACTGACTATGTCTGTGTGTGTGAGTGTTGAAAATTTATGGCTTAAAACATAAATTTGTTTGGTTGAAACATATTTCGTTAGTTTCGCGTGAATTGTCAACCAAGAGGCAATATTTTTTCTGGCAGTCGTTGACATTGCCATTGATTTATATCAAATTGGCCATACTAGAAGACGGCCAATATGGCCATAAACAAGAAACATTCTTGTAATTAAATTGCCTTCGATTGCCCATTGGCCAACTGTCTTTTCCAGTCAAGATGTTAAAGATTATGATAAGGTTCTTGACTTCCCCCCAACCCACTATCAAAATGTGCCGAAAGGTGTGTTTTTTTGGTTTTCATTCATTTTGGTGTTGTTGTTGTTGTTGGTGGCGCACCCCGTGATTTATGTTTTATGTTGATTTTGTAAAAAACAAAAAAACAAATTTTTTTTCATTTTGTTTTTTTTGCATTCAAATGCAACTTTTGGGGTTTTTTTTTGGTTCGAGGAGGGGGTGAGGTGTAGTCCACATGGCTGAGGCCATAAATATGTCAATATAAACAGTCAGACAACAGCAACACAATGAAAACAACGAAAACATTTCAATAAAAAATCAAAATCAATAGCAAAACTCAAAAAAAAAAAAAAAATAAACCAAAGAAACTCAAAAACAGCAAAACGATTTCAGATTCAAATCTTATGAAATTTGTATACCCTTTCTAATGTCAAGAGATTTTTATAAATCTTTCTTTAGGATGGCCATTGGTTTTTTATTCTCGGACTTATATTTAAGAACATAATTTTAAAATAATAAACTATATATTCTTAAAATATACTAAAATTCTAATAGGTCTAAGAATATCATTTGACCAAGATTTTATATACCCTTTTTAATAATAATATACATATATGATATAGATATTAACAATGATCAACAGACACAAACTGTCTCTAAAGTCTTTGACTAGATTAGAGTAGATTATTTTCAAATTTTAGCCCTTTTTTCGACCTAGATCAAGGGATCAGCAACTCGATAAATATGGTCATCATTTGGAAATGCGTATTTTGCATTACCCTTTGGCTAGAGTATACCGCGAAAACGGGGGAACAAGAAAAAAAATAAAAACGTACAAAAACTTTACGCCGGACGCTATCAATTTTTATGAGTCTTTGTTTCATTGAGTTTGTTTTTTCAACTGCGTTGAGGAGTGGAGCTTTCGCGCTGGAGCAGACGAGGGGCAGGGGGATTGAAGTAGACTCGAGGGACTTTTTGTCAATTGCCTACAAATTGGCACGCTCAACATTTTTGGCTTCCACAACGTCACATACACACAGACTGATATCTATAGATATATACATATATTCCGATACATATGTATATCTAAAGCCCAACGGGGGGTTGAGTAATCGGCTATACAGCAGGCGCTCCTCCTCCATCTCCATCGCCATCGCCATCCATCTATATCCATGGCCATTGAGTTGGCCCAGGTGTTTCATATATGCAGCAGACCCAATTTTGTTGCATGACTATGACACTGTTGAAGGTGCCCCAGAGGCAGCCCGCATGACTCAGGTTCAAGTACTGACATCGAAAAAATGAAATCAAATGCCGATCAATAAGTATGTAATATGCGGTATTTCGTTTATTTTTTCATTTTTTTTTTTTTATTATTATTATTAAAAAAATAATAAAACTGACGACAGATGGGGAAAAGAACAAAGGATTTGAGCAATTGATTGCTCCCACTGAGGTTGTTCTCCATTCCGCTCAGCAAGCCAAACAGATTTCACATATATGTACATACATATATTCATTGAGTGAAGAAACAGTTTAGGATTAAATTTTATAACTTTTAAAATGGAGATTCATCAGAAAGATTATGTAAGTCTAATTTTTTTTCACCACTAAAACTATTATTATTTGTGTCATAGTTTTCTTTTGTTTTGCCATCTGCTGCTCAACAAAAGAAACTTGCTTTTATTTTGGCATAAAGACAAAAACAAATTTCAATAACTACAAAACACTTAAGTTCAACAAAGTTTAAATATTGTTTGTTTAGAATCAGAGTTAAAGCTTTATTAAAGACTTAACAGTTTCACAGAGTTGAGAGTTCATTTTGGCTTAGATATATTCTGTTCCCTCAGTAAAGAACTTTTAAGCTTACTTGGAGATTGAGTCCTGAAATTTATTAAATTATAAATCAATTAATTAATAAATCGCTACTTGCTTAGATTATTTTAAAAGTTCTGCCAATTAAACCATTTTCGTTTGATGATGTTGGACTTTTTGAGCAGCATATTTAGTCATTTATGTCTTATTAGCTTTTAGTGAATAAGTTAGTTAAAATAAGTTATATTAGCTTTAGTCCAATTGACTGCAAATAATTTACAACTGAATCTGAAGTTAAATTTTTGATAAACAAGAACAATGTAAAAGTAAAAGTTTGTATATTAAATAGACTTTTGTAAATGATAAAACCTTGAGTTTATTTAAACAAAATGAAGTTCTTTAGTTAAAGATAGGCATAAGGAATAGTTGAGTACTAATTTAAGACCTAAGAAAATAGTTCTACTAATTCGATACTCTCGTGTAGTTTAACCTAAAGTAACCTTTTAAATAACTTCACCACTCTTTCTCTCTCTCTCCCTCCCCCCTTCTCATACTCGGTAGCAACACTCGACATTTCTGATAAATATCTGAATGTATTTTCGGGCAATTTAGTTACAATTATGTTGATTCTCACCTGACCTACATACATGCATATACAGAACAACAACATCTCTGAAATTAATTTGGCTAATGTAAAACAAAATACCGAAAAAGCAAATGTCAAACGCAAAATTAGTGGAGCAAGGCGCCAGTGCGATGGCAACGTGTGTATGTACATGTAATGTATGTATGTATAGTTTGGCAAGAGTAACCTACATGGCCAGCTAAGTTGAATGAGTGTCAAAGCTATTTGGCGCTAATTGCCTTTTACGATTATTTTCACATTTGGCCAACCCACACAGCGTCTTGGCACCCAGACCCCACCAACATTTCCATCTACATTTCCAGCTCCACCCGAGAGTAAGCATGCTTTGTGCGTTGCCTGGAGATTGGAGTACCAAGTGGCGTACACACACACACAGAGACACACACTTATAGGCACGCATGACTTCACACACACACACACACAGATGAGCAGGAGAAGGAGTTGAGATTGGGTGGAGGCAATGTTGGGAGCATGCACGAGTGAGCCACATTACACAGAGATATAGAGACATAGAAGGAAAATCAGAGAGTGAGAGATGGAAGAGGGGGAAGTTGGGAAGACAAGGGACGGACAGACAATGACTGCAGGCAGTGCCCGGCATGGCCCATGGCACGCAACATATTCGCTTATTAAATAGAATTAAATATTTCGTACGTTTTATTTGCGGCACTTTACGTGCCGAGTGCTAAAGGTATGCCGGGCATTAGAGGGTTAATATCAGATATAGATATACAGTTGAGCATGGGGGCTAACGGTCAAAGAAATTGCTGACCCACAAACCAGAAGGAACAAAAACAAAATAAATACGAAACATCTTCTTCGTTTTCTTGTTGTATCTTTAGTTCTCTCCAGTTTTATTTCTATTTCGTTTCCAATTAATTGTCAATAATTGTGCTATAACCTTGTTTGTCGACTAACCGGAAAAAAAAGAATTCTTATTTTGTTTTTTTTTTTTTTTTTTTTTTTTTAAGCCCCCTTAATTGTCTTTTAAGCACTAGCAGTAAATGAACATATAAGATAAATTTTAACCACAATTTTTATACCCTTACCGAAAGAGTACTTTCTTTCTTTGTCTGCAGTTTAATCAACACTTAAAGTCTAATTTTAAGTAAAATAAACTAAGAGTTACACAGAGTTTTTTAATGGGCTTAAACTTTAAATGAAGTCATTTTTAGAATTCATCCAATATTAAGACATAGGGAAAGGGAATGCATTGACTATATGTTTCATACATCGTTCTTAAAAACAATTTGCATAGGAATAAAATTTTCTGTTTGGCCAGAATCTTAAACCCATTGAAGGGTATTCCAACTTCGTGTCAACTTGATTCTTCGCACCAATTTTTTTCTTCATTTCGTTATTGTCTAATATAATAGTTAGATAGAGTTGAGTCGAGTTAATCATGCAGGCAACAGCAGCCGCAGTCAAGATGAGTGTTGCTATCTAAAAATAAAGCTGAAGCAAACACTCACACACACACATGCACAGAAGTTGAGGAAAACATGTTTGTTGGTGGTAAGTACTTGAGGTAATCGTAATCGAGCACTTGGCACTTAGAATGGAGGAATGTAACTACAGTTTAATTGTGAGTAAAGTCGTCGACGTCGTCGTCGTCGTGTAAAGCTATTAAAACCAACTCCTAATAACAAACAAACGAAGAGCAAAAAAAAACATAGAAAATTTATTTCTTATGTATATATTTAATTTTTTATTCTTAACGATTGGCAGTGGCCAATGTCAAGGCACGATCATTATCAGCATAATGATCATTATGCCTTTTGGACTGAAGGTCAGTGTGAAGTCATCATTGGTTGCTAATGGTCTCAAGTCGTTTTCGGTTTAGATATGTATATGTAGGTATATAATTCTAGCTAATATTGAATTCGCATAGTTATTCCCTACAATTTGGTAGATGGTTATCGCATTTACATTCTATGCAGACAGCTGACAAGTCTCGCCACTTAATGGACATTTCAATTGCAGCTGATGCCGGAGGTGTGGCAAATGCAACAAAGATTGAGCACTCTCCATAACACAAATACTCAGACAAATGCATACATACGTATGTATGTATGTATGTCTGTGCATAATGTCTATATAATTGATTAACCCAATTGGGTGACGCAAGTGAAAACAAAAGACAATATAGTTATATAGCTATGGTAAAATAAAAGATTTCAATTGAATGGAAAGTTGTTTCGAAAATTGAGCAATCTCAAAAAATGAATGATCACTGAATTTCCATTGTATTCCATTGCAATGGATAACAATCACCAAATGGACACGTGTTCTCCTTGATCATATCGCACAGATGCATCGACCAAAAATATAAAATAGTAATAAATAACAAATTAATTGAATACATTTCTCTCTCTTTACACGATGTTGCAGTTGTTGCAGTAAAACAATTAAAAATTAGTTTTGTTAATGCAATCAAAATGCAAATTAGCCAATAAAGCAAACAGTTTGACCATGACCAAATACCAGAATCAACGTATAAATAATTATGATTTCGCTTATTGCTGGTTTAGCAAGAATATAAAAAAACACACACACACACATACACACACCATTTCTATTAAACGTTTATATAATCTCTTTTCAAGGTCTTTGAATTTTTGGCATACAATAGCCAGGCATTGTCTGACTTTCAATCTTGTAAGAGAGAAAATGTGTTAAAGGTGAAGAAGCTCTGAGCGAAAAAAAAAAATTAGTCAAAGTTTCACTTTCCATATTTCGTTTATTTTTTCTCATTTTTCATACCCTTTGTCATCTGAAAAGTTGAGAGGGTACATTAAAGTTCTCAAGATGCAGGTAACAGCTTAAAGAAGTTCCTATTGGGTAGGTAGATTCGAGTCTTTAGAGATCAAGACTTTTTAGATGAAGTAACTCAAAATAAATCACATTCCTTATTCTTCTCTTAACCTTTTTTTTAAATTAAAAAAATTAAAAAGCAGGGTATTTCAGATAGGGTACTCCAAAGTCGTCAAGTCTAAATAGTTAAGTCATTTTTTGGTTGATGTTTTAACAATATAATTAAGCAACTTTGCGTATGCGTAATTTTTTCATCACTTTGTCGGTGAATCGATCTTCGTTCATTTCATATACATATATGTACATACATACATATATATTTAATCATTTTGTATAAGTGTTTATGTTCGATGATTTTCACAAATTACTTTTGATTGCGTTGCTAAAAATTTTGTTGTATATTGAGGGTCAAGTGCATGTAATTTTTGATCAAGTCATGGTCAGCCAAAAAAAAAAAAAAAACAAAAACATGAAGGAAACGAGTAAATTTGCCATCTCTTTTACCCATGTTCACTCTCTCCCTCTTTGATGTACAAGTATGTATGAATGTCTATGGATTTTGCAGTGTTATCATGCCAACTTGTGTTCTAGACCATGTTGTGCATTTGAAATTAATTTATGCAAATATTCGTTCCAAGACATGACGAGCAACTAACTTCGGGACACAGACACACACACACACAGAGTAAGAGATGGAGTTAAGCTCTGAGATGGAGTTGGAGTCGGAGTCGGAGTTAGTTGGTCGCATACATAAATAAATTAAAATTGCTAATGGCTGGGCAGAACTCTTGCACGCCCATAATTAAAAGCAACAAGAAGAACACACCACACAACAACAACAAAAAAAAAAAACAACTTAAAGGGGGGGGAAAAAAGAAAAAACGAAACAGAAAACCATGACCAACTCAAGATCTCGCCTGTCTGCAGGGCTTCCATGGCATAAATCAATCAATTTATTTGTTCGTCTGCTGTTCGATGGAAGAGCAGCAGCACCAAAGCACTTCTTCTTCAACTGCATAAACACAAAAGCTACAACAGAGTAGGGAATGAAAAGAACAGAAAAATAGAGTGAGAGTGAGCAAGCAAGACAGAGGGAAAGTGAGGGGGGAGAGCAAATGGCAGTTGCAATCTGCCAGCGGGTGCAACGAACTCACCTTCGCAATCTGAGCTAGTTCTTGCATTAAGTTGCAGTTCCGTCTCCGTCTCCGACTCTGACTTTAACTCTTACTCCTACTCCAACTCCACCTCCTCAACTTGCGTTCCATCTTTCATCTCTCCCTTCTGTTATCCACAGTGTTAGAGTCATTTCGTGGCTTGTTTGCATACTGGCAAAGACGTCGCAGCGTCGCAAAGTCGCAGAGTTGTCTGAGTTCCTTAGAAAATTGCAACTTTGCTTTTGCATTGGGGCACACAAATAACAAAACCCACCAGCAACATTACCAAACAACCAGCAGCAGCAGCAACTAGAAGAAGAAACAGAACTTAAGCCTTGCTCGTAATTTGTGCTGGCTCTGCAGTTAACTGGAACTTGCCCTGTAATGTTCTATAATTCATTTGTCCAGACACACATACATACATACATACATTTATATGCAGTGAAATCGCTTGACTCGGCCCCATTTATTTTTCGTGGTTTTTTTTCCCCCCATTTTAAATAGTTATGAAAATAATTTCATTTTTGGCCATGAGACAAAATCGAAGAAAAAAAAAAAAAGAAAAACAAATTTCACGCTCGGAATTTGTGATATTAGAATTTGTCATGATTGCCAAGGCATGGCATGGCAGGGCCCCAATTTAATGGGGCGTGGGTTCATGCAAATTTTCAAGTTTTCGGGGAGTGTCTAATGGCAATTGCAATTGGGATGCAATTGGAGTGCAACAGCAGCAGCAGCAGCAGCAGCATGACCAAGTCATGTAATTAACACTTGGCAGCTGCTGCTGCCACTACTGACAGTAAAACAATTTGCAGCTCTTGGCCTTCTACCAAACAGCGTTGTTTTGATATTGGCCAACAAAAGCCTTGTAACATTATTCAATAAACTACTTGAAATGAGAATCTTGTGGTAGGCATATTCAATGTAAACAATTAATCATTTAAATATGTCATCAAAGTCTGCTCTAATTGCATTTCTAATAAAAATATTAAATAAAATACGTTTCAGTGGATTTTCTATTTAAACTGTAGTCCATTAGATATCAACATGCAACACATGCCATCAATTGTCAGCTGGTATAATAAAGTGATTAGTGATGCAGGGAAAACTCCCCCTTATTGACGATCAGAGTGAAAAAAATACCCAGAAGAGTTTTTAATTTCGTTTTCGTTTACGATTCTATTTTTTTTTTTACTTTTTTCGTGCAGCAAATCCCTTTGGTGATGGTCACTAAACGTTGACAACATGGTGGGGCAAAATTAAGGCTTAATCGATAGCACTTTGTTGTATCCTCCCTTTGCTCTACAGCTCTTCACGCTCAAGTTGCACACCCATCAATCCCTGCAATTCTCAATGCTCTTTTTTACACTTCTTTTCTACGCTTCGTTTGTGTCGACAGCAGCTTTTCATTAGACAATTTCCCCCGGGAGAGGGAAATGGAAAGATATAGAGGGGTCTTTGGCACAATGTTGATGGCACTAGAGCAACAGAGAGAGAGAGAGAGACGGATGAGGTGAGACAGCAGATTTTCATTATGTCGAGTCGACACTAACAACAACTTTTACTTGTATGTTGCTGCTGTTACTGTTGCTGCCATTGCTGCTGCTGCTGCTGGTAGCGTGTGGTACATTGTTAGCTTAATTGTTGTTGCAGTTGTTCTTGTTGCTGCTGCTGTTAGAATGTGCACATTATTGAGTTACGTGCTTGGCGGCACAGCTAGCAGTTGCATCCTCGGCACGTTTGTGTTATTTAACTGTCAGCACCAGCAGCAGCAGCAGCAACAGCAACAGCAACAACCACATATTGGCTAATTGCCCGACGAAAATGTCTCGCACTTAACATTTGTTTTCATCATTTGGCAAATCAGATTTTCAGCACTTAATCGAAAAGTGACGGAAAAGAAAGAGCGGAAATCCAAGACCTACAATTAAACCTGGGCACGGCAGCAGAATCAACAGACAGACCTTCGATATAACTAATGCTGTTGTCTATCGAAAGTGGGTTATCATAAATGCAGTCGGTCTATACTTTTGTTTTTTCCCCTTTAGTTTTTCTTTTGTTTTGAACGCCCACTCCTTTCAATAGGGCTGCAACGAGGGCTGCTGCTTCAAACGTTGCCGACGTTTAGCCCACGCTTTAACTACAACGGCGACAACGACGACGACGACGACGACGACGACGACGATGACAACAATCGCGCAAATCAGCGCAACTGATATGCATATTAAGCATTTTGATATAGCCATACTCTGGATTAATAACTGCACATGGGTAGTCGATTTCTCTATGAATTTGGTGTTATCTTTAAAACAGTTGAGCAAATTCTAATTCTAGTCTGTTACAAGAACAATGTCTAAGGTTATAGTTTGAACGCAAAAGATAATTTCTGATTTATTGATATAAAATTAATCCGTTTTTGTATCAAATAGTTATAAAATTGGTATGTAATCTCAAATTTATTTAAAATATCAAACTCTCTTTGATACCGTAAATTTGGTATTATATACTACTCTATTTGAAGGATATTCTCTGACTCTATGAACTCTATGACTCTTCATTTTGGGAACACTTACATAGGTTTTCTTAGCAATTTGTAATGATAAATGCCAAAATTGTTTTTTTATTCTAACATTGTCTAAATTTTGAAGCTAAATGATGAAAGGATTATCCTTAAAGGCTTACCGTTAGGGTATTAGCTAGTCTATCAGTTTTTAACTGTATTTAACTGTCTCACTTCCCACGTATGTATCTATCATTTAAATGTATATTTTTTTTTTTTTTTGCAGTATTTTTCATTATTGTGAGTGAACGAAACAAATGAAAGTTTTATCGTCTCCTTTTGTAGCTCTATCTCTCCTCCTGTGTTTCTATCTATACTTATATGTATGTGTGTGTGTGTCTCGCTCATTAAGTGGAAGTGCATGCATATACAATAGATATGTACATATGTATAGGTGTGTACCACCATATGTATTTGTATATATCATATGCTTGATATCTTGATGGCTTTTGACGACATAACGGTAATTGCTTCCCGGTTCATAACAAGCATGGAACGATGATTTCTGTACGTGGGTTGCTCCTCAGCAACATCATCCTTCTACACCTTCTCCTCATCCTCCGCCTCCTCCTTCTACGCTCTTTGGGTCTCTTTATGTGCATTTTGTCTTTTGTATGTCTTCTGACGAATTCAAAGAGAAAATTATTAATTATAATTTGTAACGTTTTTCATTGTTACCTATTGAAGTTGAAGGCAAGGTCGCTACGCTTCTTTATTGTTAACCTGATATTAAATATGTACCTTGTACTACGTCGATCTGATATTTTATAAGTCTTTACAATAATAATAATAATAATAATAATAATAATAATAGTAATATGTATAAACACACAACACCACAAAGCGACCACTTCAAGGCTTTCCAGCTCTTCTATGCAAATTGCTGGCAAACCTTTAAAACCAATAAATGCGATCGACTACAAAAGCGCCCCATACATACACACACACACATACATACAAAAAAAGGGACGCCCACACTCAATTATCGGGCATTCGTGCGCTGTGACAACTTCTTTAATCAAATGTCTGGGCGTGGCAAACAAAAAACAATACAAAAACCTCGATCTCCATCGCCTCCTGCTTTGCCATATATGGCACCAACTACTCGTATAAACTTATACTCGTTTATCTTGTGTATTGTATGAAATTTTGTTGTTGTTTTTTTTTTTCTGCCATTTTGGCTCATTACAAATTTGACACTTTTGCCTTTTGATGCTGGGTAAATCTTTATGCTTATGTCATTTAGTTTAATGAAGTTAAAATAAATCAATTTGATTTTAGTTTTGGCTATGACTTGAAAACATGTACCTGCAAATGTGCTCATTGAAGATGATTCAGAATTCAAGTTGGCATTCATTAACCTCCCTCTCAATGTTCATTTAAAGTTTTCCCATATTTGAGTTTTTTGTTTCTCTCATGACAGGGGCGACGACCTAAGCCACCCGCTCCATAATTCAAGTACTTGAACTGTAACTATCTCTCTCACAAAAGAACAAAAGTACAATCCTTAGAAAGCGCGACTTTTTTATACCCTGCAGTAAATTTGTTTCACTTTTCAAAAATATTCCAAAAAAAGTTGTATTTTTTGTTAAAACTCTTCAGCTCAATGCACTAAAAGATAAGAAAGTGTTGATGATTGGGATGATCCTTAAAGCTTTGAAGGAGTTCAATCTTTGGGTTCTCTTTGGCTAACAATAAGTTGAATTAAATTGTAGAACTTAAAAATTATTATTCTTTTTTCAACTATATCTCACTGTCTAAATAGATTCATTTCCATCATAAGTACAGGGTATGAAATAATATTATCTAGCCTTATGGCCATTTGCCATTTCTGTTACTTTATTTTTGTTTTTATGACAAATTTACACTATTTGACTAGTGGATTGTCCGTTGTTTTTTTTTTTTTTTCTTTTCTGACCATAAGCGTGACTTTGATGAAGGGTGCGATGGTTATTGTTGAAAATCAAAAGCGTGTGAATCAAATCAAATTGCTTAGACAGTCGGGGGTAGGTATGGAGAGGAAACTACAAATTAGTTAAGCCTTTGTGACGGTCCGGTTCGGTTATTAAATATGTAGGTATGTTGTTATGTACATATTGACAGCGATTTGCAGTGATTTTCACCATGAAGTTAAGAGCAAAATTGGTTTCTTTAGCCATAAGCTTTTGGCTTGGCTAATTTATGCAACAGCCATGGAAAATGGTAGTGGGAAACGGTGGGAAACGGGGCAGTCAGAGGGGTCGGGCAAGTTCTTTAATTAAATTTTCAATTTAAAAACACTTGACGCCTTCCGACACCACACAGCAAAAGAAGAAGTAATCGGAGATGTTGGCCCAAGACGGATGGTAAAGGAGCCAAAAGGAGGCTTAGATGAAGCTGCAACAGCAGGCGCCACATTTTCATTAAGCTTCCTTTTGCCCAGACGTCTACGCCTAGGATATGTTTATTTTTATATTGGAAAATGAATGCTAAAAATTTAAAACAAAAGAATGAAACTTTAAACTACAAAGTGAACATACTCTGGCCTCTATTGTTGGGCGACTTCATTTGCTAAAATGCAAATTCAATTGCATTTATAATGAGTTTTTTAATGCTTTTTGAAATATATGAACTCTTGATTATATTCCTGCTTGTATGTTTAGATACTAATCGAGTTAAAGACTTTTTTCCCAAAAGACTTGGCGCTTAAGCAAGTTTAAAGAGTTGTCTTAAAGCCTCATTCTTGAGAAGAATTTTCCAGTTTGAAGCTATTTACCTTAATTAAAGAAAACTCCTACACTGCCTTGAACAAAATCATTATTATTAATTGGTGATAGATAATGAATAATTGTGTTCAGCTGACAAATAATAAATATTGCTATCATGGCTATGGTTGACAGGCCAGAAACGAGTGCCCGTTTGTCAATTTCTATCGGTGGAGGATATCAACATAATATCATTGGATGAATTGCTGAAAATCCTAACCAAAGCGGGTGCTTTGAAGGAAAGAGACATTTTTCCAATTCATAAGAAGACTAACCTTAGATTAGTAGAAACTTAAAACTTCCGAGCTTAGCATTAGCCTTTCAAATTTGCAAATGAAACAAAAAAGAAAGTCTTCCCAACAAGTTTAGGGCCTAGTGAATCTAAACACTTTAAAAATTTCACATAAGGGCATGCCCATTTACTGAAGACCCGCGTCTCTATTACCCTAGAGAGCCCTTCAAATCAAGTTTCCTCAGAACCCGTATATTAACTCTCATTTAGCCTAGTTCTCTAAGTGATCGCTGAACAGAAGGGAATCGACATAAATACCTTCATATGAGTTGGAATTGAAATAGTGTTAGTTGGCTAAGATGAATTTCAGTTAGTGGGCCATAAATTTACTGTGCCACACAAAACAAGTTGTAAAATTTTCACTTAATAAAATCATAAAAACTATTTTTTTTTTTTATTTATTTTTTTTTTTTACCCCCATGCCATTATAGTTGTAATATTTATTTTATTTGGACTTTTTGTTTGGCCTGTTAAAACAAATTGCACATAAATGTTTAAATACTTATCTTTATTTACCATCTAACTCTCTCGATCTTCTGTTTTGTTGTACTTTTTTTTGCAGGTAAGACTCTAAACTGACCCCATAAACCTCAATAACCATAGAGAATCCATGGCATGGATGGCACGTGAGTAAAAGCTCCAAATGGCTGTCACTTAGTTTGTTGTATGTATGTACATATGTTGAAGGGAAAGATAAATCATTTTGGCCACAAAACTACACACACACATACACACAGATAGACAGTAAGAGTAATGGAGAAGGGGTTGAACAGGAGTATTCACTTTCTCTGTTTTAATTGCGGCCAGCTTAATTTTGATGCGTGAGCATTTTAAATGCAAGAAAGAAAATGCTTGTCTCTTCTCCGACTTACTCCTGGTCTTGGCAAAAAAAAAAAAAAGAAAGAACCAGAGCAGCGGCAAAGTATTGAGTCACAGACTGTGAGGCAGTTGCCAGTTGCAGACCATCATCAGACTCACGTACGAAAATGATTTTGTAAAGAGCCGTGCTTGTGCCGCTGCCGGTGCCAAGTTAAGTTGAGTCGAGAGGAAGAAAAAAAAAAAAAAAAAAAACAAAAAAGAACATTTAAGCAGCTTAACCCACTTCCGTGGCACATTATCATTATCATCATTGCAGTTGTTGTTTTCAGTTGCTCTGTTGCTTTTACAGTGTTTTTTTATATTTTTAATTTCTTTCAATTACACCGCACTTGTCACACAGACAAACCGACTTTGGGTTCATTTTAAAGAATTGCTTCAAACTAAGCATCCCATCATCATTTGAATAGCTTTGGCCATGTAATTAAAACGAAAAAGTTCGTTAAGTCGTTGCAACAATTTGGAGTTACCCCCGGTCATTAAACTCCATTGAGACGATTTGGGATTACCCTGTGTAATTGCATACTGCCATCACTATCAACTCACTTACTTACCCCTGCCTCCCGCCCACATAGCTGACCTAAGCTTTAAACTGTTCTGAAATGCAAAATTCGTGAAAGTGTTTTATCTGTATATCCCCTGGGTGTCAGTCTTTTGATTAATAGCTGATGAGAATGGCGTACGTGTGTTCCTAATTTCTCTTCGGATACCAAAAATTGCCAAATGAGAAGTGGGACTGCGGTTGATACCTATACCGAACATCGCGGGTGTCTGCAGTTGAGTCTAATCAACGGGATGCTAATGACCCAAAGAATAGCAAAAGGTGAGACTGCCATCCATGTCACAAATGAGGGAGTTATGGTGATTGTGTGTGTGTGTGGGTTCATTTTCCAGGAACTGCTCAATTAGTTACTAGTCTCACACTAGCTGGCTCTATATTTAAGCTCATGAAAACAGAAAGACAAAAAGGGAGTGAATCTGTCTCTTTACACTTCAAAAGTTTTGGTAACAAATTTAACTTGACTTGCGTCATCTATTTGTTGTTCTTTTACTTTCTTAAAGTCATAAGTTTTGATGAACAAATAGACTAAATGGAGTAATAAACCAGTTCTATATTACACTAAGATTATTGTAATAATTTTATCAAATTATTTGACTCAGAAATATATATTAAGCAGTTAAAAATGTTTTAAAAAGCCTATGTATCTATCTAAGCCAATAAGCAGATCAAGGATAAACATATCATAAAATAGAGAAGAAGAAAAACTCAAACTTTCTCCCAACTTTTTACAAACACTTTAGCTACTTTAATGTCAGATTTCTATCTGTTTATCAGAGGGTCGGGGTAGATACATATTTGAACTTTTTTCTCGCGCTTTTCAATTAACTTCTCAAAGGTTCAAAAGATTCTTAATTAGTTTGAATCATATTTTGCAAGCTAATTACATAACTAACTCCAATTGGCAGCGTCATCAACGAAAGTTGCCAACCAGCCAGCTAGTGGAGCGGTCTATGACCGCTTCAACTGCAACTGCTCAAAGGAAAGTTGCCTTTCTAAAAAGGAAAAAAAAATCACAAAAAAGAACAGACACACAGACACGGGTGCAAAAAGGCAAAAAAAAACGAGGCAAACTTTGTTATGTATGTAGAATAGAGCGAAGAAGAAGCAAGAGACTCTAGACACCAGACAATGGTCCGAGTTACGGCATGCCATTCCAATGCAATTGATGCGCCATAAGCTGGAACACAAAACCAATTTAAAAGCCCCAAAACAGGCAAGAGGCCTGATAAAAAGCGCTGCCAGCAGACGGCAGACAGTAAGAGCAACTAGCAGCAGATGCAGTGCAGCAGCCGCATCAGTAATGGACATGGCTACAAAATGCACAGGCAGTAAAAACAAATGAAGCCAACCCGAAGCTAATGCAATGGCAATGGCTACTAAAAAAAAAAAAAAAAAAAAACAATTTTAATACGCCAAATGGCAATGTCGACTAAGAAATTCTCTTTACCTTTTCTCTTTTCATTACTTTTAGGCCAGTATTGAGCTCAGAATCAAATAATTCCTTTAGATAAGGACAAATGATAAATCCCTTAAATCTAGATTCTATCGAATGCAACTCTGTCGATAACATATCTATCGTTTGTTAAACTCCTCTCTATTCTTTTACTTTTTTGGCTTAGCAATTTCTTTGTGCCTCCATAGCAATAAAATTCATTTTTCTTTGTTTTTCTAGGCACAGTTTTGTTGTTTTAAGATTACCACAAGGGATCATAAAATAAATTTGCTTTTAATTTACCGAAAGACTTGGGCAATAATCGTCCATCTTTCGTCTCTTGAAGAATGTTAGAAAGTCGACACTTACCAGGGGAGTGTGTGTTTACATATGTATGTTTATTATAGGTGCTTAAACTAGACGTGCTCTCGGTAAACTATTGCAAAAATGCATTTGAAAATCCTTTAATTCTTTATGCCCGTTTAAACTTAATCTTAAATTGCTTTATTCTACATTTTTACCATTTGAGAATACCCATTTAACCTCGGGCTTATATAGGGTATAAAAATCCAATGCCTAAGCTCAGCATCCACCTTGTCCGCATGCCCTCTCTCTCCTTTCTACCCCTGTGTCTAACTGACCAAGGCGCGCACTTTCAGTTTTCAAACAAGCCAAGTGAAGATAACAAGAAAGCTCAGATTTTAAGGTATTAATAGAGAATACGAAATACCCTGCCAAGGAGTTGCCTACGAATTGGCTTAGAGAGACAACACCAACATTTTGGCCAAGCTCGTTACATCTGTAAGTAGCTGCTTGGCCGAGCTCGATTCGTTTTTATGGCCAAGTCAAATAGGAAAACAAAATAGAAGTTAATCTAATAACAAAGATTGAGCGTAATAATTTTAGCGATTGGCAGCGCCGATTTACCATGGGCAAAAATCGCAAAATATAAAAAAGAAAAAAACAAAACTAAAAAAAGTAAAAACTAAGCAAAGCGGAACAAGTAAAAGGGAGCGTCCAAAGAGAGGGCTAAAGCCAAGTCGGGGGCAGGGCTTGGCCGGGTCCAAAGTCATACTCAAAGCCTCGTGGCCAAAGCCTCGTTAGCGTTTTTGGGCTCTGACTTTGGCTCCGACAAGTGCAGCTGCTGCTGCTGCTGCTCCATTTGGCTTTGGTGGAGGAGTTGGAGTGGTGGAGTGTTTGGGAGGATGGAGCCGCATTGGCTGCTGGCTGCTGGGACGCCGTTCGTTGCACTTGCTTTCTGTCTCGATTCTGTGTCTTTGTCTGTGTGTGTGTGTATTTGAGTGTTTGCTAGAGAGATAGCGTATCTAATGGATACATTTTAGTGCATAGACAAACGTATCTAATCGTCTAAACGTTTTATTAAATTACGTTAGTCGAAGCTTTGTTCCAGGCCAGCAGCTGCCGGCTTAAGCTGAGAAGCATCAGTAAGGAAGGCTTGAAAACTGGTTTAGTTTACTTGCTCAAAACTTTGTTTGTTTGGCCTTGCCCATTTTAGCCAAGTTCAAGGTGAAATTATTAGATTAAATTAAAGAGCGAATATCGACGAAAAATACCATTAAATCGCAAAGGATGAACTCTTAAAGAGAATACCCAAATGCTGTGGGGGTTAGAAAGTCACCCATCACTGGTCCTGGGCCCCCAAGTTAAACAGGTTGACAAGTTGAAGGGACTAAAGTTTGTTCAAGTTAAACAAAAGGTAAGAGGCGTCTGCAACAGGGAGGCGTACCCTAGCTCAGAACTAGGCATCTACACAAATGTTGACAATGGCTGTTGTTGGTCGAAGAAAAAAACAACAATAAAACAACAATGCAAACAAAGGCGAACAAGTGAAACAACTCCCCAGGCAAACTAAGCCAAAAACAGCGAGAATGGTAGCCAACAACATTTAGCTCATTTTTCACCAGCACAAATATCACGAGGTGTAGCCAAAGAGGGATGACTCTATCACTTGTAACATATCCAAAATAAACTAACAACATTTACCAAGACCTTAAAATTTGAGTCTTTGAATGGAAACTAAAAATATTTCTAGTCAAGTATTTTATCACTCTTTTAATTAGACTAAAACCCTAAAAAGAGTTAATAAAGAAGCCAAAGTATTTGTAAGGATTTCATCTTCTATTTTTGAATCATTTTCATTATTACTTTATTGTAATTTGTGATGTAAGAACTTCTACCATTGCCTAGTTGAACGAATTCAACCCTGATAATATTAGTATCAAACAATTATCCCCTAAAACCAAATTCTAACTACGCCCATTGCTACTGCTTCAGTTGCTTCTTGATGGTGATGATGTTGCACAAAGTTTTATGAAAGCTTCATCGAAATCCTAGAAATGAAATTGAAATTGAAAATGAAATCAAAACATGCATATGCAATTGAGGCTTCGAATGGAAATCGAAGCTGTTGTCTGTTGCCTGTTGCTAGTTGCCAGTTGCAACCATTTTTCGTTCGTTTTGTTTTTGTAATGAAATTAAGAGCTGGAGTGGAAGCCAACCACACATAGGACCATGGACAAACCCAGCGAAATGGCATGGAGAACATGAAATGCAAATGAGGAGAAGCAGCCAAGACAAACAGAAATCAAAACAGATACAGGCACATTGGCACAAAAGGTGGGCGTTGAGGATTATTATTGTAGCTGCCGTTGAAATGAGCACAAATACTCTCTTAACACACACACACACACACACATACACACCCCTCTTTGCCCCGTGGCAATAATTGCTGCGGCAACAGGAGCAGCAGCAACAGCAGCAAACTGCTAAGGAACAATTGAAGTCAAGCCCCAATGAATTTCCCCGGCAGGCAAACTAAGTAGTACACAAAAAAAAAAAAAAAAAAACAAAATGATAAAAAAGGAAAAAAAAAACCAACAACTACAGCAGGAACAAAAACAAAAAAGAAAAACAGAATCCTATTCCAATGGTTGCTTCTTGATTTGTTTGCTTTCAGTGTGTGTTCAGTCCATCCCGTTTTGCCATTGCCATGGCCATTCCCATACCCATTCCCATTCCGATTTCCACTGGGTTGCCCTTTTTAGCCTGCAGCATGAATTTATTTGTTTTGAAATTGTAACTTTTGCACTCATCGATGCCGATGCCGATGTCGATGTGCCTGCCTTTTGTGTCCGTGATTGGCTTTTCCTTTTTTTTTTTTTTTTTTTTTGTTGCTGCACTCTCGTGCTGATTGTGCGGTTTAGATAAGTATGCGGCTGCTGTAGCAGTGGGAGCAGTGAATCGCTCCTCACCTCACACACAACCCACATGCAATGGCAACAACAGCAACAGCAGCAACCACATGAAGTACAGCCAAGTGGCAAGTGATAAATTAGCGCTAGGAAATGGAAGTCATGCCAAAATGTCAATTGAAAGGCGACGAAAAGTGAAAGATAGAAAGATGAAGGGAAAAGACAGAGAGAGACAGCTAGAGATAGAGCATTAAAAAGAGACAACGACAAAGAACAAAGCAAATCGCTGCAATTTCACTAAAAGCCATCGATTGCAGAGGGTTCAGAACAAGAGCCTCTTCAAATTCACACTGCAGACTAACTCACCTACCATTTCTTAACTGCAACATAAAAATATAAATTTTTATATTTTTCTTTTTACTTATCGTAGTTTTTATTGCCCCTAAATTATTTACAATCCTCTTACAGAATCCTTGCACTTATCATAAAAAAAAAAAAATTAATGACAATTGGAGAAAATCGATACAGAAATAGCTTTCTCCAACTAGTTCACCTTTTTCGTATACTACAATAATAAGAATTAAAATAAAATATAAAATACATTTAAAAAATATTTAACTACTTCAAAGAAATCAGTTTAATAATTAAATAAGTAATCATGATTTTTGTTATTAGACTTTGTTGTTCTTGAATTAATAAAAATTTATTAAATAATCTTACTTATCAAAAATTAAGTCCTCAATCGAATCATTAAATTCTTTATATAATATTTGATAATTTAAACAAAAAAAAAAAACAATTAATTATTTAAAATTAATTGTTAAAGTCTCTTTAATTTATAATAAAACTTCCAGACAAATTTAGTGTAAAATGAAAATCCAAACACTTAATATTTAATTGCTTAAAATTCTTGAACTTTTTTTGAATGAAATTGCCAAAGTGAAATTCGTTTTTCTCCCCAAAAATTTTATTGCATCGTAAACCATTCGAGCAATCCCAATAATATTCATCAATTAGAAGGGCATTTGTATGAACTCAAGAAGCTTCTCCACTCTATTCCTCCCGAGCTCGTAAGCTCTCACCCAAGATCTCGCCCATTCCAAGATCCCAAGGAAATCCAAGTGCAATATGTGTGCGCCTTTACTTGAAGCAATTTTCTCTCAATATTTTTTGCTTACTGGCAATGGAACGTGAGCGCGTGCAAAATGAGGATGCAGACGAACAATGGACCCTATAACACACACACACACACACAGACCAAGATATATGTATGCAAGATTAAACTCCCACAGCAATAGCGACAACAGCAACATCAGCAGCAGCAGGAACAGCAGCAACAGCAACAGCTCCTGGCAACTCTTGGAACTTTTACTTATTGCTTGCTTCGATTTTGGGTGTTTTCAGCTTTTGATTTCTTTTAATGTGCCACAAGAAGAAAACCAAAATGGTATGAGGCCAAGAAGATGAGGCAAAATCGAGTAGAATTGTTAGTAGAAGTAGAGAAGAAATAAGTCAGATGCAACGTGTTGTGCTGCGAATTCGTGAAACGTGATGCCAAAAGTCGTTTGTTTGTTTGTTACCCGTTTCTCGATTTCAGCTGCCCTTGCATTTTCGGGGTGTTGAGGATGCGGATGAGAGGATGAGAATGAGATTGAGAATGAGGATGAGGATGCTATTGCTTGCATGTAGCATGTTGCTCGCATTTGAATACGCGAATGCGAATCCCCACTAAAAATCCACCTTTCAGCTATCAGTTGCCTTGTTACTGGCCAAAAAGAGCAGACAAAAAAAAAAAAAAACAAAAAGGAAAGAAAAGGAAACCCATAACAGCCATTGTTGCTGTTGTTGTTGTTGTTGTTGTTGTTGCTGATGATGCTGCTGCTCCTGTTGTCGATTTTGAACTTGAAGCCCTATTAAGGGAAAATATCTAACGACAAACTGGCAGAATACGCCAACTGAAAGTTACATGAGAACTTTTCCACTTTTCCACCGATGGGCCCATAAGTGTAGCGAAAACGAAAGCCAAATTGGCAAACCGTTTTTCTGTCGACTGTGGCGAATGAAAAATGTTCGCGTTTTGTGCCCTAATTGGTGGCATAGAACAGTCGGAGTCGCGTTTGTCGCGCCAAATAAATAATGATAATGGCACCTGGAGCGTGAACTCACCCAAGTCACACACACACACAAACAAACACATTTATATATATATACTACTTAGATATAGGAATCGTAGCAAGAATAGATAGAATAGAATAGAATAGAATAGGCCAGAGTCCGGTCACAAGAGAGGCCATTGACTGGCAAAACTGTCGGCTGATTGATTGACGCTCACTTTGAGCTGTTAACAATCTTATTGTTGGCCACGTACACACAATGTACAAACAAGTCAAGAAAATGGTATAATGTAATTAATTGCTTTCCAGCCAACCCAAGCAATCCAAGCAACCCAACAAACAAGCCAGCCAACCAGCCAACTGGCTAACCAACCAGCCAACCATCTATGTCCATTCAACCTGTGTGTCCAACTGTTAAGTGGGTCAGGTTTGATAGAATGCAAGTAAACTTGTCAAATTTGGTATGCGTTTGATATGAAAATTATAAATAAATTCAATTGCAAGTTCACTGAACTCACTTACTTGGTTTACCTCCTGCTCTGTCACCGCCCACCGCCCCTTCCACTCCTGTTCGTTTCATACTAAACCAGTCTAAAACATCAATCAAAGCCAAATTAAGCGTAAAAATAAAGAAACAGGAAACGAAACGATCCACAGTAAAAGACATAAAGGTTTTAACCCGCACTGGAAGTCTTCAGTTGGGCAAAAATCCCCAACCCTCCACCAGCCCGCATCTACATATAGCCATAAAAGGCAATCAATCAACGGAGGAACGCGCTTTCCAAAGAAAGGCAACAAAAATAACAAACAACAACAAAAAGTGCAAGCCATGTCAGTCAAGTCTAACGACACACAAAATGTTGCAGCTAATTTTAGGCCGAAATCTTTTGAATCATTTGCATATACATACGCAGGAGACTTATGGAATGAAGATTCTGAAGATTTAGTGTGGGTTGGCAATTGGCACACGCACAAAAAGGCCGACCGACCGACTATATGCATTTCGCTTTGGTTTAGTGTTACACATGCAAATCTGCCGACAAACGCACTCAGTCTTCTTGATAAATCCCTTTTGGCTGCCAGAGACACTCCCGTTACCTTAGCGATTTCCACAAATTTGATAAGAGTACACACATGAAAATAAAACAAAAAACAAGAAAAAAATGCTGAAAAAAAAACAAAAGACTTAAGCCACAAACCTTGCTGCGTTTTGTGATAACAACCGAGTGAGAGAAAGAGGAAGGGGAGAAAGGTAGATAGAAGGAAAGCGCTAAAGTGGGGATACATTGGCTTAGAGGTATAGTCAGATGGTAAAAGACAGAGAGCAAGAACAAGAGCAATAAAGCGAATGATAGGCGTCTCTGCTTTGGATACGCCTTTGACCCGCAGCTAAAATGTTACACCGAGTATGTTGCGTTCCATGTTGCTTTCCCATCATTTTGATACCCTGCATAACACAGACAAAAGGGTATTAACGATGGCAAAGAATATTTGCAAACTAAAAATATACCAAAGAATGTCAACCTGATTTGACACTGGAATGGTCGTTATGATCCTTTACATTGCCTTGGGAATGGTCTCTTAAAGAATTGGCACGTATTGGTTCTTTTGTTCAATTTCCTTAATACCTTTTCTTGGAATCTGCTTTTGTTCGTTTCTATGTCTAAAGAGACAAATACTTGCATGGTGACTCAACATTATGTCTTTGTCTGCCATTGAGTTAAGTCCAGAATCTAAGATAAAACGGATAACAGTTTTCTGTCAATATAAACTCAGTAAGTTTTCATTTTAAAAGCATTTACAATGTTTGTTACATGAAATTACATATCTTGGTCAGAAACAACCTCGATCCAGGTTGGATTTAAATTTCTAGGTGAACGCTAAAATTTACAAACAATATTTAACTACACATTTTTAAAGTATTTTGCAGAATTTTTGAAGAGTTTATAGACTTAAATGTAGGCAATCATTTTGCATTTGAACTTCGATAGAAATATAAATGGGTATTCCCACTTCGAATTCTATTTCATGGTAATATTTTTCAATTTTATAAATGTTTTTTATTATTAAGCGAGACGTGCTTGGCATAAGCCATGTGAGTATGTACATATATAAATCTGGCTTGCATTTGCCATGCATTTGCTATGCATTTTTAATTTAGAAAAGACGCAAAGCAAAAGAAATTAAAAAACAATATTTAATCTACGCACATAATCTGCATTTTAAAATTGACTTTCCCCGCCCGCCCCTCAATGGCCCCTTCGCATGGTGTAAACTTAAAAAAAAGGGTTGGAATCACTGCGGATGGGTGTTGACCATTTAACGCGCTGGGAACAGCAGCAACAACAAAAACTCTAAGCAAAAAAATAAAAGAAAAACAGAAAAATGTTGTTAGATTTTTATCGTCTTTTCATATGAAAAGAAACCTGGCAAGTGGCCAATACCCAGGTTGAGGTTGATGTTGAGTCAAAGCCCGAAACGATTTTGACTTGGACTTCCTTGAAATCAAACTTGGTTTGATTCTTTTAGACTTGTTAATCCTTTGACGTGATGTCTGCTCATAATTTGCGCTCATATTTCATGTGCTGGCCCTTTATTTCTTGTTTGCATGTTTTTTTTTTCATGATTTTTGATGGCTTTGGCCTTGCGGCATTTTTGAAAGGTTCTCTTGATGTTGTTGTTGCATTTTTCGGTATTGAATACGCCTAGAGAGAGAGAGAGAGAGAGAGAGGGAGCCAGCGAGAGAAAGACAACGACGCGACGTCGTCCACTTGCTGTTGGCGGTATCGTAAATCATTTTGGTGACAGTTTATGCACTCCATGGGTATTATTACATCAACTACGTTTCGCCAGATTCTCTTTATTCATCGCATCAGCCAGCCAGAGTCCCACAATTCTTAAAGAATTTGGTTTTGGTTTAGTTTTAGTTCATTTCAGTTCAGTCAACTCCCAAATCACCTCTATACACACATTCTAAATGCCAATTCAAGACCTGGCTATAAATAAACAAAATGAGGAGAAGAAATAAGGCAACGTTGCTCTTAATTTTAATGAACCATAAAAATTCACACGCACGACAAAGGCCACAAGCAGAGAAAGAAAATATTACGACTTCTACCAAATAAAGGTGACACAGACCTCTTACCAATTCTCATTCCCATTCGAGGGAGACCTTTCTTTAATGAAATTTAAATACGCGCTAACAAACAAAATCAACAGCTTAAAAAAGTAGTTGGAGTTATATCAGCATCTGTTTTTCTCATCAAACACACACACAAAGAGTGGTCAAAATTCAATGGAAAACTATTAAACACAAATGCTGGGCCACGTTTATCCTCCACAAAGAAGTATCTCAAAAGAATCTCCCCAAAAATCTCCGACAGCAACAACAACAAACAAAATCTCTCACAAACAAAAAAATAGGGAACATTTGCTTAGAAATTAGAGCCCAAAACAAATGCCGCAAAAAAAAAACCTGAGACACAGAGAGAATCAGGTAGAGAAAAACACAAAAAAGGAGAGAGCCAGAGAGATTATGTGATAGTGGCCAATACAAAATAAGAGACAGAGGGAGAGAGAGAGAATTGATTGAGACTGGTTTTTACCTGGCCTGATCTGTTAAGCCGCTGTTAACTAACAGTTCGCAGCGTTCTGACCACTCAACCTGACTGGAGGCTCAGAACCCTCAAAAAAATACAATTCATTAGCTTGGAGCTCGTCGCTCCGACCGGTTCATCGGTTCAGTTCTCTCGTTCCACTCGATCGTTTCGGCCAAAACATTTGCGCGTGCGCGGCAACCCACGCGAGATTTTTTCTAATGCAAATTATTGTTAACAAAAAAAAGGTAAAAATTTCGTCATAGTGTGAAAGTAAAACAAAGAAGAAAAAACCAACAACAACAAAAATATATAATTCTTTGTTCAACAAAAAAAAAAAATACAGTTAACCACACAAAAGAAATTCATCAATCTTTGGCAAAATAAATGAAATATTACGAAATAAGTTGTTAAGCACAAAAGAAGTAAAAGAAAAAGTCAAATAGAAACCAACAACAACAACAGCAACAAAGTTCAATGAGTAATCTGTATTTGTGTGTGTGTGTGTGTTTGTTGTGCCCATGTGTATGTGATTTGTGGTGTTAATTGATTGCCAACAACGACAACAACAACAAAAAGTGTTAACAAAATTTAACGGCAATTTATGTAGAGCAGGAGCAGCTACCTAAACAATCATTTTGCAAGAAAAGCAGTCACACATTTTATTTATTTGGATATTCATAGGTGAGATATCTGAATATTGGAATATAGATACATATTTCTTTTCAATTCCCTTTGTAATTAGCGTCATGCTCTGAAAATTGGGTTAAATATGAATATTATTAATGTGTGCGATATCGTGTGAAAAGAAAGTTTTCAAACCAAACCACACACAGAAAGTATATATACTATATAAATATATATACTCACCTTTTTTTTTGGCATCTATCGATTTAATATATTCGACAAATCAGCTTAAAGTCAACTCGTATTGTGTTTAACTATTGCTAACTGGATATACCAGAAAATATATAATAATTAAATATCATTTGGATTGCCATTTTGATAATATTCAAAATGTTTTTCATTTGCTTCACCTTTCGATTTGTTAAACTTACTTGTGAAACTTTGAAAACTAATTTAATTAATGTAAACTATTTGCCAAAAAAAAAAAAAACTGAAGAACTGTCTCTTAAATTCTTCCCTTCCGTAGTTTATTTGAAACTTTGTTTTTCAAATTTCATTTCCAAATAATACAATTATTTTTCAACAAATAGTAATTGGGAAGAAATGTCACACAACTAGTTAGAAAACATTGTAAATTTTACATATTTATGAAATTGTTTTTAGGTTTTAGACATCTTAGAAGTTTGGAATTGAAAATGACAAAGAAAATGTTAAAAAAAAAACATGCAAAGCATATAAGTTTCAATATTTTTATATAATTTACATAATTTTGGAAACGATTGTATAAAACCCAAAATAAATTTAGAGGCTAAAAAAACTAAACATTTTATAGAATTGAAATAAAGAGAAGAAGAAAAAAAAACTTAATCTTAATGGAAATGGAAAGATGCTAATAATCGGCCTATATCAAGAAACTATTTCAAACTATAAATATTAAAAAAAAGAAGCCCAAAATTGTCGGCTAAAGATAAAAAAAAATGTTTGAAATTAAAGTTCTTTGCCTTAAGAATAATTGTTGTACCACAATAATTAAGTTTTCTTAGTCTAAAAGTAAGTTAACTCAATTTACATATACCAAAAGAAAGAGAAACACAAATCTGAAGAAATGTATTAATCAAAAACGTTAACGATAAATTAATGATACCCGCTCATTAATTATCTGAATCAGAACTACAAAATGCACTTCAAGCTGCGTTCAATCCCAAATGCCTTTTAATTTTAGCTCATAAAAAACCTTTTATTTTTAACTTGAAAAAGGTTTATGCCTATTAAGCAATTTATTAATCATAAATTTCTGTATAATTCTCACATAAATTTCCATGAAATTCCGCAATTTGTATTTCATTGAAGTTCAATATGTGTTTGAAACTTTTGCATATTTTTTGCTGATTTTTTTCTACACATTGGAATACAAACTCCCATAGCGTAGTTATTGTTATTTAATTATAGATCAAGCAAGTGGCAAATGTGTGTGTTGATTAGAGAGAACTATTGCACTTTGAATCAGGGCTGCAAATGGATTAGTTGATGAACTTGAACATAAATTGTTTAGCCCTCAGTTATGGGCTTAAAGTTTTCTCTACATTCATTTGTTTATATTTTCGGTATTCTTTTGAATTCAACTTTAATTGCGTTCACCTAGATCTGAATGATGTGATAATAGAGAATCGTTTTTACATAGAATTCCAACTAATTGCAGTTCTTTTTTTTTGAATGTCAATCAAAATGTTAAATTAAGCCCTTTCCTTATGCATAATGGGTTAAATATATACTCTCATGATCGATGCACCTCTTTTTGAATATTGTAAGCGATCTTTAATTGAATATACTTGTTATTTGTAATATTTTTTTATGGGAATTTACCTAATGCCCATTGTGTTAAAGGAAAGTATGGAAATATTTCAAGCTATTCATTATCAGTGATCATTAACCAACCCACTCAGTTTAGATTGACAACTTAATGGACCTCTCACTTCCCTCTCTCTCTTTCTCTCTCACTGACTGACTGTCTTTCCAACTGTCTCTATCTTCTCTTAGTGTGCCGCAACACCAACGCAACAAACAACATTAAAAAAAAAACTTCATCTTCTATGTCAAATGCATACAACATACATACATATAATATTGACTTTAAAAGACATTTTGCCCCTTTTGATAGCGTTGGAAAATTTCACTTACAAAAAGTATAAAAGAAAAAATAAGGCGGGCATCAGCAAGACATTTTCATTTTCTTATTGTATTTTTCTTGTTTTCTGGGTCAAAAGTATATGGCCCATCCTCAATGAGGATAGATAGGCCAAGCCCAATGTGGCAAAATGGGCCCAGCCTATGGTTAATTCTCTATTTGTCAGTCCAAAAAGCTGCAACATTTACCTACAAATAGGTGGGATGAGATGAGAGAGAATGGTTTAACCAAAAAAAGGGATTTCCCTTTCTTAAACCCAGAGTCAAAGAAAAGAACTCAATCAAAGTGACATAAAAAATAGAGAGAAGAAAAACATAAGAAAAAAAAGTAACAACTTTCGTTCAAAAAGGCAAACAGAATGAAGAACAGTTCGAATGAGGAAAAAAGTGCCAGAGCAAAGGTAAAATGGAAATGGAAGACCTAAACAATAAACACTCGTAAAGCATAAATTAAAGTCAAACATTGAATGCTCAATGAACTTTTTGAGACACAACGCTCCACTGGCCAACTTCAAAAGGCAACGGTTCTTATTGACAGCAGGAGGCGGAGACCAAGGAGAGGGAGTGGAAGTAGCAGCCATCTGAAGGTGGCGCAACCCAAAAAAAGCAAAAGAATATCATATTATGCTCGAGCAAATGTCACTGCATTTCGGTTTCGATTTCCTGTGACATATCCCCATTTGGTTTGGTGGTTCTCCATCATCAAACTCCAAACCAATCCATTCCATTCCATTCCACTTCCACTCTTTCTTCGTCTTCTATTGATTTCATTCATTAGCCTGTTTGTGCATTCAGCGCATGATTAATAAAAAGAACCAAAATGAAAAATTCTACGTTATTTCCCACTCTCTGACCTAAACAGACAGTCAGACAGACAAGTCGGACTCGGACTTGGCTGATTAGTAAGCACATCAACATTTCAATAAAAAAAATTACACACAGAAACAATCAAAAGAAATATACAAATAACTTTACCCTTTGTCGTTTTTGTGGCTTTGCATTTTAATTGCTTTTGATTTTGTTTGCTGCCTGCCCCCGCCATTTATGATTCAAAAATTGGCGGTTATGGGGCGCGTTCCAATTGTTAAATTTAGCATGAAATAAATTACAATAACAACAACTAATTCACATATATATATCTATAGAGCAGGTTGACTTATTTTTGAGGTTTAATATTAACCATTTAAATGGCTACGTTTGAATGGATTGACCCTGGCATATGATTTCCGTTGAAGGGTGTACTAGAAATATGTATTAAATTGAATGAGAAAACAAGATTGAAATCCATAATTCCAGCTACTATTAGTTATGTCCCTGACAAAATACATTTCAATGGGGAACTACAACTCGAACCATATAAAAGATTGATCTATTTATAAGCTGGAATTCAAGCTTAAATAATTGGTTTAAAAATCTAGTAGATCAGTGATCTAAGTACCTTCATTAACTCTTTTAATTATAATCTAATTCTGATTTCTGATTTGTTATAACAATATACAAACAATTTTAAAGTCCATAAAGTCCATTCAGAACTAATTAAACCAAATTAATTCTGCTACTTCAGCAATTGTAAGGACCATCTAAAAAATATCTATAAAACAGATTAAGATCTGATATTAAAAAAAAAACTTGTTAAATTGTCTCTCTTCAGTAATTATAATTATAAAGTAAATAAAATGTAATTGTTTTAGCCAATGTTGGTGTTATTATTTGGTTTGGTCTTTTTGTTTTTCTCACTTCCCTTTTTTTAATGATTAATTTTCAACAACCAAAAAACAAACTTTTCCTCATATAAAGATGAAGATTGCGGGGGGAGGCGAAACACAACAATAACAAATTCAACAGAGATTCTCCCTCCGGTTCACAAAACATTCAGCAACTTGACAAATGAAAGCAAAAACCCGAACTGTCCACAATAAAAAACCAAAAGCGTGCAAAAAACAAAAAAGGAAAAAGACCCCAACCTAATAATAGAAAATTTGTTTTAATATGGACGTAAAAATACCCTTTAGGCCTATTGATGTAAAATATAAAAATCTGCAACAAACATTTGAAATCTAAATTGTAATGGCTATAACCATAAACTGTAGTTGTATTTGGCCAAAAAATATGCTTACTTTATATAGATTTAGATAATAAATAGTGCCATTATAGTTTTAAGTCATTTATACTTTTCAATAACTTAAACGTTCTTTCTGAAATTTTAAACCAATTTTTTTAATACTTTTTATATCTTTTTCTTATTTGCACTCTTCTTAAAGGGAGACTAATGTCGTATTGAGACATCTTTAAAAATTTTATCTATATTTCAAAGAACATAAGTAATTTCAAAAAAGTTATCAAAATTTCCAAAAATATATTTGTAAATATCTTTGAGAAACCAAACCCATGGCATTACATTTCGTTTTCAGATTGTAAACCTTTTAAAAAGCAGAGATTTGGTTTTCTGAATAAGAAAGAGCCTTTAGATTGTATATGATATGCCAAAAGTAATAAGATCTATCTGAGAAATCTTACAAAATTCTGGACATAAATATTTGTTAGTTAACCTTTTATCTAATTTAAGACTTTTCCAAATGCTTTAGTTCTAAATTGTTAATATCTTAATGATCTTAAGTAATATCGTAAGTAAGTCAATATCGTTAATATGTCTATGAAATGTGGGATAGGATATATCTGATAGATATATCTATGAATATAGATAAATGTATTTTTAATAACATTTGTACAAGTGTGTCATGAACTATATAATTTTGGTTATTTGTCGTGATTAGAAATTTATTTAGTTTGTGTACTCAATAATTGTACAAATATATTGTCTAGCTTAATATACCCATTTACCCTCCCATTGTTGGTTTGGGTTTGGGTTTGGGGGGGTAAATAAAAAGAAGTCAAGAATGGTCAGCGTTAATTTTTCATGCCAGACAACAGAAAAACCATATTATTTCATTTATTTACATCATCATGGTTGGGGAATGGGATGAGGGGGATAGAGACTAAACAAACGCAATGCTGTCCATTGGCCGGCACGTCATTAGTCACACCACAAGTGGAAGGGGGAGGGGTTGACAGGGTGACTGTTTGAAGTGCTGGGGAGGGAGAGAAACCAACAACCAGCACCAACCAACAACCAAGCAACAACAAAAGCTCTGTGCTATGAAAACCCGCGGCCAAAAGCGGATAAAAAGTAATCAAAAGCGCTAAGAACGACATAATAAGGCAACTTGTGAGTGAGCCAGTGGAAGAAGGATTCAACTGAGGGAAGCGGAGAACTGAGGGGGAACCGAAGCTGCAGCACAGCTGAAGTTGAAGGTGTTCCTTCTGGCGTGCTTGACAAAAAGCAAAGGAAATGAAATCAAATAATGAAAAAGTGTATAAAAAGGAGTCTCTTTATCTCTCTCTCTCTCTCTCTTTCTCTTTCTCTTGGCGTATCCATGGCAAAAAAATAGGAATATTGCGTTTATAACCATATAGCCAAGATGCAGAGACAGTAAGCGAGATGGAGTTGGAGTGAGATATGCAGAGACTGAGAGAGTCAAGTGCTAGCTGCGTGGGCGGACGCGGATTCTAAGCTGATTTCCCACCCAATCCCGTCGTGCCGCAATTTTTTTTAAGCCGCAGCTTAAAGTGGTGACAACAACTGCAACTACAGAAACTCGGCAACTGGATTTGGCTTTGGCTTTAGCCCAATGTTGTCAGCCTGGAGTTGAGTTGCATTTTGTAAAACTCTTTAGTGTGATTAATGTGCCAGTCCAACACACACACACATACACAAACACCCTGAGTTTCTGTGGGTGTGTTTCCCTTTATGAGCTGTTTCTGGTCTGCGACCGGGATATGCTCCTTACACTTTCCCTTTTTTTTGCTAGAGCTCCGTTGCTGCCGCTTTTGTTGGATCAAACAAAGGCCACCCACCTATGCACAGACATTCAGCTAACACACACACACACACACATTTCTTTGTGGAATACATATGTATATACATATATATATATATGTATGTTTTGGGCCGTGTTGTACATAGCTGCCCTAATCCTTTTGGCATTGCATTTATCGCACTTTGCCTTTACCTAATACTCTTTGAAAAAAGGGCTACAAGACTTTTACAAGATCCTAAGTTAAAAATAATTCAACTTTCTTAATTATTTTAACTTCTGAAAATCGTTTTCTTATTCTAATTATAACCTTCCTGTTACATTATTTTTTCTTATCTGTCTGAAATAACTAAGAGTCGATGAAAAATTCTATTCTTTCAGATTAACATTTGGTAAGGATGATAAATATTTCAGTTTAGTAATTCTGAAAAGATCAAGCAGGTTTTATGCCTACTTTGGTTTGAATTCGGCTACAGTTCTTGGCCCAACTGTGATTCTTGAAAGGGTATACTTTGGTCGCATATTTACATTTCCCTTGCATAGCTTTCCGTTTCGTTCTTTTTTTCTAACTTGGTTCCCCTTCCTTTTTAGCTTGATTTTTTTCCTGTATTTTAACTTATTTTTTGCTTTTTTTATGGCATATTCTCATTATGTGCTTGGCCTGCGTCTTGGGTTACATATTTTTTTTGCCATAGGAGCATAACTCCTTGTCGCCTTTTCCTGTATGAGTAGTCGGTGCATCATTCACCTCATTCTCAGTGCTTCGCATATTGACTCTTTGGGGGCTTCATTTGTTCAAGTGTTTTAGCCCCTGGGCCTGATGTCTTTGTTTCCTAACATGGCCCAAGGAGGGGAACTAGCAACAGGCAACAGGATGTTGAAAAGGATTCATACATGTTTATATCTCTTCTCGTTTTTTTCTCTTTCTGCTGCTTGTTTGCTTATTAAAAAGGGAAAAAAAGTAATGCAAGCCTTTTGTGTGGCTTCAAGCCAAGTCATCTCATTTCATGTCAGTCATAAATTAAATGAGTTTCGATGCCTAAAGGAAGTGCTTGCCCGGGTTACTTGAAGTGAAGTGGTGGACTGGACTAGACTAGTTAGGGCCACTTTTCAGTCAAAATGAGAATTGAGAGCACGGGGTTGTCATGTAACTAGGGGTTGGGGGCGGAGCGCCAGTGCAAATTAATTAAGACATTTTCGATGAGATCTTTTCTGAACAAAAAAAAAAGAAATAAGGCGGACGAGGCCAAATACAAATTACGATGGCTCAGCACTTGAAACTGTGTCATTGTGTGACATCAAAAGCAAAAACAACAACAGCAAATAAAAAACCCCCAGACACGTACAAGCCAGGAAACAAGTCGATGTCGCTGTCGTTGACTGGACCAATCCTCTTCTGTCTCCTCCTGCTGCTGCTGCTGCTACAACCAGAGCCTCAGAGCGAGAGAGAGGAAAAAGAGTCTCTGGTGGCATCAATTTTTGTCCAGTAGCCAAGAAAATGTCACGTTTCCACATAAGTTACAAACAACAACAACAACAACAAACGTCGAGCCACGTTGAGCGTGAGAATTCCCCGACGATTCCCCATCTACAGCTCCTTCTCCCAGTATTTGGTTTTTTAGTATTTAGTATTTACCCACTGTCTGCCTCTGGTTTTGCAAAAGAAAAGGTACTTTCCATTGGTGAAAATTAATTGCCAATAAGTCTGAGAGAGTTAATTGGCCAAAGTAATTTCACTCTTGAATATACACATACATATATATATATACATACATAAATTTTGTTAACTTTATTGTTTGCCATTTTTCTTTTATTTAAATTGCAAATTGATTGATACATAAGATTTCGACAAGCAAACTTCATTTTCATTTGCTTTTCAAATTTTCACTCTCAGACAAACAAAACAAAAGGAAATTCTCGCTAATTTTCTGCCAATTTCATGCTAATAGAAATTGCCAAATTTTAGTATGTACTAAAAGTAATTCCAGACTAGGTTAACAACGTATTGTAAAACTTTACTTTAGATTCATTAACCGATGAGCTGCTGAATAATCTGCTAAGAATGAAAAGCCAAGGACCCCACAACTATTAAGTTAACCCTTAATTAAATAGTTTAAATATTTATTTAGCCCCCTTTAGTTGAAGCAAATATTTAGGATATTTTAATAACTATATAAACTTTAAACAATTTTGAAGAATTTGTTGGAATTGAATTTGATTTATACAGTAAACTGATTTCCACATGATAAGAAAGTTTCTCTCTGACAAGTGCGGAGGGATGATTTGTGAGAAACAAGAAAGTCTTTCTAACCGGAACTTAATAGTGTGTGAACAAGATGTTTGTCAACACTAACTTCCTACTTTTGTCCATCTAAATTCACCAACGAGTTGCGACATTTTTAAGCTTTCCTAATGATTGCCGGTGAGACACTGTTCCTTACCAGCAGCAGGAAAGCTATGCCCACTCCATTTTTAACCAATTTATATCCTAAGTAATGAAAACATTGGAAATTTTATTAAATTTTAAAGCCTTAAAGCCAAAACCAACAAGATTTAGTAAGCCAAAGAGCAATGCAATGGTCGTAAAATGTTTTATGGTCATCTTTTAACGAGGCTTAAATGCAACTGCAGCAACAGCAGCAGCCAACAAGCAACAACATACAAACAGTTGTTCTTGCACCAGTTTAAATAGAAAAGCAATTACAAAATTTCCATTTCTGCACGCATGTATGCAGTTAGGGAGAACGGAGAGTGGTTTGTAGTGGTGTAAGTCAATTGGTCAGCAGCTGTGGCCACTTTACTAATTGCCAACTAATTTACTAAGCCGAGCAAAACTCCTTCCTAGTTTATGGAATCTCTAAACTACGGGAACCATATGCAAATTCCAAGATAGGATGCCCAGGGGATAGTAGCTGCTTTGGGGGCTCTTTCCATCTCCATCTTTCTCACTCGTGTGTGTGAGTGTCTGAGTGTGTAGAAAATCAATGCCAATGCAAAGGCAAAGGCAAAGGTGATGGCCATGGCAAAAATCTCCCAACCCATTGCCTTTTTCTTGTTCTTGTAATCAGCCGCATTTATGTTTGTCCATAAAATATGCAAATATCCTTTAAGTACTTTTAATGTCTTGCCATTTGTTGGCCCCCAAAGTCCGAATCCCGATGTCGATCCATACTCCTCCATAGTCCTCTTAATGGCATCTTTTGGCATTGTCGCCATGGCCAACAACGTCTCCAAGAATATTTTTCTGAACGCCGTTGGAGTCATCTCTTGTCTATTTATATGCATGTTTGTGGTCTGCATTTTCGTTTTCTGCACTTTGCCATTTTTGCCATCTCCTCTTTTTGATATTTTCTTCTTCATTCCTATGCAGTTTATGGAGCTCATAAATAACACCTTGTATATACATTTATGTATATATATGTGTGTGTGTGAAGAATAAATAGCAAGAGGAATGGTCTTATTATTTAGCCCTCTCATACAATTTACACAGTGCTACGAAATCATGAAATATGGCTTTGACTTGGCATATGTTTTAGAATGGGTCACACACTTACAAACTTCTTGGGAATCCAAAAGTTATGACTCTAATAGGTTTTAGAGAATGTCAAACTCTTGGCACTCAAAGAGGAGTCACTCTAAGACTTTGTGGCAATGATAAATAGAATTTAACTTGTAAATTTGGTATTCAGTCTTATAACTTAAGTTACTTGGGCATCAACAATGAATTACCTTAAAAGCTCCCCGAAGTATGCTATAGTTTTGTGATTGGCTGTTGGTCGTAAAATTAACAAAATATTCTATAAAAGTTAAAAGTTACTTAATTTATTATCTAAAGTTAAGATTCTCATTGCTTATATTTAATAAACCTTTATCATTTCTTTTTATTTGCAGAGCGAGTATTTAACTAGTGACTGAGTGACAGAGAGAGAGAGAGAAAGAGAGAGATTAAGTGAGAGATCAGAGACAAAGATTTAGAATATACAATTCGCACACTGTGGCCAGGAGGAGAAGAGTAAAGCAAACCGAATGCAGTATCTTAACTACGCACTGCAGACATCCACGCGACTGCTGACCCAGCACACTAATTTGACGAGCAGCGGTTACTGCCAGGAGGCAGCAGCGGCGTCGGCGGCCGGAGCCACGCCCAGTGAGGAGGAGGAATTAGCACACGCCTGCTGTAGACGCGGTGCCCAGCTATTGAGACAGCGCCAACAGGAGTTGGCCAAGCGTCGAGCTCTCGAAGATCAGCTCAACGCCAACAAGGACGTTTACGCAGCAGAGCAGGCACAAGAGAATAGCGACGACAGTGAGGAGAGTGAGAGCGAGGAGGGAGCCGTTGGCGGGGAGCATTTGCCCACACCACAGCCAGTCCAATGAAATTTACTATCATTTAATGTGCAATTGGCGCGCAGCAAACTGCTCTCTTTCTTCAATCGCGATATGGCCGCCACCGATGGTCAAATCATATTGGCCGCCTCTCGCTTTGGCGATGCCTCGCCCGTCTATTTGCGCGACTTTTCCAAACAACCATTGCCGGCGGTGGCCAAAATCCTTAAGGGCCAACATCAGGCACTGGGTGTTCCCACCTTGTCGGCCCCATCGCTCCAAAGTACGGCATTATTTCTGAGCGCTGGTAAAAAATATCAAATCCTAGCGCAACCCATCAAGATCAAAGAGGGTCGCAAACCCACCAATGTGGGTGCCAAGGTGCTCATACCCGAGACCTATGGCGGTTATTTTGAGTTACTCAGCGAGGATGGCCGTTCGACACGTTGCATTGATTCAGTGCTCGAGCTGGCACGACGACGCAATGCCCGCGTCCTCGTACGGGAGACGTTTCGCTGCCAACAAATGAATCGCACCATACATGCCGGTGAACTGCTCACAACCATGAACGACAATGGCAAGTACCTGCAGTGCCGGAACATTAAGGATGAGATTATCAATCTGCCCCTCGATACCAAAGCAAAATTCTCACCCATAGCACGAGAGGATAGCATTAGCGGTGTGCATACCGTTAAGAATTTGCTACTCAAACGAATGCCAGTCATTGTGAGGTAAGTTTCGGGACGAACTGTTTGCATACTTTTTTATAAATACATAGGTTATCCGCTATATTTCCGGTTATTCTCTTTCTCCCTGTTCTTCCATTGGTTAGATTGGTCCATGGCAGTGCACCCAAGGGCCTGAAACAACCCTTTGTACCCGAACTTCGTCTTTTGGGCTGTGTGGAAATCGATCGTATATTTGCTCTGCCTTTGCAGAAGGATACAGATTTGGTGCCAGTTCCCCTTAATTCCAAGATCAAGCTACAGCGGGCCAAGAATATGGAGCAATTGGAGCATTTTATTGAATATACACGTTTCCTGGATAAGGCCCAACGTCTGTTGTCCGATGCCAGGGATCGCCTGCAGATTGTTGATCTCAAGCTGAGCGAAAAGGAGAAAAAAGGACTCCAAGTTCAGTAGTCGCAATGGCCAGCGGTTGCCCATTGTGATGTTACCCTCGGCTGCCGGAATGGCCAGTGGCCTGGCGGAAAGTGGCTATGTATTGCGTAAGAGTGCCAGTTGTGATTCCTGGTCCAAACAACAGCAACAGGTTATGAATAGTACAGAAATTGCCGAGGAGTATAATGAAATTGATCACATTTATGATTATGTACGCGGCCTAACCCCCCTCTCAAAGGGTTTGGCACGTTTCGAACCGATCTGTGAGTCACCCACACTGAAGTCACATCACACGGATAGCGGCAGTGGCAATTACTGTAGTTTAATTAGGGCCCCGATTCATCAGCAGCAGCAGCAACAACATCAACACCAGCAACAGCAACAGATGAACAATTACAGCAGTTTGGAATCGAATAAGCATAGCAGCAGCAATGGTGGACACTCGCAGCCACATCATTCGCATCACCTGGTCAATCATTATCATCATAGCCATATACAGGAGGATATTAAGCCAGTGCCGCCGCCAATTGAGACCATACCGGGCAAGAAACCGGCGGAGAAACGTCAACGTCCCACACTACCAAAGCTTTATATCAAGAATGCCAATGCCCATAGTGCTGGCAGTAGCAGCAATGGCAATTCCACCGGCACCAGTCACAGCCATAGTCACAGTCACATTCACAGTCACAGCCACAGCCACAACAGTCACAGTCATGGACACGGTCAGCCAACAGCAGCAGCAACAACTCCCAACGGCAACACAGCTGTAGCTGTGGCCAATGCGGCAGCTGCTGCAATTGCCGCCTCACACAATGCCCATTCCCATAGCCATGGCCATAGTAATTCCTCCCACACGCATTCACATTCACATCCACATCCGCATCCGAATCCTCATCCCCATCATGGCAAGGTGCTGACACCCAATAACCATTTGCCATCTAAGGAATCACTGCTGGAGCCGCAGTCACCGCTGTTTCACATTAGGTAAGATCAAATCGAGGGAATTTCCCGGCGATTGAAGATCGAAAGCTAATGCATATCTATGTGTATTCTCCCTCTCCTTGCAGATACAAAAGTCTCAGTAGTTTACAATTAACACCGGATAACAACAATCCTGGAGCAGCCAATACGCCCCCCTGCGATCTCAGGCCATACTAACAAGGCGGCGTCAGGAGTAGCTGCCTCTCCGGGCACACCACCGGATGTGGTGCTCAAATGTGGTAGCATCCTTAATTCGCATGGCTATTTGGCTGCTGCGGCTGCTCCACATTCGCATTCGCATCCTCACAGTCATAGTCACAGTCGTAGCTCCAGCAGTAATAACAATAGCCACAACAACAACAACAACAACAGTAGCCACAATCCACGTGAGGGTACATTGGACTCATCGCGCAGCGGTGGACGCACTTCGGGCGATTCCAATAAGCTACCCGAAAAGAAAACACGGCGCTTGTCGCGACCGCGTAGCCTATCCAATCTGGTCTGGGATTTGCGGCCATCCAAAGAGAAGTCGAAGAAGAAGCTCTATATACATCATTTTGATCAGCGGCAACAGGCGACGCTGTATCTGTAGGATAGCATAGAAAGAAAGATGATGATGATGATGATGATTATGATGATGATGATGAAGATGATGACGATGAGTAAAGAAGAGGCCAAAGCCAAATTCAACTCCAACTTGTTTCCAGTTGCCATCGACCCCGCATCTACAACAGCAGCAGCAACAACAACAACAACAACATAATCCAAGCAACAAACAACAACACAAACATCTACTACAACAACAACAACAACATTTTGCACGCTGTGTGTGTTCCTGCAGGTGAGTTTTGCTGGAATGATGAGACTTTTGGGGGAGGCAGTCAGTGGGGGGCGTGGCCCATGCAAATCGTGCTGCGTTTTGATTGTTTTCCTTATTAAATTCGTGCAGTCAACACAAAAAATATTAAAAATAAATAAAAGAAATCAACAACAACAACAACAGCAAAATAAACGAAATAATCATGATTTAGCTAATTTTATTCATTTCTTCCTGTCTCTTTCTCTCTCTCTCCCTCTCTATTTCACCCTTTCTGTTGCAGCTTTCACCGTTTAGCTTGCAGCAACAATTTTTAATTAATATTGAATTGTGCCTTTCCCTGCGCTTTCCCGCCAATCGTCAAACCCCTCCCCAAAAATATGCTTTAATAAATTCCAATGAAATATTTTCCATGAATATTTTGCCTGGATTAATAATGATTATGATACGGAATGATGTTAACGATGACAAGGAATGATAAACACACAGCAACAGCAGCAGCAACATCTACAACAACAACAACAACAACAGCAGTAATTACATGCAATCAGGCCCGGTAATAAGAATAGATATAGAACCCATCGTGATTTACTTCCACATTTCGTAAAGGTTTATTAATTTATTGCTTTCTTTAAATACCAAAATAATTGAAAATTAACATTAATGAAATTAAAAGTGTTGCAACAGGAAATTAATTTCTAAGAAGAAGTCTTTTCATACAGTTTACTTTTGGACATAAAGAATGTTTTTAATAAGTATATCTTAAAAATTGGACTAATGAAGAGACATTTCTCATTTCTCATTGCCTTCAAGCTCATGGGTTTCCATCTAGGAGAATTAAACTTTTACAACTTTTTATATATTAACTAGCAAGTGCAGACTTTAATTCCATTTAAATTATTTCCATATGACTTCTTGTGAAAAGAAAGAAGAACAAAAATCTATAAAAAAATATTGACGATGATTCATCATTGTCGTTGGGGATGAATTCCCTTGTGACACACTTTGGGGGAATTCTTTTTAATGCCGGGCCTGCTCACACACACTTACACATACATACATATATACACATGCAAACACATACATACATATATTACACATCAAGTCTATAAAATTGTGATTTTAATTTTATGTTTTTAATTTAATTCTATCGAAAATCATTTAGAACTAAATAACTAAATAGACGAAAAGCCATTTTTGTTGCAGTCAAAAAAAAAAAAAAAAAACAAACAAACATTTCAAATGAAAACGAAAATCCAAAATCAACAGAAAATTTATATCAAATTTACGTATACATATATATATATATAAACATTAGCTATATATAATATATGCATACCTACATATATTAAAAACCTAAGCCTATCTAAAGAGTAAGCAATATATTACGCAAATCACATTTATACATATATATGCAGATATATATAGGATGTTATGCAATTACAGCAACCTACAAAAAACAACAACAACAACAGCAACAACAAATAGAAAAACAACAACAACAACAACTATGCATATTAAATAGCTAAAATGAATTTATTAATTATTCTCCTCATATTTTTAAATGTTGTTTGTCAATTGTGTCTAAAACTGTGTAAAATTATGCAAAATGCAATTAAACTATTGTAATATTATTAAATCTTGTTAGTATTTAATTTGCTCAGAGCCAGGAGTTAAGTGCAACTCCCCCTTCCCCGTACTCTTCTCCTCCTTTTGCAGTGTATGCATTGGTCTTAGTCGTTTAGTCTGTACATTTTAGTTAATATTTTATTGCTTAACCTATGGCATACAATTTAGAGAGTATTCAACTATACATACATATAAATATATATATATATATATAATTATAATACATATATATTACTGTATTTGTGTCTAAATAAATGTCTCAGAAAAATATATAAATGCATATGCAAAATATAAAACTAACCAGTTGACCTGCTCTGATTATTATTGTTATTTAATATCTGTGGGGGCGTTAAAACTTGCAACTAACTTAACAATGTTTCCATCTTAATTGAGAGCTACAGGGGGAATAAGATTCATATATGTAAGTATGTACAAATTTACGTCACCTCCGGACACCTGTTGGAATAACAATAACAATTACTTGATCAAACCATAAATGGAATGAGAGCAAATTTGTGAAAACTGCGCACATAAAATAAGAAAAGTGATTCCAATTCGGTATAGACTGTACATGAGAAAAGCAATAAAACGAAACTTATGGCTTATGATCAGCATTTTGTATTTACATTTGGGAAATTCATCAACTTCATTCATGACACGAAAATGGGGAAAAGCATCAAAGAATTCGCTTTTTCCAATCAATACAAATGTATGATGATATCGCAATATCTATTTCTTGTTTCACTTAGTTGAGATAACGAAGCTGAAAATTGATTAAGAATATTCAAAGAATATCTTTAAAGTATTTAAACTGATCTTTATAGTTTCAACAACTAAATCTCTATACCTTCTTCTAGGGTAACAATAATTTAAGTGGCCAATATGAATTAGTGAAGTAAAACAGCATGAAAATTAAGAAAATTTATACAAATTTTAAGTTATATCAGCATTTATAACATTGGGTCAGATGGATCTCGTAATAGCAAGCAAAATATTGGCAAGCTAAAAGATCTTTCTTATTTAGCAATTCTAAAATGATTTCCAAAATATTTCACTATACCAACAATAAAATCTGGGTTTTGACCCTTGCACTATGGGTAAAAATGCCGAATTTTCGGCATTAATTGTCCCTGAAGAGATAGAAGCCTGAAATTTATTATGTATATTAGTATGAGTTTTTAGTAATTTCGGATTTTGAAATTGGCCACGCCCACACCTCCGCCCTTTTTTAAAAATTTATTTTAATATTAAAATTAATATTGTTGCTTACATATTCGTTGTGTATATGCTATGTTAATTATATTATAACCTATATATATATTATATATATATTTTATTAAACATTAAATATATTTATGTACTTAGATGTTTAAGGCTAGTTTTGATTCATTTAGATTGCTAGAAAAAACAAAATAGATTAGCAGAGGTCAATGAAATATTTTTTCAATTTGCTTTTCTTACCTGGGCAAATGCTTCAACTTATTCATTATCTTCTTCTTCTGATTCTTCTTCTTCCAACTCAATACAATTAACTTCAATGTCTTCATCATCCTGGGAATCATATTCCTCTTCTTGGCTTTCTGTTGAAACAGCATTCTTTCCAAGTGTCTTAGAAGATTCGTAAGAATGTTCCTCTAAAAGTTCAAGAACTTCTGTGGGTATTTTCTTCTTCCTATTTGCTTTAGCTCGTGCTTTTAAATTAAGGCTTGAAATAAGTGGGTCAGATGAGTCAAGTGCTCTGTTGAATACATCACTTATATTTTCCAACCGGCTGCACTTTCTAGCATGTGATTTTCGATCGTTTTTATAAATTTTATTTCGAGCTTCAGAAGCGTTTTCTCCCAAAACTCCAACCGGAAGTATACAGGTGTCCATTATTTGATGACCATGCACCAAAATTTTGTGTATAGTTGGAGGCATTGGATACCAAAAATATTTGCCTAAATACATGTTAAATGTCTTCTCACATAGATCCTTAAACTTTCTGGAGTTCACTTTATACTCGCAAGAGATAGCAATTAATATTATATAAAAGTTTTTAAGAATTTCCTTATCAAAACTTAAAATGCTTGAGAAAGTATTAACATTTTCAAAAGCTCTTCGTGCTGTATTGCCATCATTTGTATTCCCACTTCCATTTTGTTTGGGACTGTCCACATTAAGACCCATTTCATTCCAAAGCCTTTTTTGGATGTACTGTTTTCGTTGACTTATTTCTTCCTTTTCAGATCCCTTAACACGCCATTTTTTTATTTCTAATCGGTATGATATTTTCAATACAAACTCCAGAAATCTAATCCATGCATGTAGAGGGCTAATTCCATATTGCAGACTTTTGGAATTAACAGCAAATATTCCTGATTTGAAGTCAAAGGTCTTTAGCACTTGACTTGGCTTTGCTCCACATAATGGGCATACTTGGCATGAATTCGTACCAGTTAACACGTTTAAAACTTTTCCGTCAATTAACGTCATGTGGGGCTTATAATCAACGAGGATCCTTTTTTCTTTGAAAATATACAAATGACTTTGAAGATTTTTTATCTGTTCATCCAAATTAGATTTTTCTTGTAGTATGAGTTCGGTTGTTTCCTTAATAAACTGAAGTTTTAATGGCCGACAAAATCTTACAGATTGTGGAGTAGAATTACGCCAAATGACTTCATTGAACTCATCAACCAATTGTAATGGGATCATCGTTGTAACAAATAGTGAATGGTCTAATCCGATAAGGTCATTTTCCTGAAATTTCTGTTTGTAAATGCCTTGTCCAGTAGAACCATCGAAGCCGTAGCTTAACATCAATGTACAACGTGAAGAATTGGATATTTCAAGAACGTCTTGCTGCATCTCCAGAATACGATCCACTGTGTGGTTTAATAAATTTTGAAACGGGACTTCCACTTTAGTTTCTGAGTACATGATTTCTTCGGGTCTACATTTCAGCTTACTTTCTCTCACTTTTGCAAGGCCTTGTTTAAAATACACAATAGAGTATAGTACATAATACAGTAACTAAAGAAGATAAGAGAGGAAAAAAAGCATTATCATTGTTATCTGAAGAACCAAAAATTGAAATCAAAAATTTAAATATATTAAATTGGGTAATGATCTCATCTTAACATTGCTTCTTTAAATCTAAATAAGGCAGATTATTATATTAGATTAGAGCCAAACTATGGGAAAAGAAACAATAGCAAAGCTAACCTTGAGATGATCTAAATGGAACAATTGATTATATTTCCTGTTTACAAAGTGAATGAAAAACCAAACAATGGAATGATGACCAAATATTCAAATTCAAATCAGGCAGACATTGATATCTATCTTGTGGCCGAAAAAAAGTATTGCAAATATTTAAAGAATGTTGAACCAATCGTTAAGTGTTGTAGGCATATTTGAAATTATAGATTCTAGACATGATCGAGGAACTCCTCCCATATATCTTGTGACAGGCACTAGCAACTTTTACAACTGGCTATGACCAAAACTGTAAAATACTGCGCATTATATCACCTTCGGTGAACAAAACGTGCGATTTCTCCATTGCTCTACGAACATTTGATATTTAATAGTTAATAATGAACGAATCAACGGACGAACGAACGCATGGCAAATACTTCCTGGCATTAAACACCTGCCACAATGGTTAGATAGGTGAAAACCCATTTGGGCAAGAAGAATTAAATCTCGAAATTGCATTAGGTGCATTTCGCATTTGGCAGCGAAATGCGGAAAAACAAGGCTAAATTGCGTTAATGTTTGTAATTAGTGTATGGCCAATATATATCGAAAGATTTAATTTGCGCTGCGGCCCAAAAGCGGGCAAGTTTGTTGCTTAACTCTTTTGTATCGGTTGAAGCTATGCAAATACACACACACACAGAAACTGTTGTTATTGTTGCTGCTGCTGTTGGACCTGAAGCTGGCGGCAACGAATTGAATAACATGAAAAATGCGCTTCCATTGCGATATCATCACGTTTATGACGCTGGCACAATTAATCAGCCGACATGCAAGCGCTAAAAGGCACTTCTTTGGCCAGTCCAAGACCGAATCCAGCTCAGGCCAGGCTAACGCACTGCAGCTGCAAAGACCAAATGGTTCTTCTCTGTTTTCTCTTTCTCTGCCTATTTCTTTTGGTTAGAATCATAAACGTTTCTCTGCTCATCAAATGTGCAATTTATAACATTTTACCCTGGCAGAACCAAAGTAAAACCAAACTCTGCCGCCTACGCCAATTTTTTGAACGTAGATCTTTTGCGTTCATGTTCCTCAGCCATTTGCTACAGTTATGGCACCAGGAAGACTGACTTGATGGAGACGAACACTGAGAGACTGAGACTGAGAGACAGGGGCTCTCTCATGTGCCAGCGATTTGTATCGCCCTGTCTGTTTAAACTGTGTAAATCGCCCTAAACTACGCATCAGTTTCGGTTTCAATCTTGAACTTGCTGCAACTATGGCTTGCCCCTTCACTTTAGCTGGACTCCATCCAGGCAGACAGACAGACAGCCAGCCAGCCAGCCAGCAACCCAGCATCATTTTTCGCATCCTCCTGAATGTTTATTTTTTATTTTGAGGAAGTGGTGTTCGTTTAGCGTGCAAGTTTATCGCGATATACGCGAGATATGTTGATATAGCGGTAACAAATTGCCTTCATTGGCTCTCTCTCTCTCTCTCTCTTTCTTTCTCTTGAACCCCTCTTTGGTTTTGAATTCTGGCCCAGTTCTTTAGACGCTTCCGCAAAATACATAGCAAATACAATTAAAAGTGCTCGCAGCTCAATTACCCCCCTTTAAACAAGTTGATCTATCTGATCCGCAGCTCACTATAAAGAAGGAGTGTATATGTATAGGGTCTTTGATCTGCAATTACACGGGTCGACGACTTGTTTATTTTGTTGTTCTATGGCAATTGCGCAACTGTTGCAACTGATGGAACTGTTGCAACAATAACAACAACAGCAACAACTGCTGCTGCTGCTGCTGCTGCTGCTGCTACTTCGATAATCATTCAAATTTACAAGAAAACAATCAAAAACAAATTCCTAGAACACAAATCGACGAAACTCATTTCATTTCAATTAAAGTTGCACGCCGGCTTGAATATGCCTTAACAACAGGATGGCTTACGATAGGGAAGAAGAAGAGCTTCAGTTTCAACATCAACATCAACAACAACTTCAACTTGAGCTTGAGAAAACCAATGTTAATTCAATAGGGGAAAATACAAATAAGAAAAAAGCAGCGACTTTAATCATACCCATTAATATAATCAGACTATACCCCCAGAAGTCTCCACCAAAATTATAAGCAGATTCAAATTGGAATCAATCGATTTAAGAATAGAAAATCTATAGAGTCTAATGATGTCAACCAATAACTCGAAAGTGCCAATAGAACCTCTAAGATATTCAAAAATACAAGGTAACTCAGGCATGGAAGCGTGCAAGAATCAGGCGGGAGTAGTAACAAAATACTGAGAGAAAAGGAAAAAGACACAGCAGCGGCAAAGAAAAATCCCAAAGAAAACAAATTTAAATAAGACAAACGTCAACCAATTACCGTCAATCGCATTTCTCGCAAACGGAGACGGGAGACGTTTGCAGAAAAAGCTGCAAAATTGCCAAACGCTTGGCCCATGAGAAGAGACCCGGCCAGGAGGCAGGGTTAGTCAGAAGGCGGGCGCGCATGTGCAGTTACTGCGTCACAAGGTTTTTTCTTCTTTTTTTTCGGTTGAAGCCAGAAGAGGGAGAGAGACAGAGAGAGAGGTCAAGAAACTGATGTTAGCCCAGCAAAAGAACTAATGTTGCTGCTGTTGCTGTGGCCATTGCTGGTTGCCGTTTGGTTGGCGAAATCAAATCAAATCCAAATCAAACACACAAACAAAACATTGAGAAAGGGTAAAAAGAGCTAGAGAGGAGAGTGAGAAGGAGTAGCGCGACAAGGCATCGAACAAATTTCCATGCGGCTGTGAAATTCCGCAATGTGATGACGACGACGACGTCAACTTGAGGAAGAACCTGGGATCTTCCAGGTTGCCAAGTTGCCAAGTGATTGTGTCTTCGCTCGTTCTATGTAGTATATTTTTCAAGTCTTTGGATCAGGTTTGTTATTTTAGCCTTTTTATAGACAGATCCTGTCCTTGCTAAGCATGTACTACAAATGTATATATAACTTTTCTTTTTCGTATATCTATTCTCTTGTCATGGACGGAGGTCACAAGGATTACTTTGTTTGTTGGGGGGGATATTTCCTCTATCTAAACCCCAATTATAAGAATTTCACCGTAAGTTTCAAAAGATTCTTCGTAAATGATATTTGGCCCACAACTAATTCTATAACAACAACTGTGATGATCTGAATGCGATGACTATATAGAAAGCCGACAGATTATTGTATTAGATTCATTAACTTTAGCCACTCAAGTTGCCTTATTGTAGTAAGAGGATCTTTGAGGATCCACTAAGTTTTGTGTTTTTTTGAAAATTGAAAAATGTGCAATATTCCTTTAGATAGAATTTGATATCATCCAATATTAATTCCTCAGATCCCGCTGTCCTGTTGGCATCACTGTTGTGCGTGATTATTAACCAGTCGGCATGTAGGTACAGTAGAAACCCTTTAACGAAGGACCATTTTCAATAAAGAAGTGCTTACCGAAGAAATGCTAATTGATTTTAAGTTGAAACCTTTTAGTCATAGATCACTGTACATACACATGTGCCAAAAAACTCACCTTCCACTTAAATTGCCCATGACGAGCTAAACTTACTGACAGCTGTAGATGAAGCTGACATGTCTTTGCCTCGCCCCTTGCGTCTGTTCCTTTGCCAGAGATTGCTTTTCAGTTGAACTGGCAGTGAATCCATCATCCGGCATCCGATTCTCATGCGAAAAGGTCAACAACGAACCACTTGGATACTGAGTGGCTAGCTTCTAACTCTGATTCTGACTATGTACAGCTCTGACTTTGGACTTGATCTCGGACTTGGAATTTCAATCATCGTCGATGGCTTCTGTGCGTCTGGTGGCTAGTGGCCACTTTGTATTAGAACGATTGCAGCTCGATCACGTTCATGGCATTGCATACAAAGCAGGCTAGTAGGCACTTAGGCACCCAGTCATCTGTTCATCGTCATCGTCATCGTCATCTAGTCGAAAGGAAACTAAGGAAGCCATCCACAATTGGCCTGAGCCATTTTCAACGCCAGTTGATTTTTCATTCGATCCATTTGAAATTGTTTGATGCCCAGTTTGATATGGAGGCCATGATAGATGTTTGCTCGTTACTAGTACTTCGATCATATTCAGCGACAGGGCCTGAGCGAGAGAGACAAAACACGAACAGATGCGTTACCAGATGCGAATTTGGGTTTCCCTCATTACCGATTGCCGCAATGGGCAAAGGAATTTCAATACAAGAGCCCATTAAGTTGGCCTGAAAAATGGGCCAACACTTGGGTGACAGAAGGATAACTGAGAGTAAGAACAATGACATCCTTTTCATAGAAAATTGCCTTTAGTATGCAAATCGTTTATTAATCTTGTTGATCCAGACGAATGGACTCGACGATACGAGTTTGCTAATCAAGAATATATATACATATATCAATCAATAAATCAGGTAAAATATCATCAGATTAATGAAAACACAACTTAGTTAAATGGCTTAAAAGGTGTCTTCTGGAATCTTTAATACAATGTAAACATTTCACTTCAAAACTGCCAAAAAAATATTAAGTTAGATGTATCATTTCCTATACAAGGCCATCCCCTATAAAGGATTGACCAGCTAGACCATACTTTATTAAGATTTATTGTAGCCTCTACAAAAGGTGGACTACCCTTGATGGATTGGCTGATCCGGTTGAGTTTGTGACTTATTGTGAAAGATTTTAAATGCTGTTGGCTCTCAGTAGTCGACTTATCCTTGATTTTTTTAAGTGAAACACTTTAAGTATTCATTCAATGGCTTATTCTCTTTAAGTAAAGTGAAATATTTTGACACAATGATTCAGCTTGAATCAGTATTCAGCTGTCTGGTTCAATTGCTGATGATTTACTCGTAACTGTTGATATCAATTTAATTTTGAACGCGAAAAATTTCATTTTGTTTCATTTAGTGTGATGATGACTACAGCAAGGTTCTGTACCCCCCACACACACACACATACACACAGCATAAAATCAATAATGCGGCATACACACTCAGAGGGGGCGAGGAGGAGGAGTGAAGAACTTGGCGTGTTGCACTGTCAACAGTCAAGTGGCAGTGCATTAAAATTGTAAACTTGAACAACAAACAAAAGCCACAAACAGACTGCTCTACGCTTACTTTTAGCTTGTAATGGAATGGGGATGGGCAGACGTACATATAGGATGGACCCAACTATGGGACTCTTTCGGTTTGTTCGATTGCCCATTGCCGCAGGCCACAGCAAAAGGTAGCAGCACCAGCAACATCGCTGTTGCAATGTTGCAATTGTGCGCCTGGTATCCGGCTTATAAGCTGCTGGAGCTGGCAATTTCAAATTGTGCGTCACGTACACGCATAATGGGCAAATGTAATGAAAACATATGAACAGGCACGCAGGGCCAGACAGAGTCGGCCAACAGCAGCAGGGGGGGAGAGGGAGGCAGCCAGAGACCATTTCCAGTAGGCAATGGCAATTGCAAATGCACAAAATAATAATTTCGCAATACGCGCAGTTCAATTACAACTTTGAATCGCAGACGAACTACTCGAATGGAGAATGAACTTCACTTCTTGTTCTTTGCCTTTCCTCACTCTCTCTCTCTCTTGTCTCGGCAATATATATTGGTAGGTATATAATTGATATGCTCTAAGTAATTGGCGCTGACCACGCGAGCAACGTGGCTGATGCTGATGCTGCAAGTGAGAGATCAAGCAAACGATTTGTATATTGATCGGAACGACCATTCGTTCGATCGATCGATCGATCGTTTCAATCGATTGATCGGCGACACACTGGACCACCCCACCTAGAAAACCACCCCAAGCAGACATCCAATCATCCATCCATCGAGCCTAATTACATGGCCGGCAGCAACAGTCGGATTCTTAATGCCATTTTGGTTTGGTTCTCTCTTTTTTTGCTGTGTTTAAATTTTGTTTATAAATCAAAAGGCCTAATGCCTGGTAATTCACCCAACATTGTCGGTCAATGTCTCTTACCCCTGCTCTATGTATGTTGCATTGCATGTTGCTGCGGTGTCGCCAGACCAACATGTTGCCAATGCAGTTGTGATTTTCCTTTTCAGGGGTTTTATTTTGCTTTTTTTTGTTTTGTTTATGATGGGCAGCAGAGAACTTTTGCGTTTGATGTCGCCACATTTTGTAGTAGGCTGCCATTTATTGGCAATTAGGCTACGACTTTGTGAGGATGATGTTGCTGGGGTAGTCCTGCGAGTACCATTAATGCTATGTACAACAACAAATCATGGATGCAATTAGTGTGTGTTTATGACTGCAAAGGGGGCGCCATTTCAACGCTCAATATTTTGTATTTTAGTTTAGTCGATCTGTTAGGCAATTTCAGCATGTTTAGCACACCGACAATTTGCATGCAAAACTCTGATGATGGCCAATGTCCAGGCAGCCAGGCAGCCCGGCTAGCCAGACCAGTCAGTAGTCCATCCATTTGCTCCAGCTGAGTGGCAGTGGCGTCAATAATGGCCTGTCGTTGACCATAAACGCCCGCCGGTCATATTGTCGATATTTCTTGTTCTTCTTGTTGCTGCTGCTGCCTCCCATATCTATGTATCTATGTTGCTGCCAGTGTTGATGTTGCTGCTGCTGCACTAATTGCACTATATCGATGTGTATGTGCATAATGGCATAGATCATGCTAATATAATTATATATGCCCGGTTATTTCAGGCTTAAGCCATCAAATATGAAATAAGGAAGAGATAATAATTGCTCAAAATGAAGCTTTTAAGTAAAAAAGCATTTTATAGTTATGGCTTTAAAGAACAAGAAAAAAAAATCCAAAATTTCCTTATTGTTTATACTGGATTCTAAATTCCATATAAATATCCTTTTGTGTTTCGCGCTCTCTCTCTCTCAAAATGTGGGTTAAACATTGCCGACAATTTAGTGTTTTCCCAGCCTAAAAAAAAAGCAAAGCAGAAGAAAAAAATTACTTTGAATAATTTCTATATTAAACGAGGCATGAGAACAACTTTTTTTGGTTTTGATTTTGTGGGTGAACAATTTGACAGCAATTTTTGTGGCCACTAAAAAACGGAAAACAAAAAAGAAAAGCCCTAAAGCCAATTGAAGCTAGAGCTAGAGCGTGGAGCTAGGGCTGAATGCGAGTGGGTTTTCAAAAAGAATATCAACAGTGATATATCAAGCGGGGGAAAACGGGTTCAGGGGGTGGTTAGAGACGACCACAAAACGTTGATGCTGATGTTGATGCTTTATGGCTGCAAGCAAAAGAAATGCAATTTTCGGCAAAAGGCAACATTCGTCTATGACGACGACGATGGCGATGATGGTGATGACGATGGCGATGGCAACGCTGCTTAAAATTCCAAAAGCCAAAGCAAATTGCGGGCATTGCAATATTGTTGTTGCTGTTGCTACGGGTCGCTACAGCCACAACATTCAGCGTCATCACAAACATCAATTGACCCTTTAGTGCTTTAGGATCAAGCGTAATAATCGCCAACATAAAAACGCTTTGCACTTTTTTCTAGCTGGCCCCCACGGTGTTCCAGTGGATAGTGAACTATTCCACATGAAAAATTCTTAGAGCAGGCAACAGCAACATTTTAATATTTCTATACAAGTTATTTATTTTGTTTAGTACTTGAGTTGTGCTTTAATGATATCATTTTTCTTCAGCGATAACTCCTCAACAGTATCTGAGTCCTGGATCAACTGACCATTGTCCAGGGCCAGTGTGAAATCTGTTCGGCCGAATCGCATGAAATCGGCATAGACAATCCTTAGCTTCTCCATACGCATATGCAATGGTATGACAAACGTCATATGCTTTTTTCCGGGACAACAAACTTTAACTTTAACCATTGGAAGCTTGAAACAATGAATCTTTTATTAAGGAAAATATGTATTGATTTCTCGATTTCTCAAAATCAAAAATTGATGTCTACACAAAATGAAGTAGAAAGCAAGTGAATAAAAGTATTCAAAGCAAGTAAAGTAATAGTTTAAAAGAAAAATCTATGCTCACTTTATCAGATTTGAATTTCACATAAAGTTGTCGTAGTAATTCAGAAATTTTTCTAATTTGCTCATTAAAGAAAAGTCTCTCTACTAAACTAAGCTGTTATCCCTTAAGTCTTGAAACTTTTCATAGTCTTATACTGTCAATCTTTTATCGCTTCATGGAGATGCAATTCTCAACTAGTTTTAGTGGTTCAATTCTTGAGATTGTGCAAGAGCCAGCCTAAAGGCAAGATTTGATAAAGTAAATATATAAATAAATTATCTACAATATGCGAAGGCTTAAAACATCTTGTAATAATAATTAATAAGTTAATAATAATTACAGAAGAGTAAGAATGCAAAAATTAAGTTTATTTTATTAGCTTCGGATAAGTTATTAAGTTTTATAACATTTAGTCCGAATTACTTTGGAAAATACCTTTTCACTTACTAAAGGTGGTAAAAAAAAGAACAACTTTTCAGTAAAAACTGAAACAAAATATGAAATTAATCCCATTTAAAAACAAATGAAAATCAAAAAAAAAGGAAAATCTTAAAAAATTAATAATTTTTTTTTTCCAATTTCTTATTTACACGATTTTAGGCAAAATAACTATAAAGAGACGTTTTGTTGAAAGAAAAATCTGTATTAATTAATAGAAAACATCAAATAAACTAAAAACCTTAAAGCTTAATTTAGTGCAGTTTGAAGATTTATCTATGAGCAAAAAATAGATGGAAAAAATTACAACTTACTTACATATAAATACATCTATCTATGTATGTGTGGATGTATGCACATTACATTGGTTAACAGAATATCGATTGCTTTTATAACTGCTTCAGACAACACACAAAAAAAATCGCCTTTTTATTTCATTTCTATAGTTTAGTTTTTTTGTTTCTTTTATGGCACCCGCCTAAGGGTCAATTCCATACACTGTCATGTGTGGTTGCCTGTCCGAGACCCAGACCCAGACCCAGACCTAGACCAAACCTAGCTCTAGCTCCAATGTCTGAGAGTCGCGAAACGAGTGCAACACGAACTATTTAATGGACTTGGCATGCACTCCTCTATGGGCCATGTGAGAAGAAGACATCTGGCCATCCCATCCAATTCAAGTGTGTGTGTGTGTGTGAGTGTGTACGTTAATCAGCTTTGCCAGCAGGCTTTTCATCAAAGGCCAAGCGGCACCCACACACACACACACACACACATAAAAACCAGACTGAAACATGAAGCAGGCGGGCGCAAAGAAAAAAAATAAAAGGGGGAGTGTAAACGAAACAGATTAAGCATACGACGTGTTGTGCAGTTATCATCGACATCGACCCGAAATGATGGCAATGATTCCTAACGGAACGGCATGCGTCTCAGTCTCAGACCCAGTCTCTCTCATGAGACTTGGCGTCTCAAGTAATTTATGATTCGTAGCGCACGGCGAACAAATGATCTATTGCCCATTGCAGTTATATTCTTAGGCCAGACAGCACTTGTTGCATCACCCAGAACAGCTAACAGTTAAAAGTGATTTTTTTTTTGTGGTCGTTGTTCTTTATACAAGTCTGAGCTCTGTTTTTGCTTTTTATTTTTCGTATGCATCTCTTGCCCAGAGGGTCACATCATCACCGCCTCAGTCCGATCCCTGGCCTGACAGTTATAAAGTGCGCCCACAAGTCCAGGGAATGACCCAAACACACAATGAATATGCAACCAGCCAATGCATCTTACCACACGCAAAAAAAAAAAATACTTTAAGTGCCGGTCTATGAGGGAGAACAAGAGAATAACCCACTTTATGTTATACCCTTTCCTAATCCCTAATGTGCGAGGACTCAACAACAATTCTTAGGTATTCAAAACAAACATTCAGAGATCAGAACAGTAAATTTGAATTCTCAGTTAACCTGGTTAACAAAAAGACAATCTAATTTTTATTTTAGAACCAACTTAACCTTGATTAAAGTTCAAGAAGGTTGTAGTTATGTAGAAACCCTTTTGATATTTCTTAATCCTTAACATTGGATTGAATCTTTATAGAGAAACCGTATTCTGGATGCCAAAACTCCTTGAAATTATCAAAATATCATCTTATATGCTTTAATCTATAAATTTCCATTGAACAATCCTATAAAAGATATTCAGGGACAGATCCGGGAAGTAGTCCGAAGAGTCCTTTCAAAACTTCAGACTCCGTGGAGGACAACAAATTAGGGATCATACATCAATATTTTCTTATCCTTATCGAACTATAATTGGGCAATTTTGATTTAGTTTTATTACTCAGCTTCCGATTGGAAAGCCACAAAAAAGATTTTAGATATTTCTTATTTTTATATGCACTCACCTTGAAAAAGTATTCAAAACACGTGTCTATATATCATACAGATTCATATTCAGTTTAAAATTTTCCAAAAAAGCGCCGCCCTGAAATTAAAAAAGGACTCTTTAATGCTTATGCATTTAAGGATATCTAAAAATATTAGAGACATAGCGGTAAACACACTTTAATATAATTTAAAATTTACACATTTTTTACAATTTACACAATTTGTTATACCAATGAGCAAAAGGGCTAAAATAGCCAAGAAGTTAACACGTTAAGACTCATGGTTAAAAAATGGTAAAGCAATCTAGAAATTTGAATACAAGTTGTATAAGAATTTGAAGTGCTGTAAAGATAAAGCATATTAAATCTCTGTAGATTTCGATTCTATATATAGATAATAGAATACTTATTTAGTAGTTACATAGTTTAGAGTAAGAAAAAGTGCAACTATTAAATCTCTTTAAATTTTACATACCAGTCTACTTCTTTTTTTTTCTTAAAGCAGAGGTTGAGATTAAATTTAGTTGCTACTAATTAAACTGGTTTTCTTGTCTTTGGTGGGTCAAAATTGCATATAAAACGCATATACCCTAAATTTGTGGCAGGATTTTGTTAAAAATGATTAATGGATTTTTCGTGTTGGCATTCGATAGGATTGCATAAAATCGAAATCTAGAGAGACTCCAACACCATATGCGATGCGATATATCTATGTATATCAGGCGAAAGGTTGAGCACGACTTTAGCTTATTTATCATTTGGTAAATTTTTATTCTTTACATTTTACATACAACTTGATCTCTTTAAAATTACTTTTACAATTCTTGTTTTTTGTTTTTTTTTTTTTGTCTGGATTTTGTGTTTACTTAATTTTAACTAAGTATGTATAAGTATGTATAATCATGACAAATTGTTTATTAAATATACAAATAGGGTTAATTTGTAATTGAAATAATTTTATATATATTTTTTTGTTTGTTTGTATAACTTTTTTGTTTTGTTCTGATCTTTTTTTTTGGAGTTTTTGTTTTTTGTGTTGATTCAATAAAAATCTATTTAAATTTTACACTAAACTGGCTACTATAATTTATGATGGGTTTTTCTTTTGTTGTTGTTGGTAGGGGGCGGGGGCGAGTTGCAAATGTACAATACAAAGTTGGCCAAGTACCCCGAGAAATTAAAACATATTGCTACTATTCCGGCTATAATGGCGGATGGTGATGCGAGAAATGCCGCTAATGCTTCTACTGATGACTCTGCTGATGGTGCTGTTGTTGTTGTTGCTGCTGCAGCTGATCCTGCTCATGCTGTTGCTGCCTGGTACACTATAAGGACGGTGGATTATACTGAAATCCTGGATTGTTAAACTTGAAGCGCGCAATCTCGAACTGCAGTGTCTCATAGTTGATGTCGGCCAAACGCTTGAGCTGCTGAGCTATTTGCTGAGCATCATGACTACTCAGAACTGAGCCCAGAGATGGTGTGATAGTGGTGCTGGTCGTAGTGGTATCCCTTTCCAGTTTGGAATTATGCAGAGGGGCAGCTTGTATATTGGTAATACACCGTGTTGCATTTTTAACTGCAAGCCAAGAGTTAGATAAATTTATGGTTGATAATTCGATTTGTGGTAATGTAATTGCGTGAGACTCACCCTCGTAGATGATTTGATCTCTGGGCTGGGTGCGCATACGCTTAACTGGCAGTTCTCCGTTGATTAGTTTCTGGGTGGTGCCGCCAGTGGAAGTGTTGATGACCTGCCTGACTGGCCGCTGTGTGGTGGTAACGTACTCCACAGGATGAGACTGCAGCACGGTTTGCTGTTGTTGATCATCATCCACCTGCTCGTACGCTGTATTGTCTACCACAATTGTGCGATATGTACCACCGCCTGTGTTAACAGCTGTTGTTGCTTCATCTGTGGTATCCAATCCATCGCCATTGTCGCCCAAATTTTCCTCAAGCAAATCCTCTTGCTCAACATGCTCTTCGACCATTTCATCATCGTCGACCTCATCGTTAATGGCTTCTTCGACGGCAGCTTGAAGTTCCTTTTGAAACGAGGCCGATGTGCATGTACGTTGGCCTAGCTCATCCAGATCATCTTCCAATTCTTGTTTTTCTGACTTCAAATTCAGAATCGAGTCATTCGTGACGCTGGGAACTTTGCCAAAAAGATCCAGAGCCCGTGTCTCCAATGTGGTCATTGAGATGTCCTTCTCCGTCGACATCAAACTGCGTCTGTATTTGCAGCGGGTTGTGTTTTTCCAATCGTTAAGGCGCTGCATACAAATAAGAAGTGGCGGGAACTTAGTCGCTTAATCCCATCCTCTAAGCAATTGCTTTGTAAGCAAATGGAACTTACCTTGCGCCATTCCTCTGGCGTTAGCGTGGGACCGGAACTGCATTTGTTTAGACGATCGGACAGCTCTTTCCATTTTTTCGTCAAATAATTTAGATCATAATCGCGCGGCACTCGGCCAGTGGCAAAAATTGAATCTGATTCCATCATATCTATGTACATTTGATATTGCTCCGAAGAAGTGCGTTTCTTTCGCCTGTCCATCTTGCAGTCCATTTCGTACCGCTGAATCTTATAAAAGTATTTAATTTGCACTTGAATTTAGGGTAAAATCGACGCCGACGCCTGCATAAAAAAAACACAAACACAAAACAGTGTTGCAGTTGCCACAAGAACAAAGTGGTGTATCTGGCAACGCTATAAAATAGATCCAGGGCTGGCATAAATTCTATAGATAAATATATCGAATTTCGACCAGATATCGATATTTTTAAAAGTTATCGAACTCTTCAACACTTTTTTTGGGACCATATGGCAACGCATATTTAAGTACAGTGTGCCCTCATGATATGGGTAAATATTATTAGAAATGTCCTAAAAATTTATACGCTTATTTTCCATTGACATTTTCCAATAACTCGTACATCAGAACTCATCTGTGTAAGTTGCCTCTACTTACCGAAACACAAGGCAAAGAAAGTTTAGTCAACATATGCAGTGGCGCACCTAGAAAAGTGGGGTCTTTGGATTATGTGAATAATATCAAATGTTTTAAAATATGTACATACGTATGTACATATATGAATGTATGTAAGACAAAAATATATTCTCTAGTTTGAAGATTTGTAGGAAAGATCCGCCGTTCCCAAGTGGTTTTCCTTCCTTCCTCTTCTGCGGAGATACGCTTTGATCTTCTCTCTGCCAAGAATGCTTGAATTACAGGAAGTCAAATAAAAACAAATGAACTGATAAGAATTTAAACACTTTTTAAGATTTTAAGATATTAACTTTGCTTAACTTCATTTAACAATGAAAATACAATTCAAAGAGCAAAGAGTGACCATTTGGAACAGTCTTTAATCAGCATTCATCAAGTGATGGAGTCATTCAATTGTTTTCTATAATTTATTTAATTAGAGTCTAGTTAAACTTAACATTAAAATTGATTTCGAAAAATATACAGCTCGATTGATCTGGTCAGGTCTGCTAATTTTATATCTTCCGCTTGGGATTACCAATCTCTATCTATTCCTCCGACGGTTCGTACTCAAACCCGGGATTATTGAACTTAAATCGGGCTATCTTGAATTGCAGGGACTCATATTGGATATCAGAAATTCGCTTTAACTGTTGCTCAATCTGCTGGGCGAAATTTGGTATAGGGTCACTTAATTCTGTAGTGATGTACGGCGTGCGTTCGACTAAAGGAAGAAAATGTAAGAACAATTGTGAAATTGTTTATTTGTCGAACTGATTAGAGGACTTACCGTCGTAGATGACTGATGCATTTCCAGACGGTAACCGAATTCTCTTGGCCGCCTGTTGGTGTCCATTTGTATCTGTGGTTGTTGTTATATATTCCACGGCCGGCGCATCATCATCTTCCAGTAAAATAGTCCGATAAGTAGTTTCTATCTTATTGGGACGCTGTATATTATCCTCCAAAAATATCTCGTTCTCGGCATCGGTCAGATCCTCCTCTACTAGTTCCTCCTCTGTTTCTTCCTCCTCCTGCTCTTCCTCGACTACTTCTTCGGTTTCTTCCTTCCATACAGTATAATCTCGTTCTGCATTCGGCATTGCACCAAAGACTCTAAGAGCCCTGGTCTCAATCTCTGTCATTGTAATATCATTGGACTGGAGGCTTTTTCTGTATTTACACCGTGTGGTGCTTTTCCAATCATTTAAACGCTGTCGGGGATGAGTAAATTAATTAGTATTAATAAATTATAGCCGCTTGCACTAAACTGTTTACTTTTCGCCATTCCTCTGCTGATAGGTGCGGTCCCGATCTGCATTTATTTAAATCGCCAGCCAATGATTTCCATCTCACTAGATCTTCGTGACGTGATAGTCGTCCTGATGATAGTGCTGGACTGTTCTCCATCGCATCCAAATATACCTCATATTGGAGCCAAGAAGTGCGTTTGTTGCGTCGATTCATAATGGCATTGCTATTTAAACCATAAAAACAATGGAAATTAAAAAAGACGCCACCAACTTCAGGTGGCAACCAGGGATGCGTTATAACCGTGAATTAGAGATGAGCGCGTGCTCCGATAAAAGCTATATTCAAATTTAATTTTGGCCAAAAAAAAAAAACCGCAAAACAACTTAATCAAGTCAATTACGAAATAATACTGAGAATATTATTGTGTTGGCAAAAAAAGCATACAAACTTTACAACGCTAAGTATATGATAACAGTGTAGACTATGGAATATTGTTTTAAAGTATTTTTTAAAGTAAAGCAATGACACAATATAAAACACTCACTGTAAGCACCACTATATAAAATTTAATAAAACAAGAAAAATACCTTTTATATGCAAAATCTTTATTTAAGCTCGTGCTTTTATGGCAATTCAAAAAATATTAGTACATAATTTAAATGTGAATAAGACATTTTAAATTTGTTTTCTTATTATGAATAAAAGGTCCATTACTAATTTTGAAATAGCGTGGGGGTGTGTGCCTGCTCTAACTTGGTAACAAAATACCAAATTAGTATGACCCTCTCTCTCTCTGGGCCAATTGTTCCTCATAGTTTTCCAGAACGAATTAAACTAATTTTTCATGTGATTATAATTTTACTTTATTGTGAAATTGAACAACCAATAAAAGTGGTAAGAAGATGTTGATATCATTGGGCATCTATAAAGCAAGCCCATAGATTAGAAAAATTGCTCAAAGGCGTGAAAATAGCCATTTTTTCACCCCACTTCCATCAAAAATTCACATACATTTCTTTGGACCAGATGATAGACTAGCGCGTGTGGGAGTGGGGGAGAGAGAGAGGGTGCCAGAGTTTGACTGTGTGTGTGTGTGTGAAGGTGAGGGTGAACGGAAGGGAGAAGAAGCAAGGCGAGGCGGTAACGGAGAGTAGAGAAACACACGAAGCAGAAACTCAATTTGCCCGAGCTCCGTTCCGAATTGAATTTCCAGTTCCAGGAGAACTTTAAAAAAAAGAAAATCACACAAACAACACATAAAAAAAAAACAAAAATAATTTTGTTGTTGAAATGGCTGAGCCGTATCTGATAGAGGAGCCAGCAGCAATGGCTGCGGTATCGGAACCAACATCATTTGCCCATGTATCTCCCTCTATAATGGAGGCAGTTGATGAGGCAGCAAGAACTGGATCAGCTGCTGAAATTGAAGGTAATAGAACAGATGGCTCTGGCGGTGGCCCAGGTGGAGGTGGTGCCGGAGGAGGAGGTACTTTAACCCTGCCAGCGGCAGCTATGAAATTCGCCGATCTCACCGAAAGCGGAAGCGAAAGTGGCGATGGTGAGCCGGATGCAGAGCCAGGAACGTCGGCTGCAGCCCGTTCCTCGCCACCCCCGAATTGCGCCATCTGTTTATCACGATGCAGACGCAAATGCTTTACGGACTCATGTATGCATCAGTTCTGTTTCAAGTGTCTCTGCGAGTGGAGCAAGGTGAGTCAGAGGGCGGCGATCGACTAGACTAATTTAATTAATCACATTTCATCTTCCTTTCGCAGGTTAAGCCGGAGTGTCCACTATGCAAGCAGCCCTTCAAAACTATCATTCACAACGTTCGCACCCTGGATGACTATGACAGGTATCCAGTGCAGAGTTCCACACCTCCCGTTGCGGAGCACTCATCACTACGCTTTCACATTGTCAATATACGGCGGCAAAGATTCATGCCGCTCCTCCAGAATCAGTCTGTAATGACAAACGATGTAGATGGTGGTGGTGGCGTTGGTATAATTGGTGCCGGAGATGGGGACGATGCTGATGGAATGCGTGTAAATCCATCCTTAAATCGCTTCGAGCCTTATCGCATGGAACTAATGAATTTCTATCGTAACGACCAGGATGCCCTCGCCTCGAGCAGTTCCCTGAGTCAGCTTTGGCGACGTTATGTCTACGATCGAAAATTGTATGCCCTGCCTGTTAGAGATAATCTCACCGGCCAGTTTCGTGAGTGGACCGCCCGTTTCTACAGGTGAGTAATTTCATGTTTTGCTATTATCCTTATGGAAATCTTACAATCCTTTTGCGTTTTGTTGTAGAAACAATCCTGCTCAAATGCATCGACTAATGCCCTGGATTCATCGTGACCTTGTCTGCCTGCTAAGAAATATGTCACATACAATTAGTGCCGTGATGCATGTTTTGCATCAGCTTCTGACTATGAATAACATCTTGGGAGCCTTATTCCGTATACGTTTGACTCCGTATTTGGGTGAGCGTACAGCTCACTTCATTCACGAGCTCTTTAACTTTGCGCGATCGCCATTCGATATGATAGGCTATGATCGTGTAGTCCAGTATTCGGCTCGTGTGGCCGAAGAGGTTGAAATTGATCTGCTCGATATGGGCTCACCGGAATCATCGAATGAAAGTGATGTTCATTTGGATTTGGTTGGCGATGGAGAAGTCGCTGGCTTACCAAATATTGCTGAAAACGATACCAGTGATTTTGGGACCGGGAATTCACACAATAGAACTGCACCTGCCCGGCCCTCAACCAGTGTAATTGTAACCAATCCTAGTGCTACACATTCCTTCAGCGTTACCATGGCCAGTGATGGCAGTGAACTACCAGGCATTTCCATAAGAAGAACAACCACGTCAACGGTTGGCTCCCAGACAGTTGCCATTAATTTAAGCATGCGCCGTCCAACGGCAACGACTGCCACATCCAACGACATCGACGAGGAGGAAGTCATAGAGATCGATGATGGTGATGCGGCAGCCAATGCCGAGGTGGCCGCCATTAATGATGGCAGCAGTAGTCGTCGTCATGCCGGTGCCAGCTTACCAGTGAGTGCCCACATTGAGTTACAGAGCAGCGATAGCAGCAACAGCTCCTCTTCCACATCGGATGATGATGAATGCGTCTTTGTCTTGGAGCGCAAACCTCCTCATTTGCGTACCCCTGAATTGGTGAGTCTGGATTCCAATTCGGACTCGGATGTGGTTTTTGTCGATGAACAAAAGGCGGCCAATAGCAGTGGAGGGGCAAATGCTACGAATCCTTCAGCCACCACCAACTCAAGGAATGTTGATGACTTGGAGGAAGAGGCTGCCCATGTGGCCAGTGAACTCTTTATGGGCCCAAGCACCAGTTCGGGTGTTTGCTCCGGCACAGGCAAGAATTGGAGAAAGGTGCTAGAGATGGCACGGCGAGAGGATGAGTTGCGCGGTAAAGCACGCCGCAAGCGTGCATCCCGCCGGAGCCTCAATGTAACCAGCAGCAGCAGTAGTAGTGACAGCAGTAGCACCTCAAGCAACTACAGCTCGACGAGCAGTGAAGACGATAGTGAATCGGATAAAGAGGCTGCCCGAAGAAAACAACGCATGGAGCGAAAACGTAATGCACGCAAACGAGCATCCAAAGAGAAGATCAGCAAAACGCCAAGAAAACGCAGTAAACGGCAAGTGCCGCCACAACCGGAGGAGCAGGAACAGGAAGAAGAGGATGAGCCCCTAATAGATCAGAAGGAGAGCACCAGCTCTAGTAGTAGCTCGAGTAGTGATAATAGTGATAGCACTGAAGGGAGTGGTAGGTTCTTCAATTCACTGTGGATGGCACAAAAGAAGAAACAAAACTACTCGTTTTTTATTTTGTGCCAAAGCAGTGTATTTAATGGTATTTATAATGGAAACTTTCATTAATCAATATCTCTATAATCATACAGGCAAGAAGAACACAAATATCAACAACACCAGCACCTGCGATGATGACGACGACGATGATGTCGATAATAGCAGTGAGAATCTACAACTTAGTGCTCTCCGGGCAACCCTTAAAGCGGAGGCCGCTTTGGAGGATCGCAAGCCGCTGAAATTGGAGCTACCTGCAAAGTATCTTCAGACGGCGGACGAACAGCCAGTGGCAGATGAAGGAGATGAGAATACGCAACCCGATTTGGCGACATTGCAGTCCAAACGTAGACGTCGTAGTGGCAGTAGCAGCAATCTATCCAATCATAGCGCTAGTTTAGCCAGCAATACAACTACAGCCACATCCTCGGCAGCCACTGGTTCCGCTCCAAGTCCATTTAAATGGATGGTGGCTACCGAAGTTAGTGATCCTCTGATGCGTGGTCTTGCCACCCCAACTGAGGTACGGGATATTGCAAATTCTCTAATTGAATTATCCACTTTAACGCATCAGAGAAATGAGCCTAGTCTCTTCAATGATCGTTCCGATGGCGGTGTAGAAGATGCAATTAGTTTTCTCGGCCATACACTGCCAAGCAGCAATACAAATACCTTAGAAGAGGAGGCACATTTGGGTATTTATTCAGATGCCGAAACAAGCCAGCAATTTCCACTTGATGTGACCATTGATGTTGTGGGTGAGACTGATGTCAATGCCGATGGCGAGGCTGAAGCGGATGTTGGGGTTGAGGTTGAGGCTGATGCTGATGTTGATGGTGAGGCAGAGGCTGAGGAAGCTGACACAGATGACGAAGACGATGGAGAGGAAGAGGAGCTGGAACTAGAACTGGGTGGCAATGAAAGTAATGAGGCAGATGATGAGGCTGTCATGTCTTTGACGTCTCTTAATTAAGCATTCAAGTTTTTAATTTTCTATCTATACAAAACTAATTTTTTCAACAACATTGTTTGGACCATTCAAATTAATTTATTCACAATAGCTTTATAAGATCAAAATGCCCTCTTCAAAAGGATAATGATCTAATGTTTATAACGCACATAATTTTGCGCTCTCCCCTGTGGCTCTATTTTGGATGCCTTAACTGAGTGTCTTGCAGAGACTCCAAAAGACAATGAATTGTAAGATGATCATGTCACAACTTAACTTCCGGGTTTTATTCAGAGTCAGTTGATTGAATGAAATAATATAACTTCACACTTTGATCCAATGAAAGATTTCAATTAGACGATAAGTTAAAAAAAATCCCAAATCTCTTGTGAGTTCTTTTTAAATGTCGGCAAAAGCGTTATAAATGTTTTTAAAGTTTAAGTTAAGTTTATTATCATTATTTGCACCATAAGTTATGTAAGATTATAAATCGTAAGTGAATGAAACATTTTTTTAATTCTTATAATTGTAATTTGTTAATAAGTTCCATTTTACACCCAATCGATCAATGTAAACTTATACTACAAATCACAAAATGATTTGCCAAAAAAAAGAAAATCAATTTCAATTGTAATAAGATCTAGGATTGCCATTTTAAGTTGTATATACATATATGTAACACTAAAAAAACAAATTCAATACCAACTAAATATTTACTATATACATACCTGTAGTTAATAATAAATGTCCCAGCATGAACTCATTCGACCCCCCTCTCCCCCTATTATACACAAAATCGCATCGCATTTTTAGCCAAATTCTAAATACATGTGATTCCCTCAAAGATCCCCCACTTCTCCCTTTATCATAATCATTGTAAATGTATTTAAAATTAAGTTAATATAACTATACAAAATTATATATAACAATATATACATGGAATATATTAAAGTTTATAGTTTAAACAAAAAAATAGATTTAAAAGTTGCTCAGGCAAAACATTTTTTTCACAAGCAAACATTGTTGAGCCCGATCAATAGAGCTGAGCTAATTGGTTCTTAACACTCAGCAGCTAAAGAAAAGCGACACATGAGATAAAAAATTACAAAAACTAAATAAATGTAAAGATTTATGGTAAATTTAATATACATATCTACTTCTCTTTATTCATTATCACCTTGTCGGATATATATTTTAAAATTTTCTTCTTACCTTACTTACTTACTTCAGTCCGTATCAGCCTGCTAATATCTTATACGTGTTGTGAGTTGAGAATTCTCTTTTGGATCAGGAACTGTAAAATAATTTATTTAATAATTAGTTAATTTAATAGACTTATTAATGAGCGTTTCAACTATAAAAAGATATAAAGGTGTAGCAAAATTGTCGTGAATTTACAATATTTTACTGTGACTTTGTCAAACTTGATCAATATCGGATAATTAAATATAGTAGCGTCGAGAAAAAAGGAAGGCTACCATTATAATCCAAACTATTTTATCAGATCTGCTACCACAAACGGATCCAGGGGGTTATCCAGGGTAAAGACAGCCCAAAATATTTGATTATCAAATAATTTATGATTTTCGAGCCTCTTTTTATGCTTAACAAGTGAGTTTTCGTAGTGTACAAATATTACCAAATTATTTGAGTCGAATACCCCAGAAGTATTTCCGATATCTGTTCATGTTATCTTTATATGTATTTGAATACTTTTGGTGTCTATTTTTACTGTGATGAAATTTAAATGATCACCGACAAAGTACTACAATTTATTTAAATTTTTACTGCCATGTAAAAAAGTTATTAAAATTTGAATTTTCCATTATTGGAAAGTTGTTGCCCTTCCCGGACATTTTTGTAAGTCCAGGGCTGACGAAACATTCCTTTTAAATTTTAGGTCACTCTCTCGCCTAGATAGGACTTTTTCCAAATATAAAATCTTATTACATTACATTTATAAGTGCAGATCGAGTTATTAAATAGACTTAAAGGGTATACAAAAACCGCTTAAACAAAACTTAAACTCGTGCAGGTAAATGCTACAAGTTTGACTGAGTCATCGTGTAGAAAGGCCCTTTTTTTTATTGCCACGTGCCGAGTGAACTTTGAATCTTTGGGCTCTCCCTTTTGGCTCCGGATCGGCTTTGTGTATAAATTTTGTCTGGCAATTTGATAAGAATTGTGTTTAAAGTATTAGCAATAATTGTTTATATCAATTTGAGCGGGTGTCGCGTTGTTTGTTTATGTTTAAATAAATGTGAAACTAATCACAGGGTTGCCACACTTTTTGCAGCTGTCAAACCAATTTGTCATTTGTCCCATATCAGAAGGCATCAGTTTCGTTTGCAGTTTCAGTGAGACCGGTTTGGAGTATTGTGGAACGATCATGAGTTCACGTTATAAGATTTACTGGCGGGTCTATATCTATGCCAATTCCTTGTATTCCCTACCATCTCGCAGCACGTGCGACTATCGCGAATGGACTCCTTTGGTGTACAGGTAAGATTTAAGCTTTTCCTCTTTTTCTTGGAACCCATAAACACGTGTTCACTCATTTAAGGCGCGGTTCTTTTGAATTGCATCGCATCATGGTTTGGGTATATCGTGATCTCTCCGTGCTTTTACGTAACTCTAAAAGGAAAATGAAGTATGCCTATGACACCATTTTTGAACTTTTGCCTCTGTATAGCATGAAGGATGAAGAGTTTAGCAGAAGTCTATCTGTTTACTTGGACGACAAGACCAATCATTTTATCCATGAGCTTATTAACTTTGCTCGGTCACCCTATGATGACGTCATCTCCTACGAATGCAACGTTCAGTATTGCACTTTAATTAAGTTTAGCCCAAAGATGGCGGGAATTGATGAAATCAGTGAGACCTTGGGCGATCTGCATAGTTTTGTAGAATTCTCACGTCGAATTAATGATGATGATTGCAGCGGCTTTGAGGCCGATCTGGAGGAACCGGATGACGACAACGATGAATGGGTTATTCACCAAACGCGAATGTTAGCAGCGGCGGCAGCAGCAGCAGCAGCATCCGCTGCAGCAGCAAGTCAACAGGTGCCCCAAATAACACCTCAAGTGATGGTACCACAAACACCACCAACATATACAGACAATCTTGAATATGAAATGTTTATCGAACAAGCCAGATTGCAGCAGGCATCGCGTGCAAATGATGAGTTGAATGGTGTATATATGCCAAATTTAAGTCTTGCAGGAGTAGCTACTAATGGTGCTGGTGTTGGTGTTGGAGCTGGAGCTGGAGCAGCTCCTGTAGCAGATGTCATGTCAGCTCCGCCTATACCACCGTCGAGGACTATTACTGTACGTCGCCCTCAAATGGGCAGACGAGGCAATCGTCGTGATCGTCCGACTGGTACTTTTAATTGGCCAATGGGCTAGTCCTCATTTAGTCATCAGCCTTTGTGATTATAATTTCATTTCATGAACATGTATAAAACATTTCTACAACGAATTTAAACTAACTTTTTAATGCGCTCAACAAAGGAATGAACAAAAAAATGTATGCGAGTTGAGGGAGAAAAGCAGAGAAGACAGAAGATAATAAAAGGTTCCAAGAGCAGGCATCAAATATTGATAAAGGTAGTTGGTACTTTTGACGTAAACGCAAAACTGGGTGGGTCGGAAGGTGGAACGGTTGGCAAATAACTGAAAAGGGATCGCTCATCAATAAGGACATGACGTTAAAATTGCGTGCCAAATATGCCTTTGACGCATATTTCGCTTGTTGTCCTGTGTGCAGTCCTTTTTTTTTTTGTTTTTGGTTTGGGTTTTTGTCTTAATTTTGCCGAGAAAAGGTAACCGAGCGTCAAAGGGGAGGCATCTTACCCTCCACTGTCACATGGGGCCACTGACGCTGGCCTTCCTGTCCTAACGCCTGCCTCTCGGCCTGGCAGGGCATGAAAAATTGAATTACACGCACTTTTGCGCATAAACGAGAGCAAAATAAAATTGAACAGCAACAACAACAATAAGATGAGCAAAAATGTCGAGTGAAAAATGCGGCCGATTTAGGGTTTGATGATTCGAGTATAGAAGAGAGGGGAGTGAGGAGTGGAGGTGCCTCATGAGTGGGTGGACGGGGGGCAGCTGCTTGTGGTAGCAAATTTATGGCCAGCAAATTGAGTTAAGTTCCCTTTCTTTTAGCCTCCTTTTTTTTTTTTTTTTGTTTTTGCCAAAAGGTATATAATATAATTGTCCTGCTGTACACGGTAATTCAATGCATATTTGATTTTATGATTTTGCGAAGGAAACAAAAGAAGGCATTAATGCATATCAAATGAATGGCCCAAATGAAGTAAAAGAACAGTTTTGGGTTTGAATATCAAGTAAATTGAAATTGTGGTTTTCAATTGAATTAGACTTAAGTAGGGTTTTTTTTTCTTCTACTAAACTAACCAACTTCTATTATATTGAATATGACAGACAAAAGAACTTGGAGCATCTGTAAATATTCTTCAGAAGGGATTCATTTTGCTTTCCTTAGATTTGGAATATTTCAGATTTAGGTGAAACGGAACCGGATTTCCCTGTTTGGTTCCCTCGACTACATAAAAATATTCATTTACCTGACGAACTTTAAATTTAAATTTAAAAAGTCGAAAATTTAATTATTTATTTTTAGTTGGCATTATGGGCTTAATTCCTTTCAGCCTTTAGGTCTTCAGTTGAGTATATCAAAAAGGATTTCATTATATACTTTGCTTCCTGCATATAGAAGTTAGTTCGAATTTGATGGCCATTAGTTTTTAAGTACTGTATCGAGTTTCAAGTGAATACTTTATGGCCGTCGGGCATTACGTGCAAGAGTTAAAATTTTAAGTCGACTTATTGTAGTTTATGTGATACAAGAGGTTGAACATTTTTAAATCGATTTGTTGGGAAAGCATAATATTTCAGTTTAATAAACTCTCTAACTCAAAACTTTACTGAAGCTTAGTTTCAAATTTTTTATTTATAATTTAATTGCATATAAAATGTTAAGCCAAAAATAACTTCTAAGTGTTAATAATCCAAACAAAAGAAGAAAAATTATTATGTAAAGTTTTCTGTTTACTTATAAGTAGTAATTTTTTTTTTTTTTGATTTTGACAAGTTGGGAGCGAAAAATTTCTCAAGTTTCATAAAAGGAGCCCCATGAAGACGATAATTAACTGAGATTTCCGAGGAAATTGAATACTAGTTTGTCTGTAAACAAAGGCTGTCAACACTTTAAACAAAACAATTGAAGTTTATTATCTTAAATACTCATAGAATAGAAGAACGGCGAGTAGAAAAATTGTTATTAGTGGTTTTGATTTCATATTCCAAGCTAATGCCCTGCAAATGAGTTGGGTATGCCAGTGGGAGCAAGGTGGGAAGGGAGACGGGGGGTGAAGCTTAGGGCTTAAACATCTTTTGAAACTTGGCCAACAGTCTAGATGTCATTAGGGCTATGTTGGGTTGCATTCGCTTGGGCTGACAAACTAATTTGCGTAATGTTGACGAAAAACTTTTTATTTAACTTGGCTTGACTTGAGTTGAGCTGAGTTTGCTCCTTCCTCAACGCCCACTCAAACACGCCCAGGGTATTCGTAAGTTGCAAGGCAAAGAAATAAAAGCACGATGGAGCTCTAAACTTTATTTTCTTGCCTTTCGCAGTTTTTCCTTGCATTTTACCCAAAATGCAGGCGGAGAGACGATTGGCTTGGGTGGATGAAGTGGTAGGAGAACATTTTTGACAATCTGACAATTGGCGACTCATGACCGCTGCAGATTTTCAGTTTGAGTTGTAAATTATCCAGCCAACAAATTAAAGCAGTCAGATATCAAGTATACGCACCCCAATCCACACTCCTCACCCCAAAAAATCTGAGACTTTTATGAGAATTTTATGAAAATGAGACCTACCCATGAGGCTGATTTTGATCTCTTAGTTCGCGCATAAATGTTTATTTCTCAGCTTTCTGGCTTATCTCAAAAATTATGCGCAATGCTTCACACACACACACACAAACATACTAGGAGAGTGAGTATGAGGAGGAGAAAAAAAAAAACCGAAATAAGAAATTTAAATAATTGCCACATTTGCCGCTGCCAAGCAATTAATCAAAGCCAGCCCCAAATGATATTGCGGTCCGATGGAATTATGAATGAATGAGAGTGAGCATTTAACCCTAATGAAGGCAGCCACTGATTTATGTTGCCAGAAAATGTTTGGCCACCTGTCACCCATCCTAAGCAGATCGAATGTATACTCCATCTTCAAAACCTTAAAAAATTCTATAAAGTATCCATTCAGCATTCAGCAGGTAAGAAAACTGAATCCTTTGCGTAGCATCGCTATAAATGTGCAAACTTGATTTGGGATGGTTATGGAAGGAGAGGGGGAGGGGAGAAAGAAATCAGCCAGCAATGACTCAATTTACGCACAAACTCAAGCCCGAGGAGAAGCGCCAGAAAGTTTAAAGAATAATACGCTATATATACACATTTTCTATATACTGAATATACATTTGTGTGTGTGTGTGTGTGTGTGGGTGGGTGTAGGAAAAAGTATTTGCAGGGGGTCGTAAATTGCGTGTGCCTGGCGATTTAATGCTTGGATTCGATTGCACTTGCCTTTGAATTGGCTTGGAGCACTCAAAATAGTTGCTGTCGTTTTTTTTTCGGTGGGGGTAAACGATAAAGACAAACTCGAATGACTCAAGTGTTGGCCAATTGATAATCAGGAAAATAAATTAAGTTGCGGAATAAAATCGATAAACATTACCGCTGCAAAAACTCACATAAACCCTGACGTTGGCATCTTTTTAGGGTCGTAACTCTAAACGAATTGTGATCGGGAAGCCATTTAACTTCTTTTTGAGACCCCTACAAAGTATTGGCTAAAATGTGAGCACAATTTGACGTGAAGAGGCTTAAAGATAGCTCAACCTGCTTAGGCACAGTGGTGCGCAGTTTATTTGTTTGAGTTCACTATAGAAACATTTAAAAACTTAATAAACATTTTATGAAATTTCTCATTTAAATCGCCTAAGAACTAAGATCTCACAATATTATAGAAGATAGCATATTTTTGAACTGAAATATAACAAAATAGTCAAATCGAAAATATCTCATTGATTAATCTTTTAACGGGAAATTCGAATTGACACGATTTTCTAATATTTTTATATCAGGGACGGATCTAGGAAAGGCTCCGGACTCTCTGTAATACTCCCCTGGATCCATCACTGTTTGGAATACTTACTCCAAATATTTCTTTAGTAAACAAATATATTTGTTTCTCGATCAATGTTTATATTTCAATTTGTGTTTTGATAAACAAAACTTTGTTTATTCGTAAACAGTAGAGCAATAAAATGCCAATATTTTGGCATTAATTATAAATTAAGAAGCTAGACATTTTTAGTATGGCATAAAAGTTTCTTATGATTTAATAGAAAAATCCACTCATAATTAGTTAAACTGTCTTCTTTAATTATTTTCTTCATTCTGTCGTCATTTTTAAGTATTATTTGATTAATTAATTTTAAGAATTTTATTTTCTGCATATTGGCTAAAAGTTCATTGTTTTTATTGTTCAGAAATTTTGGCAAATTTTTGGAAATTAAAGAAATTTTAACGTCATTAAAATATAAATTTTAAGGCTAATTGAAACCTATATTTAGGTTGAAGAATTTTTCATAGGTTTTCCATAATTTTAAATTATGTGCTGGAAGTGTGAAGCTTCTTCTATAATTTTTGCAAAGTGACAAAAAAATATTTTTTGTATAGTGGGTAAGAAAATGTTTTCAAACTTAAAGCAATTAACGAATTTTCAATAAGTCTATCAAGATTTTTAGAACATCTACATAAGTCGTTGTTATATTTTTTTGCTTATGGCCTCTTCAGTTTGTCCTATTAATACTCTATAAAGTCAGAGGGTAGAATGGTATTTAAAGCTCTTAAAAATGTTTGTGGGAGATAGGATTTAATGATGAGTTATGTTTATGGCCGGAAACTGTTAAAGTTGTATTTTCGCAAAATTTATTCGGTACTTAAAGTTTAATATATCAAATAAATTTCTTAAAAGTCGAATAAACAACATTTTTTTTTTACCAGGATGATTGAAGATGCATTGTTAGTTTAATTGAAAATAATTACTACTTGCTAAAAGGGTATTTTTAAGTCTGAACTGAATGGTTTCGGCATTTCCCTGTTAGGCTCGTTTTTCATGTGACTTTGTGCTTTCGTTTGGCATGTGTCATAAATCTGCTCCCGCGCCTTAGCTTCCGCTGTTGCCGTTAAGAATCAAGCTATTTATCAAAAAAACGCGTCGACGACGACGACGACAGAGACGTCATGTGGTGCCTCAGCTCCAGCTCCATCTCCATCTCCCGTCTCAGTTTTCTGCGTGGGTCTTATCATCATTGGAAGTTGGTAACGCCTTTGGCGGTATGGGCTCATATGTTTCGCCGCAGGATTTTTTATGGAGGTAAAGTTTGTTTGCCACAAACTTTACGCTGCCATTCTGTCACTTTCACTCTCCTTCGCTGTCTCCCTCTCTTGGTGTTGCGTGCATGCATGTCACTTTGGGGGCAGCAACAGCAACAAAAATCTGGTAATTTGTACCTTCAAGGTTAAATGTTAATGTCCGACATTACAAAACATTTGTCATGGCCAAAAAAAAGAAGCGAAGAAGAACGCAGTAAACGGGTTATGAACACGTGCAACAACAACAAAGGTGGTTGCCCGGTGTCGGCCAAATGGTGCGTATACGTAATTTTTACGGTCTTGCTAATTTGACTGGCTGGTTTGGCTGGCTGAAACAAGAACTAACTGTTATAGTTAGTTTGCTTAGGTTGCTCTGGCTCATAATTTAAAAAGAAGAACCGACTAAAATAAACAGAAACAAAAAAACAAAAAACCAGCAAAGGACACAGGACATTATTTGTGGCAGTTGTTGGCCATTATGGCTGAGCGAAGGCGCATAAATGGCAGAAAACACAAACCAAGGTGATTTTGTGGCATCGGCTTCGGGTCTGGCTCTCTGGCTTTGGCCTTAATGGCAACTGCAAATGCTGCTAATGTTAATTTAAGAAAATATTTCTAGGCCCGAAAAACCATACATACATACGTACATGCGTGGTATAGGGAGGCGAGACGGAAACACTTGCGGTCGGGCAACATTTGGGGTAAATATTATTTGCGGTCAAGGCTTTAGACATTTAGTTTTCACAAGCCAATCCCCTTGACGACGATTCTGAGACTGATTTGGTGTAAAGGAGTGGACTGAAAGGCAGTGAAAAGGCTGCTGCTTGGAAAGTAGCGGCAGAGCAAACTAATTAAAGAAATATTCATTTAAAAATACTTGTACCGAAATAAACATTTTGGCTTCAGCCTGTGACGTGCAAGGGGCAATCAATTATGGCAGCTCCTACGGTTGCCTACATGCCACACACACACACACACTCACTCACTCAGATACACACCGAAAACAATTAATTATGTACATTTTGCTTAGTGTTTGCTTCTGTCTATGTTTGCCAAAAAGAAGTACAAAAGGATACGAGCGATAGAAGGAGAGAAAGGCAGTCAGCCTTGAGCTCAGACGACAGCATATGCTTATGCATGGCTAATTACGACAAATCCTTGCCCAAAAAGCAACCCCTCCCAGTCACCACACCACATCCCCTACCATTTTGGCCATTCGCATAGCTTTCCCCAGCAAAACATCCTTTTCCCCACACCAAAAGTCCGCGAGAACAAACGCGCCTAAATGAAGCACAACAGCAACAAGAAAACACAAATAGGATACTCTTTCTCTATCTCTCTCTCTCTCTGTCTCTGTGTGTTTGTGTGTGCGAGTGTGTGTAGGCGTTCATAATTATGGCCGTATTTAGAGAAATTGGTTATTATGTGCTTAACGCCATGTGTCTGACTGGAAATAGTTTGTCTTTGCCTTGCCAAGTAACGAGGGCCCACATACAAAGTTGCCAAAGCTTGAACTTTTCACTTCTTATGGGATAAACGTAGCTTGTTAACAGTGTCTATTTATTGGTAAGGCAATTTTGGCAAAAGTTAACCATAGTTTTCTTTATTCGCCTAGTACTACGCATTGTGGCTATATAATATACATATATTAAATTAAACCCTTTTTTCTGCAATGCTATATGTAACTTCTTTGTGGAACTTATCGATAGTCTAACGATATCATAGTTTATATTCGATTCTTAAACGATATTTACCGATCATATATAATTGGTAATTGCGTAAATAAAGCTTTAGATTAATGTCTTAGCTTAGAGATGACAATTTATCGATTGTTTTTGTTACTGTTATCGTTTCAGGAATTCTTTGTTGATTGAGTCTAGAATTTTCATTACCGATACCATCATTCGTTGCGCCACTAAGCAATGATCACTGTAAGAACGTAAAGATTGTCAGTCAGTGACATTACTGATAACTGTTATATCTACCCTCTTGGTTAGTTATTACTTGGCCTGTTGTGCTTGCCTAATACTTGAAATTGTTTACTAATTCATTATTATTGCCACTTTAAGCATATTGCCATGTCCAGAATATACAGCTTATCCTTGCTGTTGCTCCTTGAACAATTAGCTTCAACTGGATGTATGTACATATGTATGTATGTACGAATTGTAGGGATGAGTGGTGCCCATCAATACTGCCTATTTGTGCCTCCTGCCAATTGGCAAACCCATCAATCCATCCATCTATCCAACCATCCATCAGTTGTAATTAATCATGCTACTTGCTTAATGATTTCACTTCAAATGTGCAATAAATTAATGCTGCTTCTGAGAATGTGAGATAATTGTCACATGTTGCACTTATTTTTTTCAAACGGAGAATGGGAAGTGCTTTCTTTCCTCAGCCTGAGGATGACCTAGTCCATCAACGGGTTTTTTTTTTTTGTTGTTTTTGGTTTTTGCAGGCGTTGACAATTCAGCTGATGAAAACTTTATGCCTTGGATGTCATTGTCAGAAATTGCAGTGGCTTTTTGTTTTGGATGTGCGGAAAAAGTCACAATACAGAACCATAAATTCATCATCTTTGGGATTGACAATAGACTGGGCTGTCAGTCAGGCATTCTGTCAGTCTGTCATGTGTGGCTAGACAAAAGACAAACAGTCTAATAGTCAGTCCAAACAAAACAAAAGAAGAAAAAACCAAATGCAGACGAAAGGCCATTGCCACAAAGGAAATTCAATTTGCATCTTTTTGCAACAGACAACATAGTAAATTAATTTAAAAACAGAAATCAACACTAAACATTTTCACACATTGGATATTTTTAGCTATATACTAGATCAATAAATACCTAAAAATTGTTGTTATAAATAGTTATGAACGATGAAGAAACGAAAATGATTCATTAAATTAAATGCGTGGGTTACTTTTCCACCTCAACAAGTGAACTGGAAAGAGAGAGAGAGAGAGAAAGTAAAAAGATCATTCGAATGAAAAGTAACTGCGGAATAAGGAAAAACCTTGCAGGTAATACGCATAATTTTCTTTTCAGTTTTCTACGCGACAAAAAAATTGGTAAATGGCATTTATTGTTAAATTCTTTTTGCATCTATACAAGAGTATTTATGCATATATTTATATATAGTGTGAGAGAGAGAGATAGGGAGAGTGAGATGCAAATATGTAGACAATTTCCACACATTCAGGTTCATTGGGGTCGGGCGAAAGAAGAAAGCTTCTGTGAAAGTGAAAAAAAAGGAGAGGGGGACTAACGGGGGAGATTGATTTTTTTCTTCTTTCGAGAGGGAATGCGAACAGACAAAACAGAAATATTTATTTGTTGGTTGCTTGGCAAAAGATTATTTTTATAAAATTCACCTCAAGGAAGAACGGCTGATCATTGTCGTCCAACGGAGAGCCCCACATTCATTTTCATTTCTGGCATGCTCGCGAGTGGACGTATACGCAACCGACCAATTAAGCAAATAGCCTTTTAGTTCGATAAAAAAATAGAAAAATAAAAACACATATAGATCAAACGAGAACGTATACAAGAACGAGCGAGCGAGCGAGAGAGTTGACGTGATCGGGTCTTTACACCTGTGCGTTGGGTGTCGACAAAAGGTGAAAAGGGTTCATCGCATGAACTCTGCCCTCGTGTGTGTGCCTCAAACAAAATCAAATATAAAAAAGCCATAAATTATAATAATAAATAAGGCAACAAAATTTGCATAGTTCGAAAGAGAGAGAGAGAGAGAGAGAGAGAGCAAAATAAAAGAAAAGTTGGTGGTGTTGCTCTGCCAACCGCCGAGGCATGCGAATAAATTTGCCACGGCTACAACAATTATCCTCGAATTGCAGTGAAATCCTCAAGTGAGTGAAGAGTTTTCTTTTTTCGCCCTCACCTTTCTTGGTTTTCGCCTGATTATGTAAAATGTCAAAAACTGAAAATGTCATCTGGTTGACAAAACTCATACCCACGTAGCCCGCCCATCGTTAACGCCCACCTATTGCCAAGAGCTGTCAAAATTATTTTCATCTTGGTGGCATTTGTTGTTGCTGTTGAAATTTATGCATATAGATACAACATTTTATTAACACACACACACACACACACACAAAAGTTGTTGCTCAGATTTAGATATTCTTTTTTTTTCTTCTGTGCTTTCTATTTTTTATATGTAGATAGTCATCAAAAAGCATGGCAATAATTTCACACACTCAAATCTCACACACATTGGCATTGCTCATACGCCGCGTTGTTGCCTTATTTTTAGTTCTATTCAATCAGCGACATTTTCTTTGCTTGTTATTCTTTGCTTTTCCCCTTCTTTCTTGCTTGTTTGCTGCCAAGCTCTTCATTTGCTTTGCCTCATTCCACTAATTTTCGGATTTTCTTGCATATTTGACTTGCGCTTTGTTTCTTTTCTTCTCGTCTTTTTTTTTTTTTGGTTTGCTATGTTTTGTGCTTTTTCATTGCGATTATTCAGTTTTTTTTTTGAGTTGGTTTCCCGTCGGCCATTAAAATTCTTTTCTATTTGGCCATTTATTTTTATTTTCACACCTGAATGTTTATTCTGAATACATTCATTTAATTTTCAATTCATTTTCATTTCATTTCTCATTTCATCTTTCTGTTGTTGTTGTTGTTTGTTGTGCAAAATTAAATGCAAAAGATTAAAATGCCATTTCAATTTTCCTTCCCCCTGCGGTTTTTGGTTTTTTTCTGCTTGTTTTTAGCATGAAAATTTATGAGGAGGATTTTGTGTGTTTCGCCTGAAAGTAGGCAATGATTTTTCACTTGCCAGATAAATAGTGTGAGTAAATGTGTGTTTTTCGAGATGGTGGGTGGGATTGTGTGTGTTTATGTGTGTGTGTGTGTGTGGGGGTGTGTGTGTTTTCAATGAAAAGCAACGTATGGCTAGGAAGTTCAAGGTCGCTGCCAGGTGTTAAAGCAAAGTGCAACTTTTTGAGTTAATTTACAAAGGAAAAACAGACTGTAGATACTTTCCTGTAATTTGCCAAGTTAATTATAAATTACTCAACAAGTTCTTTATGCACTCACACTCACACACATACACACATAAAGAATGAGGAAGAAGTGTAATGGAATTGCAGTTGATTTTAATTAAGTCTTACCATTTATCTGCCCACATACACAACGCAGGCCAAAAACGCATTGAAGCTTAACTTATTTCACCCATTCACATTTACTCTCATTATGTACACACAAACATACATACATACGGACGCATCGGACTCTTTGTTAGTCAATGCGGTTTCCTTTATTGCAATATAATTAAGTTCTCATCTTGTGGCTTAATGTCATAATGGTAATGGACAATGCATCGCTACATTTCTTCAGGTGTTGAACAATGAATTAATGCCTGGCTAGTCAAAGATATCTCTTCTCATCCAAGGCGCAATATATATATTATGGCATTATTTCGCTTGACTGCTTACCTCTTAAGTAGGTATTTACTTATTCGCACGGAGCCTTGTTGTCTGTTTCCTGAATGCAACATTTGATTTTGGGGCATTAGCCAAGAAAAAAACAAAATAAACGCATGCGAATTCAATTGATTAATCATTCAATTTGGCATTGTCAATGTAATCATTTGGCTTATTGTTTCTATACATTTACTTACAGGCAACGCAGTTAACAGAGCAAATAGATAAGGCCCCGGAAAGGGTGCCTCGGATATCTACGAAAAGCAACCAACAGACGTCTCAAGAGAAAACCTGTAAGTATTTTATTATTATTTTCCCCGGACCTTTTGTGACTTAGTTTTCAGGTCTTTGACTTATGTCCCTCTCCAACCTTAAGCGGATTGCGATTATAATCAAAGATTAGACAAACATAATGTACATGCATTTCAGTTCATTTCCACTGTGAATTATTTGAACATGTAACCACAAAATCAATATCCATCCAAAGCAATGTAATAATTTATGGCAATTAACTCAATGTGCGTAATACAGGTCAGCGATTCGATAGGATTTGGGTTAACAACGTTTGGATTACCTACTCTGAGATTAGCAAATGACAAAACTAAAACTACACTAAATGAAAGAGGTTAAAACAATGTTTATTTGGTCACTTCTTACAATTGTTTTTTGTTCATAAAGATTAAAGTATTAGCAACACAAATATTTATGCAAACCCTATATAAATAAATTTTTACTTAACATTTCTATCGACAAGTCGATTCACATTTATTATATATACATAAATGTATCTCTATTCTGTTATATACATATGTATGTAGCAATATTTATATACTTAATTAGGGTCAATCAGAAATTTTAAAATATTCGAATCACTTTTAAGTAGTTTTCTTATAATAGTACGAATATTTTTATATTATATTTTTGTTATATTCTATTATTATTATAGTTGTTATAATCAGTGAAGAAAGAAAAAAAGCTTAAATAAGTCGCCTGGCCGACTTTCTTTAACTAAGTGAAGCAAATATTTGAAATTTATACGATGAGATGAGTGTATAGAAGATTCTTTATACTTACTTAGCAAGGACATGTTATCTTTCACACTATTAGATGTGCAGCGTCGCACCTAATCAACTGTTAACTACGTCTTTATAGACCTAGTAAAGACTAATTCAATTGGCTATTTCTTGTCGAACTTCAATTTGGTATGCCTGTTAATAACAGTATTTAGTGTTTTCAATTTGTTTGCAATAGTTCAAAAATTCTGGAAGGCAATCCAAGTGTTATGAGTTACGTTTATACAAACGCACATGGCTAGATCGACTCGACTAGAATATATATATTTAATATTGTCGGAAATGACCGTTGCGTATAATTTGGTTGCTTTTTGCGAAGTTTTTAATCGATATATACTTAAGTTCTATCATCCATAAAACAATTTTTTACAAGCAAAAGTGAATAAAGAGTTTATAGGAACTTTTCCGCTTTTCGAAGAAAAGTATTTCTCGTCTCCAATAAATGAAAACAGGGTGTTAAAGACAACGAAAGGTCTGCACTAATTATAATGACAAACAAAATGATGAAGATGTTCTTGTAACAACTCTATAGCCTTTGTTATGCCGACATCCTACTCTTATTTTGTTGCCCATGAAAAAAGTTCGTGGTCCTTGATATAAACTACGGATTAAAGACAAAATCTAACTCTAGTTCGATGATCTTTTAAAAACTTAAAGTTGACATTTAAAAACGAAAAAATATAAAAACATTCTTACATAGAAAAAGTAAAAACCGCAATGATGATGTTTTCCAAACCAGTTATTTTGAAAATTTGAAAGGGACTTCATACATAAATAAGAACTAATTATGATTTGAGATCATATTCATATTGCCCTCTTACTAAAGTGAATTTAAAAGATAAACCATAATTATTATTATGATAGGTAAAGAAAAAGTAATTAAAGTCATAAATAGAAAAATAAACAAATTATTTGCAGATATAAGTAAATATACCTATGTATTATGCTAATGCAAACAAACTTGAAGAGAATAATTAGCATAAACAATTCAAGGCAAATCTAAATTCATACAAAAATGGCTTAAGTCAGTATTTGAATAATTCAACTGCCGCTAATTGAAATGTAATATTCTAGTATCTTTAGTATACGTTTAGCCCACTTTAAAGATATCAATTTTAGATCGTTCTACTTCAAATGCAAAGTCTTCAAAAAAGAAAAAAAAACGAAAGTAAACACAATTTTTCCCCTGGCGAAGTTTCGATTTGCATTTTCTCTGTTTTTATTTCGGGATGAAGCATTTGCAATTCTATCTTTAGATCATTGCAGTCTGCCAGTGAATTCCTGGGCTATAGCATTATATTTAGCTTACATCTCGACTCCCAGAGAGTAAGAGAGCAGGGCAAGAGATACGACCTTGAGAATGAACAAGAAGAAGTTGTGAGAGGGCCAATTTGAAGTACTCCTTTTTGTTTTCTGCTTTTTTTTTTTTTGGTTGCTTGGCCAATCGAAGGCACTTAATAAGGCCCTTTTGTACTTGGTTTTTTCTTTCGGGCCATCAAAATGGAATGTGAACAAGTAAAAATTGTAAATGAAATGTAATTTCAGCCAAACGCTCCAATTTTCAATGAATTTTATTTTTAGGCCCTATGCCATGATGCTTAGAATTAGATGGAAAATGCCGGCGTGTGTCTATATTAATACCAAGTCATTTAATGACGTCAAAGAGTTGAGTGTGAGCATGTGTATGTATATGGGTGTGTGTGTGTTAAATGTATCTGTCAGATAAGCAAATTACTTTGTGGCTGCTAACGGCAATGGGAAATGCTTTGCTTGTGGCCTGAAGTTATAGCAAACAATGTGAAAACTTCATTTCCCAAAAACACACGCACGCACACAAGCACACAAAGGCAACTACATATATTTGGTAACTCATTAATGGCCTGTGTATATACCTATGTATGTATGTATATAGTTATATATTATGTGTGTGTGTGCATGTAGCTCACATATACAAAGAAACTGCTTGATGCCAAGAATATATCTTTTGCGTTTGTATTTCGATCGCGTATTTTGTTTGTTTGTATCTTATATAGCGGCTCTCTTTTTCTCTCTCTCTCTCTCATTCACTTACACATAGAAACAAATATATAAATATATGTAGGGGCATATATCTTTGGATACACACAGCACAAGATTTCTTTTTTGTATATATTTAAAATATTATACACTGCTTCTTCTCGTGTGTGTGTGTGTATGTGTGTGTTCCGTTTTATTTTATTTTATTTTTTTTTTTTTGTATTTTCGCCTCATGTGCTTGGCAATTTTCACTTGAGTTTTCAGTCGGTTTTTACATTTCCAATCGTATTCTACGAGACGGCAACGAACTAAAAAACTTATTTCTCTACTATAAATTCGACAAAACAAAAAGAAAAAATATATATAAAAAAGAGTTATATGAATTGAATCTACTCCTATAAAGTGCCCGATCGGAAATTAATATCTTTAAAGGAGAATTGTGTTCATTTTTCTCGCTTTATCTCTCTCTGTGTGTCTGTGTGTGTGTGTGTTTTGTGAAAAATTGTCATAGATTTTTTTTTTACCAATTCTTAGTCTAGTCAAGTTTCAAACCAATTGCATTTTTATGATTGCAACAACACATCCCACAGCAACAGCAGCAGCAACGGCAACAACAAGAAAAGCAGCAGCAACAACATTGGGCAAATACCATAGTTTCCGATTTCTATATTGGTAAGACATTTGACCCAAATTCAATCGATTTGTATTTATTTTTCAATCTTTGACTTGCGTTTAGTTTGTGGTTTTTTCCCTTTTCTTTTTTGGCAAATGCTTTTATCCGGCATTTTTCGTCACTTTGTCAGTTTTATTTATTTTTTTTTTTTGTCCATTGCTAAAAAGTGTGACCTAGATTTTATTCTATCCTAGTCTTTAAAATGTGTGTGTTTTTTCTTGAGTAAATTGATGGATAGTTTGTTTGCTGATGATGATAATGATGTACGGTCATCGTCATAATGATCTTGAGTTGCAGTTGCACTTGGCCAGACATTGCTTCTTATGCGTTTCCTTTACTGTTTCCTGTTAAGTTAGCCAAAGCCATGCTCTTGTCTGTCACATAATTGGCTAAAATTAAGATTCAAGGTTAATGATTTCGTTTTGTTGTTGTTTGTGTGTGTGTGTGTGTTTTATAAACAAAACATTGAACAACTGTCGGCATCAATCTTGATTTGTCTCTGACGAAATAAGATAAATAATAGAATGCTAATATATATTGCCAATTTTATTTTTTTTCCCTATTTTTTGGTTTTTTGTTTCGCTCATTCATACAATTTTCCACTTAATTTGGCATATTAGTTAGCAAAATTAAATGGAATTAAATGCCATTGGGATGCCACTGATGGTCTGCAATTGGTTTTCAATGGCCAGAATATACTAGGTATATGTATGTATAAGTATATATATATATATACATATGTTTGTGCAAAAATTTAACCAGTTTGGAGTGAAAGGAAAGGTAGTTTGGTTTGCTCGTTGAAGCGAAGCTTTTCAATTTTAATCCCTTTCACTGGCAATTCAGAAATGCAATTGCGAAATTAGTTTCCAACACACACACACACACACACACTCACTCACACCACCTTTTCTATACCAGGGCATACATACTTTGTCCTCCTCCTATTTCTCCTTCACCTTCTTAGCCTTCCGTAGATTTTCGAGTACACACAATTTGAGCGTGCGACAAAATTTCTATTCAATTTGTTTTTTAAGCGCATTTTCCAGTTAATTGCCTGCCATTCGCATTACATATCCATACATACATATAAATTTATATATGTATATACATATATATAAATGGGCGTGTGGGTGTGTCGCACATTGTGTGAACTTTTGGCCGCATTAAAGCAACGCTTTAAATATATGTATGTAGACCGAAAGCAATAATGGCAGACAGGCATACGACAATTAGCGGTATACCATAGGCCATGTTGACGATGATACAGAAACAGATACATACATACATACATATATAGACAAAAATGTATCTATACAATTTCTGTATGGTGGGGCTGGCTGATTATTTACGAGCAGGAAGTGCGCACTACCAAAAAAAAAAAAACACAGGGGGGCTACACTCGAGCACAGGGTGTAGGCGATAGCAAAAGATGCAGCAGCGGCGAAAATTGAATGTATCTTTCTATTTATATGCACACACGATGAAATTGTACTTTTTGGCTTTTCTCATCTTGTAGGAAATCTGTGTCATTTTTATTCGTGTGAACAACATTCCGTTGAGAAATTTTGTCAAAAATATTTATATATTATTACTTTTTCAATAGAATATAATTTCCGTGGAATTAATAAAAGCTTTGCAAATGATTTTATAAATAAATCAATCGAATGATTTTACCCAAAAGGAGTAGTTTATTTAAGCCAAGATTGACTTGGGCAATGTGAAAGCTCATATTCGACTATTTTATTTCATTAATATTTCTTTTTTATAATTTATTATTTTGACATTGTTATACGTAAATAGGTTTTAGTTCGATTCATCTCTTATTTTATCCATTAGATGTTATTTAGTTCAATTTTTTCTTATTGTTAGAGTTTCCTTTGTCATCGTAATATTGCTTACATGTTTAAAGGCAAATGTTCTTGAAAATTCCTCAAAAATTTAAATTTTTATCTACAGTTTAAAGTCAAAGTGAAAGTTAATTAAAAGTCTGCAGTTTTAATTGGATATCTTATGAATAACATTAGAAAATTTTAACTATCACAGATGGTGACCACGTTGTCCATATGGCCAATTAAAGAACTTTTATTATCAACAGACTCTATTGAAAATTTTAGAATCACAATTACCAAACCATGGTTTTTATGCTAAAACAAGTTGAGAATTACTAACAATTGATAGAAAAAAGAAAAAAAGCTGAAAATGCGAGGCAAGAGATCAATAACAATCTTTTGGAAACCCGAATAGATCAATAGAATGCAAAAGTTTATAAATAATTAGGGGGAAAATCTGAAAAAAAAACCATAAAGACTTTTAGAAATGTTTTATCATATTCGCTATTCCCGAAAAATAAGAAGCAAGTACTTTAATAGCTTTAGTTAAGTCCTAAGAATTTTTGAGATTTAATAGTCGCGTTTTGAGGTTGCCCTTCTTAGTAAAAATGATAAAAATATATATGTATAATTACATTTGATTACTCAAATTGTCTATAGTAAATTTTTTATAGAAAATGGGAGAGTTAATTAATCATAAGCTTACTTTAATAGTTGAGCTAATTAAACTAAAGCTAAAACTAAACTGAATATGACAACATGTAGATTAAGCAGAATTTCGAAATGTAGACCAAACATAGAAGAAAATTAACACTCTTTTAGACTTTGATTTGCTATATCAATTATATGATGAATTCTATCTAGTTTACCGTCTCCAACTCTATCATTTTGTATATGTATCTTTCTAGACTTTTGAAACATTAAATGTGAAATGTTAAACTCTAAGTATATCAAATTCAGAATCCATAAACAATTGAAACATTGAATAATGTAATAAGCATTAATAAATCGGAAATATATGCAATAATGCAACATAATAATTCTAATTTGAATAGTATACACAGTTTTGGAAAATAAAAGAAAAACTTGATTGCTAATAGATTTTGCCAACAAAAATTGCTAAACAGATGTCAAATAAATTTCATTTTATTTGCATTTATAATTCGTAGAGCATCATTAGAGCGAATCTAGATCAAGAGGAGAAAGTGCTCCCAACCCAAAACTTTAAACATTTAGGGCATATATAGAAGATCTATAATAGAGTCAACAAATACAGATGATTGGATAAGTAGAGCATTTTCTGGTTCTATCTGTAGGTACATGTGAGTGGCTCATTTTCAGTAACATTTCGAGTTCATTCTTTAAATAAACTGAGCTTTCGAGCCGCTTTTAATGAAGCAGCAGCCATAAGCAGATTTGTGGCTTAGTATATTTGCCCAGGACAAATGAAGCGCATGGCCGATGAAGCGCAGGGAGATGGCGGGAGGATTGCGGATGAGCAGTGGGGACGAAGCAGGTGTGTAGGTGGGAGATGCTGCTGGTATGGGACGGGGAGGGAGGCGTATCGCGACTTACCAAAAACGAAATGGTCAATTTATTGCCTGACTTTTCGGTCCGTGTTCATTCAAATGCAAGAAACTCCTACTTAGCTTGTTATGCGGCAATCCGATTTTTTTTCCTTCGTTTCGTTACGTTTTGCTTCCTCTTATTTTGCTTTTGGGTGGGATTATACTTCAAGAAGAGACTTGGTGAAGTAAACGAACGACGGAACGATACACTGACTAGATGGCGGGTGGGCTGACTGACTGGCTGGCGACTTATGATGAGCTTAGACGCTGGCAATGGAAGATGCGAATTTATAATGATATGAATATCAAATTGACAGGAGATGCTGCCGCTGCTGCACCGCCTTGTCGGAGTCTAATCAAATCAAGTCTAATGATTGCTTCGTTTTTTTTTTCTTCATTCTGTCCTTTCAGTAAGCCATGGAACAATTTGAACAGTTGTTGACATGCTGCGTATGCCTGGATAGGTATCGCATACCAAAATTGCTACCATGCCAGCACTCTTTCTGCATGGAGCCCTGCATGGAGGGTCTGGTCGACTATGTGCGACGTCAGGTAAGCCATAAATCATAATGCATGAGCCGAAATCTCTTACTTAAGACTACGTCACACATCGACACAAGAAGAAAGAAGCAAAAGACAAAAATTGCTTGAGGGAAATGAAAACAAAAGGCGCCTCCAAAATATAAAAACGAAAAAAATTATATATATACATAAACATATACACCTATATACTCATCTATATTGCATGTGTACATATATATATATACAAATTGCCGAAAACATTGAGTTGAAAATCTTTCTTGTTGTTGCTTGAGGCCCATTTGCGTAGAAGAATTTTATAGCTAAAATATATATATCAACACTCATACGTACCTACCTACATATGTATGTATAAGTATATGTATGACTCTGTGTCTGTGTGTATTTATAAAGATTTCTTTTGGCCCAAAGCCAACACCACGCAAATAATTTGTAAGCATTTTCATTGTATTCATCCCATCACATACAAAAATTGAGTATAAATAGGCGTAGAGCCAAGAAAACAATGATCAAATCGCGAGTCCCTTTCAATAACTGTCATGCGAATATCCGAGAAAAATCAGCCAAAGCACTATCATTGGTTGGAAAATCCATGACAGAGATTAAACTGATTGCGCCCTCAAGATGCCTTCACGTGATATTGCCAAATGTGAATTGGTTTTTAGAGTTGCGTATATTTTAGTAAAAATATGTAAAAATTTAAATTGGACTACTTTTTGTTTGTAATTAATTTTGAAACATAAAATTTGGATTCTGCTGGAAGAGAATGGTCCATTGGCAATTAAACAATTTTTATTGTTAAACATTTTTTTCATTAACCCATTTTAAACAAAAAAATAATATTAATGGCCTTAGAAATATCAGTTGACAAATTTATGTATTTTCTTTATATATGTATATTAAGAACATGATCTCTTATCCTCTTATCTTATTTTTCATTAATATTTTTTTTTAAGTAGAGTAAGAAAACATGTATAAAAACATGATGAAACTGCTTATGTATTTAACTTGACAACTATTTAATGCCAAAAACTTAAAAAACAAACAATTATCGAAATCGAAATTCCAGGAATATTCAAAAGAAGTCTTGCTTCTTTCTTTAGACTAGTGACGGATCTGTGATATTGTGGGATTGCCTTCTAAATTATGCAAGAATCAGCCAATCAATCATACCAAAAGTTCATCGTAAATACGAATTCATTTATATATGAATATTTTTTAATTATCTAATGATTAATTGATCAAAATGGACATCAATGAGTTTATATTCTGACTCTAGTATCCGACGCCTTTTGATGAGGTCCAAATGATCCCTTCTTTTAATCATTGTCGACTCCTATTAGAGTCATTTAATCACTGATTTATGATAATCGTAGACGGTGTTAGCCTTAAGTTGTTGAAATACTTTATGTAAATCAAATTTTACTCAAATGAGAGTGTCATTTTAAAGTCTTATTTTAAGAAAGTATTGCAATTATTACATTCGAAATACTAAGGAAGCTCAGTGTAGACTTTTTTAATGGTGTTTTTGTTGTTAAATAATCAAACAAATCATAAAATTTTGAGAATCCTTGTGGGTAAAACAAAAATTAATACTTATATATTTAAGTTTTTCATTTAAAATGTCGGTGAAGCCGAAGGAAAACTATTCAAGCCTATCACTACATTTTATAGCACTAGATAAGACCTTAAATTAATCAATTTCATTCATTAAAATATTTGTCTAGTTTAGAAATGAAATAATTATGGAACAAAGAACAAAGCACTCTACGAGAATTTCTGTTTAACCATTAACTAAATTTGAATTAAATTATCAATTGATTACAGGTCAAATGTCCCGAATGCCGTGCCGAACATCGCATACCCTACAATGGAGTTCAAGCCTTTCCCACCAATGTCACCCTGCAGCGTTTTCTCGAATTGCATATCGAAATTACCGGCGAATTGCCAGATCCAACATCAGGTAAGATTGAAATGCTTGATTAAAATTTCAATATTGCAATTGTTGGCTCTGCTTATCTAGAGAAAAATCGGGGAAAGGGCGGAACTTGAAACTACGAATTGAGTATTGAAATCTGAGAGTCGTTGTAGAACAAATGAATTTTGATTCACTGAATCTTTGCCTCTGTCGCTATTTAATATTCTGTGCAATGGCCATGAATATAAAATTGCAATTTGCACACAAACAAAGCAAACTCTATCCCAGTTCAGTTCAGCCCAGTCGAGAGATTGGGGGTAGCCCAGTTTATCCTTTATCCTTTCCAGCCTTTCAGTTTTTACGACTGAACAAATATATATTTTTTGTAAAACAACAGCAACAAACGAAAAAACAACATTCTTTGACCGTAATGATATTAATAAAATTTATATATTGTAATTAAATTCCTCTCGACAAAATACGTAAACATACACAAAAAAAAAAACAAATATTTGATCACAAAAGCGAAAATATTTGCTATCCAATTACGATAGAGAAACTGGCAGAGGGGGCGTGGAAGAGAGAAGTCCTTTCGAGACAGCAATTAAAACTAAGCAAAAGCAAATTGATTTCAGTTCACAAAAATATTTCACTTTTTTGTTTTTTGCAATTTGAATAATTTGCATTCGACCAGGTTGTAAGCATGACTATGCAAATAGCTTGCCAAAGTTGATAGTCAGATGGTAAATTGCAAATGTGTACCAACTATAAACCAACCAACTATAGACTCATCAGTGAATGCAAATAACCGAAACGAGCTAAGGCTGAAGGAGTAACGAAAAAAAAAAAAAAAATAAAAGCGAAAACTTGCTCAAATTCCTTTCATTTTGCAATCAGAGTTAATAAGCAGACAAAGGTTTAAGTTAAGTTTGTTTTTTTTTTCTTTTTGGATGCTTTTATTTTTATTTGACAATCGGCTATGTAAATTTTAAAACCAAGTGCTGAGAAACTTATGCGAATTGGACTCCAACGATATTTATGTACTCTTTCCATTTCACGATGCAAATCCCTTTTTCTAGTCATAGTTTCGTTTTAGTTATTGATTGAAATTAGTAAGTTCTTGGTTACTTTTGCGTAGATTAAGAAACTCACAAGAATAGTACAGGAACTTGTGGATAAAACTTCAAATATGTAAAGTAGAAAAATTTACTTATCTTGTTCATAAAGAAAAGTGCAGGATAAAAATAAGATATAAAGCAAAATGCAGCTGTCAAATATGTTAAGCTGCGTGAGATTATCTTTACTCTATAATTTATATTTATTGATATTGCCATATTAATATTTTGTTAACTTGCCAACTTGGTCTGATGCCTTGGCAAACTACTGACTGAATTAAGTGTACACCACCAATTGGCAAGAGTATGTACACATAGAAGGAGCAGAGCAGAATTGCCAGTTGTGTTATGGATATGCTTGGGTATAAACCATAGCACGGCATGCTTAAAGGAACTATGAAGGACTCCATGCTAGACCAACTCTTATGTATATAAGTATTTGCAAATTCACTTTTCCATATGATTACACAAGAAAATACACAAAGTACAGAAGCCAACTATTGGCAGTCGGATCTCTTTTGGCATGCTATACACCCCGTGCCCTATCAGTGGGTCTGTCTGCCTGTGTGAAGGAAGGTTTTATTGTAGTCATGTGGCATGGAGACAAGAGAAAAAAAAGCAAAGCAGAAAAAGAAAGAGAAAGAGACTAGAAACGAAAAGGGCGGTCGGGTTCATCAGCAATTGATGCAGAAAAGTTTACTTTTCAAGCTGTGACTGCTGTAACAGCGACATCTTCGAAATGTTTGCATTGTTGGCAACGGCAACGGCAACTAGCGGCTCGTTATTTGCATTGCCAGGATGCCAGCATGTCAGTATGAAAGCATGCCAGGATGCCAGCAGGATGTGTGCCTGCCATCGACACATAAACAGAAATATGTTCACACTCACACCGTTGTACATACATATGTACATACTTAGATGCAGCTGATTTCTTGCATTTGGCGTTGCTCTCGAAATCGCATTAGTCGCCTGCAACAGGAGCAGCATCACAAGCAGCATCAGCAGCATGTTATGCGTTTTTAAGTGTGGCAATGCTTGGTTGCATTGTCACCGAGAGTGCCAGTTGATGAGCTAGCGGCTTGTCAATCTCCATTCGTTTGACATTGCATTGCATTGAGTGCACAGTGCCAAAAACAATCAGAGTGACAGTAGATAGGATATTACCACCAAAAAGCCAATTTTTTTTTTTGAAAAGGGGAGCGACTTTTATCTCATTACAACTGAGTACGGTGGGCAACATAAAGAGAAAGAAAACATAGAGACATTGAGGCAAAATTTTAGCTTATCTTAGAACACTTGAAGTTTAGTTTTAAATAAAGTATTTAATTCCAGTCTCTTGATATTTATTGTTGCCCAAAGCTTTGAAAGATTATAATCAAGAATTAGAAACTTTTGAATATTTATCATCAAAGCTTGTTTTTTAAAACTGTTTCAATTATCCTTCTTACCACATAGGTCAAATAATGGAACGTTGCGGTGTGTGTTCGGAAAAGGCTTATCTCTCGCATTGTGCCCATTGTGAGAAGAAGATTTGCGAGGACTGCAAAAGTGCCCATATGGACATTTTGCGTCGCGAGATTACCCGCTTCAATTCACAAGTAATTTTACTTCGTTTTATTAAAAATTCAACTGTTATATTCATTCTTAACTCTCTTAACTCTCAGATCCGCCGCAGTTTACATCGTCTGCAAGATTCGTTGGCCATTATCGAAAAGAACACAATGAGTCTACAAACGAATGCCATCAGTGTGACAGAGGAAATCGATGAGATCTATCGTCGCATTACCAAGGCCATCAAAGATCGTTCAGATCAGCTGAAGGGTGAAATTGATCGCTATTTGGCTGTGGAGCTACGTAATTTGACCACCTTGAAGGAGAATCTGGATCTGGAGATTACAAATATCTCGAGTAATTGTGACATTGTTGACAAATACATGAATGAGACTGTCGAATGGGATGATTGTGAGCTAATGGACACCAAAGAGATCTTCCTAAAGACAGTGGAATTTCTGCGTCACTTTGAATATGAGAATAATGATTACAGTCGTCGTGTGCGGTTTTTGGTCTCCATTGATCCTAATCAGTTGGTCATGAATCTGGCTACATTTGGTGATCTTAACATTGCGCCGCATTCGACACCTGGTGGCTCAGTGAGCAGTTCCCATTTGGCACCACCAACAGCCCTTCAACCGGGTCTGATGCGTTCCAAGAGTGATCATCGCCTAGCCACACAATTCAGGCAACAGGAGGAACGTAGTGGCTACAACGATGAGCCCGTTCTGGGTGGCCGAAAGTTCGGTGAGCGTCCTCAGCGCACAGCTAACAATGATCGCTATGGCGAGAGTAGTCGTTATGGTCGCTCTGACTATGAGTACGACAATGACAATTATGAAAACGAACCGGCTGGACGTGCTGGTAAATCTTCCCGTTTCCGTTCCCGCTTTGTGCGTTCACATCAGAACGATGACTCGGACAGCGAGCAGCAGCAACAACAGCGCCAGCAAGAGATGAAGGAACGCAAAGATCGCGTGCTGGATAGCGAAGATGTGTCTCGTGGTCAATTAAGTGGCATCATTCGACTCAGTGATTGTTCCCGTGTCGTTCAACGTCTGGCCGACATAGGCAAGGAGAAAAAGGAGAAGAAATCCGATGCCGCCGAGGCAGCCAAGGCAGCTGTTCAGGCAGCAATCCAAGCACAAAAGGCAGCCATGCAACGACAACAGCAAAAGAATCAACAGGCAGCAGCGGCGGCAACTGCAGATGAGGATGAACTAGCCCGCCAGAAGCGTAAAAATGCTGGACCATCATCTTCGGGAGCCGGTGGCAGTGAAACGACAGCCAGTGATCAGCGAGTGGCAGCCCTTAAGAGTGGTGCAGCCTCGAGCCGTGGCGGAGAGGATAGCGATAGCAGCACAAACCAGGCAGCATCTCCAGTGCGTACAGCCACGACAAGCGCGCGGGCCGAGGTAAGTGTGAATGAGGCAAATGAAGAAGAAGATCTGTCCAGTGACAGTGGCAGCGAGGAGGAAGACGACGAAGAGGAAGATAATGCAGTAGATGAACAGAATGTAGAAGTGCCAAAGGTACAAGAGGAGGAAAAGGAAAATGAGGAGGAAGCTTCAACATCCTCATCAGAGTATGAATACGAAGAGGTTACAGCCACTGAGAGTGAGTCAGAGGAGGAGCAAGTGGAAGATGTTCCTCCTCCAGCTATGCCAGTGATTAATGTCTTCCCACCTGAGCAAGAACTAGTAGTCAAATCAGATGAATCTCGAGAAGAGGCAGAATTGATCAATCCTAATCTCATAACAGCAGACGAAGATGCTAGTGGTAGTGAATATACAGAGATAGAGATAGAGGTAACTGACTATGAAGACGATGAAGACGAGGATGAGGATGAGGATGAAGATGAAGATGAGGAGGAGAATCAGAATGAGGATAAGGATGATCAGGATTAGTTCCCATCACTGCCACTGTTGCTGCACAGTATTTTCTTGTTGTAGTCTATAAAAAGAAACATAATTCTGTCCTGTAAAAAAAAAACTTCTTTATTTGTGTTCCATCGTTCACACTTCCCCTCCGCTCCGTAAGTCTTACCACTTATTTCTTATTTGTATATGAAGCAAAACAAAAAACCAAAAAAAAACCTAAGATACCAAAAATTTTACTTACTGTTAACCGTTAACTGTTATCGTTATCGTTACCTTTACCTTTACTTAACTTAATCTTATCATTTTCTGCCCTAACAAACACATTTCCTTGGAAATACCAACAAAACAAAAAAAAAAAACTTATTTTCCTTTTACTCCACACCCCCGCCCACTGTATTGGAACTTTTCTTTTTTGTTTTATGTGTACGTTAAGTTTGTCTCCATTTATTTATGTTTCTTTTTTTTTCGTTTCGTTTTCCTTTGTTTTCATTTTCATTATTTGATTTTTATTTTAAATGTCTTGTGAGCGCCTTTCACTTAATGCTGTTTTGGGTCCAAACCTTTTTTGAAATAATAAATAAACATTACAAAAACAGAATGCCAAACAAAAAATCAAACCTAATCGACTAATGCGCGTCAAAAAGAAAAATATATATACATACATAGGTACATATATATACATAAAATAACATTGTATTATCGGCGAATCGAAGGTTTTATGCCCTTGCAGAGTTTAGACTAGAAACAACTTCGATGGAAACGATTTACGTTATAGAGCTCCAAACTCACAAAGTTGGAGTAAATATGAGCTGAGATATCTTTGAAAACATTTTAAAATATTCTATGTTTTCTTGTTATTCAACCGAGACTTCTTTTAGTTTCAAAATATACTATCTTTTGGGGGTAAAACTAGAGGTTTTAACTCTAAAACTATACAAGGTTTAAAATTTCCATTAAAGAGCACAATTTCTCTCCAAAAATTATGATCTAGATCGGTCATATTTCCTTATCTACTACTTACGTACTATTTTCTATATTTTTATATCTTTCTTTAAATATGTTTTCAATTTTCAACGCCCATTTGCATAACTCTCTAAGGTTATTTCCAGATCTATTATAATCTTCAAATCAATATGCTTAGAATGAGTCTATAATTTTTTATGTTCCATATTTATCTACTGAGTCTACAAATTTTGACTATCAATTCGAACTTGTTCTATTTCAAGCTGATCTATCTATCTAAACGCTTCCTTTTTTGTTGGATAGCTAACCACTATAGTCCCAACAATATAAAATACTAATTTTAGGGTTCATTCAAGTAGTAATAAAGGAAATTAGTTTCAGCCTGCTGTATTATGAAGTTACTAAAGTTTCTTTAGTCGTAGGTTACTTTTTTTTTAATTTTAGGCGAAATATTAATAGTGTGAACCATCGATTGTAGAAAGTGAAAATAAATATAGATTCACCTCCATATATCTCATGGAGGGCACGACATGGCGGGACAATTCGAAAAGAGGTTCAAATTCAATGAGCTCTCAGTTATTTATTATTTTAAACTTTATAGAATTAACATAAATCTCATAATATATGTATGTACTTTTTGAACACATCTCTCTCCCTCTGCAAGGGTATATGGATAATTTGTTTAGTAAATTTTATATCAAATGGAATAAGTGTAAAAAGTTTTGACCCAAAACATGGACATCAGAAAATTTGTCTTTATTGTATTTTTTTTCTTTCTCTTTTTTTGTGTATTGTACAATATTGCAGACCTTTTTGATTCTTTTGATTAGTAATTTAACATCCATTACCTTATCGTTAGTTAGAGACTGAAAGAAAAAAATGATACAAATTTTTTGTCTGTGTTTAGTTATGTGTATGAAACAAATAAATCGAAATTTATATTTTGAAATATATATAAATCTGTATATATCTGTAGTATTTTCTCTCTTTTTGTTTCTCTCTCTCTCTCTCTCTCTATGTCTCATCAATGTTTTCTCTTTTATTTTATATGCAAGTGGACAAACGATGTGGTATTGATGTTAATTTGCTTAAAACTAACTAAATATTTATTTGGCTTTGGTTCTCGACATCAGCCAACTGACAAATAAATCAGAAGAAGAAAAAAAGATACATAAAAAAAAGTGACATTTTCTCTCTTGCTATCACTTTCTTTCTCACTGTCGCTCTTGTTGAAGTTTTTTTTCGCAAATTTCTGATGTCCGTTGTAAATATATATAGTATATTTCTGTTGTGTATGTACATATAAATATAAATTTTATTTGGGTTGGAGATTTCCTCTCCTCCCATTAACAGCCAAAGCCAGCTCAAGTAGCCACCCATCGTGCCAGTATTAACAACATTGTTGCTTGTCCTGTTCCTGCCCATTCGCCGACGTTGCTTCCTCCATATCTTCCTGTCCCTGTCCTGTTTTTGTTTTTTTTTTTTTTTTGAGGGTTGAGATTCGATGGCGAACATTTCAATCATGAGACTGTCAGCAACGAGGTTACTTCCGTCATTTTAACAATGTTTCAATCTCCTATCCTATCGCACCCTCTCTTTGTTTTGTGCTGTGTGACATGGGCACACATCTTTGCTGCATATTTGTCGAGTGGCTTTTGGCCATTTTTTCTGTTTGTGGAAGCTCGATTAATTAGAAAACATTATTGAAGAAGCTTTTTGTTTTACCATTTAAGAGTTAATGGAGCAACCCTCGGAGCACTTAAGCTATGCCAAGTGCTTGTTATTGAACGTCATGTTGCACATGTGCATCTGCATATGACATTTGCATAGACCCTTGGCCCTCCGCCCACTCCCCAACCTTTGTTCCCATATGTTACATGTCCATGCCATGCATATTTCTGTTCATTTATCATCAGCAACATCATCATTTTGCCCATACATACAAAAGTCTTTTTTTCTCTTTTCGATGCTTGCCAAACCAATATCAATACCAAACAAACAAACTAACAGACAGCCAGCGCCACAGACTCTGATGCAACTCCTACTCCTACCCAACAGTCTAAACCGCCCGTTGCGGCTCCCGTGGCAGCCGTGAAGAAAACTCAGCGTTCCGGCAGCAGCGATAGCAGTGCCTCAACCGAAAGCTCTGCCAGTTCGGCAACAGCAGCAGCAGCAGCTGCAACAGCAGCGGCGCCAAGTAGCAGCAGCAGCAATCAACAAAAGGCCGCCAGCACGAATCGTTACTCCACAGCGCGCGAGTCAACAGCAGCTGCAGCAACACCAGCCACACCAGAGAAGAAGCCATTTGTAAGCCGCTTCCTGCCACAGCATAGTCAACAGGCTTCAAATGGCACAGCGGATGCCAACAAAAAGAAGGCCGAATCGAGTTCAAGCAGCGAAGAGGAAACTAGTTCAGAGTCTGAATCAGAATCGGAGCCAGAGACCAAGCCAAAGACCAGTGCGGCAGCAAGTAGCAGTAGTGCTACTACCAGTAAATCCACACCAAGCAGTGCCTCTAGCTCAACGACTGCAGCTGCAGCCAGTTCCTCTGGCAGCTCCTATCGTGACCGCCTGGAGGCCAGACGTGCCTCACGTGATGAGAGTGGCTCATCGGCGGCATTGAGTCGTAATAGCTATGCCACACCATCCACAACGAGCAGCAGCGGTTATGGCAGCAGCTCGACCCGTACTCGTCCCGTGCCGGCCCCACATCATGTTGGCGAAACTGAAGATCGGGAACGAGATCGTTATGGCAGTGGCGGCAGCAGCAGGTATTTCATAATGGTCAATGTTTGTCAACTAATTTGCATGGCTAATGAATCTGGAATATAAAAACCAATGCATAGCTATTGGCTATTGGGTTACGCGGTTACAATAACTCACACACTGACACATTTACACTAACACACATACATACATTACACGCACATACATACATATCCGTTGACATATGAGCATGCGAATTGAATTATGTATCTGTCGGATTGTGAATGTTAATTTTTTCTCTTCGATTTTTACATATTTTTTATTTTTTTTTCCTTATTTTTGATGTTGCATTATTAATCAAATTACACAGAAACAGCAGCAATGGCAATGGCAACAGCAACAGCAGCAACAACACCAACAACAATTAATTTAAATTTTAATTAGCTTGCTTTAATTGATATGCATCATGTGTTAAATATTTGATATATAATTGGCTGTGTGTTTTCAATGTGTACAATCAGTCATGAAGAAAATAGAAATCTCTTTCTCATTATTATTATGAGGCTAAATTTTAGCAGTATTTTATTCAAAATTTTTAATACCCTATTCTTCTAAGTCTACATTTCCAAAAATTTAATAGCAAGTTTATTTAAAGTTTTCTTCTTAAGTGAGTTAATTAAGAAGCTTGTCTTCTTTTATTAGATTCCTCGAATATACTTTCCAGATCCGTCCTTATCCAAAGGAAAGTGTATTACCACTAACCATAGAACACATAGATGGGACAAACTCATGTTTTTTTGATTGCAAACGCTAGCCTAGTCATGGAACCCCAGAGAACTTCGGGAAAACCCGAACGCTCGTACTCTCAATGAGAGCGTAAAATGGGGAGAGGGCCAAGCAGCTACGAAAATAATTTAGTGTAGCACAGACTACAGAACAACGAGGGCAGGCCTATGTCGCTTGTGATTTTGTTCTGTCAATGTATGTGTACACTCGTCGGTACATGCTCGGGCTTCGTAGTGTGTGTGTGACGTGAAGTTGTACAACATCGCATTTCAATAGCTCGCTCGACCAAAATTTTTAATTTTCGACAAAACAGCGACAATGCGAATAGGATATGCCCCTGTCGAAAGAATATCAAGAAATATTGGCCTCAGCTCCGTATGTATCCCGGTGGCTGTGCCGATAAAGTGTTCGCTTGGCGATCGAAATATTCCTGGTTCGAATCCCAACTCGTGCTCGTTAAAAAGGTTTTTCTTTGCCAATTTTTTTATTTTTATAAAAATAAACAAAAAACATAACGAGAAAAATAAACAATAAATATTTAAAAAAAAACCAAAAATAAACCAAAAAAAAAAAATAGGGAAAAAAACCTTTGTCAACGATAATCGAGTTTATTTCTAATTTGTTTTTTTCCATTTTGTTTATTTTTATATAAATAAAAAAAATAGACAAAAAAGAACCTTCGTTAACGAGTACGAGTTGGGATTCGAACCAGTAATATTTCGATCGCCAAGCGAACACTTTATCGGCACAGCCACCGGGATACATACGGAGCTGAGGCCAATATTTCTTGATATTCTTTCGACAGGGGCATATCCTATTCGCATTGTCGCTGTTTTGTCGAAAATTAAAAATTTTGGTCGAGCGAGCTATTGAAATGCGATGTTGTACAACTTCACGTCACACACACACTACGAAGCCCGAGCATGTACCGACGAGTGTACACATACATTGACAGAACGAAATCACAAGCGACATAGGCCTGCCCTCGTTGTTCTGTAGTCTGTGCTACACTAAATTATTTTCGTAGCTGCTTGGCCCTCTCCCCATTTTACGCTCTCATTGAGAGTACGAGCGTTCGGGTTTTCCCGAAGTTCTCTGGGGTTCCATGACTAGGCTAGCGTTTGCAATCAAAAAAACATGAGTTTGTCCCATCTATGTGTTCTATGGTTAGTGGTATTACCTTATACTAGAAATCGTGTCTTTAAGTAATATCACAGTTTATAAACTACAGTTTATAACTGTAGTTATACGGATTACAATTAGTAAAAAACTAAAAGGTTGGCCCTTTAAAAGTTACAATTATAATGACACATTGAGCAAGGTTTAAGACAAAAGAATTTTAGATTAAAGTCAAAATGCCAGCATCATTATTGAGCCCTCTATATGCTTTATACATATATGTAGTCGAACAACTCTGATCATTCTGTCTAAAAAAAAGTCAAACTATTTCTATTGAATCTTTAAAAAAAGATCTCAAGATTTTCCTTAGCAATTTTATTACTTTCCATATTGTGTCAACAACTTAAGTTAATTTAATAGAAATGAACTTCTTTAACCGAGAAGAAAATTCACCAAGTAACCTAACCGAAATCATTGAACTTTAATTTCCATAATGTGTGCTACGTGATAAGGTTGTTAAAACACAAATGTCCTTTATATTGAATAAAATGTAGCATTCCTTTTCATCCGTAATGTAATATGGAATGCTTTAAAGTAATATTCTATAACCATAAGTTTTATGGTGAAATTCTAAAGGAAAAAGATTTTATGAACAATTATTGAAATGCTATTATACCTGGAATAATAACTGATTTCTTTGAGTGGTCCTAAAACTTCTAATTCTTATGAATTAATTCTTTGGAAAAGGGCATTGAAAATTCTTGATTGCAATGTTTGTTTGGGTTAAGCTGAAATGGAACTCATTTTGCATTTCACACAGAATTTGTGTTTGGTTGTTTGTAAGTGTTTTTGTAATTTTTGACATTGATTCCTTTAAAACTTGAATTTAAATTTCTAATTAAATTTTCAATTAAAACTATAAATTTCTCTCTGCTGCAGCTTTGTACAAGTGCTCGATGTAGGCATTAACATCGTAGTGGCCATTTTATTGTTCATACGCCTAGTGTGGCGTCTAATTGTCAAAATCATAACCTTTGCACCCTAAATGTGAATGTGTGTGTCGAGTCAGCTTAGTCAGCCTGAACTTCAGCTAGGTAAAATACACACATATACTTACATACACACACACAAACACACACAATACTCACTGTAGTCATCTTTTGTATATCTCTGTGTTAATCTTTGCAGTGCACTGCCCTTTAGCATACCGTATCTAAGCAGACCCAACCGGGCACGCTATCGAAAACGACTTGCGGATGCCTAGAGACGACAGAAAAAAAGAATTTACAATTAGTTTTTCTCTCTTATATATTATTTGTTGGAATGGTTATTTGCTAATACACACACAAACACACTTACTCACACAAACACACACACATACATACACACTCTTAAAAACTACTTGAATAATAAAAGCGAGAACGAAAAGTCAAATAATAAGTTATGAAAGTGAATTTCATAACATCCTTCCTTGCTCCCTATTACTCTCTCTCTCTCTCTCTCCCTCTCTCTTTCTCTCTCATTAAAGAAAAGAAGTTCAATGATAAGTGGGTATGTATGTACCTATATTTTCCCTGTCTCCCTTTCTTCTTTCCCACTCCTCCTTTATTTTTTTTTCATCTGCTCTAACAGAAGGCAAACGCAAATAAATAGAACAAGTCCTTTCTTTTGCTCCTGCTGAAAGAGGCACTCAAAGACTGAAATTAACTTTACTTTCACCGTTCGTTCTTTCGTCGTCTGTCCGTCTAGAGTCCTTTTTTTGTGTCCGTCCATCTGTCAATACCCTTTTCAATGGTCTATTTGGCAAAGGGATCAATGTGCTACTCCTGTTCGTGTTGCTTCTGCTGCTGCTCCGCCTGTCAATGCCTCTTTTGTGCTTTGGCGACAAACTTGTTTAATTTCACTTTGCCAACCCTTTCGCCTTTTTTTCCGCTTATTTTTATTCCTTTTTTTTTTGTGGAACCAAATCTGATGTAATGTAATTACAACACGAAAAAATAAGTAAAAAAAAAACCCTTTTGGCCACCTTACCATAGCTTCTGCTTCAGGTTCAGCATCTTGCTCTTTCTCTTGCCGCCCCCTCTACTAGTAACGAGTTCTTAACTCAACTGAGCAGCTTGTTGAACACGACTAATTGGTATCTGTTATCTCTATTGTTGATATATAATTGCAATTTTATGCCATGCAAGTTCGATTTCGCTTTTTGCTTCTCTTTCATATCTATTGTCTTTTGAATTTCTCAGAGTCATGTGTATTAATAGCAGCTGCTGATGTTCAAAGCAACTTCCCATGGACGTAGTAAAGAAGAATGGGATAGTCCTTTTTAAACAATTACCTATAAACCAAAAAAGTTACCTTTTCAAGCTATGCTGTAGAATTCACAACATTTGACGAAGCAGTTCAAGTATTTCATTTTTGTTTAAAAAGTTTAAGAGAAAACTTTTGAGTACTTTTTTTATGTAGCAAAACTTGTTGCAGGTACTTGAGTTTTTCTCTGACCACACTTTGAGTATTACAAGCTGATATGAGCATTAGGTCAATAATATTTAATTATTTATTCAATAAAACATATAAAAGTATGTTGAGAGATATACAGGATCATTAGAAAATGGAAATAACTTCTTAGCAGCAGAGGGACAAAATGTTTACAAGAAACAAACGCCTGCTACTATAGTCAAATTCCATTATATATTAACAGAGATGTTAGAACAGCTGAAATTATTATAATCATAATTTACTAGTACAAAAAAATAAATAACATCCACTGTTTGTTTTTATAGTTTGTGTTAATATTGAGTCGCTCCATTTTGTTTTACATATGTGTTAAGTAACACGAAGTGAGAAGAGATCAGATAGGTTTACTTTTTATGAAGAACTTTTATACTACAACAAGAAATCTTAAAATAAATTCTAAAAATAGAACAGAAATTTTATTTATTAAATTTATTAAATTTATTGTTTGTATTTAAAAGTGCTTAAGCAGAAGATAGAGCAAAAAGTTCATTATTTATTAAAAGAAAGAATGTAAAAGAAAGAAATGTAAGAATGGACAAGAAAGAGATAGAAAAATGTATGAATATTTTGCAGGGTGATATACATATATTAAAAGTAGTAAGAACTTAGTTTAAACAAATTAGATTCCTTTGTAATTTAGAACGTTTTAAACATAAAATATAGCATACTTATTAGGGCATAGTATCAGATATTGACAAAAAACTTGTTTCAGCATCAAATAAAACAACTTATATTTAGCAAACCTTTTGAAAATCTTCTTGTCTACGTCCATGTTATAGATATAGAATAAACTTTTATGTTTTGTTGAAAGTTACTGTGGCAGAGACGACATATTGAAATGAACACCACAAAACATTAAACAAAAACTCTGTAACCTATTTACTAACCGAAATTTTAACAAAAGAATTTAATGTCTAATGTGCTTTCTGTGTTAATTTCAGTATATAATTATGTATCTATAGTATGTATTTTATTTTGTATGTAACCATTTATGTCTATCTATATGTATGTAGTAGCAGTAGTTTCTTATTAATGTCTATTTGTTGTTGCTGTTTACATACTTATCCGTCGTGTGGCATCTATGTAAGCTGTTCGTTCTCCTTCAACCAACTCTCTTGCATATTTACATACTTATCCGTCGTGTGGCATCTATGTAAGCTGTTCGTTCTCCTTCAACCAACTCTCTTGCATATTTTGAGCCAGAATTGGTTTGGCAACATAATTTCTCTTCTACTTAACTTAACTTTTTGAAACTTTGCCAACTACTTTTTGTATATGTACATATAAAATTGTTTTTTTTTTTTTCTCGCCTAACTTTCGATAATGTGAAATTAATTAGAGACATTTTGCGGCAAGAACTTGTTGTTGGTTTTTGTTTTTTGCTTGATTCCACGTGGAATGCAGGGAACACACATACACTCACACATCCACACACAAACTTATTCAAAAAGAAAGTTAGTTAACTAAGAAAGAGATGGCGCGGCAATTACAGGGCAACAAAATAAGCAAAAAACAAAACAGTAACAGTCAAAAATAAAAAAAGGCAAAAAACAGAAACGAACAGAGATAAAAAAGAAACGTAAATGAAACCAATTCTTGCAGCTATACAAGCCGCTTTCTAAACAAAAGCAAGAGCAGCGCCATTGTAACGCAACCCTCGCTATCCACGCCTACCGCCTCTTCGTTCGATGAGGACGCCAATGGAACTGGCGATGATTCGGATAGTCGCTATGGCACCGGACGTTCAAGATATTTGGCCATGAAGGAGCGGCGTACACGCCTGGCGCGCAGCCGCTCCTCCCATCAGTTTGGCAACGATGAGGACGATCTGGATGAGCCGGTATCACCGACCACAGTCTCACCATCCGCTTACTTGGCTTCAAGGTGCGCAGAGTTACTGAACAAAAAAATTTTAAAAAAAACAAACCCAAAAATAAACAAAAACACAAAAAAAAAAAAATCAAATTAAAAACCAATTTTCGATTGTAAATAGGATAAAAATTATTACAATTTTTTTTTTATTTTACGGTTTACGATATTGTATATACCTATCGTTTTATATATGTATCTATATACATATGTATATATAAATGTCTGCGCGCTTTCATTGTGCGTGTGCTGTCACCTGTCCTCCTGGTTCCCTTACCCAGCGTCCACCATGTTTTTGCCCTCCTCTTACTACAAACAGAACATTGAGAAATCGTTTTTTATTTTTTTTTTATGAGTTTACTTAAATTTTACGAGTCCCACGTTCTTCACGTTCTTTTGTTCTGGTTTTTGTTGCACTCTCCACACTAATTCAACTTTTTTGGAATTTTTATTTTTATTTTGATTTTTGATTTTGTTTAAAATTTTATTTCTTTTATTTTCCTTCTTTTTTTTTGTATACAAAATTATACGCGTTAAAAAATTAACCGATATTAACTGGTGAAAATAAAAAATCATTTTGTACAGTTCTCTTTCTCTGTTTCTCTATATTTCTCTCTTATTATTATCTCCTGTTCTGTACAGTTTTCATTATGTAGTTTGATAGTTTCTAATCTCATTCTCATTTGAATAAAAAAAGAGTCATAAATCAGAACAATCTCATCCAAATGTTAGGAGTTTTAATCCCTCTCATCGGCATCATCCAAAAACCGAAACTCATGTTCATTTTAGCCTTTCATTGCGTTAATCAATCAACTCTCAATGCCAACTTACAGATACAGCGGTTATGGCAGTAGTGATCTGTCCAGAAGTCGCTCTTCTCATGCTCTGAAATCTCGCGATAATTCACCAATAACCGATCGCAGTGCTGGTTCATCACGTGCCGGTTTGGCCAGCAGCTCGACCGATAATAAGGATGGCGAAGCCCTGAGCTCTTGGGCACGGTATTTGAAGAACAAATATGGAAACAAGAGCAGCAAGGATACGCCAAGTGGCAGCACCAACTCAAGGGATACACACGCTAGCACTAGTTCGTCGGCAGCCGGAGCAGCCGGAAGTCATCATAGTGGCACCAGCAGCGGCCGGAGTACTGCCAGCGATGTGTCGCGACGCCTCAGCTTGGGCTTGCCTTTGCGCCAGGCCAACGAGCTGGCCTCCTCTGATGATGATGGGTCAAAAAACGGGCTAGGCTCCCCTACGTCCCCTACGGTAGCAGCAGCAGCAGCCGGTATAACCGGAGTGGCAGGTACTATCCCTAAACAGGTGTACCTACGCAAGCGTCAGCAGCTTTTCCAATTGGGGGGCCGGGGGAGCGAGCCCGGATCCTTTACGTGGCCGCGCGGCCTAGCCGTCGGCCCGGACAATAGCATTGTCGTGGCAGACTCTAGCAATCATCGTGTTCAGGTCTTTGACTCGAATGGCATCTTTGTCAAGGAGTTTGGCGAGTATGGCAATGGCGAGGGCGAGTTCGATTGTCTCGCGGGCGTGGCGGTCAATCGCATTGGCCAGTACATCATAGCCGATAGGTAAGTACTCTGGTCTGTTCGTTTCACCATAATGGAACGGGATGGTATGGGGGATGGTGCTGCATTTTAATTAAGTCCGAAACAATGGCGCATGATTAATTCTCGGACTTAGCCTGGCTCCTATCATGAATGGTGGGGGCCATCTAATTGGCACGGCTAAGCGCATAATAGCCGCGTTAATGAGAAACATGTGCCTAAGCCAGCTAGCCAGCCAGCCATACAGCCAAGGATGGCAAATTCATTTTTGGGGGCTGCGCTTTTGCACATGTTATCTCAAACCTTTATTCTTTTTTTTTTTTTGTTTCGTTGCTGTCTCGTGTATCGCTTGGCCCGGGTCCTGTCATTGTTTGACGCAAAATCTCGTTAAGCGAAGAGCAGCTCGTTCTTGTCCAGCCTCATTGTGTGACTCAACTTTGATTTTGCACGTTAAGCGGCTTAGGTTAAGCCGAACAAATGCCAAAGCGCGTCACGGTGAATAGGCCCCGACCATCCATTCACCCATTTACCCACTCCTGCTCGTTCTCGACGGGTAATGAGTTCTTAGGCCATTTCTTGTAATTAATGAAAGTGAGAGGAAATGAAGGGCTATATACCCGTTGTTGTATGTATGTACACAAGTCATCAATTGACTAGAACATCGTGCCCAAATCATTTTAATGCTATGTACTCACAGTCTGTTATCATAAATTTTAAGTAGAGTTGCTTTAGTTTAAGAGACAGATTTTTGCCTAGATCTTTCTCCGCTTTCCTTTCTAAGAATATTTTCAAGACTTTACGATTTGCTTTAGGTCTGGGAGTTAGAGAGTATTCTCTTTCGACGGCCTAAGGTGTGTGTTTGCTCAAGGCAAAATTATTTTTAGCAGCTCTAAAATTATAAAATTCACAGTCATGTAAAACAAGTTGAGCTAAATCCTATTCTCATTTTTATTCTGGGGCATATGTAGATACGAATTTCTCTATCCGGAATGGTCGGGGGGATGTATTAAACTAATTATACGGATATTATTTAATAATATTACTTTACTATGAATCAAAATGTACAATGAAACGACATACGCAATTCAAAATGAGTTTACTTGTGTCACGATTCAAAAATGAATGAATTAAGTTAGGTTTGTGCATCATAATCTTTTTCGTGAGATTGAACTCGAACTATGGCTAAGATCCAAGATAAGAACCACTAAACTTAAATACTTTCTTACTTCAATACCAGTTAAAAACTAGATAATCCCCTACTAGTTAGCAGATTTAAACAACCAATATTGATTTAAAAGGGGGTGTCTTAAAACAGCAATGCCAGGTTTTTATGCAAAAGGAAAGTCTTTCGTTTTTACCCATTTCTTTCCTTTTAGTTTTTGGTTTATTTTATCTTTTATTTGCTCTCTGTTTCTTACCAGATACAATCATCGCATACAAGTGCTTGATCCACAAGGACGTTTCCTGCGCGCCTTCGGTTCGCAGGGCACCGCAGATGGCAAATTCAATTATCCTTGGGGCGTAACAACCGATGCACTCGGCTTCATTTACGTTTGCGATAAGGAGAACCACAGAGTGCAGGTAACCATCATCTCCTACCATCTCCATTTCCATCTCCACCTCTCAGAGCATCGCAGTGTCTCTTTCCATTCGTTCGTTCATTTCGTCAGCATTGACTCGATTTCCATGCAAATATTTATAATCATCTGGGCAAGGACCTTGCCCAATTTGTCACACTTGAGCTACGGCCAAGCACCACGGTGCAACTCCAAGCCATCGGCAGCATCAGCAATTTTTATTCGCTTAACTGCGATATATATTTCTGTGTAATTTTCGTTGTAGCTGGCTGGACTGTATAGATGGCCCTTTTTTTTTGTTGTTGTTTTACATTTTTCCCATTACAATTTGCCAACTTATATGTATATTCGCCAGGTTTTCCAATCCGATGGTTCCTTCGTTGGTAAATTCGGTTCCTGCGGCCGTAGCGAGGGCCAGCTTGAGCATCCGCATTATATAGCCGTATCAAATACGAATCGTGTGATTGTTTCCGATTCGAATAACCACAGGATTCAGGTAAGCCAAAACCAACAACAACAGCACCAAATGACCTCTGCGTCCTCATCCAATACTTGGGAAATCCACTTTCACTTCATGCCTGTCTGGCCATGTGAGCAATTTTAATTAAAATATGTTCAAACACAGGACCCGGACCAGATTTTCAGAGATTCGAGATTCATGCATGTTTTTTTTTTTTTTTTTGGCTTTGAGTGCCCTCACTCCCCTGTTGACCGCTTCCTTTTATATTTCATTTGTTTCATTGCCTTGTCACCCATCCACAGATATTCGATGTGAATGGCAAGGTGCTGTCCACGGTGGGCGGTGAAGGCTCCGACGATGGTCAATTCAAGTTTCCACGGTAAGTAAATTGAATTAACTCTTTTTTTTTTGCGTTTTTTTCCCATTTTCTTAATTGGCAAATTGTCAATGTTTGTGGTTGTGACTTTTTCTCTCTTTCTCTCTCTCATACAGGGGCGTCGCTGTGGACGATCAGGGCTATATATTTGTGGCCGATTCAGGCAATAATCGCATACAGATCTTTAATCCAGATGGCAGTTTTCTCAAAACTTTCGGCTCTTGGGGCTCCGGCGACTCGGAGTTCAAAGGACTCGAAGGTGTGGCCATCATGTCCAATGGCAACATTTTGGTATGCGATCGCGAGAATCATCGTGTTCAAGTCTTTTGATAGCAACCCATTGCATTATCTAATGAAACCCCTTTTCATTTATTTTACTTTACTTTATTTACCGACATTTGTATAAAATCGTAAAAACAAAACCAAAATCAAGAATAATGTAATGTCTTTATTTCTAAATATGCTTAGAAATTTTGCTCAATTATCTTAAAAGCAAATGCCAAATACAAATCGACCAACAAAATTGTTAAATTAGAACGAATAAAAGCAAAAAAAAAATATATAAATAAAATAAAATCCAAATCCAAAAGCGAAAACTCGTCAGAGTTTGAGTGAAAAAAAAAATCAACCATATTCTGGTAAAATCATTTATTTAGTTTTTCGGACCCAACTGGCTTTATTACACAGCGTTCAAGGGCCTCTAATTGAGATTTATCTGCGTGCAGCCCAACAATTTCCCACACAATTTGCTTTTGCCCCTGTTGCTGCTGGTGCTTCCCGTTTGGGATGAAGGCACACACTTTATTAAATTAAGATGTTCGGCTGCAAAATGAAACTTTTTGGAGCACTTGGCATAAACTATTTGGTTTAGCACACATCTGCGTACAGGGACAGATATGGAACGAGAGAGAGCGAGAGAGAGAACAAAAAAAAGGGGGAAAGAGAAAGTGTAGAACAAGAGCTTTAGCAGCAACAGATTTATGTGTAGCCGCATAAATTTGTTTGCTAGCAAATGTTGTGCATACACCATGCACGCGAGGGACGTTTTAAAGTTAATCAAAATTTTATCATATCATAAAACAAACATTGTACTTTGGAGATAATTAATGAATCTGATAGAAAGAAGAGAAGTAAGCAAAGAAAATCCACTTGGGCAGACATCAAATCGTTGCCTACTTTTTGGGGACCTAAACTTTCAATACTTCTACATATTGCCTTTATCAGCTATTAGAGAGTTTGAATTTTGGTAAGTTTAAGCTGAGAAAAAGGTTAATTAATCTATTAAACCAGAGTAGATGGAGATCAATCTTGTTTAACTCAACTTGTTGACACCTAAAAGAGTTGTATAGGACAATTTGAGTCTTTAAGAAGCCATCTACTTTTTAAATACCCCTCGTTGGGAGTGTGTGTGTGTACATACACCTATGTACATATGTACATGTAGTCAACACAACTGTTGGCAAACAAAAGCTAGTGAAAAAAACAGTAAGAGGCAAATATCTACTTAGGGATTCATAATATTAAACGAATTTAGCATGCTCTCTAAAAACAAAATGTCAATATATATTTTTAATAAATATGTCAATACATACATACCTATATGTATATTCTATAAGAATTATATAATGATTTAGATTTTCATTAACTTATTTATAAATATTTATGTCCTGGAAGGTCTAGAAGGCATTGATGCAAAAATTACCTTGATAAGAGGAATAAAGATTTTATTTATTTAGTATTTCATCTGCAAAAACAATGTTAATGTTGGGTAAATAGAATTATTTTTTATGTATTTGTCATAAAAAAAAAAAAACTATTCCTGTAGTAAAATTACATGAGTTTACAAAATTTGCCAAACATTTTGCAAGCTGTATATTTAAATAGCCTTTTAATTTTAACGACAATATTTTTGACATAATTAATTAATTTATATTGATAAAGGTGTAGAGCTATATAAGTTGAATATCAAGATTTCGAATAAAATGAATTAATTAATTAAACTGGGTTATCTCAGTATTTTAGGTTTAGTAAGAATTATGATGAATCATTATTGATTTCTTGATTAAGATAATAATTACTTATCATCAAGTGCCAATTACTGAAATGTTAAAGTTTCAGATACAAAATAATGCATTATTCAATTTTGTTACATTTTTAGTTATTAAATTAGCATTTTAATTGGTTTATAAAATCAAATTTTCTTCTCTAAATATTGAACAAACAAAACATTTATTTTATATTTTCTATTCAAATTGTTTGCTTTCATTTATTTGTAACCAATCAAATTTAGTTTAGTATTTTATTAGGGTTAATTTTTTACTGGTTTACAATTTAATTGATTTTTGAACTAAAGAGCCACAACAAGTGAATGAATGAAACCTAATATATGTAGGACTTAAAATCAACTGCCAACCCAAAATAACTGGGCTGAGCTTGTGTATACAAATCACAATTCACCTATTCTTCTGGCTTAACAATGACTGAAAACTTTGTGGCAACAATTGAGTCAAGAGCAAGGCGAAAGAATAGGAATCTTATTCATTTAGCAGTCTAGTTTGGTATTCTAGTCCATGTACCTCATGGAACTTCTTTTGATCATATTTTTTTTCTTTTGGATTCCCTTTCCCTTTGCCTACCCTCTTAAGACTTGTTCGCCTGCCTCGCACATTCGCACTCTTCTCATACAAATGACGCAAAATGTTGCCAGTGTAAGTAAGTTTTATGTGATTAAAATGCATGTGAGTTTCAGTTTGTGTGTGACTGTGTGTTTGAGTGTAGGGTGTGTGGCAATGTGTGCCATCAAACTTTATGGTTATACTCCTATTCCCTCCGCCACTTCCGTTTTGTCTCTTACCCACATTCTGCATCTCTATCTTTATCTTTGGTTGATTACATAATAAAATTCTTTGATTTGCAACATTCGCAATTAACCTTTTGATTGACTGCGTCAGAACAGCCTTCTTGCATTTGAAGCCTATAAAATTACAGAGAGCACATACATTCTCCCCACACTCTTGCTTCTTTTGTGTGCAATTACCTTTCTTGTAATTGAATTAAATGTGACTATTTTGCCTTTCAATTAGCGCATTAAGACGCGCGACCAAATGTTTCAGGGACATAAGAATGAAAATGAAATGCAACATTCTCTCTTTCTCTGTGTGTGTGTATGTTTGTGTGTGCAAAATAAAGCGAAACAATTTGCCAAAGTGCCAACGATTTTTGCACAAAAATTTTATAGCCCATATGGGCGTGGCACTTTCTCCTACTTTGCACATAAATTACAGTTTTTCATGAGCAAACATGGCAAAAGCAGCAACAGAGCATAGCGAATAGCAAGCGCACGAGTCAATTTTTATGACTTGTAATTTTTATTTGTCATATTTGCATGTGGCACGTGCCACATCGCAGGAAAAAAAGAGCCAGAAAACCAAACAAAAAAGAACCAAATTACAAATTTCATTTAAATTAACTATACTTGAAAGATGGTAGAGAAATGGCTGGGGTATGGCATTTAATTGGAACACGTTCGCCAACAAACATTTACTGGCTGTTGTTTTATGCCCGGCCAAATAGCCCAGTGATAAAGAATTCTAAAGTGGTTAACACACTCGTACACACACACACACACTTTGAGTGAAAGAGTGTGGCAAACTTTGGCTAAAAATCAAAGCAACTGGCACAAGTTTAAGCATTTTACTGCTGCCAAAAAGAAGAGAAGAAGTTCCAACAAGTTTCGACATATTCGAACATTCGCATAGCCCCAACAGTAGCAGCAGCAGCCCGGCGGCAGTCAAAAAGCAGTTACTTTTGATTTTCATCGCTTTTCGTTTGATTTTCATTTGTTTGCACACTTGCAGTTGCTTTTACACCCCCTTGTCCCTTGCCCTTGCCTCATCAGCACAGTCCTTAGCCCGGCCCTAGCTTTAGCCCTCTGTCGGCCCATGGCATATTTATACCTCGCTTTGGCAGGGAAATCAATCTGGAGAAGCCGCCAAACAGGCAAGTTCCACAAACTGGGGGACCAAAAATTTTCATGAAAAGACTTTGTGTTACTCTGTAACATTGTCATCAAATCATATTAAACTCACTTCAGTATGACAACATTTTCTAACTAAATGGTGTCTAATTTCATCATCAAAGCTAAATTCTGGGATTTCATTTGTGAACAATTTAACAGCATAATGTTTCATCTCATTTGAAGCTAGTTTGACATTTATGTATATAGGTTTACATTTAAAACTCTATGTAATGAGATATGAATGTAATTTTTTGCCATTAGTTTGACTTGACTTCCCAAATATAACAATCTTATTTCAGTGGAAATATCAGCATGTCCCTTTGAGTTTATTGAATGATTTCTTAATCCACTGGCCAGCTATAATATTTGCTTGAGTTTTCATATTTACCAATATCAGAACATTAGAACATCAAAACTTGTCGTAAATGAAGACTATTCTTTGCGTTTCAAAATAAAAGGCGATTCTGAACTGTTTTTTTCTTTAAATGTGATATTGATGTTTGATTGTCTTTCACCCATTTTCATACCCCTATATCCTAACTATTCTTTTACTAATGTTAATGGTTCTTCTGAATTAAATCATAGAATCTCCAATGAATATATAAAAAAGTGAAGATAAATACTTACCTGGAATAAGGAAATTAGAAAAGTAATCCTTTAACAATAACCAAAAAAAATTTGTTTAATTTTAATTGACGTTGACAAATAAATAACTTAACCAGCTTTACCTTCCAGTTGATTAAACATTGATTCTTAAATTTACTAACTTAAACTTTTATTATGCTTTCCAAGGTCTGCTAATGCCGATTAGGAGTGCATAGTGAATATAGTTAATAGTATTGCCACTTTTAGTGGTTATATAAATTTTGATTACTTTAATATACCCTCTTTGCCATCACTTTGAGTACAGGGTATAAAAAAGTGGAGTCGCAGCTGCGATTGGGGCTAATGGGTGGATGGGAACTGGGATTGCCGGGGGAGTGCTGGAGTGAGTCTGACCCACAGTGCAATTTTTATGTGCGTTCGATTTTGCGCGCTTGTTTCTGAGCGTTTTATGAGCTGGTAAAAGTTTATGTAGCGCTCCTCTTCTTGCACCTCCGACTCCTCCCCATGCTTAACCCGCCAACATTTCAAAGTACTTACCTCTCTGTTTCAGTTTGTGTATGTTTCCCCAATGCGCTTTAAACGAAAGTTGCATAAAAGCGAACATTTTTGGAATGCGTTTCGTATGGATTCATTTTTTGTTTTCTGCATTTTTGTTGTTTTTGTTTTTTTTTTGCAAAACTTTTCTTTTCAGCTGGCAGCCATTTTAGATTCGCCAGCCAAAATAGTCGTAGATTTATGATTCAGTTTTATACAGTCGTTTTTAGTTTATGCAATTTGCGGATCATGCTGAAGGTTTTCCCTTCGAATATTCGACAGTATTCGAGATGTTTTTTGGTCCCGCTCTAAAACATTCTCATTTTCCATATCTTTTGTGTCACAGCTGCTCTCTGGCCACCAAAATGGAAACCCTTTTTGCTTATTACTTTTCATTTTGAATGGCTGCAATAGCCACTGAGTGCTTCTTCTCTTTCCCTTCTCACAAGTTTTTCATGTCAGTGCACAATAAAAAGAAAGAAAGAAAGAAAAACCAAGCAAAACAAAGCGGGAAAAGCACAAAAAAAAAAAAAAAAACCAACGCCTGCCCAGGAGCAACAGCTGGTCACCTTTTTGGCAGTTAAGTGTAAAAAATGCTTAATGCCACACACCCGCACACACACACACACACAAACACACCTTAAACACTCTTATATACACACACACTTCAAATAAATAACTGACTGGCCGATGTTTTGCAAAGAAACAAAAAAAAAATGAAATAAAAAACACGTATACGCACAGTTGGGTCACCGACCTGTCAATATCCTATGCGAAATAACGAATAGTTACTGTCAATATTTTCAATATTTGAAATCGCTGATTTGATTTCTTAATTGAGATGTTTGGTTGGTTCAGACCAATAGAGAGAGATAAATTACAGAACCTTTTTCAGAAGAATTTAGGGCCATTTTCATATTGGCAAATATTAAAAAACCGTAATACAATTTAATTGAACTATCCTTCTAAGCATTCAAAGATTGTCAATATTATTAACGTCTTTTTTAAGTTATAGTGAGTCTTACTCGGAACCTCAATATACCCGTCCGACCATGCTAAGAGTGCGAGTGAGCAAAAAAAAAGGTAAGGCCACTCAGTTTCAATCAAAAATTAGAGGGCCAACGCTGTGAGAAAGTCAATTTCAATTCTAAGCCTGGCCACGTAGATTTCTCCATTTCTATTTCCGGTGACCCGGAGCCACAAGTGTGGCAACATTTGCTAAGGGCAAAAATAAGAAGGTGAAGCTGGATCGGTAGCTGAAACTGTTGTAGTTGGTCTTAACCTTTTCCACTAGCCATTTCTGGCTAAAAACCCCTGGCTGCACTTGGCGGTACGTTTAATACCACTTGAGTGACTTTTTATGGGCACCATGGCCAACCAGGCAGTCATGTGTGTTGGTTTCTCCGATTCAGTGTGGGCATTATGGAGGGATGTGGGGTATTCAGAATTCTGGGATCTGGTGCTGTGTGTGTGAGTGAGTATGCCACTTCACTTTCTATGTTCTCGTTTTTCGTTGTTGTTCTGTTGCCGTGTTCATCAGGACTTAGCCTTGCCATTTTTAGTTTTAACCCACCACCCACTCATCCTCGCGCAACTTGCAACGTGTCAGACGTTTTTATATGCATCTGTAGCAGCAGCAACACAAAAAAAAAACAACAACAACAAAACTTTTCATTTTTATTATTTCCATTTCGGGGTTGGCCTTTTGTTTGTGTCTTTCATTGCTGTTGCCGCTGCTGCTGCTGCATCATGAAAAACATTTCACCAGCATCTGCATGCATTTAAATAAATATTTTAATAAATAAAATGGTCAGCTCAAGTCGTGGCCACAGCTGTCTGTGCCGCCCTCGCCTCCGGTCAAACATCGAGGGTCATTGAGGGGGTGGGATGCATTGGTGGCATTGGTTTCCGAAAAGTCACTCAACGCAGCTCTGAGTGACGTTTTTAATGGCGCTTTCCAGGACAACTGAGTAGAGATTTTCATTTCCGAAGGAATGCATTTTTTTCCGCTACACTTTATTTAAGTCTATTGAAAGAAAAAACCCTGAAAATATAAACCATTTAACTATGAGTTATTATAATACTCCTGGGGATTCTGGTGTAACTGACTTTAATCTTGTTTTTTTTTTTAGTGTAAGTGATTTTGCACTTCAATTGTCTGTTGGATTACCACCATTAACCATCAGAGGGAGATCTTTTGCATTAGTTCTCTTTGTTAGTTGTGCTTGTCGCATGTTATTTGTGGCACTTTCACTTATTAAGCTTATTTACGGTTAGTGGTAATTTAGATGTAGACTCAACAAATATAAAGTCTATGTTTTTTATAAGAAAACATTCGAAGTCCATGCTGAATAGAATCTACCAAAAGACAAAACGAAGAACCAAATGTTGTCAAATTTGGATTTCTATGCCATAAAAAGTAATTAGTAAATGTACTTAGAACCATTTTCTTTGATAGCATTCAACCGAGATAGAAGTACATTTGCCTTTAGCAGGAACTCAATTCAACAACGAATCGTTCTGAAGCAACTTGAACTTGAACATCATGAAATTGAGGTAGGGTCATGATGGTGAATAACAGAAGCATCACTTTTGCTAGAATATTCCCACAATTGCCGCATCCTCAGCACTCCCAAGAGAAGGTAACATAAAATTGAAAAAGAACAAGAAAGAAAACTTCAGGCATGTGACTGTCTAACAATATTTTAGAGTGGTGAAATGATAGAATTTATATAGAAATATAATCTAAGATTTTGACACCTTCCAGATATCAAAAACAATGAACCAGCCGTAAGTTTGTTTACTATAAATTTTTTAAATCATACTGAGCTTAAGCAGCAAATTAAGAGTTGGTGTCCATTAGATTCGTGCATACTACAACTCAATGTAAAGAACTTGTCTAGATCAAATAAGATCGTGAAGTCGCTGAGTGAACAACTGAATGGGTGAAAAAGAAACAAACGATCTTCGATAAGTTTGTTCTTCTATTTTTTTTAGATTAGCAACTTTTAAAACTTACTTAAACAATATTTAAAACCACTTCAATGTCCAATCATTTGAAGTCTCTAGCATTTGTGACCAAAACAATAATTGATACAATTGAATGCTATGGAGTTATTTCATCAGAAAGGGGCTCCACGTTTAAATGTGAAAAATGTTTGCTCGGGCTGTAGACAACTATCGAGTTAAGAAACAAAATTTAATCACAAATCTATTAGCACAAGGATATTTTAGGAAAATGAATATAACATGTATATTCATGTATAACATCCATCATTAACTTAATTAAACTAAACCGAATCACTTACAGCCATCAGATACATATATACAGATTTCGTTTGTTTCTATTCATTTAAAGGTTAAAAGTTGCACGTAAATTGAATTTAAATTTTTTATTGATTGTGATGGGAAACAACATCAGTAGGAAAACCTATCTCAGTAGCAGCTGGGCGCAAATCCAAGTTGAATTGAACAAAAGCGGAACTGGGCAAGGTAATATAACTTACTGAAACCTGTGTAAATAGCATTGAAACAGATAAAAAGCACTCACACATACACACACAGCTCTTGTGATTCTTCTCCAGGGAGACATAGAGACAAAGAGAGAATGAGATAAGGTGGGGACTATGAGGGGCTGGTGAACATTGTGAAGTGCTTTTTAGTTTGCGTAAATCAAACTAAGAGAAAATTAAACTTCAAACTAAAAGCTGCTTACAGTTTCGAGCATTAAATGGATTTTCACATTCAATGTGTGTGTCTGCATCCGTGTGTGTATGTGTGTGTGTGTGTGTGTGAGAGAGCGATGGTTACGATACTTGATCGTGACTGGGATATATAATGTTTTTCGCTTGAAGAGAGAGAATGAGATGAAGTATCCGTGACATGTATGGAAATTGCTTTTATCCTTTAATTTCTTATTCCATAAAGTTATTTTAATGGAAAAAAATGTTCAAGCTAGAAATTCATTTAGTGTTTCTCATTTTGCTCAGATGAATAAAGTAGCTTATAGTGGTGGAAGCTAAGAAAATTAATGTTTAAGACATGGCAACAGTGAGCAATACCAGGACATTGAATTATGCGGCCGAAAGAGTATTTTAACAAAGGTTAAGTCAATGAATTCACATAGACAAAGTTCCTTTTGTTTTTAATAGAATAGACAGTTTTTTACTTCAGTTGTTTGCTTGAATCAATTAAAAATGTTTCTGAATTCCCGTTTTTCCTCTCTTGTTTTCATGTCCTTAAGCATCCTTTTTAGTGGATCGGCTTACTCATAGAATTCAACCAACCAAACATAGCAGTCTGTTAAAGAGGGCTTAGACAGAAACTTTCATTATAGAAAGAAATCTTATTAAAAAGAAAACATATTTCGAAACTAAAGTTTTTAAAGAAAATATATTAAAGGAAGATAACCAAATAGTTGCCGTTGAAACTATAGATTTAATGAAAAATATCTTAGTAACGTAAAGAAAATCACATCGAACTAACAATTTTAAAATAGCAAGCACTGTAAGGGTATTTGATCTTCGGCGCAGCCCATACTAGTTTCTTTCTGGTTTGTTATATTTTTATATAAAACTTGGCTAGTAACTGTTTTGTGAGTAAATTTGAGGAAAATTAATACTTTTTAAAAATCAGTATGATTTCGATTTTACTCTCAAATCGAACTTAAAGCTGCAACTTTTTTTAACAGGCCTAAAAATATTTTTAAATAATTTTGATAATATTTTTAAATTAATTGTTTACTCAGAACTTCTTATAATTGTTTTAAAAGCAAAGTAGTCACGACGATAGCAAAAAAAGGAAACGTTAGGAGAGTCTCTGACGTCTCTGACAGTGTTTGAGCCTTTTATTTACTTATTAACTTATGATTTAAATAAATTTACTTCAGTTTTGATAAAAGAGGTTGCAAATTAATAAATATTTAATTTTTGATAGTGCTGACACGTCATACCCTTTTCCAACTGTCTAAAAAGATTACGCCTAAGTAGGAGTAAATAAAAGAAAAGTCTGCATTTACTATTAAGACCTATTAATAATATGAAAGACCTGTGAGCGGTAACTTGGCAAAGTATAGACAGATTTATGGCATAAATCTTTTAAAGAGTTTTTGGCATTTGGGTATCCTTTGTGTCTTTGATGGCACGTTGTCATCTCTAATTTATTTCCAATTTTTGTTGCATTTTGTTCTTTAGCAACTGCAGTTGAAGTTACTGCCTGCCTGTTGTTACACAATCTCCGTCATTGTTCAAGGCCAATAATGTTGAATGGCTGGTTGGTTGGATGGTTGGTTTGGCCGGCATTAAGTAATTACATTGATTGTTTCCGTTGAGCTGGACCAGAACACCGGTAGAGCTGAAACTGAAGCAAAATGCCAATACTGTGGAATGTGAACGAGCTGCTTATCGATATATGTACATACATTTCTCTGTCTGTGAGCGTGTGTCTGTGTATGTGTGTTTGTTGGTCAAGCATCATGAATTTGGCATTATCAGCAACAGCTTGGCATTGCCATTGCTATTTGGTCTGTTGCTAGCGTGGCCTGGCCTGGCCTGGCTTGCGATGGCTTGGGCTGGCTTTGTTGACGAATTAACATTTATCTTGCGCCACGTGAAATCCATTTATCACACGACTTGGTCTGAACAAAAACAAAGCCCGTGCCAAGGCAAATCAACAGCATGAAATCGCATTGATATTTATTTATATTTATTTATATGTCAGTTCTTTGTGTGTGTGTGCTTTTGTCCCGATTCATCAAAGACCCGTGTGCCTTTGGTTATGTTAATAAAAGCGGACAGACATAGACAACAGCAACAGGAAGACAACAGACAAACGATATGATATTGACGCACCAAATCTCTGCCAGTTGACCTTGGCCAAAACAAAAACAAAAGCAAAAAAAAAAAAAAAAAAAAAAAACTAAAAATCAGGACCAACATGAGTTTGGGTTATATGGAATAACTAACAAGAAAATGGTAAACCAACAACAAGAAAATCTCATTCCCAATTGCCAGTCTCATTCTCCGGAGGTTTATTTCGAGCATTTGATTTATATTTAAATGCCTATTGAGGTCAAGTCGTGTTCATAACTCTTTGTATCGACAACGCCATCTACTGCCGCAATTTATCATAGAGCCACCATCTTCATCGTTGTCCGTAAGCCCTCAAACCCGCCCTCCATCTTGGCTCTTGGGTGTTAAATTGAAATTCCCTTTTGTGATGGCCTGGCGCCTTGGTTAATAAAATCAATGTAAGTGAAGGAGGATGAGTAGTAGTAGTAGTTGGTTGCTTGGTTAGTCGTCTCCCCTTTTATGCTCTGTGTGATCATGGGGACGATGAGTTAAAAGCTCTTTAACCGTAGACAATCCTTTCGGTGTGCCGTCGACGGCCGCATGTTAATCATGGTTCTGGTGTTCTGGTCCCCGGGTTCTTTTTGGCGTGGGCAGGCATAATTTATTGCCTTGTAAAATGAATTTACGTTAAGGTAGCCCCAGCCAAAAAACTTTCTCAATGTTTGTTGCTGGCGGCCTGCTTGCCTCTTTTGTTTTCAGTTTCGAACCAAACCAAACTAAATCCATCCACTCACCCATACCATATTTAACCACCCACTCGCACACACGTGGGGGTCGTTGACGAGGCTCATAGTTGTCGTTCTCGAGATGCGAAATGGTAAAGGAGATGTAGTAGTTGAGCGTCTGGCTTTGGCATGTATTACAAATTTATTGCCAACTTTGATACCAGGCGTTGCCATTTTGAGCTATGCTTTTGCTCATTTCTTCTACAATTTTACTTTGTTCAACTCTGACTTTATTCTGACACCTTCATTTTAGACCATTCCATGTAGTTCTATCCACTTCATTTTTGCAATTTGTATGCAAAGTGAGCTATTATCGCAAGAGCATGCAATTTGTGGCAAGAAGAGAAAAAGGAATTAAATGGCGTGCAACAATTGGAGCAGACATTGTTTTTAATTCATACATTTTGTGTTTTTATGTTTTTTTTGCTGTTACTCTCGATTAGCCACACGAAAGCCTGTTTCAACTATGTATTGTATATGTAGAATTTGCATAAAGGGCCTGCGATTAGGTCTCGCATGGGTAAAAGGTAAGAGGCCGCAATTTTTTGGCCATTCCGGTTCATGTTAGCCCTGTTGCATGTTTAAGCTGAAAATTGATATTAAATGCTTTGGCATAAAAAACCATCAAATGATTTCGTTACAATTTCTAACCCACACCCACACCATCCCATAAAAGCGTATGTACATACCTGTACGTGCATAATGAAGGTATTTTATTAGGCCGACCGGGTTGTGGCTCATGTGTGACTCTGATATATGCATTGCCATTAGTTATGCCTGCTGATTGTGCTAGAGATTCAAGAAATCCAATTCATCCAGCTCCGCCTAGCACGAGAGGTCGTCAGAGGTTGCCAGAGTTTTGTGTTTTACACACTGTACGAGACAATCCGAGACTGGTTCGGTCACTTGGCGCAAATTAATTTGGGATTTTGCGTCTATTTGTTTGTTTGCCTGGCCACATGATACTTTCTCTCATACCACTCACTCTCTCTCTCTCTTGCCACTGCTGTTCGCATTCATCACAATCACACGGTCATTGGGAGTGGGATGAGGGGTTTTTTCGGTGTGGAATGCTTTGCTGATAAAATTTATGTTCTCTGGCGGCCACTGACTGGTTGAAGGAACATGAGCATGCATTCGTTGAGATATGTTTGAACACGTGGACATATCCAAATGCTGCCAAAGCTCAAACTGACATTTGATATATTGGTCAAGGGAGGCCCCCGGACAGCTGCAACTTGCGTATTTCCTTTTTTTTCACACTCTATCTCTCTGTATCAGAATGTGTGTAAGTGTGTGTGTTGCAGGTGTAATTGCTGTGTTGAAGTGCTTCGCCTCGAGTGGTTTTTTTTTGTAAAAATTGAAAACGTTTAAAACCAAAATATGCATCTAAAATATCTCGTCACATTCCATATGTGAGTGAAAAATACACAATAATAAAATGGAAATATTTTAATTGTTGTGGTGTCAAAATTGGTCTAAAACTAAGAATGTATTTCAAAAGTAGCATTACATATAATGTAAGAGCCAAGCGGTCATGGTTTCTAATACCAGTCTGTAGTGCTAAGGCAGCATTATATAATAAGAAAATTAACACGATGAATTGATTTAAAATGTCAATTTAACTTCTCTGATTTTGTTTTGTATTATTTAAATGTAGACCCTTTAAAGTTTAAATTTATTGGTACATCATTTATAATTTATCAATGATAATTATTAAATACAAAAGTTAATTATATCTTCAACTACTGTCTCACAAAAAGTTGGAATAGTCCTCTTAGACACTGTTATTTTTTAATTGGGGTCGCTGTATCATTTAATAATACCTATGTACATACACCCATGATGAATATAATAGGTACACCCTTTAAAATTTAATTTAAATTAGCACAACTTTTTTTCTATTACCTTAATCACCAAAATTTAAATGCACATTTGTTTATTGAACATTTGTGTATTGTTTACCTTAATTTGGAAATGAAAAGTTATTTTATTCAAAAGTTACAACAAAAATATGAAATTTCAGAATTTCGTGCTTGATGAAAATAATAGGTACACTTTAATTCACTAAGTCATATTTAATTTTTTTTGTTTTCAAATCACTGAAAATCTATTTTTGTTTCATTATCTGATTAATATGGAATGTATCCACCTTAATTTTACCGTTACTTTTCCCATCCGATTGGGGATACTCTTAATCAAAGCTTGGCAGGACTCTATCGAAGTCTTCTTCGACGCACTCCCACAATTGTCGGTTGTTGCCACTTTTTTCTGTTCGAGACTGATCCTATAGCTCACCCCACAAGTTATCGATGAGATTCAGATCCGGAGACTAACTGGGTCAAGAGAAAACCACTCCTAACCTAAGAAATTCGGACACTTTCGAGTCCTTGAGAGCCATTGGATCCAAAATGGACAATGATATTAATGTTTTTCCAATTAGGATATGACTACAAATGGCTAATCTATCAGTTCGTATCGCAAGAAGGGTTCCTTTGATGCGAACCAAAGATTTGATCATATAGCAAAGATTTCTTAACGACTACTTCACATGGGCAGCATCTGAAGTTCAAAAAAACCGGCCTAATATCCTTCTTAGCAACGAAACTAAAATTTATCTTTTCGGAAATGACTGTTCCTAACATTTAAGGCGCCCTATAACCAAAAACTTTGATCACCGCTACAGTGGTGCATGGTGTTAAAAATATTATAGTGTGGGGTTGTTTGTCTTGGTCAGAACACTATCCAATATTCCTAGTATCTGACATGATGGGAGCAGCTGACTATAGGGATGTCCTGGAAAATATTATGCTAGCATATTTAGAGGAAAAAAAGTCCCTGTGGTGGGTTTATCAACAGGATAACGACGTAAAACACACCTCAAAAATTTTAAAAACTTGGTTAGAGGTCAATATAGTGGTCGCTCTTACCTAGCCCACTTAGTCTCCGGATCTGAATCTCATCGATAACTTGTGGGGTGAGCTATAGGATCAGTCTCGAACAGAAAAAAGTGGCAACAACCGACAATTGTGGGAGTGCGTCGAAGAAGACTTCGATAGAGTCCTGCCAAGCTTTGATTAAGAGTATTCCCAGTCGGATGAGAAAAGTAACGGTAAAATTAAGGTGGATACATTCCATATTAATCAGATAATGAAACAAAAATAGATTTTCAGTGATTTCAAAACCAAAAAAAAAAAAATAAAACTTAGTCAATTAAAGTGTACCTATTATTTTCATCAAGCACGAAATTCTGAAATTTCATATTTTTTGTTGTAACTTTTGAATAAAATAATTTTTCTTTTCCAAATTATGGTAAACAATACACAAATGTTCAATAAACAAATGTGCATTTAAATTTTGGTGATTAAGGTAAAAGAAAAAAAGTTGTGCTAATTTAAAGTCAAAAAAATTAATTTTAAGGGGTGTACCTATTATATTCATCATGGGTGTATATACTAAATTTGATCTACTCAAATGTGAGTGAATAGCTGTTCTAAATAGTTGTTGCAAAGGAACAGCTAACTTTAAAGACATTTTAGGCAAGGCTCCCCTTTAATGCAGGAAAAGTTGATTACTTAGTAAGGACTAAAAATACACACTAAGAAGAGATGATTCTTCTGTCGTCCTGGTTAAAGGTTATTAAAAGCTGACCTTTTTACTTTGATTATAAAATTCATTCATAATTGATTTTATTAGCAAAAGCAGCTAACCAACAGCATGACATTATGTTTTCTCAACATTACCGAAACCATATGTCTTTGATTGGTCATTAGTCATGACGTCTTTGAGCAAAACGAAATTGACGTCATTGACGTCATTCAAACTCACACCCCGTATATATTGACCCACATATTGTGTTTCCAGGTCAAATGCTTAAAGATGCTGATCAATTTTAACGTATCAAAATGTTGGATAGCATTTCGTAGTTTTGTTTCAATGTTTGTGTCAATGCACTTATCTTGACTTTTACTTGACTTTTTGGTGTTAGAATTTATGAGACAATATGAATGGCTTCTTGTTCATTTTGATTGTCTTTTTTCGATGGACCACACACTTAGTTAATTTTTAATTTATAAATTAAATATATTAACCGTCTCCAAGCTGAGTCGTTTCTTTTAAAGCCTTTTATGACAATATATTATTTATGAGAGAAAGCTAAAATTCAGATACGATAAAACTAAATGTAACATTTTATTTCAATTCAAACCCAATCAATCAACCATGTCCTCTATATGTAAATTATTTAAAAATATGTAATTGAAAACGGGTAAAAGCATTTGTAGCTTGTTTTTGTACTCAAAAATCAACAATCTCCTACACCCAAATATTGTCTTTACGGTTGTATACAATAAACGGACTATAAAATCTTAATTAAATTGTACCTACTTTTTTTTCTGTGGAACAGTTTTGTCTTATTTAGTTGTCAACTTGAACAGAGCTAAACAAATTCATTTTACGTTCCATTGTGTTTGTTTGTTCAGTTTGTTTTCAACTTTTTGGCTGTCGTGCCAAAATTTATTTGTCCTGCTTTTGTTGCTGGCTGTTGCTGGTGTCTGTCTGGCCATTAGTCACTCCATTACCATGAATAGTCACTGTTGGCCAAAATGAAGAGATAAATGCAGCTAGGCCAGAACTTGAAACGTGCCAAAAATTAGCGAAAACTCAACTGTCTGGGCTAAAGCGAACAAAACGTATAAAGGGGCCAGACAACAACAAAAAAAAAAAAAAAAACAAAAATACAGATATAGAGAGATTTTCAGTTACATATATATATGAGGAGAGGAGGGATAAAGGGAGGTGACTCTTGTTTGGGCCAAGTGTCAGAGCGTTTAGCATGCGCTGAATTTTAATTTCACACTTTTGCACTGCAATCAAAGGGAATTATCCAACAACAGAACATAAACCACGCCCACGCTCTACAATAAGTGGGCGACCGGGTGTATGGTCGAGTGAGCTGAACGTCATGCCATGGCATGACCAAAACTGGCCACGCCCATAAGCTGCCGTTGACTGTAATTAGCACACTTTGATTTGTATTTGGCTAACAATAAAATGACAGCTTTTGGCTAAATGGCACGCAACACAAAAAGAAAAAAGAAAGCAAACTCAAAGCAGGTCGCTCGACCGGACCTGGACCTGATCCATGGCTCCATGACTGGAGTTGTGCTTGCCGGAAATGCCAGTGAAGTTGGCGTGCCTTCATTTCGATTGCATGGCAGGGCATGCTGTGGCCAGTGGCACGCCATAAATTCTAATAAACGAGTGCAGCCTTGGCCTGGACAACCTTCTCAGTCGTACTCGTGCAGTATTTTTGCCCTATTGCCTCAACAGGTTCCCATTTGCAGTACATTGCCTGGTGCGAAATATGATAGGTGCTAATTAATGCCTCGGCACACTGGTGAAACAGGTCAGGACGGATGCAGGGGAACATGGTGCAGCGTTCTATAACGTTTCATTTCACTGCAATTAAAAAAATATGCTTAATACATATACATACATATATCAACATTTCTTTGTAACAAGAACAATAAGATTATAAAAGAGAAATGGAAGCTAATAGAGAACAAGAGTTCATAATAATCAACGCAAAACACGTTGTGAGTTAACGGCAATGTTAGTTCCTTTAGCCGGCAACTGCATTCTTGATAAGAAACGTTAGCAAAAACTCTACAAGAAATAACCGCTGCCACGGTGCGTATACTTAATATGTATAAGAGTTGCCATATAAGAGTCGTACATGGCTCGAAACTAGCCGGAAAGAGAAAGACCCTGCCCTCGTAGAAGATGGAAACGACCATTTTCACTTTCTAAGGCAAACAGAAATCAGGCAAGAAAACAAAAAACAAAAGGCACACACACAATGCTGCGTGTAGACTTAAAGGCAGTTAAAATGAAGCGAAGCAAAAAGTGTAACAAACACGCAAACAGGCAACTGGCAAAATGTTGGTGAGGCAAAACGCGAAAAGGCAAAAGGTAAAGCCAAAAGGTGCGAAAAAGGCGTGTATATGGGCTTCGGGTCTCTGGGCCATCATGCAAGCCAAAACAACACAAAGAAGAACAAAATACCAACATCAGATAAAGTGACTCTTTACAGTATATACACACACAGAGTGGCTAAAGCAAAAGTTGGTTTGTGAACTAAATGCTAACCCCCTTCTGTAGGGTCATGAAGTCATACTGAGATTAGGGCTTGGTCACGATTATCATACGCCAGAGAGGGTGGGAGAGAGAGGTCTACTTAGTAATAATTGCAAAAGTCTAAACCACGGGCTTTGTTGCAAATTAAATTCCTAATTTCATTAGCAAATAAAAATGTGCAAAAAATGTTCGCGGAGCAACAAATACTATATATAGTAGGACTTAAATAAGCGGCACTAGCAAGGCTTAACTTTGAACTTAGTTAAATTCCTTGACAATTATCAACCATCCTTAATCATTCATTGAAAGCGTGGATTTGTAACTGTTTTAACTTTCATCATTTATTAATTCGCATTAAAGATTGAGAAGAAAATTTGCTAGTTCTTTTGGTTTGTTATGTTCTTTTTAGCTCCTTGTAAATGAGACCGAAATAAACTAGCATACTTATACATGTATTATTCTGTTTGTAAGAGAGGCGTAAATTAAACTTATTAAATATTTAAATGGAAATCAGTCTTGTTGATGTGGCATTAATATCAACTAAAAGAACTTTAATTTCCCTTTTAATATAAATTTAAGATTTAAAGTCAACTCTTGCATAAGAATATTTACATACTTATAAAAACAGGATATGGATTTTCTTTGCTACCAAATGAGGCAACGCTATAACCAAAAAAAATTTTGTTATGCAGATAAAATTGATAAATTTTGTGACAAACAATTTAAATTCAACATTTTTAAGCCTTCTTTTCAGTTGCTTTATAAACCATTTGCCAAATATTTGCATTAAGGTATATCGATGAAATCTGTATTTTAATTAAAACAGAAAGCACTTTCATTATGCACACTCTTTGTTAATAATTTTCTCTTTGCTTTTGTGAGTACATATATATGTATGAGTTTATTTGACCTATGATCCCCTTGGCTATTGCATTTCCTGTCAATGCATACACTTTTCGTATTGTTTGTTGTTATGCTGATTACACTGGAGAGGCAAGTTAATGCTCAAAACATATTTTGCCTTTAACTCTGTTTTTCTTTGTGTTGGATGTAGTCATTCATCGGAATGCACAAGTCAAATGACACAAAACCACAAGGCGTCAGTGAAGTGAGAACGAGCCAAAGAGATATGGCTTTGATGTGGCATTCATAGAGTCTCTGAAGTGCATTGTGAGTAAATTGCATTGCCCGATTCGGTTGCAGTTGCTGATGCAGATGCTGCATGAACATTAAATTTCAATTTCATGTTCATTTATTGTGCCTGGGCCTGGCTAACGTTCTGGCACGGAAGTAACAATGTCAGTGGCTGAACTTAGCCAAGGCCGCAGTCAAGTGCAAAACTTTCGCTCAACGTTTTCAAGTGTTTGCCAAGTAAATATGTAAAAATCCAACAAGAGCAATAACTGCACACACACACACACACACACGCATAGACACAGACACGTCCGTATGCATGTGCATAAAAATTAAGCGAACGGTACTTGTGGCTAGCAACAACGACAACAACTACACATCCATGGGAAGTGTTTCGCAACACTCCAGAGGAAAGCTAAAAAAAAACAAAACAAAAAAGGAATGCAACAGTCGAGAGGCAACTTCCGCTGCGCGTTGAGCGTCACACCGGCTGCAAATTCACATCCACATCCATATTTACTCTCATCTGGTTCATTCTCATTCTTTATACGCTCATCCTCAGTCTCATCCATCTACATTTTCTCCAAACTCTTGCTCATTCTCGTACTTTGCTGCTCTGCTTTATTCTATGGCCATCGTCAGCACCCATGCCTGGACACCCTTCGAGCAACAACATAGTACAAAAAACAAAAAAAAATCAGAAGAAAAACCCTGCTGCTAACTTTCCCAGTAAGTTTCAGTTTAAGTTTTTTTTTTTTTTTTTTTTAACTTGCCCAAGGGCTGCAAGCAGCTTCTTCTTGGGCTCCTCGGATCCAGCTATGGTTGTGGCTGTTGCAAGTTGCCAGTTGAAACTTTAAGCCTTTCCCTTGAAAACGTTGTCGTTGCTTCCTCCGTCATCGTCGTCATTTTGGTACGTGTTTGTGTTCATTACGTACGTGTCCTTTTTGGCATTTTGCGCAAGTTGTCAACGCCAAAAGCTGCTGGCACTGGCCAAGGAATAAGCTCAACACAGACATGATAAAAGTAACAACAAGAAAGTCAACAGAAAAAAATATAGAAACTTGAAACTAACTTGACTTTACAATTTAGCCAACTATAACTATAAATTGTAAACGGTTGAACGAAATTTTATCCAGAGAACGAATCAGTTTTCTGCTATACCTTATATATGTATACCTATACTATATATTTGTCACTACAATTTAATATTGAAAGTGCATTGAATGATATTAACTTGATATAAAATTTGTTTCTTAACAAATTTTTTTCGATGAAAATTAATTTCAATTATTTTGCAATTAGCGTGTCAGAGGATGCAATTTACCAGGTAACTTGCTGTTGCTTACCTGTCAATCTGTCAGGTCTGCCAACCTGAGTGCCAAAGCAACATCTGCACCTGGCTCCAGAATATTGTCTTCTTTTCTCCCACTTTTACAGTGGGTTAGAGCAAAAAAATGACTGAATCTATACTCTTAAAGTATAATGAAGTATCCATGGAAAGAACACTGTGTTTTTTAAAAGTTTCCAACACCATAATATTATTATTATTGTGTTGTTTGTACTGAATCTCAGTCGTTGATAATGAAATGTTTATTTCTCAAAACGCATATCATTTTAACTTCATTTTTCCTACAACATTTTTGTGTCGTCCATCGGGATTTGCAGTGGGGATTGCCTCTTACTTATGTAGAAAATCTTCAAGCCAGTTGATTTTGTAAAAATATGCTTCACTGTGAATGCATTTTGCAAAAAGCTTTTAGTTTAAAAGGATTCTTTGAGTAAATGCATCCAAGTGACTGCGTCCGATTGTCGCTAGGTCAGAGCTATTTTCAGTATTTGATAAAGTATCTGCTAAACTAATTGCGCTATAAACTTTGGGATACAACATGCTGTACATTGGTCAGTTATGGCTTAAATATAATAGATTGGGTTTAAAATAATTTATGAGTAGTTTTGATGTCAAACTATTCCAGAGTCCTTTAGAATTAACTATCTGCTTGGTTATGACCAACACAAAAAGGACACTTGGCTGCAATTCGCAAAACTTTTTTCTTTGCCAAGGAGTCTGTGCTATTGTTAGGCCACGCCCATTGGGGGCAATCTTCTTTAGCGGTGTCAACAATTTTAAAATGAGTTTGTTGCCATCAACATCATTATTATCATAGTCATCATCATCATCATCATCATCACCAGCTTTAGCATCAATATCGTCAGCGAGAGCCATAAATATTTTTACTTACTTATATTTTTTTGTAAACGCATTTTATGAGCTGTTTTACCTGCAGCGCTTTAATGAACAAGACTTAAATATGTTGTTGTTGCTGTCATTCTTGTTGTTATTGTTATTGGGGGATGTTGTCAAAGTTGTTGTGAACACCTCGAAAGTGGCAGCTGCCTGGACATGTTTGGTGTGTACCTAGTTAGTTTGGCTCTACATTTTTGTCTTCTATTGAGGTACTATGGCTGCAGTTTACACTTTTCGTTCATAAAAATTTATTTTTATTATTTTTATATTTCATGACACTTCATATATTTGCTGTTTTATGCAACAACAAATTTAGTTTTTTAAGAGTAACATAAATATGCTCTTTTAACTTGTTAATTAAATTCATTTTAAAAAATTTCTAGAATATTGGTAATTAACACCATAGTTCAGAGGCATGGTCTGTGAGTATTTTATGTGAGTGTGTATATGTACGTACATACATATACATACACATGTGTATCTATTTAGTTGTCGTCTTCCTTACATTTAATTGGCAGGCTTAAGACGCTTCAGTTGTTGCTTAAGCCCTTAATCAGTTCAAGCAATTTGCACACATTCGCTGCAATTCAATTACAAGTTTTCATTACGAACACATACAGACACAGAAGCACATAGATACTTTTGCAACTAACACCACTACAGGATTGAGCAAGTATCTTTTAGATACTTGACGGCAGCCAAGTTTCCAGAGCTCACGACTCTCGTGTTTATAATCACTCACTTTTTTTTTTCTTCCCTCTCTGTTTAATACTTTTAATACATTTTGAATTGCTTGCAAAAGTTATTTTTGCGGCTCAAGAAGGCTTCAGAAAATGTTGATGCCCAAACAAATAGAGAACGAACATTGAGTAGAAGCAGGAGCAGAATCAGGATCAGGATTTGAGAGCCATGTACTCATGTGCCATATTAACTTTTCAACCAAATTGCTATCCCACTCCTGTGGCTTATTGGCGTTGCTTATTTGTGAGGGCCACTCAAAGCGAGAAACAATATTTATTCGATTTTGCGGGCCCAAAGGAATTTTTTAATAAAATGAATTTTATTGGCATTATCCTGCAGCTATTATTGTAGCCACAACAAGGGAGCAAGAAATGAAATTAATAATCAAACCATGTAGGTTATTACCTACTTCTTTATTAAGTCTTAACATAAACTTACTTACATATCAACACTTACATACATATGTATATACAAAAATAAATGTTTGTATGTGAGTTGGCACTTTTGAACGCCGAAAGTCCTTGGGCATATTAATAAAGTGAATTTATATTAGTTTTACATTTATTTCATTTGCCAATTTGCAATTAAAATTAATAAGTCTCTGGTCTATCATTTCGATTATGACATATGAAAATGGACATAATCAAAGCCCGAAGGCCTCAAAGTGAAATTGAAAAGTGTTGCCTAATATTTATGTTTTCCTTTCTCAATCTCTTTTATGTAATAGTAATAATATTATCTTGCCACACTGCAACAACAAAAGTGGGCAACAACAACTTGCAGACACTTCCTGTGACACGACGAAAAGGATATACTTTTCAAGTCTGTCCTGATTGAACCATTAATCAAAAGCACTTATCTTATTCACTTCAAATGAAAGTCAGCAGCAAAAAAGAAGTAAAAAATAGCAATTTTTTTCGCTTCTTTAAATATTCTAAATTCAACGCAAAAGAGATTGATACATTTCAATACAAGAATCTTATAATCTAAGTCATAGATATCTATTATGCATATAAATAGAATGGTATTGAAATATTAAGGAAACTTTCCAATTTTAAAATACACCAAAGGTGGTTAGGTATTAAGTGACCAAACCTTTGTACTTTTGTAATTTTTTTTTTTAATTGGTCAATTATTGAAGTTGTATTTATTCAAATATAAATTTTAATCAGAGGCTTTGACAAAACCAGGTAATTTAAATACCCTATAAAATTCAAAACTTTTTGTCTGATGCGAAAAATAAATTTTTAACAGATTCGAGAAGACTCTTAATAACGCAAACATAACTGAAATTGTTTGTTTTTTTTGCTTGTCTGATTAATTATTCATGCCACGAAGACTTGGAATACTTTTATTTTAAAAATAAAAATAATAGATAATTGATATATAAATCTTGTAATATGAAAAGAGAATGTCAGGGGGAAGCTCTAACATGTTCTATGCATACTTAGTCGCAGAAAGTTTTCACACTAGATTATGAGAGTAAAAAAAAAACGAACAAATCACTTGCGATGTTTTTAAACTAATTACCAAAGTTTAAGCCTTAAAACGAAAAAAAAAGAAATGAACCCATTAATATAAGTTTTGACGGAAGTTGCCAAAAAAAAGTTGCAGAACTCTGCGTATACTTGTTTTACGGTAGATGGTTGGCTGTGCTGCGCTGTAAAGTATGCTACGCAAATTCATATACATGCACAAGGGTACAAAAACGCCGAACACCGGTGTTTCTGTGTTTGCTTTTTTCGTTTTTGAATGATGTATCGATTTTGGTTGGCTGTTGGTTTTTTGTGGTTGTTTATGACAATGTAAGGTTTGCAAACATTTCTGGGCCATTTGTCGGCTTCTGCCCTGTTCCGGTGTTGATAATGCCAATGCGTAATCCGTCTCCATGCCACCACTCCACAACCACTCACACTCTTGCCACTCCACAGCAACACCGCATACACGCACATGAAGAGGCAGCGGCGGAGACTGATGGAACCACCCTGTGCCCAGGCTTAACCTTGTTTTTGGGCATGTGCACTTGAACTTTGACATTTCGGAAATGCGCTGGCATTTTGCTTAGAGTAACGTGCGTGTGGTGAAAGTTTGTCAATTTTATTGTTGTTGTTGCTGTTAAGAGAGTGCAAACAATCGAAAAACTGTCCCAGACATGAATAAAACATAATTGGCGCTTTTGATAAAACACAATTTTAATAACTTTTGACAAGTACACATCGAGAAATTGCATTAAACACACATACAAATGAAAATTCAGATACATTTAATATATCTCGCTCTCTCTCTCTTTATATATATATATATACATCTAACATACATATATTTATGCACATTGAAGCGTATTAGGTTCACTTTTCTGCTTCTTGCAAGTCTCTAAAACTCAAATTGCAGCTCTGATAACTCTTAATAAATGTATTGCACACACACATAGACAAACACACAATTGCTGTGTGTATGTGTTTGGATGTGGATTAGTTTACTGTAGAGTTTTGAATAAAACTGCAAGTCCATTTATTTATTTACAAGAAAACTTTTCAAAAATATTACCATATATACATATGTTTATGTATATATGTATGTATGTATTTACCTACAGTATATATCTATGTATACGTGTGTATATCTCGTATATCAACTTATATTTATGACTGTGGATGAGGGGATTTTGGTTGAGTGGGGAAGGTGCTTAAGTGTGCGGGGAGGTTTGAAATTTTTGTGGTTTTTGGTTTACAATTGAAAGAGAGTTGCAGCAACATTTTGTGCATGCTTGTTGAAAAAAAAAGGATTTGACTTTTAGTTTGCTTAGAGTGCGATTTTTTTTTCTAAATTCAAATTATCCAATTTTAAACGGCTAACTGTATTTTGTATATTTGTTGTTTTGCATTATCAATTCGACAACTAACAGAAAATTTTATGTAAAACTAAACACTGACATATTTAATTTTGATTATTTAATTATTATATTTTTTTTCTTCTCTTATATATGTAGGTATGCTAAAATTTTGATCAACTACGTTTTGTATGTTAATGTAAGTGAATTTTGCGTAAATTCGTTATTATTTATATATATCCATGTATATATATATATATTGACTTGAACTTTCAAATAAAATTGCATAATTGAGCTTTAAACATAACATTTTCTAAAATGTACTTACAACTACAATTTGTTTTAATGATAAGAATTAAGGTAAGGGATTTTTGAGAGAGACACAGCGAAGGGGTTCTAACACAGAATTATGAAAGCGTAAGAAGTTTGTTGCTTGGACCCAGCCTTTGTGATTTGTGTAGACCCATTTCTACACAATTCCCGCCCGACATCAATTATGATCACCATCTCGTCGCCCTGCAATGCCTGCAATTAATCTTAAGGGACATCTTTAAGACACAGGGAAGACTTTGTTAATATTATAATTTTGTTGTATTCAATTTACATTTAATCTACACATATACATATAATCAACTTTATATGTGTAGCAGGCTTGCTCACTTGAGACGATAGTACTCATTCTCTCAGAGAGAGAACATGCTCATCTCTAAATGAGAGCGAAGTACGAGAGAGCGTCGAGTTAGTCTGGGTTGAACGAGCTTGTGAATCGGTCGTGCTAATGAGAATAAAAATCCTGTAATAAACTTACGCTTATAATAAATATATACATATATATAAACAATTAAAGCGAATTAGCCTTTTACATATGGAATTCAATAAGTGAAATACTTTGAATCTTAATGTTAAGCAATTTTATCATATACAAAAATAAACCTAGTTTGCGGTTCTGTTTTTTTTTTTTTTTTTTTGATGTTGCTGGTGTTACATTTTGTTTTAGGTTTTTTCGGGGAGGGCACGTGTGTGGGATTTTTCTTAATCATTTACTAGTTAGGATTGTCACTGCTAAACCTAAACGACTAAATCTAAGGCAATGCCAATTCCCATAGCATATATACATATATACCCTTATATACTTATATTTTTGTTATATTTTTGGGTACCCGTCAATTTTTCCATCTGTCTGATTAGTAACTCTTTTTCATTGTTTTTTGGTTTCACCTTATTACAAATACTGGTCCTCATTTGCTTTCAGTTGAAATCAAATTTTCGCACTACGAGCTCGAGCTGCATGCTTTCGGCCAAAGAGAATACGTTTAAACGCGCGTCGAAATTCGGGATTGAAAATTGTGTAGATGACCTATGAATGAGGAGTACAATAATATACAAATTATCAAACTTATTTGCAATAAATAATTTTACTTGTTATACGTAATTCTTAGTTTACGCCTTCCCCTTTTTTTATATTTAATTGAAATTGTTTCTTAGGAATACTCAAAAAATCTAAGAACTTTTAAACGTTTCCTTACAAAAGAGTCGGTTTTAATGCTGGCCATTTTTTTTTTCGTAGCTAAACTCGGAGTCTTTTACAGATATTTACTCATAGAATCGATTAAATCAGTTCTTCATTTTCAAAATAAAAATCGAATAGTATGAATCACATGAATAAAGCAATACAGAAACAAATTAATAATTTCAATATGCAAAATATCACTCATACGCTATGTTGTTGAAAATTTTATTTATTGTAAGTGATTTAGCAAGTGCTGACAACATTTATTGATTTATTTCCGCCAAGAAAAAATTCAATGGATTGCAATAAATAAATTGGCAGCATTTGAATACTCATAATGATAAATATATTCAATGAACCCATGTGAATGCATACAGAATGGCAAATTAATAAACATTTATCAGTTTTTTTTTTCTCAAATTCTTATTTAATAAACATACAATAACTAGAATTGATTACTTATTTGAAAAATTTAATTTTTTTTACATTATCAAAGGCTGAATCTACGTAAAAAAGTTGTTAATCAGTTTTAATTTTTATGTTTTCTGAGTGAACAATAATTATTTAAGAAAAAGTCTTACAATGAAACACATAATCGTTAAACAACAACATGTCGTATGAGTGATAAATCTTTATGGCTTAAATTTCAATTAGAGTAATTAAAATGCCAAAATTTCTTAATCAATATTCCTTTCAAGTATATTTAAGCTAATTAAAGTTTAAAGCTCATAAAAAAATTTAAAGATTGCAAAAGATTTTATGACTCTATGTGAGAAGAAATTACTTTGGTTTATATGCGCAATGAAATGATGCGAATGGGATGAGTAATTTCTTAGTCAAAGAAATATTTATATATATGTATGTATATACATACCGGATTCAGGGTGGAGTTGAAATATCCCAACCATAAGAACAACGATGCAATGGCCGGATGAATTTCGCACTCCTTGCACAAGCTCATTGTCAGGGCCATGACAAAGAAGGGCAGCCAGCAGATAACAAAGGCACCGGTGATGATGGCCAATGTCTGGGCAGCCTTACGTTCTCTTTTGGCCTCAAGCAGCTGTCGTCGCTTGGCCAGCTTCTGATGCGGATTGGCAATACTGGACAGTACACCGATACCCTTGTGTGTTGCACCACCAACAGGGCTCTGGCCCTCTGTTGATGCAACTGCACCACCCATAGCTATGGACTGCGCCAATGGCGTGATGGCATTTAAGTGAGAGGCTATTAAATGATGTTGTGTGGCATTGGCCACCTGCTGTGAGAGTGTTATAATTTCGTTAGCATTGCTGGTGCGATACTACAAAGAGATATCAAAACAGACAAAGAGAAAGGAGAGAGAGAGAGAGAGAGAGGGAGACAGGTAAAAAAGGAGTAAAAGCAGCAGCAGGAGAAACACAAGGAACCAAAGAACAAAGGCGAACAAAGCAAATATAAATAATTAGTGCTATTCAGTGGAATTACTTAACTTACATCGTCGGCATCGCTGGAAATGGTTGTTAGTTCGGTGCCCGCATGACTTTTGTTGTCATAGTTACTAGTGCTGAACTCTGTCTCCTCGCGCGTAATGGCCAGACTGGCAAAATCCACGGCAATGGCTGCCACAGATCTGGCCACAGCACCCTCAGAGCCGGCGCATATGCTGGCCGTATTTGTATTGCGGCCAAAGCAGATTTTCATACGTTTGCGTTGACGTCGCTGTACCTGTGAGGCCGCTGCTAACGTTTCATCCATCTGCTGCTGGTTGGCATCACTGCCTTCATCTTGTTTCCTGCCGGCTGTGCGGCGTTTGCCACGCTCCTTTTTTTAGTTCACGCACTGTGGAATCACACTGGATGAAAGACATAATTAAGAGGCCAAATGGGTTTCATTTGAGTTAATTTATGGCAAAGACAAATAAAGAATGAATAAAATAATTGACTTAAATCAAATTGTAGATAAAGCTCACATATGGCAATACTCACAAACACAAAGCAAATACATACACACAAAGAGGCCAAAGAGTCTCATAAATCTCTCTTGACATTTGTTTGGTTCTTGTGCTTTGCCATGTGCTCACTTGGGCATGCTAATGAGCAGCAAAGGATTTGCATGGGCATTGCCATTGGCATTGGCATTATTGTTTCTGTTAATGACACACTCATTATGGCCAACAAGCAAATACACTTAGCACATGCCACGCCCTCTACCGGCCTGATACTGCTGTTGTACTAGGCGTATGAGTAATTTTTTGGCATTTCTTTATCTTTTGTTTTACGAATATACGAATTTATTGGCACTTGGCCTTACCCACTCAAACACACCCTCCAACCACGCGCACACACACACACATACAGGCAGATACTTGTATGCTAAAGTTATCTGTTCTGTTAAGTGTATAACACTTAGAGTAGATAGTTATGGGGTAGGAGAGCAGACACTTACATCGGTTTCTGTCAACGTCACATTGAATGACTTTTGTGTACGCCTTTGTATGCGCTTCCTGGCAATTATATAAATCTTCCAGTAGAGAAATAATATAACCAATAGTGGCACATAGAAAGTGCAACAGGTGGCAAATATCTGTGGAAAAAAGAAGTCAAAAGTTGATTGAGTAAATGCAAGTCGCGTGTGTCTACAAATTGATTGGCAACCTGATAGGCCACATCCTGCGAGACCATGCAATGCTGCTCCTCGATGCGCTTCATATAATCGGGATCCTTCCAACCGAATTGCGGAGCCAACGATACAATCAATGCGGCAAACCAGACACAGAATATCATGAGAAAAACACGACGTGGTGTCCGCAAATTGTTGTAATCAATGTTGGTTACAGTCCAATATCTAGATATGGTTGGGGCATTGGAACATTGATACGTGACCTGTCTGTGTGTCTTGGACTTTTTTTGTTTGTTGTATTTTTGCTCACCTGTCTGCCGCAATAGCCACCAAATGGAGTATGGAAGCTGTGCAACAAAGCACGTCACAAGATGTCCAAATGTCACACAATTCCGGTCCCAATATCCAGCCATTACTTATCTATTTTGACCATTATGATGATGCAATTGAAACAATTAACCCATAATGCAATGACTCATTACTCACACATAAAGACAGAGATATGGAGAGTGAGAAAGGGAGAGAGAAAGAAGAAGAACTCTGACTCGACTCTACAGTTGATGACAAAGTGGACAAAAGAACATGAACATCAACTCTTTGTTGCTTAATTTCATTTTGCAAGCACTTCATCCACTTTACTTCTCTCCCCCATTCTTGCCCGACATTCTGTCTCAGTCTCTTGCAAATTTCCATTAGGATAATGAAGTTTGTGCAACGACAACAACAACAAGAACAACACAAACTTACCTCGTAGACGGCGCCAAGCGGCATGACAAGACAAGCAACAAATAAATCAGCTACAGCCAGAGATGCAACCAAATAATTAGCAACATTTTGCAAGTTTCGTTCCAATATAATGGCTGCAATCACAAATACATTTCCTGCAGACAAAAACAATAAATTAAATAAAAAATTTCCATTTAATGCATTTAATAATGTAATTCACTTATACGTGTTTAAACAATAAACTTATGAGTTTTTTTGCTCATGAAAAATTCGATTGCTCATGAAAAAATATGAAATGCCTTAGCTCTTTGTCTTTATGCATTTAGTTTGACTATTCTGGAAAGGTTGATTGCAATTGGACTCATCTCAAAAAATGCTTTAATTCCGTTACATTATAACTCAATAAAAATAATCAAGTTAAAGCTTTAACACTTTGAAAACAAAAATTTAACTGATTGTTGATATTTGCTTATCAGAAGCACATAACATGAAAATTGAAATCTTAATCTTTACTATATGACTTTTAGAAATTGAATAGACAAATCAAAATAAATAGAATAAATGTAATGCTAAGAGAAGATTGAGGTACGAGATGTAAGAAGTAATGTTGTTATTTGAATGGCATTAGCAAAATCTATTTGTTTTTTCGATTTAGTAATCAGGCATCAATATTAGAACTGAAAGTTTAAGCTGCTGAAGGAACAACTTATGTTCGGCCTTGTTAAATATTTTCTTTTCCAAAGCCTCAACGACTTTAAAAGTCGATGCATAGGCTTGAGTTTTAGTTTAAAAAGGAAAATGAAAAAATAAATAAATGTAATTCCATAAATTTTATGCCAAAAGCTTAAGGTAAATGTCCTTTAACTTTTGCTTTTTGTTGAGTGCAAAGCATGACTGATTTTCGATTTGAAATTCAGTATATCTAGCAGAGATTTTCAATTTTCATGTTCTTTACTAATTGCAGGCAATCGTGCATATGGGACAAGACACACACACACACACAGACATACACAAATAGAGACTGTTCCACATAGGCATCCTCATAGAAAGGTCCCTCCTGCAACCTACCTCTTCCCCCTCGCAACACCGTCTGCTTATCTGTCTGCCTCTCACTGGGATGCAAATGAGAGATGGCTGCCTGGTATACTCGGCGTCATCATAGTCGTCGCTTGCTTTGATTAAGCGCCAGCAACTTGGCAAATTGTAATTGCCACTGCGGCGGTCCCTCTAACATGTTTCTACCCCCTTCTAGACACACTGCCAAACAACCTTTTTGTAGAACCACCTCTTGGCCACCCCTTCAGCGACACGTACGTTGCGTCCCTTTGCCCAAAACGTCGCGACGGTATTTTGTCTTTGAGTCTCGTTGTGTCTGCTCGTGCTGAGCTTGTCTGCAGGTTGTCAAAACGTTTTGTCTTGGGCCCAGGCTCGTGCCAGAGTACAAAATGCATTTGCATATATGCCTTGCCATAGATATTGCGCATACGCCGCATGTTGCATGTTGTTGCCAAAGACTGATTGTGTCTATGTGTGTGAGTGTGTTTTCTATTTTTTTTTTTGCCAAAATTGTAATGGTGTTGGAAAGCGGGGAGTATGAAGGAGATGGTGTTGGCTGTTGCCATAATTTCCATTTGACGCCTTGGCGCGCTTTTAATAGCTTTTCACGTGACGGGGCCAAAAACAACAGCAAACACTTTGAAAACTTTGTGTGCCCCACTGCGTTTGCCATCTTCTCCATCCACTGATACCTTCTAACTTCTTCTCCTTCTTCATCATCATCTTTGCAACGTTTAACGTCAAAGCACTTCCCCCAACCCCAACCCCAACCCCAGCCACAGGCGGCTAGAAGCACTGTGTGAATCGGTGGATGGGGGAAGCAAGCAAATCATCTATGTAAGCCAAAAATCAATAAAAATCTTGGCAAGGCGACGTAATAAAAATCTTCTACATCATAAATTTAAGTTCATTTACATTTTTACTCTCAAAAGAAAAAAAAATTAACAAATAATTTTTGTTGTTTATTGATTGAGCGAATGAATGAGTACTTGCCTATAATGGTGACGAGTATCATTAGGCCAAGAACAACAGCCATGACGATCATTTTTACCAGCAACCAAAACTCGGCCATTTCACGCTCATTTGCCGCAGCCTGTTGTCGTTGCTCATCATCCAGCTGGATGACATTGTTGGTGGCATTGATAATGGGTAAAGTCATATTGATGCTGCTGCTGTTGCTGGCCATGGATGAATCTTCCAAATGTTGCTGTAGTAGCTGTGTTACATTGCCATTTAGCTCAATAAAGAGACTCTCGTTGAGAAGAATGGCAGGCAGTTCTATTTCCAAGACGCTTGGAAAATCATCGCCATTGCCACCAAACTGGGATGACAATGGGATGGCTGGTGTTGTCATTGCTCTCAGCATAATGTATATACATATAAATATATATATATGAATTGGTTTTTGGGGCGTGTCAGTTGTATACGCTTGGGTGTGTGTGTGTGTGTGTGTATGTGTTTGTCGTCTACAACACTTGCTGTTGTCCTTCCTGCTGCTTCTGTTGCTGTTGCTTTTGCTGCTGGCGTCGCAGCTGTTCCTGTTGCTGTTGATTTTGTTTCAGTTGCTGCTGCTGTTGCTGCTGATGATGTTGCTGCTGTTGGTGTTGTACTTGTCGTTCGTGTTGCTGCCGTTGTTGCGGGTGATAAAGCGCCTTAATCGTGCTTGCCAAGCACTTAACACGTAAACTGCAAAACACAGAGGGAGAATGAGTCACAAAGGGAGTCAAGAGATGAATGGCAGGCACCAGAGAGACAACACACAAACACACATATAAAAAGAACCAAAAAAGAAAAAAGAAACACATAATTTTGATTCTCCCTAAATCCCAGCATAGACCAAAATTAAAACACCAATTTCCTTTTATATTAAATTTTAAGTCTAGCTTTAAATTTTTCCATTTTTCTTCTATTTTTTTGGTTGAGTATATTTTACTTTGCATTTAGACCAATTAATAAACATTTTCCTATATTTCTTTTGGTTTCTTCTACGAAACAATTTAACAAAAAGAGGAAAAGCTTCAACAACAATGTAAACATTTAATATGGGAAAACCGTTGCCAAGCTATCACTTGGCCCTTTTCTGTAAGCCTTAACATAGAATGCAACACATTAGTTGACCTTTGTCTGTGTCAAGGTGTGTGCCAATGTGCTTGTGTGTGTGTGTGTGTGTATGCCCACCCACAACAGGTGAACATTGAAGGCTACATACCTAACGAAGGTTGCTCTCTACATTCCTAGAAAATGAAAAAAAACTCAATTCAAAACTAAAGTTAGAAAAAGTTAAAGGTCAACCATCATTCATAAAAGTTACAAGTCTTCAAGAGAACTTCTACCATAGTTAAGTGAAATCAATTAACCTTTAGATTTACCCTCGTTAAATGTGTGTATACCATTTTAGTTTGGCTCAACTTAGTCTACAGAGACTATGTAGCTAAAATGTTAATGTTTGAAGTAAGCGATGCGCCCAAGCCAGCCAGCTCATGTGTGAGACACATTTCCATAGTCAAGGTAATCCTTATATCCTGGCCCCAGCAGCATCTTCTTTGAACTGCTGCTATTAATAAATGCACCTAAAAACGGTTTTTAGATTTTTCTTTCTTTGTAAAAAAAAATTCTATCGAAATGTTTTATGTTTGTTCTAAAAAGAACATACAGATGATATCTTCTGATGACTTTTGACCGAATATGCATATAATTCATTGTTAATTATCAGCAGTTTTTTTATGTGAACTATTACTAAGCAAAATAATGTTAAAATCGTTTATCGTTGATCAAAACAATCTTTAGTGATTCCATCAGTTGTTAATTTTTGTTAATTGCTGATAATTGCCTCAACCGAATCAAATCTGACGCCTTAGTTACTAGAACTCAATTTTATATTAGGATCACATGCATTTATCTGAGTTGCCATAACAAGATAAAAAACTACTTTAAGTCAATTAATGTTGTGATTTTTTGACCATGTTTCAGTTTAATACATTGGTAATGCAATTGCACTTGCTTGTTTATCAGATTTGCGTGTTGCGATATCAATAAATCTTTTTTTATCTAGATAAAAAGACATTTTCAAAGTATTTACTCTTAATGACATGTAAATTTATACAGTAAATATAAAAGTAAATATATACATACATACATAAGTAAATAAGGATAAACGGTCCAGTTATATAGCCACACAGGCTTAGTCATAACTATTTTATCGAGGCTTCTAAAAACTTTCAAAAGGTTTCTTTTTTATGGCAAAGATTCCATACCGATTTTTGACCTCTTGACTTGCCCACAGGCAACCTATAATCTTAGACTGGAGCTGTGCGTGTGTGTTTTTTATCCGATCTTGTTGAAATTTAGCAGTCATTAAAGTCATCGAAGTAATTTGCTAATCGCATTGGATCTAAACAATATAGTGATCCGATCCGGCTGTATAGTAGGCTACGCATTAAATGTTTTTTCTCTAAAAGTTGCGTGACAGGAGAAGAGAGAGCTACATGAAACCCGCTTAGTACACAAAGATTAATTTAAGTTGCACGATTTATTATGATTGCCACTACTTCGATGCCACCGAGCTTATTTCCATTTTTCCAAACGTTGCAATGAACCTTCACTAGGCCACGCTTCACATAGGAGACCCAGTTATCTGTATTTGGAATCCATTCAATTAACCAGGATTCACCTTTTCGTAGAGAGCAGTAGCCTTCCTTAGTAGTCGGAAAGTTAGTATTCACATTTTCGGGATCGAAGTAATTAAATAAAAACTTTTCTGATATATCGCAAGAGCGGATGTCAAATATTTCGTAGAGCGTTTGCATCCACACGCCAAATTCAGATGAAAACATTTGACAGGACATGGTTATATCATTGGTCAAGTCAGTTGCAAAATAAACCGATCCATTTAAACTTCTTTCACGTCCGACAAGTTTAAGTCCTCGATAGTCCGCCAAGGTTTCTTCATCGCCTTCAATAGCCTCAATTGATTCAAATCTGACTTCATAGTTATTCCTTCCAAGACACTGGAATAGTAGTCTTTTTATTTTGGGATCACAATTCATTCGTGTTGACGATTACCTGGGCTGTTATAACAAGCAAAATAATAACTTTCAGTGAAATTAGACACATCACTGGTAGCACTTGTTGAATGGACTGAGTTGTTGAATTACTTTTTATACACTCGGCATTCGCATGTTAAATACCAATTGGGTTCAATTAGATCGATTATAAATTTGTATTTCATTTCAAATTGTATGTTGTCCGTAAAACCAGTATAAAATTATGTAACTATTAAGCAACTTATTACACAGGTGTTCATTCATTTCATCATTGATGTTAATCAAGAAATCGAAAATATTGCTTACATAACTGCGTTAAAGAAGATTTGCAGCCCATGAGTTTGAAAAATTCAAAATTCCGATTAAATTGTTTCCCCTTTTTTACTCTTAACTCAATTTACGAACTTGAAATTCGTAGCTTTAAGCCCCATGCAAATCTTGTTATTATTCAAGTATTGTTACTGATCTGAATTAGTATGTAGAAAACAAAATATCAAAAGTATTCATTCCCATTTGAGTTCTATTTGTTAATCTTAAAAAAATAAAAATATTTCTCATAATTTTGGAGGTTTTATTTTTCATTCGTCCTGCACCCAAACCACACAACAATTCAAAAACTTTTTTGTATTTGAGTAATCGATAATTTTGGAAAACCATAAGGATATGCTACTTTATAGATTTATGTTCCACGATCAACTATGTTTGCCACAAATTCCATGCCACCAACGGTCTTTCCTTCTTTTAATATTTGGTATTTAAGTTTAACGAGGCCACGCTTCATATACGACACCCATGAATCAGTATTTGGTAAATATTTTATAAATCGGTATTTCCCCTTCGGTAGAGGGCAGTAGCCTGCTTCAGTTGTCGGAAAAGTTGTCCCATTTCCAGGAACAACGTATTTCAGGAAAAATTTTCGTGCAAACTCACAGAAGCTCATTGATTTTACTTCGTAGGGCATTTTAATCCACACCCCATATTCTAACGAGAACACCTCACAAGAGGCTTCGAACTCATCGGTCAAATCATATGTATAATGAACCGTTCCATTCAAACTTCTTTCGCGTCCAACCAGTTTAAGACCTCGATAATCCACCAAAGTTTCAATTTCGCCTTCAATTGGAACAGTCGATTCAAGTCTCAAGTCATAGTTATTCCTTCCAAGGCACTGGAATAGATACTTCTGATTTTAGGGATCAGATTTGATGTGATGACTCTTACCTGCGTTGCCATGACAAGAAAATAAATAACTTTCAGTGAAATTCGACACATTTCTGGTAGCACCTGTTAAATGGAGTGACTTGTTGACATGATTTTTATATACTCGGCATTCGCATGTTAAATTCTAATTCAGTTCATTTAGATTAATTATACATTTGTATTTCAGTTCAAATTGTAGGTTGTTTGTCGTTTCCCCTTGACACCGGTATTTGTCGGTCTTGATAGAAGTATTTTATAGTCCCTGTTGAAACGATCTTGGCAAGAAAAGTCAAAGTACCCATTGACCTCAATATGGTTAGATGACAAATGGAAGACGGAAGTTTTTGGGTCATTTATTAAAGCCAATTGGAAGAATTCGGAAATGGGGTAGAATATTTGAAAATCCCAATTATATATTCTTGTTTTACCTTTTTTAATTCATCTCCCGAACTCTCAAGCCTTAGCTTTTAACGCAGGATAAAACGTAAAAAATGCAGTGCAAAATCGCTACACCAAATTTAAATTTGATCCTTGGAAATTCCTTAAAAAACATTTTTCAAGAATTTCTTACGATCTGTAGAAAATAAATATATATTTTCTCATGTCCATTTGAATTCTAATTGTTTTTTAATTTGATCGCAAATGAAATTAATTATGTATTATAAAGTTTTAAATTATTCCTTTGATCATTTTGATGCTTTTATCTTTATTCGTCTTTACCTTTTCTGGTTTTATACAGATAATTTTGGAAAACCATAGGGATATGCTACTTTATATGTTTATGTTGCGCGATCAACTATGTTTGCCACAAATTCCATACCACCAACGACCTTTCCTTCTTTTAATATTTGAAATTTAAGTTTAACGAGGCCACGCTTCATATACGAAACCCATGAATCAGTATTCGGTGAATATTCTCTAACCCAGTATTCACCCTTCTGTAGTGGGCAGTAGGCTGATTCAGTTGACGGCCAATTTGTATTTACATTTGCAGGATCAACGTATTTCACGTAAAATTTTCGTGCGAACTCACAAAAACTCAACGATTTTACTTCGTAAGACATTTCAATCCAAATGCCGTATTCTAACGTAAACAAATTACAAGAGACTTCGAACTTATCGGTCAAATCATTTGCAATATAAACCGTTCCATTCAAATTTCTTTCGCGTCCAACCAGTTTAAGACCTCGATAATCCACCAAAGTTTCCTTTTCGCCTTCAATTGGAACAGCCGATTCGAATCTCATGTCGTAGTTATTCCTTCCAAAGCACTGCAAAAGTTATTTCTAGTTTTAAGGATCAAATTTTTTGAGCTGACGCTTACCAGCCTTGCCATGACAAGAAAAAAAAGAACTTTAAATGAAATTCGACACATTACTTTTAGCACTTGTTAAATGGAGTGATTTGTGGAATTGCCCTTTATACACTTGGCATTCGCATGTTAAATACTAATTGGGCTCAATTAGACTAATTATATATTTGCATTTGATTTCCAATTATAGGTTGTTAGTCACTGCCTACTTTACTGAAAATCGAATGCATTTCTGCGATTTTCAACATCGCATCCTACTTGCAATGTTCTTATCGTAAATACTTTTTTATACCCTTGCAAAAAGGGTATATTAATTTTGGTCAGAAGTGTGCAACGCATAGAACAAAGCATCTCCGACCATGCAAAGTATATATATTCTTGATCAGCACGACGAGACGAGTTCAAATAGCCATGTCCGTCCGTCCGTCCGTCCGTCTGGATCAACGCAAACTCCTCCTATAGGCTTGTATATACTGCAGGGGTTGTATATCTCGGATTCAGCCGGATCGGACCACTATATCATATAGCTCCCATACAAACCCCAAAGTCACGAACAGTGACTTTTCTCAATAACTTCGTTATTTTCTGTGCTATTATCGAGAGAGTTTACGCCTATAAACGACTGTGCCAAATTTGATCAAGATCGGATGACTATATTATATAGCTCACATAGGAACGATCGGTCGAAAACAGTAATAACTTCTATACTTTTAAAGCGATTGCTTTCAAATTAAACATTTGCTAGTTTAATATATCTGTTAATGGCTGTGCCAAATTTGATCAAGATCGGGTGACTATATCATATAGCTCCCATAGGAACGATCGGTCGAAAACAGTGACTTTGATCAATATCTTCGTTATTTCCTATGATTGTAAGCCATTCTTTCGCAAACATACATAAGTCTTTTTAGATAAAACGTTCTTCCACATTGATGGCTAATAGGTAAGGATAGAGTTACCAAAAAAGTGCAAGGGTATACAAGCTTTGACGCGGTCGAAGTTAGCCCCGGCCCTCTGCTTTCACTTTACTATTATTACTATTAATTCTGTGTCACATCCTGCTCTGTGTAATATAATATTAAACATAAGAGCTAATCTTTTTTAACTGACGTTGTTACTAATTAATAGCTTTCGAGTAAGTTATCACGTTTTTTTTCGTGGCAGCTATCAAAAAGCATTTACATAAGTTACAAAATAAAAATGCCAGAGAATTATGTTTTAAATAACGATCCTACATATATAAATAGTAGTAAATTTAGTTTTCCAATTTTTATCATTTCTCTATCCAATTTTAAATTCCCGTATTTGAAAACTTTGTAGGGTGTATAATAGAACTAGTCAGCTGTTCGTTACCCAGAGAAGGAAATGTTTCCGCCCACATAGAGTATTTATGTATGATGAGATGGTTAGTTAAGAATTTGTATATTATTATTGAAAAAAATTAAATTAATCATGTAATTAAATCTTTAGTTCATGTATGTGACCCATGAAACAGTATTTAATAAACCAGTATTCACCCTTCAGTAGAGGACATTAGTCTGCTTGGGTTGACGGCCAATTCGTATTCGCATGGTCATGGTCAAAATATTTCAAGAAAAATTTTCTTGCAAACTCACAAGGCATGTTTAAACGAGAAGATCTCACTAGAGAAAAATCTGAGGTCGTAGTTATTCTTCCCAAGGCACTGGAATAGTTATTGCTAATCGCAAGCATCACGATTGATGAGCGGACGCTTACCGGCTGTGTCAAGCTAAGCAGCAATAGAACTTAAAGAAAAGTCAGGCACATGTCTACTAGCACTTTATACACTCGGCACTCGCCTGTTAACTATCTATTTCTGCACTTGATGAATAATATATAGATATTTGCGGTTTATCAGCGGATATACTGGTCTTGTAGATTAATATCGGTGTATCTAGATAAATTTTCCCCAATATTGGGTTTAAGCGCATTGTTTTGCTTAAAAGTACCACGTTTTAGTCCTAGCACCACTAGTCACAGTTTTTACTGACTCCATTGGGCCTAAAGAATGCAGTTTACTAAAGCAGCAAGCAATAAAGCACAATTTCAGGCGACTGATAAGATAAACGACAAATAAAGCTGCTTATTAGATTCAGAACTTAAATTTATATTAGCTTCTTTTGAGATTGTGCACCATTTACAGCAGATAAATGAAAGTAATGCAAATATCCCGGCCTGGAGCCCTAAATCCTTCACTAAGGATTATTAAACGTTTCATATATCTTAGCTTCCCGTTCTTAAAGCCGCACACTGAGCCTGTGGGAAGGTAGCAGAAATAATTGTAAAGTGTATCAACAAAGTCGTTGTCTCGCTTACAGTCTTCTTGCTTTTATTTCCCTTGCAACTGTATGACGACTAGTTTTTAATTATGAAAGCGAGTTAGTATGCCATTTTTTGTGCTTGTTTTTTTTTCTTTCTATGTGAGATGAATATCCAAGTAAAAAGGGTGAACAGAATTGCTAACGTTTGCAACAAAATGTTGCTTCGGGGCACAACTAGTCGGTGAAATCCAAAAAAGAAGGAAAAAACAGCAAAAAAAGTAAAAAGGAAACTCGCGCTGAGTTGCGGTTGCTTGCCAGCTGGAGAACATAGAATTTCTCTTATATGCCTCTTGTAGATACTTATGTATAAATATACATAGATACAGATACATATGTATGTATGTATGTATGCCTATGTGTGTGTGTATACTTATACATATGTGGAGCTTCGCACAACTTGAATTATTTCATACTCTAATAAATATACAAAAGGTTTTGTTGAATGTCTGCAACTGGCATTGCCTTTTTTGTTGCTGTCAGCATTATCTACTTACATATATGTACCTATGTATATAATTTTTGTTGTTTTTTTTTTTTTTTTTCTGTTTTGTTTTGTTTTTTGTTATTTTTCTGTTTGCTCCCTTTGTGCTTGTCAACCTGCTTATTTTAATCATACCTATCGCTTAGATTTCTGTCTTGTCTCTAGCATTTTTAAGCTGAGGCCAATTAGCAAAAGCTTTAGTCAAATTAGAGACAAGAAAGTTAATAATACATAGTGAGGACAAGATTATTAACAACAGCTACTAATACTGGTAGTATATTAAAATATTCAAGGAAATTGTAGAAAGTAACGAATAGATACGCAACAAGTTTTGGCGCGTGCTTCGAGGTTTATTATAGGGATTACTTAAAGCTTGAAACACAAGAGAAGAGCCATACAAAAGGCTAAAAACGACAGCATGAAATTTCTTATTAACTTAAACAAAGTGCAAATGTACATACATATGTATATGCAAACACATTGTTGATTGTTGTATTGAGGAATCATTCTAGAGGTCAAACCAATTCAAAGAAAATACCTAATCTTAAAAAAGAAAGACTTTTTCATCTGCATTTAGACCTTGTATTCCAGGAAACTTGCATGAAACATGTATAATCGGATTACATGTAGTAGAAAAAAGTCATCAATAGAAACGACAAGTACTTGGGCTCACAGGCAAAAGTTGATGGATCACACAATTTGTAATAAAATTTAATAAGAGTATTTCATATTCGAATTGACTTGACTTTAATGCACACGGCTACTCGGCAGCTGCTCAATTGCACTGCACTCAATTGGCTAACTTTCTTCTGCTATTAAGTTAACTTAATCCGGCTTAAGCAGGCTAATTGCAGTTGGCAGTTGCCAGTTGATGTACCTTTTGTACAGACAGTTATTGAACTAATCAAGTCAAGTTAGAGCATGATGATGAGTCTTGGTTTACTAAGAAATGAGAACAGTATAGAAAGAGAGAGAGAGAGAGAGAGAGAGAGAGAGAGAGATGATAGTCGAAGAAAAGGCGCACAATTTGCTGCTGTGACCATGGCAATGCAATTTTTCATTAAAAATTGAGTGCACACGCAACGAACAATAAACAAACTGAGAAACTAAAGGAGAGCAATTGGGAAAAGAATATTGCATTAGACATTATGATGGAGACTGAAGAGAATTACTTCAGGTAACAAAGAAATGAAAGTTTACCAAAGTAAAATCAACATGAAATATTTACTCAATTGCAGTTGATTTCTCAGAGCTTGACAGGAGAAGTGGAGATGTTAACGTTAACGTTGACCTTGGCCGAACGTTGAATAATACAAGAAAAAAGAGAGAAAAAAAAAAAAAAAAATAAAATGAGAGAAAAAATTCATATTCATTATACTCACACATAAGCATAATTATGTCCTTTCATTTTCATTTTCTTCGCTTCATTAGCGACGCTCTGCCGCAGGTAAATTCGTCAACATAAATATTTATACCGACGGTAAGGATGCGGATGACGATGGCGATGGCAATGGCGAGTGACGATGGCGTTGAGAGAGGACCTACCTTTTAGGCCCTTATTCAACACACACACACATATACAAAAACTTAAACTCAAGCACACACACACACCCATACATTGTTAAAGGCAGCCTCACTCAGTTTCAGTGTATTTGCTTCTTTTTTTTTTGTGTTGGTCCTTGTTGTGTCTACGGTTGATTTTTGTTTTTGTTTCTTTCGTTTTTGTTTTGCGCCCTAATTATGCGGGTTTCACTTTGTTTTTTTTATTCCCAGATTTTTATTTGTTTAGAGGTTTATTTAATTATATAAAACACTTGAAATTTTAAATGTTCATCAGCGATTTGTTGTTTGATTTGGTCTCTAGAGAGATTTGATGTTGAGGTATTTTTTCTTCACTACTGTTTTGTATGTTCCTTCAGTCTTTTGCCTGTTAGAGATTTTTTTTGAATCGTTATTTGATTAATTATTTTGATTTTCTGTTTGCTTTTCGTATTGTTGTTTGCTTGGTGCTGTTGCTTGGGGTTGTGGCTGTGGCTGAGTTGTTGTTGATGAAACGCTTTAATCTGTCTGGTAAGGGCGGCACACGCGTCTTTAACCTACACCCAAGCGTAACTATTGACAAACTGCTTCAATGTGGCCGTCTCAAGTAGATGGCGAATTTTTTGTTGCTCAACCAGCTGATTTTCTGTAGACTTTTCCAATGGACGCAGGCGCATTTGGGCAGTGACTCTTATACGCACAGAGAGTCCATAGCAAGTCTACAAAGAGACAAAGAGAGGGCGAGTGACAGAGAGAGCACAAAATATTTAAGAGAACTCTATGATTTCGATATCGAATAAAAAATCTGTTAATGCTCTTTCAGCTGCCTGTTGAGCTGCAATTAAATATAGCAAAAGCAAAGTAGGAGAGGTCGAGGAAAAAAAGCATTGCCTAGTTATCAGCATGGCTTACTTTTCCTTCAATTTTTTGGGTGGATCTCAATGATTTCACTTTTCTCCTTTTTTTTTTTTTTGCCATGGCTAATGGATGCAAACAAAATTGTGCATTTCGCACAATGCCATTGAAAATTCCTGACTTGCTCTGCCAGTTTTAATATGCCTAATGCAAATGGACAGCAAAATAAAAAATTAAAATGAAAATGAGAAAGAAAACTTTGCTTTCTTTACTTTACTTCAGTTTCAGTAAGCATTAAGTTTCTCTTTGCTATAGATTTTGGTTATTTCGTCGTTTTGTTGGTCATTTCTATGCAGCTGCCGTATAATATGAAGGCAACTTTTTCAACTTGGGCGAACTGCTTAGGCTGTTTGCCGTTTGATTTCCGTTGCTGCTTTTGCTCACTGGCTTTTGTCTTCAGTTATTTTTTCTTTTTCTTCTTTTTGTTCTTTCTGGGCATCGTAAATTAGCAGCGGTTTATTGCCAGTACGTGACATTTTGGCCCATTCCGGTTTCAGCAATTATTACGACATTCATTCATTCATTCGTCTGTTGGTTTGTTCGTTTGCTGTTTGGTTGGACCCCCTTTTGAGTTGCCGCTTGCCACTGGGCACTGGTCAGCCGACAGGACACTCAGGAATTTGCCGAGGATTGTCATTTAAGTTGCCTTTTGGCGTACTTATGAGTGGGCACGCCAACGTGGACGTGAACAAGTACAAGGACCTCAGATTGCCCCCGTTTCCATTCGTTTCGATATTTGGAGTGCCATAAAACCATTTGATTGTTGCAATTGCGGAAAGTACGCGTAATCTGTCTGTCTAGTATAACCATCTCATTGTCCTTATCCCATCCAGAGTAACGCAACTTAAATATATAGACGATTCAGTATGATTTTAGCCATATCCAAATATGATCTCTAAAACGATATTATCATTTAAATAGTTATTCGTTGAATTTAGTGTAAGTTTTTTTTAGTGAAAAGTTGCTTTTGATGATGAAAATGACTTTGAATTTGTGGGAATATCTAATATATTTGTATCTTTTGCTATTTGTTATTCGAGCTCTTTGGTCTACATAAAGACTATGTGAGATGTAAAGGTTAATACAAATTTAGTTTGAAATCAATTTTATCCACCCAGCAGCCCCTTGCATGAAAAAGAAAGAGAGGGTAGATCTTTCGGCTATTTTCGCTGAGTTATGTACATCTAATTTTGCTGAAAAATATTACATTCTATGAAAAATTTAATTCAGTTTACTTTAGACGTAAAGTGAATGTGCCGAAAACCGACAAATTCAAATTTTTCAATTGGCATTTAATTTAATTAATTTAAGCATCACAATAGAATGAAAAACTCAAGACTATAAATCAACTCATTTTAAAATTGCATAAAATTGGAATTGAGGAAAGAAAAATATCTCAAAATTGTAAAAAAAAAGGCATTTCAAATCATCAGATTAATTCAATGTTAATTAGATTCTAGGAACTTCTTTAAATATCACACAGCCAATTCGTCATAATGAATCAAGACTGAACATTTCGTATACATAACAAGTAGCATATTTAAAAGTTTTCAGTGAAAGTCAGATTATAGTGATACGCTTATATAGTTAAACGCTTTCAATATACAATTTAAGTTACATGGTTCATTTACCTTGGTTTAACTAACATTTAAATAAATAGTTGAATGATTCGTTATCTTTTTAAGTTAAGCACATTTAATATTTTTTTTTTCAACTATTGTGCTAATGAGCTAGAAACTTTAACTAACCCTTCGTACTTTTAGCACGTCCAACAAACTACAGAGGGACCAAAAGTGTCATTGTGTTCAGCTCACTTTCCCTTCCCCACTATCTCTCCGTGTGTGTGTGTGTGTGTGTGTGTGTGTGTCCGTGTATGCGTGATGGGAAGCGTTAAGCATTTGCCAGTGCGTGACATGAACTTTCTCTTCCACTTTGCCAATCCCCTAAACTCACCATCTCCATTTCTATCGTTGGAACCCCTCCTTGCCAAACTGCAAGGACAAATGCACTAGAAGTTTGTTGACTTTTTGCCATTGTTTCAAATGGCTAAAACTTAACTAAGGCAAAAAGCCAAAAGTAAAAGAAAAGAAAAAAATAAAGCCACAACTCTCAATAATTTGCCATTATAAATGTGGTGAAGATAAGCGCTGCAACAGCCATATCCATATCCGACAAACGATAAAAACTACCACAAAAAAAAAAAAAAAAAAAAAAAACAGAAAATAAAGAAAAAAAGGAAAATGAAAACTTCGACAGCAACATCATCACTTCATTTTTCTGTGTGTGTATGTTTTTTTTTTCTTCTCCATCATCAGACAGCTATGGAGAGGTAGACAGAGACGGGAGGCAACTTTTATGTGTGCATTGGCCATAAAGTTTGGGCCATGTCACCATGCATATATTGTAACGTACAAAGCCTTCACGTAGCCGATGGGCAGCAAAAATCATTGTATCTAATTAGAATGTGCCCCATGGTTGAGCGGCAAAAATCTCTGTAACTAAATATCTATAACCATGACACCACAAAGGCTTACCAACCATTGCATTCGGCAACTATACGTTATTGTGTGAGGTGTATCTTGGTGTTAACACGATTCATCTGCGGGACTCTTAATGCGGCTAGCAAGACAATCGGCTGGGGTGGTTCTTTGATGAATGTGTTTCACCCACTCACACGTCAGCAACTTTAAATAAAGTCCCTGTGCTGAACCTCAAAATAGAAAAGAGAGAGAAGAATAGAAGAAAATAGTCCTAGTGTTGGCTGTATAGGTGTATTTACAGCCGCGCTCTCTACCCACCCTACCATGATTTTCCTTTCAGCGCTAGGGGAAAATCCCAGAACAAACATCCTTATTCACATTAGATTGCCCAAAAAGAAAGTTCAGAAAATTACCTCATTATAAAAATCATTATTATTCACTTAATTTAATGTATTCTCACAATCATTCATTTCTTAGAATCTAATATTTCATTCTGTAGTATTCTAAGAACAAAGTTAACTCACACTAAAAAAAACCAAAACCCTTCCATAATATATACCTATATAAGAAAATTTACAATTTCATAAATGATCAACAAATTAATTTGTAATTACTAAAATAATATATATAGCTCGAAACTTTAACGCATATCGATTTATATTCAAAGATAACTAAATCAATATCCTACAAAAAAAATATTCTAAATACTCGGCATAATTTCATGAACATTAACTTCTCTTTTTTTTTTTTTTTTTTTTTTTTTTTTTTTAAACTTCGACCCACTGTGCAAAAGCAAAACGCAACGCTTACATATGCAGCGTATAAAAATTAACCGTTCAATTTTTTTAACTCTTCACATACAAAATGTTTTAATAAAACAATTATGCATATTTATTCACTCTTGCCTTTTTTCTCTTTTGATACTTTTCACTTTTCAGTACATTCTCTTTTTTCTTTTCTTTACGCATGATTTTATTTGAAACACATTAGAAGCATATAAAATATATAGAGGGGCAAACGGAGTGGAGATAAGCAACGACAATTGTTTTCGCTTTTGTCTTTGCATTGAATACTCTTGCTTAACGTCTCCGACTTCGCTTTATATTTTGGTAACAAAAAAATGTAGTAGAAAAAACTCACCCTTGTAGCGTCCGACGAAGGCCTTCGAGGAATTGCTGTAGAGGCTATAGATTTAATTTAATTTTTTTGGTATTAATTATGTTCACATTTTTCGTTTCGTTACCAAGTAAAGCAATTGCTCATGCTTGCTTTTTTTTAAATTTTTTTTTCTTTTATATTTTCACTTTCTCTGTTATAGATTTTTTTTTTGACCTTTCAATTTTGCATTAGATTTCTTTTTTTCATTTTTTTGTTTTTGCTCATTTTTTTTTCCATTTTTAGTGTATGTTACCTCGCGACTAAAAAAAAAAATTTTGGTTTTGCACAATGGCTCGAAATGTTGCTTTGCGTTTCCTTCTTTGTATGCCTTTTTTTTTTCTTTTCACTTGCTTAACTCTTTTTTGTTTGTTTTTTTTTCTTATTACAAATTTATTCCTTGTACACTAACTAGCTTTCGATTATAGTATATTACCTAGGTTTAAACAAAAGAAGAAGTTAAAAATTTTCGTTTTCACTACGGCTTTCTGGCTTAAACCCTTTTTTTACTTGATTTTCACTCTGGCTAGACTTTTTCACTATTTTAACTCGGATACAATTTATTCTTTGGGCTGCGTGTTTTCGCTGTTTTCACTTTTCACCGCTTGCCGCGTGTCGTATCGAAATTTGACTGATCAGATGGTCGCCAATGTAATTGCTTCGTCCCCTTTGGTGAATACTTCTTCGCTGCCTGCACTATCCAACATAAATGTCTTGGAATTCTGGCTTTGGCAATCATTGACGCCAAAATTTGGGCTTTACGTTTGTCTAACAAAGAAAATTATATACACATACGTGATAAAATGTGAATGTCGTTAATGCGTTTTTTTTCTCTTTTCTTTAGAGCTGTATAATTACCTTCTTCTTATTCAAAGCAATACATTTTAATTTCCTTTTTTTCTTTTCCATCATGAACGAACATACCGAGACTTTGAAAATCTGCGTGCAAAATTTTATTTGCAAAAATTACAAAATTTTAATGATTCAAAGAAAAATTAGCACTTACTCAAGAAATATATCTTTAAATAGAGAACACCAACATCAATGGTTTTTTTTTTTTTTTCAATTCAAGCCCAGGAAGGATGGCTTGTATTTACTCGGATTTAAAATTTACTTGGGTTATTTTAACCACCAAAAAAAATGAAATATTAAATTTTTTCCACTTCCTGCAAAGGACTGTTCCGCTCGGTTGCCAATTTGAAAAGAATTTATCAAGATCGTTCGCCTATGCTCTATGCCTAGCTTTGATCTTCGTTTAGACCCGAAGTCAATTGTCAAAGTGACATTATCCGCTATTGGCATAATGGGAAAAAGAAATGTACCACTGTGGTGAACTTTCTTTCTGCAATCAAGCAGTGCATTCGCGGGTCTTTTAAATGCTGCCTTCCTTTCTTTTTTTTCCTATTTTTTTTTTTTCTTTTGAGCTGCAAGTTTTACTCAAGGCACCTCCACAACCACAGACGAATTCTAGAGTTTTCTCGGGGAATTAGTCTGAAAACCTCATTGTTTAATATCCTTGGCATGATATGTTCCTTGTAATTTTCCTTTAAGGTCTTCTAAAACATAATAACAATTCCCTAAACATTCCCTGACTCTAGATTTCACCCATTGAGGATTGAATTTCGCATTCGTATTTTTCTGAAAATTACTCTGGCTGAAGTTTCTTCTGAATACTTCTTGCCCTATCCTAAAATGAATTTGTCGAGTGCGCAAGTTATACTGCTTGGCGTTTTTATCTGCTGCTGATGCAATTTGCTGTTTTATTTCTTTTCTCAACAACTGCAATTGATCGTCTTTCCTAAGGGGATTAAGTGATTCATCTAATAAATTGAACTTACTTAGTAGACTATAATGAGACCCATGTGTGATCATATCAAAGCCAAAAACTGCATGATATGGAGAACAATTAATGCTCACATGATGACCATTCCGCAGAGCACAACTAATTGCTGGAATATGTTCATCCCACTCTCTATGATCATCGTTAAGATAAGCTCTAATCGCTGCTATGATTGATCGATTCACCCGTTCTGAGGCGTTGGCTTGAGGTGAATACAACGCTGTATATACATGCTTAATACCAAGCTTCGTTAGCCACGCGTTAAATTCGACCGCTTTGAATTGTGCTCCGTTATCGCTCACTATGATTTCCGGAATACCAAACATAAAGAAAATATGATCCTGAAGAAACTCCTGTATTAAACGAGATGTCAACTTCTTCAACGGACAAAGCCAATGAAATTTGGAAAAGTGATCCAAAACTATTACCAACCCAATATGCCCTCGCTTACTGCGTGGATATGGACCGAGCAGGTCTATGTATAACCTTTGAAAAGGACGCATTGAAACTGCTGGCTTTCCCAACGGCGGTTTTAAAATGTAATTCGGGGCTTTGGTAGACTTGCAAATATCACAGTTACGTACATAATCTCTCACTTGTGACACCATGCCTGGCCAATAAAAAAATCTCCTTATTAATTCTAGGGTCTTAGCCATTCCTCCATGTGCTGATATAACACTATTATGAGCACTGCCTATGACTTCAGTAGTCAAACCAGATGGAATCCACAGTTTCCATCTCGATTCTTGATTTTCTAAATTTCCATCATCATGTTCAGTTCGTATATAGACAAAACCATCTTCTACTCGTATATCTGGATATTCTCCCAGACTATCTAAAAACTTTTTCTTCAAATTCTGATATTCACTATCACTAAAACAGTTGGAATTTAAATCAACACCAGGATAAACTTCTTCTAGTGCACTTATTTCGTCTGAAAACATTCTCGAAAGCGCATCAGGTACGACATTGTCCCGACCTCTTCTATGGCTTATCGTGAACTTGTAACTTTGCAATTTCATGGCCCATCTAGCCAACCGTCCCTTCAAATTAGGTTGCTTCATCAGCCACAAAAGGCTCGCATGATCCGTAATCAATTCAAACTCCTGCATCTCAATATAGCATCTAAACCTGTCGATTGCTTCTAATGCTGCTAAACATTCCCGCTCCGTTACACTGTAGTTTCGTTGAGCTGAACTCAGTTTCTTGGACATAAATACAATTGGTTTTTCTTCTCCTTCATCTGACATTTGAACTAACGTAGCGCCTATGCCGACATCGCTCGCATCGCAATGCACATAGAACTTCCGTTCAAAGTTCGGGTTCTGCAAAACTGGAGCTGAAGTCAACGCGGACTTAAGCTTTTCAAAGGATTTCTGAGCTTGCTCGTTCCAGACAAATTTCCTTTTCGACGACAGAAGCTCGGTGATTGAAAAACTAATATCTGAAAAGTTAGGTATAAATCGTCTATACCATCCGACTACTCCCATAAACGCTCTTACTTGTTTAACTGTTTTCGGAATTGGCCATGACTGAATCGCGTCTGTTTTTGATGTGTCAGTTGAAATTCCTCCATTGCCTACTATATATCCTAAAAATGCAACTTTTGTGACACAAAATTTGCTCTTTGCGACATTTAAAGTCACATTCGCCATTCGAAATTGCTCAGCTAGCTTGGCTAACACAATAAGATGTTCCTCAAAGCTTTCTGATACTACACATAAATCGTCTAAGTATCCAAAAGTACAATATTTTAATTCAGGGGGTATTATTTCGTCCATTAGTCTACACATTGTTTGCGCGGCATTACACAAACCAAATGGCATAACCACAAAATGATACAATGGACGACCGGGTACTGTAAATGCTGTGATTGCTTTTGATTCCTCACTCAAACCAATTTGCCAAAAAGCATCCTTCAAATCTATCTTGGAGATGATGTTAGCTTTCGGTAGTCTTGCGAAAATTCCATTGATGCTGGGCAGTGGATATGCGTCCTTCTTTGTAACCTCGTTAATTCGTCGTGCATCTAAGCATAAACGCACTTTTCCCGGTTTAATCACCAAACGCATGGGCGAACTCCAAGGACTATTTGACTTCTCAATAACTCCTAGCTCTAACATTCTATCGATCTCCTGAAACATAACTTTTTCAACCGCCGGTGAAACTGGGTAAAATCGCTGTTTAATCGGGGTGGCATTGCCTACCTCTATATGATGTTGCAGAAGCTTTGTTCTTCCGAGGCCTTGCCTTTCAAAGTCTGGAAATAGACTAATGATTCCGCCTAAACGTTTTTCTTCTTCTGCTGTCAGCGGAAACTTTTCCTCACCGTCTTTCTCTGGTAATTTAGGCACGTTGCTATTTGAAGTTTCAATCGAGGAAATTACACCCGGGGCCAATTTGAAAGCTTTCCAAAAATCTGTCCCTAATACTACCCTATGCTTAATCGAAGGGATTACAAAGAAATTAATGTCCTTCATCTGCTCCCTATATTTTACGTTCAGTTGTATGGATCCAATAACTGTTTGTGGCTGTCCATCAGCCGTTTTTACTGACGAATTAATTTTGCGAAATTTTGAATTGTGCGACCAGTCTATTTTAGCCAGGTCTGCTCCAATGCAACTAATATTTGCCCCTGTGTCTAATAAGCCTAATTCTAAAAATTGTAAAAATGAAATTGAAGCATAAAATCGGCCATCTACGGCTTCATTAATTACTGAACAAATTAACCTTCTTTTGGTATTTCGTACAGCTTTCCAAAAGTTACGCATACGCAAGGTTGAGCGCTTTGGTGCTCTCTTGACGCATGCGACATTACTATCATCAGAAAATATTCTTTCGCGGACTCTTGCATATTCTTTTAAACGTATGTGGTATGGTTTAATTGGATGTAACTTAATATTCGTTCTATTTGTTTGTAACTCTGAAATGTTTTCTTGCTTTTCTTGTTCAGTGTAATTACGATTTAATCTTTTGTGAGCAACATTTACTAAGGGTCCGTCCGCTTGTTGCCATACGGTGGTCCCTTCCGATAGTTTTCCGTCCGATTTGAACATTTTATGCACTGCGGCTTGTATACTCCTTTTGTTCCGCAGCCGTAACAAAAGATAATCCGATCTTCTAGGCACATGTCCCAGCGATGTCCTTCTACGTCACAGTTCCAACAAACCAAAGAATTCGCCACTCGCTGAACTGCATCTACCTCTTTCACCGACAACTCGTCTTCTGACTGTTCTGTGGCGTCTAGTACTGCAGCTACGGATTTGTAAACGGGCTTAGAAAAATTTACACTCTTGATCGGACGCTTAATTAGTGTCTCTCCCAATAGATTTTCTCTTCTTTGTACTAACTGTCGTAGATGTGACACCGAAACAACTGATATATATAACAATGCTTCACGCACTTCCGGTATCAGGTTACGCTGCAACTGCTGCACTAGTCTATCCTCTTCCAATGGAACCGAAAGCCTACTAACAATGGATATTACATCCTCATAAAAATTATCAAATGATTCTCCAATCTTTTGCTTCCTACTTCTTATTTCTTCAAAAATTAAATCATCATCCTTGTTATCACGATATTGTCTTTTGAGTTTGTCACAAAAATCTGTCCATTCTACTTGCGTGATCTCTTTACGGTATCTCCAATACCAATCTCGGGCTTTTCCAGTTAGGAGAATATGTAGGTTCTTACAGACTACTGAAAAGTCTCCATCTAAACTATCCATAGTTAATGCACGCACTCTGTACAAGAATTCTTGCACGGTACTGCCTTTTTGTGATCCCTCGAACTTTATACCCCAACTCTGGATAATCTGTGTAACCTTTTCGCTCCTAATACTTGATGTAGAAATCGGCGAATTTCTGGGTGAAAATTGTGCTCTAGCCTGCGTATTTACTTCTTGTATGCTGGCTGCTGCTTCATTCGTCTGCAAACTCTCAAACTTCTGATTTATAAGATTCTCTATTCTTTCAAACAATCTTTCGTAGTCGACCGCTGGTGCCGATGTACTAGCGGTGGCGTTGACTCTTGTCTGATGTCTCTCAAAATTTTCTGGTTGAGCGCGTTGTACTCTTCGCTTAGGAGGTCTTCCCTGTCTTTTCGCTTTTCGTAGTGGTTCTACCTCTTCTGATGAATTCATCACCGTATTTTGCGGACTAGTGTCATCAGGTATGGCTGACTGTTCTGGACCAGATAAAAGGTGTGCTTGCCTCTGCTGTCGCGTATTATGGACTTTAGGAATTGCCCCTAGTTTTTGACTGGCTGATAACTCAGTTCTAACTCGTACATCTCTAAGGTGGCATAAAGACTTGCATACCGGACACTCTTGATTTGTCGAAACATAAGTAATTATACAATTTCTATGAAATGAGTGCATACACTTTGTCGTTGCCCTTTCGTGTACGTCTGAAATAACTTGTGAACAAATGCTACACACTTGTGATGAGGATGATCGTGGTGCCTCCTCGTACTCTCTATCACTGTGTACCACTGACATTTTTAAATATTCGATAGCGTTATCAATTCAACCAAATGTTAATCAAATTCTTATATATTTTTTTTTTTTTTTTTTTAATAATTTTGAATAATTTTTCTTTTCGGGTTACTCTAAGTGAATTCAGGTGTAATAATTTACTTTATCACTAGGGACTACTCTTGAAATCTGCGTTAGGGATGCTATTTTCTTAGCAACAGGAAATAGAAATTTACATAAGTACACTCATATTTTGGGTAGTGTCTTTCTTTTTAAGCGGTTGGGTTAGGGTCACTTGACTCTACATCCCATAGTTCCATTCTCAAAAAAAAATCATCTTCCCTCTTTTATTTGAGTTGCACCTACATAAATGAATTTAAAAAGGGATTCGTTACCTGTCTTAATATAGTCTCTCGCTATGCCAATTATGATCTGGGGTTGGCTGATTAAACCATTAATGTTCTCACCAATGTCCTGACCACTCACAATTAAGCTGCTACGGGCTATACTAAAAGGGATAACAAAACTAGACTGACTAGTCTATGTACTCTCTACACTAATACTAGCGGTTGCATTATTCTTGGATGATGTTTCAGCCATTTGTCACAATCATACAGAGTCTAGGCTACCATCATGCCTTCGTCTACTCAACACTTTTCAAACCAGAGTCTAGCTCTCGGTCACATGCCAAAAGTTAGTAGTTTCTGCTGTTTTGACAGTTATTGTTTGACTTGGGTTCATGTTGACAGTTAGCTTTAAAGTATTCGGAACAATTAGTAACCTAGTTGAATATCCGGACCAGATCTCTGGGCATCGCCGGAGACGGTAATTCCAATAATAGTTAACTTTACGATTTTAATTGTTGATAGTATAGAATAAAAATTTAGAATGCACAAAGAAATTAAAAGAAGAAAAGGGGTCAATCTACCAAATGAATTATCTACCTGAGAAAACCTTAAGGAGATAATTATCAAATTAGAATCGGGCCCCTCACGTTGGGCGCCAAAAATTACTGTAACGTACAAAGCCTTCACGTAGCCGATGGGCAGCAAAAATCATTGTATCTAATTAGAATGTGCCCCATGGTTGAGCGGCAAAAATCTCTGTAACTAAATATCTATAACCATGACACCACAAAGGCTTACCAACCATTGCATTCGGCAACTATACGTTATTGTGTGAGGTGTATCTTGGTGTTAACACGATTCATCTGCGGGACTCTTAATGCGGCTAGCAAGACAATCGGCTGGGGTGGTTCTTTGATGAATGTGTTTCACCCACTCACACGTCAGCAACTTTAAATAAAGTCCCTGTGCTGAACCTCAAAATAGAAAAGAGAGAGAAGAATAGAAGAAAATAGTCCTAGTGTTGGCTGTATAGGTGTATTTACAGCCGCGCTCTCTACCCACCCTACCATGATTTTCCTTTCAGCGCTAGGGGAAAATCCCAGAACAAACATCCTTATTCACATTAGATTGCCCAAAAAGAAAGTTCAGAAAATTACCTCATTATAAAAATCATTATTATTCACTTAATTTAATGTATTCTCACAATCATTCATTTCTTAGAATCTAATATTTCATTCTGTAGTATTCTAAGAACAAAGTTAACTCACACTAAAAAAAACCAAAACCCTTCCATAATATATACCTATATAAGAAAATTTACAATTTCATAAATGATCAACAAATTAATTTGTAATTACTAAAATAATATATATAGCTCGAAACTTTAACGCATATCGATTTATATTCAAAGATAACTAAATCAATATCCTACAAAAAAAATATTCTAAATACTCGGCATAATTTCATGAACATTAACTTCTCTTTTTTTTTTTTTTTTTTTTTTTTTTTTTTAAACTTCGACCCACTGTGCAAAAGCAAAACGCAACGCTTACATATGCAGCGTATAAAAATTAACCGTTCAATTTTTTTAACTCTTCACATACAAAATGTTTTAATAAAACAATTATGCATATTTATTCACTCTTGCCTTTTTCTCTTTTGATACTTTTCACTTTTCAGTACATTCTCTTTTTTCTTTTCTTTACGCATGATTTTATTTGAAACACATTAGAAGCATATAAAATATATAGAGGGGCAAACGGAGTGGAGATAAGCAACGACAATTGTTTTCGCTTTTGTCTTTGCATTGAATACTCTTGCTTAACGTCTCCGACTTCGCTTTATATTTTGGTAACAAAAAAATGTAGTAGAAAAAACTCACCCTTGTAGCGTCCGACGAAGGCCTTCGAGGAATTGCTGTAGAGGCTATAGATTTAATTTAATTTTTTTGGTATTAATTATGTTCACATTTTTCGTTTCGTTACCAAGTAAAGCAATTGCTCATGCTTGCTTTTTTTTAAATTCTTTTTTCTTTTATATTTTCACTTTCTCTGTTATAGATTTTTTTTTGACCTTTCAATTTTGCATTAGATTTCTTTTTTTCATTTTTTTGTTTTTGCTCATTTTTTTTCCATTTTTAGTGTATGTTACCTCGCGACTAACAAAAAAAAATTTTGGTTTTGCACAATGGCTCGAAATGTTGCTTTGCGTTTCCTTCTTTGTATGCCTTTTTTTTTTTCTTTTCACTTGCTTAACTCTTTTTTTTTTTTTTTCTTATTACAAATTTATTCCTTGTACACTAACTAGCTTTCGATTATAGTATATTACCTAGGTTTAAACAAAAGAAGAAGTTAAAAATTTTCGTTTTCACTACGGCTTTCTGGCTTAAACCCTTTTTTTACTTGATTTTCACTCTGGCTAGACTTTTTCACTATTTTAACTCGGATACAATTTATTCTTTGGGCTGCGTGTTTTCGCTGTTTTCACTTTTCACCGCTTGCCGCGTGTCGTATCGAAATTTGACTGATCAGATGGTCGCCAATGTAATTGCTTCGTCCCCTTTGGTGAATACTTCTTCGCTGCCTGCACTATCCAACATAAATGTCTTGGAATTCTGGCTTTGGCAATCATTGACGCCAAAATTTGGGCTTTACGTTTGTCTAACAAAGAAAATTATATACACATACGTGATAAAATGTGAATGTCGTTAATGCGTTTTTTTCTCTTTTCTTTAGAGCTGTATAATTACCTTCTTCTTATTCAAAGCAATACATTTTAATTTCCTTTTTTTCTTTTCCATCATGAACGAACATACCGAGACTTTGAAAATCTGCGTGCAAAATTTTATTTGCAAAAATTACAAAATTTTAATGATTCAAAGAAAAATTAGCACTTACTCAAGAAATATATCTTTAAATAGAGAACACCAACATCAATGGTTTCTTTTTTTTTTTCAATTCAAGCCCAGGAAGGATGGCTTGTATTTACTCGGATTTAAAATTTACTTGGGTTATTTTAACCACCAAAAAAAATGAAATATTAAATTTTTTCCACTTCCTGCAAAGGACTGTTCCGCTCGGTTGCCAATTTGAAAAGAATTTATCAAGATCGTTCGCCTATGCTCTATGCCTAGCTTTGATCTTCGTTTAGACCCGAAGTCAATTGTCAAAGTGACATTATCCGCTATTGGCATAATGGGAAAAAGAAATGTACCACTGTGGTGAACTTTCTTTCTGCAATCAAGCAGTGCATTCGCGGGTCTTTTAAATGCTGCCTTCCTTTCTTTTTTTCCTATATTTTTTTTTTTCTTTTGAGCTGCAAGTTTTACTCAAGGCACCTCCACAATATACATATATACATATTGTACATACATATACATATAACATAATAATTATAATAAAAACAATTTTTATGCATTTTATGCGCTCATAAAATTGTAGCATATTTTCGGGAATTGGGAATTTACTGATGAATTGCGGTTTAGTTTTATATAGGGCGACACGATATATCTATGTATATAGATATATAGTGCGTTGGGAAATACTTTTTATGAGTCGAGCAAAGAGACAAAAACTGAAACAGAAAGTTGAAGTTGTTGCTGCTGCTGCTGCTGCTTTGGCTCAGTCAACATTTTATGTGTCTTTAATGTTTGTTTGTTAATAAAATCGAGACACAAAGCTTCGAGCCCTCACTCCACACAAAAGTTCTCTTTGCCATCAACCCCCCCAAATAATGCTTGTCCTCTTTCATCAAAATTGCCAGGGAAGTCCTTGGAATTTTTATATATTTTTAATGTGCGCACTTTGACACTTTTAATGAATCCCAAACATTAATTTTCTTAATGAGCGCCCTCATTTAAAGCCTAGTCCTAGAGCCTACAACAACAACGAGAGAAAAAAAATAAATAAATAGAGAGAGACAAAAAAAAAGTAGGTATACAACAACTTTGACAAATGTCTGTCAGAGACAAACATTGAAATGTTTGCCAGTGCTGACAATGACTATGACAATGGCCCTAAACAGTTTCTTCTACCTCTAACACGGCCCATCCCCTTCCATCTCTCTTGCTCTCACTCGGGCACTCATTCACTCTCTGTCTCCTTTCATCGTTTCACCATAATGAAGTTGGTATAAAAAGCCATTGAAACACACATACAAACACACACACACACACACACATGAGCAGCTTAATGAGCCGCACTAAATTCACACGAAACTTTTTGGCCAGAGAAAAAGGAATCAAGGCACACACATGGAATCTCCAGTGGATTGGCCAGTGGCAACTATTTATCGCTGATGCTGGACAAATGTTCTACACTCGACCAACTGGCAGGAATTTATTGACACACTCAATCGAGCGCTTTGATCGTAATCCCCTTTCTTTTTTTCTCATCTTCTGTCCCAACTCTCAGCTCAATAAACAACAACAACAGCAACAACAACAACATCTACAACAATTTCATTGCAAAAAAGTTGCAAAAAAAAAAAACCAAACAACGGGAAATCGGTAAAAAAAATATTGATGATTTTCATTCCCAACTTTAAGTAGTTGGTTAAGATTTAATCTTCTAAAGTTATTTCAATAATGTGATTCTCTGATTCTATATCCTCATATGAGGGTGGGGGCGTGGCATTCCCCGATTCCACAATGTCCATTTCGACTCTTCCCACAGCCGCTTCATTAGTCGATTCCACAGTAGCTTCTGCATTTGGATCATAGACAAAATCATTTTTCAAATACTCCTTGGGCGTTTGTCGAGCTTTTTCCAAATGCAGACCATTGATTATGTAAATCATTCCAACCAATGTGCCAAGTATGTAAACTAGAGAAATATGAAAACAAAAACAACAAAAATCTTAATAGAATTAAATAAAGTATTGTTATTTCACTTGAAGATAAACACACCTACATAGTACTTAGCACTAATACCTGCTTTAATATTCTCTGTAGGTTGTGAAATTTGTTTAAAGCATTTAAATATCCTATATAGCCTGATCTCCTAACATATAATGTTGAACTCACTAATATATAAAATGATAACCTTAAGCAAAATAAATAAATCAATAAGAAAATAACATAAATAACGATTCTACTTTAACAATTGGCTGATTATTATTTTTAATATTTTGCTATAAACTTGATTTGACATTTTGATAACACTTTAATATAGATTTATAGGAAATCCGAATGGATTTTAAAGAGAAAAAAAGGCGAATGGTTAATTCGCACTTGATTTGTTTTTCTCTTCTTCATTTGATGGCAATTGGCAATTTTCTTTTCAGATTTTAAGACTGAATGTAATTTGCCTTAATTATTAGTTTTCACCAATTTTGAGTTTTGTCTTTTGAACACAGGACTATTAGCTACATTATGGAAATTTGTCTCACCATTTACCAACAAATTTGGAATTATATATGAATCACTCAGTCTGTCTTCCTTGTCGTCGTCCAGAGAAATATAAATAAAGTAGAATCTGAATAGAACAACAAAAAATGTCCATATCATCCATATTAAGACCGGTAGAGTCTCTCTCTTTATGATGCGCAACATCGTATAGATATTGATCATTATGTTGTAGCAATAAAGCATTAACCATTTCACAGGATAATCTAGACAAAGTAAAATTTGAAATTAGATTTCCCAATGCAATGTGGTTTAAGACTAGTTACTCACTCACCAACTAGATTGTTGCTCAACTCCAAAAGCCAATATTGTATAAAACAAAGAGAGTAGCCAATGTTTAGTATGGCAAAAGTTATACCCAAATCGGCACGATTTGTAACACAACGACAAGTCAAACATATAAAATATAAACGTACATTTTCTCTGGTGCACTTCATCTTTGGAGCACAGGTTTCGTCATACTGAAACAAAGGCAAACTGGTAAATGAGAAAATCAAAGCCAGAGTCAAAAAATATGCTTAAATGATTTCTGATAACATGTGGAAATACCACTATGACCACCATTCTCGAGCGTTTGAGAAATTGGTATTGATATCGCAAAAACACTCTCCCTTCGCTCACCAGCATGGCCCTCCCCCATGTTTCCACTGGGTTCTCTGGTCTTTTAATCGTACTCGTTCTATTGAAATGAAATGCTTGTTGAAGCTTGCGTGTTGCTCCCCGTTTGCCTCATGGGGCACTTAAAGCATCAACGTGACAACGTAAAATGCACCAGCTTTGCCAGCGTATTTTATATGGTTTTTTTTCTTTTTTTTTTATGCCAAAACAAAAGAGTGCAAGAACAAAAATTTTGTTGTAAAATATTATAGAGACAGAGAGCGATATGAAAATGCAAAACCACAGTAACTGGGCTAGAGTTTGTTCCAATACCCCTCACTTCTTGTGTGTGGCTGTGTGTGTGAGTGTGTGCAGTGAAAAGTTTAGTAGAGTTCAGTTTAGTTAACTGCAGCAACAGCAGCAGCAGCAGCATCGGGCTTAGTTGATTGCTCTGGTGCTGGTTGCAGTTTTTGGCCCAAACCAATGAACCACATAATGCGGCACACCCACACATAGATGCACACACACACAGACACACACACATGCATAGCTATTGCTGGCAAACGTTTAAGTAAGCGTGTAAATTATTTGAATTATTTATGAGCTGCTGCTGCTGCTGCTACTGCCGATGTTGCTGCCGTTGCCATTGCAACAACAACGACATCAGACCACAGCCAAAAACATGCAAAGAGCTTAAAACCATGTGGCTGCACATGCTAAAAAAAAAAAAAAACGAAACGACAACAACAAAATTCGCTATATATACATATACATACATACATCTACTTTACTTTACTTATTGGAGCAAAATTCCAAAATCACTGGCAAAAGCATATGAAACACTAAAAGTGGGGGGAATTTGGAACTTTATCAATTCCCCTGATGATGCTTAAACGGCCTCAACTCCGCCACGCTAGCCTCGTCACCTCTCTAATGGTCTGTCCCGTTGCCCATGCCCATTGCCCTGAGTTCTGTCCAATTTTTTGTGATAAATGCGTCGCAATTCAACTTAAAGAGCAAAAGTTTTTCGGTCAGCTAACTGTAAATGGTAATTCCCAGTTGAGAAATTTATTAATAGGCTCGACGAACAGGCGAAACAAAAGAACCAAAACAAAAAAAAGAGCGAAAAAGCTAAAGATATATAAATAAAAGTTTTTTTTTTCCAGAAATGTAAACACTCAAATCACAGAGAAAGAAACAAAGAAAAAAGGAAAATTTCTTATGAAATAAACAATACTCTGCAATACACACAGTTTATACAACAAATTTACGTTTTATCCAGTAAATCTATATTTAAAATCTAATACAGCTGGCAAAGAGGTTTTAAAAATATCTGAAAATAGTTAAGAAAAGAAAAACTTAACTGTAATTTGTGTCACTTTTCGGTTTAATTATATCTGCATACAATAGATCCGGCTAATTCCGACTTATTGTTGGGCCAATCACTCGTTTTGCCAGAGATCGTTCTTTAAATGTGACCATTGACCAATCTAAAAAAGTCACAAAATAATTGGTTTAATATCCGTCTTTGAGCAGAATTTTTTATTGTCTTTCACTTAAATTTGTTTCAAACTTCATTTCATTGCTTTATTAAGAATCACAAAACCAAATTAAAGTATCACCAAATATTAATTACATACATTTTGCCTTAATAAACATATCTTACTACATCACCTCTCATATTGATGTTTGTCTACATTAAATATTTTTTTTTTAATTTTTATATATCCCATAAGATTTTGTTGAAGAAGTTTTGAATAAGTAAAGGAACTAAAAAAGTCACTAAACCCTCTGAATGAGCTTTGAGACATATGTATGTTGATATCAAGGATATAATCTTTTGATTGAAAAGCATACCATAAAAGAATGAAACGAGTGCTCCAACATTTATATCCTGGTATATGCTAGTCAAGTGAAAACGAACAGAAAACAACAATGAGTTCATTTTATACTCATTGGTAATAATTTAACAGGAAAAGAAAAGGTAATCTTATTTTTATGAAATATTTTCATGGGTTGAGGCATTAATAAAGAATTTCATGTGCTAATCAAGTAAAGATAGCAGCGAAAACGACTTGGGTGGCTCATTGATTTCTGGTCTTACTCGTTGCAAAATTTTGCTTATAGGTATTTTAGTTGGTTAAACTTTTAAATGCCTTTACTTTAGTAGATTTTTTTAAATTTTCTTTTTATTCTTTTAACTAAAACGTTAATCTAGCAAAGCTTAGATTCAAAGAAATGCGAAATTCACATTAAAAGTAAAAAATTATTAAAGCAAAAAATAACAATTAAAAATATAGAAAGAATAGGTTTTCGAAATGCTGAAATATTTAAAAACATACATATGTATATGTCTGTATATACATATGTATACAGTTTCCCTCAATTTGGCACAATTTGGTTTCATTGTGATGGGTTCTTAGAAATATTTTCCTTTGGAGTGTAAAATATGCTTGACGTAACAAACTGCATGGGGTGAAATGTAACATTTGTTTTTATTTAATATACGATAACTTTAAATAGCATGAAATTCAATTTTGAGTGTCTGTAATGGAAATGTTTCTTTTATTTTAGTCTCCCGCTATGTCCATGCGTGACATAGGGATAATGCCACCACGTACGAATGAGTCAATGGCAGCTAGCAACCTTCTACCTTAGCTACTTATTTAACTGCCTTCAAAGGTTCAAATATTGTATGGAAGTTGTGTTTAACTTACACTCATATGTGTTACGCATATGACGCGACTGAGCTCCCACACACACACCCACTTGATGGGACTTATGGCCACAATATATATAATATATACTCGGGGTATAGTGGGTTAAGTATGTAAGTAAGAATATATACCTATATCCCACTGGCAATATGGCTGCCAATTGCACGCACTTTTGTCGTTCAATTTCACATGCCACAGTCGGCATTTGGCATCTTAGAACCCCCCCACACCTTTTCTCTTTCTAAGTACATTCCCCCTACGCCAAGAGTCCCTCAAACCAATTCACTTCGCGACAACATAAGTAGCTCAGCAGCTACCAGAGAAGATGAAGCTGTGGCCTGGGTTCCAGGCTCGAGTCGAGTTGAGTTGAGTTCGAGGTCGAGAGCCAATGCCGATGCCGATGCCAATGCCAATGCCGACATTGCCACGTGTGTTTGTGCGTGCGACTATGTAATAATTTGGTCTATTTGTTGCCTTGCCATTGAGTTTATTGAATTTGGCATTTGCATGTTATACGAGGCTGGAGCTGGAGTCTGCAGTCTTTTCTAGCCCTGCCTCCTCCTTCAGCCATCTCTCTTGTTGCGATTCTTTGGCGATAAGCTTCTTGTGTTTTTTGGTTTTCTTCTTTTTGTTTATTTTGCTTCTCTGTGTCGCTGCTGAAAGCTATTCAATTATCTGGTAGTAAATTTTGCAAATGAAGTTGTTTATTGCGCATGATGTTATGCCAATTGAATTTGCAGCATCTTCAGCTTGACTCAAACGCCGACGCAGCCCCTCACCTCTTACCCCAACCCGGCCCCCCACCATTTCTATCCCTTGGTGATAAGGGTGGCAGGTGTGCGTATATATTTAAAATTTAATTTCGCAGCCAATTAAAAGTAAGAGAAAAAATTCAAACGCACAGAAACATACACAGGGCAAACAGGGCGTATGATGAATTTGAACAAAAATGGTAAAAGAAAAGTTAAAAAAAAACCAACACGGTAGCAATTTAATTGTCCCGCATTCCTTAACTTCAATTTGAATTTTGTCGACTGTTTGAGTGCCCTGCCCACCACCCACCCGACCCCGACCCACTCTCTGGATGACTTTTATTTCAATTTGATTTAGGTATCTCAGAACGAAATGAGAAACAAAAGAACCGCTAAACAAAATTAAGGCTAAGGCAAAAGTGCAAAAGGAAATTAATTATGTACATTAACTTTTGCCACTTAATGCGGCGATGCTGCTTGCTGCTGCTGCTGCTGCCATTGGCTGAGGTGTTAGCCAAGGCTAAAAGCCTTCTGGACTCAAAGTCCAGTTCTCTTCTCAGAGCCCTCAGTCGCATTAACTGCGAGGACAACTTTGAATTATTACGGTACCAAAAGCTGCTTAATTAGTGCGTAATTTGTAAGTCTGAGTGCGTCAGAAAGAAAAGTCAGCAAAGTGGAAACTGCTGCTGAGAGGTAACAATGGAAAATGAACCCAAAATGAGAGGTGGTAAATATTAATTATGCAAGTGGCCAATTGCAAAAAAAAAATTGAAGCCAAGTGGACCAATAATCAATCATCTGGATTCTGATGATAGTTGAGATAATCCTAAAGTGAATCCCTTCCTTCGTTTGTTTTCTTTTGGTATGTTGTTCCATTTAAGTGAGCAGTCGTTTTTTCTTTCCTTCTGTCTGCTACCATCTTTCTATTCTCTGTCCTTTTCTTTTGCTTCACCATTTGTTGATTCTGTTGGGGAAATTTGTTTATTTTTCATTTCTGACACGACCCTTTGAACTGACCATTCTACATTATTCTTAGCTTAGCATAACTCAGTTTTGTTATTTTGTTTGTTGTGTTTTCATCTGTTTGTTTGTTTGTTTGTCCGTTTGTTGTTTGTTTGTTTAGGCTGCGGTTTTTAGCCATTGTGGAACGAGCCCAAACAGCAGCAGGTGTCAATTAGTTTTCCTTTGCTTTTCTGCTTTTTGTACCCAATTCCCAATTCAAACAGCAGCCTCAACATTTCCCAGGCGTATATTTCATACATGAAATAACTGCGAATTACTCGAGCACAGGCAGACACGTCACACACACACACACACACACACACACTTTGGTAGCTGCTTTAATTTCCGTTGAACTTGCACATTTCTGGTTGCATGCACCAAATTTTATGCCACAGGGCTTCGCTCCCAAGTTGAATTATGCGCCGCCAGTCGCACACATACACACACATACACTTAAAAAGTATATAAGGAGTAGTGGCATAATAGTGGAAAAACGTACATACGTTAGCTACTGGCTCTGCGTTTTCCTTTAAATGGTCAGACTCTTTAAGGTCATTTCAAGTTAAATGCAATGCAATTAATTTATACTGCGGCAACCATTGAAATGTTAATTAATGTTGGCTCAGTCTGCCATCCACGTAGGCATCAGGTAGGCAGCCAGCTGTACAATAACCACACGACCCTGGCCACAGTTAAGACCGTCCAGATGAAGGACCTGCCACTAGGTGGAGACAGAGAGAAAGAGAGAGAGAGAGAGTCCTCTTTGTATTCCATAAAAATTATTTGTGAAAATTTTCGTTTACAGTTCTTCCTTCTGCTCATTCGTTACTCTTGGAATCCTGTAAATCTACAGAATTTTCTTATTAAGTTTAGTTGAAAATATTATTGTTATATATTATACAATTGCAAGACTATTAAATAGTTTTTTAAGAACTTTTTTAAAAGAACATAGAAAACGTACAGAAAGTAAAGCGATTCTATGGTATTCTATCGATTCTAAGAGATCCACTCAATCTACTCAGTTGTATCATCGATTGGATCTATTGGTCTATCAAATGCTTTTCTGACAACAAGATTCTTCTCTACTTTTGATTTTGGCATAGAAATTCGCTGCTACTGAAAATTTCTTAATGTTTAGAGCTATTAAATGTAGACGTGGCGGCCAAGGGTATGCTAACTTCGTTGAATTAAAAGTTTGCTTTTGCAGGGACTTCTTTTGTTAGGTGCACTCGTTGTTTTTTGGCATCGCTGGACTTTAACAAGCGGCTCGTTAACGGTAACCGCGCAATTACACTCGAAACGCTTTAAATTTTAAGTGCTGGCCGAGTATGTGCGGCATCAGCATCAGCAGCAGCAGCAGTAACTGCACTTACTCCTCTCAGTGGCATTTCCAACCTGTTGGCGACCATGTTGGGTCTTGTGCCTGAGCCTGTGCCTGTGCCTGTGCCCTCCTGCCACTCACTTGACGCGCCCGTCCATTGTGGGCTAATTGCGCACAGAATGCGCACGCTTCGCGGTGCTTGGAGATTCGAGCTCACTCGAGTTGCGTAGAGTGGATGGTACGGAAGAGCCTGGGTGACGCCTGAGGCACTGAAATCCGAGTACATACATATACATACAAATAAATCAAAAATTGTTCTGGCATATTATTTTCATAGCCAAACATTTAGGCTGTTTGCCTGACTCTATACCTCACTCATAATCATAGGCGAGAGAAAATCAAAACAAAATTATTTCCAAGAAAAATCAAGAGAGGAAAAAGAAACGCATGGCATAATGGGGGTCGATAAAGAATGGAAAGATGTGGAGAAGTTCTTCTTCGGTTTGTGTATTTAATTTTGTGCGAAATTTCAGCTTGAGATAAAAATAATAATAATCATCGCCGCTGGCTGGGCGGACACTGGGCATTCTGGGGACTTCCTGCTTGAGAGCGTTTTTCTTTATTTTTGTTTTCCTCTTACATTGATTATTTTTCGACTGGACCCGGAGTGGACTGTACTGTACGTTGTGTGTAATTTTAATTTTCGAACGTGAACGTCGTCGTCGAATAATGTTTTTTTTTCGTCATTTAGCCGCAGGCTGAGCTCAGCACTATGAAGAGCATTATTGCAAGTGGTGTCCTATTGAGTGGGGGTAAGGATTGGGATAGGGACTGGGATTGGAATAGAGTGGAGTGGTATAGAGGAAACTCAAGGACTTTGATGGACGCTTGCCATTTATTGCTCATATTTCATGTTTGCCACATTTTCGCCATTTTTTCTCCATTTTCCCTTTTTTTTTTTGCAAATGAAAATGAAATTTTTAATAAAAACGACTCGCGTTATTTTTGCTACTGCTCCTGCTCCTGCTGCAGATGCTGTACGCTTTACTCCAACCATCTTGGTTCTGGCTGTCGTTTTTGCTGCTGCTGTTGCTGATGTGTAATATTTAACGAGGGGATATAGACTTGGCACTTTCATTTCGTCCGACAATCCCTGGGCAAAAATAACACCCAAAAAAAAAAAAAAAAAAAATTGCCACGTGATTGGTCGAAAGCCAAATGCAGCTTCATATTTCGTTAACTCAAGGATAAAAGAGGACAGAACAGGATAGGACAGGATAGATGAAGTGCCAGCTAAGCAGGTGTCCAGCCATCAACTAACACGCACATCCTGTACCTGACCGAATGCAACAATTAAATTTCCAGCAAGGACTTGTCCAGCCAGAGCATCCATTGTAATGGTTGTTCTGTGTGCTGGAGAGCCAACAGGACATGATGCGTTGTTGCAGTTGCAATTTATGTGGAGATTTGCCATCAGCTTTGTGCTGCAGTCCTTCACACACCACAATCTCCCACCTCCCGCTGTGTGAGTGTGTCCTAAGTGCTGTGAAAGCAAAACGGAAATGCATTGGGGTTTTTGTTATCTTCCTCTTTCAAATCCCCCCTATTTTCTTTCCACCTGTTTGGAAGCCAGGGTTGGTGTATTTCAATTGGAACTGGTTCAATTTTCGGTTGAGAGAATTGAGATTTCAATTTAACCCAAACGAACTTCTTTCATTAACTTGTCACTATCTTTGAATATCAGCGTCGAACGTCAATGTCATCGATGTTGCTCCCCTTCGCACACACACAGCCATACTTTACATCAACTGGATCAGGATATGGATTAAGAGAAGAAACAGATGCAGCAGGGTCATACATTATATGGCACATTTGCTCATCAAGATGCAACAACTTTCCCCTAATTGAATGTCATATGACTGACATTATGTCAGTTTGCCACTCCTTCCCGCTGCTGGTTCGCACATTGCTCCTGTTTGTGCTCAACATGATGTGAGCAGAAGACTCGAAGACTTGTCTGCTGTTGCATCGACTTACTCACGTGTGAAATTAATTTGTAATGACTATGTGTCCCAAGCAGTTCCATTTGCATTTCTGAGCAAGCAGCTTTCCCCCAATTCTCTCCATTTCACATTTCACAGTGGTCTGCCTGGCATGACGTCGTTGTCCGAAAATCTGCTTCCATTAGAGTTATTAAAATTATAATTAAGTAATTTTGAATAAGTTATCCCAAAGCCGCTTGAACATTAATTTTAATTCTTGTCATTTCTTAAGTAATTAAAATTATTAGTTGATAGTCCTGAAATCCAAAACACAAATTAAGTTTCTCCGAAGTGTACATACATACATAATTTCTTAATAATTAAGAATCATGTAAACATTTACCAACACCATCAATAAATAGAGCAGAACTAAAAGGCAAAAAAGGGAATAGAAGTTGATGACTTGTATTATAAACAGAAAACCAAACCTAGAATAAACTAAAGTCAGTAAAAACACAAATGGCAAATAAAAATACATACATACATACTATACCATTGTAATAGTAAAGCTTATTCTTTATCATAACTCTGTCTTCATTGATCATCGCCTATCAAATGACTCCCTCTCTCCGTTGGTCTGCCTGTCTGTCTCTTCTCAATGCTGAGCCACAACAGCGTTGACAATTCGAGTAGACTTATCGGTGGAAGTGAGATATATATAAAAAATAACATTTTGGAACTGGTTATCAAAATCCAAACATATCTCTTATAACCATCATAAATCAAATTTTAATCAAAATACTTTTAAATTTGAGGTCAAAAACAGACAAAGAAAAAAGGAAAATGTCTTGATTAACTTATTAATTTTTATTAATTTTGTTTTCGAGTTCCGACCACTGTGCCATTTCTGAGCTCGATTCGTGGCAACAGCAGAGTTGACCCCACCACATACGCCCAATCCAAAAGTGGCAATCAGTTTAAGCCAAGTAAGAGAAGTTCCTGGCAAAGAAAGTGAGAAAAACAAAATACACTCTCAAATTTCCCAAATGAAATGCCTTATATGCACAGAAACACATATTCCATTACCCTTAACCCCTTTTTCTTTTCTCTCTTTTTTTCTCTCTTGGCTATATTAAATCTATCCGCGTGTAAAACTTTTCAGAACTTAATTTTGTAAATTGTTCACAAATTCTTCGAATTGCAATTACTTTGTGATTTTGTGAATAGAGGCGGGTTTTGGTAAAGTTTTACGGTGCGAATGCGATTTGAAATGCATAGAAACTGTAACTAAGTTAAATTGGAATTGCATTAAAATTGTGCCGTGCCCTCACCACAATTCATCCTTAAGTCATCAAACTCGCTTTTACTCTCTCATTTCCGACTATAGCTTCACCTTCAACTTTCAGTTGGCAATTCGCATTCGTAAACTTTTTGGCTCAAACCCCCGAATCCTCCCCATGTCACTCTGCTTCCCTTGAAAGAAGAAAGCAAGCAACAGGTTAAATTGGCACAATCTGCACACCACACGCTGAGTAGTAGAACAACAACAACAACAACAATGAGATGAGGAACGAGTATAGTAACAACAACAACAACAATAATAATAGAAGAGTAGGCAGAGCAGGGAGCAGGGAGGAAGGAGAAGTGCAGAGCGAAAGGCGCAGTCAAGTTGTCAAGGACGCAACCCGAGCCGGGCGACACAAATTGCTTCAAACACCTTGGCAGGCTGTGTGTGAAGTCAACGTAAGAAAGAAAGGCAAAAAAAAAAGAGAATAATATAAACGAAAGGAGAAAAGAAATCAAGAAAAATTGGAACTGAGTAGACAACTTAAAGCGCAAAAAGGCAAAAGACACAGGAAGAAGCGAAGATGTTCACCAACGTTCCCCACAATTCCCGTCTCTGTCGGTGTCTATCTATCTTTCACTTTCTCCTTGGGAATGGGGACATTGCTTGTCTACTTAAAAGTTTTCAAAGCGCTGCTTATGGCACGTGCTGGACGTAGGAGAGGGCCAGTGGTGGCTAGGGGATTGGACTCAGGTGGTAGCGGGACGGGGGCGGTGCGTGCAAGAGGTGAGCAGCAAGCAAAGCGTATTAAAATACAAAGCAGCATCATTAAATGTTAAAAGTTGCCTCCGAGCGAGTGGCAAAATGGAAAAGTAAAAAAAATTCCACCAACTACAAGTTGCTGGTTGAACGGGGCACAAAAAACCACTTAAAACAACAACAGCATAGAGCCAGCAGCAAAAGTTGCAACAACCAACAGTAAGAGAGAGATGCTTAGGGGGTAGTGGCAGAAGGACCACGCGCGCGGACAAGGACAATGCAGCAAGGAAATTGCGCAAGCATCAAGTGGATTGCTCAGGTGACTTTGGCTTAAAAAACAAAAAGAAATATGCATGTAAATTCCCCCAGCAACAGCATACAAAAAAAAAAAAATATAAAACAAAACAAAAACAGAAATCTGTTAATAATTATAATTGAAAATGTGCAATGTTTCATTCCAAGGCAAAGTAGACTCCCCTACCCCCATCCGTTATTTCTCTGGCTCATTGCCACTGCAATTATTTGGATAATGCAACATGGAGATGCCACAAAGCAGCAATCATCAAGAGATTTAAAATTTTCTTACCTTTATTGTTTGCTTTTCTGAGTGTAGGGGAGAAAGCATTTTTGGATGTTGGCCAGGTAAAAAAAAAAAAAAAAAAAAAAACACTCACTAACAATAAGTGCTCTATTGTTTCTCTCTCTCTCTCTTTCTAAAGTTCGATACCAAAATGCAGCTCACGGCTTTGCAATTAACTGAGAACACTTCTTCCTTCTCTCTACATAATTTAAAAGTTTTGCCATTTCCTGCCAGCAGAAGGAACGACGACAAATTTGTTGACGGAATACGGAACGTAGCTTTTGTTTTTTTTTGGACCAAGCAACCAAGCAACTGAAGGCTAAGAGACAAAGAAGAAAGGGAATGATAAAAAGCGAGAAAGGAAGGCAGAAGTAGAAGGAGGCCAAAAGTACCCCGAGAGTTGAAGTCGACCACCGTGTAATGCGATTTTGGCCAGTTGACGAGCAGGTTAAGTTGCCTTTGTTCTTGCTAACCCAACACCAAACTACCCCAATCCCAAAAACCCGACCCCAAACTCAATTTCAATCCCCACTCCCACCCAATCTCAATCTCATGCCCATTTCGAATTCGCAGCAACCTTGGGTTCTATGTGAAGTATAATAAAACCCGCGTGGAGGCAAGTGGCTCGCTTGCCACCGTTGAAAGCAGACGTCAAGGCTTGCTCATAAAATAAGTAAGTGAGTGTGAGAGAGACCAGAATCAGAGTCTTTGAATGGAAATCGGGCCAAATAAAACCAGAAAGAGCCACTATAAAATATATACATACATATATTTGTGAGATGCTTAATTTTATACTCTTACGAAAATAAACTCTTGATATTTGAATTATATCACCGGATTGATCTTATATCTGCTAATAAAACCTAAATTTGTTAATTGTGCTATGAAAATTAATGAGAGCTTGATATCGCACATAAAGGACCAATAAGGAGTGGTCCTAATTTAAACGATTGATTTTAGATAGATGTCTCTTTTGATTTCATGTTAAAGAAACTAGTAATTATCTTTGACACTTCCGACAATACTCTTCCATATATATCTATTATAATTGACTTTTTGGTTTATCACGAGTCAAGTTTGAATCTTAGGATTAGAAAGTTTTAAGTGAATTTTATCTTATTGGAAATGTTTAACTTGTTTGGCATTCAATTTTATTCGTTAACACTTATTATCGAAATGAACCACATGAATATTACAAATTTTTTTGGAACCCACTGTAGATCATTACACTGCTTTTATACTCTGCTAAAGCTAATACTTATAGCTAGAGTATTCAAGTTTGAATAGAAGATTGATTATTTAAAGGTGACTGACTACCTTTCAAATAAATAGCCTTTCCAACTTGGACCCGATTCTTTTTATTAAGAAATATGTAATTAAAATATTGCTAAACATATTTTCTTAGATTTTACTCAATGGCTATTTTTGTTATACAGAAATGGTCAGGTCCATGTAATATTTGAAATCAAGGCCACTTTCGGAACTTCGAGGTTCATTTCAATAGTTTTCCCTACAGTGTTGCTAAAAAGAATTTGTCCTCTTATATTTGAAATTTAGAAATTTCACCATTTTCTGATTCAAAAATTGACAAAAGGGTTTACAAATTTGTCCAAAGAAAAGTACAAAGTACAAACCACAAGGTGAGTAATCGCATAAAAGAGGAACCAACTTAACATTAAATTATACACAAAATCTTTTCATTATGCTCTGTCTGCTTCTTCTTCTTCTTCTGGTTGGTTCTGCCTTGTCTTGATAATGTACAAATAATTTGGTCGACAGATTTACTACTTTCTATTTGCATTCGCATTTCCATCATCTATTTATATGTTTGCTGGTTTCATAAAACATTTTTATCGCCGTCATATTTTTTCTTGGCCAGAAACCATTCGAATTCAATGCATCTGCTGGATTATCAAAAGACAGTAAAATATCGGCGCGGGCTTATACATATATAAATTCTCTGTGGATAAAATCAAATCAAAAACATTTTTTGGCAGTTAATTATGTTGATTCTGATGGATGTTGGATTTATGACACGTGGCTGACGCGTTTCTTATACTTATGCAGATTGTTCAAATGCGAAACATTTTATGGCAAATTGAATTTTATTAGCATGCAATGTGTGCGTTGCGTTGGAAATTAGGCGAAATGGGTGGCAGCTCCTCAAAATGGGCCCAGGCCAAGAAAACGTAAGTTAAGGTAAGGTAAGCAAGCTATCGTATGAAAAAGTAAGGTAAGCTAAGGCAGGTATTAAATTTTGTTGGCCTCAGCTGCTGCTGTTGGTGACTAGTTGTCGTTGTCGTGTCGTTGTCCTTATCAACGGTGTCAAAGACAACAACAAGAACAAGAAAAAGACATGAAGGAAGAAAAAAGTTTTGCAAAACATTTTACAAATGCCAGGACAAACGTAAGATACAAGATCCTGTTTATGTGTGAGAGTGTGCGTGTGTATTGTTGAGTGTGTGTTTTGGGTAACCTTTATGATGAGTTTTGCTTTTGCCCAATATACGGCAGCAATAGCAACAGCAGCAGCCGTAGTACCAGAAACAGGACCATCAGCAACATCAGAACCAGGAACAGGACCACGACCAGGCTAAGGCTAAACTCGTAAATACCTTCATTATCGTTAAATCATGCTGAGAGCTGAGTTGAACTGAACTGAACTGAGAACTGGCGCATTGGAAGGAGCTTTGCCTTCATTTGACTTGCCATGCCTTTTATTTGCCCTTTATTTTTCAACAGTCTCTTTCTTTTGTCGCTTATATCTTGTCTCCCATATGGGTGTATGTATCTGAGTGTACGTGTGTGTGTGTGTGTGGCGGCTTTGTGAATGGCTCATGTGGAGTTTTAAATAGATTTAAATGCGCATTTAAATGAAATAAATGAGCAGCACATTTCATGGCTCTGACTCTGAGTCTGTCATTGACTTTGGACTTGCTTTATTTTTTTTTCCTTACTTCGCCAAGTACTTTATATAGATGTTTCCGATTGCATTACTTAAATGATATCACAAATATATACATATACACACTCATAAATCTGTCTTACTTGCAAAGGGTGAGGGGGCTTATCCGATTAGTTATGGATTCATCTTCCATCCTTACTCTCTGTGCAGTCTAAACATAGTTTTTCTCTTTCAGTTTTCTTTACAGTTCCTTTTTTTCTGTTTTTGTTTTGATTCATGATTTTGCAATTGTATTGTATTTACCTTTGCCTCTTCTAATGGCAAAAGTTTTGCTCAAAGCAATTTTTATATTCACGCCTAATAAACTACCAAATTAATATACAATCAACTAGGGGCAAAAACAAAAATTAACAAAAACGAAATAAATAGATGCTCTGTAAATAAAAGTTTACTCTCTACATACCCTATAAATAGAGGATATAAAAGGTATACTTTTTTATTCTTTAGGGGAACTAGAAATATCTAATAGCATGGCTTTTAGTTGAGTCTTTTAATGTTGACTATTTTTTATACATATGTATGTTTATAATGTTTTTTTAAACAGGTCTGTGTTGATAAAGTCAAGAATATTTTTAAGTGCTTGTTCGCCAACATTTTTAGCTAACTCTGCTTTATGCTTTTAGATACTGATGGTTGGTAACTCCAGTATTAGAGAGTCCATTTATATTAGCCCAACTGATTTTAAAACTGGCACATTAGAATGTAAAGCATCAAAACGAAATAGACTGCCATATATTGAAGTATAAAATGCAATAATAATTGCTTATTACTTTTCACAATAAGTTTTTATAGTTTATTAGAATCCTCTTACTCTTGTACGTCAATAAGTCAATGGGGAAAACGACCGTTATCTACATTTAATGGTTGTAATATAATCATATTGTAAACACTCGCTCCGATATAAAAAGGAAAATATAAGACTGACAACATTAATCTATGTATATATTATAATATTCTAATGTAAGATATCTTGGGGGCTCATTTTTGTTGTCTAAAACATTATTATTATACCCCCAAAATAGGGTATCTTAGGGTAGGCTCTTAGTCTTTGTATACGATATCTTTCACTTTTTTCCGTTTCTCTCATTTTTTCTTTGTACGCAAAGAGAGAAAAGTTTTTTTCCTGGAAAAGTTTTGGCTACGAAGCGGAAATGCTCTCTGTGTATATGTATATTGGCAAGAGTTATCTAGATTTAAGGTACAACAGCAGCCACATCATAAAATAAAAGCTGAAAGTTAGCTCTCCATCTTCTCTCGATGAGTTTTATATTTATGGGTATCTGCCTACCTTGCCTCCTTTTGCTGTGTGGAAAGTTGACGCCATAAAAATGCAATTAGGGGGAAAATTTATTATAAATTTCTCAGCTGTTAATTACAAATATTCATAAATTATGCTGACGTCACGAGGCCTTCTAAATTTCACCAAAAAAAAGAAAAATAACGTTTTCTTGATTATGACTTATACAACCGGACGAGGGAGCAAACGAGAGAGAAAGTAGTCAAATGCATTTCGTCTCGCTTTCTTTTTGCTTTCCCTTGTGTTGTTGGCCAAACAAAATTTTAATTAAAATTTCAAATTCGTTCGAAAAGTTGTGGAAAACTTGTGTGTGAAAACTTTCAGCCTAAGGATTTGTCCAGACTCGAAACCCCTCTTAAGATCTACCTGCTCAAAGTCAATTTAATGTGTAAAATAATCGCCACTAAAAAAAAAAAAAAAAAAAAACAAAATACATGAAATAGAAGTGAAAGTAAAGTTTTTAATGCACAAATTGCAAAAGTTAACCTATTAAATAAACATGAATGCACCCACACTCACACAATGTGCGTGCTATTAACTTTTCAAAGACATTCCATAGCACATAATTGAGATAAAGTGACTGAGTTGATTTCATATGCATATGGCTATCCACCCCCCCCTTGGGTATAATGACCTGAACTAGACGCTCCAGCAGATTAAAGCAAAATACAAATCCTTCGTATTCGAATACGAATGCTCAGTATACGTTTATCTGTTGGACCGAAATGTTCAGTGCGAGCGAAAAATTTTTACAATTAACCATTGCTCTCTTGGGCATTGGATTGCCTGTGGCCAAATGGTGTCGCTATGGCTTATGTGAGCATTAATATTTGTTTATATTGAAAATAAAAGTTTTTTAAATTTTTCCGTTCGACTCAAAAGGTTTTTTTAATTCAACAAGAGTATTGCAATCGGGCCAAGCAATAGAGATGACAGCATCCCTCTTGCTTCTTTTTGGTATTCTCAAGGCAAAGCCGCATCACAAGGCACCGATAACTTTAATTTGGCTCTTTGCCACATTAATATACTTTTCCACAATTATCTATAATTTAATTGAATACAAAAGCGATTTGGAATTCGCCTATCAGTATGTGGTTACTGGTAAGTATAATTTCTTATCAGTTCTTAGAAATGTTGAATAAAATATTCCACTTCAGGTCTATTTGCCTTAATGATGTATATCAATTATGGTTTTTATATTAAAATATCGGCCATGGGAAACGAAACTTTTACTGCAACAATAGCAAAAAATAAGTTAAGTTCAGAAGAAAACGATACACGACGTCCACAAGAATATGAAGAGCTTACGAAGGCGTTGAGAGTGCAAATTCCAGTTTAATATATGTTTGACTATAAATTAGAATTCTATGCAGTTAAGCAAAACAAGTAATATTCCGATTCATTCTAAAAACAAACGAACTTAAAAGCTACATTAAGCAAAAGCTTTCAAATGTGTATTATGTATATAATTATATAATATAGTATTAGATATCACAATGTACGTTTTAATGAATTCATTCGAATTGAAGTGAATTGACCGTTCGGTACCAAATGTCGCCGAAGACATGCAATAATCATAGCTTCTAAACCGATAAGGGGATTTTTTAAACAGCTAATGATAAGGAATACCTAAAGCTTCAAAAATGAATGTTTCTCAAGAGTGCTGGGTATTCGTGGTGCTGTAATATTTATGGTCGAAGTCAGAAAATATTTCTGAGCATCTTTTTCCTTTAAAAATGGAGCGAAACACGGTTCTTTTTCAATCACAAATAGAATTTATCATTATTTTAAACGACTATGTAACATAATTATAACAAGTAAAAAGAGTAAAGAAAAACGCGATCATGAAAAAACAGATTTTCGCAACGCTATCCGAGCAGAGGTCCAACTGTACGTCGCAGAAAAAAATTCTGCCAGCGTATTTCATGCTGAGGTTAGCAGAGGGCACCCGAACGATCTAATGTCGTCATTGTATAATTCTCATTTGACAAGAACAAAAAAATTGGAAGAAGCATGATGATTTTTGTATACGCTACAGACACATTTTGAGCATTGTTCATTTCGTTGGAGACAATTGTGAACTTGAACGACAGGCCTTTTTCTTTTATGGAACGGAATCTATAAATTCATGACCAGCATGACGTGCCGAGATTATACAGTCATATATGTGTGTAAGCACCTGTATCCACGAATCCTGTATCTATCACTCTGTCTCGGAAAACCTTTCTTTTGATGATTTGAACAAAATGCGGTATGACAGTATTTTGTTCCATTTGCCTCCATTTCGCTAAGTCCGGTGATGCTTTCATAATGATTCACGCAGAAATTAATTCTCTCATTCCACTTCAATTTGTCTAAAGCATTTTTGAGCATATCTGTGTATACATATACCACAGAAAGTAATTTCAGTTGGCCGATCTCTACAAATTTTTCAGTTATTCATTGACGTTGATCGCGAACAAATGTATATTAACGCGGACAAAGCAAAATTGATTTTGGCGGGGATCGCTGTGGGTGCCTTTGGACTGGCACTGGGAACATTTGCCATGTCTTGGTATCGTAAGCAGCAAGCAATTTTTGAAATAATTTCAATGTTCTGATTAATATAAGTATGAAACTTTTCAACAGTTCAGACAAAAGCCCTACAAATTAGTCGGGTTATGGAGATGGTCATGTCTGGATTACTCTTATTTGGAATTTTCGGGGCGGAAGTCAGGCATAAGGGACCGATTCTACTGACATGGATAATTGCCACAATTGTGTTTTCTTTTATTCTTCTTTTGGTTCTTGATAGAGCAGATGTCGGAGACGTGATATATGTGATTATAACCGAATGTAGGCACTTCAGTTTTGGTTTTCCATAAAGTATATATATATTTATTGGTATATTGTTATTTCAGTTTTACTAGTTGGCATGATGTACATCGTATACAGGGCATATTGTGAATTGGATTCGAAACCCGATCTTACCTCGACCCATACTACTTTTTCCAAAAATCCAGGTTTTCAATTGTCTCTTCAATCGGTGGAAGTGAAACCCAAAGAGGCAAAGCAAAGTGAAACAATTCAGCCTTCACAACATAAAGAGCAAAAAGTACCAAGCGCTGTTGTTTATTAGGAACTAACAATGCATTTGATAATGTATTTTACTCTTTCCAAATGGCCCCAAACCATTTCTTAAAAGATAACTCATAGTTACTTTCGAACAAGTAAAAAAATTCAATCGGTTTGAGTATACTCTTACTGTTGAAAAGGAATAAGCGATTCTGGACATAATTATTAGCCACAACGGGCAATATAAACTTGTATGATCAGATAATCAACTAAAAATTTTAAAGTCTTAATCAAAACAACTTTCCATATTTGTCTTTACATGTGTATGCTATCATTTAACTCTATGATGTTCAATAAATTCTTAAAAATTAATTCATTTAGAAAACCGTAAAATTTTACTATAATATTAATTTGTGTTGTCTCAGCTTCAGAAAGCTTTCACAAAGAATTGAAGCTTTATAAATTGAGTCAATATTGTCGAGCAAACGGTACATACATATATTTACATCGGAATCTCTGCTGGACGTTCTGAGCTTTTTTCAAACAGCTTGTTTACATTTGTTCAAATAAATTATAAACATTTGCGATTTCCGCAAAAATGCGAAACTCTCGACCACTTTATCTAAGCTTTTCCATTTCAGTCTGTATACACATCAGATAAGATAATTTCGCATGCCCTTTGTTTGGCCAATCGACAGCCAGTTTTTAGTTATTCATTGACGTTGATCGAGAACAAATGTATATTAACGCGGACAGAGGAAAATTGATTTTGGCGGCGATCGCCGTAGGGGCCTTTGGACTGGCACTAGGATCATTCGCCCTTTCTTATAGGTGTAAGCAGCAAGAAATTTAGTCTTGATAACTTGTGTAAAAATTAATTGATTATCAAATAGATGAGTCAGATGCCATACAAGTTGGTCGGGTTTTGGAGATGACCATGTCTGGATTACTTTTATTTGGAATTTTCGGAGCTGAAGCCAGGCATAAGAAACCGATTCTACTGACATGGATAATTGCCACAATTGTCTTTTGTCATGTCCTCCTATTTGTTCTTGATAGAGCATATGCCGGCGAAGTTATATATGTGATTATAACTGAAGGTACTTTATTTTTTTTTTACACCGACGCTCTTAAAAGTATATACAAAATACAAATATTGTCATTCCAGGATTACTAGTTGGCATGATGTACATCGTATACAGGGCATATTGTGAGTTGGATTCAGAACCAGAGCTTGGCTGGACCCACACTACTTTTCCAAGGAATCCAGGGTTTCAGTTATCTCTCAAATCGGTGGATGTAAAACCCCAAGAGGCAAAGCAAAGCGAAATGACTCAGCCTCCACCATATGAAGAGCAAAACGTGCCAAATGCTTCTGTTTATTAGAAATATACTTATATATGTATGTGTGTGCATTTAGATTACGCCTCTATCTAAATCAATATATGCAGTTAAACCACGTCAGTGTTGTGTTTTAATAACATAATGTAAATAGAAAAAACGCGACGAAGGGAGAGAGAGAATAAAGAGAAAATTAATCGGAATTTTTCTTATTTCAGTGAGTAAGTGAGTATTAAATATAAGTCTGTTTTGCACAATAGTTTCAGTTTAACAAGTTGGCATGAAGTTCATTGTATATAAGGCATCCGGAACCAGATCTTGGCTGGACCAAGCAACGTTAAGTGATTCAGCCCTTCATATAACGAGCAAAACGTGCCAAATGCTTTTGTTTATGGAAAATACAATTTGGATTGGAACACGTATATATTTATATGTATATTTATTATCGATAGATGTGTATTTCGTTAACCCACGTCAATATTAAGCGAATTGTGCATTAGTCAACTATTGAATAGATATCAAAGAAAAGGAAAGAGAGAGATAGAGAGATAGAGAGAGAGAGAGAGAGAGAGAGTGATAAAGCAAGAGTTAACGTGATATTTTTATAAATATACATTGAAGCACTGTGTTCATAGTAGGGTTTCCCCTACTACTCGCTGATATTGAGCCATAACCCCACTCAATATAGAAAAACATTCTCATTTGATCGCTTTGACAATGAATCGTGAAATTTTCGAATATCAAATTTACTGCTATATACAGTAGTAATTGAAATACCTTACATAGTTATTAGTATTTTGTAAATGATTGATCTTAAAAGTCATTTCATTATGCCAATAATAATGATATTGGTATGAATGGCTTTAAATGTTACATGGCCACGCCCATCAAACAAATCGATCTACGAGATGCTCTTGTCACATTCACATACATAAGTTGATAACGTTAAACGCTCTCTTCCAAGTCAACTACAATTTCCATTGAAAAAATATTCTACCTCAGATAAGTGAGGCAAAGATAAGAGCAAAGCAAAAAACATTATATTTCACAATATTGCCTATCAACTTTGGCAATTAACTTAGTTAGCTTACAATTTTCGTGGAACGATGTTGCCGATTTTAGCGATTCCATTTATAGGCTCTGCCCTGGGATTGGGCACGTATTTCTTCTACTGGGGTAAGAATCGATTGAACTGAAATTATATTCGCTATGGGATCAACATTTATACTTTCAACGATATTTCAGCCACGGAATTACTGGTGATTTCTCGATGGTTGGAGTTGGTAGCGTCTGCATTATTACTATATGGCATACTGAAGGCCGAGAACCAATACAAATCGTCAATAATGCTCATTTGGTTAGGTAGTAGTTCCCTATTATTCATGACACTAGTCGGTTCTCTATGGACAATGTACACAAATATTCTATACCCAATTATAGCTGATGGTAAGTTAATTTAGACTTGGGCGTCTCCGAAACGGCTGTACGTCTTATCAAGTAGAATTCAAAATAGCGATTACTCAAAAAATTATCCATTGCAGTTGTATTGGCGTATATGATGTACATTGTTTACAAGGAATATTTAAGGCTAACAGAAGAGACGACAATTTCTAGTTGGCGATTTTGGTAAGAATAAAAACTAATTAACAAACTATTTCTCTTAAAAATTTACAAATGGCTATGTTTTTAATCTTAATATTTATAAACATTATAATTATTGCAGCATCTCACACAGTCCAAAACTTGTTCTCACTGTTGCCCCCCTGGTGGTCCTTTTTCTAGCTTTCTCAACTTTTTCCAGCACTTGGTATTGTATGATATCAATTAAATGGTTCATTAATTATAATTACTAATTAAGTGCTACTAATGTTTCAGATAACAATGAGACTCTTAATATTGGTTGTGTCATTGTACTGGGCATGTCCATGTTATTAATGTTTGGCATCTTCTTGGCCGAGTCTAGGCACTTGGGACCAATTTTATTTTTTTGGTTTCTTGCCACATATGCATTTTTATACCCTTGCAGAGGGTATTATAAAATTGGTCAGATGTTTGTAACGCACAGAAGGAGACGTTTCCGACCCCATAAAGTATATATATTCTTGATCAGCATGAGAAGCTAAGTCGATATAGCCATGTCCGTCTGTCCGTCTGTCCGTCTGTCCGTCTGTCCGTCGGTGCGTACGCGTTTTACTCAGCCATCTTAAGAGCTATCGGGATGAAATTTTTTTTGGGAGCTTTTTTTTACCCGGGTGAGATAAAGTATGAAAATCTTTGGGATCGGACTACTATATCATATAGCTCTGGAACAAAAATTTTTGCAAAAATTGGAGTATCCCCATGAAATTTACCAATATAATAGAATTTGATATAAAATCTCAGATCCCAAAATTTGACCCTGATCGGATAAATAGAACACAAGTTACAGTCTATATAAATCGGTTCAATCGCTGCCGGCAGCTCTGCTTGCTGCCTACTACGTCACCATCTGTTAACAGAGCACATGCATACACACACAGACGCAACGCTACATAAACTGTATGTGTATGCGTGCGTTGCTTTGCTTAGGGAATGAGGGAAGAAGAAGAACAAATTGTACATAGTATGAAGAGTAAAATTGTTTTGTTTGTATATTAATGAATTGAGTTGCAGAAAAGAAATTTTGAACATGTGAAATTATTATTGTCAAGGACTGCAAGGGTATATAAACTTCGGCATAGCCGAATTTAACTTCTTTGATATTTCAATATACTCCTTTTCTCTATTGAACGTGCGACGCTGTTTGTCATAGTAGCTGAAGGTGAGACTTTTAAGAATGTTACCCATTTTATTCATACATCTATAATTTCTCTCATTTCAGTTTTGATAGCTGCTGTTATGTATATTGTTTATAAATCGTATATTCAGTTGGAAAAGAATCGAAAAGAATATAATCTTTATGCTGAACAGAATTAATCTGCTGAGAATTAATAGGGCTAAAAAGAAAAATTCATTTATAATATTGTTTTGATAAATTGAAACATAAACACAATTTTCAAAAAGGTTTTGTGTAAATACTTAATAAATACTTATTAATTACATATTCTTTTAATAATTTTTATAATTCTAATCTTGGCGTGCCAAAATAATTGTAAATTTTTTCATTTCGATTACCTGTCAGTATTAGATAAGATTAAGGTATTAATAAATCACTTTGTATTAAATAGACATTCAGTTTGTTGTTAACCTTAATGGCAAGTGCAACAGAAATGTTTGAAATTACCCGTATATTTCATATATTAATTGGACTTGTGGCCATTACTCTGGCATGGGCCACAATGCATTTACCCTCTGCAGGTATGAAGATCATATTAAGAATTATTTATAATATTTTCATTTATGTTTCTCTCTCAGTGCAAACACCGTTGCTTATTCATGTGAGACTGATGGAAATGATGGCATCGGGTCTACTTTGTTTTGCCATACTCAAGAATAAAATTATACATAAATCTGACTTTCTACTCATATGGTTAGGAACTTCTCTGCTATTTGTCTATGCCGTTCTTTATGGAATTCATGATTATATGTCCTATATTGAGCATTATACTTACAAGTACACACCATGGATCATAGTCTATTTGGTGGGAATAAGTGGTAAGTGATGACAAGCTGCTTAAATCTAGAGAAACTCTAATGTCCCCATAATTTTTTATACAGTTCTGATGACACTCATGATGTACATCATCTATAATGAATATGTACGTTTAGTCGAGCAGAAGAAACTAACTTTTCCTCAGCCCATAGACACTGGTAATGAGCCTGTGGCCAACAAATGTTAACGCTCAAACAACATTGATTTGATGAAAACCTTTTCCCCTTGACTAATTACCGGCATAAAACCAACTCTAACTAACAAGCCCCAACCATCCCCCGCCATATCGTCTTCATGTCATATGATTTTAATTAAAAATATTTCTCTTTTCACATTTGGCACTTGAAAAGTTACGGCAAAACTTTTGTCAATTTGCATTTGAAGAGGCGGCTGCATTTAATTAGCAAAACCAAAAAAAAAAAAAACCATAAAATACACAAATACAAAAAAAAAAAAAAAACGCACAAAAGGCCAATTTATGTTTGACTTTAATTTAAATTATGCAAGGAAATGTGACAAACGAATTGCATAAATTATGACCAAATAGTGGTCAACAAGAGGAGAGTGGGGCTTAAGGTAATTGGAGTTTGTATTTCGGTGTCGACTCTTGGTCAAAATATTCAATTCAAAAGAATGACCAAATAAAGAGCTCGCAAATAAAAGTAGCAAATTTAAAAATTTCAACTGAATTGGAGTACTCTTTCGATTTACATACAAAGATGGGTCAAAATATGGACGAAACACACTCTTTTTGTCATCGAGATTCTACCAGAGTTGCATTTTCTCATAAGATTTGATGTGGTTAATCAGAATCACTGGTTAAGCTGTGGAATGTAAATTTAAAGCTCTACTTCCCAGTTGAATTATTACTAACTGAACTCAACAGTTTGAGTGAACAAATAGGAGATTCAAAAACAGGCATAGACTAAAACTTTACCACCTCTAGGTTAAGATAGCTTTTATGGCGGAGAAAATCTAAAAACTTGGTCAATGAACTTAGTTGAACTCAGCCCATCCTAATCATTGGGAAAAGTGTGCTAAGTGATCACAAAGTCAGTACTTTGGCCAATTTTTGTGGACCTGTGGTATTGTAGCAACTTTCCACGAACTAAATTAGTTTAAGTAGTAAGAAAGATAACATTAAGTATGAATTGGTATAGATATATGATGCATGAGTAATAAAGTGTCTATCAGTGTCAGTCTGTGAAGTTGCGTCTTGAGAGTCGGACGGGTATGAAGAGAGTGGAGTCATGTTCGTTGAGAAGAGTGAAGAGAAAAAGATATAAAATGATCTTATAATTCATATTATTATTAAAAAGACCATAATAGTACAATAAAATAATAAAACTGAACAAATGCGTGAATCAATTCTTGTTTTAAACAAAAATAGAGTTTAGACAAGACCTTTGAAGTTATCCCACAATTCATTATAGTCCTGCCACACAAAATATATATTGCTTAAAAATCACTTAAGTCACAGCAATAAAATTTATAATTTAGGTGAATCCAAATATTTGGCTATTAGAAATTGTAATTGAGAACAGCCTTTAAGATCTACTTGCTTAATCATGCCTCAATTTATATGTATTTTGGCAATAATTTTTGGGTTTTTTTTTTTTTTGTGAGATGGCCGTTGGTTGATTTTATTCTGGTTATTGCTTATGAGAGTAAATATGTCAAATCATTGATTCGAAATAAAGCCAAGTCGCATTTTGTATTCGGATGGTTATAGGGCACGTATTTAGATGGCTAAGCATAAAAATTATATTAAAGTGGCATTAAAATCATGGCCTGGTCATTGCCAGTCATAACAGCAACAGCAACTGCAAATCGACACAGTAAAATGGCCATTAAAATAATAACCAGACGGCCTTAGTTGCTTTCCCATTCCCATTTTGTGGGTCAATCTCTGTCTTAGCTTCTCTCACACACAAACACACACACACACACACACTAAGGTCTATAGTTCTCTCTCTCTTTCTCTTCTTGAAAAGGTCAAAGGCTAGGGCACAATGTGTGTTTAAATGTGAGTAGCACGTGCCAGTCCTAAACACAATGGACTTAACTCTACTGCCGGCATTAATACACATACACATACTTATGCAAATAATCTGCATCGCATCCATTTTGGTTTTTGGCTAAACGAAAGGAAGTTAATAGTCTCGCTGAAAATCCTTTAAATGGGCCACAAAACAAAATTCGATCACTTAATACTTTGAGTTGTGACATTGTCGGCAATTCACTTGCACTATGGCTGAAATCGAAACTATCGAAATTAAAGCACTTGAAATCTAAAAATTTTCCCGACTCTCATCTATATTTATTTCATGTTTCTCAAGTTATAAGGATTTCCAAAGCTTGCATTTATAAAGGACTTCAATTTTACATAAAATTTGTTATTTTACCCTCATGAAGCTTTAAGTTTCATCAGAACTACATTTGATTCGCTGTTAACACTTTACTCTGTACCACACTCACCCTCCACGGCTCTCTAGTAGCCACTTCCCTTTGACTACCCGTTGCCTATGATTAGTTGTGTAGTTGTTTGCAGGCGGAGGAGCACTCAATCAACACGCAGCAATTGCCATTAATTCATTAGCAGGCAACTGGCCTCGACTTCGGCTACGGCATCGGACATGTTGATGGCAGTGGTGGACAGTAGGGGTGATGATCATGGGGCAAACCCCTCTTTTAGATGCTACAATATTATTATCGAGACTACACTCATGGTTCTATTGGGACAGCTTGACATCATCCATAGCCATATCAGGCGCTACTGCTTCATGGAAACGGCGCCACGCAAAATATGGCAACCTGTCAAAATGGCTCATTGTTGTGACATTGATGAGCTACGGCCAACAGCAGCAGCAACTACATCATTTGTTGGCCATTTTAGCCCGGCCATAGCCTGTTGCCAGTTGCCTATTGCCTATTGCCGATTGGCCTGATGTTGCTGTTGGGCTAATCATTTGTAAATGCTTATACGCCCGTAAAGTGAGTTTCAATTAAAGCCATATGGGCAATGGGTTACGGTGTTAAGCATCAAGGGAATGGGACAAGTTTCCCTGTGTGTGTTGTTGCCCCATAAATTATGCAGCACAGCAACTGACAGTTAAACAGGCCAAAACTAAAACGCGATTATCTTAATTTATGCACGGGGCCAAGTTGCTTATGCGTAGCCCTTGAAATAAATATAAATTGCAAAAACTGTCAAAGCCAAAAAAGAAAGGGAATGCAATGATGTTGAAGCAATTTTCCTTTTCAGTCTCTCTGCTTCTCCGTTTCACTCTGTCTGTCTCTTTTGCCTTTCTCTCTTTTGTGTATATGCTTGCGTGTGTGTGTGTGTGTGTGTGTGTGTGTGTTTGTGGCACAATAAAGAAATTTTTATCGCTGCCGCATTTGACGTTTGAAGTATGCGCTACAAAATTTATTGTTGCTTGCTTGTTTCAATGAAAAAGAATCCCAATACTTTCTACATACATACATGCGTCCGCTCTGAACAATATTGGAATTTCAATTTTAGCTTTAAGATTTGACCAAATGTAAAACTTCAAGGATTTCAAATAACAATAGCTAACTAAATACACATACATATGTATATGTATTAAATGCTTCAGCAGCACTAAAAGAACCGTCAGACTTCATTCTGATTTTATTTATTAATATTGCAGACTTGCATAGATCAAAATATTGCTGATCTTTGATTTGAAGCATTCAAGCTTTTGAAAAGTATAAAGTCTGCAAGAATGTTTGTAAGGCTGGCTTATAATCAGCTACCGCTGAACTTTGCTTAAATCATCCAGGCTGACGATAAGATATCAATTACTGCATCAGCGAAAGTTTTTTCTAATTATGTTCTGTCTCCTCGCTTTCTTTCCAACTATTTCTTTTTTTTATAATTGATTGCGAGAGCAGCAAAGTTCAGTTAAAAGATACTTGCCGAAACTAACTGATATACTTATATATATCCAATCATAGTTAAATGAAATCACTAATTGAAGTGATTAGTTACTGAATTAGTTACTCACTGTTGATTACTGTTGAAGTTTATATATACAGTTTTTCCACAAACTATTAAGATATTTAAAAGAATAATAACAACTTTGAAAATGTAGTCATTAAGTAAGGTTAATTCTAGTGTCCGAAAAACATAAATCAGCTGCGAATTTGATTAAAATAGGACTAAAAATAGCCAAAGGTTCCGTATAAATGTTATATAAATATTATATAAGATTGATTCAGATAATGCAAAGTCGATGGGAAAACTTACATAATTTAAACTTAAATACCTAAGGAAAGTAATATTTTAACGTTTTTTTAAAACAAAGCAGATAAAAACATTTTAAGTTTAAAAAATTTATAAAAATTCCATTCATATTAACACATAGTAATGGGACGAAATGAAGGAACTCTTTAAAAAGTTAGCAATTTAGTTTCAAGCTTAAAGTGAAATGTGTAGCCAATGTGCAGCTGCAACAGTTGATGTTCGATTCAACGTTGAGAAATACGCTCAGAATTGCAATTGGATCACGTGACGTCAATGCAAATTGCCAGTCCCACATTGCGTATACGCAATGTTAAAAGTGTTGTTGTGCCATTGTTGTACCACTTCGTGATATTTTTGGTTTTGTTTTTTTCGGGGTTTTCTTTTCTTTGGTTTTTTTTTGTTTTCTCTTTGTTTTTTTTTTTTTTGTTTTTTGCATAACAATGCCTACAGCTTGCTCGTTCGCTAAGTGTGACAATAAATTGTGCTGTCAACTTTTATTTATCTATGGCCCGGCCATTTCCTGCCTGAAAAGTGGCTCAAAGGCGGCCGGCAGCAGCAGCTGGCCTGGCCCTTACTTCAATCTTTTTGTTTAGATGCAAGTGCGCTTTATTACCTTTTTGAGTTCATTGTCTGCTCAGTCTATACGAGTGTGTTTGTGTTTGAATAGCTGAATCCTTTCGCCAGTCTTCTATCTGTCTGTCTGTCTTTCTGTTTTTGTGTGTGTGCGTGTGTGTGTTTGTGAGTTCATATTTAATTTGTATGCCTTGCGTGTGCCTGGCAAACAAATAACAACAACAACAAAAGCAACAGCCAGCAACTTCATCTCCCTCCTGGCCATCTCTGGGGCATACTTTGCGTTTAATGAATTGTGCACAAAGATTTTTATTCACTTAGCCAAACACACACACGCACATACATACATATGCACAACCACACACAATGAAAGAGACATAAGCCGCTTAGCGGCATTTTGGTCTAGCAAATTGAAATGCTTCGCATATTATATATTTTACTTATGTATGTACATATGTATATGTATTGGCCAAAGCAAAAGGCAGATATTGCCTTTCGATCAATTATTTTGTCATTAGCATTACAATGGTAGGTATATATTGAATGAATTTGTTGTTGGATCGATAACCGCATTAATTAAGATGTATTAAGCGAAATTATATTCAAGATAAAATTTGGTTTTTGCTCTTTAAAAAAAAATTCTGTTGCCTACATTTCGGCGCCGTTATCTCACACTTGAAGCGGTGCTTATGCCCATCATTCTCTCACTTTTCTGACATAGCTGTCAGTCCATCATTTCAAGTGCAGCAACATCAAAAACAACAACAACAACGCATTGCTTAACACCACATCAACTTAAGATGATAGCCAGCCGACAACAACAGTTTTTCAAGATACATTCCACACAACAATGGGAGCCCAAAAACAAAAAAAAAAACAAAAAAGGCAACAAAAAAAAACGTAGCGGATAAATAAAATGCTCCGACGAGAAGAGTACGTAGAAAAAGTGCGCCTACGTCACAAACGTTTTCCAGATATCGGCTGTCCTCTGATATTACAACTCCATCCCTTCCACATGGCATACGCCTTTATCTTTGACGTTGTTGTCAAACGACGGAATCGAGAGGGGAATCAGGGACGCAGAATTATGGCGTAAATGTGCGTGTGTCCCGCATTTTATGCGGTCTGCCTTGGCGATAAATGTGCCCTTGTCTTTCTTCTCATACTTTTCATTTCTCATTTCTTTTTTTTTTTTCTCGCCACCTCTCCTTTTTCTTTTTTGGCTCATCTTCATCTTTCCAATTTTTGCTTTCAGTTCCTATTCGATTTTCTGCTTTTTTGTTTTGTTGTGCGTTTCGATTGCCGCCTTCCGTTTGGCTCAATCATTTTACGTCTCATAAAACATAAATAGAAATCGATTCGTGAAGGGCAGCGCACAGCGGCGGTGTCATTGTCATTGTTTCGTCGGCGACAATTTGAATTACCAGCAAAAATGCCAAAAAAAGAGAGACAAGGCATACATACATATAAAAGTTTGACTCTTTAGTTGTAAACTGAGACATTCCAAGACGAAGTTTATATGCTCTATGCTCATTATTTAGCAGACGGATATAATAATGAAATCTCAAAATATGAGAAACCTACTTCTAATGGATTTAAAAGTAATGATGAATGAAAGTAAGTAATGATCGCCTTAGAGTCCTTCTGGCCTTTGGCTAATCATTCCAAACACTTATAAAAAACACTTTTAAATACAAGGATTTAAAATAGTAAAAATTTGGCCAATATCTCAATATTTTATTATTTTATTTTGGTTTTTATAAATTTATTACACTAATCTAAATCAAGATAAGTAGGCAAATAAGTGCTTACTCTAGAATGTTGAACCAAACTGCTTAATATAGCCAATCCACCTTTTTATTTCAGAAAAGATCTAGAATTATATTGACTACCAAGGTTGGCGTATGTTTTGGGCTTATTGTTGTTGTTGTTGCTTTTTTTTTTTGTTGTAGTAACTGGGCCTCTCCAGGGCGACATTTGGCGGTTTTTGCCTGAGGCGGCAAAAGTCTATAATGCAGCATTATTTTATGTCGAGCCAAGCAATTTATTGAATTTTCCTTTGCCGTTCGTCCTTCGTCTTGTTGCTGCTGTTGCTGCTTCTGCTACTGCTGTCTTTCGCTTTGGCTTGTCTTGGCCTGGCTTAGACGTTTATATATATATTTTTTTGGATTTTCTTCATGTTTGCCTTGGCGTTTTGCTTTTATTTTGTGTTGAAGCATTTTATGGGTCTTTTGGGTGAATATCAATAAATTTTTAATATGATAAAGCGAGTCAAATGATGATTGAAATCGAATTTGAAGTTGGTTACATTCGCATGTATATATCTTTTGTGCCCAACCATTCGCTTGGACCAGCCATTGAATAATGCACTGGCAACTGGCAATTGACGACGGACGACAACGGCAAAGGCGACGGCGACGGCGATGGCGACGCGTCGACAAATTGAATTCCCATTTCTTTCGTTTATATACTTCAGTCCCTTCTGCAGTCTTTTAGACTTTCATTTCCAGCTCTATATCTCTATCACCCTCTCTCTCTCTCTCTATCTCTCTTTCACTCTCGTTCTTCCTATGTCTTGCAGGCACTCAAGTTCTTTGAGCTTGGCGTATCTTTTACACGCTCTTTGCCATCTGCCATTTGCCATTTGCATGGCGTAGGAAAAGTGATAAGGAAAATGCAATTTTCACAGCAACACACTCACACACACGCACATGTGACAAAAGCCAGCTAGTGAATGGCAAGAAATGAAAGCCAGACAAAGAGAGAGGCAGAGAGGAGAAAGGAAGAGTCCTAAGTAGCTTAGTTTAGGAATAAGCGGAAAAGGCTTCAATCTTCCAAAATTCAATTGGCAATTGACTGCAAAATCAAATCGAAATAGCAAAATGCCACTTAAAATGTTGCCTGATTTTTTTATTCAAATTTAATGAGAAATATTTGCAAATACATATATGTATGTATATTTCGACCAGACACAAGAAAATTGTGACAAACCTATGAAAGGGGGGCGAAGGGGGTTGTTAAGGAAAAGCCAAGCTTGTCTGTCACACACAAACACAAGTTTAATTGGGAAAACTCGCTATCGCTATCTCCCTTTGCCAACACACATTTAATTACTACACCGTTGGCAATAATTTATAATACTAATTAAAATTTCGAACACGCACACACACACACACACATACACAAATACGTACAGGCACAAATACACGCATAAATAATCACTGGAGAATGCGCCGCTGGCATTGAAAATTTTCATTTGCATGCAGACTGAGTGTGCGAGTGTGTGTATGTGTGTGTGTGTGTGTGTGTGTAACCTTTATCAATCAAATGTTAATTAAGTTTCAACTCAGGCAACCAAACAAATGCCAAGCCAACTAACAAAACTCACCTCCAACCCACCAACCAACCAAGCATCCATCCATTCCATTGAACCTCATCATGTAATTTTCAAGGGTCGCTGCTGTTGAAAAATTAAATTGGTCTGTTAAAAAAAAAAAAAACTGAGCTGACAAGAGCGCAGGTTATTACATGTAATGGAAACTCCTACGCCCACTCGAAGAGTTTGAAAAACTACAATATAGATACACACTGACGCCAGGGGCAAAAGTGATTGAAAGCAAAAAAAAAAAAAACACATTTTAAGTGTAAAAAGCGTAACCGGAAACGGAAATGCTCTGCAGCACGCGCCATCCTTTTGACGACATTGTCTGGCTTGTTTGTAATGGTTCTCGTCACTCTCTCTGCTTTTTTTCGGTTAACATGCTCACACACACACACACATAGATTGATGCGTGGCCAAATTGTACACAGCCGCAAATTGTGGCAATTTTGGTTACTGTCAACACACACTAGGACTCACACACATACATTCACGACGAAGTGAAGGCACGTTTTTCTATAATAGCATACCAAAATGGGCAAACAAGAGGTTGGTTTTGGTTGCCAAGTTTTGAGGCTTCATTGCGGTTTGCCCCTCTCATACAGCAAAGCGAGAGAGAGAGTGAGAGAGAGGTGAGGTGGAGGTTGAGAATATGGCTTTTAACAGTTGCAATTTCAAAAATTCATATTTCTCTGTTTTTACTTTCTCTGTGCTTTTGCCTTTGGCAGGAGTAAAAGAAGGGGAAAAAAATGAAAGTAAGGTCACTCAGCTTTCCATGTCTGACGGTATTTTTTCTTTCTATCCGTTGCAGTTGCTATCTCTTTCAGTTGGCATTTGTAAATGACAGATGTCAAAAGGAGAGAGGTGCAAAAAAGAAGCAAGAAAGACTAAAGCCGAGAAACAAACGCCTGACATGTGGAATGTCAGTCAGTGGAGGCATTCTAGCACAATCCCCCAAATGATAACGCCTTGTGATGGGTGTGTGTGTTTGCTCGCCTTTCTTTTACTCAGTTCTTCGTCTCTTATACACTGTATGTTGTTATCATATGCTTTGCAACAACAACCATTCAATATCTTTGGCCAATTCACTGGGCTCTGTTGTTGGTTCATAACGCTTGTAGACCAAGCCATTGTGATCTATAAGAAATTTTGCAAAATTCCATTCAATCGGTTTATCACGAGTAAGCCGTCTATAGAGTGGATTAGCCTGCGGCCCATTCACATGTATCTTGGCAAAGATATCACCAATTTGTAGATTTCTTTTAATCAAATGTTCCATCATCGCTTTGCCATCTGATTCGGGCATTTGCTGACCAAATTGATTGCATGGAAAATTGAGTATACGCAGACCATCGGCCTCATATGTCTCCCTTAGCTGGGCTAGGCCAGCATACTGTTTGTCGGTGAGTCCACAAAGAGAGGCAATGTTGACAATAAGCAACACATGGCCCATATATCGCTTCAGTTTCACTGTCCGACCAAAGGTATCCAATACGGCTAATGCATACACCGATTGACTCGCACGATTCATCTCAACCAGTTTCCTCTGTAAATTGCAATGGGTCACAAAAGTTACCGTCACAGTTAGGGTCAGCACAAAGCCGTAGAATTTGCCCAATTGATCCATTAATGTTTGTGCGTATTCGTTGCCGTTGTCTCTGACAATGAAGGGAATTCAAATGAGTGCTATCGCTTTGCCAACTGAGACTAATTGTCCATGAAGCGACTGTGAAATCTGGCATTTAGTTAAAAAGAAAAAGAAACCCTTTAAGGAAACAAAAGGGGTCACAAAAGTCACCATCAGTAGCTGGAAGAGATTACATTTAAAGGATATATAAATTAATAGACATGACTGGGTAGAGTATTTAAGATACAAGGATCAATAGATACTATAATTAATATAAAGTGAATAATTTTATTTATTCCATTCTGTTAGTTTAAGTTGATAAGTTTATCTTTTTCTCAATTTTAATTATTTCGTCATGCTTAGTTATTACTTTGTTCGTTTTTCGATGCTAAACAGATCAAAAATCATGAGAGCACAAAAGAGAATAGATGAAGAGACTCCAGAATGTGCTAACTCCGATTTGGAATGTATGAAAGAGTTTGAATGTTATTATATTCAAATGGTTTATACTTAAATGTATTACGAATAAACACAGATAGATCAAAGATAATAGATCTATCTGGCGCACGAGGCGTATACTGAATGATCTAAAATTTAAATTGGACTAGTGATTCCAATAGAGATAATTTGTATAAACTGAAAGATGAATAAAATTTGGCTGTCTCAAGAGTTTTATAATCTATTGCACCCTGCTTATATACTCTGAAATTCTCATTAAGTCCATGTTGCACTTTCAACATTAAACAGGGTATTAAAGGATGGGCGGAAAAAATTGCATTTCAAAATTGAATTTGGCCGAAAAGCGGCAGCAAAAGTTGCATGTGGCATGAACGGGCTGCACGTTAACTTAATTTTACAGAAAACTTTTATTTATTTATTTTTTTTCCTTTTTCGCTGCAACAATTCACACACACGACAAACACGAGCAGCAGCAGAGAACGTGAATTTGTGGGAGAGGGAAGAGCAAGAAGAAAAGAGGGTGAAAAAGGAGAAAAACTTGAACAATCGTAACGAAATAATTGAATTTTCATTTCCGTTTTATGTGTTTACTTCCGTTAGCTATACCTCCCTTTCATGGGGTGCTCTCTCTCTCCCTCTCTGTTCCTCTCTCTCCGTCTTTCTGTGTGTGAGTTTCTTTCTCTTTCTTGCCTCTTAAATGAGCCCTGGCCCAAAGGCAAGCTCAGTTTTACAGGCCTGATTTTGCCCTATTTGTATACAAAAAGCAGTCAATTTCTGGCAGCTTGAAAAAACTTTTTTAAGTCAATTGTCAAAAAGTTTTTAACATCTTTTCCTCTTGCTCTTTTACTACATTTTTCTCTGCCCTCTGTCTTTCTCTGTTTAATATGCTTTCTGTTTTGGTGTAAAATTGAAATATAATTTGGTAAACTTGGCTCAAACGCTTATGTATAGTGTGAGTTTCTGTGTGTGTGTGTGCAGTTTTGTGAAACATGGCCATAAATCAATGGGAGGCAAGCGTTGGACAGAAATTGATTTGGATTACAATTTTTTTTTTTTTTGTTCTTGTTTTTTACCCAATAACTGCAACTATGTAGAGCAAGTCAAGTCAACAGTTAAGCATGTTAAAGTTCATTCCAATCTGTCTCTCCTTCTGATGACTTCGCCCCCTCCAGTGCTTTGAGTAGTTATGCTTCTTTGCATATTTCACTGCTTTTTGCCCTTAGTTACAGGCTATAAAAGACGCAGCCAAACCAGACAAAACTCCAACACAGTCAAAAACTAAACTCGTAAACTAAGCACAAAAGAATGCTGCAAATTAGTTGAAGTGACGTCTGCCTGATACCCTGCTTGATACAAGAAAACTTCTACTTCATTTTAATCAAAATCTATATACATAGATGGGTAATATTACTCATACGACATGTTGTATTTAACGAAGGTTATTGTCATCCAAGTGTTTTAAGTGAAGTCTCCCACTAGCCACATCAGAGTCTTAATCGAATTTGGTATTACAAACACACAAACAGATTATCCATGTACTGATTGATATACTCTGTTTTTTAGCTTGCAGGATGCATGGTATCAAAAGCTTTAAAGTCGCTGAACCTCAAAGCGAGTTCTTCACTATTTTATGACGCTTGCCATCAGTAACAACACGCCCACTTATCGTCCAACCACTGACTCACCCACCACCATGCGTCATTTTGACTAAGCGCTGGGTAATAATTTTTACCCAGCTATATTTTTCACTATTAAAATGACTTGGCCAATAAAATGTTTGACATGTGACAAAAACAAGGATACTTTAACAACTATGGGGTTCTACCCTTCAAGCCCCTCCCAGTGAATGATCCATCCTGCTCTGGCTTTACCCCCCCGCGACACCGTATTACAGCTTCAGTGGTGCCACCTGCCATCTTTTGCTCACTTTTCATTTGCCACTTGCGCATTTAATTAAGTTTACGCCGCGTTGCACACGAAAAGGACCCAAGGACGTTATTAATTAAATTCCTTTACACGCACACACACACACATACACACAGGTTAAAGGCTCTCCTCTCTTTTAGTATTTACTGGTATTTGTGTCAACAATTGGAATATTAACGAGCCAACTAATGAGACACTTGACTCCAGCTTTGGCTGCCAATTCCCTGCGACCTTCTCCTCTTTTTTTTGCCTTAGTTGTGGCGAAACAACAAATCGAAACACTTATTAAATGTTGCCAGCGGTCTCCCTGTCTCTCTCATTCTCTCTCTCTGTCTCTCTCTTTCAGTTTCAAAAGCTGTAAGGATCAAAGGCAAAAGCAAATCCTCACTTTATTTACACAAATCCAACTCTTTCGACTCACTTTCTTTGATTTGATGTGTAAGTGTATGTGTATGTGTTCTCGAGTATGTCTGGGCCTGGATAAATCCCTTGAAGCCGTTGCAGTTTGGACGTTGGACATGGGTCGCTTTTTGGTTCAAAGACAATTTTCAATTTCTACGCACAAAATGCCAATACTCGTTGCCTTCACCTCGTTGACACATGAGTGGGGCATATTAAATATTTAAACCGCTTGTCGTAAGTAAATCCAACAAGGCGACGCCCAATCGACTTATATTCAATATGTTCTCAAATTCAAGTTGCAATCGTTATAGACAGGTTATCTTCGCCCTCCTCCGTTGCCATTCCTTAGATAAGCAAAACAACAGCAGAGGCTGCGGCAGAGACAGTGGCAGAGGTAGAGGCAGAGGCAGAGACAGAGACTAAAAACCTAGGGAGCGACGTCCAGGAATGTTAGGAAATGCCAAAGCCAGAGGGCAATCTCTCTCGTTCTCTATCTGCGACCGAGTTGAATGTGCAAATCCTGAATGCAGCACCAGCTGGTTTTCCTACAGACACATACACACACTATTGGCCCAACGTTTCATCAAGTCCCCTGCCCAATCCCCAAACGCTTGGCATTTACATTTAAGCTGATAAGAAAAGTGCCTTCTCGCTCGTTCTGCCTTTCACCTGGGCGTTAAGACGCTCACCTGCAGGCAGGTGAACAACGAAAAAAAATGGAAGGTAGGAGCAAAAATTGTTTGTTGAAAATGTCGCAGGTTTATGAAATCGCATGAGTTGAGGCGAACAACAAAAAAATTTACATTTGACGCACGCACTTTACATTATTAATGCCACCTCCTGGCAGGGGGCGGGCGTGTGAGCGGGAGTGGAAGTTAGTGCGAGGGTGTGTGGGTGTATTGATGTGCGTGCGTGTGTATTTGGCCGTGCTTCAGTCATTTGGCAAATGTATCGCATTTCGTTCGTATGTTTGCATTTTTACGCTTCGTTGAGAATTTTCCAATTTTTGCTGCTAATATTTATTAATCAAGTAATAGCTGCACACACAACCACACAGACACATACACACACACACACACACATAAATACATTCTCACAGCAAAGTGTTTGATTTTTGCACAAAAATTTGATTGGAAATTTATAAGCCAAAAGTTTTTTGCCAATGTATTTGCGTTTTGTTTTGCGGCTCACGAAACAAAATAAAAATCAAAGTTTGTTTTTTGTTTCGTCCTCATACCCTCTAAACTCTTAATGAAATGGGTATATCTAGTGAAATCTAAATTGGTGTGACCATAAACTATTCAAAGGGGTAATTCTTACGGCATTTAGTTGGCGAATTATATTTGGTTCTACTTTTCTTTGGCTGAAAATTTAAGAAAATACAAGAGCACTTAATCTTATATGGAAAATAATAATAATTAGTTGTCTGTGTTATGTCGGGATGAACTAGTAAGCCCAACTAACTAACAAACAGTAATCATGCTAAGAATAGATTGGTCTAACCTTAATGTTTTCTCTTGAGTTTTTCATCTAGAGGATATCATGAAGTCGAAATTTAAAGTGCATATCGTTCAGTTTTTTGTTGTCCCTCTTTGGTTGCTGCCATTTGCAGCACTTGAAAAGGTCGCCGCCACTCATACGCGAGTGTGTTTGTGTGTGTGCGTTTGTGTGTATTGAATTTTGATTGGAAAATGGGAATTTTTTTCACCGTTGTTCGTTCCGATTTTGCTGTTTTCTTTTGTTCGACTGAGTTACAAATATGTAGTCATAGTGGCCTTTGCTTGATATTCAAACAACTGTCAAAGCATTGCCATAAGGTTGGCATCAGTTCAACTCATTCCAACTACAAACTTTGTATCGAGCACATCTTAACCTCAATAACTAAAAAGTGAAAAAAGTGAGTTCAAAATTTATTCACAAAAAAAAAAAAAAAAATTAAAAAAAAAAAAAAAAAAAAAATACAAAACCAGAAATAGTTCACAAGTAAAAAAACCTTTTTCTTTACCATTTTCTTTTATAGAAGCGACCTTCTTCAACTATAGCATTTGACTGTCAATAATCTAATTAAGACGATGGCTAATTTACTTATCTTAGTTTTAGCTTGTTGTAAGTATAAGGATACGTTCATAAGAACAGATTTGATTTTCTTGTTTTAGCTTATTTCCTGTCTGGAGATGGATTGCGTATAAAACGCTCTGAGAATCTCACAACTACTGTCGACGAATCGATAATGGGAACAACCAGTGATGGTACTACCACCACTCTGGAGGACACAAGTGCTACTACCAAGATGGAAAATATAATTTCGACAAACGATTCGATCCCAAATGATATGACTGCCAATGGAACCACCACTGAGAAGACTGCCAATGGAACCACCACAGAGAAGACAGTATTGATTACATCTGCAACTCCTTCATCGATGCCAATTGCTGGGGCTTTTGGAAAACTGGAGCTGATTTTGGATGATGGACTACCAATGGAACTAACCAAATTGCATCATGGCAAACGTCACTTGGGGCGTGCTGATGAAATGTTACTGCCATCGCATCAGGCTCGTCATCGACGTCATCGCGGTGGTTCAATAGATGCACTACCACCACCACCAGGACCATCATCGTCAGCTCCATCTGCTCCATATGTCTACTATAACAAAATGGTGTCGCCCGATGGAAAGCATGAGGTAAAGGAATTTGAAATACTCGCACCCAATATGATGATTGAAAGTGTCCAACATGAGCTAAACTATGGCCCAGATCAGGATCTTGGTGGAGTGCTCTACCTAAATGCACCCGAGACCAAGAATGGACGTGGACGTCATCACAAACACAAGCCTTCAACATCGGTTATGCCACCAATGCTCTATATGTTGCAGCATTTCTTGCAATCCACAAATAATATGGATAGTCAAATAATGGAGCCAGTACATCAATTCAAGGACAAGAACATGCATCGCACTCCCATGGATGAGACCCTCTATCAGTTTCTGGACAATGCTGTTGACTTGGCATTGCACCACAATCATGATGTAATCGAAAATCTTTTGGGTGATCATTTGGAACTGGACCATGATATTGAATTGGAAAAGGAAAAGGAGAAGGAAAAATTCAAGCACAACGAGAAGATGGGAAAGAAGTTGCAAAAAGAAAAGGAACAACTGGACATTGTGCATATTGAGAAAGGCAAGGGCAAAGAAGATGAACTCATTGTCAGTTGTCCCATACATCATGAGCATCATGCCAATAAGAATGGCGAATTAGTCGATGAGGATGTGGTCTTAGTTAATGAATGTCATGTAGTCTAGTTTCATTCTGGGTCAGTTTATGTCAGTTAGCTATAAGTATTAGATGAGGTTAGTTAAAGTAGGTGCAGTTATTAACAAAATTATGGGTTTTTATAAATTTTTTTGAAGGGCTATTAGTATTGATTATTTTATATTTTCTTATTAGATTTAGTGAGAGTTTACGGTTTGTTGTGTAGAAATTTATATTGTTAGTCTTAGATTGTTTAGCTTAGAACAAGAGATTGTAAAAATAAAAATAAGATAGAATGAAACAAATTTATGAATATTACTAACAATTTTCAGATTGTGGCTGGTCCATTAACTTTTTAAAACAGCTTTCATTTCAGATTATTATGCATTATCATCACAAATGATTCATAAACGAACCAGCCGTTCCTGTAGCCAAATTCAAAGTCGCTTTTTATTTATTCAAATTCAAACATTAGATGTTCAAGGTTCAGGTTTTGAAGTTCTCTTTGCTGGTAACATCGGTTTCGTTAAAGATTTTCGAATCACAATCCCAGTAATCTCTTACTTGACATCCTGTTGTTATACATATGTGTATACATTGGCAATTGTTACAGTTGACGCTCTTTTATCTGTGAGAAAAGGAACTTAAAGAACGAGTTTCCTTCCACTTGCCATATTGTTTTTCTTCTGCTTTCATTAATAAAATCGATTTGTGCTTTTTGCACACCTTGAAATCTCCTAAGGCATGATGACGATGTCGATGTAAGCATCAAATTGATATGCTGAGGGCAACCAAGATGCCATATGAGCAAACAAATCTAATATACAAACACACACACACACAAACAACACCCATACATACTTATAAAAATATATATGTATATATTTAGAGACATACGGAGAAAGTGAGTAGAGCCGAAGGCAAAAGTTTTGCCGTCTGCTGTTGCTAAATGCTGCTAATTTCTTATACAATAAAACTAATGTAAATTGCCACTTGACGTTCGTTTCAGTGTGAATCTATGAGTATGTGTGTGTATTGCTATTGGGTATATACATAGACATTAAATGGAGCACATAATGTGCTGAAAGTCAGAAAGAGCATTGAAAGACAAACCCAAACCCCAGAAAAAAAAACACACACACACAGACACTGAGACTTTAAACCCCAAACCAAATGCCAAGCGTGTGTCATGGGTGCTTTGGCAAGCAGCATAAATACAAATTTGCTTTACAAATGCATGTGTGTAGGTTAGTATAACTAACTACATACGTATATACATGTGTAGTATTTTTATACATATATCTGTATCTGAGCATATACTTGGCTAAGGCCATTATATACATATATACATGAGCTTGGGTGTTGCCTCAAAAGCAGAAAAGTGCAACGCAGCATTCGTAAATTGCGTAGCTGCTTCTGCTACTGCTGTCCCTGGGGTGTTAACTGGAGTGTAAATGTGAATGTATGTGCTACTCTTGGCAAGTGACGGTCGGTCATCTTCCCTGCAATTCCTTCTCAACCGTCCCACTCCACATTTATTCTTAACTCCTCTTTACAGCTCCTCCCTTATTCCATATATATTTATTTACAAGTGTAAATAATAAATGCAGTTGACAGCTATTGGCAATGGGTAAAAAGCATTTTCATTCTCAAGGATCTTTCTCAAGCTCTGTCTTCGTCCCTCTCCACACTTACTTCTTTTCTCTAGAAACATACATACATACATATATCTTCAATTCTGCTCCATCCTCTTATCCTGTCATCCTGTTGCATCAACTTTTATGTTACTTTTTGCAAAGCTGCTGTGAATTTCTATTAATTTCAAAAGTTTCCAACACAATTTGATTAAATTTCACTGACAACAAACAAATACATGTACATATATCTATAAATAAATATATATTTTGTACACACTTAGCAAAGACATTCAGGCAGTCAGACAGCTTTTGTTAATCTCTTTTTGGCTGGCTGCTTTTAAATTTATGGCTTCATTATAAACAGAGAGTCAGTATAAAATAGAGAGAGAGAAAGCGTTGCCAGGACATCTAGGACATCAACTTGTTGTTGTTGTAGTTGCTGTTACTGTTATGGTTGTCATTTGGCAGCTTGTAATTATGTTTGCCACAAGTTGTTGCCCGAAAAAGTTCTAATCTAGATTTCATAGTCAAAAACCATGACGGCCCAAAAGACGGAGCAAGAGCAACAACTTTGCCATCAAATTCAATTGAACTGTTGAGTCAGCTAAATGGAATGGGTAAAAAATTATTATGATACGAACTGTCGGTGCCCGATGCCCTCCCTTTCGATTTCCCCTTTAAGTGCCATTGCGAGCCATTTAAATTGTGTTAGATATAGATATAAAATCTATTCTGTTTCCAAAAATTTTCAAAAGAATAACTAACATTCCTGGGAATTGACTCATTTCTTGAGTCAGATGGTCGACTTGACTGTCTCGTGGATGTCTTAGGTTTTGATTGCTTTAAGCGGATTACATTTTCAAAGAACTGACTATTCCATCCAACTCAATGTAGTTGTTGTTGTTGTCGTCACTTACAAGAGTAACTAATAGCATTAAAATCAACAAGATTAGTCAAATGTTGATAAAAATCAATTATTCTTAATTCACTTTCAATCTGAGAAACATATTGCAAATTAACATTCAATCGCATGTAATAATCAATTAACTTGATTCAATGATGCTTAAAAAATAACTTAAAACAACTTGGATTATTCTGTAGTGGGAAAGTCAATTCCTAGAATGCTTCTTCACTCTTTGGCATTAAATATTCCCCCACTTTGGTAGAAGGACATACCCAGATAAATGGAGTCGATGATTTCCCATGTCATGAAAAGAACTCCTTCTCTACTGCAAATACAATTTAAATCTGTCTATCTGCAAAATGTTTATGTGATGGGAACATTGTGTGAGTTAATCAGTTGGATTTGATATTCAATTGTTGTTGGTTCTACAGAGTGCTCTAAATTTTAATTAACTTTGGACTGTGTTTTCCCAATTTTTGGCCATGTATGGTATGGTAGTGATAAGTTTTTACATGTTTCTTTTCCCCAGGATAAACTTGTGCCTCTCGTTGTTTCTTTTGTTTTTTTTTTTTGGACTAAAGGAGTTGTGAAACGAAGTGGAGTGGTTTGGTGTGGGGCAGAGGAAGTGAAACTGTCAACAGTGACTTTGCCTTTCATCGTAACGTTCATGCATGTGTTAATTGCATTTGGATTGAAGATTTTTGGGCCCAAGTAAAGCCCGCAGCATGTTGACCAATACACCAATACATAAGAATATGTATTATATGTATGTGTGAAAGTGTGTGTGCGGTAACAACAGCTTTCAATTTGTCTTTTACAATGTGATTTATATGCTAACAGGCGGGCAGTTTGCTGTTGCCTCAAGTTGAAGGCATTTTTTGTTGTTGCATTTTTTGGTTGTTTTTGTTCCTGTTGTTGTTGTTATTATTGTTGCTGCTGCTATTGTTGTTGTTATTGTTGTTTGTCATACATGCCCCGTTGGTATTTGTGTTTGCTGTGTGTGCATGCAAATGACTTGCCAACTGACAGTAACAGCAGCAGCAGAAAAACCCAAAATGCTGACCATGTCTCTGTGTAAGTGTGTGTGTGTGTATGCATTACTGTATCTGTGTGTGAGTGTGTGTACGTGTGTATCTTGCCTTAACCAAAAATTTGCACATAAAGTATCTCTGACAGCAAAGTTTTCACTTGTAAAACTTGCACGCAACATGATGATGCATTCTCCACTCTCACTCTCCTTTTCTCTGCCTAACTCTCTTTATCAGTAAACTGTCCCTTTGTCTCTCTCTCTCTCTCTCTCTCTCTCTCTCTCTCTGTCTCCTTGCATGTGTCACTTCTCTATATATATCTTTTGTTGCCAGTTGCGGTTTTTGGTTTTGCAAGTGCATTGCAAAATAAATTTGACTTAGCCAACAAGCAAACAACAACTACAACAATTGGCACAACTCTCATGACTCAATTATATTGAGATGAAAGCTGCTGGAAGGAAAACCCTTCATCCATTTTGATGTTCTTGGTTAAAATTATCAAAATACATAGAACTATGCATTCAAGTTGTATTGATTTTACTACATAAAGGATACCCAATTATCCTTAATTTTACGTTCAAATTAATCAGAACAAACAGCTAAACAGTTAAAGGCCCCAGGTTTGACTGTATGAGGCCTTTCAGGCTTCTCAAGTAATGTTGTAATAAATCTACAATACTAATAAATTAGAAACTTAGATAGCCCTCGAAATTTGAGCCATCTCTGCAGGATACTCCATCAATTACTAGAACATGAAAACGAAACATGAAACCTAACATATCAGTGCGTTTCGATTAACAAAAATAAGACTGATAAAGGCTTCCAATTACTGAGAAAATTTACTAACTATGCACACAAAAACTGTATATACTTTAGTAAAATTGGTATACATAAATATTCAGAAAAGGACATAAAATTGCATAATGTCAATTGGAAAAGAATCTGTTATTTAAGGATACTTACATACATACCGACACAGGTATTGAATGAGGTTTAAGGATCTTTCAATTAATAAACCCATAAGGAAAAAAGTCAACCTGACTTTATTATTCATTCCTGATTAGCTGAAAAGCAAATTTCCCCTTCATTAGCTTTAAAATTAACTGAGTTAAAGTCGCCTAACACTTATTTTGCAGATTATTCTTTTCAAATAATGTGAATAATTGTATAAAATAATTAATTTCACCTATTATGTCCATTCTCTCTCTCTCTCTCTGTGTGTGTCTTTTTCTCTATCGGACTATTGGTATGAGGTCTGGCAAATGAAGTGCAAACTGTCCGTTCAAAATATGCATAATCACCTGTCATCTCCATTGGGGCTCATGGTTGAAACGGCAAAAAACTTTTACCCCCGTGAAAGCTTAAAAATTAAATTTGTTGTAATTTGCTGCAGTGACAGTGACAACCAGAACGAAGATGTCGTCGACGAAGACAACGATGAAAACGAAGACGACGATGATGATGTTGACGACGAGGACGTGGACGAGAACAACGAAGATGGCCATACCATCTTTATGAAAGACAAATTAAAATGCACTTAGCGCGCCAAGTTGCAAGTTCCTGGACACGGTTCCAACCACTAGGCAAACGCCCAGTTAACCGCCAGCCAAGTGCCAGTCAGCCAGTCTTGCCAATGCCACCCAGCCCCAAGTCCAAGTCCCCGATACCAAATTGATGTGCGGTTGCAAGAAAAATGGAGCGTTTTTTCTTTCTCTGTCTCTCGTTCACTCTCCATACAGCCAGTGCGCCGTTGTCTTGGCAACAACTTGACATATTTTTTTATTGAGTTTCTCAACATTAACTATGTGGTTGGTTGCTGGTTGCCTGGCAAAAGGTTTTAACTACTTGCGACTTCCACTTTACTTTTCTTTCTCTTTGTCATTTCATTTTTCACAAGAAGTTGGGGAGAATTGTCAATTTAAAGACAAGTGCTTTTACTGTTAATCGGACTATAAAATCGGTCAAGAGTTAGGTCATCTGGCATCTAAATACCAAAAAGAAGCTTAATTACCAACTTCATTTAGTACATGTGGCTCCACAGTGCTAGAAGACAAAAATGCCTTAATTAATACAAAAGAAAAATGATTTCACAAGAAAATCAACAACTATTTTTGACACAAATTGGGTTGCAACTCCAAAATATTGAAAAAGTTTAGTCTAAACTATATGGTAGATCCTTTTTAAGCACAAGGTAAACGACTCTGAAGGCTTCAGGTTATCCAGTTACGGTAAAATTGCTCAAGAGCTAGGATAATACTAGGAAACAGCGAGATTTAACTTTCGTAGAATGTATTGCAAAAAAGACATAAAGTTATTTGATGTATTATTTACTGATAGACCATGATAGACCCATGTGTGTAAATATTTTTATATACGATATGATAAATCTCCATGGGAAATCATCAATATCAAGGTTATAAAAAACTATAGCAGAATAAGAAACATTTCGGCCCTCTCAGATTATCTTTGACATGACCCAATTTACAATTTTAAATTGATTAATCATCAAGCTTAATTGAAAACTGTCAGAATTTTTTGTTTCGGTCAGCCATTTAATAATTCTTTTTGCAACATATTTCGACAATTTAATTCCACATTTTTTTTTTTTTTTTTTTCTGTGTTGTGTATTTTTCTTTTTTTCTCTCTGTTAGCGTGGCAATTACCAAGCGTTGACGAGGGCAGAGAAAGAAAAAAATAGACAGGGAGATAAAGTAAAAGATGGGAAAAATCGTGAAGAGAAAAGCTAAAATAAAACTACTTTAAATTGATGAAGAGAAGAGGGAAGACAGGGCAACTGGATATGCAAAATTATGAATTAGTTATTGCTCATTAGCTCACGAAACTGAAGAGGGAAAGAGAGATAGTAAACGAGAAAGAGAGCTAAATAATGAGAGATGCTGTCTGTCTGTACGGCAAATGAACTTAATTATACAGTGAGTGCCAAAAATAATAGACCAAACCAGCAGAGGTGGCCATGGCAACTGAAAGAAAGCACTTCAAGTGAGGAAGAGAGCTAACTAAATCTCACTTTGGTTTGGATAAAATTTCCTTTACAAATTCAGCAATGTCCACATATTTGCAATATTTGTATTGTATAATTGAATTTTGAAAAAGACTAAGTAAATTAAATGGTGTACTCTGATTTATAAACTTCAAACTTTAACTTTAAGCTACTTAAAACCATTCAGTATATAGATAAGTCACAACCTATTTGTTCATGATTTTAAGTGGAAAACATTTTAAAAGATCATTTTATCACTTAAATCCTAGTTGGATCTATTAAATTTGTTTTGCTTTTTCGTTACTCATATATGTACTTCGTTCTTGCAAGGACTTTTTGCCTATTTTGTGATTGGTTTCTAGGTTTATTAGCCAAAAGAACATCAAAGAACCCTATAGCTGAGTTTCCCGTTAGCCAGTCGTTTATTCAAGAACATTATGAAAAAAATAAAAGAGATTCAACAATATACAATAATAGGAAACTGAATGATTAGGTTGATTTCAATTACATTTCCGCTTGTCGCATAATGGGAAAATATTTAAATTCAATCATTGTTTAGGCCAAAAGTTCATTACTCATTAACAAATGTTGAGAACCTTCATCAAAAACACAAATAATTTGAAATTTGTCTAGTTAATATTGTTTAACCTTTTAAAATAAAGCTTTTACATGGGGGAAAATTTATTTCATTTTATGTATTTCAGACAGTTACTGGCAACATTTTGGTCAGCTTTTGTTTTGTCATTTGTGGCATCTTTTTTATTTTATTTCTTTTTTTCTTTTTACTTGTATTGCATTATACGTTTGCTTAAAGTTTTATTGTTAATACAACATGGTGAAGGCAGCAGGAAGAAAAGGATGTTGGAGCTTTTGTTCCCTTTTTTTTTTTGTGTTCCTCGTTGTGGCCGGAAATGGACATTTGCATATATTGTGGTCGCATTTTGCTTCAAGGGTTTTTGTGTGCCTTTGTCCTGCATTTGCCAGGATCTAGATACTAAGAGCGAATTGTCAACAATTTTAGACGAAACGACTGTAACTCAGATTAGGTTGAATAATTTTCGAAAATGTTGCTAAAGGAAATTCTGAAAATAGTAGTACTTGTATCTAATCAACGATTCAAGATACTTTTTTATTTTAAACAAGTAACTAATAATTTTTCGTGTTTAAGTAGTTATTTTTGTCAATTTCATCATTGTTTATTAAAGCTTTTACATAAATTTATATTATGCATATGCGAGTTAAAAGTGAATCAAGAGTTGTTGAATACAGAAGAAGTGTAAAGATGAATAAGTAACGGCGCTCTCATAAAAACCCTAAGACCTAAATTTACATCATTCAATTCAATCAGTTATTATATTTACAAAACCTTATTGTACTCCAAAAACTACCACTTTTTCTACTAAAGTTAACAAAGTTATGAGTAACAAATGATATTCGATGGTTTGTTATTTTTTGGCTAACACAATCTAAAATTTTAAAAACTGATATAAGATTCCTTTAATTATCTGCACTCAGAAATGTAACAGACAATATTGTATTAAAAATTTAGCTAGTTTGGACACGCAATATTTAAACTGGGCAAGTGGTTTCGACTACTACCTTGTTGTATACTTCTTTTACATTTCAAATGACCAAAGGAATTCAAATTAAACCGTGTAAAAATCGTTTGACTTGAGTTCTTGAGTAAAAGTCACCTTCTCCTTTTGAAGCCCTTATTCATATATAATTTTGGACTCTGCAATCATTCAAATTGATAAACTTAAATTTGTTAAAACTAAAGCCTATTGATAAAGGACTACGAAGTAACTTCAGACACAACTTGTTCTCTTTTCGTACTTTTCGCCTTTACAAGTGTCTTTCAGTCCGCTAATAGAGGGGAAAGGGGCTTGATTGATAGAGAATAGAAAATGTCATTAAATTATGGTATTATCTCTATAGATATTTCTACATGTTCAACATTAAATAAATGCCTCAAAAACAACAACTATCAAAATAAACCATACCTCTGGGCCTATCCCAACGCAACTTTAAGTCGGTGGCTTATCATGGCACTGATAACAGATAGAAAGTGTCAAAAAGAGATTTTCTCTCTTTAGAATGGCATATAAGAGCAAACTCTACACTCTCTTTTGGTGTAAGTCCGAAAAAAAGAGTAAACAACAGCCAGCCGAGGCGGCTAAAGCAGCAGAAGCTGCCGCAGAGACAGCGACGCCTTTTCCACAACATCGTAAGAGACTTCGTGTTTTGTGCTAATATGAGGACTCGGCTACTCGATGTTTGGTTAGGCTACTGCCCAACATCATATCACATATTGCTCAGCACTGTCGACGACGGCGTTGGCTGCGGCCGTAGCAGAGACAGTGGCAGAATTTTGGTTAGCTTTCGACGCTTGCTGCTGATAAACACTTTTCGTTTATCATCAGTTTGTCGATGGCACAGCGGGCAACTGGACGTTCTTACGCATTCTCTTAGCCTTTTAGCTCTAGCAACGCGTCGAGTCGAAGCGACTTTAACAAAGGAAAAGGAAAAAATTCCAATCAGGCTCAACAGAAAATTGTTGTGTATGTGCATCTCTGTTATTCTGAGCGCGCGCGCGTGTGTGTGTGTATGTGTGACTGTGTGTGTGCGTTACTTTAAACGGTTCTCGAGTGATGAATGAGCCAATTTTTTGGCGGCCTTAATCAGTTGGAAAAAATAAAATAAAAAAAGAGATACCAGAAATTCTTGAAAAAATTTAAAAGAAATATTTTTTGTATACATCCATATGTTTTTTTAAATATTTTTATATGGCATGACCCGAATAGAACTTTGGCAAGCAAATTAATAAATCGAAAAGCAAATGCTTATGGGTAAGTAACAAAAGTAATTAAAAGTTTCAACTTTTTCTTTTGTGTGTTTTCTTTAATGTACCAACATTTTCTATGCATTTGCAATTAGCCTGAAGGCTGACTGAAACTGAAAATAAAAATTTGTTTTGCCCAGAAAAGTATGCTAGGCAAAATTCTTTTGGTTCAAAAGTGCAAAGGTAGCTAAACAACAACAACCATGCGATGGTAATGCGATGCGACTTGAAAAGTCGAAAATTATGTAAATGCAAAACATTTTTCGTTCATTTCTGTCATTTTGTTGTTGTTGTTGTTGTTGTCTTGTTTTTTGTTTTATGCATGTAAACAATTTTTTGCGCCATTATGCGCCATCAAGTATGCAAAGATATGTTGACTGAGACAAGAAGTTGAATCTAGTCAGCAACAGAGTGAGAGTGTAAGGTAAGGGCTAAAAAGTCATCTGGCGGCTGTGACATGGCATGAAATCCTTGCCTCACAAATCCTTGCAGAGCTAAATGTGTGTTTAAATTTTTTTCTTCTTGGCTGCTCGAGGGCGGGCATGGTAAATGGATTACCTCCTTCAAATCAGTTTTGACAGTTGACAAACTCTTCTCAAACTGAAATTCAAACTCTCTTAGCCAAAGTCAAAGTTTTCTTTATAATTCTGACATCTACTTTAGTCTGATGTAATCGCATTTGCTTCCCAGCTCTTTAATTAAATTTAACAAACGAAAAGAAAGAAAAACTAGAAAGCACCAAGAAAAAAAATATAAAAGAAAAGGAAACCAAGTGGCCTGCCAAGCGTGCAATATTTAACTTTCAAGTTTTTGCATTCAATTCACGCACCAAAACTTGGCCCACACACACACACACACACTCGGGCATGAGTTTCTTTTTTTGGACAAAGTGCTATGTTTTTATTGTAAGACGTAGGAAAATCCCTGGCATGCTTTTAGTAGACAAAATATGCGCCCCTGGCGTTAAGTTCTACTCGAATGTGTTCATATGTGTAGGGAGTGTGTGTGGGACTGTGTGTAGCTGTTGGGCGACATTTGTTACTTTTATTTACGCACGCAACAGCAGCAGCAACAGCAACCACCCCCTACTATATCCAAATAAGATTAACGTCTCTGTGAGTAGTGAGTGAGAGATAGACAGAGAAGGCCTCATAAAACTTATGCCAGCGGGGGCATAGAAGACAGAGAGACCTAAACTAAACCAAACCAAACTGAAGCAAAGTCAACTTGGCGAACACACACACACACACACAAACACACACGCACACAAGCCGTAGGTGTTTCTTCATTCATCATCATCCATTGCTGCCCATTTGGTCCTTACCCTTAAACCATTCCCTAACACTTCGTAGCAGATTTTTGAGAAAACGTGCAACTTTTCGCATATTATGTGAACAATGTTAAAAAAGTTTCGCTTGCCGTGTCATTTGCTCTGCTTTCTGTCTGTATCCTCTTCGTTTACCCTCTCTCATTTGTGTACTTCTGCCCTTTGGGTCTTTTGGCCATATAATTTTGAGGGTTTTAAATTTTTTTATTGCCTACATTTTGGGGCGTTGTCTAGGCTGCGGTTTATGATCAACTCCCAAGTTAGTCAGCTGCGCTTTATGCGTTCGTATGGCGGCTCATTAATCCCTTGCAGGCTAACGTGATGTGGCATAAATTAAACAATTGCCCACATGTTTGTACTAAGCAACGCAGCCTAATTAACAAACAACAACAAATAAGAGTAGCTTCAGCAACAGCAACAACAGCAACCGCAACAGCAACAGCTGCCACATTGAAAACTGAACAACTGTTCCATTCTAATTAAAATTTTGCATAATTATGCCTATCTAACCCACCAAAAACACTAAAATCAAATGACTTGGTATTGTTCGAATTTTTGGGGTATTAAACGAGATAAATTTTCACATGCAGATTGAATTGAAATTTATTGTTAGATAAAAATATTGATTAACTTTGTATGCATAAACCACATAAAAAAATGTATAAAAACATTCCATTAAACATCTCATTAGTAAGTTTCGTTAAATATTAATGATTTTTGTTATTAAAGCGTAAAATATTTTGAAAACAAAAACAAATAAGAGAAAACGATGCTTTAAGCACATAAAGAACAAAGATAACTGAATTTCGAAAGTCTGCTTTCAAACTGTAAACTGAAAGTCATTACATAATCAAGAGTAAATAGGAAATGGAACAAACAATTCGGAAAACTCTTCGAAACTAAATTCTCTTAATACAGGAAAACGTTTTTTAGAAAGCATAATTAATAACGAATCGAATATTTTCCATTTGAAATGAAATATTTATAGGAAACATCAATGTTCTGTTCAATATAATTGAAATAAATTATTAATTTTGATTGTCTAAAAAGTACTCAAGACATTTTTTGTAAGAGCTAACCAAATAAAAAACGACTAAACAGAAATTGTTTTGTGCAAAGCAACCCAAAAATATATCAAGAGTTAATTGGCAATTTTGGATTATTAAAAAAATCATACAGATCTTTTAATTTATTAATTTTTATTTAATTTAATTTTAATTTTAATTTAATTTATTAATTAATTTATTAAAATTTATTAAAAAAAAGGCGCAGAAATTTGTGTGAAATTCAATTTCAATGTCTCAAATCCCGTTGAAGTATTTTACTCAAAATAAGATGCAAAAATAAGAAAATTTTCCATTACAAGAAGTTTTCCCAGAAAAATATAATTTTTTGATATATTTAAGCTTAAATATTAACCCGAGGCCCACGGGGCCAACTTTTAAGCAGCTTAATGTTAATTAATTTGCGAACCAACGAGAGAAAAAGCAAGCCAAGGAGAAGAAAAACGAGAACCGTACAGCAGAAATATTTTAAATTTCCACAAAAATATTAAGGAAGTCAGGAACAACAGAACAACAACAGGAACAACAACGAGGACAACAGAAAAACCGACAAGCAAAAGTCCTTTGACACTTCTATGATGAGGTTTACATTTCATTCTCGCTTTTGATTCAAACGAAACGTACAAATACATTAACATTTAATTTTGCGTTGGATTGGATTGGTTACACTTTTCCCTTTCATTTTCTCTCTCACTCTGTACCTGTATCTTTCTCACTGGCCATTTAAATTTTGAAGCACTTCAACTTGAAGTTTTTTAAAAGGGAGACGAAATAAATTACAATAATATTGTCACGGCAGCAATAAAGTTTAATATTTCCTTTAAAGGAATTATTAAAAATTGTGTAATAAAAGCAACGTAAGAAAGTGAGAGAGAGATAGAGAGAGAGAGAGAGAGGGTGGTTGGGAGAAAGACAGCAGCCATTAACCTGAGACGGAGCAGCCAAAAATGTTTAGTCGTAAACATATTAAAAGCTACTTTGCATAAACTTTGCCCGTCAAGGTTTCCATTCCATTCTCGTTCCCTCATTCCCTTTTGCCCAACACCAAAAAAAAAAAAAAAAAACTGAAAACGCAAAGGACACATTTCCATTTGCGATTTATTGAAAAGGGAAAAGCCAAAAGCAGCAACAGCAACAAACGGCAAAAACCCATAAAAAATATATAAACAGAATGAACCAAAAAAATGGAAGATGAAAAAAGAAAAAATAATGTAAACGACTCAACGAGTGACGAGTCTTTATTAGGCAGTCGACCAGGCCGTCAGGGCCTGGTTAAAGGCTTCATTAAAAACCCATTTCGTGCATAAACGTTGGCAAACATCATCATCGTCATCGCCGCCGACTTCGCATTCGCAATGCAGCAAAAGGCGACAGCAAAAGGAAACAAAAAAGAAACAACACTGAAGTGAAATGAAATATAAAAAAAAATAAAACTAACACAAACTGCCATATTATTTGCATTTCCAAAGCAGCTGTCAAGTCAAAAAGAGAAACGCTTAGGTGGCAAAAAACCCACCAACTCACACTAACTTATAGGCACACAGATGAGAAAAATTATAGCCAAATAACAGTACAAATAAATGTATGTATTCTCAAACTGTCACGGCGATAAGATTCAGGCAACAGGCACGTGGACTTGCTGCGTGGGACTGCAATCAGTGTCTAAACCCAAATTTGACGTACAAACCAATATAGATAATCGATTCTCAGCGATTTAAGCAAATTTGATAAACAATAAACTGATATTTATTGCATTGAATTTTATTAACGCAACGTGAACGAAAACTGATATTTATATTCCCCTTCAGATTAAATTGGGTATAACCAACTGCCCTCTAAAGTTTAAAAGGTTAATTTCATAATGAATCTAATCGAGGGCTAACAATAAAGAGTGATTTAGTACCTTCAACAATTTCTTCCTTTGTTTAGTTCGAACGTTTGGCTTAGACTATTTGCCTGTAAAACTTATGTATGTAGTTTACCAGTTTACCGAATCTAAAGGAAAGAGTTCCTAATAAAAAAAACGATTTATTAGTTTCAACTATGTTTTCTTTTTAGTTCGTTTTTGTAGACCATTGAAAATGAATTTCGAAAAAAACAACAAAAAGTTGTTTGTCGACTGCAAAACGTATCATTAAGTGTCTTTGCTACATAAACATATGGTCTGATATGACGCAAGCGGTACGCAATGGTATTTAAAAATATGTCAAACATGTGTAGTAGCAAGGTTTAATCTTTATTTATTATTAATTAATTATATCACAGGCTTATCCTTTATTTTATTTTAACGTCTGTCTTCTTTGATCGTAGCCTATCGAATGATCCTACCACACATGGATTAATAAAAAAACTGTTGAGGCATTTGTTTTAGTATTTTATATAACAATGTTTCATTTTTCCATTGCCATGTAAACACAAAAACAAGTGTATTAAATAATTTCTAACATTATCTAATATCTCAACTAAACATACATATAAAAAATCTCGCTAGCTTTAATGTAAATATATGTATATGTATGTGGGAATGGTCTGGCAATCCTATTCAGCCAGCCCTAGTTGAGTCAGCGCGAAAGAATCTGGCAAGCCGGTCAGACAGAGAAGTATTAAGAAGACGAGGTTTAAGACGAAAAGCCGAAAGTGTAAGACGTACAGACGACAAAAAGACGAAAGACATTAAATAATAATTAATTATATCTACTATTATCTTAAAACCAATACTTATCCTAACATTAAATAAAACTATTATAAAACTATAACCGGGACTGTGTTTATTCGTAAGACAATACACCAGTCCCACATGTATGTATGTATATATAATAATCAAGGAAATGCATGTGATGGAATTTTGATAAAAGTAAATATCAAAATGTCAATAGTTTTACTACAATTTGGAACATAAATTTTAAAAGCTATTGCAAATAAATTAAGGAGGAAGCTGATAAATATTTACTATACTGTTGTAGAAATATATATAGTATATATTTTTAATAAGAGTTGTCCTAAAATTAATGAATTCTTGCCACTAGTTTTTTATGGAAGCCTGTAAAAACTTATAGCATACATCTACATACATATATGGTGGTATATTAAGGTCGCCAGACAAGATAGCGACTCCAAACCCAAAACCTATATGCATTCTTGTTCAGTATGAAGAGTCGGATCGATCTAGCCAGTTGCGTCTGTCGGTCTCTTTAAACACCTAGATCTAAAAGCTATAGTAATCAACATTTTTGTAGTAGACTTTTGAACAAACAAATTTATTGAAAATGTTTGCTCTTATGATTGTTATTATGATTTGGTCTTGTAAATTCAATATATTTAGTTATGTCACTTGGTGCATGATTTACTGAAGTCGAAGTGGAGGAGAAGACTTCATTATTTCATAATTTTAACAAGAATATGCACTTTGATCCAGACACTTAAAAACAAAAAAGCTTTCCAACTAAGTACTTCATTTCATAGTGTTGATGACAAATTTATGTGTGAATTTATAACCAACGAGTTAAAAAATATTAAAATACTGATTCTAATTCTTAATTTAGCTAATTAAGTTTTAATAAAGACAAAATTTATGTCTTTGGTATTAAAGCTAAAGAATAAATACCTAAAAAAGACAACTGGTTTCAATTGCCAGCTAAATCAATTAAAAAAACGCGAAAGAGCAATTTAGTTTTGGTTTTTTATTCTTTTTAAGGTGACTCGGCTTAACAGAGTTTTATTGTAAATACATAAACTACATGGCGCAGTCAGGAAAGGAGGACAGGTTTAGTGTTCTGTATTTACATATAGAGAGAAAGCAAACGGTTTTTCCCCTGACGTTTACTTTTTTCTGTCAGCAAAGCGCGTCTAAGCAAAATATTTACAATGCAACGGAGCGATAAAATGAAACGGACACGCCGCTTGACCAATATATATCTAGCCAAATGGCATTTCTGTGTGTCCTTGTGTCCGGACATTCAGCCTCTAGTCTAGTCCCACGATGGTCAGCTGGCTAAAGCTAAAACAGTTAGCAAAACTGCGAGTACATAATCAAGTTTCAATTTCCAAACAATTCAGCTAAAAGCTGAAGCTATAGTCAGTTGACTTTACTTTGTGATGATATTGTTTCAATTTTTCTGCCCTTCGGTTTTTTTTTTTTTTTTGTGCCCTGTGCCTGGAATTTTAAGCGTAACCCAGCAAAAATTGAGTTAGGGTTAGGAAGGATGTCATCACATGTGTGTGTATGTGTGTTGTGGAAGAGAGAGGTAAAGACGAGGCAAACAAGAGGCAAGAGAATTGTACATACACAAAAGGCTGCATTTGACAGGACAGGGGCAGAAGAAAGAACATATGAAGAGACAGAGAAAGAGAGAGGAAGAGTGGGAAAAGGGAAAGAAAGAGGCCGCACACATCAAAGCACAAGCTACACGCATCGATGGCTGGCAACTGGGTGCTGCTGCTGTATGGTTCGCCATGTGCCTGGTGATGCCTTGTGACTGCTGCTCCTACTGGTACTGGTTAGTTCATTATGCCACTAGAACTGTTTAATGTCGTTTAAAGAGTCGCAGCCACAAAACAGCGCGAAACAAAGCCACAAAATGTGGACACACAACGGCAGCAAGCAGAGGGCCAGGAGGCAAGAGCTGGAGCTGTAACGTGCGGAACCCCCGCAAGGGTTTGGACTGCGGACAATGGCCGCTTGCTCTACATTTTTAGCTTGGTCTATGCTGGGGTTTCTCTTCTCCTCTTTCTCTCTCTCTCTCTCTCACACACTCTGTATGTGTGTATGTGTTTTGGGTGTGTATGTTTGTATTATAAGCAATTTTCCATTTTTCTTTTCCGTCTGTGTGTGTTTTTTTTTTCCAAGTTTGCGCTTTGCGCTTTGTTACACGCTGACAGGCGACTATGAAAGCGAAACGTAATGAAAATGGCAACAAACAAAATAATTGAAATTTGGTTTTAGCAGCAACAACAAAAACAAAAACCGAAGAAAAAAGCGGGCCAACAGGAGAGAAAAAAAAACGGGAAAAAATGAAAGGGAGAGCCAGAAATTGGCCAAATGAGAACGAAAATGAAGCGAATGCCAGAACAAAAGCAAAAAGATGGCCACAGCCACAGCAAAAGAGCCTTTAAACCAAAAGGAAAAATGAAAACGAAAAACAACAACAAGAACCACAGAAAAAAAAAAATGGAATTCAAACCAAACTGACGAAGAAAATCCTTAAGAAATAAGCCAGGCCAGTCTCCTCCTAAAGACGACGACAATGTCGCCCGTGTCCGTATTGTGTGCAGATTTGTCAGTTGATTTTGTTTTTTATTCTCGGCTTTTTTTCTCTCATTTTTTTTTTTTTTTTTCATACTTTTTTTTTTGTGGTGCTGCGGTTTGTTGCTGCGTCTTGAAAACTTCTTGGGCCATGGCAAATTAAATTTTCCAATTCGCAAGGCCCATTCTTTATTTTCAGCTTTCAGTTTGCCTGACATATTCAATTTTCTAATTTCACTTGTGAAATTGGTAGGTAGGCCACCCGGCTGCGAGAAAAGCTACAACTACAACAACAACAGCGATACAAGAAATATAACTGAATTTAAAATTAAATAATAAATGTGGCAATGTCGCTGTCTATACAGAAAAAAAATAAGAAAGAAAACACTGAAGGCCAAAAGCAGCAATGACAGCAAAAATAATAAATTGTTACAGACAGTTTCAATTCAACTCAACTCAACTGAACTCAAACTCTCAGCAACATGTCCAGATCATTGTCCTCCTACCCCTCGCACACACAAATGTCAGAATTTGCATTTTTCTAGACTGGCCAAAAATTATTGCGAATAATTGAATTTGTTATGTCGAACAGTTGTTGGGCATTAAATAAGAGACATTTCTTGTGATTGTATTTAAAATTTTAAAGTTTAGTCCAAGACAAACATAATTCCGGCTTTAGTTTTCAACCACTTTCCCAACCTCTTTAACGAATTATTTCAATATTATACATACGTCATGTGGGCTAAAGAGCAAGTACAGTACAATCTTATGATACATTATTTAACTTTCAAAGTCAGAGTTTTAAATTAATATATATATATACTTAAGGACACACGTAAGCGCATAAAAGTATCAACTTTTGTTTCAAAAGTTCTATGCACTTTGTTAGTTTCGTAGCAAAAGGCAAAGTTTTCAACTATTTGAACCATTTGTCTTCATAAAAATCAGTTTCAGACAGTTTCTAATTGCTTCAGTTGGACTTGGCTTTATTGTACACACATTCTGCTTAATCACTTAAATAAATATATATTTTTCAATAATTTATATGATTTATTAAGACAATTAAAATTTATTTTCTAATACTTTTATAATTTTGTAATACTAGGCGTATGAGTAATGTTTAAATATTAAAGAAGATGCTCAGCTAGAACCAGTACCGCATCTATGTTTCCTTGGCAACATTTCTAGTAATTTATTAATGTGATGTTGTGCTTATGGCATGTGCAACTTATTTTAGGCTAAAAGTTGTAAACTGGAATAAGAAATTTATTGCAACAACATCTTGAATAAGTGATGTATTTTCACAATTTTGAGACTTCTATGCATCATTTAAAGTTGAAAAAATCCAACACTTTTCTCTGGAGAACTGGTATTCTCGATATGTTATATATACTATGCAAATTCATCTTAGAAACCAGTCATATACCTAAACAGAAGGGGGAAGCGAGAAGGAGATGGGGAGACACACGCACAGAAAATGACAAAATAAATTCGCTTGCTTCGTGCCCCATTTTTTCCGTTTTTTTATTCTTGGCCTACACAGACACACACATAAAGCATGGCCAAATGAAGCTCTGCAAATCGAGATTCCGAAACGAATCTGCTGCGATTTGAACTGGGCTTGCCAACAAGTTCTTCTCACTCTTCAACTTTATCTTCGTTTTTATCCTAACATCAACTTATCTTCTCTTGCTTGGCTTGTCCTGTTTCGTTACGTCTTGTTTCGTTTCGTTTTTGTTTTGCTTTGGTTGGCTTTGGCATTTGCATTTTGTATTTCACGTATTCTTCATGCATAATTTAAAATGTTTTTGCCTACTTTTCCTGTGGCCCAAGCAAATGGAAATTAAACTTTAAGTTTCGGCATTCAAGCTGAATTAATATGTGGTATGTAAGTATCGATATGTATGTACATTTATCAAGAAAACTAACTAGCCAATTACATCACATACATAGATACATATAGCATTTCAATTTAATTGATTTTACTTAATTGCATACGGAGAGGAATGGGGATAGATGAAGACATGAGGTTGTAGCAACAAGCGACATGTCCATTGGCCCATTACAAATTGTCTAATTGTAGCCAAAGGTAATTGCTTGTATCAATTCCCTTTGCCTTCGCCTCCCCGTTCGACCCCTCCGCAAAATGAAAATTCTGGCTGGCGCAACTTGTCCTCGTCGTCGACATCATTGCTCGTCGCTCTTCACTTGTCGAATTTTGTTGTCGATGGGGGCACTGGGTGTTAGCCATGCCATGTTCTACCCTATTCCAGTTTGTGTACGTGAAAGTTTCAGTGTGTGTGTGTGTATGTGCACTGCATTTTTCATCATCAATTTTTGAGCGGCTGTCAAACACATAAAAAAACAAGCAGGAAAAAAACAGATGGAGGGCAGCACGCAATGCACACGTTGACAGCATATCAAAAATGCAAAAAGTGTTTTTTGCTCTCTATCCCTCTCTCTCTCTTCTTCACTCTCTTACTCTTCCATCATCACTCTCCCTTTGTGGGCTTTGGCTTCTTTAATTTGGCAAAACTCTCAAGCTGAATGACCTTGGAGAGACCGTATGTGCCACGCCTATTGACAACATAGCTGCCGCTGCCGTCGGTGCGCCTCTCTTGCCTTTCATCGTCGCCCACATTTGTCTTGCCATCAAACGCAGACTTTTTAATGGAAACGTGTTTGTTTTACAAAATGTAAAAATAGCCAAAAAGCAAAGCTCGTAAATTGCAGCCCCACCTCAAACCACAGAGACAGAAAAAAAAAAAAAACAACCGAACCTCTAGCCAACACGGTTCCTACCTCTTCTCTGTCTATCCAACTGTCTCTGTTTGTCTGGAGCATATATCAAAATTTAATGGCCCAAACACTCGCACCACCAGGACAAAAGGATTAACAAAACTAATGCCAAAAATTATCAAACTTAACTTAACTTTTATGGCATTTCATTTAAAGTTTTTAATAGAATGAAGCAAGGTCCTTTGGGCTGACTTAACAAAGCCGTAAAAACCATAGCATACTTATGTGCGCACATTTTTATTTCAGTTTAATTACTATTTATTTAATAGCTAAGCGATATGACATTCTTTATTACAAAAATGCGGATAGTCTACCAAAATAGGGAATTTCTACAATTATGATTAGGTTCATTGTGTTAAAAGTTTCGAACTATAAATTTGTTCAATTTAAATTTACATAAAAGTATGGGTCTGTATGTGAAAGACTTTCTAATATTCTACAAAAATCTTTCCTTAAATATTTAATGAAATCAAAAAATTTTCATTGCCGGTTATAAATCACTACTTGAATAAAATTTCTAATATGTATATTTCATTAGCTTTGCTTAAACTTTTTGACATGGATTTGGGTAGTTTGGAAAATCTTAGCCACCTCTTACCTTCAAAAGCAAAATTTTATCCCAATATTGGCCGTAAAGTCGCTGCTAAACGAAACTATATACTATTATTTCTACTTCATACATAACTTTCGACAATGTTTTATGGAGGCAACAAACTTTACGCGTTTTTATGACCTGCCACAACTATGGCTGATAAAACACATGACCAACAACAACAATAACAAGAAACCTACCGTGCCAACAACAAGCCCAGGCCCAAGTTCAACTATAACCATGGCAACCCTTGTATGTAAGGGGGTAAAATAAGAAAAACCTGAAATTTATGACCTTAAAAAGTGAAAGACAGAGAAAGAGATAGAGAGAGAAAGGAAAAGAGAAAAAAAAGGCACACGCAGACAGTCAGTAGCAAGGTTCAGGGACAGGTAAACTTTTGATTTCAATGTCAATGTTAAACTTTGATTTTTTATTGCTGGCTAAGGCATGAGGATTGAACAAGGTCTGAGGGAGGGCAGAGTACGAAATGTGTGGGCATAAGGGCGAGGCTGAAAGACATTTGAGTTAATTATGCGTCGATTTTGGCGGCGCGTAAACAAATTAATTAAAATGCAAACATGCTGCCATTGCTGCTGCTGTTGATGATGATGATGGCGATGGCGCATGATAATGTCATGCCACACACGCACAAATAACTTATCAAGAAGTGGGTAAGGGTGTGTGTGTGTATGTGAGGAGGTGAAAGCAGTATAAGAAAACAGAACAACTGCCAAGTGTCAGAGATGCGTTTCGTCTTTGTTGTGTGTGTTCTGCTCATTAATGTTAATTATTAACCAAGTGACAATTTGAGTGATTTCACTTTGTCCAACCAACCAACAGTCGACTCCCTCTCCTCCTCCCTCTCTATCAGTGTAACGCATTTCCTTGCCTACTCCACGTGGCAATAAAAAAAATGGCATTCTTGCTCTCTCACTCTCAGTTGGATAGACTAAAGTGTGTGCTGTCATTTGTTATCTGTTCAGTTTGACATATAGCTTTACACCCAAAGCAACTTATACACACTCACGCATACTCCTCACACATGTTTATTTGTATGTGTGTGTAACACTCCGAAAACGTTTCCCATTTTCCCGCTATCATTTATATTTTTTTGTTTTGTTTTTTGTTGGTGTTTTGTCTTTTCACTCGTTTTGTTGGCCGCAACGTTTTCACACGCAGCCACATTGCCAATTACACTAACGCACATGACAGTGAATAGGGGAAGGATGGCAAAGGAAGGTGGAGCAGTTGGTAGAAAAAGGCGGAACGGGACGACCAGGAAAATGAATCGTGTGAAATGTCAACACTGGTGACATGCCAAAGTGGAAATGGTAATTGCGTGTTAATTGCTTTACGCGTTCGAAGTGCTTTCGCTATACGCATACCCATCGCTTCACTTGTTTTTTTTTTTTTTTTTTTTTGCTGTCCCTCCTTTACAATCTTTTGCCTTGTCATTGCCTGGCGGCACACACACTCACACACGCCCAACAACACAACTAATCAATCTCTGGCTGCCAATCTTCTATGAAATGGGTAACGGCAGATTTTCTATACCCAACCACCATGCCCAGTTTCAGTAATTTCATTTGCAACCCATCGCAGCTTTTACGCAAAAAAAAAAGAACGGCGAGAGCAATGCAATTCAGTTCTTTCCCAGCGACCTCGTTGCGTATGAGCAATGTTTCAATGGGTGTGGGTGTGCTGATGTTAAGTCTCACTCTCTCACTCTTTTCTCTGTGGGTGTGTGTCGGTGTGTGTGTACGTGCCTATGCATCGACTGCAATTCAATGCTGACAGTTTTTGAAGGCAATTGCATGTTTGCACAAGGAAATTGACATTTTCTTCTTTCAAGCATCTCCATTTTAACGAAATAGAGAGGGAACCACTCACTTACTCCCTCCTTCATCCTATAGAATAGATGCATCCAACTTAGTATGCCTGCACGCACACATGGTATTATTTCTGACCAAAAACAAAGTCTTTCGTTATATAATCCGAGATCGGGTTTCGTTTCCGATTGCGAATACTTTTGTTAGGAATCGGACATAGCAGGCAAAACCGAAATGGATTTAAGTTGGCAACATCTAAAACAAGAGCAGGCCTAATCTTAACTTTTTAAAACACTTAAAATTAACCTCATATTTTAAAGTCCAATCGTCAGGCAAAGATCTTACGTCCTTGAAATGTTCTTTTGAAATAAGTAAACTCAGAGATCAATTAGGTTTTGAATTCTAACAAAGAAGTTTAAAATGCATTTGCAAGTGATTTTTCATAACTGATTTCAGTTTTTCAGAGATAAACAAAACGAGGCAAACGAGACACATTTGGTAAACCCCACGATGGGGCAGTGGCCCCCACATTCATTTGTTTATTTAGGTCAATGGATAATAATAATCATTTGGCATTATCTAACTTAATAATGACTGATTTAGTATTTAATGTTAATGATTAGTTTCAATGATTTGCAGACTACTAAGTAGTTCTGTGATTAATACATTCAAAACGTAAGCGAGTAAATCCACTTGTTGGGATAAAGATTTCAAATTGTTTATCCAAGGTTTCTGGGAAAAGGATCTTACAAGCACATTTAAACTTTCATGAGAGGCCATAAAAAAATACTCACACTCATACTTAAACACCTATTAAAGTATGATTTTCTGTTTTGTTTTTTTAAGCAAAACTTCCAAGTTATTGTACTTGAAGCCTTCTTTATGACCTCCACAGCCATATAATGTTAACATTGTTATCTTCACCTAAACCCACAATCTATGAGGAAAAATTGTAATTTGCTTTTTATCTGTCACCTGTGTATTTGATTATTGACATGCCCCTTGTGCCACCTCTCGGCTCACTCATCTTTGCTCATGCTCCCGCTCATACATTGGGTTGTCAACACATGTTGCCACGGCCCGGTAAGCACATTATGACTGTCAACATGTTTATTATTCACCTGTGCATGAAACAGGCCAAGTTATTAAAAACTTTGCCACATTAAAGAAGAACGCAGAAAGAGCGCAGAGTGGAGAAAAGGGAAAATGGTAAAAAGGGAGTCTAAACAATTGGCAAAAACATTTCTTGTCGAATGAAGAAAAAATGTAATAAAAGTTCACAAAATGCGACGTGTTTGCTTAAGTATTTTTAAGAAGAAGCGTGTGCTGGTATTGCAGGAAGAAGTGGTGTAGATACGGGAAGAGAGAGCTCGAGAGAGGGGAAAGAAGCAAGTTGGGGTTTTGACGCAAGGAGCCAAGACCAAAAGCCTTCTCCATGTGCTGATTGTGATAAATGCGACAAAGACATGTGTAAAATATGCTTCATGTGCGTTATTATTGCGTTTTATGGCCCGTGGGAAGCGACCTGCACACACACACATACACAAACGCCCTTTTCCACGCACACACACGCACACAAACACACGTAATAAGGTGCAAAACACATTCCAAGATGTCGCCGCTGGGTCCTTTTATTTTACCTTTTTCTGCTGACTGTCAAAATGTTCAAGTGTTTAAATATTTGCCAAAGTTTCAGCAATGCCAAAAATGTTTTTAATTGCATACAAACATGGGAAACATTCCCATTCGTATGGGTCCAGTTTAAAGTCAAAGTTTGTTTGATCCATTGCCTTAGTCCCCCCAAACAAAGCAAGTGCACATTCAAACTGTTTAGGTAAAGCGAAAAAAAAAAATACACACAAACGGAAGTCACTCCCAATGGCCACATAAGCCATAATCAAACCTTCAGACGAAGCCTCAACCAACCAACAAAAAAATTTCCCTAGAGCCAAGCCGAACCAAGTTCCACAAAAAAAAGAAGAGAAATAATAATAAAGAAAAGAAAAGGAAAACTCAAAACTCGAATTGTTTACGCACAGAATACGCGCACTCATAATGTTTATATATATAATACACATGAGAAAAAAAAGAAGACATAAGGCATGTTTGCATATAAAAAAGAAGCATCAACAGCATACATAGACGTAGCTAGGACTAAATCCAGAAGGAACGTATCGCTTTCAATGAATCATGAATGAATGAATTTGTATTTCAAAACAACTTTGATCGCATTTGTAGTTGGGTTTTCAGTACCGTCACGAAGTACTTATATCATTAGACACATATCATAGTGTTAGCTTCTATAAGGTATACGCACTGTGTAACAGTTAAGCAAATAACATGTCCAGAATAAGAATGCGGAATACTCTTATGATCGTAAATAATAATAATATAAAATCAAGTTATGAAAGAGCTATTCTGCTTTTCAAGGTAAATCGTGAGTTTCATCTGCTAACGTCGACAAAGTAAGAACAATTCCGTTTCCTGGTCGAAGTCATTTATATTGCAATCTATTTTTAAGATTCAAATTTTGTATTTACCATTCAAAAACTTCGTTGTGTTCAATTTGATCATCTTGGAACACATTTTAGTAGCCGTTTAATTTAATTGCTGGTCATTACTTCATATGGATGTCCTGTAAGTTCTGTTAACCATGCCCAAAGCTGCTGGTGAGTGCCCCGCATGGCCCACATGTTACGCCCATGAACCAGCAGTTAAAAAAAAAAAGAGCCAACTTTTTAATAATAGCACAAAAGGCAAAATGCCAAAAGAAAGAAGGGGCCTGGGAGGGACTTGGGAGTCTACTGACTACTAACTGCTGACTCTGACTGAAGTGACTGGCATGCCTCATAAAAGGATGACTTTCTCCAGGACCCACTCGCACCCCCCATCATGCTAACCCACACTGGCTTTTAACCATTTTTCTCTTTCTTTCGTTCTTTCTTTTGCCACTCAATAGGACAGTCTGTTTATGATGGAAGCCAAAGCTAAAACCCTTTTTGTATATATGCCTAGATGTGTGTGTGTGCGTATGTATATGTGAATGCGTGCCTTCATTTTAAGCGTGCGTGTGTGTGTGTGTGTGTGTCAGTCAGTCAAGTTATTTGCCTAAAAAGAATTCGTTTATTGAATCATTTTTTTTTAGCTGCAATTAAAGCTAAGTAAACTCGTTCGTTTGCGCGTTTTATTACTCGCTTTATGATTTAGCTTCCTTTTCAAGCATAATCAATTAGACAAAGTGCACACCCGCTGAGAAAGCAAAAAAAAAAAAACAAGAACTGAAAAAGTAAACCCCAGCTGGGTAAAGAAATGGAAGCTGGGTTGAAAGGACGCTGCGGAGTGATGCAAATGAATGTTGCAAAACTTTCCACTAACAAATATATGTATGCACATACATACACTGCGTATACGCAACGCAGTAGATGACGAGTACCACTTGGGAGCGTAATTTTTGCCCGGTTTTTTACTCGGTAGCAACTAGCACTTAAGTCTGCCATTTCATAAAATAAACCATCAAAAAGAAACAAGTTTAAGTGTGTGCAGGCAGCTGCCACTTTAATTGCATTTTAATTAATTTTTTTTCTCTTCTCACTCACTCGCAGACTCTGCCCCGTGAGTGTGTTGCATATATACTACCTACCAACCATACATATATAATTACTGTGGCTGCGTTAATTGCTCTGGCCAGGTAAACGTAAATGCTCACACATCAATTACACAGCTCGACTTTAAATTTCCCATACACACAATAAATATGCTAGTATTCAAAACTGAAAATGAAACTCAAACTGAACTGAACTGAACTGAGCTGACCACAAAATGCAGCCAAAGTTATAGTTCAAGGACAGGGTCATGGCATTTGACATTCAGACTGCCCTACTAGACAAACAATTTGCAGTTCGAGTGCAGGGCATAATAATGTGATTAAAACTGTCGAGTCAAGTGCTTAAGCAACAGTTGCAACTGGACAGCAAAAACAATACTAAAACAGGTGGACACAAAGAACACACAGATAGAGTGAGAACCAGAATAAAACAGAGAAAGAGAGAGAGAGAGAGAGAAAGAAAGATAAAATGACAATGATAGGGATGGAAGACCAACCAAAAGCATGGCCACTAAGCTATGCAAATGTTTGTCCAAAAGCCAAGAAGACAACACTGTGTGTATTCCCTCAATCCTCAATCCACATCCTCGTCTTTACCGCCATCACCGTAGTCGGCGTCGTCGTCATCGCCATTGGCCACATTGAGCAAATAAACAAACAATTAAAAATAAAAGCGCCATTGCCGTGTGCACAACAGAAAATGTGCCAACAAGTGAAGGTGGTTTTTGGATTTTCAGTAATCTCCAGAGGCAGGCTATTTCAAAATACTCTCACTCAATAAAGAAACAAAGCCAACTCACATAATTTCAAAAGATAAGAAATTTGGCAAACTGACGATCTTATCAAATGTCAATATCTAAACGATCGACTCTAATATTGAAAAAAACATATTCCAAAATAGAGAAATACTTCTCATAAGACTATCTGTTCTATATAATAATTTATTATTATTTTGTTCTTTGAAAAATGTACTTTAGAAAATAAGTTGTTAATTTATCTGCAAACTTCTTTTTATTTAAACCTGATGCCAAAATATTGAAGCGCATCTGGGAATATTTTTGCTTCAAAAGAAAAAGAAAATAGAAATTGATTTAGTTAAGCTTCAAACATCATTAGGAATGTTTCGGAAGATGCATTGTCATAAGATGCAAGCTTTTTTATCTTTTTTGGTTTCTTGCAGAAACTTTGAATAGTTTAAAATTATTTTTTGAGTGGCCAGGACACAGGATTTGTTTTCCAACATAGTCTCCCTTGTGTTGGAAAACAAATCCCTAAAATGTTGTTCATATAACGAAATTTGCTGAGAATAAACAAATCAAGGTCGCTTGATTAAGAAATATTTTAAATAAATACAAATTTTTTCCACTATTTACTGATTCTCTCTAATTGCAACATTCTGACTAACAAAACGTTGTGACCTTTGTATGCTAAAAGAGTAAAAACATAAAACTGCTAACCCTATGGGAATTGCCAATGGAAAACTGGGTGATGGTTACCTGCGAAAGGGGAGTAATGGGAGGTCAACTTGGGGCGGTTTTAGTGTGTAGTGTCTGAGCGTTGGTTTACTTTGGTTTGTTAGTTCCCAGCGTCGAGGCACCGAGGTCGTCCAGGTAAACACAGTAACAACAAATATCTAAACACAGACACACACCGAGAGAGAGAGAGACACTCTGACAGTGGCATGTGTTGAGCCAGCGACTTAAAGTGCGTAAATGAGCAAAATACACACACACACACACATATGAACCCATACTTACACATTGGGGGAGAGACAACAGAGAGCCAACACGAGCCCACAGTGGGCGCTTATTATGCGTATACTTAACATTTATTTCAGTCAGACAGGCAGACAGCAGCCGGTAAGTGGGTGTGAGTGTGTGTGTTCTGTGTGTCTGTGTATGTATCACTATGAGTGACTGGCAGCACCTACTCGTATAGTCCTAGGCAGAGCATAAATCTCATCGTGCATTCATCAATGTCAAGCCACAAGTTTGCTTTTCATTTGTTATGGCTTCGCTGCCTGTTTCCATGCTCCCGCTATGTATTAGTGTGAATCTATGTGAGTGTGTGTGTTTGCCTGTGTGAGTTTATTTGTTTGTATACATGTATGCCTAGTGTCTATTGTTTAGCGCATAAAATGCCAGGCAGTCGCCTGCCTGCATTGCAATTTTTTGCGTTATTATCTCTTTACGAGAGCTGTCCCATAATATTTGATATTTCTGGCTACATCCAAAAAGGTAGGCAACATTTAATACACGCCAAACTCACCTCGCTCTCACACTGGCCTAGGATAATAGAGAGAGCGAGAGAAAGAGACGCACACACAATAGTTTAAGGACAACACATTCACAGCTTTTGTGTCTGCCAGCATTCGACTTACAATTTGCACATCATGCTGCCATTTGTTGGTCCCAAGTGGTACCTTGGTTTAGATTTTACATTCTCTTCTCTTGCCGCTATTAAAACTTCATAGAATGCAGTAAAGAGACAATTGCATGCAGATACAGATATACATACATACATATATAAGGATAGTAAAATAGATAGAGAGATAGTAGAAAGTGCAAGAGCTACGGCGTCGTTCAATAAAACTTTAACTGCAATGGCAGAAACAGCATCAACAACTATTATGGCAACCAGGAACGAAATATAAAATGGGATGGTAAAATTTGCTTTGCATTGCCAAGAATTGTCTAAAAATGAAATAACTATTTTATTTTCCTAAAAGTAAAGGAATCTCTTTGACTTTGATATGCTCGTACACAACTTTTCATACCAATTAAATGTGGTTTTAGATTCGTAAACGTAAATCTGAAAGTCTTCTCGCAAAGAATGTAGCATCCATTTGGAGTTGGAATTAAATATTTATTTGGATTTAATATACCCATAGGCTTAAAATAAATACAATACTGAAAGCAAATACCATTTAGTGTGCTGGGTAGGTGACATATTAATGGTAGGATTGTTGCATTACCAAAAAGTCCTTTTTGATTATATTTTGAAACATTTTTCGCTCGATCATCTATTCATCTGAGCACTATTAGGTTTGATTGATTTCCATTATCCCCAATTGAACTTACTTTTCAGTACCTTTTGATTGAACTCTTTGAAAAAGGCAAACTGTTATAAAATTCTCTTTGTTTCAATTCAGGCACTTAAAGCCTGTGTAAGAACTCCATTTCGCTCCTGGCAAAGACGAGAAAAAAAATGAAAAGGATGGTAATGACAAGGCCTTGGGCTACCGGGCGTATTCATTTAAGCCACCTCGCAAAAATCATGCAGAGTAACTAGGCCAAATTGTCAACATCCACCCACCTGCTTTTCGTTTGCCCACCCATTGCTTTAACCAATTTTCTTTGACTGCAACGTTAGGTTTTACGAGTGGTCGGCGCCAGCAGCAGCAGAGCCAACAACATTTGTTGGAGTAGGAGCAGTTGGAAATACTATTGCTATCGCTAGTGTCAACTTGAGCGCACACATTAAATAAGTAAATAAAGTAAAAAATAAAACCAAAACCAAAAGGACTAACTCTACGAATGTGCTGTAGTTTCTATACACTTGCCGTCGTATCCATAGAATTAATTTTGGTCATTTGATTTCGACGAACTTTTTACAATTAAACGAAAAATAATGAACTTGTTGAATTGTTACTTAAAGAGTTTGTTTATAAAAAAAAAAAATAAGTTCCATGAAGATGGTTTAGACTAAAATAACACAAAATATTGGATTAGGTCAAAACTTTGGTTTAATCTTTAAAGAGACATTTAATATCATGATGCGGCTTAAAGTACAAAAAATATGTTGACTCGCAAAGCCCCAAAAGTCGGTAATGAAAATCGGAATTCATCTCCTAATAGTTTTTGTTTTCTTGCAAACGTCTTTAAAAAGTCGCGATACCCCTTAACAAAAAGATAAAAATAAAACGACAATGGCAACGAGTCTCGCCCTTAATTTTTTTTTTTTTTTTGTTGTACTCGTTTTTATTTCTACTTTTTTCCGATTTGGCAGCTTCGACAGCTTGGCTCAACGCCCAAAATTGTGCAATATAAATAAGATAGTTGCCCTTGAGCCATGCTTTAAACTGTCTGACGAAATGGGCAAAGTTTTCAATTTCAATCGAATGCAAATGAGTAAAACCGGCCGTATACAGATACCTATGGCTCTTGGCCATGTTTTTCACACCTCGTCGATTCAATTTGGAACGTTCAAAGCTAACAAGCTGCAAAATAGCCGGAAGCTCAATTCACTTCGAGTCATTTGGGGTTTTCCTGACGCAAAAAAAAAAAAAAAAACAGCCAAAAACAAAAGGCAAAAAAACACAAGAAAACGCACACAAAGCAACAAAGAGAGTATGAGTTATAGAGGACAGAGTAAAGTATGAAAGCAATCCGGGAAAAGCATAACAGGCAAGACAGCAAATCACTTGTAAACACTTGAAAGAGAGAATGAACCAACAAAAAAAAAAATAAAAACAAAAATAAAAAATAATAACAGCCGAGGCCAGTGAAGCCAAACACAAATCAAAAGATAAACTGGATACTCTCCCTCTCCCTCCCGTCTCCCCCTCTGCCATGCTTTCCCAAATGATGAAAAATTGAATGCGTAGCTCATCCAAGCAAAATCTTAACCCATGGGGCATGGACGAGCCGGGTCTGGCCAGGGATTGGCAGCATGTTGCGTAAATAAAGTGCAAATTTCCAAAGCCGTGCAGACAAATGAGCGACCACTCAAGATGACAAGTGACTGTCCATGATCGAGACTGACCAGCTGCTGCTGCTCCCGCTCCCATCTCCTCTTCCTTCTCTTGCTGCTAATGCTGCAATGGAGCCCTCAATATGTTAGTGTCAGACATGGAAGCACATGATGGAAGGGGTAGATGTGGTCTTAGTAAAAACTGACCGGAGGATTGGGTCAAGAAAAAAAAAAATAAACAACAACAACTTTGCAATATAAAAATTCCCCAATAACAAATTGAAAAAACAAATTTTTTCGATAAAACAACCAAAAGAAAAAAAGAGAAAAAAAAAAATGAAAATATAAAAAACAAGCAAAGCAAAAGTATGGAACATAAGGAAAGTTTTCCTTGCTCGTTTTTCGTTTCTTAGGGCAACTGGGAAAAGTTTTGCTTCTGCTTTAAATGTCGATAAAAGTTTTGTTATACCCTGTACCTAATGAAAATGTGGGCATAGACTAATTCAATGGTTTAAACTCTTCAACAAGCAACTCTCAATAGGTAATTAAAACATTATTCCAATGAAAAAATTGATTAAATTTACCAACTAAAAATACAAAAAAAATGAGAACATTAAAAAAACAGAATTGGTTTATCTCTTGACGACTGAGTCTGAACTCTATGAAATTCTCTGCTTGGTTATTAGGTTTATTGGGTAATGGGTATCTGAAAAACGAGCAAATTTAAAGGCAGTGTTGAGATTTTTTCCTTTACTCTACTCTGGACGCTATGGTAATAATATTCGTTAGCCCCGAGGGCATAAAGTCCTCAGCTATGGCTATTGCTTAATCTGTTGGATTGCTATTTTCAATAATAATGATTATTAGCCGGCTCGAGCATGGTGTACGCACCGTGAGGGGACTGGAAATCGAATAGGGAGTGCCAATGGATGCCAGTTCAACTATTGGTGGAGGAGGATGGCAGGGGTTGGGGTAGCCCGGAGGTTAGGTTTATTAAATTTTCAACATATTTAGCTCGGCATTGGGAAAACTTAATTAAATACATTAAAAGCTGATTAATAACAAAATGAAAATCAAACATGACTCTGACGCAAAAATTTCCTCATTAATATTAACAACTTCATTTAAGCCGCCACGTATACCCATCACCTTCTGTTTTCCTCCCCTGGTCTACTTATTACTGTCCCTATATACTTATATCCTGCTAGGATTTGCTCTTGATGATGATGGTTGACGGTTTGTGTCGATTATTATTTTTGCAATTATGCAAAGTAGCTGTTGCTAGTTGGTTGATGATGTTGTTGTTGTTGTTGTTATTATTGTTGTTGTTGCTGCTGGTTTTTCACTTTTTTGTTTCGTATCTGCGTGCACAAAGTTTAATATTAATAAATTTTTAATCAAAGGCCTGACCAAGACCACGGCCAGGGCCAGGGACAAAAAAAGGGGCCCAGAGTGGCACCCACTGAGCGAAAACCAGTTGAAAGCGCGTCAAGTTGTGTGAAGTGGTTGCGGTGGTTCTGTGGGTGAGACTGATGGCGATGACGACGCCGATGACGATGACGATGACTGACGGTGACTGGCAATGGTGGGTAGCTACCGACTGCTGGCTGTTGCCTGCGGTCCTTGTGGCTTAACAACCAGAAGATCTGCGTCTGTGTCTGCATCTCTGTCTGTTCTTTGTCTCTCCTTCTCTCTCGCTCTTACAATCTCTCTCCGCAGGTCAAATGAGCCAAATAAATGGAATTAACCCATTAAATTTCTGCACGTTTTCAAAATGTTGGCTCTTAAAGAGATGCCTACACCTGATTTAAGCTCAGAATTAAAGCCGTTGGCTAAAACTGTTTGAAAAATTTCGGGTAAATTGGAAAAATTAGAACGTTTGACTAACTAAATTGTTTAGTGAAGTTTAAAATACAGTATTAAAAAACTTCTTAAATCACGTCATAACACAAAATTTTTAGGCCAAAAAATAATTGATAAATAACATAATTTTATATATTTCATCTCTTATGTTTCCGGTTAATGTATTATTTGATTTATTAAATGAATTGGTGACCCTGTTGTATTTGAAGAGAAACGAACAAATTGCACAATGCATAAATGTTTCATGAAGTGTCACTAACATTTATTTTATTTATTACTTATATTTGAACAAATTAGATTGGTTTATGCATCGATTATTAAGCTATTTCATTATGTACTTTTCTCCTCTATTTTGCATCTATGTATTTTATGTATGAATGAATGTGCACACGTCCATCGATCGACTGAATGGTTAGATGGATTGAATGTCTGACGGCTCGACGATGCCTCCTTTGAAACTCCTTGGAAGTGCTTCAAGCGCATTTGTTACACGTTTATTTGCATGAGAAAGAAATCACGTCGCACACGTGGCCGACACACAAATCTTTTCTGCTCTTATTTCGTTTTCGTTATATATATTTTTTTTCCTCTCTCTCTCTCTCTTCTCTATCCTCTCCTGAACACCCTGTAAATGTAAGATTGAAGACTATATTGGTATAAATAGAATGCATCCTTAAAATAATAGATTAAAGTAAAGAGAGTAATAACTTAAGATCCTAAAGGAATTCCCATATAAAAAAGGCCCAACCAATACTTAAATAGCTGCTTTAGTGTGTCTTTTAGGGTATCATCAAGTCGTTTCTTGTAGAATATTTTCATTTTTATTTCTGTTACTTGTGCGCCAAGGCATGAAATCATCAAAATCATCTCAACAGATGCGAGAGAAAAGGCTTTAATATAAATATAACTGCTTAAAGTGCATAAAATTATAAGGACTCAGGCATTCCATCTCTCTCTACTCTCCGACTGTCTTACTCTGTCTCTGTCTCTCTTGTTTACTCGCTGCGAGTGTGTGACTAATTGATTGAGGGTGCTGGCTACTTAAAGTGCCTCTACCTGAAGCAAGTTGCAACAGCATGCTGCATAATGCATGATGAGAAATAGCATGAGAGAGAGAGGGGGAAGACTGAGAGAACGTTGGAAAGATGGCAAAAGAAATTTTATAGAGTTGCATTACCTGCAGGAAAAACCAACGCACATAAGGGCAATGGCGGCAAATGACAACAAACAGAAGGATGATGATGACACAGGGGAGACATGCGAGGCAGAGGCGAGAGAAAAAAAACTTGTGTGCAAAAAGCATGTCAAGTTGTATGGCATATAAAATTTATGCGAGCCTTTGGAAAATGTTGTGCGACAACTTTGAGGCAAAAAGGGCTGGCTGGCTGCACACGCACACGGCTCATAAATTTTTATTGTGTGGTAAAAGATGGCCGACGTCTCATCCCCCCAGCCGCCGCTTCATCTACCATCTTCAATCCTCATCGTCAATCCGAAGCTCCTTCACTTCACCATAGTCGCTCAGACCAGTTTGTTTATGCGTGCGGTGGCCAAAATCAACAACCACAGAAACAGAAACAGGAACACTGTCAGCAGTAGTCCATAAAGTGGCAAGAATTGAAAGAGAGAGAGAGATAGAGAAAAAGAGCGAGAGAGTAAAAGGGAATGAAAGGGAACGAGGGAAAGGTTGAGGAACAGGGCAAAAGTAATGAACGAAAGTGCGTTCGCACGCCATTCAACGCGAAATCAACTAGCCAAGGACCTGAGAATACTCACCAACAAGGACCCAGTGCAGTTGGTTGTTGCTGCTGCTGCTGTTCCTGTTGATGTTGGAAAATAAATTCATTTCACTGTCTCAATGCCTGACGTATGGACTATGGACGGAGAGACGGGCGAATGGACTGACGACGGATGCCTGCCTTGGCCTAGACGTGGTTCGGGTACAGGAAGTGTTATTTAAATGCAGGATATTGCAGACGGAAATTTATTATCATGCGGCATGACATTAAAGAAAATATATTCGTCTATAGCAAGGTTGGGCGATTTTCGTACCAAGAAAGGCACGTGCCCTGGCTCCCAGTCAAGGCGCCGGGGCAACTTGAAAGTAATTAAAACTCAACAATTCACAGTCATATATTATATTCAAGCAAACTCAGTCATTTTTCAACATTTTTCATGCGGCTATGCGGATTAAGCATTTACAATATTAAATGTTCATATTATGTATAGAAGAACTTAAACACAAGTCATGTTCCATAAGCATTAGGTTTATATTTTTTAAAGAATTTTTTAACTTAAAGATTTCAAAAGATCTAAGAAAGAAGATCAATTGTTTTTTATGTGAATCTCGAAAGAAAACTTGGACAAATTTCAGTCCAGACTTGTAGTCCGAAGTCTAAATCTACCTTATTAATGTCCTTATCAGTAAAAAGTTGAAGAGGATTCTTAGTGCTTAGTTGTAAAAATGATATTTCAGTAGGCAAATCATTCCTAAAATGTTTAAGTCTCTTTTAAACTGTTTCTAACACATTTATTTAAAATTTTTCATTTATCATCATTCCCAGGTTCAAATGGCTTACAACATTCACACAACAGATTAAACACAAATCCCTTTTGTTACTACTGTTACCAAATAAGCAAAATTTTCATAGACCACTTTAGTATCACTCCTAGATTATTTTGTGTAATCTAATTCATTGAATTCCAATGGATTCATATACCACTCTATGTTGAAAAACACAAATTGATGAATTCTACTTGAACCACTACACAAAGCAAATATGCATACATAACAATTTTTGTAAACTTTCGGACTTAAGAGTAAAAGCCCTAACATAAATTCATATGAATTTTTTTTTTTTTGAAACGAATTTAATCGAATTACAATTTCAACTAATTCCTGACCCAGCTAACATTTGTTTTCCCTGCCATCCAGTATTCTGGCTATTTGGATGTTACACAAGCCGCAACAGAAACAAATCCTCCAATTCTCTTTTTGTTATTTTTTTTTTTTTTTTTTTGACTCCAAAATATGCATTGAAATTTTATTTATTTCACGCCCTCGTTTGAACATGAAATAAGCTGGCATTTAAATATTTGCAACAATTTTTATTTGTCTTGTTGTTTTATTGGCAAAATTGTTGCAATTTGTTTTTGTGGTCGAAACAAGGACTCTCATCCTAGTGAGAGGGTGAGGCAGAGTAAAACGGAAAAGTTTTTTGTTGCCAGATAATTGTACAAAAAATTTCAGTGCGTTTGAATATTAATAAGCAATTAAGATCTAAACTAATAATCACTGCAACTGAAACTAATTACAGATGCAAACGAAAAATTTACTACATCAAGCATACCTAAACTAGGCCCTAAAGCTGTAAATTATTTTGCAATTACAATGCAAAAACCAAAAAGGACTTCGTATTGGAATTTCTTAGATACCCTGTACTACGCACTTTTCAAAACTTTGTCTTGCTATGACATCAATGTTTGGAAAATAAAAGCTAGTTTTATCTTAGCTAAGCTAACGCAAGGAATAAGAAGGAAGAAAAAAAGCGTATCCTGAAGACCACCTCAAAATTGAATTGAAAGTGTGTATGTTGAAAAGATGTTACCACAATTCAGTTGATGGCAGATCCTGAATGAAGTTGCATCAATGCTTTCATCTGCCTGTTACTCACAGCTAGACAAACACAATAGACCCACAGGCTAGACTACAGGGTATGGGCTAAAAAAAAAAAAGAGAATGAGATGAAACTGGCAATTCGCAATTGGCAAAGCTGGCACAAAACAAAGGCAAAACAATTGCAAACCGACCTAAGGAAGCTGTACATGCATAACACATAGAGCCACAAGGGCGAAGTGCGGTGAGGCGGACAAGGGTGAGGACAAGGCATAGCGAGGACATGCCAATGAAAAAGGCCTTTCGCACAGGACATGGCAAACACTCACTGGCATGCTGCAAAGATAGAGAAAAATGGCGTATGAAATGAAGCGGAAATGGTGCAAAATAGCACCAACCCCACACCCCCGACCGCCCACTCAACATTAGAAAGAGAAAGAGAGAGAGAGAGAGAGTGAGAGACAAAGAGGAAGGTGGCTGGAGGCAGCCACTTACAGAGCTGAACTAATATGTACATTAGTATCCTTTGAATGCATGCGAACAACTGATAAATGTCTGGTCATGTCCTTACCTCAGTATGTGTGTGAGTGTTGTTGTTTCTTCTTCTTCTTCTTTTACCATGTATGGGTGAATGGTGAAATCGAGCGTCACATGAAAAATGCATGCCATTTATTTTATTTTATTCCATTTTAGTTTAGTTCTTGTGCCACCGACACAAACATCTGCCTCTGCGGCGCAAGGCAAACAAAAAACAAAATAAAAACGAGCTTTTATCCTGAAAAAAAAATGCAATTTGATAGGCCACACACACACAGAGTAAAATATTTAGGTGATTTATGAGTACTGCTACATAAATTGAAATAATATTCAAGTGCATCTCAAAGTATACCAATACATCATTCACACATACATACACACATATGTATACACACATATCGGGGTCAGAGATAGGCTCAATTTTGTAATTGCTATTGATTTATAGTTGGCCACAACTGCATCAGCATAAATATGCGATAAGCTGCGTCTATAAAAACAAAAAAAGACCGTATCCTAGCAACAGCTCGTGAGGCTGGTCAACCGCAACAAGTGCACAAGGACGAAAAAGGATGCAGGTGCTAGTGTACGTGTGTGTGTGTGTGTGTATGTGTGGATAAGCGACATGTGTCGTCTTTACACTCAAATGCACTTCAAACAAGCTCACGTAGTAGCTGTCCGTTTATCCATCTAACCACCATTCATTGCACCTTCATTTTCCTTCTCCTGTTGCCGCTCGTCCTGCTCAGCGCACAGATTACTTACCTTGAACATTGCTTACCTCCATGGCTGACATAAACTTCCGCATTAAATCGACTTTGAACTTGAAAATGTTTGCTACCAAGCAACCCACACACCTAGCTATCTACGTGTTCATGTTGTTGGCATTTGAAGGTTACACATGCAACCAACCTCTTAGCTCCAACTTTTTCCTGTATTCTCCCTGTTTGTTTTTTTTCCCCTTAGCTAACCTTTTACTCATTAGGATTTAATTCATGCATAAGTATATACATATGTACATAAGTGCATACGTGTGTTTTTGTACCATGTAGATATGACTGTTTGAAAAGCATTTCAAATGCTTAGCTGCTAATCAACTCTGGCAAAAGGCAAAAGAGCAAATAAAAACTAAGCTAATGACGCATATGATACAGGTAGTTCCTGCTGCGTGGGTGGACTTGCAGATGTGGTAGATTAAAAAAGCTTATTTTAATTTCCAATTGTGAACAGAAAACCGAATATTTAGGGTGAGGTATAATATTTAAACTTTGTCCTACAAAATATTTTGAGCTCAATCGATCATAATTACAACTCCAACTAAGAGATTCTTAGTTTAAAATATAATTGATAAAATATTGTTGGCTCAACAATTTAAACTCTCAGAAACTCTCAATTCTTAACCTGATTGGCCCTCCAAACCTTAAGACTTTTACTTGATTTATATATCAAAATTAGATTAGCTTGTTTCTTTACTTTCTTATTGAATCAAAGCATCAAAAGACAATTCCCAAATAGTGAAGAATACACAAATGTTCTCAACTCTTGCTGATTGTAATAATATGAATCGATAGACATAAGAATATTATCTATCATCAATTTAATAAGGTTTTTTAAAAGCTACAAAACATAAGAACGCTTGTTAGCCAGTTTACTTTTGTGGGTGGCATTAATACACCCCTTTTTGCAGACAGTTCGAGTGCAGTTCAAATCAAAGATGGTTAAACTACACAAAGAGCCATGTTGCAGTTGCTTGTTATGTTGCTGAATTGTCTATCAGCTTCGTTGGCTGGTGCTGCTGCTGCTGTTGTCTGTTACGTGCTGCATTTTAATGAGCTTTTGTAGTCACTCAGTCACAATTGCATAAGGTATCGGATTATTTTTATTTTTGTCATGGCAAATAGTCTGTCTATTTGCAATTTTTGGTTTCACTGCAATTAGCAAAACATACTTTTTGGGAGTAAACACATGTCTTAGATTAACGAACTTAGCAAAACATTCATTAAAATTGCATTTAAGAATTTTCCGCAAAGGAATAATTCGGAGTTTCATATATTAGGCGTCACAATTTAGGTTGACAGTTTATAATTTAAGAAGAAGTAACAACTTTTAACTATTAGTTTAAAGCTAAGCAACTAAGCTAACAGTTTTTTTTCACAAAAAATACCTATGATCATTAGCTATAGTTCATTTTGTTTGACAGTTTTATTGATAGGTATTAAAGTGTTTAACTTTTCTTATTTAGCTTTAGAGATTTTTACATCTCATGACAGTGGCAGTTGGTCGGAATATTCAATCTCTTCTGCGGATACGGCAAAAGGGAACTTCAATCTAAACCAAGCAAATCCAAAAAGTTAACCAAAATATTTGCCTAGAAAGTGGTCTTCTAGAATGTTGCGGGTGGTGGTGGGAGGGGTGGGCATATCAAGTAACTTGCCGCACAAAGACATTACACATGCAACATTTTCGCTCGAGTTTTATGGCGCCGCAATGTATACTATACATTAGTATGTATTCTAGATATACACGAATACATACACATATATTTCTATGTATAGTACGTATATTGTGTAGTTACATGCGATGACATTTTACCATGAAGCAGGGACTTTCTCTCCCGATTTCCCCTCTGTCTCTCTCTCTCTCTCTCTCCCCTTATCACCCTTAGTCTATCTTTTGCTCTGGCTTTTTTTATGCGTTTTAAATTTATTTCGTTGGCGTTGTCGCAGCACAGAAGCCGCTGGTTGTGGCGCCTGTCGTACGCACGCAAACTTCCGGAACACATACACCCAGACCCTACACACACACACATACACACATGTTCTTTTTCTTGTTGTTGGTGTGGGCCTGGCCGACAACAAAAAAAAAAAAGAAAGAAATGAAAACAACTTTTGCTTGGCGCAGTCTTCATTTTTATTTATCGTGCAAAGTGATTCTGTGTAATTGCAGAAATTGCGTTAAATTATTTAACAAGCAAGCACAGCAGAGCAAAAAAAATAAAAGAAGAGAGTGAGGAGGTTCTTCCACAAGCAGTAGAATGAACGGCCCGGGAAGAGAAGGCGACCGATTGCGGGGAGATTTCAAATTCATTTACACTTTACGCACACACAATGTGCAGGAAATTGATATAATAAATTTCTGCAGCTGAAAATGTCGCACACACATTTTGCTATGGCAGAGCACCAGGAAATTATTTCTGGCAAACCAAATCAAAAAAAAAAAAACCTATCTATATACATATATGTATGCCTGCCTATTTTGTATTGGTAGGGGAAAACAGATATTGCAAATATTTGAAAAATTTATTTGAATTTATTTATATTTATGTGTTCTAATTGAATTTCCATTACAGCTGGGCAAATGAATGTGGCTTGATGGATGGAGGGGGGCAGTTGGCCCCTTAACGATGAGTGCCGGATGTGAAATTTACTTTAAGGATATGAATATGGCCCATAGCATATGAGAACAAACGGAAGAGCTTAAAAAACAAGTACAAAAAATAACCAAACAAAAAACAACAGCAACAACTACCAACCAGCAACACGAACAACAACAGGCAGCAACAATCACCAACAGCAGAAGCAGCAGCAACAGCACTAAAAACACAGCAACACTGCCAGCAACAGCAATAAAAAAACCATTCAACCCAAAAGACGTGAAAGAAAGGGGAAGAAAGTGAAAGACGCCGAAAGAAAAGTAAAAGCCAAAAGCCGAAATTGTAAACGTTTCCATGTAAACACTTGAAAGCTCGTTAGGATAATACATCCTGGCTGGAGCCACATATATTCACATACACACACACATACAACCTCATCTGCCACTCCCTTAACCCGCGTGTGTGTGTGCGTGTGTAATCATGCGACAACATAGTCTGAGTAGCCATAGCTGGAGCTACTCCCATTGTCACCAGGTCCCACCTTCATCTCACCGTAACGTCTCTTCTTTTGGGCCATTGCCATTGCATAGTCGCGCTTCCGTTTCCGTCTACGCTCACTCGCCTCATTTCCGCTACGGCTGCAATTAAGCGAACTAACCCCCCGAAAAACTACACTACCAACTGGCAACAGCAACCGTAGGAGCAACAACAGCAGCTACAAAATGGCACACGAGACTAACTTTAATGGTATGTAGTTTAAACTTAACCTTAAGCATTAACTAAATCAAATTTGCTCCTGTAACGTCCACAAAATGGTTCAGTTAAAAATACATTTGGGAGGACTTCTTGAAGATGAGGATATAATAATAAATTAACAAAAATATTTTGATTGAAATTGTTGTAGCTGGTTTAAATTATTATCTTTAGCCTATTCCCTCAGATTTTAAATTGATTTCCAGTATTAAGGAAGTGCATTTGCTAGATGGTTGGAGAAATCATTTCCAATCGAATAATTTCCTCATATAAAGGGACCAAGTTATAGAAATTTCCAAAATTAAAAAAAATTTGAAGTCAAACCATTCACAATTTTATAATTTCAAATTTTTCTGTATTTTCAGATGCCCTAGACTATATATATATTGCGAATAGCATGAATGACAAAGCCTATTTAATAGCAGATCCTCAACCAGATCCAAAAGATGATAATGACGATGATAACCATGTACTGTTAAATGAAGGGGAAGAGGAAGGTGACGAGGACGACGATTTGGAGGAGGATAGTAATAATAACAACAATAGCAACAACAGCAACAACCATCACTATTACAACGATGACAATGATTTGCCAACTGTCAGATCCTTGGACGGCATCATTCCCAATACAGATACAGCAACCAGTTCACCCCTGGCCACAGCTGCCTTTGCGGCAGCCGCTGCAAGTGCTTCAGTGGCCGCTGTTGCTGCCCGCATCACTGCGAAGGCGGCACATCGAAGTTTGGCCAACAATAGGGCGACATTGGCATCAACAATAAAATTGATCGATGTGGACAATAACTATACAAATGTGGCTGTTGGCCTGGGTGCCATGCTATTGAATGATACACTCCTACTCGAGGGCAATGTGAACGATACGGCATTGAGCATATTTGGTGAATTTGTAAATCGTAGCGGGCAATTGGCAAACGATAGCACAGCTATCAATGTCACTGCCAGCAAAGTGGATGTCGATGCTGAGGATGACTTCACGCAATTGCTGCGCATGGCCGTTACATCGGTGCTGCTGGGCCTGATGATACTCGTCACCATAATTGGTAAGTACATGGAAACGTCATTAGAAAACAGCAAGAAACAAAACAAAAACAAAAATATATAAAAACAAAACAAAAAAAAAAAAAATAAGAAAACAAAACAAAACAAAAAAAATAAAAAATAAGAAACAGGGAGAAGGGAAACGAAAGCCAAAGTCCAAACATAGACATAATTATTTCCGCCAGTTTGGCCAGGCCTTGTGCCTTCCCATCCCATTCCAACCGATTCCCAGCCCCATCTCTTACAAGTAAATTCCACGAATGCCGGTCTCAGGCACGCGCTTCGTTCCCAAATCCGTGGACACAGAAATACAGAAAGAGAGACTGAGAGAAAGTGCGAGGAAAGGGGGCAGTGAGCCAGATACCATGGCCCAGAACGATGGGCGATGGGTTTGATGGTAAACGGGAGCAAGCATTACACTGGGGAATATGGCAAACAATTCAATAAGAAGGCCACAGAAGGAGGAGGCAGCAAGTAGATAATAAAATACGCGTAACTGATATTTATGATGCTGGGACCATTTTATATTATTTATTATTGTTGTTGTTCTTATTATGCCTTGGCACACTGGGATGGATCACTGATTTAAATTGACCGAAATACATACATATATAAATAATTATTCCAATGTTTTAAATACAATTGCCACAATATTTCTAGAAATCAGACAAAGTATTTAATTATCGATGGATAATTCTTTTTACTATAACTATTAAATGTAGAAAGTTTCAATCAGTTGCGAATCTCGGTGATTTCTTAGGTAACATTACGCATACGCACTGTATGGCGCCAGTGGAGATATCTTTCAATCAATAAAGGGATGTTAACAAATCACAATCCAAAGTTTCAAGTTTTAATTCAAAATCTTTATTTCCTCGTTCCAACTGAAAAATGAGATCTTAAAGGTTCTATACCAAAGTTGGGTCTTTTTTTCTGCTTATCCTAATTCCTTCTTATTGACCCAATGTGCTCTCTGACTGCGACTGTATCAACAGTAACAGCAGCAGCAGAAGCAGCGTCAGCTCAGGCTCAGGCTCGTTATTAATAAGGCGGCTCAATGACAAGGACGAGAACAAGGATATCCAGCATTGTTGTTTGGGCCACATTCATTACACGCATTTAGCCATAAATCCAAAGGCAAACATAGGCAAAAAAATAAAACGAAAAAAAGAAGCGAAGCATTAAAATTGACAGTCAATCAATCAATCAATCACAGTTGTTATTGTTGTTGGTGCTATTGCCATTTTTATTGTTCTCGGTCTCTGCTCTAGGAATTACCATTACAAAATGTATGTAAGTATGTGTATGTATTTATGCATTTTAAAATGTTGGAAACATACGTGTGGAAAGTGTAACAGACGGAAAATTGATTTCATTAATTTAAGTAGATTTCATTTAATTTAACAGCCAGCCAAAACAAGAGCAAAAAGCACAATGTCAGACAACAAATCAAAAGCCAAATGAAAATCATCACCATTTATATGCATGTCTCCTTTGCATTTAGCTTTCACTTTGCATACCCAGGAAGTTTTTGTCTAGGAGGGCATATTTAATCTATGAATGGCAAAGGGCTATTCTATGTAATAGCTACACTAACTAAATGAACATCAGAAATGGAACTTGAAATTGATAATAACCATAGCTCAGGTTTAATTGAATTTAAACTTACTTATAATAGGTATTCACAATTCGAAGCGACCTTGTAGTTAGTCTGACCCTCCTCTGGTTAGAATTGGATTCTTCTCATTTAATTTGCGTTTATTTAGTTTAGTTTTCTTTTTGTTGCCTCATTGCTCGTTTAGAGAAAGAAAATGCTAATGAGTTTCTCTATAGCTCTGATAAGTAAAACGACAGCTGTTGCCTTCAAAAATTGTCTGGCAAACGTAAAACTTATTTTACAAATGGAAAATATAAGAAATTGAAAAATTTTATTTGTTGAATCTACAATAAGTGTCGGTCAACAAATGGAATGCTTGAACTTTGTATGGACCTACACTTAAAATTATCTTAAGTGATTAAAAAACAAAACTTGATTATAACTATTTTCCATTTAGAAGTCATACGCCTTAAGCAAAAAGAAAAGTAAGAGGGAATTTTTTGTTTTCAAAACATTTTCCAAATTTTTTAAAGCTTCCCTCGCAGTCGGTGAACCTGCTAGCTGCTTGTCTACTTGCCTTTACTTTGACACTGAAGTGTCTAATTGCATATGTGTGTGTGTGTGTATGTGTGTGTGCTGTCACCAGGGCAGTCGGCAAATTCAATGCCACAAATTGCATGTCTCGCACCTTCTTACACCTTGAAGTGCGCCACAAGTAGTCCTGACAGCCAGTAGAGAGAAGAGCAAGTGGTAGAACTAAGAGACATCAAAGGTTGCATTCCGCCCATATCCGTCTCACACTCGTAAACACCCACATACAGAATCATTCGGTGAGATGTGGATACCCCTCACCACCAACCACCAACCATCTAACTAGCAGCCGCTGACACTGTCAATTTCTCAGTGGGATAGGGTAAAGTTTACGACAGCGCGATTAGCTCATGTCGTTTATTTTGGCTTTTGTGAACTTTGTCTCTGGCATCGCCTTGGCTCAAGTGCAACAATGGCTGACTAAAAGATGGCTCACTGGGTGGCTGACTATTGGGTTGGTTGGTTACACTGCACTGCATGGCATGGACAAGTGTAGAATAAGATTCTCATTTCATTTGGCACAGCAGAAGCGCGCAAGCATGACCCATCCAAAGAAGAAGAACAAGTTTTTCACAATTTTCGAAACGAAAAACTTTATCCGGTTTCGGTGCGGTTTTTGGGATTCAGTTTCTTTTTTTTTGTTTTTGGGTTTCTGCAGCTGCTCTCAAAATTTGACGTAATTGAATTGAAAAGTTTTTGCTATTCACTTCTCTTTACCCCCGCATACAATCATCATCATCACCCATACCACTACGTTTCGAAAAGAACTAAAGTCAATTTTCGCAATTAGGCTATAGCCAGTGTTTTAATTTGATTTTCATTGTGCTTTACTTTTTTTTTTTTTCTCTCTCTCTCTTTTACAGGCAATGTGTTTGTCATTGCGGCAATTATATTAGAACGAAATCTACAAAATGTGGCCAACTATCTGGTGGCTTCATTGGCCGTAGCTGATCTATTTGTTGCCTGCTTGGTGATGCCTTTGGGAGCTGTGTACGAGGTGAGTTCATTACATACATACATACATATTTCTTAAATTTACATTTAACGATAACGATGCACAAGCAACTCAATAATAAAGACAATTATGCCAATAAACATGAATATCATATAGAAAGATAATAAAATGCCATAGAATTCCAAGTTTAGAGGAGCCAAGGTTGTGATTTCTACAGAAACTTGTTTGTAGTAGCCCCGTTCCGCTCCCATTTGGATGCCATTTTTTATAAACTTGATGAACATCCCATTTGCTCGCATTTGATCGTTATAAATAAAGAGGGCTCTGCTCAATGGACTTCCGATATTTACGGCATTGCGAAGAAATCGTGGAGCCGAGCATAGATCATTGTGGGCCATCTTCAACTTGGGATTTTCCAAATGCCGTTGAATATATTCAATTTTATCATAATGCTGCTCTTCGACCACATAAGCATAATTCATATCCAAAGTATTCAGATGGTGGTCCATAGTACTGGAATTCACCAGCAATAGCTGAGGCATCAATTCGATGGGCAAACTGTCATGCTCAAACAATTCTTTAACATGAGTGTCAGTGTACAATATTCGTAGACCACTTGCCTTCATAGTCTCGACGTCGGTTATGGTTGGTTTATAGTAACCAGAAATGAGATGCATGGTCAAAAAGCTTGAAGCAATATAAAGAGATATCAATAAAAATAAATAAAAACTAGTCTCGACATATTTCTCTGGCGCAGTTAGTCGCTGAAAAACTCGACGGGTACGTGGCATTCCAATAGATAACTGCAAAGAGCTCTCCACTGATGCAAACAGCGACTGGTGAGGATTGGTCAGACGCTTGATGAAAAAGTGAACCAGTATGCAAAACAATATGAACATTCGAAAGGAGCTTTTACAGATGGTTTCCAAATATGTGCACTTCGGCATCGGGCGTCTATTTGGTACCACTAGACAAATTCGTGAAATGATAACTAATGGACTGATTCGGCACAGTCCATCATCCTCAACCAAGTTGGGGGATATGGCAACATTGCGATCGCCGGCCAAGCGTTTAAAATTTGCAGTAAAATTCTTATTGTCTGGTAAATGATAAATCTCCAAGGTGGCATTTACGAAATGTGCAAACTCAACCAGTAAACTACCCAAAACTCCTCCTAACTGAAGTTGATTTCCTCCATTGACTCCATTACTTTGAACCGTAGAATTGTACTGAAAAAATTAAAAACACCAAAAAATTAATAAGTACCCTATAAAATATCCTTATTATAACTAGTGTTTCTTGACATTAACTCACCACAAATACATCGGGCAGCTTATCATAAACAGGCACACGAATTTTCATATGTTGCACATTAAGATTGATAAAAAAATATTTTTTAACAATATTCTTGGTTATTTGTCCAGTTAAATTTATAGTTACAACTCTCGAGCGATAGATAAAGCCGTATACATAATATCTTTCGGTTTTGTTGCCGACATCATTTTCGTTTTTGAACATCAACACTGAATGCAAAATGTGTAGATTCCAGCACCAAGTAAAGAACATTTCTATCTCACTTGCATTCGGTGATTGCTTTGCAGGCGACTTGTAGATAAATACAGTGGGCATTTCATGAAGCGTTCTTAGAGTTGTATTTACCGCTTTCAACATGGGATCATCCATTAGGCTAGAGAAGATTACAACCACGAAATTATTTAAGGTTATCAAGTTTTTTAGTTCACCAATCCTTTGGCCAGCAACTATTACAGGACGTTGGAATTTTTCCATCAGAGCATGTTGCAAAGATTTGCTGACTACATTGTTGGAGGAAGGTAAATCTTCATCTTCGGCAAAAGTGATAAAATTTCGATGTTTTCCATGGTCATCGTAACAATCGATAACATGCAACACAAATTGATTGTCCTCATCGCTGGACTGCAGCGGTTGCAGCTGACCCAGGACCAATGCAGCCGAAAGACTAAAGAAACTGTAGTAGAACCAAAGATTTGACCCCATGGCTGGAACGGACTTGTGTTGACTGTTTGACTCTGGCCACAAGTTGGCCACTTATATTGTCTTTCTAGTTGTATTTGCTTTGTCATTAGTTGTCATTAGTTTTTATGCAAATTTTTAGCACCATTCTGTTTGTCAAATAAGAAACTTAATTGCAACCATGAATCTTTCTCCCTCTCTCTTGTGGCCACTTTGCAGATAAGCCAAGGCTGGATTCTTGGTCCGGAATTGTGTGACATTTGGACATCATGCGATGTGCTTTGCTGTACGGCCTCGATATTACATTTGGTAGCCATTGCCGTGGATCGGTAAGTCAATTAATTATTTTAAGTGATTGCAAAAAACATAATTTATATTTATAGACTTTCCCAATTGTTAAGATACTTGTAAAACAAGAAGCCCATGAACAGATTTCTTTGCTTCCTTCCTTATCTAGGCATATGGGCTTGGATTTTGGGTGTGGTTTGGTGTGTGTTAAGCGAATCAATCAATCAAGTTTCGTTTTTTTTTTTTTTTTTCTTTTGAACATGTCAAATCTCTTTACAAATCCCCCCACAACGAAAGAAAGCGTCTTAGTTGGAAATTTTGGGGGCCGACTGTTGCCAGCCACCTGTTATAGACATATAACAAATCCTTTGTCATTTGATGGCTATATCAATTTGAAATTGTATATAAGTAGATTGTCCCCAAACCGAGCCCTGTTACTGCTTCAACATATGGCAACATGGCGGCTGCATGTCATCAATCAATTTGCCAGCAAACATATCAATCCATCGATTAAAACAGGCCGAAACAAAGCCAACTACAGGCAAAAGAGTGCAAGAATTTCAAATAATTTCCTTTTGTTTCTTTTTTTTCCTTGTTTCGATCGGCTCGTTTTCGAAACCATGGAAAACAAAAGCTGCAAACGTTTGGTGGTGGGCAGTAGAGAATTTTAATGCCCTCTTAACTGCAATTGGATCGGGAATATTTTGTATGTACATACATACATATATTCGTTTGGCAATATGTGAACAATCAACACAATGCAGAACGGTTTTTGGCTAATTGCATTTTATCGAATGACCACGCTTAGACAGGTCAATGCGGGCCAATTAAATGGTGGTTTTCAACTGGTTGTCGACCAGAACAAGAAGCCCCAAAAAAGCGTTAACAAATATTGCATAATAACCAGGCTAACCAGCAGCCAACCATTAAACAGTTTTCTACAGCCCGCATTTCAATACATTTACACTGTGCTACAAGAATTCTCTTATCCAATTATACGCAGCTAAAATAATTTTAAAGTGTTTGCAATTTGCTGGTAAAATGATTTTAAAATAAATAAACCTAATCTTTGGCACATTTTAATTTAGTTACTAGTTAGTTTAGTTACTAAGTTAGTTAAACTTATAATAGAAACACTTAATTTCTGTTGCATGGTGCAACGTGGCGAATGCGCAATACCTTTCAACCGTTCTGATGGTAGTTCATTAACAAAAAGATATTTTTAGTCATGTTGTTTTTGTTTATTTGCCACCAATTAAATGAAACAGTTTATTCGAACATATTTTCTATTTGAATTAGATTTTTAATGAAATAAATTGAGCATCAAATTTCACCCACTTGATGTGTACGTGGATGTGGTCAGAGTGACACGATTGGTGGGCATATTTTGATGCTTGGAACCTTGGGTGGGCCGGTGTGATTTTGTGCCTGTCAATTGGCAAATTGAAATGCTGGCTCCGCAAATTGCCTGTCAATAAACAAAGCCAAGTGATGCTTAGATTTCGCATGCATATCAATCAGCATTCGGCCACTTAAATGGCATCTACTTGGCATTGCTTCTTACATATTTGCCTGTCAGCTGGACGCCAAAATAAAATGAGATAGATAAAAGACAAGGACTTACTTTCATATTATGATTGCGTGCTGTGAAGGCACCAAAAGTATGCAAATGACAGAGCATGACAGTCACGTTGATTTGCCAGAGTGCCGTGACGATAATGATGACGACCATGATGATGATGATGATGATGATCATGATGCTGATACTGACAATACTAACGCTGATGATGATGAGGCGGCTCTTTTTAGGTTTTTTTGTGGGAAGACGGGAAGGGACTTGAAACAATTACCCAGCTATAACAATAGGCAGGAAGAGAATGAGAGATGGGAGAGTTGGGGTTGGGCATAGACAACATTTTATTTGTTAGTTGTCACTTGATATTTAAAATAGAAAGGCCTCATTTTATCACCAAATGAAATGAAAATTAATGTGCTTTTAAGCAACAGGACATTTTGGGTAGTTCATGGTTCATAGTATTGTTGCTGTTGTTGAGCCTGTGCATTAATAAATTAAGTTTATCAAACGATGCTGAGTCTTTGGGTGTCCTTCCAGAAGATGTGTTTCTGCCTGCCAACTGAATGATAAATAGTTCCTGAAATTCGACTACAATAATATTTGCAAGTATTTGTCGTTACGCTACGAATGTCAAGCTAAAAGAGTGTACCATAGGAATGCTTTTGTGTGTATGTGTGTGTGTGTATGTGTCTGTGTGTGTGAGCCAAGTGAGTGAATAAGCGAACCACCGAATGGACCAACATTTACCATCAAGTGAGTTCATTTTCCATGTCAGTAATTTTTAAGCAATTAAGACAAAGTGCCAACAATATTTACAGAAGTAACGGCATCAACAGCATGGGAAATGAGAACAGAGACCGAAATCGTTATGTCTGGGCCAATAACTTTGTAATACCCTATACAAACATTGGGTATGTCTCTTCATTAGGCTGTTTGCAATTGTTTTCAAATCAGACAAGTATTTTAAGCATTTCATTAAAGTAGATTTCAGTAAAGTAGATTCGTTGAGGAAGGAAAAAACTATAGAAGTGGGATAAAATAGTTTTGTATATTCTATTTTAGTGTGTATAGCAAGTGATAGAGAAACTTTGAGATATATTAAAGTCTATATACTCGTTTTCATCGCAGTCTTCACTAGTTATTGAGATTGTAACTAATGATAGTAAAGAAGAATGAAATAATTAGTACCTACTTCTAAAATTTTTAACTATAAGCATTATCTTAAAATACAGTTGGTTGTATGTTATTTCATTCTTCCTGTAAAAGACTCTATTCTATGATTACAGGGTATGAAATGCGCAAAACAGGAGACAATAACCTTTCCTTGCTTGTGGTTTCTTTTTTTTTTTTTTTTTTTAGCTTTTTTTTTTTTTGGTTTTTGGTCAACAAAATAAAGCCTATGGCGGTCGACAAATGGCGCATGAACATTAATCTTTATGCCACTGCCTCCATAGCGGTTGATCCGGCTCCTACTACTGCCACCATCACTCTTACCTCCTCCGCCCCTCTACTGCTTCTACTGCTGCTGCTGCTGTCGATATTGTGGGAAATATATGCACATATATAACACGCACATGAACCCACTGTCCACAAGCCGCACTTCCACCCAGATACTCTCACTCTATTCAGTCGTGCATAAATTTCATGCTCACGCTCTGTTTCTGTTTCAGTCTCTGTCTCTATATCTTTCGCTGACGTCATTATTAGTTCGAGCCCAAAATGACAAATGCCCCTTGGGTGCAGAGCGTTTAAATGCAAAAGTTTCATTGACTTTCGACTCGATGTTAAACAGAGACATATAGTAACTATGTACATACATATGTATCTGTATGTATGTATGTATGTATGGGCTGAAATTCAACCCAAATCGTCATAGAATAAACTGCATCGGCCTTACATATACATGTATGTCAGTATGTCGTGTCCTGTCCTGTTCAGTTCACTTCTGTTTTGTTCTCTACTGTCCTTTGGCACTGACCAACCGCAAATTGTTGTCGGCCTCTGTTGTCCATTGTCCTTCCTCCTGTCTACTGTTTGCCGTTTCTGCTCTTGTGTCTGCTCTTGTGTCTGACATATTCAATTAAATTTCAATTAAGTTTCACATAGTTTTTGTAAATAATTCACCATTTAGCACTTAAAACGTAATTACATGTTAATATTCGTTCAGATAGACTCATTTCTCGGCCTTAGTCGGTTATTGCAGTTGACTATCATTTTTTCGTTAGCCTAACCACAAGTATAATAACCGCATTACACTTAAAAAAAAACGCAAAAACAACAACTGCACTCACGCACACTCACACACTCCAGACACATCCACCACCCACTCTTACTCCCTCTTGGTATCTGGTTGGTTATCTGTGTGTATAATTGTAATTGTTGTTGTCAGTTTCATAGTTTTTTTTCTTGCCCTAAGTGTCCCATAGTGGCAGCTAAAACTACACATCGGAGTAACCAAATATTGTTTGAATTTAATTAAAAAATATTTATTCAGAATTAGTTTTTAGCATATTGGGAATAACATATCATTTTAGTTGCATTTGGAACTATATTTGAATATTATGTATAGTTGAATAAGTTCAAAATAATAATAAGGTTCTTTTATTTATACTGAATTGCAGTAAGGTTCATTATATAATATTATAAAGGATTAACATCAATTCGTTCATAGTTCAGTAAATGACATATTTGATGATCAAATCAAAACATCCAAAGAATGACTCATAATATAGAATTAAGTAATTACTTATTTTAAAAAGTTTGTCTTTAGTTAATTTAAAAATTCGAAGTCTCGACCGAAATTTTAAATAAATAAATTGTAAATGAAACTATCAAACGCATTGATAATAAATGTGTTAAAGTTTTTACGACAAAGGTTCAATTCTCCGTTTCATAGCATACTTTTTTGGGCAACTTCCTTTTTTCAATGGAAACATTAGTTCATTAGTTATTTTAATAAAAATAAGTCTCTTAATCATTATTATTGTTGAATGGATTAAAGTTAATTTTAAAAATGAAAAACACTGAGTGAATGTTTCTCTGATTAGTTTTCATCTCACTGGACTCATACAAATGACTTAAACTTTAAACATTTTATATGAAATTTTTAATAACAACATTGTTCATTTGAGCAGACTGAATGGGAAAACTTTTTGAAGCCAGTGTTCGCTGCCGCTGCCGTCTAGCATAAGTGCAAATGCATTTTGTACTCATTTTACATAATTTTCATGTTATAGCGCGACATTTTGGCGTTACTGCAACCCCAAAAGCTCGCCCTGCTTTAACTTGAACCTTTGCCACATAACCGCAATGTTCATATGCAGTTTGTAAAATCTATAAAGGATAAAACTTGTGGGAGTTGAGGTTAGTGTTTGGGAGAGTAGGTAAAGGGCAAAGTGAGCGTATGTAGGGGAGTGTAATTTTTAATTGCACATGTTGGAGAACACAATTTTCGGAGCTCAGCTGGCAGATTAGAAGCTTGGCCAAACAAAAGCATAACCTTAATTAAATTGGCAGTTAAACAAACGCATTTAACAGTATAATTAGTTTTCGTGGCAGTCAGGCAGACGGCTGGTTGGTTGCTTGCTTGCTTGCTTTCCTGCTGGCTTGTAGGCTGAAAGCCTGACAGGCTGCAGGGCTGACGGGACTCAGGGCAGGAGAATTACGCTTCATTTGCTTTGCACATTTGATTTCACATTACCAAGAGGAGAAGGATGTTCATACATATGTGTATATGAACATTCCCGCTCTCTGTCTCTCTTTCTCTCTCTCTTCCTCTCTGTCTTTGTGTGTGTGTGTATATGCCTTTCAAATGTTTAATGAGACAAAGTAGCAAACAGTCGAAACGAGACGACTGAGAGAGCTGAAACTGTTGGTTGAGAACGTTTTTGCCAGAGGAGGCGAACAAGGCAAACAAAACCAGCCAAGCAATAAAACCGGATATGTTACTAAGACATTTATGTTATCTGCTAATGCTTTGCCAACACCAACAACTACAGCAACACACACAAACACACGCGCACACACAGATGTGCATGTGTATTTGTAACCAAAAAGTAATAGTTACTATGACATTTACAATGAGGTGTTTGTAGCCATTTAAAGGCACAAAACAACTAACTCTTACCATTTGCCGAGTCAAGTTCATAAAACAAACAAACAGTCCAAATTGAGAATGGCTTTAAGTGATGTGCACACACACACACAGAGAGAAAGAGAGAGAGAGACACATATACACTTTAATTTGTGTGTGTGTGTGTGTGTGTTCGTGCCTGCCATCTATGGGGGCATATACAATCTCGATTAGCATGAGCTTGACATAATTCTAATGATTTATGTATTTGAGCAGCAACATCAACGAAATGCCTCAATCAATATTTACGACCAGAATGGTCAATGCCTTCTCTTTGACTTTGTGAATGGGTGTGTATATGCATATGTGTGTGTGTTTGTGTGTGTTTATTAGTATTAGTCTTAATTATAATGACCACATTCAAATTATCACTGGGTTTTAAGCACAAGTTTTCTGATTTCAAAACAAGGTTGATATTGATGCGAATATATGAAATCTTATTACTCTTTGCTGTGAGTGTTCCAATCCTTTTGTTTTGTCTATCTTAAGAAACGAAAAACTATTAATAAAAATGTCAAGAAGAAACAATTAGTTGATTTTTTGTTCCCTATTCGAATAGAATACGCTAGGACGGAGCGAATTCAGCAGGAAGACGAAGCAAAAAGACAAAATGGCAGAACGTAATCGACTTAACTAAATTAAGAAGATACCCACATAAGAATTTTGTTTTTACCAACCTTAGGATATCCAACTTATTGCAACTGACTCTCGATACTAACGTGGGATTTCCTGTTCAGTTCTTTTATAAACCTTCTTTCAACCTTGGCTTTGATTTGAAGCCTTGTTTTACATATTTCATACCTATTGTTAGACTAGATTGAATCTTACTTCTCCACCTATTTAAAGGAACGATATTAAAAAACATGGTACATATTATTCACTTGACTCCGAATTCGATGTTTCACTTATGTACCTAATCCAAGTCTAAGCTAGAGTATTTGTATATTAAAAGCAACTACTTAAATGCAGAAAAAGTCTCTTTAAAATATAAACGAGCCCTAGCAGCTACTGCTCTGTTGTTTGGTAGGCTTAATATTAATGCCTTAACTACTATGGAAATTCTTTTTCATAAGGTATTTGTTTATTGAAAGTGGTTTTAAACATTGCTCTCTTTTTTTCTTTTCTTTCAACCTCATATGCATTCTTCATTGTCTATGAAAATTGCACTTAAATACGAGAGTTCGTTTTAACATTGGGTTTAAAATAAAAGATGGATAGAAAAATAATTTATATTGTATGTATATGTACGTATTTATTTGTGTACAATGCAAACTGAATGATAAGCAAATAAACAACAACTAAGAACTCATTTTTTTAAAAACACTCACACAGCCACATTGTTTTACCAGTGATGTGAAATTAAGAAATAATACGCCAAATTGAAGTTCAAAAGCATTCTTAAAATATATTTTAGTCAGAAAACATCCACAGAAAAATAAAAGGAATAAACAAATTGCAAATAAAGTGAAATATTAAAATTTATGACTATTCCGTAAGTTTAAGTCTAAAAAAACCAAACGTAGCTGAAGAAAATAATTACTCAATACTTTTTTATTTAGGGGCTTATACATTAATGTTAACTGACTAATATTTCTTCTCGTATTCATTACTTGATTTTTTCAATTCCAAAGTTAATCTTACTTTGGTTTAACCTACAGACTTAAGGCAACTCAATTAGATATTGATGCTGACAACTATTCTAGACTCGCTGGAGAACAAACTTTTCAAGCAATTAGGATGAAACAACTAGGCAAAGTGTGCCACAATTGTATGCCACATGAAAGCAACATATTCATTTGAATGGCAAACCGCCAAGCAGCAAATAGACAAATAGAGAAAGAGAGAGAGTCATAAAAAGAAGGAGAGAGGTGCTGAAGTGGGATAAGAACCACAGGCAAGATGAATTACATTTCTATAACTGTCACAGTGCGGCTAACCCCAAAAATCCTTAATTTAAATTTAGAATTTTTCGCTTTAATTTATTTATTCTTTGCCTATATTCTGACTGACTCTTTTGCTTCTTTTTGGTTTGTTTTTGGTTTTGTTCACTGTTTGCATAAATCAAAATAATGACTATTTTTTTGTTTGGTTTGTTCTTTTTAGGATGATTAATCAGTGTGAGAAGTAAAATTGAATTTTATATAAATCAAATGAAATGCCCGCAAAAAAAAAAACTTTTGCCAACTTGCCGATTGAGCAAAGGGGGTCAGGGACACCGAGGATAGAGCCCGCTCCTCGTGTGGTTGTGGTGCGAAGGGGCCAAAAGACAAATTGAAATTTTCCAGTCAAATTAAAAGGCTGATGTTGACCAAAAGCAGCTACACACACAAAGAGAGAAAGAGGGACAGAAAGTAAAACAAAGTGAGAGAGAAAATGCATTAAAAACTAGAGAAAACTCTGTTCAAGCCTTTTGACTTACCGAAATTACTTTTGCCACTTGCATTTGGTCGCAAACATTGAAAAGTTTGCGGTTATATTAAGCCATAAGTAAGTGTCTGTGTATGTGTGTGTGTGTGTGTGTTTGAGGTCTATTTGTATTTATTTTTGAGTTTAGCCCCAGTGTGTTTTGCCCGTGCAAAGCCATGTGATTAATGGCTGGTTTTCTGGTTTGGACAAAACTTCGAACCGAACAGTATAAAACAGCACAAAACAGAACAGAGCAAAAGCTGAACAAACGAATAGGAGAAGGAAAACGTAACGATAGGAAAAACTTTGTTAGCCAGAAACCACAACGCAAGCCAGTCAAAATCCAGGAAACGTAAAGCAAATAACCAAAAAGCAGCAGGCAACCAAAAATAGTCAACAAGCTAACCAATTCACAACTCGGAACAAGCTACGTTGTTGGCCATTGTTCGTCCTAACCTTAGGTAACCCAAGACCATTTATTTTCCATCGTTTTGGCTTTTCTTTACAAACTACTTAAGGCCCAGAAGTTACCCTTACTATACCAAAGGCCAATGATGTTTGAATTGCAGTTAATGAAGTCAATTTTCCAACTGGAATTCACTTATAGAGCATGCAAATTTGCCAATAATCATGCCTTACTTTTACAAAAGAAACAAGATTGATGGAGGAGAACAGATAGCATTCTGGTCTACAGTACAAAAGATCAGCAAAAATACTAAACAAACGGCAACAAATGTCAACCAAGTTGATGTGTATATGATTTTTGAAATATGATTTACTTCTTTTATGCAAGGAGAACTTTCCGAACACATTTATAGGTCTGTAACTTAAAAGAACATTGAATAATAGAAATTCCAGGAATAATTTGTTAGTTTCCTAATAATTTATTGTTCAATTTGTCTCTTTTTCCGAGAAACCCATCAGAGACAAGAAAACGTTTTCATCGACTGCTAAGCCCCAATAATTAAGTTTATGCAAAATTCAGAAGAAATCAATTAAAATTTGCAGCTTTGCAGTCAGAGATATGTACTTATGTATGTATGTACATGTAAATAGAAAATGGCCTATTCAGTTGACAAAATGAGCACATAAACTGCAGACCAGGAAACGCAGCAGGGCAACCAGACAACAATCAGGGTATAGTTGGTTGCATATACTCCTATAGACAGCATATACATAAGAGCAACAGAATAGGGTGAATGGATAGGGGCCATAGACCATGTCTACTTGGGCTTTTGTTTTCCTTGTAATCTACATAAGTTTCTTGTTTGTGGGCCATAAATTACAATTGCTGGCACCCTCAACCAAACAACCAACCAACCAACCAACCACATACGCACCACACGCACTGTAAAAAAAAGTAGGGAAAAAAAGAAGAACAGGACGCATATGCAAAGGGACTCCGTTGTAATCAAGAGAAGACGACACATCCTGTGCCAGCTGTGCGGCAAGTAGAAAACTTTACGTACTAAACAAGGCGGGCAAAATAACAACACAAAACTCAACTTTATAGAGAAATCAGCTAAACGCAACGCCATACATACAAAATATATACACACACATGGACTGAGTACTTGGAGAAAAGACAAAAAAAAAAAAGAACAAATTGACAAAAATGCTGAACTCTTCTCATGTTAAATCTTTTGGCTATGTAAGCATGTTTCCAAATTACATTTGTTGCTGTCAGCAATTGTTGTTGCAGTTGTCGCAAGGCTCACAATAAATGACAGTTTCAAATAGTAAAACAATTTGCGACAGATACAAAACCGAACAGATACAAAAGAAAACTTATTAAATATGTTAATTGATTTCAGAAGAGCATCATACATCGACAACACCTTTCAACCCAATAATTTGTAATTATTAAAGCTTATTCGAATCAATTTAAAATCAATGAATTGAAAACTTATTTAATGGCTTTTCAATGCAAATTTTAATTGAAAAGCACCGAAGCTTATATGCTCTCTTGATTAGTAGTCTTAGTATAAGTCTTTAATTAGCATATGAGGGATTATTTCTGTGATTTCAATAGAGAAATTTGGCAAGACACTCGTTTGCAAATTGAATAAGGCTACAGCTTCTATGAAAATTCAATACTCTAAAGACTGATACAATACAGGACAAGGTAGTCTCGGCCGAGCAGAAGCATGCTTCGGTTTGGTACTTTATTACTTAATTGTCAACTGTTCTTCTTAACCCTGGTGTGCCGACCAAAAAGTACGTATCTTTTACTTGTGGCTAAACCCAATGCTTTTCTTCAACAGTTTATTGCTGTTCCAACCTTCGCGATAGATAAATTTCATTGATCTACTCTCTCACTGAAGCAGAACAAATCGACCTTAGAGTGATGCCTAGAAAAATATTAAAAAATAGTATAGAGAACATGACCAAATATATTGCCTTTCTAATAATTCAATAAGGTAAAAGTTAGTTAAAAATAAATGCCAAAGTCAAATCTAGCACTTGGGCCTGTTGCTTTAGATCTGCGCACAAATGTAGGCAATACATTTGTATATGGATTTAATCTTATTATTTTCAATTGCTGCTAAGACTGACAAAAACAAATGTAACGACAAACGTTGACAAAAAACAGAGAACAGTAAAGTAAGTTTAGCTCAGCGAAAGTAATTTAGCTAAAAATGTAATCATGTCACAGCTGCCGTAGGGCATACGACAAAAACAAAGCCATAACCCCAACTACAAACTGAATTTCCACTCTCTCTACAAACACACACACACACGCATAGTTCTTATTTAAATGAAAATCTAAAAGGGGTGAAGATAAATATATTTGTTTTCCTTTTTTTTTTTTGCCTCACTTACCACTTGGGCGATTTGAAATGTAATGCCATCGATTAGCTGGCCAACAAAAACAATTGGATGACAGGCATCAAATATGCAAGTGAATTGAATAATGGTCAAATGGGAATTGACAATATAACAATGCAATAAAAAATATATATGCATATAGGTATATAAAACACAGCAATGAATAAGAGAGAGAGAAAAAACAACACAATGTAAAATCATCAACAAAATGAAAATGCATAGATAAATATTGACTGACGCCACTCGACAATATAAAATTTCAATTAATTATGGAGAGCTTAAAAGGCAATGTTTTAATTCTTTCTCTTTTTTTTTATTTCTCTCCTTCACACTTGTATTTTAATTTTAATCCGTTGGTGTGTATTTAGAAACCAAAATCTCCATAAATATCAAAATAAATTCATTAGAGAAGAGATTTAGACAAAAGAAATTCAAAATTTTAATTTATTTAATTGCTAAAATTTAAGTAGACAAGATAATTCAAATCCCAATGAAAGCTTTTTTCATATTTTCTTACTAATTGAGTAAAATGTATTTCTACACTTTAGTTAATTAAATTTAAGTCATGTTAGTGCTTGAAGATTTTGTCTTAGGACTTTAAGATTTTTCTCTATTTAAAATGACCAAACTTACTTATCTTGACTTTTTGAGCCCAAGTTTCCGTCACACGTCAAATCTCCTTTCAGTTGGAAAAATAATGAGCATTTAAAGGAAATGCTTACTTGCGGGGAAATTGATATACAAGTTTTTTTTTTTTAAATACATTCATTAATGTATGTACATATGTTCAAGCTCGCGAACAACTCTCTTGAACTCAATTTTAGTTCATTAAGGTTTATCTTACTGAAATATATTCCTCCTTAGTTCAAATTATAGATCAACTTTTGTGCAGCTTCTTTTCAGCTTTCTGAATAGTTAATCATGTTTGGAAAAAAATGTTATAAAAACTGAAATTGAAATTATGTTCCAGGACTCACATCAATATCTAAGGACCTTATTTCAATGTCTTAGTAGGCACTTCCATGAAAAGAACACGATTTCGTTTCCAAAAGTGTTGAGTAATGGTTTTTTTGTATGCTAGGCGCGCAATTTTGAAATGCATTAAAAAAGTGTTACACTCGAGTGCCGCGCATTTATCACACATATACACATATAATGGAAAAAAATCACATTTAAATTATTGTTGCTTTCATGCCACCCCCTTATCCCAGAAGCACGCCTCCGTCTGCCTAATAAAAATAATATAAATTGTTATAATTCATCACTCAACTTAACTTTGGCAACGCGTCGCCTGCTGCTGCTGTTACTGCTGATAAATTGATTGACTTCAATTCAATTGAATTGAATCTAGGCATAACAAATTATAATGCTTTTATATCGTATGAGTCTTATGTGTATATATATATGTGGTATTTATTTATATTCCGGTTTCGTTATTGGCATTGATGTTAGTGTTACAATTAAAGATTATGGCTTTGAGAAAATAAACGGACTGTAGGTCTGTCCCGAAACGTGTGCTCGCTATCGTTGCAAACTTAGAAGTCAGTGTGACCGTCTTTTATTATTATATGCTGGCTTAGCACTACGAACTGGCTTTAGAAACGATGACCGCTTCTGGTTCTTTTATTGTCTATCGGTGCCTGATCACCGGTTCCTACATTCGGCCTTCCTGACGTTTCATTCGACTCGAATGAAGTTTCCCAAGGTTTCATGAACTCGGCCACAGTGGATGTTTTAGTTGGTCCTTCCGTATCTCCTATTTTTTCAACCTCATATCTTCCATGTTTCTGGACTGATACGACCTTGTACGGACCGAAGTATTTTCCTTTAAGCTTAAGACCTACCCCGTACTGTGTCCGCTTTATCGCTACTAAATCGTTAGGCCTATATATCCTTTCGATCTTCCGTTTTGCATCAAAGGACTTTCGATTTTCGTCCTGTAGGACTTTAATATTTTCAATCGCCCTATCTCGGATCTCTTTTCGTTCCTCATCCAACTCGTTCACTATGCATCCTAAAATACGCTCTCTTAGCTCTGCATCTTCAGGAACTCTCATATCTAAACCTGTTAGTATCTTAAACGAACTCACTTTGGTGCTTCTTGGCTCAGTGTTGTTTATCAGTTGTTGTACCTTGCCTACATGCTTATACCAGGTTGCTGGGCTTTCCAAACTCAATTTCGTTAACATGGGTACAATGATCTTGTGCATTCTTTCGACCTGCCCGTTTCCCCGCGGAACACCAGTTGTAATTAATAAATGTTGTATGTTATTGTCCTTACAATACTGTTCAAACAAATGTGACGTAAACGCCGTTCCCCTATCGGTCACTACTCTCACTGGGTTACCGAATATATTTGCTTGTTTTTCCAAATGATTTACGACTTGGTCTGCCCCGGTACTTCGGGTAGGATATAACCATACGAACTTACTGAAACCATCAACAACTACTAACAAATGATTGTACCTCTTCTTAGTGAGGTCCATCGGCCCCACATGGTCAATATGAAACGTAACTAGCGGCTGATCTCCCTTATCAATCGCTGTCAGATACCCTTCTTTTCTACCCATTTTCGCATTTGTTATTATACACTGTACGCAACTCTCAACTATTCGTGTAACTTTTCCTTTCAATTTTCGAATGAAGTATGATTTTTCGACCAATAACTGTGTTTTCTTTGCTGAGAAATGTCCTTGTTTATGGGCAAGTAAGATGATTTCATTCTCCATCTGCTCGGGTACTACGATCAACTGCTTATTGGCATCTTTGAACAAGACCTCATTCAAAATATAGAAATCCTCATACACGCCCTTTTCAACTAGACTTCTTACAGCATTTGTCCAATCATCAACCAATTGAGCTTCTTTCAGACGATGAATAATACTATCCGATATTGAATAACAGGCGACTCGACTCAAAGCATCTACATGCCTCATCCTTGATCCTGACCGATGCTCTAGACTGTAACTAAAATCCTGCAAGAACATGGCCCACCGGGCTACTCTCAAGGGAACTTCCTGTTTTTTCATGGTCATAGTAAATGCATTACAGTCTGTAACTATAGTGAACTGCAAGCCAAGAATGTAAACTCGCCACTTCTTTAGAGCCTCAATTATGGCTAGAACTTCTAGCTCGTATGAATGATAGTTCTGCTCACATGCTTTCGTTTTTCGACTCATGTACTGAATTGGATGGAACAAATTATCCTCAGTATCTTTCTGCATTAGAATTGCCCCATAACCATATTTTGACGCGTCAGCATGGACCTCTGTTTGCGCTTTCGGATTATATAACTTCAATACCGACTCACTCGTTAATGCTGCCTTCAATCGTTCAAATGATATCTCCTCGATCTCGCTGAACACAAATTTACTATCCTTCCTTAGCAAATCGGAAAGTGGCTTCGCCATTAAAGCATATCCCTCAATGAATTTTCGGAAATACGATGTTAAACCGAGAAACCTTTGCACTGCTTTCTTATCCTGCGGTCTTGGGAAATTGTGTACCGACGAAATTTTCTCTTCACTCGGTTTTATTATCCCTTCACTAATCACGTATCCTAGAAAATTGACTTGATTTTGAAGAATCTGACACTTTTTCCAGTTTAGCTGTAATCCATTCTTCTCGGCTACCCCCAAAACTAATTTAATTCTTGACATTCCCTCTTCAATGTCTTTGCTTGGAATGATTATGTCATCCATATATACGATCGCTATACCTTTCTGAATCAACTCCTGCATTGCTGCCATCATGAATCTCGTAAAGACCGCTGGAGAGTTTGAGATACCAAACGGTACATATAAGAATTCGTACTGTCCTTTCTGAGTAACAAATGCAGTGAACTTTTGCGAACTTGCTTCTACTGGTACATGAAAATATCCATTTTTCAAGTCCAGTGTAGTAAAAACTTTTCCTCCTTGCAATTGATCAATTACACTGTCCATCAAAACTATCGGAAAATTATCGCGAATTATCTTTTCATTCAATTTTCTATAATCGCAGCACAACCTTTTAGCTCCGTTTGACTTTGCTACCAATACTATAGGGGATGCATACATCGATGTACTATCTCGAATAATTCCTTCCTCAAGCCATTCTTGTATCTGATTGTCTACAATCTGCTGATCGCAGTAGGCCAACCGTCTTGGGTGTTGGTATACGGGAATATCATCTTTCAAAATAATTCTCATTTCGGTCTTCGCATCAGGATTGCGTTTTGGCTTGTATCGCTCAACTATCATTTCGACCTCTTTAGCCTGTTCTTGATTTAAATGAGACAACTCTAAACCGATTTCGTCCTTCCCTTCAAAAACTGTGCAGACATCTTCAAATTGCTTCATCCAATCCTCAACAGATTCAGTCTTTTCTTCTACTACCTTTTTCTCATTGCTAATTAAAAACTGAGTGCCATTTTTTGTTACCTTCATGTCAACACTATCAAGAATCGTTCTTCCCAAAATAGCGTCAAACCCCATGTCCTCATCGGGAACTACATGAAACTCAACTACTATTTTAATTTTGTCGATGATCACCATTAAAGAGAAACTACCAAACGTTAAAATTTTCGCATCTCCTATTCCTACCAAACACTTTCCAGAACCTGTTAGTTGTTTAACTCCTAGCTTCCAAAAAACACTTCGACGAATCAAGCACATATCTGCTCCTGTATCTATGAGCCCTTTAAATTCGATATTCTCATAGCTAACATTCTTTAGTTCTAACCCAGACGGGGTGAACGTACTCGAGCTAACTTTAACTTTGTCATGTTGAATAACATTTGCTTGCTTCTCTCGTTTAATCTGTGTTTCGATGCTACACTGAGCTGCACGATGACCTGGCTGACCGCATTTGAAACACTTTCGATCGTACCTAGGACAATCTTTTCTTAAGTGAGTCGCCTCTCCGCAACCAAAACATTTTCTCTCTCGAGCCTGTACTGCCTGTGCTTCGCTTGAACCATATGCCTTACTTTCAAATCTGTTTGCTGCCTTGTATGAATCACGTCCCTTCTTATAAACTTCGATTTGAAACTTTAACTCTGAAATATTACGAGCTTGGAATAACATCATTTTGTTAGTTTTTGTATCCGGAATACCTTTAACGAAGTACTCTATCAGACTCTCCTCATCTACGTCTACCGGCTTCGCAATTTCCATCAATGCATATAAATATTCATTTAGAGTTTCGCCTTTCTTCTGTTGGCGCTGATTCAACTTCTTATGGACTGCAGCTGAAGATATTCTTACACTAAACTCAGCACGAAGAGCTGTTTTCAAGGATCTCCAGTTTTTAATATTTCTCTGACTTCTTATGAAAGATTTTGCCGCCCCACACAATAACTGTTTTCCATACACAAATAACTGTAATTCATTCCACTGTACCGTGGCTGCACATTCTTCTAGTTCTTCAATCCATTGAGCAATGTTAGGAATATCTGAACCAGAATACTGTGACACGCTGTCCTCAACATCTTTCAAAGTAAACCATGATCTCTCGGGTCTAACTACGTTTCCCGCTGCAATCTCTAGTTCCCCATTCGCTGTTATAACTGACTGATCGTCTGATTCCTCATCTTCCTCCTGCAAACCATAATAGTTGAGTAACCTATTCTGCAAATCCCGTTTCCTGCCAGTCGTAGGGAGCCCTAGTTCGGATAATTTCGATCGCAAAGCCACCACGCTTAGAGCCAGAATCTCTGCAAGCTCCATCTCAAACTTAAAATTACGTACAATTCTTCTTATACTATGTTAGTATTATTTTCTAGCTTTGAAAATTGTTATCAGTTTTCGCTAGTTCTGAATAACATACGCTTTTCCCGTCTTTCGTTGGTCCCACGTCGCTCTGCTTTGTCGTCGTCTTCTATTGATCGATGTTATTCGTCTTATCGCCAAATTCCATCCGAAATCCCCTCTTAGCAACAATACTGCAGTTTCTCGCCAACCTTCGAGTTGTTGCCACTGCCAAAACTTTCTCACGCCGCCGTCACCAGATTTTGTCCACCGCCACCACTAACGCAGTTCACTCCTAGAACTCAACGCTAGTTTCTGTAGACTTCAAGTTTCGTTGCGTCCAGCCTTGGCTAACCGCTGTACACTTCTGCAACAGTTAACAAAGCCTCGAAACGTTATTACCACCAACACTGGTAAACTACTGTACACTTCTCCAGCAATTTACACAGCCTCCGTTGTGGCAGCCTTGTATCGATTTTGCAACCTTTAATCAATCTTGCAACCGGAATCGTTGTAGCCACAATCCTCTCTAGCGCCGTACACTTCTCCAGCGCTCTCTATTGTGCCCTTCGATCCGTTCCTGCCTTGCCTTTTGATTGTTGGTATATCCCAATGGTACCTTCTTCGGCCAAACCTCACAAATATTTCGTCACGTGCTGCGAAAATTCCAGAACCACCTTTCTGATCAGCTTTCTCACTCCTTCTGCAGTTTCCTTATGTCAGCGTCACTTGCTGTCTCCCTCGTCGGCCAAGTTTTCTAGTTCTTGTTGCTCGCCGATACCGCGCTTTTACTGCAGCTATCTCTCTTCCTCTCACGTGAACGTTTCTTCGAGGCAGCGTCACTTGCTGTCTCCCTCTTTCTTAGAATTTTACAAGTTTTAACGAATTTGTAAAATTCAATAGCCAATATTAATTGTTTCACTTTTAAGCTGCCATCCCGGACGAGCCCCCAATTTGTGGTATTTATTTATATTCCGGTTTCGTTATTGGCATTGATGTTAGTGTTACAATTAAAGATTATGGCTTTGAGAAAATAAACGGACTGTAGGTCTGTCCCGAAACGTGTGCTCGCTATCGTTGCAAACTTAGAAGTCAGTGTGACCGTCTTTTATTATTATATGCTGGCTTAGCACTACGAACTGGCTTTAGAAACGATGACCGCTTCTGGTTCTTTTATTGTCTATCGGTGCCTGATCACCGGTTCCTACATATACATAGTACTTACTTTGACAATAAGCATGACAGACGTTTTATTAGGGTTTTTTCCAAAGATTTTTTGCTGGGTTTTTTTTTGGGGTTCTGTTAATTTACATGGCTTTTCATTGCTTATGCGGAGCACGACACAGCAGGCCGAATAAAAAATTACAAAATACAAAAAGAAAAGAACAAAAAGTCATAGAAAAGGACGAAATCACAATACTCTTATCAATATATTGTAAATCTAGGTATTAATGTCATGAGTTTTATGATGATTTGAATGGAAATTTTGGAAAATATTTGGCTTAAAGTTCCCCAACTTATTTCATTTCGTCAACTTCCTCAGATATTTATCAATTATAGTCCTCTAAAGCTTTTCAAATAATTACATGTCAGTCTATTAGCCCCATTTTTAAGGCTTTGCTTTAGTCTTAACTTTGTTTTACTTAACAAATAAGAACTAATTTTTTCAAGTCTTCAGTTTTTACATCAAGGTAATGGCATTGCAAAGTTCTTTCTATAACAAATCTACCCTTTCTTCAGAGTATAACTGGAAAAAAAAAATGAAATTGGAACTTTTGGAACTCTAACTGAGTGACAGGAAAATCACAAAATTCCATTAATTTTAAGCAGTGAATCAAAATTGCCAACTTGAAATCGATTATATTATGCTAATGAATATGGGCAGGCTAGAAGTCTAGAATGCTGCAAAAAGGAAGAACAAAGCAATGGTCCATGGTCGATAGCACATGGCACATAGCACATGGCACATCCTCCATGGCTCGGCTATATATCTAACATTGCTATGAGATGAAGAAGTCATCATCAGTCATTATAATTTATTACAAATACAATTTGTTTATACATGGCCTAGTATGTATGTATGTATGTAATATGCATTTCATTTTCTTTTACAAAACAAAACAAGAAAGAAAAAACAAAAAAGAGAATTTGTGAAAACTGTTGTTGAGTGTCATTTAATTGCATTTTTTGTGCATATATTTATTAAGCTGTCACTCTAGTTAAACAAATGAAACTTTGCTTAATGGTTGATATGCCAGCCTGCTATAGAGATCGTGTCAAGTGCTAAGTCAACTCAATTAATTGTTGATTTAAACTCTCACACACACAAAGGCACCCATATACACACACACACACACACACACACTTTCTGGGACAGAGGCAATTGTTTGCTCTTCAGCATCAACATGGCTCAAACAAACAATATTTGTTTATGCAAATTGCATTTAATTAATACATAAACAAATGATTTGCTGTTATCCTTGATGCTCTTACAGTTGTTGTTCTTGTTGTAGCACTTTAAGACACACACACAAAAGCACAGACACACTTTTTTTATATAAAGGAAATTTGAGCAGATTGTCTGCAAAATTTTTAAAATATGCGGTCATGTTGGCATTAATTTACACACACACACACACACACACACAGAGTGACAAGCCACAAAGGCAGACACACAGAGAAACCGCAGTTACAGAAATAACACCCTAAAATAACCTTTCAACCCAGTCATTTACAAATATCTTTGTGGAGTAGTTAGCTAATGACTATATCATTTTCATCCTTACTTAAGGCCAACCAAACTTAAAGCCCACCAGCAGCAGCTTAGCAACATCCAAACGATATATACGTATGTATTTATGTACATACATACATATGTATAGGGTTTTCAAAACTCGTTTAGGCATGTTGCCCTCTAAACCAAATCAAACCAAAAAAAAAGACAGACAGACAAAAAACTACAGAGAGAAAATGTTACAAAAATAGTCTAAAAATAAATACATTTTGGTTGTTGCAAAACGAAATGTTGTATACTCTTTTCTTGTAATAATAAATTTACTTGACCAAGCATAAGGTATGTAGCTCTAACACTTAAAGAAAGTGCGTTTGAAGATCATTGTTAGGAATAGATTTATATTGAATTACAGTCGTAATTTGTTATTTTTATTAGCATATTAGATGTATATTGGGTATATACAATAAAATTCACTCATACATATTTACCAGAACGTTAGCCAATAATAAAATAATAAAAAATGCGTAAAATTGCTACCTAATTATCAATGACAATGTCATGAATAATGATCAAAGAATAGAAATATGAGAAAGGAAGAATGAATTGTGAAAGAAATCTACGGATTAAGTTCTTAGAATGGCAAGTACTTTGCTAAAGTCAAGGGACCTTATTACAACTAGATGTGAACGTGAATGCCAAGCTATAAAAATGGAAATTTGAAAAATGCCCGGCACACATACCCATACACACAACACACACACACACACACACATACATGCATATGAATGCCCCGTGTGTGCACACACAATCAAACACATACCTAAGCGTATACACAGTCATGTAAATCACCCAGACACACACATACATAAAACATGTTTTGGCACACAAACACATACAAAAAAAAAGAAGCGAAACACAGAATAAATTCTAACAACAAAGCCCAAAAAAAAAAAAAGAGAGAGAGAGAGGGAAGCAAGAGAAAAAGAAAATACAACAAGCAATGGGTAAAGAAATGCTGTGGGAAAATTGTTAGACGGAAACCGAATATCGAACACGTTTCTTTACTTTGTCGCAATGCCATATGTGTGAGTGAATGAGTAAGTGAGCGGGCGGTCTAGCGCCTAGATTTATGCAGCATTTTATTTACATTTTGTGCGCGTTTTACGTGCCCAACGCCTAACAACCCCTGTTACCCTACACTTAGCCTTTTGTTTATGTGTGCGTCCAAGTTTTAGCAATTGCAACTAAAATTGCTCTTGTTCATATTTATGTTACAGCTACTGGGCGGTGACCAACATTGATTACATCCACTCGAGAACAAGCAATCGTGTCTTCATGATGATCTTTTGTGTTTGGACAGCGGCCGTTATTGTCTCCCTGGCACCGCAATTCGGCTGGAAGGATCCAGACTATCTGCAGCGTATTGAACAACAAAAATGCATGGTCTCACAGGATGTGGCCTATCAGGTAAAAGAAAACAGAAACAGTAACATGAAAAATGTAGCTAGTTGAGGCATGGCGAGGAAATAACCGTCATGGTTTATGGCAAATGAGTTTTCCTTCGTTTTTTATCTACAATACTCTCTCATTTCTTTTGTTTTTTCTCTGTTCAGGTTTTCGCCACCTGTTGCACATTCTATGTGCCATTGCTTGTCATTCTGGCTCTTTATTGGAAAATCTATCAAACAGCACGCAAACGCATTCACCGACGCCGACCGCGCCCCGTCGATGTGGCGGTCAATAATAATCAGGTATGTTAAAGCCATCGTGTAATTGCCAAACCGTAATCGAACATGGCGCAAGGCATGTTAACTCGTTTTCATATTAAATTGCTTAAGCAATGCAAATGTTCGAAAACAGGGTGACCATTAACCAGTTTAATAAATACTAAATAAATATTTAGACTATGCAAATATCCATTTTGGGTGTGTTTATTTATGAGGATTTCCATATATGTCTTCAACCTTTTTCACTTAAACTTTTGGGTTTCTTTTTATTTCTATATTTACGTCAAACACTCTTTCAAATAACCTAAAGATAATAAGTAGAACTAGAGAAAAGGAACTCACTGAATTCAACAATTTAATTGTTAATGAATTTTCATTTTCATTCCCTTGCCTTTTAATCTTATATTCAAGAAATTTTAGTGCGAAAAAACTTTCACATGAGGATGCAAACATTAAAAACACCTGATACGTGTAGGTATATACGAACATTTTTGCACGTTATATGCAGACACCCTGCCTTAGTTGCTCAAACTCACCATTTCTATCCATTAACCGCACAATTTTCAATGCAATCCCTCCGAATCGTTGCAATTATGCACACTAACGAAGTTTACCGCAGCGGCAGCAACTTAAGCCGCAAAATCGACCCGTAGATAAAGGTCACTCAATGGTGGTGGTTGCCATGTTGGCGATGCCACTGATGTGATGGTCGTGAGGGTGATTTGGGTGGTCAGGTTGGTATTTGCGGCTTAGCTTGAATGTCTTGTGTTGGTCTTGACTTTATGTCTTAATCCCAAATGCAGATGCCGTAGAACTATGTATGTACCACAACATTTCGCCATTAAATATTTACAACAACCATTTACATGCATACATAGATGTTTTCTTGGAGAGAAATATTCTCCAACCTTTTGGGAACATCAAGAGAGAAGAGTAAAAAAATAAAAAGTAATTAGGCTATTTTCAAGTTTAATGCTTTTGAAATGCTGCTTAAAAATGCATTGACCAAACCCAAAAGAAACATTGTTAAGGTCAGGAAACGAGGGAGAAAGAGAGAGTGGGCGAGAAAGATTAAAGTCATTTAGAAGTCAAACGAAAAGTTGAAGCGAAAAAGTGAAAGCTTGTCCTTGTCTTTTGGTATTTGGCATTTGGGTTAAGTTAATACGGCAGCTGTCGGTCGGTCATCAACATGTGGCTAAGATGTGAGACAAATACACAAAGTTTTTACTACATATGAGAGCACACAAGAAAAAAAAAAAGCAAAAAATCATAAAGAACTGCAGTAATTTCAGTCATAGACAACTAGCTTGCTGGCTGGCTAGCACAAGTAGGGTATTTGGAAAATATTATACTTACTTCTCGTATTTCTTATACTTTTTAGGCTTCTATCACATTTCGTGCTTGGGTGTGAGGGATGGGCGGCTACTTAGCTTTGGCTTAGTGCTTTGACTAAATTGAAAATGACCATTTGACGTAGAAGAAGAAATGTTTGCAACCACTTACCTATCTACACCCACACAAACACAGAAAGGGAGAGAAACAGAAAGAGAGAGTGATTGAGAAGGGAGATTGGGTGGATAGGGAAGTAGAGACGCATTCACTCAGCTTGAAGCTGGCAAAAAGTCATTGGAATCACAAATTCAATGCGCAAACAAGACAAGTTGTCCACTATTTGCCAGTTGTACACATGTCCTTGCCTTGTGTCCTGCCTTCATGTCCGGCCCATGTTGACTCTTAAATGCGTATGGATGGATGTGTGTGTCTCTGTGTATTGTATGTGTGTGTTTGTGTCTGTGTCTGTGTGAGCGCTTTAGTTACATGTCAACACACTTACATATATAGCACGCACGCATCCATTTAGTGTTCCTACAAACCCCCGTCTATCTAAATGACAGCCTGCTGCTTGTTGATTTTAAAATATATATATGTACGTTTATATGTATATATTTTCTGTACATAAATTGTTCTATATACCCTACAATATGTGTGTGTGTGTGTGTGGGTGTATGTATGTGTCAAGTGTATAAATTTCAAGTTTACTGTGAACCAAAAGCAAAAAGTTTGTTTAAACACACAGCAAAGTATGATTTTATTAAATTGATTTTTAATTAAGCAAATGTTTTCTTTTGTTCTTTTATTGAAATATCTCTTTACAAGGCCATAAACCACAAAACAATCAGAAGCAAAAGAAACGATTAGTACTCTTACTTAAAGCAATCAATCTTATTCTTGGTAAATACATATAAATATTAGAAATATTTTCGAGAACCAGAAGCAATTGATTTAATGAATTGTTTTACTAAATGGATAAGTAAAGTACTACCAACCAAATCATTGATTATGACAACTTGAAGATGCTCAAAGTTGGCAGGATAAGCAAAAAAACTTGACTTGAGATTATTCGAAATACATAGTTCAAAGAATCATTTAATAATCAAAGACTTACTTATAATATTTGCACTCAGAAGAAACAACTAAAATAACTATATAAGACAACACATTAACGATTTTTAAGATTCTCTCTTCTTTAAGTATTGAAAAGTATGTTAAAAACTCCGCGCCTAAGATAATTTTATATCGATTTTACATTCTATATCAGCTGAATCCTATTAATGTGACATCTTTGAATCTTCGGATTATCTATCGCTCTCGAAGACATTATACAGAACGCATTTTGGTATCAGATATTCGATTTTTACTTTGATTCGGTTTGTCTTTAGTCCTCAGAGCATAAAATATTCGTTGTAGCTTATGTGAGATTATGCTCGTTTTTCACTGACTCCTGCTCTTTGTTATACTAACTAAATGCTTTCAAATTGAAAATTGCTTTTCCTTTAACTTGACGAGGGTTTTTTTGCTATGGTTTGTGTTCTTTTCGTTCGTTTTCATTTTGGTTAAACAAAACAAATTTTGCTTGGCAACCCGCTGTGAATTTTTTACTACTATTATATAAAGATTTGTTGCCCAGCATTTTGAACATAAATTTCAGTTAATTGCATTCCCATTTGCAAACGACAAACAAAGCGTAATCATTTTGTAAAATTTTAATTTGAAATTTAAACCAAAAGCGGCGATTAGGGGTTATAATGTGTACATACACATACACATGTGTAATGTTGTAATTTTAATTGGAATATAGTTTTATTAGGCTCACAACAGGACATGACATTGATTTTGCAATTAACGTAATAAGCATACATACATACATATGTATGTATGTGTATATGATATGGCAAGTAGACAAATTAGACGAACATGTATAATTTACCTAGAGACAACATTTAACAAAAACATTAATAACAATAATCTAACATTAAAGGGACCCTCAAATGAGTAGAGCAAAATGAAAGATGTGCTGGAAATAGAAAAGGTGGTGATAATGTCCATCTTTAGGCTACGCCTTGACCACTTGAGCATCATCACAATTACATTTGCAACAGAAGCGACATCAGCTCGAATTGATTGCTCTCAGATATTGACATTATTCTCCTGAATGACAAACAACAGACAAGAATAAGAAGCATATTTGGCCAGCTGTGGCACACACACACACACACAGACACATACGCCCATACTACACAAAGACGCCGTGTGGCATGGCATTGTCACGTTGTAAGAGCAAACAAAATATATGACCATAAAAAGAAGACCAACAAAATTCACAGGGACACATTTCTTTCTTTCCTTTCTGTTTTTAGTCTTCTTGCTGCTATTATTAAGCCAAAAATCAAATATTTGGTCATTTAATGTAGGTTGAAATAAATTGCACCAGAGCTTTTATACAACATATGTCTAACAGTAAGAGAAAGAAAAGAGAAAGCAAAAAGGCATACGATGAAACGGAAACGAAAACAAAGAAAAAAAAAAAAAAAAAAAGACAATTAAATAAGAAAACAATTTACATAAATTAGCCAAAGTGCCAAAATGGCAAGGGCCAAGTACCGTTTATGCAAACGCTTAAATAAATGTGCAGACACACACACACACACAATCACGCTCTCAAACACACACAGCTGACAGCATATCTACATAAAATACACATTGAGCTTAGGTTTTGCTAGTAAGTATGCTACACTTTTTTCTCTGCCATAGACTTGGAGAGACTTGGCTTATCGCTTTTATCTATTTCCATATACATATGTGTATATGTGTGTGTTTGTGTATGCGTGTGCTCTTGATATTCAATGTTTGCCTTAGTATTTAAATAACATTCAAGTGCCATGTAGTTTAGTTTTCGAACCAAGTGACAGCAATTCCCAATGCGAAGCTAAATAAAAGCGGCAAAACTTTTGCCAATTGTTTTGCCAAAACGCTCATTTAATGGTGTGTCTCTGTGTACAGATATATGTATATGTGACTGTGTGTGCGTGTGTTAGTATGGAACAAAAGTTATCAGATATATAGATACACACTTATACATACATATGTATGGCAAAGTCATTGATTGCCCGCATTGAAAGCATTGAAATTGTCAACACAATACACAAAAAAGTAGCAGGCAATAATGCTGACTGAGAATTTAATTAGCCAGGCTCAAAAGAATTATTACCCTGTATCCATAAATATTCCCTGAAAACATCTCCTTTCTTAAATCTCAATTGCTCCATTTCATTTTTGACCTTAACATCTTGGGCATTATTTATTAATTTCCATACACAAGGTTGCATAATATCCAAGGGATTACTCACCGACGAATGTGTTTTGTGTATGTGCCTAATTAAGCCTAAAATCTTTAATATTTAATAAGCTATCTGGTCATCAATGTCCCTCCACTTGAAGTAAACACATTCTTCTCTTCCATCCAAGCAATTTCACTTTTGTCTTGCCCACAAAATGAAGGTCACGATGCGCATAGAGGCTAGCAAATCCATTTAATACTATTTGCGCAAATATTCACACCATATTTTCCGTATAGTATGGAAGGGGAGAACATAGAAAGGAGGTGGACAGCGCCACACACTTGAAACCCTTTTTGGCTGAAGTTTCCGCACACGAAAGCAAAATCAGCATAATTTTATTTATTTAAAGCAATATCGACTTTCCAAAAAGGGTCAACAGACCAACGACCAACGACGACGACCAAGATGACGACCAAAGATGACGATGAGGCAAAAGGTTTGACTACTCAATTACTTTAATTTGGTGGGATTGAAGGCGACGACAAGAGCGATGACAAAAAAAAAAAAGGCAGCAGCAAGACAAAATGTCGTAGATGGGTATACGAACTTTGAATACTCTTAACAAGGAAGCAGAAATTTGTATTTAATCGCTTTAGCTAACACACATCAATTCAATTCATCAAAGTATGATTTTATATCGTTTATTAAGTTTGGTTGTCTGTAATGACATTCAAAGAAATTGACTTTAATTACAAAATATGTGCTTTCATTTATCTACTAATTAATCTATGTATACGAATATTATACTCCACTGATTTCCATTAAGTAATTATTTATATACTTTGGGCTAGTATTTTGTTGGTTAACATCAAATACAAAGCATATATTCATGGGGAAAAAATACCAAAAATATTGTTTACTGATTGCGTACATCACGCATACGACATGTTGTACTCAAACATTGACTATTACTATTTCTGCTGGGAAAACAAACAGTCAAATGAAAATATTTCTTACTGAAATCTTTGTTATTGAGTGGAAAGTAAACTATTTATGCTTTTCACCTAGTACTTTAAATGGTCAGGTCAATTTTCTCAGCAAAAAATTTTGCGCAAGAGTATTTCTAGAAGAAACAAGAAAAAAAAATGGAAAGAAAGGAGAAAAAAGGGATACGCGGTTGTGCAAAAAATCAAAGAGGTCAAGCGCTGGAAGCAGTCAAATGTGAAATTTATTTTTACCCCGGCGCTGCAGGATTCAGGATCTGTGAGCCCTTTTGGGAAACAGAATAACAGCAGTAGCAGCAGCAGCAGCATCTGAGAATGGAGCATGGGAATGGAAATGGGCATAGGGATTTCTTCTTCATAGCCCCGTGACTGTAACAAATACACACAATTTATTTTACGGACAGACCGGACCACTCATTCGTTCGGAGTATCCTCTCAACTTACATATGCATATGGGTAAAAGGGCACAGACTGACTGACTTCCATCTCCATCTCGGTTTCCGTCTCCTCTGATATGCGTACAAATTGCGGTTTATTGAAGCGTAAGGCAGAAAATGCAAATTGTACGCTTTTGTTATTCATTTTAATGCTGTGCCAAAAAAAGTATGAATTTAATTTCAGGTCAAACAAAATCGATTTTCTACATCCGAAAAACTAAAAAACAAATTCCCATCCTCACTTCTCACTCACTCACTAACTCTGCGCTTGGTTTCCATCTAATCTATTCACAGCCCGATTCAAGTGCGGCAACGGCAACAGATACGAAACTTAATCGACTGAGGCTACGCCTTGGCAGATTCTCAACGGCCAAGAATAAAGGCGGAAGTGGAGCTGCAGCCTGTGGTGGCGGCGTCAGCGGCACCGCTCTGGGCCTGGTTGAAGGCAACTCAACGAATACGGTGAATACAGTGGAGGATACCGAGTTCAGTAGCTCGAATGTGGATAGCAAAAGTCGCGCTGGCATTGAGGTAACAGCAAACATACTAACAGCTATGGGCAACTTCTGCTTTCTTGTTTTTTTTTTTTTTTTCGGTTGGTTTTTTCTTTTAAAGCAAAAGCAACAATCTCATAACGCCTGACATGTGCCCAACGATCTGAGCAGTAAACTGAGGCTACTACTGCTTTGGCTTCAACTTTCAGTTTGCTTCCTGCTTCCCGGTTTTTATCCTCTCATTTGGCAACGACTCACGTAGGCTGACCAAAAATAAACTCACGCTTTTTCGTATAGTATGTGTGGCATACATATGTATATGAAGATTCACTTGGGGCAAATGATTTTTCCCCTTGGCTACCTTTTTTAGTTAATTTTCGTTTTGTTTTCCTGTGTGTTTACAATGTTGCTCATTAAGCCCTTTTTTTCCCTGCCATAAAGCAGATGGCAAATTAGACTACTATTCATATGAAATCCATGTTCATTGAATAAATTAATTGTGTCGTTTAAATCTGTTGAATATTTTGAATAATATTTGTTAGGAATTTTCATTTTTTTATAAATATTTTCTTCCTATTCATTTGTGTAACCGTTCTCGAACCTGAAACTTTAAAAGGCCCAGGTCTATTCTAATCAAAGAGTTAAAAAGCTAGTTAAATGCATTTTCTGAGAAGGACAAACTGTATTAAATCAAGGCTAGATTTGTTGCTGTTGGGAAAGTTAATCTTTATTATCTGTAGATTCCCAATATCGTTTTTAATTTTCAGTGCGATGAATAATTCGAAATTCAATATAAATGGTAAATTGTTTTTTGAAAGAAAAGGCAATTTCGTTTCAATTTTTCTGTTTTTACTTTACGATTGAGACTCAATTATTATTGTTATTTAAACTCATCTAAAATTTTATTTTCCCCTGAAAATGATTTTCAAATTGATGTTCTCTCAGCTTCCAGCCATAATTTTGTTTGTTATTTTCTTTTTTTTCCGTTTATTTTGGACGTTTTAAGTCCATGTTTTCTAAGCTCTTAAGTTTTGCCATAATAATCATTCTTTGCCAAAGGCAAATGCGTAAAGTCATAACTGTGGGTAAATATAAAAAAAAAACTTACTCGAAATTGCTGGCAAGGTAATAAATTTAAAATCTTAGATAGTTCCATCAACTAACTCTGAATTCTTTTAGCGATTGAGGGCAAAAATAATACCGAATCTTTATTTAAATGTTTTTTTTTTTATGACACGCAAACAATTTAATAAAAAATGTCAAGTTCTAAAAATAAAAAAAGTGGAAAATTTAATTAAAATGCAGTCAATCAATTACTTTTATTAGCCATTTAGTTGTTATGCTAATGTTAGCCGTTTAAAAAAAAAATGTTTAAACATGTAAATTTAAACATCATTAATGGGTTATTTGTTATAACATTTTCGCAAAACATATTAGCATTTAGACTTCAATGAATTTTTGTATACTCTTCATGCACTTCTTTGCTTTTAGCTTTTAGTCGACTTTTACATTTATTAATTTATTAATTATTATTATCATTTTAATAAAAACTATTAAAATGCAATTAAGATAAGCTGTTTAGGGTGGTCTTAATGCAAAGGCAAAGACTAACAGGAATTAATAACAAAGAATCATTCAGAGGTCTGCGTTGACAATTTTGCAATTAATTAATAGAAGATGATATTTTTTTGTTAACACAATAAATAAATCAATAAAACTTTGCGTTTTGCAACAAATTAAAGCTTATTAAAATAATTACTTAAGTGAAAAGGAAATTTTATGCGAACGGATAACCAGTAAAAGGTCATTATCTTTCTCTTCTACCCACAAACATTTAACCGAAAATTGTATATAAAGTGGTAGAAGAAGTCTTAAGTGCTTATTGTTTATTAAAATTGGAACATACATACTTAAAGTTGTTTTTTAGACCAGAGATTTCAGTTTTTCCTTTTGGAGTAACACTTCCTTTTTACTAACTTCATTCCTACTTATTCTTATTGACTGAAAATTTGAATTATTAAAACCCAAGACATATATTTTGCTTATAGTCCAGAGCAAATTTCTTGCAAGTGTATTGGTGATTCGGCCATTATAGAATGCGCAGAGCCGTTTAATTTTTTATTTTTGATATAATTTGATATTTGCAATTTTATTAATCTGTCGGAATGTCAGTCATTTCCATGCTTAAATTGCGTTCATCAATTGAAAATTAAAATGAGATGAAAACGGTATACGACAAGAAGGTAAGGAGAAGAAGTGAGCAGGTGGGGGAGGGGGACTAGAAGTATGGCGTAATGTTTATTGCATTTTGATGCGATCAAGCGCAAATCCTTAAATTGCATAAATAAGTATAACCTAGGTAGCTTGGGGGCCACTTGAGACGCAAATCCAAGAGACTTACCCAACCCAACACCCAAGGCAAAAAAAAAAAAAAAATTCATGAATCCAGCCAGTCAACCAGACGACAGAGAAATGTCAGCGATAAAATGCAGGCAAAAAGCTTATTTTTGGTTTATTTTGAGTAAAGGAGAAGCTGGAGTAAGAGAAGGCTAAAGCAAAATTTTGTATTTAGCCGCATTTTATGTACTCCAATTTCGGGGGCAATTTTATGGCTAAAAAATAAGCCAGCAGCAGCATTGGTAGGGAACATATACACACGCACACATATACATATATACACATTCAATAATAACACACATTAAAGTAAAGGCAAAAACGAAACCATAAAAGAGCAGAGCCAAAATAAATTGCTTCAACGTTTTGTTTGCAATGCGCCGCCAACAGACTGGTTGGCTTTCCACATTCTCCTCCCCCTTAAACCAGAACCTATAGAAGAAGGTGGCAAAGTAAAGTCGAGTGGCCAAAGGTCAAGAGCTCACACACACAAATACACAAATCGCCAGGTTCGTGCCGGTTAAGTAATAGCAAAGTCAAATATAAGCTGTGACAAGGATACGGCTGCCACATGCAAAGAGGGCCAAGAGAGCCAGGAGGAGAAATCAAATGAAAACAAAACAGCAACAGGAATTGGCATACAAATAAGGGAATAGGAATTGAAATTGTTAGATACATCGGTAGCGGGCCAAGAAAAGGGGATTAAGAAGCGTAGGCATGCCTTGCCATGTGACCCAGAGGAGTAAAGATTCTAGTCTCGAGTGGGAGTATGGGGTAACCTAACAAGGCACTCAATACGCTTGAGTAATTGAAGAAAATATGTTGATGGCTTATGGCTAACAGCTTTCGTTTCCATTCGCTTGGCCATAACAACAGCCAAACAAAATAAAAGAAACACACACACACACAAAAACTAAGGCCAAAAAGAGGCAGAGGGTCAGCGGACATTACGTGGCAAGTTGTGTTTTGTATTTGCCTTTGCTTTGCTTTGCCGCATCCTCCTTAAATTAAATATTTACTTGGGAAATGCTTTCAATACATATGCGTGTGTGTTTGTGTGTAAGTGGACAGAGAAATAAATAAACACACACACTCACACCCACACCCACACCCACACCCACATCCAGCATGGCCAAAAGCAAATATATAAATTTATTATTGTAGTTCTGTGTTAAATATGAGCGAAATATAAGGAGTAGGAGTCAGAAGAGCAAGTAGTCAAATGGGTGGAGCTGAACGTTCATTGGAACTTGGACAAATAGTAGCCACTACCTTGATTCCAACAAATATTCTATACTCTTGTAAATTGAGATCAAATAGTAAATACAACATATGATATCTTAATTACCATAATCTTTGATTATGATCAACAAGTATCTTCAAATAATTCCTACTAATTCTACATTTTTTTCCGCAGACTAGTCAATTTCTAGCCGATTTTAAGATATAATATTGCATATTGCATACTTTGAGGCGCAAATCTCCCCCATTTTAAAGTACTATATTGTAAGTCTGTTGAAGTTTTAAAATATAATTTTCCATACCACTAAAAGAGAAGTTTTGTTCCTACAAGGATATTCAGGGCAACAATTCCGACTTCGAAGTTTGTAATAGTAATCAACTAACTAACAGAAAAGTTTGCCCTATTCGGAATCTATCAATAATATAAGGCACATGTTTTGTTCCCCTGAAGTCGAACTCAAAAATTGCCTTCCGAATCGGAGTAATACTTTGTTTATTAAATTTATTTAATTGCCATAATCAGTAATACCCATTTAACAAAACTGAAATCCAAATTAATATATATCTAAAGCAAATGCACTCATTAACGCAAAGGACTCTTTGAGAGTTTAGTGGAAGGGAATAGTAACAAATTTCCGATAAGTCAATGTGGACGGCAGTAGAAATAAATCGAAGCAAATAAACATTTCTCTGGAGTGTAATGTGGCAAGGGAATAGGACGATAGGGAGGGAGATTGGGCACTAGGTAGGGTTACATATAAAGGAAGGAGGGGGAAAAAAATGAAAATCTAGAATTTTCACTCCAGCAAAGTTTATCCATGAGAGAGCTCTATAGCCCTTAATTATGAACAAAGAAGATTAGTTATCAATTCATAAATAGAAAGGGGGAAAAACCAGAAGAGCTATCCGGTATAATGCAGACACACTCACACCAATACCAATACAAACACTCATACACATATTGACACACTCATTTCCCTAATGCAAAATCCATTTTCATTTCTGGTTTTTATTTTCCAACTGCATTTTTTCTCTGTCCCCCTTTTCACTTATTGGTTCATTGTCATGTCATTGTTCGTCTCATGGCCTGTAAATTAAACTTCTTCTGGACTTTTTTTGCAATTGAAAAGTTTGTTGGCTTGTTGCTTTGATTTTTTCTCCCCTCCCACTCCATGCATCTCGTTCTCTTATATTAAAAATTCACAATGTTCGAAAAAGGGAACCAAAAACGAAATTGAATATGGCCACAACTATTTGTTTGTATTTGTGGCATACACCCACACACACACACAGACAGACACATATACATAGAGATACCCAAACACCGAATGACAATGACAATAGGTTACATATGTTTCTTATTTCTCTCTCTAGTTTTTTCCTCCTCTCTCAATGCTTTTGTGTCATGGACAATTTGCCAATGGCCATTGAATTTGATGACCTATAGTGTCCTGGAACCTGAACCTGAACCCGAATCTAACTACATGCACACCCGAACCGAGAGTTCGACCGACCTTCTGGGCATACATATGTCTTGTCATTGTGGTGGGTGGGTGGATGAATTGGCTGGACTAGTGGGCTAGTATAAAGGGGAATTGGTCGCAAATTGAAAATGCATTTCTCTCATTTTTATTTGTAACAAATTTGAATGTCTTCCTGTCACTCTTTCTTGTGCAAAATAACAATCTCTCTATTTAAATACAATACTTCAAAGAATCAAAGTCATTGAAATTGTAACTATGCGACAAGCCATTAACTGCAAAAGTTGTAATTGACAATCGAAATCCTTTTGCATAAAAGGAAATTTCATTTGTGTCACAGTCCAGAGATTCAACTATAAGTTTTTGCAGCAAAATAATTTTAAGAGGCAAACAATTTTATGTTTTAAAAAACTTTTTTAATCAGGCAAATATTTTCAACAAAATCATTGAAATCCGCTTTTTAACATTCTGATGCTATCCATAAGAGAAACATTTGCCTTGTTTTAGTTACCTGTTTAAAATTCTTTCTTAATACCCTTACAGGTTGGCGTCTCTGACCCCATGCCTTATATTTATATATGTATTTTTGATCAGCATGAAAAACTTAGTCGAAATAGTCACCTTCGTTTGTCCCTTTGTCCGTATATATGTACGTCCATCCGTCCAATTCAAGACTTTTAAAAATTGAAATGCTTAAATACCGTTTACTGATTTTATAGTCAAGAGGTTGCCGAAAACGAGACGCACATCTCAAGTCCACATTTACATACTATTTTATGTTTAAACTAACTCAGACCGCCAAATGGACCTAAAATATTATGCTCTTTTGATGACATAGTGGATAAACTTATTCACTTTTATAGCTCAGAGAGTCCATATCAAACTCTACGCACCACCAAGATGAGTAGTTTTGAATGGAGAAAGAAGTTTAAAACATAATAAGATTGAATGGCCAATAACTGCAAGGATATATAAACACACATAGGTAAAGCCGAAATTGGTTACTGGATATTTATTTTTGATTCCGAATTGTTGCCAACCAAATTGAGCTTTAATATCCTTCTCCATCTCCTCTCGTAGACACAATTTATAACACATAAAGTTGATTTTAGCACTTTACGCTCCTGCACATAATGCGGTAAGGTGGCATGAGGTAAGGTAAGGTAAGGTAAGGTAAGCTGAGGTCTGGCGTGTTGAGGTCTACGTTCACTTGGCCACTTCCGCTTGGCTCACACCTCACGGGCTGGCTCACTGCCGGCTCAAATTACAGGTGATTATAGGAATTTTAGTGATAGACAAGCCGTTTCACATCAGCCTCGTCCTTCCCATCGTCCACATCCACTCTCACATAACCCCCTAAAGTAGGCTACTTAAATATGCAGCAACCAGCAAATTGGTGACGCCTGATAAAGTGTAGCCCCCAAAAGTGGGAGTCCTGCGAGTCCAGAGGTTAAGAATAAGCGTGGCTAGAATAAATATTTATACAGAAATTTTTATTTATTTAAACAGCATCAATTTTTTGTCCTCCCCGGTTGAAAATTGGGACGAGCCCGTGAGCTATAAATAAATTTATGAATCCAATTGAAATGATCTGTGGTCTGTGTGGCGCAGATTTAAAATGCTAATTTTACCACACGAATTGATGAAATGCAAACCCTTTTTTACTTCAACCCCTCTCTCTCTCTCTCTTTTCAGGCTCCTAGCACTTCAGGCGGTAGTCAGATAGCCACAGTGTCCCACCTGGTCGCCCTGGCTAAACAACAGGGCAAGGCAACATCCAAACCACTCGCGACGACTCCAACAGCTGGTGAGAAGGCAGCAGAATCAGGACAGACAGGCGAGAGAGAGGCGACAACCACAACCGCAACATCAGCAGCGGTATTGACGGATGGTCACAACGAACAGAGTCAAGCGAACGGTGAGGCTGGAGCGGCAGCAGAAGCATCGACGGCAGCGGCATCCGCTGATGGTGTTGTTTCAGCCTCCTCTTCTGCGGTGGAGGTGCTCGAGGATCCGCATTTGCAACAGCAGTTGGAACAAGTGCAGCAGCAACTACAAAAAACTGCCAAAACTGCTGGCGGTGGCGGCGGTGGAGGTGGTGGTGCCAGCACATCAAATGCCACAACAATTACATCGATATCAGCGCTATCGCCCACAACGCCACCACCGCCGCCGCCGCCAGCATCCACCCAGGCCTCAGCTGGACCGATGACAGCCAAGACCAGCACGCTGACAAGCTGCAACCAGGCACATCCGTTATGCAGTTCAGTGAGCTCTCTTCCCGTGACGCCCGAGACGCGGACTAAGCAGCCGCCAACTGCCTCGCCGGCACCCACAGCCCACCATCAGCATCATCAGCAGCAGCAACAGTTGTCCAGCATAGCCAATCCCATGCAGAAGGTGAACAAACGGAAAGAGACGCTCGAGGCAAAACGGGAACGGAAGGCAGCCAAAACATTAGCCATCATCACGGGTGCCTTTGTCGTTTGCTGGCTACCATTCTTTGTCATGGCCCTGACCATGAGCCTGTGCAAAGAGTGCGAAATGGCAATTAGCGACACGGTCGCCTCGCTCTTCCTTTGGCTGGGCTATTTCAACTCCACCTTAAATCCGGTAAGCAACGAGTTTTAAGTTTTAGTGAATATTCATTCAATATCATACATCTTTAACTTTAAAGTGTTGCCTAGGTAACCAATGTTGGTAAACAAGGGAAAAGATTCAAACCAAAAAAAAAAAAAAGGAAAGACATGTCTTGTCTAGCACATATAAAAGCTTATCTTCTAATCATTTTTGGTCAGGCTTAAAACTACACAACAATATTTCACAAAACTTACAATGGGTAGAAAGTAAGACCACATTTATCAGTGTTGTAAAGAAACAAATAAAGCCAAATTATACATTTGTCGCTTATTTAACATTTTTCTTCTCAAAAAAAACTGCACCTTAATTCAAGGTAACAGCATTCATTGATCCTAAATTCTTTAATTATCAACTTCTTAACGACAGAAAGGACCTTTAAAAAGATGTTTTCAGCTTTAACTTCTTTAAACAATTTTGTAAAAAAAATTAATTTTTTGATAAGATGTTAAATTCATTAACGAAAGTATTTTCAAAGACAGAACTATATCTTTTGACGCAATTGTGATTTTTTAACTACTTTTAACTGCCTTCTATTAATAATGAAAAAAAAAGATTAATTTTTAAAAAATTAAAGTTGGTTGTAGGCCTTTTTCATAACTTTTACTCAACTTTTTCTTATAATTTTTAAAAAACTAACTTAAACTTTCGCCAAAGTAAATGCAAACTAACAGATTACTTATGTAAATATTTCAGTAATAAAACTTGAGCATTAATTTCTCGAAGATGTAAAAATCCTAAATTTAACATCATAATGTTAATGAATTCAGTGAATTCATCGGAATTCATTTTAGGATAATGTGACAATTTAGTTTTGTCAGCAAAGCATATTCAATTTGAATGGGAATATTAGAGAATATTTGCATACACTATGTAAATTGAGGGCATCCAACAGTTTTTGTAATTTCTCTATTCTAATTTTGTTGCTCTCTTGGTTTTTGCTTTTCCAGGTCATCTATACAATATTCAGTCCGGAATTTCGTCAGGCCTTCAAGCGGATACTCTTTGGCGGCCACCGACCAGTCCACTATCGGAGTGGGAAGCTCTAGATAGTGCATGCGAAGAGGCGAAGAAGGTGAGTTTCAATATTCTTATTATTACAATAAACATTGTGAATGAGCTTTATCATAATGATGATGATAATGATGATGATAACTATGATGGTGCGTCCTTGTAAATGAAACTCAAACACGCAAACGCAATTGCATTGCTCTGTTTTCCTTTTATATTTTTCCAATTTCGCCAAGTTTCAATTTTCAATGCAAGAAACGAAATTGATATTGCCTCAATTGTGTTGCCACTTTTGCTGTTGCAGTGCAGGAAAGTGTGTGTCTGTGTGTGTGTATGTGGGTGTGCGTGTGGGTGTGTGCGTGTATCTGTTCGTTTTCTGTCGCTTTCGGCATTCAATTTCGCAAGTCTTCTTCGAGTAGACAAACATTCAAATTACTAAAACGCCTTTGTGTGTTGGCAGTTGAAACAAAGTTTTGTTGAGAGGGGCAGAGCCAGAGCCGCATGGACTCTGAAAATGGAAAGTTTTATCAGCAGCCCTTTATCGAGGCTGTCATCTGCAGGCATGAAACGATTTAAAAATTCACTTGGCCAATGCAACAACGCCAACGGCCATTAGAATTATGGCCCCGACCTCATCCCACCACCGCTCTGTACCGCCTCCCTTCCATAAATGCGAACACTTGCTACCACTCTCATTCACTCACTCACTTTCTCTTGGTTTACATCTCCGGTTTTTGGCTTCGTCTCCGACTTATCTACAAAGGAGCTTTGAATAGTTTCATTTGCATTTCAGAGAAACCGAGAAAGAGAGAGAGAAGGTCATACCATCTGCTTGTGGCAGGCAGTTAAATCTGTGTGCCATTCATTCATTCATTCATTTGGCAACATAAAAGTTAAATTAAGTAACATTAATTTTAGAAAAGCAAAAAAACAAACAAAATAAAACGAACAATTTGTATTCTGCATTGGATTTGTATAGCAAACTTTTTCTCTGACATCTTTTCTCAATAAAACATTTAACCATTTTCAGACGCTTCTGCTAAGGGCGGATAACGCCAGTAGCCTCTTCGGCGAGACAAAAGAAAAGTAATTCCAACACCACCACCACCACCACCACCAATTGCACCACCAGCAACCACCATCCAAATGCACCTCCAAACCGGGAAAGCGAACCCCCCTTCTTCCTCCTACTTCTTCTTCTAGATGTATACCAAAAAGATGACTCCAATTCCAGTAACATATGATAATTGTTTAAGTGTAAATAAGTTCAGCTAAATGTGGTTAAACATATAATATTAAAAAAAAGTTAGTTAAGTATTTAGCTAACTAAAATTTTTGTAAATGACAAGTGGAGACTGTGTTTTTTTGTTATCTACTCAAAAATGTTGCAAAGTAACCAAAGTAAAACCAAAATACTAAAATTATAAAAAAAACAATGAAAAAAACTAATCAAAATGGAAAATAATTAGTCTTAAGCTTACTTATCTTTAACTAATATATACTTATATATATATATATATATAGAGCAATCTACTTCCAACTTAAAGTGTGTATTTTTCAACTTGAGCTACACATAATATTTAAATGCTTAAGATACATACAATATATACATAAATATATATAATTGTTAGATGTCATTATAACTGCAAATAGTACTCGATATTATTAAGTACATTAACCTTAATATATAGACAAAAAACATTTAATGTGTAACCCAACTGTTGAGTCTTCAAAATTAGGTAAATCAACCTAGCTTAAGAATAATTAACGCTAAAAAACAGAAAACAAAAAGCAAACCTGTTTAAATACAATTTAAATTAAGGGAAAAAAACAATTGAAATTATATTAAGAAAATTGTTGTATTATTTATTATTATTTAATGCTAAGCAAAAAATTAAGAGAAAAAAACAGTAGGGGCTAAAAGTTAATAGACACTTCAGAGACAATGAATTCTTTTTATAGCTTACCTTAATTTGGTTTAAAAATAAAATACATTGTCTTCAGCAGAGTATCGATAGTTTTTGAAATTCAATTTAAATGCAAGCAATTAAATGTTTTAATAAACATTTTCTAATTTCTTATTTTTTACAGCCAAAATTGATTGTTAGTGCAAATGTTTTATAGATTAAATCTATATTACTTGGAAATTACCTGCAAAAAGTACTTTTTATTAGTTTTCTTTCAAAACCTGAAATAATATTAATTTTAATTTAATTTTAGCAAATGAACATTTTCTTGCTTGCATTGTAAGGGCAAAAAATAAATCAAAACCTTGCTAAATACAATGTTTTTGGTTTTTAAGTCTCCAAGTGTATCTAGACTTTTGGTCTTTACTGTATATGTATGTACAAGTGTTGGTAATTATTTCCCCTACCCCTACAACTACATCTCCCTCACCTGTTAAGGATTTCTTTGAATAAGTAAGCATAAGTAAAAATACAAACAAAAAGTTTGCCTAAGGGTTTAAGTGTAATATTGAAAAGCAAAACTACTTTCGGGAAAAATGGGTAAAAACGTAATTAGAAAAATCGGCGAGTACTATTTAGTAACAAAAACATATATTAATTAGCTATAATTATGCATAAATGTTACTTAAAATTAGGTAAACCAAAAGAAAACTATAGACAAAGGAAAACAAACAACAACAAAAATATCAGAATGAAAAACATGAAACAATACTTGAATCCTTTTGAAAATGAAAATCAAAAACTTAAAACAAATTTTAGCAATTTAAGTGTTTTGCAAATCTATGTCTAAAAATGCAATTTGTTACCATATTGAGCAATAATTCGAAGGACCTCCACATACACAGACACAAACACACACACACGCACATCGAAATTGTAGCCTAATTTTCGAAAAATCAATTTTGTAACATTTTAATTTATCTTATTCAAAATGAAACCAATTGGCGCGCGCATTTTGAAACAGACAAATTTTAAATGTGAAGAATTATTGCCTGATATGGAACAAAAAAAACCAAAACAGAAAAAAAATAGTGAACACATTTCATATAAAATAAACAAGATAATAAGTTGCAGTAAACTTGCTAGTACTTGCTAAACAAAAAAAAAACAAAACTTTTGCTGTAAACTTCCATTGGCTGCAAATAATACCTAAATAAACAACCACTTTCATGAAACAATTCAACCTTGATTTTTTTTTTTTTTTGCAATGTAAACATATCGATTGGTAGGTAAAAATAACTATTTTATCGATGCAGATGAATTGATCCCCGATTTGTTAATTCTTGTTTATAATTGGATTTACTTTCAAATTCAAATTTGTAAATTATCGATGAAACTAACGATACTATCGATGGTTTAATCCTGCGAACAAATAAATATCGATAAGCTATCTATCGATGTTTTTGCATTTCTAGCGGGAAATAAGCGCCAGTGTTGCCATTTAGCCTTTTTTCATCTCATTCGCAAGCAAGGACTTTACAGGTGCAAACACTGTCAGCAAAAGACATAAAAAAGGCTAGATAAAAACACTGCCTGCAAATGTTTTACGTCAGCAAACTTAACCTGCTTTAAATTTTATGATTTTGAAAGTCATGCAAATCATTTTTGCTGAATTCCAATGCGTTTATATATAAATTTTATATCCAACTATTTCAAGTCTGTTTATGGAGCAGAATATAGTTAAATAGTTCTTGAGACTTTAAGCAGACTGAAAGACATAATTCTATCGGGAAAATAAGGGCATGAGTTTTTTAAATACTAAATTTCAGAAGTTCCAAAAATTCTTCCGGATTTTGATTCATGCACGATCTAGATTTGACATCAATTGTTGACTATACGATCCTGTCTAAAGGTTGAAAAAATGGCTTGATTTTAAAGTTATAAATAAAAATTTCGTATTAAACTCTTCTTGAATATTTCACCCATTCTATCCCAAGAGATCAGAAATTCGTTTAGTTTTTTTTTTTTTTTTTACACCGAACTCGGTGCTCACCGCTAGAGATAACTGATCTAAATTAGTTACCGCTTCAGGGCTTTTTTTTTATTTTTCATACTTCTTGTTTTTTTTTTTTTTTTTTTTTTGGAATTCAAGCAAACGATTATTCATTCATTTTTTGTTTATGGGTTTTTGTTCATTTGGAGTACAATATAAATACATATTTCAAATGCTTATTTTGCAGATACATTTTCAATACAATATTTTGTTTTATTTTTGTGTTAAAGACATCGTCCAATGCCACCGAATAGAGGGCAAAAAGAGAGTCGATTTCAAAATATTTGATATTTAATCAATCAATGTCGAATAAAATACAAATACGATCTCGTTGTTAATTCTTCTTTTTTGTGTTTTTGTTTTTTAATTGTTTGTATTCCTTTGGTGTATTGATAATTTTAAATTTTATTTTACCTTTTGCAAATTTAAAGTGAATAAAAATTGTTGAAAGTTTCGTTGATGATGATGCAAAAACTTATATGCGCTTTGTTTTGGATGATTTATTTCATAATTTCATTCAGATATTAATTAGTTAATATATATGTGTGTGTGTATTAGATATAATATAATTCCAGCACATAAGGATCTGTCGATGGATTGGAAATTGCAGCAAATCCATCCGTGCTCCAATGGATAGTTGCGCGACATCTGTGATCTATCGAGAAATCCTCTATATGTATCATCTTCTTTTTTATGTCTTGAATCGAAAAGTTAAAAAAAAAAAAATTTCTAGGCTTATCCAGTCAACTGCAGTTTTGACTATCCAAAGCCTGGAATATTTATGGAATTGTGTGAAGATCGGATCATTCGAGGGTTTTGTATAAAATTTTGCTGTTTGCTCACGACAGCAAAATTTGATTCAAAGTCCACATTTGACAAAACGAACATTTTTTAGAACTTTCTAAAAAGGCAAACAAAAAAATGTGTGTTTTTTCTCTACTAGCAAATAATTGATTTACTTTTGGCTTAACAATTTAAAACTAAGACAAAAATCACTGCCAATTTTTGGATTTCTTTTGTACTTAAATGCCAACATTTGGAAGAACCGATTAGAAAAATGAATTTTGTATGTGTATGAATTTTGTAATGAGGTACATTCCTTATATACTTAGAGGATCGTTTCATTTCATTCCAATACCATATAGATTTATGCTCATTACCATTATTTAGTGTATATATAAAAATAACTTTTACTTTTTAAGTGTACTTTGCCTCTTCATGCCAATTGCAATCTTATTTTCACATGAATATGACTTTCGAGTGACTAGGATAAAAAATAAAGCAGAAAGAAAAATCACACATTTTTCCATCCAAAATTTTTCGAATTTGTATCTTTCTTTTTCTTGGCGTTTTTTTTTTTTCGATTCCAGTTTGATTATTTTTCTCGTTGATCTGATTAATAAATTATGGCTCTAAAGTGCACAAAAAAAGTGTGAATTTGAAAAAATGGCGAAAACTACGCTAGAGAGAGAGGAATAATAAATATATATATATTTATGTATACATTATTTATGTATATATAGTAGGTATATATTTTTCATTTTGAATATTTGCTTTAATGCAATTATTATGTGTTGTTGTTGTTGTTCTTGTTTGTTGATATAAGTATTTTTTTTATATATAATTTTACTAGGAAAAACTTTTGCTTTTGATATAATAAACGCACTAAGATTTTGCAATAAGTTTTAAAGCTTTTTTGTAAAGTAATTATAATTCAATAATAATAATAATATGCTTTTGTTCTTTTCTTTTTCTTCGCATATATATGTAAATGTTTCGTTAGTAGTTTCCCCTCTCGCGGTGGCGAAAGGGTTGTTATTACTCTTTGCTTTAAAATTCAACAGTTTTTTGGTTTGTTTGAAAAATTAAGTTTTGCTTTCAGTTTTTGTGTGTTTCTGATTTGATTACGTTTATTTCTTATACTTTTGTCAATTTGTTGGGATTGCTAGTACATATATAGATATATATTATATATATCATATACAGATAAACATATGTATCTTATGGTTGTCCGCTTTGTTATTAAATTTTTTGGTTGGGATATTCGTGTTATCAGTTAGCAAAGATATAAACAAATATATAACGGATACGAAGGGCGTTTTGGAGGGAGAAGAATTTGTTGTTGGTTTTTTTGCTTGATATTTCTGGGCCTAGCTTCTCTTGTACACATTTTTCACATATGTATGTATAAATAACACTTGTTAACATTGGATTGGTACATAGAATATATAGATTTAGTAGGTATATTTTATTTTTTTTGGTTGTTGATATATTTGTTTTCTGGATTTTAATAGTATTGCTTATTGTAAGTGTTGGTTTTTTTTTTTTTTTTTTTGTATTTACTCTTCAATTTACACACATACACATTTAGAAATATATATATATATATTTAGATATAGAGGATATACATATGCATACGTGGTTCCAGGTGGCTTTCGACTGGTACTGGTGTCATCAACTTTAGAACTTAAATACGAAATCTGAGAATTGCTTGCTTGATCCATTGATCCATCGTTTCTTCTTCTTCTCGCCTCGGCCGCGCATCGCTCCAACTCCTCCAATTTTGCATCGACCGCCTTAAAGCACTGTGCATGAGGATTTCTCACGGAACGGATTAACCTTTTGGCTGGTGAAACCAGTCAACAGATAATCCTCCTGCTCATGCTCTGTTATATATTTCATCATTTTGTTGCATGATTCCGATACGGTTTGCCGGTCGATGGCCGCCTCCCGGCGCAGCTGATCAACGACAATCCGTTGCTGTTGTAAGGATGATGACATTACGTCCATGATGGCTGTCTCGGATAGGCCTATGGTTGAAAATGGGTTCACTCAGTGATTCAGAGAGAGAGATAAGGTAGATTCGTTTTTTTTTGGGGTTCGTGGGATGGGTTTTAATCTGGTTAAATTCTTTTTTTGTATGTAGTGTTGGTTGTGTGCTTTGGTTTTTGGCTTGAAATTCGCTTTGGCAATTTTTTGCAATTTAAGACTTTTCTTTTGTTTGCTGGAAAGTAATAATAAAGAAGAATAGGATTTCGTTTGCTGCAAAATTTCGGTTTTGTTTTGTTTTTTACACAACATTAAACAGGAACAGGCAAAAAATTTACAAGAGACGAGAGTAATAGATGATGAGTAAGAGAGAAAGAAGAAGAGTGAAAGAAGGATGAGAACTTTTCATTTTTAGTAGGATTAATTTAATCGATCGCTAATTAATTTATTCAGCCCATTATCTGACCTTGACATTGCTATATACATTTGTATATATGTACATATATATATTGCTGTCAGGGCCAGTGATTTAATAGCAGGATAGTAAAAGTGATTGATAAAGAGATTCGCTTAATTGCAAATAGTAGTAGGGGAAAAATAGGTTGGTCCGCACAGAAATATATACGCAAACATCTGCCATAGAGGGCTAGATGGATTGATAGATAAACAGACACAGACCATTTAGTTAGATATATATACGCACACACACAAACACAACTACATAGACATAGACTATTATTCAGACTATTTATTTAGTTATTTACCAGCCAAGTAACTTAATTATTTCTTTAAAATTTCCAAAATAACGCGAGTTGATGAGTAAAAAAAAATGTATAGATACACACCCAAACTAGAGATGGCCCTTTTTCGCGATTAGTTAGGGATGGACGGATTAGTTTTAGTAGCCCTAAATGCCTATCAACAACTCTATGCAAGGAGTTCACACAAGTTGGCAACTCTGAATCCGGTTACGGTTCGGTTTGTTGTTTTCCATCTGAAGTTCTTGTATTTTTTTTTTTTTTGTGGACATGTTCTCTGCAAACCAGCACTCTGTTGTACATTATCATCATGAATGGTCGGCCGAGGAAGAGGTGCAACTGTTTCATGCCATGGAGGGGCTACGTCCTGTGGGCATCAACAAGCACTTCTATATGTCCTGTATTGCCCAGCGCCTGTCGAAATCTTTGAATCGTGAAATACCCAGTGAATTAATTTGGAGGCACTTGGGTACTATGTACAAGTTGAAAGAACTTGATGATCTCGAATCTCTGCCATTTCCGAATGAGGAACGCGAATTTAGTCTTCCCGAACAAGACTATGGTGCATTATTAAAGTCTGTGGATGCGCCTGCTGCCATTGGTGAGGAAAAGGAACCCAGCGAAGCTGCGGTTGGCAGTGACTCTAGTACAAATGGCAAAGGTGAGTACCTAAGACTTATCAAAAGAGACCCATAATGCTAATATTTAAACTTTGTAGCTGCTTCTGGTCCACCTAAAGTTTCGGGATCACAGTCGTCGAACTCTACCAAAGATGCGGACAAGGATAAAAAAGCAGCGGCTGTGGCTGTCAAGGTTCTGGATTTACCCAAACGACCAGCCAAACGTACTCGTGGTTCTATGTCAAATGAATCCATTAGCCCCTCAACAACGCCTCCACCTGTCCAAAGTAGCAAGCGACGTCGCATTTAGGAACCGATGATCGATTGTAGGCAATTTATACCTAGTTCACTATTAGATGTAGTTTTAAAAAAACAATGACCAAACAACAATGACAATGTAAATATAAAACTTTATTCTTCGAAATCATTGTTGGTTGAATCATTGTCGTCATCCTCGTTGGCCTGCACAGCGGGTCCCACCGATGTCTGCATGGATTCCAGTAGGGACTTCAATAGTCTTCGATTCAAATGATCGGTTTGGCTTAATTCACGCACATTTTGTGGCTCCTCAGTGGAAGGCACAGTAGTTGTTGTGCTTGTTGGAGGCGTGGGCGTGGCTGTTAAGCCGATTTCAATGTTCTCTTGACTGGGCATTATGTTTCACTTTTGTTGTAAAATCTGGAAATCTATTTTGTACAAATGATTCATTTGTCAACTCTCCGTCCCTGAAAATCGATATCAACATTTACAATCGATAACAGATGACTGTATCTTTATTGTGGTAGCCGTAGTTGACAGGAATACCATCTCTAGTACCGCTATCGTTGTTCGTTTGTATTTTGTTCTAAAATCTCCCGCTCGAATTCAATTTTATAAAACGAAATATGTTTGAGCTCGAAACGGAAGATATGTTGCCGCGCGCCGCACCCAGGCCGTGTGCAGGGATGCCAATGGGCATGGATATGGCAACCAATGAACAGACTGTCAAGCCCATAGTACCGGAAGTTTCCTTGATATTTGGTCCGAATGCACCTTCAGGAGTTCCACCCACATCCATGCAATCACAAAATAACGCAGATCCCAAAACTCAACCGGCGCCAACTCCCCCTAGTTTTGCATCTTGGAAGAAGCAAATGCTGCCTCGTGTTAACTTTCCGCCAGTCCTATCCACAGAGTTGGGACCCCGTCCTACCCACACACATAACCACAATACTAATCTGACCAGCAGCTCCTCTGGTTCCACAGTGAGCAATGAATATATTATTATACCTAGAGACCGCATCTATTCAACAACAGGATCAGCAGTAACACCTCCTCCTGCAACGGCTAATAACCCAATTTGCTATATGGAAAAACGAAGGGATATAGATTATTTGCCATCTCCGCGATCGGTTAGCGATGTCCTCACTATTTGTGTAAGCACACAAACGGATAATTTGAATAGATCCCCTCCAGCCACTTCTCCATTAACCATTGGTGGTGGTGCGTGCTCACTGGATGTTAGTAATTTGGTCCATAAGCAGGATTTGGCTGCGCTGGTGTCTTTGTTGGAGACGATGCGTGATGAGCAGCGTCAACTGAAACAATTCTGCGAGTCGTTGGTCAAACAGCAGCAAACACGAACTGCACCTTCTACCAAGACATCAACAGGATGCCAGTGTGAAATTATAACAATCAATCAAAATAACAATGGTAAGTAGTAAAGTTTCAATGTGGTTTTCTATTATTACTAATCTTTATCCTCAGTCAAGCGCCACACTCCAATTATTCAGGACTACATAATAGAGGAAGAAGAACCAGCACCGCCTCCTTGCAATCCCAAAGTCGTTCGTACTCAACCTAATCAATACCAGTCTCCCCGGCCTATGGCCCAATCTACTGGTTATCGAGCCAACACTCCAAATGGCAAAATAATGCCCATGCCCATGCACATTACAAAACCCAACACCGAGAAGAGCCTGGTCATGAATGAATTGGCCCTCAAGTATTTGCGTCAACCTGTCGATGAATTGATGAGGGAACTGCATGTATCGGGGGATTTGCCGGCTTCATCCTCCAATGCTCCACGCAGCCCCATGGCCGAGCCTCTGCGTCAAATTGATAATTTAACCGCTGCACAAAGTCCGAATAATATGTCGAATGCATCTTATAAATACCTCAAGAAATATCGTTTATTACCGGAGGATGAAATGAGCCCAGGATCACCTCAGCATCAGAATCAGCAAGCAGAGCCCATGCTGGATCTGGAAAATATACGCAATCAACCCAAGTTATTGTAGAATTTTAAATTCCCAAAACTTATGTCCCAGTTTGAATTAGATTTAAGTTTAAAAAACAATAATTAAGAAACTTTTTTTAAAACAATTTTTTTTTTTTTTTTTGATTATATTGTGTATTTAATATTGTAGTCTTATTGTTTATTGTTTTTCTTCTTCAATTGAAATATAATATTGCTATGTATTGTTCAGTACACAAAGTAGATATATATTTTATATTGGGCACAAGTTACGAAAAAATGTAATAAAAAAAAAATTAAATAAAATACAAATAGCATGGGAAATCAGCAAAAGTTAAAAGGATGGAGGCGAGTAAGAGCAAGATAGACAAAGCATTTAAGACACAGAACAGAAGAATTATATATTAATATATATATGACAGGATAAGATATAACCATTAACGCAAGACCAATTGCAATTCGGAAGCCGATTGTAGCAATACTTTCAATCCCTGCATAAAGCCAGCACATTGAGCAAAATCTGTGCCAAAAGCAATACGTGTATGGATCTCCAAAGCATTGGCATAATCATTTATTTGAATGTGTTGTATTATTTGATTCAAATATTGCACCGTCGTAGGAGTAAGCTGCAAAAAAAAAAAAAAAGGACCCATTAGTTTATCAGTTTATCTAGCATAGCTATAGATATTTCCTTACCCTGCCATCACGTAGGCAATCGTATAGATTCTCTAAACGTTTCACAACATCCACAAACTTGCGTTTAGTGCGCTGAAGAAGAGAGAGAAATAATATATTCAAAGGGCTAAAAGCATGATCCACTTAAAGTTAAAACTTACTGGATCATTGGTGGCACTAAGACAACGGTTCTTAAGTTCTTCGAGTACGGTTTGCAAATAGATATATTCCTCTGGCAGTGGTGGCTTCTCTTTGGGCAATTCCGGTTGACGTTGTATGGCTGTAGGCTGCTCCGTGTAGCCAATAGTCTGGATCGGCTGCTGCTGTTGCCACTGTTGCTGCTGTGGAGGCAATTGTTGCTGCTGCTGCTGTGGCTGTAGGTATCCTTGTGGCTGCTGTTGTAAAGGATTATTATTGACGGCAGCTGGATTGAAGTAAGGTTGATTCAATCCTCCCGTCGGTGGTGGTCCTTGCTGCTGATATTGAGCATTTGGATCGGTATAACCATTTTGATTCTGATTTGGATCCACACCAAATATTGGATGCAAAATGGGTGCAGCTGTCGGCTCCACTGTTGGTTTAGGTTTGGGCTAAAAGAGCGGGAAGAGGTTAATGGACAATGAATTAAGCAAAACCACTTAATGATAGTCAACTCACCACTCTCGAGGACTTCAATGCAGGCGGATCATTCCAGCCGGGGGGTGGTGTAGGATTACGTTGAATATTCTGCATTGGAGGCGGTGCACCAGCGGCAGGTGCAACTGATGGCATTGTGTCAATTGGCGCCACACCAGGCAGATAATTACCAGGCTGCGGTCCGGATCCAGCAAATGGTGTGGGATTATACGATTGATTTCCTCCCAAGGGATTTGTGTTGAAGGTCTGACTATTATAGACATTCGGTGCACTGGTTGGAACTGCCCCAGTAAAGGGAACCGCCGATGGAACCGGTGCAGGCATTGGGTTATAGGCCATGCCATAAGAACTACCGGGAGCTGCTACTGAAGGGTCTAGCACATATTTAGAGCGAGCGTGCAGACCAGTTGGCGCACTTGGTCCACCAACTTGTGGTGGCGGTCCACCTGATGAACTGGCATTACTAAGTGGTCGTGGAGGATGAGCCATAGCCGGTTCGGCCTTAATTGGTTGCGAATTAAAGATTTGTGGTGGAGCAACTGCTGCCGGTGCAGGTTGTACAGGAGCAGCAGGAGCGGGCCAACTTGGTTGTTGTGTCTGCTGTGGTGGCTGGTATGGATTAAACGGTGTTGGATGCGAGAAGGAACCACGTCCACCACGTGGCTGTTGTTGGTAACCAGTTGCAGCAGTTGGCTGCTGCCTATTCACTGGATTCACTTGACTGCCATAGTCTAAATGGACAGCATTATGCAGACGCTCCTTTAGCCCAGTCAACTGTTCATCTTGACTGCCGCTACCCAATGTGGTTATATACTGGAGAGCTGCTGTCAAGGCTCCCTGTGAGGCCAACAGTCCACCATATTCCGATATGAAACCTGCAAATCGTCCGGCCAAATCAACAGCTATACCCTGTTGTTCGAGGGATTTGCTCATAAGCATTACCACCTCGGCAAGATCTTGAAGTTCTTGGGTATTTAGTTTATAACCCTGATTTTTCTGCTCCAATTGTTTTAATTGATACCAGGCACTGACCAATTTATCAATACTTCCGGCACAGATGTAACACAACATGGCATTCCGAGTGAATTCCAAACTATTGCCAGACTCGCTTAACAAACGATCACCCAGACGCTCACAAATGTCCACCAGTTTGCGTTCACTATGCTTGAGGGCAGCTACCAGAGCCTCCTTCCACGAATCCATTGTGCAACGGTTCACGAAATCCAACCAATCCCTTGTGACCAAAGCAGAGATCACATGCGACAATTCACTCTGTTTCTGTTGCATTAGATAACGACTTTGCGTACGGTTTAGCACTTCAATGCCAGCAGTTGAGGCTATAATCAATGCCTCTGGTATACGTTGGGCTTCCAGACACAATTCAACAGCAGCTTCCGTGTTTCCTGTTAGTATGGCCTCGGCTATAAGACTGTCGGCATCTGAAAATAATTTGATTTTTTAATTTAATATTCATCCAAATTTTATTTCTACTTACGTTCACCACTTGGAATTTTAAATTGTGGTCTGACCGTGGAAAGTGAGGCAAAATCATTGTGATTCTGGCCATCGATTGCATTGTTATCCAAAGTTTGCTGAAGGATTATAAAAAATTTAGAATGAATTTAACTTCAATTAACAAAAACAGCAAGCGTTAAACTCAATAAACTTAAGACAAACAAACAAAAAAATCTATTCTCTAAATCTTTTTCTCGATGAGGAACCGCTTACTGAATTATCTGTACTGTAATTGGTACTCTGATCGCACTCGACCTCAGAAGAGTCACTCTAAGCAGCATGAAATTATGTTGAAAATTAAATTCAGAAGGGAAGAGAGAATGTAGATGGAGGGGGTCAAGCCATTTGTTACTGATAGCTTTAGTATAGATAAGACTAAGGCAGAGCTAAAACTAACACTCACATGGGTTAATGTGGAAATGCGGGTGGTTAGAGTGTCCACATCAGATTGAGAATTCGTTTCGTTTTCCTTGATAAACTTGTTGAACTTGACATCGATATCGTCCTTATTGTAGCCTGTAGTTGGAGGGAGAGAGAAATGATGTTTCTTCTTGAACATGTCTCTTAAGACTTTGGCTTACCCAAAAGATTAAGCATTTCCTCTTTGGGATTCAATTCAAAATTAGCCTTGATAAAGTACCAAAGATAGCGACCATGCTGATCCGCTGTATCATCTGCACGTTGGCGACAATAATCCCCATAATTGGCATCGGCTAGTGAACGCTCCAGGGCTTGGGCACGCTCCACCAGTGTCGTTTCAGTGGTCAGTTGGCTAATCTTGACGGATTTCGAAGTGCCATTGAAACTGACCAGTTTGCCACCAAACTAGATAGAAAAGGAAATTAAGTAACTATAAAACACGACATATTTGATGGAATTTACCCCAAAGGCAACGCCACATGGTCGCTTCATCCATTTGGGTGCACGCACGAGATCATGATAGACAACTTGGGTGGCCTGTTGAGGCACTGGCTCTTGGGCAAATTGATCCATGCCAGGAAAAGAGTCGGCAATTTTATTGGATGTCTGAACCAAATGATGAGTTCCGCCGTTCAAGGAATAAATCGATACAGATCCTTCAAGGCTGGCACTAGCAACCAGAGCAGGATTTCTGGGACAGAATTGTACATCAGAATACCAAGATGCTGTAGTGGCCACTTCTGAGAGGATTTCTCCTTCTGGTATTTTCGTATTTGGATTCCAGCAGTAGATATGATTATCCTTGCCGCAGGATACCATTAAATCGGGATCCTGTAGGCACCACGACATGCCCAAAACTCCACGATTGTGTATCTGATATGTCTTGGCCGGGGCTGTGGCATAACGTAGATCCCAAAGCTGTACAACCGGCGCCTGATCATCCTCGGAGGCCAACCAGACTTGCGTAGCTGCCTCCGGATGCCATTCAATGGCATGCCATCGGACACGAGATTGGGTATCAGAGAGCTTAATAATTTGTTGACTCTTACGCAAATCCCAGATAACACAACGTGAGCTAAAGACCGAAGCTAATATATGCTGCACCTGTCGATTCCACGCCACATTTTTCACATCTTCTAGGGGTTGGGTCTTTGCCCCAGGATTCATATGCGTAGCGGGGTTGTTTAAGTCCCAAATATAAATCTCAGATTCGGAAGCACATGAGGCTAGTAAATTATTTTGAAATGGATTAAAATCCAAGCCACTGACAGCACCGGTGTGCTTATCCTGTTGGGCAACTAGGGACTCCTCATTGGCTAGCAGCTTTCCTGCTGAGTATATATTAATATGACCAGCTTCACAGCCACCAACAATGAGACCATTCGATCCACCCGTGGGACTCCAAATTACTTTTTGGAATCTGCAAATAAAGCCAAGATTATTATATCTAATCCCGTCAAGAACTACTTTCGGAACTCACTTATACTGACTGGGCACGCTGCCCTTTAGCTCCAATTCGTAGGTGGCATCACTAAAATTTGGTGAATAGACTTCGAGTGTTGAGCTGGCATTGGAATCAAACTGTTGAGCCGCTGTGCCGGCAGCTAAAAGAATTTGCTCTTGCTTGGCCGGCGACCAGGCAATGTTCACCGTCTTTTGCAATTCCTTGATCTTCATGATGATGAGATGATGCCTACAATTTGCAAGAACATTCAAATTAACTGCAATATCGTTGCCCACCTCCTCCACCTCTTCTACATAAAAGTATGTCATATCACATATGTACGTCCAATTGGATCGCGCCCCGTCATCAGTTTTTTTTCTCTTCTTTTTCTTAGTGGTATTCTAACCACTGCAGTCGGACCGGTGGGGGGAACTTTTAATTAATATTTAACTTACACAAGCTAGTAAATCCTCTATACTGCTTCTGGGCGAAAACAAAACTTTAATTATTTAATATTTCAATTATTTTTCTTAATCACAATTAAATTTCTGGACCGCTCGCCAATAACAAAAAACATAACCGAATTCGCCACTCATAGATGAATTCGCTGTAATTAAGTTAACAGGGCGTTAAATTAACAGAAATCGCAGACGATGCAGCCCTCAAGTAAAAGTAAACAATAATACTAAATTCACCGTCTTTTTTAATTCAGTTACAATATATATATAAATAATAATTAATTCTGATTTTTAGTATAGTAGAAGTTGGTATGTAATGTATGCTGAGCATTTGATGACTATTTAGCTGCCGTAATTGCCGTTACACGTTGCTCCACCTTGGCTACCTTGCTGTTAATCGTTTCGAGATTTTGGGCAAATGTTTCCTGGACCGAATGCAGCAGTTCTTTATTATTAACCAGACTCGTGGTAATGGTACCCTGCTTCTGTTCAATTTCGGCTATGATCATTGCGAAATTGTTCGCTAATAGAAAATAATTTAATTGAATATTAATAAGGTAAGGGAAAATATATTTGTCTCACCATATTTGTGTAGGGCCTCCAGGGCCTGCATACGTTCAATTACATGTGGTAATATCTCAACGACAGGCTCTGTCCTCTTGGCTATATCATAGAGTTCAACGATCTTCTGATCACGCTTAGCATCCTGGGTACTGCCGCTGGATTTTTCAGCAATGGCATCCATTTTGCCAGTTAGCGTGGATAGACGTTGTTCTATAGCATCGAGTTTTTCGGGTTGAAGGAGAGCGGCTTTTGTGCTCAACTGACGCACTGCCTCCAGAACGTTTGAGGTGTTGGTAACAGAGCTCAAGCGACTTAGTTTATCTGGCTGAGCGCCCACAGCCTTTTCCAGTTGGTATAGACGCTGCTCAAGACTTGCCACACGAGCTGTTGCTGCAAAATCGGTTCCAGGTGTGGGAATGGCAGTTAGGACACCGGATTGCTTGAACTCTTCTACCTGGCTAATGAGGGCTTTCACTTGTTTGCTATTGGGAACCTGTTCTTTGCCCAGCACTTGCTCAAGCTTCAAAGATTCCAGCACTTTCTTTGCTGTACTAATAACCGTAGCCACCGCGTCATAGGACTGTTTCTCTTCGTCGGCAATTTTGCGATCTACTTGCAGGGCGGCCACTTCATTGAGTAGCTCATTCATTTCAATCTGCAAGCGTTGACATTTTTGCACAGGCGTCTCCTTTTCACCTTGACCCACAAGCATATAGTCGCCACTGCCAACTCCACGCATATCATAGCCTCGCCCGATACGTCGTCCAATGCTCTCAGAGAAGTCAACACTGCCCTCCAAAGTGGCTCCACTGAAACGTTTGTGTGCCACATTCGCCGAGATGTGCAATCGTTCAATCGCTTCATTCTCCGGTTCCTCATCATAGAAGTCAGATGTGTTTTCACCTTCGGGCTCATCGGGTGTCTCATACACATCGGGTTGGTCATAAGCCTAGAAGAAAATACAAACTTTGTTTTTGAATATATTTATTATAACTACGTTACACTTACTATTCCTGGTAGGTTTTGGAACTTGGGATCGGCCATTGTTTTGGTTTAATAAGCAAAATTATTGCAAAAAAACAAAAATCTAGTTGGATATCTGATGTCACCGTCACCGTCAATGGAATTCGCCTTAGCTTTTGCGAAAATTCGCCCCATCGAATTCGCTTATTTCGAGTCGCACTGTCTCGGAATTCGCCCAGTTGCCTATTTTCGCTTTGCCAAAATGAATGACTCAGACCTTAGCACTGACGCCACTGTTACTACATTGAAACAGCTGATTTGTGGGGAGTTTGTGAATTGTGGTGAATTTTATTCAGACGGAAAATTAAGTATACGCACACAGGTACAAGCTAGGCCTCTAAGCCTGTCGCATTTATAACTGAGATAGCCACAAAATAACGGCTGCCAGGGAATAACTGCGCTAATTTCACGTGATAAATACAGCTATAAACATTGAATATACCATTAAATATATGTACACAAAATATACAAAGATAAAGTTAACACCTTCGATGATAAACACTTGGATTTCACAAATACACCAAACATCTAACAACCAAAACAAAATATGTAAAGTACAACAGTAAATAAACAACGACAACAACAAAGGGCTAATTCGTAGAGAAAAAAGAAACATCAAACGGCCTGGCAAGTTAACGTCTGCCCAGAATCTAGGGGTCAACGCCAGCTACCAAAAATAACAATACACCCACGCAGCACCCATATATACATAGCCAAGAAGAATGTCTTCCTTTGAACACTCGCAATCGGGTTTTGATGAATTACCCCTAGAGGTAAGTTATACACATGCATAGGTATGTATATACATGTATGTATGTATGTATGTATGTATGTATGTACATGTATCAATCAACTCATTTCGCGTGACCCATTCTGTCCCAGACCCACACACATAATCAAATCGAGAATATATGTACATACATATATGTATCTATATCTATTTTTGGTAACAAGTCAGCTGACAAGAAACTATAATTTTTCAATTGCAGATTATATCGAAAATTTTTAGTTATTTGGGCTTCTCGGATCTTTTGGCTGGCGGTGCCACTTGTCAGCGTTGGCATTGTGCCCTGGATCAAAGTGAATTCAAGGGCCGTACCCGTGTCTGTTTCTCCAAATGTGTGTTATCCGATCAACATAGTCCGGCTGTGGACTTGATGCGATCTGAGAGATATTTTCGTCATTTCGTGTTTGAAGATGTTACCTTGGGTCAAGTGCAGGAGTTGATGACATTCATTGGACGGACAGCTCAAAGTTTGGCTCTCGATAATGTGGACTTGAGTGATAAACAATTGTATGGCATTTTACGTCTACTGCCCCACCTTAAAGTGCTTTCGGTGAAGCGTTGCCTGCCCCTGTTCATGTCGGCAAATTTTCTGGATAGTCAGACCAATGGCATCTGTGAATTGGCTGCCCATTTATCTGGCATTAAGGAGTTAACCCTGTGCGAGAATCAATACCTCACCGATGCCATTTTGTTGCGTCTGACCTCATTCATGCCCTCGCTAGAGGTTATAAATATGTCCGGTTGTCAGATTGCCTTTCACAATGCCATCCACAGACGTTTCTATCCCAATGAAGCTTCATCTGGTCCCAGTGAATCAGTGCTTACGTTTAAGTATATACTAAATATTCTCACACAACAGAGGAAAACTCTACGCTCCCTGGACTTCAGTCAGACTCTGATTGGACAGAGTCTGTTGGAGGTGATTGAATTGAATCTACAACTTCAGAGTCTATATCTGGCCGGCTGCAGACAATTAAATGCCAACACAATTCGTTCATTCCTGGCCAGTCAACCGGAATTGAGTATATTGGATTTATCTGGCACAGTGTGTCTAAATGATGAAAACTTAGCCATCATAGTACAAGCCAATACACAATTAACCGAACTGAGGATCAGCAATTGTACGGGCATAACGAACGCGGGAGCAGCTCATTTATATAGATTAAAATATCTTAAATCTCTGGATATATCCAAGTGTAATGGCATCACCAGCAATGGCATAACCGAAGGAGTGGCCCGCGAAGAGAACAGTATCCTTATGGAGCTTAATGTATCATATTTACAAATCTGTGAAGAGTGCATCAAGTCCATAGCAAGTAATTTGCGTTCTCTACGCATTCTGCACTTGAGTCATTGCATCAATGGAGTAACCGATGAGGCTATACAATTTGTAATTGGACAATTGCGTTGGCTACGCGAACTTTCATTGGAGAATTGTTGTAGGGTTAGTAACTTTTTCTCTCTCTCTGCTTAAAGATTAGTTTTTAATCTTGTCCTTTCACAGATTACAGATGTGGCCCTGACGGGTATAAGTATAGCCAAACTGGAGTTAAATCGTACAGAAAACTCTTCCATGGAGAATTTCTACCCACCGTATAGTCATACACTGGCCGAACGTGATAGTTTCGGCGGTTCACCTGAAAGATCCGTGAAGATCTCCTTACGCAGCAAAGCCGAGGAGGAAATTGTACGTGATGCTCGACGCAAGCAAGCCATGTTTGCCGCCTATGAAATGAATCTAATCAATGAGGAGGACTTTGAGGGTCATAATATACAACAGTTGCGTGGTCTGCAATCACTCAATCTACGTGGCTGTAACAAGATCAGCGACGTCTCTCTGAAATATGGCCTCAAGCATATTGAGTTACGACGTTTGCAACTCTCAAATTGTCAGCAAATATCTCTCTTAGGCATGGAGGCTCTCGCCTCTAATTGTCCATCCATCGAAGAATTAGATCTTTCCGATTGTTATAATATCAACGATAAGACTATTCAAGTGGTAACCAGCAAACTGCGACGACTACGAGCCTTGCATATCAGTGGCTGTAGCCAATTGACTGAGCATACTCTCGATGCCATTATAGTTAACTGCTCGTGTCTTCAGACTCTGTCCATTTATCGTTGTCGTCGCATGTATACGGACATTGAGGAACGTTTGTCGGGTGTACGTACTTTGCGGCATTTAAATATGGATAATCTAACTAGCATTGATAATGCCGAATTCTTCAGGCTAAAGAAACGTTTAGATTACTGATATTTTGCTGCAATTTTTGTTGTATTCGTTTTATATTATTTTCAATTGTACAATTTTCGCTAGTCCAAAAAATAGATGAAGGAGAGGCTATTGTTTCTTTGATAGCTATCTTAAGATAATCTGTGCAGATTAGATTGCAGCCTAAAAAAATCTTAAAACTTCCAAAGTTTTGTTTTTTAAAGTTGTTCAAGTTTTTCACGTTTGTTATTATTGGCACCCTCGAAAGTATCCTTAATATTTTTAGGGGAATTTTGAAAATTTCATATTTTTTAGGCTCAACCTAATGTACATACTAACTTAATATTTGTAGCTTTATACACACTTACATATACAATGGCGGCCACGAATTTAAGATGTTTATATTTATGAACTTTAGTTCTATGTAATTTCGAAACGTCTTAAATTCGTGGCCACAATTGTTTCTTATATACAAATACAAGAAATTCATTGATGTTTGTATGTTTATTGACAAACTCTGCATCAAAATGTCCAGTCGGTTCAATTAAATTATCTTCTTAATGGTTGTCTGCTTATTTTTTTTGTTCTTTGGTTTAAGTTTTCTGTTATGTTTTTTTGTTGTTTTTTCGATCGAGTAGATAGCAAATTTGTTGACATATAGCTGTGATTTTTTGTAAAAACTTGTACTTTAAGTATATAAATAATTAAGAAGATAAAGAAAAAACAGATTTATGTGATGATTTGTTTAATTTGTAAATTAAGTTTTGTTGTTGTTTGTGCTTAGGATTGCAAGAGTATAACTCTATTCGAATATACATAGTATAAATGTCTAAGAATGTTTTGCGCACAAAAAACTCTAAATGTCCATCTTAAAAGAAAATCATATTAATAAAAGGAGAAACAAACAAAAAAAAAAAAAAAAGAAGAGTATTGCCCATCGATATTTCGTTAAAAATGAATAGATTTTTATTTATTTAAAATGAGTTAAGAACATTTTGATTGTTATTCGTGCTAGAATCGTCATCATAGTTTTTGTTTTTTTTTTTTTGTTTGGAAAAGATACTTAAATTACGATTGAGACTAGGTAAAATATTCAAGATGATTTTTTAAAAAACTTTCTCGTCACGTGTAATATATATATTTCTCTACTACAAGTATGAAAATATATATATATGTACATATATAAAGTAATAGATTGTATGTATGTATTTTGTGCCCAGTAATTTGCTTTAGGTTATTTTTTGATCTAACCACCGCCACCGCCGCCAGAGAGTTCATCTTCATATTGCTTACGGAAACAATCACCCACAGGGAAGAAGTCCCAACTTCGTTGTTGATACATATTCCATACATATGTCTCTTGACCGGTATATTCAGTATCCGGTTTATTGATCAAATGCATCAGGAAGAACATGTAATTGGCCAGATTATGCTCTTTCTGGACATGCGTATCGAAACCATGCGGTACTATATCGAAGAAATCTTTCCCCATACCACATATGAAGCAATTCGATTCCATATTATCTTTGACCGATTCCAATTGATCACGCAGCTCACCGAAAGCGTCGATAATCAAACCCTGAATAATGGCCAAAAGGATAATGATGACAAAGAAGAAGAAGGTAATATCGAAAATGATGCGATACACTTCATAGTCATCGCCATCGGGATCACCGATCTCATCACCAATACCTCCACCAGCTCGTACACCCTTGTACAGATGGAAGACAAAGCAGGTCAACATGTCATGACATTTCTTATCAATCTCCTCATCCTCTTCCTGTATATAGAATTTACGGAAGAAGTTAAAGGCCACCACCGTATAGATGTACACTATAATGGTCAGGAGCATCACCGTGAGAACCAATTGTTTGCCATTGTGTGTTACGGACTGCAAAATCGTACGCAATGTCTTGAATCCAACGGCCACATCAAGCAAATGGGCGGCAAAGAAGAAATTATTGAAATTACCCATTACGGAGAAACTAAAGTACCACAGCGAATAGAGGAAAGCATTATCCGTAAAGGTAACACCCGCCTTCCATAACTGATAGCGCCAATCCACGTTCATGATGTATCTAAATATGCCTGTCTCTTCGCTTTCCTGGGCGGCAAAGGCTGTCTTCTCCATGCCCAGTAGATTGGATATGGAATCAAAGTCATAGGTCTCACTATACTTTTGTCGCACCTTCTTCTTGACAAACTTATCCCAATAGTTGACGGGGAAACTTTTGGCCGAAATGACTAGCTTATCCCAATGCGATTTAAAATCATCATCTTCCGGCTGTTCGGCAATAAAAAGACCATCGAATTCCAAGCGACGTGCAATTTCCTTTTCACGCTTGAAAATGGCCAATGGCACTTTGAGATGATAGTAGGCGATCAGCATGGCCAACGAGACGAGAGAGTGTAACATGGCTGCCATACGGAGTACGTGTTCCATGTAGAAAAAGTCCTCGTCGACGTGCACAAGTTCGGGTATATCATCGTCCATATCTTCGCCATCGCCAGATCCTCCATCGCCAGAGCCCAGACCACCACCACCAGAACCGCCGCCTAGGTCAACACCGGCTCCCGAACCAGAGCCCAAGATGAGTTCCTCCTCGGCAGAGCCCTCGGATTCTTCGGCAAATGAGGTTACCTTATAGAAGAGCAGCATGAAATTAATGCTAAAAGCCAACACCAAGGCCACATATTTCAGATTGTAGAAATTTCTGGCCAAAAAGCTGACAGCGCGATGTGTGTATTGCGAGAAATCAATTTGATGAACAGCTGGAGTCTCCTGGGGGGCAGCAGAGGATTTCTTGGCCTCCGCTTCAATCGATGCCATAGCCGCTTCTTGTGCCTTCTGCGCCTCCTGACGCTCTTGAGCAGCCTTTTTGGCTGCCTCACCGCCCAAAAGATCGACTATTGAAATGGGTTCTTGATGCGGTTCACCACCCTCGAGACCCTCAGCACCACCTGGAGCAGTACCATCTTCGGGACTAGATTCACCACCCTCTTCCATCGATGAATTTGCGGGAGATTCATGAACAACAACCTTATACATGCCATTTTCCTCCTTGTTGATATCCAAACCAAATGCCTGTACCGTCCCAGGTGGCTCTTCCAGCGGCAAGGGCGGTAAGGCTCTGCCAAATGTTTCCTCCTCCACCACAGGTTCCTCCTCCTGCTCGGGAGCAGGACCACGCATCAGATTCAAGAGTATGCCAAAGATATAGCGCACAACACAGAAGTGCGCATAGCCGGTGTAATAGAACATATAGAAGATTATCTTAAAGAAGCCAACAATCAGTTCGGGTATGGATTTGGTCTGCATCACGCCAATTTGATGTTTGATATTCGAAGGACTTAGCATATGGACACCGAATTTCAGACCTTCCTTCACCGCTGTAATCGTTCGTCTTATCGGATCCCTGGCAGCCCTCTCCTCCTCCTCTTCGCTCATGTAGGAACTGTAGGCCGTATCACGTTTAACATTACCGCCACCATCATCGGAGGCCATTAGACCGGAGGCATGAGTCATCTCAAAGATGGCATCCTCACAGAAATTGACAAACGCTTCGAGTTTCTCTTTATCGCCACCTTCGGTGACAATTGAATAGAAGAAGGCACGTTTTGACTCACGAATCTGAGGTTTCTCCCATTGTTCAATATTCGAGTCCTTGATCTCAAAGTAGACACGCTCAATACGTTTCGAGCTACCCAGAATTTCAATGCGTCCCAAGAAGGGTTCGAAATAGTTCAACACGGAACCGGCCGTCTCCAAGAAACGTGCCAAACGCGGCTCATTGGGCATATGTTCGCTGAGATTGGTGAGCAGCACAGCCAAGTTGAAACCAATCTCCTTTGATGGTTCATGGAAACGTTCCACAAAGGCTCGATAGTCGATTTTGCCCTCGTGATTGCGTTCGCAACAAGCCAAAAGGAAATCCATTTCTTCCCTACAATAGGAGAAGAAAGCTTAATATTGAATTTCAGATAGATTTTCATATGAAACTCACGGTGTGTAGTTCTTGGATTGTTCCATTTTCTCACGAAAATCTTTTGGTGTAACCCAGCCTTCGTTTTTCATATCGATTTCATGGAAACTTGGCGATTCTATCAAATCAGCCAGTTTAAGGAACATGTCGAAGTACTTGAGAATAAGCTCAACATTTGAGGCCGATTCGACTAGAGTGTCCACCATCTGTTTACCAATGGTTCCTGGAAAATACAATTACATGTAGGTAAATATATTATATTCTCACTGAGATTCTCTATAGTCCATACCATTCACCACATTACCCTCCAACATGGAGAGCATCATGGTTATCATGTCCTTTTGCAAATTCAATAGCTCCTTCAGCAAGTCCACCTGACTTGAATGTTTTGATAGTTTATCCTGCATGTGAGAGAAGAGGAATAGAAAACCTCCCACAGCATCCCATAACCTAGAGTGGGCCAAAGCCTGTTGATTGAGTGTACAAGGACCCTGAATGACCTCAGTGAGTGTATTGAAGACTTGACTGGCCACACCAATGGCCTTGAAGAAATTCGCCTTTCCGGCAGGATCAATGATCTCTTTGCTAGAGTAATGCCAATAGAAGTCCATAATGGATTCCTGAAGACGGAGCAAATAATCCACTGTACTGATGACCACATTCACCGTGGTGGTATTACCCGCCTGAGTACGCAAATAGTTTTGCCATTCTGGATAAGGAGAAAGATTTAGAAGTGTTCTCTCACGGCATTCCCACACGTATTACTCACCCAAATTATGGCCTTCACTGGTTAGTTGAATGAACCGGAACAGGGCACAAGTGAATTCGGCATCGTGCATATTCTTCTCGCCTGCTGCTCCCTCAGAGCCCACACCAAGACCTGCACCCGCACTCGGAATATACTCTTTTGTTTGGTTTTTTCGGGGGGTTTTTACAACAATAGCGGGATACATACACAGGATCGGGTGGATGGGTCATGCGAGTTCAAATCAAATTTATTTTGTTTTTTTTTTCGTTTTTGGGAAGACAAATCAATAATTGAACTTAGAGAAAATGAAGAGGCTTGGCAGCGCAAAGGAGGAGGAAAATGCCAACAATAAAAAAAACATTTGGGCAGGAGAAAAGCTCGAAAAGCTACAGAGGATGAATTAGGATCTAACATGACTTACCCTCTGCTTTGGTGTTACGTTCAAAGGCATCCAAGTCCAGGACACTGCACGAATTCATTAGCCCAGCAATTGAGGTAAAGAAACCCACATCCTTCTTCTCCTTCAGATGATTCAACATACCCATTTGAATGTCAATGTTACCGCCACGTAGAATGGCAATGCCGAGATTGAGTGTTGTCATTACCATCTCCGAAGGTATACCTTTGGAGGCGGAAATGTGCAACAGCACCATTTCGGCAACGCCGCGGTTCGAAAGACGCGCCTGGTGGAATAGTAGCTTCTGCTTCTCCATCTCTTGTTCCTAGTAGGGGGATGGGAAGTAAAATTCCATTCATTAAAAGTTCGAATCAATTAAGAAAAGTCTTTTTGAGAATTACCATTAGCCTGGATATGCGACACTTTTTATTTTGTTAGTTAGCATTTGGGATTATATTTTGGGGAAAGGTTAAATTTAATTTGTTTAGTTTTGGTTAGAGGTGTGCCCACTTACATGGATACTGGTGCCTTCGCCCTCTTCACCACCGCCACCCTCACCGCCCTCCTCATCACCGCCTTCCTCTTCCTCTTCGCCGCAGGATTTGGCAGCTATCTGAGCATAGGACATATACAGCAAATCTTCTTGAAGTGCTCCACTGCGTTCGGTCATGGCACCGCGACAGAATGTTGTAACCAATTGGGTCAATGGATCAGGTTTGCCATCGGTCTCCTCTTCATCCTTCTTGGATTTCTCAGATTCCTCGAATGTTTGTGTTAGATCCTCAACCATGACCTCTTGACCCACGTTCTCCTCTTGCAGCCATTGTTCATAGTAGCTGCGAGCAAAGATATTGCAAGCCCGATGTCTGCATGGTATGGGGGGAGCGTTAACCAAACATATAAGTTTAAAAGTCGAATTTATAAATTAAAAAGTATTAAAAAATCACACACAACATATGTGGGCAGCGTGCTTTTAGTTCTTTTCAGTTAGTTTTGAATTAATATTTAAATGAAAATAGCATCGGAATCAGCCGAAACAGTGAAAATATCCTTGCAAATGTGGAGCGACTGAAAATAAACCCGCCATACTATCTAGGACTTTGGAGTAAGAGTAAAGTCTGTTAACATTGAGGATATGTTCTTTTTATTTTCTACAATTTCTGATTACAAAATGTCAAAAAAAAGTTTATTTTTAGTTTTTTTTTTTTACTATATGCATACAGAAGAATCAAAGTTACTTTGGAGTCCAAGTATGGACCACTATATTGTACTCAATGAGCGATCAAACCCCTGGACAGACCGCCTTAAATGTCTCATATCTTTTATTCTTGATGCAACTTGGATGAGGAAATTTTGACTAGCGATATGATAGTTTTGTAAAAAAATTGTAAAGTCTTTAAAAAATGATTATAATATTGCAGTTTGAAGTAAAATTTTCAAATATTATTGAGTTAGGCCACTGAGACACCTCATTCAGACTGGACATTGGCTAAAAGTATGATACTTAAATCTTTCTTTAAACCAACAAACAACTAAAGTTGTGATTTCAAATGAAATTTTGAAATATTTTTTGAATGTTAAAAGAAAATCCATTTAACGATGTATTTTTGGCTCTTTGCTTAAAAATTGGTTGGATTTTCTCTTAATAAAGTCCTGACAATAAATGATGGCTTTAAAATTGTAGTAAGACTATATGGAATGTTTTTAAACAGGGACATATGTTTATATATACTCTTTTGTAAGTAAATTTGTCCTTATTTTGATTATAGAAAGAGACCTCTCTGCAAGGATATTTTTTTGATAAGTAAAAAATGTAGTTGAACAAATAAATAGTAGAACCATTTTGGCAAATTTAATATTCTTTTTTTTTCTATTAAAAATATGAGTAATGTTGAATGTTAATGTTTGGCTACCACCTGCTCATGCGATATAGATGCTTGGCGCGTAAGCTTGATATAACTGCCTGGCGACGTGCCACCGAAATTTTGGAACTCCAACGTTTTGTTCTGTTCTTGCCGGCGGCTGCCTAAAATATTATTTTGGATTTTGTTTTTTGGATTTTGGAGCAAGGCGAGGCGAGCAAGCGCAAGCAAGAGATCATCAAGAAAATATACAAAAAACAAAAAAAAATATATGGTATTTGTTTTAGAATTCGACTACGTTCGATACAGTAGTTTGTACAGGTGGCAAAAATGATGATTCGATATTAGTTATTAGAGACACACAAAACAGGAAGATAGAAGATGATGAAATAAACAAAGTAGATTAGATAAGTAAATAAATAAACAGTAATATTTCTTTTGTGGTGTTAGGTCTTTCTTTCAAGTCAAACGATTGGAAGTAATCTTGTTGTCTCGAAAGACTGAGGGAGTTAGTAATCCATTTTTTGTTTTTTATTGGTAATAACCTGGGTAGAGAATGTAACGATGTTTGACGGAAACATGCGATAACTGCACGTTTCCTTTGTATCGATACAACGCTCCTGTAGACATTTTTGCTCTGCTGTTGTGGATGGTCGATCTGTAAATGGGTTATCGATTTTTTGGTTTTTCAGATGGTCAGCATCGGCAAGAGAGATAGATATAGATGGAGTTTCAGAGAGTTATTTAAATGGAGAATGCCGTTTGGTTTTATTCAAGAATAGTTATAGAGTTTTTTTTTTCGTATTTGTTGCAGTTGTTGTTTGGTTGTAGTTGTTGGTAAGATGAGATGTTTTTTTAAGAAAGGAAAAAGAAAAAATCATTATATATGTATGTATGTATATGAATAATAAAGTTACAAAAAAAAAACATGAAGAGATGACTTATTAAAACATAAATTAGGGTCTTAAATACGTAAACTCACCATATGCAAGCCAAAGAGAACCTTTGCCATGGCCACAATACGATCCACGGTTTCCTGCGTCTTGTCTTTACCCTTTTCATTTGAATTGGCATTTGCCTTCTCAAGGGCTTGCTCGTCGACTGGTTCTTCGGTTTTGCCAAGTTTCGAGTATAGATAGTGCTGCCAGGACATCTCATCGGAGGGATCAAGTTTATCGGGCAAAGTTAATTGCATACGTGCAAATTCAATGACATCGTATTCCGGCATTTTTTTCAAATAACGATCCTTGCAGTGCTGAACCAGTTCCTGTTCTCGGCCAGCAAATAGATTAAGTCCCACGGGCAGAAGACGTTTGAGGCAGGCAACCATAAGACTAGCCTGCACCTCCTTGTCCTTGTCACGTTTCTTATCGCGATTCTTCTTCTTTTTCTTCACCTTACCACCCACGGCGGGAACTCCCTCAGAAATGGCCGAACGACGTGTGGCCGTGGGCATTATCAGAGCCATATTATCAATTTCATTGGCCGATATAAAGTTTTGCTCCTCCTTGAGGAAGTACTGACTCTTGGACCAAATATTGAAAATTTCCGCCACATGATTGTACAGCTCTTCGGCTTCGGGTATATTGTCTTTTAGCCAATGATTACGCTGCAAATCCACGTATTTGATGAGCAACGGATAGAAGGAGTAAATATCGCGTACTAGAAGGTTCCAATCCTCTTGAAGCTGTGTTTCCACTTGAGAAGTATCATCGGTGGCCGACTTAATAAAGCCTCGCATACTGTCTTCCTTGTGTAGCATATTCTCAGTACGTTTCTTGACACGCTCTGCCAGTGGCAGGAATGGATCCTTTAGCAACTCCTCTGAGGTATTGATAATAATCTGCTGGGTGTAGGCAGCAATGCGTGTCATCCAGGGTGCATTATCGTTGCCAATATTCTTTTTGATCATTTTCAGGACATTTCTTAGCAAGGGATTCATGTGATCGGCTGTGACCATGGTCACATGATTACCACTAGTGGGACTCACATTATCCGGACCCTGGGACCACCAGAAAGGCAAGTAAGCACACAACAAAGGCAGAATCACATCGATAATATGTGGAGCATCATTATAGGTCTTATCTGACTCCACAAACTGATCCACTTCACTCAGAATGGTCTCCAAATTGGGCATACAGCTCTCCATTTTTACCATAATATCCTGAGCCTCCAGTGAATGATCAGCAATACGATTGAGCAGCGAGTACTGATTATGCTTATTGAGATGTGGCTCTAAATACGCCACTGGGAAGCAAGAGCTATAGGCGCCCAGACATGAACCCAAAGCTGGTCTATGACGTTCAATCTCCGTCTTCAAGTACTTGCGATCATGGGTAAGTGTGGCATCTGTGCCCAAATGATAGAGAGCAGCGAGAATTTTATATGATGCCACTTGAATTTCATCCAATAGCAAATCACTGCCATAATCACAGGCAGCCAAATGATCAAACATGGCCGTGAGCACCGGGAGAACCACCTGATTGACATAGCCCAATGAAGTGGAAGTCTTCAGATGAGTACCACGTAAATGACTATATTTGCCATCTTGTAAATTCAAAATCGTATTACCCAGATCATCAGATGTCTGATTAAAAAATGTCAGCATAGAGGTGCGTATAAATTCAGGACAGTTTTTGGTCAAAGTCTTGGCATCGATGCCCTTGACCAGCACTTGAAGACAACGCACTGTGATGCGCACATCCGGACCAAAGGCACTCAAACGATTGCGTAACAAGGCGGCCAATTTACAGAATATCGATGCAACCATTTCCTTCTCCTTGAGCGAGGCTGCTCCTATGTTATTAGTGGCCGTGGCAATGGCTATGAAATAATTACGATGCGTTGAGAAATATTTCTCCATCAGCGGCAGAACAACCTTCGAAAAGAATTTAATATCCCGCGAAGCTGTCTTGAATGAAGTGCGACGACTGAATGTGGTCGATGGTTTCAGCAATTTCATGTTAATAGTGGCACGATCAAGATATTGAATAAGTTTCTCCAACAGCGAGTAAGAGAATCTCAGCTCAACGGCAGCTTGGGTAACGCCACCTTCTCCCTCAACAACTCCACCCTTCGAGGGCCTAAGAAAAAGTTCAGTTTCAATTAATCGAATCGAATTTATACCAATTGCATTGGTACTCACTTGTGCAACTTGTAACCCTGATATTGCATATACTTAAGGAACTCCTGTGAACGCTCACGATCCTTTTTCTTTTCCTTATCGGTCAGCAGGTCATAGGGCACCAATTGGGGATGTATAACACCACCGCAACCGTTGAGTTCCTCGTTCTTCTTCTTGGCCCAAATATCATGGGAATTCTCCGCCAAACGTTCAGCCATATTTTGCATTTCCCTACTGAGCGTCAAATTGCTCATATCCACTGGATGGGGATTATAGTTGAAGGGACTGCCCTCATTCTGAAAATCATGCTATGGTAGTTAAGCCCCGGAGAATTGCGTAGGATAAAAGGGCATAGGCGAAGATGGCGTAGGCGTAGGTAAATTCGTTTGGATTGGATGAGCCAATTGTTTTAGGAGAAGGTTTTCCAATTTCAATTTCAATAGGGCGGTCGGGCATTTGTGTGGTCAAAAGGAAAGCGTTAGAGAAAATGTTTTTCAAAGATTGTTCAGGTTAGTAGTTATTTTTGGGGGTATACATACAATTTGAGGCTTGGATTGACGACGCGTCGAGCCACGATGATTGAGTGGTACATCCACTTCAGAATGCTCCACAGTCCAGCCAATGGCCAACAGACCCTTGAGACATTCCCTTACCGGATCACGATAACGTTCCCTTTCCTAGCAATCATAGAAAAGTAAATTTAAGTAATTTGAAATTTCCATAGAAAGAGTGTTGAGTTCTTGTTGAATGAAGGAAACCAAATGATGATTTGATTTGATTTGGTTGGCTTACGTACATATTCACTCAGCATATTGTAGGGCTTAAGGCGGGGATGTTTCCGTTCCGCATCCGAACGAACTTCACCATAAGTCCAGCTACCTTCCAGGCGGCGACTAGCCCAGGCATCGTGATAATGTTCGCTGAACTTTTGCACCAACGAATTCAGATCGTTATCGAGATGCACATTGTTCGTGTCGATGGGGTTGGGCACATATTGCGGTTGATCGGGTGCACCCATTTGACGGCCATAATAATCTTCATCCGTATTCTTAGACAAACTATAGTCGGGTGGCAAGGCACAGCCGATGGCGATTAGACATGGAAGGGCTTTACCGAACAGTTCCGGATCGTAGTCCATATTGCTGAGCGAGTCAAAAATGTTGGAGAACAGCAACATAGTCAAACGTTTCTCCTCATCAGAGGATGCCCCATAGGAGCCTTGACCTTGAGTTGAGCCATAGTACTTGGCACAGCGATCGAAGTGCAGTGTGAGTAGCTAAAAAAGAAAATAATAAACATTAATAATTGATTGGTATATAGAGACTTAGAAGGGGATCTTACCCTGAGCGCCACTGTCGTGTATTCAGATAGCTTGGACACATCCACTGTCAACTTGCGCAGCAGCTTCAGCAGCATGGCAGGTTGCATTTGGGAGGTCAGCGCCACTAGGAAATCGGATACGGCCTCGCGTTGACCCTTGGTTAGCATACGGTTCTTTGATAATCTATAGACCGTGTGCAGTGTGGCATCCAGTAGACTGGCATAGTTTTCAGCCTCATTATAGAATTTCGAGTGCTTAATTAACAATGGCAAAATCGAATTGCCTATGTAACGATTCATGGCTAATGCCATGTCACTTTCACTGCCATCACTTTTGTCCAATATGGTTGCCGTGCGCAGATCGGGCAGAAAGGCGTCTTCCAGTAGGCGATAGAAGAGATCCTGCTGCTCGATACCATACACACGTTCCAGGAATAATACAATACTCTGCTTATTATTTGGCAGTAGGCCCGAGGGCATATCCGATTTCGGTTTCTCCTCGCCGGGTGCGGTTTGATTTAGGGTGAATTTCAAACTGAGCACACCCTGCAGATCCTCCAGTGGCACCAGAGATCTCAAAATAGCTCTAGCTCTCAGTGACTCGTTTTTGCCCTGCTCAATGACCGAGGCATCGGGGGCACATCGGCCCAGTAGATCAACGAGTGTACAATAGAAATTCAAAATGGCGGCGCCAGTATCAATATAATCCTCATCCTCTTCGCTTTCGGGCAGGGGATGAGTAAAATTAAGACCTGCAATAGTACCTTCGGCCTCGTCCTGCATTTTACAACGATCGGATATACGCTCCGACATGCGATTCGCTTCGACAATGGCGCGGAAGAGACCTTCTCCTTCTCCTCTTAGAGCCGGCCCCAAGCATTCTGGACGACGGATAAGAAGACGAATGACAAGGTTGGCATTCTCCTCGACACTCTCGCCATTCACCCAAACGCAATAGCGTAAAAAGTCCAGATATCTTTCACCCTCTACAGGATCCCAGCCAAGATCGGGATAGCCTTTCTCAACAAGCTCCGAATTGCTTTGTAGACCGCAACGTGACAAATAGACAGCAATTTTCTCTAGATAATGTTCCCTCAGTGCCAGAGCTAATTCTGTGTTCTCCATCAAACTCGAATAGGCCACATCCAGCGGAGTGGAGCCGCGCAAACTTGGTCGAGCCAGCAGGATATTGGCATTGTCAAGTAGAAAATCAAAGTGATCAAACATGGCCTTCTGATTCTGTCGTCCTGTGCGACAGAAGTAGCAAAGGAAGCGGCAACAGGCCACAACCATTTCGTGTGAGGTATCCTTCTCCTTGGAAGGTGCACCACCTTCTCCACCCAGAGCTCCTTCAGCCTGGGTAGCTGGGGCATCGCTTTGAGCTTGAGCCCGGCGTCCCAATGTATTCATCATGACAGCCATGACATTCTCGTGCACACGCAAAATACGTATTAAATCGGGATGTTGGAAGAATGTGGCATTATTTACTAGTTTCCAGAGACGCTTACGCATCAGTTCTTCCTCTTCCTGGCTCATTTGGACGGGCAGCAAAGCACGTATTTGACTTAAACCCACCCACATTTCGGCCACATCGTCGCGTGCACGATTATTGATCACATAGGTCTTCTCCAGGGCCCGCACTAGCTCACCAACTGTATCGTATTGACGCAAGAGCAAACTAAACATTTCACGCACCAATTTGGGATTCTCAATCTGGGATTCTTCGGCCCAACTGACAATGGTTTTGATCAACACCTTGCGGAATACCTCTTCGGGTGTCTTTTTCTCAGGCTCCTCCACCTCTTTGGGTCCCTCCTCCAACTCCTTGACCGTGTTAATAAAATTATAGATTTTCGTAATGGGTCCCGTTTTAATTTCTTCGATCGCAGTGCTTTCGGTACCATCCGGCTCTTGCAGAGCATTTAACGAAACCTTTTGCATTAGACTATCATGGAAATCGCCCAAACGACTACGCAACTCAAGGCCACATGTACAATTGTCCTGATCGTCTGACTCTAAATTTTTGAAGCATAGAATTTGATTCATTTGCTCCCTAGGCGGACAGCGGAACTCCTTGGTCTTTTTGGCTGCCACAGCACTAGGCAAATCGGATTGTTTGATCTCGATATAACGTCGCAACTGATCGGTTTGCAGATCACCTACAAAATCATGGGAAAAGGCAATTATACTCTCGACCCGATGACGCAATTGAGTGTCATAGAGATGATGCAACAGATAGCACATTTGAAGCTTTGCTCCCTCGGCCATTTTCATGGTAAGCAACCCCTTGGTATGTTCATCTTTGCCCTCTAAAATTAAGAAAAAGGAAAACATAATGACATTTACTTTCAAAATGGCTGTTGAGGGTTAAGGCAAACCTTTCTCAAAAGTGGCATCCCATGTCTCTGGATCAACCATGACCAAAAGTTTTTGTACGTCTTCGTCAGTGAGAACTCCAACTAAGAGCAAACGATCCGTCAGCTTAATGAGGGGTCTAGGGGTAGGAGGGTTTAGATTAATTAATAATCTGGAATGATCTTAATTCGATCATATCTACTTACAAGAATAGATTCTCATTTGTCCAACCGATTGGATCTCGATTGTGGACTTGATTGATTTCCACAGCATCTTTTAAAGCTTCCATCACAAATTCCCTGACTACTTCTAAGGGGAATTTCGGGGAGTACAACTGATCGATGTTGGGTATTGGTTCACTGGAAACACTTGGCATACTAGATGTGGCAATCACAGGGGGTCTGATCGGGTAGTAGTTGTTGTTGTTGGTGGTGCAGGTGCAAGTGCAGGTTCAGGTATTGTGTTGGTTGATTCAAGTGGATCAGTGCAGATGCAGTACGTGCAAGGAGTGAAAGAGTATTTGAACAGATAAAATGAGCAATGAACAATTATCGATCGACACCACACAGACACACAGTTTTGCGGCAAAAAAATGAGTTTGAAAGAGATCTGATTGAAAGAATAGTCGGCATTGTTTTTGCTTGGGATAGGCAACGACTGTAACTAATCTAATTAACTAATGGTATGGCAATAACTCACGTGATTTCCGTCATGCGTAGCTGAGGACGTACTGACTCAGTGACCAAAGAACGCAACGAATGCTTCATCTCGTCATCGCTATACAGCTCTTTAAGTTCCACTCCCAATGGTGTAATATACTCATTCTTGCAAACCTCCATTGTGGTGGCATGAGACTCCAAATGCAAGGCTATGAGCAAGTCATAGAAACCCTGACGCAGTGGACCACTCATATATTCTGAACGAATGGCATAGAGCAATTGTTTCTGATCCACATGCTGGCACAAGGCATGAGCTGCTCTATAATTGGACTGATAACACAAGGCGGCATACAAGGTCAACGTGTGGGCATGGAAAGAGAGTAGCTTATCCATTTCAATCAGCTCTAGGATATCAATGCAGCGATCTTCCTCGGGTATGTGCAGAGCCAACATGGACACAGGATCCTCACACAACATAGACCAACCGCGAATGTCCGAAAGCTTGAGGGCGTGCACTTGGAGTGCGGAATTTGGAACACGTGCCCATTGATGCGGACGCAAACATTGAACCTTCAGGCGTGGTGGTGATTGAGGATTAATATGCTTATCACTTGTTGGAAGAACAGCTGCCGACAGCGGTAAAGTTGTTGGAGTGCGTCCCAGTTCGATTTGTAGGATTTCCTTGCTGGTGGCTTCCACAAAAATGGCTGGAAACAATTTGGTATCCGGTTCCATCATCCAGCGATGTGAAGTATCCTTACCCTCGCAGGTGAAGCGAATGATGCCTGTGGCCGTATCCACAAAGCACCCAACAAACATGCCCTGTGAGGCACCTTTGCCCGAGGCATCTTGAGTAACTTCATTAAAGAGCTCATCGGCACGAACAACATAACAACTTTGACGATCAATACGCTCAATGGGCACCTCATAATCATCCTCAATGTAGACAGAGCCACGTCTCACCTTATTCTTGTTGAAATCGCGACTATGCAAATGATATTGGGTGGTAACCCAACCCACATAAACATGAGTGGGATCTTGACCAGGAAAGATGCGTACACCATAAAAGTATTCATTGATCATTTTCAGACACTCGGCATCGAACATCTCATTGCCCGATGATTCCACCGGTGGTTGTCCTAGATTTGAAGAGCTTAACTGCTTGGGGCCCTGGGCCACTGGACTGGGTGGAATATCGGCCTAAAAAATAAATATTACAGTTATTAACTCGGAAGACAACTTTAACATCTCTCACTTACATTATTCAACCTTAGAGTTGGTGTTCTCGTGGTCATTTGTTGATTTACCACATTTCTGCCATGGGCCACTGTATTCCTACGCTCCAATGATGTGTCCAAATTTCGTCCACCCATTTTTTCACGACTCTGATCGCGTGATTTCTTGGAGAAGAATTTGAAAGGACTACGTCCACGTTTCTTCTTATCATCTAGCTCCTCGCCCATGCCATTCATGTCGAGAACTGATGTAGATCGTTGCATTTCATCCAAGGCTGCCGTCATATCCGACTCGAAGGTAATATTACGTGTTAGAGAACCCTTCCTCGGCGGTCTCGATGGACTAGTGCGCATCATGTGCTCAGCCTCCGCTTCAGTGTGATCATCGAAATTTCGAGTTAGACCCTTAATATCATTCATGTTGAAGCCTCCCTTCAGCATGTGATCCATGTGGGCAGCATTTTGAGTCTGTGCCGCTTGGGCTGCTGCTGCCTCGGCTTCACGCATCAAACGATATTGACGTATCTTGATTTCCTCCCAACGTCTGGCCTTCTCCTGTTCGCTTATAAACTCACTCATACAGGTTACAGGCAATGATAGACGCAAAAACTCCCAATTGGCCTTCTCCATGGTCTCGAAAGTGTTGTGTGAGATTTTTAAATGCGGTGGAGTATCAGCGCCGCCAGGAATGCGTGTGACATCAATGCGACAATCGGGCATCTCTTCGGTATTCTCGAATATAGGTTGATCCTTGGTATACCAATGGGTTACAGGACGTCGCATGTTGCTAAAGTAATGGGAAATTAGTAAAAAACCTAAGACGTTAACCTTTCTTATCGTTTACTTACACACAGAAGGGCTCGTAGCCCTCTTGTAGACCACAAGTAGTGAAGAATTTCAGAGAGTCCACATCCTGGCCATAAATTACGCGTGCCTTTTGACCCACACCAAGGGTACAGGCGGGCACAAAACCAACTCCCTCTGCAGTGACCTCGGCAAAGGTTGTCTCACCGCCCAGAGCATCCATTAGAAGTTCTCCATTGAGCGAGAAGCCTATTTAAATTCATTTGGGAGTCAGAAATCTTATTTATACTATCGTATACTATTTCTAGTACTAACGAAGCAGTTTTGTTTTTAATATTTTCTCTAGGAAAAATTCGTGCGCATTGTTTTTTATTTTGTATTAATTGTGGCCTGTTAATTAGAATTTTAGTAGGTATATATATAAAAACAAAGCGAGCCAATTTTTGTTTGTTTTTTTTTTTTTTTTTGTTGTTGGCTAATTAGTTGGTTAGTTAGTCTCATGCTAAATATTTGGTTTAAAAATTAACAGGCATTATTAATAATAGAATTAAGTAAAAAGCTTATTTAGTTTTTTTTTTGGTTGATTAGATGAGCTGATGTGTCACCTTCTACTCAGCTAGTCCATCGATTAGAGATTAGAGAGGCGTTTTGTGTTCAAAGTAATATAATACATATATTATGATTTGTAGTATTTCATTTTGGACGTTAGAGCAAAAGGATTTTCTGGATTTTCACTAAAAAGCAAGACTGACTGGTAATGATCATGAAAATCGCGTTACTAATGAGTCAAGTTGAGTTCACCCTTCACTCCCAAAAGCGGGTCTAACGAGAGAATTATATGTGTTTTGCCAGGATTCTAAATGGTTGATTGGTTCATTCCGTTCGATTTCGTTTTCGTTGTCATTTCGTTACGGTTTTTGGTACACATTTAGTAGATATCAAAAGCACGATGGTAATACAATTCATTGTTCTCAGGAGGAAAACGGGAAAAAGAGGGGGTTAACACCAAGTTTTATAAAGTTTTATGTGCATTATTTGAAAATTTGAATTTCTTACTAATTGTATGATCGGCTAGATCTAAAAATACGCCAACTATATCCCCGGGTCCACATTGTTTACCAAACGATTCACTGTTGCCACCATATACTTTCTCTTCCTACAAAATTGATGTAGTTTTGCCTATTAAACAATTTATGCTCTTGTGTGTGTGTGGGTGTGTATGTGTGATATTATATACGTATTAATGATCAATTATGAGAAATATATATATATATAAAAGAGAGAGAGAGTGTGTATGTGTCGCTAAATTAAATTGAATTAAGTTGAAGAGAGTTAAACAAAATGCGTTCGATTAAAAAAAGTAAAGTAGATAAATCGAAAATCAAATCAGTTAAAATCAAAAAAAAAATAAATTATAATTAAAAAAATAACAACGTTGTGATGTGTTTTGGTTTTTTTTTTTTTTTTTTTTTTGGCAGAGCCTCTAGAGTCCTTACTGATGGTTTGCTCCTTGACATCGATGAAACAACCAATAACGTCACCAGCCTCATAACGCACCCCAAAGTGCTCAATGGATCCGGCGTGCATTTTAGTTACCTATAATTCATGTGTTTTTGTTTTGGTTTGGTGTTGGTTTTAATTGGATCACGAAACTATGCATATACTAAGAGGGGGAAAAAATACTCGCGCCCATTTCTAAATACATTTTTATGCTGCAAAAGACCCGCGAAACCGCGATGGATTTTCCTATATTTAGACTGCGTCGAAATACTTACATTATGACCATCAAATGCCCAACTGGTGTCCTCACTGCCCAACATGGCACCCGGATAGCAGTCAGCACGTGCCCAGCCCACACGCATGGGCCCGGCGGTTAGGACTTCAAATTCGAAATACCATTTGCCCGAGGTCACGGCGTAATTACGCTCCACACGATAAGTACGAAAGGCGGCAAATTTTAGACGTTGCGCTTCGGCGAGTAGAGCTTCGGTGCCTTCACCCGTTGGAGGATCCAAAACATAACCATAGACCAATAGGGTGCGTACTGTTTCCGAGGCAGTGTCACGATTGGCCTTCTTGATGGCTTCATCTACCTTGCCGTAAGGCACTAAATGCGGACTACGATGATTGTCGGAGTCTTCGTTGAGACCGTACGTCCAGCCCTGTTGAATGCGTTCACGTGCCCACAAATTGTGTGTGTTCTCGGCCAGTTGATCGACTAGTTCTTCGAGTTTTGGTGTTAGAGTCACAGCACTAAGGTCAAGTGGTGCGGGTTTATAGCCATTGCCTTGCATAAAGATCTCATTGGGCAGGCGTACAGGTCGTATACGTGCTGGAGGTTTATCCATGGTTATATAGTAACCCAAAGAAATGATTGTCCTAAGAATTAAAAGGTATTAAATTAGCATAATAGTCGTTTGAAGACGTGTTAGAATCTCTTACTTTAATGTCTGAACAGCTAGTTGATTGTCATATCGCTTCTCGGCAGCTGGCAACTTCTCGAATTGGGTTAGACATGGATGAATGCGATGATAGTCATCACGATGTTCGCCCCACGACCAACCAGCTTCAATTTTATTCAAAGCCCACATTTCGTGTATATTCTCTGCCAGTTTCTCTTTTATCTGATCCACCGAACTGGGCAGCGAAACGCCCGTGGTATCTACAGGCTTGGGCACAAAGGCCGTATCATCTTCAATTAGCCACGGACCGGCTAAAACATTCTTATTCAGATTGCCAAAATAAAAGCAAGGATCCAAACTCAATATCTGATGTGGCATGAGGCACTGTACGAGAGCGGAAAATCCCATGGGTGGAGCATACTTCAGACGACCATGGTCACCGCCAAATAAGAAGCGGCAACTAAGTTTCGATGAGCAACTCATAACTGGGAAGAACATGCCATCCAAATTAAAGTCACGGAAGCAACCACGCACTTTGATGCCGTTGAAAGTGAAGGTAATAACAGGCACAGCCAAGTCGATGGCCACACCAATAACATCGCCCTTTCGTATGTATGGCTCCTCAACCAGGGCATCGACAACAAGAGTTTTGCGTCCTCCAGTCCACAGATAGGCGCCATCAAAACCAAATGAATAGAGATCATCGCCAACGCCGTTGCCACCCCATTTTTTGCCACCACCTGGGTATGGCACATAGCCAGATGTATTGGCCCAGCCAATTCTCAAATGTGGCATCATGTGAGTTGTTTGCTCAATGTGGTCCATGGTCACCTCAAAATACCATTTCTGATACATGGACGAACCATCTACACGACCCACAAATATATTTGGTCGTATACTGGCCACATGATCCACCAAAAGTGTCTGGAGTAGCAGATTCTTTCCCGGCAACAGAAAGTCACAGATATTATTTTGTGAGGAACGCACAGCGACTCCATTACCGACACACAGAGAGCAAAGTACATCCAAAACTTTCGGATCTCTGCCATGTTTCTCCAATAGAGATATAATGACCTTAATATGCTCATCTCTCATCATATTAAGAGCTTCAGGTGAATCAATAAGCACACAATGAAGTACATCCAACATGCCGGAACCCTCACTGGAAGCCTGAGAGCCAAGACGTGAAAAAAGCCAATTCAAGCGATTGCTATTGGCAAACTGTGCGCAATTCGTGTGATTTCCCTTGATAATGGCCGCCAGTAGTTGATACAAATACGTGGAAATGAGATCCCAACTTTGGCCAGTCTCGTCGCCAGCCAAGAAACTGGCCAAAAATCCTTGTGAAGTGATTATATTGATCTTGTCAATGGCCTCTAAAATGAGATTAAGGACGCCCTCCTCCTGGAAGAGATCCTGACGATTACGCAGGGCACGAAAACGATTCTGTTTCTCCTCATGTTCTAGTGAAAAAAAAAAAAAACAAATTGTTAGTTAAGGAGAGAACCAACTAATGTATTCAGTAGACCTACCCATATCATCTTCTGGTTGAGAGAAATAGTTTATCAAATCCTCTAGACACATGACCATTTCGTTTAGATTGACTTTTTGAAAGAATATCGAATGCCGCCGATTGGATTGCAGGGTTTCCAATGCACTAAGCCACAAGAAACGATATTAGTAAAGTAAAATGATTTAAATAGTTTAATTGACTTACGTTATAAATTGCGTAAAAAGGCTGCTGCATTTGCGAATGACTCGAGCTGTCTTTGATTCCTCCTCCTGAGAGCGTGAAAAGTCCAAACAATCATCCATTTTACCCTCCTCGTGGAGAATGGCCTGCTTCTCTTCGACTTTACCCACACCCTTCTTTTTCGTTTCATAGCTTTTATAACTGAGCCACAGACTCGTTTCGCAGTGCTGTACAATGACAGTGGTATCACCATATTTTATAATCGGTGAACCAATGACCTCCAAATCCTTATCCTCAAGCACTTTCTTTTCGTCATCCTTTTCCTGCCTCAGGCAGAAAGTCGTTGTGGCTATGGAAGCCTCCTCTTTTTTACCAAAATCAATTCGTTGCTATCGTTGACACCCAAATAGCGTCCCGTGGTTATGTGACGAATGCGCATAGGATGATACCAGTTGATGAAGCCACCAGTCCACTTAGTACGAGCCAACTCTAGACGCCACAGGGAGCGAGCCTGGGCCATAACCACGCCGCCTTCATAGACAACGATGCTGCAATGGTGTGGGAAGGGCTTTACTTTGAAGGTTTCTTAGTCTTGGATAAAATCTTACTTTTGACCCGCTTCTCTGCCCCAAGTGCTCGGTATGGTGAGACATTCGTCGCCGCCGTGAAAGAAACGCAAAACATCACCGCCAAAGACATAACCCACATACTTCATTCTCGATATACCCGTGCCGTAGGGTTGCACTGACCAATGGGTGACATGGAAACTGGCATTGACAATCGATTGCTCATTCTCTTTGGTGGTATGCAGATAACGTTCTGTGGCCACCGAAACCAAAATCAAATCATCACCGACACGAACTTTTTCACCTTCCGACCGCTGTTTGCTTGCAGGATGGACAGTCCACCAGCAGGCTTCCCCCTGGCTATGTTCCTGTAGACCCACATCGAAGGATAGCTTATCATTTGACGACGAGGTCGAAAGGCAAGCCAAGTACTAAGACAGCAAGAAAAGATAATAGTTAGTATACTTTTCTTTCCAAAGTATCTATTAGTTGGCTTTTTAAGGACTTACCATATCACTATTGTGATGTCTTAATAAAATGGCATTGCCATATAGCAATGTCCTGTGACCGGAGCCAGTGCCTTTACCCTAAAGTTGTTGTGTTGGGGTAAAGCGTTAAATAATATGTTAATACTGTCCAAAAGAAAAATAAACAGGTGGGTTGGGCGTTGGGTTGTGTGGGGTAGGATTTGCTCTACTATGTACATACATACTCATGTATGGTCTAATCTACTAAGGCAAACAGTGTTCTTTGTGTAGTAAAATGTGTTAGAATATGCATGTTTGTGTAGGGTTTAGGTTTAGGTGTAGGCAAAAGCGGATCAAAGGATATGAAATGGAGAAAATTTGCCCCCGAAAATATGCAATAGATAGGCAAAGAATTAATTTTTAGAAAACTAAGGTTTTGTAGCTGAAATTTTATTTTTGGCTACCAAACATCTTAAGCATTCCAAAACTTTTGAATGCCTATTGCCTACATTAGGGGGCGTTTTTCACCCATTTCATTGCCCTAAGTCCGCCACTGGTTGTAGGTGTGTGTGTGTATATATATATTTACATATATTTGGTTTATAGATTAAAATAGAAACATAGGGGTTGCAGCCTAATTTCTAGTGAAATAAAAGTTGCGCAGAGATTATCAGAGAACAAGGCTTTTTAGCTAGCATATTAGAAACTACTTTTGCATACCCATTTTTGGGTATCAGAGCATTACAGAAAGACAGATAAATAGATAGAGAGAGAGAGAGAGATAGATAGACAAAAACAGTGTAAAATAGAGACAAAAAAAAAAATAAGCTCGCGTTTTTAGAAAGAAGAAACGTTCCATAATACTTACAACTTGGCTATCCTGTATTTTATTTTTTGGTATTTGGTTTTTTAGGGATAAAATTTTGAAAAAAAATAACCGAAAGTTTTAAGTTATAAGTGGTGTAGAACAGAGAGAGAGAGAGAAAGAAAAATATATATAAAGAAGAGAAGGTGACAACATGCATATGGATGGAGAATATTTTGGAAATTTTGGACACAATATAAAATATATCTATAGTTAAATCTAACTTAATGAGCAGATCTATAGGTTAAGAGTTATAAATTTACTTACAGTCTCCGAACCGGCAGCTGTGACCAATTCCTGTAGAGCACGCACGGATAGAGCTTGCTCGATGACAAACACACATTGCGATAGATCGGGGGGCACATTCTTATCGGCAATATTTTCAAGGAAACAATGCCGATTACCAAATCCCTCGGCGGCCAGACAGACACGTTCACCCGTTGCCGTGCAGGAGAGCGTGACCATGTCTTCCTGTGGGCGATAGTAAGTTCATACGTTTAGATATATGTAAAGGAGATCAATTAGTTAATTCGCTGACAGTCTAAACTGTGTGAGTGTGCATGTGTGTGTGTGTGTTGCAAGTTAAATGAGTCTTTGAGGCCCCACAAACACACACACACAAACTCACACTCATGGACAAACCTCAACTGTGGACCGGAATAGTAGGCATCAACCCAAAACGTTGCACACGCAAAATGAGGGAATTGTTACATGGCACACTAAATGCACAAATGAATGGACAAACGAGGAGAATAAGGAGGTGTAGCAGCAGGATATGAAAGGAGGAGTATTCCTGTTTGTGCAAGTGTGTGTGTGTGTGTATAGTCGAAGTTAAATGAACGGTAATGGATTTCGAATCGAACAATTTGCATAATTTAAATGAGAGTCCTGACACAGCAGCAGCAGCAGAGGAGACACAGTGGCATTGTCTACTTGCTTCTGGCTCCTGGTCAGGGGGAAAAATATTTAAAAATTTAAATTCCACCGCAATCACTTGGCACTTTGTTTGACTTTTGTGCAATCTTGCAATTTGTTAGCTGTTAGTTGACTTAAAATTTATTTAAATAGACGTAATTTGAAGGAAAACAAGAGGATGTCTCTCCCCAGGCGAAGCTGTCTTTTGTTAAAGAAGGATGTGTGCATTCCCCAAGGATGCGGAAACCGCACACACACACACACACACACACACTGAGGGAACGAAAAAAATTAGAGAGGGGGCAATAAACCCTCGCAATATTTATTGAATTTTAGCTGCGGTCACACAATCGGGCCTAAGGCCGAGTAACCGTAACAGAGAGTCAGATACAGAGCCGGATATATGTATGCATGTATGTATGTATGTAGGTATGTACATGGACAGACAACAGGATGCGGACATAGGTCCTTAGGTGCCTGGAAGCTAAAACTTTTGGCTCGAACATATTTATTTATTGCGGCAAGGTGTCGATGCTACTGACCTCGCTGCTTCAGCTGTTGCCCCCAGGGGGAACACTATTTACTTACAGGCCCATAATGGCTGTCATTTCGTCGAGCCAGCTGTGGGCGCTTGATATATATGGGAAAGCATTTGTCAGCTGGCCGATGTGTTCATCCCAACCAAAACCAAAAAACGACGCACAATTCCCCCAGATGATGCCAGGTCTCTCGGTCGCGCATGTAAAGCAACCAGAAAAGGCACAAACTGTGATTGAAATTGTGACACGACTTTTGCTATTTATTGTTGCCCATAAACAAAAGTTAGGGGACGCCTATAAATATGCAATACATCCTTTAATGGACTCCCAACTCCTGAAACAGGAGAATCTTCGCCTTACATACATATAACCCTGGATGGATATTTTATGACACCAATTGTAAGAAATCCCTAGCAATGTATTTTATTGAGTGGACGTAATTGATTTTAGATGATATCAAGAAGAGTAGGCATGACAATCGTACGCTGTCATGGTCACGGTCATGTTGTAGGTGTACCTATACCTACATATATATTTGCAATGTGTTTTCTTTGTTCTTGTTGTACTCACCGTTCTCAGGAATGAAACATCATCCTGCTCGGAGCCACCTTCCGCTTCAGCCATTTTGTTTGTGAACGCAACGACTGCAGCGTCCTTTGTGAAAATTTAATTCAGTTTTGCTCCGTGTAGTATTTCAATTGCTGGGATTTCCCTTTTTTATACTCTCGAATTTCCTTCAAGTAAGAACACAAAAATTCAATTGTTTACATTAATGTTTTGTCGCTTTTGCTTTGAACGGGTTATATTTAAACACGTAGAATTAAGAGAAGGAGTACCCATATATTGCATATACATATATGTCAGGTCTAAAATGGAATATCATATGGGAATAGAAATGTTGTCTTGTTGCACATATAGAAAGTGAAATCTGCAGAAATCTTCATCTTTGCTTTTGATTAAATTATCTTATTTTATTAGATTTACTACTTTAAAGTATGCTTATATCGGTTACAGAGTTTTAACTCACAATAAGGATAATTAAAATAGATCTTTGTTCTTATATACATTGATTATATACCTCAATCCAGTTAAAGCTTAGAAAAGGATTCAGATTCAAAGATGATTTATCCGCAAAATATACAAGGAATACATTTGAAAACTGTCCAATTTAATAAGAGCAATTGAAATTCGATTCTATATTAAGGACTACTTTTCGAGAAAGATAATGTTTCTCCAGAATCTTCTGCATTCATCTGAATTAAAATATTTTTAGCTGTCGTTTTCGCAGTTTACTTTAGACCAATTAAGAAGTTTTGAGATCTTACGTTTGTATTTTTGACAAAATAAATAAAGAGATTTCCAAAGTCTAGCTTGATTTTTAGGGTTTTTCATGATATATTTTAAAAAGAATCTAAATTTTAGAAGATCTTATCTAAAACTTTTTTTTTTTTAAAGATTCAAAAAGCGTGATTTCACCATTGCCAATAATAAATTTGTTAAATGTCTGTAATTTAAATCAATCCCAGCATAAAGTGTTTAATAAACGATTTCCCAAGTAGATTAGTCTAAACAAAAAGTGAACTATTTAACCATTCGAGTTTGAATACGTTTTAAGTATAATCTTTTTGTATAAATAAAAACGCATACTATCTATATACATACATGTATCTGTATTGTATGCATCTGAAAAATTTTAAGTCTTTCCTCATGATTATTAAAACAAGAGTTTCATAATCGTTAATAAGAGATAACTTTTTTAACATGGCGAAATTCTAATTTAGATGAGATACATTCTAAAAATATTTAAGAAATTGTCATTTAATTTTAAAGTAATAGATTACTTTTTAATATACTTAATATATCTTTCTTCTTGTAGGAAATATAATATAGAATATGTTTGAAAATATTACTTTTAAAAAAGCTTTAGTTTAAATAAAATGTTCTAATAATTCTCTTAAGAAATACTTTTCTAACAGTACCATTAAGAGGGTCTTAAACTTAAACAAAAAGAGTGAAATCGTTTGAATATACTATAAACACGAGTGTGAATAAAAAGTAAACATCAGTTGCTCTCGATTTAGAATCGCTCATACGCCCGAGTGCTCTATAGTTGAAGAGGGTTCAATGGACCCAACGAGATGAGTTCGCTCTCGCTTTTGGTCTCTCTTATTCTCTGTTTACCTACTGACTACTCGTCAGTTTTTCTTTTGTTTTGGTCTCTCATTTTGCTCGCTAGTTTTTCCCTATTACGCTTTGGCAAGCATTCGCGTGATTTGCTTTTCTTTTTCTTGGCTAATTTGCTGTTTTTGGCTCTCTCTCTTTATCTCTCTCGCTTTTAATTGTCTAAAGCGGCACATGTGTTGGCATATACTAGACATGATTTAATACATATGTACAAAATATATAATAAGCTAATGTATATTTTATTTCTGGTAATCTGCCAAAGTTACTTTGTCGGAAGATATTTATTTATTATATTTTTGTGCAACATGTTGCCAAGAGCAACTTAAATGACAAATGAAATTGTCTTTTGTTAGCCTGGATATACTATATGCAATTAGGGTCAAGAATCCTTGTCATTTTATTGGTTTTATTTGCTGGTTGGCTGGTGTTTTGTATGATTCACATATCCTTGGTCCAAGGACTAAACACTGGCGGCAGTTAGTCTACGATTAAAATGGGGCAAACAGACTACGACTAACTCCTGCCCCCATCCAAATGCGGTAATCCATGGGTCCGATTGGTTGGGGGAGAGATAAGAGGTAGGCAGTGCTTTTCCTGATCCCGTTTGCCTTAACGCGCTGCCGCCGCCCACTTAGATTTTCCTTAGAAAATTAGATTTTCCTCTTATTTTTTTTTTTTTTTTTTGTTTTTGAGGGATTTCGAATTTGAATTTAATTGTTAGTGTTGCTGTTGCTGTTGTTGTTGTTGATTTGAGCACTGTCGTGTGTTTATTTTTGGTTTGAACGTCTCACGATTAGCAGCCCGAAGATGAAAAACTTAACCGAAGAGCCACACACATGTCCAAAAATATCACACGCAAAGGCCTGGGCAGCACCGAAAAACTAGCACAGTTTAAGAATTTGTTCGTTTTTCTTCAAAAATTTTTCATATTTTTTTCCTTTTTTTGCAGGCAGCCGTATAGAAAATTTTTTTTTAATTGCAATATCTTATGCAATTTTTTCTTTTTAATAAATATTTTACAATATTCCAAAAGCGAAACACACGCTGGAAATTGATGCGGCAAAACGAAATGCGCAAGGGCCACGCAAAGCATGGATTTTCCACGTTTTCCATAAGTTTTCACAGCACACACAAACACACACAGAATGAATTTTATATATATATATGTATATATATATAGATTCTATACTCGATGCTGCCTGCAGTATTGTGGGCCAACGGAACCCACACGGCCAACTTACTTTTCGTGTCGATATTACTCTCTAGACTGACGAGCACGGACCGAGAACGACTGCAAAAGTGCCGAATGCTGCGGCACGCAAGTACGCAGCAGCAGCAGCAACAAAAACATTAACAACAACCACATGGCAACGGGCAACGGGCAACATAATCAGAGCGGAAGAATGTCTCTGAAATCCTACAAAACAGTGGTATAAAATCTATTGAAATTTCAACCAATATACAAATGTAAAAGTTTCTTGGCCTAAAATGAAAAGTTCTCAATTTTTTATCTGTATTAAATATTAGGAATTATATACCTGCTTAAAATACTAAAATTTTAATAGAATATTGAAAGTCGTTCAATAATAATAATTAAAATTGTTTTCGTTGATCAAACGTTTCATATTGAAAGCAAGGAAATTCATTTATGAAATTAACAAATTAGCTAAATATCGATAGATAAATTAACAAACAAAACTAATTAAACAATTTATGATTTTCTATATTCTAAAGTATTCTTACTTTTTATGGATTAACAAAGAAATTTCATTACAAAACTGTAATTGCAGTTTATAAAGATTAGCTTTTATTTTAGTTGCTTTTCAAATATATGTATTAATACTCGCTATCATATTAATAATGATATAATAAAACTTATAATGAAGAAAATAGAAAAAAATGATCCTAAAACCATAAAAATTTGGATATCCAAGACCTTTTTCCTTTCAGGCCTCAATTATAAGTTTTCTAAAATACTTTCATAAAAATTTTAAAACAAAATAAATACAAACGGACATAAGTTTAAATTACTATCGAATAGTTCTTTTTCGATTATCTTCATCAAGAATGATGATTATTTTTCTAAAGTGATGTTTAGAGAAAGACCTAATAACGTCTGCACGAATCCTTAAAAAATATATCATATATAAGGATATAGACCAATTACATAGATGACTGTTTTTAAAACATTTCCTTTTCATATTTTTTTAGAATTAGTTTAACTTTTGAAATAATATAGAATGTATTCTATTTTCCAATTTATATGCCAGCTGGACATTTTAGGAGTTAGAGCTTTCTCATTTACCTCAACTGATGCTTATTTTTATATCTTGGGCCATCTTAGATCACGGTAACACGAAGGCAAAAATCCAAGTATCAATCTTTTCGTTTCGTTTTCGTTTTCTCGCCGGCATGCGGCAATGTGCCGGAGATGTTTTTAGCCATCCCGAAGCTTGTTGCTTGTTATTTGGCCTACAAAATATTGCTCTCGTTCTTGTTTCATACATTTTTAGCCTCTCTCTCCCAGTTGGCTATTTGAAAAAAAAAAAAAAGAAAAAGGAAAACAGCTGTTCATCCCACCTAACCAGACCCACATCTTTGGCCATCGTTGCCATTGCTGTATATTTAATATAAATTGTATGTAGATGTTGTCGTCTTTGGGGGCAGGGAAATACCAACATGACTATAAAATACAACAAAAAACTAAATAAACATTTACGAATAGAATTTCAAAAGGTTCTTCTTTATTTGCTTGTAGTATGTATGTATGTATGTAGGTAGTAGATAGCACAAAGAGATTTGTATGTGATGTGCTTTGGTCGGCCATTGATTGTTATTTGAACTAGTGCCAAGTGTCAAGCAAAGTGTACTGAGTATTAGCAAAGTGGGATACACTGCAATGCATTTATGCTGTAATAAACGATGGTTAAAAATAAAGTCATACACACTTAAGTGTGAATAAAAATATTTCATTCAACTTGAACTTGTCAGATGCTACATATGTGCTAGTGAGTGAGTGAGTGTGACTGAGTGTGTTGTTGGGTTGCTTGCTTGTCTATTTTAATGAATGAAAATGAAATCATATTTGCCAATTTTTTGTGCTTTTTTCTTTCCTTCTTGTCTTGGGTTGAGTCATTTCTTTAGTGCTCTGGTGGTGGCCTGATATGCACTCGGGCGTAACAATTTAAGATATTTTCATGTCGTATACGTAATGTGAATTATTATTGCGCATTTCATTGCAATTTCATTCATACACACACACACACACACACAAATTAGCCAACTGTAACTGCACAGCCAATGATAGCACACAAACTTCTATGCCAAGTAAAAACAATAAAGATGAGCTAGAGGGCCTCCTTTTTGGGGAAGGGGTAAAGAGTAGAAGGAGATTGTGCAAGGATTCCAAGGATGTTGCTTCTGCTGCGTATGCGTGCGTGTCTAACTATGTTGTATAAAGATGTCTATGGGAATTGTGCAGCTAAGCAGAAATGCATGCATAAAACGGATAAATTGATTCAAATTCGGCCACATTTCATTACAACCAAAGAGCCAGCCAGTAACAACATAAAAGGCAAAGAAGAAAACCTCCTGCGGTTTTTCTTCATTTTCTTTGCGCTTTGTTGTTCTTGTATTTTCTTTTTTTGGGGTGTGGCAGCTTTATTTTGTATTTTCTTATTTGGCTGTAGGCTTTTATTTATTTCAATGTGTTGGTCATTTGTGGTAAAGTCGCAGGAGGGGGATAAGGAAAATAAAAGAAAGTTTACTTTAATGGCTGCTACCATATGATTTAGTTAAACTTCCGGTGGCAAGCTGATAATTTGCAAATCCTTGCGTCAATGGCCGTGACAATGATTATATGTAACCAACAGCATTGGCCAACACCTACTTCTCCCCCGACTCGTAAATCACCTCATCACAACTCACCGCCTAACGGCCATAGCGTTAAAAAAGAGCACAAACTTTCTTGGCCTTTGTTTACTAACCTGGTTTTGACCAGGCAGGATGGCCAAAAGAACGCGCCGCGAATTGTCTTTCTTCTGCTGCCTCGCGCAACTTCCTTGGAAAAGAAAGTTTTTGCAAAACAAAACTTTTCCATTTACTTGGCCGCAGTTCATCTGGCTGTTGCTCCTCCGACTGGAGTACTTTGTAGGTACAGTGACAAGGCAAGGCGTTGGCTCATCACCAAAACGAACAAAAACCAACAAAAAAAACAAAATCCAGCTCATAAGCTAAATCGACTTTGAGATATCCTAGATGAGATATGAATTAGATTTCAAGATTTGGAATGAAAAAGGAACGAAATTTAGATTCAAATTTTAAAAAATTTCACAGAACTTTGTTATGGAAAGTTACTTCTTTTTTTTATAGATTTGCATTAATATTTATGTCAATTGGAATAAAAAAGTATTTTGCCATTTGACGTCATTGAAAAATTTATAATTTTAACAAGATTTTGTTAAATTTTAAGAATGTTTTTATCAATACCAGTTTAGATATTCAATTTAAAAAGAAATTAATAAAAATTAACTGAGTTTGAAGCAAAAATATTTTTATTTACGTATATATCTTCCAATAAAACTTAGTTTTTCACAACCTTTCCCCGTTTATTTATTTAGTTAGAAGATTCAACATAATTTTATCGCCTTTTCGCAGAGATGTTCTAAAAATTAGGCACATTTTTGAATATATTTACGCTTACTCTTGGGAAGCTAGCTGAAAGTAGAAGTCAATTCACATTTGAATATACCGTAGAAATTTTCTAGTTAAACCCAGTAAATAAGTACTCGAGCCTTATATAAGATTTCTATAAGTTTAATATCAGTGTAGCGAGTATTTCGAAGGGAAATACAGCTTTTGGTAAATAAAATTTTTCAATTCCTCCCGCCAAGACGTTCCTTTAGCTTAGAATCATTTAGTTATTGCTCCTGTTCGCAATGACGGCCACAATTGTTGTATACCCTTTTAATTTATCTAAATGCAGGGTAAAGAAACCAGAGTAAAGAAAAAGAAGAAGAAGACGAATGACGGGCATGCCTATATATCCTCAACCTGGTCTGACACTTGTTAGGCAAAAGGAAAATAAAAGTTTCGTGTTCGTGCAAGTTTTATTCGTATTTTCGCTCTTAATTGAAGGCCCATCACAAGCAGATTCCACCGAAAAGAATGTTTGCCCAGTAAGCTTTTGTTGAATCAATTTGTTGTTATTCCCATTCTTGTTGTCGAAGAAGTAGCAATGGAAGAGAATAAATCAATCAATTGCAGCAAATTGTGGCTTAAGGAAATTTCTCGTTTTGCCCTTTTTATATATTTGGTCATCTCGCTGTTGGCTGGCAAAGTACATACACATATTTTAGCGGAACTAATTAACTTCAATTTAAATGAAAAACGAGCCACGATTTGTCTGACCATCGAGAGCGTCATAAAGCCAAAAGTCTAGGGCAAATAATGGCCACACATGCTGCCAGCCATCCAGTCAGCCAGCCTCCTCCTATCGAATGGCGTTTTCTGCCTGCTGCTGCCGCTTTGTTCAATGGGTCGTATACGTAATTTGAACTGAAGTGAGGTTTTTTTGTTGTTTTGTTTCTGTTTGTTAGGGTAAAGGTTTATAATTTGTAAAAAGGTTTAGGTATTATGTTTGTATATCTCGATATATTCTCCTTTAGCTACTTCTGGCTTCGATGTTTCTATGTTTTATGTGGTCACCTTAGAAAGATAGGTCAATGCAGTCCGTTGGTGACCCCACTCACCCCCTTAGTTATAGAGTATTTGGAAATCGACTCTTGAGCTAACATTTAGGACTGGATTTTCCCAACGGAACCAAGCGACTGAGCGAGCGACCAGTCGAGACGAGGCGAACGGCTGTTAAATTAATGCCAGCTCGTAAGTTTTACAAGGAATTCAATTTTTTCGCCAACACCAAGTAAGACGGATAGTAAATGCTTTTTGCCTCTGCCACGCCCACTTCACGCCACGACCCCTAGCGATTTTTCTCTGTGAGTAAAATTGATTCGTAAGTTTTGTCCTTAAAGTTAAAGTTCAAAGTTAAATGTTCATTTTGGCTTTTATATTCATTTATTAACAGATCTTTTTTAAAAATGCAGTAGATTTCATATGCATTAATATTTTGTTTTGTATTTTTTTTTTTTTTTTACAGCAGTTTTCTTTTATTTTTGTTATACTAAACTAATTTCGTTACGTTTTTTAATTCAATCGAACTTACGCATCATTAATTATTGTTGTTGTTGGTTTTTTTTTTTTTTGTGTTTTCTTTTTCATTAAGTTTTTTAAATCTTCTTTTAATCTTTATATCGTTTTCTTTCTCCTACACAATATACACAATAATATTCTCAACCTTTTCTTTCTCATTTCTTTATCATTTTGTTGCTGTAATTTTTTCGTTTGTTTACGTTTTACTTAATACTAGAAAAATAAACACAAACACACTCACACATTCATATGTTCATCTTATCATCAAAATTGAATTAACATTAACCATTTAAACCTATAAACTTTTTTTTTGTTTGTTTTGTTTCATTTTCTTTTTTTAGTATTCAAGTCTTGTGTGTCTTCATGTTCAATTATGCTAAATTTATGACCAAATTCGGTAAAGAAGAATTATACATATTTATATATAAATATATAAATAGTATAGACAGAGATAGTGAGTGAGTGAGTGAGCGAGAGGGAGTGGTGTAAAGGTGGAAAAAGTAAGAATGAAAGAGAGAGTCAAACACACAACAAGAAATCAAGTGTACCCTCAAAACATCGGTTTGTTTAACAAATATATATACCTATATATCTCTTTGGCAAATTATTTTTTTTTACATATACATATATATATTCTTGATTTTGTTAACATAATTCATACATACAATTAATATATATATATAGCATAAAGTCTTATTTTTTTTAAAAAATGTTTACGCATAAGTTTTAGCTATAACTTAACACAAATATCAAAAATTGGGGAAGACATTTAAGAGAGAGAGAGAGAGAGAGAGAGAAAATCGTAAAATCGAAAAGTATTCGTTTTATCGATCGAGTGTGCTTAAGGTATCAAAAAAACAAACAATTCGCAATTAGCAAGTCGTGTTTTAATCAGTATATATAGAAATGTATATATATTATGTATATATACCACCTGTGATAGTATAAATGTTTGCTAGTACAAGATGCACGATATATTATACAAATATTTATAACCTTGCAGTAGACACTTTTAAGCTCTTTTTTATTTAATATATCTCTCAGTTTTAAAGCTATATAAAACAAAATTCAAAATTGGCGAGGAGATCAAAAATGAGTTTTACAGTAATGAGTTTAAGTAAAACCAAAATGGATCATTTTCCAGAATGATATTTTCGAAACAATAGTTCAAAAAGTGATAATCCTTTAACAAAATATTTGAGGTTTATGAATTTTTATTGACTTCTGATGGCATTATATTGGAGTAAAGATTCATCCATTCATACCAGAAGATTAGAAAACTCTTCCTTCTAAGAAGGAAATTGGGTCTTGCATATCAAAACGACCAAATGATAGGTAAAAAAAGTGAGATAAGAGTTAAAAAATGACATTTTGGGGTGAACCTTTTCGTAATTTTAACCCCTCAGGAATATTTTACTCTTCTGAAATGTTTTGTAATTAAGATTTCCATTCAAATTCTTTGAGCTTCTTTGTTTTATGGCCAAATATTAACTGCAAGGGTATAAAAACTTCGAATTGCCAAAGTTAGTTGGAATATTTTTGTTCTTGTTGTTGTTTTTTTTTTGTTAATATTTTTTATGGTGTTTTTTTCTCTCTTTTGTTTTTTGGGGTTTTTTTTATGTTTTAAAATTACGAGATGCGAAATTTATGCTACTTTTACATCTAGAAAATTGTATTTATAATATTATGACTGTCTGTTGTGTATGGTTATACCTGCATTTGTCCTTTAATTTGTTTGTTGTTTAGTTATTCATGTTTTTGCTTTTTTTCTTTTGTATTTTATATGTATTTATATATTTCATATATTTATATGTAGTTGTTGGTTTTTTCATTTGTTTTGTGTATTTTGTGTATGGTACAATTGAAATTTTGGCATGCTGATTGGAGATAGTATTTAGAGTTAGAGATGTAAATGCTTTTAAATTTATTTTTTTTATTTCGATTTTCGTTTTCGTTTCGTTTTATTTTGGCTTAGCTACTTAGGGCTAAAGAATCATATTATAGGTTGGGACATTTCGTATTTCTCTTCTTTTTTTTTAAATATATATTTATATGCGCTATATACGATGATTTTTGCAGCATTATGAGAGTATAAGCTTTACATATACATACATAATATATATATATATAGAAATTTTATACGTTCTTGTGGTTTACTTTTATATTTTATTTTGTTTATTCTTTACTTCACTCTACACTTTTTTTTTTTTTTTGAGTTCTGACAGCAAGCAAATCAGGAAATTGTTGTTATTGTCCAAAAGGTATATCATGGGATTTTTTTTAACTATTTGCTTTGTTCTGGCCTTAACTGCTGCAAAGGAACGTGTAGAGCAGAAGCTAAAGGAATCGGAGCTTGAAGCAGCGCAAGAAGATGAACAGATCGTAAAACTGAACATTGATCTTAAAGGGAGCGAGAATCGTGTCATGACGGAAAAGACGGAAAGTAATCATCAATTCAAACTTATTCATCATGAAATTGACATATGTACTTCAACAGGAAGAGAAGCTTTTGTTGCTAATCTGCTATGGCTAATTAAATCTCTGACCGCTTACAATAAGATGAAGATGATTGGAAAAGTAGCTCAAAACGAAATACCTACAAAGCCTTCTACCAGTTGCGATAATACTTACAATTGAGTATTTACTCAACTTAATCAACAAATAAATTTGTTTATTTTATTCCAAGTTTAAACGATTCGGAAAAAAGCTCTTTAACGTTTGAAAATGATTCAGAGAGAGCAAAGGGCCAAAAATAACGATTCATTTTTTCTAAATTTTAAGACCCAATTAATTATTATGGGGCAGTCAAACATACATCAAGTTAGAGAAAAAGAGGATTGCAAAGAGTTTTCTTGTAGGAGCACAGACATTTCGTGGTCACAGAACAAATGGACATTGGTTAGAGGTAAATGTATGTAAGAAATTTGTGTATTTTATACAGACAAACGGACCGTTTTTTAAGTCAACAGAAAATAAGTGAGTTTTCTTCCAGCCTTAACGACCTTAATGTATAAATTTATTATTGATATTTTAATATACGTTTCGCTTTTTTTGTGTTTGCACATGGGAATTCAGCAGCCTGGCGTTTATATGAGGTGTTGGCAGAGCAGGGAGTGGGAGAAGACCATATCGTAATGGTCGTTAACGGTTTCCTTATTTTCCTGCTCATTTAACTTTTATCTCAGAACTGCAATCACAATTATTCAATAGCGGAAATCCCGCAACGTAACCAATGTGCGGGTGGCAGTTGGCCTGAGGCAAAGACCCTCACATGTATAGACTTGTACCCTGCCCATACCTCCTCCTCCACCACATCTTTAATTTCGCTGGGTGCTTCTTTCATTTTACTTTCTTTTGCCATTTCTGTTATTGCCTTTGTCTTTGTCTATGCGTGCGTTAATTTCAAAGATAATTTCATTTTTAATTACACACTTCTAGGAACTACTTCTAATTTAGATACACACACACACATCGAAACCCTCTTATACACATGTGTATTTGCTTTTGAGTGTCTCTGTCTGTCTCTTGTGCCTTATTCATTTGCTCTAATCCTTGCACTTGTCTACACCAAAAAGTCAGAGCCAATAATGCAATTCTGTGGAGCTTCCTCTTATGTAAGTTTAGACTTGGCAATTACAATGAAAATGAATATTAAAATTCACATACATAAGCTTTTTCGGTTGAGTTTTCTGTCATTGTGTGAGTGTAGAAGATTGCCATGTCACGCTCGCTGAACTGAGACGCCAACTGTAAGACACTTTATGCGAACATAAAGAGAGAGTAAGAGAGATAGATAGAGAGAAGCTACAGATGGTAATGGAAATGAAGCTGGTTCTTCAGCTGGGAACTAAGGTTTTTTTTTTATTTTTGGTGGCAGAATGTCATCGTCTTCTGCTGCTATCTGTTCACTATCTAAACGAAGAGTAGTCGAAGCCAGAACTGGAGCTGGAGGGAGAAGCTAACTAATCGTCTAACCTTCAACTTTTGGCCAAGCTTTTTCTTTTCTGTCCAGCGTTGTCTCATCACGTCTTTTGAGCCTGTGAGCACGCCCCAGGGAGCTGTGAAATGGCTTCGCCTCGTTTCCGCGTTCCACACTAAAAGAAAATTTTCACAATTTTTGTTTTTCTTACTACAGCTTCTTCTGCATCTCCTTCTTCGTTTTTTTTTTTTTTTCATTCTAATTAGTTACGCAAATCCTTGATGTCTCTCCCACACTGCTCAATCCCTGGTCAGTTTTTTTTCTTTTATTTTGTTGCGTTCGTTCGTGTCCTTCAGTTCTATTTTTTTCTTAAATAAAAATTTACATAAACTAATTCGTTAGCTGATTTGAATAAGGTAATGAATGGTGAGTGGGTGGGGGTAAGCTTTAACTGTGGGCAACAGAAGGGAGGGCGAGCGGAAGTGGGTGAGTTGTTTGTTTGCTTGCAGTCGGACTCAACTAACTAGAACACACGCATATACACAGAGTTCAAGAAAGAAAGCTCTCTCCTTATGCATGTATGTATATGTAAAAGTTAGGTTGGGTAAAGTTACGTTGGATTTGTGGTTAGGTTAGGTTTAGGCATACAAATGCATATGCATGTTGACTGGCTCAGTACCGGGACTCACTGGTGGCCCCAGTCTCAGCCTATAGCTATACAAGATGTCCATCCGCATCTGTATAGGCCACCGGACAGGAAAGACCCTGTGAAACAGCTGCCACATTAGCAGCATTAAAACTACTCATAGGTCCAACGCCACTTGGGTCATAAGTGGCGCTGGTAGTCATTAGTAGATTGTTACCGAGGCCAGGACCCACAGCGGGCAGATTCAGTATCTGCAGGCTCCCCACTGGACCTGAGACAGGAACACCAACACCTACTAGGCTGGCATTGAGAAGCTGCTGCTGCTGCTGTTGTTGCTGCTTATTTCGATTTGGATCCTTTAGGATACTCTGCGGTTGACGTGGCAGTGTCCCATGCGTCGATGCTGATGTCATGCTGCCATTTAGTGTGGTGCTAGTTGTTAACGTTGTGGCACTCAAATTGATGGGATGATGCAGATCATGCAATATTTGCATGGGACTGCCCGGTGAGGTGTGATGGGTGACATCCGGTGGTGGTACACCTACAACTCCACGCAGAATTCCCCGTCTCAGAGTGCCTGAACCACCACCACCAACTGCATTGGCTGCATTGCCGTTGGCTATCAGGGTGGCACCGCCATTCGAGGTCAACATGGCCTGCGAGGTGACCGTAATGGGTTGCAGATGCGTCATGGGCAACGGTGGGGCATTAAAGTCCAAGGCAGCCGTATATTCCTGCAATAAATTACAGTAAGAAGTTAGTCTAAAATAGATAAAAATGGATCATCTCATGTCGCTACCAAAGAAAACTTTTCCCATTAAAGAAAGCACGTAAAGGGGGTTAAAAAAAAGGAACCAGAGTCTATATTCCGGAACGTCAATCAATAACCACTTAGTATAGATGGAATCATTGGCCAATATATGGCTGTAAAGTTTCCAGACTCTTGGCCAATGTCAATGAAATAGTGATCTATTGTTATATATAGCTAAACGTTGATTTACATATTAGAGTGAACGAAACTAACTAAAATGCTATGCAGTTCAGACTTATACTTAAACTAGTAATAAACCAATTATTATTAATAGTCATAACTGAATTTAGGTCTCTCATTAACGGCGTAGTTGTAAAGCATCAAATGAAAAATATAATTATTTAGTTCCCAAAAATATGCAATATTATCTATTTAATTGCGCAGTTTGGCTCTATGAAACCTGGAACCAGCAAAATTATTACTATGTATATTTATATTTTGGATAATTTTCTATAAAGTTGACATACGTTCTTGTCAAGCGTTCAAATTAGGTTTATTTGAAAGATATTCTTTTGGCGTGTATACACGGAAAAATTTATCCATATACATATATATATATATATATACATATATATATACTGTTATGCCTGACTTTTTATACTGAATGGCATAGAAATGCAAGTTCTTGACAACTTTTGAGGAATTTGTTGCATTTTTTTCGTTTGCACTATTCTTGTTTGCCATTCGCTGGAAAACTGGAGCGAAACTACTGTAGATTCTACTTTAACTTTAACTTCTACTTCAATTGACATGACACTTTGTGTCAGTTTGCAAAATTGTTTCGCCTGTTCCCATCATCATCGTCATCATTATGATCATCATCATCTACATTGTTGTCCTTGTCCAGTTTAGTTGAAATTCCAGTTGCAGTTGCAGTCGCAGTTTGCCGTAGCAAAAGTATTTTGTCAGTAGTTAGACCGAGTTGTGCCGAGTTGTCAACTTTCCTTTTTGTATGTTTTTTTTCTTCTTGTTAGGTTAAACTTAACGGCGTCTAATTGGGGGACGCGACACGTCTACACGCATCGCCCTTCGGCTTGCAAAAGGTTCTTGCTTGGTGAGCTAATTCTATTTACAAATTTAAGATGTGAACAAAGGAATTATTGGAAAGATTACCATGGATGCGCGACGCTGCGTGGCTAACTAACTAGAAACTAAGCCATCTCCAACAACAACAACACATTAGAGACTCACTCACACTGATTAACACGGAAGGGCCAACGACTGAAGATGGCGACAAAAGGAGCTTCTGAATTGGCAGTGGAGTGTGTGCGCGTGTGTTGAAGTTGGTTTTTGTTGGGTAGGGGGGCCTTTGCGCCTTTGGTAGTTTAGGATAAAAGGACTTAAGTATACCAAGGCGGACATTTTGTATCAGTTTACAAAGTTAAATTGTCTTTAACGAAAACTTGGAGCCGAGAGTTTTGCCCTGCCGAGTGTTTTGTGATATGGAGGGGTGAGAGGTTTGGTTTTGCTGTTTTCTGGGAATAAAGACGATGGGGAGTCTGCATGGAGGAGGATGGACACTAATTTTTGTACGTAAAGCCAACAATTTGTTGCACGCAATCTGGAAAAAGGGGTTGGCAAAAACTTTCATTTCGTTTCGTTTTCGGGCCTCTGTGTTCTCTCTCTGGTGATGGGGGCCCAGGGCCACTTAAAGGCTTTGTGTTATTTATTTAATCGGCATCAGCTGCGTCATTCCATGAATTTCAAAAAACTCACACACACTCACAGAGAGAATAAGAGGAAGAGTGAGTTAGAGGGGAAGAATTTGTGTTGAGTGCGTTGTCTGCGTTTGACATGGCCACCAGCAGATAAAGCTGAACCAGGAGCAGGAGCAGGAGCAGAAGCAGAAGCAGAAGCAAGAGGCACATCATCCGCATCGACCAAAACAGACAATGCCAAGTGCCTTGCCCGCACGATAAACTAATTGAATTTAAAACTGTGCAAAAACTCAAGCTAACAAAGTAAAGCCATAGTTAAGTTGTCCGAACTGAAGTCAAACTCATTCTCAAACCCTGACTGGTAAGCACCAAGCTACATGCCATGCACGTGGTTCCCTCGCATTCACAGAGAACACTTACAACTCACAACTCAGAGCAGAAGCCGGCATTTAACTTATCATCAGGGCATGGGCTAGTGACTGGGACTAGGACTGGGACATGGACATGCGTATGTGAATAGCAGTGGCAATGGCATTGGCAATGGTATTGGGTTTTGGGTTTAGGTTTTTGGCGTTTGAATTTTTTGGGGTTGGAGGCAAAGTTGGCAATAAAATACAAATTGCCGCTTAAATAGTTACAAGCTGGTCGAAATACATACACACAAACGCTCTGGGATAGGACTAGAGGCGTTCTGGGTGTGGCCACAACTTGTTTTAAATTGCATTGGCTTGGCCACTTTGCGTGCCATTTGGCCTGACTCTCACTTACTCGCTCTCTGACACAGATGCCAAAGGCGTTGACCTAACCCTGTCATGAAATGAGACTTCATTTGAAGGCCACATGGAGACAGATAGAGAGTTATATGTAGATCATTACGTATGCATTTCGTCAGTTATTGACTCTTTGGCCCTGCTAAACCCAATACCCCTTATTATTGATCATTGCAACTAAAATTTGCAATTTATGATAGCATGTCATAATTTATGTACGAGTTGTGTGTGTGTGTATCTGCAAAGAGACCTTTGGGGGGTCTTTTGTATTTTAAGGTGTTTTCTCTTTAAAGGCTGCCGGTCTGACTTTTGAACTTTGCGTTAGTGACTTCCTATGCCGTACTTTTATGAAAATTAATATTAAACAAATGACTAAATATAGTCAAACTTGACGTATTATTTGAGGGTTTGTTCAATAAACAATTTCCAATTAATAGATTAATAATTAAGCGTGAATATAATGACCATCTAAACACACATTTCTTTATGCACAATTATGAATTTAATGCCATTTATGTCACTTAAATTTATGATTTAATGGTTTAAGTTTCTAACTTAAGCTAAAGATGACAAAATGAGTAAATGAATAGATTTAATTTCCAATGTTATTCGTTTAAACATTCAAAAGAATGTTATTGAGTTTTCATGTAATCAATACGACTACAAATAATGAATTATAAAGGAGTGATAATTAATGAGTGATTTAAATTTGAAATGCTGTCATAACGAGAATTTGATGGAATTTTTTCGTGAAATTAATATACCATACATTGGTCAATAGTATCTTTTGCATTTTGCATATTTTCGAATTGTGAATTCAATTCACTTTGTAGATGAGCCTTTGTATCTCTTTCTAAAGTACGGAAACAAATTTGTTTCTGTGAAAGGTGTAAGTGAAAGATAGGAATTGCTGCTGGCCCATACGTTGCAAGAATGCAGATGATTTAATATCTTTTAAACATAAAATAATATAACAATATTTTTAAATGAGATTATTAATTGGAAATTTCCAATCAGGTCCCCATAACTAATTTTTCAGTTTTTTTAAATTGAAAGAGTCCTTAATGATATTTATATTTATAAATCCTCACATAGCCTTCATTGATATTTATAAAGAAAAGTAGCATATAATCGACAAATAAACATATGGAGATATATATATGTAGGTATATATTGGGAAATTGATTAGAATTTCTTCAGTTAAACCACAACACAAGTCATGTAATTTCATTACCGAAAGAGAAATTGTGTTTCGAACTCGCAATCAAAGGTAACGTATACACAAGTCCTTTGGCTTCATTTCGTAGAAACTATCTATCTAATGATTGTTAACTTTAGTGTCAACATAGCAATAAAAGGAGCTTCTAAGTAGCAGATGGCATGTCATTGAGATATCTTGGAACTAACTTTGCTGTCACTGCTGTTGCTGCTTAACTTTAGTTGAATTTGGCTTTGTTTTGTGTCAAGTATTTCGATTGAAATTTAATTTGATTTACTGTTATAAATTGTCTTTATTCACTTAGTTGGACTCTTTTGGCCATTCGTTTGTTTTTGGCCTTCGAAAAGTAATTTAGTGTTGGCCAAATGTTTTTGGGTAGCCACAGAAGGAGGAAGTTGTTTCTGAGAGTTGTTGGCTCTCCAGCTCCCACTATTGCTCTTTGTATATTTTGTAATTTTTCTAATGATGTTTATCAAATAATTCAATTTGGCTCCCCACACACACACACACACACACACACAGATATAGAGGAAAAAAAATACATGCTCTTTCGTCTTATGTGGCTACACAAACGAAAGGGGAGGTGAGGGGCACAGGGAATAGGGTATATATATATATATATATAAATGGTATTGTTGACCAACTAAACCGAAATTGAATTTTTCTCCCTCGTTGACTAAAAACCGCAAACAAAAGGTTTAGTCCCATGTGCAATAATGATGAAGAGATGGAGATGCCTTCTACCATTGAGTCGATGAGGCGGCTAAAGAGAGATAGAGAGAGAAAGCTCTGCAGCAGTTTGCCTGGTCTATATCATTTAACTGTTTGGCAAAGGACCGACCAGAGAGACACAGATATATTTATATATATATATATATATTACATATATATGGATGGGACAACGTACAATTGAATAACTTAACAAATCGTATAAAGGCCATAAATATGGTCAGTCACCAGGCATAAATGTTATTATATTAGCTGTCCATTATAATGGACATGCAGAGAGGGATCGAGAACTGGGAACGAGCTCGTGTGAATCCGATAACTGCCACTGCAGTCAGTTGCAGTTTCCTTCGCTTTCTACTGAAAGCTGTGGAAAGGAACTACCATCAACCATTTTTCCATCTAATTTATACAATTACGAGCATTGAGCGGACAAAAGTTGATAGCAAGACATAAGTCCAAGTAACCCAAAAGGACACTAGCCTAGATGGACAGTCGAGGACAGCCACAGGATGAGTGTCAGCCCCCACATTGACTGTCATCTTATGCTGTCACATTTGCACCCCTTTAGCGCCAAAAGTCATCACACAAAAAAAAAAAAAAAAATAACGAAACGAAACGAAATAAATGTATATAAAAAAGGATATAAAATAATGTGAAAAACAGATAGAAAGAGTATGGCGAGAGTGAGGGAAAGAGTGAAAGAAAAAGGGAAGGAAATATCAATGTGAAATGGAACGAGGGTAATACATAAATTCCCAAAATTGATTTTCTCATGTTTATTGTGAATTTGTGGAATTTATATTGGTTACCAATGCGACACAAGAAACGGAAAACGAGTGCCAAAAGAATTTTTACATGCTGGACAAGAGGTAAACCGATTTTTCGATGGTTTTCACATAGCACGAGGATTAGGAGGAGAGGTGAAGTAAATGCCAAAATATTCATCTCCTTCTCTACATCATCAGCTATAGGAGCATCATCATCATCACCATCATCATCATCATGATGCTCATCTTGTGCTTGTCCTTGTCTTCGTACATATTTCACAGATGCGCCGTATCAAAATCTCAGCAGCGACACGCCCTAGTCCTTGCCCCAGACCAGAAAAGCTGCTCTTTATGAGTGACGCGGCGCAAAAACTTTGCAGAATGTAATGAAGCACAGACTCACAAAAAGGCAAAAAGTGGGAAGACAGAGTAGTAGGTTGGGATAGAGAGGGCTAAGCATAGAGGATAAATGTGAGATACGATATATGTTTAAGTGTGTGTGTGTGTGTCGTTGTCGTAAATGTCGCGTCGTTGCCATGTCCTTGCTATGCGTATGCGTAATATTAAATTGTTGTCTTGAGAAAATAATGTTTACTTTCTGCCAGTGCAAACAGCAACGACGATGCGAACGACAAGAACAAAGCAAGTGCAATGCAAAGATGAAGAAGAAAAACCAAAAACAACAAAAAAAAAAAAAATATAAACGTAAAGCTAAAGGAAAACAAAAACAAAAATGAAAAGCATACGTATGTACGTATGATTCCCATTCCCATAGACATACACAAAGTAGGTACTCTCCCATCCAATTCCCCCACTTCATCTCATTTTCCTTACAAACAAAACATAAAAAAAAAACCATTGTGAAGCTTTACTTATAATGCTTTTAAGTTTGTCATTTGTCTTTGCACTATAGTGTTGCTTCTGCCTCAGTTACTCCTCCTACTCCTCCTCCTAGCTGCATCCCTAGAGGGGATTATAAAAGTCGAAGCGCAAGCATTGCTTCTGCTGATCGCATAAACTGCATTTCATACAAAACATATGTGCACAATGTGCAGAAGCGGGTGATAAAAAAAATTGTCCCCTCTGGGCTGTCATAACTGCCGAATCTCATTAGACCAAAGACAATATAATCCAGTACTATAATTAATTTATCTAGATTCGAAAAACCGAGTCATGCAATGACTTACAAATATGTCGTTTTTACAGATTAAACCAGGTCTTAAGTCAGGTTCTTTGAACTGCTTTTGTCCTTTTCCCTGCATATTTTTGAGTTTGATTATGATCCGATTATCAGATTTGAAGAATTTCTCTTAAGCGTTCTTATCCAAATTAATTTTTAAATCCTTGAGTTGGCATCTCTCTAAAATTTCAGGCAAGTGACAAAATGGTTTTTCCCATCCATTATCCCAATTGAGTTGGGAAACTATCAACTTTGCTTTAAAATCTTTTAAAATGCTGTTAAAATGTGTAACTTTGACTAAATCTATCGAAATTAAATTTGGATTAATAAAGAGTTTTCTCAGTTTTCTTTTCTCCATCATGTCAATCATTAAATTCTGATTATACCCTGATTTTTAAAATAAATTCCACACAATTTTTTTGCATGCAATACAAAGAACACATGGCTCACATGGCTTAGGGGCTAGCTCCTAGAACTAATTGCCCGTGCTAAGCCATGGCCCGAGTGGAACTAACGCATTGCAAGCAATTAAACTGTAGAGTTAAGCTTTTCTTTTTTGTGTTTTTTTTTTTTTTTTTTTGAGATGTAGAGACTTACCATTGGCGGATAGGATAGATATCTATCGCTATTCATATTATAATAGGAACCATCTGGCGGTGGCGCTGGCGATGGGGACGGAATATAAACGCCCTTGGTGATGAGCATCTGATCGTCTCGCGTCATATGAATGGCTGCAGCAGCAGCATTATTGCTACCAGCTGCTGTTGCTCCAATTGCATTGTTATGCCTCGGATGTGGCAGGGTGCAGGCATTTACTACAATCACAGGAAGAAAAAGTGGGAGAGAGAAAAGTAAAATAGTAGATTAATGCCAACTGAGAAAAACGAATTGAAGCGTCACTAATTGAAAGCGATTTTTCGCATTTCTTTTTTCTTTCAGTCACATACTACTTTTTTTTTAATGGCTTGATTCGCCTCTTGGTCCATACAACAAAACGAAAAAAAAAACTAAAAGGGGAAAACCATAAGTGCAATTTCCATTTCGATTTCCATTGGCAAATGACACATATTTATATGCACGAAGTGAGGGAGAGATAGAGACCAACTTTTGGTCGTCTCATGCATGCGTGCTTGTGGCTGCTATGTAGTTTAGTTTCTTTTTTTTTTTTTTTTTACATTCAAACTACCTACAGGTAGATGCAACACATTTTGCTTGCTACCGGTGTTGCTTTCTGCTTCATTTCACGTGCAAACGTTTGGAAAGAAATAAAAATGTAGGCCATTAATTGAAGGCAATGCAATGGGTTGGCAAGGATTTTGTAAGTCGATAAGGTGCCAAAGAAATAAATATGCAAATTGTGACTGGACTCTAAGTAGGTATATGTGTGTTTGGCATTCTAGGAATTTACATGGATATGTAAATGTAAGTATGTATGCATGTAAAGGAAGAGACTGCGACAAATTGCTTGACATTTTCTATCCACAAAACTCGCGCTGCTGTCATTCGTAAAGGCGTGAAAGCCGCAAACGTAACAAATTTGTAATTTTGTAAAATAGACTTGAAAACACCCATACCACAGAAACACATACACACACACGCACACTCGGGACACACACGTGTTAGAGAGAGAGTAAAGTTCTTTGTGGGTAGAGCGGTAACCCCAGTAAGTAGGCAACAATAATTTTGTTAAGAAAAGTTGCCTCGTGCGACAACGACAACGACAAATCGAAGACGCCTGGGACCATGACACACCACACACATACACACCCACCCACACACTCAGTTAGGTGCTACTACTGCTGGCGGGGCATGTTCATTTTGTGGCTTGTTTACTTTTGCATATTGTGATTGTGTTGTGTTGTTTTATATGATGGGAACAGCCTGGATAGCTGGCTGGCTGACTGGCTCGTTGACTGGCTGCTGCTTCATTCTCATGAATTATTGATTTTTCGATCAGAGCAAAAGAAATTTGTAATGTACATATATATCTATTTGGGGACTACCATCATACACATACATATATGACTCTTTGAAACTGTCTATGTGTGTATGTGTACGTCTATGCATAATTGTTGCTTGTTTTGGTCAAACAAACCAAAAAGAAAAAGAAGAAGCACCATATTATTCCTACTGGGAATACATTTGATATTAATAACTTGTAAAAAAAGGATATTCTTCATTTTTATATATCTATGCATTGGGTATAATATATCAAAGTATACTAAAGAAACTCCCTCAACTCCTGGGGACATTTATTACTGTATGACATTCGCTTATAAACAAGTCAGAAAACATTTTATATTTTTCTAATGTGTAAGAAGGTTAAACCTTGAAAATGCGAAACTATATGGAAGTTTCTTGGCTTTAGTAATATAAAACAAATTTTTAATACCGACTTTATCGCCATCGATAAGTGCTGATATGATAGTTTCATTCTAAAATAGTTTGATTCTGGAGTGAACTCAAATTTCCATTTTTAAAATACTTATTTTCGAATTTCACTTCTACACTTCTATTCTTGAAAACAAAAGCAGACTTGAAAAAAGTAACTGCTATTAAATAATTGATTAACTTCAACAATTATGTCTTCTACTAAGGTCTGACTAGTGTGCCGTGAGTTCATTTGCAGCTGCTCAAGGTTAAATCTGCATGAGTTGTTCTCGTTTTTTCTCTGATGTAGTTATAAATGTCCCACATTTCTGGTTACTTGTTGCAGCTGCAGCAGCATTTTACAGCATTTTTGCTGTGATGTTTCTTTTGTGCTCATTAACATGTGTTGGCCAGGGTGTCTGTGAGTGTGTGTGGTAGCTTGAAAAGGTGGGGGGAGAAAAAGTATCTCATTAAAAATGCTACGACTACAGTGCTACAGTTTTCAGTTCTTAAATGCATAAACTAGCAAATGAAATTGCAATTGCAGCTGCCAGTCATGCCAGTTACTAGCATGTGTGTGTATGTATGTGTGTGCCTTCTATTTACTTTCAGGTGAGCCTCGAATACGGCTCAGCGCTTGTCCACAATTTATAACCATGTCCCCCTTTCGTTTTTTTTTTTTGCTACCAAAAAAAAAAAAAAATAGACAGAAAAGGGTAACAAAAACCAAGTGGCGCCAACTAACAAAAACAATTTCCAGCATTGCGAAATCTACAGCAGCAAGCTCCGCACTCTTTTTATCCTCATGTGGCATATACATACGTATATGCACAAACATCATAGTCGACTTGTGCTGGGTCTCTGGCATCCATATCCATCCATCCATCCTCTTTCTTTTCACAGAACAACACAGCCTTGGGCGCTTGTTTGAGATACAGCTTCCGGCAAGCATTTTAATTTTTATGCCACGTGGGATTCTTTTTGCAATGTTTTTTAGCAGCTCGTCGTCCGTCTGCTTTGTTATTTTGAGGTTCTTTTTCTTTTCCTTTTCTTTCGTTGTTCTCGCAACAGCAGCAGGAGCACAAAAATGACGCCGCATCCGCATACATACATAATTATGCGTGTTGCCGCAAAAAGAAAGCCCATGTGGGGTAGACAGGAGAGCAGCTCTTTCCTCTTCTTTCCTTTCCTTTTATTTCTGTTGCAACTGCATATATGTATGTATGTATGTGTGTGTGTGTAGTTATCTTCCTGTCATCATTTGTTGCACACCTAACTTTTTCTAGGCTTTTCAAGCTATAACCACGCTTACGTCAGCCAATGTCCCTCTAACTTGTAATTTATTCTTATCTACTCAGTCTCAATATGATCTTACCTATGTACATATATACTAATAAGTGTTCAGCACTCTCAATTATCGGAGACGTATCATTAACTTAACTTGTTTGCTTATCATGAACGTTAAGGCAAATCTAATTGTACCTTATAAAGCTTTGCTCTGCTTAAGGTTGTTAATAACTTAAAAAAAAAAAGGATTTGCATTTTTGACCTAGAAACTTAACTTATCCTATCCTAATATATCCTGACCTTTGTAAACTATTCTCATACAACAATTCAATACATCAACCCAACTTTACCTCATTTTAACCTTTAAACAGTATACTTACATCATCTAACGGTACATAGCCTAACCTTACTTAACCTACTTTGCTAATCGTATATAACCTCAACTTTAGAATATCTCTCAAAATGCATGTCCTGATCATATTTTTATGATGTAAACTGGCAAAATCCATTCTTACTTTATTTTTTGTTATTTACCTAACCTTATTCAACATAATCTTTCATATTAAAAATTAAAGTAATACTTAGCCATTCATAATATAAACCCTACCTTACTTAACCAAACATTACATAGTATAGATGAAGTTAATTTAAAGTTAAACAATCTAAACTTACCCAACCTAAGCTTAAAATCCCTTTACTTGTCATATGTAGCATGATCTAACCTTACATAACCAAACATTTTCAGACATAACCTAACATATGTACACACATTTGATACGCACAGGATACATAACCTAAAAATCTTCCTCCTGTGAAGCGCACATCTTTAACATATTCCATGTCATCACTCAAATAGAAATCGTTTTCGTTAGAAATAATTGTATTTCATTTGTAGATATTTTTACAGTCTAGAGATAAGTTTTGCCGCCCTAATGTATTTTTATTATTTCTACGGTTTTTGCATTTCAAATGCAATTGTTGCCTTTGTTCTCCTTGCTTTTTTGTTTTTTTGGCTCTCAGCAATGTTATTATAACCCCAGACCGACAGACACACACACACACACACCTACACATTCACATCAAAAGACAAAATGAAATAAGATATTATTGTTCAATTTGAGTTTTCATCAAACTTTGCTCTTGGCTGAGTTTTGAGAGCTTTTAAATTTGCCTTGTTTCAGTCTTAGTCATAGTCTTTTTTAAATTAGAGCAAGCGAAAAACGTGATTTTGGTACTTCAATTGGAAATCAAGTTGGTAGAGAGAAAAACCCCAAAAAAAAACAAGAAAAATAATAAAAAAAAAAAAAACTAACTTTGCTGTTACAATTAAGATGGAGATGTTGCAGTGAAATTGAATTTTACAGTTCGTTCGCGTTGCTGTTGTATACGGTTTTTTTTATATATTTTTTTCTTCCGATTTCCGTTTTTTACAACGCTTTGATTGTGCTGCAATCATGCCAACAGACAGAGAAAGAAATATATCGAGCGATAGAGAAAGACAGATAAATAGATAGTGAGAAGGAGAAAGAGAAAGAGAGTGAGAGATATAGAGAATTGGGCGCAACTGACGTGCTGACAGGACTGGCAACTGTGAAACTCACAACTTTCCACTTGTTTTTTTTTCATCTTCTTTTTTTTAGCTTTTTATTTTTGGTCAAAAGTTAATTATCTAAAACGTTTTTTCTGGTATGCCCTTGTACAAAAGGGTATGATAACTTTGCCAAGTGGAAAGAGCATTGCCTAAAGCAAACTTTATAGACAGAAACATGCCCTTTGCATTCATTTGAATGACATGGTTTTAAAAGGTGTTAAAGGGTTTCTATGGGGGGTATGAACTACCCCCCATAAAATATATAAAATATCACAGAAGACATAAGCGTTTGATATTAGTCAATTATTTTTGTCAATCTTCTAAATATTTTCACTATTTATCAACCAAGTTTTCAAGATTTAGTTTTTGGCTGTACTTATTTGATTTATAGTTTTCGAAAACTTTTACGTTTTGATTATTCATGCTTCTAGTAAGCAAAGTTTGGGAATATAAAAACCTATAAACATTTTTTACACATTACAAGAAAAGTAATAAAAGTGAAATCAAAATCTTTTTGAAAGACATTTTCTTAAGTTAGACTCTTTTACTGGATGTGAAATTGCTCAATATTCCCAATGTTTGAGGTATTGAAAAACATGAAATATGCCAAAACGAAATAAGAAGTGAACAACAAGCATTTCCTAGAGTCAAGCCAACTAATAGTAGATGAAATTGATTAAATTTCAAAATGTCTAAACAAACAACATATTTATAGAAGGTATAACAAATGCATTTTCTTAGGTTAGACATATTGAAACATTTGACATATGCCTAAAATGTCTAGGACATTAAAGTGTCAAGGTTGGTTAGAGTACATGGAGCTTCGTTAATTGAATTTCACGCTATTGTGGTAAATATATACACTCTCTCTCTAAGTTTTTGTCCACGAAACCACCGCTGACATCTGGGGACAATCACAATTCCCCCATTTACACTTACCCATATTATTCGGATATAATACTGGCAAAGTGCCATCCTTTTGATATCTGGGCGGTGGCATATCTGCTGTCCCTTCAACCAAATATGTTGAGGCAGCCTTCTTACGAGCCTCGTCCTGTGAAGAGAAAAGAAGAGAGAATCAACACCATCATCATTAGGTATGTTTGTGTAATGCTTTGTAATTACTTCACACTTTTTGAGTATATTTTATAGGTATGTATGTATATACTATGTACGAATATAAAAAAACAAGAGAAAAGGCGTTGAAAGTCGTTGGCGCATAATTGACAGCCACAATGACAGCGGCGACATCGAGACACAAGGACACGCCTCTCTACCGCTATGGTGGTCCCTCTCGAAAAGGGAAGTATGTCTGCCTGATTTATAACACGCGCTGTTCTAACGCACTTTACATACTTTCTTAGCTTCTTCCATGAGTTTGAGAGACTGAGAGCGACATTAGGCGGCAGCGGTTAGGCAGTTTTTGTGGTTTTGCAAAAGATTACGCCGATAATAAATGATTTTAATAATTTGAAACGATTTGTTTTTAGGGAAAGACGCCGACCAAGAGGTCGGAATGGCTTGGAAGGGGGGAGGGGGACCCCATCATTATCATCATCAGCTCTGGCGTAATTAATCACGATGTCTTAACGTTGTCGGCTTCCGCTTGCCTTGGCATTTCCTTTCCAAACGACCTTACCACCTCTCCTCCTCCCTTTTGACTCTCATCCGCATTGGGTAATAACTTAAATGCCCAAATGTTTTACGACCAGGAGGGAGAAAAAAAAAGAAATGCCGGAAAAAAATGGAACTAAAAACTACGTGTACTCACAATATATTCCGGCTGAGTGCTGCCCTCATTCGAGTAGGATTCGCTCTTTTCCGACACACTGGACAGTGTCTCGCCGGTAACGGTGTCATTGTACGAACTGGGGGCATACATTTCGATGGTTGCCGTTTTGCCTGGTTGATTTGTAGTTTCCGCCACTGTGTGTGTGTGTATGTGTGTGTTGGGTGTATGCAATGACAATGGCAGGATGTGAAAAATTGTGGTGGAGGCGGCCAAGGTATGCGCACAAATATTGAAAAGGTGTAATTGGCAGTGACATGCCGAAAATTGATTGTGGATAGGGAGGTGGAGTAGCAGAAAGGAAAGAAAGAAAGGGTTCAATGGGTTTGTGTGTGTGTGTGTGTATGGTGATGTGGTAGTTGGGTGGTGAACCGGGCAAGGCGCAGTGCGGCAGTTTGAATAGTTTCAGGCAATGCAAATCAAATGCAAATAGCAAAGATTGTCAAAGTCCCGAGGAGTCCCGAGCATTGTGAGTGCAAATGTTGAAGGACCCCAGGATCACAGAGTAAGAGAGAGGTAGAAAATCACACAGGGTATTGTCCGTATATATGTATGTATATATTTAATTATTCACATTTTGGTGCAGTGCATTTTTATGCCGTGTTGCAGTTCGATGATGCATATTAAAGGCAAATGGAGAGAAGGGTACATACAGACACACACCAACAACCAACAACAAAAATCAATTAAATGATTCATGAATATGGTTCAGTCATATAGTTAACACGTATAAAAACAGGTTCCATTGATGCGTTCCATGAAAATAAACGAGAGAGAGAGAGAGGGGGAAAAGAAAAAAGAAGAACGAAAGATTTATATTATAGATTGTGTGGGTTGATCAATTGACTCTGGAAATGCACTAGGTATGTAGATGTTGCTGCTGTTGTTGTTGTTGTTATTGCTGTTCCTGTTGCTGTTGCTTTGCTTTTGGTCTGCTGTGGGATAACAACAACAAATTTATAACGATAACGATTACAGTTTTGTTTCGAGCCAAGTCAGCAAAAGCCATAGACACGTGTGACACATTCCGGTTTGTCCATTGGCCCTTTTGCATAGAGATTATGGCTATGGCCCCCAAATGGCTACAAAATGTTTTCTTAATAATACATTTAACCAAACGTTTTCCTCCTCCACTCGGCCCCCCATTCAGTCTACCTCTTGCAAACTGGGCACGTCGTCAAGTTAGTTACGTGACTTGTCCTTTCGACTATTAGCCATAAAGATATAGCTATATTTTGTTAATTTGCACAAAAACACATCGAATATCTATCTATCTATCGATATGAAATGAAATGGGATGAATTCAAAATTCATTCATTTATATATGTACATATGTATTACTCATCGTATATGTAAATATCTCACAAATTGAAATGCAAGCACAAATTTTTGGCTTTGTTTTGCATTTTTCATTTGTTTTTATATACTTTAATTTATTATTTCAATGTGCTATTGCTTATACCCTAATGTAAAGAGTCCAATAGTTAAAGTAAATTCTATGCTACATTTTGGGATAGGAAAAATTCAAATTCTTATTCATCAACAAAAAAAAAAAAAAAATTAATGTTGGTAGCAATTTGTAGCCATTTATTACCAAAACAAAACTAAATTCTTTCTAAAAATCGAAAAAATAAAATTTTCTATTCTTTTTGTTGAAATAACTCAAGCGAAAAATTGTTTGTTTTATTGTTAAAATGCGAATACATTGCAAAAAGAAGGCTTAAATGCAATTTTTTTTGTGTACGATTTCTTTGAATTAAAAAGAATTGTTGAAATATTTTGTAAATTAACAACAAGCATATGTTTAAATAAAAAAGTTTTGGCTCTTGCTAGCTAAATAATTTATGAATTTTATTTTGATAACTTTTCAAGAACATTTCTAATTCCAATAAGTGTAATTAAAAATCTCTCAGGATGCTTTTGAAGCAAATTTTTGTTGAGTAAGTAAAATGTGTGACTCCTCACTCTAACCAGGTGATTGTAATAATCAATCAATTGCAATTTTGTCAAAGGATAAGGGTAGGAAAATCTTCGGTTAAATAAAAGCATTACCTATTGTTCAATTAAAAATTGAAATGTGCTTAATTGGAAAGCGAGTCATGGTCATACGTTTATTCGTTCTGTTGTTGACAGCGTAATAAATCAAAATTAATGTATATATACATATATGCAGCTGCTTTTGTTACAGTCTTTAATCAATTAAAGCAATTTATAATAAAAACAACAAGATAGAGTTAACATACCAAACAAAAAAAAAAAAAAAAACAAGAAATTTCTTTTTCTATTATACAGAAGAGCTTTCAACTTTGAGCTTATCAGACTAATCCGCATTGCAGTTTGTCCTTCTCGCCTCCCATCTCCTTGCAGAGATTACAAAATTTTTCACTTATGCCCCGCGTAACGGAATATAACAGAAAAAATATGTCCAGGAAGCGGATTTCTTTTGCTGTTGTTTTTGTCAATATGCCCAGTATATATGTATATATGTCTATACTATGGTGGGACATGGCTTAGACACGGCTTTTGCGGTCAGATCAGGGCAGTTCTGGAGTGGGTGGGCTTGTGGGTGGTTATATGGTTGGTGGATGGTTAATGACGATGACGTTTGCTTTGAAGGTCTTTTCTCTTAAGCTGATGTCGCTCTCAATTATTTCCTGTCCATGCATGTATCTATGTATGTGTAGGATGCAAGTGGATTTATGGTATTATATGCCATAGAATCGTCTCCTTTTTGCTTTGTTCTAGACCAAAAGTTTTAGCTGTTTAACAAATTTACAATGTATGTGGGTGGGTGGCTACTCCACTCCGGGGGAGATGGTTACTGGTTTCGGCCAATGTCCGTTTGCCAGTGGCTGCTGTCAGTGTCAGTGTGCCTAAGCGGCGGACAAACTTTTCAACAACGACGCTGGGGAGGGAAAAAAAGAAATAAAAGCGAAAAGAGGGAACCCGACCATAACCCACCTCTAACCATCTGACCACGACAGTTGCCTGGGCGCTTATCTCTTCAATTGCGATGGCACAGCACAGCTTCCCCGTATATATATGTATAGAGGAGTCAACCCATTCCCTAGTCTTATTCCTTCAAACCGATTCTCTATACTCTGTTCTCTCACTGGCAGTCAATTGTTTAAAGAGTGTCAAAGTCAAGTGCCTGCCGTTTGGTCGACGCCAGCGCTTATCGCTCTGGGCAACGTTGGCATAAAAGTTTTGCACTCCTCTCGTAAAAGTGTCGCACACTCATTTTACCCAAAATAAAAAAAAAAAAAACAGAACTCTCAAACTCTTGATAGTAGTAGAAATAAGATGGGGTTGATTTTTCCTCAAACCCCGTAGCTTTAATAGATCCCCAAAAAGAAAAGAAAACAGGAAAAAAAAATTCACTAACTAAATGTTCTATGACCTTTTCTCGTCTTTTTGCCGCAATAAACATTAGAAATGCTGTTATTCAGGATGGCTAACTCATATGAAAATGAAATATGGTTGGCACCACAACGAGGCACAGGATGTCTAAGAGCATGGGGTGCGGTGTGGTGGTGTGGTATGAGGATTGGGTTGGTCGATGACCGAAATGCCAACCGCAGACTTTTGGCACAGTTTATCGGTGGACCCAGAGAAAGCTTCTTAACTATATATATATGTATGTATATAGTACGTATGTTTGTGTGTATGTATTCGACTCTCTCCCTCTTTGCTGCTCCTCTGCGCCATTTTTTTGACACAAAAGCGCCAAATGCACATTAAAAATGCATATCCGAAGGGCTCCAAACAAACAGGCCAAGTCAAGTTTCGCTTGGCGAAAACATTGAAATATGCACAAAATATCTTCCGGGCTGTCCGACAACGCACCACCGACTTACCAGTATCCCTGACAACTCCTTTATGGCCAGAAAAAAAAAAAACAGCCAAGCGACATGAAAGCAGCACCAAAAAAAGATAGAATGCTTTTGGGCATTGTCAGTTATCGGCTTATGGTAAAGAGGGGTGAATGGATGCGGAGGAAATGGGGGGTTAGGTTTTCTGGGAGGTTTGTCATAAAAATGTTGCCTTTCAGGAGAAAGGCTAGCTAGCTGCCTGTTAAGACTGAAATATGAATTTCTTCTTTTGTGTAAAAAAAAAAAAACCTTTCTCCGTTCCCTCAAAATTTGGGATTGAGAATAGGGGAGGAGAAAAATAAAAAATGGGTGAATGCATCCCCATACATACATTCATCCAGCCTCGTCTTCTACTCAACAATAACTGAAAATAATACAAAGAAAATTTCTTAGGCAAATATCTTATTTATGTCCTGCAGCTATAGAACTCTTAGAGCAAAAACCTAAAAAGCGAAAGACAAGCTTGGCCTACATTCTCCGACAAAAAAAAAACATTTAATGAGCCCAAAAATAAAACATTGAACTAACAGGACAGAACCATTTTTGTAGCAGGGGAAAAGAAAACAGGAGAAAACAAGTTAATCAAGTTGAATGAAGAGGCAAATGCAATTAACGATACAATAGAAGTCAATTTTCAGAACGTCTAAATTTATAAATCGAAATCATAGATGATTGAAGTTATTCTTGGCTTTATTAACAAATTTGAAAATCGATTAATGATCTTTTTTAATTGTGTGTTTTTTGGAATCCGTAATGTTGGAATATTATTCATTATTATCATGCACCGATTGGGCCTAGTTTTAACTTCGAATTTAGCGACTTTAACTTTTAGTGATCTGATAATATTGAAACCTTTTTGCTTTACGTCTTGAAATTGTCTTTAGAAAGATTGACTTAGGACTAAAACGTTTAATGAAATATATTTATACTCTATACTCTATTATAACTTAACTCGCTGACGGACGTAAAGTAAGGGAGTTCTGCGCCTTAAAGTATGCAATAAACAAAAAATCATTATTTGAAAAGTTAGAAAATTTGGTAAAGGGCCGCCTATATCTTAACTAAAAAACTTTTATCTTAATCGAACATTGTCAATGCTTTCAACATTGACCTGGACCCAACACTTTAGTGTTTCAATAGAATTTATTTGTCGCTAAAGTAACTGAACAACTACATCGAATTATTAGATCAAAAGTTGACACTAAAAAGAATCAAAATAGTTTCCTATATTTAGATAATCTTAGTGATTTTATTAATGAACCAAAAGGCATTCCAAACGTTTTTAAAGTCAAGTAAAAACTTTAAAATATATGCATTCTCTGCTTTCGCTCATGTCCAGAGGAGTCTTTTCAACACTTTCTACTTGAAGCACAATGCAATCTGATTTCCACAAGAGATTGACTGTGCATTCAGCTAAGAAAACGTTGCACATTTGTCTTAGAAAGAGTAGAAGAAGAATGGGTTGGGTTGGAATGGAAATGGTGTTTCTGCCATTGGTTCAATATAACTTGCAGTTGTACTTGGCGGACACCTCACAAGTGGAAGCAGAAAGCAATAGCAATAGCAGGACAAGAATGAGAAACTCTTAGCTGTCTCCTGCCAGGATGCATCATTATTTTCTGTCATCATTATATTCCTGTAGTTACACACCCCTCTCCCTCCAGGCACTTTTGACTTATGCTATGTGCTTCCTGGCCACGCTTCACTCTCGGGTTGTTGGAACTAAACGGAAATTATAAGAACAAGCTTATTGCATATCGTTTTACAAAAAATAAAAAAAAAAAAACCCTTGAACTCTCTCTTCTTTTCACTTGTCCTTCAAGCTTAACCCAGACTCTTCAATAGACCGCGCAATAGTAACTCTTCTCATAGCCAGGAAATTGTTTAGTAAGCAGCCATGTCTGCATCCGTATCCGTTGATATCACGGAAGTGGTTGCACAGTACAGAAAACGTTTGATTTTTACTTATTCTTTTGGCTTGACTTTTTGGCCAAAGGGAAACAAACAAACAAACAAATAGCAACAACAACATAAACAAACAAAAACAACGGAATATTATAATATTTAACAAAAAGAATGTAAAAAATAAAATATAGGTATACATATGTATTGTATGGATGAAATAAAATGTCAACGAACCTTTCTTGCGCCGTTGATGCACAAAGAACCAGGCAACAAGCGCCGCATTGACCAGGAGAAAGCCAAATGCCGCCAGCGATATGCCAATTATGACCAGATTCGGTGTATTGCTAGAGTCCTCAGTTAACTCCGCTGGCAGCATTTCAAGTCCTGTTGTTCCCAAAAAAAAAAAAAAAAAACGAACACAAAAACAAAAAAATATGAAAGAAAATGAACAAAAATATGCTTGAAAAAATAAAACGATAAATAAATACGAAAATGAAATGAGAAATTGTAATAAAAATAGCCAAGAGAGAGAATCAACCAAGCTGAGCAGAGCGTCCTAGTTCCCAAGTGAGTATGGGTTTTTTTTTTTTGGGATTGGAAATGGAATGGTTACGGGAATGAGATGAGATGAGCTGGTTGCCATGGTGCTGCTGGCCCACGCAACGAAATCAAATAAAGGCCCTCACCCAAAAAAATACGACAAACGAAAAATAACGACGACGAAATGACGCAAATCACGTAGTCGCGGACATGTGATGGCGCGCCGGGGCCGGGATGAACCCCAAATGAAATTAGCGACACGCTCTCTGACCAAGCGACCGCAGGAAACCGGCACGTGCTCTAGCTGCAAAAGCCACGCCCACAGAAAAAAAAAAATGTTTAAAGAAAAACACAACGAGGACGATGGCGACGGCGATGGCGACTAGAATTAGAAATTCAAATGCCATCAACTAACTAACTCTCCAGCGATGCATCCAGCAATATAGAAGCAACAGCAGCAACTCCTTTCGGTTCAGAGTTCATAGTTTTGGTGTGAAATGTTTCGTGTGTGGTATTGTACCTCGCTTTAGGCGCTTTTCGTTGCGTTTATGCAGGCAACAGCCGATGACAAGAATGTTGACTACAACGACAGCAATGCCAGCCGATACACCAACAAACAGCAACATTCCCGATGTACCACCCAATGGTGTCTGACTGGTGGTCGGAGGTCCACCGCCCAGTGATGAGGCTGGCTGAGAGGGTGGCGGTGCTTCTGCATTACATTGTCGATACCAATTCCAATTCCAAGTGCAGCAAAAAATCACATAAGATAGTTAAGTAAAGACCCCATAATCAACGTACTCTGTATCCGTTACGCTCTCACATAGGCTAATTGAAAAATTGAAAACGTGGCTCTTACCTTTGGTCTGGGCACGCGTCAAATCCGGTAAATAGGCACTCTGACCCAACTCATTCTTTGACATGACGGAGAACAAGTAAAGTGTGTTCATACGCAATCCAGCAATCGTTAGCTTATGGCTATTGGGCAATCCATCAATGTACTTGTATTGCTCACGGTCGGCCATCCTGAAAATGAGATGAAATTGTTGCCAAAAGGGTCCAATGGAGAGATAGAGAGAAAGGGAATTGTATTCTTACCGATAACGCACACGATACGAGGCCTTAAGGCCGCCATCAAAACCAGGCGTCCAGGCCACAGTCACCGTGTCGTGGGTAGCATTCAAGATATTGAGACTAAGTGGTGGATCTGGTGGTGATGTGATATCCAAGCGGACAGTCTCTATCGTTTCGCCTAGCTCATTGCGGGCCACACATTCGTAGGCCCCGTAGTCGGCGGGAGCCACTTTTTGTACAATTAGCGTAGATTCATAGGTCAATGAGTCGATTTTACGCTCTTCCACTTCATATTTATATGTACGATTAATGGGCAAATCTTTTTTATCCTGGCGCCAAATGAATTCTGGTTTCGGAGATGCCTGCGCACGACACGGCAAACGACCACGTTCACCTGTACCGCTGGCAGCTCTCAGCAGTGTCGGTGACTTGGCTATTTCCGGAGCAACTATAGAGGAATGCAAAAAAAAAAAAAAAAAAAAAAACAATTAACTTAGGTGAGTTGAAAGAGCGGTGTGGGCGCCTCTTCTTTCACTTACACTTGACTATCAGCAGGACATCTCGATTGGTGGGATTGGCCACACGATTGTCGGCCACACAACGAAAGTTACCAACGTCTTCGCGTTGAGCATCCTTAATGTGCAGATAGGATGTGCCATTGGCAAACGTTGTTGTGGTCTTGGCGGCCATATCGTAGCCAACTCTTTCCCACTTGACATGCTCCTCTGTTAGAGGCTTACCCTCAACTGTACACGAAAGCATCGCCTCCTCGCCGGGATTCACAATGATGTTCTCCGATATAGACTTAATGGTGGTGCCATCTGCAGTGCCCAAGAAAAAAAAAAAAATGAAATGAGTTGAGAATCTATCATCACCAGTCTGGCTATCTACTCACATTCCACTACCACTGTGATATTGAGTGTAGCCTTGCCTTGCGAGTTGCCAGCACTACAGGAATAGACTCCCGCATCGTCACGATGCAGACGAGTGAAATTCAAAGTGCCCGATTCGGCAAATATACGATGCTCAACGCCATCGCTTTGGGGTATGCTCATGCCATCCTTTGTCCATGTATATGCAATGGCAGCAGGATTACCATTCGCCTGGAGCGACACCTGCAATGATTCACCTTCCACACCGACAGCCGTTGAGGATGGCGGCGGTACAAACTTGGGACGATCTGTATTGGAATGTAATATTCAGAATTCAAGATTTTTGTTCCTTCTAATTGCTCAATTAGAGGCTGAGGTAGCATCCACTTACATAGAACATCCAGGCTTATGGCCTCATGGACACTACGTTGTAGTGCCTCGTTGGCGCTTTGGCAAGTGTAGACTATGCCGTTCATTTCCTGTGTGATGTTTACCCTGAATTCGAGCGTAGAGACTGTGCCGCCCCAGAGTCCGGGCTTGGACGTGTTATTAATGCCTGCACAAAAATATAAGGTGGAAAATGGAATATCTTTTAGTGGAGAAATTTTTACTGACTGGGCAACCGAAACCGAAGCAACGGATGTTGTCGTGGAAACGCCTTAAAAAAAAATAAGAAAATAGGAAAACCGAATATATATCTCCTTCTCATCCAACGCAACCGTGTCAGACCTGCCTACATTCTTTTTTTTTCGACAACGGCGCCGCCAAGTCCTGGGCAAACTTCCAATTGCTTTGCCTCTCGGGCATACGTACCTTCAATGGAGATGCCGTCCTTCCACCAGGACAGCTTGGCCGGCGGATTGCTTGAGCTCGAGTCGCAAATGATGGAGGCCTCCATGCCAGGTCGCAGCTCTTCCGGTTCAATGCGTATTTTTACCGTCTCCGGGGCAACTGCAATGCAAGCAATGGATAATAATAATGGCTAACCCCCCTCCACAATTCAACCCAATCCCCCCCAAATTGTAGTCTCTACTCACAATGCACACTGAGCGTTGTGGACTGGAAGAGCGGTATCTCTGTGGCACTATTCGAGGCCTCGCAACGATATTGCGCCTGGTTGTCGGTAACGTTGGCCAAGATGGTTATTTCCGCTGAAACCGATTTGTCCGCGGCGCGTAAAACCGAGTTGATCTGAAAAATAAAGAGAAACAAAGTGTGATGGGATGAGTGAGGGGTGTGTCGGATGAAATGCTTAACAAGTTGACAGTACTGCAACAGCAGCTGCTGGTATTTTTCCCCCTACATTCGCGATAAAATGCCATCTAATCTACCGCTCAAACAGATGAGGCCAATCTCCCTTAAGTATGCAACAGAAAGCAGCTGATGCTTGCTTAAAATTTGAATTCACATAGATACGGCCTTTTTTAAAAGTGCCTAAAAGTCCAGCAAACTTGAGTATTGATAATTGACGGTGGGCAAGAGAAAAATACATTTACCAAAGGTTTCACACACACACATAACACTTATATATCTTTATATAAAAGCTAATGTCAGCACACGGCTGAAAGATAAAACCAGACAACTGGCATGGCCTGAACTGGCCTGGATGTTGGTTGTTGGTTCCCGTTGCCTTTGCTGTTGCCGTTGGCTCATTAGCACTTTAAGCCCATAAAGCGGAAGCGGAAATGGTCAACAAAAGCGCCATTATTGTTTTGCGGATGTTTGCTGGGCTGTTGTTGATAGAAGTAAAAGAACGTACATATGTGTGTGTGTGTGTGTGTTTGTCTCTCTGTGTAGAATGTGTATGACGATGCTGCAAATGCAAATGCAGAAAAAAAGTCCAGGGGAATGAAGAAACTTCCATTATGCTGAAGTTTTTATACTCTTGCAACTTATTGTCAATTAAAAATTTTTATAAAGCTCTTGATTATAATTACTTTGATGACAAGATAAATGTCGAAATGCCAATCTTAATTGTGGGCTTGAGACTGGACTTATAACTGTATATTTTGAGGCAGACTCTAATTTGTATATATAAACAAAAAAATGTTCAAAATGTTTTCTTCCTACTGACTCAAAAGGCTTACTACATCTACGTTTTACAAAAAGGATGTCAGTCTGCCAAAAATTTGCAATATGCAATAAATCTGAAAACTCTTTATTAGATGACGAATAGGCTAGATAGATGTCTATTAAAACGTAAGGCCTGCTAACTTATCAAATTTTGAAGTTACCAACATTCAAGTCTTGTAAACTTTTGATTAAAGTGAAAATACCTTGTTATAGAAAGTGTATGAAAAAAATCTAAAAGAGGGTAATCGGGGGATAAAGGAAATGCTTCTACTCACCCTTTTGTCGTTTTTATACCACGTTAACGTTGCCAACGGATTGCCGCCTGATGAAACGCAAAGCAGTTTTTGCACTGAACCAGCTGGTATAATTTGTCCTTCTATATAGCCAGAAATTAATGGCGGTGCGGGTGGATCTGTGGGGGGTAAGAGAGAAAGAGACGACGAAAAGAAAAACGTTTTTGGATGAAAGCTGCAAAAACAAACAAAGCGGCACAAAAAATATTTAAGCAAAAACACGCTAGTCCCTTCCACCCTCTCTCAAAGTTCTATACCAAAAGAACTGGGAAAAAAACCTTAGCCACGAGCCAGCAAATTATGGCCTAGAGAACAACAAGAACAATATAACAAGGCAACCAGAACCAGAGAAAAAGCTGGACCAAGGACCACCAAGCATCCAGGACCCACCGCTGTCTTTGTTGTTAAGAGAGGGCCAAGCAAAGGGTGTGGCAGAGAGAACACTGCCAAGCAGCGGCAGAACAATAAAAATTAAAATTATTTAATTTGCCTCGCATAAAGTAAAAGTATCTGCAGGGTGTCGTCCAGTTACTCCAGGCAAAATGGCGACACACACCCACAGCGGCCTTGAATTTTGGGTGATTCTTTCTTTTGGTGTGTGTGTGTATGTGTTGGGATTGGGTCCAAAAGAAAAGCCCAGCCTGGACTCATTACCTTGGGGGCCTGTTAGTCATTTTCAGCAACATTATTCGCTCGCGGTATGGCTAATAAATGTAAATCTCTTTTCCTTCTCTGCACAGTGCTGTATTCTGTGTGTGTGTGTGTGTGTTTGTTTGTTGGTCAGAAAAATTAATTAGCGCTGCAGGAGTGCACACACAATGAAGTAGAAATGCCTTGGTCAACCAATAGAGCAAAGATAGAAGGCAGGATTACATTTTGGAAAGCAGGAGGATTCACTGTTAAGCCCAAAAAACTAGAAATCGCAATTATTAATAAGTCTCCCTCACTCATTCATTCATTTAGTCTCTTTCTTTCTCTCTCTCTCGAGGGAGGGCAAACTTCAATATCTCATGGCTCATCGAGAAGTGACTACTGCGTGTCTCATACCCTATGCCCCATACCACATGACCCATGTGGCTGTCAACTTTTTTTCTTTGGCTGTCTGTTTTTGTGTGTGTGTGTCTGACTCTGATAATTGAGGCAAATTAAGAGTGACATCGAACAAGGTATAATGGAGTTAAGGACACTATGCCGCACAGTGATTTATTTGTTGAGATTTCCATTTAAAAAAATAATTCACTTTTGATCTTTTGAAGATGTGAAAGGACTAATGTCTTGAAAAAAGTGATTTTCGCAACCAGGGAAGAAAAATGGAAATGTAGAACCCCTAACTGATCTTCGATCATTGAAGACTAAGCTCATCACAAAAAATCTTACAATTAGAACTACAAAAAATAAAGAACTATTCTCATTTAGTTCAAAAAACAAAAATTTTTTCCTTGTCAAACGAGCCACTGTGAGCTTTTTAGTTGTCTGCCAACGGATTTATAAGTGGGACAGTCGGTCAGGTTAATTGGTTAAATTTATTTGACAAAGTAAATTTGTAACATTTATCTGACACAACACACAAAATATTATTGATTTAGATATCTGGGATTTTTTTTTCGCTTCCTCTCTCTCTCTCTCTCTATTATAATAGACCACAACTGGTAAATAAAATGCCACGGCTAAGTTTGCCATTTTTAGTGCCATAACTTTGTATGCAATCGCAGATCTTGCTACCTTTGATGATGCGACCGAAACCCACACGTGAACCATTGCAAACCGAAAGAGGTTTAAAAGATATGGCAAAGCAAAGGGCATCCTGAAAACCTGTTTTACAATACTCCTTACTAAATGATAGCACATGATTCCAGCTACCATGATCCATAACTTTTGCATCATACTCCAAGGGATTGTGCAACGGCGAAACGAAAGGCAACTCAAGATTCACATCCATCCAGAGACTGGGAAACAGACGTTTCGCATGGAATTTGTTTGCCTGCTTACACATACAAGAGCGTACAATTTGAAGGACCACAACGGGAGCTGCTTCTGTATAGAGTTGAACGATAATACGGCCCAAAGGACGAGCATCTTTCAGGTAGATATCAAAGAAAATACGTGGGCGAAAGAGTTTCTTGCGTTCAGCATCTGTGGTCGGTAAATTCAAATTGAACACTTTATACTTATTAATGGCATCCTCGGATAGAATGAGAGGAGCTGTTGGTCCTTTTTGCAGACGACTGGCATTGTTTGTCTCTGGATTTAGTCCTGAATCTACTTCACTACGCACATCTAATATACGCTTGCCCAAATCACGATTCTCTCGCTCCAAGAGGTCCAGATTGGCCATAATTGTAGGCACCGCAGATGTTACATGAACATGTTCATAGCGAAAGGGATTCACAGCCCCATGGGTACGCATGGTGCGTGAAATTTCTACCAAAAGTTGTATATTCTCTTTGGTGCGATGCATAAAGACAACAGCATCGTCTCGCAACGAATTGACTCCTGTGATGCGTGCCGCCTGAAATGATGGTGGCTCTGCATCTAATTTACTAACAGCATTTTCTACCCGATCTCGATGTTCGTTCCACATTTTTTGCCAAAGCACCATCTGAGCACTTGGTGGCTTCTGTTTTCGGACCAATTTAGCTGTATGCCTACGCTGTTTCTCCTTCAGATCAGCTTTTAGTTTCTCCTGTTCGGTTAAACGAGCCAATTCTCGTGTCGAATTGGTCAGACATAGTGGAAATTCCGACATTTGCGTTTTAGCCTCATTCATTTCAATAATTATATTTTATTTTTAATACGAATAATTTATCACGCCCAAAAGAATAGTGTGAATGTGAATTGAAGTAAAAAGCAAACACTTGCCGTTTGGGTTATTCCCGTTTTCGAGTTCAAATAATTTAATGGAAAGTTCTCATATCCAGAAAAGATATAAACCTCAAAAAATTCAAACATGACTTCAAAAAGTTATATAAAAATGGTAAACGACGAAATCGAGGAGAATACGAAAACAAGAAAACGACTGATTGCTTTTTCTTGTTACTTTGTATTTTTTTGCATTTGTTTTTTGTTGTAATTAAGTGACTTTGAAAAGTTCCTCACACAAACTTAACAGGAAAAAGTTCTACTAACTCAATTACAAAGACAATTGCTATGGTTTGACTTGCTTTGTAAACTTACACAGGACATTGATCGTATGAGTGGAGACAACATTCTCTGTTAGCTGCATATTAAGGCCATGGCAAATGATTACCAATGAACGTTTATTTGGCTCCACAATGGTGCTAATATTCGATGATGTAGTCCAGCCGCCTAAAAATGGGTAGATAAAGATGAAGACAGGTTGCATTAGAGAATTGGCGAATATAATCTGCTTGTTTTTATTTTTAGCTTACCTTCGGGGCTGACAATGGTCTTTGATGTGGCATTGCGTATCTGACGTCCGCCCACCATCCATTTGATCTCAGCGGGTGGATTCGATGGTGCTGTGGTGCACGTAAGTGGCACAACATCCCCCACACGAGCCTCCGTGGGACCCGCAACGGTGACGTGCAAAGGTGCAACTAAAATGATAGAGAGACAGAGAAAGAGGAAGGGAAGAGTCAGAGTGTGGGTAGAGTAAAAGCGACGCATAATGAAGAAGCGTGCATTAATATTTAATAAGCCTTGAGCCTCACTTGTGGCATGCCACGTAGCTTGGTTTTCTTTTTGCCACCCTGCCACTGCTCCATGCCCCATCATCACCCGTTCTTCCGTTGTCTGCATGCAAATGATGACTGAGTGACTGACAGCAGGAGCTATTACCTAATGCCACGGCATGAGCCTCCTCTGTGCCTTCAACCTCCCCGACTGCTCCTACTTGCTGCAGCTGCTACTATGATGGATAAGTGCAAGCAGCTAGCTGCTAGCATCGACTAGGAGGGACAACAGCAGCTGGCATCGCATATATTACGAATACGCAGCGTTTGACTCTTTCTATCTTCTGACCAAGACCAAACCAAGTCCAGGAGAAAGCAAAAAATACAAAACTTCGACTCGATATGTTTCGCATATAAATAAACATTATGAATTCTTAACTTCTCGCATCTTTCGCCAGACCCTGTTCGTGCCATACATCTTCATTCCAAACACACTCACACACACCCATTCACACACAGAGGGTAAAGGATGCTGATGCTGAATGTATTCTTGCTACGTCTTCATTTTTGTGCCACATTCGTTATACATAAATAATGCGTGTATGTTTCTCTGTATGTTACCCAGCTGAGCACACTTAAGGGAGGCGGGGCAGGCAGAAATGAAGGCGGAATAGTAGACAAACAGAGAACCTAAGTGCAGACACACACACGGCACATACAACCTACCCACTTTGATTGGTATGCGCATAAACGGAAACTGGACAAGTTTGGCTGGTGGGTCAAATGGAGTGGATGGGTGGTGCAAAAGCATAGAGGGATAAGCAGCCACGTGCCCGGCTTAAAGTCTCTTGGTCTTTCAGGTAAATAGCGCCAATTTCAGCGCGGTCTCAAAATTTGAATAGCGAACGAGCGTCCTCTCTCTCAAGAGTCGCCTCATCCATTTACATGTTAGACACATGAGCACATAAGCTTCTGGGTTGAGGCATCAGAGGCGGGCAGAAATGGGATGCGGTGCGGTGTGGTGATGGGATGCAAATGCTAACGACTTTGGCAAGCTTCGCGCCCCATACTTGGGCTTGGCTTTGTGCTCCTGATTGCAATTGTTGTAACTCTAACAAGCTGCAACTCAGTTTAAAGAAGGAGACGAAACAGAGACAGGCCCACTGGAGAGGGGACAAAAGGAGGCGGCTGCTTGGAGGTGTCTGCGCTATTTGGCACTTGAAAAGAATTTGCATTGCTTGATTTGACAAAGCTAAGTGAGTGAGTGAGAGAGAGATGAGACAGAGATGAGGGAGCTGAAGCTGAAGCTGCAGCTGGAGAGGCCTTTTCAGAGGGTATGCAAACTTAAGCTTAATTGCAAAAGAAAGCAACAGAAGAGACCCAAAGCATTGAGTTTTGTCAGGCTTATTTCAGTCTTTCGCTTAGTCTTTGTGTCGCGTGCCAAGTGCCAGGACTTTGTGGAATTAGTCGACAAGAAGAAGATGCCATGGAAAATGGATGGATGAGTGGTTGGATTGCTGTTGACACACACACACACACGCAAGCACTCATACACACGCCCACACGCGGGTGCTGTGTGTTTAAGTGTGTGAAAATATGAAAATGTATGATATACATACATTCACATACATTGCACACAATTAGGCAAAACAAGGAGCACATAGAAGTCTTAATTTTCATTCACACAAGAATTTACATCAAAGTCAAAGATAATTTAAGGCAATCCACCAAAGCGAGGGTTCTCTTTACATAACCTTTATGTACATTTATAAAAATAAATCCCTCCTTTCTTGTTTATCAGAAAGAGAAACTACTGCAGTATATCACTCATACGACTTGGTGTTCACAATCTTTGAACCTATTGCACTTGTAGTACATTTACTTGCAATGTTTTGCATCTTTTTGGGCATCTTTCAGTCTGTTTCTTTGAAAAGGTTTTTATTTTATGATTGAGTCAATCCAGAAAAAAGTTAATCTAATTTGCCATCTTCTTTTGATTACACCTATCGGACGTTATACATTAACTTTATACCAAATGGAAAGATATCAGATTGGTTTTTTAATAAAACGGTTTAAGCCATTCAAAAAAATGATGGGACGTACAGTAATTAATTATTGAAATTTTCCTAGTATAGGCTACTTTCTTTCTCATACCTATTTTATACATAAATAAAGTTTTGAAATCTCTGGTTAACCTATTCATGTTTGTGACTACAAATAAAATTAACTAAAAATAAAATATGAACGACTGAATATATGTACGTCCTTTTTTGCAGGAAATTGCCGGTTTTGACAGGTAATTAACAACTATAAACTAGATTTGGATTTTAAACTCTTGATGTTTGATGCTTTCCTGTGAACAACCGCCCTCTAGGATAGTCTTGTTTTGCACTTGTCACTTTGTAAAGCTTAAAACATATTTTTAGCTTTGGACTTAAAGAAGGCTTTAAGTCCCTTACCACATAATAAGTTGCTTCTGAGTGGCATAGAGTGGAATTTCACCAACCATTTTCTCTAGTCTATTATTCGTAATTAAATTTTTTAATATTTCATACTTACATAGAACAGATAATTCCACTTCAGCTTTAAGGGGATCCTTTGACATCACATTGCTGGCCTCGCAGCGAAAACGAGCCTTATTATCTCCCGCTTCGGCAGTAAAAGTATAAATGTTCTCCGACAAGCGGCCAGAGGTTCTGAATTAAGAAAATATGATAAAGCACATGAAAGTTAACAGTATTTTTCACTTATCATTCATTGCCTCCCCTCTTGAAAGGAAAACTCACCTATAGGCCATGCGTATTTGTGAGCCATTTTTATACCAAATAAGTTGAGCTGGAGGATTGCCACCACGACTGCGGCACATAAGCTCTACCGTTTGGCCACGTCGCAATGTTTCACCAGCGGAATAACCTTCAATATAGGGTGGACCAGGTGGATCTATAAAAGAAAGAGATAGAAAGAGATAGAAAGAGAGAGATGGAGAGAGAAAAAAGAGTTATATTTATTATAGTATCAACAGAAATCTTCTGCATATTTAATTGCAACTGTTTGCCGCAAATAAATTCAATTTACACTAAAACAAATGCCACCGGCCATATATGTACATATATATAACTACATATGTATATATATGGCTATCAGGTCAATTGAGGTAAATAAGGGGCAGGGAGGCATCACCCCCTCTTGCTCACTTTAGCATATGGATTGCAAAAATGTTTATGCACAATTTTTAATTGAAGTGTTTGGTTGATGCAAATCGCTGATGCGGTCAAATGCATTATTTTTCGATTTATCCTTATATACATAGCCACGCCCCAAAAATGCCATTTCCTCCGCCTCTGCTTGTGTGGAGGATATGCACATGTTAATAACAGTGTAAAATACCACAAACAACGCAAACAGTGTCAATTGTCCCATACCCACTAGAAATGAGGTGGAATTTAAATACATTTGGTCTCATTAATTGTTATTTAAAAAGCAAACAATTTGTATTACTCCATGGAATGCCCCTCTAGACGGGCCAGAACTTCAATTTCACTTAATTCATTTCATTTCATTCGTTTGGCTCAACTTTCAAGTAGGCTATACATATATTTTTTTTGTGATCTTCTTCAGTTTTGGAGTTTGAGTTTGACATGCGGTCAACCGCACTGAATCAACACCAAGGGAATGAGAATGATGTAAGGGAGGAGTCTTCTCCATCAATGGCCATTTAAAATTGCAATAACTAGTGCTCAGGTATGAGAGACAGAGAGAAAATTAAATTAAAATCACTTAAAATATTGCATGGCCACGCAGTGTCCAATGACCAGGAGCCATCTGTACGGCCCTCATGGCAGTCATGTCTGAATCCGATTACCTAGTGGACGCCATAATAGCGCATAATTGAGCCTGCCACCAAACCAAAAAAAAAGAACATTAAAAAAAAGGGAAAAGGGCCAAACCACTCCCAGAGAAGGTAAAATTGTGGGTGGTTGCTGCTAGGATGGGTGTGTCCTCCTGCTCTCTCTCTTTCCCTATATTTTGTCCCGCTACCAATTAAATATACTGAAATGGACATTCAAAGTCTGACCAACGAAGAGTGCCTCGGCACAGAGTGGCAGTTGGACTTGCCTATGCATAAATAACAAACATAATTAATTTGAATGTGTGTGTGTGTGTGTGTGTGTGTGTGTGCGTGGGTAGGTGTGTGCTCCACACCTGCAACTCCCATCTGACTCCTACACGCAATCAATAACCGAACTTTGGCATTTGCAACGAGCACAGGGCACGCAATGGTGGACTATAGCAACTCCTCTGAATTCCACATGCAGCAACAGCAGCAACGGCAACGGCAGCAAACGGCTGTGGCAGCTGTGTGGCACATTAGAATTTAAAAACTAATTAATACGCGCACCAATTGCGCAATTAGCGGCCATCATGGCACAACCTCCAAGCCAGTAGCCTCCACCACGTTTTGCGGGTCAGGCATCAGACCCCACAGCGAGCCACAGAGAGTCGGAGTCAGGCAAAAAACACAACGCAAAAAAATTCCGTTCAATTGTATGGCAAATTGCCGCTGTCCGCTAATGAGGGCGGACAATTCCAATAGCATTTTCTCATCTGAATTCAGTAGAACTAGGGAGTGGGGTCTGAGGCGGGAGGGAATGTATGTTACTCACACAACACGGACAGTTGAACCGTTGCACGCATCGGCATATCCGGCGATAAAGCCTTATGTTTGGCCTGGCACGTATATTCCGTATAATCGTCATCAGAACCTGGTTTCAACTTCAAACTGGACGTGGTGGTAAAACGTTTCGGCGTCGATTCTTCAACCTTATCTTCGCGTTTTTCTGAAAAAATATGAAAAATAAAAGAAAACATGTTAGTTATTAAGGATAATAATGGTTTACAGGGGGATTACAGGGGGATTAAAGGAAATACTTGATGTAGTTTAAAAAACATGGACAATTTCAAAATTTTTACATAGAATCAAATATTTATTTTATCGGATACTTCCTAATATATTTTGTATGTCCATTCATGCCCATTCATTTATCAAAAGAAATTTGAGATGTGAAAATCTTACGATAAGTTAACTTTTGAATAGCCTAATCTTTAATATTTAGGGATCAGGGATCCCAATATGGAATATCATTAATATCGCTTTCTCAAAATCGTTAACAGTTTAGAAAATATTTATCCGATTTGCTTGACTCTTTCAGAGAATAAACCTTAATATTATTAATTAATTGGACAACTGTTAAGAGCGAGTTGCTTCTTAGTGAGGGTTTAATCTGGAGTCCTAACCAACTAGCGGGGAAGCTATATCCATATCTATTTATGTTTAAAGATCTTTATTGAAAAGTCCTTGTGATTTTATCGAATGCTATCTCGATTTGTACTGAACTATAGAGTTATGATGATGGTGATGAAAGAATACCAAATGTCCATAAACCTTTTGTTTCGCAAATGATAATGGCAATTGTTTTTTATTTTTGATACACTTCCTGTGGACTTTTTTTTCTTAAGTTCGTTTTAAGTGTTTGCCTGTGTTTTCTCATTCTCTCTCCACCACGGTGTAACCTCTTGCCGTTATCGTTGTTTTGTGACATCATTTTCAGTCATAAATTGCCAATGACTTGCATATTGCTGATATACACTGCGTCCAAAAAGAAGTCTGCTTCCTTCCTCACAAAATTGGAATATACTGATATGATGGCAATGTATCGCTAAACTTGTCTGCCTGGGTCTTCTCCTCAATGACCACATTAACCGCCACATACGCTTGGAACGGGGGAAAAAACAAAAAAATAATAACGCTTTCTGACAGCTTGCAAATGATACAGCGACCCTTGGCTAAAAACCTCAACAAAAACAAGACGAAAGAGAGTGGAAAAAAAGGGGGAAAACCCTCCCAAAGTGGTCATTGTCGTAAAATCTCGTTTTCGAAGGGTCGTCGTACCCCAAGTCCAGAATCCAAAGTCCCACAGAGCCTTCAGTCTCCATCCAGTCCGAGTTTACTGGGCGCAACATATTGCGTCATAAACATAATTCATCATGCAGCAGTTTCCTTCCGCCTTACAACCGCCGCTGTCCACATTTCCTTGCGGATTTTCCTACATTTTAACGCCGTTTTGCGAATTTTCTTCTTTTGCTCTTTGGCGGTGGGGAGGGAGGTAGGGAGATTTTTCCTTTTTTTTTTCTCGTTTTTGTTAATGTTTACTCCCAAAAAATTTCCATCATCATCATCGTTGTTGTCGTCGTCGACGTTTTTGGCGTCGTGCGTTTCACATTTTAAGCATTTTTAACGCGCCAGTTGTGTTAAAATGATTTCGTTAGTCGCCAAATGACAGCCAGAGGCTCAGGCCCCGCCCACATACAACATGGAAATATATGTATATGTATATAGTGGGCATCATATCATAATCATTATGAAAATTAAAAGTCGTGAAGGCGGCTAAACGCCATACGATGGTCTGTCACTATGACTATGCCCAACTTCAACATTTGCATTTGTCTCCCACTCTCATAACCATTCCTGGTCCGCCTTCTCCACTGAATTCACTTCCCTTCCTTCTCATTCCATTTCATCCTTTTACGGTGTGTTTTCCAATTTGCTGGCTGCCGGGCAGCGCGCACTCAAAATGACAAGGCACAAACACACACACATAGTGTAGCGAACAGAAGATAAGGGACAGAGAGAAACAGAGACCTACATCGACAGTCGCCGTTTTGTTGGAGTATAAAATTATTATTTAAGCACCGTCATCAAGCAGAAAGTCGACATCCAACGGATACCACCCCCGCTTACGTACTCCTTTCTCATATATGTCTGTGTGTGTCTCTACCCAAACCGGTTGACAGCCAAATGGCGAGACCCCGCCCATCATTTCACATCTCTTGCCTGTCCCCTTTTTACCCATTTACACTTTTTGTAAATTTCGGATATATTCTGTGTTTTGTTTTTCGGGGTTTAGAGTGTGGGAGTGGATCAGCAGCATTAGAGGCAGCCACGTGCGTCGTGTGTGTGTGTGTGTGTGTGTGTGTGTGTGTGTGTGTAAGTGGACATTAAATTTGATGGCTTAGTGTTGTTGCCAGTGACAAGTGTCACACACTGTCAAGCATTAGGAGGACGAGGCGTAGGAGAGGTGTGTAAAAGGTTTTTTGTTTTGAAGCGGGGGGAGGACATTGGCAGGTTATTGAATCTGTCCACGCTACTAACCTGGTTTGTATTCAGTATTGCCGCGATACCAGACTATTTGAGCCGCTGGCTTTGCATTGGCCACAATGCATTTGAGTTGCAAGTCCTGATTCTCACGCACTTCAACCTTCGAGTTGTGGCTAAAACCCTTGATTTCAATCGATGACGGTGGAGCTGTAAAATGCAGATGGAGAAAAATATTATTGTTATGGATTGAAACATAAATTTAGAGGTTGTAAATTATAAATGAATTAGAACCATTTGCTTCAACAAGTTTTATACATTGGAGACTTTGAAGTTATAATTTATGCTTTACCAGAGAATAAACCAAGGAAACCACAAAATCGCTTCATCTTCGGAAAGATCTCCAAGAAATTGATGATTTTTGTTTATATTTAAGGTTTCTACTGCTTGATAGCTCCAACTATTTTGTTTGTAGCTAAGTTAACCAGGCAAATCGGGATGAAACCTTAACCTCAAGATTTGCAAAGGAGGTCTAATTCAATGAGAATTTTATCATTAATTTGTCATTTCATAGAAATTTCACTGCTGTTTCCTTACTTGGAAGCACAAAACACTGCCAAGCAAGGACATTGCATTCAACCCAGCACATGGTTCAGAAGCTGGTCCTACTGTATTCACCGATACTTTACTTTTTTAGATTTTTGTTTTTTTCTTTTTGAAAATTTGTAATTAAATTTTCTCTCCGTGTACAAAACGAGAGAGAGAGGCAGAAAGATGATTAGAGTACCGCAAAATCATAATGAATACCAACTGCAAGGATAAAAACAAAAGCTCTGGCTAAGCATTGTATGCGACAATACTGCTGCAGTCAGGTTGAATGTCCTGAAACAGCTTCCATACCATGCCACTCCTACAAGCCAGCACTCCCTCTACCAGCCTTTTGCCACCACTTCCACCCGCTCGTTAATGTGCTCAAATATGAGTTTCAATATTTGCACACACGAGAGTGCAACAACAACAAAAACAACCAGAGTTGAGGCAACATCAGCGACACATACATGTACAGATTTTCTGAGCCATCTAGCCACCTGGCCAAACTGTTGAAAATATATACATACATATGTACATACACACAGAAACCGAGAGAAATGGGTGAAACAATGGGCAGCAGTGAGCAGCTGTGGGCGTGGCTGGCAAACAGAAAGCAGCAGAAGCAGTAGCAGAAACAAACAAACAAACAAACAATCGTGGATAAAGTTAAGTGCACGTGTGCATTATTTTAATGCCACCTGAAGGAGTTGAGCTGAGTTGAATCGTCGGCAGTAGCAGCCACCAATACGTCTTGGCAAAAAGTCTCCTACAAGAGAGAGAGCCCCAAGCCCAAGGCTGCTGTTTCTCCACCTTATCCACCTGCTCCCTACTTTAGCTTCTACACAACATGTGTAGCACTTGAAAAGAAAAGCGGAGGGAGAGTGAAGGTCTCTGCATTTGACATGCAACATATGTTGCCGGCTGCTGCTCTGCTCCTGTGTGTTGCTGCCACATCGCGGGCTTCAGAAGTTGTTGCATGCAAAATGAATGCTTAATGTCGCAATGCGAAGAGGAGGCAGCGATGAGTGTCGGTGTCGAGAGTAAGCCCGTCTGGGCCGAGGTAATTGCTTTTGTTAGAGCAAAATGAAATCAACACCGACATTGCGGGCTGTATACCATGAGGAGGAGGAAGGGGACTAGGAGAGGGGGGACTGAGGGATACAGGTAGAGCTCCCCACATTACGCTTTCGGCACGATATTTGTGAGTTTTATTAGCACAGCCGTAGGCGCCTTAAATTATGCTGCACAAATCAAATATTGTAGATAAGCATAAACCGAATTCCGCAAAACAAACACGGAATGAGAGTAACATGGGCGCAGCAGTGGGGTAATGTCAAGAATGGTATACTACCAATAGCTTCATTTAAAGACTACCAAAAAAATATATACATCGAAACTGGCAACAACGGAAAAGGTAGCAAAACGTCACCAGTTAATTTTATTGTTTAATTTGAAATGAAACGAAAAAATTCAAAAACTATTTGACAACCACGTGATTTTGTGTTAACCAACAATCGTTGATAAAAAAAGCGTTTGAAAATATATAAATTATATTCACTTGCTACCTTTTAAAAATATTTACAGCTACGTCTATGTACGGATAACTTTCAGGCTGTGTGGCTCATAAGCATAATTTTTGTCGCCACTTTGCGATAATTCCCCGAAGGCTGTTGATTGTTTAGTGCTCCCAAATGATGGCCCCGGCTAAATTTTTGCTGTATGTATCCTTATCGAATCAATGAAGCGCAAAATAAAATGGCAAAAATTGACAAGATAAAAAAGTTTCCATTGCTTGTATCAATGAAAAGAATTTAATATACATTTCCGAATTGAAAGCAACTACAATAACTGCCGATGCAGCACTAGAACTTCAATTGGCTCCCACACACACTCACACACACACACACACACACATTAACAACGTGGACCAGAGGGCCATAAATTTTGCAGTCTCTTCTTCATTGAATAATCCAAAAACTATTGGCATACTCTAATTGAACCAATTGCCACGTGAATACCATCAATTGACAGTTAATTGCATTAACTTTATACCGATGAAATTTGTTTATACAAAAGGGACACAGAAAAAAAAAAAACAAAATTGTAAGCGCCGAAACTTTTACAGTGATGACAAAACCTTAAAGTTGGCTTCACGCTAAAATCCGCTGACTCTGCCAACCTTGACAACGAAAACTGAGTTTTTTTTTTAATTTAACGGGATCAGCTGTTCTCCAAGGGGCGTAAAAAAACTATCCGAAAGCATACATATGTATGTATATACATACATATGTATGTACATACATATGTATGTATGTATGTAGCTTACAACATATTATTAATATTATTTAAACTTTTGTTTACCAATTGCTCGGCTAATCCATTGTTTTATATAACAACTGAATTTTCATGATAAATTAAAAATTTTATACTTAAATTTATACAAACGTCGCTTTTCTTATTAATTTTGTAAATTTTAATGTTACTTTTCGCTGGATGACATTGACTCTGGCCGATCTTGTTTGCAGTGTTGCAAAATAAAAAACATTTATGTAGTAGATAATTTCGCTAGACGCGGTTATTTCGCTGTTGCAAGTGTGATTTATAGTGTTTTTTTTTTTTGTGTCAAAAAAAGTTGCAAAAAGTGCTAACAAGGTAACATGGTATAAAGTTGAGCCAATTAGCTTTGCAATGATCTTATTCGCATTGAATTCGGTTTTGTGGTCAGTGAAATATTCGTTTCGCTATTTTCCAAAGAAAACGCAGTCTCAGTTATGTATGTATGTATGTATGTTTGTGTGGCTAAAGAAGACATGCAAAGCAATGCTTGTAAAAAAAGTGATAGCGGTCGCGAGTGTGTGTGTGTGTGTTCTAGTGTCGAAAAAGTCAAATTTTGTTATTTAATTGCCAATTTGCTAAAATAATATTTTAGTTTATCGCTTGTTAATCAAGTAATTGGAAGTTGGTTCATGGTTTTAGTGTTTTTTTTTGTGTTGGGATTGAAAATGTAAAAAAATAACCTTTTGAGAGCCAAATGTAAAACTTCTTGTTTTTTTTTGTGTGGTGAATTAAATTGTGTGTATTTAAAGATGCTTAGTTGAAAACCAAAAGTGAGGTGAGTTTTTATTTTCATTTTTAATATGTAATGTATATATGTATGTATGTATGTACATACATATTTATGCTAGTTTAAAAATATGTACATACATATACATATACATATGTACATATGTATGTACATATATGTATATAATGTAGCTAGTGGCTACTATCCTTTTATTTACGTTTTATAAAGGTATTACGTAATTGGTAACGCAATGATCGTTCAAGTAACGCATACGTAAAACTTTGCTGTGTTAGTTAAATTCTGTAAGAATCGCTGTAAACTTTTCTAATGGTTATTAATTAAAAAAAGGCAAAAAACCGTTGACTGCATTACGTAATACTAGAGCTATTCCTTAATAACAGCTTAAGCAACTGGAACTCCAAAAAACGTTATGATTTAATTTTATTGATTGACTGCTGTTCATTAAAACTGATAAAGAACACCTCGCCAAAATTTAATTTGACAAAATGAGTTATTTTCGCGAGTATAATGGACGTTATCCCACACTCTCTTCCCTTTAACCTGGTTATTGGAAAATTTTCAGTTTTACATTCTTCTTGTCGAAAATTTCGTACAATTATTTTAACAGGCAATGTCATGGATGCGACAACATCCACCGTCAACTTATCAGAGTTGACTGAATACAAAAATACAAATTGGTGTCACCGCCTCCACATGGCCACGTGCATTGAAAATTCATAATATTTTTTGGCCATGGTGGAGATTGAAGTGACGGCAAAGGGCAATAAATGGGAGTTACCTCCAACCACTCATGGTGCATGTGACGCATAGTTAAAGGGCAAAAGCAACAGCAAAACGTAGTTGCAGTACAATTTTTTCCTGCGACAAAATCCACGGAAATGCGACAGCAACTCTTCATGGATGCTGTAAGGCGTGACCTTCCTTTTCATAAGGAGTTGCCCTGCGGCACTCTTTCATCACCACCCAAGGCATATATGTATGTACATATGTATGTATGTATGCTAAGGTAAAATGTGAATGTGCATTGTTGATTGGTATGCAAATTGTATTTGATTATTGACATATGTATGCAAGATGCATTCCTTGACGATGGAACCCTGATCGGGGTGGAAGGGCCGACACTTTTGGTATGGCAGGAATGCGAATTGTCAGTGCATTGGGATTATAAATGGGATTTAGGTCTTGAATAGCAGAAAAATAAAAGAAAAAAAATGCAGGTGTCCTTGCCTTGCTTTGATTAAATTTTATGCATAAGCCGTGCGATATTTTTGGCGGATACACGATGTAGAAGAAAAAATAGTCTTTTGAGTGTACAGCATCGTAGTCGTCGTCGTCGTCGTTGGCATCAAATAATTTATGCAACAATGGCTGCAACAGTCAGCCATGGCGAGATCCCTGGCATTGCAAGTATACAAAGTGCAATTTGCCATGAACACAGGACTCGCAGGACTTGCGACGATGACTACAACTACAGCCACTGGCACCAACTATGGGTCTAACCCACTAATAGTACGCCTCATAAAAGTTTTATGCGCTGAAATGCTTCCAAGGCCCCTTCACTATGCAACCATTACCCACCCACATCACAAATAAACCCTTAACCCCACCAACCAGTTGACGACGCTTTGTGCCAAGGAATTGCCCATTTTTTTCTACCTCCCCATTTCTTCTTACGTCAACTTTTTCGGCTTTAAGCCAAGGCGAACTTGTGGGTTTGCGTCAATGTGTGAGGGTGACTTAAAGTTTAGGTCAAATCTAATAAATCGACAGGCATCTATTTTAACTTTTGGTGGCTAAATGAAAACTTTACTCATTTGCACTTCAATTACAATAGAAATCCATCTTTTTGCAGCAAGCAAATGACCGGAAATCCAGGGGCGAGGTAAGAAAAAAATAGCTTAACGATTTGTAAGTCAATGAAGTGAGTCGTCGCATTGGACGTATCCTTTCAACTTGGAAATTTCCTTTCAATTTTGTGTACTCTGCAAAAACGTGAAGTTAAGGATGAGTTGCTTTAATCCCCTTACTAGGGCCATTCAAGTGTTACGTAAAAAAACTTGAACAATTTTTTGAACCTCTGCTGCTGTCTTTTGTAATGCACTGTAAGGACTTACGTCATTTCGTATAAACTTTATCCGTCCTGTTTCGTGGTATTTTATAAGATTTTTGATCATGCCGCCCTCTTTCGCAATGCGTTGTAGGGAATTCCGTAATGCATGTGCGGTTGTCTCATGTTCCTGCAAATTGTAACAATTAATTGTTCTTGTTCTCACTTTCATGATTTTTTATTTCTTGAATAGTGAGCATTTATTCGGTCCAAACAAATTGTAATTTCTGGTTGTATCTATTTGCTATGAATTTCTTAGTCAAAAAGAGAAATAAGGACTATTAGTCCTTCCCATTTATTTTGAAAGTATACTAACAACGAATATTTATGAAATAGAAGAAAGAAAACTTAATTCCCCAGAACGATATTTTATCTCTTAAAAAGCTAATATTTCGATAACTATGACCGATTTTTCCTTCTAAATTGTTTATTTATATTGCCCGAAGTCTACATGACTTGAAATAGACATAAACTATTAAAACTTTTCAAAATAAATTTCTTAATCTTTTGAAAAATTTAAAATACTAACAAAAAGATTAAGCTATTTCTATATTTTATTGATCTTGCTTTTTGTATTAAAAAATTTCAATCAAATTTCCAAGTATTGCAGGACAAATCAAAATGATGATTCTTCGCAGAAAGGGCAAGGGTATTGCAAAAGTTGGTTATCTGACTTGCTTACAAGATTTTTATTCAAAAATTTATAAATGCTGGTGTTGGGTTTTTCTTTCTTTTGTGTGGATATTCGGTTCATGCCTTGAATTCCACATTTGTCCATTGTGTGTGCCTAGCTGAATCGCCATTGCCCAGACGCGCTTCGAGCCAGAGGCCCAGAATCAGAAGCAGTCCACCTTTTTGTGTGCCCCTCTTCGCCTTTCCTACTGTTAGGTCCTGACCATTCGTTTTGGTGCGTTTGGCAGCAGTAGAAAAACTTTACCCGGACTCATGGTTGCCTTGCGGCATATGTGTTTTTTGGCTGCGTTTTTAAAAATTAATGGCATGCGAAAATTTTACTCTAAATTTCCATAAATTTGCACGTGGACTTTTGTGTTTTTGCTTTCTTTCTCTGTGTGTGTGTGTGTGTGTGCAAAAGTTCTTTACTTTGGGCCAACTTATAATCTAATTGCGCCCTCACGTATATTTATACTATACACACACATATACATATAATATATATAAAATACATATTCATATATTGTGTGTGTGTGAGTGTGGGTGAATGTGAGGCAGTTGCAGTTGCTGCTGGTCCATCTGAAAGTTTTCTACGAAATTAGTTGTAAAAGAACTTTTCCATAGTTTTTCTTTCTATCTCTTTTTACCACCCTCTCTGCTCTCCTCCTTCTCTCTTTTCATGTGTGTGTGTGTGTGTGTTTTTCAAATTAAATTTAAGGAAAATGACAAAAGGTTGCCTCTACCTACAAACATATGCAATTTTAATTAGGGCTATAAGTTCAACAGAAAATGATCAAAAAACTTCAAATTGGCTCACCTTACCTAGTTAAATTAGTATTTGTAGAGCAAGTTTTTGTTATTAGATATGTTTCTATCATATGACTGAAAAGCTATGTAGATATATGTACATAAGTATCTGGATAACTGGGACACGTAGTCAGTATAAACATTTAATTAGGTTACTTTTCATTCTTCCTAAACTATCCACTTTTGATACACAAATGTCGTGAAACTTTTACTTGAATTATTGAATTAAATTCGAAAGGAAATTGCAAAAAAGTGTTTTAGATAGATTAAGAGTAAATTTAGGTTAAAAGTAGTATTTTATGGTATAAAATAAAATCATGAAGGGAACTAAAAAAATGTTTTTTTTAAGAGTATTTATTGAAATTACACGGACACTTTGAGGACTCACTACAAGGAGTTGGAAAAGGCGTACAATTACTCGAGATACAGAAATTTGGGGGGTGTAAGACCTCCCAGACATTCCTTCTGGATCCGTATAAAAATAAAATATTTAAAATGTCAAGTCATTATCTAGTTAGGGTATATTGGACAATTTTCGTTAAGTCCTTTGTAACTATCCCCAAAGAATTTGCTTTTTGTTGCTAAAAGCGTATTTCCAAGATAGATTTCCGTTTGGTCAAATAGAATCAAAAAAATTAAATAAAAACCTATTTGCTTGCAAATAAATAAGTATCATACTTTGAGCTATTTTTTTCTTCTTTTTTATACCATACACCCATAGGGTGAAATGGTATATTAAAGTCGCCAAAATGTATGTAACAGGCAGAAGGAAGCTTCTCCGACCCTATAAAGTATATATATTCTTGATCAGGATCAACAGCCGAGTCGATCTAGCCATGTCCGTCTGTCCGTCCGTCCGTCCGTCCGTCCGTCCGTATGAACACGCAGATCTCGGAGACTATAAGAGCTAGAGCCACCAAATTTAGTATGTATACTCGTGTAGTATGCACATGTTCAGAGTAATTTGGAATTTCGGCCACGCCCCCTTACGCCCCCAGGAATCACATAAAACTGTTTTTCTTAAAAAGTATGACAGCTAGAGACATCAAATTTAGTTTGTATACCCGATTAGTTAGTGCGCAGAAATTAACTGTTCAAACTTTTTGCCACGCCCCCTTACGCCCCCAGGAATCACACAAAACTGTTTTTCTCAAAAAGTATAATAGCTAGAGACATCAAATTTGGTTTATATGCTCGTTTAGTTAGCGCGCAGAAACTAATTGTTTAAACTTTTTGCCACGCCCCCTTCCGCCCCCGGAATTTACATAAAAGTGATTTCCTTCAAAACTATGATAGCTACCGACATCAAATTTAGTATGTAGACTAGCTTAATAGACGCGCAGATATTGGCTATTTAAACATTTTGCCACGCCCACTTCCGCCCCCGCAAATTAAACAAAACTGATTTTATCAAAAACTAACAAAGCTAAAGTCACCAAATTTAGTATGTATACTGGCATAGTATGCGCGGAGAATTTAGATATTTTCACATTTTGCCACGCCCACTTCCGCCTCCATAATTTAGAAAAAACCGATTTCCTCCTTTAGTTTTTTGACTATCGCATTTAAATTTGGCAGACTAATTTATCTTATCTATTTCTACCAAACTACCAAATTTTATTGAAATCGGACTAGAAACATGTAAAATATGCGTATGAACGTATTTTACTACGCGGTCCTCAAGGCCAGAATTGGACGTTGGCTAGTAGCGGCGCTAGAGTGCTCGTGTGTTTGTAGAGTGAGCGAGATAGCACATAGTATAAGACATGTAAAAACAATTTAATAGACATACATTTGGTCTTCGAAATAAGAAATATTTGTTTCACCAGGTGTATGGTATACCCAAGTCGACGAGTCGACTTACTTGCTTCATTTTTTAATTTTCCTGTGCGCTTTTCTCGTTCCTTTCAAAGACCGACAATGGGACAAACATAATTCAATACAATTCATACATAAATAGAATGGCAAAGCAAAGCAGAGGAATGAATCAATGTAGCAGCAGCTTAGGATGAGAATTGAAGAGGCTGGGAATGTTAGAGGATAACTAGATATATCGGAAAATTACCTTAATAAATAAATCAAATAAATGTAACTCGAACTTAATTGAATTATTACGCATTTGTCTACATTTTCCTGAGCTAATTGCTGCAATAATGTCGCACGTGCCCATCAAACCAAAGTCCCTACACCTCCGCCTCCCGGTCTCTCACGCCCCTCTGGACCAAATATGTGCACATACCTACATATGTACATACAAACACACACATGTCCTGGCCAAATTCCAGGAACGCCTGTCATTCATTCAAACGTGAAGAGAGAAACTGAGAGAAACAGTAAGTAGATGATGGGAAGGGGGAGCCATAGAGATTCCATTACAAAACAAAGACAAGCGGGCAAGGACAAATCTAACGACTATGGTGTGAGGAGGTAGCAATTGGGATAGGATAGGTAGGTAGTGGGATCTGGATGGATGGATGGAGAGAGCAAAAGAAAGACTAAAAGAAAGAAAGAAAGATAGATAGATACTCACACAAGTACCTACAATTATGACAAACATTTCTTCGCTCTGGGCTAGAAAGGTAGGCGGCAAGGGAGCGAGTGGGTGAGATGTTAGCAGGTGGGTGGGGTAAAAGCGGCGCCGGCGGACGACCTTTTCCCGCAGCATGAACAACAACAACATCCAAATAACGAGCTTAGACTGACAGAGTTTTCTTTCTCTGTTTTTTTGCCCCCCTGCATACACTACAGGTTTACATTAAGAGGGTATATTAAAGACGACAGAATTTTTGTAACCTCAGTGACCTTTATTTGGATATATACTGTATACATACATCTTCCTGATCATCATTGCTTCTGATATGTGCAATTGGAGGGGCAGCCGGTGATTGGTTTCAAAATGATTGAATGCTATCATAGAGCCAGAGCTGACTTGGGATAGATGGGCACAGAATAGTTTTTAGAAAGAAACTTTAAATACTTTGCTTAATCCTTTTAAAATAGGCCTGGCATTGAAAAACTTGGTTTAGATCGGAATGCCAACATGTACAAGAAATATGTGTACCAAAAAAAGTTATAAATTAAATTTTTCCATCTTTGTTTTCTCGTTGAATCTCGTTTGAAGCACCCATTATAAGGTTTGATTGGTCTGGAATCTTTTCATCTACTGAAATATCTTTTCACATTTGGGAGCTGATTACCTGCCACTGTTCGTTTGTTTTTTTAACATTACGAGACGTAATGGTCAAGAAATATGGTGAAAGGGAAGGGTATATACATTTCGTCACTCCCAAATTTAGTATCCTTGAAATTTTTTTGCTAACGTTTTTGTTGAGTTTTTCTAAGGTTCCATCTTCCTTACACACATACTTACACACACACACACATCATTGTCACAGCTCATGGCGCGTAATTAACTAAACAAACGTCATTAGGCATGCGCATATGTGTGTGTGTAGGGTGTAGGGTGTGTATGTTTGTGTATGTGAGCCTTGGGCCTCTGACTCTGACTCTGATTCTCTTACTGTTTCTAGATAGGGGAAAAAATGGAGTCAGCAACAGCCAAACGAAGCAAAGGAAATGAAAATCGCTGTCATCAAATGTAGCGCAATTTCTTGAGTGATTACAACAACACAGCAACAAGAACAACAACAACAGGAAGGATAGCAACAGGACTATACACACACACTGAAAACACACACATATATACATTGACAGAGAAAGTGATTACTCGACATACAACAACCGAAAACAAAAAGAAATTCATTTCATTTCACTTTGAAAATGCTTGCAGCTCTTCGCAACCCCAACCTCTTCTCCTTTTCCCTTAACATCGCCGTAACATATCCCCCCCCCATGTCTAACTGCTGCTCCCTTCTTCTTTCTTCTTGACTCCTTGGAGCAATAAACTGCGCTAAATTCAACTCAGCTCTCAGCTTCTCGGTTGGCAGCATTGTTGCTGTTCCTGTTTTGCAAATTGCTGACAATAAATGTTGGCAGCAGCCTTACATAGACATGGGCAAAGGGGAGATAGACAGAGAGAGGGGGACAGAGATGTTGGACAGTGGTGGGGGAGAAATGGAGAAGAGGGACAGATAGTGGGTGTGGCATAAGGTGTTCAACGCCCGCATTTTCAACTCACAAATGAAAATTCTATAGGTGCAATGAGGCAGGAAACAAAAATGTGACGCCTTTGGGTATCAAATTGTCTATGTGTAGGTGTTACTCTCTATGTGTCTGTATATGTGTGTATATGTGTTGATATCTATTTCTCTATCTGTGTGTGTGTGTGTGTGTGTGTGTGTGTGTGTGTGTGTGTGTAGTTGTATTCTATTTATTACTTAAATTAATTGCTGCAAAGAGAATGCATTCAGTCGATCGATTGCTTACATACATCCATCAAAGTAACAAACAATGCAAATTAATCAAAAAATTCTTGTCGAGTTTGCCGAGACAACAAAAAAAAAAAGGAAATATCCACATGCAGGCAAATTGAGAGTTTTCATTAAACTGAAATTTGATTTCGATTGGCATTTATAATTAGCTAGTTCAATCATTTCATATGGGTACCTGAAAATGAAAACGAATAGCAAAAATGTTGTCCCCGAAAATGCTAAAGTGAATAAAGTAGGAACAATTGGATGCAATCAGGTCGCATGATATTGCCGGATTTGAATTGGAGACCTTTCGCTTTCCAAAGTCTCTAATATTTTTCTGTTCATCTTTAATATTAAGCTTGAGTGTATAATTTTAATGATGTCACTTAATATTCTTAACAAGCAACAAGAAAATTGAGTTGCACAGCAAATATAACCAATCGAATCGAAATCTATTGGTTTCGACTCATTTTTTTTGCATTATTTTAGGCTTGCACAGCGGAAAAAAAATGTTGAAATGAATTTCATTCGTTAAAATTGGAATGAAATAAGTTTGAAATTCAATTTAAAAAAGTCAAAGTCAGAGACAAAGTGTATACATATGTATATTTGTTTACTTACATATGACAGTCAGTTTGGCATTCGCTCTGATAGCCGATTGTAATCTCGCCGGACCGACTTGACATTGATATTCGGCATCATCGTTGATTGAGGCATTCGAAATGCGCAAATTGTAGACACCCTGTTTGCGATCTCCGAGTACGGAGTAGCGTGGAAATCCCGGTATAACCGCCTCAAAGCCCAAGGCAAAGCCATCTTTCGTCCATTGAACAGCGCCGGCCAAATTTGTGACTTCACAACGCATCATGGCCTCGGCACCCTCCAGAACTTGAAGATCATGCGGCGTTGTGCGGAATTTCTGTTGTTGGGCTCGAACATAGGGCAATGACCATGGCCATAGATAGAGGGCAACTGCAAGAGAAAAAAAAAACAATAATGAAAAATGTGAAAGAAATGAACATTGAGCGAAAGTTCCTTTTCATTTAGCAGTGCAGAGAGATGCAGTTAATTAATTGTCCTTGCGGCGAAATTTTCTTTGTGTTTTGTTGTCCCTTCATTTTTGTCTTTGACGACAGATCCCAAGGATTTTGAGTTTCTCTATTAAAAACGTGGCTGAATTATGAAATGTGTATTTACGCAAAAGACAATGGACAATGCGAATGAAAGACAGGGCAAATCCTGACCGCAATAAAACACTGGACTCTGGGCACTAAGCTAAGCCATGGACCAAACTTCTCCTCATCCGACTGACTCGACCGTATGACCAACCGTCTGTTCGTTTGTCGTTTTTGCCGACTGAAACGTTTCTTCTTTTTTCCTCTTTTTCTTCTTTTTTTAATGAAAAGCAAACACATTTTCCGGGCACAAACAAAAAAATAAGAAAAAAGGAATAGCATTGCGCGCTCTCGGTACCACAAAAGCCAATTGTGGGCGTGGTTCGCGGCCCATCTGTTTGCCCAAGATACATTGCAGCAGTCTGCAGTCCAGAGTGGTGGGAATCATAGTCAGAATCGTAGAGCTGGAGTTCATTTCTTTTGCCGCCGAAACTATTAAATTGTATATAAAGGGGACGTGGACAGAGAGGAAGAGAGAGAGAGAGAGAGAGAGAGATGTAGAGGGTAAGGGACGGGCCCTGGAGCAGCGTCCAGAGTCAACAAAAGCATTTAACGCGGCCAACAGAGACAGGCAGGCAACCAGTCAGATAGACTGAGAGATTCTGTGTGTGAGCCATTGCAGAATGGTTTTAGTACTCAGTCCGTGCCGCTGGCTGGTTCTCGTCCTGGACCTGCTTCTGGTCCTGTTCCATTCTGTCTCCGTGCGCTTTCATAAATTTCCTTTTGCTCTAGGAGGAGGATTTCCCTGTTTATTTATAAGCGGCCGAAATGCACTTTTAAATATCTCTTCTTCTCTACAACTAATATAAAACCGGCAAAAAAAAAAAAAAAAACACAAAAAATAAAACAATATAAAATGAAATAAAATGATAAAAGCAAAATACAAACTAAAACTAACCGTCATGATTAATATGGCCAACAAAATTTGCATACACATGATGTCTACTTGAAGAGAAATGAATTTTAAATGCGTAAAAATAGAGAAGACAAGTGAGGAACGAAAAACTTACAGAAAGTAAGAAAGAGACAGAGGGAAACCCATCATATAAAGACATGGGCGTGGATGGGATTTTTCAAGACCTAAGAAACGTATAAATTTAAAAATCCGTATTTCAAACTATCGAACATAAGATTTTCGGAGAAAAAGCGATGTGAAACTTGTGGTAATCAAAATGTATATTCATTAAGAACAATTTTTCGGTTTCTTTAGAGATTGGGATATATAAATTATATCAAATCTAGTAATTCATAAATATGTAGCATTTGATTGTCTTATCATGAGTGAAGAGGATTTCAGCACCGCAAACTAAAACACCATCTTCATCTGTTGTATTTAAAATATGAACTGATTTTGTTAACAAACGTCTTGTGTGTATATGTAAATGAATTATTAGACTCTAAGGGGCGACAATTGTTCTTAAAAATGCTTATTCTAATGTTTATATTTCATGGACAGCGATGGCGACTTGATATTGCGCCGTTGTTAAAATCTTAAGAGCTTTTCCAGAGAGTGTGGACGCATGTTTGGTTTTGGTTTTTGAGCCATACTTGATATATGAATCTGTATCAGTTATTTTTGTTTTTATGTTTTGTATACGATGTACGATGTTTATTTTTAAACAATGAGTATTATGTTGTTTGCCTAACTTACTTTTTAATTGTTAACTTTCTATTCAATCCATTTTCCCAAAAAAATTCAATATTAAACTTAATACATTATTGAGATTTTTTCACCTCAAGCCAGCTAACATATAATTTTGATTAAGTTTCATTAAAGGGTCAAAACCTAGTCAAATATTTAAAGTTCCTTTCGAAATTACATATGAGGTCGAGGAATAACCTTAGAATTGTTTTGAGAATAACTTTAAGTAGTGATGTGAAATAGTTAAAAGAGCTTTTTGACTACTAAATTGTATGTCATAGTTTGTCTTCAATAATCACATCCACTTTTCTGATATTCACTGGATTGCCGATATACCCTTTAAACACTACGCATATGGCAAAAAAAAAATGGTAATGTAAAGAGGGAGAAGATATGGGTATGGGTTTTAGTATTGGTATGAGTAGTCAACTCTTTACGATTTCATTATTTTCTCGGCAAAAAGAATGTGAAAAGTTCTTGTTGTTGTCGCGCAATTTACCCAGGCAAATTGTTGTTGGCATTACTGTCAATTTATATAAATTTTTGCTCCCCTGTCAAATACAGACAAACAACAATCCAGCAGACCCCATCTGCCCTTTTGCCCTCCTGTCTCTCCCACTCTTACACACATACATTTCCACAACGCAAATTTGAGCCTATTTCACACACACACGCGCTTCTTGTGGGGAAAAAGAGGCGCAGTGGAATGGGTTGGAGATATTCCGAGTTCATAGTTGAGTAAATTTTTACCTCGTTCTCACAAGGATGAAGAGCAAGAGTTGGCTGGAGTGAACTGGTGAGAAGGAGGTGGTTAGGGTTTGGTGTTTTTCGGCTAGAATTTCAACAAATTTGACTGTTTTCAACTCGACTCGGCGCTCTCCTCTGACCTTGTTTATTTATTTTTTTTTTTGCTTTTTAGCCTGGTGTCTTCATTGTTGTAGTTGTTGTTGTCTCATATTTTGTTGAGCGCAAAAATTTTAATAAAGTAAATTCCTATTTTATGGCTTTTTCCCCACTCCCTCTACAACTTTCATGATGCGTGACTTTTACCCCCTAAAAACGAATCACGCACTCATCTCATATGTCATATGGCTTGTCTTTATGTATACACATATGTATATAACTGAACGATATATATATACATATATATACAACGGCGCAACAAGCTAGAGTGCCAAAAAGGATTTAAATGCTTTAGGCGTCGCCTTTTGACCGTTATCCTTCTGCTCCCTCGGCCCTACATTGTGTTTGGATGTCAAGTGCCATTGTCGAATTTCTGTGCGTGGTTTTTAGTGTCGCGAGCGGCGCTCACTTGATTGTTTTCCAAGCTGGGGCTAAAACAACAGACACACATTCACACGCACACTCACACACACATGGATTCACAAATCCCGGTCACACTTCCTCACACACACACACATACATATATAACCCGAGAAATAAGATGGTAAGGAATGGTTAGTATAAGGAAAGGGTTTTTTTTTTTTTTTTTTTGGGTGGGTCGGGGGTTTATTTTACGAGCGGGACTATCAGTGTTATTGTTATGACTGGAAATTTGATGGCCTCAACCGGCTTCTGGCCCCCCACAAAAAGTGAGTCAAGAGTGACGAGGCAGTTTATCTGTCAGCGCCTGGCGCTGATTAAGCAGACATTTGCTTCGGATTAACCATAGCCCAAAAACGGCACAGGACACACACGCACACCCACACACCTGTGCGTTTTCTCACACACCCTGACATGTGTGTATGTGATTCGCATAGCACTTAAGTTTTATACGATTTGCTTTAAATGCTCACGTACAATTTTTTGGGGTCCCCTTGTGGACAAGCACCAATTTGGGAAGCCCTGTGCAAAATTCCCCATGCCCATTAATTTGACGATTATGATTTTCACACTGACTGCCTCAATGCCTCCTGAATGCCTTCCTTCAGCTGCCTGCCTGCCTGTCTTTGCTTTTCTTTATCTTCCTTCATCTTCATCTTGTTTCTTTCATCTTCTCTTGTCGTTCTTTACACTTACAGTCATTGGAAAAAGTGAATGTACGCCGGAAAAAACGACCAAGGGATTATTATTAAGCAAACTAATGGATTTTTTAATTATGACTTTTTTTAAATAAATGTCGAAGTAAAAGCTCAAAAGTAAAGTTCCTCCTACCGCCAACAGCCCAAATCAAGTTGTAGAAATGATAATAAGGACCTTTGGCATAATAAAATGTCGACCATAAACTTTTAACATGAAATTTTCCCTTAATTTTATTTTTTTTATTTGTAAATTTTAAATATTTTTCCAATAACTACATATGTATTATCTCACAAGTTTTTCAGAATCATGAAAAAAGAGGAAAATTTTTTGCTGTGTATCCTCGTTTATCTTTGACTGTAAGCTGCCAAAAAAAAACTGAAAAAAATCCAAAAATATGTGAGGAGAGGGAGAAAAAAAAACAACCAACTAAAGAAGATGGCAAAATTAGCTCCTGGCTCAGCATATTGTCGCAGTCTCTACCCGTCAATCGAGCATCCGGTTGCCACCTTTCGTTCCAAAGACCCCTCTACACCCCTCTCTTCTCTTCTCTCTTGTCATGTTGCTATGTTGCTTGAGGCAGGGCCACGCCCCCTTGTCAGGGCAACGTGCTTTGCATTTGCATTTGCGAATTCGTTATAAAATATTGCTGCAGTTGGCGGCATTTTGTTCAAATAGTACGATATAACAATAGTGGAGCGACATTTCCGTTCTAATGGTGCATGGTTCCATGGTTCATGTCTCTCTCACTCTATTCCATAGCAAGGCACGTGCAAGTGGCCCCCCGTCAAAAAAAAAAAAAAAAAAAAAAAATATATATAAAAAAATAACAAAAATGGCAAAAGAATGCAAAATATGTATGTATAAATATTGTCCCCTCACTCTCTCTCTTTTTCTCTGTGGGTCTGCCCAATTCTTAGCCAAGAGACATATTCAAAAACCTCTGATCATTGCGTCAGAGATGTGCACTGGCTGTTAGCCCAATCCCAATCCAAACTCATCCTCCTCCCTAAAACCCAACCTCCTATCCTTTTTCCCTATTGCAAGCCCAATCCCAAGAATAAGCAAATGTGAGAAGACTCGTAATTGAATTTGCATTTGCGTTGCTAGAGTAGCTGTTCGTAGGTTAGTTCTATACAAGGGGGCGTGGCACCACTGGTTATACTGGCACAAGTTGCAAAAGCATAAGCAAACGGGCTCTCCACTGTTAATGACATTGACAGGACATGCTCGCTCAGTCGTTTCTCTTGGCATTGCTTCTTGTGTTCATGTCTCTCAGTGCCTAATTTAAAGTCCAACCGGTGCATCTTAAGATGATTTTATCAAAACTGTTTAACCTTCTATACAAATAGGAAAATTATTGCAATTTATGTGTTCAAGACTTTATAAGTAGGACTCAATTATATTGGAATGTAAATGGATGTAAATAAATTTGAATTTAATAATAATCAAATTTTATGTCTGTGGAAAAAGCTGTTAAGGAAAGATTTTCAGTGAACTCCCAGAATATTTAGTGACATATGTCCCTTTAGGACCCCGTCCACCTATAAATACTTTCTTAAGATCTTTCAAAATACTATGGAACTCGATTGGCAATGGAGTTACAAAAACCACGTAGAAAAAAAAGGTGAATAAAGGAGCGTACCAACAGATTGCAATTACTTACAACTTAAAACTCTTGCTCTAGCTTCTGATTTTGATGCTGCTGCTGTTGCACCACAGGTCCTGGCATTAGCTTCATCAGCATTAAACAATGTTGCGGCAAAGAAGAAAAAGTAGTATCAACAGGAGCAGGAGGAGCATAAAATGGTAATCACCAACAGCATTATTAACATCATCAACACGAGCGTTATTAAAGCAAAGTTGCGAAAAGAGCGAAATAAGACAAGAATGAAGGCAAATTGAAGACAACATAGAAGAGAGAAAAGAGAGATAGAGAAAAGGTAGGTGGCTTGGTTAGGACCAAAAAGTGACGCAGCGCCACCTGAACTTTTTTGTGTGTGTGTGTGGCAAAGGACTCTTGAGGCGGCCTTCTTTTTACCTGCGGCAGGCAAGTGGCAAGCTGCAACCGAAAGTAAATCTTGTTAATAATGCTGCTACTGCTGCTGCAACCAACTAATTTCATTTATAAATTAACTACAAAAACTACAACTATTTTGCGGTCGGTGTCCACTTGACCTGGTCTTGACTTAACTTTACTCTTTCTATCCCTTATCTGGGTTAGACATGACTGCAAAAATTGAAAATTTTACTCGATGGTTTCTCCCTTTTTCCTTTTTTTTTTTTTTTTTTTTTGCAAATTTTATGCCATGACAAGTGCAAAAGTTTTTTGGGCACTTTTCGTTTTTTTTTTTTTTTTTGTTGAAGCAGCTGCACTGACTGCTGTCGAATTGTCGTCTGTGAGAGTTTCTGATTTGAAGTGGGCACCGAATGATGGAAATGGTGGACAAGTGGTCACAGTCATCGTCATCATGATTGTTTACCTGTTGCCCCAACAACAAAGTTCTCACACTGCAACTGACAGGTTGCGTAGGTGCACCGCAATTAGCTAGGCAGAAGAAAAAAAAGAAATCCAAGAAAAGGGTAAAAGACGATGAAGCAGGAGGAGCAGGTTGAGAAGTCGCAGTAGTCAGTCGGGAGTCAACGATTTGTGGTTTTTGCGGTAGACGAGGTGGGAAAGTGTTTTGGCCATTGTGTGTGTGTTTCTTTTGCTTACACAACACGCTGCGTGCGTGTCGACACATGAAAAACAATACAAACAATAATTTCCTCGAGTACAGTCAGCAAAATCAGTAAGAACAGAAACAAAAAAAAATATATAAAGTGGTGACCCCGACGAATTCCCAATTGGAGAAGCAATTCGAATTAAATGCCAATTCCAATCTCTAAAGCTGAATTCAAAAAAAAAAAAAAAAAAATACAAGAAGAGCCATCTAAAAGATTGCTCAAGCCAAGGGGGGAGTGTATGCTTGATTTATTTATAACACATGCTCTCTCCTCCTGCCTATGAAAAGGAATTTTCTGAGAAAAACGACATAAAAAGCGACATCATCCAATCAATTTATGCGCCAATGTCTCCAATGGGCGGCAACCGGGCCCCGATTTTCCCATCCTCCTCCTCTCCACCCGAATACACTCCAAATGTTAGGCTCAAGATATTGGAAAATGGATAATTGGCAATGCGGCGGGCGAATGGATATAGGTTTGGGGTTAGAAGGAAAGAAGATTTCCTTTTTCGCCGCTGTTGATGGCTTTTTGTAATATTATGTTTAAAAAATCATTTCAGTAAAAACGAAATTGAGGCGAAAATGGCAAAAGCAAAAAAAAAAAATAGAAAGAAAGAGAAGAATAAAAAGGATTCTGGAGTATAGAAGAAATCATCATCATCATAATCATTATTAAAACGAAAAACTTTAAGTCCACCCCTCTTTCTGTCTCTCTCTATCTCTGGAGAAAACTACAACAGACGGTTGCCTGATTTTGCTACTCTGTGTGTGTGTGTGTGTAAGTTGTCGGTTGGTTGTTGTTATTGCAAACGCTTTCAAAGTTATTTGCTGTCCATTTCCAAACATTAAACCAGAGTGACTTGAATAAATTTCATATTTGAAAGCCTCACACACATACACAAACACACAGGACGATGAAGGCAAAACCCAAATATCTAAACCAAAATAAACTCACATGGCTAATATATATGTATAAACATGAATGTGTGTGGAGGGTCAGCCTTGAGGTAGTCATCCTCTAGCAGTCGCCCCACCATCAGAATATTTCCTTACCATAAACCAAAAATTCCTATACGCTGATGCAGCAAATTTCCGGCCCAAGTGAAAGTGGTGCGTGTGGGCGGTGGCTTTACCCAAAACGCACAGAACACACTGAAATTGGAGTTGCTCTCAAGAATGTCTGCTTGTCCCTTTCCCTGCTCCCTGCTGCCCCTCCTGCTTCTGTACCATCTCCTGCTGTTTCCCTATCGTTTTTAGGCATCCTATGTGCCATCCATTAGAATAGCTGCCACTGCCGTTTACAGACGCAAAATTTCATTCTCGATTATTCATACACTTGGCGCATGGATTTTACTTTATTTTCTACCTTCTATTACTACTGTCACAGAGCTTGCTAGCTTGCTGCTCCTCTTCATCCTAGTTGGCACTTTTTATATCTTCCTCAAACTCCCCAGCCCCCCTCGTTTAGACATCAGAGAAAGTGGTGGAGAGTACAAAAATCAAGTATGCCACAGTTGCCACACACACACACATACACAATGTGTAAGGGGAAAAATTTGAAAACTATGCAACTGGGCTATGGAGATCACAAAAATTATATGTGCAGATGATGGGGTGTGTCGTTTGAAAGTTTGAAGCACTTTATCTCTCTTTCTCCTTATACATCTATCTATCTATCTATCTATCTGCTGCAAATGAACTTTAAAGCTTAAAAATCAAGATAGAATAAAGTTTAGTTTAAATCAAGGAGTCTGTTCCAACAAAACCATAAGCATGTCTTATTCGCAAATGGCCAACAATAGTCAAAACAATAGAACAATAGAATAACAAATTACCAAATGAAAAAGACTAAAATACTTTTGAAAGATATTTTGACGATTTTGATGAGAATTTTTTTGATCTAAAAGGGGTTTTTAGCTTATGAGAACTAATTAGAGTAAATGATTTTCTTACAATACGACCAGAGGGAAACAAGTATCTTACTACAAAAATCGTCAAATCGATTAAGAGTACAATTGTAACCATTTTGGAGTTTTAAAACAATCGTATCGCAATCAAAAGAATCTTTAATCTTTAACTCTTTGCAAACACATTATACAATTTTCCGGGTAAATTTTCTTTGATTGCTTGTAAATGTTAAAGTCAATATTAGAACACATTAATTCATTGATTAGACAACAAAGTTAACTAAACTAAATAGACTAAAGTAAACGTTTAGATTAGGCCCGACTCATTTTCTTTTTCAGGAATAATTATTCAACAATTTAATTTTTAATATTACAACACTAGAATTTGCCACATGAGAGAGTCTAGACTTAACATCATTCACAGCATTTAGGTAAGTAAATACATACATATATATTACAGCATATTACACTTATTATGCGTATATGTAGTTGGCTCAACTAAATGGTAAATACATGACCTAATAAGTTATGTTCTCCCTTAATGAATTTGCTTTAATTCACGCTTCACTGAATTCCAAGTCAATTTGCTTACTCAACTTGCTATCGACATCAAATGCATTTGCTTTTGAATGGCCCTATATTGTTAATTTCATAAGGATTATACGCTAGTCGTAGGAGCAATCCATTAAAGTTGTATAATTTAACAATATTGTTGGGAAAATTTAGCCAAAAAACAAAAAGAAAACAATTTAGGAATTATTAAAGTAAATTGTCAAAAATGTTGTGTTGTCATCCATTTTATGGTCCATTTTGTATGTTAAATTTTTGGAATATTTTCATATTATGGCTCAGACAGACTTAACAATTTTCCAAATTATGTTCTTAACGAGCAAATTTTGCTCAGTTCTTTGAGAAACACACACACACACGCCCCCTGAGGCTGCCAAATTAGACAGAGAAAGAAGCGGGGGCGGGGTGTGATATAGAGAGAGAAAGAGGGAGTGTGTGTAAGTCCTGGTTTGAGTATGGCTTGTGGTGGCTCTGCCAAGTGTTTGTCAGCTTATTGTTTGGCTTAATTGCCGTTTGAACTGCGAACGCGTACACACACTCGCATTGTTTGCCCAAATTACTAAGGATGCCTAAGAGAGCAGGATGAGGAGAATGGAAAGGAAGGGGGAGACGTAGGTGGTAAGGTGTGAGGTAGGATAGAGCAAGCAAGTTGACAATGCAGGCGACAGGGGAACAATAAGACGCGAGAATGCCAACCAATGCTGCTGGTATGCAAAGGGTTAAAGCCGCACTCAAGTTACCACCACCACCAGCAGCAGCAGCAGCAGCAACAGCAATACCACCACCAGGCAGCATCAGCAGAAGAAAGAGGACGAGAAGCACTTTTGAGATGGCAATGCAAAAATGCTTTCTTTGCTGGGTAAAATAATGTTTGCGCAATCGAATGACAATGAGAGACGCCAACTCCAAGGGAGGAGGAGAAGTAGTCGATGTCGAAGTAAGAGGAGGAGGCTATCCAATGAAGCATGTCTGCGTATGAAACTGGATCTGTTCCCAGACAATACAATTGAGAGAAAAACGAATTTTTCTCTGTCGCAATTAAAAAAATAAAACAAAAACAGAAGAAACCAAAAAAAGTGAACTGAAGTCGTTAAAGTTTTCCCAGACCAAGCCAAATGCCGCCGCGTCACAGATTTCCACACGACGTTGGCGAAGCGGAACCACACGTCAAGTGGACAGCACCCAGAGAGCCCCCCACCCCCAAAAAAGGTGTACAAGTGACTCACACGCTAAAATGTCGGGAAACTGTGCGGTGAGGAGGTGAGGGGGGCGTCGTGAGCTTACTGAAGCATGCAACAGCGTGGACAGACCGCGAAAAGTTCACACGATGCGAAGCGATAAGCTGCTCGCTCAGCTGCTATAAAAGTGATGCTCTCCATCACGTAGCCTAAAAGTCATGTAGCGAACAGATTAAGAAGGAACGATCCTGCAAGGATAATAATTGCACCTGTCGAACTGGTTTGACACGCGACAATAATGACCCTGATATTAGGTAGTCAGATCAACTCTTTCCCAACAGTTGGCAACCAGTTGCCATTTGTGAGTTGCTAGTAGCAAGTGGCAAGAGTGGCAGCTGCCACCTCAATTAAATGGCCATAAAAAATTGAATGCAAACGAAAAAGATGCTGCTTGCTGCCACTCCTTGATCAATTATTAATTTTCAATATCACAATATAAACAAGAACAAGTTATTGAAAAGGCCTGGCCCTTGGTAAAGTGTACACATTTGCACATATGTATGTACATATACGCTATATACAGGGTGCAGCAAGACTTATATAGTATTTTCATGGCAATTAATTGTATCAAACGAGAGACATTATGAAATAAAACTTAAACTCGTTTACTTTTCTAGTTTTTAATTAAATTTGACCCTTTTGACTACAGTCTGCTATTTTCAACACTTTTCGAAGCATTTTAAGGAGCCCTTTACAACAGTTTCATGGAATTGTGTGCCTTAAATTCCTGAATGATTGAAATATCTTTTATGGTGTCTTTTATTTTGAAACAAAAACCAAGAAAAAAGGTGGTAGGTGGATTTCGATTGATTTTCCAACACTGTTTAAGAGATGATTAATAGATTTTTATAGAAATGTTTGCTGTAAATTCCTCATAGGTTGAAAACTTCCTGTCATTTATGTTAAGTTTAAACAACAAATTGATCTAAATGGTAAAATATCAAATATTCAAATGGACTTCTAAATATTGCAAAGGTTATCAAAGGGGTCAAATATATAACTGAAGAAGAATTAAATTTAATTTTTTAAAAAGAGAATTCATATAAAAATATATTTTAGTCTTAATAAGTAAGTAAATAAGTCTTTGTTAGTCATTGTCACACCCTGTATTTATGTATTTAAAGTGCCTGTGTAATGCAACTCAATTCGAAGAATATTTAACAAGCGCAAACGAAAAAAAGCAAAGAAAGTTTCCTTTTGGGTTTTTGATTTTGAACAAGGCTAAGTAAAATGAAACTGAGAACTGTAAGATGGGATGGATGGGTGGTGTTGATAGAAGGTGCTATATCTCCTCTCCATCTCCGACTGCTCATGTGGTTTCCCAAGCACACACACAAACACACAGAGTCATACACTTATGCACATATCGATATCTTCTTCTCGCACACAACACACAAAGGAAATCGACTCCCTTTGAGCAGAATTGATGCAATTATTCACACTTGATTAAATACTCAAGAAAAGTGAAAGTGCGTGGAAGGAAGTTGCCGAAGAGGCAGAAAGGAGCAAAGAAAATGAAGAGAAAGAGAGAGCAAAATGATGATGACGAAGAAAAAGGAAGAGCCGGATATTTTGGTTTGGAAAAGTGCCCGCCTTCTCACTCACTCTCTTTCTTCACGTACGCGCTTTCTCTCTCCCTCTCGCCTTTCATATTGAGCTGTTTAAAAATTCATAAATTTAAATTAGCCACCAAGCGCAAAATAAAGACATTCATATCCCCATAGTGAAATGAAATTGAATTCATGGGTTCATGGCAGGGTACCTTGAAAACGCTTTCAATTACCTCTTAAAGAAAACAGAAGGCGCGCACACTGTATAATTTATTGGTTCTGCGGTGGTTGTCCATTCCCTATCCTATGATAATGACGATGATTTTGGACCTTCTCATTTGGCAGATAGATCTAATATATATTATAGTAGGGCTTGTGATTTGCCTTTTTTATTTATTCACTCAGCTGTCTTCTTGTGGCAGGGTCTATCTGTCCAAACTGTCCACACCGTCATCGTCTCCCCATCACGCATCTCCTACACACAAAACCAAATCAATTCTCATCAAAGTCACTCACACTCTTTTGCCCTACAATTTGCTGCTGGCTGGCCTGTTCTGTGTTTGTATTTGTGCAGTTTCATGGAATATATTCTTTGCGTAGGAATCACGCCAGGCTGCACATTGCTAATATCCTGAGCTTTCACTCTGCAATAGCCCCCCTCATAACATCCCTTAGGCCTAGCAATTTTTCCCAGAGATATTTTCTAATAATTGAAATTCATTTCATTAGCTAGACCACAGAGAGAAAATGAGGAACAGAAGCCAAAAGTATGAACAGTTTCACTTTTTTTAAAAATTACAAAACTGTTTGTGTGTGTGATTTTTGGTCCTTTTCATCTTCTCTCTCTTTATTTTTTTTTGGCAGGAAATGACATAGAAATTTCTCAAATAAAAAAGGAAAAAAATAAAGGCAAAGAAATCGTTTCCAATGTTTGATATTTGAAGCCATAGCAAGGGGCCATCTAATGGAAAATGTGTTGAAAACTCATAAATCTGTGTGGGATGAGCAATGGCAAAAGACAGAGAGAATTTGTGAGAGAGAGAGAGAGAGAGACAAAAGAGGGAGGGCAACAGAGCCTAGGTAGGAGCAATTACCACATGCTACGTTTGACAAACGCTGCAGGAGTTCAACTGGTTGGCGACTTCAAGTGCACTTTTGTTTGTTTGCCTATGGGATGCGAACTGCACCAACTTCTATACATTCCCCACCCTTCCCTTCCTTCACCAACATCATGTTGGAATACACCCCCCATCTTCAATTTACCATAGACCATAGACCATCTCTTCCATCTTCAGTCTATTTCTGCTTCGAATTTCTTTTGCTCTCCTACAACCTTCATCATCTTTTACTCACACTCCTTTTATTATGTTTTTTTTGCCTTTCGCTTGATGTTTGTCGTCGTTATTTTGCCACATGCTGTTGAAAGTGCAGTCGATTTATTTATATACACACACATACAGACACACACACACACACATGTGTGCCTATATATACATACATACATATGTATATTTGTTTAAATTGGTTTTGCTTGTTGTCTCTCTACCTTTCTGTGGTGTTGGCATGAGTTGTTGTCATTATTTTTATACCCTGTGTGTATACCCACAACAAAAAACGAAGAGAAAATGCAAAAACCCAAAAAATGTTTTTACCAAAGTCGCCGAAATCCATTGGCAAGGTAAACAACATTTTGATAAAAGTTTAGATTTAGCTAAAGTTAATATTAGTTTTTAGAATATTTAATTTATCATCAAAAAGCCTAATTGATGTAAATTGATTTTAATCCCATATTTTGTTTGAATAGCTACCTAAATTTACATTTGCTTTTCATTGTGTTATTCTGGTCAAAGCAAACAGAAATGTATGCTTTAAATCAAAGTTTTTAATTTCTTCATAGTCTTTAATTTTAATTTTAGTAAATTCTTAACACTTACTCTTTAACTTGGCCCAATGCCTATTTGTTACTCTAACTAAAAATAATAGTTTTTTCCATTCTTTAACAAGGGCCAGGAAATTTATAATAAATATTAAACAGATATTTGAATAGTTCATAATAAATATAAATTGGCCATGTAATTAATATAATATATTGAAAAAGGTTTTTTTTTTTTATTAACCTAATTAATAGCTGATGTTGTTTTGTATTGTATTCCATATGTTTAAGCCATCTCTCTATCTCTATCCTTGTCTCTATAAATGTAAACAAAATCAAACTTATAAAGAAAAACCTTCTGGTATTTGGATTGATAAAGTTTTTTTTAAAGTATTTGACACCGTTTACACAATTTTGAACACACAAAAAAGTTTCACAATTATTTTTTATATAGGTATTCTTAAATTTTGACAAATATGTATAGACAAAAATCTATAATACAAAAAAAAAAAAAAAACGATGATTTTGCATTTAATTGAAGCCACAAATATTTAAAAGCAATATTAATTTTCAAATAACAAATGAATTTCATTCCTTTTGAATTTATTTTTTATTTTTATTTTTGTCCAATTTAAAAATACAGAAAATTCAATTCAATTTTTGGTATGCAAAACTTTTTTGTTTATAAGTAGATTAAATTTTTGTTTGTTTTTTTTTCCGGAAGATTATGCTTACTCTTTCCTCTGATTATAATATACAAACTTAAATATTTTATAATTCAAATATGCAGGGAGAAAAATTTACTTCTTTAATTGTAAGAAAGATATTTTAGCTCCAACTTTTGATATCCAACCCCAAAAGTTATACACCAAGGATTATAGAAGTATTTCATTTAATCAATTTTAAAACTGAACCTGAGATTTATTTACAATTTATTTCTCCATTGAATTTCGTTTAAATCGAATAAGCATGTATTTGAGACACATTTAATAAAAACAAGTTTCTCCAATTAAATAAGTCATAGGATTATGGCTTGCATTTGGCTTTTAATTTAAATAACTTTTATATAAATAATAAATTTAAGTTCTTCTGCCTAGAGAGTGTGTCTTGAAGTCGTTAACAAACTTTGCTTGCTTTGATTTTTTGCTTGCTTTTATTTTTGGGGCGTCTATTTAAAGAGACGCAAGACAATTTAAGCCAGGTTGAACTTATGGTTTTGACAATTACGTAAACTCTCAAGCGACATGTTTAACCCACGCTAAAGTCACTGTTTGTGTTTTTTGTTTGTGTTTGTGTTTGCAACTGAGTGTGGGCATCAATTCAAGGTGTTTTTACTGCGTATATGAACATATATATATATGTATATATGAATATAGATTTTGATGCCAAAGAGACAAGTAGCCAAGTAGATAGTGTCTTGGCTTAGGCGTTAGTTAAACTGCCCACATATAACCCACTGAAAATCATGGCAAGAAAAAGAGAGGGAGAGCGACTAAAGTAATCTTTCAACTTTCAGCTGCAGCAGTTGATGATAATCGATCTATAAGATATGGCACCTCTGATGGTTATGCTGACTTCTCTATCTATGTATGTGTGCTCAACACTTGGCAAAAGAAGAATTCTCTTTCTCTACCTCTCTCTCGATTTCTCCATGGTAGGTCGAGTGGCGCTGGCATTTCTTTGTATTGATGGCGTCGTCGTCGCAAACGTCGCGTGGTTGGTGGCTTCTTCTTTTGCCTGTCGAATGCTGCTGCCTAGTGGTCAAGCACTCGTATTGTCAATGCACTTCAGTTCCACTCTGCTACCAGCCACATTTGCCAGCTGTCAGAGACAAGTCGAAAAACTCTTTATGGACCAAAGCTTTACCTACCATATAGTGCTTTCTTTCCTCCCTCTTACTACTACCCTGTATATTTCTATATATATATATCTATTACGCCATGTTTGTCCTACACTTTTGCTGCTGGCATATAATAGTAGTCAGTTCTATGCCCTCAACCATTCCGCCTACCTCCACGCAACTTTTACTGCGTATGTCTCGCTCTCTTTCTGTGCTTTGTCCTTGTGCTTGTTTTGGCCCTAGTTCTTTGGCTGCTGCTGCTGCCTCTACTTTCTCCTTCTGTCTTGTTTTGTTGACATCTTATGATCCTTGATTATTTTTTGCTGACAAATACATGCTTCTGTTTAGGTTCGCCAAAAATTTTCCATTTAGTTTGTGTCTTTTAGTCTGCGGTTACTAGGTAAGCGTTTGCTTTATTTCCTCACTAATTAGGTCTTATGCCATTTTTTTTTAACCCCCAACTGCTTGTTATCAAAAAGCTTTCAATTTAGAGGGCGTTCCCCCCAATCTCACTTGATTGGGCTTACCACTCGTTTTTTGGTTTTGATTTTGGTAGAGTAAATAGTAGCTCATAACGCCCACAATTCACAAAAAAAAAAGGAAGACAAAACGTGGGCGTTTCAACATATTTTGTAAATTATATTTGATTGTTGTTTGTGCTTTTCCAATTCGTATGAATGGTCGTCATGGAGCAATCAAATTTGGGCAAGGTGTATGAAGAGGGGCGGAAGCAGCACAACACACATGCCTATCAATCTGTAGATAAGAACCTGGTTAATGACAATGCAAGCCAGCCAGTTTGGTGAGAGACAGAGAGGAAGTTGCCCGACGACGACGACATGTGCATATGTATGTCCGGTTTGGAGCCCTTACAGCCATGTAATTATTAATTAATCTACCCATTCCTGGTCAACGTTCTAATAATGGACTTGTGGCTTTGCAAGCCACATTAACCGCACAGTGTCCATAAAGCTAATTAAATATAAGTAAATTGTATATATGAAGAAAAACGGATAAATGAATGGTTGGGTCATTTTCTTCTATTAACCGCAAGGAAGTTTGGGATAACCGCAAAGTTTTCTTTAAAGTCCTTTGTGACTTACCTATGCATAGCAATTGTAAATGATTTTTAATCCACTGTTCTCTGCAACGCCGTCGACGTCTTTTTGTTGTATGTTGCTGCTGCTGCTGTTGTTCCTCTGCTGTCATTTCAGTTTTCAATGCCATTTTGTTGAGCTTGATTATGTAGTTAGAGTTGCTGTAGAGTTGTTCTTAGATTGAAGCAGCAGTTGTTGCTCTGCCAGTTGCTGTTGCCGTTGCAGTTGCAGTTGTCGTTGGTTAATGCACCACATTTGTTTTCAGCCACCACTTTTAGCAACGTTTTGCTTATATATATTTATTTCTTTCTTTCTTTTAACTACGTCACGACAATTTTCAATTTGGATAGAACGCTGTCGTTCGACAATCCTTCTTGGAGTTTTGCCCTTTGTTATACATATACATAAATTCTTTTTTTAAAGCCGCATTGTAGTGGCACGCACCCGGCTCCTTGTTGCTACTTTGACGCGTATGTCAAAGGCACAGGCGGCACACAAAGAAGCCCAGCAGTAGGACATGTGACATGCCTGTGCCGCCGCCTTCCTTCAGTGTCCCGTCCGAAGGACCAAAACGACCGTCCGACCAACTGTCCGACTGAATGACGAAACGCAACCACGACGACGACGGCGACGACGACGAGGAGGAGTATGAGGAATATCACCGAACCGAAATGGTCCTCAAAAAGAAGGAGGAAAACTTTCTTTGCCTTTTAAATTTGCCTAAAAGACATTCATTTATTTATTCACCTTGTGGGGCACATCTTTAAGATTCGCAACTGTTAACACATTTTTTTTTATAATTTTGCAATAATTTATTTAATTCATTTTATTTTTTTTTTTGTTGTGGGCGCAGACTCAATAATTTGACGTTGTTATCACGGCTGCCAATCCACAGTGCCGCGTGTATTTGCGATTGTATGAATGTGTGAGTGAGCGTGCGTGTGTGTGAGTGTGTGTGTGTGGGATTGTGTGTAAATTTTTAGGCTCCACGCGACGCAATTTTTGAACGTAGCCCGTGTGCGTTTGGCAGACCGTCCACACAGAATCAGAGCTAAAACCGAACTAAAACTTCCTCCAAGCGAGCGACAAACAAAGCGTATAATGCTACCGAGACCATCATGAGGCATGAATGTCGTGCAACAGCAGCAGCAGAACCAACAGCAGCGGGAGGCGAGCCGAGAGAGAGACAGTCTGTCGAAACAGAGAGCGAAAGAGAGAGAGAGAGCAGCGCATGTGTTGATAAAGATAAATGTACTTCAAGCTTCGGCGGAGTACTTCAAGTCGGCATCTTTTTTATTTGTCGCTGCAGGTGCGTCGCATTGGACACACACAGCAACTACAACCAGAGCCGGTTTTTTGTGCCCCGCAAACTTACACACATATATTTCGTGCAGAGAATCCAAAAGACTTGTTTTTGCCTTATACTCAACTGTTATTCGAAAACAAACTTTTTCGTAGACTCAATATAAGTATAAGTTTAGTAGAAGAAAATCCACACAGCCACAGTCGATTCATATGACCGCCTACTCTGGTCTGAGGCCTAACTTATACAGAAGAGTAGAAGACAAGAACTCGACTTTCTTGTACTGTACACAACCGATCCGTCGAAGGCCTCCGACGTGCGCTGTAGGGTCCTTAGGACTAAAATGTTATATTTAATCGGTCTAGTGGTCTGGATTCGATATCTTTCTCAGGTGTCCAACATATAATTTAACTGGAGGCAAGTTTTCAAAAAAATTTATTAGAAACTTCCAAAGATTTAAAAAATAACTTTCGATTAATGCTCCAGATTAGAATTCAGACAGCACTACATTTTATAAGTCGAAAGTATAAGCAAAAAGCATCTTCTACTCTCAGAGCGGAAACAAACCGAATGTATAAGTATAAGCAAATTTATAAGTGACGAAGCAATGCTAGTATAAGCACTTCTATGCGTATAAGTGTCAAGTGAACAGACTCTTCATAGAGTTTTTCTAAGTCGAAAGTATAAGTCAAATTCTTCTGCTACTCTGAGGGTGAAATCAAAGCGAATGTACATTGTACAAGTATATGTATAAGTATAAGTGAAATGTCGCTACTACTCTTAGGGTGAAACACGAATGTATAAGTATAAGTATAAACACTTCTATAGGCTTGTAGGTGTATAAGTGGCAAGTGAACGGGCTTGTATAAATGGATGTTGCGTATAAGTATAAGCCAGCGGTAGTATAAGCCCAAAATGTATGCGCTTATAATAAAAAGGATGCTGCGTATAAGTAGGACTAAAACTGTTATACAGCCAATGTGCCAGGACCAAGGGCCATCGTATACATATAAGTTCGATGCAAAATATGCGTTTGAGAGTCCTGTTCGTCAACAATCACACTATGAGAATTGAACTAGAATATAAGACAAACGAAAAAACTCTTGCTACTTTACTGAAGTCCAATTTTATTTTAATTTCGATTATTCTTAAATTTAAATTTTATTTTTAGACATTTTTTAGTTCTACTTTTCTTTAAATAATGAATTACAGTTTTAGTAATTCTAATAATAAATACAAATTCTAAAAATGTTTACAAATTGAGGAATTCTTGCAACAAAGATTTTACTTTTTTAAGGAATTTTTGCGAATTACAAGAACTATACATTTATTTATTCAAATAACTCTACATTTTAGAATTAATATACTATTAATATTCTAATTTCAGAAGTTTTACAATGTTACCAAACTTTTTGGCATTATTTATGCATAATTTCTTAAAAGTTCTCACAGTCGACAACAACCGGATTAGTTGTTTAGGCAAAATCAAGCGTAAAAAATTTAAATTTCAAATTTTAAATTTCGATCCTTAGCCCCAATTTATGTTCCTTAATTAAAAGGAATCCTTGTAGAAGCATTAGTAAAAAAAACTAAATAACAGTCTTTCAGTAAAACATTTTAATAGAGCACACAAAATGCTAACTGTTCTCTGTAAGGCAACTGTTGAACATCAAATCTTGGTTTAACATAAAAGGACATTTTAACAATCCTCCAAGAGACAGCTTAACAGTATTAAGTAGCATAGCAGGGCTATGTTAAGAGGCATGCAACCCAAGCGAACAGATAGATTCATACCCCATCAATTATGTTTTATGAAATTTCTTACTATAATAAGTGTAACAAGTGTTTTTTGTGCGCTGAGCTAACTAAACTAATGAAATGGCCCTTATAGTCTTTAAGTTAATAAGTGTTTAACCTATTAAAAGAGTATATCAGATCTTTGCGTACTAAAACCTATGCAAAGGATATGAAATGCAGCTCTCTACTAACTAACAATTAGTCCCGAAACAAGTTTGTTTTACCCAATAGGTACCTATTAATTATATATAATAAGTCTATATGCAGGGGAGAGAAGTTTGAATTGGCAGGATATAGGATGATAATTAATTTAAGAATGATTTCCAAATCGTTTTACTGAACTTTAGACCTGTATATACATATGTCGTAAATTTCATTAATTGCTACCATAAATGATGTGTCTATTGGTGATATCCTGAGTATCCGACTCTATTAAAATCTTCTATCTTTTTAATACTCAGCTCATTATCATATAAGTTTAATCCTTTGTTATTCATTACTCTCCCATTTGTGTGGAATCAGGGATTTATTCAAGCTTTTTTCATGTAACTTCTATTGTAGTTAAATTTATTTAAAACTTTCATTTGTTTTTTTTTTTTTTGTCACATTTTTGATATCAATTTGCCTTTTTCTGACATAATTTTTTGCACTTCCGTTTGCCTCCATTTCATCCACTTGTGGGGTATAATTTTCATTTCATTTGCACGACAAGTGTTTTGTGTGTTTGTGTGTGTGGGGATGGGTGTGGGAGTGGGTGTGCGTGTAAAAACATGTGAAAATCATGTGAGACAAGAACACTTGTTACACACTCCAAAGCAAATGAGTGGGTAAAATCTACACACTCCCTCGGGATCGTTTCGCTTTAGCAATTTGCCATGAGTTTTCCAAGGAAAATTTTAAAAGATCTCATATATACAAAAAAAAAAAAAAAAGAAGAAAAAATTATACATACATATGTACATATGTACATAAAAAAGGCGCGTACAAATTAAATTCAATTTAATTTTGCTCTGCTCATTCGGCCATTCTAATCAGCTTCAAGTGAAGTGCGCCTTAATCTTTTACTTTTTTTCTTCCTATTTTGCTTTAGAAAAACAAGAACAGACTGAAAATGGCTAGGCAACGAATTTTTCATTTTGTGTCCTTGGACCAGAGATGATGACGAAGAAGATGAATGAAAAAATCTGTTGAAGTGGCGACGACAATGAATTCGTTTTCGTTTTCTAATGTATTTTGCACATCATTTTCAAGCAGATTCAACAAGAAGGCGAAGATTCATCTCAGAGGCCTTTTCTGCCCCCTTTTAGGGTGGGTCCACTCCGTGTAGTCTATCGTTTTACGCTTTTGGCATTTTTGTATTTCATTTCTTGTGAGTGAGTGGAAAAAAAGAGTCTTATTGAATGCGGAAATGCAGTGGGCAAAGTGTAATTCAAAAAGAACTTAACAGTTTTTTTGCAAACCGCAATAAAAACAGCTGGTCCTTATGGGGAAAGGAGACTTGGCCTTGTTACCACAAAAACAAATCAATAAAGTCAAGCCAACAACAACAACAACAATATCAATGGGATGGAGAGATTGAGAAAAGGAAAAGCATCGAAAAAACAGAGAGATAGAAAGTATAGAAGGTAAGGAAGTTAGATACAGTAGGTTACACTCTATAGTCTTCAGCTGGTAGTCTTCGGCATCTAAGAGCTAAGCCTCCATGCATCCATCAAGGCTTACCACACCGCCGCCGCTGTTGCTGCTGCTGCTGGTCCTCCTTCTCCGCATTCACCGTTCTACTGCTTCTCCAGTGGATGCTGCTACGCCACATCAATCGTCAATCGAAACATCTCTACCCCTCTTTGCCGTCCTTCTTGTACACAGTCTCTGCAGTATGTATTCTTATTTTTTCGAGCAGACATTCGTAATCTTTCAGCTTCAATCCAAAACCCCCTCCAACCCCGATACCCCATCTCTACCTCTCTCTTGCAGAAAATGCTTTCTGACTGTGTTGTTTGTTATTGAGGGTTTTGCGTTCCTCATGAAGAAGGAGAAGAAACAGGAGATGGAGTGGGAGAGAGGTGGTTTGGATGGGTGGTTGGTTGGCCTTAAGTTGTTGTTACTTAGTAGGCCTTCTTTTGTTGCCATTATTTGTTTATTGTTGTTGATTCTACACCACCACCACCACCATCACCCTCTATTCACCCCATCTATTATAGTCTCCGCTCTTCTGTTTCTCGGTTTCTGTTTGTGCTTCTGTTATTTGTCTTTTGTATATTACCAGCTTTAGCTTTGGCTCTTCTCAAGACATTGACAACTCCACTAGTAAGTACATGTTTTATGTACTTGTCTTAAACAATTTTTGCTTATGCCCCCTTACTGGCATTCATAATTGAGTTTCCCCTCCCCTCCGCCTTTCTACTACCATAAGGCAGAGTGTCGACACTTTGATAAAATTAAAAACAAATATATAAATATTTGTTAAATGAAAAATGAGCCTTCACATGCAGATATATGAATTTGTGTGCAAAGATTCATTTGCAAACAATATGCAATAAACAAGGTAGCTGCTGCAAGGTGGAAAATTGACCAAAACACGCAAGTCACCCACTTGACCAAGAACAAGAAACAAGCATAGGAGAGGAAGAGGGAGATGGCTATGATGGGAACCAAGACCTAGACTAAAAAGAGAGATACGCATTATTTTTAATTATATTTTAATTTATTTTAATGTTAGGCCAAAGCGGGGAAGAAGGCCTCTTTCAACCACGACAAACTTAATAAAAGCTTACGAGGGCGTAGCAAAAAGGGGACTAAAATTAATAAAACGTTTTTTATTAAGAGATTGATAATTCATGATTTAAATGTAACTTAAACCAAACAAATTACTTTAGGGTATTGAAATACTTGTTTGAATACATTAATTTGGGCTGCATATTCCCCTCCAAATCTTAAGATCCTGTCCCTGACCATGAAGTCACTTGAGTGTGTTTTCTTTTCATTTTCTTTTACTTTCTTTTTTTTATTTTTTGTTGTGTTTTGTTTGTCAAAGGGAAACAAAAGTGAGAGCAAGACAGAGAGAGAGAGAGAGAATAAGGGAGAGAAAGAGAGAGCAAAAAAAAAAAATTAACACATTCGCTAGCAATTCCTTTTCTTCCCTCTCTTGGTATGGGTCTTTCCCTAACACAAACAATTGAAAGTTATTTGTGAAAATTTTATTGTAATTACAAAAGTTTTACCATGTTGTGCGCTGTTCTCCCCTCTCCCTCACACTCACTTACTCTCCCTCTTTCTCTATCTAAAAGAGTATGTATATTGCGATACCTTGAATTATACACAAAATAACAGTCTCCATCAGAGACCACCTCCTTCTGCTCCAACTCCTCCTCCTCCTTCCCCCGCTGCACTCACTTAACTTGCCACATGCCACATTGCCAAACAAAAATTTTCTATTCGCTGTTTCGGTTTCTATTTCGATTCAGGTTCGACAAAGTTTATCCACTTCATTATTTGCTCGTTTTCATTGCTTTGTTTGCTGCTCCTGCTGCTGCTGTTTGTTTGCCTCGTTCGTTTCGAATTTTAATTGTATCTGCGTGATGGCAGATACATTCCCTCATACCCCCTTACGCGGGTCGACCACCTCGGTTTAAGCAAGGCAAAGTTCCCACAGGCACAGGTCATCAGTGAAGGGCAACAGAGCGCGTAGGTTGCCCAGTAGTTAGTAGTTTAAGTTGTAAAACGCAATGCCTAATTATTATGAGAATTTGAAATTTTTCTTTTCTTTTATTCAACTTTTTACGAATAATAAAAATTTCCACAATATTTGCTAGCATTCTGCAATTTTTCCATTTTCATTTCTGAGGGAACATGATAATAATTTATAGATGGCCATTGTGGTTCCTGTTGGACTATTATGGGGTATTCTTGTTGTTGTTGTTGTTGTTGTAACCATTGTTGTTGTTGCTGTTGTGTCCATTGTTGTGGATGAATGGTAAACGGCAATCCTCCCATACCCCATATAACAGTGGGTCGATTACACAGCGGAATTTGCAAAGATCTTTTCACTTGAAGTGACATTGCTCGACTTCTAACCCTATGACGCCGCTCCATCCTATCGCCTTGAGTTTGAGATGACGACTTCATCTTGGTTTTTGTCTTTGGCCACGATGTAGTCGGTGCATCTACAACAACAATCTTATCGAACTGAATGGGAACTCCCTTAACTGCGGGTGGTTTCCTATCCATTTTCGTACACTTCGATCGGTGATTGTCCACGATAGTCATGTTGGGCTTCTTTTTACGCTTCTTATTATTATTATTATTAGTAGCATTAGTAGTAGTAGTAGTAGTAGTAGTAGTAGTAGTAGTAGTAGTAGTAGTAGTAGTAGTAGTAGCAGAATCGCCTGGAGCACTTGCTAATCTCCAGGCGTCACTCAAATTTGTTAAAGTTGGCAAAGTATCCTCAAGTTCGGCCTTTGATTTTCGCTTAGTCGCTTCTGCTACACCTTTAAATCGAGGTAAACACGAATCGGATCTGCTATATATACAATTGTCGATTTGTGTCTTTTGTGTTTGCCATGGGCAAAAGTATCTATGCAGATTCAATGTTCGAGAGTCCAAAAAGGACGGCAATTTGTTGTTACCCACTTTTGTTTTTTTTATTTTGCTTGCCATTTTTTTTTTTTTTTGCTAATTTACTTATTTTTTTTTTTTTTGGTTTCTTTTACTTAATTATAACTAAAGATTTTCCAAATGTATATAGATAAAATAAAAACGTTGTTTTCTCTACAAACGTTAGCTACATACTTATTTACTTGTCTGAAAACGAAAAGGGAACTGAATGTTAACAGAAATCATAAGCACAAGATGTTTTGGCCTTAATATTTATTGGCTTGAAATATATTTTCTTTGCTTTTCTTTTTTTGCCAAAAACGAAAAAGTAATCGCTTTATACACTGTCAAAAAGGGAGTATATCAATTTTATTGCCTTACACAGAGTTTACAAATTTCTGTTATTTACAAAAATAATTCTAGTTAAAGAAATTGTATTATTAAGTCGTCATCTGTCAGTGCTAATGTTCTTTATGTCCTTTCGAAGCATTTTGTCAACCAAATGGGATTTAAAATTTATTAATTACACCTTACATCTGTTTTTGGCATTTGTCCTGTTGTATTCAATTAGAATCTGAACATTTTTTTAAAGGATTGTATGAGCGGTTTTTGTTAGAGACTTAAATTAGTTTTATCAGAATTAATCGAGAAAATCGATTTTGGCTCGTTTTTAAATAGTTTACAGAACCGGAGATTAAAGTTCAAATATCTCTGATATCAAACACCATATAAAATTGGAAGAATTGCTAGCTAATCACTTGAACAACTATATTTGATGTATAAAGAAGACATTGAATTTTGATTCGGAACTTTTAGAATTAGGTATTCGTTAAGATAGAGTTTCTCTCTGGTTTTTTCTTTCTCTCATCATTTTTGACTTAATTAAAGTCTTAGAATTATATAGTTGTAATTAATATTTGCTAGAGTAACAGAACTTCGTTTGGTTATCCGATTTACGAATGTTTTATTGTTTTTTTCTCAGCCGCTTGTACACACTGATACACATTCACACACACACACACACACACAAACAATCGGTTGGGCATTAATGCAAATAAGTGGAAACACAAATATATATTTTCAACGTTTTTGTGGTCAGCAAACCTTTTTTGTTTTAAACCAGGGACCACCACCACCAACAACAGCAACAACAACAACAACAAGGTCAATGGATCATTTCCGCTGTCATGGCTACGTGGGGCGTGCAACGTAGGATAATATGTAAAGGAGGGTGGACTGTCCTTTTTTTTTGTGTGTGTGTCCTGTGTGTGTGTGCGTGCGTTTTTTCGGCAACCGTTTCCTGTCGGCAGAGTCGCAAATGGCACACTGGCAGGCAGTTAAATATTGAAATTTATATTTAAAATATTTCAAATATACAGTTAAATGGTGAGCTTTGCCACATTTTTCACTTTAGTTTATGTGGGGACCATGTATAATTTATTAGATTTTTTTCTTCCTGGATTTCTTCCGGGGATGGGTGGGGATTTCTCTCTTATTTTTGGGTGGTGCAAAAAAAGGTTGAATCGATTTTTGAAGGTCAAATTCAAATTTTACCGCTTAAGACGAACAGACTAACCAACTGGTCGTCCGACTGGCAGACCGTCCACTGAAATGTAATCTAATTTCGTTAAATTCCAAGACAATTTTATTTTGCACATTAATTTCAGCAAATAGACAAACATTTTTGTTGCTTTTCTGTTGATTTCTTTTTTTTTTTTTTGTGTTTGGGTCCCGTGGTAGTAAGGTAAGCAAAAGCAAGGTCTTCCGGTTCGTTGGCAGGACCTTTTTATGACTTCGCCCCGTCGATTTCCAATTAGCAACAGGAATCACCTTTTTGTTTCGTTCATTCGCTCTCTTTTCGACTTTTCTGTTTCTGTTGCTTTTATTTTTTTTGTTTTTTTCGGGTAAGTTGTACTTTCTGGGCAGTGTGTTTTGTGTTAATTGAAGATTTGTTCGATAGGACAAGATGAAGTAAACATGAAGTGGAGTAGGGGAAGCGCCCACCTTAACGAAAATTTTCTATTTTGACTTTAATTAGAGAGATAGATGGATAAAATAAAGATGCGGAAAAGTGGGCAAGGGAATGGGTGGTTTGTTGGGTTGCCATTTGTCCTCGACAGTTCTATGAGAAGAACATTGCATTTCCGTAACAAGAAAGAAAACGAGTAGAAGAAGAAATCCACGAATCCACTTAGCGGGGCATAAATTTCGCTTGGTACATAAAGTACATGGTGTACAAACAAATGGAAGAATAGGAGGGAATGAGGAGAGGCGAAGCACGGGAGACATTTGGCGCAAGGCGCATTAAAAAGCATAAAGAAAACCGCAGTCACAGAGAGAGACGAAAAAGAACCAGGACGTAACCAGGAGGAATCCAAGAAGCTCGCGCGACCAGAACCAAGTCCAAAGTCGAAGGCCGAAAGCTGAAGGCTTCTACTTCTTCTTCTGACGGAAGGCATGGGCAAACATAAACTCTCGCAGTCGGAGCAGAGTGAATCAAGCCAGAGCGAAAGAGAGACAGACACAGAAAGAAAAAAAGAGAGTGAGAGAACAGATGAAGAAATCCCAGCCAAGCAATGTTATTTACAAATATTCAGGAACCAGCTTCCCTCTATTCCCCTCCTCCCTTTATCCTTAAAATTTTTGTAGAAGAAGCCAAAGAAGCTCGCCGAATCATAAAGAGTTTTTTGCCTCCACCTCCTGCCCCCTCGTCAGTGCCTCATCTTGGTCTGGTAAAGACGGCGAGAGAAATGCACGTAAAATAATAAACAAGGCTTTGCAAACAATAAATGTTGCTCTCGGTTGAACCTCCGCTACGAAGCACTTCTCCTCCTGCATCCTCATCCTCATCATCATCATCCTTAGCCATCTGGCAGCTGCAATGCTACGAGTTGTTAGCATCGTCGTTTGCGACGCTGGCGACGAGATTTCTGGGCGTCCATTGTGTGTGTGTAGTCCTCCTTATTGCAGTCCTCATTGCTGTTGCTGTTGTTGCGATAAATGCGAAATGCTTGTAACTGCAATGCAAATGTAATGTGCAAAGGACATTTCACGCTGTTGCAGTCCGACCCAGCCTCAGACCAAGCCCGAAAGGCCGCTTCTGGCGGTTCAACTCCTCCACTCCGCCAGGAGCAGCAGTAAATATTCGCCGCCAGGGGTCAGGCCTCCGAGACTCATCCAAGTGGCAATGGCAAGGCAGACAGCCGCCGGTACTGCTGCTGCTCCTCCTGCTTCTGGCCGTTGTTGTCATCATTGTTTTTTTCTCTCTCTCTCTCTCCCTCTTCTTTAGTCTTTGCCCGCTGGCGACGTCCTTATTAATTGCAACAATAACTGGGCCAGCTATGAAGAGGAAGTGGGTGAAGCTGGTGAGGGAGAAGGGGGTGCGCCCTTTGGCTTTTTTGCCGTCATGCCTAGAGAATTTATGGCTGAAGCACCGGCGACCACCGGAAGCGGCACTTAGCTCTTGGCATCGCCACTGTGGCACATTGCACTCTACTCAACTCTACTCTCTACTGCCTGTCTCCCTGCCCCAGTGCAACACTCCACTCCACTCTACTTTTAGCCAAAAGTCCATGTCCAGTTCAGTTCATCATGATGATGCATATATCTACTCCCCCCCAACACTCTACTACTACTTCGCTGATAAGTAATTGCTATAGAGAGCAGGAGGAACTACCACTTTTTCTCTTGCCAAAAAGTTGGCCATTTCCTGCGGCTGTATAAAAAACAATTCGTATATCAAATTTCGAGTCAGTCTAGTTTTTATGCCTCTCGCGAATTGCGGATGGGAGGTGACAGGACGAAAAAGGGGGCGTTGACTGGGGGCCCTAAAAACATTTAAAAGCAATAAAGCGCTAGGCAGGCGTTATCGAGAAAAAAAAAACCAAGTTCTCTGCTCTTCTTCTAGCCTCGTTCTGATTCCGATTTTGCAGCCAGGTATTCAAATTAGAGAGATCTTTTCGCTCAAGTGAAATGAGCCAAGCGTTGTGTACGGCTGAAAGAGAGGTAGAAGAGAGAAGGATGAGAGACGTTGACTGACTCTGGTGGCCATAAAAGCACTGGCGACCATAAAAACCCAAGCCAATTGAGCAAATGTTGGACGGGGTGCGCTCTTTTTTTTTTTTTAGCTGGCTATATTGGTGGGGGTAGGCCAAAGGGCAAAAATGCCTGGCAGTGATTTTTATTTTTTCCTCCCCCCAATCGTCTTTTCCGTCCTTTTACAAATAAAACGAAAATGTACTACTGCCTGACATAGCGTAGAAAAAGTTTATTTTAATGAAATTCGCACCGACATTTGATGGCAGCAGGTGCCTAAACTGGTAACTCGGAAAAATGGGTTGAGAATGTAAGTAGATGGTGATGAAGATGGAGAAGGGGTGCTGTGGGGGGAGGAGATGGAGGTCATAACATAATGAAGGCAAAAGGCATGCCAGAGAATCCCGGGCGAGATGTTGTCATGTCAAAATCTAAAATAAACTCTATAGATTGTGCAGGACTTTAAAGTGAATTTTAGTGATGAGAAAAATTCATCAAAAGCCAAGTAAAGTAATTCGCATTAGCAAAAGGCAAAAATCCGACCAATAAAGCACAAAGTCTTTATCGATTTTCATTTCGCAAAGCATATTAAGCGTGAATTCTACATCAATTCCAACTAGGAAGTTAGTTTTTTATCGCCCTAATAAAACACAAAAATTTGCAATGCCAAAAAGAAAGCATTTACGACTAGTCACATCAATTTATATATTAAAATTTCAATAACGAAAAGACTTTAATGAATAAGTTAAGTTTTATTTTATTGAATCTTCTAGAAATCTTTGTCTGACAGAGATTTCCTTCAATGTATTTGGAGAGTTTTAATGCTTAGGGGTATTAGGAATGCAATTTTTGACTTAACTTTTTTAGGCACTACGTAGACTTTATTTCTACTACTTTTAAGTAGTTTGAGTTTTGTAGTTTCTATAAAAGTTGTCCTTGTTTTCCAAGTATCTTTTTACATCAATTGTCACAGTTATAAAGACACTATTTGTTACGGGAATCGATATATGCCAGAGAACTATGATAAATAAACTGTCGTTGAAGGGAAAATTGAAGCCTCAAAATAATAATAATCGGACTAAAGATTTTCAATATTTACCTTGAATTTCTAAAAAAAAAAGAGTTTTGCCTCCAAAAAGGTATTTTCATAAGATATAAGGTAAGACATTCAATATCCTAACAATTTCGACAGTAAGTTTTTCTAAGATTGGCACACCTTCAAAATCCTTTAATAATTATTTTTCAAGCCTCAATTTGAGTTGAGAAATTTTCCGAACCAATTATAATTTGTAAGCAACATTAATTTGTTAATTAGAATCCTTTTTGGAAAGATCAATTAAAAATGCGGTTAAAGTTAAACATAAAGTATCCGTTCCATGTTATTTTGTTACTTTTATCTTGAAACTTTTAGAATGACATTGAAAAAACTAGAACTATTTGAAAAGTATAATATGTATTCGATTTGTTGGCATTCCAACAAATAAAACTTTATAGTTTAATCTCGACTTCTCGCTAGATAAAGATTTAGTTATCCAAAAATTGATTCAAAAGTTTTCAATAATATTCTTTTTTCAATTTTCGCATTGATTTGTGTGATTTCTTTTGACAAAGTTTCATCTCTAACTTTTGCCTCTCAATTTCTGACCACAAAAAAGAAGAGAGAGAAAAAAAATTCAAAATTCCTTGTTCCTTGTTCTGTGGCACTTTTCGAGCATTTAAACAATAGCAAACAATTGTCTGTCGGTCTGTCTGACTCTATTTTATTTAATTTGACTACCTTGAAAATCGAAAAGTTTTGGTTTTTTTCGTTTTTTTTCCTTTTCTGCTCTTAGGCCTGGGTGAACTTTTTCCGTTGCTGGCGGTCATAAATCTGTGGCACTGTCACAACAACAGCAGCAACAAGAACCACAATAACCAAAACATGGTAAGGGAATTGGAGGATAGGGGGCAGGATGTTCTTGGAGAGTTGGAGGAGGCGCCACCATTTAGAGTCAAGTTGTGGGCGCTCACTTTTTGGAGTTAAACATTTTTAAAAGCCATAAATTTATTGTTGTTCTTGCCAATGTTTCTATTGCTGTTGTTGTTCGTTGATGTTGCTGCGGTGCAGTCAAGTTGAAAAACGCACAAGTAGGTCGTGTTTGAATTGCCCTCTCATACCACTCCGCCTCCATGTCTGCCCCTGCTGCGCCTCTGTTGCATGTTGTATGTATTTTGTATTGTATATACATATTTAAGACGATTTGTTTGTTACTAATTTCAACAATGTTATCTATGTATATATGCCAGTATGATTGAAGCTCTATCTCCTTAACTGGTTACCCTATAGAGTGCTCCCTTCTCTCTCCCTGGCTACTGCTCATTGTTATGGCAATAAATTAGTAAATTGCCTAACAGCAAAGATAAGTTAAGCTTGCTCATCCGCAACACTCTGGCAACACTTGAGAGCTACTCCCCCAAAAATCCTCTAACCGAAATAGAGAGAACACCAGGAGGGTGCAAGAGAGAATGTGTGTATCTATTAGTCATGTTCTGGTTTTTGATTTCTTACCAAATTTATTAGCAACGAAATTGATAGCTTATTTATTTCGAATGGCTTAAAAATTAGTTAACAATTTTCTTAAAATTTCACCTCTGAAATATTTTTTAATCCTCAGACATTAATTTACTTTTAGGAGAGAGAACAACAAAGCTGACTTATTTCAACTTTTAAATGCTCTTTCCTTAAATTAAACCAATAAATTTTCCTCTTATAATAGGATTAATATTCAAAAAATTTAATGGCTTAAAATTTAAATTAACTTTAGCAAGCGAGAACCAAAAACAAAAGTAAGAAGTTTTCTTAAGAGATTTCGTTAGAATGAATATTTAAAATTTCTTAAAATAAAAATGCAAAAAAATTTCTTTGCGCCCCCGGGTGGACTCGAACCACCAACCTTTCGGTTAACAGCCGAACGCGCTAACCGATTGCGCCACGGAGGCTACGGAAGACCTTGAATTTCATAGGTGATAATAAACTTATCATGACATAAGCAGCTATTTTGCAGTAAGTGTAAACGTTATCTAGTATTACTTTTCAGGGAATAACAAACAAAGAATGAAAGTTTTATTCTATTTAACACTAAGTAATCTTTTGTACGCTTTCTTTGCGTGATTTTGAATATGAATTTATGAATTATTCTTCTCAAGCTATAATGAAATATAATTTAACTTATTAGAATTAGAATTCTAGTATATGTACATGTCCATTAATCTAGTAACAATTTCATTCGATTGAGTTTTTCTTTAAGTTAGTAAAATGGATTGGACAAAATACTCTGTGTATTCTGAGTTTTCGATTGATTGGGTTACATGGCCATATATGGTACAAATAAAAAGCAATCGTTTACAAAATCTACTACTTCTTTTGCATTCTTAGAAAAGTACATTTCTTAATGGAAAATCAGTTGAAATATTGGCAAAAATTCTGTTTAAAATGTTCTCAAAAACCAAAAACAACAATATGAAAACGCCGAAATAATATTGAAGATTTTGCTTTCAATAATTGTGAAAAACGTTTTGGAAAACAAGAACAGGATTTGAGCAGCTTTAAATAGTGTTTCATCTATCTTCTTCTGTATTTCCTTTGGACGTATTCTCTGTATTTGTGTGTGTGTGTATGTGCGTGTTCGCCTTCTTTAGCAAGTGAAAAACTGGTAGCAAAGCCACAAAGTTCTTTTCAGATTGGATTGGTAACGGGAAGTGCAGATTAGATAATTTAATTATAGACTTAACGACGAGCACAAGCAAGGCAAACAAAGCGAAAACGACAGACAGCAGCAACAGAAACATCGGCGGTTGGTGGCGGGACATCATCATTAACTATGCAAACTAACTCAAGCTCCTGCTCCATCCCTAGTCACCATCCCATGAAAAGGGGTTATAACATATTTTTAATTACTTTGCCAAACCGACGAACAAAAAAAAATAAAAAATAAAATGAAGCCGGAAATCAATAAATATGTTTGCAACTCTAAATTGAAAAACTTACCAGCCACATTTACTGGTAATATCATCTTCCTTTTAATTTTTTTTCTTTCAGGGTGGGGGTTAAGGGAAGGATGTGGAAGATGGTGTTGGCGGTGAAGGGGGATTAGGAAATGTGCATTGTGATTTCTTTTGCTCTTTCTCTTTCTTGCCTTCGCATCAAACTAAAACAAAAGCTTGAGAAAGCAGGAAAAAAGGCAAGCCGGAGGCGTAAGCTACTTCAACCAGAAGTGATGGGGCAACTAAAAGGGGCAGAGAGAGAGAGGGGAGAGGAGAGGAAGGTTGGAGACTTTTGGAGGCTGCTGCTGCTGCCTTTTTTCCGAAGCCACTCATTCATTCATTCGTAAAGGCTTTAGCAGTAAAATAAACGCGCATTGATGTGGAAAATGTGCTACGCACGACGGTAACGTTCTTGCCCCCGGCCACGCCCCTAACTCGCACACAACTCACACACAGCCCTTCCGACTGCACCCACACTATGAAAGCCCAAACACTTTGGTTTCTACAAGGAAGCGACAGAAGCGACAGTTTTTGCTTTTCTGCCTTTTTGTTTTTTCTGTATTTTTGGTTGAGTCGATACATTTTTCTTTTTCCGATTCTTCAGGGGGAGGAAGTTTTTAAAGTTGCACTTGAGTGGCTTAGAGAAAGTGTGGAACAAGGGAGTGAGTGAGGGAAGGCAATGGGAGGCCACACTCCATCATTCAGGCGTAAATATTCCCTTACGCAAATGCGCGTAAATCTTAGTCACCTATAGCAACTTTTCCTCTTCTCCCACTACTTCACATCATCTTCAGGCCAGCCAGAGGGAGAGAAAAGGGAGCATCTACTGCTGACCTCTTGGGGGCTTCAGTTTTCACCAGGGTGATCGTGTTTCATATTTATGTGCATGTTAGCTCCTTCAAGGTGCTAGCCCCAGAGACGAGTCCTGCTTCCTCTGTGTGGGTGAAAGTATTTTCGCCATGAAATTCAATAAAACCCGCCTCACTTACTTCACGTCATTTCCGCTTTGCCACTTTTATATATACATACATATTATTTTGGTTCGTATATTTATTTATTTATTGACCTACCTCCCAACCATCCTCCCACCTTTCCCCCAATCCACATTCCCGTTTTTAGTGGAAACAGGATTCTTATGAATGAATGGTCATTTGTTGGCCTTGGTTGCCAGATTAGCTGAAGAGTGTTCAAGCAGCTCGCACTAAGCATTTGCTTTACTTCTTATATAAGTACTTATATGTATGTATGTTAGTGTATGTTTGGATTTGTGTATGTGTCTAAGTACCTAGACTGAGACTCCAAGATTGTTGTTTCTTGTTGTGTACTACTTAAATTTATCTTGATTTTTGTTTTGCTTGCTTCTTTCTTATTCGAAAACCAAAGTAAAATTTTGATGAAAACAGACAAGAGACAAGAAAATAGGCTAATACTTTTTACAACTTTTTAAATTGATTTTCAAGTGACTTTATTTTGTTTTATATTCTATGGCATAAAGAGCTTTGATACTTAAATACAATTTATATGATATAGTTTTATGTATGTATAATAAAAATCACACAAATAAATACTACCTAAAATATCTTTAAATCCATCGAAACTTTACTTAAATATTATTGAGCTCCAACAAGTTATAGCGATTTACTTAATAAAGTTACAATTTGTGTTACTCAACTCTAATCCTTTTTTGGATTGATGGTTGGTTTTATTTTGGACATAGAGCTGGCAAGAACAAAGGATTGAAAAATAAAATGTTTATCGAATTATAAATTTAACTTATTCAAGCCACTTTAACTTGTATTTTGAAAAAAACTTGTGTCGTCATAAATGAGTGATGGTTAATTTTCGATATCGATAGCAATGTATATGTACCTATATTTAAATGCCAAGTTAGCTGACTTCTAGAAAAGGATATTAATCGTTTAATACTCCTACCTTATTAATCTGCCTTTTTTAAGGCAGCAATCATATGTTTTACATAGAAATAGATACATATATTAGACCTTTATCATTGGCATGGTCCAGAAACGAGATTTGGTCAAAAGTTAATAAGCTTCGGGTTTTTGTGCTTAATAAAAACAAAATAAAGAACAAAAAATTTGGATGAAGTTCAATAATACATTACTTATGTAATCATCGTCAAGAATTGCGAGAAAAATTAGGCCCATCTCCATATCTACTCAATAGCTCTTCAAAACCTTCTTAAATTGGTTTAATTTTTAAGTGGTCGCTGAACAATCAATTTAATTGACCCAAACAAAGGTAATGCCGAGACATGACTGAATCGTTTCCCTAAGACCCCAGTTGCATGTCTAAAGAAAATATATTCAATCATTAAAGCCAACCTTTTATTCCGAAACAACCAACTTTGTAGTTAGCCATGGACTTGTCTTTGGTAGTCTACTCAAGGCCATGTGATTGCACTCAATAGAATAGCCTAGTTTACAAAGTAGGCCAATCATATATTCCTTGCCTTAACATGTTAGATACGAAATAAAACTTGAGTGCAGTTTTCCATGCACGTTTTCCTTTTAATTTTGGTTCACCACTTTTGCCACTTTCCACACCCACATAAACACACACACACAAAACACAACACATCTTGGCTAATTACAACAACTTCTCACATCCTTCTTTTAATTTTCTTTCTCCCTTTTTGCCTTTGCCAATGACCAGCTGATCATAAATAAAATTACACGCGCATTTAATATGCACACAAGGGCGTGGCGCCCTTTGTGAGGGGAAGTGGAGCCCAAAATGGAGCGAAAGTTTTGCATGCTGAGCTGGAAATAATTGATTAGAAACGAACGTGATTGTTAACTTTTTGCATATGTAATTTCGATTAGGCTTTCTGCCACACACACACACACACACACACACTCTCCCATGCTCTCTCCTCCTCCTAACTTGTTTCTTACACTTTTCGTAGCAGGCAACAGTGCGTATGAGAAATGTTTGTATTGGATTTTATGGGCATTGCCGCATTGTGCTTGTGTGTGTGTGTGTATGTATGATATTTAGCCAGTAAGTACAGTTTACAGGCTGCCAGCTAAGCAACATTTGCCTATGAGTATTTCATTTTCATTGCCACAACACCATTCCCTACCCCACCTATCCAACGTCTACACCGCCCCACCGCTCTCTGCTTTCACTCTAGTTCTGGGCTGGTTCCCATCACAATGCAAATTTACAGTTACATGCTTCGATTGGCAATTTAATAAGGTAACTTTTTGCAACAGCAGCCACGGGGCAAGCATGTCAGGAACCCTTTGGGTGCCTCCCCCTCCCCCAACTGCCACCTTACCTCCATCTCCTTTGTGTCCACATACATATACATACAAACGCGTTCACACAGAAACTGACGTGCTTTACATATTTAATGTTTAACTGTAAATTAGGTTAAAATGTGTTTGCAAAAGCAGTTTTCCTTATTTTTTCTCGCTCTCTTTTTGGAAAAAAAAAAACAGAAAGGATTTCAACAACGTGGCAACTTCAGCATACATCCGCATAGCTCTGTCCCCTTGCACCACCAACAGCACGTAACCCCTTTTCTTTGCCTTCTATTTGTCTCTCCGTGTGTGTGTGTGCGAGTGTGGCAAAAGGATGTGTTTTTTTTTGTGTTACTCCTTTGTGGATCTAAATGTTTGCCATCCATTTGCGTTCGCTCATCAAGAGCACCAAGCGCTAAAGGCTTAAAGATTTGTCCAACCAAAAATGGAATCATTTAAGGTCCCACCAAAGCTGATGCTTCTTGTAGCACTGCCAAGAGAAACAGAGAGAGAGAGAGAGAGAGACTTCATTGACGCCATTGACCTTTGCCCATTGTCCTTTGGTGCAGCAGTTTGCAAAGAAACACAAAAAAAAAAATAGTAAGAAAGTTGTCGTAGCGAATTAGATTTACCCTGGACCAACACGGGAAGAAATTTTAAAAGTCTAAAAGATTAAAATGTTAATTCAAAAGGTAATTTATTTATTAATTTTCCTTTCTTCACACTTTATGGGTTCTAGTGTTCAACCACAAAACGTTTCGATAATACTTCACTCGATTCTTAAAAAATTTGCTATATTAATTCAATATTATTCGGTGAATCGGTTTAGATGATCATCAAACAAGAATGCGATAGACAAGGTGGTTAATCGAAATAAGCTTTATCTGCCGATATATTAATTTTGATAACTCCAACCGAGAAGGGAACAGTGATCTCAGTGAAGCGGATAGAGAACACTTAGTCAACTCTGTTAATATAGTGGAAAATTACTCTTCCAATACACCCTTTCGACAACAAAAGGATGTTGGGTATAAAAAGTCGAAACCTAAATGGTGGAGAAGAACAGAAACTCATTTCAGAGATGCTGGAAAACTGCTCACGCATTAATTAATAATTTATGGTTTCGCTTGTGTATGTGTGTGATGGTGTATTATGGTGTGCCAGTGTGTGTGTGTGTGTGTTGATGTGCTTTGCCTGTGTTTGAGTGCATTTGCACACGCATTAAAAATAATTTCATTTGCTGACGCCAATGTCCGGCATTTGCAATGGGTTATAGAAAGGGGGTTCGGTTCATGTTAATGAACCAACAGCTTTAATGGCTAAAAAGGATTCAATATGAAAGGACTCCCAGTGCCTGTCCCTGTCCCTTTTCCCACCTAACTAATAACAAGCCAGAATTATACCCATGGAGCAGATGATGATGAAGAACATTTCAAAATGCTTCTCCTGGACTTGTACTTCTTTTCTTTCCTTTTTTTTTTTTTTTTTTTTTGCTGTTTTTGTTGTGTTATTGGCAATAAAATTGAACAAATTTTATGTACAAATTTGTATTTTATTTTTTTTATTAGCACTTTTTCAATATGCAAAGCTCATACTCATACACACACACATACACATACATCTATAAAGAACACGAAAAATCCAACAAATTGTTTTCTCGTAAAAATAAAAAATTCTTTATTTTACTTTTCAATATACCGAAATATTTATAGACTTTAAGGATAAGCCATGGCAGAAACATGAAAATGCATTTACATAGGAAGAGGCAAAGAAGAGGAGAAGAAGAAGAAAGTGTGTGATGAGCCGAAAAGAGTATTGGGGGGGGAGACAGGATTGGAGAGTTCTCTGTTTCAGTCGCTGTCTCTGTCTCTGTAGCAGACAAAACACAAGGCCCCCCGAACCAGAAGACGACGACGACGCAAGCAGGAAAATGTAATCCCAGCCAAGCGAAGCAAACTTCCGGCAAACGCTGGAACGGACGCTTCAATGTATTGGATACGGGAAATGGGCAACAATTGGCAACAGTGCAAGAAGTAGATGAAGAAGAAGAAGAACAGCACAGACCCCCGGACTATACACAGATACTAGAGACTGACTCCAACTGCAATTCCTACTCCAGGCACCGGCTGTTGCGGCTGCGTCCACCAACGGTGGCCAAGAGATTTGAGGGTGGTATTGGGGGATTGGTAGCACTGAAGTATTTGGGGTTTGGGTAAGGGTAAGGATCTTGAGCATTATAATAACTGAACCAGAACCAGTAACAGCAGCAGCAGCAGCAGCAACGAACATTGTCAACATTGCATCTGTTGTGGCACGCCCAGTTCCTCCCCATCTTGTCTCCTTTGTGCACTTTTTAGCCAACAAAGGAAAATCCCCACTTCGATTGGACTTTGGCTATGGGATTGTTATGCAACGTTGAGCAAATATGAAGTGCAAGTGCATCAACAAGAATTGAAATAAGTATCATCATACTAGCATGCCGATTTAATACGGGTATTTTGCAACTAGTACAATTATACATACATATATCCACTTGGCATCTAAGCTGATGACACGATTTGTTTTAAAGTTGAGCGTTTGAATTGAAAACTTTAAAAATTTCGGTTAAAAAACTTTGCACAAAAACTAATTTTCCATATATGTATGTATGTATTTTCCATATAGCCAAATGGGCCTAAAACTATGTTCAAGTCTGGGCAAAAAGTTTTCCATCATTCCACAAAAAAAAAAAACGAAAAACGTAATATCAACCTAAGCTAGCCTGAAGCATGTGGAAACCCCTCTGCTAATACAATTTGCATTTTTTCCTTTTCTCTTTTCGGTTAAACTTTTCTTTCTCTTTTTTTATGTCGGTCATGTGTTGGGATTTTTAATTGAATATAACTGCAACTCTCTATACATGTTTGTATATATAGGCCAGGCCGGGCTACTTTTTTACGCATGCCAATTTGTTGTTGATTTTTACAGCTAACGGGTAGGAAAAACTAACCACAGTTTGTCACACACACACACACACACAACCGTTATATTTTAGTCCATATGTACATATGTATGTACTGAAGCTTTTTTTTTGCCAGCCTCAAGTGTGGCAAAACAGTTTCCATCTCACTTAAGCTTTAAAGTATGCTTAACTATTTCAGGTAATTAAACTATTTCAATAGCTAAAACAATTATTAAAATGTATAAACATTGCAATTATAAATGTTAAGCTAATTAAATTTCAAGCAATTAATAAGAAATGTGTGAAAAAAAAAAATTGGATTTAGATTTGATATAACTTTCTACGAGAAAAATATAAATTGTATTGCACATTTACCTATCTAATTTGCATTATCTTTCACATGATTAAAAGACATTCATATATTAAGATTCTTATAGAGCTAGGTGGTTTTAAGATTGTTGCATTTATAATTTAATTTGATTTTTTAACAATAATCGACAGAAATTCTTTCTATTTTCTCTTGTTAAACATGAAACATTTAAAAAAAAAATTGTCAGACAAAAAGTTTAAAGGAAAGAAAAATCAGGACGATTCGAAAAAAAAGTATATAACTACTGTGCAGTTATCTAAAACAGTTTTGTTTCATAAATTTTGAGATAGCTGTTTAAAGAAACCGTAACAATTATTTGATATTCAATGCTAAAATTAATAGCAAATATAACAGAATTTTTTTAGGATTAGCAACAAATAAATGTGACTGATTTGTGATTTATAGCAAATTGTATTTATAAACATTATGTACTAATTTTTGGTATTAAATGTAATTGATATAACTTAAATAACAACTCAATCTCTATATTTTTTCATTTAACAAAAACGAAAGCGACACAAATCAAAGTCATAACATTTATTGAATTTTGATGGGATAATCAACTAAGAACATTAAATTTGCTTCTACTTTATCCTTTCGTTCAATATAAGACGGCATAAAAATATATCAATTTTGCTTTGTCTATAATTTTATTTCCCAAGCGTTTCAATAAACTAATTTTATTTATAAGTATGTATACAAATTACCAAAGTTTTGATTGAAGCTATCATCATCATCGTCGTCCTCGTCATCATGCTAGTCGTCATTATTATGTTGGTCATAATCGTCATTACTAAACAGTAAAAAAAACACTGGCACAAAACTCTACCACTATCCCACACCTAAGTCACACACCCACATGCTGCTTTGGGGTGTATATCGTGTGTGTATGTGTGTGTGTGTGTGGCAGAGTTTTAAAACAGCCAATAAATTATTAATAGCCCCGGCATTGATTGGAAAAGTTTTCAAATATGTTGCCACTTTTCTACCCGAATAATTTGAGAGCATTTTCCAAAACATACTCAGACATATACACACACACACACACACACGCAAACAGAAAGGAAGAGTTGTTTGAGCCACTCACTTGGTTTATTATTAAATTCAAGTTTTTGGGTTTTTAGCTTATTTACTCACAACTATTTCTAAACCCCAAAAGTAGCTAGCTTGGTTGCTTGTCCTGTTTTATTGGCCATGTTGCTACTGCTACTACCACTTGTCCTGTTTCTGCAGCTCACTCTCTTAGCCGTCTCCCTGTTGGATATTGTAAATAAATATTTGCTGGTTGATTCAAGGGGGAAATTAATTTCAACTATATTATTTGAAACACACTCAAAATAGAAATAAAATGAATTGGCAAAAATTTATCCACTGCTTGTTATGACATTTCAATACTCTATAGAAATATTCTGGTACTTATTATGTTTTCTTTTTTAACTGCTTAACAGATGTTGTATGTTTCTGATATATTTAAGGAATAAGCTACATTTGCTTGATGATTTCAGTAACTTTAAGTCGAACTCAGACTTGAATATAACTAGAAGTTGATTTCCAAAATTCAATTTGCAATTTATTGATGAAATTAATGCTTATAATTATTTCACACTTAATAATTTTAGAGATTAACTCATTTATTAAATTTACAATTTAAAACGGAATTAGAAAATTTTTCAATCCTTCGTACATTCAAAGAACCATATAAATTAAACGCTATTATTTCACACATGATAATATTTAAAGCTAATTATAAAATCAGCTAATCCTACTGATCAAAAATAAAAACATAAAACTCCATTATTCTAGCATTGCGCCATCTTTTTGTATTGCATACTTTTGGGCAAAATGATTGTGTTCTCTACGCATTTCGTTTGCCTGTGTGTATGTATGCATACCTGTACAGTTGAATATATATGTATATATTTTTGTATCTGCATACATATTTTTCCAATTTAATTTGTTTACCATTTTGGTTTCTGGTGTTTGCTTGGCCCTGCCATAAAGTGTAATTTATTTTTGTTTGCCAGCTTCCATCGCATTTGGTTTGTTAATTAGAAAAACGCACACAGGTTTTTGGACTGAGCAAAAGGAATTTTCTACAGTTTTCTCAGCCACAAAGATATGTTATCCTTGCGGATGTTTGTTTGCTTGTTTATTTGTCTGGCCAAAAAGTTAGTTCACTTGCTGTCGCCATCGTCGTCCTCGTCCTCATGGTAATAAACAAGTCAAAAATTTTTGCGTTTTTTGTTAGCTAGAATTTAATGGCCATTTATCTATTGACATACCAAGGAGATGCAAAAATCCCGACTGTTCGCATGTCACTTTGAAACTGCAATTTTTCGCCATGTCCTTGAAATGTTTCGGCTGGCATTTCATCCACACTCTGTGACTCTCTCCCGCGTTCTGATTTCGTTTTCTGGCCATGTCGCATTTGATGTAGTTAATTATTTGCACGTTTTAGTCCATTATCTCGTCGCGTGGCCGCGCTTCCTCCGATGTCGCCTGATTCCGATCAAAGTCAGTATATTGAAATGCAATTAGTGTGTCCCGGCGATGTCACGTGGTCTCTGGTACGGTCTATAGCTGAATGTCATCGTCAAACGGAAATGACGTATGGCAAATTAAATGGGGCCACGTGCTAGATTATCCCCTTTCCCGCATCTTTCCAATCGACCGTCGCTTTGTGTTCCGTGTCATAAATAAACGCTAGAACAATAACAAATGTTATATTAGCTGACTGGCGGCCACCACAAAGCTGCCTTTAACTAATTGTATTACATATAAATATTTATATATAGCCTACCCACTATATAAAGGCATTTTTTCTCAACAATTAATTTGGCAAACAAAATTTTTTTTAAATTGAAACTTTTGTGTTTTTTATTTTTGTTCTCTTTCGCTGATGTGTGTCGCCTAAAGCTGATGCAAATAAATCTTGTTTGTCCCAACACAGAGAGAAGGGAAGGCAGTTAACAAGGCTTTACACTCCTCACTCTATCTCTGCCTCGTTGCCTATGAGGCAAAATGGGGCCAGCAATTATGGTCAAAAAAATATATATGTACATATACATAGAGAGTAGTAAAATGGTGAATATTTGTCGAGGAAAAAACTATTAAAATCCAAATGAGTTAGTTGTTGTCACGAATTCGGCATACCCTTTAATAAGTGAATGTTCTAGGGATGTGAAACAGGAACTAGAAATGACTTTTGTACTTGCCTTATAGTCTTCTCTAAAGGCCTTCTTAAAGTTTTATAACAATTAAAAAGGCAGCTTTAAGTTTTTAAAGTACAATAGATAGTTTTAAAAATTTGAGTTTTATTTCCATAGGGCATTATTTAATCCATTCATAGACTTTTTTGACAGGACAAGACCTTTAGAGGACAATTTCCACCATTTCCCAGTTATAAACATGCCCTTAGCCAGAAACCATCTATAAATCTCGCTCAATAATTAACCCTTTAGTGCTCCTGTAGATCAATTTTGTGTAATTTTTTGTAAAAAACATTTTTACATATAACTCGTCTGTTTTTAATTATATTTTAATATTAGTAGTTTTAACAACAAAGTAAAATAGAGCGTGAGTTATACATACATATATACATGGTAGTGATTGGATAAGCACAACTGAGAGATACCTTTAGCATACTGAATAGATCTAGGCTTTACACCATCCCCTAGGTGACTCTGATTCAGAAAACTATATTATTTTCGGAACATTTTCCACATTTTCTTGGCTTTAATATACCCATTCTTGCTCTACAGGGCCCTCAACTCTTCATTTGTATAATTTTTCCTGTTATTAGTTTTTCGAGCAGAGCAGTAAAACACTTTAGATACGCTTAGGGAACACTTGATAGCATTAACTTATTGCATTTTCATAACACACGCCTCAACGCGTACTGGGCAAACGGTTCTCTCTCATATCCTCTTTCCCTCTGTGTCCCTTTTTGGTCATATTTACATATGCATAACATCAACCAATGACTCCGCCTTCAAACTCCATTCCATCCACACCACACACAATATTCATTCATCAAGTGCACACGCAGCACGTACAACTAGAACCGGACCAAGAGAGGACTAACAAAAATATAGGAAGGTAGATGAGCAGATATGTAGTAGTGGTAGTAGTATACCTGTTAAAAGGGAAAATATTATTTATGCACGTAACTAGTTTGTCATGTTATCCTTTGGCTTAAAGTAAATTTTCTTTTTCCCTTTCCACTTGCTCGCCCTCTCTCTCGCTTAGTTTCTCGTTCTCGATGTATTCTTCTCTAACCCACTTCCACTCGAGTTTATTGTCATAAATAAGCAACAAGAAAAGTTGTGACGTCAGGAAGGAGTCGGGCTCCTTCCCGCTTCTTCCTTCTGAACATTAGCATATCAAATTGACAGTCGCTGAAAACAAAATGTTGACCGACCTAACCAAAAGAATAATCACAAAAAAAAACAAAAGAGAGTGAGAGATAATGCTTCAACATTTATCTCTTCTGACACATTAAGAGAAATCTGTCTCTCTTATATCCTTTCACTCTTATACTTGCATGAAAAACAAATGGCTGAATCTGTAAATTTATTTTCCGTTTACGCAAAAAACAAAAAAAAAAAAAGAAAGAGGAGAAGGAAAAAAGACACATCACAATATATATGTACATATATGGGCAGTCGCATGATGTTAAGCCTATGGTCCATATCGACATAACCCTAATCAGTGTTGAAGTCAGCCAACCATAAAGTCCACTTTGGTGCCTCATCAAAATCACTTTATGCTAATAGAGCAACCACACTTACAGACACACACACACACACACATTAGCATAATTTCCAAAGCGTTGTCCAAAAAAAAAAAAAAAATCCCAGACAAAAAACAGCAAAAAATAGGCAAGGATAAATATATTTCATATGGCTTAAAATAATATTCGCCAATTTTCCGGAAGCCAGAAAAGGGCTTTAAATAAATATACATAACTATTTTATTGACGGTTTTCGTTTGCATGTTGAATTATTATAAACGGACATGTGCAATACACTATCTCCCACTCTTTGCTCTCGTTAGCCCCCCCTTAGGTCGAATAGCCACAGCAATCCTGGGGATTGGGTGAATGTGTGCGTGTGTATGAATGTGCCCCATATATTTTATAGTCGGACTTGGAGGGTCACTCTTTTTTTACCTGCCAACACTGCTGTTGGTCCTGCCTCCTATCGCGCAACGGAAACTGTTGGTTATACGTTCAAGTTCCGGTAATTATTTGATATAGGCCGACAGCACAAGCCAATGTTTTCGGTACGTAAAGTGCACTGTGGGCGAAAAGAAACTATTTATTAATTTAAGAAAATGTATTTAAATAGCTTGTTTGAATCTTTTCTTTTGAATCCTGTATTTAGGCTTAAAATTTAATATTGTTTGCGTTTTTGGGTCGTTCTTGTGCGTTTAAGAAGTATTTGAAATTTGTAATTGTTTTTGTCCCCTAAAGTATGCAACAAGCTGTACAGGTATTCGCTTTTTGAAACAGGTAAAGCAATTTCCCAATATGCTATAGTTAAGATCCTCAAATGAAACATTATTTTTAGACTTTTTTAAGCATAAGAAAAGTTATCAAAATCATTTTTTATAAATTGCTCTTAATGATAAAAAAAAACTTCTTTCAGATAGTTCTAAGCTTTAAACTAATCTTTGATAGGTTTACGATATTGGGAACTGTTTGTATCTATGATTTTGTATTCTGAATCGAGGTCAATGATAAAAAAAACTTTGATTCGACTTGTCCAAAAAATCTATAATCAATTTATTTTTGTGTACTTTGACGCACATTTTTTGATATTTCCTGTCTTTACCATTTAAACTTTGGTTATTGTTTGAAAATTAATAAAAGTTTCACAAAGTTTCCAAGACAAATGCTTGAACAAGTCGTATCCAACAATACTTTATAAACCAAATTGATTATTTAAACGATTTCACAATCAATGAACAACAAAAAAATAAACATTTTACCAAAACATCTGGGATTTTTTTCCATAGTCAGTGAATTGGGTGAGGTAGGTCGAAAGGATGCATGATGAGTGGAATGTGGATTGTTATTTCACAGTTATTCCCTGGTTTGCCTTACCAATTCCAATTCTTAATATTTTTCATACAAGTATTTATGGTCACGTAGTGCATAAAAGAGGGAGAGAAAAAACCTGTTACATCTCATCAAATGCCCTGAGGCCTATAGATAGAGAGAGAGAAAGAGAGAGTGAATTCTTCTGATTCAAACGTGCATTGATTCATTGAGTCTGTCTCTGTTGCTCTCCGCCACATAAAATTTCATTAGCTCCTCTTGGCCAATTAGGTGGCCTCAACAGCCACCAAAAGTAGTAGTCGTAGTAGAAGTAGTAGCATTCATAATGATGGCCTTCTGTTCCTTGCCGGCTTTTAGTAATTAGAAATGATTTATTTTGTTGGCCATCAAATTCGGTTCAAATTGTGTTCAACTTGAGGACTGCAGGAGTGGCTATAGCTAAATTTTTATGACTTGGTCAATGAAGTCATCTCGAAAAAAAAAAAAAAAATCTGCGAACGAAAGAAAGAAAATCTGGGCCTTGGTTGTTGTCCATAAAAACTTTTTATGGGTTTTAATTTGATATGCAAGCACATTTACATAAACAGCTCATTTGGTTAATATAAACGCGTGGAGAGGACAAATCATCCTATTCATGTGGTTTTATGAGCTTCCTTTAGCCATTCGCCCCGGTCATGTTGTGCCAATGTTATTTTGGGATAAACACTTTACCTGTAAAATTATGACCCACAACACAAACACCATAAACCATCTTTAAATCAAGTTCACTGACCATCCATCCTAAAGCCACAAAAATTGCTTTATTTTGATTACATAATCGCTTCCTTTCCGGCGCAAAGGAAAACTATTAAAATCGTAAGAAAACTTTACCAAAAATTATAGTGAAGTTGAAATTCTTTTGCCAAGTTTTCCTTAAATATAAACTTGAAACTTAACAAGCATTTCCGGAAGTCATAAATGTAGCCTACAAGTAAAAAACAATTTAATGAATTATTCCACTTCACTTTACTGAATGCCTAATCCAATTTTATAGTAAAGTTCTTGGAAAAAACTATTACAAATGGTAATTATTTAAATGAAATATTTGCATATTTCAGTTTGGAATTTCGTAGGTCTTCAAATTCAAGTGTAGCCCTTTTTTTGAGTGTATGTGAATCAGAAAATACTTTGAAACCCAGAAAAAGGAGCAATTTCTTCCTACTTCGACTAAGGAACAGACGCAATTTTGTCCTTTAATAATCTTCTAAAATTCGTCTCTATTCTATTAGAACCTTTCCTTTTAACCTTGTATAGAATAAGGTATTATTAACCGCTTTGTATTAGAGGCTAGCATCTTCTTTATATATAATATTATGATTAACCACATGAGCTTGCTTAAGTTTTTTTTGTCGTTAAATTAATATGTGGCTAAATTAAGTCATCTAAGATAACTTCGAAGATATAAGACGCTTTAAAACTAGCAGCAATAACTGAAATATTTTTAAAGCGAAAAAAAGAAAAAGGACTTAAAGGATATCCTTTTCTTTCTCTTCAAGATTGTAAGGCAACTGAGCAATATAACCCTTCTGGCCCTTTGGTTGATTCAATTATATTGACATTTTGCTACCTTCTGGTATCTAGCCTCAATTTAAGGGTCAGCACTTCAACTAAAACTTTGTTATACGTTTTACGAGTATGTTATATCAATAGGTTATCCATAGACAATCATTCAAAAAGCCGTGAGAGGGCTGAAATATCAAGTTAACAATAAGAGGATGTTCTTGGACTTCTCTTTATCATTTAAGCCCTACTACTACTAAATGAGATAAATATTAATTTCATAATAAAATATAATTTATATATTTCATGTAAATCCAATAAAAACTATTACTTAAATAAGAAGAAACAGCAATACTATCTTCCGAGTCCTTTGTCTAGTTGCCACAATATAGTTTACGGTATGCAAAGTGGACTAATTGTAATTTTCACACACCTAAAGTCTATCTATTTGTATACACATACATGCTATTCCATTGATATGCAATCATATTGGGCATGCTGCGCCTTAGTAATTATTCCTCAATTTCAATCCAACGATGATTTTCTGTACAATATTTGATTGGGAATGTTGAGATATACATACCTACATATGTATATGAACATATGTATATATTTCAGATCGTGTTCTGTACATATATTGCCTTCATTAAGTTGGCAATTAAGTTTTGCCAGCATCCATTTGCACTGATTTTTGACTTCCAATTGCCATGCAGCCCTTCTCTGAACTAAGCACTACTTCCTACCTACTTGACTTATTGGCAAAATTTCTTGCTAATTACCGCATATTTAAGCCAAACCCTTCTTTCATCCCCAGTCCCAACTTTAGTCTTCGGAGCCATCCAGCTATTTACCTTTCATGCACATATTTGTTAACAGATCCCTCAATATATCCTTAGAATGCAGGATTGCAATTGGCTTTGGGAGGCCACTTTACAGACACACACACACTAACTGAATACGCAATGAAGCCATGAAAGAGGCCATAGCAAAAGGGTTTAGAGGAGATGATGTGAAGGAGGAAGAGGGTATGCGGGTATTAGGGGGATTGTGATTGCGCCTACTCCTGAGTGCTGTTTGTGTCTCGTTATCATTTGGTAAATAGTAAATTGCCTACAAATACGAAGCAATTATCCAACATAAAAGGCAAAAATTATTAATTATTTGTGTGTCTCTGTGCGGAGGAGGGCGCGGTTTTGCTTTGACTGAAGCGGAGCTTGTAGTGTAGTGTAGTGTCTAGTAATTGCCATCATTGTGTGCAATTGATTGCATCTACCCGGGGGCGCCAATATAAACAAACCAATTAAGGCCCAAGTGCACAGCACAGTTCAGTTCCAATCACAGCAACAACAGCAATAACAACAGCAAAAACAACAACAATGTGAAACATGAGGCATGGAGCATGTGTCACTTAGGGATCAAGGGGATCAAAGGGCCGGGACCAGAGCCAGACCAAGCTGGGTTTTTGGGGTGGTATGGAGCGGACCGAGGCATGGTCATCTCGCAGGTCACACAAATGGCAGGCAATGAAAATCACAGCAAATGGAGCCAATTGTTTTATGAACTTATTGCCTCTCTCTCTGCTCTTCTCCTCTTTTATCTTACAGCCCCAGCCATAATAGTTTCTGTTCTCCTCTATTCTGAGAGGCAGACGCAGAAGAACTCTGTTGGAGGGGGGCAAGTATGTAGTAAGTGTGGCACAAGGACAAAAACCAGAATAAAAGAAAGTAAAGCAAAAAAAAAGCAGAAAACACAAAATCTGTCGAGCGAAATGCTTATGCTGCAAGAAATGGCAAATACATAAAGGAGGAGCCGAAGTAGGACGAGAAGAGGAGTAACAGTTGGAAGAGCAGCGAGCAAAAAGTGAAGCGGAAAATGTATTGCAAACAAATTGTCAAGTATTTTTGTGGCTTACACATCTTGGCTGGATGGCTGTCTGTTGGTGGACTGGCTGGTGGACTCTCTGGCTTGACTGGATGGGGTATTGCCTGGTTGTTTGCTGCTGCTGCTGCTCCATGGGTGTGCCAGACATTTGACTGGCTTTTGGTCGCAGCTGGGTATAAGGCACATACATATATACTAACTCATACACACACACACTTTCCGTGCTGATGGGGCAGCAGCCAAATGTGTGTCACACACTGCGAGAGGGGACAATCTCCATTCCTTAACATTGCTGTACAAATTATAAAGGCGCTGACCCGCTGTTCCACAAAGAAAAACCAATGAAGGCTCTTTGCCTGCGTGTGCACTTTGAAAGTGCAAGGGAATGTTAACTCACTAAAATGACTATTCAAAACAGAAGCGAATGAAAAACCCTACAGAAAGCAAAGATTTCACAACATGTGGGGAAAGTGAAAGAAATTAAGTAACATTTGCTTTTATTTGCAGAATCCTCTCAATGGTGAATGATAGGATATAATAACCATCGTATGTTGTGCCAAGTGACAAAACTTTATGCTTTATTTATATGCATTTTATTTTGGCTTAAATAAATAACTTGTGGAAATTCTGTTATTCAACTTTTTAATATTTTTAAAGAAATAAGAAAATGGATTTGTTAGTGTCGACTCTACTCCTAGAGTATCAGCTATACTAATTTGGTTTAAATAGTGTCTCAATGTATACTTAATTAATATCATAGTCTTTAAGATTTATTAGCTACAAGTTCATAGGCTAAAATAGTACCTTTATGAATATTATTGTGTTTTGGATCTTAACTTTGAAAACATAATATATAATTTCCGAAAATCTATTAACTTTAACGATGTATTGGTAAAATTAAAGTACTAAATTTTGTCTTGTCAATGAGAGGGTAATCAACGAAACCAAGATAACATATTAATTACGTGAGATTAAAGATTCAATGGAAAATTGCAATAATTTTTCCAAATTTATAACCTACACAATTTTGAAATCTTGTAAACTAATAATTTCTAGGACATCTCCAAAGTTCTAAAAAGAATACAAATTGACAAAATATTAATACAGATTGACAAAATATTAATACAGTCAATTAAGGAACATTGATCAGTCCTAAGAAAATATTGTGTTAAATAAATAAATCAAGCACAAGAGGAAAATACTATTCCATATCACGAAACCACAAAAGTGTCAATAAACTCAAAACGATAAACAACTTTTTGGACAAATCGACATACCAACACTTTGTTTTTTCCTGTGAATCTGAAAGATTTCTCGAATCAATCCGACAACAACGAAATGGTTATTCAAGGAAAAGGAAAGTTGTTCAGATAAAGTGTGAATTAAGTATCTCTTAATATGTTTTTTTTTTTATGGGAGCGTGGCATTGCATGCTCTTTGGTAATCAAAAATTAGCCATCTATTAGTCTTAATAGTTATTGATTTTCCTGCCACTTACAACCTCATCTAGCACCCCCTTTACATCATTCCCTATCCTTTCCTTCCCTTTCTGTTGCTTACAAAGTAAACTGCTCATAATTGCATTATGGCAATTAATTGCAGCATAACCCGAAATTAATTTCACATATTGTAGTCGTAGTTGTAGTTGTTGCTTGTCCTTTTGGCCTCGCATCCTTTTTGGCATTACTCATACGACAGGTGTGCCCCCAGAAGAAGAGCGTGTGTAGAAATTATCTTCTAACATCGCTACCAAAGTTGTATGTGTCTGTCTGTTTAATTATTTGTAGGTGTGTGTGTTTGTGTGCGTGTGTGCGCGGCTAATCAAACTTTAAATAGAATTTTCTTCCATGTATCCTCCGATTTCTTTTCCTCCCCTTCTCATGTTACAGCTTAGACACTCGACCCTTTTGCCCATCTCTCTCTTTCTCTTCCTTTCTCACTCTCTCTTAGCCATCACGTACATATCAGAAATGTTTTACAAAGTGAAAATGCATGAAACGTGTGCGAGTTTTGCCCAAGTTTTTCCTGGGGTTAACTTGCTTACTTGCCATGGCTATTGTTGTTGCAATTGTTGCTGTTGTTTGTTTTCCACAAAAGAGCATTTTGTATCTCTCGACTACATCTGGAGGTGCAGCTGCATGCTGCCTGCTGCTGCTGCTACTGTTGCTGTTGCTGCCACATTGCAGAGGAGAAAAGTTTGTTCCACCAAAAAATGTTTTCAGTTTGCTTCAAAACTGCAAGTGGCGACACATTTCAGGCATTTCCAACACGTCGACATATCCTTCTAACCCTCTCGTTTCTCCTTAACTTGTTCTCTTCCTTTTTGCGTCTTTTTCAACTGTGTTTCATCACACACACTTTTACTTTCACTTTTCTTTTGCGTTTCGCATCGTCTTGTCTTGTCTTATGTTGGGTGACGTCGGTGTTGAAAAGCGGCTCATAAACAGTAAGCTGCTTAGAAAATGCAACCACTAGGCAGGCTTTAATACCCCAACGAACCACGAACGAACGCCCACAACCTAACCGCCTACCTTCTAGCCACATCCTTCCCCCTCCTTCTTTTTCTTCAACTTCAAGACTTACCCAGAAATGCCTTGGCATACTTTTTGCTGCTTTTATTTTCAATTTATATGTGTGTAAGTAAAAAAAAAAAATAAAACAAGAAGGAAAGGGGTTTTCATATTTTCCTCACTCTATATCTCTTTCTCTCTCTCTCACTCTTTCTCTCTCTCTCATTCTTTCTCTCTGTCTTTATTTTCTTTTTTTCTGCTAACACCAAATCCTTTAAGTCCTCTCCTGCCCCCGCTGGCTAAGAGAAACGAAAGACGACAATATTTATTTTAAGGCAAATAAGTTTATAAATATGTTGGCTCTGCCTGCTTGCTTTACCATCTACAATTCTGCTTCAATCCTTCCATCCATCCTCCATTTCCAGCAGCATGTGCATGGGCGATTAAGCGAAGGGTTGGCTGGTTGGTTGGTGTGGCAAGGTTTGAGGACTGCTGAAAAGCGCCTGAAGCATGCCACTTGCTCTGTGTGTGTGTGTGTGTGTGTGTGTTGATATTTCAGACAGTTTCATGATTCCTGCTAATTGCCTCGCTCTTATGCCTGCCTGGCCCCAACAGTTTGTGTTTCTCTCTCTCTCTCTGTGTGTGAGTGCATTCACTTTGGCCTTGCCGCAAAGTGAATCATGGCCCATAAATCATTCTATATTTATACTATAATTCCGCTTCATATTTGTATTATATGAGATGTCGCCGTTTGCTGCCAATAAAGTAATTTGTATAAACAAAATAATTCATAGCCAAGTTTCATTTATCAAAAAGAAATAGAATCCCATGGATTGAACCCTTCTCCTTTTTTCTTGATGATGATGATGATGATGAAGAAGAAAACGATTGCCAACTTGACAACTGTCAACTGTCAGCAGTGTGGCAACAGCAACCAGGGTCTGTGCTTCTCTGCTGGTCGCTTTCTTTCCTCTCCCCTACCACTACCCTTCCCTGACTGACTGAACAAACAATTGTGTCGCCAGGCGCTGAAAAATTGTTGAGCATTTGTTTTGACAGGCGCTGCTCGCGTATTTTTTTTTTTGACAATACAAAGAGCAGACAGACGACTGCGACAGGAACGACGACAAATAACAAACGGTGTAATGGCAGACTTCTCTGACTAATATAGCTCTAGAAATAGCGGCAGGTGGCAGTGGTTATACCTCTTCCCCAATGCCCCCCAAACGATAGGTACAGAGGTACAAATTAATTGTGTCATGTGATGTGTGCAAAGATGAAATGACTAGACGATGAGTTGTAGTCATCGTCTACAAATGAAGGAATAATACATGGTTTACATTGCGTATACTTCATTTGGAAAAGGCAATCAAATGTATAGACCGAACCCCCACCAAAACCATGACAAAGAGAGCAGACAACTTCTTTCTCCTATTCTCACAAAGAAAAGCTGATAACGTGACACGAAATGCTAAAACAAAAATTTACATTTATGTTAACATTTGTTCTTGATATTCTTTCCTTATATGTGTGCCAATCATTTATTTTTGTTTATCTACAAATTTCGATATCAGTTAAAAAATCAGATACTTTATTAATAACCTAATCATGCGATAACTTTCGAAATTCAAGAATAATTTCCCCACGCAAAATTTCTAGATGAGCCACATTTGTGGTGAACCTTGCTCAGGTACGTAGGAGTATTTCAAACTTGGTTAAAATAAACCTTACTTAATCCTCTCATTCATCTTTTTATCAAATCTTTCTCGCCTGTTTGAACTATTTGAGGTTTTTAAAGTGTTTTGGTGTAAATGGAAGGGTATGAAAAGGGATTGGAAGTATCTTAAGTATTTATAATTTAATAATTTTTAAACATTAAGAAAAAACAGGATTCAAAAATGTTCTTTAAGTTGTTTTCTATACTGCACAAAAACATACATATACTCAATCATCGTCAGGTATTCATGTTTTAGAAACTACAATGTCATCTCTATAGTTAGTTGAAAGTTGCATTTTTGCCCGAGTGGCTGGCAGTCGCACGTCTTGTTTGCGAAAATTTCAATTTGTATATTACCTCATATCATATTGAGCGCATTACTTATGCACATGTAGAAAGAACGAACTTGCAACACCATCTCATGCATGTAAAGGTATATGTGTGTGTGTGTGTGTATGTGTATATGTGTAAGTGCAGACAATGAAATTTATGGAAACACCAGGCAAAGAATAAGAAATATTGAAGCAGCCGAAGCACAAAAAAGCAGAACAAGTATGAAAAGCAAAAGAAGAATATGCTACAAATTTGCTTTATTTAACATGCGAAAAAGTTGTAAAGTTATGTTACACTCAGTTAGAATGTAAATTTTCGGAAGGGTAGATTGATTTTGATGAGATGCACACAGAAAATGCTTGTCACTTAACACCCAAAATCAGGGAAAAAGAGTTGTGAGGCAGTAAACTGATTGACTTTTCGACTCAAAGTCTCCTGAGCTCTGGGACTTCGCAGGGTAAAAGGCAAGTCGAGCATTTAATTTGTAATTTCTTAGCCAACTTTGTATGTGTAATATGTATGTGATTTCATTTCCTTTTTACTAACATTTGCCACCATTTTCTCTTTTCTTTCTTCATGTTGCTGCTTATAGGCAAACCAATGCATAGTTGGCAAAGTTTGCAGCCCGTTTTTGTCCTTTCCTCACTCCCTCATCATTCCCGCATTCATTCTCTTCGTTTTTATGAGCATCTATAGATGCGAGAGATGGAGATATGCAACCTTTTGAACAACTTTATATACCCAACTCGCTTACCCTTTGAGCTTGAGAATCCTTAAAGGGCGCTGATCTCTCAGTGATGCTGTAAAATTGTTTTCTATCTCCTTGGCAGACTTTGTCCGTGTAAGGGAGTGAGTGAGTGAGAGATGCATTGGCCAGCAGGAGCAGCAGCAGCATTGACCAGAAGCAATTTGTTGTGCAATTTGCTGCGAATTTGGCATCCATACACATATAAAGCCAGAGAACAAGTCGAAAAAGGAGAGCGCAAAAAGGAATGGCAAAAAGGATGCTAGTGTCCTGTGGCTGCCACGCAGCAGCAACAACAACAAAAACAACAACGCTGACAGGCAACGGGGACAATGTGTCCTTATTATTGTCGTAATTATCTCTTGAGCGTGTAGCGAGCGTGAAGCAAATGTAAATATAATAAAAATAAAAGCAGTTAAATGAACAAATTGAGTTGAGTCCGGCCAAACGACGACGACTTTGAGAGATGCCAGTAAAAAAAAGAAGAAGGAGAAAAAGGAAGGAATGGAAAGTGAAGGCTTTCATTCTACTATTTCTTTCCATCCGCTCGCGCGCCCCTTGGGGTAGGCAACGAACATTGTTGTTGCGACTTTCTTTTTTAATTGCATTTTTTTATTTATTTTAATTTCACTTGGTTTATGTGTGTGTCTGCGTGTGTGTGTGTCAGCATTCAGCGAACCGTAAACGACCCCAAAACCCGAAAGGATAGTTGACGCCATGCCGATTTTGTTTTAAGGTGTCCAAGCGGCGTATGCGTAATGTTAAATATCAGGCTCAAAGTTTTTAATTAACTCGACGGAAAGCATCCGTACTATAGCCAATATGAAATGAGCAATGAACGGTTATTTAATGCCAACGAAAAATAAAAAAAATTAAAAACACAGGAAAAAGGTTTCATTCGCTTTCTTTCCTGTGTCTGATGTCCCAACCCAGCGGAATTAACCCGAAAAGCATTGCCTTTACTTGGCGTGCTCATGTGGGACTTCAATGCTCAGGATCAACATTAATGAGTTGGCATTTAAATATTATTAATTTTAATTTGAATTTATAAAGAAAAATTAATAAATTCATTATAAAAAGAGGTGAAAGTGGCCGGCGGAGATAAAAAACGACCATTATTACAGAAAGTAAATGTTGCCAAGATTTAAGGATTTTCAGAGCCTAATTCAATTAGACTTTAAGGATTTGTGAAGCTATCAAATAAAGTTTGTAGTACTTAGGTCAAACAATTGTTCTTCGACATTACTATACATAAGATTAATTTGCTTGTTGATATATTAAACAGAGACTTTGTAATAAAACCGCTTTGATGCTAAATACGGTAATTGTTTTTTTAGAAATATGTATAAAATGGATTAAATCTTTAGACAACTACAACTACAAATAAACAAAGCCAAAATGTTAGTTTTGTGATGCTTTCGCTTACTAAAATTATTAACCCAAGTAATGACTATTCAGTTTTTTGCTTTTCATTCATAAAATTACATTTTTACGATCTAAGTTAATATTCCTGAAAGCAAATGTTCCATCACATGATTTCTTTAAAATATTAAAATCATTGCCTATGGCAGAATCTTTAGCCCTTTGTTTTTTACTCCCCATTGAACTTTAAAAATATATTTGTACTAAAATTTATTTGCATAACGAATTAAATTTACTTGTTGATAATAGATTGTTTCTTGTCATATAAATGATTTATTTCTGGATTGAACAATTTCTATAATATGCTTAAATTTAACTTCTATTTGATATTTCAATTAATCAATTTAATGTCCGGTAATATAACATTTCTGTTTATCGTTCACAGAATATCGAAATGATTCAACACAAGCAAATAAATAAATATCAAGTGTACACTTGTGTATGTATGTATGTTTGTACAAATCGTTGGACATATCTTTATTATAATCAGCTAAAAATTTGGAATTGAGGTAAGTGTGAAATTCATAAACATTACTAAAATAATATTCATACATAGAATTGTGCATAGCGATACTCACTGAGCGAGAGGCAGGATAGAGGGAAATGCTTGGCTATTTATGGTCAATTTTGTGGTGATGTGACAAAATTTAATTAGAATTTCCGATACTCAACAATTGTGGAGCGCCATATTATAGGCCATTGGTTTGGCTTGACACCCGCACAACAACAACACCAATACACACACACATACATATAGATAGACAGACAGATAGAGACAAAAAGACACACTAACACGTACACACTTTATTTTATTTGTGGCATTTATCAGTTGAAACCGCAAAAGCCAAAGTGCAAAAGAGAAATGAGTAAAATGGAGGTGAAAACAGGTGCCACAGAATATTTTATGAATCATTTATAACTCAATAATCCTGTTGAGTTGATTTTAACCAATAATTGATTATTGTTTCCGCCAACTGTCCCTATATATGTATGTATAACCCCCCTCTCAATCTTTCCTTCTCTCTGTTCTGCCATTTTGGGCCATAAATTTGTAAATGCATTTGAATTTTTCTGTCCTTTTGCTGCAAAAATTTAATGACCAAAGTACTGAAAAATTTAAGAGACAAATTTATGGCAAAATACTTTTGCCAAGACAGACAACAACATCATAATGATGATGACGGTGCTGATGATGATCAGGAAGGACGTTCCTCCTACAAACCATGAGTTGTTGAACCTCTAGCCGAATTTATGCAAATTTTCTTCTTTTTTTTTGTGTATATTTTCTGTGAGGCATTTGCCACTGCTACTGCCACAGACGTCGCCCGAGCCGCCGCCTCCATTTCTTCTCCAGCTTCATTGTGGCGTGCGCATTTCCATGAATATTAATAAGACAACACATGGAAATTAGAGAGTAAGACAGAGAGGGAGTAAAAGAGAGAGAGAGAGAGAATTGCAGATTTAGAGACCGAAACGAAGACCGAAAAATTATTGCCAAAAATCAAAATTCCACAAAATATATAGTTTCCGTATGTAGATCTTTCTTCTAACAATAATAAGACAACTTGGCAATCAGCCTCTAGCCTCTAAAGGCGTTGGACCAATGAAAATATATGTATACATAGTGTAGGTGAAATCTATGTGTATGTGTGTGTGTGTGTATGTGAGTGTAGGTGTGTCTGTTTGTGGTTTGATATATATTTATGGGGCAAGCTTTAGACCAGCTCAGCCAGCAGGCATTTTGCGGTGTTGTATAAATTTAAAGCAGTTGCTATTAATGACACGCCCGAAAGTAGGCAACAGAAGCATACACACATACAACGAACAATACATTTGCATTTGCTGCAGCAGCTTTCATGCATAATTAACAAAAAGTAAAAAAAAAACAATAACAACAAGCAAAACAAAAACAACAAAATGGACCGAATGAAATACAACAAACAAAAAGCAAAAATTTAATGTTCTACACAAATGAAATGAGAATTACGCCACCTACAGAGCTAAAAGGAAGCGTTAGAGTAAGAAGGGCAGAAGAACGTTGTAACGAAGGGGAGGAAGGGACTAAAGGTGGGAGAATATTGTTGTTCATGTTCATGTTGTGTTTTCTTGTTTGTTGTAGCACATTATAAAGTTTTACCGGCACTTAAACACCGCTTACCCACACATGAACACACACAAACAATCTATATATACATATGTGTGTGTGTGCTCTTCTTTGCAGTCAATATGCAGGCCAAAGCTGCAACAGATTCCCATTTTTGCTCTCTATTCTTTTCTTTGCCCTTTCCTCTTTCTCTCACTCTCTCTCTCTCTAACTCATTTTCTCTAGAGTGCCACGCTAGATTGCCACTGGTCAAAAGACCAAAAAGGAAATATAATAATCAAAACAAGACAAACAAAAGGACATTTACTAGACACTGTGATATCCTAGATGGAAAAAATTCAGCTCCATGCAAGACTTGCTTAATTTTCATTTTTCCATAATAAACTTTAAAGACCTTAATGACTTTTCGTTTAATAAATTGGATTTATAACATACATATATGTTAATTAACATGATTTTTTTTTTTATTTACTTATATTTAACACGTTATAATTGTGTCATTTCAACCAAAAAAGGAAATGATTTTTCATGATGCAACTGACATAAATCGTTTTGTTCAAGGGAACGCCGTAATTACATATCTAAGGGCTGAAAACTCACAACATTTTACATTACCCATGGAAAGCTAAATTTATTAATAGTCTGAGCGACTAAACAGGTCGACACAGAAGTTTCTTAATATACAGAAGTAAATAACATATTCCGTGACGCTAAAAGACAGATTAGATTAACTAAATACTGTCATAATAACCTTTAATTCTCTTAGCTCTAGTTTAATACTAAACAATTACCTACAATTATTTTCGCTAACTCCAAACCTTCCCCATTTCCAAGGCAAACTTAAATCGTTAGCTAATTACCGATGCACCTCTTTGTATGTTGAATTTCAACATAATTTATTTACAATTGTTAATTGTTATTTTAAAAATTTAATATAGAATTGGCAAGTGAATCAATGTGAATCAATGTGAAAACCGACCAAACACTCTCAATCTTCAATTGATAAAAACTTTTCTTTACAAGCACGTAAGTATAAAGAGTGCTATAATCGGGTATTTACAAAAATAAAGTCCATTAAACGACACTCAAAAAACCTTACAAAACTTTAAAAGTAAAGTAAAGTGAAAATCTTTAAACAAAATGCAAGGCTCTGAATACAAACTAAATGTGAATGGAATTGAAATGCTAACATAAATACATATCAGGTAAGTCTTTGGTACTTCAAGACAATTGAAATCAATGAAATCTGAAATAAGAGTTTTATGCCTTCAAGTGCGAACATGCTCAATGCAGTGAATAGGTAGAAAGCTACTAACCAACTGACTGTCAGTCAGAGGGCGGTAAGTTTGTCTAGTTGAAGATAGAGGAAAGGTCGGACATCATCAGCATCAGCATCAGTAACAGGAACAGGCAACATCATCTAGCCACAAGTGTAAAACTTTATAAAATGTTGTGCACATTTTTAGGGCAGGTGCATCCAGTCAGCCAGTCATCCCCCCTCCGTCCGTTTCCAGTTCCTTGCCTTGGACTTACCTTTTGAGCAATTATGGTCACACATACACACATACGAGTTAGATGTAGGCGATGAGATGAGATGGTCATAGAGTAGAGTTTTCTAGATGAAAAGAAAGGAATGCAAGCAAAAGGGAAAATATTTCTGTGCAATTTTTGCTTCTGCTGCTGCTGTTGCTGCATTTTTTGGAGCCAAAGTAAATTTCGTGTTAATTAATATGGGAACTGGCCTCTCTCGCTCAAGGCAGGTGCAAAATCAAATGAAATGCAATGAAATGTATGCGCCTGAGTTTCAACAGAGAATGAGAATGTTATTTATAGGGGCAAAGAGAAAGTAGATAGTAAAATTTCTTCTCTCGCCCGCTTCTTGTACCGTAAAACTTTCACTTCAATTGTCAAGTCGATAGGCAAAAGTTATTTTTAGGAAGCGGCATTTGCATAGCACTTAACTTGAAACCGACCAACCGACCGACCGACAGACCGACCAAGTGACATGTGATATATTTGCCTAACAATATCTAACAGAGAAAGGGATGAGAATGGGTTGATGATGGTGATGATGAGGGTAAGAAGGGTCGTCTCTCTGCTCTCTGTGAATCTCTGATAGTTGACTAAGATTAGCTAGACTAAACCGGCCAGCCCATTTTTGGCCCTGACAAAAGGCTGAAAAACATGCAATCTTTTATTTAATGAGTGCGAGAGTCAACAGCTCAACTTCAAGCTGACACTTTTGGCCGCTTTTGGCATCGACTTCTCCCTCCTTCGCTCCCCAGCCATTGACTGCTTTATTTCGGTTAGAATGGTGATGGGTGGGTGGTGCCAAATTGAAGAATCTGGGTTGCACACACACATATATACACACACGACCACACATGGATGAGTTATTAAGCCATGTTTGTGCTTGTCTTTCTGGCTGCCACACATTTTCATTGAGAAATATTTGCAGTCGCCTAGCTAGCTAGCTTTTTCAGACGTGATTTAAGAAACTTTTCAAATATGTTGCCATTGCGACGCTAAGAAGAGGACGTAGCAAAATTGAAGATTCCAGTAGAACTTCAAGTTAGAGGGAAATAGAATGCATTGAATTTCTGGCCATTTCATACACTGTAAATGCCTCGATATTAAAAGTAAAGAATCAGGTTTAAGCAACAACAAAAGCTTAACTAAAAGACAGCTAGTTTTTCTTTTGAATTTGCCAAGGCAACTAAAATTGTTTGTAATCCTTAAGGTGAGTACAGCTACGACTAAGCTTTTACCAGTTTGGCCAGAATTTTACTTGACCTCAGAATAATTAACAATTGTTTTTTATATTAGTTTATGTATTATTCTATACTTCCAGAATGAAGTATGAACTTTTGGGGAAACAATTGTGGCACTCAGCCAACTTAATCCAAATTAAAAGCATATATTCAACAGATAGTATTTAATGGTGACTAAATAATTACCTATGATTAGACAGACTATCTGAATAAATGGAACAAATTAGTTCAGGAAGTGAAATCAAAGGCTTACCAAATACATGTATTCCATTCGGCTTTTGGTGTTAAACCATAGTTTAGAATAACAATTTGGCTATACAAAATAAAAAGAAATTAAAGTTTAGTATTCTAAAGGAATAAGAATTATATTTTGTTGTACAAAAAATAACATTTAGAGATCATAGTGATTAGAATGACAAAGTATTTTTTATGTCGAAATTAACTAGATTTTCGTTAGATTAAGTATTACAAAAGAACTTAGTAAAGGTGGAAGTTTTCAAAGCAGATTCTGGCTGAAGCTAATAAAACTTACTAAAACTTATTTGCTAAAAGCTAATAGAAGATATTTAATTTTCTCGTATTCAGTTGATCGAAAAAGTCGAATAAATTAATTGGAAAACACAAAATAAATGCAAATAATCAATATAAAAAATTAAATTAAAGAAAATTTACAAAAAAGAGTCTCAGGTAGGAAAACAATAGTATAAGAAAATGTATTTCATATTATTCAATTAAGAAGGAGGTAACAAGATCTTAATATTAAAATAATTTATCTTGAGTTTTGATATTATAGTTTCACATAGCTTAAGAAATCTAAATTTTGAATCGTTTAACTTAATGAATATTTCTTGGTTTAAAATTATGTCCGAGGAGAATAAAAAGTAAAGTACGCTTTATATGCAGGTATATGTATATAGATCCCTAAAAAATTTTCAAAATTAATCTCAAATTCAATAGCAGTTTAATTTATGCCGCTTAGTAATGACTAAAATAACAGCACAAATTATACGAAAAGATCACTATGAACTTTGCTGTAGGGATTGCCAAAATAAGACAGAGTTAACCCAGTTTTTCAATTCTTAATATGTTATATAGTAACATTTTCAAAAATCGATCTACTTTTTAGATAAATCTCTCTGTTTCTTACTTTGAGCTTATTTTTAAGTTCGACTTATCTCCAAGTGTAAGTCATTTTCCACCTTTTCCAAGCACCCTTCACATATTGAATCACATCTCGTTGTCACAAAAACCTCGATGTATGTATGTGTGATCTTTTCCTTTTTATTTTTGTTTTTGTAGTTGCCCAGCCAATTTGATTGGAAAACTCATTGAAGCGTAAATGTCAGAAGGCGCTACAGGTTTTGCCTTTATTCATCTTCTTTTTCTTCAACTCTACCAAACAAGAGCCCTGTGGGCCATGTCGGCCTTGTGATTTATCTTTGAATCACACCGACACACACACATCCCCAAAAACGCAGTCACCTGACAATGCACCCAACCAACCCAGAATTTCTATCCACCTATGTTCACGTTGGTTCTTTGTCGCGAAAAGTTTCATTTTTGTCTCAGTTTTTTTTGTTTTTTTTTTTTTTGTTTTGGGTTTGCAAACAGTTGATGAAGTTATGTCTGGCATCGAGTTGCTGAACTTTCTGACCCGTTGACATAAATATCGTCATCCTTACACTACATATAGTATTTATATATATATGATAGATACGTATATGTTTATTATACTTATGTCTTTTCTCTTTACCACAAATTGGTTTTCAATGTTTTGCAATGGTTGGGGGGAAAATCTACAAATATTAGACCATCTGCGGTAAGCAAAGCACGAGCGAGAGCCATAAATAAATTGCCTTAATAATGATTATAATTCCATTTCTATATGTATGTATGTATTTTCAACTTGCATTTGGTTAGCAATGTATTTATTTTTGTATTTAATGCAATATCAGCAGCTGATGAAAGTAAACAGTGAATTGCACCAAAAACTAAATCGTTTTCCGTTTCAATTAAAGATTTCAGGATTATGACTCACACCTTGCCCCACTTTTTTGTGAGGCCTTGTGTCTGGTTGTCAAGGTTGTCGGGTTTCTGTTTTGTTGTGCCAAACATTCCATTCCTGACCCTGGTCAATAGTCGTAGTAGGTAGCTGGTCAGTCTGGCCGGTAGCAGCAGTAAATTCTTTTGGCCCACCATTCATCCCGACCACCGCCCACTTAGTATTTTGTTTACGTTTTTATGTTGGACGCGACGGGCCCATAATTTATATCCTCGAAGATGTCCTTGCGTGTCCTGTGTGTGTGTGCGTGCCATGGTGCCCCTCATTGCTGGCTGTCAGCGCCTCGGAGATAAGCTGACTGCGAGAAATATGCGTTCTGTCCCTTACGAATGTGCGAATAATGAGGAAATGGAAGGCGTAGCAAGAGATGCTGCGGTTATAAAACCATCGCCAGCTATTCCTCTTCCTCTTGCTCCCTACAACAGATAGATGGTGGGTGGTGCACCTCCAACTTCTACTTCAGCTCGCTGTTGCCAACAACAAGACATAAATAAAACGCACAACGTCGACTTTAATTGGTCACGCCGGTCCACCATAGAATGTGAATGCGAATGCCGCTAAAACTGTGACCAGCTTGAATGGAATCAAACTGCCCAAAGAGAGATGGGCCCGTGAGTTGGTTTAGGATGTTTTTTCCTTACAAAACCTTACAATTACCATACGATATAGGGTCTATTTTGTCCCAGAAAATATGCTTTAGCGGTGACTAATGCGCTATTCGAGACAATTTTCTGTGAACTAGATATACCTATAATCTTTGAATAATATATTGTTTATACGAAAAATTATAAATTTGTCATTCTACTTCAAACGTTGACAAAGCTCTATGCATACCTGTTTTACTTCTTGCCAACTAGGATTACCTTGGATTATCCACAATTCCTTAAGCTTTAAGGCTACCTTAAACTATGCTATAGGGGCAAGTCAGATGCTTCTCGGGAATTTCTATCGTTTCTTAACTAAAATTAACTCTAAACTCACGAAAAGCGCAAACTTCAAGTAATTTCATTAGCCAAACTTGGAATCTCTAGCATTTCAGTTGTTATCACGATCTCCCCTCTAGCCTGTTGGCCATTTGCTGCTTTTGCTGGCGTTTGCTCTTGTTTTTGTTGGAGAGGTTAATATGTGCGACTGATTTATGTTGGCGGAACAGCAACAGCAAAATGGAAAAGCGAGTGGGAGTTGAATAGGAGTAAGAGTTTGGGTAGAAGACCTATATAGAGGAGCAACTGCTGCTGCTGCTGCTGCTTCTGCTTGATTCTCGGACACGGACATGGCCATCTTTTGTAACCGGCGCCAGACGCACGCAGCACATCGTTCATCCTTTTGCCTTGTGCTTTTGCTAGATGCGCCCCGGCTTGGGTTTTTTTTTTTTTTTTGGATTGCGTGGTGTGTGTGTGTCTGTGTGTGTGTGCTTCTTTCTCTCTCGGCATATTATAAATGATTTTAATAATTTGAAACGATTTGTTTAGTTCTGCATCAAGTCGGATAAACGTCGATGATTAATTAGCTAGAGCGGAAGCCATACTTACACCCATCCAATCATATCCAAGAGAAGAAGGAGAATAACAACAAAAAAATCCGTTCGCCTTACATTACATAAGCATTTCTATATCGCTTTGGCATTAAAGCCGAGCCGAAGTTAATCAAGCGAGGCAAAAGCGAAAATTAATTGGTAATTCGTGCTGTTGTTATTGTTGGTGCTCTGCCCCATAGACATATGCAAATTTTCTGACAGAATTTTCTTCCCTTTTTTTTTTTTTTGGGGGGGGGACAGAAAATATCTCTGTTTTTCTCTTGGTTAAGATAAAGCCCGGATGGTTTACTTTATGGATTAGTTGTTGTTGTCTTGTTTGTTGCCATTCGTTTGGTATTTTATATATACTATATGTATTTTTTTCAGTTTGTTTCGTTTTTGTTCCTTGTTCGGTAATTAAATTTACAAAAATTAATTATTTACACAATTGAACATTTGGTTGTGTTGAGTCCGATTTTGAAAAGCAATTTATGCATATGTATGTAAATATTTGCATTGAAATGTGAACAAAACCAAATTGAAATTATTATTAAACTCTGTCTCTCTCTTTCTCTCTTTTCCTGTTTGTCTGTCTGTCTATCTGTTTGTTTGCCGTTTCATTTCATCTCGTCTCGAAACCACAACCAGCAGCAAAATTCAACAACTAAACTGTTCGTCTATCTATATATTTATTTGACTGAATGCCTCTGTGGTATGCCCAGACCAGCCCTGGCTCAGCCTAGAGCCTAGACCAGACCAGTTCAAACCCATTCCGATCGATTCTCACCATCTCTCTCTCTCTGTCTCTCTCTCTCTCTGGGCATCAATGTCTGGCAATTTATCCTCAACTATGCCTCAAGTGGGAATACATTAATTCGAAAAATGTTAGACATTAATTAAGTGGGCCATATATAGCTAAAGCTAAAGCATTTTCATTTCATTTTCCCCTGTCTATGTAGGTTTATGTATTTATGTATGTATGAAGAGGACAAAGTATTGCAAAGTATTGTATCTGCCATATCATTCGATACCTGGCATCAATTTGTCAACACTCTGACTCTGGCTCTCTGCTCTGCTCTTTATGTGGAAGGGAGTGAGCCCATTATTGACACATTTAATCCATAATTGTCAACATCATTTGCCTGTGGATAAATTTAAAGCCATCAATTGAAATATAAAGAGTTATAAATTCGTTTGCCAGCGGCTCCGGTTCGTTATGCTACGATTCCCATCTATTTATTATATACTATATACATACATACATTCATATTTATGTATTGACATATATTTGAAATGTAATTTTACTCGTAATCTTTGTTGTATTTTGTTATACTCTTACACAAAGTATTTTGCAATTTGTCATAAAAAAAAAAATGATTGGTAAATGGTAAGAGTGCTCCATAAAGTATGCTATATTTATTTTATATATGTATATGAAACAGGTTATAAAAAACTGATACTTGATGATTTTTTCATTGGTTTCTGTTTACTCGATTATTTAATTTATATCAGAAAGTGTATTGATAAGTTTAAGAGCCATGTTACCCCATTAAGTATGCTATATTTATTACAATACTTAATAGAGTTAAATCTAATTTGCATTAAAACTGTCGAATTATGCAGATTACCAGCTAAACACAATAAGTAGATTTTGATTAGCTTTTCTAAACCAAAAGTTTCATCAACTATTGAATTAATTTAACATATTGATAGAATGTCATTCCAAAAAGTATGCTATATAAATAAAACAATTCATTTTAATTTAATATCTTGCACTTGCCTATGCTTTAATCATTTAATTAAGTGCAGGTCTTAGTGCTATTTAACATTGATTCTATTAGTTTCGGGTAAGAATTTCTACACTATCATTACTTGAAAAGGCAATGCCAGCTCATAAAGTATGCTACATAAAATAAATTCTTGTTAAACTGAATCTTGCAATACAAATCATATATCCTTATTTATAAAGATTAAATAAGGACAACTTTTTGTTAATTTTTCTAATTATTAGGTTCTTTCATTTTCAAAGAGCAACAACAAATCGGTGGAATAAAATTGAGCTTCCGGAATACAGACAATTTTTTAATCATTTTTATAAAGCTGAAGCCAAATACTTAATGTACGGATAATTCATAATTTGCATTCTTTTTTTTTTTCTTTGATCTCATTGTTTTTTTTCGTAATTTTTAGTCTCATTGGCGTGCCAATTTACAAATTTAAATTTAATTTATTTTATTTCATTGCAAATGAAAATATATGTATGTATATATATTCCACTTGATAGATATTCAGCTAATTAAAATTGCTATTCATTCTCGCCGCGGCAACGCGCCTCATTAGGCAGCTTCAACAGCAGCTTTCCCCTCTACTTCAATGTCGCCTTCAGACCCGATCCCCCTTTCCTTCTTCACTCTCTTCTTTCTATCTGTCTTCAGCATGGTCGTGACAAAACCATTTAATTAATTGGAAAAATCAAGAGTTTCAATTACGTGGCATGCATTTGGAAACTCTGGCAAATCGAAATCTATTGGCCAATATGGCACGCATGCCGTTACCGTAACATAGATCCCCCTGCCCCCATCTTTATCCTTCGATTTCTTCTTCTACCCATCTCTATTGCATCTTTATACATGGGGTGGTAAGAGGATTCCTCAATGTTGAAAACCCTTAGTGATGGGGGCGTGATAAAGTTCGATGAAATAGGACCATCAAAAAAGATGGATAAATCAAAGAGATAGAAGGGTGTATGCAATTAAAGTGCAAAATTATATTTAAGTTTTCACAATGTAAGTTACATTGCAGAAAAGTTTATAAAGTTTATGGGTTTAAGAAAGTCTTTCATTTCCTTATCAGTCTATTCAAGAGACTTGAAAATATTATCAAGTCAAACCTGTAATTTTTTAAAATTTAGCAAAAGTTTCTGCTGTATTTTATATGTTTGATATAAAAAAATTGAAGTATTGAAATGTTTGCTAATATCTCAACACACACTTAAAAACAAACACTCCTGACAATTTGTATTACAAAAATGTTTTAAAAGTGTCGTTTAACAAATAGTTTCCTTTAACATGATGAAACAAAGAGGAAAGGTAAATATATACATTATGTCTAATGGTAATTGTATTAACAATGTTTTTTTTCTGTGTTTATTTGTTTGTCTTTTATCGGTCCCATCACTAATTGTAAGTAAATTGAATGCAAGAATGGATTCAATACTCTGTAAAAGAGAAAATCTAATTGGTATCTAGTGGCAGGGCTGGTAATAATCGATTAGCAAACATCTATTCGAACATATGGGGCAGGTCGATCTCTATTGACTACCCTTTGGTAGTCTATATAATATTAGGAGAAATGCCATGAAATATTGCTACAATATTGTGATGGCCATTTTGATGATAGAATAAGAGGCTTACACTCTCAGATGGATGGTAATATTGTACGCAATATTTTGTGTGTGTGTGTGTGTTTGTGGTTGTGTGTGTGTGCTGCTCTATATAAAATGTGATCTCTTAATCACATTTACTGCACGACTTGTTGCACAACATTGCAGCAAATGCATTCAATTACTTAGGATAATTGAAACACAGCAGGACCTAGCCCCAAGCCCCCTTTTAGCTCTATTCCCACATGACTAGTAAAATGCAAAGAAAAAAAAAGAGTAAAGAAATAAGGAAATGGATGAATAAATGAAGTAAGTCAATGACAGATTGTCTTTGAGGAGCAATAAGTTAATGTGAACAACGACGACCTGTATCCTTTTGCTGCATCAGCAGTAGATAGGGTGCAGCATTATGCGTGTTGTCCTTAATATGTCAACACGTTAAAAAGAGGAAGGGGTGAGGTCACCATCAACATCATTACTATCAAATTGAGGGGCGTGGCCTGTCAGCAGGTGTTGATTAAATGAATGGCCAAGGATTAACATGCTAATCCTCTCCCCTTCCCTTTTTTTTTTGCCTTTCGTTTTTTAGTGTTTTATATTATATCGAGAAAAGTGAAATAAGAGATGAGGAGTAGGGTGGAAGAGTGGTGCTGGCAAGTGAATAAAGCAAATAAATCTTATTTGCTCGAAGAAAATATTCTCGGCACTTTTTTCATTACTTCCACACTACCCTCGATCCCCCGGTCTTTTCAGCTTTTCGCGTTCCCACTCTCTCTCTCTCTGCCATTCTGTGTTTATTTTCTTGCATATTTTCACCCAAACATCCTCTCCACTTGTGCACAAAAAAACAAAAAGCGAGAAGCAAGCAAATGCCCGAAGCTAAGTTATAAATTTATTGCTGAACTTTGAAATGCCACGGGCCACAGCTCCATTTCCTTAGCTCCCTCTCGTATCCTCCCACTCCCTGCTCCTCACCATCTCTGCCTTAGTGAGGTTCAACTAAAGTCGAAGCGATTTTAAGGCCAAAAACTTGCTGCAAGCTTAGTCCCTTCTATTTTTTGCAATTATCCTTGAAAATGCAGCTAGCTAGCGAAAGTTGCCGCCAGCCAGCCAGCAGCAGCAGAGCAGCGTGTTGAAAGCTGTAAGAACGGAAATGTGTTTTTCGGTTACGACGCTCGGTATTAGGGGACGGGGAGAAGTTTGAGATCTGCAAATAATTTATTAGCTGCGTGAAAAATAATTTATATCTAGCCGTTGTTTTTTCTTCTTCCTCTTCTCCTTTTGTCGAACCAATTTTTAGTTTGTTTTGTTGCATCAAAAAACAATGCCAAAACTCACTCAGAGTAGACAAATGTGTCTAAATAAATTAAAGAACTTTCAACACAGTTTTAGAGGCTCCATCACTCAACCGTTTGACAGCGATTGAGAGTATTTGAGGTTGATGTCTCGACTACCGTTACAGTTTGAGTAGCACTTACTAATAGTTTGTTAAGTTAAAGAGTTGTAAATTTATTAATTTATAATTATTACTGGAATACGTATTACATTTCACATTTTTTAAAAATATGACGAGAATTGCAACAAAGGTTTATTTTATTTTTGTTTAGTGATCGATTCTACCGACTATGGAAACCTCCGAATCCTTCCTTCGTTCGTGATTAGAAATACATTTCAATTGGATTACAATTAGAGCACCACCATTGGAGGAGGCAGAAGCAGGAGCCTGCCTGTTGTAAGGCTCATTTTGTCTTGGCGCTACGTAAATTCGATGCGGATAGCAGGGATCTTGGCGGGGGTGGACGCTCCAAATCAATTTGATAGCCACGCCGCGTCGGGGTCTGACTATTCTTGCGTCCCACACGACTCATGGTGGCACTGGCATTGCTTACACCATTATGTGGTGGCGGCTTACGTGGCAGTGTTGACATCTAATTAGAGAGAGAAAGAGAGAGTGAGAGATTAGGAGAATTAGTTATCGATAACTCATTTGAGTAAACTTCGCCCCATTAAATATGCAAAAAGGAATAAGCTGGAAAGGTGCTTATTGTTTAGAATTAATTAATAACTATTTCATTTGTCTTTTAATTTCAAAATCGTTTTTAACAAACTGAATCCATAGAGAAATATTTGTTATCCAAAATTTCTTTATAAAGCGAATGGTTAAACTCCTTATTGCATACTATATGGAACACAGTTAACCAATTTCACAGGTGCTCCCAGGAAGTGACCCTTTTGACTCACCCTTTTGTTCTGCTCCTGTGAGTAATTAATCTCATAGCCCTCGCTTATATGTTTGGGTTTCCAGGGGGCCAACATTGAAACGGAACGCGATACGGTTCTTGTCATAGGTTGTAATGGTTCCTGACCTTTTGCCTTGCCCCCACCAATGGAAGAGCCGCCCCCACCACCTTTACGTAGATCATCACGCGACATGGAACGATGTCGTGAATTATATGGCTGTGGTATATCACCCACTGTGGTGGCATGCAAATAAACCACACTCCTTTGACTGTGTAAACTGGATTCACCCTCGGTGCCAGAGCTTTCGGCGGGATAGCGATCCCTACAAGGAATTTAAGATAACCATCAGTAAATAATTTATTGGATTTTTTTTTTTTTTTTTTCAAACTTACCTGCCATAGCTGGAGTCTTGTATTAAACCACGTCGCTCGGCACTACGCGCTGGCTTGGGGGGTCCCAATAAATGGCCCGAACGTTCGTTAGTTCTCTCTAGCGACATGGCACGTTGATTGGGTATGCTACTGCCACGTTTATGACGATCCATTATGGCTGGCTCTGGCTCTGAACCACTCTCCGAGATATCATGCAATTCACGGGACCGGGAATAATGACGTCGCTTACGGAAATCAACCTCATCGCTGCCATTATTATCCAAATGTTGCATAGAACTGGCACGTTGACGATTCGAACTAGAACTAGTCAATGTCTGAGCTCGTTGTCCCGACAAGGAATGACGATAATCACGTGATGGTGGCGGAGGACTACGATCCAAATTGTAAGCACTCTGTGAGTGCTTAGAAGCTAAGGGGGGACGGCTTCTATTTGGAGAGAAATTTCTATGGTAAAAACTATTATAAAGAAGAGAGGAGAAAATTAACTCACCTGGGCATGCTGCTGGCCTTGGAAATTGTGGGTGGATTTGAATCCAAATCGGTATCGCCAAAGAAACGCAAATTTTTGGCCGGCGCAGTTGGTGCATTTCGTTTGGTTCTTTTCAAACTTGAGGTAGTCGCCTCGCTATGTCCATTAACAGACACATTAAGCTAGCAAAGAAATCCCTCAATTATTATAAGAGAATCTTTAACGAGTTGATGGTAACTCACCTGTTCCTTGGGACTACTCTTGGCACGACGATCCAATGACTTAAACCAACTGGTCTTAACCAATGGACCCGTTGGCTCCTTTTGCTTTTGTTTAGCTGGCTTATCCGCTGGACTGCGTTTGATAAGCAAAGGACTAGCTTTTGGTGTGGACAAACGACGTCGCATAGAGATGTCGATAGTCTGTTGACAAAGAGAGAGAAAGCGAAAGGTTCATAAATGGAGATGGTCTTGTCTATGGGTCAAAGGTTAGCCCATATTACAACAGGTTGCAACACACACAAGCATACAAACACACACAATATGGGGCAGGTGGCCTTTTGCACGAGTCTCCAATAGTCATGTCTGTGGTTTCGTTTTTCTTTTTTTCTTTTTGATTTCGTTTGGTGGGGGCGAAACTAGTTTTTGTTATTTGCAATTGAAACGTTGCCCCACTTGTGGTTGGAGCCCTGAACCAAAAAATGAACCGAAAAACAAATCTCTAGCTTAGAATAAATGAGTCTGTGTGTGTGTGTGTGTGTGGAATGTGGAAATATAAGCCGACAAAATTGAAATCCACTAAAAAAAATAAAGAATAAACACTACTATAAATAATTAAAAATTCAAATATGCCAAAAGCTAATATATAGTTTATGACCAAAGCATTTTGGCTTGGGTCATCCTCACCATAAATTAACTAACGAAAACCAAATTGACACATTTTGTGATTTTTATACATATTTTGGTAGAATTATTTTATTTTTTTTCTCTTCTGCTTTTTTATGAATGTTCTGCTGGCACTTAAGAAACACTATTTCGGCTTTTTCGTTTTTGGTTTTTATGGCCAAGAAAGAAAAAAAAGAAGTTCTGACAAAGGTAAGCCAGAACCACACCTATTGCTTTTTTTTGGGGGTATTTCTTTTTATTGAAATACAATGCCTACCTCCTGAAAGGATGAAAGAATTTATAACATCCGAATGAGAGTGAGGCTGATTGGTGAGATCTTATGCCGATAAGATTTGCCGCCGCCCACAGCAAAAGCAACAGCAGCACATCCGCTCCTATACGGCCACCCAAAAGCCATCTCCCTCTAATAGAATGCAGTCCAAGGTCTGGCCAAGAAATCCGCTCAAGCATTGCAAATTAACTAACTAAGTTGTCTGTTTGGATGTGTTGCAACAGTTTGCAGCAAAAGAGAAAAAGATAAAACCTTAACCTAAGCAAAACAGTTTACATATTTGAATACAAAAAAAAAAAAATTTCTAGCTTCAAGTTGACGCGTTTGTCGTTTCGCTGTCAGCTTTCTTAATTTGTGAGCTCAGTGACAGAGCAAACAAACCAAAACTAGCAAAAAAACTCACTGCCAAACTGACTGAATGACTGACTGACTGGCAGCTGCTGCTGCTGCGTGGGCATTTGCCATCCTCGTTGAGCATTGTTCTTTTTTTCTTCCCCCTCCCCCCATTGCGCGCTCACGCCTCGTCGCTTGAATAGTTTTTGGAGCTCGATTTGGCCAAAGCGTTTATGATTTAACTCTAGAATTCTTTATGGGTCTTGGGGCGATTTTGATTAGATGTGCCTGAAAAGTGGACGTGACGTTGTCATGGCACCAATTTTGGTCACTGTAACGCCCACCAGAGAAGAATGGGAATGGAGACCCGGTCAAACCAGGCCAGGAAGTGCCCATAAGTTGGTAAGGTACAAAAACAATTGTATTTACTTACTGATAGAGATAGAAAGAAGAGGATGAGAGAGAAGCTTGATTAATTCATTATTAATAATCTAACAGGTTAACGAACTTTCTATGCATCAATTGAACATTAAGACTACGTAGTCTTAATAAACGTAGTGTACGTACACTGAGCGAATTGATTTTACTTACCTTTGGTTCGCGTGAGGTCTCTTCGTTAAGGGCATGATGTTCACGATAACGTGAACGCATCTCATCTTCCCTGACCATATAGCGCTCCTTCTCCTTTGAGTCACGGTCACGACGACTCAATGTGCTGTCATTGCCATTGGAGGATGTCAGCCTTGACTGTGTATCCTTTCGACTACTTGATACATTGCTGGTACTGCTACGACCACTTCCTCCATGATTACTATTGCCCGTAAATAGCTGTTTGACCTTTTCAAAGCCACCCAGTTTCTTATTGCGTTTCAAGGTGCTCGTCTCATCGCGTGACTGTGATTTTTCACGACGTCGCAATGTGCTAGTAGCTATGGGATACTTATCCAAATGGGGATCAAAATGTGATCCATCATCTATAGAACGTTCACGATACACGTAACTATGTTCCCGTCTCAAACGTGTGGGCGGTACTGCTGACTGCAATTGTCGTTGCAATTGACGCTGCTGCTGAGCGCTATCCCGTCGTTCTTTACGCAAAAAAGACTCACAGACCCGTATGTCATCGAGGGTAGTGCGTTTGCGCCATCTGAAAATGAAATGGGAAAAGTGTTTAATCATAGATTAATGATGGAGAGCCTTGTGTTTATCTCCTACCTTGAGGTTATTTCACCATTGAATGACTCTTTGCGAAAATCATTCTCTATTCCAGAATCTCCCTTATCGAAACTACGTTGCTGTAACTTATCCCTTTTTAAGCTACTTTGCCAATAATCCGTTGGCAATTGCTGTGACGATTGCTGCTGCGTCAACTGATGATGATGATGATGCTGCTGATGATGATGATTTCTCAACTCTGGAGAAGATCTATATTGATCGGTTAGTTGAGAGTCTAAACTTTTGGGCTCTTGTTCTAATCTTTCGGCTGAATTATAATCACGATCTGCATAACGCGGCTGTGAGGCAGAAATACGCTCACGATGTCTTGACTCGCGTATTTGACCATCTGTTTGCGTTTCCCTTACATAGGTCTCCTTGATTCCCCCTTGACCATCATCGTAGTATTTGGTGTGACGATAACGTGATGTCTTTTCCATTTGGGGACTGATATCCAATGGAACGGAACGTTCTCTCTCCGGACTAAGATAGTCACGCTTTTGACGCTCTAGTGTGCCTCCTGTTTGCTGTTGTGCCGTTGTCTCACCAAAACGACGTGTCAATATACGATTCTCTAGTTGAGCTCTTCTATAGCCCAAATTATCCAGATATGGAGCTGGACTAACACTACGTATAACTGGCACAATAGGCGGCTCGCGTTCCCTTTTGCCATATTCATCCTCATAGTAGACTTTACGCGTTTCAAAACCCAAGCCCTCGTCCTCATCGCTTTGATTGCGTGGACTCAATTGCTGCCAAGGTGATGGGGAATGAGAATTACCCATGCGTGTAGTGTTTGTATGATTACCATTCGGAATGGGCGAATAGCTACCGCTTCCAGATCTAACTTGATGTCTATCCTGATTGGCTCTTGGTGGTCGCGGTGGAGTACGCTCCTGTTGTTGCTCGTCATTGCTTAAATCGAGTTGGGCATAGGTGATGCCCTCGTTGGGCCTTATATAGGAAAAGGCCGGCTGACTAATTACTGGCTGTGGTGAGAAACGCTCCATGGACAACCTTTTGACTAGGCCATCCACAGTCCGCCCTTTTGTTAGGGGCAGACGTTCTGCTGGCTGCTGAGAGCTATGCATATTCTCGTTAGATTTGGCTTGTAAAATCTCAATGCGATCGCGTATACCCGCTGATATTGAAGACGGATTGGGCCCAATGCTATTAGATGCGAATAATGGTGGCTTTGATTTCAATAGAGGACCGTCTAATTCCGCCTTGGAACGACTCCGGGCGAGCAGTTCATTCAAACCCTGACCACTTTCATCCTTCTCACGCAATGTAATGGCATCGGATTTGCGTCGTTCACGTTCTCGAAAGTAATCCTTTTCGAAGAAGTCTTCCCTTTGCGATTGCTCAATAATGGGGCTAAGTTGGGTCTTTGAAGAGGCGTTCGCCAAAGTTTCTACCTTTTTGGCCACTCTGCTTGATTGACTCTCGGCTAATGGGCTCTTGCGTACACCGCTTGTGCTACCCACATCACTTTTACTTCGCACTAAACGCCTGGCTCCAACGTCATCGAAGCGTGGATCTCTATCCGATTGGTTAACATTTGTATCACTTGACTTACGACTGAATAGACCAAAAATCGAGGGTCTTTTGCTAGCTGTAGGAGGTTTCTTTGTGGCAGCGTCACTAACACTACGGGTCACTGGTTTACCCTTCGATTTGCGTCTTGTGGGCAAAGAATGAAAACGTTGCGCATCGGCAGCGGCAGCAGCACTTTGCTGTCGCTTCTGTTTAGCCCGGAATGTGGGTATATTATCACCGTTTTCGGCTTTACTTTGATGTCGTCCCGCCTGTGATATTACCAAAGCAGCCTCCTTACGTATATCCTCTGGATCAATGTCTGGTGGCAATTGATGATAGCTATCCAAATCGCTAGGACGTTTACCTAGAGTAGAGAAAGAAGTGAGTTGAAATGAGTTTAGCATAAATCACAAGCCAAGTTCGCATTCATGTAATGACAATTAGCACATTAGCTAAACTGATGATGATGTAATACTATCTGGCTGGCAGCTGCTGGTTTGGCCTGAAATCCGCCACATAGAAGTGTGAATTGGCAGCAGCAGCTGCTGCTGATGCCTTGCTAAATAAGGCAGACCCCCAGTTTCAGATCCAGTCCACTCGCTCACCAACTCACTCACTCATTCAGTCAGTCAGTTAGTCAGTCAGTCAACTAACAACCTGGCCCACGTCTTCGTCTTTTCATCTTCGTTTTGTGATCTTCGTGGTCTGTAATCGGGCGCTGTAAGCGCTAATGGCCATAGCATAGTCTCATCGTCGATCTATCTCATAAAGATTCTTCTACTTCCTCACTTTTTTCATTCTTTATAATCATTATTATTTAATACGCCGAAAACAAAAAAAAAAAACGTGCCTCAGCATCATCATGAAAACAAGATTGCTATGGACTATGCGTGATCTTCTTTTCACCCTCTTATTCCCTCTCCCTCCCTGTCTCTCTGTTTTAATCTCTTTTTTCCACCTATTTTTGTTCTGGACTGTTGAGAGATTAACCATCTCGAATGGTAAGAGGTGATCTTTTGCTTTTTGACCTTGTCACTGTGGACAATTGTATTTGTCCATTCACCTGCAGCAAACAAACATGTCACATTTACTTTGAGAACCCAGCCAACTAACCAACCAACCAGCCACACCCACAAAACTCAGCCAATGCAAACAAAAACAATGAATAATGACATGTTGGGCGTGTCTAGTGCCAAATTGGTTTAGGCTACTAATCGAAAATGGGTTAACCAATTTGAAATATATGCATATACGCTCTCCCTCGAGAAAAAAAATCCACATAAAACCACAAAGCCATCATCAGAGCGATCAACTGTCATGCGGCGATATGTGTCAAGGTAAGAAAACAAGAAAGAAAAATGTTGCACGAACAGATATCTGGTTGGCTTCCTTTTTTTTAGTAGTTTTCGGGTAACAGGAAAACATAAATTGCACTAAAACGACAGTTGACTGAAACTAAAACTAAAGTTGAAGCTCAACTCAATGTCGTGTAACCGTAAACGGTTGCATTCCCAGGCGCTTTAGTTTGTTGTTGTTGTTGTTGTATACCCTGAAACAAGTAGGGTGAACTTGATGGTATATTAAAATTGGTATGCATAGCCTGGTCAGTAAGAATTGAAACATTAAGACTATAGACCAGGTGACAGGTGAAAAAAGTGTCTATCATGGAACCGTCCTGTAACCTGTACAGTAGGGATTGTAATATCCTGATCTCAGGGATTATATTGCACTTATTTTGTTCCCATAGTCTTTAAATTTGGTTTCGCGTATTATGAAACTATTGTCTATTATTATAAGTTTTATAAATAACTCTTGTGAAACAAAAAACCTCAAAATGAGCAGATAAAAGTGTTAGTTCTCTGCAGTTATGGCAATTCAACAGAGTTTGCATTTTTCCAATTGCCATTTAGTTAAGGGTAAACCTGATTCGGCTAACCCACTTGTTTATTTCATTTCTCTTTAATGCTGACTTGATTTTCCCGCTGAAAGCCATTCATTAATCTAATCAGTGATCTACAAAAAAAAAAAAAAAAACGAGAAAGAGCAAAAAAATTACCGCCGGGCTCTATGATTTGCTCAAAGCTAAAAACAAAACGCACAAAGAAAGATAGATTTAGTTTTTTTTCTGTATTTTTTCGGGGGGCAAACAAATTACGATAAGAAATCTGAACCACTTTTCCTTCTGAGCAACTTGCTGCAAGTTGTTCCGGTTTTATTTTTTTGGTGGTTTTTCGTTGCACTTAATTTGCTTGTCGTGGGATAGTCAAGGTGAGTTGCGAGCATTGAACATCAAGTGACCAAGTCATATATAAATAATTTTCTGTCTTGAAACTTTCACTCGAGTAAAACTAACCATAGAGTCATCCTTTTTTTTCTCAAGTAGCATGTCTTGTCTCATTAACTTGACTTTTAAGTTAAATTTTTTGGGTTTTTTTTTTGTTTATAGTAGCCGCAAAAACCACAAAAATTTCATCTCCAAATAGTATTGAAGAGGAGTCGAAGACGTTACTTTCAGGTTGAGGTCGAAAAAGAATGCTTTATAGACATTTCTATAGATAAGACCGAAATGGGATATCACCCGCTATACATAGCTAGCTAGCTACCCAGTTAATGAACTAAAGATGGTCTACAGTCTTAGTGCCTTTCCCTGCCCCTGCCCCGCCTTGCTGCCCATCCCCCTAAAGGCATTTCAATTAACCAACCTGCGCACTTTCAATTTCATTTTTGTGTCTTGGGTCTTGGTCGGCTGCGATCTTTGGAAATAATTTAATGCTTATCGTTTGTGGGTCCCTGTCTCTGTCCCTGTGTGTCGTCTCTCTTCGCACATCAAAAGCTTAAGCCGCGTCCTTGAAATGCAAAATAGGCTTTTCGATTCCCCTACTCGACTAGGTCTAGAGGGTTCTGAGGCTTTAAACTAGACCTCTCCCTACTAAACATGTTGAACGACGAGGGCTGTACCCCGCACCCGTAAGTAACCAATTAAAATTGCTGAGAATGGTTTTCATTGTGTGTATTTGTATGTGTTTGTGGGACTAGAGTGGATTAAAGTGGAGTGGAGTGAAGTGAAGTGATGGTAAAGTGCTGGTGGATTGGGCCAAACTAAACAAACAAACAAACAAAATATTGGCAAAAAACTTTCGCTAAAGAATGGCCGCTGTTCATTCCATAATATAAGCGACAAACTTGTTTCTTCTTTTTGCCTCTCTCTCTCAGCCGCTAAAGCTGTCAACAAATAACCACAAAGAGCTCTAAAAATAATCTGCGACTCATTTCAATACACAATTTCGATAAACAAATGACGCAATCGTCTGCAATTTCGAGTGATTTTTCTTAAAAAGCGACAAAACTTTAAAAAAAATAATTATCATCCGAAAAATTCGATTTACAATCGATCAAAAAACAACTCCATTTACCCAATTTCAACTAAGAGTCTTTTTTTGTTGTTGTGTTCTTCAATCTATTTTATTTTTTCGCGCTTTTAATAATATTTTTATTTTTTTTATTTTTTGCCACACAAAATGCCAAAAAGCAGCCAATGCCAAGCAGGCAAAGAACCTGACTGAAGCTCTAACAAAAACAAGATACAAATCTCCGAGCAGTCAAGTCGACGAAGTGCGGCTGCGCGCCTACGCCAATGTCACAGAATAATAATAAAAATAAAATACAAAACGCAAAAATAGTGCGAAATTGTGGGCAGAGCAACACAAACTGACTGAAACTGAATCGACTGAGACTGAGACTACTCTCTGAGCCAAAATGGTGAGACTTATTAATTAAGTTTCTTTTTGAGCAGCAAAAATAAAACCAAGAAAAAGCAACGCAACAAATATAATATAATGAAATATGCAAATGATTAATTTATCAAACAATAAAAAAGCATAAATGGCATTTTAATAGCAGTAGCAACAACAAGGGTCATCGCAGAGTTAACCAGGAAGGTGTGTGGCGGGGGCAGTGGAGGCATCTACAGACGGGGGTGTAGATGGCACGAGAGCAAAATTAAAAAAAAAAAAAAAGAAGAAAATAAAGCCCCAACTGGTTATACTTTTCGCTGGGAACAACAACATCAAAAGTGGAGTAGATACCCCTCAAAAACGAAACACACAAATAAATAAATAAGACTTATGTATAATAATGGCCAAGAGGCAAAGGCAAATAGCCAAGTAGTGTAGAGGTTGTCAGACAACAAAAGAGAGTAGGAAATGTAGCTAGTTGTTTTTTTTTTCTGATTTGAACAAATTTTGCTAATTAAATTAATTAATTAAAAATGTATGAGCTCATTAAAACCGTAATACGTAATACGTATATGTATGTATTTGACTTAAACTGCCCCTAGGGAAATTAGCAAATAATAATAAACAATCACCAGAGACACGAATCATTTCAATTTTTAGAGATCAAGATCTCTGGAAATGCAACACCATTTGGTGAAGGGAAAACAAACAAAAGTATCATAAAAGGTCAATTTATATAACCATTAATTGTGAAAACTATTAGAATGATATATATGCGTCTAGTCTACCTCTAATGTAGGTGGAATTTATCACAAAACATATCACATCCACATAAACTTCATGAAACTATCTCATTGTTCTTAAAAATTAACTTTAAATGACTAAAACAATCAAATCTTTATTTCTTGTGCCAGCGTGATGTCCACAATAAATAAAATCAGATAATTTTATGATGTTTTTTCGTTTTATATTGGCAATATATTTTTGTGGGTCTCCATGGGAGAGTCTTAATTGTTCAAGTCATTTGGTTAAAATTGATGCCGCAAGTAGTTTTATTATAAACATCAATTAACCATTTGTATTAAATGCACAAAAAAGAATCATTTCATGTGAATATTTTCTATATGTTCAAAGATTAATTAGTAAGTTGTTTGCCAAATTTTTCTTGCCATCTAATGTAGTTACCCATCAAATAAAGTACATAAATGTATCTCTGGGAAATTATATATACATACATGTATATTCCATTCAGTTATCTGTCTATAAAGCAAGTAGTCACATACTTAGTCCAGATTGTTTTACTTAATAGCCCAAACTAGTTCAACGAAGTTTCGAAGGTTTTGCTTTGGCAGGAATATTTTTTTATGTTTTTGAAAGTGTAATTTTTAAATATGATAGCAGTCAGTCTTTATAGTCTTACACAACTTCAATCGTTAGCTACTTATCACAATCCCAAGTTTTGAGAATTCGAAATAACAATAACTTCATTTGCCGAAAAGTCAAAGACTCTAAACGAAACTTCATAATTTTCGAGGACAAGCTCAATAATTTCGTAAGTCTTTTAAAATGATTTCTGTTTTTGTGGCAGAAAGGCATAGGTTCTAAGGGAAAGCCCTAGATCTATCAATTCGATATGTCAGAAAGTCTTAAGATCTAATATACTTTAAAAGAACAACTTTTATTTTTACAAATTCAAAAATTCTATTTTAATTTCTCAAAAAAAAAAAAAATCCTTTAACTTTGAATCGTATTGATTTGTAAGAAAGTTATAAATTTTACGGGAATCATATATAAAATCGGTTCCAAGCTTTTTAAATTATTTCTTTAGAACCTTTTCGGGACCTAAATTAGTTCTTCAGTACTTCTACAGGACCCACCCTAAGAAGCTTTAGAAAACTAAGTTAAGTCCTCTAAACTCTTTAGCAAAGTGTCCTTCCCAGCTATGACCACAATACGTATACGTAATATTCGAAGTGTTTCATTGAACTCAAGAGTTCTACACCGCAAAAAAAAAATACAAAACCTCTAGGCCAAGTATTATTTTAGCAGAGACCTCTCTAGTTGTTCTCTTAACGCTTTTTTAATAAGCTATGAAAATTATGTCATCAGCAGGCACAGACACACACACTTAAGCACACACACACGCGCACCTGCAACCTGAAGTACAAGTAAATTAACAAAAGGAGACTGCCTCACATATTGTTTTTTTGTAACCCCTTTCCACGCACCTCATCCTCCTGTCTGTATCTTTGTGGTCGTTGTTGTCTTTCGTCACTTGTCCGCCTTCAAGTGCAACATCATCATCATCTACCGCATGATCATGATGAACATCATCTCAGCAAAACACAGAGAGCAGCAGAGTAAAGCACACACAGCTGCCGAGTTGTTTTTGCCAAATTTGTCTCAACGCAAGGTTGCCCACGACGACGACGACGACGACGACAAGTTGATACGCATATGTAAGCGAGGTTTTACCTCTATGGCAAAAGTCAAAAACTCTTAAATTGGCTAAAAACAAAAAAGAGAAGTTGAAAAAAACAAAAAACGACTTTGCTGTCTACTGACTGACTGCACTGTAATTTAGTGTTAACATATATGAGAAATGTTTCTTTCTTGCTTGTGCCCTAAAGGCATATAATTTTTCCTCACATATAACAATATGCGATTGTTTGTGCGAAAATTAAATCATCATTAAATCTGTGTTTTACACATAATTGCTTTAATTTGCATGGAAAAAAAGACAACAGATATAAAGCAAAGACAATAACAACAAAAAAGAAACACATAAATGCTTAAGTGGTGTTAAAAGACACATGAAATGCCTGTCTGAAAGCTAAACACTTAGTTAAGTTAAGTTGTTTTTCCATTTTCTGTTTTTTTTTTTTTTTTTTCGGTTTTTTCAATGGTGACCCCGACGTTTCTAAAGTACATACAAATCAGTTGAGGGAGAGATACTTAATGCAATCCGTATTCAAAGCAACAACTCGAACGTAAATGGCAAAACGTTTGATTTGTTTGTTTGTTGCTTTTTGTTTTACGTAATAGCCACGTTAATTACATACGAAAAAATTAAATTGGGTCTATAACCATTTTGGCAAAGTTGTTGGACATTTTTTTGTTTGCTTTGCGATTTTCTATTCATTAGCCACGACCAAAATGCAAGCTACCGCGTCGATGCATGCCAACGCCAATTGTCATGACTGTTAATTGCCAAGTTGAAATCTCCATAATCCATTGAGACACACACACACACACACACAAAGAGTTCATAAGGAAATGCAACTTGGCAGCTGCGTACAAATAGAAACAAACAATAGTGAGTGAGAGTTGACTTGAAAAATACCCTTGATGGGTAAAAGAATAGAAAGTAAGCAAAGGGTGTTATGTGAAATTGGTTGGCAAGTTGACATTGTTTTACTTAAAACAAGTTACCAAGAGGACTGGATTGAGAATTTTAAGGTATATCCTAATATGAAAGTTAATAACTTTCATGGTAGATGGTAAATATTTTAGAAGCTTGAGTAGAGTAGATATATTCGTTTGAACTTTTCCTTCCTAAGGTGAAGAGATTCATTAACAAAGTCTTGGAAAATTAATATGTAAATAGATTTCAATGTAAGCCACATACATAAGTCCCAATTGTTTCCCTTAACTGTTATATACCCCATTTAAGTTAATATTTACTGGGTATAAAAACAAAAGACTCTGACCACAAACCTGACATGCAAGTCACATACGCAGAGGCCTGCAAGGAGGAGAAGGAGGAGGGCAAATAGCTTGAATTCGAGAAGTTGCGGGAAACAAGACTGAGAAGATATTGAAGAAGTAAAAAAAAAAAAAAAACAAAAATAATTTTCATTTGTGCCGCTTTTGTCATAATCAATTTTTAATTTCTTCATTTCGCGGCGACGTCACGACACTCGCCATAAATTCCATCTAGCTATGAAATAAATCTTTCTTAGTTGTTGTTGTTGTTGCTGCTGCTGCCAGACATAATCATAACAATAATAATATAGTCGAAGCTGGAGACAAACAGACAGCAAAAGTAGCAGAAGCAGCAGCAGCAACTAGCTGCAGTAGATCTAAAAACTGGACAGCTGGAAGGTGATATCTCTGCCCAAGATTCAGACTTAGTCCGAGAGCATCTTAATGATGATGATGATGATCATTCCCTCTAGAGTCATAGTAGTAGTTTGTGTGACTTGTAATGCCTTATAAAATATCTCCTACTTATATATAGACACAGATATTTCATATACTTATATATGTATGAATATAGGGGACTGTTTTGACTGTATGTGTAAGCACATTCTCAAGGTAAACTACATTTTATTGTTGAGGCGGCGGCATTGTTTCTAGCTATTTTGATTTTTTTTTTTTTTTTTTTCTTATAAATTCGCCCACTTGGCACGAGGTTTTCACTCGTTCAATTCTCCAATCTCTTCTCACTCGTTTGTTCTTTGAGTTCGATTCTAGAATTGTTCCGTTTCGTTATGTTTCGTTTCTCTGTTCAACGCATCAATGGGAATGAACGGACCCCTCTTGAATTATGCAATTGATGAATGAATATATTGGCTTGAGAAGTTTCAGTCAAAGTTAATTATATGAATGTGTGAGTGATTGTGTGTGTGTGTGTGTGTGTAAGAGCGTGGGTTGTCTTAGCCTTCATTGATTATTGACCAAAATTGGCCTAGTCAGCAGCGTCGGCAGAGGCAGCTTCTAAGTATATAGTTAGTAATTTTACTTTTTTGCTCGCTTGTTATTGATGAGGTTTTTTTTTTTGTGCTTCTTCGTTTTTCTTGCCGTAGTTTGTCATTAATGTTAATGATGGAGGTATCTTCAGTGGCTCTCATCTCGGCACGTTTTTAGACATATGTGAGTGTTGGTTGGTTATATCTTTTGGGTTATATCTTTTTTTGTTTTTGGTTGGGGTTACACACTGACCTATGCGCTTCACATGCACATCTCGATTGAAGCTGACACGTGGTCCTCCATTTGTTGCGGCTGCAGATGTTGTTGTTGTGGTTGCTCCAGGTAGTTGCTGCTGTGGCATTTTGTCTCACTCTTTCTTTCTCTCTCACACACACTCTCTCTCTCTCTCTGTCTGTTTTTCTCACTGTCTCACTCTCTCTCTCTCTCACTCTGTTTGACTGTCTTCTCTCTCCTAATTTATATCATAGTCGTATTTTGTTGCCTGTTTGCCATTTAAATCGACAAAAAAAATATATTAAATGGCCTTTTTTTTTTGTTTCGTTTGGCTGCAAAAAGAAATAATAATTCCTTAAACAAAAAAATCCACAAAATCTTGTAGCTTTTATTTGGGTTATTTGTTATAGTTATTTGATATTAAATTATATCTGGTTGTAGTTGTTGTTTGTGGGTTGTAGGTTGGTTTTTGGGTTTGTTTTTATATATTTTTTATTTATTATTATAGCTTGAGTTATGTTTCATGGCTCGTTATCTAGTTACTCGTTAAGTTTATTTAGTTTTGTTTTTGTTTGGGTTCGTTTAAGGTTTGAATTTATGATCAGTTCACATGCAAGTGTGAGAGAAAGTGTTATTAAAATTTAATCAAAGTTTCAATTGGTCAGCAGGAAGTGACTTATATTTAGATCGAATGTAATAACTAAGATGTAAATGTAGGTTAAAGAGCTGAGAAACAGAATACGCAGAATCCAATAGGTAACGAATAGCGAGTTAAATTTATAATACTAGAAGAACATATTTTTCTGATTATTATCAATATTTATAGCGACAAAAATCTTCTCGTCTGAAACTAGACATTAAGAATGTTTGAGACATTTATAAAAAGTAGCGAGAGAATTAATAAAACTAGTAAATTTCTTATTCGACTGTCAATATCTATTAATATTATACTTTAGATAAATAATATTAAATGCAAATTGAAAGTTAAAATCAAAGTTTATAACTAACTAGCGGTCGGGGATTAAGTTGAACGATTGAGGCACTCAACAAAAGTAACGAGTACTAAGTTAATTTGATGACACAATCAAAAAAATCCTCTTTAGAAGAGAGTCACTGTCTTAGCATTATAACAGATTAGATGTATAAAATCATTGATTAAAAATAGTCGCAAAAACTTAAAATCTGTCTTAATCATTGATCTCTTTATGCTCTATTCTCTTTTTACTGTCAAAGGTTGGCTAGAAGAAAGAGTTAAATAATAAAGCCCATCCAAAGATTTAATAAGTAACGAGTAAAATTTTTGGTTTTATAAAAGAACAGTTATGTCTCTTAAAAAGTAAAATTATTTACTAATTATTAGGCAATTATTGTCATAATATAGCTAAAGTGAAGTGTTAAATGTTGAAATCAAATTCAATAACTAGGGAATATATAAAATTTTTATCTCTTTGCCAATGAATTATTATGATAAGAAGTGCTTGGCAGTTAAAGAAATAATCAAGAATTTTATTATAATATTAATAAGAAGAAACAAAGTGGAAAACATCTCTTTAAGGCCATGGACTTGTATATGTAAACGTATGTATGTATATACATATTCATTCGTCTAGCCATTGTCACAAATCAGCTAGCAGCTAGGAGCGAATAACATGGGCGTGGTCCTTAGAAATATTACTGGCGATTAAGCAAATGCGATAATATTCATATTTGAATACATCGAAACTCTATTTAAACAATGCATTATGCCCGAGGACACACTTCGAGTTGCTGCTCTGCACCACACCGCGGTGGGTGAAGAAGGAGTAGAAAGAGAGAGGTGGAAAAAGACCCAAAGACAGACACGCACCCACCCAAAAAGAAGCAAACAAGAAACGAGGGAGCGCGCTGTAATGTGTAGAAAATGCATGTCTATTATGGCACCTGGACGAATGGACAAAGACAGCGAGAGAGAGAGAGGATCGAGAGGATCGTAGGGACCCCGCCGTGCTCATTCACTTACTGGCTTACTTACAAATAAAAAAAAAGGAGAAAAAAATCAAAGCCATGGTCAACAGTCAGTGGTGCTTTCCACTCTAACAAGCACACAACCGTCTCTCTCGGCTAGACATCAATGGCGACGTCTGCTAGGCGCAGGAGAGATGGTTTTCGTTTGGGGCAAGGGTTTTCTGTGGGTCTCTTGGTGGATCATTGCGGGCCTTTTTGCGATGAGGACGAAGCGCTGCAAGCTGCCAATAAAAATCCTTTACCATATAATTTGAGTGCGCATGCGTGCGCTCTGACGTTGATGGGAAGCTGACTAGTCACAGTTCAGAGCATTGCCAACTGGCAATGGCCAGTTTGAAGTTAAAGTTGGAGTTGGAGTCCAGGGCGCTTATGCGCATGTTATGGCCAAGATGCCGATGCCGATGCCCGATGCCGATTGCTGAGCGTTGATTGCGCCATGAACGTGATTTGTTTGTAAACACGCATTATTAAGGTGTAATAAACATAAAATTTGTAGCGCTTCGCATGGACCTTGGATTTCACAGAGAGTGAGGGAGAGAGAGTTGGGAGTAGAGTTAAGTCGGTCTTAGTTTTGTTTTTGAATTCGTCGGAAAGAAGTTGTACAGTGCTTTCAATTAAAATAAAAAGTCACTTTACCTGCAATTTACCCCTTTTTTTCACTCTAATTTTCATCCCTCACTGAGAATTATGACAAATTATACGCAAAACATACACAAAACAAAATAACTAACGCAATCTGCTATAAAACAAAAGAACAATAATGATTTTGAACTTGAACTTTAACATGGCATACTACATATATACATATAGTAATGATAATAGACCCAGAGTCAAGACGCCCAGACCCAACCCAGTAGAATTCTTAGGCCTAAGTGAAACCAAAAGTGGGCACACACACATACAGACTAATAGACAGACGGATAGACAAAGCAAAAAGCAAACAAACTTTGCGTGTGTTCTCAGAGCTGACCTCTGGGTTCAGCCTTTCTCAGTTTCCAGGCCCATTGAATCCCCAGAACTCCATGGAAATGGAAGTGAAAATGAAGGTGTAGTCCAATTTGTAAGTATTGACCAAGCCCCGAGGCCAAATTCAAAGTCAAAGTTATGCAAAGAGATCGGCTGACTGGCGGCGGCGGCGACGGCTCCCGATGGACAACGACTACAACTCCTCTATAGAATGGAGTGGAGTTTCTGTCTAGCGGTTAGCATTTTTCCATGCGTGCCACCGTCACCGTCACCACCACCGCCGCCGCTTTGTTGGTGGCGCTCGCTCGTTCGCTTGCCAGAACTAGCTAGCTAGTTCGATCCCTCGAACTGGTCGCCTCATCCTTGCCGACTTGGCAAATACTTAATTGCATTTCGATATCTATGCTTAGGCATCTGTGAGTGAATGTGCAATACCCCAGACACAAGAGGACCAATGGACCATTGGACCATTGCCCCAGACCAGACAAGCCAGAGCGCGCGCCGACTTAGTCTTTCTCTCGTTTCGTTCCCCCTGCTATCTCTGTTTTCCTCTTTGCATTCTCTATTCTCTTTGATTCTCAAGTCGCTTGAGACATAAAGACCAAAGAGCAACAAGCCGCAGCAGGCGGCCCTCTATGCCAAGGCTTAAGCATTGTCAATTTTTACAACTAAATTCCCTTCGATTCTAAGCGTTTTTACTAAGGAAATTAGTAATTGCTACTCCCCATTTAGAGAGTCACATAAATGTATGTTTATACACATACATATATATACATTGTTGCTATATGTACATATATCTGTTCTGTTTCGTAGACATTTTCTAAAGATGATGACAATCACAAGATGACTCCAAAACCCCCACCCACCAGCAATAACCACTGTGTGGCAAAACCACCCACACTTAGTCATTTATACAAATGTCATTTCAATACCAGTTCCGCTAGAGATGGACAAAAACACATTTTGCGTTTAGAATTTCACAATTAATGGCAATGAACTGAACAATATGAATAAAATATACAGAGATTAAATGCTTTGAAAGTGAAAACGGTCCGTTTTTCCTCAGATTTCCCATTTCAATATGGAAAAATACATTTCATTACTCTCTTAAATTGAATAAAAGATTAAATAATTACGGTCATTGAATTGAAAGTATCTTTTCGAAGTATAGACAATTAGCTACAACTGTATCTATTACCAACATATAAATTTTAAGGAGAGTGTTTTTAGTTAAATTAAAAATGTTTTCGTAACTTTATAACATTTTGATTATAAATTGAAAACAATAACATTTTTACTATTAATCTATTCGTAAAAAATCACAAAACTATAAAAATAAACGTCATCGGAAGCAAAAACAAAAAAAATATATAAAAATTTATTTCTTATATAAACAATTTAAATGTCTCAGCAACTATTAAAATGCTATTTGGTAAAAAACATTACCTTTAAACAATTTATTGGCCTAACAAATGTCAGAGTGCACTCGGTGCAAACATTAAATTAATTGGACAAAAGCTAGTTTCATTAAAGAAAATCAATTTCTTCAAAACAATTCCAAAAATTATAACTGTTTTTATAAGTTTTTACTTAAACAGGTTTTAAAAGTTAATTAGATTTAGTCTTTAAGTAATTTTCAAGTTGCTAAATTTGACTATTTGAATGGGAAAACTTTAGTAGTTAATTTTCTATAACAAACAAGCAGTTGGTATACCACCTTTTGTCATTATTTTTAAGAGGAAATCTACCCAGTGCAAAATTATAAAAATTCTTTAGTCAAAATCTTCTTTATAAAATAGATTTAAATATTTTTAGATCAAAAATAAACGGAGAGTTAGATAATGTTTGTGGAAAGACTTATTGAAGACTATTCTCCACTACTCCCAGCTTCAAAATAGTCATTTCTATTTGTCAGAAGTATTCTAGGAACTTATTTTATTAAATATTACCCAACTTCAAATCAGTTTTAAAATTTGACCAAATTGTCTCTATATAAAACTAAATTTTAATACCAGAAGACCATCTAATGCAAAGACTATCCACTTTTTCAATGTTAAAACTATTTGTGAATTACAAGTTAAGTGAAAATTGAAAAATAGACTTCAACACTATTTAGTTACACTAAACATAAATAAGTTAGTTCAAGTAACTTAAAAAGTAAATCAAGTTTTTAATCAATATGTCAGCAAACGGAAATTCGCGAAAACATCATGATTAAGGTTAAAGAACTGCAATGACCAAAATACTCGCTTAAAACAAAAATATTCGTCTTAAAAGTACTTTTTTATTTAAGATTCTAAGAAATTTAAATCTATTCATTTTATGATGAGGAGACTTCTTAACCCTTACCTTAACCTTACCATTCTTACAACTCTAAAACTAGTTGTGAGTTATAATTAAATAAAACCATAAGAATGGGATGGACACCTAATTCAAACACTTTGCATTGAAACATTTAATCAATTAAAAGTTCTTCTCACCAGGCAATTACTTTGTATGTATTTGTATACTTCGATTTGTAAGCATTTCCTAAAATTTACTACTATGTACTTTTAATTCAATGCACCACTTCATTGAGAAAAGTGTTGCCATGTAGTGTTAATTTTTAAAAGGTTCAATAATTAAACAAAAATTCGTTACACATCTAATAGTTTACGGTTGAACTTCCTAACATTTAACTACTAGATTGATTAATGGTGACGACTAACCACAAAAAAAAAAGAAGCAAACTTTCAAGTTGAACTCAGATTAGTCTGCAATACATAGAGAGAAACCTACATACATTTACATACATATAGTGAAACGTTGTTGTTATTTAGACTTATAGCTTGACTTTCCCAAGTCACGTTCCCATCTCTACACAGAGAGACCCATAGACTTACTTCTAGCTAGCTTATTGTTTGTCATCGTTTTTATTGTTATTATTGTATTTTAAGATTTTTGCTTGCCCAGTGTCCGGCCTTTCAATATTTTTTTTTTTTTTTTTTTTTTAACTTGGCCGTCCCTGCCCTGACCATTGTGGCGCACTGTCGTTTTCACGCTTTGTTAGCCAACTAAACTGTAGCTTACTGCCTACATAGGAGGCTATAGATATGGGCTATAATAGTGTGTGTGTGTGTGTGTGTTTGTCTAGGAAGCAAACACGCCGCCACATTTATTTGTTTTTCTTTCTTCTCTTCGAGTTGGGGCCCCGACTACACATACATATTTTAGTTTATTATGTATGTTAGAAGGTTAATCTCAGCGGCATTACATTGCAAAAACAAAACCAAAAAAAAAAAAAACCCAACAACAAAAATTGTGTTTTCCTTATGCAGCAAATTATGCGGGGCAATAACTAAAAAATGTAAATCAATTTAAAACTACAGAAAGAAAGAAAAAAAAAATTCATCATATACTACCTCACCACAGGCAGACAGCAATGCAAAAAAACACTAAAAAATTTCACTTTTTCCATCATTAAATGGAGTTTAGTGTTTCGAAATGATGTCGAGAGTCGAGTTGAGTGTGCCATTTTTTCACTGTGTGTGTGTGTGTGTGTGTGACTTTTAACCTGCGCGGAAATCAATTAGGCAGCAAATCGAATAGAAATGTACACACACACATACAGCCATACAAATAGACAGACAGACAGAGATATAGACACTCAAAGCCAGTAGATCGATCGATCGATCACTGTGAAATGAAATCTTGAGGGGAAAAAACGCGCGTCGTCATGCACGCCTACCTGTTGTTAGCTAGCTAGATAGTTAGCCCTTTAGCGTTCATTTCTCATTTCATTTATCAATTAAATTAATCGACAATTGTGCACAATTATTGTGTTCTCAATACCAGACAGTGGCCTCCCCCTCCTTTCCTATCGCCACCAGAAATTTACTCACTAAAAGACTCTCTCACATTTCCGGCAAGACACAAAGGTCACAAAGAAAAGAAGAAAACAAAAAAAAGGGCAAAAATGTAGGCAAGTTTGCACGCGATGTGCTAAGTCAGCTAAGAGGCATCACTTTTTGGGGTCTGTAGGTACATGTCATAATCATGGTGCATGCAACAACAACAACAAAAAGCAACGGCAACAACATCATCATCTTCCGCCTTGCATAAGATACATACTTTACACAGAGTTTCACTTTTTTGTTTTTGGCCATTGCCGCTGCTCTCTACCGGGGTAATTAATGGCCAATACCGGGGATATAGCGGTAGTGCAAATTTATGCAAATTTTCAGTTTTTTGTTTTCATTTTCTTTTCCAATATTAATATTGAGCAATGACAAATGAGAGAATCCTTATTTAACCAATCGACTTGGAAGGGGAAGTGTTTCAGTCTCTGATTCATTGATATGCAGTTCAAATATTTCCACTTCAATCAAACACAAAATGTTATTGACCGCGAATCAAAGTCACAAAATTCAGTCGATCGCTGAGTGGCATACAAAATATATATAACTTTTTGTGTTAGCTTTCGACATGGGCCGTATACAGGGAGGGAGGGAGATTGTCAAATTGAGTAATGCCTTGTCTCTCGATGGGCAATTTTGGGACATTATTGTTATGAAAGCGTTACAAATATCAAAAAAAAAAAAAAATTAAAGTTAATGAGGATCTCACATTACACAAGTGAACGCAGAGAAGAACGTGGTTACAAGCATTTAAAAAGTTATGACCATCATCAACAATAAATATTTAGATTTTAGAGCGATAGAAAGAAAAAGGGTTTCTCAACCTGAAATCGCCTTGTTATGTGTGGCCTGTTGTTCAATATCTATGGCAATTCTTAGAAATACATAATTGGCTCAAGATGAAAGCAAAGTTTTTGTTTTGAGACAGCCCAAAGCGGCGAAACTATCGGCCAATACATCAATTTAATGACTTCATTGAAAGCATTTTCGGTTAACTCACGCCCAAAAAAGAACCCAAAATACAGAACAACGAGCTAACTTTTAGGCAAACCGGAGTTTAGATACCCTAGCATGGGAGCTAAAAGGATCGTAGTAAGAATAGTTTTTTTAGAAGTCGCTCTAAAAGAGGGACAACTTAATCCTAATCCCAGATATTTATGTGTAATAGTCGTCCGACTATGGCAATATTTTAACTAACTAATAGGCTAGTTTAAGTGTCAAGCTCAAGTATATAATAATCGCCCGAAGGCTTGAAAAGTTATACAAAATTTTTTAAAGATTTATTCTATAATATGTGTTATATAGTTATCGTTCCTAAGGGAAGTAACTAATATAGTAGTCGTCCGATAATTATGATAATTATTGAGTCTAAAACATCACTGATGATCCAGTTAGTCCAGTTAGTTTGGCACAGAATAAGAAAGCTATTGAGTTCTATTACAATCACTTGAAAGCTTATGATTTTTCACCTATTGATCCTTTTGAATAATGAATAATTGTTGCAGATGCACTTTTATACAAGATATTGAACAATTATTAAGATACATTTGAAAGACTCGTTATTAATGTAATTATTAATTATAAAAATCAGTTAAAACCGTATCATCTTACGGACTCTTTATAATATACTTGTCCGATTCAAATGAAGTTTTGAAAAGTTGTTAACAAGAATGATATTCTTAAAGACAAATATAAACTCTTATAACAATCGCTTTAAAATTTATGAAAGTTTAGATCTAAAACTTAGTTTTTTGACCGTTTATAATATAGATGACCGATAGATGTCTTTAAAGTTTAAACTATACAAAATTTCAGTTTTGGGTAAAACAAGACAAATGGAAGGGGTTTTCTATATTAAACCTTCACAGGGTGGTTTATCAATACTCAACCCTTTTATTATTATATCTCCTATCGAAAATGCTTCGTTCTATGCGAAGTTTGCCATTGTCCAAAATGAATATACCCTTTAGCAAAGAGCAGCAAAAGAAAACAACAAAACAGAAACCAATTCAAAACTTTTGAATTATTTTTTATTGCTCCCAGTTAAAAGAAACATAAAAAATTAAATTACAATAAAACAAAGAGGACTTGTTCTTTAAAAAGGAGACCAACATAAGATAGGAGCCATGAGAGAAGGAGTATATTTTTTTTTTACGGTTAGTTTAAACTCTTTCCCAGGGCATCAAATTGCACCTGCCCCTTTTTTTTTTTTTTTTTTTTTTGCTTTTTGTTTGTCATTTGATACACTTTTAGGAAAGGTCAACCCTATTAATTTGATCAAAATTTTTAAGCCAAATGAGCGTGGCCAAGTGGTGGTTAGTCGGCTAGCTAGCCTCAGTCTGGCTGATTGTATACAATCTTCAAGTACTTCCGTGCGAGAGCAACTATTATAATGTGTCGTATGCCCATTTACCGTTTTAGCCAATTGATTCCCGCGGTTCAACTTCCGCTCCAATGCCACAATGCTTATAAATCAAATAATTTGTTAACAGTGCGGCTTAAATCAACACTCCATTCCACTCAAACACACACACACACACACAGTCCCGATTGCGCCACTTTGACAGCCATCAAGACAAGACAACATACATATATATATATATATATTGGTGGATCGAGCTCCCCCCTTGGGCAATTAAAGCTGCACACAAGCTTTTAAAGTGAATGTGTGTTTGACTTGGGGTCTGGGTCTGGGCCGATCATCGATGAGCAATCTCTCGCACCTATTTTTTTTTTTGTTTTCACCTCTCTATGATTAGGTTAGCTTTAGGTATAGCTAAGATAAAGGGGGTAAGGTCATACCTCTCTCTGTTGTATGGGTTTGGTGGGAATTTTAATGAGTCTATTCACAAAAATATTTTATTTGTAGTTTTTGTTTTTTGTTTTCCTTTAATGCCAAGTCAATATTTGAATGCATTTAGCATTAGTTCTTGTGCGAAATGTCGCAACTTTTGATGTGCTTCAGTGACTAATTTGTAAACATTTGTCGGGTGGGTGTATTAAAGTAGTAGTCGGCAGTGCTTTTGAGTCACAAAAGAGCAGGAAGATTGCCTTATGCACATGATCATCATCATCATTATCATCCTTGAAGACAACGCATGCACACCAAAAACGGACAACAGCAAACGAAACCAGCCGTAGGACTGCATAAATACAAAAAAAAAAAAAAAATAAAGCCCGGCAAGGCTATAGACCTTTTTTGGCCACATCAACCCAAAAAACGAGACAAAAAAAACAAACTGGCTTTTTGAGAATTTTTTTCGATTTTATTTTTTTTTTTTTCAGCATCGTTGGCACAGGTTTGTGTTTAAATTGACGTTTATTTCCAGACACTGATCGTCGTTTGTTAAAAAACGTTTTTTTTTTTTGTTCACCTTAATGAGCTCAAAAACGAAAAATCCAAAAAAAATTGTGTGTGTGCATCGAGAGTTAATTTGCCATTTGAGAGAGGAGAACGCCGAGTCCAGGACCTTAAGCAAAATGAGGTGTTTAACTGCCAGACGGCAGAACACACGTATAAAAAAAAAAAAAAAAAAAAAAAAAAAAAACTAACTAAACCTGACGTCATTTTGGCATTGGCATTGAAGCTCTTACCAAGGTTAAGTTTGGTCACAAAAAAGATCAGACAATAAAACAACTCCCACACATACAGAAAACTTTTGCAATAAAACAGATTGCATGTGCTTGAGAAACAAAATTAAATTAAACCAAAACACATTCAAACATCACAAAATGTGGATGAAAAAAAAAAAAAAACAAATTAGTTTTGAACTGATTCCGCAATTTGCACAGATTCCTCCTGCTTGACCTCAGAGTTTTTAGTTAGAGCTTTCTTTTTTCCTTTATTCCTCCAGCCATGAAAAGGACGTGATAGATATAGAGAATGTTTTGGCAACATATTAGCCAAAGCCAGACAGTCCCCGGCAATAACAATAACGATACTTGCATATCCCACAGCTGGATGATTAATAATATCGACTAAAGATTTTTGAATTTTTTTCCACTCCATTTTGTATGTTTTTTTTATATTCGACCAGAAAATATAAATTTTGTTTTTTCCAAACTCATTAAGATATGTAAAACAGAATTAGAATTAAGAACTCTAGGTTTCCTTGGATGTTTTCGACCTGAATACAAAATTAGTAATCGATGAGCATAAATTAACAAGCAAGTATTAAAATTTCTTGAAAATTAAACCGAATTCTTGGTCCATTCTATTTAGCATTGCTAATTTGTCAGAACCAATTCTTTGAATTTGTTTGCCAAAAAAAAAAAACTTTCACTCAACTAACTCAAGTTGGTTTTTTGAAAAAGCAACAAATGATCTATCATATTGTAAATCATATATGGCTTTAAGTCATATTATTTTATTTAGTTAGACCTTCAAAATTCCATTTCCGCTCTAAAGATGGATTAACAAAAGGCATATCAAAAAAATTAACGAATGAATTATTAATTTGCATTTGTATCTCTTTGTTAGAGAGCTCACAAAGGTTAAAAAGCTAGAAAGAAAGTGGCAATAGACAAAAAAAAAAACCCATTCGAGACCTTTTTTGAACCTAAACCAATAGAAATTACTCCAATTAGGAGGGGCAGAGTTGAAGATGAAAAGGTTTAACAAGTTAATTGAGTAAATACTAATCTAATATTTTATTTTATTAGAAACTTCTAACGTCATTTTGTTGTTGTGTGAGTCATCACAGAGTGTCAGTGTGTGCCCACCTATACACCTACGCAATTTGTTTGTATATCTATTTGTATGTAAGTGTGTAACTGGGCCAAGCTTTTTTTTTATTTTTAATATTAAATTCAAGATCAATAGCCAGATTAGGTGAGCAAGAGAAAGAAATTGAATTATTCAAAACACAGCAGAAAAAATGTCATTAATTTTAAAATGTTTATTGTTTTTTTAGTAGAAAAAAGAGTAAAAGCGTTTTACCGCCTGACTATATAAATATTTATATATATGTATATATACATTAGGATGTTTCATTTTATTTTGTTGCAATGTTTAGAGCGATGACAAATTTCAAGAATATTATTTAGATATTGAATACTAAAAATAAATATTTCATGATTCTTAAAAGAAAACTTCTTTGTATATTGTTTACAGATCAGCTCGATAAATTTCCAAAGGTAAAATCGATTCCGCATATCCATCCATATCGGTTTGATATGGCTTCCCTATGTTTTTCTTCGTTACAATCGATTCACATAAGTGAAATCAGTTAACATCGGTCTCTTTTTTTAAGATCTTTTTGTCGAAGTTCGGCTCCTATAGCTTAAGATCGTCTTAGATCGGCTGCCGTAAGTGTGGTTTATTTTGATTTCAATAGGTAAGATCGTTATGTCTTAGATCGTCTTTTATAGGTAAGATTCGCATAGATTGATTTCTATTTGGATGTAAGATTTTAAAGATCGGTTCTAATCGGCCAAGATCTAATTCCAAACGATGAAATTGGTGAATTGGGTAAAACCGTTTGGCTTCATTAGATCAAGGACAACTTTCTTGTTTTCCATTTGATTTTTATTTGTATTCGATTCTATATTTGTGAACATGTTTAAACTTAGGGCACCAATTGTATTCAAGATCTGACTTAAGATATGGAACTCCTTTAAAATACACGAAGATCCTTAGGATTAGTTGTTTTTGTTGCTGCATTTCCATATCTTGTTTTAAAAAACTTTTTTTGTCATTTTAAATATTTTTTTGAATATATAAGGAAATAATGCATAACAGTTTCTATAAAGTTTAAATGCAAAAATCTGTTGTTAGCATGAAAATATGGTGTTCCTAAAACTAATGACACCAAAACTTAAAGATTTATTGACTTTTTTATGTTTATGAATAATTTTCGACATACTTGAGCAAATTGAGAAAACAATTTTTGTAAACTACTTATTATGCGATGTTTAATCGTTTTTCCGGGTCGTTTTAAGCTGTATGTGTTCATTTAAGTCATCATTACAGTTTCACTATGCTAACTGTTGCTGGAAATTGGTAATAAATTAATATAACTGATTGACATTGTTTGTATTAAGACTTTAAACTTTGATCTTTGTCTGGTTTATTATTTACAAGTTATTTTATAGGTTTTACAATATTTTTTATTTTTCAATATTTCACATAAAGAAGCAAAAAACCCAATACTAAATTTCCACTAACATTCTTTTTATATAAATATAAGTACTAAACTATAATTCATGTTAAATGTCAGAAAGATGATCTTTTTTATGGGGGATCAACCGCTAAATATTAACTAAAAGAAAAGTCATTTTACTTAGATTACTTTTGAATTCAAAAGTAGATTTCTATATAGAAAAACTGAAAAAATTTAAAGGACTTTTTGATATTTGTAGATCAAATGATATTTATAAAAAATACTAAATAATGTTCTTGAAATTTGTCCATCAATGTCTCAATCAAAAGTTAAAGTTATTATGATGAATTATTTAAATTTTTTTTGGTAACTTTTAGTTAAAATGAAACACCCTGTAAAACTATTTAGATGCATTAGCATAGTAAACCAAATATGGATGGACAAGGGGGAATGGGGGATGTCTTACCTCAAAACAAAAAGGTAACAGATAAATTTGCGCAGTTCTAATTACAAATATTCATATTATTTGTATACAGTATACACATACATATATGTATATATATTATATAGTATTATCGTATGTAAACAACTCATTAGGGGGTGACACACACACTCTCACATATATCGTTCGTTTGATGATGATGATGTTGTTGTTGTTGTTGTTGTTGTCGTTTCGTTTATCGAAGTGGAGTTTTTTTTTATTTTGGATGCAAGGCAAATTTTAATTAGATAAAAAGACTGAAAGACACACACAATCGAAAAATTTGGCAAATGTCCGAAATAAATCAGTTTGCACAATTGAATTTAAAATCAAAAATTTATCACGATTTGTTGTACTTGTTTTTTTTTTTTTTTTTTTTTGTATATCTCTTCCTCTCACTCTCTTTCTCTAATTCTCTAGATGTGTGTGTAGGTTAAATTGAACGTGCCAGTTGATTGTCGAATCGTTAGGAAGTTATTTTTTTCCAAAGACAATATATGTTAGCCATATATAAATTAGAGTTGCTAAACGGTAGACGAGGACAAGGGGGGGATATGGAGGCACTGGCCAGTTCGTAAATACGTTTCGGGAGATCGCGTACACGGCGCACTTTCGTTTAATATGGGTCTCAGGTATTATATATAATTTGCTTGGTTTTTTTTTTTTTTTTTTTTTTTTTTTGGCTTGTTTAGAGCCCCAAGACCAAGTGAACACGATCACGTCTGAAAGTCGACTAAAGTCGAAGCTGTGAAACTCAACACGATTTCCGACCAAAAACTCAAACCCATGGCAGAGAGACAGAGAGAGAGAGAGAGCGCCAACTCGTGCTTAATGAGCTGAGGTTGTTGTGAGCGCAACAAGTGCCCAGTGCCAAAGCCAGCCAGCCAGCCAACCAGCCAGTGCCAGATTGTCTTAGCCGGCTTTTGGCTTTGGGCCCAGTCAGCCAGCCTCGTCGATATCGAGTGCAAAACAAGTGAAACCAGCTCGCCCAAACATTCTTCAGATTGTTGCTTTCCTACACACAACATATGAAAATCTTCTAACTCTTCTCTGGCAGATGAGAATTTGAGAAACTGAGAACTGAATCAAAAAAGACTAAGAATGAGTTTGTACTCGAACTTGTCAACCCAGTCAACACAAACACACACACACACACTGGTTTTTGTTTTAGCTACCGTAAAAATGGAAAAAAAAAAAAACCCAAACCCTACATAACATTAACTAACCAAAGGCAAAGACTTACCTTGCCAATCAAACAACAACTTAATTAATTCACCAAAGAAATACGAAAAATGTAAAAAACCAAGCTTAACTTAATCTTTCTGCTTAAATAAACAAAGCATGAAATTATGATGAACTGAAATCCACACAAAACGTAAAACGAAAAAAAAAAGAATTAAATATTAAGAATATTTCCACACACACTCGAATATTTGAATATCACCAGTAATTAATCAAAAAAAAGAAATCAATTTCCTATCGACAAGTTAGCTGACGACTTTGAATTTACCCTTTATTAATCTTGGATTGAATAGAAGTTTATAATTATCTTTTAAGAATTCTAAAAAGCATTCTAAGCTCAAAATTTCATTCATAATTTGGTGACTGATCCCACATTGAAAAGAGTTTCCAAAAAGGGGTTTTGTTATGGAAAAACTCTTGTGTATATCGAAATCTAAAGGGGAGAGCGGTTTGTTTTTCTCACATTAATCAAACATCAAAAAGAGAATCGGAAACTCTATTGGATATGTTCGCATTAGATATAAGTACATATGTACATAGATGAAGTTTGGGAAAATTTCTACACTGACCGAACATTTAAAGGGTCATTGAGAATTGGATAAACTGGATCCTATAGGATAAGGGGGTATTGACTTCATTCTTTTTAAATGATAATCTTCAAAAATATGTACATATATATGTATATAGATAGGGCTTTTGAAATAGCTTAATCTGAATTTGGAATAAGTTCTATTCATTTTAGAACCTTTTCATTAAAAATCAAGTGGTTTGAAATCATTATTAAGTTTTGTCTATTCTTAAACTTCTTTACTTTGTTGATTTTGAATGACGTTTTCACGTTTTGATCTATCTAAAAGAATGCTTAGGGTTTTCGAAATTGATCGATCACAAATCCTTAATTTTACTCGACATAAGTAAACATCTGTAAATCATTCACGTTGATCCTATATACCCTTTCTACCCTCGGGGCTGAGCTGGGTATTTAAGAAACGAAGACAAAAATTGAGAAATAAGCAAAAATATACAAATAAATTCATCATTGATTCGATCGTCATCGTCGGTCAAGAAACTATAAAGCACGTCCACTCTGATCACCATTGTCTACCCCTTCCCTCTCACTTATCAAGGAGACCCCCCTCCCAGTCCTCCTCCTCCTCCTCCTCCTCCTCCTCTTCATAACTACGCCCCCAAAAATTCTCTTCAATCATTTAATAAATTTTTTTTTAATAAAGTTGTCAACGCGCATGGAACTCTCTGACTTTGGCGTGTGAAGAAACGCTTTGACTTTTAGTGTGTCTCTCCTTTCCACTCATCCGTGTCAAGTGTGGCTCTTGTGGGTTGCCAATTCATGTTTCAAGTGTTTAATTTGTTTGGCCAAAAATGTAACGGTATAGCAGAAAGGAAAAGCTCAAGCAATAAAAAACTTAAGCTTCGCTTAGCTTTTCAAGGAAGCCTATTAAGTACGAGCTTTTTTTTGCGCCAGTGTAAACACGAGATGGACATTCATTCAGTTGTTGTTCTTGTTAAATGACGGTTGTGTTCTTTTGTCCTTCTCCGTTAGAGGACACACGCGTTTAATTTTAATTTTTGCATAATTATTTGCCAGCAAAAAACAAATAAATTAAAAGTACAAAAATTTATTAACTTAATTAAGGTTTTGTGGCCAAATAGGGCTCGATATTGTCATTGTCAGTTGAACAAGTATGTGGAATATATACATATGTACATATGATGTGATATAAGTGCCTCAGCATTTAAGACAGCAAAGAAAAAAGCTTCAAGACACACACACACACACACACTGAGAGAGAAAAAACACAAAGCTTTGCCGTTTTCCTCTTAAGGGCTCAACAGCTGACTACAGACAATAGTAATTTGGCGCCGAGAATCCTTTATATATATAAACCCATTGCCCACGCACTTGTTGTGGATACATTTTTGGATGCCTCTCTCTCCCTTACTCTAAAAATATAAACTAAAGTTCATGGTCAACGCCGGACGCCTGTGACAAACGCCTGAATTGCTGGGGACAAAATGGCCTTAATACGTTGCTGCTTTGAGCCGCCAGAATTACCCGAATTCTTTGACAGTTTTGTCCAGAAATGCACGGATCCCAGCTGTAAGTACATACAATTATACGTAAATTAAAATAATTAAACTGCTAAAGTTAAAATAAGATTAATCACATATCATCTATTATTATTGGTATTGACCAAAGTATTGACATTTCAGCTCTTCTTTTGACTCTGCATAAAAATAAGATTCTCAATATCGAAATATGGTTCCTTTATTCAGATTTTTGTGCCCTGTTAACCTAGATCCTCTAATATATATAGGTATAGATTTTGGGGTAGTAAAATACGTAAATTTAGTACCGGAAAGTCAGTCTGGGATATTGATAAGGTAAAATATAGTTGATTTCGGATGATATTTCCCACAGTTTCACACCGAATATCTTTCACTGCAAGGCAAATGTTGTGATGTCGTTATCAATTACATATACTGATAATATCGTATAATTTTGCTCATAATTTTGATGAAGCAAATTGGCAAATTGGGGGGGTGTGGAAATTTTCCTTATTTGTTACCTTAGGATCCGCTACTCCTTCAAGGGTTTTCAATTCCTATTTAATAATTGATTTAATTGAAAAACCGAAACAACTTGTTTGACGAAACATTTAACAAAAGCCTAAAAACCGAAATCAATTTGGGTTCACCGTAACGACAAACAAACTTTAAATTTTTGATTTAAGATTTACTATTTAAATACGTAGTAGAGTCAAATGAGACTAGTTACGGAACAACCGATATAAAAACCAAATTGCAATTACTATCGGCTGAACAAACTATCGATTATATATATGTTTGCCCACAATACACATCATTAGGCGCAACAACAAGAAGTGATTTTATCTGCAATCGCCATCTGGTCACACTGCAGCACTCCATTCGGCAACAACAACAAAAGGAAGTAGATAGTTTTATTTTTTTATCGCAACGCTTTTTTGTTTTATTTATTATCTAACGCCGCGATAAAGAATAAGCTAAATTACGCCTTTTGGAGCAGCAGCAGCAGCAAGCAAGCAGACGACTGACACTTAAAGAACAATGCCTGGTAAGCAATTAGGAGCAACATGAACGAAGGTCGATAAATATTAATTGCCTCTGACCTTCGGCAAGCAAAGTGCAGAGAGAATGACGAAATCAACAGTAGGCGGCTATTTCAGTGGGGGTGGGACGGTGAGGAGGAGGTATTGTCATGAAGTTGGCTAAAAGGGTTACCTCTGTTAATGGGGTCGATGGATGAAACTTGCAAAAATCAGGCGAGAAGGCAATGCCAAAGTCAATCACTCATCGTGGCTCTCACACACACACACTCACACTTACTCATAAAAATGGGTTGTGATAAGATTATAACGGTTAAATTGTGGTCACACCCACACAAAAGGCATAAAGCACCACCCGCTGCTTAGTCGCTATACTGTCCCCTAGCAAGCAGGAGAAATGGTGGACTCTCTCAGTCGCCTTTAGCCAAGCGAAAAAATCAGACGACTCCGATGACGCGACGGCAACATAGCGAACCGTCGTCATCAACATCATCATCATCCACATCATAATTATTATTATTATTGGTGGTCATGTTTACATATCGTTGTATCCACGCCTGTCTACCAAATCCCTCACAGACCTGTTGGTGTCCTTTTGCTATTCTAGGCTGCTGTGGCTGTTGTTCGGCCCTGAGGCCACGCTATAAACGTCTGGTGGACAATATATTTCCCGTCAATCCCGAAGATGGTCTGGTCAAATCAAATATGGAAAAGTTGACCTTCTATTCACTGAGCTCACCGGATAAGTTGGATCGGATTGGTGAATATTTGTATCAAAAGGCCACCAAGGATATCAATCGCAAGCGTTACAAGTAGGTGACACTAACTAAACGAAAAAAAAACACTTTAAACCCATCTTTTTATTACTTTTTAGGCTAGCTGAGATAGCCATGGAGGCCATGGATTTGCTACTCCAAGCCTGTCATGCCCAGACTACTCTGAATTTGTTTGTGGAATCATTTTTGCGTATGGTGCAAAAACTACTCGAGGATAATAATCCGAATTTAAAGATAATGGCCACCAATTCGGTAAGAACAAAAAGATTCTCAAATGAATCTCATACTAAAATGTTATTGTTTTTTTCCTTTAGTTTGTGAAATTCGCCAATATCAATGAGGATACTCCATCGTACCATCGTCGGTATGATTTCTTTATCTCGAAATTCTCATCGATGTGTCACAGTAGCGAGAGCCAAGATCTAAGGGATAGCCTACGTTTGGCTGGCATTAAGGGTCTTCAGGGAGTTATACGTAAAACTGTTTCCGATGATTTGGTTGAAAATATTTGGGAGGCTCAACATATGGAGAAAATAGTGCCCTCTCTACTCTTCAATATGCAGGTGAATCTCTTAGCTTCTAATTTTTTTTCTTTCTTTAGGTTTTTTTTTTTTTTTTCGTTTAATTCTCTCTAATTTTGCCAGTTTTTTCTTTCATAAATTGGCATATACAAAAAAAATAATAATAATTTACTAAACAAAATTTCTTACAATTTTAATATACTAATTTTGTCGTATATATATTTTTATATATATCTTTGTTACCCACTTTTTTTGCCAACCAAAACAAAACACAACAATAAAAAAAAAAATTACACAACAACAACAACTACTACCTACCTACAACAACAACAACAACAGTTTTGTGTAAACGTTATGTTTGTGAAGAAAAATTTACTGGCGGTAATAATAATAATAATAATAAACATAGAATTAATTTATTTTTAATCTTACATAATTCTAAAAATAATTATATATGTATATACCACATATGTACACCATGAAAATGATTAGTGTGTGTAGATATGCCAACTAGATAAGAAACAAAAATGTTAACCCAATCGAACCCTAACGTTATATCTCTCTTGCTCTCTCTCTCTCTGTCTCTATCGTCTCTCTCTCTGTATGTTTACTTGCTAATTGGACAATTGATATATATGTATTTGTATATAGTCTGGTGATATGACACCCGTCGAAGATGCCACCAATATAACGCCGCCCGTTCTGGCCGAGGAAGTGCTGCGTGAATTAGTGGGACGCGCCTCATTTGGACACATACGGAGTGTCCTCAAGCCGCTGTTGACGTAAGTGTGATGGTCGGGTGCGCAGATAAGGGGAAGGGTGGTCAATAACTAAACAAAATTAGTAAAAATCATGGGTGCAGCAAGCTAAATGCCAACAAATATATCAATTCCTTATTGGACATCACCTGCAAACAACTATCTATGCAGTAAAGATGGGATATATCCGGGTCCTAATATTTCTATTAGAAAACAAAGAAGAAAGTAAGACAACATACTGCATCCAGATTTGCAGAATCGTTAGGTATAGATAACATAGGTAAAGGTTAGCAGATATAGATATATACATTTATCTGTTAGGAATAGAAATCTATAGTTTTAAAGGGTAAACGATTTCAATGAGCACCACATTGTCAAAATTTTCTAACAATTACATTTAAACAAGTTTTTTCGCGTTATGCAAAAATGTATGCTAGAGAAACTTTGGAGATTTAGTCAAATTTTACCATAAAATCCATGATTTAAGCAAGTTCAAGTAGAATCGTGAGATCAAATTGTGTTTTTGAGTCATTTAAAGTAGCTAAAAGATGAATAAAATCCAAAATGATTAATCGAAATTTGTTGAGAAGTGGAAAAAACGTTTAAATGAGTGTATTGCATTCATAAGGGGAACGTTTTTTAAAGGAAATGTAACAAATATAGATAAATATAAAAAATGATTCATAAATTCTTGCCATATAAATTTTTTGTAGACACTATAAATTAGGAAATAAAAGTAATTTATCGACAATCTATCAAACTAAAGACGGAAGTCGAAGTTAACACAGATTGGACAGATTATCTACAATATTTGTCCAGATTTTAATCTTCTTTTAAAGTGTATCAAAACTTGTACGTTAGGCATCTCAGGATTAATCTTATAAAGATGTTTTGGGCAGTCATAGATAGTACGAAAAGGTGAAGAGATTGTCCGTAAAGCTATTCCATTAATGAAGCTTATCTGCAATTTGTGAGGCAAAACCATTAGCATTATATTTCTGGGACTTTTTTTTTTACTTAATTTTAGAATATTACTTAAAAAAAAATGTTGTAACCACAAATAAACTTCTTCTTGCAGTCACTTGGATCGTCATGAGTTGTGGGTTCCGAATACTTTTGCAATCCATACATTCCGCATTGTGATGATATCCATACAACCGCAATACTCTTACACTGTGGTGGAGACTCTAATGCAACATTTGGATAGTAATTTCAAATCCTCACCAAAGACACGAACCTCGCTGGCGGTGGTTCTATCCAAGATTATAGCTATAGCAGCTGGTGAAAGCGTTGGACCCTCCGCATTGGATATTATTAACAATCTATTGACCCATTTACGTACGAGTGTAAGTACGACAACGGAAATTACCACAGAAGAATCCCAATATCAGGAGGCATTAATCAATGCACTGGGAGAATTTGCCAATCATCATCCAGATTATCAGAAGATAGAGATAATGTTGTTCATAATGAACACGGTGCCGGATCTGTCGAAGAAGAGTAAAAGTGATCAAATGTTGCAGAATATATTGTTGAAATCGCTACTAAAAGTGGGCACACAATACAGCACAGTGTCCTTTGAGAAGGCTTTTCCGGCATCGTTTTTGCAACCATTACTGAAAATGGCCCGTGCTCCACATGATCCAACGCGGATGATTGTGATGCAGATATTCCAGGCTCTCCTCGATCGCCACCAGAACGAGCAAGTGCTGAGCAGTGTGAGTGTGAAACCGTATCCAGCATTATCCCAGGAGCCACCATCACGTTCGGATATCATATTTACGCACAAATATGGAGCGAATATAATGCAGGCATTAATTGACAGCATGGCTCTATCGGATCGGGTAGATCCTCTGTCGTCTAGCTATAATACAGCCGCCCTGCTCATTGTGGAGATGTCGTGCAGTGAGACGGTGCAAGAGTTTCTTCTATTCATATTGGGGTAAGATCCATATTAATTAACATCAAAATGACCCTGATGACTAATTTCCCGCATTCTCCTTTACAGAATTCAACAAGTGGCCAGCACTGTGGAGACTTTGGGTGCCGTGCATAAGTGTAATTTGCATGCCATAGCCATTTCTCTGCTGGTGCTCATCTCACGCGTTACTGGGATTAACAATCTACTCGAATATGCACAAAAAATCATTGACGCAAGGCGGGAAGAGGCCGCCTACTATTTGCCTCCCTTGTTGGAGCCCAAGAAAATGTCTTCAAAGAATCTAAATCTATCACTTCCACATTTATCCATTGATAAACTGGCACTGGGCGAATGCCTACAGAATGCCGGAATGGATGCACAACGTTTGAACACAGGAGCACCGTATACCCTACATCAAACCGATCATCCAGGGCATCGGCATTCGTGGGTGGAGTCAGTAAGCAATATGACACAGCGTAATAGTTCGGCAGATCTGACCGTTTACAATGGAGATGTGGATAGTGTCAATAGTTCGCCGGGTGTAACCAAAAAGGTTCTATCACCAGAGTTTAACTTTGATGCCATGAAACGGGCCCTGGCCGAGCCCACAGAGACGGCCAAGAAGGAGCAACGTGAACGGCAAATGCAAATTGTTCAAACATTCCGTGAGGGTGAATTCGATGATCTAATGCGGCGAACAGAACCAAAGGTTTGCAAATCAACTTCCTTAAAGAGTCATCCCTTATAAACTTTTTTTTCATTGCAGCATGAGCTAATCCAAAATCGTCTCAACGAATTGTTCAACTCATTGGCCGTTGAGCGTCAAATTACCCAGAGTGATAACAAGACAGCCCAATCCCAGGCTAGCCATGAGAAGCCAGTCTATGAAACAAATTTCCCCGAGCTGTTCTATTACTAAAAGCGAATTTTTCTGTTTAGTTAAATTTATATATAAATATATTTGAAATTCCTGTTAAACCTAACAATACAATTGTTAGATCAATTTATCCATGTACTTTAAATCAAATTGTTTGTTATTCGAGAAAAAGTAACATACGACAAAATTTTCTAATATTCATTTGCTTAAAATAGTTAATAGTTACTAAACAGAGAAGAAACACTCGACAAAATTTACTAAAATATATAAATTTTTGTTGCTGTTTACCATACAGAAAAGAATAAGGGATCATGGGTCGCTGCTTCGGACGTAAGCATAGCACTGCTCACCCCCGTTCCTCGGCAATTCGTCGTCGTCCATCGATTTTTAAAGCCGCGTCATCCCAAATGCCAAATCCTGGACGTAATCCATTTTGGCTATTCTTAGCTCAGTATCGTAAAAATAACAAGGACGCCAATTGCCATATGTCGGCCAGACAAGTCTCCATAATGGCTGGTTCAATGTGGAAAGGCATGACCAAGGAGGAGAAGGCCCCCTTTATCGAAGCGGCTCGCTTGGTGAACTACGTTTTCAAATTTAAAAACTGTCCAAATGGCAACTTGGTTTTGGAAAAACTTCGCAGTAGCGTGGCAGATGGAGTATATCATCCAGAAACCTTTTGGGTCTTGATCGAATTAGTTCAATATTGGAGAAATTGTGTGTTAAGAGGTCTCAACCCAAGGAAGCAAAGAAGCTTAAATTAAACCAAATGCTCCTAATGATCCTTTTCCCTTTTTCATAAATGTATGTGAGACAGTTCTACTTTTTTTCTGGGCTCCGTGAACATTTGTGGAACCCTCTGGTCGTCCCGTGGACTGTCATTTTTGGAACCCCCTGGAGCCCCCGTGAACTGTCATTTTTTTGGAACTCCCATACAAAACACTAAATTTTAATGTAATCTGCATCATTAAAACGTTTCAATAACAAATGTTTCCGTAAAAAAAAAAAATTGTTTTAAATTTTCTTTAGCATTAGTTAATATTATGCATAATTCCGTATTCTATTATGTTATATTTAAATCAAAGGTAACTCCCTTTGACAGTTATTAATAAGATAATCAACTGTTTATCCCCTCAATTTTATTCTGTTGAGGTCTATGGGGGCTTTAAAAAGACCCTATGTATTTGGGATGAAAAATGTTTTTAAATATCAGAATTCTGGTACAAAATAAGTTGTCCTTTTTTAAAAATTGTTTCCAAAGAACTTCTTTCACTTATAAGAAACCTTTTATGGTAAAAGAAACCTTTCATTGATAGAAACTTCTTTGGTGGTTGTAATTTAACTTGACTGATTTTAAACCGTGCTATATAGTTCGGATATCAATCTTTATCTACTTGGACAATATACATTACGTTCTTTACAATAATTTATCGCTTTGCAGGGCAAACATTCAATAAGATTTCTTAAATAAGTTGATTCGGTAAAATTTATCTGCAAAATTAGAACTGAATGTCAACACAGATTCTTTATTAAAACCTTTTATCGGTTGGTCACCAAGATTTCTAGCTTTTAAATGCATTATTTTTTTGATATAGAAGTCTATCCTATAAGGGCCTTATTCTGTCCTGACGATTGACTCTGAAGATTAAGGCTTGATTGGGAAATAATACGAGAGAGTTTTTATCATTTATTACAAATTCCCCGGATAGATCGATCCGGAAGGGATATCCTTTTAAATTGCATATATAGGCTGATCGACTGTTTGTATATAAAAACATCCAGAATCCAGAAAGATACTCGATCAATGGCGTTGAAGGAGGCGTTATACATTTATGTATATATAAAACTCATTTCTTCCTGGAATTCGATTAAGAGAATACTTATTTTTCTTGCTACTCCACATGCTGTTAAGCAATGGAGTTTTATACATAAAGTCTCCAATTTGATTGGATCAGATTAGCAAATAAGACGCCTCGATTCAACTCAAGAACAGGAGCAGTTGTTAAGCAGGAAAACGTTCCAGTTAGTATCTCTATTATATGATTGAACAATGGCGGATCCTATGAAAAGGAATTTATGGAAAACGTTCTCCATTAGAGCAATATTTTACCTCGTCGACTGCTTAATTGCAGGTATTAAAGGCCCAAAATTTTGACATAGACACTTATTTTTTGATTTAGAAATTACACACGCATTTTTTTTAATGACGAGTTTTGTTTTGGTATATAAACATAATAGTTAATTCGTGCATATTAAAGTACATAAAAATTTGAAACAAATTAGAAAAATGTTAGTTGTTGACAATCATGAATGAATGAATGGTTGGAAATTACATAAACATAATTCGAATACGTTTTTGTTTCTTTGTTGCCGCGCGCTTTTAGAAAATATTACAATTTAATAAGATTTTTCTTAAATTTTAGAGATATTATTAAATAAACTATTAAGCCAGAGTTGGTTGTGCGAGGGCACGAAATGCTCATATCTTTAAAAACCTTTTTTTTTTTCTATATATAAACGATATACAAAAATATATATATGTATGTATACATAGTCGAAGATTGTGTAGTGTATGTGTGTGTGTGTTTGTGTGTGACTGGGCATATCTCATCGATCTGCGATATGGCAGGAGTAAAACTTATACTTTCGCATTATTTCGAAAAAGTTTGATAATTTTAGATATATATTCATATCTATATATATATATATATACACAACGATCTAGTAAACTTATTTAATTAAGAAGAACGAATATTTATACAATCTATTAAACGAGAATCGCGCTCTTGATTGAAAAGCGATTCCCTGAACATAACAAAGGGCGGTGGTGGTGGGCTTTTTTAGTTGGTTTTGGTTTTCAGATTAAGATGCTCAGCATCCTAAATTATTACACAATTGATCACCATCATTATTGGAGTGAAGCGGATCGTTGAGAGACCAGGTGATTCGTCTTCTTGGCGAGGGTGATGATGGGGTTGATGACTCCGAATCACCGCCACTTACAAACACCGCCGAATCATCTGCACTGGTCGGTGTTAATGGACGTTCACAATTAGCGCCAATTTCGGATATGGGTATAGAGAGCGTTGTTCCAGCCGAGAATTCCTCACTCATGGGCACAATTTCCTTGAAACTTTGATTGGGTGGCATTACAACCAATATATTAATGGATATAAGCAAAGGATGCACTAGCTTTGAGTCTAGAACCATCAGTGGCACTTCCTCATTCTTCTCCAGACTCAGGGATGTAATTTCCGATGTTTGAGTGAATATGGGCTGACGTTGAGCATTTATCGAGGTCACTGTGGTGCGTACCATAAATTTGCGTTTAGTCTGCAGACTCAGCACACGCTCATGCTCATGTCGATGATGACGTCTGATGTTGAGTCTACGTGAATCCATTATAAGTATGAGATCCATGCCATAATTGAAACCAGTCCAGCGCCATTTTTGATAACCAGGCTCTAGGAGAAGACGGCCACAGCGCATGCAATTCTCAAAGAATTGTTCCTTATCCAATTGTTGGGGGCAGCTAAAGAAATGAGAAGTCGTCTATTATAAGCATCTGCTATATGGATTATCTACTCTTCTTCTCCAGACTTACCCATCTTCTTGACCATGATCAATGCGTAGCAGAGCATCCCAATGGCTATGCATATGACGATATAGCCATTCCTTGGGTATAATATTATCATTGAATATAATCTTCAAATCCATATAATGATTTGTAAGATATTGGGTGCGCAATTTCTGAAACACAGGCACATATGCTTGTCCTTCGGGAGTGGCCAAAAATGACCGCTCCTCCGTTCGTGTGGCAAAGTACGTCCACTGTGGTAAATCACTACTCGGCGTATGTGTATCCACACCAGCATTGGCCAGTCGCTCTTGGGTCTTTTGAGCCTCAGCACGCTGTGCTGGATCCTCGGGATCATATTCGGGATGCAAGCGTAAAAACATCCAAGAACGCAAAAGTGTATATAGAGAGAATTCCGTTTGCATTACATAGAGATCATGGCTAGCCGTCAAAGCAGTCATCAATTCAATCGATATATTCCGCAGAAGATTGGGATGTTTATTATAAATGCTCAGTAGATTGATTTGGAACCATTGGAAAGTGGATTTCTTAACAGCTATCACACCATATTGACAGGCAGCATCATAATATTGTATAGCCGTCTCTGCGTTGATGTTATCCACCATTACCTCGGCACACTTATCAATGATGCCATCCAAATGAAAGAGTGTGGCTGTGGCTAAAACTGGTATAACATCGGCTACCTCAATTTCTATCTCATCCGAGTACATCGAACCAAAAACGGCATCTAAACTCTTGACATTGATTCGATCATCGAGTATGGTAATTTGTATAAAACTCTGTTGGGCCTCCTTCCATGAGCCATTGAACATGGTATAGAAATATGGACTCTGACTGAGATAGACCTTATGCAGATGCCACACCTTATCCAAAGCCATTACAGCCACATCGGAGTTCTGTTGCTCCTTGAACAAGGCCTTATATATATACTGAGTGGTAGTCAGTAGCTTCTTTCTATATAAACAAAAGGTATTAATAAGCAGAAGGATTAAAATAATTAATCTTACTTCTTGGGCGATGTGGCATTCTGTTTGGCATTCTCCTCATCTTGGGCCTGGATTGAATCGGTGCTGTGTTTCCTTTTGCGTCGACTGCCAAACACCTCAACCACATTGCTCTGCACGGAACCCATAATCTGACCCATGACCGACCACTGGCCTCCACTCTACTCAAGTCCCTTCACTCACTCACTCGCCGAGTGGTAAGATTCCACCTAAAACCTATTTTATAAAAGAATTGTATAAATATTTATTGTTTACATTAATGTTGTTTATTTTATGAGAGAGAAAGATTAATAATGTCAGTTAAAAAAAATAAAGGGGGCGAGACTCTCTTTCTACTTATTGATTTGTTTTCTAAGGTGGTGTGGGAAGAAGTTTGACAGGTTGCGTGTTGATAAAGCCTAAAGGTTGACCCACTTTTTTGGCCCTTTTTGTTGTTGATGATGGTGGAGTAATGCCAGTTAAGTGGGCGTTAGGCCCACAAAAAGAGAAAGAGAGACAGAGAGAGAGAGCAAATGTATTCGAAAATGCATTGCAAATGACAAAATTTGTGCTCAACAGATGATGTCATTCAATTTCCCCCAATGTAGAAATCTCTTCCACAAATAGATTGAAAACAACTTCAAAAAGATATTTGTTTATTAGAACAATTTTGGCGTTCCCCTTCCACCTTATAGAGGCGTTGGGTTGATGACGATGTGTTGTAATCATGTCAAGGCCATTGTTAGTAGTTTATATAGTTAGTTCGTTTTGTTGCCCATAAACAAAAGAAACAAAAACAACAACAACATACAAATTACAAAACGAAACGAAAAGCATTCATTGATATGGATGGCCAAGCGTTAGTAATTTTTGCCTTCTCTCGTTGATTTGCTTATCCGAAAAGGTGATGGGGGGTAGGAGGAGGTGGAGTGGTTTGTTTTGGTGCGGCGCATACTGAGAGAGTTCCGAAAATAAAAGTTAACTTAATCTCAAAACCGGTTTCAATAGATGTTTTGGTACCATTTTCTAAGACAACCGACCGACCGACCAACCACGACCAAAAAAAAAAACAAGAAAACAAGCTAAATGCATTGCCAGCTCCACATTACGTCACTGCCGTTAGAGAGATGGAGCGGCGGAGAGAGACAGCCAGAGTGGAGGGCACAATAGAGCGAGAACGAGAAAGAAAGAAAAACCTAGAGAGTGGCAAACAATTATCGTTAATTTTGAGCGATGATGATGATATCAGTCAGTCAGTCAATGCAAAGATGAGATGCCCTGTGAACTTGTAAGTAAACAATTCAAACTAGTTTCTACTACAGGAGAAAAGTCTACGAGATAGGTGCTGCATGTGTTGCAGGTTGGTAACATCAAGTACCAAATACGAATTTTAAAAGTGAAATGAGTGAACCAAGTTAATCACTAAGGAGAAATTTCTTTAAGTGAACCTTTCGAGGCTCCCAAACTGCTAGCAACTCGAGGATCACGAATTTTTGTTCTCAATAACCTGGCTTTGATATTGCATTATTTAGTTGCTTCATCTTATATTTTATGATAATTTTTTGTTCAAGTTTTATTTCCTGGAACTGCCGACCTAAGTTTTTTGAAACCAGGAACTATTACGACAAAACCTAGCCCAATCTCGGAGAAATCTGATAATTTTTGGTCTAAAAGGTTTGAGATGTCAATAAAGCGATTTTGTCAGTAAATGGATTTCAAAAATTAAAGATTCACTATTTAGCCGTAAAAGGTGTCAAAAAGATCTGCAAAATTATTAGAAAACTCACTATTCAGAACCCGAAAACTCCCCATTGGATGAGTCCATTTAGACCAAGTTTCATCGTGAATTACGACCTCTTTATAATAAGATATGACTTCTTTATCATAGCGTAATACCATTTTTTAATAAAATACGACCTACTAAGAAGAAATAATCTCCATGTCATAATGTATGAACTCTTTTTAACAAAGTTCAACCTCTTTATAACCATTTTTAACAATGTAGCAATGAGGTTCATGGATGGTTTTCCTATGCTTGGTCGGTTTTTTAAGTCGTTATCAATGTTTCCTTGAACTGTTTTATAACCTCACATGTGCTATAACCTCATTTAATGAAACCTTAAAGAAGAACCTGTTAAAGTATATAATATATGAGGAAATGCAAAAGAAAACCATTAAAAGTATACATATTATATATGTACATATTTGAAATTTCATTAAAATAAAAAATTGCATTATATAAACTCCTGATTCTACACAAATGGAACAACTGAATTCTATTTATAGTCAAATAATCGAAGAAGAAAAAAATAATGTTGCCCAAGGAGTTACGGCTAATTAGCGTGGGGTTTATCGTCTAAAAGCCAACAAGTTCGGGCGGGGATTTGAACTCACGCGATGTGACAACATTTGCGTGTTACTTAACCTGAAACCCTTAGAAGGTAGAACCACCGTTAGGTAGAAGCATTTGTGTGGCAAATCGCGCAGTTAAAGAGGCAGTCCGAAACCTTCTCTCTCACTTGCTTTCTATCTTTCTTGAACTGATAAACTATTGGTTCAATTTTAAACAATTTTTGCAATCAATCTTGGTTGTTGTTTTCTTTTGGGTTCAGCGAACTGAAGAACTGCAGAGCAACAGGCCAATCACCGTCTGGCTCAAATTAAGTTTGTCCCAAAAATAATAAACGAAATCAGTTTAGATAACCCTAATATATTGTGTTGTTTAGTGCTGATAACGGACATGATAGGGCCATACTCCCCCTACCTATTCCTTCTCATCTTCACCTACATCTCATAAATGTGACAATTAGTTGGGTCCCTTATTTCTTTTCTTTTCTGTCTCTTTGGCTGCTCCTGCTGCAGATGTAAGTTTTTGGTGGAAATCTTCAACTATAAATAGCAAACAAAAGTGAATTTTGCTTTAGCATGGTTTGAGGGGGTGGCGGAGAACTCTCACTCACATACACACTCTCTCCCTGCTTCTCCTTCTATCTATCGCTCAGAAATAGCAACAACAATGACGCAGTAAAAGAAATAGCGAGAATGAGCGTGCGCGAGAGCGAGAGAGCAAAAACATCAACAAAAGCAAACTGCAGTAGTGCCCTGCAGCAGAAAAGGAAAACCCAAAAACGAATACGAAACTTACTGTAAAAATTTTTGCAGTTACAGTAATCTCACAATGTTGTATTTTATATAACTGCAATTGTTGGTAAATGATGCACTTTACACACTGTTTACACACTTTCTCTAATAAGATATTGTTAAAAGTTGCACTCCTTTGTTTAATAAAAGTTATTTGTTTATTTTGATCCGCTCATAATTCCATTTGTTTGCTACACTATCGCGTTGTTGTTGTTATTATGCGCATCAGCGGGACCAAAAAAGAATACCACCTCTTCGCAGTGTTGCCAATTTGGCTTATTTTAAGCTAGATCTGGTTTATTTCAAAATTAAATAGCTTGGAAGGTGGTTAAAATGCAAAAAGCTTATTTTGGTTTTAAAAAATTTCTACATAATGATTTTTTTAGAAATTATAAATACTTTGCAACTCAAACTAAAATAAGGTAAATGTTTACTACTACTACTACTCGGGCCCAAAACGCGCTTAAACTACATAATTTTGTTATCAAACGAAAGAGAAAAAGGTAAATGTTTACTATTACTACTCGGGCCCAAAACGCGCTTAAACTACATAATTTTGGTATCAAACGAAAGAGAAAAATTCCACGAGCACGACCTCAGGTGCGCCTTGGCGATTTATTTCGTAGTTTTTGAGTAATTAACAAAAGAAAATTAATATTTTTAGCGGGACTATAGCTAAAAGTAGCTTTTTCCGGCTAAAAAAAAGCTGTTCAATTTTGAGATGGTGTTGCCAAATGCCGAATTTTGGATACTCGAATACGCGGGCTTTTTGAATATTTTATTCCCACTATTTTCAACAAACGAAAAAATTGTTGAGTTTAAAATATTTCTTGATTTTATGGAACAAATATAGTTTAGAACACAATATTCGGCTGCCAGAGCAGCCGAATATTCCTCGAATTTAGAGGTTAGATTAAAATATTTGGCTACCAGGGCGATCAAACAGCGCGCCAAATAAAAAAAAACGTTTGACAACACTGAAATCTAGCTTTACCCGATTTGTCCACTTTTCAACACTGAAATCTCGAGTAGTGGTAGTAAACATTTACCAAAAATTCAATGTATAAAAATCTGTTTTTTTCGACTTTTTCCCCCATAGATTCAGCTTTTTTTAGCTGTTTTCTTGAGTCGATTCATCTGTTTTGGCCTAACAAAAAATGACATCACTGGCCAGATGGCGAAAATATATAATTTATCGATGCAATCAACATTCGCCGTAAAAAATGTAATGTTCGCCGTAAATATCTTCAATTCGCTTGGCGCCCACACTTCGCATTAAAAAAGTGAATATTCGCCGTAAAAAATGACCCTATTATAAAATTCCTAACATTATTAATACCAGTATTTGAGAAAGTATTTTGCACACTAGTGTGCAAAGTGTGGCCAGATGTCATTTTAGTGTTGTACAACGTCAGCAATCAATTTTGATTTGATTCTAAATTTTCAAACAATTCTCAATTTTCAATTTGATTTGCCTGACAATCACATGAAATGAAGACCCCGGGTAAAAAATCCGCACGAGGTGCAAGCGAAATGTCGCTGCGGCTACGTGGACACTCGAAGGAATCAAAGACAGTGGCAGCCGCCTCGCAATTGCAAGAGGATGATGATATTGAATCGGATTTGCCCATACGCGGACGCCCGTCCAAGAAGTTGTTGCTCCAACAACAGCAGCAGCAACGTGCCCAAAACTATCAGGTGAAGCTACAGCCAGAATTGAAGACTGTCCAGGCAGCCGCTGGCGCAGTAAGCAGACGCAGCGCTGCAGCTGACACGGCGACTGCTGGCCCCTCCTCCTCTGGGCCGTCAAACTCTACAAAAAACAAGCGATCTCATGCCAAGAAAGTCGTCGGTACCGGTGGAGCCGCCACTGCCAAATTGCAAGGTGAATCCTATGTGATGCGCCTCTTCGAACGTAGCCTGGATCTATCCAAATATAAAGAGAAAACTCCCCTTTATCCCATCTGTCGTGCTTGGATGGCCAATCAGCCGCGTAATCCGTTCGTGGGCTTGTACAACACTGAGGGCTCGGAGGCAGTGGTCAAGCGGGACGACAATGCCGAAGAGGTTCTGGCCAAATTACGTAGCGGTGAAATGAAGCTATTAACCGATATGCCACAGGCCCGTCCCACCGAAATGAGCATAATACCACCACGTCTGGAGCACAAGAACGAAACAAAGTTGCAGGAGGGCGCCTCGCGCGAACTGTTGCTGGCGGCCAACAAAAAACGCTGGAAGAAGGTTCGCAATCATTGGCTAACACATGCCAAGAAATATGATCACGAACGTTACGAAGTAATTGATCAGATTGTCAATTTCTTATGCACCAAGGGGAAAGCAAGGAAATTCCCCTAATCACATTACTTGACACATAAGATTTGATTTAAACCCTAATATTAACATTACGTTTTGTCTTAATTCCGTACTAATTGTAATCTAAGAGATTTTGGTCTTAAATATAAAAGGATTTAATTAGAGAAATGTATAGTGAATCATTCAGAACCATAATTGAAATTTTATTGTGCTTTGGGTTCAATATTAAAAATTTTGAATATAATTTAATGATAAAATTTCAGGAAAATTCTAAACAATATGGAATTTTGTGATGTCCAGTGTAGGATTTCTTTAATAACTATTAATCCAAGAAGAAAGAA